>NC_060066.1:204795028-209595028 GCF_922984935.1 Meles meles | reverse complement strand
GCGGCACAGTATAGCCCCACATACTTTTGTCCCTGAAGGTGCTGGCGCCGGCCTTTTCATCTGCCCTGACAGTGCGTGGAGAGCGGGGTGTGCTGTGGGGGGAGGAGGGCCAGCAGCACTCAGGCTTCCCAGAGGGGCGGCCTTGCCCACCGCTGGCTGGCTCCCCTGGGTGCCGAGAGGGGGAAGGGGCAGGGCCGCGGTTTCAAAGGGGGCACAGTGCTCAACTGCTCAGCGCAGGGAGGGGCAGGGCCCGCAGTCAGAGTAGTTCAGGCCTTGTTGCCGACCTGGGAAGGGGCAGAGGCGCTCAGCCTGCCACATGCCAGTGTGGTGTGGGCAGCACTGGGCTTCGGAGCATTAATGTGCTCCATCTGTCAGCCCCGTGGCACAGAGCGTGCGGCACCGAAGCTGGAAGATGCCCGTCCTCCGAGTACTTCCTCTCCCCCCCGGGGCGGATCCACGGTGCCACGGCCCGGGTGGAGAGCTGCCCGCCAGTGGGGAGAAGCTCTCGGCCCCTCGTGTAAAGGCTCTGTGTGGCAGCCGCCCTGGATCCTGGGATTCCTGGAACAGCACAGGCTGGCCAGAGGGGTGTCTGCAGACTTAGCGATATCTCCCCACTGCTGCTCCCACTCTCGGTGGCCCGAGCACTTTTGTACCCACTGTACCCACTTCTCGGACCGGCCTTGTGGGCAAGTCTTTCTCATACCTGTGCGCCACACCTGTTCCTGTTTGTCGGTGAGTGGGCACACTCGTCCTCTTCCCACAGGGCCAGCGTCCCCAGTCGGCCGCAGCCGTGTACCCCCTGGAAGTGGGGTCTCATCTGGCCCACCCCGGCCTGTTACTCTCCCGTGGGCAGATCCTCGCCACACCCGGCAGCCACTGCAGATGGCGCCCTGCCATTCCCCGGCCGTCCTGAGCACAGCGCGCTGGTGTCGGAGGATTAAGACAAAGAGAAGCGGAAAAGCTAGCCAAGGGCGGTACAGGCAGCCTGTGCTAGGCTAGAGCAATAACCATCTGAAAGTTTGGGCCTGGCCTTGTTTTGATCTGTTTTCTTGTTTTATTTTCTTCTTTACATTCTATATCCCATTCATACTAATCACAGTCAGTCCTGATTTTTCTTTTTATTTCTGCATTTGTCATAAAATAAAGCAAATTATTCCCGTCTTCGGAAACGATCGAGACTAATTAGTCGTCTCACCCAATAATTAGTTTTTTGTTTCCCTGTCTGTTTTCATGCATTATTGTTAGTTTTTCCCCCTCTTTTTTTAACACCATTACAGATTAAAATGAGTCACATTTGCAGTTGATGGTATCTGTTTTCGGGGGAAGAATGGAGAATTGCAGTACGGAGTGACTTCAAAAGCAGCAATAAACTCAAGGATAAATTAAGGAAATTGAATGAGCCACATTTGGAAGCAGTGTGGAGGCTAATATTCTGTCGCTTAAGGTTAAATTGCAACTGAGAGAGGTTCCGGAGAATCCGAAATCGGAGAGGAAACTTACCAGGATGCTAGGCACTCTGTGGCTCTCAGGGTCTTTTCTCAACGAAGATTTTGAAGAGTTCGTTGTGTCCAGGGACAGTGGCAAAAGGTATTCACCTGCAATTATGTCCTCTTCTCCCCCCAGGGCTGACAGATGAAGAGATCGATTTGGCTTTCCAGCAGTCGGGCACGGCTGCCGACGAGCCTCCGCCCTTGGGCCCAGCCACACAGGCAGTTCCTGTCCAGCCCCCGCACCTCATTTCTCAGCCGTACAGTAAGTCATCCGCTCACACTCCTGCTTTGACCTTGACCGGGGCTCAGGACTCTGGCCAAAGAGCAGTGCTTCCCAGCTCCCAAACGCAGAAAGCCAGGGGGGTTTAACTGGGACTGGTAGACTAGCTCTTGGGTTTTCCCAAAGGAATGTGCCACACCCAGATCCTCTCCTAGACAAACTTTTAAGTATGTGACAAAGGTTTAAGAAGAGACGAGGGACCAGAGTAAATGAGTATATTGTGTTGTTTCAAATATTCTGGTTACAAGTAAGAATCTATAAAAGTATTTCTTGGTTCTGTTTCTATTTTCTTACACCGTGCTTTGCGCGTCACTCTTTCATCAGGTACGTGAACGTCTGATTCATGACCCCGTTCTAAGCTCACTGAAATGACTCCTCTCCTAATTTTACTTTTTTTTTTTTTAAGATTTTTATTTATTTATTTATTTGACAGAGAGAGACCACAAGTAGACAGAGAGGCAGGCAGAGAGAGAGAGGGGGAAGCAGGCTCGCCGCCGAGCAGAGAGCCCGATGTGGGACTCGATCCCAGGACCCTGAGATCATAACCTGAGCCGAAGGCAGCGGCTTAACCCACTGAGCCACCCAGGCATCCCCTAATTTTACTTTTTAAAGTTAATGTTAGTAGATTTGGGGTGGCTCCTTCCTTCCTCCCTTTTCCCTTCCCCCCTTCCTCCCTTCCTCCCTTCTCCTGGCTATACCATGTGTATTTGTGTGGTGACCGTCTCTTAGAGAATTTCAAATTAAACGTAAAAAGGTCCTTTTTGAGTTCACTTTTAATTATTACATGAGAACATACCCATGCTGTTTTTAAGCGAAGCTGTTTGAAGAATAATGCTTCTTCAAACTGGTAATAAATGTACAATCTCCAAAATACGGCTAGAACCCCTTCTTTAAGTCACTTACGAAAAGTCGAAAAAGATTAAAATTCACTTCAGAGTGATGGAAAATAGCTCAAGTTTCATGTCTTGAACATAACTCAGCCTCGGATCTGTTGTCTTTCAAAATGCCTTTTCTGTAATTGTCTTCATTTTAATTGTCTATCTCGGAAGTTTTATTTTTTCAAAACTTGTTAATTTAAAACAGTGTTAGATGTCAGATTTTGGAAGGCATAACAAAATGCCTTCCAAGCCGGGCTTGTTTGGACCCCACCACGTGGTCTGGCCCCTTACTCTGCCGCCCTTACGGCCTCAGGCAGTGCAGGGGCCTGGGCGGTGGGTTATGGTGTCACAGATCTCAGTTAGACATCTCCTTTTGCTTTCTGGATAAGGCTGAATGGGCGAGGTCAGGGAACAGAATTCAAGTTCACTTCATCCGCAGTCACCTTGTCTCACAAACCACTGGCATCCTCTGCCCTCTGAGACCCAAGAAACTGTGCTCAGCGGTGAGCCCTTGTACTGGAGCTACTGAGTCAGGAGCGACCACGTGTCAGCCTGGGACCCACGTCTCCTTCCTGGCCAGCATTCTTTCCCATCTGTTGTGTTTGTTTTGGGTCACTAAACATACTCTCCATGTTTCCTTCTATCCAAAGACTAGGTCTCCACACTTTTTCTTTAGTCATGTCCCCGGGCCCAGCCATTTAATGGGATTTGTTGAGGACAGGCAGTGGCAGCTGGGGTGCAGAATTGTCTAAGACGCACATCTGTTCTGTTCCAGCTGTTCCTCCATGGCTTAAAACCAAACAGGTCTCTCGGCTACTTAGAAACTTCTTGCTCAGAACAGATTGTTCCGGTGGTCACAGAGTTGGCCTAAAACCTCATGTGCGTGTTGACTTCTGGTAGGCACAAGGGGTTAAACTGTTGGTCTTTCTGAAAAAGGAGAAGGGGGGTGTGGAGGGGGACAGTGCCGTCATCTAGATTCTTCTGTCCAGGTCTCTCTGAGAAGAAGCATTACACGTTTAGGTATTTAGGTAGGAGTATTTTTAAGAGTCTCCCAGCCCTAAAAATAAAATACATCTTCTTAGAGACAGACTCCTTCCTGCTTTGACGCTAGTATAAAAACAATGGTAATGGCAATTTGAAATCCCTGGAGTTTCTGCTCGTCATCGTTGCGCTTCCCTCCTCTTGGACTGTCACACCGCTCCTTTCAGCTCGGGGGTGACTCTACCTCTTCACTTCTGTACTTTTGCCAAGAGGTGTCAAAACTGCTCAAAAGGAAAAAAAAAAAAAGCTTGATTTTGATTAATATAGAGAAACAAGACTTTGCCTGACTGATAATAAAACTGATAAATGACATTTGAATTACTTGTAGCGGTAATTTATTACATAAAATATCTTTTATTTGACATGCGATTAGTTGCTGGAAGCATCACTCAATCTGACTAGTTTAAACATGCTCTAAAATGAACCCCAGTAAAAACCAGGGCTGTCTGCTGCCGGCGTTATGAAATACACTAATCCTGGAGTGAGGAAAAAATCTGACTTTAAATATTTAAATGATTAATTGGGTTTATATATTTTTTTTACCTTTCTAACCCCCTTAATTACAAGCAAACTCAGGGGAGTTTCTGAACTAGGTGTGCAATCTGCATGCTTATCACTGAGGCATTGTCTGCGTCCCGGGAGGGATTTATGGCCTCCGCTCATGTGTATTCCTGCCCATTTCACATCTAGAGCCCTTTCCTTTCCATGTCTTGGCTCTTTAAGGACAGATAGTCCATCTCTGAACCTTAGCCCAGAAAATGGGATCCTCTGGCTCAGCCCCAGATGCTCACGTCTTGAGGAGGGGTAAGCTTTTCAAGACCGCCCGGGGGAGTCCGGTGCTCTTGGATGATCCCCTTTGGACCCACTGGCCCTTATGCTTTGGTGGCAGATGTCCCACTCTGTACCTCTTTTGGTATCTCTGCTCTTTGGTGAATGCGGTTGACCTTGAGATGGTAGCAAATGCCTGTGTCAGCAAAGAGAACTTGGACACCTGCCAGAAAGGTACCAGGTCAAATCCATCCGTGTTTGCTAAGCATCTACTGTGTGTCATCAGAGATACAAAACATGATCCTTAAAAATCTTACAGGCTCTCTGGGAGAGAAAAGATGAACTCTTAAGAAAAGGATAATAATCGAAGACATTGTGATTTAATGCCAAAATTAATTATACAGACAAGAAATTCCGTAAGAATACAGAAAAGAGAAAAATTAATGTGGGCTAGAGAAGTCAGAGAAGTCTTTGTGAGAGCAGTAGGAGGTTGACATTGAGGGGAAGCTTGATGTCACCTGGTGTGAGAATAAACCAGTGTTGTCAGGGCTCAGAGGAAAGTCAGGCAGAGCTCAGGAAAAGTCAGACTGGGATTCGAGAGGAAATCTGATGTTCTCTGCTTCTCGTTTTGCTTTCTTTTTTCTCCAACTTTGAATCAGGAATCGGTACGTGTGTATATTCACAGCGCCTATCCAGTCCTGAGCGTAAAGTTCTGATAAGTGCTTGATTGATTTCCTGCAAGCTGTTTCCCAAAGAAACAAGAAGCAAGGTAGCTTTGGGATTTAGGCAGGGCCATTGTAAATTTTGTAGGATAATATTTTTTTCTTAGGCTTAAATATTTTCCCTCACTGTCTTTGTTAACCAACTTAGGCCTTTTCAAGAGTGACCTGTATAGCTCCAGTTAGGATGTACGTGTGTGAGGTTATTGAAAGGCTTTGACGTTTGATTAGAAATCTCGAGAGTGTGGGTTCTTTCTCACCATGCTTCTTCATAGCCCTGTTTAGCACCCTGTACTTACCTTGGCTATCTTCATTCACTGAGCAAGCATTTATTATTTCATTCCTGCTATGGGCCAGGCACTGTGCTAGACCCCTACAGGGAAGAGATTAATAAGGCCTAGTTGCTTTCTCTAGTTTTTCCTGTTGAGCAGAAAAGGCAGTTAAGCAAACAGCGGCGCCTGCGAAGTAGGTCCAGGTGAAGCCGTGGCGCAGATGAGGCAAAGGGGCGCTTCAGACCGTGGGAGAGGCTTACCTGGGCGGGCGGAGGGGGACATGGTCAGTTCATTCACCAACCAAGATGGGTAAGAGCACCCAGGCTAACAAGGCAAAGGCACACGGACCGTCAGAAGTACATTGATTTTTTTTTTTTTTACATCAAAATGTGTCACCTAATCATTCTTGAGGCTGTATTACCTGTCTGACCATATTATTCTTAGACTAATATGACAATTACTTATATCATCTGAGAGGATGCTGCGTGGAGTTCGGGAAGGTGTTCTGGGACTGAGTGAGGGGCTCTCCAGATGCTCTGCCGGAGCGCCTTCCCCTCTTTGCCCGGCCAGCTCATTGCTGTCCCTCAGGGTCCGGGGCAGACACCAGCTCCTCCAGGGACGCTCTTGGATGCCTCTGTTCCAGCAGGACGGAGGTTCCCTTTGGCCTGCGCTCAGTCCGGTTTCCTGCCATACTACCCTTAAGTGTGTATTCACTTGTCTTTTCTTTTATGTCGGAGTTCTGGAATTAGAGGCTTCTTTTCTTTTTTTTTTAAATCTGTAGCCCAGCACTCAGCCTCAGCTCTGGAAGTGCTTGTGGAATGGGTGGGTGGTAGCGGAGATGCGCGTGGGAACCGACAGGCCGTTTCTGTAACACCGCCAGCGGGGGTGGGGGGCTTCCCAGGCAGCCAGCGAGTGGGGCCTCCTGCGTGCTCGGCCATGCGGGCTGCGGGAGCAGAGGACGGGCCTTGCCTTCATGAGGCCGCCGTTTGACCATTTAGAGGAAAGCCCAGTGCTTGCGGGAGTCCAGCGAGGACTAACCCATGCCATCTTGCTGGGGGCGACGGGGAGAGCTTTCGGAATTTATGAAGGCACATCTTGCTTTTGACTTACATAGGAGTGTTTGGTTTGTGTATTGCAGGAAATATTTCTCTGATTTCTAGGAAATTATATTTTTTCTTTTGCCCGTGTGACTGGTTTAATAAGTGGTTTAGCATTTCGAGAGCTGGCACCCTGTGTGTTCTGTGCTTTGTGTTTCCCCCATTGCCGTGCCATGTGGATGCCGCCTAAGTGCCATTTGTAGACCCTGAGGAGGGCAAGTGTCGCAGGAAAGAGCCAAGTGAAGGACCCCATGCCTTAGGTTTCTTAGGCCGCTGAAAGCGTCTTTGGTGCTGGTGGTAGGTAGGATTGCCCACAGTGCAGCCTGTGTTCATTTTACAAGTTTCTGCAACAACTAACAGGAAACCCAAGACAAGAATGGCCTTAAACGAGATGGAAGACTATTTCTCAGTTCTGTGAACGTGCTCTGCACCCCAACACCTGGCCGGCAGCCGGCCTGCGCTCCAGCCCCAGCTGTCCCTTCTGCTGTCCAGCCAGCACGAGGAGGGACAGGAGGGAGAAGGGTCAGCCTTCTAAGGACACACACCCGTCTGCACAGGAGGCTGAGAAGTGCAGTCCTTGTCCCGGTGGGCACGTTCCCAGCTTTTCGTACCCCGCGGAAGGTTTGAGTTAGAAAACACACTGACTGCGGATGATGGTTTCCCTTGGGTGAGAGGAGCACGTGGCTGGTTGCAGTGGTGTTGGAAAAGCTTTAGCTGGTAGAGTAGGTGGGTTTAGGATGCTAATTTGTCATGCTTCATAACTTACATAATGTTACATTCTTTTGTAGGTCTCAGAAATTGCGGGGGGGGCCACTTTAAAAAGTTGAATGTGGGGGCGCCTGGGTGGCTCAGTGGGTTAAGCCTCTGCCTTCGGCTCAGGTCATGATCTCAGGGTCCTGGGATCGAGCCTCGCATCGGGCTCTCTGCTCAGCAGGGAGACTGCTTCTCCCTCTCTCTCTCTGCCTGCCTCTCTGCCTACTTGTGATCTCTGTCTGTCAAATAAATAAATAAAATCTTTAAAAGAAAATCTCTAAAAAAAAAAAAAAGAAAATGCCAAACTCGTTTTCAAAGTGGTTGCACTGTTTCCCATCCCCATCAGCAACGTGTGAAAGATGTGGTCGCCCCGTAGCCTTGCTGTTGGATGTTCTGTCTTTTCTAACGCCAGCAGTTTTCATGAGTATACAGTGGTATCTCATAGTGCTTTGAGATTACGTTTCCGGGATGGCTAATCACGTCGAGCATCTCTTTACGTGCTCACTGCAAAGAAGCATTTGCATAGCTTCTTTCTTGAAGTGGCTGTTCCATCTTTTGCCAATCTTTAATCATCTTCTTGAGTTGGAAGTGTTCTTCCCATCTTCTGGATTCCTGTGCTTTGTTGGATGTCTGTCTGTCAGTATTTCCTCATGGCCCGTGGCTACCTTTTTCTTTTTGACATTGTCTTTTGCAAAAGATTTAAAAATTGCTGATGTCCTTTTATCTTTGGGTTTCTTTTTTTGTTTTGTTTTATTTTGTTGTTTTCATTTTTGTTTTTACAGCTTACGGTTTTGGTGTCTTACCTGTGATGACTTTACTTCACCCAACGTTGGAGAGGTTTTAAAAAAAATTTTTTTTACACGAAGCTACCGAAGTGCATTTTACATATCATAACACTCACCCGTTTCAAAGGTGCAGTTCCTGACTTTCCGTATCTTACTGAGTGGTACACTCATAATCAGTGTGAGCACTTTCCTTCCCAGATGAGATCCTCTGTGTCTGTTTACCAAGACTCTCACCACCCACCCCAGGCAGGCACTAATCTGCCACTGTAAATTTACCTTTTCTGGACATTTCTGGTAAATGGAATCATCCTGTATGTGGTCCCCCGTGCCTGCCTCCTTTCAGTGAGCGCTTTTGTGGCTTCTCCATGGGCTGGCATCCAGCAGCACTTCCCTTGTATTGCTTTCTTCTGTACCCATTGTATGGGCAGACCATCTCGAGTCCAGCAGCTCACCGGCTGACCCACAGTTAGGTTACCTCCAGTTTTGGCCAACCTGAACCACACCACTGAGAGCACTGTGTGCAAGTCCGACGTGGGTGTACGTTTTCAGTCCTCTTGAGTAGACCTCTGGGAGTTAAATTGCTAGGTCATATGGCATTTTTGTATTTCTGGATTTTTCTTAATTTTTCTTTCTAGCCAGCTTTCTTGAAGTATGATTTTTTTTAAAGATTTTATTTATTTATTTGACAGAGAGAGATCACAAATAGGCAGAGAGGCACGCAGAGAGAGGGGGAAGCAGGCTCCCTGCCGAGCAGAGAGCCCGATGTGGGGCTCGATCCCAGGACCCTGAGATCATGACCCGAGCCGAAGGCAGAGGCTTAACCCACTGAGCCACCCAGGCGCCCCTGAAGTATGATTTATACACAAGAAGATTAATCAATTTTAGGGGCATCTGGGTGGCTCAGTTAAGCCTGAGCCTTCGGCTCAGGTCATCATCTCGGGGTCCTGGGATCGAGCCCCTCATCGGCCTCCCTGCTCCGCGGGGAGCCTGCTCCTCCCTCTCCCCTGCCCCTCCCCTGCTTGTGTGTGTGCGTGCTTTTTCTTTCTCACAAATAAATAATCTTTTTAAAAAAAGAATCAATTTTAAGTGTATAGTTTGGTGAGTTCACAAGTTGTAACTCATTTAACTCATGTCACCAACACTACAATTACAATATAGTAAATTTCCATGATCCCAGGAAGTGTCTTTGTGCCCCCCACCCTGCCCCACACCAGTCTTCTCCCCAACATCAGGTTCTTTCGAACCAGCAGTCTACTTTGGATCATGCAATTTCCGCCTTCCAGAAATTTTTCACATAAATGGTGTCATGTAGCAGGTCGTCTTTTGTGTCTAGTTTCTTTACCCCGAGGTAATTCTTTGAGACTGATCCTTTGAGATATATAGACTGATCAGATTACACACACACACACACACACACACACACACACACACACGTATAAATACACACGTTTCTGTGACATATTACCCCCCCCCCCCACATTCCTTTAAAATATGAAAACCGTTCTGAACTCACAGCTGGATAGAAGAAGGTCAAGATGGGGCTTAGCCAAGTGGGCAGTTAACTCCGCTCTTTGGATATATCACAATTTGTCCATCGACTATTGATAATTGTTTGGGTTTCCAGTTTGGGGCTCTTACAAGTAACGAATGCTGCCGTGAACATTCACGTGCAAGTGCAAGCATGCTTCCTTCTCTCTTAGATTCGCACCTGGGGGTAGATTGCATTAGCCACACGTTAGGTGGATGTTTGACTTTGTAAGAAATTATAAGACTAGTTTGCAAAGTGGTTACACCATTTTACACTCCCTTCAACAATGCAGGAGAATTTAAGTTGCTCTGCTTCCTCGTCTGCATTTGGTGTTCTCAGTTTTTAAGTTTAGCCATCCTAGAAATATGTGTGTAATAGAACCTCATTGTACTTTGAATTTGTATCTCTCTAATGACTACTAGTGATATTTTCATGCGCTATGGCCATGCATAGGTCTCTTATGGAGCATCTCTTCCAATCTTGCACTTTTTTCCAAGTCATGTCATTTTATTGTCGAGTTGTATGGATGTAGCCTTTTATCAAGTACATGTTTTGCAGATATTTCCCCCACCTCCAGCCCGTGACGTGCCTTTTTGTTTTCTTGGCAGTGTCTTTTGAAAAGCCCCGATTCAAGCTTTTGATCATGTCCATTTTATTCCTTTTTTCCCCTTTTATGGCTCATTCTTTTTGTTTTTTAAGATGTCTTTGCCCACCCCAAAGATTTTCTTCTCTGGTTTCTTATAACAGCTTTAGAGTTTTTGCTTTTTGGCCCCAGCGTGTGATCTGTTTTGAGTTCATGTTTACGTATGACACAAGGAAGGGGAGGGTCAGGATTCGGTCTCCTCCCCCCGTGGCTCTCCACTTGTCCCGGCACAGGTGTTACACAGATTATTCTCCCCCCGTAGAATTACGTGGGCCTCTTCGTCAGAAGAATCCCTGGACTAGATAAGTCCGGGCCTATTCCTGGGCTCTTCTGAATTCTTACGGTTTAATTAGAGCTCGTATATTTTAGTCTGCGAGTGAGGATACAGATATGACTGTCAGTGTCCTTCCCGTCTAAAGATGATGCTAGCGATAGCATAGCGGCCCATGGGAAGTGGGAAGATTGTCTTTCACAGGATGTTCACGTGAAGACAGGCCTTGGATTTTCAGACGTGACCGCTACGGGGCTACTGTGGTGTCTTTGCCTCACAGCTGTCCAGGTGCTTCTGTTCGGAGCTGTCGTGTTTCTAGCCCCTGCTCTCTGGTCGGTGTGTCCTTCCGGCTGCCGCCAGCCATGCTCTGCCGTGGGCCTCAGTGAGCCCCCTGCACGGTGGCCAGCCCCCCGCAGCTCCACCGGTTACAACTGTCCCCATGGGTCTCTGGCCTCGGTGTGTGTCGCTAGCCCCGCCCCTCCGTGCTGTAACAAGCCCGGGTTTGGCAGACTGGCTTGACGCCAGGACCTTGCTGTGGAGGAGCCTGTCTTATTTAATTTTCAGGGTGGCTTGTTGGGATGATTTGAGCAGCTAGATGCGGCACCGTGTGGCATCACAGCCCCAGCCTTGGGGAGCGTGGAGGGGACCTTGCCCCACGCTCAGGCTGTCGGCCTCCCCGAGGACTTGACAGTTTCTCCGCGTGGTCAGAAGCTCCTCAGACTGCCGCAGCAGGATGATCCTGGGCCGTCCCAGCTCTTCTCTGCTGACGGCCCGTTAGTGGCTGTGGCGTTTCCACGGCATCAGTGAGTCCAGGTGCATGACCAGGTGGCTTCAGGTTCAACGTTGCTGCGATGTGTGTGGGATTGCCAGCCCCACACGTGCTACCCGATGTCCGTTCCGCCTGCTGGGTGAGAATTTCTTGGTCAGTGGAGGTTTGACTAAAGGAATGGAGTCATGTTGGTTTGTGTGTGTTCACGGAATGGTTAGGGAGCCCCAGAAATGCGTCTCTCCTGCCCCCGACGGGGCCGCCGTGCGCCGTGGAGTCGCCTTTGGGCAGCCGGACCTCCGCGGAGAGTGTCCGAGCTCCTGCCAGCGGACAGAGTCCTTGGGAGGTGAGAGAAGCCGTTGGGGTTCGAAGAGCCGCTCGCTCTTCTCCCTGCACGTTTGTCCTTGGACCTCGTTGCCGCCCGAGGCGGAGCAGGGCCAGCAGCGCCCGTGCGGGGAGACACCTGCTGCCACCGTTGACCTCCTCATTCTTCGTGAGATGCCAGCAATGGGGTCTTGGTAAAATACTGGGCCATTCAGCTCACGAGCTGGTCGCGCCTGTTGCGGGAGTGCTGTGGACAATTTGAACCTGAGCGACAGTACACATATCACTGTTCCTCGTTCTTCCAACGTAGCAGAGCTCTGCCCCCTTCAGACAAGTGGCCTGTGCTTGACGAGAAGAGGAGAACGTCCTTGGGAGCCGTCGGGTTGGTGGTGTGGAACCAGGATCTCTGATCTCGGCCTTCGTGTCGGCTTTGTACGCAGACAGGCCTCTGTTTCCAGATTGGAGGCTCAGAAGCTTTTAAAAAGCTCATTCCTTCCACTCCCCTTTCTCCTGAGTGAGAGTGGAAAAGTGACCATCCCCATTTTCTGCCCTTGACTATAAAATTCTGGACCTTCAAGGAGCGTGGGGACCTGCTGCCCTGCTCTCCGTGCTCTTGTGGGGGTCTCCACCCACTTTGGGGAAGATGGGCCCCAGGGTGGGCGGCAGACAGGACTCCAGGCGGTCACGGCTGGGGCTCTGAGCCAGTTTGGGATCACGCCGAACGCTTTCCTGAGAGCCCTTGTCTGTTACCCTTTGAAAGGCGTGCGGCGGGTCAGAGTTCCCTCCATCTTCGTTTCTCTCTTTTTTCATTTCGCCACAAGACAGAATTGTATCACACATCTCCAAAACGAGTAAAATGGCATTTCAGCTTCTTGTCTTTATAGACTCTCTGAACTTTAGGAAAGATCATTCTGGTCCCTTTTCATTAATAATGAAAACCAAGGGGCAATAAAATGTTCTTAACGTGAGCATGTCAGGAGCGAGGCGCGGTGCGGCGGGTGAAGGGTGCGGCCGGTAGGGAGCTACAGGTGTTGCTTGGTGCTGAGGAGGTCAGCGCTCTGGGGAGGTGGCTGCAGCTGTCGCCGGGGCTCCGGTTCGTGGACCCGTGAACTGCCAGTACCCGTTCAACCGTCCAGCTCTGGCGCCCAGAGTGAGAGGCTGCGTTTCTCAAGACAGCGTACATTTGCGGGCAAGAAGGACCCAGGCGGACTTCGGGCTTGTTAGTTTCTTACCCGGTTGCTGCTGTTTTCTTGCAAGGTTTTGAGGGGGGATTTGAGAAGTCGGTGGTGAATAGAGGGTTCTGGACACGTGCCTGTCTTGAAGGTGCTCTCTCTGAGGACTTCGACAGCACGGATGGATGTTCTGCGCCTGGATGAAAGCCCTCCTGGCCAGCGACTCTCTCGAAGAGTGATAAGGTTACTTTGTCTCCACTTTTTCCTCCTAAAAATGAGCTCGTGCTGGATGTTGGGTGTTGTATCAGGGCACTCAGAGCCGAGTGGACTTGGAATGAGACAAACGAGAAGGTTGCCCGGAACTCAGAGCCTCCTGGCTCAGCCAGGTCAGCATGAAAGGTCCATCCACGGCCTTAGCGGTCTCAGAGCTTATGATTTAATGAGCTGCAGCTTGGCCACGTAGATGCTTACTGCCTGGGGGTGTTCCCACAGCAGAACCGCAGGTTCCTTCCTTCTTCTTGTTAAGAGAGGGAGTCGGGGGAGGGACAGAGGGAGAGGGAGAGAGAGAATCCCAAGCAGGCTTCATACCCAGCACAGAGCCCGGGACGGGGCTCCATCCCAGGACCCTGAGGTCATGACCTGAGCCGAAATCAAGAGTCGGACATTTAACCGACTGAGACTGAGCCACCCAGACACCCTGGCGGAGCTCCTTTCTGGAGACAGTTTCTGTGACCCTGCATGTCACTACACAACCCTGGGAGGGAGTGGGGATGTCCTGGCTTGCCCTAACCCACACCCCAGAGCCCAATGCGAGAATGGACAGACACATTTACATAAACATGGATACGCTACACGCCAGAAGACACCATAAGCAGAGTCAAAAGAAAAATACACTGGAAAGGATTTTTCCAATTTTTTAAAAGGATTTTATTTATTTATTTGAGAGAGAGAGAGTGAGCACACAAGCAGGGGGAAGGGCAGGCAGAGGGAGAAGCAGACTCCCCACTGAGCAGGGGGCCCAACACAGGGCTCGATCCCAGGACACTGGGATCATGACCTGAGCTGAAGGCAGACCCGAGCTGAGGGCGACTGAGCCCTACAGGCGTCCCGGTTCGACAACTTCTGTCGTACACAGGGGCTCGTTTTCCAGGCTCCCATTGCTGTCAGCTTGGCCTCCAGAAAGCACATTCAGCTGCATAAGAAGTTCCCATAAAGTGATGAGGACATTGCTAAAGACAGGGAGTAGGGGAGTAGGGATCGTACACAATACACCAAAAAGGACAGGTCGTGCAGGGATGCTCAGTCCTCACTCACAGTGAGGTTCATGCAAATGAAAACGAGCTTGAAGTAGTCTCTTCTGGTTTAGTATGGGCAGCAGTCCGGTGTGATGAGCCCATGTTGGCCCATGTGTTGGCGGCCGTGAGGGGATGGGCACTCTGGGACATGGCTGGTGGGAGTGGACCGGTTCAGCTCCCAGGGAGGACTATTTAAAAATCTCTTTCAGGGGCGCCTGGGTGACTCAGTGGGTTAAAGCCTCTGCCTTCGGCTCAGGTCATGATCCCAGGATCCTGGGATTGAGCCCCACATCGGGCTCTCTGCTTAGCGGGGAGCCTGCTTCCTCCTCTCTCTCTCTGCCTGCCTCTCTGCCTACTTGTGATCTCTGTCGAATAAACAAATAAAATCTTAAAAAAACTCTTTCAGAATTGCACATTGCACCCAGGCTCCTAGGAATTCACGTGTACAGGTGTCCTCGTACATACATGTGAGATGACGTGTGTACACGGCCCTTGGGGCAGCATTGTGTGACATAGTAGAGGCTGGAAATCAGTGGGGAATGGCTTCAATGGAGTATTACGCAGCTCTGGGCAAAAAAGCAGGAGGAGAGGTAGGAGGAACGAGAGGGAAAATAGTGCATATCTGTGTTGCCCTCCATGTGCATAAGAAGTCTCGGGCCGGACAGACAGGAAGCTCTTCACGGGGGCTCGTGATGGTGGAGGGAACCAGTTGGCAGTAGCGTGACGATGCTCTGTGCCGTTTAGACCACATGTATCCATGAGCCACTCAAAAGTTGCCAAACGCAAAAGGGAGCTGGGGGCTGAGGGAGAGGCCACCTGGTGATTACGGTGTGTGGGCCACCCTGGGAGGCGGGCTTGGGAGCCACAGGCCATGCTGGCGGTGGGGGGAAGTGGCCAAGGCCCCTTCCTGGGAAGGGACCCAGGCCCCTGCGTCACGGTCACATCTGTGTCCTGGAACCCCATCAGCCGCTCCGGGAGGAGGGAGTGTCTGCCTTGCCCTTTGGAGGTCTTTGGCCCTTGGGTCCCCCTGCCACTGAGCCTGGAGAAGGTCCCTCTCCTGTTCCCCTTTGTCAGGAGACGCCAGGATATGACGAGTACCTGGCGAGCTTGCGGGTGCGGGGAGAGGTGAAGGCTGAGACACAGTGTCTGTCCCTGCAGGTGCCCACAGCGCTCTGCTCCAGGAGCCGCGGTGCACTTTTCAGGAAGTTGGGGACAGCTGCTGCCCTCCCCTCTTCACTTTATTGCTCCCAAATGTGCGTCCAGACCCCAGCTTCCTTGTCATAACAGCAGGCCCTGGGTGGGCGCCCTCTGGATGACTTGCCGTGGGCGCTGTGGTCTGATTCTGCAGACCCGATTGGCGTCCTGCCCCACCGATCGTTCTGGAAATGGTGTGCGGGGCCTTCGTGGCTGATCGCTTGAGAGGAGGCAGAGCGTCCGGGGAGATTGTGGGCATGCAAGCCCTTTGTGAACCGTCCGTGGGAAAGATCACAAGGTAGAAACCTCCGCTCTCCTCCTGTGGGATTGGAATTCCATTCAGGAGTCGGGGGAGCCCCTGAGATGGTGTTCTAGAGCCCCAGGCCGGGAACCTGCCCCTGCAGGGGGACTGACTGCCCGTGTCCGGTTCCTGCCCAGTAGCCGCAGTGTTCTCTTGAGCCTCTGCCCTCTCAGGTCGGTCTTACCTTTTGTAGCCCCTGGCGGGAGCCTCCTCCCACCTTTGCATCTCTCCCCGCCCAACCTGTATTGCCCTCGGCCCTCCAGCGACCCGGCGTTATTCTCCCGGAACGTAGAGCTGACCGGGCCACTGCCAGATTCAGAGCCTTCAGTGACCCTACTGCCTGTGACCGACGAGCGGGTGGCCCGGCCCCGCCCTCCGCCTGGCTGCTGGGTGTCCCACCTCTTTCCCCCCACTCCCCCCCCCGCCACTCCCTCTTGGTTTTCGCCGTCTCCCCTCTTGGGTAGCCCCACTTGCTCACTTGGGCCACACCAGCTGCCTTCTCTCCTTTGAGCCTAGTCAACCCCTGCCTTGGCACTTGCTTGTCCCCTTCCTGGACCTCTGTCCCTGGGACCCCACAAGTTTCAGCGTCTGCCTCCTCCAAGGCCCTGCCAGCCCCGGCTCCCCTCTCTGGCCCTCCCCCCCAACATGGCCCCATTGGGCCTTCTTTTTGTTGTTGTTTGAAGATTTTATTTATTTAAGTAATCTTTCCACCCAGTGTGGGGCTCAAACTCAGGACCGCGAGATCAAGACTTGTATGGGCCTGCTGGGCCCCCCTCCGCACCGAACCTTCCTGGTCACTCTCTGGAGTTACTTTGTCGCGTCCTTCGTAAGCTGCCTGCTGCACGGTTCAGGGTGGAGCAGGCAGGGCACCCGTCTCGGCACCGCACGCCGCTGGGCCTGCAGCACTGTGGGGCACACAGCTGATGCTTCGTGAAGTCTTGAATGCACAGATGGTCCTGTCTCCTCCTTGTCCCTCCCCTGTTCTGAGGTGGCTCTTAGCTCATCCTTGTCTGCACTGGGGCGTGGGAACGCGCATTTATGCACACCCAAGTGTGTTTGTGTCAGCCTCACAGGACCCTTCGTTCCCTGAGAGTGGAGACCATGCCCTAGGTCTGCAGATCACCTCTGCCACCTGCCTGGCGCCTGGGACTTGGCTCCTGGCTACCCACCTCCACCCAGCAGGTGTGCGGTTGAGGCGGGTTGTTCCGAGAGCCGGGACCGAAGAGGGGACGCGGCCAGGCCGCTGTTCCCACTGGCACATGCTGTGTCCTACAGTTGTGTGTCGTAGTTGCTGATCCTTCGAGATGAAGAGATGGTGCACGGGCCCTCCCCTGCCCGGGAAGGACGCGTGTGCTTCTCCTGACGCGCCTTTTCTCCCAACCTCAGGCCCCGTCGGGTCCCGATGGAGAGACTACGGTGCCCTGGCTGTCATCACGGCAGGCATCGCGTTCGGCTTTCACCAGCTCTACAAGGTACGTCCGCCCTTCCCTGTGCCCCCCACCCCAGCATTCAGCCCCGCTCCCCCCCGTCGCGAGGTTGACCTGTGTCGAGGTGCCCAGCCCTGGAGCGCGATGGCAGGAGAACGGCTGTCCGGGGGCAGAGCACGCATGAGCACGTTTTCTGCGGGCGGCGTCTGGTTCAGTCTCCGTCCCCTGCCGCCACCTGAGCGGGTGCCCTTGGCGACTTCAGACCCTGCTCATCTGTGACACTGGGCATCTCTCCTCAGAGTCCCCACTGTGCAGAGTGACCGTGGGGCCCGTCCATCAGCAGGCTGTGTCGGGTACTTAGAACAGTGCCTGGCATACGCTGAGCAGTCGCGACATTTTTGAGACAGAATGACAAGGTTGCTGAGAGCACGGCCCTGGAGCCCAGCGGCTGTGTCGCGTCCCAGCTCTGCCACTTAGCAGGAGCTCAGTGGGCTCTTCTGGAAAGTGGGGACAATTGTATCTACCTCATGAGGCTGTGGTGAAGCTTCTTCGGAACGTCTGTGTGCCCGGCACACAGGAACCACTCTCTGTGCGGTTCTCAGCATCTTATTTATGGGCTCTGGTTTTGTCTTCTACATATTGTGTTGGCATCCGTGTGAATCTAGGATTTTCCCCCCAAACTTCATAGTCAGTCCTCAGAATCCCAGACTTGGTTGCTTCCAGCAGAACTGCAGGCATGAAATGAACACGTATTTCCTTGATATCAAATACTAAGCAGATACGAACTACCAGATACTAATTTTGACGAGAAGCAGGCAGGTCTTTTTCTGGAGGATGCAGAGCCAGGGTAGGTCCCGGAGACAAAAGGCAAAACAGTGGCCAGAGGACTTGCGCTCTGCTGTCCCTGGAGAGAAGGCCTCTTTCCTCCCGATGCCGCCTGCAGCTCCCGCCCTTAGAATCTGAGCGGACGCCCAGCCTCGCGGTTGTCACTTTCAGCACATGAGACATGTTTCAACTCTGGGATTCGTAATTTTTGACTTCCGCAAAAGCTAGTGACAGGGTTGTTGCAGAGTATGCTTTTTTCAGCGGAATGTCTATTCTTGGAATTAGAAATTTCCATGTCAAAAATCCAGAAGCAAAATGTTCTAGGTCCCGGGACTTCTCCCCTTGACCCGATGCCCTTCCCTTACCCTGTGTGCTGAAAGCCTATTTCCAGTCACTGGGTACAGTCACCAAGAAGAGTAAAATTCTAAGCCACAATTCTCAAAATAATGTCCCAGCTCTACTAAGCGGTACCTAATGATCACGTGACCTCCCTCGGACAGCCTGTGGTCTGCTGGAAGCGACTTTGTTCCCGTTGCAGCGAAGAAGACGTTTCTTCAGTTTTTCCCACGAAGCTCTGATCTTTATTCTTTGCCTTAAAAAATGAAAGAGACATTGAAAGACCAGTGGCCGTGGTGATGAGAATTTCTTTTGTTTCTTTAAATTAAAAAAAAAAAAAAAAGAGGTAAGAGTCATCACCTTGTTTTGTAACCGTGTAACGGTTTAGCCTAGGGGGAGCGTGTGTGCTCTTTCCTTTGGCTTTTTTGATCTCAGAAGTTTTCGCCTGTTACCTGTGTAAGAATCCCTGACTTATCCTCAGGGAAACTCTCAGCCTGGAAAGTAAGGCTGCATTTGATGAGTTTCCGCTCAGTTGTGGGTAATAACTCACATAATGGTTGAAAAGCACTTTGCGAAATAGAAAATGTTTCTGTGTGTTTGCTAAATAATGATCTTCACTCCGGAGTTGCTCCTGAAGGGAGTCTCCCGCAAACACCTAGTGAGAGAGCCCTCCTTTTCCTTCCCCAGTACGGAACCCTTAATGGAGAAGTTGCTGCCTTTTTTCCCCATCTGGGCCCCCAATGGAGTAGGAAGCCAAGTGCTTTGGTCGCACCTGCCAGTTACCCCACCTGCCAGCCCGCACTGCCTCCCATTAAAGCCAGAGACTTGAGCTCACGCTTCCGAAACAAGAGGCATCAAATACAGAGCTGCTGGGGTGTGATGCCCGTGTTCTGTCACCCAGCCCTCCCAGTGGCCGCCCTGCTACCGACCTTCTACCCCTTCCCACCTCAAAGCAGGCAGCCAGTTACCAGCGACGCCCCACTTGCCTTCTTCCTGAATGTTCCAAGACCCACATCCTCGCCTGAGCTTCCCCAATTCTGGGCTGCCTTGTTTGGTTGCCCTGTGGCATCTGCTTCCTTCTCCCCGGGGTCAGTTTCTTCAGGTTCTGCCCCTTCCTCTGCCTTCTGGCCTTGTGTCTGGAAGAATTTGACCGCATCTGATTCTTACGCGAAAGGACGCTGGTTCTGAGGACTCAAGGCTTAGTTTAGAAGTAACTGAGGTGTGACCTCCTTCACTGGCCTCAGAATACCGTGTATTGTTCCCTCATAAAAGGACCAAAGGCCCAGAAATCTGCTGTGGATTTTCATCCAGTTTCTTGAGTAATTTTGTTTTTTTTGTTTTATTTTGCTCATTTGTCTCTGAATGGTGGTTCATTCACGTGCGTCCAAACGTTTCAAGGGTCGGAGAAGTGTGCAGTCGAACGCGCCCTCCTGCTGGTGCCCGGAGGCCTCCAGGGGTGCCACTGTCTTGTATCACCTTCTACATTTTTATCTCACAGCTTTCAAGCGGAATCTTATTTTTTGTTACAGAAATATACGTAGCATCATGGAGGTAATTAAATAAAAGGGCCCAAAATAGACTGACTTGACTTTAACTTGTCCCTACTTCCTGGTCCTCGTCCTTAGGCAGAATCTTAATCAGCCTCGTAACTTTCAAGCGTCTCATTTACGGTGTTTGCGTTGGTTTCCGAAGCCCAGAGGTGACAGAGAGTTGGGTGGGCAGCATTTCAGACGTGGCTGGAGAATGACCCCCACGTGTGCCCGCTGCTCATGCCCGCCCTGCTCCTTCTAGAGATACCTGCTCCCTCTCATCATGGGTGGCCGAGAGGACAGGAAGCACCTGGAAAGGATGGAGGCGAGTCTCTCGGAGCTGAGTGGCAGCATGGCACAGACAGGTAAAGATTAATGACTCCATCAAGTCGCCCCTTCGAGCCTCCGCGAGCAGCCCCTTCTCTGCCCCGCCCCTCCCCCTCCGTCTCCACTTTATGTGGTGACTTCATTTATCTGCTCTGAGAATCTGTTCACATTTGCAAATGAAGCCGCCGTCATTTCGGTTTAATTTGAAATTGCTTGTTTACTGTCGGCGCGGCCTCAATTAATTATGTTTTTACGGAAAGGCTCCCAACCTCAGAATATTAATAAGGGGAATAAAATGACAGCCTTTCTAAGGGCTGTAAAGTTCATTTTTAATTTCTGCTTCTGTGAGGTTTTCAGGGGGGTTTTCGGCGGTTTTTCCCCCTTCCCTCTAAGAATCCAGCTCAGGGTCAAGAAAGGCTGTAATTACTGCGGCTCCGAGGACCCCAGCCGCCTCCTCTGGCATCAACTCCACGGGGCTGGCGTTCATTACCCAGTGCCCCGGCGATGGCCCAGATTAGCTGGGACCTGTCGCACCAGAGGTGGCTTTTCCTCTTTATAAACTTGTTTACTAGATGGAGGCTCTGAAACTAAAAACTCCCGCAAGCTCCAGAGCCACTGTCCCAGGCAGGAGGAGCCTGTCCCCGCCAGAGTGCGTTCACAGAGCCTTCAGGAAAGCCGTGGTGTGTCAGCCCCCGGGGCCCATGGCTCCTACTCAGTCTGCTGACACCTTGGTTGGTGGGGGGGGCACCTGCAGCCTTGGGACTGGGTGTGGAGGGCAGGGAGGAGCCGCGAGAGGACAGGGCTGTAGCCTTGAACCGCTCCCAGGATCGCGGACCTGAGATGCGTTTCTGCCAGCATGGGAGAGTCCGCAAGTCCCACCAGGACGCGGTGAGGGGCTGCGATGAGGGAGCACTGAAGTCGGCAGAGCCGAGCAAATCATAAGCACATGTAATTGGAGGGGAGAAGTTTCAGACGGATACACTGTTGACCACGGACAAGTGCACAATGGAAAGATGGAGTGGGAATGCTAGAGGTTAGATACGGTGCAGGTAGATGGCCCAGAGCGCAGATAAATTACATGCATTGCGGGGTGGGGGGGGGGGTGTCTGCACATCAATGAGATGCGGCCGCTCTAGGTGTGTGGACAGAGAGGAGAAGAATCCGTGTGTATCATTTAACAGAGATGTGACTGCTTTCTCCTCGCAGTGACTCAGTTACAGATGACTTTAGCGTCCGTCCAGGAGCTGCTGATTCAGCAGCAGCAGAAGGTGCAGGAGCTTGCCCGTGAACTGGCTGCAGCCAAGGTAACTCGTCCCCGACCCTCTCCGGATCTAGGTCTGCCCTGCTCGGGGCTCGGCCTGGGGCTTTTGTGCCCGGTTCACTGCATTCCGTGGGGGCCGACTCTGTCTTTTCTCATGCCTGGTACATGTCAGGGGCTCACATCGTCCTCCGAAGAGAGAGGAGACAGGCACCCTCTCCGTGTCCCCTCCTAGCAAGAGGAGGGAGAAGCAGCTCTTGGCCTATGGGCCTCCAGCGGGAGCATACACCCAAGCTCTGGACCTGGTTGGGGTAGACACAGGATGGTCTTCACAAGCATGTTAGGTCACAGGGAAGTAGGGGGAGTGTGCCAGGAGTCTGGTGAAGTCTGCTACAATGAACAGATTCTCTGCACCCAGCTCTCTTGAGTCACATGAGATCAGGTGACCCCCAAAGGTACACCAGCTGGGATCGCCCGGGGCAGTTTCCGTGCCTCACTGCCCACATCTGAGTAGTCTCGGCAGTATGAGAGCCTAGGATCAGACCGTCTGGGTTGAAATCTGCGTCTGCCACGGGCTAGCTGTGTGAGCACAGGCAAGTTCCTTAACCTCCCTGAGTCTTCATTTCCTCACCTGTAAAATGAAGCTGTCATGGCACCACCGTCATTGTCTGTGCCCACAGCAGGGCCTGGCTCCTGCCGCAGCCGGCCTGGGTCTGTGCGCGCGCGATGGGTCATTCCCGGGGCACTGTCTTGGACAGACCCAGTCCGAGAGAGATTGGTCCAGGGGCTCCAGGACGTCCGCTGTGCACCCCACCCCCTCCCCTTCCCCATGCTGCTTTCTGGTTGCTTCCACGCACATACAGTCAAGAAACCTCCTCTGAGTGGCTCTCCCAGGAGAAGCCCCGCCCAGCACAGAACCACATGGGAGCCCGCACTCAAATCTTTTGCATTTGCGAAACCAAGTGAAACAGGAATCTTTCCATTTCCGGTGGACTCCGGGGTGCTTCCTATGAAGAGGGTCCCCAAGAATCCCCTTCAAGTGCGTTGCCTGCACTTCCTCCTCAGATGGCCGTGGTTGCCCGTGGCCACCTCTGGCCACCGTGCGCGCTCCCCGTGGGCGGGCAGCCCGTAAAGCCGCGGGAAGGCTGGGGTATGGCCCCCTCCCTCCCTGCTCTCTGTTATCTTTGGGAGCGGCGGCCTGCCAATGGCCAGAAGCCATTCCGGAAGTCGGCAAACGGTTTGCAGACCTTAAGCATTAAGATTAAGACCACCTGTTGCACTCTGGTGGGGGGGCAAGATGGTGCTTGGAGGCTGAGAGCCGGCTCTGAGTTTCTCGTGCTTGCTTCCCTGACGGTGCCCCCCACGTCCCGCCCGTCCCCAGCCCCCTTTCATCCCCCTGTACTGAAGCGGGGCTCGCTGGTGTGGTGTCTGAACCAGACGCGTGAAGACTTCGGTTACCCCATAAACCAGCGACTCAGAGCCGTGTTTTCTCAGCTGTAATGTAAGTCTTTATGTCGGCTTCCAAACTCCTACCGCAACACTGTAAAAAATTAAAAAGAAGAGCGTTAAGTAATTAAAAAACCTACATAAAACTGAAGGCTGAGAGTTTTCTACAACTGTTTTTTAAAGAGACTGGCTAAAAAGCCCCAGATGTCAGATTTTATTTCTAAATCCCAGCATCTGGCACCATATGCGTTTGGAAACTTGAGTCCTTTGTAGGCCGGTGAGTGGAAATTGCTCCCTTGTTAATGGGCTGCTATGGCTTTCAAGGTCTCCGAGAAGCCAGAACGGTGGCTCCTGGATCTGCGCCGTCTGGTGGTCTGGAGTAAGGACCCCGAGGGGATGTGTGTGCGGGCGACTGGTGTTTGCAGGGGGTTGCGTGCGCTCCCTCCCAGACCTCCAGCCCCTCTGCAGGGCTTCTCCCGTAGAGGAGTGCTTGCCCGAGCGGGACCCCTACCCCAGGTCAGAGCCCCCCCCCCCCCGACTCCCCCCCACCAGGCTGGTGGGAACAGCCGGGGTCCCTCCCCTCTGCCAGTCTGGGCCTCCCTACGTTCTCCTGAACTTACGGTTCTGGTCTCTGGGTCAGGCCAGGGTAGAGGTGTCAGGGAAGCTGGGTCTTGCATGACGCGTCCGTGCACTTGAAGGAACCCGGAGCGGACCTCCAGGCTGACCGGTGCAGCCCCACACCTGGGCCCATCACACCTGGAATTGGCCACGTGGCCACCAGCAACTGCCATTTGGGGGACCGATGTTTGGACTTTTCCCTTTTCCGTCTAACCCAACAAGATTTGCCGAAGAAAGGTGTGGTTCTCTGAAGTTTATTTGGAAAACGGTCAAGGATGGCGTCTGGCCGAGGGGTTGTGGCAGTTTCTCCCGCGGGCCCTCTTCAGGGAGGGAATTGGCCTTAGGTCCTGGGACAGCTTCTTTCTCTGCTGAGCCTTCAGGATCATCCCAAAGTGGTAGCTGTGGACAGGTGGTGTGGCCCATGCGTTTCGGAGCTTTGCAGATAGCAGGGTCCAGCCTGGGAGCCTGACCTTGCTGCGGCAGGAACCACGGGCTGCCCGGCAGCGTGGGAAGGTGTTTCCGAGGTGAAGCCTGCCTTCCGGCCTGCTCGGGGCTAAAGCTGGGGGCCGGGCCAGGCAGGTGCTCAGCGGTCTCCCCGGCCCTCCAGCACGGGCAGCACCTCAGGGATACTGCGGGTCTGGTTCCAGATCTCCACAGTAAAGCCAGTGTTGGAATGAAGTGAGTTAAATTACTTTTTTGGTTTCCCAGTGCGTATGAAAGTTACGTTTACACTATAGTCTATTAAGGGTGTAAGAGCATTATACCCCAAAAACGTGCATACCTTTTAATTTAAAAATACTTTATTGCTAAAAATTGCTCCCCGTCACTTGAGCTTTCAGTGAGCTCTATGCGCTGATCATAGAGCACGATACCAAACACAACAATAATGGAAAGGTTTGAAATACTGCGAGAATTGCCGAAACGTGACGCAGACACACAGAGTGAGCAGATGGTGTTGGGAAAATGGTGCTCGACGCAGGGCTGCCCACAAACCTTCACTTGGTAAAAACACTCCCAGTCCCTGTGGAGCAGCGTGAAACGAGGTGGGCTGTCCGGCGTGGGTCGTGGCGGCCGGCGGTCTCGGCCCCCGGGTTCCCTCCTGTGTGTGCTGGGATCGTCTCTGCAGGGAGGGCGGCTCCAGGGGAGCAGCCCGTGTGGAGCTGGAATTCACTCCGTTGATTAGTTTAGTTTTAATGGGACATTTCAAACACGGGCGGAAATGGCCACAGAGCGGACAGCGTGCCGCTGGCACACCGCGGGGCATGGTCTCGGCCCCCCGGCCCGCAGCCCCCGGCTCGCTTGGTGGCACACACCAGACGGGGGTCATATTCCCCTGCAGACACTTCCGTCTGCAGCTCTTGGGGATGAGGGCTCTTGTGTTGCTGTTGTTTTACATAGTCCGAATGCCGTTGTTAGGATCTAGTACGCGTCATAATTGCCAGCATCCTAAGATGCCCGGACAGAGGGTGCCATCCCTGGAACAGAGAGACCCAGAGGCAGAACCTTCCCAAGGGGTCTCCAGTCTGTGCCCAGGACATAGCAGGCCCTGGGTGTCGCACTCACGCCCTGGGTCCTCTAGAAGTGGCCGCCCCTCCTGCCACCCTGGCGTCTGAGCCCCGTGGGGCGGCGGGGAGGTGGTCACTCTGATGCTTGTTCTCCCGTGTTCTGACTTTCAGGCCACCACATCTACCAACTGGATCGTGGAGTCTCAGAATATCAATGAGCTCAAGTCGGAAATTAACTCCTTGAAAGGGCTGCTTTTAAATCGGTAGGAGGAGAGCGGGCGTGGGCTGTGGAGCCGGCGCTCCGGGGGCTCGGCCAGCTGCCATGGGAAGGGGCACGTCTCCCCGAGGGGCCCCTGTCCATCCAGCGCCCGATGGAGCTGGGCGACTCAGGCATTGAGTTTGGAAATCTTCGGAACTTCTGCCTTCCCTCCCTGGGAGGCCCCCTCCCTCCCCACTCCATGGGGGACAGTGTGCCGTGCCCCCGAGTTCTCAAGCACAACAGTTCCTCGGCCCTGTCAAGACCCGCTCAGGGATACCTGGAACCAAAATGCAGGACCTGGGCCAAAGGAGAACATCCCCGTCCTGAACCAGGGCCTCCAGGCAGGGACACCACCTCCTCCTCTGTCCTCAGCCCCAGCCTGGGCCACTCAGGGACAGTTTGGCCCCAGAGAAGTTCTTTGCTGAAGGGCCAGGGAGTCCTTGGTTGGAAGGATTCTGGGTTCGAGGCAGGGACTGCAACAGTGCCTGCCTCCCCCTCCCCTAGCTCCTTTGGTCTCCTGCCGCTGTCCCTCTGCGCTGCTGGCCCTTTCCAGGAGCCCCCCCAGGGGAGGCTGTGTGACCATTGCTGCCCTGAGTGGAGGGTGACCCACTTGTCCTGGTTTTAAAACCGCGAGCCCTGTGTCCCAGGAGCCACTCTGTCCTGGGATGGGTACTGGGACGGTTGGTCACCTCGCCTGCGGTGCAGTGAGGGTGCTCAGGTAGCCTCGCCTGCATTCTCAGTTCCCCAGGGCTTCGTGGGGACTCCGTGAGGCAGTGCAAAGGCACCAGACGGCCCTTCACTTGGGGTCAAAGATGGGGGCTGCGGGGGTCTTGTGGCCCCAACTAGGGGATCCAGTTCTCCAAGGCACCTACTTGTAGGCCCTCTCGAAAGGAAGGAACATGGCCCTAAGAGAGGTGTGTCATGAGGAGAAATCCTTTGTTTCTGAACCTCGGAGGTAAGAGCCTTGGAGGTCAGAGGGACAGAGTGTGGGCCTTTGGGGAATGTCGGAGCCAGAGAAAGCTCAAAGCGCTCATTGTAGCATCTGGGCCGTGTTCACTGTGTGCTCTCCGTGCCATGGGATCCGATGGGGAGGAGCTGTTCTGGGACCAGCACCGGGGGACAGTGTGCCCAGGAGAGAGCAGGCTTTTGTCCTCTTGGCTCAGGCAGAGATGGGCCCGTATGCCCTAGACCATTGCCAAGTGGACCTGACCTCCCGGGTCCCCCGTGGAATCGGCTTTGGGCCGTCTGTCTGGCTGCGGGCGCAGGGCCTAGGGCTCAGGGCCCAGGGCGGGGAAGTGGGAGCAGAGAAGTGACTTCCCTGTCAAGTGTGGAGCTCAGAGGTTTTCTAGCAAAGTGCACCAGTGTTAGCCTTCTGGTTGGGAGGTTTCTGACTCCACGGCCGGTGGCCAGGTCTTCCCACTTCTGGCCAGGCCGTGGACAAGGTAGATGGAGTCGAGGCCACGTGGCTTGGGTTCCCGATTCTCTGGCTCAGTCTCAGCGCCCTGCTGGCTCCCCGTCCTCACCGCCCTTGCGGCAGGGCCGAAGGGCCAGGGGGGAGCGGGCTTTGGTGGGGGCAGCCCCTGGGGCCAGCTGGCCAGTCCCTGCCAGGGAAGGTGGGCCCAATCCCAGCAGGGAGGGCCTGAGAGGGACCCTGAGCGGGGCCGCAGCGGCACAGGCCTCCCCTGGCTTCCACCGCAGCTGCTCCAGCCTCCCGCTGGCCAAGAGGCCTTCTTCGCCAGAAGCCGGTGGGGAGGGAGGTGAGGGGCTGAGCTCCGTCCTGTCCCCTGCTCAGCGGCCCTGGGGGAGCGCTGTGCCCAGGGGGTGGGGGCTGGGGCTCTGCTCAGGGCCCCAGGGTCCTGGCACCAATGCTGCTTCTCGTCCCCTGTTAGGAGGCAGTTCCCGCCGTCGCCCTCCGCTCCGAAGATCCCGTCTTGGCAGATCCCGGTCAAGACCCCGTCACCCTCCAGCCCCGCGGCTGCCAACCACCACAGCAGCAGCGACATCTCACCCGTCAGCAACGAGTCCACGTCGTCCTCGCCCGTGAAGGAGGGCCACAGCCCCGAGGGCTCCACGGCCACCTACCACCTGCTGGGCCCCCAGGAGGAGGGCCAGGGCGTGCTGGACGTCAAGGGCCAGGTGCGGATGGAGGTGCAGGGCGAGGAGGAGAAGAGGGAGGACGAGGAGGACGAGGAGGACGAGGACGTGAGCCACGTGGACGAGGAGGACTGCCTCGGGGTGCAGAGGGAGGACCGCCGGGGCGGGGACGGGCAGATCAATGAGCAGGTAGAGAAGCTGCGCCGGCCGGAGGGTGCCAGCAACGAGAACGAGCGGGACTAGGCCCCGGGGTGGTCCCCCGCCAGAGGGACCGGGGCCTGGCTCCTTCTCTGGCTCTGGGAGGGCGGCCTCGAGCCGTGTCCGGGCAGAGCCGTTGCAGCCTCCGTGGGCCTGAGCCCTGTGCGTGGGGTCGCATTTCCACGGCCGGCTGCCCCTCACCCGAACGCCAGCCCCAGCCCGTCACTTCCTCGGCTCAGCCTCAGCCCCGTGGGCCTGTGACCTCGTGCTCATGCCAGGCGGGGGGCGCCGAGTGCTCTGGGCTCCAGCTCCCGAGCCCCGGCTCCCGGACGGAGGTCTTGGCCAGGGTGGATCTGCAGGGCAGCTTAGCTAAGCAAACACCGTGCATGACAAGAGGCAGCTGAATTACCTGGCTGCGGGTCCCCGTGGGGGCAGGGCTGCCCTGACGTGTCTGCTGTCCTGCCTCCCTCTTGTCCTGCCGTGGCTCCTGTATCTGTCTCACGAGGGGCAGGGGGGGTCCTGTCGTGTCTCCGGAAGCCACAACCCCGCGCTCTTCTCTCTCGGCCGGGGCCCCCCAGCCAGGTCTCCTCCAGGTGATGCTGCCCCACGCGCTGCCCCGGCCCCGCCGTACCCCGTCATCCTTCCAGACGAACGAAATCGTACTGCACTTCCGCCGTCCTCGCCTGCTGCGTTGTGGCTCAGCTAACCCCGTGGCGGGACGTGGCTCGCTCTCCCACGTGGGAGCCGGGCACCAGGGCCTCCCTGTCTGCCCTTCCCACCCGGAAACACTTGTTCATCTGTGTGATCAGGTAGAGGTTTCAGAATACAAGATGCTACTGTATATAATTGTAATAAATACGAGTTGTCACTATTTAACTCCTGCCTGTGGCTGCCTGTCTGTCGTGGTACCCTGTGCCCAGTGGCGGGGCTCCCCTGGGGCTCTGCCAGGTGCGCCCTGGGGTGGGGGTTGCGGCTGGGGGGCCAGGCCTGGGCAGCCCTGCCCTTGGGTCCAGCGGGTGGCGGTCCCCTTCCCGAGGCGGGTTTTGTGAGCTGCGCGCTGCCTGCTGGAGTGTGGTCCTCGGTGCCGAAGGGCGACATCCTGGTGCAGGAGGAGAAGGGACCTCATGTTACTGTATATAGACCTGGCGTGAATGTGATGAGCTTCTCCTTCCTTAAATGGATGCGTGTGCTCCCAGGAGAGCGTGTGTCTCGCTCTGTCTTCCTCCCCCGTCTCCCGCTCTCCCTCCCTGTCTCCCGTTAACCTTCACACGGCGCTCAGCTGCGCCCGGAAAAACAGCGCGCGCGACCCTCCTTCCGAGGAGCCCCCCCTCCCCCGTGCTGTGGCCAGGCGTGGGGACAGAGGGCACGGCCACCTCCAGGTGCCTGTGTAGATACAGAGTGAGGACAGACACAGCGCAGGATGCGTGGCCGTGGAGGCGGAGCCCCGCAGGGCGCTCAGTCCCCGCTGTGGGCGCGCGCCTCGCGGGCCTGCTGACCCCCACGCTTGTGCCGCTGCCCCCGGGGAAGGAGGGGCCGCGGATCGATGGGTGACAGACTTGCTTGGGTCTGTTCGGGCTCAGAAAACATTTCTTCTCCTGCCTGCGCACCTTTCGGGGCTCAGAGCCCAATCCCCTCCCCGCCGCTGCAGGCTCATTCCTGGCTCCGAGGCCCAGGGCACCACGCAGGGGTCACGCGACGGTGATTCAGCTCTTCCTGCTCCTCCTGACTGTCCAGCCCTCTGGCTGGCGCCCAGGTGTCACCTTTGACACCATGATCTCCCGCAGCAGCCCTGTGGTCCCTTGTCCCCGCCATGTGCTGCCTAGGGCCCAGCAGATTCCGCATTGAGAGGCCCCCTGCCGCCTTGGCTGGCCCCGAAGCAGCCAGGCTTCTCAGTATGCGGGGAACACACCAGCCTGTCGGGGGCGGGGGCTCCCCCATGTTGGGGAGCCAGGGGTGGGGGGTGGACCCAAGACAAATGAGCAGGGGGCGGGAGGCCTGGTCCCAGCCCTCAGCCTCTGTGGGATGTGGCCGGAGACCGAGCTGCCTGCTGTCGGGCCCGCTGGGCCACTGCCTCTCCTCAGGGAACAGAAACCCCAGGTCGTCGGTGGGTGCTTTGGGGCTCCCCCCATTCAGCTCTTCAGCTTGGTGACCACTTGTCACTGTCTCTGACTTGGTCTCAAGCTTCACAGAGGTCCCTCCTGCAGCGGCCCCAGAGGGGGAGAGCAGAGGGCAGGGAGCCTGGGGAGGGGCTGGCCAGAGCTGTCGGGGTGGGTGTGCGGGGCAAGCGGGCGGGCAGCGGCCCCCCGAGACGGGGCGACCCGAGGCCTCGCCATCCCCAGCCAGGGGCAGCGGGGTTCACCGGGTAGGCAGGGCCCTGGGGCTCCCGTGCAGGGGATGGGGAAGGAAAACTGGACCTGGAGGCCTTTTGCCCTGCGGGTCCTGAGCGCCAATGACAGCTTTTGAGGACAGAGAGTCTGGCGAGATTTCAGGGAGGAAAAAACCCCTCCCCAAAACGGCGTGAGTGCTGCCTAATAAAGGCAGCTGCTGGACGGAGGGAAAACAGCCCTTTGAAAAAAAAAAGCCTTTCATTAGAAAAATAATGCATTTCATCCAAATAAGGTAAAAATATTTGGAATGGGGCAGAAGTGAGCAGCAGGCAGCGCCCGTCAGGCCTTTCTGGAAGGGGGAAGATTATTAAACTCAATGACAATGTAGTTTTGAAAAGTGTCTTTTAGGAAGGAACCAGCCCCAGCTCTGGGAGGCTGCGGGGCCTCTGTCCCGGCCCCGAGGTCTCCGCCACGGCAACCCTGTGACTCCCAGGCTTTGGCCCCGCCGTGGCCGAAGCCCACCCGGCCAGCCCAGCCTCGTGTTGGCCCTGCTCCAGGAGGCCGCTCGCCCACCTGCCCGCCGGCCTCTTGCGCTCTGGGCCCGGCCCCTGGGGCTGGGGACGGAGAGCTTTCTGGGGGCGGGAAGGGACTGCTTTGGAGTATCCCGTGTTTGTCCTACGGTGGAAGCACCGCGCAGAGGTTTAAAAAGTCCCGTCAGTGCAGAAAGGAGAGCACAGGTCTCCCCTCCTCTCCGTCTGGGCGGGTGGCTGTGCCTGCGGGCCTCGCCCCTGTATTTTAGTAAAGACCCGAGTGGTCCTGCGACCTTGTCGCGTGTCTTCGGGGGCTCACACCGAGCGGGAGTGGAGGGCTTCTCCTCTCCCGCCCTTGCCCTCTGCCCCGCTAGGAGCGCTGAGGTTGGTTCTTGGGTTCTGGGTTCTTGGGTCTGGTCCCGGAACCGCCCTCTCCTCTGGTGACTGCCGCAGCCCTGCCCCTGCCCTCCTCCTGCCTCAGCCCTGCCCCAGCTCTACCCCTGCCCCAGAGCCCAAGGAGGAGGAAGGGCAGGCAGGAGACGTTTTCTGACAACCTGACCTCGGGAGTTTACTTAATCCTTAGTGTTTCTTCGTCTGTTTGTTTAAGACAGTTTCTGCCAAGGCACCCAGGGAAGAGGGTCGAGGGCTCCAGGCAGCAGAAACGAAGGTGCTAGTGAGACCCTGCAGGTGCCTGGGGTGCTCACCTGGGGGTAGACCCCCGTCCTGCAACTTGGCCTTGCGCAGCTGTCTCCCACCCTGGGGGCAGCCGCCCCTGCTGGGGAGGGGGCGGCAGGGGGGACAGCCACCAGGGGGAGACACCCTCAGGGTGTGGTGCTGGGATGAGGCCATCCGTGGGAGGGCCTGAGCTGGGGGGTTGCTCTCCGCAGCCCCCTGGGGCGCCCCAGCCCCCCGCTCCCCGACCACCCTCCAGCATCGTGGGTGCCTTTGACCTGGATTATGAACAAATCTTAGTACTTACTGAGCACTTTAAAGTTCAGGCTTTTCTAGAAGAAGAGAAGATTTTACTCTTTTGTAAGGGGAATGCCTGAAGCCCTTCCTTGCTTCCTGGCAAGTCCTGGAAGGACCTTCCTCGTGTGACGGCCACATTTTTAAATCCCCTGCAAACTCACGTGTCCGGCCTCGGCCTCCCCCAGCCAGCGGCCCTGGGAGAGTGGTTTGCAATTTAGCAGTTCCGGGGATGCCCGAGGGGGGCTCTGGCCGGGGCTGAGCGGGTGCTTTGGTGGGGAGAAAGCTTTGGACTTCCCGAGGCCACGAGGCCACGTGTCTCCCCCCGGAGTGGCAGGGGGCGCGGGGCTCACAAAAGCAGCAGCTGGGGCGCGCTGCCCCAGGCGCCGTGTGCCTCCCGTGCTGGCTGCGGGCCTCCTGGGAGCCGCTTCCTGTCTGGCCGGCGGAGAAGGTGGGGCAGCTCCTCCCGGCGAGGGTGGCACGGGCCGGGCCCCACAAGGTCCCCAGGGCTCCGGCCCGTCTCAAGGGCCCTGCTGTCCACCCTGCTTCCGGGAGGCCTGGCCTAGGCCTTGGAGAGGCCACACTTCTGCCACTCGTTGTGCCCTGGTCCCCGGCCAAGAGTGCCCGAGAGGCCAGGGCCACCTCATGGGGGCCGGCGAGCAGGGCCGCCTTTGCCCAGGTTGACTGGGCGTGCCGGCGACGGCGCCCAGGGAGGGGGCCGGCCTGTCGCTGGGTCGGGGTGGGGATGGGGCAAGGAGGCTCGTGAAGGCCGGGCCCGACTCCCGTGGCTGGATGACTCAGCTGCGGGTGGCACCCAAGCCGGGCCAGGTCTGTGGGAGGTGGGCCGGCCGCTGAGCTCAGCGCGAGCCTGTGCAGCTGGTTCTGGCTCTTTCCGAGAGGTTACAAAACTCTTCAGTTTGCCCCAGTTTGGGTGTAGGAGCATCACACCACCGCAGCTCATGAAATCCAAGAATGAAGACGTGTTTTACTGCGCTTCCTGCTGGGTCCGACGGGGGCGGGGGGGGGGGGGGGTGCGGTGCTGCAGGTGCAAGCCCCTCCCTCTTGGGGGCGGAGGAACATGGTCTCCGGGGGCACTGGCTCCTGGTGGGTGAGGTGGCCACTTCTCTCTGCCCTCATCTGGGGGCCGTGCCTGGGACTCGGGGCAGGGAGCTGGCCTGGGCAGCCTCCTGATGGGTCCCAGGTCCTTGTCCCCCGTAAGGTGTTTGGAGGGCCACCTCGAGACCCAGCGCCCGCCTCCTTGGGCCGGGTACAAGGCCCTCCTGATCTATCCCCTTGGGCCTGGTGCCTGCCTTGCCCCGAGTCAAGCTTGGAAGCCGGACCTGCCGGCACCTCGGCTGGGCCGCCCTCCTGTCCACGGTGTGGGGGTCTGCCGAGATCCGTGTGGGCCGGGAAGACCTGGGGGGACCTGGGGAGGGAGAGTTTGTGTTTCGGGGGCGCGTCTGCTCTGAGTCACTCCTTCCTTCCCTGGGCCCCAGGAGTCCCTGAGAGGCAGCGGATGCAGGAGCGCCTGCGAGCTGGCCCTCCAAGGCCTCCCTGGGCCCTGCCCCCCAGCCCCCCGCTGCGGCACCCAGGGGCGGCCCTGCGGCCGCGCCACCCACTCACCAGCTGCGGTCCGGGCTTGGCTCCGTGCCGCCCCTCGGGCCCCATGGGAGGGCTGCTCGGCCCACCAGGGCCTGTGAAGCTCCAATAATGGTTTTAATTTGTTGAACTTGTGTTTTATCCCATAAATTAGTCACTGTTTTATTTAACAGAATCGAGATATCCACAAACAATAGGCGAGTTCCAACTTGAACATTTTAATAAGACAGAAAAAAGTATATATTTTCGCGTCTGTTACAAACATATTTATGTAAATAGCCTGTGGGCTGCGTTCCAGGAAGAGAGAAGAAAAGGAAGGGCCTTCTGTGCTGGGGCTGGGCTGGAAAGGAGGCTTTTGCGGTGGGAAGGACACCGAGCAGGGTGCTGGGCCGTGCGGCCCTGGGGAACTCGGGGGGAGCGGCAGCCCCCGCGCAGGTCCAGCCCTGGCAGGCTGCTGCCCAACCAGGAAAGCGGGGCCCCTGGTTCCCGCCTCAGGAAGGTGGGTGTGCTCGGTGCAAGGCTGTGCCATGCAGGGAGGTGGTCCTCCAAGTGGAAGGACTTGGGGGATCCCACACATGCCCCCCCCCACCGCCCCCCATGGGGCTTTGAGATGCTTTGGCCACCTGGAAGGAGGTCAACTCAGGGCAAGGCTGGCAAGATGGTGCCGATGATGAGGGCTAATGGGAAGTGGGTCACCATTTAGAAGTGTCAGGGAACGCCAGGCCTGCGCTCTGGGCCCGCCTGGTATTGATCCTGCCACCAGCCACGCTTGCGAGGGAGCCCCCCGCCACGGGGCCACCAGGGCCAGCAGCTCAGGCCCGGGGCTGGTGGCTGCAGACCTAGGAATCGGCCCTCTCTGGCTCTGCCCCCGTGTGCTCCAGGCAGGAGCCGAGCCAGCATCCGGATGGGATCCGGGTACGCGCCGTTCCCAGCCCAGGCAGGTCCCTGCAGGAAGGAGGAAGGAGCCGGAGGAGGAGGCAGAGGGATGACCCTGCCAAGCGCCTGCCCAGTAGCCCTGGCCATGAGAAGTTGGGGCCGGCCAGGGTCTCGGGGGGCCCGGGGAGCCCACGGAGCCTTTGCCTGAGGCCAGAGGCTTCCGTGCCAGTCGGCTGTGCCCTCCAGCAGCCCCTGAGCCTCACGCGGGGGCTTTGGGCAGCGCTGGGGAAGGAGGCCGCCCCGAGTGCACAGGGCCTGAGCGCGCCCCCCCCGCCCCCACCTCCTGTGCCCAGCAACCGGGAGGAAATTGAGCCCATCCCAGGGCGAAACTGGTGTGCCCCTTTCCTGCCAGGGTTGAGGGGTGACTGACTCCCTCCATGCCTGCCTGGCCCGTGGAGCCCGGCCGTGGCTGGGCCACCCTGCACAGCTGGGTTCCTGCTGGCCACTTGGAACTGATTTTTAAAAATAAAAGATCACTTGATAGATTTTTTTTTCCAGTTTTTATTGAGTGAAAATGTCAAACCTTGCATCAGTCATGCAAAAAAAAAAAAATCAAATAAATAAAACACATATATTAAATTTCTAATAGCACTAAATTCAAGTGGAAAAATATTCAGTTAACCAGGTGCCGAGGAGACCAGATTCAAGTAATCAGAGCACACGCTGTTGAGTTCGGTTTTCACGTTCTGCATTTTTCGTCTCAAAACCTCTCTATATATCTCTATATATCCATATATGTATATACATATAGATATATACACACATCTGTGCATACATATTATTTTATATTTATATATATACACATACATAGTTATAAAACATTAAAAAGAGCATCGGTGGATCAAGCATTGTTCTCCCCACGGAAAGAAGAGAAAACTCACGCATCGAAACCTAAACTGAGCGAAGAGCAATGGCTTGTAGTCCTATCCTGGTGTGCAACATGAAGTCTACAAAAGGCGAGACCGCGCGCTGTCGGCATCTCCGAGTTTCTTTTCTCTTTTGAATCCTGCTACATTGAAAACTGTTTTTGTGTTTTGTTTTTTTGTGTTTTTTCTTTTTTTTTTTTTTGTTTGTTTTCCTTTATAAAACTCCCGCCACACACCCAGCGGTTCGGTGGTGGGGCCCAGAGTCCGGGCAGGCGGCTGGCTGTGCGGCGCCCGCAGAATTCGGGAGGCTCCGGCAGGGGCTGTTTCAGACAACGACTTGCTGCCTGTTGAATCAGGTACGCTCCGTGTGGCCGCTCCTCCCTCCCTCCCTCTCCAGTGCGGATGATCCTGGCTCTCTGGCTGTGGGCAGCCGAGAGGACACACACGCACACGCACACACACACACACACACACACACACACACACACACAAAACAAAAAACCAGTTCCCCCTGCCATCTGGGGCTCCCCTTTGGAGATCTGCGGGGAGGCTCCGGGTGACAGGCCTCCTCCAGGCTGGGCTTGGCTCTCTCTCCCTGTGGCCAAGTCTCAGGGTCCCACCTGAGCCAGGCTGGTGGCCAGGACTGGAGACACGGGAAGCTCGGGCCCTCTGCCCTCGTCCCTGTCCCCGTCACAGCCACTGGCCACCTGGGGCCCTCCCCCCCACCCTGCCAAGATGGGCTCAGTGACCTCATCCACTCTGGGAAGGGGGGATGTTTTTTGCAAAGGGAAGCAAATCTGGGTGGGTTGCACCAGTAAAGAAACATCCCAAACAAACAAAAAATAAAAACAAACTGGGGGGGAAAAAAAGCCCTATAAAGCCACACGCATAACCAATAGAGAAAAACTCAGTTGTTAAGTTAACTACAAACTTGTATCAACAGTAATAGTCCTTTTTCCTTGTTTCTAGAAAATTCAAGTTAAAAGTCGGAATCGCGCGGCTCCCGTCAGTGCTAGTATCAGGACAGACAGCCTCAGACTGGTAAGGCCTCGAAAACCAATGCGAAACGAAATCCCACGTGAGCGATTGCACTCGGTCTCCAACCTCAGGGCTGGTCCAAGGCGGGCCTGTGCTCTTGGGGCCCGCCTGCCGGTTTTTTTTTTTTTTCTTTTTGTTCTATGTAGAATAATAACCTTTACAGGAAAAATACTGTACAACTTTCTCGCATTTCCCCCCCCCCCATTTTGAATATTAAAGCCCCAAACAGTGGTATCCTTCCTGTTCCCACCACGTGGGTGGCTGAGACCCCTGCCGGGCCCAGCACCCCAGCACCCGCTTGCTGCTAGTTGGTTTGGAAGCGCACCCAGCTTCGGCCTCCCCCGCGGGGGGAGAGGCTGGGGCCTGGGAGTCACACAGCCCTCGGGAGCAGACCAGGGCTGGGCCCCGCGGTGGGGGCGGCGCCCTGGCCTCCCAGCTCGCCTAAATTCTTCCGTGAGGTTCCCTCCGCGGTCCCTGCAGTGTCGCCTCTGCCCCGCCCCCCACAACGCCCCAGGGCCCGGAGGGAGCGTCTTAGCTGCATGAATGGAAGGCCCTGCCAGATGCTGCTGGGGCCCGCTTCTGGGGGTGAGGGGTGGGGGTCGCGGTGACCCCCAGCGCCCTTCCCAGTCCTGAGCAATGAGGAATCCCACCGGCCTGGTCGTGGGGCCAGGGGTCCGGCCGCGGGGAGGGGCGCGCGGGGGGCGGCTGCCGGGTCGTCGGCGCCCGCCCGGCCCTGGGGGGGGGGGGGGGCCCTGCTCCTCGGTCCCACCCCGGACAAGAGCACCTTCTGTTTCCCTGAAGAAGATCCCCGAAGTGCAGCCAGAGGAGGGTCGCTCGCAGCCTGTCCTTCCAGCCGCGGGCCGCATGCCGCGGGCGGGGCGGGGGCAGCCCGGGAGCACCAGAGGGAGGCCCCCGCCTCTGTCCTGAGACGGACTCGGGGTCCGGAAGCACCGACGGGGCCGCCCCGAGCCCGGCAGCAGGGGCGACCGTCTCCCTCTGGACCGAGGGCAGCGCTGCCCAGAAACAGCATCTCTTACGAAGGGAATCGCAGTGGCCACCAGGGCAGGGGGCGCGGGCGAGGCGGCCCCGGCCCCCCCCCCCTCCCCCCCGTCCCGGCCGGCCGGCTAGGGCGAGGCTGCGGCGGGCGCAGGGGCCGCCAGTTCCGGGCTCCGCGCCCTGGGCCCTGCCGCCGCCGCCGCCGTCGCCGCCTCGGCCAGCGACTCCTCCGAGTCGGTGCGCAGGTCCTCGTCGTCGTCGTCGTCGTCGTCGTCGTCCTCCTCGTCGTCGTCGTCGTCCTCGTCCTCGTCGTCGTCGGCCTCCTCCTCGGGCAGCTCCAGCTCCTCCTCCTCGTCCTCCTGCGACGACTCCCCGGCCGCGGGGCCAGGTGCGGGCGCAGCGGGGCCATCGCGGGGCCCAGGGCCGTCGGGCGGGCCGGGGTCGCCGGGATCGCCCGCGTCGCCCAGCCCCAGCGCCCCGGGCCCACCGGCAGCGGCGGCGGCGGCGGCGGCGGCGGGCGGCAGGAAGAGCAGGGCGCCCCCGGGCTCGGCGCCCAGCGACAGCGCCCCGTCCAGGCCGCCGGCGGGGCCCGGGGAGGCGGCGGGCGGCTCCCCGCGCTCCTGCTTCCCGTGCTTGCGCTTGTGCGAGTCCATCTGCGACATGCCCACCACCGTGTGGCGGCAGCCCGGGTAGGTGCAGTGGAAGTGCGAGCACTTGAGTTTGTACTTGCAGTCGGGCACCGCGCAGTCGGCGCTCGAGCTGAACTGGCAGAAGCCCGCCGCGCTGATCACGTCCTGCTTGCCGTGGTGCTTGCGGTGCGCCGTGACCTTGGTGCTGTCGGTGCAGCGGAAGCGGCAGCGCAGGCAGTGGAAGTGCGTGCTGCTGCCGGAGAAGGGGCAGTCGGCGAAGTGGCAGCTGAGTGAGGCCTTGAAGCGCTTGAAGTCGTCCAGCACGAGGTTGTCCACGCGGTCGTGGTGCTGCGCGTGTTTGTACATGTGCGTGCGCCCGCAGAACTTGTAGCCGCAGTTCTCCCGCGTGCAGTGGTAGTGGGTGACCTTGAGCGAGAACTGGCACGCTGCGTCCTTGCAGTCCTCGTAGAGGTCGAAGCGCCGGAAGCCCTCCAGCATCATGCCCTCGTCCAGCATCTTCCGCGAGGAGGCCGTCTTGCGCCTCTTGCCGAAGGGCGACATGTCCTCAATGATCCAGAAGCGCTTCTTGGCCCCGGAGGCTGTCGGCATGGAGATGGTGTTCCCTGGGGAGGGGTGGCGGAGGTCAGTGCCCCGGGGGCACCATTCTCAGCCTGCACCCATGCCGGCTCCCAGGGCCTGGCACCATGGCCAGAGGGTGCCCCTGGGGGGGGTCACCGCCTTGGCTCCTTCCCCCCCCCCCCCGGGGGGGCCTCTGGGGGCCTCTGCTCTGCCCCTCCCCAGAAGAGCCCGGGAGCCCCAGGCTCCCCCTTGCGTCATCCCGTCTGCAGGATAACCGCACAGGCATCCGCCGGGGGTGGCAGAGCAAGAAGCTGGGGGGGGGGGGCGGGGATGTGGTGGCTGCTTCCTGGCCAGTTTGGGTGGAAAGTGAGGACACGTCCTGGCGCTAATTGAAGCTGAAGGGGGAATCGAGGTCGGCAGAGTATAATTACCCAGGTTGGACGGGGGCCAGGACGCCATCATGCACCCGCCTCTAATGAGGGACAAGCCAGCTCCTTCTCCGGCTGGCTAACCAGTTCCCCTGGCTGCCCACCTGTCTGCCCAGGGACCAGCCTACTTGCAACAGGGAGGCCAGGCACCCTGGGGCTGTTTGGGACTGTACCTCCCTGCCCCGAGGGACACCTTCCCCCTTGTACCACAAGGTTCTTTAAGGTCTTATTGGGGTCTTCTGGCCCCAGTTAGCCGGGAGAGGGCAGCTCTGCTGAGGGCTCAGGGCCAGAGCAGGGGCTCAGCCAACAGGTGGGTGCCCATCGGCGCCCTCCCTCCTGGACCCGACTGCTTCCCTAGACTTAGGGTGCCCTATAGCCAGGGCTGCCTGACTGGCAGTGTGGCTTTGCTTCCGCTACCCCCTTTCTGGGATGCACCGTGGCCCCTATGGCTGCAGGGTGAGGGGTGCGGCACAGGATACCCAGGAAGGGGCGGCCATCCTAGGGCTCCCTGCCCACACCCTAGAAACCAGAGGGAAAGCTTCACGGCCCAGCCCTAGCCAGGGTCAAGGGTGGGCACCCCCCAGGCTTCTCCCATGTGGCTGCCCCATTCAGCCCGCCGTGAACCTGCCTAGAAGGCCCAGCCTGCACGGCCCCACTGGGCGGCACCGTCCACCAAGGGACGGACCCAGTCACTCACCCTTAGCAGGTGAAAGCAAGGCCTGCCATGGGTTGGGGGTGCCCAGCAGAGGACCAGGGACAGTCTGGGGCCAGGAGATCAGGTGTGTGAGCAGCAGCAGCTGTGACAGGGTCCTGTCTGGTTATGCTAGTGACCGCTTTCCATGGGCTGAATTCCATCGGGGTGGGGGGGGCCTCGACCCTGCTCTCTGCCACAGCCCGGGGTCTGGCACAGTACTGGCCTGGCACTCGGGCGGAATGGGAGGCACGAATGAGTGAGGGCAGGTGCAGAGCCGGGGGGATGAGTATAGTGAAGGGGAAGGAAGGTAGGTCTCACCCCTGCACAGCATCAGAAGCGTGGAGGTGGGGGGTGGGAAGAGGAGGTCCCTCTGCCAGCGAGCAGCGAGCACTGCCTTGGGGCTGGGCCCCGGAGACCCCCTGCCTCTCCCTGCTTGGCCCCAGGGATGGGGTTCAGGCCACCGTCGGGACCTTGCCTGGACCCAGTGCGGGCAGGAGTCGAGAGGAGCTGTCCGCGGCGCAGGACTAGGCTCTCTGGTTTCGGGCTGGGGGTACTGGGCTGTGAGGGGCACGAGGTGGCCTGGTCCTCGGCCCAGCGAAGCCACAGAAAAAGGTCAGGTCCCGGATCATGGCCTTGAGGGTCAGCTGGGGTGACAGACACTGTGTGAATTACCTGCGGCGTCCTGAACTAGGGGCACGTCACTTTTTACTGGAGTTGGAGTGGCGGGCGGGAAGCGGGGTGGGCTGCCGACAGGGTGGCCCAGGCCCCGCGTGGCTCCGAGAGTGGCACTGAGCAGAGAGTATGAGAGACAGGGCGGAGAAAAGAGGCAGGGGAGGGAGGGGAGGGGTGCCCGGAGCACGGCGGCTGAGAAGGATGGGGTCAGTGGGGGCTGCGGAGCCCCGCGGGCAGCCTCGTCGCCAGCGCCAGCGGCAGCAGGAGGAGGAAGAGGAGGAGGAAGAGGAGCCGGGCAGCCTGGAGAGGGTGGAGAAAAGCAGAAAAAAAAAAAAAGAAAAAAAAAAAAAAGAAAACCAAAACAAAGAAAAAACAAACAAAAAACCCAAATGAGAAACCCAATGGCAGAAGCAAGTATGATATGAAAACGTGTGGACAGAGGAGGAGCAGAGAGGCAACAGGAGAGAGTAGGGAAGGAGGGGGCAGGGGGAGGAGAGAACGGGGACGGGGAGGCTGTGCAGGGGGAGGTCACAGAGGCCTGGGGGTGGGCCTGGGGCCCAGCCCAGCCTGGGGCGGAGTCCGGTCTGGGCCAGCCGCTGGGGTGGTGGGCCGGGTACCTGCGCCCCCGGCTCTGGCAAGTCCCCGGCCTACCTGCCCCCCGGGCAGAGGGCTGTGCTACTCTGTTCGCGCTCAGAGAGGACAACCCAGGGTCCCCTCCTGGAAACTGAAGCCAAGGGCTGAGTGCTGGCGGGAGGCGACCTCTACGACCCGTGTCCCAAAGGCCCCCCCCCCCGTGCCACACCCAGCGGCCGGCTCTGTCCTCCTCTGAGGCCACTTGACCATGACCCTCCAGTCCTCAGGGGGACCCAGCCGTGCCTGGGGACCTGGAAGGAGGGGCCCCGTCTGGAAGTCCCCAGGCCCCCGCACTCACCGGCCGCGGTGCTTTCGTTGCCCACCGGGGTGCTGGAGCAGCTCCGGTCCATGGTGGACGACTCGGAGGACACGGCGCCGGGGCTGCAGCCCGTGTAGTCCATGTAGTCATCTGTCTCCGCGTCCATCAGGCTCGGGGGGCCCTGAAAGCAAGCAGGGGAGCCCTGAGGAAGCTGGGCTGGCGGCTGCGCTACCCCCGGGGAGGGGGCAGGCTGTCGCTTCGGGGCGGTGTGCGCCGTGCCCCCCACCCGGATGCCCTGTCGCCACCCCGGCGCGGGGGGGGGGGGGGGGTGGGGAGGAGGTGGGGGTGGCGGCTGGCCGGCCCCGCCCCGGGCTCTCACCTGGGCTGGGGGCGCGCGATCGAAGTTCTTCCCCAGCATCCTGCGCATGTGCTTCCGGGCGTGGGAGGTCATCTGGTGCTTGAGCAGGAAGGAGAACTGGCAGCCCTCCCGGATGCAGTGGAAGTGGCTGTTCACCTGGTTGTACTTGCAGCCTGTGGACGGAGCCCCGCCCGGCCATGAGCGCCCGCCGCACCTGCTGCGGGTCGCAGCGGCTGGGCCCCGGGGAAGTGTGGCCCGCGGTGAAAACGGCGTCCCCCCCCCTCCTCCTGCGAGGGCCTGTATTCCACCCCACCCCCCGGGGGGCACGAGGGCGTGTGCCATGGCAGGCTGGGCCCCCGGCCCCGGCCCCTCCATCCCCCGGGGCTCCAGGTGAGAGAACTTAGTGACCCATCCACCAGGTCGGCCCCCTCCCAGCAAGCGAGATGTGTCACCCAGTCCCCTGTGGGGAGCCCTGGTGCCTGTCCCCGGCTCTGTTTAGGCCTCTGCCCTGCCCCCACCCACCTCCTCTCGGCTCTGGGCTGAGAACAAACAGCGGGCAGGGCTGAGCCAGTGTTGGCGTGGGGCAGGTGAAGGCCTGCCCGTCTCCATGGCGCCGGAGCTGGCCAGGTGTCTTATATCACCCCCCAGCTTTGTTTGGCCCCAACTACCACCCAAACCCCCCGACGTTGAGTAAATACAGACAGCTACGGAGCACCCCGACACCCGTAAGCTGAGCCCGAGGAAGGACAGCACGGGCCACCGAATATTGACATCTGTTGCCACGGTTACCAGCCCTCTCTGGGGCCATGAATTCTTCTTGAATTAATACTTGAAAAAAAGGTCTGTTTCCTGCCTTTCTCTGGCCATCGCCCCGGCTGTCTCACCCTCTCCCTCTGGAAGGGGCGGGCAGCAGAGGCAGCGGCCCCACCGCAGCTCTGGCCACCTGAGTCCCAGCAGGTCCAGCCTGCAGCCCAGAGGTCTGCTTGCCTGCCTCACAGCCACCTGCCTTCCAGGTTCCAGTTTGTTCCTGGCAGATTCCTGCCCCACCTCAGCAGGCCTGGGAACATGTGGCTCTATCCTGAGGCAGATGCGTGGGCTTGGCCTTTGCCCGCTCATGGCGGAGCCCAAAAGACATCCCCACTCAGGGGGCCCTGGCTGGGGGCTGTTGAGAAACTCAGGGCACATGTGGTCTCCTTCCCGACCCCACGGCCACCTCCCTCTGGGTCGGCCGGGTCGCAGACACTCTGGGCTGACCCACAGTGCCCCTGCTCATCCCACCAGCTGCCCCCGACCAAGCACGGTGTTAGCGGAGCAGACATTCCAAACCCTGGCGGCCGCCGGCCCTGCCACCGGCTTCAGCAGCGCGCTCCACACACAGCCACATCCCTCGATGACACGTGCTACACGACCACGGGAGCAGACAAGGCAGGGTCTGCTCTGGACAAAGCCCTTGCAGTGCAAGCCCGGGAAAGAGATCCCGGGGCGGGGCCACTTCAGGAACTTCTACGTTACCCGCACGGCCTCAAGGGAAAAGGAAAGAGCAGCAGGTTCAGGGCCTGACTCTGCCCATGCGGCGTTTTCCCCGGGGGGATGTGGGGGGTGGCTGGGGCACTCCGAGTCACCCTCACCCCGCTTCCGGGGCTCTTTGCGTTGGATGGTTTTCCCCATGTGACAATGCCCAGCCTGTGAGATCTGGGACGTTAACGGATCGCAGAGCCTGAGAGGCAGGGAGGAGAGGTGGGTCCGGGGAGAAGGGGCCAGAGCCGCACCCCGCCACCTGCCGTAAGCCACCGCCCCAGTCCCGGCCGCCAGTACCTAGCCTGCCGCACTCTTCGCGCTTGGTGAAGTACTTGAACCCGTTGGCCGCCCGCCGCTCGGCCTTCTCGTGCTTCTTTATGTGCCACGGCAACTTGGTGGTGATGTTGGTCACGAAGTAGCAGCCGGTCCGGAGGCAGTGGTAGTGTCCGCGCATCCGGAACTCGCAGTGCTGCAGGAAGGGGCGGGGGGGGTGGGGGTCAGGAGCAGGCCAGTGGCCTCTGTAAGCTCCCGCCTCTGGGCCATGGGAGGCCATTCTCTGTGCTCAGAATCAGGAAACGTGGTCAGGGGCAGGCCTTTCACGAGTCCAAAAGCAGTATGTCCCTTTTGTCATGTGACTGAAACATCGACCTGGTGATCTTGCCCACCGCTACTGATCTCACGCCCGGAGCAGACATCACTAATCTATCCCCGTGCTCTTCCCCGCATCACTCAGCTCGGGGATCAGACTCCTCCTCAAGGCGTTCTGACAAACAGCCCCTCCCAGTCTCAGGGTAGGCCTTTATGAAGGTGAACTGGATCTGCCCTTCCTGCCTGGGGCATGGACAGTTCAATCTCTAGCTGACCAGTGGGCTAGGCATCTGCGGAGAGAGAGCACAGTTCCAGAGTGGGTGGAATGATGCCAAGTGTAGAGCAGTGGTCCAGCATGAGGTCCCCACCGAGGGCTAGAATGACGTGACGACCCTCACCAACGGAGCCCCAGTTTGGACCCCTGCCCAGGAACCTCCAAGGGCCCAAGGCACGACGGCGCCGTTTCCAGGGCGGAGGGCGTAAGGCAGGAATCCCTGCCAGGCGGAGCTGGTCCCGGGCCCTGCCCTGGGCCCCCCACCCTCCCCCGCTCCCATGCTAACCTGGTTGGGGCAGAGACACTGCAGGGAGTAGTACGCGAACTGGTCTCGCACGTTCACCAGGTTGTTGCTGGGGTTGATGTGGTCCAGGCAGTGCGACTCGGCCTTGCCGGAGGTTTTACACACGTACTTGCAGTTCCCAAACAGACAGTGGAAGTGGAACTTGTTGGCGTACTTGCAGTCCGTCGTGAGGCAAGGGTCGCTGGAATGAAACCACAGCCCAGAAGGTCACTGGCATTGCCAGGGCCCTCCCTTCTGACATCCTGACATTCGTCGTGTCGGGGTTTTGTTCCCTCATCCCCCGTGGCGCAGCCCAGAGGAATGGCCCCTGGGCTGCCCTCCTGAGCAGCAAGTGGCTTTGGCCAGAGGAGACTACAGATCCCAGCATGCACTCTGGCCTTCTTTTTGGACTGGATGGTGCAGGAAGGATTGCACTGTGCAGGCTGCCCAGAGCATTGCATGCTGGGACACGTAGTTTCCATGGCCACACCTCAGGATTATAGATAAGGACGGCTGCAGTAACCTCTTGGATGTGAAAATGAGAGATGGTGCTGCCAGCCCTGGCGGGGGGCCAGTGAGGGCCTGGCCGGCCTGGCACGGGCACTGCCCTGGGTGTGGCTGACTGACAGGGTGCAGATGGGTGGGCAGCCCTACCAGGAAGCTCAGCTACCACGGGGCCCTGGCCATTGGGAACGTGCGCCTGGTGTTGGGTCCTGCTGAGGCGCACGGCTGCCGGGGCCCCCCCAGGGTCGGCCCAGGGTGTGGGGCTCCCGTCCATTCAGAGGACCTCACACGCCGGCTGAGTGGTAGAGCTCGGGGCGGAGGGGTGCTGGGCCGAGTCCCCGTGTCGGCCGGCCCCAGGAGCAGCAGCCCTGCCCCACGGCCTGCCCCCCGGGCGGGCAGACAGGTGGGGAGGACGCTGTACGCCAGCCTTCCACCCTGGCCCCGGGCATGGCTGGCCCCACGGCGGCTCCGGGGTGGGCACCTGACCACACTGGGGAAACGAAGAGGGCTGCCGCTGAGGGGAGGTGGAACGGAGGAAAGGAAGCCCGGGGAGGCACGGAGAGGAGCGCAGGTCCCTTTCCATGCCACAGGCCCGGCCCCAGGTGCTCAGAGAGGGAGGACAGCTGCCACTCAGGCCATGTGTGTTCACATCCAATTTATTACTTTTATTGAGAACAGGAAACCGCACACATAACGATACAGAGTCACCGTTCTCGCCACAAGGCACCACCACCATCCAGTGAGGAGGGGCCCTTCCGCCCCTGAGAGCTCAGGCCATCATGCAGATGGGCGCGGGCCTGGGGAGCGCCTAGCCCCCTCCCCTCCTACTCGTGACTTCTCTCGTTCTGCAAAGGGTTGGCCGTGAACACGAGCCACAGAGACCAACAAGGAGGCCCAGGGCAAGACGCAGCCCTCCTTGCGAGGCAAGGCCTACCACTCCCAGCCCACCTAAGCTGGTCCTCGCAGTGTCAACACCGCCCCTCTGGAACAGCGGCCACGACCACCACCATCTCCCCCCACCCCAGATGGCCGCTCTGGGAACAGGCGGGGAGGTCCGAGCAGCAGCATCTTTGCTAGAAGGACATTGCCCGGTGGCGGTGTCCCCGAGACGCTGGGGACAGCCAGGGCTGAGCGCAGGGTGAGGAGTTGGGCCTCCTCGGCTGCCCTTGCTACCACCTACTCCCGAGACATGCGGGGGACGCGGGACTCCCGGCTCATCGAGGGACTCACTTCTCCTGGAACTGGAGGAATCCGGGTTTGACCTGGGGCTTGGCGTTTTCTAGAGAAGTCGTTGCCAAGGGCGAAGCGGGCAGGTGAGGCACAGGCGCTGGAATCTGAGGCATCTGGGGGATGGCGGAAGCCAGCTGCTTCCAGGCGAGCAGCGTGGGGGTGGAGGGCACGGCGGCCGGGCTGGGAGTGGGACCCTCCAGGGAGGACACTGTGGCTGTCGTGACAGGAGGGGCTGGAGGGGATGACGGGGCCAAGGCAGGTTTGGTCTCAGCAGCCGAGGTGGGGAAGGAGGCCTCCGTGTTTCCCTTCACTGCTCCTCCCTCCGTCCGGAAGTGGAAGCTGCAATAGGCCGGAGCCACGTCTCAGGTGGGGAGTGACAAGGGCCCTGAGCAGCTAGCCTTTCCTGGGGTCTGATCTCATCACGAACCTTGGGGCCCAGTGTCCCCCCGCCAAGTCTCCAACCCTAGACGTGATTCTACCAGGAAGGAAGGACGGACAACAAGTGGTTGTATCCTCTGGGCCTGAACTTGGGCTCCTGGCTCTGCCCTAACTGTACCTTCCTGTGACCTTCCTGCTGTGGCTGTCCCTAGCTCCTCCCTACATGGAGTGGGGCAGGGGATAGGGACACCAGGCCCTGGTGCACAAAGTCCATGCTTCCAGAATCTGCTCTGAGAATTAAAGGCGGGTGTCAGCCTTCGGGGAAGCTGGCTGATCCGCAGACGAGCCCTGGGGCTGCCGCAGAGGGAGCAGAGCCGAAGCGAGGGCCCCGCAGCCGCGGTCTGTTTGAAATGTCCGCAAGTTCTGGGTTCAGTTACGCTGGGCGGCTGGCCTGCTGCTCTTCAGCTCAGTGGGTTTACAAATTAATTTCATTATCTTTAGGTCAAAGAGAATCTACAAATCTACAACTGTGGCTTAGAAAGATCTTCACCTAGGGTCCCTGACTGGTCAGAGCAGGGTCCCTCCGGCTAACTCTGCAGGAACCATCTGTGGTCGGGCTGCACTGGGCGGGGGGCCTGAAGCAGACCCTGTTCCAGGTCTCTAAGTGGGGCCTGGACTGGCTCAGAGGGCCCTGCTGGGAGTTGAACTGGTGGAAGGGCAGGGAAGTCCGCCTTCTTCTCAGGCAGTACCTTCTAAGAAGCCAGCTCAGCTTCCGAGGTCTGGTGGGAGCTGCACATGGGGCAGCCCCCGGCCCCACCCGGCCCGGAACCAGGCTGGGATGAATGAGGCTGGGTTGCCATGGGCCCTGGGGACCCCCACTCACTTGGCGTGCTTGATGGCCCCGTCCAGGGTGCTGAAAAGCGCGCCGCACTCCTCCACCACGCAGTGGAAGTGGGCCTTGTGCAGGAAGTCACACTGGGCGTCACAGAAGTCCTTGGTGCCAAACCTGGCAGAGGAACCGCTGGTCAGAGGAGACCCTGGGGCACTGGCCACCACGAAGAGTGGGCGTGGCCCTCCCTGCGCCTCTGCTCTGCCAGGAAGCCCCTCACCTTCGAAGGTACACCTTCCAGGGCTCGGACAGCTTCTCCTGAACCAGCGCCTTCACAGCCTTGCCCAGGAAGGGCGAGGACTCCACGGCGGCACTGCCCTCTGCTTCCGTCTTGATGTTCAACAGGCTGCCGAGGTTGGGGTTGCCCTGAGACATCTGCGAAGGGCACAGGGGCTGTGCTTGAGGCTGGGGACCTCAGGACACAAACGTGGCCGCCCTGGGAGCAGGAGCAGCTCTGGGCCCCTGGGGCCTCTCGCAGCGGACCAGAGCCACGGAGAGGAGCGGAGGCCTGGCCACAGCCAAGCCTGCTCTGAACGGAGGTCGCCGCAGGCAACGTGCAGCGCTACCCTGGCCCCATGGAGGTGTCCGGACTCCTCCACACAAGCCCCGCGGTGCTACGATCCATCACTCAAGTAAGGCCAAGACTCTGGGCACACACTCCAGCCTAGCTTTTCCCAGACTTCGTGGCTCCCTGGTTATTTTCCTGCCAGGTTTTCAAAAGAAGTGCAGGAGGAGGGGGGGAGCCCCTATGAATTCCTTGAGAACAAGAGAAGGCACACAAAGGAGGAGTCGAGAGGGAGGGAGGGAGGCTCACAGGGTGAGATCAAGATGGCTCACTGCTGCTGGGGCCTGGAGGGGGAGCGGGGGGGCGTGTAAAGGCTCGACCCACATGGGGCGTGGGGCCCTGACAGGAAGGAACCAGAGGGTGCAGGGGGCAGTGACCCGAGAAGGGAAAAGGAAAGCAAGAGAGCTAGGAGGTAGGGAGGGAGGGAGGGAAGGCGGAGGGCACGGGGCCTGGGGCGGAGGGCAGAGGGTGGCAGGGGGCTCCTCTCCTGCCAAGGGCCCAGCCGGGACCCCCGTCCATGAGGTCCGGCCCGGGCCCGGCTCCTTCAGCACTCACTTGTGTGCGGTGACCAAATTAATCTTGCTGTAGTCAAATTTATCATGTGAAGGGGGAAAATATATTTGAGATGATGTATAATTTACAAAGACCCTGCATTATTTAAAATAAATATTCTGGAGCGACCTCTGCGGAAGGCGTCCGAGACCATTACTCAACCCGAAAAGTGGAAATTGATGCTTTGCTCCCATTTTGGGGCCCCTCCCCCACCTCTTTTTAAACAAACAAAAAAATATATAAAATAAATAAATAAAATTAATAACTGAGAGCAGAAGAAGTTAGAGGGCTCCGGAAAAGCTTTTGGAGCCCTCCATCTGAAGGGAAAAAAAGGGTGTCAGAGGCTGGAATATATTTCTTCAGCCAGTTCATTAAATTAATTTGTAAGCAGTGGCTCTGAAATTATATCCGATGAAAAATGGCCTCAAAATTTAAATGGTACAAACTCATCTTATTAGAGGCAAAACATTAAAAAACAAACACATCCCCCCCACCCCCCAGCGTAGCTTTAATTTCTCTGGGTGGGGGAACGGGGGGCGTGTGATGGATGGTCCTTACCTTATTCATAAGCGAGGATAAAAGAGATGAATTTGCCGGGACTGCGTGGCCATTTGATTCATTACTGGAACATACAAACCAAGGGGCTTTAGCTTGGATGTACGTGGGACTGAGCCCAGATACTCACCCTTCCCAGGCCACTCCTCGGGCCCCGGCCCCCACCTCCCCCACACCCCCCACCAGGCTCCATGTGCCCGGGCAGGAGGATGCCCCCCGCTAGGAGGGGTCACTGGCTGGCCTCTGTGGGCTCTGCCTCCAGGGCTGCTGTCCCAGAGCCTGTGGCCTGGAGCAGAGCTGGGAGGCCTCACCTGGGCTCCTTCACAGTCAGGTCTAAACTGCGGTCCTGGGAGACCTCGTGGGGAACCGGGGCACCAGCATTCTCACCGGGCTCCTGCTTCACCGGGGCCGGGGGGAACCTGGCGGGGGTGGCCTGCTGCCCGCTTCCTAAAGGGGAGGGGAAGGAAGATGGTGTTAGAGGGGCTGAGGGCTTCCTCCGGGTATAAACCGGAACCCCCCCCACCCTGTCAGGCTGGGGCCGTGGGGGAGCCCTGGCTGCTGGTCAGCGATTCTGCCCACTGACATGATCGCTTGTGACGCTTACCCCTGTGTGGCAATTCTTCAAGTGATAATTATTGCAAAATTATGTCAAAGTTGTCCCGGCTCAGGGCCTCCTGGAGGAGAAGGGCGGGAGGCTGGGGAGGGAGCTGGCAAGGAGGTGGGGACCCTTCCTTTTCTCCACCGACTGTCACAGTCAATTTGCGGGGCTGCCGCTTAGGCTTTTATCACAGACTCTGTTACTGCTGAGGCAAAGTGGCAGATCTAGACTGGGAGCTGCGCCCCCTCCGAGGTCCCCGGCCCACTGTTGCCGGGGCGACGGCCCTGCCTTCCACTGAGCATGCCTGGGAGGGGCACCTGCCCCGTCAGGGCTATGGGAGCTGACAGCCAATCAGAGTGGTTCCAACTACCTGACCTCGGCCGTCAAGCTGTCCGGCCGGGCTGGGCTGCACCGGGGCTAGGTGGGAGCGGGCGGTGCAGCCCTTGGGGGAAAGGCTGAGCAAAGCAGGGGCAGAAGAAACAGCTGATGGGAACGTGTCCACCGAGTCCTTCTCCACAATCCCCAAGTGGCTCAAATATTACTTTGCCCCAAGGCAGTGCGGCTCACAGAGGGCTGTTTCACAGGCAGCAAGTGGCATTTTATTAAAAAATCAAGGAAAACGGGCCCCCTCCCCTTCCCTTGACCTTTGTTTTGGGGGAAGGAGATTTTTCTGATGAAAAGGAAGAATTGGCCAGTCTGGCCACGGAGCCCCGTGTGGCCCTGAAGTGGGTCCCACCCCGGCTGGCAGGCAGCTGGCCAGAGGGGCTCGGCCCCAGGGTGGTCCTGCTGTCCCTCCCACACCTGGAACGGAAGGTGGGTCACTCCACTTCCAGCTGACAGGAGCGTCCCACAGGGGACAGACGAGTTTTTGGAACTCAGCATCCACATGCCGGGAGGTCCCCAAAGTCACTTGCTCAAGGTCCCCCAGGACATGGCCCGGCCCCCCCGCCCAGTACTGGCTGGCCCTCCGGGGGGTCTGGGCACATCCCCGGGATAGGCTGCAGGTCTTTAGGGCTTGGGGTTGTGGGGTCTCGAGAGGCTCTCGTGGAGGAGCAGGGTGCTAGGGCTCAGCAGTTGGCCCACGGAGGTCCAAGGCCAGACTTCGTACCCCCCTAGCCATGTGCCCGCGAGCAGACCATCCCCACTGGCCCTTCAGCTCCACAAGGCAGGACTCTGGGTCCCTGCTGTGCCGCGGCACTGGCCCGGCGCGCGGCCCCCGGCAAGCACAGTGGTTGCTGAGTGAGCGGGTAGAGCGGCGGCTGACGGAATCAGCCGAGTGCCGAAGGGAGGCTGGGGGCGACAGGGGGCAGGAGCCAGGTAAGCAGAAACGCCAAAGAGCTCCAGAGACACAGAAGATGTTTACAAAGAGTAAAAATGTGAGAGAGGAGAACCACGCCTCACAACAAGCCAGAGGGAGGGCGGAGGTGTCGCATGGAGCCTCGGGCTGTGTTGTCCAACGGGGCAGCCACTGGCCAGGCGTGACTCAGTTAAACTAATTCCAGTAGAAATCCAGTTCCCTGGCCGCACAGCTGACCTGAAGCACTCAACAGCCACCTGTGACCAGTGGCTGCATACGGGACAGTGCCGAACAGAACATTTTCCATGGCCGCAGAAAGTTCTACCAGATGGCACCGACTGACGGGGAGAGACTGGCAAGATGTCCTTGGCCTCGAGGGGCTGGCCAAGGGTGAATCCCAAGGATCCCCGAAGTCTGGCCACCCCACTGGCCACCCCTGAAGTCCTGCCCCCTCCAGGGACACAGATGGGGCCCTAGGGAAACATGGGCCTCTGGACCGCTCTCATCAGGGGCCAGACCTGGTATGACGTAAGGTGAGAAGTCAGAGAGGTGGGCAAGGACCAGTTGTCCCCAGGATGTAAAGGCTTAACCACCTCTGCTTCACAGATGAGGGACCAGAGCTGCCTGGGGTGGGGTGGGCAGGCCAGAACGAGGGTCCCCCCAAGAGCACATAAACAGGAGGAGGCAGAGACCAGGCAAGGTGGGGGTCTGAGCAGGCAGGGACCGTGGATGTGGGAGTAGAAAGGGCCCTCGCCAGCCTCCACCCCCACTCCCACTCCGCTCCGCAAACCGACCCTGCGGGCTCCGGGGGTCTGCGAGCCACCTGCTTCCTGGGCAGGGCCCAGCCTGCTCACCTGGGTCAAAAGTGGCAGAGGGCTTGAGGGCAGCAGCGGCCAGCCTGGCCATCATGGGTGAGATGAGGCCCTTGCTCGCTGAGATCCTTTCCATGATAGAGGCGGGGGGCACCGGGACAGAGGAGGCAGCCGCAGGGGCAGAGTCGCCGGCTCCCGAGGCAGCCAGAGCAGGTGTGTCAGCGGCTGCCGAGGCCACTGCCCCTGACGACATGGCCCCCAGGAGGCCAGGGGTGCCCACAGGTAGGGAGGCACCACTCCGGCCAGGCAGGATGGGAAAGTAGGGGGCAGCGGTGGGCAGGCCCGAGTTGGAGAGGGCCAGGGCCAGCGGGATGGACGCGGGCAGGCCCTGGGACAGCAGGCCGGAGATCTTGCTGTTGGGAGGCTTGGCGGCCCCAGGCACGGCCTCGGCAGCGGCGGCGGCAGCGGCCAGGGAGGCGGAGGACTGCTGGCTGGTCGGGGAGGCGCTGAGGCTGGAGTTCTTGCTGCTCAAGGCCGAGAAGTCGACCAGGTCGTCGTTGCTCGACTCCTCGTGCTCCGCGTCCTTGGCGCCCGGCAGCGAGGACGGCAGCCCCGGCGGGCCCGAGGGGCGGACGTGCCTGCGCTCGTGCTTGCGCTTGTGCGAGGTCATCTGGCTGGTGGAGGTGAAGGTGAAGCCGCAGCCGGCGCGGATGCAGTGGAAGTGGTTGGTAGCCTTGCTGTACACGCAGCCGTCGTAGCGGCACTCCTCGTACTTGTAGAACTTCTTGAAGCCGTCCTTGGCGTACGCGTCGTCCTTGATGTGGTAGCTCTTGTGCTTCTCGATGTCGCATTTGTTCTTAAAGGTGAATGTGCAGCCGGGGCGCCTGGACGGGGCGTCGGGAGCCTGTTGCGGGGGCCTCGGGGAAGGGGGAGCCCAGGAGGAGCTTCTGGGCGGACCCCCCCAGCCCTGTGCCCACTGCCTTGAGGCAGCGGGACCCCAAGCCCCGCACAGGCCCACCGGCCTGGGTCCGTCCCTCCCCCTGGCTGGCACCCCACTCACCTGCAGTGGAAATGGGTGGTCTTCTGCCCGTAGAACTGGCAGTCGGTTGTGCCGCAGTCCTCGGTCGCTCGGAAGCGCTGGAAGCCGTCGTTGATGAGCTGGGTGTTCTTCTTGTGGAAGTTCTCGTGGGTCATCACGTCGGATGTACTGGTATACACCTTGTTACAGCCCACCTGCAGGCAGGACGGCCGTGGGGGCAACTGAGGCCCGCAGCCCTTGGGCCCAGGCCAGAGCAGCCGTGCTGTTGGCCACTGACCTCCCCGCTCAGGGGCTTCGGCCCTGGAAATGCCACCCGCCCCCCCGGGCCGTGGGGAGTCTCTAACATCCTCTCCAGCCCTCCAGGCCTTGCCTGTGCTGAGGGCCGGCTTGCCCTCAGGGCCTCTCCTATGCCCCCTCCAGGCAGAGGTGTGGCAGTCCCCTCCTGCAGGAGGGGACTTTGGGGTCCTCATTGGTGCCTCTCTTTCCATAGCCCCTGGCGGTGGGCAGGGTTGGACCTGGGGGGCCTGGCAGTCACCTTCAGCCCAGGGACTCAATTAGTGGACAGTTCCTGGCACGGGGCCCTCCGCACCCCACCCGGGATGGGCCGAGGCAGGCAACGTTGCCATATTGAGTAAAAACCCGTGGAATCCGAGCACTCTTGAAGGCTGGGCCGTGCCAGTGTCTGCACCATCTCAGGGCCCGGAGACCGAGCCCCCCTCTGCTCCTGGCCCAGGTTGTTCCACGGAGCCCATAACAACCCCCTGACAAATACCGGGGGGAGGCACGCCTGCTGTTATGTGCAACCCCCAGCCGCTCCCCCGGGACCTGACACCTTGAAAAAGCCCAGACGCTGCGTGGCATTAAAACAGAGAATTAAACAAAAACCTCCTCGGGAACCATTTGCGATGTGGCTCTTGGTGTTAAAGCCTGAAAAATGTCGGTCTGTATAAACAGCTCCCTGAATTTCGCCCGCACCAACTAAGGCCACGGGGGTGGCCCCGCCCCTGGCCCCGCCCCCAGCCCCGCCCAGCCCGCGGGTGGGCACCTGCATGCAGTGATAGTGGGTGCTCTTTCCGTTGAGGTGGCAGCCGTGGTAGTAGACGCTGCAGTCGTCCAGCGGGCTGAAGCGCATGAAGCCGTGCTGCAGGGAGTTGTCGCGCTTTTTGTGCATGTTGTAGTGACGGATCACGTCCTGCTTGCTCGTGAACCTCTGTGGGACAGCGCCACGTGGGTCGGGTTGGCCACCCGGTGGGGACCGGCCCTACCCTCGCCCCCACAGCCCAGACCGCGGGCCCCCAGCTCTCCCAGGGAACAATCCTGTCTCTGGCAGAGGCAGCCTGCGTGGCCTCTAGGCCAGCACCGGGGACCCAGCTGGAGCCATTCCAGTGGTTCCGGAGCCCCCCAACCCCCGGTCCTGGCCTGCCTGACCTCCCGCCAGGCTCCCCCGCAGTCACGCCCAGGAGCAGAAAAGCTCGGAGTGGGCTGGGCCGTTCAGGCAGGGGCTCTGGGGGGTGAGGACGACTTTTGCCTATGGGCCCCCTGGTGAGCAAGAGGGGACGACGCTCTCTGCAGGGACCAGAGGTGGTTTGACCATAAGCAACAATCTGTCTGGGCCTCAGTGTGATCATCGGTTAGATGGGGCAGGAGTCCTGACCTCATGAGGACACTGGGAGGCGTCCCAAAAGGGCGCTCAGCCCGCGGGCTCCATCCCTGGGGCAGGGCGGGCTCCCAGGGAATGGGAGCTTCCGTTACTGTCCCGGTGGTGCAGAAGGCGCTGGAATCTATCAGGTGGTTTTCTGGGTTCTCCGCCTGCTTGGGTTCAGCGCCCCCAACCCACATGTGAAAAGCTTGTCTGCCCCCTGGGGCCAGCACGCGGGGGCAGGGCTGGTGCCCACCGGGCCCTACCTGGTAGTTGCACTCGGGGTCCAGGCAATGGTAGTGCTCTCGGTACTGGTAGGCGCAGTGGATGTGGCCACAGTGCTGACTGCCCGAGAACCTGCAGGGAGGAGGCGAGGTGGGCTCAGGCCTCTCTGGCCAGCAGCCCCAGGGAGGACACCACCCAGGCTCTCGGCCCGAGAAGCTGAGAAAATCCGTGCCTACACCTCAGGGAAGTGCTGCTGGGGTTCAGAGACCCTGTGTTGGGGTGCAGGGGTGGGAGGCAGAGGTCATCTGTAGGGGCGAAAGGGCAGGGGCCTAAAAAAGCCAGGGGGCGTGACCGCACCTGTTGTGAATCCCAGAGCCACTGAACAGCAGACCTTTGCCCCCTACCCTGGGGATGAGGGCCCAGGGAGGCACACAAGCCTAGCACCAAGGTGGGAAGGAAGAAGCCAGGGCAGGCCAAAAGTCAGAGCAGAGACAGAGGAAGAGGCCGGGATAGGATGGCGTGGGATGGGGTGAGGCAGTGAGGGCAGGGACCCCCATGGTGGCCTGACTACCGTTCCTGCGGGGCCACCGCTGGCCCCCCACCCAGGGCTCAGCTAGGTGCGGCAGATACAGACTGGGAAGGCCCGGCTGCCGAGAGGTGTTAAAGCCTCTCTCTTTCCTAGGCTTTCCTGACACTTGAAACAGCCCAGGGTTATGAATTTTTAAAGTACAGCATCTGTTCGGCGCCCTGCGGCAGGGAGGCTACGCTCCAGCCAACCCGGCAGCCGGGAGCCCCGTGCTGCCCGGCTGTGGCCTGCCTCCCGGGAAACCCCGTGCCTTCTCCAGGCCCCGAAGACGCCGGCTACCCTGGGGAGGCCGCTCTGGGGGAGAGCCCGTGATGACAGCAGGGGAGGGGACGGGTCTCAGCCGGCAGGACAGAGCTGGAGACCCCCTCGTACGGAGAGAACGGCTCGCAAATACACATTTACGCTGAAGCTGCCAAAAGGGCCATCTGCTGAGGCCCTAATAATAATGATAATAATAATAATAGAGAGAATGGAGCGAAGCTGAAAAGACAGAGAGGGGTGGGAAGAAGCGGGCAGATCAGCAGAAAGATGGAGGCTGGGGAGAGCCCCCGCCATGTGCTGCCCCATCGGCAGCTGGCAGTGAGAGACCTGGTTTGGGGGAAATCTGTCGAGGTGAAGGTTCTCGACCTGCCCATCCCACTGCCTCAGAAATGTACAGGAGCGGGTCTGGAGTCAGGCGCTGAGGCCTGGCTCAGGGACCACACTGAGGCCAGGTCAGGGAGGACCATCGCCCATACCCCTTCTCATCCCCAAGGGTTCGGCGCTGGTCTGCATCCCACCCAAGACTCTGCAAGCGATTGCGGGGCTCTGGGCTCCCTTGTGGCCTTCGGACACTGTGGCACTGCCTAGGGCTTGAGGACATGCAGCCCAGAACACATTAAGGGGCCGCGGCTCTGAGATGGGGCGGAGTCCCTCAGGGGAATTCGAGGGCAGCAGCGCACAAGAGTGGGCAGGCAGCAGGCACCTTGGCACTGGCCAAGATGGACCTACGGTCCCGCAGTCCCCAGGCGCTCCTGGCACCACCCCCTTCTCTCCGTGGCCGTCTCCTCCCCAGGGGCCTACCTGGCAATATATTTCTGGTAAATGTTTACATCTTCGGTGACAGCTGGTTTATCTGTGGGCAATCCGTTCCTGGCAAGAGACACACAGGGCACAGCTGATTAGCGGACGGGGGTAGCCTCATGCCCCAGGAGCATCTAGGGGGGCAGCTCCCTGCCCTGGGGCCCCGACCCTTCCCTCTCTTGCTCTGTCGTGTTCTGAGGCCCTCAAGGTGGGACTGAAAAGCGCTTTTGGCAGAACCCTGGCTCAGGTTCAAGAGGCCCAACTGTGGCAAAGACAGGGCCACCCAAGCTGGCCGGCTGGAGGGCTCCACCTCAGTGGTGGGCCCGACCTGGAGTCCAGCTGGGGAGGAAGCCTTGGAGGCGGGGGCCTGGCCCCTCTTGTACACTGGGAGTCAGGAGGATGCTGGGAAGACCCCAGGGGAAGGGGCGAGAGCAGTGCCGAGAAAGTGTGGTGAGCTGGTCAGAAGCCCCCCTCCCAGGCCAGCGGGCAGCTCCCTAGATCACTCCCAGGTTGGGGTCTGTCTCCAGGGGGACAGCGGCATGGGGGAGGGTGTCTCTGGCCCACACAACTGATCCAGGGAGCAGTTTGCCATGGCCTGGGCGTTAGCAAAGAGTGGGTTCTCCCCCACCCCAGACTCCTGCCTTCCCTGGGACCTAGGCTTCGAGCCTGGGAGCCAAGGTCACCAGCTTGGAGCCCAGAACCCCTAACCCGGACTGGGACTTCCCCAGCCAACTGTGAGGCTGCATCCGAGGCAGAGAAAGCCTGTCACAGGGGGTCACAGAATTCCCCGGTGTGCGTGCTGGCGGACGAGCACATGCAAGAGCAAGTGTGCCCACCGCGAGATGTCTGGCCCATAAACCGAGCATGAGCGATTACGTGTGTGTATGTAAGTGTGCATGCGTGTGCACACATGTGTGCAAGCCTGCGTATGAGAATCTGGGTGTGGTGGATACGTTCGTTGAGGTATGAGTGGGTGTGTGCCCAAGGCTGGCCTTCTGAGGCAGAGAGTGGCCTTCCCGGCGACTCTAGTCCCGAGCTCAGGACAGGGGTGCCTTACTTGACAGTGGAGACGGTTCCCGTGGTGATGGAGTCTGTTTTGGAGAAGGTCGACTTCAGGTACTCAGGAGTGTTGAAGGGCAGGGAGGCAGGTGGCTCAGGCCCTGGCCCAGGGGCGCTGGGAGCACTGGGCACACTGGGGAGGGGCGCAGGGGCCAGGCTGGGGGTGGGTGGGACCTTGGCGGGGCCCGGCTTCTGGATGGCCCGGACGTCGTACTTGGAGGGGCGTCCCACCTTGCCCGTCTTGAAGGCAATGGCCCCGCCCATATCGGGGCTGCCCTCCCCAGGCTTGAAGAGATGGAGGTATTTGACGTTCTCCAGGTCGTACTTGGATGGCTTCTTGTAAGTGCTTCCATTCTGGGGCCGCAGGTTGTCGCCTGTCTTCAGTTTTTGGATGAAGAAGTCGTACTTGGAGGCGCGGGCCACCAGGCCCTGCATGGGGACGCTGCTGTGTGACGGCAGGGGCAGGATGGTAGCCTTGGTCTCCAGGTGGGCCGTGCTGCTGGGCAGCCGCAGGCCAGGCAGGGGCCCCGCCCCCTCCTTGCCCGCCCGCTCCTCGGCCTTGGTGCTGTGGGCCGGCCAGGAGAGCTGCTCGCCGGCCTTGAGCTTGCGGATGTACTCCTCGTATTTGGAGAAGCGCGCCCGCTTGCTGAGGGCGTCCTCGGAAGCAGGCAGCACGGAGGAGGAGGCCACCTCGGGGGTGGAGCCCGCCTGTAGCTTCTCGAAGCTGATCTTCCTGGCCAGCTCGTCCCTCGTGTTCTGGTCATCGTAGCCGAACATGCCGAGGAATTCAGTCATGGTGGAAGCCGCGTAGTCCCGGAGCGAGGAGGCCTCTCCTGTAGCACAGGGAGAGCCTAGTCACCTCTGGGAGGGAGCAGGGTGGCCGAGGGCTGGGGGGCGCCCCCTCCCCACAAGCCCCCACCCACAGAGGGAGGAGGCTGGCGTGGGGAGGGGGCGGAGCACGACATGATCTATGGACATTTGGCTCACTTGTTAGGTTTTACGACTCTTAAATTAATTTGTTTAAAAAAAAAGTAATTAATACCGGGGTAAAATAAAACGAGTTCATCAATGCCAGGAAAATCAATTTCCTAAATGTTCTGGCCGATGGCTTTTCAGTACATTAAACAAAGTTTCATAAATGTCTCCTCTCTCTTGCCTTGGCCTAATATGAAAGAGAAGTCACTTTACTGGAAGTAAGGCCGGATCCCAACCTGCCTCCTCGGGGTGGGGTGACGCAGGGGCTGGGGACAGGTAGGGATGTGGGGTGGCGGCTGGGCAGTCAGGAGGGACCCCCGGAGCTGAAGGAGCCACTGGGGACAGGGATGGGATGGGACTGGCTGAGCCCACCTGGGGGACTCTCCCTGGCCCTCCACGAGTGGACATACAGCCCCTCATCCCTGGGAGGTGGACAGCTTGCCCCAAGCCTCCCCAGGAGCGGGTCTCTTGGCTCCGCAACGGCCCCCAGGTGAATGAGGGTCCCAGACAGCAGGGCGGAGGGGGGCAGGGGCCCGGCTGAGGTATTTACTCAGATTCACTCAGGGCTCCTTGCCCCAGGGAAGACTGATGACGGGGGGAGTCCTATGCACCTCCCCTGTCAACCCACCGCTCGCGTGTGAGGGTGGTCCTGCTGAGGAGAGTCCGGCCCGAGAGGCTGGCCCTGCTAGCCCTAGCAGCGCTCACTGCAGCGCGTCTGGGGGCCCCGTGCCCAGTGCAGGGCAACTTCTCCACAGTGGCGTGAACAAACACACGTGCACACACACACGTACGTCCCCAGCTACCTGCCCAGCTCTACAGACACACACACACACGCGCGGATACAAACCACCCCAAATCCTGCACGCATCTCCCTAGGACGAGTCTCCTGGTGGCGGAGGCAAGCCGATCCTATTCTGCCGGGGTTTTTCCTGTGGGGACCCACCTCCGTGCACACACGACCTTTCACCACAGCAGACGTGTGGCTTCCAGGCATGCCCAGACCTGCTCATCCCGTGCAGAAACTCACTCCGCACCTACTACGTGCTGTGCCCGAATCAGGGGAAGGTGCACCTAGAATGGGGAGGCCCACACCCGCCTCAGGGACACACACGTTCTCTCCATGCTCATCTGAACCAGCAAGGCCGGGCATACTCAGCAGGAGGACACTGGGACAGCCGGGGAAGGCGTGGCTACAAAAGAGGTGGCCCAGGACCCCAGCAGGGTGACCAATTATGGGGGCTCACGCCTATCAGGTCCGTGTGAGAAGGACAGTCACAGGCAGCACCTGACCCCCAGGGTGGGCAGAGTGACTCCAGGAGCCAACAGGTGGCTGTTCCTTGGACAGGGTGGCCAGTGGGCCACTGTCCTGACCTCAGGCTATGTGGGGTGGGGAGCCTAGCCTGGGAGGAGTGGGCTCTGGCTGCTAGATTCTGTGGTTCAGGGACCAGGGAAAGGGGCTAAAAATAGCAGGACGCAGCTGATACCTCACTATATATGGCAGAGAGACAGAAGGCTTTGAAGGGCAGGCAGCTTCGTGGAGGGAGGGGGCCTGGTGAGGGTCTAGGGCAGCCCCGAGGCCTGCATTCCTGAGCCCCCAGGCCCAGGGAAGGTGGCCCGCCCCAGCCCCGGTCGGTGGCTAGGGCTCCAGCTGGTTCTCTCTGGTCCCCCAGGCTGAGCAGGCTGCCCCAGGTGTCAGACTACAGTCCCTCGGGACCTCTAACCGAGGAATGATGCCTGCCTGGATCATGGGGCCACTGGCAGCTCCGGCCCTGCCTCCTACGGTCCCAGCTCTCCACTTGCAGTGAGACAAGGCAGAAGTCAGGACAGAGCTGGTCCTGGGAGGGGCTGGGGCCCTGACAGGACGGCAGCCCTGTCCCTGTCCCTCCCTCTCCTCTGGCTCAGCACAATCACCTTGTGTCTGGGAACGGCAAGGGCTTTTCCTATCAGAGGAAACGGAAGGTCACACTTTTCCTCATTGATCTTGCAATGTTTGTTAATTACTCTGTCACTGATGTGGCGAAGGATAATTAAACAGCTCTGTTTATATCTTATATGCATAATTATGTGGCTGCGCAGGGCTCCCCGCGCAGGGAGGAGATGCGCCCCTCGCTGCAGGGGGAAGGGGATCGGGGAGCAGGCAGGGGAGGCTCGGGGCGCCAAGCACAGGCCTGAGGAGGAGACTGGGAGCTGGAGAAAAGACCCCAGACCTGGGGTTCCGTCCTGGCGGTGGGGACCAGGGGCCCTCCACCCGAAACCACCGGCCCTCCCTCCCTGGAGGGGAAGGAGCTCTCCGGCCGCTCCAAGTCGTAAGGACAAGGAGACGGCCGCAAAGCCAGGCCTTAGCCGTCTCACGGGCGGGGAAAGAGGTCAGCCAGAGGAGCGGGTCCCAGGCAGGTGGGTGTAATGGGACATTCGGGCTGGACCGGGTGGGGCCGTCCTGCTCCCTGGGCCTCACCCCTGAGAGGTCCTGCCGGGGACAGCCAGTGTCCTTGGTGAGGGGAAGCCCTCCAGGAGAGGGCAGGGCAGGGTGGGACAGCAGGCCCATCCCGGAGCTGAGCAGCCCTGCCCCCACCCAGCAGATTCCTCTGATGCAGGTGTGGAGAGACAGCCCCACTGTCTGTCCTCCGTCCCGCGTCCCTGCAGCTATCAGACTGTCTGTGCTCACGGCGGCCCCCAGCCGGGAAGCTTCCCTCCCACCCCGAAAAATTCTCCCCTGTTCTTGCCACTACTTTGGCCCCGGGCCCCCATATCAGGAGAACTGGTGGGGCAGAATGAGGTACCCATAAGGGGAGCATGCGTGGGGGAAGCGGGCAGGGTCTACAGACCCCCGACTCCTTCCCCTCCAGGGTCATGCCATCCATCTATCCGTCCGTCTGTCTGTCCGGGGCTCAGACGCCTACCTGAAGCCTGCTTGGCTCTGGGGCTGCTGTCGTCCTTGGAGGCTGCCCCGCTAGATTCCTTCTCCTCTGCCAGGCCACTGCCATCCTTGGAGGGCTCTTCGCCGTGGTCCTCCTCGTCGCTGCAGCCCTGGGGCTGCACCATGTAGACGCCCTCAGGGGGCAGCTCCAGGCCCTCGCGGCCGATCCTCCCCAGGCTGGGCGCGGGCGCCGGCTCCTCGCTGTACTCGCCATTGACCCACTTCTCGATCACCGCCCGCCTCTTGTCTTCCTCGCTGCGGGCGCCCCGGGCCACGCCGGCCTCTCTGTCCCGCGGCCGCAGCGGGCTGCCCTCGGCCTGGGGCCCCGCCTCCGCCCCCTTCTCCACCACCACCTGGCGGCTCAGCTTGGCGCAGATGGCGTTGAGCTTCAGGCCGCCTTTGCGCTTGGCCGCCATCGCGGGCTTGCCTGCGGGCGGGTCGGTGCACCGGGTGCCTTCAGCTGCGGACAGACGGAGAGGTCAGAGGTGGGCACATGCCAGGCTCGGCCCCCCAACCCCCGGCAGCCCCCAGGCCCTAGGTCTTCCCAATCCTGCCTTCCTTGCACTGCCCTGAGCCTGGATGGTGGGGCTTCGGGCCCCTCCCCAGACCCTGAACTCTAGGGGCCCTGCTCCCCCAGCGCTCCATCCCCAGAGCTGGGCACTGGGTGGGCCTGGACTGGGTGGTTCAGGGAGAGCTTGTTTGTAAACGAGCATACACATGGATGATCTTCAAACACCAAGGGCAGGCTTTCTTCAGCACCTGGTTTCTGGAAGCATTTCCTACACCTGTTCGGCCCTCAGTTCCTCTCCTGAGAGGCAGGCCAGACACGACCCCAGATAGAGGAGACAATGTGTCCTTGGACGCTCAAGGGTACTGAGGCACGCACGCTGGCTGAGGGGCTGGTCACTGGGGAGCACTGGCAAGTGACAGCGGCCTACTTGTGAGCCTCTGCCACGCGGGGAGGAGGCAGCTGAGAGCCCGGGAGCAGCCCGCACCAGCCTCCTGCTTCCCTGTCGCAGCCGCAAGGGGCCGGCACCCTTGCCTACCTGAGCATCCCATCCCCGGCCGCCCTTCAGCAGACCTGGGCCCTGGGCCCTCCCGGACCCTGGGCCCTCCCGGACCCCTACCTCTGCTCACTGGAGAGCTCCGATAGCTCTTCCTTCGTCCCTGGCTACCCAGGACCCTCCAAAGGCCTCTGTTTTTCCTCCCACCCCTCCCCTTCACAGACCCGCTCGAATTCTCTGGCCATTTCCCTTCCCCAAGCCGCAGTGAGGGCCACTTCAGGACAAAGCTCCTCACAGCCGCTCCGAGAACGGCTCATCCCTGTCTGGGGATCTCACTCTGCCTGCTCGGCCTCGGCCAGCTCCCGCAGCCCTCGAAGGCCTGGCTGATTCCGGGAAGCCCACAGCCCAGCCTGGAGAAGCCACAGCTGGAAGAGGTTGGCTTCCTCAGATTGCCAGCAGGGAGCCCGAAGGCTGCAGGCGCAGGGCGGAATTGCTGCACAAGACGGGAGCTCGAACGAAGGCTGTCCGAGGTGCTGCCGCCCCTGTCACGGCGGCTGAGCGGGGGCGCCCAGGGCCCGGGTGGGGGTCCAGCGCCCAGCAAGTCCCCTCACCACACAGCCTGCGACCTGCCACGAGGGCCAAGTGTGGACACACATATGCCTGCTTGCGTGCCTGTCTGTCTGTCCTCCGCCCTTCCATCCGTCCATTTAGTCAGCTCCTGCTGTGGGCCAGATCCCGTGGTGGGCCCCACACACAGGTTCAGCCCAAACCGGCTTTGGGCACGGGGGGCCCTGCTGGAGTCTCTCAGTGGTGGGACCCCCTTGCGTGGGCTTGTCTGAGTCTCCACCCACAGTGGTCAAAAGGCTGAGGGCGGGCAGGGGCTCTACTCCCCAGGCCGTGGGCAGAAGGGGCTCCCCTATAATGGGTCAAAACCCCCACACCTGGAAGGCCCCCGAGAGGCATGCTCAGATGGGATGACCACAGCTGGGCCTCCCCAGGGACCCTGTCCGAGGAGACTGGGCTTGTGTGCACCGGTGCTCATACAATGCCCAGCAGCCCCAGAGCTGCCCTGAAGCTGGCCGCTGGTGCACATGGCCTCACTAAGCCCAGGGGCCTGGCGACCTAGCCCAGTCCAGGCAGCACCCGGCCAGAGAAGGCTCTGCTCCGCTCCCAGTCCTGGGGTCCTGGCTCTGCCGGACCCCATGCTTGCCCAGGCCAGGGGCCCACTCTACTGAAGTTCACCCAGATCTCCAAGTCTGTGCTGCCCACACCCAAGTCTCCAAGCATTGATGTGGGCTCCTCCTCAAAGTGCAGCGATGGGTCCCCTGTTCACACCGTCCCACCTAACTGCTGGGCTGGCTGCCAGGCCACACCACACCAGGTTTCCTCCAGCAGACCCATAGGCAGCGGGCCTCACCTGGCCCCCTCGGTCCTCTGCCCTGGTGGGGAGGGGAAGGGGGGGAGCAGGGGTGCCTGCTCTATTTTTACCAGGAGGTAAGCAGCCAAGTGTATATGGCAGACAGCAAATGGATCTATAAATATTTATCCCAAGGAAGAGGGAAGCAGAAGCTCCCAGGGCTGCACTTGCCGCTGGTGACTCCCCCTTCCCTGGGCTCCCACCCATCCTGGAGCCTCCTGGCACTTGGGCCCACCCTCCCCTGGTCTCGGCCCTGTGCCTGGCTCCGTCCCTCCTGGGCCCCCACCAGCTGCAAGGCAGCTGTGCACCCAGGGCCCGCCCCCAGCCCGCAGGCCCCTTTGCTCCGCCCACACCCCCCCACACCTGCCCTCCAGCTGCTGCTCTGACCCAGCCCACCTGCCTTCCAGATGTTGCCCTCCCTCTGACTCTACTCCTGGCCCCAGGGGTAGAGGCGGAGAAGAGAAGGCGTGTGGGCCGGGGGAGCAGGGCGGGAGGCAGAGGCTAGGGCAGCGGTAGGGAGTATGAAAGAGCTAAGGTCCAAGTTGCCTGCCCATCCGTCTGCCTTCCGGCCCACTCTGTGGAGCCCTTCTCCCTCCCCCTCCCACAGGGCCCTGGGACATACAGACTACCCCCCTCGTGGTCTGACCCCAGGCTCCTGTCCATGTAAACATTCCCCCGACTTTCTTCCCTAAAATATAAACGCCGTGGCCAGGCCTCAATGGGAGGAAGCCATCCGTCCCCGGCCCTGTCACTGCCCCTTTCATCTCCTTCCCGCCACCAGCCTGCCCGCTGCTCTATTTACACTGGACACTTCCTCTGGGAACAATACTGCCCAGGAGGCAGGCTTCAGCCAGAGGGTGGGAAGGCAAGGGGACTCCTGCCCTGCTTACTCAGGGCCGGGCTCCAGAAAGGAGGCAAGGGGCGAGGCAGCTCAGGTGGGCCCAGTCAGGCCCGGGGGAAGGGGCGACCAGGACCTGCACACAGGTAGCAAGCCCAGCGGCTCTCCCAGACTCTCGCCCTTGGCCTTGGTGGCTCTGGCTCTGTGGGGTGAGCCTCAGAAGGTGGCACGGCTCCAGGACATAGCCTGGTTCTCCCCCTTGCTAGCTCAGGACCCTGGGCGGTCTTTCTCCGCGAGACAGGGCCACGGGGCTATAAGGTGGGAGAGTTGTGGCAAGCAAGGACCTGGGAGAAGGCTGCTGAGCTCCGGCGGGGACAGGCAAGCAGGTGTGATGCGCATCTAGGCACGAGATCCCAAGACCTGGAAACCTCACCCGGCGCAGAAGAGAGAGGGGAGAGCAGAGAGGCTGGGGGGCCTGGTGGGGGACAGGCAGCCCACTCAGCAAAAACAGCACCACCCTCCCATCAGCTCCCAGAGTCTGACCCTTCCCTCCCAGGGCTCCAGACTCCACCAGCCCACCTGCAAGCCGCTTTCCTCTCTGAGCTGAGCAGATCCTGGCGGCAGGCAGGCGGGGCAGAAATCGGACACACATTTCTGGGTACTATCTCACCCTATGCCTCACGATGACCCAGCCAAGCAGGGACTGCCATCATCCCATTTGATGGAAGAGGCAACTGATCCCGGAGCCGCGCAGACACCCCAGAGCCTGGGGTCACAAAGGCTCCCAGGATCAGCACGGTGCGAGAACTGCCACCCCCTCCCCAGTTCGGGCTCCTGGGTGGGCTGTAGGAAGTCCTGGGCCTCTCTGCCCCGTCTCCTCCTCACTCCCACTCCCGGTTCCCATAACACAGAGCCCCCTAAAGTGTTAACTGCAATGGGTAAAATGGTGCAGCAGATTGCTACAATAAATAATTTACTGATATTTATAAATATTCAAATCAGCCAGCTTCAGAAATCAAATGACGGGAGGGCCTCGGGAGAAGGCCTGTTACGGCAGGAATCTCATCCCTCCCTCCAAAGGCTGAGGAGGCCAGGGCTCCTGCCAGTTACGGGGGAGACAGGGGGGCTCCCAAAGCTGCACCTGGGCCCCTGGGCCCTCATCTCAGGGGACTAAGGGGTTGGGGGTGGCTGGGACAGCTCCACCCCCTGGCCAGGTTGGGGCCAGGCCCTTCCCTGATCTGCGCAGCCCATGCTCAAGGGGATGAGAAGTTCCAGTACCCGGTGCCCACGGCCTGGGTCTCCAAGTTGCCTGTCCTGCTGTGGGTGGGGGCGGGGGGCGGTCCCTGGGGGCTGGGCAGGCCTGGCAGCGCACCCCCCCACCCTGCACACTTGTGAGTAATGTGTTTCGGGGCCGGGCGGCCTGTCAGCTACCAGGCTCCGGGTGCTTTATGGGCTCTGCCTGGTGGCTTTGAACTCCCTGGTAGGAAATAAAGTTCTCCCTGTGCGTCCCTTCTAAACATTTCACTCAGTGGAAACGGTGTTTAAGAAAAATGAGGACATATTTCTTCCTAAGGATGCAGTGTCCCCTTTGGGCAGCCTAATGCCCGCTGTATATCAGGGGTGGGGAGGCAGGGCCCGGGCACCCGTCCCCTGGGGTGCGGATGCTCCAGGGCCCACCTGTCCATGGCCAGGCAGCTCAGGGGCCACGGGCACCGCCAGGCCACTGGTGGCTGCCCTGTCCCACAGCCCGGAGGGACAGGGCAGCTGACCGGCTCTGAATGCCTGGCCGATGCCAGATACCACACCGGGCACTTCACAGTGTCGCTTCAGTGGATGCCTCCCCCCATGAGGCTTTTGAACTGTCCCCATTTCCAGACGAGGAAGCAGAGACTGGTGAGATTGGTAACTGCCCATGGTACCCTGCCCCAGGTCAGTGCTGGAACTGGACTCCCACGGGGCTCGGATGTCCGCGGTCATGGTCTAACACCCCACACACCGCTCCCACAGCCTCCCAGTCTGGGTGGTGGTAATGTTGGAGTCTCTGCCCTGTCATCCCTAAGAACTTGAACTTGATGGGCCACAGGCCCCAGTTTTGGGGCGGGGGCGGGGGGAATGCATCTATGTTTGTTCAACAACCCCTCTGAGTTCCTTCTATAGGCCAGGCTCTGGGCTTAATCCTCTGGACACGACGTGAGCAAGAAAGACTGTCCTGGTTCCTGCCACCACAGCCAGCCCAAATTTAGACAAGGGGGCAGACGTTCACGTCATTACAAGCACGACTGCTGTGGTGGAAGGTCCAGGTGCCACAGGGGCAGTGAGCCTGGGGAGCCAGAAGATCCCGCAGGGACAGGTGTCCCATTCCCTGCTCCCCCCAAGCTCCCTGACCACCCCTCCCACCTCTCTCCTCGCTCCCAGTGCCAGCCCAGTTCACTCCCCTATCTTCTATCTTCTCCGGCTGTGACCCCCTCCCCCAAGCAGCACCTGTCCCCTAGGAGAGGGTGTCCTCCTCTCTCGGGCCAGAGTGCACCCCCAGCTTGGAACAGAAGGGCCGTCCTGCTTTTGCGGGCGGGAGCAGTAGCCACCGCTCCCCAGGGCTCTCAGCCAGGCCTGCTGGTCCCCAGCAGCGTTAAGACGGGAACTGGGGGGGCCCCGGCCACCGGGCCCTACTTGCCCCCCTTTGTTTATTTATTTATTATGATTTTTTAGTCCAGTTAAAAGGTTTACTATCCAGACGCGTCTAAGTGGCCTCACTTAGCGTAAGTAACTCTATAAATCAGGGCAACTGTTAGCATCCACCGCGCGGGCTGGCTATCAATCTCCCCCAGGTCACAGCCAAACAGGAAGGGGAGAAAAAAAGAGCTACCACCCAGGGGAGATTTAAAACACACACGCACGCACACACACACACACGGGCGCGCGCAAGGCCCACACACGCACCGTGCACGCGCACGCACACTCGGGCGGCTCCATATTTGTACAATCATGTTAGAAATCACACATGCACGCGCAGAGCGGCCCGGAAACTGGCCGTGCCGCGTGTGGTCACGATAACAGAGCACAAACGAGCCTCCTGCAGCCGAACGAGGAGTCAGAGCCCGACGGCAGGGAGCCTCCGTGGGACCCCCAAGGCCCGGCGTTCACTGCTGGAGCTGCCCTGCTGGGGGAAGTGGCTCTGGAGGGCTGGGGAGGGGCACTGCTTGGTCCCCTCCGCTCTCTGTGGCCCCTGCCTCTGCAAACCCAAAGGGCTGAGCGTTCCCCTTTTCCGTGCCCAACATAAACAGCAGGGAGGCTGGGGCTCACCATGGTCCGGGGTCTTTGCCAGCCACGCCCGAGGCCGGGCACGCCCCCGACACAGGGTGGCACCATCTGAAGGAGTGACCAGCTGCCTCGGAGGGTGCCAAGGCTAGGAGAGTGGCCGGAGCCACCTGTCTACAGGGACGCCCCACCTTTTTCCTCCCCTAGGTGTGGCTGGATGTGCACGTCGATTGGACACAGGCCCCCACGGCCATCACCCCGAGAGGCCCCAGACCTGGAAGGACCCAACGGCTGGGCCACAGCAGGCAGCGGAGTGGGGGGGACCTCCTGGGCCTCCTCTGTGGATCCCCAAGGCCAGACAAGGCGGCCTGAGGGGGGACGGCCCACCCGGGACCCTCCTCTCCCACCTGGCCCTGGAGGCCTCCCAGCTCACCCGCCCGCCTGCCCGCAGCATCTCCTGTGAACTCTATTTCTCTTTCCTCTCTGAAAACAACTGAGCTGTAAATACTGTTTAACCTTCTCCCCCCCTCCCCCCTGCCCCCTCCCCTCCGCACTATAAAAACACAAATATGCCATAACTCAGCCGGCCCGGCCGCCCAGCCTCCAACATGCCCCGCGCCCGGGCCTCTCAGGAAGGTCATTACAAACGACTTTCCGATTCACTGCTCCTGAAATAATTTTGTGTATTAAAACCTGAATCTGCACTTTCTGGGGCCGAAAGCCTCGCTTAATTATGGCGGGTGTCCTTGGGACGGACAGTGATCCTTCACTCGCCAGCCCGCTCCAGCCCTCCGCCCGCCAGCCCGCCCCCCTCCCTGGGCCCAATCTGTTTTCAAAGTGTGTCTGTCCTTTATTAAATTGTTTTCTTTTCCACATTATCAGTTGCCATGGAGACCTCATCTCTCGGATTATTTGAATTTCATTATATCTATTGATTTGGGAGCATTTCATCTTTTTTATTGTTTTTCTGTCAATTTTCAAAACGAATAACCATCTAATTTGCGTCAGTGCTGATTATGTTTGTCCCTCAATAGAGGTCGGCAGCTGCGCTGGGGAAACAAATCAATGAAAAACCATCATAAAACTCCCCACTCCAGTCTCCGGGATGTGTGGGTGACATTCCACGCCTGTGAGAGACACACTCATCAGCTCCAAGTTCGGCTACGGTGGCAGCGCTCAGCTCCACGTCCGCCTCTTCTGGCCTTAATATTTAATTTCGCGATTTGGGCCATTATTAGTGGTGTTTTTATTAGTGCGTGTGCATGTGAGTGTCTGGTGGTGGGCCGGCTGTTCCGTTAATTTGTGGGTGAGGCTGGGAAAGCCCGGAGGAGGGCAGGGCGGACGGTGCTGGGGGTGCGGTGGGAAGTGGAAGGAGCAGGAGGGGATCCCCGAGGAGGGGGGTGGGGGGCCCCCGGGAACGGAAGGACCACGCCGAGGGCCCGGAAAAGGGGGGTCGCAGAAGGGGGACCAAGCGAAGGGGAGGAAAAGAGGGAATTCAAATTGCTTACTTTGTTGGTTTTTTTTAAATAATTTATGCAATTTTAAGCATTTATGTATAAATTTTTTAATAAGCCACCCTGGAGCAGGATGGCCATTAACATCCCAACGTCCTTCTGTCCAATGGGCTGGCGGAGAGGATCAATTTCTGAGAGTACTTTCCCTTTTTTATGACATGATAAAATGCTTTTAAAGCAACTTACACAAATATGGAAATTTTTTTTTTCTTTTTTCCCTGTCCCCTCTCCCTTCCCCTAACAGCCTTCTTATCCACCAGGGTGTGGGGCGGGGGGGGGGGTATGTGTGTACACACACGCGGGGACACGCATGCACACACACACACACACACTCACGCTTGCGCTCCTCCTGCTCCCTCTCCTGCTGGGGAGGGGGGCTGGGGGGGGGCTGGCAGGGAGACAGCCCCAGTTCTAACTGGAACTGGCCGCCTGTCCTTCTAACAAGGGCATAAACTTTCATTACCCATGCACGCAGTCAAAGACAATTTAGGGAAACGCGCTGCTCGGAAAAGGAAAACCTCAGCGATTCGTGACCCACGCCGCTGCCATCTGGGGGGCTCTCGCCTCCAGCTCCAGGGAGCCTGGGTCCTGAACCTCTGGCCCTGCCCACTGGAGGGTCAGGGAGGGGCCCTCGTGGGGGCAGCCTGTGGAGGGAAGGGAGAGAGCAGAGGGAGAGCAAGGGTCTCTGCCTTGGCTGGCCGGGAACACCTGGGCAGACCAGAGGGCAGAGCCCCTTGCCATGCTCTCGCCCAACACGCCTTCACTGGCCCCACCAGGCATGGGCCTCCGCGGGCAAGCATGGGGCTCCTACCCTTCTGCACCCAGTGCTGGCACAGAGCAGAAGCTCAGCTCTGTGGCTGGACGGATGGATGGACGGATGGATGAACGGATGGATGGACGGGTGGATGGACGGATGGATGGACGGGTGGATGGACGGGTGGATGGATGCATGGATGGATGGATGGGCAGATGGAGGGACTGAGTGAAGACAAAGTAGGAAACCAGGCCCAGATGCCCTCAGGCCCCAGCAGGAGACTCACAGATGCTGGAGAAAGGCTCCCTGTCCAGGTTATCACCTGCTCTGGAAGGGGGGATGGGACGGGAGTACCTCTGGGTAGGGAGGGTGGGGGGCACTGGAGAAAGAGGGGCGGCCTGGCTACCATCGCCCCTGCCCTAGGCCTGAGTCCCAACTCCCTGAGATGGAGCCAGGTCTTGTGAGGAAGAGGACACGTTTCCTACACCCAGGCTTGGGGACAACCCTTACTTCCATGTCCCCTTCCCTTTGCAGCCCTTCCTCCCTGTGGGCCAGCAGGAGGAGGGGCCCAAGTGGGGAGCCCCACCCCAGGGCTGAGGGGGATGGTCCCGGTTCCCAGCACAGAGCCTGGAGCCTTTCCCTGCCTTGCCATTGTCGGGACATTGCCTGGCCCTCCCATACCACCCACGCTTGGGCACTGCGACTCTGGCCGCATCCAGATCAGACAAATTGACACCAGAAACTCAGTCCTCCTCTTAAAGCTTGCCACTTCTGACAGAGTTTGGTCTCTGCCCTGGAACTCGGTGTCCTCCTCTGAAACAGGGCTCTTGAAAGGATGGCATCGAGTGACCGGTCTGGCACAGCACCACGGAGCACGTGGGACCTGCTCCTTTACCGGACAGTGACTGTGGGCAGGGTCCCTGTCTTGGGAGCGGGGAGGGCTGCTCCTTCCCAGACCTGGGGGCAGACGCGGGCAGGGCAGAAGCGTCCAGCCTCCCCGAGCTCTAGGAACCCTGGGTCCTCCTGCTTCTCCCAACCCCCAAAGCCCCTTTTGCTCCTGAGGCCCTCAGCTGTCCAGGCTACTGAGACCCAAGTGCTGGAGCATCTCCTGGGAAGCATCTCTCCCTCTGGGCGGGCCTGACCCTTGGCAGTCCAGGAAGAGACCCTCAGCGTCCTTGGAGGCAGCAGCAAGGGGAACCCCTGCTGTCGCCAGGCCACCCTAGCCCTTGGTGGGGACCGGAGGGGAGCCCACACTCCGCCCCTTCTGGGTTCAGATCCCCCCCAACTGTCATTAAAATAACAAGTTTCTGTTACAATCTAAACATTCCCACATCGCATAAAGGGTTATATTACACCCGAGTCACTCCCGGGCCCGTGTTTGCACAGAAAAGCTCACGGCAGGTCCCCCCTCCTGACGAAGTGACTTATTAAAGTTTAAACAGTAATTAACAGAACAATAAAAATAAAGGGATGTTTGGGGAGTCATAGCGCACACAGGGTTTTTGGCGGTGCCAGCAGTTTTTCAGTGCCCTGTGCTGGCAGCAAAATGCGACTGTGAAGCCAGGGGGGACGGAGGACGGGGCCAGGCCGGGGCCAGGGAGGCTTCAGGCCGGAGGGGTAAGGAAGCTCGGCCAGACTGGAGGGAGGGGAAGCGGGGCCCGGGACGCTCACGCGGAGCTGTGCGGGGGGTCACCATCCCCCCCGCCCCCAGACCCAGAGGAGCAGGGTGGGTACCCCGGTAGCAGGAGAGAGAGAGAAGGCCTGACGCTGGCAGGAAACGGCCAAGCCCAGGCTCTGCCATACCAGAGCCCAGCTTGGCCCCGGGCACTTCCGGGAGCCCAGTGCCTTGATCACATCCAGCCAACTCCAGCGCGGTCCTGGCTGGGGGAGCCCTGTGGGCATCATCAGACCCTGCCGAGAATGATTCCCAGGGCTGGACCCCGGCCACTCTGGGCTCCTCTCCCAGTCGGGCAGGTAGCTCTCCCGGCTCCTGTGGCTGGGGCACCGCACACCCCTCAGATCTCTCCGGGAGCTTCTGGCCACTACGAAGCACAAGCAAAGACTCCGGGGAGAGACCCTGGTCTCTGCAGCTCGGTGGCAGGGCGATCAGCCCACTCACGCTGGGCCCCAAAGGGAGGAAGCCCGGGGCCATCGAGGCCAGGGTGGGCCCTGCTGGTGGGAGTCCTCACTCAAAAACTGCCTCAGAGGGCCGGGCCCCAGAGGTCTGGTCCAACCAAGGCCAAGTCAGTCATCCTTCACCCTCTCTGGTTCTCCGGGCACAAACTCCGCCTAGAGGAGCTCAGACACCTGGCCGTAGGGATGGCAGAGAGCCAGGAAGGAGCCCTGGAAAGAGGAGGGGCTCCACCTGGACAAGGCTAGCACGTTCTGCTTTTTCCTAAAGCCGTGGGGGCCAGGGAGGAAGGGTGGGTGGGAACCCCTGGAGGCCACAGCGCACGTGTGTTCTCAAACGCCGGCTGGGTGATGGGTACCAGGTGCTGCTGGGCGGGCCTCGGACTCGGCAGCCCCCAAATGCCCCCACTTCATCCCTCTCCCAGACTCCTTGGGCTGTCCTGGGCTGTGCTGTGGGGTGTTCTCTCTCTCTCTCTCTCTCAGAGCCTGTGGCTAGTCTTGAGGACCTCGCCTACGTGCCCACTGCCTATGCCTGTCCTTCCCAGAGAAGCCGCTGCACAAAGCTCTCTCCTCGCCGCACAGGATTCGTTCCCAACGCGGTTTTGGGTACAGCACCCGCAACTGCGTTTCTTCCCACAAAGGCAGAGCAAAGGGCCAACCTTGGGGACACCATGAGGCCCTCAAGGGCACTCTTGACCCTTCTCTTGGCCTCTTCCATCTCCCTGTGCCTCAGTGCACCAACCTGTCCAGGCCTGCCTGGGCATCTGACCTCTGCTGGAGCCTCTCTCCACCGTGGTGGCTGCCCCCAGTGGCCCGGGCCAGCACCAAGCCAAGACCGGCCCCCGGCCCCGCGAAAGCAGCCCGGCTGGGTCGCTGGCACTGCGTCCCAGGCCAGTTCCTCCGCATCACAGCTTTGGGGGCGGACGGGAGCTGCTGACAGCCACATGTGGAGGTGAGGCGCTGGCTCGGGCCAGATGTGCTCTCTTAGCTCTGAGTCTCCTGGGATCTAGTTCCCGGGCAGCTGGCCGGCATAAAGGGCAGGGACTCTGGCTCTGGGTGGCCCCCATGGTGCCGGGCTGTGCCCCTGCCTCTCACCAAGTTCCCGCAGGTACATCTAGGGGAGTGCTGGGCCCAAATGACCTCCTTGCCGCCTAGGCTCTAGGCATGAAGAATTTTGCCCTGAAGACGTGGAGAAGAGCCAGTAGAAGAAGGGCTCTCCCCCCCCTCTTTCCTGGGCAGAGTGCTTTGGGGCTCCAAAAAGAGTGACTCTGCCCCAAGAAGAGTAACTTATGGTAGAGTAGAGGGTCAGGCAATGCTTCCCAATCCCGCAGCTGCTCAGCTTGGGAGCCAGCCTGGAAGGAAGTCAGGGGCTCGATCCCCCCCTTGCTCCTGGAGGAGGCCCCCCACCAAGTCACCCAGCACCAAAGCTGGGGTAGGAGCCGGGAGACACAGTCAGGGTTAGGATAAGGACTGATGGAAGGAGGGCAGGTGGGGCCAGTGGGTTTCTAACAGGTGTGTTGTAATGTGGGGCAAACTGGGAGCAGACTGCTCATCCTAAATGCTCTGTTTCTAGAACCTTCCACCTTTCCCCTTATCCCAGGGGCATGGCAAGGAGCTCTGGCTAGACAAGGAGTTCCAAGGGTGGCACCCATCAGAGCACAGGTTGCCCTAGATTTGCACAGAACTTTAGAACTGGAAGGGAACTGAGGCCCAGGAGGTTGAGAGGCTCGTCTGTCAGAAGCCCACATCACTAACTTGGGAGGACTAGACAAATCCAGGCTCCCCACCTGGGCCCTTCTTGTGACCAGCAGATCAAATTGCTCCCCATTGGTGCTTTAAAGGGGAACTTTCTGCAGCCCTCGCAGACCGACTGCTCTAGGACCCCCTGGCCCCAAACCCCACAAGGGCTCCCTGCTGAAAAGCTTCAACCCCATACTGGCCCACCTGGGCAAGGACCCCAAATAGCTCTGAACCAACACTTCCAGGGTGCAGGGCCTGCAAGGGGCACACGGGGAGATCCTGTGGCCTGGCTCACGCCCTGGAAAAGGGGCAGGACATGGGGGTGGCCATCTGAGGGGGAGCCTGCCTGGGCTCAGGGTGGGAGCATGTGTGTTCGAGGGAGGGGACCCTCCTCTTGCAGAGACTGAGAACCCCAGAACTTGCGATTTGTTCTGTGAAGGGGAAAACACCGTTCTGGGATTTAGAGGAAAGGCCTGTGAGAGAGGCAGCCCCGGGCGAGAAGGTGGGGACGGCAGCAGGTGGCAGTGGGGTGCCATGGGGGACGCAGCCGTCCCCACCCTCCCTACAGCCCATCTCCACAATCCCCTTGCTGAGGCTGCCAACGACATGAGGGGACTAATTTAGGAGTATTTTTAAAACCGTGGCCCTGGTGGAGGGGTTTAGCAGTTGTCAGCCATCTGGAGTAAGGAATTACCGTCACCTCCCTGATCCTATGGCCCTAAACCCAAAGCTGGTTACAGCTCAAGGGGGAGGCAGCAGGTGGGTGGGGTGGGGGCCTGTCCCAGGGAGGTGGCCCCAGGCCTGGGGAGCCCCCCCCCTTTGCCCTGGGAGGGGGCCTGGGTCTGGGGAGGGGGCTGGAGAGCCCAGTGTCCTCTGTGCCCACTCAGGCTCCCCCGCCTGCTCACGCGCGCTCACTCCCCGGGCCGCGCCGGCTCGCGCAGGGGCCGTCAGGTAAATTAGATCTGAAAGCTGACAATTTCTGACCATATTTCCTTGATTATTTCAAACAAATGCACAGCAGCCGCTGTAAGGAGATTAAAGTGACATAAACGTCCCGAGTGGGAGGGGGGAGGGCAGAGGATTCAGGTCACCCCCATCCGTCCCCCGCCTGACAGACGCTATATCGCTATCCAATCCAATAAAAAATCCCCCCCTTTTGCTTTAATTAATTTTACAGCTAGCTTGCTTAATTACTTTCAATCAAAATCCTCCTGCCATCGCAAAATTAGAGATGGTTGAGCTCCATTAGCCTAAATTCTTCATTTCCATATAGAAAAGAGGCTGTCTGCGTAGCCAGCCTAGGCCCCTGGCAGGACAGACGCCCGTCTGCCCGCCCGCTGCCAGCCAGCCCACTCCTGGCCTGCGCTCCCTGGCTGGCTGTGGTCTGGGCATTTCCCCCATCCCACTCCACCACTGCTCCTTGGGGCGGGGGGGGGGAGGCGCAGGCAGAGTTGAGGTCCAGGAGGGGTACACGCCCCCAAACCCCCAGCCCTTCCCCTGACTCATTAAGGGACTGTGGAAAAGAGCAGGGCTGGACGGCCAGGGCCCTGGGGCCGGCAGCTCCTGGCTGAAGGAATGGAGGATCCTGGGATCCCGCTTTCCTGCTCAGGGGCCCCTGCTGCTCCCTGGAGGAGCCTAGTCCCCTGGCCGCCCAAGCCCCCCATGGGACCCTTCTAGGTCCCCTGCCTCAGGCCTCTTTAGGAAGCAAAGCTCCTGGGAGCACAGAAGCCCTTCCTGCCTTGCACTTAAGCCCTGGTCGGTGGAGACCCCCGGAACCCACAGCACTCAGGGTCCCCTCCCTGCTGTCTCCAGGCTGGAGTCCTTGCTCACTGTCTGAGCGACTCCAGGGCCAGCTGTCTCAATGGTGCTAACAGACCACGCAAGCAGCCCCCACAGACTCTGGTGTTCTCCAGGGGGCCCCCGTGTGGGCCCCTCCTCGTCCTCTCATATCCCTGGTTCCCAGTCTGCAACAGCTGCTCCTCCACCCCCAGCCTGGGTCGGGTGGGTGGCGGCTCTGGGCTCTGTCCACATCCTGTGCCTGCACTGGCTCTCTTCTCCTCCCCTCCACCTGCCTCCTCCTCGCAGCCCCCAACCCCAACTCCGGAAGCTCCACTTCAGGTTTTCCATCCTACAGCCCTGAGTGTCACCACAGGGTCCGGCCCAACCTGGGCTCCGGCTGATTAAGGATCTGCAACAGGATGTAGGGATTACAGTAAAACCTGGCTCCGGATCTACAGGGGCAGGGGGCCAAGTCCTGGCTCTGGGACTCCCCTTCCCTCCCATTTCTGCACACCTCCTTCCTCTCGTCTGCCTAAGATCCTGGAAGGCTGACCCTCTGGGGCCTTCCTGGGGTCTTGGCTGGACTCTGAGAAGTGGATGACAAGGGGTGGCATTATGGGACCCGAATCTGGCAAAAAAGGCAGTGTGGGGATGGGATGGGGATGGGGAGTTACGGCTGAAATCTGCCCTGGACCATTGAACAACGGGGACCGGGAGCTAACCTGGTCCTCCTCAGGGATCAGGTATGGAGGCAAGGTGTCCCGGGTCTGACCTCTGGGCACAGGTAGAGCAAGGTAGGGAAGGAAGTGCTCTAAAGGCTCTGTGAGGCCCTTCTAGGCAGCGGGTCTTCTGGCTGCCCCATTGCCATGGCTGACTGACTCTGGGGTGTGGGGCCAGCTCAGGTCGGGTGAGGAAACTGACCCTAGACCCCCAGAGCCTGGCTTCCTGGACACCAGGGGCCTCCTGGTCTGTCTCCGGGCTCCTCCCTTCTAAGGGTCAGCACACGTCCTCCTCTTTCACAGCTCAGGTGAGTTTCTCCAATATATCCCAAGTACCTACAGGCAGATACTTTCCAGGGTCTCGCTGGCCCTAGGGACGCAGGGAGCACGGTTTCAGGTGTCAGAGGGCTCAGGGTCTCCTGGGGAAGACACACCAGCCTGGGAGTATTTTGCACACCACGCAAGGCCCGGGAGGGAGGCCAGCTGTGAGTTCGAGGAGGGCCTCACGGAGGCCAGCAGGTGCAGGAGGTAAGAGGTGGGTAGTAAGCAGATACTCGGACTCGTGCCACAGTCCCAGCTGGACTCCCCTGGGCTCCTGCAGCAGCTCTGCCCCCGACGCGGGTCTGCACACTCTCTCCTGCCCCCCTCTTCCGCGAGGCATCAGCAGGAGGAATGGGGAGCAGCCCACCCCTCCGTGGCACTTGCTGACTTCCGGGCTACTCTCCGTCCCTCAGGAACAGGGCTGAGCCCATTCCTGCTCTGCCTCCAAGCACTGTCCCTGGCACAGATGGGTCTACTTGGTAGGAGGGTGGCTGGAAGAGCAAGTCCCGGGCCAGTTAGCCAGAGCTTGAAGGAGCACGGCCCTAGCGGGCTGGCACAATTCACCATCCAGCCCTGGCTGGCCAGCCAGCACCTGTGGAACAGGGACCAGCAGCCCCGCCCCCACAACCTCCTTTAGTTCGGGGCGAATCCCACCCGGACCTCTATGCATCCATGCATCCTTCTGACATCCCAGGTGAAATTTCACTTCCTCCTGGAAGGCCTCCGAGATCACCACACTCTGTAGGGCCCTGGCCTTGTCCTCTCCTGACGCCCTCCTCCGTGTGCAGCTTTGGTAATGACTTGCTTAATGACCCTTCTATCTCCTTAGACTGCAGGATCCGTAGGACGGGACTACTGTTTCAGCAGAGCGCCTGACCCAAATAAATATTTACTGAATGAATACAGAAAACTAAGTGCTTCTTAAGTTCATTAGGGGAAGAGCGGGGACTGGGGGGGTGTGGCCGGGCTTCTGTACCAAGCAGGCCCTGTGGAGCTCTAGGAACCTCTCCTCCCTGGCATGGGACAGAGGCTGAAGCTTTTGGGTCTCTGACCCTCTTGTGCCTCAGGCTCACCTCCAAATGCCCTCCGCAGGGCTCTGCCTCGAGAACAAAAGAGGCCCCAGTTGTTCCAACACTTCTCTGGGAGAGGAACAACTGTTACCGGCCAGGCCCCTTCGGAATCAATCCAGCAACTGTTTGCACTGTGCTGCCCGGCTCTCCGCCACCTCCTGTCTCTGTCCCAAAAAGGAGAAAAGAAATTGAAAAAAGATGGGGTGGGGGGGATCCCATCCACAGCCCCACCATCTCCCTGCAGCCCCTCTCAAGTCTGTCTGAAAATGTTATTAACACAAAGAGGGCACAGGGACAGACACCTGCCGCAGCAAACACAGCCGAGGGTGAGGCTGTGAGATCAGGACCCAAAAAAAGGAGAAGGGAGTGCAGGCTGCCTGGAGAGATCAAAGCGGAGGGAGGGGCTGTGGGTGGCAGGGGGAGAGCTGGGAGAGCTGGGAGAGCTGGCCCTGCCCAGGACAACAGCTCCAGGGTGAGGGAGGGAGAGGCCAAGGCCAGCAGAGACCCCGGAATTGGAGGCTCCCTGAGGCCAGGCTCCCGGAGGCCGGGCTGAATGGAGAGGCAGGAGGCTTCTGTGGGGGCAGTGGCTACGACGTGGGGGAGAAGAGGGAAGGAGAAGTTGACTGGGGAGGAGAGAGAGAGGTCTATTAAAAACCTCTCAGTGCATAACACAAAATGTCAGGGTTTATAGCTTCATTCTTGGCATTGCCGGGACCGAGAACCCTGCACAGAAATGTCACCGCTTGTCATGTTTAATCACCTGCTGTTTGTTAACACCTTCCCTGCAAGGAGCCTGTCTCAATCTGCCCCTGGGCCCCCAAGGGACCCCGAAACAGAAAACATCCTGGGTTCCTTCTCTGGACTCTTGGCCCTGCCCTGGGGTCTCAGGGAGGCACGCCATTCACCACCTATCTGAAGGCCTCCCGGGAACCCCCAAAGTGACCCTTCCAATCAGGCAGGCCCAGGGAAAGGGGCCCATGCGGACTGAGCAGGAGGCTGTACCCTCTGGCCGCGGGGGCTGGGTGTTCCTCGGCTGCCTGTCTCCTGCTCTGTCCACCGGCCTTTCTAGAGCTGGCTGGCCGGCTGGCCCCTCTGTCTAACCCAGCCTCACTCCCTCCCCTCCAGGGGTGAGAGAAGATGAACAGAGGAAGGCCTGCTCAGATCCCCACAGGCAGGAGTTCCCCAATCGGTCTGCTTGAACAGCAACTGCCGTAGGACACGGAACATTCGCAGCTCCTGTCCGCATAGTTACAACCCAGGCTCACACCAGCTGAGGTTCCGGCTTGGCTCACTCTTGGAACATGCTTTCCTGAGTTGTTTAGACTAGGAATTCTCAGTCCTAATGCCCCATAATTCCTTCCTCTGGGGTGGCGGTGGGGGGATAGGTGTGCGGTAGGAGCCTGGAAGAGGCCACTCAAGCAGGCTCAGTCCGCCCCAGAGCACCCGGCCGCTCCCGCCCTCCCTCGGAAAGCAGCGTGGGCAACACGGGTCCTCTCTAGGATTATACCTGCCATACTCAGTACGGCCCCGAGCTCAAATCCCAGGCAGGGACAGCAGCAAGTTTATCCGCTCTGGTTCCCAAGGAGGCCCCATTGCTTCTAGAAGCCGTGAAGGCCAATGGTGATATGCACCCCTTCTCTGAGCTGCAAGGGTCTCCTGGTGAACCAGGGGAAACACGCTGATCTTCCCTCCAGCGAAGTCTCTGCGTGCACAGAAACACATCCGACAAACACGCTTTTGCAGTCCTGTCTCCTCGGGGAACGCCCGAGACTCTCCTCCTGAAGGGCCCAGGGTCCAGTCTGCTCATTGCCATTTCACCAAAGAGACAAGTCAGGATGTTTTCCCACTCCCCTGCAGCCCGTCCCTGCAAACAGAAGGGGAGACCCTTTTTCAGGAGATGGGCAGTAACGAGTGCCTCGAGGGGAGGCTTCCTCCAAAAAGCTCAAAATGCAACCGTGTGAAAAAGTGCATTTTATTTTGCAGGGAAGGCCCAGGATGTGCCCACATGTTAGGGGTGGGATCTGGGGGGACCCAGAGATGTTTGGGGGCAGTGGGCCCAGCAGCATGGGAGATATCCAGGACTGGGCTGCCCAGCAGAGGGGTCCTCCAGTAAGACCCTCTTCCTCATGGGAGGCTGCCCCGCTCCCTGACCTATCCGTGTCTCTGAGCCACAGGACAACTCCCTGTCTGTCTCCCGGGGACTGTGGTATTAGACGTGGGGAACTCGGAATCTCTCGGAAGGCAGGTAGGCACTAGGTAAACTTGCAGGTGTTCTGCTGCCATGATTCTGCCCTGTGTGCCCATCCTTGCCATGGGGAAAGAGCTCAGCGGAAAGGGGCGGGGTGTGGAGGTGGGTGCCCAGGGGCAAGTCCCTTCCTGCGCCCAGCAGAGGCTCCGAGGCAGTGCCCCGTCCTGCCTGGGAAGGCGTGTGTCATACCCGCTTGAGTTCACACGCGCCTCGCCAAAGGCAGCAGCTGGGGGTTTTAGGTGGTGCCTGTTGTAAATCACCCATCCTGGACAGAGAGCATTCTAGTCCAGGAGGTGCTTGGGCCCTCCGGGACCCCAAGGGAGGGGCCGTGTCAATCAGCCTGTCCACGGGCCTCCAACACTCAGGTGTTCACAGGATGTGGGTCTTTCCGGTCCTGGGCGAACTAGGGTGGCTGGTCACCATGCTGGGATCCGGAAAGTGCTCCCAAAGCTCTGTGTTCTTGGGTGTCAAGAGACATGCTCTCTTGATGCCCAAAACGTGCTCCTGGGTGAAATGACCACCTAGAGCCTTCTCATGCCTAAGGGACATCAGACTCGAGCCTCTCCCACCTGGGGGCTTTGAAAAGCCGGTCCCCAGCATTGACAGGGACTTGAATGCGCATGGGATGTGTCCTCTTGGCTCAGCAGGCCATGGTGAAGCGTGAGAGGAGCTGGGGGGCAGGGCCTGGCCTGAGGTTTGGGGACCCCGACTCTAGACCTGTTCTGCCCAAGCCACTTGGCTTTATCCGATGAGCACACGGCCTCCGAGCCAGGCCCTCTGGTATAACCCTTCCATTAACTTACTATTCGATGGGAAATTACGCCTCACCCAGGAATATAAGTTTTCATCTTATTTTAAGTTAGATTCTTAAAGCAATTAGCAAGGCATCTGGCGATGACCTCACTGCTGTGGCTGGGCCCCGCAGGGGAGGAAGGCTGCCCTGAAGCTGCACAGACCCCGGGCTCCAGGCCATGAGGGGAGCTCAGCGAGAGCTGGGAGCCTCTAGACACCTGTCCTGGGTCCTGGGAGGGAAGTTGGTGGTGGGGGGGGGGGGCGCAGAGTAGTGTCTGATATTCGCTATTTGTGGAAAAACGCCTTTCCAGCACCACCTGCCCCGTGAAGCTCCCGGTGGCAGTTGCCGAAAAGCCTCAGCAGCTGGGGCCGCGGGCACATTTTCTATTTTTAATTGTTCGATCGGAATATTAACTCATCTAGGTCCGCTCCCAAGACACACTTCCCAGCCAGAGGGTTTCCCCCATTTCCCAGACCTTCCTCTCTTTCTCCCTCTCGAGTCAGAAATCAACTTTCAAATTAAAAATTGGAGACACAGACCTCGGTGAGTTTGCAAAGGATCGGGGCACTGGGGAGAAAAAGAAAGTAGGCGCTCCTCACCCAGAAGCGTCCCCAACGCCTTGTCTGCTCTTCTCTCTGAGCTACTGACCCAAAGTTTTGGGGCAGCAGCGACGGGCTCGAGCACACACAGGCACTGCCCCGGAGCCCTGCTCTTCCTGGCTGAGGAAGACTCTGCTCTCCGCCCCCCCTCCCGCTCAGCCCCACGGACTGGCTGCTCATTTGTCAATCTCGAGGGCCACCCAGAGGGGCTGGGGCCACTCAGGAGGCCCCTAGGGAAGAAGGCACGTGCCCCTGGGCTCAGACGGCCTTGGCAAGAGGCTGACTTTCCTTTTAGCTTCCATCTCCGTAAGGAAGGGAGGGCCGCGTCTCTATGGAGCCCAGAGGAGAACCTGCCAGAAACTCCTCTGTGGGAGCAACACCAAGGGCTCCCAGCCCAGTCCACCAGCGGGAAAGTCACACACGCCAGCCCGAGCCAAGTGTCGCTCGAGCTTGAGGCTTGGAAGAGACTGTTAGGGCCAAACCCAAACATTTTGGCCTCCTCACCCCATTCTAGGGGGCCCCCCAACAGCACCGGGACCACTCGGTCTCCTTTCCCCTGCATGCCCTTGGCCCTCCTGCGACGCTCCTCCTTCTCAAGGTCACGGGGCTGTCCACACCAGGAATATTTACTCACCAGACTGGCCCTGTTAGCAGCACTCACCACAAATATGCTTTCTGATAAAGTTGGCAGAAAAAAAGTTCTAGCGCTCAAAGCAATGTCAGAAACCATCCCCCACCCCACCAAGGGAGGGTGAGGTGAGGCCTGCAGCCGGGCAGCCCGGCCGGAGGAGTCCCGGGGCAGGGGCAGGGTTCTGTCACTCTCACGGGTCTCCTTCCTGCGCTACTTCCCAACACACAGCCTGCTGCCAGGGCACTGAGGGCTGGGGACGGTTCTGAGCGAGCCCTGGGTCTCAGCCCCCAAAGGGTACAGCTCAGAAGCCAGGCCATGGTGAGCGGTCCACTGCTCCCACCGGCCAGGAGCCCTCTTGGCGGCCTCTTACCTCCGCTTCTCCCTGGGCCGTCTCACCTCACCGAGCCCCCTTCCCACCCACCCGCCCTCCCTCAGTGCACATGGGCTTTAATGTTTTTATTACCTGTTTGACTCGCTGCCTTATTGCTTCTCCCCTTAATGGGGCCGTAACCGTGGAAACGAGGAATAAACGGCCACCAGAAAATGAGATGATTAAACAGGTCACCCTGGCAAAACAAACTCAGCCAAGGAACCTCTGGGGGTGGGGAGGGGAGGCTACCCCTCCCCCCCCTCCCCACCAGGGCCAGAAGGCTCAGACCAGACGGGGGACCAACATCCTTGTCCTTAGAACTAGGGCAGATACGCTGGGGCGCCCCCTGCTGGGCAGCGGGGCACCTGGCCAACCCCTCCCCCAGGCAGCCCACCTGGCTTGCTGTGGCCTTGGGCTGAGGGGATGACAGGGAGGCAGGCCCTGGTCTATAGGCAGGTGATGATCTAGCCACAGAGATGTACTTGCGGCAGCCATGAGGTGGTGGACCCCCACTTAACTCATCACCAGTTTGCACGCAGCACATTCCCTCCCGGGGGGTCCCCCGAAAGCCCTATAAGGAAAGGCCAATGTGGGCTAAAGCTCAGCTCGAGAAGGTTTCCTCTGGGAATCCCTGGTCTTTGGCAACACAAACGTGTCCACTCCTCTCCTCTACTCTGCTCCCCCAAAGCCAGCCAGTGCCCTAGCCTCAGGCCAGAAGACAACAGGGAGGGCCCTCTTGGCTTTCAGGAGAGTCTCAGCAGCCTGGAGCCCAGGGCACCAGCCGAGACTGTGGGGCCAGAAGAAGCCCCAGGAGGCAGCCTATGGGATGCTGTAAGAACCACAGCAAGCTCAGGAGGGGCCCCAACGCCACGCCAGGGGACAGAGGTCCAAGGTCTCGGCAATGCAGGCCGGGCCCTCTTTCTGGCACAGGGTCTACCTAGGTGGAGGGCTCCTGGGACCTGGGAGGTCCTGGGATCAGGACCTACAGAGGATGGACATGTTGCTGTGAGGTCTGCCTGGGGGCGGGCGGTAGAGTCGCAGACCGTACATCAGTCACTGCCCGCTTGCCCCTCACAGGGTAGCAGGCTGCAGACACCAAAGACCCTCCCAGGCCCAAGCCAGAGTCACGGTGAGTAGCTAATGCAGGCCCCCATCTAACCATACAATGCCTATCTTTATCCTTGGACCCCCTTCTTGTCATCCTTAATCCCAGCCCCACTCCTTCCTGTAAAGCAGGCTATAGAAAGCTCTCAAGGAGCTAAAACCCAGGTCCCAGGGGAACCGGCCAATGTTTCCTGCCTGCCTCCTTCTGCCCCCACTAAGAAGCCGGGAGGCACTTGGCGAAGAGGTACATCAATCAATCAATTCCACCAGCACTAACAGTGGGAAGGCGCGAGACCAGCCCCAGCCCGAGTGCTGGGAGGGGATGTCAACACAGAGCTAACTCTAATGGTGGCCATTAGAAGCAGGAGTAGCAGAAGCAAGCACTTTGCTTGACCTTCTGGGGGCCAGGGGCCAGAAGTCTGAGTGCCACCTGGACACACCCCTGCTGTGGGTCTAACCAGAGCCTCAGAGATGCAGGCCCCCAGCCAGCCTCTTATCTGCTATGTCTTTCCAGGGCCAACTGGGTACCAGGCTGTAAGGAGGAGGGACGAAGTAGGCAGGAGGGCCTGCCTTTAGGGAGCTGGGCGGCCTGGAGGAAAAGGGCAGAAGGTTGTGGTTGCACGATGGGAAGCAGGAGTTCTGCTGCGGGTGAGGGGGGTGGGTGGCCAGGGACTAGAAGGCAAGGGAGGCAAGGCCGTGTGAAGTCCAGAAGGTGCTGGCGGGTGCAGGGAACATCCCGCCGCCTATTTCCTCTGTCCCACTACTTCCCATCCTTTATCAAGTTCAAAGGCCACTCCTTCACAGAGCTCCTGGGGCTCTCTGCCCTGTGCTCCTCTGCCCCTGGTGGCAGATGAACACACCTGTCTCCCTCCACTGGACGGAGAGAGGTGGATTGAGGCTCCTGGAACACAAGGAAGGACCAGGCGGCTTCGTTGCTGTGGCAATTCTAGCAGGTTCTCCCCAACATGTTCTGAATCACCAGCCTCACCACCTGCATGGGGTCTCCTCCAGACAGGGGACACTATGAGCTGATGAACGCAGGGTGTGAGGATGCCTCCCGAGAATGACATTGGGCAGCCAGAAGGTGAATGCTAGACCAAGTGGTTGCCTTTTGCAATCGGTCCAAGGGATGCAGGCCGTCCTCTGCCCTCTGGGATGGCCAGCCTTCTCCTCCTCCCCTGCTCCTTCTTCCTCCTGCTGTACCCTGGCCCAGGGACCCTGGGACAGCTGCTGCTTGCCTTGGGGGACCCACAGGCTGGAAATACTAGAGAGCAACTTCCTGCCCTCCCCAACCCCAAAGATGAGAAGGGGATGCGTCCCCCACCAGGTTGGTCAGGGTTTAAAAACCAGCTCGGAGAGGGCAGTGGTAAAGGACAAGGCTGGGGGCCCCGGGTTGGGGGTGGGGAGGAGAAACGGCCTGACCCCTCTAAGCATGGCTGGCCTGCCGGAGGAGGCTGATGGGGGGACAGGCGCACCCCTAACCTGGCAGGGTCCAGGCGGAGGAGCCGGCGCCCAGAATCTTCCCCGGCCCCACCCGATCCCCAGACCAGGGACTTGAGCCAGGGGCAGCAGCTTTAATGAGGAGATGCTGCTGCGTGACTCAGCCCTCCAAAGGTGTCTCCATTTATTTTATTTTTCCATCATAAAAACCCAAGCTGCAACTCAGCCAGATTCCCTGGCCGTGGGGGATGGGCGAACGGTGGCAGCCATGGCAAGGCGGCGGGGAGGTCTGGCTAGGTGGGCCCAGTGTCCTTCTCGGAGAGGAGAGTTAATGGGTTCTCCTGGCTGGTCCCTACAGGAATAAATGGCCCAGGGTGGGGCCCTTCTAGGGATCCTTCCCGATCTGCCCTTGCTGCCTCTGCCTCCGGTTGCAAGAATGGTTACGCCAGGGCTTTTATCCCGTGTTCTGCTCTGCCGTCTCACAACCAGGACCGGGGCTGGTGCGAGGGCCACCTGGCAGTCCAGAGCCCCGGGTCTCAAATGCCATCTTCCAAAGAGAAGGCCCAAATGATGTGCTTCTCACTTCATCCCCCCGCCCCAGAACGTCATGAACTGCCCCCACCGAAGCTTCCCAGTAAGATCCAGCTGGGAGCTGGAGAGCCAGAGACCTTAAAGGTCATCTGATGCTCCAGTCCCCACACACGTCACAGCCAGCCTCTGTTTGAATGGTACCAGGAAACTCACTACTTCCGAGTCAGCCCATTCTGTCCTTGGCTCTGACTGCTCCTTCCTGCCAAGATGGCACCTACCCCTTGCGGCAGACTGGCAGAACCGGTGCACAGCCTGACTGCAGGGACTGGCCCCAGCTTAGACTGGTCGAGTGGGTGTATCGGGCCAAGTAAAGGCTTGAGGAAGGAAAATTGAGGACAACCTGCTCAGGCTTCCTCCAACCGCTGAGGCCGGGGCTGGGATGCAATGGTGGCGGTTGGGGGGGGGGGCGGTGTCCTGGCCCAGAGTTCCAGCAGAGTTTATCCCAGGGAAGAAGCAGCAGGCCTGGCTCAGTGAGCAGCCCCGATTCCTCCCACTGACCTCACCTTGACCCCATGGCTACCAAGTGGACAGTGCCACCCCTCTCTGGCCCTCCATCTGTGGCCATCCCCTTGAACTCACTCTCTTGCCTCTTTGGCCCTTGACCTGGCAGGGCCTAGCTTGGATCCTGACATACAGCTCTAGCCCTGGACAGCCTCTCCTCTTCTTCTCATGCTCTCCCTGGGCAGAGTGGGGGCAGTTACAAGCAGACCCTGAGAATCAAGGGCAAGGTCCTTCCCAAAGCTTCACTGTTGCTTCGCGGCCCTTGTGCCCCTGCCTCTGGTCTTGCTGGGGCTTAGCCATCAGCCTAGTGGGGCCTAACCCTGGGGAGCTTCCCAACTGCAGGATGGATTTACCTGTGCCTGAAAGCTCCCTCCCCCTCTCCCCTCCCCTGCCCGGCTCCCTCCCCCAGGGAAATCACTCTAAAAGGGCCTAATGGAACTATGTCCTCCTCTCTTCCTCTCTCTCCTCCCTCCCTCCTCTCTTTCCCTTTCCTTTTTTTTTATTAGCATTTGTGGAATTTATTCCCAAACTCTCCTAATCTTCCGTACACAACCATTTGATTTGCATAACCCAACCCCCTCTCATAAAAACTGGCTGCTAGTTTAATTAAAAAATGTAAATTTGCTGTCATCTCGGGGCCTGGTGAATTAGGACGACATCGGCATTTTTTATTGCTAAAGACGTCCAGATTGATCCAGCCCTTGGCTGAACTATGGTGGGGGAACAGGGGTCCACATGGCCCCTAAGGGTCCTGAGGTCCTGCTGTCCCCTTCTGAGAAGCCTAGGTTCTGCCACCACTGAATGGCTTCTGAATGGAATGCTTCGAGACCTGGACCTGTCCAAGGCAGGACAGGATGTTAACCCTAATCCAATGCTTGTAGGGTCCCTGGTGCCAGCAACCTCTTTGGAGTTTGTGCCTTCAGTCTTGTCCTGTGCTAGAGAAGCTCTTGGTGGAAGCTGTCCAGGGTCCCCCCAAAGAAGAGAGCCCCTCACAGTCCCAGCAATGAACCCTGGCCAGTAGGGAAACCTTAGGTCATGGCTGGGTCCAGAAGTACCTTCCAGATCTTGAAGGAAGGTGAGCACGGAGTCAGGCCAGAGCTGGGCTCAGAGGGGGATCTCAGAGTTCCCACCTGCTTCCCTTTTTTTGTGAAGAGAGAAAAAAACGTTTTTCTTCTGAAGTTCTGAAATTAAGCGAAACTTCCAAATTCAAAGAAAAGGCTGAGATGGTCTCACCAGATGACTCCTCCAGGAAGCAGTCAGAACTCTGACACCCAAACCTCCCCTCACTGAGCGGCCAGAGTACAGGTTTGCGCCCTGCGGGGAGAGCCCTGCTCAGCTAGAGAACGCAGCAGTCCATCTCAGTGGCTCCTCCAGGTTCGAGGAAAAGTTTCCAGAACCTATCCCTGGAGTGCTGGGAGAAGTCAGTCTCCCGAAGGCCCAGGAGAGATGCTCTAAGATGTTCTGTACCCGCAGGCCCGGGAGGCTCTCTCTCCAGTCGGGGACACCCTCCAGAAGGGCTTCGGAGTCGTGCGCCCACAGCAGACTGGGAGGCACTGTTTGGGGTAACGGCAGGAGGATGGACGCCCGCTCTAGTTGGCAGACAAGTTGGAGGGAGGTACACGAGGACGGTCCACCTTCCAGCTGAGTAATGCCCAGGTCCACTGTGCCCGCCCACAAACAGAGGCCCGTCTGTAAGGACTGCTGCTTGGCTGCTTGGGTGGGGGCCCTTTTTCCGAAGAAAGGGGGTGGGGCCCGAGGGAAGGAGGTGATGAGACACCTGATTAGAGAGGGGGTGGACTGCCTCTCTGGGGCGTGGAGGCCAGGGAGGGGCAGGGTGGCAGCACTGGCCTTAGACACCTTCACTGATTTGCCCAGCAGGGGGTGTCACACCTTCCCTGCGCGCAGAGGTCCCGAGGCCCTCCACATCCGATTACCCAAGATCGCACCTGGTTGGACACTGTCACAAAACTCTGAGCCATCTCCCTCCCCACAAAACACACACCCACTTCCCAAAGCTGACCACCATGTTCACCCACCCTGGGCCCCACAGTGCTGCCTTCTTCCTGTTCTCTCTGCCTACTCCCCTTTGACCTCAGAAGGTCAAATGTCAGCTCATGGGTCCCAAGGGGCAATGCCATGAACTTGAGCCCATTATAAAGAACAACCCAACTGCCACCTCTCCTTCTATAAATGAGACACAAGGGTTCGGAGATCAGCCTCAATGAACGATAAGCCTGTTTCTTACGGACTTCTTTCAAATACATTCAAGAAGACGACGGTGGCTTTTGTCAGGCTAGGATCTGAGGGTCCTGGTCACAATGTGGTTTCAACAAAGAGGGCTAATTGAGAGCCTATGGTAAACCTCACTCTGGCCTCAGGTGCCCCCTCAGGAACCCCAGATGGGAAGAGAAGCAAAATATTGAAAAAAAGAGAAAAGATTAAAACCAATAAAAACACCAACATATCAGGATAAACTGCTCAAGGCCAACATCATGCTACCTGGAACACCAGCCTAGGTGCCATACTAGGCCCCCCAAAACCCAGAGTCCAAATTTAGTAGTTTGCCTGGTGTATCCCCTGGGGGGAGCTCAAAAGGGGGATGGGAGAGAGTCCTGGGCCCCTCACTTTGAACTGATAACAGCCGCCTCATCCCACGGATTCTCGGGTGAAAAATACTCATTAGCCATAATAAGCGGCTTGATCATCCGACACAGCCTTGTCCCAAATAAATTAAATTCCTTTACCTTGAGACAGTCGCCCCGAAACCAGACTAACCACCTTTCCCAACAGGACGCTGCTTTCAAAAACTAAACCACCCCCCACTAAAAAAATAAAAACACACACCCCACAGCCTGACACACAATCTTTGCAGGAGAAAAAGAAAAACACAACACACACAAAACACGGAGCCATTCAAAAAACACGGAGAACAAAAACCCCCACAAAAAACCCCTAAATCCTCTCTTTGGGTGCCCCCCAGCTCCCTCTCCCCTCTGTTCTTTCATAATGACAAGCATCAAATTAGTCACAGTCACTAAGCAAGTAACAAATAATAACAATAATATCAACCAAAGCCTCGCAATCCAGAAACCAGGGCGAGAAGCGCAGCGGGCGCCGGACCCTCTCCAGGCCAGCCCCCACCCCCTGCTCAGCTGCTACTTCATTGGGCTAAAAATACTAACTTCCGTAAAAGAACCGAAAGAAAAGTGAAAGAGCCTCCCCACCCCCCCGCGTTCCCACCGCCGGTACCTGTACCAAGATCCATTCTCCTCTCTTTGGTCCCAAACTCTTCGAGGAACGCCAAAAACCGAAGGGGAAAGAAAAAACATCTGTTTAGTCTCCCGCAGTGGCCCCCGCTGCCCCTCTCCCGCCCCCCTCCGCTCGCCGCAGCCCCCCGCGAGGGCCGGACGAGTCCCCGGGACCCGGCCGGCAGTGACAGGGGGACCCGGGAGGGAGAGCGAAAGTTTCTCCCTCCCTCCCCCGTCGCTCTCACGCTCCGGCATTGCACACTCGGAGCAGCTCCTCTCGGCTCTCGAGTTTATTAAACTAAAAGAGAAACTATTTATAGACGCGGCCCGGGTCGGGGGGCCCGAGCTGCCCGAGAGGCCGAGGGGGGCCCCCCGCCCGCGCCCGGCCCGGCCCGGCCCGGCCCCGCCCGCGCCCCCCGCCCGCGCCGGGGTCGAGCCCCGCGGCGGCGCCCCCTGCCCTCCCCCGCCCCACCGCCGTACTCACCATAGTCGGAGAGTCGAAAGCCGAATTCACTTAAATAATCAACTTTCATAATACTTAATTAATGCCTAATTGCAACTGATTACTCCCCGAATAACAAGTTGTTTTAAAGCCCTGATGTCATTGCTCCTGACGGTAACACTCAGGGTAACAGTTTGGCAGGAGGGAGCGGGCGGGCGGGAGCGGCCGGGGGCGCTGCCAGGCGCCGAGGTGATTGGCAGGGCGGCCGCGGCGCCGCCTCCTCCGGGCCGAGCCGCGCCGCCCCGGCAGGTGAAAGAGCAGAGCTCGGCCCGCCCGCGCGCGCGCCCGCCTGCCCGCCCGCCGCGGTGCTGGAGTGAATGGGCGCGCGCTCGCCCGCCCGCCGGCCGCGCCGCACGCGCGCCCCCGCCGCTCTGCGCCCCCCCCCGCCCCCCGCCGCCTGCGCGCTCGCGCGCGGCTCCAGCACACCCGCTCGGGCGGCCCGCCTCATTGGCTCAGTGATTCCCCAAACCTTAGACTTCGGAGGAGGAAGGCGGGGACTCGGCGCGCGGACCCGGACGGCTGGGGCGAGGCGGGCGGCGCTCGCGTCCCCGCGCCAACTCTGGCCGGACAACGGCGGGCCCGCGCGCTCGCTCTCTCCTGAACGCGCCCCGGTCCCGGCCCCGCGCGCGCCCCTCGACGGAGGCCGCGCGCGGACTCGCTCCAGGTGCCGGCCGGCCCAAGGCTAGCGGGGCGCGCGGCCGCGCAAACTTTTCCGCGAGGGCGGACGCAGGTGTGAGCGCCTCGGAGTCGCGCCTCCTCGGTCGCGCGCCCCCGTGCTCGCTCTCGCGCGCCCTGTGGGCTTTAGGTGAGGCGGTACCAAGGCTTGTATTTCCCTTCATACCCGACTCTCATGGTGGGGGTGGTGGCCGGGCTCTTTAGTCGCAAGGAGGCTACCGGGAGGTGAGCCTGGCGGGCGGGGGGGGGGGGGGGCGGGAAGGGGGACAGGACATGCGCGTTGGCCTCGCGCAGCTCTGCCTGCCACCTGCAGCAGGTTCCAAGGAGAGTCAGGACCCCTAGCTTCCACCATTTGGGCTTGGCTGTCCCTTGAAATGGGCGCTGGTGCCCTGCCAACCGAGCCGACCCAGGCCCCCTAAACATCCCTGCTCTCCGCCCGGGTCTTTCTTCTCCTCCTCTGCCCCAATTCGGCCCCCCAGCCCTGCAACTGGACCCCGAGGGGCAGCCAGTACCTCACTCCGCTGGGCAGCCTGCAGTCCAAGCTCCCACCACAGATCCATGCCATCAACTGGGCTTCCCTCCCACCCTCTTGCCTCATTAAGAACCTTGGCATGGAGGGGAAAGGCACCCTTGAACCAAGGAACCAGCCTCTCGCTACCTGCCCCTAGGGCAATGGCTGCATTTCCTGTCTGCCATCTCATCTCTGGACAAGGGTTCCTGTGCTCTCTTTGGCCCTCCTCCTTTTCCCTCAGAGAAAGTACTTTGGTGGGTCTCTCTGTGCCCAGACATCCCTGTTAGGGCCAGATACGTTGAAATTCCTTAAATTTTAGTGATCCAAGTTACCCAATGGATGTGGGGGGGGCGGCGCTCAGGAAGGAGGCAGGTGAGCAAGAACGTGGGCAGCTTTGCTGGTCCAGTACCTAGATCTCCCTGTCACAAGCTCTTTGTCCCTTGTGTCTCCACACTGCCACCTTCCTCTCCTTCTGTTTTAGGAAAGGCCACACTGCCTCCAATTAGGGCAGTGTTTTCTCTGGTCTGGACCCTGGGTTTTCTCTGGTCTTTGGGCAGCATTCAGCAAAATGGCACTGGCCTATTGTTGCAATATTTCTATTTTGCAAAAGGAGAGGCCCAGGGAAACCTTGGGGTAAAGAAGTCAGAGACTAACCAATCTACTTGTTCTCCCACTTTCCCCTTATTTTTCTTAGTTTTTTTTTTGTTTTTTTTTTTTTTAGTTCCAAATGGCTTCACAGAGAGTTAGCATCTCTTCCCTATTTGACTGCCTTCCCTGATCCCTTCTTGGCAAGCCCCTTTCCTGGTTGCCACATGCAACCCTCCACCCTTCACACCTGGCCTGTTCCTGTGTAGGAAAAGTAGCTAGAGAGGCCCAGACACTTTGCTGACAGTCCCCTGTCCTTAAAACACTGAATGGTACCCTTATGGTACACGGAGGCCAGGACAAGCGTTGGTACAGGGCAATCACACACAGAAGACCATGAGCTCCGAGCCCCACGCAGGATCTCAGGGAGGACATCTCCGTGTCCAGGACTACTCCGGAGTATACACAGGCCTCTGGCTGCTCTCACCCACGACTCTCCAAAGCAAGGCTTACAGCTTTGGATTGTAATAACAGGCACTCAGTCCCGAACCCCAGTCTTGGGCAGCTGGGGTGCGGCAGAGTAAGAGTCACAGAGGAGTGGAGGGGTGATTTCTGGGTTTATCTGATGATGCACGTGTGGGAGGCCCCCTGCATATGTGACCCGCACGACCTGCTGGCTGTGTCTAAGTATCCTTCTGGGCTTCTGCTGCTGGTGGTCAGGGCATAGGAGGGCGTAACTTCCAGTTACCTGGACAAGGCCAAGAGGGTTGGCTGTGCAGTGACTCTGGGGCCTCTGATGGACAAAAGCTGGAGGCACCCGTCAGGCCCAGTGGTGGAGGGGGGGTGTGGGCAGCCCGAAGAGCCTCTGTTCTGCCAAGGTGACAGGCACAATCAGCCACTACAGGCTTAAGTGGCCTCGCCCCGGAGCGGAGGACAGGCCAGAGAGGCCCAGAGAATGAGGCCATCTTGGTGTGTTATGATTTAAGAAAGTCTGAGAAGAAGGCTGAGGCATCGAGGTCATGAGGTGTGAGTCAGAGGCTGCATAATGGAGGGGTCCTCAGACTTCTCCCTCTTTCTTTCTCTTTGGGTGTGTGCTTGTAGGAAGTGGGGAGGCCCAGAGCTCTGCCATCTCTGAGGCTATGGCCCATTTTTGCCTTGAGGACCCCGATGAGGGGACACCTCTTAGACCCTGAGGCCAGGCCACGGTGAGGACATTTGTGCCCAGGACTCGGGTCATGGAAAGGCCAATGCCTCAATTCCTCCTGGTCTCGAGGCCCCAGGTCCTCCTCACGCACCCCATCCCATCCCCAAGAGAAGACGCGGAGCTCTGCACGGCAAATCCCAGCCACCGGGCCCCTCACACGAGTCCATAGAAAACCGTCAGCTCTCCCCAGGACGGCTTCCACGCTTGGCTCCCGGTCCCCTCACACCTCCAGAGCGTGCCCACTCATTCTCTATCCCTCCCGAGCCCGGGGCCTTCTCACTCACCAGCCTGTTTACACACCAGGTATCTCAGGCTTTATCTGCTCTCATTCTGAATTTGTAACTTTCACATAAACTTGAACAAAGCTCCTTTTGTTCCTGCACCCCACCCCAAGATCCCAATAAACTGGTTCCCTCCGAGGCGACTGGGCCAGGGCACGGAAGCCTTGGCCAAAGGGCTGTGTGTGCATGTGAACAAGCATGTTCGCACCTGCGAGGGAGTCCGTGTGTTTGCGTGTGAGCGCACTGCTCGGGCTGACAGAGGGAGGGTATCGGGGAGAGCGTCGAGTGAGCAAAGTGTGGGCAGGAACCATTGTGGCACGGGCACTGGACGGTCCGCCAGGCCGCAAGAGGCCATGGGCCAGGGATGGGTGGGTGTCCGGGCAGGGGCACACAGGGATGGAGAAGGTGCAAAGGGCCGAGAGGAGCAGGGGAGTGAGTGGTGGAGCGAGGGGCCGAGGCCAGGCTCTGGCTAAGTATAAGGCAGATACAGGGATCGCATTATGGCCCATGTAGGGGCTGGCACAGCCGCGCGCTCGGCCCCGTAATCCTGTTAGCCAGCAATCTCCATTCCGAAAGAGCTTCATTTCTTTGTGAATATTTGTAAACTAGATATCTAATGGAAAATTATAGGAAAATTATAGTGAAATTCATGACGGAGAAATCCGATTATCCCTAATTCAATTATGCCATCTTAGCCCACACAGCACATTTCCCATTTTTTTCCCATAAATACCGATGCCAGGGGTCCCGGTAATCAAATAAAATTGAAAATCATCTTCCCATTAAATTCAATTAGCCGCAATTTCTAAAGCCTATCAGAGATTTTAATTACTAAATTATAAAATTCTCCAATGCTAAATTGAAACCAAAAAAATTGCACATCCTTATATTTCAGAGAAAAAAAAAAGGGCCAGCAAAATCCTTGAAAAAGAATGCCCTCCTTTCTGTACCCAGCTCCAAGGCGGGCTCCCCACCCAGAGGGACCTCATATCGCTGCCTACTTGCCGAACTGGGGTTGCAGCCAGGGGCATGGAGGAGAGGTCTCTGCCCGGGGAGGGGCTGAGGCATATTCATTTAGCAGAGGGACAAACCACACCTCCAACTCTAAGCTTTGGCTTGGCTGGCCCCTAGGGAGGACCTGTCTTCCTCGCTGGCTGTCCCGGCTCCCGAGATACTCTCTACTCTGTCCCCCCATGGAGACAGTCTAGGACTGCCACCTTCTTGGCCCACGGACAGGGCTCAGGCTCAGGTCGGGGCTTGGCCTCGGGGCTCTGCATGTTCTAGGGCGGCAGGCCAGAAGCAGCACAGGGTTCCCTCACCACGTTGCGGGGCCCCCGGATGGCCTGGGCTGGGACAGAGGTGGGAGTGGGATGGAGGCCGGTGTTGAGGGTAGACAGCTATGGCGGGTTGGTTCCGTGGAACCAAGTCTCCTCCGAAGAATACCCAAGGCCCATAGGTCCTGGCAGTGTACCAGCCTCCTAGGAGAGCTTGGGGGCGGACGGGGCCTCAGCCTTGCCTCTCTTCCACTTGCAGCTCATTCTCTGTCCTCCTCACCCTCTTCTGGAAAGCGGACAGCCCCGAGCTGGCCAAGGGGCATATGCCCCAGCCCAGCGGTAGCCCTCGCTTTTTGGCCGCTTCTCCTTTCAGGGAAGTGGTGGCCATAACCCCAACAGTAGCCCTCTTCTCTCTCCCCCACTTACCCAGCTCTAAAGGGTGCTCTAGAAGTCAGGAGAGCCTGGGGACGTGGCATCGGTGACGGCATAGAGTGACCCTAGGTCTGACCCCCCGAGGTGGGTGGCTGGGGCGGCAGCCGAGGGGCCGGGCGGTTCCTGGGCAGCCAACAGCCGAGTTGCCAGCAGCCCAGCGCCCTGGGAGCAGGGAGAAGCTTTAATTTGCCAGGCAGTCAGGAGTGCCAGCAGGGGAGGCACCCGCAAACAAAACAAAAACAAAAAAGTTAATTATCTTTGGCTTTTTCTTAATAAATATCCAAACTGGCCGGGCCGGATCCTCCGCTTTGGAGGGAGAGAGGAGAAGGAGGAAAAAACCCCAAACCAAATCCAACAGACTCATTCTCTGGTCTACATTTCCCTTTGTGTCTCCTCCTGTATTCATCTCTTATCAGAGGCGGGATGAGTTTCAGATTAATGTCCAAATTTTGCAAGTCAAGAGTATGGCCACCCAAAAAAAAAAAAATTTTTCTTTTTGAAGCTTTGGGGGTGGGACAGCGGGGGTGTAAAGAAGAAAGAGGCGGGGGGAGGACAGGACAGGAGCAAAGGAGAGAGCGAGAGTCCGACGGAAAGAGAGTAAGTGTGATGTGGGTGCTGAGCTTCTCCAGTTCCCCTGTGGGCAACCCACGGCCCAGCCTGTGGCCCCAACCCGGGCGGGACCTGTTCTGGAATGTTGTGTTGGCATTGGATTTTAGTTACAACAATCAGCTACAGGAGATGTGGAGATTTCTCCTTTTAAAACTCTGAAACAACTGAGGTCTCACTGGCCACTCTAGCTCCCCTGTTGGGAGATCCAGATCCCCCTTGGATCCTGTGCCAACCCTCCCTTCCAGGAGCTGGGCTGGGGAAGAGGCTGGCTGGCCTTCTGCGGGGTGTGAGATTTTTCTGTATGGGCTCGCAAGGGGACCTAGGGAGAGAGATGCGTGTTGCCGCCTGGGCCTACGTGTTTGGATGGTGCTTGTACACGCCTGAGCCTGGGCTGTTAGAAACGTGTGGCAGGGGAGAGGGGGTGGGGGCGGCCGGGGCAGCCAGGACATGGGGCAGACCGTCCCTCAAGGAGCACTGACTCGGGGGGAACCCACTACCTGGATTCACACTCCCGCTCCCTCACTCACTGACTGTGCCACCCTGACCAAATCGCTGACCCTCTCTGAGCCTCCATTTTCTCAGCATCAAAGGGAATAATTAGTGACTGCCTCGGGCTGGGGGTCAAGGAGGAATGTGGAGTGACTCCTAATGAGTATGGGGTTTCTTTCTGGAGTGATGGAAATATTCTAAAATTAGATAGTGATGGTGATCACACGATATTGGGAATATACTAAAAAACCACTGAATTGTACACTTGGCATGTAAATTACAGCTCAGAGAAGTGGATTATAACAAAGTGGGGATGAAATGGGGGGGGAAGAACAATAGCACTGCACAGGGTGGGGGTAGAGGGCACAGCGCGTATCCTGGCACAGAGTAAGCACTCGGTAAGGACTGGTGAGCAGAGATGAACACGGACCTCGCCGGATGGGTTGGCATCCTGGGCCCTGGGCTGGGTGCCCACAGACATCTACCTGGATCCCCAGCACTGGTCCAGCGGGTCGTTGAGCAAGCTGAGCCACCCCCCCTACGTGGATGGGGTCCTGGGTGGCTGTTCCCTGGCAGGGATGGGAGAGGGCATGGCCCTCCTCCTGCCTCTCTGCCCAGGTCCCTGGAGAGGAGGCTGCCCACCGTGGCAGGCAGACTCTGCCGTTCACTTTCCTCGTCTCACAGAGCACTCATATTTTCCATGTGCAGCAGACCGTGAATTCACCTTCATACTAGTTACAGGGTTATTTAGCTTCTCCTGACACTGACAATCACCAAACTTTAATTCGCTGCTTGGCTTCTCCCTGCTGTGCCCTCTGCCCACCCCCAAAATCCCTGGGAGAGGGTGGGAAGGATCTAGTCCGGCCCCCTGTTGCCAAAGCCTGCCCTTCCGAGTGATGGAGTGACAGCAGGAGGGGGGTGCTCAGAAGAAGATGATGGGCAGAGAGTGGGGGCGGCGAGCAGGGGGGGAACAGTGCGGGAGAGAGGAAGTACCACCAGGGCTAAGGGGAGCTTCCGTCCCGCTCCTCCGGCCTGACACTAATGTATTCAACCCGGCATCCATCCTATTGTGAGTGAAGATTCGGCTGACGGGGCTTCGGGTCTGAGGGCTGGGAGACTCAGCCAGGACCTTCAAGGCCGGGGCTCACTGAGCTCCCAGGACCGGGCAGCTGGCACGGACCGGCTCGTTTGCCTGATTGTTGGATGAGGAGGTGCCTGCCTGGGAACCCGTGAGGGAGCCCGTTTTTGCTAACCTGAGAAGCCAGCTTTCGTTTTCCTCTGCCTCCCCCATGCCAGGTCCTCCATGAGGCTAAGGCTGCCTGCCTTGCAGAAGCTTCTCTCTGGTTTACTGCTCCGCTGCCTGCATCCCCTCTCTCGGCCTCCTGAGGTGGTCACCAGTATCTTTCCCCAAAGCCCCTGAGGCAAGCGAAGGAGGGCCAGTTTGATCTGAGAACCCTCTGGTGGAACCGGGATTCTCTTATTCCCCAAATCCAAGCTGGTCCCATCAGCCACTCATTAGTCAGAGTCCCAGGAGCAGAGAGCCCAGCTGAGAGGATTCTCCAAGACCAGAGGTCTGGGGAAGGACCTGGGCTGGGAGGCTCTGAGGAGAAGGAGAGGGACAGCAGGGGCAGAGCCAGGAGGAGGGGAGGTACTGGGAGATCCCCGGGGGGGTGGCAGGAACCAGGCTGTATCTGCTTCCACCCAGCCTCATTCCGCCACCCCACCCCTGCCCACGGGGGAAGTGGCCATGGTGGCCGGGGCAAGAGAGATGTCACGGGGCCAATGGCAGAGAAGGGAGAAGGAGCTTGTTGACTGTAAACTGTCCATTATGGCTCAGATTATAAGCATATTGCGCAGGGCTCTCTGCACGATGCCGAGGAATCCAATACGCTGAAAGGTTAATGCAATCAATTAGGGTGACAAGGAAGTAAAGTAAAGCCTTCGGAGTAGATGAAAAGGAGAGAGAGAGAGATTGAACGCGCGCACGCGCGCTGTGGAGGTGGGAAGGCCAGGAGGAAGAGAAACCAGCGGGATGCTGGGAGGGGAAAGAGATGGACAAAAGGCCGGGAGCCCAAGGAAAGAGGGCAGTAAGAGAGCCGGCAGCAGAAGCAGCAAGAGTGGGCAGCCAGGGGACAAGCTCTGGCCTCAGACCTCCAACTGCTGCCCAGCTTCACCTTCCCTCCCCCTCCCCCGGCCCCCTCTCCGCCAGCTGCTCCCCTAGGGCTTGGAGCCAGGCTCCCAGATCAGCTCAGAGCAGCCTTGGTCCCTGCCCCCGTGCGCAGCAAGGGCCCACCACACAACTTCTGCGGCCTTCTCAAATGGAACTAGGGCCTAGTTGCCACCTTCCCCAGAATGGGCCCAGGTTCAAATGCAGACTGTCCCCTTGGCCTGCTTCACTCCCAGCAGCACCCATGAACACAACCTTCACGGCTCTCCCGAGTACCTACTTCCTCCTTGCAACAGCCCGGGAAGCACAGAACATGGTGCAGGGCGCCCTTTTACAGAGAGAGAGACGGGTGCTCGGAAAACTTGTGTGGTTTCCCAGAGCCTGCCGCAGCGGAGGACCCTGCAGGGGAGGGCACAGAGGACCCTGCACTGACCTGGGAACCCCAACCCACTCAGCCTGCCACCCACGGGGCTTTTCTTTCCAGGGCACCCACTGGAGTGAGGAGACTCATCTTCCCCAAGAAGTCAGCTTCACAAGTCCTTGGGCAGGGGTGGGGAACCCCTGAGAACCTGCCCAGGGATGGCTAGGGCTCTGGGATGTGAAAAGCTACGGGGGAAGGAGGGAATGTGAGCTCTTCCTACCGGTCAGGCCCTAGGCCAAACACCTTTGACCACGTGAACTCACTCATCCCCGTAATTTGTCTGCAAAAGTAGTTGTTTTGGGGGTGCCTGGGTGGTTCTGTGGGCTAAGCATCTGAGTCTCGATTTTGGTTCAGGTCATCCTCTTAGCGTCCTGAGATCCAGTCCCGCATCAGGCTCTGCGCTGAGTGGGGGGTCTGCCTGAGGTTCTCTCCCTCTCTCTCTCTCCCTCTGCCCCTCTCCCCCACCACAGGCACACTCTCTCAAATAAATAAACAAATCTCAAAAAAAAAAAAAAAGTAGCTATTCTGCTCACTTTACAGAAGAGGAAACTGGACGTGAGAGCTCAGTAAAGGCAGAAAGCTATGCTGGGCTCCTGGAATGGGATGCCAAGCTCTCAGGAAACGGTGGCTGTCAAAGGAAAGACAAACCTGGACTTGCAGGTGGGTGGGACTGAGCAGAGGACGAGGCCCTGAGGAGGGTCGAGAGAGGGAGGGCAGCCTCTAGCAGACCAGGTCTGCCAAGTAGCCTGCAGCCCCCAGGATGGGCTCCCACACCACTGCTGGAACCCCTCGGAGCAATCCCATGGAAGACAAGAGCATAGGGCAGATGACAGGCAATACTGTGGACATCCTTAACGTCAGGAGACTCTACACTTAAAAATGGTTACAGTGGTAATTTTTACTTTAGGTATATTTTGCCAGTTTAAAAAAAAAAAAGAGCAGAGGTCAAGAGACAGCAATCTTTTTCTATAGAGGCTTAGAAAGTATTTACTCTTTGGGGGCCAAATGTTCTCTGTTGTAGCTGCTCAGCTCTGCCACTGAACAGTAAGCTGCAGCCATGACCCATATGCAAATGAGTGGGTGTGGCTATGTGCCAATAAAACTTTATTTACAAAAACAGGCAGTGGGCCTCCAGAGAACAGAAGCACCTAGGGCTGATTTTCAAGATCCAGGATGCTGTCCCACTGCCTGGGGACAGGAGTATCCAATCTGGACCTTGCCTAGAGTGGAGGGAAGGGCTGGGCAGAGGCCTCAGGCAGAAGTTGGGCTCTCATGATCAGCAGAGAATAGATTAAAAGAAGGGAAAGAACAGGTGCTGACAGGGGGAAACCCATGTCCCCGAACCGGGCCTGGCACCCAGCCTGCCGAGAAGCCCTTCACTTGGCTTCGGATCCTCATGGATGATACACAGGGGCAGGCGGTGGTGACTTGGAGCTCTCTACATTCTAGGAGTCTTGACACCACAAGAGAAGCATTACGCTATGGCAAAGAAGGGATGGGAGTGGGCAGCGGAGGGCCAGGCTGGTCAGAGGGGACGCCAGGGGAGAGGAAGGCGAGGAGAGAGGCCGGGGGAGTAGGGCTGTAACCAGGGTGGAGCTGGCGGCAAAGGGAGGAATCTACGGGCCCCAGCGAGAGCGCAGGGCGCGGACCGGGCCTGCCCTACACCGGCCGCCTCTGATCACGTTTTCAGGGCCACTGCCCGCAGGCACAGACAATGCTGGGGGAGCCTTTGAAGTCCGAAAGGGATGCCGCGGTGGGAGCCGCACGAATCTCCTCCCTTCCCCCCATCCTCCCGGGGGAGGGGGCCAGCAGGACAAAACCGGGAGCCGGTCACAGCCAGGCCCGAAATGCGGGAGACAAAGGGAAAACAAACAGGTTTGGAGCCAGGCGCACGGTGCCCTGTCTGTCCCCCGCCCCGCCAAGCCAGGATGATGGATGGCTGCAGCCAGCCAGCTCGCCCGCCGGGCGGGTCCCGCTATTTACATAACACTGGCGTTCCACCGGTCACCTCTGACACCGCGCTGCCTGGGGCCGAGGCCCGGTGGCCCCCAAGGTTCCTCCAGCCACCAGCGAGGGAGGGGGGAGGGACTGGGGACTGAGACAGCCTGTGAAGGCCCAGCCAGACGGGGGAAGCCCCAGGTCTGGGAAGGGCAGGTCAGCAGCCAGATCTGGGCTCAGGATCTATGGCTTCCTCCCTACCAGCCACTCTTGGAGAGAGGAGGAGGCCACCGGGGACCTGCAGCTCCAAGGAGAGAGGCAGGGCTGGAGTTCTAGGGCTTTCAAGTCCACGAGGCTCCCCAAGAGCTATAGAAGCAGTGCTTCCAGAGACACCGACAGAGGCTGCCACAGTGGGCAGACGGCGCTGTGCAGAACCGGGGCTGGCACCGACGGGCGGCCGAACCCCGGCACCAGGGAGGCCTCTGCCCCCCACCACCTCGAACACATTTCATGCCCACAGTCCACTAGCCACGTGCCCCTGGCCCATTTCCAGCCTAAGAGCCAATCTGACACGTTCCAATTAGGCCATCGTTTCTGGCCAGGTTCAAATGGGCAGTGTGGCTCCAATCCTGTCTCCATCTTCCCAGTCCCCCCTGGGTGCTCCACACGACTGGACCCAGCCCTGACCAGCTCTCCGGTGTAGGCGGGAGGACAGCCTATCAGGGAGGGGTCTCGGCCTTACCTCGCAGGGGGTCCTAGAGGCTCCTCTTTAACAGTAGGGGCGTCACTTCATCCTGGGGAGGGAGAGAGAAAAGCCCAGTTAGTCTTTCAAGGCAGGATGCCCACAACTCCCTAGTGCATGCCCTCCATCCTGCTCTGTGCCCAAGGACTCCCTGACACTATGGGCCAAGGAGCTGACACTCCACACTGGCAAAGGGGGTCAAAAATGGATTTTTGGATCATTTAAGTATATTCCAACCAAAATTTGAAAAAGTTCAGAAAGCAGCGGGAGCTGATGCCAGGGGAAATAGTGTCCTCGGGACACACCCCTAACCAAAGAGGGAACAGTCACACCCTACTGCACACATGTCTGCGGAGGCAGAGACAGAAGTCTGTTGGTGGCCGGGGAGGGGGTGCAGTGGCTAAACCGAGGGGCCTGTGACGGCAGCACACAGCAGCGCCCATTCCCTCAATCTCTTCCCCAGCCCCTGGGAATAAAAATGGCACATGCCAAGCTGTTCACTACTGTAAGTAAGAGACAGAGGGCAAAGATGGGGCCACATACCAAGAAGTCTCACCTCCCAGGAACAGACTATGACAGTGCCTTCTACCTTGAGGTCCTACCAAGGAGACGAACCCACCCGCGCCGGGGGCCCACGCTAGGGGCCCACGTAAGGAAAGGGACACGGTCCAACAACGGAGAGGATCTTTAGCCAACATATAACTCAGCCCAGCTTGCCAGGCTCAGACCCTCCTGCCCGGAGCTTGAGTTTGGGAAGACAGACTCCTGATGTGGATAAAAAACCCAAGGAGCCCTTGGTCCCCCACCCCGACTCCCACCCCCACCCTCCTGCCCCGAGGCCTCAGAACCCTACCCCTACTCGGGAAGACTTTTCTGTTTATTACGTTTTTTTCCTCCCCACTCCCTCACTTGTGGCTTATCAATGATGCAAGAGGAATAACACCAATTTCCTTAGGCTGTGTAATCCCCAAATCAGATTGGGGGGATTGCAAGAGGTGAGGTGACCTTGTGCAGGGCTCCCGGAATGCCACCCAGTCCTGCTGCCGCCCTCTCTTTCCCAGGACGTATTTAGACAGATAATGCTAATTGTACTTGACAAGTCCTCCTAAGGAGGGCTGGGTCTTCTGCCAGCTTTCGCGGCCTTTGCTGGGCTGCCTGGGCAGAGGGGCCTACCCAGGCAGAACCCAGCCTGCCAGGCACAGGGCTCTGGGGGCCGCTGGGCTGTCGGGAAGGCTGCCCCCCTCCCCCAGTGGGGCCTCCTAGGCCCACCCGACCCAGAGGGTGAGAGGCCGGGGGTCCAGCAGAGGACGGACCGAATGAGATAGGGGGCAGTAGAGAGGAAGGGGGAGGCTCTGAGGTAGGAGAGTGGAAAGAGCAAGAGGCCAGAGAAGGGAGCTGGGGGACACGGAGGCCGAGCAGGGCAGGGCCGCAGGGCAGGGGCTGGAGATCTCGGCCTCGGCTGAGAGACTCTGGGCAGACCTGGCTGTCAGAACCCGGCCGCGCGTCCATCCCACACTTGCTGCCTGAGAATTCTCCGGGTACCCTGACCAGCCTCCCTTGAACCCCCAAAGCCCCCCAACCCCGTAACTCCAGTATCTCCCTTCCACCACCTTTTTCTCCCCTCCCATCCTCCCCTGCAACTGTGCATTTATTAATTCATGAGGCACTAATTAGTTCTTTGTTTAATTTTGTGTTAAACAGACTGACCGGAATGATAACGACTTGCAGCACGGTGTTGCTGTCCCCAACCGCCCCTGTTTTCTGACAACAAGGGAGCGAGGGAGGCCGGAGCTCTGAACCCAAATCCCTCAGCAGTTGCACTTCATTAAGTCAAAATGTGACAAGAAGCTTAGAGAGCAACTTGCAGATCCGATCGCACACAACAATCACAGGAAACTTTGCGGGAGTTGGCCTGGGCGGGGGGAGGGGGGGGGAGGGAGGGGGAGGGGCAGGGATGCTGCTCGTGGGGCCCCAGACCGGAGGTGGCGCCTCTCGCGGGCCCTGGGGCAGGTGGCCTGGCAGACAGGAGCAGCAGGGCGGCTGGGTGCGTTTTGGAACCCCAGGGGGAGCCTGAGAAGTTCAACTTCTCTCTTTTCTTTCTTCCCTCTATCCCCCCCTGCTCCCAGGCATCTTCTCCTGTCTCTCTCTGCACCCCCACTGTCCCTGACGTCTGGTCTGGTCTGTGTGAGCTAGTGGCCGGGCACACACTCAGGGCCCCGCAGAGGACCAGAAGAGCGCTGGGGCTCAGGAAGGGCTTCGGGAAGGCCAGGGAAAGGACACAGAGTGAAAACACAGAGGAGAGCAGGAAGCTCTAGGTTTGACCGAGAAAGAAAAGTAACGCGTGCTCAGAGATCATGGCTCATGCGTCTCTTCTCTGCCAGCTGTCCACCCACTGCCCCTCTGGCCCATCCACCCATCCGATGGTCTTTCTCTTAAGTACTCCAACCAGAAAACCGAGGACCGAAAGGTTGCATTCTGTGTCGAGGTGCCCAGCAAACCAGATACAGAACCAGGTCCTGGAGCTTCCAGATGGGAGGCAGGCAGCTGAGCTAACCAGGCCAACAGCGGGAAGACTGGATCCCTCCTGTCCCTGTGAAAAAGCAGAAGCCTGGCCCCAGAGGTGTGAAGCCGCTAACCCCACCGGCCCGCGGCCCCAGTGAGGATGGGTAGGAGCACAGTCCAGCCAGCCCCACCCCAGGCTGAAGGCAGGACCCCAGCCCTCCCTTTATACCTGGCCCTAATTTCAGCAGATGTGGACGACACCATCCGGGAATGAGAACACGGGAGGGGTGTGAGGAGGAGGAGAAGAACAGAAGTGCCCAGAGAAAGTTGCCAGCTATGTGCCTCGTGTGCCAAGAGTCATCATTGCCTTCTTCCCATTGGCCACTGCGCGCAGGTGCGGCCCGGCCCTGGCTGTGAGCGCTGTGCTTCCTGCCCTCGCCCGGCCAGCGCTGGAGCGCGGTGGTCTCTCCCCGAGCCTGGCAGCCCTGGGCTGGCTTCTGTTAATTTGCTGTCAGGCTGCCTAAGCAAACCAATTAAAACTAATCATTAATTATGAAAGAGAGTGAGGAGAAGGTGAACATCTGAGGTGGGAAGGAGGAAGAGGGAAATGGGAAGGAGAGGGGAGACCCCTGAGGGCCAGCGGGGAGCTCTGGGGGGGGGGTAGCCCGGGGGGTAGGACACGAGGGGCTCCTCCAGGCCCAAGGAGTGCTGGGGTAGAAGGAGGGCTGGATGGAGCCCAGAGCCATGGAGAGGGGCTGCCCCCGGTGAGGGGTGGAGGGACAGGCCAGGAGAGGAGGGAAGGGGCAGAGGGAAGGGTGAGGAAGCGGCTGTGCCCAGCATGCTGGGACCTGAGGAGGCCTCACCCAGCTGTAGTCCCCTCTGGCTGGAGCCACCGACTATCCCGGACTTGGCTTCGGAGTGTCTCCCCCACAGCTCCCCAGCCCCGTATGTATGAGGCTCGGCTGATTATGCAGCCCAGGCCAGGCTCCTGGGCCCTGCCGCCCCTACCTGCTTCCCCAACCCTCTCAGGCCATGGCGGCTCGGGGCAGCTGTCGGCCGCCCATCTACCCCCCCCCCCCAGCGATGCCGTCCCCTGCCCCCTCCCCCATCCTCACACACACCCTCTCCACGGCCCTTTCACAGGAGCTGAGGCCGTGTCAGCCGGCAGCTTGAGGAGGGGGGCAGCACAGACAAGGGGCAGTGTCATGGAAACGGGCACTTTCCCCGAGAAATATTCTGTTTGGCCTCCTTCCTGCATTGAGGAGCTGTCAGGAGCCTGAGTGAGAGCCACACCACCCCGGGACCAGGCGTGACAAAACCTATTTTCTGCCTCAAATTTGATTGATTAAAAAACTTTTTAGGAAAACCATGTTAAAAGAGTGAAAGAGGGAGAGAGAGAGAGAGAGAGAGGGAAAGAGAGGGAGGGAGGCAGGGAGGAATAGAGGGGGAAGAAAGAAAGAATGGAAAGTTCTGCCAGGGTGAGAAAGGCCGCAGGCAGGCAGGAGCTGAGCAGTTACCCCCGCAAACAGGCCAGGGGATGTGGGTCAGTGGGACAGCCGCAGTGTAACCAAGCAAAACGGAAAGGTCAAAGGAAGCCTGAAACTTTTACACAGTGGTTAGCAGGACAAAGAGGGGTCCAAGGGCTCTGCACAATCCAGCAGGTGCCTGTCCCCTCTTAGGGAAAGGGACCTAACACCCCAAGGCAGGCAGGGGGCAGGACCCCCAGCACCAGGAGTCTGAGCAGTTCTCTGGATGGGTTCTGGGGGTGGGGTGAGTGGGGACCTGGTTTCCAAACACAGTCTGGGCTGGAATTTGGCCAGAATCCTGAAAAATCTGTACAGAGTCAACAGAGAGAGAGGGTCCAGTCGTTTGGGGGCAGGAAAGGGGTCTTCCCACCTTGATCTGTCAAGTCTTGGCTCAGGAAATATGTTTAATAAACACATAAATGAAAAGCAGGGAAGTACTCAGTTGACTCCTACCAGCCCCAGGGCCTCTTGCTTGCCCTCTCCGCCTTAGACGTTCCCTGCCCAGGCCTTGGTCCCTTTGCCGGATGATGCCCTGAAAATCCCCATTCCCGGCTTGCCCTCTCTCTTCTTCCTGTCTCAGGAACTGAGGCCAACCCGGCTGGGGTTCAGCCTGTGATGGGATGGGAGGCTCCTGCCTTATGCTCTCAGGCTTCCAGAAGAGGGGCCAGCCTCCCCACCCCTCCTGAGACCCTGCGAGAGGAAGACACTTTTCCATTTCCCAGAGGCCCTGCCTGATCATTGAAGGCAGAAGTGCCTGAGGTCTTCCTGGTGGGGCCCATCCTCTCCCTACTCAGAGGGAGCCAGCTCGGCAGCGGGGTTTGCACGTGCTTCCCCATCCGAGAGCCTCGAAGGTCAAGGCGAGGAGTCATTCTGGCCAGACCATCAGCAAGAAAGTTTCCTGGGAGGAGTGCTTGGCAATGTCCAATCCAGTCCTTGCCAGCTCAGAGCTCAATGAGGGTAAGGCAGCGCCTCCTTGGAAGGACGGTCACATTCTGCCACATAGATGCACAGAAAGACACCACCTGCTCTGGGCGTCGCCCAGCCCCTCCACCAAGTGATCTGACCCTAGATCTCTCTCTGTCCCCTGCTCTGCAGTGGTCTTAGAAATTCAGGGAGTGCATATGGTGTGCATGGGGTGCGGTTCTAGGCATGTGGAAGAAAAAACGTCCAGCACATGGGAGCGAGAACAGAGTCAGGGTGGAGGGACCACAATCTTGCCTCTGTCACTTATAACCACGGGATCTGGCAGGCCAGTCTGCTTAACCTTTTCCAGACCTCAGCTCCTTCAATGAATGAATGAAAAGTAGGAGCGGAAGTGCCCACCTCAAAGGCAGTTGGTTCCCTGAGACTCCCCTGAGTATGTACCACATGCTGGATACAGCCCTAGGCCTAGAGAACTGTGGAAAACCAAAGACAGTCCTCACGGAGCTTCTGTACTCACGGCTGTGGCCAAGATCTGCTGAAATAACGCACCGCACTCTGGTCTCACGCATGGGGAGTGCTCAAGCCACATTCCCCGTTCCTACCTTTCAGGGTCCCTGCCTTGAAGAAGCTGGGGGGAGATGCAGGTATAAGCCCAAAAGAATGGAAAATGGACCCAAGTAAACTTGGACACAGACATTCACAGATGCTCTCCTTACAAGAGCCCAAAGGCAAACAACAGCCCAAACGTGCACCAGCAGATGACAGGATGAACGAGGCGGGGCGGAACCGCGCTGCGGAATATTGGGCAGCTGTAGAAAGGAACGGGATCCTCAGACACACCCCAGCGTTGCCGCGCCTCGAGAACGTGCTAAGTGAGAGAAGCCAGACGCAGAGATCATGGATCGTCCCATGGCGTGTACGTGGAATATCCAGAGCTGGCAAATCCATGGGGACAGAGGGCAGGTGAGTGGTTGGCAGGGGTAGGGCGAAGGGGGACTGCGGAGTGGCCGCTAACAGGCATAGGGTTTCTGTCTGGGGTGATGACCAATTCCCAGAACTGGATGTTGGTGAGGGTTGCACGACACCGTGAAGGTGCTTAATGCTACTGAACCATACGGTTTAAAATAGTGACGATGGTAAATTTTAGGGGACGTCCCTTTTACCCCAATGAGGTAAAATAAGAAAGCCAAAGAAACGGCGGCGGAAGCAGTCCTGGCAGCTTGAGAAAGGAGAAAGATGGCCCCTGCGTGTCAGCTCAGCCTGGATTTTACAAGGTCAATTGTCACAACTCACATGGTCCCTTATCCTCGAGAATGGCAGGTGCCCCTGCCCAGGGACTTCCTAGGCCTCTGCGAGATGCGGTTTATGACCGCCAGGGGAAAAAAGACAACGTGGAAAGGCGAAGGTGGCTCCGGGGTGGGCCTCCCGGCAGTCTACGTCACTTAAGAGCCCAGGATTCCGTATCCCGGATGCTCCGGTTCCCGCGAACACGCGTGCGTCCGGTCTGGTGAGCGGAGCCCAATGCATATGGCCCTGGCCAGCCGTCTCTGCCAGGGTCCCACGATGACTTCCGCTGCTGCTCAGACGCCTGGTACGACACGACAGGCTGCCCTCTGGGCGGGGAAGGAGGGTCTGGATCAAGGACTTCCCCACCCACAGGGATAAGGGCCCCTCCACCAAAGGGTGGGGTTCCACCTGGCAGGGAAAGCCTGGGATACTGGGAGCATCGGGCCCTGGGGGCAGCCCCCCCCCAGCCCTCTCCCCGCCCTCCTGCCCGCATCCTGAATGCGTGTGCGCACGGAAACCCCTGCCTTGGCCCGGGAACTGTCAGGAGATCAACAAACAAAAGCTGCTTCTTGACAGGGAGTCATTTATATTTTAGCTTCGTTCCATTATCCTAACGAATCCTTCATCAGCAGAGGCAATATTAACAGCAGAAAATCAGCTCATTACATCCGGGGGGAGTTCATCAAGACGGCAATCATGTATGCAGCTCCCCAAGCCTGCGAGCGGCCAGTGTGGCTGTTATTTATTTATTTTGTTAGTTATTTATTTAATTTTGGGGGTTCTTTCCACATAATTGCGCCGCATCTCAGATCTTTAATAAATAATTTGTAGGTCCCGAACTGCAGATGGCTTTGCTCTCTGCCATGAGAGCCTGCATTAGCCAAAATATTTACCAATATTTAGGAGTCATTAGAACCGGGAGGGAAGTGAGGAGGGGTACTCTGTTCTTCCACAGACAGCCTGGTTTGGGGCTAAAGTGCTCTGCCCTCACTCCGGTCCTCTGACCCCATCTCCTGGTCTGAGAGGAACCGTTCTGGATGGGATGCTGCTGCAGGCCAGGCCTGCATCACTTGCTTGGGCTCACTTGGTTGAGTTGGGGGTTTCCTGGGAGCCCTTAGACACACAGAGCACAGAGGTACTGCAGGCTGCTCACGGCTGATGGGGCCGGCTGCTGGAAGGGCCCTCCTGGGTGCAGGGGTGGGCACCTCGGCTTGGCATGCCGCAGCATCCTGCAGGAACAGCACTCCCCGGGTCCATCCAGCACTGGGGAGCTCAGCGAGGGAAGCCTGACCCTTTCCTCTCAGCTTTCCCAAGACTATGCCTTCAACATCAAAGGACAGGAAAGTTCAGTGGCTCCAGAAGGCAGACTTGTCCCATTTTACAGATGCGGAAACTGAGGTTCAACCAACTTAATTAAGCTCTCTCCCCAAGGCAGCACCACTAGGCAGAGGCCTAGAAACAAGGTTTAGACCCAGAAGGGGCTCTGCTGCACTTCCATTGTTTCCGCTGGGCCCGAGGCTTCCAATGACACAGCCCCGCCTCCCGAAGGCTCCTGGCTCCAGCCCACAGAGCTGAGGTGGCCACTGGGCCTGATGGGCACCCCCGCCACTGCCCCTGGGCTGGCCATGCTTTCACAGGTTTTTCCCAGCGGGGGCTGGATTTCTGCCCAGCCAGGAATGTGCTCCCGGGATGTCAATTCTAATCTCCCCAGCGCTCTGACAGAATTAAGCTTCAGTTTGTCCGACAACATCCCAAAGTTTCAGAAATCCAGGGCAGACTCTCTAATCAGGCTGGAGGACAAAGGTCTGGCCTGACCCTGTCACTTCCATTTACTCCTCCTGTCTGTCTCCCAGCTGCGGCCTTTCCACAGCTTCCTCCACCCTCTGCCCTTCCCTGGCCAGCTCAGCTCCCCCCTCTCCTCCAAGCTCCCCTGTTTCTCCGCCCAGGCCCAGCACTTCCCCTCTCCTGGCAGTCGGGCTAATCCTAGGGCTCCACTATCTGAAGCCGTGGCCCTCGGCCTGGCTGGCCTCACCTCCGCCAGGTGACCTCCAGGTCGCTGCCTCTAGAGAGCACACGGGCACGGCCCCTCCTCGGCTCCAGGTAAAGGGTGCTCAGGGCAGAGCTGTTCTCAAACTCTGCCTCCCCTTGCCTTGGGTCAGCCTGACTTTGGGTTCCCCGCAACTGCTCCTGAAGGATCTTCTGGCCCTTAGCTCTGCCAGGCCATGACACCCCTAGAAAGGGGTGAGGGGCCCAGCAGCTAGGGAGCAGCCCCTAGCTGGGCAGAGGACAGTCCCCAGGAAGCCGCAGCAACAGAGGTGCCTCCTTTTCTACTACACACAGCACCCAACTCACTCCTCTCCACGTGGCTCTCATCTGGACCCAGAGAGGTGGTACCTGCCTCCGTTTCTGGAAGGAATCCGAATAGGCCCAACCTTCATAGAACACACAAAGAGGCGTCGTGGGGACCGCGGCTTAAATTCCGTCCGCTCACATCGAAAGGTGCACACGGAGCCCAGGGAAAAGGGGGGGGGGGCAGGGGCAGTCCTTGAGCCAGAAAGCCAGATCGATCAGGGAGGGGCTCCCCGAGAGAAAGGGGCAAGAAGAAACATACGGGGTGCAGAGAGAAGGCTTGAGGAGGAAGAGTCCAAAGTGGAGATGTCGTTCTGTCTTTCTGCTGACCCTCCAGAAGGTACAGAAATCTAGAGTGGCCAGGATAGGGGCTCCCCCAGAGCCACCCAACTGGCAGAGAGCTTGGAAAGCCCTGGAGTGTTGCAGTAGGCGGGGCCTGCCAAAGCGCCTCCAGCTTCCTCCTGTGACCTGGGCAGAGACTTGACCCTGGGCAGGGATCCTCCCTGCCCCTGCTTTCTCGGCCATACGGCCATACAGAGGGACGGACCCCCTTTCCAGAGTTGCAACTCGCCATGCCTGAGGGTCTCTCCTGCATTCAGCCTTCACCAGCTCAGCTCGAAGGATTCACCTAGAGACTGAGGTGGGCTGGGATGGCAGAGGGACAGGAGGAACAGATAAAAGCAGCCAAGGAGAACGAAAGGTCTCTTTCACCAGCCCTTTCCCTGGAAGAATGAAGATATTTCTTGCTTTTGCCAAAAACCAGAAAGATCTACAAAGGCCACCAGTGGAGAATGGAAGAACACCTGCCTGTTAGCACTTTCCAGAAAGCCCCTGCGATTCCCACTGCTCCCATGAGCCCTCCCACCCCTTGCAGCTCCACAATGCCCCAAACTTCCAAGCTGGCTCCTCTGCCCTCCGGCCCGCCTTGCCTTCTCTCCCTCGCCGTGCTGGGTGTTGGTGAGATGTTGGGTTTTTTTCTTTTTTGCAATTTATCAGCGGATTGTGTGGAGCTGAGTGGTGTGAGCCTCACCCTGCTAAATAAAGCTTTGGTATTTCTGATAAAGCCATCAAATTCCTTATCACACTGACACAAAGTGCATTTAAAGAGACAGACACCCTGTCCCTCCCGCCGCACCGGCCCCTGCCCCCTCCACTCAGTTCAGATTTCCAGCTGCTCTGGCTCCTCTGGATCAGACACCAAATAGAGCTTCTGAGGATGTGGAGGGGGGTCAGGGGGAGAGGGCGCAGGCCCTCTCCGACTCCCACCCACCCACCCATGTCAGAGCGGCCGGCACCCAGACCAGGGACCCAGGTCCGCAGGGAGTGGCATGTACTTCCTGCTCCAACTCTGGAAGCAGAAGGAAGCTATCAATAGAAACGTCCTACAACAGGGGACGTCCTCATAAACAGAACAATCCTGTGTTAGGACAACAGCCGGCAGCTGGAGGAAGAGGTCCTGATGAGCTGCCGGACCAGCAAGGCTGCTCAGTTGATGTGAACACGTCCGGTCACTGTGCCCACAGCAGTACCAAAGGGGGTGCCCCGGCCGTGATGCTGCCCAAGACGGGGTGCTCTGGGAGTAACAAACTGGGGGTCCCCGGCCACAGCAGTACCAAAGTGGGGTGCCCTGGCACTGCCCAAGGTGGGGTGCCCCGGGAGTACCAAGGTGGGGTACCCTGGCCATGGCACTGCCAAAAGGGGGTGCCCGGGCCATGGCAGTGCCAAAGTGGTGTAAAAGGAAGACCAAGAGGGGCCGCTGGACCCCACTCAATATAGGGCTGACCAGCGTCCACATCAGGCTCCCACTCCTCCCACTGCCCCATGAGGTGGGGGACAGATGAGGAAACCGAGGCTGGCCCAAGGCCACAGAGCCAATGGCAGGCCCCAGTGGGGGCTCCAGCCCAGGCCGGCCAACAGCTCTGTGGAGGGAAAGACCCTCTTCCCCTAACTGATTTGCCAAGCTCACGCCTACCTCCTCGTTTATGATCCCACAAAGACAGGCCTTCCTGTGTCCCACGGCCCCCTCCCACCTCCCCGGCCCTAGCTCGGCAGCCCAGGCCCTGCGCCCACACACAGCCTGTTGGTTGAGGAATCAAATTTATTATTTTTAATTATTTTGATTTATCAAAGCAGCAGCTACAATCATATTAAACCAACTTGGCTTCTTGGCATTTAACAGAAATGCTGCTGCAGGACTCCCCCAGACTCCATAAAACATCCAGCCTGTCCACGGGCTCCTCAAGGAGGGCACCCAATGCCCCTTCTCCAAGAACTCCAAATTTGAGGGCCACGAGATACCCCCACCTGCCCTGCCGGAAACACATGCTGACGAAGTTGCTGACGGCCAGAGAGGAAAAGGAACAAGCTGGGCAAAGCCGCCAGGTCCTTTGGGAAATGATCGCTTCCATTCCAAAGTCCTGACCTCCTGCGGAGTGGGCAGTAGACCCAAGCATCTGCCCTCTTAGCTGGCATGTGTGTGGGGTCTGTCTTATCCCAGGCCCGTGTCTGGGCCCTCAACAGAGATGAGCCAGATTACTCTTTGGGAGGAACGACTGCCCGTTTTTTGCAAGGGAAGAAATCCTGCCCAAGGTACACAGCTCAAAAAAACCAACCAGGCCAGTGTCCAGGCTGATTCATTTTGAATGAAAAGCCCTGATTCTTTCTACCATACCTCCCTGCCTTCCCCCAGACCCAGGAGCAGTGTTCCTGCCCAAGCACCATGGTTAGTGGACGAAGAAGGCGAAAGCAAAAGAACCCTGAAGTTCAAGGTGATGGCCCAAGGCTGCACATGCCAAACATTCAGAATCTGGGTGCTTGGGAGAAGGGGTCCCTAGAAGCAGCACTGTGGGGCAGGCGACACCAACCCAATAGCCTTCCACTGGATGCTCAGGCCCACCGCAGGGCACGAGGAGAGGCTGGCCCGCTTTTCGGGTAGGGTAGGGGGAGTTGCACAGGTGAGCGGCTTCTCAGTTCAGCCAGGGAGCTGACCACGCCCTCAGGGCCAGCCCAATCCCTAGGGAGCCCAGGATCCCAGGGCCCTGCATGGGCAAGGACCAGCAGGGTGTGGGAACAGGGGAAGTGGGCACTTCACAGTTCTAAGCAAAACCGCACACCAGGAGCACGGGTGGGCTTGGAACAGACCCCTCCGGTTCAGGGGCCCACAGGACCCCCAGGAGTCAGCCGCCTGCAAGTCTTGTGAACACGGGCCGGGCTCTCTCGGTGGGGTGAGAGGAGGCAGCAGTGTCGAGACAGAGTCTCAACCCACGTCCTCTGATTTCATATGTGGAAATTATAGTCAGCAGCCATCAAACCAGGATCCGGACCCCACTGGTCCCCACGGCCCAGAGGCCCCACAGGCTTGCGTAAAGAGAGCGCTGTGGCTGCAGGTTCTGAACCCTGATGGCACCCTCGGGCACCTTATCCGGTCCCTCTGAGGTCAAGTTTCCTTATCTATCAAATGCACGGGCTGATAGTGGCCGTGAGGATTCGGGGAGACAAGCAGTGCCAAGCCTGGCCAAGTGTCTGCACGTTTCCTATGTGCAGACAGCAGCGGCAGTCAACCTTGTCGTCATTGTCACCATCATCATCATCATCATCATCACCTAAACACAAGGGATTGTCGCTTTAGGCCCAGGGAGGGCAGAGAGACTGGGGAGCAAATTTGATATTGCTGACGGGCCTCACTGCTGCACTCCTCAAGGAGTCCGGGGGAGCTCCGAAATGTCTAGAGGAGGCTGTCCCTGGTGCCTGCCCAGGCCACAAGGACCTAGAGTTGAAGGTAGGCGGGGGAAACCAGGATGACTCTCGGGCAGTCACATTTGCCTATCAAAAACTCTACGTTCACTCAGCTTTCCTGGGGAACTCATGCCCTAATATGGGCCCAGCAGCTTTCTGGGTTATTTCGAGTGAGTGCTTGTGATAATGACTCCAGGCTTTGCTTCTACTGCCCCCAGAAAACTTTCCATGTGGGGACAGGAAGGATGGCGGGCGCAGGGAAGCCCGAGGTCAGAGAGCATGCCAGAAAGGAGGCACAGACGGGTAAGCCAAGGGGAAAGGAAGAGAAAGAGGCCAGAGGAGCAGCTGACCCAGAGGTCAAGGTGGTGGGGGAACAGAGAGCGGGGCAAAGCAAGCCAAGATCCCCAAGACCACTCCCTCTGCCCACTACTCCCTGCCCCTGGGAAACACACCTGGGACAGTAGTCAGGATGGCACCCTGCCTCCTCGCCCACATCTCTGGTAGGGGTCCCTTTTGCACAGAGGCCAAGTCGGGCTCCTGGGCCACCCCGAGATGCCTTGGGGCCCCTGGGCTCCTGGATTGATTTACATATTAATGATCTTCTGCCCAAGCTTGGCCCAGGACTCCAGCCCGCACAGGGTTAACTCAGACAGAGGGGCTGGCTTGCCTTCACTCTACCTCAATTTCTACTGCACCCATCACCTACCTCCCCCACCCCCTGATCTTAGGGAAAAAAACCCATCAAAATAACTATTTTATGTCTCCAAATATGCAGATCATTTTCTTTAATGAAAGATGCTTGACGTCTCCGATCCAATTAATATGCAAATGCAGGAGAGGATTTATTTGTGACATTCTGTCTGGGTGAGAGAAAACAAAAAAGGCCTGTTAACCAAAACACTAATTGCTGTGACTGATTGTCACATATCATCATTTTCATAGGATCTCCTCCATTCCTAGCTCTCAGGGAGCTCGAAAGCAGGACTCATCCACGTAGGCATCCAGGAGAAGCAGGGCAGACCGGCTGATTGTCTGTGTGGCCCCTCCCCACCAGACCTATGTCTGGGGCCAGCTGCCTGCTTCTGGTCCCACGGGGCGGCCGGTGACCCTAACCTTCTACAGGACTTTGCCAGTGGTTCTCCCTTCCTATGTGTGCTTCATTCAGGTGTTGGCCCGCAAACTGGGGAGAGGGAGGCTCGGGGTCTATTGGGTCCGATCGGCTGGGGCGGGCCTCAGGCAGGCCACCTTTCTGCCTCACTCCTGGCCAGGTGCTTTTTTGCTTTCCATTCCCTCCTGCTAGGAAGCTTTTAGAGGAAGGAGCGGGAGCCTCTTTGGGTCCTGCAGATGCCCAACCCCAACTCTCTTCCCCTGCCTCTCCAGAGAGATTTCTCACAGCACTTGTTGAGAGAAGCCACCTGGGGAAACTGAGGCATGGCACCCTCCCCTTAGATGACACAGGGAGTCTACGGAAATGTCCGAAATGCCTGGGCACACACACCAGCTAGGCAGACATCTGCACGTCAGCCCCCACCTGGTGACCTCAGTGAAGGGGGCGGGTCAGCTGTCACAGCCCAGGCCCCTCCGAGCCACTTAGACCCCTCAGCAGGACATGGGGCTTCCTTTTCCTTTAGAGGGAATGGGGAAGGGAATGAGTGGTGACGGGCATCCTTATTACCAAAGGCCAAACGGAAACGGTAAAGACAGTTTTTTGCTCAAGCTACCAGGGGAAGAACAAGAGGGGTCCAGGTGTGACGCACTTCTCCCCCACACAAGGGGCCAGCAGACCAGGGAAGACCAGAGGGCATAGACTTGTGGCTCAGGAGCTTGGAAGGCTGGTCTCTTGCCATTTGGGCTCAAACGTTCTGGACACTCAGAAGGCCTCTACTACCTTCCTGCCTCCTCCCTAGAACCCCACCGGGTTCCCAAGGACATCGAAAACAGGGGTTGGGGAGCCAGTGTGGGCAAGGCCAAAGAGCCACTCGGGTCCCCGAGCACCGCTGCGGGTGCTGGGCACAGCTGAGGGCGCAGTGAGGGACTCTGTGGGCCTCCTGCAGGGCAAGTCCCCCCTGAGGGCCACTGAAGCCACGGCCACCTAGTGGGCACCGACACACATCTGCCCGGGGCTCTGCAGTTGTCTCCGGCCGGGGCCGTGGTGGTGGCGACAGGGAGGTGTCTCCATCCCAGTTGACTCCCATCTCCGACATCCCCCGCTCCTGCCCTGGCCCAGCTGCCTGCCTCCGGCAACTCCAACATGGGCCTCCAGGAAGAGCTGGCGCCAGGGCAGCATGGGGCAGACACTCTCCCCCCAAAAGGCCTGCCCCCGCACCCCAGGAACAGGCTCAACAGGATGCCGTGCGGGGGAGCTTGGAAGCCTTCCGGGAAGAGCGCAGCCCTGGCACCGGTCCCGCGGGGAAGGAGGTGAGCTGGGTCTGCCACTCCGTCTGCCGCTCACCTGACTCGCGCCCATGGCGGCTCAGCACCAATGGGGTGTGCGTGGGCGCAGACGGGAGGCGCGCATCATGGCGCCAGGAGCCAAAGGGGGAAGGGCAGGCGGCTGGGGAGTGGCAGCAGGTGGGCCGGTCAGCTGGAGGGCGCTCTGACTGTACGCCCCAGGCGGGAGGGACCCACCTGCCAGTGGGGAACCCAAGAAAGGGTCTTCTGGAACACTCAGCCTTGCCCTCGCCCGGCCGGAAGTGCCCGCTCTCCCCTTGGCCTGTTCTCCACCACTGGCCCGGAGAGAGAGGACAGGCCTTGTTCCGACTTTGCATGTGTCCACCCCGCGGGCGCTCCCAGGCACAACCAGTGGGGCACTGGGGTGTGGGGAACAGCGATATGGTCTCACGGGGCCATAACTTAGAGTCCCTTTAAAACCAACCCACTGTCCAGTAAACCTTCCCATAAAACAAAGGAGGACATGGCCGTGGCTCTGAGCAGTGTGTTAAGGTCAGACGCCTGCCCCCCAGCCCACTGCCTCACCCTTCCCCGGTGCCCGGCCTGGGACCAGCACACGCCCAGCTGGACATGGCAGCCCGACCTATGGAAGGCACGATGACCGGGTCTGGGTCAAGCTAGACCAGCTTCCTGGCACAGGGCAGAGAGGACCTGCCCTTCACAGGTGCCCTTGTCTGGGAAGGCCAAGACCCCAGGGCACCAAACTGGAAGCACCTTCCCTCCCTCCGTCTTCCTTGGCCCCGTCTCCCATTTCACATTCCACAAGTGGTATGGGTCCAGAGCCAGAAGCCTAGGAAACTTGTCTGATTGTTGCATTTCCCCTAAATTCCATCCACAATGTGGCTGCTCCCAAGTCTGCTTTACGCCAGCTGCTGCAGGTGGCCACCACGTTCAGCACGGCCTCGGCTTCATGCAAAGCCCTCTTTCTCCAGGACCTCAGCGTTCTCACCAAGTCCAAACCACACCAGCCTGGGTCAGCCCAATCCTGGGGTCTCCTAGGGTCTCCCAGATCATTCAGGTTCTTGGAAGGGAAGAGTCTAGAATCTGTTCTCAATCCGAGACCCAGGAGCTCTTTCACTCTGGGTCACTTTCAGAGAGGTAGAAGCGTCCCCCCATCTTTGCTGTACAGGGTAGAACGTTAACACCATACTAACGTTAAAAATACCCCAGCATACAATCCACGGGGTTAGAGCAAAGGCCACATGGTCAGAGCCGGACTATAAATAACCAGCAAATCATTTCCCAGAGCCGCGGCCCCCTCCCCAGCACCAAGAACCTTTCTGAGGAAATCAAAGTGAACACAACTGTTACCAAGTCACTACTAAAATATTTACCAGCCTGGCGAAGTGCCGAAGGTGCTTGGCACCGAGTGTTTGCTTATTTACAAGGCTGTTTTAAAGGGTAGAAAGCAAAATAAGGTAACCTGAGCTATTAAATGGAGGGGCCAGGTGGTACCTACCAGCTGTCAGCTGTCCCAGGCACACGGGGAGCTGGGCGAGCATGGGTGCAGAGTCCCCCAAAATGGGCTGGAAAAGCAGAGACAGGCTTTGGAGCTCCAGAATAGCCCAATCAGCAGTGGGGAGCTCGGGGCTATCAGTTGTGGGTGTGGGGGGGTTTCTCCTTGGCCCCAAACACCAGCTAACACAAGCCCCCAACCTGCTCCTGGACTTCCACATCCACACTCAGACGGGAAACAGGGGTCACCGCCCTATCTAGAGGGGGGCACCCAGGCAAGGAGAGGGGAAGTAGAGGAAGGCGGGCGGTGGGGCCCCCCAGAGGACGCCATACGAGGATCCAGGGGAACCTGAGGGAGAGAATTGCACGCAAGTGTTCTCATCTTCCTCCTCTTCCTCTTTCTTTGAAGTTCCCTTGTGGTTTGAATTTCATTTTGATTTTCTCAACTTTGGCAGATTGGAGTTGAAATAACCTACAAATTACTTAATGTGTTGTAAATCTGGGGGAATTCAGGAGTAATGGGGACCACATGTTGGCCCGGAGGAAGCCCACAGAGGGCTGAGGGAAGGCGGCTCTCGCAGACACACAGGTGTCTGTCCCAGGCAGGGACCCTGGATGCCCGCGGTCCCCTGGAAGGAGGGGGCGTGGGCTCCCCTGCAGGTGGGGTAGCCTCCCCGAGTGGGACAGGGAGCTCCGGATGGACGCAGAGAGAACGTGTCAGGACAGCGGGCTGACCGAGTCGCTGCCTGGGGCAGCCTGGTGACCCTGGACAGGGGGCAGCCAAGTAGGCAGCGTGCCAGGTGCCTGCCAGGCCCCTCGGCTTCACCAAAGCCGCTGCGCTGGCCTTGCTCCCCTCTGGCCTCCCACTGCCTGCGTGTGGCTGTCAGCTGAGCTCCCACCGCCCTCCCCCCCCCCCCCCCCGCCCTCCCTCTTCAGCAGATTTCTCTCAAGTACTAAGCCATATGGTTCCAGTTAAGCTCCATATTTTTCCTTGTCGATTGAAGAGACACACTTTCCTCTTTGCCAGACAGTTTGCAGATTGCTCTGTTGGCTCAATTTCTTATTGGATTTCTCAAAAAACCTGACATTTTAAATTAATTTACAGCCACAACAAAAAGAGTTCAGAATTTTAATGGTGTTGTAAGTAATTTTTAGGTAATCCACTCCAGATTTTGATATTAACCTTTGAAACTGGAGTTCATTCAGCTACTATGTTACAATACCCACTCAGATTCCAGGCCTGGGGGAGGCCAGGCTGGGCTAGGAGGCAGAAGTGGGGTTCTGGGGGAGCCCTTTCTGCCAGGAAAGCCCAGGGGGATGATGCCTGGGGAATCCTAGACCAGTGGGTGACAGTGACAGAGGGCCCAGAGGGCATGGCCTTGTAAGACAGCGGGGCAGATGGTGGAGAGTAAATGTGGGGGCAAGAGGACCTACGGAACATTCTAGAAGGACCAGCCAGAAGGGCAGCAACCCCAGAATCCCTCAGTAGTAAGAGCAGGGCTCCGGGTACGGGGTGTGCCCTATGAGAGAGGATCCACCTCAGTGCTCCAGGAAATAATAATGATACTAGTAATAATAATGGTGACCGCTAACATTTGCTGAGCTCGCTGTTTGTCAGGCAGCGTATGAAGTGCTTCACGGGCTCTAGCTCACCCGCTCCTCAAACCACCTCTGGGGTAGCCACTGTCACAGCTGCAAACACTAATGCGCCTTGTTCTCGTGTGTGGAGGGCTTCCCGTATCCCAAGCAGGTCAAAGCCCTTTACACCCACCGCCTCATTCGATGATAACAGAAACCCAAGACGGTTTTTACTGAGGAGGAAATGAGGCTCTGAAAGGTGAAGCCAGGCCCCCACTGTTTGGCCTCTACTGACCAACAGCCAGAGAGTTCTGGGACCCCAGCCTGCCCCGGCTGAGCTGGCACCGTGTGGCCCCCTTGTCCCCAGTGCGACGAAACCGCCCCATATGGTCCTTCTGGCGGGGGCTAGCGCAAGGTGGCGAGGAGGTGTGGTCCTCCAGGCAGGCCAGGCTGGGCCCTGCCCTGCCACCTCTTCCCCGTGGTGCCCTGGGTCGGCTGAAGGCCACATGCCAGTCCGGACAGAGGAAACTCTGGGCATGGGAGAGGAGCCCTCGCCAGCGTCTTTACTAGGTTCTGGCACTGAGCAGCCCCTGCCTGGGTACGGAGCCAGCTCACTACACCAGCAGATTGCTCGCATTCCTTCCCTGCAGGAGCTTCCCGGGGCACCCAGGAAAGGAGAAGCAAAGACAGAGCCCCGGCCAAGGCTGTTCCAGTCCCTGGAGGGTCCTCACGCCAGCAGCGATCCAGAGCTCTGAAGAGAGGCCAGAGACAGGCTGGACCGGGCCTGCCCTGAAACTGGGGTGGCTCCCTTGGCCTTCTCCTCTTGGGGGAGAATGGCTCAGGGCAGGAGGGGGGTGTAGGAATCCACCCCTGCCAAGCCCACTGAGATGTCATGTAAATAGTGCTGTGTGGGCCCTGGGGGGGCTTCCCCCTACCCCATCATCAAAGCTAGGAGAAAGGAAAGAGCTGAGGGCTGGGTGGGGGATGGGATGGGAAGGTTTTCACTTTGCTGGCCCCGCCTGTGAACAGAGCCCCAGGGCACACGAGTGTGAGACTGAAGGACCCAGGACTGAAGTGAAGGCAGACAGGGGAGTGATGGGAGCCAGGGTCAAGGCCTACAACTTGTCAGGGAGGGCAGGGGGGGAGCGAGAGGGCCATGGGAGAACTGGGCCGAGGTAGCGGGGTGCCCATGGCAGTGCCGAGTCTGGGCGACCAGGGTGTCATGCAGAGCCCTGGCCATGAGGCCTACATATGCCCTTCAAGCCCAGCCCACGGCCCCAGTATAGGAAGTGGCCCCGGGACCCCATGCTCTGGCCAGGTCATCCATCCATCCATGCATCCACCCACAACCACTGGTTGTTTGCTTATTCTGGGTGCCAGGTTTTTGCAAGGCCTTAGAAGTCCAGGAAAAAAACTAGCCTCCTGGAAGCCCACGGACTCCAGAACTCCAGCCCTTTCATCCTCTGGAACCTGAGCAATCAGCGTGGCCTAAGGGTGCTGAACAAATGCAGACCCAAGGTCCACTCTTGGACAGGCTCTGCCCTCCTGGGTCCCTTCCTCGCTCCCCTCAGACCGAAGCTGGATTCCTAGACTCCAAGAAAGAGAAAAACCTCCTGAGGTGCTGGGAACCATGAGCTTCTGACTTTCCCCCACTCCCGGGGAGAAAGGAGACCTGGGGCCCCAATTTCCGGGTGGTCGGCATCCCGGAGAGAGAAGGTCCAGGGCTCGAAGCTTCCCTTTGCCTGCTTCCTGAGCACAGAAGGGCCAGGCAGCAGCTGCCAGGCCACCCGTGCCCAGACTGCGCCCGTGCCCAGACTGTGCAGACCTTGGAACCTGTGGAGCCCCTGGCTAGCGGCCAGACAGCATGTATGAGTATCAGGGGGTGAGGTGGGGGGGGTTGAGGATTCAGGCTTTCCGTGCCCCCGGCACCATGCCAACACGTGGAAGGTTGAACTCACCCCTGGCGGGATGCCACGTGCCCAAGGAGTGGGCATCTGCTGGCATGGCATCGTGCGAAGAACTAGGGGTCCAGGCACCGCCTGTCGCTCCGGGCTTTCCCTGACACGTCACAGGGGTATGTCTGCTCCTTCCCCACATGGCATGGAGTACAGGGGCCCCCAAATGTCCCTTTGGCGCAATGCCCACCGCATACCGTGGGCCATCCCCATTGGCACCCGGCCGCACGTGGAAGAGCTCAGACGCTCTGCTGGACCCCAGCCAGGCTCGGAATGGTTCTCCCTGCTGGCTCGAGGCCATAAACGGGGCATCTCCGTGTTTGGGCCCATGGTACCATCTTTTCACTATGGCAGCCCAGAGGACCGCCCCACCTCCCACTCTGTCCACAGACAACCATCTTTGGCCATTTTATGGACCACGGGATGATGTCAGAAGCCTTTGTCAAATTAGTTGCAACATAGGTACTATATGTAAAAATTAAAGTGAATGTCCTTCCTCTACAGTCACTGGGACAGCCCACCCGACAGAGTAAATTTTCATCTGCGTTCCCACTGAGGGAGCAAACCCCAGAAACTTTCTGAATTGTACCCCACCCCCCGCCCTCCCTCGAGTTGTCTACTGGCCTCTCACTCTCTTTCCAAGTCTTTCTTTCTTGGCTTTTTTTTTTTATTATTATTTTATTTTTTATTTCCCCCTCTGGGTCAGGTTAAAGCGCTCCTGAGGGGTGACTGACGGGGGTTGCCATGGAGACCCAGGCTTGAAAAAAAGGCTCGTTAGTTGCCAACTCTGTGTGTTGTTGTTTTACAACTGTGACCGACCGTCACATGAGAGGGGGGACAGCTGGGGGCCGGGCAGCACAAAGGGGAATGGCTTTTTAATGGAGTGCCTGGCCAGCGCTTGAAGACTCAATAAAGAGTTGCTGGTGAGTCCCCTCACTGGGCCCGGCCCAGCACGGCCCAGCACACGGGAGCCAGAGGCCCTTTGTTCCTCAGGAGCTGGGATGGGAAAGTTGAGAAAACCAGCCACTGGGAGGTGAAAACAAGGGGCCTTCCCCCACCGCTCACAGGACTGCTATTTCCCCTCTCTCTCAGGGTGCCGGGATGGAGGGGACAAAACCCAGTCTCGGTCAGGCTGCCATGCTGGGGCGGGGGGGGTTGGCTGGAAGGCAGCTGGGGGAAGCCGAGTGGGGAAGCAGAGGGAGGAGAAGGGGGCAGGGGGGGGCCTGCCTCTGGCTCCTGCATGCCGCCCCCCAGCCCCCAGCGTGAAGGCAGGTGGCCGCTGGGAAACTGGGCCACTGTGGGGTAGGCACAGAGAGAGCCTAAGCTCAACACAGGCTGGGCCCTAATGGGAAACCAGGGGGTTACAGGAGGGTTTTCTGGGGGAAGGAGACCCTGTAGGAGTGATTCAGACCACGGCCAGGAGGGTGCCAGTGTCCACGGACACAGACCGCAGGGTGGTTCCTGTCCCACTCCCTGGGCCACCTGTGAGGACCTCCTTGATGTCCCTCCCCATAGCAGCTCTTGATGGGCCCTGTCCCCAGGGGGCCCAAGGGAGGGGCTGAATCCGGTCAAGACCTTAGCTTTTTCTGATGGGAGAGACAAGGTGCTAGAGCAAAACGCTTTTCTTCAGCCCTGACCAGAGAGACAGACAGAGATGGAGAGCGAGAGGGACACTGGGGTGTCTTAGGGTGGCGGTTCTCAAAGTGTGGCCCGTTGGCCTCTGGGGGTTCCTGAGAACTTTTCATAAAGATGCAAAGGTGTAACTGCTTTTCTCACCGCGGCAACCCGGGCATCGAGGGTGGGAAGCAGTGGCAGGTAACACTGATGTGCCCCCACGCCAAGCAGTGTGCCGGCGGTCACCGTGGTCGTCATCGCTGTGCCCTTGCCGGGAAAGAAGAGCTGTACTCGCTTAAGAATGTCCTTGATGAAGCTATAAAAATTGTTAATTTTTATGAAATCTCACCCCTGGAGTACGTGTCTTTTTAACATTCTGAGGGATGGAAAGGGAAGTACCCACAAAGCTCTCGCTGTGTCCTGACATTCAGGGCTTGGCCTTGAGGACAGGTACTCTCGTGACTACGCCGAGAGCCACTTTTTTCACCAAACGCCACTTGAACTTGAAAGAGTGACTGACAGACAAACCCTGATTTTTTTGGATTTGGGTATCTGGCAGACGTTTTCTCAAAAGTGAACAAAGTCGGACTGTCACTTCAAAGGGGAAACAAAACTGACAGTATTTGTCACTAGTAATAAAATCTGAGCTTTCAAGTGAAAATGAGACTTTTGGATAAAAATCTCGGGCACCGTGACTTTGACAGTGTCCTACAACTCACCCAGTCACGTGTTCCGATGAGACCGGTGATGATACCAAGGAATGTCATTTTCTAAAACATCGTGGCATGAAACATGTCGACATTCGGAAGATCTGCATTCCTCAGTGAACCAGCATTTTCTGAATGACCCACACATCAGGTTACAAAATCACGCATTGGGAAATGACTCATTCAAAGTGCAAGGCAGACCAGTGGGTTTTAATGGGAGAGTGCGCCAAGTTCAGAGCCGTGGTTTCAAGGTTCCACGCTGCACCCGACCTTCGAGAAGCCATCACTGGCCGAGTTTTAGTGTAATAGCAAAGAAGAGCAGCCCCCGGGATCTGGAAAGTCCACTTCAATAGTCCTCCCTTGGCCAAACACACATCCGTGGGAAGCTGGATTTTTTCCACAGCCTGACCAAAACAATGTATCAGCCAGGACTGAAGACAGAAGCACACCTGAGAGCCCGGCTGTCCTCTGTTAAGTCAGACACTAAAGAAGCTTACGAACACGTCATGCATTAATGTGTTACCACTGTTATCTTTACAGAAATTAGTAAGTTCTGGGTTTTTTTTCTCAGTTGTAATTTCTCATACACTGAATATCCACAGCAATTGGCCACATGAAGCCAAAGCTCCTTGGGGTCCTCAATACTTTTTAAGAGCGTCAAGGGGCGCTGAGACCAATGGTTCTAGAACCACTGGCTTAAGGCATGGGAAACAGACAGGAAGAGGGCAGAGGGCATGTGTTGTCACGTTTTGTGGAGCAGGGCGCCGGCAGGAATCATTCTCTGCCCCCACAGTTGGCCTTGGACTCAGTAAGGGCGTTTGAGAATTCTACCCTGCATCCTATGGCGAGAGACACAACCTTAGGCGGGATGGTGATATGTGTGAGATGGTCCTGGCAGGTAGTAGAAGAGCCACCCGGAGGCCCTGAGTGAGCAGAGGGCGAGGGAGAGGAGGCGGCCACTTCCGAGTTGGCCTGGGAGAGGTGGGGCAGGGGGCGGCGACGGCGGGGGCAGCTTGGGAATCCGGGCTGCGAGGGAGGTAACACGCCCTGGGCCCCACTGCTCCATCAGAAAGTAAAGAGGAGCTGGTGGAGGGGGTGCCCAAGAATTTAGAGTTGAACAGGGAGGGATTCCTGCCACCAGTGTGCAATTCACAGGATGCCCCGGGCCCTTTCCCAGGGACGTGTTAATTACCTTCCCCCACTGGTCCCCATGGGTAACCAGGCTGGAAATGAGCAGAGGCAGTCTCCAGCTCACTTTCCTCTCTTCTGGCTGGGAAAACCAATGATCCTCAGCCCCAACCTTGTCTCTGGTACAGAGATGTGGAATTTTCCAGGAAAACTTCAAAATCATCACTGAGAGGGAAAGACAGTTGAAAACTGATCTCAAAGAGGGGAGAGAAAATAAAAGGGCAGGCTGGGTTCCCCAGGTACCCCCAGAACACAGGGCGCTGGGGATGTGAACGCTGAAAGTCTGTGTTTTCATCTCACACACAAAGTCCCCAGGCCAGCACTCAAACTTGACCTGGCGCCCCCAGTCATCACCTCCTCCCAGGATTTGAAGCTAGGGGACCCACAGGCCTTATGGTTTCTGCTGAGAGCAGCATCTCAGAGGGAGTCTCTGGACAGTCAACCAGCCAAACGTCTAGGGTCTGATATCCCAAACGGAGGTGAGAGTACAGCACTCCACCAGACACACCTGTAGGGCCATCCATCCCCCAGACAGCCATGAGAGCTGGCTTTGCACCAGGCACCAAATTACATGCGAGGAGCCCATCAGGGACAATGGCAGAAAGCCCTCCACCCTCACAGATCTCACTCTCAGAGAAGGAACCAGGCCACTGGGGCAGACACCTTGCCTGCAAAGCTGTGGGAATACAGGAAGAGAACCTGAACTCAGCCTTGGGCAATCTGGGAAGGTGTCTGGAGGACCTGCTCAGAAGAGATAATACAGTGTAGGTGGTAGGAGCCTTGGGTTTGAAACCTACTTCTCAGCTCTGTGATTCCAAGCCTTGACCCCTCCTCTATAAATTAAGATGATATTAGTATCTGTATCAAGGGTTGCTAAAGAATTAAGCAAAATAATGCAGGTAAAGAGCATGAGATGGGGATTGCCACATAAATGTTAAGCGTTCTATTTACAACCATGCCAGGTCCTAGTCTCAGCCTTGATAAGTCCACCCGGAGCAGACCCCAGACTGGCCCATACCAGGCCAAGCTGCCAACGCTGGGTAGGAGCACTGATAGACCACCTGGCCCAATCAGCCTCAACCCTGACCCTTTCCATACAGCAGGCACACCCGGGTTGGAAGGGTTCAACCCCAGGGCCTGGTCCGGCAGATGACAAGCAGAGGGGGCAGCTGCCCACTCTCCTGGGTCTGTGGAGCGTCGAGCACAACTCAGTGCTGATCTTGATGAATGTTATCTTCCAGCATGGAAACTCCAAGTCACCTGCCTGGGAAGAAGCCGGGAAAAAAAAAATCCCACGGCCATGCCCTCCCCTGGAAAAAAAAAAAAAAAAAAAAAAAATTTCTAGGAAACAAAATACAACGACATCTTTTTATTTTGTTTTTTTCGGTAATTATACTAAAGATGAAAAACTCATAATAAACATCTCCCAGTCCCCACCTGCTAACAGTAATTATAATAGACTCAACAATAAATGGTAAAGCAGGGCAGAGCTGCATCTCGGGAATTCTCTAGGGCATGTGGATTAGCTCGGAAAGCCTGAATGATTAAAATACACTAATTAAAATTTTGTGTTCCTTGGTAACTCGTCTGCCTGGGCCCCTGGTGTTGGCAAAATGGGAATTAACGTGACAAAAGCAACACAGAGGGTTTTTGTTTTAAATAAAGAAAAAAAGAGAGAGAGAGAGAGAGAGGGAGAAGGGAAGATCTATATAAACAAGTTAGACACCAGGAGAAAAGAAAGATGAGGTGGTTTTCTTTTTCTAACTGGAGCACCAAGATGTTTGGGACAGCAAAGTGTAAGGGACAGGGTCTGGGGCCTGGAAGGGAGTCCCTCTGACTGCTCTGGGGTCCTGTGCGGGGCACGAGGAGCATGTGTCCAGGGGTCACTGTTTAAAAACAATTACTGAAGAGAGGAGGGTGGGAGGGAGAGAAGTGGGGGCAGCAGGCGCCCACCCAGTCCGGCTTTCCAACGACATTCCTCTAGGGCAGGCCACATACCCCCAACTCCCCACCCCACGGCCAACGGGACCCTGGGAGGACGCAAGGGAGCTTCTACCCCATTGCAGTTGCACAAAAGAAATTGAACACTTTTGAGTTGCCCTTAGCAACCTAATTGCATCAGTACATTGCACACAGGAGCCAAAGTAACTGAATTTTGATGAAAAGACGGCGGTAATTTACGGCATCACAAAATTAGTTGTCATGGCGACGGGTTAATTACATCTCAAATTAACAATGCAAGTGTGGTGAAATTAAATATAAATCATATTTTCTGCATAAATTATAGGGGTTGATTAGACCGGGGCTCTGGGAGAGGGAAAGGTTGAGCCGCCACGGGCCCCAAGCTGCATTCTGAGCTGCCGAGAGAGGCGCCTGCAAATGCAGGCGCGGATGGGGAGCTCTTGGAGGGGACGGGGGACCCGCGGAGTCAGGCGCCGGGGCTGCCGAGGCTGCCTCCCTCTGCTCCCGCTGCCACTCGCAGGCTCAGCTGGCTCCACGCAGTGCCAGGGCTGTCCCCAAAGTTTGCTTCTGTTTGGATCAAACTTTGGCTGGGGGAGGGGGCGGGCAAGCGAGGAGGAGGGACGGCAGGTGCCTCTTAGCTGAGTTCTACCTTCAACCATCCCAGATGACTTTCCCGCTTTCCGTGCCCTGAGCCCTCGGAGAACCCTCCACAGATGGCCGGCTTAACCTCCCTCTCCTCAGTTAAATGGGGTCAAATGGTTTCTGAGTCACAGGCATCTGACTACCAGGGGACAGGCCCCATGCCACCCGCCAGGCAAACCGCGTATGGCCAGGGCTGCACCAAACGGGCAGCCTTCGTTGTGGGTGTCCAGGGTATCCAGAGACAGACCGTGGGGGGGGCGGGCAGCAAGCACATCTGGCTGAAAAATGAGCTTTTTGAGCCAGCTCTGGTCAGGGAGTCACCCTGCTGACCCCGCTCCCCAGGGGCAGGGCAGGCTGACCCTGCCTTCTTTGAATGGGGGTAGAACAGCAGAGAGCAAAAAGCAGAAGAGACCCCGAAGAGCACCATGGGCATGCCCCCCGGGGGCTCTGCCAGCAACACGCAGCCCCGGTACCACCCACCTGTCGCAGAGGGCCAGCCCTGCCGCCGAGCACTAGCTCTGGGCCAGGTGCTCATCGGAACCCCCCAGGTGGTAGAGGGTTTAGAATCGTGCCTCCCTCCTCCCACTCCTGGCCTTGTTTCTTGGCTTCTAGGGATTACGCCCTAGAACTCTGGTTCCCAGACGAAAGCCCGGTTTGTTACTCGGACAAAGGTATCATGAGGCAATAAACCGGGAGTTCCAAACTTTGGTGATCAGTGACTCACTGGAGAACCTCCTTAAACCTGTGGGCTCATCAGGCCCTGGCTTTGGAGAATCTGATGCTGTATCTGGAGGGACCAGAATCTGAGTTTTTAACCTGTGTCCCCCTGAGAGCCTGAGACAGGCAACCCCAGGCCCACACTTAAGAGGCACAGACAACATGGTCTGTGATCCCAGTCTGCAGACGAACGGAGGCCCAGCCGGGTTAAGCCACTTTTGCAGATAGGGCAGGACTGAGATTTGAAGCCACCTCCGAGCTGTCACCCGTAACATGCAATGCCCCTCTCCCAAGGCCGTGTTAGGCACCGGGCCAGGCCACGTGGGAAACACAGGGACCAAGGGAGCCACGAGCCTGTCCTTGAGGAATGCACTGTCTAGTGAGGACACAGAGGGTCAAGCAAACACACATGGCCCGAAGTGTCCAGTCCGTCACTAAGGGACAGGGACATGGGAGCACAGGAGCGATAGTGGGGACAAATGGAAGGCAGGGATCAACATGCAGTGAGGCGCTCCCCCCAGGGTACCTGGCTGGGCTGAGCACCCCGCTGGGTGCGCCAAACTTCACCTGGCCCAGGTGGGAGGAATTTCCTGAAAGGCCCCTGCAGAGAGATGGGGCGGAGGAAGGAAGAGAAGGCCCTTGGCGGTCCCCTGACCACGGATGTGCATGTGCAGCTCATGAATATTTCAGCGGCCATTTATTTATCCCTGCACCATCCAGCTGCTGGGGCCACAGACCCAAGGTGGGTAAATATAGCCACTGGGCGATCAATGAGGCATCCGCTCCCCCCCAGCCACATCCATTAGGCCCCTTGTTCCCACAGCCTGCTGGCTGGGCACCCTGTCCTGCTCAATTGGTTTCCGATTTTCATTAGCGGTGGAGGCACAGCCCTGCTCCAAGGCTGGGCGTCCCCCTCACCCCTCTGGGCCCTCCCCCCTTGGGCTGGGCATGGCGCCCGGGGCTGCCTGCCGTCAGCCTAGAGGGGCCGTTCAGAGAGACCAACCCACGAGAGTGGTGAAGCTGGGACGTGCAGATCTCAGCAGCCAGACCTCGCTTCCCTGGCTGGCCCTTGGGCAACGCAGAGGATGGCGGGGTTTCCCTAGGACTCCGACACCCACATCAGGACCAGCCGGTGAGCATGAGCTGGTTCTAGAAAGCTGAGGTTCTCGTTTGCTGGCTCTGAGGTTTCTGGGGGGCCTCCACTTTCCACACCTGGAGTGACAGAGCCCGGGGGGAGTCTGGTGGCTGTAGGGTTGGGCTGCCACAAGGTGACCCCGGCTCTCTCGGCCCCCACTCTTCCCCTGAGCCTGAAGTTGCACCCAGGCCACCCTGGCCGCCTGTCCTCCAGGGTCGGGTCTGGCTCCAACCTCCTGTCCAGTGGGCTACCATGCTCTCTTCAAGGGCCTCACATCAGACTGGAAGGTGCTACCCAATTCCCAGTCCCCGCTCCTCTTGCCAGGTGGAGCGCCCCTCATGCAAGCTGGGCTCAGCACTGTGCTCAGCTGGGTAGAGACTCCAGGGGTGGTCTCAGCCCTGGCTGGGGTCCGGGCACCTACTCCTTCATCCGACAGACGGTTGGTTCCTCAACACCACGATGTGTCAGACATTGTCGCGGGGGTACAGGTATGGACGAGACAGATCCAAATCCCTGCCTTCATGGGGCTTAGCCTCGGCGGGGGGGGGGTGGGGGGGGTGGGGGGGGGGGAGGGAGGGTAGGAACAAATAATTGAGTGAACCAAAAACTACTGAGTTCTGGGGGACAATAAAATAAGGACTGTGATACAGAGTGATAGAGGACAGAGGTGGGATTACCTGAGTTGCCTCTGAGGAGGTAACATTCAAACCAGATACCAGAAAGATAAAAGGGAGCAGGGCAGCCTGGGCCTTCCAGTTGAGGAACGTCTCAGTCCCAGGGGGCTGACGCAGCAGAAAATGCCAGAAGGAGCACCCCCTTGGTGCCAGGTGCCCAAAGGCTTAGGCCAGTGGGCGCCCTGAGGCAGGCTTGCCGAGCATCCCCATGGCCTGGGAAAGGGTAAGAGAGGTAGAATGGAGAAAGGAGGACAATGGCTGGCACAGGACCAGGGACATGAGGCCACCTGCCCTGTTGCTGTGAACACAGGGCCCTCCTCCAGGGCCGCCGCCAGGACAGAAGGGAACTGTGTGGCCTGCGTGGGGTCCTGCCTGCACTGGGAGGCTGGAAGGCCAGGGGATGACCAAGGGCCCCTTGACTCCACCCCAGGCCAGCCCCAGAGACGGATGGCCTTGACCCTTCTGTCCGCTGGCAAGGAAGACACAAAGGGTGGGGTGGGAGGTGAGAGGCAAAGAGTGAGCATGAATTCCAGAGGGAGCAGGAGAGGGAGGCAGGCCTGTGCCTTTAAAAGAATTTTCATTTAAAGGCTCTTCTCTCTTCCACCATTTCAGTGATCTATATGCAAATATGCTAATGCATGCAAATTAAGACACCACTTTTAGTCCCAATTTAATAGAAAGCATTAAAATACCATTTTTTTTTCCAAAAAACTCCATATGCATGAAGGAAGGATTTTTTTTTTCTTTTTCTTTTTTTTTTTTTTTTTTTTTTTTTTACTTTTCACTAAAGTCACATTCCGGCAGCAATTTTATGCTGTCAAAATGTTCTCAACGAGGGGAGATTTGACTGGCTTCTCTGAGAGCCAGTCACAGGAAGCTTGGGCTCTGCTTCGTGTTGAGTTTTTCTTTTTTTTTTCATTTTGGGGGGGGGTGTCAGAAGGAAAAAAAAAAAAAAGGAAGGAAGGAACAACAGAAAACAAGACACCCAAGAATTTTCTGATGGGTCGTTTCTAATTCCGGGCCGGGGTCCAGTCTGCTCTCTATCAAGCATGTCACTCAACCACAGCCCCCAAAGACGCGCGGGCAGTCTGGGTGTGTGTGCGCGTGGGTCACCCCTGCTCTCAAGTGTGGGCGCAGAGAGAGTGGGCAGGTGCCGCTCTGTGTATGACACTTGGCGGGAACATCCTCCCAGGGGCCTGGAACCGCCAGCCACACACACCTCAGGAGGGCAGTGCCCTTGGAGAGGAGAGGACGGCGGAGGGCACCGGGGCTGGGGGAAGGGTGCCGGGGAGGCGGGGGACGTGTGCTGGCCGCTCGGCAGCCCCAGCTGCACATCAAGGACGGCGTATTTTCACTCCACTCGCTGCTCTGTAATTAAACTCGGCTGCTCCCACTTGGGCTAACAGACCTTTTCCGGAGCGCCCCAACCCTCCCCGCCTCTAAGGAGCCCATTCCCCCTTCCCCAGCCTTGTTGGCCCCTGGGTCTTCCCAGAGACCCTTCAAGAGACTTCTGATTCTTGATCTGAAAGGCCTTGGTCAAAACCACGGGTGCCCAGTCCCTGAACGGCCGGCCGCTGTGGGTCATCTCTCCCACTCCCTGGGCCCACTCCCCGGGGTACGGCTCCGGATTAGACCCCCGCGCCTCCGGCACCCGCGCTCCGCCGGCTCCTCCACCGTCCCTGGCTTTTCCTTCTGGGCTCAAGTTGGTCAGGGCCTGAGCTCTGGGAAGCTGCAAGGTGCTCTGATCCCAGCTGGGGGCCTCCTGAAGGGGTGACACTCGGCCATTCAGGGGGAAAGGCCACCCTGCTGTGTGTGGGGCACCCCTGGCGGGCAAGGCTTCAGTCCCGTGTCACAACAGGTCCTCATTTCACAGTTACGGTGAACACTGACTCCCACCACCCTCTACAGGAGGGCGGCCCACAGGCCGAGCGCCCACCTAGGGGCTCGTCAGCGGCTGGCGCCTTTACTCTTCTCAGTGACCCTGCGGCATCAGAATGACCCGTTCCAAGTTACAAATACAGAAAAGCAAGGCCAAGGGAGGTGAGGCCACTTGCCCAAAGTCTCACAGAAACGACTGCCGACTGGCGGTGCGGCCTGTGGGTCTGTCCCACTCCCCAAACCAGCTGGAAGGCCAGGGGTCACACTCCCTACCCCGGCTCGGCCCCGTCCCAGTTAGGAACCCCGCCTGCGCCATGTGGGGCTTCAGGTCTCCATCTGTAGAATGGGAGAGGGAGGCCGTGTTCGTACTTGGCTTTTTTGGCTCCATCTGTTCACAACTGTGTAACAGATGGAAGAGAATCTGGGGCGGGGGGTGTTCTCCCCAAGCCGGGGAGGTAAGGCAGACTGGCTCCCCCAGGCCGCCTCATGCTGCGGAAGAGGCCCTGAATGGGCCAGGAGGTTAAGCAGGGCTCGGGAAAGTGGGGAAAGAAGGATCCAGAAGCAGGAGACTGAGGAAGCTGAAAACTGGGGGTAAGAGGCCTTAAAGAAATCAGAAAAAATACTTAGATGGGGCTTTAAGGGATAATGAGGCAGAAACCCCATGCCAGAGAACTGTTCAAAGGGAAAAAACAGCAAAGAACAGAGAAAAGACCCCCGGGCAGTGGCCCCAGGCTGGGTGAGAGCAGAGGACAGGGACACGCAGCAGACGCGAGATACGCGAGTGCCCACGCGGGCCCCGGGCTCGGCGTGCAGGGAGCGGGGCTCGGCACACACAGGGTTCTCCAGTGCGCATGAGAAGGCAGGAGGGAACAGCGGAGCTGGGCTGACGCGCCGGGCCGCCTAGCAGAAGTCACGGTGCAAAAAGGCTGAGATATTTACCGGAAGTGCATCGGTTGGTGCCAAAGCTCTGTTTTTATTGTCAGGGAAAAAACAAACCCAACCACCGAAACTCGTCTTCAACTGAGAATCCACGCAGAGGGAAACAATTTCCCAACAAACCTGTTTTATTGGATATAAATATCTAATTATTTGTACCAGGCCCTGGAATGCCAGACATTTTGCAGCTTTTATAACATGTGTAGGAGTCTTTACAAACGACATATATACAACTATACACATATATATCGTTATATAGAGAGTTATATATAAATATAGCTATATATTAGCAAACCTGATTTGAATTTCATCTGAATTTTTTGCTTAGTGAGCAGTTTTTTGTGTTCCCCCCCACCCCCGAACCTGGGAAAGAGCTAGAACACTTCGGGGCTGCTCAGACCCTCTTTCTGGGGGGCATATTTCTGCGCCCTAATGTGCCCGACCCAGAAAGCTCCAGAGAAAGGGCCACTGCGCCGTATGCAATGACACACATGCCCGCCCCTCCCGCGGCCGCTCGGTGGCTCTGAACCGCACACTGGCTCACAGCACTTCACAACCACGGACGCACGGCTGCAAGTCGATACCTCACACATGACACAAACATGCTGTCCCAAACAGACAGACAAAAGTATTGACTTTTCAGACACAAAGAGCACCATCACGCTTCAGAGCAAGCCCGTTGTTGGCTTTGCACAAACCGCGGAGGGCGACAAAGAACCGGGCAGAGGGGCAGGGAGGGGGGAGGGGGAGAGAGGGGGAACTTGTCTTGTGGGGAATAATGTAGATCAGCCTGTCATCTGGAGACCCATCTTCATCTAGAATTAATGCACTAAAGTTCTTTTGTTTTTCCCCTAAATGGTTTTAAAGAGACGGGCGAACGCTCCGTCCGGACCCGGGGGCTTGGTGTGCAGCTGGCCCGGCCTCTGGAAAGTGAACAGGCGGCCCATTCTCGCCAGGCCTGAGTCCATTATCTTTCTTTCCCTGGCCCACCCTGCTGCCGCCTGGTCTTCTCCCAACTTGTAGAAAGAAAGTTACACATGTCTGGTTTTCACGGTTCCCGGTCTGGGCGGCAGCACACAGCACAGCCCGCGGCTGGGGCAGGAGAAGGGGTGCGGCAAGGACTGTGAATCAAGGTGCCAGGGTCAGTGCCGGGGTAGGGGGGAGGCTGGTGGCAGTCTCCCGGAGACAGCGCTAAGAGAGCATGCAGGGAGGGCAGAGGTCGGCTCCCCTGAGATAGGAGTCCCCTGCAGCTGAGGACAGAGGGGCAGAGGCTGGGGAAAGGAGGAGACTGAGCATCAACCACAGAATTCCAGGGGGGCCCTGAAGGAAATCACGGTCAGGGGAAACTGTCCCTTGAGGCCCAAGGGCTGAAGGAACCAGTCCAGTTTGAGTGATATTTGGAGAGAACATAGCCAGGGGTTGGCTGTTGGCATGGGTGGTGAGAAGGAAACCACATTTCCAAATGCCTCTGTCTTAGTCCTAGGGATCCTCAGGGAGAAAGGGCTCCACCAAGAACCTTCTGAGAATGCCCGCCCACCCTCTGCTTAGAGACCCGTACTCCGGGGGGCTGGGCCAGGGACCCAGGGGCCGAGAACAGACAGTAGCAACAGGAACAGAGTTGAGCCATTTCAATTATTCATATGCCAGATGGATTCTTTTCCTGCCTTTTTTTTTTTTTTTCTATAAAAATAAGGAGGGTGGCAGGATTGGGTCTTACGACAGTCTCCAAAATGGGGGGAGGAAGGGGAAGGGGAGAAACATAGAAATCAAACCCCTCGTTTGTGCCCGTCCCCTTCCCTGGAGACCCCTGGTCTACCGACAGGAGGGCAGGAAGGACAGAATGCCCTATGGGGCCAAGATCAGAGGTGTCATTTAGGTTCCCTGTGAGCAGAGAGCAAGAAGCAAGGAAAATGGTTGAAGGAAGGGAGGGAGAGAGAGAGAGGAGCACGGAGCATGGGGTGGAGGGGGGAGGCAGGCAGAAGAGGGTTCCGACCTTCTGTGAAGGATATAAAAAATCCAGCCGCCTCGGGGGACACCCAACTATCTAGCATATTGCTGTTAAAATGTCTGCAAAATTTAATACACTTGGCATGCCATCTAATCAGTCCTTGGAAACTCGGGCACTCTCTCCCTCCTATCGTCAAACTGCCTCAGACCTCAAGCCTATGGGGTTCCCACCTCCACCCTGCCCCCCGATTTTAGATAAAACTGCCCCCCCCCCATAAAACCAGCTGCTGTGGCTTTTAGGACGCATTTCATCCTGAAGTTCGCCCAAGGTCCACAATCTACAAGGTTTTCTAGGAGGCAGGCAGTGCCAGAGCGAGCCGGAGGTGGGGTCCTGGGGCCAGGACTTTGGTCCCCAGACTTCCTGGGGGGGTGGGTGGGGTGCATTAGTAGGAGAGAGAAGGAACGTGAGGGGTGGCATGGACTGCCACAGGAGCGTGGTCCCAGACGGCCAGGCAAAGGCTGCTCTGTCCGGGGGAGCCAGCGATAGCCATTCACTCGGTTCTTCTTTAAGTGGTGGCCAGGGACCCTGAGAGTGGTGTCCACACCTGAGCACACGCACACCCCACTGCACGTGTGGGCCTGTGCCCGCCTGGGCGCTCTATCCGTCCATCCATTATTGGGAAACTTTGGTGAACCCCACAAGGTTCTGTGGCTACTCCAAGTCCCCAACAACCCACCAGGAAGTTTCCAGATCAGCCCCAGAAGTGGCCGCCGGACCTTCTACCCCAAGTGCAGCACTCGGAGCCCAGCAAGACATGGATACTTTGGCAGGTCGAAGCCTGCTTCGACGTGACCAGGAGAGATCTGTGGAGCTCCTGAAGGGTCCTGGAGGATCAATGCCCAGAACCTTCCCTCCACCCTATAGAAATTGAGTTTGTACCAAATTCTCTTTATTCTTTTTTTTCCCCCCCTTACTTCTGACTGACTTAAAGTCTCAGGAGAACTTAAGGAGGCCTGGAGGACCCTAAGAGACTCAGGGAACCCCAGAAAGCCCACACCACGCTAAGGCAAAGGTTCTCCAGAAGATAGGGGTCAGGCGGGACAGGCCAAGAATCAGAAGAACCCAGAATCCCTTCCATTTGCAGGAGAAAGCCATAGTGGCTGGGGACCCAGAGCACAAGTGACCCCTTGTGAAATTCCCTGCCCCTCACCACACAGGCAGGAATGTTGGCAAACAAGAGAAGGGAGCTCAAGGGGGTGGAGACAGGGGGTGCTGTCTGGGTGGGCAACCCACACAGTTAGCCAGGGCCCCATGCTCAGGAGGGCACATACTGTCACTGCCGTGAAATCACTATTTTTTTTTTAAGATTTATTCATTTATTGGAGAAAGAGAGAGGGAAAGGGAGGAGCAGAAGGAGAGGGAGGAGAATCACAAGCTGACTCCCTGACATGGGGCTTGGTCCTAGCACTGAGTTCATGACCTGAGCCGAAACCAAGAGTTGGGCACCCAACCGACTGAGCCACCCAGGCACCCCTGTCATGAAATTCTTAATAGTTTAGAACAAGGTGCCCCATATTTTCATTATGCACTGGGCCCCTCAAATTTTGAAGCTGGTCCTGAGTGTGGGTTTTGGGAGATCAGAGGATCTGGATTAGAATCCCAAGGCTCTGCCCCCTATAAGCCAAGTGACATCAGAAAAGCTACTTATTATCTCTGGCTGCAGGGAGCCTCGCCTATCAAGTGGGGTGATCACACCTGCTCTCACAGTGGCCGGGGGAACCAAGACGGGCAGAGTGGGGGGAAGAAATTTGGGAATATGATTACATGATCCTGCCAAACAGGAGGTGTGTTGACCAAGAGGGAAAAGTGAAGCCAGTCCAGGTTCATGTTGGTGGTGGCTTCCTCCCACCCCAGGGATGACCTTCCCCCTTGTGGCGAGATGTCTGCTTCAAAGCAGTGTGGTAGGGAAGCCTGTGCCATATGCCCAACCTCCTGGCCCCATTCTCCGTTGAAGAAACTGGGACAGAGTCAACAGATGACCTGCCTGTTGTCACAGAGCCGCCTCCGGGCAGGGCAAGGCTGAGGACATACTGTTCCTGCTGTCCAGGCTTTGTTTTGGCCACAGGACACTTGAGATGGGGACAGTGAGAAGGAGAAGGAGGCAGGATTTGGAATGGGGAGACGGAAAGGCTTCATTCCATTCTATCATACACACACACACACACATGCACACACAACTTGGGCGCGCATGTGTGTGCGTACACACGGCGAAATTAAAGCTGAGAACTTGGCCAAAAAGAAAAATCCTACCCCTGTTCCATCGAAACTTATTTTAGGGCGGGAGGTAATTGCCAAAGACCCAAATAAAAAGCCAACCACAGGCTGTAAACGGTTCCAAGTCTTTAATTAGACCCCAAGAAAAAATAGTGGCAAAAGGAAAATGAACGTAGGAGACGGCTCCCTGAGGAGGGATTACGCGTGTGGTCCCTTCCCCCTTCCTAGGGCCAGGGGATTCGGAGGAAGGCTACCCCTCCTGGGGTGGGCACTGGGGTGTGGGCACTGCCCATCGTGAGGGCAGGCACGAAGCCAAGCATGGCACACCCCAGGCGAGGGCCAGGCTTTGTCTTGGGTCCTTCACCCAGGGCTTTCCTAGGCCCCAGCCTGAGGAGGCTCACCCAGCGTTGGGCACCATGAGGCTGAAGGGAAGGGAAGCTCTTTCCACCAGCCCTGGAGGTGAGGGAGCAAGGAAAGAGGTAAAGCTTTGGGTCTGGAATGGCCTTTGACTCACTGCAAGATGTGCCCATCAAGTCACAAGGCCCGGCTCGTAGGCTACCGACCAATCTACCCACATGACACGGCTCCCATTCCCCGGAGCTGCCCTCCCACCTGTGACTCGAGACCCTTGTTCTGGGTCCATGAGGAACTGGGTGGCCCTGAGGTCATGTAGGCAAAGCAGATGCCCCAAGGCCTCTCTTCACCCGGGCCCTCCATGTGAGGGTGTGCTCTCAGGAGCCCTCGGGGTGACAATGTGCCCAGGCAAGGGAAGCACACACGGCCCTGGGCTCCAGGTCGCACTGGTCACCCCACGATCCTCCCCCAAGCCCCTTCCCTGCCCTGGCCTTGGAGGACACAGGGGACCCTGGACTGGGTTTGTGGGTCCGGAAAGAAAAGAGAAGGTAAGGGTGTGCCGAGAAAGGTGTCCATACTCTTCCCTCTCCTATCACCAGATGCGACTCAGCAGACTAGCAAATCCCACGGCAGGGGGATCGTGCTAAGCAGCAAGGCCAGCAGGAACCCCACCACGGCCGAAGCGCCGCCTGGCATCAATGTCATAACAGCAGCTGGTCCCCATGGCAGGAGAGAGGCGCTGAGCCCAGGACCCGGGGAAGAACCCCGGAGGGGAATGAGCCCCAGCCTGCCTCAAGCCCACCGGCGGGATCAGGTGGCCTGACCCCCCACCTGTGAGGCATGGCAGGACGGTGAGGGGGCTTTCCAACTAAAGCCAGCCGACGACAATTGGGCACGTCCAAGGGAGGGACAGGAAGACCTTGCCTCACTGCTGGCATCCAAGGCAGTGGGACAACCATGTTGAAGACCCCTGCCCTGCTTTGTCCCACGTCACCCCAGCGACCACACCCACACTTGGCTCCCCTACCAGAACGGGCACTCGGGCTGAGTGGGGAGCACGGTGCTCTCCTGGCTTTCCTCTGCACTACCCCCCACCGCCTCTTCTAAGCCTAGGCTAGGAGGACGTGCTCCAGAAACCCCACCGAATGGATGGGTCAGCCCTTGCCTGCTGAAAAGACGATGGCTTGCTGGAGTGGGGGGCCGGGCCCCGCCAGATATGCTGTGTTCTTTACCAGTTTCCTTTCCCAGATCTCGAACAGAATGTCAGAGACCGCAGATAACCAGCGGGAGAGGCCAGGCAGCACGGAGCACTCCCTGTTTATTAATAAGCTATTTATTCACCAGCAGTGAAGGCAGGAGCACCTAAGGGGCCCAGACCCTGTTGTGAGCACTGTAGAGGCCATACCCCTTGCAGAGAGGGGATTGTCATGTCCATTTTACAGAGGAGGACATTGAGGCTGAGCATGGTGACGTGATGTCCACACATGGACCAGGGGTGGTCCTGACTGCAGCCCAGGTGGGCCCAGCTCCAAAGCCTGTCTCTCACCACCAGCCCCCTCTGCTACCCAAGTTCTCTAGTCTGACCCCTGGCGCTGGCCCATGCCCGCGGGCTGCTGGATTCTCTGGTTACTGGTTTAATGCATGTGCCTTGAGCGCTCAGAGTGTCAAGCAGGTGATAAGAATGACTCTTTTCCTAGCTACCCACCATGGTGAAGGTCAAGGCCTGCATGGCCAGAGCAAGCTGGAAGGTCTCTCCAGGAGGAGAAGGAGGCGTGAATCCGACCTTCCAAGGTGGTCCCCACATCACCATCTGGTCAAGTGGGCCTCCCTGCTGGCACCTTCCTGTTCGCCTTGCTCTGTGCGGCTGGACAGGCTTCCATCCATCAGGACAGGTGGGATTCCTCCTGGACGAGCCCTGTGGCCACTGCTTCCCAACTTCCTTCCCAGCTTGGGAACAGGACGGGAGAAGCAGTCCAAGCTCCTGGCGGAGGCAGCAGAGGTCTGCTAATTATTTCACTCTCCATCTTCCCCAAGTGCTCCCCAGACAGAACCAGATGGTCCCAGCGACGTGCCCTCTACTCCTGTCCTCCCCTTTAAATGACATCTTCACCTTACACCCTGTCTCCAGCTTCCCCTTCTATACTGCAAAAGCCCCCCCAAAACCCCTTCTCTGCCTCAGCCTGTCCTGGGCCCAGAGAGCCCCAGGAGGATGGGGAGGACGATGAGAACTCTGATCCCGATTTGCAGTGGAGAGAGTTCTAAGGGGAGCCAAAGTTTAGACAAGACCACTTTCTTCTTGCCTTCAAATAATTCAGCAAGGGGGTAGGAGACCCAGGGCTGAGTCTGCCCCATTTCTTGGAAGTGTTAAGAGCTGACTCTGTGTCCAAAACTACTAACTTAAAACCCGACAATCAAAGCTGGCTGGTCCCCCCTCCCCTGCCCCAGGAGGACACCATAGAGAAGCTGCTCCAATCAGAAGCAAAACACTCACTGGGGGCTTCTGCGGTACCATGAACTCCTCCCGGGGCTCATTGTTGACATTTCTGGGTCCTTGGCGGGGTGGTGGCCTACAAGGGGCATGACTGTGCCCTCTGGGTGGCCAGCCTGTGTAGACACACTCACCCAGACATCGAGCGATGGAACAGCACGGTCCCAGGGCAAGGAGCTAGGGACAATCAAGGCTGAGAAGCCCTGCTGTGTCCCAGAGGCCCTGGGGCGGGGATGGCCCTGTTCCGGGAGGCCACCCGATGCCCCAGTGCCAGCACCTGTGAGGTGTAGACTCTGGCTGGTGAACCCGACCCACTCTTCTGGGCGTTGGTTTTCCCGCTTGTAAAACGAACCTGAGCTGCACGACCCCTGGGGTCGCAGGGAGCAGGCCAGAGCTGCTACATGGGAGAGGCGGGTCACTCCCAGTCAGGCGGGCCTGCTCCCAGTCAGCCCTCAGAGCTGCCAACTGTGATTATCATTGTCATGATGATTATTATTATTAGCAACATTTTCAGGCACATTGCTCCAAACATTCTATGTGCCTCCTCTCAGAACTACAGAGTGATGAGGTAGATCTGAGCTTATGGCCTAGAAAAGCCACATTTCCTGAAATGTTGAGCCCAGAATTGAAACTGGAGAAGAGAGAGAGGGCAGTGACGATTTGATTCGAGGCTGTGAGGGGTCTGGCCGGGTTGCATGAGCCTGAGTGACCCCAAACTGGCCCACTCGGGCCCACGAGGCACCCAGCTCAGAGCAGCCAGAACTCGGACCCCCGGCTGCATCGTCCAGGCCCACAGTGGAGTTGGGGTAGAGGGTCTTTGGGACGAAACACGATTATCTCGGGCAGCAAGGGTTAACGCCGGGGCTGGGAGAGGCCAGGCAGCAAGGAGCACTCCCTGTTTATTAATAAGCTATTTATCACCAGCTTTGCTTTTAATGCCATTTGGGCTTAATGTCGTTAATGAAATATAAATGCCCATGCTAACGATGTGGGTCAGAGGCAGCGCGGGCAGCAGACGGCTCGCGAAACACGGCCAAACCGCCGGGCACGCTGGGGAAGAGACTGAGAGCTCGGCGGGAGGAAGAGGTTCCCACCGGCTCGGCACCCCCGGCCCCCTCTGCTCCTGCGCGGGGAGCTTCCTCGGCTGCCAGTGCTGGGAAGGGCTGGGAGGAGGGTAGCCCAGGGGCTCGGGGAGAGGAGGCCTCGAGGGCGCAGGCTGCCGTTACCTCCTAGAGGACGGAGCGGGAGTGAGAGGGCTCCCACCTCGGGGGCACCGCCTGCCTGGCATCGGGCTCCTTGGCTGCAGGCAGCTGGACTACCACCAGCTGGCAGTGGGCCCCTCTCCCCGCCCTGAGCGCCCTGACCACTGGGAACCGAGCCAGGGTGAGAAGGGTCATGACAGGGAACAGGGAGGATCCTGCAGCAAGGGCGGACTCCAGTAAAGACCACCCCTAGCCTGGCATCCCAGGCTACCCTGGCTTCGGCTGCTCGGCAGCCTTGGGGGTGGGCCCCAAGAGGTCCGCACATGGGCATTTCCGTCCCATGCCCTGAGGCCCTGGAACCTGGCGGGGGGCCCTGCGTGGCAGGTTGTTGTCCCTGACCTCCTACCTGACCTGGTCTGGCCTTGCCCACATAGTGGGCCCTCCCTGCTGACCTCTTCCTGGGCTCAGAGCAGACAGGTGCCCTTAGCAAATGACGGCCACCTAGCCCAGCTGACCCTAGCAACTTCACACCTTCCCCTCTGGAGAGGCCCCAGACTCTTTCCAGACACCAGCACCCCTCCTGGCCATCGCTCCCCCACCCCCGCCCGGGTGGGGGCAGCCTTGGGACTTCCTTCTGGGCCTGGAGGTCATGGATCCTTTGGAGGAGACTTGGACTCTACTCATCCAAGGGCCACCTGGGCCCAAATATAGGTTAGAGACTCCTGCAAGCGGCTGGCCTCTGTTCCATCCTCCTTGTCCTGCAGCAGCAGGCCCATGGAGGTCTCTGGCCTGGTCCCCCCTTGCTCCCCAAGGATAGCTCTAGGCTGTTCTTGGGAGAGAGCCCAGAAGCCTCCATCCCTCTCTGCTCAGGACCGACCGTCTGAGAAAATGCAGGACGACCACTGGCGAGATCTGAATTTCAGATAAACCTCACGTACTTTTTTGGTGTACGTCCCCGATATTACACGGAACATGCTTCTACGAAAATTTACTTGTGGTTTATCTGAAATGCAAATCTCACGGAGCATCCTGTATTTTTTTTTTTTTTTTCAGTTTTTATTTTAATTCCGGTTCGGTAACATATAGCATTCTGTTAGTTTCAGGAGTCTGGCTCCCAGCCTGTATTTTTATTTGCGGAGTCTGGCCCCTCTCTCCCACTTCTCAGCCAGGAACACCTGGCCGGTGGCTGAGCAGGACTGTAGGGGGCAGTGAGGGAGAGCGGAGATCCCTGCCGATCTTGGGACAACCATCCATTTAAGAGGCTGCTTGTCACTGTTCCCCCACTTCCGCCCCCAGCCTCTCCCCTCAGTGGCCACTACAGCACAGCCTGGTGCCGCGGCTCACCTGTGGGGGTCCCCTCTCCCTGCACCCCTCAAAGTCACCTCCGTGTCCCCAAGGAGTACAGGGCTCATTTGCTGGGGCTTGGTGGAGCTCAGCTCAGCGGCTAATCCCCTGGGTGGCTCCTGTCAGATTATTAATTAGCTAAAGCGGATCGGTCCTGGAACAACATGCGCTTGGACTTCAGATAAAGCAGGCCAGGGAAGCTGGGCGGGGGGCTGCTTAAAGGGACAAGAGCCTGTTTCTGAACCGCTCCCTGAGGAGGACTGAGGGGGGCAGGCAGAGGCTAGGGAGGGTGGTTTGCAACAGAGCCCTCGGCACTCCCCTCCCCTGCTCAGAAGAGCCCACCCAATGCCAATGCACCCAGGGACCCCACCTAGGGACCCGGGAGAGGAGGAGTCAGTGACAGTTGGGTTTTGCTTTTTAATAAAGAGCTTGTGCCTAATCAGATCGAGTCACCCAGAACTCTTCCAAAAGCTTCTTATTTCACTTGGGGTAATGGCGAGGAGGCCTGTGGGATCTGGGGTCCCCCATGCACCCCCATGACCTCATGTGGCATCTGCCCCATGAGCTGCCCTCCAGCAAGTTGGGCTGCTCTTGCGTCCAGGAGTTCACACTTGCTGATCCCCCTGTTGCAACACTTTTCTCCCAGGTATTAAGGAGGGGGACTTGTTCCCTCGCCTCCTCCATCCCTACCCAGACGTCACCATCCCAGTGCTGTGTCCCCCAGATGCCACACCTAGAATTATAAACCGTCCCTTCCACTCCCGCCGCACGCTCTCCCCAACCTAGTCTCCAAACCTGCTGGTTTTCTCCTGGACACACGTGACCATCCAACAAATACCACATTTCTTTATCTCATTTGTCATTTGCCTCCCTCCACTAAAACGCAGTCCCACAGCACTGTTCATTCACTGCTGTGGTTCGGGTCCAGTTCGCCGTGTCTCTCGGTAAGGCTTGACGAGTGAATGAAAATGAGGAATGAATGACTGCGACTGAAGGTCGAGATTTGCACCACCATCTCTTCCGGCTCTGAGCTGATTGTGGCTGAACCCTGGGCCGCCCTGGGGGCTTCCCGGGCACCCATGTCCCTGATTCCTCCTTCCCCAGCTCTGGCCCACTGAGGTAGGCATTCCTCTCAGCTGGTCCTATCATTTCCCCTAAGCTGCATTTCTGGCTCCGGGTCTCCTGAGGGATGGCCCCGGGGACCCATCTCCCTGCTACCCAGACCCTGCCCTCCCAGCTGGGCCTGCTAGGGGCTCTGTCCCAGAAGCAGGGGTTGTGGGGGGGGGTGGCAGTGAGGAATGAGGGAAGAGGAGAGGGAGCGGGGATTCCCAGCTGCTGCCCATGCCCAGCTCAGCTGCCAGCAAACTCCTGGGCTTGGATTGTTTTGACTTGAGTCGGTGAAGCTGAAATATTGAGTCACGACGGCCCTAAACTTCATTACCAGCTTTTAGCGCAGATTACTAAGGAAAAAAAGTTGCTTTTAATTGCTTCTCCTGATTAGCATTTCTGGAGGAGAAACTAGTGATTAATTACACCTTCCCATTTCCACTCGCCCTGGCCACAGGGGTCCCAACCCCAGGTTGGGGGCTTAGGGGCAGGAAAGGCGCCTGCTCCCTAGGGGCCAGGAAACCAAATGAGAGAAAACCCAAGTGGGGAGTGGAAGGTGAGGAACATGCCCGGAGCTGATTTACCGGAGAAGCAATAGCTGGTGGTGTGAAGTGGCCGCACAAAGGTCTCCACACTGGGCTGCCCCAGGCCTCCGTGTGGGGTCCTCTGGGCTGGAGGGCTTTCTAGACCTTTCTACACCTGGGTAGATTCTGGAATAACAGAGCCCAGAGAAGATGGGGAAAACAAGATCTGCAGAAGCCCCGAGATCTGCCAGAGAGGATGACGTGTTCACAGCCCCCCGGACTTGCTGTCTGGGAGCAGACCGATGGTGGGCCTCCAACACCACCAGAGCGCTCTCCCTGTAGAGGCCCCAAGGTCACGAGGATGGAGGCAGGGCAGAAGGGCTCCTCGCCTTGTCCACCATACATTAACCCTCCCAAAGCCATGGGCGTCACCAAATAAAGAGAGGCTCTGAGGCAGCTCCAGGCAGGCAGGAACGGCCGACCCTTCCCCATCCCTCTCCCCTTGGGTCTGTGCCTGGTGGGACCCAGGGGCTTCCTGATTTCTGAGTCTGCTAGGAGACAAGGGAGAACTGAGAAAGCAGGCCCAGGGCTGGGGAGTCCACAGCATCAGGACTAAAGTCCCAGATAGAAACCAGAAGGATCGGTGACACTTCCCAAGCCTTGTGTTCAGCCATCCCCTCAGGCGTAAAGTGCCCCAGGGTGGGGGGCAGAGGGATCGGGCCCCCAAGTCCTGCAGCCAGCTCCTCTCCTGATCACCCCCTAGCCCAGCTGCTGGCCTCGAGCGGCCAGCCCCACATCAGATCAGAGCCCGGGAGGAAGGAGTTAGAACTGTCCAGTCTGGTTACGAGTGAAGGCCACGGATCTAGTACAGGCCACGGAGGCAGAAAGCCAAAGAGCCTCCCATGAGCGCAGACGCAGACGCACACGGCTGCCCGCCCAGATGCACCCTCCCCCGGGGCTCAGCCCAGCTTTCTGATGTTGGCAGACACACCCAGGAAGGCTGGCTGCCACCCGCTCGGAGCCAGGCGGAGGCACCAGCTGCCCGCTCGGGACATCCCTGTCACCCCCTGCGAGATGTCGCCAGCCTGCCCTTCTGCTCCCTCCTGTCACTCCCCCTGGAGGTCAAGCCTCCAGAGCTTTCCTGGAGGGCTGAGCTGGCCCATATGGCTGGGAATATGTTGCCAACATGGGCAAGTACTCACTGGGGCCCCCGCAGCCGGCTGTGACAGCTCCGTGCTCCCTCCCGCCAGACCTCTGGCTTACTGTTTGGGATGCGCGACACTCAGCGAGGAGGGCCCGAGGTCGCTTCGCTGTGACAGCATCGCTGTTTGGGGTTGCCTATCTCACCTGAGCCCCAGCAGATGATACCAAGACCCAGGAGAGTCGAGCCTTGTATCAGAGGCCCAGAGAAAAGGGACACAAGTCAAATCTTACAGCGGTACCCACGGGAATCCACACCGTGAACTGTGAAAAGACTTGCCCCATGCAAGGACTGCCAGGATCCCTGCCCATACAGCTGAGCTGGCCCCAGCGGAAATAAGGTCTTAGACAAATCCTTTCCTCAGTCCTGGGTGACCGGAGGCCTCGGGGAAGGTACGCCGATGCTCAGCCCTTGAGAACACAGATCCGATTCAAGACCGCAGTGACAAGAGCGATGTGAACTAGGCCCAACCTCAGACCCAGCACTGAGCCCACGGGGCAGAGGCACAAACCAGGCTCCAGTGCAGTCTCAGGGGCCAAAAGGACGGCGAGCTTGGAGATCCCAGCTGAAAACGATGCCTGAGATGAGCGGGCCTCTGGCCTTCTCTCTGCACAGTGCCGGCCAAGATGTGCCTAACCCACTCAACCACGCTCTCTCAGCAACCAGCCCCGGGCCCCGGGTGGTGCTTCTCCCTAATCCACAAAACACAGGGCCTCTAAAGGGCATGGGAAGTTCCTGGCACTGGCAGGATGGGGACAAGAGAGGGGAGGAGATGCGGGGCGACATCGGGGCTCCCGGAATCTGGAGCTGGCCTGGCTCCTCTCTTCACCATTCGCTCCCACAGCAAGTGCTACTCACCCTCCCCCTTAACGCATGGACCCTGAGCCCCGCCTCCTGGTGTCAGCGCCCAGAGCAGCCTCCCCTTGGGCCTCCTGCTTTCAGCCCCAGCCAGTTTTCAAAGCAAAACCCAGATTGCTTTCCCTCCGCGCTGAAAACCCTCCAGCGGCTTCCAGTCACCTGAAGAATAAAACGTCAGCTTGCCTGGGCTCAGCGACGCCTACAAACCTGGTCCCTGTCCCGGCCACCAGGACCTTGGGTCTGTTACCAAATGTACCGAGCTCAGACTACCTCAGGACCTTTTGACCAGTTGTTTTTTTTCTGGAATATTCTGCCTGCTCCCCCGATAGCTGTCCACTTCCTCTCCTTCCATCTCAGTTGCCTGTCACCTCCTCAAAAGGGCCACTGGGGACATCCGAGTGATGTCCATGAGAGTCAGAACTGTTTTCTCCACTCTACCCCTAATGACTGGAAGACAACAGGCCCTCGGTTTCTGTTGATTAAACAACCAGCTCTTACGCAGCACAGCCAGAAATGGGGAAAGTCTGAACTAGACAGGAGCAGGCCTGTGGACAGGGCCCGAGTGTAGACTCGCTTCTGGCCCACACTCCGGGGTGGTGGGGAAGGACCCCTCTGAGACCATGGGTCAGCCCTGTCCCAGAGGACGCGGGCCTGTGGCCAAACCCAGTCCCTGGGAAGAGGTGGATGAAAGCAGAGGGGCTTAGCCACGACATTCCCTCTCAGGGCCCTCGGAGTTCCCAAGCTTTATTATGAAGCCCTAGACGGCCGATGCCAGGATGCGGGAGCCCCACAGGACTCATGAAGCCCGTCCCCTAGGCCAGGCTGGCCCCTGGGAGTCAACAGTGAGTGGAAACTTCAGAAAGGGAAAAACTAATAGGCATGTTTTGCTGAGGGAACGAAGAAAACAAAAAGCCTGCCACTGAGAACAGGACGGGCAACGTTCCCCCTTCAAAGGGGGGCCACACGCACTTTGGCAAACCTGCTCACAGGTTGGGCCCAGGTGGGGTCTGGAAGGCCAGCAGAGGCTCGAAGACACATGGGCCTGCTTCCCCGGGACCCCTGATCATCAGAGGTGCCGAGTCAAGCAAGAAGAACCCAAGAAGCGTAGAGCCATCCAGGTGCTCATGCCAAACGCCCAGCAAGACCAACGGTCGCCAGACGCCAACAGTCTGGACACTGCCATCAGAGGACAATGGCGGCACCTCTTCAATGTGGACAGACCAACTCCTGGCGAGTGACTGCATTCTAGACACCGGGAAGGAGAGTCTCCGCCACCCAGTTGCTCCCCTGCAGTAACCCAAGGCGACATTTACATCTGATTTGCAAATCCCTGCTCTGTATCCAAGGCTTCTGCTGGTCCCTGAGGTGGCACGGCCCGGAACGAAGCAGGCCCACAGCTTCAGGGACCTCTCAAACCCCAGTGGGCACCAACGCACCCATCGCTGCCAAGTGCTTCCTCCCTGGAAGTTCAAAGTCCAGAGTTGCAGAGCCCGGCCACGGAGGGAGGGGCAAGACACACCTGCCCATGGCGCCCACGGGGAGGGACGAGACTGGTAAGTAAGCTGGGCTGCTGACTCCCGTCCGGCGCACACAGAAGGAGTGGCTTACAGCCTTGCCCTCCCTGCCATTTCCTAGACCCCCCACCTTGGCCCCTGTCCTAACACCATGCCCATCAACTTCATCAGCACCCAACCCCTCTGGACTGGTTTCCTCGGGATCCCGAGGGAACGCTGAACGACGACCAACACATGGTAAGTCACCTGCTGTGTGGCAGTCTCCCACCACAAACCCGCCAAGTCTGCTGCCTGCAGGGAGAGGTCTGACAGCCCAAGCCTCACGGACGACCCTTCCCTGCTGTAAGGGACCGGCCTTCAGCGAGGGGCAATTTCTGAGCCTGGATCAAAAGACACCTGTGGGATGTGCCTGGGTGGGTCAGCTGGTTGAGCATCAGACCCTTGATTTTGGCTCAGGTCGTGATGTCAGGACCTTAGGATCGAGCCCAGCACTGGGCTCCAGGCTCTGTGCCCAGCAGAGTCTGCTTGAGATTCTTTCTCTTCCTCTGCCCCTCCCTGGGCTTGCGTATACACACACGCAAACACACACACACTCTCTCTCCCAATAAATGAATAAAATCTCTAGGGGGAAAAAAAAAGACACCTGTGGCTTCTCCTCTCAGGAAGGTCCTGCCTGGGCTGGAGGACCACGCATAAGAGCTCCCACAAGTCCCATGTGAGCTCAGAGCAGCTCCGCAGCCTCTGGACACGCAGCCGGACCAGACGTACGGCTCCTAGAGAGGATGCACAGAAAGGAGCCGACACGCTCCAAGAGTGCTGTCTGCTAGGGCACAGGCCTCGCCTACAGCACCCGCACGTTGCTGGCACCAGTCAATGTCATACACTGGTAATGCTGGGAGCATTCTAAAGGCCAGTTATTCTAAGATCCTTATTTTACCCATGGCCCAACCAGACCTGGAGGGGAGAAAGCAGAGACTCAATGTCAAAGCCAGGGCCAATACGCCTGGTCCTGTTCCTTGGCCAGGGCTCTGTCCTCAATCCTACATCTTCTTACTTTCACCTAGGGTGCCTGAGCTGCTGCCATCCAGGTCAGAACCCTCTGAGAAGGGCCCTCTCCTAAGAAAGAACCCCCAAACTGGCCAAGCACAGCCCCCGCCCCCATTTCCCAGCCATATTCTGGGCATCAGGAGCAGCTACCTTTGCATCCCAGGAGGCCGGTGTCCGAAGTCCACTCCAATGCTGGGGCTGCAGGCTCCCCTTCTATGGGAGGGGGTCGACAACCGTGGCGGCTGACAGGGCAGGTGAGACGGAAGGAGTCTTTGCCTTCTTCAGTCAACGAGTTCAGTTTGCCTACCAGAATGGAGAGGGAGAGCAGATTATTAGGCTACAGTGGAGACCCACAGAACTACTCCAGAGAAGAGGACAACAGATGGCGTGGTGCCGACATCTCACACCGCACCCAGCCGGCAGTTGCTGGTAAGAGAGCCTCGGACTCTGCCTGCCAGTCAGCAGACCGCATGGCCGTGCGACATCCGTGAACAACCCGACGACCAGTGTCCCCTTTGCACAATCACTAGCCAATTGCTAAGCAGCTGTCCCACCGAACGAAAGAATCAGACAGGTAGGAACCAGGATAGGCCGATCAGATGCCACCCCGGCTAGTAACAGAGGGATCGCACCCAAGGCTCGGCGCCCCAGGGGGAAGGTCAGCCTGACAAGGGATCATGCGGACCCTGGAAGCCGGATCAGAGCCACGCAACCGCACGAAGCCTTGGGCTCCCCAGCCTCCGCTCCCTCCAGACTTTCCCCAGACCAGCTCCCAGCTGCTCTCATGACCCCCCCAGCGGCCGTGTGGGAGTCTCTAAAAACGGAATCGACAGGTGTCTCTGCAACGACCCCGGATGGTCAGTTTGGTTTCTTCTGTCCCCCGGCCCCCAATGGCCCGCCATCCGTGCTGGCCCCGTGCCATCTCGTCCCCACTGGACAGAACAGAGGGCGCAGGCACATACCGAGAGGGGCTGCGGAGATTCGTGTCATAGGTGGCGGGCCAAAAAAATGTGGCCAAAGAAAGTTGGTGCCCTGCTACCGGCAACCTTTGTGTCAATTTAAGCAAATATTGTGGTGTTTCCATGGTGATTCCTGTTTTGAATATCCACTACACTCACTTTTTTAAAGGGCTTTTCCTGTTTGCGTTTCAACTTCAAATCTGTAAATATTTTCGGCCTTTTTAGAAAAATCGGCCCGTGCGCGTTCAAACACAAGCACAGCCCCTGGCCTCGGCGCACAAGCTCCCAGGCCCAGAGGTCCAGCCACACGGACGGCAGAGTGGGGTGTGGAATCCCCAAGGGGGTTCTCTATCTGCTCCCACACCCACCCCCCTTGCACATGGGGTTGGCATCAGGGAGGGTGGTGGCTGGAATTCCGGTCCCTTCCTTCCCCCCTTGGCCGGGGGGATGGCAGCGTCCAAGGTGCCAGTGTGCTCCCAGAGCGTGTGAGCGGGCTCGGCCTGACTCGACGGTGTGGTGTGGTGTGGTGTGGGCAGCAACCCAGCAGGTTCTCCAACATGGCCCAGCCCTCGGGTCCCCGAGCCTCCCTGGAGGGCAGGAACCCCTCCTCTCCTCTGTCTCCCAAGGTCAGGCCCAGAGTGGCAGGAAGGCGAGAGGTCTCAGTAGCAGCTCCCCCACCCCCCACCCCCCGCTCTGGGGCACTGCCACTGTGATGGGCCAGTGACAGTGGCCCGGGGCTTGAGTCAGTCTGAATCCCACCCCACCCTTCGGCACCATACAGGGTTAACAGCGGGTTTCCTGGTTTCCATGGATTCCCGCCAGGCCCCTAATGTGAGTTTCGTGTGATTTGGGGGAAGTGGATTTCCTTTGTTTTCCAGTTTGGGAATATTTTTTTCTTTAAAAAAGAGGAAAAAACACTTTAATGGGAACTTCAGGGCCACTGGGAGACTTACTCCTCTGGGCTCTGACATTCCCCTGCCTGTTAGTCCAGAATCCTCCAGAGTTCTGGGCAGCCCACCCACCAACCAAATATCTCCGAGCCAGAGAGAAAGGGGTGCCTCAGACCATCTCTAGCTCCCTGCCCCCAGAACATTCTTGGGCTGTGTGTGGGGGGCTCCAGCACTATTCCAATATCCCATCAGAAAGGCCCCGTCTCACCTGAAAGCCAACTTCTTGTACAGGCGGCCCACACTCTCCCCTTGCAGACACACACATTTCCCAGGGGAAAGGTCAAGAAAAGCCCTCCCAGCTCCCTGACTCCTGGCAAGGAGCTTTCTAGAAAGACCAGAGCCTGGGGGCACCTGGGTGGTTCAGTGGGTTAAGCCTCTGTCTTTGGTTCAGGTCATGGTCTCAGGGTCCTTGGATCGAGCCCCGCATCAGGCTCTCTGCTCAGCAGGGAGCCTGCTTTCCTCTCTGTCTCTGCCTGCCTCTGCCTACTTGTGATCTCTCTCTGTCAAACCAATAAATAAAAAATAATTAAAAAAAAGAAAGACCAGAGCCTGATCACACACAAATGGGAATGTGAACGATACTAGGCTCTTGTGCCCTGGCTCAGAAGGGGGTTCTAGTTACAGGAGAAGAGGGGTTTCTAGCCCCTGACCGGGCCCTTGTCTGGCCTCTTCTAGCTGAGGTAGGGGCCTACCCAGGGCAGAGGGAGCTTCTCACCTTGGCAGCAAGAACAACTGAAGAAAGGGTGTGGCCAGGGCTCTTCCTCCCCCTCCTCCTCAGTCTTCCCCATTCCTGCCATCCTCCAGCCCTGCCAGGGTGCAGCCTTGCTCAGGGACTGTCCCCAAGCAAGTGGCCTGACCTATTTACCAAACCAGGGCACAGGCCTCGGGGCCTGCCATGGACGGGGCCCTCCCACAGCACAGGCCCCCGGGGCCATGGTGGCAGCAGGAATCTCGGTCAGTAGGTAGAGAGCCCAGAGGACAGAGCTCTCTGGCCAGCGGCTCTGGGGTGAAGGGGTGAGAAGCCATGTGCAGGTACAGAAATAACACTGGGCCGAGAATCAGAAGACATGGGTCTGAGTCCCAGTCAGGCCACTATAGACCTCTCCGGGGCCCCATTTCCTCACACTGTCTTCCCTCCTCCCTAGCAGCTGTGGTAGGGCATGCCCAAGAGAGGGGCAAGGTGCTACCAGCGCTCCAGAAACTTCTCCACTCCCACCGCCTTCTCCTTCTACACTTCTTCAAGGTAACCTTCCAGAATCCGCTCCAAGCAGGCCCATATACTTCTCTGCTCTGCTCCTCACGCATCCTTCACTGTGGCATTTAAATCTGTACGGGACTAAAGCAATTTGTTCACGAGTCTGTCCCCACCATTGGGTTTTTAACTCCTCAAGGGCAGAGACCGGGTCCTAATTATCTTTGTGTCCGCAGCATTTAGCACAACAGCTGGCCCAGGGTGGGCAGCGTAAGTGTTCGCGGAACTGAACTCATGTCCCTGATCTCACGTCACAGTCAGATGGGCCCGGAGCAGCTTCCTCCCTCTCTAACGACAGAACACTCCACGGGCCGTTTTTTCTGCTCCACTCCCTCTGGTTCCCCTAAGCCCCCACCCACATCTAGATCTCATTCCTCCATTATATGGTAAACGAACAACTCTCAGGTTCAAGGGGAGTGCTTGGTGACCTGACCCTCCTCTGACTGATGCCAGTGAGAATGGACTGAGCAGCTACTATGTGACGGAGAGCATGCCGGGAGTGCAGGGCACACCAGCTGAGCGGTTTTCACCCTCTGCCAACAGGCCCACGTGATGCCTTCTATTCGCCAAGCCCTGTGCTAAGTGTTGTACACGTGTGATCTCGCCAAATCTTTACAACGCGAGGTAGGAAGGATTAAGGTCCCCGTGGATTGATTAGGGAAGGGAGACACGGAGATATGAAGTGACTTGCCAAAGGTCACACAGCTCGGGCCTGGACTCGGGGCTGACAGGCTCCCAGGCCCAACTCACATGAAAGCTCCCCTCTGTCCCCAACCCTGGTCTCAGCAGCCACCCATACCTAAGGCTTTTTCTGCTCCTGGATCTCAGTCCTCCTGCCCCCAGACAGTTCTCCCTCAAACCCCCGAGAGCCTGCAGGAAGCACCCAGAGGTCACAGCAAGAGGGAAGACAAAGGTCATGCTTACGTTCTTCCTTCTGGCTGGGCTGTGAATGGCGGCAGGTGAGGCCTATGGGGAGGTGCCTGGGGAGCAGGAGAAACACCTGAATCTATTTGGTAAATGGGTCCCAGCCAAGGGCATGGCCTCCTGGAGGGGAAAGGGGCTGAGCAGCCCACTGCTGTCATTTGGTGAGATGGGGACAGGAAGGCCACCCAGAAGAAGGCCGCTCTGAGTCAGAAGGTTGTGTGGGAATGCAACAGCTTCCATTTCTTCTGTCCAGACCAGCAAGGTCGGGGGGGGGGGGGGCGGGCAAGCTAAGGGGCTTCACCGTGGGGAATGAGCGGTAGGGGGGGGAAGGGGCACAGAGATTTCTGCTGCCTCCTCCACACAGGGACCTCCTATAACCAGGCCCCTCTGCCACAGAGATGTGGGATTGAGAAGCAGGGACACAGGAACTTCTGATTTTCATCTGGGTTAATGCAGATGGTGAGGGTACCCAGCAGCTCCCCAAAGGAGAGAAGACAGCAGGAGGTGATGGGGAAAGAGCTACACCCGAGAGGATAAAGGGTTGTGGGGGCAGGACAGAGCCCTAATGAGCAGATTTCATAAACCACCCAGAGTGAAAACAAAAACACAGACGTGTACATTGCCCAACTTCAGGCTGTATGGAAAAGGGGGAAAAAAAAAACAATAAAAAAATCCACATCTTAATACAAAAATCCTACATGATGTGTTGTGGCACGAAAGTGTTTTTCACTGCATTTTTCATCTGTGATCTCACACAGCCTACGACGGGTCCGCCCAAAGCAGAAGGTATTTGATGGTACACAAACAGAGCAAACACACACACAATTAACCAAAACAAGGGCAGCAAATATTCAAATCGGTCCGAGCTGGCATCTCAGGACTTTGGGTGGCCACCGGAGATGGCTACATTGGCTCTGCAGATGGGCCCCTCGATTTCTAAGGGAGAAATAAGGAGGGACAAGAGCGCAGCTCAAATGGAAGGAAACCCGGGATTCCGAATTCTCAGAGCCCCGCAAGCAGAGCTCTGGGCCAGCTGCTTATGTGATACTTAAGGTGCTGTCCTGCTGCCGATGGGGGAGAGGGAGGGGACCCATGCCCCGGACGCCCCTCCTGCCTCGCTCACCCCAGTTGCTCACCCCAGTTACTATCCGTCTCCTTTTTGTTCCGCCCCTCCCCCCTTTTAATTGTTGGATGAGTTTACAGAGCTGTGTGCCAAAGACAATCAACTCTAGGGAACAGAGTTCTACAAAAAGGGCGTGTCGCCAGAGGGAGCCGGATATCCATGGAAACCACCACCTTTTCAGGGCAGCCTAGGTGAAGCCAGGATGAGGGGGATGGTGCAACGGTAGGGAGAGGACACTCCATGCAGAACAGGGCCCCAGAAAATGCTGGGCTTCCCAATGATCCGATGATCCGAAGGAGCCCCATGAAGTGTGGAGGGTCAGGAGGAAGGGCTGGCCGGAGACCACCATGACGGCAGGGCTCTTGCAGCTCGTGTGAGCGCACACGTGCAGGCACACGCACGTGGGCCACCCCTGCCAGATCCTGGGGACAACACGACACGGGGGTTTAGTGTATAAGCCTCGGAGCCAGGCAGTCAGTCAGGAATCCAGGCTCTGCCATTTACAATTTGGGTGACCTGGGGCAACTGATTTTATCCTCTCTGTGCCTCAGTTTCCCCATCTGTAAAATGGAATCATAAATCAAAAAGCCTAAATGAAGGCGGTCTCCAGACTCTGCTGCAATGCAGGAAAATAACAGTTGATGTTTATTAAGCAGTACGTGCTAAGGATTTTAACCCATTCATATGTATCATCATCACAGGAACCCGACGAGGTGGGTTATCATCTCGACTGGAGAGCTGAGGAGCTAAGACTCAGGGAAGGATGTGACCCACCCAAGGTCACACACTCAGAAGCGGATTGAACCCAGGCCTGTCAGCCACCTTTGCACCATACTGCTTGACAAGGAGAGGCAGGGGAAAGGAGTTGGGGAGAGAGTGAGGGAGGGATGGGCTTCCAGGAGGTTCTCTTTCCAGACTGGACCCCTGGGTGCACAGCAGTGGGACCCAGACCTGTTTCTCTCAAGCTTCCAAAGGGAAAACAGAAATCTTCCAAGCCAGTGACTGCAGATGGAAGGAACAAGCAGCAGGGAAAAGCTGAAGTGGTCACGTTCTTCCGGAGCCTCCATCCCAGTCCTGACTAAAGGAGGCCCCCTGAATCTCCCCAGGGCCCAGGCGGGCATGTCTAGAACCAAGACCTCCCTGGAGGGAACACAGCAGCACCTCCCAGCCACAGAGGCCCAAAGCCTGGGAAAGGTCTTTCTTCTGGGTCGGAGCCCTGCAAACAGTCCAACTGTCTGCCTTCCCAGAAGCTAGCCAGATCCCTGCAGGGGATGGGGCACAGGTAAGGGAAGCAAAGGGGAGCACAGGCTTCCGCGATGGCAGGTGTAGGCTGGAATCACAGGCTGCCGCCCGAGCGGTCTGGTCCTCTCCCTGCTCTGGAGACGGAGGCCACACAGGCTTGGTGGCTCAGCCCTTTCTGCCATCGACCACCCAAACTCATTCAGATATTTCCTCTCTCACTTGCTTTTTAAAAAAAATTTAATGTTCTCTATAATTCATCCGTCCCAGAAGATAATCGATAGAGCCCGTAATGAAAATCTGAGCCATATTTTATGATCCGCTGCGAGCAGAAAGGGCCACATCAGCAGGTCCGGTTTCGGCTCTGCCGATCTGTCTTGCCCACCGCTCCGGGGATTACACTTCCCCAGCCGGTCCTGCCCACCCACAGCCCCCCATCCGGAGCGCGGCCCTCAGCCACGTGACCGGGGCGTGGACCACCCCGCTGGAGAAGAGGCTCGGGCACGACCCCAGGACCCCAACACTCCCTCCAGCACCCCGCTGCAGGACGCGACCTGTCATCGCGAGGTCTTCCTGAAGCAGCCCCGGGCCGAGACCCCCGGGACCTCCACCCTGCCACCTCACCCCCACCTTTAGTCCCGGCCCTTCCGAAACCTGAAGGCCCTCACTAGGATCTGGAGTCCTGCGCTGGGGACCCCCAACCACAACATTCATCCCCACCCAGAAAGGCCGCCCGCTCCATGGGGGCTCCCTGAGTGGGGGAGGGGTCTCGCGGGGGGAGGCGGGCTTCGAGGTACACGTGGGATTCTCCAGTCCGTGGAGGGTGGGTCAGTATTGCTCGTTTTTACTACCTCAGACACGTTCCTCCTCTCCCTGGCCTGGGAATTGTGAGGTGACGATGTGGATGAGCCAGTCTGAGGGGGACACACTGGGGGTTCAGAGGAGGCACCCTCCTCCTGCTCTGCCAGGGCCAGCTCGGGGGGCAAGCAGAGCCCCGCCCCTTGCCCTGGCACCACCATCGGCAGCCAATCAGCGGGCAAGGCTCTGCTCCTCCCAGAACCCCTTGCTGCCTAGCACCAATCAGAGAGCGCCACAGCACCTGAGCCAGGCAACCCCAGCAGGCCCAATCAGAGCCCAGAGGATGCTCCAACACCCCAGGAACAAAGCTTCAAGCCAATGAGAAGGGCGATTCCCACCTCACAAACTTCTATGCAGCCATCAACACCCATTTACCCAAAGCAAGAAAACTCAGATGGCTCTATTGTTTAGAATGCGGTCCAGTAGAACTTTCGGTGCTGTCCACTATGGGCAGCCACTGGCACTGGCCACGTGTGGCTGTGGAGTCCTTGAAGTCCGGCGGGGGTGACGGTGGCACTTTTTTTATTTGACTTAATTTAAACAGCGACACGTGGCTAGAGGCTATGGTATTGGGCCGCACGGGGTTAGACAGAATTTCATCGATGCGGAAAAAAAAAATTCTTAATAAAAAATTTAAAAGCCTGGGGCGCCTGGGTGGCTCAGTGGTTTAAGCCTCTGCCTTCGGCTCAGGTCATGATCTCAGGGTCCTGGGATCGAGCCCCGCATCAGGCTCTCTGCTCAGTGGGGAGCCTGTTTCTCCCTCTCTCTCTGCCTGCCTCTCTGCCTACTTGTGACCTCTCTCTCTGTCAAATAAATAAATAAAATATTTTTTAAAAATTTTAAAAGCCTATTATCCCAAAGCAGTGGAATAATCATTATTAACTACAATAACAGAAATAGTGAATGTTTACGGGCGCTGTGTGCCAGGCTCGGTGCTCAATATTTTATGCGGATCCTCACGCGGAATCGGACCACTTCCAAGTTGCAGACGACCACGATCCCCACTCTATAGGCGAGGACACTGGGATTCAGCAAGCTTGAGTGACCCACCCGAAGTCGCCCTGCTGGGTGGTGGCAAAATTGGGTTTCAAACCCAGGTCGCTCTGTTCCCCTAGCTCATGTGTTTAACGAGTGCACTGCATATTTTTAAAATTATTTTCTTCACACTTTCTTTGTATTTTCCAATGAGCCATAAGCATGCGTTATATCATCAAGGAGAAAAATGTGCTTTTTAAGACCCTAAAAAGAGGCAAATCCTTCCTCCCCTGGTGGAGAGTGTAGAGAGAGATCTCTGGGAACCCTGACCAACTGGGCCTCCCACTTTCAGATGGAGAAAGAGAAGGAGGTGAGGTCAAGGGTCCCCTCCGTCCGTCATGCTCCCACTGCCCAGATGCCAACACTGAGACGGCGGGGGTGGGGGGGTGCCCACAGACCACGCTGGGGCCTAGGCTCCTCCAGCAGCCAGGCTGCCAGCCGGATCCGGGTTCCTCCCAGCCCCACCCCAGAGTCAGTTCCTAACAGGTTTCTCAGCAGGTTTGCAACCACCACCCAGGTCTGTGTCTTAAAGAAGGCAGCAGGCCACAGGGCTGTCTGCAAAAGACAGTGCACACCATTCTTAGCATGGACCACCTTTCCCACTGCGTTCTAGGAGAGCCAGGAACTCTGGGCCAGCAGCCCAAGCCTGGGGACACCCTGTCTTCCCTTTGTGAGCATGGAGAGGCTTGTTCATCCCGGGGGTGGGGCGGGGGGCAGCCACTGCCTTCATTTGCTCCCTCTTGGGACTGCATCTAGGCTCAGAACAAGGGGGACGATGAAAATCCTCTTGAAAGGTCTGTGATGAAAGAAGCAGCCCCAGCAAAGAAATGGAACCAGGGAAGAGTCCAAGTTGTTTTGGTTTTTTTTTTTCCATAGCACCAACCAGGGGGTGCGGGATAGCGATAACCCCCCTTGGTCTCATTTCCATTTCAGCTCCCCCTTCTCCCCCACAACCCCAGATGGGCAGACCAGTTCTCCTTTCAGGCTAGGCAGGATAAATGTCCTTACTTAAAAGGGGTTTTTTCCCCCCTTATTATTATTATGGATTTTCGGTTCCCTGCTGTCTGCCGTTCTCTGTCATTTCCAATCTACCTTAAGATCCCCTTGGATTTATATATTTATTTTTTGGGTTGGTTTCAGGTGCTTCTAGTTTATCAAACAATCAGCCCTGTGAGGTACACTGGGTGTTTCCAGAAATTACATCACAAAAAATCATGCAATTAAAGTGTAAGGGAAAAAAAAACATAGCTGTTGCTTCACTTTGTATTTTAATTAGCGACTTATTGTAAACGTAGACTTTTAAAATGGAGGTGCCTAAGCAAAGCCAGTAAACAAGTTTTTCTAATGAATTAATTTCACTTCTTCCCTCCTCCTCCTCCTTCTCCTCCTCCTCCCCACTGGCCCAACTCTCATCTTCCAGAACTTCTTGGCCCTCTTTTTATCTATTCCACTTTTTAATCCTTGCCCAACACATACTAGAAAAAGAATACCCCAAAATAAAATTAGGAGCCCAGCTAGTATGATCGCAGAAGAAGCCTGGCTGGGAAGCATCCTGGCTGAGGACCCCGAATGCCACACCCTCTGTCCTGTCCCTGGCCCTGCAAACCCCAGAGATCCCTCTGCTCCTGTCGGTGCCCTGCACTCAGAAAGGGAAAGAGAAGAAGCCCAGCGCGACTGCCCCGGCAACGGGGACAGTGTGGACCCCTGGAAAATCTGCAGCAGGATGGAGAGTAGACCACCTGGAGAGTGAGGGAAAACCAAGCCATGTCCCCACTGCCCGGAGGAAGAAGGGGAGAGAGAAAGAAGAGGGAACCTGCAGCTAGGGAAAGAGAGGCTGAAACTGGAAGGGTCTGTCTAGGTCACGTGGCAGCTCAGACACAGGACACACCCATCAGTCCCAGGTACCCACGAAGGGTAGATCCAAGCTACCACCGCCGGTGACGTTTCTGAAGGTTGCTGTAGAGCCCTGCCTCTCCCTTCCTAGAAAGTTCCCAGCCTTGGGGGTGGTGGTGGATAGGGAGAGTAAGTTAACCTGCACCTTTAGCGTAGTTTCCAAAAGAGAAGGCTGAGCATGGGGACAGAGTTCGCAGGAAAGGGAGACAAGCCCCGGATATCCCAGAAAAGGGAAGATCCCTGGAAGCCGCCTCTGCCCCAGATCAGAAAGTGAACATCACTGGGTGATTGAATGTCCCCGTTCACTGGGGAGTCTCTGAGCCCTCCTGTCGCTCCTCCCCGAGGCCAGGCCAGCTTAACTAGGGCTGCCAGGAACACACAGCCTCCCCTAGTCCTGCCTCTCCAAAACCAGCGTGGAGACACCATGGAGGAACAGGTTTGCCTTGTGGACTATCTCCTGGGGCGAGCCAGGCTATTTAGCATGGTGAGCAGAACTCCATGCTGGCTGAGTGGGAAGAATCCAAACGATGTCCTCGGGAGAGGCTGTCGTTCACCTGCTCATTCCCATCGCAGACCGTCCTCGAGCTGGGGTCCTCCTTGCTTCTGACACTAAGCCTACTCTGGGGTTCCCTCCCCTAGATGACAGCAGGCGACCTCCAAGACAAAACTGGTGGGGAAAGGGGCAATCAAGAAGGCTCTAGAACACCTGGCAGCAGAATCCTGGCCTCCCCACTCACTAAGATTCCCAGAGAAAGGAAGGAGGAGAGGAAGGAAGAACCGGGGAGGAAGGGGCTGGCCCTCCATGTCATCGAGCACCGGTGGGAAGCCAGACCCAGCCTCGCGACAGATCCTGCTCGGTTCAGCTTCAATCGGAAAGGAAAGCTCCCATCAAACATGGGCTGGGCAGGGATGTGGGCACTGAGATTAGGAATTTGGAAAACCATCTGAGGAACCTGGCCCTGGGAAGACAGCAACAGGATTTAATACCTTATCCCTGCTGTCTGGTAAACACCCTGAACCATCCCCGCACTCCGTTAGGCAGCCTCGGATCCTCAGGTGTGCCGGCGACGGGCAGGTAGAGACAGACGTGGGCAGAGACAGGAAGGGAGGGAGTGTGGGCCTGGGGGGAGGGGGGCGGGGGAGGAGCTGGCCTGGGAGGTAGGATGGGTGGCAGCCAAGCCAGACAGTCAATGAAACAGCTGACAGGTGCAGGGAAGGGGGGCAGGGAGAAGAGAGAGGTGAGCCAGGGGTTTGCAATACTTGGGGATACCATCGTCACACCCCAGGGGGCTGAGTAGGATGACAGGAAGGGTCACGGGCTTGTGGGCCAAAGACCTAGAAGTTCTGGCCACCTTTTCGCCCGATTAAAAGGGCATCTGGGGAGACGCTGTGGACCAGGCCACCGGCTCCCCCAAACCAAACAGGACAAAGCAGCAGATAGGGAGCTAGCTTCTGGGGCTTACCAATGCCACCTATGAGAGCGACCCACGGTGTCCTCTAGGGTCACTCTCTTTCTCCGACACGCGTGCATAGACCTCACACTGAGAAGAAAGTCCGGTCCTTCTATTCCAGGCTGGAACTGACATGTGGAAGCCAGCGCTGTGAGGAAGCAGGGAGGACGGGGAGGCAGCCCTCGAGCTGCATGGGGGAGCCTCAACTCTCCAGGGGTGGCCTGGGGGCCGTTAAGATCAGACGAGCAGAAAAGAAGTGCCCAGGGTCCTGGCTGTTCCTTGGGGTGGTTGGGGGCCACCTTGGCTAGGGTCGTGGCACAGAGGTCGAGCCCGAGAGGGGCTCCAGGAGCCACTTCCACCACTAGGCCCAAGCGGGCCACATCACTAATCTGCTTTTCCCATTTCTGTCTGCTCCTTGATGTAATTACAGTTTGGGGTTGAAACCCACCCGGAGTGTAACCCCCCCCCCGACCACCTGATCACTCTTTAAATGCTTGGGTACACAGCAGCACACCTCCCTGCTCCCTGAGAATCGGAGACTATTGCAAAAGTGGAAAGTCGTACCTCTCTTCAGTGTCCTCATCTCTGGTTTCTTTCAGCAACCCTCTCAAAGCTGTCCTCACCCTGGCCGCCTCGGCCAGCTCAGGTCCTCCCCTTCTCTTGTCCCCTCAGCCACAGGGGCCTCCTGGGCAGCACCCAGCAGGGGAACAAAGAGGTTCCTGGCCTGTTACAGGGCTGGGTCTGGAGTTCCTTGTCTTTTGCACAAACACCATGATCCCAAGAAATGCCACCTACAGACCCTGGGTCCAAAAGGAAGCTGAGAGGCCCAGATGCAGAACTTTCCTGCCCTAAGCAAAACGGTGTGGGGTGCTGGCTTTGCTGCTGGAAGCCTGACCCTTGGTGATTTCCTGGCACCCCAGTCTGCTCCAAATGTGACCCTGTAGGCCCGACTATAGCTCGTGCCCACCCTCCTCTGCTCCAGCCAAGTTCCCTGCAAACCCACAGAACGCTGACACCCAGAGCTCACACCGTCTGCAGTCAAAGGAATCTTCGATTGCCTTCTGCCACCATTCTCCTCCAGTTTCTCAGCTCTGGTCTTGCCAGTATCAACACTTTGAATCTTTGCATTAAAAACACACACACACATTACACTCCCAAACGAGGGAGAGAGAACACACTGACAAAAAACCCATAGGACCCAGGGTTGGGGCTGGAAACCGGAGTCACCAGCTCACTGTTTCCCCCACATCAGGCAGACGGCCAGAGAACCCTGGGCAACACGTGTCATAGACCTCGCCAGACATCGGTACACTTGTTCGGGTCCCTACCCTTTGGAAGCTGGTCCCCCAGTGCATTGCTTCGGGCCACTGCTGCTGATAATTTCTCAGAGATAAACAAACCGGTTTGGATAAAACAAGAACCAACCTGAAGTCTTCACCCAAAACTCAAAATGAAACTCTCCGATCTCCCGTTTCCTTCCCTTCTCCACCTTCCTAAGCCATCATCAGGTTCCCTAAAACTCAGACAACTGGAATTTTTTTTTTTTTTTTAATTCAGTTCTCTAGCCTTTTTGTTCATGGATATGACCATACCTGGGCCCAACCTGATGGGATGCTGGCTTTTACCGAAAAACGTTTTGCTTTCTTTCTCTTAAGTATGCACAGGTCAGAAGGAAGAACAGACAAGGGGAACATGCCTTGGAACATGGACTGGTGTCCTGCCTGGGTCCCTTTCCCCAAGCTCCTTTTAGGTTCAGGTCTTTCCCCCACACCCCATGACTCCCCTCAATTGTCAGCCACTTAAAAAAAAGGGGGGCACCTGGGTGGCTCAGTGGGTTAAAGCCTCTGCCTTCAGCTCAGGTCATGATCCCAGGGTCCTGGGATCGAGCCCCGCATCGGACTTTCTGCTTAGCGGGGAGCCTCCCCCGCCCCCCACCTCTGCCTGCCTCTCTGCCTACTTGTGACCTCTGTCTGTCAAAGAAATAAATACTATCTTTAAAAAAAAAAAAAAGGGACCAGATATCTGGTCTACCCCTCCTTTCTAGGTGCAGAGGAAAGAGTTGCTCAGTTCCCTCTGAGGAGTCACCTGCTTAATCGAGGCTCAATGTCAAGACAGGAAGGAGGCCAAATGGCAGAGAGGAAAGACACAGCCCTGAGGTCTGTGGCCACGTATGTCTCCCCACAGGCTCCGTGAGTGACATGCTTGCCTACCCCCAGGTTCGTTCGTGCCTGACACGCCCTCACCACCTCCGCATCCACCCAGTGAGACCTCTGTGCCCCTCCAGCCTCTCTGTGGAACGCGGTCTGCTTTCTGCTCTGAGGTGGTCTGGAACCCCTGCCAGGGCTCCCGCCTCCCAAGTCCCCCTCAGTGGGGTCTGCTCCGTCCCTGTAGCTAATTTACACCCGTCAGGGTTTAAAATAGCAGAGGCATAAATGAAAAGTCCAATTTCTTCAAATTTGCATTGTAAAACCATCCTTCAACTTCCTTGAAATAAATTTTACTATTTTATTAGTGCAAACAAAATGGTAATAAAACACTAATACAGCGCCTTGTATCCAGGGGAAGAGCGAAAATTAACATAGCGCGAGCAGTGTTTGCTATTACATTCAATTACCTTTTTACTTGAGATTTACATTCTCATCCCCTTAATCTCCATAGTAGTGGCTTCAAAATCATTCCTCCCAGGCGCTGCCCTTCCGGAGCCCCCACAGCTGGAAGCCAGGCCTCCCGCCCAGATGGCGCTCACCCTGGACATGGCGCCTACCCCCGTCACCACAGCTGCCTCTGGTCAGAGGGTACCACTTCTCTCCCCTGCTCGTATTTCCTCATGCCCCAGCCTCTCAGTGCTCAGCAAGTCCGAGCAAAGGGCTCGGACACAAGGCACATTCAGATACGCGGTTATCAATAAGCAGGTGCGTGGGGCAGGGGCCGGGGCATTGCTTCCCAAGCCGGCAGAGGCTCTTCTTGGCATAAGAAAGGGGCCAGGAGCTCGTGGAAGCCCTGAGGAGACTGGCGCCTCTCGTTTGACAGGTTGTGGGAGAGGGTTTGCTGCGTGGCACGGCTGGGGACTGGATTGTGGCAGGAAGCTCAGCTGTCCTGACGTGGGACAGGACGGGAACCACTGGGGACAGTCTCTGACTCTGCACACAGACAGCCAAGCGGAGGGCTTGGGACGTGGCGGCTCGGGGGGGGGGGGGGGGGCTCGCCCTCCAGTGCTCTTTCCTCCACAGAGACAGACCCTAAAACCGGACCGGTCACTCCAACCACAGCCACAAAGCGTCGGATGCTCCAAGAGGGTCCCTTTGTTTCCCGGAAGAGGTAGAAAGCAGAATTCCTTGTCGGGGACCAGCCAGCCTTGCCCCGAGACACTGCTGCAGATGACCACGTTTCCAAGTGGCCCCAAACACTGTCCTGGTTCTAGATCTGTCACTGACTAGCTGTGTGGTCGTGGACAAGGTGCCTCTCCTCTCTGGGCCTCAGTCTGTCCATCTGTGAAACAGGCACAAGAGCGTCGGCACGGCCTTCTTCCCAGGCAGGATCACTGGGACTGGAAGATCAAGAAGGCCCACTGCAGCCCGCAGAGCCTGGAAGCTCAACAGCAAATCCATCCCCAAGACGGCCTAGACGAGGAGGGACTGGGGAGGCAGGGCCGGGGCCCCAACAGGGCCTCAGACATAGACACCTGAGTTCCAGTCCCGGCCGCCACAGACCTCTGCATCTTTGCCTCTAACCCAAAAGACTCCTTTCTCTTACTGGTCAAACCACTGCCAAGAACCTGGATTATGCCTCCGGAATCCTTTGAACTACTCTTGAAGAAAGAATCACCAATCCGCCCAGGGTCCAGACCGCCTGAGGGGTTCATTAGGAGAAATGGTTTGGGGCAGGGAGACAAGGTAATACAGGAAAAAAATCGATGTAAAGCACCCCCCCCCCCCCGCCCCATAAGCCTTGCTTAGCCCCGCCATTACAACCAGGGAAAAAAGTGGTCTGGGGAAACACATGCACACGCACACACAGTCATACACAATCACACAACCACACGCAATATCGCTCACACCCTATTAGACAGGCAATCTCACGTACGCAATCACCCATGCCCCCCTCCCCATTCCCCACTCTACCCTCCCAAGGTCTTTCTTCCTGAATCTCAAGCTTAAAACATCTTCCAGTGGACACTGGGAAAAACATTCTGCTCCAAGCTGGTCCAAGCCAAACTCATCCTTATTCCTGATTCACATGGAATTCTGAGCCCCACTCACACAAAGCTGCTTCAGGGACACCAGGAGGTAGGAATCTCCCTTAACACAACCAGCAGTGGGGGCAAAGGCTGTTGGCAGTTAGGCATGATTGGCCGCAACAGCCAAGAGTGAACACTGACGTTCTCTAGAGCCCAATCTGGCTGTCCTTGCTCCAGCCCTTTCGGCTCAGGCCCCTCCGTTCCTGCCCTCGTCATGTTCTGGCCCAGAGATGAGATTCATGCAGTAGTTTTCTTACTTAACAAAGGGCAAAACCCACTGTAAGAAACAACCCCATGCACAATACACGAGGAGCTTTATTTGGTTCAAACTGGTCCTCTGCATTTTTTCCGCCTTATTTTTTTCTCCCCAGGGGGAAACAAAAGAAAGTTTGTTGGTGAGGCTCAAACGTTTCTTGGGCCTTGTCCGAGTTCTACCTTGTTTTTCTTCTCCTTTCTATCTGCCCCCCAACCCCCACCCCGCCCTCCCTGCCTCCCCACCTTGAATAAATAAAGCACCCGAAGCCAGCATGGGCTGGGAAGGAAAGTACAAACTATCTCATAATTTTATAATTTTTTTTAACACACTGGCCTAGGGTTTTGGGCAAAGGACAAAAGCTATTGTTGAACAGCATAACACGAAGGTCTGAGTCACCGATACGCCTCGGCTTCTGGAGATCTCATAGGTTTCTGCTGCTGCCACAGCCGGTGAGCTCAGCACCCTGCGGGGGCCGTGGGAGCAGGCGCCCTCCCGCCTGGCGCTGCCCCGCCCCCTCCCCCTCCCCAGGCTCCCTCCTGGGCCGCCACGTTGGCTTTGTTGGTTTTTAATCACAGGGGGGAATTTAAAGAAAATGTTGTGAAATAAAAAACAAATCACCGTGGTCCCACCGCTCGTGCTGTCATTTTCATTTTGGAGGATTACCTTCCAAGCTTCGTCCATATGCGTTTGTGATTTTTCTATAGTTTCTATAGTGGTGTACACTTGGCCTTCGGTGTTTTTTTTTTTCACTCACGTAATAAACATTTTTCCATGTTTCGAAATCATCTTCAACATTATTACCTGCAGAGGTGACACAGAATTTCTTCCGCCCTGTTATTCTTGGGCTGACGCTAGGAAGCCAGAGGGGGAGAAGGGGCCTGTGGGAGACCTTTCCATGAATGGAACCATTTAGCCACGTACTTGTGGCCGAGGTGGGGGCTTTGCCCGCATGATCTGGATCACCCTGGCCTTGGAGTGTGAACCTGGAAGACAGGCAGAGCCTCCACCAAAACCCTCCCCATCTTGTACTGGGCCATGCACGCCTCTGCCCTCCTGCCCAGAGAGACGCTGGTTCCAGCAATGGCCTTCATCCTCACGCTGACCTTCACCCCCACGAGCCGTACTTCCTCTTTATAAAGCGCCTGGCAGCAAAAGGCCCATGACAACACTCTGCTCTCCATTTTTATATCTGAATATCGCAAAGCACTTAGCAAAGACTTTCATTTTCTCATTACCCCAAGGAGAGGAGGTCATTCGGGAAAATGGTACAAGTATTCCCATTTGTCAAAAGCAAGGAGGAAGTGAGTTAAAAGGAAAATTCTACCACTTAACTGCGCCCGACCAGCCCAGGAGGGAACGCAAGGGTCTTCTCTGCCTCTCCATTCACCCAGTTTGCTTTTTCCGATGCAACTTCAGGAACCTCGTTACGGAAAAGATGGCTCAGGGCCAAAGCCAGGTTTCCATTTTGCTGAGAATCAATCACTCCCCGGTGGCTCCGGCTCAGGAGACCCTCTCACTTCTCAACTAAAACCATACTCTCTTATGATTATAATTATGTAAAATGTATATTATACAAATATATGCAGTCACCAAAGTGGGGGAAAAGACACCAGAAGACACTAAATGCTAAAGGAGGTGACAATATTACAATCGTTAAATTATGAGCGAATGTTTCCCCTTTTTTTATTCTCAAAAACTATTTAAAATATGATTATATTCTCCAAGCACGTGGAGAAAAGCATCAAAAATCATCGGAATCAACATAAACATCAGAATCGTATCAGCCTGCGTTCAAAGGCTGGCGCTCCTCTCGGCAGCTGGGTTATCTCAGACAAACAACTTAGCCTCTCTGAGCCTTATTTCGGGACTGGTACAGCAGGAGTCGAGCCACCACCCGCCCTGTGTCCTTCAGTCCCACAGAACGTCACGGTCCAGCATCTGACACCTGGTTGGCACTCAGAAAATGTCTATTTCTTTCCCCTCTTAATAAACTGAAAAGGGAAAATCACCTCCGCTTGCTTGCTGCCCGTTGGGGCCAAAAGCGAGAGGCTTCACCCGCATCCCCTCCACGTTCCTCCTCCACCCTACATCCCTTCTCCTGGCTCCCGTCACTCCCCCAGCAAGTCCCCAACACAGCCCTCAGGCTGCTGGTCCCAGCTCTCCTGGGACCCTCCTGGGACTCACCTGGAGGGCTTGCAGGGCAGGGGGGTTCGGGGACAACAACGCGAGCCCTGCTCTGACCTCCTCCAGCAGGTCAGGCCCAGGTGAGCCCCTCCAGGGAGTAAACAGGCCTCGCGGAAGGACTCACTCGGCAGACATACTGGGCGATCCCCAGGTTTGCGCCTTCCTGGCAGCCGCCGTCCAGGAACAGGTGCCAGGTTGCAAAGGCTACCTGCTCCTGGGGGAGGGCAAGGGCCACGCTCCCAACCGCAGAGGGGAGGCCAAGGAGAATCAAGATGGTGCCAGCGTCTGGGAGCCAACGCCTCCCTGGGCCAGGCAGGCCAGGCCAGCCCACGGGCTGCCACTTTGGGGGTGTCCGTGAACCCAGCCCTGAGCGTGGCAAGCCTTCTCCCTGCTCCCCTCCAGTGCTCTGTGCTGGGCCGACACGTTCATGTTCATGTTCACTCTGCTGGTTTGGCAAGTATGCTTCGGCAGAATTCTGGTGGCCACGGCCTCCGGGCTGGGGTGCCAAGGCTCCAGCCTGGCCCGGGGCGTCCTGGAACCTGAATACAGCAACAGGTCTGAGCCCTCCACCTCCCTGCCTTCCTGATAACAGACGGGGAGCGAGGAGTCATCATAGTGATGGTCGCCCTCATGGCTACCCCTAGTTCAAGGCGCCAAGGGCCTCACCTGCATTATTTCATTTAATCCCAACAGCAACCCCATGCTGGAAGCACTGTGATCGCTCTCCTTCCACAAGGAAGGAAACTGAGCCTTGCAAGGGTTAGGGAAGTGCCTAAAGTCAGAACTAATAAAGGAGGAACTAGGAATTTTAACGTTCACCCTCAAGCATCCCACAGTGCCTTGGCAAGGGGGCCATTCTCCTGCACTCCACGGGACCTCTTCCAGAAAGGGACCTCCTCAGAGGCGCCCGCAGCCACTGGGGGACACAGGACCCACCCCCCAAATCAGGCCGCGATCCTGCCAAAATGAGTGCTTCTCCTTGCCTCTTGCCCCCGAGGAAGAAGAGGTACTGCACACCCCCACCGAGAGAGGATGGTCGAGCGAACGAGCTACCGCTTTAGAAACATACAGACCTTTGCACCTGTACAGTGGCGCTGTCCCTCCCTGGCTCTCTTGGGCATGTTGAAGTGGGGAGGTCTAGGGACATGGGGCTGTCGCAAGGGCCAAGTACAAGTAAATGTCTGTTGACCAACTTACTAGTGTGCGCGTGGTGGAGAGGGGAAATACGGGGCGTGAGGTGCGGGGGAAGAGCAGGGCCCACGGCACACCCAAACCATCGAACCCGCGCGCCTTCTTTGCAGACCAGGCATGACACCAGCCCAAGAGGAGGCACCCTTTCCTTTTAAAATTCAAATAGGTCTGTCGTGGAGGCTGGACGTGGGGACCCCCGGACAAGGCTCCCCCGTGGCCAGCAGCAGGTCCCGTGGAAGCTGGTGGAGCCTAGCGGGGTGGGGGCCCGGTGGGCCACCCGGGGCAGACAGTCTCCAATCGTGCTGAGCACAGCACATCGCTTCATTCAGGAACCCAGAGTTAAACGTACAGCTGGGTCTCGAGTTGATTCAGCCTTTAACTCGTTCGGGATCGCTGGCGGCGCCACCACCGGGGCGATGGGGAGGGGGGGAGGCCCTCCCTGGGGAAAGGGGCAGGTTGGGGCCGAACCCCTGCTGATAACGTGGATATGTATGAAAAGAAACAGTGATTTTTTTTTTTTTTTTCAAAACCCCTCTAAAAAACCCGACGAGCCTTGGGGGTTTAGGGAGGGACGAGTGAGGGTGCGTTCGGTGGGGGGCAGGGGTGGGGGTTGTTTTCTACCCACTGCCAAATTCTCATTTACTGTCAGCTTCAATCCATTCAGAACTCACTGACTCAATTGCCTTTTCACGGGGAAAGGAGCCTACACAATACAGGGGACTTTTCTGTTCCACATTAGCACACAGGGCACTGGGCAATGTCCAGGAATAAACACACACACACACGTCCCTCCCAGAGGCCACGGCCCCCACCCCCAGCCCCAAACAATCCAGCCAACCCCGCCTGGGCCACATCTGCTCTCCCCTATTTTAATACTTTGGGTGGTTGTTTTATTTATTTATTTTTTTAATAAATAAATTTTGGCCAGTAGAGAAGTGTGTGTGTGTGTGTGTGTGTGTGTGGTACGTGTACATGCACGCATGGGCACAATTTTCTGTGTGCTAGGAAAAGTAGGGGCTCTCACAAGTAGAAAGGCTTGCAAGAGTTAATTCTAGGGCAGTTCCAACTCTTCTTTTTGCCCAAAGAAAGAAGGGATGGAGAGAGATGGAAAGAGATCCAAATTAGGCTCCCAGAAGGTAGGGATTTTGGCCCGGGCGGGGTGGGTGGGTGGGAAGGGTTGGGGTGGTGGAGGGGTGTGTGGAGGGGGGGTAGGCTCCATTTAACCGAATTCTGGAAAGTGTTGATTGTAGGGAAATTAGCATGTGGTCTGGGAATGTTCCTAAGAACTTGGCAGCCGCAAAATCTCTTCAATAATCACATTAAAATAAAATCAACAGTAATAATATAATTATTATAAAAACCGGGGTCCCCATTTTCCACGTGTTCACAATGAGCCCAGCACTCTACTAAGTGCTCTCACCCATCGGCTCAGGCAATGAGCCCAAAGGCCCACCGAGCAGATGCTGCCTCCCGGTAGCCCACGTCCACACAATCAGACAGTTAGGACCCCCGCCCCAAGTCAAAAAGACAGCGAGAAAAGAATTAAATCCCATTCTGCCAACTGTAGCCCCACCATCTCGCCCTGCCCTGGGAGAGAGGAAACCTCCAGCCCCTGCCTCCATCACTGTCCTCTGGGGGCTCCTGCATCCCTTTAGCCTAGGCCCTAGGAGGGAAGCTCCCGCCCCTCTTATACCCCGCCTTGTCCAATAGAACTTGCCAGTGATGTTGGAAGTGCTCCTTATCTGTGCGGCCCAACACAGTAGCCCCGAGTGGCCGTGGAGTACTTGAAATGTGGCTAGTTCACTGACGAACTGAGTTTTTCACTTCAGTTCCTTTCCATTGCCACATGGGCTAGGGGCCGCCGGACTGGCCAGTCCAGATCCAGAATCCCTCCAGCTGCCCCTTTCCCTCCCAGCCAAGAGCGATGTTGGAAGTAAACGTAAAAGCGGCAAAAGACCGAAGTGTGGCCCACTTGTAAGGTCCGTGCTCAGACACCAAGCCTCTCCTCCATCCTGGCACAGCCCTCCAAAAATCACGGGTCTGCCTCCAACTTCTCTCTCTCTCCTTCCCTCCCTCCCTCCCTTGCTCCCATCTTTCTTTTTACTTTTCTTCTCTTTTTTCTTTTCTTTCCCTTCCTTTCCTGCCATCCTTCCTCCCTCCCGCCCTCCTCCCTTCCCTCCCTCCATCCTTCCTTCTCTCCCTCCATTTCTTCTTCCTTCTTTCCTCCCTTTCTTCCTATCTTTCTTTAGTCCCTCCCTTCTGTCCTTTCTTTCTTAGAAAAAAAAAAAGCATCAGTTTAATTAGATAAATCCTCTGAGCACGTGGCCTGGAGTTCGTCATGGAAATTAACCTGCTCCCAGATCGCAGATAGTGAAACAAGAACCGGGGTGTTTTGGCATAGCACAGTGAAATGGGAGAGGCTGGTGGCGACTCACACACCTCATCTTCTGTAAGTGCCCCTCGCCCCTCCGGTGCCCCCTGCTTCACAGCCCCCACGTCCTTGGCTCCCTAGGTCACTACCTCCAAGCCACCTCTGCTTCTTCCCCTAGCGCCTCCCTCCCCATCTCCTCAGGCCCCGGGCTGCTCCCCAAGGCAGGACCACCCAAGGGCAGCGGGGGGAAGCCTGGGTTCCATCCCCACCATGCCCCATTTCCCTCCAGCTCTGCCCTCTGGCTGAGCACCGAGCTTAGCGTTCAGTGCGAGATAGTCCAGGGATCAGCTTGGGCTCAGTGCCCGCTGCTCCTCGAATTTTCACCCCGCAGTCCCTACTGTGTGCTGCTCCCCGGGCTAAGTGAATCCCGGAAAGAAGGCTCCAAGTCAAACCTCAGTGAATGGGACAGTGAATACTGCCCTTCTCTGTGCTCACAGGTGGAAATCCAACCCCATTTTACAGATGCAGGAACAAAGGATTAGAGAAATTAATCTGCCTAAGCAAGAGAAACATGGTTCGCATTGGGTCCAGCCTGACTCCAAAAGTGGGCTCTCTGCCCCTCTGCTGTCCACGTCATCTCTGCCACAACAGCCCACACGCGCTGCCATCCAGGGCCCGCCGGCCCTCCGCATGAAACTCGTAGGCCCCCAGCACCTTACAGCCGTTCCCAGGGGCTTCCTCCACCAGACCCCTCGCCTCCCGTCCCCAAAAGCTCCTGTGATGAGCCTCCCTGCCTCCCCAGCTCCAGAAACATCTACTCTGGCCACATGGAAGATAAGAAACCAGCGGCCCGTCTCCCATTTGGGGTGGGAAGCCAAAGGTGGGCACTGTCTCGCTTCTCGACACCTTCTGACTCGTCGCCAAAACCAGGAGGCCTCAGGGTAGCCCCGAAAGATAAAATGCAAACTCAGAATTTCCACCTAACACCATCGCACCCCACACCTCCAGATATAGAAGAGTGGGTTCTCCCTTCTCTCTCACTCACAGCACGCCCTGGTGTGTCCACACTCCCTCCCACGCAAGTCTGAAACACACACAGGGGCCAGGCTGGTTCTGAATACTTCGCAAGTCTCAGCTCATCGGATCCTCACATCAACCACACAAGGCTGGCAGAGTTATCCCCATTTTACAGATGAGAACACTGAGGCACAGGCTAGTTAAATAACTGATGTAAGGACATGACTTTGATCCCCAGGTAATTAGGTTCAGAATGCATGATCTATAAAGATACACAGCTCTTCAGGGGATCCCTCATCCTGCCTGAAAAGCAACTACCCACCCCGCTCTCCAACTCAGCCCCAAGCTCCCGAGGATGAGAACCAGAAAACACAACCTGATACAAACATGCAGCCCCAGCACCGCACACACCATGTCCAGGCCCCTGGCTTTCTGGAATCCCTGATACCATATTACATAAAACGGACTCATCTTACGCTGGGGGCACCCTGCGCTCCACGGGGCCGTGATCCATTCTCCATCACGTTTCACGATTTCAACGAATGTTCACAGCTATGAAGCCAGCTGACCCGCAGAGCGACCCTGTCAGGGAAATCGTGTCGGAGGCCATTTGATAAGAGAGGAAACCGAGGCCCAGAGAGGTCAAATGACTCAACCAAGACCACACAGTGATTTACTGCAGAGCCAGACCGGGAACGCGGTCCCCTGACCCCTACAACTAGGCCTCAGCGGGGCTCCGAACCACCCAGGTCCCACCCCGTCCCCTGATGCCAGACCAGGGATGTTGGGCTCGGCCCATGGTCCCCCGAGGGATCAGATTTCCCTGAAATTCCCAAAGGAGCCTCTGGGACTAGTGGGCCCGGAAATGGCCCTCACATAGCGAGCGAACTGCACAGCTGAGCTCCCCAGGGCTGAGGGGGGCGGGCGGAGCTGGAGACGCTGGAGCGGCCCCCGTGGGTGCTCCGCCAGCAATTAGTGCCGGGGAAGGGTGCCAGCCTGGCAGAGCTGATTCCCCCACCCCTCCTTCCCATCACACACACACAGACACACACACACACACATACGCACGCTCACACACGCACACACGCGCTTACCCACCCCGAGACCAGCAGAGAAGCTGTGCGCCTTCCTTTCGGTAAATCTCGTCAGCGAGCACACGCAGGGCATGCAATTTGGTCATTACTGCTTTTAAACAACAGAAAAGCAGAATCCACCCGCCATTAACCCGTCCTGCTCTCCCTCTGGGTTTCACACCAGCTCAGTCACCAGCCTTCATCTCCAACTCCCACGCACCCCCTTTTGCATGCTCCCCAGAAGTTGCTTTCCAAACGAAACACAGAGTTAAAACACACACACGCTCACACACACACACACACACACACCCTGCCTACTGTAAGTCAAACCTGAATTGTATCTCTTGCCTGCTCTGTCCCCAGAGAAAATCATCCAAGGTTTGGACATGACCTTGGCTAAGACCCCTCCTCAGATAACCCTGGAAATCCTAGAGTATGCCTGCCAGACGAGGGGGGGAGGCTGCCTTTGTCCCGGAGAGGGGAATCTACCTGAGCAGGTGTGGGTTCTTCAGGCGGGACTCTGAGTGCTGGCCCCAGTCCATTTGCGGGGGACCCTGGATCACAATTGATGTGGGCTCAGCTCCCCCAGTACAGAGGCAGGCAGGGGTGTGAATGGACATGAGCCCTGATTTTGCTCCTCACTTCTTTACCACCCCCCCCCAAAAGAGTCCTGGAGAATTGGAAAGAAACCCACCAGAGCCAGGGACCCTAGAGGGTCCTTAGCTCGGTTTATAAGACCTGTGAAACCCCTCAAACAATAAGCAGTATTTATGTTTAGGAGATCTTGTTTTATGAAGAGGATTCTCAGAGGGGGCACATGAACTCGAAAGAGGAAGAAGCAGAGACACCCCCCACCCAGACCACTAGCGCGGTGGGCTCAGCAGTGTGGCATGCCCCCACTGTCCCTCTCCAGTGGTCCTGACCAGCTGCCTCTCTGGCCCCCGAACGCTTCCTCCTCGCCTGGCCGGGAAGCCGGTCATCGGGAGCGCTGGCCCCGGGAGCTGTGCCAAGTCCCTGTGCCAAGGCCCACTCACCCTCCTGCCAGTGTGCCAGGACGGCCGCAAAGCCCGACAGAGGACAGGCACGGCAGAGCCCACCAGCGGGGAGGAGAGAGGAAGCCAGCGGCTATCTTGGAAAACCTCGAAGATCCTCTAAGCCACCTAGTGTCCAGAGCTGAGCTCTGGCCGCGGCTCTGTCCCTCCCGCTTAGCAGGGCGGACAATGCGGGGGAGCCCAAGGGAGCAGGACAAGCCACCCTCCCTCCTCTTCCAGGGACCTGAGGCCAGGGCGCCAGGGGCTGAGCCTGCTGGGGAGACAGGGCCCGGGAAAGAGGAAAGGCCCTGTGCCCCTGCTCCCCACCCCAACCCAAAGCTGGGCAGACCCAATGCCCATGATAGCCTCACCCCTGCTCCTCGCCTCAGCGAGTCACCCTCTCCTGGAGATCCCCAGTGTCCTCTCCAACAACCGGCTGGCGGGGCTCCTCTGGGTTCCCCCCACCCCAGGCCTCCCACAGAAACTCCCAAACGCTGGGCCCACCACTCCCCCAGGACTGCTTGCCCCCCCTCCTCTGCTCTCTCTTTTCTCTGTGTCCTCAAGACTCCTCTCACCTTGAGAAGTGTTAGGATTACCCAGCATTTACACTCAACGCTCTTCTTTATTCCTTAAGGCTTATTAAGAATGATAATGAGTTCCAAAGGAGCCACACGTCTCTCTCTCTCTCTCTCTCTCTCTCTCTCTCCGTCTCTCTCTCTCTCTTCTCTATCCTTCCCTCTCTCTCCCCACCCCCCTCCTTTGCTCTCTTTCTCTACGTGTCTTTTCCACCAAAGACACACAGGACAAATCCAGACCAAAAGGAAAAAAAAATTCCAACAATATGGACCAAGGGCACTTGAGGATTTATATTCCATAAATCCCTTTCTCTTCTTCCCTCTCCCTAGTTGTTGTCAATCATTGAGATTAAACACACACACACACACGCACGCGCGCACGCACACACACGCACACACACGCACACACACACACACACACATGCACAAAACCCTCCCCCTTCTACTCCCCACCCTCCAGGCCACCCCTCACTCTGCTGGACTTTGAGCAGGGGGAACTGGAGAAGGGCCCGGCTTGCCTGCACAACCTCGTTAACGTCCGGCTCTTAAACGGTTGATTAATTTCTGCAGAATTTATGACAGGCTTCAGCTTCCCCCCGCCCCCCACCGCCCCACAGAGTGGCCTCAACACCACAGCAACTTAACTTGGTGAACTTGACTGGGGCGGGATTGGGGGGCAGAGCTGGGATGCCCCCCGTGCCAGTGGCTTCCTGCAGCCGGAACCACAGCAGCCCAGCGCCAGACAGAGGACACACAGAATGCAAAGGCCAGGCGGGAGACAGATCCGCACAAGGAACGGCATGGCACCAACGGGGGGCGGGGGGCGGTCCCCGGGCACCCAGAAGCCATGGCTAACTTTTGGCTCTGTGCGACTTTCTAATTCCAAAACAGGGAAGCCGTCAGAATATGGGACAAGGAAAGGAACCCGAGGGGTTGAAAACGACGTCCAAGTTCGCGCCCACCGAGCCACACCACGCAATCCCAGCAGAGGGACCGGCCTTATCGGTCTGCCGGGCTGCCCTTCAGAGAAGGGGAAGAACATATCCTAATGAAATTACAGTTTTTAAAATGTCTATAAATTAAATCTCCCCCCCACCCCCGGCTCGCTCGCTCGCTCTCTCTCTCTGAATCTCCCTGTGAGCTCCCTCCTTTACAAGGCTTGTTTGCCTCTCTTCGGTTCCCTCTGCTCATGTCTGCTTTTCTGATATAGACATCAAGAGGTTACGGGCTCAATTACAGCTCCGTTTGAGTCTCAGCACCAGACTCGCCTGGCCTTCTCTTCTGCTCTTCAGAAACCAGATACCAAAGAAATCTCTCTTCTGCTTTATATTTTTATTTTTAATGCCAAAAGCCTCAAGATTCATTCAGTTGACTCACGGCCTTTTTTAACTTACTTCAAATGGTGGTGGTGGGGGGGATATCCTTTTTAATTGTGTCCGAGTATAAATATCATGGAAATGCTTTTCTCTTTATCTCATTCCCCTTTCTTAAGGACACGCACAAAACCTTAGCGATACGTGGAATTTCAAAAGGGGGGGGGGACACAGTACAAGTATGCTTAATTAATGCATGTCTGTGCTGGGGGGGCAGAGCTGCTGGAGAGTATCAGTTGGACATCTCGTGTATTTCTAAAGTTAAGGAGTGACATCATAAGACTTGTTATTAGCAAAAAAGTCCATTTGAAAAGGGTGGAACATACACGGTGATTTTTTTTTTTTTTTTAAAGGAAAATGTTTCTTCTGCCTTCCATAACACTGTCTCTTGATACAGGAGATAGGCCGTCTATACGTTACATCCTCAAAAAGCCACCCCCTCCCCAAAAAGTGAAAAAAATCCAAGTCACAGTCAATCACCATAGTGGATTCCTGAGAAGCAGAAAGCAGTTTCGAATTGTGGGTCTAAGGGGAAAAAACAACCCCTCCACTATAATTCTGGAAATACGAACCAGAGGGGATTCCAAAAAGTACTTTTCCAGGAAAAAACACTTGAGACAAAGGCTGGAGATAGCTGAAGCTCAAGGTGAATCAAAAAAGGAAAACTTTGTCTTTGCAATTAACTAGACTGGGGAAAAGGGGGGGGGGGACACATTAATACCAACTCATTAATTCCTTCCTGTAAACAATTTAATTAAATTCTGCTAAATACAGGAGAAATACTCATTTTGGAGGGCTTCTCCCCCCCACCTCAAAAGCAAATTCCTGCAGGTTACTCCCCCCCAATGCCAACACTTCCCCTGCTGTATAACCTCCAAATGGATTTCCAGCCCAGGCGAGGTCTCTACACGGCTCGCGGCTCTGCCAGAATGACAGCCTCATATGTCTGAAAGCTGACACTTTAGCTTTTAAAAGAAATGGGGGAAAATAAGCTGTTGACTTCTTGGTTAAAGTATTTTCTTGTTCTAACTCATGTTCTTATGTCACTGGGCTAAAAAAAAGAGAGAGAGAGAGAAGAGAGAAGAGAGAGATATGACTTTCCTTGAATGATCTGTTTAACCTAAGCCAGAGGAAAAAAAAGAAAGTCATTAATTACTTATGTGAGCTATTGCTTCAGAAAGACAATAAACCTGCCCGGTCGCCATGGATATGACATATTTGCTCTGAAAACAACACAATAATTAGCAAAGGGGAAAGATACAAGGAGAATATGCAAACTCCTGAGTTTAAAGCCACAGTGCTCTTTTCTCCCGTAAGCCTGTTCTGTTTGCAATCCAAATCAAACAAATTTTTAAAATATAGCGAAGGGGGAAAGAGCAGGAACGGCTCCTCTCTCCTCTGAGCTGAGAAGCAACAACTCCGCCACCCCCTTCTAAAATAAAATAATGTAAAAGAGAACCAGGATGGCATGGGGGGGTCAAGTATTGACTCTGTTATATTTCCTATAGCAGGGGTGGAGTCTGAGGTTTGTTTTTGCTTCTTTCTTTTTTTTAAAGTGTGCTCTTATTCAGCTTTGGACCTTCTGGCCAGATATAAATTTATTTATGAAAGCCAAATGCCCTGTTGTGCCTCACCCCTCCCCAAACTAAATGGAAATGTGAAGGGATGGAGGTGGGGAGACTGTACTTGAAAAAGCAAAACAGTATACTCAGAAAGCATCAGCTCTGGAGAGGGACATCCACTCCCCCCACCTCCAAGAAAATGGAACCTGGGCCTTACTTTAAAATTAAAAATGCATTAAATGGTTTTACCTACAACTTAGTCCCAGAGGATCATTAGGAAATGCAATCGCTTTGTATCATGTCTGTCAGTGTGATAAATACTGAGCTCAGAGTAGGTTTGCAATTTTTCAGAGTGTCACAGACCAAGGTAATTTTTTTTTCTGCCTTACTTTCTTAATTCACTGCACCCACCCCCTCAAAGTCAGGAGTCTACCGAAAAATACCTGAGAAGAACACAGGAGAAGAAAAGGAGAAAAAGTTGATATGCTTTTATACACGGGACAGAGGTTACGGATCTTCCCCCCCACCCAAAAAGTGGGGAAATCACGACTGTCAAATATTTGGATATTTTAAAAAAATTTTTAAAGTACTCCATTAAGTTTGAGTAGAAACTTTCCCCCTCTTCCCAGAGGCTAATTTTCCAAAAACAGATGGTCAGGATCTAAAAGAGAAGCAAATATACCTCAACCCCCACAGGCAGAGAAATTCTAACTTTGAACTTCCTTTTAAATTAAAAAAAAGGGGGGGGAGCAGATAAACTATTAATAAGTATGAAAAATTAGCTGAGCTACAAGTTTTGTTTTTCTTATTAAAAAAATTCTTTCAACACAAGGGGAGCAGATACAAAGGAGAGGTTCACATTCGACTGACTTCCTATTTTTTTTTAACAATAGTTGTTTTTTTTTTCTTTGTTTTAGATTGGACTCTTTGATCTTGAAAGAATTTTGCTCTTATACGATGGGGAAGATGGGGGTGAAATGATCTGTTTTAAATGATGATGCAACTTCGGGATCAAAGCCTTCGCTCTCTTCTAGCCATAATAAGCTGTACTTGCCACAAAGCGCCAGTCTCCCGGCTCCTCTCCTTCGTAAGAAGGAAATAAAATGCACGGAGACTCAGGGAAAGACGCGAAGTCTCTGCAAGGTGCAAAGTCTAAAAAAACAAAAATCAAAAAGACAGAGAGAGAGAGGCACTGCCCCTTTAAACGTTTTAGTGCATATGGAGTTTGATTTCTGAAAGAGATCAGTTTAACATCTCCATAGAAACCAGCAACAGATTATCATCAACAGAATAAATAACTAGTCTAATAAATTAAACAGGAGGCATAAGATCGCTGGAAACCTGATTACTGAAGTTCAACAATATTCCCCATAAACTCTCGTTAACCGCCTCTAAGGTGGCTAACAAGATGGGGGTGGGGGGGGGCCATCTCTCCAGCTCGCGGGATCCCCGGAGAGGCGGTGGCCGCCGCCCGGGGAGGGAAAAGTTCCCCACACTGCCCTGCAGAGGATCTGAGAGCTCGAGTGAGGGGCAAACCGTAGAGCCGAAGTTTGGCAAGTGGGAAAGCGGCTGGCGTCGGGGGAGGTAGCGCGAGTCGCCGGAGATGGCGCGGGACGCGACGCCGGCCCGGGACGCACCTCCTGGCCGCCACCAAGGCGCAAACCCGGAGCTTTGCGCTCGGGCGCCGAACAGCCCAGCGCCCCCTCTGGGCACGTGGAGCGCAGCCCGGGCGCAGCCCCCGGGGACCAACTACCCCCCTCACCACGCCCGGCGCAGCTGCTCCTGCTCAGCCCGGACAGCTCCCTTTAGGACGGCGACGTGTGTGGGGTGTGTGTGCGCGCGCGCGCGCACGCGCGTGTGTGGGGTGTGTGTGTGTGCGCGCGCGCGCGCGCGCGCCGTGGGGTGGGCGGGGGGGGGGCCGCCAATTTACCGGGCGATCTGTTTCCCAGTCCCCTCGCGCGCTCTTACCGAGCGCCTGTACCAGCTCCGAGACGTCCTAAATTTACCAACTTTGCTTCACGTCTACCCTTGGCCTTTCCCCCCCTCGCCGCCCCCATCTCTTTGAGTGTACCGGGTGTTGGCGGGACAACCACACGCTCTGGGAGTCGTGCCCCCAGACTCCGCTGGGACAGCGACGCATAATTCTCCCCCCCCCCCGTCGCCCCTTGATCCAGCTGGGTTTGGGGGAGCTCCGGGCTTGTTGGAGGGGTGTTTTCTCTGCTTCCCTGGTGGAGAAATGATACGCACCCGCACACGCACACGCACCCGCACCCTCCCCAGCGTGACTGGAAGGAGGTCCTCGCCGCACCCAGGGCCCGCTTCCCAAGCTGAGGCTGGGTCGGGAAGAACTTGTGTAGAGGGAGAAGCGGCCCCCTGCCTCCCTCGGCACTCTTCTCCTCCCCCAACTTCGGACCTGGGTCGGGGACGACTTGGAAGAAGAATCTGCGCCCACCCCCTAGAGAAAAATCTATTATTATTATCTTAATCTACGCCCCCGAAGTGTCCCTCCCGCCGTGATTGACGGCGCATACACCTGTTCCCCTCGCCGAGAAGCTCCCAGCGCTGGGGACAGACATTCGCCCAAATGCTCCGCAGCGACCCAGCGCCCGCTCGCCGCCCTCGCCGGCCAGCCCCCGCCCGCCACCCCAGCGCGCCCCTGCCCGCACCTTGCCACCCCGGCAGCCGCCCCCTCCCCTCCCAGGCCCGGCTCCCCAGTCCACCCGCTCCCGGCCGCTCTGGCTTCGGGAAGAGAGAAAGAACAGAAAGCAAAACTTCCTGGCGGCCGACGGCCATCAGCTGCACATTCTGCAAATGCCACCGAGTAAAAATAAACCGGCCGCCGCTCCGCCCGGCCGGCTCACCCCGGGCGCACGACTCGGCCCCTGCCCCGGGAGCTCCCTGACTGTCGGTCCGACCCGGTCCCCCATTCCGGCGCGCCCCCTGGAGCCCCGCTTCGCGACGCTCCTCCGCCAGCCACCACGGGCTCCTCTGCCCTGAAGGTCGACCCCAAGTGACCGGGTGGTCCATCCAGCCCTCTTCCCTTCGGTGCCCCCCTGCTCCCCCACGAGCTACTCTTCTCTCTGTCCTCCCCCTCGTGCCTATTTCAGCCGCGCGTCCCTGGATTCACGGATTCCTCTCCCCAACTGCTAAGCCCCGGGGTCACCCTCAGCCCACCCTGGGGCACAGACCCCGCCAGACCCTCTCCCACCTCGGCTGAGCCCCCTGGGAGCGCACCGCTCTACCCGCCTGCCGCCCCGCCAGCCCCAAGTCCCACATCCCCGGGCGCAACTTCTCTCCCAGCGCACACAACAACCGCGGCAACTCCCCCGAACTTTTCCCCGGACCCAAGCGGGCTCTGGCGGACAGCTGCATGGCCGTGAGCCGGTGCCCCGGCTCCCTGTGCCCAGCACTGCCAGCCCTGCGCCCGGGGAAGGCTGGGGTGGGGGTGGGGGCAGTGAGGAGCGCCACTTGCCGCGCCCGGAGCAGCGCACTTGAGACAAACTTCCCAGGCACGAATGAAAAAGGGGGCGCCGCTCCCCCCAGCCAAGCAGCCCTTCGCCTTCGTTTTCCCACCCGGAGGCACCCCTTGGCACCCCGCGCCTAAGTGAACACTGCCTACCTCTGCCGGTGGCACCTACACCCTGGTTTGGGGGCACAAGAGTCGGCTGGAGGGGTTCCCCACCCACCCCTTCCCCTGGGCAAAGTCTTGCAAAGTCACCCCAGGCACCCCTCATGCCTGCCTCCTTCTCTGCCCTGACGGGCGCTCGAACCCCTGCAGCCGGGGGCGGGGGTGGGGGGGCGTAGGGGGAAGGAGTGATTACCCGGTATTGGCGAGCACCTGCCCCCCCCCAGCCTGCAGCGCGGGGGGGCGCCCCCACCCTATTCGCAAAGTCCTGCACTCGCGCCTGGCACCTCCCCCTCTTCTCCCCTACCCCGCCGCCCCCTCAGCTGGAGTAAGTGACCCCCAGGAGCAGCAGCCCTCCCCTCTCCCCGAGTCGCGCGCTGGGCATTCCCCTGGCCGCGGCGGGCGACGCGCCGCCCCGCGCCCGGATGCCAGCCCTCTGTGCCCCCTGCCTCCCGCACTGCCGGAGTTGGGTGGCAGCCGCCGCGCGCAGGCAGGCTGGCTGGCTGGCTCTCTCGCTCGCTCGCTCGCCCGCTCCCTGCTGCAAGCGGCAGCCCCGGGTCTGGGGGGCTGCACCGGGACAGGGGGCGAGGCGGGGAAGCACCTCGGGAGGCCCCGGGAGCTGAGGGGCGTGGGGGGGCCGCGGCGGAGAGAGCGCCGAGTCTCTTACCTGCACTTGGGGCGGCTTTGGGTGACTTTCCAAGTCCGGGGGAAAAATGTGTGTGTGTTTGGGATGGAGCGCCGCCGGCGCGCATGCGCTGCCCAAAGTTGCCGGATCCCGGATTTTTCGCTCCCAGTCTCCGCTCTCGCCCGCTGTGATTATGGAATTCTCCGCGGCCGAGCGGGCGAGTGGGTGGCATGCAAAACCCGGGCCGGATCTCTGGGCCGGGCTCCGCTCCACCCTCACACCCCCAGACCTTCCCCTCCCGGTTTCTTCCCACCCACCGCCCGGGCTAAGCGCTGCTCGTGCGCTCAGCGAGACGGGGCCTGCGGAGGAGGATCTGAGCGCAGGACTGCCTTTTGCGGCTGGAGAAGCTCTCCATACCCACCTCACCCCCCCAAGTTGAGAGGAGCTGAGGCTGGGGGACAAGAGAGAAGGGGCAGGAGTGGGTTACTTTTCACCTGTTCTGATCCCGGAAAGCCAGTCGGCTTCCCGCTTTCCCACTGAAGACCTAGCTCTTTTCTGCAAGTTAAAATGTTAGAATTGTCGAACCCAAAGGAACGTGATGTTCTCACTGTTTGGTATCTGCTTTGCATTTACTCTTTGCAAGGGAGTTTTTCATTCAGTCCATTGTGCAAGAAATAAATCCTTAAGTGAGCAAGATAGGCCGAGAAGAATGGGGGCGGAGGGGGTGTGAAGGCGAGAAGGTAATGAACATTAAAACAAATGAATAATATTATTTCAGAAAGTGAAAGGATCCGTGAAGAAAATAAAGCCAGGCAATTGGATAACGTGTTTTTAGGAGAGCTATTGTACCCCTCCCAGGTGAAGGAGGACGGCCTCTGTGGGGAAGGGGGGGAGAACCTTCCAACCCCATTGCAGAAGCCCCTGCCTTTTCTCCCTTTGTCCCCATGCCCACCTCCCAGCTGGTCTGAGGTGGCCACACCAGGCTGAGCCTGGAGATCAGCTGCAGTCTTGGCGCGGTAGCTCTGGTCCTGCCCTTCTCCTCCAGGCCACCACTGTCCCAGGACTGAGCTAGTCGCTGTACCTGGTTTTCTTTCTGAACAAGGACATGATGGAAATAACATAAGATGCGAAAGAAATGGGTAAACACTCTGGTGGTGAGAGAAGTGAAAAACTGACCACCATAGTAAACGAAATAACTAAACAATTTGTTGAATAAATGAATACAGATTCAAAGTGTGACCTACAATTTGGAAAGTGCATTAAACTAAGAGGAAAGGCCACAGGCTAGTAAATGGTGTTGCTGGCCGGTAGATTTTTGGGACCTAATCTGCAAGGTTTCGGCAAAGCTTCTCAGGACCGGAAGTTTCCAGAAGCCCTGGATGGTAATTGCCCAAGACAGAGACATCCGCTGGGATGCATTCCATGCCCTGCCTTAAACTGGAAGTTTATTGGTAAATGCATAGAGACTGGGGACTCCATGGCCCTCTGGCCTTGAAGTGGCCAGGATTTGCCCTATTCCCTCATAAAACCTCCAGATTTGGGAGAGGAGGCCCAACCATGCCCTTATCCCATAGTTGCTGAGTGATCTCTACTTGTTTTGGACCAGCTGAGAAAAAAAAACACACCAAAAAAACCCTCAAAAGTACAGCTTGTCTCCTTCCCACCTGGAACGGGTCTGAGAATCCCATGTTTGGGATTTGTCCACACAGGAAGGCCAGATTTGAGGGTGAGACACACCTCTCAGGTTCAGAGAATTTTCTCCCCTCTTTAACCCTGTAATTAACAGGACGCAGCAACACATCAATAATTAGCACTTCCCATGGACCGCTGACCCCTTACTCTCTACCACCACTCCATGCCATCAGATCAGTGCCCTGTTTCAGGAGTTGCTGTCCTGGCCTACCACGCATAAGACCCTGTGTCTGGGGACTCAGCGGTACACACAGCCCCAAAGATCTCAGCCCGATCCCTCCATTCTGCAGAAGGAAAAACTGAGGCACAGTGAGGGTAATGACCTGAGTAGTGGTGAGGGAGGTTTTCTAGCTTTGGATCTGAGGCTAATTCCATTCCTGGGGCTATATGGACAAGTGGCTCACAGCTTGAACTTTGGGGTCAGACCCTAGCTACTCACCAGCAGGGTGACCTTGAGTAAGGCATATGACCCCTCTGTGCCTCAGTTGCCTCAACCGTAAAATGGGAATAATAATAGTCCTGCTGCCTGGGCTTGTTGGGAGGCTAAAATGAGTTAATGCAGGAAAAGTGCTTGAGCCAAGCGAGTGATCGATAAATGCCAGTAATTGTCATTGCTCGTTGGGACATCCGGTGCTCCCTCTACTTCTCATTTCTTCCTGTCCTCTCTCCTTTCCTTCTTCTCGTCTGTCCTTTCCTTCCTCCAGAATGGCTGGAGGTGTCTTTTGCCACCTGCCCTGCCGGTAAAGAGCAGGTCCTTCCCAGGGAAGACACAAAGGTCTGCTCGCTAGTTTTCGCCTTCCTGCTTTCTCACTAGAAGCCTCACCCCCCCTCCCAACAGCCATGTCTCAAGCACCAAAGTTTTATTAAGACATTTATTCTTCCCTCCATTTTTTCTCAGCTACTTCACAATTCTCCCGTCCTCTGGGGGGTTTTTCTACCTCCTCTGAAGGAACCTCATCTGGGAGGGGGAAGCTGGAAACAGTGACAAGAGTGGGAAGGGGGAGGAGGACTTTGGGGTGAGGTGAACAGGGACTCTAATTCTTCCTTCCCAAACCACCCCCCCAACTCAAAAAAATTTTTGTTTTAAACAAAACAAGGGGCTAGGAGAGAACACCATACCTAAAATGTAGCCCTGGTCTCTCAAGCCTCTTGCTGTCTTGTTCCGCCCCCACCCCACCCCCACTCGCCTTGCAGAGACTGAAATCACATGCTGTTTTCCTCATCTGCTTCATCTTAGCATGTCCTGAGCTTTCCATAAAATAAAATACAAACTCTTCCCCATGGTCAACAAGATCTAACACTGCCTGTCCCTGGACCTCCCTCAGTCACATTGTCCTGACACACTAGCTTCTTGCTGTCCTGGAAAACTAAGCTTATCCCTACCCCAGGGCCTTTGCACTTGTTCCCTCTGCCTGGAAGGCCCGTTCTGCGCCTGCTTCCTTGGCATCACTTAGGTCTCTGCTCACATGCCACCTCCTCAGGGAGGCTTTCTCCCTGAAGTATTTCTCTAGCTTTCTCTCTCGTCTTACCCTGTTGGAGTGTTTACAATGATTTTGCTTATTCATTTTGTTCTCATATTTCCTGTCCAGTTGCCCCCGCTAGAATGGGAGCTCCTGGGGGCACCTGGGTGGCTCAGTGGGTTAAGCCTCTGCCTTCGGCTCGGGTCATGATCTCAGGTCCTGGGATCGAGCCCCGCATCGGGCTCTCTGCTCAGCGGGGAGCCTGCTTCCTCCTCTCTCTCTGCCTGCCTCTCTGCCTACTTGTGATCTCTCTGTCAAATAAATAAATAAAAATCTTAAAAAAAAAAAAAAAAAGAATGGGAGCTCCTGGGAGGCAGGGACTTTGTTCTGTGTCCCTTCATGTCCTCAGCACCTCAAACTGTGCCTGGTGCATAGAAGACCTTCACTCTCTTTGAGTCAGGCACCAAATCAAGAGGAGTCTACACGGTCCCTGTCCTCGAGGAGCCCAGGCTGCAGGAAAAGAATGACTAAGTTCCTAGGACAAAGTTTGGGGGAAGGAGGAGGAGCTGGTACAACCCAGGAATTGCCAGAAGTTGCCAAGTTGGCACGGCCACTTTGCTGAGTTTCCCACTCCCTGACCTGAGGCCAGGGGTCAACAGTGGGGAGGGAGTAGGTTCTATGAAACCAGGCCCCGGCAGAACAGCCTCCATAGGCAGAAGAGGGATCGGGTCAGTGAGGGACCCTACGGAGGTCATCTATCTAGCCCCTGTCTCCACTGAGAGCCTCTTCTGAGTCCCGAGGGGAAGACCCCCTCCTCTTGCCCTTACCAACTTCCCTACTGGACTGTGAGCTTCCTGAGCAGAGGATCTGGGCCTTTTTGGCAGAAGCCAGGGTGACAAGCACAGTTCCTGGCACCCAGGCGTCTCCTGATGATTGTTGCACAAAGACATTGGTCTGTCTCAGTCTGTGTAACTGGGAAAGACTTGAAAGAAGCAATCACAGCTCAGCCTCCTGGTCACAGTCATTTGGTTTCTGGCCCCTCTGCAGTGACGGAAAGCAACACCCAGCCGGACGTCAATCAGTACTATTTGCTGAGTGGTTTAAGGCACCAGGCTAAGCCCTTGGGTCATCTTATTAGACCCTCACAACAGCTGTAACGAGGAGGGGATTTGTCTATATAATATACCCATTATACAGATGAGGATAGCAGAGTAACGTTCCCAAGGCTGAACTGAGCTGTCTGAACCCAGAACCAATGTTTTTCACATTTGGGCTGGGAGGTAACTTAGCCCAGAGCAACAAGCATTTTTTTTACCCTTACTCTGAGCTCATAAAGAGATGAAAGTTGAAGGTGAGCGCGTTGGGAGAGGAGAAGAGAGGAAGGAGAACAGATCTGTCCTTTAATTGTAAATTGTATCTCAGTGTTGTAAAAGACGAAAAAAGGAACCAAAGAGATTCAGGACCCAGTGCTAGATTCTGTATACAGTAAGCACTCAATAAGTGTTGATGAAGAATGATGATTTTTTTCATTAAAAAAATTACAGACTATGTGCTGTGCTCTGTCTCCCCTTCCCCTAAGCTGCTCCTGGTCTCGAGACTCTCCTTGGCGAGGTCTCTTTTCTGGAGTCCCTGGGCCTAGCCTGGTACTAGCCTCACAGTAGGCGCTCAATAGATGCTTAGTGACTGAATAATTCAACAAATGTCCGAGATAAGTAATTATGGTGATTACTGGGCAAGTTGTAATTAAAAAAAAAAAAAAGCTGAGTGCATTTCTTTTATTTACAAATGCCTCTCTTGGGAGTCCTGGGAAGGGAGAATGGGAGAGGGTCTTCTTCCCAAAAGCCAAGCGTGGTTCCTGAATCCCATCCAAGACGATGAACTTGACAAATCCTTCCAACTGCCCTCCACCCCCCCCACCCCGGTTTCCTCATTCTTTTTGCAAAGTACAGGATTATTTGTTTCTGACTATATATTTATAATATGTATTTAGCGCAGGAAAGTCACAAAACACAGATAAACAGGAAGAAGAAAATTTACATCATCTGTAATCCCACCATCCATGAATAATCACTGTGGATGTTTTGGTGTACTTCCTCCAGTCTACTTTTTTTTGTCCGTTTGCTTGCGATTTTTCACTGCGTTTTGTTTTATAAAATCAGAATGGCGCCAAACACACCTGTCCGCGGCGGCGGCTGTGTTGGCCTGCCACGTGCATGGAGTGTGGACATTTCTGCAACCACTGGCTACTCTTCTTCCACGCCAGGATTCTTGCTGGCCGGATTGTAGAGGGTGTCCTAATTTGCAGAACCAGTCCCTCACTCTGAGAAATTTTAGACATCAGACTTCTTTCTAATACTTTCCAATATTCTGAAGAACTCTAATGAATACCCTTGTCCAGAAAGAATCGTGCACCATCCTTAAAATGGAAATGTTGAGTCAAAAAGTACATATATCTCCAAGCTTCTAATTCCCGTTGCCAGTTGCCCCTTCCAGGGAAAGGCCATGTGGATTTGCTCTCCCACAGGCCATGTTCTCCCGGGAAGCTCTCCAACCTTTGGTATTCGTTCTCTCCTTTTATTTTTTTAATTTTTTTTTTAACCCCTGTTAATTTAATGGGTGAAAGAGTCTGTGATTCTGGTAATGAACCTTGTTAGAACCATGCTGGCCACAAGCAGGGGCTGCTTCAAGGTTTGAGCGGCCGTGTTCAGACTTGCAGGCTAGGGCAGAGATGAGCAGAAGGGCAGACTCCCGGAGCTGAGGGCAGAGTCCTTTTGTAGAACATCTACCTGAGCCCAGGCTCCTCGGCCATCCACTCAACTGTCGGGGGCGGAGGGGTGGGGCCTGTCTCAGTCTTTCAGCCTCCACAGAGATGAGCGCTGGCTGCCTCCCACCTCTCTGCACCCACACCTTCCAGAAACCTCTCTCTCGACAGAGGAGCCTTAGGGATTTCTGTGCCATAAATACTGTCTGTTTTCCAAGCTCAGGATCCACACATTGTACCTGCTTTCGCTTTCCCTGCCTGGCCTCTCACTCAGCTCCTGTTCAAGCTTCTCCTTTCCAGTTCTTTCTAATGAAGTCACTTTTGAGGGGTTTGTGTTTACCTCTGCCTGATCACAGGAGAATGGCAGGTGACTAATTTCTTCCCTTGTAGGAAATATTTTCCGATCCCAGGGTTTCTGGTGTCTATGGCCCTTTCCAGTTTTAATAGCCTCTGAACCATCTTACTTTAAAAAAAAAAAAAAGACAGCTTTACATTTCTGAAGAAAAGGGTAATTCACATTCTGTGCTAATGGTTCAGGAAACATAGAGAAATACACATAGAAATATCATGCAGAAAATTAAAAAAAAAAACAAAAACAAAAAACCGACATTCAGAAAGTCATGTATTTGGATGTGACTTGGATTTAAAAAAAAAAAAAACAAACTGGAATGAATCTAAATGAACCCCCTTCCCCCTCCCCTCCCTCTTTTGGGGGCCCACGCCAGCGGTGGGCCTGGGCGATTGGAGGATGTGTGTGGACAGGAGTGACTTTCATGCCCAGCAGTGAGGTGTGCGTCTGATTTTATCTGCAACAGGAAAGTGTGTGTCTGAGGGTGTCCACACGTGCGGGACTCCATGTCCCTTTAAAGGAGGGTTTGGTCACGGAGGTATGGCCGGCCGCTGTTTGCACACCACAAGATCGTGCTCACGCTGTCAGCAGACACCCGAACGCAGAGAAGTGCAGCCAGGTGAAGGGCAGGGCTGACAGCTGACATCACCTCTTACCCAAAGACCCACGGGCAACACCTGACCCCTCCCACGCCTGCCGGGGAGGGGCAGGCCTGGCTCGGGGTGGCAGGGGGGACGCTGGGGAGCCAGGGAGACCCCATGATGGAGAAGCAGAAGGGCCCACCTGGGGGAGGAGTCAAGATGGCGGAGAAGTAGCAGCCAGAAGGGCCCACCTGTGCTTGGAGTAAAAGCCACGCTCCCGCGGCCACCATGGAGCGCGTTCTTGCCACGGGCCACGGGCCACGTGCGCCCCTGTCCCTTCCTTCCCCGCCTCGCCCAGATCTGAAATCAACGCGGTCCTCCGGGGGCGGGAGCAGAACCGACCCGCCTTGGTGGGCCGGCCTCGGCCCCGGGATGTGACCCCGTGTGAGGTCGGCGTGGCCGGACCACGGCCCGGGGAACCTGCTGCGAGACTCCGGAAGTAGCCATGTTTCCGCCGGTGGCACTGCGCAGGTGCCAGCCGCCGCCCGTGGCACGGTGTCTCAGAGGGCGGGGCTGGCCGGGGAGGCAGGAAAGAGCTGTTTTGCTGAGGAGGTGCCTTCGTGTCACACGGACGTGCCAGGTAGCTGAATGTGGGTGGGGGAGGGCTGGCCCGCTGCGCCAGCCTGGCCAGGACGTGAGCGACGGCCCGCCCGCCTCTCCAGCCTCCCCTCTCGACATTCTCTCTGTTGCGCATTTGCACAGCCTCTGTCCCAGCCACACGGAGCTGCTCAGAGATCCTCCAGGCTTTTGTCCAAGCTGTTCCTCCTGCCCCGAAGGCCTTCCTTCCCTTTCTTTACTTGTCCTGCTCCCACTTGCCCGTTCAGACCAAAGGAGGCATCACCTCTTCCAGGGAGCCTTCCCGGATGTCCCCCTGCCCCAAATTGGCTTGGAGGCCACTGTTTGGGCTCCCCGCCGGCCTCTTGTTTCCTCTGTGCCAATACTTGTCACGCTGTATTATAATTATCTTCTCGCACCAGATGACGTTGTGATTTTTTTTTTAAAGATTTATTTATTTGACAGATAGAGATCACAAGTAGGCAGAGAGGCAGGCAGAGAGAGAGAGAGGGAGGAGGAAGCAGGCTCCCCGCTAAGCAGAGAGCCTGGTGAGGGGCTCGATCCCAGGACCCTGGGATCATGACCTGAGCTGAAGGCAGAGGCTTTAACCCGCTGAGCCACCCAGGCGCCCCACGTATGTGATTTTTAAGTCTGTGTTTAAATAATGGGTCTATGGGAGTGCGGATTTCTGAATTGGGTAACATGGGTTCAAATTCTGCCTCTGCTACTTACTAGCTTACTACATACTAGCCGTATGATGTTGGGCAGGTTCCTGACCTCCCTCAGCTTACAGTACCCATCTGTAAAATGGCAATGCAATCAGTGTCTGCCTCACACAGCACCGTCAGAAGAATGAACGCAGGTAATTCGTGCACAGCACTGCGCCTAGATTCACACATAACAGTATTATAATAATCCAGCAAAATGCTTAGGAAATGTCTGGGGAACGAGCAGCGCCCTGTGTTTGATGTACACATGTGTGTGGATGTGAGGTAGGTGTGTCCCAGGGCATGGGGGGAGGGCCAGCATCTAGAAGGAGCAGGTCCTGTATGGATATGTGTGTCCACTCTGAAGGGTAATGGGCTGGTTATTTATGGTCATGGCTTAAGAAAAAAAAAAAAAAAGACAAACCAGTGTTCAGTAATGACAAAGTAATTACCTTTTTATTATTTTTTCAATAGGATTCAGAGGGAGTGTGGGCCTTGGTTATGACCAGAACAGCCCGGCTTTGAGAATATCCTGGTGCTTTGATCTACCCCCATTGCAACTGCCCAGGCAGGGAAAAGGCTGGAGAGGGCTAAGGGATGGTCTTCAACATGGCGGGGGGAGGGGGGCCTACGACCGTTGGAGAGGGACTGCCCGGACTACAGAACAGGAGGTAGAGTTCTTCCGAGTTCTGGCTGAATTGTCTGCCTTGAAGGGACCAGACTCTGAGCCTAGAACATTTAATAGAGGGCATTCCAGAGGAGACAGCTGAGGCCCAGAGGGAGGAAGCCACGGGTCACCCGGGACCATGCAACAAGTCAGTGACAGTGTAAGAACAGAGCTCCTGTCCCCCAACCCCAGACCGATGCTCTTTACCGCATGATTCATTTGAACATAGGGCCTTCTTGGTCCCAGAGCTCTGCCTCAAATTTCTACCTGGAAGGGGTCTGACTTGCTAGTAGGTGATTTTTTTCTGGGGTCCTTCAGGAGATTGTTGGAGACCCCAGATGTTAAGTGATTGTTAAGTGATTGGCTTATCTATCTGTTAGTAAGCTAATGGCTAGTGAGGGGACCAGATCAGCTTAACCTCTATTCATCCATCCATCATCCTTCCACCCATCTGTCTGTCCATCCAACCATCCTTCCATCCATCCATCAGTCCATCCATATCCATCATCCATTCATTCATCATCCACCCATCCACCCATCCATCCAACCATCTGTTCATCATCCGTCCATCCATTCATCCATCCATCCGTCCATCCATCCATCGTCCATCCATCCATCCATCCATCCAACCATCTGTCCGTCATCCATCCATCCATCCATCCACCCATCCATCCATCCATTCATCATTCACCCATCCACCCATCCATCCAACCATCCATCATCCGTCTCTCCATCCATCCATCCATCCATCATCCATCCATCCATCTGTCCATCCATCCATTTCCACCATCCACCCATCCATCTGTTTCTCATCCGTCCATCCATCCATCCATCCATCCATGCACTCGCCAATCCATATATCTTACAAACACTTGGTGAGTGCCCCCATGTACCAGGAACCTTGCTAGAACCTGAGTATCTGGGGATGCTGAGATGCACAAAACCCAACACCAGGAACAGGTTATGAAGAAAAGTCAGTTTCAAGTGCAAGTACATGACGGGTGGCCCGACAGGGAGTCAAGCCCCCAGAGTTCCAGGTCCAGCCCTGCCACTAGTTTGCTGGGGTGTCTTGGATATGTCCCTTCGTTCTCTCTTTCCTATGGTTTCCTCCTCTATCCACTGAGAGGGTTGGACTAGCTCAGAGGACAGGCAGACGCTATACAGAGAAGATCCCTTGGACGGGCAGCCTTTTGAGAGGGACGCTGTGAAACTCCAAGGGGGCAGGGGCAGGAGTTCCCTTGATTTACAGTGAGAGGATGAGGAGCAGAAAATTCTGGAATAAAGAAGAGGAAATGAGGGTGGAGAGTGTGTTCCAGCTCCACCCTGCTCTCTGGGTCTTCAAACACTTACTCTCCTATTCTGACCCTGCCTGTGGGTCCCTTAGAACTGGGTGTCTGTTCCCAGGTAACTGACAAGGCCCCTGTCCCTTTGTCCTCCCTTCCCCACCCCCCAGCCCCTGCCTCCTCGCAGCTGTCATAACCCACACGTAGCACTCTGCCCTCTGGAATTTATTTTAAGGTCTTGGCTGTTTATTTATTTTATTTAGAGATTTCTCGGTGCTTTGAGGGGAGGAAAATTCGAATGGGGTGATTATGAAATACTATTTCACCTCGCCGTTCATTCACAACAAACAAAGAGAAATGATTGGTGATTAAAAATGCATTCTCTCTGCTTGTTTTCTTTTGTTTTACCATTATGGAAATATTATAAATACTGAATACTAATCTGGACCTGCGGGGACCTCACAGACCTTCCAGAAACCAAGGCTCTTGCTCTTCCCTGGGGCAACCTCATGCTGTCCTCTCAGGCACAAAACTATGGCTCAGACCCTCCCAAGAGGGTCCCAGGTAGGCCAGGAGGCCCTAGCATTCCGTCATCACGGGACAGGTGTTATAAGCGTCTCCCCCATTTCCTTGTCCTGGTTCCCTGCTTAAGCAGAACCAGTCAGGAAGAGCAGAGCTGCAAATATCAAGTCCAAAAGTCACGACCATGGGGTTTTATTCCCAGAGTCAGGCTGCCCGAGCCCCACTCCCTGCCCGCCCCCCACTTCCTGGCGGTGTGACCTTGGGCACCCTGCTCCACTTCTCTGAGCTTCCGTTTTGTCCTCTGTAAGACGGTGGTGAAAGTGGTACCCTCGCAAAGCAAAGCCCTCCTGAATGTTGGTTCCCAGAGTGATTAATATTCTTCACCCTTCTTTTGGAGGCTCAGTTTCTCCTTCTGGAAGGGGAGAGAACTGCGCTGGCGGTCGTCTCTGTCCCTCCCCTGCCAGCTCTGGCGGACGAGGCTTCTGCCTCCAGGATGGGGTGCAGCGGGGACATCCTCACCCACCTTGACTCTCTGTCGGAGACCTTGGCTCCTTCCTGGGAACGCAGCCGGCACCTGTTCGGAGGCCTCCTAATCAGAACCTGCTTTCCGTGGCCTCTTTTGGAGCCATAAACCCGGCACTTGCCCATTTATGCCGATCACAAACAAATAAATAAGAGCCAAAGGGCCCGATCCAATTCCAAAGTGTTACACCAAGTCCAGATAAACAGCGAGTTCTGTGGCGTCCGCGTTCCTTTTATCTTTCACTTTATTTAACCAAATTAACTGCTCTCCATGTCCCCTGCGTGTGAGTGTCTCTCTCTGTCATATAAAATACAATCACGCCTGCTTGCTACATGTTTCAGATACTTTATCATTAACATCAATTCCAGCCAAATTAGGAGTTTCTCCCAACATAATTGCCCTTCCCATTATCCAGCACTTTATTTTTTCAAAGCACTTTCCAACCATTAATTAGTTAACCCTTAGGACGCCCCAGAGCCCGCGCTCAATGTCACCCTCCCTGTCTCCCAGCTGGGAAAGGGGGGGGAGTGGGGGTCAGGTGGTTTGTTGGAAGTCACCCTGGATGTGGGGGCTGGGGGCCAGGGTGGGACCTTGGAAATCCTCCCTCCAGCCTCAGACCCTGTCTCAGCTGGCCGGGTCCAGGCCTGGGCAGCAACTGACTTTCATCTGATCTGAGTTGGCAGAGCCCGCGGGGGCCGGCTGCATGACGGGGGGCGGGAGGGGGGTGGTCCTCCACACCTTCAAGTCGGCTCACTCCTGATTCTCTCTATGGCTCGCCCAAGGAAGGAGGGAGCAGAATGAAGGAGTGTGGCTGGGTGGTGGTGCCTTCTCTGCTACGGGGAGCCCCAGGGCAAAGGGAGGAGAGAACAAGATACCCCTTGGAACGTCCAGGAAGTGAAGTGACTTTGGCCTTATGGTTATGGATGCTGATAACCAAGGTTAGGGGGCTGGGGGGTGTCTGGAGGATTGGCTCTCTTGGACGCCCTTACCACAGGGGGTCCAGACCTTTCTTTCTGCCGAGGCTTTGGATGCCTCCTTGGCTAGGTGTAGCCACGGTCTTCATGGGTCCCAGGTAGGCGGGTCAATTAAGACTGGGTGCAGACACCCTGGGAAGATTCAGGGGGAGCCATCTGGGGAAAACAAAATGATTTACTTCTTGGACCGAGTTCTGCCTTGTCAAGATGAACTCTGCTCGCGGCTGCTCGAGATACACTGTCGAACCACCAATATTTTACATTTACGGCCTCTCCATCGTCCTAACTTCTTTAATGATTTTCTTTTTCCTTAAAATCCATGAACTGGCTCCCACAGGGACATTGCCAGGAACCTTCAGAGAGGTTGTCCAAGCTTCTCGTGACCTCAGAGCCTGGTGAGTTTCCCAGCGCTTCTGTTCCCGCTTCTCCCCTTCCTGCCCATTGCCTTGAGGCCGGGGTCATGCATGCTGAGGCAGCCTTGCAGAGAAGACACCAGCTACCAGCCTCGGGACACGCCTCTGCCTTCCCCCCACTTGCCCTGTGCCACTGTGCTGTGTGCAATGGGACTGCGGGGAGCTTTTCCAACCCAAGGAAGGGACGCCTCGGAGCGCACGCTGACCGCCTGGTCTCTGTGCTCAGACACTGTGGGGTCCGAATCTCAGGTCCCCTTACTAGCAGTTTGACCTTGGGCAAGGTGACCTCTCTAAGCCTCCGTTTTTCAGCTGCCAAGTGGAGTTGTTTGGAGGGCCGAGGGCGATAAAGCATATGGGGGGCTCAGCACCCCACAGTGGACGTGAGCTATCCTTTTGGTCGAGGAGCAGATTGGAGGCTGTCCTGTGGCTTTCATTCTTCCAACCTCCAGTCTGTCACTGCGTCTCCATCCGTAAAGCAAGGAGATGGGATTGGACCATGCCCTCGTTCTCAAACCCTTCATCTCCCAGAAGAGAGTGGGCACATAGAGCGGGTGAGATGTGGTTGGCCCCAAGCCCCCGACCTGCTGCCCCAGATGCGTTCCCTTCCACCAGGCCCTCCTGCGCGAGGCTATGCCTTTGCCACATGCCAGAAGCCCCCTGAGGGCAGGACGATGTCGGGTCCATCCAGTGTTGCGTCCTGAGCCCCGCCCCCAGTGCCCAGCGGGTAGTAGCTCCTCCAGGACTCAGAGACTATTGACACTGGCCATGGCCATGGAACTCCACACTCTTCCTTCTGGGCAGGTTCCTTCCTTCCCCTGGGCTCTTCCTTCTTTCAGGATTTTTCTTTTCTTTTCCCTTCCCTTCCCTTCCCTTCCCTTCCCTTCCCTTCCCTTCCCTTCCCTTCTCCTCTCCTCTCCTTGTCTCTTTTCTCTTAAGCTTCTGGAGTTCTAAGCAATAACAGGTAACAGCTTGAGACCGACCGAAGCCATGGGGGACTCTCTCCCCACGCCCCCTGCCTTTGTAGCTTCACTGAAAACCAAGAGGCCACTCATTACCCCCCAACCAACGATGTCCCTGAACCCCGCGTTCATCTGCTCACTTCTTCACTCTGTAAACGTGCACTGAGGGCTCGGGGCGGCTGACCTGGGTTGGAATCTTGGCTCGACCCCTTCGCAGCTGGAAGAACTTCGTCGAGAGACTTCACCACGCTGCTCCTGGCTTCCTCATCGGTGAGAGGGCCGAAGAGTGCCCGTCTCTCCCATGAGGGGTTCACGGTGAGGAGTCAAGACAGAAGGAATGCCCAGCGCTTAGCACTGTGCCTGGCACACAGTAGGTCCTGCAAATATGGCAGGGATTCTCATGCGGGGTAAGACTCCGTGTGAGGAGCACAGTGGCTGCAGCTGAATTTGAGTCTCTGTAAAGATTTCTGTAGCCGATAAAGGATTCTGTAGGACCATCAGCCAATTTGGGTTCCTAAATAACACAATCCCTGAAGTTTTACGGCAGGCTGTCAATTTACAGAGCACTCGACTGGAGACGCGGTCTCCTGCAGGACCTGCCATCCTCCTCCCACCTACGAAAATCAAAACTCAGAGAGGTTGTGCGGCTTTCTTCAGGTCACAGAGCAGAGCCATGTGGTCCATCAGAGAAGCTCAGACTCAGTTCTGAGCACCTCCCTCTACCGCTCCCCTGCTCTGCCTTACAGCTGCCCCCAACCTCCACCTCTTGGTAATACCTTTCCCTTACACCGGGGCAGCCGGGACCTTCTCTCATGCCCATGGATGGTCAACTAACATTCTAAGGGGCTGAGATGCATTCCCCCACCCCCAAGACCCACCATTGCAGAGGGTCATGCTAGAGACCCTACTGATGCCCCTTCCATGACAGCAAGGAATGAAAGCCATCTATGGGGCCCAGCATCTTCAGGGAATGCCGAGGGAGAAGGAACATGTCAATGTGTTTGGAAGAGAAGGACTGGACTTGACTACATCTGTCCATGGCTCCCCTGACAAGGACCCACTGAGACCTACAGCCATGTCCCTAAGTCCTGGCCCTGAGTGGGGGAGCCCTCCCAAGCAATCCCACCAGCCCTGCCCCCAGCTTGGCACAGCCCCAGCGGCCAAGGGATGGAACCACCTTTCCAGGTGGGTCCTGGGAGCAAATCTGGGCTCTGAGTAATGGAGGTAGGGACCACCTGCCTGGCCTGCAGCCCCCCACACCCCAGTTCTCCTGGGGCCCTTATTCCCCCTCCTCCTACCTATACCCAGCAGCGTGGGGCTCAGCTTGCGGCAGGCCCGGAGCCGAGGGTTTTGACTTACAGCATCGCACCCAGGCCCTGTGCTGGGCGGTACCCAGGAAACGTCTGCGGGAGAAATAAAAACACAACCAAGAGGGTGGATGAATGAAAGAGAAGAGCTCCTTTCAGTGGGGGGCCAACCACAGGCCAGCCACGGTCTGCGGAGTGTGGAGTGTCCCCGAGTTAGCTTGTTTAATCTCTGCTGCAGTCCTATGGGCAGGTACCGCGATCATCACCTCGACCCAAAACAAGACCCAAGGAGATTAAGTGACTCCCTCGGGGCACACGGGTCTCCGGCAGTGGGGCCGGGAGTCAGCCCCAGACGTCTAGCTGCAGAGCCCACCTTGTGACTGTTCTCAGCTGTGGGGGGTAAGTTAGTGCGTGTGGGGGTGGATGAGGGTTTGGGGGTCCAGGAGCTCTGCCCCCTGGGTCTCTCTCTGCCTCTGCAGCACCGGTGTTCCCAGCTCGCATCCGAGCAAGGGGAAGCGTTTCCTCTAAGTCCTGACCGCTCTCCCAGGCACATTCCCACCGTTACCTACACAGGGAATTAAGACTCAAATCCTCGTTTGACACGATGCAGAAGGATGCTAAGTACTTAAGCGCTAATTAATTAGTGAGCTGTACCCGCCGCAACCAGCCGCTGGAGGAAACCTCAAACAGACCCCCAGAGCGAGCGCCAGCGCTCTCCCTGCCACGGAGGCCAAGGCACTGGCCAAGTATAGGGGACAGAGAGGAGGGGGGGCTCCACGGGCAGCCCCAAGCCCAGCCTCTGCAGAGAAGGGGGTCCAGGCCAGGTCTGACCCCTGCCTTCGGGTCTTCAGAACCCCGTGGGAGCTGGAGTTCTGCGACCCTGTCGTGGCCGGAGCCCTGAATGTGACTCTCCCATGATGAGCAAGCCTGAGTTTGTCTGACTTCACAACAGGCTTTCAAAGGAAAGCAAGATTCCAGGGGCCACACTGACCCCCCACATCTGGGGAAATTTCTGGGACCCTTTAGATAAGCCGGAAGAATCTTCTTGCCCCAAACCAGCAGGTATGTGTTTGTCAGGCATGGAACCTCCAGTCATCCGGGCCTCCCAAGACGGGTAGTCAAGGGCACCATAAAGCCAGCCACACGGAGGGAACAGTTAAAGACAGGGCTCTCTCCACCTCTCTTGACCTTGGTCTTACCATCTGTAGTTGGCCAAGGTCAGTCTCCCAGATGGGGCCAAGAGTAACTGAAAGCTAGGGCTTTGGAAACCCATAGGGTTTACCTCGCTGCACTGCCCCTTCCCAGCTGCATGAGCTCACACAGGTCAGTTTCTGAGCCTCCGTCTTCTCAGCTGTGAAATGGGCCTCCCGGTTGCCGTCACTCAATAAATGGAGGCAGTGGTAGGAGCGGTTGTGGTCAGCCTCCTCCTCCTCCTCCTCATCTCCAAGGAATCATCCCTGTGCACTCTCAACGCTCGGAGCCCTGTAGGGTGACCAGTCAGCCTGGTTTACTCCAGACTCTCCCAGTTCTAGCACTGACGGTCCCATCACAAGAAACCCCACAGTCCAGAGCAAACTGGGGCAGTCCGTCAAACTCCCTAGTGCCCTCGAGAGGGTGGAGAGAGAGGGAGGCCTGGTGTTGGGGGGCAATCCTGCTCTCCCCATAACAACTCCTCTCAAGTCAGGGCTCCCTCGGATCCCAGTCCCTGAGGGCCCCTCCCCAGAGGTGGCTGGACTTGGGAGGGGTGGACAGGGGGACCCGGAGTCCCCGGGGAAGAATCTGTAGGAATCAGGGCCCTGGGACCGGGGTGGCAGCTCTGATAATACCCCAGCCTGCGTCAGCGGTGCGGCCCGCCTCCTGGAATATTTGCTCAGCAACCAGCCCAGAAACGGCATTGTTCAGGACAAAAATACAAAACACTGGGCTGGGGCTTGTTGTTTTTTCTTTGCTGTCCAAATTCCTCTGGGCCCTGGGGAGGGGAGCCCGGGTCTCGGCGCTGCCACCCCAAGGACAGGCAGAGGCAGGAGGGGGCCCGCCCAGGTTCTCTTCCCCACCTGGACCCCCAGGAGCAAGGGAACAGGTCCTCAGGCTCCCGGGGTGCTCAGAAGGAGGAACGTCAGCCCAGTAGCCGAGGCAGGGCAGGATCTGGTTAAGCTGGAGTAGCCGTCCCTCCTGGTGCTTTTACTGAAGCCTCCTGACCCTGCAGGAAGGAAGTCTCGGCCCATTTTACAGAGGAGGAGGTTGAGGCCCAGAGCACTCAGCGGAGCCAACATCTAAGCCAAAGCCGGTCCCGGCGGGGGTGAGAGAGGGAATGGCTTATGTGGCAACTCAGAGGAGGCGGTCTTCCCAGAAGCGGGCCTCCTCTTTATACCTGTGTTTGCTCACGAAACACCTTTACGGAGGGCTGAGGAAGCAGCCTGGGAGAATTGGGGGAGGGGCTTCGCCCTTTCTCCAGAACTCTCAGGTCCTCAGAGAGCATGGCTGCCCTCTGTGCCCAGCACCCACGCTCCCCCTGCCCCAGCCAGGAGCCCCCCGCCCAGCGCCCAGGTGGGACGCCCCAGGGCCCAGCCCTCTCCCCCTCGCCCGTGCACAGGAGGCAGGGCGGGAGGCGGGCCGGGCTCACCGTCCAAGGCTGGCGGCTTGGCATGCAAATGGGCGTGGGGACTGAGTGTGCCCGGGGACAGGTGCGTGCGACCGACGGAGGCCGGGCAGGGCCAGGCTGGCTGCCGGACGCCCTTCCAGCTCCGGACCCTCGGGATGCATCCCCTCCCGCGTCTTCAGAGCAGCTCCGTGAGGTCAACTCATCCTCATCCCCACGTGCCGGAAACAGAGGAAGGAAACTGAGGCTCGGGAAGCCAGATAAATGACAATGGTCACTTCGTGGCGTGGCGTGGTGTGGGCTCAGGCCTGTCTGACCCTCAACTTGGCATAACCCGGGTCTGCCCTGCGGTGTTAAGAGACGGCTCTGGGTTCAGGCCTGTCAGGGTCCGATCCTGACTCGCACGGACGGCTGTCACAACAATCTGTCACTGGTCTGTGCCTCTGTTTCTTCAGCTGGAAGATGAGGCAATGGCTCAACCTCCGTACAGGTGGTCCCGAGGGCCAGTAAGCTAGTGCTGGGCACGTAGCGGGTGCTTGGCGGAGGGTGGCCGTGTTGTCACTCCTATAGCTAGAGTAAGACCATTGTTACTTTATGACCCAGGCGGCCTCTTTGAAAGCAGCCAGGTTGGCAGGGGTCCCCCAGGGCTGGGGCTCCGTGGGCTGCGGATCCCGCATCACACTCACACCTGGTCCTCGACACGCTCTCCCTCCCCCGTTTCTCATCCCCGCCCCCAGTTCTGGACTATTCTAAATGCCCTGATCTTGCCAGGACTACTCAAGACTACCTTGCCTGTGGCCTGAGCACGTGCGTCCTGATGCACCCCTGCTCTCACAGGTGCCCACCGCCCTTCCCTGGGGACCTGGCCTGAGGCCTGGGATCCAGGTTCAGGTTCTCACCCCCAGCTCCTTCTCAAACTTGAGCAAGTCTGGCCCTAGTTCTGGGCCTCGGTGGAAGTCGAAGACAAGACTGAATGAGCCCCAAGCATCCCTGGAGGCTAAGATCTGGAAGCCCCAGACCGTCCCAGCTGAGGAAGGAAGAGCGGTAAATGCAGCTGCCCTCAGGCTCTTGGGGAATCCTACAGCTGCCCAACAGGACACCGGTCCCCGGCTGGTCCTGCTGACCGGCCGTCGGTGCCACAGGGCCCCAAGCCCATCAGTGGCTCCCCGGGGCCTGTACGATGGTCCAGTCCAGCCTCCATCACACGACTCACGAGGTCCCACCTAGTGGGGTCTAGCCTCCCTCCCCTGCCCTGCCCTCTCCGCTCTCCTCCGTGGCTGCCCCTTTCCAACACTGACCTTCTGCACTCCCTTAAAAGTGCCATGTGATCTTGGCCCTGGCCCTGGCATGGCCTTCCTAGGAATGGTTTCCCCCAACCCTGCTCCCTGCCCCTACCCTTCTCTCCCCTGCCCTCTCCCCCTCGCCTTCCTTTGTCAGATCTGCAAAGACACCGCACTAGCTACCCACCTTAGGCCGGAGACACCTGCTTTTCCTGGGTGTGAGACCACCTGGTCCCTGCCCTCGAGAAGCTTAGCATCCAGGAGAGGGAATGACGCCAACCCACGGGTACCGGGTCATTCATTCATTCTTCATCCAGCAAGTACTTTTTGAGGACCTACTGGGAGCCGACCCCAGGGCTGAACCCAGGGCGGCTGTACCCCTGGGGCTAGAGACGACCTGGGGACCTGGGGGGGCACGGGAGGGTGCTCGTGCTACTTAGAAAAGTGCTGTGGGGATGTACGAGGAGATCTCCCTCCCTGACAAGGCTGGGCTGTGTGTTGCTACTGGTTTCTCTCCCACCCCCCAACCCAGAGAGCCTGGCGCGTGGACCAGCCCACGGGAGGGGCTCGGTGAGCGTGACCGAAGAGGACTGCACAAGGCACAGAGGTCTCATTCGAGCTTTGCAGGCTCGGGGTTGAGGGGTGAGGGGGACGGTTGTGGCCTGCAGCAGCCGGAGAGGCCTTTCTGGGGAGGCTCTAGGAGCAGGGCCTTGGAGACCGGCACTCTCTAGGTATGGTGAGGGTGAGGCTCGGGGTCGGGGAGCAGGGGCTGTGGTTGAAAACAGGGTGTGAGGGGGAAGGGGGCATCGGCACAAACTTTGGGGCTGAGGGTCTTGTCTGTGAATTCTATTTAGGAAAGATCCAGGCTGCCCACCTGGCCACTGTCGTGCCTGGGACCCCCTAAGCCCCACTCTGACTGGGGATGACGGGGAACCCCAGCTCTCGGGCGTGAGGAAAACTGTGTCTGTAGTCAAAGATGTGGGCGCCCTCCCCCGAGCCCCAGAGCATGGGGAGTGTCCTGGGCAGGGCTTGCCCAGGCCTGGCGCTCAGGCTGCGCCCTCTGCCCTGGGACGTCCTGTACCAAGAAGGACCTATTAAAGGGACAAAGGTCCTCGCAGGGCGCAGGCACCCCAGCTCAGCCCTGGCAGCTGGCCCGGGTTCGGGCTGCGGCAGGAACCCCCACTCTCAGGGCAGAGAGGGAAAGAGCCGGGTCCTTGGGCTGTCTTCCTTCGGGTACAGCCACCCAAGTTACGGGAGGCCAGGATGCCTCTTGGCAGGTTCTCCCCACAGGCAGGAGGCAGGTAAGTCTAGATCCTGCCATCTAGCAGTCCTGAGTCGGAATCTTGACTCTGTCCCTAAGCAGCTGCGTGATCTTGGGCAAGCTGCTTGACCTCTCTGAGCCTCAGTTCGCTCATCTCTGAGTAAAATGGGGTTAAGAATAATACCTATGATTTAAGATTTATGGAGAAAGTGCTCGGGACACTTGCCACAGAGCCCATCCCCAAATAGGGGCTCAGTTAACAGTAGCTGCTCCTTGCTGTGTTTGGAGAGGGGGATGGACAGACGGACACCACACGTGAGTCTCTAGGTCCCCAGAGAAAAGGGAGCAGCTCTGAGATACTTCGAGAGATGGGAGGCTTCATCCTTTCCCCAAGCGACCCAAGGGAGCCAACCGGGGGTGGGGTGATGAAAGTGGCCTCAGCTGCCGCGGGGCCGCACCGAGGTCTCCTGCGGGGGCCACGGGCTGCGGTATCGCTGGATCAGGGTGTGGGGCAATCAGCTGTTAGAAAGTGGAGTCGGGTTTATTATTGCTGAATGTTATCATCCCTGATAAGAACTAGATTAAAAGGAGGGAGGGGGAAGCAGAGGCGGGGTGAGGGGTGGGGGAGAAGCAAAGGGCAGCATTGGTCTTGCTGAGCAAGCCCTCTGGCCTGGGCCTGGCGGGGACCCCGGAACCAAGCCCCTTCCTTGGAGACGCTGGGCAGAGAGGGCGGGGCTGCCGAGCCTGGCGAGGGGGTTGCGGGCACCTGCCTGGTAGGACACGGTCGGGGGTGGTGGTGCAGGGACTTTGCAAGCCGAGGGCTTGGCACAGGGACACAGCTCTCCCCGGCGCCAGCCATCGTGGGGGGCTGCCTGCTCAAAGGACCCAAAGGAGGGACAGAACTGAACGCGGATCCTGGCTCCGCCCTATCAGCCGGGGGACCGTGGGTGAGCCGCTTCAGCTCTGCCGGCCATGGTGTCCCCATCTGTCAACCACGCTGATGACGGTCGCTTCTACTCCCAGGCTCAGGGGGAGGATTAACTGAGATAGAGGAGGCAGCGCGCCTGCGACACAGAAACACTTCCTCCCTCCTCCTGCTAAGCCCTTTAGCGCCGCAGGCCTGAACGAGGCTCTGACAGGGACACGGGCCTGCCCACCGTTTCCCTCGTCCCCTTCCCTCTCCCTCTTGCCATCCCAGGGTCCTGGTCATGAGACGGCTGACCCTCTGTCCCATTCATTCCAAAGCTTCCTGACCTTTCACCGCTGCCGCCCGAGGCGGGCAAGGCCCAGTAGTCCTATTTTACAGATAGGGAAACTGAACCCAGCGAGGATCGTGATTCGCCCAAACACCACAGTTGGAATTGGGGACTCCTAGCTCTCTGTCCAGGGCACTTCGCCTTCTTGGCCAGCCTCCTTGCCCCTTTGGCACCTGGTGGTGGGGGGAGTGCCTGGCCTGGGAGGGCCCCAGACTCCTGGGGTGTCAGGCTGGCATGGCTGTGGGGCCCCCTGCCCCTGGAGGTGTCTCTGCCCCAGGACAGGACTTCCCAGGACGGGCCCCACAGGCATTCCTTGCCATCAGGGAAGGCTATAAAAAGCAACACTTTTCAGCCCCAGAGTGTGACCTATGCGACTTCACAGAATCCAGAGAAAAACAGAGATAACCTTGGGAAGGCCCGACCTTCCAGAGGAGTGGGGACAGGAAGGGGGCGCCCCTGGGCCTGGCCTGGGTTTAGGATGGGGCATGGGGGAATGTCTAAAATGAAAAACAGAGCTTCTTGGTAGTAGTTAGAACAGTAATTACTATTATTACCATTAATAATTAGTCAAATTATTAGTAGTAGTAATAGTATCGCCACTGGATATTCAGGACTGGCCACGGGCCGGCCCCGTGCGCTGATGCCTGGGTTCTCCCAGCTGCGCATGACATGGATCCTTTTACTCTCTCATTTGACAGTCCAGGGGACTGAGGCTCGGCGAGAACCAGTGACCTGTCCAAGGTTAAACCGCGTCCCACTGCAGCCACATCCGTCTTGTCTGCTTTTCCAACACTCGCTCATTCGGGCTCGGTTTGCCTGAAGACCTCCGGCCATGCTGTTCCCTCTGCCTCGAGGGCTTGTCCCTTTTCTCCCACCTCCTTATCCCTCAAACTGCGACTGGAACGTCACTTCCCTGGTCTGTCCCTCCCACATACACAGAACACCTACTGCATGACCAGCGCGGTTGCGGCCGCTGATGACGCAGCAGCGAACAGCGCTGACCGACTCCTCCGTCCTTGAGGGGCTGGTGTCCGGAGTGAACCGGAAAACCCTGAGTGTCTCTAGCCAGGGGAGCTGTCCCCCTGCAGAGCTACTGCCCCACGCTTGGGGGACACAAATCAGCAAGATCAACTTAGCATATCATCTCAATACATCACTTTCTTAAACTGGCCTGGGCGGGGAATCATGGGGGCTTGTGGGAAGAAGCATTATCTTTTATTTAAGCAGCACGGATCCATTATGGGATAGCCTCTCAGACGTCCGTCACATTTTTAATTTGGGGAGACCCCTGGGGCTTCACCCTCAGCTCGCCCTGGTTGGGGGCGCTCTTTGTGGCTCTTTGGGGGAGAAGGTTGGAGACCTCACATCCAAGGGATGGAGCTGTCCTAGCCTGAGAAAGCAGGGTGTCCAGAGTCTTCTGGATCCCTCTGGCTGAGCCCAGAGCTGCGAGGTCAGGAGGGCGTTGAGCACCGAGGCTCAAGCTGGGGTTTTGCTCCTGCCTGCCGTTCAAGCCCTCACCCCTCTGGGTCTTCTCGGTCTTGTGGATGAAGCGATGCACTTGGACTAGAGCTTCTTTGGGAGTCCAGCAGGCCCGAAAAACCCATCTGACTCTAAGGCCAGAATTGGTTGACCCACTCATCAGCCCCATACCACCTCCCAGACCCCTCCCCGCGGTCTTCTCCCCCCACCCGCCCCACACCCTGCTTCCCCATCCTCACCCCCGACCTGGTGGTACCTCCTGTCTGAGGCCCGACTGAAGGCAAAGACCCCCGCAGGCTCGGAGAGGAGAAAGAGGAGAGGCAGGAGGAAGGTCACATTTCTGACTTGGCCCGCTGCCTGGTTTTCATTAGGCCCACTGCCTAATTTTCCTGGGCGGCACTCGCTTTCTTGGCTAGTCTCCCCTCTTTCTTAACCGTTTCAGAGGAAAGAGCCGTCACACCCCCGGCCCCACTGCTGCCGCTGGTTTCGTGGCCTGAAGTGTTTTCCTGCTGTGTCACCTCCGTGTCACTCGGGGCCACGTCGGCCACATCTCCTGTACCTGGAGTCCCCAGGCACAGACAGCAGCAGCTCAGATGTACCCAGACTTGAAGAATAACACGAATTATGACCATTAGCACTGACTGAGCACCTACTATGGGCTGGGCTCTGTGAACTCGGTGACTTCCTCCAACGACCTCATGAAGTAAGACTACCGTCATCGCTCCCATTTCATCAACGGGAAAACTGAGGCTCAGAGTTGTTACGCAACGGAGGGGGGACCCCACATCAACGCCACCACCCACCATGCCCTCGGGACTCCAAGAGCCTTCAAATATCCCTCTTCTGGTTAAGTGCACCTTTCCTCCACCCCTACGCCCTTGTCTTCTGGATCTCTCCGTCTGCTCCAGAATGGGGATTAAGGGTAAAGGCCAAAAGCCCAGACACAATGCCTTCGGGGTACACACAACCCATTTGAAAGGTGAAGGAGGTGAGGCTGCTCAGGGAGGACTTTGGGGCCCCCAAAGCCAGTTTCTGGGTACTCGAGGGGCTGGACCTCTTTCTGGGAGCAAGATCAGCTGAAGGTGGCCCCAAGGGGAAATCGAGTCACCTGGAAAAAGATGAGGAGCTTCATGGGGCGAAGCAGGGTGGAGAGGTCATGCTGGAAGCGCGTCATTCCCATCGGGGGACTCCGTGGGTGTGGAGCGGGGAAGAGGGCGCTTGGAAGTCTGGCTGATGTCCTAGCTAGATGGGGGGACTGCGGTCCCTCCATCAGAAGAGCCCCTCCCCCCCAGGAAGGGCTGCCCAGCTCTCCTGGGACCCAGTGCTCCGCAGGTACCAATGGGGCTGCCCAGCTCCTCCGGCCAGGCCTGTGATAAAAATCCTGCAGTGATCTGCGTCAGAGAGAGAGAGAGAGAGAAGGGGAGAAACACCCTCCAGTGCCTGACATTCTTTTTAGGATGCCCATAAAAAATAATGTAACCTGTAAAACCGGCAAGCTGCTTCCCAGCCCGTGACATGGGGGCCTCCACGCCCCACTCCCACTCCCCTGGTCCACTCTCTTGCCCTCAGGCCGGAGGCATTACCCTGGGCATCCCTGAGGGTTCAGGTCTTCAGAGTGCTGGGGACCCTCAGGCCGGGGGAGACAGCAACCCCAAACCACTGCGGTCTGCCCACGTGGGGCCCCTTCCTCCACTTCCTCCTCTGCATCCCCGCCCCTTCCCGGGCCCTCGGGTCAGCAGAGCTGCTGCTGCCAGGCCAGGGGGTGGGAATGTGCTGGGACAGGTGTGTTCTGCTTTTGCCCTCGCTCTCCCAGGTGAGTCGCCCCGTGGGAGTGTGTTGATGAATCCGAACCCCGGCTCTTTGTTTGGAGCTCCTGGGAATTCATGCACGGGGGGCAGACACCCCGGCCCGCTGTGGCCGGACGGCACTGAGAGCTGGGAGTCGGGAGCTGGAAGTTCCGGTCCCAGTCTTGCCACCAGCCGGCTGCTCGAAAACGTGTCCATTCGGAGACCATTTGGGTCTGGGTTTCTCTACCTTGAAAATGGGCATAACAATCGCGTCCTTTGTCATTTTGCTGGAAGGCAATAAAGTGGGTATGTCCTAGCAAGGGTAGTTTCTGGGCTGGTGACACTAACTGCAGTTTCCTGAGCATCTACTATGTACCAGGCACTGAACGGGGGGGTTTACAGTCCACTCTCCCCGCAGCCTGAGGGGGTCTGTGAGATTACCATTCCTTCTGTTAAAGGAGGAGACTGAGGCTCAGAGAGGTTAAGTAACTCCCCTCAGGCCACAAGGCATACACCCAATGGCCAGGCTCCCTGGCCACCCACAGTGGGAATTAAGGACATTCCTGCAAGCGCCAGGCACAGTGATCATAGCTGAGCCCCTTCCCTGCCCTCTAGGTGAGACCAGTCCAGAATGAAACCAGGTGTTCCTCTCCCCAGTTTCTTCTAGGCATGGCCTGCCCCTGCCAGCGACCTAATGGAAGTCACAGCATCCTCCCAGTGCCCTGCCTCCCCAGCCCTGCCCCAACTCCCAGAGGCCTTGGCTTCTCCCAGCTCCCTCCCGTGGGCGGGCAGGGCTTAACGCTGTGTCCCAAAACTCAGAGGTACATGCGTCATGGCTAGGGAGCCTTTCAGATCTGCCTCGGGAAGGGCCCACTGGCCAGATTTCCCAATTTCCTGGACTCCACATCTTCACCCCAGCCAGGGCAGCGAGAGCCTCCTTGGGTCCCCAAGGCTGTGGGAGGACAGACCCTAGGAACACCCTTCCTTGGTGGGGGCTAGAAATCTGAGTTGCGTTCATACTCTCCCCCGGGCACATTTCCTGGGGTTCATCCGTCATTTCTGAACCCTTCAGCTGGGCAGTGAGGCAAGGCTGTAAATGTTCCCTCCCTGCTGCGCCGGGGGGCGGGGGGCTCAGGAGGTTAAGCGTCGGCTCTTTGATGCTTGGTTCACATCATGATCTCAGGGTCATGATCTCGGGGTCTTGAGATCAAGCCCTGACTCTGGCTCTGCGATCAGCAGGGAGTCCGCTTGGGATTCTCTCTCTCCCTCTCTCTTTGCCCCTCCCCCGCCTTGCACCTGAGCACAGGCCCTCTCTAAAATAGATTAATAAATAAATCTTAAGGGGCACCTGGGTGGTTCAGTGGGTTAAGCCGCTGCCTTTGGCTCAGGTCATGATCCCAGGGTCCTGGGATCCAGTCCCGCATCATCGGGCTCTCTGCTCAGCAGGGACCCTGCTTCCCTTCCTCTCTCTCTCTCTGCCTCTCTGCCTACTTGTGATCTCTGTCTGTCAAATAAATAAATAAAATCTTTAAAAAAATAATAAATAAATAAATAAATAAATCTTATAAAACATAAATAAATGCTCCCTCCCAGGGCAGAAGCCCCTGAACCCACGCTTCTGTCCTCCCTTACATTTCTCTAAGCAGCTCGCTCACATTTTTGACTCCCTATGTGGCTTGGGAATTCCACTGTCTCACTGCACCCTCAGAGCGACAAGACGACAATGGCCACAGGAGTCACGGCTCGAGCATGTGTTCTGTATTAGATGCTTTCCAGACAGTCACTCACGTCAGCCCCATTTTGCGGATGAGGGACCAGAGATGTCCCGAGGGCAAATGACTTGCCTAAGGTCATAGAGAGAGTCAGTGACAGAGCCAGGATTCAGAACCCACATCGTTGGGCACAAAGGCTCCGGCTTTTAACCACCAAGGTTGCTTCCGGCTCCAGCAGCTGACAAGTCTTTTGCTGATTCTGTCTGTGAGCAGAACGGCCTGGTATACAGCAGGGGTCCGACCAGTGCTTACAGAGAGGATGAACATACTGAGGGGTTTTTGAATGTGTGCAGATGAGTGAGTGAATCAGCAAGGGAATGAATGAATGACCTCAGCTCTCACCATAACCATGAGAGATGAGCTGCACTGATCCTTGTGCATCAGACGAGGAAATCGAGGCTCAGAGAGGGAAAGCAACATGCTTGGGGTCACACGGTGAGCTGAGGCAGAGACGACGACGATCAAGCCTCCTGACCCCTTCCCCAGGAGCCCTTCCCACCTCTCTCCTCTGGTTGTCCCAGCCGCACTCTGGGCCCGGCTCTGCCTCCCATCTCTGAGGGAGGCTGCGGGCACAGCGTCTTTAAGCTGCCCTTTGAGGGACGAGCCAAGGAGGGGGCTGGGGAGGGGGCCTCCACCCAGCAGGCAGGGCAAGGAGCCCAAACCCGTCCGTCTGAGATGGGGTCAGTGCGGGGGGTCTTTCTCTGCAAGCACTTACGGCACAATTGATGGGAGAAGCTCTCATCAAACAAGGGACAAATCATAAAGTTCGGGAGATGGAAATTAGGCACGGACAAACGACCCAGGTGCAAGGGAGAGATTTATGGGGGAGGCTGTATTCTAGCTAATGATTTCTGCTAATGATTCTCCGAAGTGTACAGTGGCACAGAGCCCGCGCTCCATGGGGTGACGTGAACCCTGCGGGCCGGATGAAGGACATTCCTGGGAAGACAGGGATGGCAAGGGGATGATGAAGAATGATGGAGGCACCCCCAGATCCCCGGCGCCCCCTCCCTCGGCGGGTGGCTGGAGGGGATGGGGGTTCTTGGGGTGTGAACGGGCTCGGCCGGAGATTAATCGCTCGACCCGGCTCTTTGGCTCTTTCTCCACTTGCCCTGAAAGTGCCTCCCGGCCTGGCAGCTCTGAGCATTGGCGGGGTCTGCCCACTGCTGACACACACATTTTCAGAGCCCACCACCATCTTTCATTCCACCAGCCCCCTCGCAGACGCAGGGTTCTGGCTGCAAATGGTCCCTCCCTCCTCCCCAGTCCTCCCCTCTGGAAGAGCCGTCTTCTCAAACATATCACCTGCCCCGACTTCATGGCCCTTCTTGTCCACCCTCAAGGGTCAATGCCATACAGGCGGCCACCTCCGCCGTGGCAAGGGTGGGGGGCTCCGCCGGCTTCTGGTCCTGGGGCACCTGGCCCTTCTCTGTTTTCCTCCGCCACCTGAGCTAGGGATGCTGACCCTCTTGGCTGGGACAATCCCTCCCCAATTTACCTTCAGTCCTACTTAACAGCCGACCACATCCCAACCTCCTGGTTCTGTAGTGCAGGGCCCTCAGCAAGGCTCTGCCTTTCAAATCCATGAGCAGAGAACGTTCACAGTACTTAATTCACGGGAGAGAATCGCCAGGGAATGCCATTTGCTTTCTTAGAATCCCTCTGTGTTTTCTGACTTCTCCTAGATGAGCGTGTGCGTGTCTTTTTTTCTTTTTTCTTTTTTTTTTTAAAAGATTTTATTCATTTATTTGACAGAGAGAGATCGCAAGTAGGCAGAGAGGCAGGCAGAGAGAAGAAGGGAAGCAGGCTCCCTGCTGAGCAGAGAGCCCGATGATGTGGGGCTTCATCCCAGGACCCTGAGATCATGACCTGAGCCGAAGGCAGAGGCTTTAACCCACTGAGCCACCCAGGTGCCCCCTGTCTTTTTTATTTTTAAAGCAAAGAATGAAAAGGAGAATATGAGTGGCTGTGAGAAAGAAGGAATGGAGTCCCTCCCCACATCACTGCTCGGCCTGTTTCTGCCTTGGCTTTACCGTGCTGAGCCCCCACCAGATGCCCAGGACTGGCTCCCACCCACAAGCTCACAAATTCCTCAGATTGGCCCTAAAAGAGGGGTTTACTAGTTCCCCCATTTTTCAGATGGGAAAATTGAGGCTCATCAAGGTAAAGCGCTTATTCAAATCCTCATGGTTCACAGATGGCCCCAGGTGACGCTTCAGCCCAGGTCTCCTGTGTTCACACCCAAGCTTCTTCCACGGGGTCGAAACCTTGCCCACCACACGCACCAGCTCGTGGCCTGTGAGCTGAGACCCTTCTCGGCGGAAGGAGCTGGAGGAGCCCAGGGGGAGGTGGAGGCCGAGACGCCTGGCGGGAAGGGCCAGAAGGAAAGCAGTTTCCATGTGCAGCGGGAAGGAATTGGTTAATTAACAGCCCAGCAAGGACCCCTGTCTGGTCACTAAATGTAGCTTTCAATGGCCACGGAGAAATGTTCAGAATACCTCGGAAGCAAAAAAGGCAGGTCTGAACACTGTGAGACAGACTGTCCTGTTTCCACCAGCGGAGAAAGACCTCTGCGGGCACGGAGGCAGAGAATCAGTCCCCCCTCCCTGGTGTCAGCCACAAGGAGGGAAGATTTGGGGGAGTTTGACTTCTGTGTCACCTGAGCCTCATGAAACAAACATACGTGGCCTTAACAATCGGGGGGTGGGGAGCTCAGCAAAGCAACTTTCATCCGGAAAACAAGAAAAGAAGTAGCCCCAGGAGTGGGCCAGAGGCGATGTCCGGTTGGGGACCTTGTGTTGGAGCCTGGGCTCGGGCCGTGTTTGTCACTTGTCCTCAGAGCATCACTCCTGACCATGGGGGAGGGATTTCTCCTTGGAATCCACTCTCCCCCACAGCCTGTCCTCCCCGGCCCACCCGCCACCCCCCTCCGGGTGTGAGCAAAGGCCAGAGTGAAAACGAGACATGAAACTCGAACCTGGGTAACCAGCGTGGCGCTGATGGCGGATAAGGAGGGCTCACCGCTCACCAGCTGGGCGCCCCCCACCCTGGGAGCCGCCCCTTCCCTCTCGTCACCTTCTCCCTGCATCCTAGGCCCTGTGTGGGGATGTGACGCCAGGAGCGCCCCCCACCCCCACCCCTCCACCGCGAGCGCAGACTGAGAGACGCCCGTTACCCTGCACGGCCCTGTGCACTCAGGCAGCAGCTCTAGAAGGCGCCCGTGACAATGAGCAAGTCCATCCATGTAACTGGTGGGAGAGATCCAATTGGCTGCTGAGAGAACAGAGCCCTGGTGGGCTTGGGCCTGGGACAAGGACGTGGGGTTCCCTGGCCAGGGCACTTGTACGGGAGGGAGGACCCCTAGAGAGCTAGGAGGGCACGATGCACGCCAACTGCGCAAAGCATCATGGGAAAATCTCATGCTCTGCCATCAGAGCGACACAGCTGAGATCCCCGCCTCACCGCGCCTAGCTCTGCAACCTTGGGCCAGCCACTCACCTTCTCCGAGCCTCCTTTCCATCCCCCGTAAAATGGGATAATAATCATAACAACCTCGCCCCGCATATAGAGCGATTAGACTCAATGCACGTAAAGCAGTGTGTAATTGGTAAGTCCTCAAGAAATGAAGCTATTACTGTTGTCATCGAACGTGGAGACAGAAGGCCTAGGAGGACCAGAGCGCTTGTCTGGCGTAGGAGGAATCTGGGGCTGAGTAGTTGCAGTGTCGGCCTGGCCCACCCAATGACAGGGTGGGGATGGGAGGGTGAGAACAGGAAGAGGAAGGGGAAGGGGAGTCACTGGGGAGATGACAGAGATAAAGATATGTCCTGGTCTTACCCCATCTGGGTCACCAGCTGCACCCCAGGGGTGATGACTCAACTAGTGAGGAAAAGTCCCCACCCAAAGACTCGTCCCACAGGCTGTGGCCCGGTCCCATGGGCACAACAGACACACGCCAGGGAGGCCCATGGAGTGATGCCCAGGGTCATCGGTCTGCACCACGGCTCACGCATCCCCTTGTCTCTTTACCGCCCCCCCCCCCCCCCAGCCCGGGCTGAGGACCCGGAGCTGGCTAAGTGACTTCCCCGAGACGGGGCAGATGCAAGGACGGGAAGGAGTTTGCGGGACTACATAGCAAGTCCCGTGGGCTTCATCCCATTCACACCCAGAGAGGTCAAGTCACCTGCCCAAGGTTCCACAGTCAGCCAAGTTTCCAGTGTTAGAGCCGGGAAGCCAAGATCTTGCCTGTGATGGCAGGGTGCCCGGAGTCTGGCTGGAGATGGCACTGGTCTGAGTCGTTTTACTCCTACAACCCAAGAACCATGGAATGTTCGACAGCAGTGGCCCTGGGGGACCCTGGCGTTCAGAGCGTGCTTCCGTAAGGCTCCCAAGGACCAGATCCATGGGTGTTTCCACTGCAGACCCTGGCCTGGGAGTGAGAGATGGACAATCCCACTTATCCACATGCCCTTGGGGATTCGCCTCATCCCTGAGCTCCCCAAACGCCGCTCCTTCCACTGGGAACAGCTCGTTCTTGCCTCCACAGCCCCTCTGCACCCCTGATTAAAGCTCTTGTCCTCCTCCAGGCAGCCTCCCTGAGCCATTATGGACCTCAGGCCCCATGCCCTGGACGCAGCGTCCCTGACTCTGGGGGCTGGGTTACTTCTTCAGCCTTTTTTCTCCTTTTCCCCAAAGTGTGTGTGTGTGTGTGTGTGTATCCGCTCGTTGGTTTCTTCATGGCATTTACCACCGTGTGTGCCTGTCTTACCCCCCAGCTAGGCTCCAAGCTTCCAGAGAGTGGTAACCATGTCGTCACTGCCCTCCACCCCCAACCCCCCAAAGAGGCCCTTGCCCACAACGGGAGGGTTCCAGCACCCTCCTGGGACGCACAGATCAGGCCCGCCTTGCTCTAAGCAAAAGCAACTCTTTTAAGTGGCTGATCCAGTGCTCAGGGATGGGGAGGATCATTCACTTTTAAGAAAGTCTTTGCTTGGGGCACCTGGGTGGCTCAGTGGGTTAAAGTCTCTGCCTTCGGCTCAGGTCATGATCCCAGGGTCCTGGGATCAAGCCCCGCATCGGGCTCTCTGCTCAGTGGGGAGCCTGCTTCCCCTCCTTTCTCTCTCTGCCTATTTGTGATCTCTGTCAAATAAATAAATAAAATCTTTAAAAAAAGAAAAAAAAGAAAGTCTTTGCTTGAGAGAAGGATGTTGGCAGAGACCCTCAAACGGCTCTCCCAGTCCCTGCCAAACATATATGTCTGCAGAGATCCCCCTTGCCTGCCCAGCTCTGCTCTGAGAGTCTTGGGCTGGGTTCACCAGCGGCCTGAGAAACCCACATACCTACCTGCTCTTTGGTGTGGCATTCAAGGCCTTCCCCTGTCTAGCGCCAGTGTGCCTTCTTAATAGAAATAAAATGACGGTGGTTGACATTCGCCAAGTGCCTGCTCTGGGAGGACAGCTGCCATCTTCGTCACTCATTCATTCCTCAGGTGACTCTCCGATGAATTCTCCTCTGTCGCTCTCACCGTAGAGAGGGAGACAGAAAATCTAAAATGTCCAGAAAGGGGCTGGGACTTGAGCCCCGTTAGCCGGGTGTCCCTGGGCACAGCCCTAATCCCAGGGCCACACAAGTCCCCGTAGCGGCAGCCTCTCCTACGGGCAAGCCGGCCAGCCCTGTCGATGCCGACCAGAAGGCCTCGATATACACCCTGCCTGAAAGTTCTCCCCCTGCTTGTCCTGGGGTCCACCTCCTCTTTATCTTTTCTGAGCCAGCTCGAACGTCCCCTCCTCCATCCTGCCACCCAGAACTAGGGCCACTGTGGTGGCCCTGAGTTCAGATCCTTGGGTGACACAGTGACACGGCCCGAGGGTTGCCTGTGTCTGTCACCCTTGCTGAACCAGGAGCCCAGCCATGCTGTCGGGATGGCTCAGACCCACTCGGATACTCAGCTGACAGCGAACACGTACTAGACCCCAGGACTCGTGGTGAACAAGACAGACAAGGCCTTGAACTCGTGGAGCCCAAACCCGAGAAGGAGAGGCAGACAATGCATGTGTCGACAAGATCGTTTCAGATAGCCACGAGCAAAGGAGGTGATGTTCCAGAGAGAGCCTCCGCAGGCAGACGTCCCTCCGGTCTTTAGCGAGTGAGTCCTGCTCTGAGCCTGACTTGGCCCTGACGTTTGGCCCCATCTGTCACTCACTCACCCGCTGACTCACTCATTCATTTGTGGACTCATTGAATCACTAGTTCACTGAGAGCAGACCGCGCGGGGTGTTGTCTTCCAGCGCCCCAGGCTGTCCCTGTGGGAGGCAAACCTGCTCTGAGTCCCCATGAGCCCAGGGAGACTGAGACCAGGGCGGGGAGAGAGCCAGGGGGTGCTCCATGGTATAGACCATCTCCACTCCCTCTGATCAGTCATGCTTCCTAATTCAATAAGGTGAGAAGGAGCATAATTTGATCATATTTGTTTTGCATCACTGCAAAAACAGAAAATGAAGGGCTGCAGAACCGCGCCAATTTACTTCATCCGACCTTGATTAAAAGAAAATTAATTGTCGCATCTCTCAGGATATCACAGGCAGCAGCCAATGGCCCTCCAGGATACCACAAAGAGAGGGAAAGGCAGCGCGAGAGGCTCCGTGCCCTTTTCTCTAACCACTTCCAGCCCGGCTGGCAGCAGACATCCAAGCTGCCGTGGCCTCGTGCAGTGCGGGCGACTGATGGCGGGGGCGGGGGGGGGGAAGGGCGAGCGGGGTGTCCCTGAGCCCTTCCTCTTTCTCCCATCCACTCGGGGTTCTGTGCACCCCCATGGCTGCCCGCTGCCCAGAAAAGATTCTGTGGGCTGGAGCCCCTACCCCAAAAGCCCTCTGGGGGTCCCCTCCCTCCCCAAAGTTGGCAGATGTCCTGGGGAGAAGCCCCCCCAAGAAGGGTCCTCCCAAAGAGCCAGGCCCCCTCGGGCTTACCCCACCCCCACTGCAGGCTGCCCAGCCCGGCTCGGAGAGGGAAGAAAGGAGGGAGGGGGCTTGGTGCTGCCCGGGTGAGCCAGGGCAGGGGGGTGGCTGGTGTCAGTGGGGAGAGCATCTCATGAAAAGTTAATGCCCCCTTGCAGGTTGTTGATTTTTGTTTGTTTTTCTCTTTTTGCCAGAAGAGAAGCCTCTTTCATTAGCCCAGACTGTCATTACCCGGCATTAAATTTTCATAGAGCGGACGGGAGGCCGGGCAAGGGGAGGCAGGCAGGGGGGAGTAGGCTGGGGGGTCCCTTGGCTGGGCCTGCTGGGGGCTAAGACTGGCTCCCCTGGGTTCCCGCCTGCATGCCACCAGCTCTCAATAATCATAATGGCTTTTCTCTGTCCCCAATAGGTATTCAATATGACATGGACTGTACTGCCTTTGATCTTCGTAACGCCCCTATGGGGTGTGTCCAATGATTATCCCCATTCTACAGATGAGAAACTGAGGCTCAGAGCCCGTGTGTCTCTTGCCCATTACAGCCAGCAAGTGGTGTCACTGACATGGGCTCAGAGGCAAAGAGAGGACCGGGGAGGTGGTGGGTTTGGAGGGGCTGGGGGCACAGACCTCAGGGCAGGGACTCAGGGTGTGGCTGGGGTGCTCTACCTTGGGAAGAGCAGCGGGAACCTGGCCCCCAGCTCGACCCCTGGAGGCGGGTGGGCTGCCGTTCTCAGCCAGGCGAGGGTCCTTGCACGGGGAGCCCGTGCCCCGCCAGGCAGGTGTCAGAACCCTCACAATGGTGCACCTGGCGTGGGCGCCAGGCCTGCCCATTCAGCCCTGAACAATCACTGCTCCGCAGCCGCCGGCCCAGCGGCCTCCAGGGGCGGGAGGACAGGAGGGCAGCAGATGGGCCCCGGGTGTCAGATTTCCAGTACCAGGGTGGGGGGTGGGGGGCGGCCCGGGATGGGATGGGGGAGGGGTCAGGCTCCTCCCCACCCTTCAGCGGCCCCTCCCACCTCGGGTCCCTGAGGGAGAGTGGGAGGGACAGAGTTAGGGGTTGGGGGGACTGTTAGCCCACAACCACTGCCACCTAGAGCGGGGCAGAGGGGGAACACCGGCCCCAGGCCAGACTGGGCTGACTGGTGGAACTGGTGGGCTTCTCGCAGCACTGGGGAATGCCGAGAAGACTGTACTCGGGCCCAAGCTGCCACCCACTGGAGCAGTGCACAGAACCTCTCTGGGCCTCAGTTTCTCCATCTGTAAAATGGGTGTCTACTCACTAGATCTATACAGAGCACTTGCTATGTGCCCGGCACAGTCCTGGGCACGAGACGAGCAACAATGGACAATGGGGGGTGAAAAAACAGATCCAAGTCCCCGCCACACAGAGCTCACATCCTGGTGTAAGAGACAGACAAGAGTCAAGAGAAAGAAATTAATTACCTCGCCGGACTAGGAGGGAAGCCAAGGAAGTGCAGTGAGGGGTTACAACTTGAAACAGGAGATCAATCCCCAAAAAAGGTCTGGAGCGACCCAGGCAGATCTGAGGGAAAGGCATTCCTGGCAGAGGGAACGGCAGGTGGCTGGTGAGAGTGCCTGCCTCATAGGATTTGGGGCGGGGGGAGCTGGAGAAGGGGACACAGGTGAAGTGCTTAGAACAAAAAACACGCTAACAACAGTGCTGATGATGACTCTTGCCGATGCATTTATCCAGCCCATGGCCTCTGAGCCCCAGAAATGCAGACTCGTCATCCCCATTTTCCAGATGAGAACACTGAGGCTCGAGAAGGGGAGCACCATCAGTCATGGCCCGGGTGCTGGGTGCTGTGCTCCCCTGTTCCGGGTCAGGGGTGAGGACGTGATGCCAAGACCACGTGGAGCCAAGACCACTCCAGCGCTACGGAACCAGACAGACAGAGAACAGGACGGGGAAGGTGGAGAAAGGGCGAGTGCCCCATAGCTGGTGCGGGTGTGGCCATCTCTGGAGGGGTCTCTGGTGAGTTTCCTCCCCCTGCAGCTTGGGAGACCTTCCGTGTGGCTCTGAGCTTGGCTCTGAGGCACCAGGTGCCTGTCGGGGTGGAGACAGGAGGATCTGAGAAGGAACGGGAGAGAGTCCAACCTTCTCTTGTTACGGAAGGGGAAAGCGCAGCCCCGAGGATGCCGTTGGAAAAGCCCCTGCCCATCCCTGGCCTCAGCGGCTGCATCTGTGCCATGAGACTGGGGCCATCGTGAGTAGAAAGTACCCGCGGCTGGAGGGGTCGAAGGGATTCCCTTCATCTAAGGTCCGGAAGCAGGAGCCTCAGAGATCAAGTCTCTGCCATGGGCCTGGCATGTGTGGGAGGGTCCTTGGGAGGAGGAAGCCCTCCCCGTGAGCAGCGAGTGGGGGTGCTCCTGCGGGCCCTGGGGCAAAGGGCAGGGCACCTGGCCCCATGCAGATGGGAACCAAGGAGAGGCTGCAGAAGGTGGCTTGCGTGCTACGCCTCCATTGGCTGCGGTGGCCTCATTTCCTTGGGGGACAAGCCACGTTTCTCCTTGGAGGGATGTCACGCAGGCTGCGGGGCCCTTCGCTGGGCCAGGAGAGGGCTGCCGGCAGACACGGGGTGTCCCAGAGACCTGGCTTAAACCCGAGCTCTGCCCCTTGCTCGCCTGTGACCCCAGCTCTTGGTATGGCCTCCCCATGCCCTCGGGGGCTGGGGGGGAGGACTTGCTGAGAGTGCACGCTGGGCCCTTGCCCAGCCTGGCCACGGGGTCAGCGTGGGCACTGTCGTTAGTGCTCCGTGACCTGAGAGTGCTGAGCCAGCCAGGAAGGGTCATGGGGCTCGAAGCGTTCAGGGCGTCACCCAAGGTGACAGAGCCCAAAGGGCAGGAGTCAGGATTTGAATTCGGGTCCATGTTGTTCCTGGGCCCTTGGCCGCTTCTCTGGTGCACAGTGTGGAGGGCAAGGCCAAGGGGAAGGCAAGGGCAATGAGGCGGCTCTCAGGCCCCTCCAAGGCCCAGCTGGTCCCCGGGGGCTCCCCCACTGGTGGGCTTGGGTCCTGACGGTGCCAGCAGATGAGGGAGGAGGGCGCCCCGCTTCCCCTCCCCGCTTCCCCTGAGCTTGGCTGGGTTCCTTCTCTCCCATCCCCCACGGATTCATTGTAGGAACAAAGGCGAGGCGGGCACACCCCCACTCCTGGCGGTGCTGGTTATCTAATTCTCTACCCCGCAATTACTACTTCCGGAGGAGGGAGGCATTACCCAGGGAGCGCCCACCCTCTTGTCGGTCCCAGAGGCTGTCGGGGGTGTTTGTAGTGGGGGGTCCCCATCCATTCGGGGAAGACCATGGGGCGCCACGCTGGGCCCTGATGGCTGGCCTCCCGGGCAGCCTCCAAGAAGCGGCCTTCCCGTCGGTCTCTGTAGGTCAGTCAGTAAGTCCGTCTGTCTGTCTGTTGGTTGGTCTGAGCGTCCAGTCTGCCCACGTCCCCAGCCACCTGCCTCTCCCAGAACCCCGGACTCTTGGCCTGGATGGGTCACAGGTCCACAGGTTCCCACGAGTTCAAGGCCCCCACGAGTTCAAGGTTAAGTGTGTGCAGGCGTGAGAGTGGGTGTGTGCTAACACGTGCAAGTGGTTGTGTGTGCAGACAAGTGTGCTACGGAATAAGTGTGTGTGAATGTGCCGCTACAAGGACGTGACTGTGTGTGGGTACATGCGACAAAGTGAAAGCGTGCAAAGATGTCTGTGAACACTTAGGTGGGTACTGTGAATTATTGCACAAGTGAGTGTGCTGATGAGTGTGACAGGGTGTGGCTGAGTGTGGTCAGGGTCAGCTGAGGTTGGAGCAGGAGGAGGGGGACCCCACTCCCTATCAGGGGGGCGGGCTGGGCCCGCAGTGGGGAGGAGGGGGATTGGCCCCCAGGCTAGCAGGCAGGGACCTGCTTCCTCCTGGGGCTGGAGCTCCCATCCTTCCTGTGAGAGGGAAGGAAGCGCTCACCTAGGGCAGGTCGGGCTGGTTGCAGATGCAAAAAGGCTCAGTGCTGATTTGCATCTTTCATTTGCATATATTTCCATAAGGGCTCCTGATTGGTTATTTGAAAGCCCCCCTCCCCAACCCCTGCCTGCTAGCGAGGGCCCAGCTTGGAAAAAGAAGCAAGATTGCCGTTCTGCTTGACAGAGGCCTGAAGCTAACACAACCAAAGCCTGGTCTGGGAGGGATCGGGTGCTCAGGGCCGTAGGGACTCCTCACTAGCTCACAGTCAGGTCTCCCGACATCTAGAAGGTGCTCCCTGGCTACCCCATCTATGAATGAGCAAAGGCATGAATAGGGGCAAAGCAGTCTTAGATCTTCAGGTGGGGTCTTAGGGGATGAGATCCCCAGAAGCTCTAAGCTGGGGGGCCAGCCCTGGGGGAGGCTGCTGGGGGAAACCTGAGGGCTGCTAGTCAGGACCCTGCCTCTGGCTTTGCCTCCTGCCTCCCACCGTCCCTTCCCCGTTTCCCTCCAGTCCTCGCTACGAAGATGGGATCCAGAGCCATGACTTCCTCTCTCCAGATCAGGCCCAGATGCCTGGTCATGCATTTTTGGAAACCCTTTCTGTTCGCCCAGGCCTCGGAGTCTCCCAGTCACCCAGAGGGCGGGTAGCAAGAGTGGGCAAATTCTCAGGGAGGAGGGAAAACCTGAGATGCCCGCAGAGGGGTGTCTGTGTGTGTGTGTGTTGGTGTGTACACAACTGCATATGCCTGTGAGCACGAGAGTGTGGCGAGTCAAAGGGCCGTTTACTGTGGGTGTGTGTGACAGTCTCCGCGGGCGGGGGAGGGAGCAGACGTGCACCCCGGGCGTGGCACGTTCGCGGACCTGCGGGTCTGGGTCCTCGGGGCCTCATCCGTGTGCCGGGCGCGCGTGCTCACTAACATGTCAGGGAAAATACAAGTTTTCAACATGAAAGGCCTCCATGCCCCTTCCCATCGGTCTTTTCACCTAAATCGCCTAATTTTTCCTTACGGTGAAGTACTCGCGACACAAACTGGCCGTGTTTCTTTTCTCAGCAAAACCTCACACACGCGCGTGTGTAAGCACGGGTCCCCGAGCGGCTGTATCGCGGATGTGTTTCCCTCTGTGTAAGCACGTGAGAAATGAGTGCGTGCACGCACACCCACCCAGAGGGACTGCCAACACGCTCACGTTCACACCCACGGGGGCTCTGTCCGTGTTTGGGCGCACGCCCGTCCGCAGGCACAGACTGCCCGTCTGCCTCTATGTGGGGCTCCTGTGCGAGTGCTGGGCAGGTGTGCACGTGTGGGCATGGGTGTGCGTGACCGTGGGCAGTGGGTGTGTGGGCGGTACAGCGCGTGTTTGCACATTGGGAGTCAGGGATGTTTAGTAATGAAATCCCTTTTCATCCTCCCGCACCTGTCTCCTTCTGAAAGCTGAGAGAACAGACGTCAAACGGGACAAGGGCTGGATTGAATACAGCCCAGCCTGAAATATTTATTAGCTCGCGACTCTGCTCAATGGAGGAGAAGGAAGGCTAGCTAGTCCACCCAGCAGGGCTCACAGCGGGGACATTTTTCAGCAGGGACTTCTTATATTTCAGCGATGTCCCACTCTGTCCAAAAACGGGAGCATTTTCATCGGGGCCTGTGTGGGGTTCTCTAGCGCTCTCGTTAAGGACCCACAGGCCAGAGAGCAAACCTGAGCGTTTACCCTCTGTCACCCACTCGCCCCCTCCCGGGGCCCCTCCTCAGGCAAAGTCCTGAGGAGCCTGTGGGTAATCATTCTGGCCCTTGCCAGCACTGTCCCTGGGGCCGTCGCTATGTCCCCAGCGCCGCGCCTGGGGCTGTCCATATGTTCTCTCATCTGATCAGCACAAAAACTCAATGAGCTAAGTGTCAGCGAAGCCACGAGGCTCGTCGGGAACAATTAACAGAGAAGGGAACCGAGGTTCAGAGTAATGAAGTAACTTGCTCAAAGTCACAAGCTGCTTAGTGGTGAAGCCAGGATTTGAACCCAGGAAATCAGGCCTCCAAGGGCAAACTGTCAACTGTTACACCTGTTGCCTCCTACGTGAACCAGCGGGGCCTACCGTGTGCATTCCGAGGTTGTATCTGAGGTCAGTGAGGAGGAGCAGGGCAGTGCGTCCGTGATGCCTGCCACGGTGGCAGGAGATGGCTCTGTGCGAGCTGTCCCCAGTTCTCACCCCGCCCCACGACCAGCTCATTATGAAGTCTTCTCTTCCTATAAATGGTAACTCAGTGCCTCTTGACTGCCAGGCCAAAGCTCTGTTGAAGTCTTCCATACTGTCCTTTCTCTCTACCCCACATCCAACCCCTAGGCAAATCCTGATGTCTCTACTTTCACAAGACACCTATCCAGACTCCCGCCCCCTCCCACCATCTGCAAGGGTGTTGCCCTAGTCTGGGTCACTAACGTTTCCTCCTTGGATTATTGCAATGGCTCCCCAGTCTCCCTCCTGTCAATCTTGCCCCTCGAGGTCCAGAGAGAACCTTCTAAAACCCTATTCAGTTCTGCCATTCCTCAAGGTCCTCCAAGATTCCCGTCTTGCTCTGTGGAAAAGCCAATGTCTTGACCTTGTCCGCAAAACCCAAACGCACGGACCTCACGTGCCTGAGCTAAGCCCTGCTCATTCCCGTTGCACTGGCTGGCTTGTTCTTCCTTGAACACTCCAGGCTTGGTCCCTTTAGGGCCTTTGACCATCCTCTTCTTCCGCCTGGAATCTCTTTCCCCAAACACCCACCATGCCTCTTGCTGCCTTGTCTCCTTTAAGCTCCCCTCCAAGGTTGCGTTATCAGACGCACCCGACGGAAAACTTCCTTCCCCTGAGTCTGACACTCCCTTTCCCCCTTATCTTACCGAATTGTTCTCCTTAGCTTTCATTTGACATTCTATATATTTGTTATTTTCATCCATTTCGATAGTTGGCAGATATTTATTGAATATTTGTGCCGAGCACTGTTCTTTCATCACGAATTAGTTTTCAGCAATTTGCCTAGGATGTCCCCAGGTGCGTTTCTCTTGGGGTTCATGAAGCTTTTGAGGTTTGGAGGGGATAAGAGTTTCATCCAATTTGGAAAAAAATTTAGCAATATTTCTTCAAATATCTTTTCCTACCATCTCCTTCTGGAACTCGATTACACATATGTTAGACTGCTTGGTGGTGTCCCACAGGTCCCTGAGGCTCTGTTACATTCCCCGCCCCCCCCCCCCCAGTGGTCTTCCCCTCTGCATTTTATTTAAGGTCATTTCTACTGTGAAACTCTAAGGTCACTGAATTTAAAGAATTTTTTTTTTAATTTATTTATTTGACAGACAGAGATCACAAGTAGGCAGAGAGGCAGGCAGAGAGAAGGAAGTAGGCTCCCTGCTGAGCAAAAAGCCAGATTCAGGGCTCCATCCCAGGACCCCAAGGTCATGACCTGAGCCTAAAGCAGAGGCTTTAACCCACTGAGCCACCCAGGCGCCCCTGGTCACTGACTTTAAACCTGCTGTCAATCCTATCCAGTATACTTTTCATTTCAGATACTGTCTTTTCCACCTCTAGAATTTGAGAGTCCTTCTTACATTTTTAAAAAATATTTTATTTACTTATTTGACAGAGAGAGAGGTCACAAGTAGGCAGAGAGTCAGGCAGAGAGAGAGGGAGAAACAGGCTCCCCACTGAGCAGAGAGCCCGATGGGGGCTCGATCCCAGGACCCTGAGGTCATGACCTGAGCCGAATGCAGAGGCTTAAACCACTGAGCCACCCAGGCGCCCCCCTTCTTACATTTTTAAACTTCCCTCATCATGTTTTTGCTTTTCCTCTACCATCTCGAACGTGGGGGGGGTTGGTTTAATAACAGTTATTCTAAACGTTCTCATCTGCTGATTCCAACTGTGGCATTTCTGAGTCTATCTCTATTGAGTGGCATTTTTTAAAGATTTTATTTTATTTTTTTTAAATATTATTTATTTATTTAGTTGACAGAGAGAGAGAGACAGCGAGAGAGGGAACACAAGTAGGGAGAGTGGGAGAGGGAGAAGTAGGCTTCCTGCCAAGCGGGGAGCCTGACACGGGGCTCAATCCCAGGATCCTGAGATCATGACCTGAGCTGAAGGCAGACGCTTAACAACTGAGCCACCCAGGTGCCCTAAGATTTTATTTATTTATTTATTTGTTTGTTTTTAATTTTATTTATTTATTTGACAGAGAGAGAGAGAGATCACAAGTAGGCAGAGAAAAGTAGAGGCGGATGGGGAAGCAGGCTCCCTGCTGAGCAGAGAGCCTGATGCGGGGTTCAATCCCAGGACCCTGAGATCATGACCTGAGTCAAAGGCAGAGGCTCAACCCACTGAACCACCCAGGCGCCCCAAGATTTTATTTTTAAATCATCTCTACACCCAGCATGGGGCTCGAACTCACAACCCCGAGATCAAGAGTTGCCCACCAGGCTCCCCAGAACTTTACTGATCACAATTTCTCCTGGTTATATGTCATATTTTTCTCCTTCTTGGCTTACTTGGTAATTTTTATTGGGTGCTGGACATTTTTTAAATAATTCTTTTATTTTGGAATAGCTTCAGACTTCTGGAAAAGTTGCAGACATGGTATAGAAAGTTGCATATATGTCCTATTCGATATCTCCCGTTGTTGACATCTTTTTTTTTTTAAAGATTTTATTTATTTATTTGACAGACAGAGAACACAAGTAGGCAGAGAGGCAGGCAGAGGGAGGGAGGGAAGCAGGCCTCCTGCTGAGCAGAGAGCCCGTTGCGGGGCTGCATCCCAGGACCCTGGGATCATGACCTGAGCTGAAAGCAGAGGCTTTAACCCACTGAGCCACCCAGGTGCCCCCCATTGTTGACATCTTAATGACCATGGTATATTAGATAAAGCTAAGCAACTGACATTAGCACGTTACAACGAACAAATGAACTCCACATTCCAATGAACTCCAGACTATATTTGGGATTCACCAATTTTCCCATTAATGCCTCTTTCCATCCCAGGATCTAACCCTGAATAACACATTCCATTGAATTTGTCACATCTCCCCAAAGTCCTCTGGTCTGTATCAATTTCTTAGTCTCTTCTTATTTTTCATGACCTTGACTGTCTTGAGGAGTAACTTGTCCAGGTAGCTTACAGAGTGTCCCCCGAGCTGGGTTTGTCTGTTGTTTTTCTCATGATTAGGTTGGAGTTATGGATCTTTGGGAAGAGTATCATCAAGGAGAAGAGCTCGTTTTAGGGCATCATAGTAGGAGTAGCTGATATTGACATGACATCACCGGTGTCGTTAAACTTCATCCCTGGGTTAAGGTGGTGTTTGTCAGATTTCTCCACTGTAAGGTTACGATTGTTTCCTTTCCCTACTCTATTTTTTGGAAACAAGTCGCTAGGTCTAGACAACACTAAAGGGGAATTAAGCCTTACCTCCTATAGGACGGACACTGATATATATTTTTCGGAATTCTTCTCTAAGGAAGATTTACCCATCTCCGCCCATCCCTTTCCTCAATCAACCTTATATTTATATCAGTATGGACTTACATATTTATTTTATATTTTGGATTATAATCCAATACCACACTATTTATTTTATTGTCCAAATTGTTCCTGCTTTGGTTAGTGGGAGTTCTTTGAGTTTGCTTCCTGTGTCCCTTTGACATATTTCATACTTTTGGTTTTATAGTGCTTCCTTACTTTCCAGTGATACGAGATGGTCTGGCTCATTTTGAGTTTTCCCTACCCCGGTCCTAAAATCTCTCATTTCTTCTTTTGTTGGGGAATGGTATTAAAAACCAAGATCTGTCTGGGGATGTCTGTTGCTCTTAGCATATCAATGCTTCTAGGCCCTTCCATCAGACACAACCCATGTATGTGCCCATATTGATCATTTGTTCACATGGTTCCATCTGTATCTACATTACACCAAACATGAATTCGTACTGACGTCTGTAACTAATCTAATCCCCAGAGTTCAGTCTAACTCCCCTTAATCTGAAACTCCCTCCCCAGCCACGAGGAACCCGGCTTCCAGCATCCACCATCCACGTACTTTTTTGTCCCACCGACATTTTAATTTGACATGGTTGGAGGCTGGATTTGGTTGTATTCCTTTAAATATTACTGGCTGCGTTCCAAGGCGAGTTAGACTACATGGAGTTGGCTTGACTCCATGAAGGAGACTTGCTTTTAAGCTTTGTTAACGTCAGTTCAGCAAAGCCTTAGTCTGGGGCTCAGTTGGCCCCACTCCTAAAGCAATGTCCTTCCAAGGACTCCGCCTGATGCCCCATGTAGCGGGGAGTCTTTCCACTCCAGGGGTCCGAGAGAGGACTTCTCTTCACATCTGTGCACACACACTCTGCATGGGTTTCCTCTTCCACATTTGGCTCCCAAATTCAGTCTCTTACCCTCCCTGAACCCAAATTGCATCTCCTCATCTCAGGGAGACCACCAGGCTCCACTTCGCTTTCCTCTATTCATTCCCTGTCCCCGTACCTTTGCTGGCCTGGTGCTTTTCTCTAGGCGGTAAGCTGGGGGTGATCTCGGGCTCACTTAGTGTTTTCCTCCTCTTATGAATCACTGTCCTGTGCCAGCTGCTGTTCAATGTCCAAAAACCATGGTTTCATAGATTTTGTCCAGTTTTCTAACACTTGAGGTGAGAGGATAAATCCCAGTCCTGATACCCCATCTGTCTAGAACGTAAGTCCAATCAGTGTTCTAGAGGCTGGGGACGCAGTAGCAAGCAAATAGACAAAAGTCCCTGCCTTGTGGAGCTCGCATTCTAATGCAGGGGTCAGCAGACTTCTGTGAAAAGCCAGATAGTAAATATTTAGGCTTTGTGGGCCAAGAGGCAAAATCGAGTTGTAACATGTCACTGTGATTTGTAGCGTGCTGGGCAGCAAGCAGAGAGTGCCACATACGGCTTCGGCCACCACTGCTCAGCTCTGCCGTTACAGTGTGAAAGCAGCCAGAGACAGTACGTAAATGAATGAGCATGGCCGTGTTCCAATAAAACTTTATTTATGGGTATTGAAATTTGGATTTTATATCATTTTCACGTGTCACAAAATACTATTCTTTTTATTTTTTTCTTTAACCATTTAAGAATGTAAAAACCATTCTTAGCTCACCAGCTGTAGGTAAACAGGCAGTGAGCCAGAGCTGAAGGACTGCGGTTTGCCAGGCTCTGATCTGGTGGGAGAGATGGAAAAAAAGACAAAGATGTTAAGAATACTGTATTTTAGACAATCCGAGCCGAGGAAAAGCAAAGCCCAACAAAGCAAGAGGGGGCAGGGGGAAATCTTGGACAAGATGTTCAAGCTTCCCTGAAAAGGTGGTTTTGTGTCGAAACCTGGAGTAAGCGTGAGCATGAGCTACTTGGTGTTTATAGTAAGTAAGCAAGAGGTCAATTGGCCATTGGTCTAGCGCCTGCCTCGCTGATCAGACTGGGCTCCTTGAGAGAGTGGAGACTGCTTGTGTCCCTGCCTGGTTCAGAGCAGGTGCTTAGGTAATACGTGTGTGTGTGTGTGAGAGAGAGAGAGAGAGACTTCTTCACTGACCAAATGTATCCATAGGCATCAGGCGGGTTCAAATTCAAGTTCAGCCACCTGTCCACCATGAAACTTGAGGCAAGCTGCTTTACCTCTCTGAGCCTCGTTTCCCATCGATCAAACGAAGGGCACCCCACCAGATGGTTGTGGGATTTATATGAGATGGCATATGGAATGTGCCTGGCTTGTCCTGATGGTTGGTAACAGGCTGCTATTTTATCAGAAAGAGACGAGGATCTGCCGTGGAGCAGCCTCTGGGCTGTGTCTATGAAGACGGAGCCCTGGGCTCCCTGCTCCCTACCCATCACCTCTGTCCCGAGAGGGCTTGGATGCTCCACAGCCGGGCCCAAAGCACAGGGATCCCCCACCCAATTCACTGTAGGGAAGTGGACAGAGGAAGGAGCACTGGGCCAGGAGTCCAGAGCCCCGAGTTCTAGTCCTGACAGCATCACTGCCTCCTTTGAAACTCTGAGCAGGTCTATGCCTTTTGACGGGACAGTGATTCCTGAGAGAAGGACAATGAACAAGATGGGCCCCACGACTCTCCCAGCTTATTGCCCAGAGAATAAGTAAATCAGTAAAAAGAAGCAACTAGGAAGCAGCGGAACCAGGATTCAAAACGAAGCCTCAGGCTTAACGAGCACGCTGGTCTGCTCCTCCCAGCGCCCAACCAGCTTTGGCCCAGGCGGCTGCCCTGGAAAGGGGTGGGAGCCGGGAGACCCATGGTGGTCTTGCCACGGTCACTTCCGATTGGAGGGGGGATGCTGCCTGCAAGCCGAGTACTTCTTCTGCTTGTGTCATCCGGGCTAATGTCACTTCCCCAAGAGTCTCCGGCCCGCCCATGACCCCCAGGAAGACAGGGCTCATGTTGGCTCGCGCAGCCGGCACAGAGTCTGGCCACTTATAGGTGCTCAGAACACGCTCGCGGACTGGATGAAAAGCCAAAGGAGCTCAGCGATTTTCAGTTCCGCACCGTGCCGCGCCCCGTGACACAGATTTGGGGGAGCTAAAGGCCACGTGGGGGCGGGCTTGCTAAGGGTCGCTGGGACTTGGAAGCTGAGCATGGCTTGTTCCCTGACTGTGCACGGTTCCTGCTTGAGCCTCAGTTTCCACATCAGGACAATGGGCTGCCGTGGGCTGTCAGTGAGGGCTGGGGCATAGGAGCTGGCTCCAGCCCCTTGTTCTTTGTGATTCTGTGGCATGGTGCAAAAGGGGAGGGGCCCTACTTTATTGTTATGACCAATAACTGCATCCCGGACTTGTATTTTCATGGACCACCCCCCCCCCCGAAGGTATAAACAGGGTGATATAAATCTGCTCGCACTGACAGATGCTGAGAGGTACGAAAGCAAGGAGGGCTCTAACCCGATCATCCAGGACCTGGAGAGGTGAGGCTACTTGTCCTAGGGCTCCTGGTCGGTGGCCTGGCTGTACCCACCCCAGCCACCCCCAGAGCCCAGGATGCTCTCCCTCCCTTGCTCCCTGGGTCTGCTGGCCAAAATCCAGCCCGTGCCCCCAACCCTCCCCCCACACCCACTTCCCCCCCTAGCTTGGCTGACTCTTCCAAGGCAGGCCCCCAGGGAGGTCCCCGTCCCTGGGCGGGGAAGGGACAAGTCAAGGACAGACAAGGCTGGTTTGGTTCTGATGCTGTTAAATTCACGGTGCCCAGTCAGCCATTAGTCAGCCCCTCGGGACAGACAGAGCATTAAAGGGGGCTCAGCCCACAGGAGCTGCTCGGCTGTTACATCCCAGCCCCAAATCCTCCCTTCGCTGGCCCTAGACTGACAGGGGAGCCAGGCCCGCCCAGGTTCTGTCCTCGCTCCTGAGACTAGAGGCCCGTGCGCACCTGAGAGCGGAGCAGCAGAGCCAAAAGGGGTGCAGGCATGGTGGAGGAGGGGCTTGAATCACCTTGTGACCAAGACCAATAAATATGGCATTTCCTGAGCTCTCCCTGAGTCAGGGGGCCGGAGGTAAAGGCAGGTGTCTGCCCAGCCAGCTCACACTCAGTCTAATTGTGGAGCGAGACAGATCACCAGGGTACAGCACCAGGACCATCCCAGGGTACAGCACCGGGTCCCCCACCTCCTCTGGGATGGCCAGAGGAGGTGGGGGACCCCCCTGAGGCTGCTCACCCAGGAGGCCACCCACTGTGCTAGCCAGGGCAGGGGTGGGGGGTGCGGGAGAGGGCCAGCAGGGTTACTAAAGGGGAGAAGAGGAGAGAGTAAATCGAGGCAAAATAGTTTCCTCCTCTGTAAAATGAGTAACAGTGCCCATTTCCAAGTGCTGTTGTGAGTTTACAAGACAGGAGGGAAGAGAAAGTTCTTTTCACACGGTGAATGGGGGGTACCTGGGTGGCTCAGTCAGTAAGCCTCTGCCTTCGGTTCAGATCTTGGTCTCAGGGTCCCGGGATCGAGCTCCACATCTGGCTCCCTGCTTGGCGGGAGGTCTGCTTCTCCCTCTCCCACTCCCCTGCTTGTTTTCTCTGACTCACTGTCTCTCTCTCTCTCTGTCAAATAAATAAATAAAATCTTAAAAATAAATAATAATTTTAAAAGGTGAGTCGCAGGACACATGGGAAGAAGTAATAGTTGGGCCCTTAATACAGACAGGAGCCCTCCTCCATCAGACCCTCCAGCTCTGGTATCCCTGAGCTACTCCCACCGCCGTGGCTCATGCTGTCGTCCCTGTGGAGAGTCCAGACCCTGCAGGTCCTCTAGGTCACGAGGCCCACCCTGGGCCCACACCAGGCCCAGGCAAACAACAGCTCCCGCCCAAGCTCCCTGCCAACAGACTTGGATGTGCGCCCTGTGCCCTCAAGTCCTGACTCTGTCTAGCTCTCAGTCCTTCTTCAAGTCCTTTTGCTTCATGTCCTGTTTCCATCCATACCTTGCCTGTCAACCTCGACACGGAGAACCAAATTGGGACTTGACGGTCTCTTACCAGGCATGATTAAGATCTACCACGTTCCTGCCGAGGGCTACACTGAGGCAAATAACCCTTTTGGTTTGATTCAGCGATCACCACGACGACCATCAAAGGATCACCTCTTGGATCAGTCCGATCACCACCATCGTTAGCCTTACCACAGGCCCCAGCCAGGACGCTCATCCCTCCCACCGTCACCACCACCATCACCACCAAGGTCATCACCACCGTGATCGCCACCATCACCACGGGCACATGCTTTTCAACATCTGTACCCCCACGTACCACCAGCACCCACATCCCATCACCCCCCTTCTCCCTCATCATCCCTCCTGGTTATCATCATCGTCTTCATCATCCTGCCACCACCTGTCATCTTACATAACCTACAAAAAGAACTTTTAAAAGCCCATTCCCTACACCCCCCCCCGCCGCCACCACCACCAGGGGACCAATGATCCTAGGTCTGGTCCCTGTTTTCTGGTGCTTCTAAATTGAAGACCTGCGCTGCTCTGAGGGACGGGCACGCGGAGGGTGGCTTGTAAGAGTCCTTCCTTCCCAGCCACTGCTGCTGAGCTCAGCCAGACCAGACTCTTACAGGTGTCCCCAGGGCTGTGCTCTTGCTTACCTCTGCTCCCTGCCCTGTCTGTTTCCTTCGCTTGCATTGTTTTTCCCCTTGACACCTCCACGAACCAGCCCCTGATAACTCAAGACCCAGCCCCTCCAGGGAGCATCTTGCCCCAAGACCAAGTGGAGAACCTCTTCTCTGCTCCCAGGACCCATTCTGCCCATGGAGATCAGGAGCCTTGGCACCCGTAGCTCCCTTGTCTTACTGCCCTGCTGTCTGCCCCGCTAGATGGGGAGCTCCTTGGGGGCAGGGCTGCGTCTGCTTCAGCTTGACAGCCCTGGCACAGAGCCCGGCTCAGAGCAGGAGCTCTAGGAGTATCTGTTGAATAAATGAACACTTGTTAAGCCCATGTATGAGATGCCCGCCCACCCCGGCCCGGCCTCGGGATCCTGACTCAGACAGCTTTCGGCAGGAAAGAAGAGGGGACCATGTTCTGTATTTCTCAGGGTGGAGCCAAGGAGGGGAGCAAAGGAGGAGGAGACCCTGGAGGGGAGTGGGGGGTGAAGTTTGGTAAAACTTCCCCAGAGTGGAGAGGCCTGGCTCAGATACGCTCCATTGGCTGAGGAGCCCTCTGCAGCCGCAGCCTCCGGGCCGGGATGTTTGGGGAAGTGGGGTCAGGGGTTCAACTGCCCAGCGGCCTGGCCCTTTCCTCGGGGACCCTCCAGCAGGGGAGGTGGAGGAAGAGGCAGGCCAGCACCCCTTGCAGCCACGCGCGCTGTGGCCTCCACTCGACCCCTTTAAGACAGCCTGGGCGGCTTCCCTTTGCTTGTTGAAACTGTTCAGTTTTCGGACAGGACAGAGGAGGGGGGCGGGGGAGAGGTCACACCTGTTGTGGAACTTGAGAGAAGGCTTATTTATAAATGTTCAGGGCTCGGGATTCTTGCGGAGCTGATGTCCGGAGGGGAAGGTCACCAAAATGCTTGTTTATAAAAGCAACAGCAACTGGGAGCACCATAAACGGGCTAAACGATGAAATTAACAAGCTACCCGAGGGGGGGGGGGGGGCGGCGGGGCACAGCCTGGCTGGGGTGTCGCTGCTGGGCAGAGCCCCAGGCCTGCCTCCAGGCCAGGTCGCTCCCCGGCCTTAGCCGCCCTGCCTGTCCCCCACGGCCCAGCCCGGCTCCACAGACACCCCCACCCCAAGCCTGCCCTTGCCCCGCCCCCACCCAGGGACTCGCAGCTCACAAAGCTCTTGCTAGGCCGCTGTCACTCGGGCACTTCTGGGTCCCCCACCCCTCGGGGCCTCCCCAATGCCTCACAATGGTGCCAGATTGGGAAGTTTCTGGTTTCCGTTTTTGGTGGAGTTTGTTGGAGTTTTGGGGGTTTTGTTGTTGTTTGTTTGTTTGTTTGTTTTTGGCTCTCAGGCCAGACACAGGCTGCCTGGCCAAGGGGAGGGCCCCCTGGAAGTGGCAGAGGGCAGGCACTTCCCCCACGCACACTCCCTCCCGGGACTGTCTGTCCAATTCCCAGTTTCAGGAAAGCTGTGTTTTCCTTGGGTGACTGATGGTTGAACAGGTGGCTTCTGGGTTGGAGAGTGTCAAGTGAACGGCGGCCAGAAAAGTGGCCCTTTGACGGTTCACTTTCACTGCCTGCCTGGTCCTTGGCCGCTGATGGCTCACGGGCCTCCCGCTCCCGGGGAGGGCGTGCGTCTGGCTGCCCACCCGTCCCGGCCCCGCAGCCCTCCAGCCGGGGCCAAGTGCACACAGAGTCCTCACCGAGGGGGCACGGGGACAGCTGAGGGGGAAACTGAGCCCTGCCCCAGCTCTGCACAGCATCACACACTCACATGCGTGCCCGCCCCACACATGTGATCGCAGACTCGGGAACAGTAACACGAGGAGGACACGCGTTCTCTGGGATGCAGGACACCTGCCCCGCCTCTCAATTTTCCATCAGATTTCAAGTGTTGGCCAAACAGCTCTGTGCCTAGCAGTGTGCTCGCAGCCCTTGGCCCAACAGGCAGACCCGCTGAGTTCCGACGCTCGCTGTGTCTGTCCGTCTGCCTTGCGCACGTGCACACGCTCCCCCGGGCCTCACGCTCTGCCATCTTGGCTTCAGGCCCCCTCATCGTGGGTCTGTCTGTGTCTGAGGAGTCACCCGTGGCCGCTCCCTCCTGCTGTCCGGCATCTTTCGGTGTCCCTCGGTCTCTGCTTCTTTGTCCCTGGTCCTCTCTTTTCTCTCCTCACCACCCCCCCTTGAATCTTTTTCCAGATAAATCTGTCTCTTTTTGTCTTTCTCTGCCTCTGCGTCTGGCTGTCTTTCCCTACTCCCTCCCCGCCTGTCTGTCACAGAACCCCCAGGCCCCTCCGGCCCATGGCCACCCCCGCACGCTGGAAGGCTCAGCCTTCCAGATCTGTTTTCTTCCTCAGTGTCAGTTGCTGCACTTCAGCCTGGACCTTGCTGAGGGCCCTGCAGGGTGGCATGGCCAGTCCTCGAGGGCCACTGTGTCCTCGGACCCAGGTGCCTCCTCTGCCCAGGGCACGGGCAGGCCTGGCTCGGATGCCTTGTAGCTTGGGCTTCGGGTGGGCTGCCGGCCTCTGGCCTGTCCTTGCTGCCAGAGTCCATGAGGCCCTGAGATGTGGGTGACTTGGGGCCACGTGGACTATGGCAGTGGGACTGGGGTTGTGGGAGGGGGCACTGGCAACGTTTCTTCTTCATCCTCCTTGGCCACTGTCCCAAGCTCCCCGAAATCCCCAGCACCCTGCGAAACCCACCTGGAACGCTGGTCTTCGGCTCTCTGTTCAAGGGCTGCAGCCTCCCTGGGGAAGGGAGGTCAGGCCACTGGTTTTTTAATTTATTATTTTTTAAAGATTTTACTTATTTGAGAGAGAGCGAGCATGCGCAGGGGGGCAGAGGCAGAAGGAGAGGGAGAAGCAGACTCCCCGCTGAGCAGGGAGCCTGACATGGGACTTGATTCCAGGACCCTGGGATTATGACCAAAGTCAAAGGCAGCCACTTAACCAACTGAGCCACCCTGGTGCCCCAGGCCACTGTTTAGACCCTGAGGAAGGACAGCTCAACTGTGCTGGGGAGGCTTCAGTCCCAAGGGCTGGGGAAGAAGTCAGCCAGGAGGCGAGGGGCCTAGACACCGTGCGTGGCCTTGGGCAGGCAGAAAAGGAAGAGCCTGGGAACCCAGCTTGGAATGGGCCCCCCGCCCCATCCCCATGCCCTCCAGCAGCACCTCGGCTCCGGAATCCACAGGGAGCAGGAAAACCCCATCCTGGTGACCAAATGGGGACAGGACCATGGGCAGGGCAGGATTTGTTCCTGAGGCCCAAGACAGAAGTAAGGTGGGTCCAGGAGACCGCCCGCCCCCCGGTACCTTTGAATCTCCCCTCCCTGTGCCCTTTGCCTCCCGCTCTTCTGCATTGGGTCTCCTTCCGTGACCTGCAAGTCTTTCTGCAAGTCTTCATTGAGCACCTGCTATGTGCCAGGCTCGACTCCAGGTGCCCTGATAAGCCCACAGTCTAGAGAGAGAGACAGACAATAAGCAAGAAAACAAATATTTAGCGACAGGCCGGGTAAGCTCAGTGAAGGAGCAGAGAGCAGGCTCCCCTGGAGATGAGCGGGACAGGAGGCGGTAGAAGGCCCTGAGGATGGGCCACGTGAGCCTCAAGACTCTCCTCTCCTGGGAGAATGCCTCCTCCAGGGAGGAGGCCAGGAGTCCCACACTCGACCTCACACAGACTGTGGGCAGAGCCTTGTCGGATGAATAGTTATGCAAACTTCAGCTGTGAGTTCACCTGTTGAAGACCCACACGAACCAAGTGCCCTGCAGTTTGGTCTCTTTTCACGTATGGCCCAACTGAGAGGAACATACTAGTAAAAGAAGACTTCTAAAGATGAGAAAACCGAGGCTCAGAGAGGTTGAGGGGCCTGTTTAATGTCACCCAGCCGGTGAGAGGCAGAAGCAGGATCTGTGTGGTCCCTGACCCCCCCCCATCCTTCCGGATTCTCCTTCCCCTCAAGGGGCTGTGTCCTCCCAGGAAAGGGAATCGGCCTGTGCCCTGGTGAGTCATGAGGAGTTGGAGGAAGAAGGTTCTGATCCCCTTTCCAGGGCTTCTGGCCCCAGTCAGACCCTCTAGACTGGGACCCTAGTCCCTCTCAGCTTCTCCTCTACTGTGAACTGTGGACCCCACGGTCCCCAGAGGCTCCCAGAGGGCTCAGGGCCCCAGCCTCCCCATGGCAGCCCAGGCTCCCGCACCCTGCAGGCTCTCTGAGCCCAGAGAAGGCCCCGTCCCAGTTCTCCAGTCGTCATTGTCTTCTCCAGACAACCATTAGCATATGCGCAATACAATTACCCTTCAGCTCTCCTGGCCTGGGCTGACACGGAGGTCCCATCCCCAGTGATTTGGGGGAAAGGGGGGTTATTACAACTCACAAAACCTTAAATTAAGAATGAATAAGGGAAGCATCGCATGCCACTTCTGAAGGGCTGCCAGCCGGGGCTGAGGTGGGCGACGGGTGTATTATATTCCTCGTCGATGGAGGAGCTGATGGATGGGCGGATGGCGGCGAAGACGGGGTTCGGCTCGTACCTGCCCTCGGCGTGGGCCCTGCGCATGCCCAGTCTTGCCTGCTGGGTGCGGACAGCCAGACCCCAGATGGCCCCTTATGGAGGTAGGATTCGCAAAGGGAAGAAGTGGGGCTTGACTGGGACCGGATTGAGGGGGGTGGGGGGTGGGACCAGAGGTCTTCCCGGGAAAGGCGAAGTAGAGCCTGAGGGTTGAAAAGAAGGGAGGCAGGTCAAGTGGGGAGTACAGCGATCCAGGCAGAGGGACCAGCTTGTGTCAAAGTCCTGTGATGGAGGGACCCGTCACATGGGTGGTCCATGTGGCCCATGGCAGGTCAACAGTTGGAAAGGCCGTGGAGGCCACCGGAAATGGAGCCAGAGAGGAGCGGATGACCCTGGGGACGTCGGCAGGGTCCCCCCCCCCCCACCCGGAGCCGTCTTGGCCAACGTACAGATGCAGGGTCAAGCCCAAGAGTATAGGAGAAGAGTACGACTTAGCTGCGATGCGCTTTAACACCGTGTGTCTGGCCACCGGACAGAGCACAGACTGGAGTTGGCAGGCGACTTCGGGGACACTCTGGGAGGCCCTGCAGCCTTCCCAGGAGAGGGATGGTGGCGAGGGAGGCAATGTTGCAGGCTGGCTGGTCCGGCCGAGGTGGGGGTGTGGCTTGGGGAGGCGGAGTTGGGGGGTGGTGGAGATCCCAGATGGGCAAGCGGCTGGGGGCCGGTGTGAGGCTGGAGAGACAGCCAGGTTCACGTTTGGGTGCGAAGGTCACAACCTTCCTGAACTTCAATTTCCTCAATGTGTAAAGCGTGACAGGAGGCCTGGCTCCGCTGTGGGAAGGTCAGCACTAAGCTAACAGGTGTGGGAGTCCTGGGGGGGGTGGGGGCGTGAGCCATCCTGAAAGCACCGTGAAGGTGCAAGGGCACGGACCCCGCTTGTCCAATGGGGCTAATGGCAGGCAGTGGGGGTGGGCAGGGGATGGGTAGGGCTCCCCCTCCACCCCCCGCCGCCGTAGCTGCTTCCCAGCCAAGTGTCCACAGCCTTGTCCTTTGCCCACCGTGAGCCTTAGCTTCCTGGAGAGGGGCCTCCTTGCTCTAGGGCCCTTAGAAGAGGAAAAGACCCCTGGCCTGCCCCCAGCCCAGGGTTGGGGGAGGGGAGGTCTGGGGATGGTTGGATCTGACCTGCCCATCCCTGGGCAGGACTGAGCAGGAAGCTTCCACACACCCGCAGAGCAACCTGAAGCCAAAGCTATCTCCTTCTTTACTAGAGCCTGGAGTTGAAGGTGGAGTTCAGAGACCCTCTCCCTTCCCATCCCACCCCCTCTCCTGTTGGTCAGGAGGGGCCCTCTGCCTCCCCCAGCTCCGGGGCCTGTGCCTGGGGGATCCTCCCTCCCTGCACACACCTGCCGGCTTACAACTTGGCCTGGAGCTGGGAGAAGCAGCAGCTTCAAGGTCAGTGGAGATGAGCTCACAGGCAGGAGAAAGATGGGGCTGAGATACCCCCACTACCTTCCACGGGCGTGGGGGCACAGAGGGCTCCCTCCAAAGCTCTGTGCCCCCTTGGCTGCAGGGGAGTGGGGGCGGGGAGGAGAGAGCAGCCCCCTTCCCCCAGCCAAGAGCCCTGGGCCACTGCTCGTATATCTGTCCCTGGATAATGTATATCCAGCTTATGGAAAATATTCATAATGCTCCTTACACCAAACTGGCCCCCTTCCACAGTGCGTGATCTAAAATTAAATCCATTTCAAATATACAGTAGATCGAGTCAAGCTAATATAAATGAAACATGATTAATAGGCAGAACGCTGTCCTCCTTCACAGGGACAAGGAGGCAGGACTGGGGCCCCTCTCCCTCTCCCTCCTCACAGCTCCTAAACCACCCCCCTGCAAAGCCTCCGAGCCCCTCTCCCCCAGACTCCCGCACTCTCCCCCATCCTGAACCGCGAACCAACCCTGGGATTCACCCAAACGGTGCTGGGCCATTAGAGCAGAGCTGCTAAGAGAGTGGACTTTGATGTCAGCGCGGAGCTGAGACTGGAAGCACGTGACTTGGCATCTCGGGGCTCAGTTTTCTCATCTATACAATGGGATCTTAAAGACCCCTGCCTGTTGCGGTCGTCTTAAGCGAGATGAGAACGCTGGGAAAGCACAAGAGAGCTGGAACCCTCATAAAGATATTAAGCACGGTCCTGTCTGTCGTCCCCTCCCCACCACCCCTCGCCAAGGTCTGTTCCTTCTGTCCCCAATGGGAGTCAGGCTCTGTGCCCCCCGCGGGCCCCCTGACCAGGCAGCAGAACCAGGGCCAGCCAGAATTCCTGCCATTGCAGGGATACGCTGGGTGGGTTATTTTTAGTTCATTGGCAAGTGACTGTTACTGACCAAATGTTCCCACCACTGGGGACAGACCCTGTGAAGAGGGCACTTGTGTGCTGAATGCAGGGCGGGGAGGGGCGTTTGGGGCCTGTCCCCAGGGGCTCCACGAGCCTCCCTTTCAAAGGCACACACGTTTGGACACGGGTCCTGTGGCCACCGAGAGAGTGGGGAAGCCGAAGGGCCTGGCTAGGTCAGGGAAGCACGAGTGTCTGGCCTTTCTGTCCCTCCCAGCTGGGACCGTGGCCGCCTCCCACTAAGGGCGCGCCTCGGTGTGGAACCGAGAAACAATATCACCCTTGGACAGCAGTATACCGCTCAGCTCTTGGCCGGCACATCATGTTCCTCCCTTCAGGAAAGACCTAGGCTTGCGCTGGCTGAGTGCGTGTGCACATGTGTGTGCGTGTGTCTGGTCACTGCTCGCCCGGGGACATCCTGCTCCAGGGAAGGGGGGGGCGCGCCCTTTCTACCTGTCTGCCTTCCCCCACGCTCGGTGTTCTGGGTCTCGGGCCCCACACCATCATCCCCACGGTGGGTGGTCTGAACTTCTTGTGTACTTGCCCCAGTGGGAGAACCGTGCCTTTATCGCTAGCCCAGGACAGTCCTCCAACCATCCATCCCTGGCGCACTCACCCCTGGGCTGCTCTTTTCTTCTCCCTGGAGGGTGGGGAAGGGGGCCAGCCCCACGGAGGTGGGGGGGGGGGGGTTGCCGATGGCTTTTTCCTTGTCATTGGCCATTTGCTGCCTGCTTCACCAGGCGTGTTTTGAGCGTGTTTGCATAAAGTGGATGCAGGCTGCAATTCGGTGATGAATTCTATGAATACTAATCCGCTACTACCCTTGACCTTGGGGTCACTGAAAGATCAAAACCAAACCATTTAATATTTTCCTTTTGCAGATCAATAGAAGCATAAATTCCCCCTCAATGACAAGTATAATTTCAAACAGATCTATAGGAGGCAGGCATGCATTTCCAGCCGGAGACGCTCGCCGCCTGCTTTGCCTTTTGGGGAGCAAACGAGGAGTTTCTTGCCTTTTCTACCATTGAATTTCTTTTTGCCTTTTTTATGGCTCTGAAATGCTATTTTCAGCAGCTGCTGTCATATAAATATCTCTTGTTTTTCTTCTCCTCTTTCCCTCCTGGTGAAAAGGGCAGGGGACCTATTGAAAATTCTGCTTTATCTCTTTCAGTCGGGTTCAAGTACAGGTCGAATAATCGATCCCTCCTCCTTTTCTTTTTTAAGTTTCCTGTCGTTCTTTTGGCCGGATCAGCAGCCGAGAGAGGCATCAGGGAGGGAGAGGGCAGCTCTCTTTATGCAGATCCGAGCCCGCCGTGTCTGTGTGTGTCTGCACGTGCAGGCGGGCAGTCTGGGGGGGGGGGGGGCGGTGCGGAGCATGTGCGTGCACGCGTGTGTACCTCTGTGCACACGACAGGAAACGCTCGTGCTGGTTCAAACTCTCACTCAGAACTTGAGGAGGCAGGAAATGGGAAATCATCAGAGAGAAGAAAGTGAAGGGCACAAGGGGGCATCATTAACCCTGCCTCATCCAGGCCGAGCTGGGGTGGGGCCAGGAGTATCTCCCTGCCAGCCACGCCATGGCTCCGTGGCTCTGTGGCTCCGTGGCTCCAGGTCCCCCTTGCCCCAGCGCCTCGCTGTTTATGAACGCAACTCTGAGAAGGGAAAAGAAGGTGCAAAAGGAAGGCGGGGGGGGGGGGGGGTGGCTGGCGAAACAAAACCAAACAAAACAGGAGGCAGAGGGGAAAATGCAAAAGAAAAGAGAGAGAATTAAACCATTAATCTGCCCGGATTTTCCACTTCACAGAGTAATCAATCTGGAAGGGACTGAAATAAAGTGGAATGCAGGATTGTTACCATCTCTTCCCTCCAGTTCACATTGCTTATTGGCAGAAAAGCAGGGAGCCAAGCGGGCAACCTCCCTGCCCCTCCCCCCCGCAAAGGCTCCCCCGGTGTCTGCCCCCGGGGTGGTGGTGGGGGGGGGGGGGACAAGGACCCCAGCGCTCAGCCGCAGTCGCCCCATGCCTCGACACCCGGGCGACGGCTGCCCTGAGCTAGAGGTGCAAAACCAAGATGATTTAATTTATAGAAAGGACAAGGATGTCGTGTAGCAGATTTAATCATCGGAGAGTTTAAAAAAAAATAAGGACCGGGCTAATGTCGTAATTTACATTTCAGGATAATAAAGAGAGAAAGACAGAAAAGGAAGGGCCCATAGCCTTCAAGAGGGAGCGAGGAGGGAGGCCGACCAGGGGGCCGAGGGAGCCCAATAGATTTGCCTGAAATACCAATAAATTTAAAAACAAACCCAGAAAGCTAAAGACAGCCCCTGGAAAGTGCTGGGAAAATGGACCATCGATTTCAGACTTGATCTGCATTTTGTATTTTAATAATGCTCTCTCTGTCTTTCCTTTTCCCTCTCTCCCTCTCTCTCTCTTTTGCAAAATATAAAAGCTGATCTGATAAATATTAATTTGAACCATCATAATGTATTTGAAAATTCCAGCTAAAATGTCACCACATGGAACATTAATGTAATATTTCAAGGCCCTGAGAGCAATACTCATATTGATTGCATTTATTTCACTCTGGGGAGGAGAGATAATTCTTCAATGTGGGACACATCTGGGAGCCAAGGAGGCAGGGGCTGAGGGGAGAAATGCGAAATTATATATGGTCATAAAAAATACAAAACAGAAAATCCTCCCCAAAACTCTCCCCTCTCCTGCAGCGCCCCACACCCAAACTTGGCTTTTTAATTTCCCAGCACCGTGCAGGGCAGAGGGAGGCAGAAAGCTCGCATGCCTTTGGGCAAAGGACACACGCTGGAGTGTGTGTGTGTGCCTGGGGGGGCGGGCTGTGGGTGCAGAATTAGGCGGCCTTTCTTGGGCGCCACTGCGCGGGCCCTGCCTCCCCTACGCTGTCTCCTGGGAAGGTGTCAGGGCCCAGCTGGGGATGGACAGATGACAGGGGGACTGGCCCAGCTGGGAATCCCCTGAGCGGCTGGGTGAAAGTTTGTGAATGCCTGAGAGCTGTGGGGTCCTGGGAGGAGGAGGAGAGGGAGAGGAGGGGAGGGCAGAAGAGGGGAGGCGAGGGGAGTCACCCCCCCCACCCCCCAGCAAGGATAGAAGAAAGGGAGGAAAGACAGCAGGACAGAGAGAGAGGAAAGGAGAGGAGCGGCAGGGACAGGCATGTGTGAGAAAGGAGGGAGAGAGGACACAGGGAATGAGGGAGAAAAGGAGGAAGAGGCAACGGGGAGGGGTGAGGGTGGGGGGCGCAGGCGTCTGCAGTCCGGCTCCTCTCACTGTCATTAAGGATATTGATGTGCTCAGGCGTCAACGAGTCTTTGCACAAGTGAAAGGAAATCCGATGCTGGTGATGACCCCGAGCCCACGCCCTCCATGCCCCCTGCCCGCAGGCCCGAAGCCAGCCAGGGACCTGGGAGGCCGCCAGGAGGTGGGGGCAGGGGATGGTGAGACCCTCATGGAGGGCCCCATGAGGAGGCTCCCCAGCCCAGGGTCTGCGCAGGGGTGGGGAGGGGGCGCCTTTCAACACAGATGCCCCGCTCCAGGCCTGGCTGCCTGGCCTCCTGCCTGGGCTTCAGCCATGCCTGCAGCCCAGAGGCAAGCTGGGAGGGGGTGCCCTCCTGGCTGAGCCCTGGGTTCCCTCAGGGCCTCCCCCTTCTCCCTGTTTCTCGGGGTGGTGGGGGTTGACCTCTCTATAGCACCCCTAGAAGGCCGAAGGCGGGACAAGGAGAGAGACAGACCCCAGAGGCCCAGGGACTGGCCAAGGTCAGGCTCATCCAGGCATTCTTCCGGCCTCTACACAAATGTCCCCTTCTCACAGGAGCCCTCGGTGACCACCCAAACAGCCCCCAGCACACACCCGCTGTCAGGCCTGCGTGTTTTGTTTTATTCAAAGCCCCTGCCACTATCTGGAATTATCTTAATTATGCGTTTACATGCATTTTATCAGTCTCCCCCCACCATACCGCCCCGCACTTGGAGATGAAGTTTTGTCAGGATGGGGACCTTGCCTACCTTGTTCACCCTTACAGCCCCTACACCTCGCACAGAGCCGAGCTCCCTTAGGTGTGGGTTGGCGGATGGAGGCAAGGAAGGAAGGAAGGAAGGAAGGGGAGACGAACGGACGGACGGATGCACGGACAGATGGAGGGATGGACGCGGAAAGCCCTGCCGGTCCGCGAAACCACACACCATCCTCGCCTGAGCTCCCCCCGCCCCACACCCCGGGCCGTGTGACCCCGCATCGCCCCCACCCCCGACCCCTCCCAGCCCCAGCTCCCGCTGCCGCCCGCCGCCCGCCGCCCAGGCTGCGCACCCCCGCCTCCCCTGAGCCGTCACTCGCGGAGCTGCCACAATATTGTGAAGGCTCCGCGCTCCCGCTCCTCGGCGCAGCCCGCAGCCCGCGCGGGGAAAGCGAGGGAGGCGGCGGCGGCGCGGGCGGCGGGCGGCGGGCGGCTCGGCGATGAATAATGCATGACCAAGGCGCCCCCTACCGGCGGCCGCGGGCTCCGCGGGGACACGGCCCCACCGCGCCCGGGACCGAGCCTGGACCAGGCGAACGGGGCCGGTCTCCCTGCACGCCCCTCCGCCCCGCGTCCTCCCTCCCCGGCCCAGCCGCCCAGCGCTCGCCCTCCCCGGCTCGCCCTCCCTCCCTCCCTCGGTGTCTGGAGACGGGGGCGGCCTCCACCCACCCGGAGACCGAGGACCGAGTTTGGGGAGGAGGCGGGGCGGCTGCGCAGCGCCTGGGACCTCCCGCGCCGGGATCCCGGGCTGGGGCGGGGGGAGGATGGGGAAGCCCGCTCCCACCCACCCCGGGGCTCCTGAACTAGGACTTGGTCCGGGCCAGGAAGGCAGCCCCCGAGAAGGACCAGCTGGAAGGCCAGAGAGAGCAGAGGACGTGACTTAATTCATTTATAAAAATTAGCAGGACTGATTTGGTGACATTTTTGTCTCTATAGCTCATGGTAAAGATCTAAATATATAATTATCTGATTAAGTTAATGATATTTTTTAAAAAAACAGTGCAATTTCACAAGTGTTTCCAAGTTTCTGTAGAACATTTAGAACAATAAGGTATCTTTTTTTTTTCTTTTTTTTTTAAGTTAAAATGAAACACAGGAAAGCCCACTGGGTCCCTGAGGCTATCTGTCGATTTAGAACACGGGTCGTGGCGGTGTCTTCCTCAGGGCTCCTTTCTGCGGGGAATGGACCTTCTTGGCAGCCCTCCACCCGGAAATGCCAGGTGGCAGACACAGGCCAAGAGCAGGCCCCTGCCAGGCCTGGGGTGTCCCCCGAGATGGCTGTGGTCTCTGGGGGTCTGGGGCCATGACTGCCTGTGCTCTGGGCCCACTGCCTCCTCCCGACAAGCAGGTCATAAGAAGGGGAGCAGAGGTCTTAGCTGAGCTTTCCAGCCGCTGATCTAGCTCCCAGTCATGCAGGTCCCTGGAGACATTGGGAACAGATTCTACTGAAACCCCCAGACACTCCTGCTTGCGCCTGCCCCACTGTCCAGCTTCAGTGAGCCAGAAGGGTGGGGCAGCCATTCCAGAGGCTGGGACCTTGGGCCTCTGGGTCACATCTCCAGCGCATCTGTTGAGCACCTGCTGAAAGTCTGTCACGTTTTGGGATCTCTAGTCCCAGCAACATCCTGCAAAGTAGGGCTGCAGGCCCCATCTGCACGCTACAGATGACGAGACTGAGGCTCAGAGAGGTACCGTCATCAGCCCAAGATCACACAGCAAACCTGAACTCAGTCTTACGCTCTACAGAGACTGAGATTCGAATGGAACAGGAGACCTGGAGCAGGGAGGAGGAAAGCCATCCTTCCACCCAGAGAGCCCTCTTTGTGTCCTGGACCCCAGCCCCGGAAGTTAGACTTGAACCTTGAGCTGGACCACCGGCCTCCTGGATTGGGCCAGCACTTGGTCTGGGCCACTAGAAACAGGTTGCAAAGTCAAGTGCCCAGGGGGGGCCCGGACTGGTCACACCACACGTGGGAAACGTACGGTCCCCCAGGAACTTCCCGAACAGTCTCGGTTCTTTTTTCTTTCCTTTTTTTTTTTTTTTTAAATTTTATTTATTTGACAGACAGAGATCACAAGTAGGCAAGTGGGGGGGGAGCAGGCTCCCTGCTGAGCAGAGAGCCCGATGCAGGGGGTTCGATCCCAGGATCCTGGGATCATGACCTGAGCCGAAGGCAGAGGCTTTAACCCACTGAGCCATCCAGGCGCCCCAACAGTCTTGGTTCTTAAGAGGATAACAGTTCAAGGTCGTGAGGACAACCTGTAAGCAACCTTCACCTTGGAATCTTGCTCCTTCAAGCACGGCCCGGGGTTCCAGGCCCTGGTTTCCTTCTGCTCTGCTCTGCTCTGTTAGCCCCGCTGAGGAGTCTGCCGTCTCTGTGCCTGGCTTTCTTCATCTGTCAAGTTGGGAAGGAAAGCAGTGCCGTCATCCCACAGGCTTGCATGGGCCGGGGGAGATGAGGGGTGAGCAGGGTTTTGGAGGGCAACCCAGCCTCCTTGGGGAGAATTCTGGTTGGTAAGCAGGGGTCCTCCTGTGGATGCTGTCTCGGTTTGGGCTTCGCCGAAAGCAGACCAACCACCTGGGTGTGTGACATTTGGGAGAACGGTGAGCGAGTGGGGAGATGGGCCAGGGAAGGGGGGCCCGTGTGCAGTTGCTGCTGTGGACAGTGGGGGTTCACTTCACCGGGGAATCCTGCACAGATGAGAGTCCATCTCAGGACTGTCCCAAGGAGTGCGTGTGTTGGCGGTAGGGCGGCTGCGGTGTTTATCCAGCAACTTCCATCTGTTGCTGGTTGCGAGGCATGGGGACCAAGCTTGCTCCTATGGCCAGAGGGATGTCCTTGGGGTGCTTGAGTCAGAGTGATGGGGCCTGTCTGGTAAAAGTTGCAGGTGCCTTCTGGGGCAGGCTGAAGGATCTGATGGGGGCCCAGTTATACTTGTCATCCTCAGCGCCTACCTCAGGCCAGAGATGGCCAGACTCAGCCTTAGCCCTGTTGGAGGGTAGAGAGGAAGCCCACCTTTCGTGAGAATTAGTGCTGAGGCGGGGGAGGGGGTTCTCTTGGTTGTTTAGGAGTCCAAAGACGGGGTACTTACTCAGTTAACTTGGGGGCTGAGAAGGCTTCCTGGAGGAGGGGACATTTTCCTAGCAGAACCATGAGTCAGAGACTCTGCCGGGGTCCAAAGGGGCCTCCTCCCACACTGTCCCCTGTGCCCCAAAGCTCCTCTGACTGGGAGCTGATACCGTGTGGCTGGTTGCTGTGCTGGGCCCCCGGCTATGCCCCCTTCATCATCCTGGACTCCAGGACAGCTGTCCCGTGGCCCAGACACTCATGGCGGGTAGTAAGGAGCAAGGCCAGTTCTGGACCCAGGACCTGAGGAGCTGCCTGCGATTAGCCAGCAAGAAGTTCCCAAAGCTTCCAGAATGCCTGCAGAACTTGCTTTAAGTAGGGACACGGGCCCATTCAGACCTCCTGACTCAGAATGTTCAGGGGAGGATGTGAGGGTCTGCATTTTCAAGCAAGCACCCCAGGGTCTTGTCACAAGGCCAGCGGACTTGGGTTGAGGACCCATCCCCTGCTGCAAGCTGAGCTACTGACCACCTCCCCCAAATTCGGGGGTGTTGCCACGAGACTTCCCGGGGCTGTGAGTCCTGGGAACATCCCTCCTGCTCCCCTCATCTTCCCTGCATCACCCCTCCCCCACCTTGCACCTGTGGAGCGAAAGGCCAAACAAAGGGGGTGAGGAAGGGGATCCCCGGGGATGTCCTCCCCCTCTCTGGGAGCTCCACCTGGCAAAGACCCCCGACCTCTGTTCCCTGCAGAGCATAGAGAAGTGCGGGGCTCTTCTGTGAATGAAACTGTGACCTCCCATTCATTCATATGCATGGATCAGATTTTGGAAATGCAATTAATTACCTGTTGTTGTGTCTGCTTTAATTATTGTCGTGTTTTCTATGCACTCTACACAACCTAATAAACAGTTGGAGAAACAAGGTCCTCGTGGGGGCCGGGGCTCAGGAGAAACTGGGCTCTGCCCCCAGCCCTGGGAAGCTCTTTCCAACCCGTCCTTCATGATGGCATCCATTCATTCTCTTGCTCGTGTATTCATTCACTCTCCAGTCAGCCAGTCATTGATTCATTCACGCGGCCCCTCATTCATTCAGAAATAAATTCATTCATTCATTCATTCATTCACTCACTTATCCAGTGAATGCATATTAGCATAGCATGTGACAAGCTCCAGGAAAGGTGCCAGGGAAGTCATGGTAAATAAAACACGAAGGTTCCTGCCTTTGAGGAGCTGACAGTCTGGTGGGAGAGACAGACACATGCAAGGTATACAAATACAAATACAAATAGAGCTAGGATAGTCAGGGAGGACTTCTTGGAGGAGGCAACATTTAACCCCGCTTCCTGATTTATTCATTTGCTTTTTCGTCCATTTGGGCAGAGCAGGCTCTATTCCTAGAAAGGGCTAGAGATGGAAGGCTCAGTTCTGAGCCAAGTCCTAGGGCAAGAGACAACCTGGAGCCAAATTATTACAGGGTAATGGAAAACCTGGAGGTGAAGGAATGAACCAAGTGAGATGGGAACATGGAAGCTGGGGAAACAGCCAAAAAAGGTTTTCCTTGGGAGGAGGCATGGAGGGGGTCCTCCAGGACTCACAAAAGGTGACTAATCTGAGCCCCCAGAGGACAGCCTCACCAGGGTGCATGTCCCAGCTGCTTTGAATAAGGACTGGCCGGCAGGTCCCCATTACGAGCGCTGGGCACCGTGGTGGTGGCAGAGAAGAGGAAGGGGAGGACAGGTGACTAAAGCTTCCGGTTCCCAGCCCCCTAGGTGGACTCTGATGCTCGCTTGGAGTCTGTGGGAGCTTGGTAAGGCTGGGCCTTTGCAAAGGAGGAGAAATTTATCAGTCCGAGAAGGGTACCCGGAGATAAGCCCTGCATTCACAGAGACCTGGGGGCAGGAGGGAACAGGCATGCTTGGGGAGGGAGAGAAGCCTGGCTCCTGGCAGAAGATGGTGCCTTAGGCCCAGCAGGTGGGAGAACAGTGATCACGGATCACGGATCACGGGGGAGGGGGTGGGGAGGGGTGAGTGGGGGGAGCAGCGCTGGGGAGAGGTGGGAGCGAAACTGAAAGCGCTCAGGAGCCATCGATGGTCTGCACGTGGGGAAGCACCTGTCAGAGCTGAGTATCCCGTGTTTGTTTACAGACGTGTTTGCCGGCTGTGGGCAGGGGATAGGGTAATAAGCAAGATGTGGCCTTGACCTGTACAGAGCCAGTGACACCAAGGGGGGCCGGCTCAGGAGGTAAGAGTGCCATTGGGGCAACCGTCCCAGGTGCCCAGGAGCCCGGAAGAGCAGCTTGGGCTCGGGACAGGAAAAGTAAAAGCCTCGTATAAATACCTCGTATTTGTCAAGTCCTTCTGCCACGCCGGATGCTTCCCACTCGGTACCCGTTAATAATAACCATAGCAGGAACGGCAGCTATAACTAAGTCTTATTCTGTGCCGGCTTCTTTCTGTTCCATGTGCTTTTACCCACGTTACATTATCATCACTGTCCCCCCTGGACCCACGAGGACCTGGAGGCTCAGAACGGAGTGACTTCTCCGAGGAGCCGGGGGCTGGGCCAGGATATGAACTCAGAAGTTCCCAGTCCCTCAGTTGAGGCTGGCTTCACCCCTCCCCCACCCTCCCCTCTCCCGCCCCCCCCTACCCCATCGGCCCCCTGCTCCACCAAAGGATGGGCTGGGGGCCCAGAGCTCTGGGTGGGCTCTGGGGATGAGCCCACGGCCTGGTCCTCTCCCCTCAGGCGGCCTCTGGCTGCCGCATTCCCCTTCTGCCGACCGAGGCTGGTGTTTTATGAACCCAGAACCGCAGCAAGATTCTGCTATTAATTTATTGGTATCGCTAATTAAACATCATATTCGCAAATGTAAATTTCCTAATGGCCTCCCTTCCATTTCCGAAGCTTCCTTAAAGAGCCTTCTTGTTATGCTTGTCAATTGAAACCAATTAAATCACGCCGGATGGGTGGGCTTTGGCTGGCTCAGGGGTCACTGAGGGGCCCCGGGGCCTCTGGACAGGGACTGGCTGAGGCCTTTCTTGACCTCAGAGGAAAACTGGGCAGGCAGAGTTGGGGACACAGGGACAGAGAGCTCCTGAGGGTCATCAGCCTTCTCCCTGACATGCCCTGGCCAAGAACAGGTTCTCTTCTTACTGGGTGTGCCTGCCGGTGGGGCCTGTGGCTGGTCCCGAGGCTGGGTGGTTTGGGGGGCCAGGACTAGGCTGAGTGAGGGTGGGGAAGCTGAAGGGGGGCTTGGAGAGGATCCAATGGGAGGATCCAAGGAGTGAATGACAGGGCTGGGAGGGGCCTCAAAGGATTTTCCATTCAAAGCCCTAGTTTGAAAATGGGGAAACTGAGGCACGGGGGAGGAAGTGACTTGGCCAAGGCTCACAGAGTCGTGAAGTGGAGGAGCTGGGACTTAACCAGAGGCCTGTCTCTGATCCCTTGGAGAATCTGGTGTGGTAGGTGCCTTCACTCCTACGAAGAGATTGCATAATCACTGGGACCTGCTACCCCAACTCACTCACTGCATAGTGTTTGGAACGACGGCTCTTGGCTCAGAAGCACTGCCTTTGAACCCCCTTTCAGCAAGCTCTCTGCCTCTGTGGACCTCAGTCTCCCTCTCCGTAAAATGGGGCAACAGTCTTTCCCAACCAGGGCTGCCAGGAGGATTGTTTGACCAGGCAGGTGAGCCAGCACTCCAACGGGTGGCCCAGATCAAGATGAACCTCGTTTTGAGAGCCCAGTGCGGCAGGGGTGCCGGCGGGCCTTGGGACAGGGTGCCACGTGGACCCAGGGATGCTGAGAGAGGTGAACCGCACAGGCCTGGGGGCTTGGCCTCGTGTCTGGAATGATGATCACTGTTTGCTCAGCACTGAGACATCGCCCATGCATCATCTCTAACCCTCCCCAGCCAGTGAGGTAGGTGTTGTCATTGCTCTCTTTACAGATGGGGAAACTGAGGCTTGGAAATTTGGTGACTCACCTGGCCTGGGGTTCCCTGGGGGAAGGTCTCTCTGGCGGTTGTCCTATCTATGCTGAGCAGCGGCGCGAAATTTAAGAACTAACAGTGTCAGGCCTAGCATCCTCTCCCGCCACCCCTGAGCGCAGCCTCTGGAAGGACAAGCAGAAAAGAGAGGCTGTGGACAGCGCCAAGTCCAAGGGCCAAGGCATTTGGTGAGAACCTGGAGGGTACATAAGACCCCCTCCTTTGCCTTTGTCCTTTGTACCCCCGGATAGAGCTGGGGAGGGAAGCTGGTGGGGGGTGGGGATAAGTGAGGGGCGCTGCCCAAATGCCAGGAAGCTTCCACCTCACCCCAGCCCTCTGTGGCCCACACGGCTTTTATGTGTCAGTATCTTTAGGGGACCAGTGGGTAATTTGAGTGTTTTGGTTCCTGCCCGGGAATCTCCATTAAGGAAAGTTTTAAAAATACACTCTATTGTTGTTTATTATTAATGGTAATGACACAGGGAGCGAGGCTGCCCATCAGCTCCCTGTTGTCCCAGGCTCCCAACATGCTGGGGCTGAGCAGCCACAACCAAGAGCCTTCCATAGAGTGTGATCTGGGCTCAGGCACAGGACTGGGCCCTGGGGTGTCCAGACATTAAAAAAAAATTTTTATTGTGGTGAAATACACAGAGCATGAAATGTAACATTGTAAGCATTTTAAAGTATATGAGTCAGTAGCATTAAGCACATTCACAATGTTACGTGACCATTTAGTTCCAGAAATTTTTCATCACCCCAAAAAGTAACCTTACACCCATTAAGTGGTCACTCCCCATTTCCCCATTCCCCAGGCAGCCACTAATCTGCTTTCTGTCACTACGGATTTCCTTTTTCTGGGTTTGCCTACTCTGTACCCATTCAACACTAACTCCCCCTAACCCCTGCTCCTAGTCCCTGGTAACCACCATTCTACTTCTGTGTCTGGATTTGCCTGTTCTCCGTACTGCATATAAATGGAATCATGCACCATCTGGCCTTTTGTGTCTGGCTTCTTGTTTTCCAGGTTTATCCGTATCGTGGCATATACCAGAACCTCATTCCAGTTTATAGCAGAATAATGTTTCATTGCATGGATATACCCCATTTTGTCCATCCGTCCATCCATCCACCCACCCATCCATCCATCTACTCATCCATCCATCCATCCATCCATCAGTTCGTCCATCCACGCATATATCCTTCCATCTATCCATCCATCCAAATTTCCTTCCTTCCATCTGTCCATCCTTCTACCTATCCATCCATCCATCCATCCATCCATCTTTCCTTCTGTCCATTCATCCTTCCTTCCTTCCAAAGTCTATCCTTCCTTCCATCCATCCATCCGCCCACCCACTCATCCATCCATCCACGGACATTTGGGCTATTGCCACCTTTCAGGCACTGTGAATACTGCAGCTATGAGATGTCCAGATCCTGGGATAGAGTGATCTGGATTCTGACCAAGGAGATGTCTTGATCCTGGTACATAAATATCTTGAATAGCAGATATAAGGATATCCACAAAGGCTGGCTATGAAAGTGTCTGGGTGCTGGACATGAAGGTGTGAGGGTGTCCAGACTTTAAATTCCCAGCTCGGGGGGTCTGAAGGACCACCTTGGTGCTCTCATTAGGTAGGTAAGCTGTCATAGGGCTCAACCCTAAGGTGCAGGGAAATTATCTGCAGCTTGCAAAGGTACAAATTTAAGGCACCTGCCCGGCTCAGTAGGTAGATCATGGGATTCTTGATCTCCAGTTGAGAGTTCGAGCCCTATGTTGGGTGTAGAGTTTACTTTAAAAAAAAAAAAAAAGTGTACATTGCTTGAGGTGGAGGGAAGAGGGGCTGGGGAGTACCCCTCAGACATGGAAGCCTGCGTGAGGGTAGGGCTGGATAAGATGAACTTCTGAGGGCCCTTTGGGGCTGGTATTCAGGCTGGCGTCTCTCCCTAACAGGGCAGAACCCTGGTGCATAGATCATAATGCCAGAGAGAGACAGGCCTTGCCATTGTCCTGTTCAAGTGCCCCACCCAGAACATTTTAGACATGGGGAAACTGAGGCCAGGAAAAAGAAATGACATCTTCATTAGCGTCACCAATACCATCATAACTACTGATGACTGGCATTTCCCATGTGCCTGGTACCACGGTCAGCACGAGCTCCCTTAAACCACGCACTTAGTGAAGGGCATTCTAACGTGATTCCCATTTTACAGATGAAAACGGGAAGGTTCAGAGAGGTGAACCCCTTATCTAAATTGTACGGAAGGGGTGGAAATTCTCAGGCGTCCTAAAGGGAACCAGAGGTTTTCTGGCTAAGTTTCCACACCCCTGTGGCCAGTGACAGCTGTCCTTGAGGTTGGCACTGAGTCATCGTTGCCCAGGGGGTTGGCTCAGCACCCGTGGAGCCTCCTGCCGACATCCCCGTCTCTCAGCCTGCCCCCTTGGTAAGTCTAGCTCCCTGAGCCTCAGTGTGCACATCTGTAAAGTGGGGTGACTTGCAGACACCTGCTGCAGAGTGTTATTTAAGCGTTAAGTGAGTTGACATACCGACGTGGCGTGGGTAGAGTTGGCGCACAGGGAGTGCTCCAAAAATGGAGCCTCGACAAAAATGGCCTGCTTCGTGGGCTCCCCCTGGCCTCCCCCGTGTGGGAAGAGCAGCCGGGAGATCAAGGGAGCCTCGTGCTGGCCCCTGGGACTCAGAGCGGAGAAGGAGCGGCACTCACGGTCTCCACGGGATAATCGGAGAGGACACCACCTTAATTCCACCTCCATCAGACCTCCGCCAGAAGACACGACCCTTTCACCTCATCAATATTCAAGAGCTTAACAAAAAAAGCTATAACTAGGGAAGTCAGAAATAATGGAATGCGGTATTGATTATTTTATGGTGCGATTAGGGGTAATTACATCTCTCAAATTTTATTTTAATGTTACTTTCTACTACTTTTAGCCTTTTAAAATTATCCCAAACATCCCCATTTAATGGAACACACATGCCTTCAATTTCAATGTGAAATACTTTTTTTCTGCTAAAGTGTGACCTCAATATATTTGAAAACATAAATTACACCATGTATAAACCATAAAAAATGAATGATGAATTTAATTCTGGTGAAGCGTGAGGGATTGAGGAGGCAGGCGGGCGGAGGCGCTGTTTATCCAGTGTGGCGGGGACAGTCGGAGGCGGGAGGGGGCAGCGGGGGCCGGAGGGGCTGCCTGACCTTCAGGGGCACCAGAACAGGGCTCAGAGCTCTTGGACGCAGGCCAGGGAGGGACTCAGGGGCTGTGCCTGCCCCAACCTCTCTTAGTGACCTTGCAGCCACTTCCTCTGCTCACCTTCCCTGGGCGGCCAGTTTCCAAAACACCTGCCGGGCAGCCTCCAGTGCAATTCTGTCCACAACAGGCAGTGTGGTGCGGCCACAAAAGCGCTGTTGCTGTTTGATTGGTCCATTAGACAGATGAGCAAACTAAGGGGGCAGGGGCTCCCCTCCGGGAACTGGGCAGGGAACTACTGCAGGGCTCGGGGCTGGCCATGGAGCCAGAACTGGGGACTCTGCAGTCGGAGAGCTTCGAGCTGCCAGAGGGAGAACAGTCTGCTGTCAGATGCCCATATCCCTATGGACATCCAGGCAGGGAGCAGAGCCCCATAGGCTTTGGGGCCAGAGAGCCCTGAGTTCAAATCCTGACTTCTTCTAGGAATGCTACCCCTGTTCTTCCCTCGTCCTGGGTCTATGCTGGGGTGGGGGAGGGGGGCAAGAGGCTTTTGGACTCAGGGATGGGGTCTTTCTCTGATCCCCCTGGGCAGGAACTTGGCACCTCAGTTCTGGGCTTTTCTGGCTCTCCTCCTTTCCCTTTCCTCCAGGTAACTCACAGCCCATTATTTGGGGGCCCTGCCCACCCCCCCCCCCAGCTACATGGTGAGCTTCGGGGGGAGGGCAAAGGCCCATTCGCCTTGTTCACTGTTGTACCTCCAGCCAACAGCAGTGATAGGAACTCCGGAGTACGGGAGGAGTGAAATGTTCTGGTCGGCCGGTGACCAGGTTGCCAATTCCGATGGTCAGCTCGGGGCCTTCCCCAGCATATCAGAGCATTTTACCCCAGGGCGGGCCTCCCTGCTCGCAGAAGCTTTCATGCCATGGTTTCTGGGACAGAGCCCTCCCCCCGCCTCCCACTCTTCCTCCAACCTCCCTCATTGCTTCTTCTGGCCTCCTGAGCGATTCTGCCTCAAACTTTTCATTGCGGAGGCTCGGCGGCACGTCCTGGAGTCTCTGCTCCGTCACACTCATTCCCACGGTGACCTCATTCCGCTGATGCCTTTTAACCAGCATCCAGACCAGCGCTGTCCAACGGAAATATCACACAAGCCTCTTGGACAACGAAGCCTTTTTTCAGTAGCCACATTTTTTTTAAGTACAAAAAAAAGTGAAATGAAATAAATACTGTATTTTATCTAACCAAATATATTCAAAATATGATTATTTCCACTCATCAATGGAAAAGAATCATTAATGAGCAGTTTTAGGTTTTGTTCTTTTTTTTTTTCCCCCACCCTGAGCCTTTGAAATCTGGTGTGCATTGTACACCGAGAGAGCATCTCAGTCGGACTGGCTGCCTTTCAGGTGCTCACCAGACCCCTGGGGTTCACAGCCTTCCTGCCAGCAGCGAAGGTCTCCGCACAGTTTCCAGCGCCTGTGTCCAGCCCAGATCTCTCTTCTCCGCTGGGGACAGGACTGTTTCCTCCTACTCAGCGGCTCCATGTAGAGGTCTAAGAGCATCTCAAACATCAAACGTCCAAAGCTGAGCTCCTGATCCCACCACCACCAGCCTTCTTGCCTCTGTAAAATGGCAGCTTCTGCCTTCCAAAGCTCCAATCAAAACCCCTGAAGTCATCCTTGACCCCCTCTTCCCCGACCCACCCAATCTATCAGCAAATCCTGTCTATCTTCAAAATATGTCCAGAATCTGACTTTTCCTTTCCTCCATGCTTCCACCCTGGTACCCCTGGGTAACTGTAGTCGCCATCCTCCCTGGTCAACGTAAGTCAACTCTTGCTCTGACCCTTACAATCTATGCTCCTCCCAGACCACAGGGGTCCAGTTAAAGCATAAATTGGTTCCTGTCACACTTCTGCCCCCAGCTCCCTCAGGGTGAAAGTTCAAGTCCATACATTGGAGCTCAAAACACACAAATATGTTCCTGCCCCAGGGCCTTTGCACTGTCTGTTCCCTGAGCTCAGATGGCTCTTCTAGACATCTACAAGGCCAACGTCCTCATCTCCTTTGAGTTTTGACTGAAATATCACCTGTTCATTGAAGTCTTTCCTTCCCTTTCTATTTTAAATTGCCATTTCTCACAGATCACATAACTTACTTATGTATTGTATTGATTAACTGCCTTTCTCACCAGAATGTCAGTTCCACAAGGCCAGAATTTCTGTCCTTTTGCTGTTCCGTTCACTGCTTCACCCACACGCAGGGTGCGTGGTCCGTATTAAACATTTACAAATATTCAATGGATAAATGAATAAACATTCACTACCAAGTGGATAACATGACCCAGGACCACTTGTTGAATTCTGCTTATTTGAAATGTCATCTTTATCATAAAGTAAACTTTCATATAAACACGGACCTGTTTCTTTCCATTGATCAATCTACCTGATCTCATTCCAATACTATACTATTTCTTAAAGTTTCTTTTTTTTTTTTTTTAAGTAATCTCTGTGCCCAACATGGGGCTTGAACTCACGACCCTGAAATCAAGAGTTGTATGCTCTACCAACTGAGCCCGCCAGATGCTCCTCCAACACCACACTATTTTAAATACTATGACTCTACAATGTATTCTGCAAACCGTTCAACTACTCACGTTTGAATTTTTTAAATTACTCATTCCCTTTTTATATATTCTATCACATTTGATAAAAACATTAGATTTATTTGTTAATTTAAGAAGATTTATTATTTAATTAATTAGATTTATTAGTTAATTTAAGGAGAATTTATTTTACTTCAAAATTGTCATCACACCCAAAATACATCTCTCCATGTACCTTTTAATACTAGAGAAAATATTAAAGGAAACTCTTTTCACAAATTTGGGGTAGGAAAAATAAGACACGAAACCCAGGAGCCAAAAAAGAAGAGGGTTGCGCTCTTTGTATAGATATGAAATTTAACATTTCTATGTGAATAAAGACCGAGCCACGAGAAAAATAATCCACATCCAGACTATATAAGTCTGGATTTCCACCTCTAGGGCTTTAAAAAAAGCTCACTTGGGTACACAAAGATGTGTGTAAGGATGTTTACATGTTTTGTAAGAGAAAACATTTCTGAAAACCATATACGTCCATCCATCAGGGATGGGGATAAATACTGATAGCCCAGCCACACTATGAAACCTTGAATAGCTACTTAAGAATAGTGTAGTAGGGGGTGCCTGGGTGGCTCAGTGGGTTAAAGCCTCTGCCTTCAGCTCAGGTCATGATCTCAGGGTCCTGAGATCGAGCCCCGCATCGGGCTCTCTACACAGCAGGGAGCATGCTTCCCCTTCTCTCTCTGCCTGCCTCTCTGCCTACTTGTGATCTCTCTCTCTGTCAAATAAATAAATAAAAATCTTTAAAATTCTAGATAAAATACTGAAATTACTTTAAAAAAATTAGTGTAGGGGGTGCAGAGCACCTGGGTGGGTAAGTCTGTTAAGCGGCTGACTCTTGATTTTGGCTCAGGTTGATTTCAGGATTGTGAAGTCGAGCCCCGCGTTGGGCTCTTGAGGGTCATGAGCCTGCTTAAGATTCTCTCTCTCCCTCTCCCTTTGCCTGTGTAAAATAATAATAATAACAACAATAATAATTTTTTAAAAAATAGTGAGGTTGATCTATAAAGATCATGAAAAGATCTCCAAAGCATACATACCATCAAGTCCAAAGACGCAAGTCAGAACAGTGAGTGGGTTGTGATGCCATTTGTTTAAAAGACGATTAAGACTTTTGAAAAATGGGCAAAGAGTTTGAGCAGACATTCCTTCAAAGAAGATACACAAACCTCCGAAAAGTATGTGAAAAGATGCTCAACATCATTAGCCATTAGGGACATGCACATCAAAACCACAATGAGATCCCACTTCACACACGCTAACAAAGCTGTAATCCAAAAGACAGATAATTGCAAGTGCTGGTGACGCTGGGCGGAATACGGAGTCCTCGTACATGGCTGATGGGACTGTAACAGATCACAGCCCCTTTTAAAAAACAGCCTGGGGTGCTTGGGTGGCTCAGGGGGTTAAGCCTCTGCCTTCGGCCCATGTCATGATCTCAGGGTCCTGGGATCGAGCCCTGCATGGGGCTCTCTGCTCCCCAGGGAGCCTGCTTTCCACCCCCCCACCCCCCTGCCTGCCTCTCTGCCTACTTGTGATCTCTCTCTGTCGAATAAATAAATAAAATCTTAAAAAAAGAAAGAAAGAAAGAAACAGAAAAACAGCCTGGCAGTTCCTCAAAAGGTTCACGGAGTTACCACGTAACCCAGAAATTCTACTCTAGGTAGACACCGGAGAGAAACGAAAACATATGTCCACAAAAAAACCTTGTACATAAATGTTTGTAACAGCATTATTCATTACAGCCCCAAAGGAGAAACAACCCAGATGTCCATCAGCTGATGAATGCATGAGTAAAATGTGGTAAGTCTGTACAAGGGCAGATCACTGGGCACTAGGAAGGAAGGACTCCTACACGCCGGGACAGGGATGAGCCTTGAAAGCATTATACTTAAGTGAAAAAGCCCCACACGAGAGACCACATGTTGTATGGTTCCATTTATAGGAAAGAGCCAGAATAGGCAAATCCATAGAGACCAAAAGATTAGTGGTTGCCTAGGGCTGGGGAAATTGAGGGGAACGGACAGCTGACATTAGTGGGTCCAGGGATTCTTCTGGGGGTGATGGAAATGTTCCAGAATGGGGGTGATGGAAATGTTCCAGAATGGGGGTGGTGATGGTTGCTCAATTCTGAATGTATCAAAAACCATTGAATCCGATGCTTTGAATGGGCGAATCGTATGGTGTGTAAATGATCAAACAGCTCATTAAAATTGATGCTTTCTCACTGGTTAATCATAGCCCTGGGTGTGAAATCCCGCCCAGAAGCCCAGCACCCTTCTGGATCAACCTCCTTTTAAAGTCAGGAACAATCCAAGATGAACAATATACCAACATTTGATTTTTTTTTTTTTAAGATTTTATTTGTTTATTTGACAGAGATCACAAGTAGGCAGAGAGGCAGGCAGAGAGAGGAAGGGAATCAGGCTCCCTGCTGAGCAGAGAGCCCTATGCGGGGCTTGATCCTTGGACTCCGAGTTCATAACCTAAGCAGAAGGCAGAGCCTTAACCCACTGAGTCACCCAGGCGCCCCTATTTTATTTTTAAATATTTTATTTTTAAGCAATCTTTGCACCAAACTTGGGGCTCGACCCACAACCCAGACACCAAGAGCCACACGTGCCACCCACTGAGCGGGCCAGGAGCCCCAGAACTGCAACATTTTAAATAAAAAAGGATCGTTTTCTCCCTTTGCTGCAGGGCCCCACTACGGCTCTGCTTGACAGTTACGGACCTTGCACTTAAAATGTTGATATATTTATTGTTCACCGAATTTTTTTTGCATTAAGTTTGCTTTCTAAAAGTATTGCATTGAAGTATTATTTTGATCCCGACTTTTTAGGGTTTGGGGGGGCATTCCTCAAGTTTTGCCGCCCAGTGCCTCATTTGCCTCACCCTGGTTCCCCTGGCCTTGGCTTTGTCCCCAAAGGAGCCTCCGGGGACTCCCAGGCTCCCAGCGGCGAGAGGAGCGGCAAAGGGGAGCCCGGGAGGGGGTGGGGGGGTGTTGGGGGGACAGGAGGCCACCAAGCCACTGGCCCCAGGCTGCGGACAAAGGCCAAAGCCTCCCGGCTGGGGCGGCTGATCGGTCGTCCCGGAGACCCCGACCCCGACCCCGACGCGGAGAGCCAGAGACCGCGAGCGGGGAAGGAAAGGGGCCGACGGGGCCCGCGGAACCAGGACAGGGGCAGGGAGCGAGAGATGGGAGAGCGCGAGCCGCGGAGAGGAGCCCGGGGCGACCCCCGGCGGGGCGCCCCCCTCCCCGCGTCGCCCGCCGCCGCCCCCCGCGCGGGAGGCCCCGGAACGGCCGGGCAGAGGCGCCCGGGGGAGGGGGCGCTCCCGGCCGCCCGCCGCCTGATGCGTATCGATCGGCTCCCGGGGTCGGCGCGGGGGCACCAGCTGCCGGCGGGCGGGGCGACCGCACATTAGCGCGGCCGGGGACCACTCCCCGGAACCCGGGCCGCGCAGCCCATTAGACGCCCCCGGCCGGCCGCGCGACCCCCGCGCGGGCGGGGCGAGCTGGCTCCGCGGAGGCGGCCCCTGCGGCGGGCGGGCCGGGAGGGGATGCGGGGACCCGACCCCGCGGGTCCGACCCCCGTTCGCCCCATGCCCGCTCCGCACAGCTGGTTCCCTGTCGGTGGGGCGGTCCAGCCTCGAGGCCTTGGTGCGTGCTGTGCCCCCTGCGGGACACCCGTGGATCCTCCCACCGCTCCTGACCAAGCCCCCTCGCTCATTCTGTGGCTCGCCACTTCGAAGTAGGCTCTGGGGAGGCCTTCCTGACCACCCCCTCTCCCCACACCTAGTGGGGTACCTGTGCACGTCTCACCGGCCCCCTGAACAGTCCGCAGGACAACTGACCCCCCTTCTCATAGTTGGGATCGTGGGTGGATCTCCCGGGGGGGGGGTCTGCGAGCCCTTTGGGGGCTACTCCTTGTGTCACATCTTCCTGGCCAGCCGGGCACCCCTGTAGCAGGGGTGAAGGAAGGAAAGAAGAACACAAAGGCTAGTGGGAAGCACCATCCGCAGAGCCCACAGGGTCTTGAGTATGGGGGAGGAGGGCGGGCAGAATTAGGGTAGATAGTTCTAGTTCTGCCACTTAGTAGCTGTGGGACCTGGGGCAAATTGTTTGACCTCTCTGGGCCTCCGTTTCCCCATCTATAGCTTTGTTCAGGTTTGAATCCTAATTCCGGCACCGCAGAAGACACGCCCTCCCCTCCCTGACAGGGATTAGTACCCGGGCTGGGAAGGGGAGTGGAAACCCCATAAGGTTTCTCGAAGAGGGTATGAGATGCTCCAATGGGTCCGGGTGTGTGTGTTGGAGGGGTTGGGAACTGGCTGTCCTCACCTGCTGCAGCTAGTGGGGGTCTGCAACCAGAACTTTCTGGCCACAGGGACTCTCCTGCCTTCCTGGTCTTTCTCATCAGCTTCTTGTGCACACGACTTCTTCCTCAACCCCGTTTGCCCAACGACCACCCTGTCCTCTGCGCCTTGGCCAGTAAGAGTCCTTGAAAGAGGCACCTGAGTTCCCTGTTCTCCAGTCCTCACCCCCCCCCCCCCATCTTCTCTTGAACCAGATCCCTGCAGCTGCCCTCTGCCAGGACACCTGTGGGTCCCGAGGAGCTAAAGCCCAGTGTTCAGTTCTCGGCGTTTGGTTTTACTGGAACGGGCTAGTCAGTTCCACCCTTGGGAACCTCTTCTTACTTGGCTTGTTCTCTCGCGTGTCCAAGCTGCTCCTTCTGCTCCCAGAGGGAATCAGAGGCTCGGTCTTCTGCCCCTTCTCCATGTGAAATTTCCCCCGCTAGGACAACCCCCCCCACAACTAGTACCGTGGCTCCTTAAACACCAGTATATGCTGGCAATTCCCAGATTTGCGTCTGAAGCTCAAACATCTCTCCAGAGCTCCAAGCTTGCCTCTGATCTGTCTTCCTTAAGAAAAACAGTGCTGTCCTTAAGAAAGGAAACGAAACTTTTTGAAAAACTTCATACTGCATATTAATCTGTAGGCAGGCTGGCCACAGGAAAGCAGAATGAGCTGCCCACTCATTCCAGGCTGCGCTGGGCAACCCCAGACCAGCCCTCCTATAAAGCAGGGGGAGGGGAGGAGAGCGAAGAGAGGCAGGAGGGGAGAGGTGGAGGCAGCCCTAGATCTGAGGCTTAATCAGTAGCATCCAGCTTAAATTCGTATGAATGGCAGTTCCATAAATCAGACTTCTTGTTAAATCTGTAGCCAGAGCATATGTATCCCGTTAGGAAGCAGTGAAGCTTCTGGAGCGTAACTCTGTCCCCTCACTCCCCTCAGCTTGGCCCAGATCTGCCCAGGAGAAGCTTTCCCGGTAGTGGTAGCCCTCACTGGGGACACACTCATATCCACACTCTTGCTCACTTATTACACTTATGTGCTAAGGCAACAGTCCCACTCTGAACACACCCACCACCCCAGAGAGGCTGGGGCAGGCTTAGAGTTGGGTGGGGGGGTGGGGGGGGGAAATCGGGCCTTTGAGAGAGCCTAGTAAACAAGAAGAGCAGCCTCAGGAGTGCCCTGAGCATGGTTGCAACAGCCAAGTCTATGATCAGAATGAAACCCCTTTGGGGATGCTGCCCTGGTGCAGTGTACAACCTGTGCAACCTTACATAGCAATCCTACTAATAAGTGCCTGTATTATTCAGGAGAGGATAAGTTATGCTGTGATAACAAACAACATCAAGGAGCACCTGGGCGGCTCAGTTGGTTGAGCGTCTGACTCTTGATTTCAGCTCAGGCCAAGATCTCAGGGTCAAGCTCTGCATTGGGTTCCACGCTCAGTAGGGAGCCTGCTTGAGGATTCTCTTTCTCCCTCTCCTTCTGCTCCTCCCTGCTCTCCTGCATTCTCTTTCTCTCTCTCTCTCTCTCTCGCTCTAAAATAAATAAATAATTCTTAAAAAAAATCAAAATCTCAGTGTCTTAGAACAACAAACTTTTTTTTTTTAAAGACAGAGAGAGAGCACAAGTAGGCAGAGCAGCAGATGGAGGGAGAGAGAGAAGCAGGCTCCCCGCTGAGCAGAGACCCTGACACAAGGCTCCATCCCAGGACCCCGGGATCGTGACCTGAGCGGAAGGCAGACACTTAATCCACTTAGCCACCCAGGTGCCCTCAAATATTTATTTCTGATGAGACATGTCCAGGGCAGATGGGCAGAGGACTTTCCTCCGTGGGTCACTCAGGGGCTCTGGCTGGTGGAGGTTGTACCTCAGAATGTGCTCAGCAAGGGACCAGCAGAGATGGAGGCAATAAAACCCTAGCCCAGGAGTTACACACATCGCTCCCACCCACAACTCCTTGACCGGAGCTCATCTGTATGTCTAACTTCAAGCTGGCAGGACGTCCCCTCCTCCTGGAGGCCAGACAGAAGGAACGGGCTAGCGGGCTAGCAGTGATGTCTGCCTTAGCGTCCAGAATGGGTTGAGTTCAACCCATTCAAACCAAATTCCTCCCACACTTTTCTCAGCTGGGCTAAATGCATCCCCACCCCCCGCCGCCCACCCCCCCCCCCCCCGCCCCACTCCAGGGCTCAAGCTCCAGACTGTGGAGATATTCTTGAGTCCTTAATGTCCCATAGCCAAGCGATTTATAAATCCTGTCAACTCCATTTTTAAAAAATATATCCAGAAGGAAACCACTTCTTTCCACCCCACACTCCCAGCCTGGTCTAAACCGCCAGCTCCAGCCTCCATTGTTGCAGGGGCCTTCCAGCGGCCACCGTTGCCCCTTACAGAGGTTCTCCACCCACTAGCTGGAGGGATCCTGTTGGATCAGGTCCTATGAGGGTAGGATCACATCACTGCTCTGCTCCAAAACCTTCCAGGGCTCCCGCCTCTCTGGGAGAAAAGTCCAAGCCCTTACAGTGGCCCTTGGAGACCTGAGACCTGACCCTCTGTGATCCGTCTGACCTCCCTCCCCCCACACTCCACCTCTCACTCGACTCCAGCCTCACTGGCCTCCTTGCTGCCCCTTCCACAGTCAGCTCACTGTTGCCTCAGGACATTTGCACCTGCAGATCCTTCTATCTGGAGTGTTCTCCCATCAATTCACAGGAGCTCCCCCTCCCTCACCTCCTTCAAGACTATTCTAGAGGCACCTGGGTGGCTGGCAGTTAAACATCTGCCTCTGGCTCAGGTCGTAATCCCAGGGTCCTGGGATCGAGAGCCCCGCATCGGGCTCCCTGTTCAGTGGGGAGTCTGCTTCTCCCTCTCCCTCCCCGCCCCAGCTTGTGCTTTCTCTCTCACTCGGTCTCTCTCAAGTAAATAAATAAAAGCTTTCAAAAAAAGACTTTGTTCTAATGTCTCTTTCTCAGTGAGTCCTTCCCTGACCCCTTCCCTCCCACATTTTAAAATTGCATATCTACCTCTGCATTTCCTCTCCGTTTTATTTTTTTATTTTTTTGCCAGGAGATTTATCACTTTCTAATAATCTGAAGATTTCACTTACTGTGTTTACCATCTATCCTCCCAAGTGGCATGTAGGGCAGAGATTTTCATCCATGTGGTTCACGGCTATATGCCCATCAACTGTAATAGTGCCTGGCACATAGTAGGTGCTCAGAAAAAACTTTGTTGAATGAATGACCGGACCAAAGCATGTCATAGGGGCTAAGGGCTCAGCCTTTGGAATGAGGCTGCGACTAGCTTTGCCACTTACTACCATGGAATTTGAGGCAATTTGCTTCACTTCCTCACCTTCGGTTTGCTCATCTGTACAATGGGCATAAGAATAGTACCCACCAGGGCGCCTGGGTGGCTCAGTGGGTTAAAGCCTCTGCCTTCAGCTCAGGTCATGATCCCAGAGTCCTGGGATCGAGTCCCGCATCGGGCTCTCTGCTCAGCAGGGAGCCTGCTTCCTCCTCTCTCTCCCTGCCTGCCTCTCTGACTAGTTGCAATCTCTGTCTATCAAATAAATAAATAAAATCTTTAAAAAAAAAAAAGAATAGTACCCACCACTTGGAGCTGTGTATTTCAATGAGCTAATGGGTACAGAGCGGTCTGCACCATGCCTGGCAAAGAAATGCTTAGTGTATATTGGCTGTTACCATTTCAAAACTCTACAATTCCACTTCTATCCACTTAAAGAAACAGAGATCATTCTGATTATGGACAAAGATTTACATCTGATAGGGTTCATCACAGTGTTCTTTGAAATATAGAAAATCAGGAACAATCTGAATTTCTAAGAAGATGGGATTTGTTGAATAAAATATGGTATAGCCTTTGGAGGGAGATGAGGCAGCCAATAAAACTCAGGTTCTCAAAGAATATTTAATGGCATGGGAAAATGTCCACAGCGTAACAGGAAGTGAAAAAGTAGTATATAATTCTTAAACGGATCGTGGATATCTGGCTGTCCGTTTTATTATTGTTTTTTTTTTTAAAGATTTTATTTATTTATTTGACACACAGAGAGAGATCACAAGTAGGCAGAGAGGCAGGCAGAGAGAGAGAGAGGAGGAAGCAGGCCCCCCGCTGAGCAGAGAGCCCGATGCGGGGCTCGATCCCAGGACCCTGAGATCACGACCTGAGCCGAAGGCAGCGGCTTAACCCACTGAGCCACCCAGGCACCCCTTATTATTGTTCTTTAACCGGTGCATATATTCTTGAACAGTATTACGTAATTCATAAGGATGCAGTAAAAAAGCAGGATACAAGACTGTATGATCCCAATATATTTTTTTAAGATTTTATTTTTTTAAGTGATCTCCACACCCAATGTGGGGCTCAAACTCACAACCATGATAGAGTCGCACGCTCCACTGACTGAGCCGGCCGGGTGCCCCTCTGTAAATTTAGATTTACGTGTTTTTATGCACTTCCCCACAGGCTTACACGTTCATAGGAAAAAGAAAGACTGGAAAGAAATAGACCAAAATGTTAACAGTGGTCCCTTCTGGGTGATGAGATATTAAAAGATCTAAACAACCTTTTTTCTTCTTTTTGATATTTTGCAAGTCTCTCACAATGAACAGGGAAACTGCAATGCTTGGGTAATCAGGACAAAGGGGATTTTAAAGATGTAGGGCAGAGTTTTCCAAATGCTGGTGTCACAGCGTATGACAAGGTGAAGTTTTCGTGGTGTCAGGGAAGTATGACCACGGCACAAGTAGCCTCACCTCTGCAGGCCTTATCAGAGCCTCTACTGTAGCGCCCATGACAGCTGTCAGTAAGAGGACGCTCCTTGCCTCACAAGGGATTCGTGGCAAGTCTCTGCATATGAAACGGTGTGGGGAGTGCTTGAGGGCCACCCGTATGCTCTGTGGGGCCTCTGGGGGCTATGCTGCTCTCTCCAGGCGTCCCCGGACAGGGTCTGGAGCTTGGAGTCTGCCTCTTTGCCTTTTCTCTGTACTGACCCCAATGTACCTGTCTCTGGGCCACTCTCACCCAAGGCTCCCCAACTGCTTTGAGCTCCAGGGGCGCTAACTGGGTGGCTAACTTGGGTGGGGGCTCTTAATGCTCCCATAATTTCATGATTGTATTTAGATGACGGAAATGATCTGGCCTCCCAGCTGACCCACAAGGTTCCTGGCGATGAGGCTGCCTCTGAGGGCCTCCCTGGGTCTCACAGCGCACCCAGCACAGCCTGGCTGTGTGCAAACGTGCCATCAGGAAGCCCACCCCCGCCGCTCTCACTGCCCCCTGCTCCCAGAGCCTGCCTCCGTTCCCTAACCCAAGTGGGGACAGCCAGCCTACAACTCTCACATGCCCACTTCCCCATTCCTCTCTGAAGACCTCCTCTGCCCATCCCCTCCTCCAAAAAGTCCCCCATGATTCTCAGTGTGGGCGGAAGCCATCTCCTCCTCTACTGTTGCTAGAAAGAGCTCTCCACACACCCATCCATGCCAGGCCCAGGGGCACTGAGACCAATACGACAAACACAGAGGCATCCAGCCTGTTTTTCTGGAGCATCGGGAATCCAGGTGCCTTCCTGGGGTTGGCTGCCTGCTGACTCACCCAGAGTCTGAATCATTTCTCTTTCCTAGGTTTTGGTGTGCCCATCTCTCCAGTAGGAACAGGATAGAGAGGAAAAAAAAAAGTTGCTGTTTCTAATCACCGGAGAGCGCGTTGTCCCGGTGCACACATTGGGGACTGCTCCAACGCCACGAGTCACCCCTGCTGCGGGTGTTACCTGGGGGCACACACATCCAGGTGCCCCTGTGACGGGCGCACCTGCGTCAAGGGCTCACTTTCGTGGGCGTGATGCCTCGAGGGCCTGGCTCTGTCCCTGTGTGTGTGTGCGTGTGTGCGTCCCTGAAGAGACATGCGTGGAGGCGGAGGACATGGGAATCAGAAGCAGTAGGACGTTCGTGGGATCTAGTTAGTGGCCCCTCCCCTCCCTCAGCCCCAGGAGTCACTGCAAAATTCAGACCAAGCAAGGGACAGCTGAGGAGTCCACCCCTCCCCGAGTCAAGCCAGCCACTCTGAGGGGACGACCAGGACCCCAAGGGGCCAGAGGATCCCTTCCCGTGTTGCTGGACCCCCAGGGCCCTCTCTCTGTCCCCCCACAGCAAGGCTGAGCAGCTGGGGAACACCTCCCACCCTGCCCAGAGAGACCTAACTTTGACTCACAGCCACAGACAAATGGAGTGAGGACCCCTGGCGCCCCACCCCCCTCCCCTCGTGGCCACTCTTCCTGCAAAATCAATCATCCTACCGCTTCGTTTGCGGGAAGTGGGGGCAGGCAGGAGGGCTCTCAGGGCACCTGCTCCCTGGAGGGGTGGCAGTCCAGTATGGGTGGAGGACAGGGTTTGTGGGGCGCTGGAGGGACGCCGGCCACAGCAACTCCCAGCAGACTCCTGTCCCAAGTTCTCGGCCCCTTCCCCGCTGGCCAGGTCCTGAGCTGAGCTCCTGGAGCCGGTGGGAGTCACTGGGGCTCTGCCAAGGGTGTGGCAGACAAGGCTGGACACGGAACAGCCCCCAGGAGGCTGGGGTTGGCGGTGGGTGTTGGGGGGGGAGGAGGTGAGTGTAACTGACTTTGCCGTGTTAAGTGCCTCCTGAGTGGGAAGTTGGACCTGATTCATTCCTCCCTGGGTTCGGAGCCTTCCCCACACCCTGATGGGCGGGGCAGGTGACGGAGCAGCCTCCTCTGCCCTCCAGGAGCTGAGTGTTAGGATACCGGGAGTCTGGGGGGGGATGGAATTGTGAGGAAGAGCCCCAGGCACCTGCTTCATGGGCTGGTCTCTGCTGCCACGGCATTCAACCATTACCAGCTCCCCACCCCAGAGGGGATACCTCCCCGGCCCCCTCTTTGTCACAGGGAAATGCCCCAGGGTGAGGCACAGCTGAAGGGCCGCCCTCTCTACTATCCACTACCTGCCCACACGGTGTCTACAGGAAAAAGACAGCTAAGGCTCACGTTTGCTCGGGGCTTTCGCAGGTCAAAGGACCCTGTGCAGGTGGGCAGAGCGGCAGGCAGCATGATTTTCAGCCCCATTTTACAGAGGAAGTAACTGAAGCTCAGGGAGGCCCACCAGTCTGAGCAAATGAGTAAATGGCAACGGGGTCAGGGCGGGCAGGGCCAGAGGCACAGGGAGGAAGGCCCGAGTGTGCAGAGTGTGTGGTGGGAGGTGGGGAGGGCTGAAGTGGGAGGGCGGAGGGTGGTCTACCAGGAGACGCGTTGTTTTTGTGGGAAGAGCACTAAACCGGGAGTCCTGCAGCCTGGGTAGAGCGCTGGCTCTTGCACTGACTCGCCTGGCAAGCTGCGTCTCCTCCCTGGGCCTCCACTTCTCCTTCTGTAAAATGGAGCTCATAATCCCTGCCCTACCCTGCCCTGCCCTGCCTGTGGGATATTGTAGGGAACAAACCAGTGCTACTGGATAGGACGGCTTTGGAAACTGCAGACAGCGAGCTGCCCATGTGCGGGAGTTTTCGGCCCACGGCTGCCTTCCATTAGCGCCGTGCCCAGAGCGAGGCGCCCCAGCTGGTCGCGGGGTTCCAGAGCCTGGAACTTGGCCATCTTGCCGTTTCTGAGCCATGTCCTTGGCCCACCAGCCCCTTCTCTAGACTTTGAGCTGCTGGATCTCGGCGGGGCGCTAAGGAGCCCCGCACCCCAGGATCCAACGGGGGGGGGGCGCCTCCGCCCTCCTGGGGCCAGACTGCCAATGTGAATATTAGCTGGTGTGAACTAATTTGATGGTGCTGATAAAGGCTAGGCTGCCTGGGGCCCCGGAGCCCCACCCAGCACCCCCTCCGCCCTCCCGATAACATCGAGGCTGAGTTGTCCCGGCTCCCTGTTCTCGGGTGACGAAATCCCCACCCGGGCTTGGTTGAGCTGGCTAGCTCTGAAGTTACCAAATCGCTGTAATTGAGATTAATTTGGGTGCTTGATTGGGTCAGCCCTCACAGGCACCCATTAATTAGTGGGGGAAGCCAAAACCCCAACAGCTGGGCCCTGCACCCAGCAGGGGCTGGAGCCCCTCTCTGGGTAGGGGAGCACGTGGTGGGGTATGGGGGGCACACTGGGCAGACCTTCCACACCCCCCACGCCCCTCCCTCAGCCCACTCACTCCTGAGCCCTTCCTCCCCTGCCCCTCGGACTGGGGCCCTAAGGCAGCTCTGGGTCTCCAAGGGTTAAAGGGCTCATTACAGGGGTGGGGAGAGGTGTGTGTAGGGGGGTGCTCAGAGGCCTCTTGGACATCAAACAGCTCTTGCAAAACTTCTAGATGAGTTAAGTGCAAATGAATTTGAAACAGACAATGAAGTTCCCTTTAGAGACACCTGGGCAGAAAAATGAAGGGAAAAGTGCCCCAGGGAGAGCTCATTTGGGGATTTTTTTTTTTTTCCCTGAACCCAAAACATACAGGGAAAAACAAACCCACCCGTCTACACTGCGTGCCAGAGGCGGGCTGCTGGCGCGCCCTGACTCGGTGCTGGACCGGCAGGGGGCTGGGCGCGCATGGGAGGCCTGGGAGCAGGTATGCGAGTGGAGAGCTCCAACCGGAAGTGCCGGGCACACGCATGCTGGGGTGGGAGCTGGGGGAGGGGTGCGGCAGGGAGGGCCGCCGCCCTGGCATGGAGCAGAGCCCAGCTCACTCGGGGAGGATGAGGGCACTCGAGGGTGGGCGACTGGATGGAGGCTACGTGGAGGTGGGGAGAGCAGGGTTCGTCTGTGGCAAGGGGCAGAGCCCAGGGTCCCGGAGGGTGGCAGCGGGCAGGTCTCTCCCATCACGTGAGTGCTCCCAGCCTGGGCGAGGTCCTCCAGATCGCAGGGCAGGTGCCCCGCCCGCCCTGTCCCACTCACCTGACTTGCTCTGGTTAATTGCCAGGGTGTTTTATTTTTTCCCTGTGAATCTCACAGAGGGACAAAAGCAGGCTCTGAGTCACCAAGAACTGGGCCCCACTTCCACCCACTCTGGAGCCTGGTCCTTGCCCCCACCCTCCCTGAGGCTTAGGACCCTGAGGTAGCTGGGACCTGGCCCAGCGTGACTGCAGGAAGCCCCAGACCCTGCTGGGTCTCCTAGGTGTCCCCATCACTGTCCGGCGCCCTGGGGCGCAGGGCGTGTGACCTCCCTGGGGGGGCCTAATGGAGCCGCCTTCTCCATACAGCACATTTGCAATTCATGGCTCCAGCCGAGATTGCATTAGGGCCCGGCTGTCACTAGTGATGAATGTCGCTTGTTTTCCAGAAAAAAACGGACCCTGGATGCAGAGTGACAGAGCCCAGGGAGGCACCCGGCCCTTCCCTGGCCTGATCACCAGGGCATGGCCGGAGGCCATCACCAGTGGCCTGTCAGTGGCCTTGGAACTTGACTCCTTCTTAGGGCTCTCAGGGGTTCCACGCAGACTCTCCTGTTCAGCAAGCCCTTTGCGCTCCCTGCCCCGCACGGTTCCCACAACGGTTCCCGCAACGGCCCTGCCAGAGAGGCTCAACCTCAGTGGTTCCGCCTGGCAGACAACACACTGAGGTCTGCAGGAGGCCGGAAGCTCCACGGTGTGTGTTGGCTGCAGGTGAACCGGAGAGTGGCCCAGGAGCACGCAGGCTCAGGGGGCTTCCCGATGGGGGGTGTCTAGGTGCTCTGGGGGGAGGCTGGCGGAAGGGGGAGAGAAGAAGCTTCCGTAGATTCAGCCGTCCCTAGTCCCTACTTCATCATAGCGCAGAGATGAGGGCCCGGCCTGGGGGCCCAGAGCACCTACCTGCCACTGGCCTGCCCCAGTTCTGCTTTCTCTCTCCTGGCAACTCCCTTCCTGTCCGAAAGAGGAGAGTCTCACAGTTCGGAGGCTCTGGGCAGCACCTCTTGCTAGACGCTAACTTTGATGGGGCAAAGGGAGTTCTTTCCTTCCCATCCACCCGATAGCAGGCCCACAGCCAGGTCAGGGAGAGCAGAGAACTGGGGCGCGGGGATTAGCTGGGCATCTTCTCTCGGGCTCCTCCCGCCTGTCCCTGACCCTCGACTTCTCCCTGACCCTCGATTTTTGGAGCAGAGAAGCCTGGATAGGCCTCCTCGGTGACTTATTCTGGCTCAAGAACCCACAAGTGCTCCCAGTTTCCCAAAGTCCCATATTTAATTCTGTTTCCCCTCTGCTCCTGCCCTTACCTTCTGCAGGGACACAGACAGAAGAAAATCATCCTATTCATGAGGGTCCTGTCAAGTCTGTGCATTCACTGGAAAAAGCACAACAGCTCACTTGAAGGCAGCTTTCATCATGGGCCAGGTCCCCTCGGAGATTTTACACAATTTAGCCAGAAGCAGCGGGAACGGGCCATGCTAATCCCCTCGTCCCAGATGACAAAACCGAGGCAGAACACCCCTGGCAAGAGGGAGGCAGGGGCTCAATCTCGGGCTACAAGTGCTGCTTTGTTCCCTCATGGATCCCGGGCCCGGGACTAGTGCTCAGACTGTAACAGGTGTTTGCTAAAAGAGTTCGAGAATGAATGGATGCTCTCAACATGTGGGAGCTGTGGGCGCTGGAGAGGCTGAGCCGCAGGGCCGGGCACTCATGTCCCGGTGCCGCCCTCTCCCCTGACCCTCCTGCCTCCCCTGTGCCCTAGGTCTGGAGAGAGGCAACCTGCAGACATAGGCTCATGGGTCTCCCCCCGCCCCCCGGCAGAGGCATCTGCCGGGAGTGGGAGCTGGGCTCTCCCCCTAACCAAAGGCCTGGTTTTTTGGCCCCCAGCCCCGCAGCCCCAAACCCACCCAACGGGACTAGGGCCGTGCAGACCAGAAGGAAAACGTTGCTCTGGAGGTCTGGAGGCCAAGTGTGACCCCAGATAGCCATTGTTATAGCAGCTGCGGCAGCCGTCTACCACACGAATGGGCCCTTCCTATGAGAAGCCACTCAGGCAGGTAAGTACCTTCTCCTCATTTCACAGATGCGAAGTAAGACTCAGAGACTCAGAGGTGTTTTGGGACCAGAGCGAGTGTACCTGGCCTCACCCCTGCTCCTCCTGATGGTCCATCCTTGCTGGGCTTGTGAAGCAGCAGGTACCACCCCCTCGTGGGCCCTCCCCTCCCCAGTCGGAGCTCCTGTCCTGGTATCTTTGTCCGATGTGGAAAGGCTCCGCTCCGGCCAGCTGCCCGCCCTGCCTGGTCTAGGGTGGTCCCAGGGACATCGTTGTCCTCGGGCTTCCCTCCCTGTCAGTCCAATACTTGGGCTGTCCTTGGTGACAAGGCCAGAGGTCCAGCTCTGGATCCCCCTGAGCGACCCTTACCTGGCTCCAGAGTCCAGGGACCAGACAGGTTCCCAGAACCCAGATGTGCCAAGTCCTTGCCCCTCCCCCGTAGGGACAGCTGTGGGTCCATCTACACAGCTCTGCAGCATGCCAGCGCCCGAAGCTCGGGGTCACCGTCATCCCCACCCTCCAAGTGCACCTTGCCAGAGAAGCCGGGAGCCACTGCAAGGAGAACTCTGGTTCTGGAATGCGCTGGCTCTGCCAGGCCCAAACTCGTGGGACCTTGGCTTCATCGTGGTGTCCCTCTGAACTCCAGCTTTCTCCTCCATAAAATGGGCATGACCATGCCTTACAGGGAACGGGGGTAAGCAGGGCTCACGTGAGCTGTACGTAAAGCCCTTGGCGCGCAGTAGGTGCTTTCAGAAGTGGGGGTCAATGATTCCTTCCGTCCTGTAACTGGGCAGAGGCTCGGTGCTCTGAGCCAGTGGGCACCAGCCCTCCAGGTCCCTGGGTCCTATCCACTCCTGTCATCCATCGACACGGCCCTGCCCCTTCCAAGGCCATCTGTCAGCCCCGGCTGCCATCAGGCCACCATCCAAGGCCCCAGATGCCCCCAGGGGCCCTGCCACGCCCCGTCCTCCAGGGCCGGACTCCCCCAGCTGCCTTCAGGACCCCACCGGCAAGGACGGCAGCAGGGCACCCCTTCCTCCTCACCCCAGGGGGTCTTCTGCAGCCACAGGGGCTCCTAGCCCGAGGTCTGGGGCCCAGGGACCAGCCTGGAGGCCCCCCCGCTCCCGCTCCCGCCCCCTGCCCCCCCGTCCCCCCGCCAGACCACATCCTGCCGGCAGCCCCGCGTCTATTTCATCAAGCCAAGGATTGCTTTTTAAATAAATCTAAAAAACTCCACTTCCTCCTTGGCAAGTTCATTTTAAGTCATTTTATCTCTTTCCCCCCTATATTTTTCCCAAATAATGTGATTAAGTGACTCAGCGCCGGCTGCCTCTGGCAGGCCTGGCCTCTAATTCAGTTTGAGGACGGCCACCTCTGACCCTGCTCCACTCAGGCTAAGAGAACACTTAAGCGCTGTTCTACCACTTCCTACAGAGAGAGGCTGGGGGCGGGGGGCGCGGCGAGGGGTGGGGGGTGGCGGCGGCGGGGGCGGGGGGGGGAGCGAAACAAACTTTCACATAAAATTATGGTATATGGATAATTGAGAAGTTTAAAAACATGAATCTAATTGTACGGTCCCCGGAGAAACCCATATCGAGCCACCCTATAAGAGGCCTGGAATCTCCCGATGATGATTTATTGCTAAATCCTAGTATTTTTCAATACATTATAGTTTTTAAATTGTGTTTAAATTGAGTGTAGAGGAGCAGAGGCCATTAGGAGATGCAGAAATGATGATTATATTTAAATATTCATGCACGCAGTACCTTATTATTGAATCTGAACACTAACAAAATCAATATTAAGTGCGGTTTGACATGAATTTATTTATGAATTTCGACTTTCTAAGTACTGTATTTTTTCACTCAAAAATTGTGAGTATAATGTAGTAATGATATCAAAACACAGTGTCAGAGAGCATTAGCTGGGGAGGTTATAAACCTCTGGATTAGGGGGCCCCAGATTGCCCTCAAAAGTGCTTAGTACACAAAACCCAATTCTTTTTTTTTTTTTTTTTTTCCTTCCCTGTTTCTGAATCGTGCAAATCCACATATACTCCGGGGAGGGCGGGCGGGGAGGCTGGGGAGGAAGGGAGGCTCGGCTGGAGTGGCTGGCGGAGCGCAGGCACTCGGCTCAGCCTCAGCCGGAGGGGGGTAGGGGATCCGTGGTCCTCTGCTGGGTCCTCCCCTGAGCTGGACACCCAGGAAGCAGCACCTCTAGCTGGGGGGCTGGGGGTGTCCCAGGGGGTCCCAGGTGGGGAGGGTCTGAGGGTCCCTTTATTTTTCCCCGACTTTTGATCCTGGAGGCAGGGTGGAAGCTGGCAGGGTCTGGCCCCATGGAAACCAACTCCTAAGGATATAGAAAGAGAGGCTTTGCCCCCCCCCCCCGATTCTGGGTACTGCCACTGGGTGCGTCAACAAGGCAGAGTGTTAAGGCTACTGCCTCTTGCGAGGCCCACCACGACCTCCTGCCCACACTTTGGCCGCGGTGTTGGCGAAGAGGCTGGGTGGATGGCTTGTCACCTGCCCGGGAGATCCCCGTTCCTTCTCTCCATCCACAGCTTCTCCTTCCCGTGGCCTGGGACCCTTACCCTACCTTGTTCCCCTGCACCACTCCTGCCCAGGAGGACACCACCATCGGGGGGTGCCCCCCCAACCCTTCCAGACACTTGATGTCTGCCTGTAACCTAGCCCCCGAGCCCCCGCACTGCCATACCAGCCGGTAGTGGTCCCTGGACACGTGGAACCACTTTGCCACGCCTCGTTCTTACACACCACAGGGACCTGTGTAGACATACACCTCGACACCCAAAACCCCCTACGTCACCCCCCCCCCAAGAAACATTCACCTGGACAGGCGTTCCCTAGCACCCGCGTTAGTGCATATCCCCGGACACGCAGTCAGACCGCAATCATCTTTACACAGAGCCCTGCGCACCTCGGCACCCAGACGCCCCGACACAGATACACCCCCACTTCCCAACACCCAGAGTGCTCAGCACCCGCACGCCCCTGCCCTGAAGCTGGCGGGGGGCCAGGTGAGCCGAGCAGCCATCCGACAGGCAGCGGTGGACACAACCTGAGCCCCGGGTCAAAAAGCACTTAGAAGCCTTGATTCAGAAAGAATATTCATCAGTCTTGGGTGGGGGGTGGGGGAAGAAGCCCACACAAGGGGAGGGGGAGAAAAAAAACTCAACCCCGACCCTAAACTCTTTTCCAGTAAATCGATGTATTTTGCTATAATTTTATTAGGAATATAAAAGGAGCCTTTTCAAAAGTGCTTAGGACGCAAAAAAAAGAGGCGGGCGATGGAAACATTAGTCTGTCTGTATTAGCAATCCCATAGTCACATTTTATTGTTACTGTCAGGATGCAAAAGCTGTGTTTAAAACAAAATAATACATAATGTATTACTGAGGCATAAACATCAGTGAGCCGCGAGCGGCCGGCGTTTTTATTTTAAAAAGGAGATGCAAGGGGAAAAAAAGATTGAGGGACATTGGGTGGGGGAAGGGTGCAGCCGCCTCTGGGGACCAGCGAGTCGCGCGTGCTGGGATCCCAGGCTCGGAGGCCTGGGGAGCCCAGAACAGCGATGAGGGCTGATCCCCCCAGGGATGATTTCAACCACAATGTCATCCTCTTATCAGCTCCTCCCAGAAAAAATCCTGCCCCCCCAATGTGGCCCCAGGTTCAGGGACCTCCCATCTTCTGGCTTCACCCTCGACACCCTAAGGCTGATAAAGCTCTGGCCCTTTGTCCTGTCCCCACCGTGACCTTCACTGCATCCCAGGGAAGGAGTCTGGGCGGCCGTTCTTGTCCACATTTTGCAGTTAAAGATATTGAGGCTCAAAGCGGAGAAGGGGGGCAGTTACTGACTCCAGGTCACACAGCCAGTGACCCAGGTGGTCAGGACATGTGGTCAGGGCTAGAATCAGGGCAGAGTCCCAGAGACCCAGTTCCATGCCCTTCCCATGGTACCCAGGTACCCAGGTGCTTGGCAGTCTCCAGGCTGGGCCCCTCGGCCCTCGGGTTGGGGTCTCTCTGTCCCACCCTTGCCCATCTAACCCATTCGCTAAAATCGGCCAGGGCCATCTTCCAAAATGCAAATCACTTCTTGTCTAATACTCTCCAGGCACATTCCATCCCACCCAGGCAACGTTCTGCACCCCAGAACGTTGCATCCCCGGTCTGGCCCTGCCCTCCTCTGTTGCCTTCTCTCCCACTCCCTGCCTCTTGCTCACTCCGTAGCGGAGCTACAGATCTTTGCTCTTTTCCTCCAGCCACTAAGCTCGCTCTGGCCTTAAGAGTCTGGGATCCTGCTGTTCCCTCTGCTTGAAGTGTTTTCTGGCCCTTTCCATTGAATGCTGCCTCCTCCAAGAAGCCGTCCACGATCACTCGATCTGTACTAGACTCTCCATTACTTTTCACGTTACCTCTCTGCTTACATTCACTTGTTTTTTCGCCAGTTTCTTCCAAACTAGAGGATAAGGCCCAATGAGGCAAGGATCCCCTTGGTCTTCTTCACTGCACTGTCCCCAGTACCTGGTACTATCCGTGTGTAGACAGAAGGCTGGATGGATGGACGCTGTCATCGTGGCCACGCCTAGAGCCCATCTGGCCCATGACCCATCCTGCTCTGTTTCCCAAAGCCCAGAGAGCAAGCCCAGCTTCCCACATTTGGGGGTTCCACCACTCCACCAGCGCCAGGGCCCCCAGTCTGGGCCTGACCCATCACGGCCTGTGCAGTTGAAGACAGGGCCTCCCCATTTCAGCACCATATGGACACAGCACTGCCTGTAACATCTGGAATGGCTCCTCCTCCATCCTGTGCCTCCCCCACCCCAGAAGTTTCTCCCAGCTCCTCTTGGCACTCTGGGGGAGCTGGCTCTGCCTCTCCACCTCGGTTTCCCTTCTAGGCCCTGACCCCCTCCTGGTACTCCTGCTTCCGTCTTCTGGCCCCTTGGTGGGACAGCTGCTGGGGGATCGGGAGGAGCAGGGACTTTTCTACCACAGCCTCCGTCCTGCTGTAAGGTCCTTGTTTCTCTCTCCACACCCACCCCTGCCCCCCAAGCCAGCTTCCTCCCTTCTGAAGACTTCCTCAGAGCCTCAGGCCAGCTCTGGGACCCCATCGTTCACTCAGGGGGACACAAAACCCTTAGGAGAGAGCTTCAGGGAAGCATCGGTTAAGAGTAGAACCAGGCTCTGCTTCTTATTAGCTATGTGACTTAGACACGTAGCTTCAACCTCAGTTTCCTTATCTGTAAAATGGGGCAAGGATGGTGCCTACCTCCTCCGGCCTTTGTGAGGCTTGCAGGGGAGTGTGAGGTCATATATGAAAATCCGCTAGCCTAGAGCTCAGCATTTAGGGGCTGCTCTGCCATTCGAAGGAAGGGCCATGGCGGCAGGAAGCCCAGCCAGCGCCAGAATGTATGATGCGGGGACCCACCCCAACCTGTCCCCACCCCTGAGAACTTGCAGGGCGCGGGGTGGGAGGGGGGGAGCTCCCCACTGTCTCAGAGCACTTGGTGCCACCTAGTGGTAGGCAGGGGCACCAGGGGGCCTGGCCGGGGCAGGTGGGGCTTTGGGGCAGGATGGAGACCAGAGAAGCATCCAGGAACAGGGATCCGCCACCTCTCCGGGCACTGCCTGGGGCCCGTGTGCACCCAAGAGGCTACCCCACCCCAGACCTGCTGTCCATGTGGGAGAGCAGAACAGGGAAGGGACACCTCCAGGACACCCAGTGCCCACCAGTCCCGAGTCAGCCCCCACCCAGCCACAGCTCAGATATCTGTACTCCCACCAAGAGACACCGAGAGTGAGGCAGGAAGGAGCTAAGAGGGTCTTCGGCAGCCCCCCAGTGGCCACAGCCTCCTGCCTCACAGCCCTCCCTCCTCGGGGCCTGGAACAGCCAGAGGTCCCGTGTGTTCGCGGGGATGACCCTGTTCATTCATGTACCAGTCCTTGCGGGCAGCACAGAGCTCTTGAGTCCCGCTGTGTGCCAGGACACCGGGAGTGCAGACAGGACGAGACACGTGCTCGTTTGTAATTCTGGGGGGGTTACATGGTGCGTGGGGTGGGGGCTGGCAGAGGGCAGGTAGGGAAGGGGAGAGGAGGGGGCAGAAAAGCCAAGAAGCCCCAATTCACGGTGTGTTTAAACCAGCACAGATGGTTAAAGTGCTGGGGCCCCTAGGGTGGGGGGTGGGGACGGGGTGCCAAGTGGGGGAGGCTGTGATGGAATGCCATATTAGGGCCCCCGCACTGTCTCAGCCTCCCCGGGCAAGGAAGGCCTGGGGCTCGGGGCTGCCACGCTGCCTGACGCCATCCCAGCTGTGTGATTTTGGGTGAGCTGCTTAACGTCTCTGAGCCCTCTGTTCTTCATCATTACCGAAATGAGGTACAATAGGAACTACCATCTTGGGGCTCCCGGGTGGCTCAGTTGGTTAAGCGTCCGACTCTTGGTTTCGGCTCGGGTCATGATCTCAGGGTCGTGAGATGGGTCTGCTTGAGATTCTGTCTCTCCCTCTGCCTCTGTCCCTCCCCACGCTCGTTCACTCTCTCTCTCTCTCAAATAATAAATCAATAAATCTTTAAAAAAAAAAAAAAAGTGACTCTCTTACTACCTGATGGATGGGATTGTCCCCAGGACTGAATGAGGCTCAGAACACAGGCAGATCTGCAGCTTGGATGGAAGTCTCGGCTCTGGGACCTTCTGCCTCTCAAGACCCCGCCCTGCCTTCTCCATGTGTCTGCCCAGAGCCAGGGGACACCAGGGGCTGGGGGCCTGCTGCATATCTGCATAGACATGCCCAGCTGGTCTTAGGAATCAGCGCTGAGCCCGGATGGGGGGGCGAGGCCACGAGCGCACCAGGCCCTGCATATCTAGAACGCCGACCCACGTGGCCTCTTCGCATGTGGTAAGCAAGCACACGTGAGCCTGTGAACACAACCCTGTGTGTGCCCGTGTGTCTGCTGGGCTGGGGGCCTGTCCCTATGTCCGCGTGCGTCCCCGCGTGAGGTCAGGATTGCACGGGGCAGGACTGTGCTCACCTAATTACCGCCATCACCGGTCAGTGGGGCAGAGTGTCACTCACCCACTCCTCTCAGCCTGCCCCCAGCCTGGCCTCTGCCGGTCAGAGCTGGGAGTGAGGGGAGCTGCCAGCCCACCACAGAGCAGGCTCATGGCCCCATCCTGGTGCCTACTCACCTACGGGGTTCGGCCCAAAGCAGGGATGGGGAAAGAGACCAGGAGGGCCATACCCCCCTCTTCTGCCGCCATGTCAGAGGCAGTGCCGAAGTTGGCTCTTTGTGCCACGGTGTCCGCTGTCACAGCTCTGGGCCCTGCCCTGCCCAGAAATACACAAGGATGGGAGGAAGGGAGATCTCTGGGATCAGCCGGACCTGGGTTCTAATTTCCAGGCCCGTCTCTCCATGGCTGTGTGACCTTGGACTAGTCATGCAACCTCTCTGAGCCTCATTCCCTCCCCTATGAAAGAGCAGTAAAGATATTCACCCCTGCAGGATCCTGGTGGGAACTGACCGCAAGAGAACACGTGACACCCAGCCCCTTGCGCCTGGCAAGTTCCCATCAAGGGCGGCTTCTAATACACTAATGGTCTCGCCAGTGGGGAACACGGAGCACTGCACAGAGCCCTTGGCGCACACCCTGCAGTCTTCAAATCCTCCAAGCAGCTCCCCACAGCGTTTGCTTTATTGCTGTCTCCATTCTCCAGATGAGGAAACCGAGGCTTTCTGAGTGATTTGCCCGAGTCACACCAGTGAGGAAGAGAAGCGGACTGGCAGGCAGGTAGGCAGACTCCAAATTTTGCCCTTGCCCCTCAGTGGTCCTGGCCCTGCCCCCAAGGTACACCTGCTCCCAGCAGACCCTCAGTCATGCCTGGGATTAGGCCCCAGGGCTGCATTTTGCTGAGTCTCGCCAGAATTCCAACAAAGTCCATGAAAAGGCGCCAAGATGGCCAGACAGAACCTCCTTCCCAGAGCCATCCCTGCCCCATGCCCTGTCCGGTTTCATCCTGTGCGTCTGTCCCAGGAAAAGTGCCTCACTCTTCTCGAAGGATCCCAGAGAAAATGAGCTGGGGGAGCCCCAGTCTCCTCGTCATCCCACATTCTCCTTTCACAGGGGGGGAAACTGAGGCCTGGAAATGGGAAAGGCCAACCCCAGGTCACTGAGAGTGCAGCTCAGGCCCTCATGTCCAATGTGATCCCTACAATGGGAGCTCAGAGGACAGACAAGGGTGGCCCCTGAACTTCAAGGAAGGACCACCAGGCTCCCTGGAACAGCATGCATCCTCTGTCCCTTCCACTCAGTCAGAGGAGCCTGTGTCTTTGCCAGACACAAGGGCCCCAGGTGCTGGCTGGGGCAGGAAGCAAGGGTGCCTGGGAGAAACAGCGTCTGTGGCCTGCTCCCCAACATCTCACAGCCCACTGGGGGAACCTGGGACTGCTAAAATAGTAGAAATCAGTGAGATGAGTCTTGCAGGGAAACAGAAGAGCACCTCACCAGCTGTAGAATATCAGGGAAGTCTTCCTGGAGGAGGAGACTCTCGGCCAGAGTTTGAGCTGCTTCTTAAAGGAAGAGTCAGACATTTGCCTGGAAAATGGAGAAGGAAGGACATTCTAGGCCAGGGGAAGAGTGCAGTCAAAGGCAGGGAGTGTGGGAGAACACGGCCTGCTCCCTCCAGGGAGGGAAACACATGTGGGAAAATGGAGAGGTCCATGCGAGATTGTTCTAGCAACTACGGCTGCATAACAGCCAACTTGCGAAACTTAGTGGCTTTAGAGAGCCGTCTCACCAGGGCCACAGACTGCGTGGGGCAGGAACTTAAATAGGGCACGATGAGTCTACAGCGTCATCTGGAAGACCCAGAGGCTGGAATCCTTGATGGCTCTTGTTCACGCATCTGGCTTTGGCCGGGGCCTCAGCTGGGCTCTTGGCCAGAACCCTCTGCGCCGCTTCTCTATGGTCTCTCCCTGGGTCTCCTGCACGGCACGGTGCCGCGGTCCCCAAGGCTGGCGTCCCGAGGGAACAAGACTGAAGTACGTGCACGTTCAACGACGGAGCTTCGGGAGGCCCGGAGTGTCACAGCCGGCCCGTCCATGGGTCGAGGCATTCCCAGAGATCTGCCTACATTCAAGGGGAGGGTCGCAGACCCCACCCCTGGCAGGCAGGGCTGTCGCGATCACACTGAGCATGTACTCGTGGGAGGAGAGATGGGGTGGCGACGTCTTTGGCAAACGATGACCAGAGATCACGCACATCCTGAGTGCCGGGCTCGTGGGGCGGACGTCCCCCAGGACAGGGGGACAGCAAAGCCTGTCAGGACACAGACGGCACAGAAGACAGGAAACCTGGTGGGTCTGCTCACCGATCAGGGATGGAAGCTGACGTCTCGCTTTAGGATTTCCCAGATGGCCCACCAAGGATGCTTCGAGGCCCCATCCCTAGGTCCTGGTGCCCACACAACACAACCTGGGAAGGCCTCGAGGCCCGCTACCTCCCCGGAGCCCCTTATCCTGGGCTGAGGGTCCCTGCTTGTGGGGGGTCTTGCTGAGAACAGTAATGGGGGTAGCAGCAGGAGGGGGCTCTCTGTTCCCACACCACCGCCTCCTAGGCAGGCCCAGGACATCTCCCAGCAGGTGGTAAACTTCACCGAAGGACCAGCTGTCCTCTCTGGTGTCTAAGACAGGGAGTCGGGGCAGAGCAAGGGGACGTGTCTCCTAGACCCTGCCAGGCTGGGCCTTGCGTCTCTCTGCCCCCATGGACCTCAGGGCTGGGACAGGGGGAGCCTGTCAGCTTCAGCGCCCTTCCTTGTCATCAGATTCACAGGTCCAGGCCACAGGGCTCAGAAGCCACAGGGTCTCCCTCCTTCACTGGGCTGCTTCCATCCACAAGGGGACAACCGAGGCAGGGCTGGGCCCCCCCAGCCTGATCAACTCGTTAACTCATTATCTGCCTAGAAGGCTGTCTCCCCAGCTTCCCTGCCAGCAGGGAGCACCACAGAACCCGGCACCTGTTAGGTGAACAAATGAATGCGAACAAATCAATCTTTGTAAGATCTGTCTTCCTGGTGCACCGCACCGCGCTTGGCCCATGGAGGGGCTCAATCGGCATTTATCGGAGGAACGAATGAACGAATGAGTTTTAGTCTTCTCTGGATCCCAGCACATAGCAGACATTCAAGGTTTGTGGAAGTGAAATGACAAAGCAATCCCCCGTGGGCCTATCTGGTCGGATGGGCCCTTGCTCAGACCGACCCACGGAGCCCTGGCCTTGAGACATCGGGAGGGTCTGGGATCTGGGGGCTGTGGCCATGCTTTTCCTGCCCCCGACCCCAGCCTGTCCAGGGCAGGGGTGAGGATAGGGAGCCTTCTTTCCCCCAGCACAGGACAGACGGGACACAGGCAAGAGGAAGAATGCGGAGAGGCAGACAACCCAGACGGAACTTTCCCGCAGGGGTGACACCAGGGCCCCCACCCCCACCCCCGGGGGCATGTCTGAAGGCCCCTCCCCTGCCAACCACACCATCCCTGTGAGTGTCCCCAGTGGGAAGGGCTTCCCACAGCCCCCCACTCCCCCAGAGTCTGGCTTCCCGCCCCGCAGTGCACTCAGTGAGTCGGGGGCGTGGTGGGGGGGCAAGTCGAGGGGGAGACAGAATCCTTCCTGACAGTTTAAAGAGTTTTGGCATTTTCACGAGGGCACATGTAATATTTAAATTACTTCCCCCCAGCACGCCCTCATGCCTGCCTTGGCTTCCCCAGGTGAATTTGTAGGCGCTGAAATGGTCTAATTTCCCACACAAGCCATGTCAAATATAATTTGGGTGCAAAGTTGGTAATTATATGTAACATCAGTCTGATGTTAAAAACACTGAAAAATTTAGCAAGAAGACATTACTGGAGAGACATGAGTCTGAGGCCCAGCCAGAAGAAGGCAGGCCTGGGCCCCGCCGAAGCCAAAGTCTTTAATTAATAATGGCATGTTTTCAGGGACTCAAAGGACGCAGGTCCCCAACTGTCTGAAACTCCTTTGTCTACCAATTACCAGCATTTGGGGGGAGAGGCAAAGAGGAAGTCATGGGGGGTGCACCCAGATCCCGGCTGAGAAGGGGCCGGGGTTTGGGTCGGGGCTACGCCTCATCTGCGGGCCAGGGTCCTGCCATCCGGTGACCCCACTCTGCTCACCTTGTCCCAAGAAACCAATGCCAGTGAGTCCAGGGTCAGCTGCCGGAGAGGCATGTCGCCCCAGGCTCTGTGGGAGAATTGCAGGGAAGGGGGGAGGTTTGGCTGCTGGCCAAGCAGCCCCGCACGGCTCAGAGGGTCCATAAAAACAATGTCTGTGCCCCTCTTGGTTTGGGGGGGCTTTTTTCTTTTCTTTGCAAAGAGTTTAATGGGCTGTTTCTGGGAGGACAGGGACCACATCTTGTTTGCTCGCCCCTATGTCTGTAGCACCTGGCACATGGTAAACGCTCAAAAAGTACGTGCTAAAGGAAGGTACCGTGTGAAGCAAGCTCTAATTACCCCTCGCCCGAGCTCCGTGTGGTCCAAGTGAGACCCGGAATTCCTTCCTGCCCTGAGAAAAACACAGCAGACATCTGAGAGGTTAAGGGATCAGGATCCCAGCCTGGATTAGAATCACACAGTTCCACACTTACAAGCCCCGTGGCCTTGGAACGATCACCCAAACTCGGCCTCAGTTCCTCACCTGTAAAATGGGCATAAGAAGAGGTCTACCTCCTGGGACGACCAGGAATTCTGCATAAGCCTTTCCGTGTAAAGCACTCTGAGCCGCACAGGGCAGGGAGCTTTTGTTTTGCTAAGGGACGTGGGTGACATGGGGCTTTGTAGAATTTCTCTTTGGAAACGGTTCCCAAGGGCTGTCCGAGGAAGAAGAGAGAAGGGGCAGCCAGGAAGGTGGAGGAGGCTGGGGTAGAGAAAGAGATCCCAGGAGACAGTTTGGAAGCTTTGCTGCTGTCGGGGCCATGACCAAAATACCTTCTTCCTTGATTACTTAGGAACCTTCGATAAAATAGCTTCTGTCTTGTGCTACACGCATGGAGCTGCGTCTGTTGGGACGTCTGGTCTCCAGTGGGGCAAGGACGTAAGCTTGTGGCATCTGTCGGCAGGGTGGGGGGGGGGGTGAAGGCACACCCCGAGGTGGGCACTGTTACTATTACCAACATTTTCTCGATGCGAGAGCAAGGCTCAGACAGGTTAAAGGATGGCCCCACACGTCACACTTTGGCACAGTGGGTTTCCCCCTGACTCTGCGGGTAACCCACCGAAATTCATATCCGAGGATTCTGCCCCATGGTGAGAAAAGCCACAGCTGACACGAAGCACTTCCCGAGAGCCGGACGTCCTGTGTGCCCCACTTCATCCCGACGGCCCCGGGAGGCAAGCATTCTCCTCTCACAGATGAGGAAGCGGGGCCACAGGGCTTAAGTAACCTGCCCCAGATCACAGGATGTGGGAAGTGGAATGAAATCCAGGCTGATCCCAGAGGAGCCCCTAACCGGGAACCCCCAACCCAGCTAAGCCTTCCACATAGAGGTTCCCAGCCCCGCACGTTGGAATCACCTGGGGACCTTTCAAACCAGTGACGCCCAGCCCTGGGTGCTGCCTGGGGAGGAGGGTTTTTCTTAACTGCCACGTTATCTTAATGTTGGGACCCCCTGCCTTCGCTGGGCTTCAACTAAATCCTCTGAAGCTTCTCCGACGTCAATCCTGATCCAATGCCAGGGCTGACCCAGCGGGTTACAGTGAGTTGGAGCTTGGGGTTCTCTTTTTCTAACAAGCCCCCAGGGAAGGATGAGGCTGATCGTTCAAGGACCCCGTCAAGGCTCTTGAGCTCTTCTGCCCATTGGAATCCGCAGCGGAGTTTTTAAAAATCCAAATGCCAAGATCTGAGCCCAGAGATTCTGATGTCATTGGAAAGGATCGCTAGCGATTCTTGGGGTGCTTTGGAAAAAATGTCAGTGCCCAGACCACACCCTAGATGGGTTAAATCAGTCCCTGGGGGGCGTCTTGTTGGCTTAGTTCATAAAGCATGCAACTCTCCATCAGGAGGTCGTGAGTTCAAGCCCCACGTTGGGCATGGAGCCTACTTAAAAAAAAATAATAATCATAAATAAAAATAATTCGAAAATCAATCAGTCAGAGTCTCTGGGGTGGCACCTGGCCACCAATATTTTTTAAAGCACCCCAGGGTTGAGCACGATAGCTTTGCACGGTTACAGCCGAATCTGATCAAACCTGGGCTTTGATTTCGTTCTTCAGTGGCTCAGAGTCACTGGGTCTGGGGTGAAGCCCAGGGGGCGGGGGTGGTCAGCATTCTCAATACACTTCCCAGGGGATGCTGACACAAGTAGACCCCAGGTCCTGTGTGAATAAATGCCCTTTTATCTTCCTCACCCTCAGTCCCTGCTCAGCGAGCCCCTCTAAGCAGCACCCCCCAACCTCAATCATCAGGAAGTCTTCCCGGGGCCGTTGGGGGGGCCATTCCCTGGGGCACCAGGACATGCAGAGATGAGAAAGGCCACAGAAGGAGACCAGAGGCAAGGCCAAGGAGGGGCCAGCCCAGGCTGTAGGCTTCCGTCACCCCTTCTGTGGCTGACCAGGCCTCAGAGGTCAGCTTTGCCCCGGATCGGGCAAGGAGGCAGGACTCCAGGCTTCTGAAGAAGGCGGAGTAGAGCAGCCGCTGGAAAACCAGACAGGAGGACTCCCGTCTAGCCAGTTCCTGCCTCTGGCTCCCTGAGCCACCCACTTGGGCAAGTCACGACAGCCCCTCACCCATGCCTCCATTCTTGCATTTCTAAAATAAAGGAAATAATCTCACCCCGCCTCACCTTGTATGTGTGATTGTGTGTGTTTTATTTTTAGATTAAAGTAGTAACTGCTCAAGGCAAGGTAGTCAAACAGATCAGAAGCGTGTTAAGCGAAAAGTCTCTTTCGGAGGTACCACGGTTCATAGTTTCTTGTGTGTGGTTCCAGACGTTTGCTTTGTGTGTACAAACATACATCTGTATATCCTTTTTTTTTTAAAAGACGAGATCTTGTATGTTGCAATTTGTTTTTCGGACTTAGCAATAGGTCACGGGGATCTTTCCGTGGAAATCCATAGAGACCGCCTCATCCTGCTTGAGCCTGGCACGGTATGTTGTCGTTGTCAACTTCGCCATCCTCCTGTCGGTCGACATTTAGACTGTTTTCATTTCATTTTTCTTCCCCGCAATAGAGAACAGTGCAACAGACCCCATGACATGGGCGCCTCCGAAAACTTCCACAAGTATGTCCACGGCACATTTTTTGGGAAGGGCACTGAAGTTCACCTGACTTCCCTTTTTTCTCTTCCATTTTATTAGAAATTGTCAAGCAGGAGTCTCCAACAGGCACGGATCCTTAATGAAAAGGGACACGTTGGTGACAAATAGCAACTCCGGTCCGAGAGGACGAGGCTGCCATGAATTTCGTTATCGCAGTAGGATTTCACCTAGAAACTAGTCAACCACACCTCATTCCCTCCATTATTACCACCACACTATCTTCAGATCATAGCTGTGAGCACTGCTGTCCCCCACCAGGCAGACCGCTGACCCCCGTGCCATCACCATAACCACCAACACCATCTCCACATCAGCCCGTGTTCTCAGTTGCAGACAGCAGAACCCACTCTGATTTGAGTGAAAAGGGTAGTAGGCAAATGCCTAAATGTAAAATGTAAAATTGTAAAACTCCTAGGGAGGAAAAAATGTAAGAGAAAGTCTTTAAGACCTTGAGTTAAGCAAAGATTTCTTAGGACAAAAGCACAGACCATAAAAGAAAAAAAAAAGATGACTTTAATTTCATCAAAATTAGAAATGATGCGGCACCTGGGTGGCTCAGTGGGTTAAGGCTCCGCCTTCGGCTCGGGTCATGATCTCTGGGTCCTGGGATCGAGCCCCGCATCGGGCTCTCTGCTCAGCGGGGTACCTGCTTCCCCTCCTCTCTCTGCCTGCCTCTCTGCTTACTTGTGATCTCTGTCTGTTGGGTGAATAAATAAAATCTTAAAAAAAAAAAAAGAAAGAAAGAAAATGAGAAGACAAGCCAGAGACTGAAAGGGAACATTTCCAAAATGCCTGTGTGATCCAGGACCGGTAGCCAGATATACAAAGAACTCTCAAAACTCAAAAACAAGAAAGGAGACAACTCGGGAAAAATGCGGGCTAAAGAATTGAATAGACGCGTCAGCCGAGAGGACACACGGATGGAGAACAAGCACACGAAAGACACTTAACGTCATTAGCCATGGGAGCGCGAACACTACACGCTAAAGCCACAATGAGATACCAGCACACACCTCTTAGAACGGTTTGAATTTTAAAAACTTACCAATATGAAATGTTGGCGAGGGTGCAGAACAAATGCAAAGCTCGTGCGTCCCTGGTACGAACACAAAACAGTGCGGCCACTTTGGAAAGCTGTCAGGTAGGCGGGTTCTGATCAAGTTAAACATGCACTAAACTTAGGACCCACCAACCGCACTCTGGGTATTAACCAGACAGAAACTGAGATACGGAGCCTCCCGAAAACCTGTACGTGATGTTCGTAAAATCTTTATTCATTATCAGAGACTGGAAACGATCCAAATGTCCCTCATCAGGTAAATGGACAAGCAAGGATGGTACCTCCATTCAAGTACGATCCAGCCAAGAAAAGGAACAAATCGCTGATATGGGCCACACCAGGATGGTCCTCAAAGGCATTATACTAAGAGGAAGAAGGCAGATCCCAAAGGCTACATATTGTATAATTCAATTTATATGATGTTCCAGACGGCAAATGTGTAGCAACGGAAATCAGATGAATGGCCACAAAAGGCTGGAAGTAAGGAAGGCGCAACAGTGATGCACTCTTTTTTTTTTTTTTTTTAAAGATTTTATTTATTTATTTGACAGGCAGAGATCACAAGTAGGCAAAGAGGCAGGCAGAGAGAGAGGAGGAAGCAGACTCCCCGCGGAGCAGAGAGCCCGATGTGGGGCTTGATGTGGGGCTTGATCCCAGGACCCTGGGATCATGACCTGAGCTGAAGGCAGAGGCTTAACCCACTGAGCCACCCAGGCGCCCCGACAGTGATGCACTCTTAATGTCTAATGACCGGCTTGTGACGGCGACGTGTGTGTATATGTATATTCGCGTGCATGTGCACACATATGTATATTCATGTGTGTGTACACGTATGTGGGTATGTTGCTATGTGCACAGCAAGTATATACACACATACATGTTTATTATAAATCTTACCAACATAGAAGATGTGTAGCACATTTTTTTTTCATTTTTTTTATATTTAGGTAAAAGTCACATAACATACAATCAACCATTTTAAAGTATACAATTCAAGGGCATTTGGTGCATTCACAGTGTGAAGCAACCAACACCTCTCTCCAGTTTCACAACATTTCACATCCTCTAAAACCCCGTACCTTGTGAGTGATCGCTGCCCATTCTCCCCTCCCCCATTGCTTAGCAACTACTGCCTTGCTCTCTGTCTCTATGGCTTTGCCTGGTTCGGACATCTCATGTAATGGAATCATACAACACGTGAACCTTGTGTCTGGCTCCTATCACTCAGCGTGTTTTCAAGGCTCACCCAGGTTGTAGTATATCTGGGAACTTTGTTCCTTTTCATGGCTGAATAATATTCCATCGTGCGGATGTACCACAGTTGGTTTATCTGTTGATGGACATTTGGGTTGTCTTCAGCCTTTGGCTGTATGAATAATGCTGGTGTAAACATTCATGTATAACTTTCTATGTATATGTATGTTTTCATTTCTCTTGGGTCTATACCTATAAAATCGTTGGGTGAGACAGTAATACTGTACTTAAATTTCCAAGGGATTGCTAAACTGTTTTCCATGGTGGTGACACCATTTTACATTTCTGTCAGTGATGTGCAAAGGTTACTATTTCTCCATATCCTCATCAACAAATACTATTTTCCTTAAAAAAAAAAAAAAGATTACAGGGCTGCCTGGGTGACTCAGTTGGTTGGGTGTTTGACTCTTGGTTTTGGGTTGGGTCCTTATCTCATGGGTTGTGGGATAGAGCCCCATGTCAGGCTCATCACTCAGCAGGGAGTCTGCTTGAAAGATTCTAGAAAGAAGGGAAGAAAGAAAGAAAGAAAGAGGAGGGAGGGAAAGAAAGAGGAGGAAGAGAAGGAAGGAAGGAAGCACAGATGGACGGACAGACGGAAGGAAGGAAAGAAGGAAAAGAGAGAGGGAGGGAGGGAAGGAGGAAGAAAGAAAGGTTGAGGAAGGAAGGAAGGAGAAGGAAAAGAAAAGAGAGGGAGGGAGCAAGGAAGAAAGGAAGGAAGAGGGCGGGAGGGAGGAAGAAAGGTAGAGAAAGAAAGAAAGGAAGAGAGAAAGAAAGAAAGAAAGAAAGAAATCCTCTCCCTCTACCCCTTCCCCCATTTGTGCTTTCTCCCTCCCTCTCTCTCTCTCAAAAATAAATAAGTCTTTTTTAAAAATTGTAATCATTGCAAAAATTGCAATTTTTTAAAAATTCCAACCCACTGGGTGGCTCAGTGGGTTAAAGCCTCTGCCTTCGGCTCAGGTCATGATCCCAGGGTCCTGGGATCGAGCCCCGCATCGGGCTCTCTGCTCTGCGGGGAGCCTGCTTCCTCCTCTCTCTCTGCCTGCCTCTCTGCCTACTTGCGATCTCTCTCTCTGTCAAATAAATAAATAAAATCTTTAAAAAATTTGCAATCAGTCTAGTGATTATGAGTGAGTGAGTATGAGGTGGTATGTCACCGTGGTTTAATTTGCATTTTTCCTTAATGACAAATGGTATCAAATACCTTTTCACATGTTTCTTGGCTATTGGTATATCTTCTTGAGAGAAAGGTCCGTTCTATTCTTTTGCTCATTCTTAAGTTGGATTGGATGTCTTTTTGTTGTTGACTTTTAAGAGTTCCTTAGATGTTCTGGATATTAAGCCCTTATCAGATACACGTTTTGCAAATATTTTCTCCCGTTCTGTAGGTTGTCTTTTCACATTCTTGACACTATCCTTTGAGGCACAAACATTTTAATCTGATGAAGTCCAATTTATCCATTTTTTCTTTCACTTACTGCTCGTGCTTTTGTTGCCAAGTCTAAGAATCCATTGCCAAATCCAAGATCATGGAGATTTACTCCTATATTTCCAATAATAGCTTCATAGTTTTTGCTCTTATATTTAGGTCACTGACCCACTTTTGTGTTAATTTCTATATAAAGAGTGAAGTTGGGGTCCAATTTCATCCTTTTGTTTATTTATTTTAAAGATTTTAGGTTATCGCTACACCCAACGTAGGTCTCGAACTCACAACCCTGGGATCAAGAGTCGCATGTTCCATCTACTGAGGCAGCCAGGCGCCCCCATCCTGTTACATGTGGATATCCAGCCATCCCAGCACCCCTGGTTGCCCCCTTGAATGGTCTGGGCACCCTTGTGGAAAATCAACTGCTCACAGATGTTTGGGTCTATTTCTGGACTCTCGCTTCTACTCCCTGGCTTATATTATCTATACTCATGCCAATACCGCACCGTATTGATTACTGTCACTTTGCAGTAACTTGACATTGAGAAGTGTGATCCTTATTATGAGCTGAACTCTGTCCTCCCCATCCCCCAAATTCACAGGCTGAAGTCCTGACCTCCAGTAACTCAGCTTGTGATTATATTTGGAGATAGATTCTTTGGAGAGGTGATTAAGTTAAACTTAGGTCACTAAGGTAGGCCCTAACCCAATATCACCAGTGTTGGAACGTGAAGAGGAAATTTGGACACAGACATGCACAGAGAGAAGATCATGAGAAAGCACACGGAAGAGAAGATGGCCACTCACAAGCCAAGGAGAGAGGCTGCAGAGGAAACCGAACCTGCCCAACACCGTGATCTCAGCCTTCCAGTCTCCAAAATGATGAGAAAATACATTTCTGCTGTTCAAGCCTCCCATTCTGCAGGACATTGTTATGGCTGCCCCAGCAGACGCATACATCCCTTTGTTTTTCTTTTCCAATATTCTTTTAGCCATTTGGGGCTCCTTTCAATTTTATAGGATTCTGAGGATCAGCGTTTCCATCCCTACAAACAAGGCTACTGGAATTTTGAATGGGATTGCTTTGGACTGTACATCTCTTTGAGGAATACTGCCATCTTAACAGTATTAAATGTTCCAATCTCTGATCTTGGACTATCTTCCCACTTATTTAAGTCTTTACTTTCTTTCAGCAATGTTTTGTAGTTTTCAGTGTGCAAGTCTTTCGCCTCCTTGGGTTTTGTTTTTCTAGATCAGTGTTTCCTAGGTATGGGAATCTTTTGGATGCTGTTGTAAATGGAATTACTTTCTTTATTTCCTTTCCACGTTATTCATTGCATTTATAGAAACACAACTGAGTTCTGTGTGTCTATCTTTTACCCTGCAACTTTGCTGAATTTATAGCTCACAATTTATACATAAAATTATACATTTCATACAGCAAAATGATGCTCATAGAGTGCTCTAGTTAATTTGGCCAAACTCGTGTGTCTGTACCCGATCTGGGGCTGCAATGAACAAATAAGTGTGTTCCAACATGAGTATTGGTTGGTATTTTCTCTGACATTAAAGAACAAGAACGAAAACTCCCCGCTGCCACCAAGCTTTGCCTCTGAAGCCTGAAACTATCTCCCCCTACACAAGTTAATCTCTACATTAATAAGACTTTTTTTTAAATTTTATTTTATTTTTTCAGTGTTCCAAGATTCATTGTTTATGCACCACACCCAGTGCTCCAAGCAATAGGTGCCCTCCTGAATACCCACTACCAGGCTCACCCAACCCCCAACCCGCTCCCCTCCCTTTTGTTTCTCAGAGTCCACAGTCTCTCGTGGTTCATCTCCCCCTCTGACTTCCCCCAACTCACTTTTCCTTTCCTTCTCCTAATGTAATAAGACTTTTTAAAAAAGATTTTTTATTTATTTGAGAGACAGAGAGATAGTGAGAGAAAGCATAAGCCAGAGAAGGGGAGAGGGAGAGGGAGAATGATCCCAGGACCCTGGGATCATGACCTGAGCTGAAGGCAGATGCTTAACTGACTAAGCCACCCAGGCACCCCAATAAGATTTTTTTCGAAAAGGTTTACTTAGGGGCATTTGGTGGCTCCGTTGCTGGGAGTCTGCCTTTGGCTCAGGTCATGATCCCAGGTTCCGGGTTCGAGCCTCGCATCAGGCGCCCTGCTCAGCGGGAGCCGGCTTCTCCCTCTCCCACTCCCCCTGCTTGTGTTCCCTCTCTCGGTGTGTCTCTCTCTGTCAAATAAATAAATAAAGTCTTTTTTAAAATGTTCATTTAAAAAAAGGTTTACTTACTTTTTTGAGAAAGAGAGAATGCGCATGCGCATGAGTTGGGGGAGGGGCAGAGGAAGAGCCTGCCGCGGGGTTGGATCTCTGGGCCCAGGAGATCAGGATCTGAGCTGAAATCAAGAGTCGGATGCCCAACCAACTGAGCTACTCAGGCCTCCCTACAAGAATAAGACTTTTCTGTTCTGTTGTCTTTACGCTATTCCAAGAGACTTGCTTCGGTAAATGACCTGACTATTCATTACATAAACTTCCCTAAAGACCCGCCAATTCTTCAGGGGAAAACATCAACAGACAGTTTGTACCTTTAGATTCCTCGACTCCCTTGTGTTGAAAAACCCTTAGCTTGCTGCCTCCACCAATTCTGGACTGTTCTCTTCTGACTCTAATTCAATCCCAATCAAACCCCAGCACTGAAATACTCTCCTTCAGCCAAACTCACAATTCCCAGTAAATTCTGAGTGTGCCTGCCCACCTTGAGATACTGACAAAGCTCCGGCGTGGTGGTCTTCTTAACCGTGGCAAGCAATAAACTCAGCTTGGTCTTACCAACACGATCGTTGTATTGGGGTAGGATCGCGGGGGCGGGGGGCATCCTTTGACAATTTTAAGACAGAACCAAAACCACTAAGACATATGCCAAGAATTTCCTTCATTCATCAGTGATCGGGTGGCTCCTTTGCTGAACGGGACACTAGTTTTTAAATCCTGGAAGAGCATTCTCTTAATTCTTTGGTGTAATTCACAAAGTAATGGCCCCAGACACAAAGCTCCTTGAAGTTTGGTCTGCATGATTCACATTTTCTCCATTACTCTCTATATCTCAACGATGGGCAAAGCAAACCCTGATTCGTGGCCTTCGTCAATTTCTCTGGCATCAATATTCCCACCATGGCCCATTTCATGCTACCAACACGAAGTCACCAGACTCTGTTGGGAAGAGCTTCCCAGCAGCACATCATTCGCTAGTATTTCTACCACGCAGATATATAAACACCATCTCAGGGGCATAAATAGTAAAACGTAGCAAAATAATTAGGACGTGATGCGTTTATTACCTTTGTTTTTAATATGTTATTTCTTAATTTATATAATTTAATACTTAATAATGGCTACATTAAACAGCCAGCTTGCAAAGTTTTGGAAAATTCAACAGTTGCCTCTCACCCACAGGGACAGCCAGCTTCAGCACACCACTGGGACTGACCGCAGAGTGGCACTTCAGGGGGCGCCTGGCTGGCTCATTCAGCAAGGCATGTGACTTTTTTTTTTAAGATTTTATTTACTATTTGATAGCAAGACACACAGAGGGATAGGACACAAGCAGGGGGCGTGGGAGAGGGAGAAGCAGGCTTCCTGCTGAGCAGAGCCTGATGCTGGGCTCGATCCCAGGGCTCTGGGATCAGGACCTGAGTCATGACCGAGCACCCCAGGCGCCCCAGCATGTGACTCTTGGTCTCAGGATCAGGAGTTCAAGCCCCACACTAGGGTTAGAGCTTGCTTAAAATCAATAAGAGCGCCCGGAGGGCTCAGTCAACTGAGCAAGCAAATCTTGGTTTCAGCTCAGGTCATGATCTCGGGGCCCTGGGATCAGGACCCTGCACTGGGCTCTGCACTGGGCTCCGAGCTCTGCACAGAGTCTGCCTAGGACTTTCTCTCCCTCTCCCTCTGCCCTTCCCCTGCCCGTGCCTCACCCCACCCTGTACTCTCTCTTTCTATAATAAATGGGTGAATCTTTAAAAAAAAGTTTACGAGTGCCTGGGTGGGTCAGTCGGTTAAGTGCCTGCGTCTGGCTCACGTCATGATCCCGGAGTCCCGGGATCCAGCCCTGCGAGGTCCCTGCACAGTGGGGTGTCTGCTTCTCCCTCTTCCTCTGCCCCTCCCCCACCATTCATGCTCGCTCTCTTTCTCTCTTTCACTCACTATCTCTCTCTCTCTCAAATACATAAAATCTTTTTTTTTTTCTTTTTAAGTTTAGGGGTGCTTGGGTGGCTCATTCATTAAGTGTCTGCCTTCGGCTCAGGTCATAATCCCAGGGTCCTGGGATCGAGCCCGCTTCCGGCTCCCTGCTCATCAGGAAGTCTGTTTCTCCCTCTCCCACTCCCCCTGCTTGTGTTCCCTCTCTCACTCTCTCTGTCTATCAAGCAAATAAATAAATCTTTTTTTTTAAGTTTAACAATAAATAAATAAATAAATAAATACAATAAAGTGGCACTTGGGAACTTTTGAGGGTGACCAAAATGTTCCACATCTTGATTGTGGTGGTAGCTGTAAGGCCGTATAAGCTTGTCAGGATAGATAGAACTGTACAGAAGAAAAGGCTAATTTTACCATATAAGTCATGCTTCAGTAAGCCTGAAACGAGGGGGTATTTGGCAGCTGGCATCCTCTCCCGTGGCACCCCAGAACCGGACCTGGAGGCTGGCATAGCACCCAGCACTCTTCTGGAGGAGAGGCTTCTGCAACTGTCCCGGAGCCCAGGGAGCTCGGGGCACCGGAGTTGGCCAGGACGTCCCCCCACCGGCCGCCCCAGGCCCTTGCCACCTCTGCTCCAGCAGCACTGAGCCGGCCCCTCCCTCTTCCAAAGCGAAACCCTGAGCCTGTGCAGGATTGGTGGAGGCAAGTCACGTGGCCACACTCTAGCTGCAAGGGAGGCTTGGAGCTGGCATGTTTGAGTTCTCCCTCCCGAGAGCAGGGTTCACAGTGTGGGGAATGCCGCCGATCTAGGAACAGGGTTCTCAGGACGCTGAGCGGGCACACGAGCACAAAAACGGTCCCCTGCAATGACCACCGCTTACAGTCACCAGCACACGATATCATCCCAGTTATTATCAAAAACCTGGTTCTGGCCCTTCTGTGGGCAGGTGCCCCATTAGAACCCACAGATGGGGACAGGTGTCAGACAGGTCCCTTCCTAGAGGAGCTTGCCATCTGGTGGGAAGACCTGGGGAACCGCCCTGCAGGGCAGCCTGTGGAGAAGGACGGCTTCCTGGAGAAGGGGACATGGCAGCTGAGATTTGAGGGTGGGAAAGACCTAGACAGGAGCCACCCGGAAGGAGGGCACCTCACCAAAGGGCCTGTGTGGGGAAAGGCTTGGAATAAGAATGTGCTCTTCCTGCGAGGGGGCTTGGCTGGTGCAGAAGTGTAGGCCGTATTTCTCAACAGTCCTGACCTCAGCTTCCGACTAAGGAACACATTTTGTGTTGCAGCACGCACATAGAGACACACACACATATATGAACCAGGAAAAGGTTCGCAGGGTAGTTCTCACTCTGCCACATGCCATGTGTCTGATATTTTCTACACTAACTTATCCTATTTTGTTATTTTTTTTTCAAATGCAAGTCACCACTCATGAAATTGACCTCATGACACGTCAGTTCTGCGGGGCCCATGGAGCTGGGGGGGAGACGCAGGAGCAGGGCAATGGGAGGCTTTGAAGACCGAAACCACAACATTCGGACTCTGCCCTGCAGGTTCTTGTGTGGTGTGCTGATTGGAGATGATCGATATACACCATCTATCAATATTTAAAATGCACATAACTTTTGACCCAGCAGTTCCACTTGGAGGAATGCAGCCGAGAGAAAGACCCAGCAAGGAGCTCGGAGAGGTGCAAACAAGGATGTTTGCTGTGACCCTGGAAAGTCAGACGCCACTAAGTGGAATAGTATGCAGCCCTTCCAAAGACTCACTCTCGGTCACGGGGAGGTGTCCGGGAGCCTGGGGAGGGGGGCACAAAGTCAAGTCACAGAGCCAGGTAGGCTGTTTGCTCTCAGTTTTGGATAAATCACACCTGTATGTGTGTGTACATTCACGTGTACGGGTGACTTTTAAAAGGAAATTTAGAAATTAGAAGATTTGGACAGATGCTACATATATCAAGCCAGACATATATCTCTCCAAAGTGGCCCTAGGAGTAGAGAGGGTTGGGGGCTTATAGGGGAGAGGTTGGGGTCTGGACAGGCTTAGGAGTATTGGAAGATGTGGGCAAGGAGGTTTCCCCATTACTCCCAGTGCTGAGTGCAGGGGGCAGTGGTCAGGGTGGGTGTCTGAGTAGCTCATTGGAAGCGACAGTTCTAATCCCCCACCTGAATAAGTAGTGGGGGTTCTGGGAACCCAGAAAGGGTGCTTCATCCAACCAGAGAATCAGGGAGGGCATCCTGGAAGAAGCGGCAGGAGTTTGGAGTATGAGTAATGAGAGTGAACAGTGCTTGCGGGAGATTAGGAGGAATCATCCTCTGCAGCCCGGAGCCTGGACCCTCAAGCATCCCCTGGGTTGGCGGCTGAGTGAGGAGAGAGCTGGGCCTCGCTGGGGACTGACAACCAGAACACCACCACCCGTGAGGTTTCTGTTCAGTACCCCCTCCCCCCGCCCCCAGACCGGCCGCAGGGCACTATGGGAGCAGTTATGCAAATCACCTCCCCAGTGTGGGTCTCATTACCTTTCAGTGACTGGCAGCTGCAGAACCCCATTGGCCTGGAGGGGGTTGGGGGAGGTTGCACTTCACCCCCTTGTACCCCGCCCTCCTGCATGAGCCTCCGACCCCAATCACATCTGGTCCACATGGGCCCTCTGTAGTTCCAATCCTGCCACTTCCTGCTACTGTCTCTGGACATCCCCGACCCCTGCCCCTCCTGTACCCCTTCCCTCAGCATTCAGCGAGTTTCACACAGTGGGGTCCCCAACAGTCTCATGGGTCTCCCCTAGCACCCTACCATGAACGAGATGGGTCGTCTCCCTCCGCCAGCTGTACCTCCTGGCCATTGTCTACTCTGACTGTCCCCCCCCCCACCCCACCCCCGGGCTGGGGCGTTCTGATAGCATGCACCCACCCACATCCCTCCAGGTCCAGCCCAGACCTCTAGGAACCCCACTATCCTCTCTTCTGGGTCCCCCTCACCTCCTAGGGAGGGACCTCTTGTGTGAGGCACTGTCCTGGGCTCCCCCAAACTCCCACGCAGCCCTCCCTGGGAGGTCCTCGGTGAGAGTGAGCAAAAGGAGATGCGTTTACCAGAGGGCAGTTCTGGCCAAAAGAGAAAGTCCTAAGGCCACTTCTTTTTTTTTTTTCTTTTTTAAAGATTTTATTTATTTATTTGACAGTCAGAGATCACAAGTAGGCAGAGAGGCAGGCAGAGAGAGAGGAGGAAGCAGGCTTCCCACTGAGCAGAGAGCCCGATGCAGGGCTTGATCCCAGGACCCTGAGATCGTGACCTGAGCTGAAGGCAGAGGCTTTAACCCACTGAGCCACACAGGCGCCCCACTAAGGCCACTTCTAGGGGCCACTGGACCTCAGGGACAAAGCTGGGAGAGGGTATCAGGGAACAAAGGGATGAGGGAACCAGAAGCGGAAGCGGGGTGGGGGGTGGGGTGGGGGGAGGTGTTTATCTCAGAAAGCAGGCAATGCTGGCACCAGGTGGACCCAGAGAAGTGACTTGGAGGGAAAGTGTCAGTGGGAAGTGTGGCTCTCTCCAGCGCAAGACTGTGTCGGGCTGACAGGTGCTCTAGAGAATTTGTCCCGCATCATCGCTAACTGCTGATGCACAGTAGCCCCGTTTTGCCAGCAGCAGCCCCATTTTACAGATGAGAAAGCTGAGGCCTGAAGAGGTCAAATAACTGACCCAAAGTCACACAACTGGTAAGCAATGAAGCCCAGGAGCCTCTTAATGTCCTTGCTGTTCAGAGGTCAAGGGCACCCCCCCGCCCCCTGCAGAGCCGGGGGTCTCTAATTCCAGCTGCCCCTAACTGGACTAGACTCTGGACTAGGAGCTCCTTGAAGGCAAGGAATGGGGCCAGGGTTCATCTGGGTCTCCCCTGCAGCCGCCACTAAACATTCAGTCCTTGACTCACTCGTTCCCCTTGTTTTTACTGTGCAGCACGTCAGAGTCCCGTGCCTGTCGGAGCCTCAGGCCCCTCCCCTGCAGGATGAGAAGGTTGTCTGGAGCTGAGAGGTCCAGATCAAAGAAGGTGGGCCGTGTCGGTACTTTCCTATCTCCTAGGAGTCAGACTTAAAGGATTAAAAAGTAACAGGTGAACTTATTTTAAAAATATACCTTGTAAAGTAATAACAACAACAACAACAACAACAACAAAATAACTAAAAAGAGATGCCTGGGTGGCTCAGTTATTTAAGCATCTGACCCTTGGTATCAGCTCAGGTCCCGATCTCCAGGTCGTGCGTTCAAGCCGTGCACTGCGTTCCATGTTGGGTGTGGAGCCTACTTAAAAAAACTAACAAACAAAAAGAACTAAAAACATACCCTGTGAACCCAGTCCCCCAAAATATTATCATTTCAGCACGGAGCCCATGTGAACTTGATAAACGAGACATGTTATATGCTTTTGCTCCTATTGGGTCCAAGGTGTGTATTTGACCCTTCCCGGACATCTTCTTCCAGACCCGCCACACCTCTGGTGCTCAGTAGCCACATGGGGCCGTCATGGTGGACAGCGTCGCTCCCGATCGGAAGGTTCTAGAGAGATCAGATGGCGAAGGGTGTGTGAGCCCCTGGTTCCCAGCCTGGCCCACAGTGGGAACAAGCATCAGTGCGAGGCCCCCAACCCCCTTCCTCCCTCAGCTCAGCAGAGCGTCCCCTTTCCTCCTTTGTGGCCGTGAGTCAGGGGCCCCTGTGGGGTACCCCTGGGACTGAGGCTCTGCTGACTTTCCAGGAAGGAGCAGGAGGGAGGGAGAGAGCAGGCTGGGGCCTCGAGGAGGGAGCTGCTGCCGCCTGGCACGGGGACAGAGTTTGTTTGCACCTCTTTGAAGCCAGAGATGAAAGCGGGGCCCACATGGCTGTCTTTGATTCCCTCCTCCCTGGGCCCCCGCGCAGCTGCGGCTACGCCTGGCCCCGTTCTGCGCGCTGCCCCAGGGGGAGCAAAAGAGGCCCCAGACCAAGGGTCTTCCTCCCCTGGGTGGCTTGGGGGAGAAGCGGAGGGAAGAGCCTCCATCCTGGGGAATCTGACCACAGGCACAGACAGACCTGCCCAGGAAGGGACAGTGACAGCCTTCCTGGAGAAGAGGGACCAGTGTGATGTGTAGAACTTAGGGACACCTGCTGCCCCAAACTTCTCTACGGCCAGTGCCCGAGGGTCCATCATGAGCGGTCAGTCCTTAGGAATAAACACAGGAAAAGAGAGTTGGGTGAACCGCTTGACCTCGTAACCCTCTGTAACGCGACAAATATTTACTGATGGCCTACTGTGTGCTGGGCACTGCTCTAGGTGCCCGGCTGGCACGTACCACGGAGCAGATGGAATGAAATGGAGCGTGCGAAGTGCTTAGCATGGTGTCTGGCACATAGACATTGCTGAGCACACGTCGCCCTGCATCACCATCATCACCATCATCACCATCATCACCATCATCATCATCATGGCCAAGTTCTGCAGGGTCTCTTAACCACTCCCAGGCACCGAGGCAAGAGAACCAGCTGCTAGAATGGGGCCCACCCCCCAGGGCTAATCCGCCAAGCTCTGGCCTGAGCTCTGCTTCCTCCTATCTCCTAGGTGCCCTGGGGCCAGCCCTTGGCCTGGGGGGAGGCAAGACCACTGACCTTGATCAGTGGCCGCTGTGACTCAAGAATGGTGGCTCAGACCAGAGATATGCTCCTGGCCAGCATGGAGGCAAAGCCACATCTGGAATGTGGCAGGCCCCTCCCCTGTCCCAGGCCCGCAGAGCCTCCAGAACCTTCCTCAAGCCGCCATCAGGGGCTGGGGCAGCTGCTCACTAGGGGTGTGGCTTCTGCAATCCCCACCCCATATCATCCCCAGCAGCATGGTCCATGGTTCCTGGGTCCTGACCCCCGTCCAAACAGCCTCTGACGTCTCCCGGCCAGCCCAGCTCTGAGGAAGAACCAGCTTTGTCCTCCTCCTGCTCCTGGCAGCGGGCACTGCCGGCACCATGGCGGGCCCGGCATCCTTGCCCACGCACAGAGGATCAGTGAGCCTCTCCTGGGCAGGCCCCTCTCTCCTGATCCCCTCTTTGTTGACATCTTGCCGCTTCTCATGAGTCAGGGGAGAGGTGGTTAAGCCAGGGCTGGAGAGAGGAGCAAAGTAGGGAAGAATCGAGTCCAGAGCGCTCGTGATGACCACTGGTTTGGTAGGAGGGCTGAGGCAGACCCTTCCCAGACGGGTCTGTCTCTCCCTTGCATCATTGGTTCCAGGCAGGTACGGTTGTCCCCATTTTACAGATGGGGAAATGGAGGCTGACAGGGGCGGAGACACTCGCCCGCAGCCACACAGTGGGGAGGGAGGGAGGGCAGCCAGGAGTCGGACCCACGTCTGGCTGATTTCGAAGTCTGTGTTCGTTCCATGCAGCCACACTGCCAAGGAACTCCGCCGTCTTCCCCAGGAGCGCAGAGCAGCCCCAGGCCGCTCCTCCAAAGCCTGAAACCCTAAAGCCAAGAAGCCTGCCCTAAGGACAGATGCGATGGAGCAGAAGAAGTCCGGCCTTGGAGACAGACACCTGCTAGGACTCTCCCCAAACCCTGGGACCTGGGCCCGGAGCCTCCCCTCCAGACCTTCCCCTCCCCGCCCCACCGAGGAAAGGGCTCAGAGAACACGGGACTTCGGGGAGCGTGCACAGCGGGCAGGATGGCTTCAGGGGGCCCATCGCCTCCTTCTTTTATCCCAGCGGCGGTAGATGCGTTGACTGTGTGTAAGACAGAGAGAGACACCAGCGCTCGGAAGTCCCAGTTTCGTGGATACTTTTGCTTAGGCAGTGTCTCTGTGTGTGACAGAGAGCGCTGACCGAAGGGACAGTACTAAGTGAAATCGGAGAGGTGTGGGGAGGAGGGCACGGCATATCGGCATGCCCACTTCTGGGAGCCTGGAGCAGATGTGATGGCCAGTGTCTACCCGAGAGGGACCCTAGGCAGTGAGGGAATTGGAAGCGGGCAGTGGGGGACCCCCATGAAGACCTGTGTGCGAGAGACAGAGAGAGAGAGAGAGAGGGAGGGAAGGGGGGCAGGGAGGTGGGGCAGAGGGACAGAGGCGAGCCGTACTCAAGGACCCGGCCCCAGCGGCCAGCCGTGTGCACCCCGCCCGGTGCCACTGGAGGCCACGTTGCCGCCTCCCCTCCCCGGGCCGGGCGGTCCACAGCTGGCTGATGTCAAACACACATGTTTTGACTGAAGCTGCTTCCCCCCACCTCCTGAAAAACGCCAACATTAAAGGGAGTGTAGCTTTGTAAAACTGAAACTGTAAAACGCTTCTGAAACCCAGCCCGGGGGATTAAAGAAACCACATGAAAAGGGACTTGGGACGACCTGGATGCTGACTTCCTGTTCAGAAGTTCGCTCAGCATGTGCCTCCCACCCGGCCAGGGGCGTGTAGTGAGGAGGAGGAGGAGGAGGAAGGCCAGGGCCAGTGAGGCCTTGGGGGAGGGGGGTCTGCAGAAGTCCAACGCTCACAAGGTCCAAGGTCCGACAATCTCGCGGCGACCCCATCCTTTCCCACCGCCCCCCTCCACCAATCACCCCGCCAGGCTTCTGACCTCCGGGAGCTCTGAGAAGGTGCCCTATTGCCCTTGACCTTGGGACCCTGCCCTACAGTTACAAAGGGATCGGGTGGCGAATAGACCAGTCGCCCACCGTCTACTTCCCTGCCCCTGTCAGTCTCCCCTGTTGGTCCCGACACGCTGTCCCTGGCCCTGGACCCCTGGACCCCAGCTCAGCGTCCGGGTCAATCCTGCTTAAGGGCCTCCCCCAGGCACCGGGGCTTCGACTGCAAGTTCAAGTCTCAGCTCTGCCCCTTATTCTCCAGGGGACACCCGAGGAGCTACCCTTGGGAACTTCGTACCTTTTCCCACCCCACGTCACCCAACAGTGTGTGTGTGTGCAAGGATGCTGTGATCGGGATGGCACAAGCTGGTTCTCACTCTGCTCTCACAAGCAGGAGGCTGGAGATTCCCCCCCATGCGTCTCCCTCTTGCTACATGGCCTTGGCCAAGTCCCGTCCTGTCTCTGGGCTCAGGACCCTCATCCTTGGAAAAAGAAGGTAGGGTGGGCTGGGTCAGAGGGAAAGCCTGTGCTATGGCCACACACGCACACACACACCCATCATCTACCCTCCGTGATAGACACTCACCCCCATCACACACGCACATCACACGGACACAGACCCACGCACGCACACACGTCACACACACACACACACCACAGGCCACTTGGTGGCCACCACCAGCCCCATCTTCATTACCACCTTCCCTCCATTATATAAACTCCCTGTGCCCTCCAGTGTCCCCCGCAATCACTTACCTAATATTAGGATATTAAAAAATATGGCAAGATTTTAAGAGACTTATTAAAATGCAATTAGCAGCGTGTACGACTTAAGCAGGAAGATTATTTTTAAAAATGACTTGATTGTGCAGAATACCACGCACCTTCCCGAGGCCGTAAACCTGCCAATCACACACATGCTCAAAGGAAGAGGTTTCCTCGCTTTCTCTTTGTCCTTCAGGGTTTTCTCCTGCCCCGGGTGACCATGAAGGCTGTGGTCCCCCAACCACCAGACAGACAGACAGACACACACGCACGCGTGCAACGCAAGCACATTTTGAGCCCCCAACCCACACACATAAGACCCCTCAGAAGGAAGCTCAAGGGTTAACCGGGTCCAAAGTCAAGCCCAGAGAAGTTTGGAGAAACCAGCCAGAGGGTAGGCAAGGGGATGGGGAAGACCCCCAACACACACCCGTGACCCTCAGCCCCAGGACGATTTGGACTAGCAGAGGCGGCAGGCAGAGTAAGGACGGCAAACAGTCCTGGCTGCGAACGGGCCGCGGGTGGGAATGCCTGAAGGGAGGAGGGAGAGGTCCAGGTTTTGGGTTGCGGCTGAACCCCTCTGAGCCTCAGAGACCCCCTGCGCACGGTGCCCCTGGCGCCCCCCTCCCCGCCCCCGCCCTAGCTGGAACTGTGGGTTATGCTGCCCCCTGCCGCCCGCTCGCCACACTGCAGCGCCGCTGCCCGGACCCGGCTGCGGAGCGAAGGAGCTCGCGCGGTCCAGGGCCCACAGTTCTGCAGCCGCGGGGTTCACCAGAAGGACCCCGGATCTTCCAGGCTCTACTGTGAAGAGAACCGCGCATTTGGCAACGAAACGTGGGGACGGTTCTCCGATCCGCCCCCCCCACCCCCCCACCCCGGCTGCCCCACCCTTGGCTGAAGGAGTTTATCAAATGTGTTTGCTACTTCCTGGCATTAGGCTCCCGCTGGCACTTTTATTCCAACCATAAAAAGGCTATTTCATTGAGAAATAAAGTCCCATCTCCCTGACGTGTGACTCCTTTCAGAGCTCTCAGCCGCCAGGCAGAATTTATGTTTCCCGGATGCTCTCTCCTGGGATTGCAACTGGAAATTGGGGAGAGGGGACTGGAAGGGGGGCATTTCCTCTCTCGTTGATGGACTTGTACTTGTTCCTTTGGTCTGAGGAGCCCTGGAAACGCAAGGTGTCCAGGAGAGAGCCTTTGCCTTGGAGTGAGGAGGCCGGTGTTTGAGCCCCTGGTTCTGCAACCCATTAGCTGTGTGAACTTGGGCAAGGTCCTGGGCCTTGTTTCCTCATCCATAAAATGGGAAGAGCAGTTCCTCTCTTCCTCAGAGAGATGGAGCTAGGTGCCCCGGGCACTTAGAAGCTGTACGGATGTCTAGCACAGCTACCATGAAGGCAGAGGAATTCTCTGACTTGGGGTGGGGGGGGATACGGGGGGAGCTGTTGGTGACACAGAGTTTTTCCCAAGCAGGGAGGGGGCCTCAGCTACTCTGTGCATCAGAATCACCGGGAGGGCTTGTTAAAACACAGGTAACTGGTCCCCAGCTTCTGTGTCTTGGGATCGACAGGTCTGGGATGGAGACCAAGAACTCGAGTTTTTTTTATGGATTTCTTAGGTGATGCTTATGCTGCTGGTCTGGGGGCCCCACTTTGAGAACTGTTGTTTTGAGAGCTTCGAGATCTTGGATGTAGGGCCCTTCAGCCTGGAGAGGAATGAGGAGCCAGTGGGAGGTCACCTTTGGAGCAAGGTCATGGTGGACCTGGGCCAACTACATGAGAGTAAGAATCTGTCCGTATCATCCCATCTTGTCCCCCCACTGGGCTTGGCCTGTGTCTCTGGTGGCCCCCACTGTCAGAGACCAGAGCTGTGGGCAGCACAGAGGTCAGGCAGTGGCCGGGGGTGAGGCTGAGCTGGTTCTCTGAGGATGGACTATCATGGGGGAGGGGTTCGGGCAGACCTACATGGGAGACTCTTGACGTGTCTTCCCAGGAGTGGAAACTGCCTGGCCATCCACCCCTCTTCCCTGTTGCTAGAAAACAGAAGCCCAGAGAAACGAACTGACTCGCTCAAGGTCACACGGCTTGGACAGGACACCCAGAAAAAGCCCTTGCCACCACATTGCCTCTCTGGCCATGCAGTAATTTGGAGGATTATGAGGTTGATGACTCCAATTCCAGTTTAAGTAATATTCAAATACCCAACGGAGACTTACCACTAAAGCTAGAAGAGCACGTTGTCACGGAAGTCTGCCGTGGAAGCGGCGAAAATCTAGGAATTCAAGACCTTCAGGGAGGGAACAGCAATGAGCCTGCTTGTTGCAAGGCATGAAAATGGGCTTTGTTGGTCAGGGAGGAAAACCGAAAAGGGAAATTGGCCCAGGGTTGCTCTGTGTAACAGGACAGAACAATAAAGGCATCACAGACCCCGACGGGATGAAAAAGACGGGGACCCGAGCACCTGCGGGGGAGAGGAAATCACGCAATGCCTAACCACCCCAAATCCTGAAGTGTCTGAGATCCTGCCCTGCAGGGTACGGACCCGGAGGGGAACAGCCTCTCCTTGCTGGGATCTCCCTGATCACAGACACATCGGCCATCAGGAAATGAGTGCCAGAGCGGGTTTCCGTCTCTGCAGCCCTTTCGGGGAAGGGCCGGCCTCCAGCAAAGGAAATGAGTGCCAGACCTGGAAGGTCTGCACGGGATGAGTGGCTGAGGAACAGTTGTACCCGTGCCCACGCCATCCCGGGATGGGGTACAGGTGCCACCCAGGCCCTGCAAGACCCAGAGCCCCAGTCTGTCATGGATCCGGGCTGTCCCGTATTGAGGGAGAACAGGAGACCCCCCAGAAGCCTGGACGCTTTCTAATGCAACACGGAGTGTCCCGGTTTTGAGTCAGTGCGCGGCGGAGCAAGGGGAGAGAAGAGGAAGAAAGTGCTTGGTGGCTGCTGCGCCACCCGCTGAGCTGGGCCAAGTTCCCAGACCCGCGTAGCTTTGCAGCTCATTGCCCGCTGGGGGCAGAGCCGTTTATGCCAGGTAAAGGCTGGCGATTTCATTAACTCCCTTCCCTTTGTCTCGTCTCCAAGCACACAGAGCAGTTAAACAGGCAGAGGACTTGGTAAAGGGTCAGCCACAGTTTATAGGATCCTCTTGGGGTGGGGTGGGGTGTGTCCCTGGTCTTTGAGGCCCCAAAGCTAGGGGGTTCTGCAGAGATGGAGAAGGGGAGGACGGAGATGGGGGCCCGGGAGACAGACAGACAGACAGACAGAGACAGAGCCTGCAGGCTGGTGTGGTGACCTGCAGCCCCAGTGGTCAGGAGAGAGGCCTTTTGAGTCACTTTTCCTTCCGGGGGGAGGGGGGTTGGCTACTCTCAGCCAGGGCCTCCCTCCCCTGTCCCCTCTCAGCTGCTCCTGCCCTCTGATGTCCACTTTCCAGCAAGCTCTTTAAAGCCAGAATAAAATCTGGGCCCCTACGTGCCTGCGCCACCCTCCCACTGTTCACTCCAGCAGCTTCCGTGAACTTCTTTCTGTCCCTCCAAACCTCCTCAGAGCCCTTGCTGTCCCTCTGTCTGGATGCCCTGGCCCTCCACTCTGTCCCTGTTTCCCCTTCAGACGGAACCGCCGTGAACATCCCGCCCCAACCTATGCCCCATCCAGGTTGCGCGTTTGGGTCCCTTCAGAGGGCTCGGTGCCATCTGAATTGTTCACGCGTGGCTTTATTGTCTGTCTCCAACCCCCCCCCACCCCGCCACACACACTCACACACTCACACACATGTGTGTCCACTAGAACGTTCGCTCCCACAGGAGGGACTTTCTCCATCCGACTCACGGTTCCCTTCCCAGTAGCTGGAACAGCGTCTGGCACGGAGAACACACTCCCTAAATATCTGTCCAGTGACAGGGGCCATGACAGGCCCACTGAGAAGGCAGCTGGGGTCTGGAGAACCAGGCAGCCACGAGCCCACAATATCAGCACTGGGTTCTAACCCGCTTCCCCACCAGCTTATGAACATGACCTTCTAGCCCAGAGCCGTGGGCTCTCGGAAGGTGATCCCAGCCCTTCTTTCCTCCCCCAGGCCAGGCTCCCCAGCCAGATGCCCTGGGCAGCCGCCATGGCCTTGGGCCTCCTCCTGCGGACTTCCCCTGTAGGTGTCAGACTTGCCTTGGTACGGGGGCCGCTGTCCCCGGGCAGCGGGCCGCCCCGCAGGGGAACCGCCTGGCAGGGCGGAGGGGGGAAGAGGGGGTTGGCCTTGGAGTCACGGCTCCGATTCAAGAAGGGAAATCATCCGAGCTTTTAAAAAATTAAATGGAGTCAGTAATTTGATTTCAGAGAGAAGCTGAAAACCTCGTAATGGCAAGAGCAGCTCAATTCCGTGGTGAAAAGGAAAAGCCTTAAATGGGGCTATTAAGCTTTTTCCTGGGATGGATCTGCCCGGAGAAGTAGGAAGGAGGGGGGCGGGCAAGCGGGGAGAAGTCGTCCTGGAGGTAGAGACCGTTTATCAGCCAAGACAACCCTGATTATTTATTTATTTATTTGTTTCGCGTTCCGGGCGGTGCCCACGGCCTCCTCTTCTTGGCGGCGTTTCAAATCCCACTTCCAGCGCGGGGCGGCCCGGAGGGGGCGGGGGGCACCGCCCTTCCAGGGAAGCACCCTGTGCTGCTCCCACTCAGGCCACAGCTGGGCTTCGGGAGCACCGGTGTCCCCGGAGGTCAGCGGGGGTCATCAGAGCTGTCCGAGCCGGCGGGGGTACCAGCTGCTGCCATGGGAACCAGAGGCAGAGAGCAATGAGTCATGAAAACAAAGCAGTAATGCGCCCTGTTCTCCTCTCATGGGGTCCTCGCGAGACCTAGGGTCGTGACCCCGGAGGCCCAGGGGACAGCATCTCATGTAGGATCTTATCATCACCCAGCGCCCCCAGAGATGTCTGAGCTACGGCTGAGGGCTTTCTGTGCTCTCCTGGAATGAGCAGACATCCCCCCTGCCGGGGCTGGGAGCCCTGCGGTTTGGCTGCTCTGATTTGCCTGAACAGCAACCAGAGCGGCCTCGAGAATGGCTTACAGGTTCTGAACACATGCTGGGTGCAGGGCCCTGTGCTCCAGGCTTTGCATTTCCTCACTTACCCCTCAACAGCCCCGACTATTCTCGCCCCCATTTGACTGACGAGGAAACCAAGGCACGGAGAGGTTAGCGCCTTGCCCAAAGCCACACAGCCGAAGAGAGGAGAGACCACAGCAGCCTGGCGACACGGTGTCCATGCTTTCCCCCTTCCCGCCCCCGAGGCCTGCATCACCATGTTTCACAGGGAGCAGGCAAGCACAGGGACGCTAGAGGTCCCAGCCAGCAGGACGCCACGTGCCCAAATACTGTCCTCCCCTCTCCTTTGTGCTTAGCATCCCCTGGGGCACTCCTGGGACTCACCCCAGCAAGGGGGCCTCAGAGAAGGCTCTCCACGTTCTTCTGAAGCTCCGAAGGCCTATGACTTTCCGGACTACTTGCCTGTGTGTGTGGTGTTGGCGCCCGCTAGGGTGCCCCCCGGTGAGCAGAAAGCGTCTCCAGGCTTGGCCAGGCTGGATCAGGAAAAGTCCGCAGAAGCCCACGGGCTCTGAGTTTGCTGGACGTGGGCGCGGCCCCGCGCTCACTCTGTTCCACTGGCCAGGGGCTGACTTGAGGCCTCGGGCTCTCTCTCACCCTCCCTCCAATGAAGCTGCGCTGGGCACCTTAGAGGTGCAGGCCAGTGAACTCCCCAGAAGACCTGTCGGAGGCTGCCCGCTGCCGGCAGCTGCTGGGTGCCCACCCCGGGCCTTCCCAAGGGCTCCGGCAGACACTGGGCCTGGCCCCACCGCGCCTTAGACGTGCCCACACGGAATGGTGACTGTGGTATCCGTTCCCGGCGGGAGGATGAGTCCCGGCCCTGCGGTGTCCTGACTTGGTCCTGGGATGGCAGGTCTAGGTGCCCCTTAGTCTCCTTCCTGGTGGCCCTAAGGCCTCCATCATGGAGGGTATCCCCTGGGGCTCTCTGGGGGAACAGCAGGAAGCTGACAAGTTCCCAGCAGAAGGGGCCTTCCAGGGGACAGGGCAGAGCCAGGCCTGATAGGTCCTAGACTGTCAGGGTGACCGATGGCCTTGAGAACAGGAATGCTTCAGACTGTTTGGATGCCAGGAGAGGCAGCCGAGGAGAGGGGACATCGGAGAACAAATGAGTAGTCAGGCAGTGGGGACTGGGGAGGCCGGACAAGGGGACCAGGGCTGGCCTAGGCAGCTTGCGTGGACTCTAAGGACAGTGCAGCTGAAGGCGGGCAGGTCCCGAGAACCCCACATCCCCTGGGGGGGGGAGCCCAGGGCCCATGCTTCTTCCACAGGTCTGGCTATTTGCTGGAATGGTCCAAGCCCTTCTTCCGCAGCAGAGAGAGAAAAAGCATCAGACATAAGAGGAGGTGAGCTTAGGCCATGCCGAGGATGGCAGCCAGAGACAGCCTTCAGGAGCTGTGCCCTCAGGCTGGTGCCCCAGGCCTGCTCCCAGGCTCCAAGCAAAATGCTTCTGAGGCTCAGTTTTCCTTTCTCCGGGTGCACAGCGGCTCACCCCATCCACCACCTCTAGAGCCAGGGCCTCAAGGTCCCAGGGGGGATAAGCCAGGCAGGAGAGCTGGAGGGGAGCTGCCTCAGATGGTAGCTCTTGGGGACCCTGCTTTCTCTGCGGAATATTCTGAATTTGAGGAGGAGACTTGGCCAGAGGTCAGAGCGGGGCTCCCTTGGGAATAATGGTGGTGAAGAAGAAGGGTTTCGTGCCTGGCTGGGTCCACCGACACCTCGCAGGAACGAGGCCCCTCCGAGGAGATCGCAGTGGGGAGGCCAGGTGATGGACTGGGCTTTGGAAGGCTCGAGGGCAAAGCTCTGACAAAGCCCTTCCCCGGGGCCACCAACGGCAGCCAACCCTGCCGACCAGAACTGGGGACAGACAGCAGATGGCATTCTTGCTGGAACAGTCTCCTCTCTTGGGAATGGCGGAGAGGGAGCAGTCCTCAGTACGGCAGTTCAGACAGACAACTCCTCTCCAGAACCTTCCAGGAAGGAAGCAGGGATCAGCTCTCCTCCCCCAAAGAGACATAATCTTCCTGGCACCCTGGTGAAAGGGCCACGCATGTCCCCCTTTTACAGATGGGAAAATGGAGGCTTTGGGAGCTCAAATTCAAGCACTGGGTTAGGAACCTACCTTCATTGGCTGAATTTCCCAGACCCTGGCCCTGGAGTCCTTGTTGAGAAAAGTGAATGTCAGAATCTATTTTTGAAATAGAGTCACAGAATTGTACATATTCTATACGGACCCACCTGGTCCCAACTCCCACCCCTGCTTGTTGCCACCAGCTGGTTTCCTCTTCGAGCCATTCCCTACTTAGAGGCCACGTACATTGGCCCAGCCCCAAGAACCACACAAAACCAGACTCTGCCAGGACCCTACTGACCTGCTGGGCCAGACCATTCTTTGCTGTGGGTTCCCGTGCACCATGGGATGCCGAGCAGTGCCCGCGGCCTTCACCCACCAGATGCTGGTGGCCTTGAGAATGTCTCCAGACGTCGCTAAATGTCCCATGGGAGGCGCGCGCGCGCGCACACACACACACACACACACACACACACACACCCGTTGAGAACTGCCAGGTTAAAGCTTGCCAATTCTGGTTCATAGGTCAAGTACAACCTCAGACATGTTTGTTTTGGGTCTTTTTCTTTTTTTCTTTTTAGTCTTATTTATTTATTTGAGAGAGAGCGTGAGCAGGGGGAGAGGAAGAAGCAGGCTCCCTACTAAGCTGGGAGCCCCTCCCGGGGCTCCATCCTAGGACCCCAGGATCATAATGTGAGCCAAAGGCAGATGCTTAACCGATTGAGCCCCCCAGGCGCCCTGACACGCAGCGGGTCTTAAATATTTTTTAGATTAACCGATGAAATTTTGTAACCAGCTTCTTCTGGAAAACCAGACGATTGGGCGGGGTCTGGTGGCCACCAGCCCACCAGCCTCTCCACCAGGTCCTGTCCTCTCCCCGGCCTTCAGCACCCTTTGGTGGGCGGCTGGTTCGCTTCCCTTCCCTCATTTACACTCCCTGCCTGACCCCTCGAGGCATCTTTGTCAGAACCCCTGCTTGAAAACGTCAGATAGTTACAGTTTAACTATCTGGCTGGGTTCTCTTCTCCAAGCTGGACAGACCCTGGTTTCCACTGCCCTTGACAGCTGCGAGCTTCAATAATTAGGATTTCTACTGTAGGTTCTAACCACTTTGCAGGGGGGCAGGGGGAGAGGGGGGCGGCGGGAGGGATGAAAAAGATTCCATCACCACAGAAGGCTCAGGCAATCCCGGTGCATTAAATATTCCAATGCCTACATCATATGTTTACACAGAGAATTGTCCTTTGTCTAAAACGTTTTCTAAAAATTCCTAGTGAAAATGTAGCCCAACAAGCGTCTATTAAGTGCTTACCAAGGGGGTGGCGGTATGATAAGTCCCAGGAAGAATAAAATGCTGAACAAGTCACAGCCCTTGATCTCAAAGGGTTCCCATACAAGAGGGAGACAGGGGCATGAGCCAATAATCATAACAAAAATAGAAAGACCTAGAAGCAACAATACAGAGAAGTTAAGCATGTCCCCTGAGCAAAGATGACACACAGATTCGTGAAGCCTTCCATATTTTAAAAGAAGGAAGGAAGGGAAGGAGGGAGGGGAGGGACAGGGGAGGGACAGGGAAGGTGTGCTGGGAGCCAGGGAGAAGATAGATTCATTCTGGCTGCTGATATTAAATTAATAAAATGAGGAAAAGAACATTCTTTCCCCATGTAAATCTTTCCAGAGAGGCCAAAAACTCTTCCTAAATCGTTCTCATCACTGTTGCTGAACTATTTTTGTATTTTATTTACTATGTCCCTATAGAGAACCTACCCCCGCTTCAAAGCCTGGGACCAAGGTCATCTGCCCCTTGGCCTCTCCCCCAAACCTGCCTGCCCTCCTTTATAACTCTCCATACATTTCTCTCCTCCCCTTCCAGACTGAATGCCGCTCGAGAGCAAGGGTTCAAGCTGGTGGCCTCTGTTCCCTCCCCAGCTTCACATGGCCCCTCCCGCTGCCAAGTGCTTCGTGAATATTTTTCGGATAAAGATCTAGCCCTGCCTTTCCAAAGTCAATGTCAATGCTGCAGGAAACTGTTAAAATAAAAACAGCCAAAATGTGTAAAAACTTTCAAGAAACATTTCCATTCTCGGCAGACGGTTAGAACTCATCCCCCACCCCGCTTTTCCCCTTTGTTTCTAATTCTGAATTTGGGGCTAGATGTGGTAGGCAGTCCCCCTTTTAATCTTTAAATATAGTTCTGAATATAATTACATTTTTATGCAGCACCGAAACATCATATCCTGGTAACGGGGCATTCTTGCGCTATTAACATCTGCGTTAAATCTCCTCCGCGTCTGTCTTCTATTGAGGACAGTTGTGAAGTCTTAGATGAAAGTGATCGACATCATTTGTGAATTATGTGTATTTCCTTACGCTGTATATCAATGGGTTTTGCTCCTGGTGGTTTTGCGAAAACCAGGTTGTCTGATAGCCGGGCTTTCGCCGAAAACCCCTTTTAAGACATGGATCCCGGCGTCCTGGCACAGAGGACATACGTTGTGTCTAGAACAGCATTCGTCCTGGATTAAGGAATAAGTCGCTTCCAGCAATGGTCTTTGCCAAAGAGCTTGGTCCCTCTTGTAAGTGACCTGAGGAACGGGAGCCCGCCCAGAGAGCAGGGCGGATCAAAAGGCAAATGGCTCATCTTGTGCAAGGAACTCTGTTAAGCTTCTGCCCCCGCCATCTACGGAAGGTCCTCCCTACAGGTATGCGTATTCCCATTTTGCAGATGAAAACACTGAGGCTCAACAAGGTTAAGCGCCTCGCAGAGGTCCTGCGGGCCGCTAGGAAGGGGGTGGGGACTAAGTGGGGATGTGCCCAGTGTTTGACTCCAGAGCCAATGGCCACATCACCACTTGGCCTCCAGGCCACACGTGCTCCCGTACCAGTTCTAGCCAGTGTGTCTGACACCGTTTATAGTTGGGTGCGGAACCAGTCAGGCCCAGAAAGGGAAGCCTCATCACAGGAGAAAGAACCGCAGGGCCAGGGAAGGAGGATTCGTGTGGCGTGCGCCCGGGCACACCGTGATGGGGACTCAGTCAACCCCATGTTGGAAGAAGCTCTCCAGCATCCAGGGGATGAGGGCAGCTGTCTTGGCAAATGCCAGGCTACCTAGAGGAAGTCTGCTTTCCCGAGGCTTCTTGGGCCTCCTGGCCTCATGGTGGGGCCACAGATCAGTTGCAAATGGCAGCGTAGCTCCACAGTTCTGCCTTCCACATCTCTGATTCCACCTGGTGTCAGTGGCCTGAAGAAGAAGGGGCCTCCACAAGGGTCAGGACAGCCAAAGCCACCATCAATCAGGTCACTGAGTTGGACCTAGAACACCTTAGCCACCAAGTGGCTGATCACCCCCCAGTCACTGTTTTGGGTCCCTGGGAAGGTGCAAGACAGTGGACTTGGAAATTTTAGGCTCAGGCTTTCCCCCCAAGTGGGAGACTTATTTTTGACGAGACCCGGTCTCTGCTCTGGGGTGGCAAGCAAGACCTCTGACTCTGGCTGGCATGACCCTGGGATGGGGAAGGATATGGGACACAGAAAAATGGACACTTTGAGGCGCCTGGCTGGCTCAGTGGGTTAAGCCTCTGACTCTTGATCTCGGCTCAGGTGTTGATCTCAGGGTCGTGAGTTCAAGTCCGGCGTTGGACTCCACACTGGGTGTGGAGCCTACTTGAAAAAAAAAAAAAAAAGAAAAGGGAAGGAAAAAAGAGAAATAGACACTTTGCAGGTATGGGGACAAAAGGGTAGAGCCAGGACCTCAGCCAGGGACCATGGCCGCGGCCAGCACAACACACTTCCCGATCGGTGACATGAGATTTCTTGATGCTCGGTGTCACTGCCTGGCGGAAGAAAAAGGCCATCCCCAAACATCCAGGGGACCCTGCCATCTGTGAAGGCCCATCAGGAAGCAGATGCCAGGAGCCGGACGGCCCCCCAGAAGCTGCAGAAATACCTCTACCGAGACGGTCTTTAGCTCTGAGTGACCCAGCCTGGGGCCGGGTCCTCACCAAAGCTGCTCTTAAGAAACAAAGCCCGCATCAATTGTTTACACTTTAGCAAGAATTTCCTGTGTCAGCCTTCTCGTGGGGGGCATTTTAAGCCAGCTCTGCAGTGGCTTAAATGCAAGCACCTGCCTCCCATAAGCGGTTTCAGGCATCATGAGCCAGGAAAGCGAAGTTTGGGGGCTTGGCGGGGTCATCCCTGCTGCCTCAGAATCACCAGAGCCCCGTCGTGAAACTTGGTCCAGGATAAAATTCTACCGCACGCGAAGCCTTAGTCCTCTCTGACCCGGCCACTCGGAAGGAAGCCTCCGGTCCACGCGGCTCTGCACACACGGTTCCCTAGAATCTAAACTTCCCAGAGGTAGGAAGTGTTCTTCCCGATTCTAGACCTTTCCGTATTTTACTCCGGCCTCAACAAAGTAGCTGTTACCTACAGGGTCTGGACTGGGGTCCCAAATTCTGGCGGAGGGCCAGAGGGCCTGCCGGAGGCTGCAGACCCTCTCCCATCTCTGTTCTCAGACCCTCCCGGAGCCCATCTCGGGACCTCCCCGGAGCATAAAGACTCCGGGTTTGGGAGTCTAGTAGATGACTCCGCTCTGTGTCCACATGTCACACCTAACCCAGACCCCATGCACACTCAGACCCTCCAGGACAGCCGGGGTCTCTCTGTCCCAAGCAATTCAGGGATGCACAGTCAAGGTTGGGATTTTGGAGAGGCGAGGTGGGGTCGGGCCTTGGGAGGACGGTGCCTAGAGGAGGGAGGAACCCAGAAGGGACAGGATGAGAGAGAAAGAGATGAAGCCGGAAAGGGTGGACTTAGGGGCCCAGCCCGGTTGGACCGCTCCTTCCAGAAACAGACTCCCTCCACACGGGCCCCCTGCCCACTTCCAGACCAGCCTCTGGCCTAAACCCCCAGGTGTCAAGAGCCAGGGCCAAGGCTGCCGCTCCAATGCGATCAGGAAATATTATTTAGCCCGGATATTTTTAGCAGGAGTCGAGCTCCGAGCAAATGTCATGTGAGCCGTCTTCCCTTACACGGCAACTTTGGGCTATTTAAGGAGAGGGTAATTACGCTCCTGCCACCATGATCAGGGCGGGCTGAATCCGTGATTGCGGGCGGGAGCCCCTCATCTGCCATGCGGAGCGCTCACGCTAATGGAGCCCAATTTTCGAAGCCGCCTGCCTAAATCTGTCCGGCATCCCAGCTGGACATTTCAATTGGCCCCAGGGCTGGGGGGGTGGGTGGCAGCAGACTGTTCTTTGGGGCCTCGTAGCTGCCCCCAACAGCGGCTCCGACGTAGGCTCAGCCACAAGACCCCCCCGACCACCAGGTTGGGCAGGACTGCTGCCCCCCACTGGCCTCCTGCCTCTGAAGCAGATTTGGGCTCGTAATGGGGGAAGGCACGGATGCCCCCCCAGAAGCCCATCAGGCCGGCATCTTTCAGAGAACCCCTCAGCTCCCCCTGAAGCCTCCAGCGGCCTTGGGGTCTGAAGAAACAGGACCTACTCATTAACGGTCTGACCAAGGAGATGTGGACACTAGGAGGTCAAGGACAAGGTGCACTGAGGGGATACACAGGGGGGTGATGGGGCCAAGGAGGGGAAGGGCAGGAGCAAGAGATAAGGCAGCAGGCCACTTGGGGAGAAAGGCAAACTGGACCCTTGCGGGGGAGCGGATGCCTTGTAGGAGGGCTTGGCACACAGTAGGCCCCTCACTGGGCGGCACATGGGTGAGAGAATGAGTGTGTGGTCACCCCAGCTGGCCATGCCCACCAGGAAACCCGGACTCCATCTGGCCAGGCACACCTGGGGTCCCGTTCTCGGCTCCCTGCCAACACTTTAGTGGACATCGGCCATGGGGGACTTAAATCTAGGCGGGTGTCTGGATGGAGGGAGTGGGACAGAGGGAGTCCCCAGACCCTATCCTAGAAGGACTGGCCGGAGGAATTCAGGAGATTTGAGGAAGGGAAAGCAAGCTAACTTCAAATATTTGAAAGGATGTAAAACGGAGAAGGGCCCGGCTCCTTCCAGAGGCTGCTGAGAACAGACCCGGGACCAGCCTCAGCGCCGTGGGGACAAACAGCTCAGCCAAAGAAAACAGTGGTCTTGCAGTGGGATGGCGCTCCCCGGCCCTGGAGGCTTTTCGGAGAATCTTAGCACTGAAGGGACCTCAGAGGGATCTTCTTCCCGGCATCCGTCCAAAGGCGGGACCCCTCCCCCCAGATTTCCTCAGATGGCCTCAGGCCTCTGCCTGGAGGGCACCAGGGGAAGCTTCCAGCTTCTGCTGCCAAGACACAAGCCCAGAAGAGCTGGCACTGTCCGCCAGCCCCTCTCCAAAGGAGAACAGAAGTCAGAACCTTCTGCCTCGGGGTGTCCCCGAGCACCGGGCCAGCAGAACCTTCCAGAAAGTTGCTCCTGCCCCCACGTACCTGGCCAGTGGCGCTTCCCAGGGGCAGTGTCAGGGAGACTGCAGAACAAAGAGGAAGCAACAAACTCCTGGCAAGCGGTGAGCAAAGGTGAGTGAGTAAACATTTCTGCCTGAGCGCATGAGCGCGGGCAATTACCCCAGCAGGAGGCCGGCGAGAGAGAGCGGTGCCGGCTGGGTTGTTTGCTCATTAAGACAAGAAAATCATTTATGTTCTGGGACTCGAGTGTCAACAGACCCAGAGAAATGTCGTTGCCTCAGCTGCCGCCCTGGGGCCGGCCAAGGGGGCAGCTGGGGTCCCGGGCACAGCTGGCGGGCCAAGAGCGGGCGTGCGAGGCACAGACGCGCTCCGGGACCCACTTTCCATCAGGGTTGTCTCCCAGGCCCTCCTGCCTTGTTCCCCCCGCCCCCCGCCGCCCCGCTCCTTCCTTCTCACATCCAGCAATCAAGGGTGGAGAGAGGGCGGCCATGGGCCACACAAGCACACCCGTGGCACCGTACTTAGGGGGACCTCCCATCCCAGGTGCCCCTGCTGTGGGACTTTCAAGTGCCCACACTGGGATAGTCCCAGGTGAACCACGATGGCTGGTCCCCATGCAGCCCGGAGCCCCGCCACCACCCCGTAGGGGGCACCATTCTCCCCATGTCACAGGTGGTGATGAAGGTGACCGCGTGGGCAGAGCAGGAAGGTTCCAGAGCCCCTGCTGCAGCCACGTCCTCGCCCGCCACCCAGCTGTTCTCCCACTTCTCTATCCTTTCTCCAGCCCCCCTGTATTTGCTTCAGACCTGGGCAGGGAGGGAGTCACAGACCCTGGGAGGTAGGTCACCTGACCGACCCCTGAGCTGGAACAAGGCAGGGAGATGAGGCTCCGGGGACCGACTCGTCTCAACAACACCCTCCCCAGACCACCCCCTACTCCTCCAGACGAGGGACAGACATGGGCTCCCAGTGGCAGAAGGAAGAAAGCAGGAAGGAGGAGACCTGGCCAGCTCAGCCTACGGGGGCCCCCAGCCCTGCTACCCCCTTGGCCCTAGGGCCCCGCAAGAGGCAGGCTCAGGGCGCCGGTGAGCCCCTCCATTTCCCTGTCTTTGGAGATGCCGCCTCCCCTTGGGCAGCACAGAGGCTGGAATGGGGACAATGCCCGAGGGGTGGTGAGAGGGTAAGACGATTCCCCATTTCCGCGGGCCCCCTCCAGAGCCGTCCTGCTGTTCCCATACCCAGTCCCTCGCCTGTACCCTGGAATAAGGCAGGGAAGCCCCCGGAGGCTGGGCTTTAAGGAGGGAACCGATTCTGCTTCAACAAGGAAGGGAAGTCGCTATCAGCACCGTGCCCTTTAAGGCCCCACGCAGAGGCTATATTTAGGGCCGAGGACATTCCGCAGGACCTCGGGCAGCCTTCACTGGGAGCAATCGCTAATCACTGCATTGAGTTTACGGGAGCCCCTGGGCACACTTAACCCAGGGCAATGAATAGTTATTGCCGGCCTCCCGCTCGGGGCCTGTGGGCACACTTAAGCAAGAGCTCGGATCGCTGCTAGCGGGCACGGCCCGGGTACACCCTTGGGCACCCTGCGCCTCCAGCGGGGAGAAGCATAGTATTAAATATCTCTGTGCCCTGCGCCCACAGCTGCATTTAGCCAAGGGCAAGGCCGGTGAAACGGCTTTAATTAAAACTTAATGCAAGTTCAAGGTGCAAGCACGGAAGCAGCGGCTGCAGAAGTCACCAGGAATGAATCAGTCAATTCGACGAGGTCTCAGGTGGGGGAGAGGGGTGGTGGGGAAGGGAGGACAGGGCAGCGGAGACCTGTCTTCTGTCTCGTGCCTGCTGCCCACTGCTCTGTGTCCGTGTTCTGGGATGCGGGGTCTCCGCGCACTGCCACACTTCACTGGGTTAAGGACACCGGGCATCCCGGCTTCTATGGCAGGTCGTGGGAGACAAAGCTGGTGCCTGGGCCAGGAGCAGGTCCTGCTTTTCCTGTAACTCAGCCGGTGTTGCGTGACACGGGCCACACCGTCCCCCTGGCGGTCGCTCCCAGAATTACAGGCCAAGCGCAGGGGGAGAAGTGACCAGCCAGGAGCGTGGAAGGTCATTGCCTGGGGCCAATGCTTGGGGCTCAGGGGTAGAGCCCAGCGATTCTTAGGAGGACCAACAGCAGGACAGTGAGCAGGAAAAGCCGTGCCCATTCATCCCCTGCTCCTTAAGATTGGGAAGCAGAAGAATATCCAAGCTGTCTGTCCATCCACCCAGGGTTCCAAGCTCAAGGAGCTCAAGTTTCCTATCCTGGGGACGCCCCCAGAAGTGGGGTCCCTCCTGCCACAGCGCTCTTGTTAAAATTTAGACCAGAGGGGAACACAGCTATAAGCTTTTCCTGGGGCAAGTGTCCATGACTCATTTGAATCTGTTACCCTATTAGCAACACAGTTTCTGGCATACAGTAGGTGCTACATAAATGCTCGTTAAATGATCGGCAAGAGTCACGGTGGCCTTCTCTTTCCCAACTCCTCCTTCCGTTTCTCCCTCCTCTTCCCTCAACTTTCCTTCCCCAGTCCGATCTTCCCTTGCTCCCTGGCAGGGGATCACACACCAGTATCCCCCAGGCCAAATCCAGCATTCTTCCTTTCTTTCTTTTTTTTAGCCGCTTCGTGTTTGCAACATTAAAATCAACTTTTTAAAATTAGAAGATTTCCCATACAATTACAGATGTCGAGTTTCTCATGAAAAGATAGACCGTCTGGCCAGACAGGGCTGGGGTGGCGCGGAGGCTGCCCCTCTGCGGGGAGCAGGGGAGGAGGGCGGTGCCTGGCTCACAGCCCAGGTCACTGCGCGCACCCACATCTCTCGGTTCCGCTCTCTAGCATCGGTAGAACTGGGACAATAATCCATGGCTTAGGATCGCTCTGAAGATGAAATGAGTTAATATCTGCAAAGCGCTTAGAACAGGGCCCGGCATAGCACGGGTGCCGTGAAAGTATTCGCTAAATAAAGACAGGAGTAAAATTCTTGACTGCCTCCTCAGCCTGGCGTTTCTGGGGTGGGTTTGGCCCCCGGCAGCATTGGCGTCTGTAGCCACCGGCCATCCACATCCTGCCTGGCTCGCAGAGGCTCCCACAGGACTTGAGAGGAACCCAAGGGCAAGGAGCCCGCAAGGCAGTGAAGGAGTTCACCTGGGCAGGAACCTCCGAGTCCCGGTGTCTGACACGGAGACATTGCGCCGGACTGCACCTGCCGTCCTTTTATGGCTCGAAGTCTACAGTTCCTTGATGTTCCCCGGCTCAAGAAGGAGCATCCGAACTCGCCATTTTTTTGTTCAGTCTAGTGAGGAGGAACACGAGGACATCGTGTTGCCGCGTCAGTGGTCACCCCAGCGCTCCCGCTGTCCCCTGTGTCGTTCACATGCCCGCTCTCCTCCCCGTCCCCTCCCAAGTCTCTCCGACAAACCAGATGGGCACCAGTCAGTCCCCACAAATATCTGCGGGGGAGCAAGGCCACGCGGCACCCCAGCTGCCACCTCTCTGGCCGGCCATGTGTCAAGGCCCAGGAGCCCCAGTCTTTGGAGAGAAGCCCAGTCTGGGATGTCTCCCCCCCCCAACATCGCAAGTCCCTCTGGGCCCTCTGAGCCTCTTACCTGAGCAGATGTGGGCCCCCAGCGGACGCTGGCCTGGCCCGGCCTGGACGTTATCCCTGGACACTTCATCGTGCAGCACACACGTTGCTCGAACCTTTTCACCCCTGTCTGGAATATTCTCATTTCCAACCTGTAATTTGCTTTCTGGAAGCAGGGCAACATTCGTGTGTGCGACTGGAAGAGAAAAACGCAGTTAATAAGCCGCAATTAGAGGTCGGCGACTATTCCCAGCAAGTATGGTTAACGTCAACGGACTGGAAGCTGGGCGGGCCTCTTTTGGAGGGCTGGGCAGTGAGACCAGGGCTGTGGGGCCGGGGAGCCCGGGGCTGGTGTCTGGGCTCCTACAGCGCCGCCCCCACCGGGAAGGCCTCAGGGCTGGAGACGTTTGAAGATTTCAGGAAGGTCAGATCTGGGCAGAGGGAATAAGAGATTATGCTTGAACATCCCTTGACAGGTGACAAGTGTTGGTTCAGCCCTTGTTTTCTTCGACCGCTACAAATGACTCCCAAAGTAGGCTGTCCTATTCCCATTTCATAGATGAGGCGGGTGAGGCTCAGAGCAGGTCAGGGACTAAGCCAACATGGTAACAAGGTGCGGTGGGGAGTTAGGGGGATGTCACAGAGGAGGTGACCAAAGAAAGGAAGAGAAAGAGAAAGAATAGGTTACTGCCTGTGATTTCTGGGTACCTCCCCATCCCCGAGCCGGTGACCATGGCCCCCCTGCAGGAAACTCTGGACTTGGTCAGGGAAGGGAGGACAAAAAAAGGAAAGGGAGGAAAAATGGATAGGAGGAGAAGAGGAAAATATGAGGGGTCTGGGGGGCAGGTCGCCCCTTCTCAGGGGCCAGGCCGAGGGATTAAAGCAGCTGGAGCACCTGGGAGCTTCGACCGGCCCCACCCCCGCTCCCAGGCCTTCAGCAGCTGCGCATCAGGGCAACTTCTCGTCCTCCAGCCCTGGAAGGTGAGTTGGCAACCCAGCTAACTGGCATCAGCCCAGCCCTCGGACCCTAGCCCCCAAAACTCACCTCTCTGCACCTTCCCTGGGCCGGGTCAAGGCCGTGCGGCTCCTGAAGCTTGTGCAATTTGGGGGAATTTCCTTTAGGAAAAAGAATACAAAAATGTCTGCTGCCAAGGTGACAGAGTCATGTGGTTTTTGTGAGCACAGATGGGACCAGAGCTAGTGAGGCGCCCTCGGGCTTATGCTCCCTCAGCTCTGAGGTCAGTCAGCCTCTGCCAATCCGGCGGTGTCCTTTAATCACGTTATTAAGCACTTATGAAGCACCTACTGGGTACCAGACCCAAAGGCAAACACTGTGGGTAGGTCCCACCGTCCCCCACCCCACCAAAGACACTCCAGGTCCGGCTGGAGACACTGTGTGAGCAGCTACGTTATTCACCTGGGTGACAGGTGCACCGAGAGAGGCAGGTTTAATGCACAGAGGTGGTCAACTATCAGGAAGACTGCCTGGAGGAGGCAGCCTCTGAGCTGGGTTAACACACCTAGCGGCCCTAGTGACTCCCAGAGGCTACTTCTCTACAAGGTCAGAAAGCTCGGATACCCAGATATAAACCTAGAAGCTCCCTATCTGGAGTGAAGAAAATTAGCGGTCATAGGACAAGGCTGAAAAGGTGTACACCGGCAGGAAATCCTATCCATTCTACCTCCAAAATATAGCTAGAATCCCACCCCTTCTCACTGCTCTGGCCCCTGGCCTGCATTTCTGCCCCTGCCTTCCTTTACTCGTCGAGCCCGTGATTGTCTGTACCTCACACAGCAGCCATCCGGATCCTGGTCCACACCAGGTCAGATCATGTCATGCCCTCTGCTCAAACCTCCCCATTTCTCACTCCGAGGAAAAGCCAAAGTCCTAGAAGGCCCACATGATTTGCCCCTCACTTCCCTGAACTCCATTTCCACTTCCCTACCTCCTTCCTGCTCCCCACTGGCCTCCCTTCTCTTTCTCAAGCATGCCAGGCACACGCCTGGCTCAGGGCTTTTGCACTGACCAAATCTTCTGCCTGGAGCTGCCTTCTCTTAGATACCCGCACGGATCACTCCCCCAACCTCCCTCAAGTTTCTGTGCAAATGTCACCTTCTCAATGAGGTCTCCCCTCTTCTTGCCTTTAGTCTACGAACGCTGCTTCCTTTTTCTGGAACCCTGATGAGCTTCTAATTGGCTTATCTATTATGCTTGGTGCTTGTCTCCCCACACCCAAATGTGACTCCATGGGCCGGGAGTGTTGGTTTGGTTCATCACTGTATCCCTAGCGTCGAGAGCAGCGTTTGGCATGTAGAGGGCTCACAATAAATATTTGTTGAATGAGGGAAGTAGAAAGAGGGATCGCTCCGGGCAGAGCGATCTTTATCGTCTCCTTTGGATTTTCTCTAGTTTCTGTAATTACCTTGTATTGCTTTTGTCATGATTTTGTTTTCAAGTCGCTTTTTAAAAGCTCACCGTTTCACTCTCAAATCCTTGATTCCGTGGTGGGAGATGAATACGCTATTTCAGAAAACGGCCCCGGAAGACTTTGTGGGGGGGGGGTTCTCTGGTGATACGCGTTCCTTTTAAAAGCTCGCAGCTTCCACTTCTATGTTTAGCAAGAGATCAAGGCCGTGCCTCTGGCAGAGGTAGGCTCTGGGAGGAGGAAGATCACTGGGGAAATAAAGTGTCTGAGCCTGGATGTGCAAATTGACCTGGATCATTTTAGTTTTGCATTCACGTTTGCACTTTGTAAATATTTGCCTGGCGTCCCGCTGCTCACACCTGCTTGCTGTCCCCTCAAGTTTATGGAAGGCACCAGGCACTGTCATGTCTCTGTCTCCACCTGGCACTGGCTGGCGCTGCCTTCGGAAGAAAACTCTGGCGAAAGCCACAGGTGTCTCTGACAGCGCCTAAAACTAATGGCCTGTGGCTGGCCGCTGTGACTAATTCTCTGATTATTGACTTTATGATTTTACGCTTAAAACTTCTTTATAATAACACACAGAAATGTTTAATGGGCTCTATCCAGAGCCATAAAAATTACTTATTGAACAAGCGTTTTAAAACTATTAATCTATTGTTTTCCATTAATAATGGGTCTCCAAAGAACAGGCGACAGCTTAATGTATCCACAGCATTTCTCCCCGAAAAGGGGCCTTTTAATAGAGAATTTCGCTCCCAAGTCTTGGCGGGTTGGCTGGCTATCGGGCAGCTGGTGCTCCCAGGACAGATATAGGCTCCACCTGTCCCCGAAAGTGCTTTAAGGATGTCCTTAGTAATCCGCAACGGGGTCCTGAGAGATTTTCCTAGCGTCTGAGAGAGATGCAAAAGACCTTCTCCCCAATATCTCTTTCTGTGCAAAAGAGGAATTTCTAGGGCCTGTTTCGCAGTGCCCACATTGGAGGGCACAGAGGAAAGGGGGCAGTTTGCACATCTCTCTACTCTTGTTCCATCCAGAAGATTCCAGAATGACCTTCGGTACCCACCGCCTTTCCTACTTCGGTTGGCAAGCCCACACCTGAAAGGCCCGTTTTCTGCCGCGTCACCTGTCTGCGTTTTCTGCCGTCCCCTCACCAAGCCCGGGATGTCTTCCCGCCTCAGGTGTGTCAAAGGCAGCCCTATAGCCCCACATCCATTTACTTTTCCGGGTGATTTAGGTTTTGAAGCATGTAAACACCGGATGGCATTTCTTCTAGGGTTTCAGGATGCTCGTTCATTCACTAAATGTTTATTGAGTGTCTACTAAGTACCAGACAGTGTTCTTGGCTCTGGAGATACAGCAGTAAACCAGGAACACATGGGCCTTGCCCTCATGGAGCTCCCCTCCGTGGGGGGAGGACAGACGACCAAAGATCTAGAAGGTCATTAAGTAGCGGTGAGTGCTACTTACTTAGGAAGCCGATGGGCTGAGGTTGTGACTGGGGTGGGCATGGACTGCGTTAGATGGAGAGTCAAGAGGCTTCTTGGGAAGATGGCCTTTGAGCAGAGATGTGAGTGACAGGAACGCATCGGCAGTGATAAATGGGGGAGGAGCATTGCAGGCAGGGGAGAAGCAGTACAAAGGCCCTGGGGTGGGGTATACAGACAGGCATCTCTCCCTGAGTGAAGGCCTACCAAGCCAACGGCTGTTCCCTACCTGGCAAGGGCAGAATTCTGCTCAGCCATGTCCTCAAACTCTCCACATGGCTCCGGGGAAATCCACAGGGAAAAAGCACTTGACCTTATCTGCGGAATGAGAAGACACGTCTGAGAATGAAGGAAGAATTTCTCCTCCCAGCCTTACTTTAATGGAATGGATAGGAAGGGACACGTAGGAGTCATCTTCTCAACCCAGAAGGGACACGTTACTCCATGCAGAGGTCACAGTTCATAGATTATTAGAGGACAATTGTCTTAGGGTGGGGCTTCTCAATCCTCAGCATGCCTACAGATCACCTGGGGGTCTTTTTAAAAGAGAGATTCTGATTCAGTACAATCAAGGTAGGGTCTGAGATTCAGCGACTCGAACAAGCTCCCAGGAGATGATGATGCTCCCAGGTGGTGGGGTTCAGGGACTACACTTTACACAGCGATGTCCTGAAGGTCATTCAATCCAACCATTGGGTTTTACAGGGGGAGACGAGGAGAGACGTGACCTAATGGTGAGTCTGGAACACTGGAGTCAGAGCACCTGGGTGGGAATACCTCTGCTCTGTGTGTATATGCGTATGTGTGTCCTGGTGGCTCAGTCACGGTTTCGTCCTGTGATTTGGTTGTATGAGGACAATGGTGGTGACGATGGCGATGGCGGCAACGATGGGGGTGACGATGGTGGTGGTGATGGTGGCAATGACAGCGATGACTGGGGCGCCTGGGTGGCTCGGTTGAGTATTGGGCTTTTGGTTTTGGCTCGGGTCATGATCTCAGAGTCATCAGATCAGGCCCCACGTTGGGCTCTGTGCCCAGTATGGAGTCTGCTTGAGATTCTCTCTCCCTCCCCCTTTGCCCTTACTCCCCCCCCCAAAAAAAAAGATGGTGATGCTGGTGGTGATGGTGATGGTACAGATGACAATAGTGATGATGCTAGTGACGATGGTGGAGGTGACGGTCATGGTGACGATGACGGGGGGTGATGCTGGTGATGGTGACGATACGGATGACAGTGGTGATGATGCCAGTGACGATGGTGGTGACGGTCATGGTGACGATGATGGGGGGTGGTGGTGATGGTGATGATGGTGGTGATGGTGACGATAACGATGATGGAGGTGACGGTCTTGGTGACGACAATGGGGGGGTGATGGTGATGGTGGTGATGGTGACGATATGGATGACGGTGGTGATGATGCTAGTGACGATGGCGGTGATGATGGTGGAGCTGACGGTCGTGGTGACGATGATGCTGGGGTGATGGTGATGATACAGATGACAATAGTGGTGATGGTGGTGGTGATGATAACGATGATGGAGGTGACGGTCTTGGTGACGACAGTGGGGGGGTGATGGTGACGGTGGTGATGGTGACGATACGGATGACGGTGGTGATGATGCTAGTGACGATGGCGGTGATGATGGTGGAGCTGACGGTCGTGGTGACGATGATGCTGGGGTGATGGTGATGATACAGATGACAATAGTGGTGATGGTGGTGGTGACGATAACGATGATGGAGGTGACGGTCTTGGTGACGACAGTGGGGGGGTGATGGTGACGGTGGTGATGGTGACGATACGGATGACGGTGGTGATGATGCTAGTGACGATGGCGGTGATGATGGTGGAGCTGACGGTCGTGGTGACGATGATGCTGGGGTGATGGTGATGATACAGATGACAATAGTGGTGATGGTGGTGGTGACGATAACGATGATGGAGGTGACGGTCTTGGTGACGACAGTGGGGGGGTGATGGTGACGGTGGTGATGGTGACGATACGGATGACGGTGGTGATGATGCTAGTGACGATGGCGGTGATGATGGTGGAGCTGACGGTCGTGGTGACGATGATGCTGGGGTGATGGTGATGATACAGATGACAATAGTGGTGATGGTGGTGGTGACGATAACGATGATGGAGGTGACGGTCTTGGTGACGACAGTGGGGGGGTGATGGTGATGGTGGTGATGGTGACGATACGGATGATGGTGGTGATGGTGACGATACGGATGACGGTGGTGATGATGCTAGTGACGATGGCGGTGATGATGGTGGAGCTGACGGTCGTGGTGACGATGATGCCGGGGGGGGGGGGGTGGCGGTGACGATAGTGACGATGCTGGCGATGCTGGTGGCCATGATGGTGGTGATGGTGGTGATGACTGGACTTCGTAAAGTGGATGTGAGAGTTGAACGAGTGTATACTACGGTCTTTACAGGGTGGTCATCCCAGAGAGTGGTACCTAAAGCTGACAGCTCTTATGTTGGCAATTACTGTCACCCAGAGATAAAAGGACTTCTCTGTGGTCGCAGAGCAGTAGGACCAGATGCCCAAGCATCCCGACTATCGCTTTCCAGCTCACCACACAGTCAAACAAATTAGAGTGTCACAAATCAAATAAATGTTAGAACACACGTGACCCTGAATCCACATTGAACCCATCGTAATGTTCGTCTGCTGGGATGGGAGGCAAATCTGCCCTCTGGCAGGCCGCAGGATCATCACTGTAGACACAGCCTCCCAGTGTCTGGGAGAGTCGGTGGCAAGGAAGGGGATTCTGAGCGGAATCTGCACAGCACAGATGTAAGATAGCCCTAGTGCAGTTTAAAAGATGTGAGTGGGCCTGGGTAGGAACGTGCTTATCGGTCACCTGGCGCATAGAAGTTGGGTGGGAGCAGGCCAGGGCATCCCGGAGCTTCACAGTGCAGCTGAGGACTCCAGGTAGCAGGCACAGCCCAGGCACAGGCTAGAGGTAAGAGGCAGTACACGGTATCCTGGTGGCACTCCCACTCCAACCTCTGCTCACCCCATCCCAATCCAGGCTCCAGATGGCTTCCAAGAAGGATCTTGAAAACATGAGATCACGCCAGTCTCTTCTGAGGATGCTTCAACAGCTCCCCCACTGCCCTTGGAAAAATCCAATCACTTGCATGATCCCCATGGCCCTGCCCACCTCTCTGAACCTTCCATCACCACATTCTGGCCAAGCTGGTCTTTTCTCTACCTCAGGGCCTCCACACATGCTGTTCCCCCTGCCTAAACACTGTTCCTCATGCTTCACATGGCTGGTTCTTCTTCACGAGTAGGTCTCAGCTTCAGGGTCATCCCCATGGAGTACCCTCCCTGACTGCCTCCATCTGTTCTCTACGCTGGCCTTGTGTTTATTTCCTTTCTGGCTCACATCACTGTTGGGAGCTCTGTTATTTGGTGGCTTACAAAGATTTCTGTATATTTCTCCCTCTTGAGGTCAGAGAAGTGCAGAGACGTTTGTCTCCCACTCGAGTGAGGATGAGCTCGAGGAGGGCAAGGACCATATCTGTCTGTCCACACTCTGCTCCCAAGCTTCTTCCTTTGGCCTGTGCCTGGGACACAGTAGCTGCTCAGTAAAAGGACCAGGAAATGGCTATGCCTGGATCCTAGCATGCCCAAGAAAAGAGGAATGCTGGAAGGAATTTGTGGGGGATTTCTTTTGTTTCCCTTCTTCCCAAAGCACATAACCAATGAGCTCCATGGAAAGGCACAGCTACGTCTCACTCACTCACCATCGCACCCCCAACGACTCGCCCTGGGCCTGGCATCCATGGACCCCTGATAAAGACGTGTTAAATATGTGTTTTCACCCCAAGCGCGCTGCAGTTTCCTGTAACCAGACTGAAGCAACAATATCAAGTGTGATAGCTTGGCCACAGTAAGTAGAATCTTGTTGGCTGTGACAGTTTCCCACACGGGTCCCTACCCATGCCTCCTTAATGGTACAGCGTTGATAGAGACCTTAAACTCAGTGTACTCTAGACTTGACTTCTCCGACAACCGGAGAGATGGGCAGTTGGAAAAAATCTCATCTCCTGGGTTAATGTCTCTCTCAACAGAGACATTAAGGCTGCCAGGAAGAACATGAGATGCATGGGCTCCTGGAGCTGGGAGGTCAGGGGTCAGACTCTAGATCTAGCTACACGGCCCAGGCAAGTCCGTTAGCATCTCCCAGACTCTACTTCCTCCTCTGCAAAATGGACACATGTGCAGTCCAGAACTAACCTTGCCTATGGAAAGGGTTGGCCCTTGACCCCTAGCTCCCAGGAGGCAAATTCTAGGCCCTTGGAAAATATTTCTCCTGATAAGTATCTTTGTGTCCCTGGAGGCCTTGGGCCACACCAGATGGCCTAACGGTGTGACTTATATGGTATCACCTCAACCTGTGGAGGGCTAGAGACGAAGGTCAGCCAGGAAGATGGTCAGCCACGGCCACGTGACTGACCCCTAGTAAAAACTCTGGACACCGAGTAAGCCTCTCCAGTTGGCGACTCTCTGCATCTGTGTCACACATTGTTGCTGGAAGTTAGCACTGTTTGCTCACTTCCCCGGGAGAAGGACAAGCAGAAGTTAGCACCTGCGTGTCTCCCAGATTTGGCTCTGTGCCCCTCTTTCTTTGGCTGATCTTAATCTGTATCCTTTGGGTGTAATGAGCCTTAACAGGGAGTACGGTGACTTTTCTGGATTCTCTGAGTCCTTTTTGTGAATGGCAGAAACTAAGCGAGGTCTCAAGGACCCCTGAATTTTGAAGTTGGTGTCAAAAGCAAGGGTGGTCCTGGGGACTCTGGAACCTTTCAGGATAATACCAGCACCTCCCCCCGCTGGGTAGCAAGGAAATGAAATGAGATCGTGCACGTGAAACCCTTAGCTCCGGGCCTGGCCTTGAATGTGTGTCTAACAGGTACGTGTTCCTCCTCTTAGAATCTTCTAGGTAATCCGGTGGCTATGTGCAGAGACTCTGGAGATCTGCCTGGGCTGAGGTCCTGGCTCTCCCCCTCACTGCCATGGGACCCGAGACTCATCCCCCGCTCCTCTGGACCTCAAGTTCCCTCCCCTAAAATTCACGCTGTCCTAAGAATGAGCTCGGGGACACAAAAGTCTAGAGGCAGGCCTGGAGCATCCCATGTTCCGTGTGCGGGATTTTATTATAGCAGCACTGCTAAACTCTGCGTCAGGATCTGGGCTCCAACCCTCTTTCCGGCAGTGACCTCCAGCACTTGACCTCAGGGAACCCCGGTTCCTTGTCGGGAGGAGGAGACTGAAATCCGTGCTTCTGCCAAGGGCTTTCTCACTCAATCCCAAAGGTACCCAGTCTCACTAGGTTGCTCATCAGGATGCTCTGTGGGGAAATGCCCGAAGCCCAACGTGAGCTCTAAACACATGGTTTATTTACCCGTCAGAGACCTCAAGTGCAGGGCTTGGCCTGGCCTTGTTTAGCCCGAAAGGGAAGATCTGTGGGAACAACATGGGTTGAACACAAACAAGACAGACGGCCGGCCCTGCCGGAGAGGAGGGGCCTGGGAAGGGAGTGAGCGGTGGTCTACAGCCGCTGCGGACCCTCCTGCCTTCATTCAGTTCCTGAGGTTTATGTGGAACACCCACTCCGGGCATTGACCAAGGCAGGGAAAGAGACCTCCCCTAAAAAAATGAGTCAAGAAATAAACGAACAAAATCATCTCAGATGATGGTCCAGGTCTGAAGGAAGTAAAACAGCAAAGAGACGTAACGAGTTTGGGCTGCGCAAGGTCAGGGTTAAAAGATAATTTTCAAAAAAGGGAACATCGTGACTCTCATGCAGATCAAAAAAAAAAAAAAGAACCCATGTTAAAGACTTTATTTAACACATTATTAATGAGGGAACCAGGCAGATGTTACAACCAGTTCAAAGGAGAAATCAAAGAACAGACACATTTTAGATGAGGAATGTTAAAATGAATTTACAAATAGATTCAAAACTGGCTTCTTCCTTATTCCGCAGAAGGGGGGGTGGAAGTCCATTGAACCGCCCCGATGCAATTTATTTTGCCTGTCCAGAGACGAGAATCATTCGTATTGCCGTGGGATATCTACAACTTATAACACCATAAAATAGCTCGGAGGCAATGGGATCCGAGGAGTGAGACAGCAGCGAAAGTGTCCTATAAACAATGCAGTTTTCCACTGGACGCATGCAATAGCCCCCTTTTTTTTTCCTGTTGTTTATTCCAATTTTTCTTGTCAGGTAGCAAACATCGCTGGGAAATGACAGGTAAGTCGAGATGGTGTGCCAAGGAGTTCCAGGCAGAGATTTGGGGAGGGGCTGCCCCCAGTGCAGAGAACAGTGGGTGTAAAGATTGTGGGGCAGGGAACGAGTTTGGTGTGTTTAAGGAAAGCTCAGCGGGACTGAAGCCAGTGACAAGGAGCCGAATTGTGGGCACCAGGCGGGAAGACCAGGAAGGGACCAGAGCCACAGAGCCCAGACTGAGCCTTCATTCAGAATGGAGGGAAACCCTAGAGAATTCTGAGCGAGCCAGGAACAGGATCTCCCTTAGGTTGTCAAAGAATCTTTTTTGGCCACTAAGAAAGTAGCTATTGCAAAAGGACTGTAGACAAGAGTCTGAACTTCTCGGGAAGAAATTTCTTTTAGGGAGTTCAGGAAACAATCTCGGAGCCAGAAACTGGAAAGAAGGACAGACCACAGTGGCAGAAATCGGAGGGTAGGAGCAGGGAGAAATCTCCTTCCTCCTGATGGGAATCAGGTGGCTTCAACCACTCTGGGAACCTGGTCAAACCTGCCTACACTGACCCATGTCCATCCTCTGACCTGCAGCAACCGATTCAGCTCCAACAGAAAACGCAAATACGTGGACGCTTGAACACATGGATGATAGCATTCGACACGGCATTTTCCCAAAACTGGGAACTGTTCAAATGCTCTCTTCACCCAGTGGGTTCCGGTGAGCTGATACAGATGTAGGGAGGCACCACGGATGAGCCTCCGAAGCACTTTGCTGGGTGAAAGGAACCCAACACAGAAGCATACGCACTCACTGGTTACATGTAGCAGGAGTTCCAGAATAGACAAAACCAGCCCTTGGGTTTGGAAATCTGGACAGTGGCGACCTTCGGGGAGGAAGGCAGGAGTAATGAACGGTTAGGAAGAACCCAAGAAGGGCCTCCAAGGAGCGGATCTTCTATTTCTTGTCCTGGGCGGTGGTCCTCAGAGCAGTGAATTGAATTGCTCAATGAAATGTACAATGAATTGTACAATTGCACAAAATTGTACAGAACTTGTGCAATTGTACAAAAATGTTCAATTGAATTGTACAATGAAATGAATTCAGCAACCACAGAGCTGAAGAGAAAAAATGTGACATTCTTAGATGTGGATCCCCCAAAGCGCAGTTTCTTCAGCAGAAAACTGGGTGTTGTCTAGCGCCCCCTTCAGGATTGTTTTAGTCTATGCACTTTTCATTGTCTGAGCTATTTTACAACTCAGTTGTTAAAAAAAAAAAAGACAACTCTCTATATTGTTGAGCTTTGGGAATAATGCAAATGACTCTTGTCCCAAAAAATACACATGGTGTCTAGCAGAGTTGCAGTTGGCTACGGACCTCTGGACGTCGACCAGTGTTGTATCTACAAAGCTGTTCCAGTCCAGCGTTCCTGGCCGCCTGCCACCCCACGGTAACATGGTTCCGGCTCCCTCATTAGAGAATGAGGCCAATAAAATCCCTGAAACACGCTCATTTTATATGTGTAGGAAAGTTGTGCTGATACCCTTTGAAAAACTCTCCTTTCACAAAATCTGTATGTTTTCCTGTGTGAATGTTGGACTTCCCTTAAAAAAAAAAGTTAATAATAAAAGTTAAATTCAGGGACGTCTGGGTGGTTCAGTTGGTTAAGCATCTGCCTTAGGCTCAGGTCATGATCCCAGAGTCCTGGGATCGAGTCCCACTTTGGGCTCCCTGCTCAGTGGGGAGGCTGCTTCTCCCTCTGCCTGCCTCTCTCTTTGTCAATCTCTCTCTCTGACAAATAAATAAATAAAATCTTTTTTTTTTTTTTAAGTTACATTCAAGGGGCGCCTGGGTGGTTCAGTGGGTTAAAGCCTCTGCTTTCAGCTCAGGTCATGATCCCAGGGTCCTGGGATCGAGCCCCACATCGGGCTCTCTGCTCAGCAGGGAGACTGCTTCCCTTCCGCTATCTCTGCCTGACTGTCTGCCGACTTGTGATCTCTGTCTGTCAAATAAAGAAATAAAAACTTTAAAAAAAAAGTTCCATTCAAAAGGGCAGGAAAGGTCACCCCAGTTCTGTGCGAGGCTGCTATCGTCAGGCCCTTCAGTACCTGGGTGGGACGGGGCCAGGCCAACTGCCAAGAGTGGGTTGGCAAAGAATGACAGGGGCATGTCCCCAGGCTGGAATCTGAGCTAGAGGAACCAAAGGCTAGGCTTCCGGCAGCCTAATTTCATTCATTGAACTCAAAAGTGTGGAGCCTCTCTTCTAGAAGGTGGGCTCCCACCCCAACCAGGCCATTCCGCTGGCTGGCCTGAGGATGCTGAACCTGTTGGGGCCTCCCTCCGGTTCCCAGCAGGGGGAAGCGCTATTATTATTTGATTAATTCACAAAACAAAGACCTGGTTGGAGCAACTGGGCTTGAAGTAAGGTCCTCAGAGGGCGAATACGCATGAAACTGGAGCAGAGAAATAAACCAGGGAAGGAGAAGAGGCTGTGCCTGACAGCTAGCACCATCCTCGAGGGGAAATTCCCACCTCTGGCTTCACGTTAAGGAAAGCTGCGTAAAATCCGACCTTGCAAGAGGCCAGGGACACGGGCGAGGTGGCAGATGGCCACCCCTCCTTCCGGAGCTTCTCCAAAACTCCTCCTGGACCTTCTGACGCTGGTGAAGATTGACATGTGGTTGGGAGAAAGATGTGGGTTTGGGGATTTGCCTCCTCGCTTCTGCAACCCAGCTGAGGCGGCCCCCGTGAAGTTGCCCGTCCCAGCCTTGGGGTGGGGACGACACTCCATCCCAAAGCTGAACCCCCTTGTTGGGCATCCTTGAGGAGTGGGAGGGACCCAGGAACTGTGGGAAGGAGGGAGGAGGACCGCACCCAGGCTACCTCTGAGCTTCCCCTGCCCCATCCCCCCCAACGGTGGCAGCCAGATATTGTTGACATTCAAGTCTTTGGCGGCTTCCCTCCCGAGTCCCTGGAAGGAGCCATTCAAAGTCTTTCTTAAAAGTGGCTGTCCCCTGGAGAGGACAGGCAGTAGTTCTGATGCCAAGAAGAATGAGATTTTCTCTGTACCCTCGCCATTGAGTAGCCCATGAGCACAGCCCCATCATTTGAAAACCCCTTGAAATCAAGCATCTCTTGGTCAGCTTGAACCCTCGTTTGTCTTAAGAACCCCTCCAAGAAACACAAAGAGGGTTCTGTTTCCTCCGTGTTCTGGAGAACTCGAGATCTGGGGAGCAGGCGCCCCAAGAAATCCCGCCCCTCAAGGCAGCCCCAGACCCAGTCCAGCCTCACACATTTGGGGCCCCCCTTCCCACTATGAGAAAGGAGACCACAGACCCCAGATGGAGCCGTTTGCGTGAGGCCCCGTAGCAGCAAAGCAAGATATGATACCTCCCCTGACTCCAGGCACAACCTTCCTCTGAAGGGCGACCTTCGACCAGCCAGCCCGGAGTTTCCTGGCCAGCCCTCGGAAATGACCCACAGACCCTCCGTTCCCCTCAGGACGAGGGCCTTGCCTAAGTGCTTCCCTGCTAATGATTTCCTCTTTTCTGTTCCCTCTCAGCCTTACAAGCTTTTCCGTTCCTTCCATTCCACAGGGCTCCCTTCCCTTTGCCAGATGGGGGCTGCAGATTCGTGAACCGCTGCATGAAGCCAATTTGACCTTCAGATTTATGAGGATGAATTTTTTTTTCTTAACTCCACGGAGATGTGAGGTTTCAGGCTTCCAATGGAAAATGTCTGGTCTCAGCTCCAAAGTGTGTGGGGAGGTGCAGAGCTCCAGGGGTTTCTCCCCACTCCACAGCGACCAGGTAAGGCCTTTCTGGATGGCTTAGGTAAGGGACCCTTAGGAGATAGCTGCTGGGGACTCCCACATCCTTAAGCTTGGCTGTTCTCTCCTGCTCAGGACAAATGTATCCAGAACCAGAACCAAGAGCACAAAGGAAAGGTCAGCCTCTTTCCTTCCCCTCCAGCACAGGTCTCAAGGGGCATGGTGGTGCCAGAAAACACAGGTGGATACCACCATCTCTCAGCAGCCCCCTCAGTGGTCCCCTACTCTGGTGACATTAGCTGCTTTAGCCCTGGGAGCTCCAAGGAAGAACGGATGCCCAGGAGGGTGACACGAGACAGACGACCTGGAAAGGCAAGGCCCCCGCCTCAGCTTGAAGGAGAAGGCTCTGTAGGGAGGAGAAAAATTTCCTCCACTTCCTAGGGTCCCTGGCAACACTAAGGTCTGCAAATCAACCCGACAAAGACAGATTATAGGAGATAAACACACACATTAATTTAATATGAGTCTTATGAGATGTGGGAGCCTTCCTAAAGAAATAGAGACCCGGGGGCGCCTGGGTGGCTCAGTGGGTTAGGCCTCTGCCTTCAGCTCAGGTTATGATCCCAGGGTCTTGGGATCGAGCCCTGCATCAGGCTCTCTGCTCAGCAGGGAGCCTGCTTCCCCCTCTCTCCCTGCCTGCCTCTTTGCCTGCTTGTGATCTCTCTCTGTCAAATAAATAAATAAAATCTTAAAAAAAAAAAAAATGGAGGCCTGAAGAAATGGTTAAACCTGACTGTTTTCATGCTAGTTTGATGAAGAGTGGACAGATACGACAGGGCAAAGGGGTGCACGCGCAGGGTAGTGAACTAGGGGAGACCTGGCAAGGCCCATTGCTTGGATCCCTCCCGGTGTCCCTCAGTCCTGGGGATAAGGACGCTCCTTTCCTCCAAGTCTAGGAGGAGGTCCCCTCTCCCAGGAAGTTTCTGTGACCTGCTTTAGGGGAAGATGGAAGGGCCACCTGCACTCACCATGTTCTCAAACTCCTTCAGCTTTACAATTTTAATATACCAAAGTGCCCCGTTTTAAGGGAGCGTGTCCTGACCCTGTGGGCTGTGTCTGGGCCAGATAAAGAAGCTCAGAAGCCAAGTTTAACTTGAGGAACAGTCATGTTCTCTTGACCCAACTTCCCAAAAACCTCCCCGGGGCCCCTCCCGTGGAGTCTAGAGGTTGCTGAGAGCAGCCACACCAGCCAGCTGAGGCTTGGAGGGTTTCTGGGAGAATGAATGGAGAATTTCTGAATGAAGCAGCCGCAGCGAGAGACATCACGATCAGAGGAGGGAAACGAATGGACTTGAGGTTTTTGAAGGGTCACTGTGGCTGCTGGGTTAAGAATGGCCTAGAAGGGGTGAGGGAAGAGGTAAGGAAAGCAGCTGAGAGCCGGCTCCCACCATCCATCCAGGAGATACGTGTCCCCCGCACGTACGTGGCCCCTCCAGCCTTCCAGTCCTGCCTTGTGCAGTCTGCGCCCTGCTCTCCCGCCCAACCCTCCCTGCACATAGCAAGACTCCATGGAGTGAGCGTTCTCGGAGCTTCCCAGGACTAACAATGTGTGTGCCTGGATCTTCTCAGGGGATATTTTTAAGCGTGTGGTGCTTTAGTCCCACAAAGTCAAGCTCTCAATAAGACTGGGAAGAAGAACCGGACCAGAAGTCGGGAGACCCATCCTGGCCTTTATGGAGGTAATTGGGTCCTGAGCTAGTCTGACTGGTATCCTTATAAGATGAGTTAGGATCCAAACACATGCCAAGGGAAGTTGTGAGGACACGGATAAGACAACCACCCATAAGCCCAGGAGCCGGGCCTCAAGGGAAATGTACCCTGCAGACACCTTGATCTTGGACTTGTAGACTGTGAGACCTCTAGACTGTGAGACCATAAATTTCTGTTGTTTAGGCCGCCTGGTCTGTGGTCCTTGGTTACAGTCCTTTGAACTCACAACTCTGAGATCAAGCATCATATGTTGTACAGACTGAGCCAGCCAGGCACCTGGAGCTCCTTTTTCAAAACAGCCAGAAGAACGTCATCCTGGCTACATCAAAACTGGAGGGGGCGCTTGGGATAATACATTTTTTTTTAAAAAAACTGGATCTCTCCCCTTACCCAGAATTTCCTTATGCTAATTTTTTTCAAGATTTTATTTATTCATTTGACAGACAGAGATCACAGGTAGGCAGAGAGGCAGGCAGAGAAAGGGGAAAGCAGGCTCCCTGCTGAGCAGAGAGCCCAATGCGGGGCTCCATCCCAGGACCCTGGGATCATGACCTGAGCTGAAGGCAGAGGCTTAACCCACTGAGCCACCAGGTGGCCCCTCCTTATGCAAATTTTTAACATACAGAAAAGTCAATGTGTCCAATGAACCCTCGTGTATCCCTGTTGCCCTCGTCCGTGTCCCTGCTGCCCTCGTCTGTATCCCTGCCACCTAGATTCCACTTAGATTGTTGACCTGCTGCCCCATCCATGTTGGATTCTCTCTCCTTTTAACGCAGCTCTCTGTTCACCAACATTCCTGAATCCCACGTTGCTGCGGACTTATCATGAGCCTCCTGAGCAGACGCAGGGCTGGAGTCGGGACCCAGCGCACTGTGTGGAGCCTGGATCCTGGCTGGGTCTGTCCACGCACAGGTGACATTCATCAGAAGCAAACAAGGGCAGAATCCACAGCGGCTTAAACCTTCCCAGGGACTGGAAGGCCCAGAAAGCCCCACTCAGGAATGCCAAGGCCAAGTACACAACTCGCTAGGAGACGCTACAGGGGACCACCCCTGAGGGCTTGTGGAAGCTTTAAAAAGAGAAGAGAAGATGGGAATTGAAAAGCAGATTTTCTTGCCAATTTTGACAACCTAAACCCCATTCCTCCTCCACACCCCTCCCCACACAGCTGCACACCCCTCCGCACACCCTGACCCTAGGCCTTCACACGCACCCGACCCACACAAACGCACGGGAAGGGCTCCTGCCTTGGATATTCTTGGAGGACGTGGTTTCACTCCGATCTTTCAGCTGGGCTCAGATTTCCTCTCTCCATTCAGGAAAAATCACACTTTCAAAACTGCCTTTGCTCCACAGATTGGAAGCCCCAGGAACTGGCTGACTCCTAGGCCCTGCACGGTTTCACTGTGGTTTTTTATTTATGAACACCCTCCCTCCCTTGCAAATGAGAAATTGCGAAATCCTTTTTAAACCGAGGGCTCTTCTACCGACTGAGCCGGTTTTTCCAAAAAGCAGAAACCACTGACCCACTGATGGGTTTCTTTTGGTATTTAGAGGTCAAAGATTAATAAAATAGCCTAACTCCCATTGCCAAGCTTCCCAGGCATTTTAAACGTGCCCGTCTCGGTGACATCTGGCACCATCATAACCACTTTATAGATGTGGAAACCAACGTTTAACCAAACGATGATCAGGCCTGCTGAAAAACTCCCCGGTGAGTCAATTATAAAACACACACAGGCTGGGAACCAAGAAATGAATAGTCAACTAGTTGTGATCTAGAAACATGACTTTCTTCTTTGCTCTGTGATTTAATCGATTCTAGGGACCAGTTCCTTCTCCCCCAGAACAGGATGCAAATCTTTGACTCTCCTTGCCTCCAAGAGGGGAGCCTGGCTCTGGTGTGCCTCTAGAGCCAGACCCAGTTCTAGGACTCAGAGCATCTCATCTGGGGATCCTGACCTAGGGTCCACCCTGAGGCTTGAATAGAATCTGAGGGGTCCTTGAATTTGGATGGGGAAAAAAAAATTTCCACTAACTTCTTTTTTGTTGTTGTTTTTAAGATTTTATTTATTTGACAGAGAGACAGTGAGAGAAGGAACACAAGCAGAGGGAGCAGCAGGTAGAGGGAGAAGCGGACTCCCTTCTGAGCAGAGGGCCCGATGCAGGACTCTATCCCAGGGCCCTGAGATTATGACCTGAGCCGAACGCAGAGGCTTAACTGACTGAGCCACCCAAGCATCCCTATGATATGCTTCTGAAAACGTCATTTAGAGAAGGGGTCCATAGGCTTCATCAACCACCATGGGTTACACACAAAATATGAAGAGACCTGGTGAGACAGGCATTAGAAAGATGGGCTCAGAGAAGTTAAAACACTTGCCTGAGGTTGCCCAGCTGGAATTCAAGCCCTGCTCAGTCAGGCTCCAGAGCCCACCTGCATGGTATGACTTCCCTTTCACTGAGATGACTTAGGCTCTGATTTTAATGGGCACCCGGTGCCTTTCCAGAGAGGCCATGCGGGGAACGAAGATATCGTATAACCCAGCAGTGACACCTAAATGTCTGTGAGTTTCTCTGCGCAAACTTCTTTATTCCCCCTTGTTTAGAAAATAGACTAGTTAGATTTCAAGAAGCAAATTAAGAGTCAAGAGCCCAGATTCTAGAAATATTCAAATTCACTAGAGACCGGAGAAATGCAAATTACAACCACATTAAGAGAGAGCATTTTACACTCATCAAAATGGCAAAAATTAAGAAGGTGGAGATGAGAGGGTAGAGTGGTGGCAAGACTGCAGACAGGCAGGAGAGATGGAGATGCTGAGAATCCAGAAGCCACAGCGGGTCAGGGGTGGAGCTCACAGACACACACACACACACACGCATGCGTGCACCCCTGCCTGCCAGAGCCAGTCTTCTCCCGCAAACAGAGATGACATTACCAGGTACTTTGCGGGATTGTTGTGAGGGTTCCAACCGCCGCTGACACCAGGTACTGGGAAGGACACCCGAGTCCAGTAAGGGTTCTATGAACACAGCACCACCCCCTGGAAGCTCCCAGTGGGCAAGGACTTTTCTCTGCTCATTGGTTGGGTCCCCAGTGCCCAGGATAATCGACCTCTCTGTAAGTCAAGTGCTCGATCAATATTTGTTGAATAAATGATGCGTTTGCGAATGGTATGCGGAGAGGAAAGCTCTCAGCACTGCCTGATGGGATGTTCAAATAGTGGGAAGAAAAAAAAAGGGAAAAATCTCGGAAACGGTGACCACACAGAAGGAAGGAAAGTTAAGCGTGTTTCCGCTGCCTGAGCAGCTGTCTCACTAAGGTGTGGCTCAGAGAGGTCCCTTCCTCTGGTTCTGGACAGGTAAGCCAGGGGCAAGCGGACATTTGCAGGGGAATGAGTGGTTAAAACGAGGGAGTCACAGAATAGAACATCACAGTAGTTAGACGCGGTCACCCAGGGGTGCGTGGGTGGCTCAGTGGGTTGGGCCTCTGCCTTTGGCTCAGGTCATGGTCTCGAGGTCCTAGGATCAAGCCCCGTATGGGGTTCTTTTCTCAGCGGGGAGCCCCCTCCCCCGCCTCTGCCTGCCTCTCTGCCTAGTTGTGATCTCTGTCAAATAAATAAATAAAATCTTTAAAAAATAAAATAAAAGTTATTTTAAAAAGGGAAGCAGTCGCTCAGAGCACAGCTCAGCACACCTTTTTATAAAAGGCCAGATAGTGGGGTGCCTGTAGGTGACACAGTTAAGTGTCTGCCTTCAGCTCAGGTCATGACTGCAAAGTTCTGGGATGGAGACCCAGGTCAGGCTCCCTGCTCCACGGGGAGTCTGCTTCTCACTCTGCCTCGGCCTCTCCCCCTGACTTGGACTCATTCCCTCTCTCAGAGAAATAAATACAATCTTTGGAAGAAGAAAAGAAAGAAAGAAGAAAGAAGAAATAAAAGGCCAGATAGTATGGGATACCTCTGTGGCTCAGTCAGTTAAGCATCCGACTCTTGATTTCAGCTCAAGTCGTGATCTCAGGGTTGTGGGATCGAGCCCCACATCAGGCTCTGAGCTCAGCACGAGTCTACATCAGATTCTCTCTCCCTTCCCTCTGCTCCTCACCCCCCACTCACTCACACTCTCTCTAAAATAAATTAAAACATATAATCTTAAAAACAAAACAAAACAAAACAGGGGCGCCTGGGTGGCTCAGTGGGTTAAAGCCTCTGCCTTCGGCTCAGGTCATGAACCCAGGGTCCTGGGATCGAGCCCCGCATCAGGCTCTCTGCTCCGCGGAGAGCCTGCTTCCTCCTCTCTCTCTGCCTGCTTCTCTGCCTAGTTGTAATTTCTCTCTGTCAGATAAATAAAATATTTTTTAAAAAAACCAGATAGTAAATATTTTAGGCTTTTGGGACCATAGAGTCCCTGTGGCAGCCTTAGATGGTATGCAAATGAGTGGGCGGGGCTGTTCCAATGAAACTATGGACATTGAAATTTGAATTTCATATAATTTGCATGCGTCACAAAATATTATTCTTCTTTTGATCTTTTTTCTCCCCAACCATTTGAAAATCTTTGATTCCACAGAAACCGTACAACTTTGCTATACAGAAACTGTGGTGGCCCGGATCTGGCCCTAGTTTGTCCAGCCCTGGTCTAGATGTGCATTCATAACATGACAAATTCTAAAAACACGACAAACAAAGCTGGTGATCTCAGGCAGGATGACAATTCGGAGTTGACCACATATCCTGGTTTTCCAGGGACAGACAGATAGTTTGCACTAAGCTGTCCCAGGTCTCTTTCACTCTCGGTAGTCCCAGATGGGGGGACGCCTGGGTGGCTCAGTTGGTTGAGCCGCTGCTTTCGGCTGGGGTCATGGTCCCAGGGTCCTGGAATCGAGTGCCTCAGGGGGCTCCTTGCTCTGCGGGGAGCCTGCTTCTCTCTCTGCCTCTGCCTGCCGCTCTGCCTGCTTGTGTGCGCGCGCGCTCTCTCTCTCTCTCTCTCTGACAAATAAATAAATAAAATCTTAACAAAAAAAAAGTCCCAGATGGGGTGATGAATATATGCACCCTTCCACCCCATTGGACCATCACTTTTTATATAAATTAAAAACATATGTTCACTACTGTACTCCAACATCTAGAGCAGGGCCCAGCAATTATTTTCTTGTAAAGGACCAGATAGTAAATATTTGAGGTCTCGTGCCATAAAGCTGATGCAGCATGAGGACAATATATAAATGGGTGAACGTGACCGTGCACCCCTAAACCTGATGGACACTGAAATTCGAATTTCACATATCACGAAATATTCTTCTTTTGATTTTGTTTCAGCTAAGTATGTAAAAAACCGATTTTAGCTTGTGTGTCATACAATATCGGGCAATGGGCGGTTGTTGGTTGACCCTTGGTCGGGGATACCACCTGGCACATGGCAAGCATGGCATAAATGTCTGGTTTTGCTGAGTGCATTCACTGAACAACCGTGCATGCTCTGCAAAGCCAGGGGCAAACTTAAGGACAGATAGCAAATACCTGAGTGAGGGTCCTGGGGGTAGATGGGAGTGGATAGGGATTAGGAATAAATGGGGGAAATAGTGAAATAAGAGAGACTTGGCTCAAATGGAAGAGGATGGTGGGTCATGAAGTGCGGGGGACGGTAAACTCAACACCCCTTCCAAGGCCCAGAAAGGAAAAGACAAAGACAGAGTCAAAGAAAGGAAGGCCTTGAAGCTGGAGAGCCTTGATTTGAAATCCCAGTGCTGCCCTCACTATCTGGGGACCTTGAGCTAGTTAATCTCTCAAAGGTTCTTCGTACAATGCAACCAATTACAGTACCTACTTCATAGAGCCATTGTGAGAATTACCTGAACCCATCCATGTAAAGTGCTTGGAACAGTGTCTGGCACTTAGTAAATGGTCAATAAATCTGACGATGTTGTGATTGTTTTCTATCAAGATATAAAAAGACATGTTTGGGGAGGGGGTGGGTGAAATGGGTAAAGGGGAGTGGGAGACACAGGCTTCCAGTGATGGAATGAGTAAGTCATGGGGATGAAAGGCACAGCACAGGGAATATAGTCCATGGTATTTTAATAGGGCTGCGTGGTGACAGATGGTAGTCACACTCGTGGTGAGCCCAGAAAAGTGTGGAGTTATTGAATCACTATGTTGTGTACCTGAAACTCATGTAACATTTTGTGTCAGCTATGTGCAAATAAAAGCAGTTTTTTCCTAGGGTTCCAAAAAGGCAGGATGATTGATTGATGGATTGATTGGTTCAACTGATTGATTAGAGGTGATTAAGAGGACAGGTTCTGGAGTCAAGAACATCAGCTCTGCCATGTACAGGCTGTGTGACCTTGGCCAGGTTACATGGTCTCTCTGTGCTTCAGTTTCCTTGGCTGGGAAGTGCTAATAATAGTAATTCTTGCCTGATAGGTTCAAGGCAAGAACTATTCAAAACAGAGACTTGCATATAACTACTCAAATAAATTAGTATGTTATCACTCTGGACCCACAATTTCTGCCCCAGGAAAAGTAACAAAAGGAGTCAGAACAAAAACCCCCTGCGAAATACTCCAAAAAGTCCCAGGAGGTGGGCTGTGGATGCTGAGCAAAAATTCTGTTCAGGAAAACCTCTAACATGAAAGACAAAAACCACAATAAACAGAAAATAATTATCCTGATGGAACAGACATAATGTTGTGTGCAAAAAAAAATTAAGGAAACTATCATTAATGTCCTCAGAGAGTTAAATAAAATATTACTTCTGTGCAAAAAGAACCATGACTATAATTGAGGAGAAATCAACAAATAAGAAAGATCTCTGGGAAAATAAAAATATAGATTTTTTAAAAAGCCAATAGAAAGATTGAAGGTAAAGTTGGAGAAGTTCCACAGAAAATAGAATGAAAAGGAAAATTTGTACAACAGAGGAAAGTTTTTTTTTTTTTTAATGGTGGTTCATTGCAGCAACAGCTAGCTAATAAAAAGACAACCAAGGAAACAGTAGAGAAGTGATTGTTAAAGCAATACTACAACAAGCTTTTCCAGAACTGAAGAACAAGAATATCTAGAATGAAAAGATTATCATATGCCTGGGACAATGAGCAACAACAAAAAGGATCTCCAGGAAAACAAAGTCATCATCTTCAATTTCAGGCTATGAATGATAAGGAGAAGATCATGAATGTTTCAGGAAGAACATGCAGATTATACGAATGACCAAGAATGCAATTAGACTTCTCAAAAGCAGCAAGAGAAGCTAGAGGGTAGTGGGAAAATGTTTTCAAAGTGTTGAGAAAAAATGATTTTCAACCTAAAATTCTATATGCAACCAGACTGACAGTCAAGTGTGAGCATTGAATAAAGCTATTTTCAAACATGAAGGAAATTGGCAGTTGACAGATTTGACTACAAGGAAAACTTTGAGAGGTTCATACAGCTTTTTGAGGATGTAGATTTGGATGTTCAAGGAGAGCAAAACAAGTGGGAAAAACAAGGCAACTATTAACTCCAGGAAAAAGAAAAAGTTGCACAAGAAAGAATACTTCTTGGGTCAGTATTGAATAAAATTTATTTAGTTATAATAAGGAAAACATTGAGTGTGTACTTAACTAAACATTGTGATGTATTAAGAGGATGGAGGGCAATGAAAACATTGAGTGTGTACTTAACTAAACATTGTGATGTATTAAGAGGATGGAGGGCATGTTTGAGATGAAAACCTTGACTCATCATAATAAGTAATCAACAGATAATTTCTAAAATGAATGAATCAAAATTTTGCAGAATAGATTTATTATTTAAATATATGTAAGTATATATATGAGAAGAATAAGGGACTGCAGTTTTTTGTTATTGGTATTTTTGCACTAATTGGTTGTTTAAAAAAATAATTTTAAAAAAAGAAGACCTAGGCCAAACCAGGAAGCATATCGTAACTTTGGCAGGTTCTGAGGCGCTTAAATTAAACAAAGTAAATCGTGATGAGATAAAAATACCTTGTCTTGGTATTATGTGTTTTGACTTTTCAAAAATGCTGTGATAACCACAGTAGCAATGAGTACAAGTAATGCCCAAATTCTAGTTTCTAAATGCCTTTTCTGACAAAAAGGAATCAGAGCTCTTTAGAGGAATGGCTGATTCCAGGGCTGGTGCAGGGAAGGTATAAGGTGAACTTTTTGTGCCAGGTAGCAAGAACATGCTCAGAGACTAATAGGGACACATTAAAATGACCCAAAGCTAGTTTAAAGGGCTCCCCAGGCCACCATTAGGTAATTTGATCATTAAAAACACTAATGACTGTAACCTATTGTAAATCATTGAATAAATCCAAGAGTTCATAATGACTATCAAAAAAAGAGAGGGGGGTGGTATCTGGCTAACTCAGTGAAGCATCCAACACTCTCTCTCTTTTTTTTATAAGATTTTATTTATTTATTTGAGAAAGAGAGAGAGAGAGTGAGAGGGAACATGAGAGGGGAGAAGGTCAGAGGGAGAAGCCGACTCCCTGCAGAGCTGGGAGCCCGATGCGGGACTCGATCCGAGCCCTCCGGGATCATGACCTGAGCCAAAGGCAGTGGCTTAACCAACTGAGCCATCCAACTCTTGATCTCAGGATTGTAAGTTCAAGCCCCATGTTGGGTGTAGAGATTACTTAAATAAAATCTTTGGGGCAGCTGGGTGGCTCAGTCAATTAAACTTCTGACTCTTGATCTCAACTCAGGTCTGGATATCAGGGTCATGTGTTCAAGCCCCATGTTAGGCTCCATACTGGGTTTGGAGCCTAATAAAAAAATTTTTTAATTAAAAAAAAGGAGAGAGAGAAAATAAAATTCTTGTGTTAACACTTCAACCTATTCTGAAAATTTATTAAACAGTAAGTATTTAGAAGGAATTGTAGTTCATCCCCAGCTGGTGAGGGAAAGTTCTTCTTTACAAAGGGATGTAGAGGGAACGATAGCATTTTAAAATTTGCCATTTTGCAACCCCAACGAAGTAACTGAACCAGGCAAATATCATCAGTGGATGCCAAATCCATCAAGTGAAAGGTTGTAGGCCAATGGGATATTGGCCTGTGCCCAAGTATCACCCAGAGATTACTTGCAAATTGCAGAGAAGGAAAATATGCTTTTTCTGGAGAGATCTGGTGGTCACAGTCTTTTTCCTTTTGTTTTAAAGATTTTATTTATTTATTTGACAGACAAAGATCTCAAGTAGGCAGAGAGGCAGGCAGAGGGAGGAAGGGAAGCAGACTCCCCGCTGAGCAGATGTGGAGCTCCATCCCAGGACCCTGAGATCATGACCCCAGCTGAAGCTAGAGGCTTTAACCCACTGAGCCACCCAGGCGCCCCTGGTGGTCACAATCTTAACCAAAAATCTAACTTAGCATCACTGAGAGTGAGACAACCAGGCATTATGTGTTCCTGATGGGATGCAATGAAACAGACATACCTTTACTCACAAAGTATTCTCGCCATTGTGTCTAACCTAAATGTGATCATGTCTTTAAACCTAACTTCCTGTACGCAGGAAAAACAGGGGAGAGAGGAATGAGCTAAGTAATGCCAGGAGGAAGGAACCAACCAAATGAATCTAAAATGTACGACATTTTAGATATTTTAAAAGTATCTTTATTTTAAAGTCAGATGTCTTTAAAAAGTCACTATCCTGGAGGGGGAGATTCTTCTAGATTTAAAATGACTAAAGGAGGGGCGCCTGGGAGGCTCAGTAAGTTAAAGCCTCTGCCTTTGTCTCAGGTCATGATCCCAGGGTCCTAGGATGGAGCCCCTGCATCGGGCTCTCTGCTCAGCGGGGAGCCTGCTTCCTCCTCCCTCTCTCTCTCTCTGCCTGCCTCTCTACCTACTTGTGATCTCTGCCTGTCAAATAAATAAACAAAATCTTAAGAAAAAGTCTTTAGAAAAATCTAAGTCAAACCTAGACCAGTTGGAGAGGCAGCTTCTAATGTCGGTGGGACCAAAAAACACAGGGACTAAGAGAAAAGTAGATCTTGAAGTTACTCTTATTTAAATACTTTTATTATCTTGGTATTTTTTGTAGTGTTCAAGAATGCATTGAGAGTTCCACTCTGTACACTTTCTGGAGCTGGCAGAGCTGGGAATCTGAGGCGGGATGGAGAGGCGAGGCGGCGTGGACTAGTAAGTAGGGTGAAAACCGGGGCCCGTTCCCAGGCACTCTGGTTCCCTGCCCAGTGTCCTTTCCTGTTGAAAGGAGGAGTTTCCAGTTGAGACTCCTCATCCTTATACTGGAAGCCACCACCCCAAAGAGCCCCTTAGTCCCTCAGCATCTTCCTAGCACTGGCTCCTGTGTGCTTTAGGTCTCCCGGGATCATCTTCTAATTAACTCTCTGTCCCTGGATTCTAGACCACTCCATGCCCACGGTGGCTGGCCTTCATTTTTCTTTCTTTTTTTTTTTTTTAAGATTTTTTAATTATTTATTTGACAGAGAGAGAGAAAGAGAGCCAGAGATCACAAGTAGGCAGAGAGGCAGGCGTCAGTGGGGGGGCAGGCTCCCCGCTGAGCAGAGAGCCTGACGCGGGGCTCGATCCCAGGACCCTGGGATCATGACCTGAGCCGAAGGCAGAGGCTTTAACCCACTGAGCCACCCAGGCGCCCCTGACCTTCATTTTTCTTGTGTGTCTTTTACCCTGTAGTTTTGGCACAACGCTGGATGAGGAGTGAGAGCTCCGTCTATCTTTTCTGACCTATTGTCTTCAGAAAGCACTTAATAAATGCTCAGGAGGGCAGAGATGGGTAAGAACAGATACGTTTGGCTTTCTAACAATCCTCAAGCTTAACGTATAAGGGCTATGAACAAAGAAACAAACAAACCAGGAGAACTTACAAAACATATTCTAAGCAAGCAGAACATGTACCAATCATAACTGCAGGGTTGAAACCCAGAGATGAGCTCCAGCTAGAGCAGGAGGACTCCACTGCTCAGCCTCCCTCTGACCTTATCATTGATTTTCTTCCCGAAGGAGTGTTTGTTCTCCTCAAGACTATGTTTGCTGGCCTGAAACTTCTGGGGGAAGGGACAGCTTTTGTGGTTTTGTCCCTGTTTGACTTTTCTCCACTTTCTGCATACCCTGCTCCTCCCACCTATGGCTGGCCTCCAAGGCCCACAGAGCTGCCCACACCGAATGCTTCCGTCTCAATCATGGCACAGAGAACACGTGGCCCAGGAGCACAGCTTCGGGGACAGATAGACCCGGGAGAGGAATTTATAGGCTGGGTGACACATTTGGGGATCTGTTTGACCTCAGGCAAGTCTCACGGCCTCTGAGCCTCAGTTTCTTCTGCAGAGTGGAGAGATAATAAAACGAACTTCTTTTTTTTTATATTAAATTTTTTAGTTTTCTTTCTTTCTTTTTTTTTTTTTTATTTATTTGACAGACAGAGATCACAAGTAGGCAGAGAGGCAGGCAGAGAGAGAGAGGAAGGGAAGCAGGCTCTCTGCTGAGCGAAGAGCCCGATGCAGGGCTCGATCCCAGGACCCTGGGATCATGACCTGAGCGGAAGGCAGAGGCTTTAACCCACTGAGCCACCCAGGCGCCCAGTCTTTTTTTTTTTTTTTTTTTTAAGATTTTATTTATTTGACAGACAGAGATCACAGGTAGGCAGAGAAGCAGGCAGAGAGAGAGTAAGAGAAGCAGGCTCCCTGCAGAGTGGAGAGCCGGATTAGGGGCTCGAACCCAGGAGCCTGGGATCACGACCTGAGCCAAAGGCAGAGGCTTCAACCCACGGAGCCACCCAGGCGCCCCATAAAATGAACTTCTCCCCCCAGAATGGCTGAGTGGATTAGTTCAGATGACCCAGGCCTCCATGCTTCATCCGGCGCTTCAAAATGTTAGTGACCATTGGGGCCCATGTGCCCAAACTCTGCTGTCCTCTGTGTGCTGGGCCGCCTCCGGAAGCACATAAAGGATCCGCAATCTGTCTACCTCCAGGCTCTCTTCCCTTATCTCTGCAAATTGACACAGCCATTATCTGGTTAGCAGAAACAGCTCCCGGACTTGCCCCTGCCGGTCTTAGTGTTTATTCCCTAGGAGGCTGTCGGGGAGGCCATGGAGCTCCTCCACTCCGGAGTCAGGCTGCCTGGGTTCAAATCCCAGTTCCACCACTGACTGGCCCTGTGAGGTTGGGCAGGGCCTGTCCTACTACAGAAAAAGCACAGTGTTATTATTAGAGGCCTGGAGCTGGAGTATGTTACCATTAGAGTTAGGGTTCAAATCCCAAGTCCACCATTTACTGCCTGGGGTGACCTCATGCAAGATACTTAACCTCTGTGTGCCTCAGTTTCCTCCTCACCTGTACATGAGAATTTTATCAATAGTACCTTCCGTACACGAGATATCGAGGAGGATGGTAGGCGCTATCATTTGTTTATTTGAAATAAAGTCATTCTTTCCAGGTGCGGAGCTTGCCTAGAGGAGTGGGGAGAGGATGCCCCCGGCTGGCTTTTTAAACAAAGGTTGCTTGACTTCCCAGCTCTCTCTACCCTCTAGAAAGTCAGAAAGACCCGGGACCCGGCTCCCCGCCCCGTCTGGCCCCGCCCCCGTCTGGCCCCGCCCCTCCCCTCCCCACCTCACCTGGCCCCGCCCTGTCCCTCCTAGCCCTGCCCCTAAGATAGTCTCGCGCACTTTCAGAGTGCGCGAGCTCAGGCCGGGACCGGGGGCCGACGGTTGGTCCGGCGAAGCCATCTGTTACGCTACGTGGGGGGAGCCAACAGTCTAGGCTTCCTTATTTTTTCAATTTTTGAGTTTTCTGACCCAGATTTTTGGTCATATTATAGAGTTTAAGTCAGACCTGTTTGCTCAGTCTCTCACCAGGGAGCGCTGCCTCTCTAGGGAGACGGTCATTGTGCCTCCGTGAGGCGTCCTTCCCCTCCTGACGCAGAGCCGGTGGGAGAGGACGACGGCCGGCGGGGGGAGGAGGCGGCCCTAGCGCCATTTTGTGGGAGCGAAACGCTAGCTGGGCTGCTCCAGGATCCCTCGCTGCTTCGGTTTCCCTGTCGGGCTTCCTAGCAGCGGCCTAGCGGGTGAGTCGCGAACGCTTCTCACTGAGGACGCCCTGGGCGTCTCGGCTCCCGCGCTGCGCGTCCCGAGGCGGAAGCAGCGGGTTCCGCCCTCGCTCCGGGAAGGGAGCCGTGGGGCCGGGCCTGCCTCGTCCTGCCTGAGCGGCCTCGCGCGGGCGCGTCGTTAGGGCCCGGCGCGGGGTGGCAGCCGGCGCCGGAGCAAGGACAATTGGCCCGCGGTGCCGTGCAGCCCGAGGCGGAGCTTTGGCCTGGCTTCGGGCCCGAGCCGTGCCCTTGGCCTCCAGCACCCGGCACGCCGGGGAACCCCGGCAGCCTAGGCCCTGGGTCCCCGCGTCTGTACCTCCGGCCGCGCTTAAAAACTCCTCCCTCGGCCACCACGCACTGGCTTCTGGGAGGTGGCGGCCCGCGTCGCTAAGGACCTGTCGTCGCTGTCCTTACTCAAGTTTGGGGAGTTCCCCCCGGAAGTCCCCCAATGAGGAACAGGGAGGAACTTTTTTCCTGCTCTGTCCAGCTCACTGCTTGCGTTCCTCCTCGACGCGACTTCTGCATCGCGTTCTTAGGGACATGTGCTCTGACACCCATACACGTCTCAGCGTAGGTTTTCCTCGGCCCCCAGGATGATGGACTTCTTTCTGGTGGCGTATAGCACGGCTGTAATAAATGAATAGCTTGTTTGCTGTCATCTCTGCGTCCCCTTCCTCCCCGCCCTGCCCCTTGTCACCAGCGTGCTCTGTGGGACTGACCGGTTCCCCTTGCAGCATCTGATGCGCGGCGGGCACTGGGCAAGTGTCTATCGCAGGAATGAACTCACAAGGCACTGTCCTTGCCTTGGCCTCGTTTCAGCGATCACGAACACGTATAAGAACCCAAACCCTAAAATTCTTCTAGAAGTCCTAGAACGGTGGCGCCGTAGTGTTCGGGTGATTTTTAATGAAACAGTTTCTTCCACGTGAGCGTATGTCATTAACATTTCTTTTCCCTTTAAGAAAGATAAGAAAAGATGTCGGAGTATATTCGGGTAACTGAAGATGAGAATGACGAGCCCATTGAGATACCGTCAGAGGACGACGGGACAGTGCTGCTGTCCACAGTTACAGCCCAGTTTCCCGGCGCATGTGGGCTGCGCTACCGGAACCCAGTGTCGCAGTGTATGAGAGGTGTCCGGCTGGTGGAAGGGATTCTGCATGCCCCTGATGCTGGCTGGGGGAACCTGGTGTATGTCGTCAACTATCCCAAAGGTTTGTTGCTGTTTGCTTTTGCAGTTCTGAACTCTGGTGTGTGTGTCTGCTCGCCTCATGTCACGGTGAACCCTCTCCTGTAACCCCAGTGTTTATTTAAACTTTACCAGTAGACTGGTTTGGAACGTCTGCAGTCTAAATTAGTGAAAATTGGAGATAGAGAATGTTTTTTAAAGAGAAAGCTATGAATTTCATTATCTGGACAAGTATGCCAAGTTCATGCTGAATTCAAAGAAAACTAAGAATGTTTTGTGAAGATCAGTCTTTTGTCAGTAGATTCTTTCAAAGTGCCCCGATACTTAGTTCTGGTTTTCGTCCTTGCAAGCTTATATCATTGGTTCAGTTAATCTGATTTTTCCCTCCTCAAATAATAATCTGTTGCAGGAACCCAAATCTTGACTTAGTGCACTTACAATTTGGGGTTTTGGTCTTATTCTCACTGCCACTTATCACTGGTGTTCTAAATCCAAAAAAAGGAAGCATTAAGTTTATGGAGGAAACAGGTACATTTTAGTAGTAAGAATTTAGTTACTTTTGCTGTGTTACTTTTATTATAACTTGATGTTGCAAAAAGTATCCTATTTGGTTAGTTTGCAAGACTTTGCCTTCCATTTTGAGAACACTTTTAACAGTATCAACTTAGTTTTTCTTTAGTATGCTGTTACCCAAATTTGAAATGTTGTTTAGATGGAGATAATGTCTGTGTGGGTTCATCAGTGGAAACAAATGTACCATCTTGGACGGGCAGGAATATCATGATAATGGGGGAAATTGTGCACCTGTAGAGGAGAAAGGGGAGGTGTGGGAGATCTCTGCCTTCCTTTCCACTTTGCCGTGGCCTAAAACTGCTCTAAAAAATAAAGTGTAGGGTTGCCTGGGTGGCTCAGTCTGTTGGACGACTGCCTTCAGCTCAAGTTGTGATCTCGGGGTCCTGGGATGGAGCCCAGCATCAGGCTCTCTGCTCAGTGGGAAGTCCGCTTCTCCCTCTCACTTTCTGACTGTGTGTGTGCGCTCGCTCGCTCTCAAAAAAAAAAAAAAATGAAAATGAAAAATCTGTAAAATTAAAGATAGTCTATTTCTTAAAATGTCATTCAGTTCTTCCACTTCTCTTCTGAATACTGTTTTTTAAAAGTAACCCAGGACTTTCTTTTTTATTACAAAATCAACATGAGTTCCTGGTTGAATGGTTAGAAAAGAAAGAAAAAGAAAATTGAAGTCACCCTTAAATACAGCTGGAGATAAAAGTTGGATCGTTTTTTGGTATATAACTTTTTAAAGTTACAGGCATTAAAGTAATTGAGCAACTCTATTTAATAGGCACAAAGTGTAGCACGCTTTTTTAGCCTGGTTTTTTTCCCCCTTACTATGTTTTTAGAGTCAGAGTGAAGTAGAATTATTTTTGTTTTGCTGTGCCTTTTCAGTGGGGAGAACAAACCATCATAATCTTAAGATCTCACGAAACCAGAGGTGGGAGTTCCTGCCTTCGCACCAGCAAAGCCCCTCAGCCACTTCCCCAATCCCTCCGTCTGTCTTTGAGAGCTGACCTCACTCTGCGAAAAGTTTTCAATATCTTATTCTTAGAATCTTTTGGCTTCTTATTGTTAGGTGTAGGACCTAATGTGTTTTAAGACATGTTAAGTGAGGAGTTCTGAAAGGTTTCTGCTCGTTTTGTTTAGATAACAAAAGAAAAATGGATGAGACAGATGCTTCATCAGCAGTGAAAGTGAAAAGAGCTGTCCAGAAAACGTCTGATTTAATAGTGTTGGGTCTTCCATGGAAAACGACTGAACAGGATCTAAAAGAATATTTTAGTACCTTTGGAGAAGTTCTCATGGTTCAGGTAAACTTTGATTTCATAGAACGATTTTTCTCTTCCCATGAATGAACATCCAGAATTCCTGTAGTTTGGTGACACTGTCTTCCCTTCGTGCCCAGCAGACAGTATTTTTGTGTTTACTACATGCATACATAAGGGATGCCGAAAAGAAATATGGGTTGGGGTGCCTGGCGGGCTCAAGTATGCAACTCTTGATCTCAGGGTTGTGAGTTCAAGCCCCATGTTGGGCCTAGAGCCTACTTAAACAAAAAACCAAACTTGGGTTATACTATTTCCCATTATGCATATAGCCTATATTTTTGCCTTTGATGTTATAAAATCCTGCTGCATAAAGGCTCAAGGGCCTGTTTTTCTTTTCTTAAGATTTTTTTTTTTTTTTTTTTTTTTTTTTTTGAGACAGAGCACGCACAAGAGGGGGAGTAGGGGCAAAGGGAGAGGGAGAAGCAGACTCCCCACTGAGCAGGGAGCCCGATGTGGGGCTTGATCCCACAACCGTGAGATTATAACCTGGGCTGAAGACAGATGCTTCACTGACTGAGCCACCCAGGTGCCCATAGCCTATTTCTTTGTAACTTACATTGCTGGGAGATCAAAAAGCACTTATTTTTAAAGGTGGGGGGACTTGGCTGGTTCATTTGGGAGAGCATGTGACTCTTGATCTCAGGGTTGTGAGATGAAACCCAGCATTAGGTAGAGAGATTACTAAAATAAACTCTAAAAAGAAAAATACTTTTTTTCTGCTTTTCCCACTTAGGTTTTGTAAATATTAGATCTAATACATCTTTGCATTCTAAAACATTTTGTTAAAATTCTGTTTTGTGACATGATTAACTATTAACATGGTCTGGATTCAATGTTTACCCTCCTCTTGCTTTTTTATCTCAAGAGTAACTTGGTGTGAGTTTTACTTTGTTTTATTTTTTATTTTTTAAAAAAGATTTTATTTAGTCATTTGATAGAGAAGGAACACAAGCAGGGAGAGGGGGAGAAACAGGCCTCCTGCTGAGTAGGGAGCCCAACTTGGGGCTCAGTTCCATCATGACCTGAGCTGAAGGCAGACACTTAACGACTTGGTTTGAATTTTAATTGAGCAACTCCCAACAAAGTGAATCCATTCAAATTACCAAGGAACTGATTTTGGTGGTAGTGGGGGGTATCTAGTAAATTTCATTGGTTTTTGTGTTTTGTTTTGTTTTTTTTCCCTAGGTCAAGAAGGATATTAAAACTGGTCATTCAAAGGGGTTTGGCTTTGTTCGTTTTACGGAATATGAAACCCAGGTTAAAGTAATGTCACAGCGGCATATGATAGATGGACGGTGGTGTGACTGTAAACTTCCTAATTCTAAGGTACTTTGCTCTTTTTTCCTGTGCTTTGGGACTTTTTGCTGACAAACTCCCTTAGAAGACATTGTAAAATAACACATAAAATGCACTTGGAAAAGGTGGTGGCTGGTGGATTCCTGTAACCTTTTGCCTTGTTAAAGCCTTAGTACCTGCATGTGTGCTGAATAGTTTGTTTGTTTGAAATCTTTAGTTTATTATCCCTCTAAACTAAAATTTTTTTGTTTTATTCTTTTTCTTGTTATTTTTAGTGAGCGAACAGTTTCTTACGTAGATACACATTAAAACGCGAGGACAGTCAGAATACATTAATCTTATCACGAAGGCCTGACTGGTTTCAGGCAAGCAGGACTGACTAGGAGAGTTAGTGTCTTTGCCAGGGCATTTCTGTCATTGGCTTTCCTTAATCCAAGTAGATAGTCGTGAGCTTTAAACTTTAAAATGTGGGGGCCACTGGCAGGCTCAGACAGTAGAGCGTGTGACTCTTGATCTCAGAGTTGTGAATTCAAGCCCCGTGCTGGGTGCAGAGAGAGCTTAAAAATTAGATTTTTAAAAAAAATAAAATGTTTTTCCTCACCAAAGTTTTCAAAAGACGTGCTGGTGCAGAAAACTAAGAATGTACCTACTTCGTAATGACTAAGAGAAAAGGCAGGTAACTTTTGTTAGATCCTCTTTTCTTGGCTCGTAGAATAGTTCTCACAGTTTTCTTTTCTTTCGACTTGCCCAGCAAAGCCCGGACGAGCCTCTGAGAAGCAGGAAGGTGTTCGTCGGGCGCTGCACGGAGGACATGACCGCCGACGAGCTGCGCCAGTTCTTCTGCCAGTACGGGGAGGTGGTAGACGTCTTCATTCCCAAACCGTTCAGGGCCTTCGCCTTTGTCACGTTTGCAGACGATCAGGTATGTTTCTCTTTAATAATTTTGTCCCAGCTCTGTTAGGTAATTGTCTTGAACTTCTCCCACGCCGCTTGTTGCCGTCCTTAGGTGAGCTGTGGGATAGATGGGTCTAGATGGTCTTGAGCAACCCTTGCGATACTTTCTCACTGTGAGGCAGTTCACTCGGAGCAAAGTTCACTCGGAGCGTTCTGTGTCTTGAGAATAAGCTGACAGATCCCTGCTGCCTTCCCAGAGCTCAAGGCGGTTTTATGGGTTTGAATGAAATGAGCGGTCGTTGCTCATTTGTCCTCCAGCTTAGACAGTGGCTTGAAATCTGAGTGTTATTGCTACCTTGATGCCTGAGTCAGTGGTTTAATCTCCCTTATTTACGCCCCTTATTTCTTATAGGTTGCCCAGTCTCTTTGTGGAGAGGACTTGATCATTAAAGGAATCAGCGTACACATATCCAATGCTGAACCTAAGCACAATAGCAATAGACAGTTAGAAAGAAGTGGAAGATTCGGTGGTAATCCAGGTGGCTTTGGGAATCAGGGTGGGTTTGGTAACAGTAGAGGGGGTGGGGCCGGCTTGGGGAACAATCAAGGAAGTAATATGGGCGGAGGGATGAACTTTGGTGCTTTCAGCATTAATCCAGCGATGATGGCCGCGGCCCAGGCAGCGCTGCAGAGCAGCTGGGGCATGATGGGCATGCTGGCCAGTCAGCAGAACCAGTCGGGCCCGTCAGGTAACAACCAAAGCCAAGGCAACATGCAGAGGGAGCCAAATCAGGCCTTTGGTTCTGGAAATAACTCCTATAGCGGTTCTAATTCAGGTGCAGCCATTGGCTGGGGATCCGCATCAAATGCAGGGTCAGGCAGCGGTTTTAATGGAGGGTTTGGCTCAAGCATGGATTCTAAGTCTTCGGGCTGGGGGATGTAGGGAGTGGGCGTGGTAGAGACTGGTGGGAATTCAAATTTTTCTAAACACATGGTAAGTATATTGTAAGATACATATGTACTAAGAATTTTCAAAATTGGTTTGTTCAGTGTGGAGTATATTCAGCAGTATTTTTGACATTTTTCTTTAGAAAAAGAGGAAAAGCTAAAGGAATTTTATAAGTTTTGTTACATAAAGGGTTGAAATATTGAGTGTTTGAAAGTGAACTGCTGTTTGCCTGATGGGTAAAAACCAACACACTACAATTGATATCAAAAGGTTTCTCCTGTACTCTTTTATCCCTGGACTTGTCAAGTGAATTCTTTGCATGTTCAAATGGAAACCATTGGTTAGAACTACATTCTTTTCTCCTTGTTTTAATTTGAACCCCACCATATGGATTTTTCCCTTAGGAAAATCTCCTTCTTGGAGATGATGGTGTCACAGTGTTTGGTTCTTTGTTTTTGTTCTTGTTTTTTTTTTTAACACTTGTCTCCCTTCACATGCAAAAGTACAATATGAAGCCTTCATTTAATCTCTGCAGTTCATCTCATTTCAAATGTTTATGGAAGAAGCACTTCATTGAAAGTAGTGCTGTAAATGTTCTGCCATAGGAATACTTCTGTCTGCACGCTTTCTCATTCAAGAACTCGTCAGCGCGCTGCACAGGCTGCGTCTTTGACGGTGGGTGTCCCATTTTTATCCGCTACTCTTTATTTCATGGAGTCGTATCAACGCTATGAACGCAAGGCTGTGATATGGAACCAGAAGGCTGTTTGAACTTTTGAAACCTTGTGTGGGATTGATGGTGGTGCCGAGGCATGAAAGGCTAGTATGAGCGAGAAAAGGAGAGAGCGCGTGCAGAGACTTGGTGGTGCATAATGGATATTTTTTAACTTGGCGAGATGTGTCTCTCAATCCTGTGGCTTTGGTGAGAGAGTGTGCAGAGAGCAATGATAGCAAATAATGTACGAATGTTTTTTGCATTCAAAGGACATCCACATCTGTTGGAAGACTAAGTGAGTTTTGTTCCTAGATAACCCACGTTAGCTGAATGTGTTAAGTGAAACGATTACTTGTACTTCCCCCACCCCTTTGTCAACTGCTGTGAATGCTGTATGGTGTGTGTTCTCTTCTGTTACTGATCTGTAAGTGTGGTCACGTGAACTGAAGCTGGTGGGGTGAGAACATGGACGAGCTTGTGGTGTGCTTTGCAGGCGTACTTGGAAGCAGAGTTCACCAGTGAGCTCGGGGTGTCGCGAAGAAGGGTGGAAGTTCTCATGTCTGTTAGCTGCCCATAAGAATGCTGTTTGATGCAGTTTTGTGTCCTGTGCTTGGATGCTTTTTATAAGAGTTGTCAATGTTGGAAATTCTTAAATAAAACTGATTTAAATAATATGTGTCTTTGTTTTGCAGCCCTGAATGCAAAGAATTCATAGCAGTTAATTCCCCTTTTTTGACCCTTTTGAGATGGAACTTTCATAAAGTTTCTTGGCAATAGTTTATTTTGCTTCAAATAAACTTATTTGAAAAGTTGTCTCAAGTCAAATGGATTCATCACCTGTCATGCATTGACACCTGATACCCAGACTTAATTGCTATTTGTTCTTGCATTGTCCAAAGTGAAAGTTTTTTGTTTTTTTTTTTCTTTTTAAATCTAGTTTTTAATAAGTCTGGGTGACCGCACCTAAAATGGTAAGCAGTACCCTCCGGCTTTTTACTAGTGCCTCTGTGCATTTGGGTGATGTTCTATTTACATGGCCTGTATAAATCTCCATTGGGACTCATGCCTTCTAAAAATATTCTTATTTGGGGGAGTGGGAAGAACTCTGTTAATTATTTTCAAATGCTTTGTAGCAAAGCATAGCAGTTGAAAAGAAGGGCATATCAGCACCTTCCTAGTTTGGGATTTGAAAAGTGGAATTAATTGCAGTAGGGATAAAGTAGAAGAAACCACAAATTATCTTGTGCCTGAAATCCATTACAGAGCCTGATAGCTTTAAGAACTAGCAGGGTGGGTTGTCTGTCTGGAAGTGTTAAGTGAAATGGGCTTTGTCCCCCACAAGTGGGGGACTAGAGTAACGTTGAATAAAATCGTTTACAAACTCAGATTAGACTCTCACGATGCATTGTGAAGTATGTAAAAGCAATAATACTGATTCTCTGTTGTACTTTGTATGTAACTGCTATGAGAGTTGAGCTTGTTTTCTGATGGAAGAATGTGAACAGTTTTGTGTTGGTAGTTTTACCTGATGCCCTTATCTGGTTAGATTATGATAAATAGGTTTGTCATTTTGCAAGTTACGTGTTTGAAACTTTTAGAAATGAAGTCGTCCTTTAGACTTGTGATCGCCACGTTGTTTCGTTATTCAGTTTCCTCTGTAAAAGGATCTTGCGTTGTTTGAATTTTTTTTTCTGCATCTAAATTGCATGATTTCCAAACCCTGTACCATCTGAATTTTGCATTTTAGCACTTGCACTATTACTCAGCAGCAGTAACATGGTAACACTTAAAATGGTATTCGGGGACCTCCAAAGACTAAACTGACAAGCCTCCAAGGAGCCCAGGGGTAAGTTCACTTGTCAATGGCATGGTTTTGATCCCTTATTTACACTTGTTGTAAATCTAGTTACCAGTCTTAGAAGGCTTTCAATGTGGAGCAGCCTTCTGTTAACATGTTTGTGCTACCAGTAGCTGTGGGTATTTAATTCTACCCTAGAAAAAAGAGAAAAAAAGAAAATGAAGTCTAAAAGTAAACTATTTGGCAAAGATTTGTTTTTAAAAGTCTATTTGGTCATCTCAATGCATTCATTCTCAAAACTTTTTGAACCAGTTGAATAAAAAATTTGTTGTCACCACAGTTTAGTGTCTGGAGTCTTAATGGAAAAATACAGTTTCTTTTTTGTATGTGACAAAGGCGATGGAAAGTTACCGTTCAAAAGTGAGTCTCAAGAAGTTCCCCCTTTAATGAGCACAAGAGAAATTGGGCCAAAAGTCAGCAGTGAATTTTTACAGGAGTGGTGGTTACTTGGCTAGAATGAAACCCTTTGTTAAATGTTAACCTATTAGAACTTCTTAAGGAGGAACAGCCAGTGAAAACGACATTAGATCTTTAAGGTTAAATCAGCTTAAATTGTGTCCTTTGGAAAAAGAAGATGTACGTGATAATTAGAATAATTTGTTGTTGAGTACTAGGTGAGTAGCTCTTAATTCCGTATGAGTTCTATACATAGCTGTTGTATGGTATATGACCTATTTGTTAAGCATGCCCAACTATTTCCATGTTCATCGTAAGAAGGAAAAAAACCAACTACAGATTTATCTGTTAAACCACCACTTAATTCTAACGTATTTCTTCTTAAGGAAATGCCACATTTGATTCAGCTGTTTTCTATATGTGAATATTATTCAGGTTATTTCCAAGTGTCAGGAGCATCCTCACGGCTAAATTAAATTGTTAACATTGGAATTACTGGGTCAGAGACTATATGCATGCCCTCAGGGCTCTTCAGATATTTCCAAATTGTCCTTTAGAAAATGGATATTGTCTTCAACAGTGTGAAATAGTGCTGTTCCGTGTTCCTTTTTGTCTGCCAATTTGATAAGTGAAAAATTCTGTCTCACCAGTTTGTGCTATTGGTTTTTAAACACGGGAGTCAGTCAGCACCTAAGCCAAAGTATCCATGTGTCCAGTTTATTTACAAAAAAAAAAAAAAAAATCATGATTCAAGGCCATCCGTGAACTAGCATTGCTGTAATATATAAAGCTCTGTTAGAAATCAATAAGAACAAGCCCCCAAACGGTAGAAAATTAGAGAACATGAACAGGTAGTCTGTAGAAATGTAGATAATCAGTACAAAAGATACTGGACTTGTAAGTAATTAAATGCAGATTTAACCAGTGAGTTTCTGTTGGATTGGCAAAGGTGATCCCCCCTAACCCCTAATCATCTGTGTCCCCTTGAATCAAAGAGTAAGGGGTGAAAAACTGGCGAGTGAGAAGTGCCGGGAAGGGCGGGCTGATCCGTGGTGTGGCAGTGGTTTGGGGTTACAGCGACAACTGCCGAGTTTGTGGCTCTCAGGCCACGTGGCTACTAAAAGCTTTTGCAGGGATTTTTAGAACTAAGGAATCATTGAAGATATACAAATTAAAAATTACTAATTATGTTCTTGATCCAGGGAATGTAGTTAATAACTTTGGTGTAGATTCCATATTGATGTGCTTCCCCACAATTAATGGAACCCCAGGACACTATTCCTCCCACAAACCATCTCTGTGTCTCATTATCCAGGAACACTAGCGCCCCCCCACTGTCCCCTCTGCAGCTGTCCTTGCCCCCGCCTTCTAAGCCAGCGCAGAGCATGTTCTCTGTCACCCTCGCCCCCGGAAAGGCCAGCTTCTCGTACGCAGCGGTGCATTTCTGATGGTCGACAATCGGTATGTCAACAAACATGAGATTTCTGGCAAGAAAACCCCTCTGGGTTAACCCCCATCCTGATGCAGTTCCGATGGCATCTGTCCTCATGAAGGATTCGGCCTCCTTCCCCGGCAAGCAGATAGGCCGGACGTTGCTGTTGACTCCAACCCTGTTCCTCAGTTTGATCAGTGCTATGTCGTTATCAAAGCCAGCGCCATGAGTATAACCTTCATGTATAAAAATGGCCTCAGCCCAGGCTTGTGTGTAGTGAGCCGACAGTCTCTTCAGGGTCCCCAGTCTGATGTCCAAAGAGGAGGCAGCTTCCTTCTGCGCGTACACAGCATGCGCCGCCGTTAGGATCCAGCTGTCCTGCAGGAGCGCGCCCGCTGCCGTGGTCTGGCCTAGTAACAGCACTTGCCAGGGGAAGTCCCCGAGCTGTGCCTTCTGCCCTCCGTATATACGACCTCTTGTGGTACGAGTTGATACTCCACACACTGGGGAGAGAAGCAGACACACAGCCTTTACAGAGACCCAGTGGTGGGTTTTCCCACAGTTGTGGGAGTCATCCAGGAGTGCACGATGCCATCCAAGTCAGGTCGGGTTGCTTGGGCATCCACCCAAGGCAGCAGGTGCTTTTAAAACACGGTTCGGAGACCCAATAAAACCTCTTGGCATTAGCTCCTCAGAGGAGGTGAGTGGAGGTTGACTTTCAGAAACTGATTTGTTTGGCTAAAATAATTTGGTCTACACAATTTGGAAGACTACTTAATAGGGCAAACAGATTGTCTGAGCTGATGTAGTGGGTGATGTGAGCAGAAAGATGTGATCAGATCACATCTGATGTGATCAGACCTTTTCGTTGCTTCTGTTTTCCTACTTGGATGATGGGGTGTTTACCATGTAGTTCTGGGAAAGCAGGAACTAGGGTCACTATCCCAGGATTCGCAAAATTCTTTTCACCTTTGAACATTTAAGTGTTTTAAAAATCAGAACGTTGCAGTTGTAGCTAGGAACATTTAGGAACAGAAATTACTATTTTTGCTCTAGTCGATTCTTCCAAACTAAATTTTATTCTCTCTGGCTAACTGAATATGCTCATTAACGTAGCGACTGCGTTCCCTGTTGTGGCAGAGTCCTGGCTTTAAAACCTACGAATGTTGTGTCAGCTAAGATGTAGGGGTTAAGCCAAATAACAAAGGGGTAATGAATATATTACTATTCTGATTTTTTAAATCTTTCTGATTTTTTAAATCACTGTACTCAACCATATCCTCAGAGCCAATTCTGGTTAAAAAAAAATTTTTTTTAAGTCCTATTAAAAGGCAAATTGCATTAATGTTTAAAAACTAGATGTCATTGAAAATTGCTTAGGGAAATAATGAAGTTATTAGCTTTGGGTTTTAATAGCAGTTTTACAGGGAAGAAAAGTAACTCCACAGCAGAACTCGAGTTTATAAATGTATAAATGGTGCAAGATCATTTTTTAAATCATTTTTTACGCTTGCCTAGTTGTAAGGTCAGAAATAACCAAGTGACTGATGCAGTCAGCACCCAGCAACCTCTCCGTCCGTCCAGAAGGGGGATAATGAGAACGTATTATTTGGAAATAACCACTCGGTGTACGAGCCAAGTGCTGAAGCTGCATTTCAGCCGACCACAGCTGAAGCCCTGCTGATTGTCTCCCACCCAGCTCTACTTTCCATCAATTACGAATCTCTCCTATAAATGTATCCATTACCAGGCTCGCAGACGGGGAGTGATTTTTCTCCTTTGGAGCTCGTCCAGAATCCATCAGCCTCACACACGTATTTACCTGCAAATCATTGGAAAAGCAAAAATGTTTAACTGCATGTATAAGGTGGTTGTCATTTGCTTGAATGCCCCCTTGAAAAATGTTGATTCTTGAGCATCCGTGGGAAAGAGGGGTGTCTGCATAACCATTTTACATGATTTCATAAATAGGAGGTCTCTGCATTAACCATGTTTGCTCGCAAAGTGGAAACCTTTTAGATGCGTAACTTGAATATGTATCAAGATCTCAAGTGCTTAATGATAAGGTTTTGACTTGTTAAATTAAACCATTTGGAATATATTGTGTGTTTGTAGTAGTCATTCACTAGATAAGATCTGTTTTCAGATTCCTGCAAATTGACATTAAAGTCAATTCAGCTGTAGTATTTCACTTAGCGGGCGGGAGAAGTGCCTTTTAATCTTTTGTGTAGCCTTAGCCAAAAATGTCGGCTCAAGTTTATTTTCAGATCGTGAGGGAGGGCTTCAGTTCCAGATAGCACGCACCCCCAACTTTGCTTACCGTCGTGAGGGGTCATCGTGTAGAAGACGTCGTCACAGCGGTACTGAATCACGGCTCTGTACGTGGTCACTTCGGGGCCTGTGATGTACTCCACTCGGCCCGTGGGCAGGTCGTCAGGAGGGCCACAGTCAACAACTAGGAAACGCAGGAGCAGGAGTCGGTTGTACGGACGGTAGGAAGACGAGACCGACAGGTGGTTGCGCTGGGGTGCTGTGGCTCCAAGCCATATCCGTGTCTCTCCCCTCCCCACGTCCCCCCCCCCCCTCCACCGCCGCGGTGGCGTCCTCCGTCTCTCTCAAAAGGGAGGGAATCGCCTTAGTGTGATTTAAAAGCCTCGCCCCCCTGCCTGTTCCCGACTAAACGGCTAGAGTGAGGTGAGGCCCCTGGGTAGGAGCCCTGCGATTCCCTTCACAAAGGAAGGGAATTTGAAACCATTGGACTCCTCAGCGCCCTGACTTCTTTTTTTTTAAGATTTTATTTATTTGAGAGCACAAGCAGCAGGGAGTGGGAGAAGCAGGGAGCCGGATGTAGGAATCAGTCCTGGGACCCTGGGGTCATAACCAGAGCTGAAGGCAGACGGTTAACGGGCTGAGCCACACAGGCGCCCCGCACCTGACTTTGAACCTCAGGGTCTGTTGCAGAGCAGCTGCCGGCCCAGCCTACACGGGCCTGCCCCGGCTGGGTCCCGGAAAGTGGTCCTCGGTGTGCGGTTCGGTTGGCCTTAAAGGTCAAAGAGCCATACAAAGAAGGACTTGGCTCCTTCAGCTCCTTTTCATCAACGTGTAGGAGATCCGGGAGTCAGAATACCCGGACTTTAATCCGAATGCACACCTGTGGGGACCGAACGTGTGAAACACCTGCCCAGCTTGGAGCCCAAGTGACTGAGTCTAGAAGTCTTGCTTCCCACAGCAGAGCTGAAACAACCAGTGGATTTCTCTCGGTATTTTAAAAGGTTACATTTAAATAGTTTTCAGTGACGTCATAGCTGTGCGCGCGGTTCCGTGGCAAGAGTTGGGCCACGTCTCTGTAGAGAAGGGGCCCACACCTACCTCACCCCAAGTGAGGTTCCGATCCAGCTGGGGTTCCGATCCAGACCCCTCACTCCCAGCTCTACTGCTTTCGAACTGAGGATTGACAGTCTCACTGGTGGGAATGTAAACGTAGGAACCGATACTTAAATTCCCCAGGAATTCTGTAGAAACCTGTGCACAAAGTTCGCACAAATACATTTACAGGGGCGTTCCCTGCAGCGGTGCGTGTGACCGTGAAAATCTGGGAGACGGCGGTGGGCGCGGATGAGCGAGCGGCTCTGGTAGTACTCGCACTGCTGTGGAGAGAGAGCCCGACCACAGAGGCAAAAAGCCCAGTGCCGTCAGACTCAGCATGCATTTTGGTTAAAAAGTATAGAATAGTCTGTTAAGCGTCTGCCTTCCGCTCGGGTCATGATCCCAGGGTCCTGGGCTGGAGCCCCACGTGGCGGGGGGCGGGGAGGGGTGTGCTGCTCCGCCCTCCCCCTGCTTGTGCTCTCTCTTTGTGTCTGTCTGATGAATAAATTTTTTAAAAATCTTAAAAATACATTTTAGACAAGTGTGTAATGGTGAAATAGTGTATACAGCACAGGAATGAAGGAAAGGGCCCCGAACCATTAGTGGTGGTTTGGGGATTTGGGCAACAGAGGGAGGGTCTCACTATGCTTTTGTAAATTTACCTTTTCTAATTAGTGTGTACTTTATCACTGAAAAACTATTTACAATAAGATGTGATGCTTGCGGAATGGCAATGCACCCCTCGCCGCGGTCTGGCGTGGAGTGTTCACACACGGCGACGCCCATCCCTCCAGATGGTGTTTACGCACGTGTGAGACAGGTGTGTGATGGGAGGGATATGAGGACAGTGGGATCATGGGTATTAAAATGTCTCGTTCCCTCTTTCCCATCCTCAATGAATATTTTACACTTGGAAAAATATTTTTAAAGAAGACTCTCTCCCAAAGGAAATAATTTTCCTGGTAGCTCGGTTCCATTTTGAACCTGTTAAGTGCAGGGAGAGGCTGGGGAAGAGAAGCAAATTTGAAGTTCAGTCCCTGCTAAGGAGAACCGCTTTGGAAAACACCAGAAGCAGCGTTCCAGGCAAAGCCGCAGAAGCGGTCCCGGGGCCCGTGGTCACGTGGCCTTACTGCTACACGTGGGCATCGGCTGGTCCCAAGATCCATCTTTCTGACAGACCGCGGCAAAGGATTTCAGGGGCAAGGCACCCTAAAGAAGAATTCAGCAAATATTACTTACCTGGTTTACGTCAGGACGCCACACCCCACGGCTGTGCTCCTACAGCGGTTCCTCTGGGTGGGGGCGGGTGCCCGGAGTGGGGTGCCACGCCCACGTGACAGGACACATCCCAACAGCTCTGCGGGATTTGTCCCCTGTGGGGTAGCTCTCCTCTTTTAAGGTGCATTTGGCACCGTAGGAATCCCGTGTGCGCCTCTGCCACAGCTTAGGAATATGTCTTGCTTTCCCTTTAAGGCCAAGAACACATCGGATCTCACAGGTTCCTGCCGATTTTCCACCAGTTCTTTATGTAAAGTGCCAAAGGGTGGTGGTTGGAATCTGGGTAAGACCAACCTGCTCCAGCAGGGAGCGTGTGGGCCTCGATTCTTCTAGCCTGGGGCCGTTCACCACAGGCCGGTTATTAAAAACACTTTGATAGGTTTCACATGTATGCTCTCACTTTTTATCGCTAGTGTTATTTGCGGAGAAATATTTTTCTAAAGTTTATGAAAGATCACTTTGGCGGAAAGGAGCCTTTATGCTTCCAAGGAGAGCAGGATGATTTTTTTCTGCCCCAGATCAGAAACAGACGTTTGCAGTGTCCGGAGCTGGGGAAAGAGCCTGCCCCGGGGAATTCTGCAAGGTGGGGAAAGTGCCTTTTTCTTTTTTTTTTTTTTTTTCCTTATGATTTGTCCCTCCACAGGACTGGATTGAATAGCTAGCTATCATTTCAATGTTATTACTTTTTACCACTGGGATTCAGTGACAGTTTTGAAGAACATAAAGAGGACGTGTTAATCTCTTACCTGTGCCCCTAAACACACGAAGCATTTTTAAAAATTGCCCTCCCTCTCCCTTAACAGAGGTCACTATTTATAACTTTGCGGAATATACTCTTTCCCGGGGCCGTTTAATTTTGTTGTGGGCCCAGGAGTGGTGGCCAGGAAAAGGACATCACGTGGCCGGGGGGGGGGGGGTGCTGATCTAATGCAAGGCGGTCTCACAGAGCAGGTGGCGCGAGGATGGCAAAAGCATCCTTCCTGCTTCAGCCGCTTTTCGACAGCTGCTGTGACGTGTGAACAGGGAAAAGCCCATTTTCATCACCAGCTTTCAGTGAAAAGCCTTTTTAAGGCTTTTTTTTAAAAGTTATTTATTTTTTAATTTCTTTTCCGTGTTCCTTTTTAAAGCTTTTTGTTTAAAGGCACGATTCTTAAGAACAAAAATTCTCCATAGCCATCTCTCTTCTCCACCGAGTTTTCCTGGCTTTGTTCAGCCACAGCCAAAAGAAACCAGCGCGCCGGCTCCGGCTCTTTTCCCACTTCCGCATTAAATTCTGTGCTGATCGCACTACGTGTGCGCAGCAGACCGATCGCGGGCCTGCGGGCCTGCCGTAACCACGGTGCTGTGTAACTTACTTGCAGAAGCTCGTAACCGGTCTCGCAGAAGACGGCGAAGCGGTCCTTCAGGATATACTCGGCTTGCACCGGCGCGATGTGGCCATTAGGTGGCGCCACGGGACCAGGGCAGGGCTGAGCTGTTGGGGGCGGGGCGGAGAGGGAGGCCGGGCTGAGCGAGGGGTTGCGACGCGGTCTCCAGCAAGCAGGCCGCTCTGAATTTAGCCGCTTACAGGTCCTGATTTACACACGGAATCCTTAACACAGGAGAAGAGCTCGCCCCAAGTCGGGTAGAGTTGCTCAGAGCTTTAAAACCAAAGCTTATTGCACAAACAAGCACAAACTGGGTCGCTTATTGCACAAATCAGGGTTTGTCGCCGGGCCTGGGTCTCAGCCGAAGCTACCAGGAAGGCAGGCACACCAGGAGCCGGAGCGGTCACCACACCCTGCAGGGAGCGTCTGCTCTGCGCTGCCCCAAACCAAGCTACGGCGTCCGCTGGAGAAGGAGAGCTAGACCGCACTCCCAGCGGTTATTTTCAGCTCCCTGTGCCTGTTTCCTCACGGGTAGGATGGGGAGGGGAGAATAGTCGCTCACCCTCCAGGGCTGTCCGAACACCAGATGTAAAGCACTTGGCTGGTGCTTGGCTGAGCGCTGGGCAAGAGTGGGCCCAGGTGATCCCCCGCCTCCCACGACAGCCCTGTGGCATAGCCTTAGGCCTCCAGGGAGACTGCCCTCCACTCCGGCCCCCAAACCCTGGCCTGATGTCACCCCAAGCCTTCAGCCCACCCCCCCACGGCTACCACTCAGCCTGCGCCAGTCTCCTGCTGGGTCCCCTTCTCCCTCCAGCTGCTGGGCTCTGTGTCCCAGGGCAGCTCTCAGTCCCCTGCAGGCCCAAAGTCCCACCTCCAGGGAAAGCCCTGGCCGCTGGCTGGCACCCACCCTCCCTCCCTCGCACAAGCCTCAACATTCTGTCCTGGCCCTGCCCCCACCAGCCTGGAAGACCTGAGTCCCCCTTTGAGTCGCTCTAAAACCAGCACTTCAGTTGCACAAGTTATTATTTTGACCTACAGGAAAATGAAAGACTTTCAAAAATGAACAGGAGACAAATTGTTCTCATAGCGCTGGCCTCCCTCCTCCCAACCAGTCTTGCCCCTTCCCACCTTTCTAACAGAGGTGGCCCAAGGGTTAATCTTTTCTTTTTCTTTTTTTTTTAAATATTTTATTTATTTGACAGAGAGAGATCACAAGTAGGCAGAGAGGCAGGCAGAGAGAGAGGAGGAAGCAGGCTCCCCGCTGAGCAGAGAGCCCGATGCGGGGCTCGATCCCAGGACCCTGAGATCATGACCTGAGCCGAAGGCAGAGGCTTAACCCACTGAGCCACCCAGGCGCCCGGGTTAATCTTTTCTAATCCAATGAATTTAAAAAAACTACCCCAATCTCTATAATCCAATTACCACTTCCGCTATGCCACACCCCGCACCCAGTGCTTTCCCTACATTAGCCCACGAATCGACATCTTTTAAAGGAGACATTGTCCTTAACTGGAATAATTGGGACGTTAAAGGTTCAGAAAAGTTATGTGAGAGGATCAGTGTCACACAGCTGGGAAACAGGTCTGTGTCTGGGCATAAACCTGGGCAACCCAACACTCCAACCTGAGCTTCCTGGATAGATGGTTGAGAAGGATGGATGGATGGATGGATGGATGGATGGATGGATGGATGGAAAGAAGAAGGAAGTCAAGGCAGAAGAAGTAGGGGGATATGCTCTTTCTCCTAGGAGAAGGTGATCTTGCCTAGAACAATCTTTCCTTTTGCTTATTATCTTTCTTGCCCCACCTTCCTTCCATGAAAACCCTCCATTTTGTACAACTCCCTTCAGAGCTCCCCTCCATCTGGTAGATGGGATGCTGCCCAATTAATGAATCATTTAATAAAGCCGATTAGATCTTCAAATTTACTCAGTGGGATTTTGTTTCTGATGGACCGATATGAAGGGTGGGAGAATATGGCTTTCCAGAATATGCTTCTTTGGCATGAGGGTTATTTTGAGCTGATTATTTTCAGAAATGGCAGACAAAGGGGGCGCCTGGGTGGCTCAGTGGGTTAAAGCCTCTGCCTTTGACTCAGGTCATGATCCCAGGATCCTGGGATGGAGCCCCACATCGGACTCTCTGCTCAGCAGGGAGCCTACTTCTCCCTCTCTCTCTGCCTGCCTCTCTGTCTACTTGTGATCTCTGTCTGTCAAATAAGTAAATAAAATCTTAAAAAAAAAAGAAAAGAAAGAAAGAAATAGCAGACAAAGGAGAAGCTCTGAAAACAGAGAAGAAGTTTTCCTTTTGTAAGGGAACTTCATATTCACAAAAGAAATGTCCGTTAAGAGCGTCTCCCTCTCTGTTCCAGGAGAAGGACAACTAAATCACTAGAAACTCGTCCCTGGAGAAGGCATGTCTTTTATCTGTATAACAAGCCTTATTTTGTTTACCGTAGTTTTCACAGCACCTCCCCATACTGGCTTCCCCCAGGCCCTCCTCTCTTTTGTATTTAACTGGGGACGGTACTGATGTCTTGAGTTCTAAGTTCCCATTCTCCCGTGGGTGATCTGCCATGCATGCATGAGACATACACCTTAACAAACGTGCTTGTTTTTCTCCTGTCAATCTGTCTCTTGGTCCTAGCCAGGAATTGAGGAGGGCTGAGGGAAAATTGTTTTTTCCTCTCCTACAGATGGAAGGAGGGCCGGTTGAGCGGATGGGTGGATGGAAGAAGGGAGGGAGGGAAGGAGGCGTGAAGAGAGGGATAGGGATGGGTGGGCTGGCATTTCCCCTTGGGGACCACTGTCTCACAGACCACCCCCACTCAAGCCTGGTTTATCTTCTGAAGGAGTTCAGGACACACTACCCCAAAATATGGCACCTGGGCATGTTGAATATTTTAAGCTGAAGGAGTCTGAGAAAAAAGAAACAAGGGATCCCTCAGACCTGCACCCCCGCCCCTCACCCTTCTTGCCATCACAGTCAGAAGACCCTCGCGTGCTGCCATGTGACAGGTGCCCTCCCTATACCTGGAGGGAAGGAGCGTCCTTATCTCCAAAGACAAAGGGAGCCAAGAAGAAGCCAAAGAAAGAGACCTTGCTAAGTTTCCCCCATGTACAACGCTTGCTTTAACCTGTCATTTTCCCCCATGACTGTCTCCTCTTCTGCAAAACCCCCACGCAGAAACACTCAAGCCTCACTGTTCCTCTGGGTCTTTCCTGCCTTGCGAAGTCTCCCATGCCACGTAGACCTCACAGTACGTAAGTGTGGATGATTTTCTCCTGTTGATCTGTCCTTGTCAGTTTACTTTTCAGCCCCGGCCAGCAACCCTAGAGGGCTGAGGAAATTTTCTCCTCCCCTACACTTCCCGGGCCTTGCCAGGAAGAGTCCCATCCTATGTAACTCCTTGGCGCTCCGGGAAGAGCTTCTTGTCAGGATCCAAGACCCACTCGCCCTCACCTGTGCTGGTGTAGTGCATCTTCCAGCCCGTGTGGTCCCCCGACTCATCAGTGACAAAGATGATGGTCACGGCATTGCTTTTAGTTTCAATCCTAGGGGGCAACGTTGTCCCACAAAATGGGCCATATTCCTCCTTGTCTGTTTGAATCTGAAAGCAGAAGGCGCCCTGTCACCTCAGGACCTGCCAGAGCCAGAGGAGGTCTAGATCCCAGGAACCGGACCTTGAGGGAGTCATAGGGGCACTGGGTGTCCGGGTGCGTCTCCACATCAAAGGACCCCACAAAGTCGAGGATGATGCTGAACCCTTCCTCCAGGTGGATGCCGTAGGTGCAACTTGAGAGTTTGGGGTACGGCTGTGGGTATTCACGGCTGCTGAGTACCCCCGACCGGTTGGCGAAGACCTGACCTGAACACAGGGCTAAGAGAGGACGGGTCACTGTGAGGGGGGGCCCAGCAGCCTGGCTCCGCCCCCGGCTGCCCTCACTGCCCTCTGGCCCAGTCGGACGGAACACCCCACCTTAGGGCTGAAGGAATAATCTAGAGTTTCTTGGGCTTCCTGGCTTTGGCTGAAACAGGTGGCGCTTGGACGTACAGCCTCCAGGCCCCACCCACACTCCCAGGGGCTCCTGGACCTGGGGAGTCCTGGGCCAGAGTCAGGACTCTGAGGGTGACGAATCGAGCAAGGTTAGATTCTGCCGAGGGGGAAGGAGACAAGGAGATCCCTCAGCCAGCCCGGACCTCACCAACTCCCACACTCATCCACCACGGGGCACCCACCCACACCAGCTGGGAGCAGTCCAGGCTTCCCTGGGTCCCCATGGGGAACAGAGGGGCCTCCCTTGGTCCACTTTCCCTCCTACCCTGGGTCTGGGCACTGCCCTGGGTGTTATTTGAGGGAAATTCAAGTTCACACTTAGCAAAAGCATGTCTGGTGCCCTCTTTCCCCGCCAGGCCAGCTGGTCGTGCCCTTGCAGAGCGAGCTTCTGCATCAGCCACGGGAGGCATCGGCCCATCCCCTCCCCAGGCTGCAGAGGACATTTGAGCTGAGAGGCTTCCAGAAGTGAGGGGGTCCCAGCACAGCCTGCCTTCCTCCATGTGCTGCTCCCCATGGGGCAGAGGGAACAGCCCCCAGATGTGGGGGACCAGCGTGCCCATCAATGGCCGTCTCCCTAGGCCTCTCTGCTCTGGTCAGGCTCCTCCAGCCCAGCCCACCTGGGACATGAGTGGTCCCCTGAACAGGAGCTGGTCCAAGGATGCTCCCAGCTCAGCCCCTGGGGAGCCGGCGGGGGAGTGAGAGAGCTCCGTCTCCCTGTGTGAACCCGGGCAAGCCCTCGTCCCTCTCTGGGCCTCAATGCCCTGTCTTCGGAATGGATGGGGGATGGGGGACAAGCCTTTTTGGCAAATGGGCCAGTGGCTTCACGGAGGGGCTTCCCACCGGCTAGGGTTCATCCGGGCTGTGATGAGGGGAGGGAGGGTGGGGAGGAGGCCAGGGGGCACACCGCTGCCCTCCCCCCACCGTGCCACCCAAGAGACACGAAGCAGTAGGTGGGGTGGAGGCAGATTTATTGTTAGGTCCGCGGAGGGGCGGATGGGGTCCGGGGGTGGCAGGCAGCGGCCGTCTCGGCCTGACCCAGACTGGAGCCAGAGTTGAGGCTAGGGCCTCTGCTCTGGAAGAGAGAACAGAGACAGAGGGAGAGCCACTGGGGGAGAGACGCCGAGCAGGGGAGGCAGGGGCAGCATTGAGCCTGGGGGCTGCCCACTCCCCAGGGCACCCTTGGGTTTCCCATCTGGGTGCTTGGCACCTGGCAAGAACTCGGAGGAGGCAGGAAGTAGAGGTTGAAGGGGTCAGCCTGCTGGCGGTCCAGCCACTCTGGGCACGCCCTGCCCCCTGCCGGGGAGCTTCATGCAAGGAAGCCTGTGTGAACCGGGCCTATGTTCCCTGTTCCTCCAACCTGGGAGCCCCAGGAGGGCCAGGTGCCTGTAGCAGGCGCCCAGAGCCCAGACAGGGAGGTACATAGTGGGGGCCCAGCACACGTGATCCAAGTGATGGGCTGAAGACCCGAGAGAGAGGGAGCCCAGGATGGAACAGGGAAGGGGGAGGGAGTATGGAACGTGATGGGTGGACAGATGGCAGGAGGGGACGGGACCCAGTAGGCCAAGGACAGTCCCTCCAACCCCTGGGCAGAGCACTTATGGCTTTTAGGAGCTGGCTGTACTCTGGGCCAAGGGGGTGCTGGGCTTGGCACGGTGTCTGCCCCGTACCTGCCCCAGCCCCGCTCACCTGAGCAGGTGCGCTTGTTCTCGTGGAGGACGTAGCCCCGGCGGCAGGAGCAGTAGAAGCCACCCAGGTGGTTGTGGCAGTGGTGGTCGCAGGGAGCGGCCTGTCCCGGGGGCACCTGGCACTCGTCAATGTCTGGGGGAGGGGGGGTCAGGCAGGTGGTCGGAGGGCGGGAGACGAGGCGGTCTGGGGGCCTGGGAGCCGACAGCCTCGCGGCTGACCCAAGAGGAGCCCCATGTTTGGAGGTGGCTGGGGCCCGGCTGAGTATATGGGGTCATGATAACCTCCTCAGAACGCCTGGAGGTAAATGTCTCTACCCCCTTTTCCGAACGAGTGACGGGTTAAGTGTCCTGCTCAAAGTTACGCGGCCGGTGCAGCCAGCTGTCACACCCAACAAGCAGGGCTGTGACCCATGCTCCAGCAAACCCTGCTGCTGACTCCTGAGGAGCACAGAGAGGTGTGGCCACCTGCCCAAGGTCACACAGCTGGTCCCTGAAGGAGCCCCATCTGACATCAAGTGTTCCACTCGAAGCCCGTGTACGGGGAGCACCACGCATGTGGAGCACCATGCACGGGGAGCACCAGGCTGCAGGTTCTCAGTGGGGCTCAGGCAGGTGGGGCCGCCCTTCCCATCCAGAGGTGGACTCACTGGGCCCTAGCATCATGGGAGTCAGGGGACGCCCTAGGAGTACATCCTGGGGTCAGCCCATCCCCGGCTCTGCACCTCCGCACACCGTCGGGCTCAGCGGGGCGGGGGCGGGGGGTCATGGCCATTACTGATATTTGCCCCGGGGCTGGTGGTGGACGGAGGTGTGGACTCTTTGCCCGCTAGTTTGGCAGGAACCCAGCCTCAGGGAGGTGAGGGGACCGAAGGGAGAGTTGGCCTGACCTAAGACTGAGTCACCCTCCGTGGGCAGACGGGCCACGTCGTGTCTCCCCGCCCCAGCCTCCTCTCGCCTCACCCTCTGCTGCATAGAAGGCCTCGAAGCCCGTGAACGGCTTCTCGTTGGAGTAGTCGGAGCGGAAGGTCACGTCTAGGCTGGAGGCCGGCGAGTAGAAGCTGTCATTCCCAGGGGCGCGCTCCGTGTCTGTGCTCTCCTGCCCGCACAGGGTGGCCAGCACCTGGGGTCCTGAGCTCAGCTGTAGGGTCGGAGTCACAGGAAGGGAGGGCAAGACGCAAGGCCCGCCTCCCCTCCCTCCGAGGCCAGCCCCTGCTCCCAGAGGTCCCCGTCCCCCCGCCCTCGAGAAGGTACCGGTTTCCCCCCGTGCTGGCGGCACCTTGACGTAGTCGTACTCGCAGAGGTAGGAGAGTTCCAGGTGGAAGTGGGTGAAGTAGAGACGCAGACGGTAGCCGGGGGGCGCGGTCAGGGTCCAGCGCTGCTCCTGGTTGTTGGCGTACTCCCCGGGGAAGCCAGGGGACACCAGGCGCCCAAACACCGGCTCGGGCCACTGTGGGCCCGGGGGTGCGGCGGCCGAGCCCCACAGCAAGCCCAGGAAGACCAGCAGCCTGAGGGAGGCAGCAGAGGGGCGGGTGAGGGCCCTGCTCTAACCCCCTCGCCCTTGCTGGGGAGACCGTGGGGGGCTCCCACTCACCTCATTGTGAACCCGTCCCCCTGGCCAGGCCCGGTCTGGAGCCGCACCGTGTCTCACCTTTGATCTGTTTGTCCAGTGCCTGGCCCTGCCTCCTGCCTCCCTGACCCTGGGATTCTGGGCGTTGACGCCAGGACTCTGGCTTGCCCCGAGTTTCAGGCGGGGACGAGAGGCCACTCTGGGAGCCAGGAGCTGGACCTGGATGACAGATAGCCCTGGACTAAATCCCGGCTCCGTCTCTCACCCTAAGTGTCCATGTTCCCCCCTTGGTGTGCGACTTCTGAGGCCAGCGGGGGCCTCCATGACCATGATCAAGACAATGATGGCTTCTGGGGAGGGATGCGGATGCGTCTACTCTGGCTGCCTCCCTCCTACATCTACTTTTTCCCTACGCAAGATGGGGAGAAGGACTTTTAAAAACACATACGTACACGAGGAGGGGGCATATGGGAGAGGACGCACGTCACAAGTTTGAAAGCCGGAAAGACAGATGGACAGGTGAGACCTGCCCTCAAGAAAGCAGCTCTAAGTCGGCATTGGGATTGGGAACTGTCTTGGGAACGGATGGCACCACGGGTCCTTCTGGAAGCATTCAGAGGCCGGCCAATCCCGTTTCCCATTCCCTGACCCCAGCAGAAACAAGAGGGAATAGAAGGAGGGTCCCGGGCCCCCTGAGCAGGGAGGGACGTGCAGAGAACAGAGCATTTGAGCAGACAGACTGAATGTCAACAGCCCTAGCCTTCTTCCTGATCCAGCTTCTAGAACCAGGCAGCGCCCCGGGCAGGCTTCTCTCTTGTTCCTGGACAGTGTGGCCAGTCCAGGAGGAAAGATGCCAGGACACTGACTTGGAAGGTTCTCCCAGCAAATGGCTCAGCTGCATCACCTTTGGTGAGAACCTAATCACGTGCTCAGAGACTCCAAATATCTTTTTAGTCCTCACTCTTACATATGAGCAGAACAGTCAAGGAAAACCTCAGACACAAGAACAAAAAGAACAGGAAACTATTTAAGAAGAACATTCAGGATGTCTGGGTGGCTCAGGTCAGTTAAGCCTCTGCCTTCGGCTCAGGTCGTGATCTCAGGTTCCTGGGATCGAGCCCCGCATTGGGCTCCCTGCTCAGCAGGAGTGTGCTTCTCATTCTCTGACGAATAAATAAATAAAACTTTAAAAAGAAGAAAAAGAAAAAGAGCATTCAGAGAACAAAAAATAATTTTGGGAAATAAAAAGTATGATAGAAATGAAAAGCTCCATCGAATATTTGGAAGATAAGATGGAAGAAATCTTCCAGAAAATAGAGCAGGAAAGAAACGAAAAAATAGTAACGATGAGAATATTAACAGATTTGTACCATATGTCACAGGCTGAAGAAGAGGAATTCCAGACGGAAATAAAGGAAAGAGAGGAGAGGAAATTATAAAGAAAAAAAATGCAAAGAAATGTCCCCAAACAGAAGAACACGAGTTTGTTGACTAAAAGTGTTCCCAGCGCCCAGAACAATAGATGAAAACAGAACTTTATGTGTGATATCTCAAAAGGCTAGAGAGAAAAATGATTTTCTACACACGGAGAGAGAAGGAGAGAGGAAGCAGAACAAATTGCATACAAAATATCAGGAAAAGAATTACTCTAGAGCTCCCAAAACAACAACAGAAGCTAGCAGCCAGCATCCGACCGAGATGGCCTTCAAAGACTCCTGCTTTGGGGGCACCTGGGTGGCTCAGTGGGTTAAGCCTCTGTCTTTGGCTCAGGTCATAGTCTCAGGGTCCTGGGATCAAGCCCCACATTGGGCTCTTTGCTCAGCGGGGAGCCTGCTTCTCCCTCTCTCTCTGCTTGCCTCTCTGGCTACTTGTGATCTCCCTCTCTCCCTTTGTCAAATAAATAAATAAATAATCTTAAAAAAAAAAAAAAAGATTCCTGCTTTGGTGTCCTCGCCCCTCCCAAATAGAGCAAGCCTTGTGGGCGGATTATGGCTGAAGCAGTGGGTTACTCTGGAGTTCGGCCCTATAAGACCCTGACCTTCCATCTGGCTCTGTTCGGGATCTGTTGCTCTGGGAAGCCAGCCGCCACATTGTGAGGACACTCGGTGTCCCTATGGAGAGGTCCACATGGGGAAGAACGGAGGCCTCCTAGCTACCACCTCTGTGATTTGCTGGTCACGTGGGGAACCGTCTGGGAAGCTGACCCTCTAGCTCCAGTTAAGGTCAGGTGACTGTGGCCGTGGCCGGCTGCTTTACTCCAACTTTACGAATGACTCCAGGCTGGACCAGCTTGCTAAGTCACTTCCCAAATCCTGACCCACAGAAAAGACATCACTCTGCTATGTTTGGGCTAATCTTCAACACAGCGGTAGACCATCAACACAAATGGAAAAGGGCAAATCTCCAAATGCTAAAGGAAGATGATTTCCAACCTAGAATTCTAGCTTCCATCCGTGCTCTATACCCATCAATCAAGCACGAAGGTGGAACAAAGACATTTCATGGCTGTCAGAGTCTTAAAACTTTGCATCTCTTGTCCCCTTCCTCAGAAAGCTGCTATAGAAAACACTTCACCCAGACAAGGGAGTAAACCAAGAAACAGGAAGGTTTGGAGTCCAAGAAACAGGACTTCCGATAGGGAGTTCCGATGGGGGTAGTCAGAAGGCTCAGGACACAGCACTTGTAGAGTTTAGAGATTGAGAAAAACTTTTTCCGTAGTTTTTGTTTCTTAAATGAGAGTCTTAGTTACTTTCTGGTATAAATTATAAAGGAGAAATGCATATTACGTATATTAGTATTTCCTGTTAGTGAAAATTCCATTCAATGTGATCGTGAACTAACTATAAATCATAATGGAGCAGATATTAGGACCTCTCATGGCCATAAAAGCTGATCAGCATTCTGTCCGGATCCTCACGACATGTATGGAGCCCAAAGATCTTAAAAAAAAAAAAAAAAAAAAAAAAAAAAAAAAAAAGATATTTGACCAAATCTTCAAGATTTTGGTAAAAACTTCTTGGCTAAACTGGTGATGAATTTATTAACAATTAAGCAAATGCGAAACACCTCCAGAGGCAAAGCAGCGGCAGCGCGGGGGATGGAGTCGGTCTCCCCTCCCAGCCGAGAGCTGAGTTTCGTGAGCTGTGATGGCGCCAACACGGGACATGGCGCTGACCGAGGTGATCGTTTGGTTGTTGAGGGTGTGGTTGGGTCAGGGAAGGAAAGAACTAAATCCGTAGCTTCCCTAGTGGGAAGTCATCAGATGATGACTGAAGCCAACGAGCTGGAAGGCAGTGAGACAGGAGGATACAGGCGTGCAGGTAAATACCGGAACCATCCGCTGGGAGCCGCACATGTGACTCGCCCTGCTGGAAGCCAAGTGGCCGGGGAGGGCCGCCATGTTCCTTCCAATGATCCTCTTGCAAATACCGGAGTCCCTAAGCCCAGGCAGGCTTAGTTTTGATAAATAACTAAACTTCAAAACCTGATGGCGGCTGTGGGGAGGGGGCCTGGCTGCCCGGCCAGCAGGGCATGTGACCCTTGATCTTGGGGTTGTTGAGTTCGAGCCCCATGTTGAGCATAAAGTTTACTTAAAATAATGACAAAACCCAAAGAGTTCTAGACAGGATCAATTTTATCCTCGGTGCCACAGGCAGGGCCTGTTCATGGCCCTCTTGGGGTTTCTGGGACCTCAGGGCTCGGGCCTCATCTGCACCGACTGTCCCGCTTCTGCTTTGGGCCATCAGTCCCATCTGTCTAGATGTGGGGTCCAGCGCTAGTCCTTCACGTGCACCCCTTCAAGGAGCTTTTACCAAAAGTTGGGGAAGTGGAAGGACTTCCATGGCAGACCACCTCAATGTGCAGGCCGGGCACTCTTGTCTCCCCAAGGACCCCAACTCTTTCTACAGTTTGAGAGCCCCCTCCCCTTCCTCCGACCCGACGGGCAGTCCTGATTCCCACTAGTTCCGCAAACACTGCCTGACCCATGCTTCTTAGCTAAGCCTGTCATGGGTGGGGAACGTTGCCCTCATTGACTTTCAACGGGGCAAGCGAGCCACTGAGCCACCAGGGGACGCCACTGAGCCACCAGGGGACAGAGCTGATTCAGACCCAGATCCAGAGCCCCTGCCAGCAGCCTTCCGGGGTCACCCTGGGGACGGACCTTCCTGGAGTTTGGTAAGATGAAGGGAGGAGAGTGAACATCTGGTGATGTCCCTGTGGGGTGCACTGGGATGCAGAGGAGGCACACAGGGCAGGTCGAGTGGAGTGGCTCTCTGAAGGCCAGTTGCCTGGTGTCCTGTGTGTGCTTACTAGGTGTGTGGCCTTGGGCAGGTCATCTACCTTTCCTGTGCAGTTAAAGGACCTTCCTCATGGGCAGCCGCAGGGTTTAAGAAAGGAGACCTGGGTTGGGTCAGACCTTCATAACTAGCCACTGCCATCTTTCAACAGACTGTGCCTTGTGGCTCACGCCATGTCCCCACCGGGCCTCGCTGGGAGTGGGGAGACCTGGACAATGTCCACCATGAGGCCTGGTTTTAAGATTGGTCTAGGGTTAGGGGGTGGTGGGATGGCAAAGTTAGCTTGTGATCACATGTCCAAAGGGGATGGGGGAACATGGAGCCCAGAGAGGGCAGGTGTCCTCCCTGAAGTCTTTCTAGAAGTTGGCTGTACAGCTGGAGGCTTGTTCCCCACCCCTATGATGACTGTGGTTCCAGCCCCGCCAGAAACTGCCAGGTCCAAGGTAGCTGCCCACAGCAGGTGCAGGACGGGGGTGTTCTGGTGCCCCACCTCCCTGCCAGGGCCACTCCCTTGTCCCCTTCCTGCCAGGTCTTCCAGGTCAACTGGAACACTCCTCTGGCCACGCTTCTGCCCAGGGTAGAGAAAGGGGTTGGTGAGGTCAGCTTTTCCAAAGAGCAGGGCCCTTTTCTGCAGATCCTGAGACAAGAGTGAGCTGGAGGCAGCCCTCCAATCTGCACCCCGTTATGGTGGCTACTCTCCTCCCAGGAGAGCCTCAGTCCTGGCTGGTGGGAAGGGTGAGGTGCCTGGGGAAGAGGAGAGATTCAGGACCTTGGAGAGGGGACAGTCCTGCACCCACAGAGTCCTGGGAAGGCCACCCACACCTGTTTTCTCAATTTCTTGACACTTTGGGGGGGGGGGATCTTCTGGGAATTTGCCAGAGCACGCTCCTGGGTTGGCAGGTGGAATTCGAACCTAAGTCTGAATCCTGAGTCAGGGCACCTAATATGCTTAAACAGGCCCAACAACTGGACCCCAACCGCGTACCAGCCAGCTGCCTTGGGAGTGGCCCGGACAACCCTGTGAGTGACCCTCGTTCTTGAGACAGCGAAGTCCCAGAGTGGTCCCACCACGATCTTCTCAGCCCCACAGCCCTGGCCCCGGGGGTCTGTCCCCTCTGCCCTCTGTAGAGCCTGGTGAAGGACTGACCACGGCAGTGTCTCTGGACAGACTTGGGTCCGGTCTGGTAACTGGTGCCCCCTGGTACCAGAGGCCCAGGGGGCCAGTCCCAGGTGACAGAGGAGGGCCAGGTCTTCCTGTTCACCGACACGTGGCGGACACCCGGAGGCCGAGCACCATACACGGGAGCGCCCCACAACAGCTGCCGGGGCACCTGCCTGGGCCCATTCAAGGTCTAGGGACACATGGTTCAGAATTTGTTATAAATACACGTGTTTGGTGAGTGAGGGCGACAAGGTGGAGAAGGGGCTGTACACAGCTGGTGGAGGCTTGGAGGCCGGACGCCGACACAGAGACGGACAGTCCGCCCGGCGGGGCAGCCCGGGCAGCATTCTGGGGCCTGTAACACTTGCTTGGTGGGCACACCGGCGGGGCGGGGGGGGGGGGGGGGTCTCGTCCAGGGCTTGCTGCGCCCAGGCGCCCCGGGGGCTCCCCGGCCTGAGGTCCTGGGCGGCGGCGGCAGCGCCTGGGCTCAGCTCACATCGTTCAGGGCCTGGTGGGACGGAAGGCCTGCTCAGGAGGACGCTGGGTCCCGCTGGGGCTCTGGTGCGCCCTGGGGAGGCCCCGCGTCCCCCCCTCGCGCCCTTCCCGGCCAGCAGGCGGCTCACCTTGCGCGCGAACTCGGGCAGGACGAAGGCGGCCTGGTGCACGTCCGAGTTGTAGTACTTCAGCTTCATCTGCTCCACCTGCTTCGGCGTCAGCAGCCGCACGGGCTTCGGGAAGTCGGTGCTCTGGGGCCGGGCACGCGGGCATCAGGGAAGTGTCCTCGGGGGCCCGCCCGCAACACCCCCCCCCCCCACCCCCGCGGGAGGGCACGCAGCTCACGGGATTTTTGCTGCACAGCATGAAGCCTATCTGGCCGCTGGGGTAGGTCGGGATGGTGCAGTAGGCGTAGGCCACCACGGGGAAGAGCGACTTGCAGAACTGCCGCATCTGCTTGATGAGGTCCAGGTGCAGCCACTGGCACTCGCCTGCGCGGGCAGCAGGGGGCGTCAGCCGCAGCGGGCAGGCCGGCTCCCCGGCCCAGGGCGGAGGGCTGCCCCTCCCGCCCTTGCCCGAGTCCCCCAGCGCCCCCCTCCGCTCACCCTGGCAGCAGAGGACGCCATTGTCCTTGAGGGCCGTCTTCATGAGCTGGTAATAGGACTCCTTGAAGAGACTCTCTGCAGGGCCTACAGAGGCGGGGACAAGGGACAAGGAGCGCCCTCTGGCTGAGACCTCCCGACCCGGCTCTGGGGGCTGGTGAGCGCTGCAGCTGCCCCACTACAGACCCACACAGCCGCCAAGGGGGCAGGGCCAGGATTTGAACCCTGGGTCTGTGGACTCAGAAACCAAGCACCAAGAGGGTGCTTTGGAGGAGTGCAGGGACCCGCTGCCTCAGTATCTGAGGGGGCTCCACGTTTCCATCCCGGTCCTAGGTGCTGGGGGAGGGGTTCTCACTGCCACTGTGTCAGGGGACTCTCCACCCTGGGCCTTGGGTTGAGACTAGATCCCATCCCCCGCCCGGATCCTGACCTATTAAGAGCAGAGAGGAGACTGAAGAGGAAGCTGGGGCCTCTGTGCACCAAGGCCAGCGCCCTGCTCTCCTCCAGGCTCCCAATCCCCTTGTAACTTTGGGCAGCGGTGTGCTCTCCCTTCTCTGGGGAGCCGGGTCTGGGGTGGGGGAGGGAGTGACCAAGAAGGGAACGGTGCAGCTCGAGCTCTGGACCCCCTTCTGTCTTCCACTCTGCAAACCAGCTGTGGGCACAGAAGGAGGGCTGGTCTCTGGACCGTGGCTGCCAGCGGGCCCAAGGCCCATCCCTTGCTTACCCATAGGGTCTGAGGAGTCAGTGATGATAACATCGAAGGCATCCTGGTTCTGTTTCATGAACTCAAAACCGTCGCCCACATGTAGGGTCAGCTTGGAGCTGGAGTAGCCCACAGCCATGCCCGGCAGGAACTTCTTAGAGACCTGGATGACATCCTGGGGAGGGAGGACGGACCCGGCTGGGATGTGGGGACTGGGGGCCCGCCAGTGGCTCCCTTAGATAGTCTGGTCACTTGGGCAAGCCATTCGTTTTGCGGAGACCCGGTATCCTGCTGCCTCCCCTGCCATCATGGGGGGCTGGCTCCTGCCTCCTGAACTTGCCTCCCACTATCCTCGTTCTCTGTCCCTGGACCAGACTGTCCCATCTGAGTGACTTTCTTGCTGGGTCAGAGGAAGGGGAGTTCAGCCTCTGCCAGGAGGGCCTTCCCCTGCCCCCACACGGCGAGCTGCTTCTCACCCAGGCCTCGTCGGCTGAAACCCATCTCCAGGCAAGTGCCGAACCAGCCTTCACTTCTAATCTCTGAGCCTGTCTTTTCCTTCCACACTCTGCTCCCCACCGTGCCTCTGAGGTCTCCTCCTCACTAGAATATCAATTCAATGGACATGGACTGGAGCTGTCCGTTCACCACTCTCTCCCAGCACCCAGAGCGTTGGGTGCATTTAACAGGTGCTCATTAAGAATGTGCTGAACGAAAAGGGTGGACACGCAAGTAGTTGCAATGCCCCTGGGTCTTGCCTGGGACTTGACTTAAAACCAGCTTAGTCTTAAAACTAAGAACGAAGAACTAAGTCTTAGTCTAAGAACCAGCATCTCGGCACACCTACTACCTGCCAGGCCCTTTGCTACCTGTTTTCCTACCGTATCCTTCCAACACGTTTTTGAGAGGAACAAAGAAACTGAGCGCTGCTGAGCGACGCGCCGAAGGGTGCACTGCCAATTCAGGGCGGGACTGGGATTCGAACCCAGAGCCTGGCACTCACCTCGTCAATCTCACACTGGACCACAGACTCCACGGAGGAATGCTTCAACACCTCCCGCAGGACACCTCCATCCCCACCCCCGATGATCAGCACCTAGGAGTGGCAGGATTATTCAGAAACACAGCCCCAAGCCTGAGCACCAGCCCCACCAAACAGGCTCCGGCAGGACTCGGGGGGCCTGGGCGCTCACAGGGCCGAGGCACTCGCACAACACAACCCGAACAGATGGTTTCTCAACTCCTCTAATGCACAGACAGACCTCGTTACTTCATTTGCTTCTCTCAGAGACGCTTTCCTGCCCCAGGAACCTGGCACGAGGTGTCCCCTTTTCCTGGAAACTCCTCCCTGGGCTGCTCCTTCTGATGAAGCAGGCCTCAGCCAGAACCCTTTGCTCCCAGAGGCTGTGGCAGCCCCCACCCCTCGTGAAGTGGGCCACTGGACCCCACTTCCTTCCCCAGTCCTTGCTAGCACTTTCTGACAACCATTTAGGAAGCCCCTGGGCTGAGCTGGGCACAGCTGGGGCCTTCTGCCCTGTTCTGCGGGACACTTGGCAGTGGGGCTTCCCGGTTCCAAGCTGGGGGCTGCATCTTGGTAGGAGCGGGGGTACCTTGCGAGGGTTGGGGTGGCTGCAAAGGGGCAGGTTGGCTATCATCTCCTGGTAGGAGAACTCGTCCCGCTCTGTGCACTGGATGACGCCGTCCAACACCAGCACGTTGCCGTAGCTCTTACTGAAGGCGGGAGTGACAGTCAGGGACCTGGGTCCCCTGGCGTGGGGGCAATGGGCCCCCACTCCCCCCCGGTGAGAAGAATCTCCCCCAACCTGCCAAGGGGTCCCAGGAGTGAGTGCTGGGGGGTGACACGTGGCGAGGACCGGCAGGCAGGCCCGCTGGGTGGGGGGTGGGGGTGGACTCAGGGTCCCGGCTCTGACGTGTCCCGGACTGACACGTGGAGCTCGGCGCGTGGGGCCGGCGCAGACTCCGGCTCCCGCCCCGCCGGAGAGGACGGCCCGAAACGCCGGCCCCCTGCCCGGAGAGACGGGATGCAGGGTGGGGAGAGGGTTCCGGGAGGGGCCGGGCCTAGTTCCTCAGAACTTCTGACAGTTTTGCAGGGGGAGGGGCGGGGACAGAGACGGCCCGGGGGGCGCCCGGAGGTAAAGGGCGCCGACAGGGGTCCGGCAGGAAGAGGGGCGGCCGGGGCTGAGACCGGGGCAGGAAGAGTCCCTGCGGGCTCCGGGGCGGGGGGCAGCGCGCGGTGTGGGCCGAGGGCCGCCGCAGGCGCTCGGGGTCGGGGCCGGCGGTGGTACCTGCGGAAGACAAGGATATCCTGGTACCGCGAGCGCTGATGGTGTAGCAGCTGCTCCACCTGCAGCGACAGGGCCTGGCCGGGCCACAGGCTGCACGTCTCGCGGAACCAGCCCTCGTGGATGTCAGCGGGGCCGAAGGCGGCGGGGCCGTCAGGGCCGGGGTCCATGGCGGGCGGGCGGGCGGGCGGCGCGGGGCGCGGGCCCGGGACTGCAGGCCGCGCGGAGCCGCAGCACAACGGGACCAGCTCCGCCCGCCGCCCGTGCGGCAACCTAACGCGGCCGGCGGGGCGGGGCCCACTCGTAGGGGCGGGACCCAGCCCCGCCAATGGACGCGCGAGCGCGGGCGCGCGGCGACCCCCGAGGCCCCGCCCCCGCCGGCAGTCGGAGCGCGCTTATTGGCTGCCGCTGCAGAGCGCGGTGCCCAGTGGCTGGGGCGGACCGTCCGTCGCGGCAGCAGGGTAGTGCGGCTCGCTCCGAGGGGCCACGTGGGGGCCGGGGCCGAGCGGCAGGACCCGGGTTCCGGCTCGGGGCGGGCGGGACCGGCGGAGGGGACCCGGGTACGTCTCGGGGTACGGCGCCTGCCGGGAGGCCTGTACAGCCCCCGGGGCTTTGCCCCGTTTCTGGGGTCCGGGAGGCGCCGAGGGCCGCAGAGGTGCCCGGCGCGGACTTTTCCGAGCGCTGGGACGAGAGGGCCGCCGACTTGAGCCTTCGGGTTGCAGAACCCGGCGCGGGCGGCTGCACTGTGGGCGCAGAGTTACGTTGTTGCGCCGGGGCGGTGGGGTAGGATGGATCTCTCGCCGCGTCCCTATACGTGGCTCCTTGCTGGACTTGAACGGAGCCTGTGGCTCGGCGGGGGCGCACTGAGGGTTTTTCTGTACTTGAGAAGGACCAACACAGCTCCCTGACTTTAGGGAGATCTAGCCATTTTCTCTGGATTCTCCGACCCGTGAGCCCTGCGGCTGCTGGAGGAGGAGTTCTTTTCTAAACGAGTTTCTAAATTTACCAGCCGTGTCCCGGAAGAGGCCAACACATGCATATTCAGCAACAAATAAGACTGGCACACTTTTTTTTTTTTTTTTTACGCAAATGGCTTTGCTCTTTGAAGGGTGGGCGGGAACGTGCTGTTTTTAGAAGAATGTCAAGGAACGTCTCTGAGTCAAATTAAGCATGCTAATCACCAAATATTAAATGCTAATTGCTCTATATGCATAGTTCTTCGCCTGCCAGGGAAGGGAGAGGAGCTGGGAGAAGCCGCTGGGGACGTGACAGGATGTTTTTGACTGACGTTCTGCAGCCTCCACTTGGAGGTGGGAAGCGTGTTCTCTGTAAAATCAGGTGAATAACCTGATCATGGAGCCCAAGCCTCAAGGCTTACAGCAACATCTTGTCTCGGTTGACCTGAAGCTCCTTTTCCAGGGCAGGTTAGCCAAGACAATAGAAGAGTTGCTAGGAGGTTGTCTCATAGGGAGCTGTTTCCAGACCGAGGTCATTTGGGTAAGATACAGTCAACCCCTCTGTCCAGTCACTGCAGGCTTGCCTGGGTTCAGTCCGGTACTTCCTCCTCCGTCGGGACATTTACACCTCTGAGCTGTGATTGCCTGTTCACTTGTGTGGCCCCTGAGCCAGACTGTGAGCTCGAGGACACTAGGGATGGTGTCCCAAGCCGGCAGCATTGGAGAACGGGCTGAGTTGGCGCTGGAGGCCCCGGGCGCTGGTCCAGGCACTTCGTAGTCAGCTGTCTTGGCCTTCTTCCAGGGATTGCACAGCCGAGACCAGCCTAGGGCCCTGGCATTCCAGGGGCACTGCGAGGCGGGGGTGGGCGCAGCGGAAGATCGAGTCCACCCATCCCATTCCTCCGAAGGCTGAACAAAGCTGCTCCAGCACATAAACCCTCAGAAGAGAAGGACCATCGATGACACCTTTTCCCCTCCCGTAGAGGAGGTGAAACCACCGTTTTGGCCTCAACAGCAGCAGTGAATGGGCTCTCTCGGACCGTGTGGAGCCGCAGTAGCTCAAAGCTTCCCGGCCCAAAGAAAACAAAGGCCCTGAATAAAGTGCAGGCAGGAAAGTCCCTAGATGTCCAGGGCCATGATCCCGTGTATGCCACTCAGCTTCGGATCCCAAGGAACAAAGGCGGTGGTTGGGTCAGAAGTAGCTGGCTAGCGCGACGTCGCCCAGTTCCGTTCACAACGGATATGGGACATCAGGGTGGAGAAACCCAAGGTACAGAAGGAAACGTTTCCCCGAATTCAGACCCACGTGCGTTTAAGACTCAGTCGCAAAGCATTACTGTCTAGTGGGTCAACTATCCCAGCCCGTTAACGTGCAGGTGACTCATCCGCCGGGAGAGGGGAGAGGTGAGCGCAAGGCTGCTGTGGAGGCAGAGATGGCAGTGGGACGGCTGCAGGGTGTGTCTGTCATGGGAGAGACTCCACAGTTAACACCCGAGTCCTGTTTCAGGCACCGTGTTCAGCCAGGCAGGCTGCGAGTGGGAATGAACTTGGCCGCGGCGTGGGACTGCTTGGTCGAAAATGATTTTGGCAAGCCACAGTGCCACCTGCAGCAGAGTGGTCCTGGAGCGAAGAGCCCTCCTCCTCAATTCTCTCTCTACCCCAACCCCACTGACCCTGCCTCACCCTCGCCCGGGGCACAGCAGCAGTCCTCCCTGGCCCAGAATCCCTGAGCCTTTCCGACTGACGCGAGGCCCTTGGGACACTCACGCATCCTCCCAGGGCCCTGGGGCTCCAAGCGCTCTCCCCACAGCGTCGGACTCCAGTGGACACAACTGCAGCTGTTCTCCAGGCATCCCCAAGGCTCTCATCTCCATCCCGTGGCTCCGTGGCTCTGGACTTGGCGGTTTTTGGGGACTAGTAAAATTTCAGAAACACGTTTGGGGGCTGACATCAGGTGGCCAACTCTTTCTTTGGCAAGGAAGGACATTTAAAAAGATCTCAGCTAGTACTGTCTGTGGTCTCCCCATCTTTTTATAAAACGAACAGAAAACATGGACACACACTTCCAAGTAAAGGACAAGGAATCACCTTACCTCTCTAAGAAACTTAACATACGGTCTCTGTTCTTAGATCAGCTCCGGTCAGTGGTGAGCCCTCTGCGGGCCACTCAGCAAAGGCCTGGGGTGCACCCAGTGGTTCTCAGACTCGAGCCACCAGGGGAATCATCCGGAGAGCTCGCTGCACCCGGCTTCCCGGGCCGCTCCCTCCTGGTTGGCAGGTGTGGGTGGAGCCTGGGGTTCTGCGCCCAGCAGGTCTCTGGCAGAAGCCCACACTTAGCACTAATTACAAGGTTCTCTGGACTTTCTCCCTTACTCTTCAAGGTCGAACCCAAATGTACCTTTTGGGAAGCCTCCTCAGGCCATCCTCAGTAGAAAATCATTTCTCACTCTTCAAAATTCCCATCTATTCCACTTTTTTTTTTTCCCCCCACAGCAGAGACTCTGCCATGTCTGGGCAGATGGCTTATTGTGTCTCCGTGTCTGCTCTCTCCCAGCTCTGTACCAGAACCCTGCACGTTTAGGGCCCTGTGGACACTGAAATGACTTTCCCAGTAGCCTTTGCTGTGGCACCTGACTACGTGCTGGCTGATGGGAAGTGGACACTGGCCGTATCCTTTTAAAGGGAGACTGCGTGTGCCTCTCTTCCCTTCCTTCCAGCTGAACGGAATGCGGACGTGATGGACGGAGCTAGGCCGGTGACCGAGCCCATGAGGTGGAAGCCCTGGGTTCCTGTGGAGGCTGGTGGCGCCACAAGTAAGGGCCAGAGTGAGAACCACCAGTCCCTACACTGGGTCTGCACTAAGTAGGGCTGGAGAGAGAGAGGAAGAAAAACTTCTGTTTTGCTAAGTCACCAACAGTCTGGCTTTTCTGACAGTTGCAACCATTCTAGCCCCGATAGTCTAAACTTCAGTCCACTGGGGCCTGGGCTGTTTTCTGCTGTTCTGCGTGACTGGCTGCTCTCTGGCAGCAGAGCGATGTCTGGGTTCACAGCCCCTCGGGGAAACGCACACAACCAGCCCTCTCGATAATCTGCAAGAGGAATGTCTAAGAAAACAGGCTCCTCGTTTGAATATTTGTGAAAACAGGGGCACCTGGGTGGCTCAGTGGGTTAAGCCTCTGCCTTCGCCTTGGGTCATGATCTCAGGGTCCTGGGATCGAGCCCCACATCGGGCTCTCTGCTCGGCAGGGAGCCTGCTTCCCCCCGCCCCCCCGCCTGCCTCTCTGCCTACTTGTGATCTCTCTCTGTCATATACAAATAAATAAAATCTTAAAAATAAATATTTGTGAAAACAAAAATAATGGTATTTTGTGCTTTCTGAATTTAATAGCCCATTCCAGGATTAAAATCAAATAGAATTCTGAAGAAATTCCACAGTACATTATTAATACAAAAATGGAAATCTAAGTGTTCAAAAATGGCAGTGAGCTAGAAGGAAGTTTAGAAGGAGAAAAGACAAAAAAACTTCTAAAGTGTGAAAAACTGTAGAAACATAAATCCAAGTTTGGAAATGAGTCGATACGTGGTACAAAGCTTTGACACCAAAGCGTAGAAGTTTCTCTCTCTGTGGCGGGATTAGCGATCATGTGGTTTGTTTCCTCATTCCACCAATGAACATGCTATTACTTTTCCAACTGGGGAAACGACATTAAAATACTTTTCCAATCGGGGAAAACGTTAAAAAGAAACAAAAAGGAGCGAGAGAGGAACGGGAGAGAACCCCGGCCCTCCAGAGGCCACGGCTGGCTCTAAAGCTCCAGTAACAAATCTTCCCGAGAAGGTCCGCACCATGCGGCCTCAGTGGCGTGACCTGAGGACACGTGGAGGTCAAATGGCCCCAGGAAAGGAAGAGTCAGTGCCCTGTGCCTCGTGGAAGCCGCCCTTTTCTGAGTCTCCTGTGACTCACACCCTCTTGGGGGTGATTCTGGGTTCCCCCGGAAATCTCAGTGTCCTCAAGGGTGCACTTAGCCCCCAGATGGCTGAAGCCCTGGCTCCGAGCGGGGTGGGGTCTGTCCTCTCCCTGAGGTGGCAGCAAAGGAAAAGTCTGGAATCCACCTTCTTCCAACAAGAATTATTTTTAATGGTTTAAAAAGGGGTCCGTACAAAAAGCAGCAGCACCACCCGGTGCTTCCAGTCCTCTGGGGAGTTCCAAGGGTCTCCTCGGCCTCTATCTCTTTGGCCAGCTGTGCCGGAAACCCCTGCAGAGACAGACGGCATGAAAACAGAAGAGCCACTTCTCCCAGTCTGGCTGGAGGTTTGCTCTCAGCCGCTTCGCAACACGCTGCAGACCTCAGTGACGGACAGCTGGGGAGGCATGGTTCATTCGGGGCCCCTGGAGAGCCGAGCATGGCAGCAGCGTGTCCCCCACACTCTGGCAGACAAGAGGGGGCTGGGGAAGCGCTCTGCGGCCCCAGGGTGGTTGTGCTCGCCAAGATGGAAAGGCAGCTTGCCTCCTCACCAGGCCACACCTTAGGGGTGAGTCCTCTGGCTTCAGGCTCTGGCCTGAGCATGAAGGTTTCATGTTTTTAATGAAAATATTCTTAAATGACTAGCCACATTTCCTCACTGATTTTTTTTCTCCCTCATTCCTCAGAAATGGGAAGATCTGGGAAAACTCCGAGTCCGTCTGCTCGGAGGGGACCCCGGGAAATTGTACGGTAGTAGGCGGGGAGGGACGGGAATCTGAGTCCTCGGACGCAGGGACAGTTGGTCAGGGGGATGGCCCTTGGCAAAGCCCTCCCCTCCTCCTATCTCGGCTGCCCGATTGACAGAGAGGGATCTGGTCGAGAGAGGCTCTCTGAGGCTTTCCAACTGGGCCCTCTGAGCCCATACGCTGGCCTCCCCCACATACCTGTCTGACTTTCCGGTTGCAAAGGACATGCTTTTGTTTCCCGACTGCTTAAGTTTTTTGGGTGCAACGCACTTCTGAAAAGATAAACAGCCATTTCAGTCGAGGGACAGCCTGACCACAGGACACATGCAGGAAACCGCACAGGAGCCCAGTTGGCCCGCCCAAGACTCCAGTAGCCTGGTGTGCCTGGTGTGAACTGGGCCTTTCTGGGTGCTTCTGAAGGCAAGGCTGTCTGCAGGGGCTACCAACAGAAGAGGAGGGCTCCACACAGGTCTCACCCTCCGGATGCCAAACTTGCAGCCACACTTGGCTCTGGCTGGCGGCAACACCCACGGGGGCAGAGGCAGGCCTGTGCGGGCCCCCGAGGGAGTGTCTATGGCCTACAGCTCATCCCCATGGCAGCCAACAGCAAACACCCCTTCAAACCACATGCCAGCCCTCGCAGCCTCTTTACAAGTTCCTTTTTTATTGCTGGAATAGCTGATGGGTATTGTCTACACTCGAGGAGAGATGAGGTGAGGGAAAGGATATGCCGAGGGAGACAATTCCCAGCTGGGCCGTCTTCCCAACAAAGGCAGAGGGAGAAAAAGCACCATGAGCAGGCGAGAATTCTCAAGCTTTTTCTTCCTTTTTAATGGTATCCAGTATTTTGCATTTGAATTTGAAATCAAGGCCTAGTTGACATACACAATCCTGTCAGTTTCACAGGTCAAGTGTATTTCTTACCTTGCCGGGCTGGGTCTGCTTATTTGGATCGAACTGGGAAGGTTTCGCTTTGCTGTTTCCTGGAAGGTGAGAGCAGAGAGACGCAGTGAGCACGGATGTGAGTCGATGTACCCACGGGGCTGCCCGCAGGGCCGGCACACAATGTGCAGGAAGGGTGGGCTGTCAGCTGGCCGCCCCCGTAGGAGGAGGGCCTCAGGCTGACATCAACTCATGTGTCGTGCCCCAGTGGGGAAGGGCAGCCCGAACACTGGGCTCAGCTCTCACAGGTCTATTCCCCACTCAGGGGCAGGTGGCTAGAGCACTAGCTCCGCTTGCACCAAGGCCATTCAGTCTGGTCTCTGCGTGCCTGTCAGGAAGCGCCACCGGAGTCCCTTGGGCCCTGGGGTGATGACTGTGCCCTGCCTTTTCTCCCTTCAAAGGGACGTGTTGCCAAGGAGGCCGCTCTGCCATCAGCGGCATCCACAGCCCCTTCGAGGCAGGTGAACTCTCACCGGCTGACACCAGAGAGCCCCCCGCCCCGGGCTTCAGGTTTCTTCCCAAACTCCTTGCCGTGTTTGTGCGTCTGTTGGAGAAAATGTGTGTCTGGGCCCGAGCTACTGTGAGGGAAGACGGAGCCGCTGTTAGAGGGAACGCCCCCTTGCACAGGGACCAGGGCGGCCCCGGCGAGGCAGCTGCGCCCGGAGAGGGGTGGGGGTGGATGGGTGCACCTGCCGGCCCGGCACTGCCGTCCCCCCGCACGGCTCTCTGGGGGCTTGGGTGACAGCTGTGTCTTTCTCAGGCTCCGTCTGTGTCTAGCTCACGCTTGCTGTCCTCCACAGCTTCCTCCCCCCTAACAGGGCCAGACGCTCCTTAAAGGGCACCAGTCCCGGCCTCACCAGCAAAAGCCTTGAAATCCGACTTGCTGTAGTCATAAGGGGTGAAAACTTTTTCTGGTGGATCCGGGTCTTTTGGCTTCTTGGAAGTTTTGAGTCGTTTCTTCTCTTGTTTCTGCTCTGAGGTCCTAGGGTCACTTGTGGTTCGCTCTCTCTTCTTGGCGGCACTTTCCAGCTGTAGGGTGAACACGCCGTGGGAAGGACGCACGGGAGTGGACGCGACAGCCAGGCCGGCGGCCCCCAGGCCTGCCACATCTGTGGGCTCGGGGACAGGGAGAGGAGTGCAGGCGGCTGGGAGCCTGGGCGGGGCTGGCGCCAGGTGGCACAAGCTCCTCGGTGGAGAATGACATCAGGTCTTTCACGAAAAGGCACAAGAGGCTTGGATGTTAGGGGGCCTCAGGGCCTTGTCTACCACTGGAGTCGGGGGGGTACGGTCTATTTACCCCAGATTCATCACAAAGAATCCTCTAAGAGGAATTACAATATAAACTTTTTTTGAGGGGAAAGGAGGCAGGCACTGATTGACAAGCCAAGGTGGACAGGACAGATGCAGAAGCATTTAATCTGAAGCGCAGGACAAGCCCTCCTGCCGTGACCAGGGGCATCTCTTTTCGCAAATGGGAAAGCAGAAGGACCGGCACGTACGGCAGCCTGCTGTCGGACAGACACCGCCTGCTCCGCGGTCGCCTTGTACTCCTCCTTGGCCTGGTCCCGCGCGGCTGCAAGAGAGCACGGCCTGTGGAGCTGCGGCCCCAGCAGCCAAGCCTCCCCCTCCCCTGGCTGCCACGGCCACTGCCACGGTCCCAGTCTCCGGTGCTGCCTGCGCACCCCACCCCACCCCAGCCCCTGCAGCTCAGGCGCGGAGGGTCTGCTCACACGCAGGCTGACAGCCCACCTGCCCCTCCCCTGACATCCCGAGCCTGACCCCCAGCAGCCCGCGGGCCGCCGCTCTCAGTGGCCGCAACCCAAACATGTCAAAGGCCGGAACAAAGCCACTTCCCCAACCGGCTCCTTGTGCGCTCTCACTCTGTCGCCGGCCACCCTCTTTCAGTCGTTCAGGACCAGCCCTTCTGGCCCCCCGGCTCCCCTCCTCCTCCCTCGTGCCGCACACCGCTCGTCATCAAGTGCCGTTGGGGTTACTACAGGGTGCACTGGCTTCGGGCCACTTCTCGCCCCCTCTCCTGTGCTGGCCAACCCAGCAGTCCCTCCCCTCGCCCCCCACCCTTGTCGTCTTTGCTGGGTCCTCCACGGTCTCAGAGAGAGCTTTTCTGGTCGCTGCAGGCCACCGCTCTCTTCAGACCCTGCACAGCTTCCCGGGCCACTCGGAGTACAAGCCACGACCTTACAACCGTCCTTCTCTCCCGTCAGGCACACTGGCCTCCTGGCCACTCCCTGCGCATGCCCAGACAGCAACCGCCCCCGGGGCCCGGGACTCGCTGGGCCACCAGGATGAACCACTCTTCCCCTAGAAGCAGCCTGTTTTTGCTCCATGTCACAGTTGTCTGACTGCCTTCTCTACACGTGGTGGGGAAGCAGCACCCCGTCCCCGCAGGAGGGCCCACTGCCGTCGGAAAGGACGGACGTTTATGGATGCGCTACCCGCGCCCCCGCCCCGGAAAGGCAGGCTCCACGGGGCGGGGGCTGGGCTTTGTTCACGGCCGTACGGGCATTCAGTCGAACAAACAGAAGCAAGCGCGAGGCCTGCTCTTCGGCAGACGCCCCGACGGGCCAAGACACAAGGAGCCGAGGGCTACCTGTTTGCTCCGCCGCCTTCTCCTTGGCCGTCTCTTTAGGTCCTTTGTGCGTCTGCACCTGGCTTGCCAGCTTCCAGCGGTTGCTGATCTACAACGAAAACAAACCAAACGAAAACACTCCAAAACTCAGCCACCGAGGAATGCTTCATTTTTTTCACGAGGGGATGCCGGGCATACTAACCTGGTGTCGACACACATTTCTTAGTCATAAATTCCAAATCTCATGACACACGAAACAGAAATCTCGTGCTGGCTTTGTGCATAAGATACTCATTGAAAAAGACAAAGCACAACTGGGTTCCGGGCCTGGAGCCGGACGCCTTCCTGTCCGTCCTCTCATTCAATCCCTCCCGTAACCCTGGGACAAAGGCATCCTCGTCACCCCCGCTTGGAGAGGGGGGAACAGGCTCAGAGAAGCTAAATGATCTGTCTGGGGGGACACGGTTAGCAAATGGTGGAGCCGGGCTTCAAGGCAGGACTCCTGGAGTCTGGCGTGCTGCTGTTTGATATCATGTCTGCCTGTGGCGCGAGAACATGTCTCGGTATCGGGCTGGTATGGGGCAGAAGCACGTAAGGGACACGTGGTTGAAAGGCCACAACCCGTGAGAAGAAGAGAAGGCAAAACCATCCATTTGACTCCGCATTTCAGAAGAGAGCAGTCTGACCACTAGCGACCGGGTGCAAGCCCGTCATGGCTCTGGCCTGACCCTCGCTGCCTAATGGAAGAGCCGGGTGGGGAGGGGCAGAGGGAGCCAGGCCCCCCCCGTCCGACCAGAGCAGGTCCTCCCTGCAGGAAGGAAGAAGGCTTTTAATAATTAACACGCTGACGCCCACGAACATCTCACAGGGCTCCAGGGAAGGTACTTCCTTATTCTTATCCATAATGCTGCTAAAACAAACCAAACAATAGAAGACAGAGTGTTTTACAATTTAAGCTGTCACCTGTGAGAGCCTTAAAGTAACATATTCACACGTGAAAATGCGTCAGGCTGAACACCTAACCACACCTGGGCCTTTTGCTATGTAGAAACTAAACTTCAATTACAAACCAAACATAGGGGCGCCTGGGTGGCTTAGTGGGTTAAGTAAGCCTCCGCCTTCGGCTCAGGTCATGATCCCAGGGTCCTGGGATTGAGCCCCGCATTGGGCTCTCTGCTTGGCAGGGAGCCTGCTTCCCGCCCCACCCTACCTGCCTCTCTGCCTAGTTGTGATCTCTCTGTCAAATAAATAAATAAAATCTTAAAAAAAAAAACAAAAAAAACCCGCAAACACAAAAACCAAAGACCTGTTTCTTAAAAGGTTCCCAAAGGCTTCTGAAAATCAGAAGGAAGTCTTGGCCCCTCTCTCCAGAAATGCTTATTTGTGTTTATATATAAAGCGTTTTTGGTGTTCATTTTCTGAAGCCTCAAGATGGGCTTAAGACAGAAACCTAGTTCAGATAATTCAGAAGTCCCCTTTTCTGAGAAAGTCACTCGTGGAGGGTGACTAATACACTTACTTCGTAGATTTTTGATGACGGATCGAACTTTGCTGCCTGAGAAACGTGAGCACGGTGTTCGAGGGAAGGCAGGAACTGGAGGAAGGGAAGGACAACAAGTCGTTCGAATGCGCTCAGGCCCTGCACGGGGGTGTTCTGGGGGGGTTCACCGTGGGAGGCCTAATTCAGAGCATCTGCCTGGCCACTGCTCACTGGCACACGAGTGAGGCGTCCTTGCTGTGTTCATCTGAGAAGACCCCGACTCCATCCCCACCTGGACACCAGGGACAGCTGACACACGCTGGACTCAGGGGCTCCCTCTCCCCAAAGACCGTCAGCAGCTTTACCGGGCAAGAGGCCCCTAGAAGCTACAGAAAGCTCTGCCTCTTCTGTTTGCCCTGAACACTCGCGACTCCTACTTACCATCTTAAATGGATTTTCGAAGGATGCCATTATGTTCTGGGCTTTCTTCTGTGCAACTGTTAATGGGCTCTTTCTAGTTTCTTCGGCACTAGGTTCCTGCAGGGACAGAAAGTGAGCAGCTTATCCCGCCGTCATTCTGTGGCATTATGGTGCAAGCAACAGAATGACCATATCAGCAGTAAGAAGGGGCGCCGGGGTGGCTCAGTCGGTTAGGTGTCTGCCTTCGGCTCTGGTCGTGATCCCGGGATCCTCGGATCGAGTCTCGCTTCCAGCTCTTTGCTCAGCGGGGAGCCTGCTTCTCCCTGCTCCTGTTCTCTCTCCCCCTGACAAATAAATATCTTAAAACAAAAAACAAAAACCAGTAGTAAGAATACCAGCTGATTCTTTCGGTCTCTCACGCGTACGAGGCACTGTCACACCCTGTGATGGCACCCAGGAGGGCTTTAATAAACACACATTTATTGAACCAGCGAGCTGAACTGTGTCCTTACAACTTACGAGGTAGGTAGTGTTATTCTCACCATCTTACAGATGAGGAAACTGAGGCACAGAATGCTTAAGTCTTCCAGAGCCTGACAGCGAACAGGGGCAGAATGAGGACTCCCACCCAGGTCTGTTGGGCTCTAGGAGTTGAGGTTATAAGGAGACATTCACAAATTAAGAATTATACACCGTTGTGGGGGCATCAGAGCAACTATGCGACTGGATGTTGTACAAGTGGGTTTAGAATGTGCGCTGTCCTTCTGCTTCCTCCGTGGTGACGGTCCCGCCACACAGAGCACGGGGACACCACTGCCTCTGTCAGCCAGACTGCGCTCTTCTGGGCTCACGTGGCCCGAAGTTCATGCTCCTTTTTTTAGCTGCCGATTCACCTCGCTCGCTTAAAGCTCCCGGACTTCTTTGCTCACGAATTACTGAAGCAAGACCCAATCTAAATGTCTCTGATGACGAGAAAAAGAAAGTCAGCTCTGAGGTAGTACATTTTGCGGCCGGCACGGCACCCTTCCCAGTGTTGGGCCTGCGCTCTGGCCTGAAGGACCGGCTGTGGCCCATGATCCTGGAAGCTACAGTTCCGCCCAGCTGTTTCCCCCGTGAACATCTGCTATGCCCAATGCCTGCTTCTCTTTCTTTGCAGAAATTATGATGTTTCCTTTTGCACATCTGGTGTGTGCACCATTCAGAGTTTTCTCTGTGTGCTTTCCTTTCACTCTGGTCTCTGCAGCGCCCACCATCTGGACCAACAACCATACCCAGGTCCTGCTTTCCCGAAGAGCCTGTAGTTGAAGCCCCGGCAGGAACGAGACACCTGCTGGGCAGGACAGACCGGGATAAGCTCTGTCACAACTGGGTGCGTAGTCTAGGACTACGTGGTCCGGGGCTGGAGAGAGTCACTACCTAGCACGACTCAGCCCCTCTTTGGGGAAATAAGTTCCCACCCACATACTAGTGCCCTCCTATCTTGCTCGTCACTCTCCTCAAAAGCCACTGCGTAGAGAAACGCTTTTCTAAGCTGCCTCTTGTCCAGCCCGAGCCCGTGCTGGTGGTGCCGGCGGGTGCTGCAGAGGGACGCGCGGTCCCTGCAGTCGAGCAGAGCGCTCAGCCTGCACCTCCCCTGCGGCTGCAGGGGAAGGTCCTGCTTTGGAAGCAGTGCGGCCCATGCCATCCTCCCTGCTAGGCATTAGCAAGCATCCGGATGTTAACCCTTCCTTGGGCGTTTCTCCACATGGAGCTCCACCCACCTCCAGTGGACTGCCTCCTGGATCTGTCTCCCGTCTGTCTTGGTTTCTTTCTTTCTTTTTTTTTTTTTAAAGATTTCATTTATTTATTTGTCAGATAGAGATTGCAAGTAGACAGAGAGGCAGGCAGAGAGAGAGGAGGAAGCAGGCTCCCCGCTGAGCAGAGAGCCTGATGTGGGACTCGATCCCAGGACCCTGGGATCATGACCTGAGCCGAAGGCAGAGGCTTTAACCCACTGAGCCACCCAGGCGCCCCGTGGTCTTAGTTTCAAAGGTCGATGCAGCACTCCTGGCAGAAACTTCCAACGGGTCTACGCCATCCGCCCCCACCCCCCCATGTTTCCCAGCACTCACGTTAAACAGCGTGATGACGGCAGTAGCGATAAGGCATCTGGTATCTGGCAGGGTGTCTTCTGTTTGGTCGGGGAAGAGGCTTGTCTGTTTCTGCGCTGGTGCAGGCCCTGAAGGGATGAAGTCAGTAAGGTCAAAGCCTCATGGAGAGTGCGCAAGGCAGTTTCCAGAACGTTCCAGAGACCTCTACATTACCATTGCTGGGGATGACAGGGTAGCCATCTGAAGCGGCGTGGGAGCAGTCGTGGGGTCCGAAGAGAACATTCTCCAATCTCTGTAGCAGAAAGCAAGCAACAGCCCTCATGAAGGACTTGCACGGGTGCAGAAGCCTTCTGCCGGGGTGCTGCGGGCTCCCGACTGGTGCCCTCCCCCAGAAGAGAGACGACGGACACAGCACTCTACCTCGGGACCAGGCAGCGGGCCGCTCTTCCGCACGCCAGCTGCAACTTCAGACTGAGGAGGAAAAATAAAGAGCACCTGAGGAACGGCGTGTCAACACGGCGACCGCAAGTGCCTCCCCCCGCGCGGACTGCGGCCCTTCACCGATGGGTTTGACGAGAGCCCAGTGATGTTCTTTCGTCCTTCAGCCCATACAGTGCCTGGCACTGTTATCACTTTGTGCTCAGTCATACTTGCTGAATGAAAGAATGAAACCCACGATCGTCACCAGGCACAATGTAGAAGATTCCCAAGAGCCTGGAAGGGCTTCTCCTCTAGGAACCAGGGTTTCTCTCTTTACTTGGCCCCGCTGTTGAGCTAACACAAGATTCTTTTTAAAGAAATTTTAATGTGAAGACTGAAATGTGTTCATCCTCAGTTTCTTCCTTATCATCCTAAAGGAATTGATTTGAAGTCTTCCTGGATCCATAATCTTTCCAAAAAATCCCAAATACAATTTACCAATATTACTACTGAGGCAACACAATGAAAAACTGTCCCCCAAATTAAAACTGAATTGGGTGGCTCAATCAGTTAAAATCTGACTCTTGATTCTAGCTCAGGTCATGGTCTCGGGGTCGTGAGATCGAGCCCCACGCTGGACTCCGTGCTCCGTGCGGAGTCTGCTTCAGATTCTTCTCCCTGTTCCTCCGCCCTCTCCCCTGATGGTGCACACGCAGGCGTGCTTGCTCTTGAATATAAATAAATGAAATCTTAAAAACACACACAAAAATGAGGAGCTTTAGCTTTTGATAATCATAAAGCAGACACGTTGGGACGCCTACGTGGCTCAGTTGGTTAAGCGTCTGCCTTTGGCTCAGGTGGTGAACTCAGGGTCCCGGGATCAAGCCCTGGTTTGGCTCCCTGCTTCCCTACTGAGCAGGGAGCCTGCTTCTCCCTTCCTCTCTTTTTGCCCCTCCTCCAGCTCTTTCTCTCAAATAAATAAATAAAATCTTTAAAAAAAAGTGGGGGGGTGCCTGGGTGGCTCAGTGGGTTGAGCCTCTGCCTTTGGCTCAGGTCATGATCCCGGGGTCCTGGGATCGAGCCCCACATTGGGCTCTCTGCTCAGCAGGGAGCCTGCTTCACTTTTTCTCTCTGCCTGCCTCTCTGCCTACTTGTGATATCTGTCAAATAAAAAAAAAAGAAAGAAAGAAAAGACCTGTCTAGTGGCTTTCCCAAGCCCCATTATTTTCTTGGGATTTTTATAGAACGGAGACCAGATCATGTACGGGAGAGACCGTGGGGGCAGCAGACACAACAGGTCCACTGGGTTGGAACCTTCAGCAGCAAAGCTTCCTACCTTGAGCAAGGGCATCTCCCGGGCCTGCTGGATTAAAAGATGTATCTCATTGAGCTGCTGCCGCACAAGAGGTGGGACAGGGTTACAGCAAGCTATGATGCCCTGAGGTTCCCTGAAGACAAAAAAGCACACACTCAACTCATCATGTAGGGACACAGCTCCCCCGCAGGCTTCCGGATGAGAACAGAGAGCTACAGCTAGGGTGACGACCTGGGAAACGGGTGCCCGGCGGGGCGGTCTGGGCCTACGGCATCCACGTGTGTTCTCTGTGGCCCCAAGCTTGCTGCTGGTGCCTCCGGCAGCTCGCCTCGGGCTGACTGGGAGAGCAGGGAGGAGCCCCACAGCTCTGCAGAGCCGCGGCACTGCATCAGGCTCAACGGAAGTCAACGAACCTGGCTTCTTTGCTTATTCTCCAGTTAACATCAGAGAGCGTTCAGAACCGTCAGGTGTCTCGGTTTGGAACCGATGACAGCTGCGAGACTCTGAGACGCTTTCCTCCCTTCCCAGTGGATGCTGGAGGCTCGGTACCGGAGCTCATCTGAGGCAAGACTGCTGAAACGGCTGCGGCTCAGAAGGTCTAGTTCCTACAGGACAGCCCGAGGGCACAGATTCTGGACTCGTGAACTTCCTTAGAGCACAATCTCTGAGTCAACAGCCTTGCGGTATTAAGGATCAGAGAAGCTGATCTGCGGGATAAAATGTCTCCACTGAGAAAGTCAGGAGTCATCACCAGTTCTCGGGACTCACTTGGGCAGTTCTTCAGCGATCTTCAGCATCATGTGGTTTGGCAGGACGTATCTGGAACAAAACACACAGCGGATGGCCTTCGAGTCAGCCAGCCAGCCCCGGTAAAGGCTACAGCCTGGGAGAAAACGTAACCAACTTTCATGATGAAGAGAAAAAAGCCATTATTTCCTCGTTACCCGAGCTAGAAAGAGGATATTAAAAGAACGTCTGATCCCCTTACCCATAACTTTCATCCTCCCTACGAGCCGTTTTATCCCTCCAGGCAAACAGCAGCTGAAAGGCTGTCAGCTGCTGGGTGTTGAGATGCTTTTTCTGCTTCCTGTACAGTTCAAGATAGGACTCGTCCGTGAAGATGGGCTTGACGAATTTCTGCAAAATGTTACGCAATAGTCAAGATCAGCGGGAATCCGAATGGTGCCCTGGGCTCTTCGGAACATGCGGCTCTTTTCAGAAGCGTGAGGGACAGAGCAAAGCACCGGGGCCCGGGAGGAGACGGAGGCCGTACCTTAAGGCAGATGTCCCTGCTGCGCTGCCACACGACCTGCAGCTGCACGGGCTGCTCGTTGCCTCGCTCCCATAGCTCCAGCCGCATTTTATCATAGATGTAAAGCAGGTAATGGGTGTCATCCCGGGCGTAGTGGAGCATTTCCTCGGGCAGAGGTCTGGGATTGCAAGGAAGGAAATGATTTTGCGGCTCGCCCCAAGAAGCGGCCATGTCATCTGTCCGCGCCGCGCGTGCGAGGACTCTGGGTGCCTCTGATTATCAAGGCCAATACCACAGTTACATCCCTAGTCCCGAAATCTTAATGGGACAGCCTTTGTCTTCACAGCTGGGGAGAAAGGGCAGCAGGGTCACAATGCAGTTGAAAAGAGGGGTCCTGCCATCCTGAGTTTGAATCTTAGCTCCGCACACCTGTCCCTGGACCAGTCACGTAAGCTCACTTTCCTCCCTGGTGAAGTGAAAGGCCTCACAGGCTGCTGTGGGGACCACCGTGCACAGCAGCCCGGGAGCGCTGTGCTCAGTGCGCGGCACGTGACAATGGCTAAGTGACAGCGAGTGGCTTTCAGACTTTGTCAGTTTTCATCTTCTATCTGGGCTTTCCCAGATTCTCTTTAGAAATTCTGAAATGCAGAACTGGAGGGAAGCCGAGTGGCTTCTTCAGACCACAGCTGCACCCTCAGGGAGGAAGCCTGACAGCAATCCAGCAGAGCCCAGACTCCAGAAAGTGCGGCAGGACCCCGCCATGCTCTCACACCACAGTGCCCATGCGCCATAAGGTGCAATCACTTCCGTCCCTCAGAATTCCCTTGAAGCTCATCACCACACACACACACACCCCTCCCCCCTCCTACCAGGAAGTTTCAAACGAGACACCGGCAGGGACACAAACAGCGACACAGCACGCCTCTTCCAACCACTATCTCTGTGAAGCGTGAGCGCCCAACACACGCTCCACGTGGTTGCCCTAAAACTTCCAGTCGGGCTTCTGCTGCTGCCCACAGCTGCACGACAGACCGGCGCCAGGCGAGCCAAGGTACCACCACGGTCACCACCCGCACGTGGGTCTGTGTGGCCGAGAGGCTCAGGAGCAGCCGCCCGCACGTGCTTGTCAGGCACACACCGTATCCTCCAGTCGGCCAGCTGGTACTGCTTGTTCGACTCCACACCGCAGTACAGTTTCAGGAGGTGGTCCAGGGAGTGCCGGCCCAGGTTCAGGAGGCGTGCCGCCTGATGGGTATCAAACATGTTCACTACGTACAAGCCGAAGTCTTTCTGGAGCCATTCGATGTCCGAGTCAGCACCGTGGAAGACCTGGAAACACAAGCGGTCGTGAGCCCCCACGCGTTTGAGGCCACTCGCGCTCTGGAACGAGCCTCGCCTCTAGGTCAGTACGACAGTGGACTCAGAAGCCAGAAGGAAGGTGAAGATGGGTTCAGTTTTAAAAGCTTCTTTTACTTTGGACCAACAGCCTTACACACTCCTCACTGCACACTCTTAAAGTCTGAAATGGCTCCCAGCCAGTGATTCTGAGAAAGCAGCTCTACTGGCTTCAAGGGTGGTCCTTAAGTGCAAAGGACCCTGATGGCGCGGGCTCGCTGCTGTCGTCAGGAACATGACGGAACGTCCCTCGGGGTGGTAACGAGCCACAGTTTAAGCTGCTCTAATTGGGGCTTAGAAACAAGAGCGGTTTAGTGCGTGGGGCTGGGATGTAGATCACAACGATTTCTCCCAACTTCCCCAGGTCTCTGCTGAAGTAATGAAACGGTACACGAACGGCACTTAAATCCTAGGCTCACAGGCAAGAGCTACAGAAGGGGCTAACCTTGACGATGGCGGGGTCTGTGAGGCTCTCGTTGAGAATGTACATGTCGCTGCGAAGCTCCAGCGTGTCCACGATGAAGTCTTCTGTGCGGGTGGAGATCTGCATCAGGCAGGTCAGCCCCAGGAAGCTCCTGTACGAGTGGTGCTGACACCCAGAAAGAGGGGAGGACAGGGAAACGGATCACACCAGGCTTTCCCTGACCCATCTTGGGAGGGCAGCTGTAAAAGCAGCTCTATGACCGACCGGGTTTTGCCAAACAATAGCAGCAACAACCGCAAAAAACCAAACCCAGATCTGTTAGTCTTTTTGTTTTTTTGTTTGATTTTTTTTTTTCAAGATTTTTATTTTCTTATTTGACACAGAGAGAAAGAGAGAGAGATCACAAGCAGGCAGAGAGACAGGCAGAGAGAGAGAGAGGGGGAAGGAAGCAGGCTCCCTGCCAAGCAGAGAGCCCAATGCGGGACTTGATCCCAGGACCCTGAGATCATGACCTGAGCCAAAGGCAGAGGCTTTAACCCACTGAGCCACCCAGGTGCCCCCAGATGTGTTAGTCTTAATTTTATACTCCTTAGGTAGGGAGTAACTCCTAGAAAATGTAGAATTTCACTCCATATCACTCACAACTTACCTCTAAGTCTACTGCGAATTCTTGACAAGTCAAGAGCTTCTCATTGAGTTCCACCAGCTCGTCCAGGGAGGACACGAAATGGCAGGGCGTCTCTGCCACAGGCCTGTATAACTGGGGCACAGAAGCACAGGCAGAAAAAGAGAGGAGTATTCGGAATCACCCTTCACTAGAGCATAAAATGAATCAGGAGCTCAAGAGATGACCTGACGTTGCAACCTTTTACTGTAAAGTCACTTAAGAAAGGCCCGAATTGCGTTGATTTGATTTTTCCTGGGTTCCTTAGACAGCGTCTGTGAATGACGTCTGGTGCTAACCTGAGGCTGTGGCTTTTGCAGGACTGAATCCGGTGGAGTGAAGTGATCCAGCTCATACTGATAAGGATGTGCAAACCTGAAAAAGAGAAAAAAGAAAAATCCTTCTGATGAATGCCGTGGTTCAAGGAAAAACAACTGCTTTAATCCAATGTGTGAAAACAAATGAGCAGAGGCCATTGTGAAAATATTTTATCACCACAAAAAGTACTATGATCTTAATAATTCAAGGGCATCAAAAAAAAAAAAAATAGGTCAAACTGATTCACCCTTACAACGTGATCATTAGAGAGCTACCCCTCTGTAAGGATGTGAGTTCTTATTTCCAAACACAGCACGGCTGCCACCGTGGAGGACACAAAAACGTACAACAGGGGTGCCTGGGTGGCTCAGTGGGTTAAGCCTCTGCCTTTGGCTCAGGTCATGATCCTGGCGTCCTGGGATTGAGCCCTGTGTCGGGCTCTCTGCTCAGCAGGGAGCCTGCTTCCCTCTCTCTCTGCCTGTTGCTCTGCCCTTGTGATCTCTCTCTCTGCCAAATAAATAAATAAAAATCTTTTTTAAAAAAAGTACAATGTGCAGTTCCTTGCGGTCTGGCAAACAGGCCTGTGAGGTCGGAGAGGATGGGGCCCATATCCCAGTTGGTCAGATGCCAAATGCTCTATTTTTTTTTAATTCCTCTATCATCCACTTGCATAAAAATCCCAAGTCTGTGAGTTCCTTGAGGGCAGGACCGCCTCTCATCACCTCTTTCTTTAGCACTTGGCCTGTGGCCTCGCAGTGCAGAGCTAGGCCCGAAGGAATGCTGCCCAGCCAGACTGTGGCTACAAGAACTCAACGCTAGCTGAGTTCTTACCACCCGCTTCCTTCATGCAAGGTCTATTTGTCTATTTTAAGCAGTTTGTTTGTTTGTTTGTTTGTTTTAAACAGATGCTTATGCTGCCAGTGGAAAACACCTTTTCTTTGCCGAATTGATTAGGGGTCCCTACCTCAGTGTTCAGAGTCCCCACCTGCTAAGAAAGGCAGAATGGCAGAGAAGAAGGACCGTTTTAAGGAAACCTGGGGTTTCAGGTTCTGGCGTGTGGGAAGGCAACATGGCACCCCTTGTTTTGTCTGTACATCTGGACGGGGTCCGCTCCCTCTCAGGGCTGCTGTGAGGGTTACCCGGGACGCCGCCCGGGCAGGTCCCCTATGAACACGAACAGGAGGTTTTACGGAAGAGATCCGCTGTTAGGATAAGGATAACAATCACCCATTCCTCACGTTCTTTGTTTACACTGATTATTTCACAAACGTGAAACTGAGGGAGAATGTAGAAAGTTCAACAAATACTTACATGTCCTGCTCCACCTGCTGGGTTCTCTGCTGATGGATGAAATCCGCCAGTGCAGGGGGGACGTCCAGGTCCTCTGGCCGGTCCTGCGGGCGCTCCCTCCTTTCTTTGGAGAGTGCTGGGGACCCAAGCAGAGACAACCCCGCCATCACAAATAGGTGAACACACTCACAGCTTGCCTAGTTACGGAGCGGGTCAGGGTCAGTGGCTCCTTTTGAAGAGAAGAAGGTGGGAGGGAGCCATCTTCCCCTCTCCTGAGGCAGAGTTCGCGTGCCTTACCCTGAGGGAGGGGTTTCTGAGCATTGGGCTTGATGAAGATCTTGGGAAGAAATGGAGTGTTGGAGTTGTCGATCTTTTCTCGGAATTTAAGCTGAGGCCGGACGATGTTTTTTGCATGAAGCAACCGGAAAGTTTCAGATTTTGTTTTTTTGCTATACTCTCCTGCCTGTGGTAACAAATACAAAGACTTTTATAACATAGCCACTTGATGAATTAGACAAGTAAATTCCAAAAAAAAGAAAAAAAGAAAGAAAAGAAAAAAAGAGAAAAGTCAATTCCCATTTGGGCCTTCCGAGGGCATTCATTGAAGAACGTGTGTGTGCGTGAGGTTGTGGGGTGCAAAGGAGACAAAAGGTAATCAGGTTGTGAGAACAAGTCAGGCCACGGCCAGTTCTGCGTCCAATAAATCAGAAGAGAAATGCAGAACAGGATGGGCAAAGGCCCTATTATAAAGCAGACACTTGAAGCTCTAGTTGATTGGCAAAGCCGCCCTCACCTTACGGTTCCAGCTGGACACTATCGTTTTGGGAACCTGCAATCCTGCTGGGAGGACAGGCTGTTGATTCTTATTCACACCTGATGCTTCATCCAGTAAAATACCCTAAGGGCAGAGGATGTCATAGGTTAGCATCTTCCTCTAAGGATGAACAGGTTAATTACCTAAAATTCTTAAGAAACAGATTCAGAGAATTACGTGCGAGAACGTATATATATACGAGGGAGCCATCCCAAGTAATTAAAGCATTATTTGCTCAAAGACAGGGCAGTAACTGGCTACTCCCCACCCTCGATCAAATCCCTTTACTGCTCTCAGTTCGGCTGAAAATTAAAAAATGATTCAACAGCGGGATGTGGCCACAGGAAGAATATAAAAGGCCCTAGATTGCACCTATTAAACACAGAAGGATGGTACTCGGACAGTGAAGGGGGTTCTAATCTACGCTTCAATCGAAGCAGGGGTGTGGTATCAGTTTGGGAATCCAGGTGACAAAGAGTAGCATGGTAGGACTTGAAATGATAAAATATGAGAAACTGCTGAAAGACCTGTGGGCATTTAGATTATGGAAGAGATGACTTCAAGGACAGGAGACCGAGATTGAAACATCTGCAGGACCGTCATATGGTTGAGGGTTAGTTTTGTTTCGGATTATCTTGATGTTTCTCTGTAAGTAATGTTCTGCTGTAGAATTAGGTGTAAGTAGACAGTCAGCTAGATTATACGATACACATCTCCTTCCAATCATGCGAGTCAGGCTGTTTAGCAGATTGTAGATAACAGTTTAAAAAAAAAGAGGGGGGCTAAATTTTGGTTGGGCTCTGCACCGGAGGCCTCTTCTTTTGCAATACAAATAGAGATTTGCAAATCTGGAACGCATTTGGTAATAGGCCTCCACTGAGTGGTGATAGGTTGAAGTCATATATTTGAAGACAACTATGTTATCTTTGGGAAAAAGAAGCCAATTGTCAGAAAGGGAATGTTGATGGAATAAGAATTGCTAAGCTTTTCATTTCTTCAGATGCTGGAGCTTCTTTTAACATTTTAATAACACAGAAAGTTCTTCATTTGTTAACTTTTTTTTTTTTAAAGATTTTATTTTTAAGTAATCTCTATGCCCGATGTGGGGCTCAAACTCACAACCCCAAGAATAAATGTCGCCTGCTCTTCCAACAGAGCTGGCCAAGAGCCCCCATTTGTTAATTATCTTAAGAGTAATGTGATGGGGCACCTGGGTAGCTCAGTCGGTTAAGAACCTGCCTTCGGCTCGGGTCGTGATCCCAGGGTCCTGGGATGGAGCCCTGCGTTGGGCTCCGTGCTCAGCGGGGAGTCTGCTGTTTCCCCTGCTGTGCTCTCTCGCTCTGTCAAATTAAAAACAAAAAAAATCTAAAAAAAAAAAGAGTAAGGTGAAACACTCACCACTCTTTCCAGAATGACATCATTGGTATCAACTAGTAAATCAAACTTGTCCTCCAACTCGGTCACTTTACTTCGGTCCTTAATGTTGCTTCGACACCCATGGTACTGCATTACCCTACTCATACTAGGAAGGACAGGAAAACCAAGGTTACTTTGTAAACTTGTATTCATTTGTTCCCAATCTGGGAGAAAGCTTGAAAGGCTGGCTCAGACAAATACAATCTTTAAAAAATATAAATATATTAATATTAAATATTAATTATCAATTATTAATAATAAATAAAATTAAATATAAATATATTAAATATATATAATATATTATATATATTATATAAATAATATTATATGTATTATATATAATATATATAATATGTATATATAATATATTATATATACATATATATATATTATATATACAATATATTATATATGTATATATACATACATATACATATATATTATATATACATATACATATATTATATATATAATATATAATATATTATATATACATATTTTAAGATTTTATTTGTTTTAGAGACACAGAGAGAGAGAGAGAGAGCGTGTGCGCACAATAATCAGGGTGAGGGTCAGAGGAGGAGGGAGAGAGAGAGAATCTGAGGCAGATTTCTTGCTGATTGTGGAACAGGACACAGGGCTCGAGCTCATGACCGAGAGATCATGACCCGAGCTGAAACCAAGAATCAGAGGCTTAACTGATTGAGACACCCAGGTGCAACCCCTCCCCAGTACTTTTTGATCAAACTAGTGTAAGGGCCTATTTAGCCAGAGCAGCTCCATCCTGACCCTGCCCCCACCCTTCAGGGAACTTACTTAAAAACAAGTCCCGGAAACGAGTCCCAAGTAACAAAGCCCAAATACAAGGGTGGGTCAGGCCAGGTGGAGGTATCCAATCGGTGGGGGTGCATACTGTCTCCCTAGCTACCGAGGAACATGGGCCCTGCCCTTTGGGTGCCCTTTGGGCGCCAATTCTGACCAAGGTGAAAGGCTAGTTCAAATATCTACTATAGGGTAAATTGTAATTCAACTGGTCACTTATGTGTGACTTAGCAGGACTGTGCAGCTTTCTCTGTGTTACAATCTCATTGGTCACCTGTGAGTGGCCAGGCCCAACCACATGGCGTTTGCCCTTAAAAGCTAGTCTGTAAAGAAGAGAGAGGTCACCTCTTTGCAAGAGATGGCCCTGGCCGGTCAGTTTGATTCTCGATGCTTGGCGCGAAATAAAGCTTTGCTTGACCTTCGCTTTGTATCAGTCTCGTTCTTTTGACCACGGACCCAACACTAGTAAAACTTGCACCCTTATAGCAGAAACACTGCTATTTGTGCGGTTTTGGGCAATTTCCTAAATCTCACTAAGACTCCCTCTCCTCATCTGTTAGCTGAAGGGTTGGAAGAAATGACCTCAAAGCTTTCTTTAAATACTAAAAAATATATCGTACTATGTAAATAATATACTTTGCCTTCATAGCTTTATCATGAAATCTAAAACAGATGCTCTAACTCTGTCATGCAACAGTTAAACAAAATCACTGTTTGTGTACTGTGTTCATACACTTACTAAAAAGGTAATACCCACGGCGCTGTAAACTGTGTGATCGAATCTTAGATCTAGGCTTTTAAGTCCCACTTTAATTCAGAAAGATTCACTGTCTACGTTTAGGTGCAAAAGTCAATATATTTTTTAAAAGTTAAACTCAAAATTTACCAAATAACATTTCCCTGATCAAAATCCACTGTCTCTTTTAGAGATTTTTTTAAGAGTAATTTACACTCAAAATGGGGCTCAAACTCACAACCCCAAGATCAAGAGTCACATGATCTACCTATTGACCCAGTCAGACACCCCCGCTGTCTCATTTTTATATTTTATAGCTTTTCCTTTTTTTTTTTTTTTTAAGATTTACTTATTTATTTGAGAGAGACAGAGACAGAGAGAAAGAGAAGTAGTACGTGGAGCCTGACTAAGGGTTTAGTCTCACAACCCTGAGATCATGACCTGAACTGAATCAAGAGTCAGATGCTTAATCAACTGAGCCACCCAGGAGGCCCTAGAGCTCTTTACAGCACAGAAAAATAGTTAAGAAAAAACTAATTTTAGGAAAAACTACCTATTTCTCTTTATTTATTTCTCCCAACATGAGAAAATCATATATAGTACTTACCACTGAAGCAATCTGTCTCCCTGTGTTTCACAAAATGCCTGGAAGCCAGGAAAACTTCGGTAGAAATCATATTCATCGCCAAACTGTGGTAGGCCCCCAGATGCCTTGGTGACTGCCACCACTGACCCGAGAGCAAACTGTCAAAACCCAGAAAAAACAAGCATGTTTCAAACATGGATCCCCATTCATTCAGCAACTCACTTTTCTTAAGATCTGCTGTATAGGGGCGCCTGGGTGGCTTGTGGCTCGGTGGGTTAAAGCCTCTGCCTTCGGCTCGGGTCATGGTCCCGGGGTCCTGGGATGGAGCCCAGCATTTGGCTCTCTGCTCAGCACAGAGCCTGCTTCCCCCTCTCTCTCTGCCTGCCTCTCTGTCTACTTGTGATCTCTGTCTGTCAAATAAATAAATAAAATCTTAAAAAAAAAAGATCTGCTATATATAATACATTGTGCTGGATGGTGAATTTGATATATTCAACAAACATTCATTTAATGCTGATTTTACCCCAGGCTCTGAGGATACGACAGTGAACACAGAACCAAGTTTTGGAGCCTACCTTCTTGTGTGAGCGGGGAGAGAGAGAACAAACGCATATATGACAAATATTCAAAACGGCCTGGGTTTGAATCTTGGCTCTGCTACCTATTAACTGTGATCCTGGGTTAAGTTATTTATCTGGATCTTAGTTTCCTTCTCCAAAAAACAGGCATAATAAAAGTGACCACCCCATAGAGCTGTTGTGAGGATTAAATGAGCCAATAAAATCACACTGGGTGGTGCCTGGTGAGCACATTAGTGCTATTATTATTACTGTTCAAATTCGGGTCCATGAGCTTCTACAAGAATTCACTTCTGTGTTTTCATGTGGGCAACATCTAAAACAGAAGAACACTCTAGATCCTTTGCTGACCAAATTATAATGGCCACTGCCCACAACTGGACTTGTGTCTGTTTCCCTTAGTGCCAAGTAGTTCTCTATTTTATTTTATTTTTTTTTTAAAGATTTTATTTATTTATTATTTTCACAGAGAGAGAGATCACAAGTAGGCAGAGAGGCAGGCAGAGAGAGAGAGGAGGAAGCAGGCTCCCCGCGGAGCAGAGAGCCCGATGCGGGGCTCGATCCCAGGACCCTGAGATCATGACCTGAGCCGAAGGCAGCGGCTTAATCCACTGAGCCACCCAGGCGCCCCTAGTTCTCTATTTTAAACGTTGTGTGGGAATGAGAAAAAGTCTCAAGTGGCTGTCATAAAGAAATGATAGTTGTTCGTGTGAAGGCCAAATGACGTCACTGTAATGAGTGTTTTCCAGGGGGAGATGACAGAGAAAGGAGGTGGGAACTTGCGTCATGGGGGGACACATGGTAGCCGTGAGCAGGACCGCGACCAAATCAGGACCATGGCTAGTGGTCCAGGAACTACCAGAGCCAGAGCCAAACAAATGAATAAAGACATCGACTAAGGATGATCCCCTAACTGAGTGGAGTTTGGGGGAATACACAGTGCAAACTTACAACTTATGTTCGTTCTCTGGTTTTGTAAGAGCTATGCATCAGGTGTTTAAACCTAGTTTTGTTTGTTCATGTAAAGAGCATTACACAAATAATCCCCTCAGGGTTCCTTCGAGGAGGCACTGATAAACGTTCTAGGCCCTGGAAGAGGCCAGCTCGGAGGCAGCTCTAACAGGTGACATTAAACCCAGGGTCTGGGATTATGTAGGACTGCACCACAGACGAGGAAAAGGGGATCATCTTGGCCGCGGGAGCGGAGGACGCCGACTGGTGTGGCCTACAGCAGCCGAGGCCCCTCGGAGAGGTGATTAGGCGGCTCAGGCCTGGGCCGGGACGAGGTCGCGAGGGCTGGGGGCATCAGGGTGACAAGGAAGCCTTTCCCACGACGCGGACACGGCTCTCCACACTCCACGCAGTTGCATGGATTCAAATGTAGGAACGAAGGCCCTGGGAAGCGGGGCATCCCTCAATGTCCGTGTGCGATCTCCGCCGCGGAGGGGAAGTGGGAAACCGTGCCCGGCGAGGGGAGCGGCCCCTCGACCCCCGCCCCGGGCTCGGCAGCGGCGCGCGCGCGACCCGCTGGGCGGCCGCGGAAAGGGCCCGGGCCCGCTTCCGGCCGAACGCGAGCGGCTCCCAGTGCCCCCGGAGGCCCTCCGAACTCACCTTCACGAAGCTGTCCGCGTCCGGGAAGCCCGGCAGCACCATCTCCCCGTCGGGATTGGCGGCGCTCGTGGCAGTCGGGGCCTTTGGCTCTCGGGGGCTGGGAGGCGCCATTTTTCCCAGCCTGCACGGCTCTTCTCGCGAGAGTGCGTCAAGCCGACGCGACGTGTGCCCACCGCGCATGTGCAAAGTTGGTCGTTCTGGGGACGAGCTGGCGGGGCGCTAGTGTTGGTTATTCTCCCTGAGCCCCTCAACCGGGGGACATTTGCATTTTCTCTTTTACCTCACATCTTATCGTCTGGATAACCTTGTGCTTTACGGTGGGACCCGAGGGTACCCAGTTAATCTCATTTTTAAGGCCAGCGTCTCCCAGGCTCATCTGGTGCCCGCCTCACGCGCTCGATCTGGGCTCCTGCAATTAATTGATCCCCTCTCTCGGACATGGTTCATTCCTACCGGCCTACACGTGTGCTGGCATCGCGGCCGACTCCAGAGACACGAAACATCACCGTGCACCTTCCAGCCCCTTACAGGCAAACTATTGGAGAAGGCTCTACGTGCCCCGCAAGCTCACGAGCTCTCTCCAACCCCTCCAACCAGATGTTCCTGCGCGTCTGCACCACTGGAAACGTTCTTGCTGAGGCACCTATTGGGAACTCACACATTTGTGAAATGAATTCGGGAAGAGCTGTTCTGAGGGAGGCAGTTTTGGCAGCTCAGGCGAAGGTGGCAAAGTCTAGTGGGGTGTGGCCTTTCTCCTAAGGTCAGGAGTGGCTCACCCTTAATTCACTTGGCTTAGTAAGTGTGCAATAAATGGTAGCTGTTCCCGTTATTTAGCGTATCCTGTTAACAGAATAGGAATATCCTATTAACAGGTAACTTGTTTCCACTCTCCCCACCATCCCCACCTCCCCACGGGCACTGGCAGAATGAAGACCTAGCCGAGAGAGAGAGTGCGAGAGTGAGCACAGGCAGACAGAGTGGCAGGCAGAGACAGAGAGAGAAGCAGGCTCCCTGCCGAGCACGGAGCCCGATGTGGGACTCGATCCCAGGACGCTGGGATCATGACCTGAGCCGAAGGCAGCTGCTCAACCAACTGAGCCACCCAGGCGTCCCTAGCCTAGTTCATTTTAACAACAAATATTTCTGAGCTTTATTCCATATGGGCTGATCTGATACCGCATATCAGGCTCTGCTGTGTACTTTTCGTGAATTATCTCATCCTTGAAACAACCTTTCGGGCTAGATCATAGCTATAATCCATACTTTCAGAGGAGGAAGCAAGCACAGATTAAGTAATTTGTTCCAAGTCACCTGGGTAGTATGAGGTGGAGTTGAGATTTGAAACTAGGTAATTGGACACCACAGCCTTAATTCTTTCAAACTACTTTACGTGCCTCCAAGAATTTTAAGGCCTAACCTATAGAACTATACCATATTATAATTGTCTTTCTCTGATTGACTTACACTGCTTAGCATAATACCCTCTAGTTCCATCCACTTCATTGTAAATGGCAAGATTTCATTTTTTGTTGGCTGAATAATATTCCATTGTATATATACACCACATCTTCTTTATCCATTCATCTGTTGAAGGCCATCTGGGCTCTTTCCATAGTTTGGCTATTGCAGACATTGCTGCTGTAAATATTGGGGTGCGCGTGCCCCTTTGGATCACTACATTTGTATCTTTGGGGTAAATACCTAGTAGTGCGATTGCTGGGTCGTAGGGTAGCTCTATTTTCAACTTTTTGAGGAACCTCCATACTGTTTTCCAGAGCGGTTGTACAATTTTGCATCCCCATTAGCAGAGTAAGAGGGTTCTTTTCTCCACATCCTTACCAACATCTGCATGGAATTTAAGAAACAAAACAGAGGAGCATGGGGGAAGGGGGGAAAAATAAAACAAGAGAAAATCAGGGAGATAAACCATGAGGCTCTTAACCAGAGGAAACAAACTGAGGGTTGCTGGAGCAGTGGGGGATGGGAGAGGGGATAACTGGGTGATGGGCATTAAGGAGGGCACGAGATGTAATAAGCACTGTTCGTGTTATATACAACTGATGAAACACTGGACTCTACCCCTGAAACGAACAATAGACTGTATGTTAGTTGAATTTAAATAAAATTTTAAAAAGGAACTGTACCAATGCGTACAAAGGCCCCAAAAGTCATTCTTTGCCACATCCCTCCCTTTTCACAGGGTTACATGAAACCATCCCGGATTGATAGGTTAATGAGACTGTCCTTAAAGGTTCCATTAGCTCATCTACCTTTGGTAGTTCACCTAACAAAGTTGGCAGGTTTTGTCTAGATGTAACTTGAAATCCATTGGATTGACTAAAGATCTTAATACCAAGGACTCCTAAGGAGTGTGCCTTTCTCATTGATGGCCACCATTTTCCGGAGCCCAATCATTCCCATACCCTTTATCTTTAGTGAATGGTAACATCACTGGTTGTTGATAATATTTCATGTAGAACCAAAAAAGTTATGGTGATCATATTTTCCAGAGCAAAAGGGTTGATGCATGGTTTAGAATTGTAGAAAGGTATGAGACTAACTATGAGGGTTAAAGCTTAATGGTATTACTATTGACATTTAAACTCATCTTTGGTTTTAATAGAGGAGTTCTCCAAAAAATGTCCATGGGGCAGCACTGTGGTCTGGGTCTCTGGCAGATTTGGGGGGTACGTCATGCGAGATAGGGTTCCTGGCCTTCTGATGTGCATGCTTTTCCTAATACAAACTTTTTAATAGCTTTTATGATTCAGTATCTCTCACTGGGTAGCTGTTGCCCACAGAAATTTAGAAATAGAAAATTTATTTGAACTGAATATGCTGTTCCTTGAAAGCACTCCATAGGGATGCTCTCTGTGGAGGGATCTCTGCTTGGCACTTGCCAGCTCCCTCTGGTGCCCTCTCCTCCCCATTACTGTTGGCCTCTTTCATAGGTCTTGCAGCGCCTCGTTTTCTCTTTACCTGTTTGACACAGGTTATCTGTTTTAAAAATACTACTCGGCTTCTACTTCTCAGTTTTAGAACTTTACTCGGTCCTCCGTTGTCCACGCATCAGGCTCAAACTCCTTGCTGTTGAGCCGAGGCAGGTCACAGTCTGGCCCCACACTCCACCATCGGACCCTCTTGTAGTAGCTGTCTTTCCCTTTGCTCTCCACTGACCACTTGGCCAACTACACGGACCTCTGAGGTCCGACTGTGTGAAACTTCGTTTTTCATATCAGAAATGGTCTAAGACTTGCAATCGAATAGAGTTCAAGTTCATGCTTGCCATTCCTGCAGGATATTGTGCTTTCAGACCGACTTCCTGCTGAACGTCTTCATGTGCCTCATCTGATAAAGTCCCGCTCGTCCTTTAACACCCACGGCAAATGTCCCCTTTCCCCGAAGATTTCCTGGCTCGGCCAGTGGAATTACTGCCTCCCGCTGAGGCTCACACCCTGCGTGTAGCTCTTCTCCCCACTTGGCCTGGGGGAGTTACCAGTTTACTCCCACATGATGCTGACCCCACCTTGTCCGGCCTGTGAACCTGGGGAAGGGGACCACGCCAGGTAGCTCCCATGTCCCACGTGGTCCCTCATACCACCTGCTTGGTGAATGCTGGCTGCTGAAGGATACCCGCTTCCTTTATAAGCTCGTGCTCATGAACAAAAAGACACCCAGACACGTTTTTAAAATTCTGATGTCATTTATTGGCACAAAAATTATTCAGATACAACATGGTGTCTAGAATGGCTACACTGGATACTTTGTGCATTTAGTTTAATATTTCTTTTGCTCAGAATTTCTGCAGGTCCCAGACCTTCCCTCTCTGTGGTCGGCACCTGCAGGACAGCATTTGTTTCCAAGCCCTTGCTCTAAACACAGAGCGTTTGGACTTCACTGAAAACATCCCAGGACGGCGCCGGGGAAGGCTGCTGCGGCCCGCCCTGCTGCACCGTGGTCTCTGTGCACCTGCTCCGCGAAGGCCACCCAACCATCAGAAGAAGCTGCCCTCCCAGCATTCGGGTCTTGGATTGCAGTGTGTACGTCACAGCATCATGGGTGAGGCAGCAGACAGACACTTTCCACCCATTTTGGCCCATCTTACAAATGATGCTGTCTGCGGACCAGTGAGGTAATGGGATGGGTGGAAGTGACCGAGTCAGCTTCTTCTGATTCCTAACACGTGTCCTCCACGGCCCGAGGCTTCTTGACTGTGCAGTTGGCTGTATTCTTGTTGAGAGGAACGACTACGCCATTCTTCTATCAGCAACGCTTATGATGAGTTCTCTTGTGAGTTAAGTCAAAACCCGTATTTCTAAGTTATGGATCTTCTGTTCCCCCAAATCAATGGCTTGATTTGTGTAGTATTACCGTGTTGACTGTCCTGGGAACCAAATCAAGCCTTATGTTTTCTGACAATGTGTTTTTCAACAGCAGCTAGACAGTTGGTTCAAACCAACGTTTAATATACAGTAGTACGTTTCAGTTACATTTCAAAGTATTTAACAAAGTCAAGCTCTCTGACCGTGGTTTCAGTTTAGTGGAAGCATATACCCAAGTACAAAAGCCTCAAGAGAAATGCTGTGGGCGTGTCTGGGCCTCGTGTTACCAGAAAGGACACCTAAGATGACAGAGAGAAAAGGAATATTTTAATAATTTGGCCTTTTTCAAAGCTTTACACGGACACACTGAAAATGGAGGTCTGACAACCCCCAGGGGCATTCCTTGAGATCCCCCACAACTAATTGGGTCGGACACACTCATCATTTCCAGTCAAGGGCTGATGCCTGCTGAGGCCCCAGAAGGACACTTCCCCATCACCCTCCTTCTCAAGTTTCTACCTTCAAGCGTGCCTCAGGCAATTAATCAAAACAGACCCCGGAAGTGGTCCTTGAGGTGACAATCCCAGATCATAAATTTGTCTTTGCCTCTCCTCTCTCTGTCGGTGCTCTGGCTTCTTTTCCTTGGTCCTTCCCTCTGTCTTGGAATTGACAGCCAAAGTCCAAAAAGAACCCCACCCCTCCTCTCAAAAAAGAGGGACTCACCTACCTTTCTAGACCATTCTTAAAGTAATTTTAATTTAATTTGGTGTTTGCCTTCTAAATATGAACCCAAGTTTCTCAAGTTCCTGCCTTTTTAGAACAGTGTGTGCACACAGCGAATACGCACTCTTCAAGAGATCTGAAACCGTGATCCCCTTTTCTGGATAAACCCCCAGGATCTTCCTGCCATGCCGGGACTAGGGCATGGGACGGGGCCCCGCGTGTGTATCCACGCCTGGCGCCCAGGCGCTCACCAGCCGATGTAGCACTGACAGAGGTTTTCGTGGGACGTTGCCTGTTTGATGAGCAGCTCCACCTGTGTTGGGACATCCAGGGTGTCGTCATGAGAAAAGTCTCGACCTAGGACGGGAGAAACACACACAGTCCTTCTGCACCTGGTTCTCCACTCCGTCCTTGCCCTGGTTCGGCTGGCCTGAGTGCACAGCACCGCTCAGTTTTCACCTGTCCCCAAGGACGAAGGCTGCCATGTGACGTGCATACACACCAGTCTCCTCCTAACAGTGACGTGGTTCAAAGAGGGGAAAGGCCTGCAGTCGGCCGAGCCCCGCAGTGGCGAAGATCCGGCTGCTGGTTTGTACAGATTCCTTCATCTACCGCCATCATCAGGCAAGGAGATGAGAAACCGGGCTCGGTTTCAGTCCTAGAACCTCCACCATCGGGCCTTTCATCCCACAGGAAGCCCGCTTCCGCCACAAACCCACCAGCTCAGCCCGGAACGGGCACTCGTGGCCGGCTGATGAAGCCTCTTTGGCACGAGGGCCATTTCCCGTCCTCCCCTGGCCCCACATGTCCAAGCCGCCCGGCTGGCTTCTTGCTGTCAGCACATGCCCTCGTCTCCCACGTTCCAAGCTCATCATTCACCGAGCTGATCTCTCTGGACCCCTGATGTGTCAGGCGGTGCTCGAGGTGCTGGATCTGTTCCACAGGAGCTCCCTCTTCGGTGCTGCTGCCACCTGGGAGCTGTCCCTCCTCCCCTGAAGGCTAAGTTCACCTGCGCTCTGATCCCAGTGCCTCCCGCTTCCTAGGGTGCTTCGCACCGTCACCTAACTCCCACCATGCCTGTCTTTTAACGTTTGTAAACTCGTTCTCCTCGCCCAGGAAAGGATAAACGGCTCTCACGCGCTAGCCCTGCAGGAGCCTGCCCCCACCCGCTGCCCCATGCAGCCAGGCTCCTCACAAGTTTGAAACCTGTCTCCTCTGTCTCGCTTCCCTCACTCACTGCGCATTCTCTTCAACCCCTCTGGTCTGGCTGCCAGGCTCTGAGGAGGCCGCCAGGGACTTAGAGCCACCCTCGGTGCCTGCCATCCCTCGCGCCTCCTTGTCGATCCTTTGGATTTTACCAGATAGAGAGGCCCAGGCGGCACACAGGGTGTGGTAGAGCGGGGGTCTTCGGCCCCCTTGACTGCCAGCTCCCGTCACACCATCTGGTCGACAGGACATGTCTCGTTTTCAGAAGTATGCAGTTCTCTCCTTCCACACTCTCCACTCCGTAACAGCCCCGGGAGTGCAGGAAGGCAGAGGGACTCAGTGGTCAGGTTTGCTCCAGGATCAAGCCATGATGATAAGAAAAACTTGCCTGAATTTGGCTGACTCTGGACCCCAATGAACTTTACTCAGCCCCGTCTGGCATAAGGAGATTAACATCACTTGAAGTGAGTTTAATGGTCATTAGAGAATCGGAGAGGGTCTCCAGCCGACAGACTCAGGGAGCCTCCCCCTAGCTGCAGAGTCAAAGTTTAGGCACAGCTGGAAAGGGGCTGACCTCCCACTCTAGGAGAGAAAAATCTCTCAAGATGTTCTGTTCCTTTTAAGTAAACACACACACCCACACACTCACCAGTGAGCTTGTCTCGAACCCTGTTTATAATTTGAATAGCTTTCTTATTTAGGGCCTCTGGTTTCACCAAACCATCTCCGACTGGAATACACAAAGGGAGAAAGAACGGTAAGACTGGATGGTCACAACAGGTTCAACGGATGTCCCCGCTGTTCGCAAATATTTGCTTCTGTAAGTGCTGAGTAGCTCTTCCTCTGCGCCTACGTCTTCAGAAGAGAACGAGAAATTCACAGACCGTTGCCTGCTCAAGGGCGGGTTTGCTGCTTTATCTTACCGACCCCTCTCGGTGCAGCGCGGCTGCTGTGTTCTTAATGAGCTAGTCATGGCTGCGATTCCTCAGAGATCGGACTTACTGAAAGAATGGATAGATTCTGGCACTGTGGTCCCCGTTTTCTTATGGGCGGGCTCTCCGAGTTCCACACCGTCCAAAATTTCTAGGAGGAAAAAAAATCGATTGGCAGAAAATTCCAACACCAAGAAGCCACTGTTGCAAGCATTAGCCCTACTCGCTCACACGCCACAGTCCCTGGACGCGCACCCTGCGACCTCTGAGGGGAAAGGACAGGAAGAACGGTCACTGTGTGTTTAAAAGGTTTTACATCTCCAAAGCGTGACTTTTTCAACAAACAGCATTTATAAAACGTTCTGACACAGAGCACAGGAGTGCGACGGAATCCCTGGCAGAACTTGCTGGAACAACAACTGATGATAACATAGAGAGCACCAGCTTCCAGGGGGCCACGCTCATGACCGAAGTGCTATTCTTCAGAGGAATTTATATATCCTTTCTGGGCAGAGAAAGACCTCAGGCTTATAGTCACCCTCCACTGACTGTGGCCTTCAGGAGAGAAGAGTCTAGAAGCAGAAGTATGAAGTTATTTACACATTGTCCTTGTACACCCCAGGCCTTCAAAATGAAGCCAGGGTTGGTAATACTTTCATGAATGATCACTTGGAACTTAACGTGTAAGCCACAGAAAACCACCATCTGGGGCCACCAGAACCAGCTGTCCCAGTTCCTCTCAGCATGCCCTAGACAGCAGACAAGAGTCCGCTCCATAGCGTACTAGTGAGGCGGATCCTGGGAATGAAACCCGTTCAGTCTCACATTCTTCGGGTGAGACCAGTCACCAACAGAGGGCCCCCGAGACACCGTGAGGAATTCAGGCATCGTTCATAAATGCTGTCATGGTGTCCAGGCCAGAGTCCACACCTGTTCACAGACCGCACCTCAACCCAGGACCTCAATTTCCTGCCCAGAACACCCTCTTCCTTTGCACCCACCCAGTAAGGCCAGCTTAAGTCCCACTGACCCAGGAGCTCCCTCAACGACCGCCGTTCAGAGCGCTACCTCCTTCCTCTCAGCCTCACGGGCTCTCCTCCGAACGCACCTGCGGGATCACGCAGTGGACTTGACTGTTCTCGTATTAGTTCCTAGGCCATACAGTTTGGTTGATTCTATAAGGTCATTCTGATGCTTCTCCACGGCAATCTCTGTAGGTCACATTCTTTTAACATTATTAGTTATAATGTTTATCCTTAAACATTACTTGGCTCAGCTAAGCAACTAGTTGCCCACGTTCCATAAACGTCTGCAGAGAATATTTAGTGTTTTATTTTCAAGGTGTGAACTCTGTAGGGTGTTGTTAGATGTTATGAGGGAAAAAGGAGAGGGCCAGGGCAGTGGGCGAAGGGAGTGTGTGAAATAAAGTTAAACAGCTTTACTCTAAGACCTTTGAGAGGTTCCATACACAAACCGTGTTCTGGCTCTTGGGGGGGCATAATCTTCCTGGGACCCTGCTTTGTGGACCCACTCTTGGACAGTGTTTCCTGGGGCTTCCCTGACCTTCCGCCAGCTACTGCTTCCATCCTACTTTTTTTTTGTTTTTTTAAAGATTTTATTTCTTTATTTGGCAGAGAGATGGAGAGCACAAGTAGGCAGAGCAGCAGGCAGAGGGAGAGGGAGAAGCAGGCTCTCCACTGAGCAGGGAGCCCGATGTGGGGCTTGATCCCAGGACGCTGGGATCATGATCATGACCTGAGCCGAAGGCAGATGCTTAACCAACTGAGCCACTCAGGCGCCCCGTCCTCCAATTTCTCAGCTATTAACAATGCTCTACGACCATGGTGATACAGTTAATAATTATCCCAGTCCAGACACCACGATAGGGCTTACTAAATACTGGTTAATATTCAGATATGCTTTTCATTGTGGTTTTTTAATTTTTGTTTTAAAGATTTTATTTATTTCTTTGTCAGAGAGCACAAGCAGGGGGAGTAGCGGGCAGAGGGAGAAGCAGGCTCCCCACTAAGCAAGGAGCCCGATGTGGGACTCGATCCCAGGATGCCAGGATCGTGACCTGAGCTGAAGGTAGATGTTTAACTGAGCCATCCGGGCATCCCTAATTGTGTTTTTATAGATGAAGCTCAGATAGTTTGATTAAAATTTCTGAGCCTTAGGTACCCACTGTCATGAGAGGCATGAAACTGAAAAAAAAAAATTATGCTCAGTAAATACTTCTAGACCAACTTTCTGAAGTTAACTAAATGCCCGTTAGATGCTATTTTCGCAGGGAGGGAATCGCTGCAGGACTGTGCCCCTGGTCAGAGCCTCTAGAAATCCCGCTTCCTGGCATGTCACCACCTCTGCCATGCTTCCTCAGGGCAATCACAAAGCCCGCCCTGTTCAAGACACACTCTGGACAAAAGCGGACAGAAGCTGCAGTCTCCCGGGGGAGGGACTCACCTACTGACTGGCCGGCAGAGTAGGAATCCGTCCTCGTTCGGGACCGCTTGTTGCCTTTGGTATTTGCTAGGGAAAGAAACAGAGAGAGGATAAAAAGGGTTTCAAACTTTGACTTGAAAGAAACTTGGTTGACATGATATTTTCTTACCACCATCAAAACACAGTTTTACTAAAAGCTAAAGCCCCCAGGAGAGGGTCCAGGATGGATCACTCGGGACTCAGCGGGTGTCAGCACGCATGTGCAATCCTGTGGGACTGCGGGACTCTGTGTCGCTGTGTCTGAATTTAGACGCTGTGGACCAGATAACGGAAGGTGAGAGCGGGACTGACGGGCGGCGGGTGAGACCCCTGGTCGGTCCCTCTTCCGAGGAGCAGCTGCAAGGGGAGGCGGCGATGCCGCTGCCCCAGGTCACAGATCACAAGCACCTGTGTCTCCTGTCACGAGTCCAGCCTGCTACTCTGCATGAAGTCCAACCAAACAAAACTCACCAGGGCTTATCCTGAAAGGATTATAATTAATATTTAAATTAGTGGTTGGCATTTTATGTTCTAGTTAATACGAAAACGTACTTCAAATTCATTTCCAGCCACTGGACCAGCTCTGTGAAAACACAATGCAACAGCCCAGTAGCCCAGCTCAGGCTCCAGGCCCGCAGGGGGTGAGGCGGGTGACGTGGAACATGTCACCTACTCCCAGATCCGAGGGGACGGGCTGCCGCTCTGTGGCACTTGCTGACACTCACTGTCCATCAGCCTCCAGTTGAGCAAGGGGTCGTAGACAAAGGCCTCCAGCACGGCCATGACACTGTCCTTGTGTTCCCGAAGCACTTCCATCACCGTGTGACACGTGATCCTGTAGTTGCCATCCAGACCGGTGACCTGCAGCACCAGAGCCACTCGTCACGGAAGCCAACGGCCCCGGCCCTGCCCCAGTGGCCTGGGGACCCGAAGCTAGTTGAGAGGGTCTGTCACCCGCACTGAGGAAGCAGACACAGGCCACTACGGATGTATCGCGCTGGGAATGTGTTCAGAGCAAGGGATCAAGTCAGGCCCGTGACTCATATGACACAAGGTCTGATGTGAAGCATGGTGAGACTCTCAAAGGTCAATCATTTCTTTTTTTTTTTCTTTAATTAATTATTTATTTATTTGACAGAGATCACAAGTATGCAGAGAGGCAGGCAGAGACAGAGAGGAGGAAGCAGGCTCCCCGGTGAGCAGAGAGCCCGATGCGGGGCTTGATCCCAGGACCCTGAGATCATGACCTGAGCCAAAGGCAGAGGCTTAACCCACTGAGCCACCCAGGTGCCCCAAAGGTCGATCATTTCTTTTTTTTTTTTTTATTTGACAGAGAGAAATCACAACTAGGCAGAGAGGCAGGCAGAGAGAGAGGAGGAAGCAGGCTCCCCGCGGAGCGGAGAGCCCGATGTGGGGCTCGATCCCAGGACCCTGAGATCATGACCTGAGCCGAAGGCAGAGGCTTTAACCCACTGAGCCACCCAGGTGCCCCGGTCGATCATTTCTAACATGACACAAAATACCAGGAAACAACCACAGAACCAACACAGGTGTTCTGGGGAACTGATAAGCCCAAACAAGCCGGCCTGTGTGCAGCGCTGGGCCTGACTGTGTTGGCCCCATTCCAAAGCAGCTTGTTCCCAAGACCCGCTCACCTCCATAGCATTGGTCAGCATTCTTGTTAGTCTAAACGGAATCTTCTCTGGGAATTTCTCCCTGGTCATAGCAACCTATGGGGACAAAAAAGAGAAAAACCAGGTCCAGTGGCTAGACTGTTTTCTTTTTTTTTCCTTTTGTTTTGTATTTTATTTAATTAATTTATATTTTTTCCAGGATAGATCTTTTTTTTTTTTTTTTAAGATCTTATTTGTTTATTTGACAGAGAGAGAGAGATCACAAGTAGGCAGAGAGGCAGGCAGAGAGAGAGGAGGAAGCAGGCTCCCCCTGAGCAGAGAGCCGATGTAAGGCTCGATCCCAGGACCCTGAGATCATGACCTGAGCCAAAGGCAGAGGCTTTACCCCAATGAGCCACCCAGGTGCCCCTAGATCGTGTTCTTTAGATAAAGCCAGGCAAAGGCAGGTAGTTTTTCTTTGCATTGATTTCAATGATGACACAGAAATGAAGTAGTTTTAGTTTAATGAGGGGACTTGTCACGGGATTTGAAAGATAACTGAAGAGACACACAGACACACACACACAAACACAAACACACACACACACACACACACACACACAGGGATAGAACAAAGGAAGAAGACAAGTGTGCATCACAACAGGCCTCTGACCAGCAGGCCAATTCAGGGATGAAGATTCGGCCACTCAGAGGCATGTGAACGGTGGCTCTTGCCTTAAAAAGGGTTAGAGTCCAACTGCGGCAAGTACCAACGAGCACGGACTTCACGTCTTAGTTTGACTCTCTGTGGCTTTGGTAGGAGAGGCAGGGATCAGGGTGATGCATTTTGCGCTTAAATTTGCCTGAACGGTCACAGGGTGAGAGGGGGTCATCTGGCAAGGTAAGCCTGACCAGGTGTTCTGGAACACGCAGTCACCTCAAAGCAGTCCCCGAAGTCGATGTGCAGGATCTTCCCGCTCAGCCGGTCCAGCATCAGGTTGGACGGGTGTCTGAGAGAACAGGGGAGCACCGAGGGGTCACTAGAGCGGCACTGACGAATAAATCAACAAGGATGGGATAGTCCAGGCCCCGCCCACAGGCCAAAGCCAGCCCCCCCCGCCCCACCTCTGGAAACACAGTGTTTCTGGACGTGGCCCTGCCGACTTGCCATGTACTGTCGCAGGCTGCTTTTGTGTCACAGGCAGACACGAGTAGCTGTGAGGTACCATATGGCCAGCAAACCCAAGTTATTTCTTTTTGGGGAGGGAGCCAAAGCTTATTTACCTTTTCGTTTATTTATTTTTTTTTTAAGATTTTTAAATTTATTTTTTATTTATTTGACAGAGAGAGATCACAAGTAGACAGAGAGGCAGGCAGAGAGAGAGAGAGGGAAGCAGGCTCGCTGCTGCGCAGAGAGCCCGATGCGGGACTCGATCCCAGGACCCTGAGATCATGACCCGAGCCAAAGGCAGCGGCTTAACCCACTGAGCCACCCAGGCGCCCCTCGTTTATTTTTTTAATTAACATATAATATATTGTTTCTTCCAAGGGTACAGGTCTGTAAATCATCAGTCTTCCGCAATTCACAGCACTCATCACCCCTCCTCCAGCAACCCTCGTTTTGTTTCCTGAGATTAAGAGTCTCTTATGGTTTGTCTCCCTCTCTGCTTTCATTCCATTTCATTTTTTCCTCTCTTCCCCCATGATTCTCTACCTTGTTTTTCAAATTCCACATATCGTGAGATCACATGATAACTGTCCTTTTCTGATTGGCTAAATTATTTCTTATCTGGCCCTTTACAGAGGAAGTTTGCGGATCCCTGTTCTAGGTCCGCAACGGAGAGAGATCAGTGTGCATCACAGCTGCATTCCCGACAGCTGTGCTCACAAGATGGATCCCGCCTGGGAGTGCTCGCGTCTCAGCGTGACGAGGCTCTGTCTTCACCCCTCAGCACCCGTCCCCATCTAGGAAGGCTCATCTGGCTTTTGTCACTAGGAATTCCCCTGGTTCTTTTTTAAAAACAAGAATTGTTATTTCTGTGGGAGAAAATTATTTTTATTCTCAAATATTTGCATGAGGCGTGATCCCAGGAGAGAGTAGACACCGAGGAACTAGTTTTCCAAAGACGTCTAGAGAGTCAATTTCTGAATACTCCTTAACTACTTTTTCAGTCAGTGCGTGCGGATTAAAATTTATTATTCAGAAATATCAGAGGGACCTCCTCTGGTTGGTTTCAATGACAGAAATATTATTTATCTCAGCACAGTGGTGACTGATAAATGTTTATGGAATCAGTAAAATCTATCAAAAAAAATTTTTTTAAAATAAGTTCTACACCCAGTGCGGGGCTTGAACTCACAAACCCGAGAGATCAAGAATCACACACTCGGGGCGCCTGGGTGGCTTAGTGGGTTAAGCCTCTGCCTTCGGCTCGGGTCATGATCCCAGGGTCCTGGGATCAAGCCCCGCATCAGGCTCTCTGCTCCGTGAAGAGCCTGCTTCCTCCTCTCTCTCTGCCTGCCTCCCTGCCTACTTGTGATCTCTCTCTCTGTCAAATAAATAAATAAAATCTTTAAAAAAAAAAAAAAAAAAGAATCACACATTTTAGTGACCAAACCAACCAGGCTCCCCTGTGTATGGTTTTTAACATATTAAGCCAGCCTGTAAAGAAGGTGGTACCCTAGAACTGAGGTTTTTCCTCTCTTTAGTTTGCTGGGCTGTTCTGTTGCCTGGATAATAAAAAGGGTAAGGTCGATACTGCAAAGAAGATCCAAAGGTACAAAATACAATTATTTACCAAATGTTCATAAATCTGACTGGAAAACAAAAGCAAACTGTTTAAGAAAGGTACCAAGCAGAAAAAGACTACAAAACCAAAATCAACTTACTCACCTATCTCCCAGGCCCAAAATATACCCGACCATGGACATGACCGCTAACGAGCGAGTGTAGTTGGTTCTTCGGTCAAACCACACCTGGAACACAGGAGTGCACATGAACCGCGGCTCTAGAAGCTAACTGGCTTCAACAGAACTACACCTCAATCAGTTGTTTCCTTATGTCCCATCAGTAACCAGTTAATAACATAAAATGGAATAAAGATCTCAATCATAATTGTAACGGCAGTAAACTATGCTTGTAATAAACTCAGACATGTACAGAACACAGATGAGTAAAAATAAAAGTTAACCTTTGCTTAGGAACGTGAAGACTGAATAAATGAAAATGTCCATTTAAGACGGTAAAAATGTAATAACTCCCTAAATTATTTGATACATTTAATGTAATTCTGTTGAAAATTCAGTAGCTCTTTTTTGGGGGGACTGTGACAAAATGACCCCAAAATTTATCTGGAAGAAGAAAAAATTAAAATAGCCAACGAGGAGAGACTTTTCATTAACAGTCATATTAACAGGGGCGCCTGGGTGGCTCAGTGGGTTAAAGCCTCTGCCTTTGGCTCAGGTCATGATCCCAGGGTCCTGGAATTGAGCCCCACATTGGGTTCTCTGCTCAGCAGGGAGCCTGCCTCCCTCTCTCTCTCTGCCTGCCTCTTTAGAGAGATCAATGAAATAAAACAGAAGCCCCAGAAAGAAATCCAATGGCAGAGAATAGTTTTTTGTATAATAAAAATGGACTTTCTTAAACAGTAGGAAAAGGAAGGATTATTTGGTAAATACTGTGGTATTGGCTAATCATCTCAAAAAAGTAAAATCTGAATTTTTAATCTTAAGTTCTGAATTGGATTAATGATTTAAATGGAAAAACAAGTTTTATCATCAGTACAAGGCATCTTGAGGCAGAGAGGGCCTTTCCAAATACAACACTGAAGGTAGAAACTTCGAAGAAAAGGATAAAAATCTGGTAACTTCCAACTTTTAAAAGTGTCTACACATCAAAAACAAAACAAAAATCCCATCCCAAGGAATATACCAGAACAAAAATTAAAAAACCAAATAAGCAGGAAGTTTCTAACATGCAAAATAGGGTTAATATCCTTCCTATAAACACAGCTCAAATGCTATCACAAGAAAAAGGAGAAACATTAATGACTAAATCTGTATCTGCTGAACGGCACGGCTCGCCCACGTAATCTCCGTAACAAAAGACGGTGCACAGTCCACAGCTGCTCGTCCCGAAGACGAGTCCCACCGGGCGCACGTGAACAGACCGGAAAGCGGTGCCAGCACGAGGAGCCCAGTGGGTCGTACCTCGGAGCTGGGGCTTTTGAGCCACAGCAGCTTGGCCAGGTCGTCGCCGGCGGTGTTGTTGACGGCGTGCTCGAACACCTCCACCTTCTGCATCAGCGTCAGATGGTCGTAGTCTGGTGCCATCTGCATCGGGACACAAGCGCTTGGCAAGCGGCTTCAACCCAGGGGACATCAGGCTCCAGGCCCAGGCAGAGCTGGGTTCTGATCTCACCACCCCGGCCCAAAGGAGATAAGAACAGTGCCAAAGTGGTGGGGGGGGGGAGGGTGTGGCCAAAAGAACCGGATGACCGTGGGAACTGCCAGGGCCGAAGGGTGAGACGTCAGGTCCCACCCGAGCACAAGTCTGCTGGCGCGAAGGAGAGGGCAGGAGGCATCGAGGTTCTGGGCGACAGATCTCTTATTACTTGCGCCTCTACTGCCGTCATCTCCCTGGGTGGCCCGTGTCCCGTCCCCATCAGTGGATCCCCTGATCAACAATACCGTCCAGTCTCACCTAGAAGGCTGGACACCTAATTTCTGGGCTCTACGGCCCTGTTCCTTAGAGGTAGTCTGCGTTAGGACTCGCTTCGTCTCCCAACCAGACTTTCCGGTTGCACAGACTTGCCGTACATACACGGAAGGACAAGAACAGCAGCTCTGAAGAGAGTTCCCGACTGGCAAGTTACGTCAGGGCCGTGAAGGCCTCGCCACGTACCCGCAACATGATGCGATGCTCAATGTTGAGAAGGATCTTCTTCTTCTCTCTGTAGTCCCGGATGAGGGCGTGCAGCGTGTCGCAGTGCGGGACCCAGCCGATGAGGCCCGAGTTGGTGGATAAGGGGATGACGGCGTATCTCTGGATGCTGGCGCCCCCGGAAGGCAGGGTTGGTTATCGGACGTAAGCAGAGTCCGCCTCCGTCCCCCGCCAACACAGGGGAGCGGCTGAACGCCCCCCACCCCACCCCACCCCGCAGGCTGCAGGGAGGAGGTGTTCACGAAGACCACGCACCGTGGCCGGGAAGGCGCCACCAGCCTCCGCACTGCCGCGGGGAGCAGCCCAGAGATCTTGTCTCAGGCCAAAACAACCTCCAGCTTAATATCCGTGTTCTTAACAGAACGGGGAGGAAGAGAGCGGGGCGGCCGGGGAAGCTAAACACACCGGCTGTGCAGTGTCTCTAATCTAACGGCCACGGGCTGTTCCATTCCGGACCCTCTGGTGGTTGTTACAGGCGTTTCCCTTCAAAGTGCGCAAACGAAGGGACAACTCTTCACTGTGTTTAACGCCTTGGCTACCGATGACTTCCTGCCAGGTATCTAGGTCTAGAACTGCTTTCTTGGAGGGACGTTCCCATGGACGACCACATGGGAGGGATGTAAGGAAAGCCCAGATGACCCGTCTCGTCGCTGCCGTGCCACCACTTCCCCCCACCCCCGCCACCGCGTCCTGACTACCTGAGGTTCTTGCGAAGAGACGTCGGGTCATTGGCCAGAAGGGTGTTGACCAGGCCGAAGAGCTGCATCACTCGCTCGTCCTGCCGCAGGTCTTCGTGGCCCTTCAGGAGGAAAACAAACTCATGCCCGTTGCTGCCTGTGGGAATGGTGGGAGCAGTTAGCACGGACCAGCCCGGTACCCCCAGACTCCTGCGTGAACCCTACCCAGCCCCACTCGCACACAAACATGAGAGTACCCAAGGACTCATGAAAAGAATGGCCCCGCTTTTGATCGTCTCCCAGTGAAATGCTGGTCAAATTAAAAATAAATAAAACTAAAAATAGCCGTCTTTGGAGATCAGGACCGATTCTGCAGGGATGGTCATTCTGCATGCTCCCCTCACAACCCACTCTCCACCCTGCTGTCTTAATTGGGCCCGTGAAGCCTGACCCCTGGGGACTGCATCACCTCAGCTCCCGGTTGGGCTTGGCCAATGGGGGCACTGGCGGGAGGGAAACCAGAAGGTGGAAAGAGGGAGAGGCCAAAGGGTTTGCTTCTGACAATGGGCCAGGCTCCAGTTCTAGAAGTTTCCAGTGTTCCTCCCCCTGGGCTACAGCTCCAGTGGTGGATGGCCTCTCTTTCTAGGTTATGTGTTCTCGATAGGCTCCTTGCCCTTTCGGGTCTGGAGGGTGGGGTGAGTCATAGCTTCTCACTGTTGGCTCTCTTGACTCTGCTCACAGAAGGAAACAGGTCCTTCATTCAAGTCTCTCATGAAATACTGTGGAGAACCTGACTGACCATGTTTGACCATGTTTGTGTATTAGGAGATGCCGACCCACGGAGAGATGATCTCCTGGGAACCACGACGAACTGGGCTGGTGAGTAACTCCAGCATTAAAAAGCATGAGCTGTATTGAAAGTGAGAACCCTCGGAGGGCTGCCAGAGCATCCGGGCCTCCCGTAGCCACCCCAGGTAGGCCACAGAGCTCACCGTGAGACCTCATTTCCACATCAGTTTGCTCCTTTTACATAGCCATTTCCCAGGGAGAGAGACCGTGATGGTGAAGGAGAACATTCAAGAGCTCAGGAACCCTTTCTTCGGGCCGGCTTGTCACCTACCACACCCGCCCCTGGATGCCCCTTTGTTGGCCCTGTCAGTCCCCTGCAGCCGTCTGCGTCCCCACCTGCCCACGCTGCACACTTTTGCGGTTCCCTCCGCCTGCTCTGCAGGGCGCTCAGGCCTCCCACGAGCATCGCAACGGTGTGAACAGACGAGGAGTCCTGGGGACGATGTGACGGGGAACCCGCTCGTGCTGTTTCTCTCTCCATAAACCCGGAAGAGAGGCCGCATGGGAAGATGAGTGGTGTGAACGGGGAGCGGAGACCTCAGTAAAGGGGAGAGGTTCGGCCGGGGTGGCAGGAGCACAGGCGTCCTTACCCATGAGCGTTAGCTTCCGGGGCCTCTGCTTGGAGGTGATGACCTGCAGGGACGGCGCTATGGACTGAATGCGAATAATCGGCTGGTTGGGGTCGTACGTTCCGGGCACGGCCAGTTCAAGGTCCCGGCACATCAGAAGTTTGGGGGACACATACTGCAGCTCTAGGGAGGTGAGCTGTGAACAAGTACCACAGGGGTCAGCTGGCTGCCGCCGGGGAGGGGCTTCCATGCAATTTGGGTATTTTTTAATAGATTGCTAACAGCAATGACTTGTCCTAGAATTTGCAGACAGAAGTGAAACCAGAGGCTTTAGAGTTAGTGTCAGAACGTTCATGAAAAGGAAAACCTAAGGGATGATGATGGTTAATAACGCCGCTAGAACCCAAAGATCCTACCTGGGGCAGCTGTTTAGAGATCCGTCTGAACACATGATAATAGAGGTCCCAGGCTTGGGTGAGGTCCTTGACGTTCCCGGATTTCATGTACTTCCTGCACCACTCCTGGGCCTCCATTAGGTCTCGACCATATGCCTGGGCAGGGAAGCAGGGCACGTCTGTGAGCCGTCCAGCGTGGACTACGCTCCGTGCTGAAGCCCCAAGCAGACAGCACAACTGCTCGGCCGCACGCTATGGCTGGACGGCTGTGGTCCTTCACAAGGCTCAGGCAGGGCAGCGGGGAGGCCCCGTCCTGGAGGCCCCAGTCCTGGGACGGCTTATGGGCAAAGGAAGGAGAGGCAAGATGAGCTCAGCAAGGATCTCATGGTTTTCCGGTTAAAGTCTGGGAGGGTTCTCATAAGCTCGTGACAATTAAATTGCTGGTGTTTCTATATCCCGTGACCTCCGTCAGAATATGTTTTAGTCAAGTCAGGAGGAAGGCCAGAGGCAAAAGGGTCTGGTAAAGGCTTTGGATCATGTCATGCAGCGCTTTCTCATCCCGTACCTGATTAAAAGATGTTTCCTTCAGAGTCTGGGGGCCCCGCTCCATCATGGCGTGCAGGGGCTCTAGCACCTCGAACATGCCCTTCACGTTCCTCTCCCCGAAGTACAAACGGGAGGCCTCCTCCAGGCCTTCGTGCCACATCTCGTGCCAGAGGATGGCCACACGGATGAGCTCCTCGCTCACCTGGACCAAAGGGGGAAAGCGAGAGGCACCAAGGAGGAGCTGAGTGACTGAAAGCCTGTGTGGGAGAGACAGCAGGTCGTCCTGCCGGCGGCACCGGCGGGGCCTGACTCACCATCATGGCCTGCTGGACCAGGGTGTTACTGTGCTCGCACATGTTCTTCAGGATCTTGTTGGCTGCGTTGTGGCGGGCCGTCGTGGTGGACTTAGAGGCCACGGTCAGGGGGTAGATGAGGGCCTGAGGCAGACATGGAAGGGACACTCGCAAACTCGGATTTTCAGGAAGATAAGAGAGACAGAGAGGACGCTGCTGACACTGACTTGAGTCCATCACTCAGTCTTGGGGGCTCTTTCTCTTCAGGAAGGCCCCTGGGTCTGGGCCTGCCAGCCGGACAGAGGGGATGCCTGGTTCCCGGTTCCTGCCTTATGCCCCTAGAGCAGCTTTAGGAAAGGCCGGGATCCAGATCGAAAGGTCCACGGTTCAAGGAGGAACTGCCCGGGGGCCCACGTACCTGGGGGTGGTACCGGCCAATGTCTGTGAGAAGCTGGTGAATGAGGCGGCCCACCAAGGGCCTGGGCGTATCGATTCTCGCGATGAGCTGCGGTATGACCTGGAATCAGAGAGACACGGTGCGCAGCGCGTGAGGGGCAGAAACAACTACTTGTTATTCTGGGCAGGGACCAGCTCTCGAAACCTGCTGTGGCAGATGCTGTTGAACTCTAAAAGAGTTCATTCCCTTCAGTTCTCTGGGAGAAACTAAAGAAAATACGGAGTCTCGACCTTGGGACCCTACCCCCCTCCTTTACTGCTGTTCACTGACCACCGCATGATCCCAGGGGGAGACAGAGCAGGAGGGAGACCTGGGCCCGCCTCACCTGTAACCAAGTGTCGATCTGGATCGCTTTCACCCCCTCCACTAAGGCTTCATTTACATCTGGCCAGTGACCGTAGTCAAACCATAAGGTGAGAACTCTGGAGAAGACAAATAAGAAAATCACAGAAAATTGGGTTTCCCAGTTTTTGTTTATTTTTTTAATCTTTAAGACTCTTGAGAAAAGAATAATTGGCAAAGGGGCGCTTGGGTGGCTCAGTCAGTTGTGTCTGACTCTTGATTTTGGCTCGGGTCATGATCTCAGGGTCCTGGGATGGGGCCCCACATCGAGCTCTGCGCTCAGCGGGGGTCTGCTTGAGGATTCCCTCTCTCTCCCCTTGCCTCTCCCCCTATTCACACTTTCTCTCTCTAAAATAAATAACTCTTAAAAATAAAGAATAATTGGCAGGACCTCAAATCAGTGGTTCTACAGTGTCTGGTCTCAGGGACCACCTGGGAAGGGTGGTTGGTAATGGTTGTTAATACTTGGGTCAACACAAGGAGGGGCATCCCAAGTGAATGCTTATTTTATTCCAGATAATGTAGAGGGTTCAGCATCGTCTAAGCTCAGAAATCTAACGAATGAGCCCAGGGACAACCTACGGAGAATCTTCGCACACACAGAAAGTCACCTGGAGACCAGTGGCAACAGGGCAAATGCAACTGCCCGTCACCTGTAGTCTCTGGACTGGCCGGTCTGGGCCATCTGTCTCGGCCACTCTAAGTGGCGTCTCAAAGCTGAGGCGAGGCACCTGGGTGGCTCAGTCAGTTAGGCACCTGGCTTTGGCTTAGGTCATGATCTCAGGATCCTGACATCAACTCCGTGTTGGGCTCCTTGCTCGGGGGGAGCCTACTTCTCCCTCTGCCTCTCCCCCACTCCTTCTCTCTCACTCATTCACTATCTCTCAAACAAATAAAATCTTAAAAAAAAAAAAAAGAAAAAAAGAGCACCGCTGCCACAAACAGCTCCGCGTCTCCCTCCCTGCCAGAGTGCGCGCGCAGCCTTCTCAGGCCACGCCTCCTCCCCGGCCTGGGCAGGTGGAGGCTGGTCAGCCTTACTCTTGGACACGCTCATCAGGGTGGGGAAGGAGGACGTCACGAGTAATTCCGTGTCCTGCTGTGCACACGGCCTGTCAGGGCCCTGCTCGCTCTGATACCTCAGTGTGTCCTGGAGGTTGTTGCCTCGTGACAAGGAGATGGAACGGAAGAAGCCCTGGACGGCAGGGACGGTGTACATCAGGAGGGTTTTGGACAAATCCTGTTGGAACACACGCATGTTAATGGACACTCTTGGCTTAGTTTCTCTTCCGTAAAATGGGCCTCACAGCATACGAACAGTACCTGCCTCAAAGAGGTTATGAGGTTAAATTAGTCACTGCACGAGAAGCCTCTCGATTGTACTGGCTCACAGCGGGCGCTCAGGGAATGCCGGCTGTGTCACAGCCGCTATCACCGGGACTAAAGGTGGCTTCTTAAACAGGGTGGCAGGGAGAGCGGGCTGAGAAGGAACACGCTGCTCTCTGGGCCTGCCAGCTGCCCCCGTGCACTCTGAAAGGACAGCCGGAGGGGAGGAGGCGGGACGGGGCGGTGGGCGGAGAGGAAAAAGCAGAGGATGGATCCCGCCGGCCTGTCCTCAAGCGGACCCACAGATGCGCACGGCCACCCGCACGGCCACCCACACGGCCAGGTGCAGGCTTTAAGGGGATGAGCTCATTCTTGTGGGAAGGATGACCAGAAACTCAGTCTTTGGCTTGGGGGCTAAAGCAGCGCCTCCAACACCAACACGGGCTCGCAAGCACGGGCTCGAACACTGCCGGCTGGCAAATAAGCCACATCACCCAGCTTCCTCGGCCTCTCAGAGCGAAACCCAGGACCCCCCCCTCCGTGCCACCACCGCCCCACTCCTCAGAGCGGCCGGTGCCGGGCTCAGCCCTCGCTGGGGGAGGGAGGGACAGTACCTCAGTGACCTTCTTCTGCAGAGGAGACGGGGTGGGGCTGTTCTCGGTGCTCTCGGCCTCGCTCTCACTGTTGCTGCCCTCGGTGCTGGTGGCGGTGGCGGTGCCGGTGGCCGCGGTGGCGGCGGCGGTGGTCGTGCCGGTGATGTTGGCCCCGCTGGTGTGCCGCAGCTTCTTCTTCTCGTCACGGGCCTGGTTCTGATGCTTGTAGTGCAGCACGGCCTCGAAGTTCATCACTGCCCACGCGTGCCAGGCCTGCGTGGGGCGAGAGCCGAGGAGGAGGAGGCCTGAGCGCCAAGGCCTTAGAGGAGCATGAAGCCAAAGCTGAGGCAGGGCGCTGGGCCTGCCCTTTCTTCTCGGCGGCCAGCAGAGCAAAACTTCACCGAAAACACCCAGGAATGGGGCTTTTTACCAGATTCAGCCTGATTCCTTCATTACTGTGGCAGGACCATGGTGAGGGCCGTGGGGGGTGCGGGAGGAGGGGAGGAGTATCCGAAGAGCAGCAAGCCAGGTCCTTGTCTCAGGGGCCTTCTGGTCTGGTGGGCGCCCGGCCACCCGAGGACAGGCAAACATGAGGGCGCAATGAGAGACAGACAACGGGCAGGCCGGGGTCGGGGGAGGCTTCGTGGAGGCACGTTTCTGGGCTAGAGGCTGAAGAGCAGCCTTCGATGGGCAAAGTGGGAACGAGGGGACAGTAGCAGGGACTTGCCAGCCTGGGGAGCTCAGGGACGAAGATGCAGGGTGGCCAGCACAGGGCAGTTCATCAGAAACAATGAAACAGGTCCGACTGGAGCACAGTCCATGATGGACGGCAGTCGGGGAAGGTTAGCGAAGGGCAGGGTCAGATTGTGGACGGGCTAACATAGCAGGCCAAGGAGGTCCCGTTTCATTCTAGGTTTTCAAGATTCCTTTGGCAGCCGTATGTGAAACACTATTTACGAGAGCACACGTGTAGGGGTGTGATGGTGAAAGTCTTGGCCAGTCCTAGGTCAGCAGGAAAGGGAACGCGGCACGGGGGAAATGTCGCTCATCGGTCCAGCTCTCCCATCCGGCTCGTGTGTGGCCTGTCAGAGAACCAACGTCCACTGACTGTTTGCTGGGAGAAGTCTTTGGTGCTTATTTTGGTAAAGGAGGAACCACCCACGCTCTGTGGTTTAGAGCTGCGGGGACCTGTGGGGCAGCACCGCCTCGTGCAGACAGCACGAGGCACACCCTGACCTGGGGCCTCGCAGGTTTGCAGTGATGACAGGACACTAAATCCTGCAAGGGATACACTTTCTGGATAATCGAGAAATTCCTTTGCATCCCTTGATAAAATCTTTCTTTAACATAGATGAGTCCATTTTTCTACCTAAGCAGAGTAGGTTGATCATAACTGAGCTTTATTTGATGAGTCACAATTCTGCACTGACCCAGCCTGTGTCCTCACACCTTCATTTATTCAGTAGCTCTGTTTTACCCACTCCGTGCCAGGCATGGTGACTCATCAGGGGCCATGGTGAGCAAGACGGAAACAGTCTCTGCACACACACAGGACTGCACCATTACAGTAAGACAGCATAAACCCAAAAGGGCCCATACAAAGGAAAACCTGAAATTCCCGGAACCGATTTTTTCCCCCTTGTGATTTGTTTATTTTCTAGAATGTGAGGGAAGGAAAGTAACCTGGTTAGGAGACACGTCCAGTTGGTCAGGCTCCAGCTAATCCAGGGTTTATCCAATCTATTTTTCCAGCCTAGTACCGGGGCTGTCCTAGATAGAGTAATTATTGCTGCTGCCACAAAACGGGCATTTTTCAGATCAGAAAGAAGCATGCTTCAATCAGGGTATGATTTGTACTGTACACGCTTCTGTGTTTTCAGATATATGTTTTGATCTCAGAGGGGTTAATGCACAAAGTATTAGCAAGTTAAGGAAATGCTGGAAAGAAATCAATGGCGTCTGGCGTACCAAGCAGCTATTACCGGGAGGTAAGGGCCCTTAGGGAAGACCTAAAAACTAAGGCTATGTGCTCTTCCCCACACCCCTCCTCTCCCACTCAACCACATCTTTGATACACATCTTGGATAAACATAATTCTGTTTATCTTCCTGAAAAGTTCCCTACGCCATAACAGGATGTTACCCAGATCTTTCCAATAAAAACAGAGAAAGCGAAGTTCTTAGATGAGGAGCAGGCAGGGATGGAAATCAGGAAGAAGCCGGGTAGGAACAGATGACCCAAGGGAAGATAAAGTTCCAGAGATTAACCGGGCGTCCAGATGCTTGTGGGCAAACAATCAGCTCAGCGTCTAGAAGACAACAGCATTCCCCCCGCCACACACGGAACCACGGCGTGATAGAGTGTTTCTCCAATAAGACTCTATCTTCCTATAAAGCGAAGCCCGTACGGGGGGCTCTGACAGACTGGCTCCTGGCGTGCAAACAGGTGAATCCCCAGCCCAGGACCGGTACCCGCAAGACTGGGAGGGGTGGGGGTCCCCCCGGGGGGGCGGGGCTACCTTGTACCAGCTGCGGTCGTGCTCCGTGGCGGCGCTGTAGTACTGCAGCACCTTGGGGATGGTGCTCTCGTTGATGCCCTGCAGGTTCAGCTGCCACTCCCCGAGCTTCAGGAAACACCTGGGGACAGAGAACCGACCCCCATGCCGTGACCCCCACATGCTAGCTCCCCCCGCCCCCCAGCAAGGAGAACGGCCCGTTTCGTCGGCCGAGCACATCTACACTTGCTCCCGGGAGGCAACGGGATGGAAGCACAGGGTTCTCAACCACACAGGAGGGAAGAAACGGGCTTGAGGGATGCATTTTGATGTATCAGCTCTTCTCCCTGACCCGTGTTTCAATGCCGGCATCGACCAGTACCTGCTACGGGGTAGGTCTATACGGACCTGCCTGCCCCGACTTTAGTTTTCGGTGGGGGTGCTGGCTGCTGAGTATCTCTTCCTCTTGCTTGCCACCCGCCTCCCCTCATTTCTCCCTGCTCCTCAGCTTATAATAAAAGACTACGTACTGACACACTGTATCGTGCACCCTGCTGTATGTTATAATGATACGTATCATTTACAACAGATCGTATTTACGACGGACAGACTGTATTTACGACGGTAACAATACCAGCCCCTATTTACTGATTGCTACTCTCTTCCAGGTACGGCTCTAAACGGCTGACGTGTTGATTCTATTAACCCTCATATCACCTCCTACCACCCCAACCAACAGGAGCCCTCAGCATCCAGTTTTTGTACGATGAGGAAACTGAGGCACAGAGAGGTTAAGTGACCCATCCAGAGTCACGCATCAAAGCAGCAGCAGAGCTGGTATTGGCCGCCAAGGGGTCTGACTCTCAGGCTGGACACCAGGAGGGCAGCAGTACCTGGATGCCCTGGGGCCCAATCCTGGGCAGAGAGCAGCAGACGCCCCGGCACGATCTGATGGATGCCTGGGGCTCCTACTGCAAAACGCAAGAGCAGCATTGGGAGCTCGCTGCCCAGGGAGCCTTGAGCGTTGCCTCCACGCTGCAGAGGCTGCTGGGACTGGGGGGGGGGGGGGGACTGGAGCGCGACCGGCCCTGGCCAGTGGGGACCCCTCACCGGGCCATGAGCTTGTGCAGCTCCTGCTTGTGCTGCTGGTCCTCGGTGGCGATGGCGTGCTGGGCCTGCTGCTGCATGGTCTGCACGAAGTGCTGCATGTGCTGGAAGGCGTCGATCTGCACAAGACAAGAGCACGGGAGCCACTCAGCTTTCAGCCTGGCCTCGCGGGAGAGAACCCCCCGAACATCTGATGAGCCCGAGACCCAGCCCCCACTCCCAGGAGAGCACCACAGAGCACAGGGCAAGGGTGCCCTAGAACAGGCGGCCCAGGGCATGGCACTGGGAGATGGTTGGGCTTTTCAAGAAGACTCATACTTTCCCAACTCAAGCCTTGGCTCTCCTTGGCTCACTGTACTGCTATTTCGATAAGCTCCTTGCCTGATTACCCCGAAATAACAATCCACAGGAAGAAATGTGAAACAACTGCTTACTTCCCGGCAACACACCGGGGGCTAAATCAGGCTCCTTGGGGGATTGTTTTCAGGCCTGTAAAACTTTCGTACTTGTTTAGAACTCTTTAAGTACCTTGGACACTCCAGCAGAGCCCAAACTATAGTTTTAAAAGTCAGACAGAACCCTCAGTACCCAAATAAGAGCACAGACATGGGGTGAAGGCCCTCATCCATCCACCCGAGAGAAGGAGGGGGAGGACACTGGCTAGGCAGACAAATGTCTGGGTGAACGGGGTGGCTTAGGACTGAAACATTCACAGCATCCTCAAGCCTTTCGATCTATCTATACTATGGGACCTGATACAAAGTGAGCAGAAGCACGTGGGTTAGGAACAGGGAGCTGAAAGAGGGGAGGGCAGAGACGCAGAGACAGAGATCTGGGACTAAGGTACCAGCCATCTCTAGAAGCCCCCACGTCCACTCACACCAGCATCCTGATAAATGGGGTCCCCACTATTTTTAAAGGGCTTCACAGGTGGAGACAGAGCATACAGACATGAAAAGCTCCAATGGAAAAAATGGCGGAATGGTAGTCTACCACGACGGTGGGAGGGGGGAACGGCATGAGAGAGAGTGAAAAAGAGGCAATGTGTTCTTTGCTGCACAAGAAAATGGGGGGAAAATCAACATTTTAAATAAATAAGGTCAGAACGGTCTCCTTCCATTTTTTAAAAAAATTGAAACATGTCAGTCGTGATGGTCTTCAAGAAAAATACAACTCATGGCTTGGAGGCCAGGACCAACCCAGACACGTTTCAACATAAGGAATTAATTGGCATCAACAGACATGGCTCACCCCAGAGCCAGAATGATGTGACTAACAATTCGTCAGGCAGCTAATCTGTACACGGGGACAGGGCGGACAGGCAGATGTTCTGACAGTTAACAAGACACCTGTCCCCCCCAGACAGCTGCTTTCACGGGTTCCATTACTCACCCTGGCTTTGAAAAATGAACTACATTAGCAGCCCGCACCTGAGAAGTGATAAATGTTTCTGTAGTTTTTTCCTCTAGGAGAACTGCACTGACCAGACTTACAGCTGATTAAGAAGGAAAGGAAGAAGGGAAAGGCAGCCCTGGAAAGATCCAGCCCGAGGAGGGGGACTGATAAGCCGGTGTGCGGAGCGTGCTCGACAAGCACGTGAGGACTGAAGCAGGAGCTGGGACGCCAAGGCCGTCCAGAGCCCACACGCTCTGCGTCGCTGGCAGTCCAGACACACAACTTGCTTTCCTTTCAAGAGACTCAACCAAGCGCTGAACAAAAATAAACTGCCCAACCAGGGAGGACTGCATAGTAGTTTGGATTTGAGGTTCAGCATTAAGTAAATCTATCCAGCACTGGAGAATATCTTTCTACTGCACGGTGTGGAAACCGCTTATTTTGAAGGAATTCAAAGTGTTCTACTAAAATACGCTCTTTTCTCCACCCCTGGGAAGCGAGGAGGGAAAAATGGATTCTTTCTCTCTTACAGATGAAGGACTGAGAGATCAGAGGAAGGGGTTTCTCTTGGGTGCAGAGTTTCAGCTGCGCTTCGTACTCCCGGTTGGCGAGCGAGACCCATGTCCTCAGCTTGGTGAGGTTTCACGGAAAGACTGGCCTGTCTCTAGATTGTGGGAAGTGGCTTGTCTACACAAACACGGGACATACCCCCTCTGCCTGATGCCTTCCTGCAGAGCAGGCTCTGCTTTTCTCAAACTCTCTCACCTGCCTTATGCAAGGCAGGATACAAGACTTACTGAATTGTCTGTAGTGGAGGAAAGTAAAGTTCAGAGAGGAAAAGGGACTTGCTCAGTGGTGCGATTGTTACGTAGCTGGTTCTCTGTGAGTGACTCCCGAGCTCCCGTGAAGATGTGACAGCCCTAGGTCTGGGCTTGAAGTCCAAGCACCGGACTTCAAAGAGGTTTCTGAATTTCTAATGCCTGTCGTTTCATGGCCTCCCATCGGAGTGTGCGCTCTAAGAAGAGGCCGTAATGTGTAGAGAGGTTGGGCTGTGGTCACTTGTTGAAAGGAGCCACTCCCTGGTTGGGACATTAGCCAAGAGGCTCCTCCTGCCTCCGGCAGGACGTTCAAACACTTGGACTCTGTACCCAGGAAGGAAACCAGACCACTCTCAGATCCAGCACCTTCTGTTATTCTCATTTGCCTCATTTGGACCTTGAATCAGAAGTGCTCTGGCTGGGGAAGTTTACAGAGGCTTACAACCAGATCAAACCAAACCCCCAAAAACAACAAAAAGAAAACAAGACCCCAAACGATGCACGTGGACAATGGAGTTTGGCCATTCCTACTAACGTGAACCCCTTTTGAAAACCCAGCGCTAGGGTGCAGGGTTCCCGATCCCATTGTGGGACGCTTTTGCAGTCCCAGAGTCAGCCACCCAAAAAGAAGTCAATCCCTAGACACCGTCCCGGATTTCCTTAAGCGTGCCTTCCACAGCCTCGGCTGCACAGGTGGCTCTGTGCTCCTTTCTCCCGGCAGGCCTCGCCGTGGGCCACAGTGGGGACAGGAGGGCTGGGACACTCCCTCTGTTTGGTCAGGGGCACGAGGAGCCAGAGCAGGTGCTGATTTTGCCTCCAGGGCCAGCTTTTTGTTAATCATCACCATCATCGAGGGAGATCATTTCAAAAAATAAAACCACCCCCCCGCCCGCCCCCAGTAGCCACAGCTATTTCCCGGTCCGGGGAAGGACCTGTCTGTAAACAAAGGAAGAGGAATTTTACGCGGGCTCCAAGTAGACGCTCCCTACTGGATGCAGCGTGACACTCTGGGTGTTGCTGCTTCCGGATCCCAGCTGATGACTGGGAAGGAGACGAGAAGTTGGAAAACCCAAAGTGGTCTTGTGAAATGTCCAGTCTGTGTTTTCACAAATATGCTGCCTTTTGGGTACTGAACAGCCCACCTTTTCTTGGGAGGCGGGGGGAGAGGGGGGCAGAAATCGTGCCCTTTCTACGTTCCCGCACACTCTGTCTGCTAAGAAATGTAACCGTGACCACACGCAGCAGGTCCATCGACGGCATCCGGGAGGCCCTCGGATACGATTTGCTCTGGAAACTGGGCCAAACAGCTTCCTAACGGGGGCAACCTCCCTGACATGGCGCTTTGGGCGCTGCTTCCTTCTGGGCGCCGAGGCGGCGAGGGGCGGGTAGTGGGCGCTCGGGCCGAGCGGGCCGCAGCTGCGTGGTTTGGATACAGACCTTGCGAGCGCTCTTCCACATGTTTTTCATGTAGGCGTAGGTCACCTGAGGGTGAACTGTGGGCAGAGGATGGTCCAGTTGCCGAGACGGATCAACTCCCAGGAGCAACACTAAGGTTTTATGAGCAAGGGCCTTAAGAACAAGACAGGTCGGGTTAGAAACAGGACGGGACCAGGGGTGCCGTCCCCTCCCACCCCACCCGGGGCGGGGGTCACTCACCAGCCTGCCGCTCTTCCCACACAGGCTGGCATACTTGAGCCAGGTCCTCATGTCCTCATGGGGGCTGACCACGAGTGACCGCACCATCAGGATCTTCTGCCAGTCCTCCACGATGCGCTGGCAGCCCTGGAACATTCGGGAGGGAGAATCAGGCATGTCCTCTGCTATAGCTTTAACCCCCAACACGTGACGGAAAGACTTGCCTCAAACCAACAAAGAAATTCACTTTTACAACCTCAGCTTTCTTAAGTGACGGGTGCTGTGAAGAAAAACCCTTCTTAGGAACCTCTCAGATCCAAGGGGCAGGAGAGTAACAGTCTGGTGCTCGAGTCCTGGCCCTGCCACCTTCCCTTTGTGGGACGCTGCACACATTACTTAACCGCTAAAATGAGGTAAAGACAGTACCGACTTCATGGGGCTATGATGAGGGTGACATGAATTAACCTTTTAAATTTCTTTTCTGGAGTATAAATAATGCATTTTTTTTTAAAAAGCCAGTGTTTTTTTTGATACAGCTTTTCTTTATTTATTTGAGGGAGCAAGAGAGTGAGCACGAGTTGGGTGAGAGGCAGAGGGAGAAGCAGACTCCTGGTTGAGCAGGGAGCCTGATGTGGGGTTCGACCCCGACACACCAGGATCAGGACCTGCACCAAAGGCAGACGCTTAAATGAGTCACTCAGGTGCCCCAATAGTGCATTTTTAACTTTGATTTTTTTGTCTCAGCTTCTCTGGGGCTCAGTCGATGGGACATGGACTTTTGATCTCAGAGTTGTGAGTTCGAGCCCCATGTTGGCTGTAGAGATTACTTAAAAATAAAATCTCTAGAGGGGCGCCTGGGTGGCTCAGTGGGTTAAAGCCTCTGCCTTCGGCTCAGGTCACGATCCCAGGGTCCTGGGATCGAGCCCCGCATCGGGCCCTCTGCTCAGCAGGGGGCCTGCTTCCTCCTCTCTCTCTCTGCCTGCCTCTCTGCCTACTTGTGATCTCTCTCTGTCAAATAAAATCTTAAAAAAAAAAATTAAAAAAAAATAAAACCTCTAGAAAAAAATGTATCATTCAAAATTTGGGAGATGAATTAAGCATAAGAGAAGTTTAAGTAAATTCTCAAACGATGCTGCCTGTGAGCCGTGGCATCGTCAGTCCTGAAGTTCTTAACGCCTTAACCAGCATGAAGACTTGCCAAGATTCCTTCTGCTTCATTTTCATTGGTCTCTGATCAAAAACTGTATATAGAAGGAAAAGTGCCTCGTTCATTCATACATATAAACTCTTTCTAATTAAAAAATAGAGGGAATTCGGTGTTATTAAAAGGGATAGGTAATTGTCTACTGAAGACTTCTGAGGGTAAGTGGGCCTCTCCTCCACCTTCGCTCTAAGAAGTCAGACTCAGAGACAAACCACCCGGGGAGCGGGGCTTGTCCCTCCGTGGGCAAATCTGTTCCTTAGAGAGACAAATGGAACCAAAGGAGCCGTCCTCCACGGAGGTGAGTCTGACCGTGTAGCAACCATGGCTGCAGGCTTTTAAATATGACAGGATCCAGTGGGAGCCTAAATGAAGACTTAAGGCAAATCAGGCTGACCCCTCAAATTGCCCTATGGGAGACTCTGGCAGGGGATTTCAGCTTCAGTGACTTGACCACAAAATGGCCCTTCTCCAATAGAGGTGGCTCATTGAGCGCTTGGACAGCAAGCCACCCACGAGAGCCAAGTTCCTACCACAAACTCAATGCTTTATTTTCAGGTCTTGGACCCATATCTTTCCATCCCATTAAGTGTGACAACAGCGATTAGGAAAGTTATGAAAACAGGAAAAAGTACACTGAGTGACTGTTTTGGGATCTTCTCACCATCTGCTAGTTTCTTCCAGATGCTGAAATAATCTTGCTCCTTGTAAGCCAAAAAGCATCTTGTTGTCTCAAGGTGGGAAAGTCGCAAAGGTCTGAGATGCCGACGGTGTCTTGGGAGACGGTAAAGTCAAACACGGGGTTCCCCTTCCCAAGACGCATTTACTCCACTCCCCTCCGGGCCTCTATTTGGATAAAGCCTCCCTTGTCAGAACGGCAGAAGACTCATCAGATCTCTGATTTGGAAACTCTTCAACCCATTACGGGCACTTAAAAAAAAGGCGGGGTGTGTGCGTACAAGTCAGGTGGGAAATGCCTGCTTTGTGGAATTCTTTTCTGGTGTCCAACAGACAATTTTCCATCAAAACATTCACTGGGCATTTCATAATTGCTAATAAAACATATGAAAGAACCGCATGTGCTCACTGCCGAGCACAATGACTACATTCACACACGCCCCTTTGCCCGCCGATCTTTCCTTGCCAGTGGAATGTGCCCTGAGCTCCCCAGACAGGAATGCAGCCTGCAGCGAAAAGGTCTTGTCACAGCCTACCGAGGGGCCTGGAACCACAGACCCTGACTGGCCCGGAGACAGAATGTGGAAATAGGTGTGGACGGGCCAAGAGGAAGAGTGTAAAACCAAGGACACTGATTATGATGCGCAGGTGACAAGCGGCTTCCGGAGCAGCGAAGGCTTTCCTCTCCTTTGCAAATGAACTTGCCCTCCTAGCGGCTCAAGGAATGGGAGAACTGTCCTTTCCAAGAACACTTAAGACTGCTGACTCCCAGACCTGGAACTGACCGCGCCTCATGCTCAAACGATCAGAATGTACAAGGAAAACACTGATGGAGGGACTTGGAGAAGTTTCTCCGTGAGGGAAACTTCGGTTGGAGAGAGACTGTGCACGTCTGTGACCGGAGGGACTGTAAACGGCAGGGGTTAGTCGGCTGAAACACTGGGCAACCCCGTTTGAGAAGCCGATGCAGGCGGCCAGCAAGCGCATTTGGAATAGTGGTTCTGTGTCGGCCACATACTGGAAGCCTCTGGGGCAGCTGAAAAGATAGATCCTGGGTCTATCTGCAGAAATTCTGTTTTATTCGGTCTGGGAAGTGGCCTGTGGAATCAGATTTTAAAAATCCAGGCAGGTCATCCTCTCGGGCAGCTGGAGCTGAGAACCACTGATGCTGAGGTTACAGTTCTCAACAGGCTGTCTGTAAGCATCGTTGACTGCAGACATTTTCTCGTGTTACTAGAGAAGGGTAAAAGGAGGCCGCAGAACCGGTCACTCGCTCACAGCTAAGGGCTGAGGCGCACAGCCTCTGAGTGCTTTGCGGCGAATGCCACCCCAGCCTCTGCGGGGAGGCAGGGAGCGTGTGCTGAGCGAGAGTGGAGGAAGGAGTCCCCGCCCCCCACCCCCCGCCCCCGCCTTCTAGCAGCCTCACCTGCAGCCTCTCCCACCAGATCTGGCGGATGATCTCCCGTCGCTCGGGGACAAGTTTGTACTGGATGACCTCCTCCAGCTCGGAGAGCATGTGGCAAGAGACCATGGCCTGATGGAAGCAAATCACATTCCAACTTAATACCGCATGAACAATCCAAAAGCCGGGATTCATTTCAGTCATTCCTTCTGGTGACAGGGTATCTGCTCAGAGTACACAGGCATGTTCCCAGCAGCCGGGGAGTCCTCACTCGGCCACGCTGAAAAAAGAACTGGAATGAGCCTCAAAAACGACCCTGCGCAGAACGTTCGACACTCACCCCATATGCCCGACTGTAGCTCTCTCCCGCCATAGCGGTTAACTCGGCATCCAGCAGGTCTCTGGCTTTGTCGATGCACTAGAAGAGAAAGAGGAGAACCACGGAACTGAGCTGCGGGCTTGGGGGCCGGGGCCGGGGCTGTTTTTTTTCAGGCTTGCCAGCTAGCTGGAGGTCATTCATTTTACCGAAATTCTGGGAAGGAAGAGGAAGGTTCCCCAAAGAAGGGAAGAAACCTTTTACCAGATCTGTAAGGCTAAACAAGAATGTTATCCGATTTCTCGGAAGGCACAGAATGTCTAGGAACCGCAAGCTTCCCACCCCAAATGCCGGGTAACTAGGGAGGGAACACGCAGGCTTAGAGATGGAAGCACTGCGCTCTTGGTCTCCAGGGGACGCCTGCGGACCTGCTCTTTCATCTTTTCCTTGCTGCGTACATTTGTGAACCTAAACCGGGCACACTCTCACTAGCCCTGCGTGCTTGTCACTGGCTTCTAAGGGTCTTGTCCTCATGAGGGAACGCCTCCACTCCTGGCACAGGAACCCCCCAACCTGCCATGCCATGGAGGCTTCTGGGCCTGCGACGCGGACAGCCCCGGCCTCAGTTCTGCTCATGTAAATCCCAGCTTGGATACCCGCGGGACTGTGGCTTAGGTCTTCGGTTTCATCCACGTAACACCCTGCACGCGGAGCTTTTCTTTCTTGAGTATTTGAGACGGGGGACCGTGGCCCCCTCCCTCAGGAGCTCAGGTCACTTACCCCAGCACCCCATCCCAGACAGTCCTGTGCTTGTCAGGATGGGACTGCGTCACTCTTTCCTTCTGGAGGCCAGCATGGGAGTCTCAGATCGAGTGCCAGCTCCCCCAGAAGCTCATCCCTGTGTGACACGCCTGCAGAGCTAGAAGAGGCCGAGACCGACCCCTGCTGCGGGGGGGGGGGGGGGGTGCCTGCTGCTGTCTCCACCCTCCTGGGGTGAGACACATGGTTTCTCTTTACTATGAAGAATGCTAGGAAAGTGATCAAAGCATGCAATGTTGACCTCTCAGAGCAGAGAGTGGCCCTGACGGCTGTGCTGGCAGACTTCTGAGTACTCTGCTCTACAGCCCAGGTTCCCGTGAGCTCACGGGGCGGCACAGGAGAGCGGATGCACATCAGCCCCTCTCCGCAGGCACTGCGTGCCTAGGAACTGACAGCGCACATGCAATTCTCTTTTCTTTGCCAGATGGTCTGAGCACACCTAAGTTTGTACCTGTTGTGCCAAGGAGAAGAGGTCCTGATGCAGCGCGAGCACGGCTCTGTAGAACGCGCCATCGTGGGTGTCCCGAGGGATCATGCAGGTGTATTCCTCCATGCTGTCCCACTGACCTGCACGCACACGCACAGAGAGAAAAGGGGGATCAGCTTGCTGGGCTAAGGCAGCATCTCAAACAGGCCTTGTCCTTGTTACTTGCATTTAGCTTGGGGTTCAAACAAGACAAACTCGTGCCTGATGTAGCAAAACCCTACAGAGACTCTCTACACTCTACAGGGTTGCGCGAGCCAATTTAACAAACAAAGCCACGTCTGTCTTCCAAACACAGGACTCCATTGCTGCTCCAGGGAGTTCTGTGAACGATGGGAGAAACCGAGTGACAGAAAGCCTCCGAGTCAAGAGGCTTTAATGGAGCACCTCATTAACCCAGAGAACTCTCAGGTTTCCTGAGGTGAGATGGAATGGCTTTCTTCCCTACTAGCAAAGCAGCTCGCAGTTCAATGGTATGCTGGAAATTACATTTTCCCTAAACAACTGAAAGTGGCTGTTACCCAGACAGGGGGCAGGACTAGACAAACAGTCTGCCTGTCTCAGGACCTGTGCCTCAGCAGGGAGGAGGGATTTTAAGAGGCTCTGTCATAACAGAAAGATGGGCTCGGTCCTGCACGGTAGTCTCTGTGTCAGGGCACCCTGGGGAAATGGCTGCATCCGGGAAGAGATATTCACTTCCCCTGATGGGGCAAGCGTGTATCACACGCCAACATTTCCAAGGCCATCTGCAGAAAAGACAGCAGCTTCGTTAGCCGCACACTGCAGGGCCGCTGATTTTACAAGGCATTTTCCTGCCTTTCACTCCAGACCATCGGCTCATTCATTCTCGATGCCTCTGGGCAAAAGCAAACGGCAAACGATGACTCCTCAGGAAGCAATTTGTTTTTGAAAAATGTTCTGGATCCAGCCCAGAGCTCATGAACGGGAAGGATATAAGCTCTGTGACTCAGGAGGGATGGAATGGAGGTAGAAGGTTACATAACCTTCTTCTGGACTCCACAGGTGAAGCTTTCACTTGGGACAGCCTGTGGATGCTTTCCCCTCCTACTGAGAACATCTCCGGGATGGACGGTAATCGTCTCACAGCTGGGGCCTGGTGTCAGAAACCGGCACGTGTCTGTGGGGACTAAAAGGAAATCTCTGCCTTAAAATACTCAGGGAGTCAGAGTAAGGTGGGGGAGTGTTGGGTAGGAAGGAGGAGAGCGGAAAATCCAACGCTGTTAAAATATTTATAACTGCTGGAGAAGGTGAGGGCATATGGGGATTCACTATCCTATTCTCTTCACTTTTATGGTTTAGGAAAGTTCTAGAATATCAGTTAAGAAATAAAAGGGGACAGAAAGTTGTCCTCTCTCTTTATTCCTGCTAGGGGTACAGACATGATGGGTGGCGCTCCCGCAGCTGTACGGGATCATGACACAGACTCAAAAACGGAGGAGGCCTCGCGGAACGCAGAAAATACGGAGAGAGGCTCATGACAGCGGAACCAGGGCTACTAGGTTGGAAATTTCGAGATCTAGATTTTATTTAAGTAAAGAGAGAAAAATGAACCAGTAATTTGTTTAACAAATATCAAACAAACCTCACTAAATAATCTCGATTTTGATGCTTGCCCACTGGTTTCCTTGGATTCCCCAGGATGGGTCATTTTTACCTGCACCGAGTAAGTCAGTCACGGTCATCAGGTAGAAGGGACAGGTGGGATAGGGACAGTGGATACAGATTTCTGGATGCTTTTGTGGACCTGACGTCTCTACCTGGAGCCACAGTGCCTTCTTTCTCGAATGCGAGCCCCCAGCATCCCTCTCCCTCCCTTGACCGGGGTGCCCTCGGGGGAGGCCTCACCTAAACCCCAGGCAGCTGCGGCAGCCATGCGGGCCATCTTGGCTTGGGTCTCATCGTTGACCAGGGTCCACTTTTCACAGCACTGTTGGTGGAGCTGGCCCCTGAAGGAGAAGAATCACACAGCTGGGTTCAGAGAAGCCACCGCCATAACCTGCACGTCTTCCTCTCCAGCCCCTTGGCTGACGCTGGCGCTACACAGGGACTGGATGACAGGGGCCTGGAACTGGGAACCTTTAAATAAAAACAACCACTTCTGACTGGGTCCTAAGATACAGGAGAAGTGGTTGGCGATTTGTTGTTTCTATGGGACTTTACCAAAGACAGGGACTATGCCTAATTCTGTGTGATCTGAAATGTCCTGAACATCTGGCCCCCTTCATAAATATTAAATAGCTTCTGTCCTATGCCAAGGAACTGCGGGCTCTTTCCCCCAAGCAGGCCTACAGAGAAAGCAATCTGAAGACACACATCTGGACACATTCACTTTGGGTTCAACGCTGGAGGGAGAACGGGCTCTTTAAAGTGTGATATGAGGGGCGCCTGGGTGGCTCAGTGGGTTAAAGCCTCTGCCTTCAGCTCGGGTCATGGTCCCAGGGTCCTGGGATCGAGCCCCGAGTCGAGTTCTGCTTAGCGGGGAGTCTGCTTCCCTTCCTCTCTCTGCCTGCCTCTCTGTCTACTTGTAATCTCTGCCTGCCAAATAAATAAATGAAATCTTTTTTTTTTTTAAGATTTTATTTATTTATTTGTCAGAGAGAGAGACAGAGAGAGAAAGATCACAAGTAGGCAGAGGCAGAGGGAGAAGCAGGCTCCCTGCCGAGCAAGGAGCCCGATATGGGACTCAATCCCAGGACGCTAGGATCATGACCTGAGCCGAAGGCAGCCGCTTAACCAACTGAGCCACCCAGGCGTCCCAATAAATAAAATCTTTAAGAAAACAAAAAAGTGTGATGTGAATGGCTGCAGTCTGAGATGAGACTCAGGTGAAATTGACCAGCACAGAAGGAAGAAGGCTCAGCCATGGTCACACCCACCAGAAGTCCAGATGCTCACGCTCGGATTTTGCAAAACTATGGTGAGTGTGGGTCAGGAAATATAGAGATGTGAATGGTGCTCCACAGACTTCAATACACAGAGAGCGTGGACGGCCTCTCAGGAAAGATGGCCTGCTGACTGCTGGCGCGGTTGCCTTCCCATGTTCCCCTTCTGAATGCAAGGAAACGAGACCTTGCCAGTGGGAGAGTGGGAGCCTGTTTTCCTGTGAGCTTGGAGACTCAGCTAGGAGGGTCTAATCTTTCCTGCTTTCCGAAACAGATGCTGCAGGACTTTTTTATTTTTATAGGATGTTTTAACTTGGTCTTGGCAGTGGAATCAAGAGAAAAGGTACAAGTTCCAAGTGGCCCAGCTCAGAAGCTGTGGGGCACGTGAGCTGCACCGCCTGTGACAAAGACGCCGAAGTCGGCCGGTGCTGACCACCAGCCCCTTGAGGGCTCATCCAGGCGCGGCGGTTCTCACGCTGCCCATGCGTCACAATCCCCTAGAGGCTCCTTCCAACGCTTCCAACGGACCGCTGGGGGTCACCCCGAGTTTCTGACTCAGGAGGTCTATAGTGGGGTTAAGAACGCATGTGTCTAACAAGTTTCTAGATGATGCTGCTACCGTGGCATGGGGGCCACAGTTTGAGAACCACTGGCTCAGCAGCAGGTTTTTGCTGGGGTCCCTCCTGATCGCCGAACGGTCCTTCCTACCCTGGATTTCACACGTGGTTAGCTGGAGGCCTCAGGCAACGCAGCACCCCCTAGTCTTCTGTCAGGACCACCCAGTTCTAAGCCATGGGTCTGGGGATTTAGTTTTGCTTTTCATCTAGCGGCAGGGAGAGAGTTCAGTGTGAAACACCACTAACTGTGACCTCAAAAGACAAAACAGAGCAGCAGGGGCGCGGCCCCCTGGAAAGGAGACTCGGGCATTGCCTTCAGGCCACGGCTGTGGTGAGAGCTGCCAGGACACACAGAGGAGGGTTCCTGTCCCATTAGCACTAGTTACGCAGAATAGGAGCACAGAATATACTAAATCCTAACTCTCAGAGGCAGGGAGAAAACAAAATCAAATCAATAAAAAATATGGACTATTTGTGGGGCAGACACTAGGCTCTGTTTTCTGACACCTCTCACAGCACACCAGGGAACGCTGGGCGGAAGGCCCGCCCTCCAAGACTTTGACTTTCCCACCTAGTACAGTGGCAAAAAGCTCAGAGAGCATTCTTTTGTGTGGAACACCTCCGTGGTTGTCTGCCTATGGTTTTGCCCCTGAGCAATCTGTTCTCGGGGTCCAGAGCCCATGTTACGGAGCAGTGCGGGGAGGGGACTTACATTCGCTGTGACAGCAGGTGTGGCTGTGTGTGCCATGGGGCTGGCCTTGGAGTCGGGGGGGGGGTGGCTAGCGCTTGTAGTTAGCTTCCTGGGGAATGGGGTACGTTCTCAGCTCACTGGTAAGCCCTGATCACTGCGGGTGCCGTCTCTGCTGAGCACTGGCCTCAGTCACGTTCACGGTATACACCCGAAGTGGAAGCCATTTACAGATTGCACATTCAAGAGAGCTGACCGAACAAACCAGGTTAGGACCCTGCAGACGATCAGGAAAAGAATTCTGCTTCTTTTTATCTCTTTTTATAATCTCCTTCAGGCTGCTGCATTTGTAAATCCCCTGGTCAGCATCAGCAGCTGCTTACACTTTACAGGTAATTATGAAACCGGAACGGATCCAGGAGAGCAAAGGTAGAGGGGCCGAGTCCTGCCACGGCAAGAGACCCGGATCACTTGCTCTCGGGACCCCTCAGGCACGCGGTGTGACTTCTGAGTCAACTCCCCTGAGTGTCATAGGGGATTAGACAGAGCTACATGGAAAAGTCTCCTCAACACACCCAAGCTATCCCTACGTAACCCATGGAAGGAAGTGCTTGTCTTTGTCTGTAAGTCCTAAAGTGAGGGAGGGGCCGGGAGAGGTCTTGAGGAGGAAGCAAACAGTACAGATGGGCTCTGAAAGGTGGGGACAGTGTCAAAAGGCATAAAAAGGAGCAGAGGAGGAGGTCGGCACTTCAGGAAAGTGAACCAACAAATGCAGACAAAAATTCTGTGGGGTTTGGACAAGAGCGAAGTTGGGCCAGAGTTCGGATTGTGAGGTCAAGTTCACTGAGATAGGTATGGGCTGGAGTCACAACACAGAAAGACTTGGATGCCAGACTATGACATTTACCCGTAAACCCAAGGGCAGCAGGGAGACACTAAAACATTTTAGGAATTGATTAGAGTGGAATTTTAGGAATGGTTATGCCTTGTTCTTTCATCTTTCTCTTAACAACATGGTTGGACGACAACCAATTTGAAAGCGGAAAAAAGCCTGTTCTTGAAATAATGCGGTGAATTCTCAACATACTACTGTTCTGCTTTAGCTGGTACTGTCCACTTTCGGGGGTGATGGGAATGTTCTGTATCTGCACTGTCCCCGGCGCTAACTGCTAGCCACATGTGGCTACTGAGTACTTGAAATGAGGCTAGTGTCACTTGAATGACTAATTTTATTTAATTTTAAATAGCGACCCTTGGCTAGTGGCTAGAGTGCAGTTTTAGGTACCTGCTGGACGCCAGAAAACAAAACCCAAACTCAGAAACCTTAGTTGTACAGAAGAATGAGGCAGATTGGATAGGCTTCCTCATGGAGGTGAAGGAGTGCGGAATGCTAATTACAGAAATAAGTAATAGCTCTTGAACACCCCTCATCATGGTTAAGCCAGACAAGCCAATTTCAAGTAATTTTAGACTATTATCTGTATATATGTGATCCAATGCCTAAGGCTAAAATCGTTGACATTAAATTTTCATGCAGTACAATTACATCTTCTATCTTAGGAATACAGTAACAACTTTATATTAAGAAATAAAAATAGCAATCGTTTACCAAAGAATATCTATAATTAGGTACAGAAAGAATGTGGAGTGGGAGAGCATTCTTTTTAGAAGACTTCCTTTGATTTTTTTTCAATAATATTCTTTAAACTGTCCAAGGTATCAAATTTCAAAACAAATCTAAAGTTGCCTATTTAAATAGCCTGAGGTTGACTAATCCAATGGAGGATTCCATGGCCCTTCAGAAAATGAGGCAGCACCTGTAGGCCGTGATGTAAAGGGTGGCTTACACATGTTCAGTGAGAAAACAAGGTGCAAACGGTGAATGGAGTTTACCATCATAACGTATATGGGTGCGCAGATGCGGACCGTCGCCGGAAGTCCACAGGGGGACCCGGTCATGTCAGTGGCTGGGGGGCTGGGGGACAAGGAGAAGACTTGATTTGCACAGTCCTGACACTGTTTTGTACTAGTGAATTTTGTGCCACGTGCACATTACCTTTTCTAAAAAATAATGCTTTAAAAATAAAGTGAATATAAAAAGATAGATTTAAAAAAAAAAAAAAAAAATCCTTCAGGGACGGAGGTCCCAAAAGCAGATACAAATGGGAGGGCACAGGCCTATACAATTCTGCCTCCCCTGTCGCCCTCCAATCCACTCTCCAACTTTGCTCCCAGAAGGGTTTTGTGTGTCACGCAAGCCTGCCAGCCACGGACCAGTCAAGTCCTTAGACAGCCTGTCAGTACCCCAACTCCTCACTTGGCCTATAAGCCCCACACCGTCTGGGCCCTGGCTCCCTCTCCTGCCTCACCTTCTACCTTCCCACATCGCACCTGACCCTCTAAGCCATGCTGACCTTTCCGAACCCCGAACACACTGAGCTTGCTCCTTCTCGCTGTACCCGTTCAAGTTAGGGATCACTTCCTCCTGGAAACCTTCCAAAACCTTCCAAACCTGGATGAGGGCCCCTTCCTATTTCCCACAGCCCCCTGCGCTTCCTGTTTACCACTGTATTCACTCTGCACCATAGCAGCTCAGCTGTCTGGCCGCTGAGCTCTGGGAAGGCAGGGGCGGTGTCTGCCTTGTTCCCTGCAGTGTCCTTGGGGCCTGGTGTGGAAATGGGCCATGAGTAAGTGCTCAGTAATTACTGGCTGGATGGATAAACAGGGGGACCTTTGGTCTCACGTCTCAGAGAAAGTCTGGATAATCTACTCATGGGGAGGCGGTGTGGCATTTTAACTATTTAAAACTGTAAGATATTTCACCCCCATACTATGGTACTTTGTTTCAACTGTTTTAAAAAACCGCACCAGATGCTCGCAAACAGAATAGGGGCCGTTTTTCCTTCAAGGTCCCCCCAAAACTCCCCAGACCAAGATGCCAAGATGGCAGCAGGTGTTCTCAGCTAAGCATTACTGTTGCTTCTACCTGGGGCACCCCATCCCCATCTCCTTCAGCTGGCCCCCAGCCTTAATCCTTCCTCCACGGAGGATGGCAAGGCCATCCTGCTCCCTCTGGCCTTTCAAAGTCGTCTGCTCAGACCACTTCACCGTACTCTCCAGCTCGGATAACTATCTGCAGTGTGCTTGTCTCATGAACCTCACGATGGAGGAAGGCCTCTGTCTTTAATCTCTGGAGCTTCGCGGAGTTCTGTGCATGCAGTGAGCATTCCATAAAGACGAAGCATCTGAAGAGGGCAGCGATTTGTTTTTGCTTTCCAAAACCATGAGCAAAAGCTAACAGAGGAGAGAAAACTGAGGCTACAGAGTAAGAACCTGAGGTCCTCACACTCGTTGGGCAAGAGGCAGACAGAAGGAGCAGGTGCAGACCCCAGGGTCTCACCTGAGCCTGTCTTGTCTTAGAGCACTATAAAGTCGAAGTTTGGGGGAAAAAAAAAAACCCTGAAAACCCCAAACACCCAAGTGGTAGACGATTATCGGGAAAACACCAGGTAAAAGAAAAGTGAGTGTCTTAGGTGAGAACTGTGCCTGGGGGAGGCCCTGCAAATCCCGAAGGCCCAGCGAGGCCGTGCTCACCACTCCCCCAGGGCCTCGAGGCAGCGCATGCGGCCCAGCATCAGCTCGGGGTCGTCCTTGTTAGTGTCCATTTTCTTATCGTAGGCCACGAGCGCGTCCTCCCATTCGTGCAGTTTCTCGTACCAGGTAGCCTGGATCTCCTGCCAAGTGGAAAAGAAAGAGGATTGTTGCGGGCCTAGAGAACAAGGAGGTGCATTTTGCAATCCACAAACGGCCTTTCCTAAGGTGCTGGATGCTTCACCTATCCCCGTATGTCTGGCTTTGGTTGAAAAGAACGTCGGACTATCTGGAGGTATGTTTGGTGGCGGTGCGAATGCCAGGGACTTGGATTGTGGACGGAACAATCCTGGGATAATCTGAGCGCAAATGGCAGGCCGTGTCCCCACAGCTCCAGCACATGGGGACACAATGACGGGGGAAATCGTCTGGGACAGCGGGAAGCCCCAACCCGAACTCCTGCAAAGATGCCAAGGCCTTGATCCGCTGGAGTGTGGACGGTGCGCCACAGGTCCGGGAGGGCGGTTGCCTTCCTGAAGGGGCCCGAAAGACCAGGCATATCTGCATAGTTACTGGAGGAAAAGAACCCGCTTTTTAAAAGTTCCTGATTGTCTGGTTTTTAAACTTTCAGGAAATAATGGTTTGAAGCACAATATAACACGACCACTTAAAATTCTTTGGAAAACCTTTCCTCCTTCCATCCAATGTTCCCTCCTCCTCAGCGCTTGGCAGCTTTACCAGCGTCGGGGGCCAAAGGCTGGTTTCCATTCCCCGGGCAGCTGGTGTGCCACGCTGAAACGCAGTGCCGGCCACGTGAGGAAGACGGGCTGCAGACTCCGGCTCTCTGAGTGGTCTGGGGACGGACTCTCTGCCTGCCGCCCACTGACCCCCCCCCACCTCCGTCTGTCTTCTGGGCTTCTCCATCACCGGCTTAGGAAGAGGCTATTTCTCTACCAGGCCAGCGTAGTGGCTCTCCAGGGGTTTCTCTAACAGCAAGATGGTTCCGCAGTGGAATCTGTATGATACAATGCAGGGCCCACGTGAGTTTCCCCCATTACCCTCTGCTACTTTCTAAATGGAACTGGTATTTGAGGAGGAACTTGAGCTGACAGCTACTGAGCTGAGCTCTCCGAAAGGACCTTTTCCTCCTGAACCTCTGCGAGGAGGTCACTTCTCTTTTTGGTTGTGAACTCGTGCCAAAGTCCCCTCGTCTGTTTTTGGCACAGCCCGTCCCCACTGCAGCCCAGCGGCTCTCTCCCCAGTGTCCGTGAACGGTAGGACTCACCACCCCACCCCACCCCCCACCAACAGGGGCATGTCTGGCTCTCTGTAAGGTCAAACTACCTAAACTTCCTCTTCCAAGCCTGTTGAGAAGAACATGAAAGAGAAAACATAGCGGAGTCGCTGTCTTTTAGAAGAGTCACCGTGAAGACTGTGTCCCATGAAAAACGCTTAGATTGAAAAGGAACACCAGTCTTCCCATTTGGGATTTCTACCCTGGGCGGGCAAGAGAAAGGGGCTCGTGACTGGCGGATGGCACAGGCTTGGCACGGACGAGCGGAAAGCAGAGGGAGCGGCGTATGGAGCAGGTCAGGCAGGGGGCAGATTTTGAATTGCCATAGATTGCAGAAACTATAAGGTTTAAGCAATGAATCACACAAGATTCTAATGAGACTGCTGTTACATAAATTGTGCTGAGAAAGCATAGACTCTGCCAAGAAAAGGCAAACCGTTGTCAAGCTTAATTTGCTTCAGCTACCCAAACATAACAGAAAATCCACCCTGGGTTTAGCAATAATCCTGGAGCGGAGGGTCCCCTTTAGAACCTAGAGACGGAGGAACTTCCACTAAAGGTTGGCCCTCTGAGCCGCTGGGTAGAAGCTATCCGATGGCAGATCACCCGAAAGCCAGATGGCTGTGAATCCTTTCTTCTCTGAGCACTGACTGTGGCCCAAGCTCTAGGGACATCAAAGGAGGGGGCATCTTTGTCTGGGAGGCTCTGTTAAGTGCCCCCTTAGCCGATCTTCCCTCTACGAATAAGGGTGGTGGCAAAGGTGGGTGAGACGTCGTCCCTTTTGCTCTGTCGTCGGGAGAGCCGCCGTCTTGGTCTAGTGACAGATCTGTCCCCGAGATGGCAACATACTCCCTGAAAAGTTTCAGTCCAATTTCCTAGCCCCTGTGTGAGGCAAAAACCTGGGAAGCAGCCCCAAATTTCTTCACTCTAACACACCAGGATCTGGGTTCTGGCAAACCGGAGTAAGCGGCCTACACGACTAACGGAAGGTTCCTCATCAAATACACGGACCCAGAACTTCTCGATCTTCTGGGAAGTCAGTGCCGAGTTGATTAAGTCAATGCTTCATACGTGGTTAGGAAGGTACCAAAGCACCCTCCCAGGACCACAGAGGGGAACGGAAACATTTGAACGCTGGTGAGGCCAAGACGGCAGGAGAGAAGCTATGTGAGCAATAATGAAACGGACCAATTCCAACAGCACGGGTAAGTGATAGTAGGCTGTTTTGTGGAGAACTGGCTACGGTTTCTTCCGAGGCAGGTAAGGAGCATTAACTGTGGGCCGGCGGCGAGGCTCGCTGCCACAGACGACATGAAATAACTCAGGCCGGGATTATACAGATGAGGCCAGACTGCCAGGGTTCAAGTCCTGGCTCGGCCACTGATTCACTGTCAGCTCAGGAAAGCCTGTAACTCCGCTGGGACCACAGGCCCCTTGCCCGTGGAATGGGCTAACCACCAGCCCTCTAGTCGCAGGGCCGGCGTGAGGACCGAAGGAGATGGAGTACAGAGAGCGCACAGCCAGGGACCAGGCGCACCAGGAGTCTGATATATACCAGCTACTCCCTATTCGTCAGATTTGGTCCTCGTGATCTGTATTTGGTTTGAATACAGTCCATAGAGCCACGGTCTCCTTCGATACAGGAAAGTCAGCAATGGACATCACCGATCGGGAGAGAAAAAAACAAAACCAGAAAAGGGAAGGAACTTTCTCAGGGTTGTGGCCGAGTGCCTCCCTCGCCACGGCTCTACGTCTTGCTTTCCTAAAAGGAACGAGGCACTTACCAGCTCTCCGAAGTGTTTCATGGCGTACTCTAGCACCCCGGCAGCTGCCTCTGGCTGCTGTAGCTTATTGTTAATGCTGGGGAAACAAAAAGAGAGCTGGTTACTCTCAACGTGTCGGGGGGTGGGAGGCGCGGGGGTCATGGCAGGCGGGTGGCGCACCAGCACGCCAGGGACAGCGCCCTGCAGGTGCACGGCGGCACTGACTGTCTGAGCTCCCAGCAAGCCCAGCCCGAGTGACCTCACCGGCAGGACGCTGGCATCTTGATCCCACACTCTTGGTTTTGAGGGGGCAGCGTCTGGCAGACAGGAAGGCTCGCTGGCTCCCGGGCCCTTTCTCTGACCGGCACAGACTGGTGTCCTCTCGGATACTGTCAGTCAGGCAGCATGTGTCTGGTTTCTAGAAACTAGAATTCCTGAGTCCCCAACAGAACACAACCAGACGAGGTCCCTCTGAACTTGTACCTCTCACTTCCTCTCATCAGCTGCCTTCAGGAATAAGACACAGAAGTGGCGCTGAGGCTGGTCACCCCTGTTAGTGAAAGAGAACGCCAGGGACCGTGGCCGTGCAACCATCTCGACTACTCCCCTGCGAGAGCCCATTTCCGTCAAAGTTGGACTCTTCCTTAGACCGTCTTCGAGGAGCACCCCCGGCCCCTGCAGCGGGCAGCAAAGGGACCACACCCAGAGTCACGTGGGACGATGTTTTTCACCGACAACACACTACTCTGCTGTAATCGGTGGGCAGCGCGTGGCCCTTGGGACCGACTGGGGGAATGTCACCTATCAGGACAACTAGGCAGCAGCAGCGACGGGCTGAGCCTAGAGCTGGTTAACCAGAGAGGCTACGGAGAGGTCCCGGAAGCTGCACGAGCAGGGCTCAGACCCTTGTTCCAACAGGAATGTATGTATGAGGGGAAATGGCAATGAAGCCAACACTTATGTTCAGGAAGGAAATGAGGGATAAATGGGCCTGAGAAAGTCACGGGCCAACAATGATGTTATCTGTTCCCAGGTGGGGAGCAAACTCTGACAGTCCAGCTTGGGAGTCTAGACTGTTCCACTGAGCAAGGGATCTGGTTTACTGCCCTAAGTACAAACTGTCTACTTGACGAGAATTAATTTTTAAGTGGTTTTGGGAAATTCCAGGATTTGGGTTTAATGTGGTAATATGGCAAGAGATTGCTGGGATAAATATTATTTTTTAAAATTCAAGTTCCACCACATTTATTTCAATAAAACCACGAAGGAACTGCCCATAATCTGTCAAACCAGAGAAGTTCACATGTGTGAAAGTAATAATCTAATGCCTCATGTTTACAAAGCACATTTCAAATATTCTTTCCGACCTATCATTCCGTTGACCTCACGCATGCCCGAAAGAGTGGGCAGGAAAGGTATAACCAGTCTCATTTCACTCCTGGGGAGACTCAGGCCCGAAAGGGCAGCAATCTTCCCCAAGGCCCACCATGCATGGGGACAGTCCCCAGATGATCGGAAGCAGTCTCGTGACTCTCCTTCGGTAAGGCGAGTATGGGTTGGAGCAGCTTTGGCTACAGAGCCGGAAAGCCCAGGCTTCTGGAGGCCCAGCTCTGCGACCATAAACAACATACCACACGTAAATACATACAATTATAGAGTCCACACATTCTTTTTGGTTCCAGTGTGGATTACTGGGATGGCCATGGCAGAAATATTAACTGCTCTGATGAGGGGGACAATGTGTTCCTTGCCAAAAGCACAAGACGTTAACTCTAAGAATCAGACATAAAAATCCAGGAGTTCTAATAAATGTCTTCCAATCTTGTGTTCTGGAGCAAGCGCTATTTTCAAGAACAAATTACAAACACTGCCGAAGCTTGCCTCACTCCAGACAAAGCAACACAAAACCGGAGACAAGCAAAAGGCTCTCCCCGCTCCACTCTCCCACTCCTCATGCATAAAGGAGTGCGCTTTACAACAAACTGACCAAAATCAGCAAGTACTGATTAGGAACCTCAGAGGAAAAATACGAATTTTACCTTAATATTGCTACAGCTTTGATATCCCTCCTCTAAGGATAGACCAACCGAGGTTTGCAAGTTAAAAACAGACATATACACACAAACAACCCAAACTCATCACATGACTCCCACTCCTTTAAGGGAAAGTTCAAGTAAGTCACCTGCATGAGGCTTCCCACCTAAATGGGGAGGCTGCACACGGAGCCCAGTGGGAAGGCAAGAGAGGGGCTGGTTCCCTGGGGGGAACTTTAGCAACGGCCGGGAAACCTGGAGGTGGGCCACGAGACTCCTGATGAGCTCTGCCCAAGTGTATGGACAATCACAGCAGCATTAGAACTTCGTCTAAATGCACTGAGACATAACCATGAAAAAGGAGTGGGGTCAGCCTGAGGGAGGGTCCCTTTCACATATGAAACCCCTGGCCTCTGAATCAAGGACCTTAAGGGAAGGAGAAGGCACAACCTACCGGCGGCTTTCAGAGCAGGGATTTTAAGCTCCCCAGCTGCTGTCTCCGTTTGTTCTTTCTTCCTCCCTGTCCCCCCTTTATTTTCCTATAGGATTTTCTCCCCAAGCTACGTTTCTCTCTTCTTGCCTCCCCTGGAGGCTCCCAGGTGCGCTACAAGGCTGCCGGAGGGCACGGCGGCTTGTGCGAAGTTCCAGAGGTAAGCTGAGCAAACTCCTGGTTGTTGGGGACCTCAAATTTTCCTCCTTGCTCCATGATCTCTGGCCTTCCACTGAGGGAGGCAACGTATAATAGTAACAACAGAAAGATACCTGAGTTCACTGAGCACTGACTGCATGTGCCAGGCACCGGGGTTACCGCTTAGATGCGTAATCTCAACTCAGCAAGCTAGACACTGATACTAATATTCCCATTTTATGTATGAACCAACTGAGGCCCGGGTCACAGGCTACGGTACCATTTAAAAGGATCTTAGGTGATAACTAAGGGTGTGCTGTAGGCTCTCAGTGGGAGGGCTGGCGCCTCCTACCCTCGCATCAGCAGGCCCCTGCGGACGGCCGTGTGGTGCAGGAAAGCGAGCACCAGACGGTGCCTATCAGTGAGCTGATTCTCTCCGTGTAACTCGCCGTGCAGGAGGAAGCAGCCGTGCCAGGCTTTCATTTTAACTTCCTCAAGGAATGCCATGGCTGATGCTCCCCTCTGACCCCTGAGCTCCCAAATCCTATTTCTCCTTTCCTCTCAGAAGCTGTTGATAGGCCTTGAAGGTTCCCAACCAAAAGGCCAGCCGGGTGGCCCCAGCGGGCTTTTCCAAGGCAGCCTGTTTGAGGCTGCCAGGCTCACGGACTGAGCCCGGGCTGCAAAGCGTGGGGTAAATAAGCATCTGTCGGAAACTCAGTAGCTAATAAGCACCCATCCTGCCTGCTTGGGTGACACGCGGCTGTCCTCTGAAACATTCCCCTTTTAGACTCAGAGGAGGTTTTATGAGACTGAAGGGAGAGACTGTATGTCTGGCTCATGGGAAGACATCACCTTCGCTCAAGCTCCCTTAACGAGGAGCTCTGTTTTATGGGGCCGCTGGGAGCTTTCTACGGTCCATTCTCTAAATGCTCCCTTGCGCGCCCCTCTGTCTCCCCGATTACTGCTGCAGGCTTAAGTAGGGCGAGCCGGGCCAAGCAGCAGACCCCGCTGACATCAGTCCAGGTAAAAAGATCTCACAACCAACAAGCTGACGGAGCTGGAGGTTAGGCGGCAACGTGCCCGCGAGAACAGCCTGGAATGACGGGGCGACAGATTTCCCATCTCCCCCTGACAAGTGCTGAGGCCCCAGAGGAAAAGTGAGCTCTGTGAGCTGGTGGCTGCCGAAGCCCACGGCCGTCCCCACGCGCCATGGGGGTCTCTCTGCATCTCGCTCCATCTTCCAGGGGGAGCAGCCAGGGTAGAACTTAATGGTCACAAAATCTGCAGAGCCACCAGAAATGGCCAATCCGTGTAGTAAATGCCAGCACCCACCACCGAACCTGGCGTGAGAGACCGTGAAGAGACAGACAAACACTGGGCAAGGACAGCAAGCAGGGAAGAGGACATTAGAGCCTTTTCTTTCTTTCTTTCTTTTTTTTTTAAAAGATTTTATTTATTTATTTGACAGACAGAGATCACAAGTAGGCAGAGAGAGAGAGAGAGGAGGAAGCAGCCTTCCCGCTGAGCAGAGAGCCCGATGTGGGGCTCAATCCCAGGACCCTGGGATCATGACCTGAGCCGAAGGCAGAGGCTTTAACCCACTGAGCCACCCCAGGTGCCCCAACATTAGAGCCTTTTCACTCATTGTCCACCTCCCCTTCCCCACCCCAAGATTTAATTTTTATTCAGGGAAGCTGAGTTGAGAACTAGAAACTGGGAAAATTCCTGGCAATGGAGGGAAGCATTTTCTAGAGTTGAGCCGAATTAACGAATAAGGACAAGGAACTGCCTCAGTGGCTTCCCTGGCACACACATGACACCACGTGTCTTTTCGCCCCAATGTCCAAAAATTCCTCCGCAGAAGCAGGAAAAGCGTGAGGGCGACAAAGCGACTCAGACGTGAGGGAACTTTCTCGTGGCCTCCGCGGGTGCCCCAGCAAGAGTGACGGCTGAGGAGCGAGGGTTGGGAGGGGGGCCTGCTCCCTTCTCCGTGACTCTCCCCTTCGAGATTTTCCTCAGTGCCTGTCATGGGCAGGGTGAGACTGACCGGAAGGGTCAGGGGCCACCTGCTCGAGGTCTTAGTGCTGGCCCACAGCATAGCAGTCCGAGGGTTTCTGACTTGGCATCTGAATGCCCTGAGGAATTCTGTTGTTTCCTGAAGGGGTTTCGAAGTCATTACTCCACAGGCTTCTGGACTAATGTCAAATCCAAAGTAATTTGGCCCGATAACTAATTCCTTCTTGTGTGGCTCATCCGATTATCGACCTCCTCTCTTAGCCTCGGTGACCTTCAGGCTATTAAGAGCGAAGCCCGAGCCTGTCGGAAAGTCAGTCAAATAGGGAGCAGCTGCGGTCACATCTGGGGGACCACTTAGGCTTTCCTAGTGCTCCCATCAGGAATTTATGAGAACGTTATGCACTCGCTTCCCAAATGGCTCTGGGCCTCCTTTCTCCTGCCTATTTCTAGTGCAGACCACAGTCTGTGCTATATTTGGTTCCCTGTCAAGTAAGAATTCTCTGGATTCCCTTAGCGCCAGGCTGGTGACACACACGCACGGCAGCTGACGGGGACCCTGGCAGGTCTGACCGCGGAGCTCCTGACCAGCAAGAAGAGGCCAAGCTGGACACTGCTTTGGGTCCTCACCACCGTGTCGAGCAGTCTATCCCGCTTCTCTTAGAGAAGGGGACCACTTCAGACCATTCCTTGTCCCCTCTCTGAGCCCCGAGACTTAGCTGTGTGCCCCACGCATGATTAAAAACAGAACGGCTTGATTCCTGCACAGAGCCAGGAGGAGCTGAAGCCGGCGGCCCCGATGGCTTTATCAGGCAGTGATCCTGGGACTCTGGGGAACTCAAGGATGTGACAGCCTCTCCCTGAAGAGGGTAAGTGAAAAGCGAAAGGACAGTGGTGAAGACAGAAGGCAACGTGAGAGCACCTGAAGCGCGACACAGACAGAAGGCCCGAAGGAGATTTAAACGCAGGCAGGGCGAAGGCGAAGGCAGGCTGGTTGGCCTCAGTCACCCACTGAAAGCCAGTCAGGGGATGACAACAGCTCCACTGGCTGTTGGAGTCAAACTTCCCTTTTCTGCTTCAGGGACTCGGGAAAAGTCACTTTACTCCTTTACTACATAGTAACAAAGGGAAGGCCAGCCCTTGTCAGGAGGTTTCAAAGCTGGGATATTCGGTGTCCCTGGTGCTCTAGGGCACCCGAGGCATCAAGATAAAAAAGGTGTGATGCAGAAGAGGGGGCCTGCCTTGGACATCAAATTGGTTCCTGACGTCTCCGTGCAGAGTGTCTTAAGGATGAAGGGTTTTGCCTGGTCTTTACCCTTCCCCTCGGTCACAGCTGAAATGGTACGTCTGTCACAATACCTAGAGGACACACTAAAACTGTATGTGAGAAAGCGGGATTCTCAAGAACAAAAAAGACAGAGGGGCGCCTGGGTGGCTTAGTGGGTTAAAGCCTCTGCCTTCGGCTCAGGTCATGATACCAGGGTCCTGGGATCGAGCCCCACATCGGGCTCTCTGCTCAGCGGGGAGCCTGCTTCCTCTTCTCTCTCTGCCTGCCTCTCTGCCTACTTGTGATCTCTGTCTGTCAAATAAATAAATAAAATCTTAAAAAAAAAAAAAAAGACAGAATGCCAACAGCTGTGAGGGGACAGAGATCAGGGACAGGGAAGACAAAAAAAAGTCCTATCTTTCCAAGACTGGCGAGGGGACGTATGTCTTTTTGTTCAATATCCCTGCAACTTAACCACATTTTAAAACATACTATTTTTACCTGTGCACATTCTACATAAAAAAATGGTGAGCAGAGCATTCATTTAATTTTGTATTTTGCTTTTTCGCATAACAGTGACGTTTCCCACTCGATCCAGTCTTGGTAATTACTTTGAACAGTTCCATGATGTCGTCCTGCCTATGGCTCCCAGGCCTATGATGGGTCTCAGGTACACCTTCTCGGCTGGGGGCGGGCAGCACTCGCACTCCATCAGCGGCCCCCCGCGCTGCTCGGGAGCACACACTGGACGCTCTCCCTCGTACAGTAAGTGACCTGCCCGGGAGAAGTCTGTCTGCGAGGCCGGCTCTGGGAAGCAGAGCGCCCATCCCCTGAGGACGGACCCAGAGCTCAGCGAGAAGCCAGGCAAGCTGTCCCATTTGACCCCTCACTTCCAGGCACTCTCGTGGCCGGACGTGGGGCCCGGGGGCCCGAGCACAACCCGGTGTAAGGCCCTATAAGGCCGCGCGGCCCGGAGTATCAAGGCACACGATTTGTGCCGGCCGGGTTTCCAACCCCGGGGCCCGTCGGAGGCGAGCTGTAAAAATGACGAATGGCTGTCACATTTCCAAGGCTCCGGCTGATTTAGGGAGCCATTGGCAGACACATTACTCCCAGCATGTCAGCCAGTTAATTACTTCCAACTTTTATCTTTCTTGTCAACACTTCTTGACAAATTGGTCATTATCTTTTTATTCTACAACCATGAGCACTGCTCCTTTTCTGGAGATGCCTGGAGGTTTTTCTCCTCCTTTCCGCTTCTCGGTATCCAGAGTGCAATGAGGAGCTCCGGGAGAGGAGCCGAGAGAGCAGCCGTCCGGAGGGGAACGGAAGCGGGCTGGGCTGCTCGGGTGAACCCAAGGCTCATTTTCAACTACCCTGACTCCCAAGCAGAGTCGGTATTGGACTACCACCTTGGCTTCCCGGTGTCCATGAGCTGATTCAGTCTCTTACGGGGAGGAAGCTGGGACACAAAAGGGACGTGAGCTGGCACCCAGGGATCTGGCAGCGCTGAGCTCTCACCTGGCAACTGGGCAAACAGAGGTGAGACGGCCTTCTGCTCCATTAAGGAGAGGCCACATTGTGGAAGTGCCGAGGCCCATTCTGGAATCAGGGAAAAGAGAAAAATAAGCCTACTTCTGGGTCAGGACAGGCTGACAGAAGATGACCATGACACGCTATCACTGAGCTGCCAAGATTCATAGTCCCTGAGATGACCAAAAAGTTCTGGAGAGACCAGTGATGGCCCCACAGCACAGGTGGCCATCCGCGGACAGGCTGTGTCGGACGCGGGTAGGGGCAGAACTCAGCACCTGCTGTATTCCGTCACTCGTGAGATGCACACTCTGACATCTCTGAATCGTGCGATGGGATGCCTCTCAAGGTTTTGGAGCACTGGGACACGGTTTAACTGTCAGCAGTAACCCCCACTCGCCCCGACCCGGGGGTACGTAACACTCAGAAGCAGTTCCTCTAACTCACGGTCAGAGAGGTCCCATTAAATCCCAAGGCATAGAGCAGAGCGGCAGACCTTTACTACTGAACTACCGCAAGCTTCCCCCTTTGGCCTCGGCCTGTAATGAAAGACCCTCCGTCCTTCCGGTCAGCTTTAGGAGAAACCCCAGGACTCCTCCCTTGGTCCTGCTCCTCGCTGATGGTCAGCCTTCTTGCCCATCTTGTGTCTATAAAGACAAGCTGTTGTACAATGAAGCTGTAGGAGGTCTTCAGAATGGCCAGAAAGAAATGTATGCTCTACTGGTGACGGGTGAGAGATCTGACCTCCTGGGTCTGGCCTGATGTAAGAGGGCATTACAGAGAAAGACAGGTTCAGAAGATCTGGTCTGTGCTTGTGCTCTGGCCACACCGGGGCTTGCCTGGTCTGCGCACCTTCTGTTGTGTGGGGCTGCCCCCGAGGGGGACAGATTCCTAGGAAGCACACGGCTCTTCTGAAGTCTGCATGAGCCCAGAGGCTTGGAATGTGTTTTTGTCGAGAAGTGAGCTTTGAACAAATCCTCACCCCTCTGGCCAGAGTGCTTTTGCTTCCAGCAGAGGTAGAGGAAAAGAACAAGACTGTGTGCCTTTTCTGGAAGCCAGGGAACAACGGGAAAAGCAAGACTCATACTCCCAAGCCACACCGTGGTGATACCTTGGGAACATGTGTTAGAATCAGGACATGGAATGGGTTTTATCTGCCCTTCTAGCCCTGTGCCCAGACTGCAAAGCCCAGGCACACTTGCTTTTAACTGGTTGCTCTGGCCCAACTGGCTCAACTTCTTGAACATTCTCAAAGAATTACAGTCCCGTTTTCCTGTGAGTGCAGCCTACGTGAGGGTGGCAAAGGTCTGGCCTGAAGGGAAGCTCTGCATTCCCAGGGCAGCTGGGTACGAATGTGTGGTCTTATCCTGCACCTCGGACAGGGCCTTGTCTCAGCTAAGAGTGAGTTTCTGTTACTGCAACATAATGGAAATTTCATCCCCTTTCGGGGACAGCACGATGTGTCAGATCCCTGGATAAATTACAGGAAGTACAGCTGCCCAGAGATGCAGCTATTTTTATGGGGACACATTACTTTGTTTTGTCTTCAACATGAGCTGCTGCATGTGGCCCACCCTGCTGTCCCACTGCGCCCCCTCACCCCGCCCCAGGCCACGACGATGGTTCACTGACAGGCCAACACAGGTTGAAATAACCAGACATGCCAGTGACACACGCCTCCTCAACAAGGCAGAGCAGGACAAAACCTGCCCCAAATGCTCTGTGGTCCTCCTGCTGGTCATCTTCAAGTGTAAAGAAAGGGGGGTGAGACACAAATCAATGGTTTCCAGGGAGACAAAGTGAGTATTCAGTGAGGACACTGCCTCCGGGTACTGATTAAGATACAAAGTGGGACGGAATGATGTCACCGCTTCCAGGTCCCACTTCCTTTGGTTCTGTGACTAAGACCTACGGAAGGAAAATGGACTCAGAGCAGGACAGAATGTGGTGGCCAATGATGAAGGCCTCACCATGACAAAGTACTGCCAGTGGCCATGGAGAAAGACTCTAAGTCTCCATGACAGGTGTTTACGTAGGCGAAGATAACCTTCTGTTGGGAATTCATTCTTTCACTTGACAAGTTCCAGGGAGGGATCTCCTTGGGCTCAGGCCCTGTGCTAGGAGCTGGCAGCCAGAGCTACCGTGGTAAACACGACAGATACGGTCTTCGCTTTCGCGGGCCTTACAGGTCAGTTAAGCAGATACGCAAACAAAAACAACAAACCTCAAGGTAAGTGCTGTGAAGGTTAAGTACCATGAAGAAAACACAGCGCTTAGATGGAGACTAATGTTGGGGGCTTGGTTTAGATTCAGGAGGGCAGGGAGGGCTTTTCTGGTGAGACGATGATTATATACCTAAATAATAATACCTTTAAAAAAAGATTTATTATTTTATAAAGAGAGAAGGAGCGGGAAGAGCAGAGGGAAAGGGTATCTCAGATTTCGCGCTCAGCTCGGAGCCAGATATGGGGCTCGATCTCACAACCCCGAGATCACCACCTGAACTGAACCCAAAAGCCAGATATGTAACCGCCTCTGCCCCCCAGGCGTCCCTAAATAATAATACTTTCTAATCGCTAGACACTGATTATGTGTCTGCCACTACTGTTTCATGTGTCCTATCTTTGAGTCAGCTTCCTAGCTGAAGTGTGACGCAATTATATACACAAGTATACACAGGGTACAGCTTGAGAAATCATCACCAAGTGAACGTACCCTGGTAAGTGCCATCCAGACCCAGAAATACAACACAACACACAGCCAGCAGCCCAGAAGCACGGAGCCTTCTCCCGACCACGGCACCCTTCCTCTTCTCCGGAGGCGACAACTCTCTGACTTCTGACACACAGCTTCGGAACATCACCTAAACACTCAACATGAGGTTGCGAGAGACATCTATGCAGTTGCACGCTACGGGAGTTTGCCCTTCGAAGACAACTCCACTCTCTGAATATACCACACCTTACCCATCTGGCCGCGGAAGGGCATTTAGCTGCTTGTCGGCTCTTGGCCAGCATGAGCGCAGCGTTGCTACAAATGTCCTCGTACGTGTCTTTGGTGCAAATGTGTTTGCATTTCTGCTGGGACCACACCTAGAGTAGAAGCGCTGGGCTACGGGGTTGGTTCAGCTTTCGAGGACACTGACAACTCGCTCTCCAAAGGGGTTTTCCCAATTCACATTTCTGTGAAAGTACATGATAATACTGCGGGAAGTATATGAAAATCCCCACCGTTCCACATCTTCGGCAGCACTTGGTACTATCAGTGGTTTCCACTGTAGCCAGTTTAGTTGGTGTTTAGTGGTGGCAGATGGTTTTAATTTGAATTGAGCTTGGGCAGCCTTTCATACATTCACCGGCCTTGTGGAGACCCTCTTCTGTGCAACAGGTACCACTGGCATCTCTTGCCAATCTTTAACTTGGCTACCTTTTAAAAAATCGTTGGGTCACAGCTCTACATATCCTCCGCAGACAGTGCACATAGAGATATGTCCTGGAGATCTCTTCCTGCCTTTTTACTCTCTTCATAGTGTCTTCTAATGAACAAGGATAACTCCTTTTATTGCATTAGTTAGTGTTTTCTTGGATGGTTAGTGTACTTTGTATCTTGCTTAAGAAATCTTTGCTTATCCCCAGATGCTAAAGGTAAGATCTTTTGTTAGATCTTTAGTTTAAAAAAAAAAAACTAGAAGCTTTAGTTTTTAACCTTTCACATGCAGAACTCAAACCTCCTCTGAACCTGAAGTTTTGTGTGTGGGTGTGAGGTAGGTAAGTCTACCTAGCTGACCTGGAAGAACGTACTGAAATGACTGTCTCTCTTCCCTGTTCTGTGGTGCCCCCTTGTCATAAATCAAGTGTCTGCTTATGTGTGGGTGTTTCTGAACATTTGATTCTGCTCCGCTTATCTACGTGTGAGTCTATCCTCGTGCCAACACCACACTGCCTGAATTACTTATGGTAGCTTTGTGATAAATCTTGATTTCTCGTAGTTTTAACTCCTCCAAATTTTGTTTTCTTTTCTTTTTTAAAAAAGATTTTATTTATTTATTTGAGAGAGAAAGAGAGAAAGCACAAGCAGAGAGAGAACAAGCAGAGGGAGAAGCAGGCTCCCCACTGAGCAAGGAGCTGTATATGGGACTTGATCCCAGGACCCTGCATCATGACCTGAGCCAAAGGCAGACGTTTAACCAGCTGAGCCACCCAGGTGTCCTCAAATTTAGTTTTCTTATTGAAAAGATGCCTTAATTATTTTAATCCATTGTTTTATTTAACCAAAAATCCCGAGATGAAGTAGTTATGATTTTCATCTCCACTGAACAGATCTGAAAACCCAGAGAAATAATTTGCCCAGGGTCATATAACTATCAAGTGATGGCAAAGGGATTAGAACCAGATTCACCTGACTGTGGGCCCAACTATTTCAAGTCCTTCATATGCTGCCTTCTTAGTCCTCAAGCCAGATGATCCCTTCAGGGTGTTTAATATGAGTGAATTACAAGTTCAAGAAATTCTCATGTTCTAAGTCACCCATTTCCAGTTAAAACTCTTGTTTGCCAACCACAAAAAGCCACTTTCCCGGTGAGACTCGGGAAAACAGAGCAACAAGAGGTAAAAGCTGCTTAGATTCCTTCCAGAGCTCCTTCTGTCTCCAGAGTAGCAACCAGGCCCCTCACGTGGACTCCTTAGGTCCCTTGGGCCTGGCTCCCTCCTCCTCTCCGGCTTTAACTGTCTCCCCCGCCCCGACTCTTAAGCCCACACTCGATTGATTACTTGTGTCTTCCTACTAAGCCAAGGTCTTTCACAAAGCTGCACCTTGCTCGTGATGCCCCCCTCCCACCTCTGGCTACCTCCTCCTTTTTCTCTGAAACCTGCGCATCACTCCCCCTGGGAGACCTTCCCAAGTTCATCTGGGTTAGGCACTCCTCCTCCTCTGTGCCCCCGTCCTCGCGTGTCACCCTGTCCTAGAGCTCAGCTGTCTGTTTCTCCGGCTACACCGTGAGGCAGCTGAGGCTTGGCCAACACTGTCACTGTGCTCTGCAACTCCCACGCTGGCTCACAGACCAGTGTTTGCTACAGAGTCCAAGGGGCAGCAGAGGCAGACTGTTTTGCTGGGTGCTACAATGAGTAACAGACTCCAGGAGGAGGCCGGAGAGAATGCTATCTAACCTGGCCGGAATGCACTCTTCGAGAAGCTGAGGGAGGAGATGGATGTACCTTCTGGGATGGATGTGGGCTTTTAGCTGAGACAGAAGTAAGACCGAATGACACAAGGGTCAGGTATGAAATGGCTGCATATAGTAAAGAAAGCTGTGGCTCACTGAAAGACTTTAGGAGAAGGAAAATATCCCTGTTTAGTACACAATTAAACGACCAACAAGGCAGGTTCTTCTGACAGGAATTCATTCAATAAACTAAGAGTCTGGTTCCGCGGGTCGCTCTTTCTCCCCGTCACCAATTTTGCCGGTGATGGCTTAAGAGCAGGCAGGGACACGAACACATCAGAATAGGAGGAGTCTCTCCAACCAGGACATTTTCAAGAAAACGAGACCTGACACTCCCATTTGGGTAGAAGAAGAGATCACCTCGAGGCCCTTCCCTGCTCTGAAACCCTCAGGCTGCTGGAACGCCTCTGGTCCTTGGTGCCAGCCCGAGGCAGCACAGCCCAGACGGTGAAGTCTTTGAGAACTTCCAGGCTGAGTGAAAGCTCACTGGCTTTCCTCATTTAGAATACAAGCTTGTTTTCATAAACATCTTTCCCAGGAACACCAAGCTAACCCTCTTTCACCACCAGCAAAATAGAGAAAGGGAAAAACTGTAAAGTGTCCAATACTGGCTTTCCAGATTCTCTCAGTTAATTCCCATTTTTATGGTCACTTTATTCGCTGAAGGGCACAGAAGGGAGTCAAAAAGCCTTCTGGAGAAGGAAAACCGGTCTAGTCTGCCACATCCTTCCTGGTTTTCTCTACTGGCTTAGCTGTACTCAAAACAAGGGTTTACTTTTTCCTTCTTTCAGAAATTCAGAATCTAGGACATCACAGGGTTGTGGATGTTTGGAGGGCTGATAATCTGGCAGGGGGAATACTCTTAATTTGCTAATTTTTAAAAATTTGGGCGGGGTTTACTGACATTTGGGCAGCTTAGGTGATGTAAGAAAATCTTCAAATAAGGAAAGCCTCAGTGTCCAACCTACACCTCATGTTAGAAATTGGTTTCCAGAAAATACATGTCAGAGAGCAGATTCATGCTAACAGCGAGATGCTTCTGATCCAAATTTATGAACCCCTAGAACGGATTGCTCCACAAATCACTGATTCACTTTCTGCCCAAATACAAAAATTTATTCATAACAGTTTCCTGTTTGGGCCGGGTAAGCGGCCGCTGGGAAGGACAAACAAAAAGCTGGCTGGGAATCCATAAAGCCCCACTGTTCCCTGGTGCTCTGTCCTGTGTGTCGCTGTGGTGTGCTGAGATGGCAGGGTCACACGTGACGCTCCACGTGGCTGTGTGGGTCCTGGGGCACGAGCTTAGCGTGGGCTGTTGGCTAGTAGATTGGCTCGAAGATCCTCATGGGGTGCAGCGGGCCGTCAGATGCTGACAGCTGGGGCCGGGTTCGTGTGAGTGAACGCTATGGGGCACACCGGAGTGCCCAGCTGGGCTGGCTATTTGCGCCAACAGAGCGGGGACTGGCTGCCGACGCTGAACAGGGGATGACAAGTTGCTAGAGGGTGCCAGCCAAATCCTCACCCCTCAGTGGGCAAGGAGACGAGGGAGGGGAGAAAACAAACCCTGATCTACCCGAGCCACTCCCGCTTTTTCATGTAGAGGGGAACAAACTGTTTGGTAACTCTAGCTTCCTGGGGAGCCAGAAGTCCCAACTGGAAAAGGACTCTGGGGGAATCGTGGCAGGGAAAGGAGGGTTGGTTGGTTGTCAGGTGTCAGGCTCGTGTGTGAAGGCCCCACACCGGATGGCAACAGGACGAGGACTGCCTCAGTTCTGTTAACACAGAAACAGCAAGAGTGTGTTCCAAAGACAGAGTTCACTACCATCTAAGGATGGAGGGACCTCTGTAGACATTCTCAGTGAAAAGCTCATGTCAAGTATTTAAGGTTTGCTGAAATCCCAGGATCTTCCCATTTGTTTTCAAAGGAGTAGTGCCCTTCAAACACAGTACCTAAGACATGACAGTAACCCTACTTTCGGGGATATATATCACACAGAGAGAACAGCTTCAGATCTGCAGACTGTATTACACAGGACGAGGGAAACGACACTATAGATATGGATTTATTACGCGATGGGGATTCCTCTCCCTATGATTTAATGTACGTTCCAAGTTTTGAAACAGGGCAGGAATGGGCCTGTTCTCTGTTGTGCCCACAGACGGAGGCAAGCGCGCAGGACCATTCCAGAGCCATGTCCGTCACTCCTGAGTTTCTGTCCCTGCTGTCCTCTCCGGCCATCTCCTTGTCCAATGCCAAGTGTGAGAAGCTAATGCTCGCCCACTTGTTGACGGAGAAAGTACGTGCAAAGGAAGACGACTGAGCAAATCCTGGGGATACAAACTACGCAGTCTTTTTCTGCTTCCTGAGGTGATTATCCTATTTCTAGAGCTCTTCTAAGTTAGAGATTTTCAAATGTGACACAATGTTAGATTTGGGTGGAATAAGGGTTTTGTAAAACACTGAACGATGATCAGAGAAAGGAATAACCAGCCTTGTTAAAAGCTCGCTCAGCAGGATGCCAAAGTATACCAGATGCTCCTATAAACGGCGTGGATGACATTTACAGGCCTCCCTGGGTGAGCGGGGAGCCTTAGTCCCAACTTCTCGGCCTACCTTAGACTCACCCCACGGTTATGTAACCTTCAGAATGGAATTTGGAAATTCTTCTGACCCTGCCCGGCTCGCTGATAGAGCTGAGCCAGTGGCTGGCAGGGGCATAATCTAATAGCCGAAATTGGAAACACACAAATTCATAGTCCTCTTGTCTCAGCCCAGACACTATGCAGGGCAAGGAAAGAAAGACTCGGCCCTGTCTCCCTCCTCCCCTCTGGCCTAAGTTTACGCTGACTTCACCCAACAGGCACCTGACCCTCCCAGATGAGCTGGGAGGGGCTAAAGCCCCACGCAGGCCACAGTGGGGGCGGAGGTGCAGGCAGCAGATAATATTTAAGATGCTGAGTCTGTAGGGCATTCAGGGGAAGGAAGGAAAGGTACAGGGAGCCCAATTAACTTGCACTTTCAAACTCAAGCTTTGAGAAAGGCTCCGAAAGAGCCCAGGAAGAGAAAGCAAGAACGCGGGGAGCCCACCCAGAGAGAAAGTGACGACTCGTCATTTGCTCCGGCTTTTGCAGACCTCGGCTGGGCATCTCCAGATCCCCAAAAGGAGGAGCCTTCCTCACCCAGGCCCAGGAAAGATGCTGAAAAAGACTCTCTCAGCGGTGACCTGGCTCTGCATTTTCATCACGGCCTTTGTCAGCCACCCAGCGTGGCCGCAGAAGCCCCCAAAATGCAAGACCCCTGCACAGCTCAAAGTGGCCGCCTGCTGTGAGGAGGCCAAGGAGCTCAGGGCCCAGATGGCCAACCTAAGCAGCCTGCTGAGTGACCTGAGCCAGAAGCAGGAGAGGGACTGGGTCAGCGTGGTCATGCAGGTGATGGAGCTGGAGAGCAGCACCAAGCGCATGGAGTCGCGGCTCACGGACGCGGAGAGCAAGTACTCGGAAATGAACAACCAGATCGACATTATGCAGCTGCAGGCAGCCCAGACGCTCACCCAGACCTCGGCAGGTAAGGAGAGCACGTTCTCACGCTGCTCATCACCTTCTTGCTTGAATGGCTGAGTGTCTCTCTCTGTAGCATGGTTTCTACAATCCTGGCCATCAGATCAATGACTGGGGGTTCTTTGGGGTGTATTTTCCTGGGTATGTGCCACCGGCTCTAATGTTCTGTACATTTCTATAAATTGACCCAGTGTCTGCACCATCTCTTTATTCACAACATGTTTCAGCCTGTGAACGGTATGAATTAACATCCCAGAGACAGGGAGACAATGTGGTTTGCCCACAGTCACATCACAGGTCTTAGAAACAGGGTTCAAGTCTCCCTGACGGGTCCACTTCCTTAGCCAGAGCTGACGGTGCCAAGGAAGCAGGAATGAACACTAAAACTGTAACATCCGTTGCTCTAGAAGCTAAGTTTTGCCAAACACAGTTCTGTCATGTCCCTAAGATTTAGTGGTATGGGCATTAATGGATTCTGTGTCTTGTTTGCAAACCTGACTCTTCCCACTGGCTCAGAATGAGGTACAGATGCTGCCTAGAGCCAGATGAGGAATTCCTTTGTGTTCCGGAAAGGACAGGCTCCTCGAGGTTCCTTGCTTCTGAGATTTCTACTTCTTCCCGTGATCTCAAATAAAATTTTCCCATTATAGGAAATAAGAAAAAGCAATGCTGAGATCTGGATTTTCAGTGGCCCCCCAAATAAGATACATTTCTGTTTTCTAATAATTTTCACTTTCTAGGTAGATTGGCTCAGATTGGCCAAGGTCAATTTACTATTCAGAGAGAGGAGACCTGGGTTCCTGGAATCATCGGGAAATTATTACCTGTAAGGAGATATCCTACAGCGATGTTACCTATTGCTGATACAAGAACTTTTGGTCACATCATAAGGCAGTCAAGAGACAACAGACTAAATGTCACTGGTTGCTCTCAGTTCAAATGAAGAAAAAAAAAAAAAAAAAAAAAAGGCTCAACATGAAATTAAGCTTCGACATCTCATTGTTAATTAAAAAACCACCATGTGTAAATCGCTTTCTAACTAAGCATGTACTTCCTGCTCCTCAGTGTGGGACTAGAATAGAAAGATATCCTCGGGACATTTTCCAGACAGGTGGGTCCTGATCTGGCCTGTGAGATGAAACCAGACCTGCGGGAGAGCAGGCCAGCCGGGAACCTGCCCAGGCCACCCCCAGCTCCTCCAGTCGGGATCTACTCCCCTCCCAGCAGGGCGTTTCTTGGGGGGTCAAACAAAGGCAGCTCTCCGGCTGTGCCTCTTCCTCTTCTTGCCCAGGACACCGTTCCTCATTTGTCTTCTCTATTACCAGGTGCTGGGTCACCTTCGTACTGTGTTAGCAGGTAGGCCAGCGAGAAAGCAGTAAGTTGATGCTTACATTATTAGAGAAAATGAAGGGACTGGTGGCAAAGACATGTACCTTCCCAACCCCTGCCGCAACACACTCTGCTTGGGATGGTTCTTGGCGGAAGTGCTGCCATCGGTGTGCTCTTCTTGAAGGCCCAGTGCAGGGGACCGCCAAGGAAAGAACCCCAGACACAGAGGGTGCGAAACCTCTCCTGGACAGCAAGAGTTCCTGCTCTTTGAATCCTATCAGGAAAGGCGGTTTCTTCCATGGTGCTCTTTGAGATTTGCAACATGGAGACAAAGCAGGCATAAAGCAGTAGCCCCTGGGCGGCCAAGGAAGCATTTCAATCAACCCAAGCGAAAACCAGCCTGCCCAATGCTCTCATTTGCTTGTTTTAATACTGCTGCCAGGGGAGGGCCTCCAAGCATTCCTCAGGGTGTTTGCATTTCCATTTGAGAATCGAGCAGTGTTAGATGAAGGGGGGGAATAAGATGTGAAATCTATCTCCCTTCATTAGGGTCCTAGTTAGGCAATCTAGATAAAAATAGCTAATTCTCATAGGTAAGAACAGCCATTACTTCTGAAAACCCACCCCTATCACACAAAACCACCCTATGAGACACTCATGACTTATGTGGGGAGAGAGGCTGGCTGTCCCAGAAGCTGAATTTATTAAACAGGAGCATCTGTTATGTAGCCCTCACACACTGGAACGTTTCCAGAATTCACGGGCTAGAACTTCCGCAGGATTATCGATTTCAGAGTTAACCTAAAAGCACCTGTTTGATTGTTCCACTGGTGCTGTTCGGGTGAAGGGCTTCCCCACTCCTCAGCCCCCCAACCACTAAAGCCAAAATACACCCCCCTTTTTGGTCTCCCAATGCCCACACCTCTCCAAAATCCAGACACAGCCTTGTAATGAACACTCATGTGAATGTTGTGGTAGAAAGGAAGTCTCAGTTTTGAAACTTTTGATTGAGATGCAGCCTGAATGCCCACCTGCCGTGGGGCCTCTGGCTTTGAAGCTCAGCCCTATGGTTCACTTCTGTTGTAGATGCCATCTATGACTGCTCATCCCTTTACCAGAAGAACTACCGCATCTCTGGAGTGTACAAGCTGCCTCCCGACGACTTTCTGGGCAGCCCCGAGCTGGAGGTGAGGTCAGCAGAGCTCACTGCCCAGGTGTTGCCATCTGTCCTCTGCCCCCTAGCAGGGCCGGGGGCAAGGGGACTCATCACCGTCAAAGCAGAGGGAAACTCAAGAGAGAGAATCGAACATACCAAATAGCAGAGAGCTAGCCACACGCTCAATTTGTGCTGGGGCGGGGGGAACCCCCAGGCATCTGTTTTGCCCCTTCAAGTCATTATCAACCAAACACCCAATCTTCTAACACAGATGAGATAATTCTATAACCGCCTCCCAACCAGCTGACCTTTCTTGCCACCACCTAGAGCAGTTATTCTTTGGGGAAGGAGAAAAGAGAGAACATGGCGAGCATACGTGGATTTTCTTCTTCTCTGACAACACGTGCACTTGCCCCCATCCTCCGTGTTGACAACCGTTCCCCAGCAGTTGTTCCCCGCCACTCCGCTCCTGCTGGTCAACACGGCTGGACGGTGGCCGTAGTGAGCCAGCGTGATTACGGATGTGCGCACGTGCATAGGCTCTGTGGAAATGGGAGGAAGGGGGTACGGCCTGCCGCCCTCACACCCCTCCGCCAGCCTCCGTGGGTCCCCGACCAGAGCATCCTCTCTGCCACAGGTGTACTGTGACATGGAGACGTCCGGCGGCGGCTGGACCACCATTCAGAGACGGAAGAGCGGCCTCGTCTCCTTCTACCGGGACTGGCGGCAGTACAAGCAGGGCTTTGGCAACATCCGTGGGGACTTCTGGCTGGGGAACGACCACATCCACCGGCTGTCCCGAAGGCCGACCCGGCTACGCGTGGAGATGGAGGTGAGCACAAGGCCTCAGACCGGAGCAGGCTGCCACACACAACCACGCACAACTCTGGGGACGCCCCCTTCCCCCTCTGGCTCACTATAGGCTCCTGTATTTATTATGATGATTTTCCTGCAGGTTGCAGTACAGTTGAGGGAAAGAGGTTTTTTCCTGTTTCTTATTTGTTTGTTTGTTTTCCACAAAAGCAAGGCTGTAGATATTTAAGAAGAGGCTGGACTCGGGTCAGAGCTGAGGGATCCACAGTCTGGGGGGCTGAGTCGCGGGTCCCTGCTCTGGCCTAGGGCACGAGCTCCTCCGCGTGCAAACTCTGAGGGCCATGAGAGGCCTCGGAGCACTGCTCTCTTCTCAAGTCCCTTTACCACACCTCCAAGGGGGATGCGGCCGAACACACACCCACACCTTCCAGGCCGGGACGGGAAGGGCCACAGAGAGGCTAATCAAGACCAGCTGTGGACTCAGGGAGATGCGTGGTCCAGGGCCCTTGTTCTCTGACTCCCACCTTAGTGGGGTCAACTCAAGGCAAACGCAGGAAAGACTTGCTAGGCCCGCAGCAGGAACCGGGTGCACTGCTGCGAGCAGAGAGAGGACAGTGTGGCGGGGGGGACAAAACCAGAGCCCGCTGCAGCTCCCGTAAGGCTCTGCGTGCCCCCCGACAGGACTGGGAGGGCAGCATGCGCTACGCGGAGTACAGCCGCTTCGCCCTGGGCAATGAACTCAACAGCTACCGCCTCTTCCTGGGAAACTACAGCGGCAACGCAGGGAACGACGCGCTCATCTACCACAACAACACGGCCTTCAGCACCAAGGACAAGGACAACGACAACTGCTTAGATAAGTGCGCGCAACTCCGCAAAGGTGAGATGGGGGTGCTGGAGGGGGGCACTCCCACGTGACAAGAATAGATTTAGAGCCCCAGCGCTGGCATTCTGGCTTTGTTGGGGACACTGGCTCAAACTGCGTAGCCACTGTTCCAAAAGCAGCTTCCCAACTCTTGCTATCTGGTCTGTGAGCGATTTCCAAGGGCAGGGCGCGCTTGGCATCGCAGCCCCGGTCTGTTTCTCCTGCCAGGTGGCTACTGGTACAACTGTTGCACAGACTCCAACCTCAACGGAGTGTACTACCGCCTCGGGGAGCACAAAAAGCACCTGGACGGTATCACCTGGTACGGCTGGCATGGGTCTAGCTACTCCCTCAGACGGGTGGAGATGAAGATCCGCCCGGAAGACTTCCAGCCCTAAGTGGAGGCCTGCTGTGGGGCAGGCCTGGGAATATGGGGACACACGGAGGCCGGGTGAGGGCGGGGAAAGGCAGGAAGCGGGGAGAGAAAGGTAGGGATGGAAATTGGCCTACAATCACCAATGAGAGGGTCAGGCTCTGAGGAGCACAAATTTAAGTACAAGGGGGTTACCTAATGGGATGAATTATTTTAACACAATGGGTTATCACACATACTTCTTGGGGGACTGGCCTGAGGGGGCTTTCTCAGCCTGGGATCCCTGACAGATTCACTAAAAGCTTTTCCTTTCCACTTGATTCTTCTGTGAAAGAAAAGTAACGATGACATCACTTTACCTATTCAGTCGAAGGCCTAGGTTATGTGAGGGCAGAAAACAGATCCCTCACCTAAAAAGAACCCTGTGATTTTGATCCTTAAGGAGAGGTCTTGGGCGTTAGAGAAAGGCGTGAAAGAGAATGGTGGAGAGTTCTGATTTTTCAAATCCGATGAAATTACCCTTGGTCTACACATTTTTTTAAAGACAAAAACTTTTCCGCGGGTGGTGGGCTGAGCCAGGCTGGACTTGTTCAGAGGGATCTCTGGGGTCCCGGCCTGGTGGTGGGGGCCTCTGGCCCCTCCCTACTCCGCCTCTCTCGGCGTGCAGTGTTGAAAGGCAGAAGCAGGTCTAGTAGCGGCTGGGGAGTTCCAGCAAGAGGTAGGGAGAAGTCCCTCGTGGACGCTTGCACAAACTGCCTTAAAATGTTCAGTCGATACAGATATATCTATTTTTATTTTTTACTTTGTAAGAAAAGGGCTCAAAGAGCTTTCTCTTCTAACTTGTCTATAAAAAGTGGCTGCAAAATGAAGGTAGATGACACTATGGTTAATAATTCATGCTGTATATAAGTATTTTGCTTTGTAAAAATAAAATACTGTAGTATATTGTAAACATCCGAAGTTTGTTTTTTCTTCTACAATAAATTCTTTTGAAACCTGTTGGTTTTTAAATTATTGCCATTATCACGTAGAGCAACGTAAAAGCTTTGTGGAAAAACAGAGGGTGAGCAGTGAGAAAGAGACTTGGATTTGGTTGCAATCTTCAGGGAAACCGAGAGAGGAGGCAGAAGCCAAAGACTGAAAAGGTGGTGGGGGGGGAAAAGGGCAGCAGCCCCTGGGAGAGGCCAGATCTGGCCTACCCGCCTAAGCCACACAGAGCCCAGTGCCACCACGGAGCTTCAAAACACTCCGCAAACCCACACTCTTTTTCTCTAGTTGAGCAAACTAACACACAGAGAGGGGGCATATCTTTAGCCATAATAGATGCCCAATAATTCTGACTGTTGTAAGTCATTTTCTCCTCGACAAAAAGGCCCATTCCCCTTGTCCCAGTCAGTGTGAGGCGAGCCATTGTTCTTACTCAGTGTTTCCTATTGTGCCTACAGTCCCTGGATTTGCTGGGAACCTATTTAACCTTAAAAACAAGAGCTCGGGGATTTTCAAAGGAATAGAGTAAGCAGAAAAGAAGTGCACTGAAGCAGGGCATCCCACAGGACAGGCATTCACACAGAAACTTCCTGAAGCAGGAGGGGAGTCTTAGATGCCCGGCAGCCAACACAATACTGCCTAGAAAGGGAGGATGGAAAGATCAGGGGGTTACAAGAAAAGGGGGAAAAAAGCACAAACGCCTCTGGCAGAAGTAGCTAAATTCTCTTTCTCTCTCCCTCTCTCATCTCCTCTAACCCCACAACTAAAAAACACCTGAAACTCCAGGCACTAAAAGTTACAATAAACAAGTGGGACCGCCTCAAACTAGAAAGTTTCTGCACAGGGGGCGTCTGGGTGACTCAGTGGGTTAAGCCTCTGCCTTCGGCTCAGGTCATGATCTCAGGGTCCTGGGATCGAGCCCTGCATCGGGCTCTCTGCTCAGTGGAGAGCCTGCTTCCCTTCCTCTCTCTCTGCCTGCCTCTCTGCCTACCTGTGATCTCTGTCTGGCAAATAAATAAATAAAATCTTTAAAAAAAAAAGAAAGTTTCTGCACAGCAAAGAGTATCCGGAAAAGGTGACCTACAGAATGGGAGAAAAGATTTGCTATCTATGACCCCTCGTAAGGAGTTAACATTCAAAATATAGAAAGGATTTATACAACTCGATAGCAAAAAAGTAAATAGTCCTATTAAAAAATAGGCAAAGGACCTGAATAGACATTTCCCCAAAAAAGACATTCTTGGAATGGCCACTAGATACATGAAAACGTCATCAGCATCACTCATCTTCAGGGATGTGCAAATCAAAACCACCCAATGAGACTATCTTCTCACACTCTGTACAATGGCTGTTATCAAAAAGGCAAGAGACAGCAGGTGTTGGTGAGGACGTGGAGAACAGAGAACCTTGTCATTGTTGGCGAAAATGCAGATGGAACCGCCACCATGGAAAAGTCTGGTGGTTCTTCAAGAAATTAGAAGTAAAACCCATATGATCCAGCAATTCCACTTGTGGGTATATACCCAAAGGAAAAGATATCAGTATCTCAAAGAGCTATCTGCACTCCCATGTTCACTGCATCATTATTCACGATAGCCAAGGCATGGGAACAACCCACGTGTCCACTGACAGATGCGTGGATAAAGAAAATGTCACTCATACAAAAATGGACATTATTTAGTCATAAAAAAAGAAGGAAATGCTGCCGTTTTTGATGACATGGACAAATCTGAGGGCATTACACTAAGTAAAATAAGATAGAATAAGAAAAATATTATATGATATCACTTACATGAGAAATCATTAAAAAAAACAAACAAACTACCATCTGATTTCATAGAAACAGAACAGAACCATGGTTGCCAGGGGATGCGGAGAGATAGGGAAACGCAGAGACAGGGGTTGAAGGGCACAAACGTCCAGCTGGAAGAGGAGTAGGTTCTGAGAATCCAAATATACAGCACAGTGACCAGAGGACAGTGTCGTGTATTTGAAAGCTGCTGAGAGTAGGTCTTAAGCGTTCTCTTCGCACACACACAAGGGTTAACAATGTGAGGTGATGGACGTGTTAATGATCTTGAGCTTGGCAGTCATTCCATAATGTCTATCGAGGCAGCAAGTTGTACATTCTAAATATATACAATTATATGTGTTAATTATTCCTCAATAAAAGTGGGGGCATCTAAACTTTACTTAGCAAAACCTATAGCTGCGGAAATTTACTCATATTTTTACATACACACAACTGAGTAAACAGAGGATGAACTTTCCATGACGAGGTTAATGTTGGAGGAAGAAATGTTGGCATAAAACAAACAACCACCCTGCAAAAAACTTAGGCTCGAAGTCGGCATCTGTGGCTCCCTTCACCCTTCTGGGAAAACCTGTAGAGAGCGCGGCCGAGGGGAAGGGGAGAGTAGCTGTTAGAGAACAGGACGTGCCAGCCACGTAACCTACAGCGCGCGCATTCTGAACGGGGCCACTGCTTCTCTAGTACCCTTCTGGAGCAGCTGAGGTCGGCACCGAGGGTTCAGAGACAAGGTTGGCACAGTCTCTGACCTTAAGGAAGACAGAACCGCCAGGAACCAAAGGAGGGCTCCGTGTCACCCCTGGAAGAATGTTTTGTTTCATCCTCTACGATGTAAGAGAGAAGGTGGTATGAGAGTGGAATGTCTACCTTGAAGGCACTGGCCCCCATTCTTCATTTTCATTCTGCTGATCTCAATCAGAACTTTTTAAAAAAATGGGATTACTGGGGCCCCTGGGTGGCTCAGTGGGTTAAGCCTCTGCCTTCGGCTCGGGTCATGATCTCAGGGTCCTGGGATCGAGCCCCGCATTGGGCTCTCTGCTCCACGGGGAGGCTGCTTCTCCCTTTCTCTGTCTGCCTGCCTCTCTGTCTACTTGTGATCTGTCTCTCTGTCAAATAAATAAATAAAATCTTTAAAAAAAAAATGGGATTACTCATCAGGGGCTAGGCAGTGAAAGCACCCAGCTTTGATGAGACGCTTTCTTCTTCTTATGGCGAGAAAGAAAGGAAAGCAAGTACAATGGACCGAATGCGTATGTCCCCCTCAAATTCGTCTGTTGAGGCCAATCCACTATGTGACAGTATTTGGAAGCGGGGCCTGTAGGAGGTGACTGGGTCATGAGGGGGAGTGGCTCACGGATGGAACTGCGGCCCTGATGAAAGACCCCCCCGCGCGCCCCCCCCCGACAGAGAGCTGTGCTCTGCTTTCCATCACGTGAGGACACAGGGAGAGGGTGGCAGTGTGGCAACCTGGAGGAGGGTGCTCATCAGCACCCAACCGTGCTGGCCCTGACCGTGGACCGTCCAGCCCCCAGCACTGCGAGAAACGATCGCTGAAGCCCCCGGCCTGCGGCCTGTTGTCAGAGCGGCCCCAGCAGACCGAGGCAGGGAACTGGTGCTGAGAGGCGGGGCGCTGCTGCACCAGACACGCCTAACGACGTGGAGTGGCTCTGGCACAGGGTGACAGGCGGAGGCGGGGAGAGCCCGGAAAGACAAGGAGAGCCAGAGAGAGCACCTGTCTCCTGAGAGAGCACCCACGCAACTGTGGACAGAAGGGCAGTAGGAGCACACGTAAGTATTGGTAAAGGCCACTCTGATGAGTTCTCAGACAGAAATGAGGAACGGTGAGCGGGTAATAGAAACATGGAGCCTCCTGTTATGAAGTGGCAGACGATCTGACCGTGCTCGTGTCCCAGTGCTCTGAGGAGGGCAGAGCCTGCGGTGACACTGGGTGTTCGCTGAGGAGACTGCTCAGCAAGGTGCTGAGGGCGGCTTGGTTCCTCCAGACTGCTTAGAGTAAAGCGAGAGAGGAGGGAAACGACATGAATGTAGATTAAGCAAAAAGGAGCCAGAACGTGAAGAGCTGGGAAGTTTTCAGCCAGCCTGTACTGTAAGAAATGAGCACGTGTATTTGGAAGAGAACAGGGAGGGTACAGCCACGCGAGGCTCTGCTAAAGGCGGTCAGTGCGGTGTGAACCATGGACCGCATCAGCTATTCCAGCAGGGAAACCATGAAACAAAACAGAAGGGGACAGAGACAGGAAGGAATGAAGGCAGGCTATCAAACTTCTTGGATTTTACAGGACAGAACTACGGAGCTATTTGGCTGTGAACATGCACTGTTCTTCAAGACGAGAAAAGAATGATCCCGAAGTGGTCCAGAGATCATCAGGGCTGCCTGCTTGTTTTAAAAAAAGAGGACCATTGCCTTGCTTTTAACAGGCCTGGTGGACTCTACCCCACTGGGCCCGGAAGGCAGACTGTCCAGCCGAAACGGATTACTCCCAAGCCTGGAGATCTCACGAAGTTTGCCTGGCTTGGTTTTGGACTTGCTTGGGATCTGTCATCCTTTCCTTCTTCCCCATTTCTTTCGGAATGGGCATGTCTCTCCCGTTACCATGCCAGCTGTGTACTCTGGAAGCACGTAACTTGTTTTCACAGGTTTGCAGCTGGAGACAAATTCTGCCTCAGGAGGAACTGTACCTAGGGCCTCATCCGTATCCCTGATTTAGATGATATTTACATGAGACTTATTTACATGAGCTGATCTCTGATGGGTTAAGACTTCAGGGTGGTTGTGATGGTATGAATGTATTTTGCATTTGAGAAGGACATGCATCTTGGGGGGCCAGGGAGGAATCAGTGGACCGGATGTTTATATCCCCAGAACTCCTATGTTGAAACCTAAACCCCACGTGATGGTATTTGGAAGTGGGGGGGTCTTTGGGAAGTGATTAGCCATGAGGATAGAGCCCTCATGAATGGGACCAGAGCCCTCATTAAAGAGAGCCCAAAGAGCTTGTTCTCTGCTTTCCGTCACCTGAATACACAGATAGCAGTCATCTATCGGGCAAGCTGGAAGAGGGTGCTCACCACAACTCAACCTTGCCGGCACCCTGACCTTGGACTTCCCAGCTTCCCGGAACTGTGAGAAGTGTTTGTTATATAAGCCCCCCCCCCCCCCCCAGGTCATGGTGATTTGTTACAGTGGCCTGAATGGTCTAAGTAAGCAGGCCTCCTGTCCTTATCCCAATGCTACAGGCCGACCAAGTAAAAGCCAGATGTGTGTGTTTGCATGCGCGTATTTACAGAGAATCCAATACCCATGTAGTCTTCTGTTCCCTTAAGAAGCGATTACACTTACTGACATATAGAAGCTCTGAGGAGATGCGAATAGTTTATACTGTCTCAGTGGTAGTCTGGTTTGGGGATTACATGTGGGGTTTAATTTGTCCTAGAGCAGACAGGCAAAAAATCAATAGGTAGGGAGTTAGACAATTGATCCAGTAGCAAGAGAACAGAACTGTCAGCATGGCACAGCTTTTTAAGACAAAAACCAAAAGTAGGAAATAGCTTTGTAAAGATGTTTTTGTGAACCCGATTATTTCAAAGAGAATTTGAGACAGTTGACTCAAATGTATGTACTAGAATAAACTTTAAAAAAAGTGGACGGTGAAGGGAAAGCAGGAGTAGGGAAGATAAAATAGAGCTGAAAGGGGAAGGGCAGTAGACAAAAGAGGCCAGAGGTCTGTAGTCTGTTAGAGGTGGGCCAGGACTGAGCTGTGAGCTTCTGGCCACTGTGAGGATGGGAGCTTAATTTATCACCGAAGAGCAATGCCTCCAACATGGAACCCAAGTGAAAACTCGGGGACATATGACCACCCCACCCCACTGTGGTTACCCCTGGAGAGGAGTTTCCACGAGGCCCACGCAGAGGACCGGGGTAGTGCTGAGGACACATTCTCTAAAAGCAGCCTTGTCTAAGGCTGTTTCTTAAAACTATCTGCAGTGACAATGACGGCAGGGCATTGTCATGGCGCTTATTAGGAAAAGCAGTTTCACAAAAGCAAGTGGGAAAAGCTGCAAATGGAGGAAGATGGGAAGCTGGGAAGACGAGTGAAGAGGGCAGAACTGCAAGCCGAGCTCCATCAGGCTGGGACAAAACCACGTGGCTCAGAACCCCGGCGTGGCCTGGGAGCACAGGCTTCCACTGGTTTGTGCTGAAAGTCAAGATCAATCTGTAGGGAATTCTGAGTATATATTTTCAGTTATATTGGCTCACACGGTTAACGGCCTTGAACACTTTTCCGGGGCTCTGACTCTATCTTCCTATTGCAAACCTGTATACACATTAATTCTCCTGTGATTGTCTCAAATATGGTAAAAGCCCTGGGGTGGGATGAGGGGGCTTTCAGAGAGGTGTCAAACTGAAAAAGGCCGGCAAGGAAATTAACATGCAAAACTAGTTACTGGACACTGACGTTTTTATATTCCTCTGCCAGATTTTCCATCAATTATCAAGGAAGATGGTGTCACCTACACTAGGGATGGGAGGAAGAAATGCAGGTTTTCCTATCTGCTGTACCTCATTAGGAATGGAAGCCTGCTCTACAGGGACAGCATGTCTAATAACTTGTTTATATGTGGCATTTTAGAAATCAACAGCCTCTCCAAGCTCACTTTATTTGGATAAGACCCTGATTCTATTTCTATCTTTTTGGTCACTTTTTAAAGCGTTTAAAGGAATACTTTTAGCATTTACTCAAAAGCAGAGCTCCACAGAAGCTGGCTACTTGATGATTCTCTCCAACGGAAGAAGCACCACACGCAGCAGACTGTTTCAGCCTCAAAGGGGTACTTATTAGCTGGGTGATTTTCCCCTCAACTATCTGTAGTGAAATAATCAAGCATGTTAGCATTTACACGAAGATAATTAGATCCCAGAGTTAATATTCTCTGATAATCATTAGGGGAAGCAAACAGTTCTCTGGGAGCTGGAGCTAACATTTGAGGCTGCTTCTAATTTCATAACAGCAGAAAACTGATTAAACAACCTATTTTTTCCATACCCAGAAGACGTAAAACCATCTTCGGAGAGGAGAGACCGTCGCCAAAGCCAGGGAAAAGATCACTGAATCTCAGAGGTCGCTCTCCTGTTAGACTGGCAGAACACCAGGGGAGGTTGACGCAGGCGATAAAACCCTGGAGGCTCCCGACGCACCGCAACCAGTATTTCCTGCTCCGAACCGAGTGCGTGATCAGACCCATTAACCTCTACCACTCCTAGGCTGCTGTCGCCTCAGAACAGCTTCGGGACTGGTGTCACCGGGACAAGCCAGCACTGGTTGGAAAACAACAAGACCCCGTGTGCTGAGGGCCAACGGAAATACCAGTCACGGCTCCAAGAGTGGGGAGAGCCCCCTGCAACCGCATCTCATTTAAACGTGCTGGCCCGGATCCGACCACAGACTTCGCAGAGCAGGAGCTTCCACGTGACTCCCCTGATCTGGCGGCAGGCCGTGGGGGGAGAGAGGTCATTTCAGAGGAAGGCGGCAGTTAGAAAGGGGTTAGAGCCTACCTGATGAGAGACTCGAGGATGGCGGGGGTGGGCCCTTTCTGGAACTCCAGTTCCTTGTAGTGCAGTGCTTTGGCGTAGGCTCGGCACTTGGCAGCTCTCTCCCCCAGCAAGACAATGCCATTGTCGTCTCTCAAGGGCAGGGGGCCCTAGGGCAGAGCAGAAACCAAAGCGTAAGAAAACAGAGGCTGGGTGTGAATGGGAGTAGGCTGCCAGGTGGGCTTCTCCCCTCCCACCTGCTTCCTGTCAGGCTCCATCTGGAAAAAGGGGCAAAGCCTCACCTTGTCACTGTGTTCCATGAATTCAGCCAAGTTTAAGAGGGTCTGCGTGACTTCGGCGATGTCCTGTGAGGTGAGGGCCAACTCGATGCTTCTGATGAGTTCATCCTGCTGGTCTTCATTCAGCTCAGACCAGCAGGACACAAATGCAGCATTAAAAAGATCCCTGGAGGCAGAGAGGAGTGGAAAAAAGATGTTGGAAATGCCTCCCGAGCCTCTGCCTGGCGCCACAAAGTCACTTACCAATCTTAATCCCGGCATCACTGACTTTGCTCGTATAGGCCAATGCTGTCCAACAGGACTTGCTGGAAACGGTCTATCTTTCCTGCCCAATAGGGTAGCTATTGGCCACTGAGTACCTGAACTGTGCTGAGTGTGACCGAGGAATGGAATTTTAAGTTTTATTTCATTGTGGTTACCTCGATGCAACCACGCGTAGCTAACGACTACTGATTTTACGGCTCAAGCTCAGACACTGGGCTACACGGGAAGCCGTGTGAGGGCGCGGGGGGAGCAAGCAGGACAGAGCTAAACAACCTGTCTCCACAGCCATATCTCTTGGCAGTTTGCCCATCTTCTTTCTTCACAGGAGGGGAGAACAGAAAGGGGACTTATAACATAGAAGCTGGCATTAACGGCTGTAGAACAGAATACTCTTCAGAGGATCCTTGGATGCTTCTCAGGTGAGACTGGAAGAAGCAAAGGAAGCAGCCGTGACTGCTTTTCAAAATGCGACCAGAACCCGTAGTTGAATGGCCTTAAACAAGACACTACAACTTAGGAAACTAGAAGCGTTAGCAGATAGCATCCCAATCCCTAAATTCTCCAAAGGCCCTCCAAGCCAATACAACTGCTGGACCTGGAACCAGAGGTGCCGTTTCTAAGATTACCACAACTATCTTAAGTCGGGAAAGCACCACAGGGACTGGCATATTTGCCTGATATCTGAACTTTAATCTCATCCCCTCTTTTCTGGATGAATGCTGGGGGAAGCGAGTTGGAAACTGTAAGACACGCTTATAACGTATGGACTGAGCATTTGATGTCTCTACACACACTTTTTATTACACGATGTAAAGATTAAGTCAGACCAATGTATGTAATTTTGGAATCTGCTGGAAAAAACAAAATTTGAAATCTAAAGGATAACACGAAGCCCAAAAGAAGTCCCGTGTAAATTGAAAAATACACTTTCTGCCCTACATCCAAGGCCACACTGGATCCCAAACGAGCACACTTGGCACTATGGGGATAAACACGTGGGTGTATGTCTATCCCAAGCCTCTTCAGAATGACACTGTGCTCAGAAGTGACTTGGAACAGAAGAGAGGTACATGACGTCAGCTGAGCATACAAAATCCGCACACCGTGGAGTTAGGGGAGATCCTAGGAACTATTTTTGTGCATGAAAAATACCACTTTATGCCTCATTATAAATAATAATCATCCATTGTAGACAAACTTGGAAAACAGGAAAAGGAATACAGAGAAAATAACTCCTTAGACCTTCCAACTTAATCACTGCTCTATTACTTTCTAGTCTTTTTCCATGTACATGTGGTTTTAAATAGTTGAAATCACACATTTCCATAGTTTTGTATCCCATTTTGTTTATTTACGTTTTACTGTAAACCTTCTATATGCAAAGATTATAAACCAAATCTTTAATGGCTTAAGATTTATTATTTAAAACAGAATTATTTTACGGCCAATTCTGTTTCCCGAAGATGGCTACAACAGCATCTGCTGGTGTACATGCTCTTCTACGATCTTCCTGTCAGGAGATGGCATCCGTATCTCCTTCCCTCGAATCTGAGTGGGCTTCTGTGACTGCCTTGAACAACAGAGCGTGGCAGAAGTCAAACTGTGTGACTTCCAAGGCCAGGTCCTATAAATTCCATATACTTCTGCCTCGTTCCCTTGGGGACGTTCACTCTTGCAAACCTGCCAGTATTCTGCGAGGAAGCCCAAGCACCCCACAGAAGGACCCACAGGGAAAGGAACCAAGGCCCCTCGCCACGGCAGTTCCCATGTGAAAGCCCCAACCTGCCAGACACGAGAACGAGCCATATGCTGGAAGTGGGTCCTCCAGCCCCTGGACAAACACCCCCTCTGACACCGATGCAGAGACAAGCTGTCCCCACAGGTCACGTCCAAACTGCAGATCTCTGAGCAAAACAAATGACCGTTGTTGTTTAAGACCAGTAAGTTTGGGGGTGTTTGTAAATACAGCAGTAAAAAGAGTTCATTATTACTGGAAAGCAGTTATACTAAACCATTACGTAGTTCTTTTCAGAGCTATAAATGACTTTATAATTAAAATTTTGGACCCAAATTTACTAAGGAAAGGTCTGCTAGCAAGGTTAAGACGGATGCTTTTCTTAGAATATAAGTTTTTTCAATCTGCCCTTTTTTTTTCCTCCACAAATTGGCAAAACTAAAAACACCAGCCCTTTTCACAATCATCGCCGATAAGAATTCTTACAACAGTCTTTTCTGTACCGATCCTCTTGATCCCATCCCAACGCAGCGGACATACCTGGCCATCGGGTTGTAGGCCTGAGCCAGGGCCCAGCACGAACGAAGGGAAGGAGACGAAGAGTCCTTCAGGAGCTCCAGACTCAGCCGCCTCAGCCACTCCAGCCAGTCATCTTTGGAGACCCTCCTGGCAGCTCCCCAGGCCTGTGATCCCCCAGGCAAGAATGGAAAACCATCAGCTTCCAGGGCCAACTGTGAAGAGCCCTCGTCTATTCAAAGATGATTCTGTCTTTGATTTTATAAAACCATACCTCTCGTGACAAAAGTCCCCCAGAGCACAAATACAAGGGAATAATATTTAATCAGAAGCCACAAAACAAAAGCAGCAACCTCTGGCATAGAGCATGATACTGACAAATACTATTTTACAAGTCATTTGGGCTGGACTCTATCAGCAAAGCAGAAAGCTCTACAGACCCACAATGGATGGGCCCGTCACACGCAGGGCCCATTCAACAAAGCCTAATGGCCCCTGCAGCATGCGACGGGCCCCGGGTGCTCTGCATTAGGACACTGGCTCATTCGAGAACAAAGGGTCACACAGGGAGAGGCAAAATCGTCAGGTTCCCAACAGCGTGAATCACATTACACTCAGGCACGAGCCAGAGCCCAGCGCACACAGCACCGGGGTGGAATGAGACAAACGGAGTTGAACAGATTTAATTTTTACTTTCTGATTTATTTATTTAACATTCCTCAAAACTGAGCGTTCCAGGCATCAAGAGTTCCGGCCAGGGGAAGCTGAGGGAGGTAGATGGGAAGACCCTGGCTCTGGAGACGGACAGCACTGGGTCATGGCCCCGGCTGCACTCTGTGGAGTTCGGCGGCCTGAGTTCAAAAGGCTGTTATCTAACTCACTGGCTGGCTGACCTTGGGCGAGTTACGTCTCTTCTCTTGGGCCTGTTTCCTCACTTGTAAAATGAGGATAACAGTTCACTTCCTAGGGTGTTTCCAGGATTAATTAGTATGTGTCACGGATTTATACCCGTGCTTGGCACAAAGTTAGTGTTCCTGGGAGTGCCTATTCTTGTGAAGTCAGGAACACCAGCTGGCATCCTGGCTCTGCCACCCGGCAGCCGGGACATTCTGGAAAAATCGCTTGTATGCTGCATCGGAGCCTCAGTCTTCCGCATCAAGGGATAAAATGTCTAAAGAGCCCAGCTGGAACAGATGAGCAAAAATGGTTGCTCTTATTATCAAAACGACATCTCTTTGAGATGGCCTAGCCCGAACTTTTAAAATATACTCTTCAAAGATTTTTCCAGCAGAATTGACACATGTCCTCCCTAAGCTAGGCAAACTGAGTAAGTCAGAGCACAGGTTCTTCAGGGAAGTGGTCCAGGGAGTGGAAGAGATGCCCGTGAACTACACCACCTGCCCATCAACGACTCAAGCCATCACCTCTCTGGGATAAACTGGAGACGGGCTGTGGCTTCTGATGAGTTACAAATGAGCTATACCATATTAAATTAGTTTTATGTCAGAAACTGAGACAGAGACGTTAAGGGACAAACTGAAAAAATTACGTGCATGATTCTGACGATATAATGAGCACCCTGAGCCAGGAGGACGGGCGACACTAGTTACTTGACTTTTAAATTTCGTTCTGTTGAACAAAATGGGAATAGCAAATCCTGTTTTCTGGAGAGGCCTCTGGCTTCCTTCCTACACAAAGGGCCTCCGGATAGCTGCTCCGTAGCGCACGGCGTTTCAAAAGTTGAACATGAACAAGGGGGGACCACGAATGTCTTTTCCCTCTAGTGATATGAGGCCGAGCCTGGGTGGGGCGAAAGTCGCGCTGGGCGGTGGTTAAGAGACTGGGCTCTGAAATCATGCTCCCTTGGTCAAACCCTGGCTCCCCCATTTACTGGGTGACTTTGGGCAAATCACTCAACCTTTCAGGGCCTCAGCATCCACATCCCTGCAAGAAGCCGGCGGGAACGATAGCCACTAACTCGCAGGGTGAAGGTAAGCGAATCAATACACGTAACGAGCTCATACCAGCGCCCGACACGCGGAAAGCCCTGCACAGATGTTGGCAGTGGTCAGTGCTGTCCCTGTCACTGTTTGAGCAATGGTCACAAAGAAGTCTCTGGAAACTTTAGCTTCACGGACAACTGCACGATCTATCAAACAGGATAAGGCCCCCATGCGGGCCCCTCCCTGCTCTTCTTTCATTTAAAACCTAATCCATTCTGGCTTCTCGGGGTTCCGTAGTTAACTGTGTCAATGTTGGCCAGTTGCCTTCTGTCCCCTCTGGCGAGGCCGGTTACACTGACCGACCATCCGCCAGCCTATTCATTTAGCACGTAAGTCCAAATAGCTTCTCCTCAGCGGGAAGGCTGCCGAAAATCCTGGCACGCGCTCTGGAGGCGGCGCACTGTTACTCGGAAAGCGGGTCACACTGGTCGCTGCACCGACCCCGGGCTGCCCACGCACGAGTGTGTGGGGGCACAAACAGGGCTGAGGGTCAGCGCGGGAGAGTCTGCTTAGGGTTCCTGGACTGGATCTGTTCTCTCAGGTGAGACACACTAGAAACTCTTTTTTCTGTTTGGCAAAGGTCCTGCTTCTTTTTGCAAGCCCTGCGTAGAAAGCCAACCTTCCTGGAAGCGGCCTCGACTACCGGGGAGTTTCCTAAAACAGTCAGGACACAGCTCTAAGAGGGTGGACAGCTGCCTGGCTGGAAGGACATTCTGAACCCAGGCAGGCAGAAAACATCTGGGTGGAAATGTGCATCTGGCTTCTCCACCTGGCCCCGCCCTGAGGGGTGAGGTGTCAGCAGGATCGCCTCAACGACCGCCCGGGGATGTCGGGTGCCTACGGGCCCCCTCCTTTTCCGGTAGCCTTGGACTAGCAATGACATGCTCCACGGAGGGAAAGCATCGCCCCTGCCCCAGGGGTCTTTCACCACTTCCCTCGTACATCGCCCAACCCTTCCCGGCAGCGGCCACCTTACAGCTGCGTGTCCGGGTGAAGGCTGGCTCGGCAGTCAGTGGTAAGCCCCAGCGTTCCCCCAGCTGTGTGTGAACACACACACACACACACACACACACACACACACAGGTGTGTGTTCAAATCTTTACAGACTTGGCCAAAAGAAGAGAACAAGTTAGCAGGGGACCCAGTCCTGCCCAGTTCTCTACCTCGGTCCACTGCCATCGTTCAAGTGCAGCTGCTGTGGGCCAACCGCTAAGAAAGGAAGAATGCCACCACGTGGGACTCCAGACAGGGCGCTGCTCTCAGTCACCAGAAGCACTGATGCTGATGCGAAACGAGGGAAATTATTTAACTCAGTGACATAACTACAATGACCCTGCTCAGATCTACCAGCGATGCTTTGAAACGGCCTGTTCTTAAATGGATGGCTGGTGGCGTACGTGGTGAGAAGCCAGCTTCAGTCCAGGCTTTTGTCAGCAGAAAGAACTCAGTATTTATCTGCAAAGATCTAAAAGCTTCCTCTTCAAAGTATGGTCCCGGGCCTGGTAGCACCGGCATGACCTAGGACTTTGGTAAAAACGCAGAATGGAGGCCTGACCTCGGACTGCCCCATTCAGAACATGCATTTTCCTCAGCGCCCCACAGTCAGTAAGCCCTGGGAGTTTCAGGAGTCTGAGAAGCACTGCTCTACAGAGCTGGCCGGTCTCAGGGCTAACGAAGGGCCTCACTGGTTTTGTTCCATTCACGTAAAAAAATGAGAATGGTATTTGCAACAAAGGATTCTACTATCAAAGCTCCAAGGAAGCTTAGAACTTTGTTCTACATTTATCCTTAATTTAAAAAAACATAAAATTTGGACACCTGGAAAAAGACAAAATGACCTAAGTTCATGGCATGTAGAGTTTCGGAAAAATGCTTGGGCTGGTCTTTGGTTGTTTTAAACTGGTGGCGCAAGAGAGAAGAGTTCAGAACGAGAGAGGAGCAGTGCTCTCCTTTCCAAGCACCCTCTCCCCACCCCCTTGGGAAATCAAGGACCTGCCTTTTGGAGGTTGATGGTGCTGACGTGCAGTTTCTTCATGGGTCCTGTTTCGACCGGCCCGCTAGCCAATGCATCCCCTTGGCCACTCCTCAGCATGCGGTGCTGATAAATCAAAGGGTCCTCTTCTTCATCAGCCAGGGTGTATCCCTGCAACCAGAGATCCACGGAAAAATCCTGCAACTCTGCTAGGTCCTCCCAGGTAAGAAAACACCCGTAAGCCTTGGGAGGATCGCACCTTCTGGAAGAGTCAGGACGTCGGCAGGAAGGAAAAAGTTACATGCACGGATCAAATGAACCACAGGTGGGCTACATTCCCCACTGCAGACCCATGTCTGCCAGTCGCTCTTGGTCAGGGACAGCACAGACTTGGCGGGATGAGCACGCAGCTGGCGGAGCTAGTGCTATGCGCCATGATTCCAGGGACCAAGTACTATGCGCCAGGGGGGCGAACAGCCCGCTGCCTGGTTCTGTATGGCCCGGGAGCCAAGGGCGGGGGATCAAAGCAAGGGGACTATTTTGCAGCATGTGCAAGCTATTCGAGAAGCATGCCATGGGGTCCCTCAGCAGCAGTGCACAGACAGGCGGCCAGGCTCCGCTCATCTGCACGCGGGTGGTAGGGGCCTGTCACTGCCGCGGAGACCACGTGTCTACAGAGCTGGGAAGAGCCTGCTGTCTCTACAGAAGCTGCCTGCGCATTGCTAGTTTAGAGCTAAAAAGCCAGATGTGCTCCCAGACCCATGCGGAGAGACAGCGCGGGACTCTGGGACAGAAACCGAGTGCCGTTCACCGGGGGGCTCTGGGACAGAAACGGAGCGCAGTTCACCTTCACGATTCTGCAGATGAGGACATCGTAGCGCTGATGGTTGATTCGGTGTCGCACCAGGACTTTGTTCACCATTGGAATGAAAATCTGGTACTGTCGGAGGAGAGGGAAGAGATCACAAAGGTCACTCTGCAGAGCGGGAGGCAACGGAATATCACCCCCGCGAGCTCTAGCTAGTCCTGCTGGGTTTGGGGTGGCTCTCCGTTACTCAGAAGAGTCACCTGTCTGTCTCTGTCTCTCTCTCTCTCACACGCACTCCCCCAGCTACAATCCTAGTCCCCACCCCCGTCCATCTGGGTGACTGCGACGGCCTCTCAGTGCTCTCTCGGCTCCCACCCTTGGCCTGGTCCGGTCTTCCACACAGCTCTGTGAGTCACCGGGTCAGACCACAGTCTTCCTGCGGTCCAGATCCTCCAAAGCTTCCAGTCGTGCCCAGGGTAACGGCCCAAGTACTCATAATGGCTCACAGGAATGATGTGCAAATTTTTGTGGGCATCAGAATCACCTGGAAGGTTTATGAAACCAGAGCTTGCTGGGCTCCATAGCCAGGTTCTGGTGCGGGTCTGGGCGCAGGCCTGAGAATCTACATTTCTAACAGGTTCCCGGCTACGTAGACTGTCCAGGGATATCTGAGAACCACTAGCCTACAGCACCTGGTCTCTATGCCCCATCCCAGCCCTGCCTTATCTCTACAATCTGAACTCCAAGCCCCCCTCCCCCTCCCCGCCCCAGCTCCCTCCTCTGAAGCCACACGCTGTTCCTTGGACCTTCAAACATGCTGCCTCCACAACTCTGCTTTTGCTACTCCTTCTGCCGGCATCCGACTCTCCGGGCTCAGACCTGCACTCGGGTCCCTGGGCAGACGACATCCATTTATCAGACGCCTTCACCGTCCACCTTAAACAAACAGCAGCTCTCCCCGCTCACTCCAAGCTCTTCTGAGACGGACTGTGTTTACTAGCTTTGCCTCAGTGGAATGGAAGCTCCATGAGAACTGGGACACCATTCTGTTTACTGTGTTATCCCAGAACAGCATTTAGGCCACACAGATGGCTCGAGAAGTATTTGGTAAATAAACAAAAGGACAAAAAAAGCAAGTAATTCCTAGTTCTTTGAAGGCAGTTGAGAGCTACAGACTAGCAGAGACGTTCACAGACAAAAGTCATCTTCCCCAAGCCAGGCGGAAGAGCATGTCTGTTTAGGACTCTCGTCTCACCTTCTTCCCCAGCTGGAAGACCAGCGAAGACAACGTGTCCATGGCCGTGGGACGCAGTTCCGGGCTCTGGTCCAGCGTTCGAACAATCGGATGGATGATCCGGGAGGCGTAGTCAGTGAAGTCCAGGGACTCCGTCAGGCGGTCCACTGTCTCTAACGCTGCCCTACGATAACCACGGACACAGGGAATTGTTAACACATGGTCCCGAAGTACCAGAGGTGCCTGAGGGTTATCTTAACAATCAGCGCCAAATGGGAAGGCCCGGCCTCAGAGGCAGCTCGGGTGGCCTGGCTCCAACACAGGTCCCGTGGGGTAGGGATGGTTAAGATTTCCAGAAGCCTGGGGCATTTCTGGACTAAAATAAAGAGAGCTGAGGTAACAACAACAACACAACAAAATGGAAGGATGGCCTGGGAACTTAAGAAAAGGACATTTTTAACGAGACGTGAAAAGTTCGATGGCTTCGTCCCCAGGCGCAGGTGCTTACTTCCGAGATGGCAGCGGAACCTCCGGGGCGTCAAAGAGCTTCACGATAGGTGGAAGCAACAAGTGCAGGTAGTCATCCAGGTTGGCGCCGAACAGCTGGATGGCAGCCAACAGCTGCAAAAGGGAGCACAAGCCCGGTGATGGGCAAATACAGGCAGGTACCACATACACGGAGCGCACGGAGGGCGGCAAGCGGGAGCGGACGGAGCACACGTGCGTACACGTGCGCACGGAGCGCACGGGCAACTCCGGATTCTGCGGGGACTCTGAAAAGCTTTCAGTAAGTGGCCTTGAGCTACATTCTTTTGGGAGCACTCCCCCCTCCCCAGTATTTTATTTCGCTTGTGTATTATTTTGCTTTCTCTGAGCTTATTTCAGTGGACAAGGAATCAGTTGCTAGATAATAGAACGGGCCGGGGATAAAACATTTACCAAGAATAATCCAATGAAGGAGAGAAAACACAAGGCCAATCAAGAGAGGGTTGTAAACATCCTGTCAATTGCACACATCGGGCATTAGCGTTCGTTAGATTCAATCTTGTGGCTCGAGCACCATCCTGTCACTCAGAACAGGGGCTTGCCTCTTAGCCGATCATCCCCGGACTCCGATGGATGCTGGGAATCCCTCTAGAGGACACCCTTAAGGGACTCACCTTGATGGAGACGATGCGGCCTGGGCTGTTGTCATGCATGAAGACGCGTAGCATGTGTGGGATCAGCTGGGGCAGGTAGAGCTTAAATTCACCCCCAAGAGCTACCACAATTTGCTCAATAAGAAGGATGATCGTGCTCTGGATTGAGGTATTCATGACCCAGAATTCCTATAGGGAGGGAAGACAGAGAGAAGTCAAGCCACATGCTCTTCTGCTGAACTAGGAATCAAGGAACTGAGATGGCCCAAAAGAAGCAAAACTGTAGTGAGCACAGCCTGCCCCAAGAGAGACTCTTTCCCCAGCCCTCTCTGTCACAGGCACCGGGAGCGGATTAAACGGCACTTCCCAGAACGCACTAGGCTCCGTCGCTCCTGGGCTTTGCTTGTGCTGCGCTCTGCCTAGAACCCCACCTCTTGCTCAGCTGAGTGCCATCTGCGTTTCTAGACCCGGTTCAAGCCTCACCTCCATGAAGGCTTTCCCACACTCTGGGTCCCCCTGTCCCCTTCTTGTCTAGCACCTACAGTAACTTCGTTTTCTTTGGCACCTTCTCTCTACTAGACTGTAAACTCACTAAAGGCAAGGAGCCCCTGTGAGCTATCTCTGTCTCTCCAGAACTTAGCACAGCACCTGGCGTAGTCTGGCCACCCGAACACGTTCACCGAGTGAATGAATGAGTAGGTTTATTTCACTCAGGGGCTCTTAGCCTGCCCACGGTGGATTCTCCACTTTGGGTACCAGCCGCTCTCTACCAAAGGGTGATCCCAGTGTGAACAGTTTCTTGCCCGTTCTGGATTCAGACTTTGCTAGTCTAAACATTGCTAGATATAGGTAGCACCAGACGTTTGCTCCAAACCATTTTCAGGCCTGGATAAAGCCACAAAAGGAGCACTTTTTCTCCACCTGTATAGTCATGTTCCATGTACACAGTAAAAACTTGGCCAATCGGCCACAGAATCTGCCTCGGTACCCCAAATAGGTCTGAGTTTTTGACCCCAGGAAAAGCTGGCATTTCAAATCAAGTCAAAAAGAGAGCTGCCTACTGCCTTGTTTGTAATCTCCAGAGGAGACTCGATGATGATAGATTAGCCCTACTAACGATGGCAACTCGTACATAGTCATACTTTGGGGCCCTCAACTAATTCAGAGTAAAGTCAATAAAAAGAAAAAGAGAACTCCTCAGAAGAAAGGCTTTACTGAAGCATCAGGTATTTTTATTAAAAAAGTCTTAAAAATCGTAATAGTGGGGCGCCTGTGTGGCTCAGTGGGTTAAAGCCTCTGCCTTCGGCTCAGGTCATGATCTCAGGATCCTGGGATCAAGTCCCACATCGGGCTCTCTGCTCAGCAGGGAGCCTGCTTCCTCCTCTCTCTCTGCCTGTCTCTCTGCTTACTTGTGATCTCTCTGTCAAATAAATAAATAAAATCTTTAAAAAAAAAATCGTAATAGCTTAGAAAGTAAAAACCATACTAAAATATGCTTGTACAACTTTCTCTCTCTCTCCTCAGAGACAGAAAAAGCTATTTTCTCTAGATAAAAACCTCTGCCAGAGAAACACCTCCGATTTTATACCCTCCATGGTTTGTCTGATGTGTTACTCGGCCCGCACTCTGCCTTCTTCAGAGAAAGCCCACCTACTTCCCCACCGTGATTACTGCTGGCTCCGTACAAGGGCTTCTCTCTCTCCAAGAAGCCAGGCAGCCTGCCCAGGGATCATCGTGAACAGAGGCTGTTCTCATTCCAGGCTCAGGGGGGCTCATTAAAATGCTCAGGATCAGCAGTCAAAGGCAAAGCCCCTGGGGCACCTTACCCATCTTGGAGGAAATGAAAGCTGCATTTTGCAGGTGTGAAACTCCCTGCCTCAAACTTCTGTGTTTTGGTCCTAAGTCTTTTTTGGGGACTAAGTCTCCGATTAGTTCTGCTTCCGACCGCGAGCACACTGCTGCCTGCCAGACCCCTCCCCCGGAGGTCTGCCGGCTCGCTGGCACTCTGCTCAGCTTCGTGGTACAGAGGCCCCCGTGGCAGGAGTGGGGGAGCAAGCGGTTTTCATTATTTGTACAGACGGGAGTTTTTCAGTTCTGAGACCCGGTTTCAGGGAAGTTCCAGTTTTGAAGTTGGCTGCTTTGATTTTAGTCCTGCTGCCTCCTCCAAGCTAAGTACAAAGGGCTGGCAGAGGAGAGAAGGGATCCGTGAAGAATTGTCTTCCAATTCTTTGAGGGCACGGCCGTCTCGGCAAAGCGAGCTTCCCAACAGAGACCTTGAAATGACAGCACAGCAGGAAGCAGGCCTTCCCCTCAGACAGAAATAAAGCGATATTGCCACCGACGGGGAGCCCTCTGCACCTGCTTGGCGCACGTTACACAATCTGGGACGGGAGCCTTTCCTCAGGTGCTGCTGCAGTCAGAAGGTGGCATTTATGCTCTTAAAGGCGGTGGGGTAAAGCCTCGCCTCCTTCCTTGGTGCCTGACAGGAGTTCAGCGTGTGTAACAGCGCTACCGAAACCCAGTCCCCAAACCTCTCTTTAGGCCGTGGTTGTATGGGCCGTAAGAAGGAGGGCTTTTGTGGGAGCAGTAAAGCAGTAAAGTGAAATTGCTTTGTTGTGTGTGAGGCAAAGAACTCGAGTCTGTTTCTGGCAGAACGACTTCAGGATTCTTCCTCAAGCCTCATACCTTGCACTGAGGGGCCAGGCCTGCAGCAGGTCCCCTCCCCCTTCACCGCCCTCTGGGGAACTCTGCCCTGCATTTTATACTCCTGTTGTAACAGCTCTACAAAGACCCACAACCAAAATGTCCGCGCTCTCCAAGCCTGCCTCTGAATGTTCCTTGACCCACTGATAAACCGGCCAAAGCACTAACTTCTACTCACTCTCATGAGGGTGACTATTTCATCCATGTAAGGTCGGATGTGGCTCTTCACGAAGGACACCAGCATCCCCAGCTGCTGGAACAGGAACTGGAATGGAGAAGAGGTCAGTGAGTTGGCATCAGGAAGGACAGCGAACTCCCAGGGTCACCCTAAGTCCGCGGCAACAAACGAACACGCCTGTGCAATCGGGTCCCACACCGGCCAACTATTGAGAGTAAGTCTAAAAAAACCTTCGATGGTGACCGTAGTGGGGGCTAAAAACGACCCTCAGGGGCTTTACACCCCAGCCAGGATTGCCAGTGACTAGTGCACGACAAGGGCCTCGGGGCCACGGTGCCTGTCCTGAGCCATGAGGCTACCTCTTGGCTCTCTGACCTTCATTTAACCTCTCCATGCCCAGCCTCTTCAGGGGGAAGATGCAGAGGACAGTCCTTGCCGCCAGGGCTGGCTGTAAGTTAAACGGGGTAACACCTGGAAAGCACTAGCACTAGACGTGAATACCGGGGCTGCTCCGTGATCACCAGCTATCACTGAAGGATCTGCGGACTGACTGAAGACTTCAAAACGACACGAAATTCTTAATCAATGATCATTATTAATCATTATAAATTATTAATCATTATTAACGTGTCTTTTGTCTCTTCAGTTCTAATTCCACCTCCACTTACTTTCTAGGTGGAGTTTCCAAGGGAGTGTGGATGCCTTCTCTAATGACAAGGATGCCAATGGATTCTAAGGTGGTTAGAACCTGCCCGCCACATGGCTACAGGTTTGACTCAACTCAGGACAGCCTTCCCTACCCACTGCTCGGGAGACCCCACATCAAATCACTGCTGACCATTTTTGTGAAATGATCTCTGTAACAGCATCCAGAGATCAAGGGACGTGAGACTCTAAGTATAATGGGTTTTTTAGCTATATTTTTGTTATGTGAAACCTGAAAGAAGGTAGAAAACTGAAGCTGGAGGAAAAGCTGGGCATTGGGGTTGGCAAGGAGGTCAGGAAAACCACAAGACCAAAAGGACAGAGCTCCTGAACCCTGCTGTCATTTCCCATTAGGTGTAGTGGGGGAGCCTGGCGGTGTTCAGTCATCTCACCTGTCAAGGGACGGATGCAAGTGCCTCCCTCACAGTAAGGAGCCCAGCACCCCCCCCCCATTTCTTCTGATTCGTCCACAAGTTTTCTTCTCTTTCTTTCCTGGAACACTAGCGTATGAAAAGAACATAGTTTTGTTCTTGAAAACATGGTGGGTGACGTACCCCTGCTGTGAAAAGCCTGAAGCTCATGCATAGACAGCCAGACCTTCAGAGGGCTACGTATTGAGAAATGGTGCCTCCCCCCAACAAATCTGTCCACTGGCAGAAGGACACAAAGACATTTGGCAGTCTTGATGTGGAGTCCAGGCAGGAAAAAAGTCTCTCCCAAGAGCTTGTAATCTCAGGTCAATCTCCTATGAGTTTAGGAGGTTATGGTGACTATCTGTGTGCGCTGAGAAACTCTAAGCCCAAGAAATTAACTTGAAGTTCACATGGCAGAAGGAAAAGCAAATCCTCTCTAGAAGATGCAGCTTGAGAGCAGGTTTTCTGGTACTGTTCCAGGGAGCGCCCGGCTGCATAGGATATGTGACCCAAAAGTATAAGACATGTAAAGATAAGCCCCTGGCAGTATGACTCAGCAGAAACAATAAACAGCAGGATCAGACCCATCACAGATTTTCTATATTCTTGAATTGTTGGATAAAAAATATATAATTATTTTAAAGTGCTTAAAGAAATAAATGTGAGAATTTAAAAAATGAGTAAAGAACAGGATAACACCAAAAAATATTCAGCATATTTGAAAGAACCTAAAAAAATGTAGTTGGGGGGACCTGGGGGACTCAGTTAAGCATCTGCCTTTGGCTCAGGACATGATCCCAGGATCCTGGAATTGAGCTCCACAACGGGCTCTGTGCTCAGTGCGGAGTCTGCTTCTCCCTCCCCCTCTCCCTCTGTGTATGTGCTCTCTCTCTCTCCAATAAATAATCTTTTAAAAAATTTAAAAATGTAGTTGAAAGTAAAAACTCAAGAACAGGTCAAAAAGACACAGCTGGGGGCACCTAGGTGGCTCTGTTAGTTAAGTGTTTGCCTTCTGCTCAGGTCACAATCCCAGGGTCCTGGGATTGAGCCCCGCATTGGGCTCCCTGCTCACCAGAGAGTCTGCTTCTCCTTCTGCCCCTCACATAGCTCATGCTCTCTCTCCTGCATTCGTTTTCTCTCTCTCAAAAACAAAACAAAACAAAACAAAAAACCAAAAACACCCAGCTGAGGAATTTGTGAACAGAAAAGGGATGTGAAGAAATATTCAGAATGGATCTGAAAGAGATAAAGATGAAAAATATGGACAAGAAACTAAGAGACATTAATTAAAGAGTGAGCTCTACATGTGAACCGAATTTTAGAAGGAAAAAAACGGGGGTGGAATCCTCATATTCAGGAAGTCTACAAATTTCAAACAGGATGTGAGAAAGAAATCCTTGTCTAGATGCACAATAGTGGAGCTTCAGGGCAACGAATACACTGAGAAGATCTGAAATAGCCATTGAGAAGAGTGGGGTGAAGTGAAAAGGAATCGTGATTTCTCAACAACAAAAGAAATGAGAAAACATGGGATCGTATCTACAGTTGCAGGAGAACCCAGAATTGTATCCTCAGCTAAACAGATTTAAAAAGAGGTGAAATAAAAAATTTTTCAGATACACAGAAACACAAAGCTGACTTTGATGGATGCTCACAAGAGGAATGTGCCCTCATCCTGAAGAAGGATAAGGACCCTAGAAGGGCACCCTGAGGTGGAAGACAGAACAAGGAGAATCAAGGCAGCAAGTGTGTCTGCATAAAACAGTGATGACATTCAGTTTGGCAGCAGGAAAAAAAAAAAGTGAAACTCCATAAGAGGGAAAGCGATAGTGTAAGCAATCACTCTAAGTTCTGTATATTATTCAGAAGGATGGAGATACGGATTAATTTTTAAAATTAGGTATTAAAGTTAGGTATGTGAGGCAAAATCTAAAGGTGAAAAAGATACAATGAATCCATCCCTCATCCTGTACACGGGGACATATTCCAAAGAGCTCAAAGATCTAAGTGTAAAAAATCAGGGGGTGCCTGGCTGGCCCAGTTGGAGGACTGTGTGACTTGATCTTGTGGTTGTGAGTTCGAGCCCCACATGGGGCACAGAGATTGCCAAAAAATAAATAAATAAATAAATAAATAAATAAAATGTAAAAAGGCCAATTAAATACCAAAAAAAAAAAAAAAAGGTAAAAATGATGTACATACAAGGCTTTTTGTTACAGGGTTATTTTAAGTATCAAAAGAATGAAAAAAATGCAAATGTTCATCCACAAGGATGGGGTTCAATAGCTGAGGACCCTGCACACAGTGGGGTGCCATCACCCCCCAGGGAGTGCAGGCATCCTCCGTGCTGCTGTGGCAGGAACTCCAGGACGGGCTGCTGTGACAGTGAAAAAAAGCAGGGCACACAACAGTGTTTACAATATGATCTCGTCTGAGGGAGGCAGGTGGGGGAATATGGATTTCCTCATGTTTTCAAAAACAAACAGTGAAAAGACAAATTGAAAAATGATCAAATGGTTACCTTGGGGGGAAGTGTGGTAGGCAACATAATGGGAAGCCAGAAATGTCTGTGCCCTAGTCCCTAGATCCCACGAATAAATGACCCTGCATGACAAAGGGGACTTCTGGAGATGTGATTAAGGTTCAGGACTTTGATGTGCGGAGATTACCTCTTTTTTTTTTTTTTTCAAAGATTTATTTATTTGACAGAGAGAAATCACAAGAGAGGCAGGCAGAGAGAGAGGAAGGGAAGCAGGCTCTCCGCTGAGCAGAGAGCCCGATGCGGGACTCGATCCCAGGACCCCGAGATCATGACCTGAGCTGAAGGCAGAGGCTTAACCCACTGAGCCACCCAGGCGCCCCCGGAGATTACCTCTTAAAAGCAGAGAACCTTTGCTGGCAGTGGGCCCAGAGCAGGATCTGGCAGCAGAAGAAGGGTCAGAGAGACTCAATGTTGCTGACTCTGAAGGCAGAGAAAGAAGATCAAGGAGTGTGGGCAGCTGCCAGAAGCCAGAAACAGCAAGGGAGACGGGTTCTCAGCAAGGGAGAACGTGCCTCAACAGCACCCAGATTTTGGTTCGGTATGACCTCTGGCAGACTGACGACCTACAGAGCTGTAAGAGAATGAATCTGTGCTGTCCGAAGCCATAACCGTGGTGGGGATTTGTTACAGTAGCAATAGGAAATGCTACAGGAAGAAACGGGGTAATACAGACGGGGAGAAAAGCCAGACTTCGCTGAATATATTTTATAGTTTCGGCTCTGGAACTGTTTTAATGTCTTACATAATTAGAATAGCCACAAAGAAATTTCTAAACACTGAAAATGGGCAGAAACTAATTTAACTGTAACTCAAGTTGGTTGCGTAATCACTCAAAGACAAATTTCAAGCGACTTTAAACACAGTATTTTGGTGTGTATCTCCAAAAGGACACAGCCTAAGAATGATAAAAAAAAAATTTTTTTAAATCACAAAAAACCTTGAACTGCATTCAGTAACCTTACTGTTATTACTAATACTAGTCATTTACCATTTATATGTATACAAGATACATGCGGGAATGTATTCTGCAAGATAAAGCAAGTAATTATAGAAATGTCAGAAGCAAGTAACGAGTTTTTCAGTGTGAGAAACAAGTATAAAATCAAAATAAAAACTCTTAAATCTTAAATTTGCATTGGAAAATCTGTGTTACTTCATGACTTATGTTTCCTCTCTCTAAAAATTACTTATTTCTGTTCTGTTCACAAAGACGGATGAGAAACAATGATATGCTAATAGCAATGAGCCGAGCGCCCCAGTACACCGACTGCGGTCTCCAAGTACCATCCCTCACTTAAAGAAACCATAGCTCCTTGGAAGTGGCCATGCCCAGCCTTGAGTGAAAAGTACTTGATAAACCCAGAATAACTCCCACCGCCCCCCAACCACAGAAAGCAAAAAAAAAAAAAAAAAAATCAAGGACAAAGACCACTGGCCAATGTAAAAAGAACACAATGGCCAGGCTGATTGGGATAATTAGATCCTGAGAAGGAACAGTTCCTTCAATGAATAGAAATCCTATATATAGCTGCACGAGTTGATAATGAGACTTCAAAAGCAGCTGTGGTTGTGAGGGTGGTACCTGAGTCACCTTCGAGAAGTTGCAAGGGACCTAATTCATTACTCTGAAAAAACGGATACGTAAGAGTCATGCATTTATTCTGCCCTCCCTGTAGGAACTATACTTCAAATTAACTGAATGATTAGTTGACAACATAAAGTTCTTCATAGATGATCACTAACAAATAAATCCAGTAATAATATAATTAGAAAATCACAGCTTTGCAGTTGCTAATTAAATAATCGTTCTAGAAAACAATCTTCAATGAACACTAAAATGATTAGGAGAAAGGCTGATAGGGAACACAGGATCACAGTACCTGAGCCCACTGATTAATCCTTACATCACTAGAAATGGATGATTTAGAAAAGATCTGCTTACTAACTGTTGAAATAGGAAGTATTCAGTACCTCCTTCTTGCCAAAAGAAGGAATCTGAATTTAATCGACTCTAAATCTAATCAATTTAAAAGAAGTTAAGGGATCTTGAAGATACAATCAGCCAAATCCAAAATGGAAAATTCTACAGGACAAATGACTGCTTTCTTCCACAAATAAATGGCATGAAAAAAAAGTGGGGGTTAAAGGAGAACAGATAGAAAGAGAATTGGATAAATCAACCAAATGTGATGTGCGTAACTTACTTGGATTCTGATTTAAATAAACCAAATATGAAAAAATATTTTTAAGACAAACAAAGACATCTGAAGAAGGCTCAGTATTAAAGGATATTAAGGAATTATTTTTACTTTTGTGGGTGTTGTAATTTTGGTTATATGGGGGAAAAAGTATTTGTTGGTGAAACAGTGCAATATCTGGGATTTGCTTTAAGGTGTGTGTGGAAAGAGTGTGGGAGGGGGGTATAATAAGATGAAAGCAAATTGATAAAATGCTAATAATTACTGATGAGTATGGGAATTTAATATAAGTTGTCTGCTTTTTTTTTTTTTTAAAGATTTGTTTATTTTAGAGAGAGAGAGAACACACCTACAAGCGGTGGGAGGGGCAGAGGGAGAGAATCTTTAAGCAGACTCCACACTGAACACAGAGACCAACACAAGACTTGATCCCATGACCCATGAGATTATGACCTGAGCCGAAACCCTCAACCAACTGAGCCACCCAGGAGCTCTAGTTGTCTACTTTTGTTTATGACTGAAATATCCCATTACAAAACATTTATTAAAATTAAAGACAGCAACATGAGGGCAAGACAAGAAAATGAAAGCTCAACCAAGCCCAGAAAAGAAAGAAAATATATAAACAGATAAAGCAGGTCAAAAATAAAGCACTAAGTCGGATGGTGGAAATATACCCAAATAGATCAGCAATCACAATAAATAAAAATAGACTGAGTGCTCTGATTAGCAAAGATTTTCAAATGAGATTAAAAGGATAATCTAGCTATATTATTATACATATTATCATGAGAGACCCACCTAGAGCAAAATGTTACAAGATAATTAAAAGGATAATAAAAGACATACACTCTCCAAAAAAAGTTGGTGTATTTATACTAAAATTAGGCAAAATAAATTTTAAGGTATTATTAAAGATAAAAAGAGTCCTTGCAAAATGATAAAAGATGTGACTTACCAGGAAGATACCATGATTTCAAGTTTGAATGTGTCTAATAATGTATCTCCCCAAATTTATAAAACAGAACTGACTACACTATGAGAAATTAATATGTCCACCACTGTCAAGGGAGATTAACTCATTCCTCTCAGTAATAGATTAAGCAAAAAAAAAATTAATAAGAATACAAAAAATGTGAACACGGTTAAGTAATAAGTTCAAATCTAATGACATACACGGAACTTTGCACATAACATCAACAAACACCCACTATTCCCCAGCACAGAGGAAACATCACAATGGATCAAGCATTCAATTAAGGCAGTTTCAGCAAATATCAAGGAATCGTAAACCCCATGCAATTAAGTTAGAAACAGATATCCAAAAAAGAAATTTAAAACCCTATAAATCTGCAGATTAAAATATCCACTTCTAAATAACTCAGTGGTGAAAAAAGAAATCATTGGAGACATGAAAAACACTTATCTCTGAGCAATAACGGCACGAAATTATTATTCAGCTATGAAGAAGGGATGAACTACTGATCCATGATGAACCCCAAAAGTGTTAAGTGAAAGAAGCTAGACACAAAAAACCCACATACGGTTCCAATTCTACAAAATGTCCTGAAAAGGCAAATGTACAGGCATAAAGTAAATAAAATGAATAATTTCTTAGGGATGCCCAGGTGGCTCAGTTGGTTAAGTGTCTGACCTTTAGCTCATGTCATGATCCCAGGATCATAGGATCAAGCCCCATGTCAAGCTCCCTGCTTGGTGCGGAGCCTGCTTCTCCCTCTCCCTCTGCCCCTGTTCGTGCTTGCTCACTTTCTCTCTCAAATAAAATCTTTTTAAAAAATGAATAATTTCTTTAAAAAATGTGACAAAAATGTTTTAAGAAGAAACAGAAAAGCTTAACAGATCTTTGAACCTGTACTAAAAAAAAAAAAAAATAATAAATAACGATCACAGGCCAATTCCACTCAAGAATGTAGATGTAAAACACTGATATTAAGTATTAGATATTAAGTCAATGTATTAAAAAATACATCATAACCAAGATGGTTTTAAAACAATAATTCAAAAATATTTCAACATAAGGACATGTATCAATGTAATTTAACATATTAACACACCGAAAGAGAAAAAAATTATATAATCGCCACAAGAGACAGATCAAAGGCACCTGATAAATCCAATACCTGTTCATGGTAAATGTAATACATGATAAAAATTCTAGGAAACTAAGACCATAAGGGAACATTTATATCCCTTAAAAAGCTACCTGTCAAAAACCTACAGCAAACATTATACTTAGTGTGGAAACCTTAACAGCAGTCCCACTGAAATGAGAAACAAGATTAAAGATTTCCAGGTTCACAGAGTCTAATCCACATTGTAGTGAGGGTCGTAGAAATGAAAATGAGGAAAAGTAGTAAGTGGTTTACAGATCAAAACAAAAAACAAGAACTGCCTTTCTCTTTTTGTAGACTATATGATTATCTACAGTGAAAAGCTAGGAAAATTTAGTTAAATTATTAGAATTAGTAAAAATTCGATGAGTTGAGTACATAAAACAGTACTTCTGTACTCCAGGCACAAAGTTAGAAAATATACTTTCTTTTTTTTTTTTTTTGAAAATATACTTTCTAAAAAAGATATTATTTCCTCTAAACGTACATCAAATTGAATATATAATCACAGAGGAAAATCTGATCTTAAAAGTTAATTCAAGGGGCACCTGGGTGGCTCAGTCAGTTGAATGTCCAACTCTTGATTTCAGCTCAGTTCCTGACGGCAGAGCCCTGAGATCAAGCCCCGTGTCAGGGCTCCCTGCGCTGTAGGGGTCTGCTTGAGATTCTCTCCCTGTCTCTCTGCCCCTTCCCCTGCTCATCCACACACATACTTTCTCTCGGTCTCAAATAAGGAATCAAGTCTTTAAAAAAAAGCCCCCTTGAGCTTTATTGAGCAGGTTCGCTACCAGTAGTGGGCCAGGTAAATCATCACAGCGCCACTCTGCAAGTCGTGTAGTTTAGAGAAAGAAAGACAGGAAAAGGGAAAAACAGGCTAGAAAGTCCTTACTTTGCAACCAGTGTGACAACAGATTCAGGCAAGGATCATCCATGGCTGCTCAGTCATTGGGTCAAAGACAGGGAACAGGACAGTCACAGGCTCCAAGTATCAGCCCCAGATGACTTAATGACTCAAGAAAAAGGCAACTTACAATAGAGAGCTCTGACAGAGACCGATTTCACCACGTGCTCAAACTCAGGATCAGCACTAACGAGAGAAGCCGATGTTATGAGATCTGGTAAGAGGTATGCAATGTCACCTCCGTAACAGTCTTGCTAAAACGAGGGACCTGACGGACTTCAATCCAATCATGAGGAAGCAACCAGTTCACCCAGTGGGATGTTCTACTGGACGAGTGCCCTGAAATCTAGGTACACCCCCCACTCGCCCCCACGCACCACCCCCAACTCATTGTTTAGCCGTTTCGAGGCGATAACCCAGGAAACTGAACCTGTACCCTCAAAGGTTAGGAGTTAGGGAGCGGGGAGGTACTCGGCCCAACAATCAACAGGGGGCATCGGTAGGAAGTGGGGCTCCGGGGCAGGGGTGGGGTTTGACCTACTCACCTCCCGGATGGCCCCGTCGCAGACCCGAATGACATTGAGGAAGGTGGGCATGACCTGTGGCAGGAACTGCACACACTTGAGGCCCAGGGACTTGAAGATGAAGGTGATGGCCTGGACGACCATGGTGTGATGGTGCGACAGGGACTGGTCTCGGAAGATCCGCATCAACGCCACCATGGACACGGCGGGGTAGAACTCATCCAGCGGCAGGTTGCCCATGTTGACCAGCATCTCGCTGGTGCTGTAGTCGGCTAAGACAAAACCATGGCAATGATCACAAGCTACACGTGCCACGACCGACTCGGAGCACAACCTGGCTAACAACAAGCAGCCAGACCCTGGCTGAATGTCATTCAGCATTCTCGGGGACACAGGACAGATGATGAACCCACAACAGGCTCTCACTGTGAAGAATGCGAGAGCCTTTGGCTGTTCTATTACCCAGACCACAAAAGCCTGGAAAAGTACATGATGGGTTTTCTTTAAATTGGGTTCAACTTCGCTTATCATTACAGTTGACAACTTCGTAGTTGAAACCATCAATAAAAATAATTACTCTCCCAAATCAAAGTAAAGAGAATCAAATTAGGCTAACATCTGTTCAGCAGCTGCTCGGTGCCCCCAGGGACTTCGGATGAGGGAGCGGCTAATGCTAGCTGACCTGAACAGCAAGGATCGCAAAGACTGGGTGAGGGGAGGGTGGACAGTTCACTGACGAGGCCAAGCACTAGACCAGCCGAGACTGGCCTGGCGCCGTGGAGCAAGGACGAAATGTGCAGGCACTGGGCTAAGACTCTGTCCCTGACCACCCCGGGTCTGGAGGGTAATGTCAGAGCTATGCTTCTCTGCTCTACAGATGAACTGGAAGCATCAGGATTCCATCCATGGAGTTCAGAAACTAATGATTTTTAAAAGGCTCAGGAGTTAGAGCACTGGTCTAGTAGAAACAAGATACTTTGGGAAAACAACATTTTGCTGGAAAGGTTGGAAGAACCACTGTTGAACTTTTACTCTTCCGGAAATAAGCCTGCCTGATGAACAACAGGTTTTAAGTCTAGAAAAATCTGCCGTAGCCCCATACCCTACCCAATCGCTCAGGGTACTTGTCAGAAGACAAAGGGGCTCCAAGGCCAGACCAGCTGATGAAAAAAAGAGCCCTGGATTCGGATTGCTACCAGTTTCTCTGTGCCCCTAAGCCTGGCCTCAGGTTTCCCTAGCAATTAAAACCAGGAGAATAAATTCTGCCCTCTTCCTCCCTAGGTGCCATGAGAATAGAAAACATCAAAGAAGACGAACAAAGAATGAGAGATGAACAGAGGGGATGGGGTGATAATTCACATCTCTCTCATCAGCACCAAAAAGTGGGAATAGACTTGGCCTGTCGACCCTCGACAAAGAATGTGGACAGAGGGAAGGGCTCTGGACACCCTGGGAAGCAGCATCCCTGTTGTGATTGAAGAGAAAACTTGACTTCCCATTCAAAAGTCATGAAGTGAGCCAATATGCTCTAATTTGTTATCCAGCCCAAGGCTCTTTCTAAGCACAGCCAGCAAGGACTTTGTGGGCAGGAACTTGGCGAGTCTTTCACAGTTCCCCTCCACTTACAGGAATCCTGACTTGACTTGGATTCAGACAGGCTGACAGCAGAAGCGTCGCGGGACTGGTCAATCATGCCAATGTTTACTTTGTGCTTGTAGGGATCCAGGGCCCCCAAAAGCCCTAACACACGGATAGCCTGGGTGAGAAAGGGGAGGGGAAAAAGAAAACATTCATCACAATGTCTGGTGTTGGTTTCATGACTCCTCCTCCTCTCATGTCCCATGACACCCAATTCACATCTGAATGACCAGCTAGAAGAACCAAACGGAGGGCAGGACATCTCATCAACACTCCGTCAGAGCACGTTAATGCCACAATCTCTTCATTCTTCCAGCGAAGTCTTTAAAGAACCAAGTTCGCCATGTTCCCTACCTCTCTCCGTGTCCCCTGGTTCTGCTCAGTCTTCAGAAAATTCAGCAGGACCTCAAGCAAAGTGGGGTATTTCCTGTAGGGCTCCACCACATAGCCAGTGCTGGCCACCAACTGTCCCAGGGTCCACAGAGCCACCTGGACAAGCAACAGAACATTGGTTTGTTGAGCCAGTGAGAGAGAAGAGAAAGCAAGGTTTGTACTCTTTGTTAATGACGCAATGAAGTGGGATGCCTGGGTGGCTCAGTCAGTTAAGCGTCTGCCTTCCGTTCAGGTCATGGTCCCAGAGTCCTGGGATCAAGTCCCGCATCGGGCTCCCTGCTCAGTGGGGAGCCTGCTTCTCCCTCTGCCTGCTGCTCCGTCTGCTTGTGTGCTCTCTCTGACAAATACATAAATAAATTCTTAAAAAAAAATGATGCAATGACGTGTTAGAGGCTTTTGCAAGAAAAGACGTTTCTAAGACAGGCACTAACCATGAATAGAAATCCTTGAGAGTCTGAGTGTAAAAACAAGGCCACAAACCAACGTAACCATCACTAGATAAAGAGATAAAAGAAGAGCCCCACCATTCTAAACAGAAATACACAGTCCTTCCACATCCTGAGTGATTAATGGGAGAAATCAATTTAAAAGGAAATTAAGATTGTTCTTAATTTTGGTCTAGTCATCTACTGACCTCGGTGACCAAACTAAACGAAGCCAGGGCTGGGAGAGAGTGTGCTGAAGCTCTACTTGCCTCCATAGCCACAGGCCCAGGCTTTCTCTTTCCCTCTTGGGGTTGGAGCTCTGACAGATGACCTGGATTTTCTTTTACCCAAAGGAAAGGCCACCGGCCAGCCCTGAGGATTACTGAAAGTGACTCCAGGTCAGGATGGCAGCTAATTCTGGCTCCAGATCTTTCTTCGTTTTCCTCAACAGATACTTTCGAGTGCTTACTGTGTGCCAAGCTCTGGCTCGGGCACTGGCTGGGAGCACTGAGTGACGAAGAGAGGCCCGGGCCCTGGCGTCCCAGGGTCTTGTTCTGTCCAGTCCAGAAGGAGTAGTACTCACCTGCCTTTTGGCCAACAGAGAGGAGTCCTGCAGCATGTCCATGATGGTAATAAAGAGTTCGTCCACCCATTTCCTCATTTCTAGGCCACTAACCTATAAAATGAAAAAGGGCATGGTAGGTAAGATTAGAGATTATGGCATTACAAAGTATTTTGATTTCCTGAGAGGCTAAACAGTATTCTTTCCATCCTGCGGAGAAAGCAGTTGTCCCCTTACCTGAGCCAACTCTCCTATCGTAGCCAAGACATTATTGATCACACCGGGGTTTGGATCAGGGTCCGGATCTTTCAGTTTCAAAATTAAAGCCTATGAAAAGAAGGTATGATAAAAACGAATGCAGAACAGAATCTACTAGAAACCTTTCTTTCACGTAAGTAAAATTCACCCGAGAGACCATTTCAACCCTAGATAAATTACTTCTAGGCTTTATGAATCCAGGAGTTCCCCAGAATGTGGGTTCTAAAACGTTTCTTCACACTGAGCCTAGTTAGATGTATGAGAAAGCTGAGAAACGCCTTGAGAAAAACGCGTTCCCGTGCCTTCTCACACAGTACCTGATCATTTGCCAGATTCCCATAAGTTTTGAGAATTCAAAAGCCTCTAACATATCCGAATTATAAAGCTAATTTTTTTCACTTTGAAGTACCTATTTTATGTCACTCTCTACCTACTTCTCCTTTCCAAGCACATTTGATGATGTGCTCCAATCGCTGTATCTTATCTCTTACAGGGAGAGCCCTTTCCTGAAACTGGGGGGAGTTTCACTGTTCTTTCACTAAGAATGCTTGATGTGGCCCTTGACCCTGAACCTGGGGCCGAAGAAACTATCTACTAAAACACTCCCATTGTCTCAAAGGAGCGGACATAAGATGACTCGCAGAGAATGTGCCAGTTTCTCTAGCCGCTATGAGTTACCTTCAGAATGGGCTCCATGTAGGGGCGGATGAGCCGGGGGGCATTGGAGACCAGGTGCCCCAGCATGCGGGCACTCTGCTCTTTGATTCTGCCAATGCCACTGTGCTCCAGCTCCGTCAGAATCTGCAGGAAAGAAAGGGGTGGCAAGGTAGAGGAAGTTCTAGAGAGGAACGGCGTATCGAAGGGGAACCACGGCAGGGAACCAGAGGAAGGAACCAGAACTGCACTACAGATCAAGGGGCTGCTGGATCCTCCACAAAGGCCAACTGTCGAGGACACAGCAGTGGTGGGAAGAAATGAGGAAGAAGGGAAGTGTTCTCTTCAAAAACAGTCTTTGTCTGGACAGCAAATCACTAAGGGGGCCTATAAATAATGACAAAGAATCAGAAAACAGTCAGAACAGCTCTGCTATTGAAAGAAATATTAACACTCAGTAGCGGTTTCAGGGACGTCTAGATAAACCCAAACAGTGAGGGATTATACCAACAGAATCCCCTTGGGCCTTGATGAACAGAAATAACAAGTTTGTTCTGACATCCTTAAAACACCAGTAAACCAGCACGCTCTACTCACAGTGACACAGATGTAAACAACTTAATAAAGAGAGACTTCTGGCGAGCTGAAGTTGCCGGAAGGAAATCTCTGAACCGAGAGAAAAGCGCATGTTAACTCAGCTACCCAGAGGAAGAGTGTATAACTTAATAATACGTTTTGTCTTAGGTTATTGATTTAATAATTCTGACATTCTGGATTCCCCCCTGGCAGCCTGTTTTCCCCCATCACAGCAGACAGCAGTGAGGGGGACAGAGGGGCTGCTGAGAACGGACCCACAGGAGCCAGGAGATGGCTGGCAGGGAGGAAACAGATGCCCGCGAGGAGAGCACCAATCTCTGGGGCATCAAGGGCCAAATCAAAGATCCCCAAATTCACTTCCAGAGCCAGCGAGCATCGCTGTGCCCTGACAACGATACCCCAAAGCCCACTCTGATGATCGAGAGGCATGAGGAAAAGGTCAAAGCACATTTAGGTAACGTCCCTTACCAAGGCGCGCAAATGTGCGATTCAACTTGTGAAGGTCTATATCCACATTTGAAAACAAGAAAAATTATGCACCCAGAACCATAAGATACCTAGGAATAAACCTAACCAAAGAGACAAAGAATCTGTACTCAGAAAACTATAAAGTACTCATGAAAGAAACTGAGGCAGACACAAAGAAATGGAAAAATGTTCCATGCTCATGGATTAGAAGAACAAATATTGTGAAAATGTCTATGCTACCTAAAGCAATCTATACAGTTAAAGCAATCCCTATCAAAATACCATCCATTTCTTTCAAAGAAATGGAACAAATAATCCTAAAATTTACATGGAACCAGAAAAGACCTCGAATAGCCAAAGGAATATTGAAAAAGAAAGCCAAAGTTGGTGGCATCACAATTCCGGACTTCAAGCTCTATTACAAAGCTGTCATCATCAAGACAGCATGGTACTGGCACAAAAACACATAGACACATAGATCAAAGGAACAGAATAGAGAGCCCAGAAATAGACCCTCAACTCTATGGTCAACTAATCTTCAACAAAGCAGGAAAGAATGTTCAATGGAAAAAAGACAGTCTCTTCAACGAATGGTGTTGGGAAAACTGTACAGCCACATGCAGAAAAATGAAATTGGACCTTTCCTTACACCACACACGAAAACAGACTCAAAATGGATGCTGGACCTCAATGTGAGAAAGGAATCGATTCCATCAAAATCTTTGAGAAGAACACAGCAGCAACCTCTTCGACCTCAGCCACAGCAACTTCTTCCCAGCAACATCGCCAAAGGCAAGGGAAGCAAGGGCGAAAATGAACTATTGGGACTTCATCAAGATCAAAAGCTTTTGCACAGCAAAGGAGACAGTTAACAAAACCAAAAGACAACTGACAGAATGGGAGAAGATATTTGCAAACGACATATCAGATAAAGGGTGAGTATCCAAAATCTATAAAGAGCTTAGCAAACTCGACACCCAAAGAACAAATAATCCAATCAAGAAATGGGCACAGGACATGAACAGACATTTCTGCAAAGAAGACATCCAGATGGCCAACAGCACATGAAAAAATGCTCCACATCACTCGGCATCGGGAAATACAAATCAAAACCACAATGAGATACCACCTCACACCAGTCAGAATGGCTAAAATTAACAAGTCAGGAAAGGACTTCGCCATTTGCTGGCGAGGATGCGAAGAAAGGGGAACCCTTCTACACTGTTGGTGGGAATGCAAGCTGGTGCAGCCACTCTGGAAAACAGCATGCAGGTTCCTCAGAAAGGTGAAAATAGAGCTACCTACAACCCGGCAATTGCACTACTGGGTATTTACCCTAAAGATACAAACGTAGTGATCCGAAGGGGCACGTGCACCCGAATGTTTATAGCAGCAATATCCACGATAGCCAAACTATGGAAAGAACCTAGATGTCCATCAACAGATGAATGGATAAAGAAAATGTGGTATACATAAACACAATGGAATACTATGCAGCCATCAAAAGAAATGAAATCTTGCCATTTGCGACGACGTGGATGGAACTAGAGGGTATTATGCTGAGCGAAATAAGTCAATTGGAAAAAGGCAACTATCATATGATCTCCCTGATATGAGGAAGTAGAGATGCAACGTGGGGGGGGGGGGGTTGGGGGGTAGGAAAAGAATAAATGAAACAAGATGGGATCGGGAAGGAGACAAACCATAAGAGACTCTTAATGTCACAAAACAAACTGAGGGTGGCCGGGGGGAGGGGGTAGGGAGAGGGGGGTGAGGTTATGGACATTGGGGAGGGTATGTGCTATGGTGAGTGCTGTGAAGTGTGTAAACCTGGCGATTCACAGACCTGTACCCCTGGGGCTAATAATACATTATATGTTTATAAAAAAAAAAATTTTAAATAAATAAATTAATAAAAAAATTTTAAAAAAGAAAATTAAAAATTTGGGGGTTTCAAGGGGTAAGCTTAGTACATGGTAAGTTCTTTCAATGGTGCGTCACATTCTCCAGTATCAGGAAAACTGAGATGGCCTGATAGCCCAGAGGCTTATTGTAACCTTCTAGAGGACACAGGCCATGCCTGGCTTGTTCACTAATGTTTCCAGCACCCAGCAGGACCTGGAAGGTGGAAGATGTCCAAAACATCTATTGACTGAATGAACACACTGATATTCTCATTAGGAAATATTTCTATATAGGGCTTCTTTAAGCAGGATTTGGGTTGGCAGGCTCAATAATGATTTGTTTTCCTTCCCAAAACCTTAGGGATTTTAAAAAAGACTTCAAAGGACAGGCGCTTCAAACACAGGCCAGCAGTTGAAGAAATAAACCATCAGGCTACAAACAGAAGCACCAACATAATACAATCCTCTAATTCGTTGACTGATGATATAACTTATAGTCACTTTAGTTATGATTGTGAATACACACTTCTCCAGGATGAAAGTTACGTATGTTAATGATTCATCTGTGTTTCCGCTTTTTCTGTGGGTGGGTCAAGAAGCAGATCAAGAGGGAGGGACGGGGTGGAGTCGGGGGACAGGAAAGGACTGGGTGAGGCACACTGAGACCCAGAAGAGGCGGGTGGAAAGAAGTCGAGGCAGAAAGGACTGGACCATACACCACTCGCAAGGAGGCCATTTACGTGTGTAGGTGGAGACAAAAACTGGGGAGCCAGGTTTTAGCAGGAATGGAAAATCCTGGGGCGCCTGGCTGCCTCAGTCTGTAAAGCATGCAACTCTTGACTTGGGGTTGTGAATTCGAGCCCCACGTTCGGCATGGAACCTACTTTAAAAAAAAAAAAGTCCTAGTAGATCAAGCCACAAGGCCAATCTGAAGCTACCTTTGGTTCTAGCCTTCTAGCTGGCTTAGCTTGGCATCTGATATTATTTAAGAACGAACGCCAGGGATCACAGACCGGGGCAATGACCATGAGAAGCAATGCTGGAACCATTCTCATCTTTGGCCTCTGTGCCAGACCTGGCATCAGCAAGAGCAGGAGAGCGGAAGGACGGAGGGGTGCTGCGAAAACGAGACACCATCTGCAGGCTGAGCGGAGAGGGCCAAGAAGTGCAATCTCTGGTGACTTGTCAGGAGCAAGAGAAGAGCTGCAGAAGAGGTTAGCCGGGATAGGAGGGCGCCTGGAGTTACACTGCCGAGAGGCTGACGAGGTGATCAGCACTGGAACTACAACTGTGAAGCTGGGAAAACAAGGACTCGTGGAGCCAAAGGTGGCTTTTACCGGGTATCTCGACCTTTCTCTCCCTTCCTGGTCCTCCTCTTTCTTTCCCCCAACCACTCTCACAATGACAGTCCCTTGGCCATTGCCTCTAGGTCCAACTGTCACACCATTACCTGGATGAGCATCTTGCGCAGGAAAGGCATGACGAAGGCCGGGTTCATGCTACTGAGCCGCCCCACGGTGCAGATGGCCAGCTCCCGGATCTCAAACACCTGGTCGTTCAGGGCCACAAACAGGGCCTGCAAATTCTCTGCCTGGGCCAGGTGGGCATCGAAGCGCTCATCCAGGGATGCCAAGACACAGTAGCGGATGTCAGGGTCTGCAAGGGCAATTCTGCCTTTGAACACCTCTTCAATGCCATCACCCCACCGACCGTCTCCCAGATTCCGGCCCCACTAACTCCAGCCCAGTGAGAGGGTACCACGTACCTTTCTCTCATCTCACCTGTCAAATCTTTTTTGTACTCACAGAGGCAACGACAACAGAAATTAACGACAGATTCTTTTACACCAGTAGGCTGGAGCAGCCAAGCCCAGCGCGTTGGCTGAGACATCAGCGGGCTAAGGCCAAAAGTCTCTAGAGAGGCCGGGCAATGCAACTGGCTAATCCCAACTGCCCTGGGCACGTAAGCTGCCCTCAACTGCGCCTGCCTCGGCCGTACCAGGATCTGTTATCCCGACCACGAGCAGCTTGCTGAGCACGTCTGCCACAACTTGCACTGCGGTCTGGCTGACCACGTGAGCGTGGCCGCTGATGAGGTGGACAGAGGGCGTGAGCAGGCGGGAGCAGGTGCGGGCAGCTTCCATGCGGATCTCCTTGTGCTCGCTGTTTAGGAAATGATCCGCACAGTGGCGGACGAACTGGGTCAGAGAGTGGCCTGGATACAAAGGCAGAGAGAAAACAAAATAAACACTGCCGCTCTGGACGGCAGATGGACAATTAGCTAGCTGCATTTTTCATCTCATGGCTACGGATTCCATTTTCAACAAGATATTGACCCAGAACGCTTCTCTTCAAAAAGGTAACAAATGGGTTTCCGATTGGCAGAGAGGCAGCAGGGAGGCAGAGGAGCGGGGAGACCGACAAAGGCCGTTCCAGCCACCCACATCCTAATCCTTTATTTCCTTCAACGAATGAACTATTTTGTTTTCTTCTGACCCAAACCTTTATATTCCCAGGGAGTGAAACAATCCTTGATCAAGTTTACCTTGTCTATTTTAGTTCCCAGATTTGAATACCAAAAGACAGTCTGGCGTAGGCTGGGTTTAAATAGAGCTACTTTCTATTCATTACAAATACATTATCCTGGGTGTTGATCAGTGCAAGCGGTGGGATACAAGAGGGAACCCACAGATGGCTATAAGCATTCAGACGGCATGTTTAGGCTTTTGTACTTGCTTGTTCCCCTGCAGTCTTGATCATTGCCACCTACGTGATTTTAAATTTCAAAAGTATTCGTTTTTCACTCCTGAAATAGGTCTCCCTAGGGCATTGATATGGGTTTGTCTGCAGCTCAGAACTCCACAGTACAGCACTCTTGAAAATCATACTGCCATAGGAATGGAAACACTTAAAAGCCTCCGGCTTAAACATTTTAAAGCATTAAATATCATCTCAGCTTCATGGATGTGGGGGGGGGGTGGGGAGTTCCATCTCTGACTTTCTCATCTCTGAAGCATTAATTCCTTGGATCAATGCATAATTTCCCTGAGCACCATCTGCCTCCAAACTCAGGATGGGACAGAGAGACCGAGAGCAGGAATTTACAGCATGCACAAAGAGCCCAGGAGGCTGAGCTGCTACAAGGTCAGCTACCCAGTCTCCTGGATTCCCAGCAAGATCCAGGACTTCTAGGCGCCCTCCTTTTCTTGGGGTTCCCAGCAACACTCACCGTCTTGGCAAAGTGGCTGCAATTTCTTACCTTCGAACTCGAAGCTGCCAAGAGTCCGCAGAGCCAGAGTAATGCTGCCCACATCACTGGCCTCAGGCAGGGCTGTGAGGCCAGGGGAAGCCAGCTGATGGGCCAGGCCCTTGGGCATGCCCGGGTGCCGGAGGGGTTTGTGCATCAGGACCAGGGACAGCATCTTCAGGAGCCCATCCTGGATGTCCTTCTTCAGCTGTGGAATCTGTCGGCTCAGGTCATACAGCACAGCAGTGAGGGCAGGGCTGCAGGGACGGAGACCAGGCACTTACGGCACTGGACAAGACATCTGTCTGCTCTTGAGAAGAAACAGCCCCTCTTACCCAGCAAGGAGACTGGGGGCACCACTGCTTGGTCTTTAAAGTAGAAAGAATACTATAAAATAGAAGAAATGTCCGGAACTCTCTCAGCCATGTCAGAGATTTCAAAACAATCTACGAATTTCTGGTCTTTGCCAGAACTTGCTTAATGTAGCTTAGCCACTGCTGAAGACCAAGTCTCAATAAACAATCTGGGAAGCAAACGGGGAGCATCATCCTTAGTTTATAGATAAAGAGAACTAAAGCGAGAAACACAGGCAGTTTCCCAACGATGCCGTGCACAAAGCTGCAAACATCAGCTGAGCCTGTCTTCTGCGCAAGGCCCAGTGGCCAGAGTGCCTGGTACATGACTCTTTCACTTAACCCATGTGACAACCTTGGACAAGAGGAGCTGCTATTACGCCCACTTTTCAGGTGAGAAAACGGAGGCTCAGAGAAGTTAAATAATTGGTGAGAATCACACAGCTAACTAGAGACGGAGCCAGGGTTTGAAACCAGCCTGTATTTAGTGTGAGCTCTCCTGCCTGTCCAATTTAATGAGCAAACACCCATGCTCTGCTCTGTCAACGCTGTCCCGATGCCACGGGTCCAGGCTCGTACTACCCAAGATGGGAGAAGCTCAGGTTGCTGACACCCACCTCAGTCCCACTGCCAGCATGGGCTCCAGCAGCTCCTTGATATCCTGCTGGATGCCTGGCCCCATCGCCCGCGCCAGCATGCTGATACAGGTGAACACTGTGGCATCCACCTGCATGGCCTTCTGTCTCCTGCAGGGGACCAAAAGAGTGGCTTCTTCAGACACAGTGACACTGTGGGATGTCCCACCTCCAGATCACCTTGGGACAAGGAGGGCAGGGGATCAGGCATGGCCAAAATTTGCTGGTGCCCAGGTTATCTACCGCACAATCCTAGGGGGCCCACCACACCCGAGACACTGTAGATTTGAATTTACAACAATCCAGCAGATGGCAGTCATGTATCTTGAGGAAGGGGCCCCTTTCTCGAATTTGCACACAAGGCATCATACGGGTTAGCGGGGCTGGCCAAGGTAGCTATTTAGGAAGCAAACTGAACAGTGTATATTTATCAGGGACCCGGGGTAGGGCACATCCATCATATGGAAAGAAATTCTTCTCCCCCACGATGAGAAGGCTGGGCTTTAGAATGGGGAGGCTTATCCCTTCACCAGACCAATCCTTGCTACTAACACAGAGGAAGATCAAAACACAGCTACAGCCAACACTGACCACCCTCCAGCCTTAGAGGAAACACCCCGACCTCTCCAGCTTGCCGGGTACTGAAGGTTTTTCTCATATTCTCTTCACTGGACGGCTACAAGGGGTAGAATAAAGCACCTCACTTCCGTGATAAGGAAAAAGTGAGCATTAGGTCCCCTCACTTCTAGTTCAGAAGCTCTCTCTTCAGGTCTTACATCAAAAGACCTTTGAAAGCCAGAGAAAAGGGCAAAACTAGGAGATTCCCAGTTAATTATAATATCGAAAACAGCACTGGCATCTAACGTGTTCACAGGGTATTCAACGTCCCCAAATATTTGTGTATGGCTATGACTTCATTTGAAAAAGGCTGCCACTCCACTGAGGAAGGGTTGAGCTTTGTGTGATTTGCTACACCCTGGGGCTTAATGATGAGGAGGACAGGCTTAAGCTCCATGGAAACTGGGATGGAGCATCCTTCTCCCCAGCCAGATGGGGCGGAAGGTAGAATCATAACAGAGATGCTTACTTATGGGCAAAGTCCTTAGGGGGTAGGGCTGCACGGATGATGTCCAGCACCCGAGGTAAATAGACCTTGAACTCAGATCTCACAGCCACAGAGAGCAGCCCCAGGGCTTGGAAGGCTGCTGTACGTTCCTTCTCCTTCTTGACACAGCTTAAGACATGGTTCATGGTATCTTGGAGGTACTGGGTATCTGATCATAAGAAAGACAAAGCATACGGCTCATGGTCAGGGTTGGTGTATATATCAAAGGTCAGAGTTCCTATAAAACACTTAAATATAAGAATAAATTAACGGAGAGGCGCCTGGAGGCTCAGTGGGTTAAACATCTGCCTTTGGCTCAGGTCATGGTCTCAAGGTCCTGGGATCGAGCCCCACGTTGGGCTACTTGCTCAGCAGGGAGTCTGCTTGTCCCTCTCCCTCTGTCTCTCCCCTTGCTTGTGCTCTCTCTCTCTCAAATAAATAAAATCTTAAAAAAAAAAAAAAAAGGAAGGGTGCCTGGGTGACTCAGTCAGTTAAGCAGCTGCCTTCTGCTCAGGTCATGATCCCAGGGTCCTGGGATCGAGCCCCACATCGCACTTCCTGCTCAGCAGGGAGCCTGCTTCTCCTTCTCCCTCTGCCTGCCACTCTGTCTACTTGGCACCCTCTACCTCTCTGTCAAATAAATAAATAAACAAATAAAATATTAAAAAAAAAAGGAATAAATTAAGAGAGCCTGTTGAAAAAAGGTAAAGAATTTTAGAGGCTGTATTAACTAAGTCTTAAGCTTGATAATCACTCCTCAGCTACATCTTTTGGAAATATTAGAAATGTAAGATTTTTTTTCCCACTTTAATTAAAAACAAAAAAACAAAAAAACAAAATCTTAAAGGGTCTCCAAAAACAATAACATTGCATAATTATCCCCATTAGTGTTACATTTTGAGGGAAAGACTACATGCTCTTGTTTAAGAAATATATGTTAAATCTTGCTTAAAAACAAAGAGATGATCATCTAAACTATTTTATATTACACTGAAATTTAAAGTAATATTGAATACTGTTGTAATAAACAGGCCACTCTATTCAGTTTAGGCCTGGAAATCACTTTGCTATTACCCAGAGATTTTTGTTATAGTTATATTTAATAGAACAAGATTTAGTCTGTTATTTGGGAAGCCACAAGTGTATTTTCATTAAGTTTCCATCAGCCAATGTGCACGGGTAAGCGATTCTTGGGCAATTTAAGCGAAAGTGTTATTACTCCTCTGAAGGTTGGAATTTCCTGATTTTTGCCTCTTGTTTCTTCCCTTCCATCCTGCTGGCCTCAAGTCCATGCACCAGCAGAAAATACAGAGCAAGGAGAAAAGACCACACATCCACTAGCAAGTGAGGGGTGCCGAGGGCCCCCAGAAGCTCATTTAGGAGGCCAGCAGGGTCCAAACAACATAGATGCCCCCTTGCATTTACTCTAAAGAGAAAGGTCTTCTCTCAGGGCTCTCGGGGTCAAAGCACTCTGGGGCTTGAAAACAAGAGCAGGGCGCCTGGGTGGCTCAGTGGGTTAATGCCTCTGCCTTCAGCTCAGGTCATGATCCCAGGGTCCTGGGATCGAGCCCCACATCGGGCTCTCTGCTCGGCGGGGAGCCTGCTTCCCCTCTCTCTCTGCCTGCCTCTTTGCCTGCTTGTGATCTCTGTCAAATAAATAAATAAAATCTTTAAAAAAGAAAAGAAAAAACAGAAGAGCAAGGTGATGTAACCTTACAATCCGAGCACATCCACGAGGAAAATGGGACTTCTGCACGGACACAGCATTTCAGCAGGAAAGGAGCTGAGGGTGACCTCCTTTGCCCAATTCAGCACCCTAAGAGACTAGGAATTGTTCGAGGTTCCAGCACAATCTTAGCGTGTTTTTGATACAGCCAATGCTTGCGTCATCGGGAAGTTCAAGCAATGACTTCCAAGCTGTAAGCTTTAAAAAAGTGGCACCTTCCCCATGAGGCCACATGTATGGGGCTGTCCAGGCTGCATTTCAATGACACATTTTAGTATAATATTTAATAAAACAACAAAGACCCATATCAAAAGAATACACCTCTGAGCCTTGGTATCCTGCTCCTAGGCGGTCCTTTGAACTTGCTGGGGTAACTGCTTCTACAGCATGACAGACTTTGATCAAATTCGGCCTAGTTATTACTTTCTTTTGAACCACAGAAAGTTATTACTTTCTTTCAAACCACGGTTATTTAAAGCCCTACTGCACGGGGGCATGTCTGGTCATTAAAAAGGAGAACAGCTGCTGGGTACCAGGTAGAAAGAATGGAAAACTGAAAAAATACGACTTTTATGGTTATCCTTTCTCTCTGGTTCACTGATGTTATGTGGCTAATGGTCTCGCCCTTACTCAACACGTTCTCATCTCATGCACGGCACGTTGAACACCAAGCATGTATTCTTCCCATTTCGTCTGGACTGGGGGGTGAGACGGACGAGGTGGTCAGGCATTCCTGAAGCTCATCTTGCAAGGCAAGGACTGACATTCCCCGCTGACAAGTCAGGAAGTGGAGGCCCAGGAGGGTCAAAGAACCTGGCTGAAACCTCATAGTTGAGGACAGAAGTGGGATTTGTCCCAGGTCAGATGCCAAAGCCTTCCCACAGCTGGGGGCCCTAAAGGAAGGGGGAAGAGAGGACGCCCGGCTGGAGTCACCCAGGAAGGCCGTGGGGAGACGCCAGCACCTGAGCTAGGACAGCTGCAGGAGTCAGTGCCAGCCGGGCAGGAAGATGGGAGCCCACAGTCTGGCGTCTCTGAAACCTGCCGGCCCTCTTCCCTGGGAGCGGTGACCAGGGGCCAAAGCAGGCCGGTCACCGCATCCTCCCTGCCCCACAGAGAAGCTACTGCGGAATACCTAAGACCCAAACTGCCCTTCCTTTGCTCTCTCCTAAGCCGGTCATGAACTTGTCTTCCATACACGCAGAGTTGCTTGGCTCCAGAACGGCCTCCCTGCCTGCACCCTGATTCTCCCTGTGACAGCTGCAGCAACCTTGAACGAGGCGCGGCTGAAACCAGACGGGAGGCGAAGACACCAGACACGAGCCCCGCAACTGGCTTCAAACGAGAGGCAGACATGACTCTTGGGAACGACTTCTGTTCCATCTCCCTCCAACAGCGAATGACACATGTCCGCAGAAACCTCACCTGTGAAGGCAGAAGGTCGAAAGGCGGCCAGGCGGGGCAACAGATTAAGGATTGTCATCTGGATCAGCGAGTTCTTGCTATTCCTGCATTTCAGCACCCACTGGCACACCTGAGGGCGGAGGGCGAGGGTTGGTGAGGGAGCAGGAGCGGGGGCGGGGGCAGGGGCGGGGGGGGGGGCGCGGACCTCTCTCCACTCACCTGGTCAAATTTCTCCTCCATCAGATCTCTGCAACACCGACTCTCCACCAGGGTAGATTTCGCTGGGCTGGGGGAGGCCCCGAACCCCATGAGGCCTTGGTGAGAGCTGTACCCCAACAGTCCCACCAAGGCGTTGGACTGTGGGGGCTGGACGGCCTGGAAGCTGGTAAAGGGGGTGATGTGGCGCGGTTTGGTGCCGAAGCCCATGAGGTCCTTGCAGTACTTGTCATGCACCAGCTGCTGCTGTGTGATTTCTTCCATTTCTTCTCTCAGGCGCTGTGTGATGGGGGAGGGGATCCGCTTTACTCACAGGTGCCATTTGCCTAGCCGCTGTGGGGTCTGCAGAGTGACTCGTCTGCCCCACCCTGAAGGGGAACTATTTTCAAAGTGGGGGGTGCCCGCTTCTCATCTTTCTGGATTTGCCCAGAACCTTGCAGCGGGTTCTGGTCTAATTCCGGCAGAAGGGCACCACCTACTGAAGGACGAAGGAGCAGCAGGGGGCTGGCTGCCAAGGACCCCTCCCTTGGTTTGGGAAAGCTGAGCTACAAATGGCCGTGACTCTAGACCTAAGGTTGTGCCTGGGAAACCTCTGGCGAGGGTGACGGGCAATCCCACGCCCGGGTCTTGGCAGAGAGGACAGTCTCCTCTCCTCATCAGAAACCCAGGCAGAAACAACTTGGGCAAGTAATTTTCTCGGGATCTGAGGAATTCCGTGGCAGGTGGGGACTAACCTGACTTACTGAGAATTCACATCTACGTCCTAGTCAAAGGGCTGCTTAGTGACAGTCCAAACTGAGAAGGACATAAAACAATTTGTTTCTCAACTTCCATACTGTTCTCGACACAGGCATTCTCACTTTTCAGAAATGTCCTGCACTTTTCTTATCAGGCTCACCCAGGACTCCGATGCTGCTACCTGGGATGGTCAACTCTCAGTCTTCATCTTATCTTCATCTTATCTGACTTATCTGCAGCATTTGATCCAACTTGAGGTTTCCTCCTCTCTGAAAACTTTCTTCCTTGGCTTCTTGGATCCCAAAACTTCCTGGCTCCTTGCAGTTCCTCTCTTCCCCGCACAGCTGCCCCTTGGTCCCCCCTGTGTTGCTCATCTCCTGACCTTGGGTACCAGGCCCCACCTCTTCTGCAACGACACTAGCCCTCTGCTGGGGAACTAGTCACCTGGTCTCGGGACTCGACATCACGGCTATGTGCTGATGACTCCCATATCTACCTCTCCACCCAGATCCCCCCAAGAAAGACTCAGTGCTCTACCCAATGGGTGTCTCAAACTTAACATACTCATAAGCAAACTCCTGACCTTCTACCCCAAACCTGTTCCTTCTACCTCAGTCCTCCTGTCTCAGCAAATACCACCTTATCTTCCCAGTCACTCAGGCCCAAAACCTTGACTGCTCTCCTTCCCACTGTGCCCCAAGTCCCAAATTCAGAATCCAGCTACTCCTTGTGCCTGCACAGGTCCCCCTAGGATTCAAGCTGCCTCTCCTAAGGCTGCTGCAGTTCCTTCCTAACTGGACTCCGGACATAATCAGCCCCGGCCCTGCCGATAATCCACACAACAGGGCCGCCACAGAGATCCTTCTGAAACGTGAGGGTAACATCGCTTCACTGCTCAAAACCCCCTAACAGCTTCCCACTTCACACACGCGGTCTATACGGCGTCTTGTGTCCCAAGACCCCACACAATGTACCCCTTTCCTTACCCCAGCGTTCCTCTGACTCCATCTCCCGCCCCCTCTTTCCTGTCACACAACTCAGTCCCAATGGCCATCTCGTTCCCCTCCAAAGGCAGCCTGCTCCTGCCCCGAGGCCTTCGCACCTACAGACCAGCTGTCTGAAACACTCTGCCCAGGTCTCTATTTGTATGGCTCTTTCTTACCTCTTTCACAACTGTGCCCAAATGTTACCTTCTAAAATGTAATCCTTGATCCATGCTAGCACTTCCTGGTCTCTTCCCTGCCCTACTTTTCTCCAGAACACTCATCACCATACAATACCCTACAGCTGAGCCTTGAACAGCAGGAGCATGAACTGCACCGGTCCATTTACTATGGATGTTTCCCCATAAACCCAGTACTTTCTCTTTCTTATGATTTTACCAGTATTTTATTTTCTCTAGCTTACTTTGTTGCAAAAATATAGTATACACAAAACATATTGAAATGCGTGTTAATTGACTGTTCATGTTATCGGTAAGGTTTCTGGCCAACAGGAGGCTATTAGTAGTTATGTTTGGGGGAATCAAAAGTTATATGTGGATTTTCGACTGTGTGGGGGGACTGATGCCCAAAGGTCGTTCAAAGGTCAGCTGTGTACCTTTCTACTTATTTGTGTATTGTCTCCCCCTGGTAGAATAGAATGTTTTATTTACTGCTGCATTACTCTGGCTCTTAGGCAGGTGCTCAATGAATATCTGTTGAATGAATTAACAAGTTATAAAATTATAATCTTATATCTGGAATAGACACGCCCCCCCCACCCCACCTCCCGTGCAACTTTACAGAAATACGTCATAACTTGTTTGACTTTTTGGCTTTCTCGTTTCTCTACAAATGTCTTTCTACAGTAGTGAGCCCTCTTCCATGGCTGGCTTCGTTTCAGTGCCTGCATCACAGAGGGATCCGTGTCGTAAAAGGCATCAAGTGCAATCCTGACTAATCAGACGTCCCCTGGGTCCTGGCCCTGCTTCTTCCAGGTCCTTCTCCCCCATCATCTAGTGCCAGTTCTGAGACACTCACCTCCCTCAAGTCATCTTCTGCTCGGTCCTCTGCCGTGGCGTCTGTTAGCTCTTGAGATTTTCCAAGATCGTGTCACCCTTCAGCACCCCCCACCCTTTGGAACCATATTCGCTTTCTTTCGATCTCTTTCATGGTTTCTTTGACTGGCTTTGTTGCAACTCCTATGAAGTCATGCGTGAGATCTGGTCACAGTTTTCTCCAGCCGGAATCTATTGTTTCAGGCTTGATGACATTTGGGGCTTTGTCTACAACAATGGCATTTTCAATGGAGCAATCCTTCCAGACTTCCCATCGGGGTTCTCTTCCGTAGTGTTGACAATCCTTTTCATGAAGTGTGATGTGTAATGAGCCTTAAAGTCATGACCCACCCAGATCTGGAGGCTGAATTAGAGACATCGTATTTGGGGGCAGGTAGGTGATTTTGATGGCTGGTGTTGAGCTCCTGGGGTTCCGGGTGGCCAGGGACGTTGTCCAATATTGAAAGAATTTCAAAAAGCGGTCCCTTACCCGCAAGGTACGTCTTGACTTCCGAGACAAAGCAGAGTTCTTGTGGTGTTTATCTCCTCCCTTCAAAGCTCCAGGGCTAGCAACTTACAGATAAGGGCCGTCCTGATCATAAAACTCGACTGTGCTGTACAACGAGAGAATTAGCCCGCTACTTCCTGCCTGGAATCCTGGTGCTTGCTTCTCCTCCTAATAAATGTCCTTTGTGGCATTTTCTTTTCCGGAGTAAGGCACTTTCGTCTGCACTAAAGGCCTATTCAGACACATCCTTTCTCTTCAGTGATCATCTTTATGGCCTCTGGGAACTCATCTGCTGCCTCTTAGTCAGAAGCAGCGGCTTCTCCTGTTATCTGGACTTTTTTTTTTTTTTTTTAAGTCAAACCTCTTTCCAAACTTATCAAACCATCTTCTGCTGGTATTCAATTCTCCAGCTTTCGGTCCTTCACCTTCCTTTTGCTCTCAAGTTGTCAGATAATGATTTCCCTTTTTCTTGAATCGTGTTAGTCTGGGAGTGTGCCTTTCTTATGGCAATCCTGTTCCCACATAAAAGCTGCATGTTCAGTATGAGATAAAAAGAGATTTTTCAAAAAGCACGAGATTTTTGTGCCGGTTGGCATAGCTGCAGCAACAGCTTCGCGGATTTCCTTTTCCTTTTTTGCGACGGTCCTCATGCTGGATTCCTTTGTCTTGAAACGGAGGGCAGCCACAGCTGCAGACCTTAATCAGTGCCCCGCAAGCAATTCACCTTTCTTAGAATGTCATGACTTGCTTCTTGGCTCTCTTACTAGTGGCTCTCGGTCCAGTTCCATAGTATTTTTTTTTTTAAGATTTTATTACTTATTTATTTGAGAGCGAGAGATCACAAGTAGGCAGAGAGGCAGGCAGAGAGAGAGGAGGAAGCAGGCTCCTCACTGAGCAGAGAACCCAATGCAGGGCTGGATCCCACGACCCTGGGACCATGACCCGAGCCGAAGGCAGAGGCTTTAACCCACTGAGCCACCCAGGTGCCCCCCGGTTCCATAGTATTATTCAAGGTTACAGTACTGCTCTAAACATGACGGGAAACACAGAAGTGCGACAGGGCACTTTTCACGGCGACTGGAAGGGCGGACCGTGCACACAGAAGATGAGCCTCGCACAGTATTTTAGCCAGACATTTGCAACTCTCGAGCTCACGGCAATAGCAACAGGAAGTGGCTACTGAACTACTGTAGAAGACAGCATGTCACGCAAATTTTACGCAGTTAGGATTTAATATCGTATCTTCAGATTTGCTCACGTTTCTCTAGACTGCGAACGGCACTGTGTACAGTCTGTCAGTGCTGGTGTGCGTGAGTTCAGGTAAATTTCTAATTGTGTAATAGATTTGTGCATGTTTTGTGGTAGGAATGAAACAGACTAGTATCTACATGTATCTCATGCATTTGCGACATACCCAACTTCTTAATTTATCCAATGTTTCTAGGCTACGCGATTCATCTGTTAGGTTTCCAGATATCACAAACCTCCAAAAAACTTCCCAACATTTTTACTGGAAAAAAAAAAAAAATCCACATATATGTGGACCCATGCAGCTCAAACCTGTGTTGTTCAAGGGCCGACTATATTTAGAAACCTCACAGGAGCCCAATGAGGTGGATGAGATCCCCGTGAAAAGCAAGAAAAATGAGGCTAAAGGAAGTAAAATAACGTACCCAAGCCAGACAGTAGAGAGAGGAGCGGGAATTCCAAGCTAGACTCCTGGGTCCTCCACACACAGCAGCAGGTGCTGGCCCACGCCTACAGCACGGCCATTACCAAATGACCCCCAGGTCTATTCAAGCAAGAAGCCCGGGGGCAAAATTGCACACCAGCTCACTCCCCACAGGAGGACTCGTGGACAGAGCTCTACTTCCAGATACAGCCTGCATCCAGCATGCTGACACGGAAGCCACACCACGAGTCTACACGGCCAACGCCAGTGGAGGTCACCACCATCACCCGCCCAGACCACTTCAATAGGCCCCCAGGCAGCCAGGAGAACGGGACCCCCAACTACAAGCAGCGCAGTTGACCAAGGGCCCCTGCTGTGACTCTGAAAATGTCACCATGTTGGTGGCACGGCCGCACCTGTCATGGGCTGGCTGCCTCTAGCCAAGGAAAGCACATGGGAGCGATGCTGCGGCGGGCCTCCCCGGAGAGCCAACTGTGGCCTGAGGCCCCCACGGTGGCCCTGCATGGGAGCCTGGCATGCTTCCAGCCCACTCTCCTTCGCTGTCTTGTGATGGCTCGCCCGCCTCTCCTTGCTCTCTCCCAGTTTCTCTCTCCCAGGCTATTTCCCTAACAAAAATGCTGGACTTTTAACCACACCCCCTAACTAGTCTCTTGCTTTCATTCCTGCCCCTGCACAAGCACCACTTTGCCCCACAAGTCACCAATGATTATTAAAAAGAAGGTCCTCACACCACTCCCCAGTATACACACCCCAGATTTTTGCAGTGAGAATAAAAGCCAGTGCTTACCACAAACATGAGGCCTCTGAATTGGGCCCTCCCCTCTCTCCCTCGGTCTTGTGCCCCACCCACATTTCCCTTTTTTCTGTTCCCCGAACTTGTCAAACTCTCTCCTACCTCAAAGCCTCCACCTGGAACTCAATCTTCCTGCCTATTGCAAGGCTCACCCTTCCATGTCCTGCAGGTCTCAGCTCAAACAGCACCACCCCGGAGAGGAAGTCATCCCCTCCCCCTGCTCCCCTCCATCCCATTACTTAGTGCTTTTCTGAAATGACCTTGTTTACTTGCTTATCGCCTGTGTCCCTTACATCATACCCTCATAAGGACAAGGATGTCGCCTGTCCTGTTCACGGAATGGCACGTGGGAAACCAGACTCCCTGCTGACACGGCTTCTCACCTCTCCCTCCATGCTGCTGATGCGGACCAGCTCGTTGAGGATCAGCAAGGCTCCATGGATGCGATCATCCCGATTCATGCCCTTCTCCTTGGCCAATGTCTCATCAAACCCTTTCTCTGCTTCTTCAAATGTGTGCTATGAGAGATACAGAATGTGTCAATTACCCAAGGTCCAAAGGTAGAAAGAACACAGGCCTATCCCCTTCACATAGGGGGTTCTGCGGTGTGACCAGACCTGCTCAGTGGCTTGTGCCAGCAACATCAATGATATGAAGTAACCAAGTTCTCTCCTTTAATTTAGCTTGAACCCGCACAATATCGTGAGGTAGAGACCATGACCATCCCTACTTAGATGAACAGAGGCTCCAGGAAATTAAATGGCTTGTCCAAGTTCACACAGCAAATTGTGCCAAGCCTAGAACCCACGTCTCCAATGCCACGTTCAGGGCTCTCTTTGTAGTAATAAGCTCCTTGGTTTAGGTTTTTCGGCACCAGCAATGGGCACAGGGCTTATGATGCTGGAGGAGAGAAAACCAGCCCTTTCTAAGTATCATTGTATGTTGCTGCTTCTCAGATACCCATTTTTCTATAATTTAAGAGCTCTAAGAAGAGAGCTCTTATAATTGTTGACAAGAAGACAGTGAGTCACAGTTTAACTGGATCACATTTTCATTCTTAGTGGTACCATAAAATAAAGGCGTGGCGACCAACAGATCTTTGCTCTAGTGAAATCCAATGAAATAACTATTGATTTGTACTGAGCTTACGAAATCACTGGAGACCCATGCAAATGTGATGCCTGCTCTGTGGCAAGGCCCCGTGGCAGCCCTTTGGGCCAGACAATGCTGTACGGACACGTGCTCGGCAGGGGGTGGGATGGCCACGTGCTCACCCGGTACCACTGAGGCTTCTGCATCTCCTTTGGCTCACGCTGGGTGGTGAGAATCAAACAGGCACGAAGGGCGGCTACGGCTCCCTCACGGATGGCCTGTTTGGGGTCCCACACGGCCACAAAAATGTTGTCAAAGAAGGGCTGCACTTGCTGGAAGAAGAAGGTGGGGACGCTGATGGCCAGCTCGCGGAGAACCAGAACCTGGGAGAGAAAAGCACACAGAGGACTCTCGTCTGTGCCAGACAGTTTGGTTCTGTCACGATAGGTCTCTTGTCATCCTGGAGCATATATATGCATTAGGAGGAGAGCAAACTTGTCCACCCTCCCAGCTAGGAATCTCTGGCGATCTAGGAGTAAAAGTAAAATTGATCAAACATCTTAGTGTCCGTTATCCTAGGGTGTTTACAAACCCAGGATGTTCGTCATGTTAGAACATAAGCTCTGAAAGGTAGATGTGTTTTATACTTTGTATACTGCCCCACTGATAGCCTAAAACCATCCCTGGAACACAGCATTATTCAATAAGCATTTATTGAATGAACTAAGAACACCATTTGATATTTACTCTCGCTATTATGTTCCTCTGACAATGGAAGAAACTGAAGGTCAGAGGTTGCTCCAAGTTTCGGAGTCAGGAAGGACAAAACGGACTTGAACCAGGCTCCGTGTGTCTGTTTCTCACCCAGTACCAGGATCCCCGCTCGTGGGGCTGGCTCCTAAAGAGGGAGCCAACTGGAAAGGATCCAAATGACGCTTTGATCCCTACCACATTCATTCTCAGATTCCCTGTCTCTCTCTCTCTCTTTTTAAAAGATTTTATTTATTTAAGAGAGAGCAAAAGCAGGGGGAGCTGCAGAAGGATAGGGAGAAGCAGGCTCTCCGCTGAGCAGGGAGCCCAATGCAGGGCTCGATGCAAAGACCCTGGGATCATGACCTGGCTGAAAGCAGAGGCTTAACTAACTGAGCTACTTAGGCGCTGCCCTCTCCCTGATCCTCTCTCTTTTTTTTTTCAAGATTTTATTTATTTGACAGAGAGAGATAGTGAGAGAGGGAATACAAGCAGGGGGAGTGGGAGAGGGAGAAGCAGGCTTCCCACCAAGCAGGGAGTCTGATGCAGGACTTGATCCCACGTTGGGCTTCACAATGGGGATGGAGCCTACTTTAAAAAAAAAAAAAAGAAGAAGAAGAAGTGGAGATACACCACGAGAGGAGGAAAAAAGGCTCCCACTCCCCCAGTGCAGAATAGCCAATGGGGAGAGAGGAAGTCTGGGCCAGGTACTAATCGATCAATAAATACCTAAAAAACAAACAAGAGGGGCACCTGAGTGGTGCAGTCAGCCAACAGCTCAGGTTGTGATCTCCGGGTCCCGAGATTGAGTCCTGTCTCAGGCTCATGCTCAGCGGGGAATCTGCTTGAGACTTTCTCTTCTTCTCTCTCCGCCCCTCCCCGCACTCACACACACATATGCACGTGCTCTCTCTCTCTCTCAAATCAATAAATTTAAACAAACAAACAAATAAATAAGACAAGAAAGGCCTGAAAGGAGGCAGGCCACTGCTCCCAGTGGGGGAGGTGAAGGCCCTACTGCCCTGCTCCTCCCCTACTCTTAGTCCCTCCGTACGCCCAGGGTACAGCACAGGGACCTTGACAGACACTGACAGGATCACATATACAGTTGTCTGGGGCTTTGGAAACCTTTTGGCTTGTGGCTTCTTCTCTTGCCTATGGCTGAGAGGTGTCTTCTGCTTAGGAGGCAATGTTGATTCTAGAACATTAGAGGTCAAGGTATGGGATGCACTTAGGGCTGCCTCTCCAGCAACAAAAGACAACTCTAAGTTTTGTCTTCAGATATGGAGCTCAGGGCAAAAAGAGAAAGGGATTTGGGACAGAACTGAAGGCCCCTGAGAAGCACAGTGGCTTTGCCTGGAACGTTCCCTCACTGTCTGCCTTTCAGGGACCTGAGCATGTTGTGTGGGGGACCCCGCCCCATGGGCACTCACAGCTGCGTGTCTCCGGCCCTCATTGCGGTCGGCGCCCAGCCACTCCAAGGCTCGCTTCACCTCAAACTCCACATACTCAGCCGTGAAAGTGTCACCTGCCATGGCGAGGCGGCCAATGGCCTTGGATGCCATCTCCATGACGACTGGGTCATTGGAGGGGAGGAGGTTCCGAAGATAGTTCGCGAATCTGCCGATGCGAGTGGCATTCCCGCCTTCCACTCCTATGAGGCTGGCTGGGAAAGAGAGGGAGGCAAAGGGTGAGGTTGGGCGCATCCTATCCAGGAGAGCAAGGCTGAAAGGGAGGCTGGCAAGTGACCTCTTCCTTCTACTTTGAGCACAGAATGCAACTTCCAGACGGGAAGGATGTGGAGAGTTTTCATTTTAAAGCAACAGACTTGATACTTGGGCCAGAACACCTACCTACAGCCAAATAACCTCATTTTCGCACAGATGATTTATTTTCCCAACAAGAAAAAGAGAACGAACTGAGAATGAATAGGAATCCACCAAACCAGGCCCTGGGATTTGCGAACGACACGCTTTTCATCCGTTCCCCACCTCTCCCTTCCGTTCGTGAGCCCTGCTACGCCAAACTGCTCTAGGGGGACCCCAGAGCCTGCAACAAGCAACGTGGGGTGGCAGAAGGGAAGGGGGCTTCCAGTCTCAGCAAGGCCACTATCTGGCCCTAGAAAAGCTGTGCCACAGGTCTCAGACTCTGTGTCTGAAAATACCAGCTCTGCCCATGCTGCTAGAACTCATGCCGGAATAAGTACACTGAAAGCCACAAGGCTCCTTAAAAATTCCTTAAACAGATAAGAACGCGGCACCAGTACACAGCAGACACAGGGGCAGTGGACACAAAGGTGAACCCCCCTTTATTTCCAGCTGTTACTCTCACCAGAGACTCCGTCCTTACCTATGGCCAAGATGCCCCCTTTCCTCTCATTGGCATCTGAGCTGGAAACCAGTTCAAAAATGTGATGGTTCAGCTGATCATAGAAGCGAGTAGACTCCTCCTGACTCATCTGCAAAGGAAGGTGTACTCAGAACAGCCTCGGCTGACTCCCTGAAGCTGGGGCAGGGGTAGGGGAGGGGGCGGCTTCCGGGGGGGGGTAAGGACTGAGCAGCGGCCGGCAGGCACAGCTCAACCCAAAGGACAAAGCTGCTGCCCACTTTCACGGTTGTAAACTGTGGCATCTGTTTATGGGACAAACACTTGTCGAGCAGGCGACATCCCGGCGTTCCAAGGATGAACAAGACACCTTCCTGACGTCACATGGGCTGACTCTCTAGAAAGCCCCAGGCTACCAACTCTCTAAACCCATCCCAACCACTGCTATCAGATGGAAGGAACTGAAGGTCTGGAATACAGTAGGATAAACAAAAAAAAAAAAAAAAAAGAAAAGAAACAGCTGACTCCACACTGACTCCTGAATGCCATCACAACACAGAACTGCCATAGAACCGTCCAGGCGCTGCAAAGGAACCTGGGCGTTCTAAGACAGGAGGGATTAGAGGCCTTCATGTTCCAAACCCTCCCTGAGCTGTCAAAGGAGTCTAAACCGCTGCTGGCACATTTGGACCAAACACCCCTGGACGAATCACGGCAGCCCAAACCTCTCGAAGCTCCATGGTCACATAGTGCTGGAGCTCCTTGGCAGCTTTGGCCCTGGTCTCCTCATTCCGGCTCTTCAGGCCACTGGCGAACTGCTGCAGGACGCTCACGTTGCTAGACGTGGTGGTGGCTGCGGTGGCGGCAGCGGGTCCGGTTCCCAGCATCTTGGCCTGAGGTTCTTTGGAGAGAAACTTCCTTGAATGCTCTGCATCACAAACCACGGTGATGAATTTCTTTCTTTATGACCGGGGTTCCTCAGTACAGGTTTCCACCCCTCCCAGGTCAGGAAGGGGATTGTAAAAAGGTTGGAAGACCTCACCGAGGAACGTACAGAAAGCCTTGATTTAGTCAACAGTGACTGGCATTTAAAAGAGGCGGCGTAGGGTGCCCGGGTGGCTCAGTGGGTGAAGCCTCTGCCTTGGGCTCAGGTCATGATCTCAGGGTCCTGGGATCGAGCCCCGCATTGGGCTCTCTGCTTGGCGGGGAGCCTGCTTCCCCCCCTCTCTTTCTGCCTGCCTCTCTACCTACTTGTGATCTCTCTCTTTCTCTCTGTCAAATAAATAAATAAGATCTTAAAAAAACAAAAAACAGGTGGCATAGCAGACAAGGTCAAACGGTGGGCTGTGGAGCCAGACTACCTGGGTTCAAATCCAGTCCAAAATTACAGGGCGCCTGGGAGGCCCAGTCAGTGAAGCATGTGCCTTTGGCTCAGGTCATGATCCCAGGGTCCTGGGATCGAGCCCCCGCATCAGGCTCCTTGCTCAGGGGGGAATCTGCTTCTCCCTCTCCCTTTGCCTGCCCCCCTGCTCCCTCTTGTGCTCTCTCTCTAATAAATAAATAAAACCTAAAAAAATTGTATCAAAATTATATTCTTGAGGAAAATACTTAAAATGTCCCTGTTTCCTCACCTGCAACAGGGGAACATTACCTAACTCATAGCGTTGATGTGAGGGTTAAACGAGTTAATAAATGTTAGCAAGGGCTCGGAACAGTGCCAGGCACACACTGAGTGCTTAGTAATTGTTAGCTATTATTATCACTATGACCACTACCGACACAGCCTAGTGCCAGGCACTAGAGATGGGGAGGTAAAGAGAGAATAAAACAAGCCTAAGACTGTTCCTTTCCTCAAGGCGTTCAATTTAAAGAGGGACAATGATTATCCTATAGCAGCACTGGCCAGCAGAAATACAATACAAGCCACAGGTGTAATTTGACATTCCCTGGTACCCGTATCAAAAAAGGTAAAAAGAAAACAGGAGAGATTAATACATTTTTTTAAACCCAATACATCCAAAGTATCATTTCAACATGTCATCAACATAGAAAGTATTGATACAGTGTCCATTCTCTTTTTGTCCTAAGTCTCCAAAATCCACTGCCCACGTGGCAATCTCCACGCGGACTAGTCACGTTTCAAGCGCTCTAAGCCACCTGCGGCTGGTGGTGATTGTGTTGGACAGGGCGGGTCCATAAAATAGGAGTACTTGGAATTGTAGTACTTGAGCTAAGAGACTGACCAGTTCCTGAGATCACACATTCATTCCTCAATTAGGGACTATCCCTTCCCTCACTGAGCCTACAATCTAGGGGGAAAGTGGCCAACATAGGGCTCAGCCCAGACTGCCATGGGAGTAACATATATACCTATCCTAGGGATGTCCAGATTATATTAGAAAATCAAATTGTCCGAGAGCCTGGGTAGCTCAGTGGGTTAAGCCTCTGCCTTCAGCTCAGGTCATGATCTCAGGGTCCTGGGATCGAGCCCCGCATTGGGCTCTCTTCTCAGCAGGGAGCCTGCTTCCCTCTCTCTCTCTCTCTCTCTGCCTGCTTGTGATCTCTCTCTCTTTCTCTCTCTGACAAATAAATAAATAAATCTTAAAAAAAAATCAAATTGTCAAATTCTTATTTTTGAGAGTATTTGTGAGATGCAGAGGGGAAAAAAAAAAAGACACCAGGTTGTAACTGGTTTTGTAAAGCTATTAAATGCTCCAATGCCAAGAAGAAGACTGCAGAAGGAAACGTCATCCTCCAGGGGAGAGGAAACTGAAGGATCCCTGAGGACAAAACTGACTACGGGGTGTGTGCCCTCCCGCCTGCCACGCCGGGGAAGGAGGCTGGCGAGGAATTCTCTTTCTCAGGAAAGAACTAGAGTATCTTCCTTCACAGGGTCTGCGACCCACAGGCCCATCTGCTCCAGGCACAAATCAGCGAAGGTACTGGAAGTCAGATGTCCCGAGAGTCGTGGTGAGGGCTTGCTCAAGATAAAGTTGGGGTGGCTGAAACTGGGGATGGGGGCGGGGAGGGCAGAGAGGATGAAACCCAAGGATGGAACCCAGCTCAGGTCCGGGGACTGGGTCCTTGAGAGGTCCCCAGGGGGCAGACCGAGGGGCACACCCGACACTGCCCCTCTCTGCGGTCAGTGTGTAGGTGGCTAGGAAGAAGGGGCGACTGCGGGGCATGGAGACCCAAACGCGCCCCGGCAGTACCGGGGCTGATGGGCCGGCCTTCGTGGCGCCAGGGACGCACGGCTGTCTGAAAGGCCTGGGGGTCTCCTGGGGATCCGGGAGACGGTGGGTGCTGCCTCGCCGGGAGGGGGTCAAGGGCTCTGACAGCGCCCAAGCCCGTGGGGCCGGTACGGAGAGGACCCCACGTCCCAGACGGGCGACTTTCCGCTCCCCCCACCCCCACCACGGACCAGGCTGACCCTGGGACTGGACACTCCTCCGCCTTGGAGGGGTCGGTGCCAGGCCCCAGACTCACCGCGCGGCCTCGACTAAGGCCTCAGCTGCCGCCACCAGCGAGGCTATCGCCCCTTCAGGCCCCCGGCCGCACCACCCGCCTTCCCCGCTGTCCTCTAAGCCGGGCGGGAGGGAGGGTGGACCCCCAGCTCAGAGGACCAATCGGCAGGCTTAAGAAGAAGATGGACTGGAAGGCAGACCAATAGAAATGAAGGAGAAGTGAGGCTTCGGGACCCGGCTTCTTTAGGGGGCGGGGACTGTCCAAATAGACAAACCACGCGGCCAGTGGCCAGCGAAAGCAGGCTTACGTCAATGCGGAAGAACCAATGGGTCTTGGGTTGATTTCAATCACTTCCACGCGCACATCCGGTGCATCGCTACTATTAGTCCCCTCTGCATCGACACTGGTGGCATGTAGTCCGCCGTGTGGGTACCGTGGAATGCGACTCAGAGGCTGTGCGTCCTGCTCGCTTTAACCGGAGCGTAGGCGACGTCTGTGCCCTGTGATTACCCGAGCACAGACCTAGAACTTTCCGACTGGTGCTACTCATGTCCCCGTGATTTCTCTTTTGTTAAATGCGGTATGCATCTTAAACCGTTTTTAGTTAGAATTTCCCAGTTTTCCAAAATTACCTAGTTCACAAGATCTTTCGCGGGAGGCCATAACCAAGTTTTAGCTAAATGCCCTTCTCCCAAATAAATGATTTCCAAATAACATCATTTACAATCATCCAGGGACACCTGGCTGGCTCAGTTGGTGGAGCATGGGACTCTCGTTCTCTGGTTCTCAGTTCAAGCCTTGGGCGTAGAGCTAGTAGCTTACTTTAAAAATAAATAAAATGAAATAGAATAAAATAAAAATATTCTTTCAAACAATAGCAAAAATGGAATTTGACCACATCTCTCTCTCTCTCTCTCTTTTTGCCATGGTTATTATAATAACAAATTCCTCAGTGGCTTCCAATAGAGGTCTGATTAAATAAAATATGATGCATTCATATTAAGGAAAACGTATGGAGCCATTAATCATGGTAATGTAGATTAATATTTGCTGAGAAGGAAAAGGGTTCACGATTTGTTAAAAGAAAATACAAGTTATACAACAATATTAGTATAATATACCCCTTTATAAAACTTTTATATATTTCTTAGGTGTCTATAACCACAGGAGGGAATATACAACTAAGACATAATACAATACGGAGAAGGTATACTTTTCCCTTTATATGTTACCATCAAGTACTTGTATAATCCAAAGAAGTATCCGTTGAAGATATGTAAGTTTCCAGAAGTTCTAAAGTGCCAAATTAAAAAGGTTTGGCAGTAGTCTGTGGCTAACAAAATGCTTTGGCAGGGGCACCTGGTTGGCTCAGTCGTTAAGCATTTGCCTTTGGCTCAGGTCATGATCTCTGGGTCCTGGGATCAAGCCCCACACCAGGCTCTCTTCTCAGCAGCAAGCCTGCTTCTCCCTCTCCCACTCCCCTGCCTGTGTTCCCTTTCTCACTGTGTCTCTCTCTGTCAAATAAATAAATAAAATCTTAAAAACAACAACAACAATGCTTTGGCAGATTTTTTTTTTTATTTAATTCAAGGTTACTACTTTAGGTTTAGAATCTTTTTATTGTACTACTTATTCTCTGAAATAATTGTCCCTCTGAATTTCATATTTTCCACTTGTGTTCAGCATCTCTATATTTAATCATCAAACATTTAAAATATATAATGTGTTCACTGTTCAAATCCAAAATAAATAATGTTTATCATGAAAGGTCTCGCTCCACTCCTGGCCTTTCACTATTTTTTTTTTTTTTTTTTTTTTTTTAAAGATTTTATTTATTTATTTGACAGAGAGAGATCATAAGTAGGCAGAGAGGCAGACAGAGAGAGCGAGAGGGAAGCAGGCTCCCTGCTGAGCAGAGAGCCCGATGTGGGACTCGATCCCAGGACCCTGAGATCATGACCTGAGCTGAAGGCAGCAGCTTAAACCACTGAGCCACCCAGGCGCCCCCTTTCACTATTTTCTTAGTTCTTACATATCCCTAGAGTTTTCTATGTAAATATAAGCAAGTATAAATGCATATTCTTATTTTCCTTTCATTACTACCTACACTGTTTTGGACTTTAAAAAATTTTAGTAGCTCTTGGGGCGCCTGGGCAGCTCGGTTCGTTGAGCGTCCTACTCTTAATTTGTGCTCAGGTCATGGTCTTGGGGTCTTGGCATCATGGGATCAAGCTGTGAGCAAGGCTCAGTGCTCAGCATGGAGTCTGCTTGTCCCTCTCCTTCTACTCCTCCCTCCCTACATTCTCTCTCTCTAAAATGAATAAATAAATAACATCTTTAAAAAAATTTTAGTAGATCTTGGAGGTCTTTCTTAATATATAGAAAGCTAGCTTCTTCTTTTGTTATTGTTATAACTGCATAGAATCCCATCACATGGATGTACCATAATTTATTTTTCCAGTCCTCTGTTAATGGACACGTGTGTTGATTCCAAATTCTTGCTGTCATTAATGATGGAGTGATGAATGTCTTTGTACATATGTAATTTTTTTTCCCCTGGCAGCTACACCAAATAAACACTCAGAAATGGAATTACAGGGTCAGGATAAATGCATGTGTAGTTGATGGAGAACATCAACTTGATCTCTATAAAGGAGATACTAATTTTCATTTCCACAGGCAATATATAATATTTTTATCACCCTGAGACATAAGACCCTGTTTTCTTTCCTTTTTTTTTTTTTAAAGATTTTATTTATTTATTTGACAGACAGAGATCACAAGCAGGCAGAGAGGCAGGCAGAAAGAGAGGAAGAGAAGCAGGCTCCCCGCTGAGCAGAGAGCCCGATGAGGGGCTTGATGCCAGGACCCTGGGATCATGACCTGAGCCAAATGCAGAGGCTTTAACCCACTGAGCCACCCAGGCGACCCTCTTTTTAAAAAAATTTTATTTATTTATTTGATGGGGGGTGCACGAGTAAGGGGAGTGGCAGGCAGAGAGAAGGGGAGAAGCAGGCTTCCTGTGGAGCAGGGAGCCCAATGCTGGGCTCAATTCCAAGACCCTGGGATCATGACCTGAGCTGACAGCAGACACTTACCTGACTGAGCCACCCTGTTGCCCCAGGCCCCGTTTTCTAATTAATGATCAAAGATGTTTTTATAGCAATAGTAATCAATGCATTTATAGGTCTCTTTTCAGTTTACAAAGAACTTTCTTATGTTAAATAATAGAGAATATTTATTGAGCACTTACAATATCAGGCATTTTGGTGGATATTATCATGTAGCAGTTAAAAGCAAATTCGAGTGTAACTGAAGCTGAAACTTTGCTCCAACACTTAATAGCTATACAACCAGGTCTTAATCTCTTTGTACCTATTTCTTTATCGTAAAACTGAAGGGATTATAACGTCCTTACCTCTACAGGCAGTGTTGTGGGGTTAAATGCTAATACACATTAAGGACCTAAAACACTCTATGACACGTGTGAACGGTGGATAAATGCTATCACTTATGCCGGAACACTTCTGTGAGACAGGTTGTAGTGTTTCCACTTCGTACTTGAGTTAAACAGACATAGAGAGGGATTGAATCATAGAATTGATGAGTGATGGAGCCAGGATTTCGAAATATCTGCTTCTTCCTTTTGTCCAGTTTGACAACATAGAACACTTGGGTCTGGCCAGCTCGCAAGAATGTGCTGGGTGGTAGAAAAATTAGTCAACAAGGGAGGGGACATGTATGTAGGTACAGGGCTGGCTTCATGGCTGTGTGAGGCTGTATTGCTCTGTCTTAAAATTCTTAATGACTTCTAAACAAGGGGCTGCACGTTTTTATTTTGCACTGGGCACCAAAATTATGTAGTCTGTCCCAGGTACATATATGTGTATTGTAACTTTCACCATGTGAATGAGGTATAGCATATCACTTATAAATAATAATAAAATGCACATGCTTTTTATTGCAAAGTCCATACGGCAAATTGATTCTAACAGTACGCTTTTGGGAGGGGGCGGAGATTGCATAGCCTCTCTAGGCTGCAACTGACCGATGTAGTTCTGATATGGATGTTGGTTGATATTTTCTTTCATATCTGCTGCTATTCACAACGTGGGGCTGCAGAGCTGACACACTTTTAAGTTTAATCCGCATTGTTAACTTATCCCTGTCATTTCTTAAGTCCAGATGATCAACAAAACAATTAACAAGCATCTGCTGATCTGTGTGGTATAAATACTCCCACTGTGGCAGATTTCAAGCTACCAACGGATGTCACTGAAGGGAAAGCTGGTAAGAGATGAGCATATCATATTTTCACAGACATTAACAATCTGAAGCACATAAATGGTAAAATGGAGTGAAATAATTAGGAAGTAATGAATTTTGTTGCCTTTGTTTGTAATATAATTTATCTCATAAATTTGTATAATTTAATTTTTAATAATGGCTGTGCTTAATGACCAGCTCAGAAAATTCCTAAAAATTTAACACTTGGCTCCCTCCAGCCGAAACAAGCTACAGATATGGACCATAAGCTTCCAGAAGGCAGGCAATGAAGACACAGAGCTGGCCACGTGGTAGAGTGGGAAGGAGGGCTGTGAGTAGGTGAGTAGTAACCTGGACTGTGGATAAAGACGTAGGCAGGCCAATATAGGGCAAATGGTAATTGCACCATAAAAAAGGGGGATTGTTGCTGTTGTGATTATTACTACAGCTAATAACTTCTTGGACTTCATTTTCTATTCCAGAGCTTCGTTTTCCATTTAAAAAGTGGGAGGTAATCATACCTTTCTTATCGTCCTCAATGTGTTCCCTGATTTGTGTCCATTTTTTCACTGCTGCGTACGACATAGTAAGTGCTCAGTAAATGCTTGTTGAATGAAAAAATGAATCCTATTTCGTTGAGTGGAAGCTCTAGGTCAGTCGTAATCGGGTCATCCTTGGGGATATACTAAGTGATGCTGCGGGTCTGGGGGCAGCTGCCGGGCTCGGATCCTCGGTGAGCGAAGGGCTGGATAGCGGGGTTTCCACCAGCCCCGCCCCCCGCCCCCAAGCCCGCCCCCAAGCCCCAGGCCCCGCCCCCGCCTCGGCCGGGCCCGCGCGTCGGCCCCTGTTTCCGGGCGGGCCTCCGGAGGCGGGCGCACAAGATGGCGGCCCCAGTACTTTGGGGCGAATGGCAGCAGCTCGTCCTCGGGCTCTAGCCCGGCCCTTAGTGAGGTGGAAAGACAGGCTTCGCCCGGGTGACAGGAGGACTGGGCGGTGCCGCCGGGCCTCGTGGGCTGCCAGGTCCGCCCGGTGCTACCCCGGGGGCCCGCCGCCTCCCCAGCCCAACCCCGGGGCGGAACCGAAGGAAGGTCAGGTCTGGCCGTCCCGCCCCGCGCCCCGTGGCTCTTCGTGGGTGTTCACTATTAACTTTGACTTCAGCCACGTGTAGCTTCCATGGCGGCCTCACAGGTCCCAGGGGAGATTAACATACAGGCGGGAGAGACGGCCAAGCCCGGGGACAGGGACCTGCTGGGGAACGACTGTCCGGAGCAGGACAGGCTTCCCCAACGCTCGTGGAGGCAGAAGTGCGCTTCCTACGTGTTGGCCCTGCGGCCCTGGAGCTTCAGTGCTTCGCTCACGCCGGTGGCCCTGGGCAGCGCCCTAGCCTACAGATCCCAGGGCGTCCTGGATCCCAGGCTGCTGGTGGGTTGTGCCGTGGCTGTGCTGGCCGTGCACGGGGCTGGCAATCTGGTCAACACTTACTATGACTTTTCCAAGGGCATTGACCACAAAAAGAGTGATGACAGGACCCTGGTGGACCGAATCTTGGAGCCCCAGGATGTCGTCCGGTTTGGAGTCTTCCTCTACACTTTGGGCTGTGTCTGTGCCGCTTGTCTCTACTACCTGTCTCCTCTGAAACTGGAGCACTTGGCTCTCATCTACTTTGGAGGCCTGTCGGGCTCCTTTCTCTACACAGGAGGTAAGAGTTGGCCTGTTTCCTGGCTGCACGTACGAGAAACTACTCCTCTTCGCAGAGGAGTTAGAGGGCTGGAGAAGAGGTGTCACAGGTTCTTTTTTGAGTTGGGCCATTTATGTGAAATCTACAACGTGTGGGCCATGTGGAGTTTTGGAGAACCCTAGTGAGTTGAGAAGATCCTGGCTTGGTTTATGGATGTTAGTCCATATATGGGAATCACATATAGGAATTTTTCCATCTAGTTTCTTTCTTTTTTTTTTTTTTTTTGGTCGTATCCTATAACAGCACCGTTTCAAATTCCAGTGGAATTACATTGGAAGAGCTCAACACCATACAGCTAATTGCTTTCAGCAAGTTTGCTGTGTGACTGCTTGCAACAGCTTATTTTTTTTTAATATTTTATTTATTTATCTGACAGAGATCACAAGTAGGCAGAGAGAGAGGGGGGAGCAGGCTCCCTGCTGAGCAGAGAGCCCGATGCGGGGCTCAATCCCATGACCCTGGGATCATGACCTGAGCCGAAGGCAGAGGCTTTAACCCCCTGAGCCACCGAGGCGCCCCGCAACAGCTTATTAAGGTAGTGATGGACAGGTGGTCAAGTCCTGCTTTTTGAGCCCCTGTTAGATGCCAGGCACTGTTCTGTGTGAACCCAGCAGTCACAGATCCTGAGCAGTGGTTCTTGGGGAAGTTATTTTATAGATCTTGAGGAGAGATAGAAAGTAAAACTAGTAAATTCTACTCAGGGTCACCAACGTCCTGATTTGCTCAGGACTTAAGATGGTTCCCAGGACGCTGGACTTTAGGTGTGGAAATCAGGAGAGTTCCTGCTAAGCCCAGATGAATTGGAACCCTGATGATAGTACATAAAAACATGATTAGTGCTTATAAGGAAAAAAATAGAAGAGCAAAGGGACGCCTGGGTGGCTCAGTCGGTTAAGCGGCTACCTTTGGCTCGGGTCATGATCCCGGAGTCCTGGGATCATGTCCAGCATTGGGCTCCTTGCTCTTCAGGAAGCCTGTTTCTCTCTCTGCCTGCCACTCTGCCTACTTGTGCGCTCTCTCGCTCTCTCTGTCTGACAAATAAATAAAATCTTAAAATAAATGAAATAAATAGAGCAAGGAAGGAGGACATAGCTGTTTGAAGCAGTTTGATCAAGGTAGGCCTCCTCAAAAAGGTAATATGAGCAAAGATAAAAGGAAGTCGGCTAAGCATGTATGTAGAGGAAGGGTGTTGGAAATCTCAGAGTTGTAGTTGCCAAAGGTCTTAAGGCAGGAGTGTTCCTCAAAAATTTGAGGAACAGCATGAGTCCATTGTGTGAGTAAGAGAGTAAATGCAAGGAGGTCAAGCAAGGAAAGTGTGTGGGGGAAGGGCAGAGAAGCACAAAGATTATGTGGGCCTTAAGGTTTTCAGAGAATCAGTCTGGCTGCGGTATTAAGAATGGATAAAGGAGGGTGGGCAAGGACAGAAGCAGGAAGACGAGGAGGCTGCTGAACAATCCAGGCAAGAGAAGTTTGATGGCTTGCATCAGAGTGGTGGTGGTAGAGAAGAGAAGAGGTTGTCAGATTCTGAATATATATGTATATTTTTTAAAGATTTTATTTATTTGACAGAGATCACAAGTAGACAGAGAGGCAGGCAGAGAGAGAGGAGGAAGCAGGCTCTCCGAGGAGCAGAGAGCCCAATGCGGGGCTCGATTCCAGGACCCTGGGATCATGACCTGAGCCGAAGGCAGAGCCTTTAACCCACTGAGCTACCCAGGCGCTCCCTGCATATATTTTTTTTTTTTTTAAAGATTTTATTTATTCATTTGACAGACAGAGATCACAAGTAGGCAGAGAGGCAGGCAGAGAGAGAGAGGAGGAAGCAGGCTGTCCGCAGAGCAGAGAGCCCGATGCGGGGCTCGATCCCAGAACCCCGGGATCACGACCCGAGCCGAAGGCAGAGGCTTCAACCCACTGAGCCACCCAGGCGCCCCCCCTGCATATATTTTGAAGGCAAACACAGTTTGTTGCCAGCCACGCTGCCCTCCTGGCTGTTTCTGGTACAGTCAGGGCATGCTGCTGCCCCAGGTCCTTTGTAGATGCTTTTCTTTGGCTTGGAAAGCGCTTCATCCTTCTATCTGCCTGATTCACTTTCTAACCTCCTCCACCGGTTTGCTCACTTGCCAGCTGTTTTGTGAGGCCTTGCTTTCTACCCTATTTAAAATCACAAAACAATAAAGGTTTTTTGCAGCAGCTGAAAATAAAAGTGCGTGGGTGCGCACACACACCCCCCCCCCACACACACACACTGAGTTTTCCCCCACAATACCTTCCCTATTGCTCTTCTCTGTTTTATTTTCCTTCATAGCACAGACGACTTCTAATGCACTATCTAAAGTACTGACTTTGTTAATTGTTTTCCCGCTTAGACTAGAAGTTCCCTGGGATTAGGGATTTGGGTCTCCGTTCTTTGCCACAGCCAGGGTGCCCAGAACACTGCCTGGCATGTGGTTACTACTTAATATTCATTGAACGAACGGGGAGACACTGAAACACATCAAGCAGAGTCATGGCATAATCTGATTTATGGGTTCAACATTGACCTTTATTGATACAATTGGCTACGGCGAAATGCACAGATCTGAAGTGTTAGGGTTTGATCGATTTCAGCAGAGGCACACAGTCGCACCTTGTCCTGATACCGAACATTTCCATCACCCTCAAAACCTTCCTTCCCCGTCAATTCGCACTCTCCCCGCCCCCATCCGGAGGCCACCCCTGTTTGGTTTCTTTCACAGGGATTGTTTTGTCTGGTCTGGAACGTTATGTAAATGGAATCGTTCACATGAATTCTTGTGCCTGGTTTCTTCGCTCCGCATGGTAGTTTGGGATCTCATCGTGTTGTGACGGGCGACAGTAGTTCCTTTTTATTGCTGAGTAGGATCCATTGTGCGGACAGAACCACAATTTATTTGTCCTTTCTCCTGTCCAGCGACATTTGGGTTGTTTCCGTATTTTGGCTATCATGCCTGAGCACTCCCAGCAAAGTCTTTCTGTGGGTATTTGTTCTCATCATTCGGGGGCGAGTGCCTGGGAGTGGAAGCACTGGGTCAGAGGGTAGATGAATGTTTCAACTTGATGGGAAGCTGCCAGCGTGTTTTCTGAAGTGGTTGTACTAGTTCTGTGTTCCCACCAGCAACGTGTAAGAGTTCCAGGCACTCCGTGGCCTTGCCAGCATTCTGATTTATGTTTTAATGGATTCATGCTGGCCGCTGTGCGGAGAACTCGCCCAGGCCTTCACTGTGTGGGCTCATTCGGAAAGTGGTGTTGGGAGGGGTGGGAATGCCCGAAAGGAGAGGTGGGCCACATTTTGAAGCAGGTGGAGCCTGTGAGCCCTGGGCCATACTCCGGAAGCAGCTTTCCTCCCTGAAGGCTCTATCATTTTCTCCTGTCAGACAACCTCCAGGAGGTTACCAGACCTTTCTCAGCCCTGGAGGGGGCTTGTGGTTGGTTTCTGTGCAGGATCTGTTCAGGGTGGGGGTGTGTTCTTGCTTTGCTCACATCATTTTTTTGCCGGGTGATCTATGAGATCCAGCCAGATGGGTAATCTAGCCAGATGTCAAGGCAAGAGCGCTCTTGTGTTCTCTTCCGTAGCGACAGCTCTAGTGTCTGCTGGGAGAGCTCGGAATGTCAGCAAAAGACGAACGGGCAGCTGGAGGAGAAACCTGCCGGGTCCCCACTGGGAGTATCCCTGCCCGGCACCTTCCCTGGGCAGGGGTTGTTCCCTCAGTGTGTGAGGTACCGCAGGAGACATCGATTTGCTAATTTAGAGCGGGAGCCAGGGTTCTGCTGGAGACAGCTTCCTCCTGGAGGGCGTGTCCTCAGACAACCAAATCATTTGTCACTGCGCTGCTTGGGGAGTGCAGAAGGACTTCGCTGAGTGTTGGTGGCTTCGGGGGGCCGTGGCTGTGACCCTTCCCTGGGGACGCTTCATTCTAAAGAACCAGGGGTGCGCACTTGAGCACCAAAGTGCCCCGACTAAACGGGGGTGTCGGCTGATGCTCTGCTGGTAGTCGTCGTGCGGTATATGAACGTGCCAGGCGTTGCGTGTCACTTATCTTTCAATAAAGCTGGAAAAGAAACAACAGCCCGGAACCCCAGCTACTCGTGTGAAGGGAATCTTGAGCCGAATCCCGTTCTCTGGCTGCCCTCACTTTTGATCCTCTGCAGACCATGTTCCCTTACCATTCTAGGCGGGTTCAAGTGCAGTTGGTGACCCAGCGCTTTTCTTTATCCCCTCATCCTGAGGCCACGAGTTGGAAGCTCGGTTAGACCCGGAGGTTTCCCAGACTTCTGTAGCGGTCTCTGCCGGGCTTACCTCTCAGCCGCCCCGTGCCGCCTCACTCTGGGTGAGACGTTCTTCTTCACCTGGGCCCCAGACTCCGGGCGCTTGTTACTGCAGCTCTGTGTTTGGTTCAGCCTTGGTGCCATGCCCTGGGGAGCGAGCTGTGAACAAACCCGAGCCAAGGCCCTGCCCTCTGGAACTTAGGGTTTGAGGGAAGGATGGAGACAGAGCAATTAGCAGTGTGATGAATTTTACAAAGCTGGAAATCTGGGTCCGCTGGGAGCAGGTGTATTGCAAGGGACTGGATGTGGCTCAGGGGATGAGGGAAGGCTGCCTGGAGGAATGGGCTTTAACGGCTTGAAAGGTGAGTAGGAGCCAGGCAGAGGTGGGGTGGGGTGTCCAAAGGCCCCAAGGAACCGACAGAAATATGAGTGGGGGACAGGGGAGCTCAAGGTGAGGCCGGAGGGAGGCAGGGCAGCCCCAGAGGTGAGCTGCTGAAAGATCCGAGGACGACCTGTGCTGAGGGTTTTCAGGTGTATGTTGGGGGAGGGGCACGGACCGATGAGTGTTTCCAAAGGCCCCCTCTGGCTGCCCGTGGAGATCGGGGGATGGCCAGGGAGGGGAGATCCTGAGAGTGGGTCTCGCAGTGTTCCCCGTATAGGGTGACCAGGACTCAGAATTCAGGGATGGAGTGAGATCTGATGGAGTGTGGCATCTTTGGAGAGAACTGGGCAGGTCGGAATGAAGTGGTTTAGATGGGATTTGAGGTGGGTTGGAGTTTGGGGTGATTTAGTTGTAATTCAAGGGAACCAGAGGGGGGAAGCCGCGCTGTAACTTCGTCGTCTGAGCTGTGACTCATCACGTGAGTAGAAGTTTCTTTATGCGGAGTTTGGGTGCCCTGAAGTTTTGCCGAGCAGGGCTTTCCAAACCAGAGCCCCGCAGAGGTTGTGGAAGAAGGAGGCAGCAAAGTAAGAGACTGGGATGGGTATCCTGTGAGGGACTGACGGACAGAAGCCATGTCGTGCAGGGGTTGGTGAAGGGAAGAAGCCAAAGACCCAGATTGCAAGGCCTCTCAGAGCCTTCACGGGCTCTCTGGTTAGATCCCGTGTGCAGTGGGAGCCCACCGCTCTTTGTTGCAGGGCTTTGCTGGCGACAGTAGGGAGGAAAACTTGACTCTGAAGCCTGAGTGGGTGCTGACAGACGAGTGTTCTCTGTCCCTCTGTGTCATCGGAGACAAAACCAGAAGGCAGGGAGCTCCCTGACTGGCCCTTCTTACCATCCGAGAACTCACCGCTCCCAGCCAATGAACAGCCCCTCGGTTTCCAGCCCTCGATCTCATACCAGGTCTCTGGGTTTTCTGGCCGTAGGAATCGGATTCAAGTACGTGGCTCTGGGAGACCTCATCATCCTCATCACTTTTGGCCCGCTGGCTGTGATGTTCGCCTACGCCGTCCAGGTGGGGTCCCTGGCGGTCTTCCCACTGGTCTACGCCATCCCTCTCGCCCTCAGCACCGAGGCCATTCTCCATTCCAACAACACCAGGGACATGGAATCGGACAGGGAGGCGGGCATCGTCACACTGGCCATCCTCATCGGCCCCACCCTCTCCTACATGCTCTACAACACGCTGCTCTTCCTGCCCTACCTGATCTTCAGCATCCTGGCCACACACTGCAGCATCAGCCTGGCCCTCCCCCTCCTCACCATCCCCATGGCCTTCTCCCTGGAGAGACAGTTCCGAAGCCAGACTTTCAACAAACTGCCCCAGAGGACTGCCAAACTCAACCTCCTGCTGGGGCTCTTCTATGTCTTCGGCATCATTCTGGCCCCCGTGGGCAGTCTGCCCAAACTGTAAGGGGACCCGGCGCTCCCCCCCCCCCCGCCCCGTCTCGGAATGTTTCTGTGGGAGGCAGAGAATCTGAAGAGGGCGGGTGGTTTGCAGCGAGGGGCCCGAGGTTGCCTTCTGAACTCCCACCTTTTTTATTATTATCTTTCTAAAGTAAGGTTTTGGTTTTGTGTCACTCTGTTTTATGGTGAGTCTGGAAATCACTAGTGTGAGAAGGTGAACAGGGTGTGTGGTCCTTGTTTTATTGATGATTTCCACTAGGGGGTGCTGTTAGGTCACTTTAAAGCAGATGAAAAGGCCCCGAGACTGTGCAGGAGCTGCTGGCGTGGCCTCTGGTCCTGAAGAGCCAGAGTCACTGAGGCTCCTGCTCGCCCCACCACCCGCCAAAGTGTCGTCCTGGTTGCTCGGTCTCCCAGGATGCGCCCGCAATCGGTGCCAGGGCCTGGTGACCCGGGGTGCATCTGTGTCTTACCTTGAATGCTTGGGGCCTGAAATACACTGCTTCAGAGACAAAGTCCCTCGTTAACAGCCTACCTGTTAAAAAAAAAAAAAAGCTCTGGCTTTTTGCCTCATTGTGATTCAGACCCTTTGGCCCTTCATCTCTCCCTTCCCTTATGGGCCAGCGGAGAAGTTGCAGATCAGCCTGCGGCCAGCCAGTCAGGACCCTGGGGGCAGCTGAGAAAGTCGCTCCGCTTTTGGATAGAAACTGGTAGGGCTGCTGTTTTCCCTTTGTAGAATCTACTGGAATGACAGGAAGGACTCCAGCCCTTTCAGTAACTCTGAAGCGCCGTGAACTCCTAGGGATCATGGACTCCTTAAAGCCCCCAGGGGTGGCTTCTCCCCCGACCCATCGCCTTGCCTCCCGCTCCCCTGTGCCCACGCTCCGTTTCTGTCTGGTTCCCATTTGTACATCTCCCAGCCACAGAGCCTCACTATTTGGGTAGCAGCATAGCAGCTGAGTTGGGGACAGTTGTCATTTTCCACCGAGCCACAGGCTGAGCAGACCAGGGATGTCGCTCATCCCTGAATGAATAAGCCGATAGACACAGTCTTGACCCTGTTCAGCCAGATGGCAGGCCCTGCCAGGGAGGGCACTGTGTCTCGCTCATTGAAGACAGATGTGCAGTGCTGACCCCGTTTCTCCCAAAGGCTTCCGTTGCCTTGTGCAAAGAAAGAATGGGGGAATTCCAGTGCTGATAGAGCGGTTTCTCACTTCACTGCCCGCAAAGTACACTTTCTGGGCGAGAGTGGCTCAGTTGCGTTTGGTCCAAGACTGAGATAGACTGAGCCCATCAGCATTATACTTCTCGGTTGTGATAATGGCCTTTCTGATTGGCATCTCATGGTCTCGGCCACCACAAAAGACAAGAACTGGTTCTTACCCATTCAAATCAGGCTAATTATTATATGGCTCCTGGAGTTAGAATTGGTCAGTTTCCTTGGAAAAAACATATTTGGAAATTGCAGGCCTTCCTCCAAAGTTAAGGGTGTTTTGTCTGCAGAGCTCCAGAATCCTCAAATGGTGGTCAGAGCCCAGTAACAAGAGTAGGAAGGATGGCCCTCCTCTCCAGCCATTCTTCCCAGCACCATTTTTCTTTCACACTGGGCCCATGGCATTGTGCTCACAGGGGTCCTGCCTTCAAAGCCAGGCTCTTGTGGCCCTTGTCAAGAGCAGGCCATTCTCACACAAGTCTCCCTCCTGCGACTCTAGGACCCGAGTTCCCTGCATCCCCAGACCAGGCCCTCCTTGGAAGCACTCACATCGGGAGGTGTCGGTGAGCCTCTGCACTGTGTTGTAGTACAGATTTTAATGCATATTTTTATATATAAATATTTCTAAAAGGCCCAATTTAGTGCCAGATTTTATATGCAGGCCACCATAGTTTGTATCGTATCTCCTGATTCAACAAAGGTCTTCTTTAGACTTGTGAATAAAAACTGTTTATCAGTCGTCTTTGCTTTCTTCCTCCTCCTTGTCTTACTGTGCACTTGGACTCGTCAATCTCAGACCAGCGCAGGAATGCTGGGACATTCAGTGGGGGGAGGGGTGTGGCATGTGCCTTTATTTCTGAGTCAGATTTTTTCTGCTGTCCCGTGGGGTGGCTGCAAAGTCAAGCTCGGTCACTTGTTGGGCCCACTCCCTTCCCTCTGGGATCACCAGGACTCCTGGGTCTCCGGGGGGCAGGAGCCAGGCCTTGGCTCTCTCACTATCTGTGAGGTTGCTTCCCTTCTGCTTTATGCTATGGTTCGGCCCTGGAACCCATCCTTATTTCTTGGATATTGCTCTAGAAGGGTTCAAGTGCCCCTGACAGCAGGTCCTCCTTGCCGAAGAGTACCGTGGGCCTGGAGGGTGCTCCTTCCTGCCACCCAATCCCCATTTTGGCCTAATCTCGGGAAAGCACCTGTTCCCTCCATGATCTACCTCGTTCACCTTCCATATTCAAAGCATCACCCTGCTTCCCACCCCTCGTAGGACCTTTGCACAAAGTCCACTGGGGTGGGGTGGGGTGAGGGGGCTCGATGTGGGCCTCTTCTCGGGGAGGAGGAGCAACAAAAGATATCACATGCTGTTAACTCCTCTGTTAACCCTGTATCCAGACAAGCACACCGAAGTCTGAGCCTGTTATCTGGCCCAAAGGCCCATGTGAGTCAGTAACGAGTTCTGACTTCCATGAAGGTTAGTGTGATCCGAGGCCAAGTTAACAGGCAACCCGTGTCCGGAGCAAGGAATGTGCGGATCCTGTCCATCCCTGTTTGTCGGATCACACCTGGGAGGCCCGGTCCCTTTCTGAGCGCCTTTCCTTTCTGAGTTTCTGGGATTTTTCTCGATAGTCAGTGTGGGGATGGGTCAAACACGTGCCGTGGATTTGGTGTATTTGGATAGCAGCAAGGCCTTTGACAATATGACATGAAAGAAGAAATGGACGAAAATGCAGTCAGAGGAACTTTATATCTGTGCCCGCACGTGTGCATGTGCCCGTGCCCATGTGTATGTGTTTTCACGGTGGTCACAGCTGCAGCAAAGGCTTTACATCTCCAAGGGTGGGAAGTGCGTTTTGAAGTTGTGCTTCACAGACCGGATCTTGTCAAGAAAGTAGTAGGCACACTGGTGAGGGCACTTAAAACCATGTCGGTGTGGCAAGGAGACTCAGGAGAGGGCTCTTCTGGGGGGAAAGGTGTGTGTGTGTGTTTGACTTCAAAGGGCAAACCTAGGACCAATGCGTAAAAGTTATATGGCTCCAAGTCTAAGCTCTCAGCTCAAGAAGAACTTTCTGGCCACTAGAGGAATTGGCAAGTGAGATGTTGGAAACCGCAGTGGCAGTGAGTTCCCTGTGACAAGAGGCATTCAAGTGAAAGGAGAGCTTGTCAGAAACACCGAAGCAAAGAGCCGGATGTCAGAGAGGGGAGGACACGAAGACCTGAGGGGTCTCCCAATCCTGTGATACAGCTGTCCTGTTTTACTGGGATAGTCTCTCAAACCTGCCCCTGGGGGTCAGGAGGACAGAGGACAAGAACTATGTCACCATTTCCTCTCTCTGATGTCAGATTGTTGCCTGTGCTTATTTTAACAGGCACAGCTGTGATTAATGTTCCTTTTTTAGAGACGTATACACACATGCGTGGGCGTGCACGGGGACACACACACACACACAGTTGATTTTGCCCTTGAAATGAGGTGGATGACAGCTCCTTTCCTCCGAGCCCCGCAGACCACGCTGCTGCTAATGGATGGTCAGTCTCCCGAATTATGGGCTCCCGACGGTGCAGGCTGGTGTGAAAGCAGTGCCTCTGGCACGGACCTGGCCCTCGGGTCTCAGGCAGCTGATATTTGTGATGTCCCTTCCTTCAGACCGCTGCAGCCCTCCCACGGCGAGTCACCGAGCCAGGGTGCCAAATGGCCGTGTAAACCAAGTCAGGTCCCCTGCCTGCAGCGGTGACAAGGGCTGAGCCCCGGCTCTTCGGGAGTGCCTGAAGATGGTGGGGGAAAGGTGATCATGGCAAGGCACGGAACCCTTTGGTGCCCCTGACCCGCTGGACCCCCCGAGGGCTCCGGGAGGGTCTTGAGAAGGGCAGCGAAGGTCTTGATCCCATGCTCTCAACTGGGATTCGGGCGTCAAGGGAAATTGGTCTGGGGCTGTACTGTGTTGCTAGTACATCCTGGGGGACAGCCCCCACCCCGGCACTCCGGCCGTATCCCTCCCTGCTCCCCCTAGCCTGCCTTGGCAGCGCCCGCGTTAGGGTCACAGTGGGTTTCACAGGGAAGGCGTGGGCATGGTGTGTGTGTGTGTGTTCCCTATCAGTCCACGTGACTGCCATCGGTCTCCCCCAGTAGGTGGCAGGACTGGAGCGCAAGGATCGTCTTATCTTACTTAGGTCCTAAGTCAGCCCGAGCACAGTGCCTGGGCCCACCGGGCAGGTGCTCAGGCACCGGTCATCTCCTGACTGAGGTCCTTGCCAGCGGCTAGACTTTCCCGGGCTGCCCGATGGGTGAGAGTGTGCACTGCTGTCTCGCCTGCAGACCCTGAGCCGTGGGAACGGGTGTGTTCCCCTCGGGGTAGGGAGGAGTGGAAGGGAACTAGGGCAGTAACTCGGAAGTTCTTTTAAGATCCAGCTGTGTTCTGTACATGGAAGCCTCTACATAAAGGTTTGCTAAACGACTGCGTGAGTGATAGTAAGAAAGCTATCACTGTGTGTTAGGCATTGTTCTAAAGTGAAAAGACATTCTTTTCCTACCCCATGAGTGGGGTATTAAGGTCTCTTTTGCAGAAGAGAGGAAACCGAGGCTCAGGGAGTTTATTAAATTTTCCAGGTCATCCAGTTCATAAGTGATGGAGGCACAATGCAAACCCGGCCCGTTGTCCATGTCCTGTGTGCCCCACGGCATTTGGTACACTGGGGACTCAATCAGTTGGTCTGCTCTTAACGTTGGGGGTAGTTGAGGGAGCGAACATAAGGCTGATGGGGTGCCCAAGAAGGAGGCTTCGGAAGCAATCAAGAGAGGGACCAGCATTCACGATTTCCCTGACCGCCCCCCCACCCACCCAGTGCTCGTAGGCAGAGGTTCCTGGAGGTGCTCCCAAGAGCGTGTGAGTGATGGGACCAGCTGCAGGCCCACAGAGGTGGCCCAGGGCCCAGGGAGGCGGTTCCCAGCATGGAGGGATAACCACCTCTTGGCAGCGGGGGCCCAGCTAGGCACGCAGAGAGCCTGTGGCTGGCAGAAGCGAGAACCAGTTGGAGGAAGAGGAGACGCCATGGACTGGGTTCTGCCCTCAGCCTCTGCGCTGGTCCGCTGCCCTCTGGGCTTCAAACTGAGCCCCTTCCTGTGTCCCCACCCTCCGTCCCTGCCCAGGCCCGCTGCCCTGCCCCTCCAGCACCTCCAGGGGGCTGGCTCTGCGGGGACAGTAATGAAGCAGCTTGCCTCATCTGCTCTGGTCAGTCTCTCTTCCCCAGATCGTGGAGAGCGGCCGTTGCCCACCCATAGTGACACGGGAAGGTCCATTTGGGTTACATTTCTACTCCTGCGCCCACTGGCCCACATTCATTTTCTCTGTTTCTCGCAGTCCCCACCCAGCCACTGACTCAGAGTGCCCACTCAGGAAGGTGGGTGACTCTGCTTCCTGAGAATGTGGCTGGCTGCCCGGCGAAGGGGGTGGGGGTGACTGAGAGAGCCTCTCCCCACCTTCAGGGCGGGGCGGCCCCTGGAGCCGATAGTTACACATTGTTCGGGACACAGAAGACTCAGTGAGACGAGGCTGATTGCGCGTCACTGAGAGAAGAAACACAGCAACCACGGTTTCCTGCTGTCCTGCGTGTAGAGAAGGGGACACCAGTGGAGCTAATCAGCAAGGCTTCCAGGCAGGCTTCCCGGAAGAGGTGATGATGAGTTTGATCAAGGCTTCTAGGAAGAGATGGCCATCAGGGTGATAATTTCCCTGGAAGCAGAGGTGCTGGCGGACCCCGGCTGGAGAAAGTCCCCCGATGGCCCCCTGAGACTTTGGGTGAAGCTTCCGTCATGAAGCCCTCTGGAGGGCACAGCCAGACAACGACAGCCCTGAAGCAGGTTTGCGAAGGGCCATCCCCCCACTGCCAAAGTCAAAGCCTGAAGCATGAAATACTGACACCTCCTTGCTGAGAGACAAACGGGAGAGGGTGGTGGGGCATCTAATCAGATGAGGCTGCCAATACCTAATCAAGATGAATGGCCGTGAGGGACGAGGCCCAGGGAAAACATCATGTTAGGAGTGGGAAGGCTGCCTCAGCTCTGGGCTGCACAGGGACCCTCCTGGAACGCCAGCGGCGAGGGTCCAGATTCAGGAAAGATGCCCAGGTGGCCGGAGGTCACCCCTGTCACCAGCTGTCCCCACCTAGGGCCTTCCCGTGGACACTTTCGTGGCCAGCAGCCTCTACTGAGCCTGCTCTGCACCAGCTGGGTCTCAGGGCTGAAGATAAATGGGGCGCGCCTGGGCTCTTGGAGGACTTGGTGAGTCGGTGGAGAGAGCGCACACGCATACGTCGTTCTCATGCCATCACAAGTGCTGTCATAGAGGCCCAAAGGGTTGTGGGAGAATGAGGGTGGCTGAGATTAATGTCTCCGCTTCTCATTGCTCCAGACCCTGAGCATCAGCTCCTGGCTTACGAGAACCTTTCACTAGGCTTCTGCCCGCGGGGCCTCTCTGGCGCCACCTGCAGGCGGCGGCGGGGCCAGCCAGTCATTCACCGTTAATTGAGCAAGTACATTGTGTGTTAAAGGCCCCGGGCGAGGCTTTGGGGTGTAACAGTAAAAGAGACCTGGTCCTGTCCTCAGGAATCGTGCAATCCCAGAGGACAGACAGACAAGCAGGCCCTCCTTCTAACACTCATCGAGTCCCACAACACCGAGTTTAATCAAGTCCGGGCTGTATCGCTTGCCCACTGCCTGCGCTCAGTCAAGCTGTAGAACCCCTCTAAGAGGGTCCTTCCCCCCAAATGCACCGTGGAGAGAAGTGACGTCATCTCCTTGGGCTCCCCTCAAAGTTGCACAAGGGTAGGACATCTGGGAAGTGTCTGAAGTCTGTTTTATCAGGATTGTCTTTATATTTAAAAAATTTGCCCATATGCACCTGGGCGTGCGTATGTGTATGCACTCTTATGTACACGGGGGGAGGCGGGCACCTGCCGTCTGCCCCTTCACCAACAGTATAATTATTATTCTGGGTATTCAGGAAGGGCCGAAAGTTAATGGAACCCAATGCAATGAGCGACACCTTGTAAAACAATCTCAATTACCAGATAACCAATCTCCGTGCAATTCCGGAGAGGATAGAAGGAGACCACGGGGGTTTGAGCAAACGAGAGCCCAGAGCCGCGGGCAGAGGCAGGGAGATGGAGCTGTTCGTTATCTCGCCAGCTCAGAGCAGAGGTTGGGCACAGGGGCGGGCTGCTGCGCTAAGAGCCGTTCCTTTTCCAAGGGACGAGGAGGGGATGGTGAAGAGTGAAGATAACTGAGTTAGTCAAGTGGGAAAGAGTGTTCTGTAGGCTGTGCCCATCCTCCCCCCCCCCCCACTCCTCAGTGCCTGCAGCTCAGCTTTTCACCTTGCCCTGCTGGATAGCTGGGAGACCGGCTTCCCCGGGACTGGGGTGCGGGGGGTGTCCCTGGGGAGAGACCAGACCCTGCTCTAGCAATGTCGCTGGCTGTCCTGCCCCGGTGACCCGTGACACTAATTCTCTAGCCCCTCTGGGTGGGTTTGGCGAGCAGGTGGGGGATGGGGTAGGGGACTCTGCAGGGAGGGTGTCCTCGCATTCATGCCCTGGTCTGTCCTGAGATGGAGAAGTTGAGGGAGCAGTGGGAGTGACAGTGGCCCATCCACACCGCCTAACCACGGTCAGAGGGAGAGTCTCCATCGTCTGGGTCCGGGAGGCAGACTGGCTGGCGTTCTCTAAGCCCTTCTCCATGCGCCTCCCCGCCTGGCCTCCCTGCAGCCCGGACAGGTATGGCCTCGGCTGTCTTCACCAGCTGAGTGGTTATGGGACTCGTTCAAGGTCACTAGCCCACCAAAGAGCAGCCCCAAACCAGCTCTTCTCTCTCAATGCGGCACTCATTTGGTTAAAAATCTCATTTTCAACACTTCTCCTTTCTTGCGAAGGGGAGAAAGCATGATGGGTTTTTTTTTTTTTTTTATAAATCTCATTTTGAATTTAAATCTCTTTTAAAAATGTTGAAAGAACCTACAGCTGCCTGTCTGTCATTGTCTTCCATTCTCTCTCCTGCATCTCCCCTCACTCCCCTCCCCTCCCCAGCTGCACTGAGCTCCCCCTGCACGAGCTGGCTGCTCCGGCTGCCGGAGGAGAGATAGAAGAAGCAGGCTCAAGGGCCTGCCAAAGAGAGGGTCTCGGGGTTCCCACTATTTGGGAAGGGGCTGGATGATTCCATGTTTTGTGTCATCTGACCCCCGAGATCGCCTCTGATCTTGAGCAGAAGCATGGCTCCTGCAAGTTCCATAGCCATCGTCTTCAGATCAGAGCATCCTCAGACAAAATCACCTAAGGAAAGCCACCCCGTGGGGCCTCCCCAGCCTCATTCTCTCCTTTCACCGTCTGACCTGAAGGAGGCTCGCGCATGCGTGTTATCACCCTGGAAACTCAGAGCAACAACACGAGGCAGTTCTAATGGTTCCCATTTTAGAGAGGAAGAGACTGAGGCCCTGAAGCAAGATCAAGCATCCGGCTCTCAGTGTTCCCAGGCAGATACAGCCGCTCAGGGTCGCAGAGCCGGTGGCCCAGCCAGGGCTGGAACTCAGGTCCTGGGACTCCAAATCTAGTGCTCTTCCCACCATGCTCTCTGGCATGCCATCCTCGGTCCCAGTCTCCAGAGGGCAGAGGAGGGATTGGAGGACTGGTGCCTTCCAGACTGCTCCGAAAACGTGGGCCCAGCCCATGGAGGGAGACAAAACGCAAGCAGAGCAGCAGGCCTGACCCCGAGGAGAGCAGGGAGAGCGGCGATGGCTCCCTGGGTGGGAATAAAGCCAACAAGCGAGGAGCTGCTGATTGGGAGATAATCTCGGAGAAATGATCAAGTGGCAGTTGCTTCCGCAGCTGCGGGGCTGCATCTGGGCCCAGCGCTGACGTGAGCTCCGCCCCCAGATCCGCATTTTCACCGCTTGTTGGAAAAACAGATGTTATTGTCCTCTGTTCCTGTCCCTTTGTCCCTAATAGGCACTTAAGTGCAGGAGGGGGAACGGAGAAAAGGGGATGGAATCGGGCGTCTATTTCAGGCTCTCTCTCCGGAAGCTTGCATTTCATGGGACTTGTGGTTTGGGATAGAGTGGGTGCAGGAAAGGACCTCCTCCCGCTGTCCCGAGTGTTCCTGGAACGGCAGGTGCTGAGGACGGGTCCTGGGAGGGGGTGCCTCCTTGTCTCTCCTAGGTGAAGTGCTTGGATGTTAGAGGAAGGGATGAGGGGCACCCCCCAGCCTTCTGCCCTGACTCCCTGCATTTGGGAGGTTGGATGAGGTCAAGGGCTGATGGGATCAAGGTCTTGAGTCCTATTCTTGTTTGGGATTCATTCATTCATTCACTCATCTTCTCATTCATCGATCTGCTACTGAGCGGATCCTTCAAGGCTTACCCCTCACCCGAGCTCTGACACCAGCACCCCAGTTTGCAGGCGAAAACTTCTCGTGGAAGGTCACGGCATTCTCTTCTATCAGGTCACCATGGCTCTGACTTAATGTGAGCTCAGAGGCTCTCCTGCGCCGAAGTAGCTCTGCAGCAATCTGCCCGGTGCCTCTGCCTTGCAGCCCACCGTCAGTCAGCCCTCTGGATGAAGGCGTTCTCTTTCCCAAAGGTTCCTGCCAAAATGCAAGTGCATAGCTGAGGAGGGCTCATGGGGTGGGGGAAGGGGAAAGGAGCTGCCCGACACCAGGGAGAACGGAAGATGGAGCCCCAAATGAAGGCCACACAGGATGGGGAAGTTTTGGCAGGGGACAGATGAGAAGAGAGTTGGGCGGCTGCCCCAGGAGGGAGGCTCGAGGGGCCGTGGGAGACGCAGGAGAGCAGTTCCCAGAGGACCTGGTCCTGCATGTCACTGGTTGCCCCACTCTGCTGAGACTCCGCAGCGTTAAGACTAAAGACCTGTCCCAGCCTTTCCGCTCCTGGCTGGAGTGGGGGGACCTCTTTATGCCCCGCTGACTCTCAGACCCCAGAAGCTCAGAGACGGGGCCACCTCTGTCCCCACAGGCGCCTCCTCCATATCTCAGTGGGGGTCGAAGGGGCAGAGACGGGGTGGAGACAGACACACAACTCTGCTGCCTTGCCTCTCGCCGCCACCTGCTCTGTGTCCGTTCTCTCCCCCAGCTGGGGCCCGGGGCTGATTGCAGGTGAGCCCAGGCCCCCAACAAGCCACTTCCCAGGGCAGACAGTGGTCTGGGCCATCCTGATGAGTTTGATGAAAGAAGAGAGGACGTCAACATTGATGGGGGCAGGGGAGTCCCTGTCCTGTCATCCCCCCTCGACCAGCTGGGCATTAGGCAGCTAATTAACTGGGGAGGGGCCCACCAGGCAGAGATGCCCTTCGTAACCTCTTACTACTTAATATTCAAAACCTATTTCACCTCCCTATAGCAGAACTTCTAAAAAAGTCCCATAATTAGAGCACATTAGAATTCATCTGAAGTGGTTTCCATAAAGACAATTATTATCTAGCGATAACTCCGGGTGAGTGCATGGGCTTGCGGAAGACCAGAGCTGAGGGAGGGCTTGGCCCCCTCCCGCACCCACCCACTCTGTTCTGCTCCAGGAAGCACTCAAGAGCATCTTGGGAACAGTTCCCAAGGTCCTCGGGCCCCTCCCCACCTCACTGCCGTCCGCACCGGCGTGACTACACCATCCGACAGCTCGCCCCGAACCCTCGAGTGACAAGGGCTTGGAGGAGGAACATTGTCCTGAACAAAATAGGGACGGAATCCGACCAGAACCGCAAAGGCTTGCTTATCTCTGGTAGCTCTTTACTCCCTCCCCTGACGCTTCTGCCCCCGCCACACTCACCCCCACCGGCCCCCGCGCCCATGCTCAGATCTGCTGAGGCCAAAGAGAGGCTCTCTGGAGCAAGGGGCTTTTGCCCTAAGGATGACACTTAGAAGACTCAGAATGGAGAGGAGCCCTGGGAAGTTGGGAAGTCATCTCCTTGCCCCCAAGCAGGGACTCCTGATCCAATAGCCCTGAAGGCAGAGATTGTGCGCCCCTGACCTTGAGCAGATGGGCCTCTTTAAAGCATGATCCCTCTGGGGGCGCCTGGGTGGCTCAGTGGGTTAAAGCCTCTGCCTTAGCTCAGGTCATGATCCCAGGGTCCTAGGATCGAGCCCTGCATTGGGCTCTCTGCTCAGCAGGGAGCCTGCTTCCCCCCTGCCCCCGTCCTCTGCCTGCTTCTCTGCCTACTTGTGATCTCTCTCTGTCAAATAAGTAAATAAAATCTTTTTTTAAAAAAAAAAGCATGATCCCTCTGAATATACTTTTAAACTAATCCACGGTGTCAGAAGGCAGGAGAGTGGTTGGAGGAGACTCGGGCAGATGCCTTTGCTTCGAGAAGGTTCATCGCAGTAGACGCTTACAACTCATACACACTCCTGTGCATACATTTGCCTCGATGAAACGTTTGCCCCAAAGGGTCTCTGTCAAGTAGAGATGAATACTTCCATAATTACATCATCCAAATGAAATAATCTCTTTTAGGGTGAGATGGCGCAGACGGCAGAGAGCAGTGGATAATCCACAATTGTTTTGGACTTGGACTTGGATTCAGTGTATGACGTGCAACACGCATTTGTTTGCCAAAGATTTGCTTCTGTACGTGCGTAATATTAGAATTGTAATATTTTGTATTGTATAGTAAGCATATTAAATATTAGAATTAGGTGGGAATTTCTGAAGACATACTTAGCTTTGGGGTGAGATTGTCCAGAAGCATCGGGTGGCATGGAAGTCAGACTGAGGCGGAAGTATGAAGTTGGCTGAGGTCATCTCCTCCCTCCACCGCTTGTCCATTCTGTCCCTTCGCTCAGTGCCGGATGTGCTTTCGCTGCCTGGTTGTGGGAATGCACGTTTCTCTGCTCTTCTTGAGAAGACCCATCTTCTTGATGGGTCCCAATGTCAGGTTTTTTTGTTTGTTTGTTTACTGGATTTTTAAAAAGATTTTATTTATTTGTCAGAGAGAGAGAGAGAGTACACAAGCAGGGGGAGCAGCAGAGAGAGGGGAGAAGCAGGCTCCCTGCTGGGCAGGGAGCCCGGTGTGGACTCGATCCCAGGACCTTGGGATTGTGACCTGAGCTGAAGGCAGACGCTTAACAGGCTGAGCCCTCAGGCATCCCGCCCCAATGTCAGGTCTTGAATGAGAGCTACCTCCTCTTGGTCTAAAGGATCAGAAAGGAACTGCCCATTGGAGGAGGGTCCCAGAGGCTGATTCCAGATCAGTGACCGTGGTACCCTGTGTGCCCCCTTTCCCCCATGGCACGCCTCTTTGCAACGTGCCTACTCTCCAGTCTCCTTGTCAAGAAGCAGAGTCTCTTTCCCTTTCCCTTGAATCTGGGTGAATCTTTGGCTCACTTGGGCCAACACAGTATGGTGGAAGGGACATTCCCAGCCTGGGCCCTGACAGGCCTTGCCGCTTCTGCCCTCCCTCCGTGGGACTAGCCTGGGACCTCCCGGTGAAGGAGTCAGGGGCAGCCTCCTGAAGTCAGTGAGAAGCCACAGGAAGCGGGGACGAGCTGTCCCAGCTGAGGCCCCCAGCCCATCCAGCTGACAAGCCGGCACCAACCACCAGACGGGGGTTCGAGGTCCGTTTTGGATCCTCTGGCCACGCCAGCCACCAGCTGGCTGCACACGAGTGAGTCCAGGAAGGACCGGCCCAAGACACACACCCGCAGATTCACAAGCACATAAATAGTCATTCTAAGCCACTCAGTTTGTGGTTTGTCACACAGCAATTCATAACCGATACAGGTATTGACCCCCTTGCCTGAGCACCTGCTGGCCAATGCGAGCTCCGCAGGGGACAGGACTGTGCCCTCAAGTGCTCTTTCCATTCTTCCATCTAGAAGTCCCGGAAGCGACTTTTTGCCCAAGATTTGTTGCTTTGCTCATCCCCACCGGTTTCCAGGGCTGGGATGGTGGCGCCCATTGTTTTTTATTAGTTTAATATATGTTAAAGTCTCCAAAGAGATGGTGGGCCCAGGTAGAACAGATGAAATGTGACGAAGTTCTGGGGATGATTGATAACGAGTAGGGACTAGAAAATCAATTGTGTTAATTCCTAGTCTGTCACTGGGACCGAGAATTAATGAGAAAATCTGTCTAACTTAATGGTATTTACACATTATACAGAGTGTGATAAAATTGTCGGCAGGTGCTGCCTGGCATTCCAATTACACCAGGCCCGCACAGCCCGAGGGGCAGGCAGGGCCGAGCTGTCCAGGACCTGGGCTGGGCAGCTAGAGACTTGCCCCAACTATCACGCTAACCTCGGAGGAGGTCCTGGGATCCTGCGTGGATCTCAGCGGCACTGTTGGTCCCTGCCATGTGGCGGTGGTGGGGGGGTGTGTGCCTGACTGGCAGTGTCTCTGGGATTTGCTGGAGGGCACATCTCCAGGCCTGCTCTGGAGATAAGCACACCAGAAGCCACATGGGCTGTTGGACAATGGCCAAGGGTGGGTTCAGTCTCCTGTGCTGGCCTGATCTGAGAGACACAGAGGGTCTTCCTGACCGACCTGACCCCTTCACCGTGGGGAAGGCACCAGCCCTCGCCTGTACCACACCCGCCTGAGCCATCACTGTTGGTAGCCCCCTTGCAAAGCCTCGTGGACGGGGATGGACGAAGCTGGGTGTTTGCTTCCCTGAACGCCTGCAGACCAAATCTTGTCCTGACCAGGGACATGGAGGTGTCCATGGAGGGGTCCCCAAGAACCCTCACCTCATGGTATTCACCCCCTTGTGTGGTCTTCTTTCCTACGGGATAGGGCTGATCCGAGGGTCTCGTAAGAACTTCGGACAGATAACTGATACAGGTAGGAGGGAGAGGAGTGGGCAGCGCCGGGGTCCCCCGCAGGGCGTGGGGCTGAGGGAAGACACCCCCACGTAGCGTCCTTTTGCTCCCACCCTGAGTTTTACTCAAAGGAAACCTGCTTGTGTGTTTTGCCGCTTCCCAAACACCCCCCGCCCCTCCCCCGAATATGCTGCTTTCTTAGTGACTCACTGACTCGGGGCAGGGGTAGGTCTCAGCCCTTCTCACCACCAGAGCCTGCGGCCAGCGGGCTGTCTAATAGAGCTATCAGACCAGGGCGAGCAAGGGAGGCTTCGCTGAGCTCGGGGAGCCCTGTAGATTTTAATCCTTTCCCTGTTTAATCTTTCCTCCGCTTCCTTTGGCTCCCACATACCCACATGCACCGCAGAGTTTCAAAAGATAAGTCCCACCACCAGAGATGGCAAACCACCCCGCTCCAATGGGAGTAGAATTCAGCCAAGCAGGAAATGGCAGATCCCCAGCTGGCCTCAGGGAGCTGGAGGAGCCTGCGGGAGTCGGGGACCCCGGACCCTCCACCCAAGGTTTTCACTTCCTTTGGCCTCTGACTCGGGCCTGCTCAGATCCCATAAGGCCCCTGGGTGGGTTGGGAGCCGGAGGGGCCTGTGTACCCCTGGCGTGGTTGGTCAGCCTGTTACAGCGGGGCCTCACGGTCAAGAGCAGGGGTCTTTGAAATCGGAGTCCTGAGAGCGGATCTCGGCTCTGCCATTACCTGCCATAGGACTCGGGACCAGTGAGGTACTTCTCTGGGATGTGATTTTGCTGGGACTCAGTAAGTACGAAGGGCCAGCTGTGAGGCTCTCGAGTTTGCAGGTGAGCCCTCCCTGGAGTCAGCCCCTCAGCTTTCCCCTCACTCAGCGGGCAAGCGAGGCGGCTGTCTCGCCTCTGAGCACCAGCCAGGCTGGGGTGCCGTGTGACATAAGGACATGAAGCCATCCTTTGGGCCAAAGAATCTCCACATAACAAATTCATTCTGTGTAATAAAGAACGCGGCTGCACCCCCGCTCAGAGCCTTGGAGATCCGAATTCCTGCCTTGGCGCTTCAGAGACACGAATGGAAGAAATGAGCTCAGGGTCTCTGGGAAACACCTTTAAACCTGTTTGGGAAATCGGATTTGCCCAACTGCGGCGCATCTGCCCTCCGGGTCTGGATGAAGGGAAAGGACTATGGAGGGCTGCGTGCGGGACACAGGAAACAGCGGGCAAGGAAGGATGAGGTTCAGGAAAGGAGTGTGACAGGGACACACAAATGCAGGGACCTTCCAAGCAATGCCCCTGTCCCCTGCCCCCATCCAGGGAAGCTTTTGGGGCAGCGGGAGAGAAGGGCTCCTTTGCTGGTGTTAGAAGGAGCAGAACTCACCAACTGAGACACAGCCTGAGCCCCTTCCACTCACGCAGGCCAAGCTCTGCCCCCCTCCCACCTCATATGGACCCTCCCTTCCTCCCTGAGGCTGCCTTCGAAGCTTGCTCACTCATTCCTTTATTCTTTCAACACCCTTACATGGAGCAGCCTTCGGGTGCCAGGGAGCAGGGAGGAAGGGCAGAGTCGATTCAGGAAATTCAAGTGCTAAATTCCAGAGTTTATGGAACCAAGTCTTGAAGGTCAACCCCATCAGGTATCCTTGAAAATAGAGGTTATTGCGGGGTGCCCAGAAAGGTGACAAAAATGGCCCACGAGAGACTGGACAAGAGACCGGCAGAGAAAAGCACAGTCAAGGCACGGAAGTGGGAGGCGTCTGGGGTGTTTGGAAAGCGGCCAGACACAGAAGTGGACTTGACTTCAGCTGTGTGGAGGAGGTGCACGGGGATGTCTTCCCTCAACTCCACACCCCTACGTGGGAGACCCCCTGCCTGCCCCTCTCCCTCCCACCTGTATCAGTACACAACAACCCCAAACCTGGCAGCTTCAAACAGTAGCAAACATCTAGATCTTTGATCCCTCCCGGTTTCCGGGGGGGTTAGGAATTCAGGAGCAGCTCGCTCAGGGTCTCCCAAGACCGGAGCCATTGTCATCCAAAGTCTTGGCAGGCCGAGGCAGGCTGGACTTGCTTCCAAGACGGGGCACTCCCCTGTGCTGGTCACTGGCCTCAGGAGACCTGGGTTCCTCCCGACATGGTGGTGGCTTCCCACAGTGAGTGACCCGAGAGGACGAGGAGGAAGCTGCTGTGGTTTTTATGAGCCTCAACAATCACAGCTTCCCCTACACTCCTGATGATCACTGCTGCCAGCGTGGCTACCAGGGGGCCCTGGTGTGGCTGTGTCTGCCCCCAGAGGGCCCAGCCTCGAAAGATGGTGATGTAGGTGTCCCCACGACTCTGTTTTGGAAATCTTGGCCTGAACACCTGCAGTGTGGGAAGGCAGGCCCTCGCTACACACCCACCCTGCCTCTGTCACCATCCCGGGTGCTCTGCTCATCCTACCCTCTGCTTGCTGCACTGCCCCCCACCCCCGTTTTATCTTTACTATCCAACGACGGTGCCATCGGCATGATTGGAGCCTGGGGCGGGGGGGAGCTGGGCGCCGTAACAGCCCATCTCTGTGGAGGACTCACTGTGTGTTAGGTTGACAGTAAGCACCGCGAAAGGGCTGACTTCTTACAGCCTCTCTGCGGGACTGCTAACCCCCATCTTGTAGATGATGAAACTGAAGCACAGAGAAGGTAAGGTGCCTTGCCTGGAGCCACACAGCCCTTAAGTGGCAGAGTGATGATCTGTCTCCAGAGCCCACTCTGCGAACCTTATATCGATCGCATCTGATGCTAGGCTCTGCTCCCGTGCCGTGAGGAAGCCACAGTCCATCGGACCAAGGTGGGGGTTCACCGCACAGCAAGGAAGTCGGACATTAGACATCTAGTGGGTTCTCCAGGCCACAGGTCACAAGGCATCAGAATAGCTCTTGTCCCCTGTGTTCAGGAAGTGGGGTCTCCCAGACTCCAGTGAGCCCTGAGGCAGCAGCCAGGTCAAAGGGCTATGGCCTTTCTGTTTTTTTTTTAAATTTTTAAAAATTGTGGTGAAATATACATAATATAAAACTTACTATTTTCACCATTTTTAAAAAGAGTACAGTTAGTGCATTCACACGGTTGTGCGACCGTCACTGCCATCCATCCCTGGGAGGTTTTCCTGTCATCTTGAGGTCTCTGCGGGTCCCCAGCTCTCCTGCCAACCAGGACACCCTCCCCCCTTGCTCCCCTGGGGTGGGACAAGCTGTCGGCTGTTGGCTGTCGGCTCAGGCTTTCCTCTCCGGAGGCGAGGATTAAAACGATCCACCTCGGAGGTCCGCTCTGCAGCATCAGAGGGCCACAGCAGCGACAACGACAGGCTGTACCGCGACATGAAAGGGAGTTTATCAACAGCGCCTGGGGCTCGGTAACTCATAAACCTTTCATTAGTTTTACATCGATGACGGCTCAAGTCCTCGGAAGTAGATTTAGGCTGGAAGATAGATGTCTCTATAAATCATCATCTCTGAAAATTAGGGAAATGGAGGGAGCCTTACTGTAGGATTTCCCAGCAGCTTACTTGGGGGAGCCTTGCATTCTCTCTCCCTTCCTGAGCTGATGCGGGATTCCAGCCTCACAATCGGAGGCTCAGAGAAGGGACCAGAAAGGGCACCGAACCGCTCTCTCTTCTCCTGTGGCACCTCTAATGCTGGAGGCTGCAAATCTGGTCATATTGGGGCCGTCTTATTCTCTACACAGAGGCTCAGGGAAACAGCTTTCTGGAAGGTGTTTCAGTGAGAGAGAAAGAAATGAAGCAGCCGCAGGGGAGCAGACAGAGGAGCTTTAGAATTGAGCTCTCACAGGAAATGGGAAAGAAGAGGGGAGGCTTTGCTTGCTAATGAGCACAACAGTAATAATAACCACACTTTGAGGAGTCTGCCAGCGAGACAGTTACTGGTATGTTTAAGGTATTATCGGGAACCTTTCTTATTTGCTATGTGTTTAATGAATGACTTAACATCATTACTCTCCCACTTTACGGATAAGGAAACTGAGGCCCTGAGAGGCTAAGCGACTTGCAGAAGATGACACAGCCAAATGTGGCAGGGCTTGGGCCTGATTTCCCCCCTACCCCCTCATTTACACAGCTGTTCCTCATCCTGGTGTGGGGGGGGCAGCCTCTCTCGGGCTCGACTCTGACAATGCCGCCTTCCCCTCTCTGTCTGTTTCTTCATCTCTCAAATAGAGAATCGACTTCATGTCCCGCAGACACGAAGTGGGAGGCGAGCCAGCCAGCCAGCTCCAAGCTTGGAGCCTTTGGGGAGGATACACTTCCTCCAAAGGCAGGGAAAGCTGTCCATATCAGGATGATTGTCCACACCTTTGATTCATGGAGACTTTGCCGTGTCTCACGGAGACTTGGCAAATGTTCCCATTTTACAGAGGAGGATGTTCCGTCCTGCCCTCCCCCTCTCCCCACTCCTCCAGCCTCTGTTTCAATCACGCAGCTAGTCAATGGCTGAGGCAGGCTGGAAGCAGATCCTCGCGTCTATTGCGGTGTCCGAGGCGGGCAGACAGCTTAGCTAGCGCAGATGAGCTCTGCGAAAGGCCATGTCTCCAGTCAGGATGTCAGGACATGGGTCTGCGCGGCTCCCTTTCTTCTGGGCAGGGGTCCTCTGGCTGGTTCCCTTCTGTGCGGTTCTGTAGCCACGGCTTCAGATGCTCCTGCCCCCCACCCCCCACCCCGGGGGGGCTGCCTTCCATGTTCAGACAGACTAATTACAAGAAACCACAGAGAGGCGCTGGCAGGGATCAGGGCTGCTGATTTGATGCACTGGATGGGCCTCGGGACTCAGTGATGTTGGCCAGGTGCCGTTAGGCTCCCCGACAAATCAAAGACTTTTCAATTTCCTTTCCTCGCCCCTGCTCCTGCCCCTGGAGGCTGAGCTGTGATGGAGCACAGGAGGGAGCGGGGGTGGGTGGTGGTGTGGGAGGTGCTGCTGTCTTCCCTGTCCGCTGGCTGAGGAGCAACAAGAAGGCTCCCAGCAAGGAGTGTCCCAGGAGGACTTTTACTCAGAAATAATATGCACGAGGATTTACTTCCTCACTGCTGGGCTTCCAGCTAAAGGCAAGCTTATTTCTGCTCGGCTCCAGGAGGAGAACTCCCCTCAAAGGTTTCAGGGAAGCAGGAAGACTGATTCAACTAGTATTTACTGAGCACCTACTATGCGCTTTACTCACCCCTCACTGAATCTTCAAAACAGCTTCTGCGTTGGAGCTGCTTATTCCCATTCTACAAATGGGGAAGGTAACTTCTTCAAGGTCTCCAGTTAGTAATAACACTGGCGGCTGACATTTACTTTCTACGTTAATGAGCCGGGTGCTAGGTATATCCTCAACGAGCTCTACCTGTTGAACTCGTTGAACTCACTCCATCCCCACCACCCTGGGAAGTAAGGACTGCTATTATCCCCATTTTGCAGATGAGGAGACAAAAGCCCAGGGAGGTTAAGTAATTGCCCCAGGTTACAGGGATTGTAAGTAATGAAGCTGTGATCTGAATCTGGGCCAGGTGGCACCAGGGACCATACAGCCAAGCTAGAAATCAGGTCCAGAGTTGCCTGGACGGCTCAGTCATTAAGCGTCTGCCTTTGGCTCAGGTCATGGTCCCAGGGTCCTGGGATCGAGCCCCGCGTCAGGCTCCCTGCTTGGTGGGAAGCCTGCTTCTCCCTCTCCCACTCCCCCTGCTTGTGTTCCCTCTCTCACTGTGTCTCTCTCTGTCAAATAAATAAATAAATAAAATCTTAAAAAAAAAAAACAAGTCCAGTTCTTTGGTTCACGGGCAGTTCCTTAAAGCCACTTATTCTTGGCTTGGTGCCCTTCCTGTCCGTGGGAGGGATGGGGTTTGGAGGGACTGGATCCAGGTACCTAAGGATCCCAGCAACTTCAAGGTCGAGACTTGGCTGCTCATCTTGATCAGGACATTTCCACAGCAAGTAAGTAGCTTAAGCAAAAGAGGGGCTTTTTTTGACTACAGTGCTGGGGAGTCTGCTGGTGGAGCTAGGGATAAGATGACGTCATCAGGGCTCAGTCTGTCTGTCTCTGGACCTCATTCACCAGTAGCTCTCTCTTCTATCCTCCTGGCAGGGTGGTGGTGGTGGGGGGGGGGGGCTACACACATGGGCAGTGTGGGTACTGCTCCAAGCCTCCCAGCTAAGAGACTGAGTGGGAACCGAAATGCACCCAACATCGGCTTGCCAAGCTCTGTGCCCTGATATACAAAGCAGCGATGGCCCAAGGGGCAATCTTCCCAATTCCTCTGCCAGGAGGAGTCACCTATGCCTAATACATGTAAGATCTGTATACCCTGACCCGTCCTCTTGGTGCCCGAGACCAACTGCACACCAACTCCCTCCCCCCACCCACCTGGCAACTCTATCAGATTCATACATCCGTGAATATTTATGGAACCCCTACCTCGGGGACAGGTCTTGACCCATTTCTGCAAACTTTCGGCCCTCCAGAAGCTCGCATTCTGGTAAGGGATCCAATTGGCTTTGCTCAGGTCACATGACCATACTTGGACCAATCGCTATCGCCCAGGGCACTTGATTGACAGCCTCCCCAGGACCTCCTAGACCCCCGACTGCTTTCTGGGAGGAAACTGTGGGGCCAGGCTGCGGAAGTAACTGACATGCCCTGAACTCTGGGGATCCCAGCAAATTCATAGTCCTTCTCTTCTTCGTCCGGTAACCTTCCCCCCTGCATTGGGAGATGCTTGGGCCGCAGTACTCAGGGAGGAGTGTCGTCCCTAAAGGGCTCAAGCCATACTCCTATCACTCCCTCAGATCTTGCTCAGAGGGAAAAGTCAGGGGTCAGGACTGTTTACCCAAGATCATCGTCATTGTGACTTTCAGTTTAGGGAAGAAGAAAAAGGATGAAGCCCTGGGGGCTGTCCATGTCGGGGTGCAGGGCCTAAATGGGGCCCCCAGTTCCATTGTCTGTGGGTTGGTGGGGGGCTTACTGGATCTGGTAGACATGGAGTACTACCTATGTGCCAGGAGCCTCTCCTGCTTTGTCTCCCTTAAGCTCTACACCCGCCAGGTAGGTATTATTACCCCATTTTGCTGGTGAAGAGACTGAGGCTCAGAGAGGTAAAGTAATGGAAATAGGCTCACTCTGCTGTGCTGACCCAGAGGCCCCCCACTGAGCCCACAGAGGCACTTCCCAAGAAGAGAGTGGCCTCCCCAGTCGCTTCCCACATGCCCAATGAGGGATCTCTCCCAGACACGGTTTCAGCTCCTGGTCCCTGCCTCTCTTCCTGTCCACCCGCCCCTAGAGACTCAGCAAACCCTCCTGCAGTCCCACCTCGTACCATTCCCAGTGCTCCCACTTACATCTGGGCGGCATCTCCCAGGTTCCTGAGCACTTCCACGTGATGTCACCGTCAAAGGACGAACATCGTCTGTTCCCTGAGGCCAGCTCACCTTCGAGGACACCTGCAGGCCCTTCCCAGGCGCGAAGTCAAGCCTAGGGAGCCACGTGGCCTGTCTGCCGCTAGAGGGAGCTCCCAGCGTGGCCTTGCGCCTTCTTGGGTGCTGAGGGGTGGGGCCCTGTAGAGGACCCCAGGGATGCCTTGCCAAGAGTCTTCTGGAGACCCGGATGTCCTGACAGGATGGTCCCACTGGAGACCAAGAGGTTCTAGTTTGTGCACTCGGCGTCTCCATTTTTAAAGCCGAAGGCTGCGGAGAGGCAAGGGGCTGGAAATGGAGCCTCAGCATCCAGGGCGGTGGGCTGAGGCTCTGCCTTCCCTCCCATGTCCCTGGCTGGTGTGGCTCAAGTCCCCTCCAAGTCAGAGAAGAGCCCTTGTGACTCAGCAACCCAGCAGCAGCTTTTCCATCCCTTGTTCATTGATTCACTGACTCATGTAAAACACATTTAGTGAGCACCTACTATACATAGGCACTGGGCTAAGCCTTGGAGATACAGACCATGGTGACCCAGACACCGCCCCTGGTGTCATGGAGTGGTTAGTCTTGTTGAAGGGCAGGGAAGGGAGAGAGGCATAAACAAGCAATTTGGGGCGCCTGGGTGGCTCAGTCGGTTAAGCCTGTGATTCTTGATTTCAACTCAGGTCTTGATCTCAGGGTCCTAGGATCCAGGCCCAGGTCACGCTCAGCCGGGAGTCAGGTTGAGGATTCTCTCTCCCTCTCCCCTCAAATAAATAAAATAAATATTTTTTAAAAACCCCAAGCAATTACCGTGTGGTGTGTTAAGTTCTACAAAGGCGCAGGAGACCCAGGGGCAAAAACGATGTACTTAAAACTCTACCTGGGGTTCGGGAAGGTGTCACAGGGGAGAGAGAACTTCTAAGCTGAGAGCCAGAAGAGCTGAGGAGTCAGCGAGGCAAAATGCAGTGTTTGAAGCAGAGTGACCAGTTTGCACAGATGCCCAGAAACGAGGGAGCGTGCATGCACGCGTGTACTCAGCCCACAGACACCCTTCCAGCACCTACTGTGTGCCAGGCGCTTCTAGACGCCGGGATGGGCTACCAGGGAGCCAGGCAAACGATGTCCCTGTCTCAGGATGTTCTCATGCTAGTGGAACGTGGCCGTTCAGGCAATCCGAAGAGGCCATAGGGAGAGATGTGGAGGGGACAGTGACGTCTTCTGTGCTCAGAGTACCCTGGGCCCCATTCTCCATCCTCCTCCCACCACGCCTGGTGCCTGGCCCCCAAGCCTTCCCTCCGCGGTCAGTTGTGGGGAGGTCACCCAGTCCATGGGGGGCGGGGCGCCTGGGCCAACATTGCACTAGCCCAGCTGAGGGCCTGCTGAGCCGTTCTGCTAATTACAGTGATGAATGGGTTTAATTTACTTAGAAGAGTAATGTGCTGTCACTCCGTTGTCCGAGCTCAGCCCCAGTGTCTGCTCCCTCCCCTCGATCCCGACAGGTGACAGGTGCCTGCTGGAGCTTCCTCACTGGTGGCCCAGTGACTTGCCTGCTCATCACCATGCCTGCTTGGGACCTATCTGCTGCCTCCACTGGTGCTGACGACAAGGGGAGGAGAATTCGAGAATTTGTATCTATCCCCACTGTTGAAGAATTGTAGGACCACACCTTGCTGGTCGGGAAGGGTAGACCTTCCGGTTCTCTGAGTCACTGCTGCACAGGACAGAGAACCCCCGATCTCTTGTTCCTTCCCCTTCCCCACCCCATCCCTTTGCCTAGCTGAAGCCATTTTATGTGGTTCCCTGTTTCATGGCCACCTTCCGGCTGTAGAACATGCGTGTCCTTGAAGGCAGGGATCTTCTCAGCGGCTCTGTTGAATGAATGAATGAATGAATGAATGCGTGAATGAATGAATGAATGAAGAGTCCATGAAAGCCTGACCCCCATCCCCACCCCACTGTGTGCCTCAGGCCTTGTAATAGGAGGACTTCGGATCTGGTACTTTTCTTTGCCAAACCTTGTGTGTCTCCCCTCCCAGCTCTCCTCCCAGGTGATGGCTGTAGGTGACAGGAGGCCCGGAGTCTATTCTGCAACCTGAGAGGAGCAGGATCACGCAAACACGGAGACTGAATCGAGGCCTGGCAGTCTAAACCCACTGTAGGCAGAGCAAGGACATTAAGACCAGCAGGTTCGGCCCTGCAGCCGGAGAAGCCCAGGTCCCCATCCTAGGAGAGGGTTTCCAGCCTCCAACTCGAGCTTCCTTTGACTGCTCTCATTTCTCCCATGACCCCAGAAAGAGCAAAACTTCCTTGTGATTGACCGTCTTCTCCTGCCATCTGACCCTCCCTCCTCTTGCACCCGATACTGCCCTGCATCAGTGCAGCTGGGTGGGGGCACCTGGGCAGGGCTGTCTTCTCAGAGCCAACCGAGGAGCTTTCTTCTACTTTCCAGGCCAATTCTGAGACCACGTCCAGATCTCCCGGTTCCTCAAGGACCGTTATCGCCAAGACTGCCCTAGTCTTGGGTCGTGGCATCAGCCTCACCCCTCCCCTCCACCTCCCCAGCGTGGCTGAGTGGATGGCCTGCGTTAGTGGAGACGGGGGTGGTAGTTGCTTAATTCATTCACTGCCACCCTTGTCTGAGTAGGCAGCTGGCTGGCAGGACGCTCTACGGGGCGCTTCCCCGGACTCGGCCAGGCACGACTGGTGCTGGGAGAGGGGTCGGGTTTGGTGGGGATAGGGCTATGTTTCTACCCACTCTCTCTGTGGGGGCAAGAGACCTCCCCTGTCAACCCTTCTGCCCAGTTAGAAGGGACAAAGGCAGCAAGGGGGTGGGGGGTGGTGTAGCCAGCTTCAAACGGAGAACACATCGTCCTGGGACGGAAGCCAGTGCGCGAGCCTGGACGCCATCCAGGAGGGAGAGCCCCAGCTCCACCGCTAGGAGTCTTTGACTGAGGCCGGTCTCATCCTGCTTGGCCTCAGTTTCTCCATCTGTAACGGAAGAGAAGGACCAGTCCTCTTCTAGTTCTGGGATTCCACAGCTGTAATTCCTGCCCCACGACATGGCCAGGAATGGAGCGAGATGGACCCCAGAGCCCTCATGGGATGTCCAGCCCCAGCCAGAGAGACAGGTCCCCCAGCCGGTACCCAGGGCCCGGCCAGCTCCCGCAGACGTGGGAACGGCTGGGCATCAGCAGGCGAGAGGCCACACTGATAATTGGCTCCTGCCGTGGGGGAGCTGGCCTGGCCTCATCAGTATGCAGGGCCCGTGCAGAGTGCTTAAGAAAAACTTATTAATTTCCCCTCCACAAAGACTGAGGGCTCTGCGGTAATCACACTATCAAGTCGTAATAAAAAAAAAAAAAATCCCTCCATTGAAAATAGCAGTTGGGACTCTGGAGAGTTCAACAGGAAAAGATTGTATTAAGATAAAGGAGATGATAGCTGAGCAGACATTAAAGGTGGTCGCTGTCTGGTAAACCGCCTCAGGGAGCCCCCAGGACTGCTGTATCCCCATGAGGCGATGAGGACCCCTGTCCTGCCCTGGCCACGTGGCCTCCGCCCACCTCTGGCCTGCCTCCCGCCCGCCCTCACGGCTGGAGCAAAGGCAGGAATACTGAGTCCCTGCGACCCGCAGTGTGCCTGTGGACCCTCCTTTGGGGCAGAGGGAGGGGACCGGCTGCGGATTCCGAGGAAGACAGATCACTGCCCTGGGTGCTCTTGCCCTTGAGCCCGAGGGCGGGAACCCCGGAACATCTGCAGTAGCAAAGGGGCCTGGGAGAAAGAGGGTGCTTCTGGGTCACCTGTCCTGTTGGCATGTTCCTTGTGGGGACAGGAGGACCCGGGCCTGAAGCCCTTGGACACTGCCCTTGACCTATGTCCTAGACCTAGGTGGATTCAGAGGGGGTGCCCCGATTTGCCAGTGGGGCTGGGAGTCCCGGGGAAAGAACCCAGAGAATCCCAGCAAGGAATGACCAGCAGGAAGCCACAAGCACTCAGGGGCATGATGGCCATTGCTCCACGGGGCTCTCACCAAGTAGTGGTCGGGCTGGTGGGGTGCCGTGTGGAGCCTGGGGGCGGGGGATGGCCCTTGCTCTATGACATCTTCACTTGGCCAAATGGGGTCTGTGCAGTCCGTGAAGATGTAAAGTCTCTTCTGAAAGTTACACCGGACTCAGGACAAGAAGTTTCCAGCTGTTAATGGCGGGGAGTCCTCCTGGAAGAGTAGGGGTGATGATGGTCGTCCCCTGTCATTGCTGAGGGGGCATTGCCATGTGAGGCTAAGAGGACAGACTCCTCAGCTTTGAGTTCTGACTCTACTACGTATTAGCTGTTCATCCTTGGGCAAGTGACTCAACCACTCTGTGCATCTACTTTCTATAGAAGGCTGGTGAGGGTATCTGCCTCGTAGGGCTATCATGAAGATTACTGTACATGAAGAGCTCTAAGTAAAAATCTTCTCTTATCCTCCAGTCGTCCTTATCTAACGTCATGTAGTCCATCAGTGACCAAACCACATCCCCGGACCACCTCTGGCCTAGCACCTTCTTTCCACAAGCTACTTCCTAAGGAGCCCACAGTGGCGGCCAAGGGCTTAGGCTTTGGAGCCGGACTGCGCAGAGTTCAGATCTCAGGTTCGGCTCCGGCAAGTGACCTGACTCGTCACATTCTCAGCTTCCTCTCCTATAGAATAAGGAAGGTGAAGCCGGGGTACTAGGAGTAACTCAGAAAGGGGTGGCCAACGCAGGCCCCTTCCCTGGGGTCTCCGTCTGTGGATGTCAAGCCCCGTGCGGTAGGGCTGCCTCCCCTAGGCCTCCAGGTGGGATCTGTCCCTCTGTGGCTGTAAGCCCTTGGGCACCGGGGACCGTTCTGGAGTTGCCCCTGAGTTTATGAGGCTGAGCAGAAAGGACCAGGCATACTAAGTGTGATGGGGTTGGGTGGAGATTAATATGAGGCTGGGTGAAATAGGGAAGGCAAGTCATTTTCCCAGTTAATATGCACATTTAAGGAACAATTTGAGAGTGTGAAGACATTTAAAAGGAATGCTAATTTCAGCAGGAGAGATAAATTCTGGGAAGGAGACCTTCCAGAGAAGGGAACTGGGCAGGGCTGGGGTGCAGGTGTCAGGCGGCCCTGCTTTGAATTCAGCTCCATGGGGTGGCTCTCTGAGGACATGTCTCTGCCCAGCTGTCTCTAGGAGCACAGGCCTAGGAAGACCCAAAGTGGAGACTGGGGTTCATGGGTGACCCTGGACCCTGGAAACTTCTGTAACTGGGGGTCTTGCTCTGCATTGTCATAGAGGGGCAAAGTCAGGGTGAGGGCTGGGAGGGCTTCCTGGAAGAGGTGTTGCTTGGACTGAGCCTTAAAACATGGGTCAGGAAAAGGATGTGGGACCTTTTGGATGTTGGACTCTTCATCCAGGAGGTCCAGGAGGGATGGGGCAGCCCGAACATAAGGTGAAGTCCAGGCTTCTTCAGGCTTATGTCCAGGCTCCAGAAGGGTCCTCATGAACAAGCTAGAAAGAGATCAGGGTGTAGCCTCTTCTTCCTTGGGGAATTCTCCCTCTCCTGGAGCCTCTGGATGGGCTATGTGGATTCTCTGCTCCTACAGGCGGCAGACGTCACGTGATCCCTCAGCCCTGGAGGCTGGACATGGTACTCAGCCCCAAACTCCCCACTCCCTGCCCAGGGCTGGCCCTTCCCTCCAGAGTCTCGTCCTTCAGCACCGGCAAGTATGTCACTCAGGACCTTTCAGGGACCCTGAAGCTCCTAGACTCCAGCCCGGTCCATGCACTCGTCCAGCTTAAAAGTGGAGTGAGCTCTTTCCCCCGCTTCTTGTTCCTTCCATCTCCACCAGAGACCTGAGCGCTGAGAAGGTAGTGCTTGCAAAGCTAGCTGGGATGAAAAACCTTTACAAATGCCCAGTGTGGTTATTAATAACGTCTCTCGGCTCCGAATGCCTCTTTAATTCCTCTGCTTAAACCACTCAGGAATCCATAACACTTGCCCCTTGGCCGGTGGTTATTCCACTCCCTTAATGGCCTTTTATGGAGGGACCTTATTGAAAGCTTTTCCCCAGCCTGAGTAAATCATGTCCTCTGGGTCATCCTTGCCTGCAATTTTATTAACTTCTTATGAGAAGTCCGAAGGACCAGAGGGAGGCCAGTGTTTCCTCTGTGCTCTGTCCCGCCCAGACCCAGCACTGTCCCTCGCTTGGCTGGGGTCCTCAGAGGAGGAGGTGGTTGGGGCCAGAACTTGCAGATCAAGAATGGTTGGGGTGTCCCAAACCAAGGTCCCTTCCTCCTGTACTTTCATCGGTCCATCTTTCTAGGTGCGTAGGGACTGGGAGACTAGGTAGTATGAGCTGGGCACAGGGGGGAGCGAGGACAAGCAGGGGGAAGGCTGCTATTCACATCGGGCACCTAGTGCGTCAGTTACCTGGTGTGTCTGTCATTTAGTGAGCGCTAGATTTGACAGCAGGGAGGGGGAAGCAGAACCAGAGCAGGACACTGGGGCCCCAGATTGGGAGCTGGAAAGGGTAAAGGACCACACTAATGCAGGATGTTAATAATAGGGACAACTGGGGCAGGGGGAGAGGGAATATACGGGAATTCTGTGCACTTTCTCGTGAATACTCCTCTAAGATCCCAAACGCTCTAAAAAATAGTCTATTAATTTTCTGAAAAGGGCAAAGGAGACCCCAGGAAATGGAGATGCCGAGAAAAGATCTGGGGTCCCCCTGGGGGTCTGGGATGACTTTCAAGGAGGCTGTGTGTGTCTCTCCTGCTCCGGGAGGGAGAGGGGGTCGGGGAGGGCTGGGAGAGGTGGAGAGGACAGAAGTGGGGCTGAGGTGGGACTGGGGAGATCCTGGGGAGCAGGGGGGGTTTCTCAAGGGAGCCTGAACCCATCTCTCCTGTTTGTTCCTTGGGCGGGCGGCAGAGGCACCCACAAAGAAAGGCCATTTCAGGCTGATATCCAGCCGTCCCCTCTTGTCCCTGCTCTAAACCTCCAGAAGATGTCAGCTCCTCCTTTCTTGGCTGGTAGGGTTTTTTGTTTTGTTTTTAAAGATTTTATTTATTTATTTGACAGAGAGAGAGAGCGAGAGAGCGAGCTAGTGCAGGGGGGAGCTGCAGAGGGAGAGGGAGAAGCAAGCCCCCCACTGAGCAGGGTGGGCTGGTCGAAGTTCCAGGCAGCCCACCTGCCAGCTCCGGAGCCCTGTCACACTTCCTTTCCACCGAGTGGGTTATAAAGCATCTTCATGACCGCAGCACAAGGAAGGCTGGAGGCAGGGGCAAGAGCAGGAGGCAGGGCTGAATCGCACTGGGGGAGGGCCCTGTGTCTTCCTCCAGCTGTCCCCAGGAAGGGTCTCAGAGGGGTTTCCAGCCCTGGATGAGCAGGGGCAACAGAGGTTTTTGCAAATTCTATCTCTACCTCGAGAGGCGGATTCCCCACGAGCGACTCTGTGAGGAGCCAGTGTCCCCCACGTCCCATCATCTGGGCCCAGAGGGGCTGGTCATGGGAGGAGGGGCCTGGGAGTCCCCTGTCCTTCTCCGACTCCAGGAAGTGGGGGAGCGCCAGACCTGGGGTTAAATTAGGGGGGCCAGTTCTGAGATCTGGCCTGTGGCAGGGGAGAAAGCAGGCTCTGGCTGTCCCTAATCTCCACTTTGGCCAGCTCTGGGCTGGCAGCCGAAGGCCCATTCTGACTCTCTCACCCTCTCTTGAGGTCCCTAGCAAGAGTGTCTAGGGGACACTGGCCCCTGGCCTGCAGCAGGTGATATGATCTCATTGCCACCTCACAACAACCCTCTTCCTAATAATCATCTGTTGCACCCCCATCTCTCCCTCTCAGCATGGACCCCAAGCTGTGCTGGGAATTGTTGACTTGTCACCTGGCTTCCCTCTGAGACTGTAAATTCCTCTTGTTTGCTACAACGCCCCCAGCAACCCCTCTTAGTCCTGGCACATAGTAGATGCTCACTTAAGTATTAGCTGAATACATGAAGGGCTTATTTAAGTGGATAGTCTCAGAGAGGTAAGTCGTTTTTTTCAAGGTCACACAGCTTGCATCTGGCAGAGCTGGAAATCACACGCGGGCTGCGGGCGGCAGTCTTGAGGGAGCCCCAGGCCCAACACAGAAGCCAAGAATAACCTGCACCCTTTGCTTTCATTCTCCTCTGCAAAATGGGTTGAACTTCTCAGTGGTGCTAGGAGCAGAGCGGGAGTATCTCCCCAGAGCTGGAAGAGAGGTCCCTCTCTTCTTCCTTCTAGGAAACTGAAGATGTGGCTTCTTGACCCAGCTGGGAGTGGGTGATCAGCCTGGGGAGACAGAGGAACCAAGAACACAGCCCCCAGACTGGTGGCTATGGAAAGAAAGTCCAAAACAAACCCAAAGTCGTCTTCCTGTCCTGTGCCTGATCTGGCCCCTTCTTCCTTCTCCAGAGCCTTCTCATCCTGGGATCCCTCCTCCACCTGCCCGCCAGGCCAGCCCTCTCTGCCCTTTCTGCCCCGTACAGCCCAGGCTCGATGCCACGTCCCTACCTTTGCCCTTGCTGTCCCCTCTGTCTGACACATGCTTTCCTGAGATCCTCTCAAGGCTGACTGCCTGTCATCACTTAGGTCTCGGCACAAACATCACCCCCGGAGAGCTCTCTCTTGACCTCCTTGTTGACCAGAGCCCTGGGCGCCCCTGATCTGCTCTTCCTCTCATTTCCTTTCATTCACTCGTTTGTAGATTCCTCACTTCCCGTCTGTCCCCTCCCCTGGAATGTCAGCTTCAGGAGGACAGAGACTCTCTGTTCACCACTCTGACCCCGAGGCCTAGACCAGTGAGCACATCATAGTCGATGCTCAACACATGTCGAATGAATAAATGAGCCTGTCACCTCTGCTGGGGACCCCTTCTGGGACATCCCTGCTGGGCAGCTCAGCTCCCTCCCACCCCAAGGCCTTACATGCCAATACAGGGAGATGGGGAAGGGAGGGAGGGAAGGGGAAGCGGGGCTGGGTTTCCCAGCCTGAGGGCTGCTCCCATGGGTGCTGAGCGCTCCTAGCCAGACGGATGCTCCTGCGGAGGGAAACTGCCTGGGGAAGCAGCTTCTTATGAATAATGGCAGTGGCAGGTGTCAGGGGGTTGGGGGGGGCGGAGGGAGGCGGCTGTAATGGACAAGGAGTAATGCCCCCACTCCCGCACTCTGACACACATGCAAGCCAGGCTGCACACCAGTGGGGAAAGGCACCTTATTTTCCAGAAGAGGAGAATATAACTTTTTTATTGGGACTGGCTTGATAATGGGTCTATGGCTGATCTGGGGACCTCCCTGGAGAGTTCTACCCCAATGGGGTGGACCCCGCAAATCAGCTGTGTGGAGAGGCAGAGGGATGCCGCTTTTCCATCTCTGTCCTTGGCTGACCGGGCCCCAGAGAGGCCACAGCTGAGAAGGGGACTGAGAAGACCCTGGGACTGGGGAGGGTGAACTTTGCCCAAACTCTTCTTGACTTTCTGCCTCTGGGGGTGGAATTGAGGGACAGAAATAAAGCTGAGAAGGAGAAGGGGGGATGGGAAGGGTGCAGGCTGCTTGGTGGCAGTTGGGGCACGGGCAGGAAGGCCTGGATCAGACCCCACCTGACACCGGGCTTTGCCCTAGCCCTGGAGGGAGCCAGCAGGGCTGCTGATGGAGGCAGAGTTGAGCAGTTCTCTCCTGATCAGATCTCCGTCGCCGTGATTTTTCGGGGAAACAGAGCACCCTGTCACCTCCCGAGGCCTCTTGTCCCCAACAGACAGTAGCTTTCAGTAACTGTGAAGTTGGGGTGCTGTGGGCAGCTCTGTCTCCACCCGAGGCTCTGGTTTCTCACCCTGACCCAGTCGCCTTGATAGGATCCTTCAGTGGCCCAACGTGTGGCCGTTCTGGTCCTCTCCATTGCCTGCCTGAAGCCCCTGCCCTTGCTGCTGTCCCCTCCTCCGTGGAGCCCCTCCTCCCTGGGCCTCTACCCCAGCTTAGCCTGTCTCTAGGTCCAGCCGCTACCTCTCACCGGGCCTGCTGCCCCCCAGCCCTGTCCCTTCTCTGAGCGCTGATCCTCCAGCGGAGTCCCGTGGCTCTAGACATGTCTACCCTCCCAAGACAAAAGGTCTTTGAAAACCCTCTGTAGAAGTCTGCGAGCTGCTGAGCCCTCGCCCAATGCTAGGATCGGTCTCTGTGACCTCACAGTTGGAACATCCCATTACCCCTGTCGTCAGCCCAGGAAACAGGGATTCAGAGACGTCCAGCCATTTGCCTAAGGTCACTAAGCCAGGCCAGGATCAGGATCCAGGCTTGGGTGGCCCCAGCCGCGGTCCTCGGGGATAATGTTGCCCCATACCTGATCGGGGGTCCCTGGTGAGCATTTCTAGGTGGCAGAGCCTGGATAAGAGGTGCAGGGGAGAAGCTGGGTCTGGAGCAGGGTGGGGGACTAGACACGGTCATCTCCCTCATTACCTAATCGCTGCCCAGAGGCCTCACCTCCTAATACAAGCCCAGTGGGAATTAGTTCAACATATGGACTTGGGGGGGACACATTCAGTCTAGAACAAAGAGTACACATACAGTGTGTATCTCTGCATAGGTAATCTACATAGGACACATGCAATTCACATGTCATATACACACAGGGTTTGTGGGTGTAGAGGGCACATGTAGCACACATATATGATTTTACAAGGTGCTCAGTCGTGATCCTCCTCCCGCCCGGCTTACAGGACGTCTCCCCACTAGGGAGGTACGCCCCCCCCCTCCCTGCCAGAACCACCAGACCCCCCCCCCCCGTAGAAGCAGGTGGAAATGTTGCCTTTCATTCAGACTAATTTGTTATTGAAACAACCCGAATCAGCTTCAAAGTAAGTTAAATGAGCAGAGATCGTTTTTTCTCGGCTCATCCATCAGGGAAGGTACAAAGAAGGCGGGACACAAAGAGATCACAGGACCCTGGCAAACAGATGGGCTGGTGTGGCCCTGAGTTCCCGCCTGAGGAGACGGCCTGGTTTCCGGGCCAACACAGTGCGCTGGGAACAAATCCCTTTCCTCCTCTCGCTGGACCAGCGAGCCATTCTTCCTCCTGTTCCCATGGTTGTGGGGAAGAAGCTGGCATCCCCAAGGTGTGAGTGTGTGTAAGTCGGGGGCCCCGAGTCCTCCTCCACAAGCCGGGCACATGCCCAGAGCGCCTTCCCTGCTGGCTGGGTTTTGGCTACGTCGAGGGGCAGCAGGGACATCTCCGTGGCAGCTGGTTTGGGGGTGGCAGGGTCGTGTTCCTGGTGCCTGGACACCTGCGGGGAGATGGGAATTTTCAAGTGTGGTTTTGAGGCCCCGCTGGCCGAGACTGCTCAGGGCTGGTCCACTGTGCTCCGGGTCCCTCTCTCCGGGTCCCACGTGTGCACGTGCCTGGGCATGAGCATGTGTGAATGCCTGTGAGCGTCTGAGCTTTCAGTGAGGTCTGACCCGGAATATCAACTCCACTCCTGATAGAAAGGAGACCCTGTTACCTGCTCTGTCTCCCCTAACTACGGGGGCTGCCTCACCTTTGTGCCAGGCTGCCTGCCGCCCAGGGAGATGTGGGGGCTCCCTCTCCTGTGGCAGCTCTCGGCTGGGAGACCCCATCTCCCACTCCCAAGGCTGCTGGACCTACTCCCCAGGGCAGGGTCAGAGCACCTGTGGTCGGTGGGCATTAGAGACTGAGGCCAAGGCCAGCTGAAAGATGGGGAACCAGGGGGACACTCCAGGAGGGGGCAAGTAGGGAGAGACTTTGTGAAGGGGTAGAAAAGTCCAGCAGCCCAGAGGCTGACTGAGAGAGCGGCTCCCAGGGAGGAAGATCGCCCGAGAGGGAGGCAGGAGGACTCGAACTACTGAGCAAGAAAAGTCTAAGGCGAGGGCACCAGCAGCAAGCCGGGAAGCTGTGGGGACAGACCCAGGAACCAGGGAGCGAGGGACAGAGCAGGGACAATGGGGTGTCTGGGTGTGGCTGGGTGGGACATGTGATTCTGATCCCTACCATGGCTTCCTACACTGGAGAGCCGGTGGGGAGATCTGCTAGGCTGTGATTTCTTTCTTTTTTTTTCTTTTCTTTGAGACTGATTTATTTGTATTTCATCAGAGAGAGAGAGAGAGAGAGAGAGAGAGAGAGAGAGGATGGGCAGGTAGAGGGAGAGGGAGAGAGAATCCCAAGCAGACTCTGCACTGAGCTTGGAGCCCAAGGCTAGGGCTTGATCTCACGATCCTGACATCATGACCTGAGCAGAAACCAGGAGTCAGTCACTTCACTGCCGGAGCCCCCCAGACGCCCTGAGGTTGTGATTCCAGCCAGGTCCCAGGGACGTCTGCAGAGAAACAAACTCAGCTAAACGGCTCTCACCAGCTGTCCCCTTCATGTTGCCTTTGTCTTTGGAAGAAAGAGGAGTAGGGACTCCCGAGGTGGATTTCTGCACCACTGACCTTCATGTACCCCTCCCACCCATCCTCACTCTTCTCCCAGCTATGGGCCAGAAGGGGGGTGGCTTCTCTGCCTCCAGCTAGGTCCCCATCCTATGTCCTACCCGCATCTGGAGTGTCTGGGTCTCTGTCCCCCCATCGCCCCTCACTCCACCCCACCCCCACTCTCCTGATGACCCCTGAGCTGACCTTCTCTCTGCCGGTGGCCTCTCCCTGTCCCACCCCATCTCAGCCTGATGGTGGCTGCTCTTGATCCCCGCTGCTTCCTGCTGCCTCCTGGTGCAGCCCGCCCAGGGACAGAGCCCATAAATCACCTTGGTGGGCGGGGCCCCGAGGAGCTGACCCACCACCAGCCTTGGAAACTGGGGTTCTCAGGTGTGTGGTGAACTGTAGGGGCACACGGCGTGAGGCTTCTCTCCCTTCCCAGTTCAACCAAGCGTCTTGGTGCCGGAGCCTTGTTGGAAGCTCTCCAGCTGGCCTTGCCCAGGAAGGGGGTGGGGGGCAGAAGAAAGGGTCACATATGAAGCCAAGGGGGTTTAGGTTAGGTTGAGAGAAGATCTTAGTGGGGGGGGGGGTTAACATCCGCCAGGCCAGGCTGGGGAGGGGTGGTGAGATTCCTCGGCGTGGATCTTATAAAGTTTGAATTCTGTCTGGGGATATAGTGCTGCCTGGAGACGGGGGGGATGGGCTGTACGACCCACTGAACCCAGAAACTTCTGCTTGGTTTGAGAGGACATTGGGGGTCCGAAGACCTCGACTCCAGGCTCCGGAGGCCACAGAGCAAGGAGTCACGCAGCATGGCCTTGGGTCCTAGCTCCCGTCCCACCTGCTGTGTGTTTTCAGCGATCATTTCCACCGCCTGGTCTTCATCTGTAAAATGGGGACAGTCCCTCATCACAAGGGGTCCCTGTAAGGGTTTAAGGGACAACGTATATAAAGCACCCTGCATGGGGTTTGGCCCAGAGGACTCTCCAGAAAGTTCTCTCTAGAAAGCTTTTGTAACTGGGCCAATGCACACACACACACACCTTTCTCCGCCTCAGTTTCTTTCCGTAAAATTGAATGCTCGACCCTCGCTGACCCATTCAGTGAACATCTCCTGAACCCCCTACTCCACGCCAGGCCCTGTCCTGCGCACTGGAGATGGAGCAATTCACACGACCCGATTCCTAACCGCATGGAGCTAATATTCTAATGGGGGGGTGACCAACAAGAAACGTATATGTACTAAGAGAAAGTGAGACAGGGTGAGGATGGTAGGGAGTGACTGGATGGGAGAGGCTATTTCATGAAAAGTGCTCAGGACAACTCGCTCTGATAAGGTAACCTACGAAACAGATCTGCAGGACGTGAGGGAGTGAGCCGCAAAGATACTTGGGGTAGGAGCATGCAGGCGGCAGGAACGGTACGCGCAAAGGTCCTGAGGCAGAAGGGTTCCTGGTGAGTGTGAAGAACAGCAGGGGGTGGTGAGTATGGTGGGAGCAAAGGAGAAGAGGCCATGGAGGAAACGTAGCCCGCTGCAAGAACTTCATCTATTGATCAAGGAAATGCCATGCTCGTGCAGAATTTTGATAGTGGGATTCACCTGCATCCCAAAGCCCTTTGTTTCCAACATCCTGGAGGAATGGAATTTCTTGCTTCCTCCACTTGTTCGGGTCCTGGAGACCAGCAACGCTCCAGCAAGGCTCCATCCCCTGCTTACTAGGGCCTGTTTCTGGCCTGTAGAATGTATGGCTTTTTAATAACAATTAAAAATAACGAAATTCTTTATTGCCATAAGTGAGAGAGGACTTTAATGCATTCAACCTTGTCCCAATTGGCAGTTTCACCTTCATTTTGTAAATGAGGCAATAAGGCTCTGGAAGGTTCTGTGCTTGCTGGAGGTCATACAGGCCATATGGTGTGGAAGAAAGGGATTTTGCTGACCATTGATTCATGAGCAGCTTTGTAACTGTGCATCTTTCAAAATGACACACACACACAACTCCCAAGCTCAAGAGTGACAGAATCACACGGTCCCTCCCCTAATGGCCATCCATCACCAAAGTATCATAAATGCTGAGAAAGTGAACACATGGCCTGAGCACCAGCACCTCCCAGGCCACCGCCGCGGCAGACATCCCTAATCAATCACAGGGCTCTTCTCGCTGAGCTCAGATGAGCCTCAGAATTCTGGAAAGCCGACATGCTGTTGGTTCATAAAAGGAAACATTTTTGTGCAGGGCGTTGGGAAAGAGCAAAATGGCCTCATCGCTGGACTTGGGACTCCTGTTCCTTGAACTCCAGGCAGCTCTCTCTGCCCGATTGATAAACGGACCACAACTCTAGGAAATGAGACAGAATCAGGGCAGCCTCCGAGGGAGAGGGGGCTTTCCAGCTGCAGGGGCCCCTGTCCTCCCTGCTGGTGCTCAGAGCAGCTGGGGGCTGTTGGAATCCCTCCCGGGATTTGTTCCAGCTGTCAGACATGGATCAGGCTTGTGATTGGCGAACCCCGACACGAGTACCTGCTGTTTAATGAGCTGGAGATGGAAGTGGCCTTTGCAAGCAAGTCCTTTCCTCGGCTCAGGTGCGCAGATCAGATATGAAACAGGAGAGCTGCCTCGCCAAGCACGGTAACCAGAGGGAAATGAGCGATGCTGATCTGACGGAGAAGAATAAGGAGAGGGAGGAGGAAGGAGGGGTGGGGGGAGGAGGAGCAGGGATGGAGAGATGAGGGACACGAGGAGCAGCCTTTGGCCAGATCGCAGTGTTAGGCTGCAGGCTTCCTGACCTCGTTGTTTCAGAGCGGACCCGTTTTATCATGGGCCCCTGGTGGTCCTGAGCCCTTGTTTCTGGGGTCTGTTGAGAGCAACAAGAAAGGCAGAGTAATGATGTGGATACAGTTCTGGGTTTGAATCCCAGGCCTCCAGTTACGGTCGCAGATGCCTCATCTACAAACCGGGCTTCATATTTTCATAAGGAGGGATGTAAGGCTCCCAATATTTCCCCACCTCATTTCACACTCTGCAACGGAGTTTTTGGCAGGTGCTAGACCTGGTATTTGACTCTCATCGATGGGCTTCCAGTGTGTCTCTCTCTCAGCCAGATCTGGCCGCGGGTGGGGAAGTGGTGAGTTTCTTCATTAGGACCTATTAAACTTTAACAGCGCCCACCCCATGGCTTGGTGTGAGGATGGAAGAAATGGTGGGATATTTACAGCCGTATCTCCCCAGCTCTATCTCTGCCGTCATCTATCTGCATCTACATGGTCTGTATATACCCTCTATCGTCACCACTGTCTCGGGCATAGACACCATCTGTATACCTTCAGATCCAGCACAGACCCACGCACAGCCTTGTTTCATGGGTCCTTCTCTTCCAGGTTCCTCCTCTGATGGCATTGTGGGAGGGGCCAGAGAGCATTCAACTGCCTTCCTGGAAGAATGGAGCCGCTTACCATGGGCAGGGACAGGGACAGGGACAGGGACAGCAGCTCTCTGCTCCTCAGATGTGATTTGGTATGAGCGGTTGGCTCCCCGTGGAATACCAGTGCTCAGACGGGCCAGGAGACAGATGTGTGTGTGTGTTTTATGATTTTATTTATTTGTATATTTGAAAGCATGTGCGCATGAGAGAGAGAGAGTGCGAGAACGAGCAGGAGCAGAGGGGGAGGGACAAAGGGAGAGGGAGAAACAGACTTCCCACTGAGCAGGGAGCCCTACATGGGGCTCGATCCCAGGACCCTGGGATGAGGACCTGAGCTGAAGGCAGACACTCAACTGACTGAACCGCCCATGCATCTGGAGACAGTTTTAATTTAACCCACTCCTACTTCCAACAGCAAGGGGCCTGGGGCTGCGGGCTCTGAGGAATGTGTGAGAGGACTCAGCCTCCAAGGAGGCAGGGAAGCAGGACTCACTCCATCACTATCCCGACCATCTCCTGGGACTGACGGAGGGCTGCCCTGTGGAAGGCATGGCACGTCCCAGGCAGGCCAGGTGCTGCCTGGCAGGCGCTGACTAGTCCTAGACTCTGCATAATAAAGATTACGAGAATGCTATTGGTCCATGGACCCTCTTAGAGAACTTTGGGGCTAGATGCACTTCAGATTCTGAAAGTTTTCCAGATTTTAGAAATGTAATGTCCTCTATATTATGGAACACTCCAACATATTCCTATTTCTGTAGCAAAATACACACAAATAGTTCCAGCAAGTGGATAAATAAAGACCATAAGTACTTCCAAGGTCAGTTTCATTCAGGTTCTGCTGCCAAATGAGTTTTGAAAAGCGTTCTGGTTTTCAGAGCTTTGGGGGTGCTGGAACCGTGGAGATGGAATCAGGGGCCGGCCGCTTACTGAGCCCTGCGCAGGCGCTCGGCCAAGCACTTTCACTGGATGAATGCCTTAAATCCTCCTGCCCACCCTGGGAGGTTGGTTCTGTTTGTATTATTCCAGCTTTACAGAAGGAATCCAGGCACAGAGAGGTTCAGTAACTTGGCTAAGGACACACAGCTAGCAAGTGGCAGAGTTTGGACTCAAAATGAGGTCTGTGGGGGTGCCAAAACCCGCCATCATCCCAGAGTTTACGGTCTAATGTGTGTGCTGGGGCAGGGTTGGGGAGGACATTAACAAAGAGATCCTTACCATGGGATGGAGTGAGTGCGGCAACAGGGGACTCCAAGACCCCCAGGCCCTGAGGAGGGGCAGAGGCTGGCTTGGGGGTCAGGGAAGGTGACTCAGAGGAGCTGGCATCCACTATGTACATCCATGTGGAGATCTGAGGGGCGAGCGCGCGCTAGCGGGTCCTCGGTGGGACATGCAAATGTGTTTCAAGCAGTGGGATCAGAATAAGTGGCAGGAGAGAGCACATTGTATGTCAGAGGATTTAAGGAACTTGCAGCCTGGAATGGGAGCCAGGATGCAGGCCGAGAAGCAAGGAAGGGCCAGCCTCACCGGGGACCTGGGGGCCAAGTTGTCCCTCCCTAAACCCCTGCGGGGCCCCACGCTGGGCAGAGAGTAAGTCCCCCTGCTCGCTGAGTCTGGACAACAGGAACCACGCAGGAGTCCGAGGGTGCAGAACGCATCCCCTCAGGCGGAGGGCAGGGGTGGGGAGTGTCTCTGGGGCCCACGCTCAGGCGGGAGGATTCCTGATCCCCTATCTTTCCCGGGGAGCCCCTGGTTAATCCCGGCTGGCTGGCTGGCTGGCGCCAGGCGAGGCCGTCAGGGGAACACCTCCTCCCTCTGCGACTGGCGATGGGTCAGGCGCTTGGCTCTGACGCTGGGAACACGCGGGCTGCCCCCCTCCCCGCCTGACAGCTGAAATCTTTATTACCACGGGGTATATTTGGGGGCGCGCGTGAGCGCGTGCGTGTGAGAGTGCGCGCACATCTGCGGCCACCGCCGCCCTCAGCCCCGCAAACGCAGCTCATGAATATTCCAGGGCGCCACGCTTCGCAGCCATCGATTATTTATACATGAAATAACGAAAGCTTCATAAATAACGAAAGAGTCTGCGTCCCAGCTGCCTTTGCCGCTTCCCTCCCTTCCCTCTGCCTGGCCCAGGTGAAGGGTTGGGCGCAGCCAGGAAGGGGCACTCACGGTGGCGGTGGGGGTGGGGGAGCGGCCTCGGCGATCAGACATGCCCTGCACACACGCCCCTTCTCCCCGCGGAATCCGAGTCCTTAGGAAAGAGGCGGGTGCGGCCCAGGAGTGGGTGTGTGCGTGCGTGCGCGCGCGCGCGTGGGAAGAGTCACACGCGCACCCAGAACGGGGTCTGCACACCCAGGGCAGGGCAGCTCGGGCGTCCGCACTGCAGACTCCACCGGAAGGCTCCATTCAATAGAGAGAAAGGCCTTGTATCCTATTAAGCATGAGCTGGGGAAACATCAGACCCATCCTGGTTAAATTCACTTCCAACCTCCCCTCTGGGGCTGTAGGCTTGGAGTCTACCAGTGTCTGATTCAGGAGGGGAAATCGCTTTAGAGGTTCCTTCCTGTGTTACCCCTTCAGGTCCACAGCCGGTCTTAGAGACACAGAGAGACCCTGGAACCGAGCTGGACTCCTAAACCCTGTACCGGGAGGGTTGCGGGGGGGGGGGGGGGGGGGGGGGGGAGGGTCCAGATGTGGCTATGCGCGGGTGTACCCGTGTGTCGGGGGAGGGGGGTGGCCCAAGAGGACCTGGAGACCTACATCCAGCAAATACTTGACCACAGCTTCTACCACTGAGCAACTTCCATTTTTCAGGCTTCCCTCCTCCCTATATCCAACCTACAGCCGCCTTGTAAAGCAGGTGTCACTAATGGGCCCCTTTGCAGAGACCTTGGTGGGATTCCATGCTTTGCTCAAAGATGCAGAACTGGTGAGTGGGAGAGCCTGGGCCTGTCCAAAGTTCCTGCCTTTTCATTGCTTTGCAATAAGGGAATCGTCTGTTGTCTGGCTAGCCCTGGGCCAGGCTCGGACATCCACATCTTGAACAGGAGTGCATTTTCTCCTTGACGGTTGAAAGGGGGAGGTGTGTGGGTTATATTGACTGGGACACTGAACATTTAAAAAAAAAAAAGCTAAATATGGCAGGTGTTCTCATACCCAATTGAGCAGAATCACTAGAGGAGCTAAAAGAACATTTTTTTTTAAAATTAAACTTTTTATTTCGATATAATTGTAGATTCGTAAGCAGGTGTGAGAAAGAATACAGAGAGGTCCTATGTACCCTTCCCCAGTTCCCCCCGGTGTTAACATATTTCAAAATTGTAGTATAATATCACACCAGGAAATTGACAGTAATATGATCCACCGATCTTAGATTTCTTCAGTTTTACATGTACTAATTTGTGTGTTTATGCAATATTATCACACTTGTGGGTTTTCATAGCCACCTCCTGTCGAGATACAGAATGCTTCCACTGGCACAAGGGTCCCCGTGTTGCCCTTCTGGGATGACATCCACCCCCAACCCCATCCCTGCACCACCACACCCAACCCCATGTCTGATCCCTGGCAACCCCTGATCTCCTCTCTGTTTATAATTTTGTCATTTGGAGGATGTTATATATAAATAGAATCATATGGTGTGTAACCTTTGGAGATTGGCTTTTTTTCACTTGGCACAACTCTCTGAAAATCCGTCCTAGCTGTTCCGTGTTTCACTAGTCTGCTCCTTTTATTGCTGGGCGTCATTCCACGGCGTGGATGCGCCACAATTTGTTTTGGGAAGGATGTCTGGGTGGTTTCCAATTTGGGGCTATTGCATATAAAGCTTCTATTAGGGAAGCTTTTTCAAACGTCAGCTAACAGACACCTCCCTTGGAGGTTGACTCAGATGGGGTTGGGTCTAGGGTGGGACCCGGGATTGTGCGACAATGTACAGTCACCGACGATGGTGGGGCATGGACGTATTGCTACAGGAATAGGGTTTGGTTTCCATAGGGTCCTCAGCATGCCTCCAAAGTGTAAAACAAAAATATTTTTGTCAAAATAAAAATATATACACTGCGGGAACAGCTCCAGATTTTGCTGGGGATTGCATCTATCTTCTTTGTGTATGAGTACATGAGGCAGTTTGGGTTTGGAGAGAAAGTTCTGGTCTGGGTTTTTGAGGATGTGTGTCCCATCACTCTCCAGAGTGTTCCTTTGATCTCACAGCTGACTCACAACGAGCCTCAGCTTCTCTATCGACAAACCGGGCACATAGTTCACTCCTCCAGCTACAAAGATGGAAAAAGGCTGTTGGTGCCATGACATTCTTGGGGTGCCTCCAGCAGAAAGACCTGGGTTCATCTGAAGGAGGGTGGTAAGCTTTCATCCTCCAGCTGTCCGAGGGCCAGAAACACAGGGAGCATCCCGGGAGCAGCCGGTCCCTGCTGCTTGGGTTCTTCTGCAGCCCATGTGGCTGGAACTGCCCAGATGTGAGCTTGTCACTTGACAGGGCCACAGCTTCTGTCCTGGAATCTTAGAGAAAAGACAACTTCCGGGTGAACTCATGAGGCCAGATTGCAAACCTGCTCCTCCCTCTACCTCTCCCATCTTCCCTACTTCACACGACGGCCCCATGGCCCCCGTCCCTCACGCCCCTTGGCCCCTCCTTGGGAAGGGAAGTCAGACCCTCTCTCTCTGCTTCCAGACCAAGGCTGGAATTATTTAATGCCAAATCAGTAAAAGTGTCAGCATCTTGCAGCTTAACTGCTAAGAGGAATGATTCATCACCCCATGCCAGGCACCGAGTATTTCCTCCCCATCCCCATGGCCCACCCCTCAAGAGAAGGGAGATAAATTACTGTCATTGCTTTTTGTGGTACATATAATCGGGTGGCAACATGGAGCCTCGACTCATCTCAAAGTCATTTACAATGAATTATTCATTCGGCTGAAGACGTCTTCAATTGGAGGGGAAATAGCCTCTCTACTTTGGCTTCGGCTACCCTCGCCATAGCTAGGGAGGGAGTCCTGGGCCTGGAAGACCCAGATTCCCCTTGGCAACCTCCGGACCTCAGAATCCTGGGGTGTGGGGTTGGGGAAAAGGCAGGGGGAGGATCTCTGAGCTGCAGGAACCCACTTACCTAATCGATTTCTGGAAGATTCCTCTGGGGTCTGGAAGTATCTATCCCTCTTGCTGCTCAGAGAGGACCACTGGTCCTTGCTCACATCCCTCCCACCGTCTGCTCTTCCTTTCCTCCTTACCTCCCTCTTCTCTCCCTTCTTTGTTTCCATCTATGGAGTTTATGAAATCTGTATTAATATGAGCCACAGCAGTCAGGATATGGTAGGTTATGGTGCAGTAACAAACATCCCCTCAATCTCAGTGGCATCAGATCACAAGGCTTATTTCTCACTCAAGTCATCACAGATCCTCTGGGTTCTGTTCGGTGTCATCCTCACTTGGGAAACAGCCTGGCGGAACAGCCGCTATCTTGAAGGTTCCCGTCACAGGTACCTTTTCTTAAAGCTTTTGCTCAGAAAGGAAGCATGTCACTTCCACTCCCATTTCATGGGCCACACAAGTCACATGACCACATCGACCCTCAAGTGGGTAGAAAAGTGTCACTTAACTAAGTGCCCTGAAGGGGACAGAAAAAGAATATTGGAGAATGCCCCTCATGACTATCTCATGGGCACTGCATCAGTCCTGGAGGACAGCACTGAAAGAGACACAGTCTTTCCTCTCCATGAGCTCATGATCAAGGGCAAGGGGCAAATGGAAGAGGCCGACAAAAGGTCAGTGGTGATTCAGGGGGCTCAGTGCCAGGAAAGAAGTCTTCCAGGAATGCACAGGGGCAGAGTGGTACAGGATCTGGCCTCAAGGGGGGTCTGACTCCTTGCAGCTCTGATTGCAGGCAAGGAAATTCATTTTTCTGAGCTTCTGTTTCTTCCTCCTTCCTTTGGCGATGATGACGGGTGGTGCAGTCACACCCCTACTCACTGGGTGATTGTGAGAAATGCATGAGGTAATGTCTGTAAAAACCTTTGGAAGGTGAGGTACCCACACTGTTTGCTCTGAATTCATTGACACTTTTTAAGAATAACAATGCGTTGTTTCCCATGGGTACATTCAGTTCCTGAGCTCGGCCCCCACCCCCTGTGGCTCTGAATCAAGGCGCAGCCCTGGTGGGTTTGGTTTGCTGGGAACTCACTCCAAGGAGCAGCCCCAGCTCTGTGAAGACAGAGAGATTATCCCCAGAAAACTAGTGTGTGCTGGGGCTGGGGTTCCTCCTGGCAGGAGAGACTTAAGGCTGAAAAGGGGCATGAGGATGGTGAGCCTGGAGCTCACCTAGGGAGCGCCTCTGCTGGGAAGGCCCCAAGGCCCAGCTGCAGCTGCCCATAAGCCCCAGGCCCTGGAACCTTCATTTATTTATTTAATGCACATCTACTGAGTGCCAGCATGTGCGAGCATGGTGTTGTAGCTTGAGAACACAGCATGTAGCAAGACAGAGCAGCTCTCTGTTCTCATGGTGCTTACATTCCAGCAGGGGGAATAGGGCATCTCTGTGGTGGCCACCTTTGGTTGACCAGATACCCCTGGCATCCCCACTGCCATTTCTGTGTGTGCATCTCTAACCTTCTACACGTGTTGCTTCTAACGCCAGCCTGGCCCTGAGACCCTCTTCAGAGGTCTGCCCCTGGGCTCTCTAACTGGGTTCTCTGCACCCAAATGTGCAGACAGCTGGACATGCCTGGAGTTCCCCCTTCCCTGCAGGTACCCCTTAGCTAACAGTTGATGAGTGTGGAGAATCCAAGTCCCGCTCCCTTGCCTTGAGCCAGAACAACCCCCGAGACGTGATTTCTGTTCTGGAGGTCTCCCAGACAGCTTCTCTGTCCTGCTTTCCTCTTCCCTTATCAATCCGTTTAAGAACGTTTCCTTAAATCACTAGCATGCAAAGCTTCATCTCAAGGCTTATTTCTGGAAGCCTCACTGACACCCTTCCTTCCTCAGTGTGCTGATCATCAGTTTTGTTCTGGCATCCTTTCCTCCCCATCCCTGTGTGAGCCAGAGTGAATACCAGCATAGTCTGACCGGTGAAACTCACCCCCTTCTCCCTTGACCTGGGTTGAGTTAACAGAAAGCAGGTGATTCCTATTGTGGCCCAGGACACAGGATGATGTATCCCTGGGGGGCTTCTTGCAACAGTTTTCTTAAAATGAGAAACAGAAGATGAATCCACTCTCCCTGCTGGATACACTGCATGTGATGGCTGGAACCCCAGCGGCCACATGGATGGTGATCCAGCTTCAAGGTGAAAAGCACCAGGGTCCTGGATGATGCCAAGAAAACTCAGAATTCATCCTACCGCAGAGCATCTTGTTCTGCAAAATGGCAAAGCCCCTATATGATGAAGTCCTTTTGAATCGGTTCTGCTGTTACTTGCAACTGAAAACATCCCAATGGATATAAGTTTAGATGGTATTCAGTTGCTGTGCAAGGTGGACCTGTCCAGGTCTGTATGCTGTCAGATGAGTCCCCTCTAGTTTCCATTGTGCACCAGGTTTGAGATGAGTCACACAACATTGCATGGCATGGGTTAAGGAAGAGGCTTATTGAAAAAAAAAAAAAAAGAGCAAACTAACAAGTTGGGGCCAACAAGCAAAAGAAGTGAAAGCAGGGGGGTCAGACGCCGGCAGGGAGGACTTCAGGTCAGATGGGAATGTAGTCTCGTATTATTCTCTCTCTATACAATACTTCTCCCAAACCATCTCTCTCTCTTTTTCCATTAAGGGCCATAAATCTTGTTTCCTTCTTTGCTTTGGCCACCAGGCAGCCCAGAGCTAAATTTGTGGCATCTCTCACAGAGGGTTCGGACCTTAGAGCCCGCATGTTTGTGTTCTCCCCTCAGCCTAGCATTCTCTTCCTTCCCTGTTGCTCCACATTGCTCCGTGTTTTTTGTTGTTGTTGTTGTTGTTCTGTGGGTCCTCTGTGCATTTTTGTAATTTACATCCATTCTTCTGTAGAGTGAAGCAGGGAATGCCTTAATCAATCCTTCCATTCCCTGAAGCTGCGCTTAGAACCTCCCTCAGGATGGTGGCTGCTAAGTGGCCCTCAAGAGCCTCCTCAGACATCTGGCAGATGGAGGAACAAGCCAGAAAGGCCCTTTCCTCTGCAGCTCTGAGGAGGTATTCAAGGCCACACTTCAACCATATTTCAGCTGTCAATCCTGACATTCCTTGACCTGAGTCTCCTTTTCTAGGGCCTGGGGGAAGAGTGATGGTTCCATCCCAGTGTCCCAAATACCAGGCCTGGGCAAACAAGTGGGAAAACCTTTGAAATTCCCAATAAATAAATAAAAATAACATCGAGGGCTTGTCACCATGGAGACCAAAGGCTTGGTTAGTTGTCATGGCGACCCTTGGGTAGGCTCTCTGCCTGAAATGATCAACATCGCTGAGAGAGAAGAGCAAAGAGATGGAGAGACGGGACCACATGCCATGGATGAGAGATGGGCCCCAGCAGATTTCTAGAGGCAGGTCAAGAACAGGGGCAGTGTGCGTGTGTGTGTTTGTGTGTGTGTTTTGGGGGGGTAGGTAAGGAGAAACAAAGGGGAGAGTACACTTCTTCTGGAACTTTCTTTTCTGGCAAGCTGCCACTCTGACATCCACATTATTCCAAGAGGCTCCTGATCTCTTCTCCTCCCATGTCTGATGCCCCCAGGCCTCCAGCCTTGGCAATGCTGCCAGGGAGTCTCCATGACAACAACAGCCCCCACCTGTGGGAGCAGAGCCTTTGGCTGGGACCTTCAGGGAGTTGCCTGGGTAACCAGGCTCCCTTGCCCCACTTCCCCACCAACCAAACCTCCTCAACCCTTCCCCCCAGTTCCTGATGGGAGCGCGAGGAGACAGGGTCACCATGGAGACTCGGCTTCCTCCTACTTCCCCTTTTCCAGAGCACCTGTCTCAAGATGGCCATTGAGAGGAGATCTCTGGGTGAGATCCTTGTCTGGCTAAGAACAAGTGGGAATACTAGGTGTCAGAAATTCAGAAATAACACAAATAAAACCAATGAATCACAGAAGTAGTAACTAGTAAAAGTTCAATGGGCGCACACCAAAAAGTTTGCAAACCAAAAACGCTCAAACCAACACATGGAAAGAGGCTCAGGGGTATATGGCTCTGAAGCAGCTTGTAGTGTGAAGGCCATGGCTGTTTACTCTTCCCAGGGAACGGTTCTAATACTAGAATTTTCTTAAATGATAGGCATCGGTCAGCAGTTACCTCATATCAACCCTGGGAAACAGTTTAAGCTTTGCTTATGATTTTTGGAGGCATAAGCAAGAAATGACGCAGGTCCAGTTAGCCTTGCAAAATAAGCTAACTTAAGCTTCGTTTGCATGCCTACACGGGATTCATCTGCTCAGAGAATTTACAAGGGTGGTCTCCACTTGTTTTTTATTTTAAAAATTCCCCCATTTTTATTCTTTCCTCAGCAGGCCTGGAGGATGACAGGATGCTGGGTTACCACCATGGACAGAGCCAGGTGGACGAATCAGACACTGTGTTTTCACCCACTTGAGTCTTCAGGCTGGAGGGCATATAGTCACTATCCTCATCATTTCTGTAGTTGTTGTTGATTTCATCCAGCTGTCTGATCCTGTGGGGTACCATTCAGCAAGTGAGGGGCTGCGAGAATACGATGCATTGGCGAGGCTGATGCGATAAGTACAAGGAGAACGGTAGCCAAGGACTGAAAAGTTCTGCAGAGCAGAAACTCCCAGGAGGCAAGATTTAACCAATTAAATGGGTCAGAGGGATGACATGATGTCTTAGCAAATAACAGACCCTTGTGACTGCCGAGGACAGGATGAACTTGACGATGTTGTGTTTCGGGAGGTGGTGTTGCTGATGAGGTTTTACCTAAATTAGGTCTCTGTGCGATGTGAGCAATCAGGTAACTTCAGGAGAGGCATTTCTATGGAAACAAAAGAGAAACAAAGGTTAATAGTTCAAGCAAATTAGACATTCTGTTTCTGAGTTTGGAGAAGAGCCAGCTGAGATTTCTGGATGTTGGATTCTGAGCATCTGCAGACGGAGTGAAGGAAGCGATGGCAATCTGACCCACGCTCCTGGGGTGCAGGCTGGACGTCTCTGCTGATCTTTCTGAGTGGCCACAAAGCAACAGGCGCAAAGATCGTCCACACATGAGCTGCTGGGCTGATTTCCCTGAAGTTCGTATCAAGTTGTCTGGGTTTAGCTTCCATGGCTTTGGGAAGAGGGTAGCATAATTTCACAGTGATTCTGAGTCCCAAGGAGGGGAGCAAATTGGAAATCTTAGTTTGCAAAGTTCTAACTAATTATTGGAGGAAACTGGAAGAACTCAGGTCCAGCCCAGTTTACAGGCAGAAAGCAAAACCTCATAGACAATGAACAGCGCTAGAATCTGATGTCTGAACATTTGAACAGGTATGTTACTGAAACATATGTGTTCTCTTTATAATCATCTCCATTTCTATCAAAGACAACCACGGTAAGACTAATTTATTTGCAAATTAGCCCAGTTTTAATAACTTTGGCCTGCTTATTTACCTAAGTGCAGAAAGAATCGTGATTGACTAAATGGGCTCTCTCTCTCTTTCTCAAAGCATTTATTTATTTACTTAAGAGAGAGAGAGAGAGAGGTAGACTCCACTCTGAGCCTGGAGTCCTGGCCCGAGGTGAAGCTCCACTTGGAGTTCAACATGGGAGCTGAGACATAGGGTTCATGACCATGGTTCAAATCGAGAATTGGATGCTTAACTGACTGAGTCACCCGGCACCCCTTAACTCTACTTCGCTGGAGTTTTCATAAAGAATCCCAGATTGGACTTTCCAAAGCCTCTCGAGGCTGGGAAGCCAAAATGAAGACTTGCCTAACCATGTCCTGTTACAACAGATTCTTATTGCCCTTATGCAAATACATACGTTGTTATGAAAAATAAGAATATTTGGTAAGAGTTTCCGAATCTGGAGGGAACAGGTAAGGAGAAAAAGATAAATGTTTCAACCTTTGTTGCAAAGATATACTTAACCAAATTGCTGTAAATTACAGGTAGCTTAAAAGACAGAAGGAAAGGATGTCCAATAAATCTGGAAAACAAAGTATTAATGAGCCAGCAATGTTTTAGATGAAATAATAAAAGTCATAATCCCCTTCATCAGTTTATTCAGTTTTATGCAATTCATTCTTGCATAAAAATTCATTATTGCATTTGCTGCATCCCAGGTTAGCAGCTTTATGAATCAAAAATTTTCCATTAGGGCACCCGGGTGTCTCAGTTGGTTAAGCCTCTGCCTTTGGCTCAGGTCGTGGTCTCAGGGTCCTGGGATTGAGCTCCACATTGGGCTCTCTGCTCAGCAGAGAGCCTGCTTCCCTCTCTCTCTGTCTGCCTCTCCGCCTACATGTGGTCTCTCTCTGTGTCAAATAAATAAATAAAATTAAAAAAAATTTCCATTAGAGTTTCAGAAATTCTTTACCTCCAATTTGGTGTTATGATCTTGAAGTTAGCAGAAACGTGTCCTTTAGAGCATTTGTGAGTGTCTTTTCCACGAATCTCTTTGAAGGTGAAACACTTCTGTTTGTAGTTGATTGTAAATACTTTCAGAAGAGAACCCAGAGTAAAATAGTAACTGTGAGTGAGAAGACTCAAAAATGGTCACAGCTGAAGGTCTGATAAGAGTTCACACACGTGTGCACACACACCCATATGCACACACCTGTGTACACACTCACGCATGCACACACACAGTGATGCAGTTGACAAGTGCATTTGATTACTTTTGTGATATACAGTATTTTAAGAACAGATTGGGATTATGACTGATGACATACCAGGACATACGAGATATTTAGGAATTTCATATAATTTCTGAATCACTTATTTGAATGATATACATCCTGTATAAATATGATCTAAGAGGGTTAAACTATTACTTTTTATTTGACAATGTCTCCCGTGCAACTTAATATGCCAAATAAGCCTAAATAAGTGAACATTTCTCTCATTCAGAATTTGGTTTGGGGAAGTTTGTTAAAGATGTCTAAAGAGGGGCGCCTGGTGGCTCAGTGGGTTAAGCGACTGCTTTCAGCTCAGGTTATGATCCCAGGGTCCTGGGTTGGAGCCCCATTTTGGGGCTCCCTGCTCAGTGAGGAGCCTGCTTCTCCCTCTCCCTCTGCCCCTCTCCCCTACTTGTGCTCGCTCTCTCTCAAATAGATAAATTTCTCAAATAAAAAATTTTTTAAAAAATAAAAATGTCAAAAGATTTTAAAACATGATCAAATGGAATCATAGGTGAAACAATATTGAATTACCCATTCAACTAAAGTGACAAAAGAAAGTTACATAGTTGTAAAAAAGTTACATAGAAAGTGACATAGTTGTAAAAAAGTTACATAGAAAGTTATATAGTTGTAAAAAACCTTAACTCCTTTAGTAGAGAAGACTCAGGTTTTCTGTTTGTTTGTTTTTCTGTAAGTTGTCAAAGACCTGCCCAGAACCCAAAAAGCACAGGAAATTATCTTCACAAGATACAGAATCTTTGTTTCCTAGGCAGGTTACATTAAAGGTATGGGAAAAAAAAGTACAGAAAAAACTTTGTTTACAATTTTTTATTAAGAGCAGACCAATGATCTTTTTTTTATTTTTAAGATTTTTATTTATTTGTCAGAAAGAGAGCGCACAAGCAGGGGGAGCAGCAGGCAGAGGGAAAAGGAGGCTCCCTGCTGAACAAGGGGCCCAAAGCGGGACTTGATCCCAGGACCCTGGGATCATGACCCAAGTCAAAGGCAGATGCTTAACTGACTGAACCACCCAGGTGCCCCAAGAGCAGACCAATAATCTAAAAATTTTGTGATCTGGGGACTCCTGACTGTCTTGGTAGTGCATGCATGTGACTCTTGATCTCAGGATTGTGGGTTCGAGCCCCACGTTAGGTGTGGAGATTACTTAAAAAATTTTTTTTTGTGTGATTTTAACAGAGAGAAAACCAAATCCTAACTCTGCACCAGTATACTTTGATATAAAAACTATCTTTTTTTAACTTAAATGAATCCATTCCAATCTAAGTCAGCTTGACCACATTAAATTCCGTTTTCAAGACTCTTTTCCACAAACTTTCTGCAATTTCTTATATCCATTTAGGTTTTGTCCTATCCTTTTCTTATTCTGGAATAACCATCATACTTTAGGATAGAATTACTTTCATTTTTCCCTTTCCAAAACAGACAAACAAAAAACCACCAAAAACTCCATGTCCTTCATGTTCTTTAACTAAAAAAATACATTCTATATTTCTTACCTACTTTTCATATATAGGCATTGTCTTTCATCCTTGTTATTTCTGGTAGTTTTATTTTTACAAATTGATTATAAATTTAAATATTAAAAATTTTTGCTTTTCAGTAAAGACTAGGAAGCCAGCACTTCTGAATCATCACATTGTAGCATCCTGTAAAAGATGAACAATTTACAAATACATTTCATAATTTCTGGAAATATATTCTTTCTTATAGTCAATCTTGCAGTGTGGCCCAAAACACATTTATTAATAAACCTAAATATCTTTTGTTTGTCTGTAAAAAATTGAAAAGCCAAAAGTAGATAAACTTACATTTAGCATTTAATTGTTATCTTATTTGGAAAGGATTTAGATATTCAATTACTATCCATGATTTAGTTTAACTTAGTATGAACTTTTATCTTATTTACATTTATTTGAATTACTGGGTTTTAACAATTATGCTTGGATTAGACATTAAACAGCTAATCACCACCTTAAGTTATTTTTCTCATGGACATATTTTGGAGACAGGCCAGCCAACATGCTTAAATTAGCTAGCTTTTATTTATTAAAGATTATCCCAGATCATGTGAATTTGAAAAATATTTGGGTTGGTTCCTGTATATTTGAGGGTATACTTGATATATATAAACACCTACGTTGGGGCGCCTGGGTGGCTCAGTGGGTTAGGCCTCTGCCTTCGGCTCAGGTCATGATCTCAGGGTCCTGGGATCGAGCCCCACATTGGGCTCTCTGCTCAGCGGGGACCCTGCTTTCCCCTCTCTCTCTGCCTGCCTCTCTGCCTACTTGTGATCTCTGTCTGTCAAATAAGCAAATAAAATCTTTAAAAAAAACACAAACACCTAATTTTCTTTAAGGCATTTCAGTAGAGCTCTTTACAAATTAATTTTGGCACTATCACCCAATGGTAGAAGAAGATCACAGATCTGCATAACATATATACGTGCATAGAAATGTCCAAACATGTAGACAGACACATTTAGACACAACAGAGATCTTGGAGCTTCTGTTTTAAAAATTTTAGTCATGTCTCAGGTACAAAACTCAAAAGAACAGTTGGGTCCAAATTGTGTTTCTGGCAGCGGACCAAGGTTATCCACACAGATGGGCAAACTTTTTTTTTTTTTTTTTACTGAAGATCTTTTATTTGCATGCTGTACGTGTCTTTTGGAGCTGTATTTGGAGACATTTTTGTCTTATAGAAGCTTCTGGACACCCATCAAAGAATTCATCCCATTGTCTGAGAGCTTTGGAACCCCTCCCTTTTAAGGGTGCTCCATAAAGTTGACTTATGTAAGTTAAAGTTTCCCTAATGTGGCCTCTACAATTCCGAAAGTACACCCATTTTTCCAAAAAGGCGTAAGAGCCTGGTCCACAGACCTGGTGGGGTCCGTCTTTGTCTTCAGACTCTCAAGGCGTCTTAACTGCCAGGGGCCTTATATTCCATCAGCTGTTCTAAAACACAAGGCATCACATGTCCCCCATCCCTCCCCACCCCCTCTGAACAGAATAGCGTGACCTACCAAGAAGCTTCAACAAACAAAATACAGATATGCACAATAAAGCCCAAGAGCTCAGAATGCAAAGACAGCAGAGCTCAGATCCAAGAAGCACTCCTCCTTAGGGTCTAGGGTCATCGAGAAAGCAGCTCAGTGGGCTCTGGTGTACTGGCACCTGTCCGCTCAGCAGCCTCTGAGTCATCAGCGGTCGTGTCTGGATTCCACTTCGGACACCATGAAATGTCAAAAGTTCAGAAACTACACAAATAAAACCAATGAATCACAGAAGTAGTAGTTAGTGAAATTTATTGCACAAAATCTACTGTTTGCAAGCCAGCGGCACTCAAACCAAAACGTGGAATGAGGCTTAGGGATGTATAGCTATGAACAGCTTGTAGGGTGTGAAGGCAGTGACTTTATTCTTCATAAGAATTAGTTGTGATATTAGAGTTTTCTTAAATGGCAGGAATTCGTCAGCGGTTACCTCCTATCAACTTTGGGGAACAGTTTTGCTTAGGATTCTCAGAGGCGTAAGCGAGAAATGACCCAGGGCAAGTTTTCTTGCAAAATAAGCTAAATTAAGCTTTGTCTGTATGACCAAACTGATTTTATTTGCTCAGCGAAATTTCAAGGCTGGTCGCTGCTTTTTGATTTTAACATGGGCGGGGAGAGAAATGACTGGAAGGGGAGAGATGGCCGGGGAGGGAGGTGGACCTGTGGGGATCATCTGCATCTTGGTTCGTCAAGAAGGTGTCATTCAAGGCTATTTGGCGTCCAAGGAGGGGCTGGCCTCATCCCAGCCCAGCCCAGTCCTCTCCTCCCCCTGTCCCCCAGGCAGGTGCTAATTGAACATTCCCTGTGTGGGAATTGAACTCCCTGTGTGGGAGGTCAGGAGCCTGGCTGGGTGACCTTCCTGCCTCCTGCAGTCTTGTAATCTGCTGAGTTCTGGTCCGGGGCTGTGGCTCATTCAGCAGCCAAGAACACTCAAGTGGTTAATGAGCATTTATTTTCCAGACAGAAGACAGTTATATGATTAGTTGTTATTTTATCTTGCTAATAAAAATACATAAAAAACAAAATGGCCAATTAGCAAGGCCATTTATTCCCCAGGTCTTGGTTGTTTCATTTTGGAGAGGTCTTCGAGCATGTGGCTGGCTCCACCATCAACCGCCTGCCGACCTCTGAGATCCCTTGTCCCCACCCTTGCCCTTGTGCCCCCACCATCTTTGTTGTGATTCCTGCTGTACCTGGTCAGCATCCAGGTGACCCCTGGCGGCCCCTCCCCTTTCCCCCAGATGACCAGACACACCTTATTTCTCTCCTTCTTTCCTTACCCCTTCCTTCTCTCACATTCAACAGAATCTCACTTTTACCACTTCTCCCCCAACCAGACTACCTCCCTGTTCCTCCCTCATTTCAAGGATGGTTTAAATCTCCCCTCTTCTAGGAAGCCCACCCTGATAGAAATGGGTTAGGCCAGCTAAGAATTATCATTTGCTCTCCGTTTAACCAAGGTTGAGCAGAGCTACCTCCTCAACCCTTCTTGTCCAGAAAAATTGGAAGAATCCACCCAACCCCTCCCCAAACAGTCCGAAATATGGAATTTGAGCTGCAGTGCAGGCGGCTTTGGGGTCTGCCTTGAGCCTGGATCTCTTGTACAACCTGATAGCACCCAGACCATCGAGAGCAACCAAGTGGATGACTGGAGCAATCATGCCTTTTACATGGTTGGAGATCTGTTGCTGGACATAGAAAAATGAGATTGATAGATTCCATATTTATGACCTCTTGAATTAAAGGGAAGCAGGTGCAGAAGAGAGAAAAGGCAGTTGGGGAGGCATGCTGAAAGGGACCCCCAACTGTCCCTGGCAAGCTTGGGGACCAGGGAACAGGACTAAACATTGCAGTTTGACTGGTTTGTGTAAATGCAGGGAAGCTTCCTTTTAAGGAGGTGGGGTGGTAGCCCATGGGCGTAAGCTAGAGAACACAGAAAGACACATTCCCTGGGAACCTGAAATCACAATGGCCCCAGCTCAACCCTTACATGTACAACCTGCAAAGTAGGTGCCATCATCCCCATTTCTTGGATGAAGAAACCAAGGCTCAGGGAAAAGGCAATATATTCTCAAGGAGTCTGTAAGGTATAGCGGTTAAGAGTATGCAATCTGGGGGTGCCTGGGTGGCTCAGTGGGTTAAAGCCTCTGCCTTCGGCTCAGGTCATGATCCCAGAGTCCTGGGATTGAGCCCCGTGTCTGGTTCTCTGCTCAGCAGGGAGCCTGCTTCCTTTCTTCTCTCTCTGCCTGCCTCTCTGCCTACTGGTGATCTCTGTCTGTCAAATAAATAAATAAAATCTTAAAAAAAAAAGAGTGTGCAATCCAGAGTTGCTCACTCTGTTTAGCTTTGAATTTCTGCCTTGATGTTTTCTGGCTGTGTGACATTGAGCGCACAGTCTCAACCTCTGTCTTCTTGTCTTCTCATCATAAATGTGTTTGTTACTTAACTCCTAAGGTCACTGTAAGAATTAAATGACAAAAATGTATGTCTAAGAGACTTAGCATGGCACTTCGAACTTAGTAAGGGTTCATAAATGGTAGCTTTTATCATAGTGTGTCTCCTGGACAAATTTCATCCCATCTATCCATTCATCCAACCATCATCCGTCCATCCATTCATCCACCCATCCATCCAAATCCGTCTATCCGTCCATCCGTCCATCCATCCGTCTGTCCATCCATCCATCCATCATCCATCCATTCATCCACCCATCCATCCAAATCCGTCTATCCGTCCATCCATCCGTCCATCCATCCATCCATCCTTCCATCCATCTATCCATCCATCCAACCATCCGTCCATCCATTCATCCACCCATCCATCCAAATCCGTCTATCCGTCCATCCGTCTGTCCATCCATCCATCCATCCATCTTCGATTGCCAAACACCTGGCAAAAAGAGATTAAGGAACAGTGCTTGCAACAAGGGGCTTTGCAAAATAGCAGAAGTGACAGACACACAGACACGTAATTGACTATGCATGAACTATGTTCACATGCATGAACTACGACAGAGGTTTGAAAGGAGGCTGTGGCTAGATATAAGGATGGGCCTGAGGAGGGGACAGTTAATTCTACTTACAGAGCGGTCTGGAATGGAAAGCCAACCTCAAAAGGAGAGGGTTGGGACACTCTACTGAGACGGGAAGACTTTTCTTCTGGAAGTGTCTGACCAAGCCTATCTCACCTTTTTGGCCTTCCTTTTCTCTCTGTTCCTGAAATCCCTTGGATATAGAAAGTGGCTCATGAATTCTATAAGCAGCTTCTACAGTGCAGTGTGGCCTCGCCACGGCAGCACTGGGCTTGCTGCAAGCCCTAGATGTCTCCTGATGAGGAGGGACGGGGCCCCCAAAGACTGCCCTCTTGTCCCCACCTCCTACATTATGTCCTGGCTTCTGCCAGGTCTTGAATGCTTCATTCTGTTGCTGTGAGCAGGCTCAATTGTAAGTGCAGGGACTGAGGTTGATGAACCCCAAACTGGAACACAGGGTCCAGTGTGTGCTTTGACAATAGGGCGGAACCCCAGGATTGCTGAGAAAATGGAAAATACACAGCTGGAGGGTCGTACCTGTGTGGTGTGGTTGAAGGGCCTGCGTGACATCGCCCCCAACACCATGACCACCACTACGCCCCTGTTGCTACCACTCCACACACCCATACCTCCCCACCCCTAACTTAGATCCCAATGCCTGGAGTTTTACCGTAAGAGACACATTTTTCCACCTACCATTTATTTGTACATTCAAGCCCCTGTGTATACGTGGATGCTTTTCACAAACATCTACTGAGTCCCCCCAGAGTGCCAAGCCCTGAGCTAGACACAGAAGACTAGAAATGAGCAAAACCCAGTCCCTGTTCACCATCATGAAACTCACTCTCAGTTGTAGGAAGACTCACAAACAAGCAAACAAAATACAGCAAGGCCTGGGGAACCTGGGTGGCTCAGCTGGTTAAGGGTTAAGCATCTGACTCTTGATTTCTGCTCAGGTCATGAATTCAGGGTGGTGAGATCAAGCCCACAAGCTGTTGGGTTCATGCTCAGCAAACAATCTGTTTGTCCCTCTCCCTCCCTCCACTCACACACACATGCTCTCTCTTTCTCTCTTTCTCTCAAATAAATAAATACATCTTCAAAACACAGCAAGGCCTGAAGTAAGGCCTCAGGCATGAGGTGCTGGAACATTGTTGAGGACCATCCAGCATTGTTGAGGGCCAGCCTTAAGGGTTGGGGAGGGCAGGGAAGGCTTCCTGGAGGAGGTGTCTCCTCAACTGGGTATTGAAGCTTGAGTAGGAGCCAGCTTAGCAAAAAGGATGGGGTCATGAAAGGGGGTGTTTCAGTCAAAGGTGAAGTCTGGGTAAAGGTGCTATAAGATGTCTGTGGCACAGAGTTTTCTCAGCTGCCACTCCTGGGTGTACCATGGAAACCCTCCTGAGAGCAGGTGGAAATGGAGTAGAGAGGGAGTTTGTGGTGGATTGGGAAGGCCCTGTGTAGCACAAAGTAGGTGAGGGCAATTTCCTTGGGCTTCAACATGGAGGGGACAAGGTGGGGAAGAGGGAAGGAAAGGAAACAGCCACAAAGCACTTAGATTTTTATTAGATCTGACACTTCACACCTGTATGATGAAACACAGATGTTTTATCTCCCCCTTATTTGGGGGATTTATTCTGAGTTCTCCTCGCCTGGCTGGTTGAGCAGGGTCTGAGTCTTCTATTTCTTCTACTTTCATTAAAACAATTTTTAACCTTCTGCACATTGGCATTGCTTAATAAGTGATGACTTTTCTTGAAATATGGGGCTCTAGTTGGGTTTCTAGAAAGTTTGCCTTTGGCATTCACAATTCCTGAAAATGTTTTTGGGATCCTGGAGACAGATGATCTCATGGGATTCTGGGGCCCCAGGTCCTAGACTTGCGTAAATCCGTGGACCTCCCTGGGTCAAAGTTTGTCCATCTGCGAGTCAGTGACAGGCTCCTCATGACTTCCGAGGCTCTTCAAAGTGGGGTGCTCTGTAGCAACCTCCTGCACTCCTGACAATGTCGGTCCTATTTTCTTTTTCTCCTTGGCCATCAACAATATCCTCAGAAATTGTTACTTGGGGTCAACTATTGAATCGGTGACAGTTTATAAACAATGAGTTTATCAAGTCACAGGAAGGCTGGATGGATGAAGGAAGGTGTGTGTCCCACGGCTGCCTTCAGTCTCTGTCTATCTCGTCGGCATTCCTGAAACCATTCCCATCAGTCAGGCCAACATGACCAGCCATCCAGGGAGAGGAGCCTGGGCTTTCACACTCTGGTGTATACAGAGGGAGGGAAGAGAGGAGAAGGAGAAGAGCAAGAGAATACGTAAATAAGAGAATAAGGAAACAAATGTATTAGTCAGGAAAGTTCAGGTTATGCTGCATAACAAATGAATCACCAAGCCATAGGTAACACAACGAAGGTTTGTTTCTCACTTTATATGTCCAGTGGGGTCTAGAAGGGGTAGGAGATGCTCTGCCCAGCACATACTGAGCACACACTCAGGATTTAGGCTGATGGAATCGCTGTCGTTTTGGGGCTGAGGCATCTGGAAATGAGGTCCTCCTGGTTGCCAGAACAGCAGACGAGAAAAGTGAAGTTCGTACACCGGCTCTTAAACGTTTCATGTGAGTTTCACTTACAACCTTCTGGGCAGAACCAGTCACATGGCCCTTCGTGATTGCAAAGGGTCTGGGCAAGGTGGGGAAGGTGGATTTTTGGTGGCCCGTATGGAGATCTCTGTCATAGTGACGCAGGGGTGGAAGGAGGGAGGGAACGATCACCCGAGGGAAGAAGTAAATGAGGGGAAGAGTGAATGAACAGGTGAGTGGAGGTGTGAGTGAAGGCTCGTTCCCAGCCTCAGAGCCCTGTCCGGCCAGAGAGCCATCCCTCCCTCGGGGGCTGCGTCAGCTGCAGTCTACCTGTCACCTCCGGAATTGCATTTCAGAAACTCATTTTGAAAAAGACAAGCTGGGCCCAGGGGGGCTGTATCTCTGTGTCCTTGTCCTTGGGAGGCGGAGAAAGGAGAAGAGGAGGAGAAGGAGGAGCAGCGGGAGGGATGGGCCAGGCTTCAGAAAGCAATTAGTCGAGAATGGGAAATTACTTCCTCTGTGTGACTTCGGCTTTGGCAGCTAAGCTTCCGCCATTCCCCAGGGGCTTCAGTAGGACTGTGCTGAGGGCCAGGCTGGTGTATCTTGGCCAGGGAATCACTCTGGGGTGGAGGCTTAGAGCTAGGAGACGTGAGGGCTGTCCCCTGGCCTCTCCCTGGAAGTCCCTTAAAGTGGCCTTGGCTGCCCCATGGCATAGAGTCTTTCTGCAGGTTATTATACTTAGTGGTATCAAGAGCAAGGACAATGTACCATTTCATCTCTGCATCTCTATGGTACCAAGTACATGGATATCTTGGGGTTTGCCCTCACCCAAAGCAGAACCTCAAATGAGGACTTCATTGCAGGTAGTTAAATTGAGAAGCAGGCAGGAGGGGGCAAGGACAGAGCGACAAGCCATATAAGGTGCCATATTGAGGGTGCAGTGGACAACAAGCGAAACACCTTTCAGCATTGAGGGGCAGGAAGTCTGAGTGTTTATCCACTGGCTCCCTTCCCCGTCAGCTGAGGGTTGCCCCGGGAGTGTTAACTCCTCTGACTCTGAGCAGCATCTACCTGAGAATGTCTTAGATCTGCAGGGCATCAGGCGGGAGGCTGCCGGCCCAAGGTGTCTGAGTCCTCGCGGATGCATCCTTTGAAGCTGCAGCCAACCTTAGAGGTGAGCTCTGGGGACACAGCTCTTGGGACTAGAGCCATGGGTCACATCCCACTTGTCAGGTGGTGCCCAGGGTAGGACAGTCTTGGAGGACTGGAGTCGAGGACTGCTGATGTCCCTGATTGATGCCAATCCTACTGACACCTTCTCTACTCCCCACTCTACTCCTGTAGGTCATGTGTTCTAGAGAACAGGGAACTTGCCTTTTACACTTTTGGGCTCCCAGGGTCTGGTCCAGAGCCCAACACGGAGCTCAGGAAACTCATGGCCTGGGGGAAAAAAACCGATCCCTGGGTCTCCCTCCTGCTCACCTACACAGGGTGAGTAGGTGGGGTTCCCAGAACCCCCTTGGGGATGTGGCTCCTACCTTCCACTTCTGGCTCTGGTATGACAAAGGGCCAATGCTCAGTGTGTCTTCACACTTGGGGAAATGCCACCCAAGCTGGTGCAGGTGTTGTAGGGGCCTCAGAACTACTGGAAGGGTGGCAGGGCTGTCTCCAAATTTTGTTTTCTTCTCACTTCTCCCTTTTTCTGGAGAATTGCTCTCTTCTCACTCCTCTCTCACTCCCCATGCTTCTGGAGGGGCTGCCGATCACATGAGCCCATGACCATGGGACCCAGCCACAGCCACAGTGATTGGCTCAGGAGGGGACCAGTTGGGCCAATCAGGATCCTTCCCTGGGAATGCACCATGAACTTTTAGAGAAAGAGAAGCCTTCTCTTTCCTGATGGACTTGGGGCTCGAAGGGCGACTCCTGGAGTACAGTGGTGGTGTCCCCTAGGGAGAAGTGGTAATACAGATAGGGAGGGAGAGGAGAACAAGCTCCTGGTGTCTGGTGGCCTGCTGCACCTGGATGACTCCAGATGGGTTCCTGTCCTCCTGTGGGGAGACCCCAACGGGGCATCCTCCATCCCAGGATGCTGCTGGCTGCCTCAGGACCCTGTGGCCTTTTCAATATGCCGTTGTGATTGGCTGCTTGTCCTAATGTAGGCAGCCTGGCCCTCACGAACGAAATCTGACTGCCTTGTAGGTAGAAAGGTTAGATTTGCATGAAGTGGCCTGTCTGTGTAACTCTCATTGGTTTTCCATTACCGTTGGGTGCCGGTGACATCACAAGTTAGGACCAGGTAGAAACATGGGCTATCCAGCTGCCTGAACTTCTCTCCTCCCTTGGGTCCAAGCCCGGCCCCCACCCTGCTCTCTAGACCTCAGGGCAGGACACTCTTCTGGTCCGGACAGCACCTCCCTCCCTCTAGACCTGCGCCGTCCAGTAGTAATGTGATTCAGGCCACATAGGCAGTTTGAAATGTTCTAGAAGACATATTAAAAAAAGGAAATAGAAACAGATGAAGTTAGTTTTAATATCCAACACATTATTATTTTAATGCATAATCGATATAAAAATCACTAATGAGATATTTTACATCTTATTTTTCCTGCTGAGTCTTTATCCTCACTCTGCACGGCAGTGTGGACCGGCGACGTTTCAAGTGCTCTGTAGCCACAGGGAGCTGGGGGCATCACGCTGGACCGTGCAGCTCGAGGCCACCGCCGGGTGCGGGGAAGCAGCCTGTTGCCCGAGTGTGCGTGCCTTTGCCCTTGTTGTTCCTGCTCCGCTTCTCATTTGCTTGAAAACGCTGTTGTGTGTTCATGTCTTGGGATCTGTGGTCAGATCTTGGCAGGGAGCCTGCAAACCAGAAGAAATAAGGCAGAAATTTCTCACCCCTGTGGCAGGCAGAAGGGAGCCAGGCGGGTGTTGTTTGTTTTTAACTTTTGGGGGGGAATAACTTTAGATTTACAGAAAAATTGCAGAGATGGTACACAGAGTTCCTGGACACCCTTCGCCAAGTTCCCTGTAATAATAACATCTTATATAATTACAGTACATTTATCAACACTGAGAAATTAGCATTGGTTACAATCTGTTCACTCAACTTCAGACCGGGTTCAGATTTCAACAGCTTTTTCTATGCGTGTCGTTTTCTGTTTCAGGATCGAATCCAGGATGCCACAGTGCTTTTAGGGGCCTTGAGTTTTACTAAATCGCTACATCTATCTATCTGTCTATCCGTCTAGGCAGTTAGCTAGCTATTTATAATATAGCTTTATTGAGGGATGATTGACATACAATGGATTGGACATGCGTAAAGCATACATTTTGCAAAGTTTGACATGTGTGTACACTGAAACCCACCCTCTGTCTGCCAGCCAGTCAGAAACGACCGTGAACCAGGGGCACCTGGGTGGCACAGTCAGTTAAGCGACAGATCTTGATAGCTCAGGTCTTGGTCTCAGAGTCATGAGTTCAAGCCCTGCGTTAGGCTTGGAGCCTGCTTAGAACAACAACCACCACCACGACGACCATCACCACCATGAAGCCATCACATGGTAGGGATTTTAGCTGAACCATACGGCAACAAATATCCAAACTTATTTAGAGTTTACTAAATGTCAAAACTATCTTAAACGTTTTACATGAATGCATATATTTAGCCCCTATACCAACCTGTGCTAGATAGGATTATTGCTGTCATCTCTCCACTCCCTCCTACACAATTGTGCTCCTACACCCTCTGTCCAGTGACTTGGCAGGAGCACCGGCTCTAGGGGGCGTCGATTTTTCCATCTGTTATGGACAGAATTGGGCTCCCCCCCACTCGGATCCATATGTTGAAGCCCCAGTCCCAATGTGACTGTATTCAGAGATAGCGCCTTTAAGGAAGTAATTAAGGTTGAATGAGGTCGTAAGGCTGGAGACCTGATCTGATGGGACTGGTGTCCTTATCGGAAGAGGAAGGGAGAGGGGCGCCTGGGTGGCTCAGTGGGTTGGGCCTCTGCCTTCGGCTCGAGTTGTGATCCTGGGGTCCTGGGATCGAGCCCCACATTGAGCTCTCTGCTCGGTGGGGAGCCTGCTTCCCCCTCTTTCTCTGCCTGCCTCTCTGCCTATTTGTGATCTCTGTCTGTCACATAAATGGATGAAATCTTTAAAAAAAAAAAAAAAGAAGGGGAAGGGAGGCCAGGGGTCCATGCGCACAGAGGAAAGGCCACGTGAGGACATGGGGAGAAAGTGACCATCTGCAGGGCAACCAGAAACAACCCCGTTGGCACCTAGATCTGGGACTCGCAGCCTCTGGAACTGTGAGAAAACAAATGTCTGCTGGTTAAGGTCCCCCTCCCAATGCTCCCCCCAGAATACCCGCCCAAGTCTGTGGTATTCTGTTGGCACAGCCTGAGCAGACACACACTATCCTGTTGACACCGAGCTTGGCCATGTGACTTGCCTTGGCCGATGATGTGTTTGATGCGTGACTCTTACGAAGGTTTTAGTGATCTTGGTGGCTCTAGCTTGTCTTTCCACGCTCCCCAGCTTCTCTGTGGGACGGACAGAACCTGGGAAGCCACTGGTCCACGGAGAATGAGGACACGCACGGAGCTGCCCTGAACCCATTTAGTGGCCTGGACCCAGGCAGGGCTGATCCCGAGTAAGCCCAGCAGAAACTCAGCTGAGCAGCACACCTGTGCCCAAGAAAGTGAATATAGAGGTTGTGAGCCACAGAGCCTTTGAGGTTGTTCATGATGCAGCCTGAACTGCCTACTAACCGATGAATGAGATACTGTTGTTGTTCTGCATTTTATCAGTGAGGTGAGGTACAGAGAGGTTAAGTAACTTGCCCAAAGTCACACAGCTACTTTGTGGCCCAGTGAGGACAGGAAGCCAGGCAGCCTGGTTCCCGAGTCCATGCTCATCATCACTACATTGTAACTGGTTCTTACATGCCCAGAGTTCTTCGCCAACCTCTGATGGTGTGATTTAATTCATTCCGTTCTTTGACTTGCTAATTCATCAAACACTTTCTCACAAAGTAGTCTCCCCCGTTAGTTTCTTTCTTAGCATCCCTATCTTCTTAGCAATTATCAAAATCTGTCACTGATCCGTGTCTATTTCTATGCTGGTTGGTCTGTTCCTCTTGCTAGATGGTTTATTTTTTCTTCCAGATTTTATTTATTTACTTGACAGAGAGAGATACAGTGAGAGAGGGAACACAAGCAGGGGGAGTGGGAGAGGGAGAAGCAGGCTTTTGCCAAGCAGGGAGTCTGGCGTGGGGCTCGATCCCTGGCCCCTGGGATCATGACTTGAGCCGAAGGCCGACACTTAATGACTGAGCCACCCAGGCACCCCACCCTCCTTGCTAGATGTTAAGCTCTATGAAGGCAGGAGTGTACCTCTTTTTGTTCCTACTGGATACCCATCAATATCAGTCATTAACTGTTCATTAAATAAAAATGAGCTCATTGTTAAATGTCAGCCCGGACCGCATCTTGGGGTTATAGAAATAAGGCATGTTACCTGTCCTTAGGGAGTTCTGAGACACCTAGATGCCAAGACTGCCGTGGGGGGAGCTGGAGGATGATCGGGGTGTAGAGGTGGGGCACGAAGATGGATCCTTTATCCTGCTGTCAGGGGGTGTGTCCCAGAAGGTTTCACAGAGGAGCTCGATAATTGGGACTTGTAGAATAAGGGGGAAATCCTCTGACTCAGGAGAGAAGGCAACCCTTAGCAGAGCAGCCAGAGAAAAAGCATGGGGGTTTAAATGTGTGCTGAGGGCAGGACCCTGCAGGTCATTCCAGCTGGCTGGAAGGGAAGGTGTGCAGAGGAACTGTCTGAAGGCCGCTGGAGGAGGGGGCAGGGGTCTGATCTCCAAACACCATGCCAAGGAGCTTAGACTCTCCGTGCCCGCCACAGGGAATCGTCAGTTGCCTGTCCCTGGCGGTGTTCAAGCTAACGCTGCAGCTACTTCTCTTAGAGTGCGTGAAGAGTGTTCACGCAGCAGAGGAGAGTAAATGCAAAGACTGTGCAGCTCTGAGATTTGCTGATTGGAACGATCAGTGTGCCTGAGCGGGGAGCAGACAGGGCTGGAGAAGCAACTGGGTGGTTGTTGCAGAAGTTACGTGAGCTGTGGGGGGTGGGGGGGAGGGTTGGTAACCACAAAGGGAAGAGGCTAGTAGGGCAGATATTTGAAAGAAAGGTGGCATGAGCCTACCAGCTTGCTCAAAGAGCAGAAGGGGGCATGGGGTGAGAGCTGAGTCAGAGGGGGGTCCAAGTTCAAGCAAGGGGTTGAGCAAAATGCCCTTCGAGCCGAGGCTGGGAGGAGCTCAGTCACTGGTCATTATCACAGCGGTGTTCATGCAGGCGGGAAGGTGGGGGGGACCGTAGCTGCTAAGGACCAGCCACGAGGATTCGGGAACCCGTAGTGAATGGCAGACGGTTCTCCATTTCAGATGGGGAAGCAGGTGAGCTGGGATCTGATTAATAGCACAGCAGTAACTGCATGCGGGTCCTGTAATGATGTTGTTAAAAAAATCTTCTTACTATGGCGAAATACATATAACATACGATTTTAGCGTTTTTAACCACTCAACTATACAATTCAGTGGCGTCAAGTACATTTACGTTGTTGCGAACCATCACCACCATCCAACTCCAGAATTTTCTCATCATGTCTTTCAGATGTAGCCACTAAGCAGTAATTGCTTATTCCCACCCCCCCCACCCCAGGCCCTGGTCATTTCTACTCTCTGTCTCTGTGGCTCTGCCTATTTCAAATAAGCAGAGTCCCACAATATCTGTCCCTTTGGGATCTGGGAGTCCGGCTTCTCTCACTCAGTGTCCGTGTTGTACCATGTAGTAGAACTCCACTCTTCACGGCTGAATAATATTCCACGGCACGGCAACACCCCACTTGGCTTATCCACCCCTCTGCTGATGGACATCTGGTGACGGACACTCCTCCTTTGGCTTTTGTGGATGATGCAGCTATGAACGTCCATGGACAAGCGTCTCTTTGAGACTCCGTGTTCGATACTTTGAAGGATCCCCCTAGGACTGAAGTTGCTGGGTAACCGTGTTTGGCCAGCAATTTGCTATGTTGCCTTTGGTTAAAGTCACTTCTACTCTTCGGAGCTGTTTGTTTCCTTTTATCTTTAAAATGTAGGTTCCTCCTGGGGCACCCGGGTGGCCCAGTCAGTGAAGTGCCGGACTCCTGATTTTTGGCTCAGGTTGTGATCTCAGGGTCCCGGGGATTGAGCCCCACATCAGGCTCCCTGCTCAACGAGGAGTCTGCTGGAGATTCTCCCTCTCCCTCTCCTTCTGCCCCTCCCCCTGCTCGTGCTCACTCTCTAAATAAATAGATAAGTAAAATCTTTAAAATGTAAGTTCCTCTTGATTCTTCTCAGTTTTCCAAGCCAGGGGATCGGCTGACTTCTGGGAGACTTAAAAAAGGACGGTGTGTGGGGAGGGCTGAGGGTCGGCCCTGGCGGGAAGCCCCCAGTTAGGGGGAAGGGCTGGTGACAGGAGCGAGCAAAGGACACAGGCGTGGCAGTGTAGGAGGAAGAATGTCTTCGCTAGGTCGGGACGGAAGGCTAGGAACAGCGGAGAGGCGAGAAAAATCATAGCCCCACCCAAAGGAGCCCGCAAAATGAGCTTGCTAATTTGGTTTGATGAGATGAGGTTGGGCTCAGCATAAAATCCCAGGTGAGAGTCCGTGGCCTCATCCTCCGGGAAGCAGGAACTGTGTGGCAGGAAGGGAGGTCACCTGTGGCCGGAGGACTGGAGGCTGGGGGCTGGGGGCTGGGGGAGAGCCTGGAGCAGCTCTTGGGTGGACCAGGGTCAGGGCAGAGAAGTAAAGGGCTGGAAGCCAGGCTTTCATTGCTGAACGCGTGGTAAAGGATTTGTATTTTCAAAGGGAAATCAGCGTTCGTGGTGGAAGCGTGTGTTATGCTACTTGGATCCATATAAAATTTGAAGAGGACAGATAGACTGTAAGTAGGTAGAATGTGAGAAGCCCCTTTCGTTACTATTTATTGGTAACTATTATTTATTGAGCTGCAAATGACCCAGTGTCTCAGCTACTCTTCACACCCTGAAAAGACTTGATTACCTTTTTTAGGTAACCATTTTGCAGATGACGCCATTGTGCAGATGGGGAAACTGAGGCTTGGAAGGATGGAGTCGGCAGACCTGGGTGATCCCGAGCAAGTTGCTTGCTCTTTCCAAGCATCCGGAGCCCAACTGGCATCTGCAGACAATGACGTCCCTTTGTGGGGCCGCTGAGAGGATCAGGCCCTTTGGGAATGTGAGAGGTTTTCTGAGTCGGCGTTGACCACGCTCCCCCCAGGGCTCAGCCTCGCCCCCATCCTGCGTGCTCTCTGTGGGGTTTTCAAGGGAACAGGACCCTTTAGTTTCGAGCCAGATCCAGCTTCAAAAGACCTGGGAAGGAGGAGAAATTAGGAAAGGTTGCAGAAGGGTTCTGGAGAAGAGGAGTGCGGGGTTAGGGGCAAATCCTTGGTCAGTCAGTGCCTCCCCTGTGTGTGTGTGTGTGTGTGTGAGTGTGTGTGAGTGTGTGTGTGTAAAAGGTGAGTATATAGGGAGTGTCATGTGTAGTGTGTGTTAGTGTGTGTTTATGGGTGTATGTGTGTGTGAGTGGTGTGTATGGGCTTGTATCTAGGTGTAGGGGTGTGGGGGGCTGTCAGAGTGTGCCTGGCACCCCACCCCACCTGCCTCCCTGTTATCCAGCCTGGCCAGTGCCTTGGCTGCCACAAGATGGACCAATGGCAGCCCCAAGGCATCCCCGAGCCTGTGCTCCCTACCCCAGCCCGTCCCCTGATGGGGAGCCCCTAGTCTCCCTCTGACTGGGTGCTACCCACGAGGGTGCTTTCAGGATGATCACCTTCCCATGTGGCTCTGGTGCGGCTGCCGGCCCCCCTCAAAAAGACTCTTGACCCACAGCGAGGACAGGAGTTGGGCTTATAATTCGGGTCTATTTCAGCCTCTGCCCAGGGATGCCCCACTACTGTAGCTCCGGGCAGAAGCTTGAGCTCCAGAACCGCCCAGACCGAGGGGTGCGGTTCTCCCCCTGTGAGGGATACGGACACCTGCGCGTAGACGGCTGAGTTTCACTGAAGGGTTTACAAGACTTCCCGTCCTCCACGTCCAGGGCAGGAAAGATATTTGAAAGCATTCACATGGAGTTTGGTAAGGTGCCGACCAGTTAGAATGGATTCTGTGCTTGATGAATAGCTAATCTTTTTTTTCTCCGCGTCCACCAATAATCACCCACAGAAGGACGAGGAGGGAGCTGGCCTGAGCCCCGGGGAGCTCTGGGACTGTCCCTGGTTTCCTTCTGTTACTAGTAGTGATGACTGCTACTCCCTGAGTAAGCGAGCACCACGTTGCTCTGGGCTATAGGCACTGTGCCCAACACCTTGTCTGTACCATTTCACATAATTCCCACCCAACCCTTTGAGGTAGATACTATGGTCGTCGTTCCCATTTCACAGATAGGAAAGCAGAGCCCAGAGGAGTTAAGTCCCTTGCCCAAGATCACACGTCCAGTAAGAACCAGAGCTCAGATTTCATCCCAAGTGGTCTGGACTCTGCCAATTGGCCCAGCGCTCGGATTTCCCTGCCGCAGCCCTCCTGGTTTTTCCTGCGATAGAATTCCCTGTAATCTCATTGTAAATCGTATTTCCAACCAAGCTGTCTCCGAAGGTCACCAGTTATCAAACTGTCAGCAGGTTATCTTTGGTGACTGCCACAATCAGGGTCCCGAGCCAGGAGAGCCCTCAGAAATCAAGATTCCTGCTCATGTGGGTGGGTGAGAGGCCAGAAATGGAAACAGAAGAACAGGGCTGGGGGGCAAGGGGTTGAAGGCGGAGAGTCCAGGGTGCTCTGGCTTCCCGATAATGAGAGGGGGGAGGGTTTAGGGTCGTTTCCACCGTTGGCAATGCTGGGTGAGCCACGCTCCTGATCCAGGAAAGTGGTAGCTGGCCAAGTTCTGATGACAACACCTGGATGTGAGTCTGGTGTCTTCCCTGGGACAGGGAGCCCTGGGGAGGACACAGAGGAGTTATATTTTCTGAACCACTGACTGAGCGGCCGACACACCTGTCACCCTGTGTAATTCCTAGGACAGTCCTGTGTGCTGGGCAGTTCCCCACATTCTCTCTATTTCTTGGAGGCCCTGATTAGCAAAGGGGCTGAAGCGTGCCAGTGTTCAGGTGCCATTTGGATTTCTATCTAGATTTTTTCTTTTAACTGTAAAGGTATTTTCCAATTTCGCAATAAGGTGGGAAATGCTGGTAGAATGAAGGGAGACCAGTTTCTTATCTGCAGGAGTTTTCAGAGCCTTTAACAAACAGGATCATATTTCTTCCCAGGAGGAGCGAAGGGGAGCAGCCTGGGACTCTGGAAGCTCTGGCAAGGACAGGGTTAGTACCTCACCCCTGCTCCAGTGTGGAGAGGAGCCTAACCCAGCAGGGGAGCAGGGGCAGGCGTCTCTCTTAGCCCCTGCTCCCCCCCACCGCCATTCTGGATGCAGGCTGCAGCCAGCGAGGTAAGCTGAGAGGCCCAGGAACCCTCTGGAGCAAGGCAGGCTGGTATCAGTGCAGGTTCTCTCCTGGACTGTTTCTGGGCTCACTGACTTGTCCCGGTGCACGCGGTCATGCTGTCCCATGCCCTGGCCACTTCTCACTTCTGCTGGGACAGCAGCAGCTGCCTTTCGGTCCCTCTAGACACCAGGACACCTGTTCCAGGCACAGCTTCCTTCAGGTGGCCCCTCCTTCGATGCCCTGGGACAGGGCTGGATGGACCAGAACTCCCAGACACCTCCCAACTCAGCCCCCTTCCCTGCCGTCCCAGTTAGCGCCTAGACAAACAGCAAACTGATGCTGCCTTACCTGCGGCAGGTTCTCAGCCCTGCTCCCTCTTTTGAGAGCAGGAACCCAGTCTCCTCTCTGTGGCCGAAACGATCCTATGTGGTTTCTCCTGTGCTGCTGGCACAGAGCGAGGCCACATTTCTGTCTCCTGTGTCATCAGAGGTGGGTGTGGGGGGCTGGGGGCCATCACAGCAGAGTTCCGGCTCATGGGATGTGGAGGAGTGATGAGTTCACACCCCAGACCTGGCCTGTGAAACCGCCCGTGGGAGCACTTTCTCTCTCTCTCCTATTGAAGAGATGCAGAAGACCCACCGGAGGAGCCCAGTGCTGGGAGATGCCAGGGAAGAGTCTGGAAGGAGTTGTTGAAGTGAGAAAGATCTGGGTAGGAATCCCAACTCAGTCATTTACATTTCTGTGATCCTGAGCAAGTCACTTACCTCTCTGAGCTCTTACACAAGCAGGGATGGTAATAGTGTCTTCCTTGTGGGGATGTGGGAGCTTCCTTGATTCAGGACGACTCTGCAGGACCATCTGAGCCCCAGAGCTCCCTGTAATATTGGCTGCAATCGCTGCATGGTGGTGCAACTTCTCTGTCTGCCTCTTCCATTTTGTTCTCTGTTACAAAAATCCCTACCTCTGAGTTTGTTTTTTTAAAATCCATACCCCTGAGTTCTGATTGAAGACAATTAATATTGGAAGAGGTTGTAGGAAATAGACTTTACAATGGGATTTTCGAGTTGTGTCAGTTGCTGGTCAGCTGGTAACGAGAAGCCCATCTCTGGCGGCCGCTGGGGGTACAGATAGGACCTCCCATGCTCTAGCAGGTGCAGTAACTAAGCCTGTGCCTCGTGGGGAACCGGGACGGGGGATTCGGGGAAGGGGATGCATTGGTGGAAATAACATCCAGCTATTTGAGAGCTCTGGAAGAAGTACTAATTCCAAGGACTCTGATAACAGTTGCTGGGGACCAGGGAAGGCTGAAAGGCTGAAGGGGGTTAATCATAAATGGAAGTGAAGAGTGAGAGCCGGAGAGCCTCGCTGGCAGCCCGTATCAAGAGGCTCTCATCTCCTGCAGCTCGAGAACAACAATAGCTAAGGACCAGGTCCAGAGCTTAATCATAAGTGGAGCTGCAGAGAAGGATGAATCCTTAGCTCTGGCAAGTGCGCCATGCCAAGGTCAGAGCCTGATTAGAAAGAGTGGGACGCTGGTGTATGACATATGGATGGGGACATATGGGTTGATGCATTTGAAAATCTCAAATCACCCAATCCCCTAAATTCTACCCGCCCCCCTTCCCCCTGTAGGCGCGCAGAAGCAGCCCACACCTCCTTGTTAAAGACAAGCGCTCTCTCGCCTTGCTCAAAGATGATGCAGAGGCCCCTGGTTTTTTGAGATAAAAACTTCCCGTTCTGGCCACCAAACCTTAGTAACGGGAGTCAAGTTACAATATAATCCAGTTCTGCTGAGGGAAGAAAGGGACCCCATGCCAAAGAGGCAGCAAGATCTAGTCAACATGTACTGGCAGAAATCGGGAGAGTATTATGGGATTAGACCATAGGGGTGCCGGGATCAAAGTCAAGGGAACAGGGATTCGGATAGGGAGACCTTATCACCATGGGAACCCCTCCCAGGATACAGGATTTAACAGTCTGGCAAGGACCCCAGGGGCTGGTGTTAACCCGATGTGGGGATGGTGGTTGGGAGCTTGGGGAAATCCAGCGCTCACACCCTGCAGGCTAGAAAGGGCAGAACTGCCGTGGCAGAGGGTGAAGGGAGATCTCAAAAGGCTGGAGGAAGTGGGCAAGCTGTAGTAGATACACGACGGAAAGCCAGAAAACCCGCCCGCTGAGTGTGTTCGTCCGAAGGCCGAGAGGACCGTCCATTCACCAAAATGATGGGGCGCGCACTGATGGGAGGAGGGACGGTGGTTGAACAACTCAGCGGGGCTGTCCTTCATAAGCCAAGGCTGACAGTGGGAGACGCTGCGACAGCACGGGGCCCCCTGACAGCAAGAGGGAAGAAAGGACCCTCCATTTAGCGGGGCCCAGTGGTGGAACTTACGCATGGTGTGCAAGGGGGGCACAATTACCACAATGAGCCCCAAGGTCAGAAAAGCAGGTGGGGAGCCTGACGTGCAGACGCCGTGGAGACAGTTCATGGAACATGGTGTTCGCAGGGGCAAGCCGGGGGGATGGGCAGCCAAAAAGAGCGTTGCATAATCCTCACAACCAACAGAATTCACGGACGGGCGCTCAGGAGGCTGAAGCAGCTGGCCCGAACCCGTTCAGGGAAGGAGAGGCGAGGTCCCCAAGAAGGAGCCGCTAACCCCCCGCACGTGTACATGGCAACGACGCCCCAGTCCTTCTGCAAAGGGACCTGTGCTTCTTTACCTGGGCAACTGTACCCTGGGGGACGGGGCATAAGCAGACTGTTCTAACACGATGTGATACGGGTTCTGAGATGACATTGATACGTGGGAATCTGAGGGGTCATCATGATCTCTTGTTGGGGATAGGGGCTGATGGGAACCAGAATCCTGGCCCAAGCTTTGGCCATAGCGGATCCCCTGGGTCCATGAATCCTCCCAGTTCCCCAGTTCCTGAAAGTATAATTTGAATGGACAGACAGGGTTGACCAAACTGCCACGAGCTCCTTGGACCGAGGGCCAAAGCTATGGCAGCGGCAAAGGCCCAATGGAAGCCTCTAAAACTCTCTCCCATCCTGGCCAAGCAAAGAGTAAAACCAACCAACCAAAACCCTGGTGGGGCTTGGGGGCGGCGGAGTTTAGAGTCACATTGAAAGACCCAAGGTGCCTGGTGGATGCTCTTCGTAGCCTCAGACACGTCATCAGTTTCAACCCTCCAAAAAAGCCAGATGAGTTCTAGAAGGCGAGAGCAGACCTCTGTACACACAAGCAAACTGTAGCCTTGGTGCACCTGCCGTCCCGCACATTGTCTCTCTGCTCCGACAGATAAGGGTCTCAGTTACCCAGTAGGCAGCCACCGAGCTGGCAAAGACACCCTCACCCCCCTTCCATCAGGAAGGGAGCTGGAAGCAGTTTGCATGCACGTGGGCGTGGATCACAGTAGACACGGACAGTGCTGCCTTACGTATATGCTAACTCTGCCACGCTCTGTCATAAGAGAGTGTCAAACAGTGGGTTTTAACGAAAACGTTTGGCAAGGTCCAGAGATATTTCTGGTTGTCACAACCGAAGAGGGTAAGAGGTGAGGGAGGCTGCCGAGTGTCCCCAGGACGGCCCCCATGCCAGAGAATTGCCTGGTCCAAAATGTGACCGGTGCCATGGGGAAGGAAGCCGGGGGGTTCTGGAGCACCCCAACATTCCGTGGGGCTCCTGTTACATTGGCTGCATCGTGGCGATCAGGCTGGGCGAGGGAGCCGTGGCAGGTGCTTCGGAGGCCCTGCTGAGACCAACGGGCTTCAGAAGGGGGGGCGGTGTATCAGTGATGTTTTTAGGGGTACAGCCAGGACCTGCCCTTCGAAGGAAAGACGATTGCATCTCACACCTCCTACGCATCACAAGAGAACACAGCATCTGAGAGGCCTTTTTAGGTTCTTTAGGCAACATATTCTACCCTTGACAAATAATGTTCTAGCCCGTTTCCCCAAGTGACGTGGAAGTCAGCCAGCTCGGGAGGGGCGCGAGGCAGGAAAGGGTCTGCAGCAGCTCCCGGCCACCTTGCCAGCACGTGACCCGGCAGACTCCGAAAACAGACGTGTCTGCGGTGGGAAAAGACACAACGTGGAGATCATGGCAAGCCTCGATAGAAGAATAACAACACAGATCCCTAGAGCTCTGGAACAAGGCCATGCCATCTGCAGTGGAAAATTATACCCTGTTTGAAAAATAGCTTTCATGTGCTTCTGGGTCTTGGTAGAGCCAGAGCCCCCCGATCAGCCTGAGAGAGACAGCTGACACATGACACCCTCTGAGGACGGAGAGCCATCCTCCAGAACACAAGACACACCCCAAATTCACGGTGTCACTGTTTGGTGCTATGTCCCCAGGAGACAGAGTCTGGAATGTAAGGGGGGCAGGTAGGAGCGGCCATGCTCACCCATCACTCTCGGTGACTCACTTAGAAAACTTGCTTCCTGTCCCCACAAGGGTAAGCTCTGTGTGTCTGGAGGTCGTTCAGGTTCCCAGATGGGGAGTACTTTCCCCAGGGGACAGAGGAAGACTTCCATGAAACTTCAGCTATTTCCGCCACTTGGTCATTTCTGATTGCAAGGCCAGCAGGCAAGGAAAGGAGCTGGCCCACTGGCCGGAGTAGTTGACCCTGATCGACGGGGCGGGAGAAGGTGGGATCACCATGACACAATGCAGGCAGAGAGAAGGGCCATTTTGTTACTTAAGATCCATTAGATTGTCCCTTGGTGTCCCATTGTCCATTTTTTAATAAAGATTTTATTTATTTATTTGACAGACAGAGATCACAAGTAGGCAGAGAGGCAGGCAGAGAGAGAGGAGGAGAAGCAGGCTCCCTGCTGAGCAGAGAGCCCCATGCGGGGCTTGATCCCAGGACCCTGAGATCATGACCTGAGCTGAAGGCAGAGGCTTTAACCCACTGAGCCACCCAGGCGCCCCAACCCCTTGTCCATTTTTGACAGTAAAAGGTCCGGTGTGGTAGTCACAAGGTGAGAAAGGCGTGGTAAGCAGCGGCCCGGACAGGTTCGAGGTGGGTCTGGGTCATGCCACTAGGCAAACTGTCTAGACCAGCAGAGGCGCTAGCTGGTTGAGGGAGTCTCACACGGGGAAAGCGGGGAGATTACAGCCCCAGCTCCAGCTGTTGTGGCAGCGAAGTCATCTTCTTTTATGTTTCTATAGAGAAAGAGACCAACCAGAGTTCGGGAAAAACTGTCCCCGGATGGGTGGAACATCTACTGTATGGGGCAGGGGGGGTCCCCGCAGAACAAGGGGCGGGCTGCCTTGGATGCTGTGGAGACCCCCACAGTTCTCCCAGTGAGGACCAGGGCCCCGCCCTGGGGCTGCTAGGAACGTTGGCTGCCGATGGTCCCCTCCCTGAAACTGCCCTCTGCCAGAGGGCATTGGCCCCCAGGACTGTGCCCCTCTCCAAGGGCAGCCCAGATTTACGGACTGGTCGCTGCAGGGGTGCAAACATTTGACCCCCTTGCTTTGACTGGGGACAGCTTCAGAGGGCCAGCGCAGCCACAGGTCTCCCCGGGGGGACTAGCTCTGTTGCAGCATGTCGCATCTCAACATCTCCCCCTGCCTCATCATCTGCCCTCCCTGCCCTCCCCACCCCCTCACCCCCCCCCCCCCCCCCCCGCCGCTGCTCTCAAAGCTGCGGTCCTGACGGGCTTCTCCCTGATGAGTATCCTTGATGTGAATCATGCAAATCTGGTCCAGAGTTTGTTTCCTGGGAAACTGACCGTAGACCCTGCAGATGATGATGGGGGGGGGGGGGTCTGTTTATTCCCGTCCCGGTGGTTTAGCATGTAAGGGAAGCCACACAGGGCTAAGCCATGTCGAGGTACTGCCCCCCCCCCTTCCAGACCAGCCCCAGAGAGTTCAACAGGCAGCTCTGGAACGTCTCACCTCTGACACTCCTTCCATGGATTTGGAAATGAGCACGGAAGTCTGGAGGGACATGGGGGACGAGACATGAGAGCCACAGCTCCAAAAGGCGGCATGGATGGTTTCGTGGAAAATTTGAGGATGACTCGTTAGGGGCGCACAGACTTACCCCTTGAATGCCGGGCCCATGAAGCGGGGACATCAGGGAAGCTCATTTTCTTTATCAAAAGAATCAGGCCAGACCTCATCTACAGGGGATGCTTCTACTGCGCTTCATAGGTACTCCGGATAATAAAATAATTGGAACGGCTTCGTTCGTGGTGCGGTTAATGGCAGTGCTCTCTCGGATGAAGGCGCACAGGAAGCCGGTGAGGATGGAACTCTCCTATCTCCATCTCGCACAAGGCGAAACTGAGGCTCAGAGAGGCTAAGTGACTAACCACGAAGGCACACTAAGGAGAGAATCAGGTGTCAAACACAAGGTGTGGTGGTAACCAGGTGTCCCTGCTGTTTTGCAGCCCGCCACGGGAGGACATGGCCTTTCTGTGGTCTCCTTATGGATGCATCATATGTCCCCTTGTGGCATGCTCTGGTCCTGCCCAAAGTCCGGGTCACGGGGCCAGGGGACATGGCCCGGAAGCAGACTTGCTTCTGGTCCACATGCCCCCCCTACATCCTTGTCTCTGGGTCCACCTGCCCCCACAGCCTGTGCTACACTTGCTCAGACCTGGCTGTGGGCCTCAGGAAGTCCTCTGTCTGCCACATCACTGACCTTGTCTTAGTGCCAAGAACTTGAAGGGAACCTATTCTGATAATAAGTTCAAAGTAGATGCTCACGTCATCCCAGCTTGGGGTCTGGAGTCCATGGTCCTTTCACTGTGTGCCTTTGGTAGATAACTCAACCTCTTTGAGCTCAGATTCTTATCTGCATAATGGACATAACAGCATCTTCCCCTGGAGATGACTGTAGGAGAGGACACGTGGTTCTCCTTGCACATCCCTGGGCTCCCCCAGACTGAGGTGATCTTCATTTGCATTTCAGAAGACATAGTGGTCTAGATCTAATCCCTCCCTGGGGACCTGGGGGAGTGCCATCCTTCTGTACCTAGCCTCCTCCCCCTGGCTCGGTCTAAGCTGGCCTCTCCCCTCCCCTCTGCCCTTTCCTACTGGCTGGGCCTCCCAGGTCTCAGCACTCCGCTGCTGTTCGCAATTGCCTGCAACTCAATTGCCTCCTGGTTTCCAGCCACAGTTCATTGTTGCCACTTTTGATTAAATTTCCAGTCTTTCAGGTTTATTTCCCCTGGGCCCGAGGCTTGCTTGGAACCAGGAGGGAGCAGAGGAGCTGAATCCCTGGGGATGGCTGGGGAGTCCGGAGATGATGGGGGAGGCTGAGAGGAGCAGCTGTTCCCACTTTGGGGAAGATACCCCAGTACCCCCCTGATGCCCAGTATCCAGAATGTGGATTCTGGGCTGGAGGACCTGAGCCAACCCACCACCCTGGACCTACTTTCTCTAACTTCTTCCACTCCCCACCACCCTGGTCCCTTCAAACCCTTTCCCAGCTCCACCTGCTAGCTCTACCCCAGGCCTGGGACCCAAAGACACTTGGTCCAGGGTGAGGCTCAGCCGGCCCAGCTCCACTCACTGTCTCCCTAGCCCCACCTGAAGTCACTAGAGTGGATGCCTGGCCATTTGCCCGTCTCCTCTCCCGGCCTCTCCGGCACACGGGCTTCTCTCAGGCTATCACCGGCAAGAGCAGACCTTTGGGCTTCTGCCGAAGGGATGTTGCCTAGTTTGGACCGGTGGATGAGGCCATAGGCCTGGAGGTAATTCTCCTGCGTCCGAGCCGAGCCTTGTTGAGTTGAGCCATAGTGCAACCTCTGGTAAGCCGCGCACCATCTGCCTATGAAACATCCATTGACCAAGTTGGAAAGCATCTTAAAAGGCCCAGACTGGGAAGCATCTCTCCATGTGACAGCTGGCTCATCAGCCATCCTGAATCTCAGATTCCTTAGTGTCTCTCCGCCGCCCTCCCACGTGGGCCCGTGGGGACATTAGAGGCGATATATTCAAAGTGCTTGGCTCAGTGGCCGGCACGAGGTCTGTGCTCAAAGACTGGTGGCTATTTTGTTTTGTTTTTAGATTTTATTTATTATTTGAGAGAGACAGAGAGAGAGAGAGAGAGAGAGAGAGAGCGCATGGTGTATGCATGTGAGTGCTTGGGAGGAGTGGGGAGGGGCAGAGGGAGAGAGAGAATCTTAAGCAGACTCCACACCAAGAGCAGGGTCTGATGGGGGCTCGATCCCACGACCTTGAGATCATGACCTGAGTTGAAACCAAGGGTCGGATGCTCAACCTACTGAGCCATCCAGGTGCCCCTTGGGTTTTCCTAAAGGGTTGAGTTTAGGGTACAGAGACTAAACTTGGCTTCAGCGAGATGAATTTTGGTGCCAAAATTATGGGCGAGCCTCCCTTGCTTACCCAGCTTGGGCTGGTCCTCGGATCTCAGACCAGCAGTAGTCCTTCAAAGAGTGAGCGAAGCCCCAGGACAGAAGAGAGGAATATGGAGAAGAGGGAAAGGGCAGGAGGAGAGAGGGAGGGAGTCGAGGGCACAGTCAAGCCGCGCATGGTGGGGGCTACGAGTGAGTGAGTAGTGAGAAGAGCAGAGGTTTAAGAAAAGGAGGCCATGTCTTCACTTTCTTGCCCTCCCCACCTCCTCTACCCCCGGACCTTCAGGACGGTGCTCATTCATCACAAAGCTCCCTGGGAGGGTGAACTTTCTCAAAACCCAGGAGGGGGATCTAGCGTAGACCTGGGGAAGTCGGATGGGATGGCGAGACAGTCCACAAACGACTAATCTGGGTAAAGCCAGAGCTTGGAGCCCGAGTGACCAGGACAAAAACAGAAGAGGCCCCCATCCCTTGCCACAGAAATGCCCAGAAAAACTGGGAAGGATACGGAGTCAATGGGCTCCTTTTTTAGGAGTCGTTTCTTCTTAGGTGTTTATTTTTAGATTTCAAAAATTTCAGACAGACAGAAAAGTTGAAAGAGCAGTCCATCCAACGTCTCCGCGTCTCTCACACGGATTCCCCGATTCTTGACATCGGCTACCTTTACTTTCTGTTTTCTTCCAATCATTTGAGAGTAGGTTCTGAACTTCCCGACTCCTCATCCCTGCGCACATCAGCATGCATCTGTGGGCAAGGACCTTCTTTGACATTACCGTAATGATACAGTTATCATACCCAGGACTTTAATACCAGTTCAATAAATTTATCTGACGGAGTGCTCATATTAAAGATTTCCCAATTGTCCTAAAAATGTCTGTGATAGCTGTTTTCCCCTCTCAGGATCGTGCATTGCATTTAATTGCCGTGTCCCTCTCGTCTCCTTTAATCTAGTCTTTCGGTCTTTCTTGTAATTGACATTTTGAAGAGTCCATATCAGATGTCTTGTAAAACGCCCCGCCGTATGAATATGCATGGTTGTTTGCTCCGTTGATTTGATTCATCGAGAATACTGCAGGAGGCATGTCCCACACCCACCAGGGCATCCCCTGGAAAGGCACGCAATGATAGTTTGTCCTTTTATGAGGGGCCCTTCCATTTGATCACTTGCGTAAGGGGCCATAGGCCAGATTTCTTCATCAGAAAGGTGTCTTTTCCCTTTTGTGACAAGTAGAGATATTGCAGGATTGAATATACCACTGCGTTCCCTGAGGACCCTTGCCTGGACCGGTTACACCGAAGCTGCAAAACCCATTTGTCTCTCGAAGACCCGAGCTTCTGCTGGTGTATGTCTTACATGTGTGGCCATGTGAGTTCCCTCTGTGCACTGGCTGGGGGTGGCTTCATGAGGGTGACAGCCACAGACTGTCCTCGGTGGCCTGTCTTGGCTCCTTTTTATCAACCTTGCCCTTTGCTGTCCTCCACCAGAGGGACGGGCTTCTCTGGCCCAGTTATATGGCTGCCAGTCCGCTGGGCCAGCCTGCTGACTGATGGGAGGTGTGTGTGTGTCTCTGTGTGTGTCTGTGTGCGTGCGCATGCACGTGCTGGGTGGGAGGGCTGTCTAGGGACTTGGAACCCAGAGGTAGCACATCCGCTATATGCCTGGGAACTCCAGGGTGCTGGGCTCTGGCCTTGGTTTCCATGGCAATGGGCTACCTCATTCTGCAGTCTGTTCTTCTCTGGACCAGCTGACAGTCATGAGGCCGGGGGCTTTGGGCCAGAGACAGAGGATGGGGAGGGGCCACCGTCAGACTCTCTGATTATGTTGGAGAAGAGAAGCACCAGACCCTGCTTACATATCTCGGAGATGAGAACTTCAGGCAACTGCTGTCTTCATTGCTCCGTAAAACAGACTTTTCCAGGGGGCCCTGTGCCCTCCACTGTGTGGTTGTAGTGCAGACTCTTCCATCAAAAAAGTCTATGATAAGACCTAGGTGGCTGCAGCGTCCTTCCCCTTTCCTACGAATTAAACTCAAGATTAAACAGGTTCAGATCCCTGACTTGTACATGTACATGATCTTGGCCTTCTGTTTACATGCAGTATCCGTCTTCTCTGCAAGTCTTTGTGGGTGGGTGTTAATAGGATTCCTGTTTTAGAGGCATAAGAATCAAGGCTCAGAGGACTAGGATCACATGGCCGGAAAGGGGGTGAAGCCGAGCTGCGACTAGAATAAACCGTGTGGTATATCAACTAAGAGCATGAGCATCAATGACAAGCAGAGCTGGGGTCATCTTGACTATTTCACTTATTGGCTGTGCGATTTTGGCAAAGACAGGGGCTTCTTGGGGCCCAGGATCTACTCTCAGACTTACAAGTTCAGGGGATCCATGTTCTCAGTTCACCCAAGGCTCTCAAGGGAACTTACACCAATCAGAGTCCCCAGAGGTTGATGTGTCTGGCCAGTGAGAAGTAAGTATAAGTGATAGACTGGACTTCTAGGAAGTCTCTTTAGAAGAGAGGGGCTGTTCCTTTTGCTGCTCTTCTCTCTTCCTCCTTCCTGCTACCAGAATATAGTTGTGATGGTTGGAGCACAAGCATCCACCTTGGACTAAGAGGAAACCTTGAAGAAAGAGAAAGATGTGGGTCCCTGAGAGCTTCATTGGAAGACCTTCAGCCCTCTACTCTCTATATCTGGACTTTCTTTCAAAACCTTATTTATTACTGAGGTATAGTGGACGTACATACTTCTGGACTTTTGTATATGAGAATATAAAACCTTGTGCATTTAAGGCTCTAGTTCATGCAACTGAATGTTCTTCCTACCCAATACACCAACTGGTCAACTACAGTGAGAAAAAGTCCTTCCAATGGACCCTGACTCCTACTACTACTCCCCCACCATCTAGGACACCTGGACGAGAATTCCCCAGAGGTCACAGATAACATGGAACCAGCAGAATATGCCTGGGAGGTGTCTGATTCTGGTCAGGGATGAGTCTGGCATGTACTCCCTGCCCATAGCAAGGTTCATCTCATGCCTAAGCAACCAGGATGCTCCCGCTGTCAGACTTGGTGGTCCCTCTCTTCAGGATAGCAGAGAAGGAACACTCTTTGCATACAATAGGTAAGTCACAGCATGGTTGGTTAGACTCAACTCTGCAACCCCACGGAGAAACTCCCAGATGTGTTCCCCAGCCTGATTGCCACTCTGCCCTCCATTTGGCTGCAGGAGACACCAGACCTACTTTCTTTTTTGCAACTCTGACCCACCATCTCTAAAGATGGTACATCTGCCTTTTCTTGGTTTTTAGATCTTAATTCTGCTGACCTTGGAGGGTGATGTGTCCTGGCCTTAGGTTCCAACAAGGTTTGTGAATAGTGGTGGGCAAGGTGGGCAGCTGGGTTCTAGAAACTCCCGCCCCTTTGGCCCTGTGTGGGTGGACTGGCTGGTTTAAACTGCATTGCTTAGTTCTCTTCTACTCTGGCTGCTCAAGACATTGGGTTGTGACTTGCAAATTTCCAGTCCCAAAGTGTCACTCCTCCCTCTGACTTTGGACTCTAGCTTTCTCTGGTGTCTGTGGGGAAGAGGGGTTCAGTACCCTACTTTGGTAACGTCATCTAGGGAACCATGTAAACACCAGAAGGGATGCCATCAGTGTAAGTTGAAAGCATGTTTTCCACAATGCAAAATCTCATCGCCAAAATTCATCTGCCCGTTCATGCATCCACCCCAAAACCCATCCATTTGTTGGGGGAGCTCCCTGTTCCTGGCCCTCTACCAGGGATTATAGGTAAAGAAATAAATAAGAGACGGTTCCTTTTCTCAAGGAGCCCACAGGCACACAGGCAATTATAACACGACTTATATGTGCTAGGAGAGGGGAGAAGTCGGGTCCCGAGGAGCACAGAGGGGTAGCCACTCCAGCTGGGGGCAGTCTGAGAGAGGGGTCTGGGAAAGCTTCCAGCCCGAGGTGATTTTTCTGCTGAGACCTGGAGGAGGAGTGGGAGTTGGGAGTGTGGGGGAGCAGAGCGGGGCTGGATACCTGGCAGAGGAAGGAACACTCGCAAGGCCCTGAGGCCAGAGCAGGGAGTGTTAACTCTGTTGCAGGCACATGGGTCGGATGGGTGCACGAGGCACCAGAAGTCATGAGGGGGCGGTGGGCAGCATGTGGGTTTAATTTATCTGAGATGCCAAAGGCACTTTCTCTGCAGAGTTTCCCGTGTTTGGTTTGCTCAGGGAGGCAGGAGGGAGGAAACAATTCCTTACGTGAGGGCCCTAACCCTACAGCCATTCTCCAGCGGGTGTCCCATTTCTGGCCCTACCTGGGCTCCAGGCCTAGCTCATCCCCAAACTGCCCAGTGTTGGGAGAGCTCTCCTATCCTTCCCTGTCCCAGCAGAGGAAGCCGCCGGAGCCATGTGCCTGTCCCACTCCCCTCTCCCAGGACTGCCTGTGACTCTCAGCTCAGCTCTCCTCTTCCCCTTCCTGGCTTTTGACAACCATCACCACCAGCCCTGCTTCTGGCTTCTTATCCCTCCAGCGGAGCAGTGACATTTTCCTTCTGGAAAGGAAAGGAATGCTCCCGTCTTGAAGCCCTGGGAATGGCCTGACCTGGGTCAGGAGGTCCAGGACGGCGGGCTGGAGGGGACGCTCTGCCAGGCAGGCTGTGGGGCAGCCAGAACCCCTCAGCTCCCTCCCACCTTACTCTGCCCCTTCCCCAGGGTGAGACAATCCCCAGGGAAACTGGTCATCTTGGGTCCCCTGCATTGGGTCCCCTGCATTGGCCCCTGCATTGGTCATAATAGTGTTGCCATTATGACCATTTTGGCCGACAAGGGGCTCCTGCAGAAAAGGATGGACAGCTCAGAACTTACCAATTACCCAAATGCTGGGTCTGGCCATGCCCTGAACACAGGGGGCCCTGGAGGCTGGTTTTCTTGCAGTCTGAACCAATGCACAGGCCGGCATTCACGTACTCTCCACGACCCACAGACCAGCCAGCTCACACAGTACATACAGCCCACCACAGACAACACGCAATATACACATCCCCCATAGTACACACCCACCGAACCCATGCACGCGCAACCACGTGACATGTACCATGAAACTGACACGCACACAGACCCAACGTGCAACCCAAATTCAGTGAGTGCGTACACACACGCACACACGCACGCCCGTGTTCAGTGTACATCCCGCACAATGCTTCTGCTGCAATACACAGAAAACTTTGTGATGTCGATCGTGATAATTGCTGGCGCTGATCGGGTGCGTACTGTGCCAGGCACCGTCCGAAGAACATCCCATAAACAGATGAACGAAATCCTTACAACAACCCTGGGAAGTATTTACTGCCATCCCCGTTTTACGGCTGTCGCGCTCCGGGAGAGAGCCATGTCCTTGTCTCTCTCCTGCGTGTCTCCTGTTGCCTTGACAGGACGCGTTCTCTTCTGCTGAAGATGAACTGCCAGCCGTCCCCTCCTTCTCCCTCCAGCCCCAGGAGTGGCTCATCCAGGCCCCTACTTTCCAGCAGAAAAATGTGGTTGCCACAGTGATGATTCTCTTTGTTCCCAGCTCCCCAAGGACTCAGTCCACCTGCCAGGACCCGGCTGGCTCCCCAGCCTCCTGCCACTGCTCTGATCCGTGTGTGTGGGCGGTGAAAACATCAGCTACGGCAGTCCAGGCTCAGAGACCTCTCAGTGTTCCCTCTTCCCATTCCTCCAGGGCACCCCCCCTGCCCTCTGACCCTCCACTTGCCCCCCCACTTCTCCCCAGGCCAGAGGGACCTGTCCGTGGGTGCGCCCCAGTGTGCTACAGTGTCTGATTACTTGACCTTGCCAGCAGCCCTCGGCCCCCAGCTCCTCTCCCTCTGTCACCGGCTTTCTGTCTGGGGAAGTGCTAGGGTATGGGTGTGGGGGTCCTGCCGGGGCAGTGGAGTCTCTGGGGACCCCAGGCAGCAGCCACATCAAACCAAATCTTTGTACTTGGCAGAGAGCCTCAGGGAGGCCTGGGGGCTTATGGGCTCCTTCAAGTGGACCTGGCCCTGCCGTGGTCACGGAGTGAGACCTGGCGGGGTGGGCTGGCTGGTGTCGGTGAGGCTTCCTGACCTGTTGAAATTCCATCAGTCCTCCAGACAGGCAGAAAGAAACCGTCGACCTCACCTCGACCTGCACCTTCCCCTTGGCAGAGATCCTGGGCTGAGCAGGCCAGCCTGGAGTGGTCCATGTCAGCCTGGGGCTGCCCTCTGGGGGTTCTGGAGATGCCCCGTTAAACCATCCACCCCACCTTGAGCACTATATCCAGGCAGGAAATGAGCACCTCCGCGGACACTGCTCTGTCTGCACCTTCCCCTGACCACCCCCTTCCCACGCACAGCCTTGGGTCACGGTGTCAGGGTCTGGGGGTTCCCAAGTGGGCGGGGTGGTCTTGGGGAGGGGAAGTGGGAAGTTACCTGCACTGAGCAGCAGGTGTGATCTTTATGTGTCCTGGTTACAGTGTCTGGGGTGGGCTTGCGACGAGACAAAGCCCCAGGGCAGACCCCACTCTCAGATCTGCATAACTGAGTAACCAGGTGGCAGAGAAAAATCCAGAAGGCTCTGGCTACAGTCTGTGGCTGACTGCCCGTTTCTCTACCTGCCATGCTCTAGAGGGAGGATATACAGCATGTCTCCCCTTTCCCACAAAACCATAAACCTTAGCTCTCTGAAAAGCCTCTCTGGTCCTCTCTGGGCACAAGGACTCCACCCCTCCCTCCCCAAGGACCCCACTGTTGCTCCAGCCCCTTCCCTTCCTCTGGGGGCACAGAGAGCCCCACTGTCCAGTTTCAGGGGGAGTGTTACGAGAGTGCGGTCTTGTCCCCCCCATCCTTTTCTTCCTGTTCCCCATCCTCCCTAGCTCCCTATCCTGCTTTCCCCCTGGCCTCTCCAAAGGGAGAAGGAGGGTGAAGAAACAGAAGATAAGAGCGAGCAGGAGGGTGGGGAAAGGCATGGGAGTAGCAGGTAGGAAGGGATGAAGGAGGGAGGGGGAGGAAGGGAGGGGCTGGGAGTGAGGAGTGAAAGAGGAGGGGGCATCCCCAGGCACAAGCCCCTCCCCCACCTCCTTCAGGTCTTGTTCAAAGCTTCCTGAGGGATTCAGGGCAGGACACCCCAAAACACGTCACTTTGCCATATTGATTATTATTAAAGTTATTGAAGAAACAGCCAGTATGAGAAGGACACTCTGATCCTCTACTGTCCTCCTGAAAGCAGGAAATCATCTCCCACTTGAAAGGGACCCTCCCTGTACCAGGAGACAGAGAGACCTCCTCATCCCCAGAGATGGGAATTCTGGCCTGGGAAGGTCATTTAAACAAACCTCGTTACTTCCTTTCCAGTGTACTACCCCAAGCCTGAACCCCTTTTGACAATTCTTCTCAAATGTATTGTTTCCCTGTCAAAAAAGGCATAAAAGCTGCCTACTTTGGTTACTTCTTTGAGTCTCAAATTTTTATTTATAACAGATTTTTACACACACACACACACACACACACACACACACACACACACACGCAGGCTCTACACCCAACATGGGGTTTGAACTCAGGACCCCGAGATTAAGACTCACGTGCTCTACGGACTAAGCCTGCCAGGTGCCTCTCCTATTATTGCTTATTTTAAATTTATTTTTCTCCTGCTAATCTGTTTTATGTCAATTAATGACTAGACCAGCCTAAGGATCTAAAAGGGAAGAAGGGGAGCTCTCCTCCCCGCGTGTCGAGCCGACCGGGAGTCTTCACTGTCTGGACACTCTGCTCGCCCCCAGGGCTGCAGCAGCTGGGAGACCTGGTGTTTCTGAAAACGGAAGAATTCTTACCAGGTCAGTCTCTAGGGTCTCTGCCTGCAGGGACCAGGTCAGTCTCTAGGGTCTCTGCCTGCAGGGATCTTTCTCTTTCTAGATTTAGATTAGTAGGGAAAAATACTGTTGGAATTAGTTCCTGGGGTACAACGAGTCTGGAGAAGATTTGGAGATGAGTACACTTACTTACTACCCATCCTTTTCCCTCCCGGAGATGGTGGTGGGTTTTCTTTTGTCTACTTTATGACCAGTGAGAATATTGTCTCTGGTTTCTACCAGCCAGAGGATGCATAGACATTTGGGGAAAAAAAGAAAAGACAGTGGGGGTTAGGGGGAGAAGGAGGTGAACTTTTGGTTTGGTAAGGCACCTTATTCTGTTCAAAGTGGTGGGGGGCAGACAACGTGATTCCCTGTGTTTTGGAAGAGCTGTTTTGGAACAGCTCTTTAAAAACAGAGCCCTTGGGGTGCCTGGGTGGCTCAGTGGGTTAAAGCCTCTGCCTTCAGCTCAGGTCATGGTCTCAGGGTCCTGGGATGAGTCCCGCATCCGGGTCTCTGCTCAGGGGAAGCTTGCTTCCTCTTCTCTCTCTGCCTGTCTCTCTGCCTACCTGTGATCTCTGTCTGTCAAATAAATAAATAAATAAACAAATAAATAAATAAATAAAACTTTAAAAGAAATTAAAAAAAAAAACAGCCCTTGAGGGGTGGAGAGGGAATGAAAAATGAAAAACTAAAAAAAAAATAAATAAATAAAAACAGAGCGCCCCCTCCCACCTGGGGAGGCAGGGCCTCTACAAAACTGGGGCTTTGGGGCTCAGGCGGGCAGGGTAGGGTCACTCTTTCCTTCCGCTGGTGCCTAGAGCCCTGCTGTCATCGGACCCTGTGGATGAGGAGCTGCTGGTGTTGGTTTTGGAACTGGAACTGGACGGAGCCCGTGAGTTTCCGGACCTGTCTTAGGGGCACAACGAGTTTGACTTTGCTGCGGATATTTCGTCCCTAAAGATGAAGGAAAGAAGCCGCCCAGTCCATCGGCGATAAAAAGAAAAGTTTCTTACAAAGAGAAAAAAATAAATAAATAAACTGAGAACCCTTCTCAATTACCACCTTTCCTTTCTTGGGCTAGCTCTGGGAGTGCAATTTCTGGGTCTTGGGAGGGGCCCATCTTTTGCGCCGTCTTGTGGGACACCTCTTGTACCCTTGGTTAAGCCATGAAAAGGTTTGTTGGCTTGAGCTGTTATTGAGATGAATATAAGATCTTATTTATCAAAGGCCAAGGGATCAATGGATGCTTTGAATCGGCTCTATTGGAAAGAAAATAAAATTTTTTTAGAAAGCTCTCAACCTCAACAATCATTTTATTGGTACCTTTGGAAAGACCAAATTAAAAAGTAGACACAAAAAAATGTAACCGCTAGCCTTAGGGACTCCCTTTCAACAAGATGAAAGAACATAAATTAGAACAAAAGTTGAAGTCCCCATCCAACATAAATTCCCTGCCCTAAAATTCCTTCCTGTCTCCTCCACATATCCCCCGGCCCCCAAACTCCTCCACCTTTCCCAGAAAATCCCTTAAACATCAGCTGCTTATTTCAGCTTCCTTTTTCCTACAAGATTTGCAGAGAACAGCCCGGCCTAATCTCCAGGCCCAGGGTATACAAGTTACTCATGCAAATGCTAAAAGCCGGGAAATAAATTTAACAGCAGCACCCGGGATGGACAATAAGGCTTGTTTCGCTGGACTTTGTAATCAGTCTCTGCCAGATTCAAGCCTTCCTAGGCAAGGTCCTTTGTGGATATATTCTAAACCCCTACCCAAAGAATTCATGTCCGCTGGACAGTAAAACATAGAAATCTTTTGGTTTCCATCTTAGTTGGAAATTTCCTCACTGATATAAAAAGGTTAATTCAAAAGAGTGTGGTTCAGTGAGCACATGAATGCTTAAGCCTAATGATGGAAAAGACTACCCAGTTCTTTGAAGACGTCTTACAGGAATGAAGACCAAAAAAAAAAAAAAAAAGAAAAGAAAAAGAAAGAAAGAAAGAAAAAAGCGAAAATCAACAATTCTTATTTATTTATTTATTTTAAAAGATTTTATTCATTTATTTGACAGAGAGAGATCACAAGTAGGCAGAGAGGCAGGCAGAGGGAGAGAGGAAGGCAGGCTCCCCACTGAGCAGAGAGCCCGATGTGGGACTCCATCTCAGGGTCCTGGGATCGTGACCTGAGCTGAAGGAAGAGGCTCAACCCACTGAGCCACAAGATCAACAATTCTTAATTTACAACTTGATTGTTCAGAGAAACAAAAGCCTAACTCTGAAAGGCAACTCAAAATCCATTCAGAGCTTTTCCTAACTGCCTCCAGACACTTGCGGATATTATAAAAGCTCGGGACTTTGGAAGAACCAGTTGTCCTGCTCTTAAGAAAAGAAAAGAACATTTTATTTTATTTTATTATTTTTTAAAAATTTATTTATTTGTCTGACAGACAGAGATCACAAGGAGGCAGAGAGAGAGGGAGAAGCAGTGTCCCCGCCAAGCAGAGAGCCTGATGCGGGGCTCGATCCCAGGACCCTGGGATCATGACCTGAGCGAAGGCAGAGGCTTTAATCCACTGAACCACCCAGGCGCCCCAGGAAAGAACATTTTAAATAGGAATTACCCTAAACGTCTGATAATAGAGACATATATGCAAAAGTCCTAGGGAAAACTTGGATACTCTTTCTGTCCCTTAAAGATGTAAATCTTACTGTGTCTTGGAATGTAAACACCAGGAGTCATTAAAACTCTATCCAGGGGCGCCTGGGTGGCTCAGTGGATTGGGCCGCTGCCTTCGGCTCGGGTCATGATCTCAGGGTCCTGGGATTGAGCCCCGCATTGGGCTCTCTGCTCCACGGGGAGCCTGCTTCGTCCTCTCTCTCTCTCTCTGCCTGCCTCTCTGCCTACTTGTGATCTCTCTCTCTGTCAAATAAATGAATAAAATCTTTAAAAAAAACAAAAACCAAAAAACTCTATCCAGGCGGAAGAAGAAAGAAAAAAAGGGAAAGAGGCCTTATAAAAATACAAAGTGCTAGAAGGGCTCTCTTGCCCAAACCCTAGACCAGAGCTTCCTTGAAATTAGTTGTCAAGAAGAAACACAAATCTTAAGACTTCTCAATAGCACAAAAAAAAATTATCTTAATTTGTTCCACCAGCCAGAGACACAATTATATATAAACTCGTGAGTTTTGTATAGTACTAGCGAATTCTGTTTCGTATAATACAAATGCTCGGGGCTTGATCTATGGCTAAAGTTTTGGAATAAAATCTATGACATCTCTGTGTCTGTATGTTCATTGTGCCTATGTGTGTACATCATGAACCTGACATTTTTCTCCCTCCGGATGGTACGGCCAGAATTAATGCATAGAGCTCTACATAATTGGCTTAAAAAGAAGTGCTTATAGGGGCACCTGGGTGGCTCAGCGGGTTAAGCCTCTGCCTTCAGCTCAGGTCATGATCTCAGGGTCCTGGGATCAAGCCCCGCATTGGGCTCTCTGCTCAGCAGGGAGCCTGCTTCCCTTCTCTCTCTGCCTGCCTCTCTGCCTACTTGTGATCTCTGCCTGTCAAATAAATAAAATCTTTTAAAAATAAAAAAAAAGTGTCTATAAACTAGTTATTTGCAAACCTCAGAAACAGAGTAGAAACTCACCCAACTGTTTTTGTAGTTGGCATGATCTAGGATCATTTTTGGTAAATAGAAACTAGTTTAAGTTTCTTGGTTCAATTAATACAGACATGTCTTTAGAGTTATTGGCATTAAGCATAATACTTTTATTTTACCTAGATTTACTGAAAGCCAAATAAACTCATGTTGTCTGTGTTATAAAATTTGTCAGCAAGACAAATAACTTAAGTTGAAGGCTGATTGTTTTAATGTCTCATGAAATCACCGTGGGTGATCTAAGTACAAAATTGTGAAAGACAAATGAACTAAAGAGACGAACATAAGAGTTTTCAGGTCAACGTCCTAGTAATGATTGTTTTATGATATGTCTCCTTAAATAGTTTCCCAAATCTCTTTGATGACTTCCACAATTAGAATTTTGCCAAGTTAAATTCAGTGAGGGGAATTCACTGAATGTCTAGATCATTTCCAAATAGGATAAAATATTAAAACATCATTGCTATACAAGTCTAAGCTCACTTACTTTTGACCTCTTATCACAGAGGATCCGTTGGTGAATACATCTTACGATCCATTGAAAAATTAAACGGTGAAGAAGCCTATGCTTTTAGAAATTGTGAATCGTATTGGCCTGGGGTCTCTGGGTGGCACAGTCGGTTAAGTGGCTGATTCTTGATTTCAGCTCAGGTCATGATCTTAGGGACATGAAATCGAGCCCTGCATCAGGCTTTGTGCTGAGCATGGAGCCTGCTTGAGGTTTTCCTTCTCCCTCTGTCGCACACTCTCTCTCAAGAAAGAAAGAAAGTATAACAGCTTACAATTGCTTACTTTTTAATTTTGACTACAAATTAAAGTGTCTAAGGGCTAAGAATTCTAACTAATATAAAGCTACTAGAAATAATACGGGAAACGTCTCTGTATACAAGGAATATAGGATACGTGTTTTGGGGAATAAAAGGTATGAGGAATAGGGATGCATTTTTGTTGAGGGAAAAGAAAGTAATTTCGTCTTAAAGTAAAACTGGTTATTTCTGAACGGGAAAGAAAATAAGGGACGAGCTAAGACAAAAAGTTGTAGAGGTTGTGAAAAAGGACTCTTGGGGAAGGAATTTTGTGTGTCATCAAGCAGGATAAAATTAAATGAATTTGTTGTAAGGCTTTTAAAAATAAGCTTTTAGATCCATACTGTACTTATGTAACACTGGAATTTCATTTTCTTCCATCCGCTTGACGTAAAAATTTGCTTGGACTATTGGTCAGCTCTCGATAAGAGATTATAAAAAGGATTTTCCTCATTTTTTAAAAATTGTTTTTAAAGATTTTATTTATTTATTTGACAGAGATCACAAGCAGGCAGAGAGGCAGGCAGAGAGAGGAAGGGAAGCAGGCTCCCTGCTGAGCAGAGAGCCCATGCGGGGCTTGATCCCAGGACCCTGGGATCATGACCTGAGCCAAAGGCAGAGGCTTTAACTTGATCCCAGGACCCTGGGATCATGACCTGAGCCAAAGGCAGAGGCTTTAACCCACTGAGCCACCCAGGTGCCCCAAGGATTTTCCTCATTTTAAAGTAATCTGTCAAAAAAAAGAGAAGAATTTATGTTTTATCTAAATAGTTTCTTACGTTGCTTTTATAAGATTTTTTTTTAATTTAAAGGTTTTATTTATTTATTCTTGGGGAGAGAGAGCACTGCACCAGTGTGGGGGTGGGGAGGAGCAAGGCATAGGGAAAGAGACAAGCAGGCTCCCTGTTGAGCAGAGCACCCGATGTGGGGCTCCATCCCAGGACCCTTGGATCATGACCTGAGCTGAAGGCAGGTGCTTAACAGACTGAGCCACCCAGGCGCCCCCTAGATCTTTGATTACTTACAAAACAAAGTGAAATTGAATCTTTTCTCTCAAAAGAGCTAAGTTTCACTTACAACTATTGAACTTTCTCGGTTTACCTGCAAAGTCTTTAATCGTCACCGTGATTAAATGGACAGCTCCGTTGTGGCATAGTGAACTATGCTCCTGTTTGACCAAGTGTTTTAAAACCTTGTGATATTTCGACAAACTTTCCAAAAATCAAATTTGAAATAAAATCTTTTGACTCAGAGTTACTTGGGATTTTCCAGAGGGTCCCTGGAACATCTCAAAAGATTTGTTCTCACTCCTTACACAAGGCATTACCCTAACTAGGTTTATGGTGTATGTTCAATTACGTGGGAAGCGTTGTCAACTGAGTGATGATAAACCTTCTTAGATTATAGTCTGTGGGTGAATGATACTCATCAGTGTTCTAGAATTTGTATGAAATCCCAAAACTCTGATAGATCCTGGTATAAAGTCATCAGTCATGATTCGAGTTTTTATCTTAAAATGTTGCTTGTCACAGAAAAAAAACAAATCTCCTTGTCGATTGCATTGTAGTGAAATCGAATCAGATCTTTAGCCACTGGCATGTTGAACTCTTTTGTCATTCACAGTTACTGTTTTTCTCTGATGCTTTCGCTGTCTTGTTCCTACAGAAGTGTTTGGTCTTCAGAGAAATTCACGGGGAGGACTCCGAGAAGGGCTTTAGTATACAAGTCTCCGATAACTTTCAGATCACACCATTGAACTGGGTAAAAATTTACCCAGAGAGATCTCTCTATCAAATAAATAAATAAAATCTTTAAAAAATAGAATCAATTACATGAATTAGCTGATGAGTATAATGTTTTATTGCTGTTTTGTTTGGAACATTGCTGATTTTTAAAAATATTTTGTTTTTTTCCGGATTTAAGGAAAATGTGTTCTCTTCTCTCTCAAGCTATCTATGACTCAGACCAATTCAGTATAATCTGCCTTTCTGAACAAAGATGGAACGTTTCTCTTTTTCTCCTTCCCTGGTCCCTCCAGAATTCAGAAACCCTTCAGTTAGTATTTTATTTTTATTTTTTAAAAGATTTTATTTAATTATTTGACACAGAGAGAGAGATCACAAGTAGACAGTGAGGCAGACAGAGAGAGAGGGGGAAGCAGGCTCCCTGCGGAGCAGAGAGCCAATGCGGGGCTCGATCCCAGGACCCTGAGATCATGACCTGAGCCGAAAGCAGAGGGTTCAACCCACTGAGCCTCCCAGGCGCCCCGAGTATTTTTATTTTTATGGTAATGTGGTGATATGTTTAGTTCTCTAAGAATCTGTCTCCTCAGGACACAGCTGGTATGTAACCAATGTAACATTGGTTACATTACCAAGCCTTTGACTGGAAAGTCATATTCAAGAGAGAGGTACAAAGGCTCAGGTGTGACCAGACAGCGTGAAGGAACTAAGGTTGACTATACAGAGCCAGTAAGACCCTTTGGCACTTTGCTTACAGGGCTCCCAGCAGCCTTCTCAGGCGAGTAAGGAAGGATACTTCCGAGCAGGTGCAAGAACCTCAGGATATTTTGGGGACCTTGAGAAGAGGAATTTGCCAAAAATCTATAGGTATTGGCTCCACTTCTGAGCTTTGAAAGGCTTTTAAAAGTCAGTCTGAGAGGTGCCTGGGTGGCTCTTGGGTTAAAGCCACTGCCTTCGGCTCAGGTCATGATCCCAGGGTCCTGGGATGGAGCCCCACATCGGGCTCTCTGCTCAGTGGGGAGCCTGCTTCTCCCCTTCTCTCTCTGCCTGCCTCTCTGCCTACTTGTGATCTCTGTCTGTCAAGTAAATAAATAAAATCTTTAAAAAAACAAAGTCTGAGATTCCTTATTAGAAGTTATAACAAAGAAGTTTTAAAGATTCTATATGGTCAATATATATATATATTGCTGCATTTATGTAAATAATCAAGCTGAGTTTATTAAGATAAGACTTACTTTGTAAACAAATTTGTCTTTCATTTTCTCTGACAAAAATGGGAGTAACTATATAGAGAGAAATACTGTGTTTCAGCAAAAATCTGTAACACTCTGTGGATATTTGATTCCAGAGCTGTTCATTGAGGTTTTGTTTTCTGTCTGTAATGTGGACTAGATCCTAAATCTTCTAGTTTCCTCCACTATCTGGCTACAACTCTCTAGGCTAATATTTTAAACTTTTCACCCACTCTTTGGACTCGGACTCATCGAAAACGAATGCAGCCTTTTTTCCCGAAGCCGTGCAAGCTAACTTGACAACTGGATATGAACCTCAGAGAAACCAGCACGACAGCTCATGTGTGGGATATCTTTGTGCCTGTTGCTGTGTTTGACACTCGGAAAGATCCCCAGAGACCTTCACATTGCGAACCAGGAACATCTGTTAGATGGCCATTGCTTGCCCTCACTCTATCTGAAAATGCTTCGAGCCTGACATCCAGAAATCTTCCCAACTGGCTACCCTCAAAACTCAGAAATGAGTTAAAAATTTGCCCCAATCACTCAGCGTTGTTTTCTTTTATTTCCATAGAATTGCCACTTATAAAATACCCGGGTGCTGGTGCGGTCAGGGCCTCACGTGGGGAGCCCACCTGCTTCGCTGCCTCCTGAAGTGACTCACAGCTGTTCTCGGGACAAAGGGACTGATTCACTGTGACACAGAGCGATCAGCGACTCGGCCACTAACCCAGTTGCCTCCTCCATGGCCGTCTACTCAGCTTTTAATGAATGAAAGAAACTTCCAGAGGAAGGCAACTGACGGGGTCCAGGGCAGGCCTCCCCAAGATATACCACGTCGGTATATTGATTACCTCAAATTCAATAGATACTGTTGGTGAGCCGCTTCATTTCCACTGCCCAGAATTTCCTAGTCCAACGTGGTAGCCATTCGCCACACGTGACTATTTAAATGTAAGTTAATTAAAAAGAAGAGAAGAAAAATCCAGCCCCTCAGTCACACCAGCCACACTGCAGGGGCTCAACAGTCACATGTGGCTGGTGTCTGTGTTCTTGACGGTGCAGAGCCAGAACACGTCCTCGGCCAGGGAACAATCCATCGAACGGCGCTGCCTTAGAACACAGCAGGCGTTGTGTTCCACAAAATTCATTTGTTGAGTGAATTACTGACTGACCAGTGCTCTTGAGCACATCTTCCTTACGGGAAAGTGGGAAGCTCCTCCCAGGACATTTGGTGGGGAGGTTTTCACATATTAATTCAGCCTCATAACAGCGGCATGGGATGGTTCTCGCAATCCCTAGTTTACAGGCAAGGAAATGGGATGAGAGTCTAACAAATTTTTTAACAGCTCTTTGGAGAGCTGTTGAGTATATTTTATATACTGCAAAATCCTCCCATTTAAAGTGTCTGAGTTGACCTCATTTAGAATAGCCACAGAGTTGCGCAATCCTTACCCCCATCAATTTCAGAGTATTTTCATCACCCCGGGAAAGTACCCCTTAATTAGCCATCACTCCCCGTGCCGCCATGAATCTGTGGATTTGCCTATGCTGGACATTCCACAGACATGGAGTCATTCAGCCTGTGGTATGATGTGTCTGGTTTATGTCACCAATGGTAGATTTCGGGATCTTGTTGTGAAATTACCAATGGCTACACCACACTTTTCATGTCTTAGAAAGGAATGGTAGGAAATAGTCAGAAGCTAGTCAGTGAGGCGGAGTGATAGGTCAGAAGAAAGGCCTGGGCCTTGAAGAGATGTTCGTATGTTACTGTTCACAGCAGCGTTATCAGCAGAAGCTAAAATGTGGGAGCAGCCCAAGTGTCCATCGGTGGAGGAATGGATAAGCAAAATTATGTCTATAGATCGCTGCAATGTTATCCAGCCAGAAGAGGAAGGACATCCTGATGGGTCACACCCCAACGTGCATGGATGGACCTTGAGGTTATCATCCTGGAACTTTGAAAGGAGCCAGTCACGAAAGGACCAGCGCTGTGTGATTCCACTTACCTGAGGCACCTGGAGTAGTCGAACTCACAGAGACAGAAGGCAGAAGGGGGGCGGCCAAGGCCAAGGGAGGAGGACAAGGGGAGTTATTTCTTCATGGGGACAGACTTAGTTTCAAAGATGGAAGGAGTTCTGGAGAGGGATGTTGGTGATGGTTCCAAACGGTACGAATGTATCTCATACCACTGAACTGTACACTTGAAAATGGTTAAGATGATAAATTTTATGTTATGTGTATTTTGGCCACAACAACCCCCCCCAAAAATGGGGGAATAAAGGTGAAAGACTCTGGACCGGGAGTCATGGGTCTTGAGTTCTATCCTGACTCTGCCTTTAAGTGTGTGACCCTGTACAAGACAGCAGCCTGTCTGGGGATGCTAACAGGTCCTTCCAAGTCACGCAGTGACCGAGGGGAAATGCACACACTTGCCATTCTTCCTGCAGGCCACGCAGGAGCTCCTGGCATAAGCCCTCAGCCAAGGAGGCTGCAGCAAAAAGGCTGTCCCAGCAGCAGCTGTGGGACTCCTGCTGCCATCTGCCGAAACTTCCTCTGGTTTCCTGGGCCAGCTCCTAGGGAACTGAGCCACAGCCACGGACAGGAACATCTTGAATGGGTTCCCAATGGTTCAAATTCCAGCGTGCCCCTGGCCAGCCTCATGCCTGACCTCCATGAACCTCAGCCTCACACACACTTGCACAGCGCAGGGCTGCTGAAAGCTAGACGTGAGGAAACACGGGATCTGAACACACTAAGTGTGTGACGAACCACCTATGTTCTCTGTCTTGGGCCAGGGGCTTCTTCTGAATGAAGGGCTGGAGGTGAGTCCGGTTCAGATGTTCAGGCTTTTTTGGCTTATCCGCTGGCTGTCCAGCTGGAGCCCCTCCCCCATCCCAGCGCCAAGGCTGCCAGGCGGTGCTGGGGACAGGGCACCCGTGTGGGGTGGCCAAGCAGGAGCCAGGGCTTATTTTTTTCTCCCTGCCCGGAGCACAGGGGTCTCCTTGCTGGACCATCTATCTCAGTGGAAACCTTTGCTGGGATTTATCGTCCTGTTCCTGCCGGGTACGGACTGCGGGAAGGTAAAAAATGTCCTTTTTGAGGCAATAAAACATGAAATGGAACCCAATTTCTCTCCAGGGTAAGAATCATTATGTTTGACAATGGCTGTAAAGAATGCAGCAGCGAGGAAAGGGGGCGGCTGGGGGTTTTGGCAGATGAGGGGGAGCAGAAGGCACCCCTGCAAAACAGAGCCAGTGTGAGGGCACCAAGGGGGCCTGGAGGGAACCCAGGGAGCAGGACGCCGACCCACAGCCCAATCGATGCCCAGGTGCACTCACGGTCCCCGCCCTTGAGGTCCTCACGCGGGTTCAATGCATGTTCATCAAGGACCTCTCCTGCGCAGGGTCAATAAGAAGGCCACTAGGCTTGCTGTACCCGGTACTTTAGAGAGAGAAGAGGAGTGTGCTCCATTGAATTGAGTGTTAAGGAGTCTGGCTCTTACTCGGGAGGACCAAGAAACCAGGGGTGTGTGTGTGTGTGTGTGTGTGTGTGTTTACATTCTTTGAGATACAACTTACAAAGCTCTCAGGTCTTGGGGCTCCTGGGTGCCTCAGTTGGTTGAGAGTCTGACTCTTGGTTTCGGCTCAGGTCGTGATCTCAGGATCGTGAGATTGAGCCCCACGTCAGGCTCTGTGCTCCGAGGGGAGCCTGCTTGGGATTCTTCCCCTCCCCACCCCACCCTCTGCCTCTCCCTACCCTGCTCTCAAATAAATAAACAAATCTTAAAAAAAAAATAAAACCTCAAATCTAAAGTGTACAATTTAACACATTTTTTTCCCCACATGAACATAGCTACGTAACCACCACCCAGATCGGGATAGAGGACATTTGTAGCCCTCCAGGAAGTCCCTTCCCAACGAAGACTCCACTGTTGACCCGTTTCTCTCTTCCTGAACGTCACGTAACTGGAAACACACAGCGTGCAGTTTTCCCTTCTTTCGCTCATCACAAGGTCCATCCGTGCTGTATGTCCGTGCGATCTTTCTCGTCACTTTCGTTATTCCAGGTTAGAGTCCACGATAGGACTGCGCCATGATTTATTGATCCGGGATGATGTTGATGGACACCATGGTGATCTCACGTTTGGGTTTTGCCTGACAAAGCTTCAGTGGACATCCTTGTACATACCTGCCCTGCAGTGCGCGTAGGGAAGAGTTGGGAGCAGAGGAGTGACAGCATGAGGTTGACTCTCTTTGTTCTCCTGTCCCTGGTGATGGTTAATTTCATGTGCTAAGTTGACTGGGTCGTGGGATGTTCAGATACTCGGTCAAATGTTCTACGCGTGTCTGTGAGCGTGTTTTGGATGAGAATAACTAACATTCGACTGGGTAAAGCCGAGTGCCCTCCCGGTATGCTGGGACTGACCCTATGGAGTAAAGACCTGAACAGAACAAAAATCCCCAACCCTCCTGTGAGTAAGGGGGAGCTCCTCTTGCCTGATGGCCTTGATTTTTTGAGCTGGATCATCGGTTCTTGCCTTCGGCCTTGAACCAGAATGTTGGCTCTTCCTGGGTGTTGAGTCTGCCAGTATTCATTCTGGAAGTATCCCATCAGCTCTCAGGGTCTCCAGCTTACCCACTGCAGACCTTGGGATCGCTCAAGACTCTATAATCATGTGAGCCAATTCCTTATAATAAATCTCCTTCATATATACACATTCTATGGGTCCTGTTTCTCTAGAGCAGTCTAATACATCCCTCTAACTCTTTATCTTGAAAGATTTCAAATTTATGGAAAAGTTAAGACAGTAACACAACACTGGCAAGTCGATTGCTTTAACCATGCTCGCCTCCCCGTGTCACGCTCTTTGGAAGTGACTTCCGGTGCTGACTCAGGACTTGGCAATGTGACTCGATTCGGCCAATGGGACAGCAGTACAACCCACGTGAGCAGCAGCTTAAAAGTGCGCTTTCCATCTCCTCTTCCTCTCTTGGACTCCTGCCACTGTTGGGACGACACTTTCAGGCCAGCCCGGCTGCGGGAAGTGAGGGACCTGTGGAGGGGAGTTGAACTGTGCAAGCCGGGGTCACTTTCGTCCAGCCAGGCCACAGCCCACCCACTAGCTGCTGACAGGTGCATAAGCAAGGTCAGACCGCATCTGGGGAACTGCTGGTCCGTGACCCAGGGGCTTGCAAAAAATCAGAAGTAGCTGTTGTTTTAAGTTTGGGGAGGGTTTCTTTTCTTTTCTTTTCTTTTAAGATTTTATTTATTTACTTGACAGACAGAGATCACAAGTAGGCAGAGAGGCAGGCAGAGAGAGAGGGGGGAAGCAGGCTTCCCGCTGAGCAGAGAGCCCGATGCGGATCTTGATCCCAGGACCCTGGGATTATAACCTGAGCCGAAGGCAGAGGCTTTAACCCACTGAGCCACCCAGGCGCCCCGGGGAGGGTTTCTAAACACAACCAGATACAACAAGAAACACTTACTTATCCTTTGCCTAGATTTTGTGATTATTAACGTTTTGCCTTATTATTTGCTTTATTCTTTGTATACTTCTGAAACACAGGAACGCTGCCGACATCAGGACACTTCCACTCTACCTACTTTGGCATCAGTCTCCTAAGAACAAGGCCGTCCTCCTGCATAACCTACGACTATGACTGCACCGAATCCTGTAATATTGTTACAGTGATGTCTAACAGAGAGCCCATATTCAAATTTCCCCAATCACCCAATAATGTCCTTTGTAGCTTTTTTTTTTTTTTTTATTGTTTCAGATCCAGGATCTAATTAGGATCATTCCAGTACACCGCCCACTTTTACAATCCTGTCCCCATGCACAGAGGCTTGCAGGCTCCGCCCACCATCCGATCATGAGGACCGAGGCTGGGCAAGGCCCGCGGTCTGGGCTCAGAGCCCTGCATTGCCACGTTCCAGCTGTGTGACCTCAGAAATCTCCCTCACTTTCCTCGTCCTTGGGTGGCCTATAAACAAAATGAGTGCGTTACCAGCATCCACCTCATGGGGTTACTGTGAGCGTCTAATGAATTACGCACAGAGGGGAGCTGACATGGTATGCCACTGGGCTTACGTTAATGATTTTTGTCACAGACGTAATCATTATTCCTCTGTGTCTGCGGATCAAAGCGTGTCTTATCACACACCTTTCCTCGTGCTTCCTGAGTGGTAGCGTGTGGTTCCACTGTAGCTGGGAAAGCAGGATTGAGATGCCCGCACTGATAATTCCCATGCACACGGAGGGAGGCTGCACCATTCTGGGGAGAGAGTACCCTACTCTTTGCTTTACCTCTAACTTGCTGTGTGGCCTTAAGCAAGTCACTTCCTCTCTGGTCCCTCCAAATCCTGTCCCTTTCTCCCTTCCTCCTTTCCTCCTTCCCTCCTTTTCCTTTTCTCTTTTCTTCTTCTGATTGTATTAATGGAAGGCTCTTCCCATCCCATTTTTTCCTCTGTGAGTTCGGAAGCTATAATGCATGCTATTTTTATTCTCTTGTAATTAATGCATCACGCATCTTCCGGTTATAATTGCCAGCCACGAGCTCTGTCTCCGCATTCCTCCTACACAATTCCAGGGACCTAAGATGCTTCAACTCCTGTTGCCTGTGTTTTCCTGCCCTCTTGTTTGTTTGTCTTAATCCCACAAATTAAACATTTCAAATCATCGATGTTTATCTAAATTCACCCACGTGTTTACCATCTCCTCTCCTCACCATTCTTCCTTGCGTCTCAGCCCTTCCCGCGGGGCCCATTTTCCTTTCCTCCTGAAATCGATGGTTTTAGAACTTTCTTTAGGGAGGGCCCCGGTTGTAAACTCTGACGGTTTCTTTTTGCCTGAAAATGTCTTTCTTTTGCTCCCATTCTTGAAAACCAGTCTCGGAGTTTGTAGAACTCTCAGGGCACACCTTCTTTCAGGTTTTTGAAGGTTCCTGGACTGTCTCCTGAATTTCCAGAGTTTCTCTGGGCACCCTGACATCAGTCTATTTGGTGTTCCTTTTTTGGTAATCTCTCTTTTATCTCTGGCTGCTTTTAAGATTTACCTTTTTGTCTATGATACTCTGTGGTTTCCCTGTGGCGCGTGGAGGGGGAGATCTCTTTTTAGTCATCCTGCTTGGGATTCATCAGGCTTTTGGAATTGGAGGGTTGGAGCCCTTCACGGTCCTGCAAGGCTCTTAGCTGTTTTCTCCTTAAATTTGGCTTTCTGTTATTCCAATATCTCCTGGAACTCTGAGGAGACAGGTGTTAGATTCTCTCCTTCTCTCCCCATGTTTCTTCATCTCTCTTCTGCCTTTCTCCTCTCTCTGTCTCTCTGCTTGCTGCCTTCTGGAAACTTTCCTTATCTTTTTTCCAGTTTACCAACTCTGCCCAGCTTCGTCTCCTCTTCTGTTTACCCATTTGATGATTTTCCTTCTTATGTCTCGATATTTTGTTTGGTCCTTTTTCTTTTCCTTTTTTTAAAGTTTTTTTTTTTAAGATTTTATTTATTTTTATTTGACAGACAGAGATCGCAAGTAGGCAGAAAGGCAGGCAGAGAGAGAGAGAAGAGGGAGCAGGCTCCCTGCTGAGCAGAGAGCCTGATGCAGGGCTCGATCCCAGGACCCTGGGATCATGACCTGAGCCGAAGGCAGAGGCTTTACCCCACTGAGCCACCCAAGCGCCCCCATTTGTTTTTTTGTTTTTGTTTTTTTTTTTTTCAAATCAGCCTGGTGTTTTCTTACAATCTCAACCTCCTTTGCCGTACTTTTGGTGCCCACGTTTACGATTTAGACACACGCGTTCATTTTATATTCTCGATCTGACAATTCCAACCTTTTCAGTCTTTGTAGGTCTGATTTGTTGTCTTTTTTTTTTGTTTTGTTTTTGCACCCATGTTTCTTTGAACTTGTTTTCTGTAGGAATTCTTTCAGGACTGGGTTTAAGAGGGTGTTTCTTGGGAAAAGATTTGTTTATGCTTCTGTCAGGTGCCATGACCAATAGTGGGCCAATTCTCTGCTTCTGGAATTTTAGGCCACACGTGTAGCATGAATTCTGGTCCCAAGCCCAAGTGAGGGCGAGCTTGTGGGTAAGAATTCTCACAGACGGAGACTTTTTCCTCTCCGTTTCCCCCTGCCCACCAGAAACACAGCAGGCTCTTCTCTTCGTTCATGCTGGAAGGACCCTACTTTAGGCAGGGCTGGTGGATTTGATCTCCCACCTTGCTCGGGCTCAGACCTTGTCTCCTGCCCTTTTAACACAGTGCGCCAAGCCCAGGCTCTGGGTTGACCTGATGCCCCTAGGGAGATGCTCACTCAGTTCTCTGGAACTGCATTTCTTATCCTTTCTGACCTCTGTAGATTTCTTTTACTTTCCTGCCAGCCTATTCATGCGCTAAAAAATCTTTTAATTTGTTCAACCAGCAATCCTAAGTGTCCTGTATTGAGTCGGTATCTTGAGATTAGAAGTCGGTCCTATGTTTTATTTGTTCTTCATTCGTTCCCTTATTCATGCATCGACTATTTCCTTGAGCGCTTGCTCGGGGCCAAGTCCTGGGCGAGGCAGAAGGGGTGCAGAGAGCAATAAGACACATTGCCGGTTCTTGGGTGCGCGCCATGAAGGGCCTTAAAACATGATTGATGGTGTTTGGGGAAATCCTTCAAATGCTACAAACGAACACCTGCTGCCATTTACCGAGCACCTCCGTTGTGCCAGGCGCTGCTCCAAGGACTCCACGTGTATCGTTTTCTCAGCTTCTCTTGACAGCCCATAGGGGAGCCACTGATGGGGAAACCGAGGCACAGAGAACTTAACTTGTCAAAGGTCACATAGTTGCAAGATAGATAGTGGAACCCTAATTGGAAACCAGGCTGTTTGGCTTAGGAACTAGGATCTTAATCTCAGCGCTAAGGGTGGTTCCGCACCTTTCTGTCTCCTGCCTTGAAAATGTTCCCATCCCCCAATCCTTACCTCCTTCCTCAGCCACCTAGCTCTGCCATGGAACCTGGTCCAGAGCCATGCTGGGTATGACTCCCTCTGAGCCTGTCCTTAGAAAGACCTCCTCCTTGCCAAGAAGCAGCTCTATAAAAAGGATATGGCGAGGGCAGCCTCATTAATATTCTTTCCTTCTGTCCAATTGGCAGGGAACAGCGAGTCATGGAGGAGGAAGGTTGTGCACCTGGCAGGAGGGGTCTTGTGGCATCCTTGTGAGGGTGGGTTTAGCCTAGCAGAGGGGTCAGGCTCTGTGGAGGGCTGAAGGGGTCCTCAGGAGGAGGTCTCCAAGGATGGAGAGGGACGGCTTGGAATAGATGAAGGGTGGAAAGACCGGGTACCCACCCCCCCCGGGAGGTCAGAACCAGCGCCACCTCTCAGCTGGGCTGACTCCTTTGGGCCCGCAGGGGTTGGGCAGGAGATACGCTTGACGACCAGCCCAGTGTGCTAACACCCACAGCTGGGGACTCCCTAAGGAAGGGCCTGGGCAGTCTGAGTCGTCGCTTTGCCCACAGCATCCAGAGCCAAAAGCATGGCTCTTCGCTGTAAACACCTGGTGAGCAGATCTGGCTATATGCATTACGATTTTTTTAAAATTACACGTGCTATTTCCGATATATGTTCATTATGCAATCCAAGCACTAGAGAAGCACATTATGGAGAAAAAGTGTAATTCCTTCCTTTATCCCAGCCCCTTCGCATCCCCTCACAGAGGTAACTAACCACGGATAGCAATTTGGTGTGTCTCCTGCCAGATGGCTTTCCAGAATGCACGAATCTGTACTCTGATGGAGCAGACCGCCACACACCCCTGCATGTTCTTGCATGCACGCGTGCACACACACACACACACACCTACTCCCGCCTTTGCTTTGGAACCCACCGGTCCGGAAGTCTCCCCCTTCTCCCCCTCCTCTTGTTGCTGTGTCCTGTTGCTCCCCAACTGCTACTCTGCTCGGATGTCCTGGGCTCGCAGGGACCCGGAACAGGATGGCCAATGTACTCCCGTTCCCAGCATTCCTCCCCTGCCAAGAGGAAGGGGTTGGAGCAGTGGAGGGGGACAGAGGAGGCTGGAGGGGGCTCCCCAAAGGGTAGGGAGAGAAATCAAGAGACCCAAGAGTGTCTGCTTAATCAGCAAGAACCTCCCCCCGGAGGTGTCCCTTCCTCCCCTCCCCCTCCTCCCCATCAGCCCTCCTGCCCCCACCCGACAGGGTCCCCGCCTCGCATCCTCTGTCTGATCTGGAACCCTGCACGGAGGTCTCGGCTTGCTCTGAAGGCTTGTCATGTCTGCGTTTAATGAAGTTTAATTATCTTCCAAGATTCAATGAATAATTATAAATCTTTTCAAGATGCAATCACACGGGTTCATGCTTCATTAACGGTGGAAAATCAATTGTAATTCGTGTAATTCCTCTCTTCTGGAGATCAGTCTGTTTGTACACGCTCTCCCCCTTCTCATCCTGCTTTGTCTCCCCCCAAGAGGTACATCGGATGCCTGGCTTTTTCCTTTGGAATTGATGAGCCTTGCTTGGGGGGTGGGGGTGTGCAGCAGGAGACCATGGCCCAGGTGGAGGAGGCGGCGGGAGGAGAGAGAGAAGGATGGTCCCAGTGGGGCTCAGGCCTGGGTAGATATTTATAGGAGGTGAGATTGCTGAGAAAGGGGGGCGGGGAGATGGCAGAGAGGTCTCTTCAAGGCCACGAGAAAACAGAGTGTTTCCTAACCTTTTTACAGGAAGGGGTTACACACCCCTTTGAAAATCTGATAAACGCTATTGATTGATACCCCTCGAAATTGCACCGAGAGCATCTTGCTGACCGTTTGGGGTGTGACGGCCCCAGACCCTTCCCCCCAACCACTGTGGCCTCCTAATTGTCCCAGATAATTCAGAAACGACAAGACAGCGCTGCTTCTTGGCAACTTGGGATCTCCCTCTACCTCTGAGAAATCGAGGGGCTCTCCTGGGAGCTGGCGCCATCTGAATGAAGCTCATCCCCAACAGACACCATCTGGATTTTTCCAGAACACCGACAGCCCTCATCGAGGGCAGCTTTGCCAGAGGCTCATCTTTGGGCATCTGTGGCCTGAGCTCCTCTGACCAGCCCAGCCTCTTCGGAGCCAAGATGTGCGTCTTGTTCTGGAAGGTGGCAAGGTGCCCACACATACGCAGGCAGCAGAGGGGAGTGGGGCTCTGTGCAGGCTTTGGGGGGAGTGCCCACAAAAGACACAGGGAAGTCTTCAAGCAATCAGCCAGACCAATGGAGACTTCGTCTTTGGGCTGAGATCCGGACTTCCTCAAATGACCAGAGGACAAGGTTCTCGGTGCCCCCCACGGCTGACCTGGTTTCTTCTCCCTGAGTTGTAGATGGAAGGCTCTAAGCAGCACTGTCCAGTAGAACTCTCTGGAAGGCTGGAAAGGTTCTGTCTCAGCCTGTCCACTACAGGGGCCACCAGCCATATGTGGCTATTTAAATTTAAATTAACTGAGATCAAAGGGAATTAACGACTCATTTCCTTAGCTGCATTAGCCACATTTTAAGTGCTCACCCGTCACACATGGCCAGTGGCTGGCCCATCCGACCACACAGAGCACAGCCCCACCATCACCGAGAGCGCAATGGGACAAGCCAGCTCCAGGGGCCTCAGGCCGGCTGGCGCCTGCTGGATCATTCGAGCTGCCTCCAGGCTTTGTGCTAAACCTCCGGCCTTTATTAGTTTCCAACTACTGCTGCGACGAATTACCATAAACTCAGTGGCTCTATTTATTTTTTAAAAGATTTTATTTATTTATTTGCCAGAGAGAGAGAGAGGGAGAGAACACAAGTGGGGTGGGGGGGGCAGGGAGAGGGAGAAGCAGAGTCTCAGCTGATCAAGGGCTCAGGATCATGCCAAGACTCCGGGATCATGACCTGAGCCGAAGGCGGACGCGTTACCAACCGAGCCACCCAGGTGTCACTGCTCGGTGGCTTTAAACGACACAAATCTCTTATCATAATTCCGAAGGTCAGAAGTCCAACGTGGATCTTACCGGGCTAAAATTAAGGTGTTGGCATGACCGTGCGCCATCTGCCTTCTCGCCTCTTCTAGTGTCAAGGGGCCACCCACAGTCTTTGGCTCTGGCCCCATCTTGCTTTCCTCTCCCCCACCACTCCCCCTTTCTTAAATAAGATTGATTCATTTGCTTTTGAGATCTCCCCCCTCCACTCTCCCCACTTCTTTTTTTCTTTTTTTTAGAAACTATGTCTTTTTGTTTATTTGTTTAAGATTTTATTTATTTATTTGACAGACAGAGATCACAAGCAGGCAGAGAGGCAGGCAGAGAGAGAGGGGGAAGCAGGCTCCCCGCTGAGCAGAGAGCCTGATGTGGGGCTCAATCCCAGGACCCTGGGATCATGATCTGAGCCGAAGGCAGAGGCTTAACCCCCTGAGCCACCCAGGCGCCCCTCCCCCCTTCTTAAATAAGATTTATTCATTCATTTTTCAGAGAGAGAGAGAGCACAAGCGGGAGGACAAGAGGGAAAAAATCCCAAGCAGACTTCAGCTCAGTGTGGAGCCCAACAACGGGGCTCGATCCCACAACCCTGAGATCACGGCCTGAGCTGAAACCGAGAGTCCGACACCCAGTGGGCTATGCCACCCAGGCGCCCCAGGGTCTTCCCTTTTAAGGACTTATGTGATTAGATTGAACGCACCCACATAACCCAGGAGACTCTCCCCAGCCCTCAACGTCATCACATCCACCAAAGAACCCTTTTCCCCTTTTCCACAGTCGGTAACATATTCACAGTTTCCAGGAATGAGAGCGTGGGCATCGTTGGGGGCAGGGGACTGGGGCATCATTCTGTCTTTCTCAAGCCCCAAACTTTCGTTTTTCAGGTGGGGACCCTGAGAGCCAGAAAGGAGACTTTCTGATGTGGAGATGCCGATGTCTGTCCCTTTGCCTTCATGTGGGGCGTTTCTATATCTTCAGACCCAGCCTCCTGCCCAGAGTGGATGCTCACCGAGTGTTTGTTGACTGACTGACTGTGACCTTGGCTGGCCGGGCGACGTGCGTTCTGACACCCCTGTTTACAGAGGAGGTGAGTGAGGGTGAGAAGGGAGGGGGACCCAGGACACAGCCCCATCCGGAGATGCATTTCCCTAAGAAAAGTCGTCCTGGCAGCTCCCCAAACTCCAACAGGCCAGGACCGGGCAGGAAGCACCGACAGCTGCTTGGATTCGGAGTCAGACGAGCGGGAGCTGAGAGTCCCGCCTAATGAATGGCTCCTCTCCCGCACATATGTCTCTGGTAATCAATTGGCCCATCATTAGCCCACGGCAGCGACCGTCACAACTCCAAACGCAATGCAAATGTCATTGGTTTCCTTAGGCCTAGTGGGGAGGGTTCCGCCTTCCTCAGGCTCTCCTCCTGGGGGGGGCAGCACCCCTCTGCAGACGGCGGACCCCCAAGACAGAAGGACCAGCCGGCACACCGGGGGGCTGGAGTGGGGCTGGGGGGAAGGAACAGCCCACCCACACTCCGCCAGTGGTTGGGGCAGGGCCCTGACTCCAAGCTGGGAATCTGCAGGGAAGGGAGACAATGAGGGCAGGGATCCCTATTTGCTGCTGGCAGGGGCGGGGGTGGGGGGGCCCTGGGTCCTCTGACGCCCAAGGAGCCCTTCCCCTGGCAGGGTCTCACGGAGAAGCCACATGAGTCTGAGCTCAACTTCTGCCCCACCAGCGGCCAGCTGCACCCCTCGGCCCCTCACTCTGTACCATGAAGAGGCACCACCACCCACCTTGCAGGAAGGCTGTGAGGATGTAAACGACGTGCCCGGGGTTCAGGGTTGGAGCTGAACAAGGAGACGGGATGGTGATATGGCACATCTGTTAACTGCTCACATGTGCCGGGCCTTGTTCTGTTTTGTGTCTGTTATGTCCTTCCATCTTGACAGCGGTACTGTTGTCCCCGTTTTACAGATGAGAAGGTTGAGAGAGTAATTTACCCAAGGTTGCTTAGCTAGGGAAGGGCAGAGCCAGGATGAAAGCCCGATGGTCTGTCTACACAGTCCATGCTTGTAATTCTCAGTAGGCTACACTGTCCCTGAACACGAGCCCTCCCTCTGGCCCTCTGAACTGTCCCTGCTTTCCCTCTTCCTCCCTGAGGACAGCTGGGCAGAAGCCACCCCCTGAGCGCCGGTATCCGGCCACCCCCCCAACCCCGGGAAACAGGCAGGATCTTCCTTGTTTCTGGAGTCCGGTCGGCTGGCAACCTCTCTGACCCCATTATTCCCAGCTGTGAAACGGCAAACAGTAGCCCCTTCCTGGGAGATGTCGTGAGGGTTCACTGAGATTATGTGATGCAGAGAACCCCCCCACCCCACAACAGAGCCAGCCCAGGGTCTGCCCACTGGTGGGACTTCCTGCAGCCACAGCTCCTACTGTCACGACTTCCTTGCCTCTTCCTCCTCCAGCGGGTGCCCCCTGGGTTAACCGGACTTGTCGCTGGAGGTGAATGATGTCATGTTTCCAAAATAGTAGCTGTGGGTTGATGGAATTCTCTCTCTGCCCCAAGCCCCTTCAGCTGAGTGCCTTGGTAGGGCAGGGGACAGCGTTAGCGTCTGGTGATTAATTCCGGAGGGTAAACATCAGAGCTTCCTGGAACCCCTGGCAAATGGGGGTCCCTGATATGGACTAGGTCCCTGGGGAGGAGGAAAGTGGCTCTGGCTGGCTTGGTAGGCAGTCAAACTGGACAAATCAGATCAAATCCATTTGCTTAGTTGTTTGCTAAGAAAACACACACACACACACACACACACACACACACACACACACCCCAGAACCACGGTATCCTCCCTCTCTACTTGGCCAAAGCCTTCCTATCTTAAAGACTCACCAAGGGATTGCCTGCTACAGGAAGCCCTCCTTGACTGCCCAGGCTCCTCTCAGGTGTTGGGTTGGTTGGTCTGGTTTTCCCTAACCAGCGCCGCAGTCTGCTTGCCGCCCTGGAGTGGCCCTCGGTTGTGAGCACATTCAAGCAACGTGTCACTAATCATCACTGAAGGACCAACTCCTGTGAGTAATTTGCTTTTTTAAAAAAAGATCAAGCAGAGCGGACTTAATGTTCTTTCCCTAATAAGGTCACTGTCACTCATCCCGGGTGCTTCCTGGCGGGGAAGAAGGCAGGGGCATTCCATCTGGGAACCGCTTGGCCCCCACGGCTCTCTCATCACCACGCCAGCCTGCGGGTCAGAAAGGGCCGGAGCAATTGTGAGCGATCGTGGGGTGTGGGCACTGTGATCTTATCGCTCTATCCACCGCCTTTCACCTGCTGGAATTTATTAAACTCTGGATGAGCTCGGGTGGGGGAATTATTGAAGTGCTTCTAATGAGGGTACTTAACCCCTTTGGAGCACTTGGCCCCATCCCAGATCCTACATTCAGAAGTCTAGGTGAACCATGAGCTTCTTAATCCTCCCACAAGCCTGCCAAGCAGGTGCCATCCATCTCCATCGCAGAGGGGAAAACTTGGAGGCTCGGAGACATTGAGCAACACCCTCAACTCTGCCCAGAAATTTACTCGAGGTCGCAGGGCTGCTGGGTGACAGAGCAAGGACCGGGACTGAGGTTTTGTCTGAGCCCAGAACGTGCATTTTTAAAACTCTTGAAAGCCCGGGGTGCCTGGGTGGCACGGTTTAAGCATCAGACTCTTGGTTTCGGCTCAGGTTGTGATCTTGGGGACAGAATTTCGGGATTGAGCCCCAGGTGGGGCTCTGTGCTTGGTGGGGAGTCTGCTTGGGATTCTCTCTCTCGCCCTCTGCCCTTCCGGCTCATGCTCTCTCTTTCTCTAATGCTCTCCCCTCACTCTCTCCTACATCATCTAATTTGTCTCTCCACTGGGTCCTTCCCAACACCGTAAAGCATGGCGTTATTTTTTCCCAACTTATACCATGCTTTCCTCTTCCCTGCCTCCAGCTTTCTCTCTCCCTTTACAGTAAAACTCCTTGAAATAGTTGTCTTGCTGTCTCTGATTACTTTCTTTTTTTTTTTTTTAAAGATTTTATTTATTTATTTGACAGGCAGAGATCACAAGTAGGCAGAGAGGCAGGCAGGGAGAGAGGAAGAAGCAGGCTCCCTGCTGAGCAGAGAGCCTGATGCGGGGCTCAATCCCAGAACCCTGGGATCATGACCTGAACTGAAGGCAGAGGCTTTAACCCTCTGAGCCACCCAGGTGCCCCCGATTACTTTCCTCTTGAATCCACCCAGTAAGGTTCTCACCCCATCGCCCCATGGAAACTATTCTTTCCAAGGTCACCAATGACTTCCTTGTTGCTAAACACAGTGGTTGGTTCTTGGTTCTCCTTGTACTTGTCCTGTGCACCTGCCTTGGATGCCAGTGGCTCCCTCCTTTTCCGCGAACCCGTGCTCTTGGCTTCTGGGACGCGTCATCTCCTGGCTCTGCTCCTATATGTTCTGGGTGCTTCTTCGTCTCTGCCTCTTTTGCTGGTCTTCCTCAACAACCTGACCTGCCCCAGCACTCAGTCTTCAGACTTCTCTTTGCACACGCCCCTGAGATGTCCTCATCTGAGCCCAGAGCTCCCAGCACCATGTCAAAGCTGATGACCCCAAGTGTCTAGTTTCTGCACCAGGATGTCTCCTCAACTCCAGACTCATCTCCAGCTGTTCACAAAATATCTTTGCTTGGAGGACGAAAAGATCTCAAAACCAAGTAGCTGATCGTCCCCAAACCCACTCCACCCACTTCTTCTGCATCCCAGGTGACATCAGCTACATCCTTTCAGCTGCCCAGCCATGCTGGAACTCCTGTCCTTCCCATACCTTCCATACCTAGTCCATCATCAAATCTTGTCATCTCTACTTTCCAAAAGTATCCAGGGTCTGGTCACGTCTTACTACCTCATGGTCCTCTGAGCATCCATCATCTTGCTCCTAGTTTACTACAATAGCTTCTCAACTGGTCTCCCTGCTTCTGCCCTTGACCCTTGGCTGATTCTTTGCCCAATAGCCAGAAGGATCCTGTTAAAATATAAATCAAATCATGTGACTTTTAAAAGCCCTCAAATGGCTTCCCGTGTCACTCAGAGTAAAAACCCAGGTTTTGTTATGACCTGTGAGGCTTCATAGGATCTGACCTCCCCTCTCCTCTCTGACCACATCTCTTTCCACTTGACCCTTGTTTGCCCCACCTCCGCCTCCTAATCCCTAGGCATGTTCCTGCCCCAGGGCCTTTGCACTGGCTGCTCCCACTCCCGATGACTGCTACTGTCTTTCTCAAAAGTCCACAGGCCTCCTTCCATCCCTCTTTTCAATTTTTTTTTACTAAATGATCCTCTTCAGTGAAGCCTTCCCTGGCCTCCTTCTAAAACGTCAGCCTCCACCGTCATTCCCATCTCTCTTCCATGCTCTGTTTTCTTTCCTCAGCACTCACCACTAACACAACATATATTTTATTTACTTGTGAGGTGATTGTCTGTGTCTCCCACTGGAATGTCCACTCCATGTGAGCAAGGACACTTGTGTTGTTTGCTTGTTTTTTTTTAAAGATTTTATTTATTTATTTGACAGAGAGAGGGATCACAAGTAGGCAGAGAGGCAGGCAGAGAGAGAGAGGGAAGGAGGCTCCCCGTGGAGCAGAGAGCCCGACGCGGGGCTCGATCCCAGGACTCTGAGACCATGACCTGAGCCGAAGGCAGAGGCTTCACCCACTGAGCCACCCAGGCGCCCCTTGCTTATTTTTAACTGCCATATTCCAAGTCCACGGCACAGAGCGTTTAATAAATATTTGTTTAATGAATGATCGAGTGAATCCCCTCTCCTGTCCAGTGTGAACGGATCCAATTATCCACAGCAACCCATCACCCCGGGGTGGATGGTGTGGGGGGGCAGGCTGAAGAGACCCCCAAGCCAGCAAGTGGATTCCAAATACAAGCAGATTTTCCACGCTCTCAACGAGAACACGAAAATAGTTTGTTGGGCCAACTTGAATTTATATTTTCCTATGCCACTGGAAAAAGTGCTTAAATATCTACTTACAATATTTAATTTATTAGTTTAATTACATGTGTCTATTTAAAAGCTCGTATCTGAAATCGGGTGTGCTAATTTAGGAAGCTGGATTCCCCACCCAGTGCGTTTCCTGAAATTATTTTACTCAAGCTCCTCTCCAGGGACTCCCCCATCAAGGGGTGTCGCCAGAGCCCCATTCCCAGGTGCCCTGAGGACACAGACATTGCTCCCATCTGGGGTGTCGAGATTTGGCACCTTTGAGTCTCCAGGTGTGGCCAATCCCTGGAAATTTCAGCCAAGCTACAGATGCTTATTCTCTTCAGAATAAGAAAGTTTCGTTTTTCATTCATCCGCAGGGTGTGTGTTCTACGCCTACCACAACACGGCCAGTGGTCCGTAAACAAGGTGACTGTCCTGACTTGTCTGGGACTCTCAGTCCTGGGAAAACCAGCTCAAGTGGGTCCCCCCACCAATAAAGGGCTTGTTCACACCCATCTCCCTGCAGTTCCGAGGTCACCCACCCAGGAACAGCGAACACATTTGGGTCAGTTTACTTTCCTACCTTTTATAAAAGCTGGTTCACTACCAGGAGATTCTGTAAGGGTCCCAGGGTAGCTTTTTTCTTTTTTTTTTTTTTTTAAGGTTTATTTATTTATTTATTTGACAGAGAGAGCGAGTGAGCAAGCATGAGCACAAGCACGGGGAGCAGCAGGCCGAGGGAGAAGCAGGCTCCCCACTAACCGAGGATCCTGGCGTGGGGCTCCATCCCAGGGCCCTGGGACCACGACCTGAGCCGAAGGCAGACACTTAACTGACTGAGCCACCCAGGCAACCTCCCCAGCCCCCAAGGTAGCTTTGATTGGGCCCAATGTGTTTTACCTAAGCAGTATGTGTGATTCAAGATGAACAATGGAGAGGAATCCAAAAAGAGGTTTTGTTGGAACCCGGACACAACCCTAAAGCCAGGCCTTCTTGGAGTTGCTGTAAACCTTCAATAATGAAGTTCTCCCCGTTTCCTGCTACCCTCCCTGCCCTCACCCACCCGATGGAGTCTGGAGTAAGTACATGGCTCATTGCCCCCAACAACCCACCCAAGGGGCCGGATGACAGCTCCTGTGTGTCAGGCTGCGAAGACCATCTCTACTGCTTACAATGACTCATCCCCATTTTAGAGTCAGGAAAACTGAGGCTTTATGAGAGGGAGCCTTGCCTCTAGCCCCCTCCCTGCCATGCACATCTGCTGTGAAAGTCCTGTTCAGAGACCCTCTCCTGCCCCTCCCTCCCAACCCTTGGTCCTCATGTGGGGGATTTGAGGCTTGCCCAGACTAACCCTCCGGCCGGAACAAAGGTTTATCCAGGCATTTGTCCCCCATTCCTGGTACCTGGGCCTATGACCCAACCCCTCAGACCCTCTGCCTTCGGGACCCAGACCCTGAGCCTCGGCTTCCAAAGGCCCACACTGGGGCCAGCGGGGAGGAAATGTCTCTTCCGTATATTGGCCTCCAGGTCCCCTGGCCCCAAGACACACAGCATCCATTCCGAGTATAACACAGAAGAGCAAGCTAAATTAGTCTCCGTTATCTTAACCGCTTGTTAAGTCATAACTCGGCTCAACCTTCTGCACCCACAGCTGATCGGCTCTCTTGTGCACAGGAAGTAAAGGGAGCCTCAGGCCTGATCCTCTCTCCATGGTCTGCCTCCTGCTTTTCAAGGCCCCCCTCAGGAAGCCCTCCCTGACTGGTCCAGCTTGTAACTCTCCTTCCTGAGTTCTCTACCACATACTTGAGCAATGAGCCATAGATTAGCAAATTCTCCCAGAGGGTAGGGGCCGGGTCTCTTGTTCTCTTTATCCCCAGAATGTCCTTGATAGATGGAAAAACTGAAGGTCAGAGAGGGACAGTAACTTGTCTGAGGTCACACAGCAGGTCAGCGGCAGAACCAGGACTCTAATGCTTGTCTCTAGGGTCCTTTCCCCTCATTTTGATCATATGCAACCTTGACAGAGTATCTTTTTACTTGTCTACATCTGTACTAAACACTCAGACACATGAGCTCATCTGGCTTGTCAAAAGCATTTCAAGAAAGGCATTAATATTACTGTCTCTCCCTCCCCCACCCCCCCCACCCCCACTTACAAACGTGCTACTGGGGGCCTGGAGAAGCTACGGAACTGGGCTTCCGATTTCCCCTCGTCAATACATGACGGAGTCGACCTTCCAACATCCCAGCTCAGCCAGATGGCCCTCAATCCACGGTTTCCACCACTGTGTCATGTCACCGATCCCAAGTTCACTGGGGAACCCAGACAGGCGGTGCGTGCATCCTTCAGGAGGAGAGAACCTAGAGCTTTTTTTCAGATTCTCAAAATGGTCTAACCTCCCCCCTGCAAACGAAGGCTCACTGTTTTACATGACATTCACTAGATGGTTACTTACGAGGTTAGGGATGGATGCAAGCTTAGTGAAGTAAGGAGGTGTGGGGTGGGGGGTGAAATAGACACAGAGAAACAGACAGACGGACACACACACTCTGGAACAGAGACGCATGGGGCTGGCTCCTACTCTCTCCACCTTCCTGTCCTCCCCTCCCAGGCTGCCTGCCGACACGCTCTTCAGTGAGAGCAGCCCGTGGACGTCACGGGGCCCGGCCAGGCACACGCGTGTGCTCCCACAAGCAGCAGGCTGGACTCAGCGCCCGCTGCCACGCCATGTTCCATTTCTCTCCTGCCCGTCAGCCGGGCCTCCCCAGGGCCCGATCTCCATGGTTGTTTTATGGAAGGTGTCAGCTCCCCTCTCCACTCTCTGGCCTATGTAGTTATTAGAACAGCTACAAGAAGAGACAAAACACCAGGCGAGGAGGCGGGGGCGAGGGTCCCCGAGGCAGCTGCCGAGAACGAGAACGTGTAATCCCTCATTCCTCGTGTCACCGAGACCGACTCTCTGCTCCTGCCATCACTTCCTATTTAGAACTGCATCATAATTAGGATGTGTATTTGGAAACAATTAAAAATAAGCTGCCAGCATGTGGCTAATTTTGCTCAGGCTGCGAGGATAATATCAGTGTAGAAGAAGGTGGGCTTGAAGAGCCGATGAAAGGCATCAAGACCCAGGTGGCTCTTGGCTCTGCAGCTGGTCTTCCTCCGAGGGCTCTCGCTGGCCACGTTGGCCAGGGGCCAGGGCCTGGTGGAGGCGGAGATGGCTGGGGCCAGCAGCCAAGGACTCCGGTGATCAGTGGGCAGGGCGGCTGCTTTGGAGGCGTCGGCTCTTCTGCTCGTGTCCACATGCCCAGTTCCCTCTTGCCACCCAAGGGCTGAGTCTCATGTGCTTGGAGGAGATGCTTTCCACCACCCTTGGCCAGCTCCCCCATGGCTCCTCCTGGTCTGATAGGCTCTTGTTGTCACTGGACAGCATGCAGCTATCAACTGTGCTTTGTGAGCGTGGAGGTCTTGGGTTCGAGTCCTGGCCCCGCCTCTTGTTGCTTGGACCATCTTGGTCAAACTCTGCTTCCTGTCCTACCTCTCTCCCCCCGCTGCTGCTCCAGACACGAGAGGACCTCAGCTTTGGCCCCCGACAGAGCTGGTTCAAATCCTAGCTCTGCCCCTCACCAGCTCTGTGATTTTGAGCAAGCCTCCATGTCTCCCCCTGCGATGTGGGGACAACAGTACCTACATCCTGCAGTTCTTACGAGACGGAAGAGAGACAATGCATGAGAAGTACTACGCAGGAACCTGGCTCATGGCAAGGGTTCCGGGATCGTGGACTTGATCACTACACTGTTTGTGTGTTCTTCCTTGTCGTGGTGGTATGGCCATTCGTGAGCGCGCCCCCCCAACAAGCTACTTGTCTGTAGCTCCCTCTCTGAGCTGTGTCCCGGACAGTGAGCTCAGAGAGGGCGGGGACAGTCCTGGGGCATTTGGTGCCCACCCCCCCCAAAGACTGCCCCTGTGCCTTACCCTCGATACTCCAGGCAGATAGAACATGTGTCTGTCCCACTACTGCCTTCCCTCCCCTCCCCTCCCCTCCTCTCCCCTCCCCTCTGCTCCCAGCCTTCTCCCACCCTCTGCACTCAGTAACACAGCCTTCAGCCCACATGTCCCCCTGCTCAGAAGCCTCCCTTGGGTCCTGTCTCCCAGTGAATGCTTGAGCCCTTACTGTGGCCTCCCTAGTAAGTTTTGGGGGCCTCAGTAACAAATTATCACAAATGTGGGGCCTTAGAATGACCAAATTTATGCTCTCATAGTTCTGGAGTCCAGACGTCCAGAATCAAGGTGTTGGCAGCGTCCCACTCTCTCTGTAGAGGCAAGGCCTTACTGCCTCCTCAGCTCCTGAGGAGCTGGCCACACGCCTCTCTCTTTCTCTCTGTCTCCACATGGCTTCTCCTCCTCTGCCTCGTATAAGGACATTGGTCATTGGACTTAGGGCCACCCAGATGATCCAGAGAGCTCCTCATCTCAAGCTCCCTATTTAATCACGCGCAAAAGCCCCTCTTCCAAAAAAGGTCACAGTCACAGGTCCCCGAGATGAGGATGTGGACGAATCTTCTTGGGGGGCCATGGCTGGTCCCACAAGGACCTCATGGAGATTCCTCTCCTCTCCCCTCGGCCACACCAGCCTGCATGTTGTCCCTTAGCCTTTCCCATCTGGGGCCGCCCTCGGCCTTCGGAAAGCTCTGTAGCCCGTGTCCTAGCCCTTCAGCAAGGACGACCCTACTGCCCCGTTGAGGGCCTGTTGCAAGTCCTCCCGGTGCCCTGCTTTCTTTTCCTTCGCAGCACGTAGTGCCTCTAACCCGTATCGTTTCACCAGTTTGATTTCTCCTTCTCCCCCCCACCACCCCCCAGGAGAACGGACCTTATGAGGGCAGGTGCTTCCTCTGTTCTGTTTGCCGTATATTCCCAACGTCTCGAACAATGCCTAGTGCACAGTTCGTGATCAACAACCATTTGCGGACTAGGCAAGGTCCTGGGCTGCGCTGGGAATACAAGGCAGCAAGACGGCCGAGGCCCCGGGGCTCCAGGAGCTCACCATCCGGGACGAGGGGCGGCCCGGGAGCTGGCTTAGCTCTGCTCTTCTGCGGGTGAGCTTCACCGGACCACCCTGTGCACCGACCAAGGGCACAGAGATGGGCTTTCATCGTCTTCAGCCGGGGTGCCGGGAGTCCCTCCTGTTGGCGGCCCTGGGGCTGCAGCAGGGTCTTCAGAGGTAAATGAGGTGTGACCCAGGAGGGCAGCCGCCTGCTCTGTCCCACCCACCGCGGTGTCCCTCGTGTCCAGCATCTCGCAGTTCTCAGTGAAGATTTGGCAAATGAATGAATGGCTCATCTCTGCCCTGAACCCGAGACGGCACAGCAGGGCTAACCAAGAGGCGGGCCGAGTACTGGCCCATATGGAAGTCTCTGGTCTGTAAAACCAGTGTGTGCCAGTGGAGAAGGCCCGGGGACCTATGGCAAGCCGTCTGTCCTAGGCGGGATGGAGGCAGAAGGCATGCAAGGACTCTGTCCAGGGGTCTCAGCAGCAAATTCCCCCGAGAGCCAGCCAACGTCTCCACTGGGGCCAGGGCTGGCCACTGACCAGACACTCGGGCTTCACAGAGCCCTGGGCCAGTTGCCCAGGGCACTGGGGTGGTGGCCCTTCCTGTCACAATGGCCGGCCCGCCAGTGTATCCACTCCTGCCAGGAGGCCCATCGTGGCCTTGGACCTAGTCTGTGCAGAGGATAATGCTCCGAGAATGATTGCCAGGCTGTCGAGCCAGGAGAAGCAGACTGAAGGGCCTGGCATCCATTAAGGGCCCAACATCGCACCCCGAAATGCACAAATCACCGAGTCCTCTGTCACCCCCTCCGCCACCTGCAACTCCAGCCTGGCCTGGCTGCACCCGCGCCCCCCAGGGGCCTTCTCCTATAGCTCATGGAGGCAGATGCTGGGAGCCTGGCTTAGCTCGCTAGAGAGCAGGGAGCAGATGGCTGGAGCAGAGCCATGGTGCTCCCAGCGGCTGCCCGTGGAAGGCAATTTCTCCTCCCCTCCCAGGCCCACATCCAACACTGATGCCCAAGGAAACTGAGGCACCCCATCCATCACCTGAAGCCCTGGGCCCAGAGGTCCAGAGCCAAACCACATGCCCACAGTGGGGGGCCACAGGGCAAGGGACCCTGGTGCCTCTTTCCTCCTACGCACCCTCGGGCTCAGAATCTGTCTCACAAAGTCCCAGATCCATCTGGCTTCTTAGCAGCTGTGGTCTTCCTCTTGGCTGGTGGGGGCCTGGGCACTGGGCTTTCCCCCAGCCTTGCCCATCCTCTGTCCTGCCTCTGGAAGGGGGCCCGGCTCATTGTCTCCCAGCGTCAGGATGTGAAGGACAAGCTGCCTGCCCTCCCGCTGCAGCCCGGCAGGCTTGTCAAAGGCAGTAATTGTCGGGAGAAATTTGCCAGCAGAGTGAAATAAAGGGCCTTGAAGGTATAAAAAGTCAGAGACGCCGATAAGAAGCTGTTTCATATAGACTTTCATTCCCCAGATCGGAATGAGAACACAGGGCTTTGTGTTTTGTTTTGTTTTTTTTTTTTAATGTGAACCAAAGCCTTTTTGCCCCCAAGAAGTCCAGTTTGGGTATAAGAGAGATTAATGGCAGGGGGTGGGGCGCAGACGGGGGCTGGAGGAGTCTGGCAGCACAAGGCCGCCATGGTGGCCCGAGGGTTTCCTATCTTCCTGGGTTGCCTCTGTGAGCCCCCTTGGAGTGACCTTGTGCTCAGTGTCCCCTGGCCGGCAGCAGCGGGCCTGGACCCCTCCCTCCCACTCAGCTCTGGAACCAGGGGGTGGGCCGGGGTCGCCCCCAGCAGGACCCGAGGAAGGATGAGTGGGATTCGCTGTTGGTGTCCTGCACTTCTCACTCCTTTTCATCACCAGGCCCTCTCTCCTTTTATAGAAGTTGGTTTAAGTGACACGTATCCATAGTAGAATATGAGAAAAGAGACTGAACACAAAGAGAAACTTTTAAATAGCCTGTAAGTCTTTAGGCTATTAATCGTGTATAGTGGCTCGCCTGTCCTTTCTTCCTGGATATTTACAAACGCGGGCTCTGACGGTACATGTTTCTTTGTACACAGCTTTTCTCCACTGCCTAACAGTATATAACAAACACATTCCATGAAGCCTCTCGATTTCAACGCGCAACTGGTCCACGGGGTCCCACCTGATGTTCCCTGTGCCTTCCCGCTCATTGACCGAGAACATTCTCTGTGACAACAAGGAACTATGAATCCAGCCAAGGTACAAATGCATCCTTTATGAATCCCAGCAGCATCTCCCTGCCCGTGACAATGGTCTTACGTAGATGGCCAAGACACATTATTCCTTTACTCTGCAGGCAGTCCGTGAATGTGCGTGCGGACCCCTTTAATCAACCTGCAGCTCCTGGGGATCCATGGCTGGCTCAGGTCGGGAGGAGCCAGCGTGGGGAGGGCCTGGGAGTGTGTGCTGAGGCCCTCTGTCCTGGCCATTGCCCTCTGTCCAGGATGTTCTTCCCCCAAACTTCCCATGACCACTTTTTCCCCATGATCCAGATTTCTCCTCCAGGTCACCTCCAAGGAGCCTGCCCTGTCCATCCAAGGCAGCGACCCCGCCGGTCCCTTTTTCCCATTACTGCCCTACCTTAATGGTATATGGATTCTCGCCCCCAAGGGAGGCTACGCATTGCGTTTGGGGGAACCGCTGTTGGTTAGAACCAACCATAAATGGCTGGGGAATGCTTCATTTCAGGTATCGGGGCCAGTTGCCGGGTAGCAGCTGCCGGGAGCACTGGGTTGAGAAAGGGTTTGAAGTCACGTTCGACCTCAGCAGGAGGGAGGGTCTTAATCAATCAGTGATAATACGCCATGGGCGTAATGACAGGAATAGTGACGTCTGTACCATACGTCGGCCACACCTGGACTAGACTAGAAACCCCTTTAAAAGAGGGTAGGGCTTTGTGACTCTTCTTTGCAGCCCTCTAGCTCCTGGTACATTCTAGGTGCTTGGTCATGACTGCTGTTGGCTGGAATCGCTCAGCTTTGAGGCTCTGGCTCCTAAAGAGATAGAAGAAAACATCTAAGCCAAGGTTTAGGGAAAAAAAGACTTTCCTTTTTTTTTCTTTTTTTTTTAAACCTGCAGCGTTCTTTCTTCAAAAGAACATCTTACACGAAGCCTGGGATATATTAGTAGACAAAAGCAAAGCTGCTCTGGCTGAATCTGGGTCTGAGGCCCGGAGCCCCCCACTGCCTGCACCCCCACCATCAGAGGCAGCCCGGAGACACGTTTCAAGGAACCCAGTGGCTCCACAGAACCCCGTCTGAGAACCCTGGACAAGGAAACCATGATCCAGAGAGAGCAAGTGACTTACCCAAGGTCACACAGCAACATCGAACTGAAAACGGGCTACCAACCAGGGGACTCCCAGTTCAGTGCTCTTCCTGCCACGTTTCCAGGCTGTCCCTCTTCCTGCCACGTTTCCAGGCTATCCCGCAGGGCAGGTGCCCTCAGTTCTGGGCTGGGCCTTGAGGCCGGGAGAGGACATTCCCCATGTTCTTGGGCTGGATGGACACCTGAACAGCTCGGTCCAGACCCAATGTGGGAGCCTCCCCCCTCCCAATACGGTGCCCAGACTGCGGCATCTGCTTTGTTTATCTTGCTCTTGGAGCCCCGGGGTGCAGTGTCGGAAAACAGCTCCCTCTCCCCGACTGTGCTTTATTAATTAAAGCATTTCCCCTCTTTGGTAGCAGCTGCTTCGAAAGAGCTCGGCGAATGTTTAATTCATCGTTTCAGAGCCGGTCCCCCAACTCCCCCCAACACCTCCTTCCTTCAAAGTGCTTTCCCGGGAAACCCTCCCGGCACGAGGGCTGTTTCCCTGCTTTTTTGCCGAGCCGCTGCCAGGCTGCCTTTCCCTGAGCTGCTCTGCGAGCGAAAGGTGATTTGTTATGCAGCAGCAGAAATCTATAAGCAGTGAGCGAGGCTGGGTGCAAGCCCAGGTTCTCCTCCTTGAGATGGTTTAAAAGGCCACGATCTGTCGAATTACATGAGTATTTAATGATCATCTTCCTTGGCTGTTTAGAGGCAAAAAAAAAAAAAAAAATGAGGGCATTGATTACCCAGTGATGCTGATTAGGGGCTGGAGTTCCCCAAGGTGTGTGTGGGGTGGGGATAGGCTGCTGGCACAAGACTGTCTCCAGGAGGGGACCTGAGGAAGCAGCACCTGGTGGGGGGGAGGGGCGTCCCCGTCTCTTCACAGCTGTGATCAGTGGACTAGAAGAGTCCCATTGCTCAAGGGGGGCTCATGTCCAGTGATGGGGCTACATGGGGCCAGTGAAGGGCTGACTGTCCCCGGTGGGAGCTCCCAGTCCACCCGCTCTCCCCTTGTCCCCCAGGACGGGCTTGTTTTCTCACCTGCACATGCACTAGAGCCCTGCCCCACCCCAATGTCCTGACCTCTGGAAAAAACCCAGTTTGAGTTTCGTGGTTGGATGTATACGAGCCCTCTAAAGATTCGGAGACATGAGCCCCTTTTCCTCCTGCCTGCAGGCTGGTAGACTGGGAGAGATGCCTATGGCCCAGTCCAGCCCTTCTCCTCTGCCCCCTCCTTAGGCCCCCTGAGTCACTGTGGCTCCCGTGCACAACGCTTTCCATGAGTGTATCCCCTTGCGTCCGCGTCCATTTTCCTTCCCACCCAGGGAAGTACAACAGAATGTGGTGACGTCATAATGCCACCGGAAGCAGATGCTGCGCAAACTTGGGAAATTAAGGGTGTCAGGAGCAGACCACCTGGGGCACACCTCCCCAGGGACAGAGACCCAAGAGGGGCCTCAAGCCCAGTGTTGGGACCCAACTAATCAGCTAACCCGACCCATGGCCCTGCCTTCTGCACGTGGGCGCCCCAACCAGTACTTTGGATCTTCCCACTGGCCGGGTCATCACCCCCTGTGGGTCGCCCAGTCTTCCTTCCTAGAAATATTGAGAAATACTTATTAGACATCCAGTGAGTGTTAAGAAGAGCAGCCAGCATTCCCTGAACACCTGGCGTCTGTAGGCACTTCCTAGACTTGAAGCATTAGCTCACGGATTCCTCACCGAGCTCTGCGGAAATGGCAAGTGCCATTTCATGGATGAGTACACTGAGGCAGGCTGAGGGTCTGTAACTGTGTTACGTAGCAAGTCCAGGTTTCCCCCAGCCCTGTCTCACCCCACGGCCACACACAAATACACAACAGCCAGTTGCAGGATTTAAGGGGGGAGGGGGTCAGGTTGCACGGAGAAACTGAGCCCAGGGTGGGCAGATCAGACATCCAGGGAAAGAGTGTCTGGGCGGGAGGGAACAGCCAGCTGGAAGTCAGAAGGAGCACGCCTGTTGTTTGAGGAAAAGCAAGGAGGCCGGGTGTGGCTGGGGCAGAGACGGGGAAGGGCACAGGAGACAAGGGCAGATCAGGCGGGGTCACAGGGGTCGGAGGATTCTGGCTTTACTGAGTGGAATGGGGACTGAGAAATCCCAGAGAATGGCCGCATTCTCTAAGCGCACACAGTGCCCCCTAAATATTGTTATTTGATATACCTATAAAATACTTATCGCTTTTTTAATGGGGTCAAGTGGGGGTCCCAGTGTGACCTTGGAGAGAAGCTCTCTCTTGCTCCTGGAAACAAACAGCCAAATTGGATGCTGGCACATTTCAAGGGGGTTTCTTTCCCTGTCCTTGCAATAGAAACCTGTGTCCTACTTCCCACTGAGAATAAATGGACTTAGCAAAGGGAGGCTCTGGGCACCTTGGGCAGGAGGAGGGTAGCAAGGAGAAGGAGGAGAGGGGAAAGGAGAGGAGGAGGAGAAGGGGGAAGAGAGGAGGAGGAAGGAGAAGAAGGAGAGAGAAGGAGGAGGAGGAAGGAAGGAGAAGGAGGAATAGGAGGAGAAGGGAGGTGGAGAGAGGAGGAGGAAGAGGAAGAGGGAGGAGAGGGAAGAGGAGGAGGAAAAAGAAAGAGGAGGGGAGAAGATGAAGGAGGAGGGGGAGGAAGGCAGGGAGGGGGAAGGGTCGTAAGGGGAAAGAAGGAGGAGGAGGGAAGAGGAGCACCATGGCAGGGTCAGAATGTCATTCAGCCCCCAGCTCTGGGATCCCCACGTGGCTCCCTCCCAGCAGGGCTCCGCCAGAGTCTCAAAGAGGTGGTTATTTTGGGTGGCAGCGTGATTGGGAGCTTGGAAAGCAGGAAATTGAGTGGTGATTAAGGTTGTAATAAGTTGACAACATCAAATATCATTACCCTTAGAACATGCAAATGATCCCGTCTTTACCCAAGATTTGCCATGCAAATACCAATTAACAGAAAAAGCATTTGCCTTGATAAGGGGGTGGCTGGTTCGCCTTCCAGTGCTCGCACCCCCACTGCCCCTGAAAGAGGGTAAACAAACAGGAGGGGCTGTGCTTGAATGTCATCGGCAGAGGAAAGTGAGGACCCACAGCAGTGACAACTGATCTTGTGAAAAGCGGCCAGAAACCCTGGCCTAGACCTTCCCTGTCACAGGCTTTGCCTTTCACACTGGTCCAGAGACTCCTAGAAGCTTCTTGGACCAGCTCCTGGGGCAACCGGTCCCTGGGCTGGTTGTGTAGCCTTTGTTGTCCGGGCGTACTACACTGTCACAATTAACTGTCACGCCGTTTTCCGTGGCTGGGAGCTCCCCAGCTAATAGTGCCTTGCAGAGGAGGGATGTGCAGTGAGTCATACAGGGCAGTTTAGAGGCTATGGCCCCAGGGCCAGAGCCTGGCACTACCGTGTCTAGGGGATTGACTTCTGGAGGGTCCAGGATAGAGGGCTCAGAGTCCCTGGGTAGGAGCCCCTGGTGTTTCCGTCTCTTGGCCAGATATTTACCCCCCACCTCAGATGCACTTTGAGGCACGACCACTCATCCTGAGATGAACGCAGCCCAGTGCCTGCCCTCAAAGAGCTTCTGGTCTCTTTCAGCAGGTAGAAGGAACGAAGGCCAGAGAGAGCAGAAGATGAGATGTAAGGTGAGTGGTACCAACAGAGCGTTAGGTCTATTTGCAGAGATAAACTTGCTCTTTTGCCATGATGGCAAGAGAAGAAGGCACAGAATTTGGGCTGAGCCTTGAAAGAGGAGAAATAGGAGGGGAGAAGAGGAGGGAAAGAGCTCTTGGTGGGAAGAGTGGCAAAGCTGAGATCTGAAGGCTGGAAAACACATGCTGTGTTTTAGGGTCAGTGGGTCCACCATCCATCTTATCCAACTACCCATTGCCCAGCCCTAATCCAGCCATCCAACCCACCAAACCAACACCCAAGCCATCACCAACCACCTTTCTACACACCATTCAACCAACCAAATCAATATCCAACCCGTCACCAACCATCTTCCCAGATGCCTCTCAGCCCTCCAAACCAACCCAGCAAACCTACACCCAACCCATCACCAGCCACCTTTCCACACATCACTCACATTCATACAATACTATCAAACCAGCGCACTCATTCAGACCACCAACTCACCCAATCCCGAATCCATCAACTCATCACCCAACCTCCCAACCCATTGTTCCCACCATCAGTCTACCTCACTAACATGAATCAATTCACCCACCCGTCATCCGACACAGCAGTCCAGATGAAGATCATAAACTCCAGAGCCAATGGCCAGGGCTCTTTAAATGAGGGTGATATGAGGAGTTACGAGAAGTCAATGGCCCCCTGTGCTAATGCATGTCAAAGGCTTGGTCTGACGTTTGGGATATAGTAAGACACATGGTGCCACTTGCTATTTGTGTTGATGCTAATTATCCCAAAGCCAAAAGGGTCTACTCTGCAGGGGAAACCTGGGACTGAGCGGAGCTGGAGAAAAGTTAACCCACAGAGAGATGTAAGTGGGAGAAGAAAAGGCACGCCTTGGAGCTGGGTGCCCAGGAGGCCATTTGTCCCAACCTGAATCTGAATGGGAGGAGATGGATGCTTGGGTCTCCTTCCACCATACGACCCCTCCATGCTGCCTCAGAGGAAGCCCCGCTCAGGAAGCTGGGAACGCCAGAGTTTGTCATCAGGGAATTTGTTCTTATTCTCATACTTCACATCTGAGCCCCAGCAAGCTGGCCCAGACAGGACATCAGGGAACCGGCTGTAGATCTGTAGATCTTGCTGTCCTCGGGAGCCCACCAGGCCCAGATCCTCTTCTGCCCTCCATCTCCAAGCAGGCCCCAGCAAGAGGGGCAGAAAGACTCCCTGCGGCTCACATCCAGCCAATAGTTTCCAGCGGCTTCCATATCTTGGAAGGCCGCCTCTCCAGAAATGCTTTTGATCATCTAAATCCAGGTTGTATTAATTCACCAAATCCCTTAAACTCAAAGGGATTTTTCTCTGATGTCCCTTCCCTGGCTCCCTGGAGCACCCTGTTGCCACTCAGGGCAGAAGGGAGGGGAGGGAACTGGAGAGACGCTTTGCTGGGCAGCACTACTGCGCCATGCCTGGCCTGGCCGTGTGGGGGTTGGGATGCCCACCTCTCAGCTCCTGGGCGGGTCAAGGCTGCCCCAGTGGGTTATTAGCCCCTGGCCTCCGGCTGGCAGAGCTTTTACAAGGCACAGTGCAATTTCATGCCCTGTTTCCTCCTTCCTTGGTCTGCAGTTTCTGCTCTATTTGTCCAAAATGAACAGAGATGGAGTGAAATGAATTACAGTCTGTCCTTCCCCCCTCTCTGCCCCCTCCCCTCTTTCCCTCTCTCTGCCTCCTTGGTATTCCCCAGCCACCAACGCCCCCCCCCCCCCGACCCGCGCATCGCTCCCCCCACCGGCCATCTCCTCTGCCAGGGTTTTCTCTTCTGCTTCTGCTCTCTTCGGCTTTGCCTCCCCACGCGGTGCCTCATCTCTCCTTGCTTGGTTCAAATCTGCGACTCTACCCCACCTAGCCGTTCATTCATGCAACCATTCAGCAAACACTCATGGAACACCAGCTGCATATCAGAGAATGTGCCCCATGCCATTTGCCCGGCTCCTGCCCTCCCTTCCTCTATGCTGTCCTGCCTGGCAGGGAGGTGCCTGGGCTCAAGTCAGGCAGTGAGGGTGTTGGATGTCTCCTGGAGTCCCCCAGGAGCTCCATCTACTGCCCTGGAGCAAGGGGGGCAGCCCCCCTCCAATCTGAGCACCGCCTCCCTATTTCAGCTCCGGGGTTTATGGCAGGACGCGGGCCCTATCGTACCCCTTAAATGTCATATCAATGCCGGCCAAATGTCAAGGTCACTCTCAGTGCTAACAACCCATTGGGGGCTAACTCCAACCTCCAGCCATAGCCTCCCAAGGCATTGGAGAAAATGCATTTTCGGATGGGTCCAGACCAGCCCTCTTCTCTGAGAAATGCATTGTCTTCTGAACGCTAAGCCCTGTGCCCTGTTCCACCCAGCTACCTGGGCGGACTGGTCCAGGGACTTGGGAGCCAGACAAGGCTGGACCCCAAGCATCCTCTGAGTGGAGATCCGGAGTGGGGCGCCCAGTGATTCCGATGTGTTCATGGGCAGACACTTGAACCGGATGTGGTGGGAAGTTGGGGTCTCAGTGGCCACATCGGACGGTCTGCATGGGGGGAAGGGACAGCTGTGTGCTGGTGGAAAAACCAAGTGGGCAGATTGAGAGACACTCACAAAAAGAGACAGAAACAGACACAGAGATATGGAAACAGTGGTCTTGGGAGAAGCAGGGAAGCAGGGAGACACAGAGAAAAAGAAAGGGACAGAGACATAGAAGAAGAAAGAGAGAGCAACGGAGAAGAGTGAAAGGGACAGAGAGAAAGGTTGATACCCAGAGAAAGACCCAGAAGCAGCCCCTGAAATCAACCATTTTGCCATCCAGCCCCGCCCCCACTCCTCCTGCCCTTGGGGGCCACAGGGTACCTTTAAGACTGGATAACAAACCCCATTTTTGCCCAGGCCAGCAGAGTAGATGTCTTGATGTGACCTTGGTCCCCTTGGGCCTGTACAGGGAACACAGCACAGCCCCCGCTCCCACAGCCCCTCTGGCACTGTCGTCCTGTCCTGCTGCTCCCCCACAGTCCCTCCGTCCACTCCCACCCACGCCCCGACTCCCCAAGCATCCCCAGCCCTCTCCCCCTTACCCTGGGGCATTCGAGTTCACACAACTTCTTGATTCTGCTAAGTTCATTTCACCAGATCCTGTCCAGCGTTTACCGAGCACCTGTACCAAGCGGAGTGCTGAGCCTGGGGCTTAATTTATTCCTCCCAACACCCTTGTGAAGCTGGCACCATTTCTCTCCTTTACCGAGTAGGAAAGCCGGTGCAGGAAGGTAACTCGCTGGGCTCACGCAGCAGGTAAGAGGCGGCGCAGGGGGTTGCCTTTTTTCCAGCCTGGGGTCCAGACCCTTTCTCTACTGCAGTCAGGCTAAAGTGCACCCTGGGCTGGCAGGATCTCTTGCTTAGGAGAGCACGGAATGAGCACCCCCCGCCCGCCCCCAAGCTTGAGCTTGGGCCTGGAGTGAAGTTGGGGAGGAAGAGTGAAATAGGCACTTTTGTCCGGACGGGGAGAAGCCCAGCAGGGCGCAGGACGCGTCCAAAGACACCCAGCGGCAGTCCCATCCGGGGACCACAGTGCCTGGCTCTCACTCTGGGCTGGAGGTGAGGGGGTTCAGGGATGATGGCCTTGGTGGAAAGGCAGGAACCAAACCGCCTGTGAAAACATCCAGCAAGGGGCACCTGGGTGGCTCAGTGGGTTAAAGCCTCTGCCTTAGGCTCAGGTCATGATCCCAGAGTCCTGGGATCGAGTCCCGCATCGGGCTCTCTGCTCAGCAGGAAGCCTGCTTCCTCCTCTCTCTCTGCCTGCCTCTCTGCCTACTTGTGATCTCTATCAAATAAATAAATAAAATCTTTAAAAAAAAAAATCCAGCAAGATCCAAGACTCTCGCCTCTGGTGGCAGTCCTGGTGCGCAAGCTTGCCTGCTAGAACAAGCTGGGGCTTCCCCACCCCCAAGGAGGTCCCTGTGCTGGCAGGACAGGTGAGGGGAGGAGCTACCCCCCCCCGCCCCCGCGCACGCCCCTTCTCCTGGATGAACAGCCAGCCCCCACCTGCGTTCCTGGCTCCTAGTTCTTAGCTCCAACCCTCTTCATTTCTCACCTTTCCAAAATTCTAAAGCAGGAGCTGCACATTCAAGTACCAGCTGGCCCCCCACAGGTGAAGCAAACAGGCCAGGTGGGCTAGGCTTGGTGGGCGAGACAAGCGCCTGTCTCCGAAGGACGGCCACCACTCCGTCCAGTCCGCTGTCTGCATGGGGGATCGTGGTCCAGCACAGCCAAGTTTCTCCATCGCCAAAGAGAAATTCGAGATCTGGGGTTATTTTTATGTTCAAACATAGTGCGGACCAACATTCAAAAACAGGTTTGCAAGGGCGCCTGGGTGACTCAGTCCATTAAATGTCTGACTCTTGACTTCGGCTCAGGTCATGATCTCAAGGTCATGAGATCGAGCCCCACGTCGGGCTCCGTACTGAGCGGGCAGTCTGCTGGAGAGTCTCTTTCTCCCTCTCCCTCTGTCTCTCTCCACCCTCTCTCTCTCAAATAAATAAAAAATCTTTAAAAACATTAAATAAATAAAAAAATAACAACAGGTATGCAGGCCAGATTTGGCCCTCAGGCTGTCGATTCATATCCACTGTTCTAAATGCCCTGGGTTCTAAATGCTCCAGAATCCTCCAGAACGCCAAACTCTCCCCTATGCACATTGCCATCCAGGATGGATGGGTCCCATTTGCTGGGCTGAAACTGTTTCCAAACTGCTGCCTTCGACAGAAGGGGTAGTAATTACACTCTGACATTAATATTTAAACCACAAACAGTGTTAGCGTGCTAATACCGTCCCCAAAGGCTTCGGACTTGTTTAAGTTTTATCCTTGTGAGACCTAATTATTGTCAGCAATGAATCCTGTAAGACTGCAGGATTAGGGCAGGAGAAGAGGAGTTAGACAAATCCCTGGGGCCTGGGACTTATGAGGCTGAGGTATGGGGTGGACTGAGGGCTGGGCTCTGTGCCCACTGGTCACGGTGGCCATCCCAGATGCCTGTGAGGGGGCAAATGTCTCCACGGTGTCCTCCTAACCGTCATGATTGGGGAGCTTGTTCCTAATACTTCCCCCATGAGGACAGGGACATCTGTGCCTCACATTCTGGGAAGTTCACAATAATCTTTGGCCTTTGACCCCCTCGGCCCAACCTCATGGGAGACCCTCAGCCCACTTAGGAGAGATCTCAATGGGGAAATTGGAATTTTGTGTTTTCTGTGCTTGTCTGGAAAGAAGAAAACGGGTCCTTGTAGGGTTGTTAGTTGGGGGCCAAAGGCTGGGGGAGGTGTGAGGTAGGGAGAGGAGGCCAGAGCTGACTTTCCAGAGACTGGTTTCCAGAAGCTTCCACTGCTGGACCAGTAGATCACATCGGACAGGAGAGGTATCTACAGTGTTCACTGCCTTGGCACGGGTGAGCTGATGGCCAAGTGGCCATGCCAGCCAGGAGACCTGTGAAGGAACCGTCCAGAAATGTCCCCATCCCCGTCTGAAACCAGCGGGTCTGGGTGGGAAGGAGGGGAGGGACGTGGAACCCTACACAGGCAGGACCCGGGTCTCCACCAGGAAAGCCAGGGTCCTCTCCCGCTGGCGGGTAGGTGCCGCGAGGTCAGCTGTTGAGACAGCGAGGCCTGAGTTAGGATCCTGCCCTGTCCCCACACCAACTAGGTGACCATGGCGAGTCACTTAGTTTCCCCTGTGGAAGATGGGATCGTTTCTGGGGTTTAGGGTTTGCGGGAGAGTTGAGTGAGAAAATGCAAACACAAAGCCGGCATGCAGGGAGGGTTTGGGGAGTGGTAGCCGCTCATCTGGTTTTGTTGCTTGAGGGTCTCTCCCAAGGGGCCCATATTCTCTGCTGAGAACCCTCTGCTGGAAGCAGAACAAGTGCACTGGGGCCCTTCCCCTGCTGGCCCCTGTGCCCCATCACAGCTCAAGAACCCTCCAGCCCATGTCTCTCCACAAGGCTGGTGTCTCGGTGCCTCCCCCCTCCCCAGGCCCTTCCTCCTGGCCCATAACGCCTTCCCACTCCCAGCTTGCCTGGAGAATGAATGGCAGGCTGGGAATTTTCTCATTTTATCATGGGGAAAGAAAGGCCCGATCTAAAATCCCTTGGACGAATGCCCTAGGAGAATGGAAGGGGCTGCGACTCCAGCCAGGCCTCTGCGACAGGGGTGGCAGAGGCTGAGACCCCCCTGGGGCAGACTGGAAAAGGGGCTGTCTCCCTGACCTCGTTGTCTGGCTCGGGGACAAGGGTCAGAGAGCTTCCAGGAGCATTCCTGTCTTCAAGGAGGACAGTGGATGGAGAGTCAGCACTTGCTCCCCTCAAAGCCCAAAGAAGCCACTGGAGACCCAGAAGCAAGTTGAGGTCGATCCCTTAGCCCTGCTCTCTCACCCAGAAGATGGCACTTCAGCCCTCACAGCGGCATCTGTCATGGGCGGAGCCATCTCTTGTAAGAGTGATGAGAGACCTCTCTCGGGATTTAAAAATGCACCAACCCGGGGCACCTGGGTGGCTCAGTGGGTTAAAGCCTCTGCCTTCGGCTCAGGTCATGATCCCAGGGTCCTGGGATCGAGCCCCGCATCGGACGAGTCTGCTTCCCTTCCTCTCTCTGCCTGCCTCTCTGTCTACTTGTGATCTCTGTCAAATAAATAAATAAAATCTTTAAAAAAAATAAATAAAAATGCACCAACCCTTGGATCCAGCAACTTCACTCCAATGAACACATCTACGGAGAGATGCAGTGTGTGCGCCCAGAGCTGCGGGGAGCGGGGTCACTGGGGCCCAGGGAGGGAAGCCACACCCATCCCGAGTGGCCCTGCTCTGTAGCCACGACGTGGAACAGCCTCCACGGCCCCCTTCCCCAGACCAGAATGGCTTCTCCTCCACCAGGACAAGGCTCTGCTGAGCAGCGGTTGCGTGGGGAGCCGCTGCACTTGGGGCTGAGAAGCGGAAAGCGGAGCCTGGGGGAAGGGAGATTGAAAAGGCTCATCACCCAGAGGGAGACGAGGGCAGGAGCTGGACGTGGCCAGAGGAGTCCCTGGGCTCTGGAGCCCTGCTGGGCTTCAAAATCACTGCCCCTCTCTGAGTCCCCGCTTCCCCCACCCAGAAACTGGCGCTGAACTGATCCCTACCACTTAGCGCTGGGTGAGACAAAGGTGCAAAGCGGCTGGGGGTACACGTGCTCGCCCCGGGGCTGCTCAGGAGTGGGGGTGGGATGCTACCTGGGATGGGGGCGCAGGGAAGGTGGCCTCAGCCAGAACACCTGGAAGCCTGGGTTTTGAAGGCACATCTGGAGAAAAAGAGAGAACCGAAGGGAAGAGCTAGGTTGGGGCTGGAATGGGACAAGGGCAATGGCAGGTGGGGTGGGGGTGGGGAATCGGACTCTGGCCTCAGGAGCAGCATCTGAGACATGGGCACAAGCCCGTTCTCCTCCTTAGGTGCTTTCCACCGGTCTTCCCACCCACACCTCTAGGCTTCCTGCCCTGCCTTCTGCACACTCCAGTTTGCCTCCTTTCCGGCCTCCATCCACGAGCAGGGCCCCTGCTTAACAGTCCCCAGGAAGGATTTAAATTGGAGCAAGAATTAATTATGAGAGAGAGAGAGAGGCCGCCCCATGGGCTGCAGTTAGGAACCAGAGCCTGAGCTGGCAGACAGGCTGAGAGCTAAGTGGGGACATTGGGGGACTTCCTGGGTGCCTGGCTGCCTTTTGTCTCACCTCAGCTACAAGAGAGAGAAAACAGCCCTCCAGAGACCAAAGAACCCGCTCAAGGTGGAGAGATGGATCCATGGCCTCCCTGAGCCCCGATCAGAGCCACTGCAGCACTGGGTGAAAGAGGGGAGGGCAAGCTCTGGGCCGGGCATCACACTCCATAACCACAAGCCCCTCCCTCACAGATCTCGGTCACTGGGGACACTGTGTTTGGGGGGTACAGACCCAATTCCTCCTAAAAAAGGGAAGGGCTGATCTGTGAACTGTTGGTTTTCCCCACATCTCGAACTCTGTTCATGAACTTAAGGAGTGAAGTGAACTTCAGAAAGTTATGGGGACAGTGTGTCATCCCAGATTTGTACACGACTCACCCTTGCTGAGCACGCTCTGTGTGCCTGGCCCATGCAGGAGCTTGACGAGGACGATCCTCCCCAGACGTCGGGGGCATCGCAGGCTTGGGTGAGCCCTGGGCAGACCTGAGGTCAAACAGCAGCTCTGGCACATTCCCTGGACAGGTCAGTCCTCAAGGAGCTGGTGCCTTCATTATCACCACTTTATAGATGGGTAAACTGAGGCTCCTAGAAGCTGAAGGCTGGTCTGAGGATCTGTGGTTGGTGGAGAAGCTTGGACTTGAACCACGGCTGATTGGACTCCAGAACCTCTTCCCTTTTCCTGGTCATGTGGGCTGAAGGAAGCTGGTGATATCTTTGTGAGAGCACAGAAGGGAAGGGGGTGTCCCTGGTTCCCATTTCTCAACTCCTGCTCCTGAGTCCAGAGCCAACATCATCGCTGTCCCTAACCCACTGTCACCCCTGCCCTGTCCCAGCCCCTAGCCAGTCTTTCCTTCTGTACTTCTCCTGACGTGGAACGAACTTTGATATGGGCAGCAGGCAGGCATCTTGGGCTCCAATTCAGGCCGCAACCTTGACCTTGGGTAAGCTGCTTCCTTTTTCCGGCCTCATCTGTGAAGTGGGGATCTGCCCTTGACTCAACCAGTTTGACAAAATTGAGTACTGTGAGAAGGGAGGTGACCCAAAGCTACCTCCCCCATCATGAGGAGCTGAGCCTCAGGCAGAGACCGTGGGAAGCGGGAGGGGACCCCCACTGGAGCTCCATGGCCTGACAGGTGGCTCTTACTCCACACCCGGGAAGGGGAGCTGGCTTGTGGACCATCCCTGGAGAGCCATTTGGGCTGAGCCTCAGGACGCATTCCGCCATCACTGTTAACATCCGAGCACTGAAAAGGAGCAGGCCGGGGAGGTCCCCGTGTGCCGGTACGGTGTGCTGGGCAGCGGGCCTTAGCAGGCCGGGAGGAAGGGATGGGAGCCCGGCTCCAGAGTGGCCACACATTCCCTCGACAAGTCCTTCCCTCTCCGATGTCCTGGGCCTCTGCCAAGGGCTCCCCCTGCTCTTTCCAGCCTGGGCACATACCCAGGCGTACCGCAGGTAACACCTGTCTAGCTCTCTGCTGCACCCCTGTACCTGACTCTTGGTGGGGTCTCAGCCTACCTTTGCCTCCTGTGGCCTGCCTCTCCTCACCCATCCCTTGCCATCCCAGGCTTCCCACCTGACCCACGGCCCGTCTGCATCCCTGTGGTCCCAACAGAGGCCGAGGCACCTGCCCTTTCCGGGACCCCATTCCTGGCTGGCTGTGCAGGACCGCCGGGTGGCTGGAGCCGCAGGGTGGGGTGAGCCGTGCAGCCGGACAGCGACAGCGGGAGGACTAGACGACCTTACCCAGAGCATCCCGAGCCGCGGAGTTTTAATTTATTTAATCAATTCCGGCCCCCAGGCTGGGGAAGGCGAACGGCAGGATATTAAATCTGTCGCTCTCACCAATCTGTCATAGGGATGTCAGCGCACATTGATTCTTCTCCTCCCGCCTTTATTAACTACCTCCTCCAGGGGCCGCTGGCTCTGCCCGTTCCAGTCTGGACCCTGCCCGGGAGCAGGCAGCAGATTGCAGGTGGAGAGGAGGCGTGCGGGGCCCGCGGGGGGAGGGGGGCGGGCGGCGGGCACAGGAACCTTTCAGGGGACAATTATTCTAAGAAAATGTTTAGAATTGGGAGGTGAGACTTGGCAATCCAAATCTTTGCTGGAGAGCAGAGGGGCGCTGTCCCAAGCAGGGCGGCCAGTTAGGGGCAAGACGGGAACCGGAATCCAGGACTCCTGACACCCAGACCGGGGTTCTTTTTGTTCATTTAATCAACATATTTTTCTTGCGTGATGACTAAGCAGGGATAGCATGGATCGCTCATTAGGGACTGCGTCTGGTGTCTGTTACTGCTGTAACACATTCCCAGACACGTGGTGGTTTGAAACAACACAGATGTATTATTCTACAGTCCTGGAGGTCAGATGCCCAAGATGGGTTCCCCGGGGCTAAAACCAAGGTGTGGGCCGGGCTGTGTTCCATCCTTCCACGATCAAAGCCAGTGATGGCTGGTCAAGGCTTTCCCACGCCGTATCACCTTGACATTGACTTCCTGCTTCCCTCTTGGACTTCAAAGGACTCTTGTGATTACACTGGGCCCACGTGGGTAGTCCAGGTTCACCTCCCCATCTCAAGGTCAACCGATCTGTAACCTTAACCTGCCCCCCCGCCTTGGCCCACAGAGCGAAGTGAAAGATCCGAGCTTTTAAAAGGGGACGGGGGGGCAGGGACAGGCCCCTCAGCCTTTAGGAGGCACTTTTTGCTCTAAATAATTGAGCATCCTTCCCCCCGCTCACTTCCCAGCCCACTCTCCCATCGTATGATTTATTTGCTCATAAAATTGAAGGCCTTCTTCTCTGGCACCATTTTCTACTCGGCTTAGACAAATATTTAGCAGCCAGACCTGACCTTAATTTCCTTAAATATCAGGGGCCCTGGAAGACAGAGAGCCTGCCCAGTGGATGAGGACACGGGGAGTCCGGGGTGGGGAGAACGGCTGGGATGTTCCCCCTGGAGAGGACTGCATCTGCCCATGACCAAGCAGGTGCACAGCCCCCCCCCTCCGCTGTCAGGTGTCCCCACTGCTGAGCCTGCAAGAAGAGGCAAGAAGCAGATGACAGGGCTGAAGGGACTCCTGTGCCTGCTGGAGCTGGCATTCTGGGCCAGGGTCTCTCTGCTGGGGGTGATGGGCAGATGTCCCCTGCGGGGTATGGGCTGGGCTATACAGAGGGGAAAGAGGAGGCAGGAGGGGCCACAGAGAGTGGGGGTGCCTTATGGGGGTGCTGAGACTGGCAACTCTCTCTTTTGTTCCTTTCCCACGCATTGACTCCGTGACTCATGTCACTCATTGATTTACAGAGAAGTATTTTCTGTGTTAGACCCGTGGATCAGACGTCAAAGCCCAGGGCTCTATACCTGGAGGTTGGCCAGTGAAAAGGAGGTGCAGGGAGCTTTGGAGGCCTGGGGATGGGGAGGAAGGAGGAAGGCCAGGACTGTCCTTATGGAAGAGGAGTTGGCTGACCTGTGTCCTGGAGAATGAGCGGAACAGGTTCTCTGCAACGGGCTGGATGTGTGAAGGAGCTCGTCGGGTGTGCAGGCAGCAGGACCTGGGCTGCAGCCAGGAAGACAAATGGTTGGTGCCATCGGCAGCCGATGACCCTTGGGTCCTATCTTCAGACTCTGCCTCTGAAGTCACTCCAAATTCCTTGTCATCCTGCCTGCCCTCTGCCCCCTGCCCCCTAGCCTGTCCCTGCCTTCTGTACTCCCTGTTTGTGGAAGTGGGGCCACCAGCATCCTCCCAGCTGCCCAGGTGGGACCCACCACCACCTCCGCTGCACAGTGATAGTACCCGCCACTGCTCTGAACCCGCACGACCTCACAACCCTCTCGCAGCCACCCTGGGAAGTAGGCACTTGTATTTCCGTCTTGTAGAAACTGAGGTCTGTAGAGGTTAGCCCCTGTCCAAGGCCACCCACCAGCATGATGTAAAGCTGGGAGTCTGCCAAGAGGACCTGGCTGAGGGGAAGGCACCCAGGCGCCGAGGTGACAGCGTGTGGCCCCTTCAGAGGACAGCAGGTGGCTCGGGCAGTGGGAGAAGCCGGGTGTGCCACAGATGGCAGACAGGGAAGTGTCCTTAGAGTCAGATCTCACGTGTCTTAGAGTAAGTGGTGACAGTTCCCGAAGGCCTTTCCCTTCCAAACCACCTTCCCTTTTTCCCCTTTTGATCTGGCCCAGTTGCTGTTGAACTAAGTGGCCCAGAGAGGTGAAGGAGGAGCCCAAGTGTATTCAGCTGCCAAGAAGCAGAGTTGGTTCCCAGCCCTGTCACCCTTCCCTGCCCCTTCTGGGGAACTGGAGTCAGGCTAAGTGCCCTTTCCCAGCAAGGGGGAGGCAGAAGGGGCAATGGGAGCCAGGGCCTCTGGCCTCTTTTTTTTTTTTTTGGCTAGCCTCTTCTTTTGCAGGGTCTCTCTCCAGGGTGCAGAGGCCAGAGCCTGTCACACCCAGCCCTTAATGCCTTGTGACCTCAGGCCTGTCCTTCCCTCCTCTGGGGCCCAGTCTCCCTGTCTATAAGATAACACTCTCCAGATCTCTGCTCCTGGGTCACTTCCTCCAGGAAGCCTCCTTGTATCTGTATGTCCATCTGTACCCTATGCCCCAACTGAACGTGCTCAGAGCTCCAGGTACACATTCCCCCTCTCACCCCACTCTCACTGCTGTGATGTTCCAGCTATGGCGCGACTCTGCACAACACGTTCCTGGGCCTGGGTCAGGACTGGGGGCCCGCCCCATTTCAGCTATGTGTCTCTAAGCCTCAATTTTTTCCCCTCAATAGTCTGGTTTCAAAAGTGGGCATAGTAATGGGACCGACCTCATATTTCTGGTGTGAGGATCCAATCAGACAGCTCATGCATGAGTGCCGGTATCAAATAAGCTGTCTGCAAAGTGAGCTTCCTTGTGGGTCGAATTGTGCCCCTCCCCTCCCGCCAAGAGGTATGTTGAAGTCCTAAGTCCCCGGGACCTGCGAATGGGAACTTATTTGGAAAGAGGGTGTTTGCAGGTGTCATTAGGTTAAAATGAAGTCATAGTGGCTGAGGGGGCACCTGACCCAGTGACAGGTGTCCTCATTAGAAGAGGGAAATCTGGCCGTGTGAACACAGAGGGGGATGTTGAAACAAGACATCGATGAGCACGGGGACACCGAGGACGGCCCACTGTCGGCAGCTAGGGGAGACAGCGGGGACACCGAGGATGGCCCACTGTCGGCAGCTAGGAGAGAGGCAGGGCATAGACTCTCCTTCAGAGCCTCCAGAAGGAACCACTTTTGGCAACACCTTGATTTTGGACTTCCAGCCTCCAGAATGGCAAGAAGATACACTTCTGTTGTCCTCAGCCTCCCCGACCCCGTCTGCGTTAACCCGTCCCAGCAGCCAGAGGAATCTAACCCAGTGTTAGGGTACAGCAGAAATTCCCGACATAGGTCTGGGTATAGCGGTGCTCACTAAGGTCTGGCTGCCTTTGATCTCCTCGGGGCCACCCTCTGCCTCCACCCTCCCCTCCTCCCCCTCCTGGTGCCTGCGCCCGCCCTGCTCTGGGGCCAGGCCAGTCTGGGCAGGGGTGGTGACCAGGGCCGGGGCTGGTGGCTAGAGCAGGTCCTGGCCCCGCGCCCGGAAGCACAGCCCCTCATTACCGGGCAGAATGTAACGCAATTTCACCCATGGACGGCGCTGAAAGCTGGGCCTTTGCTGGGGTAACGGATGGGCCGGCAGCTGCGCTTGGCGCCTCTCACCACCCCCAGCCCTTCGCGATCCCCGCAAATCTCTGACGCACCCGCCAAGCTGGCACGCAGCGAGCGGCACAGCTGACGCGCACAGATAACCCTCAGCAGAGCGCCCGCTCTTCGCCCCCCGGTCCTGAAGCAAACGCCGGGAGATGAATGGGTCTCTCTGCGGGCAGCGCCTCTCGGCTGGCCCCCGCCGCTGGCTGGGTGCCTCCCCTCTGCCTGCCCAGCTCCCCTGTCCAGGGCTTTGTTCCCTTCTTCCCTTTGTTTCCTGTTTGCGATAAACATGATTCATGCCAGGGCGGCCGGGCCCCCTCACCCCGCCCGAGGCTGGCTGTATATCTGGGTCGTGAGCTGCTGTGGCTGTGGCCATCGGATGGCCGTGGGCACAGGTGGCGTGGGTCGGACAGGAAGCGGCCCCGTGGGGGACAGGCAGAGGTGATGTGGGCACCACCAGGCAGGGAGCAGAATGCCAGGCCTCTGGGAGGTGCCCTTGTGTACCAGGCAGGGGTTGGAGGGGGGTGCTTTTGGGATTAACCCTTTCCACCCTGACACAGCTGTAAATCGCTCAGCTCCTGGCTTCGTTCCAGGGGCTGCCGTAACTAGGTTTCACAAGCCGGGGGCGTAAGAAGTGGGAATGTATGCTCTCACGCTTCTGGAAGCTGGAATTCCAATATTCAGTCATCAGCTGGGCCATGCTCCGTCTGAAGCCTGGAGGGAAAGGTCCTACCCTGCCCCCTCCAGCTTCTGCCGGTGGCTGGCTCTCGGGGGCGCTCCACGCCGGCCCCTCACTTGGCTCGGCCTTCTTCACTCACGTGTCTGCTTTCGCCTGGCATTCTCCTCCCCATGTCTCTCCTCTTCTTGCGAAGAGACCAGTCATGTTAGAGGAAAGGCCCACCCCACTCCAGTGTGACCTCATCTGAACTAACCACGTCTGTGATGATCCCATTTCCAAGTAAAGTCACATTCACAGGTCCTGGGGGTTAAGACTTCAACACAACTTTTGGAGGATACAGTTCAAGCCATAAGAGCTCCCAAGGCTCCCCGGGGGTCCGGCCCCTCCCTCTCTTACTCATTGCTCATCACTGCTTGTCACACACCTGAGAGATGGCCATCCTGGGCTACTTGCAATTCCCTAGACGTGCCACGCTTTCCCTTTCCTCTAGGCTTCTGTGTGCGCTGTTCCTTCTGCCAGGATGCCTGACTCGTGTCTAATTGTCCACCTGTCCCCCATGATTGTCAGTCTTGGTGAATAACTCTTCTCCCATCAAAATTAAGCTTAGCTATTACCCTTCCTGGGAGCCTTCACTGACCCTCTGCCTCTGGGCTCCCTTAGTGCTCCATGGTCACCTGCACGGCAGCTCACAACCCACGGTGGGGGGCAGGGGGGGTCCTTCATCCGTCTGCCACTCCTCCTCAGCCTCTTAGCTCACAGGCTTCAAGTGGGCAGGGTCTGTGTCTCAGCTCTGCATCCCCAGGGCACAGGGGCTGAATAAATAAATTATTGAATGAGGAATCAACCTGTATTTATTGAGCACTTACTGGGTCCTAAAACCACTCACTGTCCTAAGCCCTTGACTTGAATGAATTCATTTCATTCCCACAATAATCCTATAGGAGAGGTATATTATCCCCATTTTTCAGATGAACAAACTGAGCTCAGAATGGTTAAGCAAGTTGCCCGAGGTCTAGTGATTGATAAATTGCAGAGGTGGCCACGCGAATCCAGCAGTCTGAACGAGGACCCTAGCCCTGCCTGGAAGGGCCCCGCAGCTGGTCCTCTGGGAGACGATCACCATACTTCGGGGTCCGAGGAGAGGCCCAGACCATCAGTGCTGCGGAAGCCAGGGCGCACAGATGTGTCCTTGGACTAAGGATGAGGCATTGTTCTTGCACCTAACCGTGCAGGGGTCTTTTGTCCTCTCCCGAGACTGCGAACTCCTTGGGCGCGGGCGAGGGCCGTGGTCCCCCTTGCAGCTCCCCTCCCAGATCCGAGAGAGCCCACAGCAGGCAGAGCCTGGCGTCTCCAGGACTGGGGCTGAACCTGTGGGGTTTCTGTGTCCTCTGCCCCAGTTGAGCAGCCGTCCCGCGAGTCTCAGAGAGAAGCAGCTGAAAAGTGTGCGAACTTGCCACGGGAAGCAGGAAAGCTTGGTTTTGGGATTAGAACTATTGATGCCTCTGTGCCAGTGCTGTGTGACCCTTGCCCAGTCCTGTGAGCTCTCTGGGCCCCCATTTCCTCATGTGTACAGCTGTGACAGACAAGGAGGGAGCATAGCAGGCCGCTGGTGGTAATGACCACACCTCCCTGCTTCTCCTCCATGGTGTTCCCCACCATCCTCCTTGGGGTGATGGACACAGCCCCTGTTTTCCCGGCATTCGACTCACATCCTTAAATTCTCACCATTTTTTCTTTAAAGAAATGAGGCAAAACACAGATAAACAGCCATTTAGAATCATGCCTCCATAATCCAGGAATTCTCCTTCCGGTGCAATCTGTTCAGCAATTATCCTGTGAAGCGGAGGGAGAGCATCATGGGTAACCGTAGCACGCCAGTTCCCGGGGGGGCAGGTGAGAGCCCGGCTTCTCCAGATTGGTCTTTTCTCCCCGGAAATGTTAGCATGTCCCCAGTTTGGAAATACAATGCCCTGTCCTGGTGAGCCCCAGAGGAGGCCGGTCTCTACGTGCCAAGGCAGCTGCTAGCAGGGAGTGGGGTGTGGGGCAGCCAAGTCAGGACCAACACTTCTGTTTACTGCCGTGAAAATGGCCAGTGGACATCCTCTGGGCGCTGCTATGCCCAGGGACCCACCAACTCGGAGGGGAGACGCAGGGGGAGTCACAGCCTTCGTCCATGCCCAGCGAGTTCACCCAGGGGCCATGGAAATGCCCAGGCTTATGGTCAAGCTCTGGCTCTGTCACTTGCTGGCTGTGTGGCTTTGGGCAGGTCCCTTAGCCTCCCTGTAGCTCGTTTCCTAGGCTGTAAAATGGGTATCAGAAGTACTTAACCTGTAGCTCGTTGGCAAGGACTGAGAGGGAGCCTGGTGGTGCCCAGGAGGAGGTTTGCCCATGTGGCTGTCTGGCTGTCCATCATCCCAGCCAGATGAAATGAGGACTGCCTTGACGTGCTGCTGATGGACAGCAGAGAAAAGAGCCCAGGGTTCTACCCAACAGACCAGGAAACACTTCCCCTAGGAGACAGCCTTCGAGCTGAGCCTTGGAGGAAGAGGAGCCGGATTCCTGTAGGAAAACTCACTCCCTGAACTGGCATAAGGTTTCATTGTGAATGAGGCTCTGCACACAGAGCTTGGCATGTGGTAGGTGCTCACTCCACGTTCCCCCCTCTCAGGACCCCAGGCTTGGCACCCAGTATGGGCTGAGTACACAGTCCCTTCGCGAGGGTGACACATAGTAGGTGTTCTATACACACTCCTCTCCCTCAAAGACGGGCAAGGTGCTCAGTGCTCGTCGTCCTACACAAGACATACGGCTGTGTTCATCCTATGCCAGGATCTTTCCCCTTCTCATCCCCCTTTAGGAGCAGGGACTGTGCCTTCTCCTTGCTGCCCCACTGCATCTCACCCATGGCTGAACACACAGTAGGTGTTCATAAATGTAGACTGAATGGGCCTTCCTGGCTCCTTCTCCCTCCGAGTAGGGTTGAGCACAGCAGATGGAGCCACACAGGCAAGCTGGGGGAGGGAGGGTCTCCAGGTCCCTGGAATTCGGCTGAATGTGTGAGCGTGCTTATAGTCCCAGTGCTGCTTTCCCCGCCTCTCTGGGATCAATAGTCTGACTGCAGTCACTGCCCCACTAACCTGCCCCTCGGTTCCTGGCTGGAGACTGTGGGTACGACGCTGCCGCCTGTCCGCCTCCTTCTCTTCCTCCCTCTCACTTTGTTGGGAGGGTGTCAGGCCAGACAGGCTGTGCAGGACAGCCCGACAGCTCAGGGTTCTGCACCTCTCAGCCCCACACCCGGGCAGCAGTGGACTCTGAGTGCCGGAGGATTGGCAAGTGGGAAGTTGGCCGATATGCTGGTGGAGGGAGGTGTTAAAGTTACCATTAGCAGGAACGTACTGGGGCCCCTGAGGACATCTTGCCCCTGACACTGGGAATCTGGGTGCCTCGTTCAATCACGTTTGTCTTGAGCATTTATCCCTAGCAAGCCCAGGGCTTAGCGTTAGGGATCCTAATGGGTCCCTGATCTCCAGGAGCCATAGCCCACCAGCGGGGGAGGCAGACTGTATTGGAGTTTCATGATGAAGATGTAGGCAGGACACGCTCCCTTCCCTGGTCAAGTCCAACTGTCCCCACCAGGAGGCACAGGGGACATCATGGAGAAGGTGTCGTTTGCGTTGGGCCTCAGTGGTACAATAGGATTAGGCCAGAGGAGACATCAGGGCGTGGAGGCGATCTGTACAAAGTGTAGGGGTGTGCAAGGGCATGAAGGTGGGGACAGGTCACCTGCCCCCGTGACACGTCTTTCTGGCCCATGCGGAAGCACCAGCTTCTCCATCTCTCAGAGTCTGAGGAGGAGGAGAGAAAAAGCACTGGGTGCCAGGGTCCAGGCTCGCACCTGCCACTAACACTGAGGAGGGGCCTCAGAGATCAGCCAGTACCTGGGACGGTAAAGAGACTTAAATTTCAGTGCGAACCCCAGCCACCCCAGAGGACCACACTGCCTGTGGGCATGGGAGGAGTGCTGAGAGAAGTCCGAGGTCTGTCCAGGCGCACTGGGGAGCAGTGCCGTGACAGATGGGCAGTGTGCCAGGGGACTCTATGGAGGGTGGCAGCCCCTCTCTGCTCCACCCCTCCCTCATCTACGCATGCGGAAACTGAAGCCCAAAGTAGGAGGCTCCCCCACCCAAGGACACGTAGAGCCAGGAAGAGATGCTGGAGTTCCTCTCCCAACACTGAGCCTGCCCTAGAATCACTGGGAAGACTGCTAAAACATAGATTCTGGGCCCCATCGCCAGAGTCTCTGATTCAGATGTTTGCATTCCTAATAAGCTCCGGGGTGATGCTGTTGGTCTGGGGACTTGGCTTTGAGAACCACTGTTCTACACCAGCCTGCTAGGCTGGAAAATATGGATAATGCCGTTTCTGAAAGCTGGGGACAAGCAGGCCCTCCTGAGCTACCAGGCTTGTAGCAAAGGGCCCATGAGGTCAAGTTTCAGGACGTACACTGTAAAGTTAAAGCCATGGTCCCCAGCCTCAGCTGCAAATTAGGAACACCCCCTGGACACTAAAAAGTCCTGCTTGAAAAGGGATGATAATTATGTGATGCAATGTAAGCGTTCCCTAATGCTATGGTGGCGTCTGTTTTGCAACATTAAAGTGTATCAAGTCATCACATTCACACCTTAAACATATACAATGTTACATGTCAATTATATCTCAATGGACTCCTGCAGCCCAGGCCACAGCCCAGTCCAATTAAATCAGACTCTCTGGAATAGATCCACGCACCAGGGTTTTCCAAACCTCCCTGGGTGATGCTGATATGCGGCCAGCCTTGGGAAACAGTGGAGAACCTTTTGGCATTGCAGACTCACATTCAGAAGGTGGGAAATGGGACAGAGAGACTGCATTTTTAACAAATTCCCGGGTATTGCCAATGCTGCTGGTCCGTGGACCACACTTTGACCACCAAGGTCCAGAGGAGAAAGAGAGCCTGGTGCTATCACCTCTGAGGCTGGTCCATCCTAGGGGTTCATTCTCGTATTTGCAAACCCTCCCTCCCCATTACCAGTGTCACCAGCAGGCCATCCTGGTTGCATTGGTTCCATCCTCTCTGCAGCCCTGAGTCGGGGGATCTGGGGACCATTCCAGAGCCCTGCAGGCCCCCAGCTGCTTTGTCAGGCCGGTACCAAGCACACCATCCACCATTGCTTGTTTCTTTCAACTCCATTCTAGTCTTTAGCAAACAGTGTCAGATATGATAGATTTTTTGTTTGCAAACCTTGCCTCCAGGCTGGAAATTGACATCTCCTTTCTCCTGATGTATCCTTTACATCCTGTGGTCTTTTTGCCCGTGGTTGCTCCTTATCAGTTGCCCATAAGGCATTTCAGCCAATTCATGCATTGATTGAGTACCTACTGTGTGCAGAGGAGAAAACAATTTGCTCTATGCCCTTCAGCAAGTGTGTTACCCACCCCAACTGAGCAGTATGTGGGTCAGGACCTTGTTTTGGTTCCCTTAATGTCCTGAGAAATTAATACAGTGCCTGGCAAGTAGACTGTCCTCAGCGAGTATTTGTTAAATGAGACTGCTGAATGAATGGCATCAAGGACCCTCTGAGCCTTGGCTTCTTTACCTGTAGAATGGGAATGCAGGGGCCCCTTTCATAGAAGCGCAGTGAGGCTTATCACTATTGGGGAAGTCTTCGGGTTTCAAGTGGGGAAACTGATGCCAATATATACAAGTAACAAGTCACCGGAGGAAGTGGAACTGGGACCCAAATTATTATACTCAGGAACCTCCATGCAGGGCAAGAGAGCCATTTGCCTTCTGAGGAAACGTGGCCAGGCCAGAAGTGAAGCTGGATCCAGGAGCTGTGGCCAGGTGGGAGGCCCTGTGGGCTGGAGGGGAACACAGCCAATGGCAGCCCAGGTCCTGGCAGAGAGAAGGGGGCCAGCAGCCCGTGCAGCCATTGGCACCTTTGAAGATTGTCTTAGCAGGTGGGGAAGCCAGAGTGAGGTGTGAGCTTCCATTCCCTTTCCTGAAATATCTGCTCAGAAAGGTCAGCCAGGAAGAGTAGGCACCGATGCCAAGATGGAGGTTGGCACGCTGGGCCAGGTGCCTGCCGCAGAGCAGTCCGGTCCGGGGCAGGCTTCTCTGCTCTCCCTCTGAGGCCACCTCTCCCTCTGAGCAGGACCGCAGTTTGCAGTAGCCTCTCCCAACCATACGGCTTGCACTCTCCCAGGCTGGCTCAGACCCCATCGCTTTCCTGGATGAAAGGATAAGAGGCTGCTGTGTAGAAACACAATCATGAAGGGCCGTTGCCAAGATGAGGAAGCTGGGATCATGCATCTCATGGCCTGCGGCTCACCTAGGCCAATCTATAGTCTAGGGCTTAGAACTGCAGGAGCTCCTGGTATGGGACAGATGCGCTGGCACCAGGGAGGGGGGCCTTAAAGGCAACTTGGGTCCTGCCCTGCTCCACACCCACAGAGCTCTGTGGGTAGCAGCTGCAGGGAAGGAAGCTGAAGAGACCTGTCTAGTGGCTTGGGGAGCAGTCAGCGACCAATTTGAATCTGTAGGAGGGAAGGTGGAGGCATAAACTGAATTATGGGTCTTAATTCTCCAGCCTCCCGGACAGGTATTTTTCATTTAAAACTTTGCCATGGCTACAACGAGAACCAAGTCTCCTTCATCACCAGCTGGCTTTGAGCTTGGCCAGGGAACTTGCTCCTGTCATTAGATGGCAGCAAATTCAATGAGAGAAGAGCCTTGAGATGTGTTTAAGCGGTTATGCTTGCGTTCTTGCATTCCTACCACAGCCACAAGAGGAGGAGCCTAATCAGGGTAGCTGCAGCCCCTTATGGGACACATGGAGTGGACATGAGCTGGACCACAGCCTGAAGCAGAGTTCTCCAGTCAGATTCGAGACCTGTGAGCAAAATACAGGTATTAATGTTAAATGCTGCTGAGACTTTGAAGTGGTTTGTTACGCAGCATCATATGGCAATAGCTGACTAATAAAGGTAGCAGGGAGGACTGGAGGGTCTGGGTGACAGACAGAGGGAGTGTGCATCAGGCCAGCTGTACAAAGGAGACTTTGGGGAACCCCACAGGATCAGAAGTTGGGGGCCCTGCTTCTATAGCTCCCCAGTGAAGTGCCATGTGATCACGGGGAAGTAACGCCTGACCCCAACTTCTGGAGCAGATGGTCCTGGAACTCCAGGCTCAGTTGCTGCTTAGGGTCTGCCCTGCATGCCCCCAGCCCTTGCCTGGAAAGTGGCCCCTCTGCAGAGTCTTCATATCCCCTCACACCTCGTGTGACCTCATGCAACAGAATCTATATAGAAAACAAGTCAGACTGTGACAAATGCAAAAATAGACGTGTGAAACTGTTCCAGAAGCAAAGAAGAGAGAGAGCTGAGGACTCTGGGGGAAGAGTGGGTGTAGGGCTGGGGGGCGGCTCCATCATGGAAGCGATGAGTTGGGCCTTCAGGATGAGTAATGTTTCAACTGATAGAAAAGAAAAAGAGCCTTTCAGACAGATGGAGTGACGTGAGAAAGACTGAGAGGCATGTCTGAGCCATCACGGGTTCTTGGGGTAGGAGTGGAGTTGAGGCTCTTGAGGTCGGGAAAGGGCTCCAGTGACAGGACTGGAGAGAGGCCATTGAGGAGGAAAGGGCCTTGGGTGCCATGTTGGGTCAGGGCTGTGTCCTGTGGGCGGTGGGTAGGGGACAGCCTTGGAACACTTGGATCCGCAGACCCTCCAGCAGAGAGCAGAAGGAGTCCTGGGGGCTTCCTAGATGCCTGGGAGCTCTCCCGGCTTCCCATAGCTCATGCCAGCCCTGGGGGAGAGCAAGGCTAGAGTCAGGGTCTCTGCAGGTTCCCATGGCCTCGGAGCCCCACAGAGTGAGCAGGTTTGGGAATACAAGTAGCCAGGGAATCTGTCAGAGTTAAACAGGAGTCTCTTTGAAGCAAACGACTGAATGGGAACGACAAAAGGAACAAGAGTGTGGCAGGGCAGCTCATCTGGGTTACAGCATTGGGGCAGCTGGCTGAGCCTCGAAGCCCATTCTGCTCTTCCCTCTCGGACACGGAGCTGCAGTGTGAAACCCGGAAGCCTGGGAATCAGTCAGAACTGAGTTCAAATCCTGACTCTGCCATTTATTGGTTATATGACCTTGGACCAGTGACTTACTTAACCTCTACTGGTTGCTTCTTTTGTAAAACAAGGATGATAACATCCACTTTCTGAAATTGGTGTACAGGTGAAATAATACTGGGTGACATTTATACCAAGCACTTATCAAGGTTCAGCCCTGATCTCGGTATTTTCCATGTTCCCCGAACTCCTCATCCCAGCTTTAGGAAGTAGATGCTGCTATACGCTCCTCTGACAGGACAGTGAGGCACAGAAAGGTTAAGTGACTTCCCCAAAGTCACACAGCCAGTACGTGGCAGAGCCGGGATTTGAACACAGGCTGTCTGGCTCTAGAACGTAGGCTTGGTACCTGCACTATCTATATGAGACGATATGACCAATTCACATATCACAATGGGACACATACAAAAATGCCGGCTATGACCATGGTACCTAAAGGCACTCACTCCCCCAAAATAGGTGGAAGAGGAGTATCTAGGGAATGAGCAGCAGGGGAGCCGCCCTGGGTGAGAGACAGCATGTTTCTCTAGTTCTCTTGACCCAGAAGGAGATGGGTTATTCTGCAGACTGGGTACCAGACTCACTATACACACTACCTTATTGATCTTCATGCCCCCTCCTCGATGTGAGTGTTGTCTCTATTCTATAGGCAGCATGACCACCACCATCTGGCCAGTGGCATACCTACAAATGGACTCAAGACCCTGACCCCAGACCCCATGCCTCTAGCCACCTGCACCGCAGGCCCTTAGTTATCCATAGACTGAAATGACATAATCATGGGGCGCCTGGGTGGCTCAGTCAGGATAGAATCCAACTCTTGATTTCAGCTCAGGTCATGGTCTCGAAGTCATGGGATCAAGCTTCACATTCGGCTCACATGCTGGGCCTGGAGCCTGCTTGGGATTCTCCCTCTCCTTCTCCTTTTGTCCACCCCCTCTAAAAAAAAAAAAATTTAAAAAGCTTTGAAATGATCATAATCGAAAAGTCCCCAGGGGCTGAGGGGAGTCCTCCGCACTTGGCCGACTAACACTTGATCCCACATGGGTGTGGTGGTCTGGTTACATTTTCCTGACTTAGGGAGCATGTTGAACAGCTGACTCTGGGCTGCCCATACACACTGTGGGAAGGGAAGGCTTAGAAGGTGCAGAGAACACAGCAATCCAGGGTAGGGGGATGGAATCAGCTTAGAGCTTTAAAGGAAAATCAAAGAACAAAAAACGCATCTACCAAACAATCCATCCAAGGCCAAAGAGAACGGATCACACCACCTCTGACCTTTTCCTCCCACGTTCTTGTCCCATGTGGGAGGAGGCACTATGTCCCCTGCAGAACAAAGGGACAGGAAAGTGTGGGCCTTACACCGTGACTTCTCTGAGCCGTACTCTCCTTATCTGTAAAAGAGAGATGATTATTCTCCAAGGGCCCACACGAAGATCGAAGAGGATAGTGCAGGAAAAATGCTTGGTACAGGGCCTGTCACACAGTAAGTGCTCAGCAAACATGGACTGTAGTCATTATCAAGGGAAGGAATAAGTGTAAAGGAGGGAAGACGAGGAGTTTGGAGGAGTTTGGGGTGTGGGGGCAAAGAGAGGAAGGAAAACAAGGGAGAGGAGGAGGAGCAGTGGAAGGGCAGGGAGAGAGGAGGGGGACAGGGAAGACGACGACGACGAGGAGGGTAAGGGGACATGTCACCAGCCTGGCTCCCCAGGCACAACCAGCATGCAAGCCTGGCCCAGGCTGCTCCCTGACGTGGTCATTAAGACTGCTCACATATTCCTCCTGCATCCTGCTGCCACATCTGCCAGATGTGGTCCTGGATGCCAGTGAGAACAGCTGTCCCCAGATGTACCCAGCTGCAAAATGAGGGCTCATCTTGCCTCCAAGATGACTTGGAGGAATGGCCAAAGGAACAGTGCTGTCAGGAGGCAACCACATCACTGTAGTCACCTGCCCTGGGCCTTCATCTTCTCAGAAATGAGAAACTAGGAGTTGGCCTGGCATTTTGTGTCAGGTGATGGCTATCATGTAATGCATCTACAGCCAGTAGCCCTGGCCCCTGCACCTTGTTCTGGAAGGGAAGAGTGTGACCCTTCCCTTCTGGGTCCTGAGGACTATCTTACCATTTTGCAGGACGGCCCTTCTAGTCTCCATGGGAGAATGTTCTCTCAAATTGGAATGTGAGCTCTATCTTAGCATGTTGCCCTTGGTAGACTGGGGCTCAGGGAGAGGCAGTGACTTCCCTAAGGAAGTACAGGGAGATTAGCTTCGTTGTATTTTAGATCTAAGAAGGGGACTCTGAGAGTGGGCACCCAACAGGGACCTAGTTCACTGCGGAGCAGTAGAGTGAACAGATAAATGTGCTATCTCCAACATCAGGCAAATCTCAGTTCAAATCCTCTCCATCACTGACTCTCCTGTGACCTTAACCAATTCCCTCACCTCTCTGACCCTCAGTTTCTCCATCTGCAAAAATGGGAATAATAACGTGGTAAAGAACTGGGCTATAGAATCAAACTGCCTAGAGTTGAGTCTTTACCTGCCGTGTGACCTGAAGCAACTTACTTTCTGAGCCTTAATCTTCTCACCTGGAAATGAGGACGATAAAGGGCTCACCTCCTGGGGTGGTTGTGAGTTTCGATGAGGTAACGCATATATGGGACCTGGCACTCAACGAACGGTTTCCATTAATTATTAATGACGCTGATGTTGTCAGAAGCCCTCCTTCCTGCCTCAAAGGTAATTTAACTGCCTGAGCACTGATGGTCTCTCTACCAGCCCTTCATTCCAGCTCAGGGGCCCTGGCCACAGAGTTCTCTGGCACAGAACATTCCCAGCCTGCTCACGCTGGATGTGCTGGAATAAGTCTGGCACTGGGGCAGCCCATCAGAGCTGCGTGGATCTCTGACTGGGAAAATGCCAGAAAAGCTCTTTCTTGCAGTCACTTCTGGGGCCCAGATGGGGCCTGGTGGTCAGGGTTAAAGCCGGCTTGGCTTCTGGCGCCAGTGGGCCAGCCAGGCTGAAACAAAGGGAAGCACTGCCAACTTGTGCCAGGAAGCCGAGGCCAGAGGGACAAAGGGTCAGGGTAGGGCGGCGTGGGAGTGGGGAGAGATGGGGCTGGAATTCCATGCTGAGTCATGAAAGAGCTCACACATAGGCAGGTGCGCCAGGAGCCTTAGATATTCCTGGGGAGGGGCTGGGAGACGGGCCCTATACAAGACCCTGCTCTCTAACACTTAGGCAATCCCGCTGGGCACTCAGAGACCCCCACCATGGGTAACTGAGGTATTCTTAAACATCAACAGCATTACACCATCTCTGAGGATCCAACTGAGTGGCTAAGCCCATGTCCCTCATCCTTTTGCCCTCACCTCAACCATGGCCCAGGGGTTGGGAGGCTGGCATCTGCCGCTGTTCGTGGTCCTGAAACACTCTGCCAGTGGGAACTGTGCTGAGGACTTCTACCAGGCTCTCCCAAATAGTTCTGAACCAGGTGATGATCTTTATTCCCTGTCTTGATAAAAGGTAATTGGTTTCTTTTACTGATGCAGAACCAACGGATTTCTGACTCTAGGCTTAACTATTTATGTAACTGGTTTCATGTTCTCTTGGCCGTTCTATTACATTTACTGCTACTGCCATTCACCCCTAAAAAATTGGGGATTCTACACTCCCCACGGCCTCCTACCCATCTAAACTCATTCCCTCTGCTCACACTCTTCTAAAAAAATGAGTTAGAGGGGCTCTAGAGCTCACTAGCTTTGTGCCTTCATTTGTCAGGTCAGAATAAGAGGCCAGACTGGAAAGGGCACCAGGACTACAGTGGAAGTTATACCAAACCTGGGTTCAGTCACCAGACCTCTTAACTCCCCATCTACCTCATTCCCCATTGCCTCCCACTTCTGCTCCCCTGCCCAGGGACCCACAGGTAGCATGGAGCCTCCTGCCAGGGCTCTATCCATGCAGAACAAAATACCATTTATTTCCAGCTCACCCCATGCCACCCACTGTATTTCTATGTGCTTCTGCACAGCATTTCCCTGAATCTCCCTCCATGAAGAGGTGTGACCACCATCCCCAGTTTACAGATAAGGAAATGAGCTCAGCGTCATGAAGGGATTTTCCTAAAGTCACAAAGCTAGTATGTGATTGAACTGATTCGAACCAGATCTTTGGGTGCGTTTCTGATCTCTCCCTTGCCAGGACTAAGAATAAGAGCCTCAGGAAATCTATTTAAACCTTCAACCTGGAGGTTGTACTTTCTCCTACACAGTGGGATAGACTTTGGCAGGGGCTTGTTCCTTCCTGCCAGTGCTTTGACCCTGCTATGTGTAACGCCCCTTAGGGTCTGACCCTTGAGTGACTTCCACTCTTGAAGACCTCAGAAAAACTTGGTCTTCTCCAGATACTGGCGTCAGAGCAAAGGCCCCTAGAACCATGGATGGGGAGCAGGGTGGCGTTGGGGGAGGATTATGCAGCAGAGTGAATACTGAAAAAGCTGTAATTGGTGTTTTTTTATTTTTTCAGAGCCTTGGGGCTAATTGTTGGAGGCAATTAATAACTTGGATTGTATTCACTCTGGCACAGGCCGCCTGCTTCCTTGGAGGAGGCAGGCAAGGCTGGGAAAGGAGTGCTAGGTCTGGCTGCTTGTAGAATTCTGGAGGCAGAAGAATGTTGCCATCTGTCCAGCCTCCCCCAGGCCCTCTGTTGTAGTGGCCCTATCCCAGTCTGGCCCTATCACCTTTCTCCAGAACTTTCTCTCTTCTCTTGAATTATTGACCTCTCTATCCTGTGCTCCCCATAAACTCACACTCACCTCCGGAACAGAGCTCCAGGGAGAAGGAGGAAAGATGGTGCCTTGGTAGAAGCTCAAAACTGAACCCAGGGAGGCCTGGGTCCAACCCAATTCTTCCACTAACTTCCTATATCACCTTGAGTCAGAAATTGATTCACCATGAACTTGGGCAAGTTTCCTGAGCTCTTTTGCATCCATTATATCAAAGGAAGTGCAGTCAACCCTGAAAGTCATGGAAAGAGGGATTGATCATTCCACCTATCTCTACATATAACTATAACCACATATAACTATATATATAACTAATTATCAGATGGTTGCCTACAAATCTGTGTTCTGCCTCAGCCGAGGAGATAATTGCAGGAATATTGTAGGCACAGATCGTTATGCTCCCATTTTGCCGCTGGGGAAACTGAGTCTCAGAGAAATGAAGTGACTTATCAAAGATCATAGAGTTAGTAAAAGACTTCTACATCCAGAACTCTTTCCAGCACACCCAAGTCCACTTGCCTCTACTTAGTGGTTTCCTGGAGAAGTGAGACTAGTTGGGGCCAAGAGCTCCAAAGTCAGTGTGTTAGCAGACTGACGAGGGAATTACTTTTAAATGTAATTATTCTATTCCTTGATGCTGGAACAATGGAGCAACCGTCTTACTCCTCCATAGTTTTCAGGGTAGACAATTTCAATCCTCCCCATGTACTCTTCCCTTGAGCTGCTCAACGGTCTCCTGAGAGACTTGGTTTGTACACAGCTCATCTCATCGGGGGTGGGGCGAAGAAATGAGAAAGGTTATGGTCACCTCCAGCAACACAGCTCCAGACCATCTCTTGCTCAGCAAGCCATCCCCCTCCTCCTCCTCATCACCATCACCACCACTACCTAACACTTATTTAGAGCTTGGTTTGTGCCATGCACCGTGCTCAATGCTATTGTACATTGAAATTTACTCATTTAATAAACTCTTCGTAACCACTAGTATGAGATAAGTACTTCTCTCACCCCCATTTTATAGACAAAATAACTGAGCTCAGCAAGGTGAAAAGACTTTCCCAAGGTCACACAACTGGTAAAGGGTGGAACAGAAATATGGCTTTACTGGGAGTGGTGGACTCAGAGATTGGGCTCACAGGCCCTGCTTCAGACATAGCTGGAAAGAAAATGAAAACAGAAATAAAGGGATGGGAATGAAGGACAAAGCAGCCCTTTATAGCTCAAACCCGTTACAAAAGAAGCTTTTAAATTAGTCGTGAAGACAGAGTATAAGGGAAGCTGCTTATCGGCACCAAGAGGCATTTAAATCAGACCCAGGAAGAACTTCCAGCAGAGAGCACTGGAGCGGGGCAGGGGGGGTTGGGGGTTGGGGGGTGAGAGTGTAGGGAGGTAAGGGGGAATATGGACTGTGGGAGATGGAGAATCTCAGTCTCTGCCTCCTTTCTGCGGGACAGATAACTGAGGTCAAGGAGGCTTCAGGGAGGTGCCCTGAGGTTGGGCAGGGATCTCTGAGTCCAGCATCCCCAGTCCCCCATAAACACATGTCCTGCAGGCAGAGCGGGGAGTGGGGGGAAGGAAGTCTGAGGACGAGGCCCCGCGAGGAGGCTTCTCACGACTTTCCACACCGGCGCCAGCTCCCGCTGCCGCCACCAGTTCCACTTTATGGCAGGCGTATTTCAAAGGCCCGGTTCCATTTGCATTTTTAAAACTCTGCTGATGGCCTGGGAAAATTGCATCCTTTCAGTGTTCTTGGGCACCACACTCCCCACCTCCTCCCCCACTCTGTGGGCCTCTGCCTCTGCGTCCTCAGCACCCAGAAATCCCTGGACGAGGGCAGAGCAAGCCCATCCCTTACTGGAGATCATCTGGAGACCTCCAGAGGCAGGGAGGGCTTGGGTGTGGTTAAGGTGGTCACAGCTGTGGCTTGCTAGGTGGCATGAAGCTAGGACCCCCCCCATCTGCTAAAAATAGTTTAGGGGAGCGGGGGCTGTGTCCCCAGGTGCGGGCTGGGGGTGGCACAGCACTTTGGGGTTCCGCAGTGGCATTCCCTACGGATCTGTCAGACCGAGAGCTACAGTCCTGGAGGCTTGGAGAACTTTAAGGAGACTTCTGGAAGCAGCAACTCCAGGAACCAACCAGGAAGAGTAAGCCATTCACCCAGCAAAGAAAACCCTTTGCTCTCAGCTGGGCTTGGGAACACATGTTGTATCTCCCCTATTGCTCCCTTAAAAACCAATCTTTACCCTGTTCTCCTTCCTCCCACTCTCTCCCATGGCTCCACATTTTCTGGCTTCCCTCTGGGATGTGGCAAGAGAGACTCGAAGTGTGCACAGTGGTGCCAGGTCTGTTCCTTTGTACTCCTATGTCAGATATGGCCACTGATCTTGGGGGGCAGCAACACACATACTCCCCACTTCTCAGGAGAAGGCCTCCTGTCTCTGTCCCCCGCCCCTCAAGCTCAGGGTGGCACCCTTTGAGTCAGGAGCTGCTTCCAACCCTAAATGTTTTCAAGGCCAGATGAAGCCACTGGGAGTTTCCTAACAGGGTTGGCCAGTCCGGCAATGGCTCCCCTGAGGATCCTGAGCACATGGGGAGCGAGTGCTGGGGCAGGGACTCTGGCTCGGGTCATTTGCTTCTGCACAGATGAGCTCTCAAGGCATCCAGGGTCATAAATATCAATGTGTCCAGTTGGCAGCGAGCCAGCGGGTACAGCTCCCAGGGACTGGACACCACAGAGCAAGAATGACAGGTGAGCCATAGGGCAGGAGCTCCACTCAGCACCCTGGAGTTAGAGGTCCCTTCAACTCAGCTTTCCTCTTTTAAAGAGAAGGGCTGGAGAAACCAGCGTGGGTTGAGTACCTGTGTGTGAGTGTGGGGCTTAGTGTTTCATTTTAGAATTCTCTCCTGTTCTTATCCTTCCCAGAAGCTGGGAACTTGCTGCAGGCTGAGTGTGTTTCCCCCATCTCTGTATTCCCCGCTCCTCTCCGCACACACTCTGAGGATGTATGATAATCTGGCTCACCCCTCACACAACAGTGGTGGTGGCCTCCCTTCTTCCTGGCTTCCGTAAGGAAAACCTCTGCGTTCTGCAGCTGGCGCCCTGTGGCTACCCCGCTTTTGAGGCGACCCCCTCAGCTTGCCCCAGGTGACACTGATGTTTATGCCTTCTGAGCCCTGATGGACAGAAATGGGCCGGGCACTGGCCTTTGCTGCCCAGTCCCTTCTCCTTTGGCCCTTTGGACGGGGGGTGTCAGGCAGACCACGTGCTAAAGCTGGAGGGATGCCCGGTCCCAGGAGCTGGCATGGTTCTGGGCTCTGGTGCCAGGAAGGTGAATAAAGGAGGGAAGAGGGGATGGCGCCAGGAGCCCGGGTTTGGCAGCTCCCTCCGGAGAAGACCCGGGGATGCCCTCGAGTGTCCGGACGACTGGTGATCTGCCAGGGTTGTGCGGAAAGCGGGGGGAGGAGCGCAGGCCAGAGAGAAAACTTGGAGGCGGGGCAGGAGTCACGGCCTGGGCCGTTTGCAGAGGCTTGCATCGACCCCCAGAGGTCGCTAGGCCTCTCGCAGCCCCGCCCGCCGGCACTGGGAGCCCGGTTGTACCACGGCGCTGCTCCCGCAGGGGGAGAAGCGGCCACCGCGGCACCTGGCGGCGGACTCCAGAGACAGCAGTGCGCGGCGGACCGCAGGCCCTCACCGGCCACTGACGCAAGGCCAGGCGGCGCGGCGGCCGGAGGCGCCAGTGGCCTAGGGGCAGTGCAGCTCCAGAGCTTGCCCCGGACACCCCCACACCCCGTGGTAGCAGCCGGGACCCAAACAAAGGCGGGCGGCGAATAAAAGGCGGCGGCGGCGCTGAGTGCTTGGATTGCGCGCTGGGGACCAGGATCTGCACCAGGCTGCGCGCGGTCTGTGCTCTCTGGAGTGGAGCGGGGAACCCCGGCCTCCTGCAGCCCCGAAGAGCTTCTCACTGAGACTTCTGCGAGGGGACAAGTCCTCCCGGCGGGGTGGCCGCAGACCCCAGCCCCTCCCGTGCGGCTCCTTCCCGCGCCCGCGGCTCAGCCAGCTCAGCTTGGCCAGCCGAGGTGAGTGCGACGGCCGCTGGGCGCCATCCGGGTCGGGGCTGGGGGATGCTTTGCTCGGAGGAAGGGGCAAGCCCTTCGCGCCGCCCCACCCCGGCCTGCGCGGGGCTGTGTGTGAAGTTCTCTAGCTCTCCAGCCAGCCCTGGGTGCAGGCCTTGGCGTCCCCGGGAAAGCCAGCTGGTGGTGGGCAGAGCCCGGAGATTGCCCCCCGCGGCCCGGCCCCAGCTGCGCACCAACTCCTCCCGGGGCCGGAGCAGCTTCGGTCTGCATGGGTCAGTTTGACATCCACAGTTGGCGAGATTTCCGATCTCCGGGGAGGCTTCCGACCTCCAGCCCTCTGCTCGTCCTCGCGGGTGGATGACTGATTCCATAAAAGTTGAGTGTCGGTCTGGAAGCTGCCCGGGATCCGGATCTCGGCCAGGCTAGAGCAGAGGGAGGAAAAGGTTAATGACCTCTCCATCCACTCCCCACCTTAGCGCACTCGTGCTTTCGGCCGGACGTTTCCCGAGTCCTGGAAAATTAACCTGGTTGCGGGTCCTGTCGGGCGCGCGGGAGCTCTGAGGCAGACTGGGCGGGCGGAGGAAGCCGAATGCGAAAGGGTGCCCGGGCCCTGTGGAGAGGCGAGTGAGGGTGGAGGTGGGCCGAGCAAGGCGGCAGTGGTGGCGCTGAGGCTTGGGGTAAGATTCTTGCCGCGAGTAGCGCAGAGTCCCGTGAGCCAACCCCGCCGCTGGGAGAGAACTTTCCCCAACTCCCCGGGGAGATCCGCAGCTGGGACTGGGAAGGCGCCTCCTAGGAAGACTTGGAGACTTCCTTTCCGAGGCAGCCCCCTGAGGCTGGACGCAGGTGCCATCCGTCCACGCCCCGGCTCAGCACCGCGGACAGCGCCGCGAGCCTGTCTTGGAGACGCACAATCCCCCGCGCACACGCCCACGGACCCAGGGTCCTCGCGCACACTCACACCGACCTACAGACCACCTGCAAACAATCCCCACACAGACTCACAGTCCACACATGCAAATATGTATCCGTTCACAGTCCACACACAGAGGGGCGATCCATGAGTGGGCAAACTCAAGTCTTGCCACAAACACTACCGTATGTGTGGCCTCTTCCTCCAGGTCCTGCTGTCTCTGGACATCTTACTAAGCCCGACTCCAGAGCTCCTCTCTGGGTGCTCGTAGAGATACCCAGTGATTCGCAGAGCTACCCAGGCTCCCCATACAACATACAAACACACACACACACACACACACACACACACACACACAATACACACATACACACAATACACACATACACACACACTTTCTTGGTGAGGGAAAGCAATCCCCACCCCTCACCCCCAACCCCCAGTGCAGACCTGAGCAGGAAGCCAGGCATCTGCCAAACAGAAGGAGAAGGCTGTGGCCCACTGCAAGCTATGGGCAGAAACCTGGCCTTACAGAATCAGGATTTTAGGCTCAGGATCCATTTTGCTCAGCTCACCACCCTCAGACCTGCTCCCCTTCCTCAGACCCTACTCCAGACAAATGTCCTACCACAGGGTACATGCCACTCTTTCTGCATCATTTTTTGCTAGCACTTTCTCTTTGTTTCCCTGCTCTGTTCTCCTCTCCTATGTATCTCTCTGTCCCTCCTCCCCGCCCCCCCCCCCCCACTGTCTTTCCCAGTTCCTCCTTCCCAGCTGCCTTCGCTCTCCACCAACTTCCCTTAGCCTGGGTCTGACCCAGTCAGTCTTTGCTCCAGTATGGACACAGCTGACCTTAGAGGGAGCTGACTTCATTCCCCAGGCAGATTCCATACCCCCAACCCACTCTCTGTGAAAGTCTGACACCGCTCCCCTCCCTGCCCATGGCCTCAGCAGCTTCTGGCCCCTCCCTGGGAACATGTCTAGGGCCGGATGCCCCAGAGCCCCAACAGTCTCTCCAAGGGGCTCCAAGATTCCTCTTGGATTCTGGAATCACAGAGGGCCCCCATCCCATGGGAATTTTGAAGGATCTGGTACCCATGTTCTGGCTTGCCCTTTGATACCTCTTCTGCTATTGCCCTTAATATCCAAAACTGTTGGAAAAGGAAGAGTCCCAGTGTGATGTGGTGGAAAGAGCACTGGAGTGGGAGTAGGGAGACCGCATTTTGTCTCAGCTTGGCCACAATCTCCTGGTGTGTCTTTGGTCAAATTACTTCCCTTCCCTGAGCCTTGGGCTTCCCACCTATGCAATAACAGGGCTGGCTGAAGTGAACCTCAAGGGTCCCTATTTAATCCTAATAATGAGGAACATTAACTCACTCTTGAGTGTGGGTGGGATTGAAAATCCGGGTGCTAACCTCAGAGGTTATAGTACCTTTCCTCCCTGCTCAAGGCACACGCCACTGATGAATTCATCCTGTCCCCTGAATGAGGGTTGTTCATATGACTTCCTTTATAGGACCAGAGATGTCAAGTAATGTTCTTGAGGTCACATTGCTGAAGCACATTCTCTGTTGAGGCAGACATTGATTCTGTATGAACCACTGGTTCTGCTGGTGGATGCTTGGTGAATGAATGAATGAATGTATGAGTAGTAGAGTAGGACCTTCGCCTGGGATCTCCTGACCCTCAGAGCCTTAGAATTATGGTTTAACCCCTTTTCTCTAACAGTTTAAGCACACTTATCTTGCCTCTTCCTCTCCCCTTCACTCATCTGGTCATCCAAAGGCAGATGGAGTTGTCTGAGTTAAGGTCCTTCCTCCCTGAGTTAAGGTCAACTCCGGGCTCATTGTAAATGACCACAGAGAAGACACTAGCTGAGAACACCATTAGAGGCCTGCCTGGTGGGTAGGGTCTTGGCAATCAGCCCCAAATCCCTAAGACCTGGACCAAGTCAACTGTTCATGGGCAGCTGGCCAAGATCTGAGACCAGGAGGGAAGACAGTCACTGCTGCCATTTGACTGAGTGGCCTCTTCTTACAGCCCCATGAGCTGAGTTCTGCAAAATCGCCTTTACAGATGAGCACAGTGAGATGCTGATAGATGAGGTGGTTTCCCCAGGGCAGTCTTCCAGGCCGCTGTCAGTCATAAAAACAGGCACCCAGAAGTGGTGGTGGCGGCGGTGTCAGCCATGGTTGATAATGACATTATTGGTATTGATAATGATTAGCCTCTTTGGTTCCCCCCTCCTTGAAATTGTTTCCCCACCTGAACCTCTTCTACTCCTCCTCCCACCCACATATGGAGATACCGAGGGCTGGACCAGTGAGGCAGGGGTGTCACTGTTGGTGGGTCCTGGCTGAGAGAGAGCTTGTCATCTTAGATCCTCTTCCCCCTGCCCGCCCCACGCCCACCAGAGCATGTCTCCTGCCAGAGGAGCCGGGGGCAGTGTCAAAGTCTATCAAAACGCCCCTCCGAGCTGGGTTCCAAATGCAAAGCGCAGGGAAAATAAATAAAGAGGGCAGTGTCAGCCCGAAATAGAAACATGCACCAACTCCCAAATATGCATGTTTTCTGAAAGTCGCATTTCACGGGCAGACGGTGTGGCTCACACTCCAGCTGCTCGACAAAGGCCAGAGGCGTGGATGCTGCCAGGAGAGCCCAGGGAAGGTGGCAGAGCCTTCCCAGCGAGCCAGCTCCCTGCCCGGCCACGGGGAGACCAGACGGCCACTCTTTGCCCCTCACCAGCTGGAAGGCTCATGGGTAGGAGGGCTGCAATTCTGTGTGGGCATCAAAGCTCTTTGGAAATGGGCACCGTTCAAGGGTAATGGCCTCGGGTCCTCTGGCTTCCAGTGGGAGCAGCAGGCTGGTAATAACCGTGCTGATCACGATGCGGCCATGTGTTGAGTACGTACTAAGCATCTACATATACTGTTTCATCGACCTTATAACCACCTCGTGGAGTAGGGATCATTATTCCCATTTAATATACAGGAAAACCAAGGTTTGAGAAGTGAAGAGGCCTTGCCCGAGGCCATACACTGAGGAGAGGCCAAATGGGGGATTTTTATCAAATAAACCGAAAGTCCCCGTTTTGCCCACTACTCCGCATTGTTTCTGGCATTCATTCATCCATTCATTCATTGAATGAACAGTTTTTGTTGAGAAACCATTTACATGATGATTTTCAAAAGAATGTGAATTCCTCTGCTGGCCCCACCAAAGGTGAAGGGCGAAGGGCAGGGCTTTGTCCCGAGTTCAGCTCTGGCCATCTCTCAGGGACCGGGGGTGGGTACCTGTGGTTTCTGGGCTAGGGCCGGGAGTGGGGACTTTGCCTCAGTGTCTTGGACTCTGTCCCCAACCATGGGAGCCCAAACCTGTCTGCCTGTAGATGGGCTCAGGTGGGAGCCTCCTATAAAGCTTGAATTAGGAAAAATGATTTAACTCTGTGAGATGTCGAGGCTTTAAGAGGCCTCTGCAGGTGGGGAAGTGACTTCAGAGAGGGCGAGCTGCCCAGCATCATGCAGTAACACATTGGTAGCCAAACCTGAATGCCAGGGAGCCGGGCTGGTGTGTGTGTGTGGGAAGCATCCAGGGGACCCCAGGGAAGGAGCTGAGCCGATGCAGGTGGTCACTGTAATGTTTCCTTTCCAAGCACAGGGGTGAAATGCAGCTGGCTTGCGCTGCATGTCACACCAAGTCCTCTCCTCTGCTCAGAGCACCCCCACCTCGAGCCGGACCCTGCTCATAGGCCCAGGTCCCCAACTATGCATGATCATAACAATACAGAATATTTGTCATGTGCCAGACACTATGCTAAATGCTTTATACACATTGATTGATGGAATCCCCACAACAACCCAGAAGTAGGTGTTTTTATTCCACGGCACAGCTGAAGGGATGGAGGCTAGAGAGGTTGACTCACTCGCCCAAGGTCACACAGCTAACCAGGAGGTAGGTGGAGCCCACAGAGTCCCCTATTGGCAAGTTGATTCTGTGGGTAGGAAGGGGGAGAATCTGGAACCAAAGCCAAAGGGAAGGAGGAACTGATGGGCAGCAGCAGCAAGCCATTTATACTGTACCTCTAGGTCTTGTCACGCTTGCTGGCATTTGTGCCAGGAAGAACTGTGTCTCTGCCAAAACCTGGAAGGAAGAAGCCTGGCTCAGGGTCCCCGGACCATTCCCTGGGGGACTTTACCCAAGTGTCGGGTCTGGGTATGTTCCTCCCTGAACTCAGGGGGAAACCCACTGGGCAGGCGGAACCCCTAGAGCGTGTCCTTGATTCTAGTATCCTGTTTCCTTCCTTTGTTCCTCCCTCTGTGGGAACCAGACTGGGAACCTGGGAAATTCAGAAAAAGCCATCACGTGGCAGATCTAGGGTCTTGCTTTATGCAGTGAACGTGACCGCTGGAAAAGAGGAGGTGGCGGGGACAATGAGAAGGAGTGGCTTGGATTCTGATGCCAGCAGGTGCCATCTAGGTTTCTCATAGGGGATGCTCCTTGAGCCAGGGAGTGATGCCCTGGGAGACAGTGCCCAGAGGCTTAAACCTCCTCTACCAGAAAAAGACTTCTCCTTAGTCCCCCATCCCACACTTGTCTGCCCAGGCAGCCCCACTGTGTGCCAGACACTGGGCGCAGAAGTGGAAAAGCCTGTCTCTGTCCTTGTAGGGCTCACCAGAGTCTCCCATCCCCACCCAGCATCTCCTACTTGGAGCAGAAGTGATGGATGAAAACGATGGCTCCTCTAGGTCCCCTGCCAGAGGTAGAAGAGGGACCCAGGTGTCCTCTGGGGCTCAGAGGACATGATCCAATCAAGCAGTCATTCCAGGGTCAGGAGAAAAGCTTCCCACGGGCGGTGCCTGCAGCATGCTTGGGTGACCTTCCCAGCTTGATGTCTTGGTGGGAGATGGGGTGTGGTAGGGAAGGCTCATCCCCACCCAGCCATCTGCCCAGGCACCCGGCGCATATCCTGGCACCTGGACAGTGTGTCCTTTGCCAAACCTTCTCAATAGGGGAGACATTACTCCTAGCTGGACACTGCTCCTATCACAGACTAGAATGTAGGGATCTTCTTGTCTCTGGGAAAGGCAGCTTAGATGCGGCTGAGTTGGGCAAATGGTTTGGCGAACTGGTGTTCCTGGGATGTTTAGGGAGGGGAAACGTGTCCCTCTCCCCCATTTTGGCCTTTGTACTCTCCGGAGGATTTCGCATGTTCTTGGCTGGGTGGGCTCTGCAAGGTGACGCCTCCGATGATGACAATGATGCTAAGAACAGCCAACATATTTGGAGTGTTTCTACCTGCCAGGCACTGGCTTAGAGCTTATAGGTGTTACAACTCCATCTTCATACCTTCCTATGAGGACATCACTATTATTACTCCACTTTGAAGATCAGGAATGTGAAATGCAGAGTTACGAAGCAGCTTGCCGGTGAGCAGTGGAACGTGGGCAGGCTGGACTCAGGTGTCGTAAGAGCAGCCACCGTATGATGACCGAAGCTTTGGCCTTCGTATTAATTTGATTTGGGTCTCTTAAGATTGCAGCCAAAGTGCTTTTGGACCCTTCAGTAGTCTGAGCAATTTGTAGGTACGGGGCTCTGTCCTAGTTGACAGGGCAACATGGGTAGACCATTTGCTTGTCGACTGCCAAGCAGCCACACAGATCGTGTTTCAGATGTCCAGATGTGTGCAACATCTGGCAGACTGGCAGGCCTTGTCTGGCTTTCCTCCAGATGTTTCCCCCTTTTCATTCCATGTAGACGCAGCTGGGACTTGGATCCCTCTGGACATGACCGCATGTATGGAATCCCTGGTTGAAAAGTATTTGCTGGCTTTGAAGCGTCATCCTGTGACTTCCCGAAGGCAGGATGTGGGTTTCAGCTCCTCTCTGCCCTCCAGGACGGAGACACATTAGGGTAAGCTAGAGAGAAGTCAGGCTTTGGAACAGTGTCAGCCATCAGAGGAGGAGACCCCGCCCCCTCCCTTCTTCCAGCAGAGAAGCTGGAGAAGCATTGCGGGAAGTAGGCGCTGCGTGCTCCTTGTAAGGGTTCCTGACTTTCTGACCCAGTCTTCCAGAGGCTTTGAGCAGATGGTTCCAGAGTAACAGAGCCAGGAATTTGTGATGAACAGGGATGTGTCAGCCAAGAGGCATTCTTGGGCATGAATGAACATTAGAACAGATCTGAGGTGGGAAGGTTTGGAGAGACTTCTGGGGAAAAGGAGTTCAAGTAAAGATGACTTAATAGTGAGTCTTTATTTTATAGAGCGAGCATCAATGAGTGAATGAAGACAGTGAATGAATGAATTAGGGAGTGAGTGAATGAATGGGAAATGGGCTTTGATAGCCAGGCCCTGGGTTTGACAGAGCCTGACCCCAAGTACTGACAAAGGGAAGGGACCTGTTCTTGTCCCTGGAGCACCCGTCAGCACAGGATCAGGGAGATTGAGCCTGAGTCCTTGAACCTTGTCCTCTCACTCCTACCCTCCCCCCCCATTCTGCTGGACCCTCTGGTCACAGGGCCGCTCTGGCTCTGGTCATGGCACGGATTGGAACCAGGTTGCTGCAAAGCTGATAGAGGTGACCGTCCCAGCACCTTGAGAAATCGACGATGCTCTTCATCTTCCTAGCTGCTCCCTGAGCCCTAAGCCACCCCATTTTCTCTCTTGTCCCACTTCTGTGTCCTGGCCCTTTGCAGACTCCAAATGACAACTGGGTGGTATCTGAAAGCTCCTTGAGTCCAGCTCTCCCATTTGACAAAGGGAAGGAAGACTAGCCTGAGAGCCCAAGCAGATAGGAGACAGAGCCCCATGATTATGACAGGATTGGGGGAGATTTCCCACTGACTTGGGATAACACTGCACCATTGAGCAGGGTAGGGGTGGGGCAGAGAGGGACTGAGATTCTTGAGGCCAGGTAGCTTCACTGGGGTTCTCTCCCGGCCCCTGGGGCTGGGAGCAGCTGTTAGTTCCCCAGGACCTGAATCTCCCAAGCGTTTTATGGGAAGGGCAACAGAGTTGAGGAGGGAGGATACTTGGAGATCTGCGCTCCATCCCCGGCCCTCTGCTCGGACCGCCCAACTCTGACCCTCGATTCCTGTCTCTGTAGGCAGCCGCACCTTCACGGAGTGTGGGCTGAGGCTAAGAGCCACTGTCAGACTCCCCACCATGTCAGCGGCCTCTGTGCTGGCCTCATGTACACAGGGGTACAAGGTACCCCTCCTAGACTGACCTCTCGACCCCCCCTATAGGCACCTGAGCTGCCCATTGTCAGGGTAGCCAGGAAGCCCTTCCCCGGGGCCACTGACTTGTGCGGGCACCAGAGCTGCGTTTCCACCCAGACCCCCAAGTTGATGAACTTGCTTGTTAGTCCCTGATGCTTTCCTCCTCCCTTCCCTGGGGCCAGAGCTGAGTCTAGACTGCGGCCAGAAAACCCTGGGGGCAGACACTGAGAGAGAGAGACAAGAAGAGAGCAAGAACGAGCTCATAGGTGTGGCCACCAGTGGGGACCAGGAGGACTGAGTTTTCAAACATGTGAGACTCAAAATGGACTATAGTGAGAAGAGTATCAGGCTTATCCGAAATCTGCTTCAAATAAATCCCTTTACTTCTTTTAGCCTCCTTTTTCTTGTTTGCAAATTAGAAATGATTCCTAAGACTTGGAAACCCCTGTGAAAATGATCTACAAGCTAGAAGTTGCTGCAAGACACAAGACCATTCTGTCCTCCAGGATGGGACGGGGAGGGGCCGGAAGAGTGGCTTCTCTGGCCTGGGGACCCAAGGAGCCTCTAGCATCTCCGTGCTGCGCTTCTCTCATCCGGTGCTGGCCCCCTTGCCGCTCTACAAGCCCCAAGCTCTGGTAGCAGGGGCTGGGGGAGCCCTGAGGGTTCAGAGGGGACATTTGCCCTAAGGTTTCACCCTTCCCGCGCACCCCCCCCACCCCAGCCCTGGGCAGTCAGGCTGTGGTCCAACCTTCTTAGAGCTCCATCCCAGGCCACTTGTTGTGGCCTCTCTGTGGATCTGAGCACTTTGCATTATGTGCTTTGTATCTTTAGCTTCCTGTTTACTCCCAAGCTTGTCTTTTGAGGTGAGGGGCCGAGAAGGGTCTTGCCAAGTCCCTGGACCCACGGATATGGTCTGGGTGTGCTGGGGGGAGGGGAGGGATAGAGTCTCCAAAGTCACCCTGGAGCTAAGAACTGACAGGTGGCCACCTGCTGTGTCCCAGCGAAGCTGGTGGCACCGGGCACTCCGCTTAGCTGGTGTCACAGCAGGACCCTCCCTGCATGTCCCCAGGCCCTCAGTTGTTCAACAGCTTCTGAATGGGATGAAAGGGAGCCCTCTCCCCAGCCTTTGTCTCTGTGTCTTACAGCAGAGGCTGAGAATCCAAAGAGGGAGGGTTTGAGAGCATCTCTCCCCAGATGGGGGACCACCCTTCAGGGGTTGTAAGCAACTTGCTCTCAGTCGCACCGCCAGTGGCGGGGAGCATCCCTAATCCCAGCCCCTGGGGCTGCATTTACTGCCCCAGATGGGCGATCCTTGCTTCTGCCGCCTTCCTTGTCCCTGAGCTTTGAGCTGCCAGGAGAGCTGGCTGGAGCCAGAGATGGTAGGGGAATTGTTTTACATATTTGTTAATCAGGTCTCAGAGAGAGAGAGAGAGAAAGAGAAAGAGAGAAGGACCCCAAGCTCATCATCTACGAAGGAATCCAATTTGGCTTTTATGGCCATGGTTATTGGTTGTATTTTGTGGGGATCTTTTTATTATTATTATTTTTTTATTAACCTAGCAGTCCGGGGGTTGGGTTGCTGACTGGCTACCGGGCCCAGTGGGTCCTCCGGGCTCACACTGAAGTCCGAACAATGGCCAGGGACAGGGGGTGGGGAAGAGATGTTGGGAGGGGGACACGTTGCCTAAGGCATATAGTGAGGGTTTTTTGGAACCTTCCGACCCTTCAGGCAAGGGGGCACCCAGGGGCCTGGCTGTATTTTATGGACTCTGTAAGTGTTCCTCATTTTATTAAGCTTTCATTGCCTTTTCTTCAGAGATGCCAAGGCTGCTTGGCGGGCTCCAGGAGCCAGGACTGATGGGTCTGGGCCGTGAGGCCTGAACCCTTAGGCGGCAAGAGGTGGGGGGGAGAAGGGGGGAGGCGGGCAAAAGTGGGTCAGTCTGGGTATAACACCCCCTAGCAGTAGAACACAGAGGCTAAAATGATGGGGCTCTGACATTGGCCTGCAGAGGACCAGACCGTATCCCACCACCCGTGCACCCTGCCTCCTAGAACCGCGGCTGAATCAGAGATGACATAAATAAGTCAAGTGACCAGCGCTGGGCACATGGCAGTGCTTGGCGGAATCAGAGCTCCCTGCCCAAGCCCCTCGCACAGCTTCTGCCAGACAGTAAGCCCCTTGGCCTTCTCTTTCCTTTCACTGCTCGTTGAAGAGCTGGTTCGCAGATCTGGGCAGGCCTGTTTGGGCCCCTCTCTCTGGACATAGAATCCTGTTCCTGGCCCAGAGGCTGTCATTTCTTCCTTCCCCATGGCTGGAGGAAGAGTTTCTTGGAGGAGTAAGCCCTGGCCAGAGACCCAGAAGCCTGAGTCCACCCTCAGGACCAGGGGTGTGGAAAGCCTGCAGAGATGCAAGTGTGAGCCCCAAGCCAGGGAAACACCAATGGTTAGACCACCTGCTTGAAGAAGTCACTGGGGGTTGGGGAGGGGACCAGGGTAGCAGAGTCTTTCAAAGAAGGATCCTGGACCACCTGCAGCACACCCAGGGAAGTGGTATGACTACAAATTCCTGGGCCTCATCCTCAACTCCCCACCCCCTATCCCCCCTACCCCCGGTCCCCAGAGAGTCTGATTGACTGGACCTGGTGTCTGGCCTCGAAATTTGCATTTGAACAGGTGCGCCTGGGGCCTGACCCATGTTAAAGTCTGAGGGTCAAGGTGGTAGAGACTAAGAGTTGGCTCCTGCCAACTTCCACCCTTTCTCATGAGTAGAAGCCAGATTTAGGGCTCTCCCCATCTCTGAAGCTCATCACGATCATACTAGCAGCTGTGCCTCGGCGAGCAGGGTGTCACCATTACCATTGGACAGACGAAGAAACTGAGACCCCAGGCCCCCAGCGGGTGGCAGAACCAGGGTTTGAACCCAGGTTTATCCAACTGCAAAGTCCATGCTTAGTTCCCCACCGCCATCCCCCAGAATCAGGCCCCGGTGCTCTCAGTACCCCATAATCTTCTTAGTGATGGGGGGATGAGTTCGGTCCCCCTGAGCCCACTTAGAGAGAACACAGAACGGGAGAGGGTTGCAGTGCTCTCGTAACCATCAATACTGGACTCCTCTGGCACTGGCTGGGACGTTTCCCCGGGTGATATATTGACCAGAGCAAAGCTTGTTTGCCGGATATATATTGAGCTGTTGGGCTTACGAGCCAGTGCCCAGTTTCCTCACCAGCTGTCAACCCGGGGAGACCAGCTGTCCTTCATGAGCCCCATCGCTGCAGCCTGCCCTGCGCTGGGAAATGAGAGGCTAGACAGGCTCACCGCAGAGCCCCTGCCCGCTCCCTCTCCCACCCCTCCTGACTCCCGATAAATAAGCCCAGATTTTCTTTGTGGGAAGTGGCCATGTGCATCCCTCTGAACTTCCTGCCCTCTACTGGCACGTTTAGCTAATGAGGCTGGTGTTTCTTGGGGGGCAGGAGGTCTGAGGGGTGTAGGTGCAGGTGCTTCAGCCACAGCTGCAAAGCCGGGTTTCTCCCGTGCCCGGGGCAGGGAGGATAGGGGTGGGGGATTTCGGGTCCTCTTGCTGAGGCTCAGACACACCCTGAGAGCCACCTCGCTACGCCCCTCTGTCTACGGATTTGGAGGCCATTCCCTGGCTCTTTAGCCATTTTCATTTGAGATGCTGGGTAAGACTTGGGCTTTTTGAGAGAAGACTCTAGGAGACACCTAAGATCTAGCTGCTGAGCTGGGGCTCCCTGCATGACCCCCACTTTCCCTCTAGGAAATTATATTAGAAAGAAACAGAACCTATAGGATGTGGATGGATGGATGGATGGATGGATGGATGGATGGATAGATAGATTAGGGAGAAGATGGATGGATGGATAGATAGATAGATAGATAGATAGATAGATAGATAGATAGATATAAAATAATTGGCTCAGATAAGTATGGAGACTAAGAGGTCCCACGGTCTGCAATGGGCCACCTGAAGACCCAGGAGAGCCAATGGTGTAAATTCCTGCCCCAAATCCCGCAGGCTTGAGACGCAGAAGAGCCAATGTTTTAGGCAGAGCTTGAGGGCTGGAAAAGACCAAAGCCCCAGCTCCAGCAGCCAACAGAAGAAGCGCCCTCTCACTCAGCCTTTTTATTCTCTTCAGGTCTTCCACTGATTGGATGAAGCCCGCATTAGGGAGGGTCTTTTGCTTTACTCAGTCTCCACAGCCATACATTGGTCCGATGTCTGGGCGTCCCATGGCCCAGCCACAGAAAACTAACCACCAACCCATGTTCCCACCAAAGGGAAGACCAGGTTTCTGAGACTGGTGGGGACTTTCTTTAAGTCATGCCTTGAGCTGTCATGTACCGGAAACAGAATTGATGACACCTGAGTGATGTGGGGTCTTGTGGGGCCGGTGTAGGCTTGCTAAAGAGCTGTAGGTTTCCTTCATGGATATTGACATCTCAGCTCTCAAGGAACTTAAGGGCTACCTGGAATGGAGAAAAGATCATGGGCTTCAGAATCTGAAGATCTGAGGTTCAAACTCGAGTTTCACCTTTATTTGCTATGTGACCACAAGGGAGTCACTTAACCTCTCTGTTTACTGGCTGTCAAACGGGGACGTTTGTAATGCCTCCCTTGCAGGGCTGATGTGAGTACCAGAGAGAGTGGATAGAGCACCTGCTCTTGGTAGACAAGCAGTGGATTATTAGACTATGATTATCTTCATGGGTGGCAGTTCCCGCATTGAGCACCTTGGGCTCTTGGCTTCACCCCATCTGTGTGATACGGCCCCAATTTCACCACCTTGTCTCTAATACTTCTGCAGTCTCCTGGCCTGAGACGGAGTGCCCCAGTCTTGGAGAAAGGCTTGGGATTCAGGATGGCTGGCACAGAGCTGGGGCCTCTGGCGGGGGTTGGGGGGGGTAGCAGATTCTCAAAAGATGGGGCATGAGGACTTAGGATGTTGCTGCCCAGGAGGGACCTCCCTCTCTCGTCCTCCCTTCTCTGCCTCAGATGAGCTGAATTCGCAAAAGGACCAGACCCAGAATCAGGAAGCAAAGAAGGACACAATGTCCCTGCTCCAACATCAGGGGAAAATGGAGCTGTTCAGCACAAACTATCTCATTTTGAACTTGAGCCCAATTGCTCAGCTGAAGGGTAGGAGAATCAAAGACCCCAAGATGTTTCCAAGGACCAGTGTTGCTGCATGCACCAGGGAGGCAAAACACCCCGAGACAGGAAGAAAAAGCTGATTAGCTCCTAATTACCGTTAAATTATATATACATATACGTATTTTAAGTCAAATCTGCATGTCTAATGTGATCTTTTTTATTACATTTTAATAGTCTGGCTGGGATAAGGGAATGAAGAAGGAAGGTTTCTGTCACCCGTTGCAGGGAGGAGGGAAGTTATAATCAGGGTTGCAGGCAGCCTCTGGCCTGGGGTCTTATCCCTGGGAGCTGCTCTACAGGAGAGCAAGGAGGGGGCTGGGGGAGTCTTTGAGGCAACCCTGCCTCCCATCAAAGCCCCATTCTATCCAGGTGGGGGAGTCCATCTGGTTTGGGACTTGAAGAATGTTTCTTTCTCCAGACCTTAAAAATAGCTTCCCCATTTGGCTCTTCGGGTGCACATGCCTGGTTGTTCCCGGGGACTGCCAACCCCCCCTCCCCCGAATCTGACGATGGAGCAGACTGAGCACTCCAAGCCAAGAGTCCCTCTGCCACTGAAATAAGACCTTGGGTAAGTCCCTTCTCTTCACTGGGTCTCCGTTTCCCTAGCTGGAGGATGAAGGAGTTGGACTGGCTGTGCTCTGACGTCCCTTCTGGGGCCAGGGAGCTATGATTTACTCCCTGTTCATTTTCAAGACCTTTCTGTTCATCTCAGGGGAGCAGGAAATTTCCATACGCACTCACTCATCGGGCACTGGCCAGTTCCTTCTGCTGTCTAACCAGGGTCTCTCCTGCTGCAACTGTTACCCCTCCTCATTTTCTCTCCTTGGGGGACAGAGCCCTCACCCAGGCTGATTATAGTAACTCCTCAAAGAGTTGAAGGCTGTTACCAAAATCTCTTACACACACACACACATATTCTATTTTTAAATAACAGTGATTTCTCACTCTGAAAGTAAGGCTGCACCTGATCACTGCAGAAAAATTGGAAATAGACAAGTATAAAAAAGAAAATAAAAATCACCCATAATCCTCCCAGACTGAGATAACCACTATAAATTTTTCTTAATGCATCTACATGTGGAATTTTTTTTTCTGTTATAAAATTAAGGTTATACTTCAAATGTGGCTTTGGGTTGCCCCACACTTGGCCCTTAAAACTGGGCCAGCTTCTTCCTCCCTAGGCCCCGAGGATCTGCCATCCCTGCAAGCAGCTGCCCCTCTTGCTTCTGCCAAGAGGAGGGAGAGCTTGTTCTGTGGATGTGGGCCTCCCTTGGCTCATGGGCTCCTGGGAGGCCCAGAGTTTAATTCTGGCCATCTCTGTGAGTGAGCATGTGTGTGTGTGTGTGTGTGTGACAGTGCGGGAGAGAGAGGACATTAGTTACTGAGCAGAAGCACCCCCCAAGAGCCGACCCTAATGGGAGACCATAAAGGCACGATGGCAGTCAGCTCATCTTGGGCACTGCGGAGCTGTCCTTAGCTCCTTGCCATGGAGCAGCTGGAGCTTCTTGCTAAGCTAATCAATTCCCATCATTTGAGAAAGGAAAATAAGTGTGCAGTTTGCTGCCCGCCTTGTAGAAGGGCCCAGGGAGGTGGTTGCCCCCTGAGGCATTGCTGTCAACCCCCCACCTGCTGGCTGGGCCTCCCTGGACTTGGGGGAGGGGTGTCTCTCAGATCTCGCCCCCCCCTTTACTGGCCTACGGACTGGGACTTCTCAGCAATGTGTAGGGATGTCACACTCAGCAGGACCTGGATCTTCACCATCCCAGGACCGGATGGGTGAGACAGGGCCCCAGCAAGGGAGGGACATGCCTACGGCCACACAGAAAGTTGGTGGCTGAGCCAGGTCTGAAGCCAGTGTGGCCGACTACCAATCTGGTGTCATTTCCTACATGACAGCTTTTCTTTTCAGGGGTGGACTGAGAAGGTGGGCGGGGGGGGGGGGGCAGGGGGCGACAGACAACTCATCGAGTCTACTTTTTGCTTGTCTGTTTCATCCTCCTCAAGATCCTTCCCCCCTCCCACCCCCCCTCCCCCTGCCCAAGGAAGAAGTCACCACACTCTCAGCCCTGTGTTTGTATTGTTGAGTGACTATCCTCTGTGCAGGGGGAGGTCCTATCTAATATCTAACTCAGATTCTCCGGAGATTCCGTTGCCTTCTTTCATTCAACAGTATCTACTAAGCACTGATCACCACTCCCCGTCCCCCAACCAAGTACTTTAGGCCACATGGAACCCAGCAGAGAACATAACAGCCAAGTCCCTGCTCTCTTGGAGTTCATGTCCACCCAGCTGTGGTGCTCTCACTGGGAGGCAGAATGGCTATGCCCAATTTTCTGGTCATTTAAATCCAGCAAATGTTGTCTGCAGGGCATGGAGTCACACGTAGGGGACAGGGCTCCGTTGCAAATGTCCCAGTTACTGTTGCTATGTCAGCAGTCATCTCCAAGCTTAGGGATGTATGACAACCAATGCATTATGCTCATGTACTCTGGGGGTCAGGACAGGGCACAGGAGAGGCTGGCTTAGCTCTCCTCTACGGTACCTGGGTCTTCGCTGGGAAGACTTGAAGGCTTGGGTTACTCCTTGACCAGAAGTGTTTTACCCATGTGTCCGGTGGTTGATGCTGTTAGCAGGAGCTCCTACTTGTTGTCTCTCCTCCTGGGCTAGTCTGGGCTTCCTCCCAGCATGGCAACTGGGTTCCAAGGACAAAGTGTCCCAAGAGAGCCCGGGGGAAGCTGCCTTTCCCGTCGTCTCAGATGTCTCAGAGCACCACTTCTGCTGTGGTCTCAACACCACCACCATCACCACCCCCATGCTCCCGGATTCAAGGGGAAGGAATGCAGACACTACTTCCAGACGGGAGAAGTCTCAGTCATACCATGAGAAAACACATGAGATGAGAGAGATTGCTGTGGCCATCTGCGGCAGACACAGAGCCATGTGGGTCTTGCAGGAGTTCACAGCCTTTGGGAAGAAGCAGAGCATAAGAGAAAAGTAGCAAGTAGAAAGTAGAAAAGAGAAAAGTAGCAGTCTTTTCCCAGGCACTGTGGTCCGCCTGCCCTATACATCATTCAGACACCTCTGTGGAGGGTACTGTTAGCCCCGTTTTGCAGATGGGAAACCCGAGGCTCAGGAAGGCTACCCTGCCTGCCCTAAGTCGTCTGGCTGAGATCGGCATCCAGGTCTGTCTGCCTCCAAAGCCATAGTTCTTGACATTCTGCCTCTCCCTCCTTGTCCTTAAGTCATTTTTACCCCCCAGGTGCGGTGAGAAGCTGAGGCAGGCAGCTGGGGGCTTTGGATCTGGGAAGGCTTCTTATCAGAGGGGACACTTAAGCAAGACCTTGACAGACGCTTTCGACTCGGACACCTGGGGAAGGGAGTGGCTTTCCTGGTGCAGCAGCAGTGGGTTAGAGGATCCCCCAAATCACTCAGAGAATGAAGCTGTGGCCCAGGGACCACCACATCCACCCACCACTCATCAATATACTATAAACTCTACACCCCAAAAGCTGGGGACAGGGTGGGTAGACCCCAGAACAAAGGCAAAAGTTCCTCCACCATACGCCATCGGCATCCTCCTTCCAAGGCTGGGAGTGGGGCCAAGGTTCCCACCTGCCCCCACCTCCAAAGACCCACTTAGTTCTGCCTTTTGGAGGTAGGGAGAGTCTGAGCTGCCTCTGGTTCATGCTCAGGAGTTTCTGCTAATACAAATTGGGCCCCGGAGCAGATAGCATCCCCTCGGCAGGCTTGCTTTAGGGCATGGCAAATGGAAAGTTTGATTATCTCATCATAGGAATCTTGCATATTACACGAGCTGTTCCCACCTCTTCCAGGCCTCTCTCCCTTTCAAGTCTCCTGCTTTGCCCTCCTCCTCTCCCACCTACCCTTGCCCCACTCTATTTCTCTCTCCCTTTGTTTCCTTATTCCCATCTCTGTCTGCCCACCCCCACCCAAGTCCACTCTCCTCTCTCTCTGCTCTTTCCAACTGTCTCTCATCTCTCCCGTTTCCTGTCTCTCTGTCTCTGCTTCCCTCCTTCCCCTCACCCTCTCTTCCTCACTTTCTTTGGGCTGTCGGCAGCCCCCTCTCTTCCTGGACAGACCATCTAATTGAAATGGAGCACTCTAGAGAATGTTAATAGGAAAGGCAGCATTAATTAGCCAGCTCTGGCATAATTAGCTTCCTCTTCTCAATGCCTGGTGTCTAACTTGATAATGAGTCTCTCTCCGTCCAAACAGAGGACAGGAGGGACAAGGGGGACAGGCCATGCCTGGGGATGCTGGAAGGCCTCCTGCCTTCGGGCCACCCTGCTGGAGTCCTCAGGCTGCCCAGCCTGCCCTATCCTGCCAGGCCCTCCCGCTGCTTGTGCCCAAGTCTTGGGGAGACAGATGCCTGGCCCCGGCTCATGCCCAAAGGTTTGACGTTGCTGGAGCTGCATGTTAAGTGGTCTGAGTCTGACAAACAGTGGCTGCAGCTGCAGCGTCCCAAAGAGGGGGTGGGGAGCCATTGAGAGTTCTTGAGGAGCGCCGTGACAGGCATCTAGCTCTGTCACAGCCCCATGGCAATAGCTGAGCACATTACGGCCCCCAGAGGGGAGCGAAGAAATCCATTTATGTGACAGATAATGAGTAATATACTGCACAGACTGCATCATGCCCCAACCCTTGACCTTCCTTGCAATAGTGTGGGGCAGGGATGGCCACCTCTGTTTTATAGACAAGGACTCTGAGATTCAGAGAGGTTTTCCACACGGCCAAGGTTCAAACGACCAGGACCCAAATTCGGTCCATCTGATTCCAAAGATTGTGTTCTTTCCCTTCTACCCTGATACTTCTGCAAGGTACTTCAGAGTTGCTGATTAAAGAAAAGTGATTATAATGGAGTAACACTTCACATTGGCCTTGAGTTCTAAAATCAGAGCTTGAAGCAAAAGCCGGGAAATCATGTGCAGCCAAAGTTCCCCTTCGAAGAGCACTTACATGGGAAGGGATGTCTCTTCTGTCTGCAACTGGGTTGTGATTCTCCCTTTACTGTGACCTTGAAAGTCAAGATCTAGATGGGGGAGGTGTGGACAAATAACTTTTTTTTTTTTTTTTTTTTTGCTTTCTGAGTTGTGTATGAGTGATTGGATTCAGTTGAGTTAAATGCCTGCTTGATGTAATTCCATCGTAGTATTTGTGGACAGGGTCAATCCCCAGGGCTGGGCGACTGTAGCCATGGGGTACCATCCTCTCCATCTCTCCAGCCTGCTGACACTCTCCGTCTCCTGCAGGCTATGGACTCGGAGGATGACCCTTTGCTGCAGGATGTGTGGCTAGAAGAGGAGCAGGAAGAGGAGGAGGAAGCAACAGATGAGGCCTTGGGGAGGGCCCAGAAGCCAGGGCCGCAAGCTGGGGAAGCAGGGCAGTGTTGCTGGCGGCGTTGGACCTTGCCTGCCCGGCCCCCGGCCTCGGGTTTCTGGAGTACCCTGGGCTGGGCTTTCACAAACCCGTGCTGTGCGGGGCTGGTGCTCTTCCTGGGCTGCAGCATCCCCATGGCCCTGTCAGCCTTCATGTTCCTCTACTACCCGCCGCTGGACATTGACATCTCCTACAACGCCTTTGAGATCCGCAACCACGAGGCCTCCCAGCGCTTCGACGCCCTCGCGCTGGCGCTCAAGTCCCAGTTTGGGTCCTGGGGGCGCAACCGGCGCGACTTGGCCGACTTCACTTCTGAGACGCTCCAGCGCCTTATCTCAGAGCAGTTGCAGCAGCTGCATCTGGGAAACCGCTCCCGGCCGGCCCCCAGGCCCCCACGGGCAGTCCTTGCGGCCCCAAGGCGCCGCCGCCCAGGCCTGTCCCCCGACACTTCTGCGGACCAGAAGGCTGAAGCCAATCGGAGTGGGCGTCTTCGGCGCGAGGCCCCACCCCCGGCGGACCTGGCAGCCAACCAGAGTGAAGGCCCAATGAACCGGAGGCTGGAGAAGAATGGGCAGTGCCAACCCAGCGCTCCGCCCCCTGCTGTGGCTGCGGCCAATCAGAGCCGAGCCCGCCGAGGTGCCTCACGCTGGGACTACTCCCGCTCCTACGTGAGTGCCAACACCCAGACGCATGCGCACTGGCGCATCGAGCTCATTTTCCTGGCCCGCGGCGACGCAGAGCGTAACATTTTCACCAGTGAGCGGCTGGTCACAATCCACGAGATTGAGCGCAAGATCATGGACCACCCGGGTTTCCGGGAGTTCTGCTGGAAGCCCCATGAGGTGCTCAAAGACCTTCCACTGGGGTCCTACTCCTACTGCTCCCCACCCAGCTCGCTCATGACCTATTTCTTCCCCACTGAGAGAGGCGGCAAGATCTACTATGATGGCATGGGCCAGGACTTGGCTGACATCCGGGGTGAGCAGACCTGTGTGTGGCTGGGGGTGGGGCTGGATGGGGAGGGGCTCGTAAGGGGCAGGACCTCCGTGAGGCTGGGGGTTGGGTTTTCGTGGGGTTGAGACGAGGTGCTTTCGAAGCGCATAGGAAACCTGGCCTTGAACTCACAGCTGAAGGAGGATGGGGTGGAACCTGGCTGTGGGGTGGAGTCAGGCGGGAGCTGCCTGCTGGGCGTGACCTGAAGGTGACAGGTTGAAGGGCTGGGAGCAGGGTTGGGTGTGAGATGGGATTCGAGGGAGGCAAAGAGGGAGGTTTGGACGCATACCTGGGTTGAGGGAAATTGGGAGTTAGAGAGCATGGGCTGGGGCTTGGGCATGAGGTTCGTTAGAGGGAAGCCTGGGAGTGGTGGTAGAAGACTGGGCATCTAACCAGGGGAAGAGACTGGGGCTGAAGGGAGACCAAGGTGGGGTTAGTTCCAGGTAATTTGGGGATGAGACTTGAAGAGGGTTAGAGAATGGTCAAAGGGCTTGGGGGCTTAGGTGTGCCTTTTAAGGGAAACATGGACAGGGTTCTAGGGAGATGGAGGGGGACTGGAATGGGAAGGTGGAGTTCTAGGACTGCAAAGACTGAGCCTTGGTATCAGGTGAAGTTCACATGCAAATAAAATGTGAATTTATTGGGGGCTGCCTGAGCGGGTCTCGGGGGCTGCTGCTCGTGGTTAGTGAGTTCTTTAAACCCTCTCTCTGTCCCATTAGGGACAGTTGGAGGCAGCCTGAGGGGGAGGTTCCTACCTCCTTCGAGAGGAGTCAGATGGTGAGGAGGGCAGGGTGATGTTGATGGAGGGCTGGGGGGCGTTGACCCTCTGAGTTCCTTGGGCCCCCACCCCTGCCCCTGCAGGCTCCCTAGAGCTGGCCATGACTCACCCCGAGTTCTACTGGTATGTGGACGAGGGCCTCTCCGCAGAAAACCTCAAGAGCTCCCTCCTGCGCAGCGAGATCCTGTTTGGAGCACCCCTGCCCAACTACTACTCGGTGGACGATCGCTGGGAGGAGCAGCGGGCCAAGTTTCAGAGCTTTGTGGTCACCTACGTGGCCATGCTGGCCAAGCAGTCTACTAGGTAGGAGGTCCCAATGCACCAGTGTGTATTTGCCCTTGTGTATACCAGGAAAGGGCTGTGTTCGGGCAAGAAACTATCTTCTCGGGCTTCTTTTTCCTAAACCCCAGATCACGTGCTCTCAACCTTCTCCCTAGGAAGTCTCTCTTCCTGAATCAGGGGCAGAGCCAGGTGCATCCTCGCTGTCACTCTGACAGCTGATAAACCCTTTTCTTGATCAGTGCTAATGGGTACTGAACATGACAGCTTTGGCAGAGGCAGGGAATCCCGCAGCTCTTGCCCCTGGAGGTGTGGAGTACTGCTTTTCTCCTGAGATGGTGCTAGAGGGCTTTCTGGAAAGACTGTTGACCGGGGAGTATTGGCCTCTCTGCCTTTACTACCCAGGGAGATGGTTGGTGACTCGCTCTTCTTCTCTAGGCCACAGTTTCCCTACTTGTAAAATGGGAATGGTAAGTCCTGGTACCCTTCTGGAGGCATTAGGAGGAAATGATCCAAGAGATGTGAAGGTGCTCTCAGGCAGTGAGTGCTTTGGTTGTCCTTCAGACGTTGGGATATGTGTCTGCGAATACAACTAGGCCTGTCCTCACCCAGAAAGGGCATTAGATAGTTCATTTGTCAGTCCTGATGGACAACTGGAATGCCTCTCAGTCCACTGCCCTGACAGACCAGCCCCATACACAGGAGGAAATATTCTGCCTGAAATACCCTTGTTCCTCCATTACTCATCCATTAGTTTGAGCAACTACGTTGAGCAACGACTGTGAAAATCAGCTAAGATTCATGTGGTACAGAGCAGGTAAAAGCCCCTTATACACATCTCATTTAGTCTTCACACCGACCCAGCGAGGTAGGTGCCATTCTGAGTATCTCCATTTTATAGTTGAGGAAATTGCGGCACAGCACAGTTAAAGAAGTTGTCCAATGATAAATCCGTAAGTGGTGGAATGGCATGAAAATCCAGGCTTTCTGGGGTGCCTGCGTGGTTCAGTCAGTTAAGCATTCGACTCTTGATTTCGGCTCAGGTCATGACCTCAGGGTCCTGAGATGAACTCCGCATTGGGTGCGGATCCTGCTTAAGATTCTCTTCCTTCTGGGGCGCCTGGGTGGCTCAGTGGGTTAAAGCCTCTGCCTTCGGCTCAGGTCATGATCCCAGAGTCCTGGGATCAAGCCCCTCACTGGGCTTTGTGCTCGCTGGGGAGCCTGCTTCCCTTCCTCTCTCTCTGCCTGCCTCTCTCCCTACTTGTGATCTCTCTCTGTCAAATAAATAAATAAAATCTTAAAAAAAAAAAAGATTCTCTGCATATGCTCTCTTTCTCAGAAACAAACAAACAAAACAAAACAAAACCCAGGCTTTCTAATCTGGACTCCTTACCCTTTGTGCTTTTATGCCAGTCACTGCACTAGGAACCTTCTCCCAGTCATGCTTCTTTGCCAAGAAAACCCCTGTTCATCCAATAAGATACAGCCTGGGCAGATCAAAAGCCCACTCGCCCCCCTTCCACCATGCCCTTCCTTCTCCCTACAGGAGGCAGGAAAGAGCATACACTGAGGTAGACATATCTGGGGTCACATAACAGAGACTTCCCTTAGCTGTGGGAGTCCTAGTGGGTTCTTTCACCTCTCTGAGCTACAGTTCCACCGTGGCCCTTGGCAGTCTGTATTTTAGTTGTTTAATTCCTTGTCACTCAAAGGGCAGCCCTCAGATCAGCAGCATCAGCATCACCTGGGGACTTGTTATAAATGCAGAATCTCTAGGACTTTCCTTGACTTGCAGGATTCCCAGGTGACTTGTTTGCACATTAAAGTTTAAGGAAGTCTAGTTTCATTACATTTCAGTAGACTGGGAGTTTGTTGAGACTGGGATTGTTCCTGGCTCGCTTCTACAGGCCTAGCCCCTGTGCCAGGAACCCCTTAGTAGGGATTTGTCTAGGGAATGAACGAGTGGATGGGTGGATGGATGAATAAATGGGGGTGTTCCTGAGAAAGGTGCTTTGCTGGGTTGGGAAGCTGGGAGGGGCTGGCTGAAGAGGATCTTTAGGGTTTCAGATACTGACAGTTCCTTCTGTGTAATATGTTCAGCTGCTGAGTCAAAACCTCCACCTGTGTAGAAAAGCCTCTCGCCCCCCTTCCTATCCCTCTAGAGCTTCACAGGTTTGGTGACAAGCAGAGTCTCTATAGACTTGACTTCAGTATCTTCTTGTGGAATAATCAGATCCTTTTATTATTCTATTATTGGTTACCCATCAGGTGGCAACATGTACCTTAACTTATTGCAGAATACAACACATAATCTCTTTTACTACTTCCCTGATGATACTAGAATCTTAGAACATGTTCACTGTGCTTATATCCCTTCAGCCTTTGCATTTTGTTGCATGCCTTTTAATTCTATATACATTTAAGCCCTGTAAGACATTACATTATTACTTTACTGAGTCAGTACTCATTTATATTTACTCACATATTTACTTTCCCTGTTGCTCTTCATTACCTTCTGCAACTTCATGTTTCCCTCTGGAATCATTTTGCTTGTATCTGAAGAAATCTCTTTAGTAGGATTTTTTGTTTGTTTGTGGGGTTTTTTTTTTGGTTTTTTTTTTTTTTTTTGGTGCAGGTTTGCTGGTGATAAATTGTGTTGCTTGCCTAGAAAACATCTTTAATTTACTTTCATTTCTGAAGCATATTTCTGCTTGTATAGAATTATAAATGGGTAGTTTTCTTTTAATGCTTTAAAGTTGTTAGTCCATTGTGTTCTGATTTCCATCATTTCTGTGGAAAAGTCAGCTGTAAATATTTTTGTTGCCCCTTTGAAAATTATCTTTTTTCTCTGGCTTCATTTAAGATTTCTTTTTGGCTTTGGTTTCAGCAAGACTGGGAAAACTATGATTTATGTTGGTGTAGTTTTCTTTGTATTTGTTCTGCTTGGGGTGCACAGAACTTCTTCAATCTGTAGGTTGATAACTGTCATCAGTTTTAAGAGTTTCCTGGGTATTCCCTATTCAAATATTGCTTTTACCTTTTAGGATTCCTTTTTAGGATTCTAATTACACAAATGTTAGATCTTTTCACTGAGTTCCATGTGTTTTCAGTGCTCTTTCCAAGGTTTTAATTTTTTTTTTCTATGTTCTGGTATATGTTACTTTCTGTGTTTAATTGCCTTCTGTGTTTTAGATATTCCAGTTCACTGTTATACTCTAGTCTTCTGTTATATCTAATCTGCTAATTAATGTCTATTGAGATTTGAAGGTTAATGTTATATTTTTCTGTGGAGAATTTCCACTTGATTCTTTGTTATTGATCTAAATCTTTGGAGAAATTCTTCAGTTTTATTTACTTTGTCTATATTATCCTTTCTCTCCTTAAACATATTAATTATCATTATTTTAAAGTCCTTATCCGTTGACTTTTGATATAGGGATAACTTGTGGATTTGTTTCTGTAATCTGTTCTTCACTTGGTTTTTGGTCATGTGGTCCTGTCTATGAGTATGCCTGGTAATTTTTCTAAAAGATTTTATTATTTAATTGACACAGAGAGAGAGATCTAGAGAGGGAATACAAGCAGGGGGAGTGGGAGAGGGAGAAGCAGGCTTCCTGATGAGCAGGGAGACCAATACAGGGCTCGATCCCAGGACCCTGGTATCATGACCTGAGCTGAAGGCAGATGCTTAACAACTGAGCCACCCAATGTCTGGTAATTTTTATTGAGTGATGAACATTGTGTATAAAAAACAAAGAAGTCCAGATGATATTTTTTTCATGCACAGAAAGTTTATCCTTCTCTCCACTAGGCAGAGTTGTAACTGATCACCTTAAGTAGCCAACCATTTCACTGAGTCAAGGCTATTTTTCAGCCCTGCAAAGTCTCAGTCTGCTTCTTGTTTGCTCTTGATTCTCTAGAATTTTCAGCTGGGAGCCTGGTGTATTCTGCACAACTCTTTCCCCTGACAGGTTACAAAGTCTAATATTTGTTTCTCAAAACTACAAAAACAAAAACAAAACTCACTTTTTCAGAGGCTTTCTGCTTAGACTTTTAGCCTAATGCTTCCTGCAGCTCCAGTACTCAGTACAAGTACTGAGAAAGAAACTGACATTTTATTCTGCTGGTCTACAGGTTTCTGCCCAAAACTCTGCTAATTCATCTGACTCCCAGCCTTAATTTTTAGCTTTCTGCCTGTGTTCATAATCAGCAGATGCCTCCCGGATGAAAACAGCCATAGAAGGACAATTTACCTTTCCTAAGTTCTCTTTCCAGAGTCTTCCTGGAGTTCCTCTGCTCATTATTCTCATATACTCTCTACTGTCCTCAGATTATTTTTTATTTTACCTGATTTTTTGTAGTTCTTGGCAAGAATATTGTCTTCCATGAGCTATTCCTTTATACCTCAGAGTAAAAATTTGGGCCTGTGTCTTTTTATAGCCAGCAACTAAGATAGGACCTAGAACTTCAAAGGCACTATATAAATGCTATACAAATGAATGAATTAATTAATAACTAAAGAGTTGCTTGATCTTTCAGTGTTCTACTCTAATGAAAGATCCATTAACCTATTTATTTCAACAAAGTAGATAATCCAAAGATATTTTCTACTTGGCTTTTAAATGTTCCATTTGGTTTTTTAAACAGCTTTATTGAGATATTGACATACAAGCCAGCTGCGCATGCTTAAAATTTACAGCTTGATTAGTTTTGGTACATGAATACACCATAAAACCTTTACCATAATCAAGATGGTGAACATATCCACCTCCCACAAAAGTTTCCTTCTGTACCCTGGCTAATGACTCCATCCTCCCCCTTCTTGTCTATCCGCCCCTACCTCAGGCACCACTTTCCATTTTCTATCACTGTATACTGGTTTTCATTTCCTAGAATTTTATATTCTTGGAATGATACAGTATGCACTCATTTAGTTGACCTCTTTCAGCCTAATTATTTTAAGTTATATCCATGTTGTTACAGGTATCAATAGTTTGTTATTTTTAGATGCTGAGCAGTAATCCAGTGTGTGGAGATGCCGTATATTTCTATACAGGTATCTAATTGTTCCAACATCGTCTATTGAAAATATCATCCCTTCAACAAAGATTGCCTTTGCACCTAGGACAAAAATCTATTATCCTTATATATGTGGGTTTATTTCTGGACTCTCTGTTCTGTTTCATCAATCTATTTCTTTATTTGCATATTTAAAAAATACACACACACATGGGGCTATTTCAACTTTAAAAAAATTCATTTAAAAAATATACATAGGGATAGTAATGTTTCTATTTCTTCTTGCATGAGCTTTGGTAGTTTTGAGTCTTTCGTGAAATTTGTCCATTTCATTTAAATTGTCAAATTTGTTGGTATAAAGTGGTTCATAATATTCCCTTATTATCTTTTAAATATCTACAGAAACTAGTGATGTCACCTCTTTCATGTGTATCTTCTCTCTTTTTTCATGATTAGTCTGGCTAGAGGTTTATTGATTTTACTATTCTTTTCAAAAAACTAGCTTTAGGGTTCTTTGATTTTTTTCTATTGGCATTGTTTTGTTTTTCATTAACTTTTCTGATCTTCATTATTTCCTTTTGTCTGTCTACATGCAATTTTCTCTTGTTATACTTTTTGAAGTAGAAGCTGAGGTCATTAATTTGAAACCTTTCTTCTTTTTCAATATAGGCATTAGTTGCTCTAAAATTCCTTTTCAGTATTGTTTTAGCACATCCCATGAATTTTCATATGTTGTGTTTTTATTTTCATTCAATTCAAATAGTTTTTTTTTTAAAGATTTTATTTATTTGAGACAGAGAGAAAAAACACAAGCAGGGGGGTGGGGCAGAGGGAGAGGAAAAACTAGAAGCAGACTCCCCACTGAGCGGGGAGCCCGATGCAGTCTTGATCCCAGGACCTGCTATTTCCATTTCTTTTCATTCCTTTGTGTAGATCCATGTTTCCATCTGTTATCCTTCCCTTTGTACCTGAAGGACTTCCTTTGACATCTCTTGTAGTCCAGATGTCCTGGACTTTTGTGTATTTGAAAAAGTCTTCATTTTGCCTTTGCTTTTGAAATATAGTTTTGCTGGGTATAAAATTCTGGGTCAGCTGTTTCCCTGTAGGTAAAAGATACTGTTCCATTGTCCTCTCATTTGCATTGTTTCTGATGAGAAGTCATCCTTAGTTTTGTTCTTCTGTATGTGTTGGGCCTTTCTCCTCAGGCTGCTTTTAAGACTTTCTTTTGATTACTGGTTTTGAGCAATTTGATTATGATGGGCATTGTTGTCGTTTCATGGTTTTTTGTTTGTGGGTTTTCTTTTTTTTTTATTTTTGTACTTGGATTAGTTGCTTGAGCTTCTTGAATCATCAGGCCTATAGTTTCCATTAAGTTTGGGAAAGTTTCACTCTCCCTTGGGTGGGTGAGATATATAACCCATTATGCTGCATGGGAGCCCAGCAACTCTCAAGGTGATAAGTGAAGATAAGCACAGGACCCATTTTGCTTCTCATCTCTCAGGTATCATCATCCTATGTTGTCTTGTGTCCAGAATCTTGTTTTATATATTTTCTTTCGTTGTTGTTGTTGTTGTTAATTTTAGGGGGAGGGTAAATCTAGATTTCATCTTATCTCTCTGTCATGGCCAGAAGCAGATGTCCCTCCTGTTTGTATTTTAAAACTCAGTGTGATAAGCTGGTTATGTTTTTGTTATTATTAAGAATAGCTTGTGTTCCCCACACATGGAATAGCTGTGTGGAAGCTGGTTTGAATTTAGGGTTTTGCAGTGAATATTGAGGATTAGGAGATGACAAAGTATTCGACAGTGATTGATAATTGTCTGTGTCGAGCAGGGTCTCAACGTTGGCCATACATTTGAATCACCTGGGAGATTTTTAAACACTGATGACTCGACCCCACCCCAGAAATTCGGGTTTAATTTGTCTAGTGTCCAGCCTGGACATCAGGATTTTTGGAAGCCCCCAGGTGACTCAACATAGAGCCAAAGTAAAGAGCTACTGCGGAGGTGGATAACTCCTGTTCCTCCAAGTGTCAACAGCCATCTGCAACCCACTTCTGTGTTTCCTCTCTACCCCTCCAGCAAAGTCCAGGTTCTATACGGGGGGACGGACCTCTTTGATTATGAGGTGCGCAGGACCTTCAACAATGACATGCTCCTGGCCTTCATCAGCAGCAGCTGCATCGCAGCCCTCGTCTACATTCTCACCTCCTGCTCTGGTAGGCCTCCTCAGAAGGCCCATCAGGAGCCAGCTCCCCTCCCCCTTCCCTGTGTGCTCCTGTCCCACCAAAACCTGCCTTCTCCAGAATGCCACGTCTTGAATCCACTGTGTCAGGGCTGGTGGAGCAGTGTGCTCAGAGATCACCTTCCAACCCCAGGCAGGTGGACTGTAGTCCAGACTCAGCTCAGGCCATACCTGAGGGCCCCTGCTCCCAGGACCCTGCATGCTTAACCTTGTACCCTTTGACCATTGTTTCCTTGCTAAAAATTTTGTTTGGGGGGTCTGGAATATCGGGCCCTCCTTTATGGATTATTCCATTGCATGTTTTATAGTCCTAGGTCAGCTGCCCTTTTTCCCTTAGTTCACCTTAATACCACCTTCCCACTATCCTGGCTGCTTCTTACTGTGTATACAGTAGGTACTCTCTATTGCCCAAGCAAATGACAGGTTCATCATACCTTCAAAAATGGAAAAGACATCCTTTCATTCACATAACAAATATAAATTCAACACTGACTATGTGTCGGGTGCCCTGAGGCACCAGAAATCCAGTGATGAACATCACAGACACATTTACTAGCCCCATGGAACCTCTCGTCTACTGGGGTGAAATATATAATAATTCCCTACCAGCAACTGAGGTCAGTTCTATGAAGGTGAGGGCCTGTGAACCACCCACTCAGATGGCTCCCTCTGCCACTCTGGCCTCCTGCGTGGACCCTTCTCTCTGGGCATGAGAACTGTTCAGGGCATACCCGGGGTGGTGAAGGGCACTCTGCGGGGACACGGGGAATGAGGAAGGACCCAGCTGTGTGCCTGAAGGGTGTGTGGTCTGTTTGAGCCTCCCACTCTAACCCATGTATCTCTCACCCTGCCCAGTGTTCCTGTCCTTTTTCGGGATTGCCAGCATCGGCCTCAGCTGCCTGGTGGCACTCTTCCTGTACCACGTGGTCTTTGGCATCCAGTACCTGGGCATCCTCAACGGGGTGGCTGCCTTCGTGATAGTGGGCATCGGTGAGTCGCCTCTGTGGCATGGCAGGAAGGGTGGAAAGGAGGTGAAGATTTGGAATAAGGGGCCTCATTCTGGGGAGGCATGGAGGGTGGGGCTTGGATTCTGGGGCGGGGGCCAAAGTCAGATGGCTCTTTCCAAACTCCAGGCTGAGTAGTAGGACTCCCTGGGAGCCTGATCTCTCGGGGTGGGTGGGGGGCCACTCAGCCTTGGTGCAGGCCCAGCGTGGGTCTGATTCTGGAGAGAGCAACGTGATCCTGAGCCCGCCCCTGCTGGCCTGGGGCTCCCGCCCGTAGGTGTGGACGATGTCTTTGTGTTCGTCAACACCTACCGCCAGGCCAGCCACCTGGAGGACCCACAGCTGCGGATGATCCACACCATCCAGACGGCCGGCAAGGCCACGTTCTTCACCTCCCTGACCACGGCCGCTGCCTATGCAGCTAATGTTTTCTCCCAGGTGAGAGATGGCCTTTGTCCCGGGCCCGGCCTCCCCCTTATGCCCATAGACCCTGGGCTCGCTCCTCTCACTCACCCCTTCTCTTGCAGCCACACAGCATTGGCCTCGAGGCTCCTGCCATATCCCTAGACTCCGTTCCTGCTCCTGGTTGCCATTGCCAGAAATTAACAAATGGAGAAATTATAACAATATAAATAGTATTTATTATTAATGCTCATTAATAGTAATCCAACCTCTGCCCTGAAGGGTATGTGGCAATTTGCAAAGCTCTTAGTTTTTAAGACATATGAGAAAGGTACAATTCCATCCCTTTTCTCCTAATACTGAAACTGAAGCCCAGAGAGGTAATGTGACTTCCTCAAGGTCACACAGCTGGTCAGTGGTGAGCCTGACCAAGTCCATGGACCTCCAGTCCAGAGCCCTTCCCACCCAGCAGCTTTGCCCTACATTGTCATCCTTCTCATCGATGTCCCTCTCATTGGCCCCGTGCTCCTTCAGGCCCCTGAGTTGGGCTCAGGAGAAGGATCTGAGTTACTGAATTTGGGCCAGGTCCTTGGCGCTGACAGAACCCAAAAAGCAGTGAGCCCACCTGAGCTTTCAAACATTTAAGGACCTGGGCCAAGTATCCCATCTAGAAACCACTAGATGCTTTGAGAGTATCTAGGCCTTGCTAGAGAATTGTGTCCCAAAAACAGGCAGAGCTGGGTTCTAGGTCCCTCTTGTGACTGGCTGTGTGCCCTTAGGACCTCCAGGCCTCACTCACCTCCTCTGTGGCTTATTCAGGGCCTGAAACAAGCTGGCTGTCCAAGTTTTTCACAAGCAGCAAGGGCTTGCATGCTGCTGGTTAGTTTCCCTCTGACCGCCACATCCCTGTGTGTGTCCCTGGGACACCCCATTGCTCCGCAGCCCCAGGAACACCTGTGAGCACTCTCTCCCTTTTGCTCACTCACTTGTGGCCTGCTATAACAGGCTGTCTTCCTCCGAGCCCCAGTCACTTCGGTAACGACCATTAGTGAGCGCTTACTCTGTGCCAGACACGGCTGTGGGCAGCAAGGCACAGTGTGGACCTGAGCTTCCCCCAGTCCTTTGCCTTCCAAGGTCCTCCTGGCAGCCTGGGCCTCCTCACTCCCCCCACCCCGCATTCTGGGGTCCTGAGTGCCTTTGGCTGCAGGGATGCAGGCTGCCTGGATGCTGGACCCGAGCAGCCTCACAGCCCACCTGTACCTCTCCATTGCCAGATCCCAGCCGTCCATGACTTTGGCCTGTTCATGTCTCTCATCGTGTCCTGCTGCTGGTTGGCTGTGCTGTTCACCATGCCGGCCGCCTTGGGCATCTGGAGCCTTTACATGGCGCCACTGGAGAGCGCCTGCCAGACCAGGTGAGCGGCCGTAGAGCTGGAGGGGCCGTGCCCTCCTCCCACTGAATGTCCATAACGGGTCCTCCGGGAACCTCAGCACCCCCCCCCTTCTAAAAGCTTTCTGGTCCTTTATGGAGCACCTTCTGTGTGCCCAGTTCTCTGCTGGGCACTCCTGCAGGTACAAGGAGGGAGAAGAGAATCCTGCCGGGTAGTTACCATTTGGGAACACCTACTCTGTGCCGGGAAGTGGGCAAAGTGCTTTCCTACAAGACCTTATTCCCCCACCAGGACCCTTGGAGCTAGGTTCCCTTGTTTCTCCCTGTTTACTGATGAGAAAGCAAGGGCTGGGGGAGGGTGGGTGACATTCTCAAGGTCGCCCATTCAGTAAGCAGCAGAGGCAAGATTTCAACCCAGTGGTCTGAATGGCCCCCATGCCAGCCTCCATGTTAAAGGCTTCTCGCGTTCTCGCCTCGGTGGAGTAAACATATTTAGACATAGTGAACTGTGTGCAGAGTTGGATGGGTCGGCCCCCAGTTGCTGCCAGAAGGTGAAGGGTTGGGGTCTTGCAGCTGAGTGATCTGGGGAGGAAGGAGGGGGGGAGGCCACATGGAGTCGGGCCTGGGTGGCGGGCTGGGCTTGGGTACCAGGAATGACAGGGGCTCTGGGCTTGGGGCGGGCCACACCAGGGCAGGGGACCCTCTCCCTGGGTCATGGCTGCCGTCACCCTTTGTCTCCCTAGAGGAAGTGTGGCGGCACCGGGGGTCTGGGTGGAGGGGGTTGGGGATGGACCCGGGAAGAAATCAGGCAACGGGCTCCTGGGAGTCTGTGCTGAAGGTCCCCCAGGAGACGTCCACAGCAGCATGTCGGGGCTCAATATGGCAGCTGGGGCTTTGCCCACTTGCCCTGCGCACCTGGGGCCCTCGGGGCTGAACCCGCTCCCCCACTGTGTCCGCAGCTGCCACCAGAAGTGTGGCCGCAAGAGCTCCCTGCACTTTCCTGGGGACGTGTTCACCGCCCCGCAGCGGGCTGGGGACAGCCCTGCCCAGGGCCCCATGCCCTACCTGGACGATGACATTCCCTTGCTGGATGTCGAAGAGGAGCAAGGTGAGTGTGGCCCCAACCTGCCCTGCTGACCCTGGTGAGAGCCGAGCCTGCCTCTGTCAGGGAGGTCGCTTTTGATGAGATGTTGTGAGGACAGGCGGGTGCTCACGGTTTCGGGCATCCTCATCAAGCATTTGGGCTTCCCTAGAGAGGATGGGGACCAGGGTGGCCTTTGACCTCTGAGGGGCTGTTGCTCTGTCCTGGCAGTGTCGCTGGAGCTGGGAGAAGAGTCCCTGGTGTCTGTGCCCCCCGAGAGCCTCCAGCCAGCCCCTGACCAGGGCAGCCGCGGGCAGCTCATTGCCCAGCTGCAGGAGCTGCTGCACCACTGGGCCCTGTGGTCCGCGGTCAAGAGCCGCTGGGTGATCGTGGGTAAGTGCGGTCTCTGCCCTCCTTCCCCTCTGACTTGCAGCTTTTCCCCAGTGCCTGAGGCATGGGGGACAGACATCCCCCAAGGACGCATTGGCCATGGGAGTCCAGCACCCCTCCTGCAAATGACCCTGGGTTGGCGTGTCGCACCTCCCCTTCCTGTGTCGAATGGAGCTGGTCCCCCATAATTGTTGCTGATGGAGCGCCTGCTGTGTGCCAGTCACCACACCGGGCTGTAGAGCAGAGCACTTGATTCTTGGGCTCTGGAGTCAGACCAGCGTGGCCAGGTTGGAATCCTAATTCTACCATGTACTGGCTGGGTAACCTGGAGTATGTCAGTCAGTCTGAGCCTCAGTTTCCTCGCCTGTTCCTGAGGATAAGAATAGTGTCTATCTACTAGGGCAGAAGGAGGGCAAACCACGGTGCAAGGAAAGAACGCGGCCCAGGGTGTGGCATGCAGTAAGTGCTCAATAAAGGCTCCGTGCTGTTATTATTCTAATCACGGACTGTATTTAGGGCTGTGTATAATCAGGCAGACGCGGCGGCTCTTTAGAAACTGTTAGGTACTTTCTTGCCTAAGAGTGCAACCTTGCAGCTTCTCGTCTGCCTCCCCAAGTGACACATATAACATCCAGCCCTGACCCCCAGAGGACCAGTCCCTGACCAGCGTCACCCGCAGGCTGCCGTGCCGCACCTCTGCCAGCTCCCTGGGGACCCTGCCCCTCACACTGCTCCCCCCAGAAAGGGAGCAGCTCTTCCCCAGGGCTGTGAAGGTCCCCCCAGCCCCCCGGGCCCACCTAGCATGCCTCCTCTCCTGGCAGGGCTCTTCATCTCGGTCCTCATCCTGTCCCTGGTCTTCGTCAGCCGGCTCCGCCCCGCCAGCCGGGCCCCCCTGCTCTTCCGGCCCGACACCAACATCCAGGTGCTGCTGGACCTCAAGTACAACCTGAGCGCCGAGGGCATATCCTGTATCACCTGCTCAGGTGAGAGTTCAGTCGGGGTGTCCCCTCCGGCTCCCTGCTCTCTTTGGAGTTCAGGTCTCAAAGCCTGTCAACCTGTGAGATGCAAGGTCCAGGCTCCCGTCACTGTGCGACCTCAGCAAATCATTTCACGTCCGAGCCTCAGTGTTTCCCCATTTCTTGAAACAGGTATTTACCGGGTGCTGGGGAAACTGTCGTGGGCTGGACAGGCTTCCTGAGCTCCGGGAGTTCACTTGCCTGCTGGGGGCCGGCATTGGGATAGTAGGTAGCTGTGATGGAGGAAGAACGGGGAGCCTGGGGAGCTCAGCATCATGGAGGGCTTCCTGGAGGAGACAGTGTCTAAGCTGAGACTCAAAGAAAGGGAAAGTCTTAGCCAGGCTGAGAGAGAAGAGAAGAGGTCTTGGCAGAGGGAAGCACCAGCGATGGGCAAGACTGAGGCCAAGTTTGAGAGAGTCAGTCGCAGGAGCTAAGGCAAGGCAGGTAGGCCGGGCCAGGGACTAGAGGACTGGAGTCTGCATTTGATTCTAATTGTCAGGCGAGCTCCTGGAGGGTTTTAGGCAGAGAAGGGCCATGATTGAGTCTCCTGGGCGCTGTGTGGATGTGGAAGGGAGGGTGAGGATAGAAGCTGGCTGGAAGACCAGGCAGGAGGCTGCTGCCCCCATCTGAGCTTGAGACAGTGGGCCTGGGGCCAGCGTGCTTATGGTGGCCGTGGAGTCAAGAGGTTTTGAGGAGGTAAAATCCATAGAAACAGTGATGAGGAGTGGGCGTCAGGGATGAGCAAGGACGTGAGTTGAAGATGTCACCTTGCTTTAGAGGTCGTCTGATCCAGGCCCCTCATTTCACAGAGGGGAGCCGGAGGTTGGGGTTGGGGCCAGGGGAGGTTGGCGCAAGGTCATCCAGCTTTGCCAGGTCCGTTGGAATCCAATGAGAAGATGCTGGGCTTGTCCTTCCAGCTCCTAGGAGAAGATCCGCCGGCTGCTGTAATTGCCTTCATTTAATTAGGGCGGTGTTCACATTAACCTGGCCTTCCCCTCCGTAATGGCATTAGCCAAATGCACGATAATCGACTGCAGCTCGGAGAGGCGCCTGAAGAGCGCCTCCGAAATTGGAGCCAGCCCCGGCCGCATCCCCAGCTCCTCTCCCGCCCGTGTGTACGCATTAGACTCCATGACCACTGCGGCTCGGAGACCACCTGCTGTCCCTCGGGGCTCAGAGTCAAAAAGCCAGTCCCATTTCCTAGATGGGTGAAACCCAGAATGGTGCTGAAGCTCCTAGAATTGTCCAGAGAAGGGCCAGGACGCTGGCCCAAGTCCAGCCCCCCCCAACCCCTCGGCCCTCTTGGCTCCCTGAACCGCCCTTGGGGAGGCCTGTTGGGATTGTGGCAGAAAGGGCTTTCAGGGCCACCAAGACAGGATCCAAATGAGGCTCTTCCTGTCACTTCCTCCGCAGGTCACAGAACCTCCCCGAACCTCTCTGCTTTCTCCTCTGTCATATGGGGTTAATGATAGCGACCTCCGAGAATTACTGTGAAGATTGCATCTTTGAAGGCGTAAGATTCCTCTCATGAAACAACAACAAAGGAAACCAGAAAATTCATCCCCAGTTGTTGAGGCAAAACAGGACAGTCTCCCGTCATCTCGGCTGGTGGATGGCGTCCCATTTCTACTTGTTCCTGCTCGTGGAGCATTTATCATGAGCTAAATGCGTGAGATGCAGGTCCTGTTTGGTCCTGCTGCCCACCCTCTGGAGGCTCGGCATCACCCCATTTGACAGAGGAGGGACTTGAGACGCGGCGAGGATGAGGAGGGAAAGTGCCAGAGTGTCTTTCTCCAGATGGAGCCTTCCTTTTGACTTAAGATTCTTGCAAATTCAATATTTGGCGGTTTTTTTTTTCAGTTCTATCCAGTTTCTTTCAGACCCCTGTCACCCGTCCCCCAAGCCGAGGGCCCCGAGGCCCGTGTCCCTGGGGTGGGCAGCTCTCTCAGTCTCTGCCTTCCCCTGCCGGGCTCAGCCAGGGAGGCCCGGCTGTCCCTAACGAGGCCCGGGGGTAGGTCTGTTCCAGGAGAAGCCCCACAGCCTGCAGAACAACATCCGGACGTCTCTGGAGAAGAAGAAGCGGGGCTCAGGGGTTCCCTGGGCCGGCCGGCCTGAGGCCACCCCACAGGGTTAGTGGGGAGTGTGGTCTGGCTGGTGGGGGAGGGGGATGGCTTTGGGAGATCCTGCCTTAGTACTAGGGTGCTCCTGATGAGAACGAGAGTCTGTGCTTTGGGGCCACTGAGGTGGGGTTGGTGAACTTGGGGCCTCGCTCACTATCCTACTAGCTCTCCTCAGTCAGAACACCGCCATCCCCTCCTGACAACCCCCCCAGCCAGGCCTCACGTCCCATGGACTTGCTGTGTGTGCCAGATCCTTCCTGAGTGTCTGGGGGTGGGCAGGAGTGTCCTGAGCCCCAAAGAGTGGCTTATCCCTGCCCAGATCCCCATCAGAGCTGGGACACTGGAACACGTGTGGGAATTAGCCCCCTCCCCCATGGGGCAGTTCTGTGTGTCTTTGTCACCCCATGGCTGTCGTCACCCGTCTGCCCAGCCTGCCATTGTCACTCGCAGCTCTGGCCCTGCCCTTCATCCCCACCCCCATCACAGGCAGCAGGGCCACTACCCTAGCCCAGACGGCACATCTTCCCACGACTTGTAACGTCGTTGTCAATCCGGCCACCTTCTCTGCCACTGTATCCCGGTGACCACTACCGCCTCCCGCTTCCTCCGTGCCCACCTCCCCATCCCCACGTCCACCACCAGCATCCCCCATCATGGCCATGGGCTCAGTCCAGTAGAGAGGAACAGAGCCCACATTTAGAGAGGAGCCCAAGTCAGGGCTCAGCTCCTCGGGCCATAGAACAGAGAGTGGGCTGCTTCAGGTCCGGGGAGGCCAGGCAAGGTGACTGCCTGCCCCTCCTCCATCCTTCATTTGTCTCCCAGACTCCCCAGGCACCGTGTATGTCTCCAAGGTGAAGAGTAAAGGCCACCCGGCTGTGTACAGGTTCTCCCTCAACGCCAGCCTACCCGCCCCTTGGCAGATCGTGTCCCCCGGGGACGGGGAGGTGCCCTCCTTCCAGGTGAGCCTGGGCTGCGGTGACATGGACAGCCAGTATGGGGGAGGGGGCCCTCAGAGCCACACTGGTGGACCCTGGCCACATCGGGAGGGCGAGGCAAGGTCTGTGAGGCAGACGAGGACTCTCTCAGCCAGATCTGTGGTACCTACAGAGTGCTGACGGCACGGGCTTCCAAGTCAGGCAGACCTGGGTTCGAGTCCTGGATCTGCCATTTATAATCTGTGTGTCTTGGGGCAGATGGCTTAATCTCTCTGAGCCTCAGTCTCCTCATCAGTGAAATGGGGTGCATAAATGACAGCCAGGGCTGGAGGTACGTGAGGTAATGGTAGGTAGCGTGTGGGACGCAGGAAGTGCTCGGGAGCCAGTAGCTAGGTGACTGTTCTTGGCAGCGGCTCCAGCACCCCAGAAAAGAGCCTCTAAGGGCCACCCCAGGCCTCCAGTTTCTCCCTCTCAGGAATCATCTGTGTTTCTTGGACAAGTTACGCCCCGTATCAACTCATTTGCTCAGGGTTTCTGTTTCCATCTGAATGGTGAGGTGTCTGGGTCCCACTGCCCAGAAAGCTTTCCTTCCAGCGTAACGCATGGCAGGCCCCTCATTGAGGCCTCAGCATAAATGTCACCCCCCCATACAGCCCTGCACTGACCCACTTCTCGGTTTGCCCTCCTCCTCCCCTGCCCATGTATTCCCGGTCTTAGCATCCTAGCACATTCATAGCCCCCCATAGAACCTAAAGCCATCGTGCCTGGGGGCTCCCCAGAGGCAGGGGCCGAGCCCATCTTGCTCACTGCTGGACACTCACTGCCCAGCTCAGGACCTGGGCGGAGTAGGTGCCCCGCGGGGGGAAGGACCGAGGCTCAGACAGGGAGAGAAGGACGTGCTCCATCTTCACACTCGAACCCAGGCCTCCTGAGCCTCTGCCCGGGGCTTTGCCCCACCCCTCCGCGGGTGCTGGGACAGGGTCGGGGAGCTGCCCAGGAGGGAGGGAGGGGCCGGAGCCTGAGGCCAGGCCCAGGCTGAGGCAGCCCCCCGGAGTCACCTGTCTTGTCTCTGTCGATCCACTGCTTAGGTGTATAGAGCGCCTTTGGGTAACTTCACCAAGAAGCTCACCGCTTGTATGTCTACAGTAGGGCTGCTCCAGCCGGCGAGCCCCTCCCGCAAGTGGATGGTGACGACCTTGGCCTGCGACGCCAAGCGGGGCTGGAAGTTTGACTTCAGCTTCTACGCGGCCGCCAAGGAGCAGCAGCACACGCGGTAACAGCCTCGTGGATAAGCCCCTTTCTCCGGCCGGACCACCCCCTCCACCGAGAGATGGCAGCAGGCATCTTTAGGCGCCCTTAGGCACCCATCCATGTGCACATGTGTGTTCAACCGGTCCCCGGCCCAGGGCTGGGGAGCGGGGGACGCCGGCGCAGAGGATGGGCCGGAAACCTGCTCCCCTGTCTGCCCCCTGCCGTAGCAGGCACTGTCTCAGGCCTTTTGCACTTGCCGCTCCCTCTGCCTCGAAAGCTCTTTCCTAGCTCCTCGGGTATGATGACTTTTCTCCGGGATTCAGGTGTCCACTCCAGGGTCCCCTCTTGGGAGAGGCTGTCCCTGATGGGAACTCGCTCCCCGTCCAGAAGAATTAAGCCCGATCCCTCTCTGTGCATTTCCCGCTGCTCCCTTTCCAGCGCCCATCACCACCTGGAATCACTCTGACCTGTTTATAACCCATCTTTCCTGGGGAGCATCCTGCCGCGGGCTCCTTGACCGTTTCTGTCGCTGTGTCCCCAGCATCGGGCCTGGCACCCAGGGGGTTCTCGGTGGACACTGGCCGAATGAGTGGATGTGTGCGCTTTCTACCTCCTCTCCAAGGCACTATTCACTCTCTACAGATAATTAATTCAGTAAATATTTAATAAATGCCACCCCCTCTCACCGCTCCTCCCCCGTCCCCCGCCCCACCAGACCGTAAGGAGACAGGAGAAGAGACTGTCTGTTGTATTTACCGTCTGTATACTCGGGCCCCGCCTAGTGCCTGGCACGTGAAGGTGCCCCAGAGTACTTAATGGGTGACAGCATTCTGTTCCGGGGTGGGGGGGGGAGGCGGGGGGCTCCGAGCAGCTGGGGGCACCTGTGTTCAGACCAGGGCCCCACATTCATGTGTCTATTGAGACTGTATTTCTTTGCTCACTGAACAAACATGGGGCACCGAGTGTGTGCCGGCCCCCTGCTGGTGCTGGGGCTTCGGTGGTGAGCAAGACAGATGTGGCTCCTGCCCTTAGGCTGGCGAGCGGGAGACAGCAGCTAACAAGTCAACTGCAGTGTCGTTGCAAATGCTGGTCTGTGCTCTGCTCTGGAAGGGGGAGCGAAGCTGGGCCTGGACAGCGATAATTGCGGGCCCTGCCCTGGGGACACATGGGGCTCTGGTCTCTGACCGAGTCTGACCTCCGGGCACTGGGCACCCACAGAGGCTGGAGGCCCCTTGGGGCAGAGGGCAGTGGCATGGAGGTGGTGGGGGCAGGTGACCAAGACGGACTCACTGGGCCCTTCCAGCCCAGGGTACTGGGCTTAGGGGTTGGGGGTCCCTCTGCCCGTCCTCCCCTGAGCCCAGGACTGGGCTTGCTTTGCATATATATAATAGCAAACGGGATCAGGCTGCCTGGAGGAGCTTAGAACTTTCTAGAAAGAACCTTGAGCTATGTCAGGTCCAGCGGTGAACAAGCTAACCATGGAACCCTTGCTTCACGCAAAATCTTGAGGCTCAGTAACTGTTCCCATTAAAGCAGGGGTGCTTCCGAGCGGGGAACCGCCAGGCTGGCCCGGAGCCCCTCTGTGAACTCTTGCACCCCCTGGAGGATGGTTTGGAAACTCCTGGTCTCCACCCTTCTTGCCACCGGTGGGGAGATCCACACAGAGCAGGAGGCTGCTGAGCAGGTGCCCCTGGCAGGGGCGGGACCAGGAGTGACCTCCACATCCCAGCCCCCAACCTGAGACTGCATCCTTGTGCTGGGGGGTGGGGACCCGAGTCCGTCCCTGCATTCTTCTTGTCTTGTGCACAGCCTCACCTCCCGGGCACCTCCTGGCCTTCCCAGCCTCAGCCAGGCTCCTTTGCCTCCGCAGGAAAGTGTACTTTGCTCAGTCCCACAAGCCTCCTTTCCACGGGCGCGTGTGCGCGGCGCCTCCTGGCTGCCTGCTCAGCTCTAGCCCCGACGGCCCGACCAAAGGCTTCTTCTATGTGCCCAGTGAGAAAGGTACATGCGGGGAGGCTGTGGGGCCCCCGGGAGGCTGGGCCCCGCCTCCGCATACGGATGTCACTCCCTCTGCAGTGCCCAAGGCCCGCCTCTCGGCCACCTTTGGCTTCAACCCCTGCGTGAACACGGGCTGCGGGAAGCCAGCCGTGCGGCCGCTGGTGGATACAGGGGCCATGGTCTTCGTGGTCTTTGGCATTATTGGCATCAACCGCACACGGCAGGTGGACAACCATGTCATCGGAGACCCGGTACGTGGGCCCACTTTGGGCAGATGTCGAGAGGCCAGGCCGCACCAGATGTACAAGCAAACGCCAGTCCCCGTGGCCACTGGCCCAGCTCCCCGCACACCCTCTTGCTCCTCTGACTGCTCCTGAGGCCCAGACAGGACCACCATGGGCTCTCGGGGGCGGTTTCCCTTGAGGAGCAATCAGGGTGGGACTCTCAGAATCACCCAGGAATCTGGGTACATTGTGGGCCTGAGCTGGTTGCCCTTCACCGTGAGGGGTTAGAACGGAGCTAAGGAAGATGCAAGTGTATAATCCACCCTTCTCCCCCCTCCCCTCCACCCTCCCCTCCCTGCGGGAGGCCGCTCCCTGCACCCACAGCCCCTGCTCTGGGCCTGACGGCGGGGCCCTCCCCTCTGTGTAGGCTCCTCCCCCTCTAGATGTTTGTGTCCCGCACTGGGCTCTTGGGCTTTGGAAGGGAGAGAAACTGCTGGAGCCGTGGGGTCTGTGTGACATGGACGGGTGCTGAGTGTGTGGTGGGAAGGACCGTGGGTGTGTTAGGGTCAGAGCTCCTGCCTTGAGAAGTCAGTCCGGATACAGGATTTCAGACCCGAAGTAGTTTGGGAACCGGGATAGTCCGGATCCATGTGCTCTGTCCCAACTCGAGTCCCCAGGTGTTCAGAGGAGGGTGGGGAGGTGGGGAGGACACAAAGCAGTTGAGGGAGGACGGAGATTTGGCTGTGCGGAGCAGGGAGAGACAGGAGGAGGCCCAGGGTAAGAAAGAGCTTGTGAGTCAAAGCAGAGCTGAGCCTAGGGGTCTGTGCTGGGAGCAGAAGGTGCTGGTCGGAGCAGGACAGAGCAGTCTCGGTCAGGGGGCTCAGGCAACCATGCAGAGACTCCACCCTGATGTCTGTGACCGTGGCCGGGGGGCTGGGGAGGTTCTTCCCCTGGGGTGGGGCTCAGGACCGAGTTCCCAACTCATTGAGCGGCCCGTGCCCACTTGTGTCTCCTTGGGAAAGGGCAGTGTCGTCTATGACAGCAGCTTTGATCTCTTCAAAGAAATTGGCCACCTGTGTCGCCTCTGCAAGGCCATCGCGGGGAACTCGGAGCTGGTGAAGCCAGGCGGGGCCCAGTGTCTGCCCTCAGGTGTGTGGGAGAGCCATTCGCCAGAGGGAGGACACACCGGGGAGGCCGTGCTGCCACTCCCAGGGGGCACAGCCATGAGGACCTCCGTGCCTGGCAGGAGTCCGGCAGACACACGTCCTTGCTTGAGTTTGTGTCCCCACGGGGGCGAGGGGGAGAGGTGAGACTTCTGGAGCCAAATCGTGCCCCGACACGGATTGGTGAGGAGCTACACGAGTGTGTGGGATGTGTGCCGTGTGTGTGGCCACACCTGCCAGAGTGGCTTTTCCCAACTCGGGAGCCAGGGCTGGGGTGGACGCCACTAACCCGGGTGAGGTCATGCCGGGGCTCTGGTGAAGGAGACCCCAGGTGTCCTTTTCCGCCCCAGTGGCAAATGACTGTTGTAGGTCACCTAACCGCCCACTGCCCCTGGTGACAGACACGTGTTAAGGCTGGGGAGTTGGGGGAGAGCAGGGGCCTCCTATGTGCCTGCCCAGCAGGTGCATACACGCCCTGGGTGGGACGGCGTGGGGGAGGGGAAGGGACGTGCTCCCAGGGTCCCCAGCCCCACTGTCTCTCTCCCCTCCCCTTCTCCCTCCAGGCTACAGCACCTCGTCCTTCCTGCGGATGCTGCATCCTGAGTGCAAGGAGCTACCCGAGCCCAACCTGCTCCCCGGGCAGCTGTCTCATGGGGCGGTGGGCGTCAAGGAGGGCCGGGTACAGTGGATTTCCATGGCCTTCGAGTCGGTGAGCTCCCCATGGCCTCGCCAGGCCCAGGGCTCGCCTCGCAGTGCCCGGCCCAGATCTGAGAGGCGGCTCTATAGAGGGGGGAATGCTGCAGCCCAGAGAGCTGAAGTGACTCCCCCTGGCTCACACGGTGATGGGTGTCAACATCGAGTGTGAAGCCAGCCATCTGACCACAGGGCACTGCCCTTTCTACCGTGCAGGCCGTTCCCACCATGCCAGGGCCTGTGTTGCTTTGTCGCCTCTGGGGTGGGGAGCCCCGGCGAAAGTTCAGGACACTCCCCTCTGCTGCTCTGGGACGCTAGGCTCTAGGCCACAGTCCTGGGTGCTGGGCCGCCTCCAAGAGAGCTTGGAAGCCAGGGGACCAGCCATCCACACCACTCACTGCCTCCTCCCTCATCCTGACACTGCCTGGACTCTGCCCAAGGAGGGAGGCCCACGTGCACACGCACGCACGCGCGCACACACACTCACACGCAAGCACGCCTGACCTGGGCCTCTGCAGGCCCCGTGGCCATGGCGGTTGGCTCCAGAGTCTTGCCAAGCCTGCCGCTGCCGCCCGTGTGCTGAAACCCGGGGTCCAGTCCCAGCTCTGAAGCTGGAGCGCTGTGTCTCCTTGAGCCAATCACGGCTCCCCACTGGCCTCCAGGGCCTCCTCTGAAGCACGGGATGATATGTCCCTGCCCCTTGTCTGGCAGTCCCGGGAAGCAGCAGGGCCGTCACCTAGAGAAGTGGGGAATGAAAACCAGGCCTCGTGCTCTGGCCCGGGCCATGCTTTCCTTCCAGCCATCTGCCACTCACCACACAGAGTCACTAGGCCCCAGAGCCCCTCCCAGTCCTCCTCCAAGGGAGCCCCAGGCTCTTGTAGACACCACTTCAAAGCCCCAGGCAGTTTTTTCTTTAAAATTGTGGTAAAATATGCATCGTAAAATTGACCATCTTAGCCATTTTGGAAGAACGGTTCAGTAACGCTTAGGATATTTACACTGTGATGCAACGAGTTCCACCATCCGCCTCTGGAATTCTGTCCCGAGGGACACCAGCTCCCTCCCGCCCCTCCCCCAGCCCTCGCACCCACTGTTCTGCTACGTGTCTCTGGGAACCTGGCTTCTCTGGGCCCCCGAGGTAACCGGAATCGACAGCCCTGGTCTTTCTGTGTCTGGCTCGTCTCATTCAGCATAACGGTCCCCAAGTTCACCCAGGTCTGGCCTGTGCAGAATCCTCTGCCTGTCAGAGGCTGAGGCCCCAGACAGTTTGAGAGAGGACAGAGCCCCTCTCGGGCCTGGCCACACCACAGAGTGTCACTTCCAAGCAGACCCCACCAACGCTCAGACACACACATGTGCACGGACACACTGTAACATGGTGTGCTCGGGGAGAGCAGAGGAGAGTGTGGGAGCGTGCGTGCGAAGTCCCAGAGGAGGGTGAGTGCCTGTCCTCCCATGGAACAGCTCCGCGGAGCTCGGGGCTGGAGACGGGCAGGATGCTGGGCAGTGAACAGCTCTGATGGGGAAGCACCGCGGCCGGGCAGAGCCCAGCAGAGGCCCGTCTCAGGGCTTCCGAGAAGGTTTCCTGGAGGAGACAGAGCCCGTGAGAGGCTTGAAGGATGTTGGGAGTTGGCTGTGCGGGCAGAGGGAACAGTGCGTGCACAGGCTGGGGCGTGAGAGCTTGGGGGCTCTGGGAGCTGGGAGTCCCCGTCCCTTCTGTTGGGAAGGGACGGGGACTTTGGTGGCATCAGAACTTGCTGCCCTTGTAGGGCTCACACACGCACCCAGAGGCCGGTGGGAGGTAATCCCGGACTGGGGCACTCTCCGGGTGCAGGTGCCCAAGGGCCGGCTGCACCTGCCACAGGGCGGACCAGCCATCACCTGGGAGTGGACACTGCCCCCTACCCATCTCACTGGCTCGTGTGCCCCACAGACCACGTACAAGGGCAAGTCCTCCTTCCAGACGTACTCGGACTACCTGCGCTGGGAGAGCTTCCTGCGGCAGCAGCTGCAGACCTTCCCCGAGGGCTCAGCCCTGCGCCGAGGCTTCCAGACGTGTGAGCACTGGAAACAGATCTTCATGGAGATCATAGGCAAGCGGCAGCCCAGCCCCTCACCCCCGAACTCCCCCGGTCTGAAGCTGCGGATGGTAGCAGGTTACCTGGGGCAGGGAGGGCAGGGTGTGGCCCGTCTGAATTGCCCACTTGTCATCTTCTCCAGCCTGGCCAAGAGCCCCGGGGCAACTGGAATGGCCCAGTGGCCAGGAGCACCAATCAGAGGCTGGAGTGTGGGTCTCCTGCTCAGGGGCACCTAGCCCCATTCTTTTCTCCTAACTTTGGTCACCTGAACAGTGACAGCGATCACCATTGTGGCAGCTCTCTGGTGCCTTCCCGGGACCACACCCTGTGCCAAGGGCCTGACCTGTTCTTTAAACCCCAGAGGAGGCCTGTGGGGTGGGTACTTATGTCGCTCGGTGTCACAGATGAGGCTCAGGGAGGTCCTGTGGCTTACCAGAGTGACATGGCCAGCTATGACGGTGGCCATCTCCGGGACCCCAGTAACCTCTGAACCGTGGAGGGGCAGTGGGCGGTAGTTATACGTGCCCCCCATGAAGCCCAGCTGAGGACCCTCTTCTCTTGCCTTCCAGGGGTGCAGAGTGCCCTGTACGGCCTGGCCCTGTCCTTGCTCATCTGTGTGGCTGCAGTGGCCGTGTTCACCACCCACGTGCTCCTCCTGCTGCCCGTGCTGCTGAGCATCCTGGGTATGTGGGCCAGGGGATGGGAGGGGGCTAATAGGCAGGCATCAGGCTCGAAGGGCCAGGAGTGGGCAAGAGTCCCGAAGAGGGCCTCAGGCCAGCAGGTTCCTCTCCATCCTTAACCGTCACATGTCCTTATTGAAGATTTCCGAGCCACCCCCACATCCACTGCCGGCAGAAAGACCCCGTGTGATGGTCCCTCCCAGGACCTCCCACCAGCCTGTGTGCTCCCGGAAGGGACCCGGATGTCGCCAGGCAGTAGCTCCCGGCCCAGTGACCTGTTGCTACACCTAACCCTCCCCCAGAACCCCCACTTCTCTCTGACCCTGGCCCTCCTGGTCCCTCCTGTCACCAGAGGTGGGGGCTCCACTCTAGGCTCCACCCCCTTCCCCAGGGGCCGTCTGAGTCCACCCGGTGGCCCTCTAGACTACGTGGGTAAGGCTGGGTCCAAGCCGCCTGCCCACAGTCCCCTGCCCCCCTGCAGGCATCGTCTGCCTCGTGGTGACCATCATGTACTGGAGTGGCTGGGAGATGGGGGCCGTGGAAGCCATCTCCCTGTCCATCCTCGTCGGCTCGTCCGTGGACTACTGCGTCCATCTGGTGGAGGGCTACTTGCTGGCTGGAGAGAACTTGCCCCCCCACCAGGCTGAGGTGAGCGTCCTGCCGGCCCGACCCCAGGGCATCCCCCGAGGCCAGCTGGACACCCTGGTGCCCAACTCCCAACCAGCCTGTTCTGCTAATGAGCATAAGGGCCCTCCCTGCTTCCCCGAGTCCAAGTCTCCTTCTCCAGCCTGGGGAACGGGGTGGCCCGTTCTAGTCGTGACTCTGAAGCCACCCACCACCCCCCACACGTCTGTGGCTTGGTGAGAACGTGCTCGTCTACTCAGCACCGGCCCTGGGTCTTGTCAGGTGCTTTGTTTTCTCCTAATTTGGAGTTGTGGTGGTGTGGAAACATTCATAAATACATACATTAAGTCAGTTATGTTTTTAGCTGCTTTTGGTCAAAAGAAAGAAATCCGTTCCCCTCAGGGCCGTTTCTGAGGACCTGCTATGCACACCAGCCGCAGCCCGGTTGTCCCAGCAACGGCTAAGCGCCTGCCTGCGCGCCCTCGTCAGGGAGCCAGGTCATCTTCCCACCAAGCCCGCGAGCAGGTGCCGTCCCTGGCCCCATCTCCGGAAGCGGAGTTGGGGCCGTCCAGAAACAGGCTGGCCCCAAGCAGGGAGGGATCCCCCCGGCACGTTGTGTCCCCGGCCCCAGCCTCTGCCCTCACTTTGTACCCAGGACGCCCACTCACAGCGCCAGTGGCGGACCCTGGAGGCCGTGCGGCACGTGGGAGTGGCCATTGTGTCCAGCGCCCTCACCACGGTCATCGCCACGGTGCCCCTCTTCTTCTGCATCATCGCCCCATTTGCCAAGTTCGGCAAGATCGTCGCGCTCAACACCGGGGTGTCCATCCTCTACACGCTCACGGTCAGCACGGCCCTGCTCGGCATCATGGCACCCGGCTCCTTCACCCGGACCAGGACTTCCTTCCTCAAAGCCCTGGGCGCCGTGCTCCTGGCAGGGGCCCTGGGGCTGGCTGCCTGCCTCGTGCTCCTGCGGAGCGGCTATAAGATTCCCCTGCCCGCCGGGGCCTCCCTATAGCCCTGGCACTTGGGTCCTGACCAGCGCACCTTCTGTCCGGCGGGTGTGGGACGAGGTACTTGTTCGGACCCCAGAGGCACGTTATTTCCCGGCTCGGCTCTAACTAGTTCTGTTCCCAGGCCTGGGCCAGGAAAGGCACCCATCGCTCAGCGTGGGAGTGGACGTCTGCCCGCGTGGCCCGCACTGCCTTCATGACGGCACCCAGCCAGAGCTGGGAGGGAAGCCAGCCGCCACCCCCTCGTGCTGGGCGGCCGGCAGCTGTGTCAGGCGCCCCCGGACAGCCCAAGGGTCCAGCCCCCCTCCATGCCGGCTCACCACAGGGAGTTCCCCTTGTACTGCCTCAGTGCTGACGACAGCTCTCCCGCAGGGCTGTTACAGGGCCGCCCCCATTCTACAGATGTGAACGCTGAGGCACCAGGAGGCAAATTGATTGACATGTAGCAGGCTCGGTGGCAGAGCCCAACTGCCTCCTGAGCCCTGTGCCTTGGTCGGAGAATTTGCAGGAAGAGCACAGTGGGTTCAAGGGCAGGGGCCTTGCACCCCTCTACCCCTTCTTCCCCTCCCCCCCAGCTTCATGGAGGCCAATGCCGGGTGGTCCTGTGGTCCCTCCCAGGCCTTTTGGTCCTGGCCAGAGAGCACAAGAGACTGGCCCAGGGTTCTGCATGTCCTACCCCTGGCCCCAGCCTCAAGGGGCTCCTTCTCCCTAGGGGTGCTGTGGGGCCCCCAACACAGCCTTCCTCACTGATCCAAGCCCCCGTCTCCCCCACTCGACTCTGGGGGTTGGAATTGGGGGAGGCAGTCCCTGGGTCAGGGGCTGGCTGTGCCTGCCACCAGCTCACAGCAGATGGTTCCTAATCAAGTGAAATGACAGGACAGGCTGCTGCCATTAACACGAGCATCGTAAGCATCACTGGCTGCACGTTCTTCACGTAGTAACGGGTGCTCACAGGCTGCAAGGCCAGAGCTCAGCACAGGGGTGGGGGGTGGGGGCTGGAGGGAGATGGAGGTGGGTGGAGGGTGCCGGACTCCCCAGGGACCAAGGACCCACAGTGCTCTGCGGGTCCAGGTTGAGGTTGGGAGCCTCCGTAGCACTGTGGGAATGGGGTTCCGTAGATGAAACTTCTTCTTTTTTTTTTTTTTTAAGATTTCGTTTATTTATTAGACAGAGATCACAGGTGGGGGGGGCAGGCTCCCTGCTGAGCAGAGAGCCTGATGCAGGGCTCTATCCCAGGATGCTGGGATCATGACCTGAGCCGAAGGCAGAGGCTTTAACCCACTGAGCCACCCAGGCACCCCAGTGAACCTTCTTTTAAGGTGCTTGTCTGGCTTGTCAGTTGGGGCTTTTTTTTTTTTTTTTAAGATTTTATTTATTTGAGAGAGGGAGAGAGAAGAGTGGGGGGAGGGGCAGAGGGAGAAGCAGGCTCCCCACTGAGCAGAGAGCCCGATGCGGGCTCGATCCCAGGACCCCAGGATCATGACCTGAGCCAGAGGCAGACACTTAACCGACTGAGCCACCCAGGCACCCCAGCCGGGGCATTTCGGGGCACCTCTGATGTGCCAGGCACTGTCCTTCCTTGGGGCACACGTTGCCCTTTGAGTGTTAGGAAGCCGGACACAAACAGCTGGAACAGAGCCCTGAGTCCTGAGTGACCTTCGGGTTAGCTCATCTGGTCATCTGGAAATAGTATCTGGGGGCTGGGTCTACAAGGCAGAGGTGTAACAGTGTGTCCCCACCCAATGCGTGCCTGGGACCAAGTGGGGACTCGGTATTTGTCTGGGGAATAGCCGACTTTGGACCCACCGTCTTTGGTGAAGCCAGACCCCAAGTAATTCACGGTTCTACTGACTGTGCCGGATGTTCTTCTCAGGATTTGTGTCCGTCTGCTGGGGCTGCCAGAACTAAAATGCCACCACTGGGCGGGGGGTGGGGGGAGGCAGTGCTTAAACAACACATTTATTCTCTCAGTTCTGGAGGCTGGACATCCAAACTCAAGGTGTTGGCTGGGTGGTTCCTTCTGGAGGTTCCGAAGGAGAATCCGTTCCAGGCATTTCTCTTGGCTCCCGCTGGTTGTGGGCAGCTCTTGGTGTTTCTGGGCTTGTAGAAACACGTCACTTTCATCTCTGCCTCCGTCTTCACGTGGCGGTCTTTTCTCCGTGATGTCACATCCTCTTCCCTCTACAAGAACACTGGTGGTATCAGGTCAGGGTCTACCTCAGTGACTCCACTCGATCACCTGCAAAGACCCTGTCTCCTAGTAAGCTCACATTCATGGGTACCAGGGTTAGGACCTCAGTGTATCTCCGGGGGGACACGTTTCAGCCCGGAACCAGCATGGGTCAACATGTACCAGCTTTCGTGAGCCTTACAGAGTGCGTGCTATCATACCCATTTTACAGATGGGGAAGCCAAGGCTCTCTAAGAGATTGACTTGGCTGGGTCACACAGCTGGTAGCGGTGGAGCCAGACTTTAACCCCAGCCAATCTGCCCCAAGGTCTACTCAACCTTTAAAGGTATACAACCTTGGGGAGAATTGTAGCAAAGCCTGATGATGGGAACATTCAAGGTTGGTGGTCAAAACAAGAGGGCTGTTCTTAGAAAAGCTGGGGTGGAAACCCTTGAATGTGTACAATACTTCACCCTTAAGTACTGTCCCATCAGCCTTCAGTGAAACCCGAGCCCTCGGAGGCCCAGCAAAGAGTAGAGGCTCAGGGCCAGGTGGAGCTTGGGACCACACAGCCCTGAAGGGGCTGCTCAGGGGTTCAGGCTGGTGATCCCAGGGCTCTGGCAACCTCTGTGTGAGGGGCCATGATGCGGGGTGGCGCTCCTTCCAGTGATTGGTGCTGTGGGAGGAACAGGCAAGCTTGTGGGAGGAGTTCAGGTGGGAGGGGTGACAGGGAGGCAGCTGGTAAGGTGACAAGGCATCCCAGAGGCTCTTGGAGAAGGGACTGTCCTGTCCAATAACCTCTCCAACAACCTGGTTTTAATGGGGATGCAGAGTCGTTTGCATGTCATTTGCATGCAGTCCAAATAATGCCCATTTGTAAAGAATACCTCACTCAGCCATTTCCTTTTAAGAAACTGCTCCTCTTCCTTCCCCTTGACCTTTGCTTTCTTCCAGAGTGGGGGGGGGGGGGGTGTTGAGCAGGTAGGCCTTGGTGTCACTGTCACCTTCCCCCAGGTGACTAGGGCTGCCTGGCCCACGTACAACTCTGGTGCCCCTCACAGCGCTCCGCGGAGCTGGGTTCCCATCTCACAGATGAGCTCCGGGGCCCCAAGAGGGGAAGGCAGCTTTGGGCAGTACCAGGCTGCTTCCCCGCCCCGTCCCCTGAGGGTGACATTCTCAACTTTGGATCTTAATTTCCTCATCAAAACTGACCTGTCCTGGTCCCTCAGGCCCTGCGTCTGTCCAGCTCCCAGGAAGTGATGTTCTTCCTCCCAGGGGCTGGGAGAAGGACTTGGGCGACTGTTTAGGGCCACACCCTGGGCTGTCTACTTGCTACAGATAAATCCCCCTTTCTCTTGTTTGTGAATATTGACACTGAGTCCCAGAAGCACTAACTCCCATGAAAAGAAACTTGACCTTCCTTTGCTACTGACGCACAGCTCATGGTCTTAATGAGCTTTTGCAGAGCGTTAATGAGAAGCCCTTCATTAGCTTGGGCACAGCGGTTAGCCTGGGGTCTGTGAGGAGGTGCAGGCATTCAGCAGGCCAAGGAGGGCCACAGTGTACAAGGGGAGCCCAGGGGAGAGAGACCCCTGTCCCCTCCAAAAGTTCCCTGAGCCCCTGCTTCTCTCCCTCCTTCTCTTGGAGGCCAGGAGGTACTAATGAGAGCCAGCTTTGTTTGGAACGCCTGCTGTGTCCTGGGTCCCATCCATGCATTCTTGGAAATCCTCACTGCATTCCTCAGAAGGGAATGTTTCTGTTTCTATTTCACTGCTAAGGGAAATTGAAGCTTAGAGACATGAAGTAACTGGCCTGAGCTCACACAGCTTGTGAGAGTCAGAGCCAGGCTTCCCATCCAGGGCTGTTGACTCCTGAGTACATGCTCTGTGTCCCCTATGGCCTCCCAGCATGCGCCACATTTGACTCCAGGGACAGCTGGCCAGCTTCCCACAGTGGCTGTCCCCCACCTTCGTGCTGCTCTGAGAGAAAGGAGCACTCAATCTGGAGTTGAGTGTCCAGTGTCCAAGTCTTAGCTCCAGCCCTACCCTGGTGACCTTGAACAAGCCACTGAACATTTATTTAATCTGGGAAATGGGGCAGGGGCAGAATGACATCCAGAGCTCTGATCTGTTCTCTGCTACGCTGGCAGAATTTGAGTCTCCTGAAGTCAAGCTGCCCTGTGCCCACCACTGGTGACCATCCCCTGTGAGTCTTGTTCTCATCGTTGTTCACGTCTCCTAAGCAGAAGAATCCCTGTTGGAGCTGTGTGGCCAGGTGTTCAACAACTTAGTTACTGAGCATGTACTGTGTGCCAGTCACCATTCCAGGCCTCAGTGATACAAGGGAATGCAAACACAGACCCAGACCCTGACCTCATGGACCTTACTGTTGAGGTGGGGAAAAGAACTTTCATAGAAGAACCCCTCAAACATAAAAACACAAACCCGAGGGCAGTGGGGGAGAGGAGTGAGGCATAAGGGCACAAAGCCATGAAGTTGGGGCTGGCAGAGGGGTCCCTGGAGAAGGATGAGGACCACTTTCCTTGCCTCTGGGGCGCTGATCCCACCAGACACAGGCCTTCTGGAGCCAAGGGACAGCTTACTGAAGGCTGATGTGAAGGCATAAAAGAAGGGATTCATTGCACCTTAGAGGGACTAAGGCCAGAGCCTTCTTGGGGCAGCAGACACGGAAAGGGACAACACGCTGGCCCAGGAGAAAACATCTGGTTCAAAGGACATACACAACCCACCAGGTGAATCGAAAGAGCCGAGCAAAGCACATGGAGTGTCCTGTGCACAGGGCTCTTGGCCAGCCTCCCTTCCTACAGAGAAAGTTGCTCAGGAAGAACCAAGTCTCCTTTGGCTCTTGAGGCCTCTAGCGGAGTTCGGGGTGGTAGCTACACCCACTCCAGCAGGCTAAATACCATTGCCTTTGGCATTCATGGCCCAGTGGAGTCCTGTGAAATGCTGGCCCAGCCTCTGGGGGCCATGGGTCCACACACGACTGTCCCTAGGGGTCAGGCTGGCATGGGGCCCGATGTCCTTTCTCAGCCCCGCCCTCCAAGGCTGCCTGGATTTGCCTTGGAGACAGGTCTGCGTCCTGAACCCAGGAGGGTAGAGTGCGCCTCCCAGCCACAGAGAAGCGCTCATCACAGCTCCAACAGAGGAGCTCCAAGGGAGCTTTTTCCAGTTCCCTCATCCTCTTCCCAGCCTCGACTGTTTCCTCCTTGGTTTCCCACCTTTATTCAGTCTCTCATATACACCCATTCTTCCCTCTTCTGGTCACTGTGCCTTCATCTTTTTTCTTTGAGTCTCTCTCCCCGTCCCAGACCTGTGGTGCAGGTGAAGCTGAGGCCACTCTCCCCCACATACACTCCCCCAGTTCCCCCCCTTACATTACCCCCCAACCAGGTGTGCATGGCATGTAACCCAGGCCTGGCCAATCAGTGCATTCCTTCTTCTGGCCATAGTGATAGGTTGAGGGATGGACTGACCCAAGCCAGTCCAATGAATGTCTTCTTGCAGACTTGCTGGAATTATGGCAAAGGTAGACTCTCCTTTGACCAATATTTCTAGGTGTGGGAGGAAAGTCTGGAGCCTACCTAGGAGTTAGGCCAAAACAGAGGAAAGAGACCAAAGGGTAAAAGTCAAATTTCTGATAATATCACTTAAGCCCCTGGACCCAGCCATGCCTGAAGCTAAATGCACCTAGATTTCTTTCTTAAGCCAATAAATCCCCTTTTCCTTAAGCCACTTTGAGTAAGGTTCTCTCTCACTTTAAATCAAGAGTCCTAACTAAACAGTCTCCCCCAAAGGCTTCAAGTATTTCTATCATTTACAGGTTTAAGCCCCAACTCTTATGCAAGACATTCAAGGTCCATGATGATCTGGCCTCAACCCTCGCTTCAGGCTCCTCTCCTTCAAGGTCCTCCAGCCATCCAAGACATTCTGCCCCAGACATTCCCCATCTCCATTCTGGACTATGCACCCATGTCTCCCTCTCTTTTCCCCATTAACGCTTGTCAGACTCTGACCTGTCCCTCAAGGCTCAGTTCAGATGCTACCTTCTCCATGAAGGCTTCCTCTTCTCTCTCATGGCTCCTTGTTGGGACGCCAAGTTCCATGCTATCATGAGTTGTGTCCACATCTACCTTTCTGGCTGACAATAAGCCCTTGAGAAAGGAAAAAGCTGTGCCCACCACCAGGACTGCCCAAGGAAGTTGGACTCTATCCCAAGGAAATGGGAATAAAATGAAGGGTTTCTTTAAACAGGAGACCATTTGGGGTTTATCCAATTGATAAAAATCTAAACGTTTGATAACACCCTCTGTTGGCAAGGCTATGGGGAGACAGGTTCTCTTACGCATTGCTGGTAGGAGTGTAAACAGCCATTATGAAGGGTAATTTGGCAATAACTCTCAAAATCACAGCTGCACGATCCTTTTGATTCGGCAAACCCACTTCTGAGAATTTATCCTGAAGATAAACTTACACTGGTCCAATGTAGAAATTAATCACTGAAAACTTGTCTGGTATAGCAAAGGACTGGGGGTTCCTAAATGTCCATCACAGGGACCAATGAAATAAAGTCGTCGATTCAGAAAACAGGATACTCTGTAGCTATAAAGAAAGAAGGAGGAAGCTAAGTGCTAGCATGTGAAACATCGTCCAGCTGTCAAAAAGGGCGACGTTGCAAAACAGTGTGTAAAATGTGCCAGTTTATGTTTTTAAAAGGGGGGCAGGTGAGAGGATATATACTCATTTTTGCTTGTGTATACACCTGAGGGAAGCACAAGAAAAGCTAAAACACTGGTTACCTGTGGGTATGGCGTGGGGGCCGGTCCCAGGCATATGGCAGACAACAGCTGAAATCAGAAGATTTTTTATAAATCTTCTCACATTCTGGATTCTTTTGACTGCAGGAATGTAGTACCTAGATGATTTTTTTTTTCTTTTTAAGCAGAGGAGAGATGTGGCTTTCATTTGCGCCTTAGAGAGCTCGCTCTGGTTGCAGGACAGCGGGTGGGCTGGAGGAAGGCAGAGTGAGGCAGGAAGAGCAGTGAGGAAGAAGAGGAGGGGCGCATCTCCGGACTCAGAAAAGACATCAACAAACATTAGCCGAGATTGTCTGAACCCAGGCACTCCTGGGAGCTAGTGCGGCCAGCGGCACCCTCCCTGCCTCCTCCTCTAAGCAGAAACATGGGGCAGTCACCTGCTCTGTAGCCAAAGAGTTTAATCAGAGCCTTGGAAGTAATTGGGAGTGTGGCATTGCCTGATGCCTCTCCGTCTCCCCCTTGGAGTTGAGCATGCAGAGGGAATGCTTGGGAGGGGCAGCACAGGGTGATAGGAAAAGGCTGGGTCTGGGCTCTGTGGCCGTGTCAGTGTGGAGTCCTAGAACTTGGGATTTGCGTCCTCTTTCTGCCTCCATTAACTGTGTGAATTTGAGCAAGTCATTTGCTCTATCTTAACCTGTCTGCTCATCCATTAAATAGAATAATCCATGGTGCATGGTTGTTGCATTTTGAATGAGGTAATATAATGCCAAGGGCTTGGTCATAGCGATACCTGCTAAACCATCAACATGACCATCAGCGGGCGCCTGGGTGGCTCAGTGGATTAAGCCGCTGCCTTCGGCTCAGGTCATGATCTCAGGGTCCTGGGATCGAGTCCCGCATCGGGCTCTCTGCTCGGCGGTGAGCCTGCTTCCCTCTCTCTCTCTCTCTCTGCCTGCCTCTCTGTCTACTTGTGATCTCTCTCTGTTAAATAAATTAAAAAAAAAAAAAAAGAATAAAAAAGTGCTTTTTAAACAAAAAAAAAAAAAAAAACATGACCATCAGCATTGTTACAAAATAGATTTCTCCCAGCTCAGGGTAACATTTATGTACTTAGAGATGCAAAGCCCTTCAATAAACAGGAACTATTTGCTCCCCAATTAGTCTTTCTCCAACTGTGGGTGGAATGTGTTTTCTTGTCCCATTGATACTGGGTCTAGCCATATGCATTTGAATTGTCTATTGGGATGCTGGCAGGAGTGAAGCAAGCAAAGACTGGAAATATGTCCATCCAAGGGGACTTGCCCTCTAACTTCTGCTTCTCCAAGGGAAAGACATGCCCCAGGGAGCCACTCAGCAGGCCGAGAGATATGTGGAGTAGACTCGACACAAGCTGTAGTCTGGAGCCAAACAAAGCTGGTCCCAGCATAGATCACCTGACTCTCAACTGACATTGGTGGCTGTTATTTTAAGCCACCGAGTTTGGGGAGATGTGTTTTGCAGCATTATTCCAACAGTAGCTGACTGAAGCATTGGTCATGACTTTCAGAATAAATCTGAAGGTTCTTCAAGTTCTTTTAGGATCTCACTGACAGTTTCCCCACTTTTATCCCACACTACTGCCTCCACTTTGCACCTCAGATCTCAGCCGAACCAAACTTCTTTCAGTCCTCATGCAGGTGGTGCTGTGGCTCACCTCCAGCCTCCACTGAGACTGTCCTTCAACCTGGAACATTCCTCCCCTACTGCATCTTCCTAACTCCTCTCTACCCTCCAGACTCAGCTTCCACCAGGAAGCCCTCATTAGTGCACCAAGTCTGGGCTGGTCATCTTGGGATGTGACCCCATAACACTTTGGATTGCTTCTGCCCTGTATTTTTAGTGATCTTCTACTTGTCTCTCTCTCCCCACAAGGGCATACTCCGTGAAGGCAAAAGGCTGAAAATCCCCAGCTCCTGGCACAGGGTATGCTCACTGTAAATATTCACTGACTGAATTAATTTCTTGCCCCTTCAAGCCTCCATCTGCCTACCTGTAAAACGGGAACCATCTCATCAGAACCGAGACAGAGCGATGTCCAAGCTGTGCCTCACTGCAGGGGGATTAATTAACAGCTTTTATTCGCCAGCAACCCTGCATCCCTCCTTCTTTCACCTCCTCCCCCACGTCTTGTCAAAAGGACTCAAGGTGAAGGACATGTTTTCTCAGCAGATCAGTGGAGCCTTTGTTCTACACAAGCTGACCTGACAGAGATGCTGCTTGTATTTCTCTGGCCTATGTGGGGAGAGGAGATGGGCTTCTGACCAGGCTGTCCCCGAACAGTCACTACACTCTGCCTGCCAGAATGCCTTCAGGGCAGATCTGCCTTGCCTTGGTGAGAACAGGTAGAATTCTGCAGGGTAGGCGAGAGAGAAAGGGGTGCAGGGAAGCTGCCATGTAATTGAGTCCTTTCCACATGCCTTGAAATCACTTCTTCCCTACCACCCTCCCTGAAAGGAGGATTGTATCCCCATTTTTCAAAGAAAACAGTGAGTCACCCGTCTTCATCCAGTGGTGGGATTCTAACCCAGGCTGTCTGACTCCAAGATTGGTTTCTCCCGCACACAACTGCCTCCACATCAAGCAGTGATGTGGTGTGCCTCAGTGGTGCGGGTAGGATCAAAAGGGACAGAGAACATCGATGACATGATTACAATAAAAGGAGAGACGCCCTGAAACGTGTACGGTACTATGCAATTCACAAACCACCGTCTCACCAGTTTCTCCTAACTTTGCCAAGCAGGCCTATTACCACCCTATTTTACAGAGGAGAAAACCGAGGCTCGGCAAGGTGAAGTGATTTCTCCCCAGGTATCACAGCAAATAGCGAAGCTGAGGTAAGACTCTTCCCAACTTGTCCCCTGGATCGCTGAATTCCGGAGGTCCCACTCAGGGACTCTGGGACCCTTGCCCAGGGGGACTTTGGGACATGTCCTTTCCCTGTGGTGTGGTAACCAGACCATCAACTATAGCTGTGCAACCTTATGAGAGCTGCATGAGCTCTCTGAGTCTCAGTATACCAGGTCTCTATGGCTGCCTAATAAACCACTTCAGAAACTAGTGGCTTAAAACAGCAGCCATTTATTTAGCTCATGATTCTGTAAACTTATTAAATCAAGCTGGGCTTATCTGGGTGGTTCTCCCAATCCTTAAAGGCTCCCTCCTGCATGTGCAGTCAGCTGTAGGTTAGCTGTGTGGTTTTGCTCTGGGGGCTTTGCTGACTGTCAGGCTGGAGGAATGGGGGTCACAGGGCCATACGTCACTCACCAGACTCGTTCACAAGGCAGTGTGTTCCTGGAGAGTGAGTGGGAGCACATAAGGCCTCCTATTATGGCTTGAATTGTGTTCAACCCTCCTGTTATAGGTTGAATCCCAGAAGATATAGATTATCAAGCTTTGTTTTAGAAAAAGAGAGGAAGCATGGGTGGAGGGGAGAGAAAGGACACATACATTTACAAACCCCAAAATGCAATTTATAAAATGAAAATCTGGTGTGACATTCAACTAAATTAACAATTTATAGATAATTCACTATGCTTAAGCCATTAAGCAAATGCACTTTAAATTGATTTCAAATTAGTGGGCTAATGATTTCCCCCAGGTCCATTCTCTGCCAGCCCCCCAGTGCAGTGTTTTTAATAAGAGGTAGGTGTGCAATAACGGCCTCTTTATTCCATAACTGAAGTCATAATTGAACCTGAGGTCATATCCAAGGGCCCTATTGATCTACATAGAGAGGGAAAGCGCTGACAGTGACCATCTTCAGGCCAGAGGGATGGGGTGGGCCAGAGGAGAACCTGCAGTCATGGCAGATTTGGAGATCACTTTTTGTATGACCTGCAGATAGACTTGATGGCTGATAAAGAAGTTAAATAACCTTGATACAGGCAAAATTCTTTTTTTTTTTTTTTGATTCAGGCAAAATTCTTAATCCTAGTCTTGCAGTGACTCCCTAAAGGCATGTCAAGGACCCATGTGACCCTCCAAGATTCCCCGGGGCCTTAGGGTAAACACTGCATCCTCTCTTGTCCCACCATGCCTATCTGACCCCGAACTCCCTAGGCTAGAGAGATCCAAGTCAAGATATACCACAAATGTGTTCTACTATCCTTCCTCATCCTAAGTTTCAAGTCCTTTAACTCTCAGCTCAGCCAAGAGCTTCTCCAACCTCAACTCAGAAAGGCAGGGTGGAAGTTCTTAGGTTCTTTTGGCATAGTTCTGATTGCTTCCATTTCATAAAGCACAAACCATTACCCATCTCTATTGCTACCTCTAAAGGGGATGTAAGAAACTTTAGCTCCATCTCAAGAGAATGTTGGAGTCTCATTTTATTTTTCACCATGATTTTTGGCTGTTCTGAACCCAGAGATCTTTTTTTCCAAAGAGTATGCCAGACCAAAGGAGTGGGAGGGAAAGCAGTGAGGGAAAAGTGAGAGGTCGAGAGGAAAGGAGTGAGAAGAATGACAGAGACCTAGTGTTTAAAAAGGAGAGCATAGAGCAACTGATAGAGAGAAATTTTACAGAGGAGTAAATGTGTAATGGAACATCTCATGACCCCAAGTTCAGGGAGAATGATCAGGGAGGTGAGGCAGACTGTGAGCACTGGGTCTCCTAATGAATGGATCAATGTTTAGAACAATTTGTAAAATAATCCACGTGTGCCCTTGAGATTGTTGGGCTGTCTATAATACAGTCCAAATTTGAATCTCAAAATTATCTAAACATTGTATACTAGCAGTAGATACAGTGCTCCCAAATCTCATAAAATCGGCAGAAAAGACAAGAATGGGAAAGAACAAAGGAAGAACCACTTGCTATTTCCCCTGCTGCCTATCCCCATCCCATTCTTGGAACATAAAACTCCTTGCAGATTTTTAACTGGGCTTTGAGTGTGTGGAACTCCCAAGATTCCTCCATTGCACCAGGGGAGGGGGGGTAAAAACAATGCTCTTAGCTCTTCTTGACCAGATTCTTCTCTCAGACATGTCATACCTGGGATGTGGAGGAAGAAAGAGAAGGTTATTCTTTCTAAGCTCTGCATCACTTCATTCGCATTCCATTTCAGGGGTCAGTCGTGGTGATAACCAAAGAGAAGAAAGGTCTAAGAGAAGAATGTCTCTGGTTTCTAGGAAGAGATTAGTATGGAATAGTCATTGAATCAATATTGATCAATAAAATGTTCCAGAAAAAAAAATCTAAACCCACATTATTTAAACTGAGTCTTCTCTAGAACATCTTCTCTGTTGATTAAAAGAATGAAGAAAGGCAAAATCAGAAAGGAGAATTCCTTTTTTTTTTTTTTTTCAAAACATTACTGTGAATTGATGGAACCATTTTAGAAACATATGTATATACCATGATCAACAATTTCACTCCTGGGTATAAACCCAACATGTGTGCTTTGTCCATCATAAGGCATGCACAAGAATGTTCATAACTTTATTCATAACAGCCTCAAACTGGAAACAACCCAAATGTCCATCAACATTCGAATGGATCGATAAACTGTGGTTTATTCACACAAAAGAGTACTATACAGAAATAAAAAAGAATGAACTACTGATATGCAGTGACATGGGTGAATCTCAAGACATAATGATGAATGAAAGAAGTCAGACACAGAAGAGTGAATACATTTATGTGAAGTTCAAGAACAAGAAAAACTTATCTATGGTGACAGTTGTCAGAAAAAGGGTTACCCTTGGCGGGAGGCAGCACAAGGAACAGGTACCAAAAAATGTTATGAGTTTTTATCTGGATGGTGATTACACACACACACACACACACACACACACTCTCTCTCTCTCTCTCTCTCTTAGCTGTATACTGAAGATCTGTGTGCTTTATACAAGCTACTCCTCACAATGACTAATAAGTATGTTTCAATGGTCACTCCACTCCACTACATCAGCCCAAAATTTAAATCATCACCTGTCATTCACTTTTCGAGGACCATGAAATTCAGAAAACTTGTGCTTTATTCTCCAGCTTGAGGGAAATGGAAACATACCTTCCCACTGTGCAAATGAGGATAATGAGGCATGGGATCTTCGGGCAGAGGCTCTGCTTCAGACCATTCAATGTAGGGCTGAACTGACAGATGTCATGGTGAGTACAGCTGTGAACTGCGATCTGTGGCACCCCTGTCCTTCCTCATGGTATTATTGATGTGGCTGACAACGCCTGAGGCTGGACATGCCCCTTGGAGCTGCCAAATTTCTTATCGTCCCATAGTCCTGCTACCCTCCCTACAGCAGAATAGGATGGCTGTCGCAGAAGCTCCTGGATTAACTTCAAGAGATGCCAAATTAGAATTGAATTATAGTTCAGCCTTATGATTTCCAACAGCTATCATTGCAGTGACCCAACCGTGGCCGGGCTTGGTGACCGCATGCCACTGGTAGCTCTCAGAGGTTACTTCAGCACCTCGGACAGAGGTGCCCCGCCCCCGGGCGGCGAACGCTGCAGTCTGTTTCAGCACCGGGGACAGCAACTCATGCATTAACCGGGTACGGATAGACTGGTCTGGCAAAACGTATTTGCAGAGAGCAATCTTCCCACAGTTTGCTGCTTCCAGTTTTTTCTAACAAATTAAATTCTGACAGCATTAAAAATGTATGTGTGATGAGAAGATTGGTTTGGAAAACACCCAACATTTACCTCCCTTCTACCTGCACCTCCTTCCTCCAATGCAGGTGTTTCCCAAGGGACCCATGCTTCAGGGAATGCCCAGGTAAATGGGGTTTCTCATATGTAGAATTGTCAGTGGAATGCATGGATAGAAGGACAGAACCCCTGGGACCCAACTTATTTTCCTTCTGAAACCTAGATGCAAGAATACATTCCTCTCTGAGAGATTGAAAAGCAAGGTCATTTAGAAATCTTTCCTTTAACATATGTGCACAATCAATTCATTCATTCACTCAGTTAAAATTTATTGAGAGCCTAGTGTGCCAGGCCTTGTGCTAAGCCCTGGAAAAATAATGGTGAGCCAAATATATCAATAACAAGGGTAATTTCTGTTCATTGTAGTTCTATGAAGAAAGTAAGTAGAGAAATGGGCTATGTGGTGACAGTGAGAACTATTCTAACTAGGAGAGGAAATAGGAAGGAATATGACAACATGGGCTTTGTGGGTCATATAAGACATTTGGATCTTAAGCATGGGAGTGATCTGATTTCTGTTTAAAACAACCTACTTTTTTAACTATGTGAAGAATGGACTGGGGAGGTAGGAGAGGAAGCTAGCAGACCAAGTCAGGCTGTTGCAATGGTTCACTGAGAGACAATGGTGTTGATAACCCCTTCTCACCTCCCACCATATGCAATTTAATCTCCAAGATTAAGGATGCACTTCTCTGAGCCATCCATGCTCCCTTTCTCCACTCCCTCTTGTAACCAGTGCCATATACTGGTTATTGTGAGATATTATGAGAGAATATGCACAGGATCACATATTATGGTTTATTTATCATTGAAAGAATGAATAAATGGTGGCTTCAGAGCTGCCTGTCTCATCTAGAAATAGAATCTATTACCTCTTTGATGCCACTTTTTCTCACTCTTTCAATTCATGGGTTACCACTTGGGGAGGAAGGACATGCAGAGCACTTAATCCACTCCTCATGGCTCATCATCTGAGAAATAGCCTCATCAAGCCAGTGGGAATTGTAGGCTCATGCTGATGGGATGCCAGTGGGGGAGACTATACACTACTAATTATGTAGTGAATAAAAACATCAACATATATGATATTTAAAGCATTAATGTAACAGGGATATTAATTCCCAGAACAGCCAGAGGACCCAGGGAGACTACAAATGCATAGTGCAAAAGCCTATGCTCTACCCAATCTTGCCAACCATAAGAGACTTAGGAATTGACATCCAACATGACCACCGAGAAGGGAGCAAACTGAGCAATGAGGGGGAAAACTAAGATTACTTGACTTAGCGTCAGGACCTCTGATACTTGGTCTCATCTCATTCATGAACGCACTGAGAATGTCAGGCAGATCCTTTCCCTTCCCTGTGCCTCATTTTTCTAAACTGTAAAATGGGGGGTTTGTTTGAACCTCATGATTTTCTAGCTCAAAGAGTCTCTGAATCTGTAAGGGCCCTAGGACCTTAATTTTCCACGTTCTTTTGAATCTCCTTTTGTCCTCTCCAAATCCCAAAAAAGTATGGAAAGCATGTAATATTATGTCCATTTTTCAGGATGGGAAAACTGAGGACTTGAGGTCACAAGTACTAGTCACAAATTTACCAACTGAATGAGAGAGGGCTTAGATGCTATTACAGCTCGCTCAGGTAAATCTTAACTCTTCCAGAAGGAACTGACAGCGATGCATTCTGCGGGCCTTATTCACCTCATTCCAGACATTCCTTTCCCCTTCTCCCAGGCTCTTCAAGCGCCTGCTGGGCCCTGGCTATCCTGAAACCTTTCTGGTCATACCCAGGAGGAGTACACAGGCACAAAGATGCCTGTGCTCCGTGCAGTCTCTGGGTATGCATTGCTACTTCCGTTTCAAGGCCACTGGCAAATTCCATCGTGGCCAGGCCCTTCCACTAGGTTCATATTTGGAATATATCAGCTCATTAGCATGGGGAAAGGCATGGGGAAAAAGACAATCTGGGCTTTATTCACCCACCATGATTTAGTAGGTGTTCCCTTTGCAGCTCCTGGACCTTGGAGGAATCTGTGCCCCGCCTGTGTGTGCCTGTGTTTGTTATGGAAATTACCACTCGCCCATACATATAAATCTGTAAGAGAGCCTCTTGTCATTTCTAATAGTTCCACGGCTGCACTGAGAGAAGGCTGGGCAGAGCCGAGGCTATCTGAGAGGTGAGGAAACTTCTTGTTGCTAACACCCCTTCGTGTTAACATTAAAGGAAACTGGACCACCCAAAGAGCTCATGTAATATGTTCCAGTCATGAAGAGCTTGCAGTGTGCCCAGGACTGTGCTCAGGGTTTCCCATGTGTCACCCCATTTAAACTTCCCAAAACCCTATGATCTCCACATTTTAGATGAGAATGGTGAGGTGAGGAGAGATTTAAGTGACTTGCTCAGTATCACAGGAATGGAAAGCAGCTACCTTTAATTGCCCAACTTCTAGGTCATCTCCATGATTCTTGGATTCTTTGGGGGATAAATTCATGGTGAGAGGAGAGGAAGAAATGGGGGTGATATACTCCATGGGAGGTGGAAACTCCCCAGAGCAATCTCCCACTATTTCTCTCCTGGAAGGTGTTCTGCCTCCTTCTGGAGGAAGTTTCTCCCCCACAGAATGAGACTTGGGCCCAAAATCTTGGTCCTTACACTACCTTCGTGTTACAATCATCTCGGTCTCCCTTGCTTTATTGTTAAGAATTCTTTCAGTTGTGCCAGAAACATGAAAATCCTGAAGAAGTCCTGGATGGGGGCATGACTCTACCCAGAGGATCAAGCAATGTTGATAGAAATCTGTCTCTTTCCAACTCTTAGTTCTGCATGTGTCAGCTTAGAATCATTCTGCCAGTAGCCAAGAGGGTCACCATAGGTCCAAAATATCATACTCCCAGACTAGACGAACACCATTAGTGACAACCACACTAAGACTAAATATGTGTAGGTTGTATTTTTCCATTCATGGCTCCCACAATATGTCTCATCCTACATGTTCTCTTAAAGTGTAACATTGACTCTCTTTCCATCTCATGGGCAAGTGTATGTCCCTTCCCCTGAATCCGGGCACTTTGTGGTTACTTTGACCATAGAATATGGCAAAAGCAACATTTTCCCCATTTTCAGGTCCAGCCCTTAGAAACTGGCAGCTTCCTGGACACCTGGGTGGCTCAGTCAGTTAGACATCTGCCTTGGGTTCAGGTCATGATCGCAAGGTCCCGGGATCGAGTCCCACATCGGGCTCCCTGCTCAATGGAGAGTCTGTTTCTCCCTCTCCCTTTGCCTCTTCCCTGGCTTGTGTGCACTCTCTCTCTCACTCTCCCTCTCTCTCAAATGAATAAATAAAATCTTTTAAAACAAAAAAAAAAAAGGAAGAAAGAAACTGGCAGCTTCCATTTTTTTTTTTTTTTAACCTCTTGAAACACTCATCTCTGAAGCTCTGGGCCCCCATTTAAGAAGTTCAAGGTCACCATGTCATGAAGAAGCCCAGGGCACATAGGGTGGTCAAGGGTAGGTGTTCTGACTGACAGACCCAGGGGAGGTTAAAGCGGACAACCAACACCACTACCAGACATGTGAGTGACATTTCCTCAAGATGATTCCTGCCCCTAGAGTCAGTCCTCCTTTGTAAAGCCCCATATATCATGTACACAAAGACAAGTCACCCCTGCTGCATGTTTCCCCAATTCCTGACCCACAGAATCCACGATCATAATAAAATAATTGTTTTAAGCAAATAAGTCTAGGTATATTGGGTTATGTAGTAAAAGATCACTAGAAGTGTGTGTGTGTGTGCGTGCGTGCGTGTGAGGGGCTGGTGTTGGAGAGGTCGTTTCCCATTGGAATTAGAAGGCAGATGGCTAAGCACATCCGGCAAACAAGAGCTATATCTAACACCCCATGGGGCCCACCATTTCTAAATGTACCAGCTTTCACTACTGGCCGGAGTGATTGTGTGGAAAGGACGATGTACAAGTTGGTCTGTTCCAGGTGTCAGGCCTCATATTGCCCAATTAGCCTGGCAGAATGTCAGAGCACTTGGTGAGTTCTCCTGTGTATTCCCTCTTCTTCTATCCAGTGCGCTGGCTGCTCCTCTAAGCAAAGTGTCTCGAAGCAGGGTCTCTAAACTGCCCAAGTCCAGGGTTTACCACTCACCTCTTTTTCCTTATAAATGGTGCCCACCATCGCATTGTGCTATGTCAGTGGCATCGACCTTGAGGTCCCTGTCCTTTTCACCCACCAAACCCAGACAAGTCCCTCTCAGAGCCCCTCCAGCCCCTTCCTGAGCTCCTCTCACTCCCCTGCTCTCCCTACAGTCTCCAGGATTCTGACTCAGGAACACTCTCTAAATTCTGCTCCTTTTGGTTTGTTTGTTTCTGTGCTTACCCCTTCCCTCCAGGCTCTGCAAAACTGCCCTGTCTCTCAGGTCTTTCTCTCCCCTTTTCTGAATGCTTAGATTCCCCAGAATCTAAGAAGTCCCCAGTTTCTTCATCCTCTACTTTCCAGAATCATCAAACCACAGGACAAAGTAGAACTGCCTTCCCCCAGGTACACAGTACTCAGTCTAAGACTGTGGTCTCTAAGCCAGCCTGACTCTAACTCCTGGATCTACCACCTGCCAGCTGTGTGTTCCCTGGCACCTTAGTCTCACTGTGTCTCATTGTCTCGTCTGTGAAAGAGAGATGAAAACAGCCCCCACCTAGTGGAATTACTGTGAAGATTAAACAAGATAATCCAGGTAAGGACTCTGCACTCTGTTCCTATTAATTGAAATGAGAAAAGGTTCTCTCAAACTCCCTGTTTAAATATGAATTCCAACAGTGCTGGGTTTGATCATGCTCATTCATGCTGGAGAAGAGACAGTGCCCATCACCTCCTTTGGTTTTACAAAGACAACTCACAAGTATTTATGCCTTCCAGAAAACAGAAATATCCACTTATATATTATCACCAGGGTCATAAATTATTAAGTAAGACAATCTATCAGACTTAAGGGGGATTTTCTTTAAGAGTGAGAACTGTTTACTAAGGAGAATTGTAACCATTTCTGAAGTCAGGGTGCCATATAAAACTCTTTTGTTCGAAATAACATTTGCGAGGATGGATTTTTCATGCAGACTAGAATCTGCTTTCCTATAGCTGCAGGGAAAATGGAGACTTTTTTTTTTTTTTACCTCTTATCTTGCTGAGATTTCTTTCACCAACAGTTATAACGACCTACAGCTTCAAGACCCAATATTGGAATTCCATTAGTCAGCACAGAAGGGAAAAAAAGCAGTCCTGAGGAGGTCAAAACTTGCAATGTAAAAGAGAAAAAAAACAGAATGGTGTTGTTAAATGAAATGTGGGCTATTTGATAATTCTTATTCATATATCATACATAGTAACCCTCAGGAGATGGTAGGTGTTCTATCTTGTCTTTGTTCTTACAACATGCAACCCTATGAAAACCACCACCCAAATGGTCAGTGGCCCCATGGCGAAGGCACACAGTCCAGCAACCAAAAAGTTATTTAAAATTATTTCCATTCTTCAGATCCATTTCTCAGGCCTTTTGAAGGGGACACAGAGTCAGAAAAATGTCCCAGTGTCCTTGTCTCTGTCACCTCTCTCCATACAGTATTTGGCTCCCCCGGTGCCTCCTTCCTGCCAAATCCCCCCGCCCTAACTCCTGCTCCTGAGCTACAGATTTTCCAGATCTTGCCCCCATCTTCCTTGATCCTGTATTCCAACAGCCAAAGAGCTGGTCTGATAACACGAGGGCCCTCCCCGCAGTGGGGGAGGGGGACCAACAGGGGTGGAAAGATCCCGGGAGACAACACCAGAACCCCCTTTATCAAGTGGGGTAGGGACAGGCTGGGGACACCCCAGGTTAATCCTTTCTGTCCTGTCACACCCCCATGAGCATGACAAGAACTCTCCGTGGCTAATATCCCTCTTCTTCCCAGGAGCGTCAGCATTCCCTATTTGACATTTATGATACATCGCTCCAACTCTTATTCACTGGGGACTGCAGCAAAACACAGAGTTGGGGCTGCTGCCATGGGAGAAAGTTTTGCTCCTCTCCCCCAGCTGTTCATAGCAACCAGCCCAGAACAATGGGAAACCGCCTGGTGATGCTTTTCATCTCAATCCAGAGCCAGGGTACTGGCCCTATTACCAAATCCCAGTGCAAATTGGAATGACCCCTGGGATCTCACCTGCCTGCCCAGCCTAGCCCAGACCGATGGGATGCTCAAACAAGGCAACACTTTGGAAGACCCCCTTCCCCTTTCCTCAACAAGAGATTTCCTTTCCGCGCACCTACTACCACTCCCAACACACCGACCATTCAGCTTAATTCTTCAGCTTAGGAAATTGCCTCTAAAACATTCCCTGAGAGCAGGGACCCGTTGGCGCTAGGGTGTGAGCTTCTTGACCACAGGCACTTTGTCTGACACATAGTAGGTGCTCAGTAAATAGGGATTGAATGAATAAATGAGTGTCCACTAATATAAGAGCATAGATTTAAATTAGATCATGTTACTCACTGATATCTGGCTGAGAGCAAGTTTTTGAAGGGTCTGGGCACCGAGATGATTTGTTCATCCACTTGGCAAATACTAGTTGAACCTTCATGCAGGCACTGTGCTAGGCACTGAAATGCAGGTGATCGGGGCAGAGACTCTCCCTGTGCTTGTGGGGATGGAAAGAACTGCCCTGGTTTGACATGAGGATACCTCTGCCCTGCCTCAGAGCAGGACTTCCTCAGCCCCTGGGGCCTCTTTTCCAGAGAACCAGCTCTCTCCAGAACCCCATCTTTACCCCTTCCTCCCTCACTAAGAAATTCACAAAATGTGAGACAGAGGTGAGGGAGTGAGTGTCACTGAAAATGGCCATTATCGGATTAGACAAACCCCATGGCCTCCAGCCAGCACCGCCCACAGCTCCAGCTACCAATTTACTGGGATGAAAAAGGCTCATCCATATTTCATCTCAGGCGCTCAGCATTCTCAGCTGCTGTCCATTCCTTCAGTGGGCCCATTTCATGCCTCCCTGCCTCAGAGATGGCCCCGGACCAAAGGGGACACACAAGCCATGAGATGACAGTTCATTTGCCCAAAGTATGCCCCCATCCCCTGCAACACACACATTCTGTGATGGACCCTCCCTGAGCCCAGTCCCCTCCTTCTGTCCATTCCCAAGGGCCAAAAGAGGATCTATTCACTCCCCTCACCAGGGAAGTCACCCCTGCTCCTTCGTGCCCCCATCCCGGTGTCCCCACCTCCCCCCAAGGGACCTGGTGCTTGCCACAAAACTGATGGTGTTGGCAAATCAGCACAGGGGTGGGGGAGCCTGTCTCGAGCCCCTGCAGGTGGATCTAGGACAAGATCGGGGATTTTCAAGCATGAAAAGGACCTCAGAGATAAGGGAACTGCTATTCATTTTCTCCCTCCACCAGCAGAGTGATGGGCATTTGCTTTTTTCCTCCTTTCTTGCAGAACCGACTAGAAACTAAAGCAGCCAGAGGGCTCAGCAGGACCCGACAACCTATGGGAACCGCAGGATTTTAGTAGCTTGGCTACAGATAACCGAGGGCCTGAAGAGTCAGCTCAACAGTACAAGAGGCGGGAAGGAGCAGGGGGGACTGTTCTGTCCTCATCCTTAAACACAGCAAAACAAGATTTGGAGAATTGAGGAAGTGGAGGGGAGCCCTGAACCTCCAGGGCCACGGGGCCATGAGTTAGGGGGTGGGGGAGGTGTGCTCTTGTTCACCTCCCTTACGGTGACCCTGGATGAGTCCCTTCCTGTCCCCGGAATTAGTTCACTCAGTTATCAAATGAAGAAATTGAATCAGGCCAGTGATTTTAAAGACAGAACTTAAAGGACACACCCCTCCCAGAGTGGAGTGTGTGGGGACCCCTTCTTCTAAGCTCAGAATGAGGAGGGAGTTTCTGAGCACTCCTGGCAAGGAGGGGGGTTTCAATCTAACCCAGGGGTTCCCAAAGCGACTTGACAATCTAATCTAGTGGGGGGCCCCACATGACCCACTGCATCCCCATCTTTAAGATGGAGAACCCAACCATCGGCATTTTCCAGAAGCTCTCCTAGCAAGACTAGTCACAGACCAGATTCAGAAGTAGCCGGGCTGGAGGGGAGGGAGGGAAGGGAGGTGGGGCGGGGACCCTCTGAGGCTTCCAGAGCAACAGGCAGAGGAGCGTGAGGGCCAAGGCTGTCTGGGGAGCACCTCCACTGTCCACCCACAGGCAGAGCACGTGCAGGAGACACTCGCCATCCAGCACCACCCCCCCGCCCCCCAACAGGAGCTAGTGCAGGGCTGGGCGTTATCTGTCCCCCTGAAGCCTTCTTTGCTGTACAGCTGCAAGCTGGAAGCTCCTTCGAGGGCTCCCCTGGAGCACTGGAGTGTCTGTTTACAGTTCATTAGCTACTTGACAGAGAGGCTCCAAGAGCGAGAGACATAAAGAGGAAGTGTCAGGGCCGGGCCCAGCACAGATCCGTCAGAAATGAAGATAAAGCTGCTCGCAGATGAAAAGGTCTGACAGGAGCTACCGCGGCTCGGGCTGGGCGCCTGGCCTCACAGGTGGCCGGTGAGCACAGCTCAGCTGACCTGTGACCGCGACCAGGGTCCCCAGCTCGCCCGTGGCCCAGTCTGCTGGCTCCCTTGGCTACTCACATCCCAGAAACCAGCAAGATGTCCAGCAAGAAGGGTTGGCCGGAGAAATGACTGCACAGCCCCTCCATGGCATACTATGGGGCCATCAAGAATTATATTTACAAGGAGTGTGTCATTGCATGGGAAACGACTTCTGTGCTGCAAGAGTAGGTTGGGGGGAAGCAAAATGTGAAGTTGCATGAACAGCATCAACCCTGTGGAATGAAAATTACACATGGGGGAAAAAAAAAGAAACCTAGAAGGAAACTCCAAAAAGTAATTGTGCTGGACCCTGGGCGTTGAATGGTCTTTCTCTCCTCCCCCTCTGGTCTCCATTCCCTACATTTCCCATGCTGAGCACGATTGCTTTTATAATGGCAGCAACAAACTTCACTTTTAAAATAAAAAGATGATTTAGAAAGATTTTATTTATTTTTATTTGAGAGGGAGAGAGAGAAGAGAGTGCGCATGAGCAGCTGGGAGGCGCAGAGGGAGATAAAGAAGCAGGCTCCCCGCTGAGCAGGGAGCCCGATGCAGGACTCGATTCCAGGACCCTGGGATCGTGACCTGAGCCGAAGGCAGATGCTTAACCGACTGAGCCACCCAGGTGCCCCAAATAAAAGGATTTTAAGTCTTTTCACCATCTGAACTTATTCTATCCTGCTATTCACAGGGTGAGGACAGGTCCCCACTTCCCCGCCTCCTTGGGACCCAAACCATGTCTCCTGACTTGAGCTGCCTCCCTGAGCCCATTACTCTCCCTGGAACCTCAAGGCAGACGCCCCGGTAACTGTTTCTGCAGCCACCCCTCCAGCTACATTTTGGGGCGGGGGGGCTCCCTGGGAGTTGGGCAGCCCCTCGCAGTCCGCCCCCTTCACACCCAAGGACAAGGTGCCTCTACCATGCTCACCAAGTGGAGTCATTGCCAGTAGATAATTGAAGGTAATCGAGCATCTGTGATTTTTTACTCCAAAGACCCAGAGATGGAAAGACAAACGGAACTCGGGTATGAGTTTTCAGGAAGGGAGGTGAGGGTGGTGGGGTGGGGCTGGCTGAAGGAGCTGCCATGGAGATTCTCAGCAAGCCCTTGGTCATGAAAGTTATAAGCAACAGTACCGAGACCTTTCCATGGACCAAAGTAGGTTGAATGGGGAGTCCCCTGAAAGATTGCCCACCTAGAATGGATGGATGTGGATTTATTTGGAAAGGGGGTCTTTGCGGATACAATTAAATTAAGAATCTGGAGAGAAGATCACCCTAGATCCATCCAATGACACCTTTCCTTATAAGAGATGGAAGAGAGACACACAGATACACAGAGGTGAAGGTGATGGGCAGACCAGGACCGAAAGGTCCAAGTGATGCGTCCTCGAGCTGAGGAACATCAAGGAGGGCAGGCAACCACCAGAAGCTGAGCCTCCAGAAGGAACCAAGTCTGCCGACATCTTGATTTCGGACTTCTGGCCTCCAGAACTATAAGACAGGAAATTTTTTACTCTTTAAACCCCCCCCCCCCAGTTAGTGATCATTTGGGCAGCCTTGGAAAAGTAACACATGGTGAAGCCCTTTATACCCATCATTTGTCTCATGAGATGGGCTCCTCTGTCATCCACATCTTGCTGATAGGGAAAATGAGGGTCAGAGTGGTTATGCAACTGACCTAAGGTTGCACAGCGGTGAGCAGGAACGGACTGGGGCCCAGGTCTGTCATCCTCCCAAGTCCCTGACAGTGCCAGGGATTGTGCTAAGGCTTCATGCCCATGGTCTGCTGCTCTAGACTCCATCACTCTCATAGGCTGTGTGACCCCATGCAAGTTACTTAACATCTCTGAGCTTCAGCTCCCTCATCAGCCAACTGGAGAGACTACCAAGAGCTGTAATAAGGATTTGAAAATTACCGTGAAACTCTGAGCTAGAGGACCCCTCCCTGTCAGGGATATCCTCTGTACCCCGTCTGCTCCCAAGGAGCCCCCCGACCCCCGCCAGGGCCAAGCCACGAGCCCAGCCTCCCTCCGTTTGCATGCTCCAGACACAGCTCCCAGCCAGCCAGAGCCACACCAGCTCTAATGGCAACCGCAAATTATGCTCGTAAATTAGGGTTCAGCTAATTGTGACTTTATAGACCAGTAGTAGACATTCCTTTTAAAATCCTATCTGTAAACACACAGGAGCCCCACTGAGCAAGTGCTGAGCTGTATAAAAACTCTTTTAGGCAGAAATATATGGGCTGTGGTAGCTGACTCTCCAGGACAGCACCTCATTCATTATGTTTCCTTCTCCTCCCTGCACTGAACAGCTCGGCGCCGAGCTGATCCGCAGCGCAGCTCCCTCTCTCCTCACCTCATAAATCCCTGGATTGCAGCAGCCCCCCGGGCACCGCCACCTGCCAACGGCAGGGCAACACAGTGGCGACTGCCCACCCCTTGCAAGGTCCCCACCTCTCAGGAAAATCATGTGAGGTTCCGCCCTCCTGAATGGGTCTCTTGGAGCAGGGAGCCAAGGAGCCGGGAGCAGTGGGGGCCCGGGAGAGGAGGAGGAGCTCTGGCACGGGGAGCAAGAGCCCTGATGCTCTGTATTACAAAGCCACCCCACTCCCATGCTCCATCCTCACCAGGAGAAATGGGGCTGAGCTGGAGGTCCAGGGCAGCATATAGAGTTTGCAGGAATTTATGGGGGTTGGGGGTGGAGAGTCACTGAGAGCAGGTCCCCAGGGGAGGAGAGGCTGAGGGGTGATCTGGAGGTGATCTGGAGGCTGGGGGTGAGTCTCCCACTGTGTCCCCGCTGTCCCCTACCTCTCTCAGGAGCCAGTGACCCGGAGGTCTCCCCAAGGCCAGCCAGGGGCTTCTTCATAGGGGTGGAGAGAGAAAGAAGGATGCTGCCCCGTTCCCCCTGCAGGAGAAAATGCTCTGCCTTTGCAGTCCGACCGTCCTGGGCTCAAATCCACTCTTGTAGAGCACCGGCTACGAGCCAGCACCTTGCGTGCCTTGCTCATTGCCTCTTCACATGTCCTCTGTGGTAGCTATGTATTGGACACCATTCCCATTCTGCAGAGGAGGGAACTGAGGCACACAGACTCTATGAAATTTGCTGGGGTCAGCAGATAAATGGAGGAAACGGGATTTATCTGCCCTAACGTTTCCTTGCTTAGACTGCAAGGTGGCAAGTTGGTCACCCTGAGCACTCATGCCTCATTTTATTTTTGTAAATGAAATTTTACTAGAACATGGTCACACTGGTTTACACCTGCTTATGGCTGCTTTCTTGCTACAATGGCAGGTTGGGTGGAGACTGTATGTCCTCAAAGCCTAAACTATTTTCCATCTGGCTTTTTGCAGAAAACGTTTGCCGACCTGAGCCTGGGTTTTCTGGTCTCTTCAACCACAGCTGAAATGAAATCATCTGCACACAGACCCTGAACACAGCCAGACTCGGTAGAGGTCACTCCCTGTCTTCTCCCACTTCTCTCCATCTTCATTCCCGCCGATGTACCCTCCGCTGTCACGGCCTGCTCACCACACTGGGAACCGGAACTCCAACCCCTCCCCAACCCCAGACAAGGGGGAGGGGGTGCTGGGCCCCAGGTAGAATTCCAAGTCATTAGTAAATCAAAACAAAATTTCCTCCCATCCCCCTTCTTTCCCATACTACTCCAGCGTGCCAGTTATGCTGAGCCCCAGCCCAAGCTCAGCGGGAAATGTTTCACTTTAAGAATGAAAAGTATGTTTTAAAAGAATGTTGTTATTCTATGGAAACTGAATCCCCAAATAAATCTCCAACCCTGCAGCCACACACAATGGAGAAAAGTCGCTAAATAAACAGTCACTAATTTGCACAGGAGCCAGCCCTGACCCACTTCTGGGTCTTGCCTTTCTAAACAGCCTCTTTATGGTTATCTATTCATCACCAACCCAGTTTTCTTCCCTGTGTTCCAAAGGTTGGATTCTCTTCAGCCTTAAGCAGACATTTGGTTTGTTATTTAAATTATTTAGGTTGCATATTTGAGCATTTTGAATTACATTTTATTTACAACTGTGGTCAGTTAACAAATACGTGGTGCGCTGAGGTTGGCATGTACAGCTGTGCAGGCTGTGCACTGTGCAAATCTAGGAGCCACTGCTCACCCTTCATGCTCTTAGATTTGTATATGGATGAGGATTACTCTCTATCAGATGTCAGTCAACTCCTTAAGGAAAGAGCTTTTTTTTTTTTTTCAATTTGCACTAAGCACCTTGGACTGTGTTCTGAGTAAACAGCTGTCACTAGCAGTCACTGTCCTCATGGAGCTCACAGTCTAGTAAGAAATCAGACACTGAAGAGGGAAGGACAACGGTGACAGTAAAAGGAAAGGCAAATGAGGGTGTTCTGGAGAATCTGGTTGGAGGAAGTGGGGTGAGTGGAAACCAACTAGGTGGCAGGGTGGGGCAGGGGAGGGGAGGGTCACATCCTGTGAAAGGCCTGGAAGCAGTAGGCAGCAGGGACTTCTCTCTAAAGGAAGATCCTCGCTGACTCACTTCCTGAGCCCCAGCTAGTTTCCTGCCTCTTCAAAGGAGCACTGTGTACTTTCCCCTGAACATCCCTGGGAGAAGCAGCTGTGTTCATGCCTTGATGAAAGGAGAGGGAGAACATTCAGCTTGTTCTGTGGTAATGACCTGTGTGGTGGAACAGGGCCAGTTGGTAAGTACACTCGGTGCTTAAGGCTCAATCACAGGTGCCCATGACCCAGAACGCAGTGTCTGGAAGAACGGATGTGGGAAAGTGTGGCTCAGTAGGAGCTCAGCCTTGCTACCAGACGCAGCACCGCCCCCTTCCCCCCAAGCCCCGATCCTGGCTTCAGCCAGCTGCTGCCCTGCACCAGAGGCCAGGCAGGGGTGCCGAGGTTCAACTCCACCTCCCCCCAGCCTCTTCCCAGCTGGGCAGGGCAACAGGACTGGTCAGGCTAGGTCATGAGAAGCTGCCTGTGTTTAGATCTGACCTCTACCGTGTCTGATCTGTGTGACCCCAGGCAAGTTACTAAACCTCTCTGAGCCTCTGTTTTCTCATCTGTCAATGGCATACCAAGAGTGCCCACTTCAGAAGGTGCTTCCTTCATTCAACAATTATTAATGGAGTGCTTCCTGCTTGCAAGATCACAGGACCCCTGCTGTCCCTGTTCTCTTTCGGGTGTCTTGTGAAAATCCAGCATGCAAATCCACACTCTGTTTGCCCCCCATAGCCAGGCTCCCCCGGAGGCCTCCTTGTGATGGTCTTGGTGAGCCTTTTCCTCTTCTATCAGTTTGCTGCTCAGACAAAGGCAGGTTGGCAGCAAATCCCAGGGGGCCCTGTGTCAGCCAAAAGGAAGTTCCAGCAGATCACGGCCATGAGCACAGAGCCGGGGCTGTCTGGTGCCAAGTGCCTGCGGGTCCACGGGGAGGGCTGAGACACTTCAGAATCTCCCCCCCCGTTGGGGGTGGAGACAGTGCACTGCTGGCTTCACCATCGGGGTAGCAGCACCCTGTACTGGGCGCTGGGCCCGTGTGTGAGACACACGCACACACATACACACACACAGCCCAGGCAGACGGACTTTATTTTCCCTTGTGTAGGATGGGTGGTGGGTTTATAGAGGACACAGAAGCCCCCACATTTTGGGGGAGGCCTACAGCCCTCTGAAGAGAGGAGCCAGGGCTTTGGAGCCCCAAAGTGAGAGGAATGAGTGAGACCTGCCCAGAGGGGAAGAAGTGGAGGCTCCCCCAGGACCACTCTCTCTGACACACTCAGCCCGTGCACCCTGAAAAGACCCCCCCACACACACACCTGGAACCAGAGGTGCAGCACAGGACCCAGGTAAACATGCGACCCAGGCTGGCCGATTGGTTCACTCCATCCTCTTGGCCACCATGGCCCATGGAGAAGAGTGTCAGCTGCACAACCGGGGCCTGGAGGGGGGGGGGGCTGTGTCTGAAGCTGCTGGCAGCCACTTTGTCACCACGAGGGGAAGCCTGTTCAAAGTCAACAAGTAAACAGAGACCTGGGCATGGCCGGATTGAGCTGGATTTTCTCTCCCTCGTTGGCAGTGGCCTTCTGAAGCACAGTACTGGGGAGGACAACGGGGTGTGCCTGGGCCAGTGAGGACAGTCAGGACAGTTTTCTGGGCCTACCACACATGTCTAAAGGACAAAAGGGGAGCACGCGTGTCACACATGGGCGAAGGTACCAGGCGGAGGCAGGACATATGGTGGCGGCACAGATCAGGGAGAGGCTGAGGAGGCCGGGGGTGATTTTCCCCTCAGTGGGGTGCTGACTCTGTAGGCTCAGATCCCAGGTGAGCTGCCGTGGAAGCCTAGGTAATTCACTGCCTTTCCCATTTCAGTTTACCCAGATATAGGATGTGGATGAAGAGAAGCACCAAGCTCAGGGTTTTGGAAAGGAACTCCCAGGGTGTTTTCAGCAAGTGTTAAATTCACGCACATTAGAGTCATAGAGTGAGTGTGAGTTGTCTATTTCAGGATATAACACCCACTTCTCTCCCTCACAAATGCATGCACACTTTTTTTCTCTCTCTCTTTCATACACACACACACACACGCACACACACCCTCTTCCTGATTTTCTTTTCAGACACAGTGGAGAACTGGCTGGAGCTGGGGGTGGCAGACCTCCCCGGAGCTGACATGGCCCCGGCCACCACGCTTCCATCAGTGATTGTAGAGTCACACTGGGAGCTCCTGAGGGCACCATTCAGCCAATCCAGGAGGCCACCGTGGAGACCGCGTTTGCCCAGAAGCTGAAGTCAGGGCCACGCAGAAACAAAAAAATCCTTTAAAAGAGCCCACCTGCAATGCAGGTTAATGGGGTGGCTTTGGTTCCCATGGCCAGAAGAGGAAATTATAAGCTTGAAAAGATTCAGAGGCTGAAGAGAGGCCATAGGGGAGCTTTTTTTCTAGAAGCCCTGGAGCTAAGCTTCTCTGCTGCTGTGCTGGGAAGAACTGGCCAAGGCTGAGCTTCCTCCCACCCCTGCCACCTCCGATTTGGGGCTTTTTCATGTCAAGGGGCCAGGGGTCTCTGAACCTATCTGGACTCGAGACGCTCTAGATGTTCGGTTGGGCATGGCTTATAATTACAAAGCAAGTCAATTGCTCCATTAGCGTAAGGTCATGGGGTTTACAGTTTTTTCTCTATCTTCACCATTTTTCTCAGTTGTTTGTGTTACTTTGAAGATAATCCTAACTAATACTGATATAGCCCTTACCATGTGCCAGGCACTGAAAAATGACAAATATTAACCCTCACAACAGATCTCTGTGAGAACAGAGCAGGGAAGGGAGTTGAGGCTCAGAGATGTTGAACAACTTGCTGGGGACCAACCAGCTAGGAAGTGACAGAGACTGGTGGTGGCGCCCATGTCCCGGACCACTGCCCTACACTACCTCACAGTGTGTTGCCTGTCTTTGGGCTTGCAAGTGATCGATCCCTGCTTTCAGCCACCTGCCCATTTACCCCATCTGAAGATACAGGGAGAAGATGACCATCTCCAAGACAAGGAGAGAGTTCTCAGAAAGAACCAACATGGCAAATATGTTGATTTTGGATTTCCAGCCTCCAAGCTGTGAGAGAAAAAATTTCTGTTGTGTAGAAATTCTGGACCCGCCTGTGGTCCTTTGTTATGACAGCCCTGGGATGCAATGCTGGGCCACAGCCCCGGGGATATGCTTCCTGCCTCATAGCCCCGATGGTGGGTTCGTGGTCAGAGTCAACACCAGTACAGACCCCTTATATTTCCTCCTTTGCCCTCCCCACCACCTGCCCTGTGGGAAGAGAGTCCCCTTCTTCAACCCTCAAAAGTGGGTTGCTTAAAAATAAAAGTCCTCCCCAAGTGAGGCATTTAATAGACACACAGTCTGTATCTAAACACTTTCTTATAGAGAATCGTCAAGTTTGTGGGCCTGATCACATCTGGATTCTTCCCCCACCCCCCCATCTCTAATTCCCCCTGCAGTGAGCTCTGGGCCCCAGCTCCTTGCAGGAGTGAGTCAGGCTCTGACCCTCACAGCCTGGCCATCTCCAGAGCGGTGTCTCTGCTGGTGTCTGAGGCTCTGAGGTGGGGAGAGAGCTCAGGAATCAGAGCCTACAAGGGAAGCTCAGAAAGGGTTGGGGGGAAACTGCTTGGCTGGGATTCTTTCTTTCCTTCCATTTTGCTAAAGTTTTTTTTTTTTAAGATTTTTTTAATTTATTTATTTGACAGACAGAAATCACGAGTAGACAGGGAGACAGAGAGAGAGGAGGAAGCAGGCTCTCCGCGGAGCAGAGAGCCCGATGCGGGGCTCGATCCCAGGACTCTGGGATCATGACCTGAGCCGAAAGCAGAGGCTTTAACCCACTGAGCCACCCAGGCGCCCCCATTTTGCTAAAGTTTTTAATGGAAGTTTAAAATGCGTATGAAAAAGTGTACATTCTAAGCGTTCAGCTCAGTGAATTGTCTCAAGCCCAGACCCAGACAATAGTGCCCAGTCAAAAAACAGAAGGCTAGCAGGACCCCAGAGGTCCCCCTCATGCCCTTTTCTAGCTACAGCCCCCAGAGGGAGAACCTAGCAGTTCTAACCTCCGTCCCAGTCTAAAGTCCCATGCGTTGGGGGCCTCACACTTTGGAAGACTTCCCTTGAAATTCCTTAGTCCCCCTCTGGTGGCTGAGACAGCCAGGGCAAACAATGCTTTCTGGACAAAGCACCCCAAGCCCAGTCCAAGGTCTGTAAGGGCATGGGTCTCTATTTCTCCTCTAGTGTCCTTTCCGGCCCCCTGCCCTGTACATAGGACCAAGCAGATGCCCCCATGGGGCTCTGGGACTCACACCTATGGTTTGTCCTGGGGTCCGACAGTGAGTCTCTGGTTCTGGGAGGGTGGGCCGAGCATTTCTGCTGGCCAGCATGTATTTCTTCTGTGAGATTGTGCAAGATCGGGCCACTAGAGTGGTGCTGACACGCTGACTTGGAACAACTCACTCACTCTGGACACAGGACGAGCTCAGGGCTCCGGGCTCCCATGGGGCCACTGCTACCCTCTGGCTGGAGCTAGGTGTCACCTCTTGCCCATCTCCTTTCTGGCTGTAGTGACACCTCTGGTCTGCAGGATTGAGGACGGCAGGGCTGGTGGCAAGTGTCCCCAGCACTGTATCCTTCTGGCTCCCAGGCCACTGACCCATCCTCCTCTGCAGGACCCCACCTGTCAGGTGGTCTGGGAGGTGGCAGCATCCCTACCTTCCAAGGGCTTCTGGGACCGTTGCTCCCTAGTGCCCATGGCCCTTCTTGCTCGTGTCTCCTCATTTTCTACCAGTGTGTGATGTTGTGCTCTATTGTCTTAAGTCATGCCAGACAAAGGACGAACACTCCTTGCATGAAACGGACCTCTCTCTTCTTGCTCAGCCCCCCCCCACCTTTCTCCCTGTGGATGCTGGTGTGGAAGGCAGGTGTACGGCCAACACGGAAAGAGATTGCATTCTGGGAAGGCCATGACTACAGCCCCAAAACTCAAAAAAAGAGTTGGTTGTTCCATGTGTATGTTACAAAGGCTCGAACAGCAGACCTACCATTTCCAGAACATGCGTTCCCACACGCATGCTGGTAAGATTTGCATCTGCGGTCATTGTCACCAAAGGTCAGTAACCACCTCTGAGAGAGTCGTGAGAAGTGAGGACACCGGGGCGGCCCGGTGCAGGCGGCAGCATCATGAATGGGGCTCTGGCGGCCCTGGGTTGATGCATCAGGGAACGGCAGAGATGAAAACATCTATACTATTTCTGTAACAACAGGTTGCAGAGAATCAGAGCCCTGTGAATCGTAATGGCACGGTTACTTTCTCCTCCTGGTGGGAGAAATGAAATTAGCCAGGAAAGGCACGTCTGACGACAAAGAACACGAAGCCAGGGCTTCTGGATCTAAATGGGAGAGACGGTGTCTGGACACTAGCAGGAAACGCCACCAGCCATAAAGAAACAGACCATATGATACACAAATACGTAAGTAACTCACTCTCTGTCCACTGTTCTAAATCTTCATCAATCACCATGTCTCATGTGGACCCATGAGCTTTGTGAAGTATTTTTAGCAAAACTGTTTGTCTAGACAAGGGTCCTGTAGAAACAACACTTGCCCTGAGCCTTGCAGACCACAAGGATGGCATGTCACCCACGGGTACAGTTGCCAGATCATGTAGGTTCGGTTGCCGGAGGCTTGGCGCATTACCTGAAGAAGTGTCGCCAATTTACACTCCTACCAGCGACGTCCCAGGGCTCCTGTTGCCCCCCCATCCCTGCCAGCGCCCGGTACTTCCTTTTCACCAGTTCGTCCTGGATCTAGGAATAGTGGGATCCTATTATGTTCTTAATTCGCTCTTCCCTGATCCTTAATGAAATGGAGCACCTTGTCACATTTTCCTGGGCCACTCTGGGGGCCTCTCTCTTGCTGTTGCTGTAGGGGCTCTCCGTCTCGTTCTGGATGTGAGTCTCTGCACAGACGCATGTATCACAGATATCCTCCCCCGTCCCGCGGCTTCCAGCTGGGACTTTCAAGTGCTCTGGGGTTGCCCCTTACGCAGCCCATTTGGACCTGTTTAAGAATGGGAGCTCTTGGGACGCCTGGGTGGCTCAGTTGGTTAAGCTGCTGCCTTCGGCTCAGGTCATGATCTCGGGGTCCTGGGATCGAGTCCCGCATGGGGCTCCTTGCTCAGTGGGGAGCCTGCTTCTCTCTCTGCCTCTGCCTGCCGCTCTGCCTGCGTGTGTTCTCCCTCTCTCTCTCTCTCTCTCTGACAAATAAATAAATAAATAAAATCTTAAAAAAAAAAAAAAAAAAGAATGGGAGCTCTCACCACTGCCAAGGGCTCCCGGGAGCAGGCGTGGAAGAGAGCGAACAGGAGTGAGGGGAGGAGAGCTGGGGAGACACCCACTGCTTCTGATGTTGGAGGCTGCCTCCCTGAGGCTCAGCACCCAGCTCCTGCGGTCCGGCAGAGCGGGGTCACGTGCCGGTCGCCCAAGATTTCAGCTACGTGGCCCTGGGTGGCTGTCTCGATCTTGGCTGCTGGTTCTTCTGCATCTGAGCCACCTGGAAGGCTCCTTAGAACATCGGGCCCCACCCCAGATGAGAATTTACGTTTCTAACAAGGGATGCTGATGGCCCGGTCCGGACACCCCACTTTCAGCACCATTGCTACAAACCTGATGCCCTGTAGGCCGCTGTCTCAGAGCCTCAGGAAGGGAAATGGAAACCGAAGTGTTTGCGCACCCATTTACCCCCGGGTCTGACCCAGTGGGAGGTGTGGGCAGGTGTTCTTCGGTCGCAGGGCCCAGCTCTGTAAGCTGTCTGGGTCTCGCTGCTCCCACAGACCCCACTGAGACCCCGCTGTGAGTCAGCAGGCCCTGCAGTCAGCCAGATCTTTGCACCTCCCTCGCTCACGGGCGACCCGGGGCAAGCAGCTCACCTTCTGTACCCTCCTCGCCTGTGAAACAGCCACCAGGACAGGAGTCTCAGGGAGGCATGAGGGAGATGACATAAACACAGAGCTCAGCGTGCGACTGGCACTAAGGAACCCTCCATTCCTGGTGGACGGTCGCTCTTCTTCTTCTTAATCATATGATAGTAATTCACTCTTTTAGTCATATAATAGTAATTCGCTCTTATTCTTCATTCTGGAGTTCCGGCTCTGCAGGAAAAGAAGGAAAACTGAAAAATGGAATAGTCAGACGGTGATCTTTCTCTAGAAAATAGCAATGCCTGGTGGAGAAGAGGGGAGAACCCCATATTCAAAGCTGCCCCTGCCACCCGCTGCCCTCTCCAGGGTGCATATGCACCCACAGACAGACAGACAGTATGGACACACAGACACGCACTGGCACACACACACACCTGCTGCCTCAACGTACATCTGAGACCTTTTGCTAGTTGCCCTGTAAATGTTCAGACTTCCTTTCTGTTTGTAGGGTAAGTACGACGTGGGGTCGCACCAACATACCTACAGGGGGGTGGGCTGAGCAACACGGCTGTCCCCTTAGCTGTAGGCAACTGCGCACACACACTCCTGCTGACCATCCCTGCACAGCCTCCAGCCTCCCCCTAACCCGCTGCCTCTGCCCACACCCTCCTCACCAGTCCAAGCTTCATCTGAGATGTGAGAACTTGTGGAAAGAGGACTGAGGGTGTCAGAAGGGACTAGAACAGAGAAAAGGGGCTTTGCCTGGGTCCCCAGCGTGCTTCATCCATTGTCTCACTCCATGCCAAAGGCGAGGAGGGAAGGAGGAAAGGGGGTGGTTTCTGGAGCCCGTTGTCTGGGTCTGACACTCACTTGCTGTGTGTCTTTGGGAAAGCTACTTAACCTCTCTGTGTCTCGATTTCCTACTCTGTAAAAGTGAGGATGATAATTATACCTCCCCCTAGGATTGCTAGGAGGAATTAGTGAGTATTGGTTCATAAAGTGCGTAGCAGAGCGTCTGGCACACAGTAGGCCCGTGATAGCTGTGAGTGGTCATTATTATCCCCATGGTAAGTCCTACAGAGGAGATGGCGTCCTGTGTTCCTGAGGAGGAGCTGGGCTCCGAGACCGCCACATGCAGAGAACGTGGCAGATGGGGACTGAGCCCAGGCTCCCTTAGGACTCACCAGAAATTATGCCCGCCTCACAGAGGCAGTCCCCCTTCTCCCCCAACCGGCAGCTCCCCTAGCCTGTTCCATATCAGTCCACTCCCTCCTTCCAGGTGACCAGACCCAAAACCTTGTTGTCACTCTACCTTAGCTCTCTCTCACAGCCTCAACCAAGCCCCAGGGGCTCCACCTCAAATGCACTGAGAGTCTGCTGGCTCCCCAACCCCACTGCCCTGCAGGCCCCAGCTGGACGCCCCCCTCCAGGTCCCCTGCAGCTCTCCTCCAGGAACAACAGCCTGAGGGACCCAGCATGTCCCCGCTCTGCCTCAAACCCTCCGAGGGCTCCCATCTTGCTCAGATCACAGCCAGAGTCCTTGTGGTGGCCCCAAGTTCCTGCATCCCCGGCACCCAGTCCCTCTCTCGCCTGACCTTCTTCGGCCCTCACTCACCCTGCTCCGGCCCTCACTCACCCTGCTCCAGCCCCCACTCACCTTGCTCCAGCCCCCCTGGATTCCCGATGTCCCTCCAGCACCTCCCTCCTCCACCTCTTTCCCCTGGGAATGCTTTCCCCCACAGATCCCCATGGCTCACACCGGCCCTTCCTTCAGGTCCTTGCTCATAGGCCACAGAGCTCATGGACAGTTCTGCTTCAAATTGCAAACCAGCCCCAACCACCCCACCTCCTCCTTACTTTGTCAATCTCAGAAACTTACTATTTCCCATTTCCTAATTTATCTTACTCTATTGTCTTTTTGTCCACTAGAATCTAGGCTCCACGAAGGCAGGAATACTGGCCTGCACCATCCCCAGGGCTTAAAACTGTGCCTGGAACATAGCTCAGTGAGTGTTTATTGAATGAGCAAATGACCCGACAGAGCCTGGAGGGAGAGAAGCTGCATTTGGCTCTGTCCCTCCTCCCTTCTCACCCTTGACGGGTTTCCCTGTGTACCCACAGCAGGAGCTCAGTAAGTGGACACACGATCTAGGTCTCCCTGCCTTTGATTTTCTGGCTGGTTAGATTTTTAGAACATCTTTTCTGAGCCATTCACATGTAGATTTTCACAGAGCAACTGTCGGCTGGTAGAGAGAGAACCACAGTCTCCAAGCAGAGCAGCGAAGGGGCTGGGGGCGTGAGGGGTTGCTCCATGCCACCGCCGGGGCTAGTGAAAGGGTGTTCATGTCCAAGACAACCACTGATGGAAGGGAGACAGCCAGGAGAGAGAACAGAAAGAGAAGATAAATGCCTTTGTTACTTATTTTTCTGTGCACCTCCACTGGAACAAGAATAATGGAAATCAGAATAGAAGGGGGGAAAAATCACCCATGGTCCTGACATCCTTCACAGATCACGCCGTGACATATTTATTTGTGATGAGAGGCTCTGGGCAGAAGCCGTGGGCAGTGGGGACAGGGCCATAGAGCGGGGAGCCAGGATCCATGGCCACCCCTAGAGTTCCCAGCCTCACTGCCAATGTGCCAGAGAAGCCGGAGCAGAAGCCGGGGCAGCTTCCACTGAGGTCCCATCTGGAAAATGGGACAGAGGAACAGAGTCGGCAGAGCACAGGGGCAGCACATTTGGGATGAGAGGGAGGCTGGGGTGGGCGAGAGGGAGCCCAGGCAGGCAGGAGTGGGAGCCCGGGGCTTCGGCACTTGGACCGTCAGGAGTCGGTCTCAGCTCCAGCCTCCAGGCTCCGCACTCCGGTCTAGGTGATCCAGAACAACTTCACCTCTCCGAACCTCGGTTTCACCTTCTGAAAAATGGTGTGTATATCTCACAAGGTTATTGAGGAGATGAAATAATACAATATTTATATAGTTAGGTATAACAGTAACCATACACATCTATGTACAATCTATACACAATTTAGCACACATGGAAAGCATTTTACAGACGTACTAAATCCTCCTTCCGCGACAGCTACCGTTACTACTACTACCGCGACTATTCTATTAAAGGGAAAAGCAGAGTAAACAAGTGAAAGAAATCAGAATAAAAATACCCCTTTTCTCACTGCTCACAAGGTTTTGAACCCAGTAGATGGAGGAAGAAACTCCTTTAGAACATATCATTCAAAACACAAGAAACTGGCTGTTTTCCAGCCAAGGAAAAAAAAAAAAAAGAACACTGTAACGTATCACACACGCACACATATCTTCTTCCATCAGAATCAAGCTGAGGCAATTACCAAGTCTCAGAGCGCTGCCCCGAGTCACGTCCCCTCCAAGGGAATTTGAGAGCATGACTCCTACTTCAGATTATAAAATCCTGCCAAGTGGGGAACTGACAGCTCAGAAAATTGCAAGAACCCTGTGATGTCAGGAAACACACAACGTGGGCCCTAACCAAGCTCCTGAACTCCATCTGCTTCCTGTTTCCTCAGCAGGTGTCATCCTGGAAGGAGGGGCCTGGCTGGAGGGAGCACAGTCACGTGACCGGAGGCAGGAGGTGTGGAGTGGGCTCCGCGGGCTCTGCGGTCCGAAGCTGGCTCACTTCCTGGGCGTGTGTGAGCCTGAGCCAGTCCTTTGGCATTTCCAAGCCTTGGTTTCTCCATCTGTAGATGGTCTTCTCGAGTCCCTACTTCCTGGGAGACGGCGGGAGCCATCAAACAGCGCCATGCCTGATGCCTGAGATGCTCTCGCAGTGAAAGCTGTGGGTGGCCCTCCAGGCCAGCTGGTATGTACCCTTCCTGCCAAAGTCAAAGGCTTCCTACAAACAGGTCTCTGTAGGTCCTTCCTTAGAGCCTTTACTCGCTGCCTGGACCCTTGCAGGGATGACAGTTTAGAGTTGGCAGAGGGGTGTCTGGGTGGCTCAGTCAGTTAAGCATCTGACTCTTGATTTCAGCTCAGGTCATGATCTCAGGATCCTGCGATCAGAGCCGCATGCTGGGCTCTGCACTCAGCATGGAGGCGGCTTGAGGATTCCCTCTCTCTGCCCCTCCCCCTCTTCTCTCTCTCTCTCTTCTCTCAAATAAATAAATAAATCTTTAGGGGGAAAAAAAAGAGTTGGCAGAGAAATCCCCAGCTTCTTTACCCCTCACCAGGCAACTCTGCTCTAAGAAGGCTCCCAGAAGTCCCCAGAAGCGAGTCTGTTTGCCCACAGCGGTCACCTGCTCATTAACACCCCTTGCGTTGGCTTCCTTCCCTACGCTTTTCCAACTTTGCTTCTCCCAATCAGTGATCCCTGGGCCTGCCTCTAGGGAAACTCAGCCTAAGATAGGGCTCAATAAATGTCAGCTATTAAAATAGCAAGAAGGGGGGGCACCTGGGTGGCTCAGTGGGTTAAAGCCTGTGCCTTCAGCTCGTGTCGTGATCTCAGGGTCCTGGGATCGAGCCCTGTGTCGGGCTCTCTGCTCAGCGGGGAGCCTGCTTCCTCTTCTCTCTCTCTTTGCCTGCCTCTCTGCCTACTTGCGATCTCTGTTAAATAAATAAATAAAATCTTTAAAAAAAAAAACAAACCTATGTTTAAAAAAAAGAATGGTAAGAAGGGGGCACCTGGCTGGCTTGGTGGGTGGAGCGCGTGACTCATGACCTTGGAGTTGTAAGTTTGAGCCCTACATTGGGTGTAGAGATTACTTACAAGTAAAGTCGTTTAAAAATAGTAAGAAGAAAAGGGGCCAATAACATGGCAGCGTCTTGAGTCTGAGGTCCCCAGCAGAACATCTAGTTAGCATCCCATCTAAGGCTCAGGAGAAATGACTAGAGAAGACCACTGGCGATCACCCACAGAGAAGAGATGGGGTTTTTGCTATTGTTTGGTTTTGATTTTCCAAAGATTCATAGAAACAAAAATAAGTTGGCCAGACCCTGGTTGGGGGTAGAAACAAAACTTGTTTTAGACTGAACTAAAGCACATCCCCGAAAATATTGTATTGCAGGAGATCTTTAAAACGAGATCTGTAGTGAACTTTTCCTCCTCTTCTGGGAATGTGGTTCCTAAGAACTACCACCTAGTTCTGTTCCAAATCTGTCTTGTGCTCCCAGGAAGCTGCAGGAAGTTACTTGAAAGCTGATTCTTTAAAATACGGCTTTCTATTTTGTTCTTACTGCTACAATCTTGACTGTACTGAGCATGAACAATTTCGTCTTGAGGTCCCTGGGATTTCAACAAGTCCCAGGGATGGCCCCTCCACTTTTGGTTGCAAGTTCTCTCTTCGAGGGTTCTTTCCCATGTACTCATTCATCACACATTTATTTGTCGACATAGATGGGATAGACACGGTGCTGGTGGTTTTGGGGGGTGGGTGTCAGCCAGAGAACGTTTGCAGAGGTTGGTTTTGCTCAAATTTACAAGGGAATGTGGAGGAAGAAAAGAAAGTGGCTAGACAAAGAGCTGGAGGGCAGACATTTGTAGGACAAGAGGGGAAATGGGAGGGATGCAGACAGGACCACCAGTAAAGCCAGAGGAAGAAGGACTCAAAGAAGTGGGGCAGGGTGGGGAGATTTTTCGCTATCAAATTAGAAAAAATATTAATGGTAATATACTGTGTTGTTGAAGACATAGAGAAACAAGCACTCTCCAATGTGACCTGTGGTTATAACTTGATATAATTTTTCTAGAGGACAATGTAGTAATGTGTATCCAAGAGCAATTTTTCTCTCATTTATCATTAGATTTTGCTTCTGAAATGTTCTTCCTAATTTTGTTTTAATAGGGGAACATCGGGATCCCTCTGCATTTACTCTAAAAAGTCCAGAACAATAGGCATTTGGTTCAATAAATTGTGGTTTTACCCAGACTGAAATATCGGGAGCTGTTTAAATGGATGGTGTGGATGTTTACTGGCATGAGAGAAGCTTTGACAATATGGCAAATGGAAAAACAATTCATGGAGTTACATGCTAAGAATGATCTCGATATTTTCTTCTTGTTAATAGCTATTGATTAAAATATACAAGAATCAGGGCTCCTGACCAGCTCCGTGGGTACAGCATACAACTCTTGATCTCGGGGTTGTGAGTCCAAGTTGGGTGTAGAGATTACTTAAAGACAAAAATCTTTAAAAAAATAAAGAGGGGTGCCTTGGTGGCTCAGTGGGTTAAGCATCCAGCTCTTGATTTCAATTTAGGTTATGATCTCAGGGTCGTGATATTGAACCCTTCGAAGAACTGTAACATGGTGTCAGTAGGGATTCCTCTTGATGATGGATAGTGAGGGTGTCTGTGGTGGGACATCAGCTCCTTGTGGTCCATTAGGACCTTCAGGTGGTGTCTGTTTTGATGATGCCAGAACCACTCAGCCCCCTTCTAATGTGCCTTCCCTTCTGCCAATGTTGGGATTGCCCCTCCTCAAAACCCCACTGTATTCCGAAGGTTCCCTTGCAGCTCAGTCACCTCAGGGAGCCTACAGCTTTTAAATACTCCCATGAACTAAACTGCATCCTTCCAAAAATTCATACATAGAAGCCCCCACCTTCAGTGTGATGGGATTTGAAGGTGGTCCCTTTGGGAGGTGATTAGCCAAGGTCATGAGGGCAGGGCCCCCATGCAGGGATTCATGCCCTTAAAAGAGGAGACACCGTACAACTTGCTTCCCCACCCCCACCCTCTCCCTCTCCCATTCCATCTCCCTCTCCCTCTCCCTCTCCCTCTCCCCACCATGAGAGGACACTGGAGGAAGGCAGCCTTCTGCAAGCCAGGAAGAGAGTCCTCACCAGGAAATGGATCAGCCAGCACCTTGCGCTTAGACTTCTCAGCCTCTAGAACTATAAGAAACATGTGTCTGTTGTTTAAGCCCCCCAGCGTGTGGTATTTAGTTAACAGTAGCCTGGATTAGTACAAATACCATTTCCATCTTTTAGGTGGCAAGCCAGGATTCTGAAGTCTGATTCCCTTCCACGTCTTTTTTTTAAATTTCATTTATTTATGTGTGTGTGTGTGTGTGTGATTGAGAGAGAGAGAGAGCGCTCGAGCACGAGCAGGGGGAGGGCAGAGGGAGAAGCAGGCTCCCTGCTGAGCAGGACCCAGGGATCACGACCTGAGCCGAAGGCAGATGGTTAACCGACTGAGCCACCCAGGCGCCCCTCCTTCCACCTCTTAAATGTAAACTTCTCTTCTTTTCTAAACACTGACCTCCATGGGACTTGACTGCTTTGGCTATTTCTGTCTGGTGACTATAGCTCCACTTCTGGGGAGCTCCAGTGCCCTGAAACCAGTGACCTGGCAGAGCTCAGGACCCCAGTGTTGCTGGTGAGGACAGTGGCAGCTGCATCTTGATTCAGCAGCTGGGTCAGGGTAGCAGTGGGGCCCATCTGGAACCGGCCGCCGGAAGAGCAGCACCTCCCCCTCCCAACTCCACAAGAAGTTTCCTGACCGGGAAAGTGACAACCTCCCCATTGGTGGCCCAGCTCTGCTGTGTGATTATAGAAGTCAATGCTGAAACCTCAAACTGGAGTCTGGCTCTTCAGGCCCTAATGATTCTACAGACCACTGAGGACCCTGAGAAATGTCCCCATTTCGTTCTGCAACTAGCTGAATGTCCTTGCCTTGTTACACCGGGCAGAGGGAGCTGAGCATGTCCCTTCTCCATCATCCTGCCTATTTTTACAGCACAAACTCCAAACCCAGCTTCCCTCGGGACCTTCCCTTTGATTCTCAACACGTCTCAGCAGTGACTGTTCTTGTGCTCTTGCCATAATTAACCCTAAGACAAGGTGACTCCTCTGCCTGACCAGGACAGCTTGTCTCCTGAGACCTGATTTCGAAAATTTAGGGGCACCTGGGTGTCTCAGTCAGTGAAGCAGTCGCCTTCAGCTCAGGTCATGATCCCAGGGTCCTGGCATCGAGGCCCACATCGGGCACCCTGCTCAGCAGAGAGCCTACTTCTCCCTCTCCCCTTGTTTGTGCTCTCTCCCACTATCTCTCTCTGTGTGTCAAATAAATAAATAAAAGCTTTAAGAAAAATCTAGATCACCATCTCTGGTTGTTTCTTGATATTCACTATCACGTGTTACTAACATCATAAAAGAAGTTTCAGAAATAAAGATGTCCACCCAAAACCATAAGATACCTAGGAATAAACCTAACCAAAGAGGCAAAGAATCTGTACCTATAAAACTATAAAGTCCTTATGAAAGAAATTGAGGAAGACACAAGGAAATGGGAAAACCTTCCATGCTCATGGATTGAGGAACAAATATTGTGAAAAGAACAAATATTGTGAAAATGTCTATGCTACATAAAGAAATCTACACGTTTAATGCAATGCCTATCAAAATACCATCAATTTTTCTCAAAGAAATGGAACAAATAATCCTAAAATTTACATGGAACCAGAATAGACCCCAGTCGCCAGAGGAATGTTGAAAAAGAAAGCCAAAGTTGGTGACTTCACAATTCCAGACTTCAAGCACTATTACAAATCTGTAATCATCGAGACACTATGATATTGGCACAATAATAGACACATAGATCAATGGAACAGAATAGAGAGCCCAGAAATAGACCCTCAACTCTATGGTCCACTAATCTTCAACAAAGCAGGAAAGAATGTCCAAGGGAAAAAAGACAGTCTCTTCAACAAATGGTGTTGGGAAAATTGGACAGCCACATGCAGAAGAATGGAACTGGACCATTTCCTTACACCACACACAAAAATAGATTCAAAATGGATGAAAGACCTCAATGTGAGACAGGAATCCATCAAAATCCTTGAGAAGAACACAGGCGGCAACCTCTTCAACCTCAGCCACAGCAACTTCTTCCTAGAAACATTGCCAAAGGCAAGGGAAGCAAGGGCGAAAATGAACTATTGGGACTTCATTAAGATCAAAAGCTTTTGCACAGCAAAGGAAACAGTCAACAATACCAAAAGACAACTGACAGAATGGGAGAAGATATCCACAAATGACATATCAGACAAAGGGCTAGTATCCAAAATCTATAACGAACTTACCAAACTCAACACCCAAAGAATAAATAATCCAGTCAAGAAATGGGCAGAAGACATGAACAGACATTTCTGCAAAGAAGACATCCAGATGGCCAACAGACACATGAAAAAGTGCTCCACATCACTCGGCATCAGGGAAATACAAATCAAAACCACAATGAGATACCACCTCACACCAGTCAGAATGGCTAAAATTCACAAGTCAGGAAATGAGATGTTGGTGAGGATACGGAAAAAGAGGAACCCTCCTACACTGTTGGTGGGAATGCAAGCTGGTGCAGCTACTCTAGAAAACAGCATGGAGGTTCCTCAAAAACTACTGGGTATTTACCCTAAAGATACAAATGTAGTGATCCGAAGGGGCACGTGCACCCGAATGTTCATAGCAGCAATGTCCACAATAGCCAAACCATAGAAATAACCTAGATGTACATCAACAGAGGAATGGATAAAGAAGCTGTGGTATATCTATACAATGGAATACTATGCAGCCATCAAAAGAAATGAAATCTTGCCATTTGCAACGACGCGGATGGAACTAGAGGGTATTGTGCTGAGCAAAATAAGTCAATCAGAGAAAGACAATTATCATATGATCTCTCTGACATGAGGAATTTGAGAGACAGTGTGGGGGGTTGTGGGGGACAGGGAAGGAAAAAATGAAACAAAATGGGATCGGGAGGGAGACAAACCATAAGAGACTCTTAACCTCATGAAACAAACTGAGGGTTGCTGCGGGGAGGGGGGATAGGGTGGCTGGGTTATGGACATTGGGGAGGGTGTCTGCTATGGTGAGTACTGTGAAATGTGTAAGCCTGACGATTCACAGACCTGTACCCTGGGGCAAATAATACATTATATGTAAATAAAAATAATTTAAAAAAAAAGAAATGCAGATGTCATATGGGAAGATGAAAGAAAGCGCAGCAGAGGAGCTGTGTTAGGCACAGGAACACGGTGTAGGAATTGGTTCCCTGAAAGGAGATGAGTAGATTTTACCATCGGGTTCTTGGTGAGTTCCCTGGGCACGTATCATCCAATACCATAGTCACTGGCTACACCTGGCTACTGCACACTTTAAATATGGTTATGGAGATGGGCTAGAGGTGCAAAATATACATCGGATCTCAAGGAGCTAGTACAAAAAAAAGAATAGGAAATATTCCACTAATAATTTTTTAAAAGATTTTATTTATTTGACAGAGAGAGAGACACAGCGAGAGAGGGAACACAAGCTGGGGCAGTGGGAAAGGGTGAAGCAGGCTTCCCACCGAGCAGGGAGCCCAAAGCAGGGCTGGATCCCAGGACCCCGGGATCATGACCAGAGCCGAAGGCAGACGCTTAATGACTGAGCCACCCGGGTGCCCGTCCGCTAATAATTTTTTTATTGATTACATGTTACAGGTTGAAATGATACCAGTTTGGCTATACTGAGTTAAATGAAATATATTACTAAAATTAATTTTACTTGTCTCTTTTTACTTTTTGAAGTAAAAAGTTCAAGTCCACGTGTAGCTGGCATTCTAGTTCTCTCCCAGGGACGGTCCTGCCCTTGTGCCTCTCGGGGGTGGGAGAGGCAAGAGCCTCAGTTTTGGGGTCAGGAAGTGAGTACGCTAAGGGGAGACCTGGGCAGAAGGTGGGGAGGGAAGGAAGTTGTTTCAGAAAACGCAGTAAAGAAAGAACAAGGACTATGGCTTGGGGAGAGGAAGGGAGAAGAGGAGTTGTATCTGAGGATGGGGAACTCGAGGACGCTGGCTGAAGATTAGGATACAGGAGGGAGAAGGCAAATCTGCCAGAGAGAAGGAGAAATAATGAGCCAGTCCCAGCGTGGGGATGGAAGACAGGAGCAGACACTGGGGAGGAACATTTACGGGCATTGTTCCCTTAACTGAAAAGACAGGCTGAAACGGTACAGTACACATTGGAGACGACATATTACGTGTAATATGCACATAGACAAAAGACTGGGAGTGATCACAGGGAACGTTCGCACTCCCTGGGAGTAGGATTGCCATTTTCCCTCACGTGGGTTTTTCTGTGCTTCCCCAGTCTCCTCCGACATACAGGTATTGATCTTGTAATTAGAAAAGCAAATAAAATTTTTTTTTTCAAGACTCCAAGAGGCCAGAGAAGCTTCTGGGCTGGAGAAGGAGACACACACAAAGCCGTTGTTCTGAGTCCCCTAAGATTTACCCCAGACCTGACCCCAGGCTTAAGAATTGGAATCTTGATGGAGGGGGGGTGGTCCCCCAGCGATTTTGAAGGGAGTCCAACTGAGATTTTCTGGCTCTGCTGCACAGCCCATAAAGGGTACTGGAGGCACGGGAGGCTTTGCGATGCAGAGGTGCATGCTGGGTGTGGGCTGAGAGGCTATCGGTGACTTAGACTGAGGGTCTTCCCGGGGGTGGGGGAGGGCTGTCTCAGCACCCATTCTTAGGCAGCAGCAAAGAAGCCTATAGGGACACATCGGCAACTGGGAGCCTCCTGGCCAGACTTGAGACTGAGAGATGGGGTCAGCACCAGCCTGGTGAGTTCCTGGTACTACCTGTTGCATTACCTTTCTCAAACCCTCGGACCTTTAATCCCCTGCATCTTGGCAAGGGCTGATTTGGGTCATCCTAGTTTACTTTGAGGTTAAGAGAAAATGAGCTCATGCCTCCCTCAGGGAGCGCTAACTTTGTGCCTAGCAGTGGGGGAGCACTGGACATGCCTCATCCCACTGAACCTTCCCAACCACCCTGCAGGTGCCAAAATCTGCAACCCTCCCATTTTACAGATGATGAAATGGGCTCAGAGAAGTTAAGCCATCTGCCCAAGGGAATGAAGGTCCAAGGATGTAACCAAGTGGCAAAGGTGGAACTCTAACCAAGGTCTGTTCATTGCACGGCCCATCTCGAGCTTGCTTTTTTATTTTTTTAAAACTCCTCCAATGTTTATTGAATAGTGAGCTGTTGCCAGCACTGTTGAAATCTGCAACTCACTCACCCAGATCCCTCTCTTTGCTACTGCCTGAGCAGAAAGCCAGGAGAAGGACCACCCCAAATGCCAGAAAGTAGCCAAAAGAGTGGGGATGCGGGGAGAAGGGAAAAAGCAGGGAGAGGAAGGAGCAAGACAGGGTGCAGAGCTACACTCGCAGGAACATAGACACACACATAAACACACACAGAGACACCTACACACACAGATACTCACACAGACAGACAGACACACATGCACATGCAAGGATCAGGTGTGTCAGTTTCTGCCTCCACTCAGTGGCCACAGGGACATCAAGGAAAGACCAGGCATCCACAAGACCTTCCAATCCTTCCTGTCTTGAAGCATCTGCTGTGAGGGTCTGGGCCAAGGTCACTGGACTCTCAGAACACATTAGCCCTGAGCCAAAGCAGCTTGGATGGAGGCCAACAGCTTCAGAAACTTGCTCTCCATGTCCATGTAGCCATCACCTCTCTTCTTGGAGTAAACAAACTTCCCTGCTACCATCACTTCAAAGAAGCCAGTGGCCTATGGAATCCCTTCACCATAGATGTCCAGGCATCGGGGACATCATCTTCTAACTTCTTGAGCTGAAGATAATTGGACTTGTAGCCTCAAGCACCACAATAAATGACTTGGTCAGTGAGGGCCATGCCTAGGGACCACAGCATGGGAAGCAGCACAAATGGGCAACCCACCTACGGCATGGACAGTTGAACTCTCCATCCTGAGCTTCTTACCTTCCTCAGCCTTTGGCATGCATAGCTGTGCATCATGGATGTGGGGTTTGGACTTGAGGAAAGAGTGAAATGCTGCATCTCTCTCCATTACCCATCAGAAAGGTGGAGAGTGTCCAGGCCGGCCTCCCGAGGAGGGACACTGGGAGTCGGGGGTGGCTTTCAGGGAACGGACCCCTGGGACTGGGCCCAGAAGGTACTCTGTTCAATACGGCATCATTTTCAACTTGCCGGGACTTGCCAAATGAATTACAAAATAAAGACCCAAATGACAGAATAATGAGCAATTCATTTGAAATGTAAAATAAATAGGTAAACCTCTGGTGAGAAGGCAGGATAAATGGCATTCGTCTGACGTTTGGTGATTAAATTAAACAGTAATGAACTTGTGAATAATGTGCCTAGAGATGGCTAGGGAGGGCGATTATTTTTTTTCTGAAACCGAGGCCTTAAAGCTCCAGCTGTTCTCAATTCTCGTGGCTGGGAGCCTAGCTGGGGGTCACAGACTCTGGGAGTTTGTGGCAGGTAACTGGTCTACCTACCCCACCAGAGACCCAGCCTGGAGGACAGAGCTGGTGTTGAGCTTCCAGAGACCCAAGCCCAGGTCTGTCAGTACTAGGAGAACCTTCCAGACCATCTAGTCCATTTCTGGACTGGTAGAGCCAGTATCTCAAGTCTTCTGACCTGCCTACTTCACCACATTTCCTCTTCTCCCCTGTAGTAGTTGGTCCTCAGAGATGATCTCCCAGTAACCATACCTCCTGACATTCACACCTTTACACGGTGCCTCCCCTTAAATTTGAGCTGGCTTGTGATTTGCTTTTAGCCATGATGGAAGTGACGCTGTGTAGCTTCCCAGGCAGCATCACAAGAAACTTTGTAACTTCTACCTAAGACTCTTGGAACACTCCAGAGAAAGCCAGCCACCATATAAGAAGTCCAACTCGTCCTCCATGCTGTGAGGAAGCCCAAGCTAGCCACATGGAGAGGCGCCATAAAGAGGGAGAGATTAGGGTGTCTGGGTGGCTCAGTTGGTTAAGTATCCAGCTCCCGGTTTTGGCTCAGGTCGTGATCACATGGGTGATGAGATCAAGTCCCGTGTCACACTCTGCACTCAGTGGGGAGTCTTCTTGAAGATTCTCTCCTTCTGCAACACACTTGCTGGCTGCCTTTCTCTTTCTCCCTCTCTCCCTCTCAAATAAATAAATAAATCTTAAAAAAAAAAAAAGAGGAGAGATTGCTGAACAGTCACTGGGTATTTTGGGGCATCTCAAATGAGGCAACAGACATGTGCATGAAGAAGCCGTCTTGGAATCAGCCCCACCAAGCTTTTGGATGATTCCAACAACAGCCACCATCTGGCTAGAACCACATGAGAGACCCCAAGTGAACTGAATCTAGTCAACCTACAAAAATGTGAGAATTAATAATAAATTGTTGTTTTCAGTTACTCTGATGGTTAATTTTATGTGTCAACTTGAGTAGGCTAAGGGATGCCCAGATAGCCGGTAAAACATTATTTCTGGGTGTCTGTCAGGTGACCCACCAAGCCACAAAGCTGAGTGTGCACACCACACTCTCCCATCAAATGAAAGTGGTATATATGAGATCAGAGCCAATCAGGCCCTGAAGGCACAAGTAAGTTACAGGAAGGAATGTCCCAAATGCCCATGGTCCCTATTCTTGCTATACTGCTTTCTCTCCCAGCCTATATCACATGCGGAGTTCTCTACCATTGGCTGACAGAGGAAGGGAAGAACTCAGACCCGGTTTGTGGGTGGTTCTGCAACGTGCACGTTACCACTGTAGGCAGCCATGGACTGGGCTGGAGTCATGAGACCAAACCAGGAACCAACTCGCGCCTCCTAGAAGCCCAGGAGTTAATAACCTCACAGGTGGAAAAGTTGAGCAGCGCTTGAGAAAGGGCCTGAGCTATGGATCCTGGACTCGCTGACGTGGTTGCCTGCAGGTGCTTATCTGGAGTGGGCAAAACAGGCCTGGTCAATAAATCATTGTGGGTTTGTGCTATGGTTGTACGGGGCATAAACTGCACCATTGTAAACTATGTCTTGAGTCACTTTGAAGTCAGTGCAGCTGGTTAAGGAGTTATCTGAAGACAGAGACCACTGGCCTTGGAAGGTCTGCTACTAGAGCTTGGGAAATAGATAATGGGGAAGTCTGGAGGGCTTTATGCGCATGTAACAAATTCTTTCATAATTAGTTAAAAATAGATACTTCTTTGTAACTATTTCTGTTAGCTATATAATGCCTCGCTGCCCTGAATAAAGTTGGCATTGTTCGGACATCATCTACTTTGTCCCTCCTGCTCCCATCTCTTTGTATCTTAACTTCTTTTCACCATCCTCTTACCCTCTCGACCCTGGTCATGTTGTCACGCTGACCGCAACATACCACCCAGAGTGGACAGCCACAGCATGGCAGTCCTTCCCTGGGACATCCCTGAAGACACGGTCCCAAAGACAAGCTCCCAAAGAGGGCAGACAAAGTGGGCAAAACTTTGAACCATGCAACTTGTTGTCCACTTTTGTTGGCAGGAAAAATGACCAGATGCGTGGCTATATACTGATTCTTGAGCTGTGGCCAATGGTTTAGCTGGATGGTTGGAAGAAATGTGATTTAAAAATTGGTGACAACAGAATTTGAGGAAGAGGTATGTGGATAGTCTTCTCTCAATGGGCAAAAAAAGGTGAAGATATTACTGTTCCACATGAATGCTCACCAAAAGGTAATCTCAGCAGAGGAAGGCTTTAATAACCAAGTGGATAGGATGACCCCTTCCATGATACCAGTCAGCCTCTCTCCTCAGCCACCCCATCATTGCCCAATGGGTTCATGAATAAAATGGCTGTTGTGGCAGGGATGAAATTTCTTTATGGGCTCAGCAACATGACTTCCACTTACCAAGACCAACTTGGCTATGGCCATTGCTGAGTCCCCAATTTACCAGCAGCAGAGACCAACACAGAGCCCCTAGTATGCATCATTCCCCAAGGGGATCAGCCAGCTACTGGTAGTAGGTTGGTTACACTGGATCACTTCTGTCATGAAGGGGCAGGTTTTTGCCCCTACTGGAATAGACGCTTATTCTAGATATAGACTTACCTCCCCTGCATGTAATACTTCTACCAAAACTACCATATGTGGATTTAGAGAATGCCTCACTCACTGTCATGGTGTTCCATGCAAAAACACTGTTTCTGGCCAAGGAACTGACTTACAGCAAAAGAAGTGTGGCTGTGAGCCCACAGTCATGGAGGTCACTTGTCTTATCATCTTCCCCACCATCCTGAAGCAGCTGGCTTGATGGAATAGTGGAATGGCCCTTTGAAGACTCACTACACTGTCAGCTAGATGGCAATGCCTTGTAGGGCTGGGGCAAGATTGTCCAGAAGGCTGTGTATGCTCTGAATTGGCATCCAGTATATGGTGGTGTTTCTCCAGTAGGCAGTTTCTCCTGTCTACTGGAGAAACATAAGAACTACCATTCCCCAAATCTTATTCACGGTCTAAAAATGGAGGGGTGGAAATGGGAGTGACACCACTTGCTATTAATCCTAGTAACTCACTAGCAAAATTTTTGCTTCCTGTTCTACAGACTTCATGCTCCACTGGGCTGAAGGTCTTAGTTCCCGAGGGACAAAGGCAACCACCAGGAGACACAACAATGATCACGTTAATTGGAAGCTAAGACTGCCACCCAGAGACCTTGGGATCTTCAAGCTTCTGAGTCAATGGGCAAAAAAGGGAATCATTGTGCTGGCTGGGGTGATTGACCCTGACTTCCAAGGAGAAACTGAACTATTACTCCACAATGGAGTGCTGAAGAGTATGCCTAGAATCCAGAAGATCCCTTAGAGAATCTCTTAGTGTTGCCCTGTGGTTAAAGTCAATAGAAAACTCTAACAACCAAACACAGGCAGAAATATGAATGGCCCATGTCTTCAGGTATGAAGGTTTGGATCATCCCACCAAATAAAAGACCATGACTAGCTGAGAGTCTTACTGAAGGCAGAGGGAATACAGAATGTGCAGTAGAAGAAGGTAGTTATAAATACCAACTATGGCCATGTGATCAGTGACAGAAATGAGGACTGCAATGATCATCAGCATTTCCTCTCTATTTGTCGTGAATGTTTGTGTGTCTGTGTACATATACTAAGCAAATATCTTTGTTTTATTTCCTCTCTTATTCCCTTATCAAGTAACATAAGATGTTCCGACTTACTGTCAGTATTCATGAATTGTTGATTTTACATCCCAGTGTTTAAGTTATGGGACATCAAGGAGAAGAGTAAATAGCACTCAAGGGCTTTGCCTCCTCTTCTGGGGAAGGAGTTAGTGTGTTCGGGCTCATATGCAGCATAGCTGTATTATGTTAGGTGGAATTATGACCTTACGGTTATCTTTATTTGGAGATTAAGTGTGGCTTATGAAGATTGGTGTAGGTGTCAAGTTGACAAGGGGTACACTTGTGATGGTCAATCTTTTTGTCAACTTGACTGGGCTAAGGGATGACTAGATAGCTGGTGAAATGTTAATCCTGGTGGGGGGCGGTGTTTCCAGAAGAGATTACCATTTGAATCAGCAGACTGAGTAAAAAGATCTCCTTGTAGACATGAGTGAGCATCATCCAATCCATCTAGGGCAGGAATAGAACAAAAAAGCAGAAGAAGGGCCAATTTCTCTCTTTGCTTGAGCTAGGACACCCACTGCCTCCTGCCTCAGGCATTGGTGCTCCTGGTTCTTGGGCTTTCAGGCTCAGACTGGGACTTACACCATCGGCCCCCCAATTGTTGGGCCTTTGGACTCAGACTTACACCATCAGCTTTCCTAGGTCTCAGGCCTTTGGACTTGACGCAACAACACCGCCAGCTTTCCTGTTTTTCCAGCTTGCAGACAGCAGATGGTGGAACTTCTCAGTCTCCATAATCACATGAGCCAAGTACTAAAAAAAAATCATATGTGTGTGTGATATATATATATATATATATATATATATATATATATATCCTTTTGATTCTATTTTCCTAGAGAACACTGACTAAAACAGCTACTAAGTTTGGGGGAAGTTTGTTACACAGCAGTTTATAATCAGTATAGAACTGACTTTCAAAAGAAGGAGGAGTCATCAGAAAGATATAGCAGTGGGAGACCAGGGTCCTTGGGTCCCTCCCTCTGTGTCTAATGTGGGTCAACTTTAACTTAGATGTCCCATGAGAACCACCACTCCCCAGTCTGCAGGAAGCCTGTTGGAGGTCCTAGAGAAACTGACACTTTGGTTTCTTGACTTATTTATTCAGCAAACATGAATAAAGTTCTACCATGTGAGCAGTAAAGATATGACTGCGAGAAAAGCAGGTTTTGTCCTAGGGCTCACCGCTCATCAAGAAAAACAGACGTTGACCAAGTAACCCTGACAGGAAAAGCCAGGCTTAGGAGTGGCATAAGCAGATCCCCCGCTGAGCCTGGAGCCTGACTCGAGGCACAATCTCACAACCCTGAGATCAGGACCTGAACCAAATCAAGAGTCAGATGACTGACTTAATCAACTGAGCCACCAGGAGCCCCTGTTTTTCAGTATTACCATTATCACTAATAAAAGTAGAGATAATTTACAAAATTCTTCCATTTTTCCCCCAAATTAATGGAGAATCTATTGAACATCTTCTCAATGCCTACTTTGTAAACTGTCTGCAACTGGATGCTTTCCAAGTCCCTGAAACTTAATGTCCCCAGAGGTTTTCCCCCAACGCTGCTCAACCTGGCTACCTCTCTCTGTCAGTGACTCCAGCATCCATGGCTTGGGGACACTAAAACCTGGCAAAAGGGACAGGGTGGGGAAATTTGGGAGATTAGGCTTCCAACCCTAGGACACCACAGATCTATAGCCCTTCAGGGTCACTGACTGCACCCACATCTCCCAGACGGTAGAATCAGCTTCCTGACCCAGGAAACCAATCTTTCACTTGGAACCAAGCAAAGTTTCACTTCCCATTTTGCTCCAAGTGGCAGCTAGATGCATGTGCTAAACCTTGGTCACTCTTTACTATAAGAGTTGGGGGGCAGGGACAGATGGATATTCATACTCAGTTCTAACCATGATCCTTCCCATTTGGAGGATGACTCTTACCTTTCTGAAACTTTTGCACCCCAGAAACCCTCTTGATTCTCCCCCTACTCTTTGGGACTACTCCCGCATGATGACTGCTGGGGAATCCCACCCACGCCCCTTGGCACTCCCCTCCGCACACAGAAGACACTTACTGCAAACACCTGCAGCTCATTCCTCAAGTCCCTGCAAGCATGGGTGACCTCTGACACGGCAGCCACTCCAGCTGCCCCCTGGGGTGTTTGATGAGTCAATTAAGGTGGGGTTAAATTTGAACTCTAGAGCCAACCATGAGAACTACCACTCCCCAAATCTTATCAAGAGTAAGATTCATTCAGCTTCATGCACCTAACACTAAAGCTCAGAAACCAGGGCCAAAATGGAAGCCGTCTCCCTGTTTGTGCATTCATTTCACACACATTTACTGAGAACCTACTGAGTGCCAGGCAATGTGATAGCTACTGGGAATACAGCAATGAACAACTTGACCTCAATCTCAGTGCTCTGTAGGTGAGGTCTTAGAAGGCAGTGTAGCTGAAACCAGCAAGGTGCTTAGCAATCCCCTTTCCATTCCTTAGCACACAGGAAAACTACATCTCCCAACTCCCCTTGCAGCCTCTCAACCTCTCCAAGCCTCAGTTTTTACCTCTGTGAGATGGGATTAATGACAATCGACTGTGAGACTGTGGGCAAAAAGTACTTAACGTATGTTGGCTGCTTTATAATTGCTCCTGCTCCTGTTGCTGTTGGCTAAATGAGTTTAGAGAAGAGGTGGGATCTGTCCCTGGTTGTGAATTTCATCAGGAACAACTGTCTCTCCCAACCCAGGGACTCCAGGGTCTTGTGTCCAGCCTCCCCAGATTTCAGACCCAGAGACAGGAAGACCAACAGCCAAGGGCAGAGGATACATGAGTTTGGAGAACACTTGCAAAGAGTCACAGTTACCAAGAGACAAAATAATGTTTTCTTTTGAGAAGTCATAAGGCCCTTGTCCCCCCATCCCCTTTCCCCAGATGCTACATGAGTACAAACTGAGGACAGCAACCTCATTTTCCCCAAAACACCCAGAGGTGGTTGGGAAAGGAGGAAAATCAGATCCAGAGTGGGGAGTTAGGAACTTCTACCTGTAGGTCTGTCTCCATCCCCTGTTAAAGTTGATATTGTTAAACTGGGGGTGCCACTCTTCCCCCCCACCTCTAATTGAGAATGTTGTAAGGCTAAAATAACATAATTGGGGTGAAAGCTTTCTGGAGCAACAGCGTTCCAGCACTCCTGGGCAATGCAGCCCTGAGACAACTTCCATGGTCACAGATAATAGCCCTGTGAAGCCATTAGATTATTACCAGCATTACCATTAAGGCACATCGTGTCACTGAGCTTAACTCACACCCCACCCCCAGCCCTAGGAACAGATTCCAGAGCAAACACTTGGGGCCTGAGAGTCCTGCCCTGGGGATGGTGGGACTCTCCTATTTTTCTTTCCCCAAAGAGGCTTTAATCTTCTACACAGTGGCTCTTTCTTAAACCTAGACATTATGGAAAAGGAAGAAAAAAATGTTCCTGATAGTGAATTTTCATGAGATTAGAAACAGGAAGATGCTTTCCTATTCTCATTAGCCCTAGAGTGTGTCTATCCTGACGCCATTAGCCTCCAGCTCAAAGACATCTGTGTTGTTACCTCAGGGCCTCTGCACATGCCGGTCCTCCTGCCTGGGTGCTCTTCCCACAGGATATGCACACAGCTTCCCTCTCACTCACTCAGATCTCCATTCAAAGTTTGTCTCTTCAGAGACCTCCCCCAACTACCTTTCTAAAGAACATACCCAGTCCTCTTTACCTTCTTATCTTGCTTAATTTTTTCCTAGTTCTTGTCCCTATTCCTCATGGCATTATATATTCACAGGTTATGGCCTGTCTCAGACCCTGAAGTCTACATTCCCAGAGGGCACTAACGAGGTCTCCCTCACGACGGCATTCCCAGCACCTCGGACAGAGCCTTCAGCACCTTGGACAGAGCCAGGCACACGGTAAGTGCTCGGCAATATTTATTTCTTAACGAATACCTGAAATGGATATTTATGCTTTACAGCCATTCCGCCACAATGTACTGATGGGAAGCAGAGATGTTAGCGGCCAAACAGAAGCACAAAACTGGGCTCAGTTTTATCCACTAATACCCCATCTCCAACCCTGACAGCTCCCCTGAGCCCCAGCCTCATTCATCCAGCCGCTCACTTAAAATTGTTACTAGGATGGGAATTCAAAACAGAAAATCTGATTTCCCCCTGCTCTTCCCTCCTGCTCGAGCCCAAGGGCACAGGCTCCACTTCAGTTGCTTATGCCAAAAGCCCAGGCAGCATCTTGTATTCACGGTTTGCCCACCCCCTGCACCCAACTGGCAAGTCCTGTGGGCTCTGTCTCCAACACATATCCCAAAATATGCTTCTTCATATGTCCCTGTCCCTAAATTCCTTTTCTAAGTCAACTCCCTAAATGCTTCCAGCATCCCTGCCCACTCAGCAGCCAGAAGGATTTTTTAAAAATATAAATCAGATAGGACCACCCCTCCCTTGCTTAAAGGCCTTCAGTGGCTCCCATACCAATTCAAACTCCTTGCCTGCTGATTTTTCTGACCTCATCCCACACATTCCATGTTACCCACCACCACCTTCACCCTGCACTGCACTTCTCCTGTTGCTTCCCAAACACTCCGGCCTCATTGTTTCTACCCCAGGGCCTTTGCACTTGATATTTCCCCTGTTCAGAAAACTCCTTCTCAAGACCTTTGCAAAGTCAGCTCTGTCTTATCATTCGGCTCTCAGATCAAATGTGTTTTCTCAGACAGGTTGCCTTTGACCGCCAAACCCCACTCCCAGTCACTGCCATGCCATTATCTCACTGGCTCCCTACATCTCACAGAACACCATCTGAAACACTCATGTTCACCTGTGTGTTGCTCAAGTGTGTATCTCTGCCATTGACTGGAATGGGGAGACCTGGACCCAGAAAGCAGTTGGTGGGGAGGTTACACAAGGAGGATGGCAGGTTCTGCCTGGCTTTGTTGAGTCTGAGGGGCATGGAGCTGTCCAGGTAGGGATGCCTAATGGGCAGGAAGACCTGTGGTTCTGGAACTCAGGAAAGTGTTCAGAGTTAGAGAGGGCGATCTAGATGAGTGCTCTGAGAAGGGCATGAAGAGCGAAAAGGGAGGCGGGTAGATTAGCACAAGGGGTAGCTGGTAGCCACAGCAGGTTCTGAGCAGGTGACAGAGATACCTAGAGAGAAATGCTGGCCAGACAGGCCAGTGGGGCACCAGAGCCTGTGCCCCAGGAAACCCAGCCTGGTGGTCCTCACACAGGGGAGAGAGAGGAAACCACAAAGGCAGGACCCCCAGCATGGGATGTGTTAGGAGGACATCCTCTCCCCTTCTGCAGACAGGGGTCTGAAATGTTATCGGGATCCCAGCTGAGGCCCCAATTCAAGCTGATCTCTTCACTCTGCTCCACAGCGAGAGCCTCCCAGGCCCTCGCACATCAGTTCTCCTGCCTCTTGGCTCTTAGGAGCTCCTGCCAATCGATGGCACTGAGTGGAGTCAATAGGGCAGGGCCAGAGAGATCATCACAGTGGTGGTGTTGCCAATGTGTGTGAGGACAGATTTTCCATTAACCTGATGGCCCTCTCCTGGAGCACTCCCACTCGGCTCAAGCCACAGGCTTTTGGCTCCTGAGCTCTCTGTATCCCTGGCTCCCTGCTGGCAAGTGCTGAACTGGGGACCATGCTGGGCTGGGTGTCAAGAGCCTCAGGAAGCTGACCCTCTTGCAGAAAAGAGCCAATGGGAGGGCAGCCCCTCTGTACCAGCCAAGCCCAGTTCCAGGGAGCAGGAGGTACAGAAGGGGAAGTGGCCATCCCAGGGGTCCCAGAAAGAGCCTCAGTTCCCAGGGCATTGATAGCAAAGTGTCACAAGGGCAGTGTAATCTAGGTCTATGGCTCTCACTCCCTGATCCATCTCCCAGTCCCTGCACTTCCCAGCTGCATGGCCTTAGGCCAATCACCAGAGGCTCAGCTTGTCCATCCATAAAATGGGGATAATAATAGTACCTAATCCCATAGGGCTGTGGCGAGGATTAAATAAAATAATCCAAGTGAAATGCTCGGTACGGTGCCTGGCTCATTGGTGCTTGAGAAATATCAATATTCTTTGACTCCTTTTTAGAATGAGGTAGAGATGGAAGAAAAAGAACCCGAAGTTTCCCCAATATTCCATCCCCAGTTTTCTTCCCTCCCAGACTATTCCGCTCAGGAGAGCCTATGTTCTTCAGTGTTACCTGGAGTATTCTCCACAGTCAGCTTGACCAAAGGATGGAAACACGTTGCAGCTCACTATGACCCCCCAGCCCAGGAAAGTCCTGCCCAGATGCCCAGGCCCCAGCCCAGAGCCCCACCTCTTGGCCACCCCTCCTCCAGGGAGCCAGGACCACAGTCCAGCCAAGACCCCAATCAGGAGGTTCCTGGCCACATACAGAGACTCTGGACCCTTCAGGTCCTCTGAGGGATGCGAAGGCTGCTGAGGGAGGGGGTGGGGACAGGCTGGGGTCAGAGTTATTGGTAGCAACAGCAGCAGGTGGGTTTCTCTGCCTCTCTGGACCCTGAGATGGGGAGGGATGCTGCAGAATGGTGTTTGTAACTCCCAGCACCAGAAGCTCTGAAAGGCACGGGCTCTTGCTGTTTCTCTCCAGATGGAGTGGTTTCTCTGTGACAAATGATAGAGTTAATGATATCTCTCCTGGGTGGGCAGGGGATGTCTTCCTCCGGAGGAGGTCTGGACAGAGGGAAATGGCTGCTGATAGCTGATGTCACCCCACGGGGTGAGCAGAGCCTGGCTCTGCCTCTTTTTTTAGATTAAAGACTGAAAATCAGGTTGAGCACCTCGTCCAAGGTCACACATCTGTTACGTGGGGAGAGAGGGTCTAAAGCCCAGATTTCTGACTCCAATCCAGTGCTCTCTCAGGAGTGGGGAAGGGATGGGGTGAGAGCTTCTTGGGGAAATGACTTGATCACCAGCTCTTAGTGGTTTGAGGCCCTGGATACATGTGTTCCCACAGGGGCTTGCTCTCTCCATCCACCCTGCAGGAAGGCCCTGTGGTGGAGGGAGTGGGGACACAGGTGGGAAGGGTAATTGCAGAGTAGGAATCAGAAGAGGGTTCTGGCCTCACTGCCGTCCTATCTCCCCATGTGACCTCGGACAGACCCCTTCCCTTCTCTGAGGCTCAGTCTTCTCAGTTGTAAAACAGAGATGACATTGACAGACCTCTTCTTGCTCTCAAACTTCAGAGGGATGCTCCAACACCCTCAACTGTCAGGTGAAGGACTGAGGCCCAGAGAGGGACAGCACCTCACTGAAGGTCACACAGCTCCCTGTGGCAGAGCCAGCTAAGGTTGGACGCTGGACCAAGTAAGGGCCACAAGGCCAGTCATGGGTGTCCTTCTTTGGCCAGTTCTGCAACACCTCTGCCAAGCCAGGGCCGGACCCAACCATCAGGCTGCTCCCCAGTCAAGCCTGTGGCTTTAATCCCCATAATGCCCAGCTGTGGGTCTCCAGCTGTGCTCCCAAACTCCAGGGGGCTTTTCCTAATGGATCAGATGGCAACCAGCCCCACAGAAGGACCTCGGCGACAGAATCAGAGGGGCAGGTGGGGTTCCTCTGGGCTCCTTCCTGTCTCTGCTAAAACCCCTCCCTCAGCCATGGTGAGCGATGACTGGCAGTAAGGGCATTGGGAAAGCCCTCGCTGAGGCTCCCCAAGTGAGAAACGGCAGGCCCTTTATTTAATTTATTTGAGAAAGAGAGAGAACACGAGAGAGCGAGAGCACAAGCAAGGTGGAGTGGCAGAAGGAGAAGCCGACTCCCCGCTGAGCAGGGAGCACTTGGGACTCGATCCCAAGACCCTGGAATCATAATCTGAACCGAAGGCAGACTCTTAACCGACTGAGCCACCCAGGTACCCAAGACAAAAGGACTTTTAAAGTCCTCCCTTCAATGGGAACAAAGTACACCAAGAGCTCATATTAAATATACCATTTTTGCCAACAATTTTCTATGGGATTTTTATAATATGGTTCTTGGAAGTGTTTGGCTACCAGACACTGATTTGACTGGCAGTTGGTTTTGCCTTCCTCCTCATCCATTCTCCGGTTTACCCGGGATTTCTTCCCAAGTGAGAAAATGTAGCTGACAAATTGCTTTCATGAGTAATGACACTTTTATGAATACCTAATGTACTAATTAATGCAGTTGACCCAACGTTACATTTTGTAGACATTTAACATTTATTAATTTCGATTTCACAGTTTTCTTTTCCCATTTTGTAGCCAATAAATATTTTAAGTTCTCAGATATTTTTGCAGGATCCTTAAAAGTTCGTAGGCCTGAAGAGCTACTGTGACCTTGAAAAAGGGACTGAACCTCCCTGGGCCTCAGCTTCACACCCCCGCCTCTGCCCTGTTCCTCAGGGGCCCTGGGGAGCTGAGCCACCCCTGAGGCAACATTTTAGAACCACAGCTGGTCAGACCATGCCCAGCAGGGGCTGCCAGGCCCCTGACGAAGATGCTCAGAACCACACGAAGAAAGAGACAAAGACCTCCCTTTCACCCATGAAGAGCAAAGCAATAAAAAATGTTATTTTGCCAGTCGGTTGAATTTCATTTGTGTGGTTTGGAGTGTATTTTCTAGTTAATGAACCTGCCACATTTATGACCACCCTTTTTCAATTCGATGGAGAAAAAGGGGGGAAAGAAAGGGAGAAAGCCTGCCATATTTCCCCCATACAGCTGGCTGGCTGACAGCAGGCAGATCTGGGAAGGGCAGGGCTGCATAGCTGTGGACCTAATAGCCCGGGCAAGAACAGGTTCACTGGGGGAGGGTTCGTTCATGCAGCATGTATGACGTGGGTTAGACCTCAGGGACAAGTTGCCAGCATAGGGCACTTGCTGGAGGGATGTCCCCAACCCCACCTCCAAGCATCTTTCCTGGGTCAAGGCGACCAGGTCTTCTGTGTTCCTCTGCCGGCAGGCTGGGGGATGCCAAGTGACCAGCACCCTCTACCCTGGTTAAGCAGGTTTGTGGCAGAAGGTGAGAGACTAGAATGTGGCCAGGGGAAGAGGAGAGGAAGGTACGCCCCTCGCGGACTCATCCATCCATGAGGCAACTGTGATCAGGTCCTGAATAAGCCATGACCTGTGGGACCAGGGGCTCCAACTACACACACACACACACACACACTCGGAATCCCTCTCCTCTCCTTCCCCCAGCCCGGCACCACTCCCTGGGCCACTTCCCAAAGAGCAATTCAAGGCCTCAACTTCTGGAGGGATTCTCAGCTACCCACCCCACCATTACCTAGACAGGGAACATCCCCACCATGCTGACCAAGAACCAAGGGCAGCAAACCGGACATGACTTTGCAGGGCCACCCAAGGGGGTGAGCTTTGGCAGGCAAGCCCCTGTTGAAGCTGGAGAAATCCCTCTTCTCTGGTTGCTCCCTCGATCACCCCCACGCCACTCTCAGCCTTCACAGCAGCCCCAGCTCCACTGTGCAGTCGTGAACCAAGTCTTCATTCCTTCACACACTTTCGCCCCCATCCACTGTATGCAGGCAAACATGGTGGACCACAGCCCCTGTGCCTCGGGAATTCCCAACACTGCTAGAGACACAAGTATGGGATTCACAGAGGAGGAGCCACGTTCTGATGGGGGAAACACAGGCCCAGGGAGCACAGTGGGTAGCCTGCCTGGACGGTGGAGGCGGCGTTCCTAGAAGACTTCCTGGAAGAGGAGACAACTCATCTGGGAAGAGAGGGGGGGATTCTGAGCAGAAGCCGGGCCACAGAATGGTGCGTCTTTCAGCTCCACCAGGGCCAGGCAGAGGCTGCCGCAGATGGACAGCAAGAGGGGAACCAAAGCCCTGAGGCTTGCCTTGAGCAGCTGCGCCCACATGGCCGCAGGGGGTGTGAATGGGAACTGAGGAGAGAGAGAGAGTCTGAGTCACTGATTTCAGGCCACCAGGGCCTCAAATCTTCCACTTCTCCCAACAGCCTGTGGCAGCTGGTTGGCAGCTGGCCTGCACCTGACTCTCCCAAGGGATTTGCATTAGAAGAGGGATTAGAGCCCAGGAAGGGCATCAGCTCAGCTCTCCATTCTCTGCAGACTTTCACTTGAGCCGCTTCTCCCTTCCTACACTCCGCTCCGGACGCTGCACCCATCTTATGGGGTGGTCACCATCGTAACCCCCACACTGCCCCTGCTACTAGCTTGGGGCACACTGGAGCTTTCACAGCACCTGCCCTGGCTGAGCCAGGACTGAGCTCGGCATTCCTGCTAGGCCACGGGGGGAGGGTGGGAGGGAAACACTAGGCCCTCCAGGTCGCTCTGATTTCACGCTAGGGAGACCTTCCCATTGTAACAGGAGTGTCTAGAAACAACATCACCCTGTGGAGGGTGGAAAGAAGTGGAGTGGAGGACACTGATGCCCGGGGATCTCACTGATGCCCACTGAGAGCCGGGGACCAGTCAAGGCTGCAGAACTAGTGGGTGTCTTGGCTCCGACTTGAATCCAAAGCTGGGTAGTTCCAAAATTTGTGCTTCTACGCACTGGGTCAGTAAGCACAAAACCCCAAACACCTGCCACAGCTGAGCAGGTCAGAAGTTGGGTAGAATGTGAGTGGTGGGTGTTTGTGTGGGGACTCGGCCCCATCTACACAGATGGCCAAAACTCTACCCCAGCTGACAGCTGCTGTGTGGGAAGGTAGGACCCGGGATGTGAGATCATCGGATTCTTTCAGAAAGCCGGAATCCAGCTTTTTGCAGGAGATACTCAAGTTTGTAAGGGTTATCTAATCAAAAGACATGTCATTACACATCGTATGGGTTAAACAAGACATGTCTACCTGCAGTTTACATGTATTGACCCAGTGAATATTTAATGAACATCTACTCTGTGACAGGTAGTGTAATCAAATCTTCCCAGTGTACCCAGGCTGTGCTGGTTTGAAGACTGACAGTCCCACCTCCGGAGAACTCCCTCAATCCCCCTACCAGATACCAAGCTTTGGATCTCCAGGGGAGCCTAAGAAAAAGTCCCTGGCCTGTGGGAACTTCCACCATGGGAGAAGGGGACAATAAACGCATCCCCCAGGCAAGAGAGAAGGAAACAGTACAGGGGAAAGGATAGACTCGGTGGGGACCCAGGGCGGTGGGGTGGGGGGGGGATGCTGATCAAGGATGACTGCTCTGGGGGGTGGGGGACGGTCAGAATCCTGAAGGATAAGAAGGAAAGTAGTGAAGAAAACATCTGCCATAACAGATACACCAGCAAAAATATGAAAATGTGTCCGTACAAGCTGTTCGCTGCAGCTCTGTCTGTAAAAACAAGACTGGAAATGACCCGGATAACATCGGTAGGGGACGTGGGCAGTGCGGCACCATGCAGCTGTAAGAGGGAAAAGGAGGAGCTGTGTACCCCGTTACACAGTGCCTGTTGTCAAAGACACACGGTTGAGTGGAAAGCCAGGGTGAAAAGATGCATACAACAGGCTGCCATTTATCTAAGAAATTGTGGGTGTGTGCTTACATTTTAAAGTAAGTAAGTACAGGGATGTCTGGGTGGCTCAGTCGGTTAAGCGCCTGCCTTTGGCTCAGGCTGTGGTCCCAGGGTCCTGGGATGGAGCCCTACTTGGGGCTCCCTGCTTATGGAGAGTCTGTTCCTCCCTCTCCTTCTGTTGCTCCCCGCTCTCATGCTCTTTCTCTCTCTCTCATAAATAAATAAAATCTGGGGGGAAAAAAAAGTAAATAACGCAGGGTTGCCTGGATGGCTATTGGTTAAACAACCAACTCTTGATTTTGGTTCAGGTCGTGATCTCAGGGTGGTGAGATGGAGTCAAATATGGGATCTGCACTCAGCAGGGCATCCACTGGAGATTCTCCCTCTCCCTCCGTCCCTCCCTCGCTCGCTCTCTCTCTCTCTCAAATAAATAAATAAATCTTAAGTGGGGTGGGGAGAAGCCACCTGAATCTGGCGCTAGGCAAGAACCCCCGGTGCCCCAAGTAAAAACTCACTAAAAATACATTAAAGCCTGCCAAAAGAAAAATGTATGGGCCAGTGGGGGAAATTTACCAACGTCCTAGATGTCGGTTGATAGTACGGCACTAGAGCTTATTTCTTGGGTGTGATAATAGCATTGGGGTTACGTTCTGGTAAGGAGTCTTTTTATCTTTTGGAGATAATGCTAAAATAGCTACAGATTCAACGACAACACGCTTGAGTTTTGCTTCACAAAAACCCCGTGGGGGAAGTGGGTAGGGCTATAAATAAAACAAGACTGATTGGTCATGAATTAATAATCTTTGGATCTGGGTGATGGATAGAGGGGGGGGTCCATTATTTTCTCTCCTATTGTATCTGTTTGAAAGGGGAAAAAAAGTAAAAACAAATGAAGGAAATAGGATTTGGGATGAGAACTTTCTAGACAGAGGTTATCAGCCGCCACAAAGGTTCTGGGGCTGATGTGAATGTGGCCAGTGCAAGAGTAGGGAAGGAGGCCACTGTGGCTAGAGTGTGATGGATGATGAGCAGGAGTGTCACATGAGGCCACATGAGGTCAGAGACACAGGGGTCTCGGCCACGCAGAGCCTGGGGCCAGCAGAGGAATGCAAGCTTCACTCTGACCACCGAGCAGGAGTCGTTAGAGAGCTGTGGGCAGCAGGGGGACAGAATCTTTTGATTAACAATATGTAGCCTCCCCACATGGTGGAATATTATGCAGCCACAAACAGGAATGAAATACTATAGCTCTTAACATACCAAGAGAAAAAAATCATACGTTGAACGCCACATATGGTAGGATCCCAAATATGTGAACTATCCAGAATAGGCAAATGGATAGAGACAGAAAGCAGACTCATGGTTGTCCGGGGCTCAGGGAAGGGGGAGTAGGGACCGACTGCTAATGGGTTACAGAATTTCTTCCTGGGGGATGGAATGTTCTGGAATTAGTTGTGGCAGTTGCACCACATAGTGACCATATAGAAACCACTGGATTATACCCTTCAAAATGATGGTTTTTATGTTATACGAATCATATGTTTTTTGAAAACCCCCCAAAGACAAGATTCTTTTGGCTGCTCTGGAAAGTAAGCAACAGGAAGGGAGTGGGGAGGCAGGAAGAACAGTGCTAGGACATGACCAGCCGTGGCCATAGGACCTTAGTGGGCTGGCTGGGGAGGAGGGAAAGAGGGGTGGAGATGGCTGAAAATGCCACCATGCACCAAGATGAGGTAGGCCAGGGTCCCAGGAGGATCAGGCTTCTGCTCCATAGTCCTTAAATTCTAGGTGCTTGGTGGTCATTAGTACTTCTCCCCACACCATCCCAGCCCTTCTCTTCCAGGCCCCCAGGTGTGGAGTGGGGCCATGCTGCCCGTTTGGGCCAATGAGGTATGAGCTGAAGTGAAGTGCACAAGGAGACCCTCCAGAACTCAGTGCTAAGGGACTTACTACATTCAAGATGGTGGCTGCTTCGCCAACCTGGGTTCCGGAGTAAGAAGACATGATCAGAGCCCCGGCGAGCCCCAGTTCCACCATCACTCAGTGAACGACCTTGGGGAAGTTGCTGAAATTCCTGGTGCTTCTGTTCCCCACCTATGACACAGAGACCGTGATAATACCCACCTTTCAGCATCACCTGGCCTGAAGGAAGTGTTGAATATGTGCTGATGAGACTAATAAAGGAATGAAAGTGGGTATGCCCGTCTGGCGCCTTTAGTCACTAGGAACAGAAGTCCAACCCAAGCTAGTTCATGGGGAAATGGTACTCAGCAGCTGCAATAACTGAAAATTCCAAGTATGGTAGAGCTGGCTTCAGACACAGCTGGTTCCAGGGACTAAACAAAGTCCTTCAACCTCATCTCGCTCTCGCTCTCTCTCTCTCTGTTCTGCACACAGCTCCCTCCATGTATCAGGGGATAGCAAAATTCCAGCTGACATCATCCCAGTAAGCAGCTTTAGATGAAGGAGGGCATGCAAAAGAAGAGACATCTGATTGGCCCAGCCAGGATCTCATGGGCTCTCATTAAGCAGAAAGGAGTCCAGAGATGAAGAGCTCCGCACAACTAAATAGAGTGGCCAGGGGAATGTTCTCCCAAAGGAGGGGGTTCTGCCACCAGGAGAAGAGGGAGCGGTGAGCAGATATATGCTGAGCAGATACAATATGGACACATCAGAGTCTCCCAGTAGGTGACTGGGCAGCTGGCCGGGGTGGGGCTGCAGCCTATGAACACTGGGGAGGAAAGCGTGTGGGGAGGGGGTAGAGGGGTATTGGGGGGAGAAAGGGGAGGAGAGAGGAGTAAGAGAGAAGGAGAAAAGAAAGGAAGCAGAAGGGAGAGAAGGGAAGGGGGAGTGCCTGGACCACAGAGGGCTCCACCCGAGCTCAGGACCCATACAGGCCCCCAAACACCCTACTTGCATGAGGCCAGCCCCACCCCAGCCCTAACCCACTTGCCACAAGGTCATCCCACACTCCCGGCTGTGGTGCTTGGTTTCCAAAAACCAGGTCTGAGCCCATCCATTCATGTGCCCCTCTGGCCAGTCAGCCTACCGGCATCCAAGGACTTTTGCTGGAATTTTGGGTGGACATATCTCTCTCCTTGTGGGCTAGGAGGCATAGCTGGGATGGGCAGCCCTTTTGCCACCATGAAGGAAGACATCCTCCAGTGGAAACCAACACCAGGAAGGGAAGAGAATGGAGCCATGGGAAATAATTAGACAATCGATGATACCACTGAGCAGCTGAGTCCAGCTGTGGGGCATGTTTACAAGAGTGATACACGCCCTCACCGGTTTAAGCCACTCTGAGCTGAGTTCTATTACGTTCACACAAGGGCAGCAGAAAAGCTGAGAGAAATGGAGACCAGCCACTGTCCTCTCCCTGGACCTCCGTCTGTTCTGCCTGATGCCAGAGTGGGGGCCGATGGCCACAGGGTGTCTGCATTAATCAGGGTTCTCCAGAGAAACAGAACTAATAGGGTGTGTGTGTGTGTGTGTGTGCGTGTGTGTGTGTGTGTGTGTGTGTGTGTGTGTGTGTGGAGAGGGAGAGAGATTTACTTAAGTAATTGGCTGGAAGTCCAAAATCTGCAGGATGGGCCCCCTGCAGATTTGGGGTTAGAGACCCAGAGGAGAACACATGCTAAAGTTCAAGTCCAAAGGTGTCTGCTGACCGAGAGGTCAGGGTTTTGTTCTTTTCAGGCCTTCAGCTAGTTGGATGAGACCCACCCATGTTATGGAGAGCAATCTGCTTTTACTCAAAATCCAGTGTCCACTAATTTAAGTGTTCATCTCATCCCAAAATACCCTCACAGAAACATCCAGAATAATGCTTGACCACTTATCTGGACACCGTAGCCCTGCCAAACTGACACAAATATAAACTATCATAGGGTCTCCAAAGGCACCTTGTTCAACCCCCTCAGGTACAGATGAAGAAGCAGAGGTCCAGAGAGGCCCATTGTTCTGTCCAAGGTCACACAGCAATGTTAGCAGCAGAGCCTGGCTGCCTCCATCCCAGCTCTCAGGTCAGTGCTCTCTGGACAGTCCCCTCACTCTTGTTGTGGCCTCTGGGAACCCAGGGACCAGATGAGAACACGAGTCACAGGAAGGCTAGCCATTTTGCCAGCCCAACACACCTGAGCAATTAGCCTTCGAGAAGAAATGCTGGCTGGCATGGAATTTGCATAATGTTTACTTGCTTTTCCCCAAAGTTCAAATGATACAGAAATTTCTCAGAACTAACTATTTTTTCCCCTAGAGCCTTATAGCTTCAGCTGAATTCCTTTGGAAGGATCCAGAAGCGCTGGTTCTTCTGCATTAGTCACCTTCCCCATCACCCGTCCCCTGACTCCCCCCACTCCCAGGCTGTACCAGCCATGAAGTCAGATTCAACTGGCCGAGGTTTTCCTCCATGTGGAAAATGCACCATTGCCCGTGTGGGAGTTCCTTCAGGTGGTACAAGCATAGACATTTTTTATTTTAACAGTCATGCATTCATTTTTATGTTGCTTTGAATTTATGACCAGGGATGCTGGTTTCCCATTTATGGAGGTGATATAAAGTTTCCCTTTAAACTAAATTTAAGTTTTTTTAAAAGTGAGTTAATGGAAATAAAAATAGTCAGTAAATAATGGAACAGGAAGTATGTCGATATGGCCAAAATGGAGATGAAATAATCAAGACTTTAGAAATGCTGGACTGACCGAATTATCTCCTGACGCCATGTCCACCCACTTCCACTTGGCCTGGCCCCAGTGGAGGTGAGGGTCAAGGAGATATAGTCCCACGTGTTGGAGAGACGTATTCACTCTCCTGGCTCAGGAACTATGGTATGTCCAGCCACCATGCTCCAGAATCCCATAGGCCCCAGGGAAAGGGTCCCAGCACCCATTTTTGGGACTCGGTATCCACCAAAGGAATATCCCACCAAGACCTACCTCCTCTCGTGCCTCCCAGAAGGAGAGTCATGGTTTTCCACCTAGGCTACCCACCAGCATGGAAATAAGCCATTACTCCATACATAAAAGCCTGCAAGGTAATTAATATCCCAGCCATTTAACTCAGCTGTAATACCCTCACCGTTAATAAGCTAGCTAAAAGCTCCGCTTGAAATTAATAACTTGCAAATGACCCAAGAGCCCTGGTTTCCTACCTTCTTTTTTTTTAAAAACCAAAAAGAGAGAGAGAGAGAGAGAAAACACACCAGAATTTAAATAGAAAAGCAATTTTCATTTATGAGCCAGTATCATTATTCATAACGGGAGAATTGTAAGGAGTAAAAGCCTTTTCCACTTAATTAGAATCTTGAGCATCACAGCAAAGGGGGGAGCCATCTGTAGCGCAGGGCATTCAGAAGGCAAAAGGTACACATCGAAAAGAAGGCAGTCCGTCCCAAGTAGCTGCAGGGCTCCAGTCTCCACGCATCTACCGCAGGGTGAGCCCCGTGCTTGCTGCCACACGGGGACTGAGGCCGGCATGTCACGTCCATGTCCTCAAGACACAAGCAATAAAGTCTCATCTTAAACTACAAGGGGAGCAGAAGGGAGAGAGCAGAGCCGGCGAGTGGAGCTGCAGAGACCAGATAGATGAGAGGCTGGGATGGGCGGGGGAGAGGAGGGCTGGACGCAGGAGGGATGAAACAGGGAGAGAGAGCTGTCTGTCCTTCCTCCTATTTGGAGGACCAGGCCCTGAGGCTCATGACTTCCAGCCACCCTACCCCACGTACCAGATGCTAAGCAGGGGCGCTCTCAGGTTAGTCTCGCAGTCACCAGCAAGCCTCACGAGAAGACAAGCCGTATCTCTGTACCGGGGAGGAAATGAGACTCAGAGAGGGGAGGCACCTGCCGTGGGGTCACCCAGCCGGTGATGGGCAGAGCTACGAAGCAGACCGAAGTCTCTGATTGCATGCCAGGCCCAGCATCCAAGGCCACCAGCCAGCTCTGTCTTCCTTTTATTGATTGATTTATTAAGATTTTATTTATTTATTTGAGAAAGAAAGGGAGTGGGGAGAGGGGCAGAGGGAGAATCCTAAGGGGACATGTGGGGCTCGATCTCACGACCCCGTGATCATGGCCTGAGCTGAAAGCAATAGTCGGACGCTTAACCGACTGAGCCCCCCGGGCGCCCCAGCTTCTGGTCTTTCTTTTAAACTTCCCAGCATCCTGGTAAGGTAGACTTCATCATTGCAACTGAGGTTCGGGCTAGCTGAGGGCAAGTACCAGCCAGGGTCAAGGCTGGGACTCAAACCCAGGCCTTGGGCTCAAAGTCCAGCACTTGCCTCGCACCAAGGCACAAACATCAGGGAAGTTGATGGTTGAACCAAAAAACAGGGTTCAGCTGAGCCCCTGGAAGTGGCATCTAGACTCAGAATGTCCAAGCTCTATAGATCCGGCAAGGGCGACGTCTGGGCGGCTCAGCTGGTGAAGCATCTGCCTTCGGCTTGGGTCATGATCTCAGGGTGGGATTGAGCCGCACTCCCGGCTCCCTGCTCAGGAAGTCTGCTTCTCCCTATCCCACTGCCTCTCCCCTCTGCTCATTCTCTCTCTCTCTCTCCCCCAAATGAATAAATAAAAAATCTTTTAAAAAATAAAATAATAAAAATAAAGAAATGTTGAGTCCCCTCATCCCCTGCCATGCTCGTTCTCCAGGTGAGAAGACTGAAGCCCCAGAGAGGATGCCCTGATCTGGCCAAGGTCACATGCTCCTCCTGCACTCCCCTCCCCACTGGCCTCCTGGGCATCCCCAGGCTGGCACCCCCACCTCACACCCCCCACGGCCCATCCCATCCTATCCCCAGGCACGGGCACGCTGTGAAGCCCCAGGAAGAGCTCTCAGCTCCCAGACGTTGCACCAGCTGGCAGGCTTGGGTCCCCGTGTGCCCCCCACCACGTGTGAACACAAAGCTGCACCAGGGGGCTTAGGTTGCAGTCTGGGCTCAGCGGACACTGCCTCTCTAGTCGTGGGCAAGACGTACCCCATCAGCTCTCGGGGGAGCTGAGAAAGCAAGCCGGGCCTCAGACAGGAATGAGCTTGTCGTCCTGTCTGAGGAACCAGATCTCTTAGGCGGTGGTTTACAAATGTCAGGTCATGAACCCACTACATCAGCTTCACTTCTCCAGAATCCAGCCCCTGGGCCTCAATCCCAGGAGAGTGCTGTCTGGCGGGTCTGGGGGAGGGCCCAGGAAGCTGTATCTGAAAAGCTCCCTGGTCTGTGCAGCTAACTCTGGCAAGCGGGCTTGGGAACCACGGCTCAGAACAGTGTACTCACAGAGGGTCAAACTTGGGGGCGTCTTAAGGACCCTCAAGGCCAGCCTGCCCATTGTACAGATGGGAAAACTGAGGCTTATGGGGGTTGTCTTGATTCAGGGATGGAGCTGTTACTCAGAGCCAGGTATTCTGGCTCCCACACCGGGGCGTTTGCCCTTCTGTGAAGCCATCTTGGGGGACAACGGGGAAGGGCTTCTGGCCCAGGACTATAGGCCATGCTTGGCGCAGAGCAAGACTTTCACGGAGAATTATTGGATGAGAATGAAGAGCATTGACCTGGGGACAGATAGTACCTGTTTCTGCCCATCTCTGCCCACCCCACGGGGCCCTGAAGGAGCTCAGTCACGATACTTTGTGGGACACATCTCTCTCCCTCCCTCTCTCCATCTCTGTCTCTGTCTCTCTCTGTCTTTCTGTCTGCCTGCCTGTCTCCCTCTCTGTCCCTCTGTCTGTCTGTCTCTGTCTCTTTCTGTCACACGCACATACACACACACACGCATACACACACACACAAGTGTTGGGTGGGTGATAGGACCGGGCTGCCCAAAGTTCTCACACACACCCCCGACCTCTACACCCTCTCTTCCCCAGATCTGTGGTGACGACAGTAACCTCCTGATTTATTGGTGTCACTGCACCTAAATAATCATTAAACTCCACCATAAAACACCGTCTGCACCTCCGTCCCCACTTATAACCTGGGGTCGCACCCACCCATCCTGCCCCAGGGGGTCTGCAGGAGTTGAACACGGTAACATTGTAAAAAGCCTTGAAACCACGGGGGGCTCGGATCTTCAGGGAGAGAGAAGGCACATCCGAAGCCAAAGGCGATCCTTTGAGGACCCCACTGCCAGAGCGCCCCCCAGACAGCTCTTTGGAGTAGGTGGGGCCAGAATGACCCCCCCTCTTTCCAAAGAGGTAAAATGAGGCACGGCAAGGTAAGTGCGACTTACCCAAGGACACGCACTGGTTATCCCAAGATCCGGGGCTGGAAATGAAGAGATGGGAGAAAGCGCCATCCAGCCGGTTGGGGTTACCCAGGGAGAGCGTCTCGGGGGAGGCAGAGCAGCCGGTTCCCAGACACGAGGTGCACGTGCGCTCACACACGCGTTCACACCCTCTCTTTGCGCCAGCCCTGGCAGAATTAGGAATGCAGGCAGTGCCGAGAGCTGGCTAGACAATTACCCTGTCACTCCCACTCCTAATTCTCCCTCCCTGTCCTTGGACACAATTGAGAATCTCTTTTAGTTCACAATTGGACCCCTTCTCCGACTGGCATTGTTTCCACGCCTCACCATGTGACTTTCCCTCTCCCCAAGCTCCTCCACCAGCAGACCTCTCAGCCCGGCGAAGCCTGACGAATCCTTCCTGTAAACGTGTCTCAGGCTCAGAATAGCCTCCCCAAATAAAATAAAAACCCTCACGAAGTGATTCCAGGTTAAGTCGGAGTGTGTTCTGTGAGCAGCAACATTCCCAGCGTGCCTGCCTTCTCCCCAGGTCATGACAATTTCTCATCTCCGACAGCCATTCAGGCCAAGGCCAGGGACAGCCAAAGGAAGCCTGTTGCTCTGAAAGCCCCCAGCGACCGGATCACGATGATTAGATGCCCCCCACCTTCCCGTCTGGGGCGTGCTGGGGTCGGGGAAGGAAGACTTCTGGTCTCCTGTGCAGAGACAGAATAACAATGCTCATAGATGTTGGCAATGCGGGCTGTTGCCACTGACTACATGCCAAATGCTACTGTGAGCTCTGTGGGTTTATTAGTTCCCTTAGCCCTCATACCAGCTCCCTGAGACAGGTAGCATTACTGTGCCCCTTTGACAGATGAGGACAGAGACCATCTGACAACCAAGATCAGCCTCCTCTCAGGGTAATGATGGTTGGAGCAGAGAAATGACCGCCTCTTTTGGTGGGACATGCACATTTCAGTTTGCCCTAGTCCCCACTGCCCCCTATAAGAGTATATGCTGTCTGCCTCGCCGATTTAAGTCACTTGCTTCCCTCCCCCCCACTGCAGATGTCTGAGTTTTAACCCCTTATAGCATGTTGCCTCCTCCCCCGTACTTCCTCCACCCCCACCTGGCTGTTAAGGAATCGGGATTGTGGGGCTACAGACCTGCAAAGGCTGTACCCTCCCCCTTCCTTCAGACCAGCTCCTCCAGGAAGCCTTCCCGGTTTAACCATCAACTCTGTAAATGTCTGAGCTGAAAGGCTTCCGGGAGTCCATCCGGTGCTCACCCATCAGTTACAGATAAGAGTCTGAGGCCCGGAGAGCCGTGAAATGCTGTCATCCCCTTACATGATCGTGAAGCCCTGTCCACCAACAAGGTCCCCACTCCCACTCCTACCAGGGGTGGGAAGCGAGGGCCGGGGTTGTTCTCATGCTCTTTTTAGATGCCGGGTCTCTCTTTGCCACATACTAGGCGGTTCTCACTTTCAGGGTCTTCCTGCTCTCTCATTCCTCCTGACTCTTCTGTGAGTCCCTGAGCTCCAGAACCAGGTCTGGGCCCTTCCCTGTCCTCCTTGCCTTCACCTGGGCACAGCCTCACGGAGGGAGCCCAAGCCTGGAGCTCTCACTGACTCTCCTGTCCTGATATTTGGGTCCTTCGTTCTGCCTCTGTTTCACACCTACCCCAGTTCCACTCTCCTCCTGGGCTGAAGTGAGGCCTGATTCTGCCCCGAATTTCCCAGCTGACAAAGAGCATCAGAGAGAAACTAAATGTGACCCAAGATCTCAGCTGCTCCTGCCCCGGGCTCCTGTTTTAACTGATTTCCCCCTCCATCCTGCATTGCCCTCCACAGAAGCAAGAAGGGACTCTGTGACATCGCTGTGACCATTCCCCTGTCTTGGACCTCCCCCTGGGGACCCTCACCACTTGGTAGACATCCCATTTTCTGGAGAGGGTAGTGGAGAACTTGCCCCCCCCCACACACACACACCAAATTGTCATTTTCTCAGAGCCTTTGCTATATAGGCCCTGGCAAATCCCCAAGCTCCCTCTCCCTGGTCTTCCCCAGGACTCTGACTGTCTGTGAATACTCCCAGAATGGTCTGTACAGCTGTGCAGGTTGTGCACTGCTCCCCCAGCACAACCACACGCTGCAGTCCTAATTGTCACTCACCAGGCATCGCAATGCGTCCTACCGGATGCGGCTGCCAAGCACAGGGAGCGTTGCAGCAGCCCGCCACTCCTGTGGGCCAGGGAGCCTCCCTTCCCCCCACCGTGTCCCCCATCCCCACCCCTCCCCCGTCCCAGCCACTAAACTCCCTCAAGCAACTGGGAGTGGACCTCCAGGACTGACAGGAAAGGTCCCCCAAGCAGGGGAAATCTTGCTTGGCCGTAATTAAACTCCGCCACTGCATGGGCTGCAGACAAAAGGGAGCCCATAATGGGATTAGAATTGTCATAAATTAAAATCATAAATTCAATAAATGCCTTATCGGCCTCCCTCTGGAAGCGGCTGGCCCACAGCAGCTGGCTTTGATAGGCATAATGGAGGGGCCTTGGGAAGACAGGTCTCTGCAACTGGGTGCGCTACAGGTTGGGGAAGACTCTGGCTTGGCTGCCGGGCGAAGCTGAATGGGCCAGGTCAGGGGCTCTTTTCCAGAGAACACTGCCACAGGGACAAACCATGACAGCATGACAGTCTTTCAAAACCAGTGGGGGCTCCTAACCACCCCCAGGATTTAATCCAGCCTGGCTAATCACCGACTGCCTGCCTTAGAATTGGTTGACACACACCTCTGACACCAGTCATGTGAGCACCATTAAATGGCTTTTGGCCTCAAATGCGCAGGGCAATAGAGGACATACACCAACAAAGCAAGGTTCTGGGTTTAAATCCCAGCTCCAGCACCTGTGAGTTACTTGGCCTTGGCCAGGTGTCTGCATTCAGGAACATTCTCTTCCCGCCCACCCTGGAGGTGTGATCCACCCATCCTTCCATTCATGCCCACATTTAGCACATAGTTATGGTGTTTGGACTGAGCGCCAGACTGTGCTAGACGCTGGAGGAAATGGCCATGAGCAAGACCCATAAGATCATGGAGTTGACCTTCCAATGTGGAGATAGACGTTAGCAGACAATTTCACAAATAGTTGATTATAATCACAGAGAGGCCACAAAGGAGAAGCCAAGAAGACCCAACCGAGTTGGACAGATGGATGTATGGGGAAAGATTTTTATGAAGAATGAAAATTTGAACTGAGGTCTAAATGAAAAACCAAGAGAACAGGGTGGGGAAAGCTTAAAGAGCGCTCAGCATCAGGAAGAGTATGTGCAAAGGCCCTGGGGTGGGAGCAGCAGGGGATCCTAGTTTACGGGGACCTGAAGTTTATACAACCTGGATGGGAGACAGGGCTTTAAAGAAAAAGAATGCAACATCAGGCATCAAAATTAATGTTTATTTAAAATGAAATAAAGTTCTAAATAAAGTTTAGAATGAAATAAATGTTTATTTAGAATGGAAAACACGTTATAAAGTACATGCTTTCTCAAGCTGACAAATAACATAGACATCACAAAATCCAGGAGAGAAAAATATACTTTTATTAACTGTTTAACACATCTCTACAATATTTTCTTACATATACTGACTGCAGACTCTTGGAGTCCCGCTTCATCTGTCAAGATTTTGCAATATCATTTTCTAGAAGATAGAATAATCATCTGATAATCCCTCCAGATGATTGAAGGAAATACACACACGTGCATATATAAAGACACATACGTAATGCGCACATATGTAATAAATATATTTTGTTATATGGGATGCATAAAGCATGTGGCTTGACACACAGACACACTCATTGTCTGTAGAGCTATTACAGATGTATGTCCCACTGTGGTCAGCAGAGTAATGACCCCATGGGACAGCTACACCCTCATCCCTGTAAGCTATGAACATGTTAGGTTACATGGCAAAGGGCAATGAAATGGAAGCTGGAATCCAAGTTGACCCTGAAAGACAGAGACAATACAAGACTATCTGAGTGCACCCCATGTAATACCAAGGGTCCTTAAAGGTGGGAGAGGGAGGCAAGAGGGAGAGAACCAGAGACAGCCGTGTGAGGACTTAGCCCAGTGTTGCTGGAGGCAGGGGCCACAAGCCAAGGAGTGCAGCCAGTCTCCAGAAACTGGAAAAGGCCAGGAAACAGATTTTTTCTGTCAAAGCTTCCAAAAAGGAAAGCAGCCCTGTCAAGACCTTAATTTAGTCCTTGATGGGAAACCCATTTTGGACTTCTGGCCTCTGGAACTATAAGATACCAAATTGGCATTGTTTAAGCCACTGAGTTTATGGTTATTTTTTGCAGTGGCAGCAGAAAAGGAATGTACCTCCAAACACAGGAATTCTAATCAATTTCATTTCACATGATCACCATTGAAAGGAAACGCGCACACACACACATACACACACACACACAGTGTGTTTATGCTGGTATATCATGGGTTCTCATGGATCTTCCTGACTGGAGAGAACTGGTTTTGACAAGACCTTTGTAAGAACCACTTAAGAATTTCCACATCCAGGATGCCTGGGTGGCGTAGTCTGTTAAATGTCCGACTCTTTTTTTTTTTTTAAAGATTTTATTTATTTATTTAACAGACAGAGATCACAAGGAGGCAGAGAGGCAGGCAGAGAGAAAGGAAGGGAAGCAGGCTCCCTGCTGAGCAGAGAGCCCGATGTGGGGCTCGATCCCAGGACCCTGGGATCATGACCTGAGCCGAAAGCAGAGGCCTTAACCCACTGAGCCACCCAGGCGCCCTAAATGTCCGACTCTTGATCTCAACTCAGGTCTTGATCTCAGGGTCGTGAGTTCACATTGGGCTCCACACTGGGCATGGAGCCTACTTCAAAGATAATAATAATAATTTCCACATCCAACAACCGGCTTCCTGCTCTACACATGCCAAACCACATGCCAAACTTTCTGAGACGGGCACCTCAGGACACACACACCTCCCAAGTCAGCTCAACCCCTAGCCCATGTCTTCACATCACAACCTTGGGCAAATCATGGGTCGGGGATGGTAGGAGGGCTCCTTAATTAAACTCAGAGATTGTGAGTCACATATGTAGATCCTGCTGAAACCACACCAAAAAATGTCCCCTCAGCTTAGACTTAGTTGGATTCTAATGCTGTCATGGCCACCCCAGCCCCCCAACCCATAGGCAATGGGAAAGCAGAGCGTCTGAGTGGACAGAAATAACGGTCTTAGTGGGCTGCAGTTAATACATCTCCATTAGCAAAGTTTACAAACACACCTGACTATGTGGACACGATGTTAGGGGAAGGGACCTGTGTACAAGAAGGACCTGAATCTTGAGCACCAAGCTTGGGCAAATCCACATTTACCCCATTCAAGAAACTCAAAGCAGGAGCAGTGCCTGGGGCACAACGGGCCTGGAGGGGTGATGGGGGCAAGTGGTGGGCCAGATGGCTGGGCCTTGAACCCATGTGATTCACCAGTGGTGACTAAGACGGTGACAAGGTGAGGTCACAGCAGCTGCTAGATGGTGAACAGCTGGAGGAAGGGTTGGATATGGGAAGGTTATTTCAGGGGTCCCAAGAAGAGCTGATGGAGGCTGGGAGCTGGGAGGAGGAGCAAAGTAGGAGAACCACAAGACCTTGGGACAGACTGGAGGTGGGGCTTAAGGAAGGGGCAATGTCAGGGGTGACTCTGAGGTTCTGGCTGATAGATGGGAGGGTTGGAGTGGAGCAGGGGCTCCAGGAGGAAGGGTTGTGAGGGAGAAGAGGAGATCCTATGGGCTCACCTCTCCTTCCATCCACAGAACAGAGAAAGGAGTCTTCCCTCACTTCCCCTGCAGCCAATGAACCACGGCATTGGGACCAGACTAAGATCCTGCCACGCTGGTGCTACCAAGCGCCTCACCCCAGGAGGAAGAGCAAAAACTCTAGAAACAGAAATGGGTTCTTTCCTTGGGGACAATGTTCTTGCAGCTGCTCAGGCTCCCACTGGACCCAACCCATTCCCAAGGCCGGTGCTTATTCACCACCACTGCTCAAGCCCCCATTCCTCACCCTCTGGGGGTATCCATCCCCCACACCCCAACTCCCAAGCCAAGCCCAGAGTCTTTGCTAGTGCTTATTAAGCTACTAATTAATTGAATTTTTCCCCCTCATTGCATGCTGTTAATTAGTTTCTTGTAGTAACAGAGACTATTATTCTTGGAAGTAATAACTTGGTCCAGGAGGCAGTTTTAATGTTACTTATAATTGCTGGAGAAGGTGGGTTCTTGGGCTCAGGTGGGTGGAGCTAATTCAGGAAAGGAAGTAAAGTGGACATGATTCTCTTACCTAAAAGATGACTTTCATGTTTGTCTTTTTTTTAAGATTTATTTATTTATTTGACAGAAAGAGTGAGAGAGCACAACCAGGCAGAGCCACAGAGGGACAGGGAGAAGCAGGCTCCCCACTGAGCAGGGAGCCCGATGCGGGGCTCAATCCCAGGACCCTGGGATCATGACCTGGACCGAAGGCAGTCACTTAACTGACTGAGCCACCCAGGTGCCCCGACTTTTACGTTTGTCTTAATGTTGTCCTGTGTTTTCCAAATTTTCTCCAATGGTAAGCATTGTCTTTATAATATCAAAAGTATGCTAGAATTAATACATGAATTTAACAAAGTCTCAGTTTATAAAAATCAATGTACAGAAATCTGTTGCTTTTCTACATACCCATAATGAAGCAACAGAAAAAGAAATCAAGGAACGCATCCCAATTACAATTGCATCAAAACCAGTAAGATACCTAGGAATGAACTAAAGAGGTTCAGAATACACTCTGAAAACTATTGAACACTTATGAAAGAAACAGAAGAGGATACAAAGAAATGGAAAAATATTCCATGCTCATGGATTGGAAGAACAAACATTGTTAAAATGTCTATACTACCCAATGCAATCTACACATTTAATACAATCCTCATCAAAATACCACCAGCATTTTTCAACAGAGGTAGAACAAAGAATCCTTAAGTTTGTATGGAACCCACAAAAGACCTTGAATCGTCAAAGAAACCCTGAAAAAGAAAAGCAAAGCTGGAGGCATCACGATTCTGGATTTCAGGCTCTATTACAAAGCTGTGATCATCAAGACAGTATGGTACTGGCACAAAAACAGACACATGGAACAGAATAGAGAACCCAGAATTGGACCCACAACTATACGGTCAACTAATCTTTGAAAAAGCAGGAAAGAATATCCAATGAGAAAAGACAGTCTCTTCAACAAATGGTGTTGGGGAAACTGGACAGCAATTTGCAGTAGAATGAAACCGGACCACTTCCTTACACCACACACAAAAAATAAATTCAAAATGGCCAAAAAACCTAAGGAAGTTTTTGAAATCCTAGAGGAGAACACAGGCAGCAACCTCTTTGACCTCGGCCATAGCAACTTCTTACCAGACTCATCACCAGAGCCAAGGGAAACAAAAGCAAAACTGAACTATTGGTTCTTCATCCAGATGAAAAGCTTCTGCACAGCCAAGGAAACAATCAACAAAATTAAAAGGGAGCCTACGGAATGGGAAAAGATATTTGCAAATGACATGTCTGATAAAGGGTTAGGATTTAAAATCTATAAAGAACTTATCAAATTCAACACCAAAAAACCCCCAAATAATCCAGCTAAGAAATGAGCAGAAGAGGGGTGCCTTGTGGCTCAGTTGGTTAGCATCTGACTTGATTTGGGCTCAATTTGTGATCTCAGTGTTGTCAGATGGAGCCTTGCATCAGGCTTCATGCTGGGTGTGGAGACTGCTTAAGATTCTCTCTCCCTGCCCCTCTGCCCTTGGCACTGCTCACTTGCTCTCTCTCTCTCTCTCTCTCTCTCAGAAAAAAAAAAAAAAAGAATGAATGAATGAATGAAAGAGGAAAGCAGAAGACATGAATAGAAATTTTCCAAAGACATCCAGATGGCTAACAGACACAGGAAAAGATGCTCAACATCACTCATCATCAAGGAAATTCAAGTCAAAACCATAATGAGATACCACTTCATACCTGTCGGAATGGCTGATAATAACAACCCAAGAAACAACAGGTGTTAGTGAGGATGCAGAGAAAGGGGAACCCTCTTGCATTGTTAGTGGGAATTCAAACTGGTGCCGCCAACTCTGGAAAATAGTATGGAAGTTCCTCAAGATGTTAAAAATAGAACTACCCTGCAATCCAGCAATTGTACTACTAGGTATCTACATAAAAGATACAAAAATGCTGACTTGAAGAGAGACATGAACCCCAATGTTTAGAGCAGCAGTATCAACACGAGCCAAACTATGGAAAGAGCCCAAATGTCCAACAACAGATGAATAGATAAAGAAGAGGTGATCTATATATACAAGGAATATTACACAGCCATCAAAAAGAATGAACTCTTGCCATTTGCAATGATGTGGATGGAGCTAGAGTGTGTTATTTTAAGCGAACTAAGTCACTCAGAGAAAGACAAATACCATATGGTTTCACTCATAGGTGGAATTTAAGAAACAAAACAGATGAGCATATGGGAAGGGGGAACAAAAAGAGAGAGAGGGAAACAAACCAGAAGAGACCCTTAATGATAGAGAATTGAGGGCTGATGGAGGGAGGCGGGTGGGAAAGGGGCTGGATGGGCGATGGGCATTAAGGAGGGCACTTGTGATAAGCACTGGGTGTTGCACGTTAAGTGATGAATCACGGAATTCTACTCCTGAAACCAATTTTGCTCTGTATGTTAACTAATTAGAATTTATCTTTTTAGAAGATTTTATTTGGGAGAGAAAGAAAGAGAGAGCGCGGGAGTCTGATGCAAGACTCACTCCCAGGACACTGAGATCATGACCTGAGCCAAAGGCAGATGCTTAGCTGACTGAGCCACCCAGGTGCCCCTTAACTAATTAGAATTTAGACAAAATTTTGAAAAAAATATATATATATAATATCTAAAGTTTTTTTTTTTTTTTAATGCAAGGCAGGCAAGGCCTCAGAGTGTCTAGGAAGATCATGTTGGGGCATGGAGCCACAGAGTGCTAGGCTAGGAGCTGGGAGAGTGGGCTTCCTTTGCTCCCACAGCTTCTGTCCCAAGCTATCCCTTCTCTCCCTCTCCATGATCCCACAGCTAATAAGCAGCACAACCAGGGTGCAAAATCTGGGCTCTGACTCAGAGCCCAGGGACCTCATGTGGACCCCCGGTGAGTTACAGAAAGAAAGCAGCTGGGAGTGATGTCTTCCCCAGGCAGGAATCGGGGGCCACAATGAGGAGGTACCCCTACAGAGCAGTCTGTACCCCAGACTGCTAAATCCCTCTTTCCCATCTTCACAGAGCTTGCATTCTAGTGAAAGAAACAAGAAAAAAGCAGAAAATAAAGTGAAAAAGAAGACGGTGGGAACAGAGAAACATACCGTAGCTGGATGGTGAGGGTCTCCTCGAGGAGCCGGCACTGAAGCTGAGGTCAAAAGGATGAGGGGGAAACCCAGCCTTACCACATGGGTATTCTTGAGGACATGTCTGGGTTTACCTGGGAGGAGGGCCTTGGCGCACCCCACCCTCCCCGGCCAGACTCCTGCCTAGTCCTCAGAGCACAGCAAAAAGCTATCACTCACACCAATAAAAGCACCAGTTAACCTTGATGAGACCACAATTAGCCCGCAAGGTCTTAACTCCATCATTAGCCTGGGCGTGGGAGGGGAGGCCGGCGGGAAGCACATCGGATTCCCCAAATGGCCTGTGGTGTTGAAAAGTGGCCAGAGGCTGAAAGTGCCTGACTCTTCCATGGTAGTTCATTCTGTTGTTCTTCAGTTCCCAGATGAAGCAGCCACTTGCAGCAACAAGAATGTCAAGAGGGACATCCTTGGCGGCTCCCCAGTACACCCCCATCCTTGGCAGCTGCTTCAGAAGACAATACCAGTCAAAGAGCTTAGGTGCAGTGATGTGCCGGTGAATGCTTACCAGCCCGCTCTCCGAGGGGGGAAAGCCCTGATCTGCGGCATCTGCCAACGCCCGTGGTGTAAATACTCCCACCAGGGCCCACTGCAAACAACCAGCCTGACCTTCCCGAAGACCAGGCTGGGAAGAGATGCAGACAGGTGCACCACTGCTCAACCCTTGGCAAGTTTGCTCATGGGCAAAGTGCAGATTAAACGAGGTAAGGTAAGTCACCATCACCATCAGGAAGAGCTTGAACAAAAGTCAGTGTTGGTAAAATAAAGGTTTCCCTTTCCCTCCCAAGGAAAGCATGGGAGTCCCAGCACAAAACTGGGAAATGTCACCGGAGCATTTGGGGATCGAATATCTTGTTTAGCCATCTGGACAGAGATGATATGGAGAGGGCTTCTGGGGAACAGGCAGGACAGAGAATGTAGAAACCATCAATTCCCAGTCCCCACCAGTGCTCAGCGCCATCTCACCTCCCGGGTGGTAGCAGAGGGAGGGCTCCCCAGGACAGGGGCCAGGCTTGGCTGGTTCACCCCTGCATGTACAGCCCGCAGCCCAGTGTACAGCAGGAAATAGCAGATTATAATAGAGAGTGTGTGCCAAGTGACTGAATGAATGAATCATAGAGACCTCTCCAAACAAAGGAAGGGGAGCCTCCCCCTCTCAGCCCACGCACATGCACGACAAGCAGCCTAAATCATGATCACCAGGCCAGCACCCCCCACCGCCCAGACCCCCACCCCCCACCCCAGGACACTGGGAAAGTATCATGGGACCCAAAGATGGGCATGTGGCGCCGTGTGAGAGCAGGTTAGAGACAGCCCCGTTATTCATAGCAGCCAATGCCTGGGAAATAAATATCACACTGCCCTAGCCCTTCCCATCTAAGCCTCCAATATCCTTTCCACAGAAAGAGGCCTTATTATTCAGTGCCCATGGTGACAGCTAACGAGTAAATCAGTGGCCTGGAGATTGCTCCCTGGGGAAATTGGCTATGGCTTCTGGTGGCAGCCACTCTGTAGGGGCTGCGTGGGAATAGGAAGGGTCACACTGGGGCAGGAGTGGGGGCAGGGGTTGGGTAGGGAGAGAAACTCCCCGCCCATCTCCTTGCTTCTCCTGAAGCCCCACTCCCCACCCCCATGCTGTCACTTGCCTTCCTGGAATAGAACCAGCTCATGGGGGAAATAGAGGCACAATTCAAAGGAAGTATCATATAGTCTTCTGGGCACTAGCTTCCCCCCCAGACCCATATCTTGAGGCAAATTCACCCTCCTGGGCTGGAATGGGTAAGAACCAAATTCACCAGTTACAGTGATAAGAGATCACCTCTGTTTTCCCGATGTCAATACCTGATTCTTAACTATTTGCCTGGCACATAATAACCCCTCAGTAAATATTTGTGAGTGAAGAGATGAATAAATGAAGGCACGAAGGAATGACGACAGAACAGGCATGGCTGTGCATTTTCTTCTATTTCTCTGCCTCGTTATCTCCCTAATCTTTCCAAGGACGCACCACCACTTTTCATCACGGCAGTGATATAATTCACTGGGTCACACCAATTTCTAGTCGCCTGCTTCAAGCACCTCTTGGTTTTGCTTTCCCTTCCTCCCACTGTCAAAGTGACACCACCCCAAGGTCCTCTTCCTCCCTGCAGATGGTGGGCATCGTAAGCAAACCGGACCCTATCCTTCTGGCTGGTGTAATGTCTTCTGACATCCCCAGCAGGCCCCCACGTGATGGCCTTCACAGTTAGAATGCCAGATGCTGGGCCAAGCAAGGAGTTTGGGGATAAGAGGGCTCTTCTATTGCCTTGAAACCCCACAGAAGAGTAAATTTCAGGGGACGAGTGCCTCTGGGGCTCTGCAGAGAACGGGATCCACGAACTTGGTGAGGGTAAAAGGCCCAGTTCTGAGTTTTCCCCAAGGTCAGCAGGATACAGCATCACCAGTCCTGCTGCCTGCCACTCTGGCAAATCTTTCTCCTAATTATATCCGAATTATGCAAATCAATACCAATGTCGATATACGATTTCCTCTAACAAGTCAAGAACATGCAAGAAGTGAAGACCTGGAGAGAGGGAAACCCATCTAATTAGGAGTGAGATTCTCTGTTTTTCTCTTGGCTGTGGGAGTAGTTGGCTGCATGATAACCCCAGGAAAGAGAACATTGGGGGTACGGAGCAGGGCAGAGGGCAGACAGAACATGAAGATGGGGTGTGGGCAGGAGGGGTCAGGAGACAAGGGCCATGCTGACAGCATGATGGGTTTAGGGCCAGTCTCAGATCAAGCATGTAATCTTGGAAACTCTCCTTCCACTAAGCAGTTTAAAGTGTCTTGAAACTTGTTGTTGGGGGCCCAGGAACACAGAGAAGGCACAGTCTGCTCCCCTTGGACATGGGCTAAGAAGGAAAGGATGAATGAGTGAGTGAACGAATATTGTAGTTATCATACACTGGACCTTTGCCATGTGTCTCTGCTCAACTCTGTGTCTCCAGGCTTTCACTTAATCTTCAACACTCTGAGTCAGAACTACTATGACCCCATTTCAAAGATGAAGATGGTGAGGTCAGAAAGGGGAAATGACCTGCCATGGTCCCATGACTGTAAGTAGAAGGCTGGGACACCAGCCCTCACTGTCCACTGCACCCCACTGCTTCGTTAAGTACAAACTGGGGGATCATAGACAGAGTGTGGACAGGCAGAGTTGCCTATGGGAGAGTGGGAGAGGGAACAAGAACACCTGCTTTAAAGCCATGGGGGCCTTGGGCACAGTGACCCCTCCTGCAGACCCCTCATGCAAGGAAGAAGTACCAACACCTGAATCCAAGAAGAGGAAAGTCATCACAGGAAGGGGCTGGCTGAACTCCATTTGGAGTTTATGCCCAATCATTTTGTTATAGCATCTCTTCCCCAAGGGAAGACTGGAACACCTGGTGAGCTCTGAGGGCTCAGCATGAAGCACTATGCCATAGTAGCTAAGAACCTGGCCTCTGGAGGCAGACTGTCTCCAATCCCAGCTCTGCCACTAGTGGCCATCTGGCTTATAACAAATTACTCTCGGTGGTGGGGAGGCACCTGAGTGGCTCAGTGGGTTGAGCCTCTGCCTTCGGCTGGGGTCATGGTCCCAGGGTCATGAGATCAAGCCCCGCTTCGGGCTTTCTGCTCGGCTGGAAGCCTGCTTCCCCCTCTCTCTCTGCTTGCCCCTCTCTCTCTGCTTGCCTCTCTGCCTACTTGTGAACTCTGTCTGTCAAATAAATAAATACATAAATTTTTAAAAATTACTCTCTATGCCTCAGTTTTCCCATCTCTAAAATGGGACTGATGATAGTACTTGACATATAGTAGGACCTCAATAAATGTTAGCTATCGTGATTGTTCAGGGCAGAGCACCAGGCCTCAAGATGAACAAGGCATCATCTCTGTCCTTGAGCGGTTCATAGTATAAGGAGAATGGGAAAAGACAGCACTGTGATAAGTCAGTTATGGAGGTGAGCAAAGGGACCATGGGAGACCAAGAAGGAAGCCCTCACCCTTGCCTGGCTCAGTGCTCCAGGGAGCTATGGAGCAGTCAGGGAAGGCTTCCCAGAGGTGGCAACACTAGGGCTGAGTCATGAATGATAAATGGTGCTTACAAGGTAGAAAAGAAAAGCAATGGTTTTGCAGGCAGAGGACCCAGCCTGTGCAAAGGCCTGGAGGCATTCAGGATGTGTACATCAGCCCATGGCAGGGGCTGAAGCTAGAGAGGTGGGTAGTACCTTGCCTTCCAGAGCCCTTGAATGTTAAGCTAAAAAATTGGGATTTTTCCTAGAAATGCCAGGAAGACCCTGAACACAGACAAGATGAGATTTACACATTGGAAAGAGTGCCCTGCAGGTGGGTGGAGGCTGGAGCAGAGATGTGGAGTGGGGAAGGCAGGAGGCTGAGTCCTGGAGCCTAAGCCCCAAGCTCCCAGCTCCCAGCCAGACTCCCTCTGTGGGGGCTGAGGTGGGAGCCGGAGCTCAGTGGGACCAGAGAAGTTATTAATCGCTCCACAGCGCCGCAGGCCATGGTCCATTTGCTGCTTTTCTTGGTCTGTTTTGAAACTGTGAAATGAGCTCCAGTCTTCAAGGCGGCTCTAATAACCATCCTGATTCTGACATTTAAATTACAGATGGCATTTTCAATTAAACAGGCGCTCTCAGCAGGTTTAATCTAGCTATCAATTCTGGTCTGTTCTTTAAGTGCTTAAAAAAAGGGGGGGGGTGCCAACAGTGAATGCTAGGTCTCCTTCCAGGAGAAGGGAGGGTCTCAGAGATACCACACCAACTCTCATCTTCCAACTCCCCCGGGGACTGACGCAGCCTCCTGTCAACAGTCACACTCCACTGAATCCACCCTCTTGCACATCCAGTGACAGTCACAAAGCTACACACATAAATACAGAGCCAACCTCTCAGCTGTAAGCCCAACAGCTTTGGAGTCATTTCTGTCACAAGTGTACAGAGGCTGTGCCTCTTCCGTCTGATCAGAGTCATAGCAAGAGATTCTAGAGCAAGACAAACCTCGATGGAGGTCCATTCTCTACACGAACCAGCTGTGTGACCTGGGACAACTTGCTTAACCTTGATGAGCCTCAGTTGTCTCAGTAGTAAAACGAGAATGAAGATAAGGCCAAATTGGAGTAATGTATTAAGGTGTCCAGCACTGGTGTGGGCTTATATGAATGGCTATGAATCCTTGTGCCCCCTACTCTCCTTCCCTTAGACTGTGCTATCCTGCTGTCTGTGGTTCTCCCATTCAGGATTTCCACCCCTGGATTCCTGGATTCTCCCGGGGGCGGGCGCGGGTGTGTCGCTGTCCGAGGTGCTGATCCATGCCTATTGCTTGCTCTTAGTTCCAGGTGAGTTATCTCCTGTCCCCCCAGCCGGCTTTGCTTGCTCTGAAAACCTCACCACCACCCCCCAAGGCGGCCCCAAAGGCCCAAATGTCCTCCTAAGGTTCTGCCTCCCCATATCCCAAAGTGATTAAACCGAGGGCAAGGGGCAGAGACACCGAAAGGAACAGTGCCCAGACCTCCAGCCCATATCGACACAGAAAATCCCCAGCAATAGTCCAGCTGCTGGGCTCTAGCATGTGTGTCTGAGGCTTGTGTTGTTCTGTTTGATCCCTGCTCTCTTTTTGGATTCTGGTTTTCTCTGAACTTTTGTTATCTGGACTTTGAAGTGCGGGCAATAAACCTTTGCCCTCTCCTTCCCTCAGCCCTAGTTCCACTTGATCAGAAGTAGATCAGGAAGGGAAGGGATGGGGGTCCATTCAAATATACTCCAGCTGGCCATTGCAGTTTCTCCAAAGCCAGATTCTCCCTGAAATACTGGAATGAGCACACACTGTGCATCAGGTCAGAACTAGAGCTCCTGTCCACCCCAAGGCCAATAGACAGGGTGAACATCCTCCTGAAGACATTAGAAATCGGGGGGTAGGGGGGGACATGAGGTTGCAGTTCAGAATCTCCATAAAACAGTGTCTCCAAGGGAAGGTTTTATAAGAGAGAAAATTCTTCCAGTCAAAACTTATTTGCAGAATGTGAACAGTTCATAAAGCACGTTCTCAACCACCCTCATCACTGGTTCCAGCAGGTGTTCCATGTACTAAGTACTATTATCCTATTTTATAGGGAAGGAAGCTGAGTCAGAGAAGTAGAGTAACTTGCCTGAGGCTCCTGGGAAAAAGCAGCAGTAGGCAGACTTGAACTCTGGACTCAGGAAGTCCCATTCTCCCTGTCCTCACACCCCAGGCCACCTTACTCAGGAGGGTAGGGCAGTTGGCAGAAGACAAGGAGGGCCAGTGCCCTCTCAGGGCAAAACATGGGGCCTGAACTGAAGCCACGGGAATTCAGCCAGACGTAAGAAGGCAGATGGGTGTGGGTACTGCCCCCACCAGGCTCTACACACCTGCAAGGCCGGGCACACCTGGGCTCGGCAAGGCTAAAGCTTCACCTCCCCAGACAACTCCTCTACTTTCACTCTTTCACTGTCCTTTCCAGCATTTCTCATCTGAGGCTCTGTGCTCTGTCCCCTGAGCCACAGCCTTTAGGAGAAGCTATGCCCAACAAGGCCCCCTTCAGAGAACCCCACCTCTCCAGTATGTGCTGGACCTCATAGGAGACTTGAACCCCTCCCTGCACACATCCAAACCAGATCAGTACCAGTCCTCGGTGAGCACTTGGAGCGTGCCCAGTGCTGTACACAGAATGAAATTAACTCTGTGGAGTAGGTATCATGATGTCCATTAAAAAAAAATCTTACTGAGATTCTGAGAGGTAAAGAACTTGGGCAAAGCCCTCCAGCTCACTAGGAGTAGAGACACATTTGAACCCAGATGCTGCCTACATTTTTTCCAACCATGCCCACTACTACAGTTTGATGGCTGGGAAGTGGGGGCAGCCTGGGGAGATGGAAGGGATTCTGGAAAGTCTTGGAGGCAGAGCACTTCTGGACTCCCCCAGATCCAGCCTCCACTGCCTCCACACTGCCCCAGGTGCACCCCCTGCGCAGGTCCATAAGCTTCCATCTCCCACACCACCTCTGTTGCTCCTTCCACAAACCCCTGTGGACTACAGAGAGCAGCCTTGGATGACCTCACCCCTGTCCTTCATAAGGCCTCTAGCCCTGGCCCCTCTTCCAGAGCCCTCAAGTAGCTTTTATGTCCTAGAGGAAATATAATACTCATGAAATCAAATATTTGTTTTGAGCCCTAACCATGCCAGGCGTTGCACTGTGCCTTACATACCATCCAAGTTCCTTCTCATGACCACCTAACAAGGTAAGCCCAGTCTTGCTCCCTATTTGACAGTGGAGAAAACAAGCTCAGAGAAGTCTGGAGTCTTACTCAGAGTCACACAGCCATCAAGGGCTGGAGCTGGTCACTCTGCACCCATGCCTGAGCTGAGGACCTCGGTGCTGAGGAACCTGACTCGGCTCTCAGAACCCAACCCCAGGTTTGCTCTCTGTGTCGTTGGCACCAATTCCTCTGACTTCCTGAGGTCCCATGGACCAGGCGGTCAGATCAGGCATCTGAAGACCCCCCAGAAGCCCAGTGTCTGCCAGCTGTTCCTACTTCCTACTCATTTCCTTTCTGGCTCCGGAGTCTTCCTGACGCACGCACACCCCTCCCCAGCCTGGGTTCTCCTCCACCCAGAGGACAATGGTGTAGGACGCAACTTCCCCCTCCACACACATCTGATCCCAGAACCGAGGTGGCTGACTCTCAAGGGAGGCATGTTCATTCCCTCCTGTAACATGGCCTTAGTTTCCTCATCAGTACCTGGAAAGGTACAGAATAGGGGGTGCCTGGAGTGAAAACACCTAAGACAGAACGTGCCGGCAGTCTATGGTGAGTAGGAAATAGGACGGCTCCTCTTCTCCATCCTCTTCCTCCTTCTGGCCCTCCTCCTCCTTCCTTGGTCCCTGGGGTAAGTGTCTAATGGATACAGTACAGTTCATCAGAATCTCTCAGCATGTGTTGGGAGGAAAGGCTTGTAACATAAAAAGGCAACCGTAATATTATAACATGACTTTATATTTGGGGAAAATAAAACAGATACCTAGGGCTTTCACAATACAGGCTAGAGATCATCGAGCCTGGCAAAATTGTCTTGGCCGTTGGAGATAGTTCCTGCATGTGGGGGATGGGACACCGATGGGGCATCGAGGAGGGCAGGTACCCCTCGATAGCTGGCAGTGCCACTGTGGGCTGAGCAGCTCTCAGCTCAGGGGGCACAGAGCCCCCTCTGCCCCCCAGACCTGCTCCCTGGCCAGACCTCCAGCTCCTGCAAAGCCCCAGCTTCCGCCCCTCCTCCGCAACTCCCTCAGCCCCAGCTCATTAGCCCTGAAAAACCTGCTCAAATCCAGAGGGAGGGTTTTTCAGCTAAAATAGCTCCATCTTGAACTAGCTTTTTCCTCTCTTCCCTACATCATTAGTGAAAATGCAATCTCCGCAGCTCCTGGGCTGTGTGGGGTAAGGAAATCCCCCCTCCCTAGGGACCCCTGGCCAGGCAGAGGGCCAAGGCTGGGATCTGGCCTGGGGGTGGGCTGGGGGAGCAGATGGAGCGGGCGACCATGAGGGAGGCAGAGAGTCTGGGCAGAGCCCGGTGTATCCTGCTCAGGCCGACACCGCATCGTCCTCACTGAAAATTGGCAGCACTCACTGACAGCAGGACCGTGGTTGGCAGACTGCTTGTCCTACGCCCAGCCCTGTGTCAAACACCCGCTCATTCTTGCCTGGAGCCCATGAGCGGCGGGGCTCCGTCCCAGGATGCGGTCCCCCTTCTTCAAGCCCCACAGCCCTCCACCACCTTCTCCCAGCCTGTGGTCCTCCCTAGATGAGTCTGTACCAGGTCTTGCCCACGAGAGGGCCATGACTGGCTCAGAGGCGGGTGCGGGAATCCACTGGACTTAATGCTGGGGGTGCCGGGCCCTTTCCAGAGTGAGCCTGTCTGGGATGAAGCCACACAGAGCCAAGAGACAAAGAGAAAACCCAAATCCTGAATATGCCATTAGAGCCCCTGGATCCAGCTATACCTGAGAGAAATCTACACTGGGCTTTTCTGTTACATGAGCACCAAATCTGCTTTTTCATTAAACCACTCCAAATTGCATTTCTGTCATTTGCAGCCGACAGAGTGGCAGCCAGTGCAAGGATTTTAGTAAACCCATTTTTTGGATTGGGAAACGGATGCCCAGAGAAATTGAGCTACTCTTCCGAGGCCACACAACTACGCCTGGGCAGAACCAGTATCCCAGAGTGAAAAGCTCTTCCAATTTGTTCCACCTGGGATTTGGGGGGTAGGGCAGGGACAGGGGGATGGATTTGAGGCCATTTTCCGCTTGGCCCAGAGAGGGAGGGACAAAAAGGTAACAGGTTGCCATAGTTACTAGTTCGCTGTGTGGCCTCAGAAAAACAACCTCGCCTCTCTGAGCCTCAGGCTGGGAACAAAATGTCTCACTCCTGCAAAATGCAGGTGGCCTCTTGGGCAGGTGAGATGACTGCCTCTTACCCCCCAGCCCAGAGTACTGTGAGCAGGGGGCTTCCCCAGCCAGGCGACAGAGGCCCCCGTGGTTGTCAGACACTCCCCACCAACATGCACACTCCACCTGGTTTTAAATTGTCTCGCAAAGACCAAATCCAATTTGGTATAACTCCGCCAGCCCTGCAGTGCAGAATTCATCGGATGAGAAGCTTGCTTTTGGGGGAATAATTCCTTTTTCCGGTGTCGGAGAGCAGAGTAATTGATCCAGGGGGCCGATGCCTCCCTCCCTCCTCCCTCCCTGGGACCATCTGATTCCGAATGCAGCCCAAGACGGTTAGGTCAAAGTCATGGCAATAAATAGGAGGGGGGGCTTCTGCTTTAATATATTGGATTATTCCACTCAGTGGTGACGAAAAACAAGATTTAATTCCCTGAGAACGCCAGCTGAGAAAATCATTTCCCTGCCTGCTTCTCCTTTACTTTTTTTTTTTCCTTTTTGTTTTTTCCAAAGACATCTTTGTCTTAATGCAGGCCAGGATGGCCTTGCTACATCCTGTACAACAAGAGATTTCTCTGCACCTGCCCAGGGTCTTCTACCTTTAGAGAAGATTCAGGACCCTCTTGGTCCACCACCCTCAATCGTGGGTCCCTAAGGACACAGATTTCTGCTCAAATCCACAGGACACTGTGGTGCTGAGTACACTGATAAATTATAACAAGAAGCCCCAAGAAATGACTGGTTACTACCACGGCTCCTCCTGATGAGACAGGAACCTAAGAGCTGGTTAGGGAAGTGATTTACCTTCTCATTACTCCTCAGATCGAGAGTCCACTCACCGCTTCCTCCAGGAAGCCCACCCTGATTAAGGTCCAAGTTAGATGCCTCTCCTCTGGGTTCCCAAAATATGGTGGGCCTTTTCCTCATAGCCCTTTTACTATTGATTATAAGCTGCCAGATTTGTTCATTTTACTTCTTTAACAAACTCACATACAGTACTTGCTATGTGCAAGCCCTGACCTGTACAAATATTACTTTGTGCCTTAGCAATATTCATTCATTCGATCCTCATAACAACCCTATGAGGTTAAGTACAATGATCAGCACTGTTTTATAGACAAGGAAGCTAGGGCGCTGACTGGTTAAGTGACTTGGCCAAAGTCACACAGCAGGGAGCCAAACTAGGTATTACCCCCTTTCATTAGTGAGCTCCCAGTGGACAAATCCTTCAGGGGTTCACTGGAGCCTGAGACTCATGCCTCCCTCAATCCATGCCTTACAGGACAGAGTCTGCCATGAAAGTCAAGTCATGTGGGGACAGCCCCTTGGTGTGGACAGGACTCCCTCCCTGGAGTGGATTCCAGCTGTGTGGCCTCTGGCAAGCTTGCATTCTCTGGCCCTTGGTGAGAGACACAGTCTCTCACATGGGAAGGGAAACACTGCCTAGGTGTGCTGGAAGGATTCAAAAGCCACGCACCAGGGCCTAGCACACAGTGAGCGTTCAGTAGGTGTGTAATACCATGAACTAGAAAATGCGGTCTTCTGGGATACTCTTGCCACACTCAGAAAACAACAGAACCTTATCAATCCCGGTAAATGAAGCAAGGCCTGAGATCTGGATGGAAAGGTGGACTATTTCTTAATAGTAGTAGCAAGACGGGTGAGTTGCCAACAATTACCAAGAAGAATTTTGCAATCAAGCACAACCCATTTGCTTCTGGGAGTTACCGAGATGCCAGAGAGTCTGAAATGGAGACCTACTGGGCCAGAAATGGCAAGTGAGGAATGCTTCATTCATTCAGCAAGTGTGGGTTGAATGCCTTCCAAGTGCACTGAAGCAACGTGAAGTGGGGGAGGGGCACAAGCCCAAGGGCCTCTCAGATCCAGGCCCATCCCAGCTAGCTTTGCAGGCCACAGTTTGTGATCTTGACCACTGGACCCCCCTCGCAGTGTGTCAAGCTTCCCTTCCATAAACTGGGGTGAGAGGTGAAGCTTCCCCCTAGGGGCTGTTATGGGGAGTCTGTGAGATCATGTAGACGGGGCAGGAGATGGACAAATGTTAGTCTCCTCCCTTCCACCTCACCTCTCCACATTGGCCCCAGCGGTGCAGCAGTCCCCCTGACCCACGCGGCCCCCTGTCTTATACAAAGAACCCAGCAGGTGCCAGGAACTGGGCCAGGAAGCATCAGTGCCTGAGCGCCTTCTAGCCGCAAAGCAGGATGGCACGTGGGGTTGCAGGTCCCATTTTGCAGCTGAGGACGAGGGGCAAAGCCAGATGAAACCCAAGTGCTCTGTCTCCAAATCCATGCTCTTAACCCTGATTCCCGGGACAGGAAAGGAGGAGGGCAAGCAGGGTGGGGAGGAGGCTGGAGACCCCGCATGCAAGTTCATTTACCAAAGCAACCCCAGAATGGAGCCCATGAGGCTGAGACAGGTCACAGTGCGATACCCTAAGGGAGGACAGGCAGGGAAATGTGTCAGGTGGCCTGGGATGGAGTCGGGTGAGAGGTCGGGACCTCAAGGAGCAAATGCCTTGAATGTTCGGGGACCCAGATCCTCCTGGGGAGCCTCCCTCCTTGACCTACAAACCTCACTTGGTCAGGTGATTCCATACCCTTCACAACCCCCTCCTAGGCTTCAGCCCCTTCTCTCATCTAAGTAGTTCGTCCTAACATCTAACTGAAAGTTCTCCTGCTGCATCACCCCTGCTGGAGCACAAGGAGACAGCCCCCAACCCCAATCACCCTGTCTGTAAGATTAGCGGTGGCTCCTGGCTCAGGGTGGTAATCCTGCTGACAATTAATTGGCTTTTGTTGGAGGAGAATGAATACCATCTCATCTTAATCTTCTTCATTATTCTCCTTGTTCAGCAGAGTCAACACAAGATTAGGTTTAATTTACGGGGGAAAAAATAGCAAAGTCATTACTCACCAGGAGATCAGGACTGTATCTGCCTGGTGTTCTGTGTTCACTGCAGGGGAAGGGCCAAGAGGAAGACCCAGGGCTCTGCCGAACTGGAGGTGAACTAGCAGGGGTGGTGGCGGGGGAGGGGGCGGGGGTGATGTCTAGGCCCCCAGACCTGTTAGGGGCTGGATTCCGGAGACCACAGTCAGCCTAATCTTAAAGAACTCTAGCCTCGGAGGACCTAGCATCCTAAGTATTTCTCAGGAGCCTCTGGCGTTAGAGCAGCCCCAAAGTGGGCAGGAGGCCCAGACTCTCAGGCCCAGCCTCAGCCCCAGACAAGAAATCAGGCTCGGAATTCAAATTCCTCCTGCTGATGCCCCCTTCCTCTGCAGAGATCCGGGCAAGAGGAGCCCAGCCTGGGAACTCCCTTGACGATGCTGACACCTAGAGGTCATCTGAGGAACTGGTCTCTCTTCCCTCCTTCCTATACCATAGCCGCTGCTGAACATACCATGCCTACAAAAATCCTGGTTTCCAAAGAAAATAAATCAGAGGCGAAAAGGAGAACTTTTTCCCACTGCAAAACTGCTAAATAGAGGACCCCATCAAGAAATCTAAAAGAAAATTAATTTTACCTTCCCCAGCCCCATTACCAAAATGGCCCAGAAACACTTAGCATCCCCTCCTTCCGCCTGGGACAATCAATAATATACTTAGAAGGCCTGGAGCCCGACAACCCTTGTCGTCTCCACCGTTTCCATGCTTAGCCACCTCAGAGCCTCTAGCTTCTACCCTGGCTCTGTCACCTGGCATGTGCCCATCTTTGACCCTGTGCCAGAGGGAAGTGGCTAGGACTTGAGCAGGAAATTCAGCTCAACCGGATTTGAAACTGGAAAGTCATGACTATCTACACATTGGTTATATCCCTGGGCAAGTTACCCAACATCTCAGAGTCCGAGCTCTTTCATCTGTAAAATGGCAATATCTGTATCTACCAGAGAGGTCGAAGGAGACGGTGTGCTTAGCGCAAGAATTGGCTCCCACCAGGTCCCGACAGATGCCCATTATCGTCCCCATCACTGCTGTTATCAGCATCCTCTTCATCCTGTTACTCTTAGGAAATTTGGTTTCATCACCTCGACTGTAAGCTGCTAGTGTCTAACTCCCCATTCTTAGGTCCTGCTGGATAGAGCAAAGCTTTTTCCTTAAAACATGTATACTTTGTAAGACAGAGCACACAGCAGGTGTTCAGGAAACTCTCAGAACTGCCTGCCTATATCTCCAACCTCATGTCAAACCACTTCCCTACTTGCTCACTGAGCCCCAGCCTTTCTGATCTGTGAAAGAGTTCATTTCCACCTCAGGGCCTTTGCACTTACTGCTTCTACAATGCTCCCACCCCCCATACCTGCATGGCTGGTTTCTCCTCATTCTTCAAATGCCCCTTCCTTGAGGAGGTCCTCCTTGATCAGTTTGATGAAAGGACCACTCTCACTCTCTAGTTTGTTTATTTCACTATGAAAGTCAAGTGCTAAATGGCTAAGTGGAATTCCAGTTCCACCAGATATTTGCTGTGTGGCCTCAGGCGAGCTGCTTAACCTCTCTGTGCTCTGGGTTTCTCTCCTATGAAAATGCAAGTAGTAATAGTTCCCCCTCCATAAGATTATTTTAATGAATATATATATATATATAGAGAGAGAGATATCTCAGATTATTGCCTGATATGAATGTTAAGTACTCTATCGTGTTGGTAATTACCTTCTTTATTTAGCGGCTTGTATTTAGTTTTCTCTGTCTAGACTGTATATTCTAGGGGGCAGAGTCCTCGTCTAGTTTAACCCTTCCTGGCAGATAGTAGGCGCTCAATAAGTACTGACTGATTAGAAAGGACCTTCAGGAACATGCACCTCTCCTGAGTCTATGTTCAGGGACCAGAGCCATGCGGCTGACCTGTCCACTATCCACACTCTCCCCTCAGGGAGGGCCCTGAGGCGCCCCCTGCTGGTCAGCGTAGCTTTTCCCTTGAAGGAAGCAGACACCTGCGGTCCTATAATCAATGAAGCGCCCCCTGTTTGAAGCCCATTGGGCCTAGGCTGAACCTTGTGCTTCTCGAATGAATCTGTGAGCCATATGCCAAGTCTTGATTTCTCGGTATCCTCATGTGTACGGCAGGGTTAACAATGCCCTCTCCCCCTTCCCCATCGTCAACTGGGTCATGGGGGTGGCGTGACAGGCTGTGCCCCCAGGCACGGAGAGCTTTGCTGGCCCACCGACCCCTGAAACATCAGCCCTTTGATGACTCAGGAGCAGCTGTCTGGTTTTCCCAAGCTAAATGCCACCCGTGCATCCAACTATCCCTCTGGTGACAGGCACTCAGGGACAGTGGGTCTGAAGCACCCCATTATCTGAACCCCTCCGTTCTCCTCTGTGGATCCCATGTTCTGGGACCTTAGAGCAGAGAATCTGGTCTCTGGTTTTCTGGCTCCCTTCTCCTGAGAGCAGACAATTGTCTGCAGGTGACCTCACAGGGCTTGCATCCTTCTTCTCCCTCTCCCCCATTCCCACCTCCCTGGCTGCTCTGTCTCCCCCATTGTGGCCCCAGAGGCTGAGGCTTCTCTGTGCCCTCTCCCGCCTCACTCCACGTTCGTCCCCAGCCCTCACCAGGGGCCTTGGCTTTGGCTGCTGGCCACATACGATGCCACATACACTCCTGTCTCTCTGTCTAGACTCAGACCTCTCAGGAGCCTCTCTTCTGACTGCCCCGTGATGGGGGGGGGGCTCCTCCACCCACAGCACCTCCCATCCCCACATCACAGCCCTGACATCCCGTCCCCACGGTCACCTGGATTCAACTCCTTCCTCTCACGCTCACTGAGTCTCCACCCAGCTCTCTGCTGTCACCCCCGTGGGAGGTGGGGGTGTCCCAGTCCTCTCCCAACGCACCCTCATGAGGCTCCCCCCACGTCCATCCCAGCCCATCGCCCCAGAGCACTACCTTGCCTATTACTCTTTTGTGTAAACCTGGAATCTCACGGGGGAGGGGGACCCTCTTCCCTCACACTTTCATCAAATCCATCAAGGCATCAATTCCCCTGACTGGCAACTCAGGTAGGTGTGGATGGTGCCTTCCCCACCAGACTGTGTGGGACCCCCTAGAAATGACTAAGGATGCACATAGGGCAGGGGCTCTACTTCCACCTTCAGACTGGGAGTTCTCTGAGAGACTGAGGGTGTTCCCAGAGATGGGACTCCATCTGGAGCTCCCCCCCAGGACACAGGATATCTCTTTCCAGGGTGCCCCATATTCCTGGGACAAAGAGTGCCTTCCTCACCCCTGGGCCCTCAAGACCCTGCATGGAACCTGGCACGAGGGCTGGGGCTTCAGGAATCACGAGTGAATGAATGAACCTGTGAACAAGTGCAGGCTGGCCCCCCTTGAACCCTGCCGTCCCATCTGACCAGCATGTGGCAGCAGGGCTCAGAATCAAAGGAAAGCTGGACGGCCGCTGAGATTTTACTGGTCACCATTTCCAAGAGCAGAGCCGCTGCGTTGAGACTCTCGGTCACCCCCAGGACCAGCATCCTGGCTTTGAGAGCTGCTGGGGAGGCCAGAAAGAGTGTGGGGCACCACAGCCCTGGCCCTTCCGCTCAAACCAGCGCTAAGGGGCCAGCCTCTGGGCAGGCCTGGAAAATGACCAAAGACCAGATGCAAATGACTCCTGCTCAGTCCAACACCAGAGCCATCCCAAAGCCACCCTCCCCATCTCCCCGTCCCCACCCGGGGCCACTGTCACCCATCCCTGCGCTCAGGAGAATTCCTATTCTATGTGAGTGGCCACCAATCCCCTCCCCCCACCCCACCCCCAAAAATCCTGCCCTCAGAAAGGAAGGGATGGGGACCAACGGATCCAGAGAGGCCTGGAGGGCAACACCCCCCCCACGCCCCGTTCTGGTCTCTGGGCAGCTTGGGTGTCAGTCAGGCGCCAGGCCCAGCTCCCCACTCCTCACCCTCACAATCCCAGCCTTTGTCCAGCCGGCCCAGGCCTGGCCAACTCTGCACCGGCCCAAGGGCCCCTGGAAACCAGAGCAGCTGGAGCCCGACCAAGTATTTTTCCAGGCCGGGCCAGGGGCCCTCAGGAGACAGAGGATGCAAAGGGAGCGGTGTTCATTCATCCGTTTGTTCATTCCTTCCTTCCTTGGACAAATAATATTTATTAGGCGCCCACTTTGTGGCAGGCATGGTACTAGGTGCAGGGGGTTCAGCGGTGGACCAGCCCAGGCCCAGACCCTCACCCATCTTACTTCCCAGATGCAAACAGATGCCAACAAACCCCCTCTTTCCCAGTGTGTGGGCTGGGTTTGGAGTGTGGGGCAGGAGAGGCTGTGCAGGAGGGTCAGTGTGGGAAAGGGGAGGAGGCTACCCACTAGACCTACATACCCCAGACCTCTGCCCCTCCGAGGCGGCTGAGGTTGGAGAGGGGGGTCCCTCAGGGCTCCACCCACACGCTGCTGTTGGTCACCCGGGCCCCGAACCAGCCCTTCCAGTAGACGGAGTCCTGACCCCCGTGCTCGAAGCGGACAAAGCGGACGCCGGGCCCATAGTCGGTGAAGGTGTGGGAGATCTGGGAAGTGGACGTAGGAGGGTCAGATTAGGGCCCTGGCGCCTCCCCCAGCCGCCCCCCCACCCCGTGCACTTTCCCGCCTCTAGCCTCCCCCCACCCCCGGAATTCTCAGCGGGGGTCTCTCTTCCACATTTCCGCCAAGTAGGCCCTAACCTCGTTCAGTGGGCGGGGTTCCAACGAGCCCCGCCCCCTTTCCCAGGCCCCGCCCCATCACACGGAGCCTCCAGACTCACCTGGATCCAGCCCGCATCGTCGCTGTCTGGGGGCACGGCCACCTGCCCGCTGCTGAACTCAGCCAGCACGTCCTCGTGCTCCGACAGCAGCTTCACGGTGAGCTCGTACAGGCAGCCGGCGTCGCTGCGGCCCGAGTACCTGCCCCGAGGGAGGGAGCGATTGCCCGCCAAGCCTCGCGGAGCTGGTACTGCGGGCCGTGCCTGCTACAGAAGTTCTCATTTCTGCCCAACCCCGCCGGCCGGTACTGCCAAGGTGCCCGTTTTACAGATAAGGAAACTGAGGCCAGAGAGAGAAAGGACTCGCCCAAGGTCCAAACCCAAGGACTACACCCCAGACCCAACTCTGAGGCTAAAGCCAGCCGGCAGTGGCATGTTTTGTTTTTTTCACTGCCAACGTTTAGAAATCGGGAGGGGAGGTGGATTTCCACCTTCTCCTGAAAACCCCTGGCCCACGTGGCCACGACCACTAGAGTTGGGATGCAGTGGCCCCTGGGGCGGAGCAGCGGCTCCAAGCTGCCCCTACACAGACACAGACACACACACACAGACACACACACACACACACACACACACACACACACACACTCCCTGCTTCACCCCCTCCCCCTCCCCAGTCCTGGCCCAGCCCCATGGCCGCTCACCAGTCCTTCGCCACGATGGCCGGCTGAGTGGTGTCCAGCAGCTCCTCCCAGTAGCCCTCAGCCTGCAGGTCAATGACCTGCGCTTTGCGACACCACCTGGGGAACTGGAGTTAGGAGGGGGTGGCGACCCCTCTCCCCCCTTTGCCCTCCATCCCCCTTCTCCTTACTCAAAGGACGAGGCGAAGTACTTCTTGACGCTCTCATCGTGGATGAATTCCACCCCACAGTCTCCGGGCAAGTCCTCCACCCTCCAGCCGTCCCCACCGTGCTCCACGTCGCACCAGCCCTCCAGGTCCTCTGTAGGAACAGGACAGCCCCAGGCTGGTCACCCACTCCCTGCTGAGGGTGTGCCTGGGCTGGCTCTTTGTCCGATAGTTGGGGGGGGGGGGGCGGGGAACGCGGGGCTTGAACGGGGTGCGCTGGGCAGGTGATGGCGCGGGTAGAACGGAGGCACTTCCTGTCCGTCCCCAGATTCTTTCTCCCGCCTGGGAGGGTCCTCCACGGGGCCGGTCTTGCCCTGAGAGTGGAAGGACCTGGGAAAGGGAGCCCACTCCCCGCCCCCAGGGAACAGGCGGCCAGGGAGGCAACGATACGTACAGTATTTGATGGGACCCCTCTGCAGGGCCTCGGGCCAGGGCTTTATCTCACGTAGCCCTCCGAGCGGGCCAGCATTGTTCCTGCCCATTTTGCAGAAGGGGAAACTGAGTCCGCACAGCCCCTCACCTTCTCCGCACGGATTGCGCAGCAGGTTGCGCCGCCGCTTGCTCAGGAAGTAGAACTGCTGCCAGTGGTCGCGCTCGTCCTCCGCGCCGCCCTCGGGCACCAGCCCCTCCTGCTGGCACTTGAGCAGCCAGAGAGGGGCGCCGTCCACCAGCTCCTTCCAGCGCAGGCACACCAGGCGGCAGGCCTGCACCAGCTGCGCGGCGGGCAGCTCGGCCAGCACGCGCAGCAGCAGCGGCTCGGGCAGCTCGTCCAGGTACGGCGCCGCCGCCGCCTCCTCCTCCTCCTCCTCCTCCTCCTCCGGCCGCTCCTCCCCGGCGCTCACCTCCTCCGCGCCCGCCTCCTCCTGCTGCCCCTCTGGGTTCACCTCCTCCTCCGGCTGGCCCACGCTCTCTGCAGGCGGGGGCGCGGGGGGGGGGTGCTGTGACTCTGCTCAGACCGTCCCTCTCCGAGCTCGAGAACCCCCATGCGTTGGGTATTGGCCTCCCACCCACCCTCGGATAATCCGCAGCTGGGGACTGAGATTCTGCGTCCAGAGACTGGTGCCCAGGGGAGGAGGCCCACCCAAGGCTGGGGGAGGGGTGAGGACCACAGACCAGTCCCCAGTCCCAAGAGTGGCCTCAGAGGCCTCAGTTGTCCCTGCAGGGCCAGTAAACCTGAGAAGACAAGAGCTGATCAAATATTCCTATGGGGCACGCATGCATTGCACAAACTTGACTTGGTGTGTCACACCTCCACTCCTTTATCCTTACCACCCCCCCTGAGATCCCTGCTCCCCTCACCTCCTCCGGGGAGTGCTCCCAGACTTCCCACCAGGACATCTTCCCACTGTGGAGCTCCTGTCCTGCCTAGCCATGGTCCTAGCGTGTGTGTGGGCTTGGAAACACCTCTCTCGGGACCAGACTCAGCGCGAGAGGGCAGGAACTACATCTCGGACACTCACGGCTTCATCCCAGCGCCTGGCATCTGGAACCCTCCCTGGCACACTGTCGGCAGCTAATGTTTACTGGGCATTGAGCAAGAGCTAGGCATCATTCTAAGCGGTTTCTTTACTCTAAATCCTTACAGCCTCTCTTCGAGGTTGTTCCTGCTGCCGTTGCTGTTTCATTGATGAGGGAGCTGAGGCGTAGAGGGATGAAACCCTCCAGGATCACACAGCAAATGAGTGGTGGGAGCCTGGACTTGAACCCAGGCAGGCCAGCTCCAGAGCCAACATTAACCACCATGCCCTCAATGAAATAAGGTATTGGCTTTGGAGGCACCGTTTTGAGTTTGATTTTGATTCACCAAAGGTTACACCCCTAGTATGAGGGCAGGTCTGAGGCTGAACGGGAGGGAGAGCAGAGGTTGGAACCCCCTGCCAGCCACAGCTGGGTGACGGGGGGGGGGGCCTTCCTAAAAGAGAGCAGGTATACGGAACCGGGACATATAATAAATGCTGGAGAAACGAAGGTCCTTTCACTCCCTTTTTTTCCTACCCCCGGCGCTCTGTTTCGTCATCTGTGGAATGGGAGTAATCATGGGGCAGGCCACTCAAACAAGTGCTAATGTTCTGATCCCCTGAGGAGGGGGCCAGGGCACTCTAAATTGCAAGGAGGGGGGCAGATGTCAGGAGCTGCAGGCTGGACTGTCTCCTGGAACCCAGCCGGCCTGAGCTGGGCCATCAAAACCTTGAGTAAGCAGATACTGAGTGCAGTGTCTCGGGAGGAGGAGGACAGTGGCGAGGAGATGGGGCCACTCCGGGTGATGGGGGGAGGGCAGTGTTCTCAGACCTAGGATGGGGTGGGCGTAGTCCTAAGGGTTAGAGACTGGAAAGCCCAGGCAGTGGCAGAAACAGGCTGAGCCGTGGGGGAGGGCACAGGCAGGATCTAGACCCAAGTCAGGGTGTTGCCAGGACCTCGGCCTGCCAGCACTTACCTCCCTTCCCATGTGCAGTATTTTCTCCCCCTCCCACAGTCAGACCCTCGAGCTCAATCAGGGTTTACCTCTTCTTCAGAGCCTAGAGCACAGTCAATCCTGCATAACACTCTCCTTCGTTAATAGCTCTTTTTTTTTTTTTTTTGGCCACATCTTTATAATGTGGGGGTTTACCCTTACCCTTTTCCAAAGAAGAAACTGAGGCCCAGAAAGGCTTACTAACTTCACTCAGGAACAAAAGGCATGCAGAGAGGAAAATGCCAGGCCCCAAAGCCACATCACCTGCCTGTCCTGCTGCCCACAGCTCTCTGGGGAGCTGGGCCCAGTGTCCTCACCTCTCCACCCCTCCCCCTGCCCTGCCCTGGCCCTGGTGGACACCTGATGCTCCCCCGAAAGGTGTACCTTGCCCGGTCCCCTCTCCTGGCTTCAGGCCTGGCTCTCCAGGCCCCAGATCTGATTACAGCCCCCCCCACCCTTTTCCAGCACACACAACTCCCCACATTGTTGCTGTCGGAAAGTTATCTGGCCCCTGGAAGCTGCCTCCCAGGCTGACTCACCTGCACTGCGCCCTGGAGGGGAACAGCTGAGCCCTGGGAAAACTGCAGGGCCCATTCTGGGGCCCTAGAGAGGGTGTGGCAAGGGGGTCACGGATGGGGAGCAGGGGCTGAAGGAACTGGGAGTTTCAGTGTTAGAGGAGAGGGGCTTGGCTGCCTGAGAGTGCATGAGTGTTTCCCGTGGCCTGCTCTGAGCAAGGCCCCCTGTCAGATGGGCCCGGAGGGGGCAGGGGTGGGGGAATCTGCAGACAGGTCTTGTTCCCGCACTGACTCAGCAGGCAAACCCTACAGGCTCAGTAGGGAGTTCAAGAGATTGGGGTGGGGGGGGGCCTCTTGTGCCAGACAAGATGACGGGGCAGTCTCAGAGGGCCCTGAGCATAGATGAGAGCTGTGCCCCATCTCCCACTCACGGCTGGTCTGATCCCCACTGGGCTCCCAGCAACGCAGTTGAAGAGCAGCCCCACTAGCCAAGGGAGCCCAGGAGGAAGACTGGGATGGGGTGGGGAGAGGCCGGTAACCCCAAGAAATCCATGGGATTTCTTGATACAGGAAGGGCCATAGCTGGCAAATCAAAGAAGTTGATGGAAGAAAAAGGCATGCAGCCTCCTGAGATGTGTCCCAGACCCGAACCCAACAGACCCTCAGGTAGCGGAGAGGGGGGAACGTGGGATGACTCCTGCGCTATGTCCCTGGTAAACGGGACCCAGGAGCCCGTCACCTCTGGAGGCCACCAGCCAGCCAAAGGGCTGTGCTCTTTTAAGAATGTCTCAAGGGGTTTGCTTGGGTGAAAGTTCGCCGCGCTGGATGTCGGGGACCCCCTCGCTCTCTGATGCCCCCTCTTTGTAGCAGTCGCCCGCCTGACCCGGTCTCCCCTCCCGGGGCTTGAGCGAGTGGATCCGGCTGGCGGCAGCTACCTGGTTCACCGTCTCCGTCCATCGCTGCGGAGGGCGGTCTTGAGAGGAGGAGGAGCCGGAGCGCTGCGGGGCTGCGGGGCTGCCCGAGTCCCGCGGCGGCGGCGAGTCCGGGCGCTGTCCGCGTCTAGGTCGGGGCCCGGCTGGCCGCGCCTCTTAAAGGCCCCAGCCTCTCCCCACCCCCCGCCCCGCCTTTGGCCGGGGGCCGGGACGCCCAGCAGTCTGGAGCGGTCGGCCCCAGGCCTGAGGCTACTGGTTCCTCGGCGGACCCAGGAGGCAGGGAAAGGTCGGGAGTCGGGCTTTTTAAGGGGGAGGGGATCCGATTTGGGGCGTCTTCCAGCTCCCTCCAGGGGTGGCTGCTGGGAGGAGGAGACGAGGGGGCAGCGAGTCTGGGTCAGGCGGAGGGTGCGGGGCGCGCAGCCCAGGAGGAGGGAGGGGGGCAGAGGCTCCTCGGTGCCCCCCCTACCCCAGGTAATTTTCCTACAGCGCGATGGGGAGGCACTGCGCGGGGCAGGGCCGAGGGGGCGGGCCCGGGGCGGGGTCTGGCGATCCGGGGCGGGGCCGCACGCTCCAGCTGGGGCAGACCGAGGCCCGCCCACCCCAGGGCGGAGCCGGACCGCGCAGCTGCGGCGGAGCGCCGGTGACCGCGAGGAGTGGGCGCTGGGAGCCCCGCGGTGGGGGAGCGGACGGCCCAGGGTCCCCCTGGCCGGCGGACTGCGCGGTTTCCGGGCAGGGCGCGGAAGAAGGCCCGGCGCGGACAAGGCCCAGGCCTCGGGGACTGTGCGGCGCGGCCGAGAGCGGCGGCGGAGGCGAGAACCCGGGCTGGGGTGGATAATCGATGCTCAGGGGTCGGAGCCCCGGCTTTTGGGGGGTACTTGAAAGCCACAACGCAAGGTGGGAAGGCTGCAGGCGCGCCGGGGATCCTGGGGCCGAAGCCCAGCCGCGGGGGTGGAGGTGGGCGTCTGAAAAAGGCCTTTCCCCATCGCCCACGCCCTCGCGAGTCCCCGCTGGGCGGATCATTTTAATTCTGCGGCCTGAGAAAGTCTTTTGAGCTCTTTGGACCTACGTCGGAGACCATGATAATTACCCCCCTGTCCCCAACCTCTCTTCCACCTCCGTTTGAGGACTTGCTGGATGGTTCTGCCCGACTGTGCATTGTTACTTACACTCCATAGATATAGACTGGCCTACTGGAAAAGGCTTGCTCTGGAATCAGAGAAGACTCCGTCCTCTGCCCCTGTCCGTGTGACCTTGGGCAGGTACTCGCACGCCTCCCGGCCTCCTTAGCGTCCTTCAGAGGCTGTTGTGAGGTGACAGTAAAATCAGTCACCTTATTTTTTTTCTAAGATTTTATCGATTTACTTGAGAGAGAGAGAGAGCAAGAGAGCATGAGCAGGGGTAGTGGGAGAAGCAGACTCCTCTCTGCTGAGCAGGGAGCCTGATGCTGAGCTGCATCCCTGGGCCCTGGGATCATGACCTGAGGCTAAGGCAGGAGGCTTAACCGACTGAGCCACACAGGCGCCCCCAAATCAATCACCTTTTATCAAGCATCTGCTTCATCAGGCCATATGAAACCATTTTAGTACCGTTCCTGACCCCATTTTACAGAGGAGGAAACTGAGGCTCAGAGAAGCACGGTGAATATCCCAAGATAGTAAATGGCAGAGCTGGGATGGGAACGTCCACCGCCATGGGATGCTGCAAATTTTCAATTCTGGGGAGGGAGCCCAGTCTATATATCTTTCTATATATCTTTCAATAACTACAGGGGGGTGTCCAGAAGCCACCCGCCATGGCCGTGGGGAACATCAACGAGCTGCCCGAGAACATTCTGCTGGAGCTGTTCACGCACGTGCCCGCCCGCCAGCTGCTGCTTCGCTGTCGCCTGGTCTGCAGCCTCTGGAGAGACCTCATTGACCTGGTGACACTCTGGAAGCGAAAGTGCCTGCGGGAGGGCTTCATCACCAAGGACTGGGACCAGCCCGTGGCTGACTGGAAGATCTTCTATTTCCTCCGCAGCCTCCACCGGAATCTCCTACACAACCCGTGTGCTGAAGGTGGGGTACAGAGCGGGTGTGGCATGTCCCCAACGCACACGCTGTCATGATAGCCGCTGGCTTTCATTATGCACTTACTATGAGCCAGGCACCCTGGATGGTTTAACTCCTTTAATCCTCTCACAGTAATCCTAGAGGTAGATGCTATTAGCGCTCCCATTTTTCAGACAGGCAAACTGAGGACAAGAGTAGCATTTTTGTATTCCAAACCTTATTTCCCCAGTGACTTTTTCTAGGAGAGGGACTGTTGGCCAGTTGGGACTACCTGTGCCCAAGATACAAGACCAGGAAGTCAGAGCCATATTCTGTTGGCCTAGTTCCAAGACTCCAGGGCTAGGTTTCCTAGGACTGCCCCAGAGTGCAAAGGGTACTTTACTTATGGAAGAATGCAAGATCCAGTCTTCTTTCCAGCATTTACAACAACCGGTAAAACAAAATTTCTGCATCACCTAGATCTCCCTTTTCCCCTTACTGTGCTGTAACTCATTGGCTCGACACTGGGATGAGATGGGAGCCTTGTTTCCCATTATGTGGCCAAATTCTGGAGCAAGATAATAATGACATGACTCCAGGCTGTCCACAGTTTCAGATGCCTGCCTCCCTTGACTCCCCAACAGCCATGTTCTTGACCACCAGTTGGTATACTATGGTCCATGAGCCAAATCTGGCCCAGAAGCCAAAACTCATTTTTGCAGTTTTAAATGGTTATTTAAAAAAAAAAAAAAAAAGACTGCAACAGAGATAGATAGATATATAGCCCATATATCTATACATAGATATGTATATAGCCCACAAAACTTACACTGTTTTGGCTCTTTACCGAAAAAGTCTACCAGCCCTTGTTCTTAACTCCAGTTTACAGAGGACAAAACCTAAGCTCAGAGAGGGAAAGCAAATTATCTAAGGTCACACAGCCCAGTATCTGGACAAACCCCAGATCTGTCTGGTAGGGGTCAGAGTGTTCTCCATCCCAGAAGGGTCATTCACGTGGTCATTCACATGGTCACATGTCTTGGGATTCCCAATGGAAATCACCATGATGCTGGGCACATAGGCAGTGTCTAATAGAAGACAGACACTATTGATCTGCAGTGTCCTACAGCATGGGGCTCCGGGGCAGCTGCAGAGATTCAGGGAAAGGATGAGGGAGGAAGGGGCTCTTATGAGAAAGAGACCACTGGGGAGAGGGGGCTTCCCTATGATGTACATTCTGCTTTATGGCCAGAGGGCTTTGAATTCTGGAGCCTGGACGTGAATGGCGGTGATGAGTGGAAGGTGGAGGATCTCTCTAGAGACCAGAGGAAGGCATTCCCCAATGACCAGGTCAAGAAATACTTCGTGACTTCTTATTAGTAAGATCCGAGGCTGGGGAAGTGTTGGGGTGGGGGGAAACCCAAGACACTTCACCCTGGGGTCTCCTGCTCTGGGAAGGGCAGTCCTAGCCCCCCCCCCCCAGTGCCTTATGCTGAGCCCCAGCCCCTCCCACCCCTCTGCCCGCCCCCAGCACCTGCCTCAAGTCCCAGGTGGTGGACCTCAAGGCCGAAGGGTATTGGGAGGAGCTGATGGACACCACACGGCCGGACATCAAGGTCAAGGACTGGTGAGTGCCTGGGGCGAGGGTCTGGGGGAGGGGGGCCTGCCACTCAGGCGCCCCACCCCCACCCTGCCCCCCCATCTCCAAGGCCCTGAAGGGCCCTCCCTCTGCCCACAGGTTCGCAGCCAGGCCAGACTGCGGGTCCAAGTACCAGCTGTGTGTTCAGCTCCTGTCGTCAGCACACGCACCTCTGGGGACCTTCCAGCCAGACCCGGCAACGATCCAGCAGAAGAGCGATGCCAAGTGGAGGGAGGTGTGTGGGCGAGGAACAGGGCAGGTGGCACGTCGCCCAAGGTGGAGATTGCAGTCAAACAGGCTTGGGTTCAGATCCCAGCTCTGCTGCTTCTCACCTGGGCCTTGGTCGCTCAGTGTCTGAAATGATGCTGGTAAAGCCATGTTCAAAAAGGTTGACTGTTATTAGTTATTAATATCAGTTATTAGTACTATCTAGACCAGGGGCACCCAACATTTTCTTAACAGGCCAAATACAAATATTTTGGGCTTTGCAGGCTGAGTTGTCCCTGTCGCAACTACTCAGCTCTTCAACTCTGCCACTGGGTGGTGAAAGCAGCTTTATGGACATGGCTGTGTTCCAATAAAACTTTATTTACAAAATTCTACAAAAGGGCAGTGGGCCCCTGGGCCACACTTTGCCAGTCTGACCAGTACTGTCCAGAAGAATTTTCTGCAGCAGTAGAAATGGTCTGTGTCTGCACTGGTGTGGTATGGTATAGTCACATGTGACCATGGAACGCCTCAAAAGAGCCAGATTCTGCTGTGACTGAGGAGTTAATTTTTTTTTTAAGATTTTATTTATTTATTTGACAGAGAGAGAGATCACAAGTAGGCAGAGAGGCAAGTAGAGAGTAGAGAGACAGGAAGAAGTAGGCTCCCTGCTGAGCAGAGAGCCCCATGTGGGGCTTGATCCCAGGACCCTGAGAACATGACCTGAGCTGAAGGCAGAGGCTTAACCCACTGAGCCACCCAGGCGCCCTGAGGAGTTAAATTTTTAATTTTATCTAATTTTCATGAATTTCAGCTTAAATAGCCACACGTGCCCAGGGATGACCATAGTGGACATCTTTTGACAGTTTACAGACCTTCCTTCCATTCCCTTCAGTTCCTTTGAGCTGCCCTTAGGTAATCCTGTGGAGTGGACCCGGGAGGATTTTGCTCCATTTTACAGATAAGGAAACTGAGGCAGAGAGGGGAAGTGGCCTGCCCAAAATCACAGAATTAGAGCTAGTACTGAGTTCTTCAGACTCTTGGTCCACCACTAAGACCTTGGCCCCTTCCTTGCTCTTGACCTCTCTCCCTCTCTCCACCTGTCCCCCACCCAGGTCTCTCACACGTTCTCCAACTACCCGCCCGGCGTCCGCTACATCTGGTTTCAGCACGGCGGCGTGGACACTCACTACTGGGCCGGCTGGTACGGCCCGAGGGTCACCAACAGCAGCATCACCATCGGACCTCCCCTGCCTTGACACCCCCCAAGCCCTGATCCGCCAAACCCTGACTGCTGTCAGAGAAGGGCTGGGTTAGGGAAGAGGCGGGGGACCAGGCTCCCCCAGACCTCCTGGTTCATCCTTGCCCCTCAGTTGCCTATTTTGTGGAGCCTCTCAGCTTGTGCAGCCCTCACAAGCCGTGGGGCGGGGGGCAGTGCTCTAGGCCCAAAGTCTCAACCTGAATGACATCAGGGGAGGCCTGGTGTCAGGCCTTTTAAGAGATGGGGCCCCTGAGGTTGGGGAGGTGCAAGGTGTTCTCCCAGGCTCCTCCAAGAGTGGTCTTCAAGCTCAGATGCCAACCTAGATGTGTGTCTCTACCTTCCCCTCCTGGGTCCTTCCTCCCAGTCTCCATTGGGGGCCCTCGGAGCAGGGACAATCTGGACATCTGGCAAGCCTGTGACTGCTCTGGATAGTGCAGATGCTGGGAGGTGACCATGTAGCTCAGCCAGATCTGGGAGTGGAAGGGGAGCTGTGCTGGCCTGTTCTCTGCCTCCTCCTGCCACTCCCAAGCTCTTTGCTCTGCCTGCCTGCTCAGAGACGTGACTTTGACCCAGAGGCTCAGGTCTAGTCTGAGATGGACAGGGCCAAGATGGAGTCGGGGCCAGGTCAGGTCTGGACGGGCCTCACTGTCAATGGAGCCCAGAAGTCAGATGGGTATCAGGTGGGGGTAGGATCTTCAATAGACCCCTGGAATCCTGTGCATGGTAACCCAGGGCAGGGGAGGGGTGGATCAGACCCCGAATCTGAGAGCTGGGGCACGTAAGCCCTGGCATGAGGTGAGTGGGTGGTTTTCAAGGACCACCTGTCTGCCTCTATGCCTAGACCAGCTTCCCCGGGGCTTGGAATGTCCTAACCTACCCTTGGAACTGCCCTTCCTTGCACCTCCCCACCCTGCCCAACCTCACTCCTGCCTCTCCCTCCTGCTGGAAGGACAGCAGTGCTCAGATTTTGCCCCTGCTGCATGCAGCTAAATAAAAGGTGTTTCCAGCCCAATCTTTGTCCTGTGGTTTCTGGGAGGAAAGGCAAATTTAATGGGAGGTCCTGCCCTGGACCTGCGGAAGGTGAGCCTGTGTGGCTTCTGTCCAAGGTGCAGGGAATGACTGACACTTCAGCAGCCAGACTATGGTGGGACCAGGGCCCTCATACAGACTCCTTAATGAGCTGCCAACATCTCAGCCCAGCAGCCCTCCAGTACCGCTTGCTTCCTCCAGAGGCCCGGCCACAAAGCTGGGGTGAGGGGGGAGCAGTGGATATCTGAGATACACCTCATGCTGGGTGTGCCGTCGCAGGCTCACTGCTCACTGGTATCTTTCTTACTCTGCCAAGAGCTTTACTGACATTAGGTGAAGCCAAAGCATTTAGAACGGTGTATGGCACACAGTACGTGCTCAATGTACTGTTTAATTATCTCAGTAGTCAGCTGGAATAGGGCCTCAGCCTTGGCAGGGACACCACTCACTAGCTATATATGTAAGTTAGCAGAAGACACCCTTGGGGGACATGCAGCCCTGACGAATTAAAAAAGGTGGCCTGGGCGGGGCACCTTTGCGCAGAGCACAACCTGCACAACCCTTTTTGGTTGCCTTAAGCAGATGCTTTATGATGTTGAAGGAGTTAAGGAATTAATGACAAAAATGCGGAGATTTTTACCTTTGAGTAAACTGAGGTCTCCCTGAGGCCGAACCCTAGTGAACGTAAAAGCCCTGCTCCAGCCCTCTAGAGTACCAACAATCTCCTTCCGGGGAGAGTCCCGCCTCCCTCCCTACTGCGAGGAACTGGCGAAGCGGCCTCAGAGAGGCACGCGCCGAGGTGGAGACTAGGTTAGGCGAACGCCCTCTCTTCCCGGAAAGCAAAGGGAAGCGGTGGGACCCTGCTGCTGAGCCGCCGATTACCTGGAGGAGAAAACAGGTTGAGGCTAGGAGGCCGGGGGAGTCCGTCGCGCGACCCCCGGCACTGCGGACCCCAAGATCCCCCGCCCGGTAGCTGCCGTAGAAGCGGGCTGCGGGCTGGGGGAAGGCGGTGGGCGGGGAGAAGGCGGTGGGCGGGGCGGGGGCGGGGGCGGGGCGAACCGGTGGGCGCGGCCCCGGAGCCCGAGGGGGCGGTCCGAGCGCGCGCGTGACACGGGGCGGGGCGGGGCGACAGTGGACAGCGCCGTGGAGGCCGGAGGCTCCAGACCAACGCGGAGGTCCGGTCCCGCCGGGCGTCCCGCCCAGCGTCCAGGTCGCGGCCCAGCTTGGGGAACGGGCGCGGGTGGGGGACAGGCGGGGGAAGGGCTCGGTGTCCTACACCGAGGGCGGGGGTGGCGGATGAGGGACAGCGCTGTCCACCGCGGGCCTCCGGGGTCGCGGGGTAGGGGCCCGGGCGGCGAGCGGTACGCGCGAGACCACATCCCGCGCGGCCGGGCCCTGGCTCAGACTCCGGGAAGTGCTGCCTGGGAGAGACACCCTGGCCACAGCTCGCTGGTGGCGCCCCAGCCCAGGGCCCACCTGGGACCTCCCGGCACACGCACGCCCGCCGGTCCTGGAACGGGCCAAACTTTCCCAAGCCTCAGCTTCTGCTTTTGAGAAACGGGCTTAGTAACCGTGCTTACAGGAGTCGTTGAGAAGGTCGCGACTCGGGCCGAGCACGTGGGAAGTACAGGGACACACCCTCCCGGGGGTGGGGGAACCTCACCCCATGCCCCATTCGTGCGCAGTCAGGCTTCGCCCTACACCCACGAACGCCAGAAACTAGGGGAGGGGGTGCGACGAATAACGTCCAGAGCCAGAGACCAGACTCTGGACGCCTGAGTGAGGAGCTCTTCGTACCTAAGTCGCCTCTGACTCCCACCCAGCGACTTTTATTTGGCCTAGACGGTGCTTTTAGAAGTTGCCAACATTTAAAAAACGACCGGTTTCATATTTTCGAAACTGCTTATGGAGAGTTCCTTCTGAAAAAGCAGAAGACCTAGCCACATGGAGTTTTTCCCGTCATAGCATTTTTGCACAAGGTACAAGTACCTTATTTATTGTTCTCTGCCGTGCTGACTTGTTCCTGTCTGGGCGGGAGGCACGATGTGCGTCTGCTCTCGTTTTTGCTGGGATGGTAGCTTTGAGAAGTCTGTCGGAGGATTCTTTGGCCAAATCTCTATGGAAAATGAGAAGCCTCCTCAGAGCCTCTACCTATGGGAGGAGAATAATCCCTCCCTCTCCCACCTGTGAGTGGATAAGGCCCATCTGAGTGACAGGGGCTGGCCTTCCCTCCCCACCCCCACGGGGGGGGGGGGTCCCCCCTTAGAGATCTAAACAGCCAGGCAAGATTCAGGCTGGGGTAGTGGCACTGTAAATTTTCCAGAACCCTTGTGCCATTCAGGTGTAGAGGGAGGAAGGTGATCTTGGGAGCCGCTGACTACTACTAACGAGCGTTTTTGCTCTAACGGTAGAGAAGGAATGATGCCCGCCCGGTGCTAAAGGCTTGCCTTATACTAACTAGACCTCCCAGCCCTGCTGAGGCTGGGACAGTCATTCGCTCCTCTTAAGGCTCCCCAGCTAGCCACTGCAGGCCAGGATTGAACCCCCAGGCAGTCTTGCTCAGGGTCCCTCAATCGGCTTTGCAGTTTCTGAGCATTTCAAAACGGGCTCTGGCCTGATGCCCCAACCAGGATGGAGAGGCAGGTCCTCCTCGCTGTGGTGTCTTATCACATCTGGCTTCCGGGCCAACGTGAACGATTTGGGGAGGAGAAGTTGGTTTTAGCGACTAGCCCCACCACTTAATGAGCTGTGACACAGAACGTGAAATCTTTCTTACACCCACAGACGAACAGTGAATTCCCAGCACTGAAATAACCTGACCACAGACTTCTGCAGAGCTTGCAGACAGTGGCGTGGCCTTGGCAAGTTCTGCCAATTCACTGGGCCCGGCAACTTAAAATAAAGCAATTATTTCTTTAACGGGGTGAGGGGGTAGGGGAGGGATGGGTGCAGGGGGTGGGGGTCAGGAGAGGGCCTCTTTAAATATTAGCCCCTGAAGTCTTTGTTAATATTTTTATTATACTCTTTCGAGTGTGCGTAACGTGTGTGAGTGCTCCGTATTCTGACGGCCCACTGTGTACCCAGAAGGCCCGACCCCTCTTGTTTCATAAAAGAAAAAGGATGAAGAGCCCCTGGCCCAGGTCCCTGGAAATCTGAGGGGTCCACCTCCTTGGTCAGGGCTTATAAACACTGTTGCCCCCTACAGGCCTGTGGGCGCCCCCCGCCTCCCCCCCCCCCCCGACCCCCGGCCCGCCATGGCCCTGGTCAGCATCAACGAGCTGCCCGAGAACATTCTGCTGGAGGTGTTCACGCACGTGCCCGCCCACCAGCTGCTGCGCTGTCGCCTGGTCTGCAGCCTCTGGAGGGACCTCATTGACCTGGTGACACTCTGGAAGCGAAAGTGCCTGCGGGAGGGCTTCATCACCGAGGACTGGGACCAGCCGGTGCCTGACTGGAAGGTCTTCTATTTCCTGTGCAGCCTCCGCCGGAATCTCCTGTGGAACCCGTGTGCGGAAGGTGGGCCGGGCGCTGCCCCGGGGCTGGCTCCCCACCTTTCCTGAAACCCAGGGCCTTTGCACCTGCGATTCCCACACTACCTGGAATGTTCTCTCACAGCCCTGACACCTATACCACTCGCCCTTGGTTCCTCCTCGTTCTTTGGGTCTCTGTTCAGACACCTGGCCTGGTCCCCCTGCTCCCCCGCTTTTATCCCGTCTGTCCCGTTTGGTTCCTCCGTAGCACCTTCATAACCTGTAATCATGTTGTTTCTCATGGCTTTGGCACAGCCCGCTCCTGGGTTTCTGCGGTAGTCCTCTGCTCCTCTCCTGGCAGGCCCCACAGCACCTGGGGAATAGTTTCGGGCTCCTAGTAGAGGGAACCATTCGGAAAGGTTCCCCTGGTGAATGTTCTGGAAAGCCTTGGTAGGGGAACACTGCTGAGTGTAAGGTCCTCTCGGTTCAGTGTGGAGGAGACCAGAACCTTCCAAGCCAGCCTGGTGGGGATCGCGAATCCGGGGTCGCTACGTGCCTCCAGCACCGAGGATGGCCACCTTCACAGTTATCCCTCCCACCCTGGGCAGAGGGGCTCCAAGCGGGCACAGCAGCAAACCCGGAAAATTGGTCCGTGGGCCCCCTGGGGTCTCAGTTACATAGTTAGGGTGTCAGGTGAAATGTGAGTTGTCACGTAAGTGGTCTGCATTGGGACAAACGGACATTTGTCATTGAACAGAAATATTATCATAGGCCCTTCATAACTTCCTGTTTTGAGAACTGAAACTTCGGTATTTCCCAGAACCCCCCAGCAACACCAAAGGAAGAAAAGGCTAGTTTAGAATTCCTGGTAATACTTTTTTTTTCTCCCCCCTCCAGCCTCATGTTAGGAGTCAAACCAGTCAGGGATGAAGTGGGAGAGAGAAGGTCCCAGATCAGAGCTGATGTGGTGAGGACAGGTGGAGACGCGTTGGAGGAAGGGCACTGTGTCGGGGTGCTTCGAGGCACAGTTGGGGTGCACACTTGAGATGGGAGCCTGAGCAGGCCACGCCTTAACCCCCCTCCTCCCTCCCTGGCCCAGGTGGGCAGGACCGGACCAAACATTTACACAGGGGATCTGACCTTGGCTTCTGTTTTTCCCTAGAGGACCTGACTTCCTGGCAAATTGACTTCAATGGGGGAGACCACTGGAGGGTGGAGAGCCTCCCTGGAGACCATGGGACACATTTTCCAGACTCCAAAGTCAAGAAGTACTTTGTCACATCTTTCGAGTAAGGTTAACAACCGAGCTGGCAGTGTCGAGAGGGGAAAGGGTCAGGACCCCTTTTGCCAAATCTCAGGCCTAAGTGAGGGCCCCCCTGTGCAGCTGGAGGAAGGCAGTTTCCAGACGGGCTCAGAGTCCCACCTTCCTAAGAGCAGGAGTACTCAGTGGCCACGATTAACAGCCGTGGAGGGTGGAGACCAGTACGGGGGCCTGGGAGCCACTGGGTGACGAGGGTGAGGCAGAGATGCCGGTAGGTTCCTCATCCAGGAACAGGGGTTCCTGGAGGTGCCCTCGTTGGGGCCCTTGAACCTGATTCGCGTGCCACCTAGGCACAACCGGGTCCGGGCCCCTGCGTGTTTCTCCTAGGCCAGTGACAGCCAGAGGCAGTGGTCCTGCAGCAGTCTGGGGACTCTGCTGGGTCCTGGCCATGCAAAGCACACCTGGGAACACAGACCTTTCCTTTTGCTCCCCAGGATGTGCCTCAAGTCCCAGCTGGTGGACCTCAAGGCCGAAGGCTACTGGGAGGATCTGCTAGACACGTTCCGGCCTGAAATCGAGGTTAAGGACTGGTGAGTGGGGCTCGGGCCACGCTCCGCAGCCTTCCCTCTTCTCTTCCTGAGGATACCTAGAGGCAGCGCCCACTCTTTGCCTGGCGGTGTCCTGGGGTGGGCGCTGCCCCGGGAGCCGGCACTTGCTCATTCCCACCTCCTGGCCTTCCTGCCACCGTGCATCAGCAGATGCTAATTCCACTTTACAGACGGGGAGACTGAGGCCTACCCATAAGCTGTCACAGACAGGTACCAGAGCATCAGAGGCAGCACAACGCAGCCTCCCTTGCCTTCCATCCCATCTGCCTCCCCTGGCTCCTTCTCTGGGCTTCCCTCAGCTCTTTCCCAGGCTCCTGCTCTGTGCCCAGAGCTGTGCAAGGCTCTGGCTTGGCCCACAGCGGAAGCAGGAGCCCAGGGCCAGCCAGGGCCACCACTCTAAGGGTGTGTGTGTGGGGGGGTGGTACTGAGGAATGTGCGGAGGGTGGACAGCAGGGCTAAGCAGAGGGTGAGCTCTGCCTGCTCCCATCACACAGGCCGCCCCTTGGATTTCCCACGGAATCCCTGCTCTGAGCCATGAACATACAGATGGCTCAGCTCCCGCAGCCCAGGCCTTTATCTCTGTAGGGAGCCTTTTCATGTGTTAAGGGAACGTCTTCACTGGACACCCGAAAGGGTTGCCACTTTGCTCTGATGTGGTCCCGCACAGAGAGACTGCAGACCCCAGGAGCATAGGAGGGCATAGCAGTGAAACCAGCAGGGCCTTGGTCTCCAGTCTGTGGGCCTGCTGCCTGCCCTCCTCTAAGGCCACCTTCTGTCCGGGGGTGCACGGTACTGAGCCCCACCTGCCTCCAGGTTCGCCGCCAGAGCCGACTGTGGCTGCACGTACCGCATCCGAGTGCAGCTGGTCTCAGAAAACTACATCGTCCTGGCCTCCTTCGAGCCCCCGCCTGTGACCATTGATCAGTGGAACAGCGCCGAGTGGACAGAGGTGAGGCCTTACCTGCTTGGCCCTCACCACCAGCTTCTTGGAGCCCCTCCCTTCCAGCTCGGGTGGCTGTTTCCTGCGGGACTTGCCACCTCCCCTTCCCCTCTCCAGCGGAGTGGAGTGATCACCCCATCTTTCCCCTCTCCAGTCCTGCTGATCTCTTCTTCCTCTCCCTTCCTCCCAGGTCTCCCACACTTTCTCGGATTACCCGTCAGGGGTCCGCCACATCCTCTTCCAGCACGGGGGCAAGGACACCCAGTTCTGGGCAGGCTGGTACGGGCCCCGTGTCACCAACAGCAGCATCGTCATCACCCCTAAGATGACCAGGGACCGGGGCCCCTCCACGGCTCAGCCTGAGACCCTGTAGGGGCAGGAGAAGGCTGCCCACCTGCCTTCCTCACTTCATTTCCACGGGCCCTTCGGACAGTCTGATATCCGCTGGCCATTCGGCCCTCCTCTCTCTGGGCCGGTCGACTTCCGAAGGTCCCCTCCAACTGAGCCCTGTAGTGGGCAGTGAGGGCCCCCACCCTGGGAGCCCCTACCCCAGTTCCAACCTTAGGCAAACCCACCGGTTTGTGGCAACTCCCTGTCATATACTCTGACATTTCATGACAATAAATGTTTTCAGTAAAACCAGCCTGGGGTGGGGTGGTCTCGTGGCGGAAGCCCTGGTTGCTTCGGTGGAGAAGCTGCCCCTCCTCCCAGGTCAGTTTGGCTGCTCCTGTCCCTCCCACTCCAGGTAGTGACAGCCCAGCTCAGCCCTTGGGGCCCTTTATTGAAACAACTCACAGCACAGTATTTGAGACAGACAGTGTTGGCCGGCCAAATCCCAGGAGGCTAAGATCAGAAATCACAGTCCGAGCATCCTTCCCTGCCTTCCCGGGGGAGAGTTTCTCCATGAAGGCAAGCAGCCCTGAGCAGCGCTGTGCTGGAGGGTGGGCGGTCCATACACAGAGGCAATAAGAGCACTTGGAGTCAGGGTGGCCCTACAGCACTGCCCTAGGCTGGGGCCCCCAGTGTCCAGCGGTGGGAGCATCCACGGTGGGGGCGCGCACACCCTCAGCTGCTTTTATGAGCTCGCTCTTCCACGTAGAGCTGCATCTGGTGGACAGGAGGACACAGCCAAGGTCAGGAGGACAGCCTGGGCCCCTCCTGAGGAGGGCCCACAAGCCCCGGGCAGACAGATCTCTGCCAGAGGCTGTGGTCGTGTGGCGCAGCCACCGGTTAAGAGAAAGGCGGTTCGGAGCCTGATACCACGCGTTCCCTGGTCATCTCCCACGCCACCTTGAGCCATGCAGAAGCCTCTGGCAAGGCCTCAGCACACCTTCCATAAAGCTTACCAGGTCCCCACGCAGCTCACCTTTAAAATGTCTGACGTCATGGTTTTTAGTGGGATCAGCCGGGGGTCGTGCATGTGGACATCCTGCTCGTCTGCCAGGATCCAGGGAAAGTCCTGGGGCGGGGGGAGTGGGGGGGGGGACCGGGGGACGCTAGACCGTGGCCTGCCCTCACTTCGCGACCCCCTCCCTCTCCAGAGCTGGGGATCCTCAGACTTCGGGGAGCAGCGGAATCACTAGGGAGCTCCCGGCAGGACAGATGCCCAGGCTGCTGAGAGGGTGAGGCTACAGATCCGAGCTGGGCTGGGAACCCAGTGGTTTAACTGGCCCCAGACACCAATTCTGAATCGGGGGGGGGGGGGGGGCAGCTCCAGGATGTGGCTCCGCCCTCCTCTCCGTGCTGAGTGCCCAGGCTGGGCAATGACAAGCACGAGACTACCCAGGAGACATACCACAAAAAGCCACCCGCTGCTGGGCACTGCCGTAAGCAAGGTAATGAGCACGCTGTCAGCGGCTCCCCTGCCCGCTCTGGTTTTCAGGGCCTCCCGGCTGTGTCTTCCTCCCACCTTCCCCAGCCCGCCTCATCTCACCTTGATGACCTGAATCTTCTCCATGTTCCGCGTGGCAGCTTCTCTTGTGTGCACCAAGACAGTGAAGGTACAGCCTAAAGAGGCCAGAGTTTGGTCAGGGCCGGGCCACCTCATGCCTGCCACTGGGCATAGCCTCTTCCCACCTCCCCAGCTGGCTCGGCAGCCCCCCAAGAGGACAAGAGTGGAAACCGAGGACCAGGACAAGACATAGTCAGTAGGGAGCCTGAAGCAGGTGGAAATCAGGGTAGCTTCCTGGAGGAGGTGGACTCTCAGAGAAGTTCTAAATGGCAGGAAGGGAGGGAGGCGGCTTGCTGCAGCCAAGCAGGGACCTGAGAACACAGACCAAGCCAAGGGAGCCCTGGCCATGCCTGAGGACGGGGGCGTGGGGGTGCGCACACCTGGAGGGTTGTGGTCCAGGACAGCATCACATACACTGATCTTCAGGATGAAGGCTCGGAGCAGCTGCTCCACATGAGACAGCAGGGAGTCTGAGCTGGCAGGAGAAAAGGAGGGTCTCCCATCACTCTGGCGCCCCCTCCCACCAGCAGGCAGTCAACCCTGGGAGCAGGCCTGGGGGCCCAGAGCCCCTCTCTGCTTCTGGGTGTGTTGGTTTCTAAGGGCCTGCCTACTTATCTTGTCTACACAGTTAAAACCATCTGAAAACCAATGTCAAGTGCCATCCCAAACTAAGTCCAAATGGGCCACAGGGAGCCCCAGTAGGTCGTTTTAATATGTAGCCCAGATTGAGAACAAGGACACAGCCCAAGCCTGTTCATACCCCAGGACACCAAGCCAGGAAGCAAGAGGGATTGCCCGAGCCTACACCTTGCCCCAGGAAGCCAGCAGCTGACCAGCCAACACCCTTGCCCAAGGTCAGCTTCTGGTTGCCTACAGACTGAACACTTGACTGGGAAGGCAGAAAACTGGGTCTGTGTCCTAACTCTGTCACCATTTGGGTGACCCTGGGTAGCTCATGTCATCTCTCCGGTCCTTATCCATCTGGAACATCAGGTTGCGACTAGCCCCTCAGCAACACTATGATCTTCAGGTGTGGACATCACAGAGGTGACATGGAGAGAGCCCTGGGAGGTCAGCTGTGGCTCAGCTGCTAACAGGCCTCGGGATGGCGCACTTGCCATTCTTCTCTTTACCAAGCTTCCTGGAGGAGGTGGACTCTCAGAGGGGTTCTAAAGGGCAGGAAGGAAGAGAGACAGCTTGGTGCAGCCAAGGAGGGACCTGAGCACGCAGACCAAGCCAAGGACTTCAGGGGCTGCCTAAAGCGGTGAGCGTGAGGCCTGTTTCTAGAGACTTCACAGCGGTCTTCAGGAGACCAGGGAGAGGCAGCTTACCTGATGGACAGCAGTGGCGGCTGGGTGATTTCAAAGACGAATTTCTCCACTGGGCGGTGCTCTTTGTCCAAAATCACCACCACCACCTTCTCCACGTCATTCTGCAAGGACAGGAAGCCCCTATTCCAGAACCGGCTAACCCACCACGACCACCACCTCCCCGCCCCAGGAAGGATGGGAAGGACCCACGCGCAGCCCTGCTCAGCTTCTAGGCTGAGGGTCCCTGAGAGCACAGAAGAGGTTTGAGAAGTTCAAGTAGGCACACTCCCTGACATGAGTGGTACAGACTGAGACAGGAGAGGATGCCTGGGCCCTATGGGGCTACATCTCGGAAGGAGGAAACTCTGAGGGGCTAAGCCCAGACAGAACTTAGGGGTGGGAAGAGAAACAGATGTGGGCTCTGGGGCAGTCAGGCCCCAATCAGCCAAGTCCGTTCACCAGGGCTCCCGGGCCCCAGCACACAGATTGTGGTTCATGTGTCCTGACATCTGTCCCTGGGCAGGGGTGGTCTCCAGGGTACAGGAGACAGGCTTTAGGGTGTAGAGTCATTGGGGACCCTGCACGGTCCCAGCATCACCCCATCCTGGAGCGCTGGAGGAACAGACTAGGGGTAGAGTTGGGCTGGGGGACTTGGTGCCCTCACCTTCTCCAGGAGTGGCTTGACACAGTGCAAGGTGTCCTGGATATACTGGTTCAGCTCCGGGTGGCAGGACATCTACACACAACCCCATGATGGCACGTGAGGCCCGAAGCACCAACGGGAAACCACCCGACACCCCTCCAGGAGCCCAGGGAGAGAGGCCGGCAGTTCCCTAGGGCTCCGCACCCAAGGCACTGACTTCCCATCATGGGGCTAAGAACTGTGAATTATCCAGAGAGAGGGAGAAGTTAGAAGAATTCAGTCCCAACATCAGCACTTAATATAGCATTGGGGGTTTCTAATGGGTCCGTGGGCTCCTCCAGGGGCTGAGAAATCCCTAAATTGTGTGTATTTGGGCATACAAGCATTTTTCCCAAGAGAAGGGGTCCAAAAATTTAATCAGTTTTCAAAAAATTGTGAGTCTGGAACTAAGAGCTATGTGGCCTCAGGTAAATCACTTGGTTTCTCTGAGCTTGACTTACTTCATCTGTCCAAGATCTCGTAAAGACAAAGTGAAGAGTCGATAAGCACCCAGTACACAGCAGGTGCCCAATAAATGCTATTCTGTTTTCATTGTACATCCTTCAAGCCTCCACCACCTTCCAATATCGGGTCATCCGTTTATTTTAACATTTACTAAGTGCCTTCTAAGGGGCCAGCACTTCTAGAGTGGGGAGAGGGGAGCACACACTTACTGCTTTGTCTGCTTTTGGGACCTGAGACAACCCATTACAATGAGGGCAGAAGGAAAGCTCCTGAGGTTTCTAGGAATCACCTCCTCAAAGCAACCATTCATTCATCAACCTCAGGAGCGCTTTTAAATACAACCATGCCCCAGGGGCAACTCTGATCCCAGGGCCTGGTCCCTAACTTCAGGCAAGGGGAACTCCAAGTTCAGAGGGGACGAAAAGGAAAGTCACTGCAGTAGGGGTGGGAGGCTGTCAGGCTATCAACTGGGAACTAGAAGGCAAGGCCGGTGCACCTGGGTGGCCCAGCGGATTAAGCCTCTGCCTTTGGCTCAGGTCATGGTCTCAGGGTCCTGGGATCCAGCCCTTCGTGGGGCTTGGCAACAGGGAGCCTGCTTCCCGCCCCCTCTCTGCCTGCTGCTCTGCTCTTGTGATCTCTCTCTCTGTCAAATAAATAAAATAAAATCTTAAAAAAAAAAAAAAATAGAAGGGAAGGCCAGCCCACTGGTGAGTGTGGTGGGGGAAGGGACCTGCGCCCGAAGGTGGAGGATGGTTCAAAAATCCACCCTCTAGGGACACCTGGGTGGCAGTGGTTAAGCATCTGCCTTTGGCTCAGGTAATGACCCCAGGGTCCTGTGATAGAGTCTGACTTTGGGCTCCTGACTCCTTGGCTCAACGGGGAGCCTGCTTCTCCCTCTGCCTGCTGCACCCTGTGCTTGTGCTCACTCTCTCAATCTCTCTGACAAATAAATAAATAAAATCTTTAAAAAAAAAATGCACCCTCTACCCACCCTGTGGTGACCCAGTGGCCCCCCCCCCGATGCGGGGGGGCGCACTCACCTGGACAGGTACGTTGTACTTCTTACGCTTCTGGAAAATACCCACCGGGTAGACCTCGCGCACGTAGAGGATGAGGTGCACAGCCACCTCCAGGAACTCGCAGAGCACGTCGGCCACCACTGCCAGGGGACAGAAGTCGGTGAGCTGGGAAAGCCCGCCGGCCCAGGCCCTCTCTCGCCCCCCACCCCGAGTCCACAAGCCCCGCCTCCCTACCTTGACCAAAGTTGAGGTCCTGGCGCGTGAGCGTGGTCATCCTTACCGCCACCTAGGGAGTGCGGCAGGAGTGGGGGCTAGTTCCAAGGGGCAGGGAGCCGCAGGGTCCGCTGGCCTCCACCGCCCCTCCTCTCCATCTGGGGGGACTGGGGCAGGACGCTCCCCCTTCACACAAAATCAGGGCCGCTAGAATGGACCCTCCCCCCACGCTGGCGTCCCAGTTCGGGGACATCAGCTGCGCCGGATCGCCCTGCTGCCTCGGTGGGCAGGAAAGGTCAGAGCTGGGAGCATGGCCACAGAGGGAACGGCGGGTTGCGCAGGCCCGCGAGCGCAAAATGGGACGCGCGGAGAGCGAAACTAGGCTGGAATAAGACTCCCCTCGCTCTGCCTGGCCGGAAACCTCCCCCGAGGGAGCCCCACCCCCTCCCCGCCCCTCCCCCGGTACCGGCTCCGGCTTCGGGGCCCGGCTCGGGGCCCGGCCCCGGCGCGGAAAACGAGCGACCCGACCACTCGCGCCTCCCGCTCAACCAGCGGCCTGGAAGCAGCTCCGTGACGTCCGCGCGGCGCTCCCGCAGGTCCTAGCGACCGCCTCCGGCCACGCCCACTTTCCCGCGCAGCCAACCGTGCGGGCGGGAGGGAGGAGCAGTCGGGGCGGGGCCGGCCTTGGCGCCAAGGTCCTCCCGCGGCGCGGCCTCCCTTCTGGTTGGGGTGGGCGCGAAAAAAGACAGCTTTGCAGATCGCTACGCGTTTTGCTTCCTAGGCCATCTTTCTCTCTTTGGGAAGCTCTGAGAGGGGGCGGGTAGGTGGTGCTGGTGAGAACCAGGTGGAGAGCACAGTGGGGGACTAAGACAGCGACATCTACCGCTAGCTCCAGAGTCACCATCCCCGGACCTCAGCTGCCCAACCGAAAGCGAATCCGCCGGCTCCGGGGGCGGGGACAGCGGAAGACAGGGTGCACCAGGGACGCCCCAGTCCCGCCCCCACCCGGAAACTAAATGCAGCCTGGGTTTACCTCCCAAGGAGATAAAACCTCCTGGGCCCAAGCATCATAGGGGTAGCTGCCCTTAATAGGGCGCCAGCCCTGTGCGAGGCCCCGGGCTAAGTGTGCCGGCGGATAATCTCACTAAGTCCTCAAACCAAGTCCGCGGGACAAGTACTATGATTGTCCCCACTTTACAGATGAGCCAAACGAGGTTCAGAAGGGTGAAGTAACCTGCCTGAATCACACATCTTTTGAGGGAGGGGACGCGTGGAGTTGTCCTCGGCCACAAACACTTTACAGTTTTGGAATCCCCTAGAGACACGGACTCAGGAAGGGCTGAGAGGCCCCTGGGATATAATAATAGTAATGTTAATCGTCACTAATACGGATTGAACATTTATCTGTGAAGCACTGACTTCTTTAATTCCCTCATTAACCCTCAGAGCAAAGCACCCATTTCCTAGTCCCACATCATAGACGGTAAACGGGCTCAGAGATGTTCCCTAATTTGACAAAATCACACAGCTGGTAAACAAACCCAGTTCTGACTTCTAATCTGACTCCAGAGCCTCAACTCATTTTCAGCCGCTTTATCTTACAGGTGGGAAAACTAAGGTCAGAGAAGCATGACCACAAGCCTGGGAAGCTTGTCCCTGACCTCTGGGGACATAAGAGCTTGTCAGGAGTCATGCCCACCTGCGGATACACAGATCTTGCCAGCAATGTTTATCCGTTACAGTTCAGTATTGGAAACCTGTACTCCTTTTCACTCTGGATGCCTTCAAACCTGCATTTGCCCACTTCTGCTGGGGTGAATGCAGGGAAGAGGATAAGTAACCTGGCCCATTGAGCCAGGAATAGCCAGCAAAGCATTTCTCAGAAGCAGCCCTAGGAAATCTGGATCAGAATCCCTGGGGAGCCCATTTAACACCTGGAACCCAGAGTTCCCTGACCTACTGGACCAGTCTGGGTGCAAAGTGGGGTATTGCCCCCTTTAACAAGTTCTCCCGGGAGACCCGAAGCCCCAGAAAGAATGGGGATGTCCAAAAAAGTATGGGGATGGCCGTAGCAGTCTGGGTTGTTCCCAAGGAAAGTCTGCATTTCATACAATTTCCATGCTTACCCCAAAGTGATAGATGGATTATTTCAAGAATTGATACACCTGGAAGCCCATTTTGGGCTTGTAAACAGTGTCCTCTGGCTCCTTGAGATTTAATCATCTTGGATATTTTAGCACTGGAGACAGAGGTCCTTCTTTGTCCCTCTCTGGGCCTATTCAAGCAGCTTTTCTTACTGGTGACAGGAAGTGGCAGTCTTGCGGGGGCAGGGCGGGGGGTCCAGGCGCAATTCCTTGTAAATTGTTTCTTAGGATTGGATCTGGGGTGGGAAATTCAGAGTCCAGCTATTCCTGCGGGCTGGCTTCAGGGTACAGTGTGAGCAACGTGGGAACTCATGCCTGGTCCCCAGCCTTAGCCCCCTGCCCTGAGAAGACAGCACAAGCCATCTGTCAGTCCCCTGACCCATGGAGCTAAAGCACATCAAAGAAACCTTGGTGGACATATGACCCAACACTCAACATCTTACAGACACAGAAAGTGAGGTCCCAACAGCCTCTGTTTGACTCCGGGGCACCTCCTAGAAACCCATGGACGAAATGCCTACGTTTGGGGCTTTGGATTCAAAGCCAGCCATAAGCAGAGGAAGGCAGGCTGGGAGACAGATGAGGAGGGATTCAAACTGATCTGCCTCTTCACCCCAAAAAGGCCTCTGTCTTTGTAAAATGAACAGGTTGGACAGATGTTCCCTAAACCCCTGACGGCCTTGGGTTCCATGGGGGCCAAGAAGCTGGAGAGGGGTGGGAGGCCAAGGGGGAGCTCTAGGAGGACTCATCTGTCAATTTTATCCATAGGGCTCTGCGGCATCTGGCTTTCTAGATCTTAAGCACATAAGTGTGATGGATAGTCTTGGGACCCAGATTACATTATGGGGTTAATTTATTACATCTTGAATACCCATTTGCTGGGAGACTGTTTTTCAAAGTTATTTGCATATTTTTCATCATAATGACAATATGTAGGAGGGCATCTGGGAGGAAAGGATGGATGTTTAGGAGGAGAGAGCTTATTTGCCAACTGGAGCAGGTCCCTGAGGGTCTGCAATGAGGACAGAAAGGAAATCACTCTCAAGAGACATTGAAATTGAAACCAAGAGAAGGCAAGATGTAACAAAGTCTTGCAATGACCAAGGCCTTCAGAGGCAAAGGAAGATTCCTGGGGTCCCTCTGAACAGACACGCAACGAGTGAACTGGGTAAAATAACGGGCACTGGAGTGTGCAGGCCCCTGAGACGCTTCCAAAGTCCTCCCAGGCTGATCATGAGACACAACATTTGTCCTATCCCTGCCTAAGATTCCTAAAATGCCAAACACAGGAGGGGGCTGGTGGGGGTAGTCACAGAGAGTCAGCCACATATAGTCTGGTCCCCCGTTGCTCAAGGACCATTCCAGTTAGAACACCCCCCTGAGGGGCACCTGGGTGGCTCAGTGGGTTCAGCTTCTGCCTTCCGCTCAGGTCATGATCTCAGGGTCCTGGGATCGAGCTCCTCCCCTCCCTGATCTGGCCTTCTGAGATGAGGCCTCACCAACATAGCTCCCCAGATCCTCTGCTGACCTCAGAGCCAAGCCGGGGCCCTAACACTGGGGGCTTCCAGCACCTCGGCCAGGGCAGAGTCCCCACATGCCATCCCCCCCCTGGTGTTTTGCTGGCTCCCAGCATCACTGACCCCTTGTTCATCAGAAGGACCTTACAAATCATCTCTTCTTAGACTTAGAACCTCCACCCAGAGACACAAAATGTCTTGCACAAGTTCAGGGGTTCCTGGGCCCTCTGAAGTCATCCCAGACCACAGGGTAAGAACCCTTAATCCAGCTCGACTGCCACTTTTTAAAAAATAACCACTTTACTGAGATGTATTTCACGAACCATGAAGTTCTCCCTTTAAAGTATGCAATTTAGGGGCGCCTGGGTGGCTCAGTCAGTTAAGCATCTGCCTTCAGCTCAGGTCATGATCCCAGCGTTCTGGGATCGAGCCCCGCATCAGGCTCCCGGTTCAATGGGGAGCCTGCTTCTCCTTCTGCCTCTGTCTTCCGCTCCCCCTGCTTCTGCGCTCATTCTCTCTCTCTCTGACAAAGAAATAAAATCTTTAAAGTATGCAATTTAGTGGGTTTTAGTAAGTTGTACAGCAATCAGCACTAATTCCAGAACATTTTCATCCCTCCAAAAGGAAACCCCCACACACACAGTAGCGGTCAAGCCCCACCCCCGTCTCCCCTTCTGCCAGCCCCAGGCAACCCCTAGACTACTTTCTGTCTCAATGGGCTTGCCTATTTTGAACATTTCATATAAATCCTACAATAGGCCTTTTATATCTGGCTTGTTTCACTTCCATAATGTTTTCAGGATTCATCCACACGGTGGCGTGTATTTCATTCTTTTTTATGGCCTAATAATATTCCATTGTGTGACCCCCCACTTCCCTCCCACCCCCCGCCCCCCCCCCCCCGCAGATTTTCTTCATCCTCTCATCAGTCAATGGATATTTGAGTGGTTTCCACTTTGGCCATACAACTCTGGGGAAACTGAGGCTCAAAGTCACCAAAACCACAATGGGATAGGAGTCCAGGCCTCTCCTACCATCTGTCTCCCAGTGCATCACTCTGGGACAACCCAGAGGACAGGGAGCACGGCGGAAGATCACCGCATTGGTGAACGGCCAGAGGAGCAGCCTTTGAACCACAGTCCCCGGGGATACCAGCCACAGTTTCGTTCCTGAAAAGGAGAATCACGCCCACAGAGCCCCCTCCCATCCCAGCCCCCATCGCCTCTTCCCAGCGACAGTTCCTCACTGTCTGCCCACTTTTGTCCTTGCCCTCCTGTGGTCTATTCCCAACTTTAGGAATTGGAGTGAACTCATTAAAGCCTATCCGGTCATGGCTCCACTCTGCCTAGAACCCAGTCCATCCCAGGGCCCACTGGGGTGATTATATTGCAATAACAAGAGCACTTAATTTTTCTAGAGTATTTCCCCATGAGGCCAGGATCTTAGCAACATTATTTCCTTACAAAAGTCGTCGCACTTAATCCTTGAACTCTAAGAGTCAGGGATGATGATGAGCTCAGAGAGGTTAGGCGCCTTGCCCAAGGTAACCAGGAATGGCGTCCGCAGATAAGCCCAGGCATCTGGCCTGACCACAGAAAGGAGCTTCTAAACCTCTGAGCCGTAACTGCCACATTCTGGAGGAGGAAGAAAACAGTCGAAAAGGAAGCCACTGGGCGAGCTCCGGGAGTCAGGCAAGACTGCAGCTTCTCGCGCGCCCGAGTCCCGCCCCACTGCTCTTTGATCCTCGCCGTGCCTGTGGCCCCACTGACCCCGCCGTGAGTTATGGGGGCCACGGGACTCATAACACAGCATTCCCGGACTCACAGGGTCGTCGGGACGCGGCGCCCCGAGCGGTGATGGATGAGCTGCCTCTGGGGCTGGCTTTGTCCCGGCTGGGCTGGGCTGGGGAGCATCAGACGCATTTTGGACAGGGCGTGGCTAGAGGAAGACTCTGTGTGCTTGTGTGTGTGTGTGTGTGCCTGTGTGTGTGTGTTGGGTAGAATTGTATTTCTACCTTCCCTCCCGGGGCGGGGGGCGGGGGGCACACATCAGTGCGGCCGTCACGCCCGGGATTCTCACCTGGTAACGTTTGAAGATCCCCCTATACCCCGCATTGAAGAGCGACCTCTCCCAGAACCCCGCCCCCCGCTCCGCGCACTTTCCGAGGCTACAAAGGCCCCTGCGGTGCCCCGTCTCGCCTTCCTCGCACCGGGCATTTCTTCCGTCCCATTTGACAGCCTGGGCGGAATAATCCTTTTGGGGACTGGCCGGCCCCTGCCCAGCCAGACGCGGCCGCAGCTGAGCGCACAGCTCCGATCCATTGTTGGGGTCCGCCAGGGACCCCCTGCCGCGACCCTTTGTCGCCCGCTCCCGGCGGGGCCGTTCCAGATGCGCCACCGCTGTCCGCGCCCCGCCCGTCCCACGCGCTCCCGGCAGCGCCGAGGCGGCTCTTACGCACCGGGAGGAGTGGGCCCGCCTCGCCCGGTGCCCGCACGGCCGCCCGACTGCGCCCGCCTTTGTCTGCCTCCTTTGTCTGCCCCGCGCCCTCGCGGCGGCGGCTGCGGCTAGGCCTCTGGGGAGCGGGCCCCGAAAGCCGAGCGCAGCTGGCGAGGGCGCGCTGGCGGGGAGCGCGCGGGACCCGGCCGGGCCCGGGGCTGCCCCTCAGCAAGGGGCTGGCCTTGCCCGCTCCAGCCGCCCCTCCCCCGCACCCCTCCCCGCGCGCCCGCCCCCTTCCAGAACGCCCGCCCCCTCCCCTTTCCTCCAGCCCCACTCAGCCTGGGCATATCCTCCTGCCGCCCGCGCACCTCTCCGTGCCGTCCACGCTTCGCGGCTTGGCCCTCGGCTGCGCTCGGCTCCCGCAGGCGCTCGGCCCCGCGCCCCTCGGCCCCCGCCCCGCCGGCCGGACAGGTAAGGCCTGGCCTTGGGCCCGCCCCTGGCCCCGCCCTCCCGCCTCACCTGGTAGCGGGCCGGGACAAAGGTGGGCTACCTGGAGCGCTTAGGGGCAGGGCGCTCGTGGGTCTGTGGCCAGAGGTGAGGATCCCGCTTTCTGCCCTGCCCGCCCCGCCTTCGGAGCCGTCGGTCCGTGTGTCCGCCGCCTCCGCACCTCGCCGCGTCTCGGCTGAGGTCCAGGCTCTGCTCCCGGTTCTCCGCTTCAGCCCACCTTCCCGCCGGACGCTCACTTTTCTAAGCTCTGACGCTCTGCCTCGCGCGCGCCCTCGCCGCCCTCTCTGGGTCGCGGCATTCGCCCGCTCTCCCTTCGCTTTCTCCCTCTGGGACCGCGTCTCTCTTTGTCTCTCTGTCTCTGAGTCTCTGGGTGGTCTCCAAGGCCGGAGAGTAAACTGGGGAGTACACCACCGTTCGAAGAAGCTTCGAAGACACCCTGAGCCCCGGACAGAGCTGGCAGGCGTGTCCTCCTGGCCTTTCGAGGCTGCCGGGACGGGCTGGGGGCGGCTAAAGTATTTCTGGGAGAGGAGATTCTGGGTGCGCCCCTACCGGTCCTGCTGGTGGCCCCGCGCCTGGGCCGGTTCCGCGCGGTAGCAACCCCGACAGCCCGGGCTCAGGCCCGCTTCCTGCCCACTGGCTTTTCTCTGTTCGCGCACCTGGGTCTCAGCCGCCTACGGAAGCCAGGAGCCCAGGTTTGAGACCAGAGGGCTCTTGGGTTTCCCGCCAAGTCTTCTTGCTTTCCTCCACCGGGTGTTTCCTTGGCCTTGGCCTCCGTCTGGTCTCCTGCTCGGCACACTTCTTCACGCTGCCCTCCTCCCGGCCTGTGTGGCACGCGGAAGTGTCCCGGGGCGGGTTCAGCACCATCCCTCTGTGATCCAGGAGACAGAGGCCCTGGGAGTGATCTTGGACAAAGGAACCCCAGTCTCTGAGCCTCAGTGCCCCCTTCATAAAACGGGGATAATAGTACCTACCTACAGGGATGTGTGTTGAAACAGTAAAAAAGAGCAGATTGTATACCAGCCTGCTTGGGGGTCCTGGGAGAGGTCTCAGTCCCTGGCTGGGTTGGGAATGGGGGCGCCACAGCAAGGGGGAGATGGACCACCAATTCCAGCCTTAGAGACTCTGCAGAGAAATGGGACTGTGGCCCCCTCCCGCATGGAGGTCACAGTTGCAGCCCTGGGCGGTTACAGTGTTCCCGCTCTCAGAGGCACTGCCCTCTCTTCTCCATCCTCCTCTCCACCTGTCCTAAAATCAGTTTAAAAATCAGGGTGAAAAGGGTCTCTGCTTCCAAAATGAGAGGAGTGTCACTGTGTCAATGTTACCAACAGCTGGTCATTCATCATGAGGCATCCGTGTGACTCATTCCCAATTCTGAACCTCTGCCTTACACCGATTTCTTTTTTAATGGCCCTGGCTAACAAGCCATTTCCTTTCCTCTGGGGGCATTGTCTTGCTGTATCCTGGACCTGCTGTGTGATTGCCCAGAGCCTCTGACCATTATAGCATCCCTGTCCTCCTAACAGGTGACACACACACGACACCCCCCCCCAGGAGTCCAGCAGGGACAAAGGCCAAGTGGCTTCATGAGGGTCACTTCAGCAGAGGGAAACCTTCTCCCAGCCAGCAAGTTCTAGGCTTTCTTGGCTAAGTGCTGGTTTTCAGCCCCAGCCAGAGCTGGCAACCTGAGCCTTTCTCTTTAGAGAGGCAAGGGTAGGACTAGGGGCACAGGCGCACCCCATCCAGCCTCCTGCTCATGCTCCTGCGTGGCAGACAGGTCCATCTTTGCAAGCCAGGACCCTCCTGCCATGTGTGCCTCCTCCGGCCATAGACTTCCTCAGGAAAGCCAGCTCAGCAGCCCCTGCAATCGTGCAGAAATCTCTTCCAAGCAGCCTTGCCCCTCACCCACTTTCTCTGCGTCCTCCTCACAGCTCAATCCACCCCCTCTCCCCAGCCCTAAATCCTGCAAATGCTCCCTGTTGCTACTCAGTTAAGGACTCTACCTGCCTCCCACAATACTCTCATTTGCATCTTGGGTTTCAGCCACTGCGGAGGGTTGAGCATCTCCACGCTGACTTCCTTGGAGTTTTTGCTAGGGCGCGTCCCTCCATCTGGAATGTCTCCCCTGTCCTGCATTCAGTCGAAGGCTGCCCTCCTTGCAGGACAAGGTTAGCTGTCCCTTCTCATGGGAAGCCCTCCTGCTCCCCACTTGCCTCCCTGTCTCTCTTGGGGTCTGCCCTTCCCTGGGGCAGGGCTGGGTCTTGTTTCGTTTGTGGTCCCAGTACACAGAGTAGGTACCCTGGGTACACGTGTTCTATCAGCTGGAACGCTGGTCACGGGGTTAGGAGTGAACTGAGAATTGCAAGCCACAGGTAATTCAGGGTTGGCCCTGGAGCAAAGGACCATAGCCGGGAAGGTTGGCGGGGAAGCAAGCCACCTGGGTACCAGGGGGAAATCCCCGTGGTACCAGGGGCATCCCCATGGTACCAGGGGCTCTTCATCCTTCGGGAAGATGAGGATGATTTTGGTGCCTGGTTATAGACAGGGAAGGGATCGCCCAAGTCCTGCAGAACAGGTTTGAATCCCCGCTGTTGGCCTCCTCACCATTTGACCTGGAGGGAGTTGCGCCACTGGGTTCAGGCAGGAATGTGGGGGAGAGCGGGGATTTGCATGCTGGCCTCCCTGATTCTACAGCCTGGGGAGAACAGGAGCTCCCTCCAGAGAGGGGTCCTGGGCATGTTCCCAAGGGTGGGTGACATACGAGCATCCCTATTCTGTCCTTTTCAGGTGACACCTGCCACCCTTGCTGCCCCAGCCCCTCTGACTGTCTTCAGCCAGCCCTTCCTCTTGAGCGGGCCGTTTGGCTGCCAGAGCACAGGCCTTCTCCAGCAAGGACGTGGGAGGGCAGCTGAACCCTTCCCGCTAGGGTCCCTGCCCCTCACCCCTGCCAGGTCCCAGCTTTGGCTGCTCTCTGTACCAGGACGCCATGGTCTGGCACTGACCATCTGGTACACATCACCGGATGGGTGAGGGGGACAAGGCCCCTGCTGGAATCCAACCCTGTTGAGATGGAGTCATGGCAGAAAATACAAGTTTTTTGAGGCTCTCTCTGTGCCAGACTCTGGCTTACGGCTCCCCACATGCGCCATCCTTGAGGGTCCCAGCGCCCACACTGGTATGGGTCCCTGAGGGTAGCATGAAGAGTGGCCAAAGACCCTGCCTTTGGAGTCAGATAACCATGAGTTCAAGTCCCAGCTCTACCACTCTCTCTATTGTGTGACCTTGGGCAAGTCCCACAAAGCTTTGCCCTGATACTGAGTCCTTTTTGCCCACTTCAAAGGGCTGAATTAGATAATGGGTGTAAAGCTCTGGGCCCTGATTAGTACATGGCCCATACAGGATACTCAAGCAACACATTGCTCTTTCACATGTGGGACTGAAGCCCAGAAAGGTTAATTGCCTTCCCCAGGGTCACCCAGCTATGGAGTGCTGGAGCCAGGATGCATCCCCAGGCCTGCCTGACACCAGGTGTCTTCCCGCTCCGCGCTGGCCTCTGCCAGAGCCAACAGCAAGCATTCTGTCACTTGATGATTAAGTGGTGGGTCTACCCAGACAGCAAAGTGGTGTTAAATTGTCTGGGTACCAAGATAATGAAGTTTGGGGAAGAGGGGGGCCAGGGAGGATTTTGGCTCAGGAGGTGGGCGGAGAATACTGGGAGCCTCTGGGAGGGGGGCTTCTCAGCCCCCCAATTCAATACCCCTGTGTAGGTTTTTTGAGGTGTGAGGCCTTAGGGGGGTTGCCAATTCCCAAGGTTAAGGTTGGAAACAATGTAGGCAGATGGGGCCGCCCCTGTGGGGAAGCCAAACCTCATTTACCAAGACAATGGTCCTGTCCAGGCAGGCCGGGGCCTGTCCTGCCCCACCCCACGGAAACCATCGATCACCCCACTGAGGACTGAGGACATGGCCACCTGCGCTTGTCCCCCTACACACACAGGCACAGATGCACAAATGCTTCCAGGACCAACCCCACTGCCCCGCCTCCACTGGCCACCCACACTCTCTCTCCCTTTCCCTGTGAAAACCAGGGCTGCTGCTTATTTCGCCCTTACTGGGGACTGCTCGCTTTATATACCTTTATGTCTCCTCCTCCTTACAAGGCCTGGCATTTTACAGGAGAAGAAACTGAGGCTCAGAGAGGTTCGTTGACTTGCCCAAGGTCACACAGCTCTTCCCACTCCACTCCATGGACCCCTCCCATGGTTCTGCTTCATGGATTTGTGTTGCCGTCTGTGTTTGAATCAGTGCTAGTTATGTCTGGGCCTTGGTCTGTCTTTTATTTTTTTTTAAGATTTTATTTATTTATTTGAGAAAGAGAATGAGAGAGAGCGCGCATGAGAAGGGGTAGGGTCAGAGGGAGAAGCAGACTCCACGCCGAGCGGGGATCCTGGTGAGGGACTCGATCCCAGGATTCCAGAATCATGACCTGTGCTGAAGGCAGTCGCTTAACGAACTGAACCGGCCATGCCTGGAGCACAGGGAACTGTGTCTTTGCCCATAGATTAAAAACTCCCTCAAAAAAATAAATAAATAAATAAATAAAAACTCCCTCCAGCAAAGGATATGTTTTCCCCGTGTTCTGGGAACTTCCAGGGCTGGATCTGGGACTCTCCTATCAGGCTGGGAAACCCCTAAGGACGCCACTGGATCTGCCTCTTTATTTTATTTTTTTAAGATTTTATTATTTATTTGACAGAGAGAGATCACAAGTAGACAGAGAGGCAGGCAGAGAGAGAGAGAGAGAGGAGGAAGCAGGCTCCCCGCTGAGCAGAGAGCCAGATGCGGGACTCGATCCCAGGACCCTGAGACCATGACCTGAGCTGAGGGCAGAGGGTTTAACCCACTGAGCCATCCAGGCACCCTGGATCTGCCCCTTTAGATGGCAGGTTTCCTTGGGCCTGGGCTGAGAGCTCCCTGTGGGCAGGAGTGATGTCTCTCTTACCAGTCTAGGAGTCCTCCCTCTTAGTCTTCCAAGGCAAGACCTGGATCTCCCCCATCACACTGGGAGCTCCCTAGGGCCCGACCTAGTGTCCCCACTCAGACAGGCAATTATCAGAGCAGAGATCAGGTCTCCTCCTTCAGAATGGACCAGGCTGACATGACATCCAGGGTGCGGACCCAGAGGGGCTCAGCAAGGGTTGACCTCCTGGTGTCCCTCTCCCCACAGCCTTCATTGCAGAGAAAGCACCCGATGCTCAGCCCCTGGGGCTTCACGGGTCAAGATGCCGCGTCCTCTGCATGAGGCCAGATTGGCTCAAAATCCTCTGGAAGGGTAGGTAGGGTTCTGGCTCTTTTGGGGCCCCTTTCTATCAGCCAGGGAGAGGGGCAGGGACTAGCTCAAGACTCTCAAGGCCCCAGAACATCAGTGAGCATCCCCCAGGGCAGCACCCCACTAGTGAGCTCCTCTTTGCTGCCTTCTACCCCATACACCCTACTTGGGTTCCATGCATAGAGGAATCCACCCCCCCAGCACACAAAAATACTGATTTCCTAAATAATCCTATGTCGTGACAGGCTGATAATCCCATTTCACAGACAGGGACATCATGACTCATGAGGAGGTCTGATGGTGGGAGGAACTAGAGGGGTGAAGTCTTGTCCCAAAATGCCTTGGGAAGAGCCCAGTCCAGGAATTTAAAAGCCAGCTGCCCCCCCCCCCAATCTAGGCTACAACGGTTTTGATTGAACAAGCAAAATTACCCATTTTCCAGCCCTGGGGGAGTCAGCTCCCTGTAAAGAAGACAGGAATCTGCTCCCAGGAGCTCTAAGACCCCCAGCCGGAGCCCCAGCTTGGGCAGCCCCCATCGTTCTAAGAGCAGAAGGAGGGCCTAGGGATGGTCCCCTCCATTCTCCACTTCTAGCCCTTCCAGGAAGCTGCCAACCTGGTGAGGAGGAGGCACCAGAGGGAGGAGCCAGGCAGATGGGTTCCAAGTTAGGACATTCCTAAAATCTTCATGGACATATGGGAACATAAAACCAGAGATGATTCTTGCATTGAACAAAATCTGTCCTAAACACTACTGAGCCAGGCTTCCAGGCCTGTAGTCACAGCCAGGGCTCCCAGGCTGGGGGTGTCAAGGGGCTGGGAGTAGGTGAGAGCTCTTTATTTTTTAAGTTTTTATTGATTTATTTGGTGGAGACAGAGAGAGCACAAGCAGGGGGAAGGTCAGGGAGAGAGAGAAGCAGGCTCTCCGCCAAGCAGGGAGCCCGATGCGGGACTCGATCCCAGGACCCTGAGATCATGACCTGAGCTGAAGGCAGCCGCTTAACCAACTGAAGCCACCCAGACCTTTTTATATATTGAGGAGTTCATCTCTTGTCCGCTGGATAGGTTGCAAAAATGTCCCCCAAAGAGTTTGAAGCCTTAGAGGCAGTAATCAGATTTGTTCTTCGACCATGAGGCAGAGAACGTTTTGGTGAAAAGCTGGAGCAGAGACAGAGGGGCAGTGGGGCCAGGGGGTGTCAGGGGGGCACTCGGAGGCTGCTGCTCTGAAGAACAGAATCATCCCAAAGAGACCACTGTGTTGGTCCCAGGGTGGATCCCAGCAGCTCTGGGGGTTGGGGTCCCACTGATGCCCGAGGGTCAACCACCGTTAGAGAGATGGACAGAAAGATGGACAGGGCTCCTCCAAGAATAAGAGAGAGGGAGGACCAGCCCTGGCATGGGGTTGCTACCATATGATTGTGCTTTAATTTTTAGCATGCGCCAATATGTCCTCTGAGTTCACGCTGCTCGGGAGATGGTCCTAGACCTTGGGTCCCTACTCCAGATCCTGGAGGATATCACCTGTCACTGCTCCCCACAGGGGGCTGTCAGTTAGATAGGCAGACAGATGGCAAAGTCTTGTTACTTCCGGTGGGTCGTCAATTCCCATGCTTCCCAGGCAGACAAGACCCTTAGGACACCCAACTTGTGACCAGTGGTCTTTTTCTTCCACTCCTCTCACCCCAACTTTTTTGAGCAGTGCAAATCATTTCCCATGGAATCTTATTCATAATCCCAACCCATCAGACCGAGAAAGGGCGTGTCCTATGAACAGAGTCCCCACCCCCCCCACCCCCACTGAGAATCTCTTCCCGGAATCAATTTTCTCTGTCTCAGGCAGACACAGCTTCAAGCTCTCCTAAGCAGTCAGCCCCCTACGTAGACATGCCAGGTGATAACCTTATGCTCCCTGATCTACAGCCTGCCTTAAAGCGAATCAGTGAGAAAAAAGAACTCATCCCCAGCGATACGAAGGCATGCAGTGGATGTGGGCTGCACTTGTCCCCAGGAGGCTGGGCCTCTAACTGGCTTTATGGCTCACGTCCAGAGAATCCTGGAGTGGGTACATAAGAAGGTGCAAATGGTCACAGTTCTTCTTTGAAACTGTTCCCCTTGCATCCTGCGGACACTCTTCAATGACCCAGGAGAAGCCCGAGTTGTGACCATTTTCACATCTGAGCAGAGAAGGCGTCTGAAAGCGTCTGCTGTTTTTGCTCCAGAATAGTTGGCTTTCGGAATAGTTTAAAATATATCTTTAAAATGTGACGTTAAAAATGGAACATCTAAAGGACCCTGAAACATCTCTACCAAATGTGGGGGCTCCGACGTGTTGTTTTCCCACGTGAGGAGGAGATGCAAAGTCAGGGAGAGGGGTTCCTGGGCCAAGTCCTCCCAGCCGGTGGTTGTCTGGCTCACAGCCTGGACTGAGCTCCACACTCCTCAGCTCCGTCGGAGCATCACTGATATTCCTGGCCCAGATCCCCAGCAGCCAGCCCTCCTCCCATCCCCATCCAGCTCCCCCCTGCTCCCCGCCCCCAACCCACCATCCCCCAACCTACTGGTGCAGAGTGAGCTGATCAACAAGGCAGGAATGCGAGTCCTACAGCTGTCCTGGGATGCCCAGTGGGAGCCCAGCTCCACAGTTGTTGGCCAGGCAGGTGGAGCAGGAGTCCCTCTAGTCTCCCAGCCCCCAGCCAGGGTGTTGGTGGGGGAGAGGCTCAGGAATCAAAGCCAACTCCAGGCTCAATTAATTGCCTTCATTTGCACGTGCAGCCTTTGGATGGGGACAGTTCACAAGTCAACTATCCGCAGCGTGCCGGGACAGCTTCAGGACATGTCAGCTCTTTCCCCTCCGTCCCCAGCCGTCAGTGCCCGGTCCCCTTCTTGGGCCCTGACTGCACTCACAGCAATAACCAACTATGAGGGGGAGGCAGGGGCCCCCTGATGAAGCTTAATGCATGGGCAGTGGCGTGAAGGACTGTCCCGAGTGCATCCCGAGTGGCATCATCTTGGATGTGTGACTGAGCAACCCTGCCCCAGAATCTCCGCTTCCTCGTTGTAAAAAATGTAGAAAATGGTGCACTGTGTAGGGCAGCGGAGAGGACTCTGTAAGAAATGAGTGAAATCAGCATGTGAGAGCCGCGTTTCCCCAGGAAGCGGAGACTCTGAAGATTACGTTTGCTTTTGTTTTGTTTTGCCTTTAATGAGTCACTTAGATCTCAGTTATGAGAGGACCGTGGGCCATCTCTGGACTGTGGACCAGTCTTGATGCCCCTTGACAACTCTCATCCAGGCTGCGGGGCAGGCAGTGAGACCCAGGCCCAGAAGAGCAGACTTTGTGAGCGGGCGAGCCACAGGCAGAAACTTCCAGGGCTGGCGGGGCTGGGGGAGGCGGGCACCTGCTGCCCCTTTCTGCCTGGATGCCCGGCGCTTTGTGACGCTGCCTCCAGCCGGCTTCCAGAGTGACAGAAATGGATTGGAGCCTTTCATCGCTGTGGATCCCTGGCACGACTTCTGTAGCATCCCACGTGGGCTGAGTGGCGCTTTGCCAGGCTGGCATCTTGGCTGCAGGGTCGAGCCAAGATCCTCGTACAAACCCTGTGGGCTTGGAGAGAGGCTCCATGGCGTCCCGGGGCAAAGTGGTGCCGGGATCCCAGCCCTCATTCCAGCAATCTTTCTCAAACCCACACACACAGACACACGCATGCACATGCGCGCACACACACGCACACACACCACCACCACCACGCCCTGAGAATTCATGATCTTCCACTCGGCTCTCGGTTTGTGCTCAATCCGCTTCCATCCCGACCCATAGTTAGTGCCTGTTATTTGCAGGGTCCTATAGATGTGATAGGAACAGAGAGAAGAAGGGGATGGAGCCCCCTAGGATCTGCTGGACCCCATCAGAGTCTCAAAAAAAAAAAAAAAAAAAGGCTGATTGCCCCAGCAGCAGGAGACGGCACGGGCCGTCTTCAAGAGCTGGGCAAATCTGTGTAGGAGCACTGGCAGGGAGCATTTTAAACTGGGGGACTGATGAGACTTCCTGGAGGAGGGGACATTTGGAGTGGACCCCAGAGGATGGGCAGGATTTGGACAGAGAGGGATGGGGGTGGAGAGAAGAGGTTGTTTCAGGCAGAGGGAACAGCCCAAGTGAGAACATGTACAGGAAAGAAGGGGTGTGTTCAGGGCTCAAGAAATAGTCTCTACTGGCTGTGAAGGGGAGGAAAAAGTCAAGGCTGCGAAATCAGGTCGGGGCCACATTATACAAGGCCTCAAGTGCCAAGGTCAGGAGACCATGCTTGAATGGGAAAGCAAAAGGGAGCCAAGGACAGTTGAAAGCAGGCGAAGGTCAGGGTCAGAGGAATCTGTCAGCGATATGGGCTGGTCTGGGAAAGGACGGTGCTGAGAAGCTCTGGAGAGAGGGACAGTTCCCTGTGGGTCCATCCACACGGCACCCTGAAATCCCCTTCTGCTGGCCCTGAAGGCAGGCTTGTGCATGATTTGTGGGGTGCAAAGGGAGGGATGGAACAAATATGGTCCTGAAATTCGTTGGGGTACGTTAAACAGACCCACAGCCATTGCAAGAGTCTTGGCAACAGGGTGTCAATTAGAGACAGAGAGAGAGAGAGATGGTAATGGGTGGGCTCGTGATGCCTGAGCATGTGGGATGGGCTTTCTCTCGGGTTTCTGCAGAGGAGGGGGTGTCCTCAGTGCTCAGACCGCTTAGAGCACTCAGAGTCACTGGCTAGCTTCCTGCCAAGCACGCTGCCCATGTAGGCCCTTGGTCCTGCCCACCCCTCCCCCTGAGCCAGCCTCCCCAGCCCCTTCCTGCGCTTCTGGAGTGACCTGCCTCACTGACTCCCACCCCGGGAGGAGGGATTCCAAAGCTTCCCTCCCACGAGGCGGCTCTGTGGGCTTCTCCCGGGCTATTGTCCCTGCGAGACAGAAGGGCTGGGCCCGGGGTGTGGGGGTGTGGGGGTGTGGGGGGGTGGGGGGGACGGCATCCCACACAGCCTCCAGGCCTTTCTCAGCCACAGGGAGAGCGAAGTCTGGCCAACACCAGTCTGGAGAGTGGCCCGCATCTGCCTCAGGCCTGGAAACCCGGTTTGAGGGGTTCCCGGGAACAGAACAATACTTGACTGACAGGCCTTTAGAATGGGCCCCTCCTCTCTCCCAGCTGCCTCCGGAGCAGCTCCGAGCAGCAGGTCTGGCCGCCTGAGCGGGGCCTCCGGGGCCCTCATTAGGGAAAAGCTGGAGGCGAGGCTGAGGGGGCAGAACCAGCTCGTGGCCCGTGAGACTGCCGGGACAGCGGGCCGGGGCTGCCTGGTGTCCGGTCTTCGGAGCAGACGGCTGTGTGACGAGACGGGGGCTGTCACGCCAAGCCATCCCAGGGTGCCACCCAGCCCTCCCAGAACGTGCAGGCAGCTCCCAAGGTGCGAGGGGTTAGGACCGACTCTCTCTCTCAGCCCATGCTTCTAGAAAGAGCAGAGCTGAGGCAGGGGTGGGGACAAGGCCTGGGTCTCGCAGGGGCGCAGCACACTCCAGGCTGGGAGGAAGGAGGAGCAGGAGAAAGGATGGTGGGGACCAGGCAAGGTGGGAGGAGCTGTTCCCCACCCCGCCATCTGGTGCCCCTTCTCCTCAGGGTGGGTCAGCCTGGCGGGGCTGTCCCACCCAGCCTCCCCGCCCATTCCCAGGGCCTCACTGGGCGGTGGCTAAAGGCCAACCTGGTAGAGCTGCAGGGGGGCGGTGATGTGGGGCAGAGGGCTGGAGGGAGAGATGCTGGGAGTTATCACCGGCCCACCAACCTTCCCTCAGCCCTGCGGGATCCCATAGCCACAAATCACAAGGAAATGTTTGTGTAAGCCCTGTCGCCAGCTAAATGGGACACATGGGAGGCTCCGGGAGGCCATAAAAATGCAATCAGCCGGCTAACCCAGTGCTGAGCTTGTCCGGACGCCGCCGCCGCCGTGAGACTGGTACCGGGTGGGGGCCGCGGGGGAGGGCCGCAGGGGGTGGTCTCCCGACTTCAATAGACATCCCACCCGCCCCCAGCCACCGGGCTCATGAGCAGTAGCTCTGACATCCTCCGGGACATCGGGCGGTTGCTCCCTCCTCCTATAGGAGGACGCCCCACTTCTGATGGAGAATGGGGGGTGACCCTGAGGGTAGGTCAGGGTCAGCTAACCCCACCCCCCACCCGCAGGTGGCAGACCCAGGCTTCCAGAGTTCGGCAGCCCCCGCGGGGACAGGGCTGGGTCAGAACCTGCCAGGCCCTTAGAGGGAAAGAAAGAAGTGAGGACAGGACTGGGCTGTCTCGGGGCAGCTGCTAGGCAGGTCCAGAGCGCAGACACGGCAATGCCACTATGCCAGGTCATTTCTGCTGCAGAAAACACTAGAAGCCACCTCGGACGCTTGTCGGAAGGACAAAGTGACATAAATTCCCATGGAGCACTAATAAAGCTGATTCCTGCCTGGGGCCCGCGCTCAGGGGGCTGTTCTGTTTGTTTGAATTTACACTTTGAGTCAACCTCTGGGATGACAGTCGTCTTTCTGAGCTTGGAAGGACTCAGCTCGTTCTGGGGTACTTGGCAAAGGGCAGAGGTGTGTGCAGAGAAAGAGATTCTAGACTCATCTGGAACCTGGGTGTTGCTTACACTATCTAAACCAGGGCTTCTCAGCCTTGGCAGTGTGGTCTCTCCAGGCCAGCAAGTCGCCATGCTGGGGCCATCCTGTGCACTCAGAGGCATCCAGCAGCATCCCTGGCCCCAGGCCCTTACATCAGCAGCACCGCCCCACTGTGGCAACCAAAATTGTCTCCAGGCATTGCCAAATGTCCCCTGGGGGCAAATTCACCCTCCGCCCCTGTTGATAGACACTGGGCTCTAATAATGTGGGCAAGGGGACTTGGAAGTGGGAAAGCAGAAGAGGAGGAGGGCTCCTGGGCTGTCCACTCACGGTGCTACTTTTCTTCCAGACCAGAGCTCATGGCTGGGTCCAGCACCCACATTGTCCCTATGCTGTTCCTCGCCCTTCTGGTGCTCCTGGAGCTGAGCCTGGCAGGCTCCCTGGGACCTGGAACCTCTGCTCGGAACCTCCCTGAGAATCACATCGACCTCCAGGAGCCAGCACTGTGGATGCCTCCAGCCAGCCACCACCGCCGGCGTGGCCTGGGCAAGAAGGAGCGGGGCCCAGGCACGCCTGGCCGGGCCCAGGATGGAACTGTGGTCTCCACCACCAGGCAGGCCTCCAGGCTGCCGGGGGCAGAGGAGCTGCTGCCTGGGCAGAGTCCTGCAGGCCTGGCGCAGGACAAGGAGCTGCTCCTGGGGTTGGCGCTGCCCTACCCTGAGAAGGACAACCAGTCTCCTGGGTCAGAGAGGGTCAAGAAACGCAGCAGGGAGCACAAGAGACGCAGGGAGAGGTTGAAACTGCACAGAGGTAGCCGGAGGTCTGCGAGGGAGGGGAGGGGGTCCTGCCCCGGAAGGGAGGGGTAGAGGGATGGGGGAAGGTCATACCCAAATGACCAAGGGGGCTCTCCGAGCAGGAGGGGGAGGCCATGGGGGAAGTGTGAGGACCCTGGGAAGATAGTCAGAACCCCCACAGAGGGCAGGCAGTGAGCCCCCAGAAGTGGGGAGGGGTCTCTCAAAAGTCAGAATGATCTGGGAAGAGGAAGGAGCTGGAAGAAGCCTGGTGGTAGAGCGTGGGAGGAGAGGGAGAAACAGCTGTCGAAGCTCCATCTTCACAATGAACGATCCTCCTAAATCAGGAAGTTCTACCTTGGGTCTGACCTGAATCCAGCCCACGGTGAGCCCTGAATGGAGATGCACTTCTTCGGTGCCCTCCAAGCACATCCCTTAACCAACTCTGAAGCCCAGAGCGGGGACCAAGCATTTAGACCCTGATGCTGGGTCTGCCCAAGTTCAGGTTGTGTCTCTGCCACTTCTTGGCCGTGTGCCTTGTGCAAGTCACCTTTCTGTGCCTCGGTTTCTCCCTCTGCAAAATGAGGATAATGGCCCCATCTACCCCCAGGGTCGATTCATAGATGATTTAGATGCTTAGAATGGTGTCTGGCAGGCATCAGGGGCAATGAGCGTAGCTGATTCTCAACTAGCCCTTGACGCCAGCCCCTGACCTGGGTGCCGATGACCCAGGGAGAGACGCGGTGTCCTTATCCCTCCTGCCTCTGCCCTGTGTGTCTCTTGGGGTGCTCCCCAGCAGCCCTGCTCAACTTCTTTTAGGTCTCCCCACAACCCCAAATCCTTATCCCTCCTGCCTCTGCCCTGTGTGTCTCTTGGGGTGCTCCCCAGCAGCCCTGCTCACCTTCTTTTAGGTCTCCCCACAACCCCAAATCCCTGTGAGGGCCCCGCTGCTCCTGGCCCCAGCCGCCCCCTCCCTTTACCCACTCAGTCCTTGAACAAACACGCCCCAGCCGCTCTGTCCACGTGGCTCCTCCTGTCTCCCCCTGCCCCAAGGCCACCAGGGAACCTCGGCTCCCAAGTCTCTTCAGGTGACCAGACAGCCTCCAGGGGTAGACCAAGTTTCGCAAACGTGGGACAGGTGTTCTGTAGGAGGAGAGTGATGGAGACGCGGGCCCCCCCGTCTCTTGCATAAGCAGGGGCTTGCTTCCCTGCCAGGCCTCCTGAGACCTCCCCCCAAGGTGGACAGAACCCAGTTGAGACACCCCAGCTTAGACTCAGCCTCCCACCCCTGGAGGTCAGTGTCAGGTTGGAGAGGGAATGCTGGTATCCCGGAGGCAGGAATTCATCCCGGCTCAGTACCAGGCCCCAGCTCCATCAGGCCAAGGGGGCCTCCGAAGGGAGTCGGTGTGTTGGGTGCGTGGAGGAGGGGAGAGTGGGGGTCTAGAAGCCAGGCCCAGCCCCGCTACCTTGCTATGGAGCTCCGGTTCTCTGGGCCCCAGTTTCCTCTTCTGTAAAACAAATGGAGCGGATTCAGTGGTCCCTAAGTCCCCTTTCTACTATCTGCGGTTCGTTTCCGGAGGGTGAGGTGGCCCCAATGGACCCGACCAATCTTAAAGTCAGATCTTGCCTGAGAAAAAGAGTCAAGGATGAGCCCGGGCCCCCCAGCTTCTCTCAAAGTCTCTTTGTTCCGATCACCACAACCCTGCACACTCTGTCTTCCTCACACTTAACCCACCCCAATGACCATGGGTCTTGGAAGGCGGCATTAGTTGTTAAAAAGCATTGGCTTTGCATTCAGATGGACCCGGGTTTGAATCCAGGCTCTGTTGTCTGCTAGCTGTGTGTCCCGAGGCAAGTTGCCTAACCTCTCTGTGCGTTAGTTTCCTCCCCTGTAGATGAAACTGAAGGAGCACCCATATCCTAAGATTTCCTACGATGGTTAGATGAAATAATGCTTGTAGGGCAGGACCCAGCATATGACAAGGACCCGGTACACAGCAGGCGCTTAATAAACAGGGGGATGATGATCACCACATAGGAAGACTCATTTACACATGATGAGCTGCAGCTCTTGCCTTCTCAAAGTCTTCTCCCCTACTGCAATGCCTCTTAGCCTCATCACATTACTCTCCTCCTCAAACTTCCCCTCTTCCAGGAAGCCTCCTCTGGTTAATCCCACTAGTTTCCATTTGTTGCACCCCTGGCTGCACCCACCAATCTGGACTTGAACTTGCGGGAACATTGCTCTAGAGAGAGAATCCTTGGGCTGTCCCCTCAGCAACACCACAAGTTCATTCAAGACGTTCCCTCCCTCCTCTTTCTTGCCACCCCGAGACCCCCATTTCCACCTCCCCAGGAAGGGGAGAAGCAGGAATATTGGCTGAGCCAATGGCTTGTCCCATGGTCCCTGCCACCTCCTTGCTTGGCCTTGGAAAAATGAGTTTTGCTGTGGGCCGACCCAGGACGGTGAGCAGATAAAGCCCCTGTGTGTCCACCCTCCGTGTCTCAGGCCGAGCCGTGGTCCGAGGTCCTAGCTCCCTGATGAAGAAGGCAGAGCCCCCCAAAGACCAGACGCTGGATGCCACGATGGAGGAGTCCTCCACCGGCCTGGCCCCCACCAACCTCTACCTAACCACATTTGAGGCAGCACCCGCCACAGAAGAGTCCCTGATCCTGCCTGTCACATCCCTGTGGCCCCAGGTAAGGGGCCCCAGAACAGCCTCAGAGTATGTGCAGGGAGACTGAGGCCAGGGGGTGGGAGGGAGTTGGTTGAGGCCATCGAACCAGGTCTCTTGATGCCCGTCCAGGTTGGGTGCACCCCAGCAGACACTGTCCAGGAGAATGTGGTCCTAGGGGCTCACTCCAGGGGCAGCAAGGAGGCGCGGACCCTCTCTGCACAATGGCTCTCCATGGAAAAGAGCGGGGACCTCGGGGAAGAATTTCATACAGACCCAATAGTCCAGAGAAGAAGAATTTTTAAAACCATGTCCCCCAGGCGCCTGGGTGGCTCAGTTGGTAAAGCATCTGCCTTCGGCTCAGGTCCTGATTCCAGGGTCCGGGGATCGAGCCCTGCACTGGGCTCCCTGCTCAGCGGGGATCCTGTTTCTACCGCTCCCTCTGCCCCTGCCTCCTGTTCCTGTGCACGCGCTCTTTCTCTCTCAAATGAATAGATGAAAAATCAACAAGAGGTTCATCCTTCTTGGACCCCTTTAGCGGCTTTGAATTTTTTCCAAATAAAATTACTGAAGATGATCAATAAAGCATATGTATAGAAGTCAGACTTTTTAAGCAGCAGGTCATTCTTACTCCCTTTTGGGTCTTATACCCTCTTGAGATTCTTTCTTTTTTTTTTTTCCAAGTCATCTCTACACCCAATGTGGGACTCGAACTTACAACCCTGAGATCAAGAGTCACATGCTCCACTAACCAAGCCAGCCAGGCGCCCCACACCCTGGCCCTGCCTGTGTCTGATAAAAGTGGGGGACCATCTCCAAAGAATACATAGCTTCTCATTCTGTCCAAGATCCCCCGGAAGCCGCTCCATTGAGAACCCTGACCTAGAAGATGCCTTTATGGCCCATGTCCTACCATGTGCTGATCCAGCCTCGAGACCTCTGGCCAGGGCTGTGGGCCCAGCTGAGCTTTGGTCTCATGGTGCCACAGAAAGCTAGTAATTTTGCAGGGGAGAGAAGGGACAGCAGGGAAGTGAGTGGCTTGGCTTCATCCAACTCCCCCAGCCCCTGAGGAGTCCCTCCTTTGCCCTCTGGATCCGGGGTCCCACATTTCCTCTCCCACCGGTTGGGAGCTCCAACCTCACTCCTCTTCATGCCCCTTCTGCAGGCTCAGCCCAGGCCTGATGGGGAGGTGATGCCCACGCTGGACATGGCCTTGTTCGACTGGACCGATTATGAAGACTTAAAACCCGAGGTCTGGCCCTCTGCTAAGAAGAAAGGTATGTCCACCTCCCCGCCACCCCCATGCCGGGGCTCCCTCCCCTCCCCACCCTCTGTTGGCAGGGTGTGGGGGGGGGAGGCCAGTGAGCCCAGCGTGACCTACAGATGTCCAGAGTGGGAGGGCACAGAGTCTAAACCGGGACTGACACCCAGGACGCCAATGCCATTCTCAAGTGCTGATCGCTGGCCAAGTGTTTTCCTCTACCAACTCATTTTACCCTGAAGAACGATCTGTTGGGTCTATCCTGCTGCTGATCCCATTTTAGAGAGGAGAAGACTAAGGCAGAGAGAGAGGTAGAGAGTCTCGTCCACGGCACACAGCGCGAGTGGCCGTATGAGCCCCGGTGCTCAGTCCCTCTGCTCTGCTGGGCTTCAGCTTCTGACGACACATCTTCCTGTCCCCAGAGAAACACCGGGGGAAATTCTCCAGCGACGGTAATGAGACATCACCCGCTGAAGGGGAGCCATGCGACCATCACCAAGACTGCCTGCCAGGTACCCAAGCAGCCCTCAGGATCAGGGCAGGAGGCTGGTGCAGGGGGGTGGGGGGAAGAGCCCGCACAGAGATGAGGGCCTTTGGGGGAGGACAAATGATAACAATCAGGACTACCCCTCTACTGAGACTTGCTGTTGTACTGTAGTAAACCCTCACAGCAACCCAGAGAAAGGGCCCTTCTCATCCCCAGGGTTCAGGCAAGGAAATCGAGCCTCAGAGAGCCTAAGTGTCTTGGCTGAGGTCACACAGCAAGGAGGTAACTCAAACCTGGGTCTGTGTGGTTCTCCACCCCTGCCCCATGCTGTCTCAAGTCAGGATCAGCCCTCCCTCGACTTCTTCCTCTTAACACCTGTTTGGGCTTAATTCTGTCCTTGTCCCCTTATGACACTGCGGGGCCTCGTAGGGGCCTGGGGGGCGCGCCATCATCCCATCCTCCCTGTAGAGCAGCTGTGCCCATCACCCAGTCTACAAACAAGGGGCCTGACGTTGGGACTAATGTCCTAAACTGCTGACCCTTGTTGGGTCAGTTTGGACCCCTGGGAAGTGGATACCGAGGCGGGGTTCCAAGGGCAGGAAGTTTATTCTGGGGGAAGAGGGAAGGCCTGTGAATGGCAAAAGTGGGGAGGAAGCAGAAATGGACCCAGAAAGCTGGGATGCAATCTCAGCCAGCCCGATCGGGGAGCTCCGGAGCAAGACAGCCTGCTTGATGGAGGCCACATTGGGCAGGACCGGCCAGGCCCTGGTCCCCTTGCTAGGGGACTTGGGCTGCTAGGGAACCAGGGTGCCATCGGCCCAGCCCTAAAGTTGCTAACAGCTGGAGGCCGCCAGCTCACGGCTGTCCTCATCTCCCGACAGCACAGAGCTGCGGCAGAGGGGGCGGCGGGGGGAGACCCAAGCGGCCACAGTGCCATGCTTGTTAATCCAGCGGCCGGAATAGTCCACAGAACAGCAACCCAAGAAGCAATTTCACACTGTTTAAGGCAGACCACCAGCTCCCGGACAGGCTGCTTCCTCTCCAAACCATCGTTTTCACCCTGAGCAGAAAGAAAAGGCTTGAGTTTGGGCCAACTGGGCAGTCACCCTAGGAGCTGACCGGGTCTGTGGGGTGCAAACCCAGTCCTCAGGCCTCCCTGGGGCATCCTTCGGGCCCTCCCGCTGTGCCCCTGGGCCTTCAGTTTCCCCATCTGTCCAATAAGACGCCGGGCAATGATCCCCGAGGCCCCTCCCAGCTTCAAGCTGAACACACACACACACACACACACACACACACACACACACACACACGCTGCTCTGTCCCCTCTCCCTGGGAGGTCAGCCCACACTGCCTTCGCTCCGCCATGATCTATCAATTGCCCATCTGGGGCAGCTGGAGTCTCTGCCACCGGCCCCCGGGGGTGGGGGGCCCTGGCCGTGCTATCCATCGGTGGTCCCAGCAGGGAGCCTTGGGCACCAGATGGTCCACCCTGCCAGGGCACGGCCCCGCCACAGAAATGATGGATCTCCTGTCCGGCGGGACCGTGCGCACGTCGCTGGGAGGGTCTGGGCAGCCGGCTGAGCCTGACCGTGTGCTTGCTGTGTGGGCAGGCACCTGCTGTGAGCTGCGAGAGCATCTCTGCACGCCCCACAACCGTGGCCTTAACAACAAATGCTTTGATGACTGCATGTGCATGGAAGGTAAGCCCGCCCTCTCCGGGGAGGGGGGTCCCCCCGCCCCGTGCTCCAGAGCCAGTAAACCCCAGGGGGCCAAGCCTTCCCGGCAGAGGGTGGCCCCAGGAGCCAACGGCAGAGGAGAAGGTGACAGGATCCCTCGGGAGCAGAAGATGTGAGCAAGAACAGCTTTGCTCGGTGCCTTCCAATCTGTGAACTCATTTAGTCTCGATTCCTGGCGTCGTTTCTCAGATTTGCTTTTCTCACCTCTTGAAATACAAGCTGGCTCGCTCTCCTAGGATCTGGGGGTGGGAGAAGGGAGGAGAGGAGCACATCTCTTTAAATAAGATCAAATCTGAGCAGGCTGGTACCCCCGACTTCTACCCCAGGGGAGGCATTCCAAGTGTGAGACTGAGGGGTGGGGCTATCCCAGCCCGGTCATGGCTGGGGGTGGGGGGGGAAGAGAGAGGGTGCCGGGTGGGGGGGATGCACTTGGCCGTCTCCATCCTTAACTCTTCTGACCTCCCACCTGCAGCGGCCATGTCCTCCTGCCCAGGTGTGCCCCAGCGTGCCAGGCTCTGTGCCCGGCACTTCACTCCCCTTATCTCCAATCATCCTCACAACCATCCGGAGAAAGGAGTTCTTACCACCCCCATTTCACATCTGGACGCACTGAGGCACAGAGAGGTTAAGCGACTTACCCGTACTCACACAGCTAGGAAAGTGGGGGAATACTTTTAATTTTATATTCCGAAAAACTTCAGATAATTCGTGTTTGAAATAAGGAGCCCCCATTTCCCATCACTCAGCTTCAGTACTTACCAGCTCACTGCCAGTCTGGGCTGCCTCTCCCCCACTCAGTTCCCCATTCCAGTATGATTTTGAAGCAGCTCTGGGGAGTTTGCCAGTCATTCATCTGTGAATATTTCAGTATATATCTCTAAAAGATAAGTCTCCCTGAAAATAAAATACCGGGTTGCCTGGGTGGCTCAGTCGGCTCAGCGTCCGACTCTTGGTTTCAGCTCAGGTCATGCTCTCAGGGTCGTGGGATCGAACCCTGTGTTGGACTCCAACTGCTGGTGTGGAGTCTGCTTGTGATTTTCTCTCTCTCCTCCCACTTTCCTGCCCCTCCACGCTGCTCGCACACACAGTCTCTCTCTCTCTAAGGAAAACAAGCCAACACAGACGAATAGTAATTACTCAATATCATTCAGTAGCTAATTGGTTTCTTACACGCCCTGAGTTGGGGAATTTGGTCTTGGTCCTTCTATTAGCCATCCTAAGATACAAGCCCTGTTTTTGCTCCTAAGAGCCTCAAAAATTATCTGCTGTGAAAGCAGTAAAGTTATTTGGGCCTAGTCAGTCAAGAAATATTTACTGAGTGATCACAGTGTGTCTGGTACCGTTCTGTAGACTGGAGATTCAGTGGCAAAGAGAACAGGCAAACCGTCCACCCCCATCCCGGATTCCATTCTAGTGAGATGTGCAGATAGTAAGCAAATCAGGAGATGAGATGTCTTTTTTTTTTTTTTTTTTTTGACAGACAGAGATCACAAGTAGGCAGAGAAGCAGGCAGAGAGAGAGGAAGGGAAGCAGGCTCCCTGCTGAGCAGAGAGCCTGATGCAGGGCTCGATCCCAGGACCATGAGATCATGACCTGAGCCAAAGGCAGAGGCTTTAACCCACTGTTCAACCCACCGGCCACCCAGGTGCCCCGGAGATGAGATGTCTTTAGAAAGAAATAAGAGCTGTAATGAAAATCAGGGCAGTCTGATGAGAAATCAGGGTTGTTTTAGAAAGATTGGACAGGAGGGACAGCAGAACCAGCCAGCTGAGGATAGGCCTGCAGAGAAGGAGGGAGAGCCCCAGGCAAGAAGCCGGGCAGAGGCCCAGAGCTCAGGCAGGAATAGGGCTGGTGTGTTTAAGTGGGCCTGGCACACAGTGGCCAACAGAGAAGGTGGCCTCGGGGCCGGTGGGGAGAAGCTGGCAGGGGGGATCACACAGGGCCCTGCCAGTTTTGTTTGATTTATACTTGGAAGTCACAGGCAGGTTTTAAGCTGGAGAGTGACGTGCTCCAGCTGCAGGACTCTGGGGGGCAGGAGTGGAGACGGAGAGGTGAGGGGATGGAAGTGGGCAGAGTTGAGGGGGGCAAGAGGTGCTGGAAAACTACCTTCTGTTACCTGTGTGCAGGGGTGGGGCCCCATTTCACAGAGCAGGAGACTGAGGCGTGGAGTGGGCCAGAGGGCACTCTAGTCCATGGGGTCCAGAACAGTACTGAGGCCCAATCACAGTCCTTGGCCTCCAGGTCCAGCCCTGGTGCCCAGGCGAGGCAGGTGTAGCCCTACTGAGTCCAGAAATCCTTCCTCTTTCCTCCCCTGGACCTTGGGTGGGAGAGGGCAGCTTTCCAGGCACCCAAAAGATCTATCTGCACCCAAAACCACACCTGCTCATTTCCTCTGATCCCTCTGGCACTCCCCGATCCTGGAGGAAACTCTTGCCTCCTCCCTGGAGACTCAGGCTCCAGAAAAATGGAAATGACAACTCAGGCAGCTCCTTAAAACTGGTCCAGGAGGACGTTGGTCACCAAGATGCCACACTGGAGGGATCTAGGTGATGCCAGGAACCCCCAGGAGGACCAAGAGTCCTGAGGACTCCTGAGGGCCCAGGACTGAAGTCCAGCAGTCAAGGCTAGCCTGGGTTGTAGAGGAGTCTGGAAGGGCTTCTGCGGGAACCGAGCACTCCTGCTCATGAATCCCCTGCCCCTTTCCACGTGTCACTTGTGTGACCTCAGGACTGGATGCCCAGGGACCCAGTTGTAAATTCTAGGCCCCTAAGCACAAACTTCACAGCAGTTCCTTTATTCTCTTGGTAGTGACATCAGTGAATCTTCAAGCAGCAGGGTTCCGTCTTCCCGGGACCCTGGGGCCAACTCCTAACCCGAACTGCAGGGATTGCTCAGGCCACACTCACATCTCTTGCCCCCACCACCAAGAGGAGGTGGCCTTCTGAGGCCTCAAATGAAAAATACATCCACCCGTGTATCTCAGGGGATGCCTGTGGTCATGACAGAGAGAGCTTCAGCTCTGAAACCCCCCCACTGGTAGGCCACAAGGACCACACTGACTTTAGTTTGAGTGGTCAGGGAGGGTCTCTGAGACCTGAAGGCCACAAAGGAGCCAGCGAGGCAAAGAGCTTGGGGAAGAGAGTTAGGCTGAGAGAAAAGCAAGTGCAAAGGCCCTGAGGCAGAACATGGCTGGGTATTGAGAAAAAGCAAGAAGACTGAGTGTGGCTGGAGCTCATGAAGAGGAGAGTGGGAAGTGAAGAGGGCAGACAGGAGGCAGGTCCAGGTCCCAGGGGGGTTCTTGTAAGCCAGCCAGAGTAGGAAGTTTGGATTTCCTTTTGAGTACAAGGGGGAGCCACAGGTTTTATAGGCGAGAGCAGAATCTGCATTCCTTTACAAGCTTTTTTAGGAGAACTTTTTTTTTTTTTTTTTTTTTTTTTTTTTTTAGCAGCGTCGGGTTTACAGAAATGTGGCACAGAAAACACTGTTCTCATATGCCCTCTTCCCTTGCACGGTTCCTCGCCTATTACTTGCACTATTTGGTTCGGTATTTACAATGGAGGAACCAACGTTGACAAAGCCCGTATCTGCATTCGCCTTCACTCTCTGCCCTGTGCATTCCGCGGGTTTTGAGAAATGCATGGTAACTGGTATCCACCATGACAGTATCACACAGAATAGTCTGGGGGCCCTAAACAGTCTGTCCATCCTTTCCTTCTCCCCCAATGATCGCCGTTTTGAAGCCCATTCAGGCTGCCCTGTGGAGAGTGGGTGGGTTGCAGGGCAGCGTAGGGCGGTGGTGAGAGGGCGCACGGGGTCCCAGAGGGCTCAAGGAAGGAAGGGGAGGAGCGCCCTGGCTTTGGGCACCCCTGACCCCCTTGCCTCTCTTCGCTCAGGGTTGCGCTGCTACGCCAAATTCCACCGGAACCGCAGGGTCACGCGGAGGAAGGGGCGCTGCGTGGAGCCCGAGACGGCCAACGGCGACCAGGGCTCCTTCATCAACGTCTAGCGGCTCTGCGGGGCGGCGCCTCCCCACCGGCCGCGCGGAGGCTCGGAGAAGCCGGGCGATTCGTTTAGAACTAGCACGGGGAGATCAGGTGGGGCACCGGATGACCGAGGCTGCAGGCTCGAGCTCGGGACCCTCAGCCCCGGGAGGGGGAGCCCGGGGCGAGCTGCCACCGCCCGGGAGCCGAACTGCAGCCCACCTGCGCCCACCTCCCCGCCCCCGGAGGACCCGCACGGCCTGCGCCTCCCGGTGGCCCGGTGCTCCGCGGACGGCAATGTCGAGAGTGCCCTCTACTGCCCAATCCCCGCACTGCAACCGCTTCAAGTCCAAGAACGAAGAGACTTCTGAGCGCCTTGAGAGGGAAACTGCCGGAGATGCGGAGATGCGTGCGGAGCACCTGTATGTAGCAGGCGCTGTGCGACATGCGTGCCACGCGTTATCTCATTTAGTTACCACAGTGACCTTTCAAAGGATGCATTACTACCCTTTTACCGGTGAGGAAACCGAAGCGGAGTTGGTTAGGACTTGTCCAGGGTCCCAGATCAATGCCCCTCAAACCTTAATCCATGTAAGAACCCCTGGGATCTGGCTAGAATGCAGAGTCTGGTGGGGTCGCTTCTGCATTTTTAACAAGCTCTCGGGGGCATGCTGCACTTGCTGCCGCTGGGGAAGCCCCCTGAGAGCACCCAGGTCCTATGGAGTAAATGCCGGAGCCGGGATCTGCACCTGGGCCAAGCCTGTCGTGTTCCTGGGCCCACATCCTTTCCTCTCCACAACCACGGACTTATTCCAGGTTCTCCACGGCCTTCAGTGAGAGACAAACGTTCCCTGGGAGTTCCTTTCACGGTGGTGAGATCTGCAGTTACGGGCTGTTCCCTTCCCTCCCGGGACAAAGTTGTATCATCCCAGCAAGCCCCTGCTTGCTGGGAAGGCGTGATTTGGGAAGATTGGCCCCTGCCCTCTGGGAGCTGGTAATATGAGACGTGATGTGTTTGGGGGAAGCGACAGTGCTGTTCCTTCTACTTCGGTGGCTCTGCTCGCACAGTCCCAGGACACGCACTTTGACATTACCCTGATCGCTTCCTTCATTTCTGTAATTCATGCGCCTCAAGAATCGAATGCTGATGTGGCCTCAAAAAAACACACGCATCGTGCATGTGCGCCCACTTTGCATACTGCCTTAGTGGCTTCCAGGCCTCCCACAGACCGTCTCTAGACACCCCCCCCCCCATCCCACAGTTCTGCAGCAGAGCTTCCTGACGCACTGGGGCACCTCTGAGGTTCAGGTGTTGTCTGAAACCAGCTGGCCCCCACAAACTAGATCCACACACAATGCCCACCCAGAACATCTGCCCCAGCAGATCAGGCTCTAAGGGCCACTTCAGGAGCCACTTAAACCCCTCCCACCACCACCCCTGGTCAGCCCTCTGGTCCAGCGCAGACCAGGTTGCAAACGACAAAAGCCTTCCCTGTCCAAATTCCTTGCTGGCCTGGATGCCTGCCGGGGGGGGGGGGGGGGCACACCCACGATGCCAGGGCTGTTGACTCCATTGGGAAAATCAGTCAGGGTCAGGGGTCTGGCACCAAGCAAAGCAGACGGATCAAAGAGAAACCGAATATCCTTGCTCACATCTCCTTAGTCAAGTTCTATGGGCAAAGGAATCTTAGGGGTGAAGGTGAGGCAGGGAATGAAAGAGATCAAAGCCGGCTGTTTGGAAATCAGACCCCCCAGCAGTTTTGTCTAAGACTGCACCAGAAGACACCCAGGCTGTGTTTTTCACTGGGGGTGGCTGATTTGAGATTGTGCTAGAACCCTAAGGGGGGGGGTGGTAGGCTGCAGGCAGGAAACACAGCATTGCTTAAGTCTGGGGGGTAGCAGCTCAGATGACCCTAAGGCCTCAGCAGTGGAAAGCGTAGAAGGTCAGGACAAAGCTGAAAGGCCCCATGGAACGATCCCTGTCTAGCAGGGGAGTTCCACGTTTGGACCTTCAGGGCCTGGCTCTTTGCCCCAGCTACCTTCATTTTGAGGTCGCAAAGGTGGGTGGGCACAAAAGCTCTTAACCCCAGAGCTGGGGATCCCAAAGCCCTTCCTCAGTGTTTAACAAACCTCTCTGCCTGGAAGTTCTGCCTTAATTCCGTCTTAGATTTCCTTGGCTAGTACGGAAGTCAATACCCCCCCAATCCAGGATTCAGCAAACTTTTACCATAAAGGGCAGGTAACTATTTTTGGCTGTGTTCTCATGAAACTACTGGTGGACGCTGACGTGTGAATTTCGTAGCACGTTCACGGCTTGCAAACTACTATCCTTTGTTTGGTGTTCTAAAACCCATTTCTAAATCTCTTAACTTGCAGCTTACCCCAAAACGGGCAGCGGTTTGGATTTGACCCATGGGCCATAGTTTGCAGATTCCTGCTCTAGTCCACTGGGCTCCGACCTGGCTGCATGTTAGAACAATTTAGGGAACTTTCAAAGGTACTGATGGCCCAGACAGAGGTGATGGTTTCATTGGTCTGGGTCGTGTCTGGGCTTCGTGTGTGTTCAAGGCTCCCCCAGGCGACTGCAACGTACAGCTGGGCATGAACTCTGCCCGTGTGCTCCGACCGTGGGAATGCCACTCATGACAAACCGCCTGTTCCACCCCTCACCACCGTGGCGACCTTAGGCAAGCTACTGTTTTAAAAATTTCTTCATCTGTAAAATGGGAATAATGACTCTCCCGCCACAGGGATGTTGTGAGAAGTAAACATAAAATCCTCATAGCATGTTTAGAACAGTGCCAGGCACAGAATAAGCTCCCAGTGTTGGCTGATTTGTTTTGTAGGATAATTTTAGTAGGTGGTCTGTGCTTTGACAATGATCCATCAAAGTCACGGTTTAGGCTCCATCCCCGGGAACCCTGGGGCCAGGAGATGCTCCTGTAGAAAAGAGAGAGTGGGGGTGCCTGGGTGGTTCAGTGGGTTAAAGCCTCTGCCTTCAGCTCAGGTCATGATCCCAGGGTCCTGGGATCGAGCCCCGCATCGGACTCTGCTCACCGGTGAGCCTGCTTCCATCTCTCTCTGCCTGCCTCTCTGCCTACTTGTGATCTCTGTCTGCCAAATAAATAAATAAAATCTTAAAAAAAAAAAAAAAAAGAAAAGAGAGAGTGGAGTTCTGGGGTCAGAGAAGTTTGGAAAACTGTTTTGGGCTCAGCCCGAAGCAGCAGGTTCAGATCCGGGGCGCGAAGGCAGAGCAGGAGGAGGGTTAAGTGGCCTTGGTCTGGGGTGGGATTCATGAGTTTCAAAAAAATACTACCGGGGGGAGAGCTGAGCAGGAGGCCAAGCGGAAACCAGGAGCTGCTGGGCTGGCGGCCTGTGCCCTCCTGCATTCCTTCTGCGGAGTCGCACACCACTCGCCAGAGCTGTGCTCGGTTCCCACGGGACTCCTTTCCGGGATTCATCTGGCCATGTCAAGAGCGGCTCCCAAGCCTGCTGGGAACGGGCTGAGGGGCACAGGACGTGAGGGGCAAGCCTCGCTTGCCCCTTGAGGGGTGACGGAACCACAAGTCAAATCCCAAAGCCACGACCCCGTCCACCGCTGAGATGGATCCTTACTCAAAGCCATATTCACCCACCGAATAAAAGCTACTCTCGAGAGCGTGGGCGCACAGCTCCCTGGGATGGGATCTGTCTTGCAGCAGGAGAGTCAGAACTGCAGGGAACGTGTTTACAAGACAACAGAACAGCAGGGAAAGTGGGTGCTGGGAGGGACACTGAAGGAGACAGGAAAGCAAACCACGCAGGACTTCGTGGGGCTGGCGCCATCCCCTCTGGGGGGACCTTTCCTCTCACAGGGGACAGGAGTGCATGTATGCCTGTGTGTGTGTGTGCATGTGTGTGCGTGTGTGTGTCAGAGAGAGGGCAGCAGGAATTGACTTGCCAAACCAAGGAATTTCATTGCAGGGAGCGTGTTTTCTGAATTCTAAGTCAGGACGGGTAATCTGACCCAGCCTCTTCTGGATCCCTCCTTCCGCACAGTGTAGTCCTGGACCAGCAGCAGGGAGGGCATCACCGGGGAGTTCAGCCAAAGTGCAGGGTCCCGGGCCCCGACCCTGATCTGTGAACCAGAATGTGGGGGTGCAGCCAATCTGGGTTTGACTGAGTCCCCAGGCCGTTCTTGGGCTCGGTCAAGTTTGAGAGACCCAGGTCTAGGATTCCTAAGAGGAAATAGAAAAGTTGGATGGTCAGGGACTTTACCTTCAGCTGTGAGTTGGCAAATCTGAGATCGAGTTTGCCTGGTTAATAGCCAGCAGTGACCTGACTCCCGGGCTCTAAGGCCCCGCCCCCTGGGCTGGGAGTGGTCCGTTTTCAGAGGAAATCAAGTGGAGCCCCTGGACGGACCCCACCACAGTCATTGGGTTTTCTGACTCTTGGGAACTTCCTCTATAAAGTGTGGGGGCAGCAGGGGGAGGGGGGTGCTGTGCCCTGTAGTCCTGTGACCACGTGTTGCATGTGCTCTCTTGTAAATAAAGAGCTGATGGTTAATTAGCGGCCTTCGTGTTTCTGTCTGCCTCTCCCGAGACCATCTGCGCATGCAGGTGGGGCACACCCTCGGGGCATTTGGAGGGGACCCTAAGCCTAGTGTTTCCTCTGCCACATCTTGGAGCGTTTGCTCTGAGCTCGGCCGTAAACAAGACAGAGTCTCTATGCTCACCTGGCCCTCATCCTTCTCCTTCAACCAGGGCTCTTGGTGAGAATTTCGTTTCTTGACCTCCCTCTCCATTTTAGGGTTGGGGCAGCTGAAGTCCCAAAGAGATGACAAGACTAGTCCCAGCAGACTCGCCTCACTCAGGACCTGCGTGGCGCGTGCAGAGAAAAGCAGACGCCACCTTCAGCAGGATGGGGGAGGAACAAAGTGTCTCCAGCTGATGCCGCTGGGACCTGGGCAGGCTCAGATGCTGTCCTGGGAAAGGGCGTGCGTTGGCGCTGGGGTGGGTGGGGAGGCTGGCTTAGCACCAGGAAGTCCGTCTCTTATCTCTGCTGACCAGGCCCTGCTAGGCCTGGCTGACTGTAAGACAGAAAATGGCTGTGTTATGGCTCTGAATGGCTCCACGTTCTGAAGCCAAGCCAGGGCCCAGACTCTCCTGGGGGCCAGGGTGACCACAGACATGGGAGGCCCTTAAGGGCCTGTTGTCCCTGTGGGACTCTCCCTGCCCAGACAGCGCTGATGGACCAGCTTCTGCAGCCTGGATGGTTGGGAATCCTGGGTGTCCCAAAACACAGGCCGGGGATTCCCTCGCAACAGGATCCTCTGGGGGAGAAAACCCAAGTTTCCGAGCACCTCCCCCCCACCCCACCCCCCCGGGCCTGTGACTCAGAATCTCTAGGGGTGGGGCTCGGCGAGATGCATGTTTGATGAGCCCCCTCCTCTATCTAGGTTCGAGAACTGCATCCTCAAACCTTCCTGAGAACTCACTTTCCTCCCCGCTCAGGCCTCCAGGTGGCTGGTGAGCCTCTCGCTGGAGGATGGTTCTAGGGAACGGAGCCCAGAAGCCCCCTTTCATAGTAGCCTCAAGAGTCCTTCCCTTGCCGGCCCCGCTGCTCGGCTCTGCCATCGCAGTGCACGGCAGTCAGGCAACACTGAAAAGGATATGCACCAATGAATGAGCGTGGGTGTGTTCCAGTACAATTTTATTCACACAGAAGGGCGACAGGCTGGATCCGCCCATGATCGGAGTTTGCCAACCCCCTGCGCTATTCTGCTGACTCCTGGGTGACATGTTTTGCAGAAAGGTATGCTAGGCTTTTAAGAACTGTTCTGTCCTGGGACGTCTACTCACGAAGGTCAGAGCAGTACCCAGGTGAGGAGTCAAGGTCAGTTGAACCCAGGGCCACAGGAATTTCTCTGCTGGCGGCCTGGGTATTGCCCTCAGGGAATCGGGTAGCTGGATTGGGGGTGCATCAGCCAGGGTTCTCCAGAGAAACAGAACCAACGGAATTCGTATTTATCTATCTTTAAATATGTCTGTGTATTTTTATATTTCTTCTCTCGATAAATATTTATACAGATTTTTTTTAAGGAACTGACTCACATTATGGCAGGGGCTAGCAAGTCTGAAATCCATAGGGCAGGCTGGCTGGCTGGCAGGAATCGGTACTATAGTCTCCAGACCACATCTCTGAGACCTCAGTTTTTGCTTTGAAAGTCTTCAACTGATTGGGCAAGGCCCACCCACATGATGGAGGGTACTCTCCTTTACTTGAAGTCAGTGGCTTGTAGATGTTGAATAAATCTGCAAAATGCCATCACAGCAGCACCCAGATTCATGTGTAATTAAATCCTCACATACTCCAGCTGGCCAAGCTGAGACAGAAAACCGATCATCGCAGAGGGGCCTCTAGGGCTCAGCTCCCCAGCTCTGGATCACAGCCTGTGGGCACATGGCAGAGTTGTCTTTGGTGTGTCCTGAAGTTCTGGGCTTCCTCTCTCCTTTGTCAGCTTGAGCGTCAAGTGGCAGCAGTGACCGCCATCTGTCATGTAAGTGAACACGCATGTCCTAGTCTCAGGACATGAGATCCTGGTGGGCATGGGGTGGGGCCAGGTGTATGATGGACACTTGCGTAAGCAAGTGGCGAAACAGAGGCACGCCTGTCCCTACATCCTACTCCTCCATGATGGCGTATCCTGAAACCTACATATTTGTGCCCGGGGGGACCACACCGGTAACTGGTCCATCCAGTGGGGCAGGCCGGTCAGCTCTGGGCATTGTGGTCCTCAATGGTCTCTCCATGCCCCAGCCTTGACCTTGTGTCAGCGCCTGGCACAAAGTGGGGTACATGTTGAGAGAGGGAATACATTCATCCAAACACAACCGTGAGCTCATTTATGGAACTGTGCTCATGATCAGAGGCGCCCTCCTCTTGTGTAGCTAACAATTTGCAGAGCCCCCTTTTCAGAGCAGGCAAATGAAGCATCGAGAAATAAAGGTCACTTGTCCAACGCAGTGTGGCTGGTCAGTGGCAGCGTCCAGAACCTCAGCCATGTCTCTCTGACTCCAAAACCTGAACGTGTCCGCCGATGTCACATTGCCTCTCAAATGCCACGAGTTTGCTGAGCACCTACTAGGAGTCGGTCACCAGTCCTCCTTGTCGCCCACCGTCCCCCCACCCACACCCCAGGTCCCAGGAGCTGCTCAGTGCATTTGGGTTCACCAAGGGGACAAGAGTTCTGCTGGGTAGGCTCCAGCCCTGTGCTGCCAGAACCGGAGATCATGCACTCACCAGGCCGCCTTCTATAAAGCCCCTCGGGTTGAGATCCCTCTCCGGGGCTTCCCAGAGGGTGGAACCTGTGGAGGTCCCCTGCCTGGCCCCAGCACCCACTTCCCCATTCTGCTCTTATGTCTCCCCCCGCACCCCGCCACACACATGGGCGCAGGCTCCCCTACTGTCCCCCAGCAAGGAACGTGAGACCTCACGGAGCCTGTCGCAGACCTGGACCTGAAAGCCCTCAGCACTGACCCGGCCCAGCAGAAAGGTGTGAAAGTAAACAGCAGGATAAAGGCCCACGACAGAGAGGCATCTCGGGGGCCACAGGGCCCGGGGGCCATAACTGGCCTTGTTTGTGTATCCGAGCAATCACTAAGGTACAACCAGTCCACTTAGATGCCTTCTTTGAAATTCCAGCTCCAAGCACACAGAGAGATGGGAGGCCTGACAGGAAAAAAGGTGGCAGCCTGAACTCAGGACAGACGGACAGACCCGGGACAGGCGGTGGGAGGCAGGAGGCACGTAGTTAATGAGAGCCTGGGCACGCACATACACACACACACACGCACACACAGGTACGCACGCACTCACACACACACACACACACACACACACACACACAATGACATAAAGAGGGTTGCTGGAGTGTAGACCAGGGGTTGAAAGCCACAGAGCGTGGGAAGGGGTGTCCTGGCAACAGCTTCTTCTGGCTGCCTTCCCTCTGGCTGGCATCTCACACAACCTTTGTTTTCAAGAACAAGATACAACTTCTTTTTCTGCCTCTTCCACGCTCACCAAGAGCTCCACGGGGCATTCTGACGTGTTCTCTGATACCCGCCATGAGCTGTGGGCCTCCGTGGGGACGGGGTGATATCACGGAGTGTCCGGTGAGGACAGGACGGGGCTCACCCTGCAGCCATGTTCATAGGACCCCGATGAGGTGGCGAGGCCACAGGGACATTGAGAATTACGGTCTGCGTTTTTAAGCTCAAGGGAGAGTCTTCAAGGAGCCTGACTGGGACCTACGAAAGTCAGCCACGGATGCTGCTAGAAGTTCGAATTCTGCGCCACTGGAACAAATACATCGGAATCAGCCCCCACCCCCACCTGTGTTTTGATTAATCATAAAAACAGAAGTGTCCTCTAGAGAGGAGGTCTCTCCCACCTCCTGGCAATGTCCAGGCACCTCCAGAAAACCAGGAACAGAGAAGTAGCAGGATCGTCCACCCCAACTTCCTCTGGGCCCGGGGCTGCCCCAGGATCGTGTCTCTCTCTTGGCCCTGTGTGAATGGTGCTATGGACACGGTGACTTTCTTGACGAGTTATATGGCATTTGATACTTTCAGGATCTTGGCATCCACTAGAGACTGGGCTGAAGGACAGGGAATGAAGCCTGGGAGCCCGAGAGAGTCACCCCAACCTCAATCCTATAGGGTTCCTTTCTGTTCCATCAGCTCCTGCCCCCGTGGCCTGCTGTCTGCTCAGGGCAGCAGCCACGGACCCAAAGGCCAACACTAACCAACAAAACTCCCAGGCCTTCCCTGTAACCCCACTAGACCTTAGGTCAAGAAACACAGAGCCAGCGGGTTGGAGACAAGCTGACACAAACTGGAGGACAGGTCTCCAGATGGAACCCCAGAAACAAGCCCTGTGTCAGCAGGGGGCACGGCCCTGGCTCTGGTTCCAGGCCCTTCTCTGATGCACTTCCGGCCGGGGCCCTGCTTTCTGGCAGGCGCGTGTGACTTTCCGACAGTGTTTAGGTGATGCTCTCGGCTGCCCTTCTTCCAGCTTGATTTGCCCACTCGGAAAAGGATGCGACTGGGCCCCATCACGATTGCGGGCCTCCGAGGGCGTTGAGAATCAAAGGTCGTCGGTTGGTGGGTGGGAAACCTTCTCAAAACCTTTTCATATTCGGCGCCTCCCTGTGCCTCACGCAGAGCCTCCCCCCTGCCCCCCCCCCCCCCCCCCCCCCCCGCCAACCCGGGGACTGATGATCGTTGTTCTCATTGTCAAAATTCAGAGGGACTCGGTAACAGATGAAGTGACACAGATACAAAGTGGCAGCTCTGGGGGTGGGGGGGCGAGGCGGCGGAGGGAACCGCGGAGTCTCTGCTAATAGGAAAGGGGGGAAGGGCATCTTCTCTTCTACGTCATCAAAGGGGTCTGCCCGGCATTTATCTTGGGCCGGGACCTGATGGCGGACCCAGCAAGATGCTGTGGGGGGTCGCTGTTTTATAGCAGAAGGACAGCTCTTTGCCTACTGAGCATTTATGAAGTACCAGGCGTTGGTACCCCAGAAGCACCCTTTGTAAAGCATCTCACGTGACCCCAACAGTCATCCTGGGGCTCTGTGTGGCTCCCTAATTTGCCCAAATCACTTTGCTAGGAGGGGGCAAGGCGGGGATCCAAAAGCGCACCTTTACCCAAAGGACACCAGCAAGCCGGGGAAAGAGGGGGGACAGTGCTTGCGATGCAGGTGAGCTGCGCCTTGAGCACCCCAGAGTGGGAGGTCCGGCAGGACCCACCCAGAGGGTCCTTGGCTTTGTGCAGGATGAGGAGAAAACGTGCACCAGAGGAAGTGACCGCAGAGTTTAACGAATAGCATGAGTGACCACGCGCAGCGGACAGAGAGTCTGGGAGACCCGGAAAAGAGAATGAGCCTTGTCGTCAGCTGGGGTTAGGGGTTTCCACTGGAAAGGCGTCTGGGGTACGTGTTCCTTTGGGAATCCAGGGTAAGGTAGGATCAAAGACGAGTGGTGGTAACAGGCGGTATCTTTTTTTTTTAAGATTTTATTTATTTATTTATTTGACAGACAGAGATCACAAGTAGGCAGAGAGGCAGGCAGAGAGGTGGGGGGAGAAGCAGGCTCCCCACTGAGCAGAGAGCCTGATGCGGGGCTCGATCCCAGGACCCTGGGATCATGACCTGAGCCGAAGGCAGAGGCTTAACCCACTGAGCCACCCAGGCGCCCCTAACAGGTGGTATCTTATAAATCATGGAAGGGAGGGGGTATTGAGGCCAGTGTCTGCCAAGGTTTGCTGGAAGCTGCTGTCAGGGACGTGTTTGGGATCTGGCTCTTCTTAGGTGTTACCAGGTGTTTGGGGCCTAGGACAAAACTCAGAGACTGATTAACCTCCCCCTGGAAGGGGGAACATAGCTTCTCTGGCTTAGTTAGAGGCAAAGAATAGGAGTAAATGGGGCCAAGCGGCCAGACACTGGGGATGGAGCCTTTCTATTTTTTCTTCTATTTTTTTTTTCTTTTCAAATGTATCCTGCGTGGTTTGTTCCCTCAGGCAATGTCCCCAGAGCTCTGAGAAGCCACACGAGTATGGAGGTGCAGACTCGAGACCCAGCTTCATCTCCAGCATTGTGGAAAAGGACTGTGTGTCGTGGGGCTTAGCCCTGTGCTCCCCTCCGCCGTCTGGACAGCGCCCCCAGGGGATGCAGGAAAGACATGAGGGTTTGAAGCCAACAGCTGAGAAAGAATTCTTCAGATGTCTTGGGTGCAAAAAAGGTGGATTTATTAAAGTACTGAGACAGAACCCGTGGGCCGAAAGAGCTGCACTGGGGTCCTGAGGAGTGGCCCACTACATACTCCAAAGTTGGGAGGGGGTTAGGGGTAGCGGGGGTCCCTAAGGTTTCCAGGATCCTGAGGGGTCTAGCTGTTGTTGGGAAAAGGTCATTTATGACTGTCTGTAAACCCTCGGTCGTGAGACCCTTCACATGTGTCTCGGTGGGTCAGATGTGTGGGGGATGATTGCCAACATGTGTCTTGCGGGGTAGACATAAAGGAATTCTCCGAAGGAATTTTTATAGGTTAAAGTAGACTTACAGGATCCTGGGGGTTGGGCTAAGATGGCCTTTTGCCCTTAGCAAAGTATTAACATCAGGGCAGCTGAGTTCCTAGAGGAAGGTGACTCTGCCTGTTTCAGGGACTTGTCGGTGGGCTGGAGGTGGTAAAGAAATTTAATTTTTCTTTGGCCTCCTTCCTGAGAGGGAGGCACTTCCCAGGGTACCCACGTTGCAATGACTCTAACTACACAGCACCGTCTCTCAAAACAGTCTCAAGAGATTTCATTTTTTTCCCATCCCATACTTCACAAGCGAATTTGAAGAAAGCCTGTTTATTTTTTTTTAAGATTTTTTTTTTAAAGATTTTGTTTATTGACAGGGAGAAACACAGCGAGAGAGGAAACACAGCAGGTGGAGTGGGAGAGGGAGAAGCAGGCTTGCTGCTGAGCAGGGAGCCTGCTGTGGGGCTTGATCCCAGGACCCTGGGATCACGACCTGAGCCGGAAGCAGACACTTAACTGACTCTGCCACCCAAGTGCCCCAAGGAAAGCCTCTTTAAAAACCAGGCATTAGGGGCACCTGGGTGGCTCAGTGGGTTAAAGCCTCTGCCTTCGGCTCAGGTCATGATCCCAGGGTCCTGGGATCAAGCCCCGCATCGGGCTCTCTGCTCTGCGGACAGCCTGCTTCCTCCTCTCTCTCTGCCTGCCTCTCTGCCTACTTGTGATTTCTCTCTGTCAAATCAATAAAATATTTTTTAAAAAAAGATGCTTAAAAAAAAAACAGGCATTACTAGTGACTTTCTGGTGTATCTCCTTAATGAGGTCCTCATTGTCCTAGCAGTATGCTGGTACATACGCCCATCTTCATCTCCGGAACCACGGAAAGGCCTTGTGGCTGACACCAAATCCTGGGCGTCCACGGGCAGACTTTGAGGGGGTCTGCATGGTTTATGTACACAGCTCCCATGCAAGCTTTGCTCATTGTGACTTTGGCTACGTCATCCAAACTGTAACAATTTCTCCATCAACAAAGCAGGAGTTGCTACCCTACTCCATGAGAATCAGAGAAGTGAAAAGAGTGATGAGCCTTTGGAAAACCAGCAGGACTGACTGAGTGGCCTCCTGGGCAGATCCTGACTCCTAGTGGCACCTGGGGACAAGCAGGGGTGGGGGCCGCTGGCGGGTCTTCCAGGTGCCTGTGATGGGAGGAAGCGGGGGGCACAGACGTGTTGAGCGGGTGCGTGCTGGTTCAGTCCCCGAGTGCCTCCTATGTGCCAGGCATGGGGCTGAGCACGGAGGATGCGAGACACAGTCTGGCTGGCAGAACAGATAAGAAACAGCAAACAAGTAAACGGAGAGGCGATGTCCGCAGATATTGGTAAGCGCTACAAAGAAAATAAGACGGGATGCCACAGCCATCTTGGAAAACAGTCTGGCAATTTCTTAAAAAGGTAAATAGACGCCTGTCATAGGATCCTGTCATTCTTCTCCGAGATATCTACGCAAATGGGTGTCCAGTGACTATGCCCTGAATGAATGAATGACTGTTCTGCACGTCTGTATTGAAGGTACAAAGATAAAGCTTGGCTGAGGCAGGCAGGATGGGTTAGGATAGGACAGAGTTACACTTGAATTCCAGAAGCGTGCTCATGAAAGCTATCACCCCAAAGCCTCGTGGAACATGCTGTGTGAGGGCCGACTTGTCCTTGCATAGTCGGGACTGAGTCATGGCAGAAACTCTGGCTCCTTTGAGAACAGTCACTTTCCTTTGTTCCTGTGAGCTACCCCCCAACCCCAGACAGCTGGGCTTTGTACCCTCCCACCATGCCCCCTGCACCAGCTGGTCAGGGTGAACAATGTCACTGAGTGACCGCCGGCGACATTCCACAGACCCAGCCCTGTGCTTGCCCCGCAATCTGTCTTCCCCTCCTTGCCTCGCCCATTCCTTTGCATATCCAAGCCTGGAAGTGGCGTCAGTGGAGCTAAGGGGTGAAAGTCAAGTTCCTAGAGCCAGACCTCCCCTCCCCAGCCAGGTTCATACCAACCAGTGACTTGGGCAATCCTTCCAACTTCTCTTAACCTCAATCGTGTTATGTAAACGAGGATGAGGACAGTACCCACACCATGGGGTCGCTGTGAGAATTTACCACTGAGAATTCACTGCAGAGCGTTTTTCACATTGCCTCCCACAAATTAAGTACCTCATTAATGACAGCCTTAATCTAGGACTTGTTTTGCATTTTCTCCTTCTAAGGTGATCATGGTCTCGTTACACACCTATAGACGTGAATGAAACACCTCTAGGATCTCAGGTGGTTGGGGACTATTTCCTAGAAGAGCCCTGATAGAGGCGCCTGGGTGGCTCAGTTGGCTGAGCATCTGCCTTTGGCTAGGGTCATGATCCCAGGGTCCTGGGATCCAGCCCTGTGAGGGGACTGAGCCTTGCCTCAGGCTCCCCACTCACAGGGCAGCCTGCTTCTCCTCCTCCCTTTGCCACTACGCCTGCTTGGGCTCTCTCTGTGCTTTCTTTCTCTGTGTCAAATATATAAATAAAATCTTTTAAAAAGAGAGAACTGATGAATAATAATGTAATGTCATAATATCCACCATTTATTGAGGAATTGTGATCTCTTCTAGGGATCACATAACCAGTAATTAACAATTATACTGAATAATAGTGGCCAATCCTGATTTAGCGCTTACTATATCAGCCAGGCCCTGTTCCTAATGATTTTTGTGTATTAACAAATCCTAACAACCCTTTGATGAAGAAAAACTATTATTATCCTCATCTTACATATGAAAAAACGAAGCACAGAGAGGCAAAGCAACTGGCCCAAGGTCAACCAGTAAGTGGCAAAACCAGGATTCAGATGCCTCTTCCCCTGTGCGTGAACCCTGCAAAGATCAAACTAGGTGTAGTCGTTTCCCAGTTCAGGATCCCAGTGGCAGGTGTTGGGGTGCTCTGTCGCCTGGGCTGGAGGACTGTATCTCCAAACAAGGCATCAAATTGGGCCAGTGGGCCCTGGAGCCCTGCAAAAGTCCCATTTTCTTTGTGTCTGGAGAGAGAACTTGTCTTGATACCATCTCGGGACCCTCCCACTCCCCACCACCAATTCCATGCAGTCTTGTGGTTTCTCCCTCCCAGAAATGATAACAAGCACTCAGATCCACCCTAAGGAGATCCTTACCCCAAGTGACGCTAATAAAACCTAGTGTTCTCCAAATGAAAATTTTCTCTGGTTATGGGTGAAGGATGGGGTGGGGAGGGATGGGGGGTGGGAATTACTGTTCTTGTTTGGGATAGGGAGAGCGCGGTCAAGTCTTAGATGCCAGGTAAGACAGCTTTTTCTTTCCTCGATTCTTCCCATTTACAATTGAGGGGTAGATAGTGTTTAGATAAAATCTGTTTGTTCTCCAGTTTCCTTCCTTCTGGAGACAGGTGTGTCCTATAGGTTTCCTACTGGTTTTCCAGCTAGATTTTCCTGAAGTTTCTGATATACAGACTCCAGCGGACGCCAACCAGCATATCGATATGACCTTCTGTATTGGTAATAATAATAGCTCGTGTGTACTGCTCATTTACTACGTGGCAGGTGCTGTTCTGGGCACTTGACCTTGACAAAGACACTATCCTTCACCAAATTTTAGTTAGGTTCCTCTGAGCCCTCTTCTAAACTAAGCCTGGCCTTCTCTGTCCAGCCTGTCCTTGCTGGGACTGCAGGATCCGGTTTTAGCAAGAATCCTACTGAGTCAGTTGAGTGAGGACCACCCCCACCCTTGATATCTGGTCACCCTCCATATCTGATCAAGTTCCCCATCCCCCATCTTTGGGGTCTAAGTCCTGGGCTGCTTCTAGCAAGAATCCTGCTGTTTAGCAAGAATCTCCCTACCCTTTACATCTATCTCCTCTTGGTATTTTCCACCCATCGATCCCTCCGTCTGCGCCCGCGCAGGCTGTCCGGGAAAGCGAGTTTCCGCACTCTCCCCCTACTGCAATACCCCTCTGGCAACAGTCCTGAACAAAGTCTCCCTTACCGCTCCAGCAAGTGTCAGAATAATGTTTTCATCAACAACATGAATAAGTTCATCTAACCTCACAAGGATCCTAAGAGGTAGGTACGGTCAACGTGCCCACTTAGAAGCGAGGACGGAGGAAGGAGAGAGGATGCCCTCCGGGGTGAGACGTCAGGCTGTTGGCACCTGGACGTTCCCCCGAGTTCTTCGGCCGCGGGTGGTCCCATCAGTCCATCTGTGGGGATACGAACCAAGCAAGACATCGCGCCCTTTGCGACACAGATCGCCACACTCTCCAGCAGCCCGCCGAACCGCGTGGGAGGCAGCGGGAGGTGGAAACCCGGAGGAGGGCGCGAGTGGCGGGACGCCGTCTCCTAGCAACCGGGTCCGGGATCACGTGACCTGCCTCACGTGGCCGGGCGGGGCGGGGCGGGGCCCGGCAAGTTTGTTCCCCGAGTTCCGAAGCCAGGAGCCCGGGTGGTTGCCGCGCAGGTGCCCTCCGCCGGCGTCGGGATGGAGCTTCCTGCGGTGAACCTGAAGGTGGAGACGGGCAGGGCGCGGTGCGGGAAGGGCGGGTCCCCCAGAGTGTGCGGCCGGGGCGGGGTGGGGGGACGTCTGGTCTCTTCAAGAAGGATTTCAGAAGGGAGAGGGTCGAGAGCTCGGGCAGGAGGGGGTGGTAGGGAGACAGCGAGAGACGTGGACCCCGGGTGGGAAGGGGGTGAGCAGACCGGCCGTTGCAGGGAGAGGGATCCAGGGAAAGGCCCGCAGGGAAGACGGAGGGCGAGCTGGAGGCGGTGGAGGAGGGAAAGGGCCGCCGGTTCCCCTTTCCGGCCCCGGCGCCTCGGGCCGCTCGCCCCGGGAGCCTCAGGACCGCTTCGGCCTGCGCGCCCAGAATTCCCCTGGAGAGAGGGAGGGAGGGAGCCGCGGGGTGGGGGCGGGCCCTGAGAGCGCGGGGCCGGGGCGGGGGGCGGGAGGGTCCCGGCGGCCGACACCTGCCCGTCGCCGAAAGAGGGGGCTGGACGGTCCACCTGCAGGCCCAGCACCGCCGCGCTGCTTCGTCGGCTTCATCAGCTTAAGAAAACCCGCAATGCCCAGACCAGTGGTTTCCAAAGCGCTTAAGTCCGGCGTCCTAATTTCGTAAGAAACAGGAACAACAATAGAAGTTACTTAGACGCAGAAAACCCCAACTTTGTGCCCTTGGAGAGACACTGCGAAGCTTCCTGGGGTGTCTTCATTTCCTGTGGCATGTCCTCAGCTCCTGGGTGCCAGCGGCTTCTTCATTTTGTCCCCGCCCCCAGCGGGCTCTGCCTCTGGGCTGCGCGGGCCACAGAGGGGCCGGGACTTTTAGCTTTGGGCCCGAAGGTATGAACGTCGGCCCAAACCTGCCATTTGGGGTCACGGTGCTGTCCCCTTGAGACTGTATCCGAAAACGCCCTTTTCCTCCCAGTGACAAAGCATTTAGCACACGTGGTACCCAGCACCGAAGGCCTCTGAGGGACAGAGGAGCACAAAAGTACACGTGATCCACGTCTGGGTGACTAGGACTTCACGGGACAGATTTCCCTTATCCTCATTTCCCTCCCAGAGGCTTCCAGCCAGTTCAATTTATAGGAGGAAACCGAGGTTTGTTCTATCAGCATTCACTGTGTTCCAGGCTGTCTGCAGTGAGTGCCCCTGCCTTTTCTCTGATGAGAGTTTTACCTAAAATCATTCCTAAGAGAGCATCAGGTGAAACAGAGAGGGCAGGGAGCCCTGGTTCCTGGAGCATCTGTGGCGTGCCAGGCAGTTCATTTGATCACAGCCACCTTCTGAGAAAGCTGATATTGTCACCTTTTTTACACATGAGCAAACTTGGGCTGGGGCAGATAAGTAATTTGCCAACGTCCCACAGGGATTAAGTGGCAGAGTCCGGCTTTGAACCCACTGGGGTCAGACTTCAAAGCCTTGCCCTTTCCTGGCCACCAGTTAGGGCTGGCTTTGGCTTTGATGGTTTCCATCCACTGGGAGGGCTTAGTCTGTTCAGGGCTTTTTGGTTTTTGGGTTTTTGTTTTTGTTTTTGTTTTGAGCAACTTTACGGGCCTGACAGTCCAAGCACGTCCCCAGGTATGAGCTGTGCTGGCGTTCTCTGCCCCAGAGTGAAAAGGGGGGCCCTTCCCTTGGCTTAGGAAACAGGACCCCGTGTTTCCAAAGGTTTTAGCTGCTACCAGAGACAAGTAAGTGCTGGGAGGCCCTGAAGGGCCAAGGTCGCCAGGAACATAAAGGACATCCTGTTGAATTTCAGATCAACAGTGGATCATTTTTCAGCATAAGTATATCCTGGGCAATATTTGGATCATACTAACAAAAGGCTTCTTAACCAAAATTCAAAACTAACTGGGCGTTTTGTATTTTTGTTGTTGTTAAATCTGGCCACCCTAGGGGGGGCGGCTGTCGACTCCTCGCTTGTAGGCACTTATGTGGGATGGTCTGAGATCAGGGACTCCCGGGAGCTGGGAGAGCTCACCCTGTGGACCTGCCTTCCCTCATTTCCTATTCCACGGTATTTGGTTGAATCCTGCTCAGGCCCAGCCCCGCCAGAGCGGCCAGGCATGCCAGTGGTCAGAAACAGCTGCCCCAGGCCCTTCACATAAAGGGCCCTAACTGAGTCCCATCTGGGAGAAATGACATTGTGACAAGCTTAGAAAGGAGCAGACTTGGGCTCAGGAGGTCTTATGGAAAAAGGCGGAGGGAGGAGGGCCCGGGGAGCAGTGTGGCATTTGGTTAAGGACTCAGCAAGCCGACTTCCTAATGGTGATGCGGATGAGGATGGCTGCGCACGGAGGGCTGGCTACCCGGCGGGCACTGTGTTGTGTGTTTCGCACGCCTCTGCACTCCTGTACCACTAGATCCACAGAACAGCCCCGTGACACAGGCGTGATGGTCCCTACTTCGTAAACGTGCAAACGGCAGTTCTGAGAGGTCAGGTGACTTGCCCAAGATCACCCAGCATCTGCGGTCATGGAGCCCCGGCTCCCTGGGACCAGATCTGCATATCTGACTTCGTCGCCCACACGGTTAACCACTGCCTGACTTTGCCTCCCCCGGCATGGCGTTCCTGACTTTGGTCTCCGCCTCGGCTCTCCTTCGGGACCTTACTACCTCACGTAATGGTCTGTTAGAACTGGATTCCCCGTATTGATCTGTCTGTTGACCTTAGATCTGTCTACCGCCTGTCTAGGAAGTCTCCTCCCGCCCCACTCGCCCCTGGGGCCTCCAGTAGCAAACAAAGGTTCTGAGTCCTGGTCCCCATGTCCCCTTGGTTTCCCCTTAGCCTTCCCTTCTGGTTAAACCTCATTTCCATCCTCCCTTCCCTTACTCTTCGAGATCCTGATGCCGTAGAATAGTCATGACCGCTTACTAGCTGTGTGACCTTGAGCACGTCTCCTAACATCTCTGAGGATCCTTTCCTCACTGTACAAAGAAGATGAAAATAAATCCTACTTTCTAGGGTGATAAGAGGAGGATCCCTTGGTCCCGGAGCTGGTGGGGCCGTACATTTTTAGTAGCAAAAAAAGTCAGACCAGATAGAGCGATTGGGACACTTGGCTCTGAGCTCTCTTTCTGTAAACATCACGGTGTCTACCGATTGCTTTATCTCCCGCTGCCTCAGTATCTTCATCAGTAGCAGAACATGACTGCTCCCCCCCCCCCACACGGTGGCCAAGTGTTCAGGGCAGTGCAGACATGTGGCAGGCAGGTCCACGCTGGTAGCAGGAGTTGTGTGCTTAACGCTGTTAACACAGGATGCCTGTTCCATGCAGGTACTTATGGTCATTACATGGTCATTACGTGGATTCGTGCAGTGACCGTGAGACGCCTGTCTCTGTGGTTGAGGGATAGCATGTAGGGGCAAGGGAGGATAGGGATTGCCTCCATTTCAGAAACCGAACCTGGGGCACAGACGCAAAGGGACATGACCTCTGAACCAGAACCCAGGCCTCCACTCCAGCACCTACAACCCCCGGCTGCCTTGACTCATCTGCCCTCCCCTCCCCGGTCTTCTGGGGAAGAGCCAGGCAGCCCCCGGGCGCCGAGCGCTACATGAAGAGTCCAGGAGCCCCAGTCTGTCTTTGCTCTGGCCCAGCCGGGAAGAGCTGCCCAATCACGTTCTCAGAGGCCAGTGCCTCCCTCCCCCCATCTCTCAGGCAGTACCTGAGAATCCCTGGTGTCCCAGGTTACCAGAAACCTCCCCAGCAGCTGGCAGACACTCCTTTGTGCTGAGATGAGTCACTGTTCCCTCCTGTGTCGGGAAGAGCTGGGCCCATTTGGCTCCGTTGCTGTTTGGAGCGCTCCTGGCCAGCAGGCCTCTGTAGGCCTGGGTGGCTGTGCCCTCCCATTACAAAGATGGGGAGACTGGGGAAGAGGAGACCTTGTTTTCTGGGGGTTTCTAGTCCCAGGGGCTTAAGAGATGTCATCAAAAGCTGCCAAGTTTCTTAACTATAAAACAAACGTGACGGCACACGGAAGGGACACCGTATGTCCTTAGGGATCCTCTGTATTTCCAGGTTGTGCTCTTCCCAAAGCAGGTGGCTGCGTTTTGGACTTCGGGCAGGCGCCCACTGCATGTTACAGGCCTTTCTGGCTCTTGGCTAAATCTTTGTCTCACAGGTGACACAGAGCCCTTTCCCCGCAGGCTTGCCTGCGTATCCGCTGGTTTCCGGGTCTCAACTTTTCACCTCCCCCTCGTCAAGCAGGGCTCTGCAGGGCCAAGCAGCACCCGTGTGTTAAAGACCCGGTGGTGTGCGTGGTCTGGGTGTGAGAACCAGAGCACTTGGAAATGAAGACGGTTTCTGGAACAGAAGCCAACAGCGGGCAAGGCTCAAGTGTTGATTTTCAGAAGGAAGGTCTTCATGGGAGCTGCCTCCCCGTGCTTCCCTCCTCGGTGTCTTCTCTTAGTCTGAAAGCCGGACACCAGGATCACTGCAGCTGGTCACATGCTATGGTCTTTGGGGCAGGGTTTCTCCCCTCTGTGGGCAGGGTTTCCTGTGAAGACAGAGGGGGTAGTGGTTGGCTCTTGAGATAAAAGATCAGAATTCTTCCCCACAACCCCCCCAGGCCTGGTCCTGCCCACCCCCAGCTTCCTGTCGGTCTTCCACTGTCTTCCATCCAGCTATATTGGCTTCTTTTCCGTTTCCAGAATGTTCCATGCCGGGTGAAATGTTTGAGAAACTTAGCACCATGTCGTCCTGTCTCTCGAGCCTCTGGGAAAAGAAACCCACGGCGGACTAAGCCTCCTCTCTCTCGGGCTCCCCGTCTTTGTGACGGGAGGAGCACACCCACCCAGCCCCAGAGAGGCCTCATGGTCAGGCAGTACCGGGGTCACAGTCAGGTTTGAGCTGTGGTTCTGCCACGGGGCAGCTGTGTGACCGTGGGCAAGTCGCTCGCCTCCGAGCCTCCCAGTTCCTCAGCCGTAAGTGGTGCCTCCGTGGGCTGTAAGGGTTAAGCGCGTCCGTGTTCAGAACACAGCGTGGTGGCCACACTTAGGAAGCTTCCAGAGCAAACAGAGGAGCGCCCCAGCTCCGGTGTGCCAAGAAACCAGCCTCTTGTGAGTCCCACGCCGCCCCTCCCCCTCACCGTTTCCAGTCCAGGTATATCCTCTGATGCCAGAGCAGACTGTGAAGGGGGGGAGGGGGAGGGGTATCTGCTGCCCCAAGGGAGTAGGGCAGAGCCCCGTGGCGGCTCCCCCTGGCCTGACCTGCGCTCTTCCTCCTTCACGCCTGGTTCGCTCACTGTTGCTGGTGTTCTCTTGTTTCTGTTTCCTTTTAATAGATATTTGTAAAGCCCTGTTAGGTGCTAGACAGGGGCTTCTTGTGTGTTCTGGCTCCAGAAGCTCTCCCCACCCCTCCCCAGATGGTGGTCTCACTCCTAGTTCTGTTCTTTCCTTCCCGCAGATGATCCTGCTGGTTCACTGGCTGCTGACGACCTGGTGAGTGACTTCGCAGGTGTCCACTGCTGTGTCCTCCTGTCTCCCGGGATCCGGGTGCACATCCCCCCAGGCTCCCATCCACGTGTCTTCCCGCCTGTTCCAAAACTAAATAACACCTTTGTCAAGAACGTCATCAGCAAGCTCCCCAGGCCTCAAGAATGTGTGAGGGGCAGGCAGTTTCCAGAAGCCTCTGCTGTCACTGCCCCCCACACCCAGAAGCTTCACGTCTTCATCCTAGGGGAGGTGACTGGCCCAGGACAGTCCCCACAGCTCAGATCCTCCTCCAGACATGCCCAGGCCCCTTTGGGGGCTTGGCCTATCTCTGGTGCCTCCCCCAAGGCCTTTGTATCGGGAAGGTATGAGGTGCTAAAGCCAGGGGGCCAGTCTCACATAGCCTGCTGGACTCCCCAAGGCCGGGTGAAATGTTTGAGAAACTTAGCACCATGTCGTCCTGTCTCCTAGCCAGGGGTGGTTGCCAGCTAGAGCTCTGTGTGTCTTTGACCTTGGGTCCGTCACTTAGACTCCCTGAGTCATTTTGTCACCTGTAAAATGAGAGCATGACTGACCTTCCTATTTACCTTGTGAGGTCATTGGATGGTGAAAGCCCCGTTCCAGAAACTGTAATAACCACTAACATTTCTTGAGGGCGTCCAGGAGCCGGCTCAGCAAGTGCATACTTCATGACCCTAGACCTGGGGTGGGGTCACTTGCTTAGGGGTGGGCCGCACTCTTACATCACACTCCTGCCCAGAGGCGGCAGACTCGGGATTCACACGGACCTGGCGAGGTCCTGGGTGAGCCGTGGTCCATCTTAGGTTTCCATCTGTAAAATGGGTATAAGGATGGCACAGCCCTCAGGGGCCATGTGGGAGAAGCGGGTTGTGTTCATCCGACACTCCCCGGGGCCTGTGACAGAGGGAGGCTCAAGCATTACAGACCGATCTCATTACTGTCTGTTTCACCTGCTTAGCTGCGGGGCCGTTGTCCTGCCGAAGCAGGACTGGAGACCGCTGGCTTCCGTGTGCCTGTTGCCGACCTTGCCGTACGCTGCACGTGTAAAATGTCTGGGAATAAAGCAGACGGTGAAGGTCATGGCTAATGACTTGGGGAAGCAAGGTCCGAATAGAGACTCCCCGACGATTCTGAGTTGTGGTCTGGTCACCCCCCCCCCCCCGCCCGCCGCCCCGCAGTAGCTTCTTAAAACCAGAAAACCAAAAAGGCAGGTGACCTATTCAATGACTCTCAAGCCCAGTCATGTTCTACACTTCACAGCTTTGCCTACGTTCTCTGTAGGGTTCCCTTCAGAGTCACGTAAGTTAATGAGGCTCCCCGCTGTGTGCCAGGAGCCCCCGTGACTACTGTGGGTGAGGACGCAGCCTCTGGAGCCAGGCTGTCTGAATTCAAATGCCATCTCCGCCCCTTAGAAGCTGTGTGGCCTGGGGCAAGTTACTTGATCTCTCCATGCCTTACTTGGCTCATCTTTAAAATGGGGATAATAATCATGCCTCCTTTCTGGAGTCGTTAACATAAATGCCCATAAGCGAGTTCGTTTAAAGCTTCGAGAAAAGCTTCGAGAACGTGCCGGACATTTTTAGGGGCTCTGTGTTAACTAATACTTTCACTGGCTTGACGAACCCAAGAAGTAAACCTATCAGATGGTAGTTGGTAACGATGCCCTAAAAAATAAAACAGGAAGTCACAAGCTGGTCTGTAAATCCAGGCGGTCGGGGAACGAGTCTCGGTGTCCGCGTGGGGCGGAGACTAACGACAGGGCTGTGTTCAGGGAAGTGGCTGGAGGTCCAAGGGGGCGACGACTGCATCACGGGCCGCGGCCCACAGGGCTCCTCAGGCCACAGGAAGAGTCTGTATGTTGTTGCAAGTGGGAAGGAAAACTGGGGGAGACTCAGCCGAGGAGTGACGTCCCCGGACTAAACGACTCCTGGCTGTTTGGAGAAGGGCCTGGTGGGCAGGAGTGGAAGTAAGGAGGCCCGTGGGGAGAGGCTGCAGTGACAGATCCTGGCCGGAGAGGATGGGGTTTTGGCGCCGGAGGGATGTGGCCAGATTCGGGGCCACTTGGGAAGTACAGGCAATGGGCTTTGCTGACGTTTCCAGGGCGCAGCTGGGGAGGAGGAGAGCAAGTGCCTTGCGGCCTCTTCGCAGAGGGCCCGGGACTCAGGAGCCGGAAAGAGGGGGCCTGCGGGAGGGGAAGGGGCGGGCCCCTGTGGGACCGTCACCTGATGGGACCCGGGTGCTCTTTCCCACAGGGGCTGCATCACGTTCTCGGGCCCTTACCCCTGGGCCAACTTCACCATCCTGGCGGTGGGCGTGTGGGCCGTGGCTCAGCGGGACTCCATCGACGCCATAAGTCTGGTGAGACGGGGGGAAGCAGGGTGGTCCGTGGCCCCCACTCTTGCCCCCAAACCCATCCCAGCCCTGTCTCTTCCTTGTAAACAAGGGGCCCCCCACCTTGCCCCCTATTTTCCATTTCTTAAGCCTTGTGAAGAAGCCATCCCCAGCTTCCAGCCTGGCCCACTTCTCAGCCTGTGGGGTCCAAGAACCCCGAGTCTGCTGGTTGCTGTCCCCGAAGGACGCACGGGTGGGTCCCCCCACGCGCCCCAGCTTGGCTTCTCCTCGAGGGAGAATGTCCCCGATAACCCGCCTCTAGGGCCCTCTCAGTGGGGAGGGTCTGGTGGGAGCCCCACGGAGACGGAGCTCCTCTATATCGTGAGATCAGAGCGGACACAGCCCCGAGGGGCAGCGAGAGCTCCCACACGGCCTGTCGGGATGACTGAGAAGGGGGCTCCCATGGTGCAGATGGATTGAGTGAACTCCAAGGGACCTTCCATTTCAAAGGTTCTAGAACCAAGTCTCGTGCCCCACATCACAGGGGGAGTGGTGACAGACTGAGTCCAACCGGGGTCCTGCCTGCTAGCCGATCTGTTTTCCAGCAAGACCTAAGGACACAGGCGGGCAGGGACGGAGCTTCCGTCTGGCGTACATGGTCGGGCAGCCGTGAGCGCGGGACGGAGCATCAAGGAGGACATAAATCCTAATGGCACGTGGTCACCCTTGCAGTTTCTCAGTGGCTTGGCGGCCACCATCTTCCTGGACATCGTCCACATCAGCGTCTTCTACCAGCAGGCCCGCTTCACGGACACACAACGCTTCGGTGCGGGCATGGCCATCCTCAGCCTGCTCCTCAAGCCCTTGTCTTGCTGCTTCGTCTACCACATGTACCGGGAGCGCGGGGGTGAGCTCCCGCTCCGCACCGGTGAGGCCACCACCTCCGGCCGGCTCCCTGACTGACCCCTTGCCGGCCAGGGTGCTGGCAGCGCCATCTCCCACGTCTCCCCTGTCTCTGTCTTGCCTGACCCGCAGCCCAAGTGAGCTGACCTTGCCCTGGGGGACAAGGGCTCAAGGCACGGGGGCAGTGGGGGCGGGGCCTGGCACCGACCCCAAAAACCCGGCTGGAGGAGATAAACGCTCCGGTCTCTGCTGCATGAGCCCAGTGCTCCTATCCCCGCCTGCTGTGAGCTTTCCAGGGCATCCGGCTGCAGGCAGAATTGGCAGCGGGACCAGAGCCCCGTCTCAACCCCAGCGCTGAGCGCCGCCACAGCTGGGTATGCCTCAGTCCCGCCGATGGCTCTGGGCGGCCTGCAGCCTGAGGCCTGTCAGCATTCCCCGGGCCGGTCCCTCCTCTGAGCACCTGCCAGCCGAGGGTCTAGAGCCTGCCCTCCTGCCCTGTGGGGTCTGGGTGGCCAATGGAGAGGGGCTGCTGGCATGCGCCATGGAGCCTCGGCCGAAGCTGGCCCTGAATTTGCCCTGCTCATGTCCCGGTCACCTCAGCCTGGCCCCCCGCAGCCCCTCCCACACCCCCTGCTCATGGCGGCTGGGCCATTTTCCTGTTCTCTCTCACGTACTGCTTGTCTCCGTTCTCTCAGAGAGGTGCGGAGAGAGCGGGGGGTGGTCTTCCACTGTTCCCTCCCAGGAAAAGAGGCCCAGAGGGGCCCATGACCCACCTAGGGGAGCATCTGGGCCAGGGCAAGAGGGGCCTGCGGCCTCCCCGGGACTGATCTCCGCCCTGGCCTGCCCTGGGGTTACGGGGGCCCAGTAACGTTTCTCCCATTAGGCAGATAAGGGAGCTGGAGCCCAGAGCCCCTGGGACTTGTTCAGGGTCAAGTGTGCAGGGCAGGGAGGGGAGCAAAGAGCATGGGCACTTAGAGCCCTCGCCCCTACCTTGCACCCCCCAGCCCAGGGCTCTGGGCTCTGCAAACTTGCCAGTTCTGGGCCTTCTGGACCAGTAACATAGTGTCCACTGTGCCCGGGAGAGGAGCCTGTGAGCCCAGGGCTGGGCGTCCCTCTGCTCAGATGCATGCTGCTCCGAGAAGGCCCCAGCGTGATGGCCAAGAGCACTGGCCTTGGGCTTATGCTGCCTTGGCTTGAATTTCCGTGTCCTCCGCTTCAAGCGCCCTACTGGGGGCAAGTCAGTTCATCTCTTTGACCCTCAGTTTCTCCGTCTGTAAAGTGGGGCCGCCCACTACCTGCACTGGGGGGTTATGGGACGGTTGGCTGAACACCTGCCAAAAGCTGGGGGGGTGGGGGGGCAGCCACCGTCACTGTTGTTCCTGGCAGCGGGGGGAGGGTGGGAGGGTGGTGAATCTTGGATTGGACTTACCGTAGACCGTCTGGAGTCCTCACCCTTCGTTTTTTCCTTACCTTCTTCATCCCCCCCCCACCCCAGGTTTCCTTGGACCATCACAGGAGCGCAGTGACTACCAGACGATTGACTCACCAGAGGCGCCCACAGACCCCTTTGTAGGCTCGGAGGGCAGGGGTCACTCCCCACAAGGGTACTGAAGCCAGTCCGCTTTGGCCCCAGCACAGGGGCCAGTGGAGCAGACCCCAGAGATGGCCCAGGCTGCATCACCCTCCTCGTGCCTCGGATGGCGTCCCAGAGCTGTCCCTGATCTCCACGCCCCTTTCCTGGACTGTGTTCTCCTCTTCCCCATCACCCCAGGCAAGTGTCCTGAGTGGCCAGGAGCCCCGCGCACACCTGTCCCAGACTGGCTGAGGCCTCCGCTCCCTTCGAAGTCTGACCTCGAAGGTGTATGTGGTCTGAGGCTGGCAACCGTGGTCTCTTCCCTCACCTCCGTTAGCGGCTCCGGGCAGCCCTGTCCAGCCATGCCTGAGCCAGGCCTTGCCCACAGTTGGTTGACCTTGCCCACAGAAACTCTGAGAGCCTTGGGTCATGGTCAGCCCCCAGAGCAGTCCAGCATGGAAGTGAGGTCCCTGTGCTTCTCGTGCCTGGTAACTTGGTGCTTGGGGACCTTGGGGCTGGAGGCAGGAGACGTCTGCTGCCCGGAGAACCCCCGTGGCCACCAACTGCCCTTCCGATGGCCATGGCATTCAGGTTTGGGGAATCCGTAGCTGGGGTGTTTTGAGCCATGGTTAATCTCCCAGCTGCGCTGGGGCCTGGACCTGCCATTCCTGGGAAGATTTCTCCTTTGAACCCGCAGGGAAGCTGGGCTTAGCTGCCAGGCCTGCTGTGGCTGGAAGGGGCTCACGACCCAGCTTTGGCCTAGCTTCGGTCCCAGCAGCAGAGGGCGCTGTTCTGTGCGGCCAGTGGGCATCACTGTCTCTGAGTCCGGTGACTTGGTATGGGTTTGCCTCCCTCTCAGCCACTTTCTGGCTGTGCCTTGGAGCGACTTAACGTCTCTGACCTCAGTGTCTTCTGGAAAAGAGCCAGTGCCAGCCCTGGGGGTGATGATAGGAACCAAGTGTGTCGTGTTGGCCCTCGGACAGCTCCCCAAGCCACAGTGAAGCTGGCGGGTGGCTCCATGATCCTGTGATGATGTGGGGTCTGTAGGCAAGGGCGACCTCTTCCTGGCAGACCCCGTGTCCTGGTGTCAGGGCCGACTGGGACCAATACCCGTCCAGAAGCCCCAGGCGCCCCATGGTAGGGTCCTAATCTACATGACTGGACCGAGTGTTGACCTCTGGCTCTCCCAGGCCATCCCAGCTTGTCTCCGGTACAGAATGATCAAGGCCTAGTGCACAACCCCACCACCCTCCTGTATCCATCCATGCCCTGGGGCTCGGTACTTGTTACCGCTGCCCGAGGCCTGCAGGGCTCAACTCTGGTGCCTGCTCTCAGGGAATAGACTTATTAAGAGTCCTCAGTCAGGAGGCAAGAGCTCCAGAAGGGACCCCTGGGAAGAGACCTGTGCTCTGGACCAGAGTGGCCGCAGCTGCAGGAAAGCCGGAAACGGCAAAACCATCAGAAGGAGACAAATAGATAATCCGTGGCACATTCATTGTATGGCTGTGGTTCGGCAGTTTGCGGGAATAAACCAGACCTCTTTCTGTGGACACGGGTCACCCTGTTGTGAGCAAATCAGATTCCAGGGTGGCATCAGCAACTCGAGAGTGTTGGCCTGAATTTAAAACCTCCAAGCAATGCCATATGTCGTTCGCGAGTGTATGGAATGGAATAGAGAAGTGTGGACTAGACAAAAGGATCTTTAAGTCTGTGGTTGAGGCAGCCTTGGGTAGGGGAGAAGTGTGGCATTTGGGGTGTGGGACTAAAAACCCCAGTCCGGTTCTCTTGTTCACTCCAGGTCCTGGCACATGGCAGGTTGCGCTGTGCCCTCCCCTGGGTGTATGTGGTCAGTATGTCAGTTTCCCAAGGGAATGGAAAGGTGGGGGGGGGGCAGTGGGGGCCCAGCTAATAGAGCCTGTGCCAAGCAGAGGGGAGGATATGTTCAGAGAGCCCGGTTCCTCATAGTCCCAGATCCTCAAGTCCAACCAGATCTTTATGGGGTTCGAAGAAGGCCCCCGTCTTAGGTGGGGGTCTCCAGAAGCAGACACTGAACGCAGTGTCTGACTTGGTGCAAAGCGAGGAGGCCCGGGCTTTCTGGTCATTGGCCAAAGGCTGCCCCATAGTTGGGGGACAGTGACTTAGCCTTCTAGGCTCTTCTGGCTCCCTGACCATGCAGGACAAATGGTCCCAGGAGCTGGAGGGCTGTCCTGCAAGAAGAGTGCCATCAGAGACACAGAGACAGTGAGGGCCACCAGTGGGATTTCTTTCCAAACAGCAGGTCTCATAACTGACATCCTAACATTCATTCAACAAGCAACCAAGAGCCTATGGGAGCTAGAGTCTTCTAGCTTGGGGGTGGGGGGCGCGCAGATTCCATTTGGCATGAGAGGTTCCGGGCAGGGGAACAGCTCACAGGAAGGCTTGAGCAGGTTTGTGGCTGCCCAGCCTGTTTCTGGGCATGGTCGGGAGGCGGGAGTGGCTAGAGCCAAGGGAGGGAAGAAGGAATGAGGTCAGAAAGGCAGCAGGGACCAGGTAGCAAAGGGCTAGTAGGTCATTTTGAGGACTTTGGCTTGTTCTCAGTGAGACGGGGGCTGCTGGAGGGCTTTGGGCAGCATGGGATACAATCTGACTCACACTCTAAAAGGACAATGTTGGTGGCTTGGGCTGGGAGGCCGAGATGCGGATGGTGACAAGTGGCCGTGTTGAGCCGAACACCAGGCACCGATTGTCCCTTGCAGGGAAGGACATCAGGCGGTTCTGCCCACTATCAGGGCAATCGGAGGCACCAAGGAAAGCCGCACACTGGCTGGACCACGCTTTACTCACCAGCCTCAGGGGTGGGGGGTCGCGTCGGTCCCCTAGGGCTGGCAGTAACTGACACGGGGCAGTGGGCTTACTCTCCTGCCACAGGGGAAGGACACTCCCCTTCCTCCGGAGGACAGACATAGCCGTGGGCAGGCCAGGTGCCAGGAGACACGCATGTGTAATCAGAACAAAAGAACAAACCTGGGCTTGAAACGGGATGATATTCCCACACAAGGTGACAAGGTCAGCACAGGCTGTCATGGACTCTTTGTCTCCTGGTAAGGAAGTGTTCCAGCCTCAAGGCTCACTGGTACCCAGCCAGTGGGTTTGAAAGGCATTCGCCTAACAGGGCTGCTCTTGGAGATGTTCTGAAGGCAAGGTGCCAGATTCACTCATGGACAGGATGGAAGGGAAAAACAAGAATGCACCATTGCAAGGGTTAGGGCCTGAGCAGCCTGGGGCTCCAGCTGCCACTGACTGGGAGGGAGGGTGGCAGAAGGCCAAGTTCAAGGAAAGGCCAGATGAGCCACACTGAGGAAATGGGGCTTCTCACCACGGTGATGCCAGCTTTTGTAGACACTTGGAAGTACTCTGTATTTTAGTCTAAAGCGTCTGCCGTTCCGGAAACTGTCAGCCACAGGAAGCAAATTCCTCGTGCCTCTGGTCTCTGTCGGTGAGGGCTAAAAGCCCCTTGGCTAGTTTCCAAATCTTGTATTTCTTGTTTCCACAAAGCTGAGCCTCCCAGATGAGGGAGCCAGAGGCAAGCCCTTGTCCCGGGAGAGGTCACTGTCTTCTGGTGGCCAAAACTGGGCCAGAGCCATCGGTACCTGCAGGGGTCCCCCGCCTTAGGCCCATCCTGTGAGTCAGTCCCCAGGATAGCCTGGAAATTCCAACTCTCCCTGCCTCCCTCCAGACCAGCCCTAGAGCCAGCAAGCCTTGATCAAATCCCTACTGCAACCCGTGACTGGCTGGGTAAGAGACATGACAGTCTCTTAACCTGTGACTCAGTTTTCTCATCTGAAAAGTGGGGCTACTCACAGTGCCTGACTCAAGGATTAGTGAAGTCTGACCCTGTGTAACATCAGTGTTTCTCCTTCCCTGTTTACCGGGTTAATTATTCAGAGAGAGGGAGGGGGGTGGCGAGTGTAGGGGAGGGAAGAATTTCCCTCAGCCCTCTTAGAGTCCCTGGCTGGGTCTGAAAATTAAACCGACAAAGATTAACAGGAGAAAAAAGCATGTATGTTTTCTCAAACTTGTACACGTATACGAGAACCTTCCTTCCAAGAGAAGGAAGGCCCGAGGAAGTGACGAGACCAAGGAGCTTTTATAACTTTCACACAAAGAAACAATAAATGTGTGAAATGTTGACAAGACAGGGGTGCTGGGGTGGCTTAATTAGTTAGGCGTCTGCCTTCCGCTCAGGTCATGATCTCAGGGTCCTGGGATCAAGCCCCGCATCAGGCTCTCTGCTCGGTGGGTTGTCTGCTTCTCCCTCGGCTATTCCCCCTGCTTGTGCTTGCGCGCTCTCTCTCTGTCAAATACATAAAATCTAAAAAAAAAAAAAAAAAAAGGAATTGACAAGACAAAGGGGTCTGGCCTGGGGTAGTGAATGGTGAAGAAATAACCAGGAAGATAAGGGTTAAATTAACAAGGTTTGTTTATACAGATTTCTTGGCTATAAATTCCCTGTCTCTGGTGGTAAGAATCATCTTCTTTCCTCCTGGTACAGGGAGAACACCTTTCACGTAGGCGATTCCAGACCTGTTTCGGGAAAGGACGGGGAGTGGGGTCAGAGTGACTTTCTTGCTTCTGCCATTTTTTTCAAACGCTCAGGTTAAGACGTTGGGTATGTCACAGTGCCAGAATTCGAGGGGAGCATGTCCTGAGCCCCATCACCACTCTGACTGTCCATGTATTCATCCATTATCAATTCTATAATAACTTACTAAGTGCTTTCTACAAGCTTTGAAAAAATGGTCAGGAAGTAAAACAGGGGTTGTCTTCACTGGCCACCACAGAACCCTGAGGGCCCCGTTCTCCAGGCAGTCGAGAGCTTGTGTTCATACCTGTGAATCTAAAGACGATTGACAGATTCAACAGGTGATACAAAACATTATCATAGCGAAGATCTATACACAGATTCACAGACTTGAACTTGAGCTTAGAGCTCCCGTAGCCCAGCGGTTTCAGACGTTTTTCCTTCCAAACCCTTGGTTCAAAAGAAATCTAACCCAGGGTATAAAACAGAGCGGGTCTGGCAGAGCCCCCCACTGCCACCGCCACTCTGAGGCCGGGGCCCTGGGGCACAATGTGAAAGTTCTTCTCCTACATCCACCTTATTCCGCAGCTTGGGACACAGGCCCCCGAAGAGGAGATGGGGCCAAGGGCAAGTGGAGACTTCTTGATTTTAGGGCCAGAACGTGACAATGCGGAGAGTGCGGTGCCGGGTAGAATTTAAAAGGAAAGCAACACAACTTCTACAGCTGAACAGTTAGAGACTCGATGGTTGGGGTTAATTCATAGAATAGATACAGCAGAAGAGAGAATCTGCAGCCTTGAAGATATATTTGAAGGAATTACTCAGAACTGAGCAAAAAGCACAAAAGAAGAGAGGGTAAGAAACAAGGGAGAGCATGAGAAGTTCCGACATAACTCTGTGGGAGTTCTAAAGGGGCCCCTGGGAGAGAGGCAATGTGCAAAGGAATAATGGCAGGGAATTTTCCCAAACAGAAGAAATCCACATTTCTAGTTCTCATCTTAGCACTTTGTTCAGCATTGCTTACCTGGCACAGTTCCAGGACACAGCAATACTTTATAACAAATATAGGAACAGGGATACCCAGGTGGCTCAGTCGGGTAAGTGTCAGCCTTGGATTCAGGTCATGATCCTAGGCCCTAGGATCGAGTCTGCCATCAGGCTCCTTACTAATCAGGGAGTCTGCTTCTCCCTCTGCCCCTTCCCCTGTTTGTGTTGTCTCTCACGCTCTCTCTGACAAGTCAATAAATAAAATCTTAAAAAACAAAACAGATATAGAATGAATGGTGCAGAACACCAGAGATGAACACTAGGATCCCCAAAGCGGGGGCTCCTGGCTGGCTCAGTCAGTAGAGCACGTTACTTTCAGTCTCCAGGTCTGGAGTTCAAGCCCCATGTTGGACAGTAGAGATTACTTTAAAAAGCTAATTTAAAAATAAAAATTAAAAAATTCCCCAAGACCCACAACTGTGTACAATGAGTTCTCTTTCCGGCATGAAGGAAATGGGGTCCCCTGAGTGGCCCGGTCCTTCAGCATCTGCCTTTGGCTCAGGTCAGGATCCCCGCATCTGATTCCCCACTGAGTGGGGAATCTGCTTCTCCCTCTCCCACTCCCCCTGCTTGTGTTCCCTCCCTCGCTGTGTCTCTCTGACAAATAAGTAAATAAAATCTTTAAACAAAAAAAGAAGGAATGAAGAAAACAAGGGTCTATTCAGAGAAATGACAACAGATTTTATCACCAACAGACCTTTAATACAGAAACATCTAAAGAACCTTCTTGTGGAAAGAGGACATTTTTCCATAAAGAAGATCTGATATACACAAAGGGAACAGTAAACATATGGTTTAGTGTTCAAAACAATGCTGGTACATTTCAGGAGGGGCTGGCCAGGCACAAAGTATTATAGAGTCCCTTTCTGTCTGGAAGGCAGGTAAACACTGCATTAACTTTAGACTTTGCCGTCTTGGAGAACCACTGAAAAAACAGAAATAGACTGGGTCATTTCCAAGACAGTGTTGGGTGTGGGGTGGACGTGGGGGTTGGCGAGGGAGAGAACTTTGATCAACTGTTTTGTTGTTGTTATTTGATCACTTCTTAAAAAGCCAAGAAAAGAGAAAAAAAGAAACATGAATTTGGACCATTGGCAAACACAAAAATAAGATGGGTTTTATATATCCACGTCATGATCATACCTTTGTCAATGATTTTCTAGAACCTTCCAGACACAGGAAGGCTGAGAGTACAAGAGTGAAAAAAGTTAAACCATGCAGGGGCACCTGGCTGGCTGGGTCAGTGGAGCACCTGATTCTCGATTTCTGCAGCCTGAGTTCGAGCCCCACACTGGGGGTGGAGTTTTCTTTTAAATAAATCTTAAGGGATGCCTGGGTGGCTCAGTTGGTTGGGCCGCTGCCTTCGGCTCAGGTCATGATCCCAGGGTCCTGGAACCCAGTCCTGCACTGGGCTCTTTGCTCGGCGGGGAGCCTGCTTCTCTCTCTGCCTCTGCCTGCTGCTCTGCCTGCTTGTGTTCTCCCCCTCTCTCTCTGACAAATAAATAAATAAAATCTTTAAAAGATTAAAAATAAATAAATAAATCTTAAAAAAAAAAGTCAAACCGGCTAAGGGAGCTGGTGTAACTAAATTGTTATCTGACCATCTTGCCTTGAAGCCAGTCAACGCTTTGAGCACCAAGATCTAAATAACAAAAGGCTCAAGCCACCAGATTGAGGAGGTGATGTTAGCTATGCAGATTCAGGGAGCAAGTAATAATTACCCCCTCGTTCAAGAATTGCTTTAGACTTTTAAAAAAAGTTCTTTGGCATTGATTTGTTAAAGGTTCACAGCAACCAGTGAGATAGTAGAGGAAGCTTACAGCCTCCCCTTTGCAGATGAAAAGCCCGAGGCTCAGAGAGGTTAGGGTCTTGCTAAGGCACACAGCAGCGGAAAGGCTGGCGATCACAGGTCTTCTGATCCCAGGTCAAGCGCTCTTTCCTCTCCCTGTCTGCAAAGGGAAAAGCATACTGTCTGGACAGAAGGGGCGGTAAGCCTTGGCAGGGATCCATGGGCAACAGCGTGGGCAAAGGCTTGGCAGGTGCGAACAGCCTAGAGGGTACTGTGACTGGGCCCAGCACGCCCCACGGGAGGGGGTTTCAGGGGGACCCCACAGCCAGCCGTGTCGCCTGTCTTGCACGTGCAAGAAGCTTGCACAAGGCCACGAGCCTCGCAACTGGAGGCGCGCCAGGACGGGGACCCTCACGGAGGACGCGCGCTCGGGGTGATGGCCCCGCCCGCGCCCTGCAGCCCACGCGGCGGCCCCCGGTGGCCGCCCTCCGGACTCCTGGAGCCACCGCGTGCCCCTCCAGGCTCCGCGGGCGCTGGGCGGTGCGTTCTCTACCGTCCCCCGCCCCCCTACCCTACCCGCCCGGGTCGTTCGTTAGCCCTCGCCAGAGGTCCCCTCCAGGTTCAAGCCCGACGGGGAGAAGGAGGACAGACGCCGGAGGACGGGCCCAGGAGGCCAGGAAAAGTGACCGCCGGTTCTTTGGGTAGAAAGAGGAGGGAGGCTCTGATGTCCTTCTTTGGGCAGGGATGGGGGGGGCGTGTCCAGGGGGCAGACCGAGGTGGGAGAGGTGAGGAGCACATGGATGGACAGACGCGCCCGGGGTCCGGGTGGGGACTCCAACCTGAGGGTTGAGCCGTCTCTAGGCTTTTTTGGAAAGCGTTGGCGGGGCGGGGGGGGGGGGGGGGGGGGCAGTGTCCTGGTTCTGAGCATGCGCTGTGGCGTTAGTCCCCCTTTCACCCCTGGCCCCTCTGCAGCCTCTGAACCGCTGCAGCCGTGGGCTAGACAGGCAGCCCCTTTAAGCTCCAGCTTCCCCATCTCTAGAACAAGCGACCTAATGCCTAGGGCTGCGGTGTAGATTTGACAGGGTGTGTGCTAAAGGCTGCATGCCCTTTGCCATGGTCCCGATGCTCATTTTGCTAGTGTAGAAGCCCCTTTATGGGCCAGGCGTGAGTCCACCTGCAGCAAATACTGAAAGGGAAGAAAAAAAACAGTGGCTCGCGGCTCCCTGGAGGGAGGGGAGCAAACTGTACTTTCTTTGCTCTGTTAGGTGGTGGCAAGTCATGGAGAAAAGTCATGCAGGGTAAAGAAAGGACAGAGTGGGATGCTGTGATCTGATGTGGGGTTCGGGATGGAACAGTCAAGAAAGAATTCTTGAGAAGTTTTCGGTGTAGAAAAAGTGGTTTTCTTAAAGCAGGGGGACAGAACTCATGGGCAGAACATGCTGGACCAGGACTGTGAGGAGTCACTGATTCTAGACTTTTAAGTCTGTGGAGGAAAGGGGGGCTAGAGATCATGTGAGTTCCTCAGGAGTTTTTGTGTGCTGAGAGCAGGGTCTACAGGACCTTGGAGGTCTGGCCATTGTCGAGATAAGGCTGGTTTTCATGTCTAGTAAAACGTCAACGTGAGGGCAGCCATGAGTTCCTTGAGGAAGGTCACGCTCTGCCTGTCTCGGGAATTCAGCAATGGCTGCAGGCTGTAAGGAGATGTAATTTAAGCTTCATTTCTCTGGCTTTTGTTCTCCTCATTCTCCCCCCGCCCCACGCTGAGCGGTTCTGACCCTTAAATCTTTAGGGTTGCAGAGGAAGGAAGGTCTTCTCTTTTGTAATTTCTTCCTGCTGAATAGGAGCGCAGCGATGTCCCTACCTTTGGGTCAACATTGGTCACCTGGGGTATTTTTGTATACACAGGAGTTACCAAGGGCAGAGGCAGCCAGTCCGAGCTAGACAACACAGCTGAATGTCCCTGAGTGGAAAGGATCCTCTGTCGGCAGGATATTAGGTCAGGGAAGTCTTGGCAACAGGCAGGGAGACATTATGGGGGGAAAAAAAGAAGAAGAAGATTAATATTATTAAGTGAAAGAGAAGCCCAATAAAAAAGACCTTTGACCATGGACCAGAATTTTCCTTGAGTCCTTCATTTTTTTTTTTTTAAGATTTTTATTTATTTATTTGACAGAGATCACAAGTAGGCAGAGAGGCAGGCAGAGAGAGAGGAAGAAGCAGGCTCCCTGCGGAGCAGAGAGCCTGCTGTGGGGCTGATCCCAGGATCCTGGGATCATGACCTGAGCCGAAGGCAGAGACTTTAACCCATTGAGCCAGTCAGGTGCCCCCTTCATTTTTGTTTGAAGAGAAGTATGAGATCTTCCAAAGGTTCCGAGGAGTCAGAAGGCGTGTTAGCCCGCACTCTGCGTTCCCGTGAGGAGGGTGCAGGTTTCATTGCTGGTACAGGAGCCCGTGAGGAATGGCCTTCTCATTTTACGGCCGTGGGAAAAGAGCCAGTAGGGGCTCTTCCATTTGGGAGTTAACCGCGCCCCCCTGCTGTATTAGACTTGAAATCCTTGAAATAAACCATGTCTCCTGGGTTTCTGTGGGGTGAGTTGCTAGTAACTGTCAGCCCGGGTGTAGGGAGGATATGGTCTGTGTGTTCCTTTCCCTAGATATTTGAGGAAACCAGAAGAATTCAGAAAATGGTGTTAAAAATCTAATATCTACAAAGACGTTATGGAAACCTATTTTCCCTCTATAATCACCCTCATTTTTTTATCAAAGATAGCCAAATCAAGATTTTAATTCATTTAAAAAATCAATTTTGATTTATTTTAAAAATCAATTTTAATTTTATTTTTTTAAAAGATTTTATTTTATCTCTCACAGCGAGAGAGGGACCACAGCAGGGGGAGTGGCAGAGGGAGAAGCAGGCCTCTGACCAAGCAGGGAGCCTGATGTGGGGCTGGATCCCAGAACCCCAGGATCATGACCTCAGCTGAAGGCAGATGCATACTGACTGAGCCACCCAGGCACCCCTTAATTTATTTTTAATAAGACCAATTTTATTTTATTCTATTCTCCTCCTCCTCCTCCTTCTTCTTTTTTAGAGAGAGGTGGGGAGAGGCAGAGGGAGAGGGTGAATTTTAAGTAGGCTCCACACCTACTTAAACATGGGTTTCAGTCTCATGACCCTGAGATCATGACCTGAGTCAGATGCTTAACCGACTGAGCCACCCGACGTCCCCAAAAGTCCAATTTTAACAAACCTGTCCTAATTATTTACATAAGCTCAGCAAGAATAGTGAGTGATCACATGGATCTTTAAAATCTGCTTTGCTGGAAGTTTTATAAGGAATCTGGGTTGAACTTTGAGTAGCCTCTCTAGGCCAGAAGACAGGCCAAGTGCTTATCATCAGACATGCCTCTAGTACCTGTAAACTGGGGCAGATTCCTCTTCCCAAGTTTCCCAAAGAGCCTGAGGCTCCTGTACCTACCAGGAAATGACATTCCTTACTCACCTGGTGTGGCTGCTGGGATCTCGGCAAGCAAGGTATCAGGCCAACATTTCCAAGGGGCTCTATTGGCTCCGTGTTTTGTAAGGTCAGCCTCAATTCCTTAGAGCTGTCTGGTCACATCTGAATCTATGCATGTCTCTCTCAAATACAACATTCCAGTCAAAGCCTTGGAAAAATAACCCATGTTTCCAAGGGTGTCATGTTACAAGGAGAACAGATTCTTTTTTTTTTTTTAAGATTTTATTTATTTATTTGACAGAGATCACAAGTAGGCAGAGAAGCAGGCAGAGAGAGGAGGAAGCAGGCTCCCCGCTGAGCAGAGAGCCTGATGCAGGGCTTGATCCCAGGATCCTGAGATCATGACCTTTGCTGAAGGCAGAGGCTTTAACCCACTGAGCCACCCAGGCGCCCATTTGTCGAGTTTTACCTGGGGCCCGAGGTGGGGAAGTCGGAAGGGGGCGGTGTAAGTCCAAGGGGCTGCTCTGGGCTCCCGGACAGCAAGGGGAGGGGCAGGAGCCAGTGTGGGTGGAGGCAGCGAGGATGGTCTAGGAGGCAGCGAGGATGGTCTAGGAGCCCCCTCTGCCGGCCACACCCCAGGTGGGGCAGAAACAGGAGGAGGGGGAGGGGAAGGCAGAAGAGGTAGGGTGCCCCCAGGAAGGCTGGAGGTGGACAAAAGCCCAGAGGGCAGAGAAAGACAGATTCTCATCTGTCATTTCCATCAGCTTGGACAGATAAAAAGACAGGTTTTCTTTCCACCACCAAATGGAAATAGGCAGTCCCTGTCCGGCTGGAGAAGACAGGGAACCTCCCCAAAACAAAAGGAATTTCGGCAGCTGCTTGGGAATATTCCTTAAAGTCCCCATCCCAAGACAGACAGCTAGTTCCAATGATCATAGCCATGAGCCTGGCAATGAATGAGTGAGAAGACCCCATATATAGTCTGGAGCTATCAGGAGGAACCGTGAGAGAGAGTCTGTGTCCCCTTTCTCAGGGATGGCTCGTATTTTGTCCAGCAACCTGGGCTGATTCGGAGGAAGCCTGTTCAGACAGTCGTCATCCAATATGTGGGGAAGGGGTTTTCTAGATTGTTGAGTGGCCAAACACATTCTACAAGAGGCCATTAGGTCAGGGTCCTGATTTAGGGCCGTGAAGGCCTGGGCATAGGGTACCTCCATCCACTTGTCCTGTTTCCTGCAAAAGAGATCTAACAGATAGATCGTACTGAAGTTTAATGCCCCGTTAACAGGCCATTTTCCCTCATCTCTTTGCTTTTTGTTTCTTGTTTTTAAGATTTCATTTATTTGAGAGAGAGAGAGCATGCACGCACACTCATGAGTGGGGAGGGGGCAGAGGGACAAGCAGACTCCCCACTGAGCAGAGAGCCCAATGCGGGGCTCCATCCCAGGACCCTGAGATCATGACCTGGGCCGATGTCAGATGCTTAACCGAGGCACCCAGGCGCCCTCCTCATCTCCTAAGGAGGACTGAGGCCACGCAGTGTCACAGAAGATCAGTTCTTTCTGAAGTCTACGATCCAGATTGTTTCCAAGTGGGTAAAAAGGCTTCGCAAGGGAGAGTCCTTAAAGAACTGAAAAGGTTCATGATCAAGAAAATCCTCTCTCCCCCACCCCAATCCCAGTGTTGTCCCACGTGGGATATATCACATGGTGTCAAAATGACCCAAGGTGTCCCTCTAAGGAAATTGCTGTGATCACCACCCCACCCTGTAGGAGGGATGCTGGTGTTCCCCTCCCCCCTCCACCCGCTTCCCAGTTGCATCCTAGCCTACAAATGCGAGTCGGTGAATGGCCCAAAATACCATGCCGCGCCTTGCCTTGCCATGCTGTGCCAAGAAGAACCTACCGTTTTTTAACCCATGGAACACACTACAAAAGTTTGACAAGCAGAAGTTACCTGATGTTGTAATTTACGTAGTAGAGGACATCGACAGGAAATAGTAGAAAATGTAGAAATCCATCATGGTCTAAGCAACATTCCAATACATATAGTCTTTATAGCTGACTTCCCTAGGAAATGGTTCTAGTTGGGTTTTAACTCAGTCACGTACTGGTTTTGGCCGGCTCCCAGCGGAGGTCCCGTAGCCAGAAGCAGTTGGACCAGAGATGGGAAAAGGGTCACATTAGACCCAAGGCGGAGGAAACCTCCCATGGGAGTCTGAAGATTGGTAGCCATACTAGTCACTTTAGTGGCCATCCTGTGCCCAAGACAGACGACTTTGTATAAGAATAGGAATAAAGAGGGGCCCCTGGGTGACAGTCGGTTAAGCATCCGACTCTTGGTTTCGGCTCAGGTTGTGATCTCAGGGTTGTGAGATCAAGTCCCTACATTATCTTTGTGCTCAGTGACGCCTGCTTGAGATCCTCTCTCCCTCTTCCCCCTGCTCCTCTCCCCAGCATGTGCAATCATTCTCTCTCTCTCCCTCAAATGAAAAAAGAAATCTTTAAAGACTAGGATAGAATTCTTGGGACATTTTTGGTGCAAAAAAGGTGGTTTTCTTAAAGCAGGGGGACAGGACCCATGGGCAGAAAATGCTACACCAATATTGTGAGGAGTGGCTGATTCTATACTTTTTTTTTTAAGATTTTATTTATTTGGGGCGCCTGGGTGGCTCAGTGGGTTGAGCCGCTGCCTTCGGCTCGGGTCATGATCTCAGGGTCCTGGGATCAAGTCCCGCATCGGGCTCTCTGCTCAGCAGCGAGCCTGCTTCCCTCTCTCTCTCTCTGCCTGCCTCTCTGTCTACTTGTGATCTCTCTCTGTCAAATAAATAAATAAAATCTTTAAAAAAAAAAGATTTTATTTATTTATCAGATAGGGATCACAAGTAGGGAGAGAGGCAGGCAGAGAGAGAGGGGGAAGCAGGCTCCCCGCTGAGCAGAGAGCCCGATGTGGGGCTTGATCCCAGGACGCTGGGATCATGACCTGAGCCGAAGGCAGAGGCCCTAACCCACTGAGCCACCCAGGTGCCCCTGATTCTAGACTTGTAAGTCTGTGGAGGAAAGGGGGCTAGAGATCATGTAAGTTTCTCAGGAGTTTTTGTGTGCTGAGAGCAGGGTCTACAGGACCTTGGAAGTCTGGCCGTTGTCAAGATAAGGCTGGTTTTCGGGGCACCTGGGTGGCTCAGTGGCTTAAAGCCTCTGCCTTCAGCTCAGGTCATGATCCCAGGGTCCTGGGATCGAGCCCCGCATCTGGCTCTCTGCTCAGCGGGGAGCCTGCTTCTCCCTCTCTCTCTGCCTGCCTCTCTGCCTACTTGTGATCTCTGTCTGTCAAATAAATAAATAAAATCTTTAAAAAAAAAAAAAGATAAGGCTGGTTTTCGTGTCTAGTAAAACATCAACATGAGGGCAGCCATGAGTTCCTTGAGTAAGGTCACGCTCTGCCTGTCTCAGGAATTCAGCAATGGCTGCAGGCTGTAAGGAGATGTAATTTAAGCTACATTTCTACATTTCTTTGTTGTCTTCATCAGGGACCCACTACAGTCAGGGGAGAATGGCCAGGGAAGGGCTCACTGCCATGGTTAAGGCTGGCCTTGAAGGGGAGAGGCAGAAAGTCCCAGGCAGAGGGAACAGCAGGTGCAAAGACCCTGAGGCAGGGACACACACAGCATTTTTGAAGAACATTTCGAGGAGGCTGGTGTGTTTGGAGCAGAGAGAACAAGAGGGACAAGGGGTGAGGTAGGTAAGGTAATGAGGGAGGGGCAGATAATGCAAGACAGGGGCTCAGCAAACGTTCTTAAAGGCCGGAGAATAAGTGGTTTAGGCTTTTTTTTTTTTTTAAGATTTTATTTATTTGACAGACAGAGATCACGAGTAGGCAGAGAGGCAGGCAGAGGGAGAAAGCTGAGCAGAGAGCCCAATGTGGGGCTCGACCCCAGGACCCTGAGATCATGACCTGAGCCGAAGGCAGAGGCTTTAACCCACTGAGCCACCCAGGCGCCCCATTGGTTCCGGCTTTGATGACCACAAGGTCTGTGTTGCAACTACTCTGCCCTCATATCAAGAAAGCAGAGGAGCCATAAATCACTAGAGGTAGTTGGGTTCTGAGAGAACCTGACTTACATAAGAGACAGGCTCCCTGGTATTGGACCTTGAGGGCACGAGCTCAGAAGAGGAGGAACCAAAAGAGGTGAGTGGGAAGGAGGCGGCAGGCAGGAGAGAGGGAAGGAAACACAATCAAAATCCAAACTCTGCGCACTGAATAAAACCAAGCAGGAAGACTGAGTCATGGCAAGGTTCTCTCCCTGCGAGCCAGGAAACTCAAGGCTACAGGAGCGTTGAGTTCCGACTGCGCACAGAGTAAGGGGTTTTTATGGGATAAATGCAGAAGTTATTTGGTTTTTAGAACTGACTGATCTAGAGCTAAGGGTCTTTCTTACTTGGATTCAAGGGACTCCAAGGGAACAAGGAAGTCCAGAGAGTGCACGAACAGACTTTGGTGGTCAGGAATTGGTGGGTGTCCTTGGCTGATTTGTGAGAAGGACTCTTAAGTTCCTGTAAGGTTAGGTTAAGTGTCCTTTATGCACCTGCGTTGGCCATCTCCATTCTGCCTTGACATAAGAGTCTTCATTTTAGTTTGGTTCCACACCTGAGAAGAGGGCATCCTGGAGTCAGGGAGTCCCAGGGCTCCCAGGGGACGAGTGAGTGAGCCCCATCCTCTGCGGCCTCTGCCTCCAGAAGACCCAGGGCTGCGGGCTGGCCAGGAGCGTGGCATCTCGGGGATCAGCTGGAAGAAAGCAGCTTTGAGCGGGTGTGGGTGGGGGAAGCCAACAGCAGGGAGGTCGGCAGAGGTAGAGATGGGAGAGGAATTGGGATTTGGGTGTGGTGAGAGTGGGAGAGGTGACCTGGAACCTGGAGGCTCAAGAAGGATGATGGAGGATGGTTTTTGGTTGTTTCACTTTGTTTTTTAAAGTTCAGGAAGTACTCATAGCAATAATTAAGTGCTTAAGTGCTTGTAGGAATGATTCAGTATAAAAGGGGGAAGCCTTGGTGGGGGGTGGTTTCTGGAGCAAGGACATCGAAGCCAGTGTCCCACCGCCCAAACTCAGCGCCCCAATTCAGGCCTGAGTCTGCTGTGGGACTCTGGGGGTCATGGGTGCTTTTCCTGATTCACAGAACGGCACCTGGGAGGCCAGTGGTGGCCCTGGGCACTGTCCTTGGGGAGGCAAGACAGGATGGCCCCCAGAGGGCAGGGGAGGGTCAGACTGGGAATGGGACCACACAGGATGGCGGAAGGACCAGGAGGCTATGGCCGGGAAGCTGGCTGGCAAAGGAACACCAAGCATTTCTCTTCCGATCGCCCTATTTTCTGACTGCAGCAGAAAGCAAGGTCTGCTGGAAGGGTTGGGCGGGGGAAGAAGTGGTGGCAGGGGTTTGAGGACAGAGGAGAAAGTGTGACTTGGCATCTGGGGTGGGGGGAGCTAGGGTGTGAGTCTCCCACAACCTTGCCCTGACTTGGGAGGGAAGGTGGTCATTTGGAGTGAGGTGGTCCGTGCAGCAGTAGGTGAAAAGTACTGATGCGCGTTGAGCAGAGAGAGGAGGGGTGCGGGGCCGGGGGGAGGGTGCGCCAAGGGTGCTTATACGCCCGCGTAGTTAAACCTTGGAAGGAGGGGTGAGACAGCAAAGCAGTGAGGGACTGTCGGAGGTCGGCAGGGCCAGAGAATGGGGTCTGATGGGGGAAAGACCACTGCATCGGGTGCTGGAGGGTGGGGGTGGGCTCTGGAGCTGAAATTATGGAGTGGGTGCAGTTATTTAGGGTGACCGAGTCTGGGGGCCCCATGGGAGCAGGTGGTTGAGGTGGGACAAAGGGCAAGATGGTGGGAAAGGAGAGATTGAGGACTCTGCACGCCAGGAGTGGGAGGTGTCGGCCGTGTGGATGGTGAGATCGCAAGAACGGTGGTGTGTGTTGGAGACTGCAACAGTGAGCCAGAGCTGAAACTTTTAAGGAATGAGGGGACAGGGCCTGGACTGGTTTCAGGGCCTGCCTGGAGCTTCGGACTGGAGTGTTCTGGAGAGAGGAGAAGGCGGGAAGCTGCAGCAGGAAGCAAAGAGGGCCCCCCCCTCTCCCGGCCCAGTGGTCTGAGAGAGCCCACACCTGAGAGGGCTGCCTGGGAAGCAGGGGCCACAGAGAGAGGTCTGTGGTCAGTGTTAGAAGGAGCAGGTGCTGGAGGACACGAGACATTTTCAAAGGAAAAGGGGTGGTGTGGTCTGACCAGGACAGCTGGGGTTGGGCCCCAGGGCAACCAGGGGTGCTGGTGAAGGGTGAAGTGTGGACCAGGGCTGGGCTGTGGCCTGGCGGGAGCCAGGCATCGTGTCCTTGCCCTTCAGAACCCATCTGTGATCAAACAGGTCAGACTGCTGGCTGTGGTGTGGACCAAGGACGCTGTTGCCTTGGCTTTTCCCTGGAGCTTATGGAGCTGAGACCTGATGCTAGCCACAAGGAGAATGTGCCCCCCAGGCCCACGGCGCCCCTGAGGCCAGGCAAGACGCTTAATGGGCTGGGTTGGGTGTGGCAGGAGCAGCTGTTGGCTCCCAGCTCCCTTCCCATCAGGCCAGCCCCGGGCCTCCCTAATTCTGGAGGTCGGCTGGACCAGGACAGCGAGGCCAGGACAAAGTCTTCCCAGCCTGGGGCTGAGCAGACAAAGAGTGGGCCTGGCTGGGACCCCTGGCTGGGAAGGGGACCCCCCTGGCCCCCAGGGCGGTCTGTGCTGGGGTAGTGGCTCAGGCTCTTGGAACTCCAAGAAGGCGACAGAGCTGGTCCAGCCAAGGACAGAAGCTGATCCCAAGCAAATTCAGATTCTGACTCACATGGCACTTTCTCCAAGCTCTAGCTGTGTGACCCCGGGGCGAGTGGCCGAACCTCCCTGAGCTTTAGTTCCTGTCCTCAAAGGTGCAAGTCTTCTGGCCCACTCCAGATGCTGGGTCCTCCCAGGCAGCCCCCAGGAAGCCTAGTCTCCCACTGTGCATCGGCCTTGGGGACCGGGGAGACTACGCCCCACCCCGCGTCCCCCAGAGCCACTCCCTTGCAGCTGTTGGATGTGTTGGGTCTTGTTCTAACCCCCGGGGCTGTCCCCCATCACCCCTGCCCAAGCCAGAAATCAGTCGTCCTGGACTCTACTCTTCCCTTCATCTGCTCCCCGCCGCCCCTCCTTCCGAGCCTCCACAGCAGATCCGAATCTGTCTCCAAATTCTTTCCTCCATCCCTGCCACCCCTGATCCCAGCCCTGTCATCTCTCACCTGGGATGCCCTCAACAGCCTCATTCCTGTCCCCTGCTTCCCTCTCCCCTCCTCCCTGCCTGCACCCCAGCCCTGCTCCCTGCAGCCAGGCACCGAGTCAGACCACCCCTCGGTCCACTGGGGGAGTCCTGGCCCCCCCACCTGGGTTCCTGCCTCTGACCAGCACCCCCAACCCACCCGAGCCCTGACCACCAGCTCCTCCCCAGGGCACGACTGTCTCTCTTCTCTTTAGAGCAGCGGAGATTCCTGAAGAGCCGAGATGTCGGCGCGGGCAGCGGCCGTGGCCGGTGGGTGCGCGTGAGCCAGGCCCAGAGGGGAGAGCCTGCGACCACCCCCTCCCCGGGGGCCGTGCTGCGCCAGGAGCCTTGCCGAGTCCAGACCAACCTGGCTGGACAACGGAGCCCCAGCCTGAGCCCCGGCCTGATGAACGCAAGCCTGCAACAGCAGAGTAACCTGCAGCCCCCCGCCGGCACGCCCCGGGGGAGGGCCAGAGAGTTGGCCATCCCGCAGAGTAACCTGAGCCTGAGGGGGACCAGCTCCGCTCAGGGCAGAAGTCCCATCAGCCACCGCCTCTGGCCCGACATGACACCTCAGGGAAGGCCTTGCCCCCAAGGATCCCTGGCTTGCCCATGGTCCAGCCTGAGACAGTCCCGGCTGCTGGCCACAGACACCCCCGGCTCAGATGTCCAGCCTGACGCAGGCTTTGGCCCTTTCAGTGGGCACACACGGCCAGGCTCCAGACCCTGGTGTGACCTGGGGGGCGGGCCTTCTAGGCTCAGAGGGAAACCCCTCACCCTGGAAGACCTGACCGTCCCTGTCCAGAGCCAGGCTCGGGCCCCATCCCAAACGGCCATCCACCAGCTGTTGGCCTCCGTGCGACACCTGGAGCACGCAGTCAACCATCTCAGGTGCCAGGTGTGCCAGGCACCCAGCAATGGCCAGGTACTCCCCGCCCACCCCTAGCCCAGCCAACCTGTGCCTGCTTCCTGGGATGGGAGGAAGGAACACCTACCAGGTCTCAGGGAAACTGCGCATTTCCCAGAGACACAGGGGACCCAGGCTGCCCTCTCAGACTCTCGGGCAAGCAGGAAGCCTGCGTCCCTGGAGATCACGCTGGGGATCCTGACTGGGGATTTCCTTGACCCTAAGCAGGGCGTCCTTCAGGCCAAGCCCCTGAGGCAAGGCGAGAACTTCTCCCCGGGACTGACATACGGCAGCGGGCAGAAGGGAGCGCCCCGGGTCCCTCGAGGTGCGGGCAGCAAGGAGCCCAGACTCTGCTCTTCGGCCAGCTCCGGGGCTGCCGGGCGTGTCCCACCCAGGCGGGAAGGAGGAGAGGTGACTCTGCAGGAGCAGGTCCACGAGGAAGAAGAGAGCACGGCTTCCTGCCCACCGGACGCAGCCCCAGCAAGGATCACCGTGCAGGTGGAGGCCAGAGGAGGCTTGGCATGGGAACTGGGGGACCCCCAGAGGGCTCCTCCCGGAACTCTCATGGCCAGCTCGCTGCCACTACCCTGTTGGGCAGGCAGGCTTGGCAGAGGGTGTCCTGTCCTGCTCGCTCCTCAATCTGAGAACTGTGTCATGTCTTTTGGCTTCCCAAGAAAAAAGCCCGAAACGTGGTGAGCCTGGAGTCCAAGACAGCCTGGTGAGGCCATGGGATGGGGGGTGGGGGCTGGCCACCCTCCTGGGACAGCTGCTCCCCCATTTGCCCGGGCCAGGGGAGACAAGCCTCTGATGGAAGTCAGGCCCTGGCAGCAAGTCCTCGAGGGACTTCCAGGGGAGGGGACTTCCTTCCCACTGCCCCTGCTGGGGAAAGCAAGGGCCCTCCCTGGCCCCAGGGACAGGGACATGGGGACTGCTGTTGCTGCTGCTGGGAGTCTGTAACCTCTCAGGCTGCCTGCACTCTTGGCCATCCAGGAGGCACTCTGCGGCTCCGGGAGCTTTCCTGGCCAGGACTTCCTGGGCTGGCCACCAACAGAGGGTGTTGTTCCAGCCCACAGCTGGCCTTCCTGCTGCAGCGTGGGGCATCAGGGCTGGGCAGGTGCCCCGGGTGGGGCGCGGCCCCCAGGTGCTTCCTGGGGCCCACCCCCCTGATCAGCCCCGGTCTGGCCCCAGCCGGCAGTGGCTCTCCAGATGTTTCAGAACGTGGTGGCACTTGGTGCAGAAACGCCGGGCAGCAGCTGCAGCGGTGGCCCTGGGCCGCCGGCAGCTGCTGCGCAGAGGCCTGTGGGCGCTTCGCCGGGCTCCGCGGATCTGGGAGGCCCAGCTGGAGGTGGCGTGGCAGCGACACACTCAGGCCCTGCTGGCCCAGAGCTTCCAGAAGGTCAGGGACCTCCTGGTTGGGCCATGGGGCAGTGATGAAAGGCTCGTATGTCGGGGAGGGCGTTCCCCTGGGCACCTGTTCTGCACCTCCTGAGTGATCTGCGGGAGAGCAGGTGGAGGGCCACCCAGACACCTGCACCAGCTCTGCTTGAGATAGCATCCTGCCTCCACTACTTTCTTGGTTCCACAATTTCTTGCTGTGTGACTTTGGGCAGGTTGCTTAACCTCTCTGTGCCTTAGTTTCTTTCACTCTAAAATGGGATGATAATAATAGTACCTACCTCTCAGGGTTGTTGTGAGGTTAAGTTAATAGCACATAGCAAGCGCTCCGCCATATGGGTGGTTTTCTGTCTTTCACTACAGGTTAGCTAGCCAGGACTGGCAAGGCACGTCTGTGTTCTTCCCTCCTTGGGAAAGGGGGTGCTCTGGGAGGGCCCAGCTCCAGGTGTTGCCTCCCAAGGAAAGCACTGCATCTTGGGCTCCTTCTCTCCATTCGTTCATTTATTCCCAAAGGGCCCGGGCAGTCTGCAGGTTAAGACCGAAGGCTCTGTGGTCAGACTTTTCTGTCCCCACACCCCATCCAGGTGCCTCTTCTTGGGGCACATTTGAGGCTGCCGCTGACATCCTTCTCTCCCTCTGTCTTCCCCAGTGGAGAAACCGGATTCTGCAGCAGAAGCAGGGGCAGCCCCACGTCCAGACTGGGACGGGACCCCCACCCTCTGGGGTAGGACAAGGCCAAGGCCCCTCAGGAAGGGAGCCGGTGGCGGACCCCATCAGGAGTAGCAGGTAGTCCTGGACAACCCCGTGGCGCATTGGTCAGTGTGGCCTGGGCCGTGCCGGTGGCCTCCCCTCCCCCGCTTCCTGCCTCGGTGCCCAACCCCCTCCCGGCTCCCCCCACAAGAGAATGAGGATGAAGTGGACAAAGATTTGTGCAAAAGTATGTCCACAGCTGCATTATTCACACCTGCCTCTTACTGGCATTATTTCTGATCGTAACAGTAGCACGTGCTTGATTCGAAAAAACACCCCAGAGAGTTATCTGAACCTTTCACCGCCCTTCCCCACATATCCCCCTTCCTAGAAGCAGTTTCCTGGTATTTGCATGGAAGTTTTAGCGATGAGGATAAATGGTTGTGCTATGTTAGATGGGGGGAAAGGCAAAAAATGGTGTGTAAGGTATTTTTCGTGCACATGAAACGATACAGAAGGAAAAACAGTGAAATGTCGCACAATTACTGAGCACCACCGAACCGCGCACTTAGAGATGGTTAAGACGGTGTATTTTACCAATGCTCAGAGTGAGAATCAATCAATATTTCCTCCAAAAAACATGCTAAAATAAAGAGATAGTGCTTAGTGAAATTCAAGTTGGCCATATCCTCTCCATTCCCTCAGTCGTCCGCTACAGCGAAGTAAGGGTTTTGTTCCTACTTGTAAATGAAACAAACGTGTTTAAAATAATCATTCAAATGCCATTTGTTTGAATACATGTTTGCGGTAAGAATCCAAACAGGATTGAAGGGGCACCTGGGTGGCTCAGTGGGTTAAGCCTCTGCCTTCAGCTCAGGTCATGATCCTAGGGTCCTGGAATCGAGCCCCACATCAGGTTGTCTGCTCAGCGGGGAGCCTGCTTCCCCCTCTCTCTCTGCCTGCCTCTCTGCCTACTTGTGATCTCTGTCTGTGAAATAAATAAAGTCTTTAAAAGAAAAAGGAAAAATAAATTTAAAATTCAAACAGGATTGAAGAGAGTGAAACAGGCTCAGTCGTTAAGTGTCTGCCTTTGGCTCAGGTCATGATCCCAGGGTCCTGGGATCGAGCTCTGCATCGGGCTCCCCACTCATCGAGGAGCCTGCCTCTCCCTCTGCCTGCTGCTCCCCCTCCTTGTGCTCGCTCTCTGTCAAATGAATTTTTAAAATCTTAGAAGAGAATGAAACAAAGGCAGAACCTCCCCCCAAGTTGCTTCCATAATCAGGGATGACGTGGAGAGAACGGGGTGGGGGAGGGGCAGCTCATTGCGCCATCATGCCGTGGTGGGTGGCGGGGCAGCTCATTGCGCCATCATGCCGTGGTGGGTGGCGGCCAGGTGGCCAGGCTGGGACTGCACGCTCTCCCTCAGCCCAACCCGGGTCATTGCTTCCTCTCTCCCGGCAACTTTACTTGCAGTCCAGGGAGTCCGAGGGAGGAGGCAGGAGCCTGGCCGAGACCAGCTGGAGGCAATGGGGTAGAGCAGATGCTGCAGGTCTTACAACAACTGGCCGGTGAGCTGTGGGCCCCGGGAAAACAGGGGAGAGGGAGCGGGGCTGGCCCCAAACACCCACACTGGGCAGGGCTGCAGCTCCTGCATGAATGAATATTTACTGAGCATCTCCTGGGACAGCTTCCCAGACACGATCTCATTTGAGCGGCCAGGGACCTGGGCAGTGTACAGTTTGTGCCCATTGTACGGTTGGGAAAAGTGAGGCACAGAGAAGTTGAGTGACCAACTCAAGGGCACACAGTATGAGAGGCGCACATCCTGTATTCGTGTCCTGATGCTAATTCAGGCCCTGCAGAAGCTTGAGTGTTCGAACCGGAGGGTCCCTCACATCACTCACTCACGGGGAAAACGGAGGCCCAGAGACGGGGAACGACAGAGCCTCCTCCTGTCCTGATCCTCCCTACTCTCTCTCTCCTCGTTCTTCAGTCTTCCTCTTGTGGTTCCATCCGAAGGAATGGGCCTGGCAGGAGAGGGGGGTCCAGGGAGAGGCCTCCCAGGTCTCACTGAGGACTCAGAGGAGGGGGAGGCCTCCCCTAGCTCCGTGCTCTCCTGTGACATGTGCACCCAGGGGAGCCTCTCCGGACCCTGAGCAGCAGAGAGCCTGGCTCAGCAGGTAGGGAGGAGCGGAAGAAGGTGGGAGTAGGGACCCCCTTCCTTGAGGCAGAGGGGTTTGGTCCTCAGCAGAGCTTGGTGCCGGCCACCCCCAGCCCCCCTCCAGGAAGCATGGCCATCACAGTGGGTGCGCCCTAAGTTAAAGTGTTGTGAGGGGGAGGAACACAGACCCCTAAGAGGGTCTTTCCCATGTTAATTTTTTATGATGCGACATTTACATCCTACACGAAAGTAAAGAAAATAGATACTAACGCCCAGTGTGCCCATCACCCAGCTTCAAGAAAATCACCTCCTGGGGACGCCCGGGTGGGGCAGTGGGTTGAGTGTCTGGCTCTTGGTTTCAGCTCAGGTCACCATCTCAGGGTCCTGGGATCGGGCTCCGTGTCGGGCTCAGCGTCGAGTCCCTAGGAGCTTCTCTCTCTCCCCCTCCCTCTGCTCCTCCCCTTCATGCTCTCTTCCTCTTTAAAAAATAAACCAATAAAATCTTTCAAAAAGAGAAAGAAAAACACCTCCTGAAAACCCGGTTTCATCTGTACCCCAGTTGCTCCCCCTACGTTATTTTAAAGCACCCCCCCCACATCATACCGTTTCACCCGTAAATACTTCTGTACCGTCTCTAAAAGATAGGGACTCTTCAACGACATAACCATCGTGCCATGATCATGCTTAAAAGTGAACATTAATTGCTTAATGCCAAAAAACATCTGATCAGCCTTCACATTTCCCACTGTTTTACAGGCACACATTCTGTTAGAGCTTGTTTGAACCAGGATCCAAATAAAGTCCTTACATTAAAGTTGGTGGATAAGCCGTTAAGGTCTTTTTGAGCTCTGGGGTCCCTTCTAGTTTTTGGGGGGGGTTGTTTTTCTTTGCAGTTTATCTGTGGAGGAAACCAGGCTGCTGGTTGAGTAGAGTTTCCCCGGGTCTGATTCCTGCTGACTGCATCCCCCCCCCACCCCGTGCAGTTTTTCTCTCTTTTTAAAAGATTTTATTTTTATTTATTTGAGAGAGAGAGGGAAGGAGGGAGAGCACAGAGGGAGAGGGAGCAGCAGACTCTCAGCTGAGCAGGGAGCCCCATGTGTGGCCCCGGGATCACGACCGGAGCCCAAGGCAGATGCTTCACGCACTGAGCCACCCAGGTGTCCCCCCGCCCCCGCCAGTGCTGTTTCCTAGGAGAACTTTGAGCTTGACCGCAGTTTCACGGAGATGTGAGGGTGAATGTTTGGCCCGTTGAGGGAGAGCCAGCAGGAGAGCACCCGGCAAGGGATCGGCGCAGGCAAAGGCCCGTGACAGGGGAGTGTGGGAAACTCAAAGGACAGCTTGGTAGCCCAAGGTGGGGAGCCGGGGGACAGGGGAGGGTTTAAGGTGATGATGGAAAGGCATCACGCATGGCCTTGAAAGTGGTGTTGAGGAGCTGACATGCTGTCCTAAGCGCAAGGCAGGGAGGGCAGGGCAGGGGGGCGGCAGGGCAGGGGGGCGGGGGGCGCTGGAGGTTTTCAGCCGGAGAGTAGGACCACGGCATTTGAGCTTGGGAAACGATCACTCTGGCCACGGAGCCGTCACTGCCTGGAGGGGCCCCGCGTGGATGCGGGAGGCCAGACGGGAGGCTGCTGAGGCCATCCGGGCACCCAGGGGTGAGGGCGTGGTGGCCCGAACAGGTGCAGAGTGTGAAGGGGCTCGTCCCCGGTCTCAGCACTGGCACAGGGCTGGTGGCTGTCGCTGCCGTCATTACTACTACTACCGGCACCTTCTCTGGGCTCCGCAGGTGCTTTGGGGTCTGGCAGAAGTTCGTGCTAAGAGCAGCCGGGTACCGGGACCGCCTGGCCCGCCGCCGGGCAGGGACCCTGAGGTTATGTCTGCAACAGTGGAGGTGGATGAAACAGCTCCGGGCCTCGGATGGAGCGAAGGTGACCCAGCTGTTCCTCTGCTGCCAGAAGGCGGGTGAGCGAGCCAGGGGCAGGCCGAGGGGCTCCCTTTCCCTCCCACCCCAGCAAACATTGTCACCTAAGCTCCTTCTGTGGTGGGCCCCAGGGGAACTGATGGCTTCTCGTGATGGGGGGGTGGTGGTACCCGGAGCATTCTGGAGGTACAGTCTGACGGCCCAGGAGGGTCCAGGAGGGGTCCCCAGAACGGGCAGGCCTTGGCTGGGCCCCATCCTCGCTCCGGGTCATGAGCTTCTCTAGGCGAGCAACTTTGTTCCATCTTTCGCTAGGAGGGGATGTGGTCGCTGCTCTCTGAAGCTCCTGATCTGGGAGATCATTCACAGCCCTTGTTTCCCTCCCCCAGAATCTGATAGGGGAAGATGGGATCTCCGAGGTGTCTTGGAGGAGAGGATTTGGAGGCAGTGGTGGGGGGGGCAGTGCCTGGGAGGGGAGTTCCTAAGGAGGGGTGAGGCGGGCTGAGGCTGCCACGGGTTCTGCCAAGGGCTTTGGGTGAAAGGAGGTCACTGCGGATGTGGCTGATTCATCCTTTGACGGCTCCCTAGGGAACACGGTCCTCTGCAGTTTGGCGCCCAGAGGGGCCACAGCCCAGGGCCTGGGGGTCATGGCTCAGGCCCAGGGGCTGCCCCCGGAGCAAGGCAGGGGCTCCCTGCAGGAAGCCTGCAAGAGATTGGCCCTGCACCGGGTGCTGCTGCTCTGGAGGACACGGCTGTCCCAGCGCCAGAGGGCTGAGTAGGTGTCTGCAAGCCTGTGACCCAGGGTTGGGGGGGCATGTGAGTGGAGCTCAGCCCTGGGAAGTGCCCCATGGGGGATGGGCCAGGTCCTGCTCATCCCCAGGCTCTTGCAGAGGGCACCACCCCCTCCCCAGGCCCAGCATGCTGCCATACTGGTGCAGGGCTGGGGGAGGTGGCCCAGGGGCCTGGAGACAGTGACTGAGCAGAGAGTGAGCTGTGGGAGCCATGGGGTAGCGGGGGACACAAACACAGACCTCTTACCAGGGCAGCTGGAACCTGACAGAGAGCTTGCGTGCTCTTCTCCAGGATGGGTGGGAGCCCCCTGGTGGCAGGAACCGTGCCTGCGTCTCCTTGGTCTGGCAGGTTGGAGGCATGGTCCCGAGCCCGTCTGCCTCATTACAGAGCTAGAGAAACTGAGGCTCAGAGGGCCGAGCAGCTTGCTCGGAATCACCCTGGGAGTTAGGAGCAAGAAGGTCGCTGTTGCTTTTCTACAAGACAGTCATGGCTGAGACCCAGAGTCCAGACTGGTGGCTGCCGGGGAGGGGATAATGGGGGTCAGGAGGGGCCGGCTGCCCTGGTGGGATGTCAAGCAGAACGTAAGCCAGCGGTTGCAGGGATAAGTTGAAAGCCCCATAGTGGGATGCCTGGGTGGCTCAGTCAGTTAAGGGTCTGCCTTCGGCTCAGGGCATGATCCTGGAGTCCTGAGATCAAGCCCCAGGTCAGGCTTCCTGCTCATTGGGGAGCCTGCTTCTCCCTCTGCCCCTCCCCCCACTCATGCTCTTTCTCTCTCTCTCTCAAATAAATAAAATCTTAAAAAAGAGAAAGCCACATGCCAAGTATCCATCATCCCACACCCACTTGGTCCACTTGGACCCTTTGTCTCTTTGAATGAAGCCCCTAGAATTCCCAGGGAAGTCAGTTCACCGTGATCCCTCAGAATGTAGCTCTCCCTCCTGCCGTCCATCCTCTAGCCTTTGGGCACCAGGGCACAGTATCTCCTTCCGACATAGCTGGGGCTGTCCTGTGCTCTAAAATAAACTTTTGGATCCCCGCCTTCTGCTATTTGGAGTTTGGGGAAATGGCCTTCCACCAGGCCTCAGTTTTCCTATCTACATAACTGAGCAGAGGCAGAAGTACTGATGTGGCCGTACGCGTGGTCCCCTGAGTCTGGGGTCCTTGGGTCTGGGGCCCAGCTCAGCGTCCCATGAGGGGTGTGGTGGATCGTGAGCTGATGATGCAGGTGTAGAAAGCAGTGGCCTCAGCCTTAGATGCTCGTGAGAGTCACTCTGGGAGCCCTGGAAAAGTCGGGAAGCCCAGGCCGCAGCTGGACTGCCAAGTCAGAATCTCCGGGGGGTGGGACCCCAATGGGCACGAGTATGTCTCGGAGCCCCCGTAGTCCCCTATGTGGCTGGCTTGCAAGGTGATGCTCTAGCCTGGTGTTTGGCACGGGTGACCCCCTTCCAGACCAGCCCTGGCAGAGACCTGGCTGGGGGCAGCCCCATTAGCCTGGGGGTGAGGCCGGGGCCCGTGGACTCACCTGCCCCTTCCTGTAGCTCCTTCCTCCAGGGCATGAGGCGGCAGGTGATTCGGCGTATCCTGAGGGGGTGGCATTTGAAGGTGTGGGGTCCGAGCACCCCGTCAGACAGTGCCAGGACCACCTTGGCCCCCGAGTTCCTGGGCAGCATCCCAGGAGGGGAGCCGCTGCTGGACGGCAGCCCACCCCGAAGCTCACTAGAGAAGGTAAGGGGCCGGGTGTGGGAATGGGCTGGGGTGGGTAGGGGGGCAAGTGGGAGGAGACAGTGGAGACAGGGCAGGGCCGGAGGATCCAAGACTCCTTTCCTCCTTCCCCAGGCTTCCAGGACCCCCGCCTTCTTGGAAACCGTCCCGCTGAGCTTTCTGTGGGTATCTGGGCAGCGGCAGAAGGCACAGTGCCTTCTGCCCTGGCAGGTGTTGGCTCAGCAGTCCTGGGGTGCAGCAAGGTGGTACCGGTGTGCTCTTCAGAGGCGGTAGGGATCCCTCCCCACGGTGGGTGAGCCACGCCGCCCACTGCTCTGTGGACATCCTGTTCCCAGTCCCCTTCCCATTACTCCTTGACCCTTGACTCCCATTACTCCCACATCCCTTTGGGATCTACCTCCCAGAGGGCTCCCATCCCACGCTCCAATGCGTTGGAACCCAGATTCAGGTCCTCTGGACTTGTCCTGCCCTCCCGGCCCGCCAGTCACTTCTCCCAGAGACTTCGTGGCTGTGGCTCATTCATTTATCTGCAGCACGGTGCTTGGGTTCGCCGGGGTTCTAATCCCAGCTTTGCCCCTCCCTAGCTGTGTGATCTCAGGCAAGTTGCTTAACCTCTCTGTGTCTCCATCTCTCCGTTTGTATGGGGATGATAACAGTAGTCACTCCAGTGGGCATCGGCAAGGTAGGGGCACGTAATCCCCTAGCCCAGTGCCTGGCACATAGTAAGCACTCGGTTCATAACAGTGTTGATCGCTGGTGGCTGAGCTCAGGACTTGGGGTCCGTGATCCCATCTCATCCCTAAGCTGTCGTTGTGACACTCAGAGTAGCGTTTGAGCAGTCCAGTCTCCAGGAAGCCACGCTCCCCCATGATGGAAACAGGGAGAAGAGTCCCCCCTCCAAGCTCCTGAGAGGAGGGGGTGGCGGGGAGAGCCCAGGGCGGCAATGACCGTCCCCAGGGTGGTCACTCCCCTCACCACCCTTCCTAGCACCCTCCTCAGCTGGAGCCACTGGGCCACAGCCCAAGGGGCCCAGAGAGAGCTGGCGGTTGCCTGGGCCTGGGACCGGAGCTGCAGGGCCGCGCTGGGCTTGTGGCGGCGGCGGCTGGCGCAGGGGCGAGAGGTGGAGCAGTGGGTTCGGGCACGGGGCCGCACACGGGTCCGAAGCGCCCTGCACCGCTGGTGCTCCTGCTGGCAGAGTGAGTCGGAGCCTAGCGCCGGGTCACTGAGGGAGAGGGAAGGGTCAGGTCCATCAGTGAGACCCAGGGTTTTGTGCCCTCCTGCAGAATCCAGGGATGGGGCTGTCATGGAGCACACCCAGGACAGCGGTGGGGGAAGGCAGAGCAGAATCAGGGGCTTGGACATTGCGCGTCCATTCCCCATCTGTGTGGACCGTACACAAGCTGCACAACCTCTGCAAGCCTCAGCTTACTCATCTGTAAAATGGGGATCACAGCAGCCCCTCCCCAGAGGCTGATTCTGGGGAGTCTAGGAGACCATCCCCGCACCGTTGGCTCAGAGCTCAGTTCCTAGCAGGTGTTGCTGCCGTCATCCCCACCATCTTCTTCACGCTCATCCTCACTATCCTCACCAGGCCTTCAGGAGTCATGGGCCTGAGCACCGAGTCCTGGCGTCCTCAGAGCCCAGCATAGGAGGTGGGGAGCACTGGGGGCCATTTCCGAGGCTTCCCACTACACCAGCACATCGTATCAGGGAGCCGGTGGGTGGGGACCTGGTTGTTCTGGAAAGTTCCTGTCCTGTCCACTGAGGACAGCTGCTTCTCCAGCCCAATCGTTGTCCAATCATGCTGACCTCGTTTTCAAGGAAAAGCTGGAAATCTAGATTTTTCACATGAGTTGTCCTGATCCCTAAATGTTTCCAAGAAATGAAAAACAGTGAGCTGGGTTGTTCATCACAGGACACTTGTAACCCAAGCACTTAAACCCAGAATGTTAGGGGGCCTCCTCTGTCCCTGCTTGGGTCACGTGCAGAGGGCCGGCCTAGGAGGGGCCCACAGTTACCCCGGGGCTGAGGGGCGAGGCTGGGATGAAGGCCCAGGGGCATCTCCGTCTCTCTCTGGTCACAGGGCAGCAGTCCCTGCGTGCCAGGTACCAGACGTGGCTGCAGGTCCATCTCCGGGCCTTGAGAGGGTCCGTGTTCCAGGACTGGCGGCAGGCGGCAGCTTGTCGGAGACACTCAGGGCCCTCCCCAGAGCGGCGTCTACTTCACAGGTGGGTGGGCCCGGGGGTAGGAGGATGAGGGAGGTTATCCCCACTCTGAGATAAAGCCCAGGGGACCTAAGGAGGGAGCCAGAGAGCTGTGACCATCGACCTTCCTTTACCTGCTTTGTTCGAGAGGTGCCCACCTGATGCCCTGATGAGCCCCGGGTCTCCAACTCCCGGCCAGGTCAGTCCTTTGGTTTGAGGGGACACAGGAAGGGTGGGGGAAGTCCATGCCTCCAACACCCACCGTATCGTGTGTCCCAACGTCATGTCCGTGTCTTGTTGAGCACAGGGAAGTTCTGCTCTATACAGTTTCCAAATGAGTGGACTCTCCGTGAAAATAGAGATGTTCCAGTAAAATGTATAGCGCTCACTCATGCATAGTTAGAAGCAGCAGGAACGGGTGATGCTTGCTCCCACCATTCAGCTACAAATTCGCAGATGCTCACGGTGTCCCTGCACGGGCGGCCGGCCGTTGGTGGCTCAGTGGCCAATACCAAACTTTCAGACCTGAACAGTGGACACTGTGCTCCCCTCACCGGCCTTCTGTCCCCGCGTGGGCTTGTGAGGGGCGACCAGGCCTCGCTGCTCCCCCGGTGGCTCTGGGACTTGGCCCCACACCTTCTGGGTTCCCATGACCTCTGGGGGACACCTGCCCTCCTGAGTCCGTCTGCGCGCGTGGAGGCCCTGGACCAAAGCCAGCACTTGGACCCGTTACACAATCATGCCTACGTGCTGAAGGCACAGGGTTGTGTATGCAAAACCACGCATTACCTAGGACACTTAGTGGGGGGATTTGCGGATGCGATTTGGAATAAATGGGACTTTTTGACGCCGGAAGCCAGCTGGGCGCCTCCCTCTGCTCCTGTTTTTCAGCCATTTCCAGGCCTGGTGTGGAATTGAAAGAGACACAGGGGTGGTCCCGGCCATGGGAGCCTCTCAGGATGGCCCGAGAAAGGCCGTGGGGGCCACATTTGCCACGTGACAGGATGCCCGAGCAGCCAAGGCCTGGGCACAGGAATGGCATGTGGCCCAGGCCTCCATGGACCACTGGAGAAGGGCCCACGTCTCACGGGGCCGGGCGCCCAGGCAGCTGAGCCGGGCCCAGGCCCGGCAGGCCTTCGTAGCATGGCGAGCAGCTCTGGGCCGGTGCTGTGAGGCCCGCCGGCGGGCAGAAGAGAGAGTGGCCCTGTGCCGGACCCAGTGGGTGCGTGAGTCCTGCCTATGCCGGGACAGCCAGCCTGTGCTGCCCAGAAGCTGTGTGGCAGGTGGGTGCCCGTGGCCTGTGGGCAGCCCCACACGGTGCTTCCAGCTGACCCCATTTCTGAGGCCTTGGGCTTGCCTTTGGCAGAGGTAGAGGGTATTTGGTGGCTGTTGATGGGGCTCGGGAGGTTGGGGTCAGAGGAAAAGGCGATCCCAGACCCTGCAGCTCGTCCTGGGGTCCAAGTCCAGACTGGGCGCTTTCCAGCAGAGCAACCCCTCTCTGAGCAGGTCTCTGAAGAATGAAGGAAGATAACGGGCCTGCCTTAGGGAATGCGTGCGCGCACTGGGCTCAGGGCTCCAAAACACAGCAGGTGCTCATTAAACAGGGTTCTTGTGAGGGAGAGCAAGGCGAGACAGCAAGACTGCCTGCTCTCCGCCCCTGGGGTGTGATGTTCTGCTGCTCTCTGGGCCTCTCTTAACCCGATTTCTCCAGAAGAGGGATGAGGGGAGGATCCAGCAGGGCACTGGCTGGGAAGGGTTTACCTTCTGCTTCACACACATGTGGGCTCCTCCCTCTGTCCCAGGATCCTAGAGGCCTGGGCCCAGTCAGCAGCCAGGGCCCGTGTCCAGCGAGCTGCCATCACCCAGCTCCAGCAGGCTGGGTCCAGACGCCTCCTGTGGACCCACTGGGCCCAGTGGCAGGCAGCGCTGCTCAGTATGCGGTTGGAACCACAGGGGAAGGCCCCGGAGGCCCATGCGGTGGACCTCAGGCAGTGGCCCAGGGTGGCCAGCAGGGGGCGCCTTCTAGCGCTGACCCCCGCTCCAGCCCTGTGGAAGCAGGTGAGCCGGCCTAGGTGGGGTGGGCCAGTGGCCTCAGAATCGGGTTGCTTCAGCCCATGGTGGCAAGCGTGGCTGGACGCTTATCCAGGGGAACCACTGGTAGGGACACTACCACTACCACGTTCTAGAACCGCCTCCCGGATCTGGAAGCCTGCCATCTTTGGGTCCATCAGCAAACATTTACTGAGCACCTACTAAGTGCCTGCCCAGCACAGGTCCGCCACAAAGACAAATGCTGTGGTCAGTCTGTTAGGGAGACAGACACCTGAACTCATATGTATTCTGGTGCAGCCTAGGGTCAGGTACATGGGGATAGGAGCAACTGTTTGCCAAGTCCCTTTTATTCCTTATTGGGAAAAACAAACCTGCTCACTACAGGAAAATCAGGAGGTATAAAGGGAATGTTTCTTTCATAACTCCCTCCACTCAAAGACAGCCACCAGTCCCTCTCCAGAGCCGAAGCACTTAGTTCTGGGGCGCCTGGCTGGCTTAGTCAGAGGAGCATGGGACTCTCGATCTCAGGGTTGTGAGTTTGAGCCCCATGTTGGGTGGGCAGAGTACTTAAAAAGAAAAGACAAGAAAGCCTTTAAAAGAAAAAGAAAAAAAGAGGCATTTAGTTCTGACACCTGCAAATGGTGACAAGAGCCTAATGGCAAACAGGACTAAAGAGGCCGCAATGGAAGCCAGGCACAAGAATGGACACCGCATGGCAGCCTAGGGATGTCACTGGAGGACACACAGCCCCAGAGTTACTGGCAGGTCGCGCAGGTTCCTAAAGATGTACAGGAATCATCCTGTTTCAGAATGCCAGGAAGCATTATTAAATTCTAGAAAGGTTCTTAGAAAAAAAGCTTAAATTGTTTTTTTAAAAGATCCTATTTAGAGAAATAGAGCACACACATGTGAGTGCAAGCAGGGGGAGGGGCAGAGGGACCGAGAATATCAAGCAGATTCCACACTGAGCACGGAGCCTGAGGCAGGGCTCCATCTCACCACCCTGAGATCATAACCTGAGCCAAAATCAAGAGTCAGACACTGAAGACTGAGCCACCCAGGTGCCCCTACATTGTTTTTTAAAATGGAATTGAAAGGGCCTCGCTTTGATTATTTGCAGAACCGATATATTCACGCATGGGGGGCGATGGCAACAGCAGCTTCTGGGGACTCGGCATTTTATTTCTAGATCCGTATCACAAGCCAATTTTACTTTTGGTCTGTTTAAAAATATTAACATTCCTTTTTTTTTTTTTTTTTAAGATTTATTTGACAGACAGAGATCACAAGTAGGCAGAGAGGCAGGCAGAGAGAGAGGGGGAAGCAGGCTCCCGGCTGAGCAGAGAGCCCGACGCGGGGCTCGATCCCAGAACCCCGGGATCATGACCCGAGCTGAAGGCAGAGGCTTAACCCACTGACCCATCCAGGTGCCCTTAACATTCCATCTTATCAGCAAAGGCAGGCTGGATCCCCTGCGCTGATGGAGAAACAGAGGCGAACTAAAACCAAAAGTAAATGCTGGGGAGAATAACAGGGTGCTTGACTCCAGCCTCTCTCCCCGTTTCTACCACAGCAACACGTGCCCCCAGGCAGCCTTCCCCGAGTGGCACAAGCTGGTATTAGGCCTCCCCATGCAACAGAGGCCTTCCGAGAGCCCCTGGTCTGTAGCAGAGCCGTAGCTGGGCTTGGGCTCTGGAGTCAGGCAGGTAGTCTCCCTTTGTAAAGCCCAAGTGGGGACGGACAGCACTGGCACAGGTGAGTCCTCACCAGGCGGTGGACATGGTGGGTCTGCCCTCCGCTTCCATCCCCAGCCGCGCTGCGGCGGTGGACATGGTGGGTCCGCCCCTCCGCTTCCATCCCCAGCCGCACTGCGAGGACAGGGGAGGCAGCAGGGGTGCGTGCTGATGGCCCCCCCTACGGGCAGGAGTCTTCCCTGCCTCCTCTGGGAGCCTCGGGGCCACACAGGAGGGGGAGGCCCTGCTTCTGGTCTGCGGCAGGGCAGGAAGGACCCTGCCACGTTGCCTGGGATGCAGGGAGTCTAAGCCCATAGGGTTCAGGTTATCCTCTCTGGCTGTTCCCTCAGGTCCACGGCTACGGGACACTGCCCGGCCGGAGACAGCACCACAGCCACGGGGGACAGAGGAAGCCGAGAGAAGTCTCTTGGGCTCAGAGTAAGGAGACCAGTCCCTGGGGCCAGACATCTCCCAGGCCTGGAAATCGGCTTCCAGCAACGAGCCTAATCCTTTTTAGGTACAGATTTTGTTAACCTCTTCTTTCCAGACGGCAGAGAGCACCCCCTCTGCCTTGCCTTCCAGCGTCGGTGGCAACCGCCGGGATGCGCGGGCCAGAGCCAAGGCCGGCCCCCTACGAGATCAGGAGGAGACAGCTACGCTGAGGCCCCAGCCCTCCAAGGCCAGGGCCAGGCCGCTAAAAGACAGCTGGGGTAAGGGCAGCTGCGCGTGCGCGGGGCCCGGGGGCGGGGCGGGGCGGGTCTCGGGCTCGGGCTCCGGCTCGGTTCAGCCAGGGCGGGAACTGGGCCCTCTCTCCTTGCTCCCTCCTGGAGGATCCTGGGGGATCCGTGGCTCTGCCCTTCTCCCTGGTCATTAAGGGGTCCTGATGCTCTTGGCTATCGGGGTGCATGCCAGGGCTTCTCCCCACCAGGAGGAAATACCTGCAGCGCTGGCACCGAGAGGCACTGCTTTCCCGGCTCCAGGGCTCCCAGCGGGCCCGGAGCCTGGCAGCAGCATGGCGGCACTGGGTAGACGTTCAGGGTGCCGAGCATCTGGCACGGATGCTGGTGAGTGGGTGGCACCCTCTCCCCAGCCTCAAGCTGATCTCGCAGCTCACCTCGTCCTCAACCCTAATCCCTAGAAATGATGTCTCTCAAAGCATATTGGTCTCTGAATGGACCAAAGTCTGAAAGCTTGGGGTCAGGTGCAAGGATCTGCAAACGCACCTTAGGGGACACCCGCATTGTCACAGCCCCCTCTTCGTGGTGCTGCAGAGCTGTAAGGGAAAGACGCAGCAGAGGGGTGGGGGGGGGCCCAGGGGGGCAGCAGGGGCTGGCTGGGCCCCTCTTACCCCCCACTCCCACAGCTGAGGCAGTGGCACCTGACGCAGGCCTGGCGTGTGTGGCGGAGGCGGGCTCTGCAGCTGTGGGTGGCTCAGCGATTACAGCAGCAAGAAAGTGGCCGGGTCCTTTCCCAGGTATAGGGATAGCTCCCACCCCTCAGCAGCTCTTTGGAGCTGGGGCCCCTCCATTTTCAGGGGGAGGTGTCCGTTCCATTAGAGAAAACACAGCTTGGGTCCCCATTTAGCTGGTGATCATGCGCTCAGCCCAGTTCTACCCACTCGGTGTGGGCACGAGGCTTGGCCACAGCATGGCTGCCGCTCACACTAGCCCACGTTGGGTACGGGTCCCTGAGTGCCCCATCCCTTATCAACCCCGCTCTTGAGCGTAGCTTCCGAGATCACAAATCAGATCTGTTCTGAGCCTGGGCATTTGGCCTGGGGCTAGAGCTGGCTGGGTGGCCGGCTGGGGCGGAGGGAAGGGGGAGGGTGTCGCCTATTCACTCCGGGGAGAGAACAACTGGGCACAGGTGTTAGCCTAGCACAGACAGCAGACCCGGGAGGGAGCCAAATAGCCTTTCCTTCCTCCTCCCTGATTCCAGGTCTTCGAGAAGTGGCGCCAGCGCCTGGCAGCCAGGGGCCAGAAGAGGAGTCACCAGCAGTCTGATAGCCCTGAGCCAGGCAGGCATCAGGAACGCTGGGAGTAGGCCGGAAGCTGCTCAAGCCCGTGTGCGTGGTGGGCTGGAGGCGGAGCAGGGGACCTAGCTGCGGCTGTGACTTGTTCCCTTGGAAAGAAAAACAACACTGAGCCCAGCCTCCCTAAGGAAGGAACAATGCCCCACCCATCAGGGCAGTGCAGGCTCAAGCCACCAGACATCCCACTGCCTGGTGACCCAGGAGCCGGCTCTCTGAGCTCCGAAAAACAATAAAACACCGTCCTTAGTCCCAGCTGCTTCTCTTGCTCAGCGTCCCCTAAGAGCTGCCCCTCTGCCTCAGCCAGCCACCCTGGGAAGGAAGTGAAGGGGGTACACCCGTGACCCTGGCTGCCTCTTCTGCCATCAGGCTGCTCTGTGGACACCTACCCCCACCCTCCCCCTGCTGAGCCAGCGAAGACCAGCAGGCAGGGACTGGGAACCAGGACTGGGACAGCTTCTACGCATCTAGCAGTCACTGTCCCTGGGCAGTGGGGCTCGGGGGCTGACTCCTGGGGAGCAGCGCCAGGCAGCTTCGGGAGCAGGCTGAGCAGAGGGTCAGAAGCAGCTGGCAGTAAGAAGTCCCATTTAAAAAAAATAAGCCAGGAAGCAGTCAGTCCTGCTCTGTTGAGCCTTATCTTTGCCCTTGATAGTAACAGGCAGGGTATCCCCTCCACTGCCAGAGGGGATAAAGGGCAGGTCAAGGGCTCCACCAAGTATAAGGGTTCAGATGCCTTTAACCTCTACGAGGCACCTTCCCTCTTGAACCACCAGAGTACAGAAACAGTTCTTCTGAAAAGCAGCACAGGAGAAAAGTGAAAGTCCTAGCTGGCTCGCGGGCAGACGGGCGGGGCGGGCCTTATCAGGCTATCAGAAATGCTGGCCTTATCAGGCTTCAGGCCAAGGCCTGTCTAGAAGCCTGGCAGGCGGCCCGCCAAGCAGGTGGGCAGGGCAGGGTCTGCCCCTCCAGCCACAAGTGGACAAGCCAGCAGCCACCACCTCCGCTGGGCCAGTGTCTTCCGCAGCGCCACAAATGCCTGCCACCCGGGGTTCACTTTACTGCCCTTCAGTTCCCAAGTGCAAGGTCACTGGCAGCCCCAGGCCTGCTCCCAGCGGCTGCCCTGGTCCAAGGGCTCAGTCAGCAACAACGGCCCTCTCTTCTCAGGCAGGACGTTGTTCCGCCCACCACGGTCCTCAGCAGGACAGGGTGCACTCCTCAGGGTGCACAGACTCTAAGCCGATCGAGGAATGCCAAGCTCCCCCATGGGGCTGACTCGGGTCCGGCCAGAGCCTGGAAGCCTCACGCCAGTCTAGCTGCCGTCATCACGTGAGGAGTGGAGGCTGGAACTGGGCGAGAAATGCCAAAGAGGGGTCCCCGGGAGAACCAGGCCTGGGAAGGAGGAAGGCAGGACAGCAGGGGCCTTGGGCTCAGGCCACGAGGGTACGGGATCACAGAGCCTCTGTGTCTTGCTCTGGCGCGGGCCCGTTGAGAAGTTCGAATGTGTCTTCCACCACCTGCCACAGGCAGTTGTCCAGCGGAAACTCGTTGTCCACCAGGTTGACCAGGAAGTAGTTGTCGTGGATGTACTGGATGATCATGCGGGACGGCGACTCCTCCTCGTACAGCTTGCCCCACTGCTCGATCCACAGCGCGAAGGCTTCGTCCTGCAGCCACACGCATGCGCACACACAGACGCACAGACGTGCACGCACAGGCAGGCAAGGTGAACAGAGCTGCCCTTGGGTCAGGGCTCCACATTCCTCGCTCCTCGCCCCAAAGGCCTCTAAGTGGCCCCACAGGACACTTCCAGGAATGGAACACAGGCTCCCAGCCAAAGTCGCCTCCAGCCCAGAAACCAACACCGAGTCCGGGTCAGGACCCAGCCAGAAGGGCGGAGCCCACGTGCCCCGGCGATGGGGTCCCATGACACCTCCCGCTTAAGATTTGCTGGGTGTGCGGGGCACGCCCACTCCCGGCCCCTTACCTTCCAGAACATGAAGCTGACAGGATCGACCACCGTAGGCTGGATGATCTCCCGCCCCGGGAAGATGCCCCAAGTGACCGCGTTGGGCTGCAGCTCAGGGGCGTTGGTGATGTTTTCACCCTGCGGGCAGACGGGGGTGGGAGGGTGGTCAGAGCAGACGTGCACGGAGACACTGCAGTCATCTGCTTGCCTGGGAACTCGCAGGGGTGGGGCAGGGGTGGGCCGTGGTTCTGGTGGAGGAGGAGGCTTTGCTCCATCCCCTCCACCTGCCCCTCCCAGCCCTGCAGCTCCGGGAAAGGGGGGGTGGGGCACTTCCTTCCTCCTCCCTGTGCTCCTAGCTCCACACCCCCCAGGTCCCATCCCCCATCTGCATTCCCCACATCCACATCCCCCACATCCGCATCTCCCGCATCCCCCTCATCCGGAGGTCCTGCTGGCTCCTGCTGGTTCCCTTTATGGGTCTGTGGATCTGTTGCTGTGTGTCTACCCGGGCAGGCTGCCCCTTGCTACTTGACTTGACACAAGGGCCTCTGGGATTCTAGTCTTCCCTGGTCCTATTATCCACACCCCGTCCGCCGTGACCTGTCTATGACAAAATGCGAGCCAGGCCATTGCTGCAGGGAAAGGCTCCCTCTGGCCTTCAGGGGAAACCCAATTCCCAGCAGCATGGTCAGTAGTCTTAACCTTACTCTGAACCCACCCAGCAGTGGCCCCATACGTCGGCAGACAACGCCTTCGCAACCCTCAGCCCATTCCCCATGATGCCTGCTCCTTGTCCTCAAAGATTCCAACCACAGGGGACCCCTCCAAGCTTTCCCTGAGCTCCCAGATTAGACATCCCTTCCCTGGGTCCCCAGCATCCCATACTGAACCTTACTGTTTAAAAGCGCAACCCGATTTGTAATTGCCCACAGACTGGTCCCCCTCCCTACACTGGGGGTCCTCTGGGCTGAGGGCAGGGGTCTGGCTCTGGGTGTACGTTTCCACCATGCCTGGCCAGCGCTAGGTGCTCAGTGCTCGCAGACAGATGGAGTAAACACGGTGCCCTCAGCCCCTGGACACGGGGCCTGCTAAGCACTGGCTAAAGCCCAGGGGCCAGCCTACCTTGACGTCCACGATGTGGTAATTAACCCGGAGCTCGTACTTCTTCAGCACCTGCAGAAGCGCCCCCACTGTCTCCCGGGAGGTGAAGAACTCCAAGTAGGCCTATGGGCGGGGGGAAGGTGGGGGTGGGGGGGTGGACCAGCACATCAAACCCAGTCCTTGCACACCCCTGCCCTGTGTGCACCGCGACTGGACGCTGGCCCTCCTGACATCCCAGAGGCGCCCTCGCAGACACCTGTGGCAGGACTTGAGGCCCTGGGGCTAGCGTGGCCACGTGGACCGAATCACAACTGAGAACGGGTGAATGCAAGCAGGGGGGAGGGGAGCAGGCGTGTGGGCTTTGTCCGTCTAGACAGGTCTGAGGGGCAGCTGCCTCCCTTCTCCCGGCCAGGGAAGGCCCCATGGAGAAGCCGCTTCAGAAGCCGGACGGAATGCCCGTTTGGTAAGCTGAGACGCAGGAGGGGCCCCGACACATCCTGGCCGCCCCACTCACTGGAGGCTAACAGTGCCCCCAGGGCTTCCGCAGCACCGAGGGCCTGCGGGGATGTGGCCGGGTTCATGGCCTGCAGGGGGGGCACGGTACCCCCATCCCACAGTTGAGGAAACTTAGTCTGGAGAGGCTGAGCCATGGGGTCGTGCTGAAGGGAGACAGCGGGGCAGGGACTGAAAACCCAGCTCTTTCAAACTCCAGAGCCCCCAGGCTACAGTTCTAGAACGGCGTTTTAACTCCAGCAGCCCTAGGAGAAAGGTGTCAACTCGGGACACCAGTAGCCGTTCCACTTAGGAACGCTTCCTCCGTTCTTCCCACGTGCCCAGCATTTCATGTGCTTTGTTCATTTCGGCCCCAGAGCATGATGGGCTCTCTCTGCCTTTCACAGAAGAGACAGCTCAAGCGCATGGCAGCCAAGCGACCTGCATCCCCAGGTCTGACTAAACACGTGAGCTCCTGTCCGCACCGTCCTCTGCCCCCCAGAATAAGGAGACCCCAGAGAGGGAGGGGAGCTTCTCTGTCCCCATCTCCAGGGAACCCCTGGGGGCTGGCCAACATGGGCCAGCCCTGTGTGTCCCTGCCGCACCTTCTGGAAGACATAGCCCCCACTGGGGCCCCAGCCCACGATGGGGTCGGAGGACGGCTTCCCATTGATGTTGGGCTGCGAGTTGATGGTGAGGATCCCCTGCCGGTTCACGCGCAGCAGCTCCTCCTTCATCAGGCTGGTCTCGGCCGCCAAGGGCTCATCATTCCACGGGAGGCAAGTCACCTGGGGCAGAGGGTGAGCCGGGCTGGGCTAGCGATCACCCCGGGCACCCTGGGCACCCTCCCTCTCGCGGGCTCCACCTGTGCGTCCATCAGCCCATCTAGGTGTCCCAGGTGGGGACTTCCCAGCTCACCCTCCCCTTTGCGGAGGTGCCCCACTCAGACAGAGATGGGAGGCTTGGGTGGGGATGGGCAGGGGGAGACAGGGCAGGGGGTTTAACCAGGAACCCCAGCATCACTCACCTTATAGCCATGTTGGTTGGGCTCTCCAGAGAGGTAGTGTGCAAAGACCTCAAAGACGCTTTCTTCGCTGGTCAGCTCCTCCCCCCACATCTTCAGTAGCTCTTCCCTTGGGGACTTACTCTTTAGGTAGAAGAGGTAGTAGTCCTTCAGCTCCCCGAAAGCTGGTGAAGAGGAATTGCCCCTGGCAGAGAAGGTGCCCAGAGGGCAAGGCATACTCCTGACCTGGGGCTCCTGACAGAGGGACAGTTGTGCCCACCTGCCCAAGGGGCATTCCTGTGAACCCTGTCCCATACCGCTCCCCAAAAAGCATGCCAATAAGCAGGCAAACTCCCTCTGCCTCCCTCCCAAGAAACAGGATGCCCTTGCAATGGGTTGCCTGCGGGTGCTCACCAGCGGCCGTTGGGGAACTCATCCCACTCTTGCGTGCGGTAGATGTAACTCTTTGGTCTGGAGGCCCAGAAGATGGGACGTACATCTTCCTCCCGGCGCTTCGGGTGGGCACTGATGGCCCAGGGCAGGGGACGCCTGGGTGAGAATGGAGACAGGATGAATAAGGGACAGGCTAGAGGAAGCAGGAAAGGCAGGGGTGGGGAGGGTGGGGACAGCAATCAGCCTGAGTTCTCTGATCTATGCATGGAGTTCCCACTGAGACAGAAGCCTAAGTGTCCGGCTAGCCACGGCAGACACCCCTCTGTATCACCGTGATAGCCAGCACTGCTAAGGCATGCTCGTTCTGTGACCTCTCTCTGCCTTGTCTGCCCATCTGACATTCCTCTGTGCCTCCCAGGCCCAAATTCGGGGCCAGTGGCGTCACCTGGGATCCTCAATCCACATGCCCAGACGCTTCAGCACCTCTGTGGTGGCCATCTCGCGGTTGAGGGTATAGAAATGGAGGCCTGGCACCAAGCCACTGGCCAGAAGCTCCTGGCACAGGCTCACGGCCTGCTCAATGCCATAATTTCGGATGGCATCATCATTGTCTTTGATCGGCTCGATCACATCCTTGATCTGCTGCGGTACCTCCAGCTTGGACAGTTTCACGAGCTGCCGAAGGGAATGGTAGCCCTGTACGAGACACAAAGGGCTGTGGGGTGCTGTCTCCCAGCCCATCTCTCCCCCCAAAATACTTACCGCCCTTTCCATCCCACCAGGCCTCCCGGCCAACGGCAGCGTCACACAGAGTGACTCAGGAAAGCCAGTCCAGGTTGTAGGAGCACCCCTGCCTTGTCCGGCTTCTTCCACTCAGTGTAGCAGCTGCCTACAGCATTCCCGCCCTGGGGCTGAGCTAGCCCTTCCGCCCCTAGGTGTGTTTATTGATAACTTGGTGGGCATCAAGGCCAGTGGCTCCCAAGCTGCACTGATCATCAGCACCACCTGTAAAATTTAACAAGTAACATGCAAGTTCTCAGGCCCCACCTCAGACCTGTGAAATCAGAACCTCCAGACAGGAGATCTGGAAATCTACCTCTCAAAAAAAGTTTTTCAAATGATTTTGATGACAGTCAAGTTAGGGAAACACTGATTTTTTTTTTTTTTTTTAACCAAGATTTATAATGAAAGATATAATCCCTTTTAGGGACACTGGTCAGCAGGTCCCTCCAACAGACACTGGTGCTGTTTTGGGGGCAGGGGGTGGCTCAGGGGGAACCAACGTGGGGAGGCATGTTGCACCCATCTGAAGGGAGAGCTCCTGAGCATCAGGCACTGGATTTCACACCAGGGCCCTGGCTTGTGCTGGGAGGCGGGTGGAGGGAGGCCATGGAACCTCCAGGGACCCTCACCTGAATAGGAAAGATGCCAGGGAGGATGGGGCAGGTAATGCCTATCTCGCTGCAAGCCTTAACAAATTGGAAGAATGTGTCAGCCTCAAAGAAAAGCTGGGTGATGATGAAGTCGGCTCCTGCGGACACCTTCTCCTTCAAGTACTTCAGGTCGGCCTCAAAGCTCCCTGCGTCGGGGTGGCCTTTGGGGTAACCTGCCGACAGGGATGACAGTAGGGAGAGGCTGGCTCCCACATGCTCAAGGTGAGTGAGGAAGAGACCAGAAAGCTGGGAGCAGAGAGCCCTCTGCCTCAGAGGTTCTGGGCTTGACCCCAGCAATACCGCAGCAGACAGGCCAAGATGGTGAGCAGCTGCGCTTCTTACTCTAGCCGTGACCCTTGGTGAGACGTGGCCTAGGGCGACCTGCCCAAGAGGTGGGGGGAGGGATGGCACCCAACTCCCTGTGCTGTCCTGCTTCAGGTCCGTGGCAAGCGGCCAAGCAAATCGGCCGGCATGCTGGGGCCACAGAAAAGAGAAAATGTCACTTTTAGCACGGATCTGGCAGCATCTGGGGTCCTAGGCTGGAGTCTGGGCACTGGATTCAAAACCGTGCTTTTAATTTAACACGAAGATTACTCAGGGGTCCGAGAGAGTGGACATGAGAAACCACATTGCCCAGGGAAGAAGTGAAGAAGGTAGGCATGTTCCATCTGAAGGGGAGAATGGAGAGAACCCCAGAACTACTTCCAAAAGCCCAAAGGTCTGTCGCAGGGGAACAGGGATTCACCTTCAAGTTCCTTATTAGTCCTAGTCTGTGTTGCTTCTGACGACAGAGCCAGAATTGGTCCCAGAGAGCTGCCTCACCCTGGAAGGAGCAGCCCCACCAACAAGTAACAAGCTTCTGGAGACCACGTGCCAAGGATGCCAAGGGCCAGATTCCAGAACTGCCTGGGAGGCAGGACCCCGTGTCACCTGGGCTCCTTACTAGCTCTGTGAACCCTATGTCTGCTTCCTTTCCTGAGCAACTGAACTCACAAGCAGCCGTGTTCACTATCTGCAAAGGACGACCGTAGGCCTGCAGGAAGCTACGGGGGAGCGCTGGCTTCCTGAGCCTAAGCCCTGGGCAGGACCCCGAGCCTTGGCTGGGGAGCCAAGCTGCTTTGCTGTGATAAGGCCCTTCTGTTCTGCAGAAACCCCAAGTCATCAAAAAATGGATATAAAAATTTGTCTCAGGAGGCGAAGGGGTGGGAGGACTGAGCACCACCATTTTTCACTTTCAATAAGGCTATTTTTCCAGCAGCAATTTCAAAAAACAAGGTTTTAAAAGCTCAAGCTATAGCTCTAAATACTCCATTACCACCAAACACACGTAGCATTTGCTTACATTTAGATTTTGCCCGTTTACTGTATTTCCGGTCATAGCCAGCGTGGTGTCTTGACCCGGATCATCCCGCTCGTCTGCTTTACCACAGGCAGAGCCCCAGGCCCACACCTGCAAGCTCACAGCTCGGCCCATCTCCGCGCACGACCACCCAGCGCCAACTGCACACGTGTGCGCTCCCCAATTTACTGGCCAAACGGCGGCCCATGTGAGCCGGGAATGCTTGAGCAGGTGGGAATGCTCACGGCGCTCCTAACTCCTCATCGGGGCCTCCCAAGCTCACCTAAACGCCCCTTTGACTGTGAAGAGCGGATGTGCACACGGGGGTCTGGGACTAAGTTCAAAGCCACCGGTGACAACTTCTTTGAGGCCACGTGGATTAGTTTCTTAAATGCACATCCCTTTTCTGTGCTACTCCAGAACGTAGCCATGTTGGTTTTCATGTAAAAATGGTATGATTTTCCCCAAGAAAGTTTAGAAAAAAAAACGGTCATGTCAGGATGACATTCAGGTTAATCCCTGGACTTCTTGAGTCCCCGGCACACGCTGCCTCACCGTACCCAAGCCCTGGCTCGAGGAGCTGAGTCCCGATGCCAGCAAGTGGGGCTAAGAGGGAAGGCCGCCCCATCCATCTCGAGCAGGTGAGCCCTGCCTCTTGGCTGTAGCCCCTGGAACCGGAACTGCGCCGGTCTGGAGCTGACTCTGAGACCCGTCAGTCTGTCGGGACTATTGGCTGGAAGCCACTGTGTGCACTCGGGAGCTGGCGGCGGGTCATGTGTGTGCACGAGCATACACTCAGAGCTCCTGAAAGCGTGGAGCACGTGCGCAGTGGCAGGCAGAGATTGGGGGGCTCTGTGGCTCCAGGCAGAACGAGGGAAGCCTTGTTTCTCACTGCTTCCTGGTCCAGAGCCTCGTGAGGTCACGTAGTGTTTCCTGACAAGGGTTCCGAAATCCCCCCCCCCCCCAATCTTAACATCCTTTTTTTGTTTAAAGAAAAAGAATAGGGCTGGGAAGCAAGCTAAGAGCATAAAAAGGCAAAGGGATAAAAAGGCTTAAGGGCCGGTGGCAGCCTGGCAGGTGGTGGATGACAGAATGAGAGCGAGGACAGTGTGTGACGCGACTCTGAGCCTCCCTCCCCCGGCACAGGTGCAGGCCCACGGCGCCCTGGGTCACTGGGTCCCGAACTGAATGCCGGCGGGCCTTCTGTGTCTCTCTGGTTACGTCACGCTTCCCTTCCCTGTCCCCCCATGCTGGGAAGGCCCAGCCACTCACCTGCCACACAGATGTCAAAGTAGTCCCCGAACTCGCTCCGGATGTGCCTCACCAGGTCCGCGGCATAACTGAAGCCTCCCTCCTCCTCTTCCCACTGGTCACCCACGGGGTCTGCAAGGGGGGGCAGAGGCCGCAGTCAGTGGGTCTCACCCACGCTCCAGAGGGCCTTTATGATCCTTCTCCCTACCGCACCCCCAGGGCCGCCGGCTTCTCTGAGACCGAGCCTTGATTTTCCCAGCAGGGCACCTGGCAAGTGGCGGCCGGGAAGATGCAGCAAGCACTCGTCGAGCACCGACTCCGCGGGCAACGGAGGGGAGGGGACAGCCAAGCAGGGGACAGCTGCGGCTCTGCAGTCAGCCTGGAGCATGTGGGACCTCCTCCCTCCCCAGATCTGGGTGTGCTCAGGCACCTCCCCCAACCCTACTGCTCCCCCTCCCACCCTCTTGGAGCTCTTGCCTCCCAGAGGAGTTCCTGCTCCCAGGTGAGTCCTAGTGGGGAGCACCACCCCGCCCAGGTCCCTCTTCCCACACTCGGGTGCATGATGACAACAGGTGCCAGAGGTTCGAGGAGCCATCCCCCTCCGGGGATCAGTGCCAGAACTGGGCTCTCTGATCGCTGGAGCTGTGTGTGGCAAGGACAGTGGGCTATCAGGCAAGGCTGCACTCCTGACTGAGCTCCGATGCCAAGGCCAAGAGTCCAGAAGTGGGTCCGTCTGCGCGGCCCGACTGTGCTCACTACTCACAAGGCCGGCTGACACCACGGGCTGGGGGAGGACGCTGAGTGTGCTCAGTGGGGGACCCAGAGAAAAGTAAAGGGCCGTTCCAGGGACAGAAGAGGCCTTCCAGGAAGCAAGATCCCAGTGAGCAGAGGGCTGGCTCCACACCTCCCCGCAACGCCAAGATGTTCTTCAGGCCCAGCCGCTTGGCCTTGTGCAGGTAGCCAGTGATCTGCCCCTGGCTCTGACAGCAACAGGTCATGTGCAGGATGGTCTCCAGGCCACAGTAGTTCACGGCGGTGCTGGCGATCATCATGGAGGAGGTCTCCTTGTCTGAGCCGGGGTCCCCTGCTGGATGCCAGGTCACATCTATGAAGAGGGGACCACCTGCCCCCATCCGATCAAACCTGTAGGTAATTTCTTTCTGAAGAGGGGCTCCTGAGAGCACACGGCCCTTCACCACCTTCCCATGGGCTCTGGGAGGGAGGGAGACATCACAGGCCAGTCATAACCAGATGACCCACATTCATATCTGGGCGCTGCTACTTAGTAGCTGTGTGACCTTGGGGAAATTAATCTGATTGGGCCTCCGTTTCCTCATTTCAAAAACGTGCCAGAGAACAGTACTTCATGATAATAACACCGTGACAATATTAACGTAGATGGCTCCACAGCCCTCAAACAGTGCTTGGTACACACTGAACACTCAGTCAATGGGAACTCTGTTACGACGATTTTTTCTTAAGGATTTTATTTGAGAAAGAGAAAGAAAATGAAGGGGGGTAGAGGGGCAGAGGGAGAGGGAGAAGCAGACTCCCCACTGAGTGCGACCTGAGATCAGGGCCTGGGCTGTCAGATGCTTAACGGACTGAGCCCCCCCAGGCACCCCAGGTGGTGATGATTACAGAGATATCTGGTATCAACAATGCAACCCTTTTGTGAGAGGGCAGCCCTGCAGCCTTTTCAAAGTGCTTGCACTCGTATTATCTCGGGGGGAGTCAGACATTTTGTTGGTCAAAGGTATGGGGAACTCTCGAGTGGCAAGCAGAGGCTCACTCTAGGAAAAGGAAAAAAAGAGGGTGAGCAGACACAAGTTTCTTTCATGCTACACCTCCCTCCCCCCACCACCCCTGTGGTGCAGCAGCCAGCAGGCTTCTAGAACACGGCCACAGTTCCTGAATGAGACTCAAGAGCCACAGATGTGGACACACGCCTGTCTGACCAGCTGTAACATGGTATTTAAACACCCTGCTGCTGGGGCCCCTGGGCTGCTCAGTGGGCTGGGTGTCTGCCTTCGGGTCAGGTCACTGACCCCAGGGTCCCGAGATTAAAGCCCCATGTCAGGCTCCTTGCTCAATTGGCAGCTTCTCCCTCTCTTCTCCCTCTCCCTCTGCTGCTTCCCTTGCTTGTGCTTCCCCCATCAAATAAATAAAATCTTATTTAAAAAAAAAAACAAAACTCTCGTGCCTTTGAATTTCAAAACTTTCAGAGCGACACGTGAAAAATGCGAGTGGTACAATGCATAAACTTAAAAAAAAGGAACCACAAATCATAAGGCGCTAATGTAATTCATTTGGCATTTCTAGATTACGAAAGGTATTTAAGTCGAATTCCTAACTTACTGAAAATGTTCTCTAAGCCACTGCTTTATGACTTCCTAAACTGTATTCCTGCGTCAGTCCCAAGTTCTGCCAAAGAACGCAGTCTGAGAAAATCAACATTTTTAACCCATTGAAGAACGCATCTAAAAATTCCGCTGCAGGGCGCCTGGGTGATTCAGACGGTGAAGCGTCTGCCTCCGGCTCAGGTCATGATCCTGGGGTTCTGGGATGGAACCCCGCATAAAGTCTGCTTCTCCCTCTCCCTGCCTCCCTGTCCCTCTCCCTGCCTCCCACTTCCTCCCTCCCACTTCCTGCCTCCTGCTCCCTGCCTCCATATCCCTCTTCCTGCCTCCTGCTCACATGCGCGCTCTCTCTCCCAAATGAAATCTTTAAAAAAAAAATCCAAGGGACTTCTGCGGACAGCTGAGAAGCTGCAGCTCCTGGGTCTACCCTGCTTTTTTCCACCCCCGCTGGCTGCTTTCCCTGCCGGGTCAGAGTGTGACCCTCCCTGCAGCAGGGCTGTGGCTTTGCCTCCCCCAGGGCGCCCCTCATTCGGACCCCACCCCCCACAACTACATCAGCTCACCTTGAGATGAGATTGACAGCCCCCTCAGCCGTCCGAGGAGGGAAGAATTCTAGGGAGAACCACTTGTCCCCAGATTCCATCCTCCGCCTCATCTTCTCCCTGAGTCTGTCGTGGCGCTCGGGGTCCAGCCCAGGTGTGGAACATCTCGAACTCTCCTTAGAGCTCTCGCTGCCGCTGCTGCTGCCCTCCGAGCGGGGAGGGGGGCCGCCATCCCCTCTGGGTTCGTTCACCATGGCCAGGTTCCTGCTGCACGGAGTGGGGGCAGGAGCGTCAGAGGGCAGGCAGCCAAGTCCCGGAGCGGCAGGGTCAAGTGAGATGTGGCGTTTCCAGCAGGAAGAAGGCCAAGGAGGGTAAGGGTGACAATGCCCCCCCACCCCAGTGGCTCCACATTCTAGAGCTGTGACTGTCTATGCGACCTCACTCAAGCTTTGCTCTCCACAGCCGCCTGGCTCCACATAAACCAGCCCCCACCCGGCACAGAAACATGCTCCTTCCGCCCAGGGATCTTCAGTGACAGCTACCTGATGGAGGGTGGCACTGAGAACCTCACCCTGCCAGCCTCCAAAGCCCACAGTCCTAGGGAGGGGCCGCGGGATCTGGAAGGGAGAACCTTGGGTGTTGGATGGTCCATCTCCGCCAGCTGGGAAACAGAGTGGGTGGGGAAGAAACAAAAGGAAACTTCCCCAGCAAGTGTGTTCCTCTGGGTGGGAGGGAGCAATGACAGGGGCAGAGCCCAGAGCCAGACTAGCTGGGGCCCTGCGCAAGGGGGCGGGGGCAAGGCTTTCAGGCGGGAGGGAGGGCTAAGGCTCTAGTTGCAGAAGCCAGATGGAAGGAGGGGGACGGAGACTGCAGGGCTTGGTAGACAGGAGGCCAACAGACGTTCAGGGTCACCAGATTACTCTCCAAAGAAGGCAGAGCTCAGTCTGGCCCTGCCGGGAACATCTCCTGTTACTGGGAACAGTTTGCACACAGGATGGAAGGAGTGTGGGCGTGACAAAGCAGCCAGATTTGTCCTGAGTTCGTGCTACTCCAAAAAGTGGCACGAACTGTCACCGGCTGGGTTTCACAAGTAACCGGACCCAAATTCAATTAAGGGCGTGAATTTGTGTCCTACTCAGAACAAAAGCTGTTACATCCATGCCTGCCATCCCGGCTGTTCTCCTAACACACACCACGCAAGCTAGTTAATTTTAGGACTGCACAATCACCACATACGAAGCCCTAAGCCTTGGCAACCACAGGCAGGCCAGCAGAGGGCATGGCGTCACTGGCCAGTTTAGTGGGGGAAAATGAAACAAATACTTAAAAACAAGACAGAACACAATTCTTGAAGAGGAGTGTGCAGACACACCCTTTTAGTAGTGAAAATCCCATGTGTGGTGACACGGGACATCAGAGGAACAACCAGGCCAAGTTCATTCCTTTCAGGGGATAGTCACTGCTCAGCCAGGGTTGGTTGGTTTGTTTGTTTAAGACTTTATTTATTTGACAGAGATCACAAGTAGGCAGAGAGGCAGGCGGGTGGGGGGTGGGGGACGGGGGACGGGGGCGGGGGGGAAGCAGGCTTCCTGCCAAGCAGAGAGCCCGATGCGGGGCTCGATCCCAGGACCCTGAGATCATGACCTGAGCTGAAGGCAGTGGCTTAACCCACTGAGCCACCCAGGCACTCTTCAGCCGGGGTTTTTTAACTACTTGGGGGTCCTACACGTCTGAGAAATGGATGAACTCTACTGTTCCTTTCCCCTGAAACACACACAGGGGCACATAACACCAGTTTGTACACCCAAAGTCAAGACCAGAGTAAAAACACTTGTACCAATGATTTTTCTTCCTAGGGATGCCCATTTTTTATCCTGATCTAAAACTCCAGCTTCTCAGCAGGGACGGCCAAGGGGAGTAAGGAAACGGAGAAAATCAAGATCAGCCTAGCTGGCCCTTCTCCTCAATTCAAGACAGTGGCTCATTAATCGTCTGCTGGAACAAAACCAAGAGAGGGGGAGGAAACAGAACTACCTGCCCTTTCATTTACTTAATACAGACTTATTGCATTCCTAGTAAGTGCCAGGCACGTGCCTTCTACAGCCTCCTTCCTCACATCACTTCTTACCCATCTTACAGCTGGACTCCCACGGGGCCATAGGGTTGTAATTGTGGATTCATAGTTTTGACTCCTCTCCAACTCCCCAGTCCCCCGAGACCAGGGCGCAGTATCCTGCCTGGGGCATCCCCCCATGCCCAGCACAGTCATCACAGCCAGCACTCAGTGAGCGCCAATGGGTCAAGCGCTGTCCCTCTGTTCTCAAAATAACCCTCTGCCATTTACTTGCCACTTGCTTAATCTGTGCCGAGCACCGTGCAGTGAGCGAATACGAAACTCACCCCGCCCCGAAGAGCCAGGGTGGACACCTGGGGTCAGCCCGACACAGTGGGGCCGGACACTGCGGTACCAGCGGCCTACAGGTGCTCAAGCTGGGAGGCGAGTTTAAAAGACCGGAGCCGGAAAGACGCCTCCGGCACCCTGCTGGAAGACCACGAATCGAGTCACCCGGTCACTGGGTCAAGGTGGGGGCGGGGATGCGGGCCCAGACCCGGTCCCGGGGGCTGAGTCACCACTCCCGTCTCAGGGCCGCCTCCTCCCCGGGGTCCTCTCCGTCCCCGCCGGGTCGGAAAGTGAATTTTCCGTTCACAGCTGGAAGTCCCTGGGGGGTCTCAGCCATGGGCGGTTACACCAGCCCCACAACTGAGGGGTCGCGCAGAGCGGCAGAAGCCCACCGCCTAGAGGGGCGGGCCGGCCCTCTCGCTCCTCTCGCTCCCCGCCCCCAGGTGGGGTGGGCCTCACTTCCCGGATATCCCTCCCTAGCGACTCCACGCCTCGCCTCCACTCACCCTCCCGTCGCGGGTGACTCAGAGCGCGCGCGCCCCAAGCAGCTGCTTGACCAGTCTGTGGGAACTTGCGGCTGGAGGAGGGGGGGGCGGGGCGCGCGGGGGCGGGGCGCGGCGCAGGTGTCAGGTTGCCGAGGGAGGCGGGACCAGAGGGCGGAAACCATCCTTGAGAGCGACCGGAAGTCCGTCCCCGACATGGCCGCGCCCAAGGGAAGCGGGTCTTCCACCGTCATGTGACGCGGGCCCTCGCCCCACCCGTCTGCAGCCACTCCCTGTCTCGGTCCCAGGCTCGAGAGGACCACGTGACACTGTCGGGGGCCAGTCATGTGAGGCGCGGATTCTGGATGGGAGGGGGTTGGCGGAGGGTTCCAGAGTGGCAGTAAAGGAGGGAGATGGCGGGGTGCAGGGGGTCCCTGTGCTGCTGCTGCAGGTGGTGCTGCTGCTGCGGTGAGCGTGAGACCCGCACCCCCGAGGAGCTGGTAAGGAACGTGCGGAGCCCAGCTGGGGAGGGGGCGGTTGCCAAGGGACGACGGCGAGAGGCGTTGCCGGGGGTGGGGCCGGGCCGAGCTGGGGCCTCAGGTGGCAGCGGGCGGGGCCCGGGCACCGCATCCTTGGCTCTCGAAGCATCTGCCTCGCTTCCCGTGCCGAAGTCTCGGGTCTTCCTCATAACCCCTCCCTGGAATCTGCGGGAGAATCCAGGCCGGCTCCGGTTAATCCCGTCCATGTTTTCTTTTATTTCCATGTGAAAGGAGTTTTGAATGAAGTGAGCGTTGTCAGAATGAGCCCCTTCACTGGACTCGGTGCTTATCCAGCGGCTGGCTTAGTTTCTCCAGCCCTTTCTGACTGTATCCCTCACCTTTTCTGGGTCATTGGTAATCCAGCTTCCCTCTGCAAAGCACCCTGGGAAAACTTGAGTTGCTGTGTCCCAGAGTTGACAGGTCCCTTCTGTTTTCAGATTCAGTACATGGTCCGATGGATCCTGAATTTTTTTCTCCTTTATCTGGCATGGGAGATCTTTGACGGGTCCTAAAGGCAAGAGTGGTTATTTAGAGAACGTATCAGTAGAAGCGAAGAGCTCACCTGGAAGGCTATAGCCGCCGCCGTCACCCCCATCCCAAAAGTGGTTTTGTTTTTTTGTTTTTTTTTTTGTTTTTTTTTTTTGAGATCTTGTTCCCATTTGATCATAGTTCAAGATGGTTTGGAAATTAGCAATCAAATTTCAGTAAATACTTATGTATGTTTCTACTTTTAACCATTTGATATTTAACCATTTAACCATTCTGTGGATCTATTTTCTAGACCATCCTTGGAGAAACACAGGAGGAGGATGATGAGATCCTGCCAAGGAAAGACTATGAGGTGAGATTCTTAGTTGCTGCCTGGGGTAACAAGAGCAGTGAGGGAGCTGGCCACTTCAGACAGAAGCATTAGGATTCGTATATGTGCTGCCGAAGCGAGCCCGGAAGCATTAGGATTCGAAGGAGGGATGCTCTTTGACGGTCTCTCCCAGGGAGTGAATGGGTAAGAGGTAATTTCCCTCTCTGAAAGGGACTGTTTGACAAGCCCTTTCTCACCGTGACCCCGAAACAGGGTCTGATGTGTCTCTGTGCATTCATAGATCTGTGGCACCTTAACCTTGATAGAGCATGTTTGCCTTTACACTATTTACTTTTACAACTAGAGACTGAGAGTACAAGCAGCTGACCGTGCATGCTCATCATAACAGCTGTGGGACAGATCTTCCTTCTCTTCTTAGAGAACTTTCCAGATGACTGTTTTCCTGCCCAGGAGTTTAGAGCTTTCCTCTCTGAAGTGCTCTCTTTTAAAAAAGATTTTATTTTATTTGTCAGAGACAGAGAGAAAGCAGAAGCGTAAGAACTGCAGGCAGAACAGGCAAAGGGAGAAGCAGGCTCCCCTGATGAGCAAGGTGCGGGATGTGAAACTCGATCACGGGATCATCACCCGAGCTGAAGGCAGACGCTTAACCAGCTGAGCCACCCCGGTGTCTGTCTCTGAAGTGCTCTGGATTGTGGTTCTAGTTGAAGAATAGGATTCTAAGAGCGTGTGTGTTTAGAAAGGCCAGTGCTGCTGGAGTAAAACCAAACCAGTTTGCTTTTTTATCGTTTAATCAGTTTCTGATAATGTTTCTGTGATTTTTGAAATAACAAGAACAGGCCATGGTTCTGAAAGAGAATTGTTAAGCCATTACAAAAAGAAGTTAGAGAAAAACCTATTACCCCACCCACTAAAAAATAACTATGAACTTTACTGAATACCCTTTTCCATGCTTACATTCCTGTTTTTTTTTTAAATAACAGAAGTAAGATTCTGCTACATATATTAACATGTTTTCTCCTCAACTTGAAAACAATCTTTCTATTGCTAATACATTACTACAATTTTTTTAAATTGAGGAATACTCTTTTATTATGCCAAAATTTATTTAATCTGATTTTTCTATATGGTGAACTAGTCTTGACTAGTCTTTTCTTCTTCATCCTTAATTGCTTCTTTGACCAATTCCAAGAAATGTGATTAATATTCTATGTTTAGTGCTTTCTTGAAAGTATCACGTAGAGGGGTGCCTGGGTGGCTCAGTCAGTTAAGCTCAAGTCATGATCCCAGCGTGCTGGGATTGAGTCCCGTATGGGGCTCCTTGCTTAGCAGGAAGCCTGCTTCTGCCTCTCCCTCTGCCTCCTTTCCCCTGCTCATGCTCATGCTGTGTCTCTCTCAAATAAATAAATAAAACCTTAAAAAAAAGTCTATGACACAGACTTTAAAAATTCAGTATTTTAGGGCAATAACATACTCAGACTAGTTTTCTTTTTTAACATTTTATCTCTTGCTGTAGAATTTTGTGGATTTATTAGTATAATAAAGGATTTATAATTAGGATTTATTAGTATAACATGGAATTTTTTAAAAACTTTCATCGTGGATAATTTCAAACATAAAGAAGAATGGATAGAATAATATATTGAAACCCCCTATACTCATCAGTTTCAACATTCATTCAGCTCATGCCCAACCTTGTTTCATCTGGCTCCCATCCCCTTCCCATATTATTTCGAAGAAAATTCTACACAGCACATCATTTCACCCATAAATGATTCAACTTGCATCTCTAGAGAACGAGGATTTTTTTAAGCACAACACAATACCATTTTCATACCTAAGAAATTAACAGTAATGCATTGATATTAAATATCCAGTGTTCAGATTTTCCAGTTGTCTTATAAATGTCATATAATTTTTTAATGTTCTGTAATTTTAAAATTATTATTAATTACTATTTATTATTACTCTTGGGCTCTAGTTCCCAATAAGGTCCTCACAGTGCATTTGTTTGAGTATCTTTTAAATTTTCCTTAAACTTTTTTTTTTTAAGTAATCTTGACCCTCTACATGGGGCTCAAACTCATAGCCCCAAGGTCAGGAGTTGCAAGCTCTACCAACCGAGCTCACCAGGTGCCCCCCTTCAAAATTTTTTTCAATCTGTAGATTCCTCCTTCATCTTTTTTCCCCTTGCAGTTTACTTGACAGAATAATTTTTAGGACTCTGGAATTTGCCAGTTGCACTACCATGGTATAGTTCAATGTGCTACACTGATGGGAATGCTTTTAATGAATCAAAATCAAAAAGCGTGGTATCTACTGGGGTATTTTCCAATATTTCTAAAATATTTGTCTCCTTGCACATAGCTGAGAGGTTTGCAAGAATTAGTGTAAGAAGCCCCATACCGTGCTCTCACCTTACACTCCCGGACTGAACCCAGAGACGTCACCCTGACTGTGTGAGTGTGACAGGAACTTTCTGGCAACCTTCCTCCACTCCCTGGAGCTCACCATGGCTCCTCTGCTCCATTGACCCTGCTGTCCCCAAAGCTCCATCGCTCCTTTTACTAAAGTGCACTTGTATTTGTAATGTGTTTACGTTCACCTGATAACGCATGTTTATGTAAATTTTATGGGTTAATGTTTCCTGTGAGTCATTAATATTTCTCAATGAACTATCTTCAAGCATGAGCTTCTTCAGAACATTTACTTTGAAAAAGCAAATTGAGCTAGACACTCTGAAAAGTCTGCTCAGGTTTGACTAGGGATCAACTAGAAAACCCTTCTGTTGAAAATCTCTCAGAAATGTGCTCTTTCTCCTTCCTGCCTCACTAAGAGTTCACTGCACCTACTTGAGTGGCGTTAGAATCCCTGGTTTGACATCCATTCTCATACTAGGTGTCTGATTAGCAATAACGCTCTATCTGTGGGATGGGGCTGTTAATGGTGGTGTGTTCACGCAGGTCACAACCTGTGTTGCTCTTTTGAATTAGAAAAAGGCATCCCTCAGAGCAGAGGACTTAGAATAAAGGACCTCTCCCTCTGGGCCACAGCAGCTCCCCTAGCTCAAGGCCCATTGTGGGTGCTGCTTGTGTAAGCACTGAGGTGCCCTTCCTGGTTGAACTTGGGTTGCCTTTCAGTCCCGCTTACCCCTTTGACCACATGCTATTTATAACCTCATTAGACCTTGGCAGCCCTGCAGAACACCTATACAAATTTTATTTGTTTAAAAAGTTGCCCCCCCACACACACACACAAAGAGCAGAATACAGCAGAAATAAAAGGGAGTTAGTCATCACAAAGGAGAATGAAACAATATCTGGTTTTAAGAACAGGTCATAGAGTCCCTTGGTACATATTTACAAAGTGTCAAATTCAATTTTTAAAAAAAGAAAAGATTGACGTTCTGATGTTAGGCATCCCATTCTTTTACTTAATAATTTTTGCATATTTTCCATATCTGTCTCTTTGGATCTTTCATAATTACCTTATTATTATATAGTCTCCCATATTTGGGTGTCTGATCATTGATTTCATAAGCTGCCTGCTTATGCCCCTTTTTAAAAAAGGGATTTGGACTTTGGATATAGATGTAGATGGAACAAGTTGTCACATGTCACACCTGTGTTCGGCTGACTGCTAAGTCATGCTCAGAGTGTGGCCACCGGGCCAGTGTCTCGTTTGCTCAGGAGCTGATGTGTTGGTAGCAACAGGTTTAGGAAGGAGAGAACACAGCAGACCATTTTCCTTTGTTGCCAGACGGCTGCTTCTCTTAGAAAATATAGAAGAAGAAATAAAATTAGTTCCTTTGAATTGTTTCTCAAGATGTCTCTGGCACACAGGCAGATTTTTTTGCAGAATATCTGTGTTCTGTGAAGAGAGTCAAAGGAACACGGCTGGAGATGTGCTTTTAGGAGCTGCATGAAATCCCTGCCTCTTCCTAGCATGAACTGAAAGTTGCTTTTCAGAATAGTCTCCACGTTGGTTTGTCCCCTGACTAACCTCTTTCTCATAGAAGCCGACTACGGAAGATACTTACAATTAAGTGATCTTCTAAATTAATTTGGTTCCGGTTAATTGAAACTTTCGTACATGTAATGGGATAAGTCGGGTAATGCTGGTCGTAGCCAGAGGTCTTTCCAGGTTTTGCAGAAGCAGGAAGTTGAAAGGTAGGTAATTGAAAGCTTTTCCCGAAGCATGAACCTGCAGCCGAAGCATGAACCTGCAGCCGCGCTGCCGAAGCATTCGTGTGCGTCACGCGCAGACTCCCTCGAGGCAGATCCGGAGGTCGGAGAATCTGCATTTCCAACCAGCTCCTTCTGGGCGGCTGCAGGTCCATTGCCCTGCCCACCCACACTTCAAGTAGCAGGAACCTGAAGCATCACCCCTTTCCAGGTTTCCATAATTCTTCCTATCTGCTTGTGAGTGACCTTCTCACTCCCGTTTCTCTTCCAGAGTTTGGATTATGATCGCTGTATCAATGACCCTTACCTGGAAGTTTTGGAGACCATGGATAATAAGGTGAGTCCCTTATTGATCTCTTGGGACTGAATAGATCTTACAGCGGCTTCCCTTTCCCATCTAAATGGCCCCGTAGATAGCTTTACCCCATGGCTTTCGGCCCCTTTCCTCAGACCTTCATTCTGCCAACCCAAGTACCCACTTCAGTGCACCCGGCCTGGGCTCTTAGAGCTCATCCTTCTGGGAAGGCAAAGCCCCTGTCATTAGGCTTGCTGCCACTACCAGGCTTGCTGTCTCTGTGAAATTTAGCCTAAAACTGGTTGGCCACGATGTGCTACTTCCCTGCTGCTGACAAAACCATATAAGAAACTGAGTCTCTCTTTCCCTGTGTGAACAGAAAGGCCGCAGGTATGAGGCGGTGAAGTGGCTGATGGTGTTCGCCATTGGAGTCTGCACAGGGCTGGTGAGCAGGCGGGCCTGGTGGGCGGGGTGGGGGCCTGGTGGGCCAGAGGGGCAGTCATTTGTCCTAATAACTGCCTTTTTTCTCCCCCCAAATAATAATCCTGACACTGTTTTTGGCACTTCTCTTGCTTTCGCTTTATGAAAGTGAATCCTGCAGAGCTGGTATTCTTTAAAGCACTCAAAGGCTTGGTCAGGACCGAGCTCTTACGATACGGTATGGTCGTCAGGTGGACAGCGTAGTCAGGGGAGCACTGCATGGAAATTGAGGTCACTGTAGGGAAAAAGCAAAACAGTGGGAAAAACCCAGCCGTTAGACCCTTTCCTTTAGTGTGGCATGCCAGTAAGCAGGACGCCATCGATCTCAGTGAATTTATTGTGCTGTCCTGGGCTTCTGTCCGGCGCGCTGCTTGTTTTATCTAAAAGGTGGAGCTGGCGGCTGTGGGTAGAGGAATGTGCCCGAATGCACAGGGTTCTGGATTCCGTTTGCTCACAGATGAATCGCAGACAAGAAAAGATTATGAAACACTGCCAGATTGTGTAGTAGCACAAGGCCTGGAATCCTAACTGCTGACCTAACCACACTTAAAATTGGGGAAGAGAAACTGGAAAAGTCAGCAGCCAGTCAAAATGATATCTGTCACATCTGATTTCTATCATTACAGTGTTCAGGTAGGCTGCTTTTGTCCGTTCAGGCTGCTCTAATAAAAATGCCATAGACTTGCCGGGGGCTTAAACAACAGATGTTTATTTCTTCCATTCCTGGAAGCCGGAAGCTCAAGATCAGGGTGCCGTCAAATCAGTGTCTGGTGAGGGCCTGCTTCCTGGCTCCTGGCTGTGTCCTCACGGGGAGAAGGGGGCAAGAGCTCTCTGGGTGTTTCATAAAGCCAGTGATCTTTTTCACGAGGTGCTCCACGCTCAGGACTGAATCACCTCCTAAAAGGCCCCATCTTGTAATGCCATCCCGGTAGGGGTTAGAATTTCAGCAGATGAATTTGGGGGGACACAAACTTTTTTTTAAAGATTTTATTTATTTATTTGACAGAGAGAGATCACAAGTAGGCAGAGAGTCAGGCGGGGGGGGGGGGGGGGAGCAGGCTCCCCGCTGAGCAGAGAGCCCGATGTGGGGCTCAATCCCAGGACCCTGAGACCATGACCTGAGCCGAAGGCAGAGGCTTAACCCACTGAGCCACCCAGGCGCCCCTAGGTCATATATATTCTAAGCAGCGGCCTGTTTATCTCACTGGAACTGACTACAAGTTTCAATCTTGACTCTGCCTGAAATACCCATAGGATGTAAGCCCGTATTTAGTATAATCTAGCCGCAAAGGCTGACCAGTTTTTATTTTCCTAGCATTTGTCAAATTTTTGCTACAGTCAATTCAGAGGTCCAGGGAACATTTTTCTAGTTAAGACAAAGGGCATTCAGAAGGCCTCTTTGGTAACATTCTATTATGGGGAGAACTTGGGTTGATTTAACTGTTATATTGAAATTTCAAGGTGTCTGTTTTGCTATGTATGTTTCTGGTTGGAAATTTCCCTGTAACAGGCATAATCACAAGCCATCTACTTGTTAGTCTTTCTGCTACTTTCCGATCACACTCCTTTGAACTGCCATTTAGCAATGCTAGCAAGTTCTCCAGTCCCCTCACGTCCCCTCACATCCCCTCACATCCCCCCACATTCCCTACATCCTCTCACGTCCTCTCTTGCAGCTGGAAGGCAGATTTGCCTTTATAACTTAGCAACCAGCCCCTTTTCCTGCTGGCTCTCTCATCCTTCCACCTGCCACAACCTATTGCTTCAGTGTTTAAAAGCCTCGGGGCATTGGCTTGAGGGAAGGCCAGAGGCTTGAAGCCTTTGATCCTGAATCCACCAAATAACAAGCCTTTCCAGTTCCCCATGAAGCCCAGAGCAAAGACTTGGGGCTTAACATGGACTGCTGGACTATGAGTGGTTTTCTCTGCCTTACCAGGGTAACCGTTGGCTGCAAATCAGAATAGTGACTTAAAAATAGTAATAACAAATATGCAAAAGCCATATACACCTGAGTAAAGGGTGTTTTTCAAAGTAATATCCTAAGTTATATGCTTATTCAGCTAAGAATCACTGAAAATGTTATTGGAATTCTTCTGAAATTGCCTCAGGAAAATGCTGAGCAGCCCGTCACCCAGTTCTGGTTGATTTCTCTAGTCACAGACGGTCTTCCTGGATTTCACATCTTTTCCTGCAGACTTTCCCTTTGTTTTACTCCCCTTCTCTCAGCTTAGCCACGTGTGCGTCCTTCTTTTGTCCTCTGGAGGGGCGGTAGGGCCAGGCTGGCAGGGGATCTCCTGGCACGTCGGCGACCAGCAGACTAGCACTTGTTGCCTCTTGGTGCGTGGGTGCGTGTGCCAACTGGGAAAGGCTCACAGCTTTGGGGTGAAGTGCGTGTGCCACAGAGGGGAAAAACTGAGTGACGGTTCACCTTCTCTTCACAGGTGGGTCTCTTTGTGGACTTCTTCGTCCGCCTCTTCACCCAGCTCAAGTTCGGAGTGGTACAGACATGTATCCTTTCTGCGGCTCTTGGTGTTCCCACATGTCAGCAGTTTCTGACCCTGTTTTCTTGTCTAGAGAACAGGAGACATGATCTAGAGAAGAGCTGTTTGTTAGCCATTTGGCGTAAGTTTTCATTTGTCATTGAAGGACACAACAGGAAGACTTTAAGAGAACGTAGTTAGGTTGTAAGACATAAATGCCACAAAGATGCCTGTTCTTCCCAATCATCTATAAATTCAGTGTGGTCCCAATCAACACTCTAAAATAGACTTTTTTGTGGAACTGGAAAATTCTCTTCCTAAATTTGTTGGAAAGAGTAAAGGGCCAAAGTAGTTGAGACAGTTGTTGTTTTTGTTTGTTTGTTTAATTTATTTGCCAGAGATCAGAAGTAGGCTGGGGGGTGGGGGGAAGCAGGCTCCTTGCCGAACAGAGACCCCAATGCAGGGCTCAATCCCAGGACCCTGGGATTATGACCCAAGCTGAAGGCAGAGGATTTAACCCACTGAGCCACCCAGGTCCCCGAGACAGTTTTCAGTAAGTATGTCACTTGCCCTACTCGGTGTCGTAATTTAAGATATAGTCGTTGAAACCATTTCCTATGGGTGCAGGAATTCCCCGTTAGGCCAGTGGAACATAACAGGAGCAGAAATTGGTTTATACATATAGACAAGTAGGGTGGATGACAGAGTTAATATTGTAAGTCAGTGAGGAAGAGACGGACATAATAAAAGACACTGGGACATTGTATATTCATTGGGAAAAATACAGATTCCTACTTTGCACCATAAATTAATTCCAGATGGATTGAAGATGTAAATAGGCAAAACAAAACTCTAAGATGTAAATAGGCAAAACAAAACTCAAAAACTAATAAAGAGTAGGGAATAGTTTCTTAAAACTCCAGGAGGCACAAAGTGAGAGGGAATAGATCAGTAACCTTGACCATGTCAAAGTAAGTTTGTTTTTCATGCAAACAAAAAAATCCCAAGCCATGACAGTAAAACACCATAAAGAAAGTGGAAAACAAATCCACAGCCTAGGAGAGGCTACTCACTGCATTTAAGAGACAAATAATTAGTATTTAGAACACCAGAAGAACTGCAGCTCAAAAAGAAAAAAGCCTAATCAGCCCAGTAGCAAAATGAGCAGAGGGTATGAACAGGCAATTCTCAGAAGAGGAAAATGGAATGGTCAGTAAATAAACCTGTAGAAAAGGGCTCCCCTCACCATTCACCAAAGAGATGTAAATTAAATAGGTAACAAGGGACACCTCCCCTGACTCCTAAGTCCCTCTTTCTCATGCGGACCTTGGACATATGCGAAAGTGTTCATTACAGCTCTGTGATTGCAGGAAGGTGAAATCACACCAAATGGGAGAACGGAAAAATTATGGGTTCATATCATATAATTTTATGCAGAAGTTAAAATGAATGGACCAGAGCTGTGTTTATCAACATGGCGAATTTTCAAAAAAACTCAGTGTTGAAGGAGAGAAAAAAGGGAAGTGTAGAATGTGCATAATGTGCAGTCACGTTATTTTCACTTTAGAAACAGAACAACAAATGGCTGCATCTAAAGATACACACGGAATGGAGGGCCTGGCTGGCTCAGCTGGTCGAGCCCGCAACTCTTGATTTCTGGGTTGTGGGTTCAAGCCCCACTTTGGGTATAGAGATTACTTAAAAATAAAATTTTTTAAAAATGGCACACAATAATTTCAGGTTAGTGGTTTTTCCCAGAGGAGAGAAAGAAGGAAACAGGATTTTTTTTTTTTTTTAATGGTATCTAGCATTTTAATTTTTAAACCCTGGAGCAATATGGCATGACACAAGATTTGTCAATGTGAGGGATGTGGAGGGAAGGCTGTTTGTTGTTTTTTGTGATATTTGAGGTGTTGATTTGAAATGTTGGGGTCCAAGAGCAAATGGTGAGAAAGGATTCTTGAGACGTTTTTGGTATAAAAAGGGTGGTTTTATTAAAGCACAGAGACAAGGCCCGTGGGCAGAAAGAGCTGTACCAAGATTGTGAGCAGTGACTGATTATATACTTTTAAATTGGGAGGCATCAGGGATAGTGTTAGGTCCTTAAGGAATTGGGGAAGCAAGGTTTGCAGGACGTTGAGGGGCTAGCTGCTGTTAAGGTGATTTAGTACTGCCTAGTGAAGCCTTGGTCCTGACACCCTTCGGTTGGCCATCGGTGGGCCATGTACTTGGAGGATGATCGCTAACCTGTATCTTGGGGAGGAGCGGTAGAGGTAAAGGAAGTTTCCAGAGGGATTTTCATTTGTTAAAGACAACTTACGACTTACGTGATCCTGGAGGTGAGGCTACGGTCCAGCTAAGGTTGCCTTTTGCCTCCAGCAAAGCATTAACGGTGCAGTCGAGCGGCCTGAGGAAGGTCATGCTGCCTCAAGCGTTTGCCGAGCCGAGTTGTAAGGAGATTTAATTTTTTCTACATTTCTTTTGTCTTTGTGTTCCCCACATCCGTATTTCATAATTTAAAAATAGTTCCCAGGCACCTGGCTGGCTCAGGCAGTGGAGCATCAACTCTTTATCTTGGGATTGTGAGTTCAAGCCGCATGTTGGGTGTGTAGAGATTATTTAAAGATAAAATCTTTATAAAAATAAAAATAAATTTAGAAAGTGGTTTCTGATGTAGAAGATCTCTCAAGACAGGCTTTTTTTTTTTTTTTAAGATTTATTTAGTGGAGGGGGGATTTATTTATTTGAGGTGGGGGCGGGGAGAGAGAAAGAGACCCTTAAGCAGACTCGCCACTGAACGTGGAGCCGATGCAGGGCTCGATCTCAGAACCCGAAGGTCATGACCTGAGCCGAAATCACCCAACTGAACCACCCAGGTGCCCTCAGACAGAGTTTTTGTTTTTGTTTTTGTCTTTTAAGTTTACTTGTGGGGAGCAGGAAGATGTGCAGTAAGCAGCCAATATATTTTAACCCCCCCACTGAGCCACCCAGGCGCCCCCCCCTTTTTTTTAAAGATTTTATTTATTTATTTGACAGAGATCACAAGTAGGCAGAGAGACAGGCAGAGGGCAGCCGATATATTTTAGAAGAAGAGACGTCATCCCATTTCCTACCAGTGATGGCAGGAATGCCCCTGACCGGTGAGCACGTTTTCCTTAACCCCGGTTCTGTAGCGGTGGAGGAATGCAGCCAGAAAGGCTGCCTTGCCCTTTCCCTCCTTGAGCTCTTGGGTTTCAACTTGACCTTCGTCTTCTTGGCAAGCATTCTTGTCCTGATCGAGGTGAGGCGGTGTGGGTGTTGCCTTTTGGCTGATGAGGTTTGGGGTTCCTTCATGTCCCCTTCTGGAATGTCAGGAAATTGAATTAGGCTGGGGATATAGATTCCTACAGAAAGTGGCCTCTCCCGCTCCTCGAGCTGTTTGTGAAAGTAAAGGTTTCTGCCTCTGGTGAGATGACAGAGGAAAAGCCCCCTTAGGAGGGGCTTCTCAGCCTCGGCAGCACATGAGAACCACCTGGGCGACTTTAGAAACGACTCTAAGTGGCTTTAAAATACTTTAAAACTAGCCTTAAAAAAATGGCTGCTACCCAGCTCAAGAATGAGATCCGAATCTCCGGTGGTGCCAAGGTAGATGCCAAGGCCCCCGGGGGCTGCGGAAAGCCCCGGCACTTGCCAGGGATGCAGCTGGGTCAGAAACCCAGCGTGGGGCCCAGCATCTGTGTTAACAGGCCCACCAGGTGAGGCTGACGCTGCTCGGGAAGAAGGTCGGTTCCCCCTCGTCGGCAGGGTTGTTGCAGGTAAGCCCCAGAGTCGGTGGATTTCGAGTTCACGGGCTTGCTTCTCTCCCCCGTCAGCCAGTGGCAGCAGGTTCCGGGATCCCTGAAATCAAATGCTATCTGAATGGTGTGAAGGTGCCTGGAATTGTCCGTCTCCGGACCCTGCTCTGCAAAGTCTTTGGAGTGCTGTTCAGTGTGGCTGGAGGTGAGGAGGGGCTTTCTGACTTCTGGCCTTCCGAGTGTGGAGGGGTGAAGGTGACAGGAAGTGCTGTGTGTGTAAATTAAGTAGATCTGGATTTGAGGGGCCTGCCCTCAAACGGATCCCTGCAGTCTTTGTTGGTGGGTTAAATGTAGACCCTGTAAGTTACCAGTCAGAGATAACCCGACACACACATTTAATTTTGAAGTGGGAAGACCAGTTAGTTGGTTTGTGGAGTTGGCTTTTGGTAAGGCCGGCAAGGGTTTTGTGTAAACAACCAAACAGCAAATATTTTAGGCCTGATGGGCCAAGAGGCAAAATGGGAGATAGGATGTACGGACTTATATAGCCATTTGAAATAGATCTACGTGAGAATGTAAAAACCATTCTTCGTGCCCGGGCTGTAGAAACAGGCATTGAGCCTGTCTTGGCCCACAGGCTGTAGTTTTCTGACCGCTCATATTAAAGAATATTTTTTCTGATTTGATGAGCATTTGACTCTTGCTTTTACAAAGTCACGTGCACTCGGCTCTGCTGTACAGTTGTCGGGAGAAAGGTCTCCTTAGCAAAGGTCTCCTAACCGAGAGAGCTTTCTGTGCTGACTGATGGCCGTCCCCTTCTCCACCTGTTCCCAGGGCTCTTTGTGGGGAAGGAAGGCCCCATGATTCACAGTGGAGCAGTGGTGGGAGCCGGCCTCCCTCAGGTAAGAGTTGATGGGCTGGGAGGACACAGCCCTCAGCAGGGAACCCCTGGGCACAGCCATGTCCGTGGTTGAGCTCGTAACACATCCACTGGGAGCATCTAACATGACCTTGGAAGCTGATGTCCATTTGGGTGGGTGTGAAACTGTCCCATCACCCAGCAGAGAGGGGGAAGTGGTACCCCTGGGTTTTAACAAGGCCCTGCCGAGTACTCAGAGCAGTGATGGCACATAGAGAAAGTCTGTTCAAATGGAAGTCAGCCGGTGCGCCCGCAGCCAGAACTGAGCACCGGCCCATCAGGCAGTCGTGGATCACCACTGCGCGGCCAAACCCCAAGGGGCTGGGAGCACCGACCGAGATGGTTCCAAGCCCAGGTCTATAGCAAGGCCATTTGTGGTAGCACCAGACCGTTGTTTGCCGACACACCGTCTGGGCCAGACTCTGTGCGTCCCAGCTTCTTTCTCCCTGCAGGGTTTGGTTGTCCTCGTTCTCCCCAGCCTCCATTGAGGAAACCGAGGCTTAGAACTGGCTCCAGACCCCAGAGGCCTCCTTCTTAAGGGTTTCTCAGACTCCCCAGCTGCAAGGTTGAGACGTCTCTGTTCTTTGAAACGCCCCTCAGAGATGGTTCGCTCTCATGCTCTGAGGGGAGGGAGTCACCGTGGCTGCAAGTTGTCACCACACGAGAGAGAAGGCTCGTCCAGAGCCCATCTGTTGGTCTCTCTCTTGTTACTGCTTCCCCTCCTTTACCTCTGGCACCGGCCTCCCAGAGGTGAGCTGAGAGGCGGAAGGAGGCCAGGTGAGGACAGGGCAGCAGCGCGAGCACTCGCTGGGCTCACTCGAAGCCGGCTCTTTGCGCCCCTTCCGTCCTGAGTGTGGCCCCGAGCAGAGCCTGCTTCATCTTCTGCAGCAGCTTTCAGTTCCTCCCTCCACTCAGCCGTTCCCCTTTCTCTGTCTTGCTGACGGTGTACCAAACGTGAACTGTGATTTCCAAAGATCCTCGAAGTCTGGGGGGGCAGGAAAAGAAGTTCCTTCCAGAAGTAACGTCTTTTTCCCCCCTCATTGCCGTTCTGGCCTCTTCCTTCTTGCAACACATCTGCCTGAGCGTCCCCAAGCAAAGGGAACTTTCTGGCGCCTGGGATTCCTGCAGCTGTGGTCCCTGTGCCCGCCCTCCCTCCCCTCACTTTGTTTTCTCTCCGTCTAGTTTCAGAGCATGTCCTTACGGAAGATCCAGTTTAACTTCCCCTACTTCCGGAGCGACAGGTACGGAAACCCGACCCAGTTCGCTTGCTGCCTACTCAGCGCCCACTGCGGTCTCCATCGCTGGCTCCCGGGCTGCCCTGCTGGGCAGGCTGCATGCGAAACCCACCTGTCGGAATGGAGGGGGGTTGGGATGCTTCTGAAAGTAAGCACGAGGGCCAGGCTGGCTTCAGGGCTTCTGTTTTGTTGTGACATGAGGCCTAGAACCATCTCAGGCAATGAAGAAGACATGGTCCGGTATTGGAAAGACCAGGGAAGTCCAAAGGCGTATTATCAAGAATGTGTTTTATATTCCAAAATAATGTACTTGGTCCACCGCCTTTCTGGGTTGGAAGGTGCTCTTCTGGGTACTTTCTCGCCCTGTGGGATTCATGCGGGTCACTGACGTGCACACCCTGCTCGGCCTTCGGAATTGAGGCCAAGGTTCAGAGTTGTCCACCTTCTCCCGTCTCCTGTTGGGGTTCCTGCGGGTCACTGTTACCCGCTCCTGACATTTTCACTGCTGCTGTGGCTTTCTGGGAGAAAGATCTGGTCAGAGTGTGGCTCGGCAGGGACTGACGGAAGTCTGGGCTCTGCCGCCTCAGCCGGTGGCTGAGATCCCACGTTCAGAGCGGCCCCATGTCAGGGAGCCGTCTGACTACGGCGGGGGTTTAGCTCTTAGGGAAACCATATTTGCTGGGGAGTCTGCCTCACCAGACACCTGGCCTCTGGAAGCCCTGACTGTTCATGGGTCACGAGATATGATGTTGGTAGACAAGGAAGTGAAGACCTGCTTTTTGGGGTCTGAGGACTGTTTTGGGTAAATCACTTCTCTGTTCTCCCCACAGAGACAAGCGGGACTTTGTGTCCGCCGGGGCGGCTGCTGGAGTTGCTGCAGCGTTCGGGGCCCCTATCGGGGGTACCCTGTTCAGTCTGGAAGAGGGCTCATCCTTCTGGAACCAGGGGCTCACATGGAAAGTGGTAAGGAGGACTTTTAGTGAAAACATCTCCTAAATTTAGTCAGTCCACCTCCCCCCAGAACTAAAGTGGATGTATCTGACTTGGTGTGGTCCCCTGTCGTTTTGATGAGGCCAGAGGGTTGACTTTATTAGAAATTCCTTTACTCTAGACGCATAATCTCCATACCGTAGACTTTTCTGTACTTTTCCTATCATCTGCAAATCACACTGCCATTGTCCTCTCTTGATGAACCGTCTGGCCTGAAAATGGGAGACGGGGGCAGACAGTGGCAGAGTCTGGACTTGAACACTCCCTAGCCTCCTCCCTCAGACTAGTATGTTTCTCCTCTTGTGGTTACTGTTCCTTTTGGGGCACAAGGTCTAGTCGCAATAGGCTCTAAATGAAGAGACCCTCGCAATAAGCTAGGGCGAACGTCTCACAGCCCGTCTCGCAGTCTTCGCACCCGAGGAGGGCTCAGGGCAGTGGTGGCCGGGGCCCTGTGTCCAGACCCGGGGGTGCGGGTTTCTGGGTGGGGGGAGGGTTTCCGAGGCTGCGCCTGGGAAGCGATGGGTCCTGTCCCTCCTGAGTGTTCTGTCCGTCCCGCTCCCAGCTCTTCTGCTCGATGTCTGCCACCTTTACCCTCAACTTCTTCCGCTCTGGGGTTCAGTTTGGAAGTTGGGGTTCCTTCCAGCTGCCCGGATTGCTGAACTTCGGGGAGTTTAAGGTATGTTTCATCCTGCCATGGTTCTGGGGGGAGGTTCTTGTTTTGGTTTTTACTTTACAACCTGAAAATTGTTTTTAAGTAAAGTAGCAGAGCGCGGTGGTCGGAAGGGTCGGCAGAGCTTCTAGTGGGTCTCTCCGCCCCAGGGCTCTCCTGTGCGGGCTCCGAGCTCGGTGTGGGCAGGCGTCCGGCTCTGGATTGGCTCGCGGAGATGGAAAGGGGGCTCGCTGCTTATCTCTGGCTTCCCTGCTTCTGTCCCTTCCTGTTCTCATGGGCACTCTGGTTTTTCTCTCTCCCTCCCTTGCCCCTTCTCTCAGTGCTCTGACTCTGATAAAAAATGTCATCTCTGGACAGCTATGGATTTGGGTTTCTTCGTTGTGATGGGGGTCATTGGGGGCCTCCTGGGAGCCACATTCAACTGTCTGAACAAGAGGCTTGCAAAGTACCGTATGCGAAACGTGCACCCGAAACCTAAGCTCGTCAGGTACCTGCTCGCCTCCCCCAGCCTGCCGTGGCTCCCTGAGCTTCGTGGGGGCCAGGCCGTCTCTCCGGAGGAAGGCGCTCGTGGGAACAGATTCTACTTCCCACGCCAGCTTTGATTTCGTGTCTAAGAATAAAAATGGAGAGAGGGTTGTAGATCTCCTCCATTTGTCAGACGGGCCGAAAGGCTGTCTGAGCTTCGTTCATATCAGGGGTGCTGTTTGCCTCCCGGCCACGAAGATACATGACAAAGTCAGAAGGGTCAGTGCAAGTCAAGACCCAGGACCTAAAGTGGAAGCCCGATTTGTTCCTCAGAGAGAGCCGCCCTGGGTGTAGCCGCCCACGTTCCTGGCTACCCACTGTTGACTTCCACATTGCTAGAACGGAGCGAGTCGCTGACCAATTCCGCACGGGTCCTGACTACTGGCTCGGGGCTGTTGTGTGTGCGTGCTCTTGGGGGAAAAGAGGGTTGGAGTAGACAGGGTCACGTTTTTAGTTCCTGAGGCTGGGGTGTCTTTTTTATCTTGTGTGGTAACAGCTGTGCTTTGCTTTCTAGAGTCTTGGAGAGCCTCCTGGTGTCCGTGGTAACCACCGTGGTGGTGTTTCTGGCCTCGATGGTGTTAGGGGAATGCCGACAGATGTCTGCTTCGAGTCAAATCGGTAATGACTCATTCCAGCTCCAGGTAACCCTGTGCACCTGCTGCCCATGTCCTAGACCCCAGAGAGGGAGAATCCAGAAATGGGTGACCCGCCTCTGCGTATTGCTGATAGCTGCGCGTTGCCTCCCCGCTGTGTCAGACTGCGGAGAGAGGAGTCCGTGGGAGCCTTTCCCAGAAGAGAGGGTGTGAGCGCTCATTTTCACTCTTACGCAGACTCACGGCCATCACAGAGCGGAACTGTCTCTTTCTCTCTCTTTCTGTTGAACAAAATGAACTGGGGCCGAGCTCGGGGAGCAGACCATGGCTTCTTCGACGAGTCCCAGTGGACTCTTCCACTCCTTCCACCCCGAAGGGTGCCCCCAGCTTCACCGTCACAGTTGTGAGCATCACCCTTCAGACGGGGAGAAAGGAATGTCTGCTTCAGGGGGACCGGCGAGCTGGCTCTTCTGGCCTCTCCGGGTTCTTTCTTACTGGGTTTAGGTCATTTACTGGCTTCCGTTCTTTTTCCATTTCTCCTTCTCTTTTCTAAGGGGTATATAGTGTTTTCTGGAACCTTTTCCTGAAAGAGCGAGGGAGGCATTGGAGCTCACACTGCCCTGTAATTTTTTTGGTCCAAGCCTGTGGGTCCTAGAGCTGCATGTGGTCAGCCAGAGGCATGGTTCTGGCCTCTAGGGTAGGGGCTCGGGGGGGTGTCCCAGAAGTCCCCGGTCTTCCTATTGTCCCTGAGTAGCCGCTCATATCCCTCAGGGCTTCGTTGGGGGCTTCGTCTTGGATGGCCGCCCCTTTGGCATCCCCAGAAACGTCCACAAACGGCAGCATGGGTTAGATCCGGGCTCGGCAGACCGCCGCCCACAGGCCAGACTGGCCTTTTGCATCTGCTTGTTTGTGTAGCCCCCGAGCTAAGGATGGCTCTCACATATTTAAAGAGTGTTTAAGAAAGAAAAAAAAGAAGGTGCAACAGAGACTGTGTGGCATACCAAGTCTAAAATATTTACGAAGTGGCTCTTTATAGAAGACGTGCAGCAACCCCTGCTGCTCGGTGGTCCTGAGGCTTCCTCGTTCATGACCAGAGCCGTGTTTTCCAAACGCGTCCTGCGGAGCATTGGTACCTATGAGTCACAGACGAGTGGAGAAGAATCCTGTGGTCTGATGGGTTAGCCAGGATTGAGTGAGTTGCTCTAGTACAGACCCACGGAGGGCGCTTACAGTTCCGTCCGTGTCACAGGTGTCTGGATGCAGGTTGTGTGCCCGCTGTGCCACTAAGCACCTCATGGACGTGACTTCACTGAGTCCTTAACCACTGCCATAGGCTGGTGTTATTATCTCCATCTTATAGGGGAGAAAATGGAGACAAAGTAAGGTCTTTTTTTTTTCTTTAAGATTTTATTCATTTATTTGAGAGAGAGACAGGGAGAAGCAGGCTCCCGCCCCGAGTAGGGAGCCCGACAATGTGGGCCTTGGTCCCAGGACCCCAAGATCATGACCTGAGCTGAAAGCAGACATGTAACCTACTAAGCCACCCAGGCGCTCCACGCAATGAGGTCTTGACCGTGCTCTCAGCTTGTGGCACACACCGTGAGGTCGGCATCACCCGCATGTCATGGGGAGGCAGCCGGAGCCTCCTGCGATGACCTCCTGCTCCCACAGCCGCCGAGTCTGAGACATGTCCACCCGATGCCGGAGCCTCTCTGCTCTGCCTTCAGCTGCTTCTCTGATCTCCAGCAAGGGCCGGGATGCATCTCAGCACGTTCGGCTGCAGCACTCTTTCCAGGGAACCCTCAGGACTGGGATTCCTCCCGACGCAGTCTGGGAAACACTGCGTGCGTGGGTCGTTCCGCGGTGGCCTCGTTCCTGAGCCACACACATTGCTTGTTTGGCTGCTCCTCTCCCAGGTTCCTCCAGGAGGGGGCACTGCCCTGCTTCCCGTGGCATCTCCATCCGACAGTCCCCATCCACAGCTAACCTGCATGGGGCTCTCGGGCCAGGCTTCCAGCGGTAGCACTTAGAGAATTGAGCTCTGCGAGGGGAAGCAGAGCCGGATCCGTGGTGAATTTCATTGTCATAGCTCAAGAGCCCTTGTCCGGATTCTCTCATTCTCGGAGCGTAAAGAATACAGTATCACAGTCGGGTGCTGTAGCTAGAGATTGATTCTTTGCCACCTGTTTTGTTTCCGGGTAAAGTTTGCAAGTCATACTTTCTCGACCTCACTGGAGACCTCCTGTTCCAAGACTTTGAGCGCCGTGGTCAGTATACTGACTTCGTACGGACCTCGTACTGACTTTCTGATTCCTGTGCCTTAGGTCACATCAGAAGATGTCAACTCAAGTATCAAAACCTTCTTTTGTCCCAATGAGACCTACAACGACATGGCCACGCTCTTCTTCAATCCCCAGGAGTCTGCCATCCTTCAGCTTTTCCACCAGGACAGTGAGTATCTGTAAGCCTGCCCGTTCTTGGGGTCGTTGATCTTTTTTCTGCAGGGAACAGATGGTGATTCCTCTGTCCCTGCTGTTGGCCTACAGACACAGCCAGGCTTAGCCTCAGTTCTGAGCAAAATAGGACTTTTGCATTGTACTAGCAACCCAGACAAGGCTGGAGTGTCTGCCTCCAGTGTTGGAGCTGAACTGGTGGGGTGTGGAAGGACCTGGAAGGGGTCAGGGCTGCCCGGCGGGCCTTGGTGGTGTCTGGTGGTGGACTCGTGTGGGTTCTTGCATCGCAGGTACTTTTAGCCCCGTCACTCTGGCCCTGTTCTTCGCCCTCTATTTCCTGCTTGCGTGTTGGACCTACGGCATTTCGGTTCCAAGTGGCCTTTTTGTGCCTTCCCTTCTTTGTGGAGCTGCTTTTGGACGTTTAGTTGCCAATGTGCTTAAAAGGTAAGTGTGCGCGTGTGCGTGTGTGGGCATGCCCGGGTGTGCATGGACACAAGTGCACGAACCTTATGATTCCAAGCCACGGTCTCGGCTTCTTTCTTGCCCAGCTACATCGGCCTGGGCCACATCTACTCGGGGACCTTCGCCCTGATCGGTGCCGCAGCTTTCCTGGGCGGGGTGGTGCGCATGACCATCAGCCTCACGGTCATCCTCCTCGAATCTACCAACGAGATTACTTACGGGCTCCCCATTATGGTCACTCTGATGGTGAGTGCTCCCCTTCCAGGCCTGTCTCCAGCACAGGGCCGAGTTCACCCCCCAGCAGCTTCTTTTCGAGTCTTTGTTTTGTGTTTCAGGTGGCCAAATGGACAGGGGACTTTTTCAACAAGGGCATTTATGATATCCATGTGGGCTTGCGAGGGGTCCCTCTCCTGGAATGGGAGACGGAGGCGGAAATGGACAAGTGAGACCATGCTTTCCTTCTCTTCTGTTCTGGTTTCAGAGTTTATGAGCTTGGGCTGTGAGGGCTGTGTGCATCAGGGTGGGAAGTGGTGATGGAGATTCTGGGGTGGGAGTCCGGCGAACCGGTAGACAGCTACAGGAAGTGGCTGGGTGTGGTGGGGAACTGGGGGGCAGAGGCGGGTTCAGTATGGTTCCTGCATTGTTTGGCGTGGCTCCTGTGGCCTTCTGGTGGGACCTGAAAGGAGGACTCAATCAGGATGGTCTGACTGCACGTTTCCGCCGGGTGTCTGCTAAGCCCCATGGATGAGAACCAGCCTGCCTCACGCGTGCCCCACGAAATGTCATGTCATCAGGGATTTTTCTGGGCAAATTCGCCAGTTTATCCGTCAGCCCGCAAATGCTTTGGGGCTCCTCTGTGTGGGGACCCCACAGGGCCCTTGCGGTCCAGCAGAGGGATCAGCAAACTTCTGTAAGGGGGCGGATGGTAAATATTTGTAGCTTTCTGGTCCACCTGGCCTCCATTTCACTTCCTCCGCTCCGGTCACTGCAGCGCGACGCAGCCGGAGGCGACACGTAAATGAGCGGGAGAGGCCAGGTTTGACCTGGGACCTGTGGTTGCCACCTGGTTTAAAGGAACGGCCCACACTTTTCTCTTGTCTTAATCCTAGTAGTAGTGTTAGCAGTTCAGTAGTAATATGAGGACCGTGCCATGGAGGGCTCAGGAGATGGTGGCTAATCACCCGGGCAGGTAGATGGGGTTTGTGGTGAGGGGACATCCCGTATTGAGCTGAGGAAAGACCCACCAGTTTGGCAGAGCAGGGAAGCACATTTGCACAAGGCTTGAAGTACAGAGGAATGCGTGTGTTCAAAGAACCATTCGAGCTGGTTCAGAAGAGGGAGTGCGGTGGTCTGGGCTGCACAGGGGAGCCAGGGCTCGCTCCTGGGATACTGCGGGCTCTCTCGTGAGGCGGGATGGCTTCCTTCCGTCCCCCAGGCTGAGAGCCAGCGACATCATGGAGCCCAACCTGACCTATGTGTACCCGCACACCCGCATCCAGTCTCTGGTCAGCATCCTGCGTACCACGGTCCACCATGCCTTCCCGGTGGTCACGGAGAACCGCGGCAACGAGAAGGAGTTCATGAAGGGCAACCAGCTCATCAGTAACAACATCAAGTTCAAGGTACAGCAGCCGGAGAGGAACCATGGGCGAGAAATAGCCGCTCTTTGACGCACGCGCTGACCTAGAGCCTGCCATACCCCACAGATGGGGGCACGGGTGGGCTCTCAGGGAGAATCCGCCTCCTCGTTCTGTGCAGCAGGGAGTGTAGACACGATAGCGAGTGTGGACGTCGTTAGGCCGTCAGGACATGTGTCCTGTCTCACCCCAGCAAGAGCGCAGATTGTTTGTTTTAATCACCATTTCTTATGGCGTGTAAGTGGTATTGGGAGGTTTCTAGGGTTGCGTGGGACAGAAGTGGACTTTGGCCTACTTAAGGCAGAAAAAGAAATCGGCTGGAAGCTGCAGGACCAACAGGAAAGTTGAAGGATCAGAGGTGGCCCGCTGGGCATGCAGGCAGCCCACAGTCCGCCTGGAGGGTGTTGGGAGGCAGGGGTTCTAGCCCTTGCTCCTGAGTTGAAATCCAGGTGCGGGCAGAGTCCCTCACTCGGGCTATGAGCTCCCATAGCTCTGGGGGCCAGGGCGCATGCGTTGTCAATCCCTCGGTGCCGCTGCGTAGGAGAGCGGCTCCCCCTGGAGAGTGAGGGGCTGTTCCATACCAAAGGAGTAGGGAAGTTGGGCTGCAGAACCTGCGGGATCTACAGGCCCTGAGGTTCAGAGAGCAGCCCTTCTGCCCCAAGCCCCCGAGGCACCGTGAAGACGCCCTGCACTTCCTGTGTCGGTAACGCTCGACTGCGACCTGCATCCTTAAGCCGTGTGGATGTGCCGTGGTGGCGTGCCCGTGGCCAGCCGTCCACGGCCTGCCCGGTAGAAACCCCTGTCCCCGTCACCCCTCCCCACGCCCAGAAATCCAGCATCCTGACCCGGGCTGGCGAGCAGCGCCGACGGAGCCAGTCCATGAAGTCGTACCCGTCGAGTGAGCTGCGAAACGTGTGTGACGAGCACCTCCCCTCCGAGGAGCCGGCGGAGAAGGAGGACCTCCTGCAGCAGATGCTGGAGCGGAGGTGAGAGCGCACCCCCCGCTGCGTGCACCCCTGCCCTGGTGGCTCCTGGAGGGCCAGCGCGTTGCGCGGAGGCAGCCCCGGAGCTTCCGGGCACTCGGGGAGTCTTTGGGGCAGTGCGGGGTGGGGGGGAGTGAGAAGCAATCCTGCTGAGGGTGTGCTAGGCAGCGTCTGGTTTCTATGTAACAGATACACTCCCTACCCCAACCTATACCCTGACCAGTCCCCGAGCGAGGACTGGACCATGGAGGAGCGCTTCCGCCCTCTGACCTTCCACGGCCTGATCCTGCGGTCGCAGCTCGTCACCCTGCTCGTCCGAGGCGTTTGCTACTCGGAAAGTCAATCAGTGAGTCTCTCTGCTCTGCGCCGGGATTCGGGAAGGCACGAGGGTGGTAGGCGCACAGCCCCAGTGCCCCAGGGGGGCCGAAAGCTAGTCCTCGGGGAGCCTGAGGACTGGGGAGCGGCTGGCTGCGCTGTGGCGTGTGCAGCCCCACGGCCCCCTGCTGTGCTCAGTGCCTCCCGTGGGACACTGTGGGGGGGGACGCCCCCGTCACCCTCCCCTTAGTCTATGCACTGCTTGTCAAGTGTCCTTTTGGCCTGGAGACTTTTTTTTTTTTAGATTTTATTTATTTGTGAGAGAAGGGGCAGAGGGAGAGGTTGAAGCAGGCTCCCCATGGAGCTCATAGAGCCTGAAAGGGCTCGATCCCAGGATCCCCAGATCATGGCCTGAGCCGAAGGCCGATGCCTAACCCGCTGAGCCACCCAGGTGCCCCAAGCCTGTAGACTTCTATTTTTTTTAAATTTTTTTAAGTGTTGTTTTTTTTTTTTAAAGATTTTATTTGTCAGAGAGAGAACACAGGCAGGGGGAGCAGCAGGCAGAGAGAGGGGGAAGCAGGCTCTCCGCTGAGCAAAAAGCCCCATGCGGGACTCGATCCCAGGACCTTGAGATCATGACCTGAGCCGAATGCAGAGGCTTAACCCACTGAGCCACCCAGCTTCCCACCTGTAGACTTTTAATATAGTTTCTACACTTTGATTTCTGGTTTAAGTGAACTTTTTTACAGGCTTTTTTTTTTTTTTAAAGTTCTTCCCATTAATTCTTTTGTAATTTTCCCTTTTTTTCCCCCTTTCATTTGGTTTTTGTAGAGAAGAGGAGGGTGGTGTGGTGTTCAAAGTGGTCCCTATAGTGACCCCAAGACCACTCATCCCCACACACTTCACCCCACCTTAGAGGAAACGTGAAAAGGTCGTGCAGAGACCTCCTTTCCCGAAGGACTCTCCTGGCTAAGGTCTTGCTCCCGGGTGGCCATCCAGGTGCCCAGTGAGGGCCAAGGGGAAATCCAGAAGACTCGGGATGCAGGCCTGTGACAAAGCTGCTTTGTCCAATTAATTGCCACAAACCCAGAGCCTGCAAACGACAGAAATCTTTTCTTTTCACAATCCTCAGGGTCATACTACCAAGGGCACTCTTCAGCAGGGCCTTGACCTCCCAGGAGGCTCCAGGGGAGGATGGCTCCTTGCCTTGCTCGTCTGTGGAGGCTGCCAGCCATCCCGGGCACTGCTTGACCTTAGACAGGTCCCTCCAGTCTCTGCCTCTCTTGTCACGCGGCCGTCTCGCTCTGTGTCCTCTTCTCTTCTCAGAAGGACACCAGTCATTGGTCCTAGGGCCCACCCTAGTTCCGTCCGACCTCATCTGAACTTGCTCACGTCCACAGAGCCCATGTTTCCCACGCGGCCGTGTGCACAGGTAGCAGGGGTTAGGACTCAACACACATCTTTTGAGGGACACACGTCAACCTAAGACCTAGTAGTTCTTCCACTCAGACTCTGGGACAAGCCAGGCCCGTTTTACTGACAAGGAGAAGCCGAGTCAGAGAGAGATTAGGAGACTCACTGAGTGGGGCACAGCGAGGCCTGACTGGGAACTGGCTCCAGACCAGGGCTTCTCACGGCAGAGCCCCCAGTTCTGCACCGCCTCGCGCCAGGTGGCGCCGTGGCGAGCGATGTGGACGTAGAGGGGGAGGGGCTGTAAGTGTGCCCCTGCCGGTGGCTGTTCTGGGTGCGAGGACCTGTCTCCGTCGGGATTGCAGAGCGCCAGCCAGCCGCGCCTTTCCTACGCCGAGATGGCCGAGGATTACCCGCGGTACCCCGACATCCACGACCTGGACCTGACGCTGCTGAACCCGCGCATGATCGTGGTGAGCCGGGCTCTGCCTCTGGGGCGGGGTCCTCCTCCGCACGTTCACGCCTCGTCCTGGCTAGGACGCCGGTGGCCGCAGGTGACTTGTGTGGTCTTCTCTGCAGGATGTCACCCCGTACATGAACCCCTCGCCCTTCACCGTTTCACCTAACACCCACGTCTCCCAAGTCTTCAACCTGTTCCGGACGATGGGCCTGCGGCACCTGCCCGTGGTGAATGCCGTGGGAGAGGTGAGTCCGACCTCGGCTGTGCCCACGGCCACGCCTGCCTTCCAGAAGGAACCCTGTCCCTGCCGCGTGCAAGTCAGGCTTCCCAGCCAGCGGGGTTTCTCGGGCTAAAAGCTCTTTTGTCGCCCTTGGAGGACCGTACTCGCCGCCTCCTGCGTGTGTCTGAAGCACACTGCGCCCTCCACCGGCAGGTGTCGCCAGGGTCACTGCTGGTGCAGAAGCGCATGGGACAGTCGTCCCCAAGGTTCCTCTTGACCCTCTGTCAGGCCTGCGCCTCCTGGAGCGAGGGTCCGTTCCCCACCCGTTCTGGGGATTTATGACATTAAATAAGAGAATTTCAAGCAAAATGCTTAGAAAGAATAAAAATAAAATGCGTAGGGTCTTTTAGAAGATCCAGCTGCCTACAGTTAGTAATCAGTTCTGCAGACTTTCCTTTTTTTTTTTTTTTTCTTAGAACTGCGTTGTTTTTTTTGTTACACGGTTATTGTTTGGTTATTAAAAAAAATGGAGAAGCAAAATACAAACAAATGAATACCAACCCCTTATTTCTACAGAGGTAGCCAGTCTGTCTTCCCAAGGAAGCTCCTTTGTCTTTTTCCCTCTGCACCGACAAGTAGAGCTTTACGTGCCGCTTAGTGAGCCCATCACCACCGCCTGTACTGTTTAATGTCCTCGTGGCTCAGATCTTTCTGTGGCAGGAAACGCTCACTTACGGTATTTCCGTGGGCTCGACCGCATCCCGGTGGCCGGCTGTCCAGTCGCTTATCCAACCGTCCCCTGCTGGGATCGTATAGTAACAGGTCACTGCCGATCACTCTCTTAAGGCTTTTGATGTCCGTTGCCAAGTTGCCCTCCAGGACATGAGCGCTCTGTGGTGGGGTCCTCGGGCAGAACGCTGGCCCGGCCCAGCCTGTTCTTCCGTGGGCGTGATTGCCGTGGGTCCGACTGTTCCTTGAAACACCAGCGCACGGGCGGTTCTAACATGCTTCTTTTCGTCAGTGAGACGTGAACAGCGGCAGCTGCAGCCATGAAGGGCTCTGTTTGTCCACATGCCAGCGAGACGTCCCGCAGCCTTCCTCCCTTCTGACCCCATCTGCCTGGAGATGGCATCAGGCCCCGCACATTAAGGGCTCGGCCCCACATGACTGCCCCCCCCCCCCGCCCCTTCAGATGCCAATCTGTAGTCCAGCTTGTCCCCTGGGTTTCTGGCCAGGTGGCTGTACTTTGGAGATTCCCATGACCCTGTGCTCAGGCCATCAGTTTACTTGCCAGACGATCGGGAACCACGAAAGGATGTGACCCAGGAACGGCCAGATGGCGGAGATTGGGGGGCAGGTGTGCGGGAGGGGTGCCAGGCTTTCCCGCCCACCTCAGACACCCCACCCTCCTGGCACCGTCCGCGTTCGCCAGCGTGGGACTCCCCATACCCCGTGGTTGAGGAACGTCGTCAGGGGCTTTGCCGTGTCCGTACACGTGCTCGATCACATCGTGGCCATGCTGATTGAGTCAGCCTCCGGCCCTTCCCCGCCCACAGATGGGGGCTGCGGGATGGGGGCTCCATCCTTAGGGCCTTTCTCACAGTTTGTCATGCACATAAGCTCAGGCAGAGCTGAAAGGGGCTAGTTATGAATGGTAAAGGACGCCCTTCCTACTCTTCTCACTTAATTCCAAGCTTTTAGAGCTTTACGCCAGGAGCAGGGATGAGGACCTAGTACCCGTGTACTGTTATAAGTCACGCATCACAGGGACTCAGGTGGTGCTGAGACCTGGTATTTATGAGCCACGGCGGGGTTGTGGGGTCTTGGGGTCACGGGGCCTCGGCCGCTCGGGAGCCTGCGTCCGGCTGTGTCCCTCGCATGCACACGTGCTTATAGCCGGTGGCAGGTGGTGGGAACCGAGAAGGCTAGTGAGCCTGTGTCCTGCTGAAAACTCAGAGTTTAGCTGTTCCAACTAAAATTTCTCTTAGAGTTGAATTTGTCCCATTAGCCTCCAGGTGACGAACCTTAGTTAACCTGCCGATTCCCCTGTCGCCTGGAAACTGGAGAGTCTCGAAGCGTGCAGCATGACCGGCTTGTCACGTCTGTCCCGGCGCTCTGCAGTCCGGCCCTCTGTCGCCCCTGCTTACGGTGATGCACCGGGCCAGCCGTGTCCACTTCCATTCCTGCCCCAGCGGGTTTGCCCTGCAGGTGACGGGGTTCTTTTCCTCCTTGTCCTAGATCGTTGGGATCATCACTCGACACAACCTGACCTACGAGTTCCTGCAGGCCCGGCTGCGGCAGCACTACCAGACCATCTGACGGCCCGGTGCGACCTCGCTGCCACACGCCAGCCCGCCCTGTCCCGGGGCTGCCTGGGGGAGGGGGCGGCTCGCTTATGCTCCGCCGCTACAGCCGGTTGGGGCTGTTCAGGACACTGAAGATTCCCACTCACCCACTTGCTCGGAAAGCCTGCGATCATCGAACGCTTCGGCGGTCAGCGGTTCTGGGGATGGCGTGTTGGACCGCGAGAGCCTGGGCCTGTCTGATCTTCTCAGCAAGTATCTTCCTGTTTCCTGCTCCCTGCTCTCTTGCCGTCCAGCCTGGGCCCCGGCCCCAGGCCCCTCCACCCGACCTGTGCCAGGACCAGAGGGGGCATCAGGCCTCTGCCACGGGGGAGTGATGCCCAGAGCCGTTTTCCTGCCCCCTCCTGCTGCTTTCCTAGGGAACCCAGGTGTTGCCTTAAACTGTAACAGGAGGGGCTTTGGCCAAGGCAAGTGCTGGGGCGAAAGCCAGTTGCAAAATTAAGGGAATTACCAAATGTAGAGACTGAGCCAGAGATAACGCATGTGTCGGGGGGGCCTTCCTGCGTTGGGACTCTCGACAGGTGCCCAGTTCATTTGAAGGGAAACACGGCTTCCTGGGGGAGCTGCTGCTCTGGGCTTGCCTCCTCAGAAGCGCCGCCCTCCAGAAGCACAAGTCCCACGGACCGTCCCTGGAGAAGTCTGATGGGACGGTCCAACTTAGAGCCGCCCCAGTTTTTAGCATTTACCGTGGTCCATCCCTCGTCCCTCCCCTCTGCACCGAGTTACCTACTTCCCATGAGTTCTTCCATGTGTCTTTCTGGTGAGGCAGCTACAGCCCAGGTGTCCCCCGCCCCCCGCCCCATTAGATAAGAGGGCACCCTGTGATACTGCTTGACCCGACTCTGGGGAATGATACCGTCACATCTGAGATGGGCAGAAGCCAGTCCTGGGCCAGTGAGCACTACAGGAACATGATACGGCCTAGAAGCCAGGCTAGGACGGAACAGAGGCTTATTCCAGGAGGAGGGCGTGTGCCCGTCACACACCTGTCTTACCCCCCTGCCACTAGCCATCCCCAGCCCACTCGGGCCCAGCCATGGAAACTGCTGCCAGGAGACAGGGGTGGGAGGGACCCCCGCCAGCACGTGCCCCAAGGCCCGAGCACGAACCCTGGAAAGGGAGCCTCTCTCTCTCCAGACTGGGGGTCCCTTTCTGGGGGCCCCCAGAGCGAACGCTTTGTTTCGGCTATTTTGCACTTACTTTCTTCTCAACCTCTGTGCCCTCTTCCTGACTTGTGTCCACACCCTGGGCGGGGGGTCATGCAGCCCGGTGGCAGATGTGCTCTGGGACTCAAGATGGCATTTATTTGCACTTAAGTTTGCGTCGGGGTTTTTGTCAGCTATGGTAGTTCCCTGAGAACGTGGGCGCCTGCCCTCGACAACGCTGTCCTCTCGCCCTCTGCCTCGGGCCGACCTCCATTGCCAAGACTGCCGTGCGGTCTGGGAGCGGGCGCCGGTCTCGCTGTGGCCGGCCCAGGTCTTGTGCTCAGCACGCTCTGCTCCCCTAAGTGAGGCGGCTGTTTCAGGATCTTTCCCACCCGGCTGCGCCCTCCCCCTGAGTTCATCCTTCCCATTTTCTTACCTCTTTGACCAAAAACGCTTTGACTTCTAAATGTTTCAGCTTCCTTGGATGCATTCGACCCGTGAAATGTGGATGGGGGCCCCCAGTAAGTAGTTGGGGCAATCACAAGGACCAAAAAGGCAAGCGCTTCTGAATGTGACCGTGTTCAGCCCGCCGCCAGTTCATTTTAAGGCAGCACCCAGAGCGTGGCCGCGTTACTCGTTCCTTTTATCAAGAGGGAAACCCAAGTCAGGAGAAGTCAGGTCCGCCTGTCACAGAACCCGAATCCCCTCTTCCCGTCCCTCAGTGAAACTGGCAGTACTAAGGTCCTGCGGGGGGGAACGTCTGGCCTCCAGAGCTCTGGGGTCACCAGCTGTCTGCCTCGAGGCCGCCCTGGGTGAATGTTGTTGGAATTTACCGCCCCTGCACTTCCGGTCCCCAGACACTTCATTCCCACTAGACTAGCCCAGAGGTAGCTGGCAGAACGCACACGCCTCCCTCCGCATGAGCTGACTACACGGCCGCAAGATCCCAAACTCAGGCCCATCTGGAAAGGCACGTTGCTTCTTGTCGTCCGTGGGCGTCTGCCCTTACTGGATTAGCCCAAAGAGAACCACTGCCCCACTTGTAACAAATAACTGGAAGCCTCACTCCTCTGATAGTTAGAAACCCACGTTGTCCACGTCTCACCTATTACCAGCCCTGTCGCCCCCTGGCGGTGGGGTACGTCCATACGCACAGCCGCAGGGGGCTCGGGCCGCGAGCCGGTGTTCTGTGTGCCTGCCCGTCTCCCACTAGGTGTTTCACATCCCCCAGCTGAGGATCCTGGGAGGTAGGGAGCCAGAGTCCCTCCCAGCCCTGGGACCTTGGCGCTCTGGAAGGATTTGCTCATGACCTTGTTTAACAAACGGTTCCTGGCTGGGATGGACACTTGCCTGCTTGCTTGACATTTCTGATGCAAAACTGTGTACTGACACCGCCGTCTGGAAGAAAGCAAGCCCCTGGAAAGGCCGGAAGCTCCGTCCGGGGCCCTGTAGTACCGATGTGCAGTATTACCCCACAGCTCCCGACCGTGGCAGGCTTCCTTTCTGTTCGCACTGTTGGTTTAGACGGTAATACTAGCTAATTCTGTTGTGTACATACATTGTAATTTTTTTAATTTGTAAAATTCTATTTTTATTTGAACTTTTGGAACTTGGAAGTTCTCGCTGTAACCGTAACATGTCAGAATAAAGTGTCTTCATCTGTCTCCTTTTACCTCTTGTCTCCATGGGGCTGGTTGGAGAGTGGTATGTGATTTTCATTTTATGCTTTCCACAATGTAAACATCACAAAGCCGGAGAGTAGATTGACAGGCTCAGAGGTCTCCTTCTAAAGCCTTGCCAGCAAGACTTCATTCCCGGCGGTCCACCTGCTACCAACTTAGTCCTTAGCAAAAATCACGAAGTTCCCAGTCTTCTGTCTCTCCCTTCAAATCAACGCCACGTGATCTCGTTTGCAGATGCTTTCCTCCCATAAAAACCTACCCATTCCCTCAGCTGCTGCTGCCCATAGCAGGAGACGGGGGAGCTGTGTGTGTTCTGATAGTTCTGTGTTTAGGAGTCTGCCCCACTCACAGGTTCCCTGATACCCCACCAGAAGAAGTACAATCGATGCCAAGGCTGTAGACGTTTGGGGCTCGCTTCTGTGCTGCCATCTGTCTCTGTCTCTATTTTGCCAGAAATCGGATTTTCTTGGTCTTCAGTTGATCTGCCTCAAGTTGCCATTCCACCATCACTTGAAATGGTCCCCGTCAATGCTGTCCCCCTCCACCTGTCCCCGGGTTTCCTGAACTCCAGGGACACTATCTGTGCATTTGGCACTGTCTGTTCCATTTGAGGAGGACCCACTGTGTCACAGTGACCCCTTGGCAGTCTGCCCAGTTCCCCACACTTCCCTCCTAGCAGCTCCCACTCCCCGGACCTCAGGAGCCATGTTTGGACACTTTTTCCCGTCTGCTCCTGTCTTTACCAATCCTCTGCTTTTTGGTCCCCCCCCGACTTTCTGTGTTCAAAGTCCACATGAAGAAGAAATTTGTTGGAAGTGGTTAGATTAGAGATTTTTTAAAAACATTTTATTTATTTATTTGACAGAGATCACAAGTAGGCAGAGAGGCAGGCAGAGAGAGGAGGAAGCAGGCTCCCCGCTGAGCAGAGAGCCCGATGCGGGGCTCGATCCCAGGACCCTGAGATCATGACCTGAGCCAAAGGCAGAGGCTTTAACCCATTGAGCCATCCAGGCACCCCTAGATTAGAGATCTTACCCCAACTCCACCTCCGCTCCACTCCCTGTCAACTCATTTCTGGCCTCCCCCTCCCCCTATAGAGAATGAATCTCCCCCTTTTCCTGACTTCTATGTAAGACTAAGACAATTGGACTGACGTTAGAAAGCATGGACTAGGCCATGTCCTGCAGTGTTGCTGAACACGCATTGACCTTCAAGGAGCTTACAATCCAGGGACAGAGACACGACCACCTACCAAGGCAAATTGTGTCATATTATAATTGTTATACACAAAATGCTGCCAATGCTGAGCTCAGTTCATACCAAACTCAGTTCGTACCAGGCACTTGGTATCGGGGACAGCTTCAGAGACGAAGTTGCATTGTCCATGAGCCTTGATTGTGTAGAATGTTCTCAGGAGAACTGGATAAATGGCATTACAAGAGGAAGGGACAGGATAAATGAGGCCCAGAAAAGTACACATGTCGGTGACCAGAAGGGGAGGGGGTTGGAGGAATGTCATAGATTCTGAAGTGGAGAGGGGATGTGTAGAGTAGAGCATGGCTCCCTGTTGTGGGTGAGCTTCGTGCCTGGTATTCTCTGCTTCTCAGAAGCAGATGCAAAGAAATGCATCTTCTCCGGTCCCCTCCACTCCCTCACCTTACCCCTCACCCATCCAAGTACCTGGGACCAGAATTAGAAAAAGCTGGTGGCTACCTTTTAATTAAGTCTAAGTACCCAAAAGGCAGTTTGTCAACAAAGCAAACATCTCCTTCTTCACTTTGCTTAGCAAAGGCACCAATCTGGGGGCTGTTGCTGGTGGGGGAGGCTCTGCGTGAGTGCAGGCAGGGGGTCTATGGGAAATCTCTGTACTTTCTGCTTAATTTGGCTGTGAACCCAAAACTGCAACCCAAAATAAATCTTATTATGTTTAAAAGGAAGGAGAAAGAAACAGCCTTCTTCTCTGCCACAAAAAGAAAACCGGGTTATTAGGCTGAGAAAAAGAAAGAAATGACGCCAACCAAGCCTTTGGCCTCTGTCCGTGGTGCTGAAATTTATTCACTTTCAAACCGCTTTCAGTAACAGGTGAGTGTCTATCCTAAAATTAAGTGCATGAGATGGGAGAGGTGGGGAAGCTACAATTAAACCATTTTATCTACATTTAGCATAAAATGTAAGAAACGTTGACAAGAAGCTGCAGCTTGAATACGGTGCTCGTCGTGGCTCGGCTTGATGGCAATGAGATGTGACAAAGTTGAGTGAGATACCCCAAGGGATGAGGGTCTCTTGAAATTTGCCCTGGGACCTGGTCCGTCTTTTCCTCCCTGGCCATTATCTTCGGTACTACAAAGAGAACAGAGACAAATTTGGCTTGGTGACGTGGTCCTGTTAGAAAAGTCAGCTTCACAGGAGTGGGCTCACCTCCCAGCAGCTCCCATTCCAGCCTGACAACCCTAAAACTTTCATGAACTGGGAAACAAGTTGCTCATTAGAAGTCATAAATCAACCCTGGTCATTTCCTTTCTTTCGTTTTTGGTTTTTATTTCTTTTTTAAAGATTTATTTATTTATTTATTTATTGAGAGAGAGCAGGCATGCACGTGCTGGTGAGTGAGGGGAGGCGCAGAGGGAGAGAATCTCAAGCAGACTCCCCACTGAGTGTGGAGCTCAACTCAGGGCTTGATCCCACAACCTATGAGATCATGACCAGGGCTGGAAACGAGAGTTGGATGTTAAACCAACTGAGCCACCCAGTTGCCCTAGCCCTGGTCATTATCATTTAATTCTTTGGGATCTGACACTTCTGGGGAGAAACATGAGCTCCCAATCAATAGAATGATGGGGACTTGGCCCCATGAACATTTTAAGGTCCCAAAGCCCATGGCACTAACTTTTTTCCCTTTGGCATGTCCTTGGCAGCCTGTAGCTGAGGATGACGTCATTGGCCCAACTTGAGACAAACATTTCAAAGGAAGTAAACTTTACTCTGGTCTCTCTACTGCAGGAGGCATGCTCTGGGGGTGTTCTTTGACAAGGTCTGAGTCTCAGTGAAACCACAACTTCCTTCCTCCCCATCCCATATCCATCCCCAGCTCCTCTTACCCGGAAGCTGTTGCAGCCCAGTCCACTCTGGGCTCCAATCCTGTCCATCCTGCCTCCGAAGCAGCTGGACCTCCGCAGGCTCCGAGGGGCAGCAAGCAGTGCCCTCAGCTTGCTTTTCAGGAGGGCAGATCTATCGGAGGAGTCCCAGGGGCTCCGCCCAAGGGCACCCCCATCTCTCTGGGCTGGGTTGACCTCCCCTGTCCAGGGAGGCACGTCAGGGAGGGGGCTGAGAGCCACCCCAGCTTCCTCATTCTGCTCGTTTAGTACTTGTGGGGGCACGACCTCCTCTTCTAAAGGCATCTTGTCCTCCAAGTGGTCCAGCAAATTCTTTACAAAAGGAACACACAGGGAAAGGGAGAGGTCTCACTGACCAACAAAGTGTCACAAAGCCCCCTGGTCCCACACTGGGGCCCCTGTCCTGGCCCTACCTTGAAATCCATCAGGTCTGCATTGGACATGGAGCCGTATGCGGGGTTAGCTCCTATTTGCCCCAGGAGCTGAAATGTCAGGAAGAGGAGGAAGCTTGCGGTGAAGGTGGGGGAGCCCATGCTGGCGTCTCTCAAGGAGTGGCCTGGTGCTGGCTTGCTTCTCTGTCCTCTCCTTTCCCCTCTCAGCCTCCGTCCACCTCTGTCTCCCAGCTGCCCTGTGCCTCCTCTTTTTATAGCCCCCCAGCTCTCCAAGAGCACGAGAGGGACGGAACCCTCCCCATTCTGTCACTTACAGCGATAAAGCAGCTGAATGAGGAGCAGCAGAAGATGGCCTTTTAAAGCTATCAGTCCGGCAGAGCCTGTCACTCCCCTCCACCTTGAGCAGCCCCAACAGCCCCGGACCCTCGGCTGCAAGAGCCACATTCTTGTTGATTTGCCTCAAGAGGTTCCCACTTCAAAGGTGTGAGAAGAGCAAAAAAGAGTCCTTGGTTATCTTACAGCGATGCCTGGGGCTTCTTTCTCCTCAGCGACGGGACCCAGGCGGGGAGACAGAGGGTGAGAGTTGGCCGGCGCCCAGCTCCCCCAGTTGGTTTTCGGCTCAGCTGTCAGGGCATCCAAATAAGGGCGGGTGGGGAGGAAGTGGCAGGCGGCGTGCAGCTCGGGACAAATTAGTCCAGATGCTCAAGCTGGCCTCACACCTGACTCATCAGCCGCGAGGGCAGCCCTCTCCCTCCAACTGGGCTGCCCTCCCTCCTGGCAGTCACTCTCAGCGGTCAGGTGAAGAGGGAGTTATTTTTTAGAGCATTAAGTCAGCCGGGGAACCAAATGGGATGAGTGTCCCGAGGGTTCCGCTCCCGGATGTAAACACCAAGAGAAGTTTTGGGAAACAGAACCATCCCTCTGCCAAGCGTCTCCTCCTTCTGCTCCACGGTGTAGAGGGAGGTGGGCACTTAGAGACGCCAGCATTTTCAATCCATCATCTTGCTGCTTGTAGAAACTCAGACTCTGGATTTAAAGCTTCTAATCCCCCCAACCCTCCCGGGAAAGGTCCTTTGGCGAGTTGGCTGATGGAGTGAGGGGGATGTGAGTGTGGCACACGGTTCCCCTTATCACCTTTCATGTAACTCCTGCGAGGCCGGGCAAGTGATGAGCCGCCAAGGCCTCCGTTTTCCTGGCTGCCAGGGAGAAATCACAGGGAGCACGGCTGTCCACATCTAACACGTGGCCCCATTCCCTAAGCTCAGCACTCCGTGTTAGCCTGTTACATGATGCACATGTCCTGGGGGACGACCACTGCATTCGAAGGGTTGAGAGACCTCACTGCAGCCTCACCCAAACCAAGTTACACACATCGTCACCGCCTTCTTGCCCCCATTTGTAAAACCTGCTCTACCCACCTCTCCAGGTTGTCAGGTGAGCGACTAGTGCGTGAACGTGTGTGGCACGCTGCCTAGCCGCAGGATGGCGCTCATGGTTGCCTTCACTGACCAACTGTAACGGGCCAGACACGCTACCGAGAGCTTTGTGCGCATGACCTGATTGTCCCCGTCGCCCCACGAGGCGGGTGGTGTTCTCCCATCCACAGAGGTTACATCACTTGCCCAACCAAGGTCATTGGGCTCCTAAGCCACACAGCCAGGACTTGAACCCCGGGTCTGACGCCGATGCCCATCTTCCTAACCATCCCACGGAGGCAGCTGCTGTCACTTAGCATGATGGTCCCTGACCAGCCCTCTCAGTGCAGTTCCTGATAGAAGGTCCCCCTGCCCCCACTCTCCCAGGCGGCCTCTGAGCAGCTCCTTCCCCCTCCCACTCCCTTGGCAAGTGTGTGTGTGTGTGTGTGTGTGTGTGTGTGTGTAGACTACCTCAAAGAAGGGGTCCTCCAAGCCCCACGACCTGCCGGCACACCAAACATGTTTTGCCGTACTCCACGGGACTCAGGAAATGCGTGCGGGATGCCCAGGTCTGCCCTGAGCCGACCCCTCCCCGGCTGCTGCGCACACTCCCTGGCCGGATCAGGTAGAGAGGCTGCTCTGCAGGAGGACAGAAAATCGGGGCAGAATGTGGCCGGAGATCAAGAGAGGTGTCCGGAGTGGTTTTAGTCTAAGACCGAAGGAGAAAGGAGCCCTCTCCAGTAACCTTACCTGGGTCAGCTGAACCCAACCTAAAATCCCAAGTGGGCGCGACACTGAATACAAACGCTGGGCGCAAAACCCCTCGTATCCTGATGAGCCCCTGGAATGTGTCACAGCTTAATCGCTCCGTTGGCGGGGTTATTATTAGCAAAGAGGATTCAGTGAGCAGCCACACTGAGGGAACCGATGCTCCTTGCTGTGTGCGTCACGCGGCCTGTCTCCTGGAGATGCCCTTTCAGACAGGCAGTGGCTACCGGAAGAGCGTCGTGGCAGGTGGCTCGGCTCCAGAGGGCCAGTGCCGCTCCTCTGTCCTGAGCCACTTCTGAAGTCTGTCAGTGGCCCAAGGACCAGCGGAATTGCTGCACTAGGGTCCTGGGAAAGAATTGCAGAATTTTCCCAGCTCCTTTTATGAAAGTCACTGTCCCTCTTCCAGACTGAAACCAGAGCAGCGTGTTAGTGTCTGAGTCTCGTCTACAAGCCAGAAGTTTTTGTTCAGTTTCGTTTGGGTTTTGTTTTGGGAGGGTTTTGTTGTGGTGGTTGTTGTGTGTTTGTGGAAGGGGAGTGGCAAGAGAAAGAAGATTCGGTTTTGCTGCCCAGAGGACTTCCCATGGAACCAACACTCCCTCCTACCCTGACGAGACTTAGTGGGAACACAAGTCTCAGATACACTTATTACCCCAATCCCAGCAAAGCCTTTGATTTGTACCTGATACAGAAAATGGCTTGATGTAAATTTCCCTTCTTTCCCCTGCCTCTTCTCAACCTGGGGGGGGGGGGGAGGCGGGAGGGGGTGTGTGTGTGGAGGCGTCGATCTTTAACGGGTGCTTAGAAGCGAGCCTGGAGGAGTGAAACAGAAGAAAAAAAAACCAGATCCACCCCCCACCCCCACCTCTCCCACTAACCGAAAAATCAAAAGCCTTTATTTCCTGATCACTGGAAAGAAGTTGTCTTAGTCATATGTCGGAAGGAGCCTCGCAGATGGGAGGGAGAACGCAGAACTGCGGCTTCTCTGGTTTCCATCTCAGCATTTCCGTTTTAGGATCCTCCGTGGGGATGCTGCGGGCGGCTTCGGGAGCCGTGAGGTCCCAGCAATGCAACACCCGTCCAAAATCAGTATGAGAAACCCTTGGTGTCCATGGTACGATTCTGTCGGACACAAATGGTCTAACACAGAAGCCCCAGTTGGGAGAAATTGGTAAGACCCTGACGCACATTTGGGGATGGTTATTTCTGATTTTGAAAATGATGTTCTGGGGGCACCTGGGTGGCTCAGTCGGTTAAGTGTCTGCCTTCAGCTCAGATCATGATCCCAGGGGCCTGGGATCGAGCCCCATGTCAGGCTCTCTGCTCAGCAAGGAGTTTGTTTCTCCCTCTCCCTCTGCATGTCACTCCCCCAGCTTGTGCATTCGCTCTCTCGCTCTCTCTCGCTGTCAAATAAATAAATAAATAAAATTTTAAATGATGTTCTGTTTCTTTGGTTCAACTTGGAGGTCCCTGGCCCTGAAAGTTGGCAACAGGTTCCCTAGAAAGCAAGGCCCAAAGCAAAAGTCCAGTCGCTAAAGCTTTATGGGGGTGGGGGCAGTTCAGTGCAAGGGAAGCAGAAACGAGGGGGAAAGAGAAATGAGACAATGTGTTCTTTAACTATAGCTGTGTAACAAAGGACCCCAAACCTTAGCAACTTGAAACGACGCACATCCTTTACCAAACAGTTTCCGTGGGTCAGGAATCTGGCCGTCCCCAGCTGGGGTCCCCTGCTCAGGGCTCCTGGAGGCTCCAGTTAAGACATTAGCTGGAGCTGCCGTCGGCTCAGGGCTTGGCTGGAGGATCTGCTTTCAAGTTCACTGCTGTGTCAGCTGAGAGACCGCAGCTCCTTGACGCCCGTTGGCTGGAGGTCACTTCCTCGCGGCGTGGGCCTCTCCGGAGAAATGCAGCTGACTTCCTCGGGTCCAGAAAGAGATTACGTAAGCTCTTCACAACCTCCTTGTCCTGGAAGCGGCATCCCAAGGGCACAGGTACCAGGAGATGGGAGACCTCAGAGTTCTGGAGGCCAGAAGTCTGGAACTGAGGTGTCAGCAAGGCCATGTTCCCTCTGAGCCCTGCAGGGCGGAGATGTCCTTGCCTCGTCTGGCTTCTGGCACCTGCCGGCGCTCGTTCGCACTCCTTGCCTTGTAGACACAACACCCCAATCTCAGAGCCTCTGTCGTCACATGGCCGTCCTCCCTCTCTGTGTTTCTCTCCTCTTCCTGTAAGGACACCAGTCATATTAAATTAGGAGCCGCCCCAACGCCAGTCTGACCTCATCTTAACTCATTCCTTCTACGGTGAGCCTGTTTCCCAATAGGGTCCCATTACGAGGTTCGGGGGGTTTAGGACTTCAACATATCTTTTGGTTAGACAGAACACAGTCCATAACAGACACTTTGTCTGTGGGGTCCTTGCTAAGTCCCGTCTCTCACTGGTCAAGTGCCAAGCCCACGCTCACCGCAATCTTGCCCCAAGGCCCTGAACTCCCCTTCCCTCTGGGCTACACTACCCAGCTCCCTTAGGTAGCGGCTGGGGAAACCTGAGATTCCATCCACTCATGAGCTGCCTTGGCAACCTCTCCTTGCCAGTGAATCCTGCCTGTTGTGGGACGGGGATGGGTGGTACATGGAGGCGGAGAGGGGGTCAGACGGCAGCTATGAGGACCAGGTCAGCTATTCCTAATGCATCCAAGGCAGCCATTGCTGCCTTTTCTGGGAAGCCAGAGATACAGGCCAAGCACGAGGCAGAGCACTTGTCCGCAGCAGGACTCCACGGTTGTGCTAGTCCAGCACCAAGCCAGAGCTGACACACCCTGATTAGAAAAAAATTTCTGGGGGCACCTGGATGACTCAGTGGGTTAAGCCTCTGCCTTCAGCTCAGGTCATGATCTCAGGGTCCTGGGATCGGGGAGCCTGCTTCCCTTCCTCTCTCTTTTCCTGCATTTCTGCCTAATTGTGATCTCTGTCTGTCAAATAAATAAATAAAATCTTTTTTAAAAATTTCTGAATGATTGAATCAAAGAGTTTGCCTTCATTCCCTCTCTTACCCACCCACTCCTCCAAGGTACATACCTGAGAGCCCGCCACTGCGCCTTGCCCTCCCTGGGGTCTTCCCGGGAAGGAGGAGTCACCCTCTGGCTAAAACATGAAGGTTTAGGGCTCTCCCCTGATCCAGGAAGAACCAGACAAGTGGAGAGGCCAGTTGGAAAGCTGATGAGCAGATGTCAGCGTGAGTGGTGAGGGCATAAACCAGGAACGGAAGTGAAGGATTGTGTGTAGGAGACGCCAGGAACGAGGTGGAGTGGGCATGGTGTCCGCCTGGGTGGTTCAGCCAGAGAACGGAGTCCAGGCAGATTCCTGGGGCTCTAATCATTGAGGCGGAGTCCCAGGAGAAGTTTTAACCATCTGGGAGTGTCTTAGTTTAGCTTCTCCTGAACCTGAGAGAAGGATCCAAGCATAAGGAGTTTCCTTCGGACACAATCCCAGGAAACATCGGCAGAATGAGGATGTGACCGGGAATAGAAGGAAGTCAGTGACCACCACGGCCAAACGGAGCTCTGTCCCTGTCCCTGCACTCTGAGAACACGGGTAAGATGCATGCCACCTGTGAATCAACGGTGCTGGGGTCTTTGAGTGCCGCCTGCTGCCAGAGGTTGGTTGAGTGCTGCTCCTGGTTGTTGTCAAGTCCCCAGCACTGCCTGCCCGCCCGCCCCAGCGGGAGCCAAGAGGGCTTGGGCTGCCAGAGAAAGTCACTGGGCAGAAAAGCCCAGTGCTGCTGGATAGAAGCAGGCAGAGGACCAGAGACTATCCACGTGAGAGTGGGAGTCAGGGTCCCAGGGCAGGTCCAGAGTTTGGTTGTAGAAATGTTCCAGAACATCCAGGCAGGTGCACAGGGCTGGCTCCCGAGCCGATGGGAGAAATGGGTCACCTAGTGAAACAGGACTGGTTGTCGAAGCTAAGGGGAGTGCCTGAAAAGTCCTCCCGAGGCCAAGATGGAAGGCCGAGGGCTGCCACATGAGCAAAGACAGGTGGCCAAGTTTGATTCTGTTCAGATCTGGCCCTGCAAGAGAAATACCTTCTTTTTTCCTGCCGCAGGTTCTCAGAAGGGTCAAAGCTGCCACAAGAGGGATGGAGAAGGACTCAGCATTGAGCCCTTGAGAGTCCCAGGTGCACAGTCGTGGCATGAAAGGAAGCATTCAGTCCCAGTGTTGTCCTGACTTTTGTAACCTCCACACTTGGCCAGCAAAGCTCGTCCACCCTCTACTGAAATTCTCTCCAGCTTCAAAGCCTTGGGTCAGGCCTCCTGAGCTCTATGATCACCAGCGCTTGTTTCTGGGAAGATTATAGCGCTGAGCATTTACGGAGAGACATAATCTGGCAGCTTCGTTGGGCAACGTCGATAGTAGGGAAGTCAGGGAGCTTAAGGCCATGGCTACAGTTATGTTGGGGAATGTTTAGAGGGGCCAGGGTCACAGGTTAGGGAGGGCAGGGTTTCAAGGACATCTGTAGACAGAGCATGTGCTCCCTGCTTCCGCAAACACAGAACAATGGGGAGCTCCGTGGGGTACGTTGGGCTGCCCATGCCCATCCTCCGGCAGACACATCTGGCTCCCTTGCAGGTCTCTCTGGAGTCCTCCTTCCCAGACTTTTGCTTGTGGAAAAGGTCCAAGAAACAGATGCACCCCCCATACAGACTCTACCACCTGAGCCCTACATAGGGACGAGCCAGACTCATCGGGAAGAATTCCGGAGTGCTGGTTGGATGTGGGGAGTGGGTGCTCTGGGAGACGTCTGCCTTCATCAGCTGAGCAGAGGGGAGAGGTTGCCAAGAGGCAATTGAACTGAGTGATACCATGGGAGGGCAATTCTCCCTCCCACCAGCAAGCCTGATTCACTGACTTGGGAGGGAACAGGGGGTGCTGTGGTTAGGGACCTGCGTGCTAAGCCAGGCTGTGTAGCCTTGAACCCTGGCCCTACCACTTGCTAACTGCATGATCTCGAGCAAGTTACAATACCTCCCCATGCCTCAGTTTCCCTTCTGTCAAAATGGGGGATAATGAGAGTTCTTCGTAGATTTGTTGCAAGGACTACACAAGTTAACAGACCTGTACCAGAAGACTAATGAGGCCCTTATGAAAGCTCACTACACTGAGTCCTCATTGCCTTTCTGGGGTCAGACACGCTAGGCAAAGAGGACTCACCATTTTATTAGAAAGGCTCTCACTCCTGAGCCTCATTTAAGAAATCTTAATTGATGGGGCACCTGGGTGGCTCAGTGCGTTAAGCCTCTGCCTTCAGCTCTGGTCATCGTCTCAGGGATCTAGGATCGAGCCCCACATCAGGCTCTCTGCTCAGCAGGGAGACTGCTTCCCCTTCTTTCTCTCTGCCTGCCTCTCTGCCTACTTCTGATCTCTCTGTCAAATAAATTAAATCTTTAAAAAAAAAAAAAAGAGGGAGAGAGAGAGAGAGAAATCTTAATTGATGTCAGTGGCTATCCATAACCTCCGGCCCACACCGAGTCAATGAGAACTACACAAAGCCCAGTCCAGTTCCCCTCCCTCAAAGAAATAGACTGGCTGAGAACAACAGGAAGGTTAGGAGAGTGAAGTTCAAGGCCAGGAGCGCGGGAGAGAGCACAAGGTCAAGAGTCATTCGGCTCTCCGCCCACGTCTCAGGGCTGGCATTCGTGGCCGTATCCTGCCAGCTAAGGGGCTTTGGTTTTCTGGGTCTCGGTTTTCTCATCCATCAAGTGGGGATAAGAATAGTCCTGTCCCTTTGGCAGAGCTAGGATCGTAAAAGGTATTCTGGGCAAAAGGGACTGACTGCATGAGCTGAGGTCTGGAGAGGCCTGAAAGCCGGGGAGTGTGGCCCGGGATGTCTGGGACACAGGATGCATGGGGAAGGGGGGCCCATAGAGTACAGGGCAGGGCCCCCCAGAGGAGTCCCTGCTGAATAAAGCAACACAGTAGGACTCCGGCGGTTGGTCTCCTTTTCGGCTCTAGCATGAGTGTTTCCTCTCTCGGGTAGAGAGGAAGTGAAGATGTTGATCCCCTAGAAGAGGGGCACCCTAAAATGGTGGGCCTTTTGCCAGACACTTCTAAACTTCTGGGCCTGGGAAAGGAAAATGCTATTAAACTCTGGGTTTTAAAGGTCTTGACAGGGAGACATCAGGAATTAAGTGTTGGAAGCTGAGGTTTGAGGCAGAAAGGAGGGCTCATCCCCATTTAGAGATGCATACAAGCCTCTCTCTCTCTCACACACACACACACGCGCGTGCGCACACACACACACGCGCGTGCGCACACACACACACACACACACACACACCGCCCCTAATCCTTGAGATTTTAGCTCAGACCTCCTGGAAACAGCCATCACCAAGAGAGAGAACACCTCTGATGGCAGAATTCCAGGCAGAGGGAAAACTAGGAAGCAGACACTGACACACACCCTCATTGGCACAAATGTATCAAGGCCCATTTCCACTCCCAGGGAGCAACTACCAGCTTTGAAAAAGCAGTTTCTGCAAAGTGTCTTGAATGCTTGAGGTATTTATAGGCATTTCAGAACATGAAAAACCCTTCAAGAGAAGAGAGGCTCCCCCAACCCTGCTTGACCAGCCCTGATGCCATGTCCCCAACCCACTGTTAAGACACTTTTGGAATCTTCACGGAAACAAAAGGTTTGGGTTTTTTGTTTTTTAGTTCTTGTTTTTTATTTCTTTAATTATTTTTAAAGATTGAGTTTATTTATTTGACACAGAGAGAGAGAGAGAGATCACAAGTAGGCAGAGCAGCAGGCAGAGAGAGGGGGGGAAGCAGGCTCCCCGCTAAGCAGAGAACCCAACTCGGGGCTCGATCCCAGGACCCCAAGATCATGACCCGAGCCAAAGGCAGAGGCTTAACCCACTGAGCCACCCAGGCGCCCCTCGTTCTTGTTTTTTTAAATGATTTGTTACTCAATGCACTGGGACAAATCAGTTGCAAAAGAATCTATAATGTTGGCTTTATTTCACCACGGAAAATTTGTGCTCCGAGGTCAGAATCGTCTTATATAAAATGATTGAAATAAATAAATAAATAAATACAAATAAATACAAATTGCCTCAAAGGGCTCAGGGGGCCTTTGAAGAGTCAGATCAGGTGTCTGCAGCCAGGGCTTCCTCTTAATACCTTCTCAGCACTGTGGGAAGAGAGAAAGGGTGATGATGGAATCGGGGGGAGACTGAGGCAGGATCTGATCTTCTCCGCCCCAGGGGCCATCCCTGCCACCATCCCCCATCCCCAGCCGATCTGGATGTTTGAGGCTTTGGAATAATCCTTCTCTCTGGACCTCAGTCTCCTCATCTGTAAACTGGGAATCATCGTCGCCCTGGTGATCCTGACCTCTGCCTCTGTGGCTATAGATAGGTTAGGGGAAGCCAGGAGGAAAATGTTTAGGACTCTTTCTGCTCCAAGGAGAAGCTGCCAGGCAATGACAGGATTCCATCCTAAGGTGGTTCTGTCCCTTTTGGTAAGAGAGGCAGGAGGTGGCTAGAGGGGGGGTTGGGACTCATGGACAATGATGTCCACATTTAATATTTCCAGAAAGACACTCCATGGCCCTAAGGACTGTCAGCGGGAGAGAGTAGCATCTGGGTGTCCTTTTCTCAGTGTGGTCCCTGGAGATAGCAAACCCCAAAGTGTCTCCAATGGTGAAACCCACAGGTATGGGGGAGGGTGACCCAAGGAAGCAGGGAGGGGGCTTTACCATTGCAGCCCAGGCCACTCAGGGAGCCAATCCGGTCCAGCCTCCGGCCGAAGCACCCTGACTTGCGCATCATCTTGGGACTGTGTAGTCTTCTCAGGGCCTGGAGGACATTGTCACTGGGCCCAAGGGCCCCGGCAGGTGGTTGCTCCTGGGTCTCCCAGGCTTCTGTGGGGCTGTGGTCCTGCTGGAGGGGTCCCGGGGCCATCTGCTCTGCCTGCAGCTCTGAAACCTTGTCCCGCAGGTGGTCCAGCAGCTCCTGCAATGGGTGGGGATAGCCTGAGCCTCAGGGAACCGGCACCTGGGCAGATCTGCCCTCACCCGCACCCAAGTGAGCCAACCCAACCGCCTTGGGTATGGAGTTCTGGCACCCATTCTCATCACTTTCTGATTCCTTTATTGCTACTTCCCAAGGTAAATTGAGGACCTCTTGGGACAGTAGCTAAGGACCCCTGAACTCCCGCTACCCACCGTGGCCTTTGGGCAGGCTGCAGCGCTCACCTGCGTTGCGGACAGCTGGGAGGCGGGGCCAGGCCCACCCAGCGGGTGAGAACGACCTCCTAGTAGCGACAGTTGCAAGAACAGGAAGAGCGGGAGGGCCCGGAGCAGCGCGGTCTGTGGGTCCATGTCCCTGGAGAGAAGTGGAGAAAGAGATTGTCGCCGCCGCTGCTGCGCTGCGTCCCAGGTCACGTCTCACCTCTTCGGGTCCCGCGGGTGCTCTCCTGGATCCTTCGGCAACGTCGGCTTTTTATCCCGCGCTTGGGGTTATCTCTGATTTATCGGCCGCATTCCGGCCCGCTGAGCTCAGGGCGGGGGAATGCGCCCCTCCGCGCCTGCGACCATACCCATACTCGCCGGGGGTGGAGGCTGGGGAGAGCAGGCCTTGTATAGAAATGGGCCTGGCCGGGGGGCGGGAGCGCGCGGGAGACATCAACAGGTCCTTCGCCTCCTGCTTCCTCTTTTCCTGCAACCCTCCTGGGGCCTTTCCTACCCATCCCCAACCATTCCTGGAGAGGGCAGAGACAACTCCAGCGTTCCGCGGCTCGACGCAAGTGCGGGGCGCACGGGGTGACTCAGAGCGAGAACAGCCCCAGCCAACACCCCAGCACCGCAGCGCGTCCTCCCTCCCCTCGCCTGCCTGTAGCTGGGCACACGCCAGGCTCTGGGCAGCCTGTGGGGCCTCTTGCTCTCGGCCGCTGTCCTTGGTGCTGATCCCTCTGAGCAAACCTAACACCGGGAGGTCCTTCTCGCCTCAGTTCAGGTCTAGCTAGAAAGACAAGCATAGAGTAGGGACTTCTGAGACCCCTCCCCACCCTCTCACAAACAGCCTGCACTAGGATGTGCATTCTCCAATGTCATCTGATTAAAAGCCTGAGCATGACAAGGAACTTCTGGAATGCTGACCCTGCTTCTATCCCTTAAACGGTAGAGCTTGATTTGGTTGGAATTTTGAGAGGCAAAGCCCAGAGATGAAGTCACCCAGGAATGCTGTCTATCAAATCTCCTCCAGGTGCCAACACCTCCTCTCCCCCACCAAGACAACATGGGACGGAAAAAGCAAAGATGACTGGAAGATTGTTATCTATTTGGTGGAACACTAGAAGTGTGAGGAGTGCCCCTCCCCAGTGCTTCCTTCATCTGATCACCAATGACCTAATTCCCGTTAACAGATGGTCTGGACCTCCTGTCTGTGATTACAAATGAGGCATCAAAGAAAAATGGTCCTGGAAAGAGACACAGCAGATTAAATCCCCCTAAAGCATGCATGACTGATGTCACCACCCCTTCCAGATGCCTTGTGCTGACAAGCAGCAGGATGAGAGAATGGGATCTGGGTGATGGAGAAAAGGCAGCAAAGGGCAGAAGCTGTGACCTTGAAACAAGTCTTACCTTAGAAAAATAGCATCTGCCTGATATATGAGAAAAATACTACTGCTTTTCGTTTTTCAAACAAGGAAACTGAGCTCAGAGGAATTAACCTGCTTTCTTAGTTGATAAGCGGTAAATCTTGAGTTGCAACCTAGGCAGTCTGACTCCAGACCTGACTCTCTTAATCATTGCCAGGGTGATTGCAAGGGGTTCCTACTAAAAGAAAAAACTGGATTAATCCACTGTCATCGCTGACGGTATAGAAAGCTGTGTGTGCGAACACACATATGCACCACAGAAAAAATATACAAAGATTAAGTGTCAGTGAAAGAGACAAGAAATCCAATCAGTTGCAGAGCTGAGCCAGAGGGTCAGAGGCTGCTGAGAACATAGAGAGTCCCTAATGCTGGATGGCAGAAGTGTTGGGAGCAAGACAGAGTCCATCAGTCAGCACCTATCAAGAAATGACTCTGCATATAACCTGAGCCTCACTTTACTCTCCTGCAAACTGAACATATGCTCCCTCCTCTCAAGGACTACAGGGGAGAAAATGGTGTCTGTGAAAGCCCATGGCATTATGGAAAGAATTAGAAATTCAAAGAATTAGAAATACAATCACACTGAAGGAGACTGTGATCCCACTAGGGAGGGAGTCGGGCCAGGGAAAATAATTAAGTGCTAGGTACCCTGACAGAGCCTCCACTTGCCCCGGCAGATGGGACTGTGGAAAAGACTTTAGGGAAGACACAGGACTGGATACAACATCCAGGATCTTCTGTCCAGTGAAGAACAATATATTATCAATTAGTTCCCACACCAGCTCCTCCCCATAAGCATTTATTAAGTGCCTACTGTATGCCATGCACTTTCCATTCCTATTAAGTGGAGCTAATCATACCATCATTGTCACATTACTGCATGAAGATCAAATGAGATGGTATACGGGGTAGGCTACATAATGTTCCCCCAAAGATGTCCATGTCCTAATCTCCAGAACCTGTGAATGTGTTCCTTGACATGGCAAAGGGGGCTTTGCCCCCTTTGGGGTAAAATTTGGTTAAAAATCTGGTTAAAAATCTGGAGGTGGAAAGCTTCTCCTGGATTGTGGGGGAGGGATAATGTGATCACAAGGGTCCTTATAAGAGGGAAGCAGGAGAATCAGAGTCAGAGAAAATGGAAGGATGGAAACAGGTCAGAGATGAGAGAAGGGTCTACACTATTTCTGGCATCTTTGAAGATGGAGGAAGAGCCCATGAGCCAAGGAGTGTAAGTGGCCTCCAGAAGCTAAAAAAAGCAAAGAAATGGATTCTTCCCTAGAGCCTCCAGAAGGAACACAAGCCTGCCTTCCAACATCTTGCGTTTAGCCCATTGGGAAAGCATACTTCAGACTTCTGCTCTCCAGAACTACAAGGAAATCAGTTTATATTATTTTAAGGCACTAAGTTTGCAGGAATTTGTTTCAGTACAACAGAATTAATACAGTGTGTGTAAAATGCTAAACATAGAACCTGATACTTAATAAGCCCTCCGTGAAGGTGGTTGTGGTGGCAGAATTGGTTCTTGCCAGGGTCAAACCTTAGGTGCTAGGTGCCAGCTGCAGAGAAAGAAATAAGCCTCTTAACTCGTTCAAAAACCTTTATCAAAGGTTTGGGGTCACAATGGCCTGGAGTCCAGACTCTGGAATCTGACGGCCTGCATGCAACAGCACCACAACCTTTGCTACGTATGTGATCTTGGGCAAGTTACTTCACCTCTCTTCGTGTTTTCTCATGTCTGCATCACAGGATTGTCACGAGAAGGGAATGGGACCATGCAGATAAAACTAAGCTTCCAGGGCGCCTGGGTGGCTCAGTGAGTTACAGCCTCTGCCTTCGTCTCAGGTCATGATCCCAGGGTCCTGGGATCGAGCCCCGCATCGGGCTCTCTGCTCAGCAGGGAGCCTGCTTCCTCCTCTCTCTCTGCCTGCCTCTCTGCCTACCTGTGATCTCTGTCTGTCAAATAAATAAATAAAAATCTTTAAAAAAAAAAAAACCCTAAGCTTCCACTAGGAGGTAGGAACACCATGAACAAGACAAACTCTGCTCTTGGGGAGCGGCCAGTGCAGGGAGAAAGACACAGTCACGGAACCACCACCGCCCCCTCCACCGGATGATGTGGCGACCGATACGGGAGAGTCCCGGGCACTCTGTAAGCACAAGCGGGAATGCTCGGTTGAGGAGGAAGCTTCCTGGAGAAGGTAGTACTGAGCTAAGGTTTTGAAGGATAAGAATGGATTAGCCATGAGGAGGAAGATGGGGAGGACGTTCTGGGCACAGATGGCATATACCACCTCTAGCACCTTAGTCCATCCGGGCAGCTCGAACCGAAGAGCACAGACCATGTAGTCCATAAAGAACAGCAATGTATTTCTCACAATTCTGGAGGCTGGGAAGTCCCAGATCAAGGTGCCGGCAGGTTCCGTGTCTGGTGAGTCTCTTACTTGTGCGTAAGCAGCTCTTTCCTCTGTAACCCCATATGGCAGAAGGGACAAGGGAGCTCTCTGAGTTCTCTTTTATAGCGGCGCCAATCCCATCGTGAGGGCTCCACACCCATGACCTAATCACCTCCCAGTGGTCCTGCCTCTTAATGCCTTCACATTGGGGAAATAGGTGTCAACATACGAATTTGCAGGGGAAGGAACACAGACATTCGGTCTGTAACATCTAGGCTCTTGGCAGAAGGAAGAAGCTGCTGAAGAGGGACAAGCTCCTTCTGGGACAAGCGTGCTGAGCTACAGCTTCCCTCTGACTCTGACTTCCAGCCCTGGGCAGCCATATGAGGACACTGACCACTAGGGGAAGGGGAAGGAGGAAGCAAGGAGCACTGCCCAGGGAGTCAACAAGGGTACATCTCTGCCCACTGCCGTCTTATGGTCTGGCTTTACGCAAGGCATTCCTCTGCTCTGGGACTCTGTTTCCCCTTGTGTAGAATGAAGGAATTAGACGAGGACTTCTCACAGGCACAGAAGCCCTGCAAACATCTGCTGCCCCTAGTTCATGGTTAGGTCTGCTCGCGCCCTCCCAGCCTCCACTAGTGTTTCCATCTTCTATGGCATGTAGACTTTCTCAAAAGCCAGAAAACACCTACAGAAGGGCCATCAGACCCTTCACGGCCATGGCATCAATGCAGGTGCACACGTAGGGGTGTGTGTGTGTGTGTGTGTGTGTGTGTGTGTGTGTGTTGGGGGTGCTTTGGAAACCAGACTGAGTATGCAGCTCTTCTTTGCCCTTGAAGTGAATCTTCAAATTGACCGTTATCAGAGGGAGGTCTGAGCTTGCTAGCCTGGGAGGAAATAGCTATTAACTCTTCCCACCCCGTGCCCAGCCTCACCAGTAATATCTGAAGCATCTGAGTGTAATGGAGGGGTCGCCTCTCATTTCTAGAACCTCATAAGGAAACCAAAATCTGAACGGGTCAGATTTCTCCCCACCACCTCCAGAAAAGCCTGTATTCATTTTGCCCCTCTAGCCCACGTCCTGGTGAAATCATTGGAACTCCTGGACCCATAAATGCTAAAGTTCATCTACTTTGGTCTTTGTAGTTACACGAGCTGATAAATTCCACCCCCCCCACCACCACTTTTTTTGCCTAGACCAATTTAAGTTAGATTTCTGTCACTTCCATCCCAAATCTCCCTAACTGACCCAGTCCCCAAAAGAAACTGCACACCTTTTTCTTAGAAATATTAGAAATATTTCTTGAGGGGCACCTGGGTGGCTCAGTGGGTTAAAGCCTCTGCCTTCAGCTCAGGTCATGATCTCAGGGTCCTGGGATCGAGCCCCGCATTGGAATCTCTGCTCAGCCGGGAGCCTGCTTCCCCTCTCTCTCTGCCTACCTCTCTGCCTACATGTGATCTCTCTCTCTCTCTCTCTCTCTCTGTGTGTGTGTGTCAAATAAATAAATAAAACCTTTTAAAAAAAGGAAATATTTCTTGAGAATAAGACATCACAGCCCTTAGTAAAAGCCCAAGGTCTAGAGAGCTGAACGCTGTCTAATTTTTTTTTTCTTCCCTCTTCAGCACTTTATTTCCTTTCCAGAATGATGCATCACTGGGGCCAAATGTTCTCGCATGACGGTAGAAAACCAAAATATGTCATGTCTTCAAGAACTGAAAATTGCACACAAAAATCTTACATAAATCAAAAGGAGGAATAAATGTACGGGGTAAAAGCAAACCATTTTTCAACTCAAGGCAAGTAACAACCCACAGTATTCTGGGAGGAAAACATCAGTTAAGAAAGGAAAAAGGTGGGGCGTCTGGGTGGCTCTGTGGGTTAAAGCCTCTGCCTTTGGCTCAGGTCATGATCTCAGGGTCCTGGGATCGAGCCCCACATCGGGCTCTCTGCTCCGCAGGGAGCCTGCTTCCTCCTCTCTCTCTGCCTGCCTCTCTGCCTGCTTATGATTTCTCTCTGTCAAATAAATAAAATATTTAAAAAAAAAAAAAAAGAAAGGAAAAAGGTCATGGGGCACCTGGCTGCCTCGGTGAGGCATGTGACTCTTGATCTCAGGGTTGTGAGTTTGAACCCCGCACTGGGTGTAGAGAAAACTTAGAAATAAAATCTTTACAGATGCCTGGGTGACTCCGTTGGTTAAGTGTCTGCCTTTGGGTTGGGTCATGACCCCAGGGTCCTGGGATCGAGTCCTGCATTGGGCTCCCTGCTCAGTGGGGAGTCTGCTTCTCCCTCTGCCCACCAATTTTCCTGCTTTGCACACACTCTCTCTCTGACAAATAAATAAATAAAACCTAGGAAGGAAGGAAGGAAACTGGGTCCTTGAGGCCCAGACTTTCCCAACTCTGTTAGACGGGCAAGACAGAAATGACAACAGGGTACATGATGGTCCAGTAGACAGCACCGTGTTAACAGAGGTCACACTTCATGACAGAGTTGAAAGTGGTCTCGAGGATTCCACCGGACTCCATTCCCAGGAGAGAGGGCTGGAAGAGCGCCTCCGGGCACTGGAATTACTCACTGCCAACGGTGATCACCGTCTGACGGGCATCTCGCAGCTCTTCTCTGGGGAAGAGGACGACACAGCTCCAGCCATCTCCTGCTCCAAGTCCACAGCTACGTAGCACAGCTTCTCCACAGTGTCACACAGGAATTCCCGCTCGTCCATGGTGCTGACGCAGACGCCATCCTCCCTGAAGATTCTCATGAAGTTGTCCATCAGGTCTCAGCCAACCAGGTCTGGACACAGGACGGTGTGGGCACGGCATACCCCTCATAGATGGGCATAGTGTGGGTGACCCCATCACCAGAGTCCGTGACAGTATCCCAGGGCAGCTGGAGACATACAGGGACAGTACAGCCTGGATGGCCACACACGTGGCAAAAGTGTGGACGGTCTCGAACAAACATGGGCCTAGCAAAGGCAACAGCTGGTCCCAAGGTCCTACGGTGCATCTGGTACATCTGGGAATGGCAAAGAGACCGGCGCTGGGAGTGGAGGGAGTAACGGGAAATGGGCTCAGAGAGGTATTGCGGGCTCCACAGAGCACAGCCTCCTGGCTAGGACTTTGGCTAACCTTACCTCGAGTAACGTGGGGGCCATTGAGTGTTGAAGGTCAAAGAGGATGTGCTCTCCCTTACTCTAAGGCCTCCCTGTTCGGGGAGCTGGCCACAGGTACCTCTGCTCTTCTCCATTCTCAGCAGGCTGGGTCCCCCCAGGGGGTTTCTCCTCCAAACTACCAAATTTCAATAATCCCAACGATTTCCCTGTGTTACCCTAGTGGGAGAGGGAGGTGAATAGCTACTCCTTGAAGCTTCCCCCTTCCTCTACAATTTTGGGGCTCCTGGGCGGTTCCATTGGTTAAGCATCCAACTCGGTTTGGGCTCGGGTCATGATCCCAGGGTCTTGGGATCGAGTCCCCCCATGGGCTCCCTGCTCAACGGTGTGTCTGCTTCTCTCTCTCTCCCTCTGCCCCTCCTCCCTGCTCCTTTTCTCTCTGTCTTTCAAATAAATAAAATATTTATATAAAAAATAAATTCAACAACTTTTATTGTACTCACAGATACAGGCGAACATGATCATAGACAATTTGGGGACATTTTCATCACCTCAAAGAACCCCCATGCCCCTCTGCCATTATCCCCTACCTCCCACCACCAGCCCTAGGCAACCACTGATCTTTCCACCTCCACAGATTTGCCTCTACATATAAATTGGGGTCATACATGTATGACCTTTTGTGCCCGGCTTCTTTCACTTAGCACACTGTTTTCAATCCATCCACGCTGTAGCATGGACGAGAATATTCCATTGTGTGGACATACTACATTCTGTGTGTCCATTCACCCACCTTTAGAATTATTTCCTTCTTCAGGCTATTATGAATAATAGCACTGTGGGGCGCCTGGGTGGCTCCGTAGGTTAAAGCCTCTGCCTTCGGCTCAGATCATGATCCCAGGGTCACGGGATCTCTGTCTCCTAGACAGAGATCACAAGTAGGCAGAGAGGCAGGCAGAGAGAGAGGAGGAAGCAGGCTCCCTGCCGAGAAGAAAGCCCGATGCGGGGCTCGATCCCAGGACGCTGGGATCATGACCTGAGCTGAAGGCAGAGGCTTTAACCCACTGAGCCACCCAGGCGCCCCCTCATTTATCCTTTTAAATGGTCATTTTATAATACACTGAATTTAATATTTTTTTAGATTTTTTTTAATTAGAGAGAGAGAGAGAAAACACCAGTGGGGGAGGGGGAGGGGGAGGATGGAGCTCTATCACAAGACCCTGAGGTCATGACCTGAACTGAAGGCAGACACCTAATCCACCGAGCCACTGAGGTGCCCCCGGATTTAATATTCTTAATATAATTGTTTTCTAATTTGATATAGAGTGCCTAGACTTCTTTTTTTTTTAAGATTTTCTTTATTTATTTGAGAGAGAAAGAGTGAGAGAGAGCATGAGAGGAGAGAAGAAGGTCAGTGGGAGAAGTAGACTCCCCATGGAGCTGGGAGCCCGATGCAAGACTCGATTCCGGGCCTCCAGGGTCATGACCTGAGCTGAAGCCAGCCGCCCAACCAACTGAGCCACCCAGGCGCCCCTAGACTTCTTTTTTGTTAATTTACATAATGCTGCTGTTCGGAAGAACATGCAACTCTTGATCTCAGGGCCATGAGTTCGAGCCCCACGTTGGGTGCAGAGATAACTAAAAAAATAAATAAACTTTAAAAAACATAATGCTGCTGTAAAAATCCTTACATGTGTCGGCTTTTTGTCCTTTTGGATGTGGGTTCTTCAACCTCCACCCTATAGAATTTGGGGCCAGACCATCCCTTGTCGGGCCAAGGGAGCTGTCCTGTGTACTGTAGGACATTAGCAGGGTCCCTGGTCTCCACCCAAATTATGAAGTGTCTCCAGATGTTGCCCTATGTCCTCCAGGGAAAAAACTGTACTTGGTTTCTTTAGCTATTTCGCTCGGGATACATGCGTGAAAAATTCACTGAACTGAAGGCACAAGCGTATTCAGGGGTCTCAATGCTGATGAGTGGACACCCCGCCAACAGGACTCTAGCCACTGACAATCTTCGCCCCAAGGATCAGGTGAATGGAGTCAGGGAGGCTCACCAAAGCGATGGGTCTGTCTGCAAAAGAGGGGCCCTTACATGCAGGGAAAGGATGGCTTCTTACTGCTGCTCGCACACCCACAGGGAGCGCTGTTCACACCGCAGTCCCTGGGGAGGGCTGCACAGGCACACCACCAGGCAGACACTGTGCTCTTCCTAGTACGATGTGAACGTGAACGCAGCAGCCTCTGAGTGGGGTCACTCTGAAGGACAAGCTCCTAGTGGTTTGGATCCTGCAGGCTCTGAAAGTGGAGGAGGGGAGAGAGGGAGGGAAGGAACAGAAAACAGAGAAAGGGCACAGGAAGAGAGGGAGGGAGCCGCCCAAGCCCAGAGGGTCACACTCATGAATGGCTTGGAGTGGGGGGCACACGTGAGGCCGAGATCATGAATGGCCATCCCAGAACATCCACATGAGGGCTATTAATAGAGCTGTTGGAGGAGAGGACACTCTGTGCTTGGGGAGGGTCAGGCAGAAGCAGGGCCGGCTGTTCGGGGAGTGGCTCCGTGACTTTCCCACCATGGGAAGTGGGGGAGGTGCTGGCAGGGCGCCAAAGGTTTCTGGTTGGCTTTTTAGCAGGATCTTTTTTTTTTTTTAAGATTTTATTTATTTATTTGCCAGAGAGAGAGAGAGCATAGGCAGGCAGAGTGGCAGCAGAGGCAGAGAGAGAAGCAGGCTCCCTGCTGAGCAAGGGGGGCTCTCAATCCCAGGACGCTGGGATCATGACCTGAGCTGAAGGCAGCCGCTTAACCAACTGAGCCACCCAGGCGTCCCACTTCTGGTTGGCTTTTTGCCCTTGACATTCCTCCCCAGTGAAGGGAGCCATCCCCAGGTGGGCTCAGAGTTCCAGGCCCTTGGAAGCTAGCTGCATACTCCTGGACATGTCTGGGGACCTGTCCCCTGGGTGGAGCCATGTTCCCTCATTTAAAAGGGAATGATGTGAGGGACTGGAAAGTCAGACAAGGACATTATTCTGTGTTAAATAGTGTCCCCCCCAAAATTCATGTCCACCCAAAAGCTCACAATACGACTTTATTTGGAAATAGGATCTTTGCAGTTGTAATTAGTTCCGATGAGATCATTCTGGAATAGGGTAGGCCCAAATTCCAACATGACTGGTCTCCTTATAAGAAGAGAAGAGACACAGATACAGACAGAGGGCAGAGCTAGGAGCAGCGTGTCTACAAGTCAAGGGTTTCTGGCAGCCACCACAAGGTGGAAGAGGCAAGGAGAGATCCTCCCTTAGAGCCTTCAGAGAGAGCACAGCCCTGCCAACACCTTGATCTCAGATGTCCAGCTGTCTCAGCTTCCAGAACTGGGAGAGAGTCAATTTCTGTTGTTCTAAGGCGCCCGGTTTGCAGTGCTGTATTGTAGCAGCCCAGGAAGAAGCCACGGGAATCTTGTACTTACAACGGGTCTTTGGTCTGGGATTCTGTGTCCTTGGGTTTATGCCGACAGCTCTGGGAGACTTAGCCTTTAGTGGACAACACTGTGGAGCAAGGTAGGGTTCGGTTTCTGGGGGTCAGCCTGCCTGTATCCCAGTCCCACCTCTCACCACTGTGGCAGATGACCACGAGATGGCCACAAGATCTCCCACGCGACATGCTCCTCCCACGATGGGACTTGAACTGTCCTTCCCATTGAAATGGGGTCCACGTTCCCTCCTCTCGATTCTGGGCAGGATCGTGATTATGACAGAAGGAACACTGACTCTGCAGGCAGGGTCGTGGATGGTGAAGCAGCTTCTGCTTTGCTCACCAGGACACCCGTGCTGGAGGACGGAGAGCCGTGAAGAAGCCCCACCTAACCCACCTGGAGAAACCCTGAAGCCTCGTGGAGAGAAATGCCAGGCCAGCCCTACCCACTCCAGCTCCAGCCACCATCCCTCCACAGCGGCATCAGAGACCCCGAACCAAAACCACACAAGCCCTTCCCAAACTCTCGACCCACAGAAACCATAAGAGAGAATAAAACAATTGGTGTTGCTTAAGCCATGAAGTTTGGGACGATTTGTTACACAGCAACAGACAACCAAATGCTAGCTGTGTACTTGGACAAGCTACTTTAGCCTTCCTTTGCCTTGTCTGTAATAAAAGCACCTACCTCATTTGAAATACTAAATGAAATAAGGGACACCTGGGTGGCTCAGTCGGTTGGGCATCTGCCTTCGGCTCAGGTCATGATCCTGGGGTCCTGGGATCAAGTCCCATGTCAGGATCCCTGCTCAGCAAGGAGTCTTCTTCTCTCTCTGTCCCTCCCCCTACTTGTGTTCTCTCTCACTCTCTCTCTCTCAAATAAATAAAATATAAAAATAAAAATAAATTAAGAAAATAACATATGGGGGCACCTGGGCGGCTCAGTGGGTTAAAGCCTCTGCCTTCAGCTCAGGTCGTGATCTCAGGGTCCTGCGATTGAGCCCCACGTCGGGCTCTCTTCTCAGTGGGGAGCCTGCTTCCCTCCCTCCCTCTGCCTGCCTCTCTGCCTACTTGTGATCTCTCTCTGTCAAATAAATGAATAAAATCTTAAAAAAACAAAGAAAATAAAATAATATATGTAAGATGCTTATCGCAGGACCTGCACAAAGCAAACACTCAATTCAAATGAGCAATCCGCCCATTATTTTTAGAATTACCATATATAACATAGAGTTATTATATATACCTGCCACTGAGAAATCAGCTGTACCCATTTTGGGGGGCAGGAAAACTGATCCCCCAGCCCCAGTCGGGCCTTCAGAGACTGCAGCCCCTGCTGACATTCTGCTGGCAATCGCCAGGCTCAGTCACCCCAAATTCTTCATCCACAGAACCTGTGGGCTCATCAATACCTATTTTTTAAGTCAGTAAGCTTGGGCTACTTTGTTACACAGCAACAGATAACTAATACACGTGTACTATAATACAGGTAGACATCACAGTCTCTATTCTAGAGATGAGGAAAGTAAGAAGTCCATTCATCCCTTCAGCAACTGCTTACAGAGTGTCTACACTATGCAGCCCTCTCTAAGCCCTAGGACCAAAGAGGAACCGAGGGATATAGGACTCCCCTCCTCACAGAGCATGACACCTGAACACGCAAAGTTGTTTGGTCTTGATTCATAGCAAAGTAACACAACCGAGGTCTGACTTCCGTCCGTCTGTCTCTAATTCTGTGACCCTAGTGCTCAGAGCTTCCCCCCAACACACGAACAAAGTGATTCCTTGGAGGCTGACATGCTCACCTCCCACTGCCCACCCCCAAAGGGGAGGCCAGAGAGACGACTCCCCGTGGAGAAGCAGATCCTCCCAGGGGTGCAACCTGGGGACAGGGCAGACAGCACGGTACCCCCATTGCTCTGACGGGGGCTTGGGGAAGGGTCAGGCACATGCCACCCAAGAGAAAACTCTGGTGAGGGAGGAGAGTGACAAGGATGTCCCCAGGGTGGGTACACTTAGGGAATAAAGCCGACCAACGCTTTTTCTTTCTGGAACCACACAGCCCACTTGTACAGAGGGGCTTGCCTGCACCCTGAGAGCAGAGCTCGCAGGACCCACCCCCTTCTGTGGGTATAAACACTACTTTTCACATCCCCTGGGCTGGCCTCTGCAACCAGGACATCTCAGATGCTTTCAGCCTCAAATACACACAAGTGAACCAGAGGACTTGGAAAATCAACCACTGTCAACCCCCACATTTAAAGAGAAAGAGAACGTGAGGTCAGGGAGATAAGGCCATCATTCCAGGTTATCAGGCCAGCTTCTTGCTTCCTTCTTTCTTCTCCCTCCCTCCCTCCTTCCTTCTTGCCCTCCTTCCTGTGCTCAGATATATACACCAAGAGCCCTCTAATAAGAGGCCCTAGGAGCCAAGCTAACGTTACTGAGCACATACCGGGGGCCGTGAATGGTTCTATGCACTGAACGGAATCATCATCTCACTTATAGTGAAGAAGAAATGAGCAGAGCCTGAAACCAAGTCAGTGCTCCAAAAATACTGGCTCTTATTTTTATCATTCTGGGGTACAGAAAGGGCAGATGCCCTGCGCAAAGGCCCTAGTGGGTGAGTGGTGGCAACTGTGTCTGCTGTCGCCGATCACTCAGTCCTCGGGGGCTTCTGGGATGAGCGGGGAAGACAGGCCTGAAGGACAGGCCTGGGCGGCATGAACAGTGGGTGCTGCTGGGCTGGGCAGGTGGCCAGGGAAAGGCCAAGGCCCTGTCTGCCTACCCTAGGCCAAGGTAGACAGAAGCCTCAGGCTCTGACCACCATGGACCGGGCGCTGGTACTGGGGAGGCTGGGCCTGGGGGCTCAGCCCCTGTCCAGATTGGGGACAACACAGGCACGGAAGGTTCAGAGAAGGGCCCAAGGCTCAGGAAGCCAGGCTCCCCCTTTTAGGACAGTTAGGTGCTCAGAATGGAGTCTCTCTCCCTTTCTTTCATTTAACACTTTTGCCTTGAGCGCCTACTCCGTGACATGCACAGAAGACAACTAGGAAAGTTCTCTCCGCAGAGGTGACGTTGGAGTAGAGCCCCAAAGAAGGAGAAGCAGCCAAGAGTCCAGGGAAAAGCGATCTGGGCAGAAGGGGGAGAGGCCCAGGCTCACAGAAGGAAGGGGTGATGTGTTTGAAAGCCAGCGGGCTGGAGCAGCGAGGGGGAAAGAGGCTAATTAAGGCCTCCGAAAGATGCCCATGCCCTAATCCCTGCACCCTGTGTCACCTTCCGTGGGCACCGAAGGACTTCGCCATGTGACTAAGTGGAGGGTCTTGAGGTAGGGAGGGAGATTAGCTTGGGCCATCTGGGTAGGCCCCAAATGCAATCACAGGTGTCCTTACAAGGAGGAGATGGAGGGAGATTTGGCCCACGCGGAACGGGAGGAGGCTGTGGGACCTCGAGGGCCAAGGCTAGAACCCGGCAACCACAAGCCAGGAGCTGGAAAATGCAAGGAGTGGCTTCTTCCCAGGGCCTCCCGACCTTGCTGTTAGCTCAGTGATTGGGATTTCCGACGTCTGGCCTCCAGAAGCTTCTAAGCCAGTGTGTTTTTGGTTATTTCTTCCAGGGGCCACAGGACCACAGGACGGGACAGTGGGCTGTGGAAGTGGGAGGGAGCCAGGATTTTGCTCCCCCACACTCCCCTCACCGTTCTCCCCACGCACCTTCTCCTTTCTCTCCCAAAGCCCCCCAGCGCCCCCACCCCTTTTAAAATAACTTGTTGCAACAAGGAGGCATCAGCTCTGATACTGTAAACATATGCTTCAATCTTTGAAGGCAAGTGGGAAAAAGCAAGGCTCATCTCCCTCTGTCTTCTCCCCCCCATCCTGTCCTCTCGGCAGATGTCCCGGCAAAGTGCGCCTGCGCCCCTGCTGGGATCCCGGAGGCCCGGGAACAGAAGCCAGGTCCCACCAGCTCCTGGCTGTCAGCGCCCTGGGCCCGCCGGATTGCCTGGGACTCTGTCGCTGTCACGGCTGATAAAGCCCCACGACCTGCCGTTCTGCAGCCCGGGCCTCTGGTCCTGATAAGTCCGGCCTGTCAGCGGGCTTGTCCACACTTGCTCCTGGCCCGGCCTCCCTGGGCCCAGCCCTGCTCTGGGCTTCCTGTTGTCTGTTTACAGCCAAGCCCTGGCCACCGCGCCCAGGCCAGACCACAGTCACCTTGAGGTGACCGCAGATAGCCAGGCCGACAGGAGCCAGATTGGGAAGGATGGTTCATTCAGGATATGGAGTGGGCCCACAGTGCTAGAGATTGTCTTCCCCCAGCGCAGGCCAACCCCCTATTTCCAGAATGTTCCTTGGTTGGGGTGGGGACTGTGGTTCGATAGAGGTGGGTGCGGGATTCCAAATACAGCACCATCAGGGTCTTTCCTAAAGCAGCCAGCTTAACCAGCAGGGTCTTAACCCCTGGAAGACATTTGTCTGTGTCCAAGACAACACTGGTTGTCATAACCAGGGAGGGAGAGCTACCCGCATTAGGAGGCCCGGCCAGGGACACTGCTACATCCCACAATGCACAAGACAGCCCCCACGACACACTGATCGGGCCCAAAATGTCGATCGGGCCCAAAATGTCAACAGTGCCCAGACTGAGAAGCTCCAGCTGGACAACAAGGGGGTAAGCCTGGCCACGGGCCCTCCAAATCCCTCACCCAGAGACACAAAAGCCAAGCCCAGCACCGTCTGGGAGTCTGGGCACGGGCCAGAGCCAGGGCAGGCATCGGATGCCCCTAGAAAGGCCTGACCACGCCAGCAGCTCCCTGAGGTCCTTCCTGTCCCTGCAGCTTCTTGGCTGAGCTCATCCCAGGAACACCCCCAGGAAGTCACAGCTGCTGTGTTCCTGAGCGCCAGCTAGGAGCTGGGCAGTGCACCAGCCAGAACTTTTCTTTCTTTTTTTTTTTAAAAGATTTTATTTATTTGTTTGTTTGAGAGAGAGAGAGAGAGAGAGAGAGAGAGCACAAGCAAGGGGGAGTGGCAGGCAGAGGGAGAGGGAGAGGCAGACTCCCCGCTGAGCAGAGAGCCCAATGTGGGGCTCGAACCCAGGACCCTGGGATTATGACCTGAGCCGAAGGCAGACGCTTAACCCACTGAGCCACCCAGGTGCCCCCAGAGTTCTTCCTTGTGGTTTTTTTATGGGGAGGAAAGGATTGCTTCCAACCTCAGGTCGTGGACGGGGAGACTGAGGCACAGAGCTGCTAAGTGACTTACTCAAGGTCACTGGTACCAAACCCCAGTGATGTACCAAGCCCCCGTACGTCACCTTATCTGGAGATAAGGTCTTTGAGAGATAATCAAGTTTAAGTGAGGTCATCAGAGTGTGTCCTAAACTCCAATATAACTGGTATCCTTATAAACAGGGGAAATTGGGGTCAGCACCCAACCTTAAAGTAAGGCTTCAGCTTCCAGAAGCTTCATTTGGTTTTGCTGCTCATAACACCTAAAATAATGCTACTTAGTAATTATAACAATAATGCTAAATAACAATAAATAATAAATCAGTATAAGTAAGCATATCCCAAGGTGCAGTGGGGTTTTTGTTCTGCTTTGTTTTGTCTTGTTCCTGTAGAGAGTAATTTGTTTGGGCCACACAGGTGGTAGAAACTAATAGACGAGTAATTAGGAGGGGAACCCTGGACTCTGGAGGTCTGAACGACAGACTCGGGTTCAAGTCCTGGTTCTGCCGCCCAGCTGCCGTGCGATCGTAGGCAAATCACTCCAGATCTGCCAGCCTCAGGTTTCCCAATCCATGAAATGGGTATAACAATAGTGCCCACCTCATGGGGTTCTCCCGAAGACTAAGGGAGATGATGCCTGTCATAGACGGTTCGGCACAATCCTCAGCAACTAGGTGTTCCTGTGACCACCATTGTCGTGATTATGACGGCTTTGTCCTACCGCCCTAGGACGATCGAGAGGGACGGCTACTTAGGACTGGCTTTCCCCTTTGAATTTCCATGCTGGGTTTCTCAAAGCTGGGCTCAGAAGACACTGGAGAGTTTGGAGAGCGGTGCTGGCGCCCACCCAGCACAATTCCCCTCCCCCAGCTCCTGAGCGAGTCACGTGGGTGGTCACACGCGGCGTCTGAAGTGCGGTCAGCAACTCTGCCACACTCCAGGGATTCCTTCGCCGCGTGTGGGACTGTGGGCGGCGTGTAAAAGTGTGCAGGCATGGTGAGAGCCTGAGCTGCCAGCCCACGGGATAGCTTTGCCCCACGCAGGATGGCCTCCATGCCGCACGTGGTGGCCCCGCAGGCACCGTTAGCTGAGCCCGGATGACGGGACAGCAGCCGCCGAGCCACCAGCATCCGTTACAAGACGGACACGCCTGCCGTCCTGCCAGGAGCACTAGAGCATCGTCTCAGAAGGGGAGGGAGGGCCGCTGAGGACTGGTGCCCCCTAAGAGAGCCTCCCGGGCCGGCTGCTGATCCAAGCGCTGATCCTTTCTTCTATCCCGGCCCGTGGAGCGCTCGCTCACACACCAGCACATTCATGTCCACTCACGACCGTGCGCTTCCTGCTTTGTGCTTAAGTCATTCAGCAACGGTGCTTAAAGTACATGATCTTACAGACAATTCTATACGGACGTGCAGACCTAATAGACAGACCTCCAAGCACAACCACGTCACGACATCCAAACCAGATGCTTTTGAGCATGAAATGTGTTGGTTGAAGAACCAGGCGGTGGCCCCCAGCCAGGACTCCCCAGACAAGCATGTCTCAGATGGAGTCATGGAAAGGACCTGGCTGAATCTGGGTCGGATGCCGTTGGACAATCAAACACATCTTTTCTGAGACTTCCCTGTGTTTTCTAGGCAGACCTGGCGGTAGGAGTCACCTCAGGCTGGGTTTACCTCATCGGTCCTCAAATCTGAGAGACTCCCGGGGAAACCCAGTGTGCCAGGCTTCAGCGAAGACGCGCATGTCATTTCCTCATGGCTTTCTCCTACTTTTGCTTTCAAAATTCCCGCAGCCGCCCTGAGCGTTGACTGAAGGCCCACTTGCTTGTCTGCTCTGTCTGTTCTGTGAGAGTCCAGGAACCCAGGCTACAGGGGAAAGGGCCCTACAGACACACACAGAAAGGAGACTTGACCCGGTGTTGGCCCGGGGCAGGACTTTCTGAGTCCTGCAATGGAGGGTGAGCGAGGGGGCTCAGCTGGGCAAGACGGACAGGAGAAGGAGAGCAGGGAAGCAGGCACCACCAAAGGAACGTGGTGGGTTGGAGAACGGAAGAGATGGTCATGGAGCTGGGCCGTGGGGAGACAGGGAGCCGTCTGGACCTTCTGGGGCCTTCGAGACTGTAGCCCGCGGGCCATGAGCAGGAGTTAAAGGAATTCCCATGTGTGTGGTGACAGGATCCCAGGTGCCCCCCTCCCCGCCATGGAAAACACCCTAGAGTATGGGGAAGGGCAAATGACCAAGTCCTAGACCGCAGGCCAGGGCGCTGGAGAGGGAGAGACAAGCCGACTCAGAGTGGTGGGGCTGGGGGCTCCTGGAGGGCCATCCAGGAAGCAACTTCACAGGACTTCACCAGCTTCCCGTGAGGCCGGATCTCTGAGGGCTGCGGTGAGGCGCAGAGACTGAGGAGGAGACGGGGGAAGGAAATCCAGGGCTAGGGGGCTTCCCTGACCCTGGGGGTTGGAGCGGAGGCCTGGGGCCACCTGGCTGGAACCCCAGGCCCTTCTCTGGCTCACATTCCCAGCAAGGCCCCTGGAGCACCAGGCTCCAAGATGGCTGGGGCTCCTGAGTACCCCACCCCGCGCCCCACACACACCCAGAATGCAGCAGAAAGCACAGGAGACAAAGGGACAGTCAAAAAAGGAAAAACACAGCTGGGAAGGTCAGACAGCCCCAGGAATGGGCGGCTCTGCCCCCTCGCCTTCCTGGCTCACTTGGCGCAGACGGGAAGCCGTTGGAACCAGCTCAGAATTTGGCAGGCGGGGCCGCTGGGGGGAGAGGTGCCCATGACCACTAGCCATTGGGTGGCCCCATTGGTCCCGCAGATTGACCTCATTGCCCAGGCCCGCGGGAGTGCTTCCTGGGGTCACATTCCGCACTGAAGAGCCCCTCTCCAAGGCCTTGGTTGGTGCCAATGTCTTTTTAGGAACCAAGGGTCTAATTTTAGTGTCCCGGCCTTCGACACCTTCTCGAAATAGCTCCCTGTTTTCCCTCTTGTCCCTGCCCCTTCCTTGGAGAAGGTGAACCCCCCTGCGTCCCTGTGATCCGGGGCAGTAAGCACAGGCCCAAAGCCTTGTATGGGTTTTGTTGGAGGGACCTGTGTCCCCTGCTGTGTGTTCCATGTGACCTGACCCAGAGGACTGGCCTCTAGAGAGAGTGGCTCAGCGCCCACCGGGCCAGGGGAGCCACAGCTGCCAGAGCTCACCCCTGCACCCCTTCCCTGTCCCTGCCCACCCGTGCTCAGGTGTGATGCAAATGCAGGTCCCTACTGCCCTGGAAATCAAGCCGGACTAACCCTACCCAGCGTCTACCTATAAGGAGTGTGGGTGAGCTGATCCTTTGACCCAGGGGAGCCTCTATCGTCCTTTCTAGTGGGGTCTGTATTAATAACAATGATTACTATTATTTCCTGAGCACTCACTGGGGTGCCAAGCCCTCGCGGTCATGGTTCCATTTATCCTCTCCACCACCCAGTGAGGGGAATGCTGCTATTGTCCCCAGGACTGTGGGGCCGCCAAGGGGTAGAACTGGGATTTGAACCCAGGTCCTCCTTGGATCCTCAAAACAGCCCTGTCTCCACTGCCTTTGTCCCAGATTCTTCTAGGCTTCCCAGGAGAGTAGGCCAGAGGGCTCATCCTTCTTCCTGCTTCCTGCTTGCCTGCGGTCACACAGCAAACACATGCTGGGAGAAGACGGACAGCTCCAAAGTTCTAGGATCCAGGGGGCATTCCAGGAAGGGAGCTGCAGCCTCGCCAAGGGAGCCAGTCATGCCTCAGCGCACAGCCAGACCAAGAAGGTGCTCCCAGGAAACAGGCAGGTGTGTGCCCAGCTGGGCCAGCTGCCCTTTCCTGAATGGGTCCATGTGCTCAGAGGCAGAAGAGCTTTCTAAAGAGGCACGAGCAGGCTGACTGACTGGCTGCTGGGAAGCTTGATTCAGCAGGCTTCCCCGGGCACTCCCTCCAGGAGGACCCACGGCCCTGCTGGGAGTGGACACGTCACAAAGAAGGAAACCAGAGTTGGCCTTCCTGGGCCTCCTCTCACTGCAGCCAGAGCCCAAATACCACATCCAGGGGCTTCCCCAGAGAGATCATGAGCGCTGGGAGCTCTTTCCTGGGGCCCCGAGTCCCAGCTCCTGCGATGGGCTCCTGGGCCGTGTGCAGACCAGGGTAGAGTTGGGAGGGAAGACAGAGGCGGGGGGAGCAGGCAGTGCACTGAGTCAGATGGGACAGGCCGCTCCCCCCAGCCAGAGCAGAACATATCAGGGCCTTGGGAACCTCCTTCAAACCCCCAAAGTGTCTAGATTCGTCCAAGCAGCCTTGACTGTCAGGACAGGAAAAATGAATGTAGACAAAAGTAGATTAAAAAGTAGATAAAGAGCCACTCTTCTGGGGCGCCTGGGCAGCTCAGTCAGTTAAGGGTCTGCCTTTGGCTCAGGTCATGATCCCAGGGAGCATCGGGCTCCCTGCTCAGCTGGGAGCCTGTTTCTCCCTCTCACTCTGCTCCCCCTACTGCTCCTTTCTCTCTCTCTCAAATAAATAAATAAATAAAATTTTTTAAAAAAGACTGTCCAGAGGGACTGATGATATTTCCCACGTAAATCATATAGTGGTTGCAAACCCATCTAACCAGGCCAGATGGGTAGCGCAAGGACCAAAGCAGGTGACAAACAGCACCTGACCTTGACCTCAGTGCTGGGGACACAACAGGGTGCACAAAGGGGTGTGGGGACCTGGAGAACCTTGTTCACAGGGAGAACTCAGTGCACCCGAGTACTCTCCTGGGGGACCACACCTGTGTTAGCACGTGCAGTGGCATATTCAAAATCTCCTGCAAAAATCTTTGATTTTGTAAATCTTGGCCAAACATTTTGAGGTCTTTCCCAACTGCTGAGTGTCTAACAAACGTGTCTGCAGGTGGTATCCAGCCGTGGGGAGGGCTGGGGAGGCAGCATGGGCCGTGAGCTTGCGCATTTCCTGTTGACAAAGCACATTGTCACCCCGACCCTGTAAGCAGACAGAGCAGGTCGCTGTGTCCATCGGACAGATGAGGAAAACTGAGGCCTGGGGGAGTAAAGCACTTTGCAAAGGTCACACGGCCGTGGAAGAGCACAGATTTAAAATCAGATCTCTCTGATTGCCAAAGGGGTGCTCTTTCCGCTCGGAGAGGTCAAGGCTGTGTGGCGAGGGAAGGGGTGTGGGAGTGGGAGCCACTGACCGCTCCTCTGCACCCCACCCTGTTACCTGAACTCCCCGCTCCAGGCTCTCAGCAGCCAAGAGGAGCTAAGCGTGGCGATAAGACTGCAGAGGCGCTGGTGGAGCATGTGACTCAGGGATTCGCAGCTCCAAGGCCGCCCCACCCTCCCTGGGTCTGGCCGGTGGAATGCAGAAAAGAAGGGTCAGGGGATGGACAGGGCGTCAGTGACCGGCACATGCCAGTGTCAATCCCGGGAGCTCCAGGCTGAGCCCCACCCTACCTCCAAGGCCACCTTCCCCATCTGGAGGCTTCCTGGGTCTCCCCTGCCCTGGGTCTCACCTCCCAAGGGGTCCTCACATTGAGGCCTGAGCCTTGTCTGCCTCTTGCGGTTCCAAAACCCGGAGACTGAAGATCCCCTGTGGGGAAAGGGCAGGCAGGACAGACGCCTCCCACTGGACTCATCCATCCCATGGGGCAGGAGCAAACTGGTTTGCTGCAGACCCTGCCTTACTGGAAACCAGTCGGCATTACTGGTACCAGAAAGGAGACCCAAGAGAAGCCATTTGGGACCAAAGACACACCTCCCCCATCAGCTCAGCCACCCCCTCAATGCAGGAGGGCTTTAGGACATGGGTCCTGTCCCTCTCCCCACGCCAGAGGCTCTGCCCAACCCCAGACATTCTGCAGCCCCTGCTCAGAAACCTGCGGCCACCAGTTTGCCGGCAGGCCAGGCCCAGCCTGTCCAAGCAAACTAGACGGAAATCCCCCACCTGTAGGACTTGGTTTTGTTGTTTTTTAAAAATCCTGATCTTTTCTGTTCTAATGTCACATATATAGACATTATGATGTTCGTCTTGCCAAGCTTGTTCTAGAAAAGCAAGTATATTGAAATAGAATTTTCCCTCCAGCCCTGTTATAAAAGAAGCAGGGGATGATCAGAAAATCAGGAGGCTATGCCCTAGCTCGGTCCCTGAAGAGGGACAGAAATTAGTGTGACTATAAGTGCACTGGGGGAAGCAGTTTCTGGGACTTTCCTTGTCCCACCCCACAGCTCTGCCTTACCAGGACCCCAATTCTGTCCTTGCTCAGGGAACAGTGTGGAGTAAGTAGGAAACCCAGCCCCGGACGGGGCTCTGACTGCCAACAGGCCACCAACTCAAAGCCCGTGGAGTTCCAGGGGAAGGAACCAACACTTGCTGACCACCTATTACAATCCGGAGTTTTTGCAGGCTGACCCTTTAGCCCCGATGCTAATCTGAGTTCAGGCATTGTTACCCCCGTTTTACTGATGAGTAAAACTGAGGTTCAGAGAGATGAAACAACTTGCCCAAGGTCACACAACCCTCAACAGGCTGAGCTGGGATTTGAACTTGGGTCCACATTAATGCAAGTTCTATGCCCGTTCCAATGCGCCAAGCATGAGCCTCGGGAGACAGAATGAAGTTGGACTTGGACCCCTGTGCAGCTGATCCCAGGCTAGAGGGAGCCGGGCTGCCTGCACTGCCTAGGAACACCCACGCAAGGACCAAGATCTCTTAGGAGAGTTCCCCTGCCTCCCCTGCCTGCCTGAGGTAGGGGGTGGAGAAGAGCCTAACCCTCTGGCTGAGCCACTTCCCGCCTTCCTCCCAAGTCTGACCCACTGGCTCTTTCCCAAAGCGAGGACGGAGCGGACAGTGCCACCCAGGTGAGAGGAGAGCCTTCAGCGCCACCTGCTGGACATACAACAGCAGCAGCTACTGGATCCCCAGAGAACGTCTCCCCCGCCACTGGGGGGTGGGGGAGAGGGTACGATGGAGGGCAGGGGCTCTGTCTCAGGGGATTAGCTCCTATACTTAACTCTACAAACAGGTGTGGGTATTCCTCCTTCCACAGACTTAGAAAGTTATGGTTGGAAGGCTCAAAGTAGGAGCTGGACCAAAGGAAGGGAGGAAGGGGGCGGGGAGGGAGGGAGGAAGGAAGGATTGGACGGACAGATGGATGGATGGACAGATAGAGGTGTGTCTGAAGGCCAGGCTAGGAGGAAGGCTGGCTAATCACTATAGCATGGAAACAAAGCAATTTTCTATCTTTCTTTCTTTCTTTCTCTTTCTTTCTTCTCCCTTCCTCCTTCCCTTCCTTCCTCCCTCCATCCCTCCCTTCCCTCCTCCTTCCCTTCCTTCCTTCCTCCCTTCCTTCCTTCCCTCCATAGGCTCCACACCAAATGTGGGGCTCAAACTCACAACCCCAGGATCAAGAGCCACATGCTCCCCTGACTGAACCAGGCAGGCACCCCAACAGAGCAATTTTCTGCAGTTTTCTGAACAATGCCCTGGCTGTTTGGTTCCAAAGAGCAAGATCAGAGGAGTCAGCTGGGTCCTACTGTCATCCCTGGGGTTACATTGGCCCTGGGGAACCTGGGACAAGGGGGCAGCTCAGCCCTAGGGAAGGAGAGGAGGAGACCCAGGGTTGTTCCCACAGTTAACATCTATCAAGCATACACTTTCTGCCAAATCCTACACACAGCACACTACACATATGGTCTGGTTGACCCTGGTTGTGACCAATGAGGGAGTGAAGGTGAGAGGCATTAACACAAGGGAAGACACCAGTGTCCAGAGCCCTCTGTCCAGATGGAAATGTCCAGGACCCAGTCCTGCTGACTGCCTTCTACTGTTTAGCACACAAAGGGAGGAGCATCAGGGAGGGAGGGAATAAGTGGGCAGCCTCTGGAGCCAGCTGCCTGGGTCATCATCTAACAGCAGCGTGATCTGGATCAAGTTAGTTAACCTCTCTGAGCCTCACTTTCCCCACCTGTGATATGGGGTTGTAACAAAACCTATCCAAGGCTCTTGGGTCCCCCGGCTGGCACAGCCAACATCAATGCTGACTCATAACTGTGCCATATGGTAGTTAACGTTGACTTTGATTATAAAAAAATATCAGACAGTGGTGCCTGGGTGGTTCAGTCAGTTAAGTGTCTGCCTTCTGCGCAGGTCATGATCCCAGGGTACTGGGATCGAGTCCCACATCAGGCTCCCTGCCCAGCGGGGAGCCTGGTTCTCCCTCTCTCTGTTTGTGCTCTCTCTCTGTTAAATAAATAAATAGAATCTTTAAAAAATGCCAAACATCATAAAAGCCAAAAAAATAGCATAAGACTCCTCGTCAACCCATCATCATTTTGCCGTATTTGTTTCACCTAAACTTTTTGTGGTTGTTCAAGCATTATACATGTAGAAAACATACACAAGATATAGGGCTTAGTGGTTTTTTGCAGTGAACCAGACAGCTCAAGGACAGCACATTCCCAGCACCCCCAGCCCAGCCCAGAAGCAGCCCTCATGGTCCCTCCCAGCCAAGGGTAAGCACCATTCTGCCTTGTATCATCATCGATTGCTTTTGCCTGTTTGGGGAACTTACATCCATGGCATGACTCAGGACATACTCTTGTGTCTGTTGCCTTATTCTCAACGTCAAGTTCGTCAAGTTCATCCACATAGTCACCTTGGGATCCTGCCTTGGGATCCCGCCTTTCTTGCTGTTTAAATTTACGAATGTACCGTTTATCTATTGTGATGTTGGTGACCATTTGCATTGTCTTCTGTTATAATTCTGCTATGGACATTCCTGTCCATGTCTTTTGGTACATATGTGCATGCACGCACACGCACGCACACACACACACACACACACACACACACACACACACACACACATTGTTGGGTTCTGTACCCGTGCGTGGAGATACTGGGTCATGGGGTATGTCTGTGTTCAGCAGAATGTATACTTCCATATATTTTGTCAAAAATGGCTTTACCAATGGACACTCTCTCCTGCAACGTAGGAGAGTCCAAGGCGCTGCACATTCTCACCAGCACTTGGTATTGTCAGCTTTTCAACATTTCATCCATTCCCATAAGTTCATAATGATATCTCATCGTGGTTTTAATTTACATACCCTTGATGACTAATAATGTTGAACAATTTCCACGTGCTTATTGACCGTTTGGATATCCTCTGCGGTGAAGAGTCTGCTTAAATTTTCCCTGGTTTTCTAGTAGATTGCCATTTTCTTATTGATTGGTAAGCACTCTTTACATTTTCTGGATAGAAATCCTTTGTCCCATTACATTTTGCAAATTTGTTTTTCCACCTGGTGATCTTACCTTTTAACTCTTCATGGAATCTTATTAGGACTTTGTTTTAATATTTTAAATGAAGTTGTTGGTCTTTACTTTCATGGGAAAATGTTTTTAGACTCCTCCTTAAAAAATTTTTTCAAGGTCGGGGTGCCTGGGTGGCTCAGTGGGTTAAAGCCTCTGCCTTCAGCTCAGGTCATGATCCCAGGGTTCTGGGATCGAGCCCCACATCAGGCTCTCTGCTCAGCGGGGAGCCTGCTTCCCCCTCTCTCTCTCTGCCTGCCTCTCTGCCTATTTGTGATCTCTGTCTGTCAAATAAATAAATAAAATCTTAAAAAAAAAAAGACATGAGCTGTCTAATATGGGTGTGGTTTTTATACATCGGGTGACTACATGTGTGGCTCTATTTCGGATTGTCTTGTTTCATTTGTTTATTTGTCGGTCCTGGGACCAATACCACACTCTGCTTCCATTACTGGAGGTTGTTCTGAGCCTGAGCACACATGGCTTTATTTTAGCCAATACCATATGTCCTCACCAACATTTGGAGAAGCAGTCTTAATTTTAGCTATTCTCAAGAGTGTGAAGTCGCATTTCATTGTGGCTTTGCTTTTCTTTTTTCTTTTTTTAAAGTAGGCTCCATGCCCAGCATGAAGCCCAACGTGGGGCTCGAACTCACGACTATGCTTGAACTCACAACCATGAGATCAAGACCTGAGCTGAGATCAAGGGTCGGTTGCTCACCCGACTGAGCCCCTCAGGTGCCCCTCACTGTGATATTAATTTCTATTTTCCTAATGAGAAATGATGTTGAGGACCTTTTATGTGCATATTGGGCTTTCCTATATCTTCTGGGGGTGTCCATTCAGAACTTCTGCCCAGTTTTCAGTAGGTTCTGTTTTTACTAATGGACTTACAGATTTCCTTATCTATTCTGCACACAAGTCCTTTGCCAGATGTGTGGATTGGGAATGTTCTCTCCTAGTCTGTGGCTTGCTTTTTCATTTTCACTGGCTTAATGAGCAGAGATTTTTATGGTTAGTGGAATGCAAACGATCTATTTATTTTTATATGCAATGCATTTTGCTGCTCACTCTAAGTAAATTTCACCTACCCCACGGTCATGAAGATATTCTCCTATGTTTTCTTTTAGAAGCTTTATGATCGTAGCTTTTATGTTTAGGTTTATGACCCATCTTAATCCCTACTCTGGGGTTAATTTACATTTCTTTTTCCAGCTTCATAAAGTGGAAGCTTGGAATATTTATTTTTAAATCTTTCATTTGAAGCTGCAAACTCCCTTCTAAGGACATTAGCCACACATCCTACTATTTTTTATGCGTTAGTTTTTATTACCATTGAGTTTAAAATAGCTCCTAATTTCCTTTTTGATTTCTCCTTGGACCACGGACTCATTTAGAAGGGTGTTGTTTAATTATCAAATGTTTAGGGCTTTTGCAGATAACTTAAGGTTTTTGATTTCTAATTTAATTCTCTCGTGGTCAGACAACATGCCCTGTAAGACTTCAGTGTTACTCCTTGAAACTCTGTGAATCATCATTTAGGATTGTTAATGTCTCCCCAGTGCATTGACTCTTTTATCATCATAGAATGTCCTTTTATATTTCGGACGATATTCCTTGTCTTAACATCTACATTGTTTGACATTAATACAAGGACACAAGCCTTATAATGCTTACTGATACCTAATTTTTCATCCTTTTAGCCTCAACCTATTTGTGTCTTTATATATCAAGTGTACTGTGTATAGTAACATAACATTGAGTCTATTGGATAACCTCTGGTCTTGAATTCATTTAGATTTAATGCAATTACTTATACTGTTGGACTTAAGTCCATCATTTGCTATGTGTTTTCTATTTATCCTCTCTTCTTTTTTTTTAAGATTTTATTTTATTTATTTGACAGAGAGAGATAGATCACTAGTAGGCAGAGCAGCAGGCAGAGAGAGGGAGGGAAGCAGGCTCCAGGCTGAGCAGAGAGCCCGATGCAGGGCTCGATCCCAGGACCCTGAGATCATGATCCGAGCTGAAGGCAGAGGCTTCACCCAAATGAGCCATCCAGGCGCCCCTATCCTCTCTTCTTCTTTGTTCCTCTTTTGTTGAATTCTTTTAAGCTAATCGAATAATCTGATATTCCATTTTATTCTTTTTATTCTTTTTAAACTATCCCTTTTTATATTGCTCCAAGGATTATAATATGTGTCATTAACTTTCCAGAGTGCACCTAGAATCAATATTTTACCACTTCAGGTAAAAGGCAAATACTCTAAAACACTTAATTCCGTTTACCTCTTCCTTTATTAATGTGGTATATTTCATTTCTATGTTATAAACTCCCAAACACAAACCATTACTTTTGTTTTAAACTGCTGCCTTTCTAAAAAGATTTTATGTATTTATTTATTTATTTATTGGACAGAGAGAGAGATGCGCGTGAACACAAGCAGGGGGAGCAGCAGGCAGAGAGAGAGAAAGGGAGAAGCAGGCTCCCTGCAGAGCAAGGAGCCCAATGCGGGGCTCAATCCCAGGGTCCCGGGGTCACAACTTGAGTTGAAGGCAGCTGCTTAACTGACGGAGCCACCCAGGCACCCTACGCAGTTGCCTTTTAATGAAATTTTTAAAAGCCTCCCCTCTAGCAAAACAAGCTGAGGACGTCTCCAAGGGACAGAGAGTGTGGGCATCTCGATGGAGGAAGAGGGCTGGGCAGAATCACCGGGAGAATAATAGAAATGCAGAATCTGGGGGCACCTGGGTGATTCAGCCAGTTAAGCGTCTGCCTTCGGCTTGGTTCTTGATCCCGGGGTCCTGGGATCAAGTCCTGCATCAGGCTCCCTGCTCAGTCAGGAGCCTCCTCCTCCCTCTCCCTCTCCCCTGCTTGTGCTCTCTCTGGCATGCGGATGTTCCCTCTCTCCAGTAAATAAAATCTTTCCCAAAAAATGCAGAATCGGGCGCCTGGGTGGCTCAGTGGGTTAAGCCGCTGCCTTCGGCTCAGGTCATGATCTCAGGGTCCTGGGATCGAGTCCCGCATCCGGCTCTCTGCTCCACAGGGAGCCTGCTTCCCTCTCTCTCTCTCTGCCTGCCTCTCTGTCTACTTGTGATCTCTCTCTGTCAAATAAATAAATAAAATCTTTAAAAAAAATGCAGAATCTGGGCCCAACCCAGGAATTACTGAGTCCGAATGCGCCCATGAGCCAGCTCCCAGGCGCCCGCATGCATGCGAAAGTTGGAGCCAGGGTTAGAGTACGTGTTGTATTCTCTTCCTCCCCGCTTCCTGCCCCTTTCTTGGTAGCAGTTGCTTTCAGCCCAATGTCCTCCTGAGCCAACCCTACCTCCCCCCACTTGCTGACCAGGGACTGAGTGCCCCTGAGGGACTTGAATCTGGGCTTGGGTTGTCGTTCTGGACCCTGTAATGTTTGTTGCCAAGAAGTCAGTAAATTTTCATCTTCCCTCTGTCCTGACAGAGGGAGAAACTCCATGCTGACCAACGCACTTGCTGCCCATTCCATCAGCTTCTGGGAGGAGAAGTACCTGTCAGCTTCCCTTTTTTTTTTTTTTTCAAGTTTATTTGTTTAAGCAATCTCTATACCCAACCCCAAGATCAACACCCGCATGTTCAAACAACGGAGGCCAACAGGTGCGGCTAGAAAATGTCCGCTTTTTGAGAGAAGGGAGAAGGGGGAAGAGGAGTGGGAGGAGGTGGGCAGAGACTCCCAGAGTTTTCCTAACAAGGAGGCCACAAAGGGAGGGGCAGGCTTTGTGGTAAGAGTGACCCAGGGGATAAAAACCTTGGACATCTGCCGGGGGTTCATCATCTCAGAGTGCAGAACAAGGTCTGGGGTGATACCGGTCTTTATTAGCAAGGTGTCAGCTGCAAACCCGCTCCTGAGTTCCTAACCTGTGTGGGGACATATGCTCAGTCCCCAGGATCCAAGATGGAGAAGACATGGCCTCTGGCTCCCTCTCTGGGGAGACAGAACACAGCAGGAACATCCCAAGAACACCAGGAAGCAGATGCTCCACGCCAAACGTGGGCTGTGAAAAAGAACACCTCGGCTAGAGTGACAAGGATGGCTTCCTGGAGGAGGAGGCAAGTCAGCTGGGCAGGGTGGAATTTGCATAGGAGAGAGACAAGGGACAGATGCCATGAGAAAGGAGAGCAGAAGAGAGCAGTCAGGCCCTGGGACAAGAGGCCAGTCCTGAGAAGAGCAGAGAGTGCCGTACATTAGCAGTTGATGAGAAAGGTGAACCATCAAGGCTGGGTTTGCCGGGCGTGTAGGCAGAAGCCCTCTGAGGGCAAAGTGGGGCTCAGGAGGTGCTTTTCTGGCAGTAGGGGCAGTGCAGATGGGAGCAGGTAGACCAGGTGAAAAGGCCAATGGGTGCTGCCTGCTTGAGTCTAAGGTCAGTCTGTGCCTCCAGAGAGGAGGACAGGACCCCAATAAGCTTGGCAGAGGGAGGAGGGGGAGTTTGAGAGCAAGTTGGGTGGGGGAGGACTGAGCAGAGGTCCCCCCGGTGGGAGTGGGCAGATCGAGTCAGAGAAAGCCTCCCCGGGAACCACAGTCACACCTGCCATTTACTGAGGGACTCTGCCGGGCGCTTTGGATGACTTTCCTCACGTAATCCCCACATCAGGGCTGTGAAACAGGAGTTTTCATCCCGGATGAGAAGACTGAGGCTCAGAGAAGAGAAATAGCCGACCAAGGGCACACGCACAGGACAAAGTGATTTATTCTACTGCTGGAATCGACCGGCTGCAGCGAGCAGGGGAGGTCGACGGATGGGTGCGGCAGGGAGGGTGGGGAGCCCGGCGAAGGGTTGGGGGGCTGGGAGTCGTGGCGCGGCCGGCTTAGGTCCCAGCAAAGGGCTGCAGGCCTCGGAGCAGCGCGGGGTCTGGGGGTGTCCCCTGCGTCGTCAGGAAGGCCGCCTGCCCACGTTCCCCACCTCCCCCGCGCGCCCTCGCACCCGGTCCCACCCGAGTGGGCCTCGCCTCCCCTCCATCCTTTCGGGTGGCCCGTGGCGCATGGCGGCCACCAGGTCCGGGGCCATCTCAGAGACCTCGTCGGGGCGTGACTCCCGTTTGGCTCAGGCAGGCCGCTCACCACAAGTACGAGACGCCGACCGTCCCCAGCGGGCGAGCCGCGCTTGGCTCCAGGGACCTAGCTGAGGTTTTGGTCCCCAGCCCCGCCCCGGCCCCTGGCCCCGCCCCGGCCCCTGGCCCCGCCCCGGCCCTTGGCCCCGCCCCGGCCCCTGGCCCTGCCCCAGACCCCGCCTCTGAACCCAGCACCAGACCCACCCACCCGATTCCAGGCTCAGGTTTAGACCCCGCCTCCGGATCCGGGCCCTGGCTCACTCCAAGCCCCGCCCCTCTCGCCTAGCAGGTGTCTTAGGACCAGACGAGGGGATCGAAAAGCACGGCCTGCTTGTTGAACATCTCCACCAGCTGCAGCAGTGTGCAGGCGGCCCACGGTGTCAGAGAGGATGGTCACTGGAGGGAGGAAGGGACACGAGGCTGGAAATGACCTCAGAGGCCTTCGCAAGCAGGGCGCCTGAGACCCAGCGAGGGAACAGGAACGTTTGCCCTAAGTTATCCGGCAAACCACAGGCAGGCCTGGGACTGAAAACTGCGCTTCCAGACTCTCAGTGCAGTGCTCCGCTGGATTGGGCTGTGGCTAGAGAGCCTAAGAGGAGAGATTTTGTGCGTTGTGCCCCCTAGGGACTCAGAGGTCGAAGAAGCAGATGTGAAACGTTTTGGATTATTGTTCAACTCTGGATTTTATTCCCGTATGCCAACCCTGGCCTCTGGGCCGAGACGCATCGTGCGGTGGGTAAATTACGCAGGCTTTGAGGTCACACAGACTCAGGTTTAAATCCTGGCTCTGTTATTCAGTCTCACCTGAGCAAGTTACCTAACCTCTCTGAACCTCAGTTTCCTTCTCTGTAAAAGGACCGTGACAGACGTGCCTCCCCCATAGGGCTGTACTGAAGGTTAATTAAGATAATCTGTTAAGACAGATAGACGTCTGGCGTTCACTAAGCACTCAGCGGTACCTATTACCATTATTATTCAGATGGGGTCCCATGAGGAAGACTCAAAGCAACTTCTCTTACTGGTTTTATTATTTTATTTTATTTTACAGAAGATGAGCAGATCTCTCCACACTCGTGGAGGTGGGTTGGAGGAAGCGGGAGCACAACCATTTACAAGGCAGAGCCGCATTCTTCATCTCAGGTGACCTCGGGACAACCTGGTAATTAGGCCAGAGACATCTTAAGTTCTTTCTGGTAGAATGTAAGCTCTGTGAAGGCAGGGATGTGCAACTAATTTTCACGTCTGTATACACCACAACGTCATCTCGGCTTAAGACATGCAATGTTTCCAGCACCCCAGAACATTCCCTTGGGCCCCTTTCCAGTCAATATGGCCCCAGAGCTAACTACTATTCTGACCTCAATCGCATGACATGAGCTGGTGCACGCTGGTATTTTCAAAAAATCTTCCAGAGTCTCGAATGTGCAGCCAGGGTTGAGAGCCAATCACGGTGCAGACCGACATCTACTGGGTATGTACTGAGCACCTGGCATTGCTTGATGCTTTTCACAGGTTAACTCATTTAACCCTCACTCAACCCTATGAAGAGGGTTCTGTGCTTAGTCCTATTCTCCAGGTGAGAAAACTGAGGCGGGAGATTTGAATTTGTGCCCGGTGGGGAGATATTCATCACCTGTACCACCTCGCAAGGTGGGGCTGTGTTGGGAAGTGGGGATCAGAAGTGAAGGATACTGCAGAAGAGCCAAGGCCAAGGTGGTCTGGATCTGGGCACACTCCCCACCGCTCATGACACCCTGTGTGTCCGTGGCCTCTCCCGCTCCTAGATCTTGGCCACCACGGGCTTTCTCCTGCATGCCACAGAACTGAAACGCCCCTGTGGCAGCCAGCCACCTCTCCCACCGCAACACCTCGGTACTCAGAGGCCCTGGGTGCAGGCCTGGCCCCAGTGGGTCCTCTTCCCGAAGGAAACCAGAATGATGGGATATAGGAGGCTGGTCACCAGCAGCAGGCTGACCTTCAGGCTGACAGCGGAGAGCACCACCTTGGTCTTGCTGCCCAGCCCCACAGAGCCATACTCCCACCAGTGCCGGCCATGAAAAGACTGGAAGGAGCAAGAAGACGAGGCTGTCCCCTGAACTGGGGGTCAGAGGAGGGATAGGCTGCCCCCCAGCAATCTTGAAGTGCCACAGAAACCACCAAAGCATAGCCAAGGTGGGCAGCACCGTGTCCTGCTGTTCACCCCATGTGGGCACAGCTGCCCAGCCTGGAGAGGAACCTCACGGCCACCAAGGCAGCCAAATCAGGGCTGGTCTTCAGAGTTGGGAGGGATTCCTCCAGGTCTTGCAGGAGCCAAAGCAGCTAAGAGATGATGCCTGAGAACGGCAAGCTGGGCTCAGAGCCTGACTCCAAGGACACATGGAGGCTCTGTGCCGCCGTCTCCACACAGAGCTCACAGACTAAGCCTGGTTCCCTTTCACATCAGGCATGGCGGGCACGCACCCTGCCCTGTGCCACCAGACAGAGGGGTCTCCATCCTGCTGGACAGCAGCCTGTCCCTAGAACCAGGATCGGTGTCAGTGTCGCCCTGGTTCCTAGCAGCAGGAGGTTCATAAATCATAACCACCGGACCACTCTGATGCAGGATGTTGCTGGCGGGGAATGGGCAGGTAGGGACGGGGATTGTGTGGGGAAAACGCTATAAAGAATAAAGCTGATGAATTTTTTTAAATCGAATGAATACTATCACAAGCAATAATTTGAGAATCTAGACATAAAATGTCAAAACTGGCATAAGAAAAACTAATCATGTAAAGTAGATTGACAGCCAATAAGAAAAATTGATATGATAGTCCAAACACTTACGGCCCCAAAGCCCCAAGCCAGAACAGTTAGAGGTGCATTCTACCAAATTTTTTAGGAATATTCTATCTTATGTTCTACTGGCGGTTCCAGTCATTTGGAAAAATAAAAAATTGGATCCATACCTGACACCATATATCATAAAAAACTTCAAACACACAGAGAACTAAATGGAGGAAATGAGAAACCATATAAGGAAACTGAGTGAATTCTTATACTATGCCTGAGGAAACCCCTTCTAACTATGACTCAAAGTCTATAGAAGATAAATAATAATTTGACTCCATTAAAAAATACTTTTTGGCGTGCCTGGGTGGCTCAGTTGGTTAAGCATCTGATTCTTGATTTCAGCTCAGGTCCTGATCTCAGGGTCATGAGATCCAGCTCCACATTGGGCTCTGCGCTGGCTGTGGAGCCTGCTTAGGATTCTCTCTCTCTCTCCTCTGCCTGACCTTCCCACCACCCCCCACCCCCCACCCCCCACGACTCGCACTCACTCTCTCCATCTCTCTTAAAAAAATAAATAAAAATAAAAAATATTTTTGCTTGGCAAAATTGAAAAAATAGGGATAAAATATTAGTGAGGGGCACCTGGGTGGCTCAGTGGGTTAAGCCTCTGCCTTCAGCTTAGGTCGTGATCCCAGAGTCCTGGAATCAAGCCCCGCATCGGGCTCTCTGCTCAGCAGGGAATCTGCTTTACCCTCTTTCTCTGCCTGCCTCTGCCTACTTGTGATCTCTGTCTGTCAAATGAATGGATAAAATCTTAAAAAAAAATAAGGAAAAAGGAAATATTAGTGAGTTACCTGGCAGATAAAGACCAACATCCATAATAAAGAGTTCTGTAAAGTGGTTGGGGAAACCTTCCCTTTCTGCAATGTGCAGCTACAAGATGGTAGTGCAGGTTTCCAAGAAAAACTAAGAGAGGAAAAAAAGACTGGAAACCCAGTAGAAAATGGGCAAAGACACAAACTTAAAATGCATGCATATGGTCTTAAATATACAAAAAGGTGCTCAAGAAAGAGCAGTGAGGGCACCTCAGTGGCTCAGCTGGTTAAGGGTCTGACTCTTGGTTTAGCTCAAGTCATGATCTCAGGATTGTGGCATCCAACCCTGCGTCCCACCCCCCACTCAACAGGGAATTGGCTTGAGATTCTCTCTGTCTCTGTCCCCCTCCTCCCCCTCTGCTCTCTCTTTTAAATAAATAAATCTTAAATAAAAAAAAAAAGACGTGTATACTCTTAAACATCGGGAAAAAGGACTCCTGCTGTCTTCATGTATCAGTTTCCGATTGCTGCTCTAACAGATGACCACAAACTTAGTCGTTTAAAACAACACAAATAAAAAATAAACAAATAAAACAACACAAATTTACTCTCACAATTCTGGAGTCAGAAGTCTATGATCTTTTTCACTGGGCTAATAACAAGCTGTTGATGTGGCTGGTTTCTTCTGGAGGCCAGGCTGAATCCATGCCTTTTCCATCTGCTAGTGGCCCCGGCTGGGTTCCTGGGCTCCCGTCCCCTTCCTCCGTCTTCCAAGCGCATCACGGCCGTCTCTGCTACCATGTTCTCCTGTTCTGTGGTCAGATCTCCTTCTGAGGCCCTCCTCATAAGGACCATCTCAAGATCGTTAACATAAGCACATCTGTAGAGTCCCCTTTGCGGTACGAGGTGTGTGAAAATTAGTAAAAGGGAAAACCTGTTTAGAATGGCAGCAGGAGGGGCGCCTGGGTAGCTCAGTGGATTAAAGCCTCTGCCTTTGGCTCAGGTCATGGTCCAGGGTCCTGGAATCGATCCCCGCATCGGGTTCTCTACTCAGCAGGGAACCTGCTTCCTCCTCTCTCTCTGCCTGCCTCTCTGCCTACTTGTGATCTTTGCTTGTCGAAAAAATAAATAAAATCTTTAAAAAAAAATTTTTTTTTAATTAAAAAATAAAGAATGGCGGCGGGATGCCAGCAGGGGGAGCTCTCGCCCTCCTGCTCCTCAATTGCAGACCCTGTAGGAAGAAAGGAACCTTGCGGGTCCAAACCACCTGAGCTCCTGCTTTACTACCCTAGCAGGGGCAGGAAAGGTTTCCTCTGCCCTTGGCAACAACCCAGCCAATGAGAGACTGTCACAGCTCAGCCAATGACAAGCCACTCTACTTCCAACTCCCGGGTTACTCCAGTAGACTTCGTTTAGAGCATCCTTTCCAATGTAGAGGTCCTGTTCTTTGTTCTCCGGGCTGGCTTACGGTGTTGCCATGCTTTGCTTGTCCCAGATTATTGCAATCGTCTGCTATTCCCTAATAAATCCATTTTTTGCTGGTAAAATAACTGACAGCTTTATTTTTAAGGCGAACAGGTGATAGTTTCCAGGAATCAGAACCTGGAGATTTGTGCGCCATTACTCAGCCTCCCACACCCTCCTACTGTTCCCATGAGACTTGAAATCAGGGTACAGGGGTTGGAAGATGTAATCTGGTCACCAAATGCCTGCCTTGACCTGTTTGTCCTGTTTTACTTGGGCACTAGAGGGTACTCAAAAAATTCGGCAGATAAAATACATAAAGTGGAAATAGATCGACAGATAGCAACCCAAATGGATCTTGAGAACATAATGTTATGTGAAGAAGGCAAACGGGAGAGGGATTTAAATATAAACATTACTTTAAAAAGCACAATGTCAATGCACGGGAGCGAATGAGATGGGGAAGTGAAAATGCAGGATTCGGCTACACATATGGTTTTGTCTATTTTTGTTTATTTATTTTTAAGACTTTATTTACTTATTAGAGAGAGACTACAAGTCAAGGAGAGAGGCAAGAGGCAGAGAGAGAGGGAGATGCAGACTCCCCACTGAGCAAAGAGCCTGATGTAGGGCTTGAGCCCAGACCCTGAAGTTCTGGGCCAAAGGCAGACGCTTAATTGACTGAGTCCCAGACGCCCCAGATTTTGTTTATTTTTAAAAACAGACCTAAAGCACATTTGGAGAAACGTTGACAACTCTTAGATCCAGGTGCAAAGTGCATTTTGTTTGTTATACTTTTCAGTGGAATTAGAAATATTTTGTTATGGTTCTTTTTTTTTTTTTTTAATTTTTTAAGTAGGCTCCAATCTGTGCGCAGAGCCCAACATGAGGCTTGAACTCATAACCCTGAGATCAAGACCCAAGCTGAGACTAAAAGTCGGGTGCTTGGGCGCCTGGGTGGCTCAGTCTTTAAGCATCTGTGTTTGGCTCATATCATGATCCCGAGGTCCTGGGATCGAGCCCCACACCAGGCTCCCTGCTAGGCAGGAGGCCTGCTTCTCCCTCTCCCACTCTCCCTGCTTGTGTTCCTGCTCTCGCTGTCTTTCTCTGTCAAATAAATAAATAAAATCTTTAAAGAGTCGGATGCTTAACTGAATGAGCCACTGAGGTGCCCTCTGATGATTCTTTTTTTAATGAATAAAAGAAGTGAGGAAGTGGAGACAAAAAGGAAAATAAGAACTCCTTCGCTATAGCCCTTAGTTTCACCTAATGAAAAATGCATGTTTCAAGATTCTGATGCTTGAATTTGTCTTAAGATTGTAAAGCGTTCAAAGCCATTTAGAAAAAGTCTTAGTGTGAAAATTAATTCAATATTGTCCTAGTTGATATAAATGCATTGACAGTAAAGGTTAGTAAGCATCTTTCTCTCTTTTTTTTATAAGATTTATTTTTAAATGAATAGGTTGGGGGCACCTGGGTGGCTTAGCCGGTTTAGTGGCCGCCTTTGACTCAGGTCCTGATCCCAGGGTCCTGGGATCGAGTCCTGCATCCGGCTCCTTGTTCCTTGGGGAGCCCTGCTTCTCCCACACCCTGCCACTCCCCTGCTTGTGCTGGTTCTCTCTGTCTGACCAGCAAATAAATAAAATATTTTTTAAAAGAAAAGAAAAGAAAATGAATAGGTTGACTTGACTTGTTCTCTTGTGGCTTCAGGAGGGTGTGGGGTTTTTTGTTATTGTGATAAAATATATGTAACAAAATCTGCCATTGTAACAATTTTTAAGTGTATAGTTAAATTAAATACATTCACAATGTTGTGCAAACATCACCACTTTTTCCAAATTTTTCATCACCCCAAACAGAAACTCTGTCCCTGTTACCCACTAATTCCTTATCTCCCTGCCCCACACTTATGCCAGCTGCTGATACCCCCGATCTATTTTCTGCCTCTATAAATTTGCCTGTTCTCAATAGTTTATGGAAGAGAGGTCATTTGATACGTCCTTTTGTGTCTGGCTTCTTTCCCCCAGCATCTTTTCAAGGTTCATCCCTGTCGTAACATGATCAGAACTTCCTTCTTTTTAAAGTTGAATAATGGGGTGCCTGGGTGGCTCAGTGGGTTAAAGCCTCTGCCTTCGGCTCAGGTCATGATCTCAGGGTCCTGGGATCGAGCCCCACATCGGGCTCTCTGCTCAGCAGGGAGCCTACTTCTTCCTGTCTCTCTACTTGCCTCTCTGCCTACTTGTGATCTCTCTCTCTGTCAAATAAATAAATAAAATCTTTTAAAAAATAAAAAATCAAATGCAGGAGAACTGCTATTTTAAAAAAATAAAAATAAAGCTGAATAATGTTGGATAGAGGCACCGCATTTTATCCATTCATCTGTTGGTGGACACTTGAGTCGTTTCCACCTTTTGGCAACTGTGAACATTATTACGATGAACATAGGAGTACAAGTGTCTTAGTCCCCATTTCCAAATCCTTGGATGCATACCTAGGAGAGCAATTGCTGGGTCATAAGATCATATTGAATTAAATTTTTTTAAGTTTTTTTTTTTTTTTAAGTAATCTCTATGCCCAGCATGGGGCTCGAACTCACAACGGTGAGATCAAGAGTCACTCGCCCCACAGACTGAGCCTGCCAGGGACCTCTGTGTTTAACTTTCTGAGGAACCTCCAAAGTTTCCCACACCACCTGTACCATTTAACATTCCCACCAACAGAACACAAGGTTCCAATTTTTCCACATCCTCGCCAACATGTCATTTTCCTTTATTATTACTGTTGCCATCCAGGTGCAAAGCAGCATAAGTTGGTTTTAATAAAGTGATTTCCGACAGATTTTTTTTTCTGAAAGAGAAATACAAAGTAAAGGTTTTTTGTTGTTGTTGGTGGTGGTGGTGGTGTTTGTTGGTGGCTATTATACTCTACAAGAGGAAAGCGTGATGGGGTCTGGGGAGTTTTTCTGTCTCTGGTCTCCCCTGTCTCTTTCATGCTGGGATATAAGGAAGCCCTGCCAGTATCCAGGTACCCAGGTATCCGATGGCAGGGAGGGGAGACAGGTGATGCTGAGGGGGTCTGATGGGAGGGTCAGTGTCTTTGTGGGGTGAAGCACAAAACCCAAGTGTGTCAGCCTTGGATGGGAGGAGGCACAAGAAGGGGGGGGTAGTTCTAGGTTCTAGGTTCTAGAAGCTTCTAGGTTTGGGGTGGGAAGACAAAGGCTTCTGCTGGCTCAGTGAAATCCCTGAGGAAAGGTCAGGGCTGGAGTCTGAGAATCAGGAAAGGGAGCATCAAGGGAGAAAGTTTAAAAGGCGCTCCCAGGATAACCAAGACATAGAAGCTCCTCCTTTGACTTCACACCCCTCCCAGCTGTCCCTGTGGAGTCCCCACTCTCCGCCCAAGCCCCTCTCTCCCTCCTTCATCAGTTCCCCGCTGCTGGAAGTCTCCAGCACCCCCACTCCTCCGAATGGCCTCTGTCCAAGACCACGGACCTCCCTGCCATGACACCCACTGACCTTTGCCATCCCCACCTTGATCTCTGGTGGACACTTTCCACAGCAGACCGCTTCCTTCTGCCCTTGACTTCTGTGCCGTCCCCATTCCTGGTTTTCCTGATGCCTCCCCTCCCCTGGGGTCTTCCTAATCCCCTTCACATGCTCCCGCTTCACCGACCCCTCAGTCATGCCACCACCCCCCAAGGACCCACCTAGATTTCTTCCGCCCACCCCCTTTCCAGGCACTGGCCCCCCAGGTCGGTCATTGTGTATTTCTTTCTGGCTTTAACGCTCAGCTTTCTTTTCTTTTTTCTTTTAAGATTTTATTTATCTTTTAAGTAATCTCTACACCCGGCGTGGGGCTTGAATTCATGATCCCCAGATCAAGAGTTGCAAAATTCACTGACTGAGCCCGCCAGGTACCCCCAGTGCTCAGCTCCCTCATTCACCTCCCCCAAACTCTTTGTCTCTATGGTGGCCACATTGGCCAGAATGGTTGTCCCACAGTGGTTGTCGGCCGAGGCTGCATCAGAGTCACCTGGGGGGCTCGTGCAATCCCGGCTTGCAGGGTCCCACCTCCAGGCTTTTTGATCCAGCAGGTCTGGGGAGAGAGCCAAGATTTGGGGGACTCTGGCAGGTACCCAGGTGACGCTGACCTGCTGGTCTGAGGACCACGCGGAGGAACCTCTGTCTTAAAACACTTATCTGATCGCGTTGGTCTCTCTTAAAACTCTCTCTTTTTTTTTTAAAGATTTTATTTTTTTTTAAATATTTTATTAATTTGACAGAGAGAAATCACAACTAGGCAGAGAAGCAGGCAGAGAGAGAGGAGGAAGCAGGCTCCCCACGGAGCAGAGAGCCCGATGCGGGGCTCGATCCCAGGACCCCGGGATCATGACCCGAGCGGAAGGCAGAGGCCTTAACCCACTGAGCCACCCAGGTTTATTTGACAGAGAGAGACACAGTGAGAGAGGGAACACAGGCAGGGGGTGTGGGAGAGGGAGAAGCAGGCCTCCTGCCAAGCAGGCCTCCTGCCATGCAGGCAACCCCATGCAGGGCTCCATCCCACGACCCGGACTCCCGTCTCTTGACCTGAGCCAGCCAGGCGCCTCTCTCTTAAAACTCTTTTGAGTGCCTCGCTGTTGCCCTCAAGGGAAATCCAAGCTCATACCTTTGCAATGACGGCCATCTGGCACTTGTCCTCTCTGCACTGCCTAGAACCCTCACGGCCCTACTTCTGTGGATCGTGGAATGCTCTGCCCAGATGGCAGTGAACAGTCTGTCACCAGGGCTCACCATGCACACCTGGCTCCGCCGTCCCATACACGCTCCCTGAGGATGAAATGTTGGGGTGCCACTCTATTCCTTGAGCCCAGCACAAAGTGTAATGCAGTGCTCAGCAAATTGTGGTTGAATGAATGTAAACATGTCCACGTTTTGTTTTATTTTTATTGTTTTATTTGAGGACAAAAGACATTTTTACTTACAGTCAAAATTTATAAAACAGAGTCGGACGTTTTCTAGTTGGACCAAACTCACATCTAGAATCCCGAAAATCTGGCCTCCGCTCTGCCCTCTGGCGGTAGTCCCAGTCCCAGCAGGAAAACGAAAGTACCGTTAAATAAGGCCTTTCCAGGAACGGGGGCGTGACGGCGGAGGATCATTTGCATACCCAAAATGCATTGCATACAGGACAATTTCTCACTTAGAAATGACTCGATTTTCACCTTTTCTTTGAATTATTTTTCCCCCACATAAGGCTGCTGTCACAAAATTATCCGGAAGAAAGACGTAAATCAGTAATTCTTTCGAGCAAAGAGTCACCATCACTGATTTCGGGGTAACAGTTACCCGAGGAACGTGTGCGGCAAACTGCTGGCATACTCTGGTTTCTCTTCAGATCGCATAAATCTTTCGCCTTTTACTAAAGATTTCCGTGGAGAGGAACAATTCTGAGTTTTTAACCAATTTTTTGAGGCCTTGCTTTTAGTAAGGCTACTAATATGGTTTAATAAAAGATCATTTGGCTTGGGAGAAATTTAGGTTTCCTTAGATATATTTGTGCTTTTGCCGTGTTAGGTTTGTTAGTAACATAGTCTTTATTGTTGGTGCTAGGTGGTTTTTATATTAAAACCTGTGACATTTTAACGTGCCTTTCCTGATTTTTCAGATCTTTGAGTTTCTGGGCGCACCTGCTGGTCGCTTTCACAGCTGGCGTAACAGTTTGTGTTTTCAGCTCTGCACGGAGATCTCTTGGGCTAATCTGAACTTTACCGATTAGCCCAAGGGATCTCATCGCGAGCCTGCGGTTCTCAAAGTGTTCCCAAGCTGGACACCACGAAACACCGACGTGCCCCCGCTCCCGGGCCTCGCGCGGAATCTGGCACAGACGTTTGCTTAACAGAGGACACCCAGTTAACCTGGTTTTGCCCAGACGTTGGATAAAGCTTTTTGTAAAAGATGACTGGGGCATTATCTGTTCACACGCTTTTCGAGGAGGGAAGTGCCCGTCCAGGCGCAGCACCTTTCTGCTCCTGGCTGCAAGGGTCGCGTTTACTGTGAGCTTTCCAAAAAATAACTTTAAACAAGTGAAGCGTAATTGGCTGCTTTTTCTGTGACAGATTTGTAAGTATTGCTGTCGGTTTGGTTTTCCTGATAAGTTCATTAAAACCCGCGCTGGATCCCTTGTGAAAACTCTGAATGAGAAAGGCTTTCAATCGTGGTTACGATTTGATTAAACTCGAGAGGAAGCTAATTTTTTAACCAATCCCACTGGCCAGAGCTTAGCTTTGGGATCCCGCCTGTTGTGGGGTAGGCTGGGAAATGTAGTCTTTCCCCCAAGGCAGCCATGAGGCCTGCTAATGGTGTGAGACTCCAGGGGGAAGGGGTGAATGAATCCTGGGGAAGAAAACTAGCAGTGTTTGCATCAGCAAGCATGGGAGGGAATGCATCCCAAAGTTCCCTCCCTTGAATTTCTCCACCTCCCAGGCCAGTTCTTCCTTCCTCCTTCCTGGGCCCTTTTGATGCCCCCCACCCTATTAAAGATATATTTATTTATTTGAGAGGATAGATTAAATACAAGGGTCCAGTGGCAAGTCTAGGGGTAGAGGAAAAGGGAGAGAGAGTTCCAAGAGGACTCCACGCTGAGTTCGGAGTCCGATGCACTGCTCAGTCTCATGACCCTGAGATCCTGACCTGAGCTGGACCCGGGAGTTGGTGGCTTAACCCACTGAGCCTCCCAGGAACCCCTTGATTCCCCTTTGTATAGAGCACTATGGCCCAGGCTCAGGGTGACTGAGGCAGTTATCCTCAGTCCAGCTCTGCTCCGCTGCCCCCCCCATTTGTCACCAGGGAGACTGCTTGACCCACTGAATTCAGAACTGACCACCTGAACTGGGAAACTCCTAGAAGCCTCTGCCTGTCAATTTCATCTTTTAGAAACTAACAAATTGCTTAAACAGGAAAAGAAACATCTGGGAAACATACCTGTCCAGGTGAGTCAGCAAGTGCCCACAGGTACCTCAGTTCCATTATAATATTACAATCCCTCTCTAAATATTTACCCCAAACCCAGTTACAAGGAACCAGCTTCCCCCTGCTGGAAGAGTCACAGCTTTGGAAACTATTCCGCTAGGTCTCCTTATCTGTACAAATAAAGTGACCTTGGGAGGCAGGCACCTGCGCTGGGTGTGGTCTCCGTCCACAGCTCACCAAGGAGCGGGTTCAGCGTCCCGTGACATATTCAAGCCCTATGAGGGTCATTCTCCTTTCTTTTTCCCCAGCGAAGTGCTCCTCACTTGCCTAGGTCGGGTCAGTCAGAATTACATGCTGGCGGCCAGTGCTGTCTCTGGGCTCTGAGGGCAGGCTGTGTATCCAAAGTAGGGGTTTTAAACTTGTTTCTTGTTCACCTTTGGCAAAAACAACCCAAGGTAATGAGCCACCTAGTCTCTAAATGCCGTGCCTTGGTCAAAGGAGGCCAGATCCTCAGAGAAACGGAGATTACAGGCGTGAGCCAGGACATGCGCTACCTTGCCGAGGCTCCCAAAAGCCAAAGATGACCGACGGACCATCAAGAAGATTCATACATTCAAAGGATCAAGGCATCTCCAATCTATTTAAGTCTATGAGTTCATAAAAATACTAAATCTGAACTAACTGGTCACTATGCTGATTGACTTTTGCTTGATTGGGCTAAGAGACGTCCCCCAGAGCTGGTAAAACGTTATTTCTAGGTGTGTCTGTGGGGGTGTTTCTGGAAGAGGTTAGCGTCTGAATCAATGGACTGAGTAGATGGTCCTTCCCAAGTGGGTGGGCCTCACCAAACCCGGTGAGGGCCTGAAGGGAGCCCAAAGGTAGAGGAAGGGCAAATTGGCTCTTTTTTTTGCTAGAGCTGGGACATATCTTCAGCATCTGGTTCTTGGCCCTAATTTCCACTCAAACCACCACCAGCTTTCCTGGATCTTCACGGGCATATGGCAGATCGTGGGGCTCCTCAGCCTCCATAATTTCATGAGCCAATTCCCATCATAAACCTCCTCTTATATGTATCTATTTATCTCCCATCTGGCCTATTTGTGTGTGTTAAATGTGAGCCATATTAAAGTTTTATATTTTTTTTAATTTTTTTTAAGATTTTATTTTTAAGTAACCTCTACACCCAGCATGGGGCTCAAACTTACAACCCTGAGATCAAGAGTCCCATGCTCCACTGACTGAGCCAGGAGCCCCTAAAAAAGTATATGTATTTATATATTTATTTATATTTTAAAATAATTTAATGATATATTTTAATAATTTGTAATTTAATAAATTTATTTAATAAATATAAATAAAATTTTATTTATTTAAGAGAGACCTCGTGCACGAGTAGAGGGAGGGGCACAGGGAGAAGCAGACTCCCCACTGAGCAGGGAGCCCGACATGGGGGGATCCCAGGACCCTGATATCATGATCTGAGCAGAAGGCAGATGCTTAGCCGACTGAACCATCCAGATGCTTAGCCGACTGAACCATCCAGGCGCCCTGCCCCTAAATATATATATATATATATATATATTTTTTTTTTTTTAATTTGACAGAGAGAGAGATCACAAGTAGGCAGAGAGACAGGCAGAGAGAGAGGAGGAAGCAGGCTCCCTGCGGAGCAGAGAGCCTGATGCGGGGCTCGATCCCAGGACCCTGAGATCATGACCTGAGCCGAAGGCAGCGGCTTAATCCACTGAGCCACCCAGGCGCCCCCCTAAATATATTTTTAAAACAAATTTGCTAGTGGTAACATGTGCTTCCTCATTAATAGATTAAATACAAGGGTCCAGTGGTAAGTCTAAGATGACCATCATTTCAAGGTCGCGATGAACATGAACAATATTTCGAGATCTCTGCAACAACTCTAATGGGACATGAACACTGTGATTTTTATTTGTGACAATGACCTCAATGCCAAAGTTAATCATGGGAGGAGATACTGAAATTTCAGTTAGAGGTTCGTGAAAATAAAAATTCATTTCTGATCCACGTTTGCAGGCCCTCTGGATTCTGTCCGTGGGTTTAGGAGCTCCGGGCTACCTTCTTTTGCCTCCAGGTATCAGTACAAACCCATCCCCTGTGTGGGCAGAAGGTTTCGAATTTATCAAAGCACATTCCCGCACAGTCATTTATTTAGTGGGACTCCCTGACCGTCTGATGAAGTTGGAAGGTGCTATTAGACCCATTTTACAGGTGGGAACCTGGAGTATAAAAGCTTAATGCACTTGTTTGAGGTTTCACGCTGATAATGACCGATGATAATGACTAAGCTGGAAATGGAACCAGGTCCCCTAACTCCCGGCCCACGGCCAACTCTTTTATACCCAGTTGCCAGAAATGCTGTTTAATTACCTTTTCACGAAGTTTTTGTGTTTTTTTTATTTTTAAATTTTTTAAAGTTTTTATTTATTTATTTGTTTGACAGAGAGAGAGAGAGACCGCAGTAGAGGGAGAGAGAGAAGCAGATTCCCCGCTGAGCAGGGAGCCGGATGTGGGCGGGACTCGATCCCAGGATCCCTGGATCATGACCTGAGCCAAAGGCAGACACTTAACCAATTGAGTCACCGAGGCACCCCATCGCAAAGTTTTATTTTGAGAGAACCCACAGCCTTTCTCCTGAGCTTGCCGTCCTGTTTTGTCATTTCTCAGGACACCCACAGATTCATATGGCAGTTGGGCATCTATGGTTGGGAGCTATGATTTACCTGTGAGCAGGGGTGGTCATTACCCTGTCCATGGGAGAGCATCAGTCCTGCAAGGCGCTGGTGACCTCCCTTTGACCTTTGACAAGTCATCCTCTCTCACCCGGTCTCAGTTTCTTCTTTTGTAAAACAGGGTGATAAAGTGTCCTCCCTTGGTTTTGGGGGAACCTGTAAAGATTGGCGAAAATTATAACAGTAAGAAGAAAAGAGGATGCGCCACGTCCATGGGAGGAATTGTCACCTGTGATCTTGTCATTGCCATGAGTTAGGGCTGAGCCTACCTACCCCTTGCCTTTAGAAGTCAAAGATCTAGACTGCAGGGGCGCCTGGGTGGCTCAGTGGGTTAAAGCCTCTGCCTTCGGCTCAGGTCATGATCCCAGGGTCCTGGGATGGAGCCCCGCATCGGGCTCTCTGCTCCTCGGAGAGCCTGCTTCCTCCTCTCTCTCTCTCTGCCTCCCTGCCTACCTGTGATCTCTCTCTGTCAAATAAATAAATAAAATCGTAAAAAAAAAAAAAAAAAGATCTAGACTGCGAGGGAGGGGGGAGAAAAAAGTCAAAGATCAATAACCTCCATAAAGATCAATAAAAAGAAAGGTCCAGAGACCCCCAACTCTCTAACCTGTCACCCAGAGACCCCCCAATTCTCTAACCTGTCACCCAGAGACCCCCCAACTCTCTAACCTGTCACGAGACCCCCCAACTCTCTAACCTGTCACCCGGAGACCCCCCAACTCTCTAACCTGTCACCCAGAGACCCCCCAACTCTCTAACCTGTCACCCGGAGACCCCCCCAACTCTCTAACCTGTCACCCAGAGACCCCCCCCCAACTCTCTAACCTGTCACCCATTTTGCTCCTTTCGAGGAGTCTACACTCGGGACAAATCTGATGTTTACTGTGCCGGTGCATCCCTAAACATCCCCAACTCTGTACATTTACTCAGGCTCTGCCCACCGCCTGGACGGCCCTCTCCCATGCCTTAGCCTGGGGGAGCCCATTATCCGTCAGGTTCCAGCTTGCAGATTTCTGCTTCCTCTAGGGAGCCCTCCCTGACCCTCCGGCAGAGGGTCATGCCAGCCCCATGCTCATCGCACTCTGACCTCTTATCTGTGTGTCCCCACTTCACACTGTGCAGGCCCAGAGGTCAGAGACTGCATCTGTGTTGTTCCCCCCTCCTCCAGGGCTTAGTGCCTTAAGGTCTGAGCCTCACTTGCCCCATCTGCAAAATGGGAATGAAACTTACCTTGCAGGGTGTGCTGGCCACGTGTGCTTTGCCGCCAAGCAGCTACTCCTCCTCCTTCCTGATGAGAGTGCCCCAAACTTCCTTTGGGAAACTACTTCTTTCCTATTATGCCCTGTCCAGTGGGTGGAGACTGACCCCAGGTTCAGCTCTGAGGAAGTTATAATTAAGGTTTCCTGTCACTCACAACCCCAAACACAAGGATTAAATGACATAATGCATACAAATGTAATTCAACAAACATTCCTCAGACATCCAGTTTCTGGCCAGCCAGAGATGAAAAGACAGAGTCACCGTCTTTGCAAAACTTAGTGCCAAGCACACAGTAGCTGTTCATCCAATGTAATCTTTCCCCCTTCATCACCCATAGGCCAGGTGCGGGCCCAGCTAGAAGAGTCGCAATAAATGTTTATTGAATCCAATGATTTATCCAAAGCTTCCATTGACCAAAGTCCAGAGGAGAGGCTCCCAGGAACCAGGAGTGCCAGACGGCAGTAGCTGGTTTAGGGTGAAGCTGCTTGCCCAGCCTGTGCCGGGGGCAGACTCCTTTCTGCAGGGAGGGTATCTGCCCCACAGCAAGTGGTGTGAACCACCCAATCTCCAGGCCCCGAGCCAGGCTTCAGAAGCTCAGACCATAGCTGCTCCCCGCGATGGGTTGGGGAGGGTAAAAGCCAGACCCCAAAGCATGGGTTGCCTTGTTTATTTTGAAGTCAGGCATCCTTTGGGAATCTGAGGAAAGCTACAGGACCTCTCGTGGAGGGGGGGAGGAAATGCATACTGTTGGCCGTTCTGGGGTGCATGATCTCGTGTAGCCTGGTTACAGACTCCTGAAGAGGAAGAGCTACAAGGTTTCTTCTCCATCTAAGATCCTGGGAATCGCTGTTCCTTGGTTAGTTTTCACCTCCAGAAAGTTCCACGGCTCTGCTGCACGAATATGGCTGAACATATCGGAGTTCGGGCTCCGCTAACAGGGGGTCCAGGGGCTAGGGCTTAGGCAAAACAGGAAGGTATTTCCCACAGTTCTGGGTGCTGGAAGCCCGAGATCGGGAGCCAGCACATGGGGCCTGGTGAGCACCCGCGTCTGAGTTACAGGTGCCTATTGTTGCCTCTCCTTGTGCACGGGAGAGCACGAGGGTGCTCCCTGGGATCCCTCTGATTAGGGCACGAATCCCATTCAGGAGGCTCTCACCCTCATGACATAGTCACCTCCCGCAGGGCCCGTCCGAACTCCACCACGCTGGGGGGTGAGCATTTCAGCATGTGAACCTGGAGGACATATTCAGCCCACACCAATGCCTTTGGGAGAGTCCAAGTCCCTTTGGAAAAACCCACCCCCAGGAGCTGCGGGCCTCGTGGTTAGTGTCGTAGTCTGAGGCAGAAGCTCGGGTGTGGGTAGCTGACTTGGAATGAGGCCCCAGGGGCCAGGAGCGGGAGACTGAGGCAGGGTAAAACGAACAGAGGGAAAGCCAGTCAAGGGTGCTTATTGAGTCCCCCACCCCCGTGAGCAGTGGGGCCAGCCCCCTGCTGGGCCAGTCTGAGGAGCTGCTGCGCAGCACGAGTCCCAGAACATTCCACCCAGGGGCAGAGAGAGAAGCGTTTGTCCCCCCCTAGGTCTGTCTCCCCTGGGTAAAGGGCTCCCGGAGAAATGTCAGCCTTCGCCTGCGTGGAGGCTGCGCACACACCTGTGGGAGCAGCTTCCCAAAGGGAAAGGGGAAGCTACTCGAGGTCAAGGTCAGGAACCCGCACCTGTTCAGAGCTGCAGCTGACGGTAGAAAGCGGGCTGAGAGGAGGGGAGAGGGGGTTTCGGATGCTTGTGGAGAGGATGTGACCACCGGGGACCTCAGAGGCTCCTCACCCCTCCCCGTCCCTGGAGGTGGGCTCGGAGCGCCTTTCCCGCTCCCAGAAGCTGCTCCAAGCGCCCCGTGATTGGTGACGGAGCTCGTGTCTGAGGCCAGGTGAGGCCTCTGGAGAAGTTTTAACGTGTAGGTGGGCAGGTGTGGGGACCCACTCGTCTGACAGTGCCCCCCAAATCACAGATAACTTTCTTTCTTCTTTCTTTCTTTCTTTATATATTTTTTAAAGATTTTTAAATTTTATTATTTGTTAGAGAGAGCACACAAGCTGGGGGAGTGGCAGGTGGCGGGAGAAGCAGACCCTCCCGCTGAGCAGGGAGCCCAAGACTCAGGGCTCGATCTCAGGACCCTGGGATCATGGCCTGAGTGAAGACAGATCCTTTTTTTTTTTTTTAAAGACTTATTTATTTGACAGACAGAGATCCCAAGCAGGCAGAGAGGCAGGCAGAGAGAGAGGGGGAGAAGCAGGCTCCCCACTGAGCAGAGAGCCCAATGCGGGCTTGATCCCAGGACCCTGAGATCATGACCTGAGCCGAAGGCAGAGGCTTAACCCACTGATGAAGACAGGTCCTTAACTGACGGAGCCACCTGAGCGCCCCAAGTTTCCTTCTTATTCCACCTGCCACCCACCCACCTGCGGTGGCCTGCCTCGTCTTCAGTCCCTCCCGCCCTCTGGGAACAGGGACCAGGTTCAGAGGACACCTGGGAAGCTCCCGAGGGGCTTGCACACCCGCAGGGGCCTCCAGGGCAGGTCAGGGTTACTCGAAGCCTCTGCATGTCCCTCCGAGAGGTGTTAAAGGACAGCGCAAGGCGACCCCGCTAGGCTGAGGCCACCTACATTCCCTCCCTGTGCAGGTGGCCCCTGCTCCTGGCACACACCTGTCATTCTTGGGGCTCCTGGGGCGGGCTGCTGATGCCTCGCCAAGGGGAGCGAGGTTGCTCGGGGGAGGAAGCCCCCAGAGGTGGGGGTGGGGGAAGGAGCCCCACTGCAGCCTGGCAACCCCAGCCTTGACGGCCTGGCAGCCTCCGCACCCCAAGTGGCTTCCTCTGCTCTCAAACCCCCAACCTCACCTCCTCCGGGGAGGTCTGCCCATGGACGGTCCCCAGCACACAGGGAGCGCCCAATGCCGTCCCTCACAAGTCGTTTACTGAGACTCCAGGCATTCAAGCTGAATTTCTCGGCCACGGGTACGTGCGGTTCTCTTCACCTCCAGCAGGCCAGGTTCCGAGCTGAACAGCAGGGGAGTGGGGGGGCCCTGAAGTGGGGCTCTTGTCTGGCGTCTTCCAGCTTCACGGGACCACAACCAGGCACACCCTAAGCCACACACCTGATGGCGCCCCACTAGTTTCCTGCTCCCCTTAACAGGCAGGCCCACCGATGACTCATGGGGGGACGAGGAGGGCATCACTGCCCAGTGTGGAATGGGGAGGCACGTGGGGCCAGGGCGACTCCTGGTCGAGCTGGAGATGCCTGTTTGTTCTCTCTCCCGGCCTGCAGTTGTGGGCGACATTCAGCTGGTGACGAGGAGACGGGGCTTCCAGGGTGAGTTGGGCTGTGGCACCTGTGACACGGGGACCATGACCTAGGTCCTGAGCTCCCCACCCCCGCCCCGGGGGTGAACAGCAAAGGAGGCGGCCTCCCATCTCCTGAGGAGAGTTAGTCATGGGGAAACAATCTGTCATTAGGGCAGGGCCAGGTGGCTGGCCCTTCTGCCTCGGACACCACCCCAAAAGCTTGGTGATGGAGGGAGACCCCACAGCTCCGGGTTTCAACCACACACAAACCGGTCATGGAAGTTTGAAAGAGATTTATTTAAAAACAGAACAAAAAAGAAGCTTTGGTATTTCAAAACCCAACAATCATCGATCACTAGAAAGTTAAACACCTCCCGTAAAGCCCAGAAATACAAAAGCACAGATCTCCACAGGCTCATGATGAGAGACAATGTGCAAACCCAGGGTGAGCCGAGACCCGCCCTCCGCACAGGGGGTGGCCTGGGTCACAGGTCACCTCCGCCACTCACTGTCGCAAGTGGACGCCAAAGCCGCCCACCAGATCTCAACAACAATAAATTAAAAATTCAGTCGAGAAAGAACACATTAAATTAGGAAGAGAACACAATTTCTCCTAGACAAGTCTTTTCAAAAGGGGATCTATGTCCTGGGACAGAAGAAAGGGGGCGGGGAAGCGGAAGGAGTGAGTTCAATTTCAAGTATTTTCCATCTAGGTTCATTTTATTGAGTCGAAAGCTTACACAAAGTCCACTGGGCCTCCCCTCCTGCTCCCCGAGGCCGACTCCTGAACATCCACACGTGCTCTGCGTCACCGTGTCCCCAACAAGGCACAAAGGGCGGGCGCTCTCAAAGGCCCCTGTTGACGCGGCAGGACTGTCAGTGCTGGGCGTCTGGTGCAGACGGGGCTGAAAGCGGGGCGGTTGGCACGCTCAGACACTGGGGTCCTCCTGTTCAAGGAGCAAAACAGGTTGTTACTCTTCACCACCAACCCTGGGGAAGCTACATGACTACCAGAGGGAGCAGGGGACGGAGACGACCCTGGTGGCCCCCGGCCCAGGCTCCGATCGGGCTCTGCAGCCGCTCCTGGCCCAGGGACGTGCCACAGCCGCCATGGAGTCCGTGGCCTGGACACCTCCGCGGGCTGGCGCGGTGTTCACCGGGTTCTGGTCTGCTGTGGCCCAGCTCGAGCCAGAGGAAACGGAGGGCCAGGCGGGGAGCACCCCCAAATTAGGGGTTTGGCTTGCCCCCATCCCGGATCAGGTGGGGAACCCAAGGTGGATGCGTGTAGCCAGAAACCCACCAAGCAGCAGCAGAAAGCGCCTGCCTACCTCAGAGCCTGTGAGGCCCTGTTCTCATCCGGCTCGGAAAGATCTTTCATGTGACTTTCCGTGTGTTCTTCAGGTCAGAGCTCAGACCTTCCCCCACTCCTTCGGGCGGAGTGCTGCTGCTTCTCAGCCTGGCCGCCGGCCAGAAACTAGAAACCAGAAGGCACCGAGCCCTCTGTGGAGGTAATGAGGCATTTCTCCCGAGCTGGCACAGGCTCCTTAACCACTGAGAGCACAGATCGAGAGCTCATGTATCTCTCCACTCACCAGTCCGACAAGAGGGGAAAGAAAGGGAAGAAAGCCCAGCTCCCTCTGAGGGACGTTCTCCTGTGACTGCTAAGAATGGACACCCTTCTGTTCCCTCTCCCGGGAAATCCTGGCAGCGAGAAAGCACGGAGGGCTGGCTGGCTGGCTGGCAGGGAGACGAGGCGGCCTCCCCGAGGCTGAGCCTGATCCCCAAGACACATTTCAGCTGAGAGTCCCACAGTGGCCATGCTCGAAGTCACGGCTTCCTGGGGGCAAAGATGTTTCAGGAAACAGGGTGGGGAAAGATCGTGCCCTGCACTGACAAGATGACCCCCTTAGCTGATGCACAGTGAGGGCAGTGAACGGGGCCCTCGAGGTGAAGACAGGGCTCCCCCCGCTGCAGCTTACATGGAGGCTTGGGTCAACGTAGGGGCTTGTTGCAATTCGTAAATGCTGCGATTTACTGGGGCAAGGAACTGTCCCTGGGAGGCCAGCAGACAGCTACCCACCACTGTCCCTTCCTAGGGTCTCCTCTGAGAGGGCACTTTCTGATATCCTCTCGAAACACACTCCTCTCTGTGTTGCGGGTGGAGGGTACTGGCTTAGAAGGGGACCCCAGGGGTGCCTGAATGGCTCAGCTGGTTAAGTGTCTGCCTTCGGTTCAGGTCACAATCCTGGAGTCCTGGGATCAAGCCCCTCGTCGGGCTCCCTGCTCAGCGGAGAGCCTGCTTCTCCCTCTGCTGCTGCTCCCCCTGCTTGTGCTCACGAGCTCTCTAGCTCGCTCTCTCTCTCACTCTCGTGCTCTCTCAAATAAACAAATAGAATCTTCAAAAAAGAAAAAAGGAGGAGACCTAGTGCAGCCCGGGCCCTCCCCTGTGCTGCGCTCCGGACAGAACACAAGGCCAGGGCCTGGGGCTCTGAAGACACAGGGGCTTTATACCTTACTCCTGAAGAGGGGCTTGGCCCCAGGCCCACAGTACTCGTTGTAGATGAGCTTGAAGAGGAAGAGGTGGAAGAGGGTGATGAGGGAGGCCACGCTGAACCAGAAGAGGAAGGGCAGCCCAGGGTCCTGCTGGGCCATGTGCTCATCGTGGGCCAAGATGGCCTTGAGGTGCAGCGTGTGGCGCAGGTCCTGCAGGTGCGTGAGGTCGGTGGAGATGTACAGCAGCGGCGTGATGGGCTGCGTCACCATGACCGGGAAGATGTGGCCCTGCGGCGCCGAGGTCAGCTCCACGGGCTCCTCCAGGCAGCCCGCCTCGCACGCGTACACCTTGACGGGCTGGCCGCGCGACTCCACGGACACGTGCAGGTACGGCTTGCCCTCGGGGTCCGCGAGCACGGCCAGGTCGATGTGGTCGTTCTTGTAGCGGATGCCATGCAGGGCGTAGCTGTTGTGCAGCACGTCGGGGTCGGCCTGGAACTGCAGGTGGTTCTCGGTGAACTGCAGGCCCCCGAAGCTGAGCACCATGCCCTGCAGGATGCCAGGGGCGCCGACCCTCACCAGCCCCTTGCAGCCGCGCTTCTGTAAGGTCAGCCTCCACAGGTCGGAGAGCTGCAGGATCTGCGGGACGGAGGCCAGGCGGCCCGGCCACAGGTTCTCGGCGTGCATGGTGGCGTGGCCGCTGAAGCAGTGGTCTTCATAGTTGAGCGTCGACTCCATCTGGTCGCGCTCCCGGTGGCTCAGGCCGGGGCTGAGCAGGGGGGCCGGAGAGCAGGAGAGCATGTAGTACAGCGTCAGGTTCACGGTCAGGCCCGACGGGGTGTGGGCGTCCGTGATCTTCTTCATTTCCACACCTGTAATGCCACAGAGGGTGCACGGTTAAGGAGGAATGGTGTGGCTGGGAGGCCAAGGTCATGACATGAAGAGCAGCAAGAGAAGGAAGCTTTGGCCTCGAGGAGGCACACGGCAGCTCCGGTCTCCCCCAAGGAGGAGACAAAGTCATTCAGTTTGACCCTGTAGGCCCGAAACCTAAAATCCTGCTCAAAGTGGGGCCTCCTGCCAGTGCCCAGAAGAACACAGATGGGGCCAGGACGTGGCCAAAGTCAAGCCCTCTGCCTCCAGAACAGTCATCAGCGCCCTGGCCGTCTCAGCTTGCTCCTTGCTAACATCTCATTCTCCAGCCCTGTAGCTTTAAATAACATCTGAACACCCGATCTCTCAAATCTGTATGAATTCTACCCTCAAACAGCTAGCTGCCCTTTGGGTGTCTCCACCCGGATGCCTGACAGGCATTTTGAACCCGACGTGGTTCCAGCCCCAAGCCAATCCTCCAGCAGACTATCTCCGGACACTTGCTCAAGCCTTCCCCACAAATTTAGGAGTCACTCTCAAATTCTCACGCCCCATGCCCCGTCCATGCAAAGTCCTGCTGGCGCCACCTCCGAAAGTTATGAGAAGCCGCCCACTTCTGTCTCCAGAGTGGCCACAGCTCTGGTCCCAGCCACCCTCCTCTTCCACCCGTGGCTCCTGCAAAATCTTCACGTGGGGTCTCCGTGTCCCACTTTCATTCCCTCACAGTCTGCACAGAGCAGCCAGAGGGAGCTTTAAAAATGTACAGCTGGGGGTGTCTCTGCTCGTTTCTCATCACACCCCGAATCAAATCACCATCCTCACCGAGGTCGACAAGGCCCTTCAGGATCTGGCGATCCCTTCCCTCGCCTGCAATCTGCCGGCCGCATTGGCCTCAACCACACCTGCTCCTGCCCGAGGGCCTCTGACCTGTTGGCTCCCTCCACTCGGCTGCTTTCTTGCTATTCAGGTCTGAGCTAAGTGCCTCCTCCTCGGAGAGGCGTCCCCGGCAACTGGAGCTAACCCTACTCTCCCCCTCACCCCGTCAGCCTCCCACGTGTACTTTTAACTTTACCGAACATTTTATTCCGAAAAGTTCTCTTCCTTACTCATTTAGATTTGCCCTTTTCCAGTATCATCTTCCTCCCATCCAGAATCTGAGCAAGCACCAGGGGAACAGGAACTTTGTTCTATTCACTTCTATACCCCTCATATGGGGAGAACAGTCCCTGGCAAGATCCAATCAATTCTTGCTGAGTGGATTAAACACACGTTGAGCAAGTAAACATAGGAATGGAGACAACAAGCACCCTGGAAACCAACATCTCTTTCTCATCTAGAACAGGATTTCCTTTACTGCAACAGTCAACGAGGGAAAGAAGTTTTCATTTGACCTGCCCATCCCAACCTGCTGGAGAAGGGGTTCCATTCCCTCCCAGTGAAAAGGTGCAGCCACTCTGGCCAAGGCACACTTTAGCCAAGTGGGAGTCCTGCCTCGGGGGCGCCTGGGGCACAGGACTCTTGATCTCGGGGTTGTGAGTTCAAGCCCCACATTAGGCACAGAGTTCTCTTAAAAACAAAGAAAAAAGCCCATGCCTGTCACCAGCCAGACTGTGGGAAACTGAGGAAAGAATCTGGGGACAGCCAGGCCTCTCTCTGTTGATTTTTCCTTTAAAAACTGAGCCCCACATCCATTCTCCATATCAGTCCTCATCTACAAGAACAATAAGACCTGTCTTTCATGCTCATTCTTTCATTAGAATCTCACATCAGACCACCCCACTACTCCCCTCCAATGTCCCCTCTGTACACTTTAGCGGAGTATCTCCGCGGTGGCCCTGGTACTCCCTGGTGTAAGGTGTGGACTATGGACCAGGAACTGGCCAGGCCTCACCTGGGCTGAAGAGCTGAGCCCAGAGGTGCTGGTGGTCCTGAAGGAGCTCAGCCGCTGGCATCTCCAAGAGCTCCAGCATTTCCTTTCGGGCCAAATCCTGGAGCACCTTGAGCTCCTTGGATGCTTTGCTTTTGAGCACCTGGGGGCTAATGGGGCCTGAAACATGCACCACCCACAACACTGTCTCGTCCAGCTGCGTCTTGGGAGCCACTTGGAGCCGGTTCACTAGCTTCTTGGCCGCCACCACCACCAGGTGCACCAGCCCCGTGGGAAAAGGCGGGGACCGGCCTGAGTAGAGAAGGAACTGATGATCTCCCACCTTCTCCAGGGTACTGGTGAAGGCTCTGGGGACCGGGCCGGCAGTGGGCCCCACAGTCTGCAGCGCGGCCACCCGCTCCGTGGGATTGTTGAGCTGGATACGCTGCAGATAGACGTGGGGTCGGCCCCGATGCGCCAGAAAGTCCTCTTGCAGAAGCACGCAGTCGCGGCCGGATCCTGTGACCAGGCCGGAGGCCGAGGCGGGCCCCGGGGCGGCGACCGCGGGGCCAGGACCCGAGGTCCCAAGCTGCAGGCAACGCACTCGGCGCAGCAGCCCTTCACGGAGCAGCAGCACTGACTCTCCCGCTTCGGAGAGCGCACTGAGCGGGCGCAGCTGCACGAAGGGTACGAAGTCCGGCGCCACGGCGGGCTCTCGTTCTCCAGGAGTCACCCACAGACGGTTGGCGGCCACGTCCAGTGCCAGGAAGCCGTTGGCCACCAGGGCCGGCACTCCAGGGCCCAGCGGAACAGCCTCGCCGCGCTCCCGCAGGCCGCGCCAGGAGCGGGTGGCCGCCTCCAGGCAGGCAGAGGGCTCGGCGGCGCCCGACTCGCCGCGGGACCAGGGCAGTAGGTGCAGGCCGCCCGCGGCCCGCCGCGCCCCGGAGCCGGCGAACCACAGAAGCAGCAGCAGGAGGCCGAGCAGGCAGAGTAGGCGGCGGGCCCAGCTGCTCGACAGGAGTCCCGGCAGCCCCTTAAGCCGCTGCTGCAGCCACATCGGGCCGCCAGGCGCGGCGCGGGGGCGGCCGCCGGGCCCGCCGCCCAGCCCACCGGCCCGGCCGCCCGCGCCTCACTCCCCGGCCCGGACCGCGGCACCCACCCCGGCCCCTGCCGTAGCCGCCGCAGCAGCGGACACCGCCGCTTCCTCCTCCTTCTCTGTTTCCCCCGGCCGTCAAACAACGCCGGCCGTCAAGCGCCGCCGGGTCTTTTGCGACACGCAGGAAAGAAGGGGGCGGAGGGAAGAGGGAGGGGCGGGCCAGAGAGAAGGGGGCGGAGCCACGGCCAGGATGCGGCGGGCGCCACCCGGGCTGGACCGTAGTATCCCAGACAGATAAAGCGCAGTCCCAGAGAGGGCTGGGGTCTGGGGTGGGGATTGGAAGCATCCCACACACTTGCAGAAAAAAAAAAAAGTACCGAGCCAGCCAAACTGAACACGTGTTGGGCCCAGTTTGCTACTGATGGATTCAACAGCCCTAAGAGTGAAAAAAAATAAAAAGGAGACTTTTCTGTAAAAATGACGATCCTCCCTGCAAAAAAATATAGAGAAGAAAGGAGGAAAGGAAGGAAGGAATGTACGAACGAAGCAAGGTTGGAAAGAAAGAAAGAGGAAAGTAACCATTGTAAACTAGACTTTTTAGGAAATACTTTGTTGGCAACTCTTCCAGACCTGTCTGGCTGCATGTTCAGCATACAGACACACGAATCCCGCCCAGGACTGTCCATTTCTCTACCACACCAAGTCGTCTTTTTGATGTCACCCTGAGTTTTAATTCACGAAATGATATGAAACACTAAAGTCTCATTATTTGAAAATGCCTTTAAATTGTGAATCATCCGTGCAAAAGAGAAATTCTGTTTTGTTTCTGGGGGAAAAATTCAATACGAGCACAGGGGCGGACAATGCAGCGATTGTTTCCACTTTGGATTCAGGACATTCCAAAACCGGACAGTGCTTTTCAGTTGTTGAAAATGAAACAGTCATTTGAGGTGGCTTCCTGTGGGCTGTGAGCAGACAGTGATTCGTTTACCGAGCTGGACTGCCAGCGTCCTTTGAGAAGGTAGCTGTCCAGGTGATCTTACAGTTTGCTGACTTTTTTTTTTTCAAGGTTATTATCAAAGCATAAACACAATTTTTTTAATAATTTATTTTTTTTTAGTAATCTCTATACCCAGTGTGGGGCATAAACTCACTAGCCTGACATCAAGAGTCACACGCTCTTACCACAGAGCCATCCAGGCACCCCCATAAACTTTCTTAATTCCCACCTGGTTCACAGACCTTACAGAATGTGTTCACGGAGGTGCAGGGATCCATGACCTACCGTTAGAAAGACAGGCTCCATCCAACGCCCCCTTGGGAAGGCAGAAGTCCTTGGGTGGCACAGTGTGGTGAGAACAAGGGACCAGGCTTGATTCTAACTATGAAATGGGGATGACGGGAACATGTGCCCCTGGTGTTTTTGAGGAATAAATAAGTTCGTGCAGGCTAGGAATGCAAGGTACATGACACATAGTGAATGTTTGGTAAATGTCAACCTACATAATTACATTTGCTATTACAATCAGCTGTGTAATAGACATATACCTTGGCCTACTCCCAGGGGGAGCAGTTCCTAGAAACAGATTCCTGGGTCGAAAGGAAGCATCATTAAGTGCTCTTCACTCTCTTGCCACTCTCCCTTCCACCCCAGGAGGGAATCACAGCCCAGAGTCAACAACAGAGCCACAACAAAGGGCGCCTGGGTGGCTCAGTCAGTTAAGCGGCTGCCTTCCGCTCAGGTCATGATCCCAGAGTCCTGGGATCGATTCCCGCATCCGGCTCCCTGCTCCATGGAGAGCCTGCTTCCCCCCTCCCTCTGCCTGCCATTCTGCCTTCTTGTACTCTCTCTGTGTCAAATAACTAAGTAAAATCTTAAAAAAAAAGGGGGGGGGTAAAAAAATAAAAAAGAACCACAACAAAGCCAGGGGCCAAGAGTATGGAGGACACTGGCATCAGGCTTTCTGGGTTTTGAATCTCGGCCTTACCCCTTGCTAGCAGGTCAGCTGACTTCTCTGGGCCTCAGTTTCTCCACCCATAAAGTGGGGATTATAAAACAGAGTAGGATGCTCTCAGACTTCAGTGACACAAGCTTGTGATACATTTAGCATAATGCCTGGCTGAAAATAACCATTCACCATTTTTACCTATTAAGAGTGCTAAGGAGGGGAAGGGTGACGTTGTCCCCTCTCCCGACCCCAGTTACTCTGTTCCTCTCCCTAGAAGCAACCGCCGTTATTTTCCACTCACAGAAATTGTAGCATACAATATACACCTGTATCTCTCTATTTTCACTGAATAGTGAACAGCTTGGAAATCCCATCCTTATTGCTATTAAAGGGGCTAAGTGCCAATGGGACTGGCTGACGGATGTGAACGGGGAGGAGGAGGTGGTTGAGGGCCGACTGGCAGCGGGGTGTGGCAGAGGCCGGCACCCTTCGCTGGCTCAGGCTCAGCAAAGGAAATGAATAAAAGAAGGAAAGTGAGAAAACCACTGCCACCCCTTGGCACCAGACAACTGCCTTCCGGCCCCGCAGTCCTTTCTGCACCTTCCCGGGGAAACCAGGGTCCTGCGCCTTTAACGGTTCACAACACGTGCGGCACGTACCAGCAGTAACATCTGGGCAGCAGCCACGGCTGGTTAAGGAGACAGACTCTCATTCTGGATGAAGTTTGGACCAGGTTCAAGTTCCAGCAATCTGGCAAGGGAGCAGAAAAAAGATACGGAAGGAATGGAGGGCAGGCTTTGCCCTCGTGAGTCCTTTCTCCAGGGAAAGCCAACAGCCTCCCGGATTGATTGTCTCTCCCGAGTTGCACCGACTCTGGGCACGTGGACCATGGGAACCCCGCAGCCCAGGGATTTTTTCTGTCCAAAGGACCTGACCATAGAGGTTCTCCCGGGATCCCAGCAAATGGGGAGCTCCAGCGGGTTCTAAAGTGGCCTCCCTTACCGTGTCCCGCATCAACTGTGTGATGTCCAGGAGGTTGGTTCCCCTCTCTGGACCTCAGTTTCCTTATTTCACAGATAGGGGCAATACTGCCCAACTCACAGGGCCGCCGTGAACACAGAATGAGAAAGAGCTTTGAAAATTGAGCCAGCCAACATACACGCTCATTCTCCGCCCCTCTGCTCGTCCCTCCATTTCCTTCTGGAAGGATCTGGAATTTCAGTCTGCATCCTCCTGAATTCAAAAACATCCGGTGGATTCTGGCACCAGTCCTGTCCCCAGCAGAAACTTCCCACCCTGGGTCCCAGTTGGGAGACAGAAGACCTGGATTGCTCTCACGCCTCTTCACTTCACTTGCCTTATGACCTTGAGCTTGCTGCTGGGTCCGTCAACCATCCGTACAGAGTAAATCTCTGTACAATGAGATGATCTCCAACGTTCCCAGGGATTCTACCTATCTTCTAAAAATAACATTTGTTGGTTTTGTTTGGATTGTACAAATAGGATATATTATTTGCAAACAAAATTGTAAAAACACTGAAAAATATAAGTAGGAAAATCAAACTACCAGGAAATAATATGTGCAATATATAATTATTGATGTATATACAATCCCACGATCTGCAAATAATCACTGCAAACATTTGTCTGTCATTTGCTTCTAGCACTGTCTCTATTATATCCACAAGAGGATTTTCTTTTCTTTTCTTTTTTTAAGATTTTATTTATTTATTTGACAGACAGAGATCACAAGTAGGCAGAGGCAGGGAAGCAGGCTCCGGATGTGGGGCTCGATCCCAGCACTTTAGGATCATGACCTGAGCTGAAGGCAGAGGCTTTAACCCACTGAGCCACCCAGGCGTCCCAAGAGGATATTCTTTTGAGTGGGGTCATAGTGTATGTCCTTTTTTTACACTTAGCAAATGGTAGAGGATTTCGCTTGCTGAAACAGTTTGATTTCTCTTTTCCCCAGAACCTAGGCATGGCCCACTCTGCCTTGTTCAGTAACACCCATGACGTGTCCCCTCCCTTCACCCTTTGCCCCACCCAGGGGTTAGGGAATGGGAGCCCCTGCCCATCCAGAGTCGCACCCACCACCCTCCCTCTGGAAACTAATGTTCTGGAAGGAGGCTCTCAGATTTGTCTGAGCGCCTTTTCCAAGGAAGGGAGGATGCCTTTCTCTTCCCAGAGTTGGATGCTGCTGGCTGACATATGCTCGGGGAGCCCTTGTTCTAAGAAACCCTTAAAGTGTTTGATGAGCTTTGAAGACTCACGTTGGTGAAAAGCCACTAACCTACCTTCCTTCCTTCCTTGCTTTCATTCATTCATTTCACTTAACAGGGCGACCTCAAGAGCAAGATCTTCTTTGGCTCAGAGGTTCTGTTTGCCACCCAGGAACATAAAGGCGGATTAAGTGATTTCCTTATTTGGTAGATGGTGGTGCACTTTCGGCATTTCCAGCAGCCAGGAGGGTCTCGCCAGGGACGAGGATGCCTCTGAACTCCCCGACATTCTCCCCCACCCTCCCCATCCCCAACTCCCGCCCACCACTTCCAGCGGCGGAGAAGCCCCGGGAGAAGGGCGGGGCGGAGGACCGACCGGCGGAAGGACCCGGGAGCCGCCCCAGCTCGGAGCGGCCGGGGTTCGGGCGAGTCTGCGGGAAAACCCTTCCCCCGGGCGGGCGGAGGCGGCGGCGGCGGCAGGGAGGGAGAGGAGGGCGGTGCGACACCGCCCCCGGGGCGGGCCCCGTGCGTGGCAGCCGGACCGCCGGCTCCGTCGCGAAAGTTCCAGCCTGCGAGCGCCGCCGGGCCGGCCGGACGTCCCCAGACCCCGGCCATGCGGCTGCTGCTGCTCCTGGCCCCGCTGGCCTGGCTGCTCCTGGCCGAAGCGAAGGGCGACGCCAAGCCGGAGGGTGAGGGCGCGGGCCTGGCCCGGGCCAGGGGCCGGGGGCCTGGGGGTTTGGGGGCGGGGCGCTGGTCTCGGGGCTGCCGGTCTGCACGGGAGGCCTGGGCTTCCGAGGGGATCAGGGTTCCGGTCACTTGGCCACTGACTCGCTGGCTGCCTGGACGAATCACTTCCCCTGCTGGGGCTGCGGCTCCCGCGCGGTGTGGCCGGGAGGGGAGGGGCGCGGAGAGGGTCAAATGGTAAGAGCTCTCAGTAGTAATGACAGTGGCTACTATGTATGGGCCAGGCAGCCGTGAAGGGTGATCTCCACCTTCCGTGTGCTCTACTTTCATCCCCCTTTTCCAGCTGGGCAAACTAAGCCTCCAGAGTCGGTTCACTTGCCCAAGATCACACAACGTGGGGGCCTTGGAACCAGGATTGACACTCAACGGTGTCTGGTTCCCTGGGAGCCACTAGGCATCCCAGCCATGGGGGTGGGGATGGCATGGGGGCGGGGATGGCATGGGGGCCCCCATGGCAGAGTCCTGTACACTTCTGTCTAGGGTCCCTGTGGTCTGCATTACCCCTGCAGGGTGGGTCTTACTCCCTCCAGGTGGCACAGCAGGAAAAAGGCTCAGACAGGTGCACTGACTGCCTAGGGTTGTTCGGTCTTGGAACGGTTGGTTCCGGATCTTCTGGGCTCCGCATGTCATGTTCCTTCCCCATCCCCAAAGCAGATTGGGTATCAGAGTGCGCCCCACCGTTCCAAGTGGGTGCCCCTGTCCACCCCACCCCTCCCCCTGTCCCCTCCAAGGTTGCCTGCTGAACCTCTGAGAGGAGCTGGAGGGGGCAGGGTGGAGTTGTGTTAGACCTTCACCAGGGAGGGGGTGGGAACTGTCATTTCTGAGTATGTCCTGTGTGCCAGGTTGTGCCCAAGGCGACGCATCTTCCAGTGGTAAAGCCCATGGTGACCAATTTCCATGAAGCTTGCTGTTCTAGCCTGCAAACTGGGGGGAGTGGTACCCAAGTCCTAGTGCTCTAGCCAGGATTGCATGGGATGAGGCCTGTTGGTGAGGGTTCAGCTCTATGCCTGGCCTATATAGGCCTCTTTTTTTCTTGGACACAGCACTACCTGCTTTCCTGGAGTATCCCAGCAGGGTAGTGAATCACGTCAAAAAAAATCCAGTGAGGCAGGTGCTGAGCACAGCGCTGGGCTGGTGGTGTGTGCAAAAGGCCTGTGGCCTGGGTTTACTCACTGGTCAGGAGACTGGAGCCCTAGAATAGCCTTTGTATCCTGGGCCTCTCTTTGCCTTGCTTCTGCCGATGTGCGCTCCATCTACCCCAGACCATTCCAAGAGAGAAAACTCCCGCTGCCCCCAGCAAAGCCCCCGGAGGTGAGTCAGAGGGACCAAATCAGTGACGGGGCTTCAGATGCCCTGACCCCACCAGCAGGCGATGGGAGGGGACAGAGTTCACGGAAGGTAGCCGCCACTGAGAGTGCAGGATCCCATGTGTCGTTGAGATGGTCCAGGTCGAGCACCCGGCAGATACTAAGTAGATAGTAGCTTGATGGACAAGAAGGGGTGGCCAGACATGGAGCTACTATCAAGCCACTGTCAAGTTGAGGCCCTTTGCTTCTCCTACTCCATTCAGACCCTTTTGATAAGTAAGGAATCATTAGCCCCATTTTGCAGATGGCGAGACTGAGGCCCCAAAAGGTTAAATACTTGGTCTCCGGTCGCTGTAGGTGGTTGGAGGTCGAATCGTTCACTGGGACTCAGACCTGCTGCTCGTCACCCCTGTTGCCTGGAGATGCTGTCTGGAGGAATCTGTTCAACTTCAGCCTGCTGGCTAGGACAGAGTGGGAGGGTAGTTTGTCCTGCAGCCCCACTGACAGGGGTCCGGAGGCAGGGACGCTCCAGCAGCCGCCAGAGAGGCCAGCTCCTCCGTCCCCTGGTTGGGCCGGGATGCCCGGTCAGTACCAGGGGGCTGGGGTGGGGCAGCTGCTGAGGAGTGTGGGCTGATGCCTCTTGGGGAGGAGTGGGACAGACAGAAAAGGGCTCAGCAAAGCAACATCCAAACAAGCAAATTTTCATAGAGTTGGGAGCAGGAGAGAGTCCAGATGCCCCCTGGTCCTTTCTCCCTCTTGTAGAGGCTTCTGGCTGATTACTGTTCCCTGCCTGCCCTGCGGGCCTGGGTTTGGCCATGGAGAGGGAAGGACCAGCTGGAGCCTGGTGGCTGCCTGTTCTGAGACTCCAGGAGGTCAATAGGGCGTGGGAGGGGGTTGTGGGTCATACTGGAATGGGTCCCATCCCTGTGGGTCCAGAGGGAATGGAGAAGTCCCAGGAGTCAGGCAGGCCCAGCTGTGTGTGTGTTGGCGGGGGAGTGTCTGAGGAGACCTAAGGGACTGCCACGAGTGGGGCGCCGGACCCAGAAGAATCACACTTGGCTCCTGGGCACTGGGAATCCCCATCTCCTGACGTTCTGCCACACCTGCTTTATGGCTTCTGTTCAAGCCTGGGGTGAGCCCAGAGGATGGGGGAGGAGCTTCATTCATTCCCGTGCCCCAGAGAGCAGACCTGGCTTCCCCATGGTGCCTGGAGAGCCTTCCTCTGCCTTGTGTACGCTGGCCCCTCCTGGGGAGGAAGGGGCATCAGCTGTAGCAAAGCGACCCAGGCCTGGGTTCTCAGCCTCATCTTTGGACCCTAGAGAGGTGTCTTCCTAAACCCCACCCCCCCCAGGGCCCTGGACACAGCCTCTCCCCATCATTCTTGCCCTTTGGAAGGAAGACAGCTTTTCTGGGTCTGGGACCCCGAGGGCAGCAGCTGGCCTTCTCTCCGGGGAGGATCCCTATGACAAGAACCTGCGTGGCCCCCATGGACAGGTTCTGTGCCAAGCACTTCACAGACATTAGCTCATTCAGATCTCTGGAGGAAGGTACTGGGGTTGCTAGGACCCCGTTTTACAGACGAGGAGACAGGCTCAGAGAGGCCGTTACTCACCCAGCAATCTGTCTGGGTGACTCTGCCCTGCTCCCTCCCGCCACCTCTGCTGGTCCTGGAGCTCCAGGAGAAGCAGGCCTGGAGCCCTGGGTGTCAGGCCTCACGCAGATCCGGGCTTGAGCCCCAGGCGGGCCTGCCGGACCAGCCAGAATGCAGGGGGGCCAGGCCTGGTGCTTGGAACCGGACCCTCCTCAGTGTCGCCCCATGGTGCGCCCTGTGCTCTGGGTGGGTGCCCGCCACGGGACGGGAGCTGAGTGTCCGGCCACACTGGGGATGCCTGAGCGAGGGCGGCTGGACATGCTGGATTCGGTCCGCAGCATTCCAGAATGTTGGCCAGGAAAAAGGTGAGGCCGAGAACACCGGCCTTTGGAAACCAGCTCATTCGCCTCTCCCTTCAAGCCTCTGTGACCTCCGGCGGGGTATTTAGTCTCTTTGCGTCTCACAGGCACGAGGGGGAATAGAAGTGCTGCCGCCACATGGATGTTGATGGTTAAGGTGGTAGTGAACGCAGCATGCTTTGTGTAGCGCGTGATGTCTCCGAAGGGCTCAGCCGATGGCTGTGCTTTCTCGAGTCACCTGCCCAGCGTGCTCCCTAAGGGCAGACAGCGCACACCAGAAATCCAGACTCACACTCATCCCAGCCACGGGGAGGGGGCAGGAGGCCGAGGAGATGAAGACGTGAGTCTGGCCCAGCAAAGGGAGAAGGGGCAGGTTTGTACTGGTGTCTCACCTGTTGGGCACGCTAGTGCTGCACCAGATAACGGCAGGAGATGATGGAGGGCTTCATGGAGGAAGGACTACAGCCTCTTTTTCTTTTCTTTTTTTTGTTTTTTAAGATTTTTTTTTAAAGATTTTATTTATTTATTTGACAGACAGAGATCACAAGTAGGCAGAGAGGCAGGCAGAGAGAGAGAGAGAGAGAGAGGAGGAAGCAGGCTCCCCGCAGAGCAGAGAGCCCGATGTGGGACTCGATCCCAGGATCCTGGGATCATGACCTGAGCCAAAGGCAGAGGCTTTAACCCACTGAGCCACCCAAGCGCCCCTGTTTTTTAAGATTTTATTTATTTATTTGGCAGAGCGAGAGAGATCACAAGTAGGCAGAGAGGCAGTGCAGAGAGGGAGGGGGAAGCAGGCTCCCTGCTAAGCAGAGAGCCCAAATTGGGTCTCGATCCCAGGACCCTGAGACCATGACCTGAGCTGAAGGCAGAGGTTTAACCTGAGCTACCCAGGCACCCTTCTTTTTTAATAATTTTTTTTACCATGCTATGTTAGTCACCACCCAGGATGTCATTAGTTTTGGTGCAGTGGTCCATGATTCATTGTTTGCGGATAACACCGAGTGCTCCGTGCAATTCGTGCCCTCCTTAATGCCCATCACCGGGCTCACCCATCCCCCCCCCCCCCCCCCCCCGCAAAACCCTCAGTTTGTTTCCCAGAGTCCACGGTCTCATAGTTCATCTTCCGCTCTGATTTCCCCCCCTTCATTTTTCCCTTCCTGCTCCTAATGTCCTCCATGCCACTCCTTATGTTCCACAAATAAGTGAAACCATATGATAATTGTCTTTCTCTGACTTATTTCACTCAGCATAATCTCTTCCAGTCCCATCCATGTTGATGCAAATGTTGAGTATTCCTCCTCTCTGATGGCTGAGTAATATTCCGTTGTGTATATGGACCACATCTTTATCCATTTGTCTGTTGAAGGGCATCTCAGCTCTTTCCACAGTTTGGCTATCATGGACATTGCTGCTAGGAACATCAGGGTGCATAAGACCCTTTTTTTCACTACATCTGTATCTTTGGAGTAAATACCCAGTAGTGCAATTGCTGGGTCATAGGGTAGCTTTATTTTTAACTTTTTGAGGAACATCCACACTGTTTTCCAAAGAAACAGTCAACAAAACAAAGAGACAACATATGGAATGGAAGAAGATATTTGCAAATGACACTACAAAGGGCTGATATCCAAGATCTGTAAAGAATTTCTCAAACTCAACGCTCGGAAAACAAATAAGTCAGAAAATGGGCAGAAGACGTGAACAGACACTTCTCCAGAGAAGACATACAAATGGCTAACAGACACATGAAAAAATGTTCAACATCATTAGCCATCAGGGAACTTCAAATCAAAACCACACTGGGGTACCACCTTACACCAGTTAGGATGGCAAAAATTGACAAGACCAGAAATAGCAGATGTTGGAGAGGAGGTGGAGAGAAGGGAACCCTCTTACACTGCTGGTGGGAAGACTAAGGCCTCTTTAGGAGGAGGAGTGAGCTGTGTAGGCAGGACAAGGGAATGGAGCAAAGGCTCAGTTCCATGAGGCAGTTTTCGTGGGGGGTGGGCGCTGCTGAGAGGTAATGCCAGGATCCCTTGGGAGAGGGAGCTTACTGGAGTTCTCTTGCTGTGATTCACCCCCAGGCTCAGAGTCAGGACCAGGAGATGGGCTGGATCAGAAGTTTCCAAATGTGGCTGACCTCGGAAGTCACCCAGGAGATGTAGGATACATCTGGACTTCTGGGCGCATCTCAGCCCTCTGGTCCTGGGGCCCATGAGTCTGGAGTTCACAGCGTCCCTTGTGATGCTGCTGGACAGGCAGGCTTGGGACCTCTGATCTGGGTGACCTGGTCGCGTCCTCGGCCAGGGAGGCAGGCACTAGATTTGTGAAGGTTCTGGGGCAACGCATGGCAGCATCCAGGACAACAGGAGAGGCAGACTGAGTGGCTGGGTCGGAGGGGGCTGTCCGGCATGGCCTGGGGCTCTCTCCTCCACCACAGTGAGGGTTTCTTCGGACAGATGGAGAGACAGAGAGCTGGTCACTGTCCTGGGCCTGGGCAGTGTGTGCAGGGATTAAGGGGGACTCTGGGTCCAGGCTTCTGTGTCCACATCCTGGTGTTACCACTCCCTGGCTCCCTTGGGCAAGCTACTCACCATTTCTGAGCCTTGGTTTCTAGCTGTAGAAGAGGGGGTTAGGACCAGTAAAGGGCTTAGAACCATGCCGAAGGTGTTCAGTAAAGGTTAGCCTTCTGGTACCACGATGTGGTAGAGGGAACTCAGCAAAGGAGCTTCAAGACGTCCACCGCATCCCCTCTGCCCTCCCCCCGCAGCGTGACTGCGGGGGGGCCCCCATCCAGCACCTTACACAGACACACACGCTGGCTTTTTCCACCCATGAAATGTGACACCTTTCCTGTCCCCAGCAGCCCCTGCCAAGGACAGGAGGGCGTCATAGCTGGCAACTCGCCTCTCCTCACTTAACCATCCAAGCCAGAACTGGGGGGGACTTTCCTCCAGTGGGAGCAGCACCCTGCTTTCCTGGTCCCCGCGGTCAGGTGGTGAGGCCTCCCCCCTCCACACCTGCCTAGTGAATCCACCCTTCCTCCCCAGATCCTTGGGGCCACTTCCAGTGGATTCCTGCCCAAACGGCTGGGCCGCCCCCTGCTCTGGGGCCAGCAGCCTGCCCGGCTCTGCCAGCTGGGCCAGCTTCGCCCAGCGGGACCCCTTTGTTCTCTCAGCCCGGGCTCCTCTTGCTTTCACAGAGCCCGGGGGCACAGGAAGGCCTTACTGGCCTGTGTTGGCGTGGCCACCTGCTGGGTCTGTTCACCCCGAAAAGCATTATGTCCTGGACCTCAGGGAAACAGTAATGAGTGCTACAAAAGAGGGGTAGGGGATCCTGCGTCTAAGGGCAGGAGAGGTCAGGAGAAATCTGAGAAGGCTTCATAGAGGTGGTGGCAGGACAGGGGTGTCACTGTCACTGGCCCCGGGACCTGGAGGAAGATTAGGGAAAGGGTAGAGAGAGAGGGGGACCTGGGGCAGAAGGGGAAGAGCCAGTAAGGTGAGAGCCCCGGCTGGGACAGAAGGAGTACGTCACTGGGCCCATCAGGGAGGGCCTTGAATGCCAGAGCACGGTGTTTGCCTCTCCCTGATCAGTCCTTGAAGTAGGTACAGAGGTCTCGGTTACCCGCGGGCAAGCAGATGATCCTCCTTCTCAGGACGTGTCAGTACTAGCCTGACCGTGTCACGGTGCCACACTTTATCTTCTCTCCTCTTGTCCTGTAATGTGGTTGGTTGGTTGGTTTTTTGAGAGAGCGAGCACAAGCTGGGGGAGAGGCAGAGGGAGAGGGAGAAGCAGGCTCCCTGCTGAGCAGGGAGCCCAGTGCTGGGCTCCATCCCAGGACCCCAAGATCATGACCTGACCCTAACGCAGACGCTTAACGGACTGAGCCACCCAGGTGCCCCTGGTCATTAGGGTTTTTATATCTCACGCCATCACAAGAGGGGGGAGCTCAGTGCAGTAAGGTCATTTGAGAGAGAGGTCACATTGATAGAGTGTTTATTACACTATATTGTCATTGTTCTGTTTTAGGTTGCTAATCTCTTACTGTGCCTGACTTACAATTAAACTGTATCCTAGATAGGGACATTCAGGAAAACACACAGTATATATGGGGTCTGGTACTCTCTGTGGTTTCAGGCATCCACTGGGGGTCTTGGACTGCATCGCCCACGGATAAAGGGGGGGGACTGCTGTACCGTTGGGTTTTGTTTTCTTTTTAAATAGTCTCTATGCCCTACACAGGGCTTGAGCTCCTAACCCCAGTATCAAGAGTCGTGTGCTCTGCTGACCGATCGAGCCAGCCAGATGCTCCTACCGTACTATTATTGTCCCTGTTTTATAAAGGGGAAAATGGAGCCCTGAAAAATTGAGGACTTGTCTAAGGTCATAGGACTAGTAAGGAGCAAAGCTTGGATTCTGACCAGGCAGGCCAGCTACGGAGCCTTTGTTCCTTAGATAACCCAGCTTCAAACTGATCTGGAAGGGACTTTCCCAGGGCTCCTGGAGATGCTGTCTGGGGTACTGTTTCCAGCAGGTTCCATTGCAAAGGTAAAGCCACACTACAGAGCCCAGAAGAGGTCTCTTGTTAAAAAGGCACGACAGCTGGTGTGGTCAGAGCTAAGGATTCCGTTCTTTCTTTTCCTCTTTCTTTCTTTCTTTTAAAGATTTTATTTATTTGAGAAGAGAGAGAATGATCAGGGGAGTGGTAGACAGAGGGAGAGGGAGAAGCAGACTCCCCACTGAGCAGGGAGCCTGACACAGGGCTCGATCTCAGGACCCTGGTATCATGACCTGAACCAGAGGCAGATGCTTAATTGGCTGAGCCACCCAGGCACCCCAAAAGCTAGGGATTTTGAATCACTTCCCACTCAGGGTCCACTCATAGGTTCTCCTGTGGTGGCCGAGTGAAGTTCAGCACGAAAGACTGTTGGGTTAGATGAACAGTGTGTGCCCTGGACACAGGCATGGAGAGTGGTGGTCATGCCTGGGCGTCTGGCCAGCACTGACCAGAGAGGTCCTCCTGGTGTCCAGCATTCAGGGCGAATCTTTGCCTCTGCCCCTGCGCAAGACCAGAGCCCCCTAAATCCAGGAAGACCCAGTCCCACAGTACAAGGTGCAGACACCTGTGCTCTGGACACCTCCTGTCATGCCGGTCAGTTCCCAGGGGGATGGAACTCTGGAGGAGAATCAGGAGACCTGAGTGCTGACCTTCAACATGTCCTTCCTACTTGGGCCTTGGGCCCTTATCTATAACGGGTGGACACGAGGACACATCCTGCTGGGATTTGCCACATCTGGGGACAGGGACCTGCTCCTGCCTGTCGCCCTTCCTTCTCCAGTGCCGTTCATCACGCCCTTCTCTGTCCGTAGACAACCTGTTAGTCCTGACGGTGGCCACGAGGGAGACGGAGGGGTTCCGGCGCTTCAAGCGTTCAGCTCAGTTCTTCAACTACAAGATTCAGGTGAGAGGCTCTCCGGGCAGGGCGGAGAGGGCAGGACAGCCAGGGGGTAGCGGGAGAGTCTAGGAGCTGGGCTTTTGCCCTTCTCAAACGGATGGGGACCACAGGAAAGGCTTCTGGAAGCTCTTAAGATGAGGAGGAGTTAGGAAGAGCAGGAGGGGGAGAACATAGTCAAATGTGGGAGGTGCTGGAGGTGGGAGAGTTGGGGGAGTGAGACAGGAGTTTGTGGCCCAGCTCATGCTAGGAGCAGGTATGTGTGGCTGGTTTAGAAGGCAGGGCTTTGGAACCAGCATTTCCACCAGGCCCCCCAGGTGATTTGGGGATAGCCCATAGTCTGGAGACTGCACCTGTGTAAACGCTGCTCTAAAGAAACACAGGCCGATGCCCAGTCCCCTTGATGTCCTCTGTGTGCAGTGTGTGGGACTTAGCCCTGCAGGAAGATGTTCCTCTATTCAGCAGAGTGTGTCAAGTGCCTCCTTCTGTCAGGGACAGTGGTGGGCACTGCGGATCAAATGGTGGCCAAGGCAGACCATGATACTGCCTACACAGCTTGCAATCTAGTGGCATTAAGCCAGAAAGAAAATGGATTAGTTCACATGAATGTGGTTGCAGCAGAGGGTTGCTTCAGGCATAGTTGGATCTAGGGGTTCAAGCTGCATGGTAAGGGTTTCGTCTTTCCATCTTTAGGTCCCGCTGGTCTTCATTAGCAGACATGTTTTCTCTGCATGGTGGCAAGATGACCACCAGCCACAGACCCACATGCCCCGCTCCTCAACCCGAGCAGAACTAGACAGATTTTCCTTAGTTTGAACAGAACAGTCCCAGGGAAGACTCTGAGGCCATGCTTAGGTCACACACTGAAACCCATGGTCCTGGGAAGGATGGAGCACTCTGATTGGTCGGGTGTGGTCACAGGACCCGCCCCCCCCCTTCCCGGGCCAAGGCCAATCAGCCTCACATACATTGTAGAATGGTTTCCCTATGGATGAAGGAGGAGGTCCTGGACAGACACAGGCAAAGATGGTCACGGTGCCGGTGGGGGTGGAATGTTGGCTGGCGAAATAGTTCTTCACCAAAAGCCCATGTTAAGGGGCCTTTCTCTACAGGCGTTGGGCCTGGGGGAGGACTGGAGTGGGGAAAAGGGGTCGTCGGCTGGCGGAGGGCTGAAGGTTCGGCTGCTGAAGAAAGCTCTGGAGAAGCATGCAGACAAGGAGGACCTGGTCATTCTCTTCACAGACAGGTAGATGGCGAGGGGACTCCTGGGCAGGGCCTCTCAGCAGAGAGATGGAATATTCTAGAATGAGGCCCTTGCAGGATAAGGGAGAAGGGGGGGGATCGCTCTAGCTAAGGTTGCCTATAGTTTTAGGGGATCCCCGAGCCCAGAAAAGACCATTTCCATTGGTGGTGAGAAGATGGGCAAGGGGGTCTGCCCAGGGGAGGCGGGAACCCTTCAGGCCAGGCCGGAGTCAACAGGACAGATGGATATCCCAGGGGTGACATTGGAGGAGATACCCTCGTGAGCCCCTGCTCACCTCTGTCCTGCTCCTGCCTCCCCCGGCTCCGGCCACAGCTACGACGTGGTGTTTGCCTCGGGGCCTCGAGAGCTCCTGAAGAAGTTCCGGCAGGCCAGGAGTCAGGTGGTCTTCTCAGCCGAGGAGCTCATCTACCCGGACCGCAGGCTGGAGGCCAAGTACCCAGCCGTGTCCGACGGCAAGAGGTTCCTGGGCTCTGGAGGTGAGGATCCTGGGTGCGGAGAGCGTGGCGGGGCTGGGCGGGCTCCGGAGGGGTCCTTCTGCTGCCGTCAGGATGGCCCCCCTGCCATCGACCTCATCTTATGGACACCCACCCTTCTGCACAGGGCAAAACCGCAGTCACCCCTAAATGTCCTCCCTTGGCTCCTCCCCCGCCCCTCAGTCTGGGGGGGCCGGTCATGCCCCTCCCACTCTGAACTGAAAGACCTCTCCACTGCACGCCCCTCCCCCCCACCCCCGTCCACTCCCACGGCCCCTGCCTCACTTGGCTCCTGGCCATTTGTGGTGGCATCCCCGTCAGCCAGCCTCTCCCCTCACCCCTTCCCGGCCATTCTCCATCCAGCAGCACAAATCCACACAAGTTGATGGCTTTTTGCTGCATGGGGAATAAAATCTGTATTTTAGGCCAGATTCCTCTGTCCAGCCCCGGAAGAGGCTCTGCCCCCCCCCCCCCCCCCCCCCCCCCCGCAGCCACGTTTCCCCGTTGGCTGGGAGAGTTAGCACTGTCTAGACGGCCTGGTCCTGGCCAGGGCTGGCGGTGTTCTCCCTTTACCTGTCTGTCCCCTTCTCCCTCTTCTCTTCTATCCTTACCAATCTGCACTGCGGCCAAGATGCTGTGGGGCTTTTTCCTCTAAGCCACCATGTGCCGTGTGACCTGGGCCCAGCCTCTGCCCTTCTCTGGGCCAAGTTTCCCAGATAACTAGAAGAGCGGCTCCTAGCCTGCCCCACCAGCCCTGCTCTCCAGGGTCTATCCATTCATTTGCCACCTGCCTGTGTGGTACCCAGCACCTGAGCTGGTGCAAGTTAGTGGGCACCCGTGATCTTTCTCCGTGAGCTCAGTGGGAACTTGTCACCAAGTGGCATTGGTTAGCAGGGTGCTTTCAGCCTGGAGACACTACCTCCGCTCAATCCAGGAGGGCTTCCAAGGGAAGGCGAAGGAGGGGGAGGTGAATGAAAGTGGATGCTGGAAAGAGTCTCCTGACTTGGAGGCCGGAAGCTGAGTGTCTGTCTCTGCGTGTCCTCACCAACCCGCAGGCTTCATCGGTTATGTCCCCAACCTCAGCAAACTGGTGGCCGAGTGGGAAGGCCAGGACAGTGACAGCGACCAGCTCTTTTATACCAAGATCTTTTTGGACCCAGAGAAGAGGGTAAGGGCGGGTGTGCGGGGCTAGGCTTCTGGGGTTGGAATGACAGCTTAGGCAGTAACTAGCTGTGTGACTTAGGCAAGTCATCCAACCTCTCTGTGCTATATTTTTTAAATCTGTAAAATGTAGTAATGGTGGTACTTTCCCGTCAGGATATTGTGTGGATTAAATTAATGTACTTACAGGACTGAGTGAATGACAGTAAAGCAACAACTAAGCCTTTGTTGTCATCCTGGTGGTTGTACTTGGACTAGCTATTTTCCTTAGATGCCTTCCGACTCAGAAAGTCCCTGGTTCTCTGCAAGTAGAGCCATGGGACCAGTAGATCTAAGGCGGCCAGCCGCCCCGGTGTGACAGGGCAGAATGGGTGCAGGGAGAGGAAGTGGCAGAAGTAGGAGGCAGGCTCCCCACACTGGGCGTGATGGGGCCCATCCCCCGCCAGGGTCTGTCCCTGCTGCAGCCTGGTGTCCTCTTTCCTGCAGGAGCGGATCAACATCACCCTGGACCACCGCTGCCGTATCTTCCAGAACCTGGATGGAGCCCTGGGTGAGCAGCCCCCACGGGGTGGGGGATCCTGAGAGGGATGTTAGGAAGGAGGTGAGGATTCCAGGCAGGGCCTGAGCCCAACGAGGAGGATGGGCTGGTTCCTCTCTGGCCATTGTGCTGGGAGGTCACCTGCCCCATCCTGAGGTCCCCAGAGGCCACCTGGATGTCCTAGGGCAGAGCTTGGGTCTCTGGGGGTGGAGAAAGGACCAAGAAGTCAGTGTGAGAGCCTGCAGGACACCCGGGCAGGGGACAACCGCTCAGCCTGGGAGCAGCTGGGCAATGCACACCGTGGGTACCTGCCCCCTGTCCTGGGGCCCTGGTTCTTACAGGTGAGCGGGCTCCCCTCCTTCCCTGCCCTCCCCCTCCCAGGTGAAGGCTTCCTGGACTGAGCTGACAGGAGGGTGATAGATGACTTGGGAAGCAGAGAGGCTGCCTGGTCCTTAAAACCAGAAACCCCCTGGGGCTGGCCCCAAATCCATGGCTGATGACAACAGTCCTTTGCCTGTCTTCCTGGGTGACCTTGGGCAAGTCTCTCTCCCTCTCTCTCTCTCTCTCTCTCTCACACACACACACACACCCTTTAGGCCTCATTTTCCCGTCTTTAGAAAGGAATAGTTAGACCCAATAGCTAATTGGTGATTTTACGGGGTAAATGGAATCTTGGTTTTTGAGAATCCAGTCAATACTATGATTCCTTTCTCGGGAAGGTGCAGAAACAGCCGTACCCTTTTGTCTGTGGCTTCTGGGAGTGCGTGGACCTACATTAAGAAGCCGGGTCCAGAACATCTTTTGGGGAAGCCAAGAGCTTGCACGGGGGGGGCGCCCTCACGTGATCACCCACACAGAGGGCCTCCATCCCTGGTATCTTCCAGGCCTCTGAGGACAGGCCCCTCTGCGTTTATAACTGTCAGAGAGGCAGCTCTCCTGCTGTCTCATGGGGTCAGAGCAAAGAGGTTAGGACCCTGCTGGAGGAATCCTCTCCACCAGGACGGGATCTGTCCCCAACCCTGGCCAGGGCTTCCGCTTGGGCTGGTGCATTCTCAGTGCTGCTCTGCACACTCCCAGGCCCTGTTCTGGGGGCTTTTCTCTGAGTTGGAGCTGGAGCTGGGATGTCTCAGGTCTTCGCTTTGTCCCCCCCCCCACCTCTGGCTCTAAGAAGTCATCACAATAAATTCCGGGGGTTGCTGTGGACTCCATGTGCCAGGCAGGGTGCTAAGTGCTTGCCCAGCATGGACTCCTCCCACTCTTAATGCCATTTCACAGATGAGGAAACTCGAGGCTCGAAGAGGTGGTGTTGGTGGCCTGGAACGTGCCCTGGGCAGGAGCCAGGATTTGAGCTTAGCCTCTGGGCCTGACGCTGGATGTGTCTGTGCTTTCTGACCCCCAGATGAGGTCGTGCTCAAGTTCGAGATGGGCCACGTGAGAGCGAGAAACCTTGCCTATGACACTCTCCCGGTCCTGATTCACGGCAATGGGCCCACCAAGGTAGGGGGAGGCCGCAGTCCACGGGAGAGAGTGAGAGAGGGGCCGGAGACCCGAGTCTGTTTTCACCATGATCCCCTGGCTTCTGCTTGAGGTCAGGGCCAACCCCCCCGCCCTGGGGCCCTGTTGCCATCTCACTGCCTGTCCTCACGTCTGAGTTCAGCGTGGTGCCTTGTCTCCTTGCTGTGGTCGTCAGTGATGTTCATCCCTGCTCAACCACAAGACACAGAAGAGGTCACTGTCCCCATCAGGGCCTCAGCTGGGCCACCTGAGTCATCCGTACCCCATCCTCCCAGGGCAGACTTGTTTCTTCAGGCAATAAACATTTACAGAGCGTCTGCACCAGGACATAAGGCAGAGTCAGTCATAAGCGGGAACAGACTGGTTCCTGTGCTCTTGGGGCTCAGAAGGGGCTGGGGTGCAGGCCAGACCTCATGGGCTCTGGGGAGCCAGCCCTGGCTCACAGCAAGTTGCTTCAAGTGTGGTCCTTGGCCCCCGCCGCTCCCTGCAGTGTGTCAGAGTCACGTGGCCAGGAGAGAATGGGGCGAGTGTGAAAGCTGATTTCCTGACCCCGCCCCAAAGCTGCTCAGTGGGGCTCTCTGGCGTGGGCGGCGGGCAGCTATCGGCATTTACACGCTCCTGGCAGATCCAGAGATGGTGTGGCCGCATGCCAAGCCCCACTCTGTCCTCGGAGCTGCTTTGGTGATCTCCAGGGGGACGGAACATTCTCTCCAAAACCTGCCCCAAGTAAAGTCACATTCCTGTCCCCTTAGGGGGTTGGGGAGCAGGTACCCCAGGGGCTGAGCGACATGTGACTCAGTGGGTACAGATGGGCGGGCCGGCCCCAGACCCCACGTCTCAGCCCCACGTTTCCCCACAGCTGCAGCTGAACTACCTGGGCAACTACATCCCGCGCTTCTGGACCTTCGAGACAGGCTGCGCCGTGTGTGATGAGGGCCTGCGTAGCCTCAGGGGGATTGGGGTACGCTGCCAGGCGTAAGGGGCTCGGTCTCCTTGGATGGGGAGGATGAGTGATTCTGGAAGAGGCTGTTGTCTTTGGTGGGAGGTAAAAGGATCACCTTCCTGTCTGGGGTTCCATTTTCCTCTTCACCCGGGCTCCTCCTCCTGGAAGCCTTCTCAGATTACTTACGGCTCCAGCTCCTACCCCGCCCCTACCCCGCCTCCAGCCACGCCAAAGTTCTGGTTCCTTCGCCTGATTCCTCTCCTACAGCGCCCCCTCTCATCTTACGAACCTCACTCCTCCTTTATAGCTCATTTCACACCCATGCCAGCCAGGCCCTCTGACAGCAGGCCATCAGCCGGTCCTGGCTCCAAGTCGAGGCAGACTCTGCCCAGCTGGGACTCTCTCCTCCTGCTTCCTTCTGCTTCCCTGCCTGGCCCTGCCTCTGCCTGCCTGCACGTGGCTGCTTGGAGCTGCCTGGCCCAGGTCCCCTTTCCTGCTAAGTCTGCACACCTCCGCTCTGGCCCTGGGTCCCTTGGGCCACCCGGTGGCTCGACATCGCCAGCCCTTCACACTGCCCCCCCTCCCCGCCAATGCAGGATGAAGCTCTGCCCACGGTCCTGGTCGGCGTGTTCATCGAACAGCCCACGCCCTTCCTATCCCTGTTCTTCCAGCGGCTTCTCCGCCTCCACTACCCCCGGAAGCAGATGCGGCTTTTCATCCACAACCACGTGAGTAGCAGGTGGCTGGCGTACTGGCCTGCCTCACGGGGTGGCCTTGGACATCAGGGACTGGCTGCAGCAGCAGCATCTGGGCCAGATGGAGGCGGCCCGGCTGGGTACAGGTGTGACCTTGGGTACAGTCCTCAACCTTTCTGTGTTCGGTTTTCTCCTCTCTCAAATCGGGATAGAAGCGTGCTGACCACGTGGGTTTGCTGCAGGGATTCCGCAAGTGGGCACGTGGGACGCAGGGGCCCCTGCCACGGGGGAGGCATACACTAGGCGCTCCTGGCTGTCAACGTTGGCCTGGTTTCTCTCCCTGCCTCATTCAGGTCCTCCTGATACGATTCGGTGACAGATGGGTTCTCCTGCCCCGCGTACCTTCTGGGGAATCGGGGAGAGCTCTGAGGCCTGCTGTTTTGTGGGGAGCAGGCCCGGGCTCAGTATTCCCAGCTCCCTCCCTCTCCTCTCCTTCTTAGCTGGATCAGGTCCCAGCTCTGCTTTTGCTTATCCCAGTTTCCATAACTAGGATGCCAGATACACTCTCCGGTCCTCCCTGTTGTCAAGGCTCCTTGTCTTCAGTGTCCTCTCAGCTGCTCCTTCTAGCGTCAGCGCTTTCTGAGACCTCTCAGCCCTGACAGTCTGCACCGTGCCCAGGGCCCCGTGGCCCCACGCTTGTGTCTGCCTGGGCCACAGACGTTCGTTCAGCTGTGCCCCGTGGAAAGAGGAGGAGGGTGTGGGCCCGGCCCTTGGGAGGCTCCCAGCTTCCCTGGAGACATGAAACAGCACAGCCATGAATTCTGGCTTGGTGACTTGGCGTGGAAGAAGACTGCCGTCCCAGGCCGTCTCTGGGCCCTTCTGTGTGCCCTGTCTGACTTGTTGGCTCCTGACAGTGACCCTGTGAGGAAGGCACAATCGCCCTTCCATTTCACAAGAGAGGAAATGAGAACTGAGACAGGGGAGGTGGCTGGCCCAAGGTCACACAGCTACTGTAGCAGAGCCGAGCTGCACTCTAAATCCTGGGTTTGGTTCTAAATGTCCTGTTCATTCTGCTTTCCCAGGCAAGGGGCCCCTGGTATGGACTGTTGTTTTTCCAAGGTGGTCCAAGGATCACCTAGAGCAGATCCCTGGGCCGTACTCCAGACCAGAAAAAATGACTCTGGATATGGGGCCTGTGGGATCAGGGGTGCTGTCCTAGTGACAGAGGCTCTTAAGAGGCCGGTGGGCCTGGCCTGGTTAGGGGAGGATGGTCAAGGATGGCTGGGGAAGGGCACTCCAGGCAGAAGGCCTGGCATGGGCAAAGGTCTGGAGTATGCCAGGAACGAAGGGGAGTGGCCTGCGGTCGCAGAGGGTGCTATGGTCCTGGGTGGGGGCGGGGGGTAGAACCTGTGTCCTCATCTTCTCCCTCCCATCCCCCACCCCAGGAACCACACCACAAGGTTCAAGTGGAGCAGTTCCTGGCAGAGCATGGCGACGAGTACCCGTCCGTGAAACTGGTGGGCCCCGAGGTTCGGATGGCCAACGCCGACGCCAGGAACATGGGCGCGTGAGTTGGGGACCAGAGCGTCACAGTTGTCTCTGCTGACGGTAGTGGGGTGGGAGGGTGGGGGGCATGGTGTCAGGAGCATCAGGGCCAGGAGACAGGTGTTCAGAAGCCTGTGTGTGCTCTCCGGCAAGTTCCTGCCCCTCTCTGGGCCTCAGTGTCCCCGTCTGTCAAATGGGGAAATGGTCTCTGCCCTACCCACCTGGGGGCTCCTGGGTGGGGCCGAGCAGTGTCCTTTGGGTGCAGGAAGGAAATCTGAAGAAAGAGGAAGAACCAAAGGGCCAGAAGTAGATAAATATGCTGACAGAGACCATCTCTGATTTTTCCCCAATCATTCCAACGAACAAACAAGTCATCTGTTGACCGTGGCTGGTGAACTTTCCCGGAAAGGACTAGGTAGTAAATCCGTGTGCTTCGGCCCTGTGACTGTAGCTTGCTGGGCGTGACTGCGCGCCAACAGAGTTTTATTTATGGACCCTGAAATTTGAATTTCATATGGTTTTTACATCACTTTTAGAAATTTTTTCCCCCAGCCATTTAAAGCTGCAAAACTCCTTAGCTCAGGAGCTGTGCCATACCAGGCAGGGGCTGGATTTGGACTGTGGACTCCAGTCTGCTGAGACCTGAGCCAGATAAATGAAAAGAACATACATTCATAAGGCTTTCGGGCCAGGTCACCAAGTCGCACTTCGGGAGGGCAGGACCAGTGTACGCCCTAGCCCTGGTAGTGTAGGAAGCTGGGGGCCATGCTCTCCTCAGTACGAGTGTTTTTAGGGCCCCTGATACCAGTTGCTGAGTGAGCTCTGGGTGCTGATCGAGCTCTCGCCTTGAGAGCCTGGCTGCCCGGGATCTGGGTCCGAGCCTGCACCGGGGCTGGCCCGACCCCTTTAAATACCCGGGGCTGGGGGGCGCCTGGGTGGCTCAGTGGGTTAAGCCTCTGCCTTCAGCTCAGGTCATGATCTCAGGGTCCTGGGATCAAGCCCCACATGGGGCTCTCTGCTCAGCAGGGAGCCTGCTTCCCCCTTCTCTATCTGCCTGCCTCTCTGCCTACTTGTGATCTCTTGCTCTGTCAAATAAATAAATAAAATCTTTAAAAATAAATAAATAAATAAATAAATACCCGGGGCTGGTTCCCTGTGGTCATGGACGGGGACAGACCTGGAGAGCCTGGCTGCGGGACTCTCTGGGATCCCGGCGCCCGAGCCCCAGCCCCGCTGACCCCGGGTCCCCAACCCACAGGGACCTGTGCCGTCAGGACCGGAGCTGTACCTATTACTTCAGTGTGGACGCCGATGTGGCTCTGACGGAGCCGAAAACCTTGCGCCTGCTGATCGAGCAGAACAAGTGAGCAAGGGAGGCTGTGGGTGGGCCTTGGCAGTCGGCAGGCAGGCCCTCCGAGCCCCCCTCCGCCCCCGCTCCTGCTCCCGCTCCCGGCCCACCACACCGCGCCTGCCTTCTTCGCCTTCACCTCGGCCTCCCCTGGGCCTGCCCCAGCCTGGCACCCTCGTCTCCAGAATGTTCCATCCTCCCTGCTACAAGCCACACTGCCCCTTCCTCCCTCTGCCCCTGGCTGTCCTGTTGGAGGGGGTGGGGGCCCCAGCTGGGCCAACCCCCCCCCACTCTTGGCCCTGCCCCAGGGGGTGCTTGCAGGTTGAAAGGCCCTCGCCCTGTCCTTCCCCACATCCAGTTAGATCTGCCCCGGACCTGTGTTCCCTTCCTCAGGAACGTCATCGCCCCCTTGATGACCCGCCATGGGAGGCTGTGGTCAAACTTCTGGGGCGCGCTGAGTGCGGACGGCTACTACGCCCGCTCCGAGGACTACGTGGACATTGTGCAGGGCCGGCGTGTGTGAGTACCTGCGGGATGAGAACCCCCTCATCCGTCTGTCCATGACCCCCCCCCCCCCGCCATAGTCCTGTCCTTGTTGCCCTCAAATTCCTGCTGGACCCAAAGCAAAGAAGACTGCAGTCAGACACACGGAAGGACTTCCTGACAATTATCCTGGGCCCGTGTACCTGAATCAGCACTGCTGTGCCCTTCCAGCCTGTGACTTCCTCCTCGTCCCGGGGCCCTGGCCCCCAGCCTGTGACCAGCCTGCGGCCGCCTTCCATCTTCTTCTCTCACCCTTAGTGGCGTCTGGAACGTGCCGTACATCTCGAACATCTACCTGATCAAGGGCAGTGCCCTGCGGGCTGAGCTGCGGCAGACAGACCTGTTCCACCACAGGAAGCTGGACCCCGACATGGCCTTCTGTGCTAATATCCGTCAGCAGGTCGGCCTGGGCTGGGCACTCAGAGGAGGCCCTGTTGATAGAGAAGGTGGTCTGTGTCTGCTACCTTATGCCCTGGAGTTTCTGAGATGCCAGGGCCTGGTGGGGGGCACTTGGAGCAGCAGGCATGAGGGCTGGTCCTTGGGGTCCATGGGGATCCCTTCAGTGGACCCAGTTTCCGCACCCCTGTTTCATGTACATTTTCAACAGAGCCAAAAAACCTCTAAACTTCCACCTAAATATACCCAAGTAGTGTGTCTGAGAGATACCCTTGCCCGCCCCCTGTGCCCCACCCAGTACGTTTTCGTGGTTATTTTTTTAAAAATGACGGCATAATGATGTCTGCCCCATGCCCCAAACTTCAGGAGCAGACACCATGCTTTGCTTTCACACATTCATCCTTTCATCCCCATTCGGTCCTCCAGGAAGCCCTCCTTGATTGTATCCCATGTCAGGCCTGGGCTGGGTGCTGGGGAGATGAGATGGGGTGACCCACACTTGGTTCCCTGACCTCCAACTTAAGGGGCAGAGGAGGCTGCCGCCGAGCCTCTCCTGGGCCGTGCGTGGGACTGTAGGGGTGGGGGCGTCTCTTCCATCCGACCTGTTCTCCCCAGGACGTGTTTATGTTCCTGACCAACCGGCACACCTTTGGCCACCTGCTCTCCCTGGACAGCTACCAGACCAGCCACCTTCACAACGACCTCTGGGAGGTGTTCAGCAACCCCGAGGTGAGGCCGTAGCTGGACGGGCAAGGGAGGGAGAAGAAGGGACCCCCGTGAGCCTGTGGGGGTGGGTGTGCTCCTGCTTAGCCTGAGAAAGGCTGTGGACCCCTTGGGACACGTGCTTTCCTCCGCCCCAGGGATGGTTGGCCGGTGGGAGGGCTCTTGGGCGGCAGCGCCACCTAGTGGAGGAGGAAGGATCAGGAACCAGGTCGTCTGTGGACCATCCGTGGAGCCTCTCGGTCATTGGGGCCTCGGTTCTCTTAGCTCTAAAATGGGTATACTGCCCCAGCCTCACTCACTTCTGAGGGCGTTGTGAGGATCAGAGGAGGAGAAAGTACTGACAGCGTTCCTAGGCGTTGCGAGCTTGTGGCTGACGTGGGTGCACGCACAGACCCGCACACCTGCACACGCATTGTAGGTACCCGTGCAGACACCAGCTCCTGCGGGCACACATTCACCCACATGGCACGGGGCCTGGGGGGAGGAACCGCCTCTTGCAGCAACTTGCAACTCCCTGGAGTTGGGCTTGGGGTGAGCCCCAGCTGGCCCAGGCCAGGCCTGAGGATCCCAAATGCCCCCGCCCCCCGCCCCCCCAGGACTGGAAGGAGAAGTACATCCACGAGAACTACACCAAGGCCCTGGCGGGGAAGCTGGTAGAGACGGTAAGGACTGGGCACCTCTGGGAACAAAGCTCCTGGATCTCCACCCTGCACCTGCCGAGAGGGAGGAAGGGCAGAGGGAGGAAACTAGCTGCCCCGGGGGATGCGGGGAGGCACCTTTCTGGGGCCCGGCAGTGCTTGGGCGATGGAGCGAGTCGTAGGATGGCCCTTCCTTCTGTTGGCCCTTCCCAGCTGGAGTCTGCAGGGGCCTTGGGAACCGTGAGTTTCTCTTCTGGCCCAGGTGAGAAAGAGAAAAAAACGTCCCCAGATGTGGTCTCAGCTAGGAACCAGGGGCCAGTAGCGAGAAACTGTGCACGTTCCTTTCCTGGCCCTGCACCAGGAGCTCTGTGACCCCGGCTGAAAAGGGCGAGCACTGAGCTCTGCTTCCTTCCCCCTGTAGCAGCTGGCAGACAAGGGCGTGGGGACGGGCCTGGGCTGCATGAGGGGCCTTGCCTGTGGGGGCAGGGGAAGGTGCAGCGGGGCCCCTCTGGACCCCTGTCACTGAGTCCCCGCCCTCCCCAGCCTTGCCCAGACGTCTACTGGTTCCCCATCTTCACGGAGGCAGCCTGTGACGAGCTGGTGGAGGAGATGGAGCACTACGGCCAGTGGTCTCTGGGCGATAACAAGGTGGGCACGGTGCCTGGGCTGGGGTGCGGGGAGGCCACCCCTCCGCCAACACCTGCCCTCTGGGCTCTTGCCCTGGCGAGCCAGCCAGCCTCTCTGGCTCTTCAGACGGGTGGTTCTGGCACTTAAGAGGAGGCGAACGCTGAGAAATGGGATGGAGTGTGGGTGCCCAAGCTGCTATGACCACGAGCCGTGGTGACCTGGAGCCTTCTTAATCTGGAATTGCTAGATTTCCGGTTTCTGGTTCGCTCTTAGAATGACGTAGCTTCCTTCACTGGCTTGGGTGAGTCATGGGAGTGGACTGAGCGAGAGTGGGATGAGGAAGAATTAGGAACATGGGTGCCACGTTCGCCAGACAGCAGAAGCAAGTGGCGTGTTGGGCCGAGAGGCTTTGAGTTCCCCAGAAGAGGAATCCGGTACCTGCACTCATCTTGGAAAGTTCAGGGAACTTTTTTTTTAAGATTTTATTTATTTGACAGATCACAAGTAGGCAGAGAGGTAGGCGGATGGTGGGGGGAAGCAGGCTCTCTGCTGAGCAGAGAGCCCGATGTGGGGCTCGATCCCAGGACCCTGGGATCATGACCTGAGCCGAAGGCAGAGACTTTAACCCACTGAGCCACTCAGGTGCCCACCATTTTTTTTTTTTTAAGGGAGGGGAAGGGATGGCAGAAGGAGAGGGAGAGAGAGACCCTTAAGGAGGCTCCACTCCATGCTTGGCATGGAGCCTGATGCAGGGTTCGATCCCGTGACCCTGAGATCATGACCTGAACCGAAATCAAGTCAGACACTCAACCGACTGAGTCACCCAGGAGCCCCAAGTTCAGGGAGCACTTTTGTTTATTTTTAAGATTTTATTAATTTATTTGACAAAGAGAGAGCACGCACCAGCAGGGGGAGTAGCAGGCAGAGGAAGAAACAAGCTCTGCTAAGCAGAGAGCCTGACTCAGGGCTCGATCCCAGGACTCTGGGATCATGACCTGAGCTGAAGGCAGATGCTTAAGGGACTGAGCCACCCAGGCATCCCTAGGGAGCACTTTTCAAGGCACATGACCCTCTGGGCCTGTGCGTCTCAGAGCCTAATTAACCTTTGACCTGGCAGCTGGACCACCCTGTGGTTCCGGTTCCCAGCCTAAGCCACATGCTTCCGTGGCTGAGCTAAACTCTAAAAGCCAGTAACTGGGACAGTCCAGGCTTTCTGGGGTCTGGCTGGCCCGCATGCTCCAGGGACTAGGTCAGCGCTGGGACTTCAGTGCCCGAGCTCACCCGGGGCCCCCTGCACTGGTTTCCTCGGTGGTGTCACAGATCCCTACAGCACCTCACGGCCTCAAACAACACCCAGGAGTCCTCCACGGGTTTCTGCAGGTTGGCAGTCCCGGGTGGTTTAGCCGGGTTCTCCGCTCAGGGTCTCACGAGGCTGCCGTCGAGATGTCAGCCAGGACTTGGGTCTCTTCTGAGGCTCGAGGTCCTACTCCGAGCTCCTGGGGCAGAATTCATGGCCCTGCTTCCTCCAGCCGGCAGGACAGTCTCTGTCTTCAAGATCTCCTTTTAAACATCCTCTCTTGTTGATTAACCTACAGTCAGCAGACTAGGGACCTCAGTTCTCTCTGCAGAGCCCCCTCCCTTGGCCCTGTACCCTGACTTTTTCCCATGGCGTTCACAGGTCAGGGGGTGGGGGTCAGACAGCCCGCACACCAGGCGGCCACCTCTGATTTCCGCTAACTCCGCTCCCCTCGGTCGTTTCCAGGACAACCGCATCCAGGGCGGCTACGAGAACGTGCCGACCATCGACATCCACATGAACCAAATCAACTTTGAGCGGGAGTGGCACAAGTTCCTGGTGGAGTACATCGCCCCCATGACAGAGAAGCTCTACCCCGGCTACTACACCAGGGTGGGCGCCCCAGGGAGGTGGCCGGGATGGGGGCAGGGCCAGACTGGCTTGGCAGGAGGAGAGAGAGCAGCCCCAGCTTGCGGGAGAGGCCTGAGCATTTGGTCTCCGGGTGGGAGTGCCTTCTCCTCCCATGGTTGGGGTCAGGGGGCCTCTGGAAGGGTCCAGGGAAGGGCCAGCCCACCTTGCCTCTGACCTCTGACCTCACCCCTGTGACCCTGTCCTCTGTGATGCCTCTGCTGGCAAGCCAGGGCACCCATTCCTCTCCAGCTCCCCACCGAGAATCTGTTGACCGCCCCTTTGGCTTTTACCCTCCTTCCCTCCCTCCCTCACGACCTTGTGCACACGCTTTCCTCCCGACACCTGCTCCCACTGCCTGGGCCCTGCCCTCAAGGAATTGACAGCCTGCCTAGTTGCCACGAAGGCTTGCAAGGATTCGATTCACTCCTGCCCTGCTTCCCTTCCCTCCTCTCCTTCTCCCTCTCCCTTCTCCCTCGCCTTCCCTTCCTTCTGTCCTTTCCTCCCTCCGCACATTTTTACTGAGAACCTTCCCTGGGCTGAGCTCTGGGGAGCACTGCGTGAAACAGACCCGCCCCCCGGGAGCCAGCGTCCCCAAGACCGGATGAGGGGTCTCTTCTGTGCACCCCAGCCTTTCCTGCTCTCCGTCAGCCCCTCTCCAGCCGGTTCTCTTTCCCTCGACACAGGCCCAGTTCGACCTGGCCTTTGTCGTCCGCTACAAGCCGGACGAGCAGCCCTCCCTCATGCCGCACCACGACGCCTCCACCTTCACCATCAACATCGCCCTGAACCGGGTCGGCGTGGATTACGAGGTGGGCAGCTTACAGGGTGATGGAGGAGGGCTCAGTGGTGGGGCCCGGAGGGCCCGGGGCCGGAGAACTGGTGAGAAAGAGACGGCCTCCGTGCTATAGGGAAGGAGCAGAGCAGTGGCACAGGAGTTAGAGGTCAGCCTGCGCAGACCTGGGGCCCCACCTGCCCCGCTCTCGGCAGCTCCGTGGCCTCAGGCCTCAGGCTCTCCGTTTCCCCACATCTTAGATGGGGAAACGTGGGGTGCCCTCCGTAGAAATGCTGTGAGAATTCCATGAGCCCATCCAGGGGAGAGCTTACGTGGACACCCAGTAAGCACTCAAGGCCCGAGAGCCGTCGGTGATGCGGAGTGTAGGATTTCCACCATTCTTGGGAGTTAGAATGGGGGTCAGCCCATTCTTACTGGGGAGGGATGGGGTCAGGCCGGGTGTGGGGCTCAGGCCTGTGGCTGGAGGAGAGCTGGGGAAACCAGGAGGATGGGGGTGGAGAGGGGACAGTTCTGGGGGCCTCAGGGCCCCACAGGAGGCCTCTGGGTTTGATCAGCTGGGGGCCATTCTTTCATTCATTCCTTTACTCGTGCCTTAAGCTGCTGGGTCGGAGTGTTTCGGGGACTCAGTCCGGGGCTGGCCGCGGTGAAGGACACCCATACAGACACCTCTCATTTTCTTGAGAGTTCACCATGTAAACAGGGGGTTCTCCTAGGGGACAGTTTTGTCCCCCAGCCTCCCAGCCCCCGGGGATATTGGCAATATCTGAAGACATTCGTGGTTGTCCCGATTGTGGCGGTGGCGCTGACAGCAAGTAGAGGCTGGGGCGCCCAGGACAGCCCCCCCGCTAAGGGACAATGCCCTCGCCCCTGGTGGCGATGGTCGCACAGCAGTACGCGTGTACTTAGTACTTAGTACCACCGAACCGCGTGCTTCGGAATGTTTACGTTGGTAAAACTTACGTCACGTGTTTCTTTGGCCCGATTTTAAAAAAAAAAAGAAAAAAATTTTCTGGCCCCAAACGTCCACGGTGCGGCGGTTGAGAACGCCGTCCCTAAGCTCTTACTCGTCTCACTGAACTCTCATGACCCTGTGAGGTTTAATGCCCATTTCCCAGAAGGGGAAACTGAGGCTTGGGTGAGGTAGAAAGTTGGTTAAGCAAGCACGGATCTGGCATTTGGCCAGGGCTGCCTGACTCCCAGGCAGGGGGTCTGGCTCGTTCTGTCTTGGCGGAGTGTCTTCCTCCGGCGGCTGTGGCCGAGACTCCACGTAGCATCCCGGGTGGCTGCGCAGGGGGCCGCAGGGAGAATCCGGCGTGGGGGTGGGGGAAGGGCCCAGCCTCCTCTGACGCCTCCTCCCGTCTTCCAGGGCGGGGGTTGTCGCTTCCTGCGCTACAACTGCTCCATCCGAGCCCCACGGAAGGGCTGGACCCTCATGCACCCCGGGCGACTCACGCACTACCACGAGGGGCTCCCCACCACCAGGGGCACCCGCTACATCGCTGTGTCCTTCGTGGATCCCTAATCGGCCAGGCCAGGCCGCCTCGGACCTCTTCCTCTTTGCCAACAACCACTGCCCAGCAACACTCTGGGGCCTCGGGGTCCCGGCCTCCAGGCTCTTGACCTCCATTGCTCCTGGAGCCTCCGTCGGACAGACTCGGCCATGAGCCAGAGGCAGAGCCCACCTCCTCGGCTGGGGCGTTCCTGGGGCTCTGGACCCAGCCCCGGGAGACACTGTTCGTGTTCATTGCTTTGTAGCAACTTGTCCCTTTCCCACCTGGCTTCCTAAAAAAAACCCAGTCCTCTTCCTCGGCTTCTCCTGTGGCCTGGACTTGAGCAGAGCAAGGACTTAGCCAGCTGCCCAGAGAGGCTCTAGGGACGAGAAGGCAGCCCCAGGACTTCTGCTCCAAGCTTCCGGGCAGACACAGAGACTGGATCAGATTCAAGCCCCCTCCCTGCCCCCGGGGACTGCTGAAGCCCCTTCCTCATCGGCTCCTGTCGTGGGAGCAGAGCCTCGTTCCCTGGAGACGATGACTCAGAAAATCTCCTGGGAGATGGGAAGTTGTTGATGCCACAGCTTCGTCCTCGACGTGGGGGTGGCGGGGGAGTGAGACGCCCACACACGGCAGCACGTCGCCCTGTCCTGGACGCCTCCGGAGGGAGGGATGGACGGTCAGAAACAGGAGAGTTTCTATTAAAGGTCATTCACACCATGGAGTGGGAGATGCTTGTGTGGGCGAGTGTGTGCGTGTTAGGGCAGGTGTCTGTAGGGAGCCGTCTAAGAGCCCCCTGGCTGGCCAGAAAGGCCCTGTCAGTAGACTTGGTGGCTTGTGTTTTCTAAATGCGGTGGTATGTGATCCCTGAGTCATCTGTGTGTTCCAGAAAGCCTTACCTGCGAGCCAGGCGTGGGCTCCTGGGGCTTCCTCCTTCATCTCTCAAGATCTGCCAGTGTTCCCTCCTCCCCGAAGCCTTCACTTCACCTTCCCGCAAAACAGGAATCTCGGAGGACACAGAGCTCCTGGTGGCCCCCAGCATGCCCGGGACAGACTCTGCCTGTAGCACTGATAACATTTCAGGGTGTTCGTTAATCATGAGGGCCAACACCTCCCTTTTCCATCAGGTGGGAAGGAGAGGGAGAAGCAGGCTCCCTGCCAAGCAGAAAGCCCAACACGGGGCTCGATTCCGGGACCCCGGGATCATGACCTGAGCCGAAGGCAGATGCTTAACCCACTGAGCCACCCAGGCGCCCCTGTCATTTCATTTTTATAGATGAGGAACTGTAGGCTTGGGGAAGCCCAGCAAGGTCACAGAAGTAAGTGGTAAAGGAGAGGGGTTTGACTGATGTCGCTGGACGCCTGGTCCCTTCCCCCCGAGGTGCCCTGCAGTCAGCAGTGGGGCCAGAAATCCGAATTGCAACACGGTCCATGGTGACCCAGTGTGGTAAGTGTCTCAGTGGCCAGAAGAACCACAGAGAGCAGCGGGAAGCTTCTGGGTCTTCTGGGACACTGTGCTTCTCAGCTGAGGGTGATTTCCTTCCCTGGGGGATATTTGGCAATGTCTGAAGTCATTCTTGGTTGTGACACCTGGGAAAGGGGGGCAGCTGTCACCCATGGGTAGAGGCCTTAACCACCCTACAAGGCACAAGACAGCCCCTCCCCCAAGGAATTAACCTGCCTCAAATGCCAGGAGCACCGAGACAGAAGCCTGGTGGGCAGATGCTATTTATGCAGGGTCTTAGAAGGGGAGGAGGTTCCCAGGAGCAGAGACTCTCTGGCCCCAGTGGCTGAAGCCAACAAGCCACAGATGAGATCAGAGAATGCAGGTCGGCAGGGTGTGGGGGGTGATGGGGGTCAGCTTGTACAAGCCGGTTTTCCCAGGCTTGGCAGGGCTGGACTTCACCGCTTCAAAAGACATTCCGGGGTTTTGTGTATGTTCTAAAGATAATTTTAAGTGTTTGGTCTTTTTTACATGCCCCAGGGTGAATTCATGTAGTGCAAATCTTAATCTCTTTCCCGTTCAATTCTGGCTACAGTGTTCTCCCCAGAAGCCACCGTGCCTAATCTGTCCCTTGGGTGTCTTTTTTGAGCTGATGTGTGCTTATACGTGTGTGTTGTGTGTTTCAGGGTTGTTTTTAACTGCTACCTTTTCCTTTAGTTTCTGTACACTCAGAAAAAGTCAGTGAAAACAGAAGTAGGTCAGTCATGTAGGAAAGGAAGGTCTCATGGAATTGCCTACCAACCCTGCCCTGCACCCCTCCCCACTAACACCACCAGCCGATTCAGGGGAGTCTTGTCCTCGAGGGCCTCATGGCTTGGAACTGTTTGAGAGAGAAAGCCCGGGTGCTGGCTGGAGCACCAGAGCAGAGGGCAGGGGATGGACTCCAAGCCTCATGCCGCGGGTCAGGCGCTTGACGAGGGCCAGGCCAGAGCCCGCAGGAGGAAATGGACAGGAAATGAACAGGACATGTTCAGGAGGGAGAACCTTCAGGCCTCCACCTGACTTGGGCAAGGTTCTGCCAAATAAAGGAAAGGAAATGGAATTCATTTCCTGTCCTCGGAGAATGGACAGTCCCCTCAGGGAGGTCAGGGAGCTGGAAGGAAGAAGGCAGAGGGTCACAGGCCCCCGTGTGCCCTCCATCCCAGGGGCCTGGCCACACCCAGAGGCAGCATCTGAGGACGACCGCAAGGGGCAGACTGAGGCTCTGGACAGGAGGCTGCTAGTTTGCTCAGGGCACAACTGTTCGCTTGGACCAGTTTCACTGGGAGCTGATTAGCTGGTCAGTCTGCCCACACTGATTGGCCTCTTGAAGTATTTGTGGCAAGATTTTACCGTTTTCTAAAGCAGTGCTGTCTAGTAGAAACACAACGTGAACCAACTGCAGGGAAAAAACTCTTACTGCTTTCCTTTCCCTTGCACACAATACTCCACTTCTGATCGCCGAATGCAGTGGGTTTTCCCACCAAGCAATGCTCTGGTTCTCAGCAGAGACACCCACAGGATGTCCTACAAATTGAACTCCATTCTACACGAATGACCCGGAGATAATGTCGGATGCCACAGGCGAGGGTCTGCATGTGGTGAGACTGTCCCCCGCCCTCCTCCACGTAAATACCTCACCTGTGCACGCTGCTGACCCACGACTAAGTGTCTCACTGGAAATTCCCACATTGTCCGAGTGTTCCATCAACTTGCTAGAGCGGCTCACGAATTTCGGGAACATGCTTCACCTACTGGATTACTGTTTATTATAAAAGATTGCAGCTTAGGGACTGAGGCTGGGTGGCTCAGTTGGTTAAGCAGCTGCCTTCAGCTCAGGTCATGATCCCAGCGTCCTGGGATCCAGCCCCCGCATGGAGCTCCCTGCTCAGTGGGGAGCCCGCCTCTCCCTCTGCCAGCCCCTCCCTTGTTGTGTGTGTGCTCTCTTTCTCTCTCTCTCTGACAAATAAATAAAATCTAAGAACAAAAACAAAAAACAGATTGCAGTTTAGAAATAGCCAGATAGAAGAGATGTGTAGGGCAAAGTACATAGGATTGGAACAAGGAACTTGCACAGTCTCCGGACCCTACATCCTCCCCATGTTTCTACATGTTCACCAACCCAGAAGCTTTGCTGCCCTTGTGCATGGTTCAGGGATTTTTATGGAGGCTTCATGACATAGGTCTGAAACCATTGGCCTTTTATGATCAAGTCAATCTCCTGTCCCCTCCCCTCCCAGGAGGTTGAGGGAGTGTGTTACCCCAAATGGGCTTTGTCTCTCTGTGGGTATCAAGCTAAGGGACACAACCAAACCGAAGAATAAGAAAAGGAAGGGGTTTCTGGGCACCAAGCAAGGAGGATACTGGGGATATTTCCCAAAGCAGTGTCTCCCCAACAAATTTAGGGGAGTTTGAAGGTAAGGGTGCATTCGTATTCATGAAGGGGCTGGTGCAATGGTACTGGGCTGGCTCGGGTACGCATTTTTAACATTCTGGTCTGGTATCTGAGTGCTCAGAGGGGTTTAGATCTTGCAGAGAGAACCCATGAATGTGCATCAGGTCAGTGCTTGGATTCGGTGCAGTGAGTCTTCACGACTATTTGTTGTCCCGGATAGGATTAGGCAATCTCCTGGCCTGCTTATGAAACACCCACCTTGAGATATTTCATTCCCCGTGCCTGAAGGGTCTGGGGCGAAGGTCAGCCTTCCGTAGGAGCTTCCTGCTGAGAAAGAGCATCGTGGTCTCCCTAGTTAGAGGAGTGAAACACTCTCTCTTTTTAAATTTATGTATAGAGGGGCAGAGGAGAGAGAATCCTAAGCAGACTTCTGATGCAAAAGGCTCAATTTCAAGATCCTGAGATCATGACCGGAACAGAAACCAAGAATCCAATGCTTAACCAACTATGCCACCCAGGCGATCCAAGGAGTGAAACTCTCTTGCTGCTGCATTTAGATCAGTTTGGGGATCAGAGAAAGGTCTGGGCTGCAATTTTTCATATCCCCACTGAAGCATGAGACTTAAGTGGACTGTTGCAACCTTGTTAAGTATGTATGGACCAAATACATCGGTCGCCGGGAGACAGAGGAAGGTTAAGGATGACAGCTGTTAGCGACCAATCAGGGAGCGGTATCTTTCAGCTTCCTAGAAGAGTGAGTGGTTAGTAGCCCCAAGTCAGGTCCTGTCCAGATTAGCGCTGAACGGATCCTGAGCTGACGCTGGCTTCCAGCAAACCCAGTCACTCGGTTCCTAGGCATACAGTTTATTCCGTGTGATAAAGGGAGGCTCGTATGTGCATAACTCGTTCAGGGCAGACACAAAGTCCCAAGGTGAATTGTATGCTTTATTGAGTATTCAATTTCAGCCTCAGGGTGAGTTAAGGTTGGAAGAAGCCTGGAAAATTCCTTCCACCTGTACATGCGAAGTTCTGTTCTCTTTCAACCCTCCCCGGGGATTCCGCCAAAGGAGCCTTTTTGGTTGGGCCTCTGCCTTCGGCTCAGGTCATGATCTCAGGGTCCTGGGATCGAGCCCTGCGTCGGGCCCTCTGCTCGGCGGGGAGCCTGCTTCCCTCTCTCTCTCTCTGCCTGCCTCTCTGCCTACTTGTGATCTCTGTCTGTCAAATAAATAAATAACATCTTTAAAAAAAATTTATTTATTTTTTTTTGTCAGAGAGAGCATAAGCAGGGGGGACCAGCAGACAGAAGGAGAAGCAGACCCCTTGCTGAGAAGGAGCCTGATGGGGAATTGATCCCAGAACCCTGGGAGCCGGCCACTAAACCAACTGCTCGAGCCACCCAAGTGCTCCAAAGGGGCCTTTTCCTTAAAACCTCTAGATGATTGGGGCTTCCAGGCAGCAGGCAACTTCCATTTCTATCCCTAGAGCAAGGGCCACACCCATGGTTTCTGTAGAACAAATGCAGGTCCATTACCACTTTGCAAAGCTAGGAGTCACGTCCTCAGGCAATGCCTTGATGACCTCATCTGCCCCTTTAGTTGGGGGGGGGCCTCCATCCACCCAGTGAAAGTACCCATGAAAACCAGAAGGTGTTTAAAGCCCGCAGGGGTTTAAGGGTGGCTCAGTCCGTGAAGCATCCAACTCCTCCAACTCCTGATTTTGGCTCAAGTCCTGATCTCAGCACTGAGCCCGGCTCTGCGCTCAGCTCCCAGTGGGCTTGGGATTTTCCTCTCCTTCTGTCCCTCCCTGCCCCTCATGCACGCATGCGCACACGCTCTAACTAAAAAAATAAATAGGGGCGCCTGGGTGGCTCAGTGGGTTAAAGCCTCTGCCTTTCGCTCAGGTCATGATCCCAGGCTCCTGGGATCGAGCCCCGCATCGGGCTCTCTGCTTGGCAGGGAGCCTGCTTCCTTCTCTCTCTCTCTCTCTCTCTCTGCCTGCCTCTCTGCCTGCTTGTGATCTCTGTCTGTCAAATGTATAAATAAAATCTTAAAAAGAAAAAAAAAATAAAAAAATAAAAAAATAAATAAAATAAAATTCCCCTAGGTTCCAGGGTCAGTGGGCGTAACTATAGAACCCGTAAGCCAATCCTCCCCAGGCAAAGTCCCTCTACTTTGCGTAATCTTGGCTAGAGGGAGAGTCCGAGTTTATTTTGTACCTCATTTTTAACACAGTACATACATTTCTGCAGTCAAATGCTCTACCCCTGAGCTATACCCCCTCTGGTGCATACATTTCTGATTAGCCTCTCCAATGAGGTGTCTAGTGATCTTTTTGAATGACCCACATATCACCAGGCACAAAGACTGTGTAGACACGGGCCATTGTGGAACTTTCTCAGAAGTTTACCTGCAGGCATCTAGCTTCCGCTTTCAGGGCTTCTGAGAAAAGAGCAGGTTTGCTCCAGGTCCATGAATGGGGGAACACTGAAAACCTTAGTTTGGTGAATTATACCCAGATATTCCAGGTCGGGAGAATTCAGGATCCAGCCTGTTTCCCAGGCCAAACACCAAGCACTCAAAGACAATCAGAACTAGAATCTAGAAACATCCATAAATATGTGTAACTGAAATATTTTCTCTGTAAAATCACCCTAATTTGACCAAAGATGGCCAAATGAAGACTCATTCATTCATAAAACAAGTCCAGTTCTTTTTTTAAGATTTATTTTTAAGTAATCTCTACATCCAACATGGGGCTTGAATTTACAACCCTGAGAACAAAAGTCTCGTGCTTTTCAGACTGAGCCAGCCAGGCGACCCAACACAAGTCCAGTTTTAACAAACTTGGCCTCATTATTTACAGAAATGCAGCAAGAATAGCGCCAAATAAGTTCTTTTAGATCGCTCTGCTGGAACTGTTCATAAGGAATTTCAGATTGACCTTCTTCTTCTTTTTTTTTTTTTTTCATTTATTTGACAGAGATCACAAGTAGGCAGAGGCAGGAAGGCAGGCTCCCGGCTGAGCAGAGAGCCCAATGTGGGGCTTGATCCCAGGAACCTGGGATCATGACCTGAGCTAAAGGCAGAGGCTTTAACCCACTGAGCCACCCAGGCTCCCCATCAGGTTGACCTTTTAACAGCCTCTCGAAGCTAGGAAGCCAAACAAACACTTGCCACCAGATTTATGGGCAATACCTGCAGACTGGGGTCACTTTCTCTCTTTTCAAGGTCCTCCAAATATCCTAAGGTTCTTGAGCCTGCCAGGAAGTAACCTTCCTATCTCACCTGGTAAGGTTTCTGGGAATCCTGTAAACAAGATGTCAGGCTGATTTTTCCAAAGGCCTTCATTGGTTCCATAAAGTCGACCTTAGTTCCTTAAAGCTGTCTGGGTAAAAGTGCCTGGTTGGCTCCGTCAGTGGAGCGTGTGACTCTTGATCTCAGGGTTGGGCATTTGAGTCCCTCATGTGTAGAGATCATGACCTGAGTCAAAGGCCGACGCTTAACGGACTGAGCGACCCAGGTACCCCAATAAAATCTTATAAAATAAAATCTTTTAAAAAAAGCTGTCTGGTCATATCTGAGTCGATACATGTCTCTCTCAAATATGACCTTCCATTCAAAGCCTTGGTAATATAACCAATGTTTCCAATGGTGTCCTTTTACAAAGAGAACAGATTCTTATTGAACTTATGCAAATAATTATAATTGCCATCAGAGTAAGACTACTCGGTGAGAGTTTCCAAATTCTAGAGGGATCAGGTAGGGAGAAGAAGATAAACGTTTCAATTTGTTTGCAAAGGGATATTTTACCAAACTTCTGGAAGTCATGGGTATGTTAAGAGCAAAATGTTTCCTTAAATCTGGAAGAGGCAAAAGTTAGAGAGCCAGCAGCGTTTCAAACAAGAGTCATAACAGCTATAATTATTTTCCTCAATTCATTTAGTCCCATGTTATTCTTGTTTGAATTCAGTTTTTTCATTAGTTCTGAAAATTCTTACCCCACTTAGATTTATGATCTGAAGGGTATCAGAAAGTTGTATTCATCAAAAGTCCCTTTCATGAATCTCCTTGAAAATGAAATACATTTATAAGAGCATCAGGACAATAACTAAGTGACGAAAGACTCAATAATGGCCATGGAGAGTGGCGCCTGGGTGGCTCAGTTGGTTAAGCGTCTGTCTGCAGCCCAGGTCATGATCTCAGGGTCCTGGGATCGAGCTCTGCATTGGGCTCCCTGCTCCTGGGAAGCCTACTTCTCCCTCTCCTCCCTGCTCTTGTGCATTCTGTCTCTCTCTCTCAAATAAATAAATAAATAAATAAAATCTTTAAAAAAAAAAAAAGAGTAGGGGCGCCTGGGTGGCTCAGTGGGTTAAAGCCTCTGCCTTCAGCTCAGGTCATGATCTCAGGGTCCTGGGATCGAGCCCCACATCGGGCTCCCTATTCAGAGGGAAGCCTGCTTCTCCCTCTCCCACTACCCCTGCTTGTGTTCCCTCTCTCGCTGTGTCTCTCTCTGTTAGATAAATAAAATCTTTTTGAAAAAGTACCCATCACCCAGTTACCCCATCCCTCACCTGCCTCCCCTCCATCAACCCTCAGTTTATTTCCTATAGTTGAGTCTCTTATGGTTTGTGTCCCTCTGTCTCTTTTCCCCCCTCCTATGTTTATCTGTTTTCTTTCTTAAATTCCACATATGAGTGAGATCATATGGTATTTGTCTTTCTCTGACTGACTTATTTTGCTTAACATACACTCTAGCTACACCCACATCATTGCAAAGGGCAAGATATCGTTTTTTTGATGGCTGAGTAATATGCCGTCGTATATATACACCACATCTTCTTTATCCATTCGTCAGTTGATGGACATCTGGGGTCTTCCCATAATTTTGCTGTTGTTGATAATGTTGCTATAAACATCGGGGTGCATGTACCCCTTTGAATCAGTATTTTTTGTACCCTTTGGATAAATACCCAGTAGTAGGACTGCTGGGTTGTAGGGTAGTTCTATTTTTAACTTTTTGAGAAAACTTAGCTCTTTCAGTATACCGTTTTCTTTAAGATTCCGTTTTCTTTTCTTTTTTTTTTAATTTTTAAGAACTTATTTATTTGACTGAGAGAGAGAGAGACAGTGAGGGAGGGAACACAAGCAGGGGGAATGGGAAAGGGAGAAGCAGGCTTCCTGCCGAGCAGGGAGCCCAATGCCGGGCTCCATCCCAGGATCCTGGGATCGTGACCTGAGCCAAAGGCAGATGCTTAATGACTGAGCCACCCAGATGCCCCAAGATTCAGTTTTCTAAAGTAATCAAAGGCCAGATAAAGACAAAACATAGAAACTGCTTTGTTTTGTTTCTGGGCAGATAAAGGAAAAAAAACAACAACTTTGTTTACAACTTCTAATCAAGAGTAAACCGAGGGGCATGTGGGTGGTGCAGATGGTTAAGCACCTGATGACTCTTGGTTTCAGCTCAGGTCATGATCTCAGGGTCATGAGATGGAGTACCACATTGGGCTCCACACACAGCGTGGAATCTGCTTGGGATTCTCTGTCCTTCCCCTTTGCCCCTCTCCCTGCTTGTGTTCTTTCTCTCTCTCTCAGATAAATAAATCTTTAAAAAAAAAAAAGAGTAAATCAAGGGGGTGCCTGGCTGGCTCAGTTGGTAGAGGATCTAACTCTTGATCTCAGGGTCATGAGTTTGAGCCCCATGTTGGGGGTAGAGATTACTTAATAAATAGAAGTTTTTATAAGAGGTGTTGAAAAAAGAGTAAACAACCAGTCTCATTTTAGGACAAAATTACTTTCTTTTCCCTTAAAAAAAAAAGTATTCTCAGTCCTCATTCTTTTCTTAACAAAATAGGCATCTTTCCATGCACACAGAGTTGTTTCCCTCACTATTTTCAGTAGTCTTAATTATATCCTTAAAGGTTAGAATCCTTAATTTCAAGTGGAAACTAAGGGGCCAGCAATTTTGAGCTGTTACACCAGAATCTTATTTGGAAAAGACTTAGATAGCCAGTGAATTGGACCCAATTTCTTATTTAAGCAAGCAAAATTTCAAAGTTTTAAGTTACCAAAGATTTTGGAAGCTCTTTAGAAGTTTACTTACAGGGGAGCCGGACTGGCTCAGCTGGTGGAGTGAGCGACTCTTGATCTCAGGGTTGTGAGTTCAAGCCTTGCATTGACTTTAGAGACTACTTAAAAATAAAAATTTTTTAAAGATTTTATTTATTTATTCGACAGACAGAGATCACAAGTAGGCAGAGAGGCAGGCGGGGGGGGGGGGGGGGGGGGGGGGGGAAGAAAGCTCCCTGCTGAGCAGAGATTTTTCCCCATATGGGGCTGGGTCCCAAGACCCTGAGACAAAAGCAGAGGCTTAACCCATTGAGCCATCCAGGCGCCCCTCATATTTATTGTAAACCACAATATCACAGTGAGCCACTTTTATGCATTTTTAGATGTTTTAGTAGCCATAGTGTAAACAGTGGAAAAGAAACAGGTGAACTTAATTTTAGTAATAGATTTTAACAAAATGTATCCAAAATATTTTTACCTTAACACATAATCAATATAAAAATATGGATGAAATCGTTTGCATTTTTAAGGCTTATTTATTTCGGTAATCTATACACCCAATGTGGCCTCAAACTCATGACCCCTAGGATCATGAGCCAGGCGCCCGCCCCTCCCCCCCCCCCCACCTTTTTTCGTACTAAGTCTGCAGCACATCTCAGTTGGTTGGCAGTGGTCACCTTTCAGGGGCTCGACTGCCACACTGGCTGGAGCACTGGCTTCACGCCTTCCCTGCTGTGCTCAGACCCCCAGGCGACCTCTTTACTGCTGTGTCCTAGTGCCTGGCACATAATGAGGCCCAGTGATCTGCCATCTGTGAGCTGGGGAAGTCTGTCCGCTGAGCCTCCACGAACTGCAGTGAAGGTTAAATAAAATGATGGACGTTAGGTACCCTGCCTGTTCAGTGCCTGTGGCTGTTCTTGCTCCCTCAAAGTCAACTGAAGGGCAGCGGGCCCAAGTCTGCTTCCTGTCTTCCTCTTAAGAGCTCTTCTGTAAAATTATAGAGCGCAGGCTGGGATTACAGAGCTGGCAGGGGCCTTGGGGTCAGACTCCCGAGCAAGAAACGAGAAAGCGGGAACCTCGAATCCACGCCCTTGTTTTCGCGGTCCCCAAGACAGCTCGAGGCCCCGCCCACCCCGCCCTGACGGGCGCCCGGCGGAACTACAGCCCCCATGATGCAGCGGGAGTCTCGAGGCCTAAGTCATGGGCTTGGGACGCCCTGGCGGTGAACGAGCCTGCTTGAGGCGCCTCTCCGAGCGCTGAACCGGCATCTCACTGACCTGTAAGGAGTGATAGGGTCTAACCGCCTGAGCTTAGAGTCCACCGATTGACAGGGCCGGGGCGGCGAACGTGCGGCGGCTGGTGACGTGAGATCCTCCCTCCTCCCGCCTCTCTCGGGGTGGCGCCCTCTGGTGACGTTGGGGGCATGATGGCCGCCGAGAGGCCGGGAAGGTGAAGGTGAGAGGGGAACGCGCCGGAGGGGTGGGGACTAGCCCGGCCCAGCCCTGCGAGTCCTGAGCAGCCCGGCGGGGACCGGTGGGACGCTGGAACCCCGGGGGCTGGGGATCCGGGCAGGCGGGCGTCCCACGCCCCGGCTTCGCTGCGGGGCCCTCCGCGGCCCTGAGAGCAGGGGGCGGGACGCGGGTGTCGGGAGTCGGGGTGGGGTTCCCTGAGGTTCCTCGTCTCCCCGTCCTTCCCCGCCACTTTCCACCCCAGCCCTTTGGCCATTTCGTATCCAGTCTTCTGTATATGGCAGCATTTACTCAGCACGTAAGTGCCCAGGTTCACCACCCCAGCACCCTGTCCTCTCCCGCTTCGGGCGCTTACCGCTCTCCCGTGCTGTCACCTGTTTCTTGTTTGACTTCTCTTCTGAGGGTAAGCGCCGTGAGGGCAGCTGCTGTGTTACCCATCCCTAACTTTAGCGCCCAGCAGCACACAGAAGATCTCGAATAATTAGCTATTTGGATACATGAAGACAAAACTGCCCATCTTTTGTAATCCTTCGTTGCCCTGTTCCTCTCATTTCTCTCTTTCTCCTCCCAGAAAGGCCTCTGATGATCACCCTTCCCACCTGCAAGGGTGGAGTAAGGCAGTTCCACGAGGTTAAAAACAAGTGTGCTTTGGCGTCCAAGGAAGGTGGTCTCTCGGTGTCTAGCTTGGCCGCTTAACCAGCAGTCTGTACATCTTCTAAGTATTCCAAGCTTCTGTTTGCCCCCATAGAATTGAAGCTTAAGTGAGAGATTTTACAGCCTCTAGCACACAAAGCCTTTCAATAAGTTCCGCTTCTCTTCCTCACCCACACTCTCCCATCTCTAGTCCTGAGTTCCACAATCGCCTAGCCCAGTGTTTGCCCTGTTCTGCTACCTCCTCTCCTCACACCACTTTGAACGAGCCTTTAGCAAGCTCCTGCGTCTCACCAGCACGTGGCTCACCACATGTTTGTGCATCCCCAGGACTGTCCCCACCTGTGTGTTGTGTTTTTCTCCTGGGCACTTCCCTCGCATACCATCCTGGTGTGGGCAATGACTAAGCTTCCCTCAGGGATGAGTTTGTTTGGCGTTAAAACTGATTAAACATGTTTTGTGCACCTTTTTTCCTTTTTTTTAATTTGCTGCTTGTTGACATGTTCCTTTTCCTTTCCAGTAAGTTGGAATTGGTGAAGTCAACACAATCAGTAGCCAACCTCAATCTGAGAGACAGGACAGAGGAGAACTCAGATTCTTTTCGTCTTTTTGACTCCAGCCATGCCCATGATGCCCAACCTGTGAAGGCCTCTCACCATCCGAAAAGTAAGTGTTGGCTGTGACATTTGGCATCCTGGATCTGGGTTGAACGGAAAGGGGTGTGCTCTGCTGGCCACCCATTGGCACGTGTCTTGGATGGGGTCATCTTTGCACAGAGCTGGAGTTTTCCAATCTGTGTTGAAAACATAAAAACAAACAAAAAACCAAAAAAACACAACTGTATGTCCTTTCTACTTCCATGGACGATTTCACTGGTGGCGGAGAGAGCCTGTTTAAAGGTTGATAGTTCAGAAAGTGTCTAGAATCTTTGGGTTCCCTGAGGATTGAGTCTCTATCGCTCTCGCTTGTTCTCTGCTATGCTGGCTCCTCCCTCCCCCTCTCTGCTCAGCAGAGACTGGCTCCTTATCACAGCTCTTCTGAGAGTCTCCTCTGCTCCCTTTACCCTGTATACTCTTTTGTTTCAATTTCTCAGCTTCTCCTCTGTTCCAGTTGTGCCAGCAGACGATCCGTGGACCTATTTTATTTTCCCTGCTAGGAGTTGCTGTGCATAAAACTGGGTAAGGAGGTGGTGTGGATGCAGGGACTGTGCTTGGGATCCAAACACACCATGCCATGAATTTTGCTACTGCTGTTCGCACATGCAAGATGCCTAATACTCCTCAACTAATAGCCTAGGTTGAGGCCAAGCCTTTCCTCCCCCCCCCCCCCCGCCCCCCCCAGTTGAGAATTGGATTTGGTTCTGGTCTTAGGTGAATACCTGTTAATGCTGTGCCCGTAGCACTCTCTTGGGGTGGGAGAGGGAGAGTGCCAGGATGAATGAGTATGTTCCTCAGGATTTTAAAAGCTGTTATGTAGAAGAAGAATTTCTTTAGATACATTAGTGAAATGCTGCATTAAATACAGTTAAGCTAGTGTCTTTTTAACAGGCCTTCCTTTCCAAAGTCTTTGCTTTGGTCGTGTACTCTGGTGGAGGCAGACTGTGGCATATAATGTTTTATAAACTTTTCTATGGAACCCTCTTTACATGGAGCATGCGTACTACCTTTCTGTGGACCGTGTTTTGGGAAATGCTTCAGTAAACTATCCAAAACCTTGACTTGAAGAGCAGTTCGTAGCTGTCACAACAGCTTGAGGCATGCCACGTAATGTCCAGCTGATACTAGAGCTCCTCTAACCCAGCTGTACCTGGGGACCGGCCCCACAAGCTTGCCGTGAGCCCTGCAGTGAAGTAGGAACTATCAGGGCTTCCCAGAGGAGGCACAGGAACCCAGCTGCTTCCTACCACCCTGTAAGGGTCGGAAGCCAGCAGGCAAAGCCGCAAGATAGTGGGGGCCTTGTCTTGTGTGCATATATTCTGCAACTTTGGTCCATCGGTACACATATGTATGTCCAGTTCACTCTTTGAAGGATCAGATCCTGGAATATGAAAGGTTTGTTCAACTGTCTTGATTCCCTGAGCTCCAAACACTCAGAAACAGATGATTTGCCAAAAGCTGCTCTTTAAGAAAAAAGATGGGTGGGAGGGTAAGAGGGCAGTCCCGTTGAGGGACATTCGCTAATTCATCCATGTTTCTCAGAGTCATAGAGGAGGAAGAAAAAAATGGAAATAGGTCACGACCCAATCAGACTGTCTTTCTGGAAGCTCATCGACTAGATGAGGAGACAGTGTGATTAAGAAACCAGAAATCTGGTAAGGTTGCCATGTCCTGCTTGGAGATGCCAGGGAAGGCTTCACAGAGAGGGTAACAGTAGAGTTGGGTCTGGGAGGACAGTAGGAATGTGCCGAATGGGTGAAGCAGCAGCACAAACACGGGAGTTCAGGAGTTCACTGAGCCGGAGAAATCGGACAGTTTGGATGGGTTGGACGTAGGATCCGTGAGAAAGGATTGGGGCATGCCGCTGCAGGCCGGGGAATGGTGGGAGCAGGTCAGTTTCTGGACTGGAGCGACTCCGAGCAGATCATACAACTTTGAACCACTAAGCTTTGAGTAATGTGCCTGCCTTTGAATCTTAACACTTACAGAACACTAACACTTCTGGTTTCATGTCCTTTGGGCCTGTAGGCAATGAACCAGAACTCAAAAGCATATGCTTCTAGACTCCCCCTGATCTCAGGGAACTTTCTGCCTCAAGGAGGTCAACTTCTGGGGCAGGGTGCTGCTAATTCTCGGCCCTGAACAGACCTGTTTGCTGGATTCCCCGTGGCAGTGGTGGGGGAGCCGTGGGTGTGTTGGTGTCGTCTCTGCCCTTCCCCGAAGGCTGGGTGTTCTAGGGGAGAGTCATGCGATCTTGCTGGTGGAGTTTCTGTCGCTGCTTTATAACAGATACAACTACCTTAGTTTGCACTGGGTCCTCTTGAGTCTTCTCAGTCTGTGTGGCGTCACACTTTTCATACACATAAAGAATTCAAGTCTCTGAGGTTAAGTAACCTACCCAGGTTTATGCGGCCCAGAAAGAGTGTGATTTGAACCCAGGTCTGTCTTTTTCCAGAATCTCATCTACGGATGTGTCATGCCCCATCCTGGATCCCTTCTCTTCTCCTTTCGATGCTCTCCGCTTTTTGCACTCATCCTCCATTTCTCCGAGAGCCTTACCTGCTGGGCCACACGAAGCCTGATTTCGGTGCACCCTAATGCTTTGGGGGAGCCAGTAGTGTTTTCTTCCCAATTTCCTTTCTCAGAGTTTGTTTGCCCCAGAAGTCCTTGACACACGACCTCTGCACTGGGAAAAGCTCACAGTTGTGGCGGCTTACTGAGGAGGGAGGTAGAAATGGACATACAGTTACCTGCCGCTCCTGTCTCCCTAGAAGTCAGTAACAGAGTGATTTGTAAGTTTAGGTAAAACATGTGGGTCGCTACTTCCCTGTGTGTCTGTCTGCCTGCCTGCCTGCTCTTGGGGATGATTAGCTCCTAAGAGTCAGTTTTTAGGTGTTTTGCACTTTCTCTAGATGTTCTTTCTGCTTCTCAGGGACTTGTATATACTCTTTGGCACTCTTGGGAAGTTTCTCCTCATTTCCCAGAGGCAGTGAGTGCTGAGTGCCAGCTCGGGCGGGCAGAGAGCTGAGGCTGCCGTGATGTGGCCGGCTGGGGAGGGAATGGCCTACAAGAATTTGCTGGGTGTTGGAGCGGGAGAACCTGGCACGCGTAGCTGCGCACACTCCCCCTTACCCTTAGAGGGGCCTTTGTCCTTTGACATCCAGGATCCGAGGGCTGTGCTGGGGAAGCAGCTCCGTGCACGGTGGGCCTCAGGAGTAGGCACAGCCACATCCAGGTGCCGTCGTCTCCGGTCTCTCTGCCTCTTTGGGCTTTGACCAAAGATCTCTAGGACTTTGGAGTTAAGCCTCACAGCCCCTAACAGATTATTGCTACTTGAAAAAAATAAAGGCTATAGAAAGGTGTGTATGATCGAGAGCGAGAGAGCTGCAGAAACAAAACTCCTGAGAAACAGTGCTCATCACAGAATGGTGGGGTTATGGATTTTTCCTTCAGTTTCTGCATTTTCTGCAGTGTATACGTTTATAATGAAAAAGACCAATCAGTGTTTCTAAGTAAATAGTAGACGTAAACCTCTGTCACTTGAGCCTCACCTTTGTCCACTCCCGACCATCACCAAAAATAGGTGAGGATCCACCAACCCAAGGCCTTAGCTCAGGGCCCTGGCTCCAGCTGAGTGCCCACACCATGTCACAGGAAAACTGCCCACATGTCCTCAGCGGTCACTTTGTTCTCTTGTGGACACTGACTCTTATCTTGCCATCCCTGAGCTAGTCCTGGAGGGCCTGGGCTCTTGATGGTCCCCAGAGCTAGCCCCAGACCCTGCTCCGTGCCCTGCCATGGCCCTAGCAGAACATCCGAGCTGGGCGTTCCTGGGTTACTCCTCTTGTCTTCTCTTGCAGCGCAATGTCCCTGCTTTTCTCTCGGTGCAACTCCATCGTCACAGTCAAGAAGGACAAGAGACACATGGCTGAGGTGAATGCTTCCCCACTCAAGCACTTTGTCACTGCCAAGAAGAAGATCAATGGCATTTTTGAGCAACTGGGGGCCTACATCCAGGAGAGCGCCACCTTCCTCGAAGGTGAGACAGGCAACCTGCTCGGCCGGGCTCACTCCTCTGTGAGCTTCCATGTTTAAGTGGGAGGGTTTGGGGGTGGGGAGGTAGAGCCTGGCCACTGGGGAGCTCATGCTCAGACAGGGCTCCAGGGAAATGGGGCCAGGAAAACAAGGGACCTGTCAATTAGGAATTCTGCGTATTCTGTGTCACCGACTCATGGAAGGTCGGTGCATCTTACTGCCATGTGGAAGACAAGCAGATTGAGGTTTTGAGAATTGCTCAGTACCTTTCAGTGACCCAGCAGGGCTCTACCATGTGTCTCTGACTCCCGAGGCCAGGTGTTTTCTTTGGCCCATTTATACCAGGCCCTGTGTGGGTATTGGCTGTCCCTGGCCAGGGTGTTCTTTCTCTGATATTTATAGTCAGTGGGATTATGGATAGGAAACTTGCGTCACTGGCACCTTTTCCACTAGTTACTAATTTGAGTCCAGCCTCCAGTCCCTGCTCGATCAGCAGAGGGGGAAGGACTCCCAGGGTCCCACTCAGTCGATTGCCAACCCCTCGGGCTTTCTCAGGCTACCGTTCTAGAAGGCAAGTGTTGGCTCCTTTGTCTGAGATTGTCAAAGACCCAGTAGCTGAGTCTTCCCTGCTCTTGGTTTCCTTGTTTGTGAAAGAGGTGCTCAAGCGAGACCAGGGCTTTTTAAATTCTGGTCTGCAAGACTCTTGATGTTCAGTGGAAATGCCCTAGGGACACAGGTCACCCTCTGCTTTCCACTAGAGAGGGTTGGCTTCGGCTTGGTTGGTTTACGTGACAGGCCACTGCTTAAGGCTCCCTTTATAAAAAGAAAGTATTTCGAGTACTCTGGTCTGAATGTTTGTGTGCCCCCAAATTCCCATGTTGGAATCCTAAGACCCAGTGTGATGGGGTTAAGAGGTGGGGCCTTCAGTAGGTGATTAGGGCGTGAGGGGGGAGCGCTCGTGAATGATTAGTGCCCTTATAAAAGAGACCCCCACAGAGCTCCCTGGCCCCCTTCTGCCACATGAGGATCCAGTGAGAAGTCTGTGGCCTGAGAGAGGACCCTCACCCACTAGGCTAGCACCCTGATCTGAGACTTGCAGCCGCAGAACCAGGAGCCGAACATTCCCGTTTGAATGAGCCACCCAGTCCGTCGTGTTCGGTTAGAGCAGCCTGAGCAAATGAAGACAGAATGGCCTCGCTCTGCCCTCCCCGCAGCGTGGTTTTTGATGCAGGAGAAGGCGGTCTCTGCGTTTTGTTAATTTAAAAACCTGAATTCTAAAGTTCTGAGATTGGCAGTTGAAATTATTCCAGCTCGTTACCCGTTCACTCGGCAGTAGCTCGGGTGCACCTGCACTGTGCGTGCAGAGATGGGGCAGGCGGGCCGCTCCTCCCAGAGCCCAGGCTGGTCGTAGGTGATGCTCTGAGCCGCTTCCTTAGGTGGTGCCGTGGATGGACACGTGCTTAATGAAGGTGTTTATGTGCTACCGTTAGGAGTGGGTGTTTGGATTCCTTTTGTTGTCTGACTTTGAGACCTCTTCTGTTGGTGGGCTGGAGGGGAGAGCTGGAGTGCATCTGAGATGTGTTTAGGACCTGGTTTGGAGGGGGCGGTATGGTGACTGCCTTGGGACTGGACTCTAAAGATTTGTCAGTCCACTGATTGTTTCTTTTCTATTTCTTTAAATTTATTTTTTAAATAAAATATCCATTTGAGATAGAGCGAGAGAGAGAGAACATGTGCACGAGAAGTGGGGGAAGGGTCAGAGGGAGGGGGAGAAGCAGGCTCCCCACCGAGCAGGGAGCTCGAGGCAGGGCTCGATCCGAGGACCCTGGGATCATGACCTGAGCCGAAGGCAGATGCTTAACTGACTGAGCCTCCCAGGCAAAATCTCTGTATTTTGTTTATTTAATCCTTGCAACAGTCGTAGGAGGTAGGCACTGCCGTTCATTTTAAGAGGCAGGAGATGGACGCTCTGGAAGGTTCATTTGCCTGAGGTCACAGATCTGGGAAGAGGCGAGAAGCAGCATTTCCCTTGCCCTGGAACCCAGACAGCCTTGCTTCCAAGCGTCGTTCCGCACTGCTAGGTCACAGTGCCACGATAGGATGCTACAGGCGATGGCAGAGAGCCGTGGCGGTGGACTCTGTCCCTAACAGACTTGTGACCGCGGAGCTGCCTTGACTGTGCGGTGACTCATTTTCGATCTCCACCTCCAGACACTCACAGGAACGCAGAACTGGACCCAGTTACGACAGAAGAGCAGGTTCTGGATGTCAAAGGCTACCTGTCCAAAGTGAGGGGCATCAGCGAGGTGCTGGCCCGGCGGCACATGAAAGTGGCTTTTTTTGGCCGGTGAGTCTGTGAAGCCCTCCCCCCTTCTTCCTGGCCAGGAGGGAGGGGGGCACTCGTGTGGTCTCACCGTCTGAGCACCTCAGGTGGGGAGCAGCCGGCGTGCCTCAGGACCCATGGCTCCCCTCCCCGTCCTTTTTCAGTTGTTAACTCTGGTAAAATTCACGTAACGAAGTTCATGGTCGTGATCACTGTTCAGTGTATACAGTCCTGTAGTGGTTAGTGTGTTCACACTGTTGCAGGACCGTCACCACCATCCATCTCTAGAACGTCTTCGTCTTGCAGAACTGAACTCTGTCCCCAGTAAACACTAACTCCCTATTCTCCTCCCCAGCCCTGGCCTCTGGCAGCCACCATTCTGCTTTCTGTCTGTGAATCTGACTCTTTAGGGACCTCCAGTGAGTGGAATCATACCGTATTTGTCCTTTTGTAACTGACTTCTTCCACTTAGGATCATGTCCTCAAGGTTCATCTCTGCTGTGGCACGTTTCGGGACGTCTTTTCTTCGTAAGGCTGAATAGTACTAAATAATACTTCATTGCGTGTGTAGGCCACGTCTTGTTGTCCATTCATCCATAATGGACACTTGGGTTGCTTTTACTTTCTAGCTGTTTGAATCATGCTACGTGAACACGGGTGTACAAATGCCTGTTTGAACCTTCCTTCCAGTTCTGGGTGTAGGCACGGAAGGAGAATTCCCGGATCATGTGCTGATTCTCCTTGTAACTTTTTGAGAGCCATCATATTGTTGTCCCTAGTGACCGCACAATTTTCTATCCCTGCCGGGCGTGCACACAGGTTATAGTCTCTCCATATCCTCTCTCTACCTGTTTTCTTTCTTTGATAATAGGCATCCCGATGGGTGTAAGGTGGGATCTCACTGGGGTTTGGTTTGCCTTTCCCTTTTAATTAGTGATGTTGAGCATTTTTTCTTGTACTCGTTGGCCATTTGTGTATCTTCTTTGGGGAAATGTCTGTTCAAGTCCCTTGCCCATTTTAGATTGGGACGTTTGTGGGTTTTTTGTTGAGTTGTAGGATTTTTGTGTGTATTCCAGAGATTAATTTCTTACTAGGTATGTGATTTGTAAATATTTTCTCCCGTTCCGTGGGTTGCCCTCTTACTCTGTGGAGTGTGTCCTTTGATACACGAAGTGTTTCATTTCGATGTAGTCCCCTGTATTCATTTATGCTTTTGTGCCTGTACTTTTGGTGTCATATCCAAGAATTTGCCAAATCCGATGTCATGAGGCTTTCCTCTGTTTCCTTACAAGGATCTTACAGTTTTAGCTGTCAGGTCTCGTTACTTGGAGGTCTAGGAGATGCGAGAGGCCTGGAGCGTTTCCCACACCCCGAGCAGTTCTGCAGTTCTCAGCAGACCCTGGGTATCCCGCAGGGGGAACTCACCTCTGACACGGTCCACCCGGAGGAAGCATCACATTCCGTAGGTTAAGGGCCTGGTCGCACAAGACTGGCCTCATTTCAGGTGCTGTGGGGAAACCTGGGCTTCTGCCCCACTGGCGATAGAACAGACCTTCCCGTGACTCCTCCTCAACTTTGATTAATGTGCTAGAGTGACTCAGAAAGCCGGGGACACATGGACTTACGTTTCCTGGTTTGGTATAAAAGATACAGAACAACAGAAGAGGTACACAGGGTGGGGTCCAGAATGACCACCCTCCAGGGCTGTGCTTCTTCAACCCTGACACTCATCAAACCACCTTGTCCAAGATGTTTTATGGAGTCGAATCACGGCCCCTTTTCCCCCACGAAGTGGGTGGGTGGGGCTGAAAGTCCAGCCCTCTCCTCTTTTGGTCTTTCTGGTGACCCGCCCATTTTGAGACTGTCTGGGGATCCCACCCTGGGTCTCCTCATCAGCGTAGACAAGCTGCTCAAAAGGGGCTCCTATGAATGCCGATTGACACTCCCATCACTTAGGAAATTCCAAGGATTTTAGGAGCTCTGTGCCAAGAACTGGGGCTAGAAAACAAATCAGATACATTCCTTATTTTATCACAGTACCTTTAAAAAGGTTAAAATCTAATAAGGGAAAAGGCACCTAGACAGGTTGGATGCTATACACACAGCGGTAATCTGAGGAGAAGGTGTTCTGCTTGAGTCCTGCCCCTAATGACCCACGAAGGAGAGAGGGCAGCAGGAGGGGCAGAGAGAGAGAAGTAGGCACCACACCCCATACAGAGCCTGACCCAGGGCTTGATCCACATCCTGAGCCGAAACCAAGAGTCCGACCTTAGCTGACTGAGCCACCCAGGTGCCCCTGGCCAAGAGGATTTTAAAGGGATGGGGGTCGTTCATCAGTACGAAGGTGTAGGGGCCGCTAATATTTCCTGATTCTGTAGAGATGGTTGTGCTTGTTTATGGCTTTCTGTGCTCAAAGGTTTATGCAAGAAGTCTAATTCCTGGTCTGTGACGTGTCGGGGCTTTCTGTTTGCCTTCTAGAAAGGAATGTAAGGTTTATAGATAAACGAGGGTTAGTGAATCAGTCACATGCACTTAGGAACCTCTATTAAATAAGGTCACCATGCTAATTATGAAAGTCAAGGCGGCCTCAGCCTCCGTCTGTGGCCCTCCACTCCTGGGGGTTGTCATTTCTTCATCCTCATCTCAGAGATGTGGCCCTCTCGTCACCAGAATGTAGAAAAGGGCTAAGCTGGACAAGAAGACTCCAGCCATCTCCCTGGTGGTGACAGTTATCCGGGGGACTGAAGGGTAGGGCTTCTCCTGTAAGGGAGAGCGTGATGGGAGAAGACCAGCAAATGGGCCTTTTGTGGAAAGCCACGGGCCTGGGGGTCATTCAGCTGAGGTCACTTAGACTGAGGAAGGCCACCCCGGGGGAGCCCCTGGTTTCCAGTAGAAACAGGGGGGGTTATCCCTCAGAGGGAGACAGGGAGTTCCGTGGTGATGCTGTGGCCTGTGGGTCGGCGGCAGGTGTCCGCAGGGACCGGTTAAGTGTCTGCTTGCGGGTAGGCGTGCTGTGATGGACTGGGAGCGCACCACGGGCACAGGCCAGAGGTGTCTGTCCATCCATCTCATAAACACAGAGTGCCCACTCCGCCTATGTGGGTACCGGTGCCCCACAGAGAAGGAGACTTGGGCTTCCGGGCTGGCAGCCTCACCGTGGGAGCCGAAATGCTGGTACGGGGAGCGTCCCTGACGCCTGGTGTCCCCTCACAGGACGAGCAACGGCAAGAGCACGGTGATCAATGCCATGCTCTGGGACAAAGTTCTGCCCTCTGGCATCGGCCACACCACCAACTGCTTCCTGCGGGTCGAGGGCACAGACGGTCACGAGGCCTTCCTCCTCACAGAGGGCTCGGAGGAGAAGCGCAGCGTCAAGGTGAGGGGCTGTGGCGGGGACCACGCCAGCTGGAGCGTGCGGACGGCAGCCCCTGCGGAGGGAGAGGGGAAGCCCTGTTGGATCCGAGGTGCCAGAGCTTCGGGAAGGGTGGGGGGTCAGGAGGCTCCGGTTCCTGTGGAATGCCAGGCAGGCCCGCCGGCCTCTCCCTGCCGCGAAGTGTGCCTGGGCCTCGTTTCCTGAGCGGCGGCCAGAGAGCGATTCCCGCTCTGGCTCTGTGATTCGGAATCGGCGGCTGGTCTGTGTTTATTTTTCTGAGAGCCGTTTGCGTTCCTCGTTGGGGCCAGGCGCTACTTTTGGTTCATAAAGAACTCATCAGTGCAGAATAACCGCAGCTTTAGGACAACATCCAAGAAAGAAGCTTCAAAGGGGACTGAGGAGTAGTGGTTTCTTGCTGGCAGCTCCCAGCTCTTGGCTTTTCTGTGGGAAATGAAAGAAGATGGGGTAGCAGGCAGGCCGCAGCGTCGGACCGCCGTGCCGGGCGTGCCAAGCAGCATGGGCAGCCTCCTGCCTGGTGACTCCTCCTCAGCCCTGACCTCTCTTTCTTTCCCTCCTCCCCCGTCAGACTGTGAACCAGCTGGCCCATGCCCTTCACCAGGACGAGCAGCTGCACGCTGGCAGCCTGGTGAGTGTGATGTGGCCCAACTCGAAGTGTCCGCTCCTGAAGGATGACCTCGTGCTGATGGACAGGTGAGAGGGGAAGAGCCTCCCTCGGAGGTCCAGACCGGCCAGACCCCGGGTTTCTGGTTCTGCCTCGGCCAGGCCAGGGTGCCCCGGGGCCTGTCATTGCTCTGGTTAAGTCGACCGCCGTTCACACCGGCCCAGCCCAGTCGTCCTGCCTCCTGGATCTTGCAGGGGTTGGTTACCGTGTCTGTTGGTGGCAATGCCCTGGAGAGGTCCCAGTGATGGTCTCTAAAGAGGGATGGGGGACGCCCAAAAGTGAAAGAGGGTCTCAGCCTCGACCCAACGTTGGTGCACGTCTGAGGGGTGGGCGCTGGTCGTGGTGGAGTCCCTGTGGTGGTTTTATGTCTCTCGAAGCAAAGCTTTGGGGACGGGTTATCACTATCCCGGGAAGTACGCACAGTACTTCAGTGCTCGTGGGAGTCATGTGCACGTACAATTTTATCTTAATTGTTACCTTCAAGTGAAATTACAAATCATTTTTTTCGTAAAAGTGATACAAGGATGGAACAAAACACACGTTTTCAGACAGTCGAGGAGAGTATGAAATGAAAAGTCGATATCCCTCCGAAGAAAGGCCAGGCCCGATTTCTCTCAGATCTGTACCTTCCTCCTCCTCTGCCTGGCTGCCTTGGGTCTGTGCAAAGCAGGAATAGGGCCCCGGTCTGTGTGCCTGACGATAGTTTGTGCCTGTCCCCCCTAGCCCCGGCATCGATGTCACGACAGAGCTGGACAGCTGGATTGACAAGTTTTGCCTGGACGCTGACGTGTTTGTGCTCGTGGCCAACTCAGAGTCTACCCTGATGCAGACGGTAACCCCCTCCCACCTCCTCCTGCACCCCTGGAACCCAGCTGGGCGGGAAGCGGGCCGTGCGGCGGACAGGTCCTTAGCTGGCACAGCCCCTCCTCTAACCGGGGTCTCTCCTCCGTCAGGAGAAGCAGTTCTTCCACAAGGTGAGCGAACGCCTGTCGCGCCCGAACATCTTCATCCTGAACAACCGCTGGGACGCGTCTGCCTCGGAGCCCGAGTACATGGAAGAGGTTGGTGGCTGTTTGTCCGTGGGCGCCCGGGCCACAGCAGGCCCGTGACAGAATCCTGCAGCAGAGATTGCCCACGGGCTCCTCCGAGGGCTCCGAGAGCTCGCCCCCGACTCCCCCTGCTCTTCTGAAGGCGGCCGTCCAGGTCTGAAAAGCGTCCCCGCCACCTCAGCTGTGCCCTTGTTGGAGGCGGGTGCTCGCTTCAGTTCATAAAGAATTAATCACCGTAGAACAGGCTCAGCTTTCAGGAGACATCCAGGAGAGAAGCCTGAAGGAGGAGGGGAGAAGAGTCGATCCTCTCTGACGGTTCGCAGCTCTTTTTTTTTTTTTTTTTTTTTAAAGATTTTATTTATTTATTTGACAGAGAGAGATACAAGTAGGCAGAGAGGCAGGCAGAGAGAGTGAGAGGGAAGCAGGCCCCCCGCCGAGCAGAGAGCCCGATGCGGGACTCGATCCCAGGACCCTGAGATCACAACCTGAGCCGAAGGCAGCGGCTTAACCCACTGAGCCACCCAGGCGCCCCGGTTCACAGCTCTTTGCTTGTCCTGCGTGACAGGAAAGGCCAGAGAAAGGAGTAGCGGATTGGCAACATGGGAGGGTGAAGCGCGCAGCCGGCAGGCCGGTGCCCAGCAGCGTGACTGGGAAGCCCCTCGCCTGTGAGGCGGCTGTCACGGAGTCATTGGAAGGAGGAGGTCTGCTCACACTGAGGAAAGCACCGGGCAGGAAAACCCTAGGAGTTCAGAGCTAGGAGGGGTTTTCCGGTCACTCATCCTATACAGGAGGCCCTGGGAGGACTCAGTTCGACAGGATAGAGCCCAGGTTTAGAGTCTTTCCTGGCTCCCACGTTCCTTTCCTTCTCGGGCACCAGAGTGAAGACGCTGTGCTGGTTCTAGCAAGAGGCAGTTTGGAGCATATTTAAGCTTTTTTTTTTTTTTTTTAAGATTTTATTTATTTATTTGATAGAGACACAGCGAGAGAGGGAACACAGGCAGGAGGAGTGGGAGAGGGAGAAGCAGGCTTCCTGCAGAGCAGGGAGCCCGATGCAGGGCTCCATCCCAGGACCCCAGGATCATGACCTGAGCCGAAGGCAGATGCTTAACCAACCAAGCCACTGAGGCACCCCACTTTTTTATTTTTAATTTTAATTAATTTTTTTTAAATTTTAGATCATGATTTGGGGGGTAGGGGCAGAGGGAGAGGGAGAATCCCAAGCAGACTCCGTGATGAATACAGAGCCGGATGCAGGACTTGATCCCGCGACCCTGAGATCATGACCTGGGCTGAAATCCAGAGTTGGATGCTTAACCGACTGAGCCACCCAAGCATCCCACGTGTTTAAGCATTTCTGCTTGTATGTGCATAAAGTAGCTGTGGCAGCCTGTACCCCGAGACCCCCATCGTGTTGGTTTTGGGGAGCTTGGTGCCTAGAGAACGGTGATGGTGGGAGATGAGTTCTAGAGAGTGTGTGTGTGTTTGTACCTTTGGGGTACTGAACCACGTGACTGTATTACCTGTTCTTTAGAGGAGAGGCAGGTGGGGGCTGTGGGCTCCTCAGGAGGGGCCCACCTGCACCCCGCCGGTTACACGCACCTGCTTGGGCTTCAGGTGCGGCGGCAGCACATGGAGCGTTGTACCAGCTTCCTGGTGGATGAGCTGGGCGTGGTGGATCGAGGCCAGGCTGGAGACCGCATCTTCTTTGTGTCTGCCAAGGAGGTGCTCAACGCCAGGATCCAGAAGGCCCAGGGCATGCCTGAAGGAGGTGACGAGGGAACAGGTTTCCTTCTTCCTTTTCCGTGATGTTTGAGACGGTTGGTTTGTGCGAAGTCAGCGGGTAGAAGGTAGTTCTGAGCATCAGGTGGTAAGAAGAGCCATGAGTAAGAAGCTCTTTGCTTCTCTGCTGGTATTTTATTTTTATTTTGTTTTTTATTGGTACGGTTTTAAATTGTATTTATTTACTTGAGAGGGAGAGGATGAGCAAGGGGAAACAGGGAGGAACAAGCTGACTCCCTGCTGAGCAGGGAGCCCGATGTGGGGCTCCATCCCAGGACCCTGGGATCATGACCTGAGCCGAAGGCAGAGGCTTAACCCACTGAGCCGCCCAGGCGCCCCTCTGCCAGTGTCTCGTGTCGGGTTGGATTGGCTTTGGGGGATTTCAGGGTTTTCCTCTGCCGTGCGGTCACGTCCTGACTCCTGCGGTGCACTTCTCCTAGGGGGCGCTCTTGCAGAAGGCTTTCAAGTGAGGATGTTCGAGTTTCAGAATTTTGAAAGGAGATTTGAGGTGAGCCCTTTGATTCGGTATCTCGTTATTCTCTGGCCCCCCAGCACCCAGCAGCCATGTCCCTGGCAGTGATTGCCAGAGCCTGGCCTGTGGCTGGTGCCCCCCTCACCACCTCTTGTCTGTTCCAGGAGTGCATCTCCCAGTCCGCGGTGAAGACCAAATTTGAGCAGCATACAGTCCGGGCCAAGCAGATCGCAGAGGCTGTTCGTCTCATCATGGATTCCCTGCACATTGCGGCACAGGAGCAGCGGTAAGAACCCAAGGCCGCGTGCCCGCGGAGGGCCGTGTCGGGAGATGGTCACCTCTCCCTCCCCCGTGGGCCTACTGGCAGAGCCGAGTCTCTGGGCTGCCACCAGGTCCCGTTAGACCTGCGCGGAGTCACCTGCTGAGGATGGCCGCTGAATATCTGGTTGTCCTCAGTGGTGTGTATGGTGGTCCCCTGAAATGCTGCCCCACGGGCCCGTGTGGGAGGCCTGGGCCTAGCACCACTCTGAGCCCTGCAGCATTTCTTAGAGCTTGAAGCAGAACATGTGTTTCATTTTTTTTAAAGATTTAATTTTAAGTAATCTCTACACCCAGCGTGGGGCTTGAACTCATAACCCCAAGAATAAGAGTTGCATGTTCCATCAACTGAACCAGCCAGGCACCCCCCCACCCCCTGCAGGATACTTTTCTTCTTTCTTTCTTTTTTTTTTTTTTTTTTTTAAGATATTTATTTTAGAGAGGAAAATTTGGGGGCTGGGCAGAAGGAGAGAAGGAAGGAACCTCAAGCAGACTTTGGGCTGATTGCTGGGCCCGACTCGAGGCTTAGTCTCAGGACCCAGACTAGGTATCAGGCACTGATACCTAGAGTCAGACACCCAACTGACTGAGCCACCCAGGCGCCCCACCCAGGAGACATTTTTTAAAAAGGCTTTTTGTTTGCTAGAAATTTACATCTGGGAAAGTTGAGAGAATAATACAAAAACATCTTGTTTCCTTCTGTGTTTGCTTTATGTTATCTTAAAGTTAAATTAAACAAAAAATATCCAGGCACCTGAGTGGCTCAGATAGTTAGGTGTCTGTCTCTGGCTCGGGTCGTGGTCCGAGGGTCCTGGGATCCAATCCCAAATCGGGCTCTCTGCTCTGCGGGGAGCCTGCTTCTCTGTCTTCCATGCCCCCTGCTTGTGTTCCCTCTCTCACTGTCTCTCTCCCTGTCAAATAAATAAAATCTTTAAAAACACAAAGAAAAACAAACAAAAAAAAACATTAAATACTGTTTGATTCTTTAGCCCCTGTCCCGCTGTCATCTGCCCATTCCTCAGAGGTAGCCACAGCCTTGAATCGGTTGTGTAGCCGTATCCACTTAAAAGTACTTTCACAGATCTGGAAGAGTATGTAATGTTGCTTTGTGTGTGCCGTATTTATTTACTGACTTATTTATTTTAAAGATTTTATTTATTTGACAGAGATCAGAAGTAGGCAGAGAGGCAGGCAGAGAGAGGGGGAAGCAGGCTCCCGCTCAGCAGAGAGCCCAGTGCGGCGCTCGATCCCAGGGCCCTGGGATCGTGCGTGACCTAACCCGAAGGCAGAGGCTTTAACCCACTGAACCACCCAGGTGCCCCGCTTTGTGTGTGCTTTAAAAACGGATATGTCGTATCGGGACCGTCTGCGTTAGTGCACCGTGTGTTTTTTTTTCTGCTCAGCACTGGTTTTGCCCCTTACCCTGCCGATAACATAGAGTTGGAGTTTGGGACCATGAACTGCCATGGAGTACTCCCTGGGGAATATACTTCATTTTCCCATGGACGTTTTAAGTTTTTATTTATGTAAATGACCTCTGTGCCTGGTGTGGGGCTCGAGCGCCCCGAGATCGAGTGTTGGGTGTCCCGCTGACTTGAGTTGGCCAGGAGTCCCTCCTGTGGGTTCGTCTTTAGATCCCGTTGTTTTCCTGCCGCAAACCCTGCCGCAGCGCACACGAGTTTGCGCGGCCCCTGTGCACCTTTGGAAGAGTCTGTCTGGGATGAACTCTTGGAGGCGGCACTGTTCGCCTCGCGCTGTGTGCCTTCTCAGCTTCACCCTGTTTTCCTTTGTTGCTCTCGGAAACATGCGCTCCTAGTTCCCCCAGCAGCGTGTTGCCGGGACTCGGCTCCCCCCCAAGCCTTGCCAACACTTCAGACTTGCTGATTTTTGTCAGGCTTCTGCCTGCCTAGAGTAGAACCTCTTTATTTCATTGGCCCGATGACTAGTGAGGCTGAGCTGTTTGCCTCTGTGAGTGGACAGAACTTGGTCTGAGCCCCCTGAAAGTGCGCTCCCTGCCCCGGCCCCCCTCTTCCCAGGTGGGAGACCCAAGAGTCTCCCACCTGGCTGGCACCTGGGAAGGCGGAGAGCATGTCTCCGGGCGTGCACACGAAACTGTCGGGGCACATGCAGGCTTTCCTGGTCCCCTTGCTCCTCTGCTGGCTTGGACGGGGACCGGCTCTTGACACCAGCGTGCGCTCTCTCAGGGTTTACTGCCTGGAAATGCGGGAGGAGCGGCAGGAGCGGCTGAGGTTTATTGACAAGCAGCTGGAGCTCCTGGCGCAGGACTACAAGCTGCGGATTAAGCAGATCACGGAGGAGGTCGAGAGGCAGGTGAGGTTCGGGGAGGAAGCACTCGGGGAGGTCTGGACTCCCGAGTTGCATCCGGAGGGTTGGGAAGGTGAGAGGGCGCACATCCTTCCTGTGAGGGTTTCTCAGCCTTGTAGAGGAGGCTGTGGCCCTGTCCTGAGCGCACAGTACCCCCCCAACACACTTGGGGCTCCCTGGTCTGCTCTGTGACCCTGGGCCGGCCCCTGTCCTCTGGGCCTCCCCTCCACATCTCAGACGAGCATTCGCTCGCCCATCTGTAACATCCCTCCTGCCTCAGGAGCCTTCCTGCGGCGAGTGAGCCGAGGGGACTGCTGGCTCTTGGGGGCGCTCGTGTGGTCTACGAGTGTCGCTTGGGCTCTCCTGACGCGGCAGGTGCTCGCCCTCACACAGCGCGCCTCGTCCTGCAGGTGTCCACTGCGATGGCGGAGGAGATCAGGCGCCTCTCCGTGCTGGTGGACGAGTACCAGATGGATTTCCACCCTTCCCCGGTGGTCCTCAAGGTCTACAAGAACGTGAGTCGTCAAGCGGCACGGGTTCTGCGCTCACCTCCATCCCTTCTGGCCGCGGGGTGGAACGGCCACGCAGGACGGTGATTCGGCCCCTGGTGGTCTGTGTCCAGGCCCTTCGGCCGGGGTGGGGGGCGGGCAGGACCCCGGCTTCACCCGCTGTTCTGCGGTCCCCTGCGGGGCCGGGCTCACCAGCTTCAGACCGGTCCCCAGAAGGAGCTCCTGATGCTGGTGCTGCTTCCGCTTCCCTTAACCTCTCCCGTCCGCACACAGGAACTGCACCGCCACATCGAGGAGGGCCTGGGCCGGAACATGTCCGACCGCTGCTCCGCGGCCGTCAGCAGCTCCCTGCAGGCCACGCGGCAGGACATGATAGGTCAGTGCTGCGGGGGGGCCCGTGCTGCCCGCAGGTCTGCCCTGCAGGCCCGTGCATGGAGACGACGGCCTTCCCTTGTCTGTCAGCTGTGCTGATGTGTCCGTTCCAGACCCTCTGATTCTTGGGGTGTCTTGGGCCTTCGTCCACACACAGACTCTGGGAGCTGTCTCGGGTGACCCCATGGGACTGTCCCAGACTGAGAGGGTCTGGCCTGTCCCGAGATGCATACGGGCATAGATGTCAGCAGGTGTGGAGCCCTGGTGCACGCAACCCCGGGGAGCGCTGGCCTGCCTCTCTGAGGCGGCTCTTGCAGCCCCCGGGCCCGCTCCTGCACAGGTGTCCGCGTCCTCGGCGGGGCTGGCACGGCTTCCGTCCCGAGGCTGGGCCCCGGTGCGGCACAGGACCAAGCTGATGGGCTTTCTCCTCGTTTCTGCTCCCGACAGATGGTTTGAAACCCCTCCTGCCTCCGTCTGTGCGGAGTCAGATAGACGTGCTCGTCCCTCGGCAGTGCTTCTCCCTCAGCTATGACCTGAACTGTGACAAGCTGTGTGCGGACTTTCAGGAGGACATCGAGTTCCATTTCTCTCTCGGGTGGACCATGCTGGTGAACAGGTTCCTGGGCCCCAAAAACAGCCGCCGGGCCTTGATGGGCTACAACGACCAGGTAAGCAGCGCCCCGCCTCACCCTGCCTGCAGATGCGGGGACCGCTCGGACGGGGCTGTCCTGCGGTAGCAGCCGGGGTGCCTCGGCTGCCACACAGCACGCCGCGGCCCCTGGTTTTTGCCAAACATCAGTCGATCTTCCCCTGAGTACCCATAGTTATGAAATTTAACAGGTTAGCTGAATTTTTTCTCTGATATATATTAAAATAAGGATGTAACTGTTGAATATAGAAAATTTAAATGTGCCCATATGGCACCATTCCACAAGTCAGATTTTCAACCACTCCTGTCCATACCACTTGAATTACGTGTGTACTGTTCCTGGGGCACATCCCACACTTGGCGGGAAGGCCAGGGCTCTCATTTTGTGGAGTTCCCCAATGCTCCCCTTGGAGCCTAAATGCTTCCTGGCTGCATGCAAAGTTTGTTGGTTTTTTGGTTTGGGTTTTTTTTTTTTTTTGCTTTTTGGAAAGGGCAGAGCCACGCTGTGTCCCACTTCCCAGCCTCCGGGGCCCGAGGCTCACTGAGGGTTCTGTTGAATGAGAGGCTGGCCACACCCTTCACCCTCTGGTCTTCTGTTTTCAGGTGCAGCGCCCCGTCCCTCTGACGCCAGCCAACCCCAGCATGCCCCCCCTGCCGCAGGGCTCCCTCACCCAAGAAGAGCTCATGGTTTCCATGGTCACCGGCCTGGCCTCCTTGACGTCCAGGACCTCCATGGGCATTCTTGTTGTTGGAGGCGTGGTCAGTGACAAGCCCTGTCCGGGAAGGCTGGGGGTGGGAGGGCGGGGACTGAGGGGCACAGTCCTGGTAGGGGGGTCCCTGTGTTGGCCCCATGTGTCAGTGGGCACAGCGGTGGTTTCATGGCCACCAGTGACTGTTCTCATTCGTCTCACGGGGAACTGTGCACAGCCTGAGCCTAAGCCCCAGTGCGTATTCGTTGACTTTTTAAAGCCTCCGTGCGCTAACATGAGGTTTAGACAACACCAGTCCCACCTCACAGAGGACGAACATGTCGTTGGCTTGCTAAAGACAGAGTTAGGATTGGAACTCTGATCTCGAGGCCATGTTTGTCCCCGATGGAGCCTGCAGTACACGACGGGTAGGGAAGAGACCTGAGAAATGGGCAAAGCTGGGTTCTAGATAGGTGGGTGTGGCCAGGAGCTTTTCCTTTGTGGGTGAGGAAACCGAGAGCAAAACCTGCAAAGGTGTCTCCGGTTTTCTTGCCCTTCCCTTTCTCCCCCGAGGCCTGAGCTCACAGGCTGCCTTCTTAATAACCGGCGTGCTCCCCACATCCGGACCCAAGACACACTGCAGCCACCATTGGTAATCCGTTGACTTTTCCTAACATGTGGCGTCGCTCCCGGTCATGGTCTTTCGAGCTATACAGTGGTGGCAGATGTGACAGTGACAGCTGCCAGGAGTCGTTCTGGGCTTGGAGGGCTGGGAAGGGACGGATCTGAGGCCCCTTGCCCTCCCTCTCTGTAGGTGGTGCGTTCTGTGCTGCCGTGTTCCTAGAGGATGGCCTGACGGGGCCATTAGCTCAGATGCTGATACTTGATGGTCATATGACCCTTACCTTAAATACCCCGTTTTATCCGAACAACCCTTTGAGGTGGGTGGAGGCCATTATGGCCCTTTTGGGAAGAAGGGGCGGAAAGAAACTTGCCCAAGTTTCAGCCAGGCAGGCAGGCAGCACTGAAGCCTTGGTGTCTGGCTCCACGTCCTTTGCTCTTTGACTGTAACCACACTGCCTTGAACCGAAGCGTTACAGACCAGACCAACAGAAGCCTCCCACCGAGGAACAAAATGCAGACTCCTACTTCTCAGTGCCATTGGAATGGAATGTCATCTTAGAGCATGCCTACATTCATCTTGAAGAATTCTGCGTGTCTGTGTCTATGCTTCTGGTCCCAACACCACCTTCCCCGCCCCCCTGTCTTCTTTGCACGAGTTATGTTATGTGGTCAACACTAAGTTACTCTTGTTTCTGAACTGGGACCCTTGGGCAAGTCCTGGTGGTGACAGCCGAGAAGATGGGCAGTGAGATGGCAGAGGGTCTGCGTCCGCTCATCACTGTGCCTCTGCAGGTGTGGAAGGCGGTGGGCTGGCGGCTCATCGCCCTCTCCTTTGGACTCTACGGCCTCCTGTATGTCTACGAGCGCCTGACGTGGACCACCAAGGCCAAGGAGAGGGCCTTCAAGCGCCAGTTTGTAGAGTACGCCAGCGAGAAGCTACAGCTCGTCATCAGCTACACTGGCTCCAACTGCAGTCACCAAGTCCAGCAGTGAGTGGCCCTGTCTGCGCCGGGGGCTGGTGCTGGCTCCTGTGGCTCAGGACTCCCTGTAGCTTCCCTTTATCCGGGCCTGGATACTACTGGGTCCCAAGCATCATCTGCCACTGGCCGTCCGCTGTGCAGTGTCGGCTTTGAGACCAGGGAGGGGGAGAGGGGTCTTGCTAGGGACGCCTTGTGTCCTGGGCTGGGTCCACATAGGCCTCTGTTCCCCCAAGAAAGGAGGATATGGGAAAGCAAGGGATATTACTTGTAGCATTTATTAAAGGTTGCCTTGAAGGGCTTGGTTTACAGGCAGAGCTTCGAAAGGCGAAGTCGCAGGCCTGTCTTCCTGGCATAGCTTTGGGCAGCTGGGGCTGGATTGCCCGCCGGGCTGGATGGGAGTACTGGCCTGCCTGCCTGACACCGCTCTGTGGCAGGCCCCTTGCTAGGCACTCGGCACCTAATTTTTCATTTTCGTGACTCCTTTGACATAGATGTTTGTATCGGCATTTTTCTTTTTCCAAATGGGGAAACAGACTGGAAGAGTCGTCCCTTTTCCCCTGCCGCGGGGTGATCAGCAGCAGAGCTGGGATCTGAATCCTGGCCGCCGGGTCAGGGTGCTCTGGCTCTCTGCCTGTGGCGGTGCTGCGTGGGTGGCGGCTGTGACAAGGTGGCGGCTGGGGGCAGGGAGCCACACGGGGCCGGCGCAGGGCAGAACTGTCCATGGCTGACATACGGGCCCCACACTTGGTGGGACTTAGCCAGGCATGGCGTTCTGCAAAACAGCCACGTGGCCCGGTTGATCTGGAGTCTCTCTCCTCTAGGGAGCTGTCTGGGACCTTTGCTCATCTGTGTCAGCAAGTCGATGTCACCCGGGAGAACCTGGAGCAGGAAATCGCTGCCATGAACAAGAAGATTGAGGTTCTCGACTCACTTCAGAGCAAAGCAAAACTGCTCAGGTGAGGTCAGCCTGGGCGGCCAGAGGTGGTGAGCTCCGGTGCGTGGCCCGGGTGCCGTGGGGGCCTCCGCACGGCCCTGTCTTGGGTGTGGACACGGACCTCACTTGCGTGGGAGAGGTTAGATGGCACGCCGCTGGAGGGTCGGCGGGACCGAGGGTCACCGGCCTCCAGACGCTTGCAGTCGGGCCCGGGATGGCAGTGAAGGAACCAAGACATCTGTGTCTCCTCAGCAGCCCGGGGCTGCCCCTTGAGCTCTCGGCATCTCTCCAGGCTTGTATGACCCATTTCCTTTTCCTAAAAGGGAAAATTGGGGCCTCCAGAAGTTACTTGTCTGGGACTCCATGGGAAGCGGTCAGGCCAGGTGCAGACGACTCCCGGCCCGCGTGCCCCAGCCGGCTGTGGCTGTGCACGTTGACGATCTTTCATTGTCTGCTGTGTGCTGGCGCCTCTGGGCTAGACCTGCCCCATGCTTTATTCCATTTCTCTCTGAGCCCAGGGACGGGCAGGTCAGCCTCTTTACCGCCAGGAGAGCTGGGTACCCAGCTGGTGACTGGCAGGGCCCGCGTTGGCACCGCATCCTTGTGGGGTCCCTGTTGAGAGTCAGAGCTTCTGTCCGTTCTTTGCTGGAGAGGATGACTCAAAGGAGCAGGAGGCCTAGGTTCTGGCCCAGGCACTCACGTCTGGGCAGGTCACGGAGCCTTCTTTGGTCTTACTATTTTCGTCTGAAAACAGGGCAGGATTTCACGACAGAGCACAGAGCTGCACTCAAAAGCGCTGTGCAAAGGTCCTCGGCCCGAGATAACATCAGCACGCGGGGACCCTGTGCTTCCTGCCCCTGCCGCTGGCGTCAGCGCCGGTCCCCTCAGCGACTAGTGGACTTTCCCTCCCTGACAGTGCAGATGGGCCCTCCCCGCCCACCAGCCTGGCTCAGGCCTTCTCTGGGGACACGTGGGACCTCTCATGGGGGGCGTGTGTGGTGGAGCGTGTTTCTGCTGCTTGTCATCAACAGGGACGGGGGGTGGGGGGGGGACCCGTAAGGGCTGCTTATTCAGCAACCCAGCCCCTTGCCGATGGGCAGGAAAACCAAGTTCTGGACAGTTTGGGGACTTGCCTGTGGTCAGGTGAAGCCAGCGTGGGGCTGGAGGGTCAGAAAAGCCGGACTTTCGGCTCTGGCACGACAGTGTGACTATAGGAAGTTACGTGACCTCTCTGGGCCTCTTTCCCTGGTCTGTGTGGTGGGGGTGCCCGGAGGAGTAAACGAGGTTACACGTCAGGCGTCCTTAGAAGAGCGTGCGTGGCCTGTCTTGCTGTCCTCCGTGATCAGCTCCGAGGGCTACAGAGTAACCGTTTCTCCGCAGGAACAAAGCCGGCTGGTTGGACAGCGAGCTCAACATGTTCACACACCAGTACCTGCAGCCCGGCAGATAGTGCGCCGCCGTGAGCCGGAGCCCGTGTGGACGAGGCCGGTGTCGCCAGTGTGTGGGCCTCCCGGCAGGGCCACACACAACTCCTGCCCGTGGCCGCCACTGTGAGAGGGAAAGCACCCCCGTCTCATGCCATTTTGAACCCCTGATCGCTAGTTTTTTTTTTCCCCACCTTTGCCTGCTGTTGCAGGAAGATCTGGCTTGTGCCCCTAAAGGAAACTTTAATGACAGCGTGGACAGCATGACACCAAGGAGTCGAGTCTTTGCTTTGTCAGGAGCCCTGGACTGAGACTCACTTGAGTGCTTGACGAGGTCTTGGGATCTGCCTGCCCCACGGAATGCCTGGTTGAAGCTTTTGGGGGTGCCAGGCAGACCCCTTCTCCGGCCAGCACCAACCCCAACCCGTGCACACCCGCCTGCCGCGCACCCCAGCACCCCTGCGGAGAAAGGCCGTCTTAGGGAGGGTTGGGTTTTCTTCACAGGTTGCGCTGGAACAAGTTCCAGAAAGGCCGAGTCCGTCCCAGAAGGGCTGTTGCCTGTGTGTGTCATTTGGCCCTTCAGCTTTTGTGCCTCGCTCCTTCTGCAGAGCATTTCAGATATGTCTTGGGGGCGGGGCTTGCCTCGATTGGTCTTGGAGCCTCCTTGTGCTGGGACGGGGGAGGTGGGGGAGGTGTTGCAGAAGCGACTGGAGTCAGAGTAGCTGAGGACAGGCGCCGCGGGGGGGGGAGAGCGGGCAGCCGCTTCCCGGATGAAGGAGGGCCTCGGCCTCCCTCCTCTTCATGGCGTCCCTTGTTCTGGTTTTGGTCCTTAGCCCGTGTGGTCTGGTTTTATCGTTGGTCAGAGATGGTTTGGTCCAGAGCGTTCGAGGATGTAGCTGAGGGAAAGAAGGCAGAGGGAGGGGGGTGGGCCCGACCCAGGATGGCTGGAGAATGTGTCTTCCACGGAGAACAGCGCCCACCCTCTTAGCTTGATGGTGTCCCTGTTAGTCTCCTTAAGAAAGGCTCCCCCCATCCCGCACCTTGGCCCAGGCTGCCCTTGGCCTCTGGACCTCTGGACTAAGTCTCCTGTGCCAGTAAGGTTGCTGCTGGCTGAGAGACGGTGTGGGACCCCCAGCAGCCCTCCTCCGGCCTTCCCGTCCTCCCTGTTCCCCACAGCCTCTTGCTGATCCTCACCTGGCCTCGTGTTGACTTTGAGAAACGTTCCCTGTTGAGTTTGGGATTGTTACTGGTTGAAGTGGGGGCAGGTTCCTGTCTCCAAGGTGTTAACTGGGGCAAACAGCCTTCGCAGTTCGGGTCGGAGAACTTCCTAGAAACCAGCAGGTCCTGTCTCCCAGAAAGAGCTGGGGCTCAGGCAGAGAGGTGGGGCTTGTCCTCTTGAAATCCCCCCCTCCCCCCGCCCCGCCACCGCCACCACCGAGCTTCCGGGAAATGAGTTGGTGGCCTCTGCTCACCAGTAGATGGCCACACGGGTGGCATCCTGTCCAGGTGCCCCCTCGTTCAGGCCTTCAGTGCGGCTGCTGTGTGGAACCAAGTGGTGGACCTTGCCGGGATCGCCCCGCGGCAGGAGGATGTTCGAGATTTTTGCCAGGCCTACATGGTGGTCACTGCACAGCGTGTCAGGAGAAATCGGTGTCACACAATTCCAATGAATTTTGTGCTTTTTGGGGGGAAAATTACCTAATAACTAAATATGAATTTTTTTGAATGTAGCCCCTGGGCAATGAATGGCATTTTGAGTTTCTTTTACAGTCAATGAAATTAAATGTATCCCACTGAGGGAAAGGCTCAGACAGAAATTGGCAAAAAGCACTTTAATTTGATGCTGCTAACTTTGTTCTCCGGTTTTACGTTCATTTGCTAGAGTGTGAGACGTGCTTGACACAGTGAGTGTTTTCTCTGATGTACTCAAGGTGATCTCCTTGCCTGAATTACTCCTGTATCATTGCTGATAATACTGGCACTAAAATAAAACCTGGTTGGAAACACCTTGTGGGGCCTCAGTTCACTGTTCTTGGGCAAACCGCGACTGCAGGCTGTATTTTGAAATGACCTTAACTCTGTTCAGGGGAAGTTCCAATTTTGATCTGCCTATGGGTTCCTCTTGCTCTTGGAAGGACTCATACTCTGAGAACAAAAGGCGTAACCGATCTTTAAGAACCAGGAAATCTAGAGTGATGTCTTTACAGATTTCGCTGTAACTCCAAGCCATTGATTTTTCACTTAAAAAGTAATGACTCAGACTGGCCCACCCTAGTTTGCTTTCTGAGAACTTGGCTGTGAGCTTTCTGCTTTTTGAAGGGCCTTTGGCAGTGACTCGTCAGCCTCCCTGGCCCCCGACACCTGTGCCCCGGGCTCTGCCTCCCCCACTCCTCTCACTGCGGTCGAGGGCAGCCTCCTCCTTCCCGATCCCCAGGCCACGAACTTGGGGTGTCATCCTGGACTCCAGGGGCACTTGCTTCTATCTTCAGAACACCGCTGGACCCTGACCACTTTCCCCAGCCCATCACAGCCCCTGCTCTGGCCCCGGTCACTGCCACCCAACGTGTCCCTCTCACCCTTGCCTTCAGGTGCTTGTTTCAAGGCAGCGAGCAGCCAGAGTGACCTCGCCATAGACTTGAACTAGAACTCAGTTCATGTTACTCCTCTGCCCCGGCTCCTGTCCCACCCAGAATGGGCCCAGATCCTGGCGGTGGCCTTTTCAGGTCTGCACTGCCCCTCACTCCCTGGTGTCCTCTGCTTTGGCCACACTGGTTCCTCGCTGTTTGAAAGTGCTAAGCACATAACCTCCTTAGGTCTTGGCCCTGGCTGCCCCTCCTGTTCCTCTAGGCATCACAGCTAGCTCTTACCACCAAGCCTGCTGAGATGGTACCTCATTGTCTGGGTCTACCCAGACCACCCTGCGTAAAATCCTTCTTTCCTTCCCTGTTTGCTGGCGTTTCTGAGGACCTCGCCCTGCAGCCTGTGGAATAGCCACGTTTTCCCAGTGGCCATCCTCCCCATGTAATAGGGTTTGTTTAGTATGTCTGCCTGCTAGAACACCAGCTCTGCAAGGCCTGAGGTTTTTGTCTGTTTTGCTTATTGATAATGTGAAGCATTTAGTTCCGTGCCTGGCACAGAATCAGAGAATCAGAACTCAGCATTAATCCTTGCTGAGTTAATGAGGTCTGTCCTGATGACACAGTCCGCATACTGTCAGCCCTCCAGGCTTGGGGGCCAGAATGAAATGGTACTGCAAATGCCCTAAGAGTAGGCATGGGACTAGGGGCTTTCAGATGTTCAAACGTCAGCAGCTGGAGGGCTGATGGGTCCTGGGTTGGAGCCCAAGTCTTAATTTCCCAAAGCCCAGTGGCTTTCAAATATACCTTCCTTCCTTCCTTCACTTCTCTCTTTCTTTTTTTCTATTTTTTTTTAAGATTTTTTAAAAATTTATTTGACAGAGATCACAGGTAGGCAGAGAGGCAGGCAGAGAGAGAGGGGGAAGCAGGCTCCCCGCTGAGCTGAGAGCCCAATGCGGGGCTCGATCCCAGGACCCTGAGATCATGACCTGAGCCGAAGGCAGAGGCTTAACCCACTGAGCCACCCAGGTGCCCCTTTCTCTTTCTTTCTTGCGCACTCTCTTTCTGTCTGTGTGTCTTTCTTCTTTACCCACAATTAGAAATACATGATGAACCAGCGCGCACGTGTGTGTATGTAGGTAAAGCCGAAGATCTGAAGTCAGTGCCCTTTTCCTGTGATGCACAGGGATTCTCTCTTCCGCCGCTACTGGCAACCTAAGTTGTTCACCAGCTGCTCCTACCATGTTTGGAAAAAGGTGTTCCACACCCTGTTCCTCACTCAGCACCGCCTAGTTCTCTGTGCTCCGTGGAGACCAGATGCCTGGGGTTGCTCAGCCTGCCTCAACCACCCACTGAGAGTTCTGGGGTATCCAAGAGGTGGGATTTTTGGTTTTCCAGTAATAGTGTCCCTGTTTAGTCACAAAGTAAAATCCCAAAGTGGCTGGAATGTACCCCTCTTCCAAGTCTGAGCCCTCTTCACAGATGTCCGCTGAATTCACCCTGTGCCCCAGGACACGGATTTCTGGCTCTGAGTCATCAGGCTTGCGATTAGAACAGCCGATGTTTAATGAGAGCTGAGCACGTGTCAGACATTTATATGCATGAACCCAAATTTCAGACATTCAGTGATCTGTTTGCCTCTGTGCAGATGAGGGAGTTCATGAATTCATTGAAATATTTGAGTGCCTACTATGTGCTAATGAGCATGGTGCCTAGCATTAGAGACACAGCAATGAGTCATGTGGATAACAGCGTCCATCTTTTTCCAGAGCTGGTATGCTAGTGAGGGGAGCTGAACTACAGGCAAAACCAGTTGAATAAGCGCCTGGGTGGCTCAGTTGGTTAAGCGTCTACCTTCAGCTCAGGTCAGGACCCCTGGGTCCTGGGATCTGGTCCCACATCGGGCTCCCTGCTGAGCAGGGAGCCTGCTTCTCCCTCTCCCCGTGCTTGTGTACTTTCTATCTCTCTGTCAAATAAATAAAAATCATTAAAAAAAGAAACCCAGTTGAGTAAAAGTCATAGTATATTAGCAGATAAGGACTGTGGAGGGAAATGAGGCAGGGAAAGTTTGGGGAGGGTGTTAACAACAGTGTGGTTGGGGTAGGCCTTCTGAGAAGACAACATCTGAAGGATGACAGTGTGAATGAGACTCTGTAGACGCCTGGGGCAGTGCATTCTAGATGGAGGGACTAGCAGGTGCAAAGGCCCTGAGGTAGGAGCATGCCCGTTATCTTTAAGGAACATAATGAGACTGGTGTGGCTGGAGCAGAGGGAGGGAGGGGGAGAGGAGTAGGAGACAAGGCGTGAAAGGGAACTGGAGGCAGATCGACATCTCACAGGTAAGGACTTTGGCTTTACTCTGAGTGAGGTAGGTGTAATTGGAGAGCTTGGAGCAGAGAAGTCCCTTAAGCTGACTTCCATCTTTTTTTTTTTAAGATTTTATTTATTGGGGCGCCTGGGTGGCTCAGTGGGTTAAAGCCTCTGCCTTCGGCTCAGGTCATGATCCCAGGATCCTGGGATCGAGCCCCGCATCGGGCTCTCTGCTCAGCAGGAGCCTGCTTCCTCCTCTCTCTGCCTGCCTCTCTGCCTACTTGTGATCTCTGGCTGTCAAATAAATAAATAAAATCTTTAAAAAAAAAAAAAGATTTTATTTATTTATTTGACAGAGATCATAAGTAGAGAGGCAGGCAGGGTAGGGGGAGCAGGCTCCCTGCTGAGCAGAGAGCCCAATGCGGGGCTCAATCCTGGGCTTGATCCCAGGATCCTGAGATCTTGACCTGAGCCGAAGGCAGAGGCTTAACCCACTGAGTCACCCAGGCGCCCCCATCTTTATGGGGTCCCAGGCTGCTGCGAAGACAACAGAGTAAGGATGGAAGCAGGGGGACCAATCAGAATGTGACCAGTGTTCCAAGGAGGAGAGGGTGGTGCCTGGGGCCGGGCGACTGTGATGGAGGCGGTGAAAAGCAGTCAGGTGCTGGAGTCCTTTTATTTATTTATTTAAAGATTTTATTTGTTTATTTGACAGAGAGAGAGAGAGAGTGATAGAGGGAACACAAGCAGGGGGAGTGGGAGAGGGAGAAGCAGGCTTCCTGCTGAGCAGGGAGCCCCATGTGGGGCCCGGTCCCAGGACTCTGGGATCATGACCAGAGCCGAAGACAGACACTTAACTGACTGAGCCACCCAGGCACCCTCTGGAGTCCTTTTAAAGATCGCATGGGGTTGGGGTGCCTGGGTGGCTCAGTGGGTTAAGCCTCTGCCTTCGGCTCAAGTCATGATCCCAGGGTCTGGGATGGAGCCCCACGTCAGGCTCTCTGCTCGGCAGGGAGCCTGCTTCTCTTCCTCTCTCTTTCTGCCTGCCTCTCTGCCTACTTGTGATCTCTGTCAAATGAATAAATAAAAATCTTTAAAAAAAAAAATCGCCTGGGGGTCCCTGGGTGACTAGGTTGGTTGAACATCTGATTCTTGGTTTTGGCTCAGGTCATGATCTCGGGGTCCTGGGATCGAGTCCCGCATGGGGCTCTCTGCTCAGCAGGGAGCCTGCTTCCCTCTCTCTCTCTCTCTCTCTGCCTGCCTCTCTATCTACTTGTGATCGCTCTCTGTCAAATAAAGAAAATAAAATCTTTAAAAATATATATATATATAAAGCTAGAAATGATGGGCTGTGCTGACAGGCTGGATGAGTCATGGTGACTCGGGGTCCTGGGCACATGGTGGGGGGACAGCTTCAGTGGAGCACGTTTGGGGGAAATCAGGAGTCCATTTTTGGACTTGTTACATGTAAGGCCCATCTTCTGTAGTTGGACACGAGAACTTGGAGCTCAGGCGGAGTCTGGCCTGGAGATACACGTTCAGGAGTCAGCACATGGATGGTGCCTTGGCCAGGGTTCTCCGGAAAGCAGAGCCTCAAGGAGAGGGCTCACGCACCCTCATTTTATTTCTGCAGAACAACCCCAAGGACACGTTACAGAGTTGGCCGCAGCTGGATGGGCCCGCAGATTAGCAGACGTGACCTTGAGAAGCCCTGCAGGTGAATCTCATACCTTTCCTGGGTGGAGATGGAGGGGGGGGATTTATCCACTGTTTGTCTCCTCCCGCTGATTGAGGATTTGCCCCTTGGGACACTGAGTATTTCTGCGTTGCATGTATGAATGCTGGGGCACCAAAGGGGTGGGTGGTGGGTGGCGGAGGTGAGGGGCATGGGCGTGGGCTGGGGGGTGGTGGGGCCAGCCGGTCGTGCTTGCCCCACGTCACTCAGCCCCAGCAGAGCTGGAGCAACAGGCAAGTGGGGCCAAGAGGGTCTGAGGCAGAGGAGAGGGTTTATGTAGAAAATTCTACCCCCCAGATCACTCAGAGCTGCACTTGTCTTCCCTCCCTTCTTCCCCGGGAGGGGAGGTCTCAGTCTGACCTGCCAGAGCCCTACGAGGCAGTAGCCCACACGGTGTCAGCCTCGGGGGACTAGTGACCAAAGCTACAGGCCCTGCTGGTCCAGCTTGTCCATCGTCCAGCCCCATTCTGGATTGCCCTTGTCCTAGCCTATGCCGCAGCTGCGCCGGTTCCTGGCGGGGTGATCCAGACTTGATCCCAGAGGACCCGAGCCCTTGGCTGTCTGGTCCTGCTTGGGCCGTGATTGCCACGACCGCCGCTTGCTGCTACCAGTGGATGTAGAGACACCGAGGGACAGACACTCGAGGGTGTTCCCGACAGTTCTCTGTCCCACTGCATAGCAGCAGCCCTGGCTCCTCACGGGGATCAGAATCTCTCCCCAGCAGCACCGCGACTCTGTCCCCTGGTCCACCAGCAGCACAGGCACAGGCACCGGGGGATAGCTACATCTTCAAGCTCGATGGGACTGTATGGTGTCCCTGCCCTGGGCACAGGAAACACAAACTCCAGAAGTGGGTCACTGGAGTGCTGGAGGGAAGGGCCTCTATTTACACCCTCTGCTTCCTGTCCCCGAATATTCTAGCCACAGGGGACACGGTGGTCTATCTCAGCTGCTCGGAGAGCAGAGCTGTGAGGTATGGTCCCTGAGCTTGGTCTTTTCAGGCAATGCCACGTGGGTGTTGGGGTTCCTGGAAAGATCAGTGGGTCCTTTGGTCACAAGCACATTGTTCCACATTTTACCAAAAACAGGTCCCTTAGTGTGAGCCACTGTGTGTATATCACGTCACTACATCATGGAATCCAAAGTCCTCAGATGGTGGTCGGGACGAGGCCACCCCCCCCCCCCACAGCGGACCGGTCAGGGGGGCACATATGTGAATTAGCATCAATCTCAGTAAGTACAAATTGCCCCCCCTCCAGGGCAGACGGAGGTCGGATGCAATCCACCTGTTACCAGTGGCTGGCTGGTCCCTTGGAGATGGCGTACAGAGGGCTCAGCTTTGGTCTTGCTTTGGCAGACCAGGCCTTCGGGACCTCCCGGAGCCTGCAGAAGAGGAGCCCAGGCCACGTCACTCCTGTCATCATGGCCACTCTATCTGTCCTCAGGTCTTCTGCACCCGCACTGGGGAGGCTGCGGAGGGAGGCTGGCTGGCGTCTACCAGCACGTCTCCCGTTCCAGCTGTTTGTTGACTGTCTCCCCTGCCCTGGACATCTCTGATGGGTGGATTTGAAACGCGAGACACGGATTTCATCTGTTGTGCCCCTGCCATCGGTGCTCATTGGCTTATCTTCCTACCATCTCCCCAGTTCTCCTGGGACCCCATCTTCCGAACTTTCTCCCCGAAACGCCTGGGCACCAGCCAGATCACCGGCCACCAGTGTGTGTGGTGGGGTGTGCCTTTCCCTCGGGCCGTTCATCCCTCTTTATGCATGAGTGACCAAGTGTGCAGTGCACAGCTGTGTCCGCTGGGAGGATTGGCCTTCATCTTTGTCCTCAGGGCCACTCCTGAGAGGGGCTGGTGGTGACACGGGAGTGGCAGCTGTCCATTCCAGCCGGTGCAAACACTGTGCCCAGTGAGACCAAGTTATTTGTTTCTTTCACTCGCTTCACATCTCTTTTTTTCTTTTAAGATTTATTTATTTATTTATTTGACAGAGTGAGAGAGAGAGAGAGAGAGCGTGAGCACAAGCAGGGGGAGCATCAGGCAGAGGGAGAGGAAGAAGCAGGCTTCCTGCTCTGTGGGGCGCCTGATGCAGCGCTCGATCCCAGAGCTCTGGGATCACGACCTGAGCCAAAGGCAAATGTTTAACCCACTGAGCCACCCACACGCCCTGCTTCACATCTTTTAACACCTTTATCGAGATTTAATTAATTAATTTATCTATTTATTTTAAAGTGGGCTCTATGCCCAACATAGGACCTGAACTCACGACCCTGAGATCAAGAGTCGCATGTTCTAACAAATAGCATGGAGGACATGGGGAGATGGAGAGGAGAAGGGAGTTGAGGGAAACTGGAAGGGGAGATGAACCATGAGAGACTATGGACTCTGAAAATCAATCTGAGGGTTTTGAAGGGGCGGGGGTGGGAGGTTGGGGAACCAGGTGGTGGGTAATAGGGAGGGCACATACTGCATGGAGCACTGGGTGTGGTGCATAAACAATGAATTCTGTTACACTGAAAAGAAAAAAAAAGTCGCATGCTCTACCGACGGAGCCAGCCAGGTGTCCCTTATCGAGATATAATTTATATATAATAAACTGAATGTTTAAAGTGTCCATTAAGTTTAGACATATGTATGCACAGTGAGGCCATCACCACAACCAAGACAGTGGACACACCCATCACCCCCAAGGCTCCGTCATGCCCCCTTGTCATTCCTCCTTCCACCCCGCTCCTGGCAACCACTGATCTATCACTATACGCCTGTTCACATTTTCTAAAGTTCTATACGGATGGAAGATACGGTGTGTACCCTTTCTTTTCCAGGCAACATAATTACCTTGAGATGTGCGTATCGATAGTTTGTTCATCGCTATTGCCGGATAGTAGCCATTGTATGGATATGCAGTGATTTGGTAGACACATGTTGACCTGTGTTTGGAAACAGCTGCTGTGAGCATTCCTATGAAAATCTTTGTAGGGACAATTGTCTCCCGCGTGGATAAATGTCTAGGAGTAGAATGGCTCGTGCAGTGGGTATGAACTTAACAACAACAACACAGCTTTATTGAGGTGTAATTCACACACCCTCAAATTCACTCATTTTAAGTGAACAGTCAGATCATTTAGCAGGTTTACAAAGCTGTGCAGCCTGCACCACGACCCAGCTGCAGAGCGTGTCCAGCTCCCCAGAATCGTCCCTCTTGCTCCCCCCTCCCTCTGCTTTAGTCCCTTCCTTCCGTCCTCCCTCACTACTATCCTTTTTTTTCTACCTGTTAATTTGCTGGATTACACTGACTGGTTTTAAAATGTTCTGGTCCAGTCAGTTCACCTGGTACCACCTCCTTTTGGGTTTTCTCGGTAAAATGGGGCTGGCATGGATTACAGGTGCTTAACCCACTCCTCTCCCTCCCTCGCCCTTCTTCTCTGCCTCCCTGTGCCAAGCACTGGGCCTCTGGTACAAAGTAGGCACGACAGGGGCGCCTGGGTGGCTCAGTGGGTTAAGCCTCTGCCTTCGGCTCAGGTCATGATCTCAGGGTCCTGGGATCGAGCCCCCCATCGGGCTTTCTGCTCAGCAGGGAGTCTGCTTCCCCCTCTCTCTCTGCCTGCCTCTCTGCCTGCTTGTGATCTCTGTCTGTCAAATTAAAAAAAAAAAAGCAGGCACGACAAATACTGGAAAGAAGGTATGAAAGAATGGGTCTCCAGGCACCGACCACCCATTCCCGCCCGGCCTCCCGCAGCTGGGCTCTGCCATTTGGAGCAGCCCCAGGTCCACACGCTGAAACAGCCTCCGCCAAATTCGGCGTGGTCGGCGTCCCCGTCCTGACCAATCGGAGTTCGCCCTCTCGGGGCACGCCCCCATTCCTGTAATCGACGACCAGTACGCAGTCTCGAAAGTTGGCCAATCAGTTGTTGAGTCCCGCCGTTAGTCCCGCCCCAACGTTGAAACTGCCGCTTCTGAACGCGGAGTGACGCTCTCAAGAGCGTCCCGCTCCGCCCGCAATCTGACCAATCAGAGAGGCCGCGTCGGGTCCCGCCCCCAGCCAGCGAAGCGAGGGGTGGGCCGGGCGGAACTTCTGGCTGCGAAAGCTGCGGCGGGCGGCGGGCTTCCAGGGTTCCGGGCGGTGAGTGCGGGAGCGGCGCGGCTGGCGTGGGGAGGAAGGACTCGAGGGGGGAGCCCCCAGCCCCGAGCGCCTCCGCGGAGGATCCAGAGGCCGCGATGGGAAGGAAGGAGGAGGCTGAGCCCGCCGGCAGTTTTGTTGCCCCCGTTTTTCTTTTGAGAAAGAGGCTGTGACCCCGGGTCTTTCGCTCAGGTGAGGGCGGGGCCGGGGCTCCCGGTGGTGCGGGTCAGGCTGTTGGCCTCCCCCGTGCGCGCCCTCCCCGCTCTCCCAGGGTCATCTGTGCCCGGGGGAGCGGGGAGGGGGCAGTGTCCATCGGAGCCTGGCCTCGCTCGGCCTCGGCCCCTGGTGTGGGCGGTCCACAGCTGGCCGGTGTGGCTGGGGCGGGCGGAGGGCCGGGCCGGCTTTCTGAGAGTAGGGTCTGGCCAGACCCGGTGTTAGAACCGGCCTGGTACGCAGTGAGGGAGACCGAGTTTCTGGGTGGAGCCTGGGCCTGGACCCCCGAGGGCATTAGGAAGCCCCCTCCCCAGCCTGCAGAAATTCCTGCTAGAGGCTTCGGTGTGACTTTGAGCCTGGGTCCCTGGGGGCAAAAGGCTGAGAGAGGAGGAGGGGGAGGTGGCGTCCCAGGCACCTCTCTGCTTCAAGGGAGAGGCTGGAGTGACCATGAGTCCTGGAGCCAGATTTGGGTTCAAATCCGGACTTTGTCACTTACTAGCAGTGTCACGTGGGGCAGGTTGGTTACTTCCTCTGAACTTTGGTTTTTTTATTTGTAGAAAGAAGGGGAAGATGGAAGGGTGGGCAGGACAGAGGGACGCTTCCCTTCAGAAGCCTGATCTGTGTCGGATTCACAAATTATAATACTTTGTAGAAGCGCCCTCACTGTTTTCTACAAATTAAACTGATGTCATAGTTGAGGTTGTTAAAGGGGGATCGTTCCCTTTGGGGCATGTAAGTAAACACACTCTGGCCTGTTTAATAATAGACATTTGTTGAATGCTCACTGTGTACGAGGCACCGTACTAAGGCTTAACATGCATTACCTCGTTTAATCCCTGCGTAATCTCAGGAGGTCTGTTATCATCTGGCAGATGAGGAAACTGAGGCACAGAGCGATGAAATAAATTGCTTGAGGCTGCACAGCTAGGAAGTAGGAGAGTGGGGATTCAAACCCAGCCTCCTTGGCTGGTGTCGTGCTGTCTTCGCTTTAGGTAGAAGAGCTGGGCTTAGAACCCAGCCCGAGGGTACACTGCAGCCCAGGGGGACGCCACGACATAAGCCTGGGATGGTGGAGACCAAGGACTCGGTGCAGCTCCGGCAGCTCAATTTGGCGCTCCTGAAGCAGCTGTGGGCCGGGCAGGATGCCGTGCGGCGGTCAGTGGCCAAGGCGGCCTCAAAGGTGAGCACCCACGTTGAGAACTCGCGAGGCAGGCGTGGAAGTGGCTGCCCAACCAGGCAGGTCCCAGGCCTCCTGTGCAATGCATCCAGTTTAGAGAAAACTGAGGCCCAGCCAAGAAAAGACTGGCCTGGGACACTTCAGAGGCCAGAGCGGGGATAAAGATTGAGGATCCAGGCCTTTGTGCCTAGAGCAGGTCAGCTGGGTGGGTGGCTGGGCTGCTCTCTGGGTGACCTGTCCTCTCTGTTCCAGTCAGCCCTGGACTCCAGCAGCAGCTATGACTCCCAGACACCATCGTCCCAGGAGACGTCTTTAATGGCCTTCGGAGCCTCCAGCCTACAGGACGCCCACGAGGGTGATCCCCGTGATATGTCCTGGTCTGATGGGACCAACTCTGGAGTGATCTCTCTGCCATCTGCCACGTACGGCCACCAGGCATCCCTGGGCTCGCTGAGGCCCTACTCGGCACCCTTGCTGGCCATCTCAAACCCAGATGACTCAGAGGTTTCAGCAGAGCTGGACAGTCCAGGGCCTCAGGAGTCCCAGGCCCAGAGCTCCACCCTGGATCAGCAAAGCAGGCTGTCCAAGGTAACATGGGAGAACAGCATTTCCTTGAACTTCAGTCTCCCTGTCTCACAAAGTACTCATTGGCAGGCTTCCTTCAGGGTGGGAGGCTTCCCGGAGATACCTTGAGTCATGTTCGGCTCCACGGAAGCGCTTAAAAAGTGGTGGTTGGTTGTTTCTCAGCACTTTGGGAAGAAGGTGATAAGCCCATTATACAGATAGGAAGACCAAGGCTCAGAGGCTATGCTTGTTCAGAGTCACACGGAGAGGGGGGCTTGGGGGCCAAACTCTTATCTTCCAACTCCCAAGCCCCCAGCTGAGCCCTGGGACCCGTTGTCAGGGTATAAGTTAAGACATGGCCCCTTTCCTTCCCACAAGGTGGGGCCTCCTTCTGGGCTGGGCCTGCATGTCTAGCCCTTGCCCCTCTTTGTCTCCCTGCTCAGTCAAGAGTGACCTTCAGTGAGGAGGGTGCATTGCCTGACAGGAGCTGGCGTCTCAGGCCGTACTTAGGCTACGACTGGATTGCAGGTATGCCCACCTCCCTGTGCCTGCCTGAGCCCTGCTGGTGCCGAATGAAAGAGTCCGAGCTGCCACGTTATTTAGTGTGTATTAGGGCCAGGGCCCTGCAAAACTCTGTGCATATCATCTCTTTACATCGACCTGCTTATCGCCCCACACCCCCGCCCCCAGCAGCCTCAGTGGCCAGGCTGGTCTCCCTCTGGCTTTGTCCACCCCCCTAACTATCCATTTTTGATACGGTAGCCAGAATTAATTTCTAAACATGGGAATCAGAGTAATTAGCACTCGGAATAAAATCCAAGATCTGTCTAGACTTACTTACTATCTAGACTTCCGAGGTAAGTCCTGGCTTCAGTTAGCCATGTGACATGATCTCCGGCTATCAGCCTTTGCCTCTTTGCTCCAACCTCACAGGCCTCTGTGTTGGTCCGTGGCTGCCTCAGGGCCTTTGCACTTGCTGTTCCCACTGCCCGAATGCACTTCCCTGGTTGCTTTTCATCACTGAGGGCCCAGCTCAGGGGCTTCTGACCCCGAGAGTGGAGATTCGAACCCACCCCCCACATCCCTGCCTGTGGCATCCGTCATTTGTATGTTCATATCATTCACTCTCAGGAATCGTCCTGTTTCCTTGTTTCTTAGCTGAGTTCTCCAGTAGAACATAAGCTTCACTCCAGCAGGGTCACAGCCATCTTCTTGCTATATCTCCCGAGCCCGGGCTTAGAGGCGCGTGGCGCACAGTAGGCCCTCACACAGCCCTAGTCAAATGAGTGAGTGAACGGCCGTAAGAGGTGCTGCTGTTTGGCTCCCCATTTCACAAAGGGGGGCACTGAGGCACAGAGAGGCTGAGTTACTTCTGGAGGCAGGTACTCCATGGGGCTGCTGGGGCCCAGCAGCGGTGGGGACGCAGGCCCTGTCTCCAGGATTTCCCTGCCTGTCAGCTCACTGCCTTGCTTCCCATTTCTGGAAAGTGGAGACACCTGCCTCCTGCCTGCTCTGTACCTGTGCTCACTCTCCTTCCCGAGGGGGAAGGAACGCTCCCATCTCGGGCCTGTCCCTGCATTTGTGTGCTCTGCTCCATCCCCTCTAGATTCCCGGAGGATTTGCTTCCTCCTTGTCTCTCCTTCCTCGGTCCGCCCCACCAGCATCCGCCCCACCAGCATTCGGGCACTGCTCTTCACAATGATCTGATTAGGCCGGGACAGCTGTTGTCCCCTGTCCCCGTGGACAGATGAGAGGACTGAGCCGCTGGCTCTGAGCCACTTCACAAAGTCTTATGTCTGCTCATCAGTAAAGCTGCAACCTGTTATTTTCTACGCCTATGAAATATTTCTATCTTTATTTTATTTATTTGAGAAAGAAAGTACAAGCAGTGGGGAGAGGGGCAGAGGGGAGGGAGAAGCAGACTCTCTGCTGAGCAGGCGCCTGACGCGGGGCTTGATCCAAGGAGCCCAGGATCATGACTGAACCAAAGGCAGACCCCCACCGACTGAGCCCCCCCCCTTCCGGGTGCCCCCTTTGTCACCGTTTTTGTAACGCTCCTGAGGGCAGGGCTTTGTCTAGTTCCGTCCTCTTCCCATGGCACGTAAAACTGCATCCCCTAGGAGGGGCTCTGTAATTTTTTTTTTTTTTTTTTTAAAGATTTTATTTATTTATTTGACAGAGAGAGATCACAAGTAGACAGAGAGGTAGGCAGAGAGAGAGAGAGGGAAGCAGGCTCCCTGCTGAGCAGAGAACCCGATGCGGGACTCGATCCCAGGACCCCGAGATCATGACCTGAGCCGAAGGCAGCGGCTTAACCCACTGAGCCACCCAGGCGCCCTGTAATTATTTTTTGTTTTAATATTTTTTGCATGGATGATAGTGCATGAGGGTAGACACACGGAGACAGGAGCAGCAGTCACAGCGAGTGGCGCGTACCCTCCAGGTCTCTACGAGACAGGGTAGGGGGCAGCGCAGACTGGAGTGCTGTGCCGAGAGCCCCGAGTCTCGGCCGGTGGCCACACGGCAGCTCCCGGTGCTTTGCCTGCTCCAGGGTCTCTGGACAACAGTTCACCCATCACCAACAAGCCCGAGTCCTTCTTCTCGAAGCTACAGGATTTCCGGGAAGCCAACAAGGAGGAGTGTATTAACAGTGACCCTGAGTGAGCAGGGGTGCCAAGGGGTGGGCAGGGCGGCTGGGGGACCCCCATTGCCCAGCCTTGCTCACCCCTCTCCCCTTCCAGCCCCCAGTTCCTCGGCCCGCGGGAGAGCAGCGGCATGGAGGAGGACCACGAATGTGAGTGGAAGCTCTCGGCAGGCACCCCGCAGCCTGGCCGGTGAGGTCTCCGGCGCCTGGGAGAGCAGCTGGGGTGGTGGGGACTCAGGGAGAGGGGCCTGGGTCCAGACTGGATGGGGCAAGCCTTAGGTGAGTGGGGTGGGGGGAGCGGAGGCCGGGCCTTATGGGAATCAGGGCCGGCCCTGTGTCCCTCCCTCCCAACCCCGCCCCCGTCACCCCTCCCCAGCTGCCTGCTCTCCCACGCGCCCCCACTTCCGCTGCCCCGCGCTCTGGGGGTGCGGGTGCCGGCTGCGTCACACGAGCACCTGAGTCTCTGCTTTGGGTTCACATCTGCAGCGTGCGGTGCGCGCACGTACGCCACAGGCGAGGGCTGGTCACGTGAACACGTGTGTGCGTCCCACGTGTGATGACCCGTTTAGGCACGTGCACGTGTGTGTATGAACGTGACTGTATGAAGCCACGGTTCCTGTTTGTGCTTGTGTGCAAGATCCAAGTGTGTGTTCTGCTGGGGCGCATGCGCGTGTTCGTGTTCTATACGTGTGTGCGCCTGTGCGTGTGGCCGTGGGGGGCGTTGGCGGGCCTGTGGGTTGGGGGCAGTGGCCAGGGGGGGCCGTGCAAGGGTCTGGGGGCCCAGCTGAGAAGAGATGCTCCTTCTCACGGCTCCGCAGGCGTGTACTGCTACCGCGTCAACCGGCGGCTGTTTCTGGTGCCTTCCGATCCGGGCACCCCCTGCCGCCTGTGCCGGACCCCTCGGGACCAGAAGCGTCCTGAGACTCTGGTGGCACCGGCACAGGTCAGGTGAGTGGCCCGAGCATGTAGGACACCTTGGGGCAGCCGGAAAAGAGCCGAGCCTGAGGTCTGCCCGGCCTGTGGGAGGGCAAGGTGGGCCCCCTAGCAGCCGGTCCACTGTGCCCCTGCAGGGTGAGCATCCCGCTGTCCATCCTGGACCCCCCACACCGGTACCGCATCCACCGGCGGAAGAGCTTCGACGCCTCCGACACGCTGGCCCTGCCCCGGGTGAGCCGCCGTGTGAGGCGGGGGTGGAGTGGGGCTCGGAGCCGAGGCCCCCAGGGGGATCCTGGGGCCCAGAGAGTGAGGCTGGTCACCAGGAGAGTGAGCACGCGGGTCTCCAGAGTTCAGGTTGGGCTCCTTCCGTCACCTGTGACTGTGCTCGCTCCCTATTCCTCGCCCCCCCCCACAGCACCCCCTCACACTTCCAGAAGCGTCTGCCCGCTGCTAGCATCGTGCACACGAACATCACGGATTGAGCTCTGAGGTGCTGTGTGCGTTGTTAGGAGGACGAGCTCATGGAGCCGTCCCAGCCCCCAAGACTGCTGGCCCTGTGGCCATCCCACTGTACAGATAAGGAGACTGAGGCGGAGAGAGGTGACTGGTGTTGGGTCAGCAGGTAGAAGAGCGGGGATTTGAACCCAGGTCCTTGTGTTTCCCAGTGCCTCCCATGGAAGCGTTCTTTGTGTCTCCCGGGTAGGGCGGGGGTCCGTGGGGACCCCACGCTCAGTTGAGGCTGGGGGAGCTGGGATTATGGGAGGAGAAGGGATGCTGAGGAAGGTTGGTCTGCTCATCTGTAAAATGGGTACAGCGTACGGTCCTCAGACTGGTGGGATGAGTGGGGCACCTCAGTGAATCAGTACGTGTCAGGGGCATGGGGCAGGGTCTGGCGCACAGGAAGAGCTCTGTCAGCATCCACGGGCTTCCCGCCTCCTGTCTCAGGCCAGGGGCCCAGGGCCTGGGTCAGTAGTGAAAGGAAGGCCTGAGGTAACCCAGTGGGTGGACACAGGCCCTGCCCTGGGGGAGCCTCAGTCTCCGGGGCACGTCATGACTGTTTGGGGGGAACGCAGCCCCCTCCCTGGGGTGTACCTCATCAGAAGGTAGCCCTGCCACAGGCCGGGCGCCTTAACCCCTCACCCTCCACAGCACTGCCTGCTGGGCTGGGACATTCTCCCTCCGAAGTCTGAGAAGAGCTCAGCCCCCAAGAGCCTGGACCTCTGGTCCTGTGTCTCCTCCGAGGCCCAGCACCAGAAGCTGTCAGCGGCCAGTACTTCCCACCTGGTATGGTCCAGGGTGCCCCAGGAGGGACAGATGCCTTGGAGCAGGCCTCGGGGGGCAGCTGGGGGCAGGGACTGCAGAGCCGAGAAGCATCTCTTGGAAGGGGCCTGTCCTCCCAGCCCATGGCACCCTTCTAGGCTGTCCTGCTCCCTGCCAGCTCCCGTACCCCACCCAGGAGGGTGACCCTGACTCTGATCCAGAAGGGGATGAGGTGGGAACCGAGGGGGACCTCTCAGCTGGTTCCCTCTGACACCTCCCCTTTTACCATCCAGGCCCTGCCAGCCAGGGTCCCGCCATTGACCCCAATCTGGTCAGAACCCCAGCCACGCACCCCCTGGCTGAAGCCCTGAGGACTGGCCACTTGGAGGAGGACAGAGCCCCTGCCGTCACCTGTGACTCCTCTCCTCTGCGGGGGCACCCACGACAAGGGAGCCCTGTCTGGCCTCAGCTGGAGGTGGACTTGGGTCCCACCCTCCTAGTTGGGCAGGTGGACAGGCCCAGGCCTTTCTCCTTCCTGGGGACAGAGGTGGGGTCTCCAGGGTTGGGAGGCAGCGGGGAAGAGGATTCTGTGGCGTGTTTATAAATAAAGCTCAGCACTCTGTGTAGCTCCAGATGGCCTTGTGTGCTAGGTCTGTCCTGCTGATGCCCTCTGCGGCCGGGAGGTGCCCTGGCAGCATCCTCTTCCCTTCACCTGGGGACAGACACGTGAGACAACCTGCACTGGGCTGGGTGATTCCACGGCCCACGGCGTGGCTCTTTGTGCAGCTCCCAGCTCCGGGTGGGTGGCCTCCCAGGTGGGGGTCCGGGGCTCAGGGTCTCAGGCTGGTCCCCTGGATAAGACAAGCTGTGGACAACTGGCGGTGTCCCCTTCTTCCTGGTCCCTAAACCTGGGGGCCGTTGCCGGAGAGCCTCTCTTGAAGTCCTGGGCCAGTTGCTCCTCCCCTGCCCTCTCTAGCGCAGCCTGGGAGCCACGGGTGGTCAGAGCCACCGCAGACAAAGACAGGGAAGCCAAGAGCCAGGCGGTGAGCTGGAGACCAGGTTGGCAGAGGGCCCGGATCTCCCCTCCTGGGTTACCAGCCAGTATCTGTTTTCCTCCTGATAGGTTAAACATGATGCAATTCCTGGTTTTGTTGGATAAAAATGGCATGAGTGGGAGCCCGGAGCCCAGAGAAGGCACATGGTTTTTCTGAGGTTTCTCAGCTCAGAGGGCTGGAACGAGGGTTGTGGTCTCCTGTGGCCTCCACGGGAGATGGGGCGCCAGGGAAGCGTGGTCTGCTCGCTGCGTATGGCTCATGTGGTAGTCAGTGGTGGGGAGGTTCTGCTGCAGGAACTGATGGACCCCCGGCTCTCAGGGCCTTCTGTGGGTTCCAGTTTCTCCGCATACACACCCGTGCTTCTTTTCTGCTTTTTTGATGCTAGCCATTCGAATGGGTGTGAATTAGTATCTCATCGTGGTTTTGGTGTGTATTTCCCTGATGATGAGTGATGGGGAACATTGTTTCTGGGGCTCGTGGGCCATCTGTATGTCTTCTTTGGAGAAACATACATTCAAGTGCTCTGTTCATTTTTAAATCGGGTTGTTTGGGGTTTTTTTGTTTGTTGGTTTTTTTTTTATGTTGTTCACATGTCATTTTAAGTCATAGGGCCTGTGGGAGTCAGTGGTTTTGTTAGAAATTCTCTGGCCAGAGGGAAAAGAGAATCTGGAAACCTTCAGCCAAACAGAAGTTATGAATTTACAGCTGAGATCAGCTTAGAAGTTCAGCTGACCCAGAAAAGCCACAGCTGGACCGAGACAGATGTTTCCCATCAAAGTCCTGACCGCCCTGTTGGGTCCATGAAAGCCTCAGGGTAGGTGGTTTCTCTGGAAACACAATTCTTTTGAAGATGTAGGTTTCACCAGCTTACTTCCAGTCACTCCTCTGTACGAGAAACCACACCCATGGTCTCCCGACACTGTGACCCCTTGACAGTCAGACTCGCCCTTACTTTGCCCGCCACGGGGAAAAGCGGGTCTAAGCTCTGCTGTCCAGGCTGTGGGGTCGTGCTAATCTCGGAGATGTTAAAATGTGAAAGGATTTGCTTCTTAGAATGAATGAGACGTAAAAAGGCTATTTTTTTGTTAAAAAATTGTGTCATTTTATTATTTTTTAAAGATTTTATGTACTTATTTAGGAGACAGGGAGGGAGCCCAGAGGCAGAGGGAGAAACAGGCTCCCTGCTGAGGAGGGAGCCAGACAGGGGACTCGATCCCAGGACCCCGAGATCATGACCTGAGCCGAAGGCAGACGCTTAACCCACTGAGCCACCCCTGGACAGAGTTTCGTGTCTCCCAGGCCCACTCCACTTACCCTGCAGCCCCTCCCTTAGGGTCACCCAGATCTCTTCCTGTCCCTTCACCTTCCACATCTCAGCTGCTGTGCCCCTCAGGTGCCCCCCCCACCCCCGTCCCACTCTTCTCTTCCCCACTCTCATCCATCTTGGCCCTGTAGGTTAAGTCCCTGTTCATGAGTTTCCTTGCTCTGTGTCTCTCTCCCCTACTGGCATGTAATTTTGTGAGAGCGGAGGGGGTCTTTTTTCCTTAGTTGGATTGTGTTGTTTCATTTTCTCAAAAGTAGTGGCTCAGCCGTATTCAGGGTTTGGTGTTTTCCTCCCGCCCGGTTGCCCACCTGCGTCAAGGCTTTAATTTCCCGGAGCCGAAGGAGCCTCGTGTTTGGGTGCACACACTGACGCGTCGTGCATGTTTCTCCCCTCTCCTGCAGATTAATAGCGCTCTTTTTCTTTGTTCCCCCACCAAGTATGTGGCATAAATTCCACAGGAAAAAAAGCAAGATCGCCTACTTTTTCCCAAACTGATGTGCATCAGTCACTTAAAAACAAGAAAGGGGGGCTCAGTTGGTGGTGTGCGTGACTTCATCTGCGGGGTGGTGAGTTCGAGCCCCACGTTGGGGATAGAGATTATTTAAGTAAACCTAGAAACAAAACAAAATGGGGAGTCTGATCTCTGTTGCCTGTATCAGTGTGTAGACACACGGACCCACGTGGGCCGTTCATTCACACACATGCGCACTCAGTCGCCACGTTGAGGTCCTACTGTGTGCCAGGCACTGTTTGGGGCTCCGCAGTGACCCAGGCGACAGTGACAGCAGGGTCCTGTCCCCCCCGCCCCAGAGCCCCCATGCAGGAGAAGCTGACACTGTAATGTGTCGGGGTGGTGAGTGCTGACCACTGCCCCCCCCTGCCCCTTGTCTCCCACCCCCAGAGCAATCTTCCAGCCCTGGTGAGGTGTTTTCTGAGTCTTCAAGCCACTGGCCAACCTTGGCCTCCAGGTCTTGATCCACGCTGCTCCCTCTGCCCAGCGCTCTCTTCCCACCCAAGCCTCAGCTTCCACATCTGGTGCTCAGAGGCCTTCCCTGCTCCCACAGAATGGGGTACGGCCCCCTGTGTCTGCTTACCCACCAGAGCCCCCTCACTCTCAACAATGAGACGCTTGGGGGCAGGAGCTGGGCCCGGACTCATGCTCAGCTCTAGCCGAGAGCAGCACACGGCATATGGTAGATGGTGCGAGTGACTGAGTGGATGAGCCCCTGGGTCTTGGGGAGGCAGAGGCCACTGGGACCCAAAGAGAGCGTGTCCTGAGACGTTGGCTCTGTCGGGTGGGGTGAGAACTGTCACTGGTTTTCAGTGGGTCGTGTTGTCATGCGTCTCTGGCAGACCAGGGGGATTCTGGCCTCCGGGGAGGAGATGTGGGGAGTGACCCTTCCAACCCGGAACCTTCCCGCACCTGTCAGCAGCTGTGGGCCCCAGTCCCTGGTGTGCTTTTGGGGAACGCACGGAGGAATGAATGCTAGCTGGCCTCCCAGGGGACCCTTCCAACATCCCAAAGAACAGAAGCACCTCCCAGTTGCCATCCGGGAGGGCGACTCCCTGGAGAGGCTGAGCAGCTGCCCTATTCCTACTCTCTGTCCTCATGGAGGCGGACTGCGTGTGGCCCAGAAGACAGCAAAATGCTGGGTTTTCCAGAATTAGCTCCCCGGGTGCTGTTTGAACTCAGCATTCTGATGTTCTGGGAATTGACAACATTATCGTACAATGAAAGTTTCTACTGGGCACCCCAAGTCAGAGATCGGGGTTCAGACCCTCCCCGCACTGTTTGGCGGCTTTCTGACCATGATTCTGGGCGTGTCACCTAACTCCAGCTCAGCCTACCCTCTGTCAAGGGTGACAGGGCCAGCGGAAGGTGGGGAGGCTGACCTAACAGGGCCCTAACTGGTAAGACACGACAGTTGTCATTGGCTGTTCAAGCCCCCCGCCCCATCCTGTCATAAGATCAGCGGCCGTCAGGAATGGGGCGCCGTGCCCTCTCGGAATTCTCACTTCCTTGCCTCCTCCCTCCCAGGGAGGAGGAGCAATGGAGTACGGAGTAAATGGGGATAAAGCCTTGCTCCCCCACCTGCTCCGGGGGGCCGTTGCCGAGAGCAGGGAGCAGAGCAGTCCTGTCGTTGGGCCCTGCCCACAGCGAGGAGGACGGGCGGTGGAGTCGGTCACAGGACTGCGGGCGACCAGGGCCTTCCCCACGGCCAGCGTCTTAGGCATGCGAGGGTGGCTGGCGAGGCTGCGCAGGAAGTCATGAGGGGAAGCCAGCCTGCAGGGGACGGTGCTGTGGCCGTGCAGTGAGGTTGGGCCTCCCTGACTAGGTGCCTGATGGTGGCTTAGGTGGCCTTCGGGGATATCCCCTGTCGTGGCACTGGGCTCAGCCCTGACCACAGGGTACTTGTTTTCAGGCTCTTTTTGTCTGGCTGGAAGAGGGCCTCTGTCTCCATTCCCAGAAGCCCCCAGCAGCCCTCTCTGGCTTCTGGCAGGGCACCTGCTGGGGGATCTGGTGCTGTAGGCCCCAGCACCAAGCCCACCAGGGGACCCATGGGATCCCAGCTGGATAAGAAGGCCAGGGGAGAGGCTCTGAGAATTTCCCAGATCTCAGATGCAGTACACGGGATATGGCCTCACGGCTGTGCAAATCTGAAAACCCCAGCCCAGACGGAGAGGCCTCCTTCCCACTCCCAACAAATTCCGGCAGCCTTCCCAATCCCCCTAGCCAGAGTCTGCTGGGAGAGGGAGCCGCAGCTCGAGGAGACACCCTCCCGGATTGGTGCGGTCCATGCCAGCCGAGTGGACAGAGCGCTGGGCTTGGAGCCATGGGCCTGGGGTTCAGGGCAAGTCCGTGGGCCCCCGGAGCTCCAGCTTCCTCATCTGTAGGGTGGGCGTTCTAATGCCCATTAGAATTCTAATTCTAATGCCATCGAATGCCTACCCAAGGAGGGCGTTTTGGAGGACTGAACGAGATGCTAAGTTTATGAGATGCGTAGTGTGGCAGCCGGTACTTAGAGCCGACTCTGTCAGACACTGGGACTGAAAGCAAGGGCCAGTGTGTGTCCTGTCTCTGGGGAGTCGGCCCCCTCCCCCCAGGCCTCAAACACAGTAAGGAATGAGGGAGGGGAGGGGGAAGTGCTGGGTAATTTCCCCAAGAAATGGTTGATAAAGGGCCCTGCCTGGCCCCCTGGCCCTACCAGAGCTGGCCCCCACTGGCCTGCGTGCCTGGGAGAGCCGGCCAGGCGCTGAGAACAACATGGCTGGGCTGTCCCAAGCCCTGGAAACCACTCAGGCCCTTCCAGGAATCCCTGGGTCAGAATCTGGAGTGCGGGACTGGGTGATGCAGCAGAAGAGAGCGGCCAAGGGCGTGAGGTGACCTCCGTCCATCTCCTTCAGCAACGAGCCTCTCTCCTTCGAGAACTGTTGTCCAGACCTTTCCTCCGTCTCCCTGCCCCGTCCCACCCCCAGCTCTGGAAGCCGTCCCTCCCCGGGCCAGCTTGTTGGCCTTCATCTCCGCATGTCTCTTGACCAGGGCTAGGTGAGCTCATCGGATCTCGTCGCCTTGCTCGGCTGGGGCTTTCTGGTCAGGGGTCCCTGGGAGCTGCTTATCCCTGTTGGCCCCCGCTTGTCAATACCCTTGGAGGACATGGTGGCCACCAGCATTGGGAAGAGCCAGAATCACCCCTGGGTCCACAAAGTGGGTTTGATGGTGGCCCCAAAGACGTTTATCTTTCCAGAACCTCAGAATATGGCCTTGGCAGATGGAATGGAGGTAAGGCTGTCGAGATGAGATCATCCTGGATGAGGGAGGGCCTTAACTCCTGGAGCAGGTGTCCTTGTAAGAGACAAGAAGGCACACAGACACATGGGGGCGGGGGGATGTGACGACGGACAGGGAGACTGGAGTGACCTGTCTACAAGCTGAGGACCCCAGGATTGCTGGTCGCTCCCAGGAGCTGGGAGAGGGGCCTGGAACATTCTACTTCAGAGCCTCCGGAAGGAACCAACCCTGCCGACACCTTGATTTTGGACTTCTGGCCTCCAGAACCATGAGAGAACCCATCTCAGTTGCTTCAGGTCACCCCGTCTGTGGTGACCATGGCCGCCCCGGAAGACTAACACGGTTCACGAGAAGTCTGGGGTGAGTGAGGCCGGCCCCATGCTGGGCGGGCCCACGTGACAGCTGCTCACAGGCGAGCTCCCGTCCCTGGTTCGGTTCTTAGCTTCAGGAATTGATTTTCATGGGAAAGCAAAAGCCTCAGTGTTATGGGCCGAGCTTGGCCTCCCCTCCCCCCGCCCCGCCGTTCGTATGTTGGGACTGGGACCCCAGCACCTCAGAAGGTAACTGAATCATGAGATAAGGTCCTTGAAAAGGTGATGAAGTTCTTACCATCCGGCATGACTGGTGTCCTTCTAAAAAGGGGAAATTTGGACTCCGAGAGGCACCCACGCAGAGGCCAGGCTGTGTGAGGACACGGCAAGATGGCAAGATGGTCACGGAGGGAGCCACCCCTCCTGCATCTGGGACTTCCAGCCTCCAGGACTCTGAGACAACACACTTCTGCTGTGTAAGCCACGTGGTGTGTGGCGCTTGGTGAGGGCAGCCCTGGCTGACTGCCCCCCCACCCCCACCCCGGGGCACACATGCCCTCCCACTGCCCCCACACACTCAGCATCCTCCCATGTGCGTGCCTGCGTGCGTGTGCGCACACACACACACACACACACACACACACACACACGTGCTGCAGGAGGCCCTGTCATTGTCACTGTGGCCCCAACACTTAGTCATTTAACAACCCACTGGGTTGTGTTGCTTTCATGGAAGCCAACGCTTGGCTTTTCTTTTGCCGAGAGCTTCTCACTCAATTTCTCTCGGTCTCACTTTTCATTCTGACTGGGAAGGATTTTTTCTCAGTCTCTCTCTCTTGTGGTTTTGACTGTGCCACAGGCTGTAGCTCTGGCCCCACACCTCCGGGCTTAGCTCTTGCCTCTGCCGAGGTGTCCAGGGTTGGGGGGAGGGGGCCTTGCTTGTCAGCCCCTCCCCCACCCCAGCTGCCCAGCCTGATTGCAAAGTGGAAGGTCCCGGGGCAGAGGGGAGTGCGGGGGTGGGGGGGGGGGAAGGACGGTGAGGGTGAGAAGTGAGCTCACCGAGGGGGCCCGGCTTGTGGACAGACCCTAAGGGTGTCATGCAGCTCCCCAGCTGGGAGTTCCTGTGAGCAGTTCGAGTAGTGTTGGGGCACAGAGGATCCCAACGTGGTAGCTAGAGCCCCTTCAGGGCCTTGGGGTCACCAGCTGATCACACAGCTTTCCCCCCGCCCCGGGGGTGCCACACCTGTTTGCCCCAGCTGTGCCGCCCCTCCCCCAGCCATCAGGCTTGGGGTTCTCCACCCGCTTCTTTCAGGCGGGACTCAAGTGCGCTCCTGCGGTTGCCAGCAGTGATCGGGTGCAGGCGCTCCGTGCCCTCCTTAACTCAGCGGTGCAAAGTGGAAAGTCTTAGAACGATCCATGGGAGAAAACAACCTCTTCGGGCTTTGAGACTCTTCTGACCCCCAAATCCTCGGACTCCCCCTTCCTTTCAAGATTATGTGGACCTGGCCGGGGGGGCCGCGGAGAGGGGTTTTTCATCTCTGCAATAGCAGAAAAGTGCTCTCTTTTTTCCCTTCTTGGACAGTTCGCCTCTCAATTTGATCTCATAGCCATATGTTGGCTGTTGTAATGCTACCCCCCGGGACACGGGGAAGAATGAACGAGCCCACGTGGGTAAGGACAGTTACAGGCGGACCTGTGTTCCCCCAAAGCCCGAACTTGAGGCCCTCACCCCCAACGTGACCGAATGTGAGGACAGAGCCTCTAGGGAAGTAAGGTTAAATCAGGTCCTTAGAGCCCCGATCCAGGAGTGGGCCGTAGAGGAAACGAACATGAGGATGTGCACGCCTCGTGCACGCCTCATGCACGATCGCGGTCGTGCGGGGACCCTGAGAAGGCAGCTGTCTGCAAGCCCAGGAGAGAGGAGAGGGGTCTGCAACCTCGGGAGAAGCCAACCTTGCTGACACAGAAGTCTTGGGCTTCCAGCCTCCAGGACTGGGAGAAGCAGGTGTGTGGTCTGAAGCCCCCTGGTCCGTGGTAGTGTCTTACAACAGCAGCAGCAAGCTAAAAGCGGGGCTCCCGTGATGGCTGGCAGGCGCACAGTCCCCCCTCAATGCGCGGGAGTCGGTATGGTGGGGAGGTCACTCTTCCCGCTGTCCCCGCACATCCGAGGGCAGCTGTTGTCCTGCACCGTCTGTTTGCACCACCTCCAGCCTTGGGACCGAGCCTGCCTCCCTGTGGGTCAGGGAACACATTCATTTACCCTCGGCCTCAACAGAGATCGGCCTCCACTGCTGGGAAATCATAAGAATAATGTTACTGTGGGACGAAGGCTGAGTCTTAGGAGATGGCGGGGGTGGGGGCGGTCTCCTAAACTGTGCTGCGGCAGCTGAATGCTCAGCAAGGGCATCTGTTCAGACACGTGGCCCTGGCTGCCCGCCCCGCAGAGAGGACTGAGAAATTTCCAAAAGCCCTCTGGGCTCCTTGTCTTTAGCAGCGGACTCAGTGGAAGCCTGCCAATCCGGAGTGTGCGACATTATTGCTCACCCAGGGGGCTGTCTTCATTAAATCAACAAATACTTACAGGGCCAAGTCCTGGCAGCAGGGGTTGGGGGGGAGGGGAAGCATTGAACCAATGGGGCAAAACTCCCTGCCCTTGGAGAAACGTGCCTTCCATGGGGGTCCTCTGGCTCTCTGGGTAACCGCTCCCTCCTGGAACCCTGGAGACTGGGGCCCTGCAGGGAGACTGGGGGCTCTGTCCTGGGGGGTCGCACATTTGCATGTTTAGAATAGATCCGGGTCTTAGTAGTAGCTGGCCAATGAATATTCTACAGCTTCCTGTGGGTCCAGCTCTACGGAAGACTCACCAGCTCCTTTCATCTTTGCAGGGCCCTCTGAAGTGGGCGAAGCCAGTCGGGGGAGGTTAACCAGCTCCCTCCAGCTGGCTCCGTGGTGGCAGGGACAGCGGCGCGGTTAGAAACCAGCTTTGTTTGGCTTTCCCAAACTCCTCTTCTTCTTCTTTTTTGTTTCAACAATGCCTGGCTACCTCCAATATTGCATTTTATTTATTTATTTATTTATTTTTGTTATAGTTTTTGTTTTAAATTTGCAGCACAGGTCACGTGAAAGAGGTTTTCTGTGTGCTCTTCGTTTTGCTGAGTCTGGAGAAGGGGATAGGGACGCAGCTGCCACAAGGAGAAGCCACCTTGGCCCCTTGGCCCTTGCAGGGCTGAGCTCCCACACAGGGGCCCCGGGGGTGCTGAGTTCTGCCTGACCTGGTCATTTTGAAATCAGGGGCCCCTCCTGGGAAGGATGCAGGCTGAGGAGAGCTGCAAAGCAGGCTCACAAATCAGGGCCTGAGATGACTCAGCGGTGGTTATTTATTACCTATCTACATTTCTCGGTCTGATTGGGCTGCTGGAGGGCCAAGCCTCCTTCTTTATGGGTGCTGACTAAGCAACCCAGGGTCCTGCCCACCTCTGTCCTCATCTGGAGCTTGCTCTCCTCGCCCTCAGCACACGTGGGCCCCATGGGGCCACTGGAAGTTCCCTCTAACTGCCCTCGCCGAGGTCTTCCCAGCAGCCCCGCTCTCTGTGGGTTCCTGTGCTTTCTCCCCACAGTTCTGAGCCTGTCTGTCAACTCCTCAGGGAAGCCCTCTCTGACCACCATGCCCACCCTGTCATGATCTGCTTAGGTGGCCTGGACGGAGCAAGATGGAGTCCCTCATGCCAAGCAGCGGCCCGTGTCAAGCAATGACGCAGGCAGTGAAGGGGCCGCAGCTCCAAGATCTCACTGAGACCCGCACCAGCTGAGGACGCCCCAGAACTGACCAGCAGAAGGAGACCAGGTCTGCAGGGGCCCGAGACCGATTAAGCTCCTTTAAAAAGAGGAGGATGTTTGTAGCAAACGGTTAGACTTTTCAGACACGACCCCTCTCTGTCTGATCGCTTCAAAAAGGGCAGGTGTACCCGAGGCTCCGGCTGACGGATCTCCAAACAGAACTGAGACGCTTCTCCGTTGAACATAAGAGGCAGTGAGTGCTGAGCACTGCCCCAGGCCGGACCGAGGTCTCATCTCAACCGGACGCTTGCAGACGGACTTCATGGCTGGTCCATCAACCTTCCTGCGCCCTCTGTCCTCCTGTTTGTTGTATGGCTTGTCTCGCGCTTGCTCCTGTGCCCTGTAAGAAACCAAGATAATCAGCAGGTAAAATGTCATTGAGTTTGGAATCCTGGACCTGCTTCCTAATTATGTCACCCCTGCTCTATGATGGAATAAAGCCGGCATCGTGGAAAGACATGGCTTGCGTGCACGCCTTCGCCACCTGCTCAGGACGGCTGGCGTGGCCGGCAGGATTCCATGTCGTTGACTCATCGTGCGTTGGAAAATTGAGAAGAATCCGAAAAGAATGCTAGAGTCTTGCTTGACCTGACCATAGCAGAACTGAAAGTAGTAAACTGGGGAATAAATTGATGCGAATACAGACTTTGCAGGCATCCCACCGAGACTGAAATCCTCAGGGGTGGGCAGGTGCAGCCGAGACGACGGCCTCTCTGCAGGGAGCGATCAGCAGCGAAGGCCCGTCCGGCGCTCACCCCTTGGCATGCTGGGCATGAGGTGGAACTAGCCAAAGTCGAGACCAGGGGACGTTGCCTTGGAAAGGCACTTGGAGGTCTAAGAAAAATTAAACCATTTGGGAACATTGCAAAGATACAAGCCTCTACGGGCCAAATTAATCTATAACTTGGCAGAAAGACGTGAACAAAAATAGCAGAAAATCCATACAAATATCCTAGATGTACGTAGCAAGTAGAACTCTGCTGAGTCAAGAAATTACGTATACCAGCTGCTAGGTTACAAAGAAGGAAGATAGTGACCACTAGCTAAATGCCTAAAAAGGGTGCTAAAGAGGAACAAGAGGCCTGACACCATACTTTGTGTAGAAGACCCGTGTTACCCCACAGAGTTAGAAGTCAGAAGGAAGCTCACAGCCAGGACCTCAGGAGATGTAATCATGGATCTGAGGCTTCTAAAAATGCAAAGTCCTTAGTGTCCCAGGTGCTAATTTTGGAGGTTCCCATGTTACCGATAAAAACCATCTCGCAGTTAGACCAGAACTGGTAGAGGGGCAAAGAGCTAGCTGGCAGAGTGATAAGGAAGGACGGGTCAATGAATAATTTAAGTTTAAAGGGCAAAACAGGGGCGCCTGGGTGGCTCAGTGACCTTCGGCTCAGGTCACGATCCCAGGGTCCTGGGATCGAGCCCCACATCGGGCTCTCTGCTCGGCAGGGAGCCTTGCTTCCTCCTCTCTCTGCCTGCCTCTCTGTCTACTTGTGATCTCTCTCTGTCTGTCAAATAAATAAATAAAATCTTTAATAAAATAAAATAAAATAAAATCTTCAGGGGTGGCTGGGTGGCTCAGTCATTAAGCATCTGTCTTTGGCTCAGGTCATGATTCTGGAGTCCTGGGATCGAGCCTCACATCAAGCTCTCTGCTCCCTGGAAAAGCCTGCTTCCTCCTCTCTCTGCCTGCCTCTCTACCTACTTGTGATCTCTGTCAAAGAAAGAAAGAAAGAAATCTTTAAAAAAAAAAAAAAAGGGGCAAAACACCCTTGGGACCCCAGACCCCCATCCTGAGGACCCAGGAGACTATGATCACCTCTAGTGGGGAGGATAATCAAAGCAGACTTAGAGGCACCTGCATGGGTCAGTCAGTTAAGCGTCTGCCTTTGGCTGAGGTCATGACCCTGGGGTCCTGGGATCAAGCCCCATGTTGGGCTCTCTGCTCAGCGGAAAGCCTGAGCACCAGTAACAGTTGAAAGTGACCAGGGACCTCATTTCACAGGTGTCTCAGTTAAAAAGCTCCGTGATCAATGGGACTGCCATTGGAATGACCAGCTAGAGACAACACTACGGCAGCGGGATGAATAGAGAGATTTAATGGATTATTAAAAACAGAATTACGATGGTAGAAAAACAAGGGAATTTCCAACAGGCCCTGGATATAGCTTGCCTTCTGCTAATCAGAGACAGATTACAGAAAGACAGGCCCCAGAAGATGTTAAACACTCCCACCCCAGATAGAGGAAAAAGGCAGGCAGCAGTAGGCTGACCTAGTCTTCTGTATAAAGGAGCGACTTTAGGACCTTCTGTTTCATCCCAGTTTCTGTTTCATCACAGGATATCGTCACTCACAGGCACAGACATTCTTACTGGACCACAGTGGCCAAAGGATGGCTGCAGCTTAAGAGAATCCAGGATCTTTCTCCTATGGATGTACTTTAAGAATAACCGGAGGAAAATTATATACCGGGGAGGCCCCATACTACAGATCAGAAAACGGCTATATATTCTCGTCCCTCTGCTCACCTTGCGCTTGTCATTGTAGGACAAGTCACACACACGCACACATCACCAACTGGGATGCAAAATACAAAATACAAAAATGCAGTGTCGATCTTGTTTCCTGCCAACAACGCCACTGGGTGAAATGTCCCTTATAATTGCTAATATGATCCTGATTTTAAAAAAGATATATTTATTTATTTGAGAAAGAGAGAGAGACAGCACAAGTTGGGGGGAGTGGCAGAGGGAGAGGGAGAATCGGGTTTCCCGCTGAGCAGGGAGCCCAATGCGGGGCTCGATCCCAGAACCCTGGGATCATGACCTGAGCCAAAGGCAGATGCTTCACTACTGAGCCACCCCGGCGTCCCCTCCATCACCACTTGTAAGGCTGAGCTGCATCAGGATGTATTTCAATACCTCTGTCACAGTCTTGGGGGACAGCATTTGGCTTCCATAATTTGATGAAGACACAGGCTCTCTTGCCATACCCAAGAGCCAAGCGACGAATCTGCTGGTTGGCATCTGGGAACAAGTCAGTGGTTTTCGGTAGCTCACCACCCTTTAGGGCGTCAATGACAGCCACGTTTTTATCATTCGTCTGATCCATCATTCCCTTGGTCATCTCTACATTGTCGTCTCCCCTTTCTTGAGGGGCATCGGTCTCTGGTTCAATCACACCTTCAGTTTCTAGATCACTTTCCTCACTTGATGGTTCGTCTTTATGTTTTCCTCCACCTTCTTCCTGTTTTTTCTTCCTTGATATTGTCTTCTGATTTAGTCTTATGAGTAGCAGGTGGCATTTTACTCCCCCTGCTCTCCACCCGCTCCCGTAGGAAGTGATGCTCAGATCCCGCATTCAGTGAAGACAGTAATAACGTCTCAAACCAATATGCCACTCACATTCTTTTTTTTTTTTTTAAAGATTTTACTTATTTATTTGACAGACACAGATCACAAGTAGACAGAGAGGCAGGCAGAGAGAGAGGAGGAAGCAGGCTCCCTGCTGAGCAGAGAGCCTGATGCGGGGCTCGATCCCAGGACCCTGAGACCATGACCTGAGTCGAAGGCAGAGGCTTTAACCCACTGAGCCAAAGGCAGAGGCTTTAACCCACTGAGCCACCCAGGCGCCCCCAGGCAAATGCTTTTAAAATGAACCCTCATACACTTTCAACTAAGCCTTACAGCGGCACACGCAAAGGGATATTTCTACACAGAATATTCGGGAAACCCATGCCTAAATTATCTATCTGGAACAATGCAGACTTTAAAATGCAGGATTACAGGATATGGGCATTACTCTGATGGACCGGTATGTTGCTCGAGAGCAGGAGAGATAAGCTCATATTCAGCCATTGACATCTGCAACAGAATGGAATAGAATCGAAGCTCTTAAATAATACCAGAAGCAGGCAACTGCCCATTAACAGGATAGCTGAGGGGAGCCTGGGTGGCTCAGTCAGTTGGGCATCTACCTTCGGCTCAGGTCATGATCTGGGGATCCTGGGATCGAGCCCCACATCGGGGTCCCTGCTTGACGGGGAGCCTGCTTCTCCCTCTGCCTGCGGCTCTGCCTACTTGTGCTCTCCAATCTCTCTGTCATAAATAAATAAATAAAATCTTAAAAAAAAGAATAAGATCTATCCTTGGGTTAATAAAGCCTCAATGATACAAAGAAAATCACCAGCATGGTGGGAAACATTGGGTATTGGTTTTAATGCAAATTTAGTGACACAGACTGATCCAGATGGGAATAATATTTCTTCTTATTAACGCAACCACTGGATGCACAGTGGGCGGGGACACACCGGTCAGCACAGCAACCTGTCTGTGAGAATATACCCAGAACCCATCCGCCCATACCAATTTACATAGCCAACCGAGTCAGCTTTGACCTATGTGGTGTGTTACCCAGGAGTCCAGGCCCACGTATTATTGAGAGAAGATGATGGAATGATACATGCTGTGTGAGAACGGTCCACTGGAGCCCCAGGAGGCACCTGGTTTTGCCAACTCCTCAGGCCAAATATGTTTGAACCTATTTTACTTAACCCTCTGGGAATTGTGTACAAACCCATGCCACAGAGCGTGGAAATAACCTTCCAGAAAGAGCAACGCAATTTGTGCCATATATAACCCGAATGTAAGATTTAGGGCACGGGGCGCCTGGGTGGCTCAGTGGTTTGGGCCACTGCCTTCGGCTCGGGTCATGATCTCGGGGTCCTGGGATCGGGTCCCGCATCGGGCTCTCTGCTCGGCGGGGAGCCTGCTTCCCTCTCACTCTCTCTGCCTGCCTCTCTGCCTACTTGTGATCTCTCTCTGTCAAATAAATAAATAAAATCTTAAAAAAAAAAAAAAGATTTAGGGCACAGAGCTAGAAACAACTACCCTCAAATGGCCCAGCTGACATCCCCCCACCATGGATAGGATTAGGTTTGGAAATCCTACAATCCTGGTAGGATTAGGCATCATTGTTAACCTAATTACCTCTGGAATTCAGGGAGCAGAAGTCCAGACTATGAAGCAGGAATTATTCGCATGTAAAACCACATGATGGGGGCGCCTGGGTGGCTCTGTGGGTTAAGCCTCTGCCTTCCTCTTGGGTTGTGATCTGAGGGTCCTGGGATCAAGCCCTGCATGGGGCTCTCTGCTCAGCAGGGAACCTGCTTCCTCCTCTCTGCCTGCCTCTCTGCCTACTTGTGATCTCTGTCTGTCAGATAAATAAATAAATAAATAAATTCTTAAAAAACCCAAACACACATGAACCCCTACTTCATGCAGTCATCAGTTTAAGTCCCAAGATCTCCTCAGCATTCAGAAGACTGTATTCCCTGTCTCAGCTGTGCCTGGTTACCATGCCTACCAATGGGATTTCAACTGGAACACCAACCGTAAGGGCCAGGCCCTCCCACAAAATGTACTTCGTCTCAGAGATATCTACATAAAATCGTTGCCATAGAATGGATAAGCGCCTCCAGAGAGCTTGGAATGATGTTGGAAACATTATTATTGCGACAGGGAAAATGTATTCTTCTGACTGGAGGGAATCTCTTTTAGATTAGACACCTCTAGACCTGGGGTTGTGACAACCCAGGGCAATGGAAACTCTCATGGTTAAGACTATTAGGGGGTCAAAGCGTATTAGCGTAGGACACGCATGTTGTGCCACAAGGACGTGGTAACATTGTACTTGCGGCAACACATACACGCATCCATTTCCCGCCTGATGGATATTTATTACCCGAAGAGATGACATTCCAATGGTCTCATGCCATGTGTTATACCTGGCACGAACTAGAAATCAACGCTAATCTTTTCCCTTTAAAAAGAACATCATTGGGGCTCCTGGGTGGCTTGGTCAGTTGAGTTGAGTAACTGCCTTTGGCTTGGGTCATGGTCCCGGGGTCCTGGGATCAAGACCGTCGTTGGACTCTCTACTCAGCGGGGAGCCTGCTTCTTCCTCTCTCCTTCTGCCTGTCCCTCCCCCGCTTGTGTTCTCTCTGTCTTTGTCTCTGTCAAAGAAATAAATAAAATCTTAAAAAAAAAAAAAAAGAACATCCGTTGAAAATTTATTTTTGGATAGGGACACTTTATTTATTTTTTAAAGTTTATTTATTAGGAATCTCTACACCCAGCACGGCCCTCAAACTCATAACCCTGAGATCAAGAGTCACATGCTTTCCAAAGGAATCAGCCATGTGCCCCTGGACATGGGACACTTTATTATTTTTCTTTTAAAGATCTTATTATTTATTCATTTATTTATTTGACAGACAGAGATCACAAGTAGGCAGAGAGGCAGGGAGAGAGAGGGGGAAGCAGGCTCCCCGCCAAGCAGAGAACCCAATGCGGGGCCCAATCCCAGGACCCTGAGAGCATGACCTGAGCCGAAGGCAGAGACTCAACCCATGTCCAGGCTCCCCGGACATGGAACACTTTAACGGGGTAATTTGCGTTAATAGTTTTTCAGAGGTCATATGCTCTCCTCATGCTAGAATGAATGATACTATTATCACCATAAACAATGAATGTATGAAAATGTTGTATGCTGTTAATGTAACATTTTTAGGTGAAAACTTAGAAGGACTCAGAGCAGCCCATCAGATCTTACCCAGCAAGCCTACCCACTTCACAACATGCCGCATGGACCATGCCGCATGGACCTCAGCACTTGACACCAACCTAGCTGTACTGAACAAAGATATACAAAACTTACATGATGAGAGTTCCTTTCTAGAGTTGTTAGCAAGATGCTTCAAACCCATAATTTGTTCTGGCTCATGGTCTCACTGTAACCCTTCAAAATACTTAAAGATGGGATGGAATCCTGTCTCTACACATGTTTGGGAATCCATTACGGAAGTTCTATTGCTTTCAGTTATTATTTTTGTTATACATCTTATTAAACATGCTGTTAGAATGCTAAACACCCTGAGATTTAAGAGGGAAAAGTCACAAAAGACTATGCTTAGCCATAACCTTTCCATTCTTCTCTAGATGGGCCCAGTGCCGATGTCAAAGATTCCATATGTAATTTTGGACTTGTAGCTGCCTATCGTTGGAAATACAATTCTTATTTCGTCTATTTGAATTACTTTGTTAACTCATTAACTTACCTTCAATAAATCTAGATTTGGTGTTTCTTCTCTCTCTCTCTCTCTCTTTTTAAAGATTTTATTTATTTATTTGACAGGCAGAGACCACAAAGAGGCAGAGAGGCAGACAGAGAGAGAGGAGAGGAAGCAGGCTCCATGCTGAGCAGAGAGCCCGACGTGGGGCTTGATCCCAGGACCCCAGGATCATGACGCGAGCCGAAGGCAGAGGCCTTAACCCACTGAGCAACCCAGGCGCCCTTTTCTCTTTTTGACTTAATTTAATTATTAGATGTGAATTCGAGTTGAAGTGTGTTGACTGATGATTGACTGATTTCTCCAACACGGAGCTTAAACGCACAACCCTGAGATCAGGACCTGAGCTGAGATCAAGAGTCAGACGCTTAACCCACTGAGCCACCCAGGCACCCTGGAGTTTTCTGATTTAAATCCTTACTTCATTTTGCTTGATTCAGTTTAAGGTACCTAACTTGTTTGGATTTGATGGGATCTTTACTTTATGACATCAATTAATGTTTCATACGGTTTGGGTTTGGTTGATTTTGTTTGACTCTCATTGAAAACGTGATTAAGTCATTGACATCTGCCTTCTTCCATGTGACCAAACTAGGCCTGTTACGCTGCTTCGAGATACATTCGATGCCTGCATGACTCTTACGGATTTGTGATGAGCAGTTGTAGGCAGCCTGTAGGGAACAAGATGGAGTCACTCATGCCAAGCAGGGGCCCATGTCAAGCAATGGCGCGGGCAGTGAAGGGGACTGCAGCTCCGAGATCTTGCTGAGACCCACACCAGGTGAGGATGCCCCAGAACTGAGAACCATCAGAAGCAGACCAGGTCTGCAGGGGCCCGAGATGACTGCACCCCTTCAAAAGGGGAGGATGTTGGCTGCAAACCGTCAGACTTTTCAGACACGACCCCTCTCTGTCTGATCGCTTCAAAAAGGGCAGCTGTACCGAGGCTCTGCCTGATGGACCTCCGAACGGAAGCCTGGGGTCTGGGGACTGTCCCTGCACTGACTTGCTGCCTGACTTCTCCTCAGGGTCAGTGTCAGTCCCGTAGGAGAGCGGGTGGGAAGCGACTCACTCTCCAGATCTTTCTTAGCACTCACACTCGGGGCCACCTTCTTATGCAAACCAGCAAGGAGGTAGGAGGGAGTGACTGAGGACTGTGGATGACAGCTGTGGGGGTTTTTCTCAGCCCAGAACAGGATCCCCGTCTCCAAACGCAGCCAAGGCCAGAGTTGGGGCTGGACCTCAGGTTCCCAAGATCTCAAGAATAGCATGTCTGTTGAGCTCCAGGCCAAACCAGGCTTTCAGACCTCTTGGCTCCAATGTAGAGGGAGAGAACGTCCTGGGTGTGGGGCTGCCCCTTCCTCAGTGTTGTGGAGGGACTCAGGGGAGCAAAAGGCCAGAGGGATTTTCTGAATAAGCTCCACACGCTGATGGGCAGCTCCTGCCAGGAACAGGGTCCCTCCTGGCTAGGACTGTGGCCTGGCCTGTCCCCCCACCCTGCACTGGCAGGCTGTGATGACAGCATGACCATGGTGCCCATGCTCTGTTCCAGCTTTTACTGTCTGAGCCTACTTTTCTCAGCCTCTACACTGCATCCCAGGAGAGATCCCCAGGAGGCAGGGCCGTACAAAAAATTCCAAAAAAATGTGCATTAAGCCAAGCCCATTCCTATCAGTGGACAAGACAGGCCATCCCTGCTCCCACGAGCTCCCACCCTAGGGGGAAAGTCAGGCTTCCAGCCAACAGTTTCAGACGAGGGTGTGAGGCTTTCCTTGAAAGGAGCGAACAGGGTGAGGTGACAGACATTGGTGCCAGCAGCTTGGGGTTGGGGGAAGGTCTCTTTGAGGCCATGTCCTCTAAGCTAAAACCTGAAGGATGTAAAGGGCAGCATTTAAAAAATTTATTTTTTTTAGGGCTGCTGGGCTGACTCAGTCAGTGGAGCATGTAACCCTTGATCTCAAGGTCTTAAGTTCAAGCCTCAGGTTGGATGTAACGTTTACCTTAATAAAAAAATTTATTTTTTAATAGCTTTATTGAGGTGTCATTGACATATGTACTTTACCTATTTAAAGGGCACGGTTTGGTGTTTCTGCATACATGTATACCTATACAAGCACAACCCAGGTGGTGAACACATCCAGCCCCTCACAAGTTTCCTTGGAGAGCCAGTGTTTTGAAAAGTTGGGGAATAGCATTTCAGACAGAGGAATTAGCAGGTGCAAAGGCCCTGTGGCAGGGTTAAGCTTGGTGGCCCTAGGAGCAGAAAGGAGGCCAGTGAGGAATATGATAGGGGATAAGGTGGTGGTGGTGAGGGCAGGAGCTCCACCTGGGGGGTCTTTTAGGCCTAGGAGAGAAGCTTGGTTCTGAATCCAAGTGCTTCCTTGACACCCTCTTGAATGGGGAGTAGGCAGCTACTTTAAAGATTTTTTTTTTTTTTAAATTTATTTGACAGAGAGAGATCACAAGTAGGCAGAGAGGCAGGCAGAGAGAGGGGAAGGAAGCAGGCTCCCTGCTGAGCAGAGAGCCCGATGCGGGGCTGGATCCCAGGACCCTGAGATCATGACCTGAGCCGAAGGCAGCGGCTTAACCACTGAGCCACCCAGGCACCCCAGGCAGCTACTTTATACTTGGCCGTCAGACCCTCTGGTCCTGGCCCCACCAAAGCTCTTCTGAGAAATCAGCCATGTGGGTCTTGACTCCCGCTAATGACTTAGTAAGTGGTTTCCCCCAGAAATGATTTACATTTTAATTGGGGCCTTCCATACCTCCACCCAAGGGAATGACTAATGGTGGACTTTCAGGCTTAAGGGGCAGGCCCACGGACGGAGCCTTGATCAATCACTCCTCGGTCTCCAAATTCTCAGCCTTCAGAAAGTGAAGCTGGCTTCTTGAATGTTTAGGTTGTAAGTCACGATTTGAGCCCCGGGTGCCTCTGACCCCGTCACACCCTCCAGGGTTGGTCCTTAGGAGCCTTCCCCCCAGCTGGACTGCCAGAGACCCAGCTCACGTGGGGAGGAAGGGGAGTAGACAGAAGCACTAAGCCAGTCCTCATAGAGCAAATTCCTTTAGAACAGACTCTCCAGGAGCTTGAGAGCAGGTTCCAGGACAGCCAAGAAGTGCGGGCTACCCCTGGGGATTTAGGACATCACCATCTGGGGGCGCAGTCACCACCCTGGAGAGGGGAGGGGCTTACTCTAGAGTCACAGACTTGGGTTTGAATCATGGCTCTCAAAACTCAGTAAGTTTTGAGCACCTGGTGGGGCACCTGGGTGGCTCAGTTGTTAAGTATCTGCCTTCGGCTCAGGTCATGATCCCGGGGTCCTGGGCTCTAGCCCCGCATCGGGCTCCCTGCTCAGCGGGGAGCCTGCTTCTCCCTCTCCACTCTCCCTCCTTGTGTTCCCTCTCTCACTGTGTCTCTCTCTCTGTCAAAAAATAAAAACAAATACAAAACCTCAGTAACTAGGTGTCTTGGGCAGGTTATCTCTCCAAGCATCCGATTTCTCATGGATTTTTAAAAATCATCCTTTAAAAAAAAAACCATCACTATGCAGGGGTACAGTGCCAAGTACCTTGAAATCACTTTTGACTCATTAATTCTGCATTTTTTAAAAACCGGATGTCCATGTCATGCCAGGCTCCGAACGTAGGGGCCAAATCCCTGTCCCGGGTGTGTGGAGGGTTCTTTTTCTCCTAGGAAGCCAGCAGACCCCTGGCCTTGATTTTTCCACCCGCAGGGTGGGGACAGCACTCCCTGGAGGGAAGCCTGGCTCATCGGGATAGGAAGGGCCCTGTGAGGAGAGGTCCCCTCTTTCCTGAGCGGCCGCCCCCGGGCTCTCCTGTCCAGGCACCCAGGGGGACATGCCCGAGGGGACACACTCTCCTCACCTGAGCCGCTCTCGCCATCAGTTGCTTGTTTCTTTCTTGTACCGAAAGCCTCTGATTCCGTGATTAATAATGGACTGGGCTTGGTTTCCTGACAGTTGAAATGACTCACCCCCATTCACAACGGCCCTACTGAGCAGAAAGGTCGGGGGAGACAGGGACTCCGTGATGGGGAGCCGAGGCCCACAGAGACATCCCCGCCACAGGCTGGGCCTTGGCCAAGTCTCTTTCCCTCTCTGGTCTTAGCTTTGTCCCTCTGGAAGGTGGAAGGAAATATTGGAAACTAGAAGGAACTGTGGGAGCCCTTGCCCGGCTCCCAGGCCCAGGATCTCACAAGGGTTAAAACCACCTCCTTCGGCTCAGTGAGGAGAGCAGGGCCTCCCCATGGTGTTAGTCACATATACCTTTTACCCTCTGCAGTTGAGATCACTGTTAGTATTTTGCATGAAAAAGATAAGGCTCAGAGAGGGTGAGTGACTCGCCCAGATCCACACAGCTAGTAAGTGGCAGAGACAGAAATTGACCCAGGCTGTCTGCTGTCTGGTTCTAGCATCTCTAGCAGAGCCGGACATGTCCTGCAGGAGCCCCCAGGCCCGGATAAGATCCAGCCCTCCTATGCTTCACTCTCCTGGAGCCTTGGACCAACAGGACTTAAAGCAGATGGTCAAATCCCAGCCCATTTCACAGATGAAGGCACTGAGGTCCGGAGGGGGATAATCTTGTGGCTAGATGCAGACCTGGAACCCAGGCTCCCTACTCTCCATCTAGTCTCCTCACCCCTCGAGCTGCCACCTCTCAGGCTGGAGCCAAGACTGAGCCTGGACCTGGGCGTCGAGGCCTGGGGAAGGGCCTGCAGCAGGGTGACCAGCAGGCTGCTCGCCTGTGCCGAGGTGCAGGGAATGGTCGCCCCTCTGGCATCCCTGGAGGACCAGGGGGCACCTCTGCTCCCCAGAGCTCTCCCCCGTGGATCTGCCACGGAGCCCGAAACCCCTGTGTGAGTCACTCCTGGCTGGAACAGTGAATGCCACGGTAAACTCACCCCTGGGCAAGGGGAACACCAGACAATGAGCGTTTCATCTGCTGCCCCCAAAGGAAAGATCTGGGGCCAGAGCAGGCGCCTGGGTCCCCAGTGGGAGTGGAGCAAAGGGCACATTTCTCTGCTTGCAATTTAGAGATTTCTATGTCCACTGTTTAATTCTGGGCTCATCACAGACCTTGGAAGGCTGCCCGGCAGTTTCCAAACCCACGCCCGGTGGAGAAGGAATCCTGCCGCCCCTGGACCAGGACCACCTCCGGGTACTCATGCACCTGAGCAGTCCCCGCCCATGCCGGGAGAGCCCGCCTCCGTAAGTGGCAGCCTAGTGTGGGAGTGACGAAACATGACTTCTGAGGCTAGATCATAAGACCCTGTGGCTTCCATCTTTTTTTCTACGGGATCACTTGCTCCGAAGGAAGCTGGCTTCCCTCTTGCGTGCTTGGGTCACCGTGACTCGGACGTCTCCTGCCCACAGTCATCAGAGTGGCTGACGCTGGGAGCAGGGCATCCAGTCCCAGCCAAGCCTTCAGAAGCCTGTGACCCCAGGGGACATCCTGATGGCAACGTCATGAGAGACTCTAAGCCAGAATCACCCTCTTGAGCTGCTGACCCACAGAAACAGAGCGATGTAATGTTTGTTGTTTCAAGCTGCTAAGTTTTGAGATACACAACAACAGAGAACTAATAACGCTCGGAGAAAAGAAATGCCTTGTGACATGGCTGGACCAGGACTCCTTTACCAGTGCTCTTTCTCCTGGGCAAGCAAGGGTGACAGGGGCCCAGAGGGAGACGAGAAGACAGCCGAGCCCCGAAGGTCAGACAGGACTGGAGCCAAATCCCAGCTCTACCACACTCCAGCTGTGTGACCTCAGGCAAGTTACTTAACTACTCTGAGCCTCAGTTTGTACATCGTGAAGTGGGGACAGCAATACTGACTTTAAATCTTCTTGCCAGGATCAAATGTCTGGCCAAGGGCCTGGGTAGCCTGCTGGGGGGCTGTGCAAGTGCTGGAGCTTATCCAGGCAGCTGGATAACAAACCCCTAATGTTTGTTCCTTCCCAACTTTAAGGAGTGAACGTCCTGCCTCCAGCCCTCAGCGGCCACTACTCACCATCTCCTGAGAAGCCAGAGCTGAGTGACCAGGATCCAGCCTTGAGCTGGGGAGACCTCTGGGGTGTTTGAGTTGGAGGCAGCCCGACTCGTAGATCCCTCCAGAGAAGCCCCCTAATGGAGAGTCCTACTTCCATCAAGGCTCCCAAGAAACATACTCAGAAAAGGAGCTGGGCTAACCAGAGCAGAAGCGTCCAGGCTTTCCTCTTTCAAGTTCCTGCTTCCTCACCACCTGCTGCTGCCTGTGGCAGAAAGAATCCCTTTATCTGGGGAGGGAATCTGGGGGCTATTTGGGACTAGGGTTCCCAGCTGTCGGGGAAGTCCCTGGATTTCCTGAGCCAAGTCGGAACCTCGTGTCTTACTTAGCATCTCTTTGGTGACAGGCTCCCTGTTTCCTTCGGAGGGCTTCCTGCCATGCCTGCCTTCTGCCCTCTTCCTCTGAGAGATCAGACGGTGTGGGCAGGTGCCGCTCACCTTCCTGCCTTCTGCAGGCCCGGGGACTGGCTTTCACAGCTCACTCTGGCAGGCACAGCCCCTGTGATCCCACAACAGGGCCGGCCGCTTGCCGCGCTGTGCATGGAGCCTGGGGACTTCCCCTCCTGTTCTTCAAAGCACTTTCACACTTGTTAGGGGGTTCGCCAGCCACCTGGAACCCACAGGAGGTGCCCAGTGGGCTCTATCCAGCACCTGCTCGCTGGAGTCTCACCAGCCACCACTTTCCTGGGCGGCTGCAATTTCTCCAGGAAAGGCTGGACCTTCCAGGGGCTCCAACCCGGTCTCTGGCCACCAAGCGTGCCCTTCTCTCTGCTGGCCAACTGTGGGCCTGCAGCTCTGTGCCAGGCACCGTCTCGGGCTCACAAGGCATCCTGGTTCTCCAGAAGCACACGGTTTCCTGCGACAGAGGGATATACAAACCAGTCATTACAGTCATGACGCAGTAAAGACCAGTTCTAGAATTGAGGTACCAAAAAAACGACAGAAACCGCCATTCTGCCTGGGAAGATGGCTGGGGGAGGGGGAGGGACAGCTCCCTGAAAGTGACAACGAGATGACCTTGGAGCAGGCTCTGAAGGTGAACAGGAGTCAGAAGTGTGTTCCGGAGGACTGGGATGGGTAGAGGCATGAAAGAGGCGGGGGGGAGTGGGGGACGGATGGCATGCGTGGCTGGAGCAGAGGACGGCGGGAGAAGGGGAAGGGGAAGCAATAGGACTGAGCCAGGAGACGCAGGGTCTCGAACACCACTGGCTTTGAGGAGCGCTGGCCCAGTGGATTAGCTGTGCTGGGCCTTGGTCCCTCACCTGCACAATGGGCACGAAAGAGGATCTTCCTCATGGGCTTTCCCAGAAGATTCGAGGAGTCAATGCCTAAAAAATCTTAGCACAAAGTAAGCACTCAAAGGCAGCTATTGTCAGGGCACCTGGGTGACTCAGTGGGTTAAAGCCTCTGCCTTCGCCTCAGGTCATGATCTCGGGGGGCCTGGGATCGAGCCCCGCATCAGGCTCTCTGCTCAGCAGGGAGCCTGCTTCTCCCTCTCTCTCTGCCCGCCACTGCGTACTTGTGATCTCTCTCTCTGTGTCCAATAAATAAAATCTTTTTTAAAAAAAAGGCAGTATTGTTATTGCTATTAAGTAAATAATCTGATTGACTTATTTATTTATGTCAGTACGTCTTTAGAAATGATCTGATTTTTCCTGGGAGAACAGCCCCCCGCATTGCACCTCTGCAAGGGTTCTGTGTGGGGGAGGGCGACTGAAAGGTCCCTGAAGACGCCCACGAGGGGAACACGGGGTGGTGCGGGGAGAGACAGGCTCCTAGAGCATCGCTGTTCGGAACGCTGTTCATGGATGTGTCGCATTCCAGTAAACAGATGCACCACAGTCCGCTTCGCCCCTCTTGCTGTCATTCTTGGGGTATTTCCAACATTTAAAAATAATGTTTTAGGAAACATCGCTGCGTGTATGGTTTCCCTTTTTCTTTTTCCAGTTCAACCATTACCTTCATTCTCTTTTCTTCGTTAGGATGAAATTACCGAGCCACAAGTTGTAAACAGTGTGTGTGTATGCGTGTGTGCGTGTGTGTGTGTGTGTGTGTGTGTGTGTGTGTGTTGTAGGGGGCTTTTGCTAAAAATTGCCATATTGCTTTCTGAAAAAGATCATAACACTTCCCAGCAGAGTATGAATGCATATTCCCATTTCGCCACCATCTTGGGGTTGGATTTTACCGAGGTTGTTTTTAATAAAGAAGACCAAACACACACAACACGCACACACAAACACAAAAAACCCTGATGATTTAAGAAGTCTAAGAAGGTGTGGAGGTTGCATTCATTTGCATCTCTTGCTAGAAAGGTGGAATTTTTAAACCTTGTAATGACATACATGTGTATTTCCCCTGGGTCGGCTGTGTTGGTGGTGGTGTTTGGTTATGCATAGGGGGGTTCACTAGAATTTATTTATTCAGAGGACCGGCTCTTCTATAGCAGAAAGCCCTGAACAGGGAAGCAGGCGTCCTGGGCTGCTCCTGACCCTGCCTCGCTCGTGCACAGTCATGGGTGGTCGCCTCCATGATCTCTCACGTAACTGTTTGACATCGTCTCAGCTCACACGTGCCAGCGCACTCTCCCCCGGGGCAGAGCCCGGAACGGGGTCTTCCGGAAGGATGCACAGTTCCAGGAAATCTTTCCAAGTAGAATCCAGGAGCTTGAGGAGAGTCGGGTGGGGCGGGAAGGGCAGTTACGGAATGTTCTGGTAGGAGACTGCCGGGAGTGTTGTGGAAAAATAATCAGACCTGCGAGACACCAAGGGACACTCGGAGAAGCTGGAGAACTCAGATTTATTTTACACTGGTGGACCCGGATGAGCTTGTGCTCTGAGTTCTGGGCCAGCGCAGTGGGGTTATGGGGCTTTCACAGGGGAACTGCCGGCAGTTACGTTCCAAGGGCTATGCAGACGGCTAGTGGGTGGGTTTGAACTGGGCGAGCGGGGCTGCATTTGGCGGGACCAGCAGTGCAGGGAGCCTGTTTAAGGAAGGAGAAGTGGCTGGTTATCTCTTACTCCCAGTAGGGCTTCTGGTTATCTCTAGTTTATTCTTGGTAACTTTCCATCTTCTGGAGCCTCCTGGCCTGGGCCTGCTCTAGGTAATTTTCCTCTTCAGTAGGACCAAGGAGATGATGAAGGCGTTTCTGGAAGGTGGGGGACATTGCAGGGACAGACCGAGGTGTAGAATCCTGAGGGCCACGGGGCCATTCTGGGCTCAGGGAAAACAACTGGCCATTTTTAATCAGAGCCCCTAGAACTGGCTGCCTAATTTCTCTGTCTCCAGGTCTGAAAAAAAATATAACACAAGCAAACGAGCCCATGACCTGCAGTCTGGCTGTTGGCTGCTCTGTATGTATGCTTGGAAGGCAGAAAGAAAGCAGCAGAGAACCCAAGGGGTGGAGAAGCACTGGAAATTATTCCCCTGCAAATGAGAACTTAATTTGAATGAGAATTGTATGGTTTATTTCTTTTAGGTAGGAGTTCTAGACTCTTCCTCTAGGTAGAAAGCTCTCAGAGGGCAGGGAAATATTTGTGGATTGACAACAAAATGCTCTATACTCTGTCCAACAGTTCCTTCAATAGTCAGTCCATCTGCCTGTCCACCCATCCACGCACCTGCCCAGCCATCCACCCACACACCCATCCATCTGCCCATCCCTCTGTCCGTCCACCCATCTCCACAGTGATCTGTTCCCTCACCCACCCACACACCTGTCATCCATCTACTGATTCATTTTTAAGCAAATATTTATTCAGGGGTGTTGGTTTTTTCTGCAGTCCCATGACTTCAGCTGTCCCTTCTAAAAGAATCCCCAGGGCGAGAGAGAAGGTCTGGGTTGACCCATGTCAGAATCTACTCAGGTCTAGCCCTGTCTTGGGGTGGGGGTGGAGTGGGACCATTGTGCTTGGAGCCTCCCAATCTCCCGAGTCACCCCCCCCCACCACCTCCAGGGGCAAGGGGTGGTGGGCAGGGTCTTGGGGGGCGGGAGGGGGGGCTGCCTTCCCGGGCCCTCAGTGCCCTGGGTCGGGTCGGGTCCAGGCAGCAAACTCCCAGGAGCTGGGAGGACGGCTTCTGGCCAATCAGGACAGGTCTTTCAAAGAGCAGGAGGGGAGTGTGGCTTGTCCTGAGTCATCTCTGCACGTGTTTGTCCGCGCTTTCTTTCTTTTTTTTTTTTTTTTTTTAGCGTTCTTGGAAACCGCTCTGGGTGCCAGTGCACCTCTGGAGGGTGGGGGAAGGGAAGAGTTAAGGCAGAGCCCTCAAAGAAAGAGCAGCCCACTTTTGAAGTGACTTCACAGCTGCGGCCGGGCGCCGGGGCGGTACGCTGGGGAAGTCTGCTGGTGCCCGAGGTTCACCCAGGTGTTGCTCCGGCTCTGGCCTGGCACGTGGGCACAGCGCGCTTCCCAGGCCGCCTGGGTGGGCACCTCTCCCCAGCTGGCTCAGCCTTCCAGCCGCCGGGATGTGCCCCCTCCGCACCATGCTGGGACTGCTACTCCTGGGGGTGCTGGGAGCTTTCCCGCAGGTAAGAGGGCAGCAGGCGCCTGGGAGGTGCCTGTGGTCCAGAGCCCCCTCCTTGCTACCGCTGCCCTGCGCCCCTGGCAGTGTGGGGAGCGTGGGGGGTCAGCGGAAGTCGGGGAGTCTCTGCACCTCATTACCGCCCAGCTGGGGTGAGGGGGCGCAGGTGACAAGCAGGGGAACAGGAACCTGCAAGGATTCACAGGTGGGAGGTTGGCTGACTGGCAGCTGCTGGGGGCCTCTCTTCCCACCCCCCCACCCCCCCCCCGCCCTGGCAGAGTGCCGCAATTATTCATTCAATCAGCGATAATTGAGCGATGGGGGCTGCCTACTGGAGGTGGCCTCCTCGCGGGTGGGGGTCCTGGGCAGCCCAGGTGGGGCCTCTGTGGCCAGAAGAGGTTGGTGCTGGGGCTCTCCTTGCTACCGGCCCCTGGTCCCTAAAACGGTTGGCGAGGGGGAAGCTGAGTGTGGGTGAGACGCGGGAATGAGGCTGCTAGACGGGCCAGATTTGCACTCTTGCCCTTACTCCTGTCTGACCAATGTGTGGATCCCGGGCCCTGGAGCACGTGGTAGGTGTCCGCCCCTGGAAAAAGGTCAGCGATGGGGCTGACGTCTAGCTGGAGGAAAACCCCAGAACCGAGTCTGGGGACTGCTCTAGGAAAACGGAGCCCTTCCCTAGTGGCCAGCACCGAGCTAGGCACGGGGCGGGGAGCAGAGGTCGGATTGACCGGTCGCGGTCTGCTCTACCAAGGGCACTGAGCACAGGGTCTGAAGAGGAGAGAGGCCTGTGGCTGGCTGTGATTCCCTGGTGGATACAGTAAATGTCGGTGAGACACCTGCGGGGCATGAGGGAGCGCAAAAGGTGGGAACAACAGTGGTCTGTTGCGGAGAGGGCAGGCCCGTCCTTCTCAGTCCTACAGAAAAGGGCGGCCCTATTGTGGAGGTCAGCCCTGTTCATCTCATCCTCCGGGCAGGGGCGAGGAGGGAAGGGAAATGGGCTCCAGGCAGGGGGAGGAAGAGTATAGGTAGAAAAGGGGACAAGCACACTTCATAAACGCATGCCCATGTTTTATTAGTTGTAGAGAGGTAGGTAGGGTTTTCCATATATGATACAGAACGTGCGGTTCTTCATTTGGCTTTTACGTCGGCAGCATGTCTTGGAAATACTGTCTCAGCGATCCTGTTTCTCTTTATTTCTTTTCCCCCCATGTTTATCTTGGAAAATGCTACATAGTATTCTACCAAAGGGGGTTCCATAGTTTGCTTTATTTAGGTCCCTGATGGGTGGGTGGTAAGTTTCTTACCACCGTTTTGTTTGTTTGTTTGGAATTGTAATGGACAGCGTTGCAGGGATGCTTTTGGGAATGTGTAGGAATGTGTACGCATCTTTCCCCAGGAAAGAAGCTGAGGGGAGAAGGCAGAGGTTGCGGGACGAAAATGTATGCAGGTGATAAGATGCCACCAAATGGCCTTCCGGGGTGGCTGGACAATCCCCCGCCCTCCCCCCACCCAACCCCAAGCAGTGCCTGAGCCGAAGTGACTTCCCCACATCCTAACCGACTTTTGATCTTATCAGAGTTTTTATTTTTGTCAATGTGACCGGTGAAAAGGGCCATATCCTTGTTGTCTTGATTTGCATCTCTCGTGGGCTCAGGCTGGGGCATTTTGCGGCAGGAATCGGGCTGCCTGTGGGGGATGGGGACTGCCTGCCCGGCCTCCCCGCCATCCTCCGACTCCCCCAAAGTTTCTTCTGCCTCTGGGATTCCAGCGAAGTTTTGGGAATTTGTCGTAAGAGGGAAAAAAAAAGATCCCAGGTCAGGGGTTGAATTTTAAATTCTTTTTTCTCACCATCTGCTCGGAGACTCCATCATTTTGTGGCGGACGCCTGAGGCCAGAATGACCCCCTGCTGTGTGTCACCTTCTGAGAATGAGATTTGGCCTCTGATGCCTCGTGCTGCGCTACAGTCTCCCCAAGAGTGGTTTTGGTGAAGGGACCCGGGGTCGCTCTGATGGGAATCCTCAGAATTCTTTGCCCTCAGGCCTCCCGCTCGTCTCCATCTTTCTCATCCGGTCACCCTGGGGTGGGTGGGGTCGGTGGTGGCAGGGGAGGGAGGCCCAGGGTCATTCCGTGACCTCTGCAGACTTCAATTCCTGTCTTCCTCTCCCAGGGCTAAAGCTACCACAAAGCTCCCTCCGGCACGCGTGCCCTCCGGTCCCAGCTCCCTTTCCCTCAGGCCAGATGTAGTCTCTGAGGCTCCCACTGGGCCTGGTTCTCCTGAACGAGGCTTTCCTGGGGTGACTCATATGCTCTGTGTGTCTCTCTTCCCGCAGGGCTTTCCAGAGCTGGGCTAGTGACCCCACAGAGCCGAGTGCTAAGTAAGAGTGGGTTTTAGGCGCCAGCAGGAAGGCACGTCCTTGCCGGCTTGTCTGGGAAAAGGGACTTTTCCAGCCGCTCAGGGCTTGTGCTGACGCAGGATTTCATCTTATGCACCAGGCAGAAGGGACCCAGAGCGGAGTGACCCAAGTGACACGGGGGAGGAGGTGTGGGCTGGTCTCGCTCAGGGCCTCCCCTTCCTCAGAGAGCGGCCTGGGCAGCCAAGAGCGCCCAGTGGGGTTTGAGCGGGGCTGGGGGGGACATTAGTCAGCTTGAGAGCAGTCAATGCTGGAAGAAGGCAGCATTTACTGGAAGTTTCTGACTCTGCTCCCACTCATCTCTGACCTAGACTTGTTTCTTGAGTTGATTGTGATTCATTCTTCAGCTCAAATGCACCTTCCTCCAGGCCTCTTTTGCCTCCGGAACATCATGGGAAGGAAAACAGGGCTGAGGGAGATCTGGGTCTGGGTCGCCCCGGAAACTGGGGGGTCGTTGGCCCAGACGGTTGGTTTAGCCCAGGCTGGGCCGGGGTGGCCTCATCGGGCTCATGCGCTGACCCTGCGGGGTGGGGGGGGGACCCATGTGGGGTCACGGGTGCCATTTTCCAGATGAGGAGGCAGAGGACGGTCTCACCCATAGTGCCAGGACCGAGTCAGGGCTTGAGTGGGGGCCAGGGGGAGGGGGAGGGGGAGAGAAGGGGGCCAGGCAGCAGAGGTTGTGATAAGAAGCTCTACGCCACGGATGGTGCCAGTGTCCTCGCCAACGGCCCGGTGGGACAGCATGTCGGCGAGGGGGTGGGGGGATAGGCCCTTGACGCTCCCTCGCAGGCTTCCAGGCAAGGTCTCCGGGCTTCCGGGAGCCGCCTGCCAGATGCGCTTCCTGCACTGGGGCAGGCTGAGTTCTCTCTGTCCACACAGTCTCGGGGTGGAATTGGGGGAGGCCTGCGCACCGGGTCCCTGGCTTCCCTCCCCGTGCAGGCTGGGATGACAGAGCTGGTCCCGGAAACAAGCCGGCCCTTCTAGCAGGTGAGCTGACACGGGGACGAATCCAAGACACCTCCAAGAGCGGACAAAAGCTAAAGTACCAGGGCGGGGGTGCGGGAGGGGCTCCCTAGCCTTTAAAGCCATTCAGTTTTCCGTGGCAGCCGCCGGTGTCCCTCGGTGGCTGCTGCTGCTGGGTCAGCTGGCCCCGGGGCTGGTGGACTTTATCCCATCCGAGGTCTCACGGAGTGTGAGAACTGAATCATTGCTGCCGCCCCAGAACTTTCAGGAGGACCGTGATCTGAATGACTGGCTCAGGCAGCTGGGCCGGGGGTTCTCTTGGGCAGGAGGGGCGTCGGTGAGAAGGGAGGAGTTAGCAGTCACAGAAGTTGGACTCAAGGCCAGACCTTGGTAATGTTGACTGACTTGCCTCCATGCTGTCCATCCCCTCTCGTCTCCGTTGCTCTATAATCTTCAGTGGCTCCCCACTGCCAAAGGTAACATTTCCCAAAGTTACTTCCAGGGAACAGGCGTTCCATGAGGAAAGGGTTCCGTGACCACCTAAGATTGGGAAATAATTTGTCTCTTGGCCCCCCCCCCCCCCCCGGCTTTTCCTTGGCGACTCAGAGAGCGAGCAAGCACAGTAAAGGCCCTAGATTTAACCCAGGGATGGAATCCAGGGGTTGGTGGGTTGGTTGTATTTCGTTTTTTGGGTTTTTTGGCTTGTCACCTGAGGACAGTGGGTGGAACCAGCATTTCGTGGCACGCCGTGTGGGAAATGGCGAGTATGTGCCGCCCGTCTGGCCCCGAGTCCTGGGCCTCTTCTCCTTCTGCTCCCACGGTCTCACCCCGCAAACCACTGATTTCCCATACTGCTCTGTTTTTCCCTCTTCGGGACCGTCTTCTCTTCGGGACCTTCCTCTGGGGAAGCTCTCCCCTTCCATCCCTCCTGCCAAGATCTTACTTTCCTTCAAGAAAAAGTGGAAGTGCCCCTTCTCCGAGAAGGTGTCGTGAATCCCCCGCACTCGTCCTTGTTCTCTCCCTGTTGCGTGAGGCTCGCGGCGTTTTGCTTGGCGTCGGCGACCCCTGTGTTTGTCTCATGGTGTCTCTGAGGTTCTCCTTTAGTCATTTGTTCTGCAGGTTGGTGCGTAGTGTCTCCAGCGGACCTGTCGCAGGAGCTGCGTTCCTGAGCTGGGACCGTCCGGCACTGGCTTTCCCGGGGCTCCCAGCGCTGGGCCCAGCTCCCAGTTCCATCCCAGGCCTTTAAGGAACGCTCAGTGGAAGGAGACATGGCTTTATTCTTGGCCTTCTGGATTGGGGCCCTGGTTGAATTCCCTCCCAGGCCATCATTACTACCCATTCAGCGGCTCAGAACAGCACAGAGGATTATCTTTCCGATCTGGGGTTCCTAAATCCAAAATGGCATTGGGCTGGACTGGAGGTGTGGGCAGGCCTGCGGATTTCTGGAGACTCGAGGGGGGAGATGCGTTGCTTTGCCCTCCCAGCTGCTGGGGGCAAGGCATCCTGTGGCTCGGGCTCCTTCCTCCATCTTCATGCCGGCCGCATACCCCTCTCTGAGCCCGTCGTCCCCAGCTTTCCCTGGTCAGACTCACCTGCCCTTTCAAGGACGCTTCTGATGGCCCTGGGCTCACTTGCATAATCCAGGATCATCTCCCCATTTCAAGGTCACTCGTTAGCAACCTCAGTTCCCCTCTGCCACATAAAGAGATCTCATCACCGGTTCTGGGGTTTCCGACGGGGACATCTTCGGAAGGGTGCTCCTCTGCCTCCCACAAATGCCTTCTCGTCTCCTTCCGTCCCGCGGGGGAGAGTTGCAGGGAGGATGGCCACTGTTCTGGTGAGCACCAGCTCAGAGAAGGTCTCAGCTGTTCCTTGCATTCTGCCAGCAAGTGCCAGACCCCCTCCTTGGGGGCTGTTTCTGGGTCTACAGTCTTTGGGTTTATCTCCAGACACAGGCCCGGCTGCACAGAGCCATTTGCACACCCCCCTGCAGCCCCCTGAAAGCCAGGGGTGGGAACTGGGAGGGAGCTCCCCTGGTCTCCTGCTCTTGGGCGTGAGATTAAGGAGGGATGTGGCCAGCAGGCAGAGACCAGGGCTGGACTGTGTGCCTGAGGGTGTGTTTAAGGTTAGGGAGGAGCACGACTTCAATTTGAGGTGGTCTCTTGGCCTGGAGCTCTAGCACGCCTTGTGGGTACAGAGCGGGGCTCAGAATCCCCCAGGACCGGGAGATAACAAAACCCAGTCTACTGAAAGAATAACCCAGGGCTGTAGTCAGCAGAATACTGGTCCCTTAAAACATCCATGTCCTAAGCCCTGGAATCTGCGAATATGTCCCCTTACCTGGAAAAGGGGACTTCGTGCCTGTGGTTAAGGGTAAAGACCAGAGGGGGAGATCAGCGTGGATTATACAGGGGAGCCCACTGTCCTCCCAAGAATCCTTCAAAGCAGGATCTTTCCTGGCTGTGTCAGGGAGAGACGATATGGAAGGAGAGGGAGATGTGAGAGAAGGATTTGCCCCACCAGCGTGGCCTTTGCAGAAGGAGGAGGGGGTGGTACGCCAAGCAATGCCATCCAGGGAACGCAGCAGTTTCCAGAAGATGGGTCTTCACTGATGGGCCGCATAGAGGTGGGACCTCAGTTTTCACGGCAAGGAAATGGATTCTCCCCCCATAGCCTCTGGCAAGGATGCCGCCTGCCCACACCTTGATTTTGGCCGGCTGACACTTGACCTGGGCTTGGGGGTGGGGTGAAAAGGGGGTGTCTCTGAGGGAGTGGCATGAAAGACCAGTTGGAGGGGCTGCTGGCAAGGAGAATGGGGTCAGGGAGGAGCGTGTGCAAGGATGCTGGAGGGAGGAAGAGAGGGTAGGGGTGGAAGTGGGGATGGGAAGAAGGTGGGAGAAGGTGCCGGAGGATGAACAGGCCAGCTGGGTCTCCTGGGCCGCTGCCCGCACTGTGGACTTTATTCGTAGTTTCACTGGAACCCTTCAGCAGGGTGGAGGGAGGAGACCAGACCTGTGTCTGAGAAGATCCACCTGGCATCTGCACTGCGAGTGGGGCACGGGGCCCGGGGTTGATGGGAGGAGGGCCTCGGATGGCTCCCGGCAAGTGCGTGTTGGGGGGTGGTGAGGAAGCGCTGGTGAACCTGAGGGTAGCACTGGGGGCTAAGCCAGCAGGACTAGTGACACAGAACGTGGTGGATCAGAGCCTGCACAAGACGGGTCGGTCCAGATCCCGGCGCTAACACTGTCCAGGCAAGTTTCTTAACCTTCCCGTGCCTCAGTTTCGCCACCTGCAGAATGGGGCAGATGTAAAATGGTCTCGAGTGGGACCTGAGATTTTGCATCTTCAGCTGCTCCTGGTCCAGGCATCTAACCTTGAGTGACAGAGGCAGGGATTCCCTGGGCTAGGGGCGGGATGCTTCTCCCAGCTCTGCCTGCCTCTGGTCGCTTTGTGCATTTTGCATTTGATCTGACTCCCCCAGCCTCCAGCCCCCCACCTCCAGCCTCTTGGTTCCTGCAGGTGCTGCCCAGCTCCTGTTCGCTTCTAGGCAGCCGCAATCAGGTGGGGCTTTTTGAAAGTGAAATTTACCAAGTTTTGTAGGGAAAACCAAACCAGCCTGAAAACGGACAGGTTTAGAAATGGAAAGGCTTCAGGCCACTCTCTTTTTATCTCAATGCCACCAAGGTCAGGCCCCAGTCCTCTGGTTGCACAGCTCATTACTCTGTGGACACCTCGCTCTGCCTCAAGCCTGCTGGGGAACCCCACCCAAAAGCCCCCCTTGCAGTCCCTGGGCTTCCCCCTCCCACTCTCTCCTTTCTGCTGCCCCTTCTCTTCCAGGCCAAGGCCAGTTCCCCAGGAGCAGTAGGAAGTGATGGGCCCTCCAAGGTCTGGGCCCATGGTCAGAGGAGATTGACGGCGCCTCAGTGTCCAGGGGGTCAGCCTTCTTGGGGCTGCCCTAGTGCTGAAGGGGAGGGAGCCTGTGTGAATGGGCAGTGGTGCAGGGCAACCTGGGGCCAACAGGGAGATTGCAGAGGAATAGGAAAGAGCAAGGCCAGAGGTGAGGCTCTGGGGCATGGGACTGGGCCAGCTTCTGGGCATCACGGCGCTGTGCAGGGGAAGCTTAGGACTCCAGATGACACCTTTCTCTAGGTTATGGGAAGGTGGGATTGTCTCCTTTACGGGAACAGCAGCTCCTAGGGAGTATTCAGGGAGCAGGTCAGCTCTCTGACGGGCCGTAGGGGCTCAACGCCCCCGTGGAGTAGTCGGAATGGCCAGGAGTCCCCTGATCCCAACTCAGATCCTGCCTGACACCTGCTGGCCACCAGGTGCTATGTTGGGCAGGTCCTTCTCCACTCCGAGATCAGTTTCTGGGGTAGTAGGTCTCGCAGGACTGTTGGGTTCAACAACTGCTGTTGTGACTTCTACAGCACGTGCGCACTGCTCTGGCCCCATATTCTGGGCGCCTGTAAAACCATGCATGACGTCATAGGCAAAAAAATTCCCCACTGTCTCTGCCGGAGAAGGCCAGTCACAGCGGTCTGGGGGCATCCGCGGTGGATGCTGGGGGATGGCGCTGAGCTGTGTCTCCATCTGGACTCGGTCTCTGCCCCTCTTCCCCCACAAGCCCCACATGAGAACGAGGCCCCCACTCTCCTTCCAGGGCATCCTGGCTGAGGGCCCAGCGCCCCCTGGTGTCAGCCTTGGATTGACAAGGTTTATTGTGAAAATTGTTGCCATCTCTTTCTTGAGCACCTGTTATTGGCAGGTGTGGTTTTGTACAATTGCTTTCTCTTTCTCTCCCCTTTCATGTAGACATAAAGAACACAGAATCAAATATAAATTCCATATTCAAATGTCACCAGCTATATCAATATTCTCCTTTATAGCCCCACTCGGATTCAGAATCCGTTCCAGACATCGCATTCAGCCACACTGTCTCATTTGTCTCCCTATTCTGGAACATTCCATAGCTCTTCTTTCTCTTTCACGCAGAGAGTCCAGGCCAGTTGTTTCGTAGAAAGCCTCTCAGTTTGGGTTTATTTGCTGTGTCCTCATGATTTGATTCAGACCATGGACTTCTGGTAGAAAGACCACAGATATGATATGGTGTCCTCAGCACAATAGACTATTTTTATTTTAGATGGGCAGCCTGTGGCCCATAGAGGGGGAGAAAACTGGGGGCACAGTGAAGCTCAAATATCCTCTTGACACTTAGTTGCTGTGTGACCTCGGGTGGGTGACTGAGCCTCTCTGAGCAGCAGTTTCCTCATCCGTATCAGGGGAAAGGGGTGATCTGGCCGCAGAGGGCTGACAGTGACATAAAGGAGGAGATGTGTGACTGGGGTGGGGGGCATGACCGGCAATACCATGGATTCCCTATTCTTTTCTGCACCTTCCACCGTCCCCCACTGACTCAGGATGTGGTGGCAGGAAGTGGAGGGTAAGAATTCAGGCTCCTGTCAGCTGCACCCTGCCCCCCGCGTCCTGCCCCAGACCCTGGAGAGAGAGCAGGGCCTGGACCTACAGCCTCCTCCAAGTCCATAATTATCAACGAGATGAGTGGGAAGCCAGAAGGGGAAAACCCAGGCCAGCGACCCAGAGTTTTCCCCACACTCAGCAGGCCTGAACTTTTGCACCCCCACCCAGCTCCACCTGTAGGCATCCAAGCTCGCTTGGTGAAATGTTGGGGGTCAGGCAGGTTTCTGTCCCTAGCGAGGCTCCTAGGAGCTCCCCAGTTTATAGGAGAAGGAGGAGATCCTGCTGGAGGTAGGGGGCTGGGTGTGGGTGGGTGAAGAGAGTGGCCTCGAGTCGTGGCCTCAAGTCCTGGGGCTCTGGATTAAGTGAGAAAGGAGATACCCAAGTGCCATGGGACTGGTGGGGTGCAAATGTCAGGTTACGCTGATTTCCCATTTATATGGTAACATTTCAGATGCGCAAAAAGAAAAAAAAAAAGATAATGTAATCAAGACTCTACATATCGGGCGCCTGGGTGTCTCAGTGGGTTAAGCCGCTGCCTTCGGCTCAGGTCGTGGTCTCAGGTTCCTGGGATCGAGTCCCACATCGGGCTCTCTGCTTGGCGGGGAGCCTGCTTCCCTCTCTCTCTCTCTCTCTGCCTGCCTCTCTGCCAACTTGTGATCTCTCTCTGCCAAATAAATAAATAAAATCTTTAAAAATAAAAAAAAAAGACTCTACATATCCATCTTCCAGCCACACCGGCCTTCTCCTGCTCTCTGACATGATGGAAGTATTCATTCCTTAGTGTTCATTGTTCCCTTGGCTGGAGAGAAGAGTAGAGAAGCCCCTCAGACCAGCCAGGCATCTCCTCTGTGGGGGGAGGGTTAGGAGACGGCTTCTGTTTTCTCCCCAAACCAAGAAAGCGCGTTCATCTCATTCATCCTGCAAGTGGCCACCTGGGCTCTGCCAGGCACCGCCTGCCCAGGAGGCTGCTGATATAGAGGTGGGACATAACTCCCTCCTTCCCTCTGCCCTCTCCCTCTCGTCTCCCTTCCTGGAGCCTAGAAACTAGCTTCATGTTCCTCTTTCTTTCTTTCTTTCTTTCTTTTTATTTATTTGAGAGGGAGAGAGAGAGAGAGCATGAGCAGGGGGAAGTGGTAGCGGTTGAGGGGCTCCCTGCTGAGCCAGGAGCCCTGTGCAGGACTCGATCTCAGCACCCCGGGATCATGACCTGAGCTGAAGGCAGACGCTTAACTGACTGAGCCACCCGGGTACCCCATGCTCCCCTTTCATTCCACCAGAAGGACACAGTTCCTCCCCCAGGATGTCAGCAGAGATTTTCTTCTCTTAAGCTTCCTCTGACAAAGGGACTTAACTTTCAAAGAGCCCTGGAAGCCTATGGGGGAACTTGTTAAAATGTGTATTCCTGAAAAAAGTGAGTGTTGACCCCTACTTCACACCATGCGCCAAAATGAAACCTGACAAGGAAGGTTAAGGGATATCATGGAGCAGGTAATGCGGGAGAGCATCTGAATGACACTGGGCTCGCAAGTATTTCTTATAAAGGACATTGACCATGAAAGAAAAGATGGATAAATTGTCCCCCATTAAAACAAAAACTTCCATTCATCACAAGGCTCCCTGGGTGCCTGGGTGGCTCAGCTCGTTAAGCGTCTGCCTTCCACTCAGGTCATGACCCCAGGGTCCTTGGATTGAATCCCATATTGGGCTCCATGCTCAGTTGGGTGTCTGCTTCTCCCTCTCCTACTTCCCCTCCCCCTTCTCTCTCTCTCTCTCACTTACGCTCTCTTAAATAAGTAAATAATTTTTTTTTTAAAAAGATCTTTTTTATTTATTTGGCGGATCACAAGTAGGTGGAAAGGTAAGCAGAGAGGGGCGGGGAGGGGGGAAGCAGGCTCCCTGCTGAGCAGAGAGCCCGATGTGGGGCTCCATCCCAGGACCCTGGGATCATGACCTGAGCAGAAGGCAGAGGCTTTAACCCACTGAGCCACCCAGGCGCCCAAATAAATAAATAATCTTAAAAAATAACTAATTAAAAAAAAAGTCTCCCTTAAGAGTGGGGCCTGGGGTGGCTCAGTCAGTTGAGCATCTGACTCTTGGTTTCAGCTCTGGTCATGATCTCAGGGTCTTAGGATCAAGCCCTGCATTAGGCTCCATGCTCTGTGTGGCGTCTGCTTGGGATTCTCTCCTTCTCCCTCTCCCTCTACCCCTCCCTGGACTGACATACTCTTTCTCTCTCTCTTTCTGAAACAAAATAAATAAAATCTTTAAAAAGGGGAGGATCTCTTAAGAAAGTGAAAAGGCAAGCCACGGAAGGGGAGAAGATATTTACCATTCATTTATTTACCAAAGGGTTTGTATCCAGAATATATAAAGAGTTCCCACACATCAATAAGAAAAGTCAGACGATCCAATTAAAAAAAAAATAAGAAGACCTGAATGAGTATCTTATAAAAGACAATATCCAGAGGCTAACAAACATGTGAAAAGATACCCAACATCGTTATGTCCCTGAGAAATGCAACATAAAGGATACAATGTAAGGCCGTTGCACACTCAGCACCATGGCTAAAATTTTTAAAACTGACTCTACCAAATGTTGACAAGAATGGGGAGCGATTGGAACACTTACACACTGCAGTGAAGGGTCAGTTTAGAAAACTATGGGGATTCTACAAAAGCTGAGCATACACACAATTTATGACCAAGCAATTCCCGCCCCCACCCCCGGGGTGGAGTCCAATAGAAATGTGTACATTTGTGCAGCAAAATATATGTATAGGGCTGTTCCTAGTGGCATTATTCATAATGATCAGGAGTGGACACAACACTAAGGTCCATCAAGAGTAGACTAGATAAATCAATTGTGCCTGTTCATTCACGTGATGCAGCACTACGCAGCAATGAACTTGAACGAACGGCTGCCGTTTGCAACAAAGCGGGTGATTCTCACAATGTAATGTTGAGTTAAAGAAGCCAGCTGCAAGAGAACAGAGATCATTCTACCCACTTGAAACTCAAAGCTGAACAAGACCAGTCTATGGTGGAGAAGTTGGGTTAGCAGGTGCCTTTGGCATGTAGTTCATGGAAAGGGGCACGAGGGAGGGTGCCGGGTGCCGGCAACGTCCTGGTCCTTGATCTGGGTGCCAGCTGTGAGACATGGTCACACTGGAAAAATTCAGTGGCTATGTCCTTGAGATGTGTGCACTTTTCTGTAGAGCATGTTAGACCACAACAAACAGATTTGCTATATTGCTGGGTCCATGCCAGAGGCCAGGTAGGAGGCAACTGAATTAACTGATCCAGGGGAGAGAGGGTGGGGACCCGGGCCAGGTGGAGGAGTTGGGGGCGGGGAGAACATTGGTCCAAAGAGGCCAAGAGAGTTTGCTGATGGATTGGAGATGAGCATGAGAGGAGAGAGCAGAGCCCAGGTTTTGGGCTGAGTTCTGGAAGGCTGGAGATGCCATCACGCTCCCCCCTCCCAGTGGAGCAGGTTGGAGGCAGGTGTGAGATCAAGTGTTCCTGTCCTGATTCTCTTCTAAAACTTGAGGCTCTGTCTCAGGCCTGGTGCTGACAGTGAGTGGAGACCTGGCCTCCCGGGATCTGAGGGGCAGGAGGGATGCGTGCCTGGGACCAGCCTGGCCTCACCAATGTATCCCACCCTCAGGACGGAGTTCGGAGGAACACCTGCGAGGAAGGCCCCAACCACGCCTACGACCAGACTACTGGGAGGTGCTGTTACCGCTGCCCCGAGGGTGAGTGGGGGTGTTGGGGAGGGCCGGGGCGGGGCGGATTTTTGTCCTCAAGGCATAAAACTCTGGGGTGATTGGCGAATGGGCAAGATGAAAGCCCACATTGTCATCTTCACGTTGGCTCTAGATTTCTGAAGCTTTTGCTCTTAGTTCCTGGCTGACCCCTTATGAACCCCTACCATACGCACGCCAGTCTGAGAGCCTCAGAAGCATTGCACGAGCTCCTTAGTATCCTTTATGAATCCCATTTTGTAGATGAGGCTGTGGAGGGTGCTGTAAGCTTAGGGAGCTGGCCCAAGGTCACAGAGCTGGGAAATGGGAGAGCTGGCGGCGGGGGGGCTGGAGCCCAGGGTTCTGTGACCCTGGAGCCTGGGCTCTCGACACCCCCAGACTGCCCCTCATTTCTGAGTCTGGAAGCCCTTTGTGGTCCTCATCTTTTCTAGCCCAGAATGCGCATTTATCTCTGGGCCAGTGGAAGCCTAAATCTCTGGAAGCAGGCTCCCTGCTCGGCGCCCATTCCTGGGAGGCTCAGCCAGCCCCAGCACCATGACTGGCTCTGAGTAGATTATCAGTTTGCCCACGCTCACCGGGCTGGGGCGGCTCTGGCCCGAAGAAGCGAGCGGCCAGAACGGGATGGTGAGGCACTGTCATCCGTGTGGTTGTTACCAAAATTCCCAAGGCACTTCCAGTGGCCTTGGCTGGGTGGGACAGGAGTTAGAGCTGAACTGTGGTCTCTGATCTCGGGTGCAGACTTGAGCGGGAAAGACGCTAATTCTGGCTGTGGAGGGCGTGAGGACTGGCTCGTGCTTGGAGGACAGGAGGCCACTAGAAGTGGGGGATGACATTCGGGATAGGTAGGGGCTCACCTACCCATCCTCTCAGCCTGCCAGCTTTGCTGTCTGGAGGGTGGCTCCTGGCCATGGTGCGCAAAGTCATCCAGGGTAAGTGGCCTGAGCCGGACGGGCACCCCAGCCTGTCCCTAGACCTGCAGTCTTTCTGCTCCACCGCAAGGGCAGACTGAGCCCAAGCTCAGGCCACCCCGCCGCCAAGAACCCAGAACATTTTAGAAAAGAATTAGATATTTTCTATTTCCAAAAACGTTTCAAAGTTGTCATGGTAGGGAAAAAAAGTAGAAATTTATTGGATTTTCTCACCTTTGTTTTATGGGTTAGTGTGGGTTTTGAAGTATGTATGAGGTGGGCGCCTGTGTTTCCCTTAGTGCCTGGGACTCCTGTGCCCGACTGGCCAGTACCCCCCTCCCAACTCCCCATAAGCCTGCCCATCCCCCACCTAACCCTTCACCCACTCTCTTACCTGCCCGCCCCTCCCCCATCCTACGTCCTTCACCCCCTCTCCATTCCTTCTGCCATCTGTCCCCTACTCATGCCCCCATCTAGCTCAGGCTGCTCTTGCTGCCATAACAAAACACCACAGATGGGGAGTGGGTGTGGGGGTGGGGAGGGGCACGTCCACAATGGACATTTGTTTCCAGACCATTCCGGAGGCTAGAAAGTCCAAGATCAAGTTTCTAGCAGGGCTTCTGGTGCAAAGTCTCCTCTTCTTGGCTTGCAGACAGCTCCCTTGTCACGGCTGAAGGAGAGAGAGGAGTGAGTGGGGAAGAAAGTGAGAGAGAGCAGAAAAGAGATACATTTTCCTTTTTCTCTTAGAAGGACCACCAATCCTGTCGGATCAGAGCTCCACTCTCGTGACCGCATTTGTCCTTAATTACCTCCTGAAGACCCTGTCTCCAAATTAAGTCACACTGGGGTTAGGGCTTCAGCATGTGGATTGGAGGGGGGCACAGTTGGCCACAGCACCATCCCCCTCCCACTCCTCCCTTCCCACTTCTGTGTGCTCTGCTGCCCACCCATCCAACAACCGTTTATTGCTTCAATTAATCGTGAGGTCACTCGTCACCTTTTCCACGTTTTCCCCTTGGCCTTTCTTCTGTGCTTTCAAGTCTCTAGGCCTTTCACATGCCTGTCTGCCCTGGGATGCCCTCTCCCACCATTGCCACCTCCCGCAGTCCCGGTACCCCCTCCTCCAGGAAGCCTTCCCTCACCAGCCCAGTGCTGTGTGGCGGGGGGCACGCTGCTTCTTCCCAGGGCAACAGCAGTCAGGACAACCTCAGTGCAGGGCTCTGTGACTTTCCACGGGACCCATAATTCCAGCTGCAGGAAGAAAGACAGACACTTTCTTCCCGCGCCCTCCAGCTTCCTTCACCCCTGCTTGGCACAGTCCCCACAGGGTGTAGTGGGCGGAGAGAGTGACATCTGCGTCCCCAGCACCCTCCACTTCGGTGCTATGACTTGGGAAGAGAGGGCTGCCGTCCCCCCACGTTCTCTCTGTGGCCCAGTGACCGGGGGCGGCTGAGCGTCTCTTGCTGGTGTGGTGGGCGGGGCATTTTGCTGGAGTTTTATTGACCCGGTGCTTCCGGCAAGCAAGAGGAAAAGAGAAAAACCCACAAAAACCCCTTCCTCGGTCTCTGGGGGAAATTTGTGACATTTTGCCCGCCCTGTGCAATCAGGCTCAGCTCAGCTGTGTGGCAGTGTTGGCCGGAGGTGAGTTGCTGGAGGAAGGAAACTGGGAGACCTTTGAGACTGAGAAGTTTAGATGTCACTGAGTCTCTCCTCTCACCCGGGCTCTGATGCCCTTCGTAGCATCCTTGACAGCTGCTCCCCAGTCCTCTGCTTACACACCCTCAGTGACGAGGAGCTCACTCGCTGCTTCATAACAAGGACAACAATTATTGCTGATGGAGCATGCTCTGTGCTGGCCACAGTGCCAGCCTTTCACCTGCATTAGCTTACTGAATCCTGATAGGAAACCCAGAGAGGAAACTTGGACTTGGTTCAGAGATTTTTCCATGGTTATATGCTAGTAAGTAGCCCCCGGGGGACTCATTCGAGCCCCTACTGGCTATCTCAGAAAGTCTGAGTATGGCTAACTCAGAAACCTGAGCTCTTTCCCCTTAGCTGGTGCTGACCCCCAAGACAGAGCATGTCAGCAAGGAGCCCCTGTGGGGGCTACAACCCCCCTCTTATTCTGCCCCTTCCTTCCTGGATCACCTTCTCCTTAGTGCCTAGAGTGGGAGGAGGGGACCCTGCAGATGTGTGAAGCCTGCCTCTTGTGGGCGTGGGGCGACATTGTGAAGCCAGGTCCCACGTTATGCAGAGAGCATGGCTTGCTTGGGGCTGTGTGAGTGTACCCCATCACGTCCCAGGAGCGGAGGGGATTCTCCAAGGGCTGTGAGCAGGAAGGAGGAGGAGGAGGCCTCCTTGGCCTTCCGGCCCTTGGTCAAGCTTGGGAGGCCCACAGTTCCCTTCCCAGTCTGTTCTCCCTCGTTCACCAAGAGGAACACATGACCAACATCTTCCAGTTCCAATTCCAAAGCCCAAGAAGAAAGTATCCAATGGTACAGATGTCCACCTCTGCTCTGGTTCCCCCTGGCCCTGGGCCACTGCTTGAGGGAGAGGGCAATTCTCCAAGAAGGGCAGCCTATGGGCTAGGAAGCCCTTCCAATATGTGTCTATTGCCCAGGCTGTTAGAATTTGGGGTGGTGCTGCTGGCAGCCATGGGAACACACTCCCAGGGCATGTGACTTGACTGAGGGGTCTTCCTTGAGGAAAAGGAGTCCTGGGAACGAGCAGGGGTTGGCTGGGCCAAGGTGGGGAGGAGGCGTGCTCTGGGCAGAGGCACAGAATACGCAAAGGCCTCGAGGGGAGCAGGGTGGACCGTTGGAGAACTGGGAGGGTTCCATTTGGCAGAAGGCCGAGCCCAGGGTATGTAGCGGGAGTGGAGGAGGGGCTGGCGGCCAAGTGCAAGAACTGTGGCCTTGCACAGTGTGCAAGTTTCTTTGCAGTGTGGGAGTTTCTTTGGCCAAAGCAGCTGGGGCCTGGTTGCCTGATGCTGTGCCAGATGTGAGAGGGGGTGCAGGAATGTTAGCACAAACTTTGAGAACATCTGGAGTCAGCAAAGCGCCCCGAGATGGAGGGGGAGTGGCTGGAGACAGATCATGATGGAGGGACCCATTCTAGTGCAGCCTCTGCGGGCCCTGAGCCCTTATCGACCGTTTTTGTTTCTGATTTTGAAAGAGATTCAGTGCAGAAAATCTGTGTGGAAAATGGGCAAAGAAAATAGGAACGAATCAGGGCTCATAATTCTTTGGCTTCGTCTACTCCAGCCCCCATGGCCTTTCTGTTCCTGGCATGTTCTGTTCTGTCCCCAGGGCCTTTGCACAGGTGGTTTCTTCTGCCCGGAGCAATCTTTCCACGGCCCTCTGTGCGGCTGCCTCTTTTGGTCCTGGGGGACTCAGGAAGGCCTCCCCAGTCCCCTTCTCTGGAGCTCCCCTGCCTCTTCCTCTGCCTTCTCTTCTGGATCCTGCTTTATTTTCTTCCAAGTTTGTTCACACACTGGAAACTGACTTGCCAATTTCTTTCTGTACTTGCTTGTCTCTCCTCCTCTAGGCTCGAGGATAAGCTCTATGGGAGTAGGGAATCTCACCTTCTCCACTTTCTAAGTTCAGTCCCTGGCACGGAGGTGATGGTCAATAAATGTTGAGTTGAGTGAAAATAGAATCCCACCATGAAGTGAGTCACTTGAGTCCTTGAATAGATTTTCTGGAGCAGGGAGGGTTTGTAGAGTTCACCCCAAACAGCCCTTGGCTCTGAGAGGTGATTTTAAAGGGATCCAGAGAGGGGAACTGGATGGGGTCAAAAGATCAGGAAAATTCCACCAGGGGATGGTGTTTCAGCCTGAGCTGGTTGGCTACAGAGGGATTCCCAGTGGGTAGAAATGGAGATGGGTAGATTCGTCAGCCTGGGCGAAGAGCATTTGTATTCATTCCCTAGGGCTGCCTTCAACAAAGTACCATGAACTGATTGATGGACACAACAGAAATGGGTTATCTCACAGTTCGGAGGCTAGAAGTCCAAGATCAATGTGCTGGCCTGGCCATGCTCCCTCTGAAGGCTCTGGGGAAGGTTCTTCCCTGTCTCCCAGCTTCTGGTAGTTCCTTGGCTGGTGGCAGCATGAGTCCAGTCTTTATCTGGTTGTGTTCCCATGTGCACATGTGTCTTGTATCCAGATTTCCCCCCTTTTTATCATCTTGGATTAGGGCCCACCCCAATTACCTCTGTACAGACCCTGTCTTCACATAAGATCACATTCTGAGATACCAGGAGTTAGGGTTTCAGCGTGTCTCTTTCAGGGGACAGAATTCAACCCATTACAACACTCCAGGACATAGGAGGGCTGCCAGAGAAAAGACCAAGGTACCCAGTGGTGGCTGCAGCTTAGAGCCCATGAGGGGAGCCATGCACAGTAATGCCAAAGCAGGAATCAGAGCCAGAGGGAGGCCTGAGAATGCGAGGCCGGGTCCATATTGATTAGGTGGTCGGAGCACGTATCGATCAGATCTATGCGCCAGGCCCTGTGAGGGGGGAATCATTGGTGATCAGAAAGGCAAAGATTCAGCCTTGTGGAGCTCACAGTCATGGGAGGAATTCAGATACTAAGACAATGTATCCCACGAATAACTGTGATCACACATCTAGATTAAACAGATTACAGCAGACTTAGGCACAGGAGGGCAAGGTACGTGGATCTCTGATGGTTCATAACAGGGGTCTTGACCAAGGTGCTGACAGAGCGACACCCTGACAATGATGTGAAGGCTGAGCAAGGGTTTACTAGGGGAAAGGGGAGAGGCACATTTGTGGCAAAGGGCCAGCTTGTGCAAAGGCCCTGGGGGCAGAAGGGAGCATGACCCCTTTGGGGGACATGGAGATTCCAGTGTGGCCAGATTAGACAGTAAAAAGAGCTGTAGGTGGGCAGAACCTCCTTAACCACGGTAAGAACCTGGGGCTCTATCCTGGGAGCCATGAGATGGCTTTGAAAGTTTTAGGCAAGAGGTGATGGGGTCACATTTACCTCTCTGAAAGACCACTGGGGAGCCACAGAAATTTTCTGAGCTAGAGGATACCAGCCATCACGCTAGTATTTCTGAGAGGTTCTTACATATTTTTCTAAGCAGGGGCTTACCTTGAGGTCCAGGGACTCCCAAGTGTCCATGGGTAGATTTCAGGGGGGCCTAGACCTGAATGAGTTCACTCCTTTTCATCAGCCCTTGACTAAAATGCCCTGTATGCTTCCTTCCGTTGTGGATTAAGACAACAAAGCACAGTGATGTTCTTGGAGCATCTGCAGCTTTCCCCACAGTAAAGTCAGATATTCTCCTGATATCTTGCAATGGTGCCACAGTCGCCACCGATATCACGAAACATTATTCATGCTCATCGGTTACTTTGAAACAATGATATTCATTAGATTTTTTATGTAATGCGTTTACAAAGAATCACAGATGTCGCCATCACTTAAATTATTATTTTAAGATTTTACTTATTTGACACAGAGAGAGAGATCACAAGTAGGCAGAGAGAGAGGAGGAAGCAGGCTCCCTGCTGAGCAGAGAGCCCGATGCGGGGCTCGATCCCAGGACCCTGAGATCATGACCTGAGCCGAAGGCAGAGGCTTACCCCCCTGAGCCACCCAGGCGCCCCATCGCTTAAATAATTGTAATTGTAATTGTAATTGTAATGGCTTGTTTACGGTGCTCTCACACAGCTAGGTTCCCGGGTCATCCCATGTACTGTACTTTGTGCACTTAGAAACACGATTCCCAGCAGGGTCCCCCACGTCCCCGGAACGACTAGGCGGCACACGGAATGTTGAGGACCTATGGTTCAGCCTAACGTATTACGTCCGAACAGAGTGAGGGTAGGGAAAGAGCTGGCTCCATAAGAGAGAAGACGGAGACGCCATCAATCCAGGCTGGACGCTCTCGGGTCCATTTCTCTCCGTCCTGGACTCTGCTTGCGTCTAACTCACCTCCTTCTCAGGCAGGCTGTGGCCATGCTGCACCTGCCACGACCCGGCAGCTGGGGACTTCAACTGCCCTTTGCCCCAGGAATCCAACCATAAAGAGACGTGGTCTTCACAGGTAGCTTTTGTGAAACCCTCAGAGATGAGGCTCTTTGGCAGACATGGCTCACGTGTCTCTGAAGCAGAGTGGTGAGGAAGATGTACTCTGATTGGCTTGTCTGGGTCATGTGCCCACTCTGAAGGACGAGGTATTCTGATTGGCCTATTTGGGTCATGTGACCACCCTGAAGGCTGAGGTATTCTGATTGGCTTATCTGGCTCACGTGCCCATCCGGGCTCAAGCTGTGGGTGGTAGGCGTCGCAGCTAGGACTGTCACTGGACAGAGAGCTGGGTGGGTACGCGAAGGCGCTCCGCGGTTTTGCCGCAGGGAGTCGGTGTCGACGCCATGCATTTCCCGTCCGTGTATAATGGGAGTCAGGGGCTGCTGGGTGATCTGCGCGCATCTCAGTCAGGCTGGCTGAGGCTCCGCAGATCTAGGGACTCCGGGCTCCCCAGTTCCTGCAGGGAAGCAGGGCTCCTGCCCGAATGACCGCCGCCGCTGCCCTCCGGAGCTTGCGGTGCACCAAGCACACCTGCTTGTTTTCACCATCCCTTTACCCCGCTCAACAAACCCGACGGGGGATCCTGCTAATCTCATGGTGCCCATGAGTCACTGGAACTGGACCAAGCTACGCAGTGGGAACCCCCGGGCCCGGCTCTTCCACCCAAGCCGGGCTGCTTCGCCAGCCTGCTCGCTGAACTTGGGCGAGGTCTGCCCTCTCCCGGGCAACGCGTCCACGTAGAACCCGAGAGCTGGACCACCATGTTTGGTGGGTTGAAAGGTGGAGCTGGGAAGGGCTTCAGGGACGAGAGGTAAAGTCTGGGGAGGTGAGTTCTTCGCCAAGGCGGCTCGGCCTGGAGCTTCTCTGCTTCCTTCCCCAGGGCACACCTCGCAGCAGCCGTGCGCACAAGGGTCGTTCGACTGCAGGAAGCAGTGTGCTCCCGACTACTACCTGGACAGGGATGGCCGCTGCAAGGCCTGTGTGACCTGTTCTGGAGGTAAGGGTCTTGTTCTCCCCGGCAGGGGCAGCTCCCAGGGAGGGGGAGCCCTCTGGGCTGTAGGCAGAGAAGGTGGGGAGCAACCACATTTGGTGCCTGGCTGGACTCTGAGTTGGCGCCCTGGTGCCTCAGTTTACCCCTCTGTATTTGTGAATTGATATCAGCCATGAGGTTTTGCATCCGTTTCTATTTTTCTATTTTTTTGAGATTTTATTTATTTATTTGAGAGAGAGAGATAGAGACAGAGTGAGAGTGCATGAGAGGGGTGGACAGAGGGAGAAGCAGGCTCCCCATGGAGCAGGGAGCTGGATGTGGGACTCGATCCCAGGACTCCAAGATCATGACCCGAGCTGAAGGCAGTTGCTTTACCAACTGAGCCACCCAGGCACCCTTGCATCCGTTTTTAGAGGGACTTCGACCTCTAAAAGATTCCTCCCCTGCTTTTTAATGTAATCTCTATGCTCAACTTGGGGCTCCAACCCATGACCCTGAGATGAGGAGTTTCATGTTCTACAGACTGAGCCAGCCAGGCCCCTGGGGGAAATTCTTTTCTTATCTCTGCTTTACAGTGAAGAAACCCAGGTTTAGGGAGGTTAAGGGCCTTTCCAAAGTTATAAAAGTCTGGTAAGGGGCAGATCAGGAGTTTGAGGTGTCTGTCCAACACCCAGAACTGTTATTCACCTAAGACCACAAGTGCTTCCAGGAGAAAGCTTCCCATAGCACTTTCATTGTTAATTTATTATGGTTGTGGTTTGTGCGCTCTCTGGTGTTTTGTTTTGTGTGGGTTTTTTGTGGTGTGGGGTTGGGAAATTTGTGGAGATTTCTTGTACCCTAATAAATGTTCACATTTTATTTTACCTTATTTTATTTTTTAAAAGATTTTATTTATTTATTTGACAGACAGATCACGAGAAGGTAGAGAGGCAGGCAGAAAGGGGGGAGGAAGCAGACTCCCCACTGAGCAGAGAGCCCAATGCGGGTCTCGATCCCAGGACCCCCAAGATCATGACCTGAGCCGAAGGCAGAGGCTTAACCCACTGAGCCAACCAGGCACCCCAAATGTACATATTTTAAAAGCATCTTTAGTGTGTTTGGAAAAAAAATGGATGTTCTGTTGGTTAGGTACAAAATTCTCTGTATACCTATTAGAGCAGGCTTGTTAATTGTGTTATTTAAATAAGATGTGTTCTTCTTTTTTTAAATAGGTGTTCTTTTAAAATAATTTTTTAAGTTTATTCAAGGAGGGGCACTTGGGTGGCTCAGTCAGTTAAGTGGCTGCCTTTGGCTCAGGCCATGATCCCAGGGTCCTGGAATCCAGCCCCACATTGGGCTCCCTGCTCAGCAGGGAGTCTGCTTCTCCCTCTCCCTCTGCCTGCCGCTCTGCCTGCTTGTGCGCTCTATCTCTCTGTCAAATAAATAATTAAAATCTTTAAAGAAAAAGTTTATTCAAGGAGTCTCCACACCCAGTGTGGGGCTTGAACTCGTGACCTTGAGATCAAGAGTCACATGCTTTATCGACTGAGCCAACTAGGTCCCCTGAAATAATATGCATTCCTTTTTTTTTTTCATTCTATTTTTGTCACCTTCCAGATGGTTGATGTCTGAGCTAGATGTGTAAAACCCATCTCCCCTATGCTTGTTTTTCACCAGATTTTCATTGTGTTCTATTTATTTTTGCTCTCTATATGTCAAAGCTATGTTATTAGGTACAGTGTTCATGAATACTGTGCTTTCGTGGTGGGTTGGACCTTTCATCAGCATGAAATACACCTCTTTGGTCCTTACAATGTATTTGCCGTAATTCCATTTTTGTTTGATATCAATATTGCCATTCTTCTTTGTCTACGCTAGTATTTCTCTGGCATATCTTTAAGTTTAAAATTAATGACTGCATGTATTAAATGAAAGTTATAGGCATTCATTATAAAACTTTCTTTTTTTTTTAATCTTTTTTTTAAATCTTTTTTTTTTTTTTTTAAGATTTTATTTATTTATTTGACAGAGAGAGAGATCACAAGTAGGCAGAGAGGCAGGCAGAGAGAGAGGAGGAAGCAGTCTCCCTGCAGAGCAGAGAGCCCGATGCGGGGCTCGATCCCAGGACCCTGAGATCATGACCTGAGCCGAAGGCAGCGGCTTAAACCACTGAGCCACCCAGGCGCCCCCATTATAAAACTTTCAAGCGATACAGAAGTGTGAGAAGAAAGCGGGCTCTGCCCCTTCCCCTTTCCCTTCCTTGGGTGTCTGACGGACACTTCTCTGTATCTCTATATAGAGGGAAGAAGAATGGGAAGGTTTGCAGCCAGACAGACTATACATACATAGAGAAAAGGGAGTTTTTAAAAAAGATTTTATTTATTTATTTGAGAGAGAGCGCGCACACACACATGTATGTATACATACATACACACGTGAGAGGTAGGGATGGGCAGAGGGAGGGAGTTAGCAGACTCCCCACTGAGGAGGGAGCTGAAGATGGATCTCCAGCCCAGGACCCAAGATCATGACCTGTACTGAAGGCAGCCACTCAACCGACCGAGCCACCTAGGCACCCCGAGAAAAGGGGTTTTTAAGAGGATGGGCTCTTACTGTTTATGTTTTTCAAATGATTATATTTGATTTTATTCAAATGTATTAGAGGAGGAAGAGACTAAAGTGAAGATATAACAATCACAAGAGAACAGTGTCTAAAAATAAAACCCTCTACAATGAAGAAGAGATTATGAAAATCAAGGAGCAGTTGGAAATCATTAAAGGAATAATTGTCTCTTGTGGTAAAATCATGTTCTGCTTGTTTCAGTTTTTGGACGGGATAGAGTGGATTGGCTTCCTGTAATGAAAAATGAAGTAATTAGCTTGCTGCTTCCTTGTCCTCTTCCTGACTTTTATTACTTACTTAGTTTTTTTTTTTTACTTTGTTATTGCCTATGGTGTTCATATTCTTTAACATAAGCCTCAGTCCCTTGGCCTATTAGTGTTACTTTGCTATTTAAAGTTATTCATTGCGCACTAGGAGTAAGTTGACGACAGCTTCTCTGTTCCTGAGTTTTTCATTTTGATTTATTGCTTGGTTGGTTAGATTTCACTGACCTATGGGTGGTTTTTTTTTTTTTAAGATTTTATTTATTCATTTGACAGACAGAGATCACAAGTAGGCAGAGAGAGTGAGGGGGAAGCAGGATCCCTGCTGAGCAGAGAGCCTGATGCAGGGCTCGATCCCAGGACCCTGGGATCATGACCTGAGCCAAAGGCAGAGGCTTTAACCCACTAGCCACCCAGGTGCCCCCTGACCTGTGGATTTTTTTTTTTTATGAGTTCTTTTTTTTTAAGATTTTATTTATTCTTTTGACAGATAGAGATCACAAGTAGGCAGAGAAGCAGGCAGAAAGAGAGGAGGAAGCAGGCTCCTGGCCAAGCAGAGAACCCGATGTGGGGCTCGATTCCAGGACGCTGGGATCATGACCTGAGCTGAAGGCAGAGGCTTTAACCCACTGAGCCACCCAGGCGCCCCTGACCTGTGGATTTTTGAGGAAGGACTCATCTTTGTGCATCCCTCAGGGGATTCTTTCATGTTTGAGAATGTTTCTTGCCTTTACGCCTGTATGACAACTTTGTATATGATTATTCCTGGAACTTATTTTCTTTAGAACTTTGTAGGCATTTGATGCATTGTCTTCTTTGCTGAATGTTGCTGTGGAGTGGTCTGCTATCTTCCTTCTTTTCCCCTTTGTAGAAGACTGTAAGCATAATGCTTTCCTTATTCTTAGGGCTCAAAAACTTACCAGAATATGCCTTGATATTAATTGTTTGGAAAGAATTCTTCCTAGTACCTGGAAAGTCTTCTCTCTGTCTCTCTTTTTTTAAGTTTTTATTTATTTAAGTAATCTCTGTATCCAACATGGGGCTTCAACCCACGACCCCAAGATCAAGAGTCTCATGTTCCACTGACTGAGGCAGCTAGGTGTCCCTGGAATGTCTTTTCTATCTGCAGATTTAGTTCTTCTTCATTTCTGGAAATTGGCTTGGATTTATATTTCTGTTAAATATATATCTCAGTAACAGTTTTATGGTTGCCTCTTATCCTTAAGTTTGATTGTGTTTTCCTTTCTTCCCTGCCGTCGTCGTCATTGTTTTCTTCTTTTATGATTTTACTTATTAGAGAGAGAGACAGAGAGAGCGAGCATGAGCAAGGGAGAAGGGCAGAGGGATAGAGGTAGAGGGAGAAGTAGAAACAAGCTCCCTACTGATCAGGGAGCCCAAGGATGCTGGTGATGATGATGATGTGGAACTCTATCCCAGGACCTCGAGGTCATGACCTGAGCTGAAGGCAGACGTTTAACTGACTGAGCCAGTCAGGCACCCCTCTTCCTGTGTTCTTGAATTGCGTTAGTATCTTCGTCTTTTTATCTTGCATTCACTGGTATTTTCTTACTGCTTTTTCCGTGCCATGAACTCCGTCTTCTTTCTGATCTCTTCCACTGCTTGCCTCCCAGGTGTCACCAGGGCTCCCAGGACACTTGTAATGTATTCATTGAATTCATTGGTGATGCTGTGCATCTCAGTTTGCTTACTTTAGCTCTCTAGTCTAACTTCTCATCCCATGCTTTCTTAAAGATCCTCTTTGCTGAATTTATATTCTTTGTTCTAAAAATATTTTACTTATCTATCTATTTATTTTTAAAGATTTTATTTATTTATTTGACAGACAGAGATCACAAGTAGGCAGAGAGGCAGGTGGGGGTGGGGGAAGCAGGCTCCCTGCTGAGGAAGGAGCCTGATGTGGGACTTGATCCCAGGACCCTAGGATCATGACCTGAGCCGAAGGCAGATGCTTGACTGAGTGAAGCTGAATTTATATTCTTTTCTTTTTTTTTTAAAGATTTTATTTATTTATTTGACAGAGATCACAAGTAGGCAGAGAGGCAGGCAGAGAGAGTGAGAGGGAAGCAGGCTCCCTGCGGAGCGGAGAGCCCGATACGGGACTCGATCCCAGGACCCTGAGATCATGACCTGAGCCGAAGGCAGCGGCTTAAACCACTGAGCCACCCTTATTAACTTCTTTTATAGTGTGAAGCACTCTTGGGATTGCTTCTGTTTTAGCCTGGGTTCTTGGTCTTTCCAAAATGTATTTCTATCTCTTTCAGATCTTTCTCTTTGTTTTCCCGTCTTCCCTTTTCCCTCCCTTTCTTCTTTACTGCTACAGTGTGTTTGCAGTGGTCTCTTCTTTTTTTTTTTTGCTTCAGCTTAGCAGGGGCAGCAGCTCGTTGTGGTGTAATTTCTTTACACCTGCTCTACCTCCCTGGGTTCTGGTTTGTCTTTTCAGCTCAGACCTTCAGCTGGGGGCTGAGTGTTACTTTTCAAAAACACTGTAGTAAAATGTACATAACAGAAAATTGATCATTGTAACCATTTTTAAAAAAAGATTTTATTTATTCACGAGAGACAGAGAAGCAGGCTTCCCATGGAGCAAGGAGTCCAACATGGGACTCAATCCCAGGACCCCGGGATCATGACTTAACCGAATCATGACCTGGCGGAAGCCGAGTCGGATGCTTAACCAACTGAGTCACCTAAGAGTCCGATCATTGTATCTATCCATTTTAAGTGTACTGTTCGGGGGTGGGGGGGCATCAATTGCCTTCACGTTTTTGGGGCAACATCTCACCATTTCCCAGCTCCAGCCCTTTTTCATTTGCCCCAACTGTAACTCTGTCCCCACTGAACACTAGCTCCCTACCATGGTACCCCCAGCCTTCGGCAGTTACCGTTCTACTCACTGTCTCTGAAATTTGACCACTTTAGGAAGTTCATATAAGTAGCATCCTAAAATATTTATCTTTTGTGACTGCCTTATTTCACTAAGCCTCGTGTCTTCAAGACACTGTAGCAGGTTTCAGGCTAATACACCATTGGATGGATCGGCCACATTTTGTTCATCCATTCATGTTGGCGAACACTTGGGATGCTTTTACCTTTCAGCTGTTGTGAATTTTGCTGCTGAATACACACATCAGCAAATAATCTGTTCAGGTCTCTGCTTTCAGTTCTTTTGGGGAATATCCTTAGCAGTAGAGTTGCTGGATCGTGTGGTCATCCTGTTTAATTTTTGAAGGAATCCTGAGTGTTACTTTTGAAACTGATTTTAGGAGCCCGAGGGCCTGGGTGGGAGGCAGAGTGCAGCCAGAGACCGGCTCCGTCCTTGCTGGGGCAGGGATCTGCCTTCCCTTCCATCAGGGGTGTATCTAGAGCTCCTGCTTCCTGTAAAGAAGTGTACCCCACTCCCGGGGCCTCTGTTCATTTCCACTGGACCTGCCTTGCTGAAAGTTAGCAAGTCCAGCAACCTTTCCCACCTTTGCCCAGACCTCTGTGGTTTTATTCTTTGAATTTTCCAGGGGTATCTACTGTTTGTCCTCAGTCTACCCCTCTCTTAGATTTTCTAGAATTCTCAGGATTTTATTCTCTCCTCAGTACTGTTTCTGGGGTGCAGGCAAGACTACTACTCCGGGGCCACTACAGCAAGGAAGAGAGAGAGATGAGAGAGCCCCCTGAGATGGGGCCAGGCCTGGGAGAAGCGCCTATCATTTTTGTTCACATCTCATTTGCTAGAGTCTTGTCACGTGACCCAAATCCAACTGCAAAGGAGGCTGGGAAATGTAGTCTTTGTGTGAGCCCACAGGAAGTAAATTGGTGACTACAGCATTCTGTGCCCAAGGATCCCTTTTTTTTTTTTTTTAATCATGAAAAAACTGTATTTAGATTTAGCCAGCTGGACTCAGTTTAGATGATCCCAATTTTGTTGGCAACATCCAAAGCATCATAGTCAGGGGCCAGTCGAACGTATGCCTTCTTCTCTCCATCAGGCCTGATTAAGGTGTTGACCTTGGCTACATCAATGTCACAGAGCTTCTTCACAGCCTGTTTGATCTGGTGCTTGTTGGCCTTGACATCCACAATGAACACAAGTGTGTTGTTGTCTTCTGTTTTCTTCATGGCTGACTCAGTAGTCAGGGGGAACTTGATTATGGCATAGTGATCAAGCTTGTTTCTCCTGGGGGCGCTCTTTCGAGGGTATTTGGGCTGCCTTCGGAGACGCAGAGTCTTGGGTCGTCGGAACGTAGGTGATGTGTGGATCTTCTTTTTTTTGTGACTGTGGACGCCTTTCAGCACCACTTTCTTGGCCTTCAAAGCCTTTGCTTTGGCTTCGGCTTTGGGAGGGGCAGGGGCTTCCTTCTTAGCTTTCGGCGCCATCTTCGTAAAAGGGCCCAAGGATCCCTTTTTATGGCTTCGATTTCCTTCCTTTCTTCCTTGAGTTCCAGGGGATTCTGCTGTATAGCTGCAAATTCCTGAGGATATTAATTGTACTGATTCTAATGGCTTGTTCTGTGGGGTTTTGTTTTCTGTTTTTTTCTTTTTTTCTTTTACCTGCTCTTTCGAGAGTTAGTTCTTTTTGAGTTTGGAGCTCTTTTTCTCTCCCACGGGTGACCCTTCTGCACACTGTATCCGGTCACTGGGATGGGGGCGTGTGTTGTTTAGTGGCTAATCTTCTACAGGGTCCCACGTAGGACCAGCCCTGGGGCACGGCTGTGCTCACCTCACCCAAGAGTCTCCTGGGGGAGATGCTTGGCTTCTGGACCTGTGGCATAAGTGGATGAGAAGCGTGGGGAGACTGACCCAGGGGCGCTCCTGCTGCGTTCCTCATCGGCTTCCCTGGGGCCTGCCCCTGCCCTGTACTGACTCAGAGACTGGAGTGCCCTGGCCCAGAGCCTCTCCCAGAATAACCCTCTTGGGTATATTTTGGGCTGCAGGTTTCGGTCTCCTTCTTCCATGCAGTCCCACCTGCTCCCATGTTTCAGGAAGCCTTCACCATTTCCGGTTGGCCAAGGATGCCCTGTGTTGCTTTCCACGCACGTTTGCATTTGCCGATTACTTATACCAGTGATTTTTTTTTCTCTTGAGATTAAAATTCAACATTTTATTATTTCAAAAATTAAATTATTTGTTCTTGCATGTAAGCTCTATGCCCAACGTGGGGCTTGAACTCGTGACCCTAAGATCAAGAGTGGCGAGCTGTACCGACTCAACCAGCCAGGCGCCCCTAAGATTCACCATTTTAAATGTGCAGTACGGTGGTTTTATTATATTCACAATGTGCAACCCATCACCACTCTATGACTTCAGAAAATTTCCACCTCCCGCAAAAGAAACCCCTGTCCTCCCAATTCTCCTCCTGTTCCACTCCCTTAGAGTCACTAGTCTACATTCTGTCTGTGTGGATTTGCCTAGTTTGGGCATTTCAGAGTCATTAATATGCGGCTTTTAGTGACCGGCTTCTTTCACTTTGCAGGGTTTTCAGGGTTCACCCATGCTGTAACAGGGTCATTCCTTTTTATGGCTGAACGATCGATTGGTGGACATTTGGGTTGTTTCTACTTTTTGGCTATTACGAGCAATACTGACATGAATGTTAGGTTTAGGACCCTCCTCCCAAACCCCCGGCAACCACTCGACAGTGTCTCGATGGTTTGGTCTTTTCCAGAATGCCACAGAGTTGGAATCACACAGCACGTAGCTTTTTCAGACTGACCTCTTTCATGTAGCAATAGGCATTGAAGCCTTCCTCCGTGTCTTTTTTCTTGTTTTTTGGTCCATTTTAAAATGGGGCCATTAATTTCTTTTTAATACGATTATAATGACATCTGGGGATCTGGGCGGGGAAGTGGAGGCTGCCCCATTGGCCCTGCCTGGCTTCTTGCCCTTGTTGCAGGAACACTCTGGAATGAAGTGCCAGCTCCCTGCCCAAAGGGAGGCCACAGCAGCATCTTCTGTCTTGTGCCAAACGGGCACTGGCCTCGAGGGTTCTCTGGCTCCCTTCCCCTGTCCTTCCTCTGTCCCCTGTGACTCTTCTTTGTGTCCCTTAGACGATCTCGTGGAGAAGATGCCATGCTCAGGGAATTCCTCCCGCGTCTGTGAGTGTCGGCCTGGCATGTTCTGTTTCACATCAGCCACCAAGTCCTGTGCCCGCTGTAGGCCACACTCCGTCTGCCCACCAGGGGAGGTCGTCAGGTTCCAGGGTAAGTATCCTCACCCTCAGCCCAGCACCAAGATCTGGGCCCAACTGCCCCCACCCCAGATCTCCAAATGACCTATGACCTCCCACTTCCTTCTTCCTGTTGGACGGACCGCTGTCTCCTTTCGAGATCCCGTAGGGGCACCAGCTACTGCAGAGCCCCCTTCCCCACTTCCCTGCACTTTGTGTCCTGCGCTCAGAGAGACTCTGGTGGCCGGAGGCACAGGTGTGCTGGGATGAAGTCTTGGGGTGGTTTGAGGTTTGGGGCAGAAGTTCTCTGATGCCTGGTAAACAAGGAGCAAACCTCAAGTCTTTGTCCTAGGAGTTCCCCAGAGGATTAGGGCTGGTTTCCCCAATTCACCATTGAGGCATTGGGAGTTAGAGCTACTGAGACACTTGGATTTCTTTTTCAATTTGCTGTGTGAGCTCGGGCAAATTCCTTACACTCTCTGGGCTTCTAATTTTCTGAAATTAGAACGAGGCGCATGGCCAGAAAGGAGGTAAGGGGTCCAGATGCTGTGTGGGTGGTACAGAGGACACCTCTCAGAAGGGAGGCTTGGGGAGTGGGTGGACCATAGCCCCAGGCTGGGGAGGCACAGGATGGAATCAGAGGGAGCTACGCCCACTGGGGAGAAAGATGCCAACACCAAGCCCATGATACTCCCACTTCTTTTTTTTTTTTTTTAAGATTTTATTTATTTATTTGATAGGGAGAGAAATCACAAGTAGGCAGAGGGGCAGGCAAAGAGAGAGGGGGAAGCAGCCTCCCCGCTGAGCAGAGAGCCCAATATGGGGCTCGATCCCAGGACCCTGAGATCATGACCTGAGCCCAAGGCAGAGGCTTAACTCACTGAGCCACCCAGGCACCCTGAAACTCTCACTTCTAACCCGGTCCTTTCCACCCATCCTTACCACCTTCTCCCCCACTGTCCGTCCTTCCTTTTCTTTCCTCACACCCCACAGTCAGTCCCACAGCATTTGTCCACCTAATTCTCTCTCCCATTCCCCACACCCAGTTCCTCCTATTCCTTCCTTGCCCGTGCCACACAGGAGGAGCCACCCTTGCAAAACCAAATCTGGTTCTCTTTGTCTGTCACACACACAAACACACACCTGTGGAAAAAAACAATTTAGTATCTTCTCGTTACTCTGATGATAACGACATGATTCTTTGGCAGAAGAGAACCGGTTTTTGGGGGGACTTCTTTTCTAAAGTCTGTGCTGTTTGGCACTTCCGGGCTGCTGGCTTGTTTGGCTCCGTGTCTGGGATAGACGAACAGAGAGAAAACCCAGGGGACTCACCACTGTGTCATTCCTTGGATTCCAAGGCCTTCTCTCCGCTGTCTAGAGTCGTCTTTGTTTAGACACATACCCATGGTGTTTAGCTGTCTTTAGTGGGAGGACTAGGGAAAGGGGCACCCACTGCATATTCCCACAGGCCGTCTCCAGGACACAATCTGTACCTGGCCCTGCACCGTGTCGTCCTCCTTCCTCCAGCCTCAGACTCAGTGCCAGCCTCCCTCTTTTCTTGGCTCAACTTGGTCTGCTCGCTTTCAATTCTGTGGCTGCGTGGTGCTTCCCCCTCTCACCAGGCCTTTGGGCATGTGGTTCCCTCTGCCTGGGACACCCTTCCCTCCTGTTCACTCAGTTAGCTCCTCAGCCTTGAGCTCTCTGTCCACACATCGCTTCGTCAGGAGGCCTCCTATGACTTGTCACCGGTCACGTCTGCATTTGATCTCTTATCCCACAGCGTCCTTGGCAAATGTGGATATGAACATTTGTGTCTCTCTTGGTTTGATCAGTGCTGACCTCCCTCCCTGGGCCATAGTTCCGTGGAGGCCAAGACCATGCCTGTTGTGCTCCTGGTCATCTAGGGCCGCAAGCTGGGCCAGGGGCTGGAGTGGAAGATGCCAGGGCCTGGGCATCAGACATCTGGAGTATAGTTAGATTTGCACCTGGGGGACGTGTTCCCACCCCATCCTGGGCTTCAGTCTCCAATCGGGAAAATGCGAAGTTGTCCCTAGAAGGCCTTGGGGGACTTTCCAGCTCAGAAACTCTTGCATATCTGGGAAAAGTACCTGGAGTTCTGTTGTTCCAGCCAGGCCAGCGAGGCCTTTTCCGTGGTGTCCCTGCGACCGCCACATGCTGGCGCCAGAGGCTTCTCTCTGCTGCCCCTGGACCGTGCTGCCCCTAGCGGTCCCACTGGCCACATGCAGCCAGAGAGCATTTAAAATGTGGCCCATTGTGTTGAGGTTGGCTGTTAGGACAGAACATTCACTGGATTTCAAACACTTAGTAGACAAAAATGTGAAACGTCCCATTACTTACTTATTTATTATATTTATTTATTTATTAGACACAGTGAGAGAGGGAACACAGGCAGGGGGAGTGGGAGAGGGATAAGCAGGCTTCTCGCTGAGCAGGGAGCCCAATGTGGGACTCGATCCCAGGACCCCGGGATCATGACCTGAGCTGAAGGCAGAGGCTTAACCCACTGAACCACCCAGGTGCCCCTCATTAATTATATTGAATATCTACTGACCTATTTTAGACCCATTAGGTTAAATAAATTAACTCCACGTGTTTCTTTTTACTTTTAAAAATGTGGTTACTAGGGGTGCCTGGGTGGCTCAGTGGGTTCAGCCTCTGCCTTCAGCTTGGGTCATGATCTCAGGGTCCTGGGATCGGGCCCCGCATCGGGCTCTGTGCTCAGTGGAGAGCCTGCTTCCTCCTCTCTCTCTGCCTGCCTCTCTGCCTACTTGTGATCTCTCTCTCTCTATCAGATAAATAAATCTTTAAAAAAAATGTGGTTACTAGGCAATTTCAAATGATGTGTGGGATTCCCATCATGTTTCCACAAGACAGCGCCGCCGGCTGACTCCTGGACTCCCCGGTTTCTGCTCCCACAGGGTGACTCTCCAGCCGTAAAATGGAAAGTAGTTTCTGCTTAAGAGTGGGCCCATGGCTAAGCCGTGTGCCCAGAGCTGGCGCAGGTGTTCTCTCCTGAAGGGCTCAGAACGCCATCAAGCAGGCCGAATCAGCCGTCTTTTACAGCTGAGGAAGTTGAGGTCCAGAGATGGGTCAAGTGCTCCAGGCCACAGAGCAGGGAGTACCTGAGTCTGGGTTTGAAGGTCATACCGGGCGTGGTCAGCCCATCACACTCGAAGCACAAGACACATCCGCCTTGCTCAGGCCGCCTGCCCCGAAACCTTCAGATCATAATCCCACCTGTGGGACACTCTCTAAGCAATGTACAGATGGGGAGAAGGACATGCTATGGGTTAGGCATTTACTGCATGTCACGCAGTGTGACAGGCATGGCAAGGACAATAGAGGCGGCACGCGAGCTCAGATCTGCCAGACGGAAAGTGCTACGGGTTTTCCTCTTTCTGCTCACACCCAGTGTTCTTCAGGAATCTTTGGGTTGCGGGAAACAAAATCTCAAAATTTCTTGATTCCTGTGACTGCAAAGTCGGGGGCTCGCTGGGTAGTGTCAGGCAGTCTCTGCTCCCCTATGTGTAGGCATCTGTGAGATTCGTACCAGCAGCTCCTGGCCTGCCCCCACCAACCCCAGTGGGAAGACGGCTTCTCCTTTCAAGAACTAAAACCAAAACCTTGATATTGTTCCTCCTGGGCACGCCTTGGGTCACGTGCCCATCACTGAACCAGGTCACCAGGGTCAGAGGAATCAAATGGATTGATGGGTCTAGCTGGTCTGTGTTTGCTCCTGGAAGGGAGGGAGGCGAGGCAGCCTCAGCCCTGAGCACAGGCGCTGAGATTGGAAAGTATTCCCCGGGGAAAGTCAAGGTGCTTTACCCCAGCAGGGACTGGACGCCGGGCAGGCTGAAACATCGGATGGCCGCGACATTTTCCAGGCACCTCATTCCGAGCTCTGGGTTGTGGTGGTAAAAGATCCGTGCCTGGAGTCCTCAGGCTCTTTCATGACGTCTCCTCGGTGTCTCAGTGAGTCTCCTCAGGCTCCGCTGTGACGTCCGTCACTCCTGCATTTCTGTCCCCGCTGCAGGCACAGCAGAAATGGACACTGTCTGTGAGCGACCTTCCCCAGTGACCAGCCCTGACTGCAGCACCAGCCTCGAAGCCTGCCAGGCGGCCACCAGGTGACTCCCCTCTCTCCTCCAGCTGACCTTGGCATGGGGCTGTCCCGACACATAGGATGCCCGGGACCCCGCTGGCTGTGGTGGGGTGGGGTTCAGCCCAGGGTGTCAGGACCCTGGGGAGTCTCTCTATCAAGCCTGCAAGCTGGCTGAGGCCCCACCATGTGCTCAGTCTTCCTGGAGCATATGGGAGAAGCGCCTAGAAAACACAGTCCTTGCTCCCAGGAGCTGACGGCGGAGCTGCCAGACGCTGTGGACAGAGGGTCTGGGGACCCCCTTCTCTGCAGAAATGGTTGCCCTTGAGCACAGACCCCCCCTTTGCCCCCTCAGGAGAATTGGCAGTGCCATTTCTAGCTTTTCTCTTGGCAGCAGCACCCCCCAGGCGGGGCCCCTCGGGACTGCCTCAGCAAGCTCCAGGGCGAGGACCACGCTTCCTGGAGGGGGCGCTTCCCTCACCCTGGAAGATGGTTCCGAAATGCGGGCCCCCAGCTCTCCCTCCTCGGTGCGGGAGCCCAGTCCAGATCCAGGTGAGTTCTCCGGAGAGGCTGTAGCTCGTTTCCAGGGCAGCGGCCTCTCGTCAGCAGGCGACCCCTGCAGGCCGGTCCAGGAAGGGGGGCCCTGGGATGTGGTCTTTCCCAGTCTGGGGAGAAGAGGGTCTCCAAGGCCTCTTGGGGTTGTAGGTCATGGAAGAAGTCATTTGCTGGACAGCTCGAGTGTGTGTGACGGGGAGGTGCTGGTGCCGGAGCGGCTGTGGGTCTGACGCCCTCCGGGTTCCCACGGCGACCGCCGGGGCCCTCAGTCCACTCCTGCTATGGCTGACTGGCCTCCCGTGCTGGCCCGTTGTTGTCCAGCAGTCTTTGGGTATTTGGGTTGTCTCCTCGTTTTGGCTGTGATGAATAAGGAAAAGCAAGTCTTTGTGTGAAATCTCCGGGGTTTGTTTGTCTTTTTCATTGACTTTTTTTTTTTCTTTAAAGATTTTATTTAGTTGACACAGAGAGACACAGCGAGAGAGGGAGCACAAGCAGGGGGAGTGGGAGAGGGAGATGCAGGCTTCCTGCCAAGCAGGGAGCCCGATGCAGAGCTTGATCCCAGGACCCTGGGATCATGACCTGAGCCAAAGGCAGACGCCTAACGACTGAGCCACCCAGGCGCCCCTTCCATTGACTTCTTAATAGGACTTCTTACAGTTCTGGGTTTGAGCCCTTCATCCTATAGTGGTGTGCGGATGACCGCCTCCCACCCAGTGGCTTGCCGCCTTATTCTCTTTATGGTGTCTTTGCTAAAGAGATTTTGTTTTTTTATTTTATTTTTTAGAAAGATTTATTTATTAGAGAGATCGTGCGTGTAGTTGTGTGAGCAAGAGGAGAGGGAGAGAATATCCTCAGGCAGACTCCCTGTGGAGTGCAGAGCCCGATGTGGGGCTCCATCCCAGGTCCCCGAGATCGTGGCCTGAGCTGAAATCAGGAGTCCAATGCTCAGCTGACTGAGCCACCCAGGCGCCCCCATAAAGAGATGTTCCAAATTTTAAGGTAGTCACGGGCGCCTGCGCGGCTCAGTCAGTTAAGCATCTGCCTTCGGCTCAGGTCATGATCGTGAGGTCCTGGGATCAAGTCCCGTGTTGCTCAGCTGCTCAGCGGGGTGTCTGCTTCTCCCTTTTCCTCTGCCCCTCCCCCCTGCTTGTATTCTCTCTCTCTCAAATACATAAATAACATTTAAAAAATAAATTTTAAAGTAGTCACATGGATCTGTTTTTCCCTTTCTGACCGGTGCTTTTATGCTCTGTTCTTTATGTTCTTTTCCTCCACTCAAGTCTCGAAGACATTTGCATTAACTCCCTAGAATCGTTCCCATTCTGCCTTTCACGTGTAGACCTGCCGTCTGCCTTGGCTTGTGTGTACGGCGTGAGGCAGGGGTCCTGCTGGAAGGTCCGTGTGGATGTCCAGTTGAACCAATACCTTTTATCAAACAGATGGTCCTTCCCCACTGTGTTGCGGACATCTTTGTATCCAAAGGTCCGTATGTGCCTGGGCACGATCTTGGACTTGATGTTCTGTTCCATTGGTCTTTCCGTCTAGTCCGTGTGGATGCCCCAGTGGCTTGAATGGTGCAGGTTTTCATTAAGTCATCGGGCTGGTCGAGCAATGTCTCTACCTTTGTTCTTCGTCACTAGACCAGCTCTTCTCAGTCATCTGCCTCTCTGTGTCCACTTCAGAATCAGCTTCTCAGATTCTGTAAATTGTCCTCTTGGGCTTTTCGTTGGGATTGCACCGAATCCAGCTTACTTTAGAGAGAATCCATATCTTTACGGTATCGAGTAGTACATGGTAAAGCCCTCTATTACTTCGCTCTTTTTTTTAAAAAAAAGATTTTATTTATTTATTTGACAGACAGAGATCACAAGTAGGCAGAGAGGCAGGCAGAGAGAGGAGGAAGCAGGTTCATGCCAAGCAGAGAGCCCTTCACGGGCCTCGATCCCAGGACCCTGGGACCATGACCTGAGCTGAAGGCAGAGGCTTAATTTAACCCACTGAGCCACCCAGGCACCCCTCGCTCTTTATTTTTATTTATTGACTTCAACTTAGGTGTGCTTGACCTTCTCCCAGTAATGTTACTATTTTCTGTGTGGAGAGATTTATAGCTTTGTTTTAGATTTCTAAGTACCTGATGTTTCTGATGATGAGGGGAGTTTTTTTTTTTCAGTATTTGGTGTTCTGACGCTTCATCATTGGTATTGTTCTGAACCGTGTGAATAGCCAATATTTGGCAACCTCACCTACCAAAAGAGCAATTTCATGTGGTTCAACCCAAGCGTATAGGCTCTCAGTTTTGACGTAATAACATTATTTCCAAGCACCTTGTTAAACTCACTTGTTAGTTCTAATAATGTATCTGCTGGTTTTTTCGGGTCATCTGTCCCCTTTCACGATGCCATCCGTCCATGACAGCCTGACGTCTTCTTCGCCAGATCCCACTACTTCCCTCTCTTTTCCTCGCCTTCCTGAATTGCCTGGATCCCCCAGTGCTAAACCGAGCGGAAGCTGGGGCCAGTAGGCATCGTCAACTCACGGCTGGTCTCAGAGGGAGAGTGGCCCCTGAGTTTTGAGGAGGGTGGTGACACGGCAGTGAAGCTGGGGAGAGGGCAGTGGCCGTGGTGCATGGCAGAGGGAAGGGACCGGAAGCAGGGGCCGGTGGGTTAGTGAGTGCTGCTCTCCTGTGTGGCTTTAGACACATTCCTTCCCTCTCTGGGCTTCAGGACTCCCTCTGAAAGATCGATCTGACATGTGTGGAGTTTGGGGGCGGCTGTGGAGCTGGAGGTGGCGATTGGGTGCGGAGGTGGGGCCTCTGCCAAGGCGGCCTGGCCTGGAGCTTCTCTGCTTCCTTCCTCAGGGCTGGTCTCGCAGCAGCCGTGCGCTCAGGGGTCATCGGACTGTGGAAAGCAGTGTGACCCCGACTACTACCTGGACAGGGACGGCCGCTGCAAGGCCTGTGTGACCTGTTCTGGAGGTAAGGGGCTCCTTCCTGGGAGCAGGGGCTCTTGGCAGAGAATCTGGGGATGGGGGGCTCCGAGTTGGTTCTGGGACCGCTCAGCCCTCAAGATCCTAGCTCCCCCTGCTGGCATCTCTGAGCAGCGGGCCTTTTCTGAGTCTCCGTCTTGACTGCGGGGTGTTGATGGTGGTGACCCCTTCTCAGACAGCTTCCATTTGCTTACTCCTGCAAGGAAGCGTTCGTTATCATCTACCTGTTCCAAACTTGTCCCGTTATTTTTGGTAGCTGTCTTCTGGTGTGTAAATTACAGTTGTCCCCATTGTACAGAGGAGAACACTGAGACCTTACAAAGGCCACAGGCCCCCGAGAGCGGCATGGCCAGAGTTTCAACTTGGAGGTTCTGGGCTCGGCCAGTCACTATACTGTCCTTAGAACATTCTCAGGACAGGCACTTGCTGGGTGACTTCTGTGTATGTAGCCAACTCAGCACAGCCTCACAGCACCACCAGCCGCCCCCTGACATCCACAAGGGCTGCCCAGGATAGGGGCAGCTGCCCAGGCCCCAGACAGCCATGGCTGATCGTGGCCCCAGCCCCATCACAAAGGCCACGGGGGCAGGGAGGGGAAGCGTGATCGTGTCTCCTCGTCCAAGGTTTCTTTCACACACTGGCTGAAGTCAGCAGAGGCCCAAAGAGGAAAGAACACCATTTGTCACTGGGGGCCACTGTTCCAGTTGCAAAGGCCACATAGCAAGCTTTCTCAAAACATGGTGGCAAAACCCAACCCCCTCCTTGTTTACTCGTGAGTTCCATGGGTCAGAATTCAGACAGGACCCTGAGCGTGTGGCTGGTCTCTGCTCCACGATGTCTGGGGTTTCAACTGGAAAATGTGAAGGCTACAGGCGGGAATTGTCTGAAAGCCCTTTCCCTCATGGCCTCTGTCTGGCTAACTTGGGGGCTTCCTCGAGGCCTGGCGCCTGGATTCCAACGATGGGGCAGGGGTGGGGACAAGCCACATCCCTTCTGTTGACCTTGCCTTGGAAGTCACATGGCCTAGTTTCTGCCAGTTTTTTACCTCTTGAGGCAGTCACACATTCCACTAGAGTGAGCGGAAGGAGAAGAAATCAAGCTTCTCAGCGGTGAGTGGCAGAGGTCTGGAACAGCAGATGGGGCCAGAAACGCTGCTCTGGCCATTTTTGGAAAAAATATCATCTGCTGAAGCTACCGTGTCAGAGAGAGAAACAAGAGAATTCCTTCAGCTCTAAGGATGAAAGCTCTGCGAAGCCGTGAGGTGGAGAACAGGGGCCAGAGCACGGACTCTGGAGCCCGAGAGCCTGGGTTCGAATCTTGGCTCCACCAGTTTACAGCTTATAGGCACACACAAGTTTCTTAACACCTCCGTGCCTCAGTTTCCTCATCTGCAGTGGACATCATAATAGGACTCACTCGAAGACCTGATGCAGGAATTAAATAGGCCAAACTAGGTTAATCAGGGCAGGATGCTAAGAATAAGACCCCCACGCACCCAATGGTATTACGGCTGCCTTGTTTGTACTCAATAATATTAAAAAAAAAAAAAGATTTTATTTACTTGTTTTGCAAGAGAGAGTGTGCATGCGGGATGGGGGGAGAAGGAGAGGGAGAGAACCTCAAGCAGACTCCCCACTGAGGACAGAGCCCCGTCGAGTGGGACTCGAACTCACTTCCCTGAGATCATGACCTGAGTGGAAACCAAGAGTCGGACGCTTACCTGAGCCCCCAGGCACATCCCACCCACACTCGGTGCTGTTAATAGCTGCCATCGCGATGACAGCTGTCATTGTCCCAAGTTCTCGCTGTCACTGCTGAGCCCACTCCTGCTGCCCGCACAAACTCTCCAACCCTCCCCAGTTCCCACTCTCTCCGGAGGTTTCAGGAAGAGACTGTGAGGTTATCATCTGAGGTCTGTGAAGTATCCTGCTGATGAGGAAAGTCCTCCCAAGCCAGTCTCATGTGTCTGATCTACTAAAGTGGTCGTTCTATTTTCACCCATTTAGAGCACATAAAATATTCCCAAGGATATGTAAATGCATTATCACGTGCTTCCTTTGACAAAACTTCCAAAAATTTTTTTTTAATTTTGGAAAAAATAACCCTTTTTATCATTGAAAATTTCTTTTTTTTAAAGATTTTGTTCATTTACTTGAGAGAGAGAGCGCGCGCGCGCGTGTGAGTCGGGAGGGGGAGAAGAGGACAGAGGGAGAAGCAGACTCCTTGCTGAGCAGGGAGCCCAATGGGGCTCTAGCCCAGGACCCCAAGATCATGGCCTGAGCTAAAGGCAGACCCTTAACCCACTGAGCCACCCAGGCACCCCATCACTGAAGATTTCAAGCGTATTCAGAAGTAGAGAAAGTCAGGAATGGCTGTGGGCTTCACCCACTTTGAACAAATGATCGAGTCCCAGCCACTGTGGGCTCATCTCTACCCATGCCCGCTCACCCTGTTCTCTAGATTGTTTTCTTTTATCAGCTTTATTGTGACAGGATTGACACGCAGGGCCATGCATGTGTGCAAAGCGTGCCATTTGATACATTTTGACATTGTATGTACTGTGAAGCCATCGCCACAATCAGGGAAACGAGGTTTCCAGGAAGTTTCCTCGAGTTCCTTATCGTCCCTCTACCATGGCTCACCCCACTTCCATTCCTCGGCAGTCATCCTACTTTCTGTCACTGTGGAAGAGTTTGCATGTTCTAGCGTTTTCTGTAAACATTATCAGATAGTACATACTCTTTTTTTCCTTCTTGCCTTCTTTTGCTCAGCCCAACTATTTTGAGCGTGCCAAAAGATCTGCTCGACAGGATAGTCACGTGAGTGTTTGCTTCCAGGCAAATGCTTCTCTGCCCTCCTGGGGGTTCTCGGGACCCCCTGCCCTTGCCATCCCAGATCCTTCCTCATGACCCTTTTCTGTGTCCCTTTGAAGACCTGGTGGAGAAGACGCCGTGCACATGGAACTCCTCTCGAGTCTGCGAATGTCGATCTGGCATGTTCTGTACCACATCAGCCACCAACTCCTGTGCCCGCTGTACCCCCCGCTCCAGCTGCCCACCAGGGACGGTCACCAAACCCCAGGGTAAGCTCTCTGCACCCCCAACCAATGGGCTTCAGTCTATGCCCCTGCAAATGAACTTTTCTTTTCTTCACCCCCCCACTGGACAAATGACCTTCAACCCAAGCTGTTAACTAGGTCAGGTTTGGGCTTTGGTTTTGTTTTAATAGTTAGATCTGGTAAGTGGGATAAAATCTAGATCTGGGCGTGCCTGGCTGGCTCAGTCAGAAGAGCATGTCACTCTTGATCTTGGGGTTGTGAGTTTGAGCCCCACATTGAGATTACTAAAAAAAAATAAACTTTAAAAAATCTAGATTTGGGGGCGCCTGGGTGGCTCAGTGGTTTAAGCCGCTGCCTTCGGCTCGGGTCATGATCTCAGGGTCCTGGGATCGAGTCCCGCATCGGGCTCTCTGCTCGGCAGGGAGCCTGCTTCCCTCTCACTCTCTCTGCCTGCCTCTCTGCCTACTTGTGATCTCTCTCTGTCAAATAAATAAATAAAATATTAAAAAAAATTCCTTTAAAAAATCTAGATTTGGCATTTTGGTAAGAGGTTCTTTTTTTTTTTTAAGATTTTATTTACTTACTTGGGAGAGAGAGAGTGAGGAAGAGAGAGAGCAGTAGCAGGGGGAGTGGTAGGGAGAGGGAGAAGCAGGATCCCTGCCAAAACAGAGAGCCCGATGTGGGGCTTGATCCTAGGACCCTGGGGTTGTGACCTGAGCTGGAGGCAGATGCTTAACTGACGGAGCCACCCAGGTGCCCCTTGGCAAGAGATACTGATGATTTTTAAAAAATTGTTCCTTCTGGGAGTGCCTGGGTGGCTTAGTTGTTAAGCATCTGCCTTCGGCTCAGGTCACGATCCCAGGGTCCTGGGATTGAGCCCCACATCAGGCTCTCTGCTCAGTGGGGAGCCTGCTTATCCCTCTGCCACTTCCCCCTGCTTGTATTCCCTCTCTCACTGTCTCTCTCTGTGTCAAATAAATAAATAAAATCTTTTAAAAAAAATTGTTCCTTCTGAAATTGTTGGGCTGGTAAAATCTTCACTTATTTGAATGGCTGTTTCATTGACTCAAGATAGAGCAATATGAAATTTTTGAAGACAGTTCCAACTCAGGATGGTAGACCTTTGGGGCACCTGGCTGGCTTAGTCGGCAGAGCGTGCAACTTGTGATCTCAGGGTTGTGAGTTTGAACCCCATGTTGAGTGTGGAGCCCACTTAAAAAACAAACAAACAAAAAACACAAGAGAAAACAAAGAAAAAAATGATGGTAGACATTTGCCAGAGTACAGAAAAATATAAACTCTTGATGGTGGGGAAAAAAAACTGGTTATTCAGCAGAAAGGAGATTTCTAGAAGGTAGAAAACAGATGGAAGGATGGTGACAAATGAAATGAGGGGGAGGAAACCTCGGCCCGGAATTCACTCCGCAATTGCTGCAGGAATAGTGAGAGGTACCTTGCGCGCAGGACCCCACGGAGGCTCTGGGCTCAGAGCGGGCCGGAGAAGGAAGAATGGGGCTGCAGTGGAGAACTGAACGGTGCGGCTGGCTGCAACGTCGTCTGGAAAATGACAGTTAAAACTCTGAGACAGTGGTACACCACGGACCCTGATGGTGCCCGAGTTTTCATCCTCTGGTGAAAATCATCAACTTTTTGGCTGAAGACACTGAAGGAGTATCTGGGGAAACATGGGGCTGCTGGTGGGGGGCCGCCGCTCTGTGGAAAGCCTCATTGGTTGTGTGTTTGGGAGTAGAGCCTGGCGATAAGTTACCCCTGCTAAGTCTCCCTGACGTCAGCCCACACTCTCCACCACCCAGAGTTCCCAGCCGGACCCCCTACTCACGAAGAGACCTCAGGTGGAAAGGCCAGGCTACCAACGCAGCAGAAGAAACCCCACCAGCGACTGGAGCGTGCAGCAGAGTCCTTTTTAAGGAGATAGGAGGGAGCAGTAAAGCCATTCAGACCGATAAGGGAAACCAGCTGCATGATGGAGAAAAACAATCACAGAACACTTACTGTGGATGAAGCGATGGAAATGGCTTCAGGAATAGGAGCAGACGTTTGAAATGTTAAATGAGCATCCACAGAAAAACTCAAGAAATCATTGCATCCATAGAGAGAGATCAGAATGCCGCGAAAAAGAAATAGTAAGCGAGAAGAGGACCAAAAAAGGTTTTTAGAAAGTGAGCTTCTTCCCATGTGTTGCCTCTCAGCGATCCATTCACCTTCAGCACCTTCAGCACCTGCTAAGACCTTGATGCTGGAAAGGACCGGACTCTTCATGCGTTTCTCCTGCTGATCGCGATGTTGAGCTCTGCCAGTAGAGGGCACTGGGGAGCCATTGTAGGAAGAAGGAGGTTTCTCTTGGCGGCATTTGCTTTTTCTTGCTCTTGCTGCGCCCTCTGTCGACAGAGCACATGGGTGGGGACATCTGGTCGGGCCTGTCCCAGTCATGCTCCCGGAGTAGACAGTCCCTGGGCAGCCTCACAGCCCCAGCCTGGGTCTGGTGACCACCTTTGTGTGACCGTCCCAACAGGGATACTGGTATACCCCGGGACTCATGTCAGCCCAAGTGCCGTAATTCCCCTTGTGCACCCCTTACCCCAAGCCTTGGGTCTTCTTCATTCACAGCCCTGTTGACCTGGTCACTGTGTGCTCCGGGCCTTGTACCCACCGTGATGCCCCAACTTTCCTTGCATACTTGACCTGAAAAATATGAAACTTCAGATGGACCTACCAAGAGCAAAGCAGGATGAATGAAGATTACTCAGACCTAGACATGATAGATGTCTTTATCTATCCATTCACTAGTTGACAGACATTTGGGTTATTTCTAGTTTGGAGCTATTACAAATAAAGCAATTATAAAAAGACTTGTACAACTCTGTGTAAACATATATTTTCATCTCTCATGAGTAAATACCCAGGAGATGGATGACTGGATTACTGTGCTGGCCACCCAGAATGTCTCTTGAGGGCCCATTCAAAGCCTTTCACCACTGTGACCTGATCTTACCCACCTAGTTTTATGGGTGGAGAGAATCATATGGTCAGAAGGAGAGCTAGAACATAAGGATCCTGAGTTCCAGCCCAGAGTCCTCCCTACCAGACCACGTCAGCTTCTTCTTAGTTCTGAACCTAGAATTTTCTATTCGGTTAAGGACAATTAAATTTGAAAGCATCAAAAAGCATTTTCAGACATAAAAGGGCAGGAAGATTTTCGCTCATGTGTCCTCTCTTAGAAAGTTACTTGAAGATGTTATCTGGCTAAATGAGAGGCTAAAACCAAAAAAAAAGCCATGAATCTAGAAAACAGTGACTCTATCCTAGGAGAGCAGGGAAGTCCCAGTATGACAGCTGTATTGCAGACCAGCTGAGCCAGATGAGAACAGAAAAATGGAGGAGGGCTCCAGTGAGTTGTCCTGTCTGCAGGAATGAAAGAAAGAATCACAGTAAACTTCCTGAGTAGTAGGTTTGAAAAACTCGATGATTTGGTGAACGCGCGTTATTCCCTTCTCAACAAGAAAACAAAAGGCAGTTAAGAACTCTAGGAAAATAAAAAGCTGAAAAACCTCCACCCCAAATATGAAGATGAAAATTTTATCTGATGTTAAGCACTTGTTGGATGCACCAAAAGACAACCCGTTTCACCTCGATGCTAAGACTCAAATGGCCTCCTTCAAATGGCCCAAGGATCTGGTGTTTGGATTTAAAGAGAAATATTTCAGTCTGGCAAATACTATATTTTTTAGTTCTAAATTGGGAATAAGAGTGGGTAGTTTCTTTTTCTTTTTTCCCCTCTTGCAGTTGGCTCTTACCAGACAACACAGGCAGCCTAAGTAGGGGCTAAACGATACCTTCTGCTCACCTCCAGATTTAAAGGAAGAGGAAAGGGGGAGGGTCCCTACACCCGGGAGAAAGGAGGAAGGCCACAGGCGAGGTGTGATGCACATGGAGAGGTTGAGAGCACCCAAGGAGCACTGGGTCCACCTTCTCCACTTAGAGAAGGACAGCGGTACTTTTTTTTTTTTTTTTTTAAGTTTTATTTATTTGAGAAAGAGAAATAGTGAAAGAAAGTATGAGTGGGTGTTGGGGGAGGGGCAGAGAGAGAGGGAGAAGCGGGCTCCCCACTAAGCAGGGAGGCATAGGGCTCGATCCCAGGACCCTGGGACCATGACCTAAGCCCAAGGCAGATGCTTAACCCACTGAGCCACCCAGGCGCCCCAGGACAGCGGTTCTTTTGCTGCATTCCGGCAGGTGTTCCAGTGGGAGCTCAGACTCAGGGGAGTTAGGGAGAGGCAGGAGGCTCTGTCCTCATGGTGCTCCTGGGGGATATATTTGAACACAAAAACTCCTCCAGTCCTCTGAGAGTCAGCTCTTGTGGAAACCAATAACATTTTAAATTTAATTCAATATTGATATGCAAATAGATAGAAATTATCATAACAAATCCTATCATCTTCCTCAGAGCCTAAAGCCTGCAGGCTTCAGCTAATTCGGGTAATAGTCTGGTGATGCTGAGGGACCACATAGCATCTATTTGGAGACATCCCCCCCCCCAAAGTGGGGAGTTCCTCAGAACCATACTAATCCAAGAAGGAAATTAATCCTTGCTTAACTTTCTCTTCATAGTGTTTCAGGAAAAAATCTGAGAAGCAGCATGAGAGCTTCATAGAAGGGAAATGAGTATGGGTGGGGGGTCTGGTTTGTACCCCAGCAGAGGAAGCGTGCTGCCACCGGGGCCGTGGGCTGGAGAGGGATAGTGGCCGGGCATGACCTACTTCAAATGGGGGCCAGTTTTCTCAGCCCTAGAAAAGTAGTTAATTGTAAGCCTGTAAGAATGCGCTCAGTCCCCAGGCAGGAGGTGGCGCGGTCCAGCGGAGCGTGCTGAGTCCTGGAACTCAGGAGCCCCGCTTTCTGGCTCTAGCTCTGGCTCTGTGGTTCTCTCCCACCTGTAAGAAGAGGTGCCTGGGTCAGATCAGAGGAGACCATCCTTGAACGGGTCCTCAAAGGCATTCTGTGTGGTCGGCACAGAGGCATACAGCCTTTCCCCTCCACTCCGAAGTATCAGGAGGAATAAAATTGTATGTCCTCACGAAGACTTGTACAAGAACATCCAGAGCTGCCTTATTTACAGTTTATTTATAATAGCTCCAATCTGGAAACAACCCAGATGTTCATCCACGGGTGACCGGGTAAGTGTGGCACGTCCCCACAGGGACGAGTGTGTTGTGCATCATGAGCGATTCGCAGAAACGTGCTGAGAGAAGGAAGCCAGACCCAGAGAGTGCTTCCTGCCCGAGCCGGTCTAATGAAATTCGGGAACCCGCACACTTACCTATACGGACATAAAGCAGACCAGTGGTTGCCTTAGTGTGGGAGGAGGGTTCATGGCAGAAGGGCACCAGGGAACTTACTGGGATGATGGGAATGTTCTAGATTTTGAATGGAGGTACAGGTACATTAGAAGGATACTGTCTTCAAAACCCATCAAACAGTACAACGGAAGGGACATTTTCTCCTATATCAATTATGCCTTAATAGAGTTGATCTCAGAAGAAAGGAACTTTCAAAAAACTGAGGCTATGGGGGCGCCTGGGTGGCTCAGTGGGTTAAAGCCTCTGCCTTTCGCTCGGGTCATGATCCCAGGGTCCTGGGATCGAGCCCCGCGTCGAGCTCTCTGCTTGGCAGGGAGCCTGCTTCCTCCTCTCTCTCTCTCTCTGCCTGCCTCTCTCCCTATTTGTGATCTCTATCTGTCAAGTAAATAAATAAAATCTTTAAAAAAAAAAAAGAAAAACTGAGGCTATGTTCAAATATCAGGAGAGAGTAATTTCATGTGTTTATTTATGTGTATTTATCAGGTTTCTCTCTCTTTTTAAGATTTTATTTATTTATTTGACAGACAGAGATCACAAGTAGGCAGAGAGGCAGGCAGAGAGAGAGGAGGAAGCAGGCTCCCCGCTGAGCAGAGAGCCTGATGTGGGGCTCGATCCCAGGACCCTGGGATCATGACCTGAGCCGAAGGCAGAGGCATTAACCCACTGAGCCACCCAGGCGCCCCGCAGGTTTCTCTTTTGCATAAAATCAGGGGGTGTAGAGCACCAAGCCACCTTCCTGTGTGACCACAGTTGGCTGGAGGTGAGGGGCAGCTTTTCCACTTTGATCCTTTGAGACACGGGCCTGCCTGTCTCAGCCAGCTCTAGCTGCGGGCATAGCGGACGACAAACAACGTTGACATTTCAGGGTTCAGCTGTCCTGCCTGGGTCAGCTGGAGGCTTTGCTGTCTTGCCTGGGTGCACAGGTTTGGTTTGCGTTTGCTTCAAGTGTTTCTCTTACTCCTGAATGAGTGGAGGCTGCTACCTGCCCAGAGCATCCTCTCTTTACAGCCGGGGTGGGAGTGCAGAATGGCCCAGGCTGGGGACAGTCACACTGTTGCTTCCATCCCGCTCCAAGGACCATCTGAGTCCCAGGGCATTGGGGAGGCGGGGACACAGACCCCTCCCCCATCTGAGGAGGGGGGCCCGGGATGTAATCTACCACACCGATCCCATCCCATTGCTAATTAAATCCTCGCTTTGGAGAGCAGTATTTAAGAACAGCTTTGTTGCAGTACACTTGACATACCCCAGGCTCTGTAGATCTAAGTGTGCAGTTCAATGACTGTAAAGGCGTTTACGGAGTTGTAAAACCGTCACCAGATCTACAAAACCTTGTGCCTTTAGTAGTCAGTCCCCGTATCTGTCCCTGACTTGGACAAGGGTTCATCCTACTCTCTGTCCCTCTAGATGGACCTTTTCCGGACATTTCCCAAATCTGTGCTCTGTGTCGGGTTTCTCTCACTGGACGTGATCCTTTCGAGGCTCATGCGCTCTGCGGCTTGTCTTAGTGCACGGTTCCCTTTTATTGCCACACAGTATTGGGGTGCAGACGCACTACGCCTTATTTATTTGTCCGGTTGATGGACATTGGGGTTGTTTCCACCCTTTGGCTACTTTGAAGAATGCCGCTGTGAACAAGCGTGTTGTTCACCAGCCCCTCCCACGCGCTTGCTCTCCTCCCTGCCCCACCTACGGGGCCTAGAGGCCACCCCGCCTTTGATTTCCTCTGCTTAGATAGCCCCACCCACACAGACACCCCAGCAGTGGCCCCCTGAGGGAAGCTTCCCTGGACAGACGCGTTCAAGTCCCGTGTTACGGGGAGCCCGTGTACCTTTGTGTGCACCTGTGTCCCCTCTGTAAGCCCTCCACCATGCCCGTGAGCCCCTGACAGTAGGGATCTGGTCTCTTTTGCTCACTGCTACGTCCCAGCTCTCAGCAGAGTCCCTGATACATCACAGGTGCTCAATAAAGAGTTGTGGCACGGAGGGAAGGAAGGGAAGGGAGAAGGAAAGAGGGTCAGGACACCAGCCTGAGTCTGCCTGGCTGCAGTGTCCTTCTGGCCTCACCAAGCCTCCTCCCTGGAAGTTACTAGTCCTGCTGAGTAAGGCTCCTTGATACCAATTCTAAGACCTCTCCCTGCAGGTACAGCTGAAAGGGATGCCACCCGTGAGCCGCCTCCCCCCGAGGCCCACCCTGATTGCAGCACCAACCCAGAGGACAGCAAGACGCCCACCAGGTGACTCCCTGGCTGTATTTGAGGGCAGCTGGGCTGGGGTGGGGGTGGGGCCTGGGCTGGATCTCTGTGCCAAGGTCACAAGTCATTTGGAGGATGTGTGCCCGACTGTGGGTTGGCACCACCGGGAACGATTGCTGAGGACAGGCTTCCCTTTCTCCATCTCTGCCGTCAGTCTTACTTCCGCCTTCTCTCCTGGCAGCGCCTCTGCCCCTCTGGTCTCCTCGGCAGACCCCCAGATCAGTAAGGAACATGGAAGGGGCATCACCCACGCTTGGGGAGACACCCCCATCTCAACGAGCACTCCCATCTCTTTCTCCTCCACAGGGAAGCCCATTCTGGTTTCAGGTAACCATTACCTCCCAGAAAGGATGGGTCTGCCTCCCAGGGGGCTGGGAGGAGGGAGGCTTGTCCTGGGTAGCAGCATCCACTGGGTGGGGGAGACCAAGGCTGACCCCAGGTTTCTGGCTTCTTGAGCTGGGGCTGTGACTCTGTCACTTGCTAGTGGTGGTTCCTCGGTTCCGGGCAGGGCTTGTACTCAGAGCTTTGTCCCCGTGGCCCGTAATTGCTATTCACAGAACACTTGGACAGTGAAGACATGACCTTGACTAGTTGCTTAATTCCTCTGAGCCTCAGTTTTGTCGCACATACCACGCATGGCAGTAAGCAGTGGGGTCCGTGTAGCTATCACCTTTTGGGTCTCCTTGGGGACTTTCTGAGGGACTTTGGTACAGGCTTGCAGTTCTAGTGTCAAACACTAGGTGGCGGCAGCCCTCTGGCCGGCCATCCTCAAGCCGGGTCTGGGACTTGCAACTTGTCAGAGGCGCAAATTCTGGGTTTCACCCGCACCCCACGAACCACAGTCTGTATTGCAACATGGTCCCAGGAGATCGGCATGCACGTTAAAGCTGGAGAAGCACATAGACGGCCCCTACTACGTTTTAACATCTGAACGTGGACTTAACAGTAACTATCTTCATAAGCGACCAAAGAAAAAAAGGAACAAGGGGCGCCTGGGTGGCTCAGTGGGTTAAAGCCTCTGCCTTCGGCTCAGGTCGTGGTCCCGGCGTCCTGGGATCCAGCCCCTGCTTCCCTTCTCTTCTCTCTGCCTGCCTCTCTGCCTACCTGAGATCTCCGTCTGTCAAATAAATAAATAAAATCTTAAAAAACAACAACCACCACACAAAAAAACGTTGTTTTAAAAAAAAAAGGAACAAGTACTGAGTTAAGTTGTAAAAACACACACCCACACAGCGGTGAAGCTGTGGGCTCTGGAGCCGCCTGGCCCGACCTGGCCCAAGCCGTGATTCTTGCGGTTTACCCTTTGCCATTTTAGTGAGTTATTTCGCAAGCCTCAGTTTCCCTCATTTGTAAAAGGAGATGGTAATGGTGCCTGCGTGGTATTCAGGGAAGGGGTGCTGAGTGGGTGCATGTGCAGAGAAGACCCCGTGCCTGCCCTTGGGGAGCTTCCCATCTGGAGGGGAGCTGGAGTCCTCCCAGACTCCCCACTTCACTCTCCTCACTGCTCCGCCTGCCCCCCCGAACCCCCCGCCCCCCACCACAGGGCCGTGCCTGGCAGGGGCCCTCCCCCGCGGGCCCCAGACTGTATTCTTCTGGACCTTGGCTCCTTCCTTCCAGCTCCGACTCCTCAATTTCTCACTGTCCAGAAGTGGTTTGTTCTGTCAACCGTTTACCTGCCCTGACGGGCTCCCTCGAGCCAGGGGAGAGAGGGCAGGTAGATAAGGGCTGCACCAGGGAGGCAGAGGGTCTGGGTCTCAGTTCCCTCTTGGGGGAGGACCGGGTCCTGCCAGCCCCAATGGCATCTGTGCCCCAGAAGAAGGAGAACATAGTTCAGGGTGAGGACCATCCGGGGTGCTTGCAGCGGGGGCTCCTGGGCCCCCCAGCATCAGGGCGGAGGGAGCAGGGCCGCCTCTGTGTTCCAGGGCACATGCTCTTCTGGATGGTCATGCTACTGGTGGTGGTCTTGGGCTCCGTGTCTTTCCTCCTGTGCCACCGGAGGGCCTGCCGGAAGTGGATTCAGCAGAGTGAGTGCATGAGTCTTGGGGCCTGGGGGAGGGCAGGGGCCCTGCGCTAGCCCAGCCTGGGCTCTGTGCTGCCCTGGGGAAAGGGGGCTGCACGAGGCTCTCCAGCCAACTCCGCTGTCCTTTCAGAGCTCTACCCCTGCTACCCTGTCCAGACCTTCCGGCCCCAGCTGGAGCCTGCAGGTAAGTGACCAGATGTCCAGAGGGGGCTGCTCGGGCCACAGGGACACAGCGGCTCCAGGCTCTGGGTCTGGGGCTCCCTCTCTGCACAGGCTCATCGGTAAGGGGAATGCAGCGCGGTCAGGAACCGTCCTCCACGGTCCTCCGTGGCATTCAGATGGTGGGCTGGCAGGAAGGTCTAAGATCCATCTCATCTTTCATTCTTTCCTCCACAGTGCCCACCCCCTGGAGAGGCATTTCTGAATGCCTTCCCTTCCTTTCTGGTGTCCCTGCCCCTTCCCCCTCCTCCCTGTTGCTCTGCGCCCCTCTCCTGCTGGCAGCGAGGGCCATGGGGTCTGTAGGGCAGGCTGATAGGGCTGGAAGCCTGGTTCTGCCACTTCCAAGCTGCTTGGCCCCGGTGAGTTTCTTCTTTCCTCTGCCTCAGTGTCCTCACTGTGAAGAGGGCTGGCAAGGTCTGCCTCAGATGGCGGCCGTGCGGCTCAGTTGAGGCAGGAGCTGTGTGCAGCTGAGGGTTGATGTCGGCCAACAGGCCAGCCCATGCTGGAGGCTGCTTTCCTCACCAGGCATCTCAGGGCCTTCTGATTTCTAGGCTGTTCTGAAGCCCTCTCTGGCCCTGCTTCCAGGCCAACTTTTGCAGACCACCTGCCAGAGCCCCTGACCTACTTCCAGCCCTCACCCGGGTGTGAGTGTGTGTGTGTGTGTGTGTGTGTGTGTGTGTGTGTGTGCTGGTGAGGGGTGGGTCCCAGCCATCCTTGCCACATGCCTGTTCTCCTCTGTGCAGCCCTTTCAGGCAGGACAAGGTCTCACCAGCACTCCACAAGCACTGATTGAGCACCTACTGTGTGCTGGACCCCAACCCCAGGGGGAAGGAGTGAACTTCCCTTTCTGGTTTCAAGGCAGGCTCCCATAGAGGGTCTCACCGCCCCAGGAACCCCAAGGTAGATGGGTGATGATCTCCATTCCATAAGGAGGAGTCAAGGCCCAAAAGTGGGTAGCTGGCGGGGGCCATACAGCTGGTGAGACTCAAGACTCAGGCATCGGCCCTTGAGATTGTGGGCTTTGTTTGTGGAGGCTCAGACCTGTCCCCTCTGCCACCCTCCCCTCAAGGTCCGTCCTTTCTCCAGTGTCCACACACGAGCCCATTGGGCAGCCTTGGGCCAGGTTACAGCCCTCTTGCCCTCCATCTCCCCAGGACCCTCGGAGACCCTCACTGCCACCCACTTTTGGACATGGGCACAAAACCGTCCACTGAGGCCTGTTTCAAATTTGATGAGTTTCACAAGCACCTGCTGTGATCTTAGCAAGGGGGGTTTTTGTGTTTTGATAGTTTCAAGCCTTTTTCCATGAGCTGTCAGCCTTAATGTCTCACTGAAACCCATGTTTGCTTTCTTGACATTTTTCTAGTATTAGAATTTCCATTGCTGTCAGTTTATTTTTTTCTTCAAACCTTTGTGATGGCAGTTTTGCCACAGAGAAAAATAGAGAGAGAGAAAGAAAAGTACCTTTCCTGAAGAAGTTAGACCTACAAGAAACCAAGCCCTGAGACTCACTGGCAGCCATCCTGTTTGGGGCTGTTTCTGGCCCTCTGGCTTCCGGTGCGTCCCTGGTGGGGTCTGGGTTCCCGGCCCGAGGCAGAGGGAAGGCGAGGCCAGGATAAGCGTCCAGGACTCAGGATGAGAATGGACAGAGGGTGTCGATGCCCCGTCCCCCCCCCCGCCCCCCCGCTCCGGAGCAGTGGGGCCTGAAGGGGGGAGGGAGCGTGCATTCACGTGCTGGCTCATTCGCGTGTTCAAATCATGGTCCAGGTGGCTGTGTGCTGGGTACAAAAATGGGTCCTCGCCCCCCTGGGCGTTTAGATGAGCATCAGGTGCATCAGGGGACTAATGGCTGGCCAGGTCGGGATGCATACCCTGGCCCTCCCTGTTCTGGAGCTCCAGCGCGTGCCGGCCCTCTCTCGAGTCGATTCCACCTTGTGGCCCGTATCCTCGGCAGCAGAGCCCAGACGTGTAGCGGACCTGGCAGGCGCTTGCCGCCTTTGTCCCCATTTCCCAGATGAGAAACCAGGCCCACAGGAAGGTCAAGGAGCTTGTTTAAGGCCAGTCGGTTAAGAACAGTCTGGGGGTGGGAACTGCCTGGTTGAGAAACCCAGACTAAAAGTCTTCGTTTTAATGGACGCCAAAGTCCTTATCTGTTATTTCAGGCAGGTTTAAGTTGAAAGAAAATTTTGTTGTTGTCGTTTTGAAACAATTTCAAGCTTAGGGTAGAGTCACAAGGACAGCGCAAAGAACTAATTTTTCTGAACTTGTTGAGGGGAGTTAGTATCTCGATGCCTTATCATACTTTAGTGTGTGTTCATGCAAACAAGGTGTATTCTTATACAACGCAGGGACGCCACCAAAATCCGAGAATTCACACTGGTGCGTTAACCACCGACGAATTCTCAGACCCCATTCAAAATCCTTCCTTTGTCCCAACGACGTCCTCTGCAGCAGAAGAATCCAGTTCAGGACCCCATGTTGCATCTGGTTGTCACGTCTCTTGCGTTTCCTTCAGTCTGGGTCCGTTCCTGTCTTTTCCGTCCCGTTTGTGACCTTGCCACCTTTGAGCATCCCCCCGCTGACTTGGCTGTCCCTCCCCTTGGGTTCACCCGGTGCAGTCCTTGTGATGGGAGACTGGAGTCAGGTGGTGCATCTCTGGTGGGGGAAGATCCCAGCAGGGGTGCTGAGCTCCCCCCCCCCCGCCCCCGTGGCGGCCGTCCTGCCAGCTTCCAGCCGGTGGGTCCCTTTCCCGGCGTGGCTGTCTGGGAGCACTTGACGCCAGCACTGCCTCCCAGGCCTCTCCAGCACGAGGCTGTTCTTTTCTCCTTGGCAAGGAGTAAGTGCTTTCGGGGGAGGAACTTCCAGGCTCTGAAAAACCGGTTCCTCATCACACTTTCTTCTTCGTCGTCTCTATTTATATCTGCATGGACTTGTGGCTTTCTTTTTTATTCTCTTGCCATCATTATTTAGTTAACGTTCAGATTTGGCCCTTGACGCTGGCCCTGGCGTCCTTCTGTCCCATCCTTCTGTGGTCTGAGCACTTCTTTAAGACGATCCCAACCTGCCTGGTCCTTCCCTGCCCTCACCCTGGAATCAGCTGTGTCTCCCATGAGCCCAGATCTGAATCTAGGGGTGCCATTGCCAAAGCCTGGCCGAGCCTCTGGGCCAGACTCCTTCCTCGGGTCTGTTCCGCTTCTCAAGGCAGCGGGGCCCCCAGGGCCGGGACTGAGAGGGGGGAGTGGCTGGGACGGACGGGAGTGCTCGCAACCGTGTCAGAACTCACAGGCTCGGCGGGAGTGACCCTCGCGGCAGCTCCGGGGATACCATGCAGTTGTCCCGGGTTGGGGGGTGGGGCACCAATGTCTCATGTGTCCCTGGACTTGTGTCCGTGGGTGCCAGACGCGTTTATGAAAAAATCGTAGTTACTCCCCCAAGCAAGGAAACCAGTAATGAAGACCGTGGACTAAAGCCACATTTTTAGGGGATGCACACTTAGGGAATCTGACCTCTGTTCTCAGCACGATTTGTCCTGGGTTTTTATCAAAGTACACATGTGGGTTGTCAGGCAGCCGTAGGCAGACACTGGTACCTCTGGATTCGGCCTTTTCGCCTTTATGTTGTTTGATGCTTGTTTCCAAGAGTCAATGTCACGTGCTGGCTTTCTCCTTGGTGTGAGGAGCGCCGGCCACGTTAGTGTCCCGGGGCCCGCCCCATGCCAGGCCGCCTCTTGGGAACGGTCCCTTTCTCACTTTTAAATTTTTAAAAATCTTCAACAGACTTCAAGTTTTAGAACCATTTTTGATGTGTAGAGTATCTGAAGAGACAGCTCAGAGGGTTCTTGTGCACACCCGGCGTCCTCCCTCCCTCCACTGCGTCCAGCTTGCCTCAGTGTCTCTGTCCGGGAGCTGGGCTCGCACTGATACGTTACCTTTAACTGCAGCCCACGCTGTAGGGTTACTTAGGAGTTCTGTGTGTGTGAGAGACTTTTTTTTTTTTTTTAAGATTTTGTTTGTTTATTTGAGAGGGAGTGTGCGTGTGCGTGCATGAGCTAGGGGAGGGGATGAGGAAGAGAGAGAGAGTGAGAGAGAAGCAGGCTCCATGCTGAGCAGGGAGCCCGATGCGGGGCTGGATCCCTGGACCCTGGGATCATGACCTGAGGCGAAGGCAGATGCTTAACGACTGAGCCCCCCAGGCGCCCAGCCTGGGCAGTTTTGAGGCGTACTGGCCAGTTACGTGCAGGATGCTCCTAATTTTATTCCTGGGGACAGTGGGGTGGCAGGTTTGGGGGAGGGGGACCACATGGGCACAGGATCATTCTTCTCACATCATGTCAAGGCGCGTGCTCTCAGTGGGACTGATCACTGGGTACTTTGACGCTTTGGGTCTCATTTCATCTTCAAAAACCCTCCAGAGTTGGCATGCTGTGTCCCATTTTCCAGACACGAGGACTAAAGCTGGGAAAGTGGAGAGGTGTTGTGTTGGGGGTTTCTTGCTAGGAAGGTCTCTGCTTCAAGGCTGCTAAGCTGCCTCATTGTTTGGCATCTGGCTTGCTTTCAGGTTTTTGATGACAACTACCACCTCTGCGGACAGCCTTGTTGTTTCTCTTGGGTTATTTCCTGAGGGTGTGTCCCTGAAGCGGGAGTCACTAGGTCAAGGAGTGTGAGGTTCACTGCCAGATGCCTCTTGAGAAACATGGAACCAGTTCACAGGGCATAAGCCACGGTGTTCCTTTTTACCCACGTCCTTTCCAAGACTGAGTTTTACCACTTTTATTTATTTTATTTTATCATGTTACTTTGTCATACTCTTTCCCCCTGGCCACCTAAACCACAGCTGGCTATTTGCAAAAGTCAACATTACTCTCAAAGGGCGAAAATTTAACTTCACTGACATCATTTAAAAGAATGTACCTCAGGCCAGAGAGCATTTCTCGAAGGGATAGCAACAGTGGCCACCCAGCGGGAATGAACCATATTCTCCCAAGGTGACCACTCTGCTGGGAACATCAGTTACCAGACGAAGGAAACTTTAACATTTGTTAAATCAAGACTCCAGGTGGGGTACCTGGGTGGCTCTGATGGTCAAGCATCCAACTCCTGATTTCAGCTCAAGTTATGATCTCAAGGCTGAGATCCAGCCCTGTGTCGGGCTCTGTGCTGGGCATGGAGCCTGCTTAAGAAAGATTTTCTCTCTCGCTCTCTCCCAACCCCCGCACTCTCACTGTCTCTCTCTCTCTAAAAAAAAAAAAAATTAAAAAGAAGAAGAGGAAAGAATCCAAAATTGTGTCATTTCATACATGTTCTTCTTTTGACCATCATTCTGGTTCATTTCCTCTTTAGACATTAGACACGTTTTACATGCTAATAGTCACTTAGGAGCACAGGAAAGTGTGCCCCCCAGCTGACCTAGTGTCTACACAGCACGTTCAAACCTCTTGTCTTACTTGTAGTATCCTAGTTGGTTGGCCTCCAGTGAGTGCCTCAGCTAGGATCAGGGCTGATGGTTCCCAGAGCTGCTGAGGTCAGAATGTTCTGGAGATGATGCAGCTCACTGGCATTTCCAGAGCAGATTGCTCTGGTCGGGTATGCACCCCTAACAGCAGCTTGGAACAACACTTCCAAGTCTCCAAGAGGGCCTCCTCAGGACTCCTCAAGGGCTGTGTGTCCCCAGACGATGGTCTGCGCTGGGAGTTGATTTGCCCAGTGTAGACCAGGTTCCAGGGTGCCGAATCTCCAGCCTTGTCGGGGCCAGTGGGCCATGAGTAAATGTCAACCTAGGCTTGGCCGTGACCTGGCCCCGTATTTGATAGGAGAGAAGTGCTCGTGTGGATGGTGGGCGTTTGGGATGAGAAGATAAAGTTGCAACCTCAGAATCTGTGACTCAGCCCCTCCTGAGCCCCGCGGAGGAGGGATGGTAGGCGGTGGGATGGTGACGAGCCGCTGTCCTCCTCGAAGGTGGTCACATGGGATCTTTCTGGCACGTGTCATAAAAAACCGATCTCCCACCAAAGCCCTCCAGGGTCGATCGACTTTGGGTGTGTCCAGTGTGGGGTTTAGCAAAGGTCCTCAGGAAGGGTCATCTGCCCTCACTCAGGCTCGAGGTCCTCCTTGTGAGCTTTGCATGGCGCTCCAGGGAGTTCCGGGCTCTCGAGACCCTGGGGGCTACAAGGGCGTGGGGGCAGCCCCAAACCAACTTCTGAGGCAGCAGAGGCGGCCCCTCGGCTGCAGCTGCGTGTGTGCCGCCCCCGAACCTCTCCTGTGCCTGAGTGGGGCGGGGGACTGGAGAAGGAGTCCGGTGCCCTGGTTGGCTTCGTGGCTGGGCGAGAGGTGGTTCCCAGTTCTCCCACAGCCACCGCTGAGGCGAGCGCTGGGCAGTGAGCCTCTGTGTCCAGGCATGGGCGAGGGTTCTGTACTGTCCCCTGTCATCCAGCCTGAGTGTCTGACAGGTGTCACTGCCTCCCATCCGTGGGCCGGGCAGACCAGGCAGCTGCCAGACTCTCCTGGGTGAAGTCACGACTCTCTTTCTTTTTGCAGATTCCAGGCCTGGGAGAAACCCGACAGTAAGTAGCCCTTTATCGCCCCGCCTTCCTCGCTTTTGTGCCCCTAAATCGGACTCCTCCCCTGGTTCTGAGAGCTGCTGGTGGGTCCTTCCCCTCCCGCGATGATGGGGGTGCGGGCTCCCCCTGCAAGTTCAGGCTGGGTCTGCTCCACGGGGGGGTGTTCTGAGCACAGATGGGGAGCCCCACCCCCTCAGCATTCTCTGGCTCCTGGCTTATCCTGCCGGGGACTTCCAGAAGGGTCTGGCAGACCATGGATTTGGTTTGGGCTACTTTGGGTGCCAGGTGGGGTCATTTCCCTTTTCATCGTCACTCCACTGGGGAAACAAATCCATAGCACGATTCTTTGAAAACTCAGCTATCACAGGGGTGTCTGGGTGGCTCAGTCGGTGAAGCGTCCAACTCTTGATTTCAGTTCAGGTCATGATTTCAGGGTGAGATCGAACTCCACCTCGAGCTCCGCGCTGAGCATGGAGCCTTCTCCAGATTCTCTCTCCGTCTTTTCCTCTGCCCCTCCTCTCCTCTCCTGCACACGCTCACTCTCTCTCACTTTCTCAAAAAAAGTGTGAACACGTAGCCATCCTGTATGGACCACTTACCATGAGCCAGGCACCTTGCTCTGTGCTCCTCAGAGTTATCGTGGGTAGTCCTGACGGCACTGGAAGGTTGGTACTGTCCTTCATTTTACAAAAGAAGAGATCTAGGCGCGGACAGGAGAGCTGGGTCCGCGATTGGAAAATAGATCAGTGAGCCCTGGTTTGACTTGAACCCTGGTTTGTGGGGCTTCAAAGCTGGTACCCTGCATTGGTACCCTGAGCTGGAAGGACCTCTTCCCCTGCCTTTGACAAAGAGCTTGCTGCTGTGTGCAGGTGTGGGCCAGGGGCTTTGCAAACATTACCCCGAAGCGACAGTTCCCAGGGAGCGGCTCAGACACCTGGCCCTCAGTGGGCTGAGCTGGGTCCCCTGCTCTGGGCCCAGCCTCCAGGAGCACCCTGGGTGTGTGGGGGCGGGGGGTGGCAAGAGAAGGGGTATTGCCCTCTGGGGCTGAGGGATGGGGTAAGACAGAACCCTTCATATGGCTCCGTCTCAGCTGTGTATGGTTCTCACCCATTGTTTTTTCCATTTATCAGTTTTTCCGTGACTTTCTTTCAACTTAAACATTCATACATGGAGAAAGGTTTCCGTCCTTTAATTTCTTAATATAACAACCAGAACCACAATGTGAGTTCAGTTGCAAATTATGGGAGGTCACATTCACAGATATGCTTGGGTCAGATAAGTGGCTGTTACAATAGCAGGAAATTTGACAAAAAAGGCATTTAATGATTGGTGAGATAATCAAACATTGTTTGGCCACGGGAGTCCATGTTTTCATAGAAACTTGTTTCAAATGCCATCTTTGGGACTAAAGATGGTTGTGAAAGGATAGGCATGGCTGTGTGGCTATATTTTGTGAATCACTCACATGGAATCGGCCTTTCCATTTTGAAGACTGAAGGTACATAGTATGTGTTAGAACATTCCATGAGACCACTCCTCCTTTACGAAAGTCAAAAACGAAACCACCACTTAACTGAAGACATAGCTGCTTTTAGAACACATTAGTGTGATTATAACCGATCGCCGTCCCAGGAGATCAGGGCTGGGCAGTTGCGGGGGGCCTGAAGTGCACACTTCCCCAGACGGGCTGATAAGTGTGGATTCCGGAGCGAGGTGCCGGGGTTCGAGTGCTGGCCCGCACACTTACTTGAGCGAGTTCCTTGACTCCTCTGGGTCTCAGTTTCCTGGTCTGTGAAATGGGAGACTGACATTAGCCGCCGTACAGGGCGGTGGTGAGGATTCACCCGTGTCAAGGCCGCAGACGCGGTGAGCGCTGTCGGGGATGCTGGCGGCTCTGGCTATTTCGTACGAGTGAAAAGCAACAGGACTTCTGAAACTCAGCACAGGGCACCAGGCTCTCCACGCCGAGAAGCCGTGGGTGGTGTGCGGCAGCCTTCAGGTGGAGAGGGAGACTCACTGGCATCTAGAGGTGAAGAAACAGGGGCTTCCCAGGGCGGCTGGGGGCACCCTGTGTTAACTCCACCCCCTCTGTGCCCACAGCAGCTGAAGAGTGTGTCGGTGGTGGAGTCGGGCACGGAAGAGCTGGGCTTGCTGAGCCCCCCGGCTGCGGAGACCTCCCCCAGCGGGGCAGTCCGCCGAGAGAGCACGCGGCTGCTGGAAGCTACCCCTCCCGCCGGGAGCCCCTTGTCCCCCAGGGACCTCCCTGAGCCCCCCCGGGTGACCTCGGAGCATACCAACAACAGGATCGGTGAGTCTGCCGATTCGGGGGGGGGGGTCCCTGTGTGCTCAGGGCTGAGGGAGCAGGGGGAGCAGGGCACTGGACCCTGGGCCCCCGACAGGAGCCAGAGACCTGGGGGCAGGAAGGCCTGGTGAGGAAGACGGGTGGGTTCCCCTGCCCACCCTTGGAAGCAGGAACCACTTTTCATGAGAGACTTAAAGCCTGTTCCGGCTCCGCAGCCCAGTTTAACTTTCTGTAAAATGGGTGTAGGAGTGATCCCGCCCTCACAGGGCCATTGCAGGCACTTGTGAAGTTGTGTTGGCGGGCGGAGGTCGGGGAGAGGGGCTCTCCCTGCCCGAGGCCCTGCCAACTTCGAAGTGAGCCATGAACGCCTCCGCCACCCCCAGCAAAGAGCCCCTTGCAGGGACAGGAGACATTCCAGTGACAACAAGACCGGCCACTTGTCTGGACGGAAGTCCGCTCTCGTTGTCACGTGGCCTTCTGAGGACAGCGCCTGCCTCTTCTTTTCACACCCGGGGCAAGGGCACTGTCAGGTGGGTGCGGGGAGATTGTCCGTGTCACACAGCTGCGGGGTGGCAGAGCAGGGACCCGGCCCCATCCCGCACCTGCGGGGCTCCGAACCCCTTGGCTGGCCCACCCTGGCGCAGGCCTCTGCAGAGACCAGCGCTTCCTGAGCCGCGGCCGCCCTCCACCCCAGGCAGGCCTTCTGCTTTGGCCTCCCAAGGGTCTCCCTGCCTTCTCTCTGGCTTCTCTCCACCCTGGTACAGCAGAGTGTTTCTACCGAAATACATGCCTGTCCATTCTGCACCCCCACTTGAACGCTCCCTGTCACTGTCAGGATGAATCCCCGGATGAACTCTTATTCCGGCATTCAAACTGGTCATTGCTCACGAGCTGCCTCCTGAGCCCTCCAGCCTGCTTTGCCCACCCACTGGCAGTTTCCAGAGCTCACAGAGCCCTCTCTCCCTTCAGAACTTCTCTGTGGGAGCTGCTTCCTCCCCTGGGACAGCCAATTCCCCCTTTGAATCTAGTCAATTCCTGATGTCCTGAGGCCCCTGCTTATTTGCCTCCTCCTCCAGGAAGTCTTCCTGGCCCTCTCCACTCTCCTGTCTAGACCAATGCCCCTCTGTTGTGCTCCCGTAGACCCCAGGCCTCCAGACCCAGTATCCTCAGCCCTCAGCAGTATGACTGGGTTTGTGGCCTCCACCCCCCCCCTACTCCCTCCCATCTGGCTGTGAGCTCCCTGAGGGCAGGGCCTTAGTGAGTTCCATCTCTGTCTTCTCTGGAGGGTTAAGCATTGCCGGGATAATACCAGAGAGGCATTTGTAATCATCCTACACATTTCTACAGCAGGCACTGGTGGGTAGAACTCTTGGGGGCAGGGTCTTTCATACAAAACCGGAACTTTTGGCGCTGTAGCTTTCAGCAAGTTTTATTTAAAAAGAGTGTTATTCAGGGTAATACCACCCAAGGCATCTCCTTTAAATTTCCTAAGAAGTCGTAACTTGAACGCTTGGATCTGTGCTGAGTGCAGTGTCCGGAGCTACGGGGGCAGGTGGAGGGATGTACCAGGCTCCCAGGATGGCTGGGGTGTGGGCATCCCGCTCCAACCAGCTTGTTAGCCTTGCTGGTGAGCAGGATGGTTGGGAGAAAGGGCCTTGGAGGTTTGCTCGGAAGCCTTTCATCCTTCTGACACATCCCCGAGGAGCACCCCCTGCCCCACAGAACCCGTCTCGTACCCCAGGGGGAACCAAACTGCAGCCTGAGCTTTATCCCTCTGCCCCTGGGCACCAGGCCGGGGGAACCCCTTCACCTCCCAGCCCACTAAGATAACTTCCCTGGATTCTAGAGCCCTGGGTGGGATAGAAGTTTCGAGCAACTCCTAAAAGACCCCCCTTTCCCTTTCCAGCTTGGGGGGTGGGGGAGGGCAGCCCTGTGATGAGGGATAGAGTTGGAGCAATCAGGACCCTCGGAATGTGAGGGAGGGAGAGCCTGGCCCCTGGCCTCGGCTTCTTCAGACAAACCCACCTCCATTTCTCTCCCACCCTGTTCCCTACGCCTCATCTTCTCTTCTAGCGCTGGCTGGCTGCTCCGGGCCCTCTCGCGTTCCCCACGGTCCCTTCTCTCTCACCCGCTCTGGCTCCCACTCTTCCTAAGCCCTCTGCACAGGCAAAGGGCCTACAGGCCTCGGTGGAGGGTGTTGGCCGGGGCCTGGGGCCCTGCTCTCTCTTTTGGGGTGTGTGAGGGGCACCCAACCCACAGCTTGCGACACTCGCAGCTTTCCTCTAGTCCTCGCTGCTATTTTGAACACTTCCCTCTTTCCTGGAGGTGTGAAAAGCCAAAACAGAAAGACTAGCTTGACGCAATGGGGCGGCCAGTGTAAGGCCCCCAGCGATCTTTTGAGAGCTTCTGGACCAGAGGGGCGTTACTGGGTGGCCCAGAGAGCAGGTCAGGGGCCTCCTGCTCCACCCCCGTGTCAAGTTCCCTCTTGAGACTCCAGAGAGTGTCCCAGGGCCAAGCTGCTGGAGCTGGGACCCCGCCTCGAGCTCAAGGCCATCAGAGAAGCTGGGCTGAGTGTAGGCCGCGCTCCTCCCTTCCCAGCTTCTTGGACAGCTTACTTAACTCCCCTGAGCCTCTGAAGTGCCCCCCCCCCCCCGCCACCCCCAGCAGATGATGGTCCGCTGCAGAGGACGGCAGAGGGTCCTGCCTCTCAGGAGCCACGATTCATCCAAGCAGCAGGCAGCCCTACCGTGCACCGGCCAGGCCCAGCCGTGAAGGCGGGAGATGGGCCACGAGTAATAAACACTGAAATCTGGCCTCACAGGCTGCTGTTCATTATTAACAGGCCTGAGCTTCCTTAGACTGTCATCAACTGCCTGGATTTACCTGAACTGAAAAGGTCTTTCACTACCAAAACCCGGAGCAGCCCAGGCCAACCAGAACATGCTGGTCCCCCGGGTTTCTGCTATAGGCTCACGGACGGCAGTGGAAAGGGCAGCCAGTCGGGTGGGAGTTTCTGCTGAGAGTTCTACTAACTGCCTGGTGACTTCGGGCCAGTCATTTAACCTTTCAGGGCTTCGGGTTCTTTATATCTGTCCACGGGGACAAGAACAGACTGCCCACTGTGTGGCAGTGATGTGAGGACTCGGGGGTCATGTGTGGAAGGGTCTGGGCGGTGGCCAGCATGGCTGGCCGCCTCTGCTGCTCACTGGGGCTGCAGTTGCGCCCTTTTCTGCCCAGGGCTCGTTTTCCCTCCCAGCGCCCCATCCCCTCCTAAATGCTGAGAAGATCATGAGCTTCTCCTACGAGGGGGCCAATCCTTTATTCCTCAGTACACAGTTTCTAGCTGTTTTATGTCCTTTGAGCCTTAGGACACCTGTGAGGTTGATGGGACCGGCTGTGCATCAGAGAGACTGGGTTGCGGGCCCGGAGCCACATAGCAGGAGAGACAGAGCTGGAACTTGAACCGTGCCCTGCCTCCCCACCCCATCTGGCTAGGGCCCCAGTCCCCTCACCTCACCCTTCCTTTTGCCTTGCAGAGAAGATCTACATAATGAAGGCTGACACAGTGATTGTGGGGACTGTGAGGACTGAGGTGCCTGAGGGCCGCGGTCTGGTGGGGCCGGCGGGGCCTGAGTTCGAGGAGGACCTGGAAGTGGACCATGCCCCCCGCTTTCCAGAGCAGGAGACAGAGCCGCCTCTGGGCAGCTGTGGGGACGTCATGTTCTCGGTGGAAGAGGAAGGAAAGGAGGCCTCCTTGCCCATGACCGTCACGGAGAAATGAAGCCTGGCCTGGGTGGGGGTTAAAAGGACAGTGCGGTGCGCCCCCTCAGAGGCCAGGGTGGCCCTGGTGGCACCAGGCTGGGGGCAGAAGCCCTTGTGACCTGAACTGAGGTTCCAGCACCCAGGGCTAGAACAGCCTGGAGGAGTCTCTCGTTGCATCCCTGCCCTGCTGCCCCCCAGCCCAGACCCTCGGGAAGCCTGGGCTTGTGCAGGAGAGACAACCCAGGGGCGGGATCTGAATGGCAGTGTTTGTTGGAGCAGCAGACAGACAGCAGGGACTGGGCACCTGTCTCCTGCCACTGCTTGGAAGATGCCCCCGGAGCCCCAAGCATCAGACACGTGCCACGGGGGCCAGAGCTCACTTACGGCAGAGGCTGGGAGGCACCAGCCCTGTGCCTTCAGCTCTCATCCTGGGCCGCGAGAGTGACGCCCCCCAGACCTTCCCACCATGCTGGCAGCCCCCAGTTGGTGTACTGTGGCCCCTGTGGGCACTGAGCCAGCACCTGTGGTGGTTTATCCTGGGTCAAAGGGAAGTCAGGGGCTGAGGCGTCATTGGCTGGCCCCACCTTGGCAAGCCCCCTCCACTGTGCTCTGTGCCCACATCCAGGTTATTGCCCAGCCTGGCCCCCAGCCATGCCAGAGCCAAGTGAAACCCTCCTGGTGCCGCCAGCCCGCTCCTGTTCTGTCGCCCCCACAGTGGGCTTGGCGCCTGGGGTCACTGATTGTCTCACAAGGTCTCCAGCTGTCACCTCCGCGGGAGGCTCCTTTGGGACCCAGACGCTCAGCAGCTGCCGTGCATCACCCGCAGCCGGAGACCCTGCCCACCCAGCTGATGCCTGGAGAAGACCCCACAGAAGGGGAGCCCTGGGCCCTTCCTGGGTGCCTGCCTGCTCTGTGGGCCCCTCCTCTGTCCCAGGGCGATGCGCCTTCCCCACACCTGCCATGCACACGGACCCCGGTAGGCCCCGCCCTGCCCTCGCCCTCCAGCTGCTCAGCACCCATGGTTGGGATACGGATGTCAGAAAGCAACACGGTTTCGCCCAGACATCCTGCCTTATTCCGGATTCTCAGAAAAGCTAGTAGTCCCGTCTGGACTTGAGGACTTGCGCATTTCACGCTAAGGAGTAAAGCTGTCCTGACTTGGGTCTGGCTGGCCTGCTCTCCCCAGGGCTTCCAGACTCATGTAAACAAACAAGGGGCCTTGGAGAGGGACATGTGGGCAGAGAACAGGGCTGCCCGCAGCTCAGGCCATTCCGCCTCAACTGCCTGGAGGCCCCTGGAATTTACCCACTGGAGTCCAGGCCGGGGAAAGCTGCTGTTTACCCACCAGCTTGCTCACTCTCTGGAGGAAGTTGGGGCCGGGCCAGGAATCACAGGGTAGTTTCTGAAACTGCTCAGATGTTTGGAGGGGCTAGGACACCGAGAGGAACTCACATCGGAACCTGAAGACATTGCCATGTGAAGGACAGTACTTGCCCAGATGTCCCGTGCAGGAATGGCCGGGGTGCACCGTGCCTGGAGCTCTGGCTGGAAGGGGCCTGAGTACGTCCCACCCCGCTGAGCAGGGCCCTGGCAGTCTTGACTTGAAGATGCGGTCCCCCTGTTGGAAGAAACGAAGCATTTCCTTGCCCAACGTCCCTTCACAAAACCTTTGGTCCTCTGAAATTTTGATCCTCAGCAAATTTGTAAGGTCCCTTAAAAATACCAGTTGTAAGTTTCAGGAAACTGTTTTTGAGAGTGAGAATATTTGAGAACATCTGAGCAGGAAGGGTCTGGGCAATCCCTCTCCCCCGGAACGGGGTGGGGGGGGGTCCTCCACCCGACTACCCAGGCAGCCAGCTTCTGAGCTCTGTGCCCTGTGTCGAGGTGAGTGCCCAACTTGGCCCCCAGCCCTGCTGGAGCCAAATGAGACTCTCCTGGTGCCGCCAGCCCTCCTCCATTCTGTAGCCCCCACAGTGAGCCTCGGGTTGACTGACTTGTCTCCCAGTGTCCCCATCAGTCCCCTCCACGGGGGGCATCTTGGGACCCAGAGGTCTATAGCAGGAAGCCTGCCTGCTGCTGGGGCAAACCTTCCTCCATGTAATTCCCACTCCCTGGTCTAAGACCTGTCCTCTGACGATATTTAAAAGAAAATGCCTCTTGTCATAAGCCTCCTGTGGGTATTTGCAGATAGAGATGCTGGGCCTCCCTGTGGCCCGCCCTCTGGGCTGGGAGGAGCTGCCCCCGCAGCTTGGGAAAAGGGAATGCCAAAGTAGCAGCATGAATGCCCAGCTTTGGGGCAAGGAGAGGACTGAGGGGTAAATGGAAACCTTGGACTTGGGGCCTGAGCTAGGAGGGTCCCAGCCTGCAGCCCTGATCACAACTCAGGGCCAGTGGGGGTCCTGCTGCCCACCACAGGCAGCCGGCCAGAAGCTCCCCTCTTGACTGTACCGCCCCTGGGGTGGAGGAAAGAGAGAGGGCCGTGGTCAGACCTCACCCACCCCATCCGCAGGACTCCAGCTCGTGCCCAGACCTTTCGATCAAACCCAACCGGTTACCCACTGTGTCTCCCTGCCACGCAGTTGGTCTGAGAGCTGGGGGGATTGCCCTGTCCTGCCCAGTGATCAGGGTCCACTTCCTAACCTCTGTCCATTCTAACGTCCAGGTGAGCAGAGGACAAATCCCCTGCCGCTCAGGGTGGCAGAGGGCAGGCCGAGGGACCCTCCCAGGCATGAATAACATCCCTCTTCCTGAACAGTTATATTCAGGGAGTGACGGTAAGTGATGTGTCCTAAGGAAGCTCTTGCATTCATAGGAAATGTATTCTTTCCCATGGCAGTCTGGTGGGTTGTAAGCCGTTTTCCGTTTGTAGAATCTCTCAGGCCAGGGCCACTCCCTGAAACAGAAAAGGAGGCTGCATCTCCAGAGCCTGGGGTCTCCTCTGCCCCCTCCCCAGGGCTGCGGGCCTGACGAGGGGTCACCGGGAACTGGCTCGTTGGGTTAAACAAATGAAAATCTGTGCAGGGACAAGGCGGCTCTCTGGCTGCAAGTTTTGGGTGCCTTCCCCCCCACCCACGTTCTCGACCCTGTCCTCTAAGATAACAGTGGAGGAGGCCGGGGGGGGGTGCAGGGGCAGGGCCTGAGACGGATGAACTTGGAGCATCAGGCTGGACTGGAGGCCAGAGGGAGAATATTAGAAGTACCGAGTCAGCTCTGTCCTGAGGAGGAGCTGGCAGAGCCCCCCCCCCCCCGGGCTCTTACACCCTCCCGCGGGTCTGGCACGTGTGCTGGGCGCACAGCCTGGGGCCATGCCCAGGGACCAGAGGAGCACAGGTCACTAGTGGTTGTGAGCAAGGCACAGGCAGGGCCGACCGCCGTTCTTTGGAGCAAAGACACAGAGGGCAGAGATGTGCAGGCCAAACTTGGGGTTCGAATCCCGGCTCTGCCGCTGACCAGCAGGGCGATCTTGGTTATGTGAGGCGCAGGAGTAACGTTTCCTGGTCTGCAAGGCCAGAGTGTCAGCCCCTATCCGGTAGGGTCACGGGCTTCTTTTGGAGGCCCCTGATGGGGGCTTGTTCTTGCTGCTGGCAGCTTGTGTCCTGGGCACAGCGTGGCTGCCCCCTACCGTGAGTGAGCCCTCCGGGGACTGGCTCACTCACTGGCAGAACTCAGCGGCAGGTCACCTTCGAAAGCGCGTTGTGATTGCTTGTTGGTTCTAGGGAGCCTGCGTTGGCTTGGGCAAGGTTCACTGGGGCTCTCAGCCTCTCCTGGGACTTGGGCTCCTTTGCGGCCAGGTTGCGTGGGAAACCCCACGGTGGATACACCCTGCGGGGTGCCCCAGAGAACCCCTCAAGTCGAAGTCCTAGGACTGGGCTGTTTGTTAGATGTCTGGCACTCGGGGCATTTGCGATGTACTGTGGGTCCCTCTGCAGGGGACGTCCTGCTCATGGTTCTAATGCATTCCAGCGCATTGCTGCCTAAGATCTTTCTCCAGGGGCCTCCCTCACCTTCTTCCCATTCTTTTAATGATGAGCCACGTGTAGCTACCGAGGGCATATTGCACTCAGACTGGCTTGCGTGGATCTGTGTCTGGTGAATGGAGACAGATGACAGTGCATAACTGACCAGTGAACAAGGTGGTTCCAGAAGCCATCGTGCCGTGTGCTGTGAGAGGCCCCCATCAGGGGTCTGGGGCAGAGTATCTGTAGGGGAGGACCAGCTCCAGCCAGGGGGCTGGCAGAGCTCAGAGGAGTGACATGACAAGAGGGGGTACTGGGAACCTGGAGATAGAACATTCTGGGAAGTCAGGGGAACAGCAGCTGCAAAGGCCATGGGTAGGAGTGCTTGTGGCCTCAAGATTCAGGAAACCCAACCCAGTGGTAGAAGCGGGGCAGAGAGAAAAAGGAGGTGAGCCGGGAAGCCAGCGGATCACAGAGGGCCTGCGGGGCTGCTGGAAGACACTTAGATTTTATCATAAAAACACTGGTCTACACCGCTATGTCTTTCTTTCTCTGCGAGAACAATAAACATCCTGGTATTATCTCAGGAATAGGCGTGAAGGGCCAAAGCAGAGACACCAAAGGTTGTTTTAACCTATTTCTGAGGGAAGTCTAGGATAAAGAGGCAGCGGGGGCCGGGTGTCAAGAGGCCGTTGGCCAAGCTTTCTCAGAAAAGGCAGAGTTCAGACTGCATTCCTGGCCGAGAGCAGTTCATGGTTCCCGGGGCTGATGTCACTGTGCCGGGGCTGGGAGCCGGGCGGGTCTAGGTTCCCCTTTCTTTGGCTGTCTTCCAGGAGAGTAAAAACCACAACAAAAATTCCTGGGGGAGGGAGGAGCCTTTGTTTGTGTTTGGGTGCGGGGGCGAGGGGCCTCTTCGGAGCCGGCCTGCACGAGCACCCTTCCGTTGATCAGCCCAGCTTCTGCCTGGAAGGGCGCGGCCCCATCAGGGCTCACTTCCCACCGGAGCAGTTCCAGCCACAGAGCCCCCAAGCTCAGTTTCCTAGATCTGCAGCACGGAGAGGGCTGTGAGGTGCTGGGGTGAGCCGGCTCAAGCCTTTGGCCTGGCACTGGGCACCTTCCCTGTTCAGTACAGGGCAGCCCACTCAGGGGCTTTAGAGTTGATGGTTTCTGTATCTGGGCTTCATTAACAATGGCTGAAAGGCTGAGGGTCAGTGCTCCCTTTTACAGGCCGGGGCTCAGAGAGGTGCACAGACTGACCCACAGTCACACAGCCAGAAAGGTACTAAGGTGCCTTCCGGTCCACGGGGCTGGGCTTCTGTGCTTGGTTCGGCGCTAATATCAAGGTTATCCTCAGGCCCTGTGCCCTCTGGACAAGCTTCCTCACCTCCAGCTCACCATAGCTGGGAGGTAGGAAGGAGGTCGGTTTGAGCCCTCCTCTTCTGGGGAGGCAGAGATTGTCACGGGAGCCTGGGCAACCTGCCGAGGTCAAGCAGCAGACCAGGTGTGGCTTTCTGAGTCCCCCTGGCAGGGCAGGAAGGACACGGAGGAGCCCAGGTAGAACCTCTGTCCTTGGAGCTGCACTCCCCCAGGTGGTCTCTCTCAGGGGGGATCTGGGGCGGGGAGCACAGGCCGTGCAGAGAGCCATGCGTCCTCTCAGCCACCCCTCGTCCCCCACTCTCTGCCCCACGCCCCCGAGGAGCCCTGGAAGGAAGACGCGGCAGAAGCAAACCTCCCAAGATCACAGATGGGAAAACTGAGCCCCACAGGGTTTGAAGTGGGTTACCCTATGGTTCCAGCTCGGTGCTGCCTGGGGGAGATGGGGCGGCAGGGAGATCGCTGTTCTCTCCGGGCGATCGGTAAAGAGGACTTGCTGCTCTTGGTTCTGCCCTTTATTTATTTATTCTTTCAGTTTGGTGTTAACACAAGAGTGACCGCGGTGACTTAGGTCCTCATGGGTAAGGCAGCTTTGCAGGCGTCGAGGGGGTCCGCGTAAGCAGATAGACGAGAACGTCTCGGGAGCCGTCTGCGGCCTCACGGGCACACGGCTTGTGCGGTCCGGCAGGGCTCCTGCTTTGGAGGGCCAGCGCTTGGTTTAATGCTCCGTTGTGCTGTATGAACGATTGTGCTTTTTTTTTTTTTAAGATTTTATTTATTTATTTGACACAGAGAGAGGTCACAAGTAGGCAGAGAGGCAGGCAGAGAGAGAGGAGGAAGCAGGCTCCCTGCAGAGCAGAGAGCCCGATGCGGGGCTCGATCCCAGGACCCTGAGATCATGACCTGAGCCGAAGGCAGCGGCTTAATCCACTGAGCCACCCAGGCGCCCCCGATTGTGCATTTTTGAACAAGGTGCCTGTGTTTTCCTTTTTCACTGGGTCTCCCAGATCTCCTGCTGCTGCTTCAGGGGCGGCGTCATTGTCTGTCCGGATCGTGCTCAATGCAGAGGCAGTTTCCGTACCTTGCTACATCCGCTGTCAGTGACCACGCTTGGAGATGAGCTCGCTGAGCCCCTTCTTACAGAGACGTCGAGTGGCTAGTAACTGACCTGAACTGTCCCGATGATCTCTTGCCACGTCCTAAACCACCTCAAAACTCAGTGGCTCACAGCAGTATCTGTCACTGATTTTGCTCACAGATCTGCATGCATTTTGGCTGGGGCTCGGCGTGGGGGAAGCTCGCCTCTGTTCACTGCTGGCCCCGGGATTGCACTTCTGAGACAGCTGGCAAGTGGGTGTGGGCTGTGGGCTTCTCTCCACAGGCCTGTCTCGGGGAGGCTGAGCTTCCTCACAGCATGGCAGCTGCCTTCTTAGAACAAACAGCCCCAGCATAGGAAGTGGGACCTGCCAGGTTCGTATGACACGGGCCCAGCAACGGGCCCAGCATCACTGTGGCCGCATGCTATTGGTCAAGCAGCCCCAGAGCCCAGGTTCAAGGGGAAGGGCTGCAGACCCCCCAGCCCACAGAGAATTCTGAGATCTTTACTATGTGACAGGGACTGCGCTTAATACTTTGCTTCCTGCCTCCTTTCATCCTCCCAGTAACTGAACTGCTCTTGCTCCCAGTTGCCTCAAGGGAGCTAAATCACGCGTCCAAGGTCACCCAGTTGGAATTGGAATTGAAGTTGGCCTGTGTCCAGGGCGAGATCTGACCATGGGGACGCCCCGTGCATTCAGGAACCCCTCCAGGCAGAATGCGGCAGTGCAAGAAATCAAGCCTACCTCTGTTTGATTCAAGAACGTTTGAGGCTTTCAAATTAATTGGCTCCAACACCCCATTTTCCAGACAGAGAAACTGAGGCTGCAAGTGCTCTTGCCCACTGAGGGGGGGGGCAGGGTCTGGCACCTTCCAAGGCAGGATGGGGGCCCCTCTCTCGGGGCTGTACCCAGCCTGGCCAGGAAATCACAGAGAGCTGTGGGCAGATTATGCAAGAGGCTGTCGCAGGGACATTGTTTTTCATTGCGATTACACTTCACCCAGGAAATACCCACAGCCTTGGTGTGGAGGGAGGGAGGTGTCGTGGCAGGTATCAAGGGAGGGCCCCTCACTGCAGGCAGGAGACCCCACGTGAACGCTGGGGCGCTCTCGAGATGGACCAGCGTGCCCTGGCGGGGTTCATTACTGCAAGTTCTCAGCCTTCCTGTGCCCCTGCGAGCTGGGCTCCGACAGAAGAGGAAGAGGGTCCATCCCTACCATCCAGGAAGTGATACATCAGAAAGACAGTTAAGGACTGTGACTTACTGGGGCTTTCTGGGTTCTCCTTGAAACCCCACAGTGCCAGAGGCAGCGACTGCTATTGTCATCCCTATGTTCCAGGCAAGGAAACAGAAGCACAGAGTAGTTCCGTCCCTTGCCCGAGGTCACACAGCTGCTAAGTGGGGGCAGCCAGCATTCAAACCCAGGCCACCTGGCTGGAGCCCAAGTTCCCAACCCCTGGGCCATCGTAGCTGAGGCTGGGATCATCACTGTGCCGCGGCTCCGCCCCCGAGTGCCAGGCCCTGTGGAACGCCACCCAGGGGTCCGCTGGGCTCAGGAACCGTACATCGAATGGAGTTTGCCTGCCCGCTTCCATCCGCCTGTCTTTTCCAAAGCCCGGCTCCGACCGGGCTGTTTTCTCACGGAACCTTCGATGGTTCCCCAGGACCTGTAAGCCAAAGTCTGCAGATCAAGCCTCACAGGCAGGTCCCACTACCTCCTGTAGCCCCTGTATCCAAACCATCACCACATACAGGGTGCGTGGGGGGTAAATCTCACCAGGAAATCTCAGCCCAGTGCTTTGCTTCCCAAGCCTCCGTCCTCAACGTTCTCCTCCTCCTCCTCCTCCAGAAAGCCTTCCAGGACCGCCCAGGGCCAAGACCTCTGTGTCCTCTGAGTTCCCTCAGCACTGGCTGTGAGAAGGGTTGGAGGCCAGTTCTAGCAGGCTCCCAAGAAATAACTCTGGGTGAAAAGATGAATTCGTCCATTCATTTAGCCGCTCACTGAGTCATTTGAGCAGCAACCTGTGCCGAGCACCTACTGTGTGTCGGAAACTGTGCTGGGAAACACAGTGGGGCAGGGAGGAGACAGGGGTATATGGTACTGCTCTCGGGGACTCCAAGTCCAACTGGGGAGGCCTGACTGGAGTCCAGCAGTGGCTGAGGCTGTGACCACTGCTGGGGCTCTAGTGACTCTCAGAGGCAAGAGTGTTTGCAGGTCCGGGGAAGCCGGGGCCTCTCTCCTGCATTCCCATGGCGAGGTCTCTAAGAATGGTGGAGGCAGGGCTGTGCTGTTCCTGTGCTGGAGCTGAAAAGGAGACTGGAAGGGCTGGGCTGGGTGTTGGTGGGAAGTTGCGACAGCCTCCTGAGAGAGGGGGCGCTGCAGGGGAACGGGCGTGAGGGGAGTTTCCTTTGAGTGTGGAGGGGAAGAGGGAGGCTGAGCGCCCTCCGGGAACTTCACAGGGAAACCTTCGCCTGCACACTGGGGGACCCAGGGCTCCATTCTGGAGGCAGGACGTATGGCCACCGTCAAGTTCGGCATCTCCCTTTGTTGAGCAGCTATTACGTGCCAGGTGCTGTGGACTCCCAGACTCTGAATTTTACAGCATCCCTGCAAAGGGGACATCTTTATCCCCATCCTCAAGATGAGGAAGTGGAGGCTCAAGGAGATGAAGTGATTTGTCCAAAGTCAAGGTCACATGCCAGTAAATGAGCTGGGACTTGAACCCACGTCTAGGCAGTGGTGAAGCTGATGCCTTCTTGGTGCTTGGATTTCTACCGTCCTTGCGAGGTGCTCCCAGTTTCCTGGAATCCTCATTTGGGCACAAGGCTGGAGCAGGGTCTCCATGAACCGTGGGGGAAATGGCACGAGCACCTGCCGGGCACACAGTAGGTGCTCAGTGAGTATGCGTGGCATCTGCAGGGAAGGCGGGACAGGCCTGGGGGAATGCGATCCTGTAGACAGACACCACCCGCGTGCTGAACTAGGGGTGGCTGAGTCACTGTCATCTAATTCAAGAAGTCCCCCGGTTCCCGAGCCGGGTCCCTCTGTCCCTCCCCAAGCTCTCTGCCTCCCAGGCTTCTGTCGAGGGTGTGCCTACACTGAATCACCCCCCCCCCCACATCTGCACTCATAAACATCTGAATGAGTGAACGTTGAGAAATCGTACCAGGGGAGAAATTATTTATTTCTTCCTTCTTTTGAATGGGGGAAGGGAAAACTTGCCGGGAACGATGAGGTCAGTGACCGGTGGTATTGTGCGCTCCTTGCTGATGAGCAAAGGGACGTCTCATGTGCTGGTCTCTGCGTCAGAGAGACGGGCACAGAGCCGCGTGGTGTCCAGCCTGGCAGGGTGCTGCCCCCTGTGCACGCCCCCCACTCCCAGATCGCTCACCAGCTGCGCCGGCTCCAAACCACAGTCTCGCTAATGAGAAAAATATGCGCGAGGTCACCTGGCTGCAAGCCGGCCATCTGCGCTGATGGGTCCGGAAGGGAGGCAGCGCCCTAACACGGCCTGAGGCAAATGGGGTGCATGGGGCAGGGCTGATGTGCAGGAGCAGTTGGGACCCCCAGACCTCAGAGCCCCATGCAGCCCTTCCCTCTTAGGGTACCGATGGGGAAACTGGAGGCCTGGAGATGAGAAACGTGTCCGAAGTCACCAGCCTCAGGACTAGAATCCCGGTAGCTGGTGCTTTAAATATTAAAACAAGGGGTGCCAGGGTGGCTTAGTGTGTTGTGCATCTGACATCAGCTCAGGTCTTGAGCTCAGGGTCCTGGGATGGAGCCCTGCATGGGGTTCAGTGCTCCGTGAGGAGTCTGCTCGTCCCTCTCCCTCTGCTCCTCCCCCACACCCTCTCTCAAAGAAATAAACAAAATCTTAAAAAACATTTATTAAGACAAAACCCAAAATCCTTACAAATAAGGAAGTAAATATAATGGGGGGGGGAAGAGAAAGAATAAACACAGCAAAAGTGTAAGGAAAATAATAAACATTATGCCTGATCCCATACCCCTTAGAACAGCTTCAAACATTTTGGTTTCTTTCCCTCTAAATCATTTTTTAAAATTATCTTTGGTGATTTATTAACAAAACAAAACTTCCCAACTGATGGTTCCCAACCTGTAGCTCTCCTCACACAGTTAAAACCATTTCCATCCCACCGTTAAAAATCACTGGCAATTCGTGACTTTGGGTTGTCCCCATGAACCTCACCTCAGCGGAGCCCCCACTGAGGGATTTGCCTCTAGCAATTCTAAATGGAACTTCTAGAAGTTTCCTGCTTTTAGTTCTCGTTCTTTTTTTTTTTTTTTTTTAAGATTTTATTTGTAGATCATCTTTACACCCAGGGTGGGGCTCGAACTCACGACCCCGAGATCAGGAGTCGCGTGTTCTCCTGACTGCACCAGCTGGGCGCCCCTCTTGTTCTTTAATTTTACATAAGAGACCTGCTCCTTCTCAAACTCCATGCTGTATTAAGGAATCACCTTTGCCTATTTCAGTTTTAAATGGGGCACATTGGGGATTTAAGGGTTCTGGGGATTAAGTCAGGAGTGATCCAAGTCAGTGGGGAGCAGGCCTTTCCAAGCCCCTTCAGAAGAAGTAGCAGCCCTTGGATCTGTTTTATCAACTAGCTTTCCAACCTAATTGTCATCATTACTGCTCGCCCGCTCTGTGCCTGGTATTTTCACGTATCGTCACATTCACTCTTCCCAGCAAGCTTTGGGGGCAAGTGTAGTTATTGCTGCCATTCTACAGATCAAGACACCGAGGCTCAGGGAGGCACAGTGACTCTTCTAAGGTCACACAGCCAGTGAGTGGCAGAGTCGGGATCCAGACCCCGGCAATCTGAGAAAACTGACTATCTCTCCATCTAAGATTCCATGGGAACAAAGAATTTTCTGGCAAGTCTGTAGTTTAGCTCATTTCCTTTTTCTCCAACAGCAGACTTCCTGTAGAGAGGACAAGAGACCCCTGTGGGCTGGAGACATCTTGGAGGGCTTCAAGGAGGAGGTGGGGTTGGAGCAAAGCCAGGAAGAATGGCTTTGCATCAGAGGAGGAAGGCATCACATTTCAATGTGAGAGCATCTGTGCCCAAACTACCTGGGGGTCCAGGTGGAAGCCCCCTGGGAAGGCACTTTGGAGGAAGGTGAGTGAGGTAAGGACAGGTTTTGGAAAGCTTTTTTCTCTAGGAAAGGCCAGAGAAGCAGTGACAGGTATGGTCTTTGCCTCTTGGCCAGGCTTGTCAGAAGAGCCGGGGCCACCAAGTAGGTATAAGCTCCTGGTGATGGGGGCAGATGGGCCTGGTAACCCCAACTCTCCCTAGGGGCCAGCCTGGAGAAAGCCTAGTGTTCCCAGCATAAGAAGAACCCCAGGTTCTCCAACTATGAAGTGCAGCCTCTTTCGAATGAGTGGTGCAACCTAACATAACAGGCCACTGCCTGGGGGTCCAGCAAATCCTTTGTGAAACAGAGTTTTTCAGATTTTAATGATAATTGTTGTAGTGTCAATTTGTTCTGTGTTATGGGTTCACACTCTGCTGGCTGTGGGGACTTAGGTGAGCCCCATAAGATCATCTCTTCCATCATCCCATGGGACTACTAGGTTCCACCGTTCAGCACACCTGGCAGAGATCAGGTGGGAACGTGTTGGGGGAGTTGCTGACAGCTTTCACCCAGCCACACCCGGACATCCAGAGAAAAATTTAAAAAAAAAAATTAAAAGACCTAGAAGATGCTCTGAACAAATGAAGGAAACACCAGGATGGCAGGTGGGATACTTCGATGCTGCCATGAAGTCAGTTGCCCTCTACGTTCACCTGTTAATCCCATGCAAAATCCCAGCTGGAGCTCAAAGACCGTACCAATGTATTTCAAAACGAGGATGGAAGAGTAGAGAAACCTGTGTGATTCAGTCGATTTCGAAAAAGAAGAGCAGGGGCCACTCACTCTAGCAAATCCGAAACAGTCTCCAAAGCTCTGCTCATAAAAGATGTGTAGAACTATCCCGGGAGCAGGAAGACGTGTGGAGCAAGAGATTATCCAGCCACAGACCCTGGGAATTATGACCAGGGAGCACAGGTGGGCTCTGGCCAGTGGGACGGGAGCAACCAGCTCACTCCGTAGTAGAATGAAGTTGGGTCTCTAGATTTTACACACCACATACATTCGGGTTGTATTAAAGACCTCGGTGGGAGATATAAAAGTGAACGAGAGAAATTGTGGCAAAATACCTCTTTATTCTACAGGTGGGGAAGGACCTTTTGCAAAGATCTAAATGGGAAAAAGATTGATGGATTTGATTCCATTAAAATAAAGGAGAGATATGTGTGTGTGTGTGTGTGTGTGTGTGTGTGTGTGTGTATTTAACAACTCTAAGCCAGGGCACCAGACCCGTGACAGAATGAGAGAAGTGTTTGTGATGTCTAAAAATGAGGGATTAATATCTAGAATATACAAGGAATTATCGCAAAGCTACAAGAAAAAGACAGGAAATAATAGAAATACGGTCAAAGGATGTGAATAGGCAGTTCACAGAAGGGGAAACCCAAATGACTAACAAGTAACAAAGAGGTGCTCAAACCCACGAATATTCAGAGAAATGCAAATTGTACCGGAGTGGGTCCCACTTCACACCCGTCCCGGTCCCACTTCACACCCGTCCCTCCGTCCAGTGGGCCAAAATCAGAGCACTGGCTGGCAGTGAGTTCAGGGGAGAGCCTGCGGAAGTGGGACCCCCTCCCCCCTGCTGATGTGGCCCTCCTGGGGCGACTCCTGGTGGTGTCAGGGAAGTAGGTACACGGTTACCCCAGACCCGGCAGTCCCACTGCAGAAAGATCCAAACCCTCCATGAGGCCACAGGGTTGAGCTCAGGGTGGGAAGGGAATGGGAGCAGGGATTGGGGAAAAAAGGAAGCAAGCACAGAGGTTTGCGTAGAGGAGTGTGATTGACTAAAGCTGCCCTATGGGACTGGCCAGCGAACAGCAGGAAAGGTGAGAGGTGGCTCAGTGGGTGAAGCCTCTGCCTTTGGCTCAGGTCGTGATCCCAGGGTGCTGGGATCGAGCCCCGCATCGGGCTCTCTGCTCGGAGGGGAGCCTGCTTCCCCGCCTACCTCTCTGCCTACTTGTGATCTCTCTCTCTCTGTCAAATAAATAAAATCTTAAAAAAAGAGAGAAGTTAGGAAAAAAAAAAAGTCTATTCATACCATTCATACCAGCTAGCAGATTATAAAATACTTGGGAATTATTTACAAAACAGGGGTAGGAGGAAGGATCCTCTTAAGGGGAGACCCTCCTGCCCAGGCCAGAGCGACCCAGTTTGTCATGGGGTGGAGAACTCAGAGGGGACCCAGAGGAGGCAGGGAAACTGAGGCAGGGTAAGGTGTGCCTGGGGAGAGCAGAGCAGAAGGCAGCCATTACATCTTTGCGTCTTTAACTAGAAAGTGGGGACCAGCTGCGTCCTAGCTCCCCTGGGGCCTGACGGGGAGACAGTGAAATGGGGTGAGGAAGGGGGTTTGGAGAGTGGGGTGGAGGGTGGGTGGCAGGTTGGGAGGTTGGGGGCTGGAAGGCAGAGGGTTGGGGATCAGGAGACTTTGGGGCACTCATGCCTCGAGTGAGAAGGATGTTTGCAGGGCCAGGTGAGGCTGAAAGCCAGGAGGAGAATTGAAATCCGTCTGAAAATATGAAGGGCTATAAAAGGAAACCCAGGGACGAGATCAAAGGTCCTCGCACATGTGGGCACGCGGGAGTCCCACAGGCCGCTGGTGGGAGTGTAACCGGGTACAGCCCTTTGGGAGAGGGGTTTGGCAGGACCTAGTGAAAATGAAAATGTGTAAACCCCACTGCCTGGCAGTTCAACTTTCTAGGTTTATGGCTTAGGAGTCTAGGAAGCGCTCAATCCTGTGCTTCGGGGAGGCAGGCACAAGGATGGGCATCCCCGAGCAGGGCCTGGAGCAGAGCTCAACCACCTGCCAGGGGAGGGAGTCCCAAAGCAGGCAGGCAGGCGGGGGAGGGGGCCGCGGGGGTGGGCAGGAGGGTGCGCAGGCATGCGGCCAGCGAAGCACGGCAGGTACAAAGAATGAGCCTGTTCTGAACTCATCAACATGGAAAGTTCTCAGAAACACAGCCAAGGGGAGGGGACGCAAGCAAGGGCCAGAACAGGGAGACTGGTTTTCTACCACTGGGGTAGATGCAGAGGCACGAATCCAGAATGATGCTCCGTGCTGCCCGTTTCAGCCGGGAGGCGGAGACTGGACTAGAAAGAAAAAGGGCACAGTCAGAGGACCAGTTGCCTTTGGGGAGAAGGAGAAGGGATGAGAACTAGGAAGTCAAGAAGGGCTTCGATTTTAATTACAAAATAATTTGAAGCAAAAATAATTCAACAAATACTGAGAACCTACTGTTTTAAATATATATATATATATATATATAATTGGTGTCTGCTGCTTTTCTAGGAGCTGGGGACACAGGAGAGAGCAAACCAGCCCAGGTCCCTGCCATCGCGGGAGAGACAGACAGTACACCGACACAGATTCTAGACGTGCTCAGAGGAAGAGTAAAGCAGCTGTTTTAGTTCGGGGGCCAGAGAAGCCTGTCTGAGGAGGCAACATTTGAGCAGAGGCTGGACGGAAGCGAGGAAGTGAGTCATGTAGGTATCTGGAGGAAGGGTGATGCAGGCAGAGGGAACTGCAGTTGCAAAGGTCTGGTGGTGGGAACGTGCATTGCGTGTTCGGGACCAGCCAAGGGGGGCAGACGGGTGAGAGGTGACGATATGAGGTTGGAGAGGAATGAGGACAGTCTCCGATGTTAACCTTGCTCAGTTCCGGGTGGTGGGAATATGGGTGTTTCTGATTGTACGCTTTTAATTTCTTTTTAATTAAAAAAAAAATCTAAACAACGGCAATGTGAGGTTAGAAGACAGATGGGTGTGAAATACAGCCACCGGGAGGCGTGCAGGAGGGTGAGAGGGAGGGCTGGTGAGGTCCCCCGAGGGATCAAGGGCCGGGCATTCCTGCAGGACAGGCACGCCCTCTTTGTACCATTTAAGGCGTGGATTTTGAATCCGGCTCAGCCCTACTGCCTCCCTACCTGCCCTCGTCTCTGGATAATCCCAATCCTCAAACCTCCGGACAGGAGAGGACCTGGGTCCTAGTCCTAGTCCCCAGATGGCAGAGGAGCCCAGTGATCGTGCTGTGGCTGCCTCTTCCCCACCCGGCGGAAACCTGGCTCCTCGGCCGGGCATCCCTCCTTACAGAGCCCACACGGGCTCACAGCCTTTCTGAACACAGAGACGCTACCTAGGCAGCCGCCCTGGGGCAGAGCTGGCATGGCCGGTGAAGTCAGCCGCTCTGCCCCACCTAGCTCAGCTCCCTCCTGTTATAGGTGAGGAACATGGGATCAAGATCACACAGGGAGGGGCTAGAATGGGAAGTCCCCCGCCCCCCCCCCCCCCCCCCCCCCCCCCGCACCGGACTCTTAGCTGGCCCAGCTTGCAGGGCTTAGAAACTGAGGGGCACGGCGCCTGGGTGGCTCAGTGGGTTAAAGCCTCTGCCCTCGGCTCAGGTCATGATCCCAGGGTCCTGGGATCGAGCCCCGCGTTGGGCTCTCTGCTCAGCGCGGAGCCTGCTTCCTCCTCTCTCTGCCTGCCTCTCTGCCGATTTGTGATCTCTGTCTGTCAAATAAATAAATAAAATCTTAAAAAAATAAAAGAAAGAAAGAAACTGAGGGCTTCGGAAGGGTTGTGGGGAGACCTGCACTCCTTGACCCTCCTCCCCTTTGGAAGGGAATTGGGCGGGGGGGGGGGGGGGGGGGGGGAGGAGCTCTGGCAGGGGGGAGGAGCATCTGGCCTGCTTAGCCCAAGACGGGGCCCTGGGATGGCCAGAGGGCAGAGGCTCAGATGAAGGAGGCAGTTTCAGCGCTCTGGCTAACACCAAGTGTTACTTCCTGTTCGTGATTTTAGGACATGAGTCATCAAGGGGCTGGCCCAGAGCATTTAGGGCGCTGAGATAAGCAGGGCAGTGGGAAGAGAGAAGGTTGCTTGGCCTGGCTGAGGGCCAAGCTAGGTGGGGAAGGGGGGGGTTCAGGCTGCCCAGACAGCCCCTGCAAGGCAGGATCCCACAGGGACCCCCAGCCCAGGTCGGGGGAGGCGGGGGGCGGGGGGGGGAGCTGGCTTCCCGCGGTGAGATCTGAGACCTCCCCGGCTGTGAGCTGCCATTCCCCACCCAGCCACAGCTCCGCCTTCCAAACCGCCCTTGGCCACAGCACCTGCTAAACCCTCTACGTTTCCCAAAAGATAGCCATTAGTCACCTGAGGGTGCGTTCAAAAGCCAGACCAGCACGCGCTCCACAGACACAACAGGCCCCGTGGGGCCCAGGAATCTGCGCGTTTAACAAACCTTCCAGCTAACTCCGATGCTTTCTGAAGCTGGAGAGCCCTTCCTCCGAAAGCCTGGCACACAGTGGGTGTTCAGTAAGTGTCAGCAGATGGGCATGCTGTTCTTGGGCCCGTTGCCCTCCGTGCCAGCTGCCTGCTAAGCAGAGTCGTCAGCTCAGTGGGGAGAGACGGCGCGGGGCTCTCTGAGGGTCACCGGCTTCTCTGGGAAGGGAGGAAAGGCTCCAGGCCCAGGCCAAGAGTGTATCCCGGGCTTACGGCCCTGCGTTGGGGACCAGAGGGCTACAGTCCTATCTGCCGGAACCTGCTTATTCCCCATTGCCAAGGAGCGAAAACAGTGGGCTTTTTTTTTTTTAAAGATTTATTTATTTATTTGACAGACAGAGATCACAAGTAGGCAGAGAGGCAGGCAGAGAGAGAGGAGGAAGCAGGCTCCCCGCTGAGCAGAGAGCCCGACGCCGAGCTCGATCCCAGAACCCTGGGATCATGACCCGAGCTGAAGGCAGAGGCTTTAACCCACTGAGCCACCCAGGCGCCCCAACAGCGGGCTTTTTCTACGCCGTCAGGCTTTGCCGGGTGAGATCAGCATGACCTTGGACACCAAGGTGAGTGGGTAAGGCCTGGGAGTGAGGGATGGACTCACTTCCTGGGGCCTCGACTCTGACCTCCACTCACTCATTCACTCGCTCACTTCTGCACCCTTTCATTTCCTCCTGCAAACGCTAGACCCGTGGTGCAGTCCGGCTTTACCGAGCCCCTTCCTCTGTGTATCGCCTGGCCACCGGGGACACAGCAGGGACCACATCCCTCCGTCCTCTAATCCAGTGGCTGGCTGAGCAGAGTTTCTTGGCCGTCGGGGGACAAAACGCAGTGGAAGGCGCTATTCCCTGTCCTAGCTGTCTAAGCTTGCTCTAAAGCTTGTCTCCTCTACTGCAAGACAACGTAAGTCATCTGGCCCAGGGGACATTTCCAATAACCGCTAGTATCACAATGAGTAAGAGAGGAGAGGGACATGCAACTAGCCATCCCCAGGCGAGTGTTTTCCTAAAGGTCTATAGCACTACCAGACCCTGTCCGGCTTGCTGGGACGTGGTTAAGGGCAAGTTTCACAAGAAGGAGTTGGGCTTCAAGTTGAAGGGACGAGAAGACGATCGCCAAGCAGATGGAAAGGGAGGACATCCCAGGCAGAGCAGCCCTCAACGACAAAGACACGGAGGCGGGGACTCAAGGTTATCCAGGGAGTCCAGGGTGGTTAGAGTATGGGGTAGGGGAGGGTAGGGGTGGGAACCTGCCTGGGAGACAGCCTGGGCCAGGATGTGAAGCCTCCAGCATCTCACCGAGGAGGCTGAGCTCAGTTCTGAAGGCTGCAGGGAGCCACGGGCTAGGGTTGGAGGGGACCCAGGGGTTCTCAGGGTTGGCACCTACGCACAGTTTGGGCTGGGTGCTGTTCTGTGGGTCCTAGGATATTAGCAGCATCCGGGTCTCTACCCACCACCCTGCCTCCTGCAATCGTGACAATCCCAAATGTTCCCCGGACATTGACAGATGCCCCTTGCAGGGCAAAGGGCGAAAATTCCCCCCTTGATTTCAGAACTATTGCATCGGGGGGGAAATGACATGACTGCCTTGTGCTTCCAAGAGCTGGCCCTGAGCACAGAGAACAGAGTAGAGGGACAGAGCCTGGGGGCCAGAGGACCAGCTGGAGCATCACAAGTGAGAAATGGCCAAGGTCAAAGCAGGGGCCGGTCTGTGGGGCAGGAGGAAAGGGCCAGTTGATCCAGACCGAGGCAGGGTGTTAAGGAACTCCCTGTGCTGTCGCTGAGCTCTACCGGATCCTCCGATGGCAGGTACAATATGGTGGGTGCCCAGATTGAAGCCCATCTTGAAGAGAGAGGTCCAGGCCACCCCTGGAGCTGGGCTGAGTGACTGAATGTCACACGGTTCAGCCAGAATCTGCCACTGCCCAACCCCAGCCCAAAGAAGACACATAGAGAAGGGGTTTGGGGAAGGGTGTGGCCATTGTGCTGAGCGCCCCATGCTGCCTCTTGGGGGAGGGGGTGCTTCCCTTTATCTTGGGCAAAAGCGGTGGCGGGGCGGCTACAAAGGACCACTCTGAGAGCTCGGGATCCAAGGGGTTTAGGGCCCACAGGCCTGATAGGAGGTTATTGCCCGCTTTGTTCACTGAGTGCCCAGCACCCCGGGGCAGGCGCGCGGCAGGTGCTCCGTAGAGGTGTGTGACGTGGGAGGATGAGGGTACATGGGCCCGAGGTGGCCGACCTGGGGCAAGACGGGGTACGTGAGCTGTGAGCCGGGCTGGGACAGGTGAAGGGCAAAGGGCAACCGCGGACTCCAGGGAAGAAGCCAGCTTTGGGGCGTCTCTAACCCAAGGTGCTTCGAACTCTGGCCGAGCAGCCCTCATCAGGAGAAGCCTGGAGGACCACCATTCATGCTGGAGGCAAGGGGATGCAGACAGTTGTGGCCCGCAGGAGGCTCGGGCAGCTCCACGAGGGGAGCTGTGGTCAGAGGAATTACCAAGAAAGCCTTCAAGATGCCTCAGAGAGTGAGCCACAGACTGCTTCCAAAAGGCACCTGGGTGGTTCAGTCGTTAAGCCTCTGCCTTTAGCTCAGGTGGGGATCCCAGGGTCCTGGGTGGTTCAATCGTTAAGTCTCTGCCTTTGGCTCAGGTCATGATCCCTGTGTCCTAGGATCAGTCCTCACATCGTGCTCCCTGCTCAGCCGGCAGCCTGCCTCTCCCTCTCCCGCTCCCCCTGCTTGTGTTCCCTCTCTCTTCGTGTCTCTCTCTGTCAAATAAATAAATAAAATCTTTTTTTTTTTTTAAGATTTTATTTATTTATTTGACAGATAGAGATCACAAGTAGGGGGAGAGGCAGGCAGAGAGAGAGAGAGGAGGAAGCAGGCTCCCTGCCAAGCAGAGAGCCCGATGCGGGGCTCGATCCCAGGACCCTGGGATCATGACCTGAGCGAAAGGCAGAGGCTTTAACCCACTGAGCCACCCAGGCGCCCCATAAATAAATAAAATCTTAAAAAAAGGCTCCAATGTGAGTGGGGTGACACCTTCAGCTGCCATAGAACAGAGGGCTGGGGGAGTTTTGGGGGAGCTTCTCCCCGACCATACCTGACAAAGTCAGGAGAGAAGTTGCCAGCTCCTTCCCCTCTGAGGCGAGGGGTTCCAAGGATTCAGCTGGAGAAGGGGCGAAGCTGCCCCCCTGGCCAGAGACTGGAGCTCTGATGAGTTCCCAGGACAGGACTGAGGGTCGTTTCTTGCCTGAGACACGTGGAAAAGCTCCAGGACCTGCCCAGGATTTCATGCAGAGGCTGGGGCTAGGCAGACTCCCACGGCAAATTTAAGGTGGAGTGTGGCTACTTCTTTGGACCAGTGCCAGCTGGCTGCATGCCCCTGTTCTGCTCTCCCCCAGTGGTCTGACCCCACAAACTACATTTCCCAAGTTCCTTAATCAAATATTTCCCACCTTAGGTTCGGCCAGTGGGAGGGACCGGTGGGAGATTAGTGGGAGGGACGGGAGGGACAGGAGGGAGAAGACAGGACTTGACCTTTCCCTCCTCTGTGCTTCTTGCGGTGTCTCCAGCAGAGGCTCTGCCTTCTCCATGGTTCCAGATTCCCCCGATACCCTCGCTCCTGGCTGAGGAGCCGTGGTCTCCAGCCCCAGAGGTGGTGGTGGCTTCTCACGGTTGCTAATCTCTGGGTGGTCTTCCCTTCCCCTAATTGTTCTTTTAATTCCTCTATTTGTAACTAATTCCTCTCTGTTAAATATCCTTTATAATATATATTTTTGTTAACTTTACATTTTTCTTTTGAAATTTAGAGATGGAGAGAGTGCAAGTGGGGTTGGGGAGGTTGGAGAAGGGCAGAGGGAGAGGGGATCTCAAGCAGGCTCCACACTGAGCTCAGAGCCCAACACCGGGCTTGACGTGGGGCTTGAACTCATGACCCTGAGATCATGACCTGAGCTGGAATCAAGAGTCAGTGCTTCACCGACTGAGCCACCCAGACGCCCCCAAATACCCTTCAGAGAGTCACTCGGCAGAGGGTTTGCTTTCCTCTTGACTTGGCTGTTGCCTGCCCCTTGGGTCCAGCTGATGGAGGTAGGATCCCAAGAGGATCCCCACGTTTGGGCGTGAAGGTGCCATTCACTGGGATGGGGAGCCATCAGAGGGGACGAGTCTGTGGGACCCACTGGGTATGAGGTGCGTAGATCATCCATGGAGAACCATTTGCCCCTGCTTCCACCAGGTGACACCCCCACTCCCAGTCTACATCTCTGTCTCACGGATCAGGGAGTCCTTAGCATTCTCAGGTGAGGCTCGTAATGGCCGTAAAGAAGAAATCTTGATGCTAGCTTTAGAGACTGCCTCTCTGCGGAGCTCGGTTTGCGGGCTGTGCTAGCCACAACCTCAGCATATGGCCTATCACTCAGAAATGTTTGGGAACCAGGTAATTTCCCAGACTCCTGGTCAGGAGGTGGGATTTTCCACCCCACAAGTCACTTCTCCGTTTCTCATTCAGCGCCTAGAAGCTCCATCCCGGCTGTCTCCATCATGGCGTTTGTGGCCCACAGGAGAGGTCCCTGAACCTCTTGGGCAGCCTGCTGTTGGGGAACCTCACTCCTCAGAAAGGCCCTGTGTGCTGTGGGCAAGAACTCCCAGGGCTGGGGGAAGACCCTGTAGCCCCACAGGGCTGGCCTTGGCAGTGGCGTTCCCACTCAAAGGGAGAAAGTAAAGACGGCAGCTAGAGTAGGGGCTCAGTCATGAGGTGAGCCCCAGGGAAGCCAGCCAGTCCTTGTGGCCCTTGGCCTGGGCCAGCCCTGCTCTGAGCCCCTCCATTCCTCTATGGCTTTCTGCCCCCGTCTCTGTTTACTTCTCTGCCACCTGGACAAGGGACTTCAGAAAGAAGGCAGCGCAGTGTCTGACTCACTCTCAGAGGGGCTTGAAGAATGTGTAACGATAGAGGGGGACTGGCTGTTCCGTGTGGGTGGAGTGCCGGGCTCTTGATCTCAGGGTTGTGAGTTCGAGCCCCACACTGGGCGAGGAGCCTACTTAAAAGAAAATGTTTAAGGGTAAATGAGCAAATGAATGATAGTAACAGCGGCGAATACAATAAACAGTTTATTTAGTCACTGATATATTTTGCAAGCATACACACATATGTCCTATATACCGTATGTAGTAGATAGCTTTTACTTTTCAGAAAATGCAACCGTGGGGGCGCCTGGGTGGCTCAGTGGTTTAAGCCGCTGCCTTCGGCTCAGGTCATGATCTCAGGGTCCTGGGATCGAGTCCCGCATCGGGCTCTCTGCATGGCAGTGAGCCTGCTTCCCTCTCACTCTCTCTGCCTGCCTCTCTGCCTACTTGTGATCTCTCTGTCAAATAAATAAATAAAATCTTTAAAAAAAAAAAAAAAAAAAAGAAAATGCAACCGTGTGAGGTTAGTGGAGAGACTCACTCAGGCGGCTCTAGTCTAAATGACTGAATTATGTAGAACACCCGTGGTCCCCCCAGAACTAGTGTCGCTTCTGGGAGATGTTTTTCCAAGCACAGGAGTGGGGAGCCTGCGGGAGGTGGGAGGGGTTGGGGATGGGGACACAGGCCGGGTTTGAGAGGCCTAGCCTGGGGGCAGCAACAAGCCTGGTGGGAGGGGGACTTGCAAGGGAGGCGTCCGAGGAGGCTGAGGGTGCCCGAGGCTGGGAGTGGCTGGCGCTGGCGGGACCGACCCGCAGATGGGTCGGTCGGTGGAGCGGGGCTTGGGGCTGGGCCCCGAGGTGGGAGGAGAGCCCGGCTGGGGGTGCGGGGCCGCACGCGGCCGAGGGGGCGTGGGAGGAGGCGTGGCGGAGAGGCCCCGCCCCGCCCCGCCCATCGCCGGCCCCGCCCCGCCACCTGCCTCCCTCCCGCCGCCCGCGCTCGGGGTTTCGCTTTCCGTCCCAGGCGCCGGAGGCTGCGGAGCGCGGAGAGGAGGCGAGAGGGCGCGACAGTCCGGGACGGCGGGACTCGCCCGCGCTCGGCCGCCGCCGCCCGCACCATGGCGCCCGCCGCCGTCTGGGCCGTGTTGGCCGTCGGACTGCAGCTCTGGGGCGCGGGGCACGCTGTGCCTGTCCAGGTGGGTGACTCGCGCGGCCCTCAGCCCCCCGACTGGCGCGCACACCCCCGTGCCGGGGCGCCCTCGCTGCGCTCCCGCCCGGGCGCCGTGCGGGGGCTCGGGGCCACCGGGGCGCCGCCCTCCGCCGGCCAGACGGACGCCGCGCGCGCGCCTGGACCCCTGCTGGGCGTCCTCTCCCTCCGGTCCCCGAGGCCGGTGTGGCACACGTGCGCTCGGGCCACCCGAACTTTGGTCCCCGCGGCGCAGCCCCGCGCCTCCGCCCGCGCAGGCCCGGGTGTTTGGGGGCTGGCAGGCCGGCCCTGGGCTGATCCCCGCTACAGCCCGGACCCCAGCTCGAACACCCCTGCCTGCCTCTCGCGGCGGGGGGCGGGGGGGTTCGTACTGGGGCGCTGTCCCCACTGCGGACGCGGGCACCCTCTTCAGACTTCCTCCTCCTCTGGGCTATGGTTTTCCTCTTTCTTAGAAATACCAGGGTTGTGCGCCTGAGAGAACAGGGCCAGGTGTGCAGTAAGCGCCTAATAAGGGCACGGGAGGACCGCCGGCTGTTTCCTGAGCTCTTTGCACAGACCCCCTCCCCAGGATCGACTTGAGGTGTCCCGCGACCATTTCAGAGCCAGTTCTCTGTGGGCTCTGGGTGATGGGGAGGAGACAGTGTCTTCACCTTCTCCTGGGCTGAGCTCTGGGTGCACAGGAGGTGAGGGGGGACTTCTGGGCTGGTTATTAAAGTCAGACCGGGTCCCTTAGGGACTCTAGGAACATGAAGAAAACAGGTCAGTACCTGCGTCCAGTAGCAAGGCAGAGTCTGCAAAGGGATGGCTTATCCTTTGCCTTCTTTGGCTGTCTCCATACTCTGGTAAGATAGAGTAACCCCATTTCACAGAGAAGGCAAATGGAGGCTCTATGTATTTCATGGAAGGGCCTGGGGACATGGGGGCACTCTTCCTTTAAAGGGGGACATTTCTCCCTCCACATGATCCCTCCTCATGATCTTACCCTGATGGACGTGCAGTGTGCCGACTCAGGTGACTTTCTTGACTGGGACGAGGGTGGCAGGTGGCATTGACTCTTGTGGTAACGTGAAATGATTCACCGGCTGCGGCTAGAGGCTACTTTCGAGTCCAGTTCTTGAGGGCAGAGGATGGAGGCTGTCAGAACAGAATTGACTCAGCAGCAGTGGGTGCCAGGATGTGCCCTGGGGGACTGCCCAGAGGTTGTCCTGAAAACAGAGGAGGGTCAGGAGAGAGTCCCGGATCTGAGAGCCTGAGCGCAGGATCAAGTCACAGACTCAGGCCTCAAGAGGTGTTGTCCTGCACTGGGGAACCCTGGGGTCATGGGAGCCCCTCGGGAAGGGCTTCTCTTTGGGGCACCAGGCCCGAGTCCTGGAGTAGTGTGAGGGGTCCTCCGTGTCTCACTTCCCAGCCCTCCTGACCAACAAGTTCCCTCCCCCTGGGACTATTTCCATAGCCTCTGGGGCTGGTCTCCTGGCCCCTGCTGCCTCTCCCACTGGTCTTCCTTGGTGGCCTCACTTCTCTTTCCCTGCCTGAGAAGTCTCCTATGGTCCCCATTGGCGGAGGCAGCAGTTCCTCCCAGTGTCCCAGGTTGGAGTGGGTCAAGGGTCTGGATTCTTTCTGCCACCTTTCTGCATCCGTACTCCACATCCAGTGAGATGTGGTCCTTGAGCCGTCTGTCCCCTTTTCATGGTACTCCCCTTGCCCCCTCCTTCAGGGCCTTTCCCACATGCCTCCCCCGTCCAGGAAAGCCTTTCCTCATTCTCCCAGTTGGACTGAATCTTTGGCTCTTTGTTCCTCCTAAGGACAGACTCTGTTCTGCTTTTTAATATAGTTGTGTCTTATCTACCTCGACCGATGGGAATTTTCTCGAGTGCGGGGCCTGTGGGGGCCTCTTCCTTGTTAGGACCGCAGTGGCTCCTTTTTTGGAGCGGAGTGCCAGGCACTGTCCGAGCCCTCCCGTGCAGAACCTCACTGAGAGCTTCCTTCCAGCAACTCCTGAAAGGGCCTTGCCGGTGTTTGCATTTGGAGATGTGGAAGCTGAGCCCCAGAGAGGGGTTGCAGAGCTGGGGTAGGTCAGGGGCTGCGGCGATTTGCACGCAGGTCTGCCTGATTGCAGAGCTCTGCTGTACCCTCCCCGTGTCTGGATGCCCCCCCCCACCCCCCGCACCCGTCAGGTCCCGCGCCCTCACTGTGGACTCAGGAATGTGGGCTGTGACTCACTGGAGTTGCTGAAGGAGCCCCCAGTAGACCCGACCTGGCTGCGGGGGTGGCTGACTCACTGCCATTAGGCTTTTGGCTCCTTTAAAAGTCACATTTGCTGGCTGGCGTGGAATGCATCGGCCCTCCGTCCAGTCATTCACTCATTTATTCGGCAAAAAAAGGGCAGGAGAGTCGGCACTGTGAGTGAGCCCTTGGTGCCCTCTGATGGTGGTGGGTAGGGCCCCCAACTGTCTGTCTGGCTGCTCGTGGGCAGGGATGGGGTCGGGCCCACCTCCCAGTGCAAGTCTTGAGGCTGAGGGCTCACCCGCTTGCCTCTTCATTACCCCGGGGGCCCGGGGCCAGCTTGAGTTAAAGAGAGAGGTTGGGGCTCCCAGACTGGCCTGGGGATGGTGGCCTCTGGTGTGGAGATGGGTGAGCAGTGTGCCTGTGGTCCCAGGATATTCCTTTGGCCCCTGCCTGACATCCCAGAGGGGGACCTGGGTGCTGAGTGAGAACGTGGCCTGGTGGCGGGGGCGCTCCCTCAGAGGGCAGTGGGCAAGCCGGCCAGGCACTCCCAACGCATATGCCATTCATTCCTTCCCCCAACATTCAGGGACACCTACTCCAAGCCCACCCTAGTGCTGGGCTCTGGGAACGTCGAGATGCCCATGACCCGGCTCCAGGCCTCCAGCAGCCGCATCACCAATGGTCACGGACCTAGGCTCTGCCCCTACCTGCCCTCGTGACCTCATGACCTGGGCCAAGTTGGGGAGCCTCCGTTTTCCCGTCTGTGGGCATGGAGAGCATTTCCCGCCGTGCTCTCCTTACAGAGCTGAGTGGGTATGAAAGACATTGCAGCATGAATGGCTGAGAACCTGCCTGGCATTCTTTGTCGGGTGGTGACCCTCACTGCCTGCCGTCCTGGAGCCTGAGCCAGGGGCTCCTGGAGAGCCATTCCTCCCCAGGGCTGGGAGATATTTTATGGTCCTAACCATCTAGTGCTTCCTGGAGGAATAGCCAGGAAGGTTGTGTGTTGGGTGGGGAATTTTGATGCCAACCATGGTACATGTATGTTTGTGTGTGTGTGTGTGTGTGTGTGTTACATTGAACGCCAGTTCTCAGTTTTACGCCACACTGGCTGCTTCTGTGGTCCTTGAGCGTGCCGTACACCAACAACTACCGCAGGGCCTTTGCACTTGCCTTGCCTTTCATCCTGGAAGTTCCTCCTTTTGAGATCCCTAGTCTCATTCACTCTGCTTCTTTCTGCTCAGATGAATTCTTCTCAGCCCCTCTCTTACCATCCTTGCCTGGCCTGCTTTGTTTTCTTATATAGCACCCATCAACCTGTTCTGTTTCTTTCGCTTTCCTTGCGCCTTCCTCCTGGAATGTGAGCTCGGTAAGGGCAGGCACCTGCTCGCCTCTGGAGACTCGCAGCCTAGAACAGGGTTTCTAGTGCTGCTGACATTGGGCCACATAGTTGTCGTGGGGCCATCCTGTGTCTTGTAGGGTGTTAAGCAGCATCCCTGGCCTGTACCCCCTTGATGCCGGTAGTAACCCCCCCTTCCGTTGTGTGACGATTAAAAACGTCACCAGGTAGTGCTAAATGGCCCTTGGGGAAGATGTTGCCCTGGCTTAGAATAGGGCCTGGCATGTAGTAGGTGCTAAAAAGTATTGAATAAATGAGCAACAACGTTCCTTTGACCTTTATTATGGCCCTGTTTTATGAATAAGACAGGGGAGTGAAAAGCCAGGCGTGGCAGGGCTGGAGTCCAGTGTGTCACCCTTTGGCTGGGATGTTTCTCTGGGCTCCTGTTGCTCTTGGGTCCTCTGAGCCTAGGGGTGCTCTCCCTAAAGTGCTCCCTCCAGTCCTGCACTTCCCCACCCGAGCCCCGTGATGGGGCCACCCACTGGCAATGACTCAGGGTCCCGGTAGGCATGTGACCTGCCCAGAAGCAGGCAGGGAGGGGAGCTGGGGGTTAGGGAGGAGAGAGGGGTGCCACCAGGGGAACGGGAACAGAGTAGAAATGTTGCCTCTCCCAGTTCCGGATGCACAGACGGGCCAAGGGGAAGCAGTATTGATGACCTAGGGGAGGGGCCCAGGCCTCAGAACCAGGCAGACCTCAGCTCAGATCCTGACTCTGCTGTTTACAGGCCGTGTCATTCTGTCTCTGGGAGTCTCTGTGTTCCCCTCTGTAAATCGGGGAACAACCCCCACCTCCGTGGCTGGCAGTCAGGGCTGAAAGTGACCCACGGGCCACAGGGCTCCCGAGTGGCTAACCGAGTGTCTGTGGTTGTGCGGGGCCTGACCTGACTCTGGGTGGAGGGGCGGTGCTGGGGCTACGACAGAGACCACCGTGGAGTGTCTGAGCCGTGGGGCCCCAGGGTGTGGGGGGTCGACCTCCAGCTTCCTAGAGCTTCTATCCAGCGTTCCTGAGCGCAGTTCAGTCTGCCTGCCTTTTCCTGGCTGTCTTTCCTACCCCAGTGCTCCTTGCTGGGCCTCTCTCACAGCCCTTGTCCAACTGCCTGGCCCTGACGGTAGCATGTGGCCACGCCCGGGCGGTCAGGGAATCACACCCCTACTCCGTCCATGAGTTACAGGTGCTCTGTGTCCCTTGAGGGTGAGTTGTGTGCACATTTGGTGCAGTACAGAGGTATCTAATGGTCTGGCTGCGAAGGGGATGTCCTGGCTGTGAAGGGGTTGTCCTGGCCTCAGCTTTCCTGTCTGCAAGATGGGCCTTTCAGGCTATCTCTAAGACCTCTTCCATTTCTAACCTCTGTGATCTGGAAGGGAGGATCCCCCAAGGCCATGCTGTTGGTTCTCCAGCCCCCAAGGGACTGCTGAGACAGCAAGGCCCTGAGGAGGGAGCGCTGGCCTGGGTGTCCGGAGAGCAGAGCTCCCCGGCTTGCTGTGTGACCTCACTCGGGTTACTTAGGTTCTCTGGGGCTGAGCATCCCCATCCATCAAACCTCGCACCGCTGATCCCAACACTCTCTTTGGAATGCTGGGGAAGCGCCAGCTTTGCACAGGGTTGCCAAAGGCCACAGACCGAGGGGGGAGGGGTTCCAGAAGTTTTCCCAGGAAGGAGAGCCCAGCACTCCCCACTGTTCGTATCTTGGCTTCCCAGACTGTCTTCCGGCTGACCTCAATCCCGCTTGCTGTGCCTGGAATGCTTTCCTCGGCTCAGGCACCGCGGGCATCAAGAATTCCTGGCTGCCTGTCAGCTTGCTGCCAAGACAAGACGCGGAACCTGCAGGCAGAACAGGATTCGTGGGTTTCCTGCCTCCCTGCCCCTTGGTAAAGTTCAGCAGCCAGCGCCGTCGGGGCCCCAGACAGTGGGTGAGGCAGTGCTGTGGGCATCCACTGCGGCGCCTGCTGTCTGCGAACCCACAGGTTCAAGGAAGCCTGGGAGGGAGGGAGGGTTTCCTCAAAGAACCCCTTTGTCACCTGACATGGGCATAGGCCCTCCCCGCTGGTTCTCAGTCCTGCCAGGCCCCTGCACAGCCCAAGGCTGTGGGCACGTGTCCCCTCTGCTGGGATGTCGACTGTGGGGCCAGGACGCTGAACCCCACCCCTGTGGGGCCCGCGGTCATTTTCCACCGTGGCGTGTTGTGAGGTCACGGGATGGGGGCAGTGACGTCACTGTGGTTTGGGGCTCTCGGGTTGCGCACCCAGTCGGAGGAAGTGTCTGTTTACCGACTGGGGTTCGGAAGAGCAGGTTTCCTTCTGCCCCAAATGTGAGCCGTGCTGGGGGAGCGGGCTAGGGAGGGGGGCAGCTGCCCAGGAGGCCCCAGGCTGCCGCTGTGGTCTTGCCTTCGCCCTGCGTGACACCGTCCTGCCCCTCTGAGCCTCCGCGTCATCTTTGCCGAGGGGGAGGCCATGTCTCTGGTGTCACCTGGGCAGGTTTATGATCACTAAACTGTTGGTTCGCTTTCTAGAACAGGAGGGCCCATCGGCCCGCTCTTTCGCACCGCGTGAGGCACGTGGGCACGGAGGGAGCCTGCGGGACCCACCGCCCAGGCCCCGGGGGGCCGCCGCCCTCCTCGCTTTGGTAGCAGACGCCGGGTGGGCACGCGTGGGCGAGATGGGCAGCGCGGAGTGTGCACTGACTTCAGGGGCACAGGCGCAGTCTGCCTCTGGAGCGCTGGGACCTCAAGGGGCCAGAGACAGCGCAGAAATCCCCAGGGGCTTTTGTTTGTTTTCCTTTGCTGTCCAGACAGTGGCTCAGCCTCTGTTTCACTCTGAGCTTGGCCTTGAGTGGGTACGGTGGCCGTGGCCACAGACCTAGGGAACTGAGTGGGCCTGGCCGGGGGTGGGGGGAGCGGGGTGGGAAGGGATTTGGGGACAGGCAGGCAGGCTGTGTGCCGGTATGTTCTGGGCCGTCCGTGGGAGGCCCTGTCAAACGCTCATCAGGACAGATGCCAGAGGCTGCAGACGGACTGGAGCATTAGGCTGGGAGCTGGGGGTCCGGTCCTGCCTCGGCCTCCCGCTCTGGAAGGCTTGGCCGGGTTCCTTCTCACCGAGCCTCAGCTGCCCGGGCTGGGCATTGAGAACAGCAAGGAGCTCGCATGCCCCTGCCTTTGTGTCCTTTGGCCCCAAGTGTTAGGCTGAGGAAGGTGGTGCGGGGTGGGCGTGGCATGCAGGTCTGACCTCCATGTGGCCCCCACGCAGAAGGCCCCGGTCTGGACTTGACAGTGACTCTCCTGGGAGGGGCTCCCAGCACTTTAGTTCACAGGATCTGCCCCCTCCTTCCCCCCACCCTGCATCCTGGGCCCCCTGGCTGTCCTTCCTCCTGCTGACCCATGGCCCTGGGGCTTCTGTCTGCCACTGGCAGAGACTCCGGGTTGGGCTTATTCCTGGCGAGCTTGTTGCCTGCTGCTTCTCCTCCTGCCCCTTCCTGTCCTGCGTTCCTAGCTGTCCCGAGCCCCTCCCTGACCTCCCAGCATGACTCCCTCCCTGTCCTCCCAGCCATCGCCCCCCCCGCACCCCCGATGGCTTCACTGTCTTCCAGGCCTGGCCCCTTGGTCACTGCCCTCATCTTTTCTTGTCACTTTCCTGGCTCTGCCCACCCATCCTGTCCTCTTCCAGGTCCTCCTTCTGCAGTGACCCCACAGGGATGCCTCTAAAAGCTGAGCCCCGAGCCCTGAGCGGGATGGGGATGAGCAGACGCCGGGGGGGGGTGGTGTGGAGGGAGGCACGGAGGGGACAGTAGCTGGACTAGTCCTGCGGGAGCTAAAGCCTCATGAGGAGAAGGGATGGCCCACGAGGCTGTAAGCTGCTCGGGGCCGTTAATGCGAGTAGTTAATGTAAATGTAAATGTAAAGTGGGAGTACCTGTGATTTGGGGAATGTTTACTAAACACCTTACATGTCTCTCTTTTTTTATGATTTTATTCATTTATTTGAAAGAGCATGAGGCAGGGGGAGCGGCAAGCAGAGGGAGACGCGGGCTCCCTGCTTGGGGAGCCCCATGTGGGGCTCGATCCCAGGACCTTGAGATCATGACCTGAGCCGAAGGCAGATGCTTCAACGACTGAGCCACCCAGGCGCCCGGGACTTTACTTGTCTTATTTCACTCACTCCTCACCGTAGCCCCCCCGAAGTGTATACTGTCTGAAAAGATTGACGTTTATTGACCTCATTTCTTAAACAAAAAAACTCTCATGCTGCTGGCTAATAAGGGGCAAGTCTGAATTCAAAGCCAGGCAGCTTCACTCCAGAGTTCCCATTTCGGCACCGCCCTCACCTCCTATCAGGGGTTGAGGCAATGGGGAGCTATGGATAGTTTTAGAGCAAGGGAGTGACTAGAGCAGAGAGTGTCGTCGGAAGATCACTCTGGCCTTGGTGAGTAGACCAGGTGTGGTGGAGACTGTAATGTAGTTGAAGCCAGAGTTGCACCAGAACAGGAAGCAAGCAAGCAAAGGACCTTTTCAGGTAGGAAAAGGAGCCTTTGGACTAGACCCAAGACCTAGCGTGGGACAGAGATACTCAGGAGGAAGAGGAGTTGTCTCTCTCCATCCCATCCTGAAACACAAGGCACGTCTGCTTTCAGCCCTGCCCCAGCCTGAGGCCAGCGATTCTGGTCATGGTCAGCCTCATGCATTCCTGGAGCTGTCACTGGGAGCCACAGGGTAACCCTGGCCTCGGTCCCCTGGGCTCCTGCTGGGGTGCTATGAGACTGGGCAGGCTGGCCCACTCATCCCAGGTGTGGTGTGAGATGCAATGTGCCCCCAGCTGGCGGGGGGCAGGACTTCTGGGGGACCTCGCTCTGTTGCCAGGGACCCCAGGGACCCTGAGCTCCTCTCTGAGTTTCCCTTTTCCCCCTCTGTAAGGTGGGGATGAAAGTGTCTCTGCCGCTTCCCACTGGGACTGGGAGAGTGCAGTGAATGGAGGGCTGGGGCTGACCTCCAGGGGTGGGGGGCGTGCTTCACGGGGCCAGGCAAGGGTCTCCTGTCTGCCCTGAGTCCTCACAGCCCCCTGGCGAGGGGGACCATCACTACCCCGATTTTATAGGTGGGGCAGCTGAGGCACAGAGGTTCAGCCCCGTGCTCAGGCTCTCAGCTCCCTGGAGGCAGAGCCAAGATTCCACCCCAGGTGGTCGGGAAACCACCACCCGGATGTAACTGTGGTCGCCGTGGCTCTGAGGGTGGCTCTAAGGGACCTTATCTGAAAGTTGGTCTCCCCCAACTAGGGACACACCTCTCCCTCTCTCTCTGTGAGCCATTTCCTGCCCCGTTCTCATGCTGGTTCCAACTCATTTCAACTAACTGAAAACGAAGACTTTTGCTTCTGTTAAACAGTTCAGCATCTATTAGGCACCTGCTGTGTCCCGTGCCCCGGGCCTGGAGCAATGAGTAATAAAAACCCAGCAAGTAACACTTGGCTCTTACTGCCGTTGAATCATAATGGCCCTATGTGGTGGGGACTGTGTTTGTCCCCATTTTGTAGATGATCCGAGGCTGCAGAATGGCAGAGCTGGGACTAAAACCCGGGTGTCCGGCTCGCAGCTCCTACTACTGTGTGCAGAGAGGGGCTTGGAGCCTGTCTTGGAGGGGGAGACACTGCAGAATGGACAATGAACCGAACAGTGGTCTAGACGAGCACCATCGAGATCTTCCCAGGTTGTGCCTGGGGCCTTCAGGAGGGACCTCCAGCCCCATCTGGGAGTTTGGGGAAGGTTTCCCTCAGGTGAGAGTGGAGAGGACTCTTTTTTTTTTTTAAGATTTTATTTTATTTATTTGACACAGAGAGAGAGAGGTCACAAGTAGGCACTGAGAGAGAGGAGGAAGCAGGCTCCCCGTGGAGCAGAGAGCCTGATGCGGGACTCGATCCCAGGACCCTGAGATCATGACCTGAGCCGAAGGCAGAGGCCCAACCCACTGAGCCACCCAGGTGCCCCTGGAGAGAGAGGACTCGTGAAAGAAGTGGGGAGTTAGCAGGGGGTGTGGGGGAGGGGGTGGGTGTCCGGATGTTGGGACAAGGGAGCGGCAGGAGTGAAGGCATGGGAGGAGCGGGAAAGAGCCAGATGCCGCCCTGTCTGGGAGGCCGTGGCGGGGATGCCCGGGCCCCAAGCTGGGGACATCGAGCTTGGGCCTGAGGGCCGTGGAGCCGGTGGTTTTCAACGGGGCCCGCTTGGCTATAGGAAGGTGGCGTGGGGTCCATCTGACGGGCCTGGGGACCCAGAGGGAGGGGCTGTAGCTTGCAGGGGAGGCAGGAACAAGGTGCGTGGAAGGGGGGGGCACACCGTGGTGTGTGGGGGGCTGCGGGGATGGGAAGGGGCGTCCTCTGCTGCGGGGCGCTCGGGGGTTGGGACCACACCCTGCTAGATTCGAGCCCTGGTGCAGCGCACAAAGCCGGGTCCCCTAGCCGGATACCAGCCCAGGTTTCCTGTCTGCCCCGGGGCTCACTTCGGAAGCGACATCACAGGCAGGAGACAGAGAGTGGGAAGTGTTACCCCGGGCCACCGCCTGTGATGTGGTCCCTCTCTCCATGACGGCAGACGAGCCTCTGTGCTCTGCTGCCCCAGCGGTGCCGCGGGCTTGGCCCGGCCTCATGTGGCTGTCCCTCCCCACTGCCCCCCGCAGTCCCCGGGTCTCCCGCAAACCCCCATGAAGGAGCCGCGGACAGCTCTGCCGCCCACCACCTCCCACGGTATCACGGGGCCCCAGGGGGCTGCCATGCAAATGATGGGGTTTCTCTATTGCTTGAAGATGGTTTCCACCTGTGGAGGGGTCCCTCCGCGTGGCTGTGGCCTCTGCCCCTGGGACCCCGGACACCCTTCTGGGCGAGTCACTGCGGCCTCCCTCCTTGCTCGCTGAGTGTTCTCAGAGGGGTCACTGTCCCTCTCGGGGCCCCTCTTCTATAAGACGGAGGAGTGAGACAAGGCCACAGGGTATAAAACTGTCCAAGGCCACGGGGAAGCGGACGAGGCGTGACGAACTTCTGTCTGCCACGTGTTGGCTTTCTGTTCTTGGACCTAGTATGGAATCTCCAGGGGCCTCTATGGCTTTGTCCCTAAAATGGGGTAATAGTGACCTCCTTGTGCCGGTGCAGGAATAAAGGAGAGAATGCGTGCAGAGCGCAGTGCTGTGTGTGGACAGTAGGCATCTCTCCTGGGTGTGCACCGTCTCCCTGTCTTTCCGGCTCTGTGCAAAGGGCAGGTGTGAGAGGCGCGTGCCCCTCCCCACAGCTCGAAGCCTCTCCCTGGGTCCCCTGCCCTTCTTCTCCCCTTCCAGCCCTCTTCCCGCACACACAGGGGTGCTCCGGGGGGAGGCCGGGACTGTGATCCCTTCCTAATAATACAGGCATCTAAGCTGGCGTGGGGAGGGTCTCCAGAAAATTCGAAAGCCTCGAAGACCCCGAAGATGTTGTGCTCACAGTGGCAGGAAGAGCAGAAGGCTGCTTGCCGAGTGCTCTGGGAAGACCCTGCCTGCTGGCAGCGCTTCTACTTCCCCGGGCCCGCCCGGCTTTGCCTTCCTCTCTCTCACTGTCTATATATAAATAGGAGGAGGGACGGAGGGCCGCCACCTTGGGGCACATACAGGGCCGGGGCTGTGCTCCAGGAGCGGGAAAGACAGGAAGTCAGCTGGGGCAGGGTTGCCCAATTCCCCCGGAGGGCTGACTCAGACTCCAGAGTCAGGCTGGCGAGGCCGCCCCTCCTCTGCCGGCCCATGGCCCCGGTGCGGTGCCGTGTCCACCTTGAACTCCCTGCGGCTCCTCCAGGAGGGAGTGAGTGGGGAGGGAGGAGGTCAGGAGGGGAGGGGGACAAGGGCAGGAAAAGGAACTTCTGACTCCTCAGGTTGACTCTCATCTGATTATAGCTTTGGCCCCAGCAGGCCTCCGAGGCTCGCTTGGTTTCAGGAACCCACTGCCATAGTACTGTCCCTTGTCCTGGACACTGTGTCCCTGGGTTTTGGCCGCTCACCCAGGCTCTTCATCTTGGGGTCCCGTCACCCCTGCAGGTGCTCCCCTGGAGCAGAGCTCCTTTGAGACCGCCTGAGGCAACTACCCCCAGGAAGCTCGCCTCTGGCCCATGGGACACCCCCCAGCCCCCGCCCCGATGAGGCGTCCACCCCACTGTCTGCCGCGGTCTCCTGACTTGAGCTCCTCGAGGAGTAGGCCTGGGGTTCGCCTGTGGGCGGCCCTGTAACTCCAGTGGTCACAGGGCAGTCTCCCCACACTTGACCTCAAGGTGGGAGGGAACGACCTTCTTCCCAAGGCCCACATGAGCCATCCTGCTTCTCACGGGCTCCGGGCAATTTGCTGGCCACCTTGTCCTCGCCTCGTCCATGTTCAGCTGAAGCCAAGCGGAAGGGGCGGGTTCTCACATCCCGTCTGCAGGGGTCTGCAGCTCACAGCCTTTGCACACCCTGAGAGCGCCGCCGGGGGGTTCCCCTGGGAGCTGGGCAGCAGGTGATGGGCCCACGTTCAGACCCCCTGCCTTTGTTCCTACAGCAGCCCCCGGAGGAGGCAGGGCAAAGCTGTGTGTCACCATTTTACAGGTGACAGTGTTGAGGCTCAGAGGCGGTAAGTGACACCCGCAAGTCACCCAGGACCAGCACGTGCACCCAGACACTCTGACTCTCCTCCTGTGATACCAGGTTCTGTGTCTCGGGTTCCTCTCCTTCCCGAGGCCCCCTGCACCTGCTGCCCTCACCCTGGGGGAGGGAGTGAGGGGGGAGGTGGGGGCCTGCCAGTCCCTCCCAGCACTTTCAGCCTGGCCTCCCACCCCTGCACCCCCTCCTGGCTCATTCAGTCTTTCCGCCTCGCACGTGGGCAGGCCACTCACTCACCTGCCCGGCCCTCTGGGTCTGCCAAGGGGCCTGAGCTTTCTGACACCCGTTATTAAGAAGCCACAGCTGGAAAGGGCTCAGAGCACGGAGGAGGCCCACAGCACCATTTTCCAGACCAGGAAACTGAGGCACAGAGAAGCCAGTTACTGCCCTCAGAAGGCGGGGTGCCTGAGTAGGACAGGGAGGACCTCTGGGTGGGCCCAGGGGCGTTGGAGTCCAGTCTCCCTGGGAGCAGGGGGAGGAGATGAAGACCCCAGCTTGATGCCAGGGAGGAAACAGGGCTGGAGACAGGAGACCGTCTGAGGCAGAGTTTCCGTCTGTGACTTCAGAGGACGAACAGCGCTGACCTCACAGAGCTGGGACAAGGTTGGAGAGAGGCGGCGGGGCGTGCAACCAGCTCTGCATGATGCTTGGCTCGGAGCGAGCTTGGGAGGAGGCGCTGCCCCCGTGTCTGTGTCCTGCCCCCATGTCTGTGTCCTGCCCCGGTGTCTGTGTCCTGCCCTCGTGTCTGTGTCCTGCGCCCGTGACTGTGTCCTGCGCCCGCACCCTGGCTAGCTGCCTGGCCCCCTCCCGGCCTCCTCCTGGCCCTGCCTGGGACACACCACACCCATCCTCCTGATTGATGCCTTCGGGCCCAGGCGGGGCGGGAACTGGGATAGGGTCATTGCGGTAATGCCCAGCTCCTGGAACGCTGGTGTTCCCTACCCTCTGTTGAATGAACGAACGTTTCCACTTCTGTCCCTGACTTTCTCCACCGTTCAGTGGGAGGTCGCTGTGGTGTCTGAGGCCCCTGCGGGCCCCCAGCGGCTACACCTCCTTCCTGCCCCCACTTCTGGGCCCCGATCTCCTTTTCCTGGGCTTCCATGCATCCTTCCAGCCCTTGGCAAAGCTGAGGCTAAGGACGGATCCTCTCGGGAGCCCCGTGACACAGGCAGTTCTGGGAGGAGCCAGGTGTCAGGTGGCTGCTGCCCCTGCCTGCTGCAGAGGACCGGCCTGTTCTGAGGTTCCTGTTGTGGGGGGCGGGGGGGTTCCCCTTGGAAACCAAGTCAGGGCTGAGGTCAGAGGATGGTGAGCTGAGGCGAGAGGGGTCCCCCGCCCTGGGGTGTGTAGGAAAGAGCTCGAGTGACAGACAAAAACTGTGCACCCCTGTGAGCTGGGGCCCTGGTCCCCGCATGGCACGGAGGCAGATGAATGGGGGCCAAGGGCGCTGCAGTGACCCGGGGATGAGGAGCTGGTGCCTTCAGTTGTCCTGAGGAGGGGAGGAGGACTTCTGCAGTGGGACTAGTACGAGAGTCACACCCCAAGTCCGCCCCACCCTTCTTGGATGACCTCAGACAAATGACTTGATCTCAGTCCACTGTGAGATGGGCACACGCCCACCGGCATTTGGGGGGCAGAGGTAGGGAGTGGGTGCTTGGCGCACAGTAGGTACTTGGCGCACAGTAGGTACTTGGCACACAGTAGGTGCTTGACGAAGATCCTGTTGTTTTCCTGCCTCCTCCAAAGGCCAGAGCTGAGAACCTGGAGGAGTGACGGAGGCCACGTGGTGGGAGGGAGTGCTGAGCTTTGGGGGCACCTGGGGTCCCGGGTCTGTGTCAAGGTGGAGGGGAAGCTTGGGCCCCATGTTCTGGGGACCCCCCACAGGAAGGGAGGCAGGAGAGGACGGGCGAGGAGTGGCGAGCTTCACCTCTTGTCACCTCCCCTTTAGGCACTTCCCCTCTGGGCGGCTGGGAGGGTCCGAGGGGAGCCCCCATGGGGCCACGCATCTGGCGCTTCGTACAGTTGGTCCCGGGAGATGGCAGGTGCTCAGTTCGCTCTGTCGGGGGTGGGGGGGCATGTTGAGCAGAGGAAAGGCAGCTGCAACCCTGACATGAGGGTAGACGAGGGGGGCCCTGATGGCCTCCTTGCGCATGGTCCTCTGTCAGCCTGTCACCAGCTAGGCCCGGGAATGGCCTAGAACTTTGGGGAGACCAGGGAGGTGGCTTTGCTTCTCTTGGTCTCTATTCCACACAATCAGGGGTGCCTCGTACACTGTGTGTTAGATAGGCCCTCTCTCCCCTACCCTCTCCCTCCTTCTTCTCCCAGGGCTCCCTCCCCTCCCACCCTCCCTTCCCTCTCTCCCTCCTTCCCTCCTTCCCCACCCCTCTCCTCCATCCCTACCTCCCTCCTTCCTGCCTCCCTCCCTCCTTCCTTTCATCTAGTTTCCTTTCTGCCCCTTATTTACGATCCCATCTGTCCATTCTCCCGTCCACCCATCCATCTTCTCTCCAGTCCCCCATCCTCACACGGGGTCACAGATTCCCCCCACCCCGTTAAAGGAGTGGTTAAGCGTCATCAGTGATTTTCAGATTTCACCTGGGAACCTTGCATTTTGGAAGATTGGGTTTGCTAAACTGCTGAGTAAATTAAGTACTATCCAACTTATTTCCTCATTTTAAAATGTCAGTCAGAGCTCCCCTGTGGGTGGGTGATATGTGGGTCTGAGCCTCCCCAATAGCAGCCAAAGGATCTAGAAGCTTCCATAGCCCTGTGTTCCCCAGAGCCCATTTGCCCCGTTCTGGGGACATCCGGAGACCCCTGGCCCGTGGGGCTCCTGAGGTGGCCTGAGGCCGGCTTCTGGGGCTGCGGGCCAGCGGGGCCTCTGCTCTGGGGAGCTCCACAGTAGAGGCAGTGAATGACCTTTTGTCCCACTCTGCAGAGGGGCTTTCTGTTCCTCATTGTTGAGCCATGACAAAGCTGTGGCTGGTGGTTTTTTTCCTCCTGTCCAAGAGGATAAACAAGCCTGGAGATTGCTCAAGGGAGGGCTGACCTCCCCTGCCCGCTGCCAGCCCCTGGGCTCTGGGATCACACAGAGCAGCAGGAGGAAGTATAGGGAAGGGCGTTCCTAACGAGATTCTGACTGGAAAAGGCCCTGGAGGGGAGACCTCCAGGCAGTGGCCTGGGGGGGCTGTGGGGGGGGGTGCAGTCTGTGGAGGTCCTGCTGCCTGCCTTGGTCCAGGAACCCTTGGCCTGTGGGTGGAGAGAGAACAGGGACTTGGCCAGGGCAGGGCCCTTTCCCATCAGGCCTTCTGGACCCTGACAGGAAATCTTCCCCCGACCCCGGCCAGGGCAGGCCTCCCAGGACTGCACCCCAGGAGCCGCCCTGAGGGTGAAGGTTTCTCTCTGCCCGTTGGAGCTGCACCGGTGGGTGCTTCTCGGCCCCACGCGAGTGAGGGGCCTCCCTAGGTACTGCCCAGGGTCCCGGTGGCGATGGGCGTGCTGGGTCGGGTTCCCGAGGCCCTGGCGGCCACCCTGTGGCCTGCAAAAGGGCTGCAAGAGAAGGAGGTAGAGCCCTTGCCGCTCTCCGCTCTCTGGGGGACAGGCCGCTGCCTCTGGGGTGCTCGGCTGGAGGGAGAGACACAGCCCCCTCCCTTCGGGGAGCCGTGCAGCTGCAGCCGGCAGGGAAGGCCTGTCTGGGGGGCCGCGGGGGACAGTCAGGCCCCCCGTTGCGGTTGGTGTGCGGTTGAATCACGTGTAGAAAGGGGGCTGCAGAAGGTATGATTTCTCGGGCTCAGGGGCTCCCCTGGCCTTTGGTCTCTGGGTCTCCTGTCTGTGCCCCCCCCCCCGCCCCCCGCCGGTCATCTCGCTCCATGCCTGGGTGCCAGGGAGTCGGGTGTGTTCAGCAGTGAGGCATCACAATCACGGGGGGCGGGGGTGGTGCAGGCTCTTTTTCTTCCTTTCTTCCTGTAGTGGAGCAGCTTCTGGGCCCATTCCCTGAGCTTCTGCCCCGGCTGTCGGGGTGCGGGTCCTTAGGCCCAGGTGTTTCAGACGCTGACAGTGAGCCTCACCCCCAACCGTGAGGGAGCCCTGATAACGGACCTTGCTTCCTTCCCCTTTTGTCCAGCCGGCTCTAGGACCAAATGGGGAAGGAAGAAGGACTAGGATTGTGCTTGTGTGTGTGTGTGTGTGTGTGTGTGTGTGCGCGCGCCCATGCAGCCACGGGCGTGCAAGCTTGTAGTCCCGGTGGCAATGGAGGTTACATTTTTAGGCTCTGTGTTGTGCAGAACGGTTCCCACTTCCCTTGCGAGCCCCCTGTGTCTTTCCCAGCCTCACTGGAGGGGGTTCGGCCCTGGCTCCGGGATGGAGGGTGGGCCGCAGGGCCAGGCCAGTGTGGCCTGGGGCGGGATTGGACCCCCTGCAGAATGACCTTGTAATGAAGCCCACTGCTTCGGGTAGTGATCCCTGAACACCCACTACGGGCCAGGCTTCGGGGTCATGACCAAGCTACGCCCAACCCGCAGGCTCAGAGGACACCCAGCTAGTGGGGCACAGCCCTGGGTGACAGGAGCCCTGGAGGAGGACGCCGGGATTCTGGGTCTGAGTGATGATTCAGGGTGGGGTGTGGGCTGGGAAGCCTTCGGGGGGGGGGGGGGGGGGGCTGCGGGCAGTAGAGATACACGGAATTTTGCCCGAGGAAACGTGAAGCTGTTCCGGGCGGAGGCGGCCGTTTAGGCTGAGGCGTGCGGGCAGGAAGAGCCACAGATCGCAGTCTCACAGGGACCCCCCGCCCCGGGGGTCATCTCCGCGTGCCCCAAGCCTTCCAGTCGTTGGCCCCAAGCCATGGGTGGTCAGGGTGGGTGTGGCAGTCCCCGCCAGCCCGCTCGTCCTCCCTGCAGGGCCCCGCACAGGCTCTGGCTGGCATGACTCCCGGGGTGGGGGGGTGTCTCTGGGGCGTGAACTGTACACAGTGTCGTTCCCTCAGGGAGGCCGGGGCCCTTCCTGGCAGCGCGGGCGGTGGGGGCTGGACGCCCTCCTGCTACAAGGGACCCGAGGGGCGTGCGGTGACATCCACTGCCTAGAGCACCTGGAGCCCTTGGGTCAGCACCTGGCGCTCCCGTAAGGGCTCAAGGCATGGTCATTGTCGTCCTTGTTGTCATCGACCAGCATTCATCTGCTGAGCCCCGACTCCGTGTGGGCCCTGTGTCGGGGCCTAGAGAGGATGAGGCCGGTGTTTCTGCTCCTGCATCACAGATGTTTGTGGCGCGTGCGTGTGTGTGTACACGTGCACACGTGTGCACACGCACCCCCCACCCCACGTCAGCATAATGAGCCGATTGTCCGAAGGGGCCATAGCCAGTGTTCAGAGAGGGCCCAGAGTGGGGAGGAACCGGTCGCAGCTTGGAGGAGTCAGGGAGGGCTTCCCAGAGGAGGCAGCACTCAGCTGGAAGCACCAAGGGCGTGATTCTCAGGTGCAGGAGGGAGAAGGAGGCATCCTAGGCAGAGGGCCGCTTTGTGCTAGGCATGGTGGTCTTCTGTGACTGAATCCGCTGCCTTCTGGGCGGCCTTGCTGCCCCACCCCTGTCCCCGGGAGTGTCAGAAGAGCTAGCCCCATGCTCCGGCCATCTGGCTCGGTGCCCCCGCCGACAGACATGCACGTGTGACCGCGAGGGAGGGAGAGGAGGCAGGGGAAGAGGGTGGGGAATCTCCTGTCTACCTTCCCCTCCAAGGGAGACGTCTCCACGTCAGGAGAGCCCCAACACGGAGAAGGCCAAACGCTTGCAGGCCCCAGGCCCTCCATCCTGTGGGGTCAGGGGTGACAGGATCCAGGGGTGGCTGCGCTGACGGCCGTCCTTCCCTCCCCCCTCCAGGTGCCATCGCTCCCCTATGCTCCGGAGCCCGGAAGGCCCTGCCGGCGCAGAGAGTACTTCAGCAAGAGGGCCCAGATGTGCTGCAGCATGTGTGCGCCGGGTGAGGCAGCCCCGACTCCTGGACGCCTGGGGACGGGCGCCTTGCAGGGAGCGGGGTAGGGTCCTAGCTGACAGTTTGAGCTGAATTCCTTTTAGTGCCATGAGTTGGTCCCTTGCTGCCTCTTGCTTCAGGGCCTTGGCACATTCTGTTCCCTCTTCCTGGCCCAATTCCCAACTCCTTTCCGCAGGTGAACCTCTGCTTTTCCTATAGACCTCAGCTTAGATGTTCCTTCCTCCAGGAAGCTTGCCCACACTGCCTGGTCGGATCTGGCCCCTCCCACAAGCTCCCTCCGCCCGCGCCTCCCCCCCCCCCCCCCCCCCCCCCCCCCCCCCCCCCCGGCATCCCCCATAGCAGCAACTCTTCCGCCAGCAGTCAGGGCTTGGCTCCTCTTTCATCACCTCCACGGCGTCCTCCCCTGGGACAGGGGCGGTGGGCTTGTTCTCCACGGAATCCCCAGCGCCTGGCACATAGTGGGTGCTCGGTACATATCTGACTGAATCGATGCGTGCTTACCCATTTCATAGATGGTGGGCCTGAGGCCTGACCCCAGCTGGGAGAGCCGAGGAGCTCAACTGCTGGTGTCATCGGTCTGCTCGTTCGCTGATACCCGCATTCCTGTACCATTTATGAAGCACCGTCTAAGTGCCAGGCGCTGCTCTAAGTGTTGAGAGTCCGACAGAGAGCAGAGCAGACAAAATCCTCACGCTCGTGGATTTTGCATCTAACAGAGGCACAGGCAGAGAAGCCAACAGAGGAAATAGATGTGTGGTCCTATCCAGAGTGAATGCTGTGAAAAAAAAAACAGGGCAGGGTAAAGCCAATGGAGACAGATGGAGGAGGACATGCTTTTTGGTACAGGGTGGTCAGGGAGGGCCTTTCTGAAGAGCCAGCGCTTGGGCAGAGACATGCAGGAGGTGAGGGAGTGGGTCATGCAGATACACAGGGAACAGCCTGCCAGGTTGGAGAAGCAGCAAGTGCAAAGGCCCTGAGGTGGGAGCCTGTTTGGGGAACTTGAGGAACAGTGAGGCCAGTGTGTGGCCCAGAGACAGTGAGTTAGCAGGGGCCACAGTAAGAGTTTAGATTCAGAAGCTAGGAAGCCATCGGAGGGCCCTTGAGCTATTAGCCTGAGGTGTGGGCAGGCGTATGTGTACCTGTCATTGCCCATGGCCAATTTAAGGGACCTCACAAGTGACTCCTTTTCCTGTTAACTGGCAGGGTTAAGGTAAGAAGTTACTGGATTAGCATAGTGGTGAATATGGCAGGATGGTGCTCAAGGCTCAAGAGAGAACCTCCTTAAAGCTTTGCTTTGGTGTTCTCCCATCTCCTGGCATGCCTTCTGTCCAAGCCCACAAGAGACCCATGCCCTCACTGTCGATGGGAAACCAGGGACTGTGTTCCCACTGGTCGTTGTAGTTCACACCCACCGGTGGAGAATTTTAGCCAATGATAAAGAAGAAAGGAGCTAGCAAACCAGTTCTCACTAAAGTGTGATTGACTAGCAATAGACAGTTCCAATGGTGGAATCCCAGCCATCTGGAAAGCGCAGAGGAAAAGGCATTTTATGAGCATCAGGGCTTTGGCCATGGAGGGACAGCTGGGGCCCGCAAGATGTGAGATGAGTCGGTGAAGGACCGGGACGCTTTCAAAGAGCCTCCCCACCCAGGCTTCGGGATGCCGGGCCTCGGGGCGGGGAGTGGTGGTGGATGAACCACTGACCTCTGGCCCTTGCTTCCTCAGGCTTCCATGCACGATCGTTCTGCACCAATACCTCAGACACCGTGTGTGCCCGCTGCGAGAACAGCACATACACCCAGCTCTGGAACTGGGTCCCCGAATGCTTGAGCTGTGGCTCCCGCTGCAGCGCTGGTGAGTGGGCGCAGAGAGTGGGCCGAGCCCTGGAACCTTCCCCTGGCCGCTGTGCAGCCCAGCCCCTCCGGCTGAACGCTGGCTAGGATTCCCCCAGGCCTGCTGTCTTCGTGCCCCAGAGCACGAGGTTGTAAGGGTACAGCCCTTCCCTGCTCACCAATGGCATTTTCTTTTTCTCTCTCTTTTTTAAGATTTATTTATTTGAGAGATAGAGAGCAAGCAGGGGCAGTGGGGAGAGACAGGGGGAGAGGGAGAAGCAGACTCCATGCTGAGCAGGGAGCCCGATGCGGGGCTTGATCCCAGGACCCTGGGATCATGATCTGAGCTGTAGGCAGATGCTTAACTGTCTGAGGCATCCAGGCATCCCCCCCATGGCATTTTCACCCTCTTTCTCACCCAACCCTGTCCAACAGCCCCGTGGGCAGAAAGGCTGAGGGTAGCAGGGGGAGAACTGTGCCCATTTTAGAGCTGAGGAAGCCAAGCCCTGGAGAGCAGGTGCACTTGCTCATGCCATCATGGAGATGGAGAAAGACCGCAGGCCTTGGGACTGCACAGCTGGTGTTCTTTCTGCCCCTGCTGTGGGTTGGTGGGGGGTGGGCACCGCGCCAGCCTGTCGGGGAGCAGAGCCCTCCAGGGCCCGGCTGGGGGTTGGTGAGTGGAGTGGGCATGTGGTGGGTGGGGCCGGTGGAGGCAGGGATGACCCTGGGTGGCCTTCTGGCTCTTGCAGACCAAGTGGAGACCCAGGCCTGCACTCGGGAGCAGAACCGGATCTGCACCTGCAGACCGGGCTCGTACTGCACGCTGCCGAGGCAGGAGGGGTGCCGGCTGTGTGCGCCCTTGCGCAGGTGCCGCCCGGGCTTCGGCGTGTACACACCAGGTATGGGGGCAGGGCCAGCGGTCCTCAGGGTCCCCCGGGGGCCTCTCCCGCGTGGGTGTCAGCGCGACAGCCCTGCCTGGGATCATGGGCAGTGGTGGCCAGGTGCTGGCTACCTGGCCAGCTGTCCAGCCCTCCCCCTCGCGTTCTTTCCTCCAGCACGCGGGATTAGGGACCTACTGTGTGCTCAGCCCTGGGGGGTCCAGAGAGGGATCACATTAAGCCCAAAGTTCCTGGAAAACCAGGCGGTGCCCCAGAAGATGAACCCACATGATCCTGGAGACCAGGACGTCAGTAGAATTGGTTAAAGAACAAACTTCCCAGCTCTGTGTGTGTGTGTGTGTGTGTACGCACATTCTCACGTGTGTGTTTCAAGGGGCACAGGTGCAGACTGAGGTCCGTAGGTCCCTCAGACTTCTCCCAGGGCGCCCGCGCCGAGGCCCACTCGTTCTCTTGAGAGTCTGGGTTGGTGACGGGTTCTGATCTTTCCCTGAAGGAACTGCCACGTCAGACGTGGTGTGCGCTCCCTGTGCCCCCGGGACCTTCTCCAACACGACTTCATCTACGGACACTTGCAGGCCCCACCAGATGTGAGTGGCTGAGTCGCTGGGTTCTGCAGGAGCAGAGAGGGCAGCCCTGGAGGGACTGTGTGGTCTAGCGCAGAGAGCAGCCCTGGTGTGGGTCCTGAAATACACCCCCCCCAATTCACTGCCTGGGGTCGAAGCACTGGGGAGCCTTATTCTCATCCAGGATGGCTCCCCCCATAGTGGGCTGGTGGGCGGGTCCTAGTTCAGCCAGCAGGTGTATAGTAGCCTTGGCCTGGAAGTCAGCACCGGGTGGGGGTGGGGGGGAGGGGACAGAACGGGGCGGTTGTGAGGGGGCAGGGTGGCACCAGTCCTCTCTCCTGCATCCTGGCTGCTGCGACTCCTTGCCTGCTGGTCTGTCTCCCGGAAGCGGGCCCAGCAGCGCTGAGCCCTTCTGGCATCTCTTGTTGCCTAAGCAAACCTCCTCCTCCCCCAGCTGTAGCTCGGTGGCCATCCCGGGCAATGCCAGCATGGACGCAGTGTGCACCTCCGTGCCCCCCAGCCCGAGAATGGCCGCAGGCCCTGCCTTCACGTCCCAGCCAGGGCCCATGCGCCCGGAGCCAACTCCAGGGCCCAGCGCGGCTCCTAGCATCTCCGTTCCGTTGCCGATGGTTCCGAGCCCCCCCACCGAAGGGCTCAGCACAGGCGACATCGCTCTTCCAATTGGTAAGTCCCAGGAGGGCTTGTTGAGCCACTCTACCATCTCAGAGTCTTACTGAGTGCCCTCTGCAGGCTGGACCCTCTCCTCTGTCCCGGAGGTGGGTGCCGGTGAGACCTGTCTTCTGCCAAGACCTGGTGCTGTCACTGAGGACAGCTGGTGGTGGGGAGGAGGCGTCAGAGTTTTATCTGCAAGGGGAGATGGTCTCCTGGTTGCCGTTTCTGATGAACTCGTTAGTTGGTGGGCTGGGCCAGGTCACCTCACAAGTTTCCCTTCTGGGGTTAGGACTCCAGCAGGCCACGGATCTCAAAGTGGTGCCCCGGGCGCTGGATGCAGCCGATAGACACGTTTCCTTTGGTATGAAGCTTTTGGCTCGTTGGTCTTATAATGGAATTACAAGAGAGACTCCGGCCTTGGCTTATCCTCCTGTGACATCCCAGACATCCCAGACATCTCCGGTCATGGACTTGGCTGCCTGGGCCCTGGTGCGTGTGAGTCTGCTTTCTGGAGCTGCCTCGAGCTTCTCTTTCTCTTTCTAGGACTGATCGTAGGCGTGACAGCCTTGGGTCTGCTGATGATAGGGCTGGTGAACTGTGTCATCGTGACCCAGAAAAAGAGTAGGTTTTCATTCCTTCCTCTTTCATGTGTTCATCCATTTGTCCTGGAAGCTTGCCTGGGGCTCCTCCTGTGAGTCCAGCACTGGGCGCAGCCGTGTGGGTCAAACACACCTGGACACGCCAGTCCTGCTCCTGCGGGAGCCCAGAGGCGGGCAGAAGGCTTTGCCGCTCACTTACCTACTAGGAGGCTGGATGCCATCCGGGCAATGCAGGGGGGTAGCAGTCTGGGATTCTTGTCTGGAAGTCCTGGGGGATCTCCCCCGTCCTTCTGGGGTAGGTGGCATTGGGGCTGAGTCAGATTTCCGTGGGAAGACGTGTGCAGGACAGAGAAGGCACACTAAGGAGAGGGCATGGCGTGAGCAAAGAGGGGGACGCTGGAGAACAGTTGGGCGTGGTGGAGGGGAATGGGACAGGGTTGGGTCAGCTGGGGAGCTGGGACGGGGGCTTCTGTGTGCCTTGTCTGGTGGGTGATTGCTGCTGCCCCGGGCCGGGCCGACTCTGAATGGTTCTACTTGGGCCCTGTGCTGCCCTCCTCGTCAGAGCAGGTGTGGCTTGAGGAAGCCGCTCTCCCTGACTTGTCCCCTCTCTCTTTTTCACAGAGAGGCCCTTCTGCCTACAAGGAGAAGCCAAAGTGGTAAGTGTCCCTCTGCATCTCCCCTCCTCCCCTGCTCTCCCTCCTGGTGGGCCGTGTGGTTCCCACGGGAAGTCGCGAGTTCTGAAGGTTGGCCGGTCGGTCTGGTGTGAGGTGGTGTGCAGCCCCGAGGGGCCGAGGAAAGGCCAGCCAGTGTGTCCTTGGGGGTTAGGCAGCCCTCCCTGGGCTAAACCAGAGTGTGCGTGCAAAGTGCCCCAGCAGAGAGCAGGGGGTCCATGGTGTCATTGTCCCTGGGTCACAGGGGTCGTGGACCCCTGTTGTGATGCTGGGCAGATGTGAAATTACTCATGATGTTGTCTCCTCCCCTTTGGAAGGGGACAGTGTCTGCTCAGACGCACGTGAGGGCTGTGCAGCTCGCTTGGGGGCAGCAGTTCTCAGCGTCTCCCTGAGGCCTCACAGACCGCTCCTTCATGAGCCGTGCGGGGGTGCCCTGGCCTTCCAGACAGGGCCTGGGAGGGGGTCGTCTCTGGGGTTGAGGGTTGGGGTTGGGGCCCTGCTTCCTGCACTCTGCTTCGACCAAAGCAGCCCACCTTCGATCTATTTTTCTAAAGTGAGGTCTGTGAGGGATTTTGCTAGAACACTGGCATGGTAGCTCATCGGTTTCTCTTCGGGAAGACATTCGGTTGCAAGTGACTTAAAGCAAAGGGGCTTCATTTTTTTCACGTCCCCAGAGCTGCTGGAACCATTCAGGTGCATCTTCTATGAGGCCCACAGGACCCCAGGCTCTGCCCCCTTCCACGTGTCAGCTTCTGTTCTCTTGCTTGTGCCCTTACCTCGTGAGATCGTGGGCCCCACTCTGCATGTGACCTTCAGGTCTGAGGCAGAGAGAAGAGGGGAATGTGGCCAGGCCAGCAGTGGTCAGGAGGTCAGGAACTGTCCCCGGAGCCCTGGGTGGGCTTCTCTTTTCTTATTGGCCAGAGCCCTGCCATGGGACCACCCCTGGCTGTTCCCAGCCTCTGTGGGGGAGGAGGGGAGGGACAGGGCTTGGGAACGGGTGCTGGATGAGCCAGGACAGTGTCTGCTGTGACCTCCACAGCAGGGGAGGTTTTCTTTACCCTCTTTACAGATGAGGAAATAGAGTCTGAGGAGCTCCCTCCGTGTCCCCAGTCCTGCTTGGGCAAGGTTTCTCAACTTCAGCCATTTTAATATCTGGGGCCAGATAATTCTCTGTCACAGGGGTTTGGGCGGTGGGGGGAGCTGTCCTGTGCCCTGGGGGCTGTTCACCAATATCACTGGTCGTTTCTCAGGAGTGACAGCCGAAATCGTCTCCGGATATTGCTTAAGTGTTGCCTGGAGGCCAGAAGCGCCCCTGACGGAGAACAACCGAGCTAGGGAAATGCTCCGCCCTTGGTGGCCCAGAGCACAGGGTTTACACAGGGAATCGGCCTTGGGAGGGACCAGAGACTGATCTCAGCTCCCGAGTTGCTGTGGAAAAGAAGTGCAGAGAGGGAATGTGACTTGCCCAAGGTCACACAGCAGTGTGTCTCTGGTCTGCCTGCCCTGTGGTCTTGCTGCAGACAGTGTTTGGGCTTGGAAGTGCTCAGGGCTTCTCAGCCCCCCGGGGTTCAAAGGCCGCACCTTCCTCTCCTCTGGTTTTGGTTCAGGGGCACTGACAGCTGCTGCCTGGCAGGGCGCAGAGCAAGGGCCCCTCCCGGCTCCTCCTAGCCGCCTGGCTCCTGCAGCCGGTGCCCCCACCGAGCGTTTCCCAGCAGTCGAGGCAGCAGACGTGTCTCGGGCGTGGCCCTGTGGCCTCCACTTCCCCTTTCCGTTCTGTGAGTTTCATGTTCACTGAGAATAACTCGATTATTTGCTGAGTGTGGTTGAATGAAGAGCCCAGCGGTGTGCTGATAACCGGCTCTCTGGGCAGCGGGAAAAAAAACCAACAAACCCAGACTCGGATGGGTGGTGTTTGCTCACACCACTGCAACCGTTCCCGCCGTGGCCGGGTTCAGGCTCCCGAGAGCTTCCTCAGTGCTCGGCGGGGAAGCAGCCCAGGAGCCCCGCCAGGCCCTTCGCCCGCACCCCCATGCGCCCCCGGGAGGGAAGCCCCACCACCGAGTGCATGTTGCAACCCAGGAGACGAGCCCAGGGAGGGTCCGGGACCCGTGTAAGGTTAGATGCCTGGGTGAGTGGCCGAACCTGGGTTTTGCAAGCTCCGCGGGAATCTGCAGGCCTCTGCCTGCCCCCCAGGTGGGCCTCCCCCCCCACCCCCGCCGGGGCCCTCTGCTGCCCCCGCTCCCTCCCGTGCCCCCACGCTTAGCCAGTGCCCAGCCCCTCCTTGGCGGTGGGCCACTGTCCCTGCTCGGGGGCTGGGGTGAGGAGTGCGGACGCCCCGGGCATCCTGTCCCTCCTGCCGCAGGGGAAGGCTTCGCGGGACAGCGGCTTCCCTCCGTTCGGAAGAGGCCAGCATATCCACGCGTGTGAGCTCACCCACAATCTCCTCTAGACGCGCCCCAGCAGGGCTCATGTTTCACAGGAGGGTGAACGTTTGTGAGGCGCCGGGTGTGGACTAGGCACTGTGCGGAGCGCTGTTTAGTCTCACAGCCCAGGCCACGACCCAGGCGGAGCGATTATTGCCCCAGGTGTCTTGCCTAGGAAATTTGGGCTCAGAGAAGTTCAGGAACTTTCCCAAGGTCACATAGCTAAGAGTGGCCTGACACACCAGGCTAGGAGGGCCTCTCCTCACGAGCCCCAGCACGCACATGAGCTTACCATTCACTGGTATATGCACCCCTTCCCCCCCACAGACAGGTGCGTGTGCACCCTTCACACCCCCCACCCCACACCTGTACATACAGATGTGAGCCTCATGAGCACGTGCTTGCACAGACCAACGCGGAAGCCGTAGGACTCTGGAGGGCCTGGCTGGTGGCTCTGTCCTGCCCGTGGTGGGGCTGGGCCATGATGGGGGCTGGCTCTCTGCAGTCCTGTGTTTTTGAGCGAGCCTCCTCAGTACTCCCCGCCCGGCCCAAGCGGCAGAACTCAGGATCCACCTTCCCCGCTCAGAGCCTGCTTGAACTTTGCAACTTGCGGCTTTGGGGGAAGGAGGCGGACTGTGACCTTTGGGGGTTTCTGTTCTTTCCAGCCCTAGCCACGAGCAGAGGAGCAGGGTACTGGCCCCAAAAGTCCCTTCTTTGGAGGTAGTGAGGTAGTGAGAAGTGTCCCTCTTTCTCCTGCCCGTCCACGTCGGAGCAGGGTTAGAGTGCTGTCCAGTGGCCTAACTCAGACCGCCTGGGCAAAGGTTCGGCCTGCACTTGAAATGCCCTCCATGCCTCCAAAGCCAGGGGCAATAACCCAGGAAGGCGGTATCTCTGCTACACTGATTTCATTGTGCCTCGGCCCGGGACCAGCCCAGCCCTGTGGTACGAAGCCGGGGACTCACCCTCTCTGGGACTCAGTGGCCTCAAGGTACAGCTTGTAAAAAAGATCCTTCAGTCTGATGATAGTGGGCTGGCCTCAGGGACTGGAGGGCTGGGGCAGGCTCATCTGTGGGAGAGGCCGTAGCCCTGGTAGGCTGGGCTGGGGGCTGGGGGCTGGCCAGAGTGAGTCAGCTGCCCAGAGCACACTGGAAATTGTTGCTCCCTGGGGAGCCTGGGGAGCAGGAGCAAGGCCAAGGGGTCACAGCCTTTCCTGGGGAGCAGGGGCTGACATGCCCCCATCCCTAGAGCAGAGGCTTGCCGTCTGGACCCTCACCTCCCGCTTCCTCTTCTGTCCTCCTGGCCGCATCCCCCCAGCCCTGCATTTGCCCTGGTTGCCATCCCAACTGGACCCTTGCATCCTGTGCAGGCCAGGGGCCAAGGGCAGCAAATGAGAACGTGGGCCCTTCCGTCTCCCTTTTTTCTGGGATCCAGCAATCAGCAAGAACCCCAAGGCCAGGAGGGCTTGTGTGCCTGTTCAGGTGGTGCGGACGGGCCACAGGCTCTGACGTGCTTCCCAGCGGGGGTGCCTGGAACCTACCACCTCATTGTCTTGAGCCTCCAGAGCCGAAAACCCAGACCCTCGGGAAGGGGGGTCACGGTTTTAGCCCGCCTGTACCATGTCTTGACTGTGTAACGTTGGGCAAAGAACTCAACCTGTCTGGACCTCGGGTCCTTCCTCTGCCAACACTGGGCTGTTGGAAGTTTCAAGATAGAGTCTTGGAAGGACTTCAGCCCCTTGGCACTGGATGGCCCTCGGATATTGGCTCGTGCTTCATTATTATGGTTGGTGTCATTCGTGTCCTTCTGTGGGAAGAAGGTAGGAGGTGCAGTCACAGGACAGGCTTGGGGAGTGGAATCTGGAGAGGCTTGTCGGCACCCCACGGCTGAGGGTCCTAGGCAAGGGCTGTCTATACTGCATTGATGGATCGAACGCAAGGGCCAGCAAACATTGTCCACAAAGGGCCGGATGGCAAGTATTTCAGGCTTTCTGGATCGTACGGTCTCTGTCCTAGCTACCGAAGCCTGGCGCCGGAGGAGGAAAGCCACGCAGTCAGCCGGTGCAAGGGGCCGTGTACGGACACCAGCACTTGCACGTCATAACATTTTGCAAGTCACAAAATATTATTTATTTATTTATTTTAAAGATTTTATTTATTTGAGAGAGAGACAGTGAGAGAGAGCATGAGAGGGGACAAAGTCAGAGGGAGAAGCAGACTCTCCAAGGAGCAGGGAGACCGATGTGGGACTCGATCCCAGGACTCTGGGATCATGACCCGAGCTGAAGGCAGTCGCTTAACCCACTGAGCCACCCAGGCGCCCCCACAAAATATTATTTAAACATTTTCCCAACCATTTAAAAAAATGTAAGACCCCTTCTTGGCTTGTGTCCTGTACGTACAAAAAACAGTGGCAGGCCAGATTCATCTCATGGTGGTGTCCCGAGCCCTTGTGTAAGGAACCCGTGCCCAGGCCTTTCACTGTGGGCCAGGCATGGTTCTGAGCCCGAGGCAAGTAGTCAGCCATTTACTCTTTGCAACAACCCTAGGAGGCAGGTTTTTAGTGCTCCCCCGATCATATGAAAGAAAGGAGGCACAGAAGGGCTAGGGCACTTGTCCAGGGTCACACAGCTAAGTAAGTGAAGGAGCCATGATTTGTACCCCGTGTTCTTGTCTGTCCGGAGTCTGCGATCTCGGCTGCTAGGCTGGGCCACGTCACCCTGTGCCGTTGGAGTGACCTTAGGAGAGTCACTCTCCTTCTCTGGGCCTCTGTTTCCTGATGCACAACGAGGGTGAAAGGCCTGCCCTGCCTCCAGGACAGTTCAGGGGCAGGGCCGCATCCCCCCACCCTCCCCGGCTCACACTCCCGCAGGCCAGCCAGGCGCTGGTCGCAGAAACCGTGCGGAATCCCACCGTCCTGAAAGTGCCGTGCGTGGGGGGACCGTGCCTGCGTGGGCAGGGGTGCGGCATCAACCACAACGCTGACATCTCGGGGCGGGGTGGGGGGTAGGGGGCAGGTGGCTGAGAGGGAAGGAAGTGGCGAGAGGAGCCGGCTAACTGCTCTCCCTTCCTCCCGCCCCTCCAGCCTCACCTGCCCGCTGATAACGCCCAAGACGCCCAGGGCGCAGAGCAGCAGCACCTGCTGACCACCGCCCCCAGCTCCAGCAGCAGCTCCCTGGAGAGCTCGACCAGCACCGCAGACAGGGGGCCGCCCGCCAGGACCCCGCCACCGGCATCAGGTGCCCAGAAGGCCAGTGGGTCCGGGGAGGCCCGGGCCAGCTCCAGCAGCTCAGGTGAGAGGCGGGAGCCCACCTGGCTTCCTTCCCTGCCACCTCGCAACCCCAGCTCTCTGTCACCTGCCAGCCTTGTCTCCCTTCCCCGCTCGGGTGCGACACGGAGCCACAGACCTCTTTCATTTCTCTGAACCCAGGAAATCTTGCCTGCCTTTGCCCATGTGGGTTCTTTCCCCAGGAATACCCTTCGTTCTACACAATCCCAGCTTGTCCTTCGAGTCCCTGATATCCAGGAAGGGAGTTTTCCTATATGTTATAATATATAAATAAATATATATTTAAATATTTATAATTAAATATTTATATATTCATGTATAAGTTTATATTTATTTATATATAATTAAATATATTTGTACATGTATTATCACATAGTTACATATTATATAGTTTCTTGTATAGTATATGTTACTATATAATATTAAATATGATCATATTAAGACCTATTATGTTTTACAGATGAGGACAGAGAGGTTGAAGCGTTTATTCGGGAGCACACAGCTAGCCAGGAAGACCCCCTGGGTGCTCAGGCTCCAGAGCCCTGGGGTGCAAAGCTGGATGAAGAAATGGGTGTCTTCAGGGCTCCACTCACTGGGGCCCATTGTCCAGTCCCTTTGGGCCTGGGGCTTCAGGATTGCGGGGACCTTGTGGGTTCTGGAGAAGCCGCACAGAGCGCATTTTGCCCTGGGCCTGGTCTGTGGCAGGGGTCACCCGTGACAAGAAGCTTCAGTGCCCGCAGTGGAGGGAGGCCCTGTCGGGGTCTGCTCCCCAAGAAAGCCTGGGCCTCCTTTGGGTGTATTGTAGTGACAGACTCCTTAACCCTTCTGAGCCTCAGTTTCCTCATCTGGAGAGGAGCATGGCCTCGCCTTGGCAGGGCTGCACCATCTTCCTCCCTGTCACCTGTTCTAGGACTGCTCCCTCCCCGCCTGCCGCCCGCACCGAGGCGCACCACCCTGCGTCCCCTGCCGTAGCCCGCCCTCGTCATTCTGATGGCTTGCTGGTGCCCCACCCCAGCCTGAGAGCCCCCCAGGAAGGGACGTAGCCTGTGGTCCTAAACCTTCGTTGAATGAGCCAACGGAGCTCCAAATATAAACTCTTGGTTTTTGCCCATCTCTGGGATTCATCTTTCTGATTTCCTAGCCGCATCTCCACGGTCATCCTGCTGCGGCTTCCTCCTTGGCCCAGACACGGACCGTTGACCATGGCCGTCCACCCCTTCTACCCCCCACCCCTGCTCTCTGGTGTCACCTCTGCTCTCCCCCTCTCTCCTCCCACCCCAACACCTCCCTCTACCGTGGGACCATGTGGCTGTGCCCCCTTCGTGGTCCCCCATCTGCCCCTGCAGTGTCTCAGTCACCGTGTGCAAAGGCCACGGTGACTGAGTGACATTTGGGTGCCGTGGGGGCTCAGGGTGGAAATTTCCTTCCGGTCCAATGAGTTCAGCCCTCCCTCCCTTGGCCTCTTTGCGGCTGTTCTGAGCAGAGCAGCTGGCTGGCTCCGTCCTACTTTCAGGCTTCCCCAGAGTTGCAGCCCTCCCCTGCGTGTTTGGGTACTTGGCAAGTCCCCGCAAGCACAGCAGGGGCAGCTCCCCCTCTCAGAGGGGCTAGCGTGCATCCAGCCCCTTATACGTAGCCCCTCGGCTCATCCAACACTCTGACCCTCAGCGAGTTAGGAAACGCAGGTGCCCACAGGGCCGGGCAGGAAAGTGCTCATGAACCTGCCCCAGGGCTCCTGGCCTCGGTGATGGGGGCAGTCCACCACCCACCCCATTCTGGAATCCCAGATCTATGAAATCACAGAGGCAGCCCTATGTGGAGGAAACAGGAGCTGCTAGGGATAAAGACAATGTCACGGTCAAAGTTACATCTCCATGAGGGAGCGATTTCCAAACCCTTTGATGTGGACTTGGCAGCCAGCAGATAAGGGGCCACCACAGAGGAGTCCAGCCTCTCCCTGGTTGGTCCGGCCAGGACTGCCAAGGCTTCCTGCCGGTCCGGGAAGAGAACTCCGCCTGGCTTCCGGTCCCTGCTCGCTTCTGCGATTCTTTGCGGGGTGTGTGTTTTGTGCTTCGAGAATCTTCACCTGCTTTATGTAACTGGCGCTTCCCATCCATGGGGTTGAGTTGAGCTGGAAATTATTTGACAGACAAGGAAATGAACACACGAAGATTAAGGGACTTGCCTGAGGTTACACAGCAGAGCTGGGCTAGAACCGTGGCCTCCAGGCTTCCGGCTCGGCTCTCTTCTTGACCCTTCTGTCTTAATGTGTCTCGGGCAGCAGATGGGCCGGGCCGACCTCCTCCACTCCAGGACCCCCTACTGACGGTTCCTCTCTCCTCTTCTGTTCAGCAGAGACTTCCTCCGGCGGCCACGGGACCCAGGTCAATGTCACCTGCATCGTGAATGTGTGCAGCGGCTCCGACCACGCCTCTCAGTGCGCCTCACAGGCCAGTTACACGACGGGGGACGTGGGCGCCAGCCCCTCCGTTTCCCCAGATGACGAGCAGGTCCCCTTCTCCAAGGAAGAATGCCCTTTTCAGTCCCAGCTGGGGGCCCCAGAGACTCTGCTGGTGAGCCCAGAGGACAAGCCACTGCCCCTTGGCGTGCCTGATGCTGGGATGAAGCCCAGTTAGCCAGACTGGTGGGAGTCACGTCTCAGCCACGGTGGGCTCTTCGCTGGTCCTCCTGGGCCCCCTACCCTGCAGGACTCTGGCTCTTTCTGGGCCAAATTCCTTTAGTGGCCCGCACAGCCTCAGAATTCCTCTCATCTACTGGCAGAAGGACGAGCAAGGAGAATTGTGGAAAACCGCTCCTGTCACTGTGTGTGTCCTTCTCAGAAGGCTAGCTGGACACGGGTGTGCCGGCCAGCCTGGGGCCAGCCCCCGCCGCTCAGAGAGCTGCCCGCTAGCTGGTCCTGCGAGTTGGGCTTCTGGAACCCTTATTTTGTTTCTTATCCCCGGGCTCTCCCCAGCTCTGGCTTCCTGGGAGGCCCCAGCCTCCTGCCTTCCAGTGGGACCTGCTGGGGAGGAGGGACACTGCGTGAGTCATCCCCGGAGAAGGGGCCGTGGAAAAGGAGCAGTGCTCGGACCTTGAGTGCTGAGACGGCAGGATGGTCCCAGCGGGGGCCGGGCGGTGCAGGGGTGGGTGTCATCGACCAGAGAGCCCAACTAAGCAACTTATGTGAGTCCTGTAATTCGGGCAAGATGGCAAACCTCTAGCTGAAAATCTGCCAACTTCAGCATGGGGCAATTTCAAAAAAAAAAAAAAAAAAAAAAGAAACCATGATGCAGGCCAACAAGCCAAGGAAAGGACAAAGCCAAACTTTGATGAGTTTGTGCGAGGCCACACCCCCGTCAGGGAATTTCAGGGCCTGGAGATGCCTGAGGCCCACAGCCATCTCCCTCCTCCTACCTCATGGGCCTTCCTTTGCCTCCCGAGGAGGGGCTCCTCTTCGCCTCGGCCCCCCTCGCTGTCCCTGGAGTCCCAGGCCCCAGGGAAAGCACGGGACCACTTGGGTATTGTGCCTGCCGTGATCTCAGGTGGACATGGGGTGCTGAGAGCCAGCCTTGTGTCCTCGTGTGTCTGTTGTGCGCGGCTGGTCTGTGTAGCCATGTTGTTGGGTTGAACGGCCTGCCCGAGGCAGCTGAAATCAGTAATTTTGTCAAAGGATTCTTCTCCATTGAAGAGTCCGTCCGCTCCCCCCTTCTGGAAGGAGCAGGGGACTCCTGGAAAAGACATTTGGGTCCCCGGATTCTGGAAGGAGCAGGGGACTCCTGGAAAAGACATTTGGGTCCCAGGTACTTGGATCTCTTGCTGAAGAAGACCACTGGACTTGGACTTGGCAGCTGAACTTTTGGAGGGTGGGAGAGTCCAGCCTTTACCATGAAGAGAAAGTAAAAGCTTCCTCGAAATCAGGATTCCCTGGGAGTCCGGACTGGCCCGGCTCCCCACCGGCGCTGGACGCCCGGCAGCGGTGGAGCGTGTCTGCCCCCTGGTGGACCACCTTGGGACGACCCAGCCTCCCTGCTCTTTCCCAGGGCAGCTCTGAATTGCAAGGAGGCCCATTCTGGATGTGGCCACAGTTCCCAGGCTTGTGTGGATCCCAAAACAGAGTTTGTACTGTATATACCGGATAGCATTCCCGCTTCTAAATAAACCTCCTGTTTGTTTCACACATGGGCTCTTGGTTCTGGCTTCGGGTCTGAGCTGGGGTTCACCCGTGGTCCTGCTTGCCTGCCGCCCATGTGTAGGGAGAGATGGAGTCCTGGCCACAGGGCTGACTGGCCCGTGCTGTGCCTGGACCCCGGAAGCTCCCCCGAAGCACAGCTGAGCTTTGCTGAGAGCCTGGCCACTCCCTCGGGACCGGAATCCCCCCGCCGGCCTCTGACTACGCCCTCATCAGCCCTGTCCCTCAGTGTCCTCGGCTCTTGGGGTGAGACACTGCTCTTGGGGTGAGCCGGGGTCTCTACAGATCTCCTTGTTCACATGCAGCACCCCTCCTCACTTAAGAGGTGAGCCTCTGCCCCCCCCAGCCAGGGGCTAGTTCTGGATGTGACTTTTGACCTGTTTCTGAGGCAGGAGCAGTTTTCCAGAACGAAGGGTGGGGAGAGGCTGCAGGCAAACGGCGTTCATGTAAAGGCCAGGAGGGAAAGAAGAGACCCTGGGCCTTGAATTCACTAAGCCAACCCCTGGGGTCACTCACCCTTTTTCCTGAGTCATGGTCACTTCCTCAGCACGACCATCCTCATTCTCGGTGATTTCCTGGACCTCTCCTCCCACAGCCCTGCCCTCTCTCCTACCCGTACCCTAGAGCAGGGCTCGGCAGACCTCCCGGACAGAGCCTCGTAGTACGTGTTTCAGACTTGGGGACTCTTAACGGTTTCTGTGACTGCTCAGCTCGGCGGCGGAGGCAGGAGACAGACACAGACAGGACATGAACCAGTGAGGGTCTGGAGTGTTTTCCACGCCACCTGGCAATTCCCCAGTTCTCTGCAGACTCTGGCGAGGTGCCCTCCAAAACGAACTCCGTTCTGATGCTCTCTACCTGGCGGGAGCACTGGACCCGGCAGGTGAGGGGCTCAGCCCCACTAGCCCGCCCCCCACTTCAGACGCCAGTCACCTGGGAAAGTGGTCTCACCTGTGCTTCAGGCTTCCCTCGCTATAAACCAGCGGTTCCCACGAGCCCTCTCCTCGGGGTCCATTAATTTGTAGAGCGGCCTATAGAACTCCGGACACCCGTTTACTCACTAGATTACCGGTTTCTTACAAAGCCTGTAACTCGGACTCAGGAACAGCCAGCGGGAAGAGACGCATAAGGCAAGGTTTCCGTGGGAATGGGCTGGAGCTTCCACGGTCCCCTACATCGGCCTCCCTCCCAGCTTCTTCACATGGCCACCAATGCAGAAGCTGGCCGAACCCTGTGCTCTTGGGTCTTTACGGAGGCCTCATTAGATGGGCATGGTCCATGAACTCATTGGCCATTGGTGATGGAGTCAACCTCCAGCCCCTCTCCCCAGCCCAGCGGTGGAGGTGAGAGGTTCCCGCCTTCTGATCCCATGGCTGGTTTCCTTGGCAACCAGGCCCCAGGCTCAGCGGCTTTCCTGCAGTCACCCCAGGAACATCTACTCAGCGGTGGTTGAAGCGGGCTTGTCGGGAATAACAAGACGCTCCTTTCACCTTTATGACTGAAGCTCTTTCCCGAACTGAGTACAAACGGCCCAATACGAGAACAAAAGATGCTCCCATTGCTCTGACCAGTTAGGAAATTTGAAGCATTTTAAGGACCGTGAGCCAGAAACAGAGGACGGAGACCAACTAGGTAGTTCTTATTGTAAATCACAAGGTCAGGGCATTTGGGTGGCTCAGATGATTAGATGTCTGCCTTCCATTCACGTCGTGAACCCCGGGGTCCTGGGATGGAGCCCTGTGTCGGGCTCCCAGCTCAGTGGGGAGTCTGCTTCTCTTTCTCCCTCTGCCTCTCCCCCTGCTTGTGCTCTCTCTGCCTTTCAAATGAATAAATAAATAAAAATCTTTAAAAAAAAAAAAAAAGAACTAAACCACAGTATCAGAGGGGGTAAATTTGGAGCGACTGAGGGCAGCCACCTATCTGATGGGGTAAAGTGGGCCACGCGCAGCCCCTCCTGCCTCTTTTTCTTTTTTAACCGTGATGGAACAAGTGGTTTGGCTGAAGCGAGGCCAGCGCGGGGTGAGGGGGTGGGGAGCGGGGCTCATGGTGACTGTCATGCTTCTCCGGGTAATCTTCACGCCGTCATCATTGCTGTGGGGCGCTGTGGCACAGAAGTCAAGACTTGGGGGCCCCCCTGAAACCTGTGTGCCCAGGTGTGACCACTTCCTGTGTGACCTGGGCTGGGGGGCTGTTAATTAACTTCTCTGTGCCTCAGCCTCCTTATCTGCTAAAATATTAGGATTAAAATCGTACCTCCCTCAGAGTGAGTGAGGGATTACTTGAGTTACTGTCTGTAAAATACTTAGAACTATGCCTGGCACGTAGTACGTGCTCAGTAAATGTTAGTTGCTATTTTGTGTGTAGATAGGGGCTGGGGATGCCAGAGTTCAGGGCAGCCAAGGTCCTTGTCCAGAAGTGACGTGCTAGGACAGACTGTGTAAAGAAACACATGTAGGCCACGCCAGGTGACGGGCAATGCTAAGAAAAAGCAGCAACAGGGACAGGGGTGGGGGGTGGGGGGGTGAGGGGGTGAGGGGGTGAGGGGGTGAGGGTGCTCCTAGCTAGCTGGGTGGGTTGAGGAAAGCTTCTCTGAGGAGCTGCGTTTGAGCAGAGGCCTTGGCTGAAGAGAGGGCGGTACAGCCTTGGGCCCTGGGGGTGGGGCAGGACGTGAGGTCCTGAGGGCGGCTTCAGAAGCCACCGGAAAGGATGTTGGGTTTTATGCTTCAGTGTGTAGGAGGGTCCAGGGGGCACGAGAAGTTCCTTAAGTTGCCTAGTCTGAGAGTTGGGAAATGTGTTTATTTGGCGGGGGGAGAAACACAGAGAGAGGGATAAGAAGATTCCGCACTGAGCACAGAGAATGAGCACAGAGGCCGAGGTAGCGCGTGATCCCAGGACCCTGAGATCAAGACCTGAGCCGAAACCAGGAGTCAGATGCTATCACTGACCCGGTCATCCCAGCGCCCTGACAGCCTTCAATTTATTTGATCTCCATTATTGCCTTAGGAGATAGGCCAAGTACCCATTATCCCCTGCTCTGCGGAGGAGGACACCTAGGGGCAGGGTGGAGGTTTGATACTTATCTAGAGTCTAGTCTGGAGGACAGCTTGTTCCCTGTGGGAGGCTCTTGATAACCCGCCCTTTAGAATTTCCCAAGAAAATCAACTACGCCTAGGTTTAAAGGGCAAGTTCTCTCTCTCTCTCTCTCTCTCTCTCTCTCTTTCTTTCTTTCTTTCATGATTTTATTTATTCATTTGAGAGAGGGAGGAAGGGAGGGAGCACCAGTGGGATGAGGGGGAAAGGAAGAAGCAGACTCTGCACTGAGCAGAGAGCCCGATGTGGGGCTCGATCCCAGGACTCCAGAATCATGACCTGAGCCCAAGCCACATGCCTAACGGACTGGGCCACCAGGCACTCCGGGCTGTGTGCGTTTTCACCAGAGACTCTGCACCGGCGCTGTCAAATATGGTAGCCACTAGGCACGTGTGTCTGTTGAGCATCGGAGTGTATTAGTCCAAACTGAGATGTGTGTACTGACTGCATCGCAATGCAGAATCCAGAATGTTGAAGACAGTACTAGAGAGAGAGGGAGAGAGAGAATATCTCATTAGTAATTTCTTTTCAAGATTTTATTAATTTATTGGACAGACAGAGATCACAAGTAGGCAGAGAGGCAGGCAGAGGGAGAGGGGGAAGCAGGCTCCCTGCTAAGCGAGAGCCCGATGTGGGGCTCGATCTCAGGACCCTGAGACCATGACCTGAGCCGAAGGCAGAGGCTTTAACCCACTGAGCCACCCAGGCGTCCCTCGTTAGTAATTTTTATATCGATTGTGTATTGACATAATATTTTGGAGATGTTGGCTAAATAAATTAGTAACATTCATTTTACCTATTTCTTTTCACTCTCACTGGATACTAGAACATTTGGAACTATGGATGTGATTTGCCTTGTAGTTCTATCAGACAGTTAAATGCCTTCAAGATTCGATGAAATCAATTTATAATTAAAATTGTAACCCCCTACCCAAACCCTGGGGGTGCCTGGATGGCTCAGTGGGTTGAGCTTCTGACTCTGGATTTTGGCTCAAGTTGTGATCTCAGAATCATGAGATTGAGCCCCAAGTTGGGCTCTGCACTGGGCATGGAGCCTGCTTAGGATTCTCTGTTTCTTCCTCTGTCCTTCCTCCTACCTCCTCATGGGCTCTCTCTCTCTCAAAAAAATTACAACCTCAGACCCCTGAGATCCCTACCTCCCCTATGAGACTCTTAGAGTCCTATCTTCTGCTCTAGTATTGTATAATTTATGTCTCTGTTCTATTTCTTGCTCATTCTCTGCTCCTTTGGTGAGAGCATAAGCTCCCATAAGGCAGTGTTGCTATTTGGCTCAGTGATGGAGCCCCCCAGTACATGGAATAGTGCCAGGCACACAGTAGGTGCTCAATAAATGGTGAACAAATGTATGAATGTGGGCATAGGAAGTATGGGGGTTCTGCTATGACCAAATCTTCCCATTTTTCTAGAAAAGCTCCAAGTACAGATTTTCATGTATAGTCTCCAGCTCTTTAAAAGATTTTATTTATTTTGGAGAAAGTATGAGCATGAGGGAGAGGGAGAGAGAGAATCTCAAGCAGACCCCTCGCTGACATAGAGCCTGATGCGGGGCTCTATCCCACGACCCCTAGATCATGACCTGAGCCAAAATCAAAGAGTCAGACTCCCAACCAACTGAGCCACCCAGACGCCTGAATCTCCAGGTTTTTCAATGTTGTAATTTTAACTCTTTTAAAGCGTTGTGCGGGCCAAAAGAAACATTTCTATAGCATCCAGTCCTCCGTTCTAGAAGATTCTGGAGGCTGATATACACTAGGCCAGGTGAGGAAGGGTCTATTGGGTGGAGTGCCAAGCGGGCCCCTCAAATCTGGCCTGTCCCAGAAAACTTGCCCCTTGTGGGCCAGTGTGCATTAAGAGTATCGCATGGGTGGTCCTTAAGGGGCGTTGCCCCATCTCGTGCAGTCCCTCACCTGTGCTGTGTCTGTAGCCTGTAGCTTCAGCAGTCACAGCATGGGTGGGAACCAACAGAGGACTTTCCCTGTGGCCAACATAACATTTTTCTTGACCAGGCCAACATTTGACCTCTCTGTCCCCTAAGTCCCCCATAACAGGAGTAACTTTTGCTCTCACCATTCACCATTGAAGACAGACAGATGGCTGAGGGCAGTGCGCTGCTGCGGGAAGGGCGGGGGGTTGTATTGGAGCGGGCTGCAGGCTTGCAGCAGAGTCCAGACTGTCGCACGGTCTCTCTGCACGATCTTAAGTAAGTCCCTTCCCCTTTCCTGCCCTTTGTTTTCCGTTCTGTACAGTAAGGGCTTGGAACCAGCTCCACATCTCCAAGTGCTCCCCTGGGTGGCTGGGTGCCCCTCAGACTCACTGAATTAGAATGTGGGAAGGGGAAATGGGTCGTCTTATTGACACCTCCCCTGGCCACCAATCTAAAATGGTACCTCCTCCTTCCCACCTTGGTCTCAGTGTTCCTTTCCTCGTTGTTGCCTATAACTATCAGGTTCACTCGTTTTGCCTTTTGCCACCCTCTCTTCCCCTGCTGGCATGTAAGCCCCATGAGGGCAAGGATTTTTTTTAAAGCATCACTTATATTGAGGAATAATGGATGGAAAGCACAATTTAGCAATTTTAAGTGCATACTTCAATGAATTGTGACAACTGATACAGCTGTGTGACCACCACGACAATCAGGGTACAGAAGTGACATCACCCCAGAAAGTTTCCTTGTGCCCCTTTTTTTTATTTAAAAATTTTTTTCTTAAGTAATCCTTTTTAAAAAAAATTATTTATTCATTTGAGACACAGAGATATAGAAAGACAGAGAGCATGTGCAGGGGGAGAGGGAGAGGGAGAAGCAGACTCCCCGCTGAGCCAGGAACCTGATTTAGGGCTCAATCCCGGGACCCCAGGATCACGACCTGAGCCAAAGGCAGAAGCTTAACCGTATGAGCCACCCAGGCACCCTCTCAAGTAATCTTTACACCCAGCATGGGGCTTGAAATCACAAGCCTGAGATCAAGAGTCGCATGCTCGAACACTGAGCCATCCAGGTGTCCCCCTTGTGCCCTTCCTCAGGCAGTCTCCTTCCTCCGGACCTGGTCCCTAGCAACCACTGATCTGCTTGTGCCATTCTAGGCTGGACTTTTCTGGAATATCACAGACATGGAATCATTGCAGTGGATGGTCTTTTGTGGTCTGGCTTTTTACACAAAGCTAATACTTCTGAGGTTCCTCCAAGATGGTGCCTGTTTTAAGAGTTTGTTCCTTTTTATTGCTGAGTAGTATTCTAAATATTTTATTTATTTATTTGACAGACAGGGGCGCCTGGGTGGCTCAGTGGATTAAGCCGCTGCCTTCGGCTCGGGTCATGATCTCAGGGTCCTGGGATCGAGCCCCTCATCGGGCTCTCTGCTCCGTGGGGAGCCTGCTTCCTCCTCTCTCTCTCTGCCTGCCTCTCTGCCTACTTGTGATCTCTCTCTCTGTCAAATAAATAAATATTTGACAGACAGATCACAAGTAGGCAGAGAGGCAGGCAGAAAGAGAGGGGGAAGCAGGCTCCCCGCTGAGCAGAGAGCCGGATGCGGGACTCCATCCCAGGACCCCGAGATCATGACCCGAGCCGAAGGCAGAAGCCCAACCCACTGAGCCACCCAGGTGCCCCAGTAGTATTCTATTGTATGGGTACATGACAGTCTGTTTATCTGTTCTAATGATGGACATTTTGATTATTTGAGTAACTGTCAAAATAGTTTTTGGCTGCTATGAATAAAGCCTCTGTGAACATTCCCGAATGTCTTTGCATGCACCTGTGATTTCATTTCTCTTGGGTAAATATTTAAGACTTTATTTATTTATTTGTTAGAGAGATAGAGAGAGTACAGGCAGGCAGAGAGAAGGGTGGGGGGAAGCAGGCTCCCTGCGGAGCAAGTGGGACTCGATCCCAGGACGCTGGGATCATGACCTGAGCGGAAGGCAGACGCTTTAACCCACTGAGCCACCCAGGGGCCCCTGCATCTGCATTTTTAACAAACTCCCCAGGTATAGCAGGTGTTTCTGTGCTAGAAGATCTGGACTCTGAGAACCTTTGGCTCCAACGGGCTCCTTCCCTTTTGCCTTCCGTCTATGGAGTCTGAGGTTTTATACCCAAACCATAGCCCCCGAGCAGACCCAGGACTGAGATCCGGATAGGTCATTCCCAGTCCAGAGGAACTCAGGCCTTGCCGGGAATGTGCAGCCCATAGTCACCTTCATTAGCTCAGCATCACGGGAGCTGATAATCACTACAGCAAATACACTGTTGCAAATTTGCCATTATGTCTTCGGTAGCTTTTGGCTTTTTACCAGCCTGAGGTCTTCTTCCTGTCCTTCTGGGGCTAAGGCAGGACGACCTGCTAATTTGTTCATTTATTCCTTCATTCACGTATAACACTTTTAAATGAGTCTTTTCTGTGCTAGGCAATGTCTAGGTGCTGGAGAGGCATTTGTGAAAAAGAGAAAATCACTGCTTTCAGGGAGATTTCAAGGTGGAGAAAGGTGACAACGCAAGTATAAACAAATAAGATAATTTCAAGTCGCATTAAGGTCTGTGAAGAAAATACAACCGGGTGATGGCTGAAGGGAACTTTAGGTAAGATGGCTCTCTGGGGTGGAATATTTGAGACCAGAAGGAATGGACTGTAGGACTTGACTCCCCAGGGTTGCTCGGTAGCAACCAGCCACTTACAGCTGTGAACTGTAGCTGGTTTGTATTGAGATGCACCGTAAGTGTAAAATACAGACTAAATTTCAACAACTTACTATTAAAACCCCCTAAAATATCTCATTGGTTCTTTTTTCTGTTGGCTACAGGTTGACATGATCATGTATTGGACATATTGAATTAAATGAAATACATTACTTATTTTTACTTTTTTCTTCTTTAAAAATGTACCAAGTACTAAATTAAAAATTACGACATATCTTGTATGTGTGGCTTGTATTCTATTTCTACCGGACAGTAGGGATCCCGGGGAAAGGCATCCTAAGTAGAGAATGGCAAAAGCGCAGGGTCCTTTAGGGGGGAACTGAAGGCTGCTGGAGGCAGGAGCCAGACAGAGTGGCAGAAACAGGAATGGATCAGATCTAGCAGGAGCGAGCTGGGTTTTAATTCAAGCATAAGGGGGGAAGCCGTTTTAAGCAAGGAAGTGGCTTGGTCTGAATTATGTTTTAGCAGACCCCTGTGGCTACTGAGTGGGGAACCCACTGTCGGTGGGCCAGATGGAGGAAGAGCGCTGGGTTCCAAGACTGTTGAAGCCACACGAATCTGTGGCCCTGCCCTACCGTGGGACTCAGTCTCCTCCCAGCCCGGTAGGTTGTGGGCTCCTTGGGCGGTTCTCCCGCTCCAGCAGCAGCAGCAGCATCCGCGAGCGGCCGCCGGCGGCAGGGGGCGCCTGCTCGATGACTCGGCGCTCGGCTGGCCAGGCTCTGGCGCGTCGCCGGCTCGATTGGTCGGGTCGGGACGGGCCGGAGCGCCGCTGGCCAGCGCCATTGAGGAGCCGGGAGAGGAAGCGCCGCGCAGTGCCGGGCTAGGCGGGCGGCCCGGGACGCAGACAGGTACGGGCCGAGGCGGGGCGACGCCGGGCGACACGCAGGGTCGGAGACTGCAGGTCGGCCGTGGGCCTGTTGTCTGTCGTCCCGGCTCCCCTTCGGATCCGGGGCCCGGGCCCGCCCGCGGGGAGCGCGCCGCTGGGAGCCCGGGGAGCCCGGCGTCCGGCCCTCCCGCCGTCTGAGCTCCTCCGGGGGCCCTGGGGCGTCCATGCTCCCGACAGCCCCGAGCCCGCTGCCCTCATGGGGACCCCCCTGTATCCGAGCCCCCCCCCCCCCCCGGGCACCCCAGGGACTGACAGGCTTGGAGCTGCCTGGCTTCTCGGGACCCCGGCGTCCTTGTCCTGGGAGTCCGAGTCCCCACCGGACCCGGCACCCTTTCCGGGGTCCCGGCAGCCTGGTGCCCGGGGATTGGGGGACGGTGTCAGCCCGCGTCTCCCCGCCTGAGCCACGGTCTCCGTGCGGGACCCGTGAGCAAGCCCCTCTCCCTCACGCCCAAGATCGGGGGCGCTGGTCAGTTCCCCACAGTGTTTTAACCACCCACCAGCCTTCTGGGGTTACGCTCTGGGTTGGGGACTTCAGGCCTCAAGCCGGGCTTTACCCCGGCTGCCCGGGGTTACACCCAAGCTGAGTCCTTGCTTTCAGGTGCGGGACCCCAGCCGCCAGGCGCCGTTTCCTCCGGCCTCTATCTGGGTGTTGGGGTCTCCGTTCCGTGGAGCCCACGGGGTGGAGGAAGGGCTGTGGGACCCTCGCCTTCAGGGCAGTCCCATTCTTGTGGGGCCCGAGGCCCCCTCTGGTCCCGAATCCTCTGAGTTCTCTGGCTCCCACAGCACTCGGGCCCGGCCGGCTTGGAGCAGCGCCCTGGTCCCTTTGCCAGTCCTTCCTACTCCCAGCTTTGGCCGCCCCTCGAGGGAGGGGCCTGGCTCAAGGTCATGCCCGGCTGTCTGCCCGCCCGTGGGCTGAGCCCTGATCCTCAGTGTCACCTACCCCACCGATTAGGCGAGGTCAGGTGTGAGTTAGTGCCAGGCGGCGCCCTGGTGGACCCGAGTGTAAACACTTTGGGATTCTAGCCAGTCTGGCGGCCCTTCCTGACACTGGATTCCTTAAGGGAATCCTTGAAGTGGCTTCAAGCCTGGGTTAGATGCTTAGCTGAGCTAATAGACTCTTTCTGGCTGGAGTATTAATTTACCGACCAGGGCATTTACAGTGCTTCTCACCCCATCTTTTCCTTAGTCTGTATTTTGCACTCTTCCACCTTCAGGGGAAGTAGAGTCCCCCCGGATCTTGGGAGCCAACTGACAGTTTCTCCCTCCACTGGGAGAGTACTTGTAGTTGGCACTTAATAGAGAGTTTGCTGGCATTTTAGGGGTGAAGGCAATGGCATTAACTTCCAAAATAAAGAGCACTCTGACTTTGGCTCCCTGCCTAAGTGTGTTTGGAGTCTACATAGTAATACTAGAATAAGTCAGGTTCACATTTTGTTCTCACAGATTTACTCGTTTGAAGTTATAATATAGAAGTGTTTATTTTACCAGATTGTTAAACGTTTCTTATTTTTAAGAGTTTGTTCTTGTAACCTCTCCTTTAAATAAATGTATCCAATAACTAGCAAATTCTTAGTTTTACACAAAATAGGGCTTAAAGATTTTTGGAAAGAAGTCAGTATTTCATCAGATGCTATTTATTTACTTGTTTATTTTTATTTTCACTGATAGCAGATAAAAAGGACAGTGCAAGTGCAAGTCACTGTTGACGAATAAAAGTCAGTCTTTCCTGAAGGTTCATTTAACTCTTACAGGGCCTTGTGTTTTGGGTCTTTGTTGGGTGGTAGCCTTTCATTTGGGATAAGTGTATTTTCTGGCACTAAGATGAATCATTGGGGGTGGGGCAGAGTGCCTGGAAAGGATCCTGAAAGGGCTGGTTCCAAGTGGGACACATGCCGTAGCAAATCCAGAGTGTCCTGCGTGGTGGGCTGGTGTCTGATGTGCATGCCTCAGAGCCGGGTTTGGAACTCACAGTTCGGACTGAGATCTGCTAGCTAGCTGAGCAATTTCAGAATACATTGAAACTTTTATGACTCAAGTTCCCTCATGATAACTTATTACAATACTAAAAGTAACGTGTATATTTTTTGCAATGCTGATAAACACAGTTTTCTTATAGGTAGTGGTAAAGCAGTAGCGGATGTAAATGCTGTAGTTGGAACCCGAGGATTTCTTGTATTTGTATTACTGACTAAGGTAGTTCATTGTATCAGCATCGTCTGGTGCCTGGGTTCCTGTAATGCAGTTCCAGAACTTTTTTTTTTTTTAAAGATTTTATTTATTTATTTGACAGACAGAGATTATAAGTAGGCAGAGAGGCAGGCAGAGAGAGAGAGGGGGAAGCAGGCTCCCTGCGGAGCAGAGAGCCTGATGCAGGGCTCGATCCCAGGATCCTGGGATCATGGCTGGAGCTGAAGGCAGAGGCTTTAACCCACTGAGCCACCCAGGCACCCACAGTTCAGAAACTTTTGAGAACAGTGATAAACCTCTGCCTTCTCCCTTTCATTTATGTTATTTTATGAATGATCTTGATGAACAAATTTGCACATTTGAATTAGGAAAGGCTTAAAGAGGATCATTGTAGAATACAAACTTCATTGAAATCTCTTAGGGCATTTTTGCCTTAATCTAGGACAGGGTTTTTCTTTCTTACTTTTTTTTTTTTTTTTTTAAGATGGGGTTTTTCAGCCTCGGCCCTGTTGACATTTGGGCTGGATGATTCCTTGCCATGGGGGAGCTGTCTTAGTATATGTGCTGCCGAAGCGAGCACGTGGGGGAGCTGTCTTGTGCATTGCGGGATGTTTAGCTCTTTCCATGGTCTCTACTCACAAGATACCTGTAGTAACCCCCAGTCATGATAATAAAAAATGTGTCTAGACATTGCCCAGTTGCACTTGGATGAGAACCTCTGACCAGGACAGTCTAATGCCAAGGTGAATTACTAAAGGCAAGCAGTTTAATGATCAGTTACATCAAAAGGAGAGACAACTTGGAATTGTAGTTATGTTTGGTGTATTTATAAGTGACTGTTCCTTGTAGCTGTGTGAGAACATGTTTGTTTGATCCTTGGCTAACACGGGGTCTTACAGTACTGGTCACCCCATCTTTTTTTTAAGTCTGTGCTTTTCATTCATCCACCTTTAGGGAAGGTAGAGTAGGAAACCAATTAGAAAATCATCTGGTTTTCTGTTGATTGCCTTTTTTTCTTTTTCTTTCTTAGGTTCTTCTATGACCATGAGAGGGAGAAGTAAAGAATGATCCATGATTTTTAAACACCTTGTCTTGAGGATATAGTCATGTTGGAAGGCCTTGTAGCCTGGGTTCTCAATACCTATCTGGGAAAATACGTCAATAACCTGAACACCGATCAGCTCTCTGTTGCGCTTCTGAAAGGTGAGTGAGTGCGTGTATCTCTTTTTGGTAAAGTTTGCCACTGCAGATGGCATTTCTGAGTTTTTCTTTGTTTTTTTTTTTTTTTTATTCATTTTGTTGTACTGAGAATAATAAAACGTAATGCCCAGATGGCTTTGTACTAATTATGGGTAAAAGGAAATATGTTCTCTCCCATGACGCTGATGGTTATGACAGGGTAACTTGAGTATGTGGCTGTATTGCCATAGATTTTTAGGGAACTGTTAAGTCTGAAAAAGAAAAAGACTATGCTGCCGCTGACTGTGCTTTATCCCCGCTAATTGTCGAGGTTTATGCAGCGCTTTGCAGGTGGCCGTGATGTAGTGATATAGTGACAGTAGCATTGGCTTTGGCTTCAAATCGTGTTGTATTACTTACGAGCTACGTGAACAAGCCACTGTGATTCCGAGCCTCAGGTTCTTTAGGAAAAGCGGGCAAGGGACGCCCGGGTGGCTCCGTCAATAAAGCGTCTGCCTTCGGCTCAGGTCATGATCCCAGGGTCATGGGACCCCACGTTGGGCTCCCTGCTCAGTGGGAGGTCTGCCTCTGCCTCTCCCTCTCCCCCTGCTCATGCTCTCTCTCTCTCTCAAATAAATAAATAAAATCTTAAAGAAAAGGGAAAGTGGGAAAGGTACTTTTCCAGGGCTGCCGTAAGGCTCACACGGATCAAATGGAATGACATTTACAGCTCCCGTCCTACTAGTGTATGACAGACACCAAGCTGAAGCTTTAAAATATGTTACTGTGGGACCTCTGATAGAGTAAAGCTCGAGTCATGTTTACAGGCCTCTCCCTGGTGAGTGCTGAGACGTGGTTGAGTGCAGTGCGGGGAACTGGCGTGAGGACCAGAAAACCGCTTCGTTTTTCCTTTTCCTTGTTTTAATGTAAGTTCTCTTTGCTCGACTCAAAATGGAGCCCCTGAGCAAATCGAGAGAGAGGAGATAGTCTGCAAGCGTGTAGCAGGCCAAAAAGTGGGAAGGGGATCTCAGAGATGGCGGGAAGCTCACCTTCCCGAGGGTGTGGATTTTGGCATGTGGACCAGGACAGGTTAGTGGGCATGGCTGTGGTACAGACTGGTGGGGTCTGTGAAGAGGGTGCCCATGGCTCGCTTGGCCCCAGGAGTGTTGTCTCCACGTTTTTCCGACCCATCTAAACCTGTGCAAGGATTGTGGCGGCCATAGGCTGTAGGGAGCTCTCGGTTCGCCCTGCCCACTCCCTTCCGTTCACTGGAAACAGAAGTAGGTTTTTTCCTTCATCTCTAACTTCTGTCCTGACCTTTTCCTCCTGTCCTTAGAAGGGAGGTATTAAGTATAAGGTGAGAGTGACCAGTCTGTCAGGGAAGAGGACGTGTTCAAAGTACAAGAGGAGGGTCAAGCTCACCTCTTGGGTCACTTACTGCAGTTCTCCTACATGCCGTGAAGCTATCCAGGTTGCACAGGGCAGGGAGCCGAGAAAGGGAAGCGCAGACCATAACCTTGTTAATGACAGAGATAGGATGTTTGTGGAAGAAATGAGTAGAGATTTGTGGTATCCGATGTATCGTGGACTAGTCTAAACAGATTTCTAATCTGTTTTTGAGTATATCTCGTAATGACAACTGTGTGTCTCTCTCTGATGCTTCAAAATGTTTTTCTGTGCTTCCTGTTTAAAAAATACTCTCTTTGCAGAATAGAAAAATAATTTTTCTTTCACAGCCAATGTTAGTGTGGTGCCCCATCCTTATGAATTCAAGGCACCCCACAAAGCTTGGAGCTGTGAGCCTCACAGTTATAGGTGAGCACCGTTTGGAGGCAGGGGGTCCTGCATAGGAATAAGAATGTTATTTCAGTCCGTCTGTAGATGTTTAGTGTCTGAGATGCCAAGAAGACGGAGCTAGTGGTCAAGAGTATGAATTTTATAGCCAGACTGTTTTGTTTGCTTGTTTTGAGAGAGAGAGAGGGGAGTGGTGGTGGTGGTTGTGGTACAGAGGGAGAGAAAATCTTAAGCAGGCTCCTTGCGCAGTGCAGAGCCCGGCTTGGGGCTTCATCTCATGACCCTGAGATCACGACCTGAGCCGAAATCAAGAGTCAGACCCTTCACTGACTGAGCACCCCCGGCGCCCCCGTCAGACTGATTTTGAATCCCATTTCCTCCATTTACCAGTAACTTGGGCAGATTATTCCAATTCTTCATGAATTCTCAAATTCATCTTTTCTGTAGATTGGAGAGAATATGAACTTTGTCATGAGGTTCTGAGGACTAGACATGAATGTAGATCCGAGAGCTTAGAGCCGTTCGGGGCGTGTAGTGGGCCCTCAGTCAGTCACCATGTCCCGTTGTCACGATGGTCAGCATATGACTCGCTTGGCTGGGACTTCGAGGGTGGATTGTGCACACAAAGTAGCAAATGAGTATTCGAAGGAGAGAGAACTTGTATGTGACTGTATTTGTTCAGTCTCTCCGCAAACACCACTGAGCGCCTGCTTTGGGTACGGACGGCTCTGTGTTAGGGACTGATAGAAAACGTGGGGACAGGAGAAGATACCAGGAGCTCAGCCGTGGGGTGTGAGCTTGGTCTCTCCACCTAACAGATGTTTGTGACTGAGTAAGTTACCTAAGCCTCCTCCTGCCACTTGAGATCAGACAGACCTGGTACGAACTATAGTCCTATAGTTACCAGCTTGGTGATTTTTTTTTTTTTTTAAGATTTTATTTATTTATTTGGCAGAGAGAGAGAGAGCTCAAGCAGGGGGAGCAGCAGAGGGAGCTGCAGGGGAGAGGGAGAAGCAGGCTCCCTGCTTGGCAGAGATCCCAGTGCGGGGCTCGATCCTAGGACCCCGGGATCATGACCTGAGCAGAAGGCAGACGCTTCACCCACTGAGCCACCTAGGCATCCTAGCTCTGTGATTTTTAAGCAAATTGCTTACCTCTGCAACTAATTTTCCTCACCTCAGAGTGGAGAACAGAATGGCATTTCCTCATATTGTTGGGAGGTTTCGGTGACTTGGTGGGGATACGTGCTCGGCTCTAGTCCGATCTCACCGAGTGGTCGCTGTTCCTGTCCTCGCATACCCGTTACCTTGCTGGGCATGCCAGGCGCTGTAAATTGTTCCACTAGAGCTGCAGGCACAGCGCGGGTCGGGGGGAGGTGTGCAAAGCAGGGGAGTCCTTCACCCTGTTGGCAGGACTCTGGGGAGGGATGACCGAGGGAGCCGAGCAGGAGTTGGGCTGGTGGCGCCGGGCGGGGCACCGCATTCCTGGTGGACTGACGCTTGTGAGCACAGGCAGGAGGCGGAGAACTCACCAGACGTGTTCGGGATGGTTTGAGGCCAGAAGGTAGCAGCTGCCGGTGGCACGTCGGGGGCCCCGAGCTTCGGGCTGCGGGCCTGTCTGTGTTTGGGGCCCAGCACTCAGGGTGCCTCCTTTTTGTTCCTATCAGCTCTTCACCTCAGGCTGGCTTTCTGGGTGACGCAGGGCTGCGGGAAGAGAGGCCAGCAGTCATCAGTGCTGACCGAAAAGCCACCAGCCTCTAGGTGTACCCCAGTTCTACGGCCTCCACTTCTTGCTGTGCTAAGCGGAGGCGTTTTGGGAGGAGACATCCAGGAATAAGCCTGCACGTTATCTGCCCGGAAAGAAACGAAGAGCATTGTCATTTATAAAGTCCTCCCGACTCTGGGTCCCTTGAGGGACCTTTCCCGGCAGGGCCAGGTGTCGGTGCAGATTTGAGTGGGTGGAGCATCAGCGAGCCTTCCGCCCAGAACCACTGACCCGCTGGCCGCTGCTGCTGTTTTGCCTGATTCCTTTGTTTCTGTAATGCTGGAGGCTGCCCTTCCTTCTCATTCTTTCCTGGGGTTCTTCCCCTTCCTAGAGCACCTCTCCTGCTCTCCCGCAGTTCAGCGTTAATTTTTCCCAGCGTGGGTTGCCTACCATTCCTTCCACTTCTTCAAGGTGCACAGCAGCCAAGGAAACCTAGTGCCGTCTGCCTTTGTGACGGATTTGGGGATTGAAAAATAGGGCAAATGATTCAAATTGCAAATGATGCTCTTCAAAAGAAGAAACCATATGCTTTCCCCCTTTACGTCAGTTTCCACTGTTGAAGAACAAGTTTCATGCCCCCCTTCCCGTGATCATTTACTCCCCAAATGTGGAAATAGAGTTGTTTCTGGGCTCTCTGGGGTTATTAACTTCTCCTTTTGGTTAGTCTTAGGTTATGTGGAGACCCTCGTGGGGACGCATGTTCCTGCAAAAGTCTAAAATGTAAGCTGGTTGCATTTGCCCAGCATCTGCTGAGCTACTGGCTTTGAATACCTTAGAAGCCAATTACCCTCAAGTCTTGAGCAGTCATTTAAAGGAAAAAATAATTGCTTCTTATATTAGTTTGTCTTTGGCCGGCCTGCCTCTCTTCTGAGTTCCTGTACCAGTGGCTGCTGGGTGGTTGTCTGTACTCCTTGTTCCCAGAAATTGCCTTAAGTTGGGCAAACAGTTTTGTAGAATGATGGCTGTCTCCTCCGCCCTTTAGGATGGGGACCCTGCCTTCTCGTTTCATATTCCCAGCGGCCAGCACAGTGCCTGCTGGAGACTGGGGGGTGGCGTGTCAGTGTGGACGGGTGACTTCCACAGCTGGGAGAGTGAGGTAGGGAGCCTTGGCTGTTCAGAGACGTCTCATAGCTCTCGGCTTAAGTCTTATAAAAGCTGGGTCTGCAAGGGGACCTTCAGCAGCGGTTTGTTCTGTGCTCTGGAACGGGTGACGAAGCCTGCAGGCACAGACGTGGAGCAGAGCGTGTGGAGTGGGTCTGTCCAGAAGGGAGAGTGGAATTCTTTTTGATGGCCAATTTTATTGAACTCTCATGGGCTCCCAGATGTTGTGTGTGATCGACCCATTTGTTGGGGGGAGGGGAGTGGCTGGAGCTTGTTAAAAATTGCAAATTTCTGTGTTTCAATCCCAGCGGCTATCTTGCAGGGGGCCCTGGAACCTGTATTTCTTCCCAGGTGGCTCAGATATTAATGGTGGTCTGGTGAATATTCGCCTAAACTAGGGGTCTGCACACGGGCCAGCTGCCCAAATTCAAACTGAGAATGGTTTTTATATTTTTAAAGCTTGTTAAAAAAAAAAACAAAAACAGAGAGAACATACAACAGATACCATAAAGCTTGAAATATGTACTATCTGGCTTATTGTAGAAAAAGATCGCTGCCTACGCCCTTCACCTGCTGGTGAGCTTCCGCCTGTCAGAGTGGGATGGGCAGGAAACTGGTACAGACAGAGTACACAGGCCGGTCGCCGTGCTACGCCTGGCTTTTTCTAGCCAGGCTGAGCTGTAAAACTCCCTTTAACCTTCAAAGATTTGCACACAGTAGGTGCCTACTGCCTGTATTGGGCGAACATTTCACGCTGTTGTTTTATTTTTCAGGTGCTGTTGAGCTGGAAAATTTGCCCTTAAAGAAAGATGCCTTGAAAGAACTGGAGTTACCGTTTGAAGTCAAGGCCGGTGTGTGGAACTCTGCGGGAGAGGGGCCTCTGCGGGAGAGGGGCCTGGTCCTCCCCTGCTTCCTCCGCTGCTTGGGACAGGAAGACCTAGAGTCCTTGAGTCTGGCTGTGTTTGAGCAGCAAGAGGCAGGATAGGAAATAGAGTTTCGATCAGTCCTCGAGTGTGGCCTTTTCTGTCAGGATGACCTTGGGGCAGCAGTGGGGAGGTCAGGTGTTTCCCAGACCTACTGAATCAGAACCAAGCATGTGTCATTGAACTTATATGTTTAATAAGTGGTGCCGGTGATTCTTAAATTCCTTGAAGTGTGAGAACTTCTGTCATAGATATGGGGGTTCTTATTTTTGGAGAATTCCTAATATTACTGAGAGATAGTTGATTGAATGGAAGGTACACTCTGGAACGGTGTGCTTGGGTGTACATTCCATTACCTGCTGTGTCCTGGCGGTATGGCCTTGGGGAAGTTGCCTCAGCACTCTGTCTGTGCTTCTCAGTCTCTAAGAGGAGGTGATAATCCTTGTACCTACAGCAGAGGGTTATGGAGAGGAAGACGTGAGTTAATGCATCAAAATTCCTTGGAACAGTGCCTGGCACGCTCAGTAGAGGCTTACAGTTAGGATAGGAATTCTGCAGTTCTTAGGTTTGGTGAGGAAACAAGAGTTGTCCTGGAATAAAAATATTCTTATTTGGGGCGCCCAGCTGGCTCTGTCAGTGGGGCCTGCGACTCTTAATCTCGCGGTTATGAGTTCGAGCCCCGTGATGGGTGTAAAGATTACTTAAAAATAAAGCCTTAAAAAAATTCCTTATTAAATGGCCATGTGTAAAATTAGTCCCTGTTCAGACACCCGGTCATGATTCAGTAATAGCCTGTTGATGCTAGTCTTTCCATTATTTTGGGTACTTGTATTACAATAAAATGCAAGTACAATGCAAATCAGTTGCTAGGTGGAGTAGGGTAGAAATCTTGCAAAAGACTTTAGGCTTTCTTGAAGTCAGTTCAAGTGATGGGTAAACTGCCAGAATCACAGGCAGAGACACTGACAAGTTAGAATATGAAAGAAACTCAGGAATGATGATACCCAGGGTACTTCCAAAGATTATTATTTGAATATCAAAGGATTAGGAGAGGCTCTTGGGGAATATTGATGAAGTTTCCTAATATTTTTGCAAAAATGACCCTGTTTGTACTTGTTCTGCAAAAATTAAATGAAATGTAACAGTAACAGAGGTTCTTTTTTTTTTTTTTTTAAAGATTTTATTTATTTATTTGACAGAGATCACAAGTGGGCAGAGAGGCAGGCAGAGAGAGGTGGGGGAAGCAGGCTCCCTGCTGAGCTGAGAGCCCGATGTGGGGCTCGATCCCAGGACCCTGAGATCATGACCCGAGCCGAAGGCAGAGGCTTTAACCCACGGAGCCACCCAGGCACCCAGTAACAGAGGTTCTCTTTTGCTGTCACCTACCTTATCAAACATGCCTCTTCCCCTAATAACTTAGGTTAGAATTGCAGCTGTGCCCCAATTATTATTAAACTCTTTTTGGTGAAAATTTGTATTTGGCTTCAGTTATTAAATAGAAAAAATTTACTTCTATTTTTCGAGGTAAAATCCAAATGAAAACATTTTTTCATTATTTAGTGCCACATTTCTTAATTTATTACACAAGCACTTGGTGTTAATACTGTCTTATCTTCCACAGATCAGTTGCACTTGAATTCTAGGTCCTAGAGGGTAGCGATTCTGGTAACGTGTGTTCTTTCAGAGGGAGCATACTAGTGGGGCCGTGTGGATCTTCGAGAGATCCCTTAGGACAGTTCAGGTACTCTTAAGTGTTACTCCTTAGTAGTAACTTGGCTGTTATTCACTGAATTTACAGAAGACTTGTGTCCTAGGAGACTTGGCTAGAAGTGGTAGGGCTTGGGAAATCAGTATCATGGTTCTAGCCAGTTTCACGTCAGTCCGGATTCTTTTTTTTTTTTTTTTAAAGATTTTATTTATTTATTTGTCAGAGAGAGAGAGCGCGAGAGCTAGCACAGGCAGACAGAGTGGCAGGCAGAGACAGAGAAGCAGGCTCCCTGCTGAGCACGGAGCCCGATGTGGGACTCGATCCCAGGACGCTGGGATCATGACCTGAGCCGAAGGCAGCCGCTTAACCGACTGAGCCACCCAGGCGTCCCGTCAGTCCGGATTCTTATGAAGAATCAGGATTTAGTACTATTACCCATGTTTCAATTGATATGTTTAAGACTGGACATACTCAAAGTCTGGTAGTTCCCAAGAAGTGCTTCTCAACCAGCCCACCAATAACGGACAAGAAATGAGTTACGAGCTCATGGGCTTGGGCTTTGGGGAGAAAGACACTCCAAGGAGGTTTAAGAAATAGTTCAGTTGGGGAAGAGGCACTTTGTGGAGGAGGGCTGTTGCATTTGATAGGGTCACACTGGGCTTTTTCTTTTTTTCGTTTTTTTTTTAAAGATTTTTTTTTTTTAACTTGAGAGAGAGAGAGAGGCAGAGATAGAGAAAGAGCACAAGTAGGGAAGGAGAGGGAGAAGCAGGCTTCCCGCTGAGCAGGGAGCCCGATACAGGGCTCGATCTCAGGACCCCACGATCATGACCTGAGCCAAAGGCACACGCTTAACCCACTGAGCCACCCGGGCGCCCCCACACTGGGCTTTTTATTGTGCCTCGTTCTTACAGATCTCAGCCTACTAACTTTCTGTTTCCCACGTATGAGAACCTGCTGCCTGTTCCCTTAGTTTATAAAATAAGTGGCAGAAGTCCCTATGCTTCTTACAGAAAATGAAAAGAAAACGGAAAAACCATAGGAAGTGAAAACGTGTATGGGCACTTGACAAGACTTTGCTTTCCCCAGGCCTGATTGGGAAGGTAACGCTTCAGATTCCCTTTTACCGCCCCCACGTGGACCCTTGGGTGATCTCCATCTCCAGCCTTCACTTAATCGGAGCCCCTGAAAAGCTAGAGGATTTCGACGATGAGAAGGAGAAGCTCCTGGAGAGGGAGCGCAAGAAGGCTCTGCTCCAAGCCCTGGAGGACAGATGGAAGGCAAGGCACACCCCCTCGGCCCCCAGACGCGCGGCGGTGAGACAGACGAAACGAGCAGAGCCCTGGATTTGGCTAACCCTCGCTCTTTGCTTTGCAGAACGAACGCCAGCGGAAGGGGGAGTCCTACTGGTACTCAGTTACCGCTTCCGTAGTTACGAGAATTGTGGAGAATATTGAAGTAAGTCCTGACTTTGGTAAAGTATGAACAATGACAGGGACTTCTCAGGCTTAACTGTGCTCTGCCTCTCAGTACCTTGTTTCTCGTGGGTTCGACTGAGATGGGGTGTACAGAGCCTTTGCTGACGGCTCAGGCGTGCCCTCTTCTAGGCAGCGCCCAAGAAAAACCTGAAAAGCTCGTCTCCTGCTCTGGGCGCACAGGGTTTTCTTGCTTCAGCTTGTGTGAGTAGGTGTTTTCCTTTCACTCATATTTCGCTTCGTTTTTGAACGTTGGACTCTTACTTGCTAAAAGGATGTGTACTTCCTTAGAAGCTGGGCCCCCTAAACCTTCACGACTGATCATTTCAGGGCAAATCACTTCACCTCTCTGGTCTCGGTTTCTTTCTGTAACACAAGGGAGGTTGCATACATGCTTTCTAGGTGGTTACACAGTGAATGGCCAGCAGCCCGTGGAGGTGTTGAGTCTCTCACTGATGGATCTGGTGGTGGTTTGAGGGGTTACAATGTCAGGGCTCTTGGCCACGTTTTCTGCTTTAGTTACAGTTTTGTTTCGTCCTTGAAGACTAGATCAGGGTCCATGCTAATTTTTATGAGTGCCGTAATAGTGAGCCTGTACTTAGTACCTATGGGGTTTTCCTGCATTGCTAAGGTGCACAGGCCAAATGGTTTCAAGGTATACAACTTCCCCCCGAACGCAGTCTGATGATGTTGGTTTCGTATCTGTCATAATGTTGACAAAGAGATCGGTACATTTGAGGTGAGTGCTTTGAATTCTGTTTCAGGCAGTTTTATATATATACGCTGTCATTTTAAATAATCCATCATTATTATTTTTACTAATGGCTTTATTGAGATTTAGTCCACATCCCGTAAAGTTTACCTCTCTAGTGTGCACGCTGTAGTGTTGTTTTTTTTTTTAATATTTTATTTATTTATTTGACAGAGAGAGGTCACAAGTAGGCAGAGAGGCAGGCAGAGAGAGAGGGAGAAACAGGCTCCCCACTGAGCAGAGAGCCCGATGCGGGGCTCGATCCCAGGACCCTGAGATCATGACCTGAGCCGAAGGCAGAGGCTTAAACCACTGAGCCACCCAGGCGCCCCCACACTGTAGTGTTTTTGCAGGGTGTTTACAGAGTGCCAAGATTGCCACTCCGTAATTCCAGACCACTTCCATTACCCCCAAAAGAAACTCCATACCCACTTAGTAGCCGCTCCCGTTTCTCCTCTCCTTCCAGCCCCACACAACCACTAAGCTTTCAGGTTAGTGTTCTGGACATTTCGTGTCCTTGTGATCGTACGCCATGTGGCCTTTGTGTCTGGCCTCTTGGACTTAGCGTCATGCTTTCAAGGTCCCTCCATGTTGTGGCACGGACCAGTACTCGATTCCTTTTTATGACCGAATAGTGGATTCGGTCAGAGATATGGACGGTCAAAGATAAAGGTGAATGTTTGCGAAAGCGGTGAAAACAGATTTTGTTCAGTAACTGCTGACAGAAGGGGAAAGAGCAGAGTTCTGTTCCAAATTACACAGAGGTGGCAGGGCCTTTTAAAGGGAGAGTGAGGCAGAGGGTCCTGTGGGGGAGGGCTCAGGTGGAAAGTGACGAAGGGTCAGTGTCCCCGTGATAAGGCCAGCTATATCTGCTGGCTGGGCTTCTGTGCTCCCGCAGAGGCTGAGACTGAGAGACGGGCCCTGCCCTCCCTGATGATTCCATTTCAAAGGAATGGCTCTCAGGTCCTTGGTTATAGGGGATACATACACATTTCATAGGGACAGAGAAAGGATTCACAATTGTAAGCCCTTTTTGGTAAAGGCACTGAGAAAGGGAGGTCAGGGACCTATTGTCAGGCTTTGGCTGGAACAAACAGCCCTGAGCTTTTCCAGACGGGAACACAGAATGAGGCTGGAATGTCCCAGCGATGCAGGCTTAGGTGCTAGAAGCCGTGTTAAATGTGGTCCCATCTCTCCGTGCAGCAGGTTGAGTGGAGCGTTCTTACCCAGAGGTTTTGTGGGTTTTGGGATCTACTGCATTTCGTTTATCTGCTCATCAGTTGATGGACATTTGGGTTGTTTCCACTTTTTGCCTCTTATGACTAATGCTGGTGTCAGCCTTCATGTATATGGTTTCGTGTGGATATGTTTTCAGTTCTCCTGATGAGATACCTGGGAGTGGAACCGTGGGGGTTATATGGTAACTGTGTTTAATTTTTCAAGGAACTTGCAAACTGTTTTCCAAAGAGGTCGCACTGTTACAGTTTCACCAGTGATGTAGGAACATTTTAATTTCGGCACATCCTCACTGATACGTGTCTGTCTTGTGGTAATAAACACAGTAGTGGGTATGAGGAGCTACCTTGCTGTCGTTTTGATTTGCATTTTCTTACTGGCTAATGCTGAACACCTTTCCATAAGCTTAATGTCATGCGTATGTCTTTTTTTGGAGAAATGTTTATCCAGAGCCCTTTTTCATTAAAAAAAATTGGTTTATTTGTTTTTTATTGTTGAGTATTTTGTTGTTGTTGTTTTTAGGGATTTTATTTATTTGAGAGAGCACAAGCAGCGGGGAGGGACAAAGGGAGAGGGAGAAGCAGGCTCCAAACTAAGCAGGAAGCCCGATGTGGGCCTCTATCCCATGACCCTAGAATTATGACCTGAGCCGAAGGCAGATGCTTAACTGTCTGAGCCACCCAGGTGCCCCAAGAGCTCCTTATATATTTTGGATTCTAGTCCCTTATCAGGTGCATGATTTGCAAATATTTTCTCCCATCCTGTGGGCTGTCTTTTCCCTTTCTGTTACAAGTTTTAATTCACGGAAGCAGAGTATCTTTTTTGTAGCCCACCTCCAGGAGCCAGGGCAAATGAATAAGTATAAAATGTATGTGTCCTGTTGGTGTTTCTGCATCTAGGTGTGGGGACACAGAGGCAAGATTAAGATACCATAAGAGAGGGCAGGCCAGTTATCTAGATCTAGCAGTATTTCTTCTTTTTTTTTTTTTAAAAAAAGACCCCCTTTTTTTTTAAGGGGTCTTATGGAATGGTTTATGAAAGTATTGTAGCTCTTTTCTGGAGGTAGCACCAAACACAAAGAAATGTCGTTCCTGTCCTTTGTGATCTTAGCTCTCAGGACTGTGGTTATAATTCTCGTAGTATTGGACATGTGTGTGCTGTAATCATTTGTATAAACTGCCGGCTGTGACTTTTAATGCTCCAGGGCAGTTTGACGTCTACCTGTAGTATTCTACCTGTATAGCACATGTCTAAGTGTGTTTTCCTTTGTTCTCCCCTCTGCAGTTAAAAATTCAAGATGTCCATTTGCGCTTTGAAGATGGTATTACCAATCCATCCCATCCTTTTGCATTTGGCATCTGTATTAAGAATGTGTCCGTGCAGAATGCTGTGAATGAGCCTGTGAGTATGAACTGTGCTTGCAAACTGGGAAGAAAGCACTGGGTCTTGGGAATTTGGGGCTCTGCCTTCGGTCATTTCATGTTCCCTAAAGAAGGCCGCGTGCTTTATCCCCCATTCTTTGGCGGGAATGTATGTTTCTTGTCTTTGTCAACAGATTGATTTGCTGAAGTCAGAAAATGGCCAGTTTTCTCTGACCTTTCTTTATTCCACTCCTATATTAAATGTGGATGTGATCCCTTTCATTTTGTGCACAAAGAAACTGAGTCACAGAAAGGGTTTCAGCTTTGATTTTTTTTTTTCTCCTGCTATATGTACTCCCAGGGTATGCTCGTTCTATTTCAGAGAATCAGCCATGCCCTGGGAATATTGTTGATGCCTTCCACATCTTGAACCCTGTGCTCCACCTCTCTTCTGACCTTCTCGTTTGTGTCTTTAACTACCTATGGGACACCTCTGTGGTGTTTTAGGCTTGTCATAAGCAAAATTATACCATTATGTTCCACTGGCCCTTTATACTTCCCTGAAACCAAGGTTTCCCCTTTATTCTCTAACATGTTACTGAATGTTAAACAAAACTAACATCTTTTGAGCACTTTTATGTGCCAGGCACTGTTCTTAGCGTTGTACATGATTTACCTCATTGGGTTCTCAGTACTTTTCACCCCCACCGTTAGCCTCACATTACATACAGCTAAGTATGCCAGGGCACAGAGGGGTGGAGTGGCAGAGCCGGGTCTCGAACCCACATGGGCCAGCTGCAGAGTGGGGGTTGGCAAACAGTGGACTGTACAGCAAAGCCCCTCCACTCTCTGTTTTGGTCCATAAAGAATGACTGGGTCACGGCCACACCTGTCATTTACAGATTGTTCGAGGCTGCTTTTCTGCTCCAGTGGGCAGAGTTGAGTCATTCCAGTGGAAACCGTACAGTCCACGAAGCCTTCCTACGTGCTCTCTGACCCTTGCCGGAAAAAGTTCACTCCCCTTGCTCCAGAGCACGGGTCCTCAGCCACTGTGCTCAGCTCCCCAAGCCTGTGCTCAACCTTCTGGTTCTTATTCCTCAACCTCAGTATTCATCTGCTCGCAGCATCCTGCCAGTTTTCCTTGCAAAATGTCTCAAATATGTCTCTTCCTGTCGTCCTCACTGCGACTGCCTTACTTCAGGACCCTGTAAGCTTTGGCCTGAGCTCAGAAAACATCCGGTTTTCATGATTTCCTTGCTTCCATCCCAGGCCCTCGATTCTTTCTAACGCAGTGCTTCCCCATCTCTTGCACACCACGGCACACCACATTTGGCCAAGGCCCTGGGGCCAGTGCATGCGGCTGCTGGAGGCTGGAGATGGTGAGCCTGTTAGTTCTAAATGTAACTTGAGCCTATAAACGTGCCCATCTCCCAGTACACTCACGACTCTTTTTCTCTAGCACACCAAGGAGGGAAGGTCCACTTTGCACTGTTGCCAGAGTCCTTCCTGTTTCTCAGACACATCCCTGACCCTGCTGGCATGCCTGCACCCCAGCCCTCAGTGGCTCCATGTCTCTTAAAGTATCAAGTCCAAACTCCTTAGTGCGGCATAGACTTCCTTTCCTAGCATATTCATTTCCTAGGGCTGCCTTAAAAAGTCACCATAAGTGGCTCAAGACGACAGAAATTTATTCTCTTTAGTTCTGGAGGCCTGAAGTCCAGAATCCAGGTGTTCGCAGGGCCGGTTCATCTGGAGGCTCCGCGGGAGAAGCCTCCTGGACACGTGCCTTCCGTCTTTGTCTCCATCTTTCTCCCCTGGGCGTCTGCCTTCTCTTCTTAGAAGGACCCCCGTCATCAGACCAGGGCCCACCCTCATCCAGTGTGACCTCGTTTTAATTGAATTACATCTATAAAGACCCTGTTTCTAATAACATCCCCTTCACAGGTTCTAGGAGGTCATGAATTTCTTGGGGGGGGGGGATCTTCACCCAGGACACCTAGTAGCGTTGCAAGCTGCTTTCGTCAGCACTTGACTCCCCACTCCAGGTGTGTGTACCAGTCCTGCCCTCCCACCGTGAGTGTGGTGCTCCCATCACACAGATGGAGTCGCCATCCTCCGAAGACACCAGGCCGTCTGTGCAGTGGACCTGATGCTTCAACGTGTGTCCCCATCCTTGCCCCCTACCCTGCCCAGTGCCCAAACCATACACATCTTTTGAGGCTTATCCACGCGGCGACATTTTCTCTTTTGCTTGCTCACAGCCTCTCATGTATTTTTCTTCTGCTTCCCTCTGCTTCGTTAAAACTGTCGCATGCTTGTGTCCCCAGTTAGCCGGACTTTGAACACTGTCAGAGCAAAACCATGTTTTCATTCAGTTTTGTATCCCCAGGGCCCTTGCAAAGTGCCAGTGCGTGCCTCCTCAGAAATGGTTGTTGAACACAGGAATGAGTCTGTGAATACAGAGTCATGTTTTTTCCCTTCCCTGTTTAACCGCAGGTGCAGAAGCTAATGCGGAAAAAGCAACTAGACGTGGCAGACTTCAGCATCTACTGGGATGCCCACTGCACTTTGTTGGGGGACTTGCCCCAGGTGGAGTTACAGGTAGGATTCCGGCAGACGGCTCCGTGGGAATGCGGCACGGAAGTAAAGAGTGTGGGGCCTCCGCCACATAGGTTTCTGTTCTCTGTGGCTCCGGTCGCCATTCCCATGTCCCTCTTCCTCCGCGGGCCTCCAGTCTCTAGTGGGTTTGCCTGATGCACTGCGTCTGCTTGTAGTTCAGAACAATTTATAGTGTTTTGTGTATGTTTCATGTTTGTATCGCAGGCTAGGTTTCTTTGTTTTCTTTTTTTTCCACTCAAAGCTGTATTTTTAAGATCGATTACCGTTGCTGTTTCCATTCCTGGTTCATTGCTTCTGACTCCTGCATCGTATTCCGTGGCATGCATCTAATGTACTTACATATTCTTTAAACCATCACAGACTCGACGTCCAGATTTTAAATGAACAAAACACCAGCTCTGACTCTTATTCTGTGTATATTGGAACTTCACCTGTGGTGGTATTCCTTTAAGAAATACTTAGAAAGGCATTAAAATCATGGGATAAAGTATTATTGTTTGTGAAGGATAAAAAATTCCGAGTTTAATCTTTCGGTAAAGAAATTGTGGGTGGTTTAAGTAGAATGCGGAAAAAGGACTTATTTTCCCCCCTTATCTAAGATTTTCTTTGGCTTGCATGCTGCTGTACAGAGCGGTTTTGTTTTGCTAATTTGATTAAATAAATAACTACATCCATATAGAGAACCATATGCAGTTATAGAAAATAAGAACAAAGATCTTTATGATGACTATGGAATAGTCTCTAAAGTTTAGTATTAAGTTTAAAGAACCGAGGTAAGACAGCATGCATGCCATTTGTGTGAGAATGGTTAAAAAACCCAGAAAATCATGGATCTGTCTGAACACAAGCAGAATGCTCTGGTGCGATACAGAAGAAACTGCTATTATTGGTCGCCTCTGGGGAGAATAATTGGGTGGCTGGAGGACGGGAGTCAGACAGAGATATTTCACCTTTTCTTTTTAAAGATTTATTTATTTATTTATTTGACAGACAAAGATCACAAGTAGGCAGAAAGAGAGGAAGGGAAACAGGCTCTCTGCCAAGCAGAAAGCCCGATGCGGGGCTTGATCCCAGGACCTTGGGATCATGACCTGAGCCGAAGGCAGAGGCTTAACCCACTGAGCCACCCAGGCTCCCCGATATTTCACCTTTTTTTGCCTTTCAGTTTTGAACCACGTGAATATTTTACCTGATAAGAGATACAGATAAAATTTTAAAAAATGCTAGAGAGCTTTTAGATTCCTAGTTTTGTCCTTGTTTGGGATTCTAAGGTAATACACCGTAAATTACGTAGTATACCAGCCTATGACTTGAACCTGAAAACATTCTCCACAAGGACAGACATTCTTGTGACCCGCAGGAGGCCATGGACAAGAGCATGGAGAGCCGCGCGCATCACTACATCCTGGAGCCCGTGTGCGCATCTGCTCTCTTGAAGAGAAACTGCTCCAAAGAGCCCCTGAGGTCTCGGCACAGCCCCCGGATCGAATGCGACATTCACCTGGAGACCATCCCCTTGAAACTCTCTCAGGTACTCTCTTTCTGCCCGGTGGCTTCTCCTCTCCCTGGGGGACCAGTGACAGGGGCGAAGGAAGCGCGGCGATAGAAGGTCTCGACATTTCACGGCACCCCAGCGGGAAAGAAGGTGCCCGGGAGACCAGTGTCGTGGCCGGTGTAGCACCCGCTGCGTGTCATACGGGGGGACTGGGCTGCCGTCCGGTTAGTTTTGATTTGGTTCTGAAGCACGGACCAGAGTCTGGGACGTGCAGCGAACAGGAGTACTGCACTGTCCGTGGTCGGAGAGAAGGGCCACGTGATGCTGACACGTGGTCTCGGGTGTGCCCTGGATTTCCATTCAGTGGCCTGACGAAAATGAATTGTCCTCGGTAGAGATGGGCGTCAACCGAGTAGAGGAAACACGTCAGGATTAACGTAGTTACTCTCTCTTAACCTCTGCTGAAAAGCTGCAGTACCGGCAGATCATGGAGTTCCTCAAGGAGCTGGAGCGAAAGGAGAGGCAGGTCAAGTTCCGAAGATGGAAGCCCAGAGTGGCCGTGGCTGAGAAGTAAGGGCTCGTGAGCGACCTGTGCCCCTGACGTGCGTTGCGGAGTGTGGCTGCCCTTGTCCGTGGGTCAGAAATGGGCCTCACTGTCCCTAGCACGCGGCTGGAGCTAAAATACAGTTGATTTTTCTGACCTTTGAAGTGTCGTCTCTATGGTTGACCTGCACGGATGTTCTTACTGTCCGTTTCGTTGGTGTTGGGGGTTTGTTCTCAGGGAGACATAGGGGAGTTGCGGTCCTCTCCGTCTCACTTAGCAAGTACACCAGTGCGGCTCTCGTGGGATTCGACTGTGTAGGCAGTAACTTCGTAGTGCTCTCTGAGCCGGCTTCCCTGTATCCGTGCTCCCGTGCTGGCCGGGCAGCCTTTAGGTAGCACACCTGGTAACTTCGGTACCAAAAGTGAGTCTTTTCCTATAGCAGTGATGGACTCGGGCGGGCCAGTATATTAAAAATTTTCAAGATCCTGTGCGTTTCCATGGCTTTCCCAAAGTATGCCATTTAAAATCTTTCGTGTCCAAATCCTTGCTAATTATCTTAAGATAGTCTTTACCCTGTGGTCCCTGGTTGGTTATCTGTCAGTGGACAGCACTACCGTTGCGGATGATTCAAAGCAATTGCGTACTATGTTATTACTGATGACGAAGTTGAGAATCTATTATTTGATGTTCTTTGTGTGAGAAGTAATTAACATTGTTATGAAACATCTCAGCTGCCGAGAATGGTGGTATTTTGCTCTGAATGCCAACCTGAACAAGATCAGAGAGGAGAGGAAGCGCTGTACCTGGGACTTCTTGTTGCACCGGGCCCGCGACGCCGTGTCTTACACCGACAAATACTTCAGCAAGCTGAAAGGAGGCTTGCTGCCTGCAGACGACAGGGTGAGGGGACTGTGGTTACCTTCATTGTTTCTTGGCTTCCAGTGGGAGCGTGGGGAGGCAGATCAGTTCCCTCACAGGACTTGTAGGGTTTTGTGAAGGTGTCCAGTTTCTCTGGAGCTTCAAGACCTGTTTCGTTTGTTTTTGTTTTAATCCAAACAGGAGGAGATGCGTCGGATTGAGGAGGAACAGAGCTTTGAGGAGTTGAAGATTTTGCGTGAACTGGTTCATGAGCGATTTCACAAGCAGGAAGAACTGGCGGAGGTAAGAGGTCCTGCATGGGAGGGCACGCTCAGACCCACCACGTTCAGAGAGCCTCAGTTCCGACGTGCTGTGCTTCTCGGTGGGGGCGGGGGGGTGGTGGCGCGGCGGAGAAGAATCTGTGGGACATCTCAGCTGGTTTCTGTCTCTGGGGCCTCATATTTGCTCTTTTCTGGTTGACGCAGAGCCTACGAGAGCCTCAGTTGGATTCTCCGGGGGATTCCCCTGGGGACCCGGAGACGAGTGGAGGCAGTGGGATGCTCCAGTACCTTCAGTCCTGGTTTCCTGGCTGGGGCGGCTGGTACGGGCAGCAGACCCCTGAGGGCAGAGTGGTCGAGGGGCTGTCGGCAGAGCAGCACGGACAGTGGACTCCCGAGGAGATCCTAGGTAAGGGGGGTGCGGGCCTTCACTTGCCTGCCCTTGGCTGTCGTGAAGGGAGACGCTTGGTTCATGAAAATGCGCCTGGTATTGGTGCAATGGCCCGTGGTGTTTGTCAAATAAAAGAAGGAGACATTTGTAAAACAGTTCCTCTCGCATTCGTAGATTCAGATGGAGGAAGTTTTTGAAAGAGAACTTCGTTCGCAGCTTCATTGCCGCATTGGAATAATGAGCACAGTTTCAAAGCTGAGTGGCGGCGACTGTAAGAGAATGAAGCAAGTTCAGGAGGCTTAAACTCTGAAGCTAGGGGATCAGTCCAAAGCTGCTCTTTCGAGCCGTGCTGTGCAACACGGTAGCCGTAGTCACAGATAGGCTACCTAGCTATTGATTTATATTTTTAAAAATATTTAATCGAGGGGCGCCTGGGTGGCTCAGTGGGTTGAAGCCTCTGTCTTCGGCTCGGGTCATGATCCCAGGATCCTGGGATTAAGCCCCGCGTCGGGCTCTCTGCTCAGCGGGGAGCCTGCTTCCCCCCTTTCTCTCTGCCTGCCCCTCTGCCTACTTGTGATCTCTGTGGAAAAAAAAAAAAAAAAAACAAACTTAAAAAAAAAAAATTTGATTGAAGCAAACATACCTAAATTGTACACGCCATACTTACATAGATCGGGGGCTTCCAGAGTGAATATTCCTGTATAACCTACGCGCTGATAGAGACATAGAACACAACCAACACCCCAGAGGGCTTTGTGCGTTTTGTACGCTGTCCTGCGTGTTATACACTTTTTCCTGATTTGTAACACCATCGATTTGTTTACCCATTTTCAAACAGATGGCTATTTAAATTCAGATTAATTAAAATTAAAAGAAAAAAATTCTGTTTTTTTTTTTCCCCTCAGTTACTTCAGGCACATCAGCCGTGGAGCCCAAAGGCGCCTGTGGCTGGCGGTCCCTGAGCCCGCCGTGGGGACGTAGAGCATCTCCCCGTGTTGGGCAGCATGGTTTATGCTGACCTCTGTCCTGAATCTTCACATCCTCCTTCTCAGAGAATGAGCTGATAAGATCTCTCTCTCTCTCTCTCTCTTTTTTTCAAGATTTTATTTATTTATTTGACAGAGAGAGAGAGAGATCACAAGTAGGCAGAGAGGCAGAAAGAGAGAGGGGGGAAGCAGGCTCCCCCTGAGCAGAGAGCCTGATGCGGGGCTGGATCCCAGGACCCTGAGATCATGACCCAAGCCGAAGGCAGAGGCTTAACCCTCTGAGCCACCAGGTGCCCCCCACCTCTCTCTTTTTTAAAAGATTTTAAAAACTCCTTTATTCATGAGAGAGAGAGGCAGAGGTAGAGGGTTGTGGGACTCGATCCCAAGGACCCTGGGATCACGACCTGAGCTGAAGGCAGGCGCTCAACCGAGTGAGCCACCCAGGCGCCCCTGATAACATCTCTTACAAAACACTGGGATCATTTTGCATTGGGGATGAAGCAATTGTTCATGACGTTGGAGTTCTTCCCTGAACAAAAGGGAAAACTGTTCAATAATGTCATTATCACTGTGATCCATGGGGCCAGTGGCGCTTTTCGACTTTTCCCGTATGTTCCCCTGACGTCTTTCCTTCCTCACGCTCAGGCACCGAGGAGTTTTTCGACCCCACCGCCGACGCGTCCTGCCTGAGTGCGTATACGAAGCGGGACCTGGTGTTCGCCACACTGAACGTGCAGCTGCCCCGAGGCACTGTGACGCTGCTGCACCAGGAGCTGGGCGGCCCGCGGGCCGAGGAGCGTGCCTTCATGCAGCTCGAGTTCTCAGGTGCTGCCCCGCAGAGCCGCCGCCGGCTGCTCTCCCCTGGCCCCTTAGTCTCCCTGGTCGAGGTCCTCATGTTCCACCGGGCTGCTGAGAGCGCGGGATGGTGGGAGGCGGAGTCACTGGGGGAGTGCGGGGCTCGGTACCTGTGAGCCTCCGATTGGAGCATTCGCCAGCCGGCCGGCACGGAACCCTGTGTTCTGCGTGCCTATAAAAGACACTTATTTCACCTGTATCGTGGATTCCCTGATCCTGGACTCGGCCAGCCGCACCGTGACTCGTGCCTGAGTGAAGCTTACCTGCTGGAGGGCCTGGCACGCAGCGTGGGGGCCACTGTAAACCGTGATGTCACCAACAAAAAGCACAAAAATGCGAACCGCTTGGCACTGAGTAGACCACGAGAGGGGCACACAGGCACAGCGCGATGATCTCTGGGTCACCCTCGGCTGTGAGCGTGCCCGTTAGGTGACTCAGATTTGCTTCTGCTGCTTACACGTCCTCAGAAGCACTGAGAGGCCGGATTGCGGAGCTGTGAATTAGTTTTAGTGAGTAGGTGAATTCACAAACATCGAACCCATGGATAACGAGGACTGGCTGTGTTTGTGACTCTGAATTAAAGGTGTGCTACGCAGATGCTGGTTTTTTTACATCTCACACAGACTTTTATTTCAGTGTAGAAAATAGCCGCTTATCTCAGTAACTTAAAGGTAAACAACCACAAAGAAAGAAAAAGCCATTTTGTTTGATTTTATCATCTCGAGAGCGGACGGATCATCAACTTAGTGTGAACCAGCAGATGGCTTGACCTCAGTGGCTACATGCTCCGCTTAGAATTCATTCTGCGGCAAAACTTCTAATATTCCGTGTGTAGCTACAGAGAGAGACTTATACAGACCCAGTGATACATGGATAAGGATTTTTAGTTCTACTTTCAAGGAAAAAGACATCACGATAGTAACCGTCCTCTGTAAAATACTCTAGCTCCGACTTGTGAGACGCTTCCGGTTATCGTGGCGTAGTGCCAACTCGTACACTCGTGTTTTTGCAGAAGTGAAGCTGCTGGCAGAGTCTCTTCCTCGAAGAAATTCCTCCTTGCTCTCCGTCCGGTTGGGTGGACTGTTTCTTCGAGACCTGGCCACAGAAGGCACCATGTTTCCCCTTCTGGTGTTCCCGAATTCAGTACGTATGGCAGTGGGATGGCTGCTCCGTCGCGGGCGGGGTGGACTGTGGTCTGTCTTAGGTAAGCAATAGGTAATACTAACTCAGTTCATTCTATCATTCGATCATTCTGAGAAAGATGGGCTGATTAAAAGCAAACTTGAATTCAATAAGGTTTTTTAATTTGCCGGAGAGCAAATATTGGAGGGTTTTACGGCAGTGCCTTCTTCCTCTCCTCTGTCGTAGCTGCCGGCGAGTAGTTTGCTCTGTTTTGGAAGAAAATGCCATCAGCACCCCTGTTTTCTGCATTTCAAGGTCACTGTTCTCATCTCCTCTGTCTGGAGTTCATTTTCATGCCTTCTGACCCTACGTCACTGATAGAAAGTCCCATCTATTTCAGAGTTCCAAGAGAACCACTTCAAGTTATCTGTATATTTGTAATCTTTTATAGTCAATATACTTTATTAATTAGATCTTTGATCTTATTAAGTTGGCAGAGGTACGATCAGAATAGCTGAGCATTTAGCTACTTGCCGTGTCTGTGATTTTTTTCCAGGGGGTGGTCTGTGGAGAGGGTGGGAGTGCAGTGTGAGCGTCTACAAAGCCTTCCATACTCCTGCTCACTTAGGAATCTGTCATTAAAGACGCTCACTGCCGAGGAGCAGAGTAGTATACTGTCCATTTTAGCTTAGAAAAAGGCACAGATGAGAGAGCTCAGTCTGCAAGTCCTCCATCCATTGTCAGGTGAGTTTCGATTTGGTGCGCTGAGCGAGAACGATGCCGCAGGGCAGGACTTGAGGAAGTGTGTGCACAGCCATTTGTCTCTTCTCACCTGACAGTCATGCATTTTTTTTGTGTGTTTGAATAGCAAAAAGAAGTTGGCAGAGTCTCACAGTCTTTTGGTCTCCAGACAACATCTGCAGACAGAAGTGATCCTAACCCTGGTAATTTTTTTTTTTTTTTTAAGATTTTATTTATTTATTTGACAGACAGAGATCACAGGTAGGCAGAGAGGCAGCCAGAGAGAGAGGAAGGGAAGCAGGCTCCCCACTGAGTAGAGAGCCCGATGCGGGGCTCGATCCCAGGACCCTGGGATCATGACCTGAGCTGAAGGCAGAGGCTTTAACCCACTGAGCCACCCAGGCGCCCCCTAACCCTGGTAATTTGTCGTATGTTCTTAAAACTAATCCTTAGAAGTAAGATGATTACAGATCAGTAGTCTTGGTCAGTTGTAAGAGGGAGTGTGTGCTGTTTGTTCCAGTGGTTTGTTGTGTGGCTCTGTGTTTGTCTTGGAGACCGTGTTCTCTGTTAACCCGTGTGTGACCGGTGTCCGCCTGTAGTGCTTCCGGGGCCTGGGTTTCCATAATGGGAGTGAGTACAGCAACCCAGTCTTGAGGATTCCTGTTGAGGCAGTCCTTATTAGGGTCTCTATTTTATAAAATTTTCGTAAATGAGAACTAATTAGAATATAATTTAGAAAATGTCTTTTTTCCCCAGAATTCCTTACAGGTTATCAGGAATAGGGTGATTGTTTTTGCTGTGTTCCATTTTCTTTCTCTGCTTCTTCCCTTCAGCTGCGGACCCAGATGACCCGGTTTTTGAGATGCTGTATGAGAGAAATCCGGTGCACAGCCATTTTGAGAGGCGGCTGAATGTTAGCACGAGGCCCTTGAACATCATATATAATCCCCAGGCTATCAAAAAAGTAGCAGACTTTTTCTACAAGGGAAAGGTTCATACCTCAGGTTAACTTTTTTGTTTGTTTGATCTTATGTTACTTTCTATAGACATCTTTCTTGTCATTTTTAGTGGTTTGGACAAGGGTTATTGTACACTAAAGTGACCTGGAGTGGCTGGAATCAAAAAGGCCTGGAGGGCCCATGGGTAGGGTTGTCCTTAGTTACAGAAACAAAGGAGATGTCCTCGGAAAGTTACTTTTCCGAATGGGATCAGTATTAAATATTTTCTTTGTCTTTGCTTCCATTTGGCATGCTTTTAACAAATAGCTTCCATTCTATTAGGAGGGTGGTTTCCTTGGCCACCCAGGATATTCTAGGCCAGTGAATTCAGGAGGAACATTCAAGAACTTCGTCTAGATGGCGGGGTCAGTGGTCTGTTTCACCTGCTTGGTGCGGTGTGGAATACCGCGGAGCTCATCCTTGCGCTGTTCGCTGTCATCGTTGCCTTATTCATGCCTCCCTTCATTCCCAGGAGAGATTTGAGATCATAGAAGCAGAAAAAGCACTCTTGTTGACAGGCAAAAACAATAGTCCTTTCCTACATGTATCCCCTCTCTCCCTCCTTATAACAAGGGAGCTATTTTAGGTTTTGGACCAGTTGTTGAGTCTTCGTGTCAACAACAGCTGTAAATGCTGTGGCTTTATTGCTCTGTCACTGGAAGAATATAGAAGGCATTTCCTTCCAAATCCCACTTTCTCTTTTAACGTAGCGGTATGCCTTCAGGATGTAGAATGGTCTGGGATCATTCAGAAAATGGTTCAAGAAAACGCTAGTGACTTAGGTGCCTCCCTGTCGCCATGGCTGGGCCCCCGTCATCGCCCCGCTCCGGTTATCACACACAGTGCCGGCGCAGGGGGGAGTAGGAGCCGTTGTTGTATGGACGGTTCTTTACCTGCGGTGGGAAGCCGTGGCGAGAACAGATGTTGCAGTTGTCTTTTCCAGCCTGCTGCTTGAGAATTCTCACTCTCCCGTGCGTCTCTAATCTTGCAGGTTTTGGCTATCAGTCTGAACTTGAGCTGAGAGTGGCAGAAGCTGCCCGAAGACAGTATAACAAACTGAAGATGCAGACCAAGGCGGAAATCCGACAGACGCTTGATCGTTTGCTGGTGGGGGACTTCATCGTAAGTGGGGCAGGGGCCGGCGCTCCCTCCATCAGCTTCTTCCCCTCCGTCAGCTTCTTCCCCTCCTCTGGTTGAGCATGCTTGTTTCAACTGCAAGCATGGAGTTCACTGAAAATAGGAAATCCTTCTTAGCTAGCAAAAAATAAAATTTCATGGCCTTGACAGGCTGTCAGGAATACAAACGAATGGGGGCGCCTGGGTGGCTCAGTGGGTTAAAACCTCTGCCTTCGGCTCAGGTCATGATTCCAGGGTCCTAGGATCGAGCCCTGCGTCGGGCTGTCTGCTCAGCAGGGAGCCTGCTTTCCCCTTCTCTCTCTCTGTCTGCCTCTCTGCCTACTTGTGATCTTTGTCAAATAAATAAAATCTTAAGAACAAAGAAAAGATTCTCTCTTAAAAAAAAAAAGTAGAAATATTTGAGTTTCATTGTTTATTGGAATTCCATAATTTTGACCATACTGTGAGATAGTAAATCCTCTAACTATAGAAGCCGGATCTTTCTTAAGCCGTGAATCACCACAATCAAAGAGCAGAAAACCCCAGTCCGGTAATTTGCTAATTTTTTTTTCCTCCCACTTCAAACATTTGCCTGTGGTAATGTCTCAAATCCTTCAGCATGTGGATCTACTTTTGTTTTAAACTTTTTGCTCTGATACCATTGACCTTAAAGTGATCCAGTAACCCCTGAATGCGGCTTTCAGAAAGCCTTGAGCCCAACCGATAAAGCTGTTTAGTTTTCGTGGTTGTGGTTACGTGACTTCTGGTTTATTTTACTTCTACAGGAGGAGAGCAAAAGGTGGACCGTGCGACTAGATATTTCCGCCCCTCAGGTGATCTTCCCTGACGATTTCAAATCCAGGAACCCCGTGTTAGTTGTTGTGGATCTAGGGAGAATGCTGTTGACAAATAGCCAAGGTACGGTGTGCACACGAAGTGGTGAAGACGGACCCGCAGGGGTGGATCTGCCTATGCTTAACCAAGTAAAGCTTAAAAAACGCTTTCTAGGGGCACCTGGGTGGCTCAGTCGGTTAAGCACTCTTGATTTCGGCTCAGCTCATGATCTTGGGTCGTGAGATCGAGCCCCGAGTCGGGCTCCGTGCAGAGGGCAGAGCTGCTTGAGATTCTCTCTTAATCTCTCTCTCTTTCTCCAACAAAGGGCTTTTATGATGTCTTAACCGCAAAGTTCATTTGTTACTTCTTTTATGACAGCTGTATTGGGATATGTTTTAAAATGGGCAGTTCAGTTGTTGGAATATTGACAGCATCGTGCAATTTACTGTGTTATCTAGTCCCAGAGCAGTTTCGTCAACCTGGGAAGACATACCAAGCCCTTTTGCTGTCACTCTCCATTACCCCTTCTCCTGTGCCCTGCCGACCATTAATTTCCTGTCTCTGTGGATTTAATTCTGCTGAACATTTCATACGAATGCAGTCATGGAACTGTGGCTTTTAATGTGTGGTTTTTTTCACGTAGCCTAATGTTTTCGAGATTTATCTATGTTGTAGCTTGTTGTACTTCATTCCTGCCTGTGGTTGAGTAATATTCCTGTGTGTGACTATACCACACCTTTATTAAGCCTTCGTCAGTTGGTGGACATTTGGTTGTTTCTGCTTTTTGGCTACCACGAACAATGCTTTATGAACATCTGCGTACAGGCTTTCGTGTAGACGTATTTTCAACCTCTTGGTATTACTTCCATGTGGAGTTGCTGGGTCATATGGTGACTTTGTGTTTTACATTTTGAGGAACTGCCAGATTGTTTTCCAAAAGGGTGGCACCATTTTACTATCTTACCAGCAATGTATGAGGGTTTCTATGTCTCTACATCTTTGCCAACACTTGCTGTTATGTGTCTTTTAGATTATAGCCATTTTTTTCTTTTTTATGAATGTGAAGTAGTGTCTCATTGTGGTTTTTATTTGTATTTCTCATGAAGCACTTTGGATTTTAAGAAACACCATTTCTCAGAACTTCATGTCAGAAATAGAGGTTTAATCTATTCAGGGATATTAGAGACCCATATAAAAAGAGACTCCTGGAAGGTGATTTCATTACTATTATTAGATCCAAAAAATATTTATTGTTTACCTGGAGATGGACAGGAAGAAAGAGGATTCATGGGGTAAAAGGTTGAGGAAGCTTCTCAAATAATCTCAATCTTATCTTCACCGAGAAGACCCACAAGAGAAGAGGTAGAAGATTCAGACAGGAGCGGGAAAGTTTGGTGCCACGGGGAATGTTAAAAGGGACTTAGATCTGAAGAAAAGGATCTCACACCACGGAAAGCACCTCCTTGAACTTGTAAACCGTAAACATGGAGCGGAGACGTGGGTGACAACCCAGTGGTGTGATTTTGTAGTTGACTCAGCCCTGAGCAGTAGGAGACTGGACTGTGGAAGTCTGTGGAAGAGAAGGGTCGAATTGTGGAATCAGGCTTGGGTGTGATGCTGTGAGCTTGCGAGCTCTGAGCTGGGCGTTCGGGGTATTGTTGAGTAAGACAGGTGAGGCCTGGGTTCCTTTGAAACATTCGGGGGGGAACCAAACGAGCACATAGATACAGGGAAAGGTGAACAGACAGCTGAGAGTGAGGTCAGAACGGTTGGGGAGAGCAGATGGTGGCGGGGGCGGGGAAGCAGGTCATTGATTCCTGCTCCCTGACCTGCGTTCCGCTGTCAGCAGGCCTCCATCCTTCCTCTCTTGTGTTCTGGTTTCACAATTACTAGACAAGTTTACATCAAAGAAATGGTAAGATCAGCATATCATGCTTAGAGTTTTCATCCGTGTGTTTTTTTAGATCAGGGTTGGTTGATGTTCTCTTTTTCCTTAATCGTTACGTTAAAGGAAAGAGTAAGGAAGGAGCAGACGTATACTTTGCATCTTCTCTTTTTTATCTGCAGATGACTCCAAGAGGAAAAGTGGGGACGGGCTAGCGTCTGAAGAGGACCAGTTCAGTGATGACGAGTATAAGACGCCCCTTGCCACACCTCCCAGCACCCCCCCTCCCGAGACAAGCGGCGGTAACGGAGGGAAAACAGTGCCGTTTGCTGAGATGGAATTCAGCGCGGAGCAGCTGCAGGCACAGCTCATGAGCACGAAGATGTATGAGAGGTACTCCCTGTCATTCATGGACCTCCAGATCATGGTCGGACGAGTGAAGGACAATTGGAAGCATGTCCAGGATATTGACGTGGGACCAACGCACGTGGTTGAGAAGTTCAACGTTCACCTCCAGTTAGAACGTCGCTTGATTTATACTTCAGATCCCAAGTACCCCGGAGCTGTGCTCTCAGGCAACCTCCCAGACTTGAAAATCCACATCAATGAAGAGAAAATATCTGCTCTGAAGAATTGCTTTGCTCTCCTGACCACCCCAGAAGTGAAGACTTCGGACACTCAGTTTAAGGAGAAGATCTTTCCGCAAGGGGGCCAGCGGGGCAGTTTGCAAGACTCAGTAATGAATTTAACCCAGAGCTTTGTGATGCTGGAGCAGCATACCCGGGAGGTTCTGGTGGAGTCACAGCTCCTCCTGGCCGAGTTCAAGGTGAACTGCATGCAGCTTGGTGTGGAAAGCAATGGCCGGTACATTTCTGTGCTCAAGGTGTTTGGGACCAATGCTCACTTTGTGAAGAGGCCTTACGATGTGGAGGTCTCCCTGACCGTTCACGGACTGCTCCTGGTGGACACGATGCAGACGTACGGTGCTGATTTTGACCTTTTGATGGCTTCGCATAAGAACTTGAGCTTTGACATCCCAACAGGAAGCCTCCGGGACAGCAGGGCCCAGTCTCCTGTCTCTGGATCCAGCGCGGCCCACCTCACCAGTGCGGCCACACTGAATGACCCATCGGCTGCTGGTGTTGCACTTGACAAAATTCTCACCAAAGAACAGGAGTCCCTCATCAAACTGGAATATCAGTTTGTGAGTTCAGAGTGCCCGTCGATGCATTTGGACAGCACTCTTCAGGTGATTTCATTACAGGTGAATAATCTGGATATTATCCTAAATCCGGAGACAATGGTGGAGCTGATTGGTTTTCTTCAGAAATCTTTTCCCAAGGAAAAAGATGATTTGAGTCCTCAGCCTTTAATGACTGATTTCGAAAGAAGCTTCAGGGAAGAAGGAACTTACCAAGCTACATATGAACAGAACACCGAGGTTGCCGTGGAAATCCACAGGCTTAACTTACTGCTCCTTCGGACAGTGGGGATGGCAAATGGCGAGAAATACGGCCGAAAAATTGCAACTGCGAGCATCGGCAGCACCAAAGTTAACGTCTCAATGGGTAGCGCATTTGACATGAATGGTTCTCTTGGCTGTTTGCAGCTCATGGATTTGACTCAAGAGAACGTTAAGAACCAGTACGTTGTCAGCATTGGGAATTCCATAGGCTATGAAAATATCATCAGTGACATTGGCTACTTTGAATCTGTGTTTGTCAGGATGGACGATGCAGCCGTGAGTGAAGCTCTGAGTTTCACCTTTGTTGAAAAATCCAAACAGGAGTGTCTTCTCAACCTCAAGATGGCTTCCTTGCATTACAACCACTCTGCCAAATTTCTGAAGGAGTTGACGTTGTCCATGGATGAGCTGGAAGAAAATTTTCAAAGTATGCTGAAAAGCGCAGCTACCAAAGTCACTACGGTACTGGCTACCAAGACGGCCGAGTACAGTGAGATGGTGTCACTCTTTGAAACGCCAAGGAAGACTCGGGAATCCTTTATCGTAGAAGAAAATGAGATGTATGGGTTTGGCCTCGCTGGGTCTCATTCTGACACCGTAAAGCTGATCTTGAACATAAACATTGAATCCCCTGTTGTGTCTATCCCTCGGAAGCCCGGGAGTCCTGAGTTGTTGGTGGGACACTTAGGACAAATATTCATCCAGAATTTTGTGTCAGGAGACGATGAATCCAGAAGTGACCGTCTGCGGGTAGAAATTAAAGACATTAAGTTATATTCTTTGAACTGCACCCAGCTGGCAGGCAGAGAGGGTCCTGGGTCTGAAGTAAGCCGGGGGTTTTGCTCTCCTTCTGGCCCTGCAAGTGCCAACAGTCAGGAGGAAGCGCATTTCACCCGACATGATTTCTTTGAATCTTTGCATAGAGGTCAAGGTGAGAGTGTAAATCTTTTTTTTTTTTTTTTTTTTAAAGATTTTATTTATTTATTTGACAGAGAGAGATCACAAGTAGGCAGAGAGGCAGGCAGAGAGAGAGAGGAGGAAGCAGGCTCCCCGCCAAGCAGAGAGCCGGACACGGGACTTGATCCCAGGACCCCGAGATAATGACCTGAGCCGAAGGCAGAGGCTTAACCCACTGAGCCACCCAGGCACCCCAAGAGTGTAAATCTTTCGTCTCATTTTGTCAAAAGATTCCAAACCCAGTATATGTGGTATTTTGCATAAAACAACAATGAAAACCTTTTCTTTTAGAATTATCCCCAGTGAATATTTAATAGAATTTTAATAGAATTCCTCCTATCAGTTTGGTATGTTTTCACTTGTTCCCATTGGATACCATATTTGGCAAAATAAGAATTTTTATTTTTATTTTTATTTATTTATTTATTTATTTATTTTTAAAGGGGCCTCCTTTAACATTGGATGAGTGCCCATTTACGGGGATGCTTCAAAGGGTGGGGTCCGTTAGAGTATTATTTAATTTGGTCAAATCCATCTGATTTTTTTTTCAGTTCTAAGCTGTAGATCTTTGCTAGTTAAATATTGTAGTCCAAGGTAGCTGGGGGAGTTGACAAAAGTGGGATGTGAAATTTTAGTCTCTGGATATGATATTTTCCTTTCAGTATTCTGTCATCTTCTGTAAGGGGTTGGTCCAGGGTTCTAGGAGTGAAATGCCTCCTTTTATGTTCTCGATCTGATCTGCTAAAACCAAACACTTCAGTCTATTAGTCTTGGCATCCACAGACGTCAGCCTGGCTCTCCTTATCAGTAAAGAAATTCATGCCTTAGAGGGTTTCTCCATCTGTGGTTCTCAGATGTGAATTTGCCAGTTCACTTACATCCTTACCTAAAGATTGCTCTCTGCTTGGGATAAAAGGTGTTCACTTAGAACCTGCTAGTTGTTCTTGATTTTGATGCGGCCCGGTAAGAGGGATCAGTCTGTCATTGAAAGCTGGGTAATGATGAGCAGTTTGGTTTGGAAAATGTTGGGTTGGGAGGCTAAGAGAAGCTTAGAGACCTGGCCTGGATTAATGTTCACCACACTGTGTTTTGAAGCCACCAAATGGAGCATGTCATGAAAATATCGTTTCTTCTTGTGTATAAATTTACGTTGTGCCTCTATTTGCTATGAGTTTTGGTCTGGGTCTTGCTATGAGTTTGCACTCAGTCATAGACCCCACGTACCAGCTGTTATGCCCTTTGGGTCTAGGGGTAACTCACGGGCTCTATTTTATATACCCTATACCTCAGCAACAATGCAGGAAATATTAGTATTTCCAATCTGTCCTTTTCTCTGTCATGCCAGCTTTTCATATCCTGAACAACACCACCATTCAGTTTAAACTGGAGAAGATCCCTATAGAGAGAGAATCTGAATTGACTTTCTCCCTTAGTCCAGATGACCTGGGAACTTCTAGCGTCATGAAGATCGAAGGGAAATTTGTCAACCCAGTTCAGGTAAACATGTGTTGATTTTCATGTCTGGGCAGTTGAAGTCCTATACTTACTTCGTATCATAATAAGATGTTCGTATCTTGTTACATTATTTGTGTATATAAAATGTTAGAAGGAAAATACGTAAATTCAAGGAGACGTTGTGACTGCCTATTACTGTTGGTAACGTGTTCTGTGAATGTGGAGCCTTTTCACTGTGTCCTTTCATTGCTGGGGAGCCAGTCTTGTTGGCCGTCTTCATGTGAAAGAACAGTGAGTTCTGTAGAGAGAGGAGGCAGATCGTTAATTCTGTTGCCTTTCAAAAACAAGCAGAGTTACTGCTTAAAAAGTCAGAACCTGTCTTTCCCGGGAGGATATAGTTCTTGTCACTCTTTTGACATACTTGGCTCAGCCTATAAAACAATCTGATTATTTGAGCTGCAAACAGACCCTCTCAAGGGAGAATTAGTCTTGCCCTCTTTGAAATGAAGTGGGCCCAGACAGGGATTTGGGGTGTGTGTGTGTGTGTGTGCGTGCACGTGCTTGGGTGTAGTGAGTATGCCCGTGTGTGTGGCGAGTGTATGTGTACACAGCTATCCTATTTCCTTCAAAAGTGTCGTTTCTCCTGCTTTCACAGGCATGAACGCAAAGAGCATATCATAAAACAGCAGGGACAGGAGATCTTAGGACAGTGGACCATAGCCTTGGGCAGTAACTGGTCACTAGGCTGTATCTGGCAGGGGCTCTGGAGAAACTCAGGAGTCCTGTTCACAGAGCATGTGTACCTTTTGACATCCGTGGTTCCTGGATATGGGTCCCTGGGTGAGAGAACTTTCCCCAAAGCTGTCCCATCGTGGCTAAACTTTTGCATTCCCAGTCGTGGCTACTAGGGTGACTTTTTCACCTTAAATCTAGCATATAGCATGAATTCTGTTGGATTATAGTGACTTACTCTTCCTTTGGCTACCATTCGCTTACTGTGGTTTTTCATGAAAACCTTCTAAAAATTATTTTAAATAATTCTTTAAATTACTTAATAATTTTAATAATTTTAAAATATTTTATTATAAAAAATTTAAAACATACGCAACAGTGGAATAGTTTTTTTTTTTTTTTAAGATTTTAGTTATTTTTTTGTGAGAGAGAATGAGAGAGAACATGAGAGGGGAGAGGGTCAGAGGGAGAAGCAGACTCCCCACTGAGCAGGGAGCCCGATGTGGGACTCCATCCTAGGACTCCAGGGTCATGACCTGAGCTGAAGGCAGTCACTTAATCAACTGAGCCACCCAGGCACCCAACAGTGGAATAGTTTAATGAACCTCATGTGCCCGTCACTCAGGTTCAGCAGTTATCGATTTTTTGCCGCATTTGTCTCATTTTTCTCTCTCTCCTTTTTTTGGCGGGGGTTGGGAGTGGCAGGGAGGGTTAGAGGAAGAGGGAGAAAGAGAATCTCAAGCAGGCTCCACGCCCAGTGCAGAGCCTGACTCAGGGCTTGATCTCACACCCCTGAGATCATGACCTGAACTGAAATCAAAAGTCAGATGCTCAACCAACTGAGCCACCCAGGTGCCCCTTTTGGCGAACTATTTTAAGGCAAATCCCAGGAGTTGTACCATTTTTACTGCCATATATTTGGAAGGTATCTCTATAGTCCACATGCATATTCTTACATGACTACAGTGGCATGATGATGTCCAAATGAGGGTTCCTTGGTAACATAATACATTTTAATCTATTTTCAGATTTCAGAGACATTTTTGATTATTTTTAAAAAATTTCTTTTCACTTTTGGTTTGTTTGAATGAGGATCCTAATGAGACCCTGTACATTGCATTTCTGTAATACATTGTATGGGTCTGTGTTTAGTTTCCTCTCATTCCTCCCCACCCCCACCCCGCCCCATTATTGCTTTGTGAGAGGCAGGTCAGTTGCCCTGTAGATTGTCCCGCATTGTGGATTGGGCTGTTCGTTTATGGCATCAGTCATCTTGTTCTCCCACATTTCCTGGAAGCTGTACCTTAACTCTACAGGTTGAACTGGATTCAGGTTCTCTTTTTCTTGGCCAGGACACTTCAGTGGAGGGGGCTGTGTACGTCACATTGCATTCTATCAAGCGGCACATAAGCCTGGTTGTCTCTGTGTGAGTGATGCTGAACTCGATGATTGTGTGCAGGTGGCGAGAACCCGATCTGTCCATTGTAAAGGCCTCCCTGCAGAGGCTTCTTCCACGGATCGACTCTGATGGGATACAGTAGTTCACTGGGGCTGTTAAACCATCGCTTTCCAATTCTGTCACTTCTGTATCCGTTTGGAGCTCCTCTGTTAAAAAATTTCCCTTAAGGGACGGCTGGGGGGCTCAGTTGGTTAAGCGGCTGCCTTTGGCTCAGGTCATGATCCCAGCGTCCTGGGATCGAGTCCCACATTGGGCTCCTTGCTTGGCAGGGAGCTTGCTTCTCCCTCTGTCTGCCTGTGCTCGCTCTCTCTCCCTCTCTCTCTCTGACAAATAAATAAGTAAAGTCTTAAAAAAAAATTTTCCCTTAAGTATATAAAGAAACTTGTGTGAAAATATTTTTAATCAGTTGTAATTAAAAACAAAGTAATGGGAGAGGAAACATAAGTGATTTTGATTTGTGACTATCATTACAAAGCACTTTCTGTTTAGCTGAACTAAACAAAGGTTATTATGCTAACTGGGGATGATCAGCGAGTTTTAGAACCATGAGTCTTGTTTCTCAGTCCTATGGGAATCACCACATTGGACTCTTGGTGGCATTCCCATCAGTTTCTGCGGTTGTTTTTGGAGGGTTAGAAAGAGTGATTTTACTGATTCAGGCCTAGAGTCAGCAGTACTTACTGAACACTGATTGTGGAAAGATTATTTTGCGAGGTGCTGGGGGAGGTAGGGAGATGGCTTCATTGGTAGACAGGGGCTAGTGAGAAGTTAAGGACAGAAAAGAAACAGGAGGGATAGTCCCTGCTGTTAACGAATTTAAAGCATCTAGGGAAAACCCATAAACATCAACTCTGAAAACTGGAGTGCCATCGGTGATAGCCGTGGAATAACTGAATTCTTCTCTTTGACTGCAGGTGGTGTTAGCAAAGCATGTATATGAGCAGGTTTTACAAACGCTGGACAATCTCGTGTATAGTGAAGATCTGAATAAATTTCCAGTCAGTGCTACCTCCTCACCTTGCCCTAATTCTCCTCTGCCTTCCCTCAGTACCTGTGGAGAACCTTCCACTGAAAGGAAGGAGAATGGATTGTTCAGCCACTCCAGCCTTTCTAACTCTTCTCAAAAGTCCTTGTCTCTGAAGGACGTCAAATCTTTTACCCAGATTCAAGCCAACTTTTGTATATCAGAGCTTCAAGTCCAGCTAAGCGGAGATCTGACTCTGGGGGCCCAGGGTCTCGTGAGCTTAAAGTTTCAGGATTTTGAGGTGGAATTCAGTAAAGACCACCCTCAGACTTTATCTGTGCAGATTGCCCTGCGCTCTCTGCTGATGGAAGACTTACTGGAGAAAAACCCAGACTCCAAATACAAGAACTTGATGGTGTCTCGGGGAGCCCCCAAGCCGTCCAGTTTAGCACAAAAAGAGTATCTTTCTCAGTCTTGTCCTTCAGTATCCAATGTGGAGTACCCCGACATGCCTCGGTCACTCCCTTCCCACATGGAAGAAGCTCCCAATGTCTTCCAGCTGTATCAGAGACCCACCTCGGCATCCCGGAAGAAGCAAAAGGAAGTCCAAGACAAAGACTGTCCCTTGACCCCGCCCCCTTCTCCAACAGTAGATGAGCCCAAGATACTTGCTGGGAAGAGCAAATTTGATGATTCCTTGGTACATATCAATGTATTCTTGGTGGATAAGAAGCATCCAGAATTCTCTTCCAGTTATAATCGAATTAACCGGAACATTGATGTCGATTTTAACTGCTTGGATGTGCTGATCACGCTGCAGACCTGGGTCGTGATACTAGATTTTTTTGGAATTGGCTCTACTGCGGACAACCACGCCATGAAGGTGCTGCCTGAGGACATTCTGCAAAATGTGAAGTCAGAATCAAATGCTCTCCTGGAGTCTGAGCTTCAGGATCCTGTTAACACCAAGCTGGACCTCAAGGTATCACGCCCCCTTTGGCTCCTTGAAGTTCTCAGAGTGAATTTTGCTTTGTTTACGTAAATGCAGTCACTGTTCGTTTACCCTAGGAAATAGATCTTAGTGACGGGGGAGCTATATTTAGTCTTTCGGATGTCTGTTAATATTTTAGAAAAGGCTTTAGCCTAAGTCCCATCTGGAGGCAGGGAAAATAAATGGTTTAAGTAAGCTCCTGTCTTTCCCTGGGTTGTGCGGTTTGGTGGGACGCTCTGGTTTCTTGGAGCCTCAGGTTGCTGGTCTTCGGTGATCCGATCAGTTACGATGACTCAGTGAGGTACGGGATGTAGAGCGCGTAGCTGAGTGTCTGGTACCTAGTAGCTGCTCTCGAATGTGGCTTCGGTCCTCTGTCCCTGCTCACTCAGGATGTCGTTGGCTCTCAACTGAGGCAACAGGACAACCACGGAGAGTGAAGTCTCAGGTCAGACTGCCTGGGTTTGGGTCTCGGCACTTTTGCTCTATCCTCTGGCTGTGTGGCCTCGGGGACAGGTTTTAACTTCTTTCTCCCCCATTTTTCTCATCAGTGAACTGGGGGGTGTTGAGTGGTGCCGCCGTCATCGGGCTGCTGCAAGGATTCGGTGAGAGAACTACACGAGCAGGGCCCTGTGTGCAGTGTGTGGCATGAGGCGAGCATTCAGCGAACGAGGACTTGTGTGTTTTTTTGGTGTTACGTGGATGACCGGATTCATAACTTGTCACTGGTACTCCTAGCGTAGATGTTGAAAAACACATAAAAGAGACCGCGTTTGATTTTAAGGTTATTCTGTTCCATGCGCGAGCACGGGAAGATGGGTAAGCAGTGGACCCTTCGGGGGCACGTCCTCGGAGCGACAGCCACCCAGAGCCTGGGGCCCCCTGCTGTGGTGCAGGGAGCCGGCAGGGAGGAGAATCGTGTTTAATCCAGTTGCTACCTCCTCCTCTCCTTGGCTGGTGGGAGGCTGCGCTCCTCTAGAAATGAAAGAGCTTTCAAACCGGTATCACCTCTCCTGCTTCGTGCCTGTGGACGAGGGCCATCTCGGCCCTCTGAGAACGTCCGGCTCCTTGTTCAGCCGCATGAATGGCCACCGGGGAGGCTTCGGTCATTGTTTGGGACTTGATATGTTTGCGGCCATAATTTTCATCTCGTGGTGCCGGCAGTGAACAGCCCCAGGAACGCTATGGCGTTGGGTGTGGTGGAAGTGCTCCAGGGGGCTTTGCGCAGGTAGAGGGAACCACACTGCATAATGCCCCTTGGCAATGGGCTGTTCTCGAGTTTTTGAAAACATTTTTTTGGTGAAAATTTACAAACATAACACAGTTTAATGAACTTCCATTGACTTTATTCCTTTCTTCTTTTTGCTGAAGTATTTTAAAGCAAATTCCAGATCTATCATTCTACCTCTTCCTGCTTTGGTGTTCCTTTCTAAAAAATGTGGGCGTGTTCTTCCCTGACCACTTCTAACTCAATTAATGAGAATTTCTTGGTATTCTGTAACACTCACCAGTCCGTGATGAGATCTTTCTGATGATCTCAGAGTAGCCCTTTTTCTGGTGGATTATAGAGAGATGAACGGTTAAGAAAGTTCCGGTCTCCCCTGTGATCCCTGCAATTCATTGGAATGCTTTGCTTCATTTACAAAAGGGGGAGGGTCGAATAAAAGGACATGTGACTCTTTTGAGTGGGAGTTCAGATAAGGGTCACATGCGACATTTGCTGTCCTAGCTCCTGATCTCTGTTAATAAAGAAAACCAGTCTTTATTCCCCTCCTTGCGACTGGCTTATAGAAACTGGGCTAGTGTCCTGTAGACTGTCCCACATTCTGGATGTGTCTTTTGGTTTCCATCTGGTGCCACTTGACTTCTTTGATCTTCTCATTTTAGAAATGGAAGTCAGCTCTGGAGGCTTCCTCAGGTTCAGGTTCAACTTTTGGTTCGCACTTCATGGGTCACTCTGGGTGCTTCCTGGTGTGTCGTGCTCGAGGGTATGCGGCGTCTGGTGGTCCCCCATAGAGCGACACTAGGATTTGTGCTAAGAGTGGGGTCAGGGGTGACAGCTGGGTTCCTCTAATCAAAGCATCTTTAGCCCCACTGTATTTGTTATTTGGGTGGTTAAGTGACGAGGGGCTTTGTTTCCCTCCCTCGTGATAAATTTGGGTGGTTAAGTGACGAGGGGCTTTGTTTCCCTCCCTCGTGATAATCTGGTTTCCTTGAGACCTGTGTGTCTGTGTTAGCAAGCTTTCTGCAGCCTCCAAAGCCACCACACCTAGAATAATCCCCTCCTTTTTTCTCTGCCTTCCTCTATAAATGTTCCTTCTTCTTATTTTCTTTGTACTATTTTCTTTCTTTCTTCCCCCGTCTTTTTTGCTCCATATCGTTCATTCATCAAACTTTAGGGAGCACAGGCTTAGTGGCAGGCCCTGGAGGTGCAGGGCTGAGTCTGGTGCTTGGAAGCAGCGCGTGTGAATTGAGGTTCCATCTTTCCCTTTTCCTTCCTTCTCCCCAACTGATCTCTTATCCCCGGGGATGATGCTGAGGCACCTGTCTCAACGCATCCAAGATATAGAAGTCCTTTGAATGTTTGAAATGATGGTGTTACAATACAGGATTTATTTGTTACAAGGAATGTGGTTCCTAAGACCGAGGATTTTGGCATTCTTCTGTTTCGGCTCGTCCCTCAAAAAGAAGATCTTGGACTCTGGTTCCTAGGCCAAGGCCCAGCTGGTCAGCAGAGGCCCTATTAAATGTTTGTCTAGGCATTAAACAGGATTCTAAGTCATATTTATCATTTTGCTTAGACAGATTTCTTAGGGTAGGACTTAATGAATCTCTATGAGTGATTACAGAATAGCATAATACGATAAACAAATGCAAAAATGAGAATGATTGTTTTATAATGTAACACGTTTCGCTGACGAAGTCCAGATGAGGTGAGCACAGAGATGCCACTGTGGCCCTGGGTTTTAGGTTGTCCTGGGAGCCCCTTTCTCATTAACTCTCTCCTCTGATAATGTGTTGACGGATCAGGAAAGCTAAAATGAAATTGGCATCCGCAAAAGTGTTCCCGTCTTATTTCCCGAGCCCTTACTGTATCTTCCTCGATTTGGTTCTGCTGTTTGCCTGACACATGCCTTTTCTCCCCCAGTAAGATCTGCCTTGCTTTATCTCCCATGTTCTTAGGTTCATTCGCTCTCTCTCGTGCTGAATAAGACTACCAGTGAGCTTGCGAAAGCCAGTGTGTCCAAATTGGCGGCACACCTGGAAATGATTGGTAAGTGGGGAGAAATCAAACTTGCAAAATGTGGTAAGCATTTGGACCTTCTGCTCACAAATGTCATTGTCTTCACATGCAAAGTAAGGTGAGGGATCCGTGGCTTGGATTGTGGTTCTTGGTCTGGCTGTGGTTTGTGGTGGTGGTTTCCAAATACTGGCTTAGGGAGCAGAATCATGTGGCCAGCTTGCTAAAAATGCATGTGTCTGGCCGCCCCTCCCCACCCCAAAATATAATTCATTAGGTTGGGATGGGGCCCTGGCATCTATCTGTGTTTTTAACAAACTCTGTCTAGGGGGATTATATAATTTTTTGTCCAAATTGGGACATTTTGAGAGTGAAAGGGGACATTATTAATAATTATACCTGGTAAACCAGGGTATATGTTCACTCTGTTGTCATAATAGCCACCAGTAAGGGGCGTGGTTTTAGGCGGGAGGAAATTGCAAAGCTGGCATTCTGCAGATTGAAATTGTTAGTTGAACACAAGGGATCAGCTACATCAAGTTCTAAATAGAAGAGGTTCGTGGAGTGTGAATAAAGCACTATTCCTTCCTCAGAGAACAGATAATGAAATGACGGAAGATCACAGCTCAGATGTCGACTCTGTAGTGTAAACAAGAGTGTCTTTCGGGAAAGGAATGATCAGATATTGAGATTTCATGCCTGATGTAAATTCGATTAATTTATAAAAGCTCAGAAGAGACGGGTCTTTAAAATTGGGAGAAGTTTGGGTATTTTTGTTGGATGACATTAAGGGCCAAATATAAGTATGTCTTCAGTTCACTGAGAGCTGAGCTAGCATGGTGAACACAGACACCGAAGTCATTGCTCTGTAGTGCTAATTATGACGATAAAACTCGTTTTATGGAAGCAACTGTTTGCAGTCTCGCTTTTTAATATCCACACCATGTAAAGAATGATTCATCATAGGTTCACATCCCAGCTGCACATGTTTTAATATCCTTCTTTGTTCTTTTCCACCTTCAAGGGGTTTCACTCTTGTAATACCAGAGTGGTTTTAAATCTGTCTCCGGTGTCTGTCTCATTAATTGCACTTTTTTAAATTAAATCACACTAGCACCCACCTGATGTTTTCCCCGAAAACCTGACGTATCTCTGACACTTCCTCCGTTATTCTTTTATCCACAGTACAATCAATAGACCTTTTGCTGTTTCACTAATTCCAGTTAATGGTCTTAATCTCTGAAAGGATCCCATTTTGTCTGTTTTTAGAAATGTTTTATCCTTTGGTTTGTGTATGCATTTAATTTCTCTCCCCTTCTAAAGGGTAAAGTATGATATTGCTGTATTGTTTCAACCCCCTTTGAACTTCTATACTGAGACTGTTTGAAACGATATGGAAAATGTTTTTGGTTGGGTGGATTGGAATATGAAAATTTGCCTTTGACATTTAATTTGATTAAATAGTGAAAAGTCTGAGGCACGTGTCTATCGGTTTTGTGCCAGACATATTTAAGGTGTAGGATGAAAAAAGATACATAAGAATGTGTTCTAATTTTAACATTCCTAGACGGAGACCTGGCCTTACAGGGCAGTATCGGGAGCCTGTCCCTGAGTGACCTCACAGCACATGGAGAATTCTACAGGGAGCGCTTCACGACCAGTGGGGAAGAAGCGCTCATCTTCCAGACTTTCAAGTAAAAATACCAGTTTTTCTCATTTGACATTTCGTTATATTTGCTTGCTATTTCAAATTCTTGTTGGCTAAACAATAAAAGTTTAAGAAAATGTTACCTTCTTAGGTAAAATTGACATGATCTAGTTGCAGGAAATCCTGATTTTTTTTTTTTTTTTAAATATTTTATTGATTTGACAGACAGAAATCACAAGTAGGCAGAGAGGCAGGCAGAGAGAGAGGAGGAAGCAGGCTCCCTGCGGAGCAGAGAGCCCGATGCGGGGCTCGATCCCAGGACCCTGAGATCATGACCTGAGCCGAAGGCAGAGGCTTTAACCCACTGAGCCACCCAGGCGCCCCAGGAAATCCTGATTTATAGTAAGACTGGTCTGTGTTGAAGTGGGCTACTCAGTCTTCATAAACAGACGGTGTGGGATTGAAATAATTTTTTCCTTAAGATTTTTTTTTTAAGTAATCTCTACAGCCACCCTGGGGCTTAAACTCACAACCCCGAGGAAAGATCACATGCTTCACCAACTGAGCCCGTCAGTTGCCCCAAAATAATTGTGGTTATTCAGAAGCCCGGGTTCTCCTGCTGGCTTTGCGCTCATTTGTTATGTGACCTTAAGCAAGTCACTGAATTTCCACGAATCAGTTTTTCTATCTAAATATCGAAGGGACATTGAAGGGACAAAGGTAGATCAGTTTCCATCCAGCTCTCAAGGTTCTGGAATGATTTCAGCCTGAAAAAGTTGTTGAAGATGTGGATGTTAAATGATATTACACATTTTTTTCTGTATAAAGACAATCCGCATTGAATTTTTTCAGTTTTAGAGTTTAGAAGGCATTTTTGGACCTATGTAGTGTTTAAAGAATGGTTTCTTCAGAAGGCTGAAAGTTTAAAATGGTGGGTTTTCAACATTTGGGGGTGCTGTTGGAAAAAATAGGTATTAAGCTCTGCCCCCAAATATTCTGTCCTAGGTCTTTTTTTAAAAAAAAAAAAAAAATTTGCTAAAGTGATTCTAATGTTTAACTAGAGTTGAGAAAAACTGTCCCCAAAGATGTCTGAGGACTTTTTTTTTTTTCATTTTCGAGGGAAAGTATATCACACTCTCCTGGGAATGTAGATTGACGTGTTTATATCATTACCTACCACAGTGGTGTAACTCTTTTTTTTTTTTTTTAAAGATTTTATTTATTTATTTGACATGCAGAGATCACAAGTAGGCAGAGAGGCAGGCAGAGAGGGGGGGAAGCAGGCTCCCCACTGAGCGGAGAGCCCGATGCGGGGCTCAATCCCAGGACCCTGAGATCATGACCTGAGCCAAAGGTAGAGGCTTAACCCACTGAGCCACCCAGGTGCCCAAAGTGGTATAATTCTATGATAAATGGGGTAATTAATATAAAAGTCCTAACTGTCTGCCTGGCACAAAATAGGTGCTTAAGCAAATGTGAGTTTCTTGCCCCTGGGACTGTGTCCTGTATAATTTATTAAATGATGCCATGGCTTTTAACTGACTGAGCCACCCAGGCATCCCGATGCCATGGCTTTTAAATTGAAAACCATTCATAAACGTTTTCTAATCTGTTTTGGAATGTAGAGGCTAAACCTCTTTGGCCTCCATTTCATGAAGCAAAAAGAAGACAGCTTTCTGCCTCCAAGAGACAAGTTTTCCCCAGAAACACTGATTGTGTCGCTTAATGTTCTTTCGCCCTTGTTTCTTGGACGTACTTTTTATCTTTCGAGTCCATATCGTTACAGTTTTTCACTTTTCCCTAAAGGCTGGGAAAGAACGCTAGTGAGCGGTGTGAGCCGCAGGTGGCTGCTGGGGGAGTTCTGGAACCCAGAGGGAGGCTCGCACAGCCGTGGCCTTCACCCTAGACTTGCATTTCACATCCTCATCCTTGCCGCAGCTCCGGAGAGGAGCGACTGTTGGAGTCTGCTTTGTCAGACCGGATTGCAGAGTGGCATTTCACTAGTTACAGCAGCTTTCTAGGGGAAACCCCTGCGTGAGCCTGTTTTCTTTCAATACTGACTTGTGTCTGGCTGCCTAGTCACAATTCCGCGCTTCTTCCCAGATACGGCCGGCCTGACCCGCTGCTCCGGAGAGAACACGACATGCGAGTGAGCCTCCAGATGGCCTCCGTGCAGTATGTGCACACGCAGCGCTTCCAGGCTGAGGTGGTGGCCTTCGTCCAGCACTTCACGCAGCTGCAGGATGTCTTGGGGCGCCAGCGAGCCGCCATCGAGGGGCAGACGGTAGGACGGCTCATTTCCCCAAGTAGCTTTTCCTGTTTGACTGATCAATAGAACTTTTAAGCCTCTAGAGAAAAAGTCTGGAAAATTTCACTGCAAAAAGGAAAGTTCTTTAGGTAATTTTACGCTTACTAGTGTCCTCCGTGTAGCCGATTATCTGCAGGAGTCTTTCTGTAATTGGAGAGCTTCCGTTCCTCCTTCTTCTTGTCGTGTGTTAGTGACCTCTACGATTTAGCTTTAGCTTCCTCTAAAGAAGATAAATGGAATTTATGGCTAACACTTAAGACTTCTGGTCCCTTTTAGTACTTCAGTAGAGACACTTGTCTTGGAAAGTGTTTCCAAGGGACATACCAGTTATATAAAGAGAGTTTTTTCCAAATAGATTAGCAGTTCCTAGCTTCTTCGTTCATGGTTCTCTTAGTGTTTTGGAAATATTTCCACAGCACGTCCTCAGCCAAAGACATACCTAATGGTTTTTCCGTTTAAAAAGTAATTAAGTCTAGGGGTGCCTGGGTGGCTCAGTCGGTTAAGCATCTGTCTGCCTTTTTTCTCGGGTCATGATCCCAGAGTCCTGGGATCGAGCCCCGCATCAGGCTCCCTGCTCGGTGGGGAGTCTGCTTCTCTCTCTGCCTCACTCCCAACCCACTTGTGCTCATCCTCTCTCTCTCAAATAAATAAATGAAATCTTAAAAAAAAAGTAGTTAAATCTAAACAAGTACGTACACAAGTCTTAATGACTCAGTAGCTGTTTAAAAAATAACATATAAGTGAAAGTTATATTTTTTTTTTTTTTTTTTTGAAAGTTATATTTTTATCCCATTTGTAAATAAATAACTTGCTAGCAGGGATGTAAGTGCCCTCGGGCACCTTTCAGCTTCTCAGACTTAGGACCAGGCTGGACACGACAGTGCTCATTCATCGTCTCATGGCCCTGCTCTTTATCACAGCAGCTGCCAGAGACCCCGCTTTGCGAAGGTGCCGTGTCATTGAAAGGAAAGTAGCATGATCTAACATTGAACGTGAACTACCTTAGTCTAGTATGTGCAGTGTCCAACAGTTGATGTGTTTGCCTCAAAAATTTGAAATGTCCTGGTAGCAGGGACCTGCGTGGCAGTGTCATATGGTGTCTTGGCACAGAGTTTGGGAACCACAGAAAATGTTTACAGTACAGTCCTTTGTAAAACTTACTTATTTTTAAGCTTCATCAAGTAAGAGATTATAATTAAATAGGTGCTGTCTTTATAGTGGCAACATTTTAAAAAGTTTAATCTAATTTTATTTAAATTTTTTGAATATGTTTCATGTTGATTTCATATAGAATCAATGTAAAAGGACATTTGGAGAAAAGTTTCCGTCTCAATTACTTTTCCTCAATCACCCAGTTTCTCTTCCTGGAAATAATTAATGTTACCTGTTTCCTGTATATCTTCGAGGGAATATAATTTTTAAAAAATATGAAAGCACAGGGGTGCCTGCATGGCTCAGTTGGTTAAGCCTCTGACTCTTTATCTCAGCTCAGGTCTTGGTCTCAGGGTTGTGAGTTCAAGGACTGTGTTGGGTTCCACACTGGGCATGGAACCTATTTAGTTAAAAAGAAATCAGTCGATCAATCTATCTATCTGTCTGTAAAAGCACAAATTATAGGGACTATGGGAAAAAAGGGTCAATCTTACCAGTGTCCTAGTACCCAGGTATGTTTTAATTTGTTTTCATTGTTTCTTAAGTTTCTCCCTATGCATATTTCCATGGTTGTAATCATAGAGTATGTAACCTTTTTTCTCTTCAGAAACTTTTAAAACAAATTTAGTATTTGACACATAGAAAAGAATATCTCTAGCAGGTCAGTTTCGAACATTTGGGAAATGAATGAAAATTACAGCATAGCTAATGCCGCTGCACGTGTTCCTTCCCCATCTCATTGCTGCCAGCTCCGTAGGCAACTGCTCTCCTGATTGTTGGGTCTTGTGGTCCCTCAAACAGAAGTTTCCGTATTACATCTTATTTCATTTGTTTTGATCTTTTAAAAGATGGTATTAGGCTGTGTTTAATGTTCTATTGCTTGCTTTTTTTTTTTTCCATTTTCATTTTTTCATTTGGTTAGATACATTAAGGCTGTTACATGTGATTGCCTTACATTTAATTTCAGTGTTATGGTTCATTGCGTGTAGAACAGATTTATCCGTTTCCCTGTTGAACATTTCGTTGTTTACAGTGTTTTGCTGTTGTGCACTATGTCTCTTAGCGCACGCATGTAAGAGTTTCTCCAAGCACGACTTCTGGCCCAGGGGGTATACATGTGTTTAGCTTTACAAGATAGTGCCATATTGTTTCCCAAAACCATTATACATTCCCATTGACAATTTATAAGAATTCCTTTTAATTCATATCCTTGTATGAATTCATATCCTGTAATTCATATCCAACACTCGTTAACCTTTTTATTTTGCACCAATAATGGTGCAAAATGCCATTTTATTTGTGGTTTACTTATGCCTTTTATTTTTACTTCTTATTTTTAAAATAATTTTTAAAATTTTAATTCCACCTCCCTATGCTTTTTAAAAAAAATATTTAAATCGAGGAATAGCATACAGTACATACAGTAATGTAAAATGTGTTAATTTTATGCATACACTTTTTTTTAAAGATTTTATTTATTTATTTGATACAGAGAGAGAGATAGAGGGAGCACAAGCAGGGGGAGTAGGAATGGGAGAAGCAGGCTCCCTGTTGAGCAGGAGCCCATTGCAGGACTCGGTCCCAGGACCCCGGGATCATGACCTGAGCTGAAGGCAGATGCTTAATGCCTGAGCCACCCAGGTGCCCCTATGCATACACTTTTGAAAGCCATCGTGTTAACCTTTTTTCATAATCTGTTTCCATTTTGCTTTGCATTTTTCGTAGTGATCCTGTTTGGTAACTGTATAATCCATCTAAGTCAGTGTACTTAACCATTTCCTTGCTTTTTAATATTTAAGTTGCTTCCAGTTTTGAATAGCATTGTGTACCTAGTTTTTTTTTTTCATTTTTTGAATTATTTTTATAATATCGAATCCTGTAAATGATATTGTGTGGTCAAAGGGATGAACATTTTTGTGACTCTCAATTTGATACTTTTAATAAATGTTGCCTAGTAGAATCATGTACCCTTACATGATTGTTTTCACCTGCGTGGTTTAAGCAGCAGTGATACTGTGAGGAATCACTAGGGGTAGGAAGTTAGACATTGTACATTAGTGTGTAATTGGGTTTAATTTCCTGGGTTAGGCAGAAATTAAACAGGTCAATCTTTGAAGTTTTGTGATACCAAGTTAGGTAAGACAAGCAGTGAAGGAATGATCTTCCGTTTTGAACAGTGCCAAGTGCATGGACTCTGAGGAAAAGCTGATCTTCTCCAGATCTTTAATCCTAGCTATTTGAACCCCCTGGGCTTAAGATTTTGCACACTTAGATGTATGGAGAGAGCTAAAGACATACTTTTATTTGCTGGTAAAATTGAGGCTCTTGAAATTTAAATACCTTTTTCCTGATGACAGGTGGTATGCTCTACCTTTGACTTGAAGCTGCATTTTTATTCCTGTATTTTCCAGGGTCCGTAAATAATGATCGAGTCGCACTTGACGTTTCTTTTTAATCATGATGTTTGAAATTATAAGAGCATCACGTACCTCAACTGGGCCAAGTGTGAATTTATTTTTATCCCAGAAGCACGATACGGTTTTCCTGCATCTTCTGCTCTACGTGTTGTTTCATATATTTGTTAAAATTCTTCATTTACTGAGCAACTGGCAGTGCAGGATTTTGGCGGAGCGAAGATGTGGTATTGGAGTTTTGAAATCTTGGTACAAGAATCTGGAGCCCGGGTGTTGCCAGTAGAAGCTGTTTGACCAGTAGCAAGTTCGTCTTGCTGTTCTGCTGACTCCGATAGAGGAAAATGGAGAAACAAAATAAGTCCGCTGTCTGCTCGCTGAGTGGTGTAGTCACGATGCTCGGGAGCTGTCACAGTGCTCGCACACATCCCATCTGATCCTTGGTACAACCTGTTTGTTCATTTCTGTGAATTATTTCGTGAATGTTCATTGACAAATGATCTGTCAGAGTCTGCCAGTGCTAGGAACATAATGGAAAACAAGGAAGACAAGGTGATTGCCTTAATGGAGCTCGTGTTTTAGTGAGATGATATAACCCAGCAGAAAATATAATTAGTTATGATTATAACCAGTGAGGGAGTGGTGGGCAGATGCATTATTGCCATTTCATCAGTGAGGAAGCAGTAATTCTTCTTCTTCTTTTTTTTTTTAAGATTTTATTTATTTATTTGACAGAGAAAGAGAGTGAGAGGGAACACAAGCAGGGGAGTGGGAGAGGGAGAAGCAGGTTCCCTAATTGACGAGGGAGCCCAGTACGGGGCTCGATCCCAGGACCCTGAGCCAAAGGCAGATGCTTAACCGACTGAGCCAACCAGGCGCCCCAGAAAACAGTAGTTCTTAACTCCGCTTGCCTGGAACTTTGGTTCAGCTTTTCTCTTAATGGGGATCCAGGTAACATGGAACTATGAAGGCGTGTTGAAAGAGTAAGGCTATGTGCTTTCAGTGCTTTGGTTTTGCAGTAGACTTGCCTGCTCTTAGGTGAGTGCTTCCGCGTCCACACGTGGGTGGGGTCATTTCATCCTTCCAATGGCTCCGAAGGTAGGGCCTACAATTCCTCCCATTCGCAGGTAAGGAGAGGGAGATCCAGAGAGCTAAGGAGTTACCCAGGCTGGCCAGACTTCTGAGGGACCAGGGCGGGGATTCGACTCAGGTAGACAGACTTCAGAGTTCCCGTTTGGAGAGCCTGCACTAACCTGCCAAAATGGCAACAGCCTTGATCTCTGGGGGTGACGTTACGCTGTACCAGATTCCTTCTATTTGTTTGACTTTCCCTTCTAACTTGGCTACAGTGAATATGAATTAATTTGTAATTCTAAAATTTACTCAAAGAACAAAGCAAACAGGCAGTAGTCATGGGTTGATAGACAATACCAACAAATCATCTGTGGTTAGAAAGTGAAAACGCTATTTATTGTGTTGTGAATTCTCCTGACTTGTGTGCTTAACACCAAAGAAAGAAGAGCTTTTTTATGTTATAAATGTTTCTTTTTTTTTTGTTTTTAAAGATTTTATTTGTTTATTTGACAGAGAGAGAGAGATCACAAGTAGGCAGAGAGGCAGGCAGAGAGAGAGAGGTGGGGAAGCAGGCTCCCCGCTGAGCAGAGAGCTGGACTCGGGGCTCGATCCCAGGACCCTGAGATCATGACCTGAGCCGAAGGCAGAGGCTTAACCCACTGAGCCACTCAGGTGCCCCGGCTATATTTTTTCTTTTTTTAAAAAGAAATTTTTTTGTTTTGGTGAGTAAAGTGATAGAAGTTTATTAAGTGAAGATCCAGAAAAAGCTCTCAGAAGTGAGGGGCCTCAACAGGATTGCCCTAATAAATGTTTTTTATAGATAATAAAATCAATAAAAAAGTGATTAAGTAGAAAATTAAGACTGTCTTGTTCTCACTGTTTTGTAATCTGTATTTTCACTGATCAATACATGAGAAACATTTCATTATATTAGTGGACTGTACTTTTTGTCATCGTTATTGTGGTATGATTTGCTTACAGTAAAATTAAGCAATTTAAGAGTACAATTCAATGAGTTTTAACAGTTGTATAGTCTTGTAACCCCAGTCACATCCAGATTTTTAGAACATTTCCGTTACCCACAAAGTCTCCTTGTTTCCCTAGGCAAACAGTCTCCCAGTCCCTGTGTCTGGCAGCCATTGGTCTGTTTTCCGTCAGAATAGTTCTGCCATTTTTTTTCTTTTCTGGGTTTTTTTTTCCTTTTAGAATATTCTATAAATGAAATCGTTCTGCATAGTTGTGTCTGGCTTTTTTCACTTGGCACAGTGCTTTGAACTCCGTCCATACTGCTGCAAGTAGCAGCAGAGTGGTTTCCTTTTATTGGCAAGTAGTACTCTGTTCGTTGCATGTCATACAATTTGTCCATTCACCCTCTTTATGTTCATTTGGGTCGTTTCAAGTTTTTGGCTGTTGTGAATCAAACTGCTGTGGACACTTGTGTTGAGATCTTTGTGTGGTTGTATGTTTTCATTTCTCGTAAGTAAAGACCGAAAGAGGAATTGCCGCACCGGGCGGGAACTGTGTGGTTGGCTTTATAAGGAACTGCCTTCAGAATTGTTCTGGTGGGGCACCTGGCTGGTGCAGGCGGTGCAGCACGTGACTCCTGGTCTCCACATTGGCGCGTTTGGGCTCCACATTGGGAATGGAGCTGCCTTTAAAAAAAAACAACAAAAATCATCCCCAAAAAATAAAAAGTTTAAAAAATTGTTTTTGCTATTCTAGATGCTTTGCTTTTTCATGTGGGTTTTAGAGTCCGCTCGTCAGTTTCTGTATCAAAATTTCAGCAGGCTTTGTTAGAGAAAGTGACAAGCTGATTCTAAAAGCCTGCTGAAATTTTGACTGGGATTGTGTTGGATCCGCAGGTCAACTTTCGGAGAATTGACATCTTCGTACTGTTGAATCTTTTGTTTGAGTGTGGCCTATTTTCTCCATTTATTTAGGTCTTTAGTTTCTCTCAGGAGTGTTTGTAGTTTTAAATGTACTGGTCTTAACGCACCTTTGATTAAATTGATCCCTAGGCATTTTATATTTTTGATGCTTTTATAAGTGATATTTAAAAAGTCTCAATTTCTGGGGCGCCTGGGTGGCTCAGTGGGTTAAGCCGCTGCCTTCAGCTCGGGTCATGATCTCGGGGTCCTGGGATCGAGTCCCGCATCGGGCTCTCTGCTCAGCGGAGAGCCTGCTTCCCTTCCTCTCTCTCTTCCTGCCTCTCTTGTGATTTCTCTCTGTCAAATAAATAAATCTTTAAAAAAAAAAAAAGTCTCAATTTCTAATTCTCTGTAGAGTATACATAGAGATAAAATTGATTTTTGGACACTGACCTTACACCCTGCAATGTTGCTAGATATGCTTACCAGTTCCAGTTACTTTTTGGAGATTCTTTAGGATTTTTTGCATAGATGATCACGTTGTCTTTGAATAGAGTTTTACTTTTTCCTTTTCTTTTTCTTTCTTTCTTTTTTTTTTTTTTAAAGATTTTATTCATTTATTTGACAGAGAGAGTGAACACAGGTAGGCAGAGAGGCAGGCAGAGAGAGAGGGGGAAGCAGGCTCCCTGCTGAGCAGAGAGCCCAATGTGGGGCTCGATCCCAGGACCCTGGGATCATGACCCCAGCCGAAGGCAGAGACCTTAACCCACTGAGCCACTCAGGTGCCCCTACTTTTTCCCTTTCAATCTGTATGCCTTTCATCTCTTTTTCTTCTCTTACTACACTGACTAAGACTTCCAGGACAATGTTGAATGGAAGGGGTGAGAGCAGATATCCTCACCTTGTCTCCAGTCATAGGGGGAAAGCATTCAGTTATTCTAGGGGTTGGCCAACTATGGCCTGTGAGAATATGCACCTACATACACATGTCTATAAAGTTTTCTTGGAAAACAGCCAATTCATTCATTTATGTATTACGGGGATATTTTTATAGTTTTCTTGATTCGTTACAGATTTTTGTATCTATGTTCCTGAGGGATATTAGTTTGTAGGTTTCTTTTTTGGAGTAGAAAATAATGCCTCTTCTGGTTTTGGTAACGGGGCAATGCTTTCCTTGTGGAATGAATTGGAAGTGTTCCCTTTTCTATTTTGAGAAGAGTTTGTGTAGAATTGATATTCTTTCCTTCTTTGTATATTCTGGTACAAGCCCTTTGATATATGTGTTGTGAATACCTTCTCCCAGTCTATGGCTTTTTTCCCATTTTCCTAACACTATTCTTTGAAAAGCAGAAGTTTTTCCAGGGTGCATGGGTGGCTCAGTGGGTTAAAGCTGCTGCCTTCGGCTCAGGTCATGATCTCAGGGTCCTGGGATCGAGCCCCACATCGGGCTCTCTGCTTAGCGGGGAACCTGCTTCCTCCTCTCTCTCTGCCTGCCTCTCTGCCTACTTGTGATCTCTGTCTGTCAGATAAATAAATAAAATCTTTAAAAAAACAAGAAAAGCAGAAGTTTTTCATTTTGATGAAGTCCAATTTTTTTCTTTTATGGTTAGTGCTGTTTGTGTTTTGTCAAAGGAATCTTTGTCCACCACTAGGTGGCGAAAGTTTTTTCCTATGTCCTCTGTTCAAAGTTTTATAATTTTAGATCTCTTCCATTTCAAGTAAATTATTTTTAAATATTCTTATTTTTTAAAGTCATCTCTACACCCATCATGGGGCTTGAACTCACAACCCTCAGATCAAGAGATACATGCCCTACTGACCGAGCCGGCCAGGTGTCCCTTTAATTAATTTTTGTGTATTGTATGAAGTGAGGGGGGAGCTGTATTGTCCCCCATGTGCGTGTCTAGACTGTTCATTTCCCCTTGTGTTATCTTGGCACATCTGTTGAGAAACAGTGGACCATACAGGGATGTGTATATTTCTTCACTTTCTATTCTGTTCCCTTGATTTGTGTTTAATTGGATGCCAGTACCATCTTAACAGCTGTCGCTTTACACCGTGTCTGGAGATCGGGAGGTGTAAGTCTCCAGCTTTGTTCTTTTTCAGAGCTGTTTTGGCTACTTTAGGACCTTTGCTTTTCCATAAAACAAATTTTAAAATCTTTCTACAGTAAAATCTGCTGGGATTTTGATTGGGATTGCATTGAAACTCTCTCTCTCTCTTTAAGATTTTATTTATTTATTTGACTAGACAGAGATCACAAGTAGGCAGAGGGAGAGAGGGGGAAGCAGGCTCCCTGCTGAGCAGAGAGCCCAATGCGGGGCTCGATCCCAGGATCCTGAGATCATGACCTGAGGCGAAAGCAGAGGCTTCACCCACTGAACCACCCAGGCACCCTATATATCTCTTAATAATATTGAGTCTTTGGACCTCTAATGTGGTATATCTCTCCATTTAATTAGGACTTCAGTTTCTCTCACTATGGTGTTACTGATCTCACACATCTTTTTTGTTAAATTGATCCCTAGGTCTTTGAAATTTTGATGCTATTGTAAATTTTTAAGAAAATTTCAATGTCCAGTTGTTTATTGAATGTGTGAGAAATATAATTAACTTTCATATATTGACATGTCACGCTCTTATCCTTCATTGTTGCTAAACTTATCCTAAATCTTTAGGATTTTCTCCATAGGTGATTATGTTGTTTGGAATAAGAAAGTTGTATTTTTTTCCTTTCCAACCTGTAGGTCTTTTTATATAGACTAGGGACTTTAGCATAATGTTGAATAGAAGTGATATGGGGGGATCTCCTTGCCTTGTTTCTTATCTAAGCGGGAAAACATTCTGTAAATCTGATGTTAGCCGTAGATAGTTTGTGCATGCGCTTTTTTTTTTTTTTTAATATTTTATTTATTTATTTGACAGAGAGAGAGATCACAAGTAGGCAGAGAGGCAGGCAGAGAGAGAGAGGGGGAAGCAGGCTCCCTGCTGAGCAGAGAGCCCGATGCAGGGCTCGATCCCAGGACCCTGAGATCACGACCCGAGCCGAAGGCAGAGGCTTTAACCCACTGAGCCACCCAGGCGCCCCTGTGCATGTGCGTTTTAAGGAATCTCTCCACTTCATCTAAATTGTCAGTTTGTTGGCATGAAGTTGTTCATAGGTTCCCTTATTTTTAAGTATTTGTAAGTTCTGGTGGGGATGCCTGGGTGGCTCCGTCGGTTAAGCATCTGCCTTCTGCTCAGGTCATGATCCTGCTGTCCTGGGATCAAGCCCGCATCAGGTTCCGTGCTCAGTGGGGGTCTGCTTCTCCCTCTCCCTCTGCCCCTCCCACTCAATCATGCTCTCTCCCTTTCTCTCTGAAATGAATAAAATAATAAAAAAAATTTTTTTGTAGGTTCTGTAGCAATGTCCCATACTCCTTCCTGAAAGTGACTATTTTTGTTTTCTTCCTGTTTTCTTGATTGGTATAGCTAGAGGTTTGTTGGTTTTATCAGCCTTTTCAAATAATTAACTTATCGAGGCCTGTATCATGGCCCAGGCATATTATCAATGAGTATGCCATGTACACCTGGAAAGATTGTATATTCTATGGTTGTTGGGTATTGTGTTGTATAAATGTTTAATTGATTTTTAAAAATTATCCATCTGTTTTCTAAATAACTGATTTCTGCGTTATATTATTTTTTCCCCTTCTGCTTACTTAGGTTCATTTTGCTTTTCCTTTTTCTAGCTTCTTAGACTTTGGTCACTGATTTTAATCTTTATTCTTTTACATAAAATAAGTGTTTAATACTGTACTATACATTTTTCATTAAGTACCGTTTTAAGTGTGTCCCACAGATTTGAATATGCTCCATTTTTTTTTTTTTTTTAATCAGTCAGGCCAAAATATTTTTCTGTTTCCCTGCGATTTCGTGTCTGACCCTTGGGTTATTAAGCGTGTAGTCTACTTTCCAAATATTTGGGGGTTTTCCAATCTTGTTAGAAATCTTGTTATCGATTTCTAGTGTAACCCCATGGTGCTGGAATGTATTCTGTTTGATTTCACTTGTTTTAGAATTATGAATTCATGGAACTTTTGGGAACCGGAGGCTATCTGGTTATAAGATTAGGGCATTGATTGAGCCTCTGAGTTAATTTTTCTTCCTGTTTCAGGTGAGAGACCAAGCCCAGCGCTGTTCACGGGTTCTCCTGGATATTGAGGCGGGTGCTCCTGTTCTCCTTATCCCTGAAAGTTCCAGATCAAATAATCTGATTGTAGCAAATTTGGGGAAGTTGAAGGTCAAGAACAAGTTTCTCTTTGCTGGTTTTCCTGGGACCTTCTCCTTACAAGATAAGGTGAGCCATCAATATCCGTTCCCTCGGATAGTCCAACTACCCACGTGCCAGTGGAAGATTTCATATGTTGCCCAAGGTGACTTGGAGCTGCTGTTACTTTTGTGGTGTATGTGGCTTGATCAATTTTTTTTGACATTTTATTGACATTTCAGTTATCCTTTTAATAGAGATAGTATAAATTATAACCTTTACCAGTTGTATGCAAACAACCAACAGAACCAACCTTCTGTCTGTATGATGCTTTTCTCACAGGCTGACCTTACAAGTGATCACCTTTTTACATGACCTGCCTTTTTTCAGAGGATGGGATTTGGCCCGTGGTTTATCTGAAGCCGTTCATATCTTCATGATAAAATTTTATATAGTATATGGCTTTACAGTTTAAAACTACCTTAGCTCTTACTTATTTCTTATGACAATGTTTAGCAGTGACTGGGCCGAAGATTGTCGCTTTCATTTTACATTCATGTCGTAAGTCACGGTGTCGGTTTCGGAGGTGGTCTCCTGAGCCCCTCCCACCCACCTCTGCGGTCAGGGAGGCTAACACTGATGGAACTCGGGACAAGGTCTTGCTGTTCTGGGTGTGTATTTTAATGGAACCTTGCTGGTTTCCATGGCGGCTTTGCAGTATATTTGCTTATGAAGAACAAATTCATTTTAGCTTGTCAGAAAAGCACTTACTGAAATTCGCAGCTAGTCATGCCCGTCTTCAGTCTGATAGCTAATAACACAGGGAGAGAGCCTTTGAAGGAGGAGGTGCACAGGATTTCATTATGAGCTCTTACGACTGGCAATAATAGCAGTAAATAGTCAACATTCATTGGATGCTTCTTATATACCAACCAGTGCTAAGCTCTTTACATATTTGTCCTTTTTTTTTTTTTTCTCCTTAGCAACCTAAGAGGGTATCTGGTTTTATTAACCCCATTTTTCGAGCTGAACATATGGAGACTTAGAGAGGGTGGGTCATTTCTTTTGGATAATACAGCTAGTCACAAGTACAGCATGGGCCTCAGACTTGGTGTGTCTGCCTTCCATACACTCTCAACTGTGCTATGCCTTCACCCGCCGCTGTCAGGATTAGGCCTGTGTGGGGACAGTCAACTGGGGAAGGCTGTCCCTACCATGTGCCTTGCGGACCCCGGCCTGCATACCTGTAGCTCTTTGGAATTTTCTAAGGGGTGTGGCTGAGTTCATTAAAATAATTTTCAAGGGAAGAACTCCAAAAATGATCACAGAAATGATACAAATTTGAGCAGTTACTATTTGCCTCTCTAGGTGTAGAAGGAAAAGAAAATGAAAAACTGTGAGTAGGGTTCTAGTTGTCACCAGAACGTTGCCAAGAACCTCAGCTCTGTTCAGAAAGTAACAGGAGATGATATTTGTTGGTAATACCTGAACTCAAATGATTTTGTTTTCAAATTACTGTCTCCATATTTTTCTTCATTTGTTTTGCTTCTCACTCATCCATTTACTCCCTCTTACTGAGCTACACATCCCGAGCTGCAAATACTTGACTCAGCGAGTGGGAGCCGGTAGAGTAAGAAGGGTGCAGACAGATGGCGTGCACGTGGCAGCCATGTTCATGTGTCATAACCTTGGGTTCAGACCAGAGTGACGGGGTTTGGACGAAGGGCTGAGGGGCGGGTTGTCCATGCATCACCTCACCTGTAGTCACTCAAAGAAACCCGATGCAGTGATCAGAGCAGAGGGCGATGCCCGAGCAGCAGTGCTCCGCACCGGAGGGCAGAACGCCCCCATGTCGACCTCACAGCTCCAGCTTCGTAGTCGGGCCCGAAGGCAGAGCCGATGATTCAGGACTCGGTTGCTTGTTGGCCTCGCTGCAGGAAGCCCTCCTGCCAGAATGATGGGCCTTCCCTGCTTTGATAGGAAGAAGTAGCCTTCCACTTAGGTATGGTTTTTTAAGAGAGTAAAAATAAAATCAGTCCCCACTGGTCTTTAACAGCAGGCCTGGTAGAATCTGGCAGCCCGGGTCTTAATGAAGAAAGTCCGTTTTTGCAGTTGAGAGAGAAACGTTTTGCCGTTCACTGACCAAAGTCTCAAAGAACATCAAAGAAGGATACATTTGTGAAAAGGAAGATTGGTAACTGCTTCTAGAAGTTCTCGCTTCTAAAATATCCTTAGTATGAGGTATTTCTAATTAACATGACTAGATTTTAAAAAAAGATTTTATTTATTTATTTGAGAGAGACCAGAGAGAGAGAGAGCACCCGAGCTTGGCGGGGAGGGAAGAAGGTGGCAGAGGGAGCCGGAGAAGCAGACCCCCCGCTGAGCAGAGAGCCCGATGTGGGGCTCCATCCCAGGACCCTGGGACCATGACCTGAGCTGAAGGCAGATGTTTAACCGATTGAGCCTCCCAGGTACCCCAACATGACTAGATATTAAACAAATGTATCAGAGCTTGTGTTGGCACGTGAAGGTTGTCCTCACCGTCACCTTGGGACACTTTGTTCCAACATCTTGTTCCTGGCGTGCTGCCATCAACTGCCCAAGGGAGAGTTGAATCCCCTCTTTGGAGCTGTCTTGTGAGCCGACAGGATATCTTTGTTTGTGGAAAATTTTTGTTTTGAGGACTAAATTTTTTAGGAAGAAATCAGCTAGAACCAGAATGGGTGATCAGGTTGAATAATACTATTTTTGTTTCTCTCCCCTTCCTAAAAAGGTACAGGACCTGATGTTCTGTATTGGTTATGTCTGTCTATGGGCTCATGCGCTGAGAAGTTAGACTCTAAGAACTGCTAAAGTATTTGAAGAAATTTTTGCACATGAGTTTCTGTTTTGTTAAATAAGCCAAATGACAGCATGTAGTTTGCAGTATTGTAATGAGAGACTTTTCCTGTATTTGTTTTTGAGGATTTGATTTTAAGTGGCAGTGCCTACAAGGATCGCTTTTTCTTCAAGGTATAATATACTGTTTGCCCCCTGGTTATTCGGAAAAACCTTATGGGATTCAGCAGTCAATTCACATTCATATGCTCTAAAAAGAAAACTTTGAAAAACCACACCTTTGGGAACCACATAACCTGGGAAAGCCTGCTGATTACCTTTTTGTCCCTTTGACGAGTCACTTCCCTCCTGCCTAGAGAAGGCCTTCTTCTTCTTCTTCTTCTTTTTTTTTTTTAAAGATTTTATTTATTTGACAGAGAGAGAGAGATAGACACAGCGGAAGAGGGAACATAAGCAGGGCGAGTGGGAGAGAGAGAAGCAGGCTTCCCGCTGATTAGGGAGCCCGATGCCGGGCCTCGATCCCAGGATCTTGGGATCATGACCTGAGCCTATGGCAGATGCTTAATGGTTGAGTCACCCAGGTGCCCCTAGAAAAGGCCTTCTTAAGGACCAAAAAAAATGTTTTTTTGGCTCTAGGCGGTAATTTCTTGGTGATCTGATTTTCTTAAGTCCTTGACAAACTTTTATCTCACTAAATGCCAGTGATTGTTCTGTAGAATTCCATAAGGGCTGCTTGGAGTGTGTCGCTTGGTCAAGTCTTTGTGTTCAGATAACCCTGTCTGTGGAGCTCACCTTTCCACAGGCACAGTCAGGCTCGGTTGATCTAGGCCTTGATGAAGTGAAGAATTACTTTCTTCACATAAAATCACTTTGCATTTACATTTTCCCTTCAATGTATTTGCATGTGTGAGGTTTGTCCAGTCTGCATTCCAGTGGTTAAAGAACAGGAAACAATCCTGAAATCAAAGCTTGTGGGGGTGAGGGGGGGTGGGGGGTAGGGGAGGTAGGGGGATGGGGTGGTATTTGCCTTTGAGTCCCCCCACCCCCCACCCCCGACTCCAGTGTGCTTGGGATTGTTTTACACAAATCCATGTCTTAGCGAGCACAGGCTTGGAACTTTCAGGTATGCTCTCCTTTCATTCTCCTCAACCACAGTTTGCTGCGTTTAAACTAATTTCTAAGTCAGCCTTTCAAAAGCTTTGAGTTAATCTCCTCAAGCCATTGATTTATTTAAACCAACTACAGAGAGGATGTAGAGATGAATCAAGTCAAAGGGCAACAGCTACTCTCTAGAGTTTAAGTAAATTAAGAAAGGAGGCAGGTTTTGGTTTTTTTTAAAGATTTTATTTATTTATTTGACAGACAGAGATCACAAGTAGGCAGAGAGGCAGGCAGAGAGGAAGCAGGCTCCCCGCTGAGCAGAGAGCCCGATGTGGGGCTCCATCCCAGGACCCTGAGATCATGACCTGAGCCGAAGGCAGAGTCTCAACCCACTGAGCCACTCAGGCACCCCGGGAGGAAGGTTTTTAATGTCGAAATATTTAAGATCATTTACCTTGCAATTTGCCTTCCAAAAAAAAAAAATGTGGAAAGTAAGAACTTCCCCCCCGCCCCTATTACTGGTGAATCACTGTACTCAAGAGAACGGGGAAGAACAGTATTACCGTCTCCTTTTCAGAGCTGTGAGGCTTAAACACATGGGGCAGTGCTGGCGGGAAACCCGTTCTTCCCCTTCCCCCCAGCACGCCTTGAAAGTGGGTCGATGGTGGCAAAGCCCTGCAGACAGGTAGCAGGGAGGCGTGGGTGAAGTTTGAAAGTCAGTTACTGAATCATTCGGGTGAAGAAGATTTCCACTGTTAGCAGAGAACTGAGGGTACCAAGTATGTAAGAAAAACGTGTCTTGTTTTCAGTAGAATTAATTTCCGTTACTCAGTATTTGCCTTTAGTTTTTATGCCCTTAAACAGAAACATAATAGGAATGGCCAGCCTCCTGTGGTTTTCATTTGCACAGTTACTTGAAGAGATGAGAAATGAAGCCCAGACGGAGTGACTTCTAGGAAGTGTAGACACGCTACCGTGGTGTCATTCCTTTGGAACCTTGTTGCTGTAGATACGTTCTCTTGGAATTACAGGCCCCTCCCCTCCAGCAAAGCAGTAACGCATTTTGTATGGCCGAGAGCTCTGCCTTCACTGTCTGACCTCGACCCAACCACTAACAGTTGGCATTTCAAGCCAACAGATAATGTATTCCTGCAAGATGGCTATAGTTCTCAGTAGGTGTTGAATTCTAAGTAACATCTCTGCAAATAATGACACATGAAAGGAAAGATCATGACCCCGTTACCCTTTTGTTTATGGGATTTGGGGGGCTTGGGAAGTGCCAAGTCTCATAGAGTCTTTGAAGAGCGCGGGGACTGGGGTAGGGTGTTCAGGAGAGTAAAGATAGAGTCGCCCCATTCCTGCCTTCTAGTTTTATTTTTGTTTCCCCCCAGGAATCTGTGCCTTCAGCGTCTCCAACGGGTACCCCCAAACACAACATGAGGAAAATGACAAGCTCGGAGGACCCAAAGGGAACACATTCCGAGGGGCTGTTCATGATGCCTCCTGCTGGAATGAGTCTAGGCAGCCTGAGGAGCGAGTCTGCGCCGGGTACTTCGACCAAGCAGCAAGGGCAACAAGCCGCGCCCTCTGCCAGCCAGATTTCCGGCAGTCCAGGTAAAAGAGGAGGAAGGAGCCGCGCAACGAAGGTGGGGCGTTCAGGAGACTGTGGCAGGTGCCTCCGGGGGATGCATCAGAGTGGGATCAGGTCTTTAGTGATAATCTGATTTTGGTATTGTTTTAGAAAGCTTAAGAGTCTCAGGATATAGATTTTAGCAGTGGGCGACTTCTGAAGTACAGTTAAATTACCAAGACAGTGTGAATAAAGAGGTTTAGATTGTCTCTAGAGGTTTAGATTGTCTCTTAGGACTTTTTCCTCAAGGTCAAGGTGGTTGCCACAAGATGGTGATAGTAAAACTGGAATGATTCCTGTATCCTTAGCCATATCCTTGCAAGTCACTGTCGAGACGCTATCTGTTTTCTACTCAATTATTATTCTATTTAATTCTAAAAAAAACGAAGAACTCTGAAAAAACATTAGGGTCAATTAGGTAACCACAGAAATATTGTAAGTAACAATTTTGCAAAGATAGGAACCATCCCGTTACTGGTGCTCTTCTCTGGAATTTAAGAATGAGTTATTCCAGGGGCGCCTGGGTGGCTCAGTGGGTTAAAGCCTCTGCCTTCGGCTCAGGTCATGATCCCAGGGTCCTGGGATCGAGCCCCACATGGGGCTCTCTGCTCCTGCTTCCTCCTCTCTCTGCCTCCCTGCCTACCTGTGATCTGTCTCTCTCTCTGTCAAATAAATAAGTAAAATTAAAAAAAAAAAAAAAAACAACATTAAAAAAAAAAAAAAAAAAAAAAAAAAAAAAAAAAAAGAATGAGTTATTCCAGATGAGAGCCTGATTTTGGCCTTTTGCGTTTTTTAAAAAATTAAATTTAACTAAATTTAATTTTTTGTTTTTTTTTAAGGTTTTTAATTTTCTGCTTTATGTTAATTCCAGCATATTAACATAGAGTGTTATATTAGTTTGAGGTGTACAGTGCAGTGATTCCGTGCTTCGTAGTCACCCTGTGCTCGTCATGACCAGTGTTCCCCATAGTCCCCACCAGCTGTTTCCCCCACCCCCTACCATCTCCCTTCTCGTAACCGTCAGTTTGTTCTCTATAGTTAAGATCTGGTTCTTGGCTGGTCTCTTTCTCTGTCTCTCTCTCTCCCTCTCTTTTTTCCTTTGCTTGTTTTTTTTGTTTCTTCAATTCCACATACGAGTGAGATCGTGTGGTATTTGTCTTTCTGTGACTGACCTATTTCACTCAGCGCAGTACTCTTCAGCTCTGTCTGTGTCCTTGCAAATGGCAAGAGTTCATTCTTTTTTATGGCTGAGTAATGTTGCATTGTGTGTGTGTATTAAACATATATACACATATATGTTTTTATATATATATAAATATATATATTTACCACCTCTTTTCTTTTTTAAGATTTTATTTATTTTTGTGAAAGAGAGCATGCGCACAAGCAGGGGAAGAGGTAGAGGGAAAGGGAGAAGCAGACTCTCCATTGATCAGGGAGCTGGACACGGAGCTCGATCCCAGGGCCCTGGGCTCATAACCCGAGCAGAAGGCAGAGGCTTAACTGACTGAGCCACCCAGGCGTCCTGTATACCACCTCTATCCATTCATCACTTGATGGATACTTGGACTGCTGCCATAATTTGGCTGTTGCAAATACTGCTGTAAACATTGGGTGCATGTATCCCTTTGAATTATTGTTCTTGTTTTTGGGGGTAAATACCCAGTAGTGTGATTACCGGATTATGGAGTAGTTCTATTTTTAATCTTTTAAGGACTCTCCCTACTGTTTCCCGGTGGCCGCACCAGTTCGCATTCCCACCAGCAGTGCAAGAGGGTTCCCCTTTCTCTGAATCCTCACCAACACCTGTTGTTTCCTGTGTTGTTGATTTTAACCATTCTGACATGCATGAAGGCGGCAGCTCATTGTGGTTTTGATTGGCACTGCCCTGATGATGAGTTATGGCGAGCATCTTCTCATGTGTCTGTTGGCCATCTGGATATCTTCTTTGGAGAAGTGTCTGTTCAGGTCTTCAGCCCATCCATAAATTGGATTATTTGGGTTTTTTTGGTGTTAAGTTGTATAAATTCTTATACTAACCCTTTATCAGATGTGTCATTTGCAATATGTTCTTCCATTCAGTAGGTTGCCTTTTAGTTTTGTTGTTTCCTTTGCTGCGCAGAAGCTTTTTATTTTGATGAAAAATAAAATTTTTTGGCCTTTTTGTTTTGTTTTTAAATTTATTTTTGTTTTTTAATCCTTTTTTATCTTATTTTATTTAAGCAGGCTCTATGCCCAGTGCAGAGCCCAACTGGAGTCTTGATCTCATGACCCTGAGATCATGACCTGAGCCGAAATCAAGAGTCAGACACGTAACCGACTGAGCCACAGGCGCCCCATTTGAATTTTTTAATTTATCTCTACACCCATCGTGGGGCTTGAACTCAGGACCCCAAGATCAAGAGTTGCTCCTCCGACTAAGCCAACCAGGCACCCCTGGCCTTTTGGTTTTTAAATGTATTCTGGGTAGGTAATGGGTAGGAAAAGTTAGGGAAGCAGAATGTGATTCGCCACAAAAATCCATCCAGTGCGATCAGGCTCTGAGAGATTGGGACCCTCACTGAGAAGGCTGTTGCATGTCTTTTGTTCTATGCAAGGACCAGCTGTACTAGGTACTATTTACTCCCTACAGTCCCTTGTGGTCCTAGAGGTGACAGGAACGTGTCTTATGGTTGGATTGATGATTAAATAAATGAGATTGTCCTAATCATCATCACACTGCTGGTTGTTGAACACTTCCGGTGTGCCAGATATCATGGCACGTTGTTCCATAAATCATTGGATTTCACCCCACAGCACCCCTATAGAGTTTCATTTTTATCCTCATTTTACACACAAAGAGACAAAGACTTAGAGAGATTGAGTAGCTTAACTTGCCCTGGGTTGTGCGGATAGTAAGTGGCAGAGTTGGACTATGAACTTAGGCAGTTTGACCACAGAGCCGAATCCTTACCCTGCGTGATTCTGTCTACCAGTCTCTATAGGTACTGGGTGTGGAGCATGGGGAGGGTGCACACACGGTGTCACTGACACTTGTGACCTTGGGCCGTTGCTGTGAGGACAGTGATGAGTAGGAGGAAGGTAGGCGAATGCCTCAGAAATGATTTGGGATGTTTTAGAGATCGATGGAAAGATCTCTCTCCGAACAGTATTTCTCCTTCCGGTTTGCTGTTTGTTTCTGGAATTCGTTTGTGATTAAGATGGGATTAAAGTAGTGGTTTGCAAACTGCTCTGTGTATCCTTAGGCTTCCGCGATGACCCTAAGTAATCTCTGAAGCCCTTTACCCCCTCCCCTACCCCCTTCTACCAGATCAGTTCCACTTCTGTCTCTTCCATGTGTTCATCAAAATGGTAAAAAAAAAACTGCTATATTTCTTTAGTCTGTGTGTATTTTAATGTGCATTTATTTGATCACTAGTGAGGTTGGATATAGTTTCATATACATGCTGGGATGATTTTCTTTTGGCAGTAGATCGCCTATCACATTCCTTGCCAATTTTCCTACTCGCATGTTCTTTTCTTACAGATTTTTCCAAATCTTTGTAAAGTGGGGGTATTTCTCTATTATCTGTCAACTATATTGCAATTTTTTCCCAGTTTCTCTTTTGCCTTTTTTGTTTATGATGTTTTCATCTTGTACAACTCTTTAATTTCCATATAGCTAGATCCATCGTTACTTTCCTTTGTGTGTTCTGCTTCTGATAACATCCTCAGAAACACCTTCCCTGTGTTTTATCATCCCATGGGACCAATACCCTTCATTATTTTTAAAATAACCTAAGAATTATTTTGTTATGTTTCCCCCTCCTCCCGCTTACCTCAAAAATTCCCTTTTGGGATTTTGATTAGGATTATATTAAATAAACAGATTAATTTGGTGGAGAACTTATAAATTTACAATTTTATATTAGAATATAAGCTTCATAGGGGAAAAGATATTTGTATGTTTTGTTCACTGCTGTATCCTGGAATAGTGTCCTGGACTGAGAAAAGTAACTGGCACAGAGTAGGTGTTTAAAAACTTTTGCACAAATGAGCTTTAAGTCTGAAGACCTGATATATGAGATGTGGACTGAACACTGATGTTATAATCCGGCTCTGCTCTGTACTACACGCTGTTGGACACGGCTCCTGCCAGTCTGCATAGGAGATGAGAGGCGCCAAGCAGGCCCTCGATGTGGACATCGTGAGATGTTCTGGGAAAGATGGAATGGTGCAGGAGGAAAGAACAGAGAGGACCCAGTCGAGATTGAGAGGGGAGGGCGATGCCGTGGGTAAAGCTGTTCAGGTAGCAGAGAGCTTGGCAGTTTTGGGGAGACAAAGGCCAGTGAGCCTGAGGCTTCAAGAGCAGGGTGGAGAATGGCTTGAGATGAGGTTGGAAAAGTAGGCAGTGGGCTTATGCAGGGTTTTATGAGGATTTAGGGGGAGTTTATAGAAACAACTTTGGATTAAACATAATCATTAAAGCGTAGGAGGAAGAGAATGTTACGGTCTCATTTATTTTTTTAAGGATTACTCAGGTATTTTGCGGGCGGAATGGTTTTGTGAGGGCCAGAGGGAATGGCATAGGTATATTGTGGGGAAGTTTCGGGGGGACCAGGCAGAATGACGGTGGTTTGGATGAGATCAGTGGTAGCGGAAATGATGACATATTTGTTGGATAAAAGAATTTCTATGCTGGAAAACTTTGTTTTTGTCTATGTGAGACCTCTGTAGGATATCCTTGGGAGGGATGACTGTCCAGTCACATCAGTTATAAATCCTTGAGGCTCAGCTTATGTCTCAGGACAGTAGCATGTGCCTGATGCGGAAGGGGAGCAGATGGGAAGGGTCTCGCATGAGGAGTGCCCATAGAGAGGCCTTGGTGCTGGAGTGGAGACTTTTGGACACTCAGGTGTCCAAAGGAGACAGTTGTGAACATTTTCCAAAGACAGAATGAACTTTGTTTACCTTTTTAGTTTTGTTCAGGGCCGGTCCGCTCTGGGTCTTACTTTCTTCATTCTCTCTCTTTCCTTGGGTCCATGTAGAAGACCATGTCTGCCTGCTGGATTGCATTGTCGTGGACCTACAAGACATGGACATCTTTGCTGCAGAGAGACGTCCACGAGAGTATTCTAAGGCCTCAGATGACAGCAGTGGCGATCTGGTGTTCCCTTCCTATTCCGTGCGGCAGACGGGGGGGAGTCTCCTAACTGAGCCCTGTCGGCTGAAACTGCAGGTGGAGAGGAATTTGGACAAGTGAGTGGTTTACATCTGGATAATTGTCTGTCTTTGGTAGAGTCTTAATACCTTGGCAGTCAGTGCTGTGAAGGTAAGTCCGGAAGAGAAGAGGTGTTCATTTATTTCTTCCATGTAGCAAATGTTTATTGAATCCCAGCTGTGTGCTAGACGTGAGGGGTACAGTGATGGGAAGAAAAACCTGTCTTTATGGAGCTTACGTTGTGTTGATACAGGCATATAGGAAGGCAAATTAGAAGGTGATTGTAATTTAGAGTTTGACCCAGTGTTGTTTTTTTTTAAACTTTTTTTTTTTTTAAGATTTTATTTATTTATTTGACAGATAGAGATCACAAGTAGGGAGAGAGGCAGGCAGAGAGAGAGAGAGAGGAGGAAGCAGGCTCCCTGCCAAGCAGAGAGCCCGATGCGGGGCTTGATCCCAGGACCCTGGGATCATGACCTGAGCGAAAGGCAGAGGCTTTAACCCACTGAGCCACCCAGGCGCCCAAGTTTGACTCAGTGTTAGAGACTGTGTTACGGGGTTGCCCCGAGGGCCTTGGAAATGAAGACAAAGGGGCACGAGTGTAGCGTGGCTTTTGGTGGACGTGGGAAGGTGGTGATGGCAAGGAAAGTATTTTGGAAGAGGTCACATTTGGATTTTATGTTCCAAGCACAGTAGATTCTGGAGCTGGTGTTGCTACTTAGCCCGGAGCTCCATTTAATCAGAATAACTGTTGAGCTGCTGTTCTGCCCATTTTGCTCCATTAAGCAATCTGAAAGTACTCCATAAAGGCTAATGAGCTGACTCTAATTTACCTTTTCATTGGCCTCAAGCACGGGATGCTCATTTCTGCAGCTTAGAGCATCGCTTCATTGTCATTACTGCTGTGGGATTGCCCAGGAGACATCTTAAATATGAATGTTTCCAGACCCCACCAGAGATGAGCGGAACCTGGGTCTCAGGGCCGAGCCTCGGGTTCATGTGAGTGAGGTCCCCTGGTGTGGCCTGGGGACCACGAGCCCGGACAGGAGCTGCTGTGCCCAGTGTGTGATCACTGTCTGGGGCATTTGTTTTGGAGAAAGCAGCAATACTTGGCATTTCTGTGACAGGCAAAGACAGCGCGTGGCTGTCAAGTAATGAAGGACGTTCTCGTTGGCAGCATTTTGGCAAGCAGTCTGGTTACTTGTGGGGAGTGCGATTCTAATCCGTCTTTGGCCACTCCCTTCGGGGTTCTAGGGTTTGGGAGAACCGTTTAATGCTCCTTTTTTATTTCTCTCTGGATTCACGACACTGACACCGTGTAGCTGCTCTCTCTGGGGTGTTTGCATTTTATTCTTACTTGTTATTCGAGTGCTCCCTGGCTGGCGCTCAGTTATGCTTGGCATGGGCTCTCTCTGGTTTTCCTGGCCTAGCAATCTTAGGAGGAGCTTCGTTATTTAGAAATGGAACACTTTGTTTTCTTTTCAAGTAATGCTTCCCCCCCAAAAAACGTGCTTCGTTACTCTGATTATGTAAACTTGATCCGCTTCCCTTCCATCCGCATTTATGTGCAGGTGATTATAATGTCAGCCCTGACAGGCGGTCATAACTCAGTACGAGAGACCCTCTCAGCTGCTTGTGTCACAGAAACAGGGAGCTGAGAGGGCACCTGGTAGTCCCTTCCGGAATTGTTTTTTTTGTGTGTGTGTGGCTTGCATCACTGCTCTTTCTTCACTTGATCACTATATAGATTTTCTCTGCAAAGTTATTTTTTACATTCTTCTCCTTTGAAGCCCCATCCTCTCAGTACTCCGAGCGTGGTGTCTGCAGCATCCGTGGGCACACTTCTCCCTGGGAGGGTGGGGGGCAGCTCTGCAGTGTGGGGACAAGGTATGCTACCCCCAGATCCGGGCATCTCAACCCCCTCCTGCCCGTCTCAGCAGAGACAAGTGACGGATTCAGAGTTTATCCTGATGTCCCATCTGGGCTCCGTCTGAAATCCTGGTGTCTGCCTTTAGTTATCACAGAGTCTGAAGAGTTAAGTGAAGAGGTCACCGTTTCTTTATTGCCTCCCCAAATGTAACGCTGGAGCTCTTTCTGGGTCTCATGAGATCTTTCTGGGTCTCATGAGATCTTTTTTTACTTTAATAGTAATCTATTAATCGATTACTTGGCTAATTCGGGTCTGGGGACGTTGTAAGTGCATATTTTGAGAGGAAAGGAGCTCTTCGTAGATGACGCAGGACACTCAGTTGTGCTCACCCGGTTCGTTTGGAGCCACGTGAAAGTTTTAGTATCGGAAGTTAGAAACGAACTGATGGATAATGTCGGCGGGCACAGTTTAGCTCTTTCTTGTGTTTGGGTGTGAGCTTTGTCAATGTTAAGTTTACTGATGTGTTGGCCAAAGTGACTTTTTTTCTTTCCTCAGAGAAATAAGTCATACTGTGCCAGACATTTCTATCCATGGCAGTCTGTCCTCAGTCCACTGCTCCCTGGATTTGTCCAAATACAAGCTGATCCGGGGCTTACTGGAGAACAACCTCGGAGAGCCCATAGAGGAATTTATGCGGCCTTACGATTTACAAGACCCAAGAATTCACGTAAGTGAGACCTCACGCCGTGCCGCAACTCAGCTCTCAGAGTCCCAGCCGATGGCCACCTCGTGCGTGGATCGCTCCAGCTCACCTGTGGAGAGCAGATGGGACGACAAGCAGATTAATGTCTTGACATTTTAACCCCCTTTTCAGACTGGCGTTTTCCTCTTGCAGACCGTTCTCAGTGGAGAAGTGTACACGTGCACGTGCTTCCTCATCGATATGGTGAACGTAAGTCTGGAGCTGAAAGATCCCAAAGGAAAAGAAAGTACTGGGTCCTTAGCCAGGTATGACTTTCACGGTACTTACTGGTTTATGCCTAGTGACCGACAGGACTGTAGCAGTACTGCAAACAGTACACATATTTTGCTTTAGCGAAATTCGCTGTAGCGTAGAGCAGAGGTTGCAGAGCGGTGGTTCATGACGGAGGTGGTCTGCACAGTGCTTTTCGGTTGCTTTTCCAAAGTTTAGATTCATTGCTTTATGAGTAAAGACAGGTTATTAGGACGTGTCAGTGACCTCCACACCTGGTGCTGAAACGGTTGCATTTGAAAGAGCTGCAGAAATTAATCAAAACTTTCCTAAGACTCCACTGGCATTGGTTTTTTTGTTTTGTTTTGTTTTCATGTCAGCACTGTCCAAAGAAATCGGACAGTGGACACACAACGTGGCGTTAGTTTCACATGTACAACAACTTCTCCATCCATTTTGCTGCGCTCGCCGCGAGTGCAGGTGCCACCTGTCACCCCGGGACACTACTGCGGCACCGTGACTGTATCGCTTCTGTTGTACTCTTGGTCCCCGTGACGTATTCGTTCTATAGCTGGAAGCCTGTGCCTCCCGCTCCCCTTCACCCATTCCCCTCCCCACCCTGAATCTACTGGTGTTTGGAAGTATTGACTCCAGACCCGCAGTTACGGAGAGCTCGTGCTGCTGTTACTGGTACCTGTGGAGCGCACTTGAACGTCGTGCGGTTTCCGCTGGGAGAGACACAGCAGCCACTGCAGTTGTATGTGAGTGGCAAGGAGGGGGGAACATTCCAGAGAGCCTGAGGTGTCGTAAGGTGGAAGGCTCCATTGGAAAAGTCGTATCATAATACACTCCTAGTGTAATCTTGCTGCTGTGCTATGTCATCGAAGTTTAAAATGATAATAAAAATAAAAAGTGCCACGGGCTGGGGGGGGGGGGGTGAAAAAAGAAGTGACAGACATGCAAGACACAACGGGGATTGAGAAAAATGAAGCCGTTTTCCTCCTGATGCTGTGTGACTCTGAGGACCCTCAGGCTGCTCTGCGGCCAGTCACTGCGGCTGACAGAGCAGCCTGTGTCTCGATGTGGCAGCAAGAGAGACCAGAGTCCCTGAGTGGCCTTGAACTCACCTCACGGAGTTCGAGCACCGTCCACCTCATGGAGTTACCCGTTCACCTCACGGCGTTCGAGTACCATCCACCAAGTGCAGAGGGGTCCGAAGTACAGGCTGGGGGGGTGTCTGCCGAAGGGGAGACCCAGGGCTAGTTGGGGAGCAGCCCTGCTCGCTGCCTCCCTGGCCAGCGTTTAAAAATTGGGGGACTTGGCATAAAAAGTTTGGATTTCAGCCTCTTTTGAGAAGCTGAAAGCTTTGACGATATTGGGCCCGTGTTTTCATGGCAGAGCGTCTCGGGCTGCCTTTAGATGGGGCGTGTTTTGCCTGGTGATTCACTTCGTGCGCCCATCACTTGCGTGGTCTGGGCGTACCAAGAATTTGCGATTACTGGTGTGGAACCCTGACGACTGCGTTTTGTCTTCACACCTGATAACCTTTTCATTTTGATCTCTTGACAATCACGTGAGGCTGAGGCTGAGGCTGGGCAGATAGGACTTCCGTTTTCCAGATGGACTTATACCTAGTGTAAGGTCAGATGGCTGGAAAAGTGGTTCGATATTTGAAATTTCCCTACTGAAACACTCTTTTTTCCCTTGTCTTTCTGTCGACAGTCCATCCTGGCCTCTATCTAATAACTCAGTTGAATGAAACGTGGTATAAGAGGCTTGGGTCCAGATAGTCTTGTGAGTCAGCAATTTTTTTCTGATGACTAGCTATGCCCTTAGTTTTTTATAAATTGAACTAATTCTGTATGGAAGGTCATGATGGTACTGAGTAAATTATGAATTGCACATTGTAGCTTCCTCTGTTATTAGAAAAAAAGGCTGTATCAAATGCACTTCCGCTTGCTGGATCAGTTGCATTATTTCTCTATATGAGAAGTGTTACTTGTTCTGGTTGCTTCTAGGAAACTATAGTAGTTATATAACAATTTGGCAGTCTCTGGAGAGGGGATCCTTCAGGAAGGCTAGGAGTTGACAGACGAAGGTCTAAAGAGACCCTTGGCATCCCTTGGGATTGTTAAACGGTTATAACTTTCTCAGACTTAAGACGAGAAACCAGCATGCTGTTGCAGCCAGAGAATAGTAGATAACATTATTCCTCATGGAGTTCCTATGGACAAGGTCATCTTCCTGGAAACGCAAAGTAAGAGACAGGGGTCAGGGGCGCTAGATCCTTTTTGAGGAGTCCGTTAACAAAAGCGGGGACAGTTATTCCCCTTCATAGTTCTCACGTATACTTAAGACTTTGTTCCGTTGTCTCGAACATAGATAATTTTGTGAAATGGAAGAGTTTAATATCTTGTCTGCTTTTTCCCTTTTAGATTCGACTTCAAGAAATGTAAACTGCTCTATGAAAGCTTTTCCAACCAAACCAAGTCCATTAACTTGGTTTCCCATTCCATGATGGCTTTTGACACGCGCTATGCCGGGCAGAAGGCCAGCACCGGCATGACAAATGTATTCAGCTGTATTTTTCAGCCTTCCAGGAACAGCATCACCACCCAGGGATCCATCCAGATGGAACTGCATTTCAGGTAGTGGACCCAGACCCTGACTCTGCGTTTCTCTGTCAAACTTTTGTTTGATAGTTTTGTGGCCACAGTGGGCCAAGGCTCTGTCAGCTTTAGAATGTCACAGGACCGAGGAGTCACTGGAAAGATAAATAGAAAATGGCTCACCGGTGCTGCTCACCGTGCAGTAACTCGGTATTCCTGTCACCTTGCAGTTGCCTGTATTGGCCAAAAGATGTCTCTGTTGCCTTAAAAAAAAAAAGTTTAGAATTAGACCAGAGTCTTAAACTCAATCTCTCTGTAGACTGTCCTAGTATGTAGAGCAAACGGAGGAGGGAAGAAATGATTCTTGTTTAAGGGGAAAGAGGATGTTTGGTCTGTAGAAATTATAGGCAGGAAGGTGGTTTTGACTTGAATTATTGCTTTATCTATGCACGTCTTGCTGACCTACTTCTCCGTTTAAACGGGCTGTAGCCTCTTTGAACTAGATTATGTTTTTCTTTCCGGTATTAGGCTAGGAAGCGGTGTGCATATCATGAGTGTATGTTTTGGAATTGTACCGACGTGGGCTTAAAATCTCTATCTATCGCCTTTTAGCTGTGTGTCCTAGGACAAGTTCAACTACTTTGACCTGCAGTTTTCTCCTCTAGAGGGTAGAAGAGGATGAGTGTACCCACCTCACACGGTGGAGGCAGGAATTAAAAAAGTAATGCTGGCCTGTTGCTTGGAGTTCTTATTGTTATTACCGAGGTAGCTGGTGTTATGTACGATATACTACTGTGAGGTTTTATGGCTAAGGTGGGAACAGGCCTGAAAACTGTGAAAAATCAGGTTTGATCTAAAATCCTCGAATGCAAATCCAAAAGGAGACCTTTGGAAGAAATGTCAGTTCTATTCTATTAGTGCCTAATGTTATCAGATAGGCTGTACCTACGAACTAGTAAGTGAAAAGGCTGGGAAAAACTTCATGGGCAAAAAAAGATGAAGATTATTCTTGTATTCCTATGCTTGAATGTACCTGATACGTCAGTGTGCTGCGTGGTGAATTCTCAGGGTTGAGATTTCTTTTAGGGAGAGGTCATGGTCATTCTCCATATGCCTTTAGGAAGTCTAGCAAAGTGGACGGTCAGATCTTTGCCTGAACTTTTTGGATGTTCTGAAATGAGAGTGCTCATTACCTCTAACTGTGGGCCTTACCCCGAGCTACACACTCTCCTTTCTTTGATACTTAACTCCTCCTTGTAGGTCTGCAGAGTGGGTGCCTTCTGCCCAGTTTTATAGCGGCAGCAATAGAAGCTAGGAGGGCACCGAATGCCTCTCCAAGGTCACGCGGTGGGTGAATGACGTGTTCAGGACTCACACTGGGGCCTCTGATCACAGCGCCCATGTGGCTTCCGACAGTCCTCAGGTGTGGCCATTGCGTGTCTCGGGACCTGGCTGATTGCAGTCAGATGTGAGGCTGGCTGTGTTTTGCAGTTCTTTTGTTTGAAGATGTTTATCTGAGCAGGAGGCTTCCGTACATTTGGTCCTTCTGCAGAAACAATTTCTTTTTGGGTTTGCTATATTATTATTGATCTAGCTTCCCAACCTGTCAGCTAGTTGTCTCATCGATGGTATTTTTAATACTCAAGGAGCCTTGGGATATCACTCTGTGTATATACTGGAGGTGTATAATTTCTGGGAGCCAAAGAGTAAAGTCTTACCTTGGTTCTTGTGGACAGAAATACCATTGTGAGGGAGAGGGGGTTAACATGTTCCCTTGACTGGAACTTCTGAGCGCCTTCTGTGCCTCCAGAAGAATTGCTCTTCTGTTGGGCTTTTGTGTGTCAAATATAAATCACTTCACAGTGTTTAAAGGCTTGAAATATTTTCCAGAAAAGGGTATCAGGCATACTTTGACTTTTCAGTTAGTGCATAACTCTGACGATCTATGTTCAAAATGGGGTGGAAAAAATTTTACCGAGGGCAACATTTTTTCTCTAATACAAAAGAGTGAAGTGTTTCTGTGAAAAATGCTGTGTCTGTATGAGGGAGACATGCATCACTGTGCCCTTTCTCCGGAGGCAGTGAGCCAGGTTTAGGAGAAACAAGAGACTAGAGAGGCCAGACTTTAAAAACATCTCAGAATCAGTTTTTGCTGAATAGGAGCCCCTTTGGGGGGAGGTAGCCAGGTACGTATGGGTAGGAGCTGGAGCCCCAGAGTCACTTCGGGGCTCACAGAACAAAGTTCAACCCAGAAAACCATATAAAGGTATCCTGAGCTCACTCTCCTTCTGTCCCACCCATCTCTGCCCACTCATATTCTGGTAGGGCCGCACCAGGGTTTGAGACTAGGCTTGGGGTCCTCCATGGGTTTTCATCTCAAATAGAGAATTCGGGGTAATCGGGCTACAAAACCAGTATTGTTTCTCTCCCTCCCCCTACTCCACTTCTGGGTGCTTGGGGTTATGCCCACATATAAATGTCATTTTATTTGTCCTCCTTTTCAGGCTAAAGATCTGGGCTGTCTGGTCGGGTCCAGTTGGCGAATTAGTACTATTGTGTACATTTGATGTTTGTAAAGAAGTGATCCCAAACATCAAAGAAAGGGTGCCTCACTGATCTTCTCGAAATAGCCTCTAGGGAAGGAACTGACATTTACCGAACACACACCTGTTACGTGCCTGGTGCTTTGTCTTTTACACTTTCATATTTCTCATTTTATAACTGAGGAAACAGGCTCAGAGAAGGCAGGCGACTTATCCAGGATAACACAGCTTGTAAGCGACTGGATTTGAGTCCGTGCTTTTCTACTGCACTGGGATTTCTCAGCTTCGGCATTGTTGACGTTTAGGTTAGAGACTTCTGGTTGTAGGGCTGTCCTGTCTGTTGTGGGATGTTTAGTATTATCCCTGCCCTCTGCACTCTAGATGCCCATAGCGAGCCACACCCCCACCTTGCGTTGTGACAAACACAGATGCCTCCAGACGTTGCCAGACATATGTGGGACAGGGTCACTCCTGGTTGAGAACTGCTGGAGGACACCATACTGCTTTCTTCCAGCATAAAAATGTGATGAGCTTTTGAAAATACACACCAAGTAGCTTATTAGACCAGTGTTCAGAGTTTCCTGATACCCAGAGCGGTCAATTTTAAAAATAATGGAAAAACACCTTTCCAAGCTAAGTAATATACTTGCAAGTTCATAAAATACATTTCTCCTTTACCGTTTTATTTTTATTTTTTTTTAAAGATTTTATTTATTTATTTGACAGACAGAGATCTCAAGTAGGCAGAGAGGCAGGCAGAGAGAGAGGAGGAAGCAGGCTCCCTGCTGAGCAGAGAGCCCAATGCAGGGCTTGATCCCAGGACCCTGGGATCATGACCTGAGCCGAAGGCAGAGGATTTAACCCACTGAGCCACCCAGGCGCCCCCCGTTTTATTTTTTTGTTAAATCTTTTTCCTTGCAGATCTACGAAGGACTCGTCCTGTTTTACGGTAGTTCTCAACAATCTGCGTGTGTTCCTCATATTTGACTGGCTCCTGCTAGTCCATGATTTTCTTCACACTCCCAGCGATATCAAGAAACAGACTCATGTTACTTCTTCTCGCCACCGTAACGCTAGCAGCGAATCTGCTGTAGTTCCCAAAACTGTGAAAAGTGGAGTAGTTACCAAGCGGTCTTCCCTTCCTGTGTCCACGGAAAGGCACCTGGAGGTCAAGGTCAACGTAACAGGTGAGCCTGTTGTTGTAGGTGTGTTGTAGGTTGAGTCACTGATTCTCAGTCTGGATGGTAGGCTCAGTAGGTGTCTTCTAGGATGATTGTCCGGTCATCTCTGTGTCTTGATGCGAGCACTCACACATTTGCAGACCAGTGAGTGTCGGAATGCTTGACCTTCATTTTCTGCTGGGAACTGCGGGCTCCCATTCAAGGCTGCAGGGTTCTGGGCCCTCGGCTCCACTGGCCCATGGCTGCACTTGTCCGGCTTGAGTGCTGCCTGTGGCCACTGGTCTTTTCTCGAGCGTTAACTCTGGCCTCAGTTTTCTGTTTGGTCTTCAGCGCTCCAACAGATGTGTCTCACTGAGTTTAGGCAAATCTGATGTGTGCGGATTGCAGGATGAATAAGTGAGGGGACCGTGATTTTCTTTGCAAAAGGAATATGTCCCTTTACAAACAGATTTCCTGCAGTTTTTGTTAACTAGCGAACTCTCCTGATCCGTATGTATTTTTGGATATACTGTCGTGTTGCTGACATAGCCCGACGACCGCTCAGGGGTTTGGAAGAAGCCAGCCAGCACAGTGCGTTCAAAACAGATTTAGTTTCAAAAGTTCAGTCTAACCAAGGGGTTTGATGAAAATGAAAAGTAAATTTGCCATGTACAAATGAGTAGGAAACCGCCTATATTTAGTAATTTCAAAAAAATCGACGTTAAATGAGTGTATTTCTTTGTAAACCACTTGAACAGCTATGTAGATGATGCTGTGCCTCCCGCTGCCCAAGCAGCATGAGGACGTGGGTCTCTTTCTAGGTTTTTAAAATAGGCCATTGCTTGGAGAAGGGGTGATATCCCGGGCTTCTAAATATCTCATAGTCCTCCCAGGAGACTTAGCTTAAAAATACAGTCTACAGATTTTTTTTTTTTTTAATTCATTCATTTGAGAGAGAGAGAGTGAGCAAGCCAGAGCACAAGGGGGGTGGGTAGTGTGAAGGGAGGGGCAGAGGGAGAGCAGGGAGCCCGAGGTGGGATTCTGTCCTAGAACCCTGAGATCATGACCTGAGTGGAAGGCAGATGCTTAACGAACCTAGCTGCCCAGGTGCCCCCTTAAAAAAATACATTCTAAAGAGAGAGGAGAAACTGCATCCCAGTCTTTTCGGCCTGGGCAGTGCTGTTTTTGGCTCCGCCGCTGTGCCTGGCCAGATACAGAGAATGTGTTCAGGCTGGTGGTAAAGCCAAGTGTCGACAAACTCCTGGAGAGCAAGTCTTGCGGGCTCACACCACCCCCCCCCAGTGCAAATGCGTTGCCTAGTTTGCCGCACCTGGTGTTTTCCAGCTCCCCAGCTTTGGCTTGGTTGACAATGCTGTCCTTTCCAGGCACGGAGTTTGTGGTCGTTGAAGACGTGTCCTCCTTCGACACCAATGCCATTATTCTCAAAGGCACCACAGTGCTCGCCTATAAGCCCCGATTTGTCGATCGCCCCTTTTCAGGGAGTTTGTTTGGCATCGAGGTAAGAAGTCTATGTGTCGATCAAAACACTCAATGTTTGGCTTAAGAGAAAAGCATTTGGAAGAGAATTTTACCTGCTCAGCTTTCATTAGGGGAAACCACTGATGGAGCTGGTGAACTCTGGCCCCTCTCTCTTTGGTTTGTCCCCCGATCTCCCAGGTTATCCTCATTTGTGCAGTCAGCCCTCCAATGTCAGGCTGTAAGTAATGCTGAGAGACGGGACTTCTGGGTCTTACGTAGTCGCTTCCTCGAGGAGTTCAGCGAGACTCTTCCAGTCCCCAGTACTCTGCAGGCCCCAACTGTGCCTTCAGTGGCAATGGGTCTAGCCCTGGGGAAATTCGTCAAGGTGGGCAAGTGGTCCTCATTTCCCTGCATCCCCTTCCCCGCATTGAATTGTCATCTCTGTGAAGACCTAGGGCTTTGTGGTCCTGGCAATTTGTTTATACGAGGTGTGAAGGATTTGATGCATTATCCTTTCAGGAATATCTCATCTGTAGAAGGATATGTCTGGAGAGGCATGCCTAACCTAACGGAGTGAGTCTCTCATAGTGCTGCTTGAGGCTGTAATTTAATATCATGAAGGAGATACTTGGCGTTGGAGTGATCTTCTGTAGCCTGGAAATTACATGATGCGATATTGAGTAAAAACTGCTTTGTTTCTTTTAAGGTCAGGGGCTGTGGAGAGGGAAGGAGAAATGAGGCAGATTATTATTTCTATCAAGTGTTCTTAATCCGCTGATCTCTGCTGACGTTCCTCTTGTTATAATATTAGAATATTCGGTCCAGGTTACTCATCATTCCCTTTATGATTGAACTTTTTGTGCCCTATTCTTTCCAGTCATATATTTCAGAGGTTGAATGAACAAAACTTTTTTCACTGTCAGCAGTATATGGCACTTTTTTTTCTCTCTCGCATCAGATATAGCTGAATATAACCTGTAGAGATTTCACTTCTTGATTACTTGTTTCTCTCATGTCAAGAAACCTCAGTTTGAGGGGAAGGATTTATGTGCTGGTGTGATGTGAGCTGATCATGAAATTGTCGTTCTTTCCCAGCCTCTCCAGTACCAGCTTTGAATGGAAAATGTTGGTGATTGATTAATGAACTGTCAGGGACAATTGAGTTTTGTGTAGCCGAAGGCCCTGAAGAAAAAAGGGAAACGAAACCTCTTTTGCTCTAAGTCTTAGAGAAACTATATTATTTGAGATTCTTGGAAATTCCTTTCAGTCTTGTTCCTCAGGCAGCACAATTGGTTCTGAATTTTGAGACCCCTCTCCCTCTCCGTGTCCCCCCACCGCCTTGGTCCATCACTGGGACAGAATTTATAAAGGAAGCCAAATGAGTTGATTTTGACTATGGTAAAGGAGCTTGGTTTCACATATTTTCAGCACTAGAGAATGCCCTCCATCCCCCCACAAAGAGGAAGAAGGGAGAGCAACATGAATGCTTTCTTCTATACCGTTCTTTTTTCCTCTTTTTTTCTTTTTCTTTTTTTCCAAAATTTTGTTTAAATTCTACTTAGTTAATACACAGTTTAATATTGGTTTCAGGAGTAGAATCCAGTGGTTCATCACTTACATACAACACCCAGTGCTCATCAAAACAAGTGCCTCCTTAATGCCTCTCCCCCATCCAGCCCCTCCCCCACCGACCTCCTTCCATCAACCCTCCGTTTGTTCTCTGTGGTTAAGAGTCTCTTATGGTTTGTTTCCGTCTCTCTTCCCCTTCCCATATGTTCCTCTGTTTTGTTTTTTAAATTCTACATACGAGTGAGATCATATGGGATCTGACTGACTTCACTTAGCATAGTACACTCTAGCTCCATCCATGTTGTTGCAAACCACAAGATTTCACTCTTTTTGATGGCTGAGTAATATTCCATTATGAATATATTATATATAGATCAAGATCTGTATCTCTCTATATATCACATCTTCTTTATCCATTCACCAGTCAAGGGACAGTTGGGCTGTTCCCTTATTTATTTATTTGTTAAGATTTATTGAGAGAGAGAATGAGCAGGGGGAGGGGCAGGGGGAGAGAAAGAACCCTCAAGCTGACTCCATGCTGAATGTGGAGCCTGATTTGGGCCTTGATCCCAGGACCCCGAGACCATGACTGAGTCGAATCAAGAGCCGGCTCCCCAACCGACTGAGCCACCCAGGTGCCCCTGGCTATTGTTGATAGTGCTGCTGCTGTGAACATGTACCCCTTTGAATTTATGTTTTTATATCCTTCAGGCAAATACTTAGTATAATTGCTGGACCATAGGATAGTTCTATTTTTAACTTTGTGAGGAACCTCCATACTCCATACTCTTTTCCAGAGTGCCTGCACCAGTTTGCATTCCCACCAACAAAGCAGCAGGGTTCCCCTCCTCCACATGTTACTTTTAGCCGTTCTGACAGGTGTGTGGTGGTATCTCATTGAGGTTTGAGTTACAGTTCCCTGCTGATGAGTGATGTTGAGCATCTTTTCATGTCTTTTACCCAGCTGGACGTCTTCTTTGGAAAAATGTCTTTATATCCTCTGCCCATTTCTTAACTGGATTATTTGTTTTTTTGGGTATTGAGTTTGATAAGTTCATTATAGATTTTGGTCTTCTGTACTGTTCTTGAAGTACAAAGATAATTCCATCCTAGAATGGGAGTCTTCTCTCCCTTCTTTCTCTCCATAAATATGTTTATTGTTTAACTTTTTATTATAGGACTTTTCAAACATGCACAAGTAAACAGATTACTCTGATGAGCCCCTATATAGCCTATCACCGACCTTCAGTAATTAATGTGTTTATTTTCAATTATGAAAGTAACAATTATATTACATCAAATTGAGGGAGGGGAAGAGAAAATTACCCATTGCTTTGTCTGGACTCTCTGTTGGCATTTTGATGTGTTTCTTTCCTTAAGGTCATGGCGTAATATTATTTTGATTGCACTGCTTGTCCACATAGCCCATGTTGGAACTATCTGCCTACATTCCATGTGGTCTTTTTGATCATCTCTTTTAAATGATGATAAAAGGGTCCGTTGAGTAAATGTGATATAACCTGGGCTGCTCTGAATTTTTTTTATTAACTATTAAATAATGATTCAGTGATTTTTTTTTTCTGTATTTTGCATTATTTCCTTAGGCTAGTTACTAGAAAGATGTAGGATTATTGAATCAAAGGGTATGTGTGAGATTTTTGGACCTTTTGCCATGTGACAGTGAACTGCCTTTTGTAAGTGGGGGAGGACCACTGACCATGCTTCCGGCCGTGGGCAAGAATGCTGGCCCCCCTCTTGACAATATTTATTTCACCAGTTGTTATTTGTCTTTTGATAACACGGGGTTGATTGCTACTGAGATAGTGGGTTTTTTCCTGCTGATGCTTAGGCTCTTCTAAATCAGATATTAATTTTTCCCACACTGCATTTCATTCTCTAGGTGTTTTCATGCCGACTAGGGAATGAGCAGGAGACGGCTCTTTCAATTGTTGATCCAGTTCAAATTCAAGTAGAGCTCGTGGGGAACTCTTCTTACCAGAATAGTTCGGGATTGATGGATGCATTCAATAGTGAAGATTTCCCACCAATCTTAGAGGTAATGATAAAAAATCTGTAGACACATTGATACACTCTCAAACACTGCCCTGTGCCTGAACGTGATGTATTCACTCTGCTCAACTCAGCGTTTTTATCACTTTGGCAAATACCCAAGAAATATGACATTGTCTCTGTCCTAGAAAGTCTTTTCAGTCTTGTGGAGAATGAAAGACCTGTTCATTATCTGGTATCACGTTGAAGTTCTGTGAAAGTTGGCAGAAGGCAGACCACAACAGAGGGAGGAGTGTGGATTGTGGGTGGAACCGAAGGTAGGGACAGGATGTCAGTAGACAGCGGAGGAGAACAGTTCACGTTAGGAAGTAGCTAGGTCGGGGGCGAAGGGGCCCAGCCAACACAAGACAGAGGGAGGTCTCCCCAGAACAAAGACATGCATACGGGAGCATGGAGGATGATGCCCAGTTAAGGTGAAGCCGGGCAAGGAAGACAGAAGAATTTGGTGTTTTATTTCTTTGGCTGAGGAGGAACAGTTAATCCATTGGAACCATGGGAGATTGAAAGGGAGAGAAAAGCCCTGTTAGTTTTTTATCATTGAAGACAAAATACGTAATCAACCAGGTGCCACCCCCAGACGTTCCAGCAGTTACCCCCAGTTCTAAGTGGCATTGTGCTGGTGTCTGCATCGCTTACCGCTGGCCGCAGTATCGTTGATGTGGGAGGGAGGCCGGATGTGGGGAAATGCTGGTGCGGTACTGGACTCAGTTAAGGTTCTGTTTGGAGAAAGAAGAGGTAGTTTTTGTTGAGTGGTCAGTTGGTTTCAGGATTTAAAAAGATTAAATCAGTCAAAGCCAGATGGGTTCACAGAATGCTGCTGATCCTCCCCCGACCGCCCATCCCTGCCCGAGCTGTTCTCTGATTCTCTGCTTTGATGATTAATCTCCTTGTAAGAAAATTGTCCAACTGAAATATTCGTTGCTGTGGTAGATTTCCTAGCTTTTTATTTTTTATTTGGTGCCGTTTAGTGAACATTCAACCTTATAGCACAGACATCTTACCTTATGGCCCTTCGTGCTTAATTTTAAGATCTTCCCAGTCTTCAAAATGAAAAATGAATGTGCTGTCTGTGGAACTTCTAGAACTTGAGTTGGGAGCTAGACACACATGGGAGAGGTGTGGGCGTAAAAGCAAATTCCACTTGAAAAAACTGCCGCCTTCTCAATTTCGTTAGATTCAGTTACAAGCCCTGGATATCCGACTCTCCTACAACGATGTTCAGCTGTTTCTGGCCATTGCAAAATCCATCCCAGAGCAAGCTAGTGCTGCAGCGCCGGACCCAGGGGCCCTGGAGACCAGCTCTGTTAGCAGTTCCCTTCCCGGCGGGACTAGGGCTGGAGAGGAGATCAGAGAAGGTTCGAGACACACCCTAGATCCTGTCTTGGGTAGGTGTTGAACTGTGAACCCAACTCAGTCTGCCTAATAGCTCACCTTCCGGTTAATTGTTAAGATTGTCTTTTGCACAATTAAATTGTTCAGAGTATAATTGTATGTCATTAAGTGTAATTATAAGTATGATGCTGTAATTTTTTAAAAATTTAAGAGCAAATACAACACCCCAAACCGACTGCTCTAACCTACACTAGTTTTCCTTTTACCACTTCTTCCAGAGCTATATGGATAATGCTAAGGGTTAGTTTTAAACGTTGAGTTTTCCTCCATTGTTGTGTGGATAATACTAAATTTCAGTTTTAAACTTTGATGAACACAATCAGTATAGGGAAAAGACTCTTCAAAATTTCAGGATGCACTTTGGTAAGTCTCTAGGTTGGAGCCCATTTTTTTTTTTTTTTTAAGATTTTATTTATTTATTTTACACAGAGAGAGAGATCACAAGTAGGCAGAGAGGCAGGTAGAGAGAGAAGGGGAAGCAGTCTCTGTGCTGAGCAGAGAGTCCGATGTGGGGCTCCATCCCAGGACCCTGAGATCATGATCTGAGCTGAAGGCAGAGGCTTAACCCACTGAGCCACCCGGGCGCCCCTGGAGCCCATTTTTGCCTAGAGAAACAATGTTTTAGCCGCCAGCTTCTGAATTTCTTTTTTTTTCCCTTTAATTAGTGAGTGGATTAATTTCTCTAAAATTATTTATGAAAATCATATACTTTTTTTCCTAGAGTTACAGCTGGCTAGACTGCAGGAGCTGGGATTCAGCATGGATGATTGCCGCAAAGCCCTGTTTGTGTGCCAAGGTATTTGCACCAGGGTTTCCATACCTGTTGTTCATTTTGATAATATGCTTGCTTCCTGTCTCATCCCCCTGCATACCCACAAGGTAACTGAGAGAGCCGGACTGTATTTTGACTCCCCTCCATGGTTTTCTGTGCACTGAACGTGACCTTGGACAGGGCTTAGTGAGGAGCAGCAGTATTTCATAGGGGATGAGAACTGGGGCTCTGGAGCCGATGCTTCTGGTCTGTACTGTGCTGCTGTTTTGGTTACTCATTGGTGATTCGGACAAGTCACTTAACCTCTCTGTACCAGTGCTTACTTATCTGGAAAAAGAGGACAGGAGGACTTCCCTTGGAGGTTGGGTATAAACAGGGAGTGTCTCCAGAGCACCGCGGGAGAGCACCCGGCACACAGCAGCTCCTCCGATGCTGGTAGCCAGCGCTGCTGGCGGTCGTGGTCATGGTGCTGATGTGGACAGTCAGGGCTGCTGAGCTCCCGTGCGCCTCATCCTGGGTTTTCCTGTGGCATCTTCATAGCCCTTCGAGGTGGACATCACTGTCCCTGCTTCAGGTAGGGAAACTGGCTCAGATAGGTAAACTGGTCTGAGGTCACCTGTTAGTGAGGGGCTGAGATGCACGGAAAGCCAAGCCTGCCTGTGTTCTTTCTCCTGCAGTGGAGTCCCTTCCCACCTTCCTCTGTGCTGCCATTTTTCTTAAAACAGGAAGGTAAAGCAAAAGCTGCATTTTTTTTCTTGTCTGTACTTACATGTATGTTTCTCTACTTTTTTTTTCTTTAAGATTTTTAAAAAATTTGATTTGACAGACAGAGATCACAAGTAGGCAGAGAGGAAGGCAGAGAGAAAGGGGGAAACAGGCTCCCTGCCGAGTAGAGAGCCCGACGTGGTGCTTGATCCCAGGACTGAGATCATGACCCGAGCCGAAGGCAGAGGCTTTAATGCACTGAGCCACCCAGGCGCCCCTACTTCTTTATGTATTATATATATCCACACATATAGATGTATATACGTATAATATCATGTATGTGAGCAGATTGTAGTACAAATACAATTAATTGTGTAGCCTCTTTACAATACAGTTTTGTTGAATTACAGTTGCAGTGTTACTGCGTGTACTTAATGCCGTCACCTTCCCGTGTTATTAAAATTATTTGTAAACATTGATTTGTTTTTACATTGACCTAATGATATATTTTATTTTATTTTTTAAAGATTTTATTCATTTATTTGACAGACAGAGGTCACAAGTAGGCAGAGAGGCAGGCAGAGAGAGAGAGAGGGAAGCAGGCTCCCCGCAGAGCAGAGAGCCCGATGTGGGGCTCGATCCCAGGACCCTGGGATCATGACTGGAGCCGAAGGCAGAGGCTTTAACCCACTGAGCCACCCAGGCGCCCCGATATATTTTATTTTTATTTTTATTTTTAAATTAAATTTAAGTTTTTTGGTGTTCCAAGATTCATTGTGTATGCACCATACCTAGTGCTCCATGCCATACGTGCCCTCCTTGATACCCACCACCAGGCTCACCTAATGATACATTTTAACTTAACTCTTCTTTGTTTTTCATTCTTTAAATATTGTACACAGTTCTGTAATAAATATTTTTGTGGTATGAACTTCTGTCTGTATCTTTTAGTACTTCCTTATAGAGAGACCTTGTAGAATAAATACTGGATCCAAGGGTATAACTATGTTTTTCAGACTTTTTATTCCATTTGACAAATCTTTTTCTAAAGCGTTGTACCAGGCCGAACTCCAGCCAATTCGGTGTGAAAATGCTGGTCTCACAGCACAGTTGTTCACATTAACTATAACTTTTTTCCTTCTGAAAAAAAAATGAAGGCGGATCTAGTTATCTGGCATTCCTTAGCTTTGTTTTCACCTAGACGTCCTGTTCGTTAGTTTAATTAACTTAATACCCCCAAGTGTTTACATTTTCTATTTTTCTCCTTTAACACAACATTTCTTTTTAATTTCTAAGAGCGTTTTCGATTTTTATTAATTTTTATTTCTTTAGTAGCTAAGGTGTCATTCCTTCCATCACAAAAACGATAACAGCAACTAATATCAGTAGAGCCTTTGATATGTGCCAGGCTCTGCTCAGAGGAGAAGTTTACTTGTCTGTTTCCTCCTCGTGGCAGCCCTGCGAGTGCGTGCTATTGGGCACAGACACCAAGTAACTTGCCCAAGATCCAGCATCTTCTAGGTGCTGGAATCAGAAGCCAGGCCACCTTCTAGGGCACGTGCCCTTAACCAGTTACCCCTGTGCCGTGTATTGGCTTCTAGTAATTTTTGGATACGGGGTTACATTGATTTCCTTGCCTTTATAGCTTGAGCGATCTGGCAGTGCTGGGGATGCGAGTGGCTGGTATTTTAACAGTGATATTACACACGTGCCCTTCTCATTGCTCTTTGTTCTCAAGGAATTCCTGATTGGTGGAGAAGACAAAGTATGTACAGAGTAACACATTTGAGAACAGTCACAAAATAGCACCTCAGCACAGGCAGAACTACGCAGTGAAGATTACATACTTCCCTACTGAGTGACATCTAGAATTTGGGTCCTGTCTTTTCCTCTCCTCTCTTCTCCTCCGATAGATGTCATAGTAGAGGAGGGATGGCTCCTGGAGGCATTTTGAACCAGATCACGAAGGGTGGTGAACTTGAGTGGAAGGTGTGCAAAGGGGCTGCGTTCTATTTGCCTAGAGACAGAATTCCTATGCTAGTTTTTTTTCTTCTTTTCTAAGTCTGAGAGTAGGTCCATCTGGGGGGCGGGATTCTCTTGGGCTGTCCAGTAGGTCCCTTAAAACGTTTCCTCAATGAGCTGCTTGAGTAGCTGTGCAAGCTGGCTGAACTGATGGCCTTTACATTTTCTTGAAGGCCAGCTGAAAAAGGCGGCAAGTTGGTTGTTTAAGAATGCCGAACCTCTGAAGTCTCTCTCCCTGGCTTCGAGCAGCCGCGACAGCCAGGGGCCCGTGGCGGCGCGGCTGATCTCCGGGGTGGAGGTGAAAGCCGAGAGCGTGTGCATCTGCTTCATCGACGACTGCATGGACTGTGACGTCCCTCTGGCTGAGCTCACCTTTTCCCGTGAGTATTTTCCCGACGTTCAGGCTCGTCTTGAAGATTTGCCGTGATTGCCGAGTTATTTGGGGCCTGCCGTGTGTGTGTGTGTGTGTGTGAGAGAGAGAGAGAGATTCATGCTCCCTGCTTAACAGTATGGGTGAAATTCAGATAATGGTTTTACATCTGTTTTTCATTATTTGTATTTTAAAGAGATGTGTATTTATTTGCCATATGTGGCCTTCAGCCTCTAGTTTGGGAATAATAGACATTGTCATTGATGAAATTTCTGTTCTATTAACAGCTCTAGCTAAATAATTCCTGATGTCTCCATTTTGTTTATCTTTTTATGTATGTAAAGCCTGCAGTGAGCCCTGTTACTGGAGGCACTTAAGAGATAAGCTCAGAAAATGCTCTGCCCTGTGTATGTTTGAAAAGACAGCACGCGGAGTCTTACTAGAACATTCACCTCACAGTGTCCCCCATAGGGCACTGAGAGCTGTCCTTCAGTAGCAGCAGGGGACGAGGGGACGAGGACCTCCTCCTCGATGGTGTCATCATAGGCAGTGTTCGATGGGGCTTCGGTGGAGAGTCCATGAAAACCTCACCACTGGGTTTACTTTCAATTTTCTGCTGTTTTGACCTTGCCAGCGTCTTTTTCCTTTGAGGAAAATTCCATCCTGGGGATTGAGTTGGACCCTTTGTACAGGGGAGAGGCTTCCTTTTCCCTGTGCTCCAAGGCTCTATAAGGGCCACGTGATTGAGAGTAACAGCTGGGATTTTGACGGAGTATCTTTTCTGCAGGGAATAATTATTCTTATTTTTCTACAGTAATCTTAAAATTTTGAGCTAATCTTTGTCAGGATATAACTGCTCTTACCAGTCTGCCTTCTGATTTTTAGGTACTCAGGACGAAGTAGGTTTTTTATGTTCCTGCAGACTTGAGATACACAGAGACACCTGGGTGCTGGGGCTGGGCTGGGACAGGAAGGAGGCGGAGGAGGCCTTTGCCTCAGGCACGACATTGCAAGGGTGTCAGAAACTCAGGAATTAGGACAAATAACATTTTTTTTTAAAAAGATCTTATTTATTTGATAGAGAGACAGCGAGAGAGAGACTACAAGCAGGGGGAGTGGGAGAGGGGGAAGCAGGTTTCCCCCGAGCAGGGAGTCCGATGCAGTGCTCGATGTCAGGACCCTGGGAGCATGACCTGAGCCGAAGGCAGACACTTAAGGACTGAGCCACCCAGGCACCCTGACAAATAACATTTTAACACAGTGTCCAAAAAAAAAAAAAAAAAATCACGGGCACCTGGGCAGTGGGTTAAGCCTCTGCTTTCGGCTCAGGTCATGATCCCAGGGTCCTGGGGTCGAGCCCCGCATCAGAGTCTCTGCTTCCTCCTCTCTCTCTGCCTGCCTCTCTGCCTACTTGCGATCTCTGTCAGATAAATAAATAAAATCTTTAAAACAAAAAATCAGAATTCATGCAGGGAGCCCATGGTGAACAAAATATCAAGATTCCGCGCACTTTCCTGTGAGGTCATCGGTATCAGCTATGTTTAACGTCCATCCATCTCTTCACTGAAACTTCGTCTGAGAAAGTTCGCCCTGGTTGCTCTTGCCCTACCGCTGCTGTAAGGTGTGCTTTCTTTGCAGGTGTGACCTTCCTGCAGCAGGCACGAGCTAGCCCCGAAGGCTACGCCCACTTCACCCTCTCCGGAGATTATTACAACCGGGCCCTGTCAGGTCAGTCCCTGCGCATGTGTGATCGTGGGGCTTAAAACCCACACTTCAGTATGTGCCTGAGCCTAGTTCTACCTAAATTGTGCCTGAGGGAAAGGGGGCGGGGCCGAGCAGGGAAAAGTGAAACACCGGGCGACTATCTAGGCACCGAAGATCGAGATTTTTTCTTTTTTCTGACATATCTGATACATTGCAACTGAGTTATACACAAAGAAGTTTTTCTAGTTAATTCTCTTTGAGGCTGGAGTTTGGCTCATTCTAGAACAGGGAATGGCTCAGGAGTGAAGGATCATTTGTCTGGCCCTGACGGAAGCTAGATTTCAAGGGAGATTTCTTCCCGTCAGCATTTTACACTTCAAGCATCCTTCCTCCTTGCTGGACCTTTTCCACTAGAGGCATCCTGAGTCCGCGATCGTGATAATCTGCCTCACCCTACTCCCTCATGCAAAACAGCTGATCAGAGCAGGCGATCCTTCTGGAGACACAGAACCTAGGTAACACTGCAGAGCGTTTTCAGGTTTTTTTTTCCTTCTCCTGGGAGGATCAAGGTAAGGGCCCATATACACGGACATTTAGGAAGCGGGGGAAACCAGGGCTGAGCAGTTTGAGTGTGAAGTTCTCTGCGGTAAGGGAGTGCTTAGTAGGTGTGGGCAGAGTAGAGCTGCACAGCCCAGGGCTTCGGCCTCAGAGTGACAGCTCCCTCTGATTTCGTCGGAGAGTGAAGCATCCTTAATTGTGCTGCTGCTGCAGATGGTTCTAGAGCACGTGCCGCAATTCCTTTTGTACGTTAGTTAGTGTTTTTCTCTCCTTGTTCTGGATTCACTTTCTGAGAGTGCTAGCACTCTGATTTCCCAGCTGTTCAGCAAGTTTAACTTTAGAATATTGACCCGCGTCTTACTAGTTGAGAGAGACTCTCATGGGGCATATGGAAGCCATTTTTCTGAGATTCACATATTTTCCTAGAGCAGATCTTGCTTACTTTTACAGTTACGTGGACAGTCAGGTCACTAAGTGCCGAATGGTGCGAGGAGACGAATGTACCAATTCGAGGCTATATATTGGATTGGATTCCTCTTGACCAATCACCTGATCTGTGACTGATGGAATATAGTTCGAAAACTGTTAAAAATGAGCTGTCTTGGGACGCCTGGGTGGCTCAGCTGGTTAAGCGTCTGCCTTCAGCTCAGGTCATGGTCCCAGGGTGTTGGGATCAAGTCCCACATCCGTCCGGCTCCCTGCTCAGCGAGGAGCCTGCTTTTCCCTCTGCCTGCCGCTCCCCCTGCTTGTGCTCGCTCTTTCTGTCTCTCTGACAGGTAAATAAATAAAATCTTAAAAAAAAAGAACAACTGTCCTGAAAAGTTGAGTCTTTTTTTTTTTTTAAAGATTTTATTTATTTCTGCGAGAGAGCGAGAGAGAGTATAAGCAGGGGAGTAGCACAGGGAGAGGGAGAAGCAGGCTCCCAGCTAAAGCAGTAGCCTGATGCAGGGCTCAATCCCAGGACCCCCGGATCGTAAGCTGAGCCGCAGGCAGACGCTTAACCAACTGAGCCACCCAGGTGCCCTAAAAAGTTGAGTCTTTAAAACCACAGAGAGGTACCATTTTTCTCTTCCAGCAGCCTGACAAAAATTAAGTGTGATGCCGCTGTGAGCCACAGAACTCTAACTTCTCTCCATTAGAGTGATAAATTAGTGCAACCACTTTGGAAAACACTCTGACATGTAGCAGGGTTGAGTATGAGCCTTACACGTCTTCTAGGTCTGTACCCCAGAGGCTGTCTGGCCCATGCGTGCTCGGAGACAAGCAGGAGACTGCTCGTGGTGGTGTTCCTCCTCATGGCTATAAAGTGCGGCCTCGAGGGAATGTTTCACAGCAGTAGAACGAATACGTAGATTGCGGTGTATCCATACGGGGAATACGGTTCACTGGGGAAAGTAACTGTGCCGCAGCTACGCAGCAGGGTCGCGAGTGAAGCAGCGAGGCACGCTGTTGGGCAGAAATAGAAACTTGCAGGAGAACACGTATGGCCGGATTCTATTTACGGAAAGATCCCCAGTAGGACGAACTCGCCAGTGTGTTCTGAAGAAATGCATGCGTGTGTGGTGAAACTGAAGGAGAGCAAGGAAGTGATGAAAGCTGCAAGCTGCTGTTTACTTGGGGTCAGGTGGGAGGGGCCGGTGGGAAGGGGGCTGACACCGGACCGCGGCACTCGGAGCCTTCCAAGGGGCGTATAGTTTTGGATTTCTTAAGCTGAAGAGCGGCTACATGGGGCTTATGGTAATTTTGTTCTTTAAACCGTACATAGGTGTTTTCATACCTTTTGTACTAATGACATTTTAAGATGAGAAGTTTGAAAAGCTTACGTTAATGAGTATCCAGTTATGCTGTACTTACTTATCCATCCAACGGATTCTTGATCGAAGGGGGAGAATCCAGTTTAAGGGTTACTTCAGCGGCCGACAGTACTTTTCTGTCCTGAGACCGAGACTCCTTTCTCCATCTTGAGTGGATCAAAAGCAGGTCGTGCCTGCTCTTTAAGAAAGAGGGCGCGTATCCTCTGTGCCCTTCTCCCTCCCACCTCTGGAAGAGCGTGTGGGGCCCGTACGTGTCCTTCCACTCACGTGCTCCAGATAGCACAGACGTCGGTAGGGTGACGTGTCGCTGAAGATGGTGCTTTCACTGCGAAAGCACATTGGAAATAGAAAGCTGTTAAGCTACAGTTTGTCCTTGCTGAGCGTTTGTGAACAGCGTTCCCCGGTAAGCTCTCCGCTATCTGCTGAACAGATGTCTTATTTCCTGTGTTCTTTTAGGCTGGGAGCCATTTATTGAGCCATGGCCATGCTCCGTATCTTGGCAACAACAGGCAGCTAGTCGTCTCCATCCTCCTCGACTGAAGCTGGAAGCCAAGGCCAAACCCCGTTTGGATATCAACATCACCTCTGTGCTAATTGGTGAGGAGGAAGTTGTCCCTAGAAGATCGGTACCTTTCTGTACATAAGTCACTTGTCCAGTAGACTGTCAATCCTGGGTTGGGAAATACCTAGGCCCACACTGGACATCACTTACTCACTGTGGCTGCTTTCCTGATACACCCTAACATGGCCTCATGGTTCTTTCCAACCCATTGCTCCAGAGCTGGTGTCCCATATTAATGCTTTCAGTGATCAAGCAAGAGCTCAGACTTTGGGAAGCAGAACACTCTATCTGGGCAGGATGAACTCTCTCCCTGACGATGCTTGGTCACAGGTTTTTCTTAAATGTCCTAGGAGTGAGTTTAGATTGACTTCTTTCAGGCTACGCACACACAGAATAATTCTTAGAAGGTACAGTTTTGACCTGGTCTTTATAGTAGGATAAGTTGCCTGTACTGTGTCCCATCAAGTTATCATGTTGACCTGACTCTGAAAATCACTGGGCTGAAGGGTCGCCAAGCTAACGGTGCGTGTTCTGACCATTTCTTTGAAAACAATGAAACGTGTGTTCCATGATTCCATGCGGTGAGTCGGAACCACTCGATGCTTGTACTTACGTCATGTAAGAGAAGAGTGATGTCACATACAATCAGGTATTGCCTGCCTTTGCCATGAGAAGCCACACTCTCTGTTTGAGTTAGTGATCTGCATGACCTGGGTTTTGGTGCCACTGCAGCCATCCGTGATAACACTGCCGCACATCTAGTCTGTCTTCAGTGTGCGGTCAAGGCTCTTGGGCTATCCGTTGGCTTATTCCACGTCAGAATATGATGAAGAGATTGAATAGTGAAATGAGACCGTAAGTTTATGGATCCCCAAATTTTAAAACCACTGTCTTACATGATCAGATTTCATTCATTAAATTTGCCTGGATAATGGATCTCATGATCCTTCTGTACTGTATTATTTTGATCCTATATTATTTCCTATATCATGTATTCATCTGGAAGTTTAGATAAAGTTGAGGGCAGCGTTTTAGAAAGCTACAGTAAAGAACTCACTTTGAACAAGAGAATTTTGTTGATACTTGTCATGAGCATGAGACACCAAAATGTCTTCCGAGAGGCATTCTTGTCTCTGGTAAAGCTGTTGTTGTTTTCTTTTTTTCACCTCCAATTCCTTATTGCTAATACTGTGCTGAAACCCAGAAATATTACTGTGACCTCTTCGTACTGAAATAAATCTTACGTATAGCCAACTATTGGAACTGAAAACCAAAAGCCAATAGTTTTTGTTCTAAAAAATGTAATATCTTAATAAGTAGAAAAGGCCTTTATCCAGGGATGGTATATCATAATTATTTGGTTAACTTGCTCTTCCCCTTGTATTTCTCCTCTCAAAACCGTAAAACCATTCCTGGAGATTGTCAGCTAGATTTCAGCTTCCTGAGATTGGTGGTTTTTTATTGTTTTTTTTTTTTTTCCTTTTTTAAAAAACCTCCTCACTGGCTTTTCTGTCTTGAAACCCTGTCCCTTAGCATGGCATAGCATACTCTTCTCAAGCTGATTCTCTCTTCTAGGCTGCTTTGCTATGTCCCCAATATGTTGGGCCAGAGTCACAGCAAAGTATTCAGTGTTTCCTAAAGTGTTGTGTGCTTCCACGTCTTTGAGATCTTTATGTATGCTGTTCCCTTGGCCTGGAATGTCCCCGCACTCCTAACCCCATTAGTAGGGGTCCCCACATCTCTTAACGTCCAAAGGTCCCCACATCTCTTAAGAGTCCTGTGGATCTTGGTATGTACTGTCCCACTTCTGCCAAAGCAGAATAAATCTTCCCCTGTCCCGTGCTCCTGTAGCATTTCATTTATGTCTTTGTTTTAGCTCTTTCCACATTATGGTTTTATGGTGATGGTTGTTTGGCTAACATTGATTTCTTCCAGTGGAGCATGAGTTCTCCAGGGCACAGACTTTCTGAGAACCCATCATAGTGCCTAGGACGCAGTTAGACATCAACAAAAGCTTGTTTTGCTAAACAGAAATTAATTTGACTTGAACCCTCAACCTTTTCTATTTCCGTACTTAATATCTTTGGGGAATTCTTTCTAGACCAGTATGTAAGTACCAAGGAATCGTGGATGGCAGATTACTGTAAACAGGACAAGGAAATGGATTCAACCACATCAGAAGACTGGATGGGCTCTTCAGTGGATCCTCCATGCTTTGGACAAAGTAAGATTTTTCTCTACAAATGTGTGAGTAAATAAGTCACTGTCGACCAACACAGCCATGTTCCTTCGAGAAATCCGAACAGAATCATCATTTTCTGTGAATGAACCTATAGGAAATTCTGACTATCTTCTGTAGTTCTGTTTTAATCTTCGCAGGAGACATTTTTCTGGCACAAAATACTGAACTTTTAATATGGGCTGTAATTCCACCTTTGTGGGAGAGAAAAGATCGGCGTCGTACAATTTTCTAAATTCTGGCAACATTGCGTATGAGCTGGTACACCTGAAACACATCAAGATCAGCCACTGGCCAGTGTGTTTAACTTGGCAAAACTTTCCAGTTGGTTTGGACTTTCTGACTGGATTTTAAAAACTATCTTTTCAGTTTTCTAAATCTAGAGGTACAGAGTTTGGATATATTCTTGAAGGGAGGGCAGACAGGATCCCATATGGAAGAAATTGTTAAACAAGAGGGCTCCGTATTGTTCATAAAGTAGAAAAGAGTTGAATACCCAGCCTTTTGAAGAGTGAGCAGTCCGTTTGTTCTCTGTTAACGATGTTTTCTTTCCTTATTTAATGCCTCACCATGGAGCTCTGATTTCCTTAGAGCTGGGGGATTGTGGCGGCCAACCGCGTGGTCCTCAGTTGTTCCACAAGCCATTGTCCTCCAGATGCAACTCAGCCCCAACTCTTTCAGTGCGGTTTCTTTGGGGAGTCCTGGCTGGACTTCACATGGCTCATGAATGCTTAAATATTCCATCCGGTCTGCAAACATGTCACGGGAAGATGGATTTTCTTAGTTTCTAGTGAAGTATTTGAACTGGTTCGTCTCTCCTCAGGGTATAGAAGTAGACGCTCTCTCTGCCATGTACTTCTGGAAGGAGGGACAAGGAAGTGTCAGCTGTGTTCGCTCTCTGTATTCCCAGGTTGTCGCTTTTGAGTCTCAAGGTCATTGCTTAGGAGCTGGGCTGTTCAGATATCACCAGCCTCAATTCTGGCTCCTCCGCTAACCTTCCCAATTTGTGTGTTGAAAGAATGGAACTGTCTACCCACAAGACTCTGAATGATCTTTGTAATATATAATGTGTCCTAGAGAGTAGGTTTTGGAAATTATTATTCCTGCAAGGGGATCTTAAATCCAGACTCAGTGTAAACACGAGGATGGCCTAATCTTCAGGATTCCGATGAAGGATTTTCTTTTGTCTTCACCTCTCCACCTTTTTTAAAAAAACATTTTCTCTTTTTTCTTTGTAGCTACTAAGCTGCCTTATTTGTGTTCAATGCCAGTGTGAAATTAAAGCTGGATTTTTATTTACTGACAGATTTTTATGGTTACTTAGGCTTATAGAAGTAAATCTTTTTAATTAGACAATAAGTGAATATACTTGAATTTCCAAACCTCTTTTCCTGTTGGACATTCCTGGGTGGCAGCACGTGTGGCAGGTGGGATCATATTTTAACGGGTTCAGTAAATTAGCTGTGGGGTGTTGGTCTTCGAAGTCAGTGGACGTGAACCTTGTTGAACCAATCACATCTTTTATATCCACTTGTCACATGAACATTTAGTTACGTTCCCCCCCCCCCCCCAATTTGTGCATTTCATTCAGATCAGCTTCAAAATGAGCCTTTGAAATAGAGATTCTTAAAATGAAATTCAGCCTAAGGGAGCTGCTGATTTCTCACGGTTCCTTTAGCAGGGGAAAGAAAACAGTGGCCTCATTTTTGACATCATTGTTGGCTCTGTCCAGGAAGGGCCGAGATTCTGCAGGTCGACCTGGATGGCATGGCCCCTTGTGGAGTTTGTTAGTTTGCTCTTCAAAGGACACGTGATGGAAATACCAATTGTAAACGTTCTAAAAACTTCCATGTTTAATTTATAATATAAGTAATACTATGAGGTAACGCCTTGATGGAGCCTGTTTTGGAATGCAGATTGACCTTTCCCTTGAAATTTCGGGACCCTTGGGGGATTAGCACTCTCCTGGCTCTGCCTTTCCAAATTGGAATGGAGCGACGGCCGCCCCGGCCTGTGGCGCCCCGGTCTTGGTAGTTTTTCCATGCCATTTAAGAGCGTACACGCCTTAAGTGAAAAAGCCTCAAAAGACTTGTCATTCCACTAAAGAGAATGTGGACGATGTTTTCCTTCCCCTGTGGAGAAAAACAGGAGCACGCTACTGTACCACATCCCCCACAGTAAAAGCCTAGCATAAAAACGTCTCGCTCCCTTTGTCAAGTACTTCCTTAGGGCTCAGCAGTTACTGAAGGGAACGATCCCGGAATTGCATGACGCTTGCTACTTTTGTAATGTACTCTCTCTGTGCTTATGTTTTGGAAGTGAGTCTTCTTATTCACTGTATATATCCTGACCCTCTAACTTTGTCTCTCCTGTCTACCAGGCCTCCCCCTTGTCTACCTTAGAACTAGGAGTACAGCCAGTCTGACTAACCTAGAGCACCAGATCTATGCTAGAGGTACAGTATAGCCAAGCGAGGGCTTGCTTTATTTTGCTATTTGAAGAACTGCCTTGTCCATCAATTTCCTGTGAACGGGAGCCGGATGGGATACCCCGGGTGGGAGCACAGGGAGCACTTCCAGCTGAGGACCAGAGGGCTCCTTCTGTCAGGAGCGGGCGATGTGCCGCGTCTTCCGTCCGCCCTGCCCCTTGGTGGGGATGGAATCAGCCCGTCAGCGTCTGGGGCAGAGATCCCCAGTGTCTGCGGTGATTTCTGTCTCATTTGGAAAAGCGAGCAAATGGAGCGAAGCCGCCCTCCATCAGGCAGCGCCGCATGTCTTTGTTGATAGGCTCCTTGGTGGGCACCGAGGGCAGAGCAGGGGCACCATGGAGTAGAGGCCGTTGTGATCAGGAACCGAGCCAAGGAAAAATTTCCCAGGAAATGGGTGCTCAGGCACAGACCTTGATTTCTTTAGCTATAAATTGAAGTGCTTCAGACATAGAAAATAAAATGCTTTACTTCTGTCTCTGACCCTTTAACTTCCCTTAAGAATTTGACTAATAAGTGGGACGCCTGGGTGGCTCAGTTGGTTAAGCAGCTGCCTTCGGCTCAGGTCATGATCCCAGCGTCCTGGGATCGAGTCCCACATCGGGCTCCGTGCTCCGCGGGGAGCCTGCTTCTCTCTCTGTCTCTGCCTGCCACTCTGTCTGCCTGTGCTCACTCTCACTCTCTCTCTGATAAATAAATAAAATCTTTAAAAAAAAAAAAAAAGAATTTGACTAATAAGTAAATATGATCAGAAACACCAAAAGCTTCCAGGAATGGGAATCCCACGATGTTCTTTCCTTTAGTTGTTGGCAGGAGTATGATTTAATCGGTGTGATTTATGTCTATGCTTGGCCAACACCAGGTCCTGCCAGGGTCATGATATGTTTTGTAAAAAAGACTGTGTGAGCATCCTCTACGAGGAGTTCAGACCAGGGTGTTCACGCACGGGGGCCATACAGGGGTTTTCCCTGCGAGGTTTTGCCGAGATGGCTGTGTGTGTGTGTGTGTGGAGGGGGGGGTTGGCTCACAAAGGAAGCCCGTGATTGAATCTTCATTTATTAACCAATTTAGACGCTCAGCTTTTCTACATCTGTTATTTAATCTTTCAGGCTAAGCAGCCTGGGCGCCTTAGCTGGTGAGGGAGATGAAGTCATTTGCCTTCATGCACATGACCAGCTGGTAGCGGGCCTGGGACTTGAATCTATTTCTTTTTTTTTTTTTTTAAGATTTTATTTATTTATTTGACAGAGAGACAGATCACAAGTAGGCAGAGAGAGAGGGAAGCAGGCTCCCTGCTAGAGCAGAGAGCCTGATGCGGGACTCGAACCCAGGACCTGGGATCATGACCCGAGCTGAAGGCAGAGGCTTTAACCCACTGAGCCACCCAGGCGCCCCTTGAATCTATTTCTTATGATTTACAAACCATGTACTTTCTGATAGTCTGGACGCTTCTATGGTGTGAAAACCTACCCTGTTTATAAGGGCCACATTGCTCTGTGAGACAAGTCCAGCAGGCAAGAAATTTCCTCAGCCACGTGAAGCCCAGGTTGGATGTGAGGAACCTTAGGTCCTCTCGGCCTATGACGGAACGAGATCTGATCACTAGGGGCAGACTTTCTGGGGCCCCCAGGGACTGCCGCTCCCTTGGATGGGCTTGCGAACGTTGTTCGCTGGTGCTGTGCCAAAGACAAGGATGCGGTTGATTTGGACCCTACTGGCGGGAGATGTCGGGTCTGTCCCCTGGTGTCGGGTTGGGCTTTGTGGGCATTCCTTGTTGTTTATTCTCAGTGAGGCCGGCTGCTGAAGTCTGTGCTGTTGTGTGTAATCGACACAGGGAACGTGGGGACCTGAGCAGTGTGCCTGCCCTGACTGCTTCGTTCCAGAGCGACATGCTTGGGACTGTCTTTGTACAGACTCCTAGCACTTTTCTTCTGTATGACGGTGTGATCAGGGCCATTTGCTACCTGCTCTTTTTTAATCTAATTTGCAAATGGAAACTTCCAGTCTGGCTCACAGCGGGTATGAAAGCACATCTGGCTTCTTTGCCTCCTGGGTCCTTTACTCTGCTGTAACAAAGCAGCTCTCTCGTGCGCGGCTGGAGACGGAGGTGCCTTTCAAGGTGGCGCAGGAAGTGCTGTTGACCCCGCAGACAGCTCTGAAGTCCTTTACCCCCTCTGCTCCTGTCACCAGCCTCACAGCGACTCCTTAATTTTGTACTCGATGTCACTTTTTTTTTTTTAAAGCCAACCTTGCGAACTAAGTGAGGCCATTGGCATGGGAAATGCATGTCTTCTAGGTGATGATCTAGGAGATATTCTAGGAGATTATCATCGGAAGTATGTAGGGTGTTTGTAAAGACTACCCATAGAACTGAGCGACACGCTGCAAACTGTTTGTTTATTTTATCGGATTAGTGTGTCTTAGACTCCCTTGAGCCACTGTCCTTACCAAAACAGAACCTGCCCTAGCTTAAATTGCTTGTTTTTGTAGCATTTATAGTACCAGCTTCTGAGAACTTCAGGAGACACAAAGGGGAAGAAGAGAAATTGATTACTTTTTAAAAGGCAGTAGCAATTAGTGACACTGATGGTCCTGGCCCAGGCCTTATTCTAGCGGAGGGAGAAGGCAGGGTCGTTGTTGTAGTTTACCTTCTCGTTTGGCTGGCAGGAAACATGTGGACCTGTAAGGTGCATTTAATTTTGCTCTAGTGTTTTCAGTGGGCAGCCGCGGTCACCTCAAGGTGTCATTTTCCGCAGCCGCAGACCATGTAGGTCCTGGTCTTTCTAAGGCCGTCTTTGTGCTTTAGAGCTGGATGTGCCGAAGACTGGGCCACGGCCTGTTCTGTCGGTAGAGCCCGCATGGTGTGAGCACATGGCTGCTGCCTTTGTGGTTCCTGCCGCCTCCTCCCTCTTTGTCTCAGTATGACCCACGACCCACAGACCCACCGACTGGTAGAGGAGGCGCAGGCCCTTGGCTCTCCTCTCGGCATGCCCATGCCGCTCCAGGTCAGACCACACGGCAGGGCAGTGGTGTCCGCAGAAGGATCTCAGGGCAGCCTGAGTGCTGGAAAGCCATTTCTGGCCACATGGATTCTCACTTCTTTCTTTTCTTAAGAGAGTTTATAGTCGAGTCTCTGGAATTTGGGTACTTACAGTTTTGGATTGATCAGTGTTTCTTTCCAGTTTCCCTGCTCAGAAGCTGTTTTGGGAAAAGAAACCATACTTTATGCTCCTTCTATAGTCTCCCCATGGCCTGCCTCATCGCAGACGGTAATGGTATCAATGTGAAAAAAATGAGCTGAAGATTTCATTTAAAAACTTTTGGGATAGTGTATTTCTGATCTTCCAGGGAGGGCGAAAATAACTATTAGTTTAAGAGAATAGAAGAGAATGTTTTTATTTTGTTACAAGATGCATAGTATGACAAGTGTAGCTTTTGTAGAAAGGGAATCTTTATTAAAGGGCAGGCATTTTGGACAAAGTTGGAATAAGTCTGTGTGCTGTATTTTTTTTTTTAAGATTTTATTTATTTATTTGAAAGACAGAGATGACAAGTAGGCAGAGAGGCAGGCAGAGAGAGAGGGGGGAAGCAGGCTCCCAGCTGAGCAGAGAGCCCGACACGGGGCTTGATCCCAGGACCCTGGGATCATGACCTGAGCTGAAGGCAGAGGCCTTAACCCACTGAGCCACCCAGGCGCCCCTGTGCGCTGTATCTTGCTACAGTTCGGGTCACTCATGGAGAATATATTCCTTGGGACTTGTGGGGATCCAGTTTTCTCTCGATTCCAGCCTGGTTAGGGCCTGGTACCTTTTCCTGAGTTAAGCCCCCCAAGACTTGTGGGAGGATTGGGGACTGGGAGTCATCCCACATCACGGCCAGTTGTTGGGGGGGGACCGTCCCCACATAGCAGGCAGCAGAGGACACGGAGATCCCTTGTGTCCCATCGCATACTGATGGTGGCTCTGTGTCTGTGGCTGCCACCGTCATCCCCCTTGCATGAGAGACGGGACACCACATGCAGGTCCGGGGAGGGTCTCTGCTGCGCAGACAGGGGCCTGTGCTAACAGCCTTCCTCTGTTTGCCCGCAGCAGAGGTGAAGACCCCCAAGCGCCGGCAGCCGTTTGTCCCTTTTGCTCTGAGGAACCACACAGGCTGCACTCTGTGGTTTGCCACCCTGACCACCACGCCCACCAGGTAAGGCCCCCAGAGTGTCCCCTGAGCCGTTTCTGCCACCAAGAGCTCCTCAACACCAGCCCAGCAGCGCGAGGTGGGCCCCTTCTGGAAGCCCTTAGGATTGTATTGGAATCGACAACTTGCTATCTGGCTGAGATTGATGATGGGGTAGAATCTATAGCTGGAGAAGTAGGTCCCGAGTCTGAAATATGCACATTCTGATCCCGACCCTGGTACACGTTATGTTTAAGGAGAAAGTCAAGTTAACGAAGGATGCGTGTAAGAGGTGGGAAGGAGAAGCCATCCCGCCTTTTCTCCTTGGTCCCCACCCCCTTTTAAAAGAAGCTGAATGCGGTTATTAAACCAGACACCCTGCATTTTTCTTCCAAGATGGCTTTAAAAACACCTCCCACATTCCCCTCACCGAGAATTATCTTCCAAACCTCAAACAGTTCACCCCAGATGGAAGTGAGTGGAGCTTGGTGAACAAAGGAGAATTTACCTGGGCCGAGGATATTCTCTACCAGCTTCCTGCCTGTGTAGACCTTGGCTCTCCCCTCCAAACGCATGCCGATCTTTCCAGTTTAGGAAATGAGATGCGTGAAGTAAATAACAGAACTGGCCAATTCGAAGCCACCCTCTCCTGCCATCCCTAGGTAGGATAAAGCGGTGATTGATTTCAGCTGTTTCCAAAGCTTCACCGACACTGCGATTGTCACAAAGATAACGGCAGTCCCTGACCTTTTAGGTCATCCTGGTAGCTAGGCTCTCTGGGGATCGAGTTCCAGGAGAGTTTCTGCCCCCAGCCCCGAGCTCTGGGTGGGATGGAGTTAAGCGAGAAGGACAGTCGTGCTGGTATTGTCTGATTTGTTTCCAGGGCTGCGCTGTCCCACAGCGGGAGTCCAGGGCTCGTTCCAGAAGGCAATGGCACATTTCTTGATGACGCTCACAATGTCAGTGAATGGCGGGAAGTCCTCACGGGGGAGGAGATTCCCTTTGAATTTGAAGCAAGAGGAAAGCTTAGACACAGGTAAAGTGTGGTTCATTCTTTTCCTCTCCCCAAAATATACCGTATAGACCTCTGCGTCACAAAAGATTGTCCCTAGTGTTTTGCCTTTTCATGTGCCTTTATTAATGATTTTAATGTTTCATTTTTAAAAGGTATTTCAAAAACCAGGGTTTCCTTTCTCTATTTTGGAAATATACTTCTTTCCATTAATTATCCCTCTGTTTGTCATGAGAGTTGATGGCCTGTGTGTTGCCGATAATTTGGTTGAGGCATAGGCAGGTGACAACACTCAAGTTCATTGTTACATTAGTTCCAGACGCACAACACAGCGATTCAGCAACTCTCCATTATCCTGTGCTTGCCACGAGTGTGACTGCCGTCTGTCACCACGTGGCACTATTACCCTGCCCCGCCTGTACTTCCTGGACTGTACCTTTTCTCCTCCTGACTTGTTCCTCCCATAACCGGCATGACACGTTCTTCTTAAAAGGTTATCAAAGCGCGTTGATTTCGGTTTTTAAGATACGTGTGTGCCACATCACGCTTTTAGCAGGCAGGTGGCTTCAGGGAGCTGGGCCAGGAATGATCAGAAGTTCTTGATTCTGAGGAGGATAACACTGACTCACGAGGGAGACTGCCGGCCCGCACACCGTTGGAACAGCCAGCCAAAGGATTGCAAAAAACATGAAAGAAGGTTCTGTCTCGTTACTGAGAGGTCATAAAGTGGCCTTTTATTTGCAAACATGTTTAAGAGGAATCCAGTGGACAGTGACTAGGTTAAGATTTTAGCATTTGAGCCTCATAGCCATTGTCAAGCTGAGCTGAAACTGAAGCACTCAGCTCCAGCCTTCTGCACTCTTGGGTTTTCATGGCACTTGAAGTCCTTGTGTGCAAACCTGCTCCCGAGGGAAACAGTCCTTCCTCGTGCACGGCCCATACCAGCGCCCATTATTCTCTTGGGGCTGGCGTTCCGGACTTGGAAAGATCGAGTTTAGAAAACCACCGTGCTGGGCACATGTACCTGGAAGCGATGGTAGAATTTCCAGGGACAAGTGAGCGTGTTCTTGTTCCACAAAGTTCCTGGAGAAGCTAATTATAGAACTGTTGGCTGGATTTCTTCACCAGCACCGCCTCCCTTGTGTCAGAAGGGGTTTGACCTCTTTGTCATTTCCGCTTTAGCGGACATGTCTAGTAACCCATTTCAAGTCTCACTGTTCTGCTTGAATTCATCAAAATAAATGCCTCCTCTGGTTTTTCCCTCTTTGGCACACTGTACCCCATTCCCTGCCTCCCTCCCCCTTTCCTGTCAGCCTCAAATCCAGTTTCCCGTTTCAGGCTTCTGGCTTGAATTAGGCAAAATCTAAAATAGAATTAAATGTGCAGTTTCCTCCTGTGCCTCCTGTTCTGCCCACTGCCTTCTGCCCCAGTTTCAGCTGGGCACTTTCGCCCTGAAACGCCAAGGGCTCCGTCTCTCATAACCTGTCTGTAGTCTTGCAGGACTGAAGCCAAACAACGGAATGTGGGTCTCAGAGAAGTAGGATATGCAACAAGGGAACCAAGAAAAAATTTGTCATTTTATGCATTTCCGAGAGTGTGGTTTTATGATGAAATTGCTGGTACAACAGTTTTACTAGCCCACTGGAATGGTTCTAGCTGACGTCATGATTTTATAGAGGTGGGGGTGGGTGGGGGAAGGACCTGGGCTTGTGCACAGGATTTGCAAAGTTTGTACAAAGGGAGGGCAAATGCCACTCTCGCTCAGGCTTTACAGATCTCACGCGGTTGTTTTAAGTATAACACCCAGTTAAAATATTCTCCTGATTTTTCTTGCATTAGGTAATCACCAAAAGGCTTAGCCAACTGGGTTTTTATGTAGTTATATAGTAAATCAGATTTGACTCTTTGCTTCTACTTTCCTTCCCTTTTTAAGATCGTGCTTAATGTCCTTTCCCATGTTCTGCCTGATAGGCACACCCACGACCTCCGGATTCATCAGCTGCAAGTGAGAGTGAACGGCTGGGAGCAAGTCAGCCCCGTGTCTGTGGACAAAGTTGGGACATTTTTCCGCTACGCAGCACCGGATAAGAATTCATCTTCCTCTACGGTGTGTGGCTTTCAAGTGGGGGTTTAGTGGCATGATTGTGCCCTGGCCACATGCCCTGAATGCCAGATGGTCCGACGCTTAAGCCTGTAACCTTGTTCTAGTGAGCTTTTCTGGTTCCTCATTTCCCCTAGCTCTAGGAAGAAGACATAAGATAATTTGGGGTCAGTCATAGGCATTTGTAGTCGATATGTAGATAAGCCACCCATGGTTAATTCCAGTAGAAAAAACAAGATCCAAATTACTGTGAACACATACTCCCTCACTCTGCAGATGCATCTTATATTCGGTTGGCCCAACCGGCAGTTTACTAATCTGCCAAACGTGTATTGGCTCCGTTGCTGCATATGGTTATGTTTCCTTTTTACAGGATCTTCTTTACGTTTCTTATAACGCTGTTCCTTGATCCTTCTGTCTCCGTGTCTCCAAATTCTCCTTTCTGGCATCAAGACCGATGTCCACTGTTAGTCGTTTTCTGATCACACATCCTTTCACATGCCCTCACCCTAATGGCACCCCAGCCTGCGGTGTTAGGGGTTGGAGGGCCGGCCTGGGGAGTGACGCCGGCGGCCTCCTCCTCGAGAACGCGCAGCTGGACGCTGGCATCCTGGCCGGTGTGGCCGCTGCCGGTGCTCTTGCCCGGCGCTCAGTCCGGCTTTGTAGAACTGCATTCCTCTCTGGGGGGCCAGGGACGAGTGGGAAAATGCAGATTTGCAAGGACCATCATCGCTTTCCTTTTTCTGCTTTTATTCATGAAAAATACTCTCGGAGAACACTGTTTCTTCCACTTCTCCTGTGCCCCAAGTTTCTTAAAAAAGGAAGCTTCTAGATTACATTCCTACTAAATTTACATCCAGTCAGGAAAGGACTAATTCCCCCAAGGAAACTTTTCTGTTGTACTGATGTGTCCTGGAGAAAGTCTGTATATGTGGAATGGTTGAAAAATAAGTATTATTTTTCCCATATCCTCTAAGATAAGATGTTTTCTCTTCCTGGCAGACCATGCTTTGCTAAGAGTGTTTATAAATCCCACCCTTTCAAGCAGATTACATTGTCATTGAATTTAATGATGCCTGTAATCTTAGGTCTGTGCTGACTCTCTGACTTCTGGACTCTTTCCTAGATTGGCAGCCCAAGCAGCAGAACGAATATTATTCATCCCCAGGTTTATGTGAGTATGGGTTTCCTGTGTCCTTGTGTTTACTGACCATACATACTGCGTTCAAACCGTCCATAGACATCCTGTTGATCACAGCACTGTGTCACCTGAATGTGATTAGAATTCATCTTTGTCCTTTCTTATTAACAATTACCTTCCTTTGATAAGAACTTTCAAGGAAATGCTTCCACTGACTTGGTATGTTAGACTGAGTTACAGGGGAGGAGGAGAAAATGCAAATGTGTGGTCCAAGGTTCCCTTCTCCTCTTCCCTTTTTAAGAAGAGAGAGAGTGTGTGTGCATGTGTGGGGTGGGGGGCATGGAGTGGAGAGGGGTAAAAGGAGAGGGAGAGAGAGAGAATCTTAAGCTTCACACCCAACGTGGAGTCCAGCACAGGGCTTAATTTCCCAACTCTGAGATCAAGACCTGAGCCAAAACCGAGTTGGATGCTTAACCGAAAGAGCCACCCAGGTGCCCCCCTTTCTCTTTCTATGTTAAAATATAAATTAATCCTGTATGGCTGGCTATATGCATTTCCTAGGTTTTGGTCCCAAGGTCATGAAAGTAAATAAGAACGAAAAACAGTAAGATTTTTTTTTTCCATTTGGCTTTTGAAACACCATTAGAAGATGATATTAAAAAACTGTCTTCAGGTTTTTGCTCATTATTTCTTCTCTCTGGTGGTAGTGAGTTCTGAAACGTGAGATTTTAGGTAAGCTTGGAGGCAGGAGCAGCAAAGTTTAAACCATCATTCTTTGGCCTTGACTCTGTTGGGCTTTACCAGCCTAGGTCAGTGGGCGCTTTGCTGCTGGGTGTGCCCTAGATTGGGTCCCTCTAGAAACCCTCCCAAAAACGACAGTTTGTCTGTGCCTTGGGATTTCCCGGAAGACTTGGTTCAAAACATGGAACTCTTCATTTTACTGTGCATTAGGATTGGTTTCCACGTACTGTTTGTTTTAATAAGAAAGTTGGTAGTATGAACGCTTGGATGTGGCGTCATTGGTTTCTCCAGTAAAAACAGCATTGTCAGTAAGTTCTGGACACTCATTCAAAGAATGATGGTAGCAGAAACCTTCTCTTTGGTGTACCTGATGTGGGGTTTGATACTTAAAAAAAAAAAAAAAAATTCCCTGGCACTTGGTAGTAGAATGAAACGTGTGTCGACTGTGTGAGCGAACGTGTGGAAACGAAGTGGCGGCTGCAACCCAAGACCAAAAATAAGTGATTTCCCTCTGCCCTGTTGAGTCTCGGAGCCTCAGTGTCCTGTTTGTGAAAAAGCGATTGCTGAACGGAGCCGAAAGAGTTGTGAGGAAGAGCAGTTTGATTTTAAAGTCCTTTGAAAAACAAACGTTGCCTTTTTACAGGCATGTCACCGAGTTGCGTCTGGGCCTAGAGTGTAATTTTCATGACATTTAGGGGGAAAAACGAATTACTGTTCCTGTGAAAGGCATGCCAGTACAGACAACTCTTTCCTACACACTCTCCTGAGTTTTACAAAGACAAGTTCTAACCTCGAAAGACTTCTTTGTTTTTCTGTGTGTGTTGGGCTGTATCCAGCCCATTGTTAGTGTTCGAGGAGTGTTTCTCACTTTAATGGTAATCTGGGAGAAAAATACCACAGAAGGTAAATCATTTCATGTTTTGCAAAGTCTGACCCCAGTGTTCCTGAACGTTTAGCTGCTTTGGATGATCTCTATTCCCCTCCAGTAGAGTTGAAAACAAGCCTTGTTCATAGTTTCCATATAAGGGCTGATGTATAGGAACCCAAGGGCATTGGGTGAATGAAGGGTAATTTCCAGCAGACAGTTTCTTATCAAATTGCAGGAAGTTTGGAAGATTTAATAGGTTATTATGGGTCTTAGTTTCTTTATAATGTGTCTAGAGGCCTAGGACTGATTTTTCTTTGGGACACATTTTGTGATACCACGTCTGAGTAGAGTATCTAGCTTTCTAGAAATGTGTACAGTTGGCCGTTTTAACAGTGTGTGTCTCTGTAGAATATTCAGTCCCGTGAAAGATGAGTGATTTTAGGGCTTAATGACTAATTTCATTGAAGGGTTATAGTAATACTAAGATTTTGATTTGGGCCTTCTGGTTGGTATTGTTACATTTTCTGAGTTTCTTCAAGAGCCCAGCTATGGTTCTTTTATTCCTGTCTTTTTCCTAGTTCTCTTCGCTCCCACCTGTTCGGGTGGTCTTTGCTGTGACGATGGAAGGCAGCGCTCGGAAAGTCATCACTGTCCGGTCTGCCCTCATTGTAAAGAACAGGCTTGAGACGCCCATGGAGCTGAGACTGGATAGCCCGTCAGCTCCAGACAGTGAGTTTTGCCGTAGTCTGTCTTCCTTTTGTCTTGCGAGGGTCAGCCTTTTGGGTGGAAGAGCATTCCCTGAAGAAGCTGACCCTTTTTTCTGTGACAGAGCCCGTGGTGCTTCCCGCTATCATGCCAGGGGATTCGTTCGCGGTGCCTTTACATCTCACTTCCTGGCGGCTGCAGGCCCGGCCTAAAGGATTGGGCGTGTTTTTCTGTAAGGCTCCTATTCACTGGACCAATGTAGTGAAGACTGCAGAGGTTAGCAGCAGCAAACGAGAGTGCCACTCTATGGACTTGGACAAAAGCCGATTCTTCAGGTATGCACAGCGCTGCAATGGCATGTGAATTTTGCTTTTTAAAAAAAAAACTTGTTTTCTCTCTGTGGACCCTTAGTGATTCACTTGTGCTTGTTTAAAACCCTTAAGTTCTTATTCCTGAAGTCCTTGTGTTAGAGTTTATAAGGATTCGATTATTAATCTTTGGGGGGGGGTGGGACTGTTGCTTATCATTTGGTATTTATGGGAGAAACAACCAACACACACACTACTCACACATGTAAGGTAAGAAACTTGTATGGGTGCATCAGCAGGAATAGAGGACATGTAGAGAGGGAAGAAAAAAATATTTCTAGTTCCCATTCCTAAATTGAAAAGCAGGTTCTTGGGGTTGGAAGTTCTTCAAATGACAGATTTCAAAAGAATTTGGAGGAAGCCTTGTGAACCTAGTACTGACATTCCTTGGGGACCTTAACAAAGTTATCTAATCACTTAGACTCCTGCTTTCCCCTCCTGAAGAGTGTAAGTAATACATTTCTAGAGTTGGGTTGGTATTGTTTGGTCCTTCTGAACTTGGACTTTAAACTTACTTAGACTAGAGACTATCAGCTTTAGTTTTCTCTCTAGTGAAGACAGGGATTCATTTCGTTTAAACTTACAGAAGAAGGGCCAGAATAGTGTTGCCCTTTACCCAGATCGGCCAATGGTAAACAGACTGAAGAGAGAATTGAATAAACACACAGCTGTAACGGACTGCTTTAACACTTTCCTGTCAGTAATTTACAAAGCAAACAATAAAGATATGAAAGGATTTGAACAGTGCTGCCCATCAGTGCTTGTCATAGTTGGCATTTATAAAACACTTGAACCAACAACTCCGGACTGTACACTCACTTCATGTATGTATAATAGTCATCAAGAGAGACCATCTACTGGGCCATAAAATGAAGATCAGCAACTATTAAAAGAATTGGAACCATACACAATAAATGTCATTATCACAAAAGGATTAAACTGGGAATCAGTAACAATAAGATGCCTGTAAAGTCCCTAAGTATTTGGAAATTATACAGTAGATTTCTAAATAACCCAAGGGTCAAAAAAAGAAATCACAAAAGAAATTCAAAATATTTTAGAGCACCTGGGGTGGCTCAGTTGTTAAGCGTCTGCTTTTGGCTTGGGTCATGATCTCAGGGTCCTAGGATCAAGTTCTGCATCTAGCTTCCTGCTTTGTGGGGAGTGTGCTTCACCCTCTCCTTCTGCCACTCCCCCTGCTTGTGTTCCCTGTCTCTCTGTCAAGTAAATAAATAAAATCTTAAAAAATTTTTTTGAACTGAATAATAATAACAACTAGACATTAAAATATGGGGGGAAGCAGCAAAAGCAGTTCTAGAGTGTTTTGGTTTTTTGAGAAATGTGTAGCTTTTTAAATTTATTTATTTGTCAGAGAGAGAGAGAGAACACAGGCAGGGGGAGTGGCAGGCAGAGGGAGAAGTAGGCTCCCCGCTGAGCAAGGAGCCTGATGTGGGACTTGATCCCAGGACCCTAAGATGTGACCTGAGCTGAAGGCAGACTCTTTTTTTTTTTTTTTTTAAGATTTTTATTTATTTATTTGTCAGAGAGAGAGAGCGAGCACAGGCAGACAGAGTGGCAGGCAGAGACAGAGAGAGAGAAGCAGGCTCCCCGCCAAGCACGGAGCCCAATGCGGGACTCGATCCCAGGATGCTAGGATCATAACCTGAGCCGAAAGCAGCCGCTTAACCAGCTGAGCCACCCAGGTGTCCCTGAAGGCAGACTCTTAACCAACTGAGCCATTGAGGCATCCCGAGAAATGTGTAGCTTTTAATGGTCTTAGTAGAAAATAAGGAAGATGTAAAGTCAATGATCTAAGCTTCTGCCTTAAGGTAGAAAAAGAACAGCACATTAGACACAAACAAATAGGAAAAGCACCTGATAAAAATAAGTGTGGAAATCAGTGAAATAGAAAACAAACATAGAGAAAATCAATAGTGTCAGTTTGGCTTTTTGTAAGGATTAATAAATTTGGTTAGATGTCTAATAAGACTGATCAAGGAGAAAAGAAAGAAAACATAGGTTACCAATATAAGGAATGAAAAGAGGAGACATTATTACAGATCCTACAGACATTAAAGGGAGATTTCTATGAACAAATTTATACAAATAAATTCTAACCTGGAACGAAAGATTTCTTAAAAAAATATGAATTACCAAAATTGGCACAAAGAAGAAATAGAAAATCCAAATAGCCCAGTATCTCTTAAATATAATTTTTATAAACTTTTTTTTTAAAGATTTTATTTATTTATTTGACAGAGATCACAAGTAGGCAGCGAGGCAGGCAGAGAGAGAGAGAGGAGGAAGCAGGCTCCCTGCCTAGCAGAGAGCCTGATGTGGGGCTCGGTCCCAGGACCCTAAAATCATGACCTGAGCCGAAGAAGGCAGAGGCTTTAACCCACTGAGCCACCCAGGAGCCCCTTAAATATAATTTTTAATAAAAAGCCTTCCCAGGATGAAGATTCTAGGCCCATATGGCTTCACTAGTCAGTTCTTCCAGACATTTTAGGAAGAAATAGCACCAGTTCTGTGCAAAGTCTTTCAGAAAGCCGGGTAGGAGGGAACAGTTCCTCATTCATTTTATGAGGCCAGATACCAGATACCAGATACCAGATACCCAAACTGACAGATATTATTGAGGGAAAAAAGAGAGAGAACTACAAACTCATATTTCCCCAAGAGATAAAAAAAAATTCTTAACAAAATATTACCAAATAGAAATCCAGCAAGTGAGGTTTATTCTAGGAATGTAAGATTATACAAACATTTGAAAATAGATAAATGTATTTTACCATATTAACCTAAAAGACTAAAAAAAAAAAAAACAAAACCCATCAGATTACTCATTAAATGCCAAACAAAGAAAAAAGTATTTGATAGAGGGGTGCCTGGGTAGCTCAGTGAGTTAAAGCCTCTGCCTTCGGCTCAGATCATGATCTCAGGGTCCTGGGATCGAGCCCCGCATTGGGCTCTCTGCTCAGCAGGCAGCCTGCTTCCCTCTCTCTCTCTGCCTGCCTCTCTGCCTACTTGTGATTTTTCTGTCAAATAAATGAAAATCATTTAAAAAAAAAAGTGATAGCATTCAACACCCATTCATGGTAATATTCGGCAAATGAGGAACCAGAGGGACTTTTTCCAGTCTGTTTAAGGGCATCTGTCATAAACCTACAGCTGCCGTCATGCTGCAGCTACCATCATGCTTAATGATGAAACTTTAAACTTCTTTTTTCCTTGAGATTGAGAACCAACGACTTCATTTGATATTGCCGTAGTAGTCCTAGCTGTTGTGATATGGATAAATAAACAAGAAATTGAAAAAGCTTAAAGATCTGAAAAGACAAAATTTAATGTATGTAAATTACATGTATGTAGAAAACCATGGACTACACAGGAAAATTATGAGGCCTGATAAATTTTTTTTTTAATATTTTATTTATTTATTTGACAGAGAGAGAAGTCACAAGTAGGCAGAGAGGCAGGCAGAGAGAGAGGGAGAAACAGGCTCCCCACTGAGCAGAGAGCCCGATGCGGGGCTCGATCCCAGGACCCTGAGATCATGACCTGAGCCGAAGGCAGAGGCTTAAACCACTGAGCCACCCAGGCACCCCATGAGGCCTGATAAATTTATCAGGATTTAAGATCAACTTACAAAACTCAGTTGTATTCTTATATTCTGGCCATGAACATTTGGAAAGGTGATTTTAAAAAGAAAAGCGCCAAAACCCATAATTGCCCAGGAATCAATCAGAGGAATTATGTACTAGTCTTCTATGCTAGAAATGACAAAACTTGTCAAGAGATAGTAAAGAAAACCCAATAACTAAGTGGAAAACTAACCAAGTTTGTGGATTGGAAGACTCGATTTAAAAAAAAAAAAATTATTTATTTGACAGAGAGGATGCAGCGAGAGAGGGAACACAAGCAAGGGGAGTGGGAGAGGGAGAAGCAGGCTTCCCACTGAGCGGGGAGCCCAATGCAGGGCTTGATCTCAGGATCCCGGGATCACAACCTGAGCCGAAGGCAGACACTTAACGACTGAGCCCTCTAGGCCCCCCTGGAAGACTTGATATGTTTCGGATTTCCATGCTCACTAAACTGATTTGGAGGTACAACCCAGCTGGCCGTCAACAGGATGATCAATCAATAAATAAATGGCATATTCATCCATTGTCTTGTGGGTCAAGTTACTAATGCGCACAACAGCACGGCTGCATGTTGTAGACACCTCCTCTTTTGTGTAGACACACAAAAAGCCAGACACAGGGAGTGGTAAATACTGTATCATTCCGTTTACATGCAGCTCAATAATAGGCTTGACCAATCTGTAAATGACAAATAAAAGACAGTGGTTGCTTCTTTGTTAGGAGATGACATTGGAGGGAACTTTGCGGAATGAGAGAAGGATTGTATAACTGGTTTCGGGTAGCGGATAATGAGGTATACATTTTTGTCAAAACTCACCAACCTGAGCATTTAAAATGACCCGTTTTTAGTGTGATTTAATTATACCTCAGTAAATGATATCTTACTGCATTATTGAACCATTTTAAGGTATACTTTCTCATACTCCACTGAGGAGGAAAAATTCAAGTTCTTTGGTTTTTACAGTGTTTTGTCTCCATAGGTTTTGTGTGGCCATAAAGAAGGAGAATTACCCGGATTATATGCCCTCAAACATATTTTCTGATAGTGCAAAACAGATCTTCAGACAGCCTGGACATACCATATACCTCCTTCCAACTGTGGTCATCTGTAACTTGTTACCTTGTGAACTTGACTTTTATGTGAAAGGGATGCCAATTAATGGGACCCTGAAACCTGGCAAAGAGGTGGCCCTCCACACAGCTGATACATCGCAGAACATTGAACTAGGTGAGGGTTTAGTCCAAGAATCATTGGTGGTAATTCTATGGAAATGTCACCGAGTACTTTGTGAATTTTAGAGAAATTATAGCACACATGATATCTCAGTAACCCAGCTCAAGGGACTTATGCAACTAAAAAAAAAAAGAAACTTCTTAGAAAATCATCAAAAGAAAAACTGAACAAATCCAGAAGATTTAGAGGGAGGACTAAACAGAGCCCCTTTTCTGATGTTGCGCACTTGATGTGTGACTATAGGAAGTCGTTTCATCTTTTCAGACAGTGCTTTTTTTCCCTGGCTGTAAAATGAGCAAGATCCTGGGTCTCTCCTCTTTTCAGGAAAGGGGAAGACATGCGCTCAGCACACACGGGGCTCCAGGCATTAAGTCAGGTGCTTGCTTTCACACACGTGATCCGAGGTTTGGGGTTTACACACCAGGTGATTCTCAGGGACGGAGATAAACGACGTAAACGACCTCAACGTAGAGAACCGTTACTGTATTTGCAGCCTTTAAGGCCAAGAGGGGTGCCTGGAGTTTGGGCAGGATGTATGTTGCTTTAAGTCTGTCGTAGTCACATTGGAATCAGGATGACGGAGACACTTGTGTTGCTCCAGCTGCGCGAATGACCTCACTGTGTCCTCTCATTCGGTCTTCACACAACCCCTGTTTCAGGCAGACAGCTGTTAGCCCCATTCGACAGGCAAGGATCCCCAGACTCGCTGAACTTCAGCAGCATGTTCAACGGTGACTTGCTGACATCTCAGCAAATATGTAAATCCTTGAGCTTCATTTAGAAGGAAAAAACAACGCAGTGCTAGTCATCCATTCTAAAGAAAACAGGTGTCTGTTCTGACATTTAAGTATCTCTCCAACAAACGTTCCTGGAGCCCTGTAGAAAATGCAGATGTCCCCGCCCCCCACAACTGCACGCACACCTGGCACTCCTACCTTCCCGCTCACGCTCCACCGGGATGATCACTTTCAGTAAAAGTCCTGTGACAGACCCGTTCTCCCCATTTGGCAGAGGAGACACAGCGAGCGAGGTAAGCTTCCCCCACCCCTACCCCCTGCCAAATCGCACAGCGGGTAAGGACAGACTGGGAATTGGAAACCAGGCCGTGTGACTGCCCAAGACCTTGCCTCTTACCCTGTGCTCGCCTTCCCTGTGTTTGAGGTTCCTGCCCAGCCCCGGGCCTGAAGCTCACAGCACTCATAGCTGTTATTGATAGCTGTTCGGTAGTGTCGTCCTTCTGATGACGCAGTTCGGACTCTCTGGTCTACCTTCCAGACCGTCTGGTTTGCTTCACATGTATCTCACCCCCGACTAAAGGAAAACGGCCATTCTGATGAGACTTTTGCCAGTTACAGACGTAGTTCCTGATTTCTCCGAAAGGAGCCCAACTTTGTTTGGCTGCAGGCTCGTTTGACAAACCGAAGTGAGAACCCAGGCAGACAATGGCTTGTATCTTCTTTAGGGGTATCCCTGGAGAATTTTCCACTGTGTAAGGAACTGCTCATTCCACCGGGAACCCAGAACTACATGGTGAGGATGCGACTGTATGACATCAACCGGCGGCAGCTGAACCTCACCATCCGCATCGTGTGTCGAGCAGAAGGGTCTTTGAAGATCTTCATTTCTGCTCCGTATTGGTTGATTAACAAAACAGGTATGTACAGAGGCCGCTCAAGTAGGCCTTTGGCGTTGGCCATGGGAATTCAGATTTATTCGCTCAGCTAACTGAACGGAGCCAATACAAATAGATTACTTCAACAGTCTAAGCTGCGGAAACCCTCCTGCTTCCATAATAAGTGCTTAATCATGGTCAAAAGCGTCTTTTCAGACAACAAGCCGAGCCCACCAAATAAATTCGATTTTCACGATTCTCCCTCTTGATGATGTTTCTCCTTTACCGTCTGCATCTGTCTTGCGTAGACTGGATGGGATTGATGTAAATTTTCCCCCTCCTTCCTAAAGGGTTACCACTGATCTTCAGACAGGACAATGCAAAGACAGATGCCGCAGGCCAGTTTGAGGAACACGAGCTGGCCCGGAGCCTGAGCCCTCTCTTATTCTGCTACGCTGACAGAGAGCAGCCAAACCTGTGAGTACCGTTCTTTATGGGAAGGGGAAATTAGCAAAGGCTAGAGTGTATCCGTGCAAGTGGAAATATACTGTAGATAACAGTCCGGGCTTGGCGGGGGAGTAGGACTATGACCTAATGGGATTTTTTCGGATCTAATTTCTGTGTCATTTGAGATTGAAAATAAACCATTTGGTGGGCTTATAATGAAAGCTAGTTTTATTTTACATGTATTGAAGTAGTTCTATTCATAACTCGGCCAGTGGGGAGAACCCACGTGTTCCCTTCCCCGCTCTCTGTGGGTTTCTCCTGCAGCCGTCAGCATGGGCAACGGAGCTGGCATCAGAGGGGAGGTACCCTGGCCCTTTGGTAAAATGTCCGCCCCCTTGACCCAGCCCAGGGTGTTTTTCGAAATAAACTGTGCCATTTCAAGAGCTCGGAGCCCTCACTGCGTGTTTAAAGTCAGGGGCCAGCCGCGGCTGCGAGGTTTAGATGACCTGGCCTTTGGGCCTGTGGTAGGAGCACAAATTCCCTTTTGTTCTTGGTTGTGATGTTCTGCTTTTTATAGGAGTCTTCTCATTTAGAGCCTTCCTCAGAGGGGGGTGAGAGCAGGGCCCTCCCCTGCTGCAGGGAAGTGCAGGGGGGCCACCGAGGGAGGACGGCTTCAGGAGCGCCGCAGACGCGGCAGTCTCGGACCGACTGGGGACTGACGGGACATGGAGGGCGATACAGACAGCCTGACACAGTCTCACGCCTTTACCGAGAGGATGCTGATGGTTCTAGATCAAGAACCAGTTTGACTTACCCAGGGAACCCACGGTTCACGAAGCATCTCTGCCTTGCGCACCACGTCCCAGTGGATTAGGCAGGGCGGGAAGTACTGTTTCATAGTAAGACGAGGAAACTGAGGCTACATGGCTGGTTCGTGGTACAGTCGGAGCACACGTTCGGGAAGTTTGTCTCCAGGACCCGGGACAAGACACTGGCCAACCAGATGGCGCTTTGCCGTTGTAACATTACCAGGCCTGGGAAAGAAAACCCCATGAGCTGCATCTCCTGCACATACATTTCTGGGGTGCACAGTCGTGTACATCCTTTGCTCTTACGGTCAAGGTGTTTCACGAACCCCTGAAACACCTGAGATAGGAAAGTATCACTTTGCCTCGACTCCTTGTTTCCCGGAGGATTAAGGTGTTGTAGTCCTTTCCTTATGGTTTAAGCTGATTGAATCCTGTTTTCTCCGAACGTGTCCCGGTGTAGGTGTCAGTACATTTCACACATTGCAGTACCGTGTGCGCCTCTAAGATCAGGGTTCTGGCCCCTGGCTGACTGCCCTGCTGTGCTGGGGAGTCACACGAGAGTGAGCAGGAGTCCGTGTTAGGGTTCTGGTTTGGGGTGGCAGATACAGCAGCGGTTCCTGGTTAAGACTTTCTCACGGCTGAATGCATATATCTCTGCTTTTCTGCCCCACAGCTGCACGATGAGAATCGGAAGGGGGATTCACCCTGAAGGCATGCCGGGCTGGTGTCAGGGCTTCTCACTGGATGGTGGTAGTGGTGTCCGAGCTTTGAAAGTCATCCAGCAAGGAAACCGCCCAGGGCTGATCTATAACATTGGTGGGTTACATTTGGAGCAGCGGGAGAATCAGAACCATTGGCCGATGACCTCAGGCTTGGAGGAATAAGCTGGCCATACGTTTTGGCCAGGCTGCAAGTGCTGATTTTCTCATTTGGCATTGGGTCAGGTATCTGTTCTCTGAATGCTAGATTGATATCAACACAGATCTGTTCTCCTCGGCATCCAAGGAGCCACCAAAATACTGCCCTTTTGAGGTCTGGGGCTCTGTTTAATTTCAGACTCACCTGTGTCAGGAAAGTATCGGTTTGGCTTGAATCCCTGGTTTTCATGGGAATAATAGGAACACTTAGAATGCCTTTCATCCTCCAAGCATTTCCCACGCATTCATTAAAACTTGCCAACCCTAAGAGGGTAAGAAGCATTGTTCTCCTTGAAACTGAAGCAGAGAGGTTAAGTGACTTGCCCAGATGCAAAGGGCAAGTCTGGGTCAGAAGTAGGATTATGACTGGGGCATACGCATTTGAAGCAAAAATATCATAAGATGTACATAGCAGTTATAGTAATTAGAAGCCCCTAAGCTAGTTTAACTTCTTGAGGTGGAGGGTATTGAAGGAAGGGGAGAGGGCTGTTCCTACATTCCTCGTAGCCATCTGCAATAGTCAGAACACTTTCTGAAGGGTGCAGATAAGTTTGACTTAAATATGTCTCGGGTTAAAATGTTAGCAGCGCACCCTTCCTTTAGTATATAATTTCCAAAGATCTCAAAGCACTGTGGAGTGTTGAATGCCGGAAAACCCTCTAGAACTGCGCTGTCCGTTGAACTCTCTACGATGATGGCCCTAGCCACGTGTGGCCGCCGAGCACACAGAGATGGGGCAGGTGTGGCCTGGGAGTTGCGTCTCTCGTTGCACTTGATTTTAATGAATTTAAATAGCCGTTCAGGATTAATGGCAACTGTAATCGGTCAGTGCAGCTACAAAGAGTCCTGTTGTAGAAGGAAAATCTGAGGCGGTTTCATGTAGCTGTTTACCCTGAGTCCCGAAGAAGGTCAGAGGTATATTTAAGTATTTGAGGACTTATTAGCAAGAGTCCCTTCCAAGCCCAGCTTCCTTTTACTGTTTTTGGAACATGAATTCATATGCGTTCTCCTGGGAACTGTCTCCTTTAAGGTTGACGTTAAGATTTTTAGTAGAAGAAATAAACTTTCTGTGATCCTCCCGGCAGGGATCATTTTCTTTCTTTCTTTCTTTTATATTATTGTTATTATTATTATTAGTTTGTTTGCTGTGGGTCATTTTCTGTACTCTGTCTTTGCATCTATTGTTTCACCTCTTGAGTATACGCAAAGGCTGCGTTTCAGGCTGCGTTTGGCTATCTGCCAGGGTGTCTTGTCCTTGAGACAGTTCCCAAAGAAAGACACCGCACGTTGACTAGAAGCCACAGTTGGGACAGACTCGGGGAGAAGTGGAGCTTGTGGCTTCTGAGCAGCTGGCCCTCAGGAAGCACCTGCCTCACCTGCAGAGAGGCAGACAGGTCGCTGGTCAGAAGTACGGTGTGAGGACGCTTACAAACTTTTATGCGAGGAACATTCATGAAAAGTCATGTTTTTAGGAACAGTACTGTGATAGGAATTTTGTTGTTACACCAAAGAAAGGGATAGAGGGGGTGGGCTAAGATAGAGCTTTATAATTCCTAAGGATCATGAGATCTTGGCATGTATTATCAAGGGAATTTGTGGAATCTCTCCCTTGAATATTTTTGAAGAATGAGATAACCAGCTCCCTATCAGGAGAGTTTAAAAGTGAAGTCCCAAGATGAAAAGCCAGGGAGGACCTCGCCAGTTAGCCTTACATGTACCTCCAAAAAGAAGGATTTTTGTACATTTTAGTCTTAACAGATACTCATTTATTGGGAGTTTGCCAAGGCAATCGAAGATGAAAAAGGACATAAAATAGCCTGCTTTAAAAAATTGGGTCTTTTTTTTTCTTAAAACTTTATTTATTTATTTGACAGGGAGAGAGAGACAGCAAGAGAGGGAACACAAGCAGGGGGAGTGGGAGAGGGAGAAGCAGGCTTCCCGCTGAGCAGGGAGCCCGATGAGGTGCTCGATCCCAGGACCCTGGGATCATGACCTGAGCTGAAGGCAGGTGCTTAACCACAGAGCCACCCGGGAGACCCTTAAATTGGGTCTTGATACTGTAGACTCTTCTTGCAATATCAAGTTAAATATATCTTTTTTAGGCAGACTTTGTATTGGTTAGGATCAGCTAGCTGTGAATGTCGATTTCTGACAGTGCTTTCCAGAAAAAAAAAAAAAATAGGGCACATCTCCTTATTCGAGTATTATGTAGCATTTCTTAGGTACAGAATTTCAGACTTTGTCTGTTTTTGTGATTTGCTCCATCTTTCAGGTATTTTGAAGACTTAGATTTAAAGCCACACCAGCTTTTTCAAGCCAGTACAGGTGAATTATGGAGTTAACAGACTGGACTGTTTATAGCTCGGGCTATGTTGGGACACCCAGGACACCCAGTTATCATGTCCTAAGATCTCCTCTTTCTTTATGGTTCTCTTGACACTTGTTGACTGCTGCATCGGGTCCTTATAAATGTCCCATCATGATAGGAACAAGGGCTTCTGAGGCGGTGCCTAGGGTTGAACCCCAAGTGTGTCACTGATGGGCTCTGTGACCCAATGCCCAAGTTGCCTCGTCTGTAAAAAGGAAAGACCAAAAATACTATCTCATAAGGTTGTTAGGAGAATTAAATGTAGAGCCTTTGGGAGAGGTGCAGCCTGCATTAAGAATTCAATAAATACTATTTTTATTATTTCTAACTATCACTATTTTTCTTTTCTTTTTTTTTTTTTTTAAAGATTTTACTTATTTATTTGACAGACGGAGATCAGATCTGAAGGCAGAGGCTTAACCCACTGAGCCACCCAGGCGCCCTAACTATCCATATTTTTATCATCGTATAACCAGAGCTCAGCCTAGTGCCTCCAATATAGTTGCTGTTATTATCTGAATGAATGAATAACGTATCCCACTGAGTTTTGTAGTTTTTAACCCACTGAGCCACCTAGGCGCCCCGAGTTTTATAGTTTTTAAAGTTGTTATCAGAGTTTTTAAGATGACTCAGTGCTATTTTCTCTTCTTTCTTTGGGGTCCAGTGTTTGGAGACACCCAGCTGAACCATTATGACTTTCTTGCCTTGACATGTGTTTCGTTTACTAGCCTGTTTTCCCAGGACATGGTAGGTGCCGGCAACACCTGTCTTGTGAATGAATACTTCCTGTGATACTTAGCTTCGTGGTTCAGCTGGGTTCTCGGGCAGTGGGCTAGAAGAAAGTCCTAGAGGAGAGTCTGCTGCGTGCAGGGCCGTGTAGGATCCAGTTAAGTAATCTGAAGTTTCTGCCGTATCATGTGAAAGGGACAAATTCTCAAAAGAGGGAATTTTGTGTCCCGGAGGTGAACAGAAAGGTAGCATATAAACTGCCTTAGTGGCCCGCTTCATAAATGGCAGTCACCGGTACCTGTGGCTGAACACCTGTGTGTTGCAGCTGCTCTCATGATTGGGCACCCTTTAGGGAGAAGCTAGGAATTACGAAGGTATCGGTATCACCACAGAAGGCCGAAGTGGACATGCAGAATAAGACTTGGAGTGCAGTTGTGTTCATTCGTTCTCGGAAGGCTTGACAGCGTCTCTGGATGATGTGATTGTTTTTTCAGGGAAACTATGTACTTGGGAAGCCTGTTGATATCTGTCAGACTACAGATTTTCTTTCTTGTGATCAACTCACAGAAGTGGTTCTTATTATTTGCAGGTATTGATGTCAAGAAAGGCCGAGGTCGATATATCGACACCTGTATGGTCATCTTTGCCCCTCGTTACCTGTTAGATAATAAATCATCTCACAAGCTTGCATTCGCACAGAGGGAATTTGCCCGGGGACAGGTAAGTCGTTCCCTTTTGAAGAATGACTCATGCTTATTTAATAGCACGGATAATTTTCAGGCCGTGGCTTATCTCTCCATCAGCACTGTGAGTTTTGTGATGTGAATGACCATTTTGTGCCTCTGAAACCCTAACTAGCTCATGGTAGAGGGCAAGGCTCACAGTAGGTGGTTACTCAGGGACATTTGCTCTCGTAACTCGATTTGTTGACTAAAGCCAGGGATCCTGTGTATTTCAGGGAACAGCCAATCCCGAAGGCTACATTTCCACCCTTCCTGGTTCCAGCGTGGTGTTCCACTGGCCTCGGAATGATTATGACCAGCTCTTATGTGTCAGACTGATGGATGTTCCCAATTGTATTTGGTCCGGAGGCTTTGAAGTCAACAAGAATAATTCCTTCCATATCAACATGAGGTAAATTCAGAGACTGTATTTAGACAAAAAGTAGCCATGTTTGAGGTACAGCAATGTAAATGGTGAGCTGTAAATCCCATATACATTGGAAACATCTCCAAAGCTATTAAATAGTAAATAATAATTTTACCCTTCATGAAATGAGCACATACGTTTCTAGCTCAAAGTTCTTAAAACTGTGAGCAGGTAAGTATGACCGAATGTTTTGGTGGAAGGAATCAAAGGGCATGTTGACAGTTTTGACCGTGGTATAGTTGCTGTGGGCTGAGGCTTATAAATCCAGGGCATTGCACTGAGCTCGTGGTTGCCTGCGACTCTGAAAATTCTGTCTGTATTTAGATGCTAACATTGTTTATAGACGGTGTTGCCTATTTTTCCAACTGTGTATGTTCTTCTCTCTCTTGGTTGTTTTAGTAAGTCATCTGGCCTTCTTTGCCTAACCCAGTGACCCTCAGGTCCTTATTAAGAAAAATTAAACAGACTCAGCATCAACCACCACACGATGACTTTTTTCTTTCTGCTTTTATCAAATGCTTTAAAAAACAAGTATTAAATTTTTTGAAATTGTGATAAAATACACATACCATATGAAAAAGATAACACAAAGTCACAGATTATTTTGTGGGCTTGGGTACATAACATGAAATTTACCATCTTAACCATTTTTAAGTTCACTAGGTTAAGTGTACCCACACTATAGGGCAGTCGGTGTCCCCAGCTCTTGCAAAATGAAGCTCTATCCCCATTAACACAACTATACATCCCCCTTCTTCAACCCCTGACAACCACTTATCTACTTTCTGTGTGAATTTGGCTACTCAGGTGCCTCAAATTGAGTGGGATTGTACAGTATTTGTCTTTCTGTGACTGACTCATTTCGCTTAGCATAATGTCCTTAAGGTTGGTCTGTGTTGGAGCAGGTGTCCAAATGTCCTTCCTTTTTAAGACTGAATACTACTCCATTGTATGTACAGACCACCTTTGACTTCTTATCCGGCTACCTGTTGGTGGACACTCAGGGCACTTCTACGTTTGGGTGTTGTGAAGAGCGCTGCTGTGAACGTGGCTGCACTGCGATCTCTTTGAGCCCCTGCATTCAGTTCTTTGGGTCTGTGCTCAGAAACGGAATTGCTGGATCATATGGTCATTCTAATTTTTTTTTAAAGATTTATTTATTTGTTTATTTAGAGAGAGAGAGAGAAAGCACACCTGCGAGTGGGGCGAGGGGCAGACTTCACACTGAGACTGGAGGTCAATTCAGAGCTCCATCTCACGACCCTGAGATCATGACCTGAGCCGAAACCAAGAGTGAGACACTTAACTGACTGAGTCACCCAGGTGTCCCTGGTGATTCAGATTGTTTTTTTTAAGACTGATTGATTGATTGACTGACTGAAGAGAGAACGCATGGGGATAGAGGAAGAGGGAACGAATCTCATGCTGACTTTGTGCTGAGCTCAGAGCCTGATGCGGGGCTCCATCTCACAACCCGGAGATCATGACCTGAGCAGAAACCAAGAGTCAGATGCTTAACCAACTGAGCCATCCAGGCGCCCCCTAATTTTTAATTCTTTGAGGAACCCCATAGTATTTTCCATAGTAGCTGCTCTTTACGTTTCTACCAACAGTGCGCAAGGATTCTTAATTTCTCTACACCTTCACTGACACTTGTTACTTTCAGCTTTTTTGATAACCTCCATAGTGGGTGTGAGATGGCTCTCTGTGGTTTTCATTCACGTTTCTCTTATGGTGGGTGATGTTGAGCTTCTTTTTATATGCTTGTTGGCCATCTGGATGTCTTCTTTGGAGAGATGTCTGTTCATTGCTTGCCCAGTTTTGAACCGTTCGTTTTTCTGTTACTGAGTTACAGGAGTCTTTTACGTATTCTGGATAGTAACCCCCTTAGAGAGACATGACTTGTGTTTATTTCTCTCCCATTCTGTACAATGCCTATTTGTTCTGCCCACTGTTCATGACATATAGAAGTTTTTAATTTTGATGTACTCCAACTTCCCTCCTTTAACTTCTGTTCCCTGTGCTTTTGATGTCATACCCGGAAATCACCGCCAAATCCACTTTGTGAAGCTTCCCCTTCCGTTTTCTTCTGAGAGTTTCATGCTTTTGGCTCTGACTCTGAGGTCTTGGATCCATTTTGAGTAATGTGTGGATATGGTGCAAGGTAAAGGTTCAACTCCATTCTTTTGTTTGTGGATATCCAGTTTTTCCTAACACCATTTGTTGAAATGACTGTCCTTTCCTATATGGGATGGTCTTGGCACCCTTGTCAAAAATTACTTGACTCTAAATGTGAGAGTTTACTTTTGGGTTCTCTGTTCCATTTTCTGTGTGTTTCTCTTTATGTTAGTATCACACTGTTTTGAATAATGTAACTTTGTAATAAGTTCTGAAATCAGGAAGTGTGAAACTTCCAACTTTGGGTTTGTTTTTTTTTTTTTTTTAAAGATTTTATTTATTTATTTGACAGAGAGAGAGATCACAAGTAGGCAGAGAGGCAGGCAGAGAGCGAGGAGGAAGCAGGCTCCCTGCAGAGCAGAGAGCCCGATGCGGGGCTCGATCCCAGGACCCCGAGATCATGACCCGAGCCGAAGGCAGCGGCTTAATCCACTGAGCCACCCAGGTGCCCCCCAACTTCGGGTTTTTTTTAGGATTATTTTGGGGGCTCCTGGCTGCCTCAGTCGGTAGAACATGTGACTCTTGATCTCGGGGTTGTAAATTCAAGCCCCATGTTGGGTATAGAGATGATTTTAAAACAAAATCTTTAGGGATGCCTGGGTGGCTCAGTGTGTTAAAGCCTCTGCCTTCGGCTCGGGTCATGGTCTCCGGATCCTGGGATCGACCCCCGCATCGGGCTCTCGGCTCAGTAGGGAGCCTGCTTCCTCCTCTCTCTCTCAGCCTGCCTCTCTGACTACTTGTGATCTGTCTGTCAAATAAATAAATAAAAATCTTAAAAAATAATAATAAAATGAAATAAAATAAAACAAAATCTTTAAAAAATTATTTTAGCTGTTTGGAATTCTTGATTCTATGAGAGTTTCAGGGTAAATTTTTCTATTTCTAGAAAAAACCACTTGGGATTTGGGTAGGGACTGTATCGAATGTGTAGATCCACATTTAATGGCAGCATTGCCATCTCAACAACATTAAGTCTTTGGTTGGATCTGTACACGTGGGATGCCATTCTATTTATCTGTGTCCTGTTTAATTTCTTTCATCAAATCCTTTGGCAACTAAAGACACTGAAGTCATTGCTATTTTTAAGTATTTAGAAGCAAAATTTAAGTGTTTATACTTTATGGTTAGTTCTCCATTGAGAACACTCTTGTAAGGGAACAGGAAAATGGCTGATTTAAGACTAGATAATGCAAAGTAGTATCTGTATTTGACTTTTTTCAAGCATGCACTGTCTGAGGATTGTTTTTTTTCCTTTGTGGTCAGTGGTATATTCCTTTTGCCCTGGCCCTGGTTAGAGCTCATTGCATCTGGTAAAGGGGTTTTCAAGCTGTGTTCTTAGGAGTCATTGGGGGTTTAAGGAGGTGACTTCAGGGGCTGAAGGAGCCAAATGGGCAGGGCTCCAGGGCATTCATCCCTGCTTTAACCAGAGCTCTTGTCTGCCAGTATCCTGTGTCCCCCCAGACTTCATGCGTTGGGGACATGAGGCGTTAGTTCTGCAGCTAAAACCACCCGTGGCTTATGTACTGCTTGGGTGGAGGTCGCCTGGATACGTTGTGTGAGAAGAGGAAGCCAATTCAGAATTAAGCAAAAGTTGTTCATGACTAGATCAAGGAAGAAAGGGAGGAAGGAAGGAAAATGTGGGGAGGTGGGAGATGAAGATGGTATACCTCTGTTAACCCTTTGGAATGGGTTTAGTGCACAGAGCTACTGAGCACAGAGCCAAAGCCTCTTTCTTTGCCCTTCTCCACGTTTTCATTTTGAAATGCTTAAACCTACAGAAAGCTCACGAGTGGTATAAGAAAACCCCTTTATCTTTCACTGGATACAGCTACATGTTAGCGTCTTGCTGTGTCCTTGCTGTGTCTTGCATGCATGCATGCATGCATACTTCTCTCGAGCCATTTGAAAGTATATCGAACTCATCCTGTTAGTTTAGCCAGAAGCACTTCATTCGTCTACCTAAAGACGAGCACATTTTTCTGAGTAAATATACTATCATTACACGCTGAAAAAATTGAATATTGGTTTGTTTTCTGATTTTTTTTTTTTAAGGTCATCTCTACACCCAACGTAGGGCTCAAATTCACAGCCAAGAGACCAAGAATCACACGCTCTACTGACTGGCCACCCTGGCATGCCCTGATAAAGTCTTTTGAAACATCCTTCATAGGGGCATCAAGTGGCACAGTCATTTGAGCATCTGACTCTTGGTTTTGGCTCCAGTTGTGATCTCAGGGTCACGAGATCGACTTCTGGGTCTGGCTCCATGCACAGCGCAGAATCTACTTGGGATTCTCTGTCCCTGTCCCTCTGCCCCTCCTGCTCGTGCTCTTTCTCTCTCTCTCTGAAATAAATGAATAAATCTTAAAAAAAAAAAAAAAAAAAGGAAGAAAGAAAGAAATGTCTTTTACAATAAAACAGCACCCCTCCTCCTGATTGAGGACCTGGTCACGGATCATGCATTTTATTCGGCAGATAGAGCCATCCACTTTAATCTAGAGTAGTCCTGCTTTTCCTTCTTTGCCTTTTTTGTTTGTTTGTTTTCCTTCTTTGCCTTTTTTGACATTGAAATTCTTAAAGACTCCAAGCCAGTTTCTTTTTTTTTTTTTTTTAATTTTTTAAATTAACACATAATGTATTATTTGCCCCAGGGGAGCAGGTCTGTGAATCGCTGGGTTTACACACTTCACAGCACTCACCATAGCACATACACTCCCCAATGTCCATAACCCAGCCACCCTCTCCCTACCCCCTCCCCCCCGGCCACCCTCAGTTTGTTTTGTGACAGTAAGAGTCTCTTACGGTTTGTCTCCCTCCCAATCCCATCTTGTTTCATTTATTCTTTTCCTACCCCCAAACCCCCTATGTTGCATCTCAACTTCCTCATATCAGGGAGATCATATGATAGTTGTCTTTCTCTGATTGACTTGTTTCATTCAGCATAATACCCTCTAGTTCCATCCATGTCATTGCAAATGATAAGATTTTGTTTCTTTTGATGGCTGCATAGTATTCCATTGTATATATATACCACATCTTCTTTATCCATTCATCTGTTGATGGACATCTAGGCTCTTAGAAAATAGAATGTTCTATTTAGAAACATTTAGAACATTTAGAAACATTTAGAAACAATAGAATGTTCTATTTAGAAAATAGAATGTTCTGTTTTCTTTTTTCTGAGAGTTTCCTGTACATAGACTTAGGTCAGACATTTTTGGTAAGAGTGCTACCTATGTGGTTCTGTGTGTTTCTCAGTGGGTCACACAGGAAGCCTGTGATCCGTTGGTCCCATTATCGATGTTGCTAAATTCAGTCTTCACTTGATCAGGGTGGTGTCCACCAGCCTCTCTGTGCAATTATCTTTGGTTCTTTGTAAACAGTAGCAGACCACGGGGTGGGGGTGGGGGTGGGGAGATAGTTTGAGACAGTGTATATATTCTGCTTTGCAGGAACTTCTCAGGCGGTGGTTTGATGGCTCTTGCCTGAATCAATGATTACCTTGGTGGTTGCAAAGTGGTGATTTTTCTAATTCTTTCATTTCTTCTACATTTGTTAAGTGATATTCCTTTGTAAGGAAGAGCTCCCCTATTCTCTCCAGTGATCTGTCTGTATTTAAATACACATACACATATACATAAAAACACATACATAAAACAATCATGATTTACATGCTGGTAGCTAATGGTGGATTCTTCCTCACCTTCCGTCATCCTATAGTTAGAAACCCTGGTTATTAATAACATGCATACATTAGTCTGAACCATGCGAAATTACTCTGTGTGTGTGTGTGTGTGTGTGTGTGTGTGTGTGTGTGTGAAAGCAACATCAACACTATTTTACTCATTTGCTATGCTGGCACCATTACCCAAGGCAAACCTACCACGTAAACCATTGGTCTTACTGTAGGCTGACAAATGCTGCTCAGAAGTTCCTTGGATGAATTCTTTTTCATTCAGTGTGATTACACGGTCCATTTCTACTTTTCAAATATGATCAAAGAGCACGCAGTGGTGGCCGTTGAGGTCCAGGTGACACCCGGACGGCGAGAAGTCTGAGTGAACTGTAACTTGTTTTCTCCACGGTGTGCAGCCTTTTTGCTTCCTTTATGCGCAGAGATACCCTGGGGAAGTGCTTCTTCCTGCGCGTGGAAATTACTCTCCGAGGAGCCACCTACAGGATCTCGTTTAGTGACACGGACCAGTTACCCCCGCCTTTCCGAATTGACAACTTTTCTAAGGTATCGAGGGGGGTCGTGAGCCAGTTTGACTGTTGCATATGCGGGAAGGCCGTGTACGTATTGCCTTTAAGATAAGGAGGAAATGCCTTCTAGACTTGGGTTGGGAAGAAACTATATGGGGCTCTCTGCAGCCAGACAACCGTAGACATCCTTACCCTCAGGTGTTTTCTGCTCATTAGTTTGATTGCTGAGCAGCCTTGTCCGGAAGTGACTTCTCAGCCCCCCACAGTCATCCTGACTGGATCGTCTGGGGGACATTCCGTACAGAGAGAGGACTCAGAATCAGCTTGTCCGCTGACAATGGGAATGGGCACTCTTACTGTTGCGTCGTTACAGTGAACATTTTTTGTAAATCTTACAAGGAAAGACAAAATGGAAATCAGAAGAGGCTCGTTTAAATTATGCCTTTGAGTAACAACGGTCTTATAATATGTGACTTCCCAAAGCTGAATGCCAGAATTTGTTTTCTTTTCTGTGTTCAGAGTGGATCATGGGGGCGAGGGTTGGGGGCGGTGAGAGAAGAGGAGATGGCCTGTGTCCTTCAGCTTGGTACGGTTGGGAAGATGATTAGAAAGGCATTTGGAGAGGCTAGAGGACTATGCTTTTGACTGTGGTTTTGATCCATGTGGGATTCACTTGGGCAGGATCTGGAGCCTGAGCCTGGGGAGCCCTGACTCACTCTCCAGTGACAGCACTCTGAATGAAAGCCCTCTTTTTCCTCTGTGCCATTACCATAGGTTCCAGTGGTCTTTACTCAGCACGGTGTAGCTGAACCCAGACTCCGAACCGAAGTGAAGCCCATGACGTCATTGGATTATGCCTGGGATGAACCCACCCTGCCTCCTTTCATCACACTCACTGTGAAGGGGGCGGGCTCCTCCGAGCTCAGCTGCAGCATGAATGATTTTCAGGACAACCGACAGCTCTATTACGAAAACTTCATTTACATCGCTGCTACGTATACATTCTCGGGGTAATTCTGGGTTAAACTACAGTTCTCATAAAGCAGAAGGCTCTAATTATTAACTGGTTTTAGATTTTAAGCAGTTCTCAAAAGGCCCAGAGGATGAAGGAAGATTCCTTCCATTCTTTACCAAATCCTAGGCTCAGGGTCTATCTTGAGAGGTCTTAGGCTAAACCCTTGTCTTCTGGCTAGATTAAATTTATCCAAAGAGGCAAGACTGTTCTTTTTTTAAAGATCTCACCAATAATCCGTTCTGGTATTTAACATTCCTCCCATAAGGTATTATTCTCATATCCTCATGTTTTAAGGTGGTATTTTTAATGTATTTTTTAAACTTCTTGGTATTTTTATCTTTCTTCTCATTTGAAACTGACTGACCTTTATCATAATTATTCAATCGTCATTCTGACTCCCCTCTCCCATTGAGATTACTGGTCATCACCGATAGCCAACCAGAGTAGCTCAACTTGACAGTAATTCTGGCCACCTGAGAACTGTAACCTTCACTGTCCTCTGACTAGTTGTATTTAGGAAACTCAGGTGAGGAATAGCAAGTTTATTCCAATTCCAAGAATATTCCAATTCCAATTGAATTCCAATACCAATTCCAATTGGTACATAGAGATTCAAAACACCAGGCTTTCAAAAACTGGTCATTCCAGCAAAACGTAAATACAGTTGATTGTTTCTGTGCCGGTTATGGGGCCAGTTTTAAAGTTTACCTGTGGGAAAAACAGGGAAAAGAGCTAAATCTTTAGCATGACAAATACAACTCCCCCATTGGATAGGACATTTAAGGTCAGATCCCTTACCAAAATGTTCTGAATAACTTTGCTTATGAATGATATTTTTGTATGCACCTGAGGCTCACAAAATTATCTCCGGGTCTGGTTGCACTTCTCGCCCACCTAGAGCCCAGATTTCACTAGCAATGAATGAATTGAATGGGCATCTTTGCTTAGAATCATCATTCTTTTCCTTGTTTGTTACGGATCTCTTTGGAAATACTGGTGCTGGGTTGTTTATCTTGTTGTAATTAAGTCAGGCTGCTTGTTTCTTTTAAAGATTATGGCACTCGCCAGCATGACGTGCTTAAGGTTTTAGTGCCTGAAAAACCAGTTCTTAATCTGGTTGCTAATCATGTTTTTCTCTTTATGTTCTCATGTGAAATTCCAGTAGTTATTACGCTCTTTAACTGAAGACTCCTTGGGTGATTGTGAGTTTAATGGGTTGGGCAGACAGGGAACAGATAAAGCGAGAGGTTCCTGGGAGTTTTGGTGTGGGGAGAGGTTGTACCATGCTTTGGCATATTTTAGACACGATTTCTTTGCATTTTTGCAGAGAACAAATGCTGAGGAAGAGACTAGTTTTGTTTTGGCTTTTAATTTCAGTCGAGGTGAAATGCACACAACATAAAATTAACCATTTAAAAACAAACAGTTCAGGGACATTTAGTGACATTTAGTGTGTTCGTGCTGTTCTGCAGCCACCGCCGGGTCTTGTTCCAGAACATTTGCCTCAGCCCAGGAAGAAACGCCCCGCCCATGAAGCAGTTACTCGGCACCGACCTCTTACTCCCCAGCCCCTGGCAACCACCAGTCTGCTTTCCGTCCCTAAGAATTTACCAATTCCAGATATTTCACATAAACGGGATCATAAATATGTGACCCCTTCTATCTGGCTTCTTTCACTTAGCATGATGTTTCCCTGGTTCATCCACGCTCGAGCGTGTGTCAGAATTCCCTTCCTGTTGTGGCCGAGTAATGTTCCGTTGTATGGACATACCCCACTCTGGCGTCCATCCCTCTGCTGATGGACACCGGCGTGGTGTCCACTTTCGGCCGCTGTGGAGGGGGCTGCTGTCAGCATGCCTCTGCCCATGTGTGTTGGAGTACTGTGTCCAGTTCCTTGGTGTATCCACCTAGGGCCGAAATTGCTGGGTTCCATGGTGTTTCTATGTTTAACTTTTTGAGGAACTGCTCTCCTGTTCTCCGCAGCAGCTGAATCACTGTGCCTTCCCACTAGCAGTGGGCAAGCGTTCGGCTTCTCCACAGCTCCCCAACACTTGCCGTTTCACAGGTTTTTGACTGTAGCCTTCCTACTGGGTGTGTAGTGACTTCTGCTGGTGGTTTTGATTTACGTTTCCTTAATACCTCAGGATGTTGAGCTTTTCGTGTGCTTATGGACCATTTGCGTATCTCTGGAGAAATGTCCATTCAAATCCTTTACTCGTTTTTAATTTTTCTTTTTTTTTTTTTTTTGCATCTTGTTGTTGAATTTGAGTCCCTTGTATAATATGGATACAAATTCTGTATGAGCTCTATGATTTGCAGACATCTTCTCTCCCGTTCTGTGAATTGTCTTTTTACTTCCTTGTTAGTGTCCTTTGAAGAGCAGAAGGTTCTAATTTTGTTGAAATCTAATTTATGTGTTTATTTTTGTCACTTGTACTTTTTTGGTCATGAAAACTAGTTTTTCACTCCGAATTTCTGGTCCCTTTTTGATGATAAAGATTAGTGGAAACAGGAGAATAATCTAAATAAAATCTTATCAAAATACCCCAAAGTGTAGCTAGCCTGCAGCATTCCATAAAGCTTAGGATTCTTAAGCCATGGAGAAACACAACACGATCGAGTTGGAAGCAGGTGATTATAAACCCTTTGTTTTCTTTTCATCCTAAAGGGACTTCTGATTTCTTGCCAAGCCTTGGGGAATGCAGTGATGCTGATCTTCTCTCTGGCAAAGAGCAGAGCTAATTCTTGGACGCTTGGAATGTCTGGCTTAATTTGGGGGGGAGGCTCTAAGGATATATAGTCATTTTTTTATGTCTGAATTTTAAGGCACTAAAATCGTCAGGAGAGGGGGAAATATCAGTATGTCTTCTGACAAATGAATCTTTGAACTGTACAAGAAAACAGCACAACCTTGATCTTTCTACAACTTGAGTTAGACTTTTTCTTCTGTGATTAAAAAAAAAAGTTTCCTCTTTATAGATGAGGTTTTGAGCCTTTTAAGCATTTGCATCTGAGTTCTTGAAGACACGCGTGCGTGTATGGATGTGTGCATTATTGTTTTAATTCTAGTTTACAGGAGGGGACCGGAAGGCCCGGGGCCTCCAGCAAGACCACTGCATGTGCGGAGCTTGTCTTGGATGTCTCCCCAAAGACACAAAGAGTCATTTTAAAGAAGAAGGTAAGAGAACCTAGCACTTAAAATTTAGAAGAGGAGTTTTTTAGCCCTGCAGGGGATTCTGGTCATCCTGTCCAGCCCCTCCTTGTGCACAGGGAAGGAGCGGAGGCAGCCTGGATGGCTTCCTCTGGATGGAAACACTGAGAAGGGACTTTAAGAGGGGGGAGACTGACCAACTGTAATTTTTTGAAAAACACATTTACTTAAAGGCTTTGTTCCTGAAGGTTTTCCATCATGTGAATCACACAATCCAAAAATAACCCTGATAAGTGAATGTCTCTTTACCACCCCGTTGCCCTAATGCCGACGAAGGACACCTTTCATAACCAAAAGTTGTTTTCGCGTCTGTCGGTGGTGTAGCTTAATTTGGATTTGAGTTTATACAGCTCCTCTCAAATTTTTAAACGGGGAGAGGGGTAGACTCAAATCATTTCAAATTTTATACGCCAAATGAAACTTTAACACATGTGTTTTTTCGTTTTTTGTTTTTTTTTTAAAAGATTTTATTTATTTATTTGACAGACAGAGATCACAAGTAGGCAGAGAGGCAGGCAGAGAGAGGGGGAAGCAGACTCCCTGCGGAGCAGAGAGCCCGATGCGGGGCTCGATCCCAGGACCCTGGGATCATGACCTGAGCCGAAGGCAGAGGCTTAACCCACTGAGCCACCCAGGCGCCCCTAACACATGTGCTTTTAATTCACTTTTTATATTCTTAACAGCCGTAGTGAGGTGGTGTAATTCGTACAGCATACAGGCCCCGCACTCACAGTGTATGATTCAGCGGTTTGCGGTGTATCCGCAGACGTGTGCAAGCGTCATCACACTCAATTTCAGAACATTTCATCACCTCTAGAAGGAACCCTGTGTCCTCGAGCTCTTGCCCCATTTTCCTCTTACTTCCCAGCCCTAAGCAATCACTTACCTACTTTCTGTCTCTGTACACTTCCCTGTTCTGGACTTCCATAAGAACGGCGTCTTCTGAGCGGCCTGTTACGCTGAGCCCGATGTGTGCGAGGTTGACCCCTCTGTCACCCTATCAGTACTTCTGCCTGTATTCTTTTTTTTTTTTTTTAAGATTTTATTTATTTATTTGACAGACAGAGGTCACAAGTAGGCAGAGAGGCAGGCAGAGAGAGAGGAAGGGAAGCAGGCTCCCTGCTGAGCAGAGAGCCCGATGCGTGGCTCGATCCCAGGACCCTGGGATCATGACCTGAGCCGAAGGCAGGGGCTTTAGCCTACTGAGCCACCCAGGCGCCCCTGTCTGTATTCTTATACCAGTTCAGAATCATATAATCCAGATTCGCTTGCAGTGTTACCGCACTCTTTGCGGAAGGCTGTGCCTATGTGTGAGATGCATTTTGGAAATAAGATTTGGGAACGGTGATGACTAAAGAGACCATGAGGCATAGTAATTGAAAGTAACTGAAAGGTCTGGAGGCTTTTATTGGGACTTCTGAAGACGAAAAACTTTGAAAAGCAGTAATCCAAAAATGAAAAGCAGCAAGTCCAACAGAAGTCAAGTGAATTGAAAAAAATGGCAGAGCCCTTGGAAATGATGGTGTCAGATGGTTTTCCAAGAATGCTCAAGCTGATGAGCATGTTAGCATGAAAGGAGACAAACTCAGAAGTAAGGTGATTTGCCAGCTGGGATTCGAGCACCAGGTTTGATCAGCAGAACAGGAATGATAAATAACTGTAATTTCCAAGGGCTGGGTGACTGTGAAGCAGACAAAAACAGACTTTTTTTTAATGAGGTAGGAAAAACGTTTTGAAGAAGATATTATAATTTATATAACATTTTTACTGCTGTTAATTTCCTTTGATGGGGATGGAAACTGGTGCGTAGGAGAGCAGACGTAAGTGAGTTACACTGACATCCCAAACTGGGCTGTGTTCCAAGAATTAGCCTTAGGAAATGGTCCTCTGCTCTTCAACTGGAAACCAAGAGTAGAAAGTCTGACATCTTGGGTCCTTGGTTGGTTGCTTAGTTTTTGTCCTTTTACTTTTTATTTTGAAAGAATCTCAAACCCAGAGACAAATAGGCAGAAATTCTGTAGAAGGGATGCTCTGATTCCGATTTGTCCTGTCACTGCTGATGTCATCTTCAGCACTTGATGAAGGCGGTGGCGGCCAGCCTCCTGGACTGTGAAGCAGAGTTTCTCTCTTTCCCTCGCATTTAGTAAATACTTTGTGGACAGGTACTTGGAGACCCTGTGGACGTCCTGATCGTCATCAGCTTTTCTGTGCATTATGTATGTGTATTGGCTTGGACTGGCATGATGGGGTACTGCAGACTGGAGGACTGGCACCATGGGAATTCATTTCTCACAGTTCCTGCAGGCTGGGAGGGCCAGGATCCGGGTCCTGGCCATGTGGTTCTCTGCTGAGGGCCCGCCTGTAGACATCTGCCTTCTCACCGTGTCCTCCAATGGCAGAGAGTCTAAGGGGGAGGCGGGGAGAAAGCCAGCTCGTTGGTGCCTGTCCTTGGATTGGTGCTGATTCCATCAGGAGAGTCCTACCCGTGTGCCCTGATCTAAACCCTATTACCACCCAAGAGTTCTATTTCGAAATACTACATTTCAGAGTGGGTCTCTAACATAAGAACTTGGGGCAGGGGTGTCAGGGTGGTCCGTCGTGTAGTGTATGTTGTCACGGTGGATTCCTCTTCTCTTCAGTGGGTTCCCTGTTACTGTCACAGTGTATTTACACTCAGTCCCCATATTCGCTCAGTGGGAGCTCTTTCATCTTGGGTGTCCTTCTGGCATATGCCCCTCATTCCCTGAACACGTCCGTACTCAGTAACAGCAGGTTATGCTGCACTTTCCCTGCTGCATGCCGGAATTTGTCCTCCTTCAAGGAGCCCTGACCCCTCCTAGCAGAGAGTGGAAGTTAGAAAGCTAGAACCCGTGCACTAGGTGCACTCGTCGCTACTGCGATGTCCTTTCCAGGCTCTCCCAGGGGACAGAGCTAGGGCTATGCACGGCCTATGTGCACATGCGCGCACGTGCCTGCACCCACGTTGTGATACAGGCACGTGTCCGTATAGAGGATACATGCGTATACACACACACTTTATGTAACTGTTCATATACTTTGCATATTTCTAGATCTCTGTATTTTAAGAACCAGCAGGCCACACTGATATTTCTGATTACAGTCCGATATTACAAATTCGTCCTAATTTTCTCCCTTTCCATATTTGTAAGTGCCTCGTCCAGCACTAAGAACATATTTACTAATTCAGTCACTTCCTCTGAATGTAACCCCGTCTTCCGTCGCCAGAGTTGTGCCTCATCCCCTGTGTAAGCACACCCTGGGATCTGGCTTGGCCTCCGATCCCCACATCCTGGACAGCAAGCACCCTTTTCAAGGCCCCCACCCCTCGCAGGAAAGCTCTTCTCACCTCTCTTGGTCTCTGACAGCCCGCACTAAGCTTCCAGCCTCCCGTCCCTTGGTACGGATCATCACGTGCCTTGGGCTTCAACACCACACCGTGGGCCGCCCACCCCCAAACCCCCCTCCCACCCACCATCACAGTCCCCATGGACTTCTGTCTTCCTCAGTGTCCTCTCAAGGTTTTGGGGCTAAATTGTGAGGGAACCGGGGTAAGGCACTGGAAGGAGACTGGTACATCGCAGATTTTTAAAATGGAAATGTTGGTAGTTTCCAATTCTGATGAGTCTACATGTCAGGGCAGACAGTAGAGGAGTCCATGTATGAAAACTTGATTTCCTCCAGCATCTGTGCTTTGATTCCCAATCTGGAGCAGCTGCAGGATAACTGAGCTGCTTCTCCATCTGGCTTTGGCACCGCCGAGTGAGGTGCGCGCTCACTGCGAACAGCAGTGAGCGCATGGGGGCCGCAGGTGTGCGGCTCAGTGTCCTCTCGTGGCAAGGAGCACACAGGAGAAAGAGCATCATATCTTTCTGGCTTCGTGTTTTGGTTTTGCCCCTTAAAGACATATGATATCTGGTATTTCGCATTCCTCACGGAGCCTCACTTTCTTACTGATCCAACAGGTTCGTGAGAAGAATCAACTGAGATGAGGTATGGAAAGTGCCAGGCAGAGAATCGTAGTCATCCTAGCACAGCAGACATTTCGCGAGGCCGCCCTGGGCCAAGTGCCTTCTGTTCGTTACACTTACCGCAGGAACCCCACAACATAGCTTCATTTCCCCCTTGGACAGATCCGGAAACAGAGGCTCTGAGAGGTTTAGTGACCTGTCTGAGGTCATTCAGCTGCTAATCGGTGCCGCTGGACTTCGGATCTTGGCCTTTGACTCTGGTGTTCATAGAACTTCATTAGTTTTGACTCTGTGGAATGTCACGCAGAAGCTTTTAGACGGGCAGCCTGGTCCCCAGGACCCCGTGTGCAGTCCCCACAAGGGTTTGTTGCTGGGGAGGAGCTCCCGGCCGGTGAGAGTGGATGTGGTCCTGACAGGGCTAGCTGGAGTGCCTTCTAGAGGTGAGGGGCTGCTGCCCTAGAATATCTGGGTTGCGTTAGGCCCCGTGAGCGAAGTAGTTAAGCCTGTTGGCTTTGAAATCAGGCTGTGGAGATAGAATCCTCAGCCCTCCACCTGATGGTTATGTGACCACACCACGGTTTCTTCATCTCACTGAGCCGTAACTTTCTCACCTGTGAGTAAAGATAATAATGGGATATACGTCATTGGATTGTTTTAAGGATTAAATGAGTTACTACGTGTAAATCCCGGGGATCGGTAACTGGCACATGGTAAATTCTCAATAAGTATTATTATTCTTATTACTTCTTGAATATAATGGATTTTATAGAATTCCGTGGATTGACCTGGAAATCCAAGAGCTGTTTATAAAGCATTCCAGAGGAGAAACTATATTTAGAGTTAACAGCAGTCAACTTAGTATAACCTTTGAGTTCAGTCAACTTTATATTTGAATACAATCAGTTTATGAATTAGAAACCATCAATGTAGTTGTACTTCCATGATCAACACAGGAAGGGAGAAGACATCTGGTAAATTCTGGTTGTCTGCCAGTTATGAGGATTACCAGTGATCAAATATAAAGACTATCATATATACTTTATATAATTGGATCCCTCTCAAAGGTAAGGGCACCCGAGGGTCACCATCTGGGACAGCAGTTATCCTGGCAGTGCAGCTAATGAAGTTTGGACTGTACCTCAACTCACTAGTTTGCTCAGAAAATACTAAGTATATGAAAAAAACACATCCTTAAAATATGTATTATTTGTAATGTTTGGTTCAAGAGTTCAGCGTGTTTCATCCTAAGTGCAGCTCGGGATTGAGAACAGTGGAAGTTAGAATTAAGCGTGTGTATAATATGGAAAATGTCTCGGACTGTAGTTTCTGCTTGAGAGTGTAGCCCTCGTGTGAGGCTCTTGACATCCTAACCTGAAGCTTGGCTCTGCCTGTGACGGCTTTCTTTGTCCGTGTGTCTCTCTGCCTCCAGGAGCCTGGGAAGCGCTCCCAACTGTGGAGGATGACTGGCACGGGCATGCTGGCCCACGAGGGCTCTTCGGTGCCTCACAACCCCAATAAGCCCTCTGCAGCCCGCTCCCCGGAGGGCTCCGCCATCTTGGATATCGCTGGGCTCGCGGCAGTAACTGACAACAGGTACTTTTCTAGGCAACTTTTGATGTTGCCCCATTGCTTCCAAACTCAGTTTCGGGGGAGATACATACCAAAAAGTAAGCCTGTAAATGAAGTAAGAATTTGTATTTTTTTTTAAGATTTTATTAATTTATTTGACAGATTGATCACAGGTAGGCAGAGAGGCAGGCGGGGGGAGAGGGGAGGCAGGCTCCCTGCTGAGCAGAGAGCCCGATGTGGGGCTTGATCCCAGGACCCTGAGATCATGACCTGAGCCGAAGGCAGCGGCTTTAACCCACTGAGCCACCCAGGCGCCCCATGAGAATTTGTATTTTAAATCTGTATTTTTCTTCAGTAAGAGATCTGTCACATTCCCAAATAGGAATTTTGGGTCTTTATTTTATTTTTGTTAGGCTATTGTTGAAATGCCCATGCAGGTGTTAAAAAAATTTCAAACAATATGAAGGATATGTTATGAAAAAATGAATTATCTCTTCCCAACAAATCTGACTCTCCATTCCTCCCTAGAAATGAGTAGGTTTTTAAAAATATTTTTAAGAATTTTTTTTTAAAGATTTTATTTATTTATTTGACAGAGAGAGAGATCACAAGTAGAGAGGCAGGCAGAGAGAGGGGGGTAGCAGGCTCCCCGCTGAGCAGAGAGCCTGATGTGGGGCTCAATCCCAGGACCCTGAGATCATGACCTCAGCCGAAGGCAGAGGCTTATGCCACTGAGCCACCCAGGTGCCCCTCTTTTTAAGGATTCTTGTTAAATATTTCAAAAGCAGAAATAAACTATTGAGAGAATAAATGTGTTTTTATGACCAACTCCTTGGGTTCGAATGAGTTACCAGGGACAAATAAGTTATTCGACTTGCCTGTGCCTTAGTTTCTTTATGCAGTCAGTGTATTTTTTTCCCAGTTGATACCTTACGCACTTCCAAAAGGACTTTACATGACTTACAAGTGAAAACCCAACATAAAATAAAGGTAATTGAGAATTAGGGGCGCCTGGGTGGCTCAGTGGGTTAAAGCCTCTGCCTTTCGCTCAGGTCATGATCCCAGGGTCCTAGGATCGAGCCCCGCGTCGGGCTCTCTGCTTGGCAGGGAGCCTGCTTCCTCCTCTCTCTCTCTCTCTGCCTGCCTCTCTCCCTACTTATGATCTCTATCTGTCAAATAAATAAAATCTTAAAAAAAAAAAAAAGGTAATTGAGAATTAAATAGAAAAAACCCTCTTGAAAATATTTTCAGATTTAGTGTACAACCCTTCTCAAACTGCGTGACAGCTGCTCGCTGTGGGAATGCAGGGACTGGATTATTACAGCTGTTGTGAATCCTTAAAAGTACTGATACTTCTTTGTGTCCTCCTGTTCGATGCTTCCCATTTTGCCTTATTCCTCTTTCCTCATGAAGAGACACCTCGCTGCCATGGGATTCAGGCTGCCCGCCCATTGGGTTTTAAGGGGGAAGGATGTTGGAAGAAAGAAGAGCAAAACCGACCCCGATACTCTGTTTAGGCCTCATACTCGACTCGAAGACTCACTGCATTTCCCTGTGTTGCAGATACGAGCCGCTGATGCTACGCAAGCCCGATCGCAGGCGAAGCACGACTCAGACATGGAGTTTCCGGGAAGGAAAACTGACCTGTGGGCTGCATGGGTTGGTTGTCCAGGTCAGTAGTGCTTGACGCCCTCCGCTGCAGCAAGGAGTGCTCTAACCTTCTTTGAATACAAGTCTCAATTAAGATAAATACACTGGAAGGGGGAAATCATTACAGAGCGAATATGCATTGTTTCATTATAGTCCGGAAGATCAAGGAACTTCTGTTGTGCATCTGTGTGTATTTACAGGGAAAATATTCTTAAAGGTGGTATATGAGAAATGTATTGGGAATGGTTGCCTGTAAGTAATGGGACCTTTTTTTTTTTTTTTTGGCTTACCTGTATTATTTTTCTTTGGTGATCTAAATTACCTGTATGGGGTGCCTGGGTGGCTCAGTCAGATAAGCATCTGCCTTCAGCTCGGGTCGTGACCCCAGAGTCCTGGGATGGAGCCCCACAATGGGCTCTCTGCTCAGCGGGGAGTCTGCTTCTCCCTCTCCCTCTGTCCCTCCCCACTGGTGCTCACTCGCTCTCTCTTTCTCCCAAATAAATAAATAAAAGCTTTAAAAAAATTACCTATGTAATTTTCAAAAAAAAGAAAAAAATGCCAGCTAAAAGCCCAATGCTAAGTTACGTGGATTAATTTTAGGCCTGTGGAATTAATCCAATATCTACACCAGTCTTCTGTGAAGTGTTCTAGCTGCATTTTCTAGATTCTGTTTATTTCTGCATTCTTAGTGGTGCCCAAATAAGTGTTTAATTATTGTAGCGAATGTCAGAACGAAGATGGCTGTCAGTTTCCTCTGCCCTGGAGAACAGTCTGTCTCGTGATAAATCACCAGGGACCTCATAAGCAATGTTCACATATTTAGAAAATGACCAGGAGATTGGATTTTCTGCCCTTCTTTTGGCTTCAGGCCAGAAATAAGACCCTGGATCTGGAGTAAGTGGGTGGGAAGTTGTCACAGAGGTTTGGGCATATCGCTGAACGAGATGTGTGACATGGTGCAGTTTCTGCTTCAGCCCAGGGCTCCACCCAAAGGGTAAACACGATGGCATCGGGCCCCAGTGTAGAGGACCCTTAGCGTGTTTGTCCCTGGTGGACACCAGGCTGGCCCTCCACAGTGGGAGGTTGTTCTCCAGGGCAATGAGCAAAATTGGAAGGAGCCTCTGCCTGCTATTTGGTGAGATTTATTTTCTTTTATCTCCCTTGCCCTGAGCTTTTTCTGTCAAACCCAAGCCGCTTACTTCTATGAAGCGCACATCTGGAATGGATTTGTGATTTTCAATTAGCAATACAATTCAGGCTTCTGGAGGCAAGAGAGGGCGCGTTGTAATTGTTGGGCCCCGGGTCTGACCCGGACTTCCCTGGACTTCCCTTCCGGTTTGTTCCTAAAGCCCATGGAATTCGGATTCTCGTAGAGCAGACCCCCGCCCCCATCCTTTGCTGGTGTTTTTTGTTTCTTGAATCTAGTTCATCATTTCTGTGGTTGTGAGTGACGCCATAATAACAGTATTCAGCTGAGCAGGGTGTGCTTTGGTTAGGGAAATAAGCTTGTTTTGCTCTTATTACTCTAAATAAAGTAACCGAAGGCATTAACCGTCTGCCACCACTGTCCTGAGAAGGTTGTGTATGTACTTTCTTTCCGAACTTACAACAGTCGTAAAAAGCTTTCTCCGTGTTGAAATCTGTTCTGTAAACCCAACTCAGAGTTTCCTTTTCATTACTCAGTATTTAAAAATTAACAATGGGGATCAAGACACACTGGCCGCCATTATCTTCTCTAGCCCGGTATCTGCTGTCCCATAGGCATGGTCCCAGAGACTTCCGTTTTGTTTGGGGCAGATAGCAAGAAGATACTTTCCTCCAAAGGTCTGAGTAGCTGGCTTTCAGATGGCGTTCCCTGCTCTGTTTCATTTTAGAAGAGGCGCCATCGTTTGAATATTTGAGCTCACTGTGCAACTGTTGGCCTGTTTACAGAAGTTTTCAACTCTAGAATTTGCTCCGTATTGGAGCTATTGTACAATATTGTACATTATTGTACAACTATTGTACTAATGTTTTAGATTTTTAACCAAACCTGAATGAGAATACTCAGAGAAATGGGGCTTTGGTACTTTTTTTAAAGCTTATGTTAATGACTGGAAGTTATTCATAAACCAATATACTCTATTCTTACTCAGAATTCCCTAAATTCCTATAGCATAACTTTCCATCTTGCCCAGGTAATCCTCCTGGTTTTCATCTTCAGTAAAACTGAAGAAACAGTAAATGCTTTGTTAAAAATTGATCATGACCCTTCAAAAGAGAATTTAAATTTGATAACTTGCTTCAGATGACATGTTACATTGTCAAAGTCAGTTCCTTTCTTTAGCTTTCATGTCTTTATTCTTTTAGGCCAAAGGAGGGCTTTCCGGTTTGTTTGATGGAGCTGAAGTTGTTCTTGGTCCTGACACTTCCATGGAGCTTCTGGGGCCAGTTCCTCCTGAACAACAGTTTATCAACCAAAAAATGAGGCCTGGTTCTGGAATGTTATCCATCCGAGTCATCCCAGATGGGCCGACCAGAGCACTCCAGGTGATGATTTATCATAAGAACTGACGTGAATCTCACTGTGCTTTCCCCCCACACATTGGTTAGTCATTCTGCAAATATTTATTGAGACATTTATGCTGGCTATGAGGATAGGATGTCCTCGTTTATAAAATAGGGGCAAGACCTACTTCACAAAGTTGTGATAAGAATTGAAGTATAAAACATCATAAGATGATATTAGAAAAAAGTATGAGAATTAAAGAAGGCAATGCCAAGAATGGTACATATTATTATTATCAGTCACTATATATTACTTAAATCTTTAATTGATATATTAACAACAAGATACATGAAGTCCTGGGTCAGACCATGACAGTACTATGTAGTGAAAGCAGGACTGGAGGGTGTTCTGCAGAATGTACAGGAAGGATCCGTATTCCCAGACTTGGAGGCTCCCTAAGAGGAGTAGTATTTAAGCTGAGATCTAAAGGTTGACTGAGAGGAGTTAGCCAGATCACCAGGGAAGGTGCAGGGGCTGCACGCTAATGAGAAGAGTGTTCATTCAGCAGTTTTTTACTGAGCACTTACTAGGGCCAAGCGCGGTTCTTGGTACTGAGCACAGACTACTGAACAAACACACAAAACCCTCTGCGGTCTGGGAACTCACATTTTGGAGAGGTAAACAAATTGTAAGCAAAAAACATAATAAGGAAATGATGTAGGATTTGGGAAGTTGATAAGTCGAAGGCCTGGAGTTGAAAGGGAGTGGCCCAACAGGCACAGAGCGCGTGCTCCGAGATAATGCTGGAGACAGAAGCAGGGCCAGATTATTAAAAGTCTGACACGTACTGCAAATTTTGTGGTTTTTCTGTGGCAATGAGGAGTCAAGGAATGACGAGTTTTGGACTTGTTAGTATATGCTGTCTACATGAAAATGTCTAGGAGTCAGTGTAAATGTGGGTCCGGTGCTCAGGGGAGAGATCTGTGCTGGAGATACGGGTTTGTCAGGGCCTGGGGTAATTAGAGGGCTGAGGAAGAAAGGCGAGATGCAGGTGGCGTGTGACAGTGACCTCTCCGGGCCAGTGTGTCATAATCCACAATCCCTCTTGTAAAAGCACCCTTCTTTTCAGGCAAACTTCAAATGTAGTGATCTTAAGGTTTGTCTATTTGGATTTGACCAATAATTCTAGATCACCTGTCTATACCTAGTGCCCCAAATGATGCTCTCGAGGTCTGTAACTTGGCTTTTGCCCTATAGACTTAAAACCAAGTTTACTTCATTATTACCCAAGTCTTAGTTGGCAGCACTTCTGAAAGCATTAACTTCCACAGGATTATTGAGCACATAGTGACTTTTGACCTATACAGTCGGTATTGAATGGGTTTCATTGTGGAAGTATGAGCTCTCTTACTACAGTGTTTTATTTGACTTCAGATAACAGATTTCTCCCAACGGAAAAGTGACCGTTCATCATATGAAATGGATGAACTTCCTGTTACCGAGCAAGAGGTACAGAAATTAAAGAATCCAGACACAGAGCAGGAATTGGAAGTAAGTTTTAAGTATTGTAAATTCATTTCTTTATCATTAGTTTTTTAGAACTTTGCTCTATGTTTTTCTCAGTTTTAGACCTCTTTTTTCTGTGCCCTCTGTGAATTCTAAATACAGCTCTTGCCTCATTATGTCATCACAACATGAATGTGTGAATTTGTTAATTAAATGACAGCTAAAATTGAATCAGAATGGGATAATATATGAAAGTAAGATAACAATAAAGAAAACGAAACTTTGAAATTTATATAAGGTCAGGAATAAGCAAACTAGAGTTGTTGAGGGCCCCCAGTTTTCTCTTGTCGTCTTTCTTCCTCCCTTGTTTGGGCGTTAGAAAGTGAAGAGTTTGAAATGGAACATCAGTTGAACATGAAAATGTATACTAGGGCACCTGGGTGGCTTGGTTAAGCATCTGTCTTCGGCTCAGGTCATGATCCATGTCCTGGGATCAAGCCCGGCATCGGGCTCCCTGCTCAGCGGAGAGCCTGCTTCTCTCTCTCCCTTTGCTCCTCCCCTTGCTTGTGCTCTCTCTCTGTCAAATTAATTAAATCCTTAAAAAAAAAAGACATATACTTACTGAGTATTTATTTAATAACTTAAAAAAAAATAACCTGTATGTAAAGCACTGTGTCAGAGATTATGGAAGTCCAGTGAATAGCGTACTAAAAGCTTGAGTCCCAAACAGGGAGAAAGATTCTCTAACAGGTCTTTTCCTATAATGAAATGCAGAATGTCCTCAGTGCTCCGAGAGAGGTATTATCATATCATATCACTTTGGAGCTCTGGACGGGGTGGGCACTGAGTCTAGAGAGAATGGCGCCTAATGAGAGACTGGAGTTGGATAAGTGGTTTGCACCTGCTCAGGGGTGAAGCAGAGGGATTTAAAACCATGTGTTTCCCTACACTCTCCTATCTACCTTGCCCTCTGTTTCAACTGGGTTGTATTTTGGTTTTCTTTCAGGTGCTCGTGAAGTTAGAAGGTGGAATTGGGTTGTCCTTAATTAATAAAGTCCCAGAAGAACTGGTGTTTGCAAGTCTTACAGGAATCAGTGTGCATTACACGCAGCTGGCAACAAGTCATATGCTTGAGCTCAGCATACAGGATGTGCAGGTAATGGGGGCAGTTCAGAACTTGTTAAACCTCCTTGTGTTTTGCTGAGCACCTAGCCAGATCCAGTGTTTGGTGGCCTAAAAACACTAATGCTCTGGCAGAGATACCTTATTATGGCCTTCAAAAAATTATTCTGTGAAAATAATTGTTGTCGTCTGTGTTTGTCTCACTGGTGTTTCTGTATAGTAGCCAGTGACTTGGGTGATTTAGTCAAGGTGGCATGGAGGAAAGTGGCCCGTGGTCCCCCATTCGCCAGTAGGAAAAAGTAACAGGAAATCATGGAACATCATTAGAGAAATTGAAGTTCATTGCAGGGAGAAAAAATAAGAGAACTGGACTTGCGCTTCTGGCCAAAGTGTACTAATAGGGAACCAGGTTTACTGTCCTACCTGAAGCAGCCCCCGAGTCCAGATAAAATAAGGAAACAATAGGTTCAAGGCCCTGTAAATCAGGCACTGAAAGATAGTGACCCTTGAGAGGTGGGAAACAAAAAAGCTGAGCCCTGCATTCACCTCAGCTTACTGCCTTGAGAAAGTTTCCAGGCCATGGCACTGGGAGGGGAGACGAAGACAGAGCCCAGTAGAGTGAATGAGTTGAACAGGCCAGGCAGAGAGTCTGGAGACCGAGGCATCTAGAGTTTCATGGGGCAGCATACCTGGGAGGAGCCTGCTGCACAGAAAGAAGACTCAGGAGATCTCCGGAGGGGTTCTCTGAGCATTCAGCAGAGGACAGATTGGTGCTGCATGTAAGGAAACTACCATCTGAACCATCCATGAGGATCTCGCAGGGACAGCATCTGCTGCTCACCCAGGGCCGGGGATGGGCTTTGTTCCCCCAGCCAGACTAGAAACACTAATAACATATGTGACATTGGGAAGAGTCTTCCAAAAAATCTTGCCTTCATAGTGAACTATAATTAGCCCTTGGCTGAGCACTGTTCCAGACCCACCTAACAAATCATAAAAGGAAAGTCTGAAAGGATCAATCTGTTTCCAAGTAGTTTAACTGTATCCCTGAACAAAGCTCAAGATTTAATGGAATGCAAAAATACCCAGCACCCAACAAAGTAAAATTCACAATATCTGGCATCCTGTCAAAAATTACCAGGTGTGCAAAGGGGCAGGAAAACACAATATATAATGAGAATAATCAGTTGAATGGACCCAGAGCTAACGCAGATGTTAGAATTTTCAGAGAAGGACATTAAAACTGTTATTATAACTGCATTGTACATGTTCAAAAAGTTAAGTAGAGACATAGAAGATATAAGAAACTCAAACTTCTAGAGATTAAAATGAAATGAAAAACACTGCTTTCAATGAATAGCAGATGACACAGTACAGAAAAAAAAAGATTAGTGAACTTGAAGATATAGCAATGAAAACTGTCCAAATTGAAATGCCCAGGGGAAAATAATCCATAAAAAGAAAATAGCATCAGTGACCTACGGGACACCCTCAAGCAACCTAACATGTGGATAATTGGAGTCCCTGAAGGCCAAGAGTGAGAGGAGGGCATATAAAAAATATTTGAAGAAATCTTGGCCATAAATTTTCCAAGTTTAATGAAAACTAAACTCACAGATAGAAGCTCAAGCACGAACAGAAACACATGCGTGCACACGCATGAAGGAAACTACAACAAGGTACATCATAATTAAATTACTCAAAAGCAGTGATGAGTCATCCAGGTTAAGCAAGACTTGTCACATGCCAGGAGCAAAAGTGAGAATGAGAGCTGACTTCTCATTGGGAATGATGCGAGCAAGGAGAGAAGACAGTAATGTCTTTAAAGTACTGGAAGGAAGAATAACCATCAACCTAGAATTCTATGCCCAGCAAATATATCTTTCAAAAACAAGGGTGAATCACATTTGCCTGGCTACCTGGCAGGGATGCTGTGGCAAGGCAGAGGGCTTAGGTGGCTTGTGTCAGGACACGGAACCGGAGCTTCTGCCAGGCTCCCATTAGGTGCCGAGATGCCTAAGAAAGCTGGTGTGATCAACAAGGGTAAGAATCAGAGCACGGATCCAGGGAGACCACTTCCTCCCTTAGGTCCTGTGGTGGTTGATCCTACATGTTGTGTCACTGTAGCCATCCATGCCAAACCTGGGTCCAAAGAAAATGCTCTAACAGATGTGATGGCGGAAGCTGTGAGTGTGGCCATCGCAGCCCCCTCCCCCCAGCCCTGTCAGAAGGAGAGGCTAATGCCCAGCTCTGTTGGTACCTTTGAACGTCCTGGAGCTCAGGGAGAGTGATGTGGTTTTAGATAAGGGTGGTCAGTCTCATGGAAAAGTGGTGGCCTCCACACTTGCAGAAGGGATCTTGGAGAAATTAAAGCAGCACCCCCCCCCCCCAATAAATAAATAGAAGCAAGTTATGAGAAATACATCCTTGAGAAGCCTTTTATTTCTATTTGTTTTTAAAGATTTTATTTATTTAATTGACAGAGACATAGCGAGAGAGGGAACACAAGCAGGGAGGGTGGGAGAGAGAGAAGCAGGCTTCCCACTGAGCAGGGAGCCCAATGCGGGGCTCGATCCCAGAACTCCAGGATCGTGACCCGAGCCAAAGGCAGATGCTTAACAACTGAGCCACCCAGGCACCCTGAGAAGACTTTTAACTGCTATTAATGAAGAGGCTGTTAAATAGGAAAATATATATCCGTGTATGGAAGAACTTAAAAAAAAATAAATTTAAGAACAGGACTCAAAAAAGAAATAGGAATTTTAAAAGTACTGTATGTTCAATACTGACCCCAGGTAGCTTGGAACGTGCTCGCATTACAAAATAGCAGAGCTGGAAGAGTTCTTCGGGATGACCTCAGTCAGCCTTTCATCCTGTGACGAGGCTTCCGCTCTCCAGAAGTTGAGAGGCTTGTTCAGGATCACTCCCTTTGTGCGGGATGACAGCCGAAACCCAGATCCCTTGACTCCTGGCTGGATGCCGCTTGCCCTGATTTTGTAAATGAAGACATTTCCACAGACTTCTAGGGTTCTGAGGACTGTCTTCTCTAGAGTTTACAAGTGACAGAAGAAAACCTGTCACACTGCTTTGTGGTCTTTATATTTTAAGAGGTTCATCTTAAATTTTTTAAAAGTGCTTTTTTATGTCTTTTTAAAACTCGATGGGGTGTTTTGTGAAAAAGAAAATAAGAATAATCAGGACTTGTAGTTTCATGTTAATTATTTTGGGGAAGTCACTGAATTTTCATCCTCATTGGATGGTAACTGCAAACCTCAAATCTGTAGTTCTTGTGAGTCTCTGAAGATCTTTAAAGGAAGAGGGCCTGGATGCTACTTTCAGTATGCGTAAAAGCCTTTTCAGAAATCGTCTCTACATTAAAGCTTCAAAAGCTAATAAAAAATGAAATAAAAATGTTTTTAGACATACAAAAGCTAAAAGAACTCCTTTCCAGCAGATTCATGCTAAAAAAAAAAATGTTAAGTAACATCATTCAGGCAGAAGGAAATGGTTGCAGGTGGAAATCTGGCTCTCCACAAAGGAATGAGGAGCACCTGAAATGATAAATACACAGGTAAATGAGATTATTTTCTAATTATTTAGATTTCTTTAAGAGAGAATCAACCGCTTAGACAAAACTAATAGCACTGTATTTTAGGGCCTATAAGATGTTAGAGTAAAATGAATGACAACGATAGCATCAAGTTTGGAGAAAAGAAATAGAAGTACATTAACCATAATGTTCTTACGTGCACGGTAGTACGCTGTCATTTGAGCAGAAACTGGTAAGTTAAAGATGAACACTATAAACCCTAAAGCAACAAGGAGCTACAACCAATAGTCCAACAGAAGGAGAAGATGGATAACCCAAGAGAAGGCCGGAAAAGTGGGAAAACGTGGGAAAGAACAGATGAGACAGATCGAAAACAAATAGCAAGATGGTAGACTCCTTCAAACCGAACTGTATCAGTTAAATAAATGTGAATGCTATAAGGACCTCCAGTGGAAAGTCACAGGTGATCAGACTGGAGTATAAAGCGAGATCCAATTAGATGCCTCCTCCGAGGAACACATTGAATATAAAGACACAATAGTTAAAAGAGAAGAATGGAAAAAGACATACCGAGCTAGAACTAGTCATAAGAAAGTGGAAATGGCTTGATTCCTGTCAGAATTGATTACAGAGCAAAGCATATTACCGGGAATAAGGAAGGTAATGTCCTAATGCTAAGAGAGACAGTGTACGAGGACCACATAATGATCGCAGCTCTTTATGTACCTGATCTCAGAGCTTTGAAGTCTAAGAAGCAAAAACTGATAGCACTGAAAGAAGAAATCGAAGTACACAATTATAGTAGAAAATTTCAAGGAGGGGCGCCTGGGTGGCTCAGTGGGTTAAGGCCTCTGCCTTCGGCTCAGTTCATGATCCCAGGGTCCTGGGATCGAGCCCCGCATCGGGCTCTCTGCTCCGCAGGGAGCCTGCTTCCCCCCTCTCTCTGCCTGCCTCTCTGCCTACTTGTGATCTCTCTCTGTCAAATAAATAAAATATTTTAAAAAAAAGAAAATTTCAAGGAGGAGCCAAGATGGCAGAGGAGTAGGGACCCTATTTCCGCCGGTCTGCTGAATTGAGCTGGATATCTACCAGACCACTCTGGCCACCCAGGAAATCAGCCTGAGATGTAAGAAGATATCTCAGGGTCTATACCAACAGAATATCTCCCGTGGCTAGATGTGAGGTATGAAGCAGGGAGCTACGATTCTGCTGACAGATACCAGAAGATAAACGGAAGGGGGAGAGAGCCGCCATAAGCGCTGGCACCAGGAAGGTGAAATAACACAGGAGCGCACAAGCCTCTCGCAACTGGGGCCTGGGCACAGACTTGCAGACCAGGCCGGTAGCCGCAGGGAAAGGACTTTAGGGTAGCCCATTGGACTGAAACCTGGAGCTGCGGGGGTGCACATGTGAACTGGGGGCGGCTGGCGGTTTTAGAAGCACAAAGGGCAAGGGCAAGGGCTGGGAGTGCTGCTGTGGGGCACACAACCCAGGACGCTGGGGTGTTTAGCAGCACAGACAAAAACGGAGTCAGTGTGGCCTGGAGGGCTTTCTGGAGAACAGATTGTACTCGCTCTGTGCTGAGACAGAGGATTGGGCACAGTCACTTCTGCTCTGACTCTCAGAAGAGACACCAAAAGCTGCCAGGGAAAGCTGCCAGAGAACAAAAGCCCCCAAAACCAGTTTTCACTGAGCCTGTCCCCCCAACAGGGGGCAGGGCAATTCTACCCAAACAGGGTTGCCTGAGTAACAGCACGGCAGGCCCCTCCCCCAGAAGACAGGCTGGAAGAACAAGAGGCCGACAACCCTAAGGACCCTATAAAACAGGTGCAGCTTGCTTGGGTTGTGTTCAGCAGAGTTTGGACTCTGTACATTCCCTCAACCACCTCTCACCAGAATGACTAGGAGGAGGAACCCGCAACATAGGAAAGATTCAGAGATTGTGACCTTTGCCACTGAACTAATGGATATGGTTATAAGCAAAATGCTGGAATTAGACTTCAGGGTAACAGTTATGCAGATAATAGCTAGGTTGGAGAAGAACATTAATGGCAACGTAGATTCTCTAAGGGCAGAAGTGAGAGCTGATCTGGCAGAACTTAAAAGTGCTATCAATGAGATCCAATCTAATCCAGATTCTCTTAACAGCTAGGGTAAATGAGGCAGAAGAATGAAGTAGTGATCTAGAAGACAAACTGATAGAAAAGAAGGAGCAGGAGGAGGCCTGGAGCAAACCGCTTAGAATCCTTGAAAACGGAATTAGAGAAATAAATGATGCCATGAAACAATCCAATGTCAGAGTTATTGGGGTCCCTAAGGGGATGGAGAGAGAGAGAGGACTAGAAGATATAGTTGAGCAAATCCTAGCTGAGATTTTCCCTAATCTGGGGAATGAAATAAGCCTCGTGTACTAGAAATAGAACCTCCCCCCTCCAAGATTAAAGAGGGCAGACCGACCCCCAGGCATGTGATAGTGAAACTTGTGAATCTCAAAACCAGGGAAGACATCTTACAGGCTGCTAGGGGGAAGAGATTCCTTCGTACAAAGGGAGGAACATCAGAATAACGTCAGATCTGTCCACGGAAACCTGATAAGCCAAAAAGGTCTGGCAAGATATATTCAGGGTACTAAATGAGAAGAACATGCAGCCAAGAATACTTTATCTGGCAAGGCTGTTATTTAGAATGGATGGAGAGATAAAGAGCTCCCAAGACTGGCAAAAACTGAAAGAGTATATGACCACTAAGCCGGCCCTGCAAGAAGTACGAACGGGGGTTCTATAAAAGAAGAAAGACCCCAAGAGTGATATAGAACAGAAATTTACAGAGACAATCTATAGAAAGAAGGACTTCACAGGCAACATGATGACAATAAAAACACACCTTTCAATAATCACTGCCAACAGGAACAGCCTAAATGCTCCCATGAAACAGCATAGGGTTGCAGATTGGATAAAAAGACATATGGACCCATCCATATGCTGTCTACAAAAGACTCATTTTGAACCTAAAGATACATCTAGACTGAAAGTAAAGAGATGGAGACTCATCTTTCATGCCAACAGACTGCAAAAGAAAGGTAGGATGGCAATCCTCATATCCGACAAATAAGATTTTAAGCTAAAGACTGTAGTAAGAGATACATAAGGACACTGTATCATTCTTAAAGGGTCTATCCAACAAGAAAATCTAATAATTGTAAGTATCTATGCTCCCAACATGGAAACAGCCAACTACATAAGACAACTGTTAATCAAAATAAAGAAACTATTGATAATAATACATTAATTGTGGGGGATCTTAGCACTCCACTCTCAGCAATAGACATCTAGATCATCTAAGCAGAAAATGAACAAAGAAATAAGAACTTTGAATGACACATTGGACCAGATGGACCTCATAGATATATACAGAACATTCCACCCTAAACCAACAGAATATTCATTCTTCTTGAGCACACGTGGAACTTTTTCCAGAATAGACCACATATGGGTCATGAATCAGATCTCAGCTGATACCAAAAGATTGAGATTATTCCTTGCATAGTCTCAGACCATAATGCTTTGAAACTGGAACTCAATCACAAGAAAAAGTTTGGAAGAAATTCAAACACTTAGAATCTAAAGACCATCCTGCTCAAGAATGGGTCAACCAGGAAATCAAACAGGTACTTAACTTAAACAACTCATGGAAACCAATGAAAATGAAAACACATCAGTCTAAAACATATCGGATATGACAAAGGCGGCCCTAAGGGGGAAATACATAGCCAAGCAAAGCCTCACTCAAAAAAACAGAAAAATCCCGAATATGCAAACTATCTCTACACCTTAAAGACCTGGAGAATCAACAACAAATTAAGCCTATCCCATGCACGAGAAGGGAAGCAATTAAGATTAGAGCAGAGACCAACGAATTAGAAACCAGAGATATGGTAGAACACATCCATAAAACTATAAGCTTCTTCTTTGAAAGAGTTAATAAGATCAATAAACCACTGGCCAGACTAATCCAAAAGAAAAGAGAAAGGACCCAAATTAATAAAATTATGAATGAAAGGGGGAAGATCATGACTAACACCAAGGAAATAGAAACAGTCATCAGAAATTATTATCAACAGCTATATGCCAATAACTAAGCAACCTAGAAGAAATGGATGCATTCCTGGAAACCTATAAACTTCAAAGACCGAAACAGGAAGAAATTGACGACCTGAATAGACCAATAACTAGTGACAAGATTGAAGCAATGATCCAAAAACAAGAGTCAAGGACCTCATGGATTCTCTGGGGAATTCTACCAAACATTCAAAGAAGAAATAATGGGAGACTAAAGCAGTTTAAAAGAATAGAAACAGAAGGAAAACTTCCAGACTGTCTATGAAGCCAGCATTACCTTGATCCCCACACTTTACTAAGTAAAGACCCCATCAAAAAGGAGAATTTCAGACCAGTGTCCCTGATGAATATGGATGCCCAGATTCTCAACAAGATCCTAGCTAATAGGACCCAACAGCACATTAAAAAGATTATCCTCCACGACCAGGTGGGATTTATCCCTAGGATGCAAGGGTGGTCCAACATTCGCAAATCAGTGATAGAGAACAAATTTCTAAGAGAAGAGAGAAGAACCACATGGTCCTCTCAATTGATGCCAAAAAAGCATTTGACAAAATACAGCATCCTTTCCTGATTAAAACTCTTCAGAGTATAGGGATGGAGAGAACATTCCTCAATTTCATAAAATCCATCTATGAAAAGCCCAGAGCAAATATTCTCAATGGGGAGAAGCTGAGAGCCTTTCCCTTAAAATCAGGAGCATGACAAGGATGCCCACTCTTGCCACTATTGTCCAACATAGTACTAGAAGTCCCAGCAACAGCAATCAGGCAACAGAAAGAAATGGAAAGTATTCAAATTGGCAGAGAAGAAGTCAAACTCTCTTCGCAGATGACATGATACTTTATGTGGAAAACCCTGAAGACCCCACTCCCAAACTACTAGAATTCATACAGCAATTCAGTAATGTGGCAGGATACAAAATCAATGCACAGAAATCAGTTACTTTCTTTTACACTAACAATGAAACTATGGAAAGAGAAATTAGAGAATTGATTCTACTTACAATAGCACCAAAAACCAGAAGATACCTTGGAACCTAACCAAAGAGGTAAAGGATCTATACTCAGGGAACTACAGGACACTCATGAAAGAAATCGAAGACACAAAAAGATGGAAAGATATCCCATGCTCAGGGATCAGAAGAACAAACATGGTTAAAATGTCTGTGCTGCCCAGAGCATAGTACAGATTGCTATACTTTCAACGCCATCCCGATCAAAATACCATCAGCATTTTTCAAAGTGCTGGAATGAACAATCCTAAAATCTATATGGAACCGGAAAAGACCCTAAATCGCCAAGGAAATGTTGAAAAGGAAAAACAAAGTGGGGGCATCACGTTGCCTGATTTCAAGCTTTACTACAAAGCTGTGGTCACCAAGACAGCATGGTACTGGCACAAAAACAGACACATAGGGGTGCCTGGGTGGCTCAGTGGGTTAAAGCCTCTGCCTTCAGCTCAGGTCATGGTCCCAGGGTCCTGCGATCGAGCCCCACATCGGGCTCTCTGCTCAGCGGGGAGCCTGCTTCCCTTCCTCTCTCTCTGCCTGCTTCTCTGCCTACTTGTGATCTCTGTCTGTCAAATTAATAAATAAAATCTAAAACAAACAAACAACAACACAAAAACAGACACATAGACCAGTGGAACAGAGTAGAGAGCCTGAATATGGACCCTCAATTCTATGGTCAAATAATCTTCAACAAAGCTGAAAAAAATATCCAGTGGAAAAAAGACACTCTCTTCAATAAATGGTGCTGGGAAAATTGGAAAGTATACAGAAGAATGAAACTCGACCATTCTCTTACACCATACACAAAGATAAACTCAAAATGGGTGAAAGACCGCAATGTGAGACAGGAATCCATCAAAAACCTAGAGGAGAACATAGGCAGTAACATCTTCGACATCAGCCACAGCAACTTCTTTCAAGACAGGTCTCCAAAGGCAAAGGAAACAAAAGTGAAAATGAACTTTTGGGACTTCATCAAAATAAAAATCTTCTGCACAGCAAAGGAAACAGTCAAAGACTGTTTCTTGCCTCCAAAGAGGCAACCCACAGAATGGAAGAAGATATTTGCAATGACACTACAGACAAAGGGCTGATATCCAAGATCTGTAAAGTTCTCAAACTCAGCACTCAAAAAACAAATAATCAAGTCAAAATGGGCAGAAGACATGAACAGACACTTCTCCAATGAAGACATACAAATGGCTAACAGACACATGAAAAAATATTCATCATCATTAGGCATCAGGGAAATTCAAATCAACCACACTGAGATACCACCTACACCAGTTAGAATGACAAAAATTAACAAGGCAAGAAACAAATATTGGAGAGGATGTGGAGAGAGGGGAACCCTCTTACACTGTTGGTGGGAATGCAGCTACTTTGGAAAACGTGGAGTTCCTCAAAAAATTAAAAATCTACCCTGTGACCTGGCAATTGCACTACTGGGTGTTTACCCCAAAGATACAGATGTAGTGAAAAGAAGGGCCATATGCACCCCAATGTTCATAGCAGCAATGGCCACGATAGCCAAACTGTGGAAAGAGCAGAGATGCTCTTCAACAGACAAATGGATAAAGATGTGGTCCATATATACAATGGAATATTACTCAGCCATCAGAAAGGATGGCTTTTACTCAACTTTTGCATCAACATGGGTGGGACCGGAGGAGATTATGCTGAGGCAGAGAAAGTCAATTATGTAGTTTCACTTACTTGTGGAACATAAGGAGTAGCATGGAGGACATTAGGAGAAGGAAGGGAAAAATGAAGATGGGGGATATTGGAGGGGAAGATGAACCGTGAGAGACTGTGGACTCTGAGGAACAAATTGAGGGTTTTAGAGGGGAGGAGTGTGGAGGATGGGTGAGCCCAGTGGTGGGTATTAAGGAGGGCACGTACTACATGGAGCACTGGGTGTTATCCGTAAACAGTGAATCTTGGAACACTACATCAAAAACAAATGACGTACCGTATGGTGACTAACATAACATAATAAAAAAAAAATTTCATTACCCTCTCTGAATAATTGTTAGAATTATCAAATAAGCAGCAGTTCATCAAAGGCATACTAGACTTGAATAGTACGACCAAGTAGCCTAATTGACATTTATCCAGCAGCCCACCTAGCAACAGCAGAAAACACGTTCTTCTCACGTGCACAGGAAACATTTCCAAGAGAGACCACATTCTGGACCATAAAACACTTCCCAGGTGCAAAAGGATTCAAGTCACACAGTCTGTTCTCTCATCACAATGGAATTGAAGTGGAAATAACGGAAAGATAGTTGGGAAAATCCCCCAAATGATTGGAAACTAAAAAGCATATTTCTGAATAGCCCAGAGACAGAGGAGAAATCAAAATAGAAATCAGAAAATATTTTGAACTAAATGAAGATGAAAACACAGCATGTCAAAGTTGGTGGAACGCCACTGCAGCTCTACTGAAGGGAGATTTCTAGCACTATTAGAGGAGGATAAAGGTCTGGAAACTGTGAACTCAGGTGTCATCTTAAGAAACTAAACAACAACAACAAATTAAGCCCAGAATCAGCAGAAGAAAGGAAATGAGAATCCCAGTGGAAATCACTGTAGTAGAAACCAGCAACCACAGTGAAAGGAAGGAGAGGAGGAAGGGAAGAAGGAAGTCAAAAGCTGCTTCTTTGAGAAAATTAGTAAAACTAACAAACTTCTAATGAGTTTGAGCAGGAGGGGAAAGAGAGAAGACACAAATTACTGATGCCAAGAAAGGGAAAGGTGCCAGAGAGGCCCGCAACTTGACAATTCTATGGGGATGGAGCTTTAAGGGGAGCTGTAAGCTCATCCCAGCCCCCCACTGGCTGCCTGGGGATGGGGCAGTTGGTGTTTGAGGCTACCATGAACCTGGAGAGGGCAGGTGGGGTGGGAAAGCCACAGAGCTGGCTGTTCTTGCTGAGTTTCAGCTAACTTTCTCTGGTAAGTGACCCCTGGACTGCTGCAAGCCCTTGGTTAATTGTCGAAGCTCTGAAAAGGTTGACTTTGACAGTTTCTGCCCAAATTTTGTGGTCCTGCTATCAAGACAGCTCTTGTCTTTGTAGCCTCGTGTGTGCAGCCCTTCTCTCCAGCCTCCACCAGGATTACTGTGTCCAGGAAACCAGTTCCTGGTAAACATTTCCAGAAGAATCCAAAGATCTAGACCTTGATTCTTTCCCCAGGTGGGGAGCGTGCATTCCTCCAGAGGCTGTGCATTGCGTGCCCCTGACCGGGTGTGCGTCTGCTCCCGCTCACACCATGCACTTCCATCCACCCGAAAGCCCCTTTCAGAAAAATGTTTTTATCATACATCACAGAAAACAGTTAAGGCTAATCACATCTCGTTTGTTTGAGGACAGATAAGAAGTTATTATTTTGTCCTTCTATTTCTTGTCTTTTTTTTCTTCACCTTACAGAAGAGCTCCAAGGAGCTATTTGTGCTTCATGAATTTCATTAACCATTTAGTCAAGAATGTTTGTACTATTAATACCTCTTGACTTAATGTGTGCCATAAATCGTGGAAAATAAACAGGTTTGAGAGTTGACCGTGATTACAGCACTTGGAGAAAGAATGTTTAAAAATAGAAACTATGGGGGCGCCTGGGTGGCTCAGCGGGTTAAGCCTCTGCCTTCGGCTCAGGTCATGATCTCAGGGTCCTGGGATCGAGCCTGCATTGGCTCTCTGCTCCGCAGGGAGCCTGCTTCCCCCTCCCTCTCTGCCTGCCTCTCTGCCTACTTGTGATCTCTCTCTCTCTGTCAAATAAATAAATGAACTCTTCTTTATTAAAAAAAAAATAGAAACTATGGTCCCCATCCTTAGAAAGGATCTAATCTAATTGGGAGAATAACACTAGAATTTGTACCTCTTCCACATCTTGTATCAAGTGTGTTTGCCTCCGTTATCAAGAATAACAGAGAGGTCAGAGTAAGGTGTTTTCTCTCTTGGATGTGACGGGTGATTCATTCACTCTGTAAATTCCTAGGGCATCAGCGGTGTGCCGGGCATGGCACTAGGCTCTGGGGAGAACAGCCATGATTCAGGAGATGAGTTCTGCTCCCATTGGGCTAGCAGGCCAGGGAAGAGGTCAGCCAACAGGGGGAGCAAGCAAGCGAGGCACCTGTGGGAACTGGTCTAAAGAATGCGGAATGCTTTTGAGGTTAAGTGGCCTGGGAAGATCTTCCCAAGGCAGTGAGAGCTAACCTCGGAGGAGGGGAATGAGCGAGCCCTGGAGAAGGCTACTGGGGTAAAACAGCATTCCCTCAGAATCCAGAGACTCTGAGAGAGGAGAGCTGCCCCCTTTTGAGACATAACCCGCAGGCTTGGGTAGAGGGAGGCTGGAGCAAACCTGGAGGGGATTGCTCTGCGCTGAAGGCGGGGCTGTGGGCAGTGGCTACATCATGGAGGCTGTGGCGAGAAGTTTGGTTTCATCCCAAGAGAAAGGGAAGCCTCTGACAGGCGTAAAGGAAGGAGGGACATGAGCTCACTTCGGCTGCTGTGCAGGGAGTACACGGTAGGGGCGAGGATGGAAGTAGGAAAACGTGCTCGTGCTCACGGTCTCTCGCCCTTGTCTCTGCAACTTGAGAGCCCGCAGGTTGGCCGTCCGTGTGATACACTGGAAGGGTCACAGGATTTGGTGCGAGAAGTGCCTGCATTTGAATCCCGAGTCTTCCGCCTCACTAGCTGTGTGAGTGTGGGCAAGTGGTCTAACTTCTCTAAGCTTCTGTTTAGTCTTTTGTAAAATGGGGAGGAAGACTCAGCCTTTAGGGCTGTAGTAAGGGATATGTTCGGTGATGTGTAGGGAGTATACTTAGATGTATAGAAAGCCCATGAACGTTCTCTTTCCTTGTCCTGATATGGAGCTTTGTTGGAAAACAAAGTGGAGGTGCCCGCTTCCTGCAGTGAGCCTTCTGACACCCCTAAACACCGTGGGGTGTAGACAGCGTGCTCCAATCTGGTGCTGATTGGCGTGGATGAATAGAGCAGTCCCTAACGCCACTGACATCATCGTTTCATTCCTAGCACAGACTTGACTTTGGTAAAGGCCACTGTTTCCATTTGGTAGCAGCTGAGCCCCCAGTTCCCTAGTTTTCATGCTCTAGGGTCTGTCCACTTCACTGATAGCCTTTAGTAGCTCTGGGCTTGACGTCAAACAGACGTGGAGTCAAGTTCTAGTTCTGTGAAGAGCCGCTGTGCAACCTTAAGCAAGGGCCTCTCCCCTCAGCTTCTTCATCTGTGCCATGAGGACAGGGATAGTCCTCAGGAGGTTGTAGTAGGGACTGTAGCGGAGCCCGGACTTGAGTGCCTCTGTTGGTGCCTGGCACATGGCACTCACCACACACAAGAGAGCTTCTGTTGTCATTCCGACTACAGTTGTTGCTGGTCTGCAGTGAGGATGCAATTTTACAGCTGCCGCGGAAACAGAGGAAAACGGCAGGAGTCCTTTCCGAGTGTCCTACCAAGGAGGGGACCCCACTCAACGATAACAGAGAGCTGAGAACTGAGCCATTGTCCCTTCTTGTTTTGTCTTGCCGCTTCTTCCTGGGCCAGGTGGACAATCAGCTCATTGGTACCACTCAGCCCTTCATGCTCTACGTGACTCCCCTGAGCAATGAGAATGAGGTCATCGAGACCGGCCCGGCCGTGCAGGTGAACGCGGTGAAGTTCCCCAGTAAGAGCGCGCTGACCAACATCTACAAGGTAGACCACTGGGGGAGGCTGCTGGGCTTGGCACGGTGGCAGGAGCTGATCTGTTTTCTCCAAACAGAGTCTCCAAGTGCGGGGTGTGGCCAGAAGTCATCCCCGCACAGTAAGGCAGTCTGACTTCCTCCATGGGGTAGGGGGCTCACAGCAACTCCTTGTAGCACCCGGAGTTCTCGACTGTGGCTTTGCGCATGATAACGCGGAATCCCCAGGGCCCAGAGTCTGTCTTCATCAGAGTCAAGTCTCTGTGGGAAAGCATAGTATCTTCCAGATTGATCAGGACCAGGTGTGATCCAGAGGTGTTATTAGAATAATTAGAGAGTGGTAGAAGGGGTCTGACCTTGGGACAGACGTCCTCCTGTGTAAGCTGACTTACACTGACTACTAAAAGCACATCATTCAAAAAGTGATGAACTTTCTTCCCTGGAGAAGTTTCCACGTATAAGCGGGCTGATACAGCAGCAAACTCTGGAAAAGTGGGAGCTAAGAGGTTGCTTCCCCTATTTCTGCCCTTCGTCACCGTTACAGTGGGCCTGTGTGCAGCCCTCCAATCCTGCCGCTCCTTCAACTAGCTGCTGTCCACGTGAGCTCAGCACCAGAACACTGTCCCCCGCAGCACATCGGCAAGTGGGATCCTGGCTAAGGGGACACAGATGCCCCGGAAACCAAACAAGAGGGCGGTGAATTGTATATTAAACCTCTTCTGGAATTCTTGGGTAATAGTAGCAACGTAGAGAGAGATGAGCCAGAAATCATTTGGCAGTGTGGTTACAGAATCACATGAGTAAAGAAACTCATTGTGCCACGTCATTTGGGGGCCTTCTTCATGGCCCAGATGAAAGTTCCTTCTGGTGTTTACACTATTAATCAGAATCTCTCCGTCTCTAGCATCTGATGATCACGGCTCAGAGATTCACAGTGCAAATTGAAGAGAAACTGCTCCTCAAGCTGCTGAGTTTTTTTGGCTATGATCAAGCGGAATCAGGTACTGTTGAATATTCTAGATTTGTGTCTGGGAAGTGACCCAAGAATGGCCTTTTCTAGTCCACTTGTGAAAATACGTGGCCTCTGAGTACCCGACAAACTCCCTTCCCACCTCGCAGCCGGAGCCCAGAAGCTGAGGCTTGTGTCTCAGCAGCTTTTTTCCAAGTACGGCCTATTGACGGGGCTGCGGAGGGTGGCTGATGCGGGGCATGAAGGAAGCTTCTTAGAGGTGTCTTGGGGTCCCCAGGAAGCTGCACACTTTTCCTCTTTGTAGTGCATCTGTTGACTCATCTGCTTGAGGATAACAGAAATGATGTTCGTCATTTAGCAAACCACTTTGTTTCCTAACCTTTGTTTAGTAAACAGACTGGGGGCCAAGAATCAGAAATCCCTTCAGCAGTTCCTTTGGTTTAGTTAAGGGAAAAAAAAATTTGACTAGCCTTAACTTCCTAACTTTTTACATCCATGCCCTTATGCCTTAATGTCATTACCAAGTTTTCTAGCTACTTGACTCTTCTTTAGAGACGGGAGTGAGAGAAGCTGTTGAAAACCCTACATGTCCCAGCAGTCACTAGAGAAATCATGTAGCTTTTGTCTCTTTATTTTAGATTCCTCCTCATGGCCTTTGTAAGACTGAATATTGAGTTAGAAAGTTAGAAAGAAGTTGGCAATGCTGAGTCTTTTGAAGACTAAACCGAATATCGAAACTGAGAAATGATAAGATAGACTTGAATGTTTATATGCCCACGTTGACTAGAGAAAAAAACCGCTGGGGATGTGTGTGCATATGTACAGACTTAGACACAACACAAGAAAAATATTTTTGCTCTTTAGCCCAGACTTACGATTCAAACTTTAAGCGTATTTGGGATCAGGAGCAAGATCCTGTCTGTTTAAAACTGTGTTTTCCACTCTGGGTGTGTGTTTGGACTCAGACAGCCACTCGAGACCCTGCCTGCAGGTAGCCAGGCTCTTTTGGCACCTTCCTGGGAAGTTTTACTTTCAATTTTACTGGACATGCTTTTCTTGTAAGTTGCTCTAAATAAATTTCTCACCAAGCATTGTGTAGACGTTTATAAAACCCTGGCCTTTGTTGCATTGGAGCGTCTCTTCCACTCTTTCTGTTTAGGTTCCCTGAATACAAATGGGCAGGTCTCTTGCAGCGTCATGTTCTCAAACCTCGTCCCTTGTTTTCTATAAAGAGAACCGTAAGCGCGTACAGCATACATTTGTTGGATAGGCAGATCTGTACAGTCTCCTTGGTTGTATTTCTAAGGCCCAGGAAGCCAAGTGAAAGTAAGCTGACCGCGTGGTTGTGGGCACAGGAGCAAGGCAGAGAGCACATTGCCGTGTGCCAGCCCACGTCACTCCTTCTCACTATACAAGACGTAAAAATAAGAATCTGCCTCGACTCCGCTGCTTTCACAAACGTCCGCCATTTGGGAGAGAGGGTGCCTGCTGCCGTGACATCAGCTCGTTATAGCCTGTAGCCGGTTTCTTTTTAAAGGCATTCTCTTGCACTCAGGTACCTTATTCAACGGGTCAGGTCGTTCAGTATAGTTCAGTTAAACTCTACTCCGAGGGATGATATTTGGATATCATCTCATGAAATAAATGCAGATAGTCGGGGTCATTTATGATAATCATAATAAGAACAACACGGTTTCTAGAAGACTCATTGCCAGCACACACCCGTGGCCTCTGGCTTCCCCACCTGCATGATTTTTTCCAAAGATGATGTGTGCCAGATGGTATGGAGTCACAAAAGATTAGGCTATTGTACTTTTTTGGTAAACGGCACGAAGCACATCCGCTTTTACAAAGAAGTGGCATCGGGATACTGTACATGTCACCAAACCCCGAAAAACGAAATTTAGAGAGATGTTGACATTTTTGTACGATTGTTTTTCAACATTAGCATTTGATTTGTGAGACTTCAGGAGATTCTTTTTTCTTTCTTTTTATTTTTCTTTTTAAATTTCACTATTTTACTCTTGTACCAGAGGTGGAAAAGTACGATGAAAACCTCCATGAAAAGACGGCTGAGCAGGGTGGAACACCAATTCGATACTACTTTGAAAACCTCAAAATCAGCATTCCCCAGATCAAGCTGAGCGTGTTCACCTCCAACAAGCTACCACTGGATCTCAAGGTGAGCGGATATCTGGGTAAGATTTAAACAATGACTTTCCCGCAAAAAGAGTGAGGATGTTTCCTGTTTGCTTTTTCTGTCCAGGATCATCTTCGATAGCAGGTATGTTTACAGGTTTCCCTTTTAGAAGGTTTGAAATATATACACACGTACGTACATGTGTGTATATATGTGTGTACATACGGACATATGTGTAGACGTATATGCACTTTTAAAAATATTTAAGTAAGACTTTGCTAAAGATTGAGATGTAAGGAGAGCAAACAGAGAATTACATAAAACCCGTCTTCTTAGCTCTTGGCTTGTCTCAATGAGGTCAGAGCCTGCTTTCCTAGGGCCTCTCGCAGATTCAGGAGAAAAGTTACAACCAAGACAGTACCTGCCTTTTGTGCCCAAGACTTGCCTGCCCTCCTGGTTCTCTCCACCACTGCATGAACAGCTGACACTGGAAATGTCCACCACCATCAAGGAGCACACCCGGCCCCGTACCGCTAAGGTGTGGCCTCCCTCACCACCATCGTCAGAATGTGACGCATCTACAGACCGTCCTGATCTGCCCTTGACAGAGAGAGCCTGGATTCCATCTTTGTCTGCCGCAGGAAGATCCGTTTTAACGAAGGGCTGGGGCTGGGATTCACATCCAAGCCCGCGTGACTCGGAAGCCTGTACGGTGCTGCACTGTACCGCGTACCGTCCGCAAACGAAAGGCATCAGAGCACTTCAGAGCTGCGAGAGTCCTTGGTGAGCAAGGATGTTGGAGTTCAGAGAGTTCTTTCACTCAGGTCTTGTGGGTCGGCCGTGATGGGAGCAGGATGAGGCCCCAGGTGCTTGTTAGGAAGTCTTTTCTTAGACTGAGGCTAAATCTGCCTCACTGCCGCTCGGACCCATTGCTTCTGGTTCTTTTCCTTTGTTGCCCTTGAAGACGGTTGTCAAGGCACCTGCCCCCCCCCCCGACCCCCACCCGCAACCACCAGCCCAGGACGTGGCCACTGCCCCACGCGGCCTTCTTTCAGATGCTGCGTGATGGCCTCTCTTCTGAGCAGGAACGGCTACAGACCTGAACAGACAAATAATACACCTGGCCTCCTCGGTTCAGCCGCCTACCGGGACTGTCCAGCAGTGCGCCGCGTGAAGCGGCATGGTGGGGACCGTGGCATGTGGGGCGAGTGCCCTTCCTCTGAAGGGGCCGCCTCGACTCAGCTCCGGCCAGTTGCTGTCACAGGGCACTGTGAACCCAGTGTGGCCAGATCTCCAGATTTTTAAAGCGAAGCCGGAAATCTGGGTTTTTGTGTGGAATCTCCTGGTTTTGAAATGTTGGCAACCAGTTTGAGTTGTTTTCTTTAAAAACCTTTTGGGTTTGACGAAACACATGTTGTGGGCCTCATGTGGTGCCTGGTTTGCCAATTCACAACTTCTGAAACAGACCTATAGGTAACGAGACAGTGGTCTGGTCATCAACAGATCATACTTGGATAAGGACGGGGCAAGGGTGGCCGCTTCATTTCCGCGGCGAGCTGGGGATGCTGGTCGGGACCAGAGGGGCAGGAGTTGCTTTGCAACCATCCTGAGAACAGCATGGCGTGCCCTTTCCGGCAGACTCTCCTGTCCGCTTGATTGGCTTTAATTTCATGTTTCCCAGGAGACTAAAGATACTTATAATTAGCCTGGGAGTGGGGGGAAAACCATGGGAAAACCACTATCTTGTTAATATCCACAAGTATCCACTTGACTTCTGTGACCCCTTGGAATGGGTTTGTTTGATAAAGTATATATTCCCCCAGAACACTTGGCACGCGCCCAACAAACCAATGTTAAGCATTTCCTGAGAGTTAAGGACTTCTTGTTTTTTAAATCATCTTACTTAGAAACACAGACACCTAACGGTTCCCTTCAGATTGCTCCCAGCAAAACACTTTCCCCCAGCCTGACAAATGCAATAGGATTTCCTACAGCTGAAGCAGGTCCAGACCTCCGGTGACAGGGTGCCAATGCGTGCGTGATGCCGTGTGAACGGTACACGGGCCATCCGTTAGGCCAGTGTTCCATTTGTCACCGTACTGAAGGAACATTTTGAAGGCCTTTTCAGATGATTGTTTCAGAAATCCAGTGGAGCAGCTGTGTCATGAGCTGGGTGGGTGGGGAGGGCAGTCTGAATGGGGCACGTTACTGTTTCAGGCAGGGTGCTGGGAATTGGGACTTCAGAGTTAAATTCTCAGCTTGTGGAAGTCACCATTTCACTGTGTCTCGAGTTCTCCTCCTGGAGTCTGGGACTCATAAAATAATGTCATTTATTCAAAGAGTTTCCTAACAGAGTAATATCCCTTTATTAGCAGCTCTTAGAAAGAGCGGTGTGCTCTCTGAGATGACTGTGTAATGGCTCAAAGTATGTGCTTAGGGAATGGAGGGCTGTCCCAGAGCAGGAATCACAAGAGTCTGACTAAAAGGTAACCGTGTCTTTGTTATTGAAGGAATAATTATCTTGATTCTCTTGACTCCAGGCCAGAAGTGAGGCTGTCCGAAATCTCAGAGGGAAGTCTCTTCACGTTTACACGGAGGGCACATTATTGCCAGATACAGTGTCTGTTCAGAAGGACTGAGAGCACTTTCCCATCTGCTATCTCGATTGGATTCCTTCCTCTGTGATGGGAGAAGGGGGAGATAATAGCTCCATTTCACAAATGCAGACACATCCCTCCCTTCCCCCCTTTCTCTCTATTATTCTCCCCAGCCTGCACTACTAGGGAGTAGCAGGGTAAGATCGAAAAACCAGGTAGTTTGTATGTACTTAGGTTTTTTTTGTTTTTTTTAAAGATCAAAAGAAGCCAGGAGCCTTTCAGAGGTTTCACGAGGTGGCCTACAGCAGTCCTTTTCCCATTTAGAGCATTGGGGTATTACAAAAGAAGGGCTTTAATTGAGCAATCTAGTTTGGAAGAAAACCCACATTTTAATGGTCAGAGAGCAAGAGGGTGGGGTGAGGGGGAATTTCAAACAAAGACACTATTTAAAAAGCCTAAAACTGTCTTCTCAAAGGCTTGAAATAATTTGTTGGGAAACTTCAGACCCTTTACTTTTTTCCTCCCCTCCCTAAATAAAAACCAGATTTGTTAAAAGGAAAAAAGATCCAGTATTGTTAATTGTATTTCAGAAAGTGCCAGAGAGGGAACTATGCCTGTAGTTTTAAACACTGTCCCAGGAGGGAAATGGGCAAATACCCTGCTTCACATAAACAGTCTCTATGTACCATAAATAAACCTTTAAAGAATGAATTCCAGACAGTTTTGTTTAGTGCAGGATAAACTCAGAAAGGAAAGGACGTGGCTCAGGGACTGGCTTGTGATCTGAGACCTTATGGCATATGGACAGGTATCTCTTCTTTCAACTCCATAAAGTTTCTGGAAGACTTCAGCGGTTTGCGTCTGGAGGAGGTAGGAATAGACAGTTTGCTAGTTTTATTAGGAACTTCTGAGCCCAGATGGCTTTCTCCAGAATCCGTTTTATAACAGGAAACTGTCTGCTACTTGAGTAAATAAGCATCAATTTTGTATACTACTGTATTCGATTAGTCATTTCGTTACTACAGGAAAAAGCCCCGTTTGGCTCTTTCCCCTCTCATCTGTTTTCCTTTGACTGACACGAACAACCTGAAGGTGGCAGATTAATTCATACCAAAGGCTGCATCTCGGCTCTTTCTACCGTGGGAGGCCCCAGAGCCATAAATGACGAGGCGGAGATAATTTTTACTGAAGGGCCAGGGTATCTCCTGGGTTCAGACAAAGCACAGAAGCCATTCAGAAAGGGGTCGAAGTCTCTCTTGAGGGTCTGGACAACTTGGTAAAGGTTGTAGAGTCTCTGCTCCTATGTTTGGTTCTTCTTCAGTATTTGGTTGCAATGAGGAAGTTGGGGAGCAAAAAAGCTTTTGCCTTAAGCCTTTGTTTGGATCTCATTTCGTCTTCTCTGAGAAGACAGTAATGCTCAGAGGTGTATTGGCGGAACAGACTGCTGACCTGATGTCAGTACCGCCCCCAGCGCATTTACTGGGCGGCTCTAAGCAAAGCGGTTAAGCCGGGCTGGGCCTCAGTTTCCCAGTCTGCGCCACATGGATGCGTGAAGCGTGCTTGAATGAACGACAGAAAGCTTTTCAGGAGAAACAATGGAATCCTCCATTCTGGTCTGCATGTTTTCCACCTAAGGGGTGGTTACTGTCGTGAAAATGAGCACGTTCGGGTCTAAGATCTCCTAATAACTAACTGCATGAGTTTAGGTCATCCACTTAACATTTCTTTGGTTTTATTTATTTAAAAAAATGAGAGTGTTCGGCTGAATCAGCGTGTTAGGCTGAATTAACCTAAGAATGCTCTCAAGCTCTAAAATGTTTTGTTCTCAAATTGTTTAGTAGGAGGTTACTGGTGACTTCCCAAGGGCCCAGATATAGGGACCTTTTGTCTGTCCTCATCTCTGTCGGGTCCTCCGCTGTAGTCAGCATTGCTGACCTCCCCGTCCCTTTCTGGTTCTCCTCTTATTCCTCTGTTTCTTTGTCTTCTTCACGGTTTTCTTTTCCTCTGCTTTTCCTGACCCACCTATTTACGGGCTCTTTTTACCTCTGAACCAAACTGTCTGGTCGCATCACTTGCCCATTTTCAAAATCATATATTCAAAATCATATATGGTCTTTTATCACCTGTAATTTTAGAAGCTTTTTATATAAGTTTGGTCTTTGAAATGAGTTGCAAGGTTTTTTCCCTTGGTTTTTCAATTGGCTTTTTTTACTTTTGATGTGTGTATTTTTTTTTTTTAATCACAGGAAAGCTTTTTATTTTTATGTCATCAAAATTACCAGTCTTTTGCCTGTTTGTATTTGAGTCCCCAAAATTTTCCCCATTCTCTGGTTTTTAAAAAATTCCATCTGTATTTTCTTCCCATTACACAATTTCATTTCAGTTAAAGATGCTCTTGTCCCAAAAGAATTTAAGACAGCCTCTGAAAATACACGCCAAAAGGTGAAAAATAAGGGAGAAAACAGAAAGTGCATGAAATTGCACATGAGATTTTACTATAAAGGCATTTACGATTCACTGGGGGGTATATAGAGGTTTTAGTAAGTGCCGTTAGAACAACTAGATACCCATTTGGAAAAATACACAATTAGATTTATTACTTACACTCTATACAAGGAAAGATTCTGTGTAGATCAGAGATTTATTAACATTATTTGCATGAAAAATTGTTTTCACATTCAAAGAAGTATTTTGCATGCTATCCAAAATCCTTGAAATATCAATCTTGTTAAATAAAAATATAATTGGAAAATAGACCATATCCAGAAATCGTTAACTGGCTTATAGTAGAGCCAGACTAGCTGAGAGTTGCAAGAAAAGCTTGGTAGAAAAAACCCTACAAGTCTGTTTGAAGGTATTGGAAAGCAACCAGGACATCTAGGACCTGATGGTCCAAGATTTATGTGAGGAAGGAAACTCAATAAACTGAGTCCAAATTTACTCTGGTTTTATTCTTGAGATAATCCTAATCTGTAAATGATATGGGGAGAAAGTCAGAGAAGGTGAGCAGAAAGCAGCTGTCAAGGCAGAGAGTCTGAGTAAGGCTTCTGGCAGTCTCCTGGGGTTGGCATAGCAAATGTTAGGTACTAAGAGAGCTGGTGGTCTGAGCTACTGTATGTCTTGAGGCAGATACCAATTTCTAGGTAACTTCATCTGAGAGAGGCCAAGCAGAAAGTGGTGGTCAAGAGGCAGGAAAACAAAGTAGACCTTTTGGCAGTTTACTGGTGCCAGGGAGATTAAAGGTGGAGGAACTGAATTGGTTGTCAGTTGATGTTGCTGACAATACACCAGGCTTTATAAAGAGTAAAATAGACCAGGGGTTACAAAGACTGAAATCCAGCCTTGAGAAAGCCCAAATCCTGATTATATGAAGCCCCTTTAACTGCCTGCTAAAAACTAAAGACTCATCTGAAGTCTGTAAAAGTTTTCATAGGAAATGTTGGATTCAGTCACAAATTACCGGACTTACCAAGAGAGGGGACCAAGAATAAAAACAGACAATAGAAGCAGACCCATAGATAAAACAAATATTGGCATTATCAAACAGAATTTTAAAGGGTAAATGTAAGTGTGTTCAAGAAGTTTACCAGAAAACTATAATCTATATCTTAAAAATAAATAAGAGAAAATTATAGACCAGAATTGTTTCATGAACATAGAAGAAAGAAATCCGAACAACGTATTGACAAATCAAATACAGCAGTGTATGAGAAGGAAAATATAACTTAATTGGGCTTATTCCAGGAATGTAGGTGTAAGTATCTTCAGATAAATTACATAACTTACCACATCAACAACATGAAAAGAAAAAATATGATTATCTCAATAGTGGTACAAAAAAAAAAAAAAAAGAAAGAAAGAAAGAAAAAAGAAGAGAACTGCCTTAATCTGATAAAATGTACCTATAAAAAAGCTACAGCAAACATACTCAGTGGGAAGGAGCCAGCCCATTATCACCACTTCAGTTCACTGTCATACTGGAGATCCTAGCCAGAGCAATAAGGCTAGAAAGATTACAGAAGAAATAAAGAAAAAGTGTAAGAAGTGGATAGGAAAATGAAAACTTTGTTATTTGCAGAGAACATGAATGTGTACCTAGAAAATCTAAAAGAATGTACAGATAAGTTACTATCTGAATGAATAAATAAATTTACAAAGGTCACTGGACACAGTGTACAAAAATCAATTGTATTTCTGCATTTCAGCAACAATTATAGAGAAAAGGAAAGTTTGAAGAATGTAATTTACAACAGTGTTAAGAAAACATCAAAGATGGTATCATTCTCTATTGCTGTGTGACGAACTACTCCAACCCTTAGTGGTTTATTTTTGTCACAGTTCTATGGGTTAGCAGTTTGGGCTGGAGCCTGTTGAATGCTCCTTCTGTTGGACTCACGTATTTTTATTGATCGGACAGTCAACTGAGACAGACTGGTTTACCATGACCTTACTCACATGTCAAGTGTTAAGTGCTGCCATCAAAAGAACCTTCTTCCACATGGTCTCTCAGCTTCTCCATGTGGCGGAAGTGTCAAAAAGGGCAGAGCAAAAACTCCAAGGTCCCTTGGGGCTTAGGCACAGCAGTCACACAGTGTTCCTTCTGCTGCATTTTCTTGGTTGAAGCAAATTTCAAGGTCAGTACAGATGAAATAGCCTCCACTAACAGTATAAGATGTAAAGAATATATGGCCGTTTTTAATCTACTGCAGAAACCTAGGAATAAATCCAGCAAAGGGTGTATATAAGACCTCTGTATGGAAAACAATGTAATATTATTAAGAGAAAAGAGAACTACATAGATAAGGGGACATACCACATTAATACACTGAAAGATTTGCTACTGTGAAGTTTTCGTTTCTCCTCAAACTGATCCATAGATTCAATGCAATCTTGATGAAAATTCCAACAATTTTTTGTGTGTGTGTGGAAGATTGACAAGCTGATTCTAAAATGTATTTGGAAATGAAAAAGGCAAAGAATAACTTAAAGACCAAAGTTGGAGAGCTTATACTGTTAGATTTCAAAACTCATTACAAAACTATAGTAATTAAGAGAGGGTGGTATTGGTAGAAGGCAGAACAAAACGAAACAGAAAAAGGAATCCAGAAACAGACACATAAATTCAGTTACTCAACTTATGACAACGTTTACACTGTACTGCAATAGGGGAGAGGGTGATCTCAGTGAACATTACTTATTTAATTAGATAGCCATCTGGGAAAAAATGGATCTCGATTTCTGCTTCATACCATATAAAAAAATCAAGTCCAAGTAGATTATAGATTTAAATGTGAAAAGTAAAACAATAAAAAATTTTTAGGTAAACGCAGGGAGTATCTTTATGACCTTGATATAGATAATAACTTTTAAAGATTTTATTTATTTATTTGACAGTGAGAGAGAGAGAGAGCGTGCAAGTAGGCAGAGCGGCAGGTAGAGGAAGAAGGAGAAGCAGGCTCCCCGCGGAGCAGAAAACCCGCTGAGCAGAGAGCTCAATGTGGGGCTTCATCCCAGGGCTCTGGGATCATTACTGGAGCCACCCAGGTGCCCTGATAATAATTTCTTAACCAGGAAACAGAAAGCTTTTTTCCTAAAGGAAAAGATCGATAAGTTGGATTTCATTAAAAAACACTATTTAAAAAGTAATAAGTCACAGAATGGGAAGAGATAATTGCAATTAATTGCAGTACATCTATTCACCAGAGGACTTGTATACAGGATGGATAAGAAAAATGGTGATGCCTGGGTGGCTTGCTCAGTTAAGCATCTGCCTTTGGCTCAGGTCATGATCCCCCCGGGTCCTGGGATCGAATCCCACATTGGGCTCCCTGCTCAGCAGGGAGCTTGGTTCTCCCTTTCCATCTGCCTCTCCCCCTACTGGTGCTCGTTCTTCCTCTCTGTCTCTCTGACAAATAAATAAATAAAATCTTCTATAAAAAGAAAAGCACCTACAAAGTAATAAGTAAAAAACAGACAACCTGCTACAAAAATAAGCCAGAGACTTGAGTAGGCACCTCACAAAAAGGGATCTCTAAACGGCCAATATATGTATGACAAGGCGCTTGATCTTGTGCTTCACCGGGAAGATAGACATTAAAACCACACTGAGATGCCATTACACACCCATCAGAATGTTTGGCTTTTAAAAGGCTGTCTGTACTGAGGGTTGGTGAGGATGTAGAACCGCAGGAAATTTCATAGACTGCCGAAGGGAGTGCGAACCAGTTCAGCGGCTGGTGATGCCTGCTGGGCAGTACTGTGTGTAGCAGGGTCGGACTCGTATGTTCTTCGCGACGCAGCAGCTCTACTCCCAGGCACATATTCAAGAAAGTGCGTACATGTCCATGAATGTTCGTCGCAGCATTATGCATAATAGCCAAAAGCTTGAACCAGCACCACTGTTGGTCAACAACAATGGCTTAATAAATTATATTTTATTCTTATATTGGAATACAAACAATGAAATTTCATCAACTGCAGCTCTCTGTAACACCCAAAGTATATACTGATGATGTCCTTTGTGTAACAGTCAAAGCAGGGAGAACTAACCTGTGGTGTAGAACTCAGGGTAGTGGTTACCCTAGGGGAAGAGGGAGTAGTGACCAGGAGGCCACAGCTGGGGAGGGGGCTGCTCCAAGATGGGAATAATAATTTACTCTCTGGTCTCCTGGGTGGTAGTTAACATGTTTTTTGTGTTCACTTTGGGGGAAAAAAAATCATTGAACTGTACATTTGGTTAGTGTACTTTTCTGTATATGTGGTAACTTCAGTCAAAAAAGGAAAACTCAGCACAAAACAGACCAGAAAGAATTATGCTGTGAAGCTACAAGTATTTATTTCTATGTGATCTGTGTTACTTTGAGTGACATGTATATTTTTTGTGCATATTTTGCTTTTGTAATTATAGAGAACACCCTTATTTATAAATATCAAAACCTTGACTCTCATTGGGAAATTGATAGGACTTGTAACTTTCATGGAATCCAAAATTATAGGGCCCTGTAAGGCCATTAAATGTATTTCCTTTCTTCCCTAACTAGGCCCTAAAAAGTACCTTGGGATTTCCACTGATTCGGTTTGAGGACGCCGTGATTAATCTGGATCCATTCACTCGGGTACATCCCTATGAGACCAAGGAGTTCATCATCAATGATATCCTCAAACACTTCCAGGAGGTGAGCTTTGGAAAAATACTTAGTGGCTGGAGCATAAGCAGAATGTTTGTTTTGGTGGTTTGGGACTTTTGGTTACTAAGGCATTACTACCAAGAGCCCAGTTAAACATTTGCTGCGTTAGGGGTCAGGTCACAGCCCGTGAAGCCCGTACACATTCCGAAAATCCTGAAACAGTGTATTTGATTTATGAGCTGTTCGTCTTGCCCCTCATAGAGCTAGTCTCAGGGACTTCCACCAGATCAGTCACAACTCTTAAGGGTTTAATTGATGCTTTAATGATAACACAAGATACTCTGACCTCTTTATTGACTGGGCAGGGGCCTCCTTTGAACAACCCCCTCAGTGTTCTTGGAGCCTATGAGATCTTGCCCCAGAGTTGAACTTCCAGATTTTCTTATCAAGTTGGACATTTTCCATTTTGTATTTATTATCCAGACTCTTTGATAAAGAGATAAGTCAAGATCATATCAAATAGATTAACTGTCAAAGTTAAAATATATTCTATTCCTGCTTCCTTTTTTCACCCCTTCCTCCCACCTCCCTCCTTTCCTTCTTTGCCCCCTTCCTCGACTTTCTTAATTGCTGATTTTTCCATTAAACTATGAGGACAGTAATGTAGCAGATAGCCCCGGAATCTGGAATCAGTGGAGGGTTGCTCGTGCCCTCATTATGCACCGTCCCCTCTGCCGATTATGAGGGGAACTACGACTCCACTCTATTCCCTCATTTTCCTTCTAGAACTCTCCTCCTGCTGCTGAGTTCCCTATTTGTAGGAACAATGGGGAGTGTGATGTATATGCTAATAATATTTATAAAGGGTCTTTCCTGTTTAGTCTTTCCTGTTTATTCTTCGGAATGGCTTTGAGGCGCATTTCTGAGTACTGAGAGTCGCCTCTGGGGTACGTGCATGGAGAGAGCTCGGGTGGAGCTCGTGGAAGGTTAGGAGCTGGCACTTGATGAGAATGAAGAGGTCGTCGTGGGTGTTGATGCGAACGGAGGAGGAGACAGATGTCTAGCCTTTCTGCTCGGGACATTCTGCCCGCAAGCATCAGCACGTGCTATTCTCATCTCCCCTGTCTGCCCCATCTCACAGGAACTCCTCAGCCAGGCGGCTCGGATCTTGGGATCCGTGGACTTTCTCGGCAATCCCATGGGGCTGTTGAATGATGTCTCTGAAGGGGTTACTGGACTGATAAAATACGGAAATGTCGGGGGCCTCATCAGAAATGTCACACACGGCGTATCGAACTCTGCCGCCAAGGTAAGGAAAGAAAGGTGAAATCCACGGTCACCAACTGCAGGAGTGCTCTGTGATTCTGTCGTAGCCGTGAGGCTGTGAGGAGTTACACGCATGGCCTTGGCTTCACTACCCACCCGCCGCTCTGTGCACCTGGCGCCAGGTGCGCTGAGTCCCCCACGGTTATGTCAACTTCCTTGTGTCTGCCACTGCCGCCTCTTCCCAGGCTTCAGTTGTCCCCTCCCTGGGTCACTGCACTAGGCCCCCCGACCCACTGGACTCCACGGCGGCCAGCACGATGCCGCCAGAGTGAACTCACTTTCTATAAACCTAGGATTTGGCTGTGCTCTTCTCCTGCCCAAAATCTACCAGTTCTTTCCCACAGCTTACAGGAGAGAGCCCAGCCTGAAAATAGGCTTCTAGAGCAGCGGAAGGAAGGACACTGGTGTAATTCTCTCGGGTCCTGCTGTCTGGTTGGCTTTTTTGTTCATTGGCCTCTTGATTGGTGGACATCTTATTATTCCGCAATTTATTTTTTGGCAGGAGCTCACTATGTGAAGCTGGGAAAGGCGAAGGTAATTGGAGGGGAGCGGCTGCTATTTGACAGCATGCGGAAGGCCTCTCCCTCCCTCCCCTCCGTGTCAATTCCGCAGACTTTCCTCCTAGAGATTGACCTTCTCTCGAAGGAAGCGCTTTGAGAAAGCACCTGTGCTCTCTGCGTCTTTCTGGGCCCGTGTGGCGGGGATGAGCTCACGCACCTGCGCCGTGGGCCGTGCGGCGAGCAGCCGGCTCCAGCGAACAGAGGGTTTAATGGTGTCACGCAGGGGGTCGTCGTGCAGGGCCGGTGAGAACGTGGGCTGGCGGCACTTCTGTACTGCTCGGCGATCCTGGTAACGGCATGTGAAAGCTGGGGACTTAATCCTGTTTTCCAGACTTTTCTAGAGAGGATAGTTCTTCAGTCAAGTCAGCTAACATTCAACAGTGTGCTGTTTCGCTTGTGGTTCAAAATAGGCAGCAAAGAGGCAGGAGAGACTTTCTAAGTCATGGTTGGGCAACAGACTCGGCTTCAGAGTCTGAGTGAGCGCGCATGCTTTGGCCGTGAATCACTGCTCATGCAGACCTGGGACCTTCACCCCGACGGCGACAAAAAGCATCAAGCGGTGGCCCAGATTGCCCTGGGTCCTTTCAGCTACTCAACTTGGTTTAAACAGGTGCACTTAAATATTCAGTTGTAAATGCCCAGCTGCGACATTTTATTGAATTTGATGAAATTCTTATTAACATAGAGAAGCCTTCTCGGTTTTGTGATTACTTTCTTGGTTTTTGTACCCGTGGGCTTTGCTTCTTGGGGAAGAAATGCACTTACGGTTTACTGAGAGACCTTCTTCAACCTGGAATCGAAACGCACCGCCCTCACAGGCTCATTGTAAGGATAAAATGAGATAACATGTTCTGAAAACTGAAAAATAGAGGCTGGACAGGAGAAACAGGTTGTCACTCTGACTCTTAGACACTCAGACGTTAGCCACCAGGGAACCTTCAGTGCCCCTGAAATGAAAGCCACCATGTTCGGTCTATGGAGGAGGAGGGTGTCAGGCATGGAGTGTTGGAGAATCAAACTCCCTCTGGGCCAGTTTGGCTGTTAGGGACCCTCTGTCATTAACCTTTTTGATGAGAATGAAGAAGTTGGAAACTTGCCTGTGGCCTCTGCCTGGGTGAGACCTTGTGCAGGTTTCTCTGTGACATCCTGTTGGAAAGGGTTGGCCCTTTCTTTATTTTCCCTCATTCATGGAAGTCTCATGTATTTCTTGGTTCTGCTTTCCCTGGAAAAATGGTTTTTGAAGCCTGAGGGTCCGTGCAAGAAGAGAACTTACATAGAAAAAAAGAGCAGAATGCTCCTTATGCCAAGCCGCACCCCCAAATCTCTGTGAAGGTCCGGGTGACCCTGATCAGGCATTTAATTGGATATCAGGCTTTATATTGTCATTGGATTTGTTGGGATGCCTGGGTGGCTCAGTCAGTTAAGCCGCTGCTTTCAGCTCAGGTCATGATCCCAGGGTCCTGGGATGGAGTCCTGCAGCCGACTCCTTGATCGGGGGGAGCCTGCTTCTCTCTCTGCCTCTGCCTGCCACTTTGCCTGCTTGTGCTCTCTCTCTCTGACAAATAAATAAATAAAATCTATATTGTCATTGGATTTGCATAGGGGACTGCCTTCCAGGGTCCAGGGCCTCTTGAATGGAAACATGGTCTCCGTGTGGTTGGGGTCCTTCTTTGTGTAATTCTTTTGCGTCTAGTAAGCTAGTCAGTGTTGGCATCAGAGGCTGCTAGGCAGAGAAATTGCTGTGTAATAAATTTATTTGGGTACCAAAAACCTTGGGTGTGTTAAAAAAAAAATTAGTCCGTATATCTAAGATGAGAAAGCAAGGAAACTGAACATTACCATTTCTTGTTGGAAATCATAGCTCCAGAAGCCAGGTCTGTCAACTAAATACCCACTCAGGTCACCTGTGATTCTGTATGTTTGTAGTTTAGCTGAAGATCCCCATTTCCTTCAAGTTTTGTGGGTTGAAAGCAGTCAGACCTTTAGTTTTGCTTTGGGGGCATGTTTTGTTTGCTTTTGGGCTTCCACGAGAGGAGTTGAAGGAAGTGCAAATGACCACAATAATCAACTGGTGGCCTGTGGGAAGCATTTCTTTAACAACTGCCTGGGTTCTCATGATTAAAAGAAGGGGTGGGAAGACAAAACTGCATCTCCGCAACCAAGCCCACCAGCCAGCCCCACTGGGCTGCAAAGACCAAAGCGATTTAGCCTTGGTTCATCACGCTCTGAGTGGAGTGGAGAAGCTCCATAAGCCTCTTGAAAATAATTAGAAATATTGTATATCTGTGTATTTTCCTGGAGCAAGAATCTCACGTTTTTTTTGGCTTGTCAGAAAGGATTACTGCTCCCCGAGATCATCCGGCACTTTTGCGGACATAGGCTTGCGCATTGAGGGGGAGCATAGGGCCGGCTGTTAGGGATACCTGGGTTCTAACCCTATGCCAGCCATTAAATAATCTTTTTTTCTGTTAATCTTGAGGGGGGTGTGTGTGTGTGTGTGTGTGTGTGTGTGTGTGTGTGTTTTAACTTATGAAAAGAGGATGTTAATCTCCTCCTCCCACCCAGCCCTGGTCCCATTGACCTGAAGAACAAAAGAGATAAGGTATGTGAAAACCCAGTGAGAAGTTCAAAGGAAATTTATTCAGTCTCTAAGAAGGTAATGGATCTGCCTTGTCTCTGGATAGATGGTGTGAATCATTCACAGCAGATTTTTTATTTCAGGTCCATCATATCCACTTCTGGAATTCTTTGTTACAGTTTTAACTGTTATTTAACTTATTTATTATTAGCCTCAAAGAAATAGGACTGGAAAATAATCTGTGCCCTTTGTCCCCTTTATTTCTCTAAGCCCTTTGTTCTCATTGTCCAACCCCCAGAAATCTGCTTATGGATTCCAAATCTAAGGCGATAGGACTTAGGGATTGGCCACCAAGCTGTGGGCATCTGTTCTGTGACTCCCTTGCGTAGATCTTGGCAAAAGGACTCTAAGCCTTAGAGTAGAACCTCAAAGATCTAATTCCCTTCCAAAGGCCATGACAAGACGATCGTTGCCAGACTCCTTTCTAGGAGTAGGATTTATTTAAGAAAAGCATAGCATTTCAAATTCCAGAAAGATGTTGGAGGAACAGGTTTCTTTCTGCGGCATAAACTCCAAAGAGCATCCTTTGGCCTCGTTAGGTGTCACACGAGTATCTGTAAGACCGTCTCTTTCAAAGCCGAAGAACCAAGGAGAGGCCCATTGCCTCAATTCCCTCTCTTCTGTGGATTCTAATTTTCTTCTCTCTGTGATTATTGTGTAATATTTTCATATACTTACAGAAAAATTCCATAATTATTCTAAAACAAAAAAAGGGTTTTTTTTGTTTTCAGAGAATTTCAGATGTCAGCCATAGACAAATGATTCCATTCTCTTCCCTGGCCCTGTAGAAGCTCAGCGTTTGCTCGGAACAGCTGCCATTCGGTCTTCCCTCAGGAAGCCCAGAGTTCTGTGATTTCTTCCAGCAAATGGCAGGAGCACTTCTGATCGTCACTAAGGGAACTCCTGCTCTGTTCTGTCTCGCTTTCCATCCCTGCGCTTGTGTCTTTTATCAAGGCAGTGTGGGATACTTTGGATCATGGGTACCTTTTTGATCCCAGGTATCTTTTGGCTTGGGTTTACAAATGCAAGTATTTTAATAACTTTCTCTTTTTAACTGTATTTTCATCAAAATCATTAGATACTAGAATTCATGGTTCGGTACTCAACTGTGTGTTAATTTTGCTGGTGACCTTTGCGCGTGTGTGGTGGGCTCATTTCTTTCTCTATCGCTTTATGGCATTTGTTTCTACCCAACCCAGATTTCCCAGCTCAAATCCTGCAGATCTAAATTTTTGCCAAGGAGTTGGGGGTTGTCTGTTGATTTTTGGTTAATACATCTTATTCTGTGTCATTTTCATCATCATGTTATTATTTCAAATCAGGTCGGTTTGTTACGAATTGAATAAAGACCTAATAGTTTTACATTGTTTCTTGGTGCAAACAGCATTAGTTCCTCTGATGGAGGAACAAGGTTGAAACATCCTGCCTTGTTATGGAACTCATACTAATTTATTAACATTCATTGACCGCCTTCTATTTGTCAGGCCTGAGATAGAACTCACAAATATGTATGTTAATCATTGTCCTTCAAATCAGGACACAGAATCTTAGAGAGTTTTGTAATTTTTTCAAGGTCACACAACTAGAAATGACAGGGATGGATTTGGAGCCAAGTTTAGCTAAATCTAAAGGCCTTGTGTTTTTTCCCTACAAGATGTTTTTCCTTTGTGTCTGTGAGGCTTTTTTTCAAGCACTGTAGAGAATATAAAGAATTAGTTACTGCTGACTTTCCACCAGAAGCTTATTATCTGACGTCAGTTTGTTAGCTGGTAAGGAGACTGCCATCCAGATCACCTGTGTCGTAAAGGAGGCCCTCCGGAAATGGTGGCGGTCATAGTCATTCTCCTGTTGGATCAGTCATGGCCATCACCATCTCTTTGCGGGTAATAAGAACTTTGGAGATTGCAAACATGGTTTTTCTCGTGTGGTATCATTTGGTCATCAGCATATCCTCAGCAGACAGGATGGACAGGATTAGGCCCTTATAGAAGTGAAGACTCGGAGACGCAGTGAGGGTCAGTCAGGTAACTGTGGGGCCAGGACTTTTGAGATCTTGCTAATGGCTTGATTTGTTCTAGACATGCTTCTTTCTCTATATTAAAAAAATTAAAACAACAAGAGAAACAAAAACAAGAAGCCTTGCCCAGTCTTAGAGTGAACTTTGATAGTTTCTAGGAAAACCACCTGAAGACAAATATGAGCAAGTTACGTGAGAGAGAGAGAATGAGAGAGAGAGAGAGGAGTCTGTTTGGATAGTTCAGTGGAAAACTTAGCTAGGACTTTAGGTAATATATATATATAATTTTTAAAGATTTTATTTATTATTTGACGGAGATCACATCAATTTTATTTATTATTTGACGGAGAGAGGCAGGCAGAGAGAGAGAGGAGGGGGGGAAGCAGGCTCCCCGCTGAGCAGAGAGGCTGATGTGGGACTCGATCCCAGGACCCTGAGATCATGACCTGAGCCGAAGGCAGCGGCTTAACCCACTGAGCCACCCAGGCGCCCTAGGACTTTAAATAATATTTTGTTCCAGTTCTTTGGTCTCTGTTCGGGGTACAGTGTGTGGGGAAGCCACTTGCCTTCCAAGAGAACATTCACTGGCCCTTTGTGCCCAGGAGACCGGATCTGGGGCAGAGCAGTGACCCGGTGGACAGTGATTTCCATGTCCTTGCACCCGGAGACCCTCAGCCAACCTCTGCCATCAGCCAGTCTCCTGTTGTATATACTGGGATTTGGTGAGGGCAGAGGGGTCCATCTGCCTTTTGTTTAAGAAACAGCATTTGTTTGTGTTTGTTTTGTGGGCAGTGGATTTATACGGCTCAAACCAGACTGAGAGCACTGTTTATTCAAGGCAGAAGTTTTATCTTTGCACAAAAGAATGTACTGAGTGCCTGCCTGCATGGATTCTGAAGGGGAAAAGGCAATTTATGGCTTGTATCTGTTTTTGTCATTATGTATGACTGGTTCATTTTATAGTTGAGCTGATTATCCTCATAATAGCTTTTCCATGTACCTATAAGCAAGTAATAGGTGAATGCCTTCTTATAAGTGTTGGGGTCTTAGTGTATTTAAGTTGGCACAAAACTTTAAGTTAAATGAAATTCAATTCAGACAGCGCTGTATCCCTTAGAGAATGTAGAGTTTTCTGTTTTCACAAAGACTTTGATCTAAATAAGTCACCCAAGGGATTTCTTTTCCAGCCAAGAGGAGGTGTCTTCAAGTTGTTGTATATAGAGAAATGACTCAAATTCTTGGCAACGGAGTTTTTGTTTTATTTTCCTCTGATAACCTGGAATGTGAAAATGATTCCTTTAGTCTGAGCTCTTTTTGGTTGGAGGCAAATTTTAGACGCTGAACGACCCATACGTGGTCTCTCCTAACTTGGTCAAATCTCATTGATCTATGGGAATTGGAAGTCTGCTGGGTGGCGTGAGAATCGCATGAGTGACCGGAGTCCCCAGGTGTCCGCACTGCTCTACTTAGCAGCCTTGCTCACGAAGGCGCTCAGGGAATAGGGTCCGGCTGCCCCTTTTCACCCTAAGCAGGCAGCTCAGTAGCCAGAAGCAGCGGGGAGATGATGCTACAGTTAAAATTCTCTTTTTGAAACCGAGAGACTGGAGAAGTTCACATTTGTCTTGACACCCTAATAGTAGTTCAGTTAGGAATCAGGGCCTTATGTTATCTTCTTAGACTTGAGCATCTCGTATTTCAGAGGAATCCACTCTGTCTTCCAAAACTGCAGCCTATGTGGTGGAAAAAGCATGTTCAGTTGCTAAATTGAAAAGGCAGGAAATATTTGTGTCCCCCAAAGAATAGTGGTTTTCTACCCCAGTGTAAACATGGTGAGTAAAAGAATAATGTGTTCAAGCTTTCTTGGGTTGACTGGTTTCCCCAGAGATGTGGGGGTGCCTCCCTCGTCTGCATTTCAATATGATTCATACCAGGATCTGCCCTTTCCTGCAGAGGTGAGGACCGTAACCCATGTTGATAAACACATGAAGGACAAATCAAATTCCGATTCTTGGCAGGGAGAGGTCAGAATACTCACTCTGTTTGGAAGGTCTTTTCTGTTTTCCTTTACTTCTTTCTCCCTTAAAATGGTCATCTCCAGAAGGCTCTCCCCATCTCAAAGGAAAGCTGACTGCCAGTGTTTTCTTCAGGGAAGGTGGGGACTGCTTGGTCGGTATCATCCTGAAGGATCAGAGGGGGACGTGGGTAACGCAGTCTGCATTTACCGAGCAGCTCCCGCATGTCAGGTGTGGGACTGCGTCATCCACTTGTCACATGCACCCTGTAAGGAGGGAGGGGCTCTCTCTCGTACAGATGAGAAGAGGAGACCACAATGGTCAGTGACCTTGATTAAAGCTTAATAATAAGTTGAGTGTTGGGAGCCCGGATATCTTCCTGCGCGCGGTGCAGCTTCACACGTAAAATCCTCTTCTCGACCCAGACCACGGAGAAGCTGGAACACAAGTCGCTGGAAACAAAGTCATTGAAGAGTGACGCTCAAACCGTTTTCCATTCCTTTCCTGCTTCAACGCCTGTGTGTTGGTGCTCGCTGTTTCCCAGCTGCGATCCCTAGGCTTTCGGAATTAGTCTTCACTATCCGGGCTCCCTAACCTCAGTAAGATGCCTGAAATGGGAGAAAAGGACTAAAAGAGTTTTCTTTATCTAAACAGAAACTGTATGGACTCAAAGGCTTTTGAGTAAGCTGACTGTGCTCTCTTGCACCCCTGACGTGCTTGACCCCAGATTGACTCAGATGTGCACAGCGGAGGGTGTGTGTGGCCCTTGGGCCTGGCCGCTGTCCTGGCTGAGGGACAGGCCAGAGCTTTGGGCTGCCTCCTGTGTGCCCCTGTAGCAGTCTTTCCCTAAATGTGTGGGAAATGGTTATTTCCGTCTCCCCAACCTTGCTGCTTTTGGCATTTCTAAGCCACGAGGATGTCATTTTAAAGCAGAAGATTTTATTTTTAGCATGGAGGACGTGAAAGGGGGGAGAGTGGTGCTTTTCCCTGGAAATTGAAGGCAGAACGGAAACTCATTTTCTTTCCTACTCCTGTCTTTTCTCGCCTACCCTTTGTCTCTGGACAGCTGTCCAGATTTTGTAGAGATTCTTTCTCTGGGTTCTGTGAGCAGCTGGGCTTTTCTGGGGCGTGGTGATACCATCGCTTGAGTCAGGAAGCCCACCGGAGAAGGCCGGGGGCAGTGTCTTGTCCCTGAGAGCAGAATGGTTGATTCTACTGCTGTTCCATGGTGTGCTTCTTGGAGGAGAGAAGAAGTAAGATTAACTTAGGATTTAAGCCTTCCTTGCTGGGATAATACTACTGCTGCTTTATCTTTATTTTCATTTTTAGTTGTTGATGAATCATTCATATACCTGTGACCCTTTCTATAAGCCTGAAACGAGACCGACAATATTATTACCACCACCATGAAGAAACTGAGGCCCATGGAAATAAGTAACTCACCCAGGACGGGTCAGACAGAAAGTAATAGAGCCTTGGACTTCTTCCTTGGTCTCCCGAATTCTAGAACACTGCTGGACAGGACTTCTTGAATCTTACCTGATAGTATAGAAACTGACACGGACTCTGTATTAGATGTGGGTTTTCTACTATCACTGTTGTCTGTGAGCCTTGGGAAGCAGGGGCCCCACCCACCCACCCACAGAGAACACAGGTGGAGAAAAATGTATCTTTCCTTTCTAGAGCCTTCTTGAATTGTTCATTAACTGTGATCCCGTTGGTATGAGACATCGGGGAATCTTGCGTGTGGGAGCACACAAGCAGAATGTGCGGTGAGAACAATTCTAGGACCAGAGTTCTGTGGTGACGTGGGGGATGGTGGGGTGAACAATTTAAGCTTATGTCAGGACATTACATTAAATAATTTCTGGATTGTTGGAGGCAAGGAGAAATTCCCCGGGAGAGACCATGAAAGAAAAAGAAGGTTCTTTCAGAAGGGGTAAGGGTCTAGCTTTTTCCTTAGTTTTCTTCATAGCCAAATGATGACATATCCAGGCTTCTTTTTTTCAGCTACTCATTAATTTATTCAAAATCAGTGGTTGTTGTCCTCTTTTAGATATTGAAGTTATTACAAAGACAGTTGGCAACAGTGTCTGCCCTTAATGAATTTATGATCAAGTAGGAATGGTAAGCAATATATATTCAGACTTTGTACTGATGGTTTTAATTTCAAATCTCAGGCCTAACTCTTTGGAGAGGCTCAGCATGTCCCGAAGTAGTGACTCAGGGGCACGGTTAGTCTGTGGATAATAGAGTCTCACCACACCTACCTCAAACAGGCACGTGGGAAAGATGGCTTCCCCTTTTCTTTGCTAGTAAATGCCAGTGGGGAAACCTTCCCATGCCATTTCTTCTTTGTTTTTTGTTTTGGTTTGTTTTTTTTTTCAAGATTGATTTATTTATGTGAGAGAGAGCTCGCAGACAGGGTTAGGGGAAAGGAGAGGGAGAACAAGAGGGAGAGAGGCCAGACTCCCCGCTGAGTGCGGAGCCCTACACAGAGCTCAGTCCGGGGACCTTGAGATCATGCCCTGAGCTGAAATCCAAGAGTCGGGCACTCAACCGACTACGCCCCCCAGGAGTTGCCCCCTCCCCCCAGTGCCATTTCTAAGAACAAGGAAATTTCCTAGTTTGGCACAGGAGGACGATGGAGATAAACTCCAAAACCAGGAGCCAAACTGGGGAGGTCCAGTAAAGAGTGAAGAGAAATTGAGAGAAAGCTGGCTGTCCAGGTCACTTCCTAGTTCCCTAGTCACGCTTGCTCCCCCATCGCCTCCGCACTTCTGCTCCTGATTTTACCTATGTGGAATGCCCTTCTCCGTGTCTCTGGCTAAATGGCCCCAAGTTTGTAAGGTCCAGTGCACATACCCTGACAGATTGTCCCCACTCTGCGTTCCAAGGGCACTCTGTGTTTCCATTCCGGCAGGGACCACGTTGGCCCAAGTGCACACGCATCTCACACGTCCCCTCAGCAAACATTTGTCATTGTCAGGGGCTAGGTGCTGGAGAGTGAGATTTACAAAAATCTGGGTTTTTGAGGCCTAGGGAACAGGTAAGGCAGACAAGTAACTAATCATAATGTCCAGAGAATGGGGGTTTCACCTGGGGTCTGCGCTAACTGTTGGCATTTCCATGAGGCCGTGCTCTGGGCTGAGTGGCAAGAACACTGTATTCTGTTGTTCGAGGGTGAGATGAGCTTGAGCACCATGAGGCAATTGCCTGTGTTTCTGTGTGTCCTTAAAGCTCCCGAAATGCAAAAGATCTTATCTGTCATTGGGCTGGGGTTTTTTTTAGGTTTTTTTTTTTTTTCCCCAATTCCTCTGTGACAGCTGTGAATATTTGTCACAGGCAAACTGAAGAGATCCAGGCTGTGTCCCCGGGTGCTCTCCTCTCTCCGGAGTCATCTACCAGCCTGTTCACGTGGTGTGCGTTCAACACACGGTCACCGACTAAGTGGCATTCCTACTGGAGTTTTTGTATCATTGAACCATTTTATGGCTTTTAAGTTTATGTATGACTTCCTTCCCAAACACTTCCAAAGCTGACTGAGATCCCGAATCGTGCTCCGTGAATAGAAACACTGAGAGGAAAAGGCTGCTGACTTTCGGGGTGCCCTCTCCCCTCCCCATCACTCACAGTCTAAGACATTGGCCGGGATTGGAGGCGGCCAGGCACACATTATAGGAGCCAGCCCAGGCTCTGCTGAAGGTATCAGGAAGCCTTGGGAAACAGTTATGGGGGGAAAGTAGGGGGAAACCCTGTCCCTCTTAATCTAATGAATTAAAATAATATTTATGGGAAATATCTGTTTGCTTTATTAGAGGAAGATGTTTAAGTAAACATTTCCTGCAAGCCATTGAATTTATACAACAATGCACTGGTTTGGAAGCAATGGCTTTCGGTGTTTTCACTGAAACGAAAATTGAGCAGAACATGATTCCAAACAGCCCATTGTTTCAGCTTTGTTGCCTCTGAATGTTTCAAAGCAGGATATTATGGCCAGCGGGATAATATTTTCTTCATTGGTAACTGGAAAATTGGCAAGAATGACGCCAGAGTTCTAACAGAAGAGCTGCTGATATCCCCTCGTACCCTTTGCAGCGTTCTCTTGTTATTTGATCGTCACAAACTTAGATGTTAAAGAGCATTATTTGCACTTGACAGAAGAAGAAATTGAATCACAACAAAGGTAACTGACTCCTGGGGGACCAGCAGGGGGCTTCCAGAGGAGGACAGGACCCAAGGCTCCTTCAGGGCGCCAGGCCCTTTCCCTCAGACTCTAGAAAGCACCATTTCCCCCTCGGGAATTAAAGCCCGTCTGTGAGGTGATTGAACCCTGCAAGCCGGGGCCAGCCCAGCAGGTGTGACAACCGCTTCCCTTTAAGCAGTGGGAGAGTCCGTTAAAAACACGTTAAGTGGTTTTGCCAAAACCATGCAGTCCGTGCTGGTGCCCGGGCCTCGCAGCTGTCAGCCCACCGCTGGTCCCAGCCAGACTGTCCTCCCAGCGGAGGGCCGGAGGGGCTCTTGGACTTGGGGATGCAGCTGTGGACTAGCCCGACAGCGTGCGAGCCTCCAGTCACAGCCCTGCTGAGAGGCAAAGCCGGACCCCCCCTGGCCCGCTGCTACCTGCTCGCGTCCGGCCGCATCAGCAGGGAGAGTCTGTAGGATTGCTGTGGTACAAACCAAAAAATCAGCAAGACAAATCGCAGTGCCTCTAAGAACAAGGTACATGGAGAGAGCAAAATTCTTGGGACTGAACACAAGGGAGCATTTGCCACTGGTTGGTTCCTCTTCGAAAGATAAAACATGATAGTGAACCAGTGCCTAATTTGGGTTTGACCAAGAAAAAAAAGGCTCTGTGAGAAGACGCGCTTTAGTGATACTTCATATGGTAACTTGACTCTCTCACCTCTCCCCTTCCACGGAACGCCAGCTTATATTCTTCCTACAACTCTCGTCACTCTTTCCAGCTGAGCATCGCAAAGCTAGCTCTTCCCAGGCTCCAGCCCGAAACACAACCTCTGATACATTCAGAGGCGCTCCGAGAACACAGATCTGGGAAAGAATTTGCGGGTCAGCTTTTTGCCCTTTCAGATTACAGATGGAGAAACTGACACCCATAAGTTTCTCACCGCCAGTTAGTCGCTGGGCCACCTCTACCACTCAGGCCTTCTTGGCTACACATCTGGCACTGTCTTTGAGATGGGAGTCGCCTGCTTGTGGCGCCGGCTTCTCGACCTTCTAGAAGTGAAGGAGAAAGAGGTAGTGGGCCCAGGGCCCTGTCGTTGGGTACGCTTTCTCAGCATTCTCCGGGTTGAGTTGGTGTGTTTATACGTCTGTCTCCGCCTTTGATTGAGTTCCTTGAGGACAAGAGACTAAGTCCTGTTCATCTTGGTATTTTTAACCCCAAGCACACCCACCACACATGGTATGCAGAAAGCCCTCGGGGGCTTGTTGAGCCAAACCAATCTGTTTTGTGTAAAGGTCAGCCTGTCTGGAGCGGGAAGGAAGTACAGCTCCTTTGAAGGGCCTGGGATCCCCGGTCCTTCGGGGTGTCTCATCCAACCAGCAAACGCAGGCAGAATCGCACCTCACCTGGAATCAAAACAAGACCTCCCCCTCCCACAAAACACAAATAGGGAGGCCCCCGCCCCCCCTGCACTGTGAGGTTCAGGGAGCACCGCGTGAGATTGAGGGGACAGAAAACTTGGCTGGGTTCGTGGTCTTTGGTTGATGGCACAATTAAGGCAACTTCGTCAGTTACAGCGGATTTCTTGGAATTTCTCTAGATGTTCATATGTTTATCTGCATGTCGTTCATTACGATTGTTGTTACTGGGCTCCTTCTAAAGACTGTGTGAGTTAGGAGAGAGGGAAGGGAAAGAAAAGAGGAAAAGGGAACCTTCTGTACAGATTCTGACCAAGTGAAGAAAACGGCGGCTTGCTGTTCCTCTCCCAGAACACCGCAGATAGGACCATGTGCAGTCGCCCGGTGCCCAGCAAGCCTGAAAGAACTCGATTATGAGAACAGTTTGATCTGAACATGTGCCTTTTCTGAATCCTCCTTCCAAGGGGGACTAACTGCTGCCCCTGGCTGCCAGGAACAAAAGGTCTTCGGACCTGAGCCCCGTAGGTGCTGGGAGTTCACGCATTGCCTTCTGCACAGCCTGGTCACCCTCCCCTCTCCCGTCCGGCCAGGTGGCATGTGGACAAGGGGACAAGTGAGCCAGGGGTGGGGGGAGTTGGTGAGGGTGGAGGAGGGCCTGGATGCCCCCTCTGCTGGCTTGGTGGTGGGGTTGCCTGTCACTGAGCTATCACCGTCCTAACCAACGTAGGGGCCTGAAACCGTCCCTTTTTGCCTTTTTGCTTTAATCTGGAACACTTTAACAAAACAGCGGACCAAATGGTGACTGAGCCCTGACCCTTCTCCAGGCCACATGTAATCACCCTCTTTCTGTCTGAAAATCTTCATCTGGGTCCAAGCCCTCGGTCCCACAGTAGAGCTCCTCCACTTGCTTTTGCCAGAGCAAGATTGCAAAGAGTTAACACTTTTGCTTTTTCGGAAAGTTATCTGTGAAGAGTATTAGTTGTTTAATAAAGCGTGCCTGCCCTCCCGATGAACCCGCCAGTGACTCTGCAGCTGGGGTCATCCCAAGTTCACTCGGTGGACTTTTGACTGCCTTCTGTGTCTGTGAAAACAGTCGGCAGCTCCTGCAGGGATCATTCATTCAGGCCTGTAACACAAAACTGTTGCCAATGGGCACCTGCTGGGCGGCTTCCCAGGAGGGCTGGGAGGGGGATACCAAAGTCATCAGGCATCTCCAGAGATAAGAGCAATGGGGGTCTGCTGGGAGCCCTCTCGCCGGGCTGCACTTAGAGCCCACTGCCCAGCCAGCAGGCTGGTGTCAGAGTGTATCAGGGAGCCGGGGCAGGATAGGATGTGAGCTAATTAAAGGCCTTTTACAAAGAGGAGGAGAGAGAGAGAGAGAGAGAGAGAGAGAGAGAGAGAGAGTGTGTGTGTGTGTGTGTGTAGGAGCGTTGCGGGGGGAGGTCTGGAGTGCATTCCCCAAATTTCTAGCACATTCTTTATCCCTCTCTTTTATCCCTCAAAACAGAAGAAAACAAATTAAGAGCCTGAACATTTGGTTATTACTAAGCTCAAATCATCATCCGTTCTGCCTGATACTCTCGGTTTTAGATGCTATTTTTATGGAATTACATAGACCAGCAAAGACATATTTTCCATGTTTTCCCAGGAGCCATCCTGTTCTTGAAATATGGTAGGCTGACTGCTTGAACTTTGCCCCTCCCCCCTCACCCCGTTTGACACATCTGGGCCCCAAAGTTCCTTCTTGCAAGGGCATGCTCTAGGCTTTCCCCTGTGCTTGGAAAAGCCCATTGCTGGCTGTAGGGGGCGCTGCTGGGAGGGTGCGTCTGCTAGTGCCCAGGGAGTGCTGACAGACCGCTTGCTGAGGTGGTGGCTGCCGTGGGGGGTGCCGTGTGGGGTTTGCCGCGGGGCCTTGAGCACGCTGCAAAGTGCCAGCACCGTAATGCGTTTTATAGCCAAACTGACTTAAGAAAAAGTCACCTGAAAACGTTTGATTTCCTTGCTCTTTTGCTTGTTTATTTCGCTTGTATATCCCTGCCCCAGCAATAAACTAACCTAGTTAGGGATCCAGGTCCTTTGAAGTCCGCCTGGGCCTGGTAATGATACATTTCCTGAAAGCAGTTTTGTTCCCCTACAGCCCCAAGCCTTCGTTGTATCATTTCTGATACAGTTCTGGTAAGCTTGTCTGTGTCAAAGAAACATTTAGATCAGTCTTGTACTACATGGTAACAATCCTAGGAAATTCCAATCAAAAGCCAACAGCCTGTTTCCTTCGTTTCTGGCCTGCTGGTGTAGCTGGCTTTGTCTGTGTTCTGATAAGGAGTAACCACAATGTTAATTTTGTGTTTCCTTGCCTTTGTCTCACTTAATCTGTTCCCAAAGCTGATCGTCCAGGAGGCTTGTTCACGGTCACGGGACTCGTGAGGGAGCTAGCCACAGAGGAGTAATTAGCCCGACCACGGGAAGTGTGTTCGCGTGTTCCTACTGGGAGTGCTTAAAATGTTGGTTACACTTCTCTTCCTCAGTATCACTATATGGAAAACCCAGGAAAGACACCATTCCGATGACACAGTGGAAGGGAATTTTGAACCCGAGCTAGTAGAATGGGTCGCTTGAAAAATGTGACTGAGTATTTACTGCTGCTTCCCTAAGTGCCAGGTGTCCTTCTGAGTCCTCACCCGGACTGACTTGTTTAATCCTCACAATGACCCTGTGAAGTGTTAGTCCCGATTTATACACAAGGACATGGAGGCTCAGAGAAATTACGTAACCTGCCCACCGCCGTGAGGAGAGCGCTCAGTCAGGTTCTCTGGCTCAGAGCCCGCGTTCTTGGCCCTGCCCCGTGCAAAAGTCATGCCCTGTCTAGTGGGCTTCGTTCTTGGACCCTTCTGCAGTATGAGATCTGCAGGAATTAAGCATGTGAAGCTGCATGCTCAAGGGGGCACAGAGAATTTGAGTCACAGTATAAAGTCCTTTCCTGTGGTGCCCTCTATTGTGTTAGCTCTTCTGTAGGTGCGACACCACCCAAGCCCGAGCATGTGGCCGCCAACAAGGCTGCGACCCTGTCCCAGATGCCTCGTGAAGGCATTTCACCCTCGTCCTAGCTCCACAAGCAGAACGGACCGATTAGAAAGTTGTAACATAATCTGACGTTAATAAATCTGTTATTTACTGCATCTAAACAAGAAGTTCACAGCAAAAAACGCCAGGCTCTGTCCTAGTCACAGAGGAAACAAACAGGAATAGAAGTTCTTCCGTGCTCAGGGTCACAGCCCAGCACAGGAGAAGGTCCTGTGAACAAATGCGTCCAAGAAGGGGCGCCTGGGTGGCTCGGTGGGTTAAGCCTCTGCCTTCGACTCAGGTCATGATCCCAGGGTCCTGGTGATCAAGCCCCCCATCGGGCTCTCTGCTCGGCAAGGAGCCTGCTTCTCCCCACCCCCTGCCTGCCTCTCTGCCTACTTGTGATCTCTGTCAAATAAATAAAGTCTTCAAAAAACAAAAAAAAAAAATATTCTGGGTGCTAGGACAAAAGTTTTTGTGGTCCAGCGGGTGCTAAAGGAGGGGACAGACCTTTCAACCCAGGGCAGGGAAGGCCTGCCCAGAAGATGAGATGCTTGTGGTGAATCTTAAGTCCAAGGAGATGTGGGCCGTGTGGATAAGATGTTGGGGGGACAGGCCCCAAAGGGCCCACAAGGGGCAACCCGAATGGGGGCGCTCAGGGATGTGGAGCGGTGGCACTCGGGCGGCAGGCCGCTGGGACGGGAAAGCGTGCAGCTCCGTGAGCTGGCCTTGTTAGGGGAAGACTGGCGCACTGTTCCCTCTCCCTTTGTTTCCCTTCCTCTCTCCCTGTACCAGGTATCAGGGAGTCCCAAGGGAAAGAGGCCTAAGGGAATTTTTCACTTTTCCTGCCTAGTGTGGTTGCCATGATTTGCCCAGAATCTGCATATATAAAACGGTAACTATGCATGTTTTACAGGTATTTTCATGTATGTGGGTAGAACAGGTACAGCTTTCACAGAGGGGGCCTGAGCAATCAACAGCCCCCACCTCCTCCGGAAAGAAACAAACCTAACTTGTTTTTTGTGTAATTAGAACCAAAACCAAATCATGGCTTGTTCACAGCAGGTAGATGCAAATCTGGCCAAGCTGTCCTTTCTGGCCAGAGTGACTCTGTCCAATACTAAGGCACGGACTGCCTCCGGCATTTCCAGTTAACCTGATAATTGCATCTAGACCGAGCAGAAAGTCACCCTGCCCAAAGCCCAGAGCAAACACACTCCGAGTCCTTGTTCCGGAAGGCATTTAGGCCCCTGCTACAACAACCGGACTATGAAGGTGGGAAGGGAGGCCGTGGGTTTGTGCTTCAGCTCTCTCTGCTTTTCTGCAGAAATTGGAGCTCAACAAATGCAGAACCACGATTTGGGGAAGTTAATTTATCCGACCCCACTTCATCAGTCCATGACACTGTTTCACCATGTTCTTTAGGCCTGGCTAACCTAGACGCGACCGAAGTTCGAGAGGAGAGAGCACGTCCTGTGCTAGCATGTGTTTCGTGGCCTTTCTACCCTCAGCCCTCTCCTGCCTCATCCACCCAGGCAGAAGATTTTTCTCTGGAAATCCCTTCTTTCCCGTTCCCACTCACAGCTCATAACCGTGTCCAAACCGTGTCCACTTGTGTTTGGAATCTTAGTTTTTCATGGATGGATTCAGAGGACGTTTATCTCGAGGTAGTCGCGACTGCTGTCTCGCCAGCAGGATGCGGACTGAGGCTACGTAGGACTCGGGTGATTTCTTGGAACTTGAGCCTTGCGCTCGAGATTGCAGTGCGGCCTGACATCTGCCCCAGCTGTTGGGCGAGAGGATTGCGTCCTCTGACTCACGAGACGGAGCACAGGTTGGGCCGAGGGACACGTGGTCAAGGAAAGGTTCCTCGAGTGGTGAAACCTGGCCGGTGTCCGTCGGGAGTGGGCTCTCCGGGTCCTCGCCTCCCCAGCACCTCAGTCCGTGCTCTGTGGTGGCCTCGCCACCCCTGTCACCGCGTCACCCTGAACGGGAGCATCTGCCATTGTCACTTGCGTCCTGGACTCGGGAGACTTGAGTCGCTCGTACAGGAGCTGGAGATGTTTGTCCAGCACAGAAAACTTGCTGTCTCTTTACATTCTTGGTGCGTTCTTAGCACACGGTTTATTCCTCCCTTCTGTGGATCCTTTGCTGCGCGGGGAGGAAAACGTGGTTCTGCGCTCACTGGCCACGTGGAGGTTGGCCTCTCGCCTGCTCACCTCTGACAGATGAATGATTGAGGAGGGAGAGGCGTTGGGTCTTTTCGTGGGAGTTCATCCACTCGGGGTGTTCGCACAGTAAAGCCGAGTGCCGAGTGTGCTCTCGTTTGCCTTTTCCCTCCACAGACACTTCTAGCTTCGGCGTGGCCTGACCCACGCCATCTGGGACGCCTGCGCCGTGAGTCTGCGCCGAAAGTGATTTTTTGGGTTTGTTTGTTTGTTTGTTTGTTTTAAAGATTTTATTTATTTATTTGATAGAGAGATCACAAGTAGGCAGAGAGGCAGGCAGAGACAGAGAGCGGGGGAAGCAGGCTCCCCGCTGAGCAGAGAGCCTGAGGCCAGGCTCGATCCGAGGACCCTAAGATCATGACCTGAGCTGAAGGCAGAGGCTTAATCCGCTGAGCCACCCAGGTGCCCCTGCACCAAAAGTTTTAAGCATAAAAAAGAACTAAGACTTGACCATTTCCTGCGTGCTGGGCACTTTCTGCCATCTTTCCTTTCTCCCTCCTCCCAGCTGCTCAGATCCTACGTTGGAGTCGTTCTCCACTCCTGTCACACCGCATCTCAAGTGCATCCACCAGTCAGGTTGGCCAGACCGCAGCCCCCCGTACCTCCCAGGGATCACCCCTGGCCTGGCTCATCAGAGCCACCTTCCCCCTCCACCCTGCCTCCCTGCCTCCCCCTCCTCCCATCTGTTCTTAGGACAGCAGCGGGAGCGACTGTATCTGTCAAACGGTAGCTCAGGTGGTGTTGTTCCTCATCTCAGCCCCCTCTGGGGGCTTCCCCTTCCACTCCGTGCAGAAAATTAAAATCTGTACCGTGGTTTGTTAGGTGTATGCGGCCTGCCCCGTACTTCGCTGACCTCATCTCGTCCCCTCTCACTGCTCTCCGGCTCACTCAGCCCATCATCCGATCTTCCTGCCGTTTCTCGACTGTCTGCCTCCGAGCGGCGGCCTCAGGATCTCTGCACTCCCAATTGTCTCTTCCTGGAAGGTTCTCTAACCTCCTGGTTTTCACCTGCGTGTTCTTTGTCCAAAGGCTGCTTTGTCGGTGAGGCTCCTCCCGGCCCTCCCTCCTCCACCTAAACTCGCACCGCCTCTTCCGACACCGTCTCTCATCCTCCTTCCCTGCTTCATTTTCCACTTAACATACATCATCACTTCCCTTTCATTTATATTATTTCCTGTGCAATTAGTAGGTAAGTCCTACAGGGGACACAAGTTTTGTCTGTTGTATTCACTGCCGTCTCACCAGGTCTCAGCACAGCCAGGCCTGGCGCACGGTGGATGCTGAGTGAGTTTAGGAAGGAACAGAGGAGAGGAGGAAGGGGCAGACCGACTCTCGGAGTTAGGCATTATCTCAGGTTGTAGGTTGGACGCCGAATCTCCAAGAGGTTGCCCAAGGTCACACAGCCCACAAATGAAGCCAGAATTTGCACCTAAATGTGCTATTCCAGAGCTTTTCTGATTTCCACTTTCCTGTGGGCATCTCTGCCTCACACGGTGACCCAAAATAGAGACTGAATATGTGTGCACCTGTGTAGTAATGTGAGCACATTAAAATGCCTTAGAGAGGGGGTACCTAGGTGGCTCAGTGGGTTAAAGCCTCTGTCTTCAGCTCAGATCATGACCTCAGGGTCCTGGGATCAAGCCCCGCATCGGGCTCTCTCCTCGGTGGTGAGCCTGCTTCCTCCTCTCTCCCTCTCTGCCTGCCTCTCTGCCTGCTTGTGATCTCTGTCTGTCAAATAAATAAATAAAATCTTTAAAAAAAAATAAAATAAAATGCCTTAGAGAGAATACGTGGCCAGAATCTCTTAGTGTCCTCAGTATCATCTGGGGCTTAATCTACAGAACAGACAAGTAAGTGCCAGCAGAGTCCTACCCCAGATGCCCCCCAACATCAGAAAATGAACTTAGCATGTGCAGCTAGAGAGATGGAGAAGCAGCACATTTTTGCAAACACAGACTTCCCAGTCAAACCAGTGAAGTCTTTTTGGTCGTTGATTCCCAGACCTACTCGGGGTTCACCAGGGACTCACGAGGGGGACTAACCCCCGTCGGTTCCAGAGCTGGCACTGTCCTGGGCACGTCCATACGGCATGCCAGGCTCTGTCCATATCGCTAGGGATAACGAAGATGAACAAGTCGGGCACGGCACTGGGCATGCCCTCAATAAGCTCCACTCCCCCTTGAACTTCAAAGAGCCTCCGTTGCTGATTCCCCAGAATGGCTAATTTTTAAAGGAACAGTCTCCCAGTTTCACTTCCTCATCTTGTTCTCTGAAGTTCTGAAGTTCTTTTTCAGTCCATCGTGCACTCTTCTTTGGCTAACAGGAAGTCATAGCGCATGTCTGAAGATTAAGAAACATCCAAGGCAATGAATTCCTGTTCTCCTGTCTGCCCGGCCCTTTTGTAGACTTAACAGCAATCATTATGGTTCAAGAATGCCCCAAGAGATCCCTTCTTGCCCATCGGCAAAGCCACAGGCACCCTATGCAAAGAAATGATAACTGTTCCATCCGTCTTAGGGCATTTGCTCTGTCTTATCTCTTGCCTTTGCCTTGGACTTGGGATGGTTTTGTTTTCTTCCCTAGATGCTGCCTGCTGGATATGCTCTTGGGCTTTACACCTGTAGCCCAGGACCAAGTGGTGCCTGGGCTCACACTTACCTGGGAGGGGCGCTAAGAAATCAGTCATCCGCTGCTACTAAATTTGTTTCCCTCTGTGTCCAGCTATGTCAAAACTTACGGGTATCGAGGGATACATTCCATGTTTTTGATCCCCGTCTTGTCCTGTTTGCTGTAGGTACATGGTTTCAGAACCTTCCGTGAACAGGAAAAGAGGCAAGTTTAGAACCATCTTGTAAAGATACAGCCACCGACAGGCTATATCTCTACAAGTCACAGAGGGAGTGACAGCTTGAATGGTAGGGAACTTCAAGGAGGACCTTTTTAAGACTGAGCAAATTCGATTCTATTTGTCCATCTGAGAGGACGGGCCAGGAAGACTGGAGATACGAGAGGAGAGAGGGTTGCTTGAGCAACATCGAAGGCAAGGCCTTATGAGAATGCAGAAGAAGGCTCTAGATTCGGCAAATCCACCGCTTATCTGATTTAAACTGGAGGACAGGAAAGACTTCTTTTCCCTGGGTAGAATCTACCACTTGTATGAAGGGACAGTGGGCCTAGCTCAGAAGAGTTGGAAAGGAATGCGGGGCGCATCTTTATTTGGCTGTTAAGAGTGTTCCAGGCACCGCCCTGGGTGGTTAGGGGTGCAAGCCCTGTTCCTGGACGCGGAGTTTCTGCGCGCGCTGCTGTGCACCCGGCCCTGCGAGGAACAGACGTCAACAGGACCGCGTGGCAGTAAATGCGACGGTCGCAAGGCTTCGTGCAGAAGGTGTATGGAAGCAGTGGCTAAGCCTACAGGTTTGCATGCAGGGAGAGGCCATGCAGGGCATTGCAGAGGCATCTGGGAGAGCCAGGCTGAAGTTGGGAAGGCAGAGATTTGCAGCCATTCATGCTGGAGAATGGAACAGTAAGAGGAGGAGGTGAGATGGCTGTGTCCCCATAATTAACTTTCTGCCCACCTTTGTACTAGCCAGTTCCGGCTTGACTAACAAAAGCTTCTCCCTAAAGCCAACCAATGCCTTCCGTCTAGTGTTCTCTGCTGAGGTGACTAGCAGTCATTTGGAAGTGTCCAATAGAAATAAAGTGTGAACCACTAATTTTTGTCATTTAAAATTTCTAGTATTTGCATTAAAAAGGTAAAAGGAAACGGGCGCCTGGGAGGCTCTGTTGGTTGAGCTTCTGACTCCTGGTTTTGGCTCAGGTTATGTTCTCAGGGTGGAGCCCTGCTTGGAGCTCTGTACTCGCTAGGGAGTCGACTTGAGATTCTCTCTCTCTTCCTCTCCCTCTGCCCTCCCCAACTTGCGTGTGCATGCTCCTTCTCTAAAATAAAGAAATAAATCTTTTTTTAAAAAGGTAAAAAAAAAAACCCAGAAGAAATTATTTTAAGTATTTTTATTTGACCCATAATATCCAAAATATTATCATTTCAACCTGTAATCAGTATGTAAAAATAATTGAGATGTTTTACATTATTATTTTTCATCTTGTCTTTGAATTCCAGTATGTATTTTATATTTACAGTATATCTTAATTCATACTAATCACATATTAAGTGCCCAGTAACCTCCCGTGGCACGTGGTCACCTTAGTGGATATCGTGACTCCAAATCAGGACATGCGATAACAACTATTATCGTGTGTCTGAGCTGACGAGTTTCAGGTCTCTGGGGCTAACTTGATTATTGGACTGTGCAAGCTGCCTCTCTTCACTACATTTAACCTCTCATCCTTTTGCTAAGTGGTTCATTTCTAAGATTTCCCTTGTTCTTGATGAAGGAAGGAAGGAACGTATTGAATACAGAAACGACCTTTAGATGGTTAGCTTTTGACTCCATCATGGCAAAGAGAAGTTTTCTATAAGATTCTTAGAAATAGCTGTCCAAGTTATCTTTAATTCCCGCCCTCCCTTAGGTTATTTGTTGACTTCCTTTTCCCTCTTTTCCTGCCCGCTTGCCAAAATTTAGAAAACATTCTGTTCGTGATGTTTTGGGATATGGTGGCATTTCAGATACCGGCATGATTTTTATGAAGCGAATTCTTATTTTTAAAAACTGAATTCTGCCCTTGGTCGCATATTTAGAAAACAAGTACCATAAACAGGTTTTAAGTTACGGAAGAGTTGATCAGTAGAGCGTTTTATAGTGTGCGGTCAGCTTAGAGGACAAGCAAATGAGTACCCGGGTCTACCATTCAGCTGAGATGGTAGAACGTAATCATAGAATATTACACTAGTAGAACGGAATATACTAGTACTTTTGAAGCCTCCCCGCTCCCATTCCCTCTTTCCACTGTTGAGTTAAATGGATTGGGTTTTCTTCCTCATTCCAAGACTTGTTTTTTAGGCCTGAAATCTGCTAACCTGGAAAGGGCTAATTCAGCAGGCTTTAAAAACCCCAGATGGATGGGAAGTAGATGGGTGTGAAGTCAGAGTGTCCTCTTCCAGCTCAGCCATTGTGGGGCTGAAAGACAGCAAAGGCAAGAATGCCCTCCGGAAAGGCCAGGGATCAGGCAAGGGGTGGAGGTTTCTTAGGAGCTGCTTGGGAAATTGCTAAACTGCCTTTGGTTTTTATTTTAAGCCCATCTGAGGCGTTGGGAACATTCGAGTCCATTTTTTTTTTTGAAGATTTTATTCATTTACTTGACAGAGATCACAAGTAGACGGAGAGGCAGGCAGAGAGAGAGGAAGGGAAGCAGGCTCCCTGCTGAGCAGAGAGACCGACCCGGGGCTCGATCCCAGGACCCTGAGATCATGACCTGAGCTGAAGGCAGAGGCCTTAACCCACCGAGCCACCCAGGCACCCCTCGAGTCCATTTTTAAAAGAACCTTTGGGGCATGCCCAGGTGGTTCATTCAGTGAAGCATCTGATTCTTGGTTTCAGCTCAGATCATGATCTCTGGGTCGTGAGACTGAACCTCGCCCCACAGGGAGCCTGCTTAAGATTCTCTCTCTCCCTCTCCCCCACCGCTGCCCCCCCCCAAAAAAAAGGAAGAAAGAAAAAGAGCCTTCTTTCGGCCTTTCCTTTGAGCTTAGGAACAAGTCGGGTCTTGGGAAAAATGAGACAGGACTTAAGTGCCTCGAAGCTGAGCTGCCTCCCGTTCTCGTCCTAACCCCCAAAGGAGAGGGTCACCTTCCCTTGTTCTCCCAGGTGCCAAACACTAGTTCTGAATCTGCAGTCTTCTCTTCTCTCACATTCATCACACTCGCTGATGAATAACTTCACCCCCAACAAGTGAGCTGTTGGCTTTTGTATCTCTAGCCTTCCCCGAACGCGGGCTCTCCCTCACCCACCCCGTGAAATGTTTGGTAGTTGTAAGAAATAATAGTACCTTCGTTTCCACTGTGGATACTCAGTTACCCTTAGATGGGCGGGGCTGTTGGGGGAAGCATCAGAGTGCCCAGACAGAAGATGATCCGAGACCGAACTGGACACACTTTCGGGATCCTTTCTTACCCGGAGCGTGGCCGGCTCATGTCCGTTCTCGTCCCACAGCTCTCTTTCGCTTTCGTCCCCTCCCCCTTGAATTTGTATCTCCACACGTGTCAGTTACTGGTACATGAAACAGTCCTCGCCAGAGCAGTCATCTTTTTCTGTAGTTAGATTTCCTTCCCCAGACCAGCTCTGACAGAGTAAATCTTTGAGTTCAGCAAACCCTTTTGTAAGAAGCGGGGATGGAAGAACAGAGACCTCCTCTGTCCAAGCAGGAGCTTGGCACCCTCTCTGGCCTCCCGTCTTTCTCCCGAGCTGTAAATGGTGCACGTTAGTGCCGTGATCTGATGTGGTGTAATGTGACCCATGTAATGGACATTCACAGGGCCTCGTCCTTCTCTGGGGCCCATTTCACATGTGAGAGTGTTGGTTTTGGGGGAAAAGAGGAAGTGATTCTTGCTGATTTCAAAGACTACGTGGCGTAGGGCAACGAATGGGTGCTAGAAGGGGGCGGGGTGTCTGAGTTGGGATAAACTGGTCAAGGAAGGGGATTGAAGCCTGATTCTCTTGTTCAGGGATTTGCATGTAATTTTCTGAAAACTTTATTATTTATATGCTGCTTTTTGCTTCCTTCATCTGTCACCTGCTTAGGAAGGAAAGTTGTCTCCCTGGCGTCTCTCTGCGATTTTCGCTGGCATTCAGGAAGGAATTTTCCTTGGAGGGAAGAACAAAAATCATGGTTGGGTTCTCTCCACAGATGACCCAGGATCAAATGTAGATAGATTCTTAGCAGACTTTTGTTACAGATGATCATGGTCTTTCCAGTTTCATCTGTACAGTGGGGATAATAATAGAGCCAACCTCCTACAGCTGTTGTGTGGACTAAATTACTAAACGATTTCATAGATGGCCAGCCCTAAGAACAATGCCTGATATGGAGTAAACATTGTTGGTCCACGTTTATCCAAAAGTCATGCTATGGTCTTCAGCAGTGAGAAGCTTTCCTTTACCTGTTCTGCTGCACACACTTTCAGAACTTCATTTATCTGAAGAAACCAGCTGGAGACCGCTTTTTTTCTTTAAAAAAAAAAAAAAATCGAAACAAAACAAAACAAAAAACCAAATCAAAACAAAACAAAAAAACAACCCATCAAGATATTTGAAAACCTTGAAGCCTCTCTGACTTTTTCAGTAAGAAGCCCAGCGTATTCAGGTGTCTAGCATCTCCGAATGTTCCTTACGGTGTTATCCCTCCCTTTCTTCCCCAGACACTCGGCATTAAAAAAGAGAATATATTTATTGGAAATACAAAGTACTTTACAAGAATGAAGTCGCTTGTGACTAGGAATGAGATGAGCTTCTTTTCTATTGTGAAATGTTCCAATTCCATTTCTAGTTTCTGCATTTTGAGATTCCAGTCTATTTATAATTGACTTCTTGATGCTTTCCTTTGTTCCGGAACAAGCATGAGGTGGTTCCCGTAGTACGGGATGAGACAGGCAGGATGCAGCCGGGGTAGAAGGGGGAGCAGGGCGCTCACTGGAAGAAAGAAAAGGATTTGCAGTAATAACCCTCAGCATTTACACATTGCTTTGTGTACTTTCCCCCAAGTACTTCTAAAAACAAGGTCTCTTTGGATTACCCCAGTGACTCTATGGGTCGTGTTCTTCCTGTTTGATAGGTGAAGATACTGATCCCCGAAGAGAGTGTGTTCTGCTCGTGTTCACCGAGCGGATACTGGTGACAGTTGGGATCAGGACGCCTGGCTTTTCCCAAAGCCTGTGTGCTTCCTTAGAGTTGAAGTTGCGTATCCACACAGTCAGGCGTGATCCTGTGACTGCCGCAGAGGGATTTTTTTTCCCCCTACAACATAATCGATCTCCTGGTTCAGTACAGAGGCAGTGGCCACGTGTGCATATTGAATAATCTTGTCGGGTTGGTGAAACTGGAGGTCACTCGTGGGGTGGGCGGGCTTACCCCCCTTTGACTAGCACCAGTGGTCCAGAAGCCCGCCTTTAGCTTCTCCCATGTGCTTCGGGGGTTTTCAGCAGCGGACGAGCAGGAAGCCTGGACCCTCAACTCCATCCTGTATCCCTTCTGGGGAAAAGCTTATCATGAAGTTGATGAAGGGCTAAAAGTAGGACATCATCCCTTCCCACAGCTGGGTCGAAAGAGCCATCCTGCCCACACGATTCTTCACAGCTGGTGTAGGACAAACGGGGCCCGTTGAACGTGCCGGAGCCGTGGCACGTGTCTGCTACGCCTGTGTGTGCGGCTTCCATGTGTACTCTCCACCTAACAGCCATCTCCACCAGTCCCTCTGAAAGAAAAGGCAAAACCTTTTTAGGAGAGTGCCTCAAACCACTCTGAGCTTCTAGATTAATCTGAAACAACATCTGAGTTCACAAGCGGGTCAGAGTTGCAGAATAGCAAGTGAGACTTGCCAATTCAGCAGGCGTGTGTCTTGGGCTAGTTAAGAACCAGGACGATCTTGAGGTCTGACTTTGTTGCTTATGTTCAGACCTTGTGTGCCGAGATAATTCTGGGTGGCTTTGGATAACTGTGTTTCTTAACTGAAAAGGAGTGTCTGTTGCCTGATAAGTGTTTATCCGTGAAATAGCAACATGGTGTAGGTCGTAGGGTAGGAGGGCTTTTACATCTCCGCAGACCCCCCCCCCCCAAAAGCAAGGTCATTGACTCAGGCATGTTACTAAAGTAGAATGTCAGTCCTAGCTTTAAAAAAAAAAAAAGTATCTGTATTATTCTTATGCAGGGTCTCTGTTCTGGATTCTTTCCCCTTTCTCTCTTTGCCTTAAGGGCTCTACATAATCACAACCAAGTAGAACTGAAAACAGACGAACCTGTCCCACTTGTAGTGGATAGAGATCTGGGGTCCAAAAATGCCTCTTTCTTGCCAAACCTCAACTCATTCCATGTTCCTTCCCTCCTTCTCTTTCTCCCTTCCTCCTTCCCTCTCCCCCTCCCTCCCTCCCTTCCTTCCTTCCTCTCTCTCTCTCCTCCTTCCCCCAGTCCCAGCCTGCCCCTTCAGCATCTGACCGAGCGAGGACTCATTTGGTTTGCCTTGTGTGAGTGACAGATACCCGTTGTGGGCTGGAACCTGTGCTCCTTTCACTCTTGTCTCTCTACAAGGATCACAAAAGCGGTTTTCAGCATCAAGGCGAAACTCACACTGAGAATCGTTTTTAACTGTGGCTGTTTAACAATGTGAATCAGGGGGAAGTGGTGAAGACCTTCGTTGTGAAGTGACTTGAAGGGCCTTTTTCTACCCGGTCTCCCAGCAGAGTTGGAGAGGGCTTGCAAGTTTAGGCCTCTGGACCACTTTGAAGAAACATGTCAAAATCGATGGTCCCCACTGGGCGCCAGACACTCTGCCAGGCATTTTGTGTTCTCTCCACAACCCTTGAAAGCAACCCTTTCAAGTCGGACTTTTTGTAGATGGGTAAACTGAGGCTCGGGGGGGTTGAGCAGCTGCTTCCAGGATGCACACTCCCGGGCACAGTGTGGACTGCTGGGCTTTCCGAAGTGGACCTGCCCTGGCTTAGGGATCGCGGGCAGCGCGGCCCGGGACGAGCGCTGTGCTCGTAGCTGAGACTCGCAGCAGAACAGCTTTCCGGTTGGGAGAACGTAAGACCCCCTCACGCCGCAGAGCCCTGTCACTTCTCTCCCTTTCCTGTTATAGGTGGCCACCGTTTGCCCCGGTGACAAGAGAAGTACTGTCACTAGCAATTACTCAGTGGAGCAAAGATATTAAAGAGGAAATTTCCATTAGGTAAATAACTGTGAAAGAAGAACCCCAGAGAAGGGGGCAGAAATTCAAGCCCAGGCTCCCGTTACACCGGCCAAACATCTCCGGCATCCCATGCTTGCGGAATATCATGAAACGGTCAGGAAAACTGATCGGACAGAACAGAGGGACACAGTGTGAATTTTTTCTCTTGCATCATTCCAACATCTACTTGAATTTCAGTTTTACAAAATCAGCTGTCCCGAGCCTGGCCCCAAACCCGGGCTGCTTTGTAGGGGCTCCATTTCGAGGGACCGTGGATGCTTTCTGGATGGTGGGGTACTGACCGTGTGCGTCAGCTCTGCCGTGGCGCTGGCATCTGGAAGTGCTTCTGAGATTTTCACCCCCTTGCCGAAAATAGGGATTTCTAGAAATTAATGGCTTTGGGCTGTGGCCAGAATTCACAAGGGTGGCGTGTGCTGAAGCTTCCTTCAGTGAAGGACGGGGAAATCGGTGTTGTCTTTGCAAGTGTGATAGCAGGTTTTCTGAAGGACCTTCTGTTCCTTGGAATCTTGAAATCTTAAGCTTTGTGCGGACTTGAAATTGCTACAAAATGAGCTAGATTGACTTAAGTCTCCACAAATGCCTCTTCGGGTGTCCAGATACTGTTTTTACCGAGGACAGTCATGAATTAGCTGCAAATTACCCTCCAGGAGCTAGTCCCATCCCCGTGCTCAAGCCGGGCTCCCACTGTCTGTCCTGTGCTTCTGTGGCCTTCTGCCGCTGCTCCGGGGACACTCCTGCCGAGCGTTCTTCACGCACGCCGTCTCGTGTCGTCCTCCCAACAGCCCCGTGGAACCTGATTGTTCCCGTGTTGCATGTGAAGATGTTGACGTTCAGATAACTCAGGACTGTTCTCATTGGATGCCTCGTGTGCCTCGGGCTCTGTGCTAAGTGCCTCACACATTCTGTCTAATCCTTCCGGCATCCTTCTAGGTGGATGTTCTCACCCCATTTTGAAGACGAGGAAACAGGCTCACAGAGGTGAAATTCCTTGCCCCTGATCTCACAGCTATTAAGTGTCACAGTCAGAAGCCGAAGTCAGTGTGAAGGTCTTTCCGTTATGCCGGCCACAGACCTCCTGACCGAGGTCCTTGGAGGCAGGAGGCAGAAACCATCTCTGGCTAAGGATTCCCGTTTGCTAGCCTGGCGCACAGTCCATGTCGCTCACGCGTCTGGTGGAGTGTTGGGCTGATGCGTAGCTGGGTTGTGTTTGCTCATGTCCTTGTGATTTCCAGCCCTTCCTCCACCGCCTCTGAGGGCAGCTTCCCCTTCCCTGAATATCTGTCCCCGAGCTTCATTCCCCATTTTGATGTCCATGAGCTTGCCAAAGAGCATCTGCTCTGAGGAAAAGTTCAAAATGAGTCTAAATTGTGAGACATTTGGCTTCTTTTTAAAGTACGTGGGCAGGGGTGCCTGGGTGGCTCAGTCGGTTGAGCATTCAGCTCTTGGTTTCGGCTCGGGTCATGATCTCACAGGGTGTGGGATGGAGCTTCGTGTCAGGTTCCTCGCTCATGGGGAGTATGCTTGACAGATTCTCTCTCTCTACCCCTCCTCCTGCTCTTTCTCTCTCAAAATAAACAAATCTGGTTTTTTTTAAGATTTTATTTATTTATTTGACAGACAGAGATCACAAGCAGGCAGAGGGTGTGGGAAGCAGGCCCCCTACCGAGCAGAGAGCCCAAAACACGGCTCGACCCCAGGACCCTGGGATCATGACCTGAGCTGAAGACAGAGGCTTTAACCCACTGAGCCACCCAGGCGCCCCTAAAATAAGTAAATCTTTAAAAAATAAGATAAAATGGGCAAACCCAGGGATGGGATGGTAAAGGGCGTCCCACGCCGGTCACTCCCACATGTCCCGTGGCTCTCATGGACACCTCTGCTCTGGGCTGACTACAGTGCTCTAGCTCAAGGTCATGGGTGAAGGTCGTGGGTGAAATAACTCTTCCCTGCCTCAGAGCAGACCTGTGCCAGAGGGCACCCATACAGAGTGCTTACTGGAATCACCACCCTCTCCAGCCCATGTGTTTACCCTATCTTTGAGGGAGAAATAAGATACGGGGTGTGATTTATTTTCCCACCGAGGTGGGGAATGAGAGAGTTGGAATTAAGTATGACTAAGTGCTCCCACAGTGAGAGAAGGCCACAAGCTTTCGGTGCCCTGGATTCATACTCAGAAGCCCAGGGGACTGGCCCGGGGCCCAGCCTCTTTGACCACGGTACCCTTCAACTCACTGGTTTCAGATTAGTTCCTATAAAGCATCTCTCCCTGTAAAATCTGATTGGCCTCTAATCGGTATGAGTTTGGCTACATCACGGATTTCAACATCCTCCCATTTCCTGAGTTCTCAAAGTCACAGGTACGGGGGTGAAGACTTTGGTAATAGTTTACTATTAATAATATCTTTGTACCCTTCCATTTACTCACAGGTGACAAAGGACAAGTCCAGTTGGCTTGGGTGAATAATTTTTTTTGTCCACAGGGAAGTGAGAATTCAGACAGAAGTCCTAGGGTGAGTTGAGTAGGTGTGGGCACCTTCCCACAGCTGAGAAGCCCGTGGCAGAATCCAGCATTTAGAGGGAGGTGCGATCTCTTGGGTCATCTTACCTCATCCTCCTGAGGTCAGTGTGGTGTTCTTGTACAGAGAGCTCCCAGGACCAGGCTGTGCTGGGGGAACCGAGGGTCCTGGAGCAGGGTCAGTTGGCAGTGCGTAGGCTGACTCCTAAACCTTAGAGACTGAACTTGTTTTATTGTTGGGCGGGGGCGGGTGTGGAAGGAGAGGAGGTGGTTTGGGGCGGTTCATTATTCTATTAAAAAATAAGATGATTTTTATTTTATTCTCGCATATTCTGTTAAGGGGGAAAGTATTTTTTTTAAAGATTGTTTAATAATTTTTTTAAAAGATTTTATTTATTTATTCGACAGAGAGGCCACAAGTAGGCAGAGAGGCAGGCGGAGAGAGAGGGAGAAGCAGGCTCCCTGCTGAGCAGAGAGCCCGATGCAGGCCTCGATCCCAGGACTCTGAGATCATGACCTGAGCCAAAGGCAGAGGCTTAACCCACGGAACCACCCAGGCACCCAAGGGGGAAAGTATTATAGGATTTTTCATTTCTTCCTAGTCAGCTGCCAGAAATCGGTAGACAGGACCCTAACTTACTATCTTTTCCAAGGAAAGACCTCTTTTCAAGGAAAATGAGAGCTCGAGGAGGTGGGAAGGACCCGAGTGGGACCCGGGGTGCAGCGTGAGTGCCGCCGGGCCTCTTCTGGCGCAGACGGCGCACCGTGGAGATGGCTCTCTCACCCACCGCTGCCTGGCCGCCTCCGTGGCCTTGGTCACAGAGAGGCATTTTTGCCCAGACCCCGACTGGAGAATGCCGGCAGACACCATAATTCCAGAATGTAGCAGGGGCTCGTTCTCTCGATCCTTTCCAAAACAAGGGTCATGTTTGCTTCTCCTCCCTCAATTCACAGTTTATATTCCCGGCTCTCACTGCTCCCTGTTCCCTACCGGGGACTGTGACCTTGCGGTGAAACTGTCACCCTGGACAGTAGGTCCCAGGCTGCTGTGTGTCCTCCGCAGCACCTCGGTCTGTGCTGGGCCCTCAGTAAGTGCCCAATAAAGATGTTCTCACTTGGATCATACGTCACGTGCTGTCGAAGCTGGGAAGGAGTTTGGAAACCACCAAGACTGACACTCTAATTTTGTAGATGGTACCACTCCAGAAACTCATTCTGGAGGCCGGTGTTTATCTGCTGGACACAGGAGGGGTTTGTTTCGGGTTTCTGTTTTTGTTTTTGTTTATGTAAAAGCCTAGGACAGATGACCATAATTCTAAACCTTCGAAAAGCTTTCTTTGTGGTTCAGGATGTTCCTTCTTGGGCTAGTAGCTGACTAATAATAACAGTAAGCATGCTCACTGGATTCCCTGAGCCACTGTTCACTGATTCACCCCGCCGCACGGCAGCGTTGCGACTGTCGTCCCTCCGCACTGCCTACAGTGAGGCTCCGCAGTAGGGCCCCTCGCTTAGGCTCCTGTGGCTGCCAGAATGGTTCAGGGAGCACTAGACTCTGGTTTGGTCAGATGCCCAAGCTCGTGGCCTGCAGCGGCTCTCCGACGGGATCCCTGACTACAGCCTTTTCTGGTGATGCACAGTGCTGGCCTTGCAACATCCCGGGGTGTCTCCAACCTGAAGGCAATTGTGAGATTACTTTTCATTAACTTTAGTTCTCCTATTAGACATGGAGTGACAGGGACGGCAAGGCCAAAAGCAAATAATGATAGGGATTGCATCTCTAGAAAGGTCCGCGATCACTGCCCTAAATCCTAAAAGCATTTGGACTGAGTAAAAGCGATGAGTGTTCCCATCTCTTGCTCCAGAAACCATTGCTTCACCTGGAATCACTGGTTCTTCCTCTAGTCCCTCTTCTGTGCCAAGAACTCACCTTCGCCCGTCACTTGTGTCACGAAGCCTCAGGCCTGGTGCTGTAAAAACGTCCCTTGGGTGCCTGGGTGGCTCAGTCGGTTAAGCGTCTGCCTTCGGCTCAGGTTATGATCCCGGGGTCCCGGGATCGGGTCCTGCATTGGGCTCCCTGCTCTGTGGGGAGTCTACTTCTCCCTCTCCCTCTGCCCTTCCTCCCCGCTCATGTGTGTGCTCTCTCTCTCTCTCAAATAAATAAAATCTTAAGGAAAAAAAAAGTCCTTGCCAAACCAGTATGAAACAGGCCCCCTGATGTCCAGGTTACCCAGTATATTGGGTCTTCAAGGCAGGCAGTTCACCTTGAATCTTTGCACCGAGCTCTGTATCTAAATAACATTCCTGTGAGTTCTCTGAAAGGTTAGTCCTGGGTCATTGGCACTTAAACCACTTGTTTTGGTAGATCTTTCCCGAGAAGGTTAATTATATATTTGATATCCTTTCCTCTTTCTGCCCGAATGATGAGGATAAGTACCCTGTGGTTTATTAACTGTCACTTTAAACCTTTTCAGGTTGTCTTGTGACAAAACAGAGTTTTATGTCCTTTTTATCCAGCTTTAATGGATGAGACAGCTTCTCTGGTAAAAGAATGCCAGGATAAATAAGGTCTTTCTCTGATTTGTGGGGGAGGATTTTGCATTGGAAGTCGTGAGTTCAAGTCTGCCATTTCATATGAAAGGTGACCTAACCTGTTAACATTTCCGTATACTTCATTTTTCCTTCTGACCGATGGGGTTGGGCACCTAAGCAACCAGTAATTGTTGAATAAGTGAAAGAAAAGACATTACTTGAGGGCAGTGGATGTCTCTAAAAGTTTTTTTTTTTTTAATTTTATTTATTTATTTGACAGAGAGAGATCACAAGTAGACAGAGAGGCAGGCAGAGAGAGAGAGAGGGAAGCAGGCTCGCTGCTGAGCAGAGAGCCCCATGCGGGACTCGATCCCAGGACCCTGAGATCATGACCTGAGCCGAAGGCAGCGGCTTAACCCACTGAGCCACCCAGGTGCCCCTCTCTAAAAGTTTGATCCCAAACCCCAAAGCAATAATTTGTCGCATTTCCTGTTTTGAATCACACTGGTTTCTACAGCAAAGAGCCTCTGTCCTTAACATTCTAGAATCCCAATGCTTACCTCTCCTCCCCCAAGTCTTTTTGTGATACATTTTTCAGTAAATGGCAAGACAACTGGGGAAGGCGGATGCCACTGTGGACACTTAGTAGTTGTTTTGCAAGCCTCGTGTCCCCCAGTGTAGAGCATCCTACAATCTGAATGTGTCTGGTGCTCAAGAATCAATCCCCTAGGACATATCATACATGTCATTCAGCAATTAATATCTCTCTTCTCTCAGTTGGGATTTACTGAATCCCAGTTAGGAGCAAGGCAAGGCATTTATTTAAAATAATTAAAATAGCAGAAATAGTGCTGAGACTTTAAAACTCTCTCCTTCTGTTTTTAATTCATTCCAGTTCGCAGGGACATTATCGGACGGCTTAGGGAAGACGATGGACAATCGGCATCAGTCGGAGCGGGAGTACATCAGATACCACGCAGCCACAAGTGGGGAGCACCTCGTCGCCGGCATCCATGGCCTGGCTCATGGTAAGTCACGTGATCCCGGAAGACTGGCTCTTCCACCACGGTTCCTCCAAGGTCCCCTTTCAGCCATCCGACTGCAAGTGGAAATCCTGGCCGGGTTGCTTGGTGTACTTGATAGCCTTCCAGGCTCTCTCTCTCTCTCTCTTTTTTTTTTTTTTTTTTTTTTTCTCTCTTTTTTTCTTAAAGATTTTATTTATTTATTTGACAGACAGAGATCACAAGTAGGCAGAGAGGCAGGCAGAGAGAGAGGGGGAAGCAGGTTTCCTGCTGAGCAGAGGGCCGGATGGGGGGCTCGATCCCAAGACCCTGAGATCATGACCTGAGCCGAAGGCAGAGGCTTAACCCACTGAGCCACCCAGGCACCCCTTCCAGGCTCTCTTATTTTGTCCTCCTTGCAGTTGGAAGTGTTACAACCTATGACGCTCTTCACTTTCTTTCACCTCTCGGAATGGTGCGTGCACTGCAGTCCCTTCCTGTCCTCTGCCTTCTGTCCCCAAAGTGTCATAAGGTATAATCAGTTGAACCCCTTTTTAGAATATGGAACTGTTGGGGCGCCTGGGTGGCTCAGTGGGTTAAGCCGCTGCCTTCGGCTCAGATCATGATCTCAGGGTCCTGGGATCGAGTCCCGCATCGGGCTCTCTGCTCAGCGGGGAGCCTGCTTCCCTCTCTCTCTGTCTTTGCCTGCCTCTCTGCCTACTTGTGATCTCTCTCTCAAATAAATAAATAAATAAATCTTTAAAAAAAAAAAAGGCATATGGAACTGTTGCTTCAAGACTTGCCTTCTGCTTACTGAGCATTCCTTCCATGACAACTGGAATGTGAAACCGGCTACTGGGTTTGTGGCCCAGATGTTTTTGAGTCTTGTATACATGCACATTCCAAAGGATTGTAAATCCATGTGCCCAAGAGACACAGGTGATCCGCATGAATGTATTAAGTCTCTGACTTTGTTTGAATTCTGACTTTTAATGCCTTAACTCCTACTCATTCGCCTTTTGTTGCGTTTTTTCAACAACTTCTTAGTGTGGCAATCGGGGCCCTTGGAAATGTAAGCCCAGTCAACTTCTCCATCCGTTGTCACCCAGCCACACTGTAGAGCTGCCTTGGGTTAGGATTAGGGTTAGTGTTGGGCTGTTCCCATACATACCCTCAAGGGCTTGCTCACTCATGGTCCTCTGCCCTCCCCTCCTCTGCCTCCCATCCCTGCCTGTCCTATTCAACCTTGAGGTCTTAACTCAAATGATGCTTGCCCAGCTCCAGGATCCCCAGTTAGAATTAATGATCATTAGATCACACGTAGCAGTCTGGGTTGTGTATCTAGGCAGCTGTGTGTACCTTGCTTTCCTGATAGACTCTGCAGGTCAGGAGAGCAGAGAGAGCATTTTGTATCCACCTTTATATTTGCAGAGCCCCGTGGGATACCTGGCCTGTAGCTCCTGCTTCGTAATGCTTAGTGAATTGCATCATTTATACCAGATTCTTAGAAATAGTCTGAAGCTAGCAGAAGTCATATCAAGACTGACCAGGCTTAGATCATCTACATTTGGAAGAAGGAGGAATATAGATAATAGAAAATCTTATGTCTCTTCATGCTTGGGACACAGCGTTTAGGGCAGAGTTTTTGTTTATCAGTTTTCCTAATGAGGAGGTTTGGATCAAGATGCCTTTACTTTTCCTAAGCCTGTCCAACTGGAAAGGGAGCAGCCCCAAAGGAGACATCAAGCTAAAACTTGGCTGATATTAATTTGTCTAGGGACTCAAAAAGTTGATTGTTGGGCAGCCATTTGGGGTTAGAGATTTAATTATTCTTTCTAGTAACTGTAATGATAGTGCATGGGAGTAGGAGGGACTGGTTTTGTCTGTCTGTTTTTAGTGAATACAAAATGCTTTGCTATGTATAATTGCCTTTGTCTGTCTCGCATCCTTGGAATGTGGAGAGAAAGCCTAGCTGTCCTCACTTTTTGGTTGGACACAGGAGTATGCTGAGAAAATGGACGATGGTTCAAGGTTGGTTGCAAAATCCCTTCCAACCAAGGACCATTCATTCATACAATACACGCAGCATCTCCGAGAACAGGCAGCCTCATCCGAGGAGGATGCGTGAGGCCCTGGATGGCATGAGAGCAGGAGCCTGGCCTGAAAAAGTTCTTCAGGGATAACAAGAACCAGAATCCATTCAGTCTCCTTGGTTTCAAAATGGGGAGTCCCGCTCAGTTTTCTCTGCAGGCCCCTCTTGCGCCGGGCTGGGTAATATCTATCTCTCCATGACCTTGGTTTGAAAGGTTGGGAGAGGGCTGTGGCCTCGCTGGAGCAAATGGACCCAGAATCCAAAAGAAACGTGGATTGTTAGTGCGTTCTCACCCAAGGAATTTCCTTTACCGATTTGTCTCACTAGAGATGAAGAGTCTAGAGCGTTTCCTCGTGCCCCCGCCATCCAAGGGTAAACATCCTGTGAGTGTCCCTGGCACACATCCTGGAAACGCTCCCCGGACAGGGCCCCGCTTCTTGCCTGTGATGTCTGTGTCCTCTCCAGCCTCTGCCAACTTCTGGCCACTTCTCATGCTCTATAAGATCATTGCTGTCAACTTTCAAAACGTATGGAATGAATGTCTTTGTGACCTAGGTTGGTCTTTTGAAGAGACTCCATGGAGAGTCCCGGCTGGTTTTAGCAACTTTTTTTGGCGGTGGAGGGGAACCATTCATCCAGGCCTCATGACTTACTCTGATTGCCTAAACCTGATTTTAGGAAAGTGTGAAATAGCTTTTACCCCATTTCAAATGTCTGGTGTTGGCCAGTCATACAGTGCTCTTGGAAAACCGAGGATCTGTATTTATTTCCCTCTGCCTTATGTTTTATGGGACCCCAACTTTCCCCAAGGGCCACTATATGCTAGTCTGTTGATTTAGTCCTACTGTCTGCTTAGTCTCCTGATTGCCCATGTGCTTCCCACACTCGGGAACTGGAAAGGAGCCACTGTTAACTTCTTAGGTGTTCTTTGATTTTTTTTGTTCTTGTTGTTAACTGGGACACACTGCACTTCAGACTAACATGTAGTCTGTATTCTCAGACTCTAAACTTAGTGGGCAAGTCTGAGTCTGCCAGTTCCCAACTGGAGTTGGTCCGCCTATAGCCTCTCGAGAGGCTGACAGAATGCCCCTAAGTTACCTCGCCAGGGGCACGGAATTGATGAGGTTTGACTTCAGATGCTTTTGCTTTTGTCCTCGGCCAGATTACAACAGCCCTTGTCTCTTCCACTAGGTATCATTGGTGGACTGACCAGTGTGATAACCTCGACAGTGGAAGGAGTGAAAACGGAAGGGGGTGTCAGCGGTTTCATATCTGGCCTCGGGAAAGGGCTTGTTGGCACTGTGACCAAACCAGTGGCAGGTGCCCTGGATTTCGCATCGGAAACAGCCCAGGCAGTGAGAGACACAGCCACGCTCAGTGGCCCCAGGTCAGTGGTCATTGGTGGGGCGTGGAGGAGTGGGAATCGCTTTTGCACCAACCCAGGTCTGCTGCCTCTCCTGATCCCTGCTGATGTGTTTAGTCGTATACTTTTTGCCTTAATGTTGCAGGTTTTTTTTTTTTTTAATTTATTTGAGAGACAGAGAGCACTAGTAGGCAGAGAGGCAGGCAGAGAGAGGGGGGAAGCAGGTTCCCCGCCGAAGCAGAGAGCCCGATGCGGGACTCGATCCCAGGACCCCAGGATGACAACCTGAGCTGAAGGCAGCGGCTTAGTCCACTGAGTGACCCAGGCACCCAGTGATGCAGTTTTTTAAAACTTGAATACATGTATCTTAAATTTCTGGCCTGCCTAATACAAATACATGAAAATAAGGCACAAAAATCTGGCATGAATTCTTCCTGTATCTGCCTATTTATACCTATGTCTGTAATGTATTTATATATAAAATGTTTTTCTTCATTAGAGGGGTCAGAAATAGTATCACACCCTTACAGATCTCCCCTGTTCACCAAACTAACTAGACTCCCCCACACACATGCCCATGAAGAAAACTGTCCGGTTGCAGGCTGTGTCTGGCTCCTGGGCTCCATGGCATGTTCTGGAATCCCAGCAGTTGCGATTCACCACGTGAGTCTGTCCTTTCTTGGTCCTCCTTCCCCTTGGACATGCTGGCCAGTCCCCCAGCCTCAGGAGTTCCCCAGGCGGGTTGGCGGTTCTGCTGCGAGATGTTATCTTGCCTTGATACCAGCGGGGAAGGGAAATCAGGGGCAGCCCACATGGCTCCACAGCCCACAGAATCCGACTACTGTAACAAAGCTTTTCATGTTAGTAGCCTATTTGAGCCTTCCTTTTTCTGAGTGACTAATTGGGGATCTTATCAACAAAGGGTATAATGAATGTTACAGTTCCCAGCCAAGCTGGACGCCACTTAAGCCCAGAAGGATTTTGCTGCTCCCTGGTTAAGAGATATTCCCTGAGTGAATTAGTGTGCCCTTTTAGAATGTCTAGGGCCTGGGCCTTGTCCACACCCTCTCGCTCCCTCGAATAGGATTTGAAGTGAAATCGTCCCCAATTAAAAAGAATCCATGTGTCTGTCACCAGGAAACCTTTCTGATGACACATTACTGCAGGGGAAATGCTTAAGATTGTAGACGGGGACCATGTAACGTGTTCCGCCAGAATGGCTTCCAACTGGAAGCAGCTGCTCTTTAAAAAAGGATCTGTAGAGTTTACTTCAGTTAGGTTACATTCTATTCTCAGATGCAGAGCTAAGACAATCCTTGAGTATATTTTGAAGCATTTATGAAGTTGGGGGGAGGGGCAGTAGGGAAGCTTCGAAAGTATTTCCAGTTAGTTTTTCTGGGTCGGCTGGAAGCCCCCAAAGTCCTCCTCCACTATTTTGTTAGGACGGTAAGACCTAACGATGAGTGAGTAAAGCAGGAGACCCGTAAAAGTTCCAAAAGAATCATCCTTTTTCGTAAAATCCCAAAGTGGCCAAAGGATTGAGTGATTTGTTTCAAAAGGGGTTCTGAGGTTCATTTTTAAAAAATACCATCTTGTGCTAGGAACTTCAGTGACGCTGACCAGAAGGAAATGACGAATTTTCTACACAGTGTCAGTTTGGAAGTCTTGATAAAGTTTTGTCTTTCTTTTTTGGAGCATAAGAAAGGCACAAAATGGTAACTGCGGAAAGCCAGGTATCCTTAGTTTCACGGGCTGTGCCGTGCTGACGCAGCCGGTTCCGCTCCATGTCACCCGGTGGGTCCTGTCACTCAGTCGTTTCTAGTCGGTAAATATTGACTGAAAATTTTCTAAGGCCTCGGGGTCAGGAATCTAGCAGAAAGCCAGGCTGGCCCTGCTCTTCCCCTGGTCTCACGGGGAAGCAAACATAAAACAAATAATCATAGTAATAATTTCTTGCTAAAATTGTGATAAATGACCTGGGAGATTTATAGGGTGCTGCGAGACCATGTAATTGGAGAAGGCAAAGGGGAGAAGGAGGTTGGCTAACCTGTGGTCAGCGGGGTCAAGAAAGGCTTTTCGAGGGCGGTGCTGTTCTGAAGTCCATTGTGCTGTCCGTTGCGCCACGGAGGGCCCTGGGAAGTGCTAGTTAGGATGAAGCCTGAGTATATGGTGGGGGTCCGCCAGGTGAGGGGAAGAGAGAATCACATTCCAGGTCAGCGGGGTCCAGAGAGGCTAGGCAGCGTGCCTGAAAACAAACAGTAATCAGGCATTCTCTCTGAAATCCAGCTGCAAATCTGCTAGAATAGCTCTCTCCGTAGCCCTTCACTCCTAGAAACAACAGCTACAGTGGGAAGAGAGAAGCAGCGGGGAGTCATCAGCCTGGGGACCCGGGAGCTTTGGGGAGGGGCAGGTAAGCTTCTACATCTCCTCTCTGTTCTCAGAGGAGCCCCTGGTGGGAGAGCCGTGGCCAGAGCTGCCAGAGGTGACTGGGGTGTGTGCTGGGCCATCTGCTCGGGAGCCTCAAAGAGATTTGCCTCTTTACCCTTTATTGCACTGAAAAGACATTACAGCTTCTTCTGGAACACTTTGACCAGTTGCCCTCCGTCCATTTGTCTGGGTCCCAAAGTAGGCTATTGATGAGTATCCATGTGTTAGAAAAGAACTCTTGGCCTGGAAAACAGCAGGTGTCAACCCCCCTCTTACCCTAAGTCCCCCTACCTCTTTAAGCCTCAGTTTTTCTATCTATAAATTGGGGCTAGATATACTTATCTGTTCATTCCCTCTCTCAGAGGTCTGAAGCCCAACCAGGGTTCTTTTCCTGTGGGTCCTATAAGGAACACTATAAAATGCCGGACGACCCTATTTTGAAAGTCACATTAAAGGAGCACAGAGATCCTTGCAGGTGGAGAAATGTTTCGGTGCCTTGAGAGTTTGTTCTGATGACAGTGTGATCTCTTAGGAACATACTAGTTCTACCAAGGGATAAATCACCCTGATTTCTTGGAAGTGAGTTAGAACCATCTCCAACCATCCCAGTTGATTGAACAGGATCCAGGGGTGTTACTCGGGGTTTTTCCCCACTGTTTAGACAACAGGGACTAACAAATGATTTCAAGGGATTAGAAGTGAGATTCTGACCGAGGGCTGACCTGAGCCCAGGGACCGAGCCAGGAATAGAACCCAGGAGTCCAAGAGTTCTGCCTCTGAGTCTGCTCTTGGAATGAGACTTTCTGCTTCCTTTGTACTATTTTGTCCAAGTGAAGGCTTAGATCTTTGCATCTATGTTTTAAATGACTCCAATTTTAAGCAGATGATAGCAAAGTAAGCCATAAAACTGTGAAAGAATATTCCTTCCAGTAATCCCTCCGAAAAGTGGCCTTACAGGAAATATTGGCTCCTCTTTGTGTTTATTTGAACATGACTTTATTTATAGGGAGCCCCCCTCCTTGAGTACTTTTAGATTAAAATACTTCCAAGTTCCTCTCCTTGGTGGAGTGTGCAGGCATTCTGAAGAGACAGTCACCTGACCTTTCCCTGAAATTGCCATGCCATCTGACAGTTCTTGGGAAGGCAGGTGGGGGTGGGGGGGGCGGAGAACAGCAGAGCCTTTGGCCTCCGTATGAATATTGTAGACTAGTATCCCCTGCTGCATTCGTTAACTGGACAAGTATGTGTGGTTTGGAACAGAAATAAGAAGCCTTTTCCAAGGCAACTTTGTGCTGGCTCAGGTCACATCTTCCAGTCTACGTGTATGGGGCCACATTTGTCTGTTCCCAAGTGAAGTTCATGGAAATGGCACAGCCACACTTGTGGTCCGTGGAAGCCACGGAAAAGCCTGCTGCCCTTCAAATGGGCCGGGCCAAAGCAGGGCACCCTCTGGGCTGCCTGCCCAGCTCCTGCGTGTGTGGTGGTAGTCGATGGTCGTATTCAAGAAGATAACTTGGGTGGTAGAAAGCTGTGGAGACCCAGGGGCAGCCCTTGCCCAGCAGAAGGCAAAAATAACGTTGAAAAGGGGAGTATTGGACTCTGAGCTATTTATTTGCCTCTTTAGTTCTCTAAATACCATCTGTTGTGGGCTTTGGGTTATAAGACATTTTAGGAAAGTAGCAGATGAAGATTTATGGAGCCGGGCCCTGAGGTTTCCTCCAAAATATTTCTTCACCTTTTTAGTCAAGACCCAAAATGGAGAGGAAAGTGGGAGCTGGCAGAACTTGAAATATTTAAACTAATTTAGCAAAGCTCAGGAGTGTTGGAGCTTATCTCATTATTTAAGTTAGATAAGGAGGAACTAGGGAATTTGAAGGATAGACCCTGGTCATGCTCTAGAATCCCAGGACCCCTGTATTGTGCACAGGGATGTAAATTCCATTTGCTCTGAGGGCTTTCAAGTAACCTTTCGGTTGATGTCATAGAAAAGATTTATGGTGGGCATATTTGACTTCTACAGTACAAACAGTCCCAAGACACCACCCAAAATTCGTTCAAGACACTTTCCATTCATGGTCTCCTGGATGTGAAATTGAAGCGGATCTTCTTAAGGACAGTCCCTTTTGTTACAGTGTTTGCCTTGTACCTATGACTCTCCGAGATGGAAGGGAAGACCCTCTTAGGTCACCAGAGCCTGAGTGCAGTCGGGTTGGACAGGTCAGAAAAAAGTCCACGCAGGGAATTTAGGAAATGCTTTCACTACTCTTTCACTCGGTTTGGAAATGCTGCTTATAATGATTCTGCCCCGAAAGCAGCCGTTTGCTCTTCTTGGTAGTGTATACAACACATTAAGCAGAACTGACTTGAACTGAGCCTTCCGGGAGCTTTCAGAGGTAAAAATCTTAATGAAAATGAAAATTTTTCTAGGACACGCCAGTGCTGTCAGTATTTTGCCGCAGCGGCCAGCGAAGGCAGAGGAGCGCGGGCCGACCTCCCATGTCTCCGGGGGCAGAAGCAAGTCCAGTATTGCTTGGAAGGTTTCTGTTGTGTCTTAAACTTGTAAATGAACTTTACCTTTTATCCCGTATTGGCTTTAATAAGATAATGTTTTTCATTGCTACCAAATGAGCCCTTCAGAGAGATACACCAGGTCATCATGAGACTTCCTCCCCATACTCATTTAAGAGCCACAAGACATGCTTTCCAGATGAGTCCTCTAGGCCCTCCTAGCACTGATGGAAAGACAGGTATATGAACACGAGTGAAAAGCCAGAGCCTAGGACCTATTTGACACTGAGGCTCGGTTTCTGACCTTTGGGCGTATCTGTCTATTGGCTGCCCCCAATCTGTCTGCTGCCTAGGACAGCCCGTGCATCGGCGGACGTGGCAGCTTTACCATGAGAAGGAGGCTGATTTCAGAGAGAGCTCTTACTTTTTCCAAGACAGACTTCTTCCCTCTTGCTAGACTGTAAATACCGTACTTTCCTTTCAGTCGGGCTCCAAATGATGCCACTCTGGTCATAACATAACTAATGGAAAGCTCAGATCTGTTGCTGGGGGAAAAAAAAAACTAACATGGAAACCTGCACACACATATTTGAGAAGAGTCTTTCCATTTCTGAAATCCCATGACTTATTTTTATGCAAGATTATCTGTTAAGAAGAAAACCACTTTTTGGGTCATGGTACATTATAATCGTTTCTAGAAAGGAAAGTGTCTATTTTTTGCCATTTTTGGCATGTAGAGATGCCTGGCTTCATGGGAACAGCACTATCCTCTTTCCAAAAGTAAAAATAAACTGAATTTAGGCACGTACAGTCCGGTCCTTGTATCTCAACCAGCAGGTCTTTGCTCAAAGAAGATAGAAAAGAAAGTGTAAGCGCTTTCAAATTTTGGTTTCTTCCATTTGAAAATTAAATAGTCAACCCAGCCATTGTACATGTCGGGTCCTTTCCTTGTTCAGTGACGTATTTGTAAAACTCCAGAAAGACTGCGTTTGAGATTTTTGTTTTGAACTTCAAGAGAAACAAAACGGGATGTTCCTTCCTGAGAAAAATTTGTATTTCGTGCGTTAGGGAAAAATGAAAGGCCATCTACTGTTTCCGGAATTGCTCTGCAAAGGTGTTAAGTTCACTTACTTTTGGGTTTTGATGGCCACCCTACATCTCTAACAGTGTTCCCTTACAGAGTCGTCCCTTTTTGCCCAGGATGTGACTGGAATCCCCTTTGAAAAGCAGATCCAGGTTTGAGTTCAGACCCCCCTGCTCCCTGAAAGCTTTAGGGTGTGAGGTCATTGTGAGATACACAGGGAACCAGTGGGCTAGCAGGGGATTGAATGAAGAATGTGGTGGTGTTTTACAAGGGAAAGTTTGTTTATAATCTTTGGGGGAAGGAAAGGTAAGTTTGGGTCTAATGAACCCAGAGTCTCCTTGCCCTCTAACCTTTATTTAGTCTCTTTGCCAGACCGTCTCTCAAAGACAGATTCTTGCTAAGTTTCTCACTAACTTGTCAAATGGGGGAAACTAAGATTGAATTTGTAAAACCTTTTAATCACAGTATACTTTAAAAGAAACCGAGTTTTCTTATGTCTGGCTTATGTAACTCAAATCGAGTTAACAGTGTTACTAGTCTATACCCTTAGTGAATTACTTGGATACATAGAGGAAACTGATTTCTCATTAGCACAAAATCTGTCCATGTGGGTCATTTTAGATCAGAGGCTCTCAAAGTATGGCTTGAGGACCCCTAGGGAAACCCCAGCCTTTCCCAGGATCCATGAGGTCAAATCTATTTTTATACATTTGTATATGAATTCATACATAGGTAGATAGCTGAATAACCATTGTTACAATAATATTCTCTAATGAGGGTACAGTGCAGTTTTCCAGAAGCCAGTGTGTGATATTGCACACAGTGATTGACTGTAGAAGCAGATAAGAGAATGCAGCTGTTTTCTGTTAAGCAAGACTTAAAGAGATTTGTAGAGACGTAAAACAGTGCCACTCTTCGCACCTTCTGTGACTCTGTGGCTGCGCCGCGGGCCGTACCTGGTTAATTTCCCTGACAGGGTGCTCTGTGCGAGAATGTGGTGATGACCCACCGTCCTGCTGGCAAACAGCACTAGCGGCAGCAGCGGATGAATGTGGATTAAACCGTAGGAGCCCCCGCGATGGGACGCTTCACCGTGGCTTCCTGCCGGCGGTTGTCAGCCCTCCTGGTTTGCTCCCGACTTTGACTGGGTTTCCTGAGGTAACCGTTGGCAAGATTTTATTACGTACCAGAAAGTCACAGTAATTTACCTGGTTTAGTCCTTCACCCTAACAGACTGTGCCAGTAAATTTCAGTTTCAGCAGCGTGGTGAGTGAGGAGCATGTTCCTTCAAAGCGCGGGGTCCATCTTGTCGCTGGCCCCTGGCACCTGCTGTCACTGGCCTGAGCTCTTTCAGGAAGTGGGGAAGGTATATCCAGGCCAGAGTTTACTTGGCAAAACCTCGGCTTTCTCCCCTAGCAAAGCTGGTGGTGCAGGACAAGCCCACAGTGTTTGCATGAGCGCCCTTGAACTCCTTCTTCTTGTGGAGAGCAGTTTTTATAACACAGTTCTGCGTTAACACGAGAGGCAGCTCCTGTTAGATTTTCCCTCAACGTACTTCAAACACAGGTGATGCCAGGGGTGACCCCAGTGGCCCCCTAAAATCCCAGGGACTGCAGGCAACTTCAGAGGAGAGTCAAAGCCGAACTTGACTTCTCATTATGAGGACGGGCCCCGGGGAGCCTGGCCAGCCGGGTTAGAACGGCTTAGATCCGGTGACACCTCCCTGCGTTCTACCAGGGTGGACAGAGGGCAATGCTCCTTGGTTCTCTAGGCTTCCCTGATCCCCCCAGCAGCACAACTGGGGTGCTTGAAACAGACGCCTGCCCACCTCCTATGGCACCAAAGGCCAGATTCCTGCCTGTGAGTGTTTTCATAGCCCGTGTGAAAAGATGTGAGAGCCTCTGTGAGTTTTTATGTTTTTGTTTGAATTGTTGAGGGGGTCCCACTGATGGAGTTTAGCTAGTTAGACATGTGTGGTACTCGGACCCAGTTGCGTAGTAAACACACTGGTTCAAGCGCAGGCAACCTGCCGGCAGAAACGCCTTAATTGGTGAAGTGTTGACCTCCTGCTGCGTTCTCGGCGTATCATAGGTGTTCAGCGCTGAGAATGGTGAATACTTAAAATCTCAGTACTTAAATACTGAGAATACGTAAATACTAGGTATTTAAATACTTATTTAAATAATTAAATACTCTGATGCTCTTCCAGATTCTGGAGAATCACCAAGTTGCTGTTAATATTCCTAAATTGGTCTCACGTGCTTATTAAAGCAAGATTTCCCATAGCTTTCTTGAAGGACCCCTTTATTAGTGACTTGATTTCCTGTTTGTCCTTGAAAACCACAGCATTGCATCTGTTCTGTATATTGTGCTGTACATTGGGGAGGCCTGGTGGTTTTTCCAGCTTTATTAACATCCGTCACTGCTCTTTCAAAGCTCTTAAATGATCTCTACTCTTTCTACCTTCTATGTGTTTACTAAATATTATTTAATTTCTGCTCTAGTAAGAACAGAGATTTTAAAAAGCTATGACTTTGACCATATTTGTCTCACTGCAGCACATTTTTTTATCTTTTCAAATTGTATTTTGTCAAAGTAAATATGTGTCCACGCTTAAAAGTCGAAGACTTTTCAACATGTCTGAAAATAAAAACCAGCAGTCTCCTGCCCCATTCTTCCCTACCTCTGATTCCTGCTCCCCCAGGGGCAACCACTTTCAACACTTTGGGCTGTTTCTTTGATTTGGAGGTATTTGCCTCTGTGTTTCTTTCAAAAAAAAAATGCTATTTCTTGCTATCATTTGACTTCCTAGTCCCTCCCCTTCTTTTTCAGTATAGTTGTATGGTCCTTTTTGGGTAAACTAGTATTCAGTTTTTACGTTATTACAACTGTCAGCAGCATTCCCAGTGAAGCTACCTAAGTTACCATGTTTCCTTTTTTATTTCTTTTTTCTCCCTGGAGTTAGTAACTGCTTCAGTTATTGTTGTTTGCTTCGTTTGCTACATGACTATTCCCACTGAATCCTCCTCAAACCCTTCCCTTACTTTCAGCTTTTTTTTTTTTTTTTTACTCCAAGTTTAGTAAGTCCTTAAAAAATTTTTTTTTTCTATCTGCCTATTACTTACTTATCCACAAACTCTTCTCTGTGGTTAAAAATGTATGGAGCGGGGCGCCTGGGTGGCTCAGTGGGTTAAAGCCTCTGCCTTCGGCTCGGGTCATGGTCTCAGGGTCCTGGGGTCGAGCCCCACATTGGGCTCTCTGCTCGGCGGGGAGCCTGCTTCCTCCTCTCTCTCTGCCTGCCTCTCTGACTACTTGTGATCTCTGTCTGTCAAATAAATAAAATCTTTTTTTAAAAAAATGTATGGAGCAATTTATCAGTGTTAACAATTCTTGCAAGATCTGCCTCCCACCACCGGGCGCCTCCTGCTCCTGTCTAGACTGATTGCTCTCTAGAACACTCTAGAACACTCTAGAGCCAGTGCCCTGGTCCTCTTCTGAGTTTCTTTCTTCCACTGGTTTGTTTTGGTCTTTTTCCTTCATGAACAGAGACCGTTCTTGGGTGGTTGGTGATTCTTGACTGTCCTGCTCCCCTTTACAGAGGAGACCCTGATGAGCAGCCTGGGAGCTCTCTGTGGGGCCCAGGGCCTTCCCAGGGAGCGATAATGGGGAACCTGCTGCCTCTGGTCTTCTGTTGAGGAGGAGCAGGCAGAAGGGGATGAGAAAGAGACCTGCAGGTCTATCTCCTTCCTAGGCTTTTAAGCCACCTTCCCGTTTTCACCACTCCGACACACCCTCACCTCCCTGTTCCTCCCTTTTTGCCCCAGGCCCGTCAGAGCTTCCCGGTGCCCCATCTTTCTGGAATTTGGTGGGGTTTACCATACTAATTAGCTGACTGCTCTGTGGCTCCCACTCCCTCAGGCTTACATTTCAGCACCACATGTCCGTCTGCTTTTCGGCTTCTACAATATCGTTGACACCTTCTCTTTATCCTTTTGGATGTGCGCCATTTGTATCCTTTGCTTTCACTTTAGAGACGTCTCTGGACTCGATCTGTCATATTTAATCAGAAGCCCTGTAACTTGGACTTTCCACTAATTCCTTCATCCTTTCTTGATGCCCTTTCCCCTCCACATCCAACCAGTAACTCCAAATTAATATGGTTCTACCAAAATCCGTATCAGTATTTCTGCTCAAACATTCTTGAAGTTGGATGGTAGCAAGCAATTAAATAATAATGTTATTGCTGGCGATTTCTGACCTTTGCTATGATGCGGGCCTTGTTCTAGGGACTCTACATGTATTATCTCATTTAATCACCACAGCAGCTTCTGAACAGCATCTACTTGGGCAGTCGGCGGCCCTTCATTCCCTGGAAGGTTTAGAATGCGTCTGGTGAGAAGTCTTTGCTACTCCCAACCCCAGCTTTAAGTCTGGTCTTGGTCTTTAATCTCTCATTCTGTGTGTTGTAAAGAAACAGGTTATAGAAGGCTCTTGTCGGATCCCAGGGACATGAAAGAAAGAGCACACCCCACGGTAGTGACATGGCCCTGTCACCACCCCTCACGGAACCATAAAAGCTATTCAGAGGGGCCGGCAGCTGGTGAGCGACTGTACTTAGATCCTGGGTGCTGATGGGTGTTTTGTAGTTTCCAAGGGAAGTTGCTGAAAGTTTTCTTATCTTGACACTCCAAGGGCAAGAGGTCTTGCTTCAAAGAGAAGCAGTCGTTTCAGAAAGAGATGTGGAAAGAACATAAAGTCACAGATCTGCCCCAGTTCTGGAGCAGAAATGGGAAGTAGCACTGTGGTAGCCGGTGTAAAAAGAAACCAAGGGTTTGCAGGAAGCAGGAAGGGGTTCCCGCAACGCTGTTTGGTCCCCACATCTGTCAAACAGGGTCAGAGGGCCTGTGGGAGGCAACAGCCCTGGCAGCCGGGGTCGGAGTCAGAGCGCTGCTGTCCCGTCAGCCGCGGCCCGGAGCAAGGTCCTCCCTTCCTGCCTCCGAGGGGAGCGTCCCCTTGCTCCTGTGGCGTGGGGGCAGCGGTGCCCGCCTCCGTGGGTGCCCATGTGGATTAGATGGCGCGTGGGACGTGCAGCATTTGCCTGACGTGGGGCGTGTAGTTAGGGCTTGAGAAGTGGCGTCAGGGTCTGAGTTCTCCCTGAATACGTATTGAGCATAAGTGAAACAGGGATTGTGTCCTTCCCGCTCACTTACACCCTGTCCCCGAACACGCTCACTGCTTGCTCTAGTCCACGATGCCAAGTCCACATGCTCTGTTGGGTTTCCGTCCCTCCGGTTCTCTTCCTTCACACCGACTAGACAGTAGTTCAAGTCGGGCCCGCACGCCGGTGCTGTCACGGGGTCGCGGTCGCGGGGTGGGAAAACTCACCTGGGCTCCCAGCCCTTGCGGATGAGAAGCCCTTTGAAGAAGTGTGCGGAGGCCACGAACTCGCTCTGAACCCACTTGTGAAGAGCAGGTGATCCCAAACTATTGTTAGTGTCTGCTGTAAATGATACGCCTCTGGGTTCGAGCAGAGTTCAGCCAGAAGCCCCACATGACATGGAAATCTGTCCTGGAGCCAGGTTCGTCGGGTAAAAGTTATGTAGCGAATGTCTCCAAACACTGGCATCTGCTGTCAGCCGCGGCCAGGACGACCGGGAATGATGGAGTGCTTACGGAAACTGGGACGGGGCAGGCGACCCTGTGACAGCTGACAGACGGTTTCAGGCCACTGTGGCTCATCCAGCTCTTTTGATAAACAGCTTTAAAAGCATTACGTGGTTTGGAAAGCATTCCTCAAAAACAGTTATATTTTCCAGACGCGTGACAGTCCACTGTTGAGTACGGCGGGAGGGATCTGAACTGTGGAATCAGGTCCCCCTTCGTGGGGCCCGTGGAACTCTGCGGCCTTATCTATGTGAGTCCCGCCAGGACGGCCTCCCAGCAGAGTCATCGTGTAGGTCGGGGTCCCCTAGGTCTGTTAAACAAGCCAAAAAGTGCTCTCGGGGTCAGGGCTAGAGTTTAAAAGGAAAAGCTCTTTCTTTCTTTCCGGGGTAGATGTGACGGGCCCCTTGAAGCGTTGCTTTCATCGTGTACCCTTTATCTCGTGGCTTCCATGCAAGGGAAGGGAGAGAGAACTTTGGGGTATCACAAAGCTCTGAGCCTTTGAAAACGGGCTTCCTCTGGCTTAGAAATGTTCATTTCAGAACTCACCTTCCCATTTGTCCTGTTTCCGGAAATGTAGCTCCCGTTGCCTTTTGCTCTTCCTGGGGGATTCGGGGCGTCGAGGGGCAGGGGAGTGGCGGCCGGGCCCCACAATTCCCGTGGGACTTAGGCTCCCACAGACCCAATGAGATGTGCAAAGTGCTCCAGGGACAGCTTCCTTTTTTTTTTTTTTCTTTTAACTTTTTTGAATCCTTATAGACCACAACAGGTTTCATTGTTTTTTTTTTTTCCCCCAGTTTGGGGATCTGAGTCCCAGGATTTCGTTCTAGTCCGCAGATGCATCGGCGGTGCCGACCGAGCAGCGTGGACAGCCTTCTGACGCATTGTTCCGGAGTGGCAGCGGCTCACATCCTTTTAGTGTCCGTGGAGGATCCGTTCCTCCTTGACTCGCGTCTCTGCGATCAAAATAACCTATCTGGATGTTCCCTTGGGGTGTTGGGGGCAACGTGGCCTCTTGGCAGGAGGACAGGGTCGTTCATCGTGAGACCAGAGCCCTGATTTCAGCCCTGATATCCCTCTGCCTGGTGGTCTTGTGCCAGCAGCCTTTGGTCCCCTCCTCAGGTCAGTCTCCCCACTTCCGAGGGAGTGAGCGTCATCCGGGCTGGTCACGTCGGCCTGGCTGAGGTGAATAACCCCCTGAGGCACGCAGTGGGCTGGCCTCGCCATCGCGGAGGAAGCTGGGCGTTGGGGTGAAGAAGGAGCCCAGGAGGACGTATGAAAGCTTGATAATATTTTCTAAAAATAGAAAGGCGGTAGGTTAATCAGAGGCAGTGTTGTACCTAAAATATTCCCGAGCAACCCTTGGCCCTCGCCTGAACCCCAGCTGGGCTTAGCACCATTTAAGTTGGTTACATCTAATCCCCCAAGGGGTTGGCTCTGTGTCCGTGCTGCCTGTCAGTGCTTCCGCCGTCCCTCTGACTTCACCTCTGGGAAGACCGAAGTGGCCCCAGACGTGGCGGGCTAGATCCCGCGGGGGCAGCGTGTGAGGACAGCCTGCATAAAACACAGCGTCCAGGCAAACCCTCGTACACAGACCACTTCCCACATACTCAGTCTTCGTGGGGTACTTGGAAGTGACGCAGCTTCTTGGAGCTGCTGCCCAAGAAATCAGTGTTTTTTTTAAAAACAAAATACAAAAACCTTGATAGAAGCTATTTTTGCATCAAGAACGGGCGTGCATGGCATGAAAAGGCAAATTCTAAACGTGTTCCCTTTTGGTGCCCAAACTTGTGTTGAGTTAGTCCCTCTTAGACCTACACACGACGCTAGCGTAAATGGCAGTGCCCCGAGTGCGGAGAAGGCGGTCCAGGTAACAGAGGAGACGAGCGTGTGCAGCAGTGAGTCTCCCAACGGTGGCTCTGGCCTCATGTGGTGGCCGCTGCTGCACCCTTCTCATGAGCAGCCCGTGTTCCTGCGTTTTTGGAGTTGGGCCTCTTTGGTTACTTATGGTCATGTGTCCCCAAATATAGTCATCCAAGTGGCCCTGTGATAAAGCCCCACAGGAAGTGGGGGTAGCTAGGTCGCGCTGTATCAGCTCTCAAAGTCTGTCTTGGTCCATAAGAGAGTCTCCTTCTCAGTGGTGGGCTTTCCCAGATTCTCCTACTATCAGGGAATCTTGATGTATCCAGGCTCACGATGGGCCACACTGAGCGTCCAGAAGACCTTATGCACCCAACACCCAGTGGGGACTGGCCTCCTTTGTGAGCATCGATGGGACCTGTGTGGTGATGGGGGCGTGTGCGGGTGCTGTGTAGACTGCCCTGGGAGAGGCGAGGTGTTATGATGACCAAGGACTTCCTTGAACCCTGAACTCAACTGTTAATAACCAGAGACAGATTGAATAGATGGCACATTTTTCTGGACAGTTCCTAACTGAGCCTACCCAACTTTTCCTTGCCCTTTCACTTGCCTGACTTGAGTAGTCTCAGCAGCCTGTGCTTCTTACAAACCCAGAGCAAATCGTGTCTAGTGGGAGAAGTAATGTAGGACCAGGGATTCTCACTAGCTGGAGACGGTTTCCTGTGATCCATTCATTCCACGGCACCTCCTGTCTACCCAAAAAAGGCGCTTCGGGCTTTGGAACGACAGACTCATTCGGTCACCTGGAAACATCAGCACAGTGGATAAGGAAACCTTTGAGGAAAACACGAAGCTGTGTGTACAGTTCATTCAAAAATAAATACGTGGTTAGTCCTCTTTCGGAGCAGACACTGGCCTCGCTAGACGCCGCTGAAGAAGTGCATGCTCTTGCTCGTGCGGGATTTCTGGTTTCATTTCTCAACATGCTTGGGCCCCGGCCTAGTACTGCTCAACAGTGGCCCAAAGGACCAGACTGGCAGGAAAGTGCTTCTGAATCCAGAGCGACTCCCCTCAGAGGCTCTCCTACCTGCTCCTCCCAGCACATCTTTGGTTTAGTTTCTGGCTTAGGTTCCCCCCCACCCCCTCTGTTCCTCTTACTCCTTCTCACTCTCTTATGCTTACACTTCGGTTGGAAGAGTTCGGATCATCACTTCGGGCTCCCAGTAGCCTCATGTAGAGGTGGACCCACGGAGGCAAACCACACTGGTTCACCTGAGGAAGCACGGATCTGCAGCTCGCCCCTTGGAGAGCCCGGATTCAGCTCTGGTGTGAACCCCCTTTCCAGCCGTCAGACGGCCTCCTCCGGAGTGAGCTGCAGATGCCACCTTCAATCGTCCAGCCCTTTATCTACTAATCAGAGATGCTTAAGGTCAAGGGCAGAGCGCGTGGACAGACGCAGCAGGTCTGATGCATGGGACCTTCTCCTGTGTGAGTCCATGACCCCAGGCCTCCTCTGCTTGCCTCCCTTCCGTGCATCCCAGCCTTGTAGCCAAGGACTGGGAAACCAGTTTACTTTTTCCTGTATGAATATTCAAAGTCAGTCCAGCTACGAGTCCGCGTTTGCTGTCCCATCCCGTGCGGGACCTGGGGAGACGAGTATGGTCGTGGGCTGTGGCTCCTTTTAACGTCTCGGCTCTGGGTAGGTCAGGCTCCCCCCACGGTTCCCCCGAATCCACACGCTGGCGTGGAGGTGCGCCCCAGGAAGGCCTGGCTGCCGTTCCATAGACGCCGTAGCAGGGATCAGACTGAAGGTTTCGCTTTCGTGAGAACAAAGTGCAGTCATCTGTCCGGGAGCAGCTCCGGGCCTATACGTAGGGCCCAGGGCCTGCCGGGATGGGGTTTTACACTTGGGCTGTCCTTTTGCCCTTCCACTGAACTCTTTCATTTCAGTCATGAGCAAACAGTCAGTGCCTGAACTAACAACCCTGCCGTCCTCCAAAGCACGGCTCGCTTACAGGACCGAACAAAGGGAAGGAGGGCCGCGTGGGCCGGCCCAGGCCAAGGAATGCGGCTTCAGGGTTCTGCTCCATAAATTTAACCAGCACGACGAAAAGGAGATAATATGAGCCTTCGTGATGATCTGAAAGGGGGAGGTTCTGTGTCCCATTGATTGCGGTCTGGCCCCGCGCCAGGCCCAAGCCTGACCGAGAGTTGAACCATATCGTTAAGGCGTGTAACACGGCTCGAGGCTTGCACCGCCGCCAACGAGTGCGTGTCCACAGGGCAAACGTTTATAAGGAGTCGAGGCGGCTGTCCTGTTTAACCCTCTCACACCGCATGTAATCGACCCAGCTGCCATTCCGAGCTTGCCCGGCCCAGGTCCTGCAGGCGAGCCAGCTCGTCGCCCTTCCCCAGACGGAGCTCTCCGGGCCTGGGGAGAGGGAAGAAACGCCGTCTAGGGCAGGTTTCCCTCCGGAGAAGCCAGGCAGTCCACACACACCCCCGCCCCCCGGCCAGAAACGGGACACCAGAGCGCATTATTCAAAGTAGCCCTCTGTTTGCAGTATAATGTTGCCGAAGGAAGTGGGGCTGACACCACAGGAAACCTACCCGTCTCCGCGGAGGCTGCGCTGGCGGCGGCGGCTGGATGCGGGCGGGAGCGAGTCTGTGTCCCTTCCCTGCCACGCAGCCGCCCCGAAGGCTGGTAGTCGCCTCACCTTCTGGCTTTCCAGAGCTGAGCCTGGGTGCAAACGCAGAGCAGGCGGAAGGCTGCCACAGGGGACGGCCTGGTAGGCCAGGGTGCTGGCCCGCCAGGGAGCCCGCAGGGGAATGGGGGCGCCGTCGCAGCCAGGCCTGCAGACGCCTGGGTTTTCGCAGTGATGCCGCCCAGAGTAAATGGAAGACAGACGCGGCTCTGGGTGTATGTAGTGAGGAGGAGAGCACCTCTGTGTTCCGAGGATCCTAGGAAAACAGTGGGTTAAGGGAGTGGTTTAATGCTGTCCACCCTTTGGCCAAACTGGCGGCCTTTGTGGCCCTATGTCCACACCGTCCGGCAAGGCATACATTTCTGTCATTTCCAGAGAGCCTGTCCGCAAAGGACAGGGCATCGGAGGTAGGTACCCGTGTCCCCAGCTGATGGGGCTGACGGGGCTCCAGATACGGAACACTTCCATGTGCCACGCACTATTGTAAGCATTTTGTTTTTATATATTAGTGTCAGTACTGTTTGATTTTCATAGCAGCCCGGTGAGGTGGGGCTTGATTTCCCCCATTTTACAGGTGAGAAGCACGAGGCACAGAGAGGTGCGTGACTGGTCTAAGATCGCAGAGGTAGTGAGAGGGAACCGGAATTTGAACCCTGGCAATCTGAGTGCAGAGCACGCATTCCTAAGTTCTCTGCTCCTTCTGGATCATCCCTTGGTCTCTCCCATCAAAAGACCTTATGGATTTAAATCTGAGGCTTCTTACCAGGTCTCACGATCCACTTCCTTTCGATTCTTGGCCATGGCTATGGAGTGTGGGAATAGGGCATCTGCCTCTGACCCAGAAGATACGAGGGAAGATGTCAGCGCAGTTGTTGGGGGAACAGAGTGTGTGTGTGGCGGGGGGGTGGGGGGTAGTTTCTATAAACTTTGGATCTCTTTGGGGGTGAAGGATGCTTGCCACCTTCATAGCCCCCCTACCAGCTTAACCCCGAACTAACTTCTGGTGTGGACTCCACAAAATGATTGCTAAACCCAGTGCGAGAGGACCATGGGAGACCCTCGCCGGCCAGTGTCCACGCCAGAGAACCTCGCCACTCTACTTTGTGTCTAGGAGCTGTCCCAGGTCCTCCTTCCCGCACCCCTGCCCCCCGCCGCCACCCCCAGTGAGAAACCACCGCAGCCTTCTAATGCAGAATTGGTCAGTTTTGCAAACTAGCACTGATACGTCCTGGCTGCGCCTTTGCTCTGCCATCCAGCAAAAGCTCTTTTCACCATCTGGTCACCTGGGAACTCCAGCTGCTACACAGAACAGGAAGCCTTGGAAGGAGACTGTCCAAATAGTATGTGCTCAGTATGCTGTACCCTCCTTTTCGTGGTCAAGGATAGCTTCTGCTTACTTTGGTGCTGTGGGGCCTGAGGAAAAAAAGAAAAGATGCTTTTAGGGGAAGACGCACCTGGCCCATGTTGAGGTCCCTGGATTCTCTTTGGTCATGCTTCTGCGGTCAAGGTGCTTCCAAAGCCTGGGTGGAACTAACTTATGGTGTGGACTCCACAAAATGATTGCTTAACCCAAAGTTCAGCAGACCTTGGTACTAGATGTCTCTTAACGGGGCACCTGTTGGGAGGTGCTCTTTGTCACGTATTTGAATGCACTTGGCATCAAGGAGCTGTGCTGTACCTTTTGAAGTATGCAGAGAGAAATGCTAAGGAAGTAGTGAGCAGTTAAATTGTAGGAAGAAATTCTGCTTTTTAAAATTGTTTTTGTTTAACAATGATTGAAGATGCCATGAGGTAGCCAGATGATCCCCTAACTGAGAATTATAGAAATTCTTATCTGCAAAAATTTCTAAGACAGAGAGTCTTAGAAAGTTTCAGTGCTTTATGTACCATGCAGAAGGAAGTCTGGTCTGAGCGTTTTGCATCTGAGTGATCCTCCGGAAGGGGAATGCTGAAAAGCAGCTGGAGAGTCACCTCTTGCCTTATGTGTGACTCACCCTCCTTGGTCTGCCTCAGCGGTGTCCCAGGTGCTTTTCTCCACCCCAAGGAGCTTGTCCACCCAAGGAGCAGGCCACATACCTGTGCTCTCCCGATTTGCCTCCAGCTTGAGGTGCCGAGGGAGAAACCAACACTCAGCGAGCAGGAGAGGCTAGACTAGCCTAGAGGTTCATAGAGACTAGCTAGAGGTTCACATGTGCCGTCGGCAGAGTAGGGAGAGGTGCTGTCACCTCTCCTCTGGTTTAGGCTCCCGGAGGCACCTGCTTTTCCCAGAGAGGATGGTGCCGACAGCTGATGAGCCGGCCTGTGTCCCAGTGCCTGGGGAGGCCACTTGCCAGAAGCTCATGGTGGGCTTCGCTGGACCAGATCCGAAGGGACTTGATTCTGTGGTCCCTCTGTCTGGAAGGATCTAGCACCTTTCCCTGCTGCCTCGCTGGTGCCCAACAAGCCCTAACACATTTTGAATCCACATTTTTTCTAGTCCTGTAGAGGCAAGCCCCCGTCTGACAATTCAGATGGGTTCAGTCTTGTTGGTTCTTGTTTCCTAGGAGGACCAGGCTCTCTGAAGGCTTGGTGTCGACTCTGGCCCAGGGGCTGCGTCTGATTTTTATGAAGGCATCGAAATGCACCTGAGATGACCCCACGCCCTTTTCTTTCATTTTTTGAATTCTCACCACCTGGACCATTAATTCTGCTTTCAAAGGGGGGTGGGGAAGGGAGAACATTTCAAAGCAAAACTGATTTGGTCTGTGAACCAGCTTGTCTTCTAGGTTGTACTTCACCCTGATGAGAATCAGAAAGGACAGTCTGTAAGCCCCTGAAATGCAGTTTCCAGTGAAACCCGAACTTCACTGTAGTGGCTCTGCAGCTGGAGAGCCTCAAAACCAGTTCCAGATGTTCTCTCTCCCTGTGTTAGCAGACAGGGAATTTCGGGCAAACTGGGAGGCAGTGTGCTCTTGCTTCTACCCATCCTCAGAGTGCCCCTTCCGCAGTCTCTGGCCAGCCTCACGGGCCGTTCAGGGCGAGTGCTGTGAGCACCTGGGCCTTGGCCCTGTCTGCCACCTCCCATTCAGCCGGCAGGGCATGTTGCCCCGAGCTAGCCGATTGCTGCAAGCCAGAGAAGCCCTCGCTCTGTGGTCAAAAAGCAAGATAGGACTGGAAAAGTAAGTCAGATGGGCTGGGGAGGAGGCCTGCTGCAGGGGACCCCCGGGTTCCCAGAATAACACCAGCGGCCCTCACCACCATCCAGTCTAGGGTAGGGCTGTTCCGCCCTCTGCTCTCGGAGGCAGTAGCAGGGAAAGCAGTGGTCAAATCACTGTCCCCTTCCTCTTGAGAAACCCCACTCGGACTGCCCCTTATCCAGAAGAAAGTCGTTCCAGACGAGGCCTGGCCATTCCGACTCCTTTTCCCGTCCGCACCCAGCCCATGCTCGGGTACGGTGTGTGATGATGGAGATTTGAACACACACGTGTTTGGCTTTAGACATTTTTGGTGTGCGTGCCTCACTGCACCCCGAGTCGTATTCTGAAAGAACAGTTCTGTCATTTGAGTTTAAAACTATGCACAAATGTGAGCTGTTGTGAAAATTCAAGGGATACACGAGCATTGGCAGTGTGTAGACACCACTCCGAGGACCCTGGCAAGTTCCCTCTTCACGGCAAACCAGTGTGGTAGACGCTCTCATTCCCATTTTTTTTTTTAATATTTTATTTATTTGACAGAGAGAAATCACAACTGGGCAGAGAGGCAGGCAGAGAGAGAGGAGGAAGCAGGCTCCCCGCGGAGCAGAGAGCCCGATGCGGGGCTCGATCCCAGGACCCTGGGATCATGACCTGAGCCGAAGGCAGAGGCTTTAACCCACTGAGCCACCCAGGCGCCCCTCTCATTCCCATTTTAAAGAAGAAAGGAAAAAGAACTCAATTGCACCAGCCATGGCTGATCTCCAAGAGGCTAGTAGTGGCTACCCTGGCAGGTAGTTCTGTGTGTGTGTGTGGTTTTACACAAACAGGACCACAGACCTTATTCACTCAACAGTGACCCTGGAACATCCTTCCATTCCAGAGGTAAATCATCACTTTTAACATTTATGTAATATTAAATTGCATATAATACACTTCCCTGTTTTGAAACACGTGACACCTTGCCTTCTAGGAAGTTGAACTTCTTGTGCTCCCACCCACGGTGAGAGGCCCCATTTCTCCAGCCCTCTGCCATCCCAGACTATTTACCCCTTCCAGCTGCCCCTCTCGCCAAGAGTTGTATGGAGCAGAGCAAGGCACTGTGACTCTTTTAAGTCCCCTACCGCCCTGATCTGAGGGAGTGAATGTTTCCATGTTACCGTGTGCATCTCTTCGATAATTAGCACAGAGGCATCTTCCCTACTCCCGTTGGCAGTGTGGATTTCTTGTTCTGTGAATTCCCTTTGCATATCCTCACCCCAGCCCTTCCTGCAGCCCTCGAGAGCAGAGTGTGTCTCCCTTCCTAGTGTTTGGCTTTGTCTTCTCCCCCCTGTCTGGGCCCCACCCTTCCAGTAGTTGTCATTTAAACCATTTCTCATCCATATTAGTACATATCTTCCTTCCAAATATTAATGACATTTAGATGAGTCACTGTGAATCTCTGTAAGTTAACGTCTGCACCTCCACTTTGAAAGGACAGCCGTCACCACTCACAGCCTTCAGTCAGTTGCTCTAGCGCTGGAAAAGAGGCTTCAGACAAATGTTTCAGGATTGTATGCGGTGCAGTCTGTTATCTTGTCTTGATTTCCTTTCGTGCGACTTCTCCATATTTGATCACCACTAGTTCTGTTTGTAAAACTTGGCCGATTAGTATTGATGTTGTACCTTGTTGTCTTCATAAAAATCTTGCTCTGCCCATAGGCAGGACCCTGCTTGAAGCCAGGCCTTCCCAGGAAGCCCCCTGTGCCCTCTGTGTGGCTCCAGCCCTCCTAGCATGCTCATTACAGGTGCATTTTCTACGTCTCTTCCCCACCCATTTCAAGAACGTCCGTCTTACCTTCCCAACTAGACGATATGGTTCTGCCTCCCCTGGTATCCCTCTAGGATGGCCAGAATACCCAACACAGTGATGGGTCAGAGTATTTACGAAGGAGATTTCATCAGCACTCATGCTGATTATAAGCTTACTGAGTCCAAGAGAATGACCCATCTCTTTCCAAGAGAAAGACCCAAGATCAAGTTTGGCTTTGCACTTACCAGCTGAATGGCCTTGAGCAGCCTTGGTAACCTCTCTAAGTCACGATTCCCTCCTCCATGAAATGGAATACTAATTTAAAAACTTCCTCTAGGAATGTTGTGACAATGACCTGCCCCGTGTATAGTCAGCACAGTGGACACAGCTGCGGGGCACTGTGGACCATGGGGGCCCAGCCGTCTTCCTTCTGATGTCTGTCACGTAAAGCTGATGGCAAAAATACAAGCTAAGCGAGCTGCCTGTGGTGGCCGTGTACTCGGTTTTTCCTTGGAGTCTCCTTAGAGGCTTTTTCTGCTGCTCTGTGTAAAGATTCATTGTTGAGTCTGAATCTGGCTTTTTCCACCACGGAGCCTTATAATCGTTCAGGGACTCAACACGATGCCACAAGTTTAAAACATGCCAGTCTCTCTCTCATGCTGTGCCAGATTTTCTTAAATGCGGGTGTGAGTGCCTGTGCTTATTCATGTGTGTGTGTGTGAGAGAGAGAGAGAGAGAGATGCTTGAGAAATAAAGATGGGGTCAGATTTTGCCTGGCATGACAACTTTCATCCCTGGTAGCTTCTAAGCATTTTACCAAATGGACAGCGATTGGTTTTCTTCTGTTCTATTTTTATTTTGCCGTCATTTTAATGTATATGGAGCCAGCTCCTTCAAATGAGACATTCTGTCATTAAAACATGTTATTTAGGCTAACCGCCATGGGCCCAACTTCAGCGGCCTTGAGGAGCATGGAGGGGGGGCGCCGAGGGCTTGCTCCCCGGTGACCTAACCACCGCCATCTCCCATGCACATGTGCCAGAACCCAGGCCGTCGGCAGCCATGTGTCATCTGCACCGTGGTGCTTGGTGCGCCCGCCTCCGGGTGCCAGCTCCTGCCCCTCCCTGCCTGCGTCCGGTGACCCTCAGCCCTGCTGTGTCCTGTGGCACGAGAGCCGCTCCGGCCCACGTCGCCTTCGTGCGCTGATTAGACGGGAACCCACGGATCTGTTGAGTGCCGTGTTTAATGTGACACAGATGTGGAACACACTGCAGATCTTTCTGCTTTTACAAATTTTCAGCTTTTTGCATTTCATCAGTGTTGCTTATTATTTACAGAATGTAACCTGAGACAGCAGAACAGATTGTAATTTTTTTTAAAAACGTTTGGGGGGTGATGGGGCCACAGGGGAGCTGGGAGGGAAAAAATCCAGTAGTGTGGAATGTTGCTTGCTGTCCAGACCAAACAAACCAGTTTGCCAGGGGTTGGTGGACTGTGGCGATCAGTTCCATTCATGTTCACACTGGCAGCGTTTAATTATAAAGCAGCATGACCTTCTTATCGCCAAATAAAGAACAATCTTTTGTCCCCGGCTCGAACGTCACGGCACCAGGCAGACACGCAGCTTTTGTAGGGGCCCCCGAGGGTTTCACGGAGCTGCCAGCTTGTGTCCTGCTTCTGTCCTGTCCAAAGAGAAGGGACGCCATGGAACGCGTGGAGCCCACTCCCTGCTCAGACACGTGGATGTTCTCCTTGCCTTGTTCCTGCTCTGGCTTTCTACCCAGCTGCTGTGGCAGGAGCCAGAGCAGGAAAAAATCTCTTCTTTGGCCTGAAAATCCAGGATACTCTTGAGACCACCGGAACGATGGGCCCGAGCCAGTCTGACCCAAGTTCAAAGAGAAGGTGCCATCTCTTGTTGCCCGAGGGCCAGATTTGACTAGAGGTGGCCCTGGCTTCTGGGAAGGCTCGCCGCAGGTTCTGTTTGATGACAAACAATAAAAAAGCACCAGCTGGTCACAGAAAGATGAGGGGGTCATGGAGGGCTGCTTCCTTTCTGTTTCTAGGTCAAAGACTAAAACTTGGGACTGAGCTCGTAGAAGCCATACAGAACAAGCCTTTGAACGGAGTTCTCCCTGGAATTTGAGCTAGCGCAGAGAATCGGTCACCTTGGCCGGAAGGTTCTGCGCTGCGTAAGCACTGAGTATCGAGACAGGAAGACACGGGGCCTCTGAACAGCTTCCAGAGGGCCAGGCCCCACTCTTCCTTCTGCTGGAAGAGTGCAGGTGGTACACGGTCCCCCGAGGCCACCAGGCGGCTGTCCCGTGGTTCCCTGGGAGAACACCACTGAGGCAGTAACTTTGTGGCATGCCCCCGCGAGGGAAGGACCCACGTGCCTGTGCTCCGGGGGTTCCTGGGTCTGTCCATTGCCAAGTCCCCACCTTTCTCGGGCTTAGACGACTCCCCCGCCCCCGCCCCCATGCTCCGGCCCTCCTGCCACCGGTGCCAACACAGTCCTGTGGCCATCGGTCCATTTATTGTGTCTGCCTGTGCCGAGAACTGCACTCGCTGCTGGGGTAGAACAGTGCATAGGACAGAAAACTCTGGTTCCATGTTGCTTCTGTTTGACACTTAGCTCGCGCTCCAGGCCATGGCTGGCTTCAGAAAGCAAGCCCCCTCCCTGGGAGAGGTTGGTGGCTGCAAAGGGTGGGGGGGGGATTGTCCTCCCAGGGTCTCAGTGTGACCCTCTGCGACCTCCGGGCTAAGCTTAGGGCCTGAAACAGAGCCTGTTTGTCCCTGGGAGTGTGGGAGCTGTGGGGAAACTTTGAGTCTCCTGACGGGTGTTAGTAAATCTCGAGTCTGGTCTGGTTTTGAGGCATCTTCTCCTGTTCCCCCTTCGTCCTTTTCCACCAGCCCCCAATACTCTGCCTGATGTTAGAAGGTCGTGTAGAACTTCCAGCCTGGATGAACGGGTGGGCTTGGAAAAAACAAGCAAACAAATGACGAGCAGCCCCTAGGTGGGCTGCCGCACCCCGTACCTGCTGCGGTCACGGGGCAGGCCCTTCGCACAGGAGCGTGGGGTGGCCGCGGGCCGGGGGTGAGCAATGCTGAGGGCCCGTCCCCAGCCCCTCTTCAGGGCAGCTCCGTTTTCAGGGTGTATGCAGGTTATCTTACAAACATCATTTAGGGAAAGCGTTCTGCCACTGAAACGTTCTAAAAAACCTCTGTTGTGATGAATGACAATGTTCCAAAATTCCCCGTTCCAATTTTAGACTTTGCCATTTGGTGTGGTTTAATGAGCCACGCAGTGGGTTCGCTCCAGCTCTTTAAGGACACGGGATGGATGGCGCAGGCCAGGTGAGTGCCCCCTCGGGCGGGGCTGTTCCTTCAGCAGATACCCGTGCGTCCCATCATCCCGCCAGCTGCTTCTGAGTCATTCGTACATATTCAGCAAATCAGGTTTCCGCAGTGATTTTCAGGCTTCAATTTTAAATCTAAACTTTAAACTTTGTGCATTTTGGTATTTTCCATTGAGTAAACACCCAAGAATTCTGAGTAAGGGTTGGGGAGAGGGAGACAACTTTTATGAGTACCTGCTGTGTGCCAGGCACTGTACCGTGTACTCCTCGTGTGTTATCTCGGCATTCTCGATCAGGCAAGTACGTCTCATGTTCCCATTTATTGATGAACACACGGAGGCTGCCAGCAGTCTGGGAACTTCTTCAAGGTCACTCACCGAATAAGTGAGCGGACTGGGGTTTCAGTCTGTGTCTTTTTCCAAAGGCTTGCGTTCTTCTCCAAACCACCATTCTCCCAAATTTCATCTTTCTCTTAAAAGAGATCAACTTTTGGGGCGCCTGGGTGGCTCAGTGGGTTAAAACCTCTGCCTCCGGCTCAGGTCATATCTCAGGGTCCTGGGATCGAGTCCCGCATCGGGCTCTCTGCTCAGCAGGGAGCCTGCTTCCTCCTCTCCCTCTGCCTGCCTCTCTGCCTACTTGTGATCTGTCAAATGAATAAATGAAATCTTAAAAAAAAAAAAAAAGATCAACTTTTGGGAGAAGGTAGATAATACAAAGATTAAAAAGAAAGAAATTAGTAATCATCTGCCGGAAATCAGTCTGAAAAGATCTGGTTTATTGGTTTAATCAGCTTGTTACCGTTAGTATTTACCCTCACTAGCCCCAAAATCAAGTTTACCAGGAATTGTGTGCTCCAGCCCAGGTGAAATATCTTGGGACTGACATTTGAGGTGACCGGTTAGCAAGGAATTTGCCTGTGGATTGAGAGATTCCTGTAAGCAGTACTTCCTGATTCAGAACGCTGTGTTTAGAACACAAACAAAGCTTGTGTTGGTCAAATACCTTGATTCTGTAATGATGTTGAAAGTCGCAAACCACTTTTTAGCTGTCTGCTGTTAAAAAACAAAAACCAAACCAAAACAAAAAAGCAACCCCTGGATGCATTTTACAGAAAGGCATTTTAGGAAATCCGAGGCTATATCAGGCCATAATCTGACTATAATGTTAGCCACTTGATTGGAATTAATGAAGCCAGCTGGCTTTGCCCCTCCCCCAGCCTCATGAAAAGGTAGGCTCACCCCGGAGGCAGTTAGTTGCCTCCGGGAAAAAAAACTTTCCAGTAGTGTTGTTCTTAGAGGTTAAATCCCCGTAGGCGTATCTGTTGGCATGAGTCCTACCAGCTGTCACAGTTACAATGTCATGGGGTCCCCAAAACATGTGTTGGGTTATAGGAAGCCTTGACCCCTATAAACAAGTCAGGTGTGAATCCCACTGATGGGAGAGAGCCCAGCCCAGGAAGCGTTGTCCCCACTGCAGAATGTCAAAATACCAAAACCTTCACGGCAATAGGAATATAATTGCTAACGATTTCATGAATCAGCATCTTTCCCACATTTTTCAATTGTGACAATACAATGCGGAACTCTAGAGAGAAGGAAGTAGAATGTTAACAAGAAAGCAGAAGGAAAAGAGAAATATTTCTGTCTAAAGCAGTTTCCCCAGAAAGAAAACTAAGTGAGAAAGATTGGCTGCTGGACCCTAGCCCATCCCGGCTTCAGCGGCCTAAGCTAGGTAAGGGCCTGCCTTGGTACCCACGGCGCTCTCCACGGGTACGTCCTCGTCGCCATCACCGTCCCAGGCAGCATTTTGTTGATCGCCTGTCACGTACCAGGCACTGTTATGAGCGCTTAGACACATCATTTACTCCTCACAACAACCTCATTATTATCATCCCCATTTTACAGATGAGCAAACCAAGGCCCCAAGAGGTTAACTTGCCACAGGTCATTGTTTGTTTGTGGTGGAACTGGGGTTCTGACCAGGCAGCCTGGCGGCAGAGCCTGGCCTCTCCCCGGGTGCCCCCCTCACCCCTGCTGCATTAGAATTGCTGCCTTCTGTTTATCTTCTACGTTAGACTCCAGCAGGGTCCCTTGAAACTTGATTCATCCCTGTCTTCCCAAAGGCCTGGCTCGAGCCTCTGCTTGTGATAGCTCAGGAAAAGTCATTACATGGGGTGGGGATGTGGGGCCAGAGGAAGACACATGCCCTTTGCAGGGCTCTGAGCAAGCTCGTTTTTCTGGCTGCCTGACTTTGGATCCTCGGTTTCATTCTGCCCAACCTATTTTTTTCACGTTGAGAATCCAAATTGTCATAGCATTTGCTACAATGGTTTAAATATTTGGTGCAATCTTCTGGGTTCAAGGTTTAGTGTAGCAAGAGCTCAGCAGTTATTAGTAAACCAGTGGATTGAATGCTGTCTCTGAGTAGGTTCTAGAAAGTGGATTTCTGTTTGTCATGGAACTGAGGGGAAGAATTTCTCATGTGAACCGAGCCAAACTTTAGAGGCCTTCATCCTCTCGCAGAATCTCCTCTGATTACAGTTTCCACTGAAAGGAGTAAAATCCTTGGGGGAAAAAATGCTTTCCCACTTAGTCTTCGGAAGTGAGCGCAGTAGGGACAAGAGGGCTAGACGTCGGGCTGAGATGGGACTCACAGTGTGGCGGGCTTTCCTGAACTTCCAGACACGACCGCAGTGGGTATGGGGGGCAGCTTTAACCAGTCCGATAAACTCAGTTCCGGGGCCGACTGTTGTTTAGACAGACTGTTGAGTCCTTCTAGAGAACTGACAAATGTTTGGTTGAACCACTCGGTCAAGAATCCCAGTATCTTGGAGTTGTCATCCATTAACCATATTTGAAGAGATAGTCTGGGTTGACCTTCTGTTCTGAGCTTGACTGTTTGTGCTCAGCTGAGCACAGTATATATCTGTAAGATATTTAATTAAAACAAAAGTCTCGGACACACGCATCAAGTAAATGCAGGCACAATCCATCACTCTGTTGGGGTCAGTACACACAGCGCCGAGGAAGAGGGCAGTCATCAGGCGCATAAACATGCTATTGTAGTAGGAAGTCACGTGTCTGACCCATACACTTTCTCCTCATTTACGGGTTATTTTTGAGCCTCCCTTGGTTGATAGACATTGGCCATGACAAATTTCTCAGCCGACTAATAGCTTAACTTAAGCTGTACGGGGGTATGGGTCTGTGTGTACAGCATCTGTCCTCAACCAATCGAGCTATGACATAGTGACTCATCATATCAGCGAAGAACAAATAATGGGTGGCCGACTGTTGACCCTCGGGCTGAAAGGCAAGATCAACCCAAGTGGAACTGGTTAGATCTCCCCGTGTCACCTTGTTTGGATTTATTGTTGCTTAACGAAAACGACGTGAATTGTTTTCATTGTCCTCATCTTCGGTTCGAGGCCGCCAGTGTATGGCAGGCGGCAGCGGTCAGATGCAGACCTACTCTGTACCGATCACGCTCACCGGGTGGATATCTGCCGTGTATCAGCCACTGTATCAGCAGCCCCTTCCCTGGGGGGAAGAGTCGTCCGTGCCGCACAGCCGACTCTCTGACATTTTCATGGAGTTCAAAGCTCAAGTTCATTTGGTGCTGACATTTTGGATTAGCTGGTTGACTGGAAGGCCTGCTTCTTTCTATACACTGTGAAATTTGTAAACCGCAGCAGCTGAGAGCTTAAAATGGCCGACAAACCCCCAGCTGGCAGCAATTAAATACACCACAGACCTTTGGCTAAACAAAGGTTTGCGGAGGCAGAGTTGCTGCATAAGCACTAAACAGACTCACGTTTTAAACCATCTTTGATGTCCAGTGTTAGTAAGGGACGCCGTCCGCTCATGAGAGGTGAGTGGGCGGGGTTTTGCCACGTCTTGTGTAATGGAGGGTCCGTCATCCCCGGGGCTGGGGTGCCAAGACCCTGCCCAAGGAGCAGCACACCCCGACAGGGAAGGTGACCAAGGGACAGGGAGCAAGGCCAGCGGGGGAGGCCAGAGGATGGCCCCACAGTGGTGGCTAGCGTACCTTAGAAGACGACCCTTCCACTCTAGCATCCACTCGCTCCATTTCCTGTAATGGGGCCCATCATCCTTTAGGTGGAAAAGGAAAGGTGGGGATGAGAAGGAAACAACAGGAGGGGCACCTGGGTTGGCTCAGTCAGTTGAATGTCTGCTTTCAGCTCAGGTCATGGTCTCAGGGTCCCGGGATCGAGCCCGGCATTGGGCTCCCTGCTCGGCGGGGAGTCTGCCTCTCCCTCTCCCTCTGCCTCCCCCACTTCTGCTTTCTCTCTCACTCTGTCTCTCAAATAAATATTTAAAATCTTAGGGAAAAAAAACAACAACAACAACAACAGGATGCCATTTTGTATCCATTCGAGTAGCCAAACCTTGAGAATCTAGACCAGTACTGTTTAACGTGCAGTTTAAATTTAAATTGATTTTAACTGCATTTATTTTATTTTTTATTTATTTATTTGACAGAGACACAGTGAGAGAGGAAACACAAGCAGGGAGAGTGGGAGAGGGAGAAGCAGGCTTTCCACTGAGCAGGGATCCCGATGTGGGCTCAATCCCAGGACCCTGGGATCAGGACCTGAGCTGAAGGCAATGCTTAATGACTGAGCCATCCAGGCGCCCCTAATTTAAATAACATTTTAAAAATTCAGTTCCAAATAAATAAGTAAAAATTCAGTTCCTTGCTCACACCAGCAACTTTCCAGTTGGTCAGTAGCCATACTAGATGAGAGGCTATGTTATTGGGCAGGTTGTCCTAGACGGTACCAAGTGCTGGGAAGGATATGGCTTGCGAGGCTCTCTTCCATGCATTGTTGGTGGGAGTGTAAATTTGAAAACAACCTAAGTTGGCTTCTCAGGTGAACATTCATGCCTGATGATCCAGCAAATACCTCCTAAATATATGTACCCAAAGTAATTCTTGCCTCCTTTCACCGGGAGACATTTACAGGAATGTTCATAGCAGCCTTGTTTGTAATAGCAAAACCTGGAAATAACCATCCACAGGAAAACAGATGAATCATAGTATATCCTTACGACGGAATGAGAGTAATAAGCACGTACGATAAATGGGTTAAAAATGCACACGAAAGAATGGCTGAATCTCAGCAGTGTGACTTAAAAGGAAGAAGTAAGTCCCCAAACGTAAAAAGGCAGTGACATCCTTTTAAAGACTAGAACAACTAAAGCCAAAGAATATGATGAGACTCTACCAGAGCGTATGTCAACAGGTACTAAGACGACAGGAAGAAGAGACGCAGAGGAATGATAAGTACAAGATTTAGAATCGTGGCTGTCTTAGGTGGGGGAGGAACAGGGCGTGGGAGGGAGCAGCCGCGGACCACACAGAGACATTCAGGTTATGGTCAGTGATGGCGTTTGTGGGTTGGGGAGGGTGGTTTCACAGATGTTTATTATACCATCTAAAGGAAAGAAAGAAAAGGCCAATGATGACAGTGGGCCTTGAACCAAGGATAATGATGAGCCTAACCTTAAAACACAGTTTAAAAGAGAATAGACTCCTTTCCTTCCAGGTGCTCCTAGGCTCCCAGGGAGCATGAATGCAGGGAAGTGACTTAAGAACTGTGACTCAGAAATATACACGCCGTGTTGCTGAGTCGCAGCGGATGAACAAACAGGATTGCTGTTACCGATAGCCCCACCGGTTTCAAAGGGTTATTGGAATTTAGAGTGCTCTCGTCAACAGATGGACAAAACGGTTCCATCACACAGTGGCCCACAGTGGAGAAGTTCACTTTAAAGTTTTTGCTGGCTTACAAGGTTTGAAAACACTAGCTTATGGGTTTTTGTTCATAATTACTTGATTAAGTTTGGTGCCAGGTTTGTTCACACGCAGCGACTTTAAGTGCACACACGTACACACGCGCGTGTGCATGCACACACTGCCTCCAGCCTCCAGCTTGGGCTTTCGACGTTAAAATTCTAGATGAGTTTCAGAGAAGAAAGGATAGTTTTTCAGATACTAGCAGCAACCAAGAAATAGGAGATTTGGAGAAGAATTCCTTTAACCCCTTTGTGCTCCTTGTAAGAATATCTCTAAACCACACCTTCTAGCAGCCCCTACGGTTACGAGACTATAATTGAAGACTATTCCCTTCCAGGACAAAGCTGAACTCTTTTTTCCTTCTATGTCCATGTGAAAAATAAGCCTTGAATGCCACAGTGAACTCGTCCAGACAGCTGTGTCTGAATGCTATGGCCAGCTGTCCCTTGATGGTTGGTTGGTCACAGAATGAGGACCTTGGAAGTGGGAAGACACTTTGCAACCTGTTGGGGAAGACAGATACGGATAGGCCATAAATACCCGCAAGGGAGCTACTCGACTTTCCAGTTCTCCGGTGTTTGGGTGGGCTTATAGTTTACTTCGGAGACGTGCTGGGAGTAGAGGTGAGGCTCGGGCAGTGAAATTCGGGGCAGATCCTGAGGGATGCCATGGCATAAAGAGATAACTATGTGCACCGAGCAGCTCTTTGATAATGTGATAACACGGGGCACTACTGTTCTGTAGTTGTTACAAGATGCGACTTCCAGGAGTTCAGGTCCAGAAACAAGCCTCCTTTCTTTGACTTCTCTGGCTGTTCCCACTTTGGGTCCTAATGAAAAGATTGTTTCTTTTAAGGAAAGTACGTGTGTTAGTGAAGACATTAATTTCATGACTATGCCTTCCTGCCCTGTCCTTCGTTTTGATCAGTGTACTGTATAAACACACCCTTGATCCTTCTCTCAGGAAGATTGGATTCTAGCTGGTTCATATGTTGCCTTAACTCTTGTCGACCTCCAAGGCTCAGAACCTCTGGCCTTCAAACTCTCCACCAAAGTTTGTACACCACTTTTACTCTTGAGTTCCATGGTGAAAATGGCCCTTGTGCCTGCCCTCGCCCCCCCGACAAATGCATTCATTCATTTACTCAACTCATGTTTATTGTTTTCAACCATGAACCGGGTACTGTTCTAGATCCCAGGGTAGCAGTGACTGAAACAAAATCCTTTTCATGGATGTTCCAGGTGGGGAGCCTAGCAATTAAGCAGATGTTTTATCTAAGTGGGATGTGAAGCAAATGTATTTGGGACACATGGCCAACTTGGTCTAACGTATATTTTAAAAGCATCATTCTCGTTGCTGTGAGAACAGACAGGGTGCAAATAGAATAAATTACAAGACTTGTCATAACCCATTGCACATCTGGAGACGGTTCGCTAGTTATGAGTAGAAATGGAGAAGATACTGCAGTGGGGGTCTGTGTGGATGTTGAACCCGCAGACCTCCCAAGGCATTGGGAAGATGGGGTGAGAAGTGTCAGGATGAAATCTGAACATCGACAAACTGGGGGGAATGGGCCCCATCCTGTTCCTCTTGGAAGGATGGGCCTTTGGGCTTCTACCCCAATAGCCTGAACCTCTTCCAGGAACTTCATGGGCGACTGGATAGTAGGGAGAAGGATGCCTTGGAAAAAGGACCCTTCACCAGCCCTCCCTGGGCAGGGCTTGGAATGACAGTGGTTGTCTCCAAGGCAAGGTGACCAGAGCATGGCTTTGCTGCCCGGGAAAGGGTACCATGCTCCCTCCCCATGTTTGGCCAGCATCCCTCCAACAGCGGCTGGCCGGCTTCTCCACTGTGGCCCTGCGGCAGCTCCTTATGCTGCCCTCCCTGCCTTCAGTCAGTGATGAGCATGTAAATGGCCAACCCAGTCTTGAGGCCAACACTTAGAGGGCCTAAATCTTGAAGAAGAAATTGCGACTATGTGTAGTGGGCATATGTAAGTACATGATGTAAGTAAAATTTTTTTTACCCATTCCCTGAGTACAGATCACTGAAACTTCTTCCCAGTCTCCTTACATTAGTGGTATCTAGGGCATCCTTGTCCAGAACTTGTACAAATTTATCACTGGATTTCTGGCTCCGGCGCATGTCAGACGTTAACCAGGTGTGGGACTGCACGCATCACGGCCCAGAGCAGAGTGTTGACCTGGGCCCAGGAGCACTTTGCAATGTCCCAGTTTCGCCACTGCCTCATTACATGGCCTGTGGCAAGCTTCTGGCTGTTTCTGTCCATATTACTACCCCAGTTTGCCCTCGAGGGCACTTCTGTGCCCTTGCAAGTAAGTCTCTACACTGCCATTATTAGTGCGTGGCTCAGAAATGCTGATTCAGTGCTGATTCAAGCCTTATTCCTTTCTGTTAGCTGTGTCTAGAGAGGGATGTTTTGCTTCAGTGGAATCCAGGAACAAATAATGAAAAGTACAGCGAGTACAAGGCCGAGGACAGACCCGGCACACTCTTATCAGTCATCTGAAATATGCACAGCCTTTCCAAGACAAATACGGACTCCTGTTTCTAGGAAAACACCGAAAAGTACTTATCAATTACCCCGTATATGGTTTGTGGAAAAAGACAACATCAGCCTACCCTGAAAGCCATGGCAAAGCAGATTCCTTTGGGCAACCGACCGCCGAATGGCATGAGTTAGAGCCGCTGCAGAATCCCAGACTGTGGCCTGGGCCTGGTCCATGGAGCCTCTCCTTGCCCTCCCAGGATTCCTGTGCCCAGGCACTGAGCTCCCCCTAAAAGAAGCCAGAAGCCTGGCATGTGCTTTCTAGATGCCCGGGCCCCCACACTGTTCTCCTGGCCCTTCCAAGTCCAGAGGTGCCTTTCCTAAAGATTCCTAGAAGAATGGGGTTTTCCCAAGTAGAAGTTTCAGTAATAGCAACAACAGGAGCCGTCGCTGGTAGCTAGCCCCATCCCGTCCGGCACAGGCTTCGTGAGCCATCCGTGGGATATGTGTCCTCCCGTTTTACGGAGAAAACTAGAACCTGGTGCTCAAGAATCTAACTCGGTTGTCCATGGTCGCCTGGTCAGGAAACGGCAGAGGCAGGGTTCTCGTCAAAACCAGAGTCTCAGGGCGCCTGGGTGCCTCTGTCGGTTGCGCGTCTGCCTTGGGCTCAGGTCACGATCTTGGGGTCCTGGGATCGAGCCCCATGTCGGGGGTGTATCCCTGCTCAGCGGGGAGCCTGCCTCTCTCTCTCTCTCTCTGTGCTCACGGGCACTCTCACTTTCACTCTCAAATAGAGAAATAAAACCTTTAAAATCAAAACAAAACTGGAGTCTCCCAGCAGCTCCCTCCTCGCGCCTTCACAGGTGAGGCTGCGGCTTGGTTCCCGTCGCTCAAGCCAGAGTGTGCCTGGTCTGATGGAGCGCTTTTTATTTCGGATGAGGAAGGGAGATCCTTTAACCGTAACACCTAACCTCCCTGCTTACTGTTCCCTTCCCCGTTTAGGACCCAAGCCCAGAGGGTTCGGAAGCCGCGCTGCTGCACTGGGCCCCAGGGGCTGCTGCCCCGCTACTCAGAGAGCCAGGCGGAGGGGCAGGAGCAGCTCTTCAAACTGACGGACAACATTCAAGATGAATTGTAAGTGGGACACTGGCCCTGTGGGCTCCCTGAGCTCGTTGTCTCCTCTGTCTCGGAGTCCGAGACGTTTCTCTTGTCCCGAGCACCGCCGTGCCTCTCAGACCCTGGAACTCGTCCGAGATTCCGTGGCCCAAACATCCTACAGGTGTCGGTAGAACTGCTTGTCCAGAGCCTTTTCCTCAAAGCAGTGGTTCTCAAACTGAGCTCCGCAGCGGGACCCCAGTGCTTTGTTTCTTGGAAATGGCAGTCCCCTCCTGGTTTGTTCAAAGAGAGAAGATATGGAGTAAAACGTTCTCAACTTCGAGGCTTTTCTTCTTTGTAAGATGTTCCAGAGCTCTGGTGTTCTGCTGTTTGCTGCAGAACAAAACAGATAAACAGATGGCAGGCACTAGTAGCTGAAAACTTTAGAAAAGCGATCTTTAAAACATTGTTTTGTTACTCTTTGAATGCTAAGCCTTACATACCTCGGGTCTTGCGGTGTTTTCAGTTAGTGAAATTATTTCAGGTTGATATGATAGCTCTCAATATATCACTGTTTTAGCATATTCTGCAGACACCCTTTTAAAAGATTATCTATTTATTTATTTGACAGCGATTACAAGTAGGCAGAGAGGCAGACAGAGAGGTAGGCAGAGAGGCAGGCAGAGAGGAGGAAGCAGGCTCCCCGCGGAGCAGAGAGCCCGATGCAGGGCTTCATCCCAGGACCTGGGGATCATGACCTGAGCCGAAGGCAGAGGCTTTAACCCACTGAGCCACCCAGGCGCCCCTGCAGACACCCTTTGAGCAGAAAATGCTCTGTGACTTAGGTTGGTTTTAGAACCACCGGTCAGGAGAAGGTGTTTGGTTATGCCTGATGAGTAGCAAAGTGCTTGCTTAATTTCTTTTAATGCTTATTTATCTCCTTTAAGCTAAAGCTAAGACGGGAAGGCTCTGAGGGCCGTGAATATTTTTGGGTTGACGGAGGAGTATCTGAGGCAGAGGTTAGTTCAGGATAGCCGTCATTGTCATTGTTAGAGACAGTGCTAAGCTGACCTCATCTCCTATTTTTATAGCAATATTTGAATGGAGACATCAAAAATTAAGTCCAGAAATCATTTGCTGCTTACTGGATCGGATGGCTTCTTCCCGGACGTGTTTTGTGTAACCCACACCCCCTGCAGTGTTACTGGAAGGGCTCTTAAGGATGGCGGTGCGTTACGTGGCCTGAGCTCAGGCTGTCGTAAAAAAAAACACCATTTTCTCACTGTTCTGGAGGTTGGGAAGTCCAAGATCAAGGCACTGGCCAGTTTGGTTCCTGGTGAACACTCTCTTCCTGCCTTGCAGATAGCCAGCTCCTGGCTGTGTTCTCACATGGCAAGAGCAAGTAAGAGCTCTGGTGTCTCTTAGAAGGACACTAACCCTGTAGGATAGAGACCCCACCCGTCATGACATCATTTAACCGTAATTCCTGGCTTCAGTGTAAGGATTCTGCAGGGACACCGTTCTGTCCACAGCATGATTCTTCTTAAGTCTAGGCCTAGCTCTGATCGCCGTTGTGAAACCCACACTCCCCACGCGGCTTCACTCCGGAGAGGACTTTCTAGTCCTGCTCCTTGGGGAGGAGTTGATGTCTCAGCTGCCCAGTTATGCTGCTTTGCTGATGGAATTTTGGATGACAGGCCCAAAGAGTCCTTCCTCGGGTCCAGCAGAGCAGCACTGGGATTTCTGTCTGTTCCGTTCACTAGTCCATCCTTCGTACCTGGAACGGTTCCTGGCGCATAACGGGCACTCAGTACATACCTGTTGAACGACTGTAGCTGGAGAGCGGCGGTGTTGCATTATAGTAATACGCATTCACCTTGCCATCGTTTGGGGGTTTTTTTGGCCAGAGGTTGAGATTATAAATGATTGTACGCTGTGCTTTCAATTTCCTCCCCCGCTCACCCCTACTCGGTTCAAACCGTCTCTGGCCCTTAACAAAATTCATTTTCAGTAGAATAGCATGCGCCAGAAACACAAGGGCGAAATTGTGTGGTACAGCTAACCCAGGATTGTTCCCAGTGAGACACGCACATTGAAAACAGAGCCACGTACGGCTGGAAACTGGAATCAAACCGAAGTCAGTAAAATTGATTTCATGAAACTCTTGAAATTCATATGAACTGGGGAAAGATATTAGGATGAATGAGTTTTGACTCTAAAGATGAAAACCATGTGTTGCTACCCAAGTTTGTGGGTAAATCTCGCCAGTGAATGTTGAAGAAAGCACGTGACCGTGGCCTTCCTCGGGTACAAGGAAGAAGTCATCAAGGAAGCCAGCAAATTCTCTGAAGTATCCCAGGTTGTCAGGCTGGGTCTTCACAGTGACGTGAACATTAGAATCATCACTTCCCAAGAAAGGGGTTTTTAAGAAAAGCACACAAGTGCCAAATTATACCTCTAACTTTTATCCTAGAATTGTAATTAAAAACATATTTAAGGACCTAATTATTTGCATATTTTCCTTCAGAGTTAACCCCTTAAAAGGGTCTTTAATACCTTGCTCTACTGTTCTAACTAAACGTTTCCACATTTTTTTCCAGTTAGACTCACTGTTTCACTTCTGGAAAAGGTTGTGTAATTACTTCCTGATGTAGTGAAAACCCCACAAAGTCCCCAGTGCCGTGGGCACTTCAACTTTGTCCTCCCAGATCAAGTTTCATTTAATTTCTCATTTTATTTAATTAATTAGTATTAAAAAGATAGTTACTGACATAGGATTTCGGGTCTGGCCAGCTGAAAAGGCTTTGGTTTCAGAAGAATCGACTGTTACTTTGGTTTGTTGCAGACTTACCGTTGCTTCCCATTCTTTTTAGTTTGGGTTTTGAAATAGGATCCTGGGTTAAGATGATGTTGGAGTAAAATTTGTCCCATCTGATTAAATTAATTTTTCCTTATAACTAGGATCTCATCTGTAGCCAGAAACCTCCTTTTCATTTAAAAAAAAAAAAAAAGAAAAGAAAAAGTTGCTATTTTATTTCTAATACTTGATCACAGACAAAATGACACACCAGTATCGTAAACATTAATGTGGCTCTTGACCTGATCAGAATGGGTGCCCATACGCCACCCACGTGACCTGACACTCTATTCTGGAGCTTGACGACTGGATTGTATTTGCAAAATGTCATTTCAGAAAGTGGCATTTATGAGATTTTTTTTCTTTTAATACAGAGAAGTATAAAAAAAGAACAGAAAACCAGCCTGTAAACCCACCAGCCAAACCAGTTCTTTCTCTGACGGAAGAAGCTCACGCACGTGGTCAGCACATTCAGAGCACAAAAAGAGATGAACTCAAGAGCAAAGTTTCCTTTCTTGCCCTCTCTGTAACCATACTGTTTATGGTATTTTCGGTCTCGTCTACCCTTCTTTACAAATTGCAGATAGACACAGAAATCAGAAATTTTTTTTAGAGCGCAGGTTATAGTATTGATTCTGACGACACAGAACCATCGATGCAAACCTTACAGCAGCAGACACAGCCTGAAAACGAAAACAAAAGACAGGCCCCTTTTGAGGAATGGGATAAAATTCATTCGCTTCCATTTTCCAAACGGGATCATAATCTGTCAATAACCATTGACACTTAGGGAATGGGACATTCTTTGATATGCCCCTAAATGAAAATTTGTACGTGACAGATCAGCCAGCTGTGCTGATAAAAGTTAATGGCTTGACTAAGTCTTTAATAAGTTAGATCAAGAGTTCCAAGAGAGTTCTGTAACTTTACTTCTGGGTAAAATATAGTCCCAACATACAAAGTTGCTTGTGCTCTGGCAAACTCCGCTGGACCTTACAGTGTAAATTCACTGCCATTTTGTAAAACTACCTAGCACGTCAGTGTGTTGAATGATGCTCTGTGCCAGGGCAAGTGAGAAGTTTTCTTCTTTCCTTGACGAGTTCGCAGTCTGGCAGGGGAAGCAGGACGGTATTACTAACAATCCATAACGTATGATTGCTTTTAAAATAGAAGTGTGAGCCGTGTGTTACGAGGCCTCAAGGGGAAGTGATTAATTTATGCTTGGAGAGCCAGGAAAGACTGTGGACGGTTGACCTGGTCCCCCAGGATGAGAAGAATTGCGCCTGGGAGAGAAGAGAGAAAGCCCCACACGAGAGAAGGGTTAGCGCTGGGCACAGGCGCGGAGGCGGCAGAGTTCCTGGACGGTTGGGGTCCGCCGGCTGTGGTGGCAGGTGGCCCACAGTCCAGATCCTAAGAGCCGTACTGAACTCGCCTGTCCTGTAGGCAGGGGTGAGATTTTGGAGAGGACCCCACTGAGAATTACGTGTTCAAAATGTCACCTTGCCGGCAGCAGAGAAACGGATCACAGTCAGAGACACGCGACAGGAAGGCAGGTGGGGGGCCCGTGGGCGTGGTCCACGCCAGCGGTGAGGGGACCCCAACGCAGATGGTGGCTGCGAACAGGAGTGGGGGACAGAGCTGAGGCTGTTTGGGGAGGTGCATCAGCGCTGACGAAATACAGAGTCGGAGTGAGGAGGAGGTGAGGGACCTCCGGGCCGCTTGTCCGTGTGGCTGGGTGGAGATGTGGCCCAGTGTGCCAGGCAGGCCGAGGGCGGAGGGGGCTGGAGGAAGGGGCAGCAGCCCGGCCGAGCACGTGCTGAGCATGGGGCCCCGTGGCGTGTGTGTGTGCAGAGAACCTCTGGGCTCTTAGCAGGTCAGAGGCTAGAAGGGTGTGCTCAGGGTCCCCCTGAGACCGCACTGGCTTTCGTCCTGTGCTGTCCCGTGAGGTTTTACCACAGTCCCTTCATTTGTGGGCCAAGAGCAGCCCTGTGTGGAACGGGCTTGCTCCAGAATGAACAGTGGGAAGCCCAGTGTCCAGACACAGCTCCAGGGTGGCCGCGGCGCGGTGATCTGTGTGAGCAAACCCCGGGCCTCCCGAGAGAAGCAGCTTCCACAGGTAGATGGCCTGGAAGGGACAAAGCGCTGTGGCTCCAAAGACAGGGACAGAGGATGGCGCCACCGGCAGAGGGGAAGGCCCGAGAGCGCTGCCTTGGCCGGCTTCTCCGGTCACCCCGAGTCGTGGCTCCTCCCACAGACGATGGACATGTTTGGGATCTGTCTCCACAGCAGGGGACCTCTAGTCTAGATCTGAGTTATCATCATCCTAGATTCTGTAAAGGAGAAAAAGAGGAGGAGGAGGATGAAGAAACACGGAGCACTGGTGGCGGGTGGCAGGGGTGTTGCCATGCGTCCGGAGGGAAACGGAGAGGCAGAGCCATTTGCAAAGTCAGCCTCCGGGTCCTCGCTCAGGCGGCGCCGGGGACCCGGCCCCCCGGCCATGGCTTCACTCTCTCCCTTCTCCTCCTCTCACTGGTACCGTTGGCTCTGATCTGCTCTTGATTTGAAAAGATTCAAAGAGTCGATACGCGGGTCCAGAGGGTGTGATTACCGGCGGTGGCTTCAGGGTCCGAACGGGGCCCCTGGGCACAGAACAGAGGTCTGGCCGTGAATTCTTCAGACTTTGCCGCCTGGTGAAGGACCTGGCAGATAGCGTCACCTCTGTCAGATGAAGAAACCGAGCCACAGGGACGGCAGCTGGCCTGCCCAGAGCCACCCGGCCTGGCAGCCCTTCCTCCTCTGTGACAAGTGCCACCATCGAGCCTCCAAGCCCAGAGCCACCCTTCCTCCCGCGGCGGCTCTGGCCGGACTAGGGACTTTGCCATCTGTGGCCTCTTGGAAAGGAGTCTATTTGAAAGCCTGTAAAAGTGTCCCAGTGCGGAAAGTGCACTAATAACGTCAGCCACCCTGGCCTGGGCGTGAGAGCAGCTGCCCGGATGGAAAGGCCTGGCTTTCTAGAGGCTGGGCCTCAGTGTCCGCTACGGCAGGTTCCAGACAGGTGCGAGTGGGGGTAAGGGTCATGGGGTAGGTCCATCCCGCACTGGACCAGAGGAGAGGAAATAACCTCAGCTGGATTTTTATTTTTTATTTTTTTAAAGATTTTATTTATACGAGAGAGAACGAGCAGAGCGAGAGAGAGCATACAAGCAGGGGGAGAAGCAGAGGGAGAAACAGACTTCCCGCTGAGCAGGGAGCCCCATTCGGGGCTCGATCCCGGGACGCTGGGATCATGACCAGAGCTAAAGGCAGACGCTTAACCGCCTGAGCCACCCAGGCGCCCCTCAGTTGGATTTTTAATGCACATTCCTGCTCTCACCCCAGGGCAGCGGCCAACTTTGGGGTCTCCTTTGGGAGCCCATTGCATGCCCAGCCCATCTGTGCTCGGAAACCATGGGCCGTTTGCAGTTTTCATGTCAGTTGCTCAGCAAGTTCTGGGCCTCTGGTGCTTCCTGTCTATGTCAGGATGCTTTTGTCATCTGTCTCTCTGCCTGTCTGTCTCCGTTTCCTCTTTTCTACCCCCCCCCCCCCCCCCGGAGCTGTTTGAGATTCTTTTCAGTTTGATTAAGCGATAACGCTCCCGCCTTGATACTGTCAGAACCTAGAATGTGGGAAATTCTGCGCTAAGTGGCCTGAACACCAAAAGCTGCTGGGCAGTTCTAATTTTGGCATGGAGACTTTACAAGTCTGCATTCTTGGCATTGCCAACCAGTTAGAATAGAACAATAAACCCCAATTTTTGTCATGCAAGGCTGTAATTAAAATGGCAACTAGAACAGACGGATACTTACTTGAGTACGTAGGGGGTGGCTGACTCGGCGGGGGCGGGCTGTCAGAGAGACGCGGGGGTGTCCGACGAGGACCCCGCTCCTGCATCAGCCCGGCGGAGAGCCAAGTCCGTGTCTGGCAGGGCTCTCGATCGTAAGCAGTTCGGCATTCGAAGGTGGGGGCAGGTGTGGAGCATTTCCGTGAGGCTTCCTGGGGAAATGGGAACCTGGAAAGCATCAGGTGGGGAGGCACAGGTCTGAAAGGAAAGTGGCCGGGACCCCAGCAGGCAGGCGGGTGCCCTCCCGGCAGCCGTTCTGTGACCGCTGAGAAACAAAGCCATCGCGGGACCCCAGTCCCCAAACAGCTCCCGGGGGAGCCTCGGCTCAGTGGCTGCAGTTTGGAAATTCCTCTCAGGACATCAAGTCCCAGGGGGCCAGCGCTTGACAGCCAGCCTGTCCCAGCTCTTGGCATGCTTGCCGTCATCTGGTCTCTTTTGCTGTCCCTCGACGTGGCCGCCCCATTGTGGCGGGCTGTCACAAGATGCCGCGGAGGCGGCCAGGCCCCAGAGAGCTGCCGTGGCCGTTTCCAAGGGTCACTGCCCTTCATTCAGGAGCCGAGCTGAAAGGTCTGACGTGCATAAATTTCCACTTTAAATCTGGGAGCTCCATGGAGGAAGAGGAATGGGATTTTTTTTTCTTTTTCCCGAGTGGCCCTACCGCCCCTCCAAATAATGACTGAACGTGAGTCCAATCAAGACTACAGCTTCAGAAAGCACTTTCTAATTTATTAGACTTTTCTGAACATGCAGTGGCGTTCTCCCGGGTTCCTGGTCACTGAGGTGTGGAGCGGAGGCCTGGCTGCCTCTGCGGAGAGCCGCGGCAAGGAAGGAAGCAGACGCCGTCTTCCCGCACCCGCCTGCTTGGGAACCGAGTTTAAATCGGAGTCGGTGTCCCCCCCCCCTTCCCCCCAGCCTGCACCTCCGCCACCCTGCGTGCCCGTGTCTTCCGGGCCCGGCCGTCACTGCCCTTCGTTGGCAGCGAACGTGGTCAGCAGCTACCTTGTCAGTAGGGAAAAGTTCGTATTTTCTTCCTCCGTTGTGTCCAACAACGCCTGGGTAATGTCATGGGTCCTCTGTGCCTTAAACTCCCGAAGAGCTCTCCCTGCGAAAGCCCCCCCGCCCCCGCCCGCACAATGCAATGTCAGGATATAGAGTTTCTCTTGGTGATCCCGTTGGTGGTCATCACGAGCCGCCTTTCTCGGGCAGCCCCGTGTAGGGGGCCCCCGTGCTGTTTCAGCCCCGGGAAGTCAGTGACACCTTTATTCCCAACTTGCAAATGGGGAAACTGAGGCTCATGGTGTAGTAGACGTGGGGGAGCCTGGACTCGAGGTCAGGAGCCCACAGCACGCCGCCTCCCCTCCTGTGGGCTCGGTGAGCAGGAGCGGCCCCGCCGTCGGGGGGCTGAGGCTCAGCTCGGGGCGTCACACGGATTTTCCCCTTTTCTCGGCAGCTTCATCGCCGTGGAGAACATCGACAGCTACTGTGTGCTCATCTCCTCCAAAGCCGTCTACTTCCTGAAGAGGGGCGACTATGTGGACCGAGAGGCCATCTTCCTGGAAGTCAAATACGACGATCTGTACCACTGCCTCGTCTCCAAAGACCACGGGAAGGTGTACGTGCAGGTGACCAAGAAGGCAGTGAACTCGAGCAGTGGCGTGTCCATCCCTGGCCCTTCCCACCAGAAGCCCATGGTGAGTGCGCCGCTGGCCCGTCTCCTGAGCCCCCGAACGGGTGAATGCAGTGGTTAAGAGACAGAAAGGGCCCTCGGAGGCTTACGCTTTTCACCAGGCACTCGTTTTAGGTTGACGCCGGGCTGTTCTTACTCCGCGGGGGTTCTGCTCCTCAGTCCCACATACAGAAGGAGCTCAGTGTGCGTTAACTGGGGCGATGCTGCCCTCCCAGCTCCACCGGGAACGACCAGCCCCTGGGCCTCCCCTGCCCATCGATAACAGTGTGGCCAGTCGTACCGGCTGTAGCGAGTGGTGAGGACCTACCCACATGACACGTGGGGGTTTTTATTCCTAAAACGTGACTCTGCAGTGCTTGGCCCTGAGTTAGAGCCCACACTGGCTTCTCGGCTGTTTCTCCCGGGTCACAGAAACGACTTGTTTTTCTGCGCGGAGAAGCAGTGTCTAGCACAGGCCTTTCCCCAGAATAAATTCTAAATAAATTTTCCTAAATACAATGGATAGATTGCCTCCAAAGGGTACAAGGTATTGTCACGGCAGGGCTTTCAAATAGTAACATTCCCATTAGTCACCAGCATGCATTAAGGATCCGCCATGTGCCCCGCTGGATAGACACTGAGTATTTCCTGAGGGTTATGTGGTGCGGTGCCATCGGTCCCCCTTGCCTGGTAAGGAGGCTTGGTTTGGGCCCGTGACTCGCTCCAGGTTATATGGGCAACACTGGGAGGAACTGGGGTACAAGCCCGGGTGATGTGACTCCGGAGCTGGCGGTCTAGACCCCTTTGCTTCCTCCACTCAGAGAAAGCGTTGGCTCCGCAGAAGTGCGTGTGGGAAGCTCAGTGCCTCTCGCGGTCCTCTGACTTCTCGAGCCCGAGGTGTTAGTCGTGCTCAGTTTTCACCCGGTATGCCAGGATTTTCAAGGCCACGTTCAAGAATGATGGGCCGTTCAAAATGGCCCTGCTTGCCCCTGGCTCCCTCTACAGATCAGAAACCACAGCTGACCTTCTCGGGCCTCTCTCTCTCCTCAGGAATCCCTCGACCTTCCCCTGCTCAGGAATGCAGCCGGGTTTGGCTTGGCTTGTGCACGCTCCCCTGGGGTCGTTGGCTTAAATCAGGGCTGGTAGATTCACAGAGTTAACACCCAGAAGTTGAGTGTTTCCACAAGTTCCTCTCGATGGTGGGGAGCCTTGCCTGGCCACGCTTTTGCTCCTCTCAGGGCAAGTGAGCAACTAGGCATTCTTGATAAGAAAGACTCCTTCTTCCCTCTTTGACTTGGCACGGGATGTTAGAGGTGGGTCCCCATGGTGCAATCCTTCCTTCTCTTTGTCAAGCCTCAGCAGACCCTCGCCTCCTCAGAGCTGAGGCCGGTGCTCCCGTCCAGGGAGTCCCAAATGTCAGGTAACCATGGCTTGGCCACCCAGTCACCTGGTGCGTATGTTAAAGATACAGATTCCAGGGATCCCCCCCACCCCCACATCTGGAAGCAGCACTCACCAGGAACAGGCCCTAGGAATCTTTCTTTTTCTTTCCTTTTTTTTTTTTTTAAAGATTTTATTTATTTATTTGACAGAGAGAGAGATGACAAGTAGGCAGAGAGGCAGGCAGAGAGAGAGGAGGAAGCAGGCCCCCTGCTGAGCAGAGAGCCCGATGTGGGGCTCGATCCCAGGACCCCGGGACCATGACCGGGGCCGAAGGCGAGGCTTTAACCCACTGAGCCACCCAGGCGCCCCGTCTGAGAATCTTTCTTGAAAGGAAACTCATACCAGGGGTGCCCGGATAATTCAGTCTGGTCCGACTCTTGATCTCAGCTCAGGGTCAAGAGTTCAAGCCCCACAGTGGGTTCCACACCTGATGTGGAGTCCACTTTAAAAAAAAAAAAAAGTGAACCCATACTGTTCCGATCTGGCAGCAGGCTGGGAGCCGACGCCTGGGCCAGTTTAATGGTCCACATCCTGGGATTTGTTTGGCCGCACCCCCGGGGCACGTTACTGATTCTGTTCTGCTCTCCAGGTCCACGTGAAATCCGAGGGCCTTGCTGTCAAGTTATCACAAGAGATAAACTATGCAAAGAGCCTTTACTATGAACAGCAGCTTATGTTAAGACTCAATGAAAACCAAGAGCAGTTGGAGCCGGACTCCTAAGAGGCCCCACGGCTGCCCGAGAGACGCTTCCGGACACCCCAGATCCATCAGGAGGAAAGGCCCTTCGGCTGGGCCTCAGTCCAACCGGAATAAGGTTTGGGGGACGATATCAAGAAACAAGGGGAAGATAGAAGAACAAGTGGAAACCATATTAATTTGTGGGTGGGGTGGAGGGTTACTTTAGATTATGGGGAAATAATTTTTAAAAGGTTTTGGTTGAATAACGTTTAAAAAAAAAAGTGTACTGAGATGAATCTAATTTTTAGATTGCCCTGTATTTTGCTAACATGTATATAGGTACAACTGTGTGTTTGTAAATATATAGGAGCATTTCTGAACAGGGCCTGTGATGTGTGTAAAGGTTTGTTAACTGTAAAGTAATATAAAATTATATTGGATCTTTTATTGCACTAATTCTACACATCTAATTCAGGGTACTCTCTATAAAAAGGCATTCTTGAAAGTTGAAGAATGTTCTGTGTTAGTTTTGGAAACCAGAGAAGTCACAGGAACAAAGATTGAGTGAAACTAGAGGTGCTCTGGCGGGCACCCTGGGGTCCTGGGGCAGATCGGGCAGCCTGTGCCCCGGAGCCGGAGCCAGCCCCCAAGGGGGGAGATGCAGGACGGTCGCTGGGAAACCCATCTTTTATTTATTCCCCACCCCTAATTCATCTTTTTCTCCATCTCTTTGGCTTTCTTCTGACTCGTCTTGCCCAACCTTGAGGGAAATCGTGTCCTGTTACTGTGGGTCTGAGTGTGTGTGTGCACACTCGTGCACACCAGCATTGTAAGTTTTTCTTGGGCTATCATCAGATAGGGTCAGTTTGAAACACTGGTAGGCTCTGTTGATTTAGAAGGAAAAACATCTCACAGAACCGTTTGTTTTAACAAATCAAAAATCCACAGACTGTTCAGAAGTCCCCGCTCAGAAGGCTCTCCTTTCTGGGCAACAACAGGGCGAAGGTCCTAGGACTCTTTCCTTTCGATAAAGCCACAGGCAGGTACCACAGCTGCACAGCCCTGGGGTCAGCAGTGGTAACACCAGACGAGAAGGGAGAGAGTCTCGGGAAAGGGAATGAAATCTGAGTATTAAGAAAAGCTGTTTTGTCCATTTTTCATGGAACCAAGATTTGGCTAGAACATCTCTTGTCCCTGGTCTTAAGTTCCAGCCGGTTAGCAAGGCCTGCTATGAGAGCCCTCTTCCTCCTGGGGCTTGTTTTTGCTGTTTCCCTGGGAGGGGGGCTCACTCCAGCATGTGACTAGCCTTGCGATTTTTAAGTTTTCATTTTGACGAAGCTCATCGGTCTCTACGGCCTCGTCACCCAAAGCTGAGATCGAGACGCAGTGCATCAGCGGATGTGTAGAAGGTTTTGGTGTTTGGAGTCCTGACCCAAACCCTTCCGCGATACAGATGAAGCTGATCTGTCCGCCTCACTGTCCCTCCCCCTGCGCGTGCGCACGCGTGTGTGCGTGTGCGGACGTGTGCGGGCGTGTGCTCTCCAAGAAGCAGAAGGGGAGCGTTAGCACAAGTGCCCGGGAGCTTTGGCTCAACAGTGTTTCCGGGGATCGTCGTGAACTCCAAGGTCTGTGTCGTCTTCACGGGCTCTAAGTTGGTGGACCGCGAAATCGGAACTTGGCTTGTGAAGGGTTGGGGTGGGTTCTGGTTTGTTGTTTGTCTGTCTTTGCTGGGGGGGGCAGTCACAACCCTCCCCTCACACACGAGACCCACAGCAGCGCGGCCCGGCGTCACCTGCCGCGGGTCCTTCCCCCCCAGCCTCCCCAGCTGCGCTGCACTTTTGCCATTAGTGACCCGCCGCCTGCCGGAGACCACCCTCTCCTAAAGATGAGACCCTCAGAAGGGCTGATTGCTTGCCTCGGTGAGCCTTCTGTCACTTTCTGGAATGAAGTCAGTGGGATTTCGTGTGACCGAAGCGGGCAAGCCCTCAGCCCCTGGTGGCAGCTGGGATGCAGGAAGCCGGCTGAGGGCTACGCCGAGCAGAGCCGCTACCCACGGGCCACCAAGAGGTGTTGTGTGCGGTGCCCTCCTCCCGGTGCCCTTCTGACTTTAATCGGCTCTAGAAACAGTCGCCCGTCCGGTGGATTGTGCAAGTCCTTGCCCAGAGGAGCCTGAGAAGACGCTAGAGCTTCTGGGGCTCTCAGCCTTCGTGGCCCCCCCCCGGGGGGGGGGGGGAAGGCTTCAGCGGCCTTGGACTGAGCCTCCTGCTTGGCCAGGAAAGAATTCAAAGCCCTGAAGGAAGCAGGCCCTGCCCCAGGCTCCTTGAGTGCCGGTTTCTTTTTCAATTGGTGTTTAGCCCCTGATGTCTAAGACTTTGTTATGATAATTTCTCCCGATTTTCATGCTGTCCCAAATACACAGTTTCTCTCCGAGAAAAGTAAAAGAAATTGAATGAGGAGAAATTGGATAAGGAGAAATCAAAAGCCATCCTAATTCCCCCACCCAGCACAGTCAGCCAACCCACAGGGCCGGGCAGCCAGAGCTGGGCCTCGCCGGCGGGGAGCACTGGCCCGAGGGAGGCGCCCCCGCACCCACACTGACGGCCGCAGGGGGGAAGCAGCCCCTGTCCAGCCTCTGCGGGCACGGCCGGCGGCCTGGTGGGGACTCACCGGGATGTTCAGAAGGCTCTAGGGCGACTTTTTTTTTTAAAGCATCATCTGTGCCTCAAAATACCATAGTAGCTGCTTGATAAAACCTGAAATTAAATTGTCTGGTTCTCGACTGTGTAAACACGATTACTTACGGTCACCGATCTGTTAAGACTCTTTCATCTGTTCCTCATGTCAGAGTCGTTATTTTTCTTCCTGTGGAATAAAATGCTTTATTGACTTCCCAGACAGTTGTTTGCTTCTGGTCTCTTGGTGTCCATAGACTCTAGAACCATCGCCGGTAACCACTGCCACCCATATTACAGCGTTCACGGTAACACGCAGCCTCTCCCCCTTGCTCCCCACAAGCACGCCACAGGGGCAAAACCCTCATCTTGACGGAACCCTCACCTTTCGGCCTCCAGAGCCCGGCTTTGTGTGGGCAGCCCCTCCCCTCCCCAACTCAGGTGACTGACCCGGCGGGGCCTCCGCAGATGGAAGTTGTCATGTCGGCTGAGAAGAGGGGGCTTCAGGGGGAACAGGTTTAGAGCTCACTTTGTGTGTGCTAAGTTGAAGGTGCCTCCTTGACGCTGCTTGAGCCGAAGCTCGAGAGAGACATCCAGGCCCGAGGGGACTCCTACTGGGTGTCCTCGGCATCCAGATGACCCATGGAGCCTGGATAAAGTCCCCAAAAGGGTAAGTCGAGTGGGTCTAGCAAAGAAAAAAAAAAAAGCCCCAGATCTGAGCCTTGGGGCTCCCCAAAGTTTAGAGTGTGAGCAGGTGGAGAGGAAAATTCAGCAGGAGCGTCCAGACACAGGCGTGAAGCCCGGAGGGTTTGGATCCTAGAAGCCGAATCCGGAAAGCTTTCAGAGAGGAGGGAGGATACCAGGTGCTGCCCTAAGTCAGGTCGGATGAGGAGCAGCAATACCGGGTCCCAGCACCGGGGTCCGTGGAGCCTTCTAGGGCAGCTGCTGTGGAGTGGAGAAGGGGAGAACCGGACGGCATCAGAGCCCAGAGGAAAATGGAAGGAGGGTCGGGGGGACATGGATTGGCAACAAGGAATATCCACAACCTTGTGGAGGAACCCGGCTAGAAATGGAAGGAGAGAAGCAGCGGGAACTTCGAGAAGGGTGAGGGGTGATAATACAGGAAGGCAGTCAAAGGGCAGGAGAGAGACGAGCCAGGAAGAGGGGTAGATGTGGTGGAAACTTAAGGACATCCTCGTTTTCCTTGTTTCTGTTGCTTCTCCTTGGTTAGATGAGCGGAGAGGGAGCAGGGACGGGAGGTGACGGAGATGCGGAGGAAGGGGGAGGGCACGGTAAGACAGACATTTGAGATCATGGGAAAGTGAGCAGACCAGGGAGGTACGGACAGTAGGTCAGCCAGGAAACATGAAAGGCCCATTCGAGGCTGGGGATCATTAAACTGAGACCAGGCAGTCTGGTTCTGGTTTTCTCCAGCCGCACTCAGCCGCACGATTTAGCGTGGAACAGGCAAAGAACTGGATTTAATCGAGAACTGCCCTCTCCTGCCCATTCAGATGTTCCAGCCACCGTGGCCCACTGGAGCTCAACAGGAGAGCCAACCAGAACCAAATGTCAAACAGAAATCCGAGAGTGCAGGGAAGAGAAGGGAGGGGCTACCCTTTCCAAACCAGAGCCCACAGCCAGAGAGTGTGCCTTTCCAAGTGGGAGAGACTCTAGGAGCCGTGACCGACGCCCGGAAAGGCAGACCACGCAGCTAGAATAGTTCAGGGGCTCCGGGGCAGGGGGGCGGTGTTGGAGGACCAGCTGTCCGAGCACTCCGGGCCTTGGAGAAACCCAGCACCGAAAGGGTGTGTCAGTGACCTCCGCCTCCCTCCCAGCCCCGCTCGCCACCATCCACGGGGAAGACCAGGTCCTGCCCAGTTGCTGCTGGTCCAAGCTTCCTTTCGCGGGCCAGGAGATGATTCGAGAATCCATAAACATCAGAGGGAGAACTTGCTGCTGGAGAAACCTCCTGAAACTTTTAAAATTAGCTTCGATCTTTTTCATAGAAAGGCAAACCCAAAAGATGATGTCACACTCCCGTTACCATATGAAAGCAGGTAACACAGATTTGCCCCTTTCTGCCCCCGCATCTCCCCCTCTGATAACCTCCGGCAGCGCCCGCCTCCTCCCGGCGCGCGTGTCCACTCACACGTGCTTTCCCGGCGTTTCTTTCCACGAACGTCAGAATCCCGGACACTCGCTGCAACCTCTCCGTGTCGCCGATGAGTGGTGTGAACTCTTCCCTCAAACGCTGCATATCGGCGTTTCTGTATCAGATTCAACTGCTTCCACGTGGATGGGCTCTGGCTTTGCTTTGGGGCCACGCCCCCCCCAAGCCCAGAACAAGGCCACCATAAACAAGCATCCTCCTGTTTCTGGGCACGGGCCCTCCCTTCATGTCCATGCAGTGGACCCCCGGGAGCTGATGCAGTGGGGGGGACACACCAGGTCCCTTCCCGGACCTGCTGCTGGAGTCGGGCCGAGCATCCACGGCGTGGACCCGTCTGATGGGCACAGACTGGTGTCCCGTCTTTTCCTCTCATTCGCAGGGACTCGTCAGCAGTGGCCACTGAATGACACACCGTCGGCCTCTCAGCACCCGCTCTTAGGACCACATTGTTTTTCCAGTTTAACCACCCCCCCCCCCCCCAGTTTTTTTTAAAGTCCTACGTGATGTGGACAGATTTCCTGACGGGGCACCACCCTTATCCCCTGGAATAAGCCCCGTTTGGTCAGAACGTGCTAATGTGTTATTCTTTTGATGCGTTTCCTGGCTCGGTTGCCTATAGTATGTTGAGGGTTTGCGTCTTTAAAGTGAGAGGCCTCCGTCGTTTTCTCTCTATCTGGGTCGGAGGGTAGAACTAAAATTATGCCAGCTTCATAAAATGGGCCAGGGACACACCCACCGATTTCTCTACCTGCGAATTTCCCGCTCTTGTTCTTTAAAGCGAGATGGAAGGTTCTAGACTTCCTCAGTGGCTCCCCTTTATCATCCCCCCGTGCTTTCTGCTCATTGGAACGTCCAATTTCCATCTCTTACGTCTATTTTGGCAGGAGGTTTGCGGTTTTGGTTTTTGTTTGGGGTCTTTTTTTTTTTTTTTTTCTTTTTTTAGATCCTCCAATTCTGATAGGTTTTTCCTGTGTGGCTAGGCAGTTGCTTGTGTTCTCCTTCAGATGATACCTCCTGAGTCTGGTCTTTTTCCTTCTTCTTCCTAGTCTCACCTATTTGTGATTTATTGTTCTTTTCAAGGAAGCAGTTTGGGATTTGTTTCTCTTTGTTGTTTTGTTTTTATTATTTTGTTCATGACACCTCTAATCTTTTATTTCCCCTACCTGACTTGTGTTTTGCTTTCTTCTACTGCTTCTTTCTTGCTTTCCAAGACGAGTACTCAATTTTGTTTTGTTTTGTTTGGTGCCACCCTTTCTCCGTAAACAACAATGGCATTTTTAGGTTATAAATTTTCTTCTGAATACAGCTCATTTAACTCGGGTTTGGGTATAAAGTATTTTCTGTATAGTTTTTACTTGACCTTTAGGTTTCTTCTTTGCCCTAAGAGCTACCTAGGAATATGTCATTTCTAAATATTAAAAATAATTTATCCTGGCTAAATTAGTTATTTCAAGCATTACTGCATTATAATCAGTAAAAGTAACATTTTAAAAAAATGTGCTGTAGTTCTTTTTATCCAAGTACTTGATCGATTCTTGGAAATGTTCCATGAACATAGGCAACAAAAGTGTGTGCTCTTTGAGGCATGTGAAGATAGGTGCCTACATACAAGCGTCCACACTTACACAGATAGACGTCCGAGTTTGCAGACTGTATTAATCAAATCCTGTATGGTCTTACTTATGTGTGTGTGTGAGAGAGAGAGAGAGAGAGAGCTCTGACCCACATCTTCAAGTGGCCAGAGAAGCAAGTTCTAACTTACACGTACTCCCCTGGAAAGTGCATAAAGTAAACAAACTTAGAAGAAAGAAGAAAACAGCAGCCTTAATTAAGCTGCCGCCAAGCAATCCAGTTGGAGCCTTAGAAGGATTTGATGCCAGAACAATAGCGCTACACAGCTGCGTCCCTTCCCCTGGGAGCTGGGCCCACCCACTTGTCGCCTTCAGGGAGCCCGCCCACTTCTCCCACAGCCCTGACCCAAGCAGCACGCCCAGTGTAAATAGTTCCCAGGGGGTAATAAAACCTCACACCTCCTGCTTATTCCCAGCAGCCTCCAAAGCACAAAAAAGGCTTGGATACATTTTGCCTTGGAGGAAATGGATGCATCCAGACCAAATTGACCCTTGGAAGCCCTGAATGAGTGAGCCCCAGAGGGAGGGGATGTAGGGAAGGGGCTGAGATGACTTTAGCAGGGGATGCCGTGCCCCTTGGGACATGTTTTCCTAAAGCACTCAACTTTGGGAGTACACAGAGACTTCTGGAAAGTTTAGCCCAGCCTACAGAAGGGCAATGCTGTTCTGTTTGATGAACCCATTCCTAGGTATGCCCGGACAACACATCTTCTGAGCTTCTCCCCCGCCCCCAACAGGGAGCACTGCACACCCTTGTTGTAATCATCTACCTGGGTTCAGCCTCAGGATGGGCGCCAGGGAGATGGGATGAGTAGGGGGACACTCTCACTGCCCTACTGGGCTCGTGGACCACAGGGTGGGGCACAGAAGACTTCAGTGGGTTAGGGACAAGGAGCCAGAGTCCTGAAGGGCTAAGAACTAGTGGCACAGAGGAGAGAGAGGTGCTCACGTGGAGTCCTGGACATGGGAGCTACTCGGCACATTTGAGGACTGGAGTGCCGTGAGCCGAAGCCGAAGAGACGTGGCGGGGGGCCAGGCCATGCTGGACTTTGTAAGCTCTATGGGCAAAGGTTTTAAGCAGAGGATTTCACTGTAAGACTGACATCTACAAACACCTCCCTAAAAAAATAAAATAAAAAGATAAACTAAGAGCCTCTCTGGCTGCGAAATGGAGCCTGGGTCCAGAGTGGAAGCCTGCTGCCCTCGTCCAGGTAAGACATGGTGGGAGAGTGGAGATCGAAGTGGATAGATGGAATATGCTCTTGAGGAAGAACAGGGGAGACAGAGGGATGGGTCTAACAGAGAGGGCTGGGGGGAAACAGGGTATCGAGGGTAGTTCCCAGGTTTCCAGCTTAAGTAACCAGGGACCGGTGATGTGATTACCAAGATGGCGGAGCACTGGAGAAAGAGCTGGTGTTTGTTGACTGTTCAATATGTGTTGGTCGCTAAGTGAACGAGTGAACGTCTTCTCAGGTTATGGGCATATTCGGTTTGAGATGCCGGTGACCTTTTAAGCAGAGATGGTGGGCAGTTGAGAGAGAGTGGCTAGCCTGTGAGCCGTGTTGACATCATGGGAGTCGATGAGATTATGGGGAGAGCAGCATGTGAGAGGAGAAGGGCTAGACCAAGCCTGGGAACTCCAAAGTCTAATGGATGAATGTAGGCATAGGAGCCAGGAAAGGAGGCTGAGAAAGAGCGCCTGGAGATGCCGGTAGAAAAGGAGGAGAGACTGTTTCAAGATGGTGGATGCATCGGTTGGGTTGAATGGTGTTGAAAATTCAAGCTGTATGTTGGATTCAACAGTATGGAGGGCGTTCTTCATACATAAGAAAACTTTATTGGAACGTTGGGAGCAGGAGCTCTATTAGGGCAAGGTGTGGATGGCAGGTCGAGTGGAGACCGTGTCCTCTGTGACAGTGACATACCAGAGGTGGGAGTGGTTGCTGGGTGCCTGTAGACAATTAACAAATAATAATGACTAAAAGTCAGTCTGCCTTTTCCATCACCAGGCACGTGGCAATTCTAAAAATGTATGATAAAATTCTCTTCCCTTAAAAATCTTTAGTGGGCTTAAGTTCCGTTGAGTTTTAATAGCATATAGGTAAGCTCCCCCCTGGCATGTGGTAGCGCACCTCCTTTAATAAGCCTTGTATTCCACGTGGAAATGAATTCCGAGGACACCCAGTTAGGCAGTGGTCTCCCAACACACAGACTCTGCTATACCCCTCCAGTCAGAGAGGAGATTCTAATAATTGGAATTATTGTTCAAGCCTATTCTGGGCACAGGTCAATTCCCCAACTCCTGTCTGACTCCATGCCTGCGTCCGAATAGTCTTTGTGAAGTAAGTGATGATATGCTGTGACTGTAAGATGAGGCCATAGAAGTTGAGTCATTTTATGTGACCACTCGCAGGGTTTAACTTGTGTTTAAAATTTTAAGCAGTGAAAAAGAGTGCAGACCACAAAAAAATCTTTGTGTGGAAAGTGCAAATTTTAGTTTGTAAATTAAATATAAGGAAAATAGAGCACTATGTCAATGGTGTATCTTACTAATTGCCAAAATTGTGCCTTTTGCCAGTGTTGATTTAACTAAAATTCACTTACTACCAGTTATTTAAATAAACATTTGTTATGTAAGTCTAGAACCAAAAAAAAATCAAAATTCATACCATTGAGTATAAAATATACATAAAAAGATTAAGCCATTGTGCCCATCTTTGAACTTTAATACTTATTTATGTTACTGACATCTTTGAAAATTTCAATAAAATTTTATTTTAGATTTTTTTTTTTTTTTGACAGACAGAGATCACAAGTAGGCAGAGAGGCAGGCAGAGAGAGAGGAGGACTCAGGCTCCCTGCTGAGCAGAGAGCCCGATGTGGGGCTCAGTCCCAGGACCCTAAGATCATGACCTGAGCTGAAGGCAGAGGTTTAACCCACTGAGCCACCCAGGCGCCCCTCAATAAAATATTAAATGGCATTTCTGTTCTTGTTACTAGTATTTGTTTCATTCACGATTATTACTGAAGATACTTTTGATATATCAGCAAAGAGGATGTTAAAACAATCCTCTGAGTTTCAAGTGTATCAGGTATGCTGTTGGCCCAAGGTGAGAATCCCTGGGGATGCCCAGGTCTGCCATCCCTGAAGATGGGGCAGAATTTGGGTCTGCCAGGGAGACCAGACTGAGCCAAGACCCCAGTGGCGCTGATAAGAGGAATTCACAGAAGGCTAGGAACACAGCAGACATTCAGTATAGCCTGAATTGGGGTAGGGAAAGGCAAATGAGAGAGGCGAGATATAAAATGAAAGTTACCCTGAAGTAGAATTTTGTACTAGTTTAGAATGAACTGGTTTTCAGTCCTTTGCCCCCCACCGTGCCATGCCCCACCTGACACTAATCCTGTCCACAGAGGCAACGACTTTCAACTCTTTTTTCAATTTGTCCTGGTATCTACCACTTGTTTCTACTACCTGTTCTTAATTTCTTCCCATCAGAGGTGTTATCTACTGATTTCCTACTGTGAAGAATTAGGATTTAGTTCTTTCTACCCATCTCCCAATAGCCCCACCACAATACTCCACATCGAAAAAGGAAAAGAGGGACATCATTACAGATCCTATAGACATTTAAAGGATAACAAGGGGATATTATGAATAACTTTTTGCCTTTAAATCTGACAACTCAGATAAAATGGATACGTTTCTTGGAAGATGCAAATTATCAAAACTGACAGAAGAAATAGAAAATCAGAAGAGCCCTGGATCTATTAAAGAAATGAAATTTGTGATTAAAAACCTTCCCACAGAGAAAAGTCCAGGCCCGGATGGCTTCTTTGGTGAATTCAGTCAAACATTTAAGGGGAAGTTAATACCAATCCTGTACAAATCCTTTCAGAAAACAGAAATCATTTCCAAATCGTTTTATTGCTCTAACAGCAAAACCAGAGGTTTTACAACAAAAGAAAACTAAAGACCAATATCCCTCAACACAGATGCAAAATTTCTTAACAGTTTTTTTAGCAAATAAACTCAATGAGTCATGTAACCCAATTGAAAATAAGCAAACATTTCAACAAACACTTCACAAAAGAAATATACAGAGGGCCAAAAAACACAGGAAATATGTGCAGTATCACTCAGAAAAATGCAGATTACAACCACAGCGGAAAACCACCGCACACCTATAGAATATTAGAGTTACAACATCTAACAATAGCAAGTATTGGCAAGGGTGTGGAACACATGGAATTCTCGTACGTCGCCGGTGGGAATGTAAAATAATAAAACCAGTTTGGAAAAGAGCTTGGAAGTTTCTCAGTTAAACACACTCACCACAGGACCCATCTGTTCTACTAGTTGCCTACCTGAGAGAAATGAAAACATGTCCACACAAAGACTCTACACAAATGGTTAATCATAAGAGCCAAAAATTGGAGGCAACTCAGATGTCCATCAACAGGTGAATGAATTTAAAAAAAAAAAAAAAATGGAGCATAATGTAAGGATGGAACACGACTCCGCAGGAGGCCCGAGCAAGCTAATGACATGCATGATGAGAGACAGAAGTTCTCCTTGGGGAACTATTGAGATAGTCCAGGCCAAACAACAGACACAAAAAAAGAATCAACCCAGTACTTTGGGGATATGTGATCAGGAAGGTAAGGACAAGGTCATGGTACTTCTTAGGCTGGACATTTGCCCTGTTGTCTGACCAGAAATCGGTTCTCCCTTCTCCTGGAAACAGACCCTAAATTCCTTTTGGAAAACCATCCCTCGCCTACTCTGTCCTCACAGTTCAAGAGGGGCTCCAGCCTCATAAGGAGAGGCAAGACCTGAGTCCTGGCCGGCCAAACAACGCGGTCTTCCCAGCAACTGACTGTCTTCCTAACACCCCTGTGGGGGGATGTTCTTCCTAGTGACTTTTTATGTATGATCCGGTTGCCGACAAGTGCAATCCTCTCTCTGGACACAGGACACTTGGTCCAATCAGAGTGAATCCAGGGAGTAGGGCAGAAGTCATGCTTGCTTTCCACTGGACTTGAACCTGGAGCTGTCAGGAACCAGCATGTCAGGAGGGCCTGCCCCTATCTGAAGCCAAATCAAGATAGGCTGACCCAAGAGATGAAGGGAGGCCAGGTCCTAAGGACATCCCTCGAGGCACTGGGCGTTTTAAATCTGTTCAAAGGCCAATTTACTTATGAGGGTCACAGCAGCAGGAAGGGTATTGACTACACTGCTCGGACATGGAGAACCGGGAGGTGAGTTCCATTTTGGATCCCGTGCACCTGTGGCCTGTGGACCATCAGTCAGTGGTGTCGGAAAGATAAGGATTTAGGAGTCAGGATCTCCCTCTGGAGATCAGACCTTATGAATGAACCACGGAGTAAGTGATGCTGCTCGGAGAGGCATAAACTGACAAGAGATAGGAGCTGCTAAGGCCAGAGCCCTGGGGAGAACGGATGGAGAGATCGAGAGGGGATGAGGAGCCAGGGAAATCAGGAACGAGGTGGGGATGGCGGCCTGGGGGGGGTGGGGAGGGGTTGCTGTGGGAAGGGCCTGGGAGGGAGAGACTGGGCAAGGGTGTGGAGCTCTGCTCTGAGGTCAGGTTGAACAAGACTGAAAAGAGGCCAATGGATGTGGAAACTAGGCCATTAGTGACCGTCAGCCCAGCAGTTCTGGGAATTGTGGGTGTCGAAATAGGATCCAAAGGTGAAGAGGTGTGTGTAGGCGTCTCCAAAATTTGACTGTAGGAGAGGGAAGAGGGAGGGAAGGAGGATTTGGTTTTTTTGTTTTTTGTTTTTCTTTTAAGGCGCTTTATGAACAGCAGAGAGGCGGATGTGCTTGTGGATGGGGCGGGGGAGGGGGGTGAAGGAGAGAGAACAATTTAGGGGTGGCGGAATGCAAGGATGGAATCTCAAATAGGGGCACAGAGGCCTCATGTGACGAGCTGACCTCTTGCTTCTGAACCGCGTCCCTTTGTGTTTTGATACATTAATCAGTGTGTTTTATGTTCTCAGTTTTGTTTCCTGTGGGGTTTGTTTGTTTTTTGGTTGGGTTGGGCTGGTGTTTTGTTTTGTTTTGTTTTTAAGATTTATTTATTTGACAGAGAGACCCTTGAGAGGGAACACAAGCAGGGGGAGTGAGAGAGGGAACTGTGCAGGGAGGCGGATGCGGGGCTCGATCCCAGGACTCTGGGATCATGACCTGAGCTGAAGGCAGATGCTTGACGACTGAGCCACCCGGGCGCCCCTGGGTTGGGTTTTTTTACTCAAACTAGATTAGGGGGCCTCAGAGACTCCGGAGGGACCGGCATCAAACAGGGAAGCAGAACCACACGGGTTACCAGGGACTGCAGGTTGGGGTGTAGGAGTGAGACCGCACACACCTGGGAGGAGACGGCAGGTGAAGGTTTTGAGGGGAATTCGGTCAGAACAAGGTCTTACTGTCCCCCTGCCGGGGAGTGCACAGGACTAAGGAGGAGGCTCGGGGACGTCTTTGGAAGATTCTTGGTTCTTTGTGGCTGCCCTCTGAGTTTGCAGCAAGGGGCCTGGGGCAGGGTGGGTGGTGGTCAGGTGTGCCCACTGTCGGGAATGATCAGGGGCAAGAGGAGCAAGGACCAACTGAACAGCCTTGACCCAATGATGACCTTCAAAGCCCAGTGGCCACTGCTCACCTTTGCCTCCTGCATCCATAATTTAAGATTTTCTAGGAGTCACATTTTAGAAAAAAGAAAAAGAAATTGAAAATTAATTTTAATTATATATCTAATTCATTTATCCAAAATATTATCCCTCGGTGTGTAATTAGTATAGACAGTAATTAATGAGATAGCTAGCACTACAGCTTCCAAATCTGGGGTGTGTCCTACCCTTCCGAGCATCTCCGTTCAGACTAGGCATGTGTCAAGAGTCACAGGTCGGTGGTGGCTGCCACGCTGGGCGGAACAGAAGTAGATGATAGGACCATCACGGTTGGCTGTGACACAGGAACACAAAGAAAATGCTTTGGAAGTTGCTGGCTCCTGAGCCCTCAGGGAACACGGGCCGGGAAACTGATGTGCGGAGAACCCTGTTCACAGAGTGGGCACCGGGCCCCACACTGGGGAGGGGCCTTCAGCTTTCTTGGCCAGCATGTCACCTGCTCCCTGTCTAGACCGAGAGAAACTAGCTGTGTCCCACGACTGTGACCCCACTTGACTCGCCACGTGGACATAATCTTCTGCAATAGCTCAGGACACTCCCAACCCCCTCAAGATGGCGCATGGGCTGGGCCATGGAGGGGCGGCCAAAGGTGATGTCAAGGGGCACAGTGCCTGTGCTGGGCAGAGCCGAACCAGCTGGACAGTGGTGGACAGAGTCCCATGGGATGTCTTCTCCGTCCCCAGCCCTCCTGGATCCCCGAGTGTGGCCAGAAAGGCCACATGAAGATTCATGCCTCCGAGTGAAGTCCGGGGTCCTCGGGGAGCTGCTTGGGTGAGGGCAGATTGCTATCAGATACTCACCCTTGGTCTGTGGGGCTCAGGAATTTGTTCAGTTTAGAGTTTTGTGGGAATGCATTTGGATGAGAGGAGGCTGAGGAACAGTCAAGAAGGCCACGGAAAGAATGCAAGACCCACACGCTCTGGTGTTTCTGTGGAAGCCAAGAGAATAGAGGAAGGCGGGAGCCGAGGGGACACTTCCTGTCCGCTTTAGGGAAGGTTAGTTCAGGTCTAATTGGCCGTGAAACGTGGGGAGCATCTCCCCGCCGAAGACCCCTAGGGATTCGAAGAGGCAAGAAGCCCATCTGTTTCGCTCCTGTTTGGGCTCCCAGAGCCTGGTTTGTTTGCTAACCACCAATATCAGATTGGGCAACTCTGCAAATAAAACCGAGGTCCCTGGCCAGCTGCCCAGGCTGTTTAAAGTCCCAGCACAGAGGCAGGAGACGTGCACGTGGAACAGGACAAGGAAAGAGCCAGGCCTCGGTGGCCAGGTCTGACCCCAAGGCACCCCCGCCTGCCTGTCCCCGAGTGCCTCAGCACAGGAGTCAGCCGTGGCCCGCCTCACTCTGTTATTCCAGAAGGTGACCCTGATGATGTTAGAGAAGCTGAGGTATTGGGGAGGGGGATATCCTACCACTTTACAGCTCGCATTTGACCCTCAGCGTTGTTCTGTCCGTCTAGTTATCAAGAGAGGCCACACAGATGACGACAGAATGTCTGCGAATATTCGCGCTTTGATTCAGTCATTCATGATGCTGGAAGTATGTCCGCAGACTGAACGCAGGAATGGCGAGTCCACTGGTTGCAAACCGTCTCTACCAGTGGTAGAGGGCGGCCCTTCCATCCAAATCACAAAGTGGGTGCTTTGTAAACGTGACCAGGACACTGAAAATACTCCTGTCTTTTCATCTTAGCCTAGTCTATGGTCAGATTGTTGGGTTTAAAAGTCCTTCCGATTTTCTTCATGGGATTTCTGAAACATGTCTATTTAGAAGATAAAATGCAGTATTTAGGAAGGGAACAGGAAGTAGTAGAGTAGACTGTGTGAGTATTGTTTGTTACACACTGTCCTCTGCCATCTGTGTTTGTTTCTATTTATGCTTTCTTATCTTTTTCCTCCCTCCCACTCTGATCATCCACAACCAGCTCCCCTCCCTGGTTTCCTTATGTATTTTTCCAGAGAGATACTCACAGACTATCTTTCTATCTATCTACGTATCTATCTCATCATCTACCTACCTTCCTAGCTACCTACCTAATATCTGCTTATCTATCCAGGCAAGGACATATATACCTATATACTTCGCTTGTTCTTTTTAAATTTTTATTTATTTGTTTGACAGAGAGACAGCCAGAGAGAGAGCACAAGCTGGGGCTACAGCAGAGGGAGAGGGAGAAACAGGCTCAGTTCCAGGACCCCTGTATCATGACCCTAGCCGAAGGCAGATGCCCAGAGGACTGAACCACACAGGTGCTCCTGCTTGCTCTTTTCATTTTTATTTTTTTACAAAAATTTTAGCATACTACTTCCTTCTTTTGTTTGCTTAATAATGCAACTTGGCTATTACTCCATCTCAGCAGATAAAGACCTTTCTGGGGCGCCTTGATGGCTCCGTCCATTGAGCATCCATCTCTTGGTTTGGCTCAGGTCATGATCTTGGGGTCATAGGATCAAGCCCTGTGACAACAGCAGCTTGGGCTGACACCATTTGGGGGAAAGCTCCACTTCTCCATGCTCTGACACATGACCCCTCGGTCCAATTTCTCTTGTTTCCATGTCCCTTCCTGCCTACTCAGGGATACTGCAATGGTCCACTCATTGTCCTGCATTGCAAGTCCCCATCCCTCCTGGACTGTCCTCACTAGAATACACACATACAGTTATTTCTCTCATTTGGTTCCACCTTGACCCCATACTCTAATCCAGACACTCCTCAAGTTTCTGCTGTTTTCAAAGTAAAATTCCTCAGAAGATTAGGGGTTTCTCTTTCCACCTCCCCACATTCTCTTTTCCAAATCATTTATATCTGTAGTAAGTTATTCTGTCTGCTTTCTGTCAATATCTCAGAGAGGAGTGTTAAAATCTCCAATTATTATTATGGATTTGTTGATTTGTTTTGGTTCTGTCAGTATTTTTCATGAATTAAAGCTATATTATTAAGACTATCAGTGGGGCACAATTAAGATTATTATGTCTTCTTGCTAAATTGACTCTCTTCCATTATGCAATGTCCCTCTTTATCTCTGGAAATAGTTTTTGTCCAAAATTCTTCTTTTTCTGGTATTAACATAGCCCTTTTGATTAGTGTTTTCATGGTATACTTTTTTCCCAAACTTTTTCTTTCTTCCTTTGGTGTCCATATATTTAATGAACAGCATATTGTTGGTTTTTGTTCTTGTATCCAATTAGTTGCCCTCCGTTTTTCACTTTGAGTATTTTGTCTGTTTACATTTAATGTAATCATTGGTGTGATTGGGTTCTGTCCACTATTTTTCTATGTGTCTTCTATTTGTTCCATCTTCTCTCTGTTCCTTTGCTTTTCCTTCCCTTTCTTAATTTGGATTGAATATACTTTAGAATTACATTTTACCTTCTCTCAACTTTTTTTTAAGTGACTTTATTTTTTAGAGTAGTTTTAGGTTCACAGCAAAATTGAGTGAAAAGTACAGAGTTCCTATATACGTCTTGCTTCCAACATGGTACAATCTCCCTCACTATCAACATCCCACACCAGAGTGGTACATTTGTTATAACTGATGAAACCATATTTACACGTCATTATCTTCATGGCTTTTAGACTACCTCCCCCAACTTTTTAAGTGTTACTTTAGATTAAAATACTCATCCTTAACTTACCACAGTCAACCTTGAAATAATCATACCACTCCTCATATTATAAAAAAACTTTGAACAGTGTATACCTTTCTTCCTTTGTGCTTTTGCTATTATATATTTCATTTCTATACTGGTTATAAACACCATCATACATAGTTATTATTTTTGCTTTAACTAGTCAAAAGTCTTTTAAATAAATTTTTGTAAGCACCCACCATATTTACTATTTCTGATCCTCTTTATTTCTTCTTGTAGATATATGATTCATCTAGGATCATTGCTCTTTAGCTGAAAGCAGCCTCAGTATCTATTGTAGTGAAGTTCTTTTAGAAAATAAATCAGTATTTATTTATTTAAATAAATAAATATTTTAAAAATAAAACAAAATATTTCATTTCTGTGTTGAATGTGTTGAATTTCCCCATTTATACAAGTGTTTTGATCACTTTTTCCATTAAATCCTTCAATACATTTATTTATTTTAGTCTTTATTTATTTATGTATTTTAGTCTGCTGATTCCAACATAAGTTTTGTATTGAGTTTAGGGCCATTGACTATTCTCTTGACTATGGGTCACATTTCCTGCTTCTTTACATGTCTAGTAATTTTTTGTTCTGTGCTCGACATTTTGAATGTTATATTGTGGAGACTCTTAATTACGATCATCCTCTGAAGAATGGTGTGTTGTTGTTGTTTTTTCCTGGTAGGTAGTTAAATCACAGGAGGATTATCTTGATCTTGTTGAGAACTGACTTTAGACTTTGTTAATGTGAATGTATTTCAGTTTTGCCCATTGTCCTAGGGTGAAGCCCTTACTTGTAGGGTGTAGCCCTTTTAAACAATAAACTTCCTGGTTTTTTAGTGGAATTCTCAGGGTATTCACTAAGATTTCACCTCTCTGGATGGTCCAGAACTCCAATATCACTTTAGCACTAAGACCTCTGAAATCTCTGTTCAGCTTTCAGCCTCCAAGCAGGTTTTCTCCTAGGCCCAGTGGAGTCTTGTCCTGTACATGCAGATTTTGGAATTCAGCTACAGACCCAAAGGGAATCTCTATGAAAATTTTTGGGGGCCCCATCTCTGCTGCCTCTTCTCTGTGGTTCTCTCTTCTTTGGCAATCTGCCTCCCAAATTTTAGCTGTCTTAGGAGCTCTAAACTCTGAACTCTCTTTTCTGCACCTAGTGAGACCAGCTCTCTGCTTGGAATCTACTTCCTTGTGCCACAGTTTGGAAATCACTCCCAGGCAGAAAGTCAAGGTGAGTGTGGAGCTTAGCCTTGTGCACTCTCCTTCTCTCAAGGATCATAGCTTTTCACTGACTGTGGTTCAATGGTTGATCACCATTGTGTCATATATTTTGTCCAGTTCTATAGTTATTTATGACAGGCAGATAAATACAGCTATTCTTCTCTGGATAGAACCTGAAATTTATCCTGTTCTTTGTTGAGCCATTTCCAATTGAGTTTTCATCCTCAAGGCCCTATCCTTGGAGGCACCTGGCTGGGTAAGATGAAAGAGCATGCAACTCTTGATCTCAGGATCATCAGTTCGAGCCCCATTTTGGGTGTAGAGATTACTTTAAAATCTTAAAAACAAAACAAAAAAAAGACCCCATCCTTTTTCAAGGTTATCATTGACCTCCATTTTGTCAACTCTCATCTTCATTATTAAGTCTCGTCTAACTCATCAGCAACATTCTTCACTGTTGATCACTTTCTTATTCTGAAAGCACTTTTTTTCTCCACTTGGCTTCCCAAAAACCAGTTGTGTCTTGGTTTTCCTCCTACCTCACTAACAGCTCCTCTCAAATTTTCTCTGCTGCTTCCTTCTCACCTTCTTGGCCTCCAAACTTTGGAAAGCTTTGGGACTATGAGAACTCTTCCTTTCACCCTCCATACTATCCTTGATTACCTAATTGAGTCCCAACGCTTTAAATACCATCTACATACTCATAATTCTTAGATTTATATCTCCAACCTGGGTCTGGGCCCTGAAATCCAGACTTAGAGCCCTAACTGCCTTTTCTACATCTCCACTTGGAAGTCTAGAAGGCATCCCAGGCTTAACATGTCCACAACAGCACTCGTGATTTTTTTTCTTCATAGGTCTGCCTCTTCCCTTGGTTTTACCTATCTTAAGAGATAATTCTGTTCTTCCAGTTGTATAGATGAACCATTTTGGAGCCATCCTTAAAACCTTTTACCCACATCCAATCCTCCTTAGGAACCTACCCCCCTGGATTATAGTGATAGTCTCCTGGACAGCTTCCTTGCTTCCAGTACTTGTCCTTTGTATCAGCCAGGGGCACAGCAGGATAGAGAGGGCACACTTAGAGGATATGATTGCAGAGGTTATCAAAGGGGTTTTGTATTAGTTATGGGTAGGTCAAGGGTACCAATAAGAAACGTGAAGCATCCTGTAACCACCCCTCGGAATCGATGAGAGTTATAGATTCTGGAAAGGGCCACTTGCTGTAGGTCATGGCCTTTGGTAGAAAAAGTGAGCTCCTGCCACGCTACAGTCCACCAGAGAGAGGATCAGGGGAATCTCTGATTGCTGGCCACTCTCCCCGACTGGCTGAACCTAACCAGAAGCCAAATGGTTGGGAGTCTATGGAAACAGTCCATGGAGATAGCCTGTCAGGGAAGAGAGTGGGACAGAGACACGGAGAGTGGATTAAGGCAAATGGGGAATGTCCATCAAATCCCATCCCCTCCCCACATATGCACACACTGTGGTCCATTCTCCACATAGCAGCTAGAGTAATGTGTTCATTCTAGCGGATCTAGAGGACAGCAAAACCACAAGATGGGTGGAACCTGGGTCAGTGAAAAAGCAAATGGAGAAGAACATTCTTTCCACCAGCCATTCTCATCTTGGTTAAGTGAGTGAGAAACAAACGTCTACTGTGTTGGAATTAATGAACCTCTGGAAGTCTATTTGTTACCGTTTACCCACTGAACTGATACTTCCATTAAACAAGGACCCGAAGAGTTTCATTTCCACTTCCGTATGGTTGTTGGGGAAATCAAATGAGATATCATTGCTAGGGCAATGCTTAGTATATTGTAAGTTCCCAAGCAATGGTGCCAATTATTGTTATTTAATTTTTGAAATGAATACATCATCATGCCATTAATAATTTTTTCAGATGCCTTGTTATAGGCTTTAGGCAATTCTTCTAGAGAATAGATGAACTATGGAATATATATATATATATAGAGAGAGAGAGAGAGAAAGAATTACAGTCTCCCCCCACCAAGAAGCTTCTGGTCCACTTGGCCTCTAGGCTTCCAGAGAACCCAGAACAAAAGAAGACTTGTTCACTCCTCTCCTGCTTGGATCCTCCAAAATCCACGGGCTGGGATCCCAGCGTGCCCGGTAGCCAGGCTCCAAAGATGGTCTTAAAGGACCATGCCTCCCAGTGTCCTTTGCCCTGGGTAAGCTCCCCCACGCTGGATCTGGGCTGAGCCATGCCTCAGTTTAGAATAGGGCCGAAGTTATTCTGTGCCCGTTCCAGGTCAATGCCTTAAGAAACACTAACACCTTCCATTCTTGTCCTTTTGGGAGCCCTAAGACATGACAAATAGTCTGGCTACCCTGGGGAAGAAACCCCCAGACTCCATGGGGTTGGAGAGAGAGGCCCGGTTGCCCAGCGAGCCAGGTGAGCCCAGCTTTCCAGGGGTTCCCCCAAAGACAGCCAGCACGTGCGTGAGTTACGTGGAAGTTCCTCCAGCCCAGAGGAATGCCAGATGACATGCCATGGCGCCGGAAATTCACCTCGTGGAGTCCAGGCAACCCTCAAATTCAAGAGAGGTTTAAAAAAAAAAAAAAGTAGTTGTTTTAAGCCACTAAGTTTTGGGGATTTGTTGTATGGCAGCAGGTAGCCAGAACGGGACCCAAGTGACCCATGTGAGCAGCACTTGTGGCCTTGAATTTCCAGCCCTGCCCCCATCAAGCACTACCACACACACCCCCCCCCGCGCCGCCCCCCCCATCCCCCCCCCCCCCCACGCTGTCACTGCAGAGAAAACCAAAATCCAAGGGCGATGTTGCAACCAGAAACTTGCAGGCGGGGTGGAACTCTCTGTACTCTGGTTGGGGGAGTCCGACCCTGCCCCCTCGGCCCCTGGCCACCGGGAGGCTGAGCTCACTCCACTGGCCTCCATTCCTCTTCTTGATTGGCACTTTAATGAGGGCAGAGGGGGCTGACCCCCTGCCAGGGGGCCAGTTCATGCCCCGTTTATCTCACAGCTCCACGCAGACTGGAACAACACTGCAGGCGAGCAGCCGGCCAGGAGCCCCCGCCCTCGGTGATGGATTGAGTGACCGCGGCGGGTTGGCAGCTGAAGCGTGTGGTGACCGCACTGTCCTGTCAGCGCCCAACAAAGGGGCCAGCCTGCCCCTCCTGCTCGCCAAGCTGCTCCCCCCACCACCACCCCCGGGGGGGGAAGTGACAGCGGCTCCCTCTGAGGGGCCGAGTTCACTCTGACTGCCCTCCCCCCAATGCCAATGCCAAGTTTCCAAATACAGGCCTGAGGTTGGAGCCCAAGGGGCTGGAGAAACTGTGCCGGGGGTGGGGGGGGGGTACAGAGAGGTTGGGGAATTCTGGGCTTGCAGGAAGGGTTGGCACAGAAAACTTCCTCTTGGGCTCCTAGCTTTGGGGTCTGACACAGGGCGGGCTTCTCAGCAAACAGCCTTCCTGGCGGTGCTGGGCCTTTTACTTGCTGCGCAACCTGGAGTGAGTTTCATAACCTCTCTGAACCTGAGAGTCCTCATCTGTAAGAACCACCACTCCCTAGAGCTCCACGACCAGGTCCCTGTGCAGGGGACATGAGACCTGTTGGCAGAGCCTCCCCCCGCCCCCACCCCCCTGCCAAAAGCAGGGTCCTACAAGGGAGGCCTCAGTTTACCTGGCTGTCTCCAGCATCTCCATTTTCCATATGGAGAGACAAACTCAGAGAAGAAAATCTGCCCGGGATCCCACAGAGAGTAGAGGCGGATCAAGGATTCCGACCTAGTGTTGTCTGGCTCCAAAGCCTATGCAGCCGTTCCCAAAGCCCCAGCTTCTGGGCTGGAATTTCCCGGTAAGGAAGGGTGGGAAGCCAATGACATAGCTCCTGGGCGCCGGCGGAGGGAAGGAGCCAGAGTCTCTTCTGGAGAGCTCTCTTTGCAAACCATGGAGGGCTCAAGGTGGGGGACGCGCTCGCTGAGGATGAGGTCTGAGCCGTTCCCTGCACCTTGAAGGAAGTCCCTCCGGCTCAGGGGAGTCACAGTGGCCTGACACAGCCCAGGGTCCCTCGGTCCTAGGGCCTCCCACCAGGACCCAGGCCTGTGCCAGGGACAGGACCAGCGCGAAGTCCATGCGTCTTCGCTTCTAGAGCTGAGAAGTGGCAAGGACAGAGCTGGACAGATGATCCTTTGGGTCCCAGCGAGCCCTGGAAGGGGCGGAAGGGGCCTTCCTGGGCCTTCCCAGGCCTCCCTGGAGGGGAAAGACCCAGCCTCCGCTTGGAGGAGACTTCACCTCCCCGTGAACTCGCAGAGGCAGGAGGCCAAGCTCCAGCTAAGGTCAGAGAAAGTAGCAGGGCGACAGCGGGGCTCTCCATGGCCTTCCTGTTCCCCGCTGTCAGACGAGGTGGGGCAGGGCCGCTGGGGCCCTGGGGGTGGGCTGAAGCAGGAGAGGGCCCCCCTAAACCCTGACCCGGCCGGCCAGGAGGGACCCAGGCTTTCAGCCCGGAATCCCAGCACCAGACCTGCGGTCCAGCTGTGTGGGAGCCTGCCCCGGGCGCTCTGCGTGGGCTGTTCCTTTTGTCTCAGAAAGTCTTGGCCGCCTGCACCTGGTTAAGTCCCAGCCAGCCTCCAGAAGGCACCCGAGATGTCACTTCCTCTGGGAAGCCTTCCCTGACTGCCACCCCTGCCACCCCCAATCCAAATAAATCCCACCCCGATGTCATCAGTCCTCTAGCTCCGTGACCCTCCCCTTGTAGTTCATCCCTATTAAGTGGCACCTTGCATTTATTTGTTAACGATGGTTATTTGGTTCATGAGCCAGGGGCCATCTCTGCTCACCCGGATGTCCCCAGCCCCCAGCGGACAGGCTGGTACACAGTAGGTGTTTAGTAAATATTCACTGACAACGTGCTGTTAGCCAGTGTGTGTCCCCCCCATAAACTGTGGGTTCCGCTGGGGCAGGGATACGTCTGTTCTATTTACCGTTATATCCCCCAAACTCGAGACTGGCACATAGAAGGCTGCCGATGTGCTTTGAAAGAAGAAAGAAACTGAGAACAACCACCAACACAAAAATCAAGAAAACTAACCCAGTTTGGGGGCAAAAGCCACCCAAAAGGGGGAGATTCTGATTCATCTCATTTCAGAAGAATGATTCCATGAACTTCAGCGAGCCAAGGCCCCGGAGGAACCGTGACGTCAGGGAGAGCTGACTGAGCCCAAGACAAGAGCAACTAACTTACTCCAACTGGTAGACCTCCAGATTCTGGCTTCTGCCCACTTGGGTCTTGGACAACCGAAGGGGTGGGGGGTGGGGGGGACTCTAACACAACCCAGGACAGCTCTGGGGAAGGAACAGATGTCAAACCCCAGAAATTTCCAATGTTCTAAATTTTGTGGACAAAGGAAAATATCAGGAAATAGGATGCAAAGGAAGAATGGTTACAATATGTAAAAAGCTCATTAAAATAAATAAGAAACATCATGAGTCCAATACACGTGAATGAAGGAAATGATTGTTTGCGTACAAAGAAATCAGAGTGGGGCAGTTGGCATACATTGAGTGCTTATCCTGTGGTGGGCACTCGGTAAGAGTTTTAGATCTCATTTAATTAGCACAGGAAGTGCCGTAAGAAAATCAACCAACAAATGTAGAGTTTCGTGACTGTGACACGTTTCTGACTTTTCCCTATATTATCTCCGAAATGCAGTAACCCTTTTATTTGTCCCAAGAAAACCCCTGAATTCCCCTCTTATTTAAAGCTCTCCAACCAAGCAGATTTCTGATATCACCCATTCATCTGGTGTAAAAGACTGGAAACTATTTTCCATATTCACAACCCTAATAGCTGTGTCTGGGATAAAGTTCATTTATTTCTGAGCTGTCTGGGTTCTGCCGATAATGTCACTACTATTGTCTCCCCCAAGCTACTCCTGAAAGACTCACTTAGGGCAGTTCTGAAAAATACTAGAAAGACAAAAATACATTTTAAACTCTCGGGGCACAGAGCGTGATTTGATATAGGTATTCTGAAAATGCTGAGTGGGCCTAACGCTCCTATAAATATGCAAAGGAAAAGAAAAAAAAATTGGCTGAGCTGGAAAAAAGAAATGATCACAATAAGGCCATGAGGAGGTAAAGGTGTTATCCCCTTCCTATGGGACGGTCTGGGGCTCAGAGACGAATTTGCTGGTCAGGTTCGCTGGCTCTGAATCACCAGATCGTAAAAGGTTTCTTTGCACTTCACGATCTAAAATGAGCAGATTAAGGAGGAACTGCGAGACTGTTTTATATTTACTATGTTAGGGGAAAAAAAAAGAAAAGAAAAGATGTTTTGAAGGTCACACCCAGCGTTGGCAGGCAGGCAGAGACATTCACATCCTCACCCTCTGCTGCTGATGGAATTGCAAATCGTCGTCACCCTTTTTTGGAAAAGCAAGGGGCTGACACCCAGAATAAAAGCCATACAACTACTTGCTTCCTTGGTTCTTGCACCCCCCCCCCCTTGGAATCCACCCCCAGGAAAAGGTTTAAAAGGTGCAAACCCACACAGCTGCTAAAATATCCGTTGACCTCAAATTACCAACGGCAGAAAACCCTGGCACAGCCTATATACCCGTTAGGAAAGGAATTTGCCAGAACGATGGGAAAGACACAGGAAGAAAGAGTCTAAAACCACAGAAATGATCTTGAAAGTGAGAATTCTGAAGGTCATGCACAGAAAACATCTACCAGGGTGTTAAGTAAAAATCGAGAATCACAAACAGAAGGAAAAGGCCTGAGCACGTACAAATTTCGTGTGTGCTGAGCTGAGTCCTGAGGACCATTCACAGGCAGGAAAAGGGTATTTGCTCGGCGACTGGTAAGTGCCCAATTTTTTTTTTCCATTCTCTCCTTTCTTGACACGACACCATCTTTTTAATGATGCTAAAGAAACACTTCAAAACAATGAGCCCATGGGCGGGCCATGTGCTCCGGGAAGCCCCTGGCCCAGGAACTGTGGGAAAGACAGGAAGCAGAAAGGTCAGCGCGCCCCAGGGAAATCCCACTGCGGGACAGGCCGGCACGCAGGGGAACCTGTTTCTTGGGCAGCAGCATGCTGATGGCCACGACACCCCATTCTTAAAGTTGTCAGCTCTCTTTGAAGGATCCCCTCATTTTCTTCCTCCTTCCTTCCTGCCCTCACTCCTTCGACACATCTGCCTGGGTCACCTGTCCCGTGACAGACGCGGCTGTCCTAGGGCGGTCAGGGAAGGCAGCCCTCACGCCGCGACATCGATGATGACCCCTGAATGTCTCTTAACAGTATTTTAATTTTTTTAAAGGATTTTATTTATTCATTTGACAGACAGAGATCACAAGTAGGCAGAGAGGCAGGCAGAGAGAGAGGGGGAAGCAGGCTCCCCGCTGAGCAGAGAGCCCGATGTGGGACTCGATCCCAGGACCCTGAGATCATGACCTGAGCCGAAGGCAGAGGCTTAACCCACTGAGCCACCCAGGCGCCCCAACAGTATTTTAATCTTTACGAACAGTGAGTATATATTATTTTTATAACCAGGGAACACAGCTGATTTCATGTCAGGAAGTGCAAGAAAGGTGATGCCTTACGGAAGCCCAGGAAGATCCCCAGACATCAGGGTCTCCTTGTAGGAAAGCCCCGCTCTCCTCCTTCCCACGCCTGGCCCAAGCGCTCTGCCTCCGGTGTCCCCTCCGGACCCCGCTCCGGTGTCCCCGGAATGACGTGGTGAGGTTGGCACGGCCCATCCCCCATGGCGCCCTGTACACCGCCGTCGGGCTCCTGAGCCCCGGAAGCCCCGGGTGGGAGGGAATGTCTCCATCGGTTCTGCAGAGCTCCCTCTTGGGAAAGCAACCCAGGGGGACCAGGGGCTCCACATTATTTGGCCAGAAACCAGACAAACACTCGCTGAATGGGAAGGATGGTTCTGGGTCCAATGGAGGAGCAGCAGCTTCTCGGAGGCCTTGGTCCGGGAGACGATGTTGGCCTTGACGGAGCCCTAGGGCTCCTCCGGCCCGCCCTGGCTACAGACAGCTCAGCTCGGGCCTTTCTGCGGGCGGGGCCCAAAGCAAGCCGGTTCTCATCTCCCCCTCGGGGTTGGGGCCACGTTTCTCTGCAGAGGGGGAACACCAGGGCTCACGCCCTCCCGCTGGGGTTCCGGTCACCCTCCACCCTCTCCCCCAGGGAGGGCCGACTTCCAGGCCGCTCTCCTCTTCCTCCGTCCCCCGGAAGGTCTGCCTTGAGTTCCCACCCTGCAGGACCGCCACCGAGGCTCAGGAGGCTGCCGTCAGGGGCTCAGGTCCATCCAGACCACGCACCTCCATCCACAGGGCTGGTCACTGCCTAGCGCTCCGCGGTTCCAGGTGTCCCTGTCACCTGCTGCCTCGAGCAGATGACAAAAGGATAGGCTATCAGAAGGGCCAAGGGCAAATCCAAGGTCGTGGCCTTGGCCCCGCCTCCGCCGCTGCCCATCAGCCCTGCTCCCCGGCCAGCCCCGGCCTCCACCTCACCCCACCCCTCTCCCTCTACGGGGGCATCTCCTTAGGATTGTGACCTCAGCTCCCGGGCACGTGCTGCAGGAGGCCTTCGCTGACCACCCCCACCACCAACCGATACTTGCCCTTGGGGCTGGTCGGTGTCCTGGTCTGTCTGTCCATCCACCTCCGGCATCCTCTCTGCTCAGCTCCCACTCCCAGCCCAGCTCATTCTGAGTCCCCGGGCCAGGCCCAGCGCCCGGCTCGCAGCGGGGCCTCCTCCGCACGTGCCCAGGGATGAGGAACACCTGGCAACGTCCAGCCCCTCCCCTGCCGGTCTCCTGGCCCCGCGCACCTGCCCACTAGGGTCGTGCATGTCTTCCGAGCACCGTCCACGCATCCAGCTGGACGGGAGAGAGGGACGGTGGGAGGGGACAGCCAGCTGCTGGTGCTCAGGACCTCCTCCGGCTCTTTTGCCGACTCCCTTCCTGGTGGTGCTCCCTGGGGTCCGCCCATCACCGGTGGCCTCCCTGGCACACACTTCGTAGCTGGATGACCCATGAGGTGTCTGTCCTTGGGACCTGGCACAGGGAAGGCTCTGGTGCCCGAAGGCCATGTCGATTTGTGGCACCGAGCCTGTGGCCATGGCCATTGCTTGGGGGACCTCCTCAAGCCCACATCGCCTTGGGGATGTCCTCTCGCCTCCGAAGATGGAGCTGGTCCCATCAGGTGTGGCTCGGGCCAGAAGCGGGCCAAGAGAAGGAGGTCTAGGGTGCGGGGTCCCGCTGGAGATCCTGCCCTAAACCTCTAGGGCCAGTTTCAGGAAATACAACCCTGGCCCCACCGTAGTCGTCTCTGGCTCCGTTGAGGGCAGGTGCTGGGTGTGCCGAATCCAGCGACCCTCTTGGGGGGAGGCTGTTGTGGGGAGGGAAGGGCGGGGGATGTCCGGGTTCAAACTTCGGGCTGGGCAGGGTGGGTCAGTTCCCCAAGTTTCTAAATGAGGCGAGAGCAGCTCCTCGCCGGGCCCATGGCCTGGGAGCCTGAGGGCTCCGTCCTCACCCTCTCGGCTCGGGTGGTAGTGGTGGTGTCTGGGGGGGAAGAGGCAGGTGACAACCCCCCCGAGAGGTGACAGCCACGGGGCGGGAGCTGCTGGCACCCGAGTGGGTGTGGAGCAGGTTAGCTGGGTGAAAAGTTCACTGAGAGGGGAGCTGTCTGTTTCCCTCGCTTAATTTATCCACTATTTGGCTAACCTTGCTCTGAACCCAGGCCCCGAGACCCCTTCCTCTCTCCCCCGCCTCCCTACTGGGCCCCGGAGCCCCGCCACCAGACCTCCCGCCCTGTGCCGGGAGGCGGGGGACACGCTGGCCTGGAAGAGGCCTCGGCCCGCGGGCCGCCCTGGGGGAGAGGCTGCTGCCCGGCCAGGCAGTTCCATGGGACCGGAACCTTCCCGTCCTTCGTGACCAAAATCAAGCCCGGGGGCTGTCGAGGTCCAGGCTCCAAAACGCCAGATGGGGACCGAGTGCGCGCTCCGAAGGCGCCTCACCCGCCCACCCCCTGCCAAGCACGCAACTGCCGCTCCAGAGCCGGTGACCTTTCCTTCGGGGCCCATCTGTCATCCCGGCCTGCCGCAGGAGCTGGGTGCGTGGACCAGCTGGTCGTGGAGAAGAGGTCGGCCTCCTTCCCTGGCCCTGGGGGGTGGCCCTGGCCTGGCCTCCGGTCTGTCTTGGCCTCTCTGGGGGCTGGTAGCACCGACCCCCCCCCCCCATCTGAGGCTCCTTTATTCCCAACACGTGCAGGGAGATGGTGGCCAGGTGGAGGGGTCAGCAGGTCCGGACGGATGGGGGGACGGGAGAGGACAGTCATAGCAGCAACAGCCGCCCCTGGCCCTTGACACGTGCGATCTCGGGCACCCGCTTGGCGGCCCGGGTCCTGGCTGGCAGAGGGGGCTGGGCTGCGGCGAGCGGCCCCCCGAGCCCTCCCAGCCCTCGGTGACCAACAGGCCAGCGCTCGGAGCCTGTGCGCTCCCTCTCTGGTTCTCACCTTTCATTCATTAAATCTCTCTTCAGAGTGATGAACGGCCCACGTGTGGCAGCCGCCGGTGACAACAGCAGATGCATAAGGCATGAATCGTCCTACCCCGCCCTCCCCGCCATCGCAGGCACCCCTCCTCCACGCGCTCTGTGTGTACACATGTGCACAGACATGGGGGTGGGGGGGCGCGTGAGTGTGCCCGCGGGCACTGCGGGCAGCCGGGAACCCCCTCATTTGTGCAATCACGCGACCCCACGACCCCTGTCACTTGGCGGCTGTTGTCTAACCTGTCGGGCATGGGGGCAGCCCCTTGGCCCCCCAATGCCTTCTCCAGCGAACTCACCTTCCCCCCCTTCTGGCTGGGCCCACCCCCTCTCTCACCGGGATTACCAAAGTGCTCCCCGCAATCCGTTCCCTGCGTGCAGAAAGACCTTTCTAAAAGGCAAACCTGATCACATCCCTGCCCTTGGGAGAGGGGCCGGGATCCTTGCCAGGGCCAAGCAGAATGTGGCCTCCCTATTTCCCTGGAGCTCAGAGGGCACATCACTGGTGTCCGTCCCCCCCCCACCACACCCCAACCCGGCGGCTGCTCACACCTTCTTTCCCTGCCTCAGACTTGCCTCTAGCTGGGCCTTCCCTCTGGGCTCCTCCGGAGGGAACAGGCCTGGCCTCAGCGTACGTGTCCCTTCTCTGGACGGCCACCCCCACCCTCATCAGTCGGGCACATCTAAGCCCTGATCACAAGAGCCAGGCCCCAGCCGAGCGCCCATCTCACATTTCCTGAATCCCTGCCTTCCAAGACCACTGTCCCCTGGCTTTCATAGGCCACGTCTGGCCCTAAAAGTTCCTCTAGCTCCGGCCTCTCAAACGCCACTTGCCCTCTGCCCGCCTCTGGGCAGGGGTGGTGCAGGGAGGGCAGACAGAGTGGGGCAGTGGCGAGGCCCAGGAGATTTCCCTGTCCCCCTCAGGGCAGCCCCACGAAGGACTGCCAGAGAGGACCGGTCAGCTGCCAAGCATGCCAGGGCCAATTGCCCACTGGGGGGCCTGCTGACTGCCAGTCAGGAAGGGCCAGGGGACGACAGGGGGCCGCCAACCGCCTGTCACCACACTGGCCAAACGTCAGTCAGGAGAGGCCAGAGTCCTACTCTGGGAACTCAGGACAGCCCATCAGGCACAGCCCCAGGGCAAGTCCGCCAGTGATCATTCTGCCGATCACTGCTTTCGCTACCCAGCATCCTTTCACCTTTCTTCTGTCCAGGGCACCCCACTTGGACTTCCGGGGACCCAGCCCGTTGCAACTCTCAGTCTGCACCTTTCCATGGGCTTGATTCCCTTCCAGGCTGCGAGGACGGACCACGAGGCTCAGGTCTGGCCAATCAGAGCATTGTATTCCTCTGGCTCCTGTGATTGGATCGCAGTGGACATGTGCCTCAAATCAAGCCAATCATAACCCATCAGAACTCACTCTGATTGACTAGGAAAATCCAGTCTCATTTTTCTCTCTCCCTTGAACCAGGGAGGGTGCGAGGCTAAAGCTGAACAGGCACCTTGCCCTCACATCCTCTCGGAGTCCCCGCTGGCTGAAGGCCCGCTGAGGGCCTAGGGAGCTGACCTTACCCTCACTAGAACAAGATGTCTGAGAGTGAAGCCCGTCCAGAGGATGTGGACTGAAGGACAAGAGAAAGAGAAATGGGTCCTGAACCAGTCTTGGAAACATTGCTAAAAACTCCTGGATCCAGCCATACCTGAAATCACTTACCACTGGGCTTTCCAGTTATGTAAACTGATAAATCCCCCCTTTTGCTTCCACAAGAGTCCTTGTGGATGTCACGCAGGGAGTTGGCCCGTGTCCCATGCAGGGCTGTCTGCTGGGCAAGGTACCCGCTCTTGTCTGAAGCTCTGGGTGGCTCCCAGGGAGCTCCTGACTAAAAGCCAGAGGCGTAGGCGTTCCTTGTGTGCTTTCCCTGCTCCTGGCTGCTGAGGCATGCAATCCTGACTCCCCGAGTCAGATCCTCCCTCAGGCTTGGACTCAAATAAGTGATGGAGAAGTGGGTGGCAGGGATTCTCTTCGATGGTGGCCAGAGCGAGGCATGTACAGACGAGGAGACAGGCTCCGGCCAGGCACACAGAGCCGGGATTCAGAAGTGGCTGCTCCAGCGTCCAGCCTCCTCCCCTGTGCGCACCCCGGTTCCTGGCTCCCCAGGCCCTCAGCTGGCCCTCAACCAGCGGGGACTCCGAGAAGATGTGGGCTACACCAGACCCCCCTGCCTGCCCCCCCCAAGAAGCGCCCTGCCACGGGGCGTCCATCATAGCGTTTGGGGGGCATTTTGCTCTCTGTCAACAGGCCAGGGCTACCCACTGCTCGCCCCCCCGTGGGGCCCTGCACATGGTCCCCGGTGTGACCTCCCCAAGCAGGATCCCGTTACATCGCAGCCAGCAAAGGAACAAACACAGCTTGTGTCTTCCTCCAAGTGCTTATTTCCTTTGTCTTGTGAACACTGAAAAATGAAAGGAATGATAAGGATTTGGGGGCGGGAAGAAGCCCGGAAAATTCTGCAGTGTTGGCGGAACTCGCCAGGAGGGCGGCGTGAGGGAGTTTTCAAACCGAGTCCGAGGACAGAGAAACTCAAGTGTGCTGCTGCGGGGGAGGCCTGAGGGGCCTGAAGCCTCCTGGGCTCCGGGCTCCCGAGTGGGGGTCAGGGGTGCATCCTGGGGCGGGCACTTCCCGTCCGCTCACTTCTGGAGCAACCTCTCCTCGGCCTGGCTGCCGAGCCTCCCCAGGCCTCCACCTCCCAGCCAGCAGGTGCCCTGGGGGACTCCGGGGGAAAGGCTTGGTCGTCACAACTAGGAGGGTAGAGTGAGTGGAGACCGGGGATGTTGGCAAACACCCTGCAGTACCCAGGACTGTCCCCATGGAGACCTGTCCCCACCTGAACCTGTAAACGTCCCTAGAGCCTCGGTGAGACGCGGGCGTCAATGTTGGTTCTATGACTCCGGGGCCCATCTGGAGTATAAGGGGAGGTGGCGGGGCACGGGGCGTGCTGTGAAGAGGGGGCCACCGTGGTCGCTGCTTCGGACAAAGGCTCCATCCGGGGCCCAGCAGCACCACAGAACCCCCCCCCCCGCCCCGCCCCGGGGTCGGGGTGGGGAACAAGTGAACTTGGACTTGCCCTGCGGCTCATGGGGTGTCGGCTCCCAGGGGAGGGAGCCAGACCAACCCACAGCTGTAACGGCCCGACCCGGAGCACCCTCGTGGGGTGCGGAGCGGGTGAGCCCCGGTGGTAGACACACAGGCGCTGAAGGGAGGAAGGGAGAGGCCGAGGCGGGGCGGCCCAGGCCGCGGGGGTCAGGTGAGAGCCTCCCGGAGGCCCCGTCCCGGCCGGGCTGGTGCTGGTGCGCGCTGGAGAGGGGGCTCGGCAGGTGCGACCCGGTGACCTTAGCAACCTGGCATCCAGGCTTCTGGGCCCTGCAGAGATATTCCCTCCCAGCTGCTTCCATCCAGGGCCGTGGGGGACCCCCCCGGGTCGCACAGCTGTGCGCTGGCCGGCAGGGCCGCCCTGTGCGGGGTTCCCCGGGCAGTGAGTTTGGGGTGGTGGCCCTTTCTCTGAGGCCTGCCGTCCACCTGAGGGGACCCACGTGCCGAGAGCAGCTCGCCAGCAGGACCGTGGCCATCGCGCCCCGCCCTGCGATGCCTTCCCTGGGGGACACCTGTGCTTATTTTCGTCCCCAGCCACGGAGAGACCTGGCCACAAACACCTGCCCTGAGCCAACCGTGGTGGGAGGGACCAGAGAAATGTCCTCGCCCCCACCGCCCCATGTGCTGGAAGACAGCACCCCACCCCCTACCCCCACAAAGCACCTCCCCGGGGGACCTCTTTGCTCTGCCCTCCCCGACGGTCTCCTCCAGGCTCTGCACCTGCTGCCCGTGTTGGGGCCTCCTGAGCTAAGATTCGCTCCACCCCAGCCTCGAGGGAGCTATGGCCGGGCCCTGAAGGACGCTGCTGTCCCAGGGCTGGCCAGGCCAGGCCAAGATGGGACACCAACTGTCCTGAGGGGCCCTTGGGTCCTGGCTGGGAGCTGTGGGAGCCGCCAGCATCACACCATGCCCTGGAGTTTCCAGAGCCTTTGCACTGGACACTCACCCCTGCCCAGGAGGCCGGAGGGCAGGAAAGTCTCGTCCTTCCTCAGGGACAGAGGGGTGACCTCACACACAGGAGACAGAGCAGCCAGTGGAACTCCAGAGTCCGGAGTCCTGTGGGGGCCTCCTGCCTCTCGGGGAGCCTCCGGGCCATGATGGGCTGAGAGAAGCGGGGCGCTCAGGGGTCCGCTGGGTTTCTGGAAGCTGAGGGCCTGGGGGGGCTTGGGGGGGAGTGTGAGAGGCGACATCAGGTCCGGGCTCCGCGCCTCAGCCCGCAGCCCACAGCTTCTGGAGAGAAGAGTGTTGACAAATGTTGGTGAATCGGACCCCCGGGGGGAACGGGGAGGCTGGGGTGCCCACCGGCAGATCCAAGCCTTCCCACTGCGCCGAGGGATACGGTCGTCACCCCCTGCTTGGCCTGAACTGACGGGTGTCTCTGTATCGAGGTTCACTTCACAAACATAGACCTCTGAGCTCTTACGAATGATCCCCCCCTTTACAAGGCCCTTCCCGAAAATGCGAGAAGCCCCTTCTGGGGGAGACGTCCCCGAAGCACCGCGGTGGGAAGGAGAGCCCCGACGGCGGTGCTTCCCTGACCCCCGGCCGCCCACCTGCTGTTGCTTTCTTCCCTCTGCGCTGCTCAGCACTCAGCGGGGTTCACCTGTTTGGGGCCTGGCTCCTTTCCTGGTCCCCCATCAGACTGGGACAACCCCGGGGGACGTGGGCTGTCTGTCCCATCAGAGGGGTTCTCGGGGTAAACGCGGGGCGGGGCTGAGCCCTGTCTTCCCCCTGGTCCCTCCTGACCATTGGTTTGGCCCGAGAAGAGTCGTCTCCACTTCTTCAAGTGTTCTGGCCCGGGGAGAGGGGCTGGGGCCACAGAATTCAGCCCTTGGCCACTTGCCAGACCAGATAGGCTGGTCCCTGGAAGCCTGCCAGGACGGGCTCGGGTCTGGCGCCTCCCTGGGCTTGGTGCCCACCTCAGATCTGATTCTTTTCGGAGGAGTCCCCGGAACGGCAACTGGGTCATTTCCCAGGGCCCACGCCTTCTCTGCAGGGTCAGCATGCCCTGTCCTGCCCCTCAGGGGGTCAGGAAGCCAGAGTTCAGGGTTTGTCTCTCTGTTTCCCTTGGCTAAGCTCGGGGACAGAATTAGCTCTCGTCCCTCACTCTCAAGGCTTTCCAAGCACCCATACCGTCCCGGGGAGGGACCAGGCCAGGGCCTCCTGGGAATCTGCCCAAGGCTTTTTCCCCAGTTCCTCTGGGAAGAGATCCAGAGAACGAAATTGTCCCAGCGGAGAGGGAGGGGAAGGGGTAGGACCAAGCCCCGCCTGGCTGTCAGGAGAAACCCCTGGGGCTCTGGAAAGATGCGAGGTTCCACTGCAGCCAAGGCAGTTCCATTCTCAGTGGGCCCTGGGGAGACCTGGCCGGCCCTTGTCTCTCCCAGAGTCCACGCAGACCCCTGGGGTGCTCACTGTGTTCCTGGCCTGCAGGCCAAATGCGGAATTTCATGGAAACCTTAGGAGTCAAATCCCCTCCAAACGGTTGGCCCGGAGCCAGCTGGGAGCACAGAAATCTTCGTGCCGCTAAAGGATGATCAGAAAATTCGGGGCTCGGCAGACAGGATCTCCCCTTCTTCTTCCTCATCTACCTCCGCCCTTGAAGACGGGCCGCCGCCTGCAACCCCCCTCCTGCGAGAGCCGGTGACAGGCTCCTGGGACAGCAGAGGGGCAGGTCCAGCCCCTGGACCCCACACCATGTCGTCCAGACACGCCACACTGGGGGGACTGATACGTGTGAACATGGACGTTCCGGGCCCACCCTCACCGGGCTGGCCAGGAGGACACCTTTAGAAGCTTTCTTCCCCACCCACTCCCTCACTTCGGGGACTCATATCTCAAGGACAAAATGCAGGTGACGAGTCACGTGTTGCAGTGAGGCTCGAACTCCCCTTCTGGTGTCACAAGCCCCTGGAGCCCGGGCAAGCCATTTCCTTGCTCTGAGCCTCGCTGCTCACCTACCAGACCACCTTTCCAACAGCACCCCACAGATCGGTCCGTGCTTCTCTGGGGCTCCGCTCAGGACCTGGTGTGTGCCCAGAGAAGCCACCACACCCCAAGGCGGCATCTGTCTGGTTCCCTCCATCCTCTGCTGACACGTTCTCGGGGATAACTGCTGCGGTGTGTGGCCGATTGCATTATAGTTCAGAACGATGGGCCACGATTCCACGGGGAGTGGATGTCCAGGGGCAGCCACGGCAGGGGCAGGCTTGACCACATGACCTGCTCCGGCCAATGAAATGGGAGCCAAAGTGACATGTTTTGTTTCCAGGCAGAAACCTTCAGGTGCGTCTACCTCTGCCCCAAGTCACCGGCCCAGATGAAGGCTCCTTGCTCAGCCAGGTCCCCAGCATGAAGAGGACACAGAGCTGAGCCACCGCCACTCTTGGCCGACAGGGGGCAATTCTAGGACAAGCCTCCATGGTCAGAAGTCCTGGAGACCTGGGGTCACGCCCTGGCTGACATACCTCGCGGCTGTTGGAAGGGGTTCCCAGGGGCTGCTGCCGGGCGCAGCGGGTAACTTAACAGTTAAAATGCAATGCCCTTGGCTTGGCGGCCACTTGGCAGGTACTCCATAAACAGTGGACATGATCATGACTTGGCATTTCTGCACGCAGACCTGACTGGCGATCGTCTGGACCTTGAGATCAATCTTCCGTTAGAGTGAATTTTGGATAAGGGCTGCCGTATGCAGAGCCTGGGGAAGCTCCTACCTTGAACTCTGGGCCTGTGACCTTCTCCTTTACCCCTGGGGAGCTGCTGCCCATCCCCCTCCCCCACCTGGCCACCCACCTGTAAGAGCCATATGGCCAGAGGCCCCTGTCCCCCTGCCCAAGGTCACATTGACAAGCTTGCTGTAGCCGGGGAGAAACACACACCAGAGGAACTCCGGGCATCTCTCCCCACGTCTCCTTGGCCGTGATCCTCCCTGGTGACCAAGCCCGGGTCCACTGTGCCATTCCAGACCTTCTCCTTGCTTTCTATTTCCCTTCTAGCTCCTGCCATCCAATCTGGCTCAGGGGGCTGCTTAGCAGGGGACCGCTGATGCTGGTGGTCTTCAGAGTTTGGGCTTCTTGGCGACATGGCCTCTCGGTACCCAGTCATGGCCAGTAGACTGACCCGCTGCTCAGTGTTGCTCACTAAGGACTGGTTCTGTTCGCCTGAGCTGGTCGCTTTGCAGCTGGTGGTGCTAGGGGCAGGGCAGAGGGCAGCTCCCCGCAGACAAGTTCATTCAGGTCGTGGATGATGAGGCCAAGTGCCCACTAACCCATGGCTGTTGGAGGGACCTGGCAGAGGCAGCAAGGAACCACACACCCCAGGCGCGGGACCCAATCTCTCTCACCATCTCTGCCCTCTTCTTGCCAGCTCCACTCCTGGCAGCTGGGGGCCACAGCAGAACTACCATTTCTTAAAGGATGGCGTTTTATGGTGGGGCTCAATCTCCTCCCCACCGCCAAGGATGAGGGATCAGGGATTTCAACAAAGGAGCTCACAAAAACCATCTCTTTATTTTTCATTCCTGCCATTCAAATGTGCCATTTGCACAAGCTGAGGATGGGTGGATTTTGGAAAAAAGAGAGCATCTGGGTACAGACCCTCCTGCAAACAGTCTATGCACACTGCTAAGGCTGGTTAGAAGCAATTTAACAATAAACTCTACAGAATTAGAAATGTATGAAAGTGTCAAGGTGGCTACTGGCTGGTTTCTCGCCTCCCCATGGGGGTCAAGAGTTACGCCCATCAGTCCTGTGCAAAGGTCCTGGGACAGGCCAGGGGGAGGGCACCGGGATTCTTCCTGGGGCCAGGAGCAGTCCTGCTCACCCAGCAGAAGAAGTGTGCCAAGGGACAGGCGCGTGGGTGTGTGCCCAGTACCGTGGCCCCCTCAGGTTCCGTGGCTTGCAAGCGTGTCTCTGCGTCTGGTCTTTATGTCCGCCCTTTGAAAGTGTTCATGCAGGTGTAGGTTCCTGAGAATTTGTAGATCTCCTCCAGTGCAGCCTGTGGGAGTATGCTGGGCGAGGGCGGAGGGAGAAGGAAGATGGTTAATGGGGACACCAGCAGCCAGGTCACCAATGGCCACAGTAGAGCAGTGGCTTTGATACCTGCCTCCCTGACACCCCACTCCACACCCCCCCCCCCGTGGAGGAAGTGTTTTCGAGTGAGTGGATAAACAGTGTTTCCAAAGTAAAGGTGGGTAGTAGAAACAAATTTTCAAAATCACGTTCTTAGCATTTTGGGGCCAATCATTATCTGATCAATTAGTTATCTGATCAATGAACTCCACGTTCCACGTATTCAACCAATATTTGCTATGTGGGATGGAGGGGTCAGGCCCTGCTGCCCTCTCCAGGGAAACTTCCCAGACTCACCCCCCGGCCTCTCCTTGGGCTCCCACAGCACCTGCCCTTCCCCAGTGGCCCCTGCCATGTCCTTGCTGTTGGCTGTCAGGCCCATGCCCGCCTCGGAGGGAAAGACCTCATCTCTGACTCGAGCCCCTCAGTCCATTTGTTAAATCAAATCGAAGGGCCCTGGCCTGCTCTCAGTGTAGGACGGGAAGGGCTCACTTAGACCCAGAGCAATCTAAAAGGCTCCCTGGGGCGCGCGTGGCGCTAGAGTTGAGCTTGTAAAGATTTTTCTCGGGGACAGTGAAAAGCGGGTGTTGTGCAGGGGCTAAGGAAGGGGATGGCCTCTGCTCCCTGTGGAAAAGTAGTGGGGGATAGAAGAGGGAATTTAGGCTAGGGGGTTTTGGGGGAAAACACTGACATGTTCTAGACAAACCAGCTTTTTTCTAGAATGTTCAGAAAGGCTTCTGAGAAGCTCCCTGCAGGGGAGGGTGGCAGTCTCGACTCTCCTAGGGGTCACAGAGGCAGCAAGGAACATCTCAGAGCAACCGTCGCAACGATGAAGGGACGCAAAGATGTGGCCCAAATGCCCCCAGGCACCCCCTGCCCCTGCCCCTACTCGGTGTCTCTAAAAGAGCTTTGAGTTTGGGTGGACTGATGGGTCCCCTCTGTGAGGAGGTCCCCGTGCCTACAGTTAGAGCAACTTCTCAGCTGTAGACACACAGCCAGAGGGGAACCTGTTTCCTGGGCCCTGATGTCTGATGAAGGCACTTGGGCCCTTCATTTCCTGAAAAGGCCTCTCAGGTCAGAGGGGTCCAGTCAGCTGGGGGTGGGGGGCAGGAGACGAGGCCCAGAGGAGCTAGAAGTCCACAGCCACGGGGCTCCAGCATCCAAGCTCTCCCTGAAGCACCAGGTTTCGCTGGGTACCTGGGATGGCCCCTTCAGAGCAGGGCTGGGAGGTGCAGGGTGTGCTGCTCGGGGTCTAGAGAGTTCTAGGAAATGGGATGCTGGGACGATTCTGAAGGAGGATGATCTCCTCTTTAAAGCCGACCTCCTGGTACATCCCATCTGACCAGCCCTGGAGCACTTCCGGGAATCCCAAACACTGAGATCCCTGTTTTCCCCCATTAGATTGAACTTCCTGAACGTTGGGGCCAAGTACTAGTCTCCAGAATAGTGGTTCTCAAAGCGTGGCCCAGGAACCCTTGGGGGACACCTGAAACCTCTTCAGAGAACAAACTGTTTTTGTCATAAGACTAAGACGGTTTTGCCTCTGCATGCCTCTCTCCCACATGCAGCTGGGTTTTCTGGAGGCGACATGCCACGTGACATCGTAACCGATTAAAATCAGAAGCAGATCGAGGCGTCCAGTTGTCTCCAATTAAGTCGGGCAATAAAAAAACTTTGCAAAAATGCAAAACAATGCCATTCTTCCTGCTACTTTTTCTTTTTGGTGGAAAATACCCTTTTTATAAATACATCCTATTTCTGTGAACAAGGGATGGACATGGATTTATTACTGCTGTTTATACACGAGCAAATATTTTAAATATAAACAAATACATAAATCTTGTAAACCTTTTTCCGTTTTAATGCCTCATACGGGAACTAAGAATAGAGACAACTCACATTAAAAAAAAGGAGGGGGGAGCTTTGGTTCCCCCTAATTTTTGAGATCGTAAAGGAGTCCCAAGACCCACAAGTTTCAAAACGGCGGCTCCATCCTAAGTGTAGGAAACCCCCGGCACGCAGGCCGACTGTGCTCACTTTTGTGCCCACGGCAGACATGACTAATCGATCACAGAGTCCTTTCTCCTGCCTGCCGCCTCCTCCCCACCAGGGTTCCCTGGCAGAAGGGGAATGGCCAGCAGGAGCCTGTCTCCGAATGTCCATCCCCCACCCCCCACCCCCAGTGCTTACCTTTTCAAGATGATGAGGGCGTGCATGGTCCACGGAAGGAGGAGGAGGGCCTGATTCAGCTGCACGGCTTCCACCGTCCTCCGGGCCACCGTCTCAGGCTTCAGCGGTGGGAAGAGGTTGGGGAACCTGACGCAGGAAGAAGCCATAGGGGATTCTGCTAGAGAAGCCCATGCTTCTGCTGGCCTCCTCCGTGGCTAACCAATCTGGCCATCCCTCTGCTGTTTGGAAGACCGGAGTCCCCTTTGGAAGGCTCTGCCCACCCCACCGGCTGTCCCCAGGAGCGCTGGGAGCCCTCCCCCTCCTTTTCTCCCCAGTGAGCCTGCCCTTGAGAATGGAGGTCTTGTAGCCCATCCCCTGGGACCCATTCTCCAAAATGCTTCCCAGGGATCCTTTCAAGTGTCACTCCAGGGGCGCCTGGGTGGCTCAGTCGGTTAAGTGGCTGCCCTCAGCTCAGGTCATGATCCCGGGGTCCTGGGATCGAGCCCCGGATCAGGCTTTCTGCTTCTCCCTCTCCCTCTGCTGCTCCCCCTGCTTGTGTGCATGTGCGCTCTGTCAAATAAATAAATAAAATCTTAAAAATAAAATAAAATGTCGGGGCTCCTGGGTGGCTCAGTGGATTGAGCCGCTGCCTTCGGCTCAGGTCATGATCTCGGGGTCCTGGAATCGAGCCCCACATTGGGCTCTCTGCTCCGCAGGGAGCCTGCTTCCTCCTCTCTCTCTGCCTGCCTCTCTGCCTACTTGTGATCTCTGTCAAATAAATAAATAAAATCTTAAAATAAATAAATAAATAAAATAAAATAAAATGTCACTCCAATCCTGTGTCTGCTTGGCCCTGCCTTTCCCAAGGGCTCTAGGGCCCTCCACGGCCCTGCTCCGTGTGGGCCCCGCTCACCTGCCGCCTGACCCCTCTTCCGTGTCACTCTGTTCCAGCAACCTTGGCCAACCTTTCTGTTCTTGCCACTGAAACTCTCTGCCGGCAGCCCCATTCGAGAGGGTTTTCAGCCCATCCACTTGGGGTGGCCTCTGCTCTCCTCCCTCTGCTAATTCCCTGGACTGCTCTGGCCACCTCGGGAAGGGCCTTGCCTGTCTGTCCGTCTCCTTGTGCTTGGCCTGTCTCCCCCCTCGGACTGTGAGTTCCACGAGGGCAGAGGGCTGGTTGATCTTGCTGTCTGTGTTCTCCCCTCTGTGCAGAGTCTAGTCCACAGGGGTGCTCAATCAGTGCTCGCGGAACGGATGGACACGAAACAGTCCGCTCTTCCCCAGATGTGTCCTGCTCATCCCGTCGGAGGCCGGGGTCGGCGGGATCGCCCCTCTCTGCCCGGCTCGCTGCTTCCCTCGCTGATTCGCGGATTCACTGACCTGGCCTTCCAAACGCGGACAGAACGCTTTCCGAGGGGTTGGTAAATGAACGACGGAACACGCCAACGCTGGGAGCTTTCTCATGCCTGTTTGAAGGCCTGTGACCTGAGCCCCACGTGGTGATAACACCCCTAGTGCCCGACCCGTGCGGAACGAAACAGGAGTCATTTGCTCCCATGTATAGACAAGGAAACTGAGGCTTTGGGGAGATTAGGGGAGGCCCTAAGGATTCAAGCCAGGCCAGCAGGGGCCCCAGGCCAAAAGTCTGTCCTCGCCCCTGTGGGCCCATAGGCCCAGGGCTGACCGTGATCCCCCCCGTAAGGGCTTGCGTGCTGTTGGGGCCCCAGAAGCACTTAGGGCTTAGGTAAGTCACTCAGAGCTGACGTTACCTTGAGCAAAGGCAACTCTTAGGACACAAGCATGGGCTGGGTTGGTGTCAGAGAACCCGTGGGCGTCCGGACACCCATTCCCAACCAAGGTGCAGCCAAGATGCTCCCAGCCCTGCTGCAGTCTAGAAGGGCAGCTCCCGGGGGCCTGCGGAGAGGACTGCTCACGGAGGCTGGATCCCTACAGACACAGTGCCCAGTCTGGTTTCCCAGCCCCGACCTGGGCCGGTCCTGCTCACTCCTTGGAGGAAGGGAAGGCGGGGAGCATGGGCCAAGCTCTGGGGGTTCAGGGGGGCCCTTCCTAGTAAGACCCCTGCAGGAGAACCTGACGGATGCCAGCACAGCCGCTGGAGGGTCGTTCTCCTTCCCCCCGCCCAGTGGGTGAGATGGGTCCCCAAGACTTTGCCAGAAAGCCCATCTGTTTTTTCATGGTTGGGGAGGAAGCCAGTGATTTTCTTCTTCTTCTTTTTTCCTTTGAGAAGTGGGAGTTGGTTAGACAGCAATTATCCTTTTCTGACTCTTCCTCCAGCTCCTTGGGTTTCAGCCACACACCCGCAGGTGTCTAACCTTCACCTGGAGATTACTGCTTGTCGGGCAGGCCAGTGGAGTCCCATCTCGGGGCTCCCCTAGCCCGTGAAGCAGGGGCTACATTACCCATCCCTTCTTAGAGATGAAACCAAGGCACAGAAAAGCTAAAGTGACTTGTCCAGGTCCCACGGAGCTGGCCCGAGGCTGTGTGAGTCCACACTTGGAACCACTGCAGAAAAACATGGCTTGGGGAACCTTGCTGGAGAGGAGACCGCCAGAGGTGAGGCAGACACCCTGCCAGAGGCCCGCTCATATCCCACCTACTTCTGTGTCCTGGAGCCCAGCTGAAACCCCCGATTGCCCTGTTGCTCTTCCATCCAATATGCATTTACAGAGCACCTCCTGTATACCCAGAAGAAAAGAAGCCAAACTGAGATGTGTTAGGGCAGGGGGAGCCAACATGGGACATTAACTGTCATGTATCGAACCTCCTCTACATACAGAATCCACGGTGCTCCGCATGTCCAGCAGGTGGAAATTTTGGTGGCGCACCGAAGGGGTGACCAGCGAGGAAGATTAGATCACATATGGCTTCTCAGAGATGCTTGCTGACGGCGAGGGCAGGAGAGCAGCAGTTCATTACTGGGGGTCTGTGGGCCAGGCTTTGCGCCAGAACCTTCCGTGTGTCGCTTCGACCCCTCCGCACGAGCCCCAGAGGGAGGTGGGCTGTCCAGTCTTACAGACCAGCGAGTATGGCTCAGGGAGTCGGCAAAACTGCCTCAAGGTTTTGCGAATCCAGAGACCTGGGGGTGTCGCCAAATGACTCTTAATACTAACAGCTCGGGGAGAAGGAGGGACCCCACATGGCTTGTGCTCTGCGAAAGGCCCTCCGCCGGCCGACTCATTCGATTCCCACGAGGACCCTCCACGCCCTCCTCGTTTGGGGACGAAGCTGATGCACCGGATTCGGTAGGGAAGTTTGTAACCGGGTGCTGTATTGCAGGAAGCAAGAAAGCAGCTATTGGATAATTCCGCATTTTCATTTCTCCATGACCTTATGCGGCTTCACAAACCGTCGTCATTTTAGCACCAATTATTGGGCTCTTACTGTATACGGACGTGGTGTTGTGTGGCAGGTCCCATTTTATCCTTATCGCAGAACCTAGGTGTGGACCTCCTCACCGTCTCTCCCTCCCTCCCTCCCTCCATTCCTTCCTTCCTTCCTTTCTCTCTTTCTTTCCTTCCTTCCTCTCTCTTTCTTTCTTTCTCTCCCTCCTTCCTTCCTTCCTTTCTGGAGAGCGAGTGAGAAAGCCGGGTAGGGAGGAAGGGGCAAAGTAAGAGGGAGAATGTGTGGAACCCGATATGGGGCTCGATCTCATGACCCTGAGATCCTGACCGGAGCACGGATCCAGAGTGGGACGCTTAACCGAATGAGCCATCCCAGATGCCCCTCTCATCATCCCGTTTTACAGAGGAGCAGTGGAGGCTTGCAGTGGGCGCTAACTGGACCCAGGGCGGCAGGGGACATCACAGGTAGAGGAGAGCTGGCACGGAAGCATGAGCTCTAAAGCCATGGTTCCCAATCCCTTTGACTGGCTTCGGTATTTCTTTAAAATTGAGCTGTAGTTTGCATATAATAAAAAGGCATACATCTTTAGTGTATAGCCTGACTCGTTTTCACCTACGTAATCACCGCTCAGATCAGGAGGAGAGAACATTTTTAAAAGCCTAGAAAGTTCCCTTGGGTCTCCTCCTAAGCTATGTCCCCAGCCCTCGAGGGACGGCCACTGCTCTGGTTTCCAGCCCCGTGGCCGGCCTCTAGAGCTTCTTAGGGAGCGATCACACAGCATGCCCTCTCCCGCCTCTGGCTTCTTTCGATCCACATAAGACTTTTGGGATTCACCCTCGCTGTTCCTGGACGGACACTCCGTTCTCTCTGCTGGGGGCCGTGCCCGGGGTGGTGGGGGGTGGGGAGGCGAGTCCCCCGCTCACTGACCTCACCCTCATGCCCTGGAACATCTCGGTGCTGGTGTGGAAGGGCAGCACCGTGGTGGCACTGACCCCTGGACAGTCCAGCAGCCCCAGGGTCAGGCTCTCCATGAAGGCGAAGGCCGAGGCTTTGGACGTGCAGTAGTCAATAGCGCCGGGGATGGCGGAGAGCGCCAGCACGGAGTTGAGACACACGATGTGGCCGTTCTGCAGCTCCAGCATCCGCGGCAAGAAGGCCTTGGTGGTCTGAGGGCGGGCGGGAGGTCAGTGTGGGGCCGCCGCCTCCAGCTGCCCCTCTACACCGGGCCAGGACGGGCACCCGTGCCTCCCGGATCATGAGCTCCCCTAGGACGGGAGGGGAGGCGGCCGGGGCCCGCCCGCTACAGGGCACTGACCTCCACTTTCTCGGACGTCCACAGGCCCCCGCCCCCGTGAGCCCCTCCGCACGCCCAAACGGCAGCCGGGAGTGTCACACCCGGGGGCTGGCTGTGGCCCAGGATGGCCCTTACCCAGAACTGGCCCAGGGTGTTGATGTGCTGGGACTTGAGAAGGGCGTCGTCGTCACTGTCCATGAGGCTCTTCCCGTGGACCACGGCAGCGTTGTTTACCAGGATCGTGATGTCGCCCACCTGCAGGCAGGGGGAGCCGCGGGGCCTTTAGGGCAGAGGGACCTGCCCCCTCTCCACACTCACCGTGCGCCCCCGCCGACAGCCACACGATCTCTCCAGGCATCAACCTGGATTGCTGAGACCGGGCTGCCTGCCATCCCAGGTCGATCTGAGGGTCCCAAAGACTTTATGGCACAGAGCAGGTTTACGACAAGGGAGGTTATTGTTACATGGAAGCAGCTGACGTTCGCCGTGTGCCAGATACCAAACGGGGTGGGTTTTGCTCCCTGAGAGCTCATTCAGTGCAAACAGATTGCTGGAGTCAGGACAAGGATTTTCCCAGAGGACAATGGGATGTTTGCCCCCAGACTCTGGGACAGAAACTCACAAGGTCTGAACTTCCAAAGGGGACAACAGGTGTTACGCAATCAACCCACACCCCTAATCCCCGCCCTGAGCAACACACACGTGCACACACAGCATGGGCCAGCTTCCCGGGAGAGTCCCCAAAGATGGAAACAGCCAGCCTGCCGTAAGCAACACTCTCTCCCAGGCCAGACTGATCTCTTTGGCTGGCCTTCTCCTGGGTCCAGCTGAACTGAGGCCGGACCCCTCCAGGCTACTTACCTTCTCCCGGACAGCTTTGGCCGTCTGGTACACCTCCTCCCGGTTGCCCACGTCACAGATGAAATAGTGGCATTCGGTGCCCATCTGCCGGATCTCCTCCGTCGTCTCCTTCAGGCATTTCTCAGTCCGGCCCCAGAGAACGATCTGGAAGGAGAGGATGACAGCCCCGAGTAAGTGGTCATGGAGGAAGCCATTGTGATTCAGTTGTTGGCATCAGAAATCAGCGATCTGCCCGAGGAATTGGCAAGTGAAGTGACCGGGCTCCCGGATTGCCTCCAAAGAGGGTTTGCAAAGCGGATCGACAATAGGCTTTCCCAAAGGGATCGAGCCTATTCTGAAACCAACGAGTTCTTTCCGAGCCCGCTTAGGACCGATCGATTGAGCCTTATTTACAAGTCCTGCTTAGGTGCTGCTTTCCACGGGACACTCCCTGCCAGCTCCATCCCAGAAGCCACAGCGGAACTCCTTCTCTACGGTGCTCCGGAACGCTCCCAAGAACAAGCCGGTCTTCTCTCCCATTACAGCCAGAGCCAGGTTTATGAGCACAAGCCGCCAGAATGGACTGGAAGGTCCTGGCCGCGAGGCCCCCGGAGGCAAAGTGGAGCTCCCCACCTATCTGCGGTCCCTCTGGGAAGGAGGGCACGGAGAGAGGGGCCAGGCTCCCACTGAGCAGGAGATGTGGCCGCTCCCCTCCCCCACCCCCACGCTGGTAATGAACATGGGACCCGCTACACGGGGAGAAGACCCTGACAGGGCCGATGAATGGATTCCTAAGGGGTGGGGCAAATTTATGAATGGCGGCCATAAAAGGCGCAGAAGAGAAGTCCGGCTAATTCTCAACCTTGACCTAAGCAAAAACAACCCACCTACCTCCCCATGACATGACACGTCGTGGGTCCAGAGAGGCCCCTGTTGGTAAAAGGGCCTGAAGACGGGAAACTACGAATCCCCGGCGCAGAGGGACAGAATGGGGCCCGATGGCATCAGAAAAAGGAAGAAGGGCACGTGGGAGGCTCAGTCGGTTAAGCAGCCAACTCTTGATTTTGGCTCAGGTCATGATCTTGGGGCTGAGAGACGGAGTTGGCAGCCAGCATGGGGTCTGCTTGTCCCTCTCTTTCCCCCCTGCCCCTCCTCTCTCTCTCTGTCTGAAATAAATAAATAAAATCTCAAAAAAAAAAAAAAGGCAGAGATGAGGTTTTCTTTGGGATTAGTCTAATGGGTTTCTATTTTTGTTTCTTCTTCCTTTCCAAAATTACCAACAAAATTCCTCCTCAAGGGGCGCCTGGGTGGCTATCGGTTAAGTGTCTGGCTTCAGCTCAGGTCATGATCCCAGGGTCCTGGGATCGAGCCCCATGTCGTCGGGCTCCCTGCTTCTCTCTCTCCATCTCCCTCTGTCCCTCCCCCCAACCTATGCTCTCTCTCTCTTTCTTTCTCAAATAAGTAAAATCTTTAAAAAAAAAAAAAAGAAAAGAAAAAAGAAATTCCCCCTTGAAAAATAAAGGGTGTGAAACAAGGGAAAGGAAGCAATCACACGTCTAGCTGCGTATTTTCTTCCTCTAGAAACAACTAATGAGAAGAGAGAAGCTGCGTTGGGCGGGCAAACATTTTCGAGTGCGAGTTACAGAGGGGGCTCCCCATACACCAGCCCAGAATCCAGTGGATTTCTCCAGTCTGCTTTGTGACACAGGAGGGACAAAAGTCACACAGACAAGTAGTTGGAGGTGGGAACAGTTTATCAACCTTAAAATCTCAGAACTTTTACTCAAGCGGAAAGGGCCCCCAAAGGGTGTAGCTGACGGGATACACAAGAGAGCTGGGGGGTCTCCCAGTGGATTTGCTCTTTTTATTAGTGTTTTTAAGGCTTTTGCAGTATTTTAAAAAAGAGAATAAAAGTATTTTTTTTTTCCCACCTCCGGAAACATCCCTGGGAAAGCCCGGTTTGAAGACCCCACCTAGTCGAAGCACTTTACTTCTTGTAATTGAAGTCTTCAAACACAGGAAGGGTTTCAGAAGGAAGGATTCCATCCGTGGCTCTCCGTGACCACAAGAGCCCATCAAGGGCAAACCGTCTGCAATTAGACAGGCTCCAAGGAATACTTTCTCGTCTGTTGAACTAAAAACAGACTAAGAATGTGCCCCTGCAGGAGAGGCAGGGAGAGTCATTTCGGGAAGAAGAAAACAAACATCTGTTTTAGGAAGGCAGCTGGGTGTAAGCACCCTCCACGCCACCAAACCTCACCCTTGCCTTGAGGTCATTGTCACTCAGTTTCCTTCCATCCTCCCTGTTACCCACCTGCCTGTCTGACCACCCATCCACCTGTCCATTCATCTGTCCATCCATCCATCCGTCCATCCACTTATCCATCCATCCATCCATCCACCCATCCATCCATCCATCCATCCATCCGTCTATCCACCCACCTACCCATCCATCCATCCATCCATCCATCCACCCATCTATCCCTCCATCCATCCATCCGTCTATCCATCCATCCATCCACCTATCCGTCCATCCATCCATCCATCTCTCCACCTATACATCCATCCATCCATCCATCCATCCATCCATCCATCCACCCATCTATCCCTCCATCCATCCATCCGTCTATCCATCCATCCATCCACCTATCCGTCCATCCATCCATCCATCTCTCCACCTATCCATCCATCCATCCATCCATCCACCCATCCATCCATCCATCCATCCATCCATCCACCCATCTATCCCTCCATCCATCCATCCGTCTATCCATCCATCCATCCACCTATCCGTCCATCCATCCATCCATCTCTCCACCTATACATCCATCCGTCTATCCGTCCATCCATCCACCTATCCGTCCATCCATCCATCCATCTCTCCACCTATACATCCATCCATCCATCCATCCATCCACCCGTCGTCCGTCCGTCATTCCGTCCGTCCGTCCATCCATCCATCCTTCCCTTCTTCCATCCACCCACCCAATCCATCCTTCTTTCCTCCCTCCTTCCTTCCCTCCCTCCCTTCCTTCCATCCATCTTCCTCTCCTTTCTGCCTTCTACTCACTCTCTCCTATCATTCAACCACCCTTCCACTGAATTTCTGAATATGTCAGCCTGAAGGGATCCTTGGCCTCCTTTCTCCTGCTCTGGTCCCCAAACAGCAGTATCCCACCTCCAGCTCCTATGGGGAATAGGACCACGGAGTGGGCATGGTTCCCTACGGTCTGGCAGAAGGCAATGCCTCTGGGGACTCTGAGAATTTCAGGACAAGTGGAGACAAGGGAAGCTTCAAGCCAGGGGTGGGTGTTGGCGAGTGCGGGTATCCTGGGAGCACGAGTGATCGCCTCGGATCGTCCGGATCGTCCGCAGCAGTGGCACGGAAAGGGTGCCCTTCATTCTGGGGACCTTAGGTTGTTTCTCATCACAAGCAGGTGTGCATGGGGCTCCAGCAGAAGGGCCACCAAGGGCCCAGGGGCTCCTGGCTGGCTTAACTAACTCTTTCTGAACCCCCAGTTCTCAGATCGGGCAAGGAGGGTAGAGTCTAAATCCCCCTACCCTTGGTCTGCCCAGAAAACCAGCAGCCAGAAACCAAGGAGGCCAGGACTGTCTACATGGCTGGAAGTGCCCCCTGGGGAGGAAAGGGGCTGGAGTAAGGGGAAGGGGGTAAAGTGGAAGCTGGGTCCCCCCTCGTCTTCCATGGGCAGGGCATATGCCCAGGCAGGACCCTCAGGTTTGACCATTTCCTTTTTGGGGTCTGCTGAGGATGCCGTGGGGGGCTGGCTTCCTTACGCTCTGTGCCCAGACCCCCACCTCTCCCCGGGCACTAGGACAGGCTTGCTCTCTGCCTGCCGCACCGTAAGCCCACGAGCCCCCGGCGGGCCTCGAAGTCTGGCTTGTTCGTTTTCATATTCTGGCGCCCAGGAGCGCACGTGCTGTTTGCTGAGTGAAAGAATGTTCGGGGCCACAGGTGGGATGGGCCAGGAGGAGGTTTAAGGCTGAGACCCTCCCATCCCCCTTGACTGGGCCATTTAGGGTCCCAGAACCTCCAACACAGAGTGTGCTTGGACCAAGATTCCATGAGATCCGGATTTCCCCAGAGCCTCAAAACCGTCCTGGGGCTGAGCTGTGAGGTAGAGTCAAGTGAGAGGCTCAGGCCCTTGAAAGGGACAAGGAGTCAGTCTCAGAGGAGAATGAGGCTCAGGCGCAGGCATGTGAGCCTCGCTGGGTGGCCCGGAGCTCGTTGTCTGGGGTGGGAGGTTCGGGAGAGAGCTGAGGGGAGGGACAGTTGGAGCTGCTCCTGCCGCTGTCCCCTCCTGGTCTCTCCTCCTCCAGGCCCCTGCCCAGATTCCTCTGAGGACCCAGAGGCACTGAGCGGCAACCCAGCAGGCCTGCCCGTGTGGTCCACGCCTGGAGTCACCTGCGGGTGACCCGGGGCAGTTGGCCGGACAGGAGTCCCACCCAGCGCCAGAACGAGGGAGAGGCCAGGCAGGCAGGTGGCAGGGGTCTGAGAGGAGCGTGGGGCGAGCAGCCCGAGGAGGGGGCAGACTTGTCATTAGGGCTCAGGATGGTTTTACATTTTCGGCCTCCCTGCCCCTCTGGGGGGAACGGTTGCTCACGTCCTTCGAGCTGTGTGTGTGCGGGGGGTGGGGGGGGGGGAGACCTCCAGCCTCCCAGGGGCAGCAGGCGCACACTGCCCGCCTCAGGGAGCCAGGGTGACAGTGACCAGGCAAGAAAACCATTGGGCACAAATTATGGCGAGTGAGATAAAGAGTAAGTGGGGGAACTTCACTTAAATTTGGGGCTGGACGAGGTAGCCATATTATGCCCCTTGTACAGATGATGAAACTGCGGCCCAGAGAGGCTAAGCAACTTGCCTGCGGTCACACAGCAACTGAGTGACAGAGCTGGGATCTGAACCGAGGTTTCTCACCAGCATTCACTCTCTCCCAGTAGGAGAAAAGCTGCTGCCTTTCTTTATGGGGGTCTCCTGGGGATTAAGCACGAAGAAGCGGGCACCCGCTAAGTGTTCAGTACATGCCCTCTATGATCATTTCCCAGGGAAACAAAGAGCCGAGAACATCAGCACAGCCTCTTGATGGACCCTCACCTGCAGCCGTTAAAGGATGAGTGTTCGTGATGCAGGAAAAGGCTGAGGGATCTAACGCTGGGGGGAAAAGACTTTATTTATCTATTTATTTATTTGCAAGAGAGAGTGGGGGTGCAGAGAGAGAGGGACAAGCAAGCAGACTCCCTGCCCCCACCCCTGCCAGCCCCACTGAGCAGGAAGACGGATGTGGCGCCTGATCCTACCACCCTGAGATCATGACCTGCCTGAGCTGAAATCAAGAGTCAGATGCTTAACCGACTAAGCCCCCCCAGGTGCCGCTAAAAGCTTAACGTTTTCACAGAAGTTGCCAGGCCACGTAAGAGTGTGGGTTGTCTCGGGTGGGATCGTGGCTGACTGTGGTTTCCATCTTTATGCCTGGGTGTCCTGAGAAAACTGTCTCTAAAGGACGGCTACCATTATTTATGATCTTGAAGAAGGATAGCAGAAGAAAAGCTTCCGCACAGATCCTCCCAGACAGCTCCTTCACACACGTGATGCAGCACTGTGGTCCCAGCCCTGCTTGCTTCCCCAGGCCCCCGGCGCTGCTCTCGGGAGCTCCCCTCCATCATGAGGTTCTGTCCATTTCGATCTCTCTCCCCATCGTTGTGTGAAGGAGTGTGGAGGTTCCCAGAGGCTCCACAGTCAGGATTTATGCTCACGCATGACACCCTGTCCTTGGCCCCAAGTGCACTGTGGTCACCATCTCCCTTTTAGATCCCATCTCTTGGAGGGCAGGGAATAAATCTCACTCATTCTCAGTTCCCTGTTTCCCTCCCTAGTGCCCAGCACAGGCTGTTTTTCTCTGTTTTAAATGCCAAGGCTACTGTGGACTCCTATTCATCCTTCAGAACCCTCCCTGAATGCACCCTCAGTTCTGAAGCTTCTCTGGTTGTTCCTGTCCATTCTGTCCATCTTGTAACCTTAGTACCCAGCACGGGCCAGCCACAGAGCACAAGCCGGCTGACGTTGTCACATGGCGTTGGCCCGGGGAAGTCTCTAGAAAAATCTGCTGACCAGAGAATAGTGAGTGACTCTACCCCACCCAGCCTGGACTTCTTTGCCCAAAGTGGCTCGCTTGGGTGCCAGGACTTGGCATTCATTGTTGGAGCTCAGCTGCAGAGCACAGAAAGCACCCGCCCCCCTCCACAGTGACGTGAGCTGGGTGGTCTCTGGGTGGGTCCCAGGAGGAGCATCTGTTTATAATTGGCAGCCCCGGAAAGATCCAAGTCCCTGGGAAGATCTTTAGCAGAACAGCTCATGTCTCGTGGGCTCCATGTCTTGGAGCAAAGTAGTATGCTGAGTTGGTGCCTTCCTGAGAAGGAAGAAAACACGCCCAAGACCGCAAACCATGGCAGGGTGGCGGGGTGACAGGATGGGGGTGTGGGTCACCATTTAGAGGGTGCACAGCTCTCCTCCACTCTGAGCGCCTCCAGTGGGAGGACATTAATTAGGCATTAATTAGAATCCAGCCTTGTGGACAGACGAGAATGAGCAAACAGCAAACTTCAGTGTGGCCAGGAAGGGGTGGATGAGCAGAGCGCAGGTGTGTGGACAGGTAGGGCCGAGAGAGTGAATGCGTACTCTCCAGGGTGACTTAAATTTTGAGTTTTCCCCTCTTTCAGAGTCCTGTCCATTTCCAGAAAGAGATCCCCTACCTTTTGGGTAGAGTGGCCTAGAACAGGCTCGGGAGCCAGACGGGCTGGGCTCAATTCTCTGATCTACCACTTGGGAGTCCCAGGAACTTGGCAAACCCACGGAGCCTCTCTATAAATCAAGGTCATTAATTTCAAAGGGTGGCTTGGGAGATGTAGAAAGGACACAGTCAATGTTGGCTCTTCTTCTTCTTCTTAATCCAAGAAGAGAAAAAGCCCCACCCCTTGCTTGCAGACGATCCCACTATCCCCCTGTAAAAGTGTAGTGATCGAGGCCACAGTGGCCTGGAAGACCCCAACCGGGGCTCGGCTGCCTTGCTTCTAGCCACAGCCTGACCGGGGGCAGAACCGCGGGATCTTAAAGACCTCTCCGTTTCTCTCTTTCCCCCTGACTTAGACCTTCCTTCGTCCACACCCCTGGCCCACGAAGGTGGAGACCATGGTCAGTGCTGTCCGACCTCTCAGATGGGCTACAGGGCGCCCTGCAGGAAGATGTCCCGGGAGAGGTTTCCACACCGAGCTCTGGGGACCCTGAGGAATCCGGGAAGGAGCCTCGAGGGCTGTTGAGGGGTGGGAGGCTCGGGAGGCAGGGTCCCAGGGTCCCAGCCCCTTCCCGCTGGCCACGAAGAGCAGGGCCACGTTTTTAAAGAAAAGATTTATTGATTGATTGATTGATTTGGGGGGTCAGAGAGAGAGTCTTAGGGCAGACTCCCTGCTGAGTGTGGAGCCCAACACAGGGCTGGGCGCCACGACTCCGAGATCAGGACCTGAGTGAAAACTAAGAGTCGGTGGGAGCTTAACTGAAGGCACCATCCAGGTCCCGAAGAACAATGGCACTTCCTTTTTTTTTTATTAAGATTTTTGTAACGTATTCATTTGAGAGAGAGAGTGAGTGAGAGCACGAGCAGGGAGGAGAGTCAGAGCAAGAGGGAGAAGCAGGCTCTCCTCTGAGCAGGGAGCCGGACGTGGGACTTGATTCCAGGACCCCCGGATCGTGACCTGAGCCGAAGGCAGAAGCTGAGTCACTTGGGCGCTCCCGTTGGGGTACTTTGATTCATCTTCTAGAACAGCCATTTCTACAAAGATTCTGTTGCTAAAAATAAAAAAGTTTGAAGGCTAGCGGTCCGGGTCCTTACCCCTTCCTTCTCCGGGACAGAAGCGTTTTCTTAGATATGAGCCCCAGTGGGCTGTCTCTAGCTCCCACCCACTGGGAGTGCCAGCCTGTGCCCCCCACACGCGCACCCAGCCGACCGGCCCTTCTTCCAAAGAAAACGTTTCCAAATAATGACAGTGAAAAAAAAAAATCAGTGACAGTGATGGGAAACCTCCTAGACACATTTTGGACTTTCTCATCTTTCCACCTTCCCTTCCAGGAGCCCCGTTTCCACACTCCTCACATCCCTGTCTGTGTCTTGCCCTTAGGCTCCTTACCCGTGTCCCACCTCGGCCGCCTGACCCCGGAGAGTCAGAGGTGGCGGAAGCACCAGGCCTCTTCGCTCGGGACACAGGCTAGAGGTGGCTCCCCCTTCCCCTTCCCGCACAAGAGCTGCCCAAGTGACAGGAAGGACAGCCTCGCGCTGCCTTTGTTCCCTGTGCGGGCCTGCCGAGAAGGTTCTGGATACGACTGGCTCGCTGCTAGAGCGGACTATTACAGAGCTCCTCACATGCGATTAAGGCAACACTGTCCCCTTCCTGCAAGTCCCTGACCATAGCCTGGAGCTGGACGGACTTCCTGCCTCCCGGTGCTGTCTGGAACTGGCCCTCGGGCACCACGGGGATCACCACGAGCGTCATGAAGGACCCCTGCTGCAGTCTGTCACCTAGTCCTCGGACAGCTCTAGGAGGGAGGTACTGTGTCCGTTCCAGGCCCTTGAGAAGAACGGTTGCTCACAGCTGCCCTGCGGGTCGGTGACAGCATGACTTGTGTCCCCCAAGAAGGCACATCCAACTCTGATCCCTGATACCCACGCGCTGGGAAAAAGGGTCTTTGCACATGTAATTAATTAAGTTAAAGCATCTTGAGATGAGATCACCCTGGATTAGGGTGGACCCTAAAATCCAATGACAGGTGTCCTTATAAAAGAGACAGAGGAGAGACACACAGAGAAAAGAGGAGACTCCTTCCAGGCGGCAGCCACAGAAGTGTGGTCCTGGAGAAATGAAGGCAGGAGCCTAGGGCCACCTCAGGGCTGGTGGAGCGGAGCCCCCAGGAGCGGGTGGCAGCAGGGACGGGTTGAGGTAGAGACCAATGACACACGGCCCTTGACCACTGGGACCAAGAAGATGTGTCTGATCCATAGATACGGGGCCGCTGGAGGCTGGGTTTTTAGGTTCACAGCAAAACTGAACAGAAGATACAGAGATTTACCCCCGCACCCACTCCTGCACGGCCTCCCCATTACCAACGTCCCCCACCAGCCGATGAGCCCGCGCCGACACATCCCCGTCACCCAGAGTCCGTAGCTGACATGAGGGCTTACTGCTGGCTGTGTACATTCTGGGGGTTTAGACAAATGTTTAATGACATCCTATCCGCCCCCTGCAGTCTCATACAAAATAGTTTCACTGCCCTCGGGCTGCCTGGTTCAGTGGGTTAAAGCCTCTGCCTTCGGCTCAGGTCATGATCTCAGGGTCCTGGGATCGAGCCCCGCATCCGGCTCTCTGCTCAGTAGGGAGCCTGCTTCCTCCTCTCCCTCTATCTGCCTGCCTCTCTGCCTACTTGTGATCTCTGTCTGTCAAATAAATAAACAAAATCTTTAAAAAAAAAAAAAAAGAGTAGTTTCACTGCCCTCAAAATCCTCTGTGCTCCATCTGTTCGTCCTTCCCTCCTTCCAACCCGGGGCAACAATGACCCTTTTAAGGTCTCCACAGTTCGGCCTTTTCCGGAATGTCATGTACTTGGAATCACAGTACACAGAGCCTTCTTCAGATCGGCTTCTCCCACTTAGTAACACACATTTAAGGGTGTCACCATGTCCTTTCATGCCTTGATAGCTCAGTTCTTCTCAGGGCTGAATAATATCCCACTTTCTGAATCCCTTCACCTACCGGAGGGCATCTCGGGGGCAGGTTTTGGCAGTTACGAATAAAGATGGTATAAACAGTCTTGTGCATGTCCTTGCTTTTTTACTTTCCAGATCTCTCCCAGAACCTGGGACACCCATGTCCCTTCGCGATGGAAGTCTTATGTCCCTGAGGATAGAGGGCACCTCCCCTCCCCCCACCTTACTTCCCACCTGCCAAGAGCCACGTCTTCTGCAACTGTTTGGAAACAACATGTGACCACGGGGCTGAGTCCCCTCTCATGCCAGGGTTGGTCCCTGTGAATCTCTCGGGTTCCGGGACCACTGGGAAAACCTTCCGGTGTTTTCTCGAGGGCTGACTCTCCAGAAGAGCATAACGTCTCACCTCCAGGCAGACACTCAGGGCTGATGGATGAGCCTGGCCCAAGGGCTGCACCGCTTTCTGTCTACACTTAGACCACACTTGGCAAAACCCAGGGGTGTGCAAACTCGGGCCAGAAGTATTAGCTGAAGCCCCATGACCTCAGTTCCTCCCTCTGGACCTCCACCGGGTGGAGAACCCCACCTAACCTTGAGCTGCAGGTGCTGAGAAGGGGGGAGGGGAGAGCCAGCTGTGTTCGCACAGTATACATCCTCAGTAGTACCAGCCTGAGAAATGGGACCAGAAGTGCCGTGGATGGACAAAGCTCAGACAGGCCGAGTAACTCATGCAGGCTGTTCTACCACAGGTTTCAAAGGGATGCTGCAACCTAGACCCCAAAGCCAAGCTTCACAAAGCCAAGCTCCCTGTCCTGACTCACTCACGCACACATTCAAGGGGGATTACTGAGTGGTGACTATGCACCAGGCAGTGTTGGAGGCCCTAGAACACAGCAGGACATAAGTTCATCCCGCTCTTCCGGCATTTGCTCTCCTGCGTGTAGGAGGAAGATGGGAACAGTGAACATAGGAACAAGCTGACTATGTAATATATAAAGCAGGCAAAGTGCATGGGAGGAACAGGAAGCTTTGTAGGGGGGCTGAGTGGCATGATCGTGGGGTAGGAAGTGGGGAACAGGGAAACCCTCTCTGGTAGGTTAATCATTTGGGCAGACTTGAGGGATGTGAAGGAGGGAATGACGCAGACATCTGGGGAAAGAACCTTCCAGGCAGAGGGAACAACCAGTGCAAAGGCCCTGGGGTGGGAATGAGCTCAGGCTGTTGGGGGAGGTCCAGGGGCAGAGCTGAGTGGGACACCCGAATTTGGGAACTGTAGCTGGGAAGGGTGTGGGGGGCTGTGAATTCTATTCCCAGTGAGAACCGAAGTCCTTCTGAGGGTCGTGACCAGAAGGAAGACAGCCTCTGACTTGGATTTCAGAAGCAGTTCTTACTGCTGGACCGGCGTTTGGAATGCGGGTGGGACCAGAGCAGTGGAGGGGGGTGGGTGTCAGGAGCTGCTGTCCACAGGCAGACAAGAGATGAGATGAATGAGCCCCCCCCCCCATGCTGGGACAGTTGGGGAGAGCTGGTGGAAGAGGAGGGGGATGGGACTGGACTGCCAGAAGAGGGGTTCCAAGAGGCCCCCAGAGGGTTAGGCCTAAGCAAATGGAAGAACGGTTGTCATTCCCCAAGCCCCCGAGCCTCCCTCTCCAGGAAAGGTCGGCTTTGGCAAGTCCCAGGCATGCAGGGAGAGCAAGATCCCGACTCCCATTCCCGGTCCCTTCCACTTGGAGAACACTCCGGGAAGCAAAGTGCGGGGGAGGGGCGGCGGAGAGTGAGGGAGCGGTTCCAGGTGGCAAGGGCAGCCTCCCCAGGAAGAGGGTGCCTGGATGCCAGCCAGGCCGGCCGGCGACCCACCTAGCGCGCCGCTGGTAAACACACCAGTTTCCAATAACAAAGCGTAAGGAGCCGCCAGCCCGCTCTACGCGCGGGGAGGCAAGTCTGCCTCACATGATGGGGCGAGGGGGGTGGCAGGAGGGGGCGGCAGGAGGAGCCGCGGGCGAAACCTCAACGGGTCTGGCAGGAGGCTCCAGGAAGTCTTTCTGAAAGTGGGCCCGGGGGCGGGCGTCGGGTGGGGGCCCGCGGGGGTCCCGGGAGGGGGTGGGACGGGGCTGGGCCGGAGTCCTGGGTGGGGATTGGGCCGGGATCCGATTTGGCCGGTGGAAAAGGAAGGGAAAGGGTAGGGGAGAGGAGTGGGAGTAGATGGGGGGGGGCGGGGCTGTGGTCCCGGAGGTGAGGAGGGTGAGGAGTTGTGGAGGGGCGTCTGGGAGGTGTCCAGAGCGCGGCTGGGGTAGGGTTTGAGATGGGGGGACCAGGATGGGCTGTGTTGGGGTGCGGGGGCGGGGATGGGGAGAGGGTAGGGGAGGGGGGCCAGGTTGGGGATAGGGGTGGGGAGGGCCGGGATGGGGTGCGGATCGGGGTACTGATGGGGAGCAGGGCCAGCTTGGGGACGGGGACGGGGACGGGGTGGGGGGGGATTTGCGGAGGATGCCGGGCTGGGGATAGGGGTTGGGGCTTGGGGGAAGCGGGGTGGGGGGAGGCGGGGAGGAGGCCGGCTTGGGGTCGGGGCAGGGGCGGGGGTGGACGGGGTCCCCCTCCAGCCGCAGGGACCGCCCACGCTTCCTCCCCGCGGCCCAGCGGTAAACAAACCCCTGACGTCAGGGGCGCCGCCGCTGGCCCCAGGCTGAACCCGGAGCTGTAAATGAGATGCGCGGTGCCAGCAGCCTCCAGGCCGCTAGGCCTGCGCGCCACACACGCTCGTCCGCGCCGGCCTGAGGTTACCCCAGCTGCACAAACGCCACCAGACATTGCAACACGCAGCCAGTCTGCTGGCCGCGGCGTGAACCCTCCGCCGCCCCCCCACCCAGGCAGGCACCGGCCCAGCTGGAGCGCAGCCTCCCTCCTCCGGAGGAGCATCCCTGGGGGCTGGCAGCTTCCACCCAGCTGGGGTCAGCCTCTCTGCTGGGGACCCCATCCCCTGCCTCCTGGGGGGGAGCCTCCAGCCCCGAGGGCTGGGCCTCTGGGGTCAGCTTTGGGTTTTCTGTCCGACAGATTGGGGGAAATGCCTGCCTTGGTGCACTGCCTTCTGGGAAGCTCATCCCTCTTGAAGGAAGCAGAAGTGCTGGGGGGCTGAGGCCCTTCCTCCGGGTGTCAGCAGATGCCAGCGGGTCCCATGGCTGCCCCCCAGCCACTCCCCACCTCCCCTATGAGCAGAGGACCGCCGTGGATCCCAGGGAGCTCCCAGAACAACCCTGGACGGCTTGCCCTTGGCAGCGCCAGGTGTCCGAACTGCCATTGGGAATGGAAGGCAGTTTGACTGGGGCCGGCAGGCCGGCAGTGTGCTCTGGAGTCGATTTGCTGTGTGACTTTTGGATGAGTCACTTGGCATCTCTGGGCTCCACCATCTCCCTCTGGGGGAAGCGGGGAGAATCGAAACTGGCCTCCCTGTGCTGGGGTGGAAAGGTCAAAAGTTCAAGAAGCCCTCATCAGGCTGACGCAGAGCCTGACCCAGAACTTGGAGCCACCCAGAGCCACTGAGGCAGGGCCTTTCCTCACCCACCTACCAGACTTGCCTTCTGGGTTTACTGGGAGTGGTGGTGGCTGTGGGGATAGACGGTTCCCCCAGGCCCAAGGAACCCCCACACTGGCTCCCCTACTCGGACCCCACTAATTCCAGTCCTTGTGGGGCTTGGGGGAAGCTAGAAATGACCGCAGATGTTTAAGAAGGACCCCAGGAACGCAGCAAGGCACAGCTTAACAGCAGCTTCCCCATCACTGAAGCTAATATTTCAACCTCTCCCTCACATCACCCTGTTTTATGGCCTTGACAGCATTTTGTCACTGTCTGAAATTTTAAGTTAGTTCTTTGCTCCCCAACACACACATTCTAGAATGTAGGTTCTCAGGATGAATTCCCAGCACCTGGCGCGGTCATCAGGTGCCTGCAAGTATGTGAATGAATGAATGAATGAATGAAATAAATCATGGCTATCACGAGGACCGGCCACATCATTTGTGGCGCCCCACGCAAAATATAAACGCAGGGCCCCCTAGTTCAAAAATTATTGGGAATTACAAGACAGCAACAGCAGGAATTTCAGAACAGGACCCTCCTGAGTGTGGGGCCCTGAATGCTGGCGCGGGTGCCACACCCACCCAGGAAGCCGGCCAGGGCCATTCCAGAGAGGGTGCCCGATAGCAATACCCAGCGGTACTCAATGCCAAATCACTCCTCACCCAACTCCTCAGCCTCAGTTTCCAAATCCAAAATCTCCAAAGTCTGGTTTTTGTTTTGTTTTGTTTTTTCCTTTTAATTGCATGCATTTAAGCATGTCCTCAAGGGGCTGCAGACCCCAGCTATGGGCCCATCTTACAAATGGGCCACTGAGGTCCTGGAAATGTCAAGGGCCTGGCCAGGAGTGGCAGAGCTGGGAGACCAATCCTGGCAAGGCTTCTGGGAGCTACCGGTGGAGATGAGAATATGGCTGTTGTTTTGGAAAAGAAAAGGCAGATTTTTTTCACTGGGGTATCTCTTTCGGCATCCCCTTCCCTCCGAACCAGACATTGGAGGTCCCTGAGCTCCTGTGCCCAACAGCACACAGCTGCTGTCCCAGGAAAATCTCCAGCTAATTAAGCATTATTTATGGACCGGCCTCCTGAGGACAAGCTTTAAGTTACTTGCAAGCTATGCCAAGGTAACTATCAATCCTACAAGCTATTAATTAGAAATTGGTTTAATCTCTGCAGGACGAAGGTCAAACGCCGTGGAGTTGACCCTTGTGGCTGGCTGGCATCGTGCTATCAGGTGGCGGATCTGGGCCGGAGGGCTCTGGGGGACTCGGGGAAGCGGAGCAGCGGACACCGCAGCGGGAATCGGCCTGGCCCAGGATGCTGGGAGCAAACTTGCGTGGGCCTCACGCGGCCCAGGAAGCTGGGCAGAGGGGTTTCCCCGCAGCACTGAGCCCTGCACAAAGTGGAGAATTCTGCCGGAAAACCAGCCTCCCCTCACCTTCCAGGAACCCAGTCTGGTCCTGCACTGTGTAAATATCCTTCTGTGACTCCCTAGTGCTCTCCCCGTAAGTCCCAACCACGCGGCACCACGGTCACCAAAGTCCATGAGGGGTTCTGCGATCTCCACCTCCCCAGGGAGCTCCCCCACCCCACCCCGGCCTGGGCACCACCAGCCTTCCTTCTCCAGAAGCCAGATCGCCTGGCCTCCAATCCCATGACCAGGGGAGCTGTGTGACATGAGGCGAGGACTTAGCCTCCCTGAGCCTGAGTTTTCTCATTCCAAAAATGGGACAGGAATAGTTCCCACCTCATAGGGTTGCTCTGAGGAGCAGACGAGATTGTCCCTCTCAGTCACTTCGAGTACAGGAAGAATTGTACCGACAGCAAAGTCAGTCGGCTTGGCAAGCCCTCCCCTGTGCCCATCGCTGGCTCCCACCGTGGTTTGCCCATGCAAACACGCATCACACCTATGGTCCCTGAGGGCCCCTGGTCCATTTCCCCAGCTACACTGAGGCTGGGACCCAGAACCATGTTTTTTCCTTGTCATGCCCTCCTGACCCCTGGGACGTAGGACAGTCCCCTGCATATGTCCTTCCCTCTTATCAAATCTGCCCCCAGTGGAAGCCTTCTGGGTTGACCACCCAGCGAAAAGAGTCGATAAAAGTCCCCTGTTTCTGTTTTGCTCTCCAAGGGCACACCTTACACAACAGACTGCCCCAGTCACAATCCCAGCCCCTTTGTGGCGGGAACTGTGACATCTTCCATCCCTGGTGACTCTGGGGGGCCCTTGGAACAGATCTTTGTACTCAGCAGGTGTTCTGGGCGGGGCCAACCAGCATTTTCAGGCCACTGCCAAGCATACAGGACCAACTCTGGGAGTCCTCCCAATGGCCCCCAGGGGAGAGAGGTTGGGATCACCTCTGTCACTTTGTGGGTGAGAAAGCTTCCCCAGGACACCTGGTCCTAACCCCCAGAATTTGTGAATGTGTTACTTTCCGTGGGAAAGGAGGATCAGGGTTGCAGATGGAATTAAATTTGCTAATCAACCCACTTTGAAATAGAAAGATTATCCCGGATTATCCAGGCGGGCCCAGTAAAATCACAAGGGGCCTTCAACCTGGACTAGGGGGACAGCAGAGGGGAGTAAAGGGAGGATGTAAGCAGGGAAAGCCTGGCCGTGAAGATGGAGGAAGGGGCCATGAGCCAAGGGACACAGGGGACTCTGGAAGGCGAAAGGGCAAGGATAAAGATCGTCCCCTAGAGCCTCCGGGAGGAATACAACCGGACACCTTGACTTCAGCCCAGTGCGACCCGGGTCGGACTTCTGACCTCCAGAGCAGGAAGAGCATAAATGCTTGCGTTTCAAGCCACGGAGGGGGCGGCAGGGTTAGAGCCCGCACCGGAAGCCCCGGCACAGAGGCTGAGGGACTTGACCAAGGCCAAGGGCCAGAGGGGCTGTGTTTGAAACTCCATCTGTCCACCGCGGTGGGCGCCCGGTAGGCTCCGTCCATTAAGTGTCCGGCTCAGGTCTTGATCTCAGGGTCATGAGATCATGAGATCGTGAGATCGAGCCTTGCACTGGGCTCCATGCTCAGCAAGGGGTCTGCTCGTCCTCCTTTCCTGTCCCCAGGCCTGCCCTCCCCCCAGTGTGCGGGCTCGCTCGCTTTCTAATAAATAAATTTTTTAAAAAATAAAATAAAAAAGAACAGTCCTAAAGAAATGCTTTCATAGAGAGCAGGGGAAGGTCGGAGTGAATAGTCCAACACTATCGTGAGCCTTACCGCCGTGACCAGCGCACCAAGTGATTCTGTGCTCAGGACTTTCTCTACATTGTCCCACCGAGTCCTCATTTTGCAGATGAGGAGACTGAGGCTCAGACGGGACTCGAAGCTTGCCCGGGGTCCCTCGGCCATGTAAGCGGAAGAGCCAATGTAAGACGTTTGGTGCGTTGGTTTTCGAGCTTAGAATCTGAACGACTTTTTCTACTGGCTGCGGCAGCTAGAACAAATGGACGCGGGTGTGCGTGCAAACACACGCACACACGCCCCTCCCAACACACAGGCTCGAGAGGTGCCCCCCCCACAGGACGATGGTTCTGCCAGGCCAGGGGGTGCTTGGGGTCCCTCCCCCTCAGCTGGCTCCGCGGGCCTGGAGGAGCCACTCTGCTGCCTGGGGAGGTGGATGGGACTCCCCCTGTGCCAAGTGAGAAGCAAGGACTGGGGGGGCGGGGCCGAGGGAGGCCTGACATCATGTGGGCGTGCCTGGCAGGACTGCCTGCCCGCAGGAAGGTCGCACTGCCCTTTGTGGTCACGCCGGCCAGCTCCCCTTGCTGACCTGCCTGCGAGGGTCAGAGCGGGCTGAGCGGGCTGGCTGAGCTCTCAGAGGACCCTGGTCCTGGGAGTTCATTATCTCTAGGACCCCAGAGACTCTTCTTCCCGCCCTAGAAGGACGCAGTACAGGCTCCCTTCGGCTCACCTGCCCGTAGCCAGAAAGGAGGGAGAACTGACTCCTCACCCCCAGGAAGACACCACCGAGAACAGTGACCCGGCAAAGGAGCTTGAGTTCCTTTCCTATCAGGGTGGCTGGAAGCTTCTAGAGAAGGTCACCAAGAAGGTCTGTTGACAACCTGCTAGACCCTCTTGACTGGCTGCTCATTTTCCCTCTTTGTGAACTACACCCTCTCTGAGGGCAAGGAGGTTTCAGCTCAACCCTGAAAGAACCATTTTGTCCTTTTAGCTCCTGAGTGTCAGGTAAGTGACCTGATAATGTCTGCAGGACCAGACTTGGGAGGACTGGCTAACAGGTGGGCCTGGATCTCCTGGAAGTTTCCACTTGAGATGACTAAAAGCTGGACTGGTCCTTCCCCAGAGAGTCCCGGACATCTGCTCCCAAAGCCCTTGCTCCTGGTGACAGCACTCTCACTGTCCCCACGGCAGCCCACCTCCCCACTCTCAAACGCTGTGACTTGGCTGGGACTGGTCCACCCCTGACTCAGAGACAGGCCTGTGACCCATCGCTGGTGTCTGCTTCAGGCGCAACCCTGTCACAGCCAGGGAGACTCAAGTCCCCTTCTGGAGTTGCTGAGCAGACGATACAGGTCTGTCCCCTGGACTGGGAGCTGGGGCGGGTGGGGGGTGGGTTGGTATTTAAGGCAGCAAGGGGCAGATGTGAGCAGCCCCGTCGCAGAGGAGGCTTGGCTGAAGAGAGACCGAACCCTGACATCGCTGTTTGAGCCCCTGAAGCCATGCCCGGAGGTAGACCTGCCCACGGACCTTTTGGTCACAAGAGTCTAAACCCGTCTGAAGGGCACCTCCAGACCCGCCATCAGGAAAGCTGTGGTTCCTGTGGTTTGACTCATTTAGACTGTCTCACTACCAAAGGCACCGGCACAGAGTCGGCTAGACACTGTCCACAGGACCCGTTCTGTTCCATGCAGGATTGGCCGAAGAGACACCAACACTCAGTGATTCGAGAGGACACCCTGGGTCGCTTACTAGATGAGTGATCGCCGTTACTAACCACCAGAGTCCTGACCAGCAGAGAGAGAGAGGATGGGAACAGCACCAAGGCTGGACCTCCCTGTGGGGAGTGAATGACTTTATGACCTCCACAGCGCTCAGAACGGGCCTGGGCCCAGCACGTCCTCAGTCGACACAGGCTCTCAGGAGTAGCACGGGTGGGTCAGGCCTTCGCTCAGGGAACCCCCGTTTATTAGGCGCCTACCCTGTGTCGGATACTGTGCCCGGCTGCTGAGGGGCCCTGGCGAGTAAGAAGGCCTGTCCCCTGCTCCCAGGGCCTCTCCTGGTCTTTCGGAGAAGACCCGTGGCCACAAGCAGCTGCAAAGGGGGCCGAGTTGCCATGGTAACCTGTGACTTTGGCCTCACCACCGCCCACCCCCGGCCATTTGAGCTACTTGGATGCAGAGGGGAAAATGACTGCTGTACCCACGGAGGGGAAGCCGGCAGGTTTGCAGGGGAGTGGGCAGCGAGGAGCAGGGCAGAGGCCCAGCCCTTGGTCAGCCTCTACTCTTCAGCCACAAAAGGGCCCGCATTGGGCCACTCCTGCCCAAGAGGAAAGGGACGGCCATCACCAAGCATCTCAACAGGACTGGAGGCCTCAAGGAGGAGAGAAAACACCAGGTTTTAAGCCCTCCCTGTGGGAAGAGAGATCCCCTCCCACTGTCTCTAAAAAAAGGTCACGAGCTGAAGTCACTGAGGGTTTCTGCGGCTTGGGCAGAGGGACCGCCTTCCTGGGGAGTCAGAACCAGCACGGATCCGACCAGCACGTTCTTTGCCTTTTGCCCCCCAACCCCCACCTCGTGCCCAGCAGAGCACCTGGTACACCAAGCAAAAGGTAAAGAGCTATGGTTGGGGAGTGTCCACTGTACCCCCCGCACTGCCCCTGACTCCCCACTCCGTCTGTCTCCCTCCGTCCGTCTCCCGCTCCCATTTCCTGCAAATGATGGACTGGGAGTCACACATGTTCCTCGCACATGTTACTTCACGGAATCTTCACAGCCTTGTTCCTCAGATGAGGGAACTGAAGCCCAGAGACATACAGTCCCTTGTCTGAGGTCACACAGCAGTTTGCTGGGAGGCCCCCTACGTATTTATGGGATTGGATTTAGGCACGAGTGCTGCGGCCAGTGGGCTGGCCTGCGCCTCTCAAAACACCGTAGCCGCTGTGACATGGCTGGGACGCGGCCCGTGGATCAGCTCTGGGGCTGGGGTGGCCAAATCACATGACTTCAGGGCCGGAGGCTGAATTTGGGAGGCCATCTCAGTCCTGGTTGAGAAATTAGGGTTTTTTGTTGTTTTTTTTTTTAAGATTTTGTTTATTTGAGAGAGAGAGAGAGAGAGAGCACGAGAGGGGGGAGGGTCAGAGGGAGAAGCAGGCTCCCCACCAAGCAGGGAGCCCGATGCGGGGCTCAATCCCTGGACCCTGGGATCATGACCTGAGCTGAAGGCAGACGCTTAAAGACTGATCCACCCAGGCACCCCAGTGAATAAAATCTTAAAAAAAAAAAAAAAGACCCGAAGATTGATGACCCAATGAAGACCAACCAGAGAGATGGGCACATCCCGAGCGTTTCCTAGAACAGCTATTTTTAAACTCTATTTTTTTCTTTAAAGTAATGGCATTCTTTCAAAATGCACACAAGAATTTTACATGGAATTCAAAAGTATTAAACAGAACGACGTGAAGCTGATCTAGTTAAGTGGTGGTGGGGGGCGCCTCTGAACCCTATTTTTCACACCTTCCTACCTTCTTGAAACCCCTCGGATGCTCTGGAACTCAGTCTGAAAACTGGGTCCTAGAGCCTTAAATAGTATTGGGGTCTGCCTTGGGGGCTGCGGGGCCCAGAGGGGCCAGAGGCCTGTAGAATGAGGCCTACAGATAGGACACAGTGATCTATAAACACTTCCCCAGGAGTATGTTTCAAATGTGGACAAAGTAATCATATCACTCATGATCAGAATGCTTTTCCAGCCGCTTCCCTGAAAGGCCACTGAAAAGGGAATTCAAGGTTGCGTTCCCCAAAGCCGGGGATGGCCAACCGAATCAGAACGGCTTGGGCCGGGTGGCCCGTTTCAGGTGACCAGTGTTGGCATTAAGCCAGCAGGCCACAAATCTGTGCTGTCCCCCGGGCTTGGCTCTGGCTTCTGAGTCACAGGACCCCAGAGGGGCCCCTGCCTGTGCTGTGAGCTCTAGTCCTCCACTGGAATCCAAGCCCGAGGGACTTAGATGGACTTTGATTAGATCTAGCACCAAATTTCTTAACCTGTGGCTGGGATAGGCATCAGGGACATCCAAAGACCCCATAGAAGTTTAAAAACATATGTTGTGTGTTCTTCTTAGGAGGGGGGTTATACCTTCTTCAGGTCCTCAAAGGGGTCTACAAACAGCAAAAGATGAAGACTGACTACAACTGCCTCAGTTGTCACTTCCTTCAAGAAGTCTTCTGAGATTTCCCCTAACGCAGTGATTGTTCCCTTCACCGTACTATCAAAGCTCTGGGGCACTCGGGAGGATCCAGCTGGGTGGCCTCGGGATTAACTGGAAGCTTCTGGCACTCACTCTTCCTGCAAGGCTGGCCCCTTGCATATCTGAGGTGTTCCCCCATGAATGAAGTTCAACCGTGTTGCTGATTGTTTAAAGCAAACTCTGATAACCACAGACTCCCCTAACCCTTTGGCAAGCATCCCGTTCTTTGTATGCAAATACGGTTACTCGTGCTTAAAAACTATTTCTGTAAAGGGGACGTGAACTCTATCCTACGCCCATCCTGCTGACTCCAGTACAGCTTACCAGTCCTCTGTCCAGTCCCCTGAAAAGCCCAGCAGAGGAATGACAGAACCTCTGAAGGCCACTGGGGAGGTCAGGTGGAGAAGGGCTGTCCTCTTTTGAGCCTTGGCTGATGGGGCTGGTATCCTCTCCATCTGCCCCTGCCTGGGCCACTGTCCTCCCTGAGGTCACTCTGCCAATAATGATGCATGAACCCTAAAGGGTGGAAGGGACCCAGGGGGTCGCCCAGAACCTAACCTCCTCCCCAGTGCAGAAATTCTCAGCATACTCACTTAAAGAGCAGCCTGCTGGGTTGCAGAAAGTTCCAGACGGCAAGCAGGTGTTGCTGGGGTGGGAGCCCCATCTCCAGCCCCGAGCCCTCCCCACGGCCTGGCGCGGCTCACCATCCCACCTGGACCAGGACCCTGAACTCAGCCCCCACGGATCTGCCACCCAACCTAAGCCATGGCTTCTCATCCTTGTCATCCTGACACTGCTTCCTGGACACCCTCCAGCTGCTCAAGGACCCTCTCGAAGTGTTGACCAATACTGACCACAGTTCTCCAGAAGCCCTTCCACCAAGTGGAACAGAAAAGTGTCTCCTTCACTCTGGGCACCAATACATTTGCTTTTATTTTATTTTATTTTATTTTTGCAGGGGTGGGGGGAGTTAATCTTTATTACCATTAAAGTCATCTTGCTGGGGCTGGCTTATCTTTCCAAAGCATCAGGGGCTCTGGCAACCTGGAGACAGTTGTCCCATCAGCCCAGAGTGCCACCAGGAGAGAACCTCGTTTATGTGCTTCTCTGCGCCAGCTCCCAGGTCTAGCTTGCTGAATCGGTGAACCAGTCTGACAGAGTCACCATCACCTGAGGTCACCCTCAGGCTGGTCAGCATTCTTTGCCGGAGGCTTCGGCATGAACAGATCAGGACCTGGAGGAGAGCAAGTCTCCCCAGCAGACTCCGAGGCCCGGGTCCCAGATGACTCCCACCCACCCCACGGAGGGGCACTCCGGCCCAGATCCCCCTTCGGGCCGATTCACTTCCCTTTGTCTGGAGAGAGGGGAAGACATCACCAGCATCTTCCAAATCCCTGAGCTCGGGAAGGCTCTCAGAAGAAGGCAGGGCAAGTCTGGTGTGATGTTCTCAGAGGGGGCTGTGGAATTCTGCACTGGCCTCCTAACAGCCAGTCCCCCCGCCCCTGGCCTGACAACGCCTCCCTTGCTCCCGGCAGCCCATGATCCTGCTATGGCTTGGGTTAGATCCCTCACTCTCTGCTCAAAACACTCCAGGTGCTCCCAGCTTCCCTCAGCCAGAGCCAAAGTGAGTCCATGAGATTGTTGATTCCCACCTGCCCGCCCTGCTCCCCACCCCCCAGCTCCCCCCTACTGGCCTTGCCCTGCACCATCCCCTCCCCCACACTGCACCCCTGCCCTGCCTGTAATGCTGCTATTAGCTCCTTCCCCCCCCCATGTCCTCTCCGTCTGCTTTGCCTCTTCCGTTTTCGCCTTAGCACTTAATAGACCCAATGTGCTCTTTTATGTCTCTTGTTTATTATCTGTCTGTCCCCCTCACTAAACTCTCTGCTGTTTACATGGCTGGGGATTTTTGTCTGCTTGGCTCATTACTGTATCGCCAGTGCGGTATGGGGACAGAAGGGGCCGCCCGTTTGTTGAGTGAATCAAGGAGTGAATGGATGAACGAATGAATGAGTTCCCGCCCACCATTCATTTGCGAGCCAGGTCTGGTATTTGGCCTCTCTTTTTGGGAATCCAGAGTCTTCTTTTTTGTTGGCGCTCAAATCCCTCCTGCGGTTGTCTGACCGTGGACATGTGTCCATCTGAGAATGCTGGTGTCTAAACAGATTCTCTTCTCTCCTTTTCATTTGGCTTTAACTTTTCCTGACCTTCACGGGTCATCTGAATAATATGTTTCAAATGTTTCCTTTCAAATATCTTATATACTTGATGTATTTTTAGACTGTGTCTTTTGAAGGCAACAACAAGGCGAGCCTCTTCTAATGTTCTAGGTGCGGTCACGCTTTTGCCCAAGGATAAAGGAGAATATGTTGGGTCTGGAATCATTCCTGCATCGATGCCCAGAACACTGTGGGATTCTGATGGGGGCGGCAGGTTGGGACAAAGTCCTTCTGGGACAAGTTGCAGTGACTGTTGACACCCAGAGAGCTTTCCCAGGTAGAAAGAGACGGCCAAGGGCTACCTTCTCCTAAATCTGGCTGAGATCATTTCTCAGTGATGACCTTGACAATTAACAAGCTGGAAATGAGGCAGGGAAAGTAACCATTAGGATAGAGAGATCAGAGGGGTCCATTCAGCGATCAGAGCCAGAGGCTCTGAGAAGCTTGACGCCCAGGAGAGCCTGGAGTGTAAGCGAGAATTCACGGACAGGCTATAGACTGAATGTGAACTTGTGTAGTAAGCATGCTCTAAAGCCCCAACAGACAATTTGGTGACTTTAGGATAAAAGCTGGAAGTTCTCCTTGGTATGCTAGTTGGGGAATTGGGGCCCATCAATGCCCTGGAAGCTACAGGTTGAAAATATTATCTCCTATAAGAGTTGAAATAAACCCATGGCCGACAGCTGGCTGTCGGAGGCTGAGCAGTGGGAATGAGCCTCCCATCCACCGCAGGCACGTTTCCCAACATTGAGCTGCTGCTTTTTCTGTCAGTGGCATCTGAGTAGTAGCAAGAAAGGCTGAGAGCAGCAGGAAGAATCAGTCTTACCCTCCCAGCTCGGGGAGCTTGGTAATCCTGCTTTCCTGGGATGGCTAATCGTGCTGCGAGAACTTTAAGGCATGCCAGGATCTTAGGGGTCATTGTGGCCTCTCTCATTTTATAGGTGCGCTTCTTAGCTGCTGCCCAGAGAAGGTAGTTACTTTCCTAGGGTTGTAGCGGAGCTGGGTCTAGGGAACCCCACGGAAGCTGGGCCACAGCTGGTACGGATTCAGAGTTCTGGGCCTGGCTCCCCACGGGAAGTGGGTGGGGCAGTAAGAGGGAGGTGTTGGCCCATTCATAACATGCTCCAAGTGTAAGGCCCATTGTTTGAAACCCAAGGTCTTGATGCCCCAAGCTGAAACACTTTCCCTAGATGCTGCGGGTAGGACAGGTGGCCTACCTTCTTGCTTCAAGCCGCCATCCAATGGGAGCCTGTTCGTTTTCCCAGAAATTTCTAGCCGAGTCTGCGTTCAGGAAGAGGGCAGGGGAGATGGGCCATTGCCATCTCCCATAGCACGCCCTTTTTGGGGACCTCCGCACATCATTGTTTAATGAGCTATTTCGTGCTGGTGGCTCTGGGTCCCACAAGAATCCCTGTCTGGACCCCTGTCTGCTCTTCCTCCTTTTTCCTGTTCTCACCCGAACTGGCCTGACTCAGGGTCTGAGATGCCTCCCCAGCTCCCCATCCCATTCTACGATATCGTCCTTCTTTGCCTTCTGCCTCCCTTCCCTGATTCCAGGGGGGGCACATAGTCTTTGCTCAGGTGTTTCCTTGCACCTGGAGTGACCTTTTCACATCCCTGCGACTTGGAACTCTTGTCTCAAATGCCATCTTCATGAAGCCTTCTGCGAGCCTCTGTTAGAGATTAACATCTCCGCTGGGCTCCCACCGTGTAGTGTCCCTCCCCGCCCCCCATGAATGAGCAACTCAGGCCCATTTAGAACCTCTGACTGTCATTGGAAGTAGGGATATGGGAGATGTGATTAGTTAAGGTTCATTACTGATTGAGGCTTCATGACCCATTGCTGGTATCCTTATAAGGAGAGCGCAGAGCGCACAGAGTCGGACAGAGACAGTGATTAAGTCCCCATGAGGACGCAGAGACTGGAGAGGTCTCACCCCAAGCCAAGGAGCTCCAGGAGCCTCAACAACTAGAAGAAGCAAGGACGGAGTCTCCTGTCGGGTTCTTCAAGGGAGGGGGCCCTTCTAACACCTCGCTTTCAGATGTCCAGCCTTCATAACTCAGAGAGAGTGAATTCCTGCTGTAAATCATCAAGTGAGTGGTAATCTGTTAGGGCGGCCAGAAGAAACGAACACACGCTGTAATTTGCGCCTTGACCCTGAGCTCCCAGCCGTGTCTCTGGGTCTTTCTTCATCTTTGTTGTACCCACGCCCCGCCCCCCTCCAGGCCCAGCGCTGTGCCAAACGCCTGACAGACCCCTCAAGCAGGTTCGGTGAACTAGACGGTCATCGTGGCATCGATGGGCCTGGACCTGCCCCAGCGTCAGGAATGGGAAGGAGGTGGGACTTGCTGGATGGATGGGGCGGCACAGGATTCACAAATCGAGGTAAACGGCTATAGTTCCCAGCTCACTGCTTCAGGAACAAGACTCGCGATCCGCACATTGTAAACTCAGACCAGCCAAGCAGATGCAACTCCGAGCAAGCTCTCATCCTGCCTCCTGGAAATGAATGGGTCCCTGAGTCCGGGCTGTACCTGTCCTTTATGTTTGGACTGGGCCCTCATTGGTCGCCCCTGCCTCCACGGGCCTACAACCACAGTGCAGGACTTTCACCTAGCCCCTTGCCTCATACCGGAACAGAAGCTGGAACAGCCACTGCAAAAATGTCCAAACCAACAGTCCACTTCTCCTGCTCCTTGGGGCCCCTGCTAAAACCCAGTCAAAGTCAAAGACTTTGGAGGCGGTGCCAGCCGGCTAGCCAGCCAGGAGCCTTGAGGGGAAGAGGGGGTAGGCCCGAGCTCTGTGGATACTTTCTTGGGAGGAATTCCAGGGGAGCACAGAAAACAAAAATAAAAATATTATAGTGGGAATAACCAAGCAGGAGCCTTCCGCTTGGAGACGCCTAACCAGGGCTGGCCTCGCCTCAGTTTACCTCAATATGTTGTGGGTAAGGACAGATGTCTCCAACTTTCCAACTCCTGGAGCCTTTGTGACCCTTTAAGAAAAACACTCCTTTGGGTCACCTTTGCAGCCCAAGGCACACCCCCACCCAACAAATATTGCCAAAGATCATTATGGGGAACTGGGTTGTCGCTCTTTCCCAAGGTGAACTGACATCTCTTCTGGGTATGCCGTCTGCTGGCAGAGGCTCTGGCCTTCCTTACTTCTTTCCCTTTGGGGGACATCCCCCTCCAGATCCAAAGCCACCTAAGTCCAGGCTGGAAGGGTTCTCAGAATCAGCCTCTCCTTCTGACACAGGCAGGAGGACAGTGATCTGTGGTTCAGCAAGTTCACCTGTCTCACTAGCATCCCTGCAGGCTGTGGCGGGTACCACTCCACGACCACCCTGAAGCCCACAGTTTGCACAACGCGCTCAGCAGGCCCCCCATAAACTCCCCACTCCACAATATGGGGCCCTCTGTCCCCAAGCCCAATGGGCCCCCAAACACTCCAGGCTCAGGATCGTCCCAGGGCCCTCTCCACTGGCCCCAGACGGACTCAGGCAGATTCCAAATTCCCCACCGTGGCAGCAAGTGGAGGGCTCATTAAAAAGTAGCTTTAGTAATTGGTCAGACAGTTAAGAGTTATAGGGAGCGCTCTGGTTCATCCTGAGGGCTGATGACTAAACCCAGTATGAATGGCACTGAAGTTTCACAGGCCCCCATGGATCCCGTTTCTGGAGACCCGGTACCAATTTGAGACATATTTCTAAATGGCCCTGAGTTCATTCCCTGGAAGAGAATGTCCTTTCCAAGTCAGGAAGGACAGGGTTTCCAGTGCGTGAACTTGCAGGGTGTCCCTCGGCGCTATTTTACTAAGCCTCCCCACCCCCAGCCCTTGCCGCCGCCAATGGCATATACTTCTTTAATTTAGGATTGTTTATAGTCAGTCAAGTTTTTCCAGATTGACTAAGAGAGTTCTTCGTAAGCCTGCTGCAGCCAGTTACAAAAGCAGTAAAAGAGACCAGGACTTGGGCCAGCTGGACGAGTCAGAAGAAAGTTTCTGCGGGACGAAGACAGCTAAGGAATGACAATCACACGCGACTGTCCCCAAACCCACATACCCCTACAAGGACACCTCCAGATCCCCCTCCACAAAGGGCTTTGGGGAGCCCTCGGATGGGGCATCACCCCAAGGAAATGAAACTGCTGAGAACAACAACTACTTCTCCTTCCTCCGTGGGTGCAAGGGTTAAAAACACTTCCGAACGACTCTTCCAACTACAAGGTCAAGCAGCTGTCCAAACCACCCAAGGAGAAGCAGGAGCCAGGGACAGCCGACTCCGGGGCGAGCAAGGCCACCGCGGTCCCCCTCTCCCCCACGCTGGCCAGGCAGGGGAAGGGTTAATCGGTCATCGGCTTTGGCTGATAGTTCAGGCTCCAAAGTTCAGTCCCAGTCTGAGCCACCCCTGAGGAATTGTAAATCTCAGGGCAGTATTTAACAAAACAAAAGCAACCTGGAATTACAGGCAGGTTTGCTTTTCTACAGTACATATTTACTTAATCCCCTAGGTATGTGGCTCCCTGTCAGATCAGCTGGCTTCTCCTGCCCTTTCACCCGCAGCCGCCCCCCACCCCCCCCCCCACAGTTGAAGTTTCAAACTAATTCCCTGTTTTTGCTCTTCCTTCTCACAGGGCCGGCTGGAGACAGTCCTGCCTGCCAGCCTCCAATCTCTCTCTCCTTTGCTCTAGTCACCGGGTGAGTCAGCCTGGCTTGGGTCAGAGCTGGGTGACAGCCGGCTCACCCTCCCCACTCTCAGGCACCAGGTCTGGGAAAACCAGAGGAAGAGATGCTGTAACCACCAAAAAGCTAAAGGCAGCCCAGGGGCAGGAGGGCCCTACCCACAGTGCGGCCACCTCCTCTAATGGGGAGGAATCCCCTCTGGGGTGTATCTGGGGGGAGGGGGCAGGGTTGAAGGTGAGAACAAGGGCTCTTTATCAGCTGCTGGTTACCGCTGTCCCCCTCTTTCTAGATTTCCAAACACCTGGGCGTGGGAGTGCTTGTCAGGCCCGGCTAGACATCCAAGACCACTCCCCTTTCAAACCCAAACCGAGTATCCCCCCTCTTCGTGCCTCCAGAGCCGCAGCCGCCCAGGTTGGGGCTGGGAAGCGGGTTGCCAAGGAAAATACGAAGCCAGCTAGCAGGCGGCTCCCAGCTCTACCCAGGAGCGCACACACCCTGCACTCACCAGGGTGGTGGCAATGAGGGGAAGGCGACGGGGGGAAACACACCACCTTCCTTGGGGAGGGAGGAATGTGGAAAGTGGGTGGGTCTCCTCGGTTTCGGGGTAGGGGGTGAATGGTCAGCCAGCCCAAAAGGAGCGGAGCGGCTCCGGACCTGCCAAAAAAGACAGTCTGGTGCCCGGGAAATTTACAAGGTGAAACCGACTAGCTCAGCAGTCGCGGGTGGCGCCGAGAAGTAGGGTGGCCGGCGACTGTCCCGGGCGCGGGTTCCGGGCGCGGGTTCCGGCCGCGGCAGCAGGTGGGCGTCCCCCGCACCTTCAGCCCCCACCCCCCGGAGTCGCAGTGCCCCGTACCTTTCTGGCGCCGCGTTCTGCGAACTCGCGAGCGAGCTGGCGCCCGATGCCTCTCCCGCCTCCGGTGATGAGGACGTTCTCCCGCGACAGGTCCCGCAGCTTGGCGGGCAGCACCAGTCCGACGGCTGCTTTGGCCACCAGATAGATCATCTGCAGAGGGAACACCACCAACGCGCCCAGCCATTTCCACACCATCCTCCGCGCCGCGGAGCCGGGCAGGGGGGCGAAACTCCCCGGACCGAGCAAAACAGGAATTAAAAAAAAAAAAAGAAAGAAAAAGAAAACACCCCAAACAATAATAAATAAACTGAATGAAGGGGGGGGGGGAGGAGCGAGGCGTCCCACCTGGCCACTCTTGAAATCACCTCGTCCCAAATGCAAAACACCGGGTGAGAGGAAAAAAAAAAAAAAAAAAGAAAAGAAAGAAAAAAAGAAAAAGAAAAAGATAAATCCTCCTCGAGAGGAGAAAAAGCGTCTGAGAAGGTTGGGACAGTAAGAGGGCTGGAGGGGAAGCCGGAGGTGGAAAGTTCTAACAAGAAGTTTCTTGCCCCAGCAGCCGTTTCGGCTGGGGAATTCTCAGGTAATGTTTACAGGCTGACCGAGGAGTTTAGGCGGCGGGGGGGGGGGGGGGGGGGGAAGGCACCAACCACACGCGCGCACCCTGCTACAGTCCCGCGGTTTCAAAGTGCAAGATTTAAAAAAAAAAAAAAAGCCGTTTCCAAATTGTAGCGCCCCCCCCACCCCTTCTCCAGGGGGGGAAAAAAAAAAAGGCGGTGGGGGGGAGTGATTGGAGCTCCCAATTTCAGCCCGCGAAAGTCTCCCGACTCATTGCTATTCTTGGGCTCAGGAAATTGCTTAAACGCGATCTGATTGCCAGCAACGTGCAGGAGAAGTGGGGGGTCCGGGTGTCAGTTTCTTTACGTGCATGGCTCGCCCTCGCGCGCGCTCGCTCGCTCCGGCGCTCGCCCTCCCTCTCCCAGCAGAGGCCGGGAGTTGCCGCTCGACCCGGCTCCCTTTCTCTCCCTCGTTAGCATTTATTGCCTTCTTTTTGTCCTTTCCAACTTGGAGAGGGCCCGGGAGCGGAGCGCGTGTGGATCGGACGCCCTCGTCAGCGCCGCCTTATTCATTCGCTCCCCGGGCAGCCGCGGCGCGGAGCGAGAGGGCTGCCCTCTCCTCCACCCCCCAGCCCCCCCATTTTTTAATACCCCATTAAGTCTGATTGACAGTTAAAGTTGTTCCGAGGCTTCACTACCGTTCCTCTGAGTGGCTGCCGCGGCCTCCCCTCCCCCTGCGCAGTGCGGGGCGCGCGCGCGGGCGCGCACACGGGCTCGCTCCGACTCGCGCTCTCCCAGGCTGGCTCCCCTCTCTGCAAGCCGGGACATGCCGGCGGTGTCCCTGAGGGCTCGCAGCAGTAACTCGAACACGCTGGAACCGACTCCTGCGAACCGGCTCCCTCCCCGAGACCTTCCTCCCGGCCCGGGCCGCGGTCTCCCCTCCCCGAGCTGGGGGCGCCCGCGGGGCCAGGTGCCGGGTCCTGCGCGCGGGGCAGGCCCGGGGGAGCTCGCGCGCGCTTTGATCCAACCAGGTGGACCCGGGGTTATTTCAGGCTATTTGGTCAGCCCCTGCCTCCAGGTAGGACCAGGAAACCGCTCCCGCCCTTTGCCCAGACGCCTTCTGTCTTCGCTTAGGCTGCACTTTCTTAGTCTTGCCCGAGCCCTTCTCGTGGCTGGGGGCGGGGAACAGCTGGGGAGCCGGATTTTGCTTTGAGAGGCGGGGGTGAGGAGGGTTAAAGGAACCTCTGCCCCCAAGGTGCCAATAAAATCCCCATAAGATTAGCTGGGAGCATATTTATTGCTCATCTGGGGTAGAATTACCTTGACTGACAGCAATTTCTTTAATAACAAAAGCCTGTAAACAAGATGTCCTACACGGGAGCCCCCTGCGCTGGGCAGGCAGCGACTTCTGTCTTTGGGTCTCCTTGGGCTGCCCTAGCCTGGCACCCACCTTCTCACCTCCTGCCCTCTCCCCCGGGGAGAGCGTCTCCTCTGCTGCAGGGTGGGACCCTGCTATTTAGAGAGGTCTGTTGCAGGAAGTCTGGGAAGTGAGTCACACAAAAGCAGCTCCAGTTAGAAGTGCTGATGGGACTTGCCTCCCACTGCCCCTGACGGTCCCAGGCCAAGAGGCCGAGAGGATGAGCCAGGGAATCTACTCTGTAATCTGGGGCAGGAGTTCTCCAGCCAGGCTTGTTGGGGCGAGGAAGCCGGGCCTCACCCCCAGACCTTCTGATTCAGCAGGGCTGGGTGCCCTGGAATTAGTAGGTTGTTCAGTGCTCCACCTGGGAGCCCTGCCGAGGTGAGGTGCGGGTGAGGGAGTCACTGTCAGAAAAGCTGATCTGGGGGAGGGGGTGGCTGGGGATGACCTCCCGGCCCACCGCGCTCTAGTTCTGGGGAGAAGTTCTGCAGGCCAGGCGAGGATCTTCCTTCCAGGTGACTTGGGAAGTCACCCAAGTCACCCAAGAAGACCACTTGGGCTGCAAGAGTGGGGTTGCACAAGAGCTTTCAGAGAGAGCGTATCTTCGGACATTTAATCCTCCCACGGACCTTATAGAAGTAGCTCCATTTTCTGATTACCCAGCCAGAAACTAGAGGAAGGAGGGATTCAAACACCGACCTGCTTTCTCCCCCCACACTACCCCACTCGTGCACAAAGGGAGGAAGGTGGGGATGAGGCTCCCTCCCATCTCCATGCAGCCCCCCAAAAGTGCGACCGAAGGGCGGGCCATTGCCTTCCTCTGGCTCCTAGGCAGTGGCGAAGGGCAGGGCTCTGTCAAAGTGCCTGTGTCCTCCCACCTTGGAAGTCTCTAAAAATGGAAAAGAAATCCCAACCCGAGAGAGACAGGCCCTTTCCACCCAGCCACGCCTGGTGTCAGCCGGCCTGCTAAGGAGACGCTGGGGAAATCTGGAGCTGGAACCCTGCACGCCGCCTGTCGTCATCTGTCATCTGTTATCCTCGGAGCCGCCTAGTGGCCCGCTTGCCACACTGCGCCTCCAGGCTGCCCCTGCCACGGCCTCCGGTATTCTGCTCACTCACCAGCTCTCCTTCTGCTTCCAGATATTTCTCCTACGTCAGGGCAACACCCCAAGCTTAAAAAGGGCTGCAAAGATCATAGCCCCACCTCCACACGTGCCTGCTGCTTGACCCAGGAGACAACCGGCACAGAGATCTTAAGCCACTCATACACACTGGCGTGTTCACCTGTGTCCCCCGGTCCCCAATATGCTACCTGCCCCCATTCTTTTTTTTTTTTTTTAAGATTTAAAAAAAATTCATTTGAGAGAGAGCGAGAGAGCACAAGCAGCAGGGAGGGTCAGAGGGAGAAGCAAGCTCCCTCCTTGCTAAGCAGGGAGCCCCATGCAGGACTCGATCCTGGGACTCCAGAATCATGACCTGAGCCGAAGGCAGTTGCTTAACCAACTGAGCCACCCAGGCGCCTCTACCCGCCCCATTCTTTTTTTTTTTTTTTAAAGATTTTATTTATTTATTTGACAGAGAGATTTCAAGCAGGCAGAGAGGCAGGCAGAGGGAGAGGAGGAAGCAGGTTCCCCGCAGAGCAGAGAGCCTGATGCGGGGCTCGATCCCAGGACCCTGAGATCATGACCTGAGCTGAAGGCAGCGGCTTAATCCACTGAGCCACCCAGGCGCCCCTACCCGCCCCATTCTGATGCCAGCTGGCTGGAGGACCACTGGGTCCTGCTTATGTTTTCCCTGCGCGTGTCTTTGGGATGGAAGGCGGGCAGAAGGCAGACGGGAGGTTAAGGAAACAGAGACACAGCATATCCAAGTGACCCACGGAAGACCACAATGGAGGGTCCCCTTCCCTCTTCCAGCCATCAGCTTTGGGCAGAAAGCAGAATTAAAAGGAACAAGTCAGGCAGTCCTAAAAGGAGGTGGGGACTGGCTTCTGGCCTGGAAGCAGACCCCTTTCCCTACTTGTCCTACCTTCAGGATTTGGGTTTTGTGGGCCTGCTATCCCTGTGGGCCTCAGGCTTCTATTATCAGCTGCCCAGAAGGGTACCGTCTGTCCCCTCTTGATGACACCTCTCCCCACCTGATCCCCAGGAAGACAAGGTTGAGGGGGCACTGGGCTGGGGGATGTCTGGAGGGTCCCTGTGGCTTGGCTTTAGTGAGAAATGCATGGGACAGGATCCTCCCCTCCCGCCTCCCCCATCCCTTGTCCTCTGCTCCTGGTACCTCTCCTTCCTTAGTATCCTTGGGGGCAAGGGGTGGGGAAATTAACTCCAGGGTAAAGTTTGAAATTTCACATCCCAGCCCAGGGAGAGGGCCTCACAGCCAGCCACCGCACCCCCTCCCCACCCAAAAACCATGAAAGGAGCCTTTGTGGGTTTGCTGGAGTTGGGGGTGAGCTGTAGTCTGGAGAACTAACTTTTTCCATGACTCAGCTCTCCTGGCGCAGGGCGGACACAGGAGGTGTGAGGACCCAGCAGGGCATTTCTAGAACTGCCTTCCAGCCCAGAGCCAGCTGGGGAGTCGGGGTTAGAGGTGGAGCCCCCAGGACAGCCTCCCCTGAAACTAGCAGGGAAACTTGCTGGCCTTGGATGGGCTACCAGGCTGTAAATGTAATGTGTCCCTCCCCTCTCCCCCACTGGGTCCCCCATTCTTTACTTTACTCTCGGGGCCCCAGTGCAAGCATTCGACTGTTCATGGCATAAAGAAGAAGCAGAGAGCTGGAAATATAAATGGGCATCAAGCGTAGCCTTTTATTTATGAGGCTCAGAGAAGTCAAGAAAGACACCCAAGATCACACAGCGTGTAGATGGAGATGGGATTTGAACTTTGGTCGAATGCCGAGTTCTGTCTCCTTTATCCCCGGAGGTCTCTCACAGCATGTAGGATCACCTGGGGCTCTTGTCAACATGCAGGTTCCCGGGCTTCCAGCCTAGACTCCTGGAACCATCGTCCTGGGGTGGGGGCCCACAAGTGTGCAGGCCAGGCCGGAGACTGCGGAGCACCCAGTGTTGGAGAACCAGCCAGTGCTGTGTCTCCGTGCAAGAAAGCAAGCTGGGGGGGCAGAGGTGTTTTACACTCGCCCATTCAGTCCATCCAGCGGCCAACCCACTCTGGTAGGCTCCTCTCCCTGGGCTGCCCTGGACCGGCCTGGGGGCATGTGGGGTGGTGAGGGGCGACCGACCGGTCAGAAAGGAACAGAGCCAGGCAGCTCCGGTTCAAGCCCTGGCTCCGCCAGCCCGGCACGCCCAGCTTCCTCATTGGTGAAGGATGGACAATAATGAAGATACACGTAGCGACTCAGAAAATCCCCCACCAGGAGCTCGGTGAGAGGCAGGTCTTGTCTTTATGGTGGCGTGGTCCCCGCTTGTCAGGCCCTTCCCATCTGGCTGAGGACACAGTTTGACCCCGTGCAGAGAGATTGGGGGGCGGGGCGGCTTACATTTTGCTGTGTTCCTCGACCACCCTGGGGGCGTGGCTTCTGGACCGCCTGGCCAGGCTGCGCACTTACCCTCATTTCCTGCCGTTACTTTCTACCCCCCACATCCCCACCAGCACACTTTCTCTGGGACCTTTTCTCTTGGGCCAAGGTAACACCCATTTGTTTTTCAGTGTTTCTTTTAGCTCCTATGCTATTCCCAACCCTCCCCCCCGAAAGGCTTCCTAGCTGCCCCCTCCGTCCCCATTGTCCTTGCCTCAGCCAAGAGGGGCCCCGGGGTCTCGTCACTTGAACCCAGTATTTCCTTCCCTCCCAGCATACTCACACTGTGCCGTAACTGGTTCCGCATCGAACTCTCACACCAGACTGGGAGCTTCTAAGGGTAGAGGCTGAACGGCCCCCCTCAGAGGTTAATGGTCTGTTGTTACCATCTTGAAATTGATCCCTTTTTCCTTTCCCGTTTTGTAAGTGAAGTCAGACCTGCTCTCCCCCAGTGAAGAAATTGAGTCCCTAACACTAAGCCTCTGGAGCAAAGGTAGTGAAAGATTGCGTATGTGTATTCATTCATTCGTTCGTTCATTCATTCATTGACCAGCTGTTTATTGAGCAGCTACTGTCCCAAGCCTGTTCTAGATGTTGGAGAGACACAAGTGAGAAGGACAGCAAGGTCCCTGCCCTCAAAGGGCGGGCATTACTGCCTTGCCAGGAGGTGAAAAGTACAAGGGAGGAGGCAGGGAAGCGGCTCCTGCTGCAGGGTCTGGGCCAGCCCGCAGGGGACTGGGAGTGGACGCAGGGGCGGCGGTGGTGGCTGTGTGGGATGGCTCCAGCTATCAAGCAAAAATGGGTGGGCAGTGAGACCCGGAGGCTCTGCTGCCATGAACACCCAGCTCGGGGACCTCAGGGGAGATCCCTTCCCTCCTCCAAGGGACCCTCCTACAGAACAGGATTTTACCAGCGATAACTGGATGCAGTCCCGTGTGTGCACACATGCACACGCACACACACACGCGCGTGTGCATGTTTCACTTGCCCATTGGCGACTTTGCCCTGAGCAGAACCGGCTGGCAGCGTTGAATGAGGCGGTTGGATTTGGAGAACCTTGTGGTCTACTGGAAATCAGTGTTCCATGAAGTTTAAAATGGGCTGCCTTGTGTGTGTGTGGCGGGGGCATTTTGGGGAGACAGACACCTGGGAGGACAGGAACTGTGTGAGATGGCCCGCCAGCCAGGAGTACCTGCCCAGCCAAAGGAAATAGGACAAAACAGGCTTCAGACAGCAGAAGATCCCTGTGGGGAGGGGGACACTTGGTCTGCAAAGGCTGGAGACTTGTGGCTTAGTGGGTTAAGCCTCTGCCTTTGGCTCAGGTCATGATCTCAGGGTCCTGGGATCGAGCCCCGCATCGGGCTTTCTGCTCAGCAGGAAGCCTGCTTTCCCCTCTGTCTCTGCCTGCCTCTCTGCCTACTTGTGATCTATCTGTCAAATAAATAAATAAAATCTTAAAAAAAAAAAACAACAAAACCTAATAAAACATCCTTCTCTCCACCCTAATACAGAACACTTACTGGGTGCACCCCTTTCCTCCTTGGTGAGGACTGGATACATATATAAAAATATATATATTTATATATATATATACATATATAAAAAACCCAAACCAAAACCCAGAACAGATAGATGGCTTCTCTCATCCATGCAAACCTGTCCCCCACAGGTGAGTATTCTCTGTGGAGTTAGACCTCCCCGTCCTCTCCGAGGATGTGGTCAGCTCGCACAGGCGAGTTTTGCTGGTGGGTTCTGCGGGCTCCCTGGGAGCGGACGCTGGGACCGGCTGTGTTTACTCTGGCTGCTGGGGCTGGGTGGAAACGCAGGCCACAGCCAAGGCAGGAACGTGGCAGGAACACAGACGGGGTGGGTGTGGTGGTGTAAGCCGAGAAATCTTGGGCAGAGGCCAGGAGGGTACCCAGCGGTTGTTGCGTACCTCCTGCATCCAGGTGGGTCACATAATCCTAAATCAGGGCATGGAATACTGGTGTGAGGGTGACTCTGGGGTTGGCATGACTGGCTTCGAAACTGAGCTCTACCTACGTGGTCGCTGTGTGAGCTCGGGCTGGCTCTTTGCCTTTCTGAGTTTCTGGGTTCTCATCCCTAAAGTGGAAATGTTACCACTTTATGATGATGTCTTTGGAGAGCTTGGTACCTGGCAGGGAGAAGAGCTCAGTGGGTGTTCCTGTCCTTTGTCCTGGCAACAAGCCCTCAAGGATCTCACAGTCTGGGTGGGGCGCCGTGGATGGAGAGGCTGAGTGACAGGGTCCCCGTCCGTGGGGGAGGTGGAGGTGGGGGATAACTGAGTGGCAGGGTGTGATAAGCCTTCCCTGGCACCAGAACGGGCCCAGAGCCGGGGCCTGAGGAGCCCTCCATCCTTACTCCACATTCTGGAGATGGCTCTGTGGCCCATATAGCTTCTGTGGCAACAACTCGACTCGGCTGTCACCGTGATAGACATTATGTAAACAGATAATACATAAAGAGCTAACGATGTGCCCTCTCTCATGGTTGTGGCTGTGTGCCGATAAAACTTTATTTATGGACACGGAAATGTGAATTTCGTATCATTTCACACATCCTGAAGTGTCATTCTCGTCTTGATTGCTTTCCAAACACTTAAAAACGTAAGAACCGTCCTTAGACCCGCAGACTGTCCGTAAAAAGGCTAGGGCCAGACTTGCCTGGGGGACTGTAGTTTGCCAGTTTCTGCCCTCGACCACCGCCACTGAGCCAGCAAATGTCAGTCTTTCAGAGACCTAAGAAACACATGAAGTGCGAACCTCAGATAAGCAGAATCTGTTTTCTTGCCCTCTTTCTGGAAATGGATCATAAGGATTGGTCCCCCTTCACGTCCACTGTAAGAAATATGGAATCACTAGGGAGACGGAATGTACTGAGAAGTTTAAAAAAAAAAAAAAAAGCAGTAAGACATGAGGGTCTAGTGATGGCTTTAGGTCCCCACGACTAGCTGACTTTTATGGAATGCTCACTACGCCCTGGGTGCTATTTATAGACACTCCAATGCAGTATCTCATTTATTCCTAAGAGATCGGACACTGAGACCCCAAATGCTATCACTTGCCTGAGGGCATTTGTAGATTCTCAAGGAGGAGGTAGACCTCTCCGAGGTCCTAGTGCCTCTCCTTCGTTGCCTCTCAACAGTGGACCTGCCTTTGGATTTATTGCATCTCTCCCATTTATTATGAGAGCGATTTTTATTATGATGACAAAGAGAGCCCAGTCCCCTGTCCCCTTGGCTCCGCATATGCATCCTAGATACTCCAGACTCTGTTTCTTTTGCTGCTTCTGGCCGGCTGTGGGCGGGGATGCAGGGCTCTCTCCCGCCAGCTCTGGTTCCATCATTGATAGGCCTTTGCTTGGGCAATTACTTGAGTGTTTTTTTGCATGTTGCCCTCATCAATTTATGAGATACGAGTAGAGAAATAGACAAATGGAAGCTCATATATTCATGCTATGAAGATTATGTCTCTTACATATATGAAACTTAGTAAGAGGGGCACCTGGGTGGCTCAGTCGGTGAAGTGTCTGCCTTCAGCTCAGGTCATGATCCCATGATCCTGGGATCGAGTCCTGCACTGGGCTTCCTGCTCAGTGGGGATATGCTTCTTCTTCTGCCTGCTGCTTTCCCTGCTTGTGCTCTCTCTCTCTCTCTGACATAAATAAAATCTTTAAAGAAAAAGAAACTTAACAATAATCATTATTATTTCACTTTTTCCTGAGCGCTCAGACACAAGGTCCTGGGCTTTGTATGGATTTTGTCCCTTGGCTGTCATGACCACCAGCTGCCGGGGCACTGTTGCTGTCCCCATTTAACAGATGAGGAAACCGAGGTCCACATAGGAGAAGCAACCTGTCCCAGTTGCGCAGGCTTGGGTGGTGTTGCTGAAACACAGATGGGATAATCTGATCTTCTGGACATGGTGACTCTGTAGACTTCATTAGGGACTTGTTGAACTTAGGCCGGGGTGGTCAGTTATAAAGGAAAAGAACACACCCCCCCCCCCCACCGATCCCAAATCATATGCACACTATTGACGATATATACCTCGTTATAAAATTAGGCTAATAAACAGGGTATAATTAGGAATTTTATACTTTTTTTTCTTTTCTTTTTTTTTTTTTCAGCTCCCTGGGAAGAGAAGTCTGTCTTCCCACAGTTAGGGCAGTAATATCCTAGAAGCATTAGGATACACATTCATATCACCAGCACAATCTCACGTTTGGAAAGAAAAAGCTGAAAGTACGTACTCGTATTTATTCAGTTACCATTCGGTTGGGAGTTACTGTGTGTAGGCAGTATGCTACATGCTTCGCATTCATTGAATTTAATCTCGTTTAGTCAAAACAGCTCCTTTGAGGAAGGATCTATAATCCCCATTTGTAGTTGTGGAAATGAAGGTCAAGCAGCTCGGTCAAGGTCGTGGAGCCAATGGGCAGCAGGTACGGAATTCAAAAGTAACTTGGTTTTACTACAGAGCCGGTTGTCTCTGCTTCTCCTCCCTGTCTCTCTCTGTGTGCACACACAGACACACACATCCACACACAGGCACACACATCCACACACAGAAAGAAGGCAGCAGAGGAACACATCGAAACGTGGCCTGTGGCTGTCTCTGGATGACAGTAGGTGCGTGTGGTTTTCATCCCCTTTTTAGGTCTTTTTACATATTCCTAACACTCCCTAATGAGCTTCTGTTAAGAAAAATCTACTCGATCTTTTTGTACAAGTATCTTGTTTTAGAGTGTGCAGGATATGAGAGTTTTGGTGTGAGGCCACAGAACCCCTAACCATGGGCCTCCAAAAAAAAAAAAAAAAAAGCTCACAAATAAGACAGGGGAGCCAGAACCTTTGCTTCTTGGAAATGCCTAATCCGTCCTATAATACCTTGCTTTGTAGGAAAGTTCGGTGCATAAATCCCATAAAATCCCATAATGCGGAGCTGACGCTGAGCTTACCCAGAACAGAATCTGCTAATGATCACTGCTTGCCAGGAGCCTGCAGAAGGAATCAGACACGTCACAACCCCCGCGCCTGCCTTCCACCGAAACCTTTTCCGATTAGGGCCCTTTTCACGCGTTGATAAAAACACTTTGTTCAGATCACGTTGGCGGTGTACTGAGGTGCTGCAGGGTCGGAAGGGGCCGAGGCGAGTCCTGAAGTTTGGGACCCAGGCAAAACCACAGGTTTGGAAATCCAGCCAGGACGACCCACCTCCCCCAACCCCCTGCCTCCCTGCGGGGACCCGCCCCCCTCGGAGGCTGCTGCTGTGGGTGAGGTTGGCCATACTCCCCGGGGGGCCAGGGGTGGCAGCTGGCGGTGGGCGCTGCCCTAACAGAGCCAGACTGACTCCCAGCAAGACTGTTGAGCGCTCTGTGCTCCCACTTCCTCAGGCTGAAGACGAAGGTGACATTAATTACCAGGCGAGGCCACGTGATGCTCTCGATAGGTGACCTTCCCTTCCTCCCCTCTCCTGAGCATACCGCCTCCCTCGTACCTACTGCTCAGGTTTTCACACTCAGGGTTTGAGGAAAGTTTGTGAACTGTAGGTCTGAAAAGACGAACAGAGAAGTTGCAAAATTGGGACTAAAAATTCCCTTCACTCACGTGTTAGCTAACATTTTATGGTTGTTTCTATCCATGCACCCAAGTGTCTGTCCGTCCGTCCATCCATCCATCCATCCATCCATCCACTATCTGTATGCCTTTTTTTTTTTTTTTTTACCTGGGATTACATCACAAATCCAATGCCTGATAGTTCCAAATACTTCATGTACGGTTCTTAAAAATAAGAACTTTCCACCACATAACTACAGTACTTTTAAAAAATGTATCTAATTTATTTATTTGAGAGACAGAGAGAGAGAGAGAGTGAGCACAGAGGCCGAGGGAGAAGCAGGCTTGCTGCTGAGCAGGGAGCCCAATGTGGAACCTGATCTCAGGACTCTGGGATCATGACCTGAGCTGAAGGCAGATGCTTAACCAACTGAGCCACCCAGGCGTCCCCAGTACCCCCCCGCCCCCGCCCACTCCAAAATCAGGAAGTCGACATCGATATGATGCTATTATGTAATAATCTACAGGCCTTATTCAGACTTTACCACTCGTGTCACTAAAATCCTTTATAACCAAAGAAAAACATTTTTAAAATTTTCCTAACCTGGGAAGCAAGCCAAAGGAAAACGTGGAAGTTAGTTGTCATGCCTCTTTTGACTCCACATTCTGGTCTTCTACCTTCCTTTGATTTTCATGACCTTGACATTTTGGAAAAGCACAGTTTGCTATGGGCTGAGCTATATTCCCCATAAATTTGTATGCTGCAACCCTAATGCTGATAGCACAGAATGCAATTGTGTTTGGAGATGGGACCTTTAAAACGAGGCTGTGAGGGAGGTCTTTTTTTTTTTTTCAAGATTTTATTTATTTATTTGACAGAGAGAGGTCACAAGTAGGCAGAGAGGCAGGCAGAGAGAGAGAGGAGGAAGCAGGCTCCCCACTTGAGCAGAGAGCCCGATGCGGGGCTCGATCCCAGGACCCTGAGATCATGACCTGAGCGGAAGACAGAGGCTTAACCCACTGAGCCACCCAGGCACCCCTGTGACAGAGGTCTTAATCCAGTCTGACTTACGTTATAAGATGAGGAAATCTGGGCACACAAAGAGACCCCGGGGATGTATGTGCAGAGGGGAGAGATCATGTGAGGACACAGGGAGAGGGTGGTGCGGGGGAGGGAGGAATTTCCTCCTTCTCTCTGGGTTCTTCTAGCTGGTTTAGGAATGAGATCGATACCAGGCAGATTAACAGGAGATAAAACCAAAGTTTTATTACATGTGCGCAGAGGCCCAATAATGAAACTGAGACCCGATGACCAAGGCAGTCAGTCTTCATATATTTTAGACAAAGAGATAAAATTGTGAGAAATTGACAGGATAAATGAAAGCGGGTGTTTGGGAGCTTTAATTAGTACGGAATTCTAAGCAAATTTAGGCTGAGACCCTAGATTAGGAAAAAACCGAGCAGGGTCTGTTTCTATGGTTTTCTTGACTTTAAAGTCCCTATCTCTGGTGAGGAGGATGTCTTTTTGCTTAGTACAGGGAAGGTGTTTCTCAAGTGGGATATTTGTGTCCTGCTCTCAGGGGGATGGATGAGTATCTGAGTGTCCTTGTGCCTTGTTGTTTTCCAAGGGAGCTTCAATTCAAGATCATCAGGATGCCATTGGGGAACATTTTGGGGTGGCCTGCCTGGGCCCTTACAGTGTCCTCCTCTGATACTGTCCTGGAAGCTCACATACAAAATGCTGAGCTGGGGACTGGGGAGGGAGAAACTGAGTTAGTCAATGAGTGGTAAGAGATCTGCAAAAAGAGGAAAAAACATAGATCAGAATGAGGATGAACCAACAAGAAAGGACAAATCTGAGTACCTTTCTGCACACCCCACTAAACCAAGCCCCACTCTGGAAATCAATCAGTCCAATATAATGTCTATGTTTAATTTACCTGGTGAAAAATATTCACTCTTTCTTTTGACAGACTTAAGGGACATGTTACTAGGCTGGTTTGGTTTACACAGAGGCAACATTTTCCACTGATGATTGCATAGGCTTCTCCTGGCCAGACAGTTGGTGTATCCAGGGCACGCCGATTTCAGAGAACCATAGGGGCTAAGCTGTTAACTCCTGACTGGGGTGTTGTCAAAGTTTGCACAGTGGTATTGAACTCTTGTTCCATTACCAGACAGAGAGTTTAGGATTACCTTTTCTAATTTGTAATCTCTGAAATTTGGGAATAAGACTTTTAGTGCACTAGAGACATTGGAATTTTGACCTCTCCATGGCTTTTCTAGGATTCTTCAACTGGCACATTTGTGTGGCATCATTTTATGAGCAAATGAGCCCGTTTGCAGTTCAGCTGGCATTTGGGGTGGCGTGCTTAGTGAAGGAAGGAGCCAGGCATCCAGCACCATATCATTCTGACCACTTAGGTGGGAACATTCTATGTACTTAGTTGCCACATGAAATTTGGAAAGACCAGGGCAGTTTATAGGTAAGGTTAGGCTGAGACCTGTAGCTTTCAAAGTCTGGAGGGTTCCATGACCTTTGCCACTGCTAATGTTAACATCCATCTAGCTCTATTCGTCATGTGGTCCTGTCAGTCTCTGAGAGCAGAACAGGTTGAGAAATAGCTGATGTGGGAGGCCTATGGTTGGTTCTGGCAGCAAGAAAGCTTATCATTGTCACCCAGCCAAGTCCAGAATTTCGATCCACCCAAATATAGTCTGTGGTGTTGGGCAATCTAACGAAGGGGCAGCCGAGATACCCCATGTCATACAGGGCTGATCTGCAAAAACATTTGGTGATTTGGCAAATGTCTGTGCTGGTTATTTTTAATCTCCTTGCTAACTTTGAAGGTGCCGTTGTCAGCAGCAAGACACAGGGTTTGCCTGCCGCAGAGTCCTGGTCTACCTCCCAGAAGTCTGGGGGCACGTCTGTCTTCAGTGCAAAGGGAAACACTTTCAGCTCTTGTTTCTACTCTGACCAGGGACAGTCCTTAAGCTTCCGTGGAGATTTTCTGGGGCCCAAGTAACTCTCCGGGGAAAAGGCAGAGTGTCGTTCTCCGGTCGTGGATACCATACCCGTGGCCCATCCATCTTCCATGCTCAGCCTTCCAGGTGTCACATCTGCAGGAACGAAAACTGGTTCGGGTTCTTCGCATTATCTGAATGCTGAAAGCCAACAATCAGACTGATTAGCTACTGTGGCCGGCTTTGGAAAATGGCCTGAAGGGGGTGTTCCATTGGTGCCCCACCTGGTGAAAAGAGAGAGTCAGTAAGAGCAAGACAGTTTGGGAAAAGCTCATAGTGCAGACTTAGGAAGAGGGGTAGAGGAGACCAGCACTCCCCAGTCAGCCTTCTATTAAGGGACTTAACCTGTGACAAACTATTCAAAAGAAAGTTGTTGCTCTTAGTATCACAGAGCCTGTAAAGCAAGAAGGGTATAGGAGAAAGAGAAGTTTCTTGGTCTGCGCTCTTGGGAAAAGGGTCTCCAAGGTGGTGCAGTCTGCTTCTGGGACTTGGGGCTTGGTGGTGGAAATCCTTGTTTTCAGGTCACCTGTTAGGGCTGTCTCCCAGTCGTCTTGTGGGTCTACTTTGGTTGGTGCAACGTGCATGAATCCAGGAGGAGTTTTCTTTTATTTTGATGGCAGTGTAGGGGCTCAGGAGCACCCCAGAGGGTCCTTCCCAGCAAGGTGATAGAGCGTGCTTTCTTCTAAAGATCTTGATGTACATCTGGTCGCTGGTCGAAAGGGGTAACCAGGCTCACCGGGTGATAGAAGGCACACCTCTTCCGCTGCCGGTGTTAGGCTGGGGGTATACCAGTCAGCCTTATGCAAAGTTAGCATTAGATTGTCCCCTTCATCCCTGAATGAAAGGTTTAGAAATACCATAGACACTGCACCACCGAACATTGTTTCAAAGGGGATCAAGCCATATCTCCTATTTGGAGAATCCCAGATCTTCATAAGGACCAAGGCTAAGGTTCTGGCCATTTAAGACTGGTTTCTTGACAGATCTTCCCTAAGTTCCTTTTTCTGTCTAGATGTTTAGGTTTCCTTTGCCCTGATAATCGAGGCTGACATAGGGTATGAAATTTTAATGAGCTCTTCTCCCCCCACAATTCTTATAATCAGGTGATTTGTCTCTTTGCTAAAGCGAGTACCTTGGTCTGACTCAGTCCATAAAGGAACGCCAAAGCAAGGAATGATCTCAGGTATTAATTTCGTAACCATTGTGACGGCATTGGGACATCTAGTTGGATAGCATTCCATCTATCCACTAAGCCTGCAGACAATAATCAAACAATGAGAATATCCCACTGCTGAGGGCAAATCTATAAAATCTATTTGAAATGCCAAAAAGGGCAGTGTGGACCAAAAGGGGTAAACTGAGTTCTTCCAGAAATCTTGGTGAGATTTCCAAGCAGCGCACTAGGAAATAATTTGGCCAGAAATTTTGTGGATGCCAGGCCAAAACCAATGGTCTTTTAGTTCCTTAATTACCTCCTGTTGGACACATTCCCCTTTTGGTGAGCGATAAGTACAAGGCAAAAGGTTACAAGTGGCTAGGGAGTCTTTTTGGCCCAGGGTAGAATAGATTGGATATTGTTCTGCATTCTTATGGGCCCAAGAGTCCTTTTCAGATTGTCATTTGGGTCATTTGCCTGATAATGAATAATATTACTCACGGGTAAAGGGAGAGTTAGAAATTGAGCGAAGGAAGGATAAGGAGATCTATTTTAGGCTGCTGACTTAGCAGTTCTGTCCACGTTCTTAGTAGGACAGAGCAGTGAACAATGACAATTCCAGAAGGGGCTGAATAGCTCCTAGCAGGTCAGCCACTACATGCCCATTAGCAAAGGGAGTGCCCACAGAAGTTAAGAATCCCCGGGATTTCCGGGACGCCTGGGTGGCTCAGTGGGTTAAGCCTCTGCCTTTGGCTCAGGTCATGATCTCAGGGTCCTGGGATCGAGCCTTGCATCCGGCTCTCTGCTCAGCAGGGAGCCTGCTTCCCCCTGCCTGTCTGACTACTTGTGCTCTCTCTCTTTCTCTGTCAAAAAAAAAAAAAAAGAATCCCCGGGATTTCCGGATTTTGCCAACAGCACAGCCGACTCCAAAAGCTAACGTGGAGTCTGTGCACGTAGCAGCTTTTCCTTCTACCAATATGTGGGTTTTAGTTAAGAGCTATGAGTTCAGCCACTTGGGATGAGTTTACGGGGGTCAAGAACATGCCTTTAGGGTTTTATGTGCAGAAACTACGGCATAACCAGTTATTATGTTCCTCTGGAAATTTCGTTTACAGGAGCTATCACAACATAGAAGTACATCTGGATTGTCTGGAGGGATGTCTGAGAGTTCCTTCTGTGGCTTTGAGACCGTGTCTATGGTTGTCAGGCAATTGTGGAGAATAGAGAGGGGCTCTCCAGGAGCATCAGGAAGGGGGGGAAGGCAGCTGGATTTAAAGGTTACCCTGATGGAAGAGGATGGGTTAGTCAAATGAGCTTGTTCCTAAGTGGTCTGTTCCCATATAGAAAGGTGCTGCGTCCTCTGAACTTGTAAGCGAACAGACGTCACACGGGAAACATACAGGTGGTGGGGACCCTTGGCTTTGTCGATCAAAATGCCAGCTTTAGCCACTGCACGTAGCATGGGAACATCTGATGCCATAGGGTCTAACTGGCATAAGAAATAAGCTGTAGGGGCGCCTGGGTGGCTCAGTGGGTTAAGCCTCTGCCTTTGGCTCAGGTCATGATCCCAGAGTCCTGGGATCGAGCCCCGCATCGGGCTCTCTGCTCTGCAGGGAGCCTGCTTCCTCCTCTCTCTCTGCCTACTTGTGATCTCTGTCTGTCAAATAAATAAATAAAATCTTAAAAAAAAAAAAAAAAGAAAGAAGCTGTAGACCATGTCTGAGAAGCCACCGTTCGTCCTGGAATGTTCATAGCAATGCCATTATTTTCATGGCAGTAGAAATGAAACGGCTTGTCAAAATTAGATTTTATACCCAGCCAAGAGCCAGGGGTATGGACAGAGCTAATTTGAAGGCTTCTGGAAAGGAGATTCATGGCTCTGGAATCCTGGAAATAGACTCTAAGCTGATATCAGAGAGAATAAACAGGCAAAGGTTTAGTAAAATCCACAAAATTAGGAATTCGTTGGTGGCAGTGGCTGGTGGTTCCTGAAAATCTCCAGAGCTATTTTCTCCTTTTGGGGAGAAGGGTGGACAGAATTGACTCCAGGTGTTTTGGGGTGAGCTTTTGAATGCCCTGAGAGAGCTCACATCCCAAGTGGAGAACGTTGTCGGCACTCATTGGAGTTTAGATCTACAAGCTTCATGGCTTCATCCAGCTGGTGTTGGCAAGAAAACGGTAGGTCTAGAAGAGCTCCCTGCTTGGTTTGACTACAGAGGTCATCAACCTATGGTCTAGGAATGTCTGAAGCGGGCTGAGTTTGATTACAAAGCCTTGGAAAATATGAGGAATTAAAAGGTGCAGCATGGGACGCCTGGGTGGCTCAGTGGGTTAAAGCCTCTGCCTTTGGCTCAGGTCATTGACCTCAGGATCCTGAGATCGAACCCTGCATCGGGCTCTCTGCTCAGCAGGGAGTCTGCTTCCCCCTCTCTCTCTGCCTGCCTCTCTGCCTACTTGTGATCTCTTGTGTGGAAACTTGGGTAGAAGTTACTCTCTATCGGCCTTAAGGGCTCGAGAAAACATTGAGGGAGACCCACAATATCCTGACAGTGTGCGAGTCCGGGTTGTCTCCCTCTAAATGTACTGCAAAACAGAAAATTGCCAATCAGGGTACTGTGGATTAGAAAGAAATCAGGGTACTGTGGATTAGAAAGAAAGAAAGAAAGAAAGAAAGAAAGAAAGAAAGAAAGAAAGATTAGAAAGAAAGGTCAATTTCTATAAGCCAGGCTGTTTCAGCAGGAAGGGTAGGTGTATCAGAGGTGCTGAGACCACAGCTAGCAAGGAATTACAGAAGAGGTTATGGCCCTCGGGTCCTGTAGGAATCAATGAACTTGGTCTCCCTCTGAGTCAAATTTGCCTGCTTTCCTTACTGGCAAGATTGGGGTATCCCAGGGTGGGAGAGTGGAGACTAGGATCGTCTGTTGCAGCAGAGTCTATTACGGGCCCAAGATGTTGCTCTGGTGTCTTTGGAGAGAGAGTAGAGAGCCACTAATTGAAACAGTTTCTTTCCAAAGAAATGAGCAACAGTTTCTTTCCAAAGAAATGCCCACGTTCCCTACTTCATAATAATCTAACATCACTTGCATGCTTAACCCAAAGACTGATTGGGACATCTTTTCTTCCTTTTTTCCCCCTCCCCCCACACCCTATTAAGTAAGCTCTACACCGATCTCACGACCCTGAGATCCAGAGTCCGTGCTCCGCCGACTGAGCCAGCCAGGTGCCCCTCAATGGGACATCCTGAAAAGACTTACCTTCTTCAGAGGAATTTGGAACAGAAGTAGGAAGAAAGTAGGAAGCAGGGGGGCTTGGTCTGATGGTAAAGAAACAAAAACACCCTTCTCGCTGTGATTTGTAGGGGAATTACACTTACGGACTAGATCTCTGTCGAGAAGGTTCACAGGTGAACCTCAGCGCGCTCCAGTGGCCACAGGAGGGAGAGGAGGCTTACAGATCGATGCTGGGCAAAGGCTAAGATCTAGCCATAGGGGAGGTCTCCCTGAGACCCACAGCCTGGAGCAAACAGGGCTGCCCGGTGGAGACAAATTTTCTGAACCAATGGTAGAGAAAGTCACGCCCATGTCAGCTCTGAAATCTGGCTCTCATTCCTCTATTTAATTTTTATGGTAGGCAACTCATGACTTAAGATCGGCTGACCCTTTCATTTTGGGGGGCGGTTCTGGGATTTAAGGGAATTGCTTTTTAAACCTTCTCTTTTCTTACATGGGGGATGTTAGGGTCCGTGATCAAAGGAACGAGACTGACACAAAGCGAAAATCAAGCAAAGTTTTATTTCGCGCCATGCATCAGAAACCAAACTGCATCAGAAACCAAACTGCATCAGAAACCAAACTGCATCAGAAACCAAACTGCATCAGAAACCAAACTGACCGGTAGGTGCCTGAGTCTTGCTGGGGACCACCGCCTCCCAGTCGCTGGGGTCCCCCCTGGAGGCTCCCTGACTCACCCTCACAGTACCACAGACCCACTCCCAGCGTGGCTGCACCGTTGGCTCCTGAGAGGCTGCTCCTGATGGCGGCACTGCCCGAGGCGGCGTGGCTGCTTGCGGCGGCGCTGCTGCTGATACTCTGGCTCAGGGTGGCGTCTCTCGCGGCATCGCCGCTGCCGCTGCTGCTCTGGGCGGTGCTGCTTGCGGTGGCGCCGCTGCCGCTGCTGCTCTGGGCGGTGCACGGGCGATGCCGCTGGCTGTGGCGCCGCTGCTGCTCGCGGTGGTGCACGGGGCGGCGCCGCTTGTGTTACAGCTCAAGGCGGTGCTGCTGCCGCTGCTGTTCTGGTGCACAAGGCGGTGCCGCTTGCTGGGGCGCCGCTGCCGCTGCTGCTCTGGGCGGTGCTGTGCACGGGTCTTGCTAAAAAAAACAACCTTCCCACTCCAGCCTCACAGACCATCTTTTATAGTGGTGGTTGAGCCCAGCCCGCACACAGGTGGCCAATCGGATTTCAACCTACCACAGTTAATATAAACACACCCCTCTGATTGAATACGGCTGTCTGGCCTGGCCCGCCCCTATATCTGGGGTTTTTAAGTAACTTCTTTTGCTAACCAGGCCCCTACAGGGGACAATTTCTCTTCCAATGTCCTGGGTTTTTTTTTTTTTGTTTGTTTTTCTGGGTTTTTTTTGGGGGGGGGGGGTTTGCAATGTCTGCAATTATCGGGAGGCAAGTAGGGAGATCCTGAATGGGCTTCAAGTTATTCTGAGTCATGCCCTTGCCTTTGCAAAGACTGAAGACACAGAGCAAGAATTGTGGCTTTTAGTAAGCTCTTTTCGAAGGACTGGGTAGCTGTCTCCGTGACCCCTAGGGGTGGCCCAGTCTTACCCATTATGTGATTGTGGGTGTGTTTTTTTAATATCAGGGAGGAAATTTCCCACTGAAGCAGAAATGAGGTCTCCATGTTTTGGGGCTTTCGGATTTAACGCAATGCGTCTTTGAAAAGTTTGTGCAAACCATTCAACAAAGGCGTTCAGGTGTTTGCCTTCCTTCTGAGTGTGTATTTCAGCCTTAGACCGATTCACTTGGGGAGGAAAGCCTTCCTCTGGGGCCCCTAGGAACCCTGAAATATCAGCCTCTTGCTGAGCTGGCTCCTGGTCCATCATGGGAGGACGGAGAGTGGCTCTGGCTGTGTTTCCCCCGGGAGGGGTGTCTCTCCGGGGGGCTGTCAGGCCTGCCCGATGGCCATCCTATAATCACGGGCGGAAGGACTCCCCGAGGTAGCCAGACAAGCTCTCTGCGAATGGGGCTGTGAATAGCCATTAATCTTTCTAATTCCTCTCTAAATTTGGTAGGAGCCTCTGAGAGAGGAGGTTAAAGGGTTTCATAATTTAAAAGGTCTGCTGCTGTCCAGAGGATATGAACTCTTCGTGGTGGGCGTCCAGGATCCATGCAGAAAGGACATTGCCTAGGAATGTCTGAAGCAGACTGAGCTTGATTACAAAGCCTTGGAAAATATGAGGAATTAAAAGGTGCAGCATGGGGCGCCTGGGTGGCTCAGTGGGTTAAGCCTCTGCCTTCGGCTCAGGTCATGATCTCAGGATCCTGAGATCGAGCCCCAGTCGGGCTCTCTGCTCAGCAGGAAGCCTGCTTCCCCTTCTCTCTCTGCCTGCCTCTCTGCCTACTTGTGATCTCTGTCTGTCAAATAAATAAATTTTTTTAAAAAAGGTGCAGCGAAAAGAGCTTTCAGGCTTTTCCTGGGTGCTCTTACTGGATTTACTTCCTGTCATCCTGCAGTTACACAAGAAACCTGTATTCCCAGAGCCTGGAGATCTGGCCTACGTGCTCTCTGCAAAGTTGTGGGGCAAGGGAGCTTAAAATAGGCAGCTGGCAGGCAGCTGAGGGGTTCTTCTGGGTGATTTGGGGTTTTAAGATTTAAGGAAATTGGCTGAGGAGCTGAGGTTGGGTTCGAAACGGGGAGCGTTGAGACCAGGGACCCAGAGATCCAGAAGCCTAAAGGGTTTTTGGAGGGTCAGGCACAGGGAGTTGGGGCTCTAAGGAAGCTCTAAGGAAGCTCTAAGAAGGGTTTATGTCATATTTGGTTTTTCTTCTGACGTCTATTCTTTCATTTTATGAAGGGATTCCCTAAAGCTAGCCATGTTTTACTCTTTTATTTTTTAAAAAAGATTTTATTTAATTGAGAAAGAGAGCACGAGCAGGGGGAGGGGCAGAGGGAGGGGGAGAAGTAGACTTCCCGCTGAGCAGGGAGCCTGATGTGGGACTCGATCCCTGGACCCCAGGATCATGACCTGAGCTGAAAGCAGACCCTTAACTCACTGAGCCCCCTAGGCACCTGAGCTGTTATAGTTTTTGTTTTTTGTATTTTCTTTTCAATTTGATCTTCCCATAAATACCAATACGGCAACTGCTTGGAATAAGAGCTCTCTAAAAATTTTTTCAACTGGAGACGTTTTTCGGATTCAAAAGATCTGCCGTCTGGCCTCGACAAAGCAGGGCCACCATTAGGATATTTATTCCAATATCAATCCCATCCAGTAAGTTTCTTTATGGAAAGACCTGGAGGCAACTTTCCAGGCTTAGGCTAAAGCTTTACCATGGATAAAAGAGGTGTCCCTGGAGAGGGCATGGATGATCTCAAATTTATTCCCAAGAATAGCCAAAGAAAGCAGAGACCTTTGTGGCGGAAGTGTTAAGAAGGATGTAGTGAAACAGGTGCCTGTTCTCGCAAGGAGACGTGGGAAGCTCCTCTGACCCCAGGCAGATGCTCCTGGAATGAGACTTTCTTTCTTTCTTTCTTTCTTTTTTTAAGATTTTATTTATTTATTTGACAGACAGAGATCACAAGTAGGCAGAGGGAGAGGAAGAAGCAGGCTCCCCGAGGAGCAGAGAGCCCGATGTGGGGCTCGATTCCAGGACCCTGGGATCATGACCTGAGCCGCAGGCAGAGGCTTAAACCCAGTGAGCCACCCAGCCACCCCCCTGGAATGAGATTTTCAAGAGCTAACACACAATGAAGGTGGAGAGGACAAAGGCCCTGATGGGCTGGGACCTGTCATGACAAACCTCCCTGATGCTTGTAACTGCCTGTCTCAGGTCCCCAGTCCATTCGACTGGCCATCAAGGTGCCCCCGAGTAAGTGTAGCCTCTGGTTGGCAGAGACCAGAAAGGATGTTCTCACTGGTCACAAAGCCAAGCTCTTAAGATACAGAACAAGACCAAAAGAAAAACCTCATCTGCATTTTTTTTTTTTTTTTGAGAGAGAAAGGGGAAAAGACAGAGAGACAGACAGACAGGGAGAGCGTGAGTGTAGGGAGAGGGAGAAGCCGACTCCCCACCGAGCAGGGAACCTAATTCAGGACTCGAACTCAGGACCCTGGATTAGGACCCGAGCTGTAGGCGATGCTCAACCAGCTGAGCCCCTCGAGTGTCCCAGGTCAGTTACTTTATAAACAGTCTCTCAGCTTTGTTCTAGATCATTCTTTGTTGTCTCTTCTTGCCATCCTAGGTACTCTGGATGCTCGCCCCCCAGCTAAAACAGAAAGTTCTTCCCGTATGCTAGCCCGTGCTAAGGGCTTCATGAGCCTGATTCTCAGAACAGCCCACTGAAGTGTGTACGGGTGTTATGCTTTTTTGCAGATGAAGGAAACCAAGCACGGAGGGGCTGAGTCCCCACCCCTGAGAGGTGGGGGTGCCCGCTGGTTTGGCTCCAGAGTCCGTGGGCCGGAGGATGTGGGTCCCAGAAATGGAAACTAATGTGAACAAGTATGTAAAACACAGCCAGGGAGGTGAACCTACTACCGTTATCGTCCTATAAATCTGGGGCAGATGCCCTACGGCTGGTCTCGTTTGCGGGGATGCACATTTGCATTTCCATTTCAGGACTCAACACTGCTTCTGATGGAACTGCCCCCCCCCCCCCCCCAACCTTCCTTTCCTTTTTGGAACCTGCTGGGAGGATGATCGCTCTTAGTGGTTGCCGATCTACTATTCACTCGTTTTTGTTCTAGTGCATTTATAAATATAATTTGTTTAATGCTCGGGGCGCCTGGGGGGCTCAGTTGGTTAAGCCTCCGACTCTTGTTCTCAGCTCAGGTCTTGATCCCAGGGTTGTGAGTTTGAGCCCTGTGTTTCGCTCCACGTTGGGTGTGGAAACTCCTTAAAAAAAAAAATCATTTAATGCTTATGACAACCCAACCTAAGAGGCAGGTTACAAACCCAATTTACAGATAAAGGTGGCAGACGGGAAATAATCTGTCCAAATCTTACATGAGATTGGGAGCTTCTCCAGGGCGGGGCTGGGCGGCTTTATGTGTATGTGACCTGGGCCACCACACGGGACCCCACGCTAAGAAGCCCCCTTGGTTTGATGCTCTACTGTAGCCGTTTGGAAATCTCTACTCACTTTTGATCAACGGCCATGTGTTTTCAGTTTGTGCTGGGCCTGTGTCTGGCTCCTATGACCTTGTACTATCTCCACTCCGCACCCAGTGAGGTTGGCCAGAAGGCCAGAAGTCCAGAAACACATGATTATTTGCATTGGTGGCCCTCCCAGCCTGGGGATTAGGAGCGGGCCAGAATCATCTCGTGTCCACAGAGCCTGGCACGATGGAGGTGAGCAGGAAATGCCTGTTGAACAAATGGCTAATGAATCAACTACTGATTCAACCAAGACAAAGAAGGGCCACTATCCAAGATGGGGGTTTACCCCAAGGCTGGCCTGGCAGGAAGCAACCACTCACCTCTCACCTGCCACCTCTCACCACATTTACCTCTCACGTGCCCCCAGATTCAGACCAGGGAGAAGGGAGAAGGGAGAAGGCAGTGATCTGGAAAGGAAGGCCTGCTTCTGTGAAGGGAACAAAGACTTCTGTTGTGGACAGGGGAGGGAGTGCAACAAGGGAGAGCCTGCTGCTTTCCAGTCACCTAAGCTGCGAGGAACGCCTCCTCCCGGAAGGCAGCCTGGCTTCAGAAAGCTCATCTACTTCCCGGCTTCTAGCACACAGACGCTGCCTTCAGAGGGCACAGAAGCCAACTGGAGAGCCCCTGATGGTGGAGTCTGGAGAGTCAGCCTGGCTTTCCTTATGTCTTCAAGCCTGGGTTGAATGCCACCTCCTCCCAAGAGCTCTCCCAGATTTCTCCAAGGCAGAGGGGTCCAATCCATCCTGTGTGTTCATTGCTCTGGGTTTCTAGTGAATTTAAATTGGTGGTTTGAGGGATCCCTGCACAAGAACTGATGCCCAAGACAGCGAGGACACAGATAATCAACATGGCTACTTTTGATGCTGGCAAAAAGATCCTGCAAGTGGGGTGATTAAAATGTACCCAACCCGTGAGCCCCCAACCTCTCCATCTCTACAAGGCTCACTCCCTCACCTCTCCTGGGTCTTTGCACAATGTCACTGCCTCAATGAGGACTTCCTGGAGGCCCCATTAAGCCTGCGACACCACCCCTGTGACACCAGCCCCATTCTGCAACACCCCCCAACCCCGCACCGTCTCTGCCGTCTTTACCTCGGTAGCACTCTTCATCGGACTTACTATCTTTAAATTGTTGTCTATTTATGACCCAAATCTCTCCGTTGGAAGTCTCTGAGTGCAGGAATTTGTCTACTGTGATCCTAGCACCTAGAACAGAGCCCAGCCCAAAGCAGGTGTTCCACAAATATTTATTGGGTGAGTCAGTTCCACTATACAATTGAGGGATCTGAGGCTTGGGAAGGTCAAGTCACCAGGCCAAGGTCATGTGGCTGGTGAGGGGCAGTCAGTCTTTTATGAACCCATGGGAGACCTCAAACGTGGAGTTCCCACATGTCCTAGCGATTCTGCCTGTAAGCACGCACCCAAGAGAAGGGAAGACCTATGTCCACACACAATCTCGTCGGCGAATGTTGAGAGCATTATTCCTAATAACCAAAAAGTGGCCATCAACTCATAAAGGGAAAAACAATTGTGATGATCCAAACACTGGTGTGTTATTGAGAAATGAAGAGTTATTACGGGTTACAGCGTGGCTCTTGTCAACATTTATGCCAAGTGAAAGAAGCCAGGCAGTGAAGACCACACACTGTAAGACTGTAAGATTGTGGGAAATGTCCCCAGTAGGCACATTCATGAAGGTATGAAGCAGGTTAGTGGCTGCCTGGGTTGGGGTGGAGGGTAGGGAAAAATGGCAGAGTGACTGGCTGATGGATAGGTTCAGGGCTTCCCTCGGAGGTGAGGCAAATGTTCTAGGACCGACTGTGATGATGGTTACATGACCACGTGAGTATGCTAAATTCTGCTTAATTGTGTACCCAGCGTGAGTGAACATAAGTATGGCATGGGAATTATACCTCAAGAAAGCTGTTGTAAAAAAAAAAAAAAAAACCCCACTGGAGCCCCACACTGGTTGCTGGAGCAGGGAAAGGTCCAGCAGAAGTAGACATAGACTCTGTCCTCCCATCTCACATGTGGTGGGGAGACAGACAGAACTCACTGGTCACCAAAGCAATTTCCCATTTGTGGGGATGTCCTCTAGGAGAAGGTGGGGTATGCTGTGTGTGACAGGTGAGTGGGGATCTGCCCAGGGCAGGGGAGGTGGGGTTGGGGAAACCCTGCTGGAGGGGGGAAGACCCCTTTGGGTCCCTGTCCCCCACACGTAGAAGCCTCAGGTTACTCTGTCCCTGTGGAACCAGGAATCTTGAGGAACGGAGCCTGGTAGGTCTTGACCTCCACCGGAGGCAGGCAGCGGCCCCCTCCCTAGGAGCTGACATCTGGACACCTGCGTGGGTGCTTCTCAAATCCCTGGCTGACAGCCAGACTGGTTCAAATCCTACTGTAGTGAGACGAAAGATGGCCCCAGCAAGATATGCCACATCGTAATCTCCAGAGTGTGACCTCATTTGGAGAAAAGCATCTTCGGAGATGAGATTAAGCAAGAATCTAGATCATTCTAGATTACCCAGATGGGCTCCAAAGTCTAAGACAAGGTCCTTAGAAGAGAAGAGCGGCTCACGGAGAAGAGGAAAAGCCGTGGAAAGCAGAGGCAGAGGCTGGAGAGGAGCAGCCACAGGCCAGGGAATGCCTGAGTTCACCAGAGTCTGGATGAGGCCAGGAGTGAGTCTCTCCTGGAGGCTTCCGAGGGAGGGAGCATGGTCCTGCCGACACCCTGACTTTCAGCCTTCCAGCCTCCGCAATCCTGAGAGAATGAATTTCTGTTGTTTCAAGCCAAGCTGGTGGTCATTTGTTACAGCAGTCCTAGGAGATGAATACACCTGCCTCCTCCATTTACCAGCTACCTTCCCTGGAGCACATTTCTCAACACTCCTGAGCCTTGGCTTCTGCATCTGTGAAATGGGGGCAGTTTCTACATCCCAGGGCATGTGAAGACTTGAGATAATATAGGTTAAGCTCTCAGAGGAAGGGCTGGCACCGGCTGTTGGCCTCTCCCTTGGTAGCGAGCACTGAAAAGTTCTATTGCCAAACACTTCGAACCCCAGGAGTGCTGTCTCTGGTAGGAGCACGAAGGGACTTTAGAAGCCCGCATGCCAGCCTCCCGTATATGTCAGGGTCCTGGCTCATCAGGGGCGATGGAGGCTGTGGTGTGTGTAACGGAGCTTATGACCCCTTGCGGTGCCATTGATAACCCCGTGAAAATCATGGCAGGACCTCACGGTGGTCAGAGTATGGGAATTAGTGGGGATGACCCCAAGGATGTCGTCTTTAACACCCATTGAAGGGACGGTAGGATCTCACAAGTGATCAGAACACAGACTCCGGGTTAGACTCCCTGCTCAGTCGCTTCCCTCCTTCTGTGATCCGCGGTAAGTTACTTAGCCTCTCGGTGCCTCAGTTTTCCGGCCTGTAAAGTGGACACAGTATTCATCATGCTGCTACCCCGTAGTGTTAGTAAATGCTTAGACTGGTGTTAGAAAATGCTGTGCTGTTGTTAAATACGAATCCAACTCAATAAAGAGGGCATTCCTTTGAATCTGCAATCTACCCAAATTTTCACCGGCGGCAAAGCTGCGTCTTCCCTGCCTGCCCCCACCCTGCCTCCAGAGGGAAGCTCTACCTCACGCCCCCAGGAGGGTCCTTGGCTGCACACTGCTCAGAGTTTTACCAGCCAACACTTTTGAAGGCTGGGAGAAGTGGGTGAGTGCTTTGGCTCCTACCCTCCTATGCCTGGGTCTCTCCCTCTGGGGGACACACTCAGCTTCGTGATATGAGACCTCCCAGGCCAGGGATGGAAATGCTGCCTCAGCCCCATTTTCTCAAGGGCCCCGCCCCCTGAATTATTAGAATTCTCGGCTATCTGGGAGTGTCCCCTAGGGGTCTGCTTGCAAGGCTGTGTTGGCTGGGCTGAAATGGGACTCCCTTTCCTCACCCACAGAATGGGATCCAAAACATCACCCCTTAGCCCCGGGGTGGAATTCTGATTCATCATCTTGCTTGGCATCCCCAGGAGACTCTGGGGGTTTCTGGGGAAGACAGAGTGAGGTCCCACCTCAGCCAGGACGCCCTGTCCTTATGGCACAATGGGGATCTTGGCAGGCAAGGACACTTGGCAGTGTCCAGGGAAGTTCTGATCTATTACCCGGAACGTTCTGTATTTCCCCTCTGGTGTCTGTTTGGGGACCTTGGTTCAAAACCCCGCTGTGAGGGCGCCTGGGTGGCTCAGTGGGTTAAAGCCTCTGCCTTCGGCTCAGGTCATGATCCCCGGGTTCTGGGATCGAGCCCCGCATCGGGCTCTCTGCTCCACGGGGAGCCTGCTTCCTCCTCTCTCTCTGCCCGCCTCTCTGCCTACTAGTGATATCTGTCTGTCAAATAAATAAATAAAATCTTTAAAAAAAAAAACCCGCTGTGAGCAGTGACGCTCCATGTGTACCCTGGTTTCTAATTCCAGAAAGGCACCCAGCCATCGATTTAGGTGTGTTGAGCCAGCTTCAGAGAACATCTCTATGCAGGGCACTGGCCAGGGAGGTAGGGGACCCTTCAGGTAAGCTTCCATCTGCCCACGTGTCCATACATCCGTCTGTCTGCCTGCCCCTCAGAGAATAGATGGGCCAAGCCGGTCTTCTTCCTGGTTCTGTAATGAGGGCAAGTTAATTACGCAGCTGGGGCTCAGTGTCCTCAACTGTACCGTGAGAATGACATCAGTGCCTGCCTATTGGGGTGCTTGTGGGCATTAAGCAAATTCATACAGCCGTGCCTGTATGACCTGTTGGATCTCATTTATTATTTATTGTTATCATTTATTAATAAGTGAGCTGTTGGACCTCATTTATTATTCTTGTTGTTGTTGATGTTGTTATTATTTTTATTTTTTAAAAGCCTTTTTTAAAAATTTATTTGAGAGAGAGAGAGAGAGCACAAGTGAGGAGGAGGGTCAGAGGGAGAGGGAGAAGCAGGCTCCCCACTGAGCAGGGAGCCCAATGCGGGACTCGATCCCAGGACTCCGGGATCATGACCTGAGCCGAAGGCAGACACTCAACAACTGAGACACCCAAGCCCCCTGAAAAATCTTCAGTAAGCCTGATTTGATTCCCTTGGAATCAGAGGTCACCAGTCATAGGGCAATACTTAAATACAAGACACACAAGAACACACTTTCAAGAAAAAGATACTTATCTTCCTCGTTATTTCTCAGATGAGAAAATTAGGTGCAACACAGTTGTTAGAATGCATTACAATAAAAGATATTTTTTTCCTTCTTTCTTTTTTTCTTCTAGTTTTAGTTTTAGTTTTTAGTTTAGTTTTAGTTTTTTTAGTTTCCGATTAGAAATTTAGCTCTTTTCTAGTTTGTAGCAGATAATTTTTGTTTTAAAAAATTGTGAGGCAGCAATATTTTTAGTTAGGTGGTTTTTCTTAGTTATAAATTTATAATATAATCATGTTTTGAGTCCAGTTTTTTTGTTTGCCTCTATGTGTTTGCGCTCTTTGTTTTTAATTCAGCACCCAAAAGTGATTCTTTGGAGAAAACAAGACAAACAGTTCTTTGGGGAAACAGTAGTAGAATCACTTTTTCTAGGGAAGATTAAAATAGGGACTTAAACTGTATTCTGAAAATTTACTTATCCTGTAGGACCAATTAAAAAAAAAAATCTAGATATTCGGGGCACCTGGGTGGCTCAGTTGGTTAGGCATCTGCCTTCCGCTAGGGTCACAACCTCAGGGTCCAGGGATCAAGCCCCTCATTGGGCTCCCTGCTCAGAGGGAAGCCTGCTTCTTCTTCTCCCAATCCCCCTGCTTGTGTGCTCTCGCTCTCTCTCTCGCTGTCAAATAAATAAATAAATCAAATCTTCACAGAAATAAAAAAATTTTAAAAATCTAGATATTGAGAAATATGCCCTTCCATTCTATTACTGATACTTTTTCTCTATTATTTCATCAAAAGAGAACTCTTTTTTTCTTTTTTTAAAAGATTTTATTTATTTATTTGACAGACAGATCACAAGTAGGCAGAAAGGCAGGCAGAGAGAGAGGAGGAAGCAGGCTCCCCGTGGAGCAGAGAGCCCGATGCAGAACTCGATCCCAGGACCCTGAGCTCATGACCTGAGCTGAAGGCAGAGGCTTAACACACTGAGCCACCCAGGCGCCCCTCAAAAGAGAATTCTTAGCTGACATAATGAACTCCATTTCAGAGTTCTTTACCTTGAGGATATTTACAATTTAATTTAATTAATTTAATTTATCATTAAATTAGTTTTAGTTTAGTTTTAATTAAATTAAATTATTTATCATTCATATATCATTAAATGATAAATTTATCATTAAATTAAATGACAGATTAAATGATAAGTGATAAATGACAAATTAAATGATTAAATGATAAATTAAATAATCCCAGGTGCTCTCTTGACCTTATTATTGTGTTGCTGCGAAATTGTGTCAAGTTACACACAGCCTCATAAACATTGTAGCAGCTTCTTCACCTTTGGCTGTGATCTTGAGAAACCGATACAGCCTCATGCCAGAGTCTGTTTCCTATCAGTGTGTTCACCCCCGACGACTCTCGGCAGGCTGTGTGTTCGGCAGTCCTCAGGAAATGCCGGTGATTTATGAGTTTATGAGTCGTGTTGTCCCCTTGAGCACCTAGAGCTCCAGCCACAAGCAGCCCCGCCAGCTGGGCTCCCCAAACAGCCTGGGCCTCTTCTTCGTCTCCTGCAGCCTCGGACGTTTCAAGAGGACACAGCATCATCGCCCTGCTGTCCTCACAGCTCCCTGATGTCCGAGGTCCCCCACCCAAGCTGAATCCACGGTCTCAGCAGAACCACACGGAGCAGAGGTCATGGGAAAAGAATGGTCTGGGAGTTAAGAACCCCAAAGCTCGGGGCGCCTGGGTGGCTCAGTGGGTTAAGCCTCTGCCTTCGGCTCAGGTCATGGTCTCAGGGTCCTGGGATTGAGTCCTGCATTGGGCTCTCTGCTCAGCGGGGAGCCTGCTTCCTCCTCTCTCTCTCTGCCTGTTTGTCCCCTAGGAACCCTCTGCTGGGAGAAAGGGAGAAGGTTAAGAAGGTGGACTCAGGATCGAGCTGCTCACGTCAGACCTGCTGCAGCACATCTGCATCCAGGCTTCTCATTCAGGCTCAGTTTGCTCATCTGTCAAATGGGGATAAGAGAAAACATAGTTCTACTGAAGAGTAAATGAGATGACAGTCCTGACGTACTTGGGACGGTGTCTGGCACTTAGTAGGTGCTCAGTCGAGTCCATTGTAAATCCCCCCTCCCACCCCCTGCCCTGGGAAATAGGCAGGGAGGTCAGGCCTGCATGACTGTTCGGGTCCTGGCAGGAGAAACCAGAGTGCTGGGCATGGTGTGTGTGTGCATGTGTGTGTGTGTGTGTGTGTGCACGGCAGGGCATACATGGTGTGGAAAGGCAATGGGGTGAGATGCATGACGGGAGCCGGGAGCAGCATGACCCTCCCCGTCATTCTTCCGCACCCAGCAAAGTTTCTGAACTAGCAAGACGCTGAAAATAACTGGGTTTCGCGTGGCAGAAATCGACAGGGCTGAGGCAGATCTAAGTCCAGACAATACGGTCAAATGCAGGCAGACGTACCAGAGGGAAACAGAAGGAAATGTCAAGGAGGCAAGAAGCAGGGCTTTGCTCTAGATTGGATGTTGTCTGGAAGGAGGGGGATTCTTAATAAGTCTCATTTAGAAGCAGGAGGCTAGGGAGAGGCTAAAGAAGTAGTCATTCATAGTAGCCTTTTGTTTACATGGCAACATAGACAATATCCATATTTTGCCTGTATTCAGACATGATTATGGAGGGTTCTTGGTTTTGCATTAATCTGTCACTGTTACCGAGTGGACTTGTCTGACATCGATGGTCTGTGAAATTGTCTATGTTCATTAGGAAAATACCAAGGCCTCAGTGACAGTGCCTGGGGCTGGCTCCCTGAGGTCAGGAGCTGCTTTTCTCATTCTCTGAAGGGAGGGACAGGCACTTGGAGAAATTGGGAGGAGACTCTGGCTTCCATGTGCACTGGAAAGAGGCATATAAAGTGTCCGGATATGACGAGCATTAACGTGTGTGCTCTGTATAGCTTGGTATTTTGGTTTTCGCTAAGCAACATATCCAGAGTATCTTGTTTTCTCATGTGGGCCCCCATCCCTGAATGATGCTTGGTACAGAGTTGACACTCTGTTTAATACCCATCTTCAGACAACAAATAAAAGTTCGTCATATGAATAAGTGGGGGAATTTATTTAACCATTCCTCCCCCATTGGGCATTTAGGTTATTTCCTTGTTCTGCTGTAAATTACACAGTGATCTACACACATTAAGCAGAACATTACACTGGCCTGCTGCCCCAGTCCTCACCACTCCCTATCGCCCCCGATGCTGAGTTCATTGGGTAGTTGTTATACCTCATCATACACGCACTGTGGTTTTTCTTAAAGTAAAGAAATATTATTGTGCGCCCGCGTCTCTATCAAAAATGGAAAGATAGGGATGCCTGGGTGGCTCAGTCGGTTAAGTGTCTGCCTTTGGCCTGGGGTCATGATCTCAGGGTCCTGAGATCAAGTCCCGCATGGGGGGGATGGGGGGGTCCCTGCTCAGCAGGGAGTCCCTGCTGCTCTGCCTGCTTGTGCTCTCTCTCTCTCTGACAAATAAATAAAAATTTTAAAAAATTCTTAAAAAAGTGGAAAGATAAAAGCAGGACAGAGAGAGTTGCTCATTTCTAGCAAAACAGGAGGAAGCAAGTCTTGGGCAAAACTGGTGAGTACTTTGTGGGCAAAGTGCACCAATGTGTCCACTGTCCTTGTCTTGTACTCAACCCACTTCACTCGTTGGCACAGTGTCTTCATCACCCATAGGATCTGAGAGAGCACACTTCGTCCCATTTGTGCGATAACATTTCTGTGTAACCTTCCCCCAGTTGAAGAAAGAGAACAGTGTCGGCACCCAGTGCATACATATCCTTTGGGCTAACCTTTGTCTTGACTTCTCACATTTCAGGCTAGTCCTGCCTCCTTGAACCTCACATGAGTGGGGCCATACTGTTTACATTCTTTTGTCTAAACACTGTGTTTACGAGGCTCGTCTCTGTGTCACGGTTTATTTTCATTGCCATGAATATTCCATTGTATGGATATACTATTTGTCCCCCATTTTCTTCAGGATAAACATTTGGGATTCTGACAATTTGGAGCTTATTGTAAGTCATGCCTTCTAGAACACTTTTTATATGTCTTCTGGTGAGCATATGGATACTTTCTGTTAGATACACACTTAGGAGTGGAACTGGGGTCATTCTAGAACAATTTTTAAAGATTCTGCCAAACCATTTTCCAAAGTGCTTAAATCTGCTTGAAGCGTTTTAACATGGAACATTCACTTAGTTCTAAGCATTATTCGTGTCCCCATTTTACAGATAAGAAACCTGAGGCTCAGGGGTTCCTGGGTGGCTCAGTTGGTTAAGTGTCTGCCTTTGTCAGAATCCCAGAGTTCTGGGATTGAGTCCCACATCATGCTCCTTGCTCAGTGGTGAGTCTCCTTCTCCCTCTCCCTGCTGCTCATGATGTCTCTCTCTCACATTCTCTCTCTCTCTCAAATAAATAAAAATCTATTAAAAAAAAAAACAAACATCTGAGGCTCAGAGAGGTGAGTTAACTTCTGTTAGGCTGGACTTCAGCCTACACCATACTATTTCTCGTGAATACTGTTACTACAAAATGTAGGGTCTGGGACATAGTAGGTGTTTAGGGACTGCTTGTTGAATAAATAGGCCCATGAAAGAATGGGTCCCCCAAAGAAAGGGCTGAGGGGGACTGTCAGTCTACTCTGATCAGTGGTTGACTTACAGGGAACAGAACAGGATGGGTTTAAGGAGCTAGAAGTGCTGCCATTGTTTCTGCTTCAAACTTTTGAAGAATTTTGTCTCTTAAATTACGCAGATCATACATCATCATTACGGAGAGATTAGAAAAATTGACAGGCAAAACAAGTCCCTCCACCCAGAGAGTCACTGTGAAGATATAATTAGTTATTTCCGTATAAATAAATGCTATTATACGGGGGAGATCGCCTGTCTTTTCCTTTGTGATTTCTGTGGTTTTAAGCATAGTTAGAAAATTCCTTTCCTCTCCAAAGTCGTAAGAGTTTTTCCATGTCTTCTTCTGGTGCTTTTGTCATTTTCATTTTAAAAAGTTTGTATTTGCTCCCTTTGGATTTTATCATGGGGCACCACCTACAACATGGGCTCAGGTTTTTGTTGTTTTTTCCATCTGGCAACCTGAATGGTCCCATATCATTTGTTAAAAAGCCTGTATTTACTCAAATTATTAAGGCTTTGAAATATTTCTTAATACCTGATCTGGCTAGTTTCCTTCTATTGTTCTTCCTCAGAATTTCCCGGGTCAATTTGCTTCTTTGTCTTCCATTTCCATTTGAGATTCTGAAGTTGCTTTTGTAAATTATGGGGGGAGGGGTCATGAGGAGAGTTAGCAGCATTTTTGCTGGGATGTCATTACATTTTACGGTTATACCAGGGGAAACTGGCAACTTTATGATATTGAGTTGTACCATCCAAGAACATATCATGCAATCTTATTTGTGTTCTTCAGTCATATTTTCAAATTCTCTCTGTAGAGTTGTGTATGATGTAAGGAAAGGATATAAATTCACTCTTTTGCGTGAGGATATCCAGTGGTCCCGGCACCATTTCTGGGAGAATGGTTATTTTTTTCCCCATTGAATTTTCTTAATAGTTTTGCCAAAAATCAATTGACCATAAATGGGTTGGTTTAGTTCTGGACTCAATTCTATTCCATTGATTTGTATATTTAGCCTTATTATGTCAGTACCATAAAGTCTTTTTTTTTTTTAAGATTTTATTTATTTGACAGAGTGTGTATGATCGAGAGAGAGCACAAGCCGGGGTAGGGGGGAGAGGCAGAGGGAGAAACAGACTCCCTGTTGAGTGGGGAACCCAATGTAAAACTTGATCCCAAGACCCTGGGATCATGACTTGAGTTGAAGACAGACCCTCAACTGACTGAGCCATCCACACATCCCCAAACAGCCTTCATTACTATAGTTTTCCATTAAGCTTTGAAATTGGGAAATGTGAGTCCTTTTTTCCAACTGTGTTCTTTTTTTTTTTTTTAAGATTGTTTTTGGTATTCTGTATCTTCCTGTGTTTCTACAGGGAGTTTAGGATCCGCTCGTCAAATTTTGCAAAAAAAAAAAAAAAAAAAGGAAGATAGTTGGGTGTGTCTTGGTGGCTCAGTTGGTTGAGGGTCTGACTCTTGATTTCAGCTCAGGTAATGATCTTGGGGTCATGAGATCCATGCTGGGGCCTGCTTGGGATTTTCTCTGTCCCTCTAACGCTCTCCTCCACCCCAGATCTCTCTCTAAGAAAAAAAAATACAGTTGGGATTTTGATGAGGAATGTATTGAATCTGTAGATCAAGCTGACGAATTTGCCATCTTGACAATATTATCTTCATATCATAAACAGGGGTTGAATTCATTTAACTCTTCTCTAATTTATTTCAAGTGTTTTAGAGTTTTCAGACTACACATTATGCAGTCTTTCATTAAATGTATTGCTAAATATTTTATTCTTTTTGATGCTGTTGTGAATGGAATTATTTTCTTAATTTCATTTTCAGATTGTTCATTGCTAGAGTGGTGGCTCAGTGGGTTAAAGCCTCCGCCTTTGGCTCAGGTCATGATCCCAGGGTCCTGGGATTGAGCCCCGCATCGGGCTCTTTGCTTGGCGGGGAGGCTGCTTCCCCCTCTCTCTCTGCCTGCCTCTCTGCCTATGTGTGATCTCTGTCTGTCAAATAAATAAATAAATAAACCTTTAGAAATACAATTTATTTTCATACATTGATCTTGTATCATGTTACCTTGCTGAATTCAAATATTAGCTGATAGTCTTTTTAGTGGATGCTGTAGGATTTTTTTTAATGTACAAGATAATGTCATATGCAAATAGAAATGGTTTTGCATCTTCCTTTTTAATCTGGATGCCATTTATTTATCAATCTATCCATTCATCCCTCTCCCTCTCTCCCTGTGTCTCTCTCTAATTATTTGTCTGTTTGTTTTGCCTAATTGCCCTGCCTAGAACCTCCAGCACAATATTGAATAGAACCGAGAGTGACTCTCATTGAGAATGGACTTCCTTGTCCTGTGACTGGTCTTAAAGAGAAACCATTCTGCCTTTTACCACATGGCAGGCAGAATAATAGCCCCCAAGAGCTGTTCACATCCTAATCCTAGAACATGCAAATGTATACCTTTGTACGGCAGAGGGGAATCAAGATTGCAGATTGCTAATCAGTGTGTAATGGGGAGATTGTCCTAGGTTATCTGGGTGAGCCAAATATAATCACAAGAGTCCTCAAAAGTAGAAGGGGGTAGCAGAGGAGGGAGAACCAGAGAGAAGGCAGTGTGAGATGGACTTGGCCCAAGGTTTTTTGGCTTTGAAGATGGAAGAAAAGGACTGTGAGCCAAGGATTGTGGGTGGTCTCTAGAAGCTAGGAAAGGCAACAAAACAGATGCTGCTTTAGAGAATCCAGAAGGAATACAGCACTGCTGACATGTTGATTTTAGCCCAGTGAGATCTTTGCTGGACTTCTGACCTCCAGAACAGTATGATAATGAACTTGTATTGGTTAAGCCACTAAATTTGTGGGGTGCCTGGGTGGCTCAGTTGGTTAAATGTCTGTCTTGATTTGGGCTTAGTTCATGATCTCGGGGCTGCTTAGGATTCTCTTCCACTCCCTCTCCTCTTCCCTTTCCCTCTTTCTTTCTCTCTCAAAAAAAAAAAAAAAAAAAAAAAAAAAGAAAGAAAGAAAGAAAGAAAAGAAAAGAAAAGAAAAAAAGCCACTAAATTTGTGATAATTTGTTACAGCAGCAATGGAAACTAATACTTACCATTGAGTACAATGTTAGGTGTGGTTTTTTCCATTGATGTCTTTAATCAGGAAGTTCTTTTCTATTTGAGGGATTTTTCTTGAGTGTTTCAATTGAAATGGTTTTGGGTTTTGTTAAGTGCTTTTTCAACATCTGAGATGATTATGTGGCTTTTGTCCTGTATTCTATTGACATGGTATCAGATATTAATTGAATTTTACATGTTAAACCAACTTCACTTTACTGAAATAAATCTCACTTGGTAATTTATCCTTTTCATATGTTGCTGGATTCAGTGTGCTGGCATTTTGTTGAGGACTTTTATATGTCTGTTCATAGGGTCTCTGGTTCATTTCGGCCTGTGGTTTTCTTTTCTTTCTTTGTCTTTGATAGCAAGAGAATCCTGGACTGAGAATGACTTGGGAAGTGTTGTCTCCTCTTTCGTTTTTTAGAAGAGTTTGTAAAGAATGCAAATTAATTATTTAAGTGATAGAATTTCTCAGTGAAGTCATCTCTTTCGGAGTTCATTGAGCTTCTTGTACATGTATAATGTTTTTCATCGACTTTAGAAGGTTCTCAGCCAATTTTTATTTGAATACTTTCCTGTTCCTTTTCCTCTCTTCTCTCTTTTGGTACCCCCATGATATGTATGTCTCACTTTTCTCGAAGGCTCTGTTCATTTTACTTTGTTCATTGTCTCTCTGGTCTTCTGATTACATAGTCTCTATCAATCTCCCTTCAAGTTTGCTCATGATTTCTTCTGCCAGCTCAGGTCCACTGTTGAGCCCTTACAATTCTATAATTTTAGTTTGGCCTTTCAAAAAATATAATTTCTATCCCTTTGTTGGCATTCTCTCTATAAAATATTACCATCATACCTTCCTTTACTTCTTTAAGCATGATATTCTTATGAAAAAAAAATTTTTAATTCTATTTAATTGGGCACCTGGATGGCTCAGTGGGTTAAGCCTCTGCCTTCAACTTGGGTCATGGTCTCAGGGTCCTGGGATCAAGTCCCACATTGGGCTCTCTGCTCAGTGGAGATCCTGCTTCCCTCCCTCTCTGCCTGCCTCTCTGACTACTTGTTCTCTCTCTCTCTCTCTCTCTCTGTCAAATAAATAAATAAAAATAAAAATCTTTTAAAAAATAAATTCTATTTAATTAACATATATTGTATTATTAGTTTGAGAGGTAGAATTTAGCATGATATTCTTTAGCTCTTGGAACATATATATATAAACAGACAGGTGGATAGAACAGAGCAAAACCCTATATCCTGAGTGTATTTTGGTCACTTTGTTAGAAGAAACTGCATCTCAAAATTGTAAAGAAAGAAAAACCTACATATATATAAAAATAAAATTAAACACCTTGAAAGGATAGCATGTATCTGTAAAGATGAAAATTTTAAAAGACTTTAACAAAAGTAAATGAAGAAGAAGGAGGAGGAGGAGGAAAGGGGGGAATGAGGGGGAGAAAAAAGAGAATATAATCAGACGGGTGAAGAGAACAGAGCCATACACTAGATTCTGGGTGTATTTTGGTCTGTTAGAAGCAACTGCATCCCACAATTGTAAAGACAGTAAAACATACTTATAATAGTAACTGCTTTGCCGTCTTTGTTAAGTCTGACATCTGGGTGCTCTCAAAGGTACTTTCTGCGGCCTGTGTTTTTCTTCCTATGGATCACACTTCTCCTGGTTCTTAGCATGTCTCATTTTCTGCTGCTGTTGGAACTTAGAGATTATACTGCAGCCACACTGGGATAACGACTCCTCCACGCCTCCTCCCTGGGCTGTTTGCCTATATTGTCTGCTTGTTTAGTGCCTCGGATGAACTGCGTCAAGAAAGTCTATTTCCTTCAGTGTGCAGCTTCTGACAGCACTCTGCAGGGGCTGCAGACTTGAACAGTGAGCGAACCACTGGGATGACATGGTTTTCATCAGGGTTCTCTTTGGCTTTCTCTGATCTCTCTGTTAAGCTCTCTGCCTCTGTTGGCATCACCCAGTTCTTAACCTCCACCAATTGCTGGCTTAGTGACTGTTATTTTCAATAACTCCCGGGGCACATCATTATTCTACTTGCTTTTGCAAGTAGAATACTTGCAATACTGGCCCAGCTCCAGTAGCTCGGGTGGCTTCTCCGGTCCACGAGGCAGCGTGTGTAGGCTTCTGCACATGGCTGTTCTAGCTCCAGCTCCTGCAGTAGCTCTCCCTTCCAGTCCCCTTGGGTAGTTCCATTTCAGAGCGCCTCCAGAAAGACAGCACCCTGTGAATGAATGGCTTTCCCTCGGACCTGGTGGAAGGGGGGGTGGGTAGAAGATTGTCAACAAACTTCGGGGGTGAGGAGGCAGGGTAGATGTCAGCAAGTCCCATTGGTACAGCAAAAGGGAAACTTCACTCTCAAGTCAGTGAGTCATGCCATGCCTCTCTGACAAGCTCTAGACCTCGGCCCTATGGGGTGAGAGGTGTGTTACCTCAGCCCTAGAGGGAATACTTGTTTTTTTTTGTATCTGTAATTCCTATACACTTTTGAACTCTCTTTACTTCTTGCTTGCTGATCTCTTGTGACTCATGTACCCTATTACAGTTAATGATTCCTTATGTTAACTTTCTTTACACACCACAGTATGGGTGCTAGCAAAGCCACACGTACCCCAGAAGCTTGCCACGTGAGCCCCCAGGCACAGGGAGCAGAGGCTGCTCTCCTCAGAGGTCTCTCCAGCACCCTTTCCTGACAATGCCTCCTTGCCAACCGACAGAGGGAAAGGACTGAAATTAGCAGGTCTATTTTTACAAAGCAGACAATAATTGCATTTGGAGCTGAGAGGCCATCGATCAAGAATGGACAAAAACTCAGAGGTCCATCTGTGGCAGAAGGAATAAAAAGTTGTGGCGGATTCATACAATGGAATTCTATGCAGGAATGAGAATGAATGAACTGATCAATAGAGACGACGACGTGGCAGATACACCCATTCATATAAAAGTCAGAAATCAGCCAACTGAGTTTGGCCGTGAGGGAGTGAGGGCATGTCTGGATGCTAGAGATGTGCTATATCCTGGTTTGGGTGCTGGTCTTTGGGTGTGTCCACTTTGTAAAAATTCTTTGAGCTATATATTTAACGATTTATGTTCGTCTTACATATGCCTGGGTGTGCATACATTTATTTGTTATAGCTAAATAAGATATGCTTGAAAAAGAGGATATTTGCACACTCAAGTTCTTTCCAGCGTGCTTCACAATTCTTCAGCTAATTATTATCTTCTTCTTCTAGAGGAGAAGCTCAGAAGCAGAGAACAGATATAACTTACCTAAGGCCACAGAGCCAGCAAGCCGAAAAGGCAGGATTCAAAGCTAGCCAGGCTGGCATCTGGGTACATCCTCTTGACCCTCCACTACACTGCCTCCCCCCACAGCCTAGACTCATGTGTCCATCAAAGTGGGGCTGGGCTAACTAACTGGAATGAGATGTGCTTTGCCCACTGTAACCACCCTCTGACGAGGAAGCCTGGCTGGGAAGGCTGGCTGTCTTGTATTCTACAGTTGAAAAATCAGGCCATAGAGATCTGGGCAACCATGTCATGCCCAAGTGCCAGGGGCTGTTTGAGCCCAAACCTTTGCAAAACCCATCTACCAAGACGCCCACTGATGGGCATGACTGGTTATCTTGGTGCCAGCATTTTTCAGAGAAGTAGTCCTTCCAGTTCCTATTGGCTCAGCTGAGTTCACATGTAAGAAGACAGGTCAGGGCGCTGTTTCAAGGCTAAGCCCCAAAAGGCAGGAGACAGCTGGTATAGCCAGTCCAGGTTCTCCTAACACAAGCTCTCAGGCTGGTTCCCCAGAGCAACAGTTCCTCAAAGCATTGGGAACATGCTTATCCTGGGACTGACACTTCTGGGCAGCTTTTTTGTAGGCGTCTTCATCTGGGCTGTCCTTCAGCACTTCCTCACAGCAGACATCCCCTCTACGTTGCAGCATCCCACCAAGTTGAGATTTCTGCACTGCATGTTCCTGTACGTGCTCACTTTGGTGAGTTTGCTCTCAGGCTCTGTAATGGGTTGGGGCTCCCTTCCTCTCTCCCTGTACCTTGCCCCTCCTTTCCTCTTCAGACTCCCCCAAGGCAGCCTTTGCCACACTCTCTTTTGTGTCTGTGGTTCTGTTTCCCTTCCTCTTCCCTTTCTCTCTCCCACCTGCCCCCGTTTTCTTCTTTCCAATATCAAACACTTACTGAGCGCCCATCCCTGGGCTGCTTTCTGAGGATTCCAAAAGGATTTCAGACCCGGTCCCTTCCTTCAGAGGGCTTTCAGCCTAACAGGGAATGAACTGGCTTCAGCCACAGCGTCTTTTGACCTTGACGCCTAATTGCCTATAGGTCTTCTCTCCCCTGCATAGATTGTAGGCTCCTTGAAAGCAGGGACTGCCTTATCCACCTTTGCAACCCTGGCCCCAAGCTCAGACCTGCTGCCTACTAGGTGCTTTCCATTTGCTGATCAAATCAGAAGTGAATTCACCCAGCATGTCAGAGTGGCCATGCTGGCCAGGCTCTGAGCCAGGACTAGGGATGTGGACAGGCCACTCTGTGCCTAGAGCTGCCGCAGATTTAAAAACAAAGATTTGGCATCTGGTAGGAGATAGCCCACTGGATTTAACCCCGATATCCTAATCCTGGGTGACAACAGCCAAATAGTTCATGCTGCTTACCTGGCGGGAGGTGCAGAGGTAGAGCAACGGTAGAAAGAGGCCAGAGGCCTCGGTAAGGAGCCGAGGCTGCAACCAGCCTGCCAGTGTGTGCATCCCAGCCCTGGTTATGGGATCTTGGGCCATGTACTTAACCTTTCTGTGTGTGCTTCCTCATCTGTGAAAGGCAAACAACAGTGTCCATCTCATCAGGTTGGTGAAAGACGTAGACAAAATCATTAGGGCTCACTGTGTTTGGTGAAGAAGTAAAATCTCTCTCTGTGCCGCTGGAATATTCCACTGTGGATATGCATGACTCTCAGAGACATGCACAAGTCTAGTTTGTAATTACAAAAAATGCTACTGGCTCCAGGAGACAGGCTGAGGGTGCAAAGCTCTCATCCCTCTTATTTATCCTGGCCATGTCTCAGACCAGTGGGTGATTTCACGTGGAACTACAGGGTAGTGTGAGACCCAGGAAAGTCCAGATCTTTCCAACCTTCAGTGTTTTTTCAAGAGTCGCTCACAAGCTGCCAGCCCTGCTGATGACCGCCGCGTGGGGGCGCTCACAAGACGGGCAGTGATAGACCTTGGAAGTAACACAGCCAGTTATTTTGCCAGCAAGAGGGAAAAGCAGAAGAATTGCAATGGGGGGCATTCAAGTCATGGCAAACCACAGACAAATCCAGAGATCTGAGGGGTGAAACCCTTCTTTACCGAGAAGCAGAGGGAGTGGGAGGGCTGTTTTGAGTGAAAGTCCCTTGGAAGAAAGATGGAGGCCAGGGCTGGGATCGTTTCTCATTGGCTGAGTCGTGGTATCTTTTTATTGGCTGAGCTTGTTGCTAGGTGAGGAGAAGTTCTTCCTTCCTCCAGTTGGAGGAGCAAAGCAGGCTGCTTCTATGGGACGTGGAGCTAAGTCTTCCCATGGGTCTGCAATTGACTGCACCTCCCCCTGCTGGCTTCCCCCTGCATCTTCCCAGAGGTTTCCGTGTCCAGTTTCACAGATCTGAAGACACTTGGGACGTCCCATCTGGGCCCTCCAGCACTGGCTGGGTGCCCCCAGGACACACGGCCCATCACGGGGTTCTGCAGATGAAGAAAACGATGCCCAAGTAGTTAGGGTTCATTCAGTTCTGGAAGACAAACAGGTACAGGAGGAATAAGAAATTTAAAGGGCTGGAGGAAAAGCCTAAAAAGATTTTATGGCGCAGAAATCAGGTGCCTTCTTTTGGTGTCAGACAATCTTTGGTCTGAGCCCCAAGTTTCCCACTTGTTAGCTTTGTGGTCTGATGTCTTTGAGCCTCCATTTTTTTTTCCTTTGAAAAACGAGGATAGCAAGAGATGCTTTTTATAGGGGTGATGAGGGGATTGAATGGGAAATGCATATCAGGTGAGCGGCACAGTGATGGGCTTGCAGAAAGGGCTCAGTGTAAGTAGATTATTGGTAGTATTCATGTCAAGTCCTTGAAGGCAAAGACAGAGCATTTCCTGAAATTATTCGGTAATAATTTTGCAGTTTTACGAAAAGATTTAAAGAACAATATAACAAGGATTATGGATTTTATTTTAGGGGGAATGCTGCTAGAATATTGTGAAAGTGTTTCAATCTCTATCTAAAGTTCTGGACCTCAGGTGTCCCTAACCTGCTGATGCTCCCATTTATACTACTACTGATACATTATTAGAAATTTTACAATATGGGCACCTGGGTGACTCAGTGGGTTAAGCCTCAGCCTTCAGCTCAGGTCATGATCTCAGGGTCCTGGGATCAAGCCCCGCATTGGGGCTTGGCGGGGAGCCTGCTTCCCTCTCTCTCTCCCTGCCTCTCTGCCTACTTGTGATTTCTCTCTGTCAAAGAAATAAATAAAATATTTTTTAAAATTTTATAATATAACTATAATAATACAGTATTGATGTGATGATGATAATATTTATATACAAGCAATATGTTTATTATAGTTATCTATACATGATATAGTTATAATATTATAAGTAATAATAAGTATTAATTTTTCTTCCCTTGCCTTTGTCCTACATTACCAGCTCTGGAAACTATGGACTCATGGTTGGAAAAACCACACCAAACCAAATCTAACTTCCTGGCCATATCTAGTGACTTTTGAGAAGGTCATGCTAAGGAAGGCTTGTCATCACACTGCCTTGTTCAAATTCCCTGAAACATTTACTCTTCTAGATGTTGGAGGCAAAAAGATGAATGAGATGTGAGGACAAGCAAAATGCTGACAAGAAGAATTCAGTCTGGGCTGGGGGAAGACACATGGGTGGCCATAGCATGTAATAAAACCTTGAGGGGTTCTGAAGAAACTTTATGGGTTAGAAAACTTAGGGCACTCAAGGAGACAGCAACCTTCAGTGTGAGTAGGAGAGATAACATCAGTCAATGAGAACGTGGTCTTGATTGGAGCTGAAGGTCAGTTTCCCATCCATCTACCTAGGGGGCAGGTAGAAGGGCTCCAGGAAACCGTGTGAGCCATGGATGAGTACAGGGAGTTTGGGGAAACTGCTGGGGAGGAGGTGACCATTGGAGCCCACTTGAACTGAGAGGAGGTGTCCTGATGCTCAGAGCTAAGTTCGCCAGTGAAGTTCCAAGTTGTCTCGATACAGACATCTGGTGCCCTGAGATGGGGGCCAAGCTCACCTCATTCTCCTCCAGCTGAAGCAGGGAAATAATGGTTTTGTTTGGAGTTCTCATTCAAGAAATCGAAGCCTTGGGGATGCACTGGGGAAGGCACTGGGGCATCCCAGAGGACCTGGGAGAAGCAAGAGAAGGGGTGGCACTCATACTTGCCAGGACCCACCAGGGAGACACTCCACATGGTGGTCACATCTCATTCCCAAGCCTCATCCTTGGGCTATGGACACCATTTTATTTTATAAATGAGGGAAATGGAAACTCAGAGAAGGTAACGGCCAAGGCCATTCAGTTAACTGGTGATAAGCTAAAACTTGAGTTCAGATTTGCTTGACTCCAGAATCCAAGCTCTTTCTACTTTAGTGGTGTAGAACACATGTTCTGCATCTTACCCATTGGCGTTGACTTTGGTTTGCCTTAGTTTCCCGAATCCATAAGATGGAGCTAATAACTGTGCTTGCCTCAGAAGGGTCGCTGAGAAGCTTAGTCTGGTTCGTAACCACCTGGACCAGTACTGTAGGTGGTGTGCTGTAGGTGACTCATAAGTGTTAGCTGTTTTTATTTTATTATTATCATCTCATGTTGTTTTCCTTATGAGAAGGACACGTGTTTAATGTGAACTCCTTGGAAGAGATGATCCAAAATGGTTGGAAAGCATTTTGTACATGCAATATGACTCGTAACTATATTTCATGATATATATTGACATTTGTTTATAGCTAGAGTGACCACATTAGTTTAAAAACAGGGGAATTCTATGCACATTGGCAAATGAATGACCTTGTGCCGTTGCCCCCTCCTCCTGAGTCAACAGCAGACGTCCCTAATGGTTACTCTCTTCTGTTGAACACAAACATGGCTTAAGAATCCATCATAGCCCAAGGGCAATGGCAGCTACTGACCAAGGTGATGACCCTTTTTGCCATCTGAGGCTGGAGAGCTGAAGAGGAGAGTTGCCAGCCAGTTACCTAGGACCACTGGCTTTGTTCAGTTCAGTAACCAACCACTCAGCCCAAATGTGGTTGAGCTTTTGGCAAATTCCTACCATTATTCAATCAAAGTCTTTGGGGAGGACATTCTTTAATTAATTAATTTATTTTTTCAGCATAACAGTATTCATTGTTTTTGCACCACACCCAGTGCTCCATGCAATACGTGCCCTCCCTATTACCCATCACCTGGTTCCCCCAACCTCCCACCCCCGCCCCTTCAAAACCCTCAGGTTGTTTTTCAGAGTCCATAGTCTTTTATGGTTCTCCTGGGAGGACATTCTGAAAACCAAGCCCTCCCTCTGGACACAACCTAGAGCCTGTCTTTCCCGATGGGCCCAGTGTCCACGTGGATGAGGCAAATGAGAGATTGCAAAGACATCCTCACGATGATAGGTGACAGGTGTCCTCTGCAGTCTGGATGGGTCCTGACCTCTCCTACAGTTTCCCTCTTTCTCTTGCCTCCAACAGGAAGAAATATTTGAGAAGTTGGGAATTTGCTCCAGGTTCAGATTTCTCAAATTATTGCAAGCTGGCGTGAGAGTAAAGAAAGATGATAGACTTACGGTAACTGACCTGTATTTTGGGACCATACCTGTGAGGCTGTTCCAGCCCAAGGCAGCATCTTCTGGCCCCCGGCGAGGCATCATCTTCTTCCCTGGAGGAGGCGGGTTCTTGGGGAGCCTGGGTAAGAAGAACTTCATCTATGTGCATAGCTTTGGCCACCCTTCCCACGAGAACCTTTTTGGAATAACTTAAAGGAATCAACAGTTGGGAATTTTTATAGGGAGCCCAGACTAAGGGCTCTGGACTCACGTCAGCAGATGGTGTGCGTCTCTATACAGAAGGTGTTCTTTTCTGTACTGTAACAGTCTCGGTCAAGGTGAAGCTAGTGCCGTGTTTCAGTCGGGCTTTCACGGATGGACTGGGGTACTGATTCCTCTTTCCCTCACCACTCACTGACACCACTGGCTATTCCGAGCTATTCTCCACCCACACTGCGTCCCAAACCCATGCATTTCTCCTAAGCTCTGAACCCCACCATGATCCAAGACCCCACCTTCTCTTGCCTGCCCCCTTGACCCTCTTGGTTCTCCTGCTGCTTCTCAGTCCATTCGTCACCTGGCAGCCAGAAAGAGCTTTTAAAGAAATACAAGCCAGAGCTTCCAAGTCCTGCGCGAAACCCTGCTTGTGGCTCTCCAGTGCCCTCAGATGGAACCAAGCTCTCAGGCCCAGAGAGCTTTGGAGACCCCTGCCCACCTTTCCGACCAGGTTCCCTGGGTCTCTCTCCTCCCAAAGCAGTTCCCTGCAACCGCAACCACATGGCTCGCCTGTGTTCCCGACACTCCTGGCTCCTCCTAACTCTGAATCCTCTGCACTTGCTGTCCGGGCCTCCCCAAAATCTGTCTCGCCCCTCCTGGCTTTGCTTCACTGGTGGGTCCTTGCTTGTCCTTCCAGTCTCTCCTCAGAGCCGCCTCCCTGAACACCTAACCTAAGGAAGCATCCCTTAGAGTGCTATGCCCCTGTCTCCATCCCTGACATCATCCCTTTACTTTTTCTTCATGGTGCTTGTCACCGTCTGAATTTATCTGGTTCCTTCGCATGCTTCCTTACTTACGGTCTCTCTTCTGCACCTAAAAATGGAAACTCCAAGCATGCCCGGAAGACTTGTGTTTTCTTTTCTGTCTCCTCCCCAATGCCTTGCCTGTGGCTTTACATTTTCTAATGACTCTCTGGGTTCATGAATATGGATGGGTGGATAATCGGGTGAAAGGTTGTGTTCATGAATGAACACAAAAATGGATGGACAGAAGGATGGACGGATGGTTGGACGCCAGCGAGGTCCCTGGAATTAGGGTGTACTGCCACCTGGCGGTGAAAATAACAACAGCCTCATTTGCTGCCAAGATGCTCTCCTTCAGAGGTCCACAATGGTTATCTCCCACCTACCCACCCCAAGACAGTTCTTCCCTTTCAGAGGCCCCCAGGAGCGCCCCATTAGGGGCCCAGGGCTGTTAGCCTTCCTCCGTGGGCCACGATGTTATTTCTAAAAGTAAAGCCAGGACGCATTCAGCAAATATTCCCTGAGTATTTACCTACCTTGTGTCAGACTCTCTTCCAGGTCTAGGGGACTGAGTGGAGAGCAAGGAAGACCCTCATGGAGCCTACTCAAATGAGGAGGCAGGGCAGTGAAAGAGAAAATGAACAAGTTAGGGTCATTTCACAGAGTGAGAGCACGAGGAGATGGAGTAGAGAATGATTCAGATGCATCGTTAGTCTTTCCTGACAAAGCCTCTCCAAAAAGTAAAATTTGAGCCCAGGCCCAAGCAACCAATGAGTAAGATCCGGCCCTACAGAGGCTGGGAAACACTCTCTGGGGACCTGGGAGGCAAGAGAGTCTGGAGGGGGGTGCTCTATCTTGAAAGGGGCACCGAGAAACACAGTCTTCAAGATTAATAATATTTTTATGCAGTATATCCAAAAATTCAATAATAATGCAGAAAAAAGTCCTATGATGAACACACTGTCAATGTTCATTGAGCGATGGGATCCAACAGGGGCGGGTGAATTGTACAAAGGCAAGGCAGGTTCTCGTCTACTTGAGATTTTCATAGGGAGGTCCGTTCATCACGGATCCTGGTGACATTTACTGGGATTCCCTAAAGCAGTATTTATGTTGGTTGCTGAGCCTCTCGGCACTCAGGGCAGGTGCCTCCCTAGCCTCCTGCCCTGTTAGTTCTACGTGGAAGGGAGCACAAGCATAGAGCCCGAAACAGGGGCTTGAGGGAAAGAATGTAATGTCCCAGGGAGGCAGAGCAGGGCAGGGGAAATGGCTTGGGGAGGGCCAGCAGCCGTCTCCACCCAGGTTGTGCTTTGAAACCCACCCCCTGTCCGGCCTCCGGGGTGTTTTAGAGTCATCTCCACACCCGGGGCCTGCCCAGGCTGCTGTCCAGCTCAGCGGTGGGGCCCAGGCATCAGCATTTTAAAAAAAACTCCCAGATGATGCTGATCTGCAAGCAGGGTGGAGGCCTCCTTAGGAGCTGCCCACTCCCCACTCCAATGTGACTTCTCCTCCATCACCTCCCCAGAGCGGTGTCAATGAAGCCTGCACCCCCTGACCGCCTCGCCCCCCCCCAACCCATCCCTTCTCTCAGTCAGATCAGTCATTCCCAACTTCCCGGTTGTTGGCCTTGTGGGCACGATCTGGGAGCTTCTGCTGCTCGTTCCCCAGCCCCAGAGACACTGGTTCAGTTGGTTTGAGGCTCCGCCTGGGCATCAGGACTTGGAAAAACTCTCTGGTACAACTGTGCAGAACCAAGGTGGATCCCCACTGAATTAGAGGCTTATTTGGTACATATATGGTCTGGCACTGTGCCAGGATGGCTCATGCGCTGTTGAGAATGGACTTGTCCTCTGAGAACCTCAGAGGTACCACTCAGCTAATAACAATGGCCCATCCCTCCATTGCTTATTTCTTAGTAACACATATCTGTATGTACGTGTGTGTAATTATCATTAATATTCTAGGGCAGGCCTACCTCCCATCCCTGGTCTTGGTTTTGTAGGTTTCAAGTCACCAAGTTTTCCCCGGTCCTCAGCCCCCACCCCTCCACCCCCACTGTAAAAGGAAATGTTGCAGTTGGTGAGTCTCTGAGGTCCATCCGAGCCCCAGCATCTAGGAACCAGGGGCAGATGTCACGTGTCTGATGTGTGGTCTGGCTTTTTGGTTTTGCCCAGACAGAACCACCCAGAGTCACTGCAGAGGAGGCAAGAACAGGGACAGAAAGAGAACATCACACCCAAAGCTGAAAACAGACGGGACTGGCATGCTCTCCCTGAGGTCCTGGGAGGGGGTGGGGGGGGTGGGCAGGAATGACATCCCTAGAGGTCACTCGGGGTGGCCACTGCTGTGACCAGTTCTACTCTTGCAGACTTCTCCCACAACCTGAGCAGTTTGCTGGTCCTGGAGACAGACTCCGTGCTGCTGTTGGTTGGGTGAGTTGCTGGAGAAAGTCAGTGGGGGTCACAGGGGTGGGAGAAGGCAGGCATGAGCGCGTGGCTGGTTTGTAGAAGAGAGAGAGAGAGACCCTAACCCCCAAGAGGCACTGTTGCATGTGTGCGCACAGACCCGGGCACGGCACTGTTCAAAAGGGCGAACACCCCAAAACAACCCAAACGCCCATCAACACAGAGTGCGTGAAAAACCATGGCAAGAAGCAAGTGTGGGCGAGGGTGGGGAGAAAAAAGAGACTTTCCAGACCGTTGTGTGCAGCCACTGTGGAAGGCAGTGGAGGTTACTAAAAAAATAAGTAAAATAAAAAATAAAAATATAAAAAAAAAATAGAACTACCCCATTATCTGGTCATCATACTCCTGGGTATTTACCCAAGGAATAGGAAAACACTAATTTGAAAAGATATATGTGCCCCTTTGTTTATTGCAGCAAAGAGCCAAATTATGGAAGCAATCTAAGTGTCCATCAATAGGTGAATGGATAAAGATGTGAGATATATATATATTTTTTTCTTTTTTCAGCCATAAAAGAATGACATCTTTTTTAACTTTTAACTTCTTGTCATCAGTGATTCATCACTTACATACAACACTCAGTGCTCATCAGAAGTACCTTCCTTAATACCCATCACCCAATTACCCCACCCCCCTACCCACCTCCCTCCATCAACCCTCAGTCTGTTCTCTATCACTCTTACGACTTGTCTCCCTCTCTCTAAAAAGAATGAAATCTTGCCATTTACAACAACATGGATGGAGCTAGAGAGTAATGCTAAGGGATAGAAGCCAGAGAAAGAGAAATACCATACGACTTCAATCACTTGTGGAATTTAAGAAGCAAAACCAGTGAACAAAGGGAAAAAAGAGACTCTTTTCTCCTTTTTTTTTTAAAGTGATTATTTAAATTCCAGTTAGTTAACATACATACATAGCTAACATCCAGTTAGTTAACCTAGTACAGTACAATGTACTATTAGTTTCCGGTGTACAATATAGTGACTTAACACTTCCGTACATCACCAGGTGCTCATCACCACAGGTGCACTCTTTAATCCCCGTCCCCTATTTCCCCCATCCTCCTCCCCTCTGGTAACCATTAGTTTGCTCTCTGTAAGTAAGAGTCCGTTTCTGTTTCCTCTCTCTCTTTCCTCCCCTTTGCTCATTTGTTTTATTTCTTAAATTCCACATGAGTGAAATCACATGGTATTTGTCTTTCTCTGACTGACTTATTTCACTTAGCATTCATCCATGGATGTTCGCTCCACCCATGTCATTGCAAATGGCAGGAGTTCCTTCCTTTTTAAGGTTGAATAATATGCCACTGTGTATATACACCACATCTTCTTTATGCATTAATCAGTAGATGGACATTTGGGCTCCCTTCCATAGTTTGGCTATTGTTGATACTGCAGCTGTAAATATTGGGGGTGCATGTACCCCCTTTGAATCTGCATTTTTATATCCTTTGGGTAAATACCTAGTAGTACAATTGCTGGATCATAGGGTTGTTCTATTTTTAACTGAGGAAACTTCAAACTGTTCTCAGAACAGCTGAACCAGTTCCCATTCCCATGAACATTGGAGCAGGATTCCCCCTTCTCCACGTCCTCACCAACACCTGTTATTTCTTGTGTTGTTAATTTCAGCCATTCTGACAGGGATGAGGTGGTATCTCATCGTAGTTTTGATTTGTATTTCCCTGATGATGAGTGATGTTGAGCATGTTTTCATGCGTCTGTAAGAATTCTGGATGTCTTCCTTGGAAAAGCGTCTGTTCATGTCTTCTGCCCATTTCTTAACTGGATTATTTGTATTTTAGGGTGTTGAGTTTGATACGTTCTTTATATGTTTTGGATACTAACCCTTTATCAGATATGTTGTTTGCAAATACTTTCTTCCATTCTGTAAGTTGCCTTTTAGTTCTGTTGATAATTTCCTTCACTGTTCAGGAGCTTTTTATCTTGATTAAGTTCCAATAGTTCATTTTTGCTTTTGTTTCCCTTGCCTCCGATGATATGTCTAGTAAGAATTTGCTGTGGCTGAGGTCAAAGAGGTTGCTACCTGTGTTCTGGTCTAGGACTTTGACGGTTTCCTTTATCATGTTTAGGTCTTTCACCCATTTTGAACTTATGTTTGTGTGTGGTGTAAGAAAGTGGTCCAGTTTCATTCTTCTGCATATGACTGTCCAGTTTTCCGAACACCCTTTGTTGAAGAGACTGTCTTTTTTTTCCATTGGATATTCTTTCCTGCTTTGTTGAAGATGTATTGGCCATAGAGTTGTGGGTTCATTTCTGGGTTCTCTATTCTGTTCCATTGATCTGTGTGTCTGTTATTGTGCCAGTACCATACTGTCTTGATGAATAGGGCTTTGTAATAGAGCCTGAAGTCTGGAATTGTGATGGCACCAGTTTTCCTTTCTTTTTCAAGATTGCTTTGGCTATTCTGGGTCTTTCATATTTCCACACAAATTTTAGGATTGTTTGTTCTAGCTCTGTGAGAACTGTTGGTGTTTTGATATGAATTACATTAACTGTGCAGATTGCACAGTTCAGACATTTTAACAATGTTTATTCTTTTTTTTTTTAACAATGTTTATTCTTGCAATCCATGAGCATGGAATGCTTTTCCATTTCTTTGTGTCCTCTTCAATTTCTTTCATAAGTGTTCTATAGTTTTCAGAGGACAGATCTTTTACCTCTTTAGTTAGGCTTAGTTATCTTATTGTTTTTGGTGCAGTTGAAAATGGGCTTGATTCCCTTTTCTGTTGCTTCTTTATTGGTGTATAGAAATGCAATAGATTTCCACACATTGATTTTATATCCTGCAGCTTTATTGAATTCATGTATTAGTTCTAGCAATTTTTGATGGAGTCTTTCAGGTTTTAAATATAGAGTATCATGTCATCTGCAAATAGTCAAAGTTTGACTTCTTCCTTGCCTATTTTGAGGCCTTTTATTTCTTTTTATTGTCTGACTACTGAGGCTAAGACTTCCAGTACTATGTTAAATAGTAGTGGGGAGGGTGGACATTCCTGTCTCATTCCTAACCATAGGGGAAAGGCTCTCAGTTTTTCCATTGAGGATTATATTAGCTGTGGGTCTTTCATATATGGCCTTTATGATGTTGAGGTATGTTCCCTCTATCTCTACTCTGTTGAGGGTTTTTATCAAGAAAGGATACTATATTTTGTCAGATGCTTTTTCTATATCTATTGACAGGATCATGTGGTTCTTATCCTTTCTCTTACTAATATTACATAACTATTTAAAAAATGAACTGGGGGGCGCCTGGGTGGCTCAGTGGGTTAAAGCCTCTGCCTTCAGCTCGGGTCATGATTCCGGGGTCCTGGGATCGAGCCTCGTGTCGGTATCTCTGCTCAGCAGGGAGCCTGCTTCCCTTCCTCTCTCTTTGCCTGCCTCTCTGCCTACTTGTGATCTCTGTCTGTCAAATAAATGGATAAAATTTAAAAAAAAGAACTGGGAGGACACCCCAGAATGTGAATCCATCTTAGCAGTATAAAATAAATAAGTGAACATTTTTTTAATTACTTAAAGCCTGAGACTCTTTTTATCAAGTTAAAGGCAAAATCAAAAGAGTATTTGTAAAGAATATGTATAGACATTATAAAACTATGTTAAAAGGGGAGTAAAGGGATGATGGATACAGGATTCAAGGTAACTGTTCTTTCAGATGGGGAAGGCAGTGAGATGAGATGCTGGTGGGGATATTACAGGGTCGGCTGAAGGTTATGGTCAAGGTCCTGGCTGTTGTTTGGGGTGATGATTCTGCAGGTGTTTATTGTGTTGTCAAAACAACTCACTAACTGCAGGGATAAATGCCAGGAATGTCTCAAGACACAAGAAGACACTGGGCAACACTTTCAAGAAGGCAAGTGAGAGAAACTAAAACCACTTTTTTAGATTCAACCTCTACACTCAAGGCCTCTCAAATCTTGGCTGTCCCCAGGCTGAGTAGACAGTGCATCTGTGCATCTTAAAGCAATTTACTGAGCATCTCTGGTCTTCTTCATGAGACTGAGGAAGGCAATGTCTTTCCGGTACACGACATACTTCCTGACCAGCTCAGCGTTGTGTCTAAAATCCCATTGATAAGAGTTTCGGTCAGACTCTATATCTGAGAAGACCTTTGTGGTAATGAAAATACTCCTTGAACACATAAAAGTGTTAAGGAACATCTGTATGAAAACCTTTCAGGAAATTGCTTAGGATACTGTTATTCTGGATAGTTGAAAAGACCCAGGGGGCACCTGGGTGGCACAATCCGTTAAGCATCTGACTCTTGATTTCGGCTCAGGTGATGAGCTCAGGGTTGTGAGATCAAGCCCCATGTTGGGCTCTGTGCTGAGAGTGGAACCTGCTTAAGATTCTCTTTCCTTCTCCCTCTGCCTTTCCCACTGTTGCTTTCATGCTCTCTCTCTCAAAAAAGGATTTCCTTCCTTCTCATGGCCGAATAATATTTTACTGTGGTATACACATCTAGAAGTTCACTTTAAAGGCCTTTCTCTTTGCCCTTGAATTCCCACGAAGAGACACACTCTGGGGGTTTACTCAGAGCAGCCCTCTGGATGCTCCCCATAGCCAGAACAGTGTCTGTTTCCTGCCTGCCCACCTTTCCTCACCTCCACCCTCATGGCGCCTTCCAACCTGCTCCCTCTTTCCCCAAACCCTGAAGGAAAGACAGCTACTTGAGTCATTAGTAAGAACAAACCTTGGTCATTAGATTTTTTGAAGGAAAAATAAAATTAAAATAAACATAAAATTAAAAATAAATAAAATAAATAATAATAAAAATAAATAAATAAAAAATAAAAAGAAAGAAAGAAAGAAAGAAGAACTTCCCCTTTATTTATTTTTCAAAGATTTTATTTATTTATTTGACACAGAGAAAGAGAGATCACAAGTAGGAAGAGCCGCAGGCAGAGAGAGAGGGGGAAGCAGGCTTCCTGCTGAGCGGAGGGGCCAATGTGGGGCTCGATCCCAGGACCTTGAGATCATGACCTGAGCTGAAGGCAGAGGCTTAACCCACTGAGCCACCCAGGCACCCCAAGAAACTTACCCTTTATTTGAGCTCTAGTTCCCTCAGCCCTTCCTCTCCAGACAGCCAGTGAGACGAACAGTAACTTCCTTTGCCTTTCCTGGCATTCCTGGTTGTTTTGCTTCCACTTCAAATAGATTTTGAGTCGAATAATCTTATGTGGAGTGTCTGCGTCTCCAGGCAGCAGACGGAGCCTAGTGTTGGAGTCAAGAATCCCTGCCTCGAAGACAAAGGGGAGGCTCTTCACATCCTCATCTCCATAGAAGGGGGATAAAAATCCCTTCCTCTCAGAGCCATTCTGGGGATTTAGTCAGCGACAGTACTGCAAGGAGGAGTCGAGGACACAGGTAAAATGGCTCCCAGCAGCTGTGCTTTTGTTCCCTGCTTGCTTCTCAGGTACCGCAAGCTTCCTGATCACCATTACCCCAGCATTTACCAAGACTGCCTGAATGCCTCCATTCACTTCCTGAAGGCCCTGAAAAGCTATGGGGTGGACCCTTCCCGCGTTGTGTTGTGTGGAGACAGCGTTGGGGGAGGGTATGTGGCCTGTATTACCCAGGCTCTGGTGGGCAGATGGGATCTTCCCCAGATCAGGGCCCAGGTCTTGGTTTATCCAGTTACCCAGGTCATCAATCTGCAGCTGCCCTCCCACTGGCAGAACCGAAATGTCCCATTCCTCTCCCAGAAGTTCATGATGACATGTGCATTCAAATATTTGGTTATCGACTCTCACTGGTGGGATGCCATCTTGGGTGGTGCCTTCATACCCCCGGAAGTCTGGAGAAAGTACCAGAAGTGGCTCAGCGCGGACAACATTCCCAGCAGATTCAGAAAGCCAGGCTACCGACCTCTGTTTCCCCGCCCTTTTAATGAGGCTGCCTACCTGGAAAACAAACATCTTTTCGATATAGAAAATGCCCCTCTGCTCAGGGATGATGAGACCATCGCTCAGCTTCCTGCAGCCTTCGTGGTAAGCTGTGAGCATGACATCGTCCGAGATGATGCCTTGCTCTATATGAAGCGGTTGGAGGACCAGGGGGTCCCTGTGACGTGGTATCACGTGGAAGATGGCTTTCATGGGTCCTTGATGTTTTTTGATAAGAAGTTTTTCTCTTTCCCATGCTCCCTGAAAATTACAAACGCTATCATCAGTTATATAAAAAGCATATAGTAACCCTGGGGCGCCAGTGTCCTTTGGTGGTAATGGGCTGATTAAGGAGATGCTCAGTCAATGCTTGGTCCACGCGAGAAGGATAAGGAACCTTGGAACAGTCTTGCTTAGTATCTAAGAAAATCCAAAATGTTGCTCTTTCTTTCTGACACCAACAACGGTTAATCCTGGATCTAGCAATACTCGCCAACATTCTCACTCAGGTGAAATAAATATCAAAGGGAGGGAGAAAAAGGTCTTTGAAAATTTCTCAAAGCCTTAACACAAACTCTGTGTGGAGTGAATGCCAACAGTTGGTCATACTGTCTCTGGCGAGTCTGTACTCAGGACGCTAAAGCTAAGGTCCGGCTTGGGATCGTGCTGCCTGTTGGAGGAGGGGACACCTAATTGTTCTTGGGGTCAGAGGTCACCAGCGAAATTCCAACAGACTGGTTCCAGATTAGTCTCCAGTCAGAGAAATGCTGTTGCTGTAGAACTCTTGCTCAAGTCAGCCATCCATTGGCTGGACTAAAGGCAGATTTCAGGGGAGGTGATTGGAAAAAGAGATGGGAAAGAGGGAAGAGAGAGCCCATGTGGGAAAGAGAGGGCTCTGGGAGGCTATGGATATTGTCTGGGCTCACATCTTTAATCCGAATTTCAAAATCAGATCCCTGGCTACCAAGAGGCAGGCTCTCAGCGACAAGGCTGTCTTGGGAACCTCTGGCTGCCAACTGAATCTGCAAACTGCATTCTCAAAGACAGACACCTTACTACACCCTCTTTCTCTGGTGATCTTATGTATCACCCCCACTTTTACAAAGAACCTTGCCCTAAGGTTGCCTGGCCAGAGTCTATGACTCTTGATCTCGGGGCTGTGAGTTTGAGCCCCATGCTGTGTGTAGAGATTATTTTTTAAAAATAATATCTTAAAAAAAAAAAGATTTTTTGTCTTTGCTTAACCCATACCACTTTCTCTGCTCACAGTGAAAGGGAAGAGAATCTCGATACTGCATGACAGCGCAGCCCACATTAGTTTTTACATGGGCCCGTGTTTGTTAGATACTTCTCTAATAACACTGAGCCTCACTGCTGTCTAGATCCATGCAAGTGCTGGAGATGGAGGTTTTCCTTCCCTTGGTACCAAGGACCTCACCTATGATCAGTGGAAGAGGGGTCTTACAGGTGTCTTGGATCCTTGCAAAGAAAGCAAATACCTACACAGGCATTTTGGATTGGGCTTCTCAGGACATGCGTAGGCATCATGATTCATGTGTTATATGCCAGCAGCTTTGATGGAAGAGTGTGTTAATGATCCAGTCCTGGATGATGACATTACAGTAAACTTAGTGGCTTAAAATACTACACATTTATTATTTCACAGTTTCTCTGGATCCGGAGTCTGAGAACAGCTTACCTATAATCAAGGTGTGGGGCAATAGTCTCATCTGAGTCTTGACTTCCAAACTCAGGTCATTGGCAGAATTCAGTTTCTTGAGGTTGTAGACTGAGGACTTCAGTTCTTTTCTAGCCAGAAGTCACCCCTATACTCTAGAAGCCACTCATAGTTTCTTGTCATTTGAGATACCCAAATGACTGCTTACTTCCTTCAAGTGACTAAAGGAGAGACAGAGTCCAGCAAAATGGCCACTGAAATCTAAAGTACTTAAAAACATGTAATCCCATATAAGTCATCACCTCTGCCATATTCTGTGTTACAAATTGCTGGTCTTGCCCACACAAGGGGATCATACAGATGTGTGAATGTCAGGGCATGGGGATCATGGGGACCACCATAGTCTGTTCACCACCAAAGGTCTCACCAGAAGATTATTAATTAAAAAAATAATGGTGGAGACAAATGAAAATGAAAACACAATGGTCCAAAATCTTTGGGATGCAGCAAAAGCTGTTCTGAGAGGGAAGTTTATAGCAATACAGGACTACCCCAAGAAGCAAGAAAAAAATCTCAAATAAAACCCCTAACCTTATACCTAAAGGAGCTAGAAAAAGAACAAATAAAACCCCAAATCAGTAGAAGGAAGGAAATAATAAAGATTAGAGCAGAGATAAATAAAATAGAACCCTCCCCCCAAAAAGCAAACAAACGATAGAATAGATCAATGGAACCAGGAGCTAGTTCTTTGAAAAAAAAAAATCAACAAAACTGATAAACATTTAGCCAGACCAGAGTGAGAGAAAGAGACACAGAGAGAGAAAACTCAAACACAATGAAAAATGAAAGAGGGGAAATAACAACAGACATTATAGAAACATAAAGGATTGTAAGAGAATATTATGAAAAATTTTATGCCAACAAATTAAACAGTGTAGAGGAAATAAATAAATTCCTAGAAACATGAATCAGGAAGAAATAGGAAATTTGAACAAATCAGTTACCAGCAATGAAATTGCATAATAGTAATAATTTAAAAAATTCCCATCAAACAAAAGTCCAGGATCAGACAACTTCACAGGTGAATTCTACCAACATTTAAAGAAGAGTTAATACCTGTTCTTCTCAAACTATTCCAAAAAAAAAGGAAAGGAAAGAAAACTTTCACATTCATCCTATGAGGCCAGCATTTTCCTGATACCAAAACCAGATGAAGATGTGACCAAAAAAAGGGAACTACAGGTCAGTATCTCTGATGAACATAGATGCAAAAATCCCCAACAAAATATTAACAAGCCAAACCCAACAATATATTAGAAAAATCATTCACCATGTTCAAATGAGATTTATCCTTGGAATGCAAGTGTGGCTCAATATTCACAAATCAACTAACACAAGACATCACATCAATGAGAGAAAAAACAAAAACCATATAATCATTTTAATATATGCAAATATATAACATTTGGCAAAGTAAAACATGCATTCATAATAAAAGACCTCAACAAAGTAGGTCTAGAGGGAATGTACCTCAACATAATAAAAAACCCACATACTTGAAAAGCCTACAGCTAACATCACAGTCAATGGTGAAGGACTGAATTTTTTTCCCTAAAATCAGGAACAAGACAGAGTTGTCCACTCTTACCACTTTTGTTCAACATAGTACTGGAAATCCTAGCCACTGCAATCAGGCAAGAAAGAGGAATAAAAGGCATCCAAGCTAGTAAGGAAGAAGTAAAATTTTCACTATCTATAAATGACATGATACTATATAGACAACCCCAAAGACTCCACAAAAAAACTACTAGAATTGATCAATGAGTTCAGTAGGGTCACAGAATGCAAAATCCATGTACAGAAATCCTTTCATATCTATTCCCTCATAATGAAGCAGCAGAAAGAGAAACTAAGAAAATGATTCCATTTATAATCATACCAAAAATAATAAAATACCTAGGAATGAACTTACCCAAGGAGGTTAAAGGCCAGTACTCTGAAAACTATAATATACTGATGAAAGAAATTGAAGATGAGGGGCGCCTGGGTGGCTCAGTAGGTTAAAGCCTCTGCTTTCGGCTCAGGTCATGATCCCAGAGTCCTGGGATCGAGCCCCGCATCAGGCTCTCTGCTCGGCGGGGAGCTTCCCATCCCCTTCTCTCTGCCCACCTCACTGCCTACTTGTGATCTCTGTCTGTCAAATAAAGAAGTAAAATCTTTAAAAAAAAAAAAAAGCACCCACTGCTTTGGGGGTGATTTAAAAAAAAAAAAAGAAATTGAAGAAGACACAAACAAATGGAAAGACATTCCAAGCTCATGGATTGGAAGCACAAACATTGTTAAAATGCCCATACACCCAAAACAATCTACACATTCAGTGCAATCCCTATCGAAATACAAATAGCATTCTTCCCAGAACTAGAACAAACAATCCTAAATCCCTGAATAGCCAAAACAATCTTGAAAAAGAAAAGCAAAGCTGGAGGCATCCCAATTCTGGACTTGCAAGAATATTATAAAGCTGTAGTAATCCAAATAGTGTGGTACTGGCACAAAATTGGATACACTGATCAATAGAACAGAATAGAAAATCTAGAAATAAACCCACAGTTAATCTTTGACAAAGCAGGAAAGAATATCCAATGGGAAAAAGACAGTCTCTTCAACAAATGTGTTGGGAAAACCAGGCAGCTACACGCAAAAGAATGAAAATGGGCCACTTTCTTTCAATATGCCTAAACATAAACTCGAAATGGATTAAAGACTGAAATGTGAGACCTGAAACCATAAAACTCCTAGAAGAGAGCACAGACACTAATTTCTCTGACGTCGGCCATAGCAGCATTTTTCTAGGTATGTCTCATGAAGCAAGGGAAATAAAAGCAAGAATAAAACTCTTGGGACTTCATCAAAATAAAAAGCTTCTGCACAGCAAAGGAAACAATCAACAAAATTTAAAGACCACCTACTGAATGGGAGAAGATATTTTCAAATGACATATCTGATAGAGAGTTATGTCCACAATATATAAAGAACTTATAGAACTCAACACCAAAAAAATAAACCAAATAATCCACTTAAAAAGTGGGCAGAAGACATGCACAGACATTTCTCTAAAGAAGGCATCCAGATGGTCAACAGACACACGAAAAGATGTTTAACATCACTCATCACCAGAGAAATGCAAATCAAAAACACAATGTGGCATCCCACACATGACTAAAATCAAAAACATGAGAAACAACAGGTGTTGGTGAGGGTGTGGAGGAATGGGAATCCTCTTGAACTGTTGGTGGGAATGCACACGAATGTAGCCACTCTGGAAAACAGGATGGAGTTTCCTCAAAAAAACTAAACATAGAGACAGTATATGATCCAGTAGTCATATGTACTACAGGGAATTTCCCAGAATATGAAAAAATTTCATATTTACAAGAATACCAAAACACGAATTCAAAAGGATATATGCACCCCTATGTTCATAGCAGCATTATTTACAGCAGCCAAATTTGGAAGTAGCCCAAACGTCCATAGATAGAGAACGTCCATGGATCAAGAAGAGGTGGTGTATAATGGAATTATTCAGCCATATTATTCAGCCATAAAAAATGGCATGAAGTCTTGCCATTTGCAATAATGTGGATGGAGCTAGAGAGTATGGTGCTAAGTGAACTGAGGCAGAGAAAGACAAATACCATGTGATTTCACTCATCTGTGGAATTTAAGAAACAAAACAAATGAATAAGGGGGGGGAGGAAACAAAACAGAAAACAGACTTAACAAAAGAGAACAAACTGATGGTTACCAAAGGGGAGGTGGGTGAAGGGGTGGAGGACGTAAGTGGAAGGGATTAAAAAGACACTTATCTTGATCTGAGATTGTTTATGCAGACTCCTCTGGTGGTCTCTGTGGGCTGATGAGGGTCTAGGGTTGTCTCCTGCTGTCCTTCCTGGTGTGAGGGAGGGGAGGGGAGAGATCTGCACAAGGGGAATTTATATCATACATTTAGGCAAATGGGGGAGAGCTGAGATCTGTTTTGGGGTCATTGTTTCTCAATTGTCTTCAGTTCACAGAAACCCTTGTGCCAAAATGGCCCATTTGGGATCGGCCTCTTCCCATCCCCTACAGTAGTCTTCACACAATTTTTTCTCACTTCATTTCCCGAGTCCGGTCCTGTGATCATTCCGCTTCGTCAGATGAAGCAACTTGTCCGAAGTCAACTAGTTGGGGGTAGAGCCGGGACTCGAACCTGGCCAGGTGCTCCAGGTGCGGGGCATCTGCTGACAAACATTATCCTAACTTCCTTTTCATACCAAACTGAAGGCAAAGTAGGTTCCTTGTTCTTAGACCCGGCACAGGATGTGGTTCCATGTTGAGTGACGTCCTGCGTGGTAGGGTCAGAGGCGCCATGATGTAGCATGGCGGTTCTCAACAGAGGCAGGGGTGTGTGTGACTTTGGCTCCCAGGGGACATTTGGCCATGTCTGGAGACACTTTTGGTCGGGACTACAGAGGAGGCCCTATGGGCGTCTAGTAAGTCGAGGCCAGGATGCTGCTAAACATCGGATAGTACGCAGGACGGCCCACGCGACAATGAGTTATCTGGTCCCAAATGTCAAGAGCACCCAGTTGGGAGCATCCTAAGTAACAGAAGGAGGTTGTACGGACTTCATTTTGAGGTCAGGCAGACCGGTAGACTTCACATCCCCTTCCTCCTGGATGCCCTTGAGCTCCACTGAGTCTCAGCTTCCTCTGCGGAAAATGTCCGCCTGGAAAGCTCATTACAGAAAGGAAATGATATAATGTAAGTGGCCTGCACACGGCAGCTGGGCGGGTGGGTGACACAGCCTCACGTCCTGGCCTGGACAGGGGTGGTGGCTCACGATGGTTGTGAGGGGCAAAGGAACAGAGATGTTCCATCTAAGAAAGAGGGACGCCCAGCCAGCTACAAAAAGTGAAGGTCCATTTCAATATTTGTTAATTTCCTTGTTCAAAACCTAACTTAAAAGTTGAGGCCGCTGGGGGGACAATGGAGAGGTGGCTGAACCCTAAATCTGCCAGCAGCCAGCTGGGGGGACTCAGAACAAGTTTCTTTCTTTCTTTTTTTTCTTTTTTTCTTTCTTTTCTTTTTTTTTAAATTTTATTTATTTATTCGATGGACAGAGATCACAAGTAGGCAGAGAGGCAGGCAGAGAGAGAGGAGGAAGTAGGCTCCCCGCGGAGCAGAGAGCCCAATGTGGGGCTCGATCCCAGAACCCTGGGATCACGACCTGAGCCGAAGGCAGAGGCTTTAACCCACTGAGTCACCCAGGCGCCCCTCAGAACAAGTTTCTGATCACTGCTGAGGGCTTTGGTATCCTCACCTTTCTGTTTTTGAACTTCCTGCCTTGATAGAACAGGCGCTGGAGCTGATTTTGTTTTGCAGCTCACTTTTCGGTTGTGTGAAGGGTCCCCTTCTGGACGTTGGTGCATGTTCATGTCTACCATCTCCATTGTTTATATTCATCTCATTGCTCTTTTATTCAGTGAACGTTGCCTGGGCACCTGTCCTATGCAGGGCACTCTGCTGAAGGCAGAGTGAAGGGTATGGAGAGGGTCATCTGGAAACGAGCATCAGGAGGGCTGAGGCCTGCTGGCCCCATCCCGGGACAATGCCCAGGAAACCCTCTGTTCTCAGGACAACCTGTGAAAGGAGACCAAAAAATGAGCCACCAGCCAGCATTCTAAATAAATGTAAAGATGTCCTCCTGAGTTGAGGACGTGCTGTATTTAGACTTCACGAGGTCTCCGTGGTAGAACGGTAGAGTTCTAGATCATTCAACAAGCATGGATCGAGCCCACTCTCTGAGTCAGGCCCTGCTCAAGGTTCTGGGAACACGGCGGTGAATGAAAAGGACAAAAGTCTCCGTGGTGCTTACTTGCTATTGGGTAGGTGGGTAACGGATGAAGGCCCTCGGATGCCCACTGAGCTGGACGGTGCAGGGCGAAGCGGGGTGCAATGGAGAAGAAAAGGCAGATAGGAGGATGGGAATGCCTGGCCTGGGAGGGCCTTGGTGAGAGGCGGCACTTGGAGCAATTGTCCCAGAGGCGAGAGAGTGACGCGCAGGAGTCTCTTGGGGGATGGGTGGTCCAGGCACATGTGTGTTTGGGGGACGGCAAGGAGGCCAGCGCGGTTGGGCCAGAGTGAGCTGGGGACAGGGAAACCTGGGGTGGGGAATCAGGTGGGGTCCTGAGGATGCTCCGAGGTCTTTGGTGCTTCCTTTAGTGAGATGGGAAGCCATGTGGAAGGGCCACGGTAGATATATATCCACCATGGTGAGTTTCCCGTGCATCGAGTCACCTCTGAGCAAGGACCCTGTTTGCAGAATAACCGATTCAGCTCCTATATCCAATCCCAGCCACAGCTCATTTCTGTAAAACATTAGTGGCCAATAGGATCCAGTGGCAGCCTTTCCACCTGCAAAAATCAAAAGTTACCATCACCGTGGGCCTACCTGGTGATGAAATAATACCTTGAGCATTATTTCTGTCACACCTGAGAGCATCGTGCCTAGTTCCCGCCAGGCACATGGCAGGTGCTCAAGAAATCCTGGGGAAGGTAACTAGTCTGTGCAGAGTGTCCTCGATGGCAATTTCCACAAATAAATCTATTTAATTCACCTAGAAGCTCTTGGAGGTACATTGAATTGCTTCCCTTGTGAATGGAGTAACTGAGATGAAGGTGTAACAGGTTTAGGTGAAACCACACGGCTTCAGGAAGGAGTGGGAGTTGGATACAGGTCTCCCGGTTTGCGAGGTCTGTGCTGCAGGCAGCCTGAGTCAAGGGCAAATTCTGGGTCAAGCATTTGGCTTTGCTGTAGACTAGGAATGAAGGAAGGTGGAGTGGGGTCCGTGAAAGTCATCATGTGTCCCTGGGCCTAGAGGAGAGTGGCTTCTGCAATTAGTTGTTGAATGAATGGAAAAAAAAAAAATGAAGACACCCAAGTGCATTGGAAGTGAGGCGCTGGGGTGTCAGAAACGAGTTACAAGCCCACGCAGAAGCGAGGCTAACTGGGCCAAGGGTGATTTGTGCAGAGGCTGGGGGATAGGGAGATTCTGTCCAGTGAGAAGGAATCACCCCCTGTTCCACACTATCTCTTAGAGTTTTATGAGCAACTTTTGTCAATCCGTCTTCCAGACAGGAGAACCAACTCAAAGCACATCCAAAATGGTAGTTTTGTCTACGAAAATAACCTCATCAAAAGAGGACGCAAGTCTGGGCAGTTCCAACGGGTGAAAAGAATTGCTTCATCCTGAAGCAATTATGTCGCCTCTCCTTCCCCGTTTCATATAGCGGCGTGTTTTTGAGAAGTTGGGGATTTGCTCGATGGCCAGATTTGTCCGTTTTGTACAAGGCGGGGTGAAAAAAAAAGACCCCAAACCATACCCACAAGGCTGTTTCAGCCCCAAGTAGGGTCCCCCAGCCCCAACAAGGCATCATCTTTAAGCCTGGAAGTGGCAGGTACTCAGGAGCCTGGCGAAGGGGCTTCCTTACCCAGCTACTCAACAAGCATTTGTCGGATGGATAAATGAATGAACGAATAAAGCGTATCTTCTTCCAGCTTATCCTCTCTACCATCCACTGAGTCAGTTCTAGTAATACCTTACTGGAATCAGGTCATTCGGAATTATTTACCAACAGGCTCCGAATTCTTAATCTGCAATTCCAATACCCAGACAGCTGGGAAAAATGAGAATTTTTCATAAATTGTTGGGCGACCAAATCTGACCTGAGCTCATTGGTTGGCATGTTTGGATTTAAATTGGGATGAGGATACACATTGCCCTTACGTATTCCACTTACGTGAATGTTCACAGGCTTGCTGCAGAAATAGTAACATGTATAATAATGGAATTATTTCCCTGCGTCCTGCCAGGATGACATATATATATCCAGTTTATGTACCATATATGCCATCTTGCTCAAGCTATGAAATAATTGGACACAGGTAGACGATCACAACAAGATACCACAGGACTCCCATTAGGTTGGCTAAAATACAAAATAGTGATAGCCTCAAATGTTGGCAAGGATGCAGAGACCCTGGCTCCCTCGTTCCTTGGTCCTGGAAATGTAACATGGTACAGCCTTTCTGGAATGTCCAACGATAGAGGTCATTTGTGGTCAGCCATGAAAACCTGAACTCTCTGAACAGAGTCAACATTCATGATCTCAGCTTTTGAATCTTTCTTTCTTCATCTCCACCAGCAATTAACATTGTTTCTTTTAAATTCTCATGAGCTTAGGGGTGCCCGGGTGGCTCCTTTGGGTGAGTGTCTGACTCCTGATTTCAGCTCAGGTCAGAATCTCAGGGTCATGAGATTGTGCCCTGGGTAGGGCTCCATGCTGGGTGTGAAGCCTGATTAAGATTCTCTTCTCCATCTGCCCTTCCCCCAATGCTGGCATGCACACACACACACTCTCTCTCTCAAATACATAAATAAATCTTTAAAATAAAATCTCATGAGCTTATTAACCTCGATTTTAGCTACCACGTTCCAAGCACCTCCAGCAAAGGAAGGGCTATATCTTAGAGGAGCACCTCTCCCCTTTCCTGGTTGCTGGTCCTGCATCGGTCCCCATTATAACCATCATGGGTCAGATGTAAATTCCCCTTCCTCACTGGCTGATGCCATGGATCCCACTGAAGATGTGAAACTTCTCCTGTAAGAGAAAACTTTGACCAGGTTCTATTCAGATGCGTATGCAAGGAGCTCATCGATAGAAAACAGATGTAAGGTTTTTGTTTTTGTTTTTGTTTTTGCAGAGGGAGAGAATCTTAATCAGACTCCACACTGAGCATGGAGCCCAACTCAGGGCCGCTCTCATGACCCCGAGATCATGAGCTGAGTTGAAATTAAGAGTCTGATGCTTAACTAACTGAACCACCTAGGTAGCCCCAGATGTAAGCTTTAATGTGAGAATGAAACCGTTTCTTTTTGCCCCATTTTCAACCATGCAACAAATATTTTTAGAGTGTCTGTGGTATGTCAGGCACTATCCTGGCTCTGGGATATAGGACCAAGTAAAACCAGACTGCGTCTATTGGCTATCCTTTTTTAGATGTTTACCATGAGCCATGTGGTTATTTATCCAACGTTATTTACCCAAGGGAGACTCCGTACTACTGTCATGGGTGAGTAAGAAAGGGTGTGCACGGGGTGAGATACAGATGGGCAAATGGGGCTGGGGAGGAAGGAAGGAGCTCAAAACTCCCTGGCAGGTCCTGGATGGTTATTGCAAGTGAAGCCGTCACAAGTCGGGAAGAAAATCTCAAGGTTTGGGGTTGGACATCTGAGTACCTGGAGGGCTCTCCTTGACTAGACACTCATGTGCCACGGACTACGTGACAATGGTTTTAGTTTGCAGTCGATGGCTACACTTGACCTACCTACAAATCCTTTTTCTTTCTTTTTTTTTTTTTTTAAGATTTTATTTATTTGTTTGAGAGAAAGAGCGAGAGAGCGGCAGAGGGAGAAGGAGAAGCAGGCTCCTCACGGAGCAGGGAGACTGATGCGGAACTTGATCCCAGGACCCTGAGATCATGACCTGAGCCGAAGGCGGACACTTAACCACCTGAGCCACCCAGGTTCCCCCCTAACTACAAATCCTTTGTCAATTTTGTCCCAGAATGGACTTGTCTTCCTTGACAACACCTAGTTCCATGAAAATATTTCTTTCCTTAAACCTGCCACTTCATGAACTTGGACACTGTCATTTTCTCCTCACATTTGACTAGCTCACCTGGGGCTCACCTAGAGATTTGTGGTGCGTGTTACCAGTGTCCCTTTACCCTGACTTGATGCCAGTTACTTTTCTTCTTTAGCACAAAGCAAGTGGTTTTCCTGATGTTTCTCCATCCTTGTGCATTTTGAAGAAAGACTCTTTTGCTAAGTCTGAGCCAGAAACATGCAATTTGTTGGCCCTAATCACTAGATCTCCATCATGGGAAGTAGATGGATGGTTCTTGGAGTCTAATTTAGGATGAGAAGTGTTATAAGGGAGGAAAGTCCAGAGTAGTCTCTTGCTATGTGATCTCGGGGAAGGTAATTACTCTCCCTGAGTCTCACTTTCTTTTTTGGTCATTGGGTCTTTTTTCTTTTTTTCTTTTTCTTTTCTTTCTTTTTTGTCAACCTTTTGTAGGACTGCTGTGTTGGAGAGGATGTGGAGAAAGGGGAACCCTCTTACACTGTTGGTGGGAATGCAAGTTGGTGCAGCCGCTTGGGAAAACAGTGTGGAGATTCCTTAAGAAATTAAAACTAGAGCTACCCTAGGACCCTGCAATTGCACTACTGGGTATTTACCCCAAAGGTACAGATGTAGTGAAAAGAAGGGCCATCTGTACCCCAGTGTTCATAGCAGCAACGGCCACAGTCGCCAAACTGTGGAAAGAACCGAGATGCCCTTGAACAGATGAATAGATAAGGAAGATATGGTCCATATACACGATGGAATATTATGCCTCCATCAGAAAGGATGAATGCCCATGCTGTATCAACATGGACGGGACTGGAGGAGATTATGCTGAGTGAAATAAGTCAAGCAGAGAGAGTCAATTATCATATGGTTTCACTTATTTGTGGAGCATAAGGAATAACACGGAGGACATTAGGAGAAGGAAAGGAAAAGTGAATTGGGGGAAGTCGGAGGGGGAGACAAACCATGAGAGACTGTGGACTCTGAGAAACAAACTGAGGATTTTGGAGGGGAGAGGGGTGGGGATTAGGTGAGCCTGGTGGTGGGTATTCAGGAGGGCACGGATTGCAAGGAGCACTGGGTGTGGGGCATAAACAATGAATCTGGAAACACTGAAAAAATAAAATAAAATTTAAAAAAAAGAAAAAACAAACCCAAGGGCTTTGTCTCCTTTCCCTGCAACATTTTATTAGGTCCTAATGGATTTCACAAGGGGACCTGACCAGCACAGGTCCAGCTGAAGGCAGAGAGGCCTGGGACTCTAGATTCAGCCAGACAAAACATGATCCAAGATAACAGATGGCTGATTTGGGGGAAGGTGTTTCAGATGAAGGCGAAACCAGACAGGGAGGAGATGACCAGTCACATGGAGAGGGATCAGTTCTGGGAGGTCAGCTGGGACAGGGGGAGGTAGGACATGTGCACTGGAGGCCGAACAGACAAGTAGACAAATCTAGAAAACTCAGCTGAGGCAGGGATCAGAGAACCATATGGACCAGGGGCTAGATGCGGGAGTTCCTGAGTCTACCAGTGGAACCTGCTTCCTGACATGTTCACGTGGCAGCCATGCCCACCCATCCAACCATCTGTCACCACACCTGTGGGACCTCAGCTTCGTTGCTTGTCTCCCCACAGTGAAGGGAGCCATGAGGGCCAAGGAGGGAGAAACTGGGGGTTGGAAGCTAGGTCCACCAAAGGAAACACAAAGGACTTATCCCTTGGAAGGTAGAGCAGAGAGAGCATGCGGGGTTCAGATAAAGCACACATGTGAAAGATTTGCAAGGCTTTGAAGAGTGACTCTTGGGGTGGAGGCAATGATGGTGAGCAGCAAAGAAGACTCATGGCTCATGAGGCAACAAAGAAGGAACCTCAATGCCATGCCTGCCTTTCTCGGTGGGGGTCTTCCCCTCCTGGCTCTGGGCGGGGGCTATTCCACTGGGTCAGGCTGTGGGCAGATGGCTGGGGGACAGGTGAGCACTGATTGGCAAGGAGTAGGGGTGCAGGAGATAAGGTGAGAGGGATGGTTGGTTTATACGTGTTGCTCTTGGGCAAGCCCCCATTGGTTCCAGAGTCCAGCTTAAACTCTGGAGATAGGCTGCCTGGCTTTGCAATCTTGACTGCAGTGTTTCCTTCTCTGCGACCTTGGCCAAGTCACTTAACCTCTTTGGGGCTCAACTTTTTCATCTTCATAATGGAGGTAATGATAGTGGGTGTGGGGGTTAGATTAGGTTATGTATGTGAAGAACCAGGAGCAACGTCCAGCATGTTGTTTGTGCTCAGTTAAGTGTCGGAGTCATTACCGATATCATCATCACGATGCTTTCCTAAACTTGGACTTGCCCTCGAGTTTACCAGGATCCTTATTTTGATTATGCTACTGAAACCAAACAAGTACCAGGAAGTCTGAGTTATGCAAGAGTCTCTCTCTCTGTTTATTCAGATGAAGGTGGGCAGGACCTCCTGTGGTCCTGGCACTTACTCTTAGCTCATCGTTCTAGTACTTTCCTGTTGTTGGTGGGGGTCCTCTGTGTCTTCTCCTTCACTGAGGAGGCTCCCCCATCTCCAAACGATTGTCCTCCCCTCCTCCCTGTCTAGCAGACCACCCACCATAGAGCTGAGTCAATAAGGATAAGCTATTATTTGTAGTGTTAAAAATTGTAATACTCTTTAAGAAACAAAACAGAGGACCATCGGAGAAGAGAGGAAAAAATAAAACAAGATGAAACCAGAGAGGGAGACAAGTCATGAGAGACTCTTAATCATAGGAAACAAACTGAGGGTTGCTGGAGAGGAAGGGAAGGTGGAATGGGGTAATTGGGTGATGGACATTAAGGAAAGCATGTGATGGAATGAGGACAGGGTGTTAAACAAGACTGATGAATCACAGGACTGTACCTCTGAAACCAATAATACATTGTATGTTAATTAACGGAATGAAAATAGTAAAAAAAAAAAGCTGTTACAAAACTGAAAAAAAATTATAATAATGTCATATATGGAATGACAACTTCTGAGAAGGATTTGGAACATAATAACAATCCCTCTTCTTTTTTTAAATTATAGGGCCTTCTTATTAAATGAAAATGAATATGGAACCCTGATGTATAAAACAGAGAAAACCAGATCTGTCTGGTTAAAGTCCAGATAGGAGGTCTACCTACTCAGCCTCTCCCTTGAAGCCAGATTAGCTCCAGAGCCCCCTAAAACATAGTTTATAATCACCAAAAATGACTGATGTCGCTGAGAAAAGGCAGAGTTAGCAGAACTCATCCCCATTCTTGTTTATGGAAGATCAAATTTCTTTTCTGGTTAAGTCTTTGGTTCTTGCCTTTGGCTTTTCATTGCAACTGATTTCTCCACAACCATCCTAATTCCTAACTGGCCAAGGGCCCCTGTGCTCTACCCTTATGACTCCGTCATTTCCCTCTTTTCACTCCTTCATGAATGGAAAGGATAGATGTAGTTGCGCCACTTGATGGCAGTGTACTCCAAACTAAACTTGTAAATTTATTTAATTTTTAATTTAAACCTAATTACAGGTTTAAATTTCTAAGAAGGATATGTTTTGAAGATTGATTCTGCAACCTGAGATTAGAAATAATAGTAGTAAGATGACAGAACGATACATAAGACAAATAAATTTTGGTAAATAAGACAGTGTATGGAGGAAAGAAAGTTTTTTTTTTAAGATTTTATTTATTTGACAGACAGAGATCACAAGTAGGCAGAGAGACAGGCAGAGAAAGAGGGAAGCAGGCTCCCCGCCGAGCAGAGAGCCCGATGCGGGGCTCGATCCCAGGACCCTGAGATCGTGACCTGAGCCAAAGACAGAGGCTTTAACCCACTGAGCCACCCAGGCGCCCTGGAAAGAAAGTTTTATCACCTGAGTGAGCAGGAGATCTTGATGGAGAGATTCCAGGCGACTTTGGGGCAGTATACAAGCATAAAAAAGGAAAGCAAAATGTCGTAGGCAAGTTTCTAACCCACAGTTTTGCTCAAGGCCACCCATGTGTGCTTTGAGAAATTACCCTGGTGCAAAAGTAACCCCAAATACTACCAAGCAAGGAATTCTGAAGGTCACTGAACAGAAAGGCTCAGAGACCAAATTAAGATGGCTTAGTCACAAGGTTCAAATCCATTTAAAACATAGCAAGAAGCAAAGGGAAAGTTAGCTCACAAAGAATAAGGTGCCAGAAGGTAGAAACGTTATAGCTACTCTACGCTGAGTAGTGAAATAGTCCTATGTCCTCGCTCTGTGCCACATCTGTCTTCCCCTCTGTTGGTGTGGTTAGGAAGACCAGAGGGGTTCCAACAGGCGCAGGGTGGCTGGAGCCAACACGTATTCTTCAGCGGAGCAGGAGAGCACAGAAGCAGCTACACCTGGTCACAGCAGCAGCTCACCCATTAATTTGCTGAGTGGCTGTGAATTTCATCTGCATTCTTTGGGAGAGAACATGCAGAGCAAGCATGGGGCTATCTTGGTTGTGACCCATGGGTGACCAACTTAAGATGACTTGGCTTGTCAATCCAGATGTGGCACACTCATGGCGTTGAGGGAGGAAGCCCATCTGGTGAGCAGAGAGATTTTTAACCTAAAACATTTGCCTCTTGTTGCTGGTGATGACATCACCCACTCTTCCCCAAGAGCTTGTCTTGGGAGCCCTGAGCATGATGTCCTTTGAGATGATACCCTGATGTATAAGAAGAGGCTGGAGGACCAAGGTGTTCTAGTGGCCTGGTGCCACATTAAAGGTGGTTTTCACAGAGCCATCAACACTGTGACATTAGTGGGCTTCCTTCCTTACGCTGAGAAGATCAGGAATGCTCCTGCTGGTTTTATAATGAATCTGTGAATGGTTCTCCCCTTCACCAAAGCCAAAAATGGAAGCTCACCTTCTATGATGGCAGGTAATTTTCTCCTGCTCTGGTTGGAAGGGGGCTCAGGCAGACTGTTGCTGCTGATGGAAGATGAAACCAATGGGTCCCACCTCCTCGAAGTCTCTGTGGGCAACAATCCAGAAGATAAAGGAGAAATTGTTATTGTTAACAGCTCAGTTAGAGCCCTGCTTCTCCAAACAGTGGTCCGTGGGCCAGCAACACCATCGTTGCCCAGAAGCTTGTTAGAAATGTATGACCTGCACAATGAGATACCACATCACACAGGTCAGAATGGCTAAAATTAACAAAATAGGGAACAACAAATGTTGTCAAGGATGGGGAGAAAGGGGAACCCTCTTACACTGTTGGCGGGAATGCAAGCTGGCTGGGGCACCCTCTCTGGAAAACAGTGTGGAGTTTCCTCAAGAAGGAATCTCTGTGACCCAGCATTTACACTACTGAGTATTTACCCCAAAGATACAAAGGGAAAGTGATCCAAAGGGACACCTGTACCCCAACGTTTATAGCAGCAATGTCCACAACAGCTAAACTATGGAAAGAGCCCAGATGTCCATTGACAGATGAATGGATAAGGAAGATGTGGTTCATATATACAACGGAATATTACTCAGCCATCAGAAAGGATGAATAGCTATCATTTACATCAACATGATTGAAACTAGAGGGTATTATGCTAAGAGAAATAAGTCAGAATTGAAAAGTAATTGCAAACAACATTGGGTAATTGTGACTTTCAGTTGTTCTGTATCAGTTAAATTTTTGTGCTCTTTTCCCTGTGTACGTGGTGGTTCTATTTTTCTCCAATAAAACTTTTATTTAAAAAAAAAAAAGAGAAATAAGTCAGAGAAAGACAATTACCATATGGTTTCACTCATATGTGGAACATAAGAAATAGCACAGAGGATCATAGGGGAAGGGAGGGAAAACTGAATGGGAAGAAATCAGACAGGGAGGCAAACCATGAGAAATTCCTGACTGTGGGAAATAAGCTGAGGGTTGCGGAAAGGGAGGTGGATGGGGGGTGGCTTAGCTGGGGACTGGGCTTTAAGGAGGGCACGTGACATGATGAACACTGGGTATTATACATAACTGATGAATCCTTGAACACACCTACATCAGAAACTAATGATGTAGTATATGTTGGCTAATTGAATTTAAAAAAAAACAATGCATAATCTGGGGTCCCTTGCAAATCTACTTAATCAGAATTTGCATGTTTAAGCAGCTTCCCAGGTGATTCATGAGCTCACAACAGTCTCAGTCACACTCCCCTAGGGGAAGGAGAAAACATTGAAGTCAGACAACCCTGGGTGAATTCTGACCCTGTAGATTCACTGTCCAACTTTGGGCCAGTTATTTATTTGCTACCAGCTTCAGTTTTCTTATCTTTAGGAGGCGGAAATAACACTTTCCTCTGATCCGTCTCTTTTATTGTGGTAAAATACGCACAACATAAAACATCACCTTTTCAAATCGCGCTGAATTCAGTGGCATTCAGTGCACTTGCAAGAATGGGTAACAATCACTACTGTTTAGTTTCAGAACATTTTCATCACCCCCCAAAGGACACCCTGTACATTAAGTCATCATTTCCATTCTGTTCCCCCTCCAGTCCCTGGCAACGGCTCATTTTCTTTGTGTCCCTGTGAACTTGCTCGTTCTGGTTATTTCATATGAATGGAAGCATCCAATATATAACCTTACACGTCTGGCTTTTTCAACTTGGTCTTTTTGGAAAAAAAAATTATGGCTGAAAGAAAATAAATCTTGAGAAAAGTGCACAAATTACAAGCTTACAGCTCGATGAGTTTCCACACCGACTCTCTTCAGGCAACCATTACCCAGATCAACCAACACATTGTGGTGTCCCAGAAGCCTCTCACCGGCCCTCGTCCTGTCACCGTGTCATAGCTGGGATTCATTTTGCCTGCGTTTGAACGTTGCAGAATGGAATCATAACTGTTCTCTTTCACGTCCGGCCCCTGTCGCTCAGCATCGGCAAGGTTCCTCTTCGTTGCCGTATGTCCTTGTAGCTTGTTGACCTGTTTTGCGCTCTCGTTCCCCATCATGTGAGCCAATGATCCTGTGTTCATCCTTTCAGCTTTTGATGGGCGTCTGGATCATTTCCAGTTTTCAGCTATTGTGTGTAGTGCCACCATAAGCATTTCTGTCCGTATCTTTTCGCACACATGTTCAACTTCTGCTGGCTCCATCCCTCGGAGTAGAACCGCGGGCTCGGAGGGCATGCATGTGTTCAGAATTCATGGACGCTTCCCAATCATCTTCTAGAGCAGCTGTGCCAAGTTAGCAGCAGCGTATGAGAGTCTGGGAGGCTCACTGTTGCTTCCCACACTTCTTCTTGTACCTCAAGTAAAACTCCAGTTGTACTTGGAGGACATAAGTGGCCCGTTGGAGAGCTCTCATCTGTTCCGGATTTATACAGCTGCCCTACAATAGGAGACAGCACAGAGAGGCCAGTAGTTGTGTTTCCCAAGATGGCCTTGCTTCATCGACTTTCAAATCTAGAATCAATGATTAGGATCCAAACCTGTCAAGATCCTAACCAGCTTATGGCTACAGAGGGGAGTGGATTGTATCTACCTAGTGCCCAGTGGGAAAACTTCCTTCCTCCCAAGGGGGAAGAACTAACATGGTCTCTCATCTTTGGGAAACATGAAATGTTTATTTTGTCGTTCAAATGTTTGCAACAGAACTATTGTACCTTCAAACAGGGGCTCCATGACTAGCCGTCAAGGAGTCACGAACTTGACTGGGGAAAGAAATCATATTGGTATTTTCATGAACCTCTCATTGAAATTTAGATTGGGGGGGCAATGTGGTCCACAAGCCATAGTAATATTGCGTGTACAGGGGACTTCATCACTGATAGAAATCACAAATATTTTCATGTATTTCTTTTGTGGCAAATATTACAAAGCATCTTTGATGTTCATCATTATTTCGAAATGTGGCTTTCCTAGATCTGACACTAGATTTGCTGCTTAATGTTTTTTTTAAGCACGTACATTACTCTATCAGAAATGGAAAAACCATCTCTACGACTCCATTTTATTATAATTAATTTTCTTGGTACACCTTGGTCTGTTTTGCAGTTATTTAAAAACATTGCTTTTACCCAAAAAAGTACTCAAAATATTCTGGAAGGGGCGTCTGCTGCACAAAAAGATGAAGAATCCTTGTTTTCAACTGAGAATCAGCCACCAGCCACGAGTGATCAGGAAGGAGTGGAACATTCCAGAGGGTTCCTGTGTGTCCGCCTGTCTGCCATTCTGTCCATCCTTAGGCCATCGTGACCTTAAGATGGATTATTAACAAAGTTATTGTGAAAATTCAGCCAGAATTGGTTACTTCAGAGTTTGGAAAGTTGACTTCGCCCTTAGCAACTCAAAGTTTGTGTACCTGTCCTTGAGGCAGGAGGAGCTCCTGAAACAGGAGGAGGGGGTCCCTGCCTTTCCCGAGGGACTTCCTCAGGAAGCACCCCATCTCTGCCAGGAAGGCTTTCCCCAGATAGCTGCTTGGAGAGCGAGCACCCTGAACATTTATGAATGAATGAATGCACTTTTTGATGTTGCAAACAAGAATCACACATAGAGATGCGTTTTTCCAAATCCGGCGCCATATTGGTGCCACGTGGGGGAGGAGCCAGCCCTGCGGGAGTCTGGTCCAAGTTTAAGTTCATGTGTGGTCCACTGTCTGGGGCAGGGGGGACTTCCAGCTGGCTCCCTGCACAGCGGTGCCTGAGTGTCTCCTCTTAGATTTGCCTGCAATGGCCTGATGGAGCTTTTGCAACCTCCGTGCGCAGCCGGCCCTCCCGCCCCAGCAGATCCTTAGGACTGCCTCCCCCCAACCATGTCCTTCAAAACCCTTGGCCAGGGATTCAGATTGTCCAGGGACTTCCACCTGGGAGTGTCAGCCCAGGAATGTGATTTCAGGGAAACAATTTTCAGCTCATTTCCCCCTCAAAAGGTGCACCACCTCCCTTACCTGCCCCCCAACCTCTCTACCCTCACTGCCTTCCCCTCTACCCTTTACAGCTGGCATGGATTTTCCTAAGGGATTCGGAGCCCTTCCACGTGGTAAGAGGTGGGGAAAGAGACACAGGCATCCTTGGTATCCATTTACGGAGCAAGTTCTGAAAGCAGAATCTGTACTAACGAAGATTGTTTAGTCATTTTTTCATATCTTCCCCCTTTATTCACTTGGAAGCTGGAAAACAAAGGTAAAGATTCCTGATAGCTCTTTTCACAGAGGATTTGTGGTAGCCTACCGCGAAAGCGTGTGCAAGGAAGGCAAAATAAAATGAGCACAGAAGTGGACACACGGCCGGAAGTCGGGAGGCAGAAGGAAGGGAGAGACAGAGACAAACATGCCCCCTAAAGGGCCAACAACGTGCCACTGGAGACAGGTAACTGGAGACAGGTAAGTATTTGTTTTTAATTGAGATATAATGGACATACAGCATTGCATTAGTTTTAGGTGTACGACATAATGATTCAGTATATGTACGCATAGATATTGCAAATGATCTCCACAAAACGTTCAGTCAATATCCACCACCATGCATAGGCATATTTCTTCTTCTTGCGATGAGAATACAGCATCTACTCTCTTAGCAACTTTCAACGTACGGTATTGTTCTGAACCGGAGCCCTCAGACTTACGTATCTTTTTTTTTTTTTTTTAAGATTTTATTAGTTATCTGACAGAGACAGATCGCAAGTAGACAGAGAAATAGGCAGAGAGAGAGAGAGAGAGAGAGGGAAGCAGGCTCCCTGCTGAGCAGAGAGCCCGATGCGGGGCTCGATCCCAGGACCCTGAGACCATGACCTGAGCCGAAGGCAGTGGCTTAACCCACTGAGCCACCCAGGTGCCCATCAGACTTACTTATCTTATAACTAGAAGTTTGGGTCCCTTTTGACCCCTTCACACGTTTTGCCTGCCCCCATTCCCCTCTTCTGACAAACATCAGGCAAGTAATTCTCAGAGAAACTCTTGAGTAAGGAGATAAATCTACCAGTCTTTTTAGGGGGTGTCCTGAAAAGAAGAGTTTTAAGTGGGCATTCTATCAGTGACAGTATCTTGTATAGCAAAAAGTTCTTGGGACGCCTGTGAGGCTCAGTCGTTTAAGCCGCTGCCTTCGTCTCGGGTCATGATCCAGGGTCCTGGGATGGAGTCCTGCATTGGGCTCCTTGCTCTGCGGGGAGCCTGCTTCTCTCTCTGCCTCTGCCTGCCACTCTGCCTGCTTGGGCTCTCTCTCACTCTCTCAGACAAATAAATAAATTTTTTAAAATCTTAAAAAAAAAAAGTCCTTGCAGACGCATCGATTGCTTCTGTGAAAGCAAATCTCACGTGCCTATTTCTCAAAGCCAAAGGGGGTTCGAAGGGGTGTGCTGCCCCCCCTCAGCTGTGGTGCACTGAATAACACTCCCCCTCCCCCGGAGATGTTCGTATCCTAATCCCCAGCACCTGCAAATGTTACCTTCCATGGCAAAAGGGACTTGTCTCGTGTGATTAAGGATTTTGAGGTGAGCAGATTATCCAGGATTACCCAAGTGGGCCCGATGTCATCATAAAGGCCCACAAAAGAGGGCGACAGGAGAGGTCAGCATCGGCGAAGGAGGTGGGATGACGGAAGTGGAGGTCAGAGCAATGTCAAGAAGGGATCTTCAGCCAAGGAACGTGGGTGCCTTTAGAAGCTGGGAAAGGGAAGGAAAGGGGTATGAGCCTCTAAGAGGAACTCAGCTCTGCTGACAACTTGGTTTTAGGACTCCTGCCTCCAGACCTGTATGAGAATAAATTGGTATCATTTTAAGCCCCTAAACTGGTAGTAATTTGTTATGGCAGCAGTGGGAAAAGGATACATTGTCCCCCCGCCCCCCCCTTCCTCTATGAGTTCAACACTAACTGAAAAACAGAATGGGAGTCAAAGAGCTGGGAGTGAAAATACCCTTGTGCTGGATGTTTTCCCTTTGCCCCTCAGGTGGGCTCCCCACCTTCCTCCACTTGCTCTGCGCCCCGGGGAGCATGGACCCCTCCAGTAACATCCTGCATGGACCCCGCCAGGAGCGTCCATTTCCCTCTGCTTTCCTTTTTTTTTTTTTTTTTTTATATAAATACTCCCACCAGAGCCGATTTATTTTTTCTTTTTTTTTTTTTTTAACAGTGGGGGAGGGAATTTTTTTTTTTAAGATTTATTTATTTGACAGACAAAGATCACAAGTAGGCAGAGAGGCAGGCAGAGAGAGAGGAGGAAGCAGGCTCCCAGCCAAGCAGAGAGCCCGATGCGGGGCTCGATCCCAGGACCCTGGGATCATGACCTGAGCTGAAGGCAGAGGCTCTAACCAGCTGAGCCACCCAGGCGCCCCTCCCTCTGCTTTCCTGAAGGGCCTGGGCAGAGGAGCACGTCAGCGTGAGAGCCTAGGGAGGAAGAAGCGTGACAGGAGTCAGCTCTGTCCCTGTGGGATTGCTGTGTGCCTCGGCTCAGCTGACAGGCAGGCCTCTCCATGCAGTCTTGTTCAGAGGGGAGGGAGAACGGAGCCCTGATGTTCCCAGCTGCGCTATCCTGTGGGGTCTTTTTTTTTTTTTTAAGATTTTATTTATTTGACAGAGAGAGAGATCACAAGTAGGCAGAGAGGCAGGCAGAGAGAGGGACTCAGGCTCTCAGCTGAGCAAGGAGCCCAATGCAAGTCTTGATCCTAGGACCCTTGAGATCATGACCTGAGCCAAAGGCAGAGGCTTAACCCACGGAACCACCCACACGCTCCTCCTGTGGGGTCTTTACAGGTTATCCTAATATGAGGGTCTCAGTCCACGCGGGCTGCTGTAACAAGATTACCATAGACTGGGTGGCGGATAGACAATAGAAATCTATCTTTCATGCTTCTGAGAGCTGGGACGTCCAAGATCATGGTACTGGCAGATTCCATGTGTGGGAACCCACTTCCTAGTTCGTAGATGGCTGTCCTTTCCTGTGTCCTTATATGGCAACAGGGACAAGGGGACTCTCTGAGGTCTCTTATAAGGGCACTAATCCCATTCATGTGGACCGCACCCTCATGATCTAATCACCTCCCAAAGGACTCCCCTCCAGATACCATCACACTGGGGATTGGATTCAACATATGAATTTCAGGGGGACCTTCAGTCTGTAGCATGAGTATGCCGTCTGTTTTCTGCTAGGACCCTGACTGGTACATTACCTTTCTTTCTGATAAGGCTGATTATCAGAGCATGTGGCTTAGCTGTGTGGGCAAGCGTGCTGCCTGATACTAGGAACGGGGTCCCAGGTAGCACTAAACATACACACATGTCTCTCAGGTTTGGTTCCCTGTGACACCTGCAGGTCCCTTTTCCTTGAAAGCCTGCCCTCCCTTGACTCTTGCTCCCTCCACCGTCCCAGGAGTTTTCACATTCCCTGTATTAAACCTCCTCTTGCTTGGGGGACAAAACGTTACATGGCAGAAGGGTCCTGTGATTCACCAAACTCCATTTCATTATCATCCTGTGCAGGTGGAAGAAGTGCCTTCCCCAGGGTCCCATGCATTTGGGTGAAGCCATGTGAATGCGTTCTGGCCAATGGGACGCATTTCCCGGCCGGGCCCACGGGTCCCTCCGCGAGGGGTACTGTCTGTCAGGCTCCTGGCGAGGTTCAGGTCCCAGGGGATGGAAGAGCATCAGACGCAAAGAAACATGGATCCCATAGTCGCCAAGCGCTGTGGTTGTTCACCAGACATGCAAATGTCTGTGTTGGGAGGGGGAAATAAGTTTTTATTCCCTTAAAATCTGAGATACAGGGGTCATTTGTTAGAAGAGCTACCATTACGTATCCTAATCTATCCAGGAAATAAAAAATGGTTTGGTGTTTATACGTATGCATTCCCTCATTCTCCCTGTGCTTTTGCATGATTTCCAGCTTACATGTTTATAAACCTCCGTGGTGACAGACTCCAATCCCTCTCCTAATAATCAGTCTGTGTTTTCCATTTCTTGGGTGAAATTCAGATATATATAATATATTTTAAATCCTCCTGACAGGTCTTTTTTTTAAATATTTTATTTATTTATTTGACAGAGAGAGAGGGCACAAGTGGGCAGAGAGGCAGGCAGAGAGAGAGGGAGAAACAGGCTCCCCACTGAGCAGAGATCCCGACGCGGGGCTCAATCCCAGGACCCTGAGATCATGACCTGAGCCGAAGGCAGAGGCTTAAACCACTGAGCCCCCAGGCGCCCCTATATATATATATTTTTTTTAAGATTTTATTTATTTATTTGATAGACAGAGATTACAAGTAGGCAGAGAGGCAGGCAGAGAGAGGAGGAAGCAGGTTCCCCGCCGAGCAGAGAGCCCAATGTGGGGCTTGAACCCAGGACCCTGAGACCATGACCTGAGCCAAAGGCAGAGGCTTCAACCCACTGAGCCACCCAGGCGCCCCCAGATACTTATATTTTGACAAAGAAATTCTTCATTTTCAAAATCATTGCCGTCTGCTTTCACGTCCCGTAAAAAGGATCTTTCTAAGCATGGTGTGAGAATGGGTGGGAGAGTTCACGGCATAAAAATGATAAAAATCAATGCAGAAAAACAGCATTAACCAAGTTAAAATGAAAATGGAAAAAAGTCCTTAACAATATATATATATTTTTTCAACATGGACGGGACTGGAAGAGATTATGCTGAGCGAAATAAGTCGAGCAGAGAGAGTCAAGTATCATATGGTCTCACTTATTTGTGGAGCATAACAAAGAACACGGAGGACATGGGGAGATGGAGAGGAGAAGGGAGTTGAGGGAAACTGGAAGGGGAGATGAACCATGAGAGACTATGGACTCTGAAAAACAACCAGAGGGTTTTGAAGGGGCGGGGGGGGGGGTGCTGGGTGGGAGGTTGAGGAACCAGGTGGTGGGTAACAGGGAGGGCACGTACTGCATGGAGCACTGGGTGTCGTGCAAAAACAATGAGTATTGTTACGCTGAAAATAAATAAATAAATAAAATATATATACAAAAAAAATATTTTTAAAAATGTCTCGTTGAGTGTGATTGACATGCAGTGTTCTGTTAGTTCCAGGGGCATAACAGAGTGACTCAGCAGTTCTATACATGACTCAGAGCTCGCCACGGTGAGTGTCGTCCCCATTGGTCACAACATGGTCACTACAAACATCTTTTAAGTCAAAGCAAGACAACAAACAAAAATAGCAAAATAGATAATGGGTATCAACACACAAATTCCCGAGCCCATAAAGGGAAAAAACCGAAAGAGCCAATAAATGAATAAATATTTATTTATAAATATTCATTTATACAATAAATAAATTATATATTTATATATAAATATATAAAAATATATACTATAATATTTATTTATACTATAAATATTTATTATATATATTTATTATATACAATATTACATATGCTGTTATATATTTATTTATACAATATTTATTTTTAATATTTATTCATATAAATTTTATATAATATATAATACATAATATTTATTTATATAATAAATATATTAAAATATTTATTTATACAATAAATAAATTAAAAATTATTTATTTATACAATAAATAAATTTTAAAACTCCCCACCAGCATTTATTTATTTATATGATAATATATATTTACTTATTTATATAATATTTATTTATTTATTAATATAATATTTATTTATACAATAATGTAATATTTATTCATACAATAACATTTATTTCTATTTATTTATACGATAATAATATTTGTTCATAATATATTTGTTTCATATTTATTTATATAATATTTATAATATTTATTTATACAATATACATATATTTATTTATACAATAAATACATAAAGAAACCAAATAGCCAATAAATATGTTCTACTTCATTGGGTTCAAAGAGCCACACCCTGAAACTACATGGAGGGACGATTATTATCATCCCAATCTCACAATCTTGGGAGAGCTGAGGCTCAGTGAGTGTAAGTATCTCGTTCGTGATGAGAACGCTGGCTTGGGCAGAGCCTGGATTCAAATCCAAGTCTTCCTAATGCAGGGCTTTCATCGTGGGCACTCCTGACCTATTGGACCAGGTACCTTCTCATTGTGGGGGCCGTGTGTGCCTTGCAGGACCTTGAGCAACATTGCTGACGCCTGCCCTTGAGACACCAGTCCCATCCCCCACCCCTCCCCATGTTGTGACAACGAAAGATGCCCCTAGGTGTTGCCGGAGATCTCTCAGGGGTGGATTCGCCCTGTTGAGGACCGCTGTTCTGGTACCACCGCAGGGAAGGTGGGAGAGATGACAGACATCATCATTCTTACCCCGGATGGGAGACTTTGTCATTAGGGAAGGTTTCGAACAGTGACATCAATCTCTGACCTTACCTGAAAAGGCAGGTAAGCTCAATGTTTCCTGCTTTTCGATGAAAAGGACAAAGCTTATATACTCATTCGTTCCTTCATTCAACAGACGTTTGCTGAGCCCCTATGAAGTACCAGGTCCTGGTCTAGCCTCTGAGGATAAAACAAGGAACAAAACAAAAATCCCTGTGCTCACAGAGGTGACATGTCACAGACAATAAAGGAATAAGGTAAGTGTGTGGTATTTCCAGTGATAATAAAGGCCAAGAAGACAAAGTAAGTAAGCGTCAGGGGTGGGGAGCATAGGGACCCTGGTGGGGAGTCATACTTTAAAGTAAGGTGGCGGGGCGCCTGGGTGGCTCAGTGGATTAAGCCGCTGCCTTCGGCTCGGGTCATGATCTCAGGGTCCTGGGATCGAGCCCCGCATCGGGCTCTCTGCTCCGTGGGGACCCTGCTTCCTCCTCTCTCTCTCTGCCTGTCTCTCTGCCTACTTGTGATCTCTCTCTCTGTCAAATAAATAAATAAAATCTTTAAAAAAAAAAATAAAAAAAATAAAGTAAGGTGGCCAGGCACAGCCTCACTCAGAAGGTGACCTTTGAAGAGACCTGCAGTAGGGGAGGGGTTGAGCTCAGTCATCGTCTGGGGGAACAAGGTTGCACAGAGAATAGCAAGTGCAAATGCCCTGGGGCCTCCTTGGTAGACTAAGGGATGGCAAATGTGGCCAGAGTGGAATTGGGGGGTTGTCCCAAGCGCAGTTGGAGGAAATGGTGTTTGTGATGCCCATGGGGACGTCTCCAGGGCCATTTCTAGTAGCGGTGCCCCAGGATGTAAGCTGGAAGTTCGGAGCCCTCATTTTTAGCTGAGTCAGGCTGCATGAACCTCTTTCTCCTGTGCATGGGTGCTGTCCCAGAACTGCGTGCTCACCTGAGTCTGTGACTCACCTGGCCTGGCCCGTGCTGGGGAGATGGGGAGATGGGGAGATGGGGAGATGGGGAGATGGGGAGGGCAGGGTGTGGTATATAAGTGGAGGAGGGTGGCTGGCTCCAAACCCTGCCCTGAGTGGCCCGCCCTGAGCACAGCGCCTCTCTCTCTTCCGTGTTGAAAACAGCACGATGGCAGTCCCAGTCCTGCTTCTCTTCCAGGCAGCCTGCGTGTTCTCCATGGGGGTTGGGCTGTGGGTTGTCGGCAACCATTTCTTCACTGCGGAAATCCCTGCCGCCATCGGCCACCCCATGAAACTGCGGATCCTGCACTGTATTTTCGAGCTGTTGGTGACGTGGGTGAGTGGTGTGTTTTTTGTCCCGTCTTCCGGAGGCTGAAGGAGGGAGTTGGGAAAACACACTTCGTAAGATTGTGGTTGCATTAATGCTACTATCACAGCCACGGAGGCTGATATGTAACATATTAGTCATGAGGTTCCCAACCTCTTCCTGGTGTTGCTCAAGCAACAGTGGGCTCGTAGCCACAAAATGATAAAATGACATACATCCTCCATTAATGGGAAAAAAAGCCCTGCTCTAGTCCCGCTTTCCTGCCTTCCAACTTTAGTGCTAATTGAGTAAAGTAGCAAAACTAACAGAATGTGACTTTAGAGATATATTTTGTTACTTTTGAGAGATGGAAAACTATTTATGGATCATCAGATTTTGCTCGTTATTCCTGGTGTGTTAATAAAACAGATATACATGGGTCATGGGGAGACCTGTGTCCAAGTTGCGCAGGCGGGTTGGTGGTGCTTTTCCAGAGGGATGATGAATTGAACACACACAAGAAGTATTGAGTCTCTTACATAATGGAAAGTGATTGCAAGCACCTGTTCTCATGTGGGATCCGTCCTGGAGAAGCACCCTCAGGCTGAAGGTTTCCTGCCTTCAAGTTCAGCTTTCACAAAACCCAGTGATTTCTCCTGTGGCTTTCCTGCCCTTGACTCTCATAGTCTGGTAGTCCTGGTTCCCAAATATGGTGACTCAGTTTCCTCATCTGCAAAAGAGGGGGAATACAAAGTCTAGACTTTGTAGCATGGGCTCTCAGGAGGTAAGCCATCCTGAGTGCGGCTGACGATGCCTGGGGCAGAGGAAGCCCTCCTTAAGTATTAGCCTTACTGCTATTTGCTGATTTTTTTTTTCCTATGACGAGGTGCCTTGTGACTCCTATATGTCACCCACCAATTCCTAGCTCTGGAACCAATGATGGGCGAGACAAAGGAAGTCCCAGAGAGAGTCTGCCTTCAGGATGCTCAAACTGTCACGGAAATGTCCATGGGGAGACAGGGAGAAACAAGCAAACTCACTAGAAATTAATTGATTTACGCAGCGGCAAGTGATACGAAGAAAGTGGAACAGGGCAGGGGGGAACCGTGGGGCTTCCGAATCCGGGGTTCCCTGAATCTGCAACGGCGACAGAAGGCAGAGTCCCTGAATTTGGGGGGAGGTAACAACCACTCCATTTCCCCTTGCCTCTAAAGGAAAAGTGGTATTTCCTTCCATTAGGAATGAAGAGGACAAACCACAGTTGTGACAGCTGAACCTGGGGTTTGTCACCAAGGCGCATGCCAGCTGTTTTCAGAGCACATGACATTTCTTGCAGATATTGCGAAAAACTGTGTGCAGGCCTCATTTCTCTGAAGTTATGATAGTGTTAAACCGGCCACGGGTCTTGCTACTTGGTGTGCTAATAAGGAAGCACGTGCATTATTACTTGGCCCGTGTACCTCCCTGTTTTGATAACTATAATTGAAAAGAAACTGGTTTCCTTGGTAATCCCATGTATTTTACTTTATGTGTTGGAAATATTCTGTCTCAAGGTCCACAGGCATCACTGAAAGCCAAAAGGAGCTTGGGGCAGAGATGCTCGAAAGAGGATGCCTGGGAAAGAGCCTACTTTGTTTACTTTTACTCCTTGTTATGTGGACTCCCAGACATAGGAGACAGAATACCATAAAGATGTTTCCGCACCCCAGCCCCCCAGCACTGACTGTCGACTCCCGGCCAACCTTGTTGCACCGGTGACCCTAACTTTTCCCCCTTCCTGTTTCCTAGGAAGCAGATCTTGGGTATTATATTTATCCAAAAATCTTCAGTAGGTATCTCTAAAAGACAAGAACTCCTCACCTTTTATTTATTTTTGTTTTATTTTTTTTTTACTTTGTGTCCTTTTAAAAATGTAAGTTCGATTTTTGGCCATCTAGTGGTATTATCAATTTCAGAGATAGAGGTCCATGATTTATGAGTCTTATATCGTACCCAGTGCCCTGCTTAATGTCACCCTATAACCCCCTCCCCCTCCCCACCAGCAACCCTCAGTTCATTTCCTATGATTAAGAGCCTCTTATGGTTTGTCTCCCTCTCTGATTTCATCTTGTTTATTTTTCCTCCCTTCCCCTGTGATCCTCTGTTTGGTTTCTTAAATATGCGTGAAATCGTATGATAATTCTTTCTCAGACAGACTTATCTTGCTCAGCATAATACCCTCTAGTTCCATGCACGTGGTTGCAAATGGCAAGATTTCATTTTTGTTGGCTGCGTAGTATTCCATTGTGTATATGAACCACATCTTCTTTATCCATTCACCCGTTGATGGACATCTGGGCTCTTTCCATAGTTTGGCTATTGTGGACATTGCTGCTATAAACACTGGGGTGCAGGTGTCCCTTCGGGTCACTGCATTTTTTATCTTTACCCCCCCCCCCACCTTTTAAAAAACATAACCACAATGCCGTTATCAGGTCTTAATAGCAACTAATGCTTGGAATGGTCATGTTGGCTAGGCTGGTCCGGGACGGCATCTTTGGGAAGAGAGGTCATGTCCAGGCTATGGGGAGGGGTGTTCTGGGTTAGGGGGACACTTGTGGGGTGGCCAGAAGCCTGGTTTATGGAGCTGGGTATCAGGTGTCTGGGGAGAGAGGAGGAAGGGGCGGTGTGGGTGGACCGAGGTGGGCTGGATCTACGGCAGGGTCATGGGGGCACGCGCGGAGGAGCAGGACTGTGACTCGGTCTGCCCTCAAGCCACCCCGCTAGAGGCCGCAAGCAATGGCAGGTCTCCAGTGTGCTGCACACCGAAACCCTTCCCACCTCATTTCCTCTTCTCTCACCAACAGGGGACGATTTTTGAGAAACTGAGAATCTGCTCTATGCCTCAGTTTGTCCGTTTCGTGCATGATCTAGTGCCTCTCAAGGAGGACCCGGATGTCGTGGTCACAGATCTCCACTACGGGACGATCCCTGTGAAGCTGTACCAGCCCAAGGTGTCCTCCTGCACCCTCAGGCCTGGCATCGTGTTCTACCACGGCGGCGGGGCAGTCCTGGGGAGCCTGAGTAAGAGCCCTTCCCTCAGACCCCCGTCTGTAGTAGGAAAGCCTCAGAGCAGAGCGGGGGTGGGGGGGGCGCCTGCTTTCCAGGAAGACGGGGCCCTCCCATCGCTGTCCTGGAGTCTATAAGCCGCTACAGGACAGGGCACGGCCAGAGAGGTAGTGGGGCCCAGATCAGGCTGGCAGCAAAGATATGGAATGTTTGGATCTCTTTCTGGAAGTGAGGAGACCCAAATATGGGGGGAAAAATATATATATATATATACACACAGAGACACATACATACATACATATTTATATATTTATTTATATGTATAATCTATGTATATATATGGATATACATGAAATTCACACAACATAAAATTACCCACTTTATTTTTTAAGATCTTATTACTTTGATAGAGCACGAGCCAGGGGGGAAGCAGAGGCAGAAGGATAAGCAGACTCCCCGCTGAGTGGGGATCCTGATGCAGGACTTGATCCCAGGACCCTGGGATCGTGATGTGAGCCAAAGGCAGATGCTTAACACACTGAGCCACCCAGGCGCCCCAAATTAGCCGCTTTCAACTGTACGATTCAGTGGTGTTTACTACACTCACCATGTTCTAAACTACCACCTCTATTTAGTTGGAAATAAGGATTTTTTAAAAAGTAAAAAACAAACAAACAAACAAAACACCCCAAAGACAACCTTTTGTTTCGTGCCGGGTATTTCCTGAGACAAATTCCGGTACAGACAGGAGAACCAAAAATTTTTTTTTTTTAAAGATTTTATTTATTTATTTGACAGAGAGAGATCACAAGCAGATAGAGAGGCAGGCAGAGAGAGAGAGAGGGAAGCAGGCCCCCCGCCGAGCCGAGAGCCCGATGCGGGACTCGATCCCAGGACTCTGCGATCACGACCCGAGCCGAAGGCAGCGGCTTAACCCACTGAGCCACCCAGGCGCCCCAGGAGAACCAAAAATTTGAGGAGCGTTGATGAGAGGAAAAAAACCTCAAAATTGAGACAATTTTATTATCTTAACCTCCCCCACGTGGGTGCCCCAAGAATTTGAGGGGGAAAACAATTTTATTTGGTTTCAGCCCTGCCTTCTAAACCGTGGAATGGCAGAAGCCCACGGTGGTAGCTTCGGGAAAATAAGGGATTTCATGCAGCCGTGGTTTGGGTTTGGTCTGCATAATGAATGGCGTTAACAGTCAATGGGTATTAAATAATATCATTAGTAATTAATATTTACATGGCAGGCACTGTAGAGACCCTTCAAGCATGTGGTCTTATTAACCCCTGCACAGCCCTGTTATCATTGTGCCCATTTTATAGGTGTGGCGGTCAAGCCTCAGGGAGGTGACGGTATTTGCTCCAGACTACTTCCGCTCCAGCAAAAAGGAGGCCAAGTCAGGATGTGAACTCTGATCTGAATTCCAGAGCGCACACCCCGAACCACTGTGCCCTATGGCCAAACGGCATCTCAGATATTTTGAATGAATTGCAGAATCCATGGGGAAAGGGGATCTTCGAGGAAGTTGTTCAGACAGGACGTCCAAGGAGAAATTCTAGCAAGTGGAGGAGGAAGGCTTCTCCACAGCTGGAAGAAAGTCTGCAAAAGCCCATTAGGATCAACCCCAGCTCTCTGTCCATGGTGGTCGTCAGAAGGGAAGGGGCAACCCGTGGTGACGGCTGCCAAAGGAAGCCACTAACAATCCTAGTGAATGTTAAACACCTTTTATTTTCCAGGAACCCACAATGCCATATGCTGTCATTTGTCCAAGAAAAGTGACTCGGTGGTTCTAGCAGTTGGGTGAGCACGGGAACGAGGAGGTGGTGCTGGGTGATGGCATGGGGGGCGGGGAGACAAAAGGACCCTGTGATACCAGGACTCTGGGGCACGGGATGGACTGTGAGCAACTCTGGAGGGAGGAAAGGAAAGAGACAGAGAGAGAGAGAGGCAGAGAACGGCACTCCTTCCTGCGGGCGGCCCTCCGGCATCCCGTGCAGGCTGTCACCTGGAAGCTGTGTGGGGAGGGGGTCTTTGTCGAGCAGGTCAGGTGCAGAGCTTTGCGCACGTGAGCCCCGTTGGGTGGAAAGTGCTTCACTGGGCCGAACAGCCCAGCGTGTTCCAGACACTCAGCACCTCCTTCCACGCAATGCCACGGTGCCCAGCGTGGTAAACCAGATGAGGGCAGACATTGCCATGGCATTCCTAAGCGCTCCTGAGGTGGGGGTGGGGGGTCCACCCCGGTGAGATCTGTCAGAGGAACTGAGAAGGATTAAAAAGCCACCCTCTCCGACCTGATCTTGGAGAGCTGACCTCCTAGTCTGGAACCTCAAAGAGGGCTTGGTGGACATGGGGCAGACGAGACCTCCTGTCCCCACCGCCTGACACAACGTCCCACGGGAGCCGGGTGGTTTCTCCTGACTAAACTTTCCTGCAGCTTTGTTTAAATGCATATGCCATAAAGAAATGCCATTTGCTGGGGTCTTAGCAAGAAAAAATTTCCCAGCTTCCTTGCAGCAGAACTGGTTGACTAAGAGTGAAAAATACAGAAATCAGTCCTGGATGAAGAAGGGGGAACCCAGAGAAACCAGTCACTTTATAATTCTCAGCTGTGAGATCTTCTCTGCCTTGGGGAATTCTCGATTCAGGCGTTGGCCAAGATACTCCTTATAGCTCCGGTCGTGCTGAATAAAGACGTCACCGGTCTATTACACCAGCAACTCTCTACAAGAAAATTAGTTTGTGAATCCAAGGAAGACAAGGTTTTAGAGTTGAAACATTGCTGTCCCAGCCTGAACTCAGGACAGCTTAAAAATAGGAGGCATCGGAATGGAAATGGTTGGCAGAAATTCGTTGATCCCATAGAATAGTTATATATTTTTAAAGTTTGAAGTGGTAACATTTCTCACAATACCCAGATTTCTGGAATCTCTTGAAAAATGGGAGGTCTAGCATGCTGGGCTCGTGTGCTTGCATGGCAGCAACCTGAGCATGGAGCACAGGGACTCGCGTGGCTCATTGGCAGGGCAGGAATGGCCCAGAGTGGACATGGCTGACCTGGAGGAGACCCACAGGTTAACTGCTGGTCTCAGGCAGTATTTACATCTTGTAGATGTAATACTCCCACAAAACCCGTGAGCTTGGCAGGATTAGTTAGAATTGAAACCCAGGCAAATCTGGAGATGCTTATAAAGGAACATAAGATGAGGGGACACGTTTGAGTCAAGGATGCACCAGCAGGTTGGTACAGAAAGATGGGGTTTGTGTTGGTAATTGCTAAATTGTTGAGGGTTCTTGTGGTCCTTGCCTGTCCCCCAAAGGGGCATTGAGACAGAGGGAATAGAGCCACCGCTCACTGAGCCTACATGCCAGACACGGTGGGCTTCATGTTCATCACGTCTTTCAAGCCACATACCTTCATTTCACCTGCTCGGGCTTCAGAAAGAGAAGTTAATGGAAGAAATTTGGCCTAAAGGATGCTAGACACAGGTTTGGTCTTGCTAGGGAGGTGGGTGTAAACCGTGTTCCTTGGTTCTTTTTTAGATACCGCAAGTTGCCCCACCATAAGTTCCCGGTGGCGCTAACAGACTGCATTGCAGCTACGACCCACTTCCTGAAGTCCCTGAACACGTACGGGGTGGACCCAGGTCGGGTCGTGCTCTGTGGGGACAGTGTGGGAGGGGGGATGGCAACAGCAATCTGTCAAAGATTTTTGGGCTGTCCAGATCTCCCCAAGATCCGTGCTCAGATCCTGATCTACGCCAGTCTCCAGGCTGTGTATTTCCAGTCCCCCTCCTATCAGCAGAACAAGAATGTCCCCCTGGGCAGCCAAGACTTTGTCTTCTACTGTTGGAGCACTTTACTGGACATCAACCCTTCCTGGAAAAGCACTATCCTGAAAGGCGCCCATTTGCCTGCTGAATTCTGGGGAAAATATAGAAAGTGGTTGGGTGCAGAAAACATCCCAGAGAGGTTTAAGAAGGGAACCTACCAGCCGACCTCTGTGCCCTTGAATGAGGCTGCCTATCTGGAGACAAGCTTCGTGCTAGATTTCAGGAGCTCACCCCTGATTGCAGAAGATGAAATCGTGTCCCAGCTCCCTGAAACGTTCATTGTGAGCTGTGAGTTTGACATTCTCCGGGATGACTCGCTGTTGTACAAGAAGCGACTGGAGGACCTGGGAGTCCCAGTGACTTGGCACCATATGGAGGATGGTTTCCATGGAGTGCTTAGTACCTTAGATATGGGCTGTTTGCACTTTCCCTGCTCCACAAGGATTCTGGACGCCACAGTTCATTTTCTAAAGGGGTTGTGACCATTTTTCCTTCCAAGACTAATGCATTCCACCACCATCTGGTTCCCCAGCAGGGCTCTCTGTTGTGATGGAGGTGATGTTGAGTGGGGCTAGGGAGGGGGTCGAGGTTGCCATGTCCTTCTTGCTTCAGGTTCCAGAAATGTAGAATGCATGTTTCTGATGTCTGGAGGGAGAGCAGTAGGAGAGACAGGTTTGGGAGGAGGGTGGCGCTCTGTTCCTGTTCACCATTGGGAAAACATGAGCTGACGATCTGCAGCAGTCATCTGAGAGTGAATGGTCATGTGAAGGTTGCCTCTGGCTTCCCTGAGGGAGAGTTCAGGCTGGTCTAGGCTGTGGGTAGCAGGAGTGTCCACTTGGCTGGCCTTGGAATGAAAGAGGGGTGTATCCTGTGCAATCCCATGGGCTCTCTTCAATCTAGTTCAGAGGATGGGGCTCTGATGTTCCAGACTGCTGGGTGGAGGTGGAGAACCTGTCGTCCTTCTCCTCTGGGTACACAGTGACGTTTTCCCCTCTGTTCCTCTGCCTCTGAACTCAGAGTTTCAACTCTCTAGACTGGAAGAGTTAGGACAGAGTGAATGGGTTTTCTGTAGTGGTTGGCACCTAGTGGCAGATGAAGACAGCCCAGAACCACCTGATGGAGGAGCTCTGGAGCTCTTGGAGTCAAAGGGGCCAATGGGACTGAAGAAGTGTTAGCAAGAACTGTTTCCGTTTTAAGACACAGACCCAGCTCAAATTGGCCTAAATCAGAGAAAGAATGTGTCGATAGCCATGAATTCTGGGGCTAAATCAGGTATCGTTCGATCCAGGAACTCAAGCAAGCTGGTGAGCTGCCTTCTCTTCTTTCTTCCATTCTGTGCTCTGCTGCATGGATGGCCCCTTCCCCTCTGCATATGGTGGCCCTGAGCAGCTCCATATTCACACTCTCCAGAGTCCTGTGCCTCATTTTCAGCCATCCCAGCAGAACCCACACTGTAGCTCAATGGCCCTGTGGGCTTGCTGAGTAGTGTGTCTAGTTGCCACAGCCTAGAGAGTGGAATGCTTTGACCAACCAGGCCTATGTTCCATGTCAACCTTGGGGTGGAGGATGGGATCCCTTCCACCGGGGGCTTGGACTGAGCATGAGGGAGGGAGGGAGGGAGTACTTTCCTCTAATCAACACTTACTACTCTACTGTAGACATCAATGCTTACTCTGTTGGTGGATATCAATGCTTATGCTACTACAGAAGCTAAATGGACCCCGAATCAGGGTATTTGGAAGTGGCAAGAGATGTCAAGGACCACTAGGTCAGTTGACCACCTGTTCCTGAGGACATTTCCATGAAAGAGCAGGCCCAGGTTCCCAGGGTGGCCCTACCTGGTTTTCAAGAGGCTCTGCTCCTGCTGAAACATGAGGCAGAGAGGAATCCCACGTGGTGGCTTCTGGATCCATTCACAACAGAAGATCAGCAGGTGTCTTTGTTAGAAAGATAGGAACCACTCACTGAAAGCACCAGGTCTGGTGGCCACTCGGCTTGGGCAGGATGGGATCTGAGGAGCATGGTCTTTTCTACACTAGGTCTCTCAGTTGAGTCTGGGTAGGCTCCTCTCCTGGAGCGTGGTCTTCATTGTTTCACCCTGCCTCTGGACATAGATAAGTGGGACTGAGCTGACGTTGTGGGAACTTGGGTGGTTAGCTTTTCTACTGTGGGGTGGTGAGGAGTGTGGGAGCCACTGGAGGTCCATGCCCAGAGGAGATGAGTTGGTTGCATTTTCAGGGCTGGAAGAGCCTCTGGATTTAAATTTCCATCCCCCTGTGATGAGAAAAGAGCTCTTTCAAGTTAATTCCCAGGCAATTTGCAGCCTGGCAATCCTGCTCACACCCATGGACATGCAGATAAGAACCTCAAGCTTAGGATTTCCAGCCGTGAGTTCCCACTTTACTTTTCGTGGGGCACCTTTTTAAAATAACCAATTGGGAGTCAAACCCACAAGATGTAAGTGACCCTTGCCCCAACTACCTTATCAGAAGCTGGTACTTGCTACCCTGCTCTCTCTCCTGCTCGCTTGAGACCTGAGACAGAGGACTGCCGTTCCCTCATTTCATTGCACACCCCCAACATGTTTCTGGGATCTGTGAGCAATAAATCTCATGAGTTTATTACCTTTGTGTGAGTGTGTTGAAATGACCCCGGGTCTCCACTTCCCCAGGGTGGGAGTTGGGATGCTGAAGGAGCTGCCTGCCAATCCCATGTGGGTGCCTCGTGTCTCCTCATTCAGCAGGTCATGATCTGCATATTTTTATTTAATCCACCAGCTATGCACTGGCCCCCCACAACACTCATTTGTTCATCACATGAATTCTACAAAGTAGGTATTCTTAAACCCATTTTACAGATGAGGAAATGGAGGCCCAGAGTTGTTAATAACAATGCTCATTTCCTGTCTCTTTCCAGTCAGGGTCAAGGCCACATAGTTGGTCAGATGCTGTGCATTGAAACCCTGATCCACCTGACAACACCCCCTTTCTGCCTTTCCTTTTCCATCATTTAGAATTAAAAGACACAACTGAGACACACGACCTTATTTGAGTAATTTGCCCGTCCACCTAGGTGTCAGCTGCTGTTTGATCTGAGTCAGGTTGATGGAGCCAAGTAAGTTTTTGCCCATCTGGTTTCCTTTGCTTTTTGACTGCAGCTTTCTCAAAGTCTGAGTGACTTTAGAATTTGTCGTTATAGCTGAGGTGCCCAGCTAATACCAGCTCAGGGTTGGTGGACACCTGCATACCATTAAGCCCTGACATTGTGCAAGTGTTTTCTCAGTAAATTCCCAGGACTCCCCTGAAAAGATCTGCCAGTTAGGCCAGGGCCAGCTGATAAAGGACGTGTTGAACCCCAAATTGTTCTCAGTGGTCAGATGGCAATTGAGGACAAGGTCCTAAGGCAAAGTTGGAAAAATGGGCAAAACCAGTCTCTACTGCTCTTCTCTCCACTTCCCTTTCATTGTCTTTCTCATGGTACTCCTCACCCCCGTCCAGGACCTCCCTGCCTTTCTGACCCCAAACCTTGTCTCTTCTCTGCCTGCACCCTCTGCTCCAGAGTGACTGCTGGCTCTCTCTTATCCCCAGGCTACTATAGTCAGTCTAGGTTAGGTTCTGCTGCAATGACAAGTGGCCCCACAGTCCTAATGGCTTAGGACAGCAAAGGACTATTTCTTGCTCACATTATACATTACATGGTCTTCTCAGCTTGGCTGGAGCTCTGCTCCACATCTGTCTGCTCCAGCAAACCAGGCTGATGGAGAAGCCTCTCTGTGAGATGTTCTCCAGTCTCATGGCAAAGGAGAAAAGACCACGGCAAATCACACATGGGCTCCCCAAGCTTCCTTCGACCTTTCGTTGACCAGAGCAAGTCATGAAGCCGCACCTGACATTGACTCAACAGAGAAACATCATCCTCTCCAGGTGGCAGATATTTTTTGGATAATATTACAGCTTACCATGCTCGCAATCACAATATTTCCATTCTACCTTCAAAACATTAATTGTAAATTATAAAAGTGATACACAAATATATTGCCCTTTTATTTTTAATTTTTTTGAAAGATTTATTATTTTATTTTAGAGAGAGAGTGCATGTGAATGGGGGAGGGGAAGAGGGAGAGAGAGAATCTCAAGCAGAGTCTGTGCTGAGCAAGGAGCCAGACATGGGACTTGACCTCACAGCCCTGAGATTATGACCTGACCTGAAACAAAGAATCAGATGCTTAACCAACTGATCCACTCAGGAGCCCTGATATTGTCTTTTTAAGTAAAACCTTCAAATACTGGAGATAAGACTAACGTTCTTTTTTTTTTTTAAGATTTTATTTATTTATTTGGCAGAGAGAGATCACAAGTTGGCAGAGAGGCAGGCAGAGAGAGAGAGAGAGAGAGGGAATCAGGCTCCCTGCTGAGCAGAGAGCCCGATGCGGGACTCGATCCCAGGACCCTGAGATCATGACCTGAGCCGAAGGCAGCGGCTTAACCCACTGAGCCACCCAGGCACCCAAGATTAACGTTCTTTTTGACCACCTTTCCTTCACTCTATCCCCTGTTGCCTTGTGGGCAGGGGGTCGTCTTCCAATCCTTTAAAGCCTATTTCTATGCTTTTACATACACAGATGTGTACCCATGGAAAATATAGGAGCCATATTTTGTGGGATGACTTTGCCATATATTAGTACATAAAAGGTATTATTCTGTACATGTTGTAACCCTTGAGTGTTTTCAATAAATGCTATATCTTTGAAATCTAGCCTAGTAAACAACATAGATTTACCGTACTCTTTCTAGCTACTGCACAGTATTGCCCATTGTGGCTATATTATAGCTCTTAGCCATTCCCAAGCGGTGGATATATTTGGTCTCTTTCTAGTTTTCCATAGACCAACAAATCCGTAGTGAATGTGTCTGCACACGCCCCCTTCTGCATGCGTGATTCCATGATGCGGTCAAGGAGAACTGTTAACTGGGGATATTTTAAATGGTGGATGGTCCCAAGATGCCTGTCCTGTTTCCCAGCAGATCTCAACTGGGAGGGAAATCATTGGATCATAACTATCAATCCCAAAGGCAAAAAGAAATTGGATTGTCTTGACAATTAGTAGGGCGGGACCAAGTTGACATGGCATGGCCATATTTTTAGAAAGAAAGTTCCTTCACTCAAAGGAAACTCTCCAAGAATCAGTTGAGGGGTCCGGGCAAGCTGTAACATTATTGGTTTGTTGCCTCCAACATTGATGCATCCTACAAAAAAAAAAAAAAAATGATGCCAGAGCCAGTAGATTGTCTCCTCATTCCCATGGTTGCCATGGCTTGTTCTTTTCCCTGGCTAGCATATCTCTGCCCCAATATCGTAGCTGGTTGTCTTGCAAATTACTGCACAAAGTTGAATCAGATAAGGCAGTGCCTGGGGTTAAGTTTCAAAGCATTTCTAGTAATAGGAAAAAGCCCTCCTATTTCCCAATTTCCCAAATATGCTCCTCTCCTGTAGGGAAAGGAATGGATTTTGTCACTAAGATAAACTTGGTTTGGGCCTGAAGGGAAGAAGGGATTGAATATTTATCTACCCCTTATATGTGACAGACATCTTATGAGGTGTTTTATCGGTGACATCTCATTGAATTCTCATCACCTCATGGTATTCACTCCTAATATTTAGATTAGGAAACCAAGGTTGACTTGGGCAATCTTGAAGTTCAAGCCAAGTGAGTCTGAGTTCCAAGTCTACCACCCACCACTATTTTGTTCCATGTAAAATACCCCGAAGCAGATTGGTTATCTTTAAGAAGTGTTTCTAGTTCATACTGGACCAGGAGGAAGGCAGAAGTCAATCCATGATCTAGCTCTCAGGTCTCGTCTTAGGTTCTGCTTTCTCTGGAAAGCCAAGCAGGGTTAGGTCCTTCTGTGAATTTGCAGAGCATGCTGTCGCTCCTCTAAACATAATGCTGAGCACAGGGCATTGGGATCATACAATGATCCAAGATGCCTGTCCCTAAACTGGATGCAAGTGATCCCTAATTTCTAATGTCGACAGGTGATTAGAGAAGCAAATGACAGTCACCTCTGCGGAAGGATAACGTCATCTTAGACCTACGTTACTTTTGCAAATAATTTTTTAGGTACCAGGTACATGAGAAAAGAAGAGCTAGCAAAAAGACGCCACAGGAACAACAGCTAAAAAGAAAAAAGAAAAAGAAAGAGGGCACCAGGCTGGCTTAGCTGGAGGAGCACGCGAATTTTGATCTTGGGGTCGTGAGTTTGATCCCCACATTGGGTGTGAAGATTAAATAAAATATATATTAAAAAAAGGAGTCACATGCTGTAGAATGGTTCTGCTTACTCTGCCCAAGGAGATAAAATCTGTATCAATATATTTACACATATAATCTGAATAAATAGAAGAGATAAATCTGTATATAGTCTATGAGTATAATCTACACATTTAAAATATAATATATAAGTATAATCTAGAAATCTATAGATTTGAAAAATTTGGAAGGCAAAGAGTGGTAATTTAAAAATTCAAAAGGTAGAAGGGTGCCTAGGTGGCTCAGTTGGTTGGGCCTCCAACTCTTGGTTTCGGCTCAGGTCATGATCTTGGGGTCAGGGGATCAAACCCTGTGTTGGGCTTTGTGCTCAGCAGGGATTCTGCTATCTCTCCCTCCCCACCCCTTACATTCTGTCTCTTTGAAATAACTAATTTTTTTTTAAATTCAAAAGATAGAAAAATTTAAAATTTGAAACTATAAAATGCAACATATCTATGAATCACACAGAAATTGTATTCTATTTTTTTTAAAGATTTTATCATTTATTAGAAAGAGAGCATGGGAGAGAGAAAGAGAGCAAGCACAAGCAGGGGACAGGGCAGAGGGAGAAGCAGGTTCCCACTGAGCAGGGACCCGGACATGGGCCTTGATCCTAGCACCCTGGGATCATGACCTGAGCTGAAGGCAGATGCTTAATAGACTGAACCACTCAGCCACCCCTCGAACAGAAATTTTAGAACTGAAAAATGCAACAGATGAAACTAAAAATCCCCAGGGTGATTGCACCCTTGAAGACAGAAGATATGTGAGCAGAATGCAGGTCAGTATCGAGCACAAAGAGACAAAAGGATAGAAAACACAGAGGAGCCAACAAGAGGCATTGAAGATGCAGTGAGAAGGTGTCACCGGTATGTAACTGGTGTCCCAGAAAGCAAGGGGAAAGAAATGAGGCAGAAGCAATATTTGAACAGAGTGGCTGAGAATTTGCTAAAGTGAGTGAAAGATTAAGCATTAAAAAGTAATTTCTAGTTTTCAATATATTTTCTTATCTTTATATACGTTCTTATATATTCAGGATAAAATTTCTAAAATATAAAACAATCACCCCGTAGAGATGATCATTAATGCCATGTTGGGGATCTTTGAAAACACTAAGAAAATTGATAAGCATCTGGTAAGACCAATAAGGAAAAGGGAGAGCAGAAATAGTGAGTAACAGGAATAAAAAGGGACTTCAGTACAGATCCTAGAGGTATTAAGAAGATGACAAGAGGAGGTTATGAGCAGCATATGCTAAACAATTGAGAATTTAGATGCGATGTGTAAATTCCTAAAAAAGCACAATTTACCAAACTAAAAAGAGAAAATCTGATTTGTTTTTATCATAAAAGATACTGAATCCAAATGGAAGCCTTCCAACCAAGCAAACAAACAGATACAAAATGTAAATCTCTTGACCCAGATGCCTTGATTTTCTTGTGTTGCGGGGCAAATGATATTAATCTGACATAAATTGGCATAGAGAATATAAAAAGCAGATACGCTCCTTCTGTGAGACTTACTTAGTAATAAAATTCCACAACGAGAGTGGAAGTGAACATTATAGGCTGTGAAATTTTGCTCATGGATATAAATATTTCTAAAAAGTATTTAGCAAACTGAATGCATCAGTATATACTAAGGATAGCGCATCATGACCAAGTTGAGTTTATACTAGACTTGTAAGATCTGTTTCACATTGTAGAATTTGTTAATATCACAAACTCAATGTAATTTATCACATTAATGCATTAAGTGAGGGAAACTGTGTGATTATCTTAATAGATGCAAACCTAAACATTTATTTAGGAAAAAACTGTCAGTTCTTTAGAATAGAAGAAAATCTCTTTAACCCAATAAATGGCATTGACAAAAAATACCTATAAATAATATTATTATTTTAACAAAAATGCAATGTAACAAGGGTTGGCAAGGATGTGGAGAAACAGGACACCCTGCTGATTGCTGGTGGGAACGTGAACTGGTGTGAACCTGGGAAAAAGAGTTTTGTGTTGCCAGTTCCCTCCCTAGATGTTTTGAAAGACTGGAAGGGGGAATAACTCACCTATCTGTACATCTATGGTCATAGCAGCACTATTTGCAATAGCCAAAAGGTGGAAATGATCCAGACGTCCAACAGATGATTGGATAAACACAGTGTGGTCTATACATATATAATGGAATATTATTCACCCATTACTTGTCCAAAAAAGAAATTCAGAATGAAATTCTGACATGTACTATACCATGGATGAGCCTTGAAAACATTAGGCTAAGTGAAATAAGTAAGACCAAACCCAACCCAACCCAACCAAACAAAAACCCCGTATGCTTTCATTTATATGGGGTACGTGGAAAAGGAACATTCATAGAGATGGAAAGTAGAGCAGAGATTACCAGGGCCTGGGGGAAGTAGAAATGGGGAGCTATTGCTTAATGAGTACAGAGTTTCTGTTTAGAATGATGATAAATCTCTAGAGGTATGGAGTAATGGAAGCAAGCATACATACTGATGGGGGGAATATAAACTGATATATTGCATAACATATTTGATGCTATCTAGCAACGTTGAAGACCACATGTGCTATGACCCAGCAATTCCCTGGCTGTAGGTATATATCTTAGAGCAGAAGTTTCCAAGCAAGATCCCTGGAGATCCTCAAGCTTCTTTCAGGGGACCTACAAGGACTAAACTATTTTCTTAGTAATACTGAGAGGTCATTTGCCCCTTTTCACCATGCCGACGTTGGTACTGACAGTCCAGATGGAGTCGTGGGTAAACCAGCCGGAGTGCCCATGCAGGAATCAAGGCAGGGGACCAGCGGTGCGGCAGTCATGTTCTCCACCACTACACACTTGCAATAAAATAATTAATAATGAGGGGCGCCTGGGTGGCTCAGTGGGTTAAAGCCTCTGCCTTCGGCTCAGGTCATGATCTCAGGGTCCTGGGATCAAGCCCCGCATCAGGCTCTCTGCTCCGCAGGGAGCGTGCTTCCCCCTCTCTCTCTGCCTGCCTGTCTGCCTGCTTGTGATCTCTCTCTGTCAAATAAATAAAATATTTAAAAAAATTAATAATGATGATGATGATAATGATGATGAAGTTAGTTTCACTTAAGGTTGTCCTTGATGAAGAAGTAAGCCACCCACATGCCCCCAAATCACTAATTCTATTGAATCTTTGACCTTTGAGCAGATACCTTTCCAACTGCTGTGTGATGAAACAGAAGGTAGGTGTGTGTAAAACGCCGCTGTTGCAGACACAAGAATGATATTCTCTTGAAAGAGAACACTGAAGTTGTAAGCAGAATTAGGTGGGCTTTTTTTTTTTTTTTTAATCGAAAACCATTTTGACTTGAAGACATGATGGCTAGACAAACCGTGATTATTCAAACTGAACATCTCGGTGATATTTTCTTAAAAATGAATGAAGTACATCTGACCCTTCAGGGAAAACAGTATTTTCCGTGACAGAGTTCTGAGCTTTCAGACGAAAACTAGAATTTTGGAAACCTTGTATCCATCTCTGTGAGCTGGTCAACTTCCTCACATACTCTGCCCACATTTGGAAGATTTGCCAGGCTCAGCATACCCATGGCATACCTGTTGTAACACCATGATGTTACAAATCGCGAAAAAATGTAAGATCTACCCACAACACAAGCTCAGTCCGTGGATTTTAAGGGAACAGAGCTCAAAGCGGGTGTCGGCGCAGTTTCAGATTCCACATGGGAGCTCACCCAGCCAGAAACTACCACTCACTGAATTTTCCTTTAGCATCAAAGAATAGCCACAGTTAGCTGCAAAGCCTATGAAAATGTTTCTCTCCCTTCTAACTACCTATCTATATGAGGTTAGATTTCCTCCTTTACACCAAACAATATAGCACAACAGATGAAACTTTTTGAAATCAATACATAAAAATCAACATATTTACATTAATCTGTTGGGTTTGCCCATCCTGTGGTATAAATATTCCCGCCATGAAGGATTTTGAGCTCCCGATGTGATTTTATAGAAGGTGGAATTAGGAAGAGAGAAGCACCGGGGGCTCTCATGAGCTCTATGACCTGGTTCCAGACCACTAATAAAATCCATATTTTATAAAGCCCTCTGGGTCCTCAATAATTTTTTAAAAGATTTTATTTATGGGGCGCCTGGGTGGCTCAGTGGGTTAAAGCCTCTGCCTTCAGCTCAGGTCATGATCCCAGAGTCCCGGGATCGAGCCCCACATAGGGATGTCTGCTCTGCAGGGAGACTGCTTCCCCCTCTCTCTCTACTTGCCTCTCTGCCTACTTGTGATCTCTGTCTGTCAAATAAATAAATAAATAAAATCTAAAAAAAAAGATTTTATTTATTTATTTGACAGAGAAAGAGAGAGAGCACAAGCAGGGGGAGTGGGCAGAGGGAGAAGAAGGCTTCCTGCCAAGCAGGGAGCCCGATGTGGGGCTTGATCCAAGGACTCTGGGATCATGACCTGAGCCGAAGGCAGATGTTTAACTGACTGAGCCACACAAGGGCCCCCTCAATAATTTTTAAGAAACTAGAAATTTGAGACCCACTGCCTTAGAGAAATGGCTGTGTCTTGGCCCTGGAGACCAAGTACAAAAAGTCATAGCAACCACAGCTCCATGCAACATGAGTGAATCTTAAAAATATTAACTATAGGGGCTCTGGGGTGATTCAGTCAAGTAAGCATCTGCCTTCGGCGGGTCATGATCCCAGGGTCCTGCGATCCAACCTGGAATCGGGCTCCCTGTTCAGTGGAGAGTCTGCTTCTCCCTCTCCCTCTGCCTCCTCCCGCCTGCTTGTGTCTCCCTCTCCCTCTGTCTCTCTCTGTGTCTCAAATAAATACATAAAATCTTAAAAAAATATTAACTATATTTAGAAAAAGAAACCAGACTCAAATGAATACATGCTATACAGTTCCATTTATACCAACTCCACAAACAGGCAAGGCTAAGCATTAGCTATAGGAATGCATCCTTTGGCGCTCAGCATATTTTAAAAAAAAAAAAAGCGAGGACGTGATGCTACAGAAGCCAGCTTGGAAAGGGAGGTGCGTGTGTGGCCCTGGGCCGCTGGATATGTCCTGGTTCTTGACCTCCGTGCTGTTTTGTGGGAGTGTGCATTACTGTAATTCATTTATCTGTACATTTATTTATTTATCTTAAAAGATTTTATTTATTTATTTAACAGAGAGAGAGGTCACAAGTAGGCAGAGAGGCAGGCGCGGTGGGGGGTGGAAGCAGGCTCCCCGCTGAGCAGAGAGCCCGATGCGGGGCTCCATCCCAGGACCCTGGGATCATGACCTGAGCTGAAGGCAGAGACTTAATCCACTGAGCCATCCAGGAACCCCTGTACATTTATTTTTAATGTATTTGTTCATATTGTGTTATTTTATAATTAAAAGTTTTAAAAAATGGAATTATACAGAGTGCATGACTCCCCTGTACTTGGATTGGAAGGACATCCTTTCTTCCCAGCTCTAGCCTGCCCAGATGCTTGTCCCTACCAAATAGAGGTTTGCCATGCTCTGTGGTGTGTCTTCAGGTCTTCTCTCCGCCACATGGTTAGTTTCAAGAGAGAACAAATAGTTTCTTGGGGTTCCTCTTCTTTTGTTTAAAGGCTGTTGGAAAATACGTTCTCTGAATTACCTACTTGAAACTGGATGTTTTCATTTGTGGCAAGTGAGACTACAGGGTTCTGCTTCTTTAAGTCAACCGTAGTGGAGGCACCTTTCTCTGTTAGCGGTTTTTTTTTTAACAGCTACAGAGTATTTCATTATATGGATGTGCCATAATTTATTGAATTTGCCCTCCCTTGATAGAGAGGTGGTTCCTAATTTTTTTGTTTTGTTTTGTTTTGGGAATAAACAAAATAATGGCCTTTCTCCCATTGGACCTCAGTGGGGTCCCTCTGTGGGGATGGGACCCTGGTCTAGTTATATTCTGCACATTACACCCACAGCTCAGTGCTCAGGATGTAGCATTTGCTCAATAAAATGATTGGGGGGGGGCGAATGAAGACCAACCGAAAAAACCACATGGTATCAGTTTGAGCACAAAGATAAGATTTTTTTGTGGAAACCCCTTGGGCAAAGGGGCAGACAAGCACTAACTGGAGCCCAGGGGTCTAGGCCAAAATCAGAGTGAATTCAAATCCCTGCTCTCCCACATGGGTGACTTTAAACAGCTACTTGATCTCTCCTTGCTTCACTGTTCTCATCTATAAAATGGGTATAACAGTGGTATCTGTTTCAAAGGGCTGCTGTGAGAATTAAATGAGTGACTACATGCAAATATCTCTGCATGGGCATAGCCCATCAGCACTAGAGTCAGTCATAGAATGTGATCATCTCAACTCACCCTTGTTAAAAATGCCCCAACGATGATGCCTCTCACAGGGCAACAACACCAAAATAAGGTCCTTCTGGCCCTGCATTTGTGGTGGTTATTGTTGGTTCGAACTGCTTCTATGGGGTTGGTTTGTCTCCTGAAGAATCAGCTTCCCCCTTAAGGAGAGTATTTATCTGCAGAGCCTATCACCATGGAGACAGTCAACAGTAGGGAATCCAAGATCACGGCACCTCTCCCTGGAGGCTGAAAGTAGTCCCTCGGGCCCGTTTATTTTGTGAAATTGGCAGGGTGTCATCATCTGTACCCACTCAGAAGGGTAGCTGGGAAGATGAAAAAGATATCCTAAACTCAGGAACTACGTAACATCCCCCTACTCCTGAGACCTGGAACTGTGTCAAGTCCAAAGGCTCGGGGCAGACACTTACCATGCAGTTTTTGACTGCAGTAAGTCCACAGTCATTCTCCACCCCGAGCTGGAAGGTCGAGACCAAGTACTCAACCCGAGTGCTCACTGGAAACTGGGTGGAAGAGAGGAGGAAGGTAAGCAGGAGAGAAACTGGACCGAGGGCTCGGGGGAAGACCCGGCAGGCAGAGGGAGGATATGAGGTCATTATTATTTCCAAATTAAGGGTCATAGGTGGTTACATCTTAAGAATGTGCCATTAGGATCTCTGTGCTCTTCATAGGGGAGTTACCTTCAAGCCACCATCAAGGTCCCCATTATATCTTGAAAATGCCATAAGAGAGGTGTGAGTATAATTAAGCCTCCCAGCATTATTTACAGTGGAGTGTTTCCAGGTATCTGGTGTTCCCTGTCCCTAATTCCCCTGAACCTTGATTTGAAGAACATCGGCTCTCCCTGGTCTGGCCCTTCCCAGAGTGTGGTACTTGCCAAGGCAGGCTTGCCACTGCTTGCACTGATGTCCAGGGATGAGCTGCTGCTCTCTGACACCTGTTCTGCTATCTTGCCCTGCCTGTGCATTTCAGTTTTTGCTTTCCCCGTGTGCTTTACAGGCAACACAAAATTACTTGGCCTCAATCAGCCTACGTGAAATTGGGTAGGTATCTGCATTTGTGGTGGCCGTCAAGACTGAGCCACTTAAATTTCTGCAGAGACAAGGAGATACCCTCATGTCTTCTTGGGAAGTGGACAAGGAAAAGAGAACCAGATACAATTAGCAGCTTTGGTGTTAGTGGGGGGAAGGTTGTTGGAGACATCTGAGAACTGGAAAAGGCTGTTTTCGGGGAGAACATTTGCATTCACCACCCCTCCAGCTAGATGTGGCCTGTGGCCATTGTTAGTTCTCATTGCACTTGGCCTTATTTGGGGGGCAGATGTGTGTAAGAGAAGGTTCAAGGGCAAGGAGAACTGGCTGAGCAATCCGTCTAGGCTCCTGTGGGCGAGATAGTACCCAAGGATACTATGGGCTGGTCCTACACCTGGAGGAGATTGCATAAAGAGAGCAGAGTTGGAGTGATATGATAAACAAGGCAGACTAAGAAGATCCAGCTCCTTACTCTCCCAAAGAAACACTGAAGAAACAACTATAACCCATCCAGAATAATTACAGAAGAGCTCTGAAAAGCAGTCAAAGGTCCACAGCAAATGCCCAATTTAGAAAGTCACATTTAAGGTGGTAGGAAATGCCATCATATTTTACCTTCCTCTTTTCTCATTTTCTCCTTAGAACAGCAGGGTAGAGTGTAAGAGAAGCAATGGCTCAACTCCTAGTTACTTCCCTTGAGCCCAGAGAGAGTGGAGCAACATTTTAATCGGTCTGGAGGCTGCTTGAGGGATTGGTCCCCCTGCTTTGCTTAACTCAGAGCTCAGATAGGGAAAACATGTCATAGTTCATCTTTCAGGCTAAGAAAAGCTGTTGAAAGCAGAGGTAGTTACAGCAGGTGAAAGCTTCTAGGGGACTACAAACCTGTGAAAGTCTGAGGCCGGGGATTATGGGTGGAGGAATGCAACAGAATATAAAAGGTCTTGAGAAGAAGCGGGGGAGACACTCTTTGGGAAATTCAGGATTTTAGTTTTAGTTTTAGTTTTTATTTTATTTTTTCGGTGTTCCAAGATTCATTGTTTAGGCACCATACCCAGTGTGTGGATTTTAAAGTAGCTGTGTATATAAACTAAATAAAAAAATCAACACACACACACACACACACACACACACACACACACACACAGGTTCAGGCAAGATGAATGCTCAGAAAGCTCCTAAGAACTTAAGACTTCATTCATCCTGGAACACACTCTATTAGTTAGTTAGTTAGTGGCAATCTCTCCTCAAATGGACTGGACAAAAACCTTAGAACAACCATCTTAAATATGCATAAAGAGCTAAAAGAAAACATGAACAAAGAACTAAAGGAAATCAGGAAAATAATATTTGAACAAAAAAAATCAATAAAAATAGAAATTACAGGGACACCTGGGTGGCTCAGTTGGTTGGACAACTGCCTTCGGCTCAGGTCATGATCCCAGAGTCCCGGGATCGAGTCCCACATCGGGCCCCAGCTCCACGGGGAGTCTGCTTCTCCCTCTGACCTTCTCCTCGCTCATGCTTTCTCTCACTGCCTCTCTCTCAATAAATAAATAAAAACCTTAAAAAATAGAAATTACAAAAAGAAATCAAACAGAAATTATGAAGCAGAAAAATATAATAACTCTATTAAAAAAAATTCACTAGAGGTATCTGAAAGTAGACTTGAAAAAGCAGAAGAAAGAATCAGAGAACTTAAGGAGAAATCATTCAAAATTCTTGAGTCTGAGGAGACAAAATAAAGAACAAAGAAATGAGATCAGAGTCTAGGGACTTATGGATCACCATCATGCAGACCAGTATACACATCATGGGAGAAAGAAGGGAAAGGGGCTGAAAGAATATTTGAAGAAATAATGGCTGAAATCTTCCTAAATTTGAAGACAAGACATGTGTCTACAAATCCATGAATCTCAGTGAACTCCAAAAGGAAACATGCAAAAAGACCCACACAAAGACATAGTATACTCAACCTGTTGAAAGTCAAAGACAAAAGAATTTGAAAGCAACAAAATCAAAATGATACATCACGTACAAAGTAACATTTATAAGATTATCAGTAGACTTCTCAGTAGAAACCTGCAGGCCAAAAAGAGATGGGTTGATGTATTTAAAGTGCTAAAAAAAAAAAAAAGGCAAAACAAACAAAAAAATTCATACCATTTATCCACTGAGAATCCTATAGCTAGCAAAACCATCTTTCAAAAATGAAGGAGAAACTAAAGCATCACCAGGTACATGAAAGCTGAAGCAGTTCATGACCACTGGGCCTACCCTACAAGAAATGGAGCAATATTAGACGGTAACTCAAAGCCATATGAAATGAAGACCTCTGGTAAAGGGAAGCACGTGGACACATATAAAAACCACGGTTATTGAAATTTTAGTTTGTAACTCCCCTATATTTATAGGATTTAGAAAACAAACTCATAAAAATAATTATAAATCTATGTTAATGGGTACAAAATGTATCAAGATGAAGTTTATGACAGTCAGTAACACAAAATGGGAGGCGGCAGGGCTGTAATGAAACAGAGCTCTTATGTATGAGCGCAGTCAAGTTGGTGTCCATTTAAAATAGGTTGTAAACATGATCATTATAACTTTAGGATATTATACACAATTCCCATGATAACTACAAAGAAAATGTCTCTAGGATATATGCAAAAGGAAATAAATAGGAAATAAAAACATGTCACTGAAAATGATCAACTAAACACACACAAAGGTAGTAATGGAGGAAACGAGGGACCAAAAAAATCCTCTAAGAAAACAAATAACAAAATGGCAAAAGTAAGCCCTCCCCTGACAGTAATTATTTTAAATGTAAATCGATTAACCTTTCAATGAAAAGACATAGATTGGGAAAATGGGGGGGGTACTCAAAACCTAGGAAGCAACTATGTGCCACCTCTGAGACTGTCTTTAGATCTAAGGGCATGCATAGGTTGAAAAGGAAAGGACAGAAGAAGTTATCCATCCAAATAGCAAACAAAAGAGAGTGGGTTGGGTATACCGATATCATTAAAAAAAAATAGAGTCTAAGTCAAAAATTGGTATAAGAGCCAAAGAAGGACAATGTATATCGAAGAAAAGATCATGAAGGAATAGAAAATCTGAATAGATCTATAATGAGAAAGAAACAAACACATCTCCAAAATACAAGTCCATGACTAGATGGTGTCACTGGTGAATTCTACTTAGCATTTGATTACCATGGCATAACAAAGACCATATATGAAAAGCCACAGCTTACATCATACTCAATGGTAAAAGACCAAAAAAAAACTTCTCCTCTAAGATCAGGAATAAGACAAGGATGTCTGTTTTGCCAGTTCTATTCAATATAGTATTAAAAGTTTAAGCCAAAGCAATTAGGTAAGAAAAAGAAGTAAAATGCATAGAAATTGGAAAGGAAGAAGTAAAATTATCTCTGTTTGCAGATAATAGGGTCTTCTATGTACCAAAGCTTAGAGACCACATAACAAACAAAACAAAAAACCCAGAAAAAATCCTGTCAAAACTGATAAATGAATTCAGCAAAGTAGCAAGATAAAAAAATCAACATACAAAAATCAGTTGTGTTTCTATACACTAACAACAAATTTTCTTAAAGGGGGACTAGAGGCACCTGGGTGGCTCAGTGGGTTAAAGCCTCTGCCTTCAGCTCAGGTCATGATCCCAGGGTCCTGGGATTGAGCCCCGTGTCGGGCTCTCTGCTCAACAGGGGACCTGCTTCTGCCTCTCTCTCTGCCTGCCTCTCTGTCTGCTTGTGATATCTGTCTGTCAAATAAATAAATAAAATCTTAAAAAAAATGAAAGAGGGACTAAAGAAATTCTATTTACAAGAACACACACACATACACACAATTACTTAGGAACAAACTTAACCACAGAGGCAAAAGACTTACATAATGAAAACTAGAAAATATTGTCAAAAGAAATAAAACACACTGTCAATAGATGGAAAGAAAGCCTGTGTTTATGGATTGGAAGACACAATATCATTAAGATGTCAACACTACCTAAAACTGGGTGCAATATCAGTGCACTCCTTATGAATTTTTTTTGCAGAAATTAAAAAATCCACCCTAAAATTCATTTGGAATCTCAAGAAACTGAATAGCAAAAACAATCTTGAAAAGAAAAGAAATACAAAGTTGGAGGACTCACATTCTCTGATTTCAAAAATTACTACAAAGCTACAGGAACCAAATACTGGGATACTGGCATAAAGGTAGACATATGAACATATGGGATAAAATAAAGAACTCAGAAGTAAGTCCTCACATATCTGGTCAAATGACTTCAACAGGACTGGCAAGATCATTCAATGGTGAAAGGACAATCTTTAAAAAAAACAAACAAACCTGCATATCCAAATGTGAAAGAATGAATGTGGACCCTTACCTTACACTACATACAAAAATTAATTCAAAATCCATCAAAAACCTAGATGTAAGACCTAAAACTGTAAAACTCTTAGAAGAAAACATAGGAGAAAAGCTTCATGACATTGAGTTTGCAATGATTTTTGTGTGTAGGACACTGAAGTCATAGGCAACAAAAGAAAAAATAAATAAATTGGACTTTCATCAAAATTGAAGACTTTTTATGCATCAAAGAACACTATCAACGGAGTGACAGGATAACTCCTGGAAGGGGAGAAAATGTTTGCAAATCTTATCTATGACAAAGCCTTAATATCCAAATATATAAAGAACGCTACAACTCAACAACAAAAACAATTAAAAATGGGGGGAAAGGCTTGAATAGATATTCCTCCAAGTTATGCAGATGGCTAATAAGCACATGAAAAGATGCCCAACATCACTAGTCATTAGGGAAAAACAAATAAAACTCATAAGATACCACTTCACACCCATTAGGATGACTATGATAAAAAAAAGAAAAAGAAAAAGAAAGTAGCAGATGTTGGCGGGAATATGGAGAAATTGGAACGTTTAGTGGGGATGTTAAGTGGTGCAGCTGCTTGTCGACAGTATGACAGTTGCTAAAAACATTAAACATAGAATGGCCATATGACCCAGCAATTCCATTTCTGGGTTTATACTCAAAAGAACAGAAAGTAGGATTTTGAAAAGAGATATTCATACATGTTCATAGCAGCATTATTCACAGTAGCCAAAAGGTAGAATGGATAAGCCAAAGGTAGAGTATGTATGCAATGAAATACTACTCAGCCTTCAAAAGGAAGAAAATTCTTACACATGCTACAATGTAGATGAACCTCGAAGACACTGCACTAAGTGAAAGAAGCCAGGAGTGGAAAGACAAACACTGTATGATTCCACTTGTATAAAGTACCTAGAAGAGTCCAGTTCATGGAGACAGAAAACAGAATGGTGGGTGCTGGGGGCGGAGGGAGGGAGCTCTTTAATGGGTTCAGAGTTTTAGTTTGGGAAGAGGAAGAAGTTCTAGGGACAGGTGATGACTGATGGCTGCACAACCATAAGAGTGTATGTACTTAACGCTCCGGGCTGTCTAAGCAAAAATGGTCAAAATGGTAAATTTTGTTATGTGTATTTTTCCACAATAAATTTAAAAAAAAAATGAACCAGGAAACACAATATAATGGGAGGGGGAAGAGTGGAACTGGGAAGAGGTAAGGAAAACGAAGAAGAAAAAGAAAGGAAGGAGGCAAACAGGAGGGGAGAACAGGGGAGAGAAGACGTAGGGAGCAGAGCAGACCATGAGAAGTGGTCCCGGGACACAAGTAAGAGCTTTCCTGAGGCACGGGGTGCCAAGTGCCCGAGCACCGTCCTTTCTAAGCCAGGGAAGGGAGGGGACAAGGTTACACCTGCATCATGCAGGATGCCCTGGGCTCCAAGGTTACCTTTTCTCTGCCCAGCTTTCCCTAGCCCAGGAGGGAAGGGGATGCTGCGGGAACGTGAGAAGGTACATCAGAGATGTTATCTTGGGTATTTCATCTTTTTCCAGTTCACCAAAGCCACTGAGAAAACACCTCAGTGCATTTACAGAAAAGACTATGTCCCCTTCCCGGACCACAGACCAGACCAGATCTCCAGGTGGTATGGAAAGAGGAGAATTGAGGTAAGAGGGAGTGGGGGCCCCACACTCTGGCTGGGCTCCCCCGCCAGCGCTCGGGAGTTGCCACCTGCCAGCTTCTTCTAAGCTCGGTTCCCCCTTGGGGGACACAGGAGCAGCCCTCCCCAACCCCGGGGGCCTGTAGATGGCATCCACCTTTATTTACAACATGCCAAATCTCCAGCATTCTCCCCGCCCTTGTATCCCAGCACTCTTCTGGATCACTTCCCAGTTCCTCCACACTTTCCTAACAACAAACCAACCAATCAACAAACCAAACGAACAAGGTAAATACTGAGTTAAGGGGCACGTCATGAGAAATCACATAGGGTTCTCCAAAAGCAAGTAGTGGGGATGCTTGGATGACAGTATTTTTTTTTATCTCTGCCCCAGCTTTCTGTTCTTTTGTATAAAAAGTCAGGGGCCGTTCTGCCCTCTCTCACTCATTGAGTGCCGGTGTGAGCCCTTGTGCTGAAGTTCCCTGGAGAAGGAACCAGGGCACTATGACCTCAGGACATGTCCCCTACTCTGACCCCACCTCCCAACCCCATACCTGCCTAAACTCAGGGCAGGGGCATGGAGTGAGGGGTGGACATGGCCAGCACGGGAGCATTTTGGAGCTGGAAGGGACCCAAGAGATTGTTCAGCTCAGCACCCTCATTTTCAGATAAAAGGTGCCCAGGGTGTGGTGAAGGTCTTGTCCGAAATGGCGTAGCTGGTTGGTCAGGGACTAAGCAGGTGGCTGATCTGCAAATCAAGCAAGAAGTACCCTCGCATCCCTCTTCACTGTCTGCCGGAGTGGACTCTCTGTTACCTGCATTTGGGGTCACCTCCGTAGAAACAGCACCACGTTCTCAGCTCCTTCCTGGCGTGCCTGGGTTGTGCTGATATCCCCGGAGCACGCTGGCATCCGCAGACCGTGCTGGGGCTCTGGGGCTGCTAATCTTTACCATTAGTGTGCACCCAAGACCCAAGTGCATGCTCATAGAAGTCGAAGTAAGAACCCATGATCTAGGGCTCCTTTTCCCCAATCGTCCATATATAAGAGGTACTTAGCCTAGTTCTTGATACACATCCGTGCCCTCTCTTAAAGACTTTTGGACTCATGACAAACCCTGATGAGATAACCACACACACGCACTATATGGAATCTGGTTAAGGGGCACCTGGGTGGTTCAGTCCCTTACGCATCGGACTCTTGATTTTTGGCTCGGATCATGATCTCGAGGTCATGAGAGGGAACCCTGAGATGGGCTTTCCATGGCTGGTGGGGCTTCTGCTTGGGGACTCTCTCTCTTCCTCTGCCCCTCCCCTTGCTCTCTCACTCTCAAAAATAATAAATAAATAAGTCTTTACATAATCTGATTAAAATTAAGAAGCCCCCTGACAACATACTCACAGAAGAGACCCAAGCAATCAGGTAACGCATCTCCAAGGATTCTGTTCAGATCTCCTGCTTGTGGGCGTGGACCCGGGACAGAGCTCGGCCCCTGCACAGCTGTTTCAGCCCACCGGTTCCTCCGGGGGCTTCATCCTGCTCGTCCTCCGAGGACAGCCAGCTCCTATCCCCACGTCAGTCTGCCTCCTTCTTAGGCAAAGGCGCCTCTGCTCTTTCAATCAACTATGTATGGATCGATGGGGTTAGCCTCCGTCAGGGAGGACCCCCTTCCTCTGCTTTTCCACTAGGCAGGTCTATTAATCACAATTTTTATGTTCTGTGTTTTAGATTGTTTGACATCTTAGGGGCCGTGCTAATCCTGGGCAGACTGCCCTCCCAGGACTGGCTAGTTCCTCAGGACAGTAAACTGCTTGCCTGCGAGCACACCTTGGGGATACAAGCCACCCAACCCAGAGCCCATACCCCAACCATCTCTTCTACATAATGCTCCCATGCCAAGCCGATATCCCTTTGCCTTAAATCACTCCAGGGTCAGACTCCAATAACCGGAGGCACCTCTTCAGCCCAGAGCCGGCTGAGATCGTTCGAACTCTGCAACCCTAAACTTCTCAAACTTGCTAACCCTGCCTCACCCGTTCCTTCCTTTGGAAACTACCTGGAGGTCCTGGGCCATGCTCTCTCCTTCTGTGACCCTGGGGCTCCCCTACGTGATCCTGGGTGGTGTCCTTCCTCTCGGGAAGAAAGTAATAAACTTTCCAAATAATTTCTTTCGAAGGCACTTGTCTCTCTGTCACCTGACCATCCCTGATCAAAACAAAGTTCCCAGGTGCATCATCAAGACAGTTAGGCCATGCCCCAAACCAAGAACAGCAAGAAAATCCCTTTCTCCTTTCCCTGCTGTGATACGTCCTCAGCACTTCCCTGGGAACCCCTCCAACTGACTTTCCCTGGCATTGGAAATGTACTCCGGGCACCTGGTGAGGCAGACCTTGGGATCCCCTGTGTCTGTGCCCGTCCCCCGTCTCCCTGCAGCATTGTGATCTGACTTATTTATTACGTGCAGCCGGCATTTCCAGACCAGAGCAGACACAGACCTCCCTGACTGCTCCAGACAAGAGGACAGGCATGGAAAAGCTACATTATCCTCCCCTGTAAATCAGCCCAGTCCCCCAAGATCCCCTTCCAGGGCCGAGAGGATTTTCTGCGGAAAGGCACTGAAGCAGGCAAAGGTCCCAGAGTCAGGAGGACACGGCTTTCTTCTCCTTGTAAATAACTCCCACCAAAGAAATCACTCCCCGAGTTTCCAGCTGAGGGAGCCGTAAATCCTCTGCGGGAGGAGGCAATTTATGGGGCGTTCTCTGACTCTTCCCATAGTAACTGATTGAAATAGAAGGTGCGTAGGTCAGGCTCGGTATTCAACGTCTTCTGGCCATGGAAATAGGCACTTGGATCGGGGAGCCTGGAGACACATCAGACGATGTAATTTCAGATCACAGGGGCAGCTGGGAGAGGGCTCTGCTGCTTCCTATTTGGCTCGGTGTCCTGCCTTTCATTTTAATGTGTCCCCATAGCCCATTCTCGGGATGAATGGACTTGGCATACACAGGGGGCCCCTCAGAGAACTGACAGCCGCAAAGCTGGGATGTGTGTGTGAAGGTGAGCTGTGCCACGGTGGGCCGGGAGGGGCAGACGGCTGCGTCTCCCAGGTGGCGGGCCCCCAGGGCTCAGGCAGCAGCGCTCCCCACCAGCGCCGCACATCTCCCTTGCAGCAGCTTCTACCTCCATCCGGGGCCATGCGGGTGCCTTGCGGGTGCCTTGCTCCAATCGGTTAACAACGCCCCCCTGTGTCTGTCTCTCCAGGGACTCCCGTACAAACACCTGATCACGCACCACCAGGAGCCCTCCCACCGCCATCTGATCAGCACCTATGATGACCACTACAACCGGCACAACTACAACCCGGGCCTGCCCCCGCGCCGCTCCTGGAGTGGACACAAGCTGCTGTGGCTCCCAGAGAAACCGGACTTCCCCCTTCTTGGTATTCGTATAATTCGGGATTCCGCCCCGTGCTCAAAGACTCACCCAGAGAGCGTTAGAATGACACGAGAGGGGGCGAAGCCTATCGACCCGCGGGGCTGCTTCCTGGGACGGAGTGATGCTGGCTGTGGGGTGGCGCCCTCCCCTGCGCACCGCGGTGGCCTGGGTTTACCCGGAGCACGCGTGGCGGGAGCAGGAGCCCTGAACTCAGATCCATCATCTTTGCATAAACAGTGACGACCAGGTCCCCGGTGCCCTGCCCTGACTTAGCCCCTGGGGGACACAGGAGTGACAAGTGGGGAGAAATTCCTGCCCCTGGGGAGTGTCATTCCAGGGGGTCCGGGATCGGACACTGTTCATGGATGACTTAAGGTCTGGCAAGTAAGATCATTCTGGACCGGGATATGTGCCACGAGGCGAAGAGACCCAGTAAGGGACACAAAGTGAGGCAGTTATCTGTGACTCTCCTTTGGGTGGAATGATGAGGGATGGTCTTTCTGGAAGAGAGAGTTGAGGTGATAGGAATTCGGGGGGAGAGAATTCCAGAAGAGGAAATAGTGAGTGGAGACGCTCCACGGCAGGAAGACCACTTTGGGGCTCCAAGGCCACCCCAAGGAGTGTGGGTTTTGTCCTTCCAGCAGCAAGAGGACTTTGAAGGCATTTTTGTAAGAGAGTGCCTTGATCTGATGGACATTTCAAGCTACCCTCATTCTTTGCACGCAACTTTTTGTACTCCCTACACTTCGATGCAAAGGGACCTGGGTCCAGTGGTGAGCTGCCTGTCACTCCTCATTATTTCTGCAAGGGTTTCTCCCTGGGATCACCCTCACAAGCCTGCACTGCTCCCTTCCCTGCTAGGGTAGAACAGTCCCCCGAGAGATGGCAGGTTCACCGTCCACCAGTCGTGGGGCTGAGTTTTCCAAGGCCTACGTACCAGCTCCTGGTTCCTCCTGAGTACGCTGGGAGCGGGCCCCACCCTGAGCCAACACTCCTGCAAGCCCTTCTTCCCTCCGGAGCTCTGCAGCCCCGAAAAGCCTCCGGGGTCTCATGCCACACTTTCCCCTGGCCGATCCACGCCCGGTTCACCCAGACCCAGCTTTCTCTTGCAGCTCCCCCTACAAACTACGGACTCTATGAGCAGCTGCGGTGGAGATGGTTGGCACCCAAGGCTGCCCCGAGGGAGAGCATTTACACCTCGTCCTACCCCAGACCACCACTGCATGCTTTGTCCCAGCGGGAGCATGCCATCCCTGTCCCTCCCCCTCGGCTGCACCCTGTCCCGCGCTTCTGAGAGCGGTCACTCCACTGGCAATGCGGGCAGAGCCCACCGGAGACCCGCTGTGCTCTTGGACCTGTCAGGCAGCAGGTGGGGGCAGACACACCCAGAGTTTTCAATCTGGCCCTGCCAAGGGTCCCCTAGAATCATGGTCTGTGTTTCATGGATCCCACCCCTCCTCCAAACCCGCAGGTTCCTTTCTTTTCCATTTCACAATTAAAGCTCTTTGACACAATGGAGTGCTGTGTATATGCAGAATTTTGCAGAATAGCAGAAGGCCCTCTCCCTCGTTTCCCATGAGGGGAAACTGAGGCCCAGAGAGGTAACGTGTTCCAGGAAGGAGGGTCTGGTCCATACAGAAGGGGATCTGAACATGAGACCCACTGCAGAATCCCATAGAATAGTATAATGTGGTTATAGGAGGGCACCCTGTAGGAGCTGGCTTTCGGGGAGGAGTCCGGCATGTCATTGTCCCTCCCCCAGGGGCGCACTGAATCCAGGGCTCAGAGGAAGCAAGACACACAGCATCTCCCTCCCACCTCCAAGCTCTCAAATCCTTTTCCGGGTTTGAGGATGGGGAATTTTTCAGCAAGTGTTCTAGAAGGAGGATAGACCCCCGGACAGAAGATCCCGGCTCAGGCACTGGGTGAGGTCGTTGCCCAGGATGGAGTCCCCCGAGGCAGGTTCTGCCACCCGACATGGCGTTCAGCCTCTGGAGAAACACTCAGGCCTGCGTCTGCCCAGAATGGGCTTCTCTGCTTTCTGCCTCCACCCTGCCTGGCTGCGTTCATTACTGGAGGTGGGGTGCTGGGTGTATCGTCCTCTGCTGGACGAATGAATGAACCATTGTCTCTTCTGGGGCTCCTCTCTGGACCCACGCTGTCCCCCACTCACCATGACCCAGTCCTGTTCCACACTCTGAGCCCCATCTAGCTGTTTCCCTACACCCCTGCCCCAAGGTGGACCTCTGTCCAGACCCCGACCCATCTGGATGCCCAAAGACCATTATTCTTCCCAGAACTCAGCCACTCCCACCTCTGAGTCATGGAAAAGTGAGCCCTGCCCTCCCCCTCCCCCCAATCCTCCTGGCAGCGTGGGAAAGGAGGTCACCCTCTGTAGCAACATCTTCTAGAACCTGGCCGTCCACCACGGCAGGGAATCAGTACAATTCGGACGCCCTGCCAGCCCATCTCACATCCACCACTACAAATGGTTGTTTTTTTTGCTTTGGAGAAAAAGAAATGAATAGAAGTATTTTTCCATGGATCTTTTCCTTAACGTTTTTGGCCCCTGCTACCACATTCTAGCAAATAATCAAGAAAAAAAAAAAAAAAAAGCAAGGGAAAACCTGATCTAATATTTATTCTGGGTTGAACAGGCAGTTCAACAAAAGCCAGGATCTCAGTGTAATGAGATTATCTCATTGACTGTCTTTACCACCCTCCATGGTAGGTGCCCCCAGGTAGGGCTTATAAATGTCATTTCTATTTACAGAAACGGGAATAAAGTGCAGACACAATGAAGATTAACCAGCGGGACTGAGATTGCACAGGGAGTGAATCCTAGAGCTGGGCTTTGAACCTAGGTGGGCTGGTCACAGGGCAGGCAAGCTTAGCCCTTGTGCAAAACTGTCTCGTTAAAGAAACGAAAGCCTTGAGACCAGTTGGTTGTATCGGTCGGCTGTACGCTTGGCTCAGGGACACGTGTGTGTGGTTGGCTGTGATTCTGGTCCAGAAATAATGTGACTCAAAGCAGAGGAAGACTGGCTTTGGGTCGTCCCTTTCAAGGACACCTTCTGGCTCCAGGCCTCCTCTAGGTCGACCTCAGCACACTCTAGAGCCATCACTCATTCTTCCAAAAGTCTGTTCACTGACCCTGTCTTCCCTACCACACTCCAAGTTCCCTGAAGTTAGAGCTGGGCACCCACGAGGCACTGAGTCACGTTTGCAGAAAGAGTGGTGGGCGGGAAGAGGAAGGGGGATAAAGGATGCTGGGCCACAAGGAGAGATCCAAGTGGTTGCCGGGGGACTGGCACCCCGCGGGCCCTCCTCGCCCCTCTGGCAGCTGCTCAGCCGTCCCATAAACATCCTTTGAGCCACAATCAAACAGGGCACTGACATCACAGAGCCTTCAATCAGGTAGAGGACAGGGACCTAAACAAATACAGGACAGGACAGGACAGAGTGATGTTGGGGACCAGTTTCCAGAATTCGGGATCTTGGTGGCCAGTGTGTCATGAGGGAGATCAGTGGGGGGGATACTGAAGGGAAGGGGTCTTGAGAGCAATAATAGGGGAACAGAGACATGATCTAGCAGGGAAGCCTTCCTGAAAGAAGGGGTATTTAGACAGAGGCCAGAACATGGGGTAGGGGGAGAGTGGACGACTAGCTAGGTAGAAGGGCAGGTGGGGAGGGTGGAGAGAGTGGCTTAGGTCACAGGAACAGCATGTATGAGGCTCCGTGTTGGGAAGGAACTTAGGAGGTTTGTTACAAGCCTAAAAGATAGTGTATGGGTTTCCTACTGCTGCTGTAACAAATACCACAAACTTAGTTGCTGAAAGGAACACAAGCTATTCTCCTACCGTCCGGGGGTGCAAAGTCCTCAGTGGGTTCTTCTGGAGGCTCTAGGGGTGAAGGGGTTCCTTGCCTTTTCCTGCTTCGAAAGGACACCTACGCTCCCTGACTCACGCCCCCCTCTCTCTTTGCAGACCAGCAAGCAGTGTAGCATTTTCTCTCTCTCTCCCCCTCCTGGGAGGACCCTTGTCATTACATGGGATGCTGGATCCCCCAGGATAATCCTCCCATCTCATATCCTCAGTCACATCTGCACAGTTCTTTCGGAATGTAAGCTAACATATTCAGAGGTTCGGGGGATGAGGTTGTGGACACTGGCTCGAGGAGGGGAGTGTGTGATTCATCTGGAGCCTGGATGCAAGGCAGGAGTCCAGTGCACTGAGCGTGTGTTCCATTGTGTAACCCCCGAGACGAGTGTATCTAGTCCTTTCCAGGTGACTGGGAAGGTGGAGGGGCACTGGGGTGGGGCAGTGAACCCCAGGACTGTGGCTGTGTGCATGGGTCAGCACTCCTCGGCCTTTCACACACACAGATTAAAAAGTAGCTGTAGGGGCACCTGGGTGGCTCAGTTGGTTAAGCATCTGACTCTTGATTTTGGCTCAGGTCATGACCTCAGAGTTATGGGATCGAGCCCCGAGTCCAGCTCTGTGCTCAGCATGGAATCTGCTTGAGATTCTCTCTCTCCCCAAGCCCCCCCCCCAATACATAGGTAGGTAGGTAGATAGATAGATTGTATAAACACTACCGTGGCCTGAAGTACTGGAATCAGATTAGTAAAAAATTGAAAATCAGAGTGAAACACTATAACCAGATTAACAAATCAGACTGCACAACCCAGAGCAGTGGCCCCAGTGAAACCAGGCGGGGGAGGAGTGCCCTGTCTTCTCCAAAGCAGCGAAAAGGAGAGTGAAGGTCTTTTCCCCCCACACCCCTGCTTTAACTCGCTTCTCCAGCCTGAGCAGCATCAGCATGGCTGGTCAGGGGTGGGGTTCTTGCCCTCTGAGTTTGTGGATCACGTGGGGTGTGGGGTGGGGCCGAGAAGTCACATTCTTGGCAAGTTCTCAGGTGATGCTCTTGCTGCTTGTCTGGGGAACGCACCTTGGGAACCACGCCAGGAGGCTGCCCTCTTATTTTATTTGTGCAATCTCTTTGGAATTACAGATTCTGCCGTGAAAACAGTATTGCAAACACCTGGACCGGACTTTCTCTAAGGCTTTCCAGCAACAGTGGGAGCCTATGTCTCTGGGATGTGTTACAAAGTATAAAGTGAGTAATGCATTGCCAGGTGCTGGGACAACACGTGAAAGTTTCCAGAGCACTGACTGCTGTGCCTTAGAATTCCAGTTTCACTGCAGACAGGCTGTGTGACCTTGAAGAAGTTACTGCCCCTCTCTGAATCCTTCTTCCTCTAGCAATGGGTACCTTAACTATCTCTAATGCAGAGAGAAATACTGAGCTCAGAGCTTGGTACATAATAAATCCTCTCTAAATGGTGGCAACAATTGTTCAACAAAAACAACAGACAGATTTTCCCAGCACCATTTATTGAAGAGGCTGTCTTTTTCCCACTGTATATTTTGTCCTGCTTTGTTGAAGATTAGTGGACCATAGAGTTGAGGGTCCATATCTGGCCTTTCTACTCTGGTCCACTGGTCTATGTGTCTGTTTTTGTGCCAGTACCGTGCTGTCTTGGTGATCACAGCTTTGTAGTAAAGTTTGAAATCAGGCAATGTGATGCCCCCAGTTTTGTTTTTCTTTTTTAACATTTTCTTAGCAATTCGGGGTCTCTTCTGACTCCATACAAATTTTAGGATTGTTTGTTCCAGCTCTTTGAAAAATGCCAGTGAAATTTTGATCGGGGTGGCATTGAAAGTATAGATTGCTCTAGGCAGCATAGACATTTTAACAATGTTTATTCTTCTGATCCATGAGCATGGAATGGTCTTCCAACTTTCTGTTTCTTCTTCAGTTTCTTTCATGAGTGTTCTGTAGTTCCTTGAGCACAGATCCTTTACCTCTTTGATTAGATTTATTCCCAGGTATCTTACGGTTCTTAGTGCTATAGTGAATGGAATTGATTCTCTAATTTCCCTTTCTGTATTTTCACTGTGAGTGTACAAGAAAGCAACTGATTTCTGTGCATTGATTTTGTATCCTGCCACATTACTGAATTGTTGTATGAGTTCTAGTAGTTTGGGGGCTGGAGTCTTTTGGGTTTTCCATATAAAGTATCATGTCGTCTGTGAAGAGAGAGAGTTGACTTCTTCCTTGCCAATCTGAATACATTTTATTTCTTTTTGCTGTCTGATTGCTGTTGCTAAGACTTCTAGTACCATGTCAAACAGCAGTGGTAAGAGTGGGCATCCTTGTCATGTTCCTGATCTCAACGGGACGGCTGTCAGTTTTTTCCCATTGAGAATGATATTTGCTGTGGGTTTTTCATAGATAGATCTTATGAAGTTGAGGCTCTCTATCCCTAGCACTACTGTGAATTTACCCCAAAGATACAGATGTAGTGAAAAGAAGGGCCATCTGTACCCCAGTATTCATAACAACAATGGCCATAGTCACCCTACTGTGGAAAGAGCTGTGATGCCCTTCAACAGACGAATGGGTAAGGAAGATGTGGTCCATATACACTATGCCTCCCTCAGAAAGGATGAATACCCAACTTTTGTATCAACTTGGACGGGACTGGAGGAGATTATGCTGAGTGAAATAAGTCAAGCAGAGAAAGTCAATTTTCATATGGTTTCACTTACTTGTGGAGCATAAGGAATAACACAGAGGACATTGGGAAATGGAGAGGAGAAGTGAGTTGGGGGAAGTCAGAGGGGGAGATGAACCATAAGAGACCATGGACTCTGAGAGACAAACTGAGGGTTTTGGAGTGCAGGGGGTGGGGGCTTGGGTGAGCCTGGTAGTGGCTATTCAGGAGGGCACGGATTGCATGGAGCACTGGGTGTGGGGCATAAACAGTGAACGTTGGAACACTGAAAAAATAAAATAATAAAAAACAGTCAAGAAAACAGCCAAGGCCATGGAGGACAGCTGAGACCTGAGGCAGAGTACTCCTGTGCCAGCCATTCCCTCCGCCGAGACAGGAAGCTTTTTCCCTCGGAACCAGGCACTTTAGGAGCCAAGCCCCAGTGCAACGCCGGTGCTGTCCCACTGGTTGGGACAAGCCTGCCCCCTGCTGGCCGAGTTGACACCAACATACAGGCAGCTATGGTTTCAAATTCAGGGTCTCTCTGGGATTGGTTCTAACCTCAGATGTGAAAACAATTCAAAACCAGATTTTCTGATTGTTCTTGGAAATCATCCGGCAGCTGGTGATGAGTCTGCGTGTACTGATGCTTGGAGAATTCAGGCATGAATTTTTTTAAAGTTTTTATTTTAATCACCCGGTGCTCATCAAGAAAAGTGCCCTCCTTACTCCCCATCCCGTTTCCCCCACCCTCCCACCCACCTCTGGTAACCATCAATTTGTTCTCTATGGTTCAGAGTCTGTTTCTTGGTTTCCTTCTCTCTCTCTTTTTCCCTTTGCTTGTTTGTTTTGTTTCTTAAATTCCACAGCTGAGGGAAATCATATGGTGTTTGTCTTTCTCTGTCTTATTTCACTTAGCATAATGCTCTCTAGTTCCATCCATGTCATTGTAAATGGCAAGATTTCATTCTTTTAAATGGTTGAATAACATTCCATTGTGTATATACACCACATCTTCTTTATCCATTCATCAACTGATGGACACTTGGGTTGCTTCCATAATTTGGCTCTTGTAAATAACATTGCTATGAACATAGAGGTACACGTACTCCTTTGCATTAGAATTTTTGTATTCTTTGCTTAAATACCCAATAGAACAATGACTAGGTCATCGGGTGGTTCTATTTTTAAATTTTTAAAAAATATTTTATTCATTTATTTGACAGAGATCACAAGTAGGCAGAGAGGCAGGCAGAGAGAGAGGAGAAAGCAGGCTCCCCACCGAACAGAGAGCCCAATGCAGGACTCGATCCCAGGACCCTGGGACCACGACCCGAGCCGAAGGCAGAGGCCTTAACCCACTGAGCCACCCAGGCACCCCTATTTTTAAATTTTTGAGGAAACTCCATACTGTGTTGTCTTCAATTTCTTTCACCAGTATTTTATAGTTTTCAGAGTACATGCCTTTCACCTTCTTTGTTAGGGTTATACCTAGGTATTTTATTATTTTCGGTGCAATTTCAGACGGGATTGATGCTTTAATTTCTCTTTCCGTTGCTCCATTATTAGTGTATAAAGATACAACAGATTTCTGTAGATTGCTTTTTTTTGTCCTGCGACTTTACTGAATTCACTCATCAGTTCTAGCAGATTTTTGGTGGAGTCTTTGGAGTTTTCTTTGTTGACTACATAGTCTTCTGGTTTTTCATGTCCTATATAAATCGCAAAAGTTTTGCTTCTTCCTACCACGCCGGATGCATTTATTTCTTTTTGTTGTCTGATTGCTGTGGCTAGGACTCTCAGCGCTATTTTGAATAAAAGTGGTGAGTGTGGTGTCTTACTCCTGACCTTAGTCGGGGGGGCGGGGGGGAAGCGCTCAGTTTTTCCCCATTGAGGATGACTTTAGCTGTGGGTTTTTATATGTGACTTTTATTACGCTGAGATATGTTCCCTCTAAACCTACTTTGTTGAGGGTTTTTTTTTTTTAAATCATGAATGAATGTTGTACTTTGTCAAATGTTTTTTCTGCGTCTATTGAAATGATCATGTATATGGTTTTTATCCTTTCTTTTATTGATGTGATGTATCACACTGATTAATTTGCAAATATTTAACCTCACTTGCATCCCAGGAATAAGTCCCACTTGATCGTGGTGAATAACTTTTTAAAAAATATATTGTTGGATTTGGTTGCTAGTATTTTGTTGAGGATTTTTGCCTCCATGTTCGTCAGAGACATTGGCCTGTAATTCTCCATTTTGTGGTGTCTTTATCCGGTTTTGGTATCAGGGTAATGCTGGCCTCATAGAATGAATATGGAAGTTTTTCATCCTTTCCTATTTTGGGGGAATAGTTTGAGAAGAATAGGCATTAACTCTTCTTTAAACGTTTGGTAGAATTTTCCTATGAAACTATCTGGTCCTGAACACTTGTTTGTTGGGAATGTTTTGATTACTGATTCAACTTTTTTGCTGGTAATTCATGTTTCAGTTTGGGTAGGTTACATGTTTCTAGGAATTTATCTATTTCTTCCAGTTGTCCAATTTGTTAGCTTATAGTTTTTCATAGTATTCTCCTATAATTATTTGCATTTTTGTGGTGTTTATTTTTATTTCTCCTCTCTCGTTTGTGATTTTATTTTGGTCCTTTCTCTTTTCTTTTTGATAAGTCTGGCTAAGGGTTTGTCAATTTTATTAATTTTTTCAAAGGACCAGCTTCTGGTTTCATTATTGTGTTCTATTTTTTTTTTTTTTTTTTTTTTTTAGTTTCTGTATCACTTATTTCTGCTCTAATCTTTCTTATTTTCCTTCTTCTGCTGGTTTTTGGCTTTCTTTGTTGTGTTTTTTCTAATACCTTTAGATGCAAGATTTGGTTGTTTTAAGATTTTTTTTTTTGCTTCTTTTTCTGTTAAGACTTTATTTATTTATTTACTTGAGAGAGAAAGAGAGGGCACGAGATGGGGGAGGGTCAGAGGGAGAAGCAGACTCCCCTGCTGAGCGGAGAGCTTGAATGTGGGTCTTGATCCCAGGACCCTGGGATCATGATCTGAGCCAAAGGCAGATGCTTAACCGACTAGGCCGTCCAGGTACTCCAGATTTTTCTTGCTTCTTCTTCTTCTTTTTTTTTTTAAGATTTTATTTATTTATTTGACAGAAAGAGAGGTCACAAGCAGATGGGGAGGGGGGAAGCAGGCTCCCCGCTGAGCAAAGAGCCTGATGCAGGCTCGACCCCATGACACTGAGATCATGGCCTGAGCCAAAGACAGGCTTAACCCACCGAGCCACCCAGGCACTTTTTCGTGCTTCTTGAGGTAGCCCTATGGTGCTATATGCTTCCCTCTTAGGACCATCTTTGCTGTATCCCAAAGGTTCTGGAGTGTTATGTTTTCATCTGTTTCCATGTACTTTCCTAACTTCTTCATTTACTTCCTGGTTGAGCCATTCATCATTTGGCAGAATGTTGCTTAACCTCCACGTAACTGTGGTCTTTCCAGATTTTTTCTTCCGGTTGACTTCCAGCTTCATCATAGTATTGTGGTCAGAAAAGGTGTGTGGTATGACTTCGGTCTTTTTGTGTTTACTGAGGTCTCTTTGGGGCCCAATATGTGATCTATTTTGGAGAATGTTCCAGGCTCCCCTAAAAAGCTGTGTATTCTGATGTTTAAGGATGAGCAATTCCGAATATATCTGTTAGATCTAGTCCAGTGTGTCATCCAAAGCCATTGTTTCCTTGCTGGTTTCCTTTTAGGTGATCTGTCCACTGCTGTAAGCAGGGTGTTAACGGCCCCTACCATTACTGTATTATTATTAATTCCTTTGTTTGTTACTTATGTATCGGGGTGCTCCCACGGTGGGGGCAGAGAATTCAGGCATGAATCTGAGGGCACACCTTGTTGGCTGCCAGCCTGAGGGGCTCACTTCCAGGTCCCAATGCCAGCCAGCTGACAAACAGCATGTCTCTGAGGTCTCTGGAGAGGCTGCAGGGGAACTGTGGTTACCTAGTTGTTCTTCCAGACCTGAAACTAGGGGCCTTGGCTTTGGAACATGCCGGGGCTGGAATCCCCCTTGCCCCTCCAGCCCTCCACCACCAGGTATAAAATACAAAATCGGTGGGCGTCCCTTGCAAATCGCTGTTGAATGAGTATAATGTGAATAGAATTCTAGGGCAGACGCTGTTCCGTACTTGATTTCATTTTTCATCCAGTGATGTACTCGTCTGTGATCTAACATGGCCCAGCAGACTTCTTACTTTTTATTAGATAGCTGCTCCCTCCCCATTCCTCTCAATCTCAGAAAGTCAAGACCAAGCTCTAGACGGTCTCTTGCACTAAGCAAATCCTGCTGATTTCACCTCCAGGGCGTACGCTAAAGCCATCCCGGCAGCTGCTCAAGTGCAAGCCAGGATCCCCCATCCAGAACTCAGAGCTTCCTGGCTGGTGTCTCTGCTTCTCTGTCTACTCTGCCGTGGAACATAGTCCAGCAGCGGTGAGGGGAGGCGACCAGGAAAACCTGCATCAGGTCATCTCACACCCCTACTTACAAACTTCCGGTGATCCCCCAGCCAGCCTCTGCCCTCGCGGTTATGTTCCCCCTTCCTAGCCTCCTCTCCCTGTGCTTCCCAGTAGTTCCACATAAGACCATTGCGCCTTGCAGGGGACCCTGAACCTCAGCTAACTCTGGCCCCACAGTGCCCTCTGGTGGCCGGAGAGAGAGGACCGAGGGACTGTCCGGACAGAGAGACCAGGGAGGAGGTAGGTGAGCAAGGACCCGGCACTTGAGGTTTGGAAAAGATTTTGGAAGAGCAAAAGCTTAGAAGACCCAGAGTGTTCGTGGGAGACAGGAGTGTCTAACAGTCTTGGCTGGGATGGTGGCTACTCACTGGGTTTTGGAGCTGGGGCTGGTACGGGAGAGCAGGTGGCATCCGGATGGGTGGAAAGCTCGCCCCTGGGGCCTCCTCAGACCAGTGCCCACGTCTGTGCAGGAGAGAGCACCGGGCTGTGTCTGGGTCAGCTATCAAGAAACTTCCTGGGAATGTGGGCTCTGAGTCACCTCCTTCCCTCCAGAATGGCTCTCCCACCGGCAGAGACCTGGCATGAGGTTTTTGCAGAAACACCGGCTATATGCGGCCGTGGACTTTGGCTTTCCACTTGGAAGATCAGGAGGCAGCCTTTACTTTTCAAGACCCCTGTGACTTTTGTTGACTTGATTGTCTGGTGGTGTCTCTTCCAAGCATAGGCCACTGTCAGGGGAAAACAAAACAAAACACACTGCACAGGTGACCAGTCCAGGTGCCTGGCCGTGTGGGTCCGGGGGTCGGGCGGGGGACCAGGGCATGGAACCCAGCTCCTCGGGTCCCACCGCAAGGAGGCGCTAGAGAGACCTACCCCTGCCCCCTAGGCCCCATGTCCTCTGCCTGCTTGCCCCGCACCCTGTGTCCCCCACACTCCATTTGTCTGTCTATAAGGCACTGTGTGTTCCTGACCTCACGATTCATATGACAATTATTCTGAGAAATTATGCCCAAAACAAGACAGAAAAGAGAAGTCAAAGGTATAACATTTTACAATGGAAGAGATGAAAGCAAATATTTGCACTTAGGAGTGATTTAGTGTCTAAACTAAGGCAGCCAACTGAGAAGCGGCAGCGAGAGGGTGGCCTGGTGCGGGGGCGGACAGGGGTCCGAGCCACGTGTCAGATCCAACGGCTGTGCTCGGAGGGTGTGGCCAGGACTCACCAACAATACAAGGAGAAAAGAACCGTCGCGAAACTCTTCACCACTAGAAAGAAACCACTGCTTTCCTTTTGGGTAAACTCTGTCCTTAGATCAGCCGTTCTCAAAGTTTGGGTCTCGAGACTCCTTTAGATCCTTAAAATGTATCAAAGACTCCAAAAAGCTTTTGTTTAGGGGGATCATGTCTATTAATATGGACCGTATTAATCAAAATGGAAAAATGTTAAGAACGTGTTTATCGATGCTGTTACATATAACATACCCAACCTATCACCTATGAAATATAAATGCCACAATTTTATCAAATGCGGTCATGTCTTCCAAAATTCACCAAAAAAATTTACTGTGAAGCGTGGCATTTTTTAAAAAATGGCAGCCGTATGGGATACAATTTACACACCACACAATTCACCCATTTAAAGACTCACTTCTAAATCCATCGCTATGGTGCCCGCGTGTGACTACCTCCGAGTCTCTCTGCAGTGGCTTGATTGGTCTGTGCTCGGACCAGTTTGCTTCCCTACAGCTTGACTCTCCACACATCCTTCCCGGTGAGCGTGAAAGCATTAATCAGACCATGGAAATCTTTCCACGGAGCCTCTCTTTGTTCCAGTCCCACGTGGTCTGCCGATGCCCCCTGCCCAGACTCAGCGTCTTTGTTTCTCTTTTCCAGTTGGCCACACCCTTGACTACATCAGGATCTGCTGTCTGCCTAGTGACCCAGCGCGATCCCTTTCACCGACAAACATTCTTTCCTTGACCAACACTTAGTCAGGCTCCAGAACCTTCTCCTTGGCCCCTCTGTGCACTTCCTTGTAAAATCCAGTCTTAGCAAGACTTCTGCTACGTTGGTTCAGTAAGAATCCCCCACCCCACCTGATACCTGATCACACCCCACCCCTGGGCTGCCTCCAGCAGGAATCCTGTTAGGTTGGTCCCCATGTCCCATGCCCCGTCTCCCCCATTCCTTGGCTGTTAATCTCCCTTTGTCCCTGTTGTATTAGGAGTGGAGTCCTGTCCTATCTGACTGCAACAGTCCTGAATAAAATCTGCCTTCCCTCTAACCTCTGTCTGTCTCTGGTTTTCTTGGACACAACTCCCGCAGCTCGTTCTGTTAGAGAAAGCGCAGGAACAGTGCTTTCTGATAACCCCAATAACCCAAGTGAGACACCATCCCCTCCTTTGTAGTTTTTCTTCTCAGCCTCTGTGTTCTTTTCAGAGAACCAGTTACAACCTGCCACTTTACAGCAGTGGTCTTGTGACAGCCTGTGAGCAGGAGACTGTCCGTCTGGGCACTGTGTCACCGCGGGGGAAGTCAGTCAGGGACAAGTGTTTGTTGAGTGATTCAAGGAGAATTAGAAAGAGAATTAGCCAGGAGGAGGCTGGGGTCTGCAGTCCCCAGCTGAGGAAGATGGAGGCTACCAGTGGCTCTTTGTGGGAAGCTGGGTCCATTGGAGGGGACCCTGTGTGGGTACGTAGACCTGCCTAGAAGCAATCATGCCTCCAGGATGGAGTGGGTCCTGGGGCAGAGACAAGCAAAAAGTCCCCATCTTCCTGGACAGCCAGTTCCACTGAGGAGTCCAACAGAAAGACCTCGGAGACTAGGAGACCATTGGGCAAAAGCCTTCTTTGGAGACGATATCAAATGTTGAACTTGAGACCACGAGGGCTGGCACTCATCTTCCTCCCCACAGGACCTTAGCTGGCCTGGCCTGATGCCTGGATGCAAGAATCCCAGGAGAGCAAGGGAGGCTGGAAACCTGCCCAGGGGAAGGAAAGGAGCCAGAGGGAACTTTCTCCTTGCCGAGTGCCTTGGGCCTGGGTCTGGGGATATCATACCCTCTAGGGTGCCTTGAAGGCTGCCACAGTGATCCTCCAGGCATGTCCTCTGGGGAAGACAGACACAGGATGGGAGAAGACCCAGGGCCCACCCCTGTACCCCTGACCAGGTTTTCCACAGCTCAGATCCCCTGCGGTGGGTCCTGGCCTCACCCCTCCCCTCTGGGATCCCCCACAGAGCCCCTGTACCAGCCCAAGAACAAACTCTTCTTGGACTCCCTGGTCCACCCCACTCATGATGCATGATCTGCGGGGTCCTGTGAGTTTCCACCCCAAAGGACACAGAAACCAGGTTTGGTCGGAGAAAGCATGCTAACACTGGTAAGAATGGTTCCCTCCCGCTCTTCTAAGGACTTGCTGATCTGCGCCCTTTCTCTTAATGGAGCCAATGTGCAGGGAGGAGGGGTGTGGTGCAGTGTTTGGATTAAAGGCATGAAAATCCAGACCTGCTCCCTCCATTTTCCTGCAGGCTGACCTTGGACCAGTCAAGGGCGCTGCTCTCTCCCGGGCCACTTTTGGTCTCGGGCTCACAGTCCCATCTCCCAGAGATGCGTAACTGTGGTAAGTGTGTGAAGAAAGGAATGAAGATGTCCCAGGAGAAGGGACGTGGCAAGAAACTTCACATTAACCGAACTCTTGGGGGATATTTCATGACATTGGACGCAGGAAAGAACGAAGGTGGGGGGGGAAGGTGGGGGGCTGAGCCAAAGTCAGGAGTTTAACAATCACCAGAGCTTGGAGAAGATGTTTGCTCCCTGTCCCCAGGGAAGCCGGGAGGAGGAGATCACTGGTCAGACTACTCTTGCTACATTTTTTTAAACAAGGAAATAAAGCTCTCTAATGCTCAATGTTTTAAATGACACTGTACTAAATAAATATTCATTTTATTTTTTTTTCATTTTTTTACATTTACATTTTTTACATTTCCAACCACAGTAGGAGAGTTCTTAAAAAGTTTTGAAGGCCAAGAGAGAATCATAATTTCCCCCACTGATTATTAGGATGGCTTTGTACTTCCAGCGCGCGCTCATTTTTACCATCTTGCGCTGCTGCGGCTGGGGCGCACCTGCGTTTTGTCTGCCTCGATGGAAAGTAAGGCCTGCACATAGGAGATAACGTTGAGAGCTGGACCGGGTCGTGTTTGTTGGCTGTTTCCCTGTCACCCAGAATAGCCGTTGGCGTGCCCTTGACATCCAAGAAAGACTTTTTTTTTTCATTGAGGAACAACTGACCAATACAATTGTATATACTTAAAATGCACAATGTGATGATTGATACAGGCATATATGTGCAGCGATGACCAAGATCTAGTCATGAACACATCCGTTCCCTCACCCAGTTAACTCTGCGTGTGTAAGAAATGCTGAAGACCTACTCCCAGCGGGGCGCCTGGGGGGCTCAGTCGGTTAAGCCTCTGCCTTCAGCTCAGGTCTTGATCTCAGGGTCCTGGGATTGAGGCTCACATCGGGCTCCCTGCTTAGCGGGGAGCCTGCTTCTCCCTCTCTCTCTGCCTGCCGCTCCCCTCCCCCCCCGCCAGCTTGTGCCCTCTCTCTCTCCGTCAAACAAATAAATAAAATCTAAAAAAGAAAAAAAAAGATCTACTCCCAGGAACTTTCAAATATACAACCCCATCTTCCTAACTGTGATCGCCACTCTGCACATGGCTCCTCAAAGAGATGTGGGCACCCCATGCTCACGGCAGCTTTAATCACAAGAACCAAGATTTGGAAGCGACCTAATGTCCTCTGATGGGTGAATGGACAAAGGAAAAAAAGGGCAGGGGGGATATATGTCCACGATGGAATATCATGCAGCCATCACAAAGAAGGAAATCCTGCCATTTGGGACAGTATGGATGAACCCGGAGGACATTATACTCCGTGAACCGTAGCCAGACAGAAAAAGACAGATACTCTATGGTATCACATATATGTGCAATCTAAAAAAATAAAAAGCCAATTTCATAGAAACAGAAGAGAATGGTGGTTGCCCAGGGTTGGGCGGGGGGGGAATGGGTGATGTAGCTCAAGGGATACATATTTTCAGTTAGAAGAAGAACGAGTAAATATTTTTAATGAATCAAGGAGAGTGGAGTGGGGGGGTGGTATAGAGTATTGGGTACTGGAGGGGGGCATCCAGTCTGCCAAGACTTTGCAGCGCATGAGTCCACAGAACCCCCCCCCCCCTTCCCCCAGGCTCCTGCAGTTCTCAGTCTATACCCTGGAGGATCTTCCCCACTCGGGGGATGGGGTCCGGTGCCTCCCAACCACGGAGGCTCCCTGGGCTCCACCATTGTTCTCTCCCACCAGCAGCCAGCTGGGCCTTGGTTTTACTAGCCTGTACCATGGCCTTCCTTCGGCTTGCAGAAATGTGAGATCACTTGACTGACACGGACACGGTACCAGACCCCATGCTGTCTCATTTTCCCCCGGAAAGCCAAATTGTCCAAGTCCAAGGAGACCATGATGGGCAGAGAGACCCAACAGCCTATTTTGGGTAGGATGTCAAGACCAGGCTCCCTCACAACCAGCCGCTCAGCTTTGCATCCAGAATGAACGCTTGCCATTCTCTCTCTCCGGACTCTCCCCTGGCCTGATTCTGTGCCGTTGGAACGGGGACTGCCTTTGGAAACTCACTAGTGGGTACAAACAAAGCCAGGCCTTTGGGAACTCTCAGCCTCCAAATCCAAGCCCGTAGTCCTCCAGTGGTCTCAGCCTTGAAGGGACACAGTTCTTTGAGACCAGAGGACGTGTTCTCCCGCTCAGCAGACCCTGCCCTCCTCTCTCTCACTCTGGGCTCTGCACCAGCTCCTCCAACCATTTCCTGCTCTTGTTTCTCTTCCTTCCCTCCGTTCCTCTGGCCCGGCCCCACCTGGAGGGAGCCCGCGGACAAGCTCGCCCCTCCAGCTTGACTGTCTGCCACGCAGGGTGATTTGCCATCAAATCTCAGTGGTGAGGAAGAAAAGAACAGCTCCTGTAGGTGGGGCGGCACAGAGAAGTTCCCTCCACTTGTGCTGGAAGAAGATAAAGATTTTTTTTTAAAGATTTTATTTATTTATTTGACAGAGATCACAAGTAGGCAGAGAGGCAGAGAGGAGGAAGCAGGCTCCCTGCTGAGCAGAGAGTCCAATGTGGGGCTCCATCCCAGGACCCTGAGATCATGACCCGAGCCGAAGACAGAGGCTTTAACCCCCTGAGCCACCCAGGCACCCCGAAGCTACGACTTTTACAGTGCCTGTCCAAAAGATCGAGAAGGTCCTTATTCAGGACCTTATTCTGGGGCAGGTGGACAGCATCCTGAGGGTGGACGAGAATTGCACTTGGAGGCTCTCCGCCCTGGGGATGTTTGCACCTTACCTGGGCCAGACGAGTAATGTACAGAGACTCCTGCCCTCCCATGTCCGCGGGACCCCCTCCAAGGAGGAGAAGCAGCGTGTCACCCGATTCATTTCTCTGTCCTCCCCCCCGCCCCGCGCCGTTTACAGAAGCTCTCTATGGAATGTCCCTCCTTCCTCGAGGGCCGCCTGGACCAGATGCTCAGGGGAGAGGTGGCCCCCCCGGGTGGCGTCACAGTGAGGGGAGGAATGGGATGTCAGGCGCACCGTCCCGTGTGCCTCTCTCTCCTGAGTCACGTCACACAGCCACCACGTCAAGGTTCGGGGCTATGGAAAGAGACACCTTGCCAGGAGGCGACACCCTGGGGAGTCAGATAGAGTGAGGCTGGGTTTGTGAATTCTTCCTTAGGAAGAGATGTCCAAATTAAGATGCCTTAGGGAAATAAGAAAGGGGAGAGGGAATCCACAGCAGATCTGAGCTTCTCCAAAGAGAAGCTCTGCCTCAGCAGCTCCATGAACACGCACGAGTCTGTCTCGATCCCCCGTCTATAAAAGGTTTTGTGCTCCAGGTCCCGAATGCATATGGAGAGTGCATGATTCTGGAGGTAAGGGAGTGGGGGCAGAAAGAATCATGAACAATGGTAGAAAGTGTGCACAGGGCTCTAAGTGATGTTACAGGGCTCCAGCTGATGCTGGGGGATCTTGCCCAGGTTTGTTCTTTGTCTCCCGTTAACCTCACCTGACCCAGAGATGCAGGTGCCTAAGGCCTGAGCAGTGGCCCAAGGGAATCCAGACTGAGAGCATTTCTGGTCTTATGCCCCAATATTAAGATTCAGTGATGCCTACCCTTGATCGAGACCCTGTGTCAGACGGATCCTATTCTAGCGGATTCCATTACTTTCGTTCATTTCCAAAATTTGGAGTATGTTGTATTCTGTCTGACAGGTGAGGAAAAGGAGCTTTAAAGATTTTGTGAACCTGACCCAGTCCCGCAAGGGCAGGTGGAAGGCCCCCATCTAAAATGAGTCTGGGATCCTGGGTACAGACCTTCATCAGATGGTCACCACGATGTTGGCCTTGGGCAAGTCAGTTGTCTCCCCTTTAAGGCCACCTGCACCCCCTGTCCCCAGGCCTAACTGCTTGGTTCCCCCAAGTGCCTGAAGACCCCTTTGGATCTTCATAAGGAAGATCTCTCCATAATGAATTGTCCGCTCACAGAATCAGACTCAGCCCACCTCTCCCAGTGCCCGAACGTCAGCCAGCGGGAGGACCTGGATCTGAGTGGCATCAGGCTGATCTGCTTCAGCCTTGAGCCCCTCTAGCTTCTGCTAGAGAAAGTGGCAGCCCCCCCGCCCCAAGACCTCGACTTAGATCTGTGTGGACTCACAGAAGCTCACCTTGAGGCCATCCTGCCCACCCTGAGCCACTGTCACCAGCTCTGGACCTTCAGTGTCCACGGGAACCTCCTCTCCATGGCCATCGCGGGGCCACGCTGCCCGGCTGTGCCAGCTGCACCCTCCGGACAGTGATGGCCCTCAGGGAGCCCTCCACTTGGGGAGATATGCCCAGGTTCGGGCTGAGCTGACAGAGATTCTGAGGGATGTAGGATTGCCCAGGACCACCTGGCTTAGCACCAGCCCCTGTTCTCTCTATGGCGGCAAGATAGTCTATGATTCAGAGCCCATTATATGCCTCTGTTATATGCCTGCTTAGTTGGGTGCATCTCTCAACAGCTGTCTTCTGGGCATCTGGAGACTGAAATCTTGGACATGGGAACATCGTGCGAAAGAGGAACACAGACCCACGGTTTCAGATATCTGTTCAGTGTGAACGGGAGAGGGAAAGTCACCCGGAGGGAGAGCAGGATCACAGAGAGAAACCTTGGCTCAGGGAGTTGCTGGGGCCTTCGGGGACATGTGTCCTGTAGTCAGAAATACGAATCTGAATTTCTGGAGGGGGATTTGAGCTTGAGATTCACATGTGCAAGTTATCCCTGTGTGGACGCTTGTAAAGAAAGGGTAGGAAATAAAGAAACCCAGTGTAAGCTCTCTGGTGCTTTTCCTGATCTGCTAACGGGTTTTTCCAACTTACACTTCAGGAAGCTCCAGTTACTGATGGAGAAGAATCCTGCTGAGCTCTCCATGATCAGAAATTCTCGAACTGCTGTGGTGGGATTAGGCCCTAGGAACTCACTGCATTTTTGTGATTTCCTCCAGTTCTTTATTCTCTCTGGGGCATCTCTTAACTCCTTGTTTTGGGGGCTATTTCATGGCTTAATACAACAATTGGAACACACTAATTGGCCTATGAGCCATTGGAGTGTAGGGCTCTTGGGATGCTCACTGCTGACCCAATGCCATGACCCTGGACATGAACCCTCCCCACATTCTCCAGGTGGATCCCAAGACCTCAGTTCCTGGCCTTTGTGTTGAGAGAGAATCTCACTGCATAAGACAGGCCAAACCTGGAAGGGGTTGTTCACCCTACAGATTATTAGTTGGAGCCTCTGGACCTCATCAACCCATGTCCATCATGGGTGGGTAGTCGTCCTTGAATTCAATAGTAGAGACATTCAAGTTCCTTTCAGCAAAAGTATTAAACTCCTACAGGCATGGAAACTTAGTAGAAACACCATGTTAAAAAAAGAATATCCCGGGGCTAGGTCATGTCAATGAGAGATTGACTTTATCCTCCTAACATCTCTCTTCCCACACCACCCTTCCCCGCCCACTCCAGGAAAAGAACAGAATGACATGGCTTGAAATCAGTATATTAGGTTGTGTAACAAAATACCTGTAGGCAAATGAGTGATGTCCTTGCCTAGGGTAAGGCAATGTCTTGGCCTAGTTTTCTTGACTAACCAACGGAATGTATACAGACCCATTAGAATTGGCTCATCATGGTAGAAGTCCCCCTCTCTGTCTTCTGTGAGCTGGAGAACCAGCAAAGCCTGTGAGAGATCTCAGCCCAAGACTGAAGGCCTGAAATCCAGGAAAGCAGATGGTGTAACACCTCGTCTGAGGCCAAAGACCTGAGAACCGGAAAGTCTGAAGACTTTGGAGCCAGGAGCTCCAGGAGTTCATGAGGAAGAAGAGAGAGAATTTGCCCTTCCTTCCCCTTTGTATTCCATTCTGATCCCCAACGGCTTGAATGATGTCAAGAATCTCTAACCTCCGTCTACTGATTCAAATGCTGATCTCTTCCAGAAACATCCTTACCAACATACCCAGGATTAAGGTTTTACCAGCTACCTGGGCATCCCTTAGTCATGGTGAACCCAAAAAATCATCAGAGTGACTCAAACAAGGGCACCCAAATGAAGGATTCAGGGGCTGGTGTTGCTGGTGGGAGGTCCTTGGGCGAGAGCCTCCGTTTCCCTGTAAAAGGAGTTTTCCCTGCATAATGATGCACACCCAACCACCTTATCCAGTTCTTGTAGGAGCCAACGAGATGACGCACGAGGAGGGCTTGGCATACAGTAAACTCAATAAATGGGGCTTTCCCTTCATGCTTCAATCTTCCTTTCTGTTTCTGACAGCAGGAGAGCAGGACACAGGGCACGCCATAGGATTCAGCTTTTATATGTGGCCACCAATGAATCATGGTTCACGCAGGCAGCTGCAGCCGCAGGCGCACGGAGAGGGAGGGCGGTCTGAAATAGGGCATTTGGATTGACCTCTAGTGATGCTCAGATAGACATTTCTAAGCCTCGGGACTTGTATGCCACCTGCTGGTAGATCCGGGTGATACAAGCTGGACCGTGGTGTTCACTATTTTAAGAAATCTGTCGTGAACTATTTGAGTATAAATATTTGTGTTGTGATATATATAAATATTGAAGATATAAATTGCTTTTAAAGATCATAAAAGGTTATTTGATGTTTTTAAAGAACGCATCTAGGTAATTAAAATATTTAATGTAATTATTAATTAATTAATAAAAATATTTAATTTAATTTAAATATTTAATTTTGTTTGATGCCTGTAAACAAATGACACTTTAGAACAGTTTAGAAATCAATGAACAAGAATTGTTTTTTCTGTTAAAAAATGTTTAGAATCACAAAATTTTAGAGCTGGAAGTTTACAGTTAAATTTTTAGAAAGAGACTTCATCTTTCAGAGCAATTTTAGGTTCACAGTAAACTGGGCAGAAAGTAGTTTCCATATAACTCCTACCTCATCCCCACTCCTCCCCCACAATGCACAGCCTCCCCCCGCAGAGTGATACACATATCTTGGTTGCTTCCAGATTTTGGCAATTATGACTAAAGCTGGCCTAAGCATCTGGGTATCAGTTTGGGTGTGGACATAAGTTTTCACCTCATTTAGACAGATAGGTGGCAAGGAGGAAGATTATAGGATAAGGATATGAATTAAATTCTTTTTTTTTCCCCTTGACAATCGCACCTGTTAGAGACTCCCCCATAAAGGACAGGGATTATGTCTCTGTCACCCTGTGGTCCCACAGCAGAGCACAGAGCCTGGCAGGTGGTTGTAAATGCTTGTAACTGCATAGGGCCCATGGAAATATTTATCATCAGTTTATAGCTAAATGTTATTTTCCACTCACATGCCAATTTGGGGAAAGCCAACATTAGCAGGATGCCAATAATATAACTGAGCTGGATATGGAAGGAAGAGCAGATGGGATTCTGTGGTTGCTACGCTTGTACAGGTAAATGGTACAGGAGGGGGAGCTTCCATTGTTTTCCATACTTTTTACGGTTTTGCCCAAGTAAGACAACATTCTCAATGAAAAACACTCAGTGATTACAGAAAGAAGGGACACCTCCCTGCACTTTCCCTTTATCCCAGGCCCTTTTCCAGAGGCTTCAGTGTCATGAACTTTCTTCCAGACTTTTCTGTCTTTCTATATACGTATATGGGCATATAGAAATGTCTGGTCTCATTTTCCCTTATAGAAATAGTGTCTTGGTGTGATTTTGATCATCTTTCTTTTTTTTGTTGAGGTATAGGTCTTAAAGATTTGTTTTTCTTGTTATCTGGCATATAAGATTCCGGAAAATGAATGGTCCACAATTTAACCTTTTGCTTATTTATATAAATTAGGGTGTCCTCCCGTCTGCCTCCCACTTTTTTTTTTTTTTTTTTTTTTTTTGCTAATACCGACCACAGAGCAATAAAAAATCCTTGCACACAGCTCAAAGCTTCTCTTTGGGTTCTCAATGTTTTCTCCCTACATTTAGCCCCATCTTTCCTGAACCTCCCATTTCAACATCTCAGCTGGGTTATTCTCATCCACTGATGAGCAAGTTGCCCATTACTTTTCTTTTAAAAAAGAAGAAGAAAAAGAAAAAGAAAAAAAGCCTCCCTTGCCTTCTCTTCGTCCACCAGCTCTTGTTTCATTTCTTTTCCTTTGTAACAAAACTTCTCTAAAAAGTCCTCGGCATTCCCTGTCTCTGCCTTCATATTTCATAGATGCATGCTGTCGTTTTTATTATGAATTATTCCAAATACATGGGAAAGTATAAAGTAATATACAAAACACATAGTTACCTACGCCCAGCTTTAGCTTACAATATTCACAGTTTGCTTTAGATTTTTTTTTAAGATTTTATTTATTTGACAGATCACAAATAGGCAGAGAGGCAGGCAGAGAGAGAGGAGGAAGCAGGCTCCCTGCTGAGCAGAGAGCCCAATGCGGGGCTCGATTCCAGGACCCTGGGATCATGACCTGAGCCGAAGGCAGAGCCTTTAACCCCCTGAGCCACCCAGGTGCCCCTGCTTTAGATTTTTTTTTTAAGCCTATTACAGCTCGATAGTCACAGGTGACTCTCCCTGGGGAGCTCTCCCCCCATCATCCCTAAATCCCTATCTCTCCTTTTCTCCCAGAGCTGATCACAGCTTAACTTTGTTGTTTATGGTCACTGTGCCTGTTTTAATAACATTTTATACATATGTATCCATGAATAGGCAATATTGTTACAGATGTCGGCAAATTATACATAAATGTCATACTTGATCTTTCTTCAACGTGTTTTCTGGGGGGTTAAGATTTTGTTTTTGAGATTTATCAATATGTATTCGTGTAGATTTTAAAATAATTCTATGGTGCTATGATGTAAGGATAGGATACTATACACATTTGAGGTCAAGAGTTGGCTACGTTTTGACAATCGTGTACGTCTGTGGAACGAGCACCACAGTAAGAGTGTGTATCCTCACCCCCAAAAGTTCCCACCGCACTTTGCTCTCAGTTACCCCCGCCCTTGCCCTGGTAACAACTGACCTGTGAGATTTTTCATCTAGATGTTATGGGAGTTTTTTGGGTCACTATAGGGATACATTTTCCAGAATGTCCTATAAATCGAATCATAAGGCTCCTTGTCTTCTGTGTCTACCTTCTTTAAACATCATCCTTTGAGGACGGTTATCCACTGTGTATTGGTATTCTTTCCTCTTTATTACTGGATAGAGTCCATTTTATGGACAAACCACACGTTTATCTACTCACCTCTTGGTGGACGCTTGTGCTGTTTCCAGTTTGTGGCTATTATGGAAAAAGCTGTTGCATGAATTATATACAATTCTCTGTGTGAACATATTTGTCTTGGATAAATACCTAGGGGAAGGGAGTGCGGGTTTGAACAATGAGTTCGTGCTTATCTTTATAAGAAACCTCATTTCCCTGGTAATTAATGAGGTTGAACAACTTTTCACGTGCTTACCTGACATTCGTATATCTTCTTTTGTGAAGTGTTCGTTCAAATGTTTTGCCCAATTCCTTTGGTCTGATTACTACTGAGTTATAAGAATTTTTTAATATATTCCCAACACAAGTCCTTGTTTTATATATATATATATATACTGTTTTCTTCCAGTCTGTACCTTGTCTTTATTTTTTTCAGTGGTATCTTCAGAAGGTCAAAAAATTTTTAATTTTAATAAAGTCAAACTTGTCTATTTTCTCTTTTATCATTTGCGCTTTTGTGCCATATTTGAAAAATCTGTGTTCACTCCTAAGGTTGTGAAGATTTTATGCTAAGTTTTCCTCTAGAAGTTTTAGTTTTAGCTTTTATGTGTAGATCTATGTAAATTTCAGGTTAATTTTTGTGTATGGTGTAGGGTGTGCTTTGATATATATTTTGTTCCCATGTGGATACCCAGTTGTTTCCGGACTCCTTGTTGGAAAGACTTTTCTGTTCCCATTGAGTCACCTTGGCACCTTATCAAACTGGCCTTTTATATGGGGTCTATTTATGGATTCTCTGTTGGGTTCCCTTAGTCTGCATGCTGGCGTGATTACTGTAGCATTATAGTAAGTTTTGAAATCAGGTAGACTGAGTCTTCCAAAATGTTCTTTTATAAAATTGCTTTGGTTATACAATGTCATTTGTATATCTATATACATCTTAGAATAAGCCTATCAACTTCTACTAAAAAGCCTAATAGAATTTTTATTAGGATCCCATTGAATTTATAGATTTTGGGAGAATTGACATCTTAACCGTATTGAGTCTTTTAATGCATGAATATTCTGTGTCTCTCCATTTACTTGGGCATTCTTTCATTTCTTCCAGCCCTGTATTATAGTTTTCAGTGCACAGATCGCAAATCTATTTTATTAAATTTACCTTTAAGTACTTCTTGCTTTTGGATGCTTTTGCACAGGGGATTTCTATTTCCAATTTCCAACTCTTTGTTGCTAATAGCTAGCATAGAGATACAATTGATTTTTATATGCTGACTTCGTATCTTAGGACTTCACTCAATTTACTTAGTTCCAGCAGTTTTGTTGTGGATTCCGTAAGGTTTTCTATACAAATGTCTGTGTTGTTTGGAAATGAAAACCATTACTTCTTTCTTTTTACTTTGCATGACTTTTCTTTCATTCCATTTCATTGCCTGTTGCAGTGCTAGGACCATCAGAACAATGTTGAATGGGGCACCTGGGCGGCTCAGTTGGTTAAGCTACTGCCTTCAGCTCAGGTCATGATCCCAGGGTCCTGGGATTGAGCTCTGTGTCGGGCTCCTTACTCAGCGGGGACCCTGCTTCTGCCTCTCGGTCTGCCTGCTAGTTTGCTTGCTTGTGCTCTTTCTCTCTCTGTCAAATAAATAAGATTTTTTTTTAAATTAAAAAAAATTTTTTAAAAGAACAATGTTGAATGAAAAATGTGAGTGTATGCATCCTTGCTTTGTGCCTGATCTAAGGAGAAAGCATTCAGTCCTTCATGATTAAGAATGAGTTTGGCTATACATTTTTTTTAGAATGGTTTAGAATGGCCTTTATCTTATAGAAGAATTATCTTTTATTCCAATTTTAGTGGGAGTCTTTAAAAAATCATGAATGGATAATTGATTTTTGCAAATGATTTTTTTTGTACTTATTGAGTTGAACTTATGGGATATTTTTTGCTTTTGTTCCACTGATATGGTTAATTATATTGTGTGATTTTCAAATGTGAAAGGAGTCTTGCATTCCTGGGATACAGGTCTCTTGGTCATTAAATCACTGAAAGAGATTTAGGGGGATGGAATTGGCAGAGGCAGGGGATGGGACCACAGTAGCCCTAAGGTAGATGGGCGTGGGTCTTCACTTTATTATTATTATTTACAATTTTTATTATTACTGTATACATACTATATGTGTGTATATGTTACATATAGTCTTGTGTTTAATGTATATTTCATAACACAACTGTCTTAAAATAAAAATATCAACAACCATATGCTAATAAATCTGAAAACCAAAACCCAAAGGGTAAATTCCTGGAAAACTATGAAATGGAAAATTTGGTGAAAAAAGAAACAGAAACAAGAAGACAAACCAAAGACATTGAAATGGTAACCAGAGAGACCTCCAGCCCTCCCCCAAAGCTCTGGGCTCAGACACTCTCCATGTGATTTTTCCTCACACTTTCGGGTAATTCCTGTCTTAAACAAGATGTCCCAGAAAATAGACTAACAGAGAAAGCTGAGCAATTCATTTTATGAGGCAAGCTGTAACCCATATTTCAAAAATGAATAAGGACGTTAAAAGGAAAGTAAATTATAGGTCCATTTGGCAAAAATTCTTTATCCAGCTAACTGAATCCAAGAGAGTATTAAAAAGTAATACATCATGATCAAGTGAGGTTTACTCCAGGATTGTGAGACAACCTCTGAAAAATCTGCCGGTGTAATTTGCCACATTGAGAGACGAATGAAGGAAAAGTACGCTTCCCTCAAAAATTCAGAGAAGAATTTTATAGAAATCAACTCTTATTTATGATTTTAAAATTTTTGGAAAATGGGGTGTCTAGCTGGCTCAGTTGTAAGAGCCTGTGATTCTTGATCTCAGGGTCATGAGTTCAAGCTTCATGTTGGAGGTAGAGCTTATTTAAAAAATATATATATATGTATATATAAATTAAAAAATAAAATAAAATTTCTGGCATATTAAAACATCAGGTGCCATGGAGAAACGTTAACTACCTTCCCAGTGAGATGTGAAATAAGATAGGACCCTCAAAGTCTTTAGAAGGCAACTATGCTCACCACTATACCACCAATGCCACCAAAGACCCTCATGACCTTTGGATTCAGGGGCAGCTATGGTGTTCTGAGTAGTAAGCAGAGACCCCAGAGCCAGACTGACTAATTCAGATTCAAAACCGGCTCTGTCTTAGTGGGCTGTGTGACCTTGCACAACTTGCTTAATTTCTCTGTGCCTCAGTTCACTCACCCAAAAAATGGGAATAGTAACAAGATCCACCTTACAGAGTTTGGCAGTGTTTGCCATATAACAAGTAATATTATTGCTATTATTATTATACCTTAAAAAGATGTTGCCAAGTGGAAAATTAAATAAGAGAACAGAGTCTGTAGTTAGGGTGATTGTAAGTCCAACAGGGTATCCCAGTTCCGGAAGTATTAATAACAGCACTTCTATTCACCCACCAAGTGTCCTGGACTGGGCAATTAATTGTAGGATCACTCTGTAACACTATACTCTATACCATTTATGTGAGCTAAAAAATATATATATACATGCAAAATGACACTACATGTTTTATAAGGACACATGCAAATTCAAGGTTAGGTCAAATAGTAGAGTGCTTATCTATGGTGGGGAGGGGAGTGGAAATGGGCAACGAGTATAAAAGGAAATAGAAGTAGATGTATAATTATACCTTTTCAAGAGGGGGGCTCTCATGGACCAGTTACGCCAATGAGCTATGAACGAAGAATCTAGAATAGGTCAGTTCTGTTTCTGAGTCAGCAAGAAAGATGGAGGAGGGAAAATGCAAATAAGAGAGAAAGAAGAGAGAGGAAGAAAAGATGTAAAGTGGAAAGTTAGTGTCTCCATCCTGCCAAACAATAGAGAAACTTCAACGGCACCCATCCCTCTCCCACTTTACATAATATGACATTATTGAGTTGGATTTTAATTACCCCTTTTCTGCATCCCAAATTTGTCGTTATTTCTGTCTCACACGGTAAAGTTGGTTTAGGTTAACAGCGTGTTTTCTGATGTCTTTATTTACCATCTCTTTTACCATCAGACCTTTTTATAGGTGTGATTTATTTGTTCATTCAATAGCGCTCAATCCTTATCTTAAAAGGCTTTTGTATCACCTGCTTCCAGAGAAGTTTTCCTGAATTTAGAATTCTAAGATGGCAATTATATTCTTAGTGATTTTAAGATCCTGTTCCTACTTGAAGGACTTTTGGTTTCCCTTGGTGGGGCTGAGAAGTCAGCTGTAAAGGCAATTGTCATTCCCACGTAGTTATTTTTTTTTTTCTCTTGGACACTCTTGATGGAAGCTTTCTGTCTTTGGTGTTCTGGATTTCATATAGTTTATCTAGGTATGGACTTCTTTTCCTTTATTCTGCTTGGGATTTATTGGGGCACCCAGGTAGCTCAGTTGGGTAAGCCCCTGACTTTTGATTTCGGCTCAGGTCATTCTCTCAGGATCTTAAGATCAAGCCCTGCATCAGGCTCTGCACTGGATTCTCCCTCTCCCTGCCTCTCTGCCCCTCCCCACTTGTGCTCTCTCTCTGCCTATAAATAAATAAATAAATATTCTGTTTATGATTTATTTGTCTTCCTGAATCTGAGGATTGGCCTCTTACACCAATGCTGGGAAAATTGTAGTCTTTATCTCATGGATAAAGAGTTTCATAGAGTTCTATCATCATCATCATCATCTTCTTCTTCTTCTTCTCATTCTTCTTCTTCTTCTTCTTCTCATTCCTCTTCTTCTTCTTTTTTTAACATTTGTCTTTTTCTTTTCTTACTAGCATCTTTTCTTAAGTGTTTGATTCCTTTGTGTTTTTATTCATTTCTAACATCTTATTATTAGAGTCATTTCTGGACTGTTCTATTATCTCAAGTTTCCAGGATTCCAATCCTCCTGATGATTATGGCTGGCTGACCCTAGCTCTCGGTGGGATATTTTAGAACGAGTGTTATCATTTTGGTTTGGAGAATCATCTTCACTGGGGCTTCATTTGTGGGACTGTCTTCTAGCTTGTGTTATTGGATCACCCCCCAAGGTCAGTTTGCCACCTTGCTTTTTCCAAATATCCCAGTGACATCAGTGGCATGGGACAAATTGTAATTTTGTCATTTCTCATCCTGGAGTTTCCTAGACCACACAAGAAATGTAAAATTGATCCCAGTCTTACCTAAGGAACGGACTGGAGAATTGAATCTATGAGGGAATTTATTTTTTTCCTACCCAGAACCATCCCTGCTCTGGCAGGTGGATTTTTAGAATCCATCCTTTCACTGAAGGTAAATCTTGATGGCCCACCTTTATGTAGTGGTATTAATTCCAGTTCCCTGTGCTTTGCAAGCTTCTTTCCTACTCACGCCTCATTGGGTCTCCAAACTCAGGCGGCTAGGTTACCGGGCTGCTAATGACCCCTGTACTACATCCTCCTTTGCCTCTGGCAGCCATGACATTGGGTCACATTCTTACTGCCCTAGTTTCAAGCTCTGTTTTGTTCTGACATGTAAATGTTTCCTTTCCCTGCCCTACCCCATGGGTTCAGCTGGGCATTAAAGGCTGTGTATATTATAGTTTTCTGGGATTCCTAAATTTATTGTTAGGTATTTGTGCAAGAATTGGAAGTCCGAGAAGTCCTGATTTTTGTGCATTAATCTTGGCCTTGCTCGTTTTGTGGAACTGGCATATTAGTTCAAATAAGTTTATTTTGGTGGATTCTCTTGCATTTTCTGTATAGACAATCATACCATCTACATTATTAATTTCAAATATTTATATCTATTATTCTTTTTCTTTTTCTTATAAAATTGGCTTAGAACCCTTAGGGCAATATTGAATCATCGCAAAGTTAGCAGACGTACTATAGCACGCAGCTTACAATGCTGCTGTTGGTTCACGAGTTATTATGATATGTGCTGTAGGTTTCTGGAACATGCCCTTTACTAACAAAACTTTTCTGAAGTTGTAATATTTAACATTTACTAAATATCTCTAGTGATATTAAATAATCTCCCTAAAGCTATTGTAAACCAGAATTTCTACTTTACATATAACATGTGACATAGAGATGTGAACAACGACACTATGGAGATTTCCACAGAGATATCAGGGACTGGGTATATTCTGAGGTCTTAGACCACTGTTGAACCTATTTCCCTAAAGGGTGCCAGCACTTTCGGGGCTGGCCTTTTTCACCTCTCTGGGTTCTTGGTTGCCCTTACCACTGTCTTCTGGAGATGTCCAATCCTGATGCGCTCAGTTTCATATTATCATATGGCCACTGCAGGAAGAAGACCTTCCTTATGAGAAAGTTCACTCATTCCCCATGTGAACAGCATTGGAACTTGGTTTTTTACCACCCTCCCACCCCATGTGATGAGAAAATGCCGTAACTGTTCACTGCCAGATCCTATGCTTTCAAATGAAAAAGGAGTTCTGCAAAGATAATGGAGATGAATTTTATCTGTGTTGGTCAGTGTGACTCTTTCTTAGGTACCTATAAATCTGTAGGTGTTCAGAACAGATGTCCACTTGGACAAGCAGATTATTTTGGGCTGAAATCAATCAAGCTTCTAGGGAAGCTCAAAAGATTTAGGAAGAAACTTGGATCTTCCCCCTAACTGCTTAAAAGCATTTAGAGAGGATACTTTCCAGGAAGATATCTGTCACCATTGATAATACATTGTTATATGAACAGGGATAGTAAACACAGAGGGATTTAGCAAAGTCTGGTTGCTAAAATTCCTCTGTGTCACATTGTTTCTGTGTGGACTAGCAAACATTTACTTAACAAACATTTATTTTTCTATCTTCCTGTAAATCATTTCCTTCCCTTCAAGGAGCCAGACTCCTACTCTCTTCTCCTTAATTTAAGATGGCATATCTTCTTCATTTTACCTTTCTGTCTCTGACCCTCTTGTGCATGTTCATTCCATATATTCTAAATTAAATTTTTATTTTCTCCAGTTAATCTGTCTCATGTCAGTTTCATTCTTAGATCAGCCAGAAGAATTTTGAATGATAGAGGAAAATTTCTCCACCCCAGCATATCCCAATGTTTTAGGTCAGGTTCCCTAGAAGAAGAGCCTGCTACAGGAGTGAGAATGCACAGGATTGACTGAGGAGAAGAGTGCGAAGGACATGGGACAGGGCAGAGGAAGGAGCCAAGTAAGGACATGGTTCCAGCTGGAGCCAGCTTCCAGCTGACCGTATGTGGGCTCTGGAATGTAGAATGTGCCACAGTGTGTGGTCCAACCGGAGGCCAGGGAGGCTTCCTTTTGTTTTCCTTTGTCAGTGAGTTATGGCTGTGGGGTGCCTGGGTCAGAACTGACAAGGAACTACTTCTGCAGGAGGTAGTTCTCTAGAAGAAGCAGGAGCTGGGAGCTGTCAGCAATCAACACCCACAGCAGTTGGAGATGGGTGTGCCCAGGGCCTGGATGGGTCACTGAAGGTTCACTGCCCCTGGTCAGACTTAGCTAAGAAGACCGCTGTATGGGCATTGCTGAGTGACCAGGAGGTGGACACCAGGCTTCCTGGACAGAAGATGATGACTGTGGTGCCAATCATCAACACTGCTCCAGGAATATAGAACCTGGGCACTCAGCCCATTGGAGAGAGCAGCAAAGTGCAAAAGGGAGACAGAATTCTTTTCAAGAAGACACTTAAAGAAAAATGAACAGTGTGCTGGAGATCATCTCCGCTCGTGCGAATGGCTCCTTAAACATATACATATTCATGAGCAGGCATTAGGAGAGGTTGTCTGAAAGTTAACTTGCTGTCAAAATGTGGCGTTTTTCTTCCACTTAACACTGTGGCCTGCCTTCCTGACTCCACACCTCCACATGATCCAAAGGCTCCAGGATGGGAGATATTCTATTAACTTTCCATCACGGGCTGGGCCAGGCGCCAGCTTCCTGTTTGACAGTGAAATCTGTTAGAGCAGATCTGTGACCCACTTTGATGTGGTTACAGACGGAGGGCTCAACCTCCTTGAAAATTCAAATCCCTCTTTGGTCCCTGGAGGAAGAAAGTTAGCACGGCGTCTCGGGCTCACTTTAATGATGGCTCCTACCCACCGTACTTCTCTGGAAGGTCTTAAGCCTCATAAGACCCCTTATTCCTCAGGAAAAAGAAACGACACCACGAGGATAGGATGTCTTGAAGATTTACTACCTTTCTCCCTTTGTTCTTGCCTTAAGTGAGCAGACATGCATGATTTTTAATTATTTGGTTAACACAGAGCCTAGCCTACATATTCACCTTGTCTAGTTTGAACCCGCGTGTGTGTGTGTGTGTGTGTGTGTGTGTGTGTGTCTACGGGTATGTGTGTGATTGCCTCTGTTTGGCACCAAAATTAAGTCCAAGGTGCTGTGTGAGACAAAAAAAGGGACAGAGAAGGTGTTAGGGATTTTTATATGCCAGGTATGTGGAGGGAAGTAAAAGGGAAAAGTTAGCTTTGAGGAATCAAATGTCACATCCAAGGTCTGAGAGAAAATCAAAATTGTAAACACATGTTAGTTTGATGCTTTTATAACCAGTCTTATAAAAAAAACCCAAAACTTCCTTTAGCCTAATTCAGATATTGCTGGAAGTTCATGACCATATTCTGGCATAATCAAGAAACGTTACAGAAGGGTACAGCTAATAGTAGTGTTTTGGGTTTTTTTTCCTCCAGAGGAGCTCAAAATTGATTTTCCACGTTGTTATTCGCTGGGGCTTTCTTGAACAGGATCTGGTCAGTGTGATAAATAAGGTAATTAGGGATGCCTGGGTGGCTCAGTGGGTTAAGCCGCTGCCTTCGGCTCAGGTCATGATCTCAGGGTCCTGGGATCAAGCCCTACATCAGGCTCTCTGCTCAGCAGGGAGCCTGCTTCCCCCTCTCTCTGCCTCTCTGCCTACTTGTGATTTCTCCCTGTCAAATACATAAATAAATAAAATCTTTTTAAAAAAATAAGATAATTAAGTCAGCAACTTGTCCCCCACCCCCAAATCCTCTGCACATGGATTTGGCCAAACCCTTGCAGTTTCTCAACAATCCTTTCTGCTATCAAATCATTTCTTCCTTGTCCAGAGCAGTTTCTGCCTCCTGAACAGACACGTGTGCGGCAAGCTGACCCATCTGAACGCAGCTCTGGGCCATTTAGGTGCTGCTTCCTCACGGACTGGGAGGCATGTCCGCGAGAGATAAATCAAAGAGCTGTCACCTTCCGTAACAGCACATTGCAGGGACCTTAACTGGCCTCCAGACAAGGCAGAGGTGACCCTCTCAGGGTAAAACCTCCCACAGCCAGAGGTTGGGAAGGGAGTTGGTACAGGGAGCCTTAACCGGCTGCAGCATCTTGGCTCTGGGGGCTGGAAGGAGACAGGCAGGGACTTTTCCTCTCCTACCCTACCCCTCTTTACTAGAACAGCTCCTTCTTGTCCTCCAAGTCTCAGCTGCACTGCTGCCTCCTCAGAGAAGCCCTCCCTGACCACCTCTGCTCCTCCCCATCACTATTTTTTTTTTTTAAGATTTTGCTTATTTATTTGAGAGGGAGATCACAAGTAGGCAGAGAGGCAGGCAGAGGGAGGGGAAGCAGACTCCCTGCTGAGCAGAGAGCCCAACTCGGGGCATGATCCCAGGACCCTGAGACTATGACCTGAGCCGAAGGCAGAGGCTTAACCCACTGAGCCACCCAGGCGCCCCTCCCCATCACTTTTGATGCTGGCTTCCCCCACGGAAGAGGCACGGCACGATCTGTAATGATGTTCTACATTCTTGTTCTTTCTAGATGACCAGATCCGGGCAGCATAAGACCTCACTGTCTCATTTATCAGCGTTGACCCCACACGGACCCCATGTCCGCTCCGTGTAGGAGCTCAGTACATATTGTTGACACTGACTCTAGAGAGGTAACGGCCGGTCATCCCTCTTCCCCCTGCCTCCATGCTCACACCCAAGCGAGAAGACGCCGGAGGTCAGTGTGTGCAGGTCCAAATGTCAGTGTGGTGCCCAAAATGCCAGGACCAGAGATGCCCAGCCCTGCTTGAACTGGCCACGGGGAGGGGCTGCAGGCTTTGAGGATGGAATGGAGGTGAAGGAGGCAGAAGGGAAGGAGACGAGAAGGGGTGGAGGGGCGGGAGAAAGGGGAGGGCCGGGGTCCTCCAGGAAACCTGAGGAGTGGGCAGCAGGTGACCACCCCCCGACCGGGGCTCTCTGGGGAGGGGATGCTAGACACACAATGGTTCATGGTCCTCAATTCTTGAGGATCTCCCTGGGGCTGGAGTCTGCGGTCAGCCTTACACTTCCGGGAGTGGCCTGATCATTCATTCATTCACCCATTTGCTCATTCGTTCATTTCCCCTGGTTTCATGGGGTGCAAGCAGTATGACTTTCAATTTTCAGCTCCCTTACCAGGACCCTACCAGGACCCTAACGGAGAGGGTGAGGGACCCTCTCAGGTTACCTTCAGGGGAGGGAAAATGAGGCTGGTCTTGAACACGCCCCCAAACCCCACCTGCTCCTGCCGTAGGGACACACATGGAATCGATAGACAACATCGCCACATTTGTCCGGCAAGTATCTGCTGGCAGTCGGGTCCCTGGCTAAGCGCTGTGGGATTTCAGAGAGGTACGAGGTCTAAGCCCGGCCTTGGGAGCTTCATTCATTCATTCATTCATTCCACAAACTAAGCATCTACCATTTGTCCGGCACTGGGCTGGAGCTGTGGCTACGAGGTGATCCAGACAAACGTGTCTGTACCCACAGTTTATGGTCTAAAGAGGGAGACAGCCTGGTAGGTAGATAACACTCAGAGCCACGAGAATGAGCTCAGGGGAGGGGAGGGGGGTAGACGGGGAATGAAGGCAGAGGACATGCAGGGTGGGCAGGGCGAGGGGGATCCTTTGGATCCAGAGGCCAGGAAGACCTCTCTGAGGAGATGCTGTTCGAGAAACTGGCCCTCCCAACCCCCGTGAAAGAGCCATAGAGGCTGGGGAAGATCACCCTCCCGGGGCAGGAAAGACCTGGCACATTCCAGAACCTGATGGAAGGTGTTCTTGGCACAAGAGAGGTAAGTCAGAGAGAGGAGGAGCCTTGATAGGTTTTGAGGTCTCCATGCAGGAAGCCATGAGGTTGGGTATTTGCAGGACTCTGATGCCTGGGTGAAATACGGACTGGGGGCATCCAGGTGATCAGTTCTTGAGAAGGCCAAGGGGCTGCAGTGCCCGGGTGGCTCAGACAGTTAAACATCTGCCTTCAGCTCAGGTCATGATCCCAGGGTCCTGGGATCAAGCCCCATATTGGAATCCCTCCTCTGCCGGAGCCTGCTTCTTTCTCTCCTTCTGCTGTTTCTCCTGCTTGTGCTTTCTCTAAATAAATAAAAGTCTTTTTTTTTAATCCCTTTCTAGGAGAAGAAGGAGGAGGAGGAGGAGGAGAAGGGGGAGAAGAAGAAGGGGAAGACAAAAATGATGGGCAAGGGGTGATGCTGGTGTGGGTTGGGATGTAGGACACGCTGGCTGTCTGTGGCTCTGCACCAAACTAAAACTCAGTGGTGTAAATCAACAGTTATTTTGAGTGTCCATGGTTCAGGATTCGGGTGGATGCAGCAGGGTCCACTGTCTTCTCTCCAATATCTCACCGGAGAGCCTTGACCAGCCCTACTGGGGCCATGGGTCTGTGACTCGTTCTCTCCGTGAGGTGTCCACCGTGCAGGAATGTCCAGGTGCTGGCTCCGTGGTGTCCTGGACTCTTCCTCACCTTCTCTCATGTGGCCTGTCACCCACCAGGGCCATCCCTCATGGCTGAGCGTCACCCAGCATGGTAGTCTCGGGGGAGTCGACCTTCCAATATGACCCTTGCTTTGAAGGGGCATGAAGCAGGGTCTGCCAAGCCCCCGGAATTGGCCGTAGCATCACTCCCCCATATTCTATTCCTCAGAACAGTCTCGGGGTTCCCAACCCTCACCACTGACTCCATCTCCTCTGTCTTTTTAAAGATTTTATTTATTTATTCACAAGTAGGCAGAGAGGTAGGCAGAGAGAGAAGAGGAAGCAGCCTCCCTGCTGAGCAGAGAGCCTGATGTGGGGCTCCATCCCAGGACCCTGGGATCATGACCTGAGCCGAAGGCAGAGCTTTAACCCACCGAGCCACCTAGGTGCCCCTGACTCCATCTCTTGATGGAGATATGGCAAAGTCATATTGCTGAGGGGTATAAGTGGTGGGCCATTTTTGGAAGTGAAGCCATTTTTGGAAACTCCAACCTGCCACATACAAAATGCAGAAGAGAGAAGTGGACAAATCCAAATCCAATGAGTTTTTGTTTTGTTTTGTTTTGTTTTGTTATGTTTTGTTTTTTGAGGTAGAAGAGTTGGAGATTTGAACATGCATGTGTGGAAAACTCAATCTAGGTAGTAATGCTTCATAAAAAATTTTTATTTCAGTTTCAGAGGAAGGAGAGATTATTTGCTTCTAGAGGCAGGACAGGTTGCCATATTTGGTTGTGCAAGTTGTGCACTGCATAATTCTGGCGGACAACATGCACCATATGACGGAACATGCCCTGTGGAGGAGAATCCAGAAAGCTCCATGGAGGAAGTGGCATTTGAGGAGGCCAGGTGAGAGGCTGCTCTGGTCAGCCAGGTGCCCAGAAGAGACAGCTCTTGTAGGGGAGAAGGACAAGGCCCCCCAGAACTTGGTGATGTTTCCTCCTCCATGGCTGATACTGTTGACTTCTTCAGTATCAGGGGTTGAAGGATGGTGCACCCACTCCAGAGATAGGGGACGGCCCATGCTCCACCTGCGTCAAGAGTTCTGCATCAAGTTCTATGTGAAGATCTTTTTTAAATGATTTTTATTTTGCTAAAAATAGATACAGTTCGAAATCATCGTTAGAGAGAACATGGTCTTTCCTTCCCAGGAAACCCAAGGAACTGTTTCTGAGAAAGAACTTGCTGGTATGGAGGAATTATGTCTTCCTGTCCATCCCCTCCAGAGCTGTTGGCTTCTGGATGGTTCTGGGTGTTGATGGTGGGGTGGGGTGGTATAACGGGAAAGATACAGCCAGTGACTGGTGTCTCATGTGGCACATGGCTTCCCAGTCAATGTCTCCAAAGGAAAAACAGGGATAATGGGACCTGTGCAGCATGGCAGTTTGGGAAACGTATAGAAAGTACCTAACTCAAAATCTAATCACCTCACCCTATCACCCCAGAACGTATCTTTGTAGGCATTTGACTTGAAGGATCCCAGAGTTGAAAAGAACCTGAGCAATGTGAATTCCCAGTCTGTGACACCCCCTGGATCCCCCATGGCCAAGCCCCAGAGGAAATCCAGGGGGCCGGGCAGCCCATTCCATGTTGGAAGCAAAATCCCAAAGATTAGAGATAGGGAGGGTCACTTAGAGCTACCATTTTCTGCTTCCTGGCTCTGGGCTGCCCGTGCCACTCTAATTTTGCTTCTATTTCAATATTTCCTCTGAGTCTTCTTTCTACGCCAAACAACAGAAGCTCCTTCTGCATTCCCTGTCTGCTGTTTTCCATTTTTCCAAAGGCAGACGTCTTTCTGTTCTTTCCACTGGGGCCTGCGTGTGAAGGAACCCACGGACCGGCCCCCAGGGCACAGGGTGAGGAGGCGCCGGCCACCTGCTCTGTGTAAAGGTGAATGATGGCGGTCTTCCATGGGGGCAGAGGGAGGGCAGGTGGCTGCAGTCAATCCTTGGTTACATGTAACTGTCACCTGCCAAGGGCCCCACACCTGCCCCCACCCCAGCCCAAATATCCACTCTGCGGCTCACGCCTGGGGGTCCAGGCCCTGCCCAGTTCTCCCTGCCCCGGGCCTCTCAGCAGGGGCTGGGCCCAAAGAGGGGAGGAGAGGGAGCCCTGGGCTCCTCTGCCCAGTGGAGCCGGATGGAGGCTTGACCTCTCTGAGCATCACGCTCTGTCTTGCAACCTTCATCCTGTTCCCGAATTTACTCCAGCTCTCTCTTATTCCGTGTGACGGGAGCAGGAGGGAGAATTCAGGTTGGACAGAAGTGAGTTCAAGTCTACCTTCTGGCTGTGCAATGTAGGGGAAGCCGCTTAACCTCTCTGAGCTGGCTTTCTTGTCTGTCAAGTGACCTAAATGGTCTTTAAAGATTAAATAACATTTCATGTGTGTGTGTGTGTGTGTGTGTGTGGTCAATTCTCATTATTTCTGACATTTACATTCGATAAAGTCCACGAGATGCTGAACAGGTCTGTACTGAATCATCACTTCCAGCGGAAATGTATGGTCAGGTTCCTTGAGACTTCCGGTCACAACATTTTGCCAACTTATCAACCTGTAATCTTGTTTTATGTGTGTTTCTGTCTCCAGACACCTTATCTAAATACCATAGATTCATAACGTCAGTCTCATGACCCGCCGCCCTATAACTCAGGCCAGAACGAAGCTTGTCCAACGCATGTTATCTTTTCTGAGGTCCATCCCAAACCCTAGCATCTAGGAGCACCAGACCACACGTCAACACTGAAAGGGCTGGTGGGACATTTTAAATAGGAAAAGCACGAACAAAGTGCACAAAAGTGCAAAAAAAAAAAAGAAAAGAAAAGAAAAGCGGCACTACGTAGGCCATGGGAAGGTTCAGCTGTGAGAGCCTGAGACAGGAGGGCAGAGCGTCACCTGGCCCAAGTCAGCCGGGAACTCTCACATCGGGTAACTTGAATATCCGGTCACTCTGAGTGCAGGCATGTCTGTGAATGACCACAGAAGTGCTCTAAGTACTGATTTGGGGCTTACAGATGAATTTTAGCAAGCAGAAAACTTGAAAATATGGATCCACTGAATCTAGGCGTTTTCTGCTCAGATCTGCAGTCCCAGGTGACACCTGAGGCAGGAGTCGGGGGCTGGAAGGGGCAGGGAACTTTCCATTTGCCTTCCATACTTATTCTCCCTTTCATGTCATCCCCCAAAACAACATTTTAGCTGGTCTTGTGATCCCCTCCCCTTTCATTTCCCAGCCTCCCTTAAAACAGCCCTGGCCTGGCTGGTGACCAAGTGCCACCCAATAAGGAATAAGCAGAAATGTTGGTGGAACTTCCGGGAGGTCCCCTTAGGAGGCAGTGGCACGTCCTTCCCCTCTGTTCCTCCTTCTTGTTGGCTAGGATGCTGAAGTGATGGCAGGAGCTCAAGCAGACATCTTGGACCATGAGGTGGAAGCCGGGTGCTGCAGATGGCAGAGACACAGTGAGAAGGAGCTTGGATTCCTGGAATTGTGGAATGGTCAGACAGTCCTCAACTGACCAGCTGCCTGATGGGAGAGAGAAATAGGCCACTCTCCTGTTCAAGCTACTGTTATCTGTTTCGTTGTGGTTGTTTGCTTGTTTGTTGTCACGTACAGCCAAACCTCGTCCCGGACCTAATCCTAAGTGGGATTCCTCCACAGGAATGTTCCCATCCGGCTTCACCGTTGACCCCCTCTGTAACGTTACTGGGGTCACTTCACCTCTTCGTGACTCAGTATATCCACAAAGTAGCAGAGGAAGAAATTAAGTAACTTTCTCGTTCTAAAATTATCTGATTCTAATCAGTCTGAAATACATGCATTCACTGCATAATTTTCCTAAGGGAGGTAGAAGAGGAGATGTGGTTGTCATGGAGACACCCCAGCGATGCTGCCCAGTGCCAACCAACAATGGAGAAGATGCTTCTCCATTGACCAGAGGAACCTGTCCCAGGAGGGAGCCCCAGCTTGTAGTGGGGAGGTCCCTGGTATGCTTTCCCCTGAATTTGAAGGCTGACAGCCTTGCCATGGCCCAAGGAAGCCCCTGTTCTTGCCCAGGCTCAGGAACCATGGGACCAAACCCAGTGGGTGCTGGACGCAGGGGATTAAGTGAATAAACCAGAGATGGCCCCAACTGGACCAGGCAGAGATGTGTGGGAGACTGCAGTCGGGGGCACCGGGAGAAACAGACCCTAAGCATAGCCCAGCCAATGCCCTCACTCCCAGCAGCAGAGGGGTCTTCCCCAGCAGGGGGAGCAATGTGTCTCCCCCTGAAGATGGAATTTTAGGCCAAGCCAAGGGCTTCTTTGCTCAGGTGGGTCTAGACCCAGGAGATGCCTTACCCATAGAGACATGGCCTCTCTGTTTTATAAGTTTCAGCACTGGGGCACCTGGGTGGCTCTATCAGTTGACCATCTGACTCTTGATTTTGGCTCAGGTCATGATCTCAGGGTGGTGGCATTGGGCTTCATAGTAAACTCCCCACTCCCCCCACTGCTTGTCACACACACACTCTCTCTCTGTTTTGCTCTCTCTAAAAAGAAAAAAAATTCAACTCTAACTTCAAATTTTTAAAAATTTTTAAGGGTTTTATTTATTTGATGGGGGGCGCAGAGGGAGAAGCAGACTCCCCACTGAACAGGGAGCCCAACGCAGGGCTTGATCCCAGGACCCCAAGATCATGACCTGAGCCGAAGGCAGACGGTTACCCAACAGAACTACCCAGGTGCCCCTCAGCTCTGACTTTTTAAAGACAATATTTATCCATGACTTGGCAAGTAAGCTGCCTGCTGTTTCAACAGAGAGCCATGGAACCATCAGAAACAAGATTTGAGGTTAGCGCTGCCAAGGAGATACAAAAGCATTCCTGTTTTTGTTTGTTTCTCTCTCTCCTTTACTTACTTTCCTTTTTTTTTCCCCTTCAAATATATTTCATTCTTTTCTAGGGCAGCGGCTGCACCTTCCTGCGTCTCTGATTACCCCCACACTATTTATATTCCTCCCCCAGAATCCTAGCAGAAAGGAGGGCAGGCTGACAACAAATCGACCGTGAGATTTCAATTGATTCTTTCTGTGTCTCCAAGACTGAAGTGGGATTCTTTTTTCCGGAACTCTTGGGCAATCAGGGTCATGAGCACACTGGCCGGTCCAGGAGCAGGGTCTGCTGTCTGTGGGCTTTCTCAGAGTCACGGAGGGTCCCTAGAATACTGGAGTCTCAAAGGTCTCTCTTTCTGTAAGTTAAGAGCCAAAAGAGACAGATTTTTCAGACTTAAGAGACCGTTGCCACCCTTAGAAAATCCCCAGGCATCTAGGACACAGGCAGGAAGGTACCAGAAGAGGGGTGCCGTGTCCGAAATCCCAGAAGAGAAGACGTGGAGTTAGCCGGGTGGTAGCTCCCAGGGGGTCTCGTGCTTGTTTACCGACAAGAAACTGAAGCCCAAAGCCACTGCGTGTCCTGCCTCCGATCAAAGGGCATTCAGGACCACTCAGCAAGCAAAAGGCATGACCTCTGATGTATGTAACAGCATATAGCAAAAATGGACCAGTCTCCAAATGGTCGTGCAGAGTGGAGGGGAAGCCCAACCAAAAAGAATTCCTAGTCTCTGGTCCTGCACGCGAGCTCTCTAGCTCCACTCCGGACCCCAAGAGTCAACCCCAGAGACAGACAAGACCACTTTACTCATGCTTTACGTAAAATCCATTGTTCTTATGTTCTTATGTCTCATCACACCTTGTGAAGACACTGACGATGTTTTGCAATGACCAGAATATCCCAGTCACCAGCCCAGAAAAGCTCTTGACAGCAAGGGAATGCCTTGAAGACCACACTCCACACGCCCCCTTCCCTGCCTGCAAACCTGTGCTGAACACATACGAACCCCCACCTGTGATTCCGCACTCTCCACCTGCTCTCTTGCCTGTACCCTGCTGGACTTCTCTCTAGAAAATTCTAAATGTCCATCTGGTGAGTGGAGGGGTCGGTTCTTGAGTCTCAAGTTGGCCAGTGTCCCCAGATGCCAGCCCCTGAGATAAATTTCTCCCTTCCTCTTTTCCAAAAACCCTCATCCCTTGAGTTATTGGCTTCTCTGGTCATGAGATGATCCGAGTTTCTTCAGCAACGGTGTTAGCAAAGCCAGCCAGGGGCTATGCTCTCAATTTGTCGGGATTCCCCAGGATGGAGCCGTTGGCTGCATTATTGAGCCAGAGCTTACCGGTTCCTTCCCTGAGTCAGGGGCTGTGCTGGAGGGATTGGTAACTGTTCTATTTCTTAAAACTTTAGAAAATGCAAGTTAATCTATAGTGACAAAGCAAATCATGGCTGCCTGGGGATGGGGAAGGGAGATATGAGGGATGAAGGCCATGTTCATGATCTCGATCGTGGTGATCATTGCATAGGGACGGACAGATCGATAAAAACTTACCAATTGTATTCTTTAAGGGTGCCATTTGTTACATGTCAATAATACATCAGTAAAGTTGTTTACAAAAAAGTCTTCCATGATCGACATACTCCCCCCCCATCACATTCAGAGAGCAGATCTAAGAGTTGATTCCAATCTCTTGATAATGAGGGCTTTTCTGGCCAAGACATCTTTCTCGGTCACTGTATATTAACACGCTATGTAGAAGAGGAAATCACCACAGGCCTTAGCAGCCTGAAGCAGCTCAAAATAACATCCATGCGTCCTCCGGGGGTTGCTGTGGGTCGGGAGTCCCTGTGTGGTTTAGCCGGCTCCTCTGCTCAGGGTCCCACGAGGCTACCGTCAAGATGTCAGCCAGGGGGGTGCCTGGGTGGCTCAGTGGATTAAAGCCTCTGCCTTTGACTCAGGTCATGATCTCGGGGTCCTGGGATCGAGCCCCGCATCGGGCTCTCTGCTCAGCGGGGAGCCTGCTTCTCCCTCTCTCTCTGCCTGCCTCTCTGTCTACTTGTGATCTCTGTCTGTCGAATAAATAAATAAAATCTTAAAAAAAAAAAGATGTCAGCCAGGACTGGGGTCTCTTCTGAGGCCCAGGGTCCTACTATGAGCTCCTGGGGCAGAATTCATGGCCCTGCTTCCTCCAGCTGGCAGGACAGTCTCTCCAAGATCCTCCTCCTTTAAAACATCCTCCCTTGTGATTCACCCAAAGTCGACAGCTGCAAAATCCCATCACCTTTAGTCTTCGGGTATAACCTAATCACACCCATAAAATCCCAATTGTTTTTCAGTCTTGCCTGCACTCAAAGGGAAGGGTTGTGCGGGGTCTGCCCACCAGGGGGTGGGAAACTTGGGGGCCATCTGAGAACCCTGTCTGTCTGCTGTATCTCTGTCCAGCAGTGCCCAAGCAAACCAGTAAAGAAGACGTACAGGGGCGCCTGGGTGGCTCAGTCATTGAGTGTCTGCCTTCAGCTCAGTTCACGATCCCAGGGTCCTGGGATCGAGTCCCGCATCCGGCTCCCCGCTCAGCAGGAAGCCTGCTTCCCCCTCTCCCACTCCCCCTGCTCGTGTTCCCTCTCTTGCTGTCTCTCTCTCTGTCTCTCTCGTCTCTGATGACATACAGACATGCTTCGGAGGGAAGGACCAAGCAGCTTAGAGTCACCATCTGGTGTCCCCCTCAATCCCACTCCCACACCCTACTTGCTTTTTACTCCTTCATGTTTCAGCATTCTAATGAGCTACTGTATTAAAGATCACCCCCATCATTTGGGGGCCCCAGTCTCCTCAGCTGGCTTGGAGTAACTCTCGGAACTTTCACCTAGACCAGAAGGCAGGTCAAAGCTGGAACATAAGATCGTATTTCTGGGAAACAATGACTACAAATGTCAAAGGAAGCCAGGGGGTGAGGCTGGAGTTTTGAAATAAGGAACCTCGAGTTTGGAGCCAGGGAAATAAGACCGAGGAGCTTCTTTGGGGTCAAAGAGGTAGAAAAGTACAAGTGCGCAGGGGTTTTTATGCCCTGCCCTATTATCAGTGTTGTTGAAATTCACATACCATAAAAGTAAGCATTGAATGTGTATAATCCAGTGGCATTTAGGGGCATCTGGGTGGCTCAGGCAGTTAAGCATCCAGCTTTTCATTTCTGCTCAGGTCGTGGTCTCAGGGTTGTGAGATCAAGCCCCGCATTGGGCTTTTGGCTGGGCATGCAGCCTGCTGGAGATTCTCTCTCTCCCTCCCTCTCTGCCCCTCCCTACACCCCCTTCTCTAAACAAAGAAAGAAAGTGTAGAGTCCTGTAATCCAGGGGTATTTAGTACTTCCACAGTGTGGCTCAAGTTCACTATGAATGATCCCCAAACATTTTCATCACCCCGGACGCCTTCTTCTGGGGCTGGGGCTGGGTGCTGGGAGAGGGTAGGGAAATCAGCCCGCTTTAAGGGATGTGAGCCCATCCTCTGGCAATGGGGAAGGCAGGGTTCATCTCACACCCTCTAAGTGGATGCCACATCAGGGGTTGAAAACGACAGTTTCCACTACGTTTTTGAGTTACTGATTTTAAAAAAGAAATCCGCCAGCCAGGGCCTGTGGACCTGTGTAAACCCGTCCTGGGAGGACCGTATTTACATGCCTATATTTCTTTGGATTTAGAGACTCAGACCATGAGGAAAGAAAAGGGAAGGATTTATGAGTCATGTTCCTTGTTCAGTCTTTCATCCCAAGACGGCTTGAAGAAACATCCCTGTCACTCATGAGGATTCAGGAAAATTGAGAATACGCCTGCAGAAAGGCCAAGGTTTCCTTTCCAAAGCCTCGCCCAGAGCTTTACATCTGCCTGTCTGGGTTCGCTTAATCTGAGAAAATCCTCCCCTTACACAAGAGAAAATCCCCGGGCGGGCGCCGTATATCAGGGCGTTTGGAAGGTGCTGGTTGGAATGTCAGAGCCTGGGTTAAAAGCTGGTGCGGTTGACAGTGGGGAGGGGCCAACCGTCATCACCCGACGCGCTCTGACCACAGGTGCCCATCAGCGCTTGCCCCTGCAACAAGCCACCTGCTCCCTTAGCAGCCCCGTTGCCAAGGGCACGCTGCTCCCCTAAACTCTACTTCCCCTGGACAGGGAAGGACTTCACAATCCAGATATGACCTCCAGGGAATTCCCCCGAATTGGCTACTCAATGATTTCTGCCTAATTGATGGACAGTCGGGGATCTCTTCCTCCTCCAATGGCCTTGTCCACCCCCTACTCATCCCATTATTCTCGGACGGCTTGCTGTAAGCTGGAGAGACATCAGAAAATGTCAGGAGGTTCAGCAAATGTCGGAATCCTTTCCTCTTTGTGGGATGTTACCTGGAGCCACCATACCCTTGCTCAAGAACATTCAGTGGCTCCCCAGGGCCCAACATGGTGGGCCTAAACACCTCTGTTTGTCTGTCAAGGATCCTACTGGGATGTAAAGTGACTGCTTATAACCGATCACGTTTTGAGGGTTGCTGAATAAGCCCACCTCTGGGGTTCCACCCACTCCCCAGTTAGAAGGATGCTCTGGACCCCACCCCTTACTAGGAGCTATGAAAGTGCTGTACCCCTGATTCGGTTTGGTTATGAGCCCCTCTCCCAGTGGCAGTGGCTTGCTCCCCCCTCCCCACATACACACATCCCTATTACTTTCTACTTGTCTCCCAAGCCCCTGAGTCCATCCTGGGTCCCAGAATCTCCTAAGATCTCGCAGGAGCTTGTGCCGACGCACTGAGGACAGAAGGACTCAGAGGGGACAGCCTGCATTTAAAGATAGTGGCGGGGAGGGGACGCGGGTCTGAGGCGGAGGGCGGCAAAGCTAAAGGAATGTGTCTGCACGGACAGAACTGGAAGTCATTTTCCTTCCCTTCACTGACAATCAGAAGAACGGTAATGAGAACAGTAAATTAAAAAAAAAAAAAAAAGAGCAAGTGTCTTTGTACACTCTATGCCAATATAATTCGAAAATAAAATGTCAACAGATTTTTTAAAGTAGAAGGGTTTGTAGGGAGTCCTGTCCGTATGGTCTCCTTACCGCAGTTCGATGTGTGGCCGTGACATTTCAAGGTTCATGGGTGTAGATCTTGAGTCAGGGAGTGGGGACGGGGACGATTTTGCCCACCAGCAGACAGCTGGTAGAGCCTGGAGATATTTTACATTGTCCCCGCTGGGGCGGGGGATAGTGGCATCCCATGGGAAGAGGCCAGGGATGCTGCTCAGGACGGTCCCCACCCATCCCGGCCCCCACCACCCCGGACAAAGAATAATTGGGCCCAAATGTCAATGGTGCAGAGGCTAAGAAGCCTGCCCTTGAACCATGATTTCCGTCCTCACCTGATCAACAGGCCCTCCCCGGGCATTTTCAAACCACAGGTTTCCCAACATGGGTATGAGGAATCTGAGTTTCCAGGAACGGGGCCCGACCAAGGATTTCAAAGCTTCCAGAGGTGATAAGAGTCCGTACCCATGATTCTCCTTGTTGGGCTTGGGAGAGACCGAGAGGAAGGGCCTTGGCCCTGGTTAGCAGTGGAGTCGGGGCCGATTTCCTGCTTCCTGGAAGTACAGGCAATTCTGACCACCTGAAAAAGTCAAAAAAGTCAGGGGATGGCCATGCCCTCCCTCCCGCCACCATCAAGAAATCCCACGTGCACCTCAGGACAGAGCCTGCTGGGGGAGCACTTGGCAGAGAGGCCCGTGTCAGGTTGGGCGCCCTAGAAGCCGAGCCCGAGACTCGGATCTGTGGGCACGTGACCTACCGAACAAGAGCCCTTAGAAGATTCCGGTAAGGGGTGAGGGAAGCAGAAGAACCCAGGGGAAGGAACAGCATAAGGCTGGTTTCAGAAGTCTGGCTTTAGTCGGTCCTGCAGGAAGCCCCAAAGCATGACTGGTCCCCCAGGGCCCGTCCCATCTTAAGACAAAGGAGAGGGGCTTTTGTACCTCTGATCCTACCTCCCATCAGTCGCTTGCCTTTGGCCTGGGGGGCTGTGGGAAGGGGGTGGTGGTGGGTTGTTGCCTGCTTCTATCAGCTGGTGAGACCAACTGTATGCATCTCTTCCCAAATCCGAGTTCAGTGACCTCATGTTGGAGACTCTATGTTGGTCAACAGGGTGATATTTACACCCCAGAAACTGGCAAACCCTTCTTTCTGTGAGCCACTGTCCCAGCCCTCCACTGTGGGGAGGAACGTCTCACTCCCAGGGGGGTGGCTTCAACCACCCAAGCAAGTGCCAGAAAAGGTTCCAGAAGGCGCCATTAGCAAAGCCCCTGGGGGAGTGCTGGGATGGGCAAAGCCTAACGGGACACTGCCTCCCGGCTGCTCGGGCCTCCAGTGACCGCACAGCACACACCCTGTCCCGGCCATCTCAGGGAGGGCCGATCTGCTTTTGCCAAGTGACTCAGCTGCCCTCTGGGGAGGCAAGCGTGCACCTTTCTAAAACAGGGGTTGTGAATTAGAGTGAACGTTGGCTCCAAATCCGCAGTTGGAGCTGCAATTCTAGCAAGAGCCCATGCCATCTGCTGAGAGCAGCGAGCCCTGCAGGGTCTGGAAGGCCTCCCGCTCACAGGCTCCCACCGGCACCTGCCTGCCCCTTGCCCAAGCCCTGCCCTCCTGGAAACAATCCACCTTCACCCTGGTTGGGTCAGAGCCGGTTTTCTGAGAGCTTTCCTTCCTTTCCCTGGGGCCGGGCCTCCCCTCGGGGCGTGGTCCAGGGCAGAGGCAGGGGGTGAAGATGAGGACAGGAGTGCTGGGGCTGGAGGCTCCTTTAGCTGAACCTCACGGAGCATGTTTTATCGGGAGAACCCGGGACTGCGCTCAGCTACCTGCCCCGGTGGAGGGGATTCTCCGTGCTGATGCGGGAAGGCAGGGTAATGAGCGGGAAAGGAGGCATCTGGGTGGCTCAGTTGGGTAAGCGCCGACCTTCAGCTCAGGTCATGATATCGGGGTCCTGGGATGGAGCCCCGTGTGGGGCCTCTGGCTCAGTGGGGAGTCTGCTTGGGGGTTCCCTGTCTCTCTCCCTCTGCCCCTCCTCCCTGCTTGTGCTCTCTCAAATAAGTTTAAAAAAAAATTAGAAACTAAAATTAAATTCTAAGAAAAACATAGAAGTCAGAGCCCTCTACCAGTTTGAAGTATTTTTTTTAAGATTTTATTTATTTATTTGACAGAGATCACAAGTAGGCAGAGAAGCAGGCAGAGAGAGAGGAGGAAGCAGGATCCCCGCTGAGAAGAGACCCTGAGGACCCTGGGATCATGACCTGAGCCGAAGGCAGAGGCTTTAACCCACTGAGCCACCCAGGCGCCCCCAGTTTGAAGTATTCTCACCAGCCCCCTGGCGCCACTCTGCACGCAAAGCCACAGAGGAAAGGGGGTGTGGGAGGCAACGGGAAGAGAAGCCTGTGCCCCTCCACTTCCACGGGGACGGCTACCCTCAGACCAGCAATAACATGTGTTGTCGAGGTTGTGGGGGAGTAGGACACGTGGAAGCTGCTGGCCGGACGGACAATGGTGCGATTGCTTTGGAAAACAGGCGGTTCCTCCAAAGTTAAAGTCACTTACGACCCCAGCATTGCACCCCCATGTCCACGCCCGAAAGAAGCCGAAACATTTGTTCAGTAAAAAACCCCACATGCGTACGTGACTGTTCCCGGGGAGCGCAGCCCCCGCGCTCGCTACCGCATGGATGAGCCTGGAGACCAAGATGCTGAGCGACAGAAGCCGGACACTGAAGGCCACGTTTGTACGATTCCGTTCCACGAAATGACCAGAATGGGTGAATCCGGGGCACTGCAAGTGGATCAGTGGCCGCAGGGGTGAGGGAAGGGATATGGGGAGCACCAGCTGATAGGTATGGGGCTTCTCTCGGCGTGATGCGATGTTCCAGAGTCAGAGCATAGTGACTATTGTACAGGCTTGCGAGGGCACTCACGCCACTGGCTGCCCCCTTCAAGGCGGGGCCGGACAGTGTGTCCTATCTGGAGTTTTGATTTAATAAGAAAGAAGGAAGAAAGAAGGAAGCCATGGGCAGCTGCAGAGAGGGCTGGGCAGAGGTGACTAGGAGAGGGAAGGAGGCAGGGTGGGAAGCAGCAGCCTGACAGGCACCAGAGACTTCATCCCTCCCACCTCCAGCCCCTAAACCTCCTCGAGCTCCTCCCTTATTCTCTGTCTAGAACATTCTCCCCCACCTCCTTGCCCTAGAGCCAGCCCCTTAGCCTCTGAACTTTCTCATTCCAGATGAAACATCCCTTCGGCAGTGTCCAAGGTAAACACAGTAGGATGCAAGCGAAAGCATTGGCCTCTCCCTCCTGAGGAGGCCAACCGTAGGGGGAGGGCAGACTTGCCAGAGTTGACTGGGCATTTGAAAGGGGGAATGAGGGAGGGGGAGAATGGGCGGGGGCGCGGGCAGGGGGGCAGAAAAACCACAGAGGGTGGTCAGTGCACAGGTTATTAGACAATTATGGAAGTTAGGAGTCTGTCCTCCCAGAGGGACTGGGAGACTGAGGCCCCGCGTTCCTAACAATTGCATTTCAGAGGAATGACTCTCAAGCCCTAGAGAAAAACTCCTGAGTTACAGGACGTAAGGGTACATCTCGAAGGGACCGCGGAAGCTTTCTTAACTGAAAGCCCTGTTTAGTAAATGTTCTAAGAAAGGGAAGTCAGAGCCCATTGTCCCTGGGGACCCTTCTCCTGGACCCTCACCCTGGCTGGCTGCTGCTCTGGGCTCTCACACTTATTTCTCCCAACAAGTCATCAGGCACTTTAAAAGATTCAAGATTAGCAAGAGAATAAGCTCTTAGAGGGAGCTCATCAAAGGGACAGACTGACCTCCAGGGAGAGCAAATCTTTGGAAAATCAAATACCCTGACTGGTGCAGTCTCCTCCCTGTAGAGGCAGGTGGTAGACAAGGACAGGTGAAGAACATCGCCCTCTCGCTGTCGCTGGGCTTTAAGTCCTTCTTGCAGGGAAAGCCTGTCCAAGTAATTAACGGAAGTAATTAGGGGTCAGATGGTCACGGATGGAGATCACTCAGTATCCAGCCGCTGATGCCAAGGCTGGCAGGGCCAAGGAGAGGAGAGCAAGGGGGAGGGGGGGGACTCAGAGAGGATGGGAGGGAGGCAGAGGCGCCCCACTACCTAACAGGACATGGCAATCTGACGATCTGACCCGGGCTTGTTTTCCCGGGGCTCTCAGACAACAGGTAAGGTGCAAAGTCTGGGGGTTGCATCCACAATCAAAAGTCCGCCCTGGGGTAGGGGGAGAAGACTCCTGAGCTACCAGATGGGCGACTGCTAAGGAAGGAAACACAACAAGTGGTCCCTGACATGGTTGTAGCCCTGGACTTGGAACCCTGCCCCCCGCAAGGTGAAGAGTCATGTTCCTTTAACACACACTATATGGCTTGCAAATCCTTTCTTGGTAATATCCCTCACACATTATGTGTGGCTTTCAAGTCCTTGGAAAGAGTAGAAAATTTGCTATCCACCCATCCATCCATCCACCCATCCGTTCACTTACTCACTCACTAATCCACCTGCCTATCCATACATTTGCTCACCTATCCATTCACCCACCCATTCACCCACTCACCTACTCACCTATCCATCCACCTGCTTACCCATCCATCCATCTGTCCGTCCGTCCATCCATCCATCCACCCATCCATTCACCCACCCATCCACCCATCTACCCACTCACCTACTCACCCATCCATCCACCTGCTTATCCATCCATCCACCAACCCATCCATTGACCCAACCATCCAGCCATTCACTTACTCACTCACTAATCCACCTGCCTATCCATACATTTGCTCACCTATCCATTCACCCACCCATCCACCCACTAACCTACTCACCTATCCATCCACCTGCTTACCCATCCATCCATCCGTTGGTCCATCCACCCATCCATTCACCCACCCATCCACCCATCTATCCACTCACCTACTCACCCATCCATCCACCTGCCTACCCATCCATCCACCAACCCATCCATCCACCCATCCATCGACCCAACTATCCAGCCATTCACTTACTCATTCACTAATCCACCTGCCTATCCATATAACTACCCATCCATTGACCCATCCATTTACCCACCTATCCATTCACCCACCCATCCACCCTCTCACCTACTCACCAATCCATCCATCTGCTTATCCATCCATCCATCCATCCATCCACCCATTCATCTACTCACTCATCCATCACCTGCCTACCCATCCCTCCACCAACCCATCCACCTATCCAGCATCCATCTCCCCTTCCACCCACCTACCCATCCACTTCACAAATATTTATCAGGCTCCTGCCAATCTCATGACAGGTCTAGGCTCTGGGCATAAACAAGGTAAGCATGGACCTTGCTCTCACAGTATACAATCAAGGGAGGAGGAAACAGAGCAAACAGAGAAGCGGACAAAACCCAAGAAGCCCTCAAGGTGAGGAGTGCTCTGAAGTGAATGAAAGAGAATGACATACCTTAGAGCGGACAGGGGATGGTCCTTTATTTAGCTGGGATGGGAAGGGCAGGCCTCGCTGAGAAGGTGACCTTTGGCCTGAGACCAGAATGACAAGAAGGAGCAAAGATCTGGAAGAGGAACATCCCAAGCAGAGAGGACAGCCAGCTGCAAGGGCTCTCAGGCTGGAACACGCGAGGCCTACACACCAAGAGGCCGCCGGCATGAGCAATGGGGACAGGGGCAGGAGCAGGCTGCCAAAGGCCAGGACCACCCACGGCAGCATCACACAGACCAAGGGCCTTTCAAATACTCAGGTGAGTGGGAATCCTATACCAGAATATTTTATTACTCTATTTCAATGCTCCAGGAATACTACCGCCGAATATTCTGGTAGGACCGTCTCAGTGGCCATGGGTCAAGTGCAGTAGGCTAGCTTGGCCCCAGTCTGGACCCTGCTCTGGCCCCTCACGCCCTCGCACTTCCTTCCTTAAGGGAGGCCACCTGGTGTGGCCTCTTCAGATGGGAAAGAGTGTGCATTCCCTGTTTGTGCGACGTTTGGGGGCTCCTATATGCTAGGCCCGCTCAAGCGTCAGTGTTTAGTGATGGGGACCAGCTGGGTTTGACCTCAGGGAGCTCGCGATCTCACGGGCTTCTCTGGGGGCAGGTGACCCCGTGGGGCTGGGGAAGACGTCCATGTCTGTCAGCGAGGAGCCCGGTGGTGGGCACGCTTTGCCCTGCATTTCTTGCCTTCCTGGGCATCTTGCAAGGGTGCAGAGAGCCCTTGGTTCTCCGTGCCTCAGCAGATCCTCCCAGCCTCCCCCATCTGACCCCGTGGAGGGGACATTGTCCCTATTTCCTTGAGAAACACGCTGTGGCCCTGTGAGCTGAGCGAGGGACCAGGGAGGGTGACGTGCGACTACATACCGGGCAGGGCACTGACCATGAGGAAGGGGTCTCCCAAGGAGCCCCAGCAGGGCAGGTGGAGGCCACGCTGCCCACGACGAGGGTGAATGCTCAGCAGACAGGAAGGACACTCTGTGGACATCAGTTCAGGGTGGGTCTTAAGCCTCAGAGAGACTCTCCATCCTCTTGTCTGTGGACTGGGAGTGGGCAAGGGGACCCTGTCCCTGACTTGCAGTCAGGCAGGTGGGAGCACCAGGACAACACAATGAACGAATCTTCACGTGGCCTCATCTGTACCTCTGGAGAGTGGACCCCGGGGGCGTGCGGGTTACATGTGTGAACGTGGCTTCTGACATCTATGCAGGCTCGTGAGCCGTGGGGCTGGGGCTGGTCCCAAAAGGGTGCAAAGGGCTGGTGAGCTCCTTCATTCCGCGCCAGAGGCCTTCAGACGGCTGGCCCTTGGCTCCTGTGATCGGAGGCTGGGATCCGGCTGCTGATTCCACAGTTCTCTTGAGACGGTCCCCTCTTCTGTGCACCTGTGAGCGCTCAGGGAGGCACCACTGGGATTCGGAGGGTGGGGAGGAAGGGTCCATGTTTGCAGGGGGTCATTATTTCATCCTTTCTCATCCACTCTGCCGAGAAGTATGACTCTATTCACTGTGGGGGGTCGTGGCTCGAGAGGGTCCACAGCAAGGCCAAGGGCGCCTGGCTGTAAAGACAGAGTGGACAGACCGCCTGTTGGAGGGCCAGCCCTCTGCTACCCAGGACTCTGCTGAAGGCTGGTGGACGCATGGTGGCTTCGCTCTATTGTACTGAGTGACACACCTGGGAAGAATGATTCCTGGTCAGCCCACTCCCAGCTCAGATACCAACAAAGTTCCAGGCGGTAGATGGGCTCTTGACGAATGGTCCTGAACACGGGTATGAGGTCTTACCAAAAAGCACATTGCATTTTTCCCAAGGCCAAAATACAGTAACTCGCATGCTGGAAATGTGCATTTTCCAAAAATGGATCCCGTTGGCAAATAGAAGAGTGTTCATGTTTGTTTTTTAGAAATCCTTCCCCAGAAAAAAACAATTTAAAGTTTGGATGCGTGTTTATGAGCCTGCAGTCTGAAAGAACAAAGCTACCTTGTTGGTTGCAGGCACATGAAAGCCACAGGGGTCTGCTTTAGGTGGTTTTGCCAGACAGGATTCAACAGACCACTTTTGTGATTAATGAGTTACTTAACCCTCAAGGCTACTGGGGGCCACTAAAAAGGAGTTTATGGCCAAGGCCAGAGCTGGCGGCTGACTCGGCTGGTGGGAGTGGGATGTACATGAAGGAGGCTTAGAGACTCGATGTGCTCCAGGGTCCAGTTAAATTTAATAGCTTAGAAAAAACACCTGTGCCCCACCACTGTCGGAAGGTAGAATCTGTTCCTATAACTTTGGCCATCTGAGCCTGAAACAGGACATTGCAGGGAGGAGGGGAGGAGGCGAAGGAGGGAAGAATGGGGAGGTTGAAACATACATGTTCCCTGCAAAGCCTTCTCTGTGGCTGGTGACATGTGTCTGCATTTTTCATGCTTTCTGTACAAAGCCCCGTGGAGCAGAAGCAGTGTTGGGCCCTAAGGCCAGAGCCAGGGCCTGTGGCTGCCTCTTGGCCCCAGCTGTGGTACCCAGGCCCACCTGTGACAACCATGAAGCCAGGACAAGCGTTAAAAATATACTTCGCAGGGGCGCCTGGGTGGCTCAGTGGGTTAAAGCCTCTGCCTTCGGTTCAGGTCGTGATCTCAGGGTCTTGGGATCGAGTCCCACATCAGGCTCTCTGCTCTGCAGGGAGCCTGCTTCCTCCTCTCTCTCTGCCTGCTTCTCAGCCTACTTGTGATCTCTGCCAAATAAATAAAAATATTTTAAAAAATACACTTCACATACCCACATCGAACCATCGTAAGTCATCAATGAAGACAAAGTGCTAAAGAAAATATTCCACCCAGCAACCTTGACAGAAATACCTTCTTAATGAACGGAAGGCCACCTTCAAATGATTCTTACATTCCTAGACATTCTGCCCCAGAGCGTGCATGTGGGGAGAGCTGAGCCTCTAAGACCTCCCGTTTCTCTTCCCAGCTCTTTCTCCATCCCGTGCCTCGAGGGGTCTTATGCACACTTAAGTAACATCCAACATCCATCACATACCCCCAGCCTCTACTGCCTGACCCCTTATTCCGTCCTGGAAGAGGGATGGTGGGTGCATATCCTTTGACGTCGTTTGTGCAGCGAGTTCTAGAGTCTTAAGTACCCAGAGAATGTTCTAGAAGAGGATGCCCGTTCTGAGTGGGTATGCACCCTGGGCCCCATAGAATTCTTCATCGGAGGAGGGAAGAGCACAGCTAGACAAAGGCTAGGATAGGGCCCTCTAAAGTGCCAGACCCAACCAGAGGCCCCTTGCCTGGGTTCATGGGCTGTAGGTGGTACCCACTGTCAGCCTAAATAAGACGAATTCATCTATGTTGCTACCAGAATCCTCTGTCATCCTTACATGGCATCAGACATTAAGGAGAGCGAGACGAGGCAAAATATGTTAGTGGTTTTGATTGTCCCGAAGAAGTCTGAGACACTGGATGGGAGACTCAAAATAAATTCACCCTGGGTGCACCCAGCTGCTTTTCCTGGAGCCCAGGACACAGAGCCAAGAAAAGGGCCGCCCCACACCGTCCCTGCCCAGCCTGCCCCCGCTGGTCTGAGCGGAGAATGCAGCCAGGTGGAGAGAATATGCAGTGGCCAGAGCACCTGTGGCCAATTCCCGCTCCCTTACTGGCTGTGTCCCCGCAAGCAAGTCACTCCCAGGACAGAACCAGTTCTCTCAATGGCCACGTGGAGGCCGTGCATCTGTAAAGGGGAGGTGACCGTGGTACCTTGTCTGTGCTGGTTTGCCTCATGGGCCAAGTCGGCTGGACTACGGTGCTCAGATGTGCGGTCACACATGCTGGGTGTTTCTACAAGGGAGTTTTTAGAGGAGATTATTAAATCAGTGGACTCTGGGTAAAGTAGATCGCCCAGTCATAATACGGCCTCATGGAATCAGCTGAAAGCTCTAATGGAACAAAAGACGGACCTCCGCTAAGCAAGAGAGAATTGTGCAGGGGACAGAGTCCGGACTTGAACTGTGAGACTGGCTCCTCCCTGGGTTTCTGGCCGGCCCGCCTGCCCTGAAGATTCTGGACCGGGGAGCTTCCACAGTCACACGAACCAACTCCTTAGAATAAATCTCTTTCTCTATGACATCCTGTTGGTTCTGTTTCTCGGGGGAAGCCAGACCAACACACCCCCTTCCAGGGCTTGTGAGCCGCGTAATGGGTGTGGCCCAGCACCTCGCAGACGGCATCCTCAAGGCGCGTGAACTATTACCATAAGCAGGAGCACAGGCTTCTAAGTCCAACTATGAATGGGCTCGAGCTCTGCTATGTCCTGTCACCCGCCCACCTTCTCTGGGCCTCAGTTTCCTTAGCTATAAAATGCATTTAATAGTGACTTTCACCTGGAGTTACGAGGATGCTTGAAAAGAGCTCGTGTTGGTAGAGATTCTGGTATAGTGCGTGGAATCCATTCATTTCCTTTTTTTTTTTTTTCTTTACCCAATATGTATGTTGGTTATGCCACCACAGTGTGCCAAGCACGGCTCTAAACCTGGGGACACCGAGCACCCACGTCCCGGTGCTTGGGGAGCTCATGTTCCAGGCCAGAGAGGTAGACCAGAAACATGTAGGCGAGCGGGTGGGATGACCTCACATCCTGGGTGGGTGCTGTGCCGCAAGCAGTACGGGGTGCTGTGAGGAGGAGACTCTGGGGTGGGGACACAGGAGACTCAGGGACACTTGTGGACATCTGAGAGGTGGTGTTGCATCATCCCTGTTGCCAGTGACAACTTGAGACCCCAGAGCAAGTCAGGGATCACCGACACCCCGCTTCTCGACAGGCATTTCCCCAGTTGAGCCGGGGATCCTGGCCAGTATATTTTCTTGGGTGTGGATGTCCCTCCTGTCCCCAACCCCCCGAGTGGTTTGCAAGTTTTATATCCAGACAGTGACGGTTTCAGCAGGCAATGATTTAAATCTCTTTTGCCCCAGAGTCATGGTTCTTCCAAAACTCTGGGGTGCAGCCGGCAGACGTGGGGGTTGATTGACGCCCTTCGAGTGCCCATCTCCGGCTCTGGGTCGCCCCTCCCCCACTCACTCGTTCCCTCAGTGAATGACCCCCACGCTGTGCAGGGCTTGTGTTTCTAAGGGTCCACACTATGAGGAATAACATAGATTCAGGAGGTGGGAATTCATCCCCTGGAACCCCATAGGACAAGGCTGTGGTAGGAATATCACAGTTTGGGGCACCATCTCCCTAGGATTCTGGGAGAAACAAGTTGTAACTTTGGCGGGGGCCCGGTTGGATGGAGGGCCTTTAGCGGTGTCCCTCTGACGGTGCTCCTGGGGGTGGGCATCAGACGCTGTGACAACGGGCAGAGATTCCGACCCCACACAAGTCTCAATGAGTCTGTGGCCAGGCTGGGGAAGGACCAGTGGGAGATTGTGTTGTGTCTCCAATTCTCAACCTCTGAGCCCTTGACGCACACCCTCCACCACAGTCTTTTCCGCGGTCCCTCCCATAGCTCACCATCAGCAGAGCACCCCTCTCCTGACTGAAAACCTTCTGCACAAGCCTTCATTCACAGTGAGGGGCACATGGTGTCTGGAACCTCAGGCCTGACAATCACACATTGTTGTGACAATCATCTCACGTTGCTGACAACTTTCAGGCTCATACTATGTTCTCAAGGGAAGTGGTACCTGCACTGACGGGGAGACCCCAGAGGTGGCTCCCTCCGGGGCTGAGGGGCCACGGCATGTGACAAAGATGCTACTCCCCTCCCCACCTGCCCAGTGACTTTGTGACAAGACAGCTCCCTGAGCTAGGGGTCGCCTCCCCTTGAGGCAACAATGCTGGGGGCCAGAAGTCTCCTCAAGAGGGAGGAAGAGGGAAGAAGGGTAGAGAAAGAGAGTAGATGGAGAGGCAAAGAAGGAGGGAGAGAAGGAGGCAGGACTCAGCTTGAAGCCGCCTGCCAAGACCTTCCCTGATATGACAGTTAATTTTATGCATCAACTTGCCTGGGTCCAGAGTGCCCGGAAATGTGGTTAAACATGATTTCCAGGTGTAACTGGAAGGGTGTCTCCCGATGGGAATAGATTACACCTGCAGACTGGGTAAAGCAGAGGGTGGTCCCCAGGGTGGGTGGGCAGCATCTAGCCTGTTGGGGGATCTGAACAGAATAAAAAGGTTTAGGAAGGGAGAATTACCTGCCCCCCCCCCCCCACCATTCACTGTCTGCCTGACTGCTTGAGCTGAGTCTTTTCCTGCCCTCGGTCTGGAACCTAGACTAGCAGCTGTCTTGGTTCTCAGGCCTTTGGACTCAGACTGGAGCTACACCACTGGCTGGCCTTGGGTCTCCAGCTGGTCACCTGCACGTAGTGGGACTTCTCGGCTTCCATACTTACGTGAGCCAATCCCTTATAATCTAGATGGATGGATGGATGGATGGACGGATAGACAGTAATAGAGAAGTAATAGATATATAGAATACATATGTCCTGTGGGTTCTGTTTCTCTGCAGAGCCCTAGCTAACACACCCAACTCTCTGTTCTTGAGTTTACCTGCTACTCTTCCCCGGGATCTCATTTATATCTTTCACAGGGCTTGTCTCTACCTGCAATTACAGTTCTGTCTCCTTGTTTGTTTCGTGTCCCCCCCGTAAGAATCGAGCCCAAGCGAGCTGGGGGCTCTGTCTTCTTAACGCACCTCCCCACACCGCCCAGACCAGTGCTTGGCCCTTTACAAGCGCTCAGTCGGTATATGTGGTCACAGAGATGGCAGGGAGCACGGGAACAAGGACACAGAAGGAATATATTGTGAGAAACAATGGAGAGGTGTTTCCCAGCAACACCCCAGGGGCTTCTCTCGAGCCCCAGCTCCGTCTCGGTCTCCAGCAGGGTCTGAGGCTGCAGACACTGCATCTGGTATCAACCCGCCGGGCTCGTGACATGCTTTCGTATTATCTCTGCCCCAAAGTGCCATCTTGCACATCCAGGAAAGCAGTGCCTGTCACAACCTGTGCTCCCGAGAAATATCACACACAACCTAAGGCCACAGAGGGAGGGACGTTTCTCAGAGGCCAAGTCCCGGGTTTGGTTGCTTTTTTTGGTTTGGTTTGGTTTTTAACATTTTGCTGGTCCAGTGCCACCCGCTGTTTGGAACCCTGGCCTGGAAGACAGTTTGCTGCAAGTTCTGGAGATGACAAGTCTGGACCCGGGCCAGCACAGAGACGGGGCCAGGCATTAATGGGCTGAGGACTGGAACTGGGGGGCTGGGGAAGAAGGACGATTGGTTGTCTTTCAGGGGGCAGAGTGATGGGGCATAGAGGCCCTCCAGACTGTACACATCGACCCACCGTCCTTCCTCTACGAGTTGCTTCCTGAGGCCGAGGATGAGGGTGAGTCCTACCGGCCAAAGCTTCCTCACCTGCCCACCCAAATACGGCAACGAACCCTGCTTGCCTGAGCTTTTCCCTCCGTGCCCCTATAGCCAAATGGAGGTTTGTCCTCTGCACCTCCCGACGCTGCTGCTGAAGCCCATTACAGCAGGAGAAACCCCGCTCCAGGGACAGGGCCCTGGACACGGGTCCCCATCCGAGCCGCTGCATCCCGCGGGGAGGAGGGGGCCGCTGCTCAGTCTCCCAGTCCAGGCCCAGAACAGGTGCACAAAGCAGCTTGGCGGTGGGAAACTGCAAGCGTCCACACCGCCTGACTTGGTGTTCAGCCATCAGCGGGGAAGTCTGACGGGCCGTCTCCTCCCCCATTCTCGCATCTCAGGTGGGGAGGCAGGTCCGCCCTGAAATCTTTCCTGAGCTCCTCGGGCAGCTTCTAAACTCTGAGATGGGAGGTCCCAGAGGGTGGCCAGGGGGCGTGGCCTAGGCGTGTCGGGGGCGTGGCCTGGGCGTGGTCACGGGCATGCCAGGTGCATGGCCAGGGTCAGGGGCTTCTCTGGGCCCTGCCTCGGGTTGACTCCTTCTAGCTTCCCGCCTCCCCTCTTCACTCTCCGCGGGGAGAGGAGCCCAGCTTGGGCTCCAGCAAGCCAGCAAGGGAGGGGGCGCCTCAGTCGTCCTCATCCTCATCCTCGTCTTCCGTGTCCTTGTTGGGCGCGCACCTCTGGAAACACTGCACCACGGTGGCCAAGAAGAAGCTGGAGATGATGGCGGCAATGGACACGGCCACCCCGGAGAAGATGATGATGAACAGGTCCGTGAGCGACAGGCTGAACCTGCACTCGCTGAAGCTGGCCTCGGACAGCTCGTGCAGGAATATCCTCCTGTTCCCCAGGGGCAGGGAGCACTGGATTTCCTCGCGGCCTGTGGAAAAAGCAGGCGGGGTGAGAGAAACATCTGCGGGCCAGCCTAAAAGTTGGCAGGGCGAGGGTTTGCCAAGTGCAGAGTGGCAGCGTCCCCCGACCCCCAAGAGCAAAAGGGGAGGGGGGAGTTGATGATAATGGAATTTCAGCTTTTTTAAAAGCCGCAGAGGAATCCCCATGGGAAAATCAGAAGGCCTTGGTCTCCCTCGCCCCGCTCTAAGATATGGAACTGGGTTTTGAACCACTCCGTGGTGACGCAAAAGGAGATTCAGGGTCAGAGCGTCTGTAGATCTTGATCCAGACCTGGGTACCACCTGGCCTCCCGGGTGGGGCGGGGGGAGGGTCAATGCAAGGGGCCAGGGGAAGTGCCCACGGATGAAATTCACTCCATTTTGGAATGCCACCTTCCGAGCCAGACGCCAGTCTCCTAGTCCTCAGGGCAAGAGTGAACAGGATGCTGGAGCGACTCTTCTACTCTAAAAGGGTTTTCCCTCGACAGGAGCAGGGAAAATGGGCTCTCTCTGAAGGTGGTCTTCCAACAGCAGTTACCAAAGCTGTGAAGCTTCCGTGAGCTTCAGAATCACCCGAAGAGCGCCTTAAAATGCAGGTTCCCTGGAGAGTTGGCAAGCTTCTGGGACACTCTCTCCCACGATGCCCAGAGGAGCCCTGGTAACCTCTGTTTTAGGTCCTGAAGTTCCCTTTAAGATTTCACTTGGAGAGTGGCTGATCCAAAAGGAAGTTTCACTGCCTCCAGTCCAGGAAAATCTGACTTCTGAGTGCATGTGAGAAAGTGCTTTAAAACAACAGTAATGAGAAACACTAACTTGAGCTTACCAGGGGCCAGACGCTGGTCTAAGCACTTCACATACAATAAAGCATTTCCTCTGCCAGCCAGTGAGGTCCAGGGACAGTTCGGAGGACCGCAGCAGGGAGGGGTCCACACCCTCCTGCTTTCTAGGGAGCCTAAGGAAAACCTGCCCGAGGCATGAAGATCCAAGCACCAGGCCAATGGTTTCCCAAACACTCGTTTATTCATTCAACACACATTTACTGGACACTATCTTGTGCCAAGGGATTGGCGGCAAAAAAGGCAAAAAGGGCCCTTAATCTCAAAGAGTATAAATTCTGGAAGACAGACGCACATCCGTGCCTTCAACGCGTGTTTATTGAGTATCTCCCACACATTAGGCCCTGGGGATACGACAGTGAGCTCAACAAAATCCTTGCCCTAATGCAGCTTAGGTGTGGACAACTGATGAGTAGATCAAGAAATACATAAATGTTGGGGCGCCTGAGTGGTCCAGTCGGTTAAACATCCGACTCTTGATTTCAGCTCAGTTTGTGATCTCAGGGTCGGGAGATCAAGCCCCTCGTCGGGCTCCGTGCTCAGCGGGACGTCTGCTTCTTTCCCTCTCTCTCTGCGCCTCCCATTGCATGCATGCCCACGTGTTTCTCTCTCTCTCTCTAATAAATAAATCTTAAAAAAAAAAAAGAATTATATAAATGCGAAGATGACACACTAAGGTAAAACGAGGAATGTCTGGGAAAGAGGGACGTCTTTAGATGGGGCATTCGGGAGGTACTGTTTCAGCAAAGATCTAAAGAATGAAATGGAACCAGTCACAAGAAGATCAATTGAGGCAGAGGAGGCAGGAAATTGGCAAAGAGCTCAGTGTTCGGCAACACTGTGTAGCCAGGGGCAGCAGAGTGGGCAAAGGGTGTTTAGTATGAGCTGAGGTGGGACACGTGGACGTGGGTTGAGATGAAGCTCAGACTTGCCAGGGTCTCCAAATGAGTATAATGAACAGAGACCCCACCTCCAGCCCCAACCCTGTTATGGGCTGAATTGTGTCCCCTTCACCCCTGCATTTGTCGAAGACCTGGGATCATGACCTGAGCCGAAGGCAGAGGCTTTAACCCACTGAGCCACCCAGGCGCCCTCCAACTCTTCATTCTTGCCACAACTTCATGAGGTAGGTAGTACCAGCATGCCCATTTTATGGTTGAGAAAACTGAAGCACAGAGAGTTTTCATAGCTTACTTCGGCGCCGCAGCTTCCCGGAAACACGAGGACACCATTTTGACATGAAGCTCAGCTGCCTACTATCTCTGCTTCCCCTTGGCTTCTTTTCAACTTTTAGGAAAACCCGTAGTTGCTCTCTTTGTCAGGGCTTCCATTTCAAAGAGCTGGCCCTCAATCCATCTCCAGAATTATCTGAAAGTCAGAATGATCTCTTCATACCTCATTAGGGAGCTGGCTTCCGTTGAGCGTAGAGCAGCCTCGCTAATTGCCCAGCAAACCTGCAACCACCCTTCGGGTCTTTGTTTGTATCTCTTTCCTCCTTCAGCTCAGAAGAGGCTTCCTCCCTCCTTCTGTCCTGGCCCTTCTTTTCTGTGATGTACAGCCAAACCCACTGACGCTGTCCTCCCTGTGCAAGCCATTGCTATGGCAACCAGACTCCGAGTCCCTCCTTTCCCTGATCCCGCACCCCCCTCACAAACCCCGCGAATGAGCTGGACGAGAGCTTTGCATGGTTCTCCAGTTTATGTTGGGCTTGGTTTTGACTTTCTTTTTCTTAAAGAAGCCCAACTTTCGTTGACTACTTATGAGACTTTTAAATGCATCTGAACAGAATTAGGAGAACTTGAAGACAGAGTCATTTTGGGGTTCCCTTGGGCTTCCCTTGTTTTCTTCAATGGAAAGTGGGCAAATCAATTGACCAGCCTCCTCTAAACACTCCCCTGCCCACAACCAGGGATGTTATGAACATAAACGAGATGAACCCCAATGAAGCCTCCCCCCCCCGCCATTGGCCTGGTGATAGTGTTGCAAGCATGACATAAGGGGACATCTGGAAACTTACCATGGCACCTGGCCACCATTCATTCTCAAAAAACCAGCGCTCATTTTTATTCAGATTTTTAAGGTTTCAAATTGCACCCACACCTGACTCCAGATATCTGAGGAGGCTCCCTGTATCAGTCAAGGTTCTCCAGAGAAACAACCAAAAGGGTGTGTGCATGTGTAAGGAAAGAGATGTATCATAAGGAATTGGCTCACGCGATTATGGAGGGTAAGATCCAAGGTCCACACCCAGTAAGTTGGAGATCCCGAGAGCTGATGGGGTACTTCCTGGCTGAATACTGGCAGGCTCAACACCCAGGAAGCCAATGTTCCCGTTTGAGTCCAAAGGCAAGAACTGATATCCCAGTTCAAGGCCCTCAGGCAGGAGGAGCTTTCCCTTCCTCACAGGAAAGTCAGTTTTGTTTTGTTCTAATCCACTGATTAGATGAGGCCCACCCACGCTTGGGAGGGCACTCTGCTCTGCCCAACCTACAGATTCAAATGTTCATTACATCCAAAGACACCCTCAGAGGCAGACAATGTCTGCCTAAACGCCCAGGCTGTCAAAAATCCACTGTCACCATGTGCTTCATGCTTTTCTGCAGCAGCAAGAGGGGCATTTTTCAATTATAGGGGTCTAGCGCAAAACTCAAAAGAAACCGTCTTCTTTCCTCTACTTGCTTGGAATGCCTAAAGAGAGGCAGAAAGAGCTCAGGGCAAAAGCAGGATTCAGCAGTGTGGAAAATGGATGATCTGCACGTTGAGAACCATTCTCTGACCACAGAGGAAGTGGCTTCTCCTTCCCCCACTTCTTTACCATCTTCCCTCCAATCTCCTCCTCTTCCTCCACTCTCTCTCTCCTTCTCTTTCTTCCTCTGTGTCCTTTTTTGTTTTTTAAAGATTTATTTATTTATTTTAGGGAAAGAAAGAGAGAGAGAAAAAAAGCATGCGGGAGAAGGGGCTGAGGGAGAAGGGGAGAGAATCCTCACGCAGACTCCCCCAGTGAGACTCCCCCGGTGAGCACAGAGCCTGATGCAGGGGCTTCGTCTCTTGACCCAGAGACCATGATGAGAGCTGAAATCGAGTCCGCTGCCCAACCGACTGAGCCACCCAGAGGACCCCCCTCTGTGTACTTTCTGTTGCGGTAAAACATACAGGACATAAAGCATGCTGCCTTAATTGTTTTTAAGTGTGCTATTTGGCGTCATGAAGTATAGTTACAACGTTATACAGTCATCACCACTATCATTTCCAGAACCTTCTCATCCCCTAAACTCTGTACCTGTTAAAGAATAACTCCCTTCCCCCATCCCCAGCCCCTGCTAACCACTGTCCTACTTTCTGTCTCTATGAACTTGGCTACTCATAGAGGTGAAACCATACACTCTGTATCCTTTTGTGACTGGCTTATTTCACCAGGCACGATGTTTTTAAGGTCCCTCCATGGCTGTAGCATGTATCAAAACTTCCCTCCTTTTTAAGCTGAATGATACTCCATGGAGCGGATACACCACATTTTACACCTCCCTTTGTTGGCTGATGCAACACTTGGGTTGTTTCCACAGTGCGGCTATTGTAAATACTTATGTTATAAACACTGGCATGTAAGTATCTGTTGAAATCTTCACCTGCAGTTCTGGATATATACCCAGAGGCAGAACTGCTCGGTCATATGGTGATTCTATGTTTAACTTTTCGAGGGACCTCCCCACTGTGTTCTGCAGTCCTGTGCCCCATTTTACGTTCCTGTCAGCTCCACACAAGGGATCGGATCTCTCCACATCTTTGCCCACGCTTGTTAGGTCACATTAAAAAGATAATAGTAGGGGCGTCTGGGTGGCTCGGTGGGTTAAAGCCTCTGCCTTCGGCTCGGGTCATGATCCCAGGGTCCTGGGATCGAGCCCCGCATCAGGCTCTCTGCTCTGTGGGGAGCCTGCTTCCTCCTCTCTCTCTGCCTGCCTCTCTGCCTAGCTGTGATTTTTCTCTGTCAAATAAATAAAAAAATATAAAAAAAAAAAAAAGATAATAGTAAGACCGATCCTAAGGGGTGCAAGGTAGTATCTCATTTTTTTGTGGGTGTGATTTTGATTTGCATTTCTCTAATGACTAGTGACTTGAGCATCTTTTCACGTGTTTACTGGCTTGCTCCTTCTTTTTAAATAAAAACCATCATCTCCTAAAAAGCCATCACGTGACCTTTCTTCAGGGATTTGCAGCCACATTGCAAAGGGCTGGTCCCTAGGGATTCAACACTTGGGAGGGGAGCAGGGCTGGAAGGGCCCAGGGGAGACACAGGATGGGGCAGATTTCTGAAAAGAATGAATATGCGAATCTCCCAACTCAGTATAATTCACCTGCGACGCCCTGAGCCCTCACCCATGTCCTAAAGCGGGAAACATGGACATGTCCGTGTGGGGACTGTGTACCGAGCACCTGCTGGGTTCGGATGTAGTGCGCGCCCCTTAGCACCGGTCATTTATCACTTACGTCATCTGGGAGGTGAGCAGCACGATGCTCAACTCCGAGCTGAAGAAACGGGCCTCAGAAATCTTTAGCAATTCACATGCTGTTGAATGGGAAAGCCAGAATTTAAGCTGCACTCAACTCGGTGTGTTTTACTCTGAAGCCCGTGTTTCCTGTCTGCCCGTGTTGTCTGTAGCACCGAAGAATGTGACATCCTGGCCCCAAGACGTTTACAATCCAGCAGAGGAACCAAACCGAAAATACATGAGGCCACTGGAAAGGAAGATAATCCACAGATCTACAGGGCTTCACAAAGGTAGAGAACGAAGAGAGGGTGTCTGGAAGGTCTAGTGCGTTCTCAACACTTATGGAGTGAATGAACAGCTCTGAGTTTGAAGGATTATTCTGGTGGAATGAGAAAGGCCTTGCAGGCAAGGGGCACAGGTGGAACCCGAAAGCAAGGGTGGGTCGTAGATGCGCCTCCAGGACTAGGACAGCGCCCCCTAGCGACGGTATCATCCCAAAGGATGGTCCCCGGCGGATTTCCGGTGGGCTGAGTGTGGAGTCCCCGGAGAATCATGGCCAGGAACTGAGAATTTGAATTAAGACATTAAAAAAAAACCTTTTTGTTATCTTTTTGGTCAGTGCGACGTGGTAGTCTTTAAAGAATCTTTTAAAATCCCATTTAAATCAGGAGCTGAAGCAGCATTTTCACATGGACACAACTGTCGGGCTGCTGTAATGAGACAGGACACATGCCGTGAGCCCCTTCACTCATCGTTCCCCGCCTGACTCCTGTGCAAGCATCGGAGTGTGCAGCCCCTGGGCTGTCCTGCGTCCCAGACGCAGCCCGGAGTGAGGGGCATGGCCAGAGTTGGAGCCAAGACTCCCTACCCATGACAGAGATCTCTTGAGAGCCTACAGTCTAGAGCTGTGGTCCTCAGGCTTTGGCTGTTATATGCTGGTAAAGAAAAAAGAGAGAGAGAGAGAAAGAAAAAGAAGAGAGAAAGGGACAACGAGAGAGGGCGGGAGGGGAAAGGAAAGGAGAGGGAATGAAAGGGAAGGGAAAGGAAAAGAAACAGAGAGACTGACATAGGACTACAGCTTATAACTTTGCCCCGTAAGGACATTCAAAACATACACCATCCTCATCACCATCATTATCATCATCAACATTTTATAAGAGAAACTTTAGTATGCCATTAAAGTTAGGACTGCAGCATAAGATGAGAAGGGGAAACACTTAAGAACCACCCAGGACGCTGCCCTCACTGTCCTCCCTTTGGAAGGGACTGTGGATGCCTGGACAGACGACCCCAGATCTGGGGCCACCTTGGGGGGTGCTGTCTGTACTCTGTACTTCCCATTCCACCTGGAGCAATTCCCAGGGGGTCATGTCCTTATTCCTCAAGAGTAGAAGTCTATGAACAGCAGCTCCGGGGCCACATCCCTCTTGCTCTGCCCACCCCCCCACCATATATTTTGGGAGTCAGGTCACACTGGAAGACGGCCGGGCCCATTGGTTTCCACATGCTTGCGGGCAGCTTTTCCACTATAATGGTAGATTTGAGTAGTTACAAATCCTAAAAGATTTGCCATCTGGCCCTTTTGACAAAGGAGGTTTGTCAATTCCTGTTCAAATCTCAGGAAACACCTCCTTTGTGTGGGAAGTTTGCCCTGAATGCTACCTACGGCTCCCCTTCCCCTGAGTCAGGCTTCTCCTTCCTGAACCTCCATACATCCTCCACAGGGTGGGGAGCCCTGCCTGTCTCACCCACAGCTCCCAGCTTAGACCTGGCACACGGTACACAAATATCACAAAAACCAAGAAAATCCAGAACAGGTCAGAAATGTCTAGGTGAGAAGGGCCCCAGCGTGCGATGCCCAGCCAGGGTCTGGAAGGTGGGCTGCGGGTCTGTCAGAAAACCGATCAGAAGCCACTGACTTGTTTGTGATGAGGCCGCAGGGGCTGTTAGTCAAACATGCAGGTGTGTGGTGGGGTCTGGAAACATTAACTTAATAGGTTCTTAGTGGCAAAAATGTTGGAAGCTACCAATTTTGATGAGTTTTCACCCTTCTTCAGTGAAGTGCATTCAAAGATGTGAACTCCTCCTACTTCTTACAGATGTGGGGTGCCACAGATAACCCCCAATCCTCCCTTCATTAGCCACAAGTGTTTTACAGAAAAACTTACATCCCATCATTCTTTAGCTCAGTACCCCTCCCTCCCAAGCATCTTCATCCTTCTCAAAATGCAACCAAGGGGCGCCTGGGTGGCTCAGTGGATTAAGCCTCTGCCTTCAGGTCAGGTCATGATCCCAGGGTCCTAGGATCAAGCCCTGCATCGGGCTTTCTGCTCAGCGGGGAGTCTACTTCCCCCTCTCTCTCTACCTGCCTCTCTGCCTACTTGTGCTCTCTGTCTCTCTGTCAAATAAAAAAAAAAAAAATCTTGAAAAAAAAATGCAACCCAAGATCCTTACTGCCTTCCCTCCAAACCCCTCACTCTACCTTTCTTGCCATTCCTCCAACACCCCAAGCACGGGCCTACCTCAGGGCCTTTGCACCTGCTCCCTCTACCCAGCTCACTCCTTCACATTCTTAGGGCCCCTGCTCAGGTGTCACTTTGTCGGAGATGCTCTCCCCCCCAACAATCATTCTCCACCCCCCCACCTGGCTTTATTTTTCTCTGGAACACCCAACCCCACCTGCCATATTACCTAGCTATGTATTCATTTATTTTCTGCTTCCCTGACGCTCCCCACTCCAGTGTTGGCTCTGTGAGGTCAGGCTTCTGGTTTTGTTCCTGCTGTATTCCCAGTATCTAGAACTTTCAAAATATATTTTTGAATGAATGTATGAATAAAGATACGATAGGAGGGGCGCCTGGGTGGCTCAGTGGGTTAAGCCTCTGCGTTTGGCTCAGGTCATGATCTCAATGTCCTGGGATCGAGTCCCGCATCGGGCTCTCTGCATGGTGGGTTGCCTGCTTTCTCCTCTCTCTCTGCCTGCCTCTCTGCCTACTTGTGATTTCTCTCTGTCAAATAAATAAAATCTTTAAAAAAAAAAAAAAGATACGATGAGAAAATGGCTTAGCGGTGCACCACAAGGAGCTTCCTAAGCCATCACCCCTGACTAGATAGGCCATTCCCTCTAACAGCCAATGATGCTGGACCAAAGTCCTTTCCCCCAAATTCATCAGCAGATAACTCTCCACTCCCTGCAAGGAAAGAGAAGCTTTACGTATTTTCCCCGTGCTTTTCCCTCTTGAGGGGTGGAAACTTGCAGTACTCTTCAGGAGCAGATGTTGTGGGAACAAAAAGCGCCCCGCAAATAGTGGGGGCCCATCAGCTACCCCCCCCTGGAGTCTTACCACATGCTAGGTGTCCTTCTAAGCACCCTGCGCTGTCCACACTGCTTTAACCCACAAAGCAGGCACTGGGACAAGCACGATGGTGACTCTGGCTTGCAGGTAAGGAAACCAAACCACTGCGTTACTTGCTTAAGGTCCTCTGGCGGAAAAATGGTAGAACCATAATTTGGGATCAGGCGGTCTGACTCCAGACCTGGGCGGTTAGACGTTACCCACCCTTATTGACTCAAAAGCACTTGCACAAATTACTGCAAGGGATACTAAGCCCCAGTGGTTCATATCAGGACGCCGAGGCTGTACACTGAACGTGCAGACCCCATCTGGAGCCCGTGCTGTCTCCAGCGGCAGCCCCCGCCCTGAGTACTCGGTGGAAAGAACACCCAAGGTCATGCTCAAGGGTCTGGGTGTTGTCTTCCTCTCCTACGGCTGCCCTAACTAATTGCCAAACACTGGGTGGCTTCAAGCGAGTGTATTCCCTCCCAGTTCTGGAGGCCAGAGCCTGGAACTGAAGTACCAGGAGAGCCGGACTCCCTCCGAAGGTTCGAGGGGGGGAATGCGGCGTGCCCCCCTCGAGCTCTCGTGGCCCCAGAGATTCCTCGGGTCATGACAGCATGTCCCCACCCTCTGCCTATGTCATGTCTCTCTCTTGTAAAAACACACCTGCCGTTGGATTTAGGGCCCATCCGAAATCCAGGCTGAGCTCATCTCGAGAGGTTTAGTACCTCAGCAAAGACTCTTTCCAAGTAAGTTCCCATTCACAGGTTCCAGGCTTCAGGACTTGGCCATGTCTCTTGCGGCGACACAATTCAACCGACTCTGGGTGTCTTATGTGTGACACATAAGTCACCTGCTGCCCTTGGGTCTCTAGTCCTCCCTGTCTCCTTATCTGGAGGCTGCTCCCAGATGGCATTTTTGGGTCATCCCCTTCCACTCCTTGGGGACCTCATGAAAATGTGTGGCCCTTCCCTGGCCCGGGGGTCAGCACGTGACCGACACTGGGTCACAGTCTCTCTGATTCGATAAACTGAATCCTGAGTGGCTTGACCAAGAAGGTGGCCAGAGCGCTCCGTCCGCAGCCCTGCCCTGCGGGAACCGTCCCCTGGAGACAGGCCTCCTTCCTTCTGCGGGGGGGTGGCTCGGCCCCCTGCCTGCTGCTACTCTGTCCCCTTGACTGACGACTTCTCCCCGGCAGCTGACACCTTTGCTGGAGAGGGTGAAGAGCTGCCACTCTCCCGAAATAGACGGTGACGCAGCGGATGGTAGACTGAGATTAATCTCTTGCCCGTTGCCAGCAAACAGGCCTGCAGCCAGAGGATCTCTGGGGCCCTCCCCCCGAGCCAGCGTTCCCCACCCAACCCCAGACCTGCCTAATCCACATCAACGACACGCTCTTCCAAGCACTTCTGTCATTAAAAAAAATTTTTTGTTGTTTTCCCAACTCCACTTAGGCAAAGCCTACGAATTCACTGAAAGAACAGAAATAAACAAAAAGGAGGAGGATAAAAGGACCCATACATACGTATTTAACACGCTGGCTTCTACCTTTCTCGATTTCTTCTGTGCGTCTACGGACAGATATCACCCAGGTAGAAATATACTCTGCCGCTCTGTTGGGTAAGCACACTGGGAACGTCTTTCCATCCGACCAAGGTCATTGCCAAACGTCTTATTGATCGATTGGCTGATTGATTTTTAAGCAGACTCCACACCCAGGGCAGAGCCCCAGGTGGGGCTTGAACTCACGACCCTGAGAGGGAGACCTGAGCTGAGATCAGGAGTCAGACGCTTAACCAACTGAGCCACCACCCAGGCGCTCCCGCCCCCCAAACATCATTTGTAAATTGCTGCAGGCACTGTACTGTGTAGCTGAGCCATGATTTCCTTCTGCAATCCCAGGGCACTTCCCGTTTTTTCCTTACTAGAAACAAGACCGCTATGGGCATCTGTATACACATTCTTAATTTTCTCCGCACAATGCATTCCCACAAGCCGAGGACCGTCCCTGCACTTGTGGCGACAATGGGTTTTGTTACTCGTTCATCTTGGCTGATCTCGTAAGCCATAAACGAGCGTAACTGCTGATGTAATGTGCATTTCTCTGACGACCAGTAGAGCTCAGTGTTGTATCATGGGCTCATGGGCCATTTGGAGTGGTTCTTCGGCAAATGGGCTGCCCAAAACTTGTACTAAACGCTTCAAGGTGTGAGAAAGCCCCAATGTCAAGGAGGGTTGGGGGGAGAGTGTGGCTGATTCTCTCCACCCAAACTAGCCAGAGCAACAGCTCCCAGGGAAGGAGCCTCCCCTCCCATCTCCTGGAGAAAGGACCAGCATGAAGGCCCTCCGGGGACCCCTGGGCATTCGTCCCACTGCTCATGACCAGAGCTCACCCTCCTATCACTCTCCTCTCCGACACTTTGGGTTCGTAGGGTTCCATGTGGGCCAGGAGCTGGCTTCCAGAACTCCAAACCCAAACGAGCAGGAGACAGAAAGAAGCAGCGCGTTCTTTCACAGGCCGGGTCAGACCTCCAGCCACGGCTTCCCGATCTCGCAGCCCTGTAGAAGGTTAGATCCAAAGGCATCCGCGCCTGTCACCCCACCGCCCATCTCCCTTTTATTGGACCTGCAGGTGCGGGTCCCGTGGCTCCTTGCTGCAGCCTCTTGGTGTCACAGAGGAAGACTTCGCGGGGAGGCACCCCTGCATGGACTGCAGGGGGGCGGGGTGCTGGGAACACCAGCTCTAATTTTCTATAGTGCTGGCCCTTGTTCTCCACCATACCTTTCATTAAATATGGGCTGCGGCATCAGGGGAAATTCCCAATTGTCCTCGCTGTCGCAGCCGCAGACACTTTGTCTGATTAAGTAATCAGCTCGTTTCCACCAGAGGAAGAAGCATCGCAGCACCAGGTCAAGGTCTCCTGTTTGCGACTGTCTCCACAGAGCATGTTCCGTAGAATGGGCGGCAGAGTGCAGTCGGTCCTACGCCAGGGTTGGGACTCTGCTATGCTACCCTCCAGCCTGACTGGCAGCCCTAGGCCTCAGGACACCCACATTAGTCACTGCACGAGGATAGAACTTCGACAGACTCACAGGGCAGTTTTCCCAGCCTGTCCTCCTCCTGGTAAGGAATGACAGGGATGATCACCGAGGGCTGAAAATCTTTCTCTGCGAAGGCGTGCACGCGTTTCCACTGCCACCAGCATCATCGTCAATGCTGTCACCTTGACTATCACCACATTATTACTTCCCCCACCTGTCCCATGTGCACCATCTCCACCCTGATGTCCCCCACCTGTCCTGGTTCCACCATCTCCACCATGATGTCCCCAAACTGTCCTGGTTCTATCATCTCCACCATGATGTCCCCCACCTGTCCTGGTTCCACCATCTCCACCACGATGTCCCCCACCTGTCCTGGTTCCACCATCTCCACCACGATGTCCCCCAGCTGTCCTGGTTCTATCATCTCCACTATGATGTCCCCCACCAATCCTGGTTCCATCATCTCCACCAAATGTCCCCCACCTGTCCCATGTGCACCATCTCCACCATGATGTCCCCAACCTGTCCTGGTTCCATCATCTTCATCATGATGTCCTCCACCTGTCCTGAGTTGTGGGATGTTTGGAAGTGACCACAGCGTCAGGGGTTGGAGGAAGGGACAGGGGTGTCATTAGAAACAACCTGGGCGGGCAGAGAAGCCCTCACCTTTATCTAAGGCTCTGTTTTCACATATGGGGAAACAGGAAACCAGGAAAGGCCAAAGGAACCCAGACACCTTGATTTTAGCCTGCAAGACCTGTTTTGAACTTCCGGCCCACACAACTGTAAGATCATAGATCTGTATGACTTTAAGGCCCTAATTTTGTGGGAATCTGTTATAGGAAACTAACACAGCCCCCAAGATCACACAGTGAGTCAGAGGCAGAGCCCCACCTGGGAATGGACCCTCAGTCCTGAGCACCCACAGCAGTATCACACAGACATATCGGATGCTCCGTGGGAGCCTCTGGAACTGGGGTCCTTGGAGAGGTGACGCGGACATAGATTTACGGCTGATAATAGTAACAGCTGGTGTTCATTAGGGGCTTTCGGTGTGCCGGGCGCTGTGCCAAGCTACGAATGTTATTGTCCATATTTTACACAAGGGACAACTGAAGCACAGAGAGGTTAGTTATCTGCCCAGGCTCACACAGCTAGTATATAGAAGAGCAGGGTTCAAGGGGTGGGGTCTCTAAATGCAAAGCCTGAGTTCTCAGACACTGTGCCACAATCCCGTCTGGTGACTGGCGAGCAATTTGAGGGTACGGCAGCGGCCTGGGACTGGGGAGGGGGGCTGGGCTAGACCTTTGTCTGCTTTTCATAGTTTGCTGCGTGGCTTTGGACAAGTCACCCGATCTCTCTGAGCCATAGTTTCCTATCTGGAAAGGCAGAAGGGTAAACTACATCACCCCATAAGCTGAGCTTGAGTTTTCTGGAGCGCGCCCTCCGAGAGAGCGGAGTATTCGTCCAGACCACTGTCCTGTCCTTCACGCTTGCAGCCGAACTTGTTTTCACGCGTGTTTCGTCTGCTCCGGTTTCTGCGAAGACACTCAGGTGATCTTTGGATTCAGGCCAGGTTCGGAATCCGGAAAGCTCCCTAACCAAGTCTGGTTCTGAGCCCAAAGCAGAGGCTCTGGACCCGAGAGGATGGGCTCGCCACGAGGGGACCCCGGTTTCCGATATGAGAGTTGAGAAGCCGCACAGTGGCCCGTGATGGAGATCCTGGAGCCAGTCTCTCCGGGTCACACCTCCACTCTGGCCGGTGACCCGGGCAGTGCTACATTAACCTGTCTGTGCCTTGGCTTTCTCACCTGTCCAATGGGGAGATGTTGGCTGGAAACGTCCTCCTTGGACGACACCAACAGCCCTAGAGCTCTGCCGTCCACTGGGTTAGCGCCTGGCCACGTGCTGACAAGGTCACATGTGTCCAGTCTGGACTGAGTTGTGCTGTAGGTGTCAAATAAACCCCAGACTGTGGAAACTCGGTGTGCAAACACAAGGGGAAAAGATCTCATGAATGACTTTTCCCTTGATGACAAGCTGAAAAAAATTAACCTTCCGGATCTGCTGGTTCAATAAAATATTAAAATTAATTTCATCTGTTCATTTGTGGCTCACTTTGTCTTTCCGGTGGGTGGGGCTGCCCTGGGCTGCTTAGCTCAGGGCCTGGAACATGGTCCCACACCCCGTTAATGAGCTACGGGAACAGCCTGCTGGAGGCAGGGAGCAGAGAACATCCGATCAAATAAACAAGAGCCTGATTTTACCTTTAGTGCTTGTTCCCCTTTCATCAAACGCAGCGGAGGGATTTGCTTTGACGTCATAAAATCCGACTGACGGCTGGACACCATTTTGGAGGCTACTGAACCCCAGCTCCTGGGGGTTTGCTGGTCATCCTTGGCGTTCCTTGGCCTGTGGACGCATCCCCTTGACCTCCGCCTTCTCCCTGTTGGCGTGGGTCCCAACTGGCCCTACTTATAAGGACATCAGTCCTACTGGTTTAGGGCCCACCCTTGTGCCTGTATCCTAAGTAATTACATCTGCAGTGACTTTTGTCTTAATCATGTTTTTGACTTTCTGTGTTTTATTTAGCTTTGACATCTTGGGGCCCCTCCCAGGGTCCGCCACTTCCTAGAGACAGTAATCAACCAGCTTGAAAGCACATTTTTGCTAAGAAATCCGTCCAGTCCCAGTCCACACCCCCATCCACCTTTTTCTGTCAGACTCTTGCAGTCTAGAATTCTCACCAGGGCCAGGGACTGAACACTAGGGGACCCCCACCCCAGCCCACAGCCTGCCCAAATTATTCAAACTAGCCAACCCCAAACCTGCCCAGCCTGCCTACCTTGCCCTTTCCTCCTGCAAAAACCACAATAAAGATTCTTGATTGCACTTTCCCGTCGGTCCCTCTGTCCCCTGACTCTCCTTGGTGTCTCCCTGCTTGGTGCACACTTCTTCTTTCTAGAGATCTGTGAGTATTAAACATCTTCCTTCATACAGTCATTTCTGTGTCTGTATGTCTCACCACGTCTGATTAAAACAAACCCCAGCTACATTTAAAATAACCCTATCGTCAAATAAGGTCATAATCTGAAGTATGAGGGGTTGAGATATGAAGTCATCATATCTGAGTACGTATGATTTTGGGAAGATATCATTTAACCCGTAGCATCCCCCTGCCATTCATCATTCCTCACTCGAGTCTTTAAAAGCTCCTCAAGTCCGGGTCCCCGCCAGCGAGCACGGCCCACCCAAGCCCACCCAAACCCGGGTATTTGAAGGGAGTCCAACAAAGGGGCTATTTATAAGGCGTGGACTGGTCTTCAGAAGTCAACAAAGTCAGTGCAGTCCCCAGAGCTCTACCACAGGAGAGGGGCAGCCTTCCCTGAAGGTATAAGGGGAGTGGGCGGTTATCCGAACCTGGAGAAGCAGGAAGACAGAGCCCTGGCTAATGTAGATGTGTACACCTATTTGTCTCTCGCGGGTCATATTAATAAAGGTAAGGTCGGGGAGGGGGAACATAATACTTAGGCATTGTACCAACACAGAAGAGCACATGGAAGAAAAGGAAGAAGTGAAAAACTCTATGCCGTTCTGGAAAAGGCCAACCATGGAGACAGTAAAAAGGTTAGAGTTTCCCAGAGAGGGGGTTCAGGAGGGATGGGACAGGTGGAGCACAGGACATTCTTAGGACAGTAAAATTACCTGTATGATACCAAGATGGTGGATGCCCAACACTATCCACCTGTCCAAACTATCTGTACATCACCAAGAGGAAACCCTAGCATAAATTGTGGGCTTTCGTTAACAATAACGTAATACTATCAATGCTGGTTCCTCAATTGTAACAAATGGACCACACTAAGGCAAGGGTCAGTAATAGGGGAACTGAGGATGAGGGGGTCTATGGGCACTCTCTGCATTGTCTGCTTAATTTTCCAGAAACCTAACACTGCTCTAAAGAGTAGCCTATTATTATTATTTTTTTAATAAGACCACTCTTTCAGCCAGAGAAAATCATCAGTGCACTTGACTGCCTGCCCTTTCCAGTCATTTTTCTTTTTCCTTTTTTTAAAAAGATTTATTTATTTATTTGACAGACAGAGACACAGCGAGAGAGGAAACACAAGCAAGGGGAGTGGGAGAGGGAGAAGCAGACTTCCCACTGAGCAGGGAGTCCGATGTAGGGCTCGATCCCAGAACCCTGGGATCATGACCTGAGCCGAAGGCAGACGCTTAACCATCTGAGCCTCCCAGGTGCCCCCCAGTCATTATTCTATGGGGCTCAGTTCTTTTTCCTGACCTCCTAGGGGGCTCCCTGCAAACCTCCCCAGCCTCCCCCCTGAACTGGAGGGCTTCGGAGCTTCCTTCCTCCCCTCACCACCTCCTCCCTGTGCTCCTTGCTTCTGTCCCCACTAATGAACATTAAAGCCGACGTTTTCCCCATCATCTAACAGTTCATGTGACCTGCAATGTCCACCCTCTCCCTCCCATGTCCCATCAAGGGAGTAGAGAGAGTGTTGGCCTCCCACTGCTGTTCTGCCGTTCTTGCCACGTGACTATCCAGGAGCCCGAAGACCCATAAACCACCATCTTGTAATTTTATGGGTTGACAATGGTCCTTCTCTTGCAAGGGCTCCCCATCTCCCTCTAAAGCTCCTTTATGTCAGTATTTCTCTGCTCACTGGGGGGTGACAGGCGAGGAACCCGAAGCCCAGAAAAGCTAGTGACCTGCCCAAGTCAAGAAGTGGCCGCAGAACCAGGATGTCCTCGACCCTTGGCTCTAAGCTCCTAACCCCTCAATGCGACCATGGGCAGCTTTCATTTCCGGTGCAGATAATCCCTTATGATGGTTATGTTTAAAATAAATATCCTGGGGCGTCATGGGTGGCTCAGTGGGTTAAGCCTCTGCCTTCGGCTCAGGTCATGATCTCAGGGTCCTGGGATCGAGTCCCGCATGGGGCGCTCTGCTCCGCAGGGAGCCTGCTTCCTCCTCTCTCTCTGCCTGCCTCTCTGCCTACTTGTGATCTCTGTCTCTCTAATAAATTAATAAAATCTTTAAAAAATAAAAATAAAACAGATATCATCTCACTGGTGTCTTATGAAAAAGCAAGGCTATTCTAATACCTGGGGGGAGGGGCGCAGATTTTCTCTTGATATGAAGCAGCAGAAGGGGACATACTCGTGCATCTCCTTATTTAAAAGACAGCTGCTGGGGCGCCTGGGTGGCTCAGTGGTTTAAGCCGCTGCCTTCGGCTCAGGTCATGATCCCAGGGTCCTGGGATCGAGTCCCACATCAGGCTCTCTGCTCAGCCGGGAGCCTGCTTCCTCCTCTCTCTCTCTCTGCCTGCCTCTCTGCCTACTTGTGATCTCTCTCTGTCAAATAAATAAATAAAATCTTAAAAAAAAAAAAAAAAAAAAAGACAGCTGCTGGTGGGTAGGACCTGTGCCACGAGAGCCCACCCCAGAGACTCTTGCCAGGAGCTGGGGGCTTTGGGCGTCTCACCCCATGACCCCATAAGGAGGCTGGCTCAGGAGGGTGCAAAATCAGCCAAAATCGGAGCTAGAAGGAGTCTTCACCGTCATCTAGCCCAGGGGCCAAAACTTGGAAGCCAGCAGGAGGGACACAGCCACCAACACATTTTAGGAAGCTTGGCCGGCACGGTGCTCTGGAATGTTCCTCATGTGTACGTGCTCTCGGGTCTGCTCCCACACACACTTCTCCCATGACTCCCACCTGTCGCCCCAAGGGGCATCTGAGGTGATCCAGGGCAACTCACGGAGGGACGAGACCCGCAGGCTCTGCTGCTAGCTATGGACGGAGCCGGGACGAGGACCCCGATTCCTGCCTCTTTGATTTGGGTTCACCTCTGAGAATCTTCCCTTTAATCTCAAGGGGCCCGCAGCTCCCTCGAGGTCCTGACTCATGCTCTTGGCACTTCTCCCATAACCAGCCCCGAGGATGGGAGAGATGGGGTCAGGTGGTGCCTGATCTGCAGCCTCTAAAGCACAGGGACCAGGCTGCGAGCCAGCAGCGAACACACGGTCCCCGTCTATGTGGATCTTCGGACACTTGGGGTCTGACCGTCAGTGCTGAAACCCAGTGGGACCTGTGAGGCTGTGCGCGTAGCTGGGCTGTTCATCTGCACATCTGTGATTTGAATAAAGAGACAAAAGTAGCTTCTGGGTGCCTCGGTGGCGGAAATTGCACTCTGAGCTTCTTCATATGACATCCCTTAGGTCAAAGGGCAGATGCTATCTCCTGTACTGGACCGAGGGGACACGGGGGCCTAGGAACGTTAGGGGACGTATCTGCCATCAGACAGTTCACTGGAAGCAAAGCCATGGTCACGGACGCCTTGTGGCGGCCTGCCCAACCGCCTCCCTGAACTCTGCCCCATGCCCCGGTCCCTGTGAACATGTCACCGCAGCCATCCGCTCCCCTGCCCGCACCGAGAGGGGTGCAGCCGAGCCAGACGCAGCCTCCTCCCTGGACCCAGAAACTGGGACCAACAGAGCCGGTGTCCCCGGGCCTCAGTGGGTCTCCTGGATGGAGCAGCGTGGTTTTGCCATGCGCGTGCGAACGTAGAGAAGGTCCATCAAAGCGTGGAGAGGAGAATGAAGAAGTGTGAGAGGCAGAGGGGAGAGCATGGGAGAGGCTCTGCGTGCCCCGTGGCCTCCCAGGAGGCCTCACCCGTGCTACGCCCTGGGGCTCAAAGGTTCAGGACTGAGGCTTCCTGGAGACACCCCACAGCCTTACCAGAAACCCTTCTGTCTGCTTTTGCCCGTTGAAGCTGGTTTCTCATTCAGCGGGGTGAACTGTGATCTGTGGCCTTGGTGACCTGAACTCTGTTCACCAGCCACTCAGCGTGCACCTTGCTGGGCAGAGAATTCGAGCACACCGGACCCCCCTCCCCCAGGACGCCCAGATGGCTGCCCCTTCCTCTTGCCCGCAGTGCCCCAGGAGAGGGGCAGGCACTGCCGGCTCCCTCCCTCCTCCACAGCGGAGAGTCTGGGGCTCGGGGGGCTGTGGGGTTTGGCCAGGATCACACAGATCTGGAAAAGAAGCCCAGAGAACCTTCCTGCCAGGCCTCCACCTCTGCTGGGAAATGTTCTGGGTATCCTTTGCCGACTACAGCTGGAGAGGGCTATTTGCTGAGGACAAAAGTCGAGGATGGTGATCATGGCCTGTGCCCCAGGGCCTCTGTGCCAGAGGCCTTGGGGGTGCGTCCACAGCCTCACCGAGCGCCTTCCACACTGGGTGTGGCCCCAGGGGCTGGGGACACAGCAGCGAGCAGGCTGATCTCTGGGAGCGTGTGTTTCTGCAGGGACACGGATATCTTGTGGACAAGGGAATGTGGCCCTCAGTGAGTGCTATGACATAAATTCCACCAAGAGGAGTTAGGGGCAAGGCGGGACTGCCCAGGCAGGTCACCAGGCGGGACACCAGGCAGGGTGGTCAGGGAAGGCCTCTCGGAGGTGGGGACTTCTGAGTGGGGGCCTGACGGAGACTGCGTGGCTGTCCACTGGAGAAGGAAATGTCCTAGTGGGAGAGAGAGCTGTAGGTTCGGAGGTCCTGGCTGGACACTGGCACTTGGCGTGTTCCGGGGACAGACGGGGGTCCGTGTGGCCGGGGGGTGGGGGCTGAGTGGGCAGGGATGGACGAGGAAGTGGGGGAGGGCTTGTGGGACGTGAGAGGGAGCTGGCTTCGTACCTGCAGTGGAAGCCATCAGAAGGTTTCCAAACATGCCATACACCGTACCAGCCTCTGGGGACTGAAGGACGAAAAAGCCTCCAAACAGGCTTGACAGACCTGAGAACCGGCCATATCATGTCGTGGTCATAGAGATATATGGGATCCAGTGAGGTCACTCAGGAAAGCCTCCCCACCTGGCCTTGGGGGCCCAGAGGGTTGGAGGTTGGAAGGCTAAGTGGAAACCAGAAAGGTAAAGAAGTAAAGTAGGGATGGGGAGGGAGGGCAGGAAGGAAGAATCCAGGCACCTATAACGGCCGGGGCAGAGGGCTGAGGGCAGGAGCCCAGGACAGCGCCCCAGGACTGCATCACGCACCCAGGACAGACATGTCCTCATGACATGTCCAGGTCCTCATGACAACCCACAGATGTATCCACGGCTCCTCCTCCCAGGTCATTGACACTACCAGCCTGGAGTGACCAGGCCTGCCCAGCCCAGCCTTCCAAACCACACAGAATACCACAGGATTCTGGGAGAACGGAAACTGGATGGCCCCTGGCTGTGGGGCCTCGTGCTCTGGGGCTGTGAGTCACCCGGCCACCCGTCAGCCTTAGCTAACAGTGACACGGGCCTCTGCAAAACAGATCCCCGGCTGCATCCCCCGGGCTGCCCTGGATGGGCAGGAAGTGGGTCCACTGGCCCCCGTCACCCAGCAACAAGGCCGCCTTTTGGGTTAACTGACAGAATGGCACAAGCATGTGACATTTTCAGAGAGATCCAGTGTTTGGGACGGAGTCGCAGGACTCGGCTGGGCTCCCCTGGAGCCGACAAGACAAGGCGAGGTTGCCTTAGGTCACGTTCACGGCTCACTTTCCACCGGGACTCCAGAGCCTGGGGCCCGCCAAAGCCAACACTCAGCCCGGACACCGGTAATAATGGGAAAGGTGACACCCTGTGACTCCACTCTAATTAAGAGACGAGTTAAAAACGCGTTAGCTTGTGCACGCAGGAGGGGTACAGACCTGTCAAAGGCACGAGAGAGGCCACGTGCAAGAGGGCATAAGACCCCAGTCCGCCTCTGCTGCCAACATGATTTTCTCAGGCGTATAAACACACCCTAAACATACACCCGACCAGTCAGACGCAAGCAATAAGATGTCACTGTTTCGCCTCCCAAACAGAAAACATGTTTCCAGATACTAACACACCACACCGGGAAAGAGATGGCGAGACAGGTCTTCCCCTTTGCCAATGGCACCAGCTGCCCGGGGTGCAGTTGGGCAAACATGTTTCTAGGGGTTTAAAATAATCATCGACCCTCACCCCACGGGTCCACTTCAAAGAATTCACCTCAGAGAAATAAAATACCAAGAGGCACCCCCAAGCTTTACACGTGGGATGTTTGGTTTAGCATTGTTTATGCACAAAAAAAAAAAAAAGGGAAAACAAGCCCCATTTCCAACAACAGGAGGGTTCAACGAAGAGATCCAGAAAATGATGTATTACGTGGCCATGAAAGGTTACGTTTTCAAAGAACTGTAATGGCAGGAAATTCTTGCAGCTCAATAAGAGAAAAAAAAATCAGTGATGAGATCTACAGTACCACAGCAATTTGTTCAAAAATGTACATGCACGTAAGAATAAAACCGGAATAAAATACAGCGAAGCTTTAAGAGCAGTGGGATTCGGGGTAGTTTCTGTTTCCTTCACGATACTTCTCTACGTATCCCACATATACAAGGAGACTGTTACATTAAAATTAGGGAAATAAAACTGCTTTGATTTCTAAAGGGAAAGAAATAGAGTCACCTGGGAGTCACCTGGGAGAAAGGACCCGTGTTACCTCCCGCAAGCATGAGCGCTGGTCCCTTCGGCTGGAATACTGGTTACTTGGCGGTATGACAAGATGACCCCACTCATCTGACTCATCTGACCCCACTCATAAGCCAGGCCCTCATCGTGTCGGATATGAGAAAACGAAGTGGGGTTACTGGCGAGTGGGGGCAGCTCCCCCAGTGAGCGGTCAGTCGGGCCGGGAAGAAGGGGTTCGTCATGGAAGTCAATCAGGACCCTTGCTGCCAGGACACCCCTTCTTAGTGAGGGGTTCAGGAACCCACCGGGGTTGAGCCTTCAAATGCTTGAGTGCTCCAGGCCCTCTATTGGACCTTCTCTAGGAGGCTGTTCCCTAAGGGGCCAGGGTTACAGACCCAAAGCATGAGCTGTGGCCCCCCGTCCCTCCTTCCCGGCCCCCAGCCCATCGCTCCTCATAGCTACATGTGTCCAGGTCTTGGGGTGCAAGATGAGGTCAGGTCTGTTCGGTGGTACCGCGGGCTGTGACCTGCAGGCCACATGCATCGTGGTTAGAGACGGAAGGGAAGGAAGGTGCCTGGGCAGTTGGGCCTCCCACTTTGGAACTGGCACACGCCTCCCCTGTGACCCACTCTCGGGCGTGATGCAGGCTGTCACCTGGGTCGCCAGCTCGCTCTGTGCACCTCCAAAGCCGAGCACAGAGGCAGCCTCACCTTGCCTGGTGCTATGGTTTCTCAAACCCAGTAGCCACTCCTTGTGGCTCCCGGAGCGACACTGGGGGTGGGTGAGATGTCCCGCGAGCCCAGAGCCCAGAGTGCCCTGCCCTCACCCTGCTGAACCAAGACACAGCCTCCTAGATTCCAGCACAGGGGCCTCTAGAGGGACCTGGCCTCCCCAGGCCCCCAACTTTCCAATCCTTAATATGATGACCATATTCCCTTCCCTTGAAACCAGACAATTTTAGAGTTAGAAGGAGCCTTGGAATCCTCCTACCCACACTCCTTGGCTCGTCAAAATAAAAAAAAATCTCAGAGATGTTTCTCTTGGTTCAGCTTCTGAACCAGGAAAAGACCTTGGGTTTCTAGAGATGAACCAAAAGGCCCTCTCACCTCCAAGCAGTTCTCAAGCTTCAAGGTACACTGCAAGCCCAGGGTGGGGGCCGGGGGGCGGGACTAAAAATGCAGACCCTGGGGGTGGGGGGGCGCCTGGGTGGTTCAGTGGGCTAAAGCCTCTGCCTTCAGCTCAGGCCGTGATCCCAGGGTCCTGGAATCAACTCCCGTTGGGCTCTCTGCTCAGCAGAGAGCCTGCTTCCCTTCCTCTCTCTCTGCCTGCCTCTCAGCCTACTTGTGATCTCTGTCTGTCAAATAAATAAATAAAATCTTTAGAAATGCAGACCCTGGGCCTCACCCCCCAGGCACCCATTCAGTAGGCCTTGGGGGGGGGGGGGCACAAGAATCTGCATTTCAACCAAGTTCCTGTGTGTTTTCATTCCCCATCCACCTCCCTGGGCTCCTATAAGGAAACTGGGTACTAGGCCTGCAGGGAAAAGCTTTAAAGCGCAAGGGTGTTACCCAGCTGTTCTCCATCTCCCCCAGACACTCCCCACCCTCTCCCCCTCTACCCCACGGCTCACCTGAGTGATTTCCAAGGGCCCTTGCTTCCAAGTCTGGAGTCCTCCCTACTTAAAGAGAGATGGTCACTGTTGCAAATTGCCTGGGATCCACCATCTCGCGGGAGAACCACCAGCCCGGGTGAAGGATCTGGGGCTGGAGGAGGTCGGCCAGCTGCGACCCAGGGCAATCGGAGATTGGGAGGGGGCAGCGTTGGGGACAGCCTCACCCTCCCTCCTGATCTATCAGAAAGAATTAGGTGTAGGGTCAGACACTCCTGAGTGCACTCATCTCAGCCACTGACTTCATGACCCCGTGACCTTGTGCAAACCACTTCCCTTCTTTGCACCTTGGTGGATAAACGGTGGGTTAAGTTACCTGCCAGTGGGTTAAGTTACCTGCCAGGCACAGTTGAAAGAAAGGGGATGGCACCTGTCCATTACCAAGTGACATCCATTGCCAGGTCAGGCCGCCAGGTAAAATACAGGATGGCATATTTATATGCTGAATTTCAGAACATGGCAAATAATTTTGTGTGTAAGTATATCCCAAATATTGCATGGGACATACTTATACTAAAATAGGATTCGGTGTTTACCCGAAATTCAGAGTTAACTGGGCATCCTGGGGGGGTTTCCTAGTTTGCTTTCTTATTTTAGGTTTGTCTGCTTTGTTTGGTGCTAAGTTGGCTGAGGGGCATTTCGGCAGGCATCCCCTCGGCCTCTTCCTTCAGCCCCAGCACCAGTGGGACAGATCCTCCCGAGTCCCCAGACCCGGCCCTGCTCAGCCCCCAAACGAGCCTGGATGGAGGGGATCTGTTGCCTCCAAGGCATCCCTTCCTCCCCACCGGGGTGTGCTCCGTGACGGTGTGCTCCCATCAGCACGGTGACCACACAGGAGGCTCGCCTGGCAGACGAAGGCATTTCTGTAACTGTCAGAGCCAGTCAAGGTCACTTGCTCTGCTCCGTTCTGCTTCTCTGGGGGAGGAGGGAATGGGGAGGCAAGGACAAGGCAACCAGGACAGGATCTCTTTGCTTCTGCCTTTGAGTCCCCTCTCCTGGGAGACGCAGGGCACTTGCCCAGAAAACCCTGGAACTTAGGCTTCATGGAGCCCCATTTTCCTTGGCAGGAAGTGGGTGGCCCATGGTAGGGGGGGAACCTGTGTCCCCCAGCTGTTGTTAACAGGCCTTCCTGTTAGAACAGGATAGTAACAACCGCACTAACACTTAGATCGTGCTGCTCTGTGTCAGGCACTATTCTAAGAACTTCATAAACGATACATTTTTAACCCTCCCAATAACCCTAGGAGGGGGGCACCAGCATCATCTCCATTTCACAGATGAGGAAATGGGGGTGCGGAGGGGTCACAGAGCTAGCAAGAGGTCGAGGCAGGATTTGAACCGAGGCTGGGCCCTCACCCACTTTGCCCGGCGCCTCTGGGAAGATAGAAGGAGCCAAGGCAGGAGGAGGAGGGAAGGGACGGCGGGGACGGGCGTCTAGCAAGCACCGAGGCTGTGCTAAGCAATCCCACACCCCTGACGAAGCTGATCTCATTCAAACCTCACCGCAAACAAGGTGTGGGATACTGTTACGGCATGTTGACGTCGGAGGGAAACTGAGGCTCAGAGAGAAACTCAGCTGTCTTGCATCAAGGCCCGCGCTCATCCCCTCGCTGCCCACCCGGCTCTGGTTCATGGTTCTCTGGACACTGCTCTGGCCACACGCATGGCAGCCCACAGTGAGGCCACGGCTGTTCTTGGCACACACATACCCCAACCCCCCATGAAGTGCCTCACGTCCTCATGCTCCCTTCTCGCTGCCTCCATCTCTCCCCACTGAACCAGACCAACCCTCAACCAGGGCCAGGACACTGGTCCTTGCTCTGAGCCTGTCCATTCTTTCCCCCAGCCACACATCCCCACCAGGTGTCCCCTTTTCTTCCCTCTATCATGGGCCGGCCGTATGAGGAACAATATCCTACAGTCTCACTGTTCTCTGCGTTCACCCGGGTTAGCTGGTTTTGATCCTGACAACCACCGGGTCAGACGGACCACCTGGCATTACCCATGTCCTAATGTCATACAGGAGGAAGATGGGGCTCGGAAAAGTTAAGGGTCCTGGCCAGACTCAGCCAGGCTTTCCACCAGGACACAAACCTCTGTCTTCTGACTCTACGACCAGGACTGTGTAGGGATCTCAGAAGTCAACCAAAGCATTTTAGAGATGAGGAGTCAGAAACCCAGACAGGACATGCGGCCTGTTCAAGGTCATAGCCATCCATCCGTGGCAGAACTGAGAAGGAGGCCTGCAGCTTTGAACCCTACAGCACCTTGCCCTCCCGCGATTACACAGGGAACCAACGAGACCCACTCAACTAATGACGGGTTAATGATGCCCATTCCACCCAAAAGCAAAGGCAGGAGAGTTCAGAACTAAGGCATACCCCCTTCCACGATGAGGTTTTTATCTGGACATTCCTGTCTCCAGGACAGTCTTCTAGTGGAGCAGGCAGGTGAATGAGGGCAGGTCAGACAGATCTTTTTAGGACTTGCTCCCCTGGTAGAGGCAGGCCGGGCTGAAAATGCCAGTTCAGGGGCCTGCGTCTGCTGGGGAGTGATGGCCCTGATGCCTGGGGTTCATGCTTAGTAAAGTATGGAGTGAACAAGGGACCACAGGAATTCAGGGCATAGATGAGCAACATCCTCGAAATCCAGGAGGTGGAAAAAATATATACCAAAGTTAAATCCACATCTATGTCGCTTCTTATAACGTGTGCCTTACAGCTCTGGGTCCTATTCTATCAAACCTTTGGGGGCAAGATTACTTGGGACTGAGGCTCACACGCCTACCCCTGGAAGCCTGGGATCCACGGGACGGTATGGACATTCTGCCTGCTCCCCATCCTGGGGCTCATCTCTATGGATGCTGGGGTACCCTCTTCTCGGCTCAGCCTCTGCTTCCCTCTGCTGGGCTTTCCATGGCCCCTTGACGGATGTGCCCTCTGTGTTTCCATCTGCCAAAGGGATCTGTACGTCCATCCGTGTCACCACTGGAAAAGCATACCAGGAAAGCAAAGGGTTGCACCAGTCTGCTAAGGTTTTCGTGTTCAGCTTTTCCCATCCGGGCTGAAAAACCACAGAGCTGCAAATCTTGACTGCATCACCGGCTTTTAGCGGGCTGGGAGTATTCCTCACCAGAAATACTTCTCATCGCTTTTGAATGGAAGAGCAAACCCGGGAGCTCAGAAACAGACCTGCTCGGGCTCTGGAAGCTACTGGAGAGCCCCTAGAATTGGCTGGATCCTTCGATGTTCCGTGTAGCGAGAATAGCGCTCGGCCTTTCCCACACAGGAGGGTGCCTTCCACTTAGGAGGGGCCCATAAATAACCTGCACCCACCAGTCCTGGGACCCAAAGCCCGGTGAGTTGGTCTCAGACATGGGTAACAGAAAAAAGGGAGGTCCCTAACTTCGGAAACTGAGTTGCTGGAGAAACAGGTGGAGAAGCATGGCATCAGGGCTCAGAAACTCCAGAGAATCCAGATGTGAGCCTCCCCACCCACTTTTCCTGGCGGACTCCCAGGCAAAGTTCAGCCTGGGAATCTGTCAGGCATATACCCGAGCGACTGTCCTGGGGCAGTTTCTCCCATGCAACGGAGCTGGGCTCGAAGGCCTGACTCAAGACCCCTGCCCCACCCCCACCCCCCCCCCCCCCCCCCCGTGCTCCCTGCTCCTCCCACCCTCCCATCCCCAGCCCGGTGTGCAGCCCAGCCTGCCTGCAGGCTCACCTTTTGGCAGCTTGGACGCGTTGTCCTGGATCCAGGAGAAGAGGTGCGCAAAGTCGCAGTCGCAGAGCCAGGGGTTCCCGTCCAGGCGCAGGGTGCGCAGCGCGGGCAGCGCGGCCAGGGCGGCCACGTTGAGGCTGCGCAGATTGTTGTCGTTGAGTTCCAGCACCTGCAGCGACTCCAGGGTCTCGAAGGCGTCCTGGTGCACGCCCGCCAGCTTGTTGTTGGCCAGGCTCAGCTTGACCAGCCTCCCGGCCGAGCGGAAGGCGCCAGCGCCCAGCTGGGTCAGGTTGTTGTAGCTGAGGTCCAGGAAGGCCAGCTTGGCGGAGCCGCTGAACGTGCCCTCCTCCAGCGAGCGCAGCGAGTTATTCCTGAAGTCCAGGTACACCAGGTCGCCGTAGAAAATGAAGAAGTCCTCGGGGATGTGCTGGATGCGGTTGCCGGCCACCAGCAGCTTGCGCACGTCCAGGGGGAAAGGGTCGGGCACGCTGGGCAGCCCGCGGTCGCGGCAGTCCACGGTGTGCGGGTCCGTGCAGGCGCAGCCCGCGGGGCACGCGTGTCCGGGCCGGAGCAGCAGCAGCAGCAGCAGGAGGATGCAGAGCTCGAGCGCGGCGGCGGCGGCGCGGCCGGCGGGGGCGCGGGGGGCGGCGCGGGGGCGCATGGCCGGGGGGGACCGGAGCGAGCCGAGGCGACTCGGACTTGGCTCTCGGGGCGAACCCTGGCGCGGGGCGGCGCGCGGGGTCCCGGCGGCCAGGCGCTGGGAGCTGGAAGGCGGCCGGGGAGGGCGTGCGCCCGGGCGCGCGGGGGCGAGCGAGCGCGAGGCGCACGGACTCGGGGAGTCCGGGGCTGCAGGGACCGAGACGGGAGAGTCGGGGAGGGAGGGGCGAGGACTGGCGAAGGACTTACCCGGACAGGAAATTAACCCGCTGGAAAATCCCAGGGAGAGGCGGGGAGCTATAGAGGTGGCCGAGTGGCCGGCGCCAAAGCGGCCCCACCCGGACAGCTTTTTTCTGAGACCGGGTAATAAGACCTGTCGCGCGGACTTGGCCAGGAGCGCTCAACGACGAAGTTCGGTTACCGAGCGCCCCCCAGCCCAGCGATTTCCAGAGGGCGTGTTGCGGGCCTGTGCCCCGCACCCCGGCGCCCTCCTGGAGCCAAGGAGCGCTCCCGGTGCGCCAACCCCACTGCCAAAGGGAACGCGACCTGGGTCCCTCTGGCTCTGTGCCCCGGGCAATCCCGGCGGGCTCTAGAGCCTCTGAACTAGGGTTGGGCGGAGCTCCTGAGTGGCTCATTTTCCCCTTCTCACTCCCCCCACCCGCACTTGACCCATCTCAGCGAGGCACTAGGGGTCAAGTGAGGCAGGCAGCTGTGGCCTGAAGGAAGCCAGGGCTTGTCAGCACTTTCCATGCTGGCTGGAGCCTGTCAGGAACCGGAATCCCCCCTGGCAGGATTAGGCCTGGCTGCGGGTCTACCAGAGGCCCAAGGGAGAGGCACTGGGGGGGTTGGGGGGGTGGGGGGAGACAGGGGTCTGGCTCCCAGTGGTGAGGCTTCACTTCCAGGGCCTCCACCTCTTGGGACTCCCTGTGTCCCATCTGTGGAATGGGAAAGGGTAGTAAGTAAGATACTGGCAGATTTCCCTCCGGAGAACACTGCGCTCAAGCCGAACTCCTCCCCCCACCCCCCACCCCCCAGCTCCTTTAAAAATGGTTGAGAGGTCCCCACAGAGCCACCAAGAGTTTGCCCTGCTGCTGGCTATTTTGGTCGAAATACCGTGGAATTGATAAGCTCCCGTGGAACCAAAATAACCCAAGGAACAGCTGTTGGGCAGCGGGCCCCCAGAGACCCTGCCCTGGTCCCTGTGGCCCCCCACACAGATGGGTGGAGGCTCAGATTCTAAAACCATAAGAGCTAAGCCCCAGCCTTTTTCCAAAGGTACATGCAGGCTCGATGCCTTCCGACGGATCAAAAACCTGAGCCTCTGGGTGGGAGCCAACAGCTCAACAGAGGACAAGTGTTTGCAGAAGAGCCGGGTGGGGGGTGGGGAGGAGAGTGGGCGGAGAGTTCCAGGGCACAGCTCCTGGGGTCCTGCAGCCCTTTTCTTGCTTCTACTCTGAGCCGCCATGCCAGACCCTCGGAATCCTCTTTCCGTGCCCCTACTATCCCAGGGTCCCCGCTTGCCTTTGTCATCCCCAGGTGCAGAGGATCCACCCCCGCTCTGGCATCATCCCCTTGAAGAGGCAGATGTGGGGGGCGCTGGTGGGGGGGATCGTCTCAGTCCTCCTAGAGTGGGTGAGCGTGCCCCAGGCTGCATACGTGATGGTGATGTATGACTGCAGTCTCAGACAAAGCCCAGGCAGGTGGCAGAATTAAAAGGTCCCCCTGCTGCAACTCTCCAGGAATGCCCTGAACCCCTCTGGGACACTCTCCGCCTTTCCAGTCCCAGGCTGGGTGTCGGCTGCTCACTCCAGTACCTAGGAGAGCCCTTTTATCCCTGGCTTGGGCCCTCAGCATCACGCACGCATCAGCATGCCCTCAGCATGGCATCTGTGTTTGACTGGGCTCCCAGCTCACACGTGTGGACCCGTGCCCCGTGTGCCTCCGTGGGCACCAGCCCTTCCTGCCAAGGCGTCTGGCTGGCTGCGGCCCTGGCCTGGGAGGCGGGCTCCTGACCTGGTCCTGGCCCCACCGCTAGTCACAGAAGCTTTCACGAGCCACCTGATCTCCCCTGGGAAACATTTCTTAGCCTGGGGTCCCTGGGCCCCTTGGTGATGAACACTTTTCAGAATTTAAAAAAAAAAAAAAAATCAAGTGAAACCGGACCGTTACCTGCAAGGAGGGCCACCCAGAGTAAATGCTGCAGTTCTTGGTGACAGACTTGAGGGTAGCCCTGATTCTTTGGTGCTGTGCAGAAGCTGGCACTCACGGATGTGGCTTTGATTAATGAAAACGAGGGGCGCCTGGGTGGCTCAGTGGGTTGGGCCTCTGCCTTCGGCTCGGGTCGTGGTTTCAGGGTCCTGGGATGGAGCCCCGCATCGGGCTCTCTGCTCGGCGGGGAGCCTGCTTCCTCCTCTCTCTCTGCCTGCCTCTCTGCCTACTTGTGATCTCTGTCTGTCAAATAAATAAATAAATAATAAAATCTTTGATTAATGAAAACGGAGACGCGTTTCTACGTAATAAATGCAAAGGGTTTAGCTAGGGCTTTCAAAACGGGGGTGCTTGGTGGTAAAGTAAGGAAAGGGGCTTCTGCTAATGAAACTGTTGAGAAACACCACTCCTGGCCTGGATCTTTCTCATCTTGGAACTTGGGAGAAAATACTGGCTCTCCCCTCTTCCACAGACTACGTAGGGCCCACGTGGGGAAATACCGGTAGGAAACATGATCTGAAGAGCATTTAGAGAAACTGCTTATAAAGGTGGCCCGGGGCGCCTGGGTGGCTCAGTGGATTAAGCCGCTGCCTTTGGCTCAGGTCATGATCTCAGGGTCCTGGGATCGAGCCCCACATCGGGCTCTCTGCTCCGTGGGGAGCCTGCTTCCTCCTCTCTCTCTCTGCCTGCATCTCTGCTTACTTGTGATCTCTCTCTCTGTCAAATAAATAAAATAAAATCTTTTAAAAAATAAAATCTTTTAAAAGTGGCCCTAAGTCCTGTTATGGCAAGAACGACTTGTTTCTTGCTTTGAGTGTCCCCCAAAGTCCCTCAAATATAAATCTAAGCATTTTTCATTAATATCAGCAGGAGAAGACTCAGTTGGGGTTCATGGGGAGCAGGGAGGGGCCCCGATGTTCCAGGACTCCTCTCCCTTGGGAAAATGCAAACTTTGTCACCTCTGATTTTCCCCAGGCAAGGAAAACATAGCTCTGACCTCAGCAAGGTCACACCATGAGTCAGTGATAGTGCTGGAAATAGAACACAGGCATCCTGACTCCCCAGCTGCTCCAATCACCCTGCTCCCCCCCCCCACCCCCAGGAAGGGGGCCTCTTACAGCCGGATGGGAAAATGTCGCAGGTGACAGGGACAGACCTTCAGAGACTGTGTGTCAGACCTTCTTTGTGATTCCTGTTCAAGAGGCTCAGAACCTGGTGTGGCAAATACCCAAGGTATTCTGATGTTTTCAAAACCCCGGGGTCACACCTTCCCCAACTGGCCAAGCAGAGCTCCCCACTCCCCCGGTGTTCCCCAAGCTATAGCTACGTGGCCCTTCTTGTCTTGTTTCATAAGCGGCATGTCTGTCTCCCTGGGAAGTTGGGTTTTGGGAAGCTACGTGGACAGTGGCCCCCAGAAAATCCCCTCTGTGGGCGCTGCTTCCTGTATGCAGAAAGAGCCCTTAGTCAGGAGGTTTTCCCCCTGTGGTTGGCAGACTGACCACTAAAGTAGCCAAAATCCTAGGCGCTACATTGTAAACAAGATTGTTTCAGTACGGGCTGTGCAGAAGTCTGCACTTAGGAGCAGATGCTAGGTTTGAATGGTGAACGTGGCTGGTGTTTGGTGACGTCATTTGGGTTACGGGTGTATATTGCCTCTGATGAGCACCTGGCTGACCTGGGCAGGGGGCAGGAGGCATGAGGACACAAAAGGGCCCTAGGAAAGGAGACATGCTCTGGCCCTTTGCTTGGGACAGCCTGAGTTCATGGAACCGGTTCTCTGCTCCGTGGGCACTGCTGTGACTCTGTCCCCCCAATTAACGGGCCAACTCCAAGCTCCTCTGTTCGCATCCATGGCCCTTTCTCATCTCCACCACCAGGGGGAACTATCTGCTGCCTGCACAGGGGAGAGCAAAACCCAGCTCCACCTCTCCTAACCACTAGATCTCTGGAAAGTCTGGACCCACTTAGAAGAAAACCTCCTGCCCCAGCTTCATCCCTGGAACCAGGAAACGAATCTTCAGTCAGCTTAAATGAGAGGCAGTGAGGGCGTAACCGTTAGGAACTTGGGTTTGGAGTCAGACAGAACCGGATCAAACCCTGGCTCTCCCATTCACGAGCTCTGTCACCTTGGGCAAGTTGCTTACCTTCTCAAAGCCTCAGTTTTCCCATCTGTGAAATGGGATAATCCTAGTGCACGGGGTTGTTAGGAGGATTAAATGAGGCATCTATCAAGTGCTTAGTGGTGAGACTGTCACAGCAAAGGGCAGCCCCATAATTACCTAACTTCTCTACTTTTCACCCAGGTGCTCTGCAGGTAAAGTACTAAAGTGCTTGTTTGTCTGGAATGTATTTATTCAGAATGCCCTAAAATTCTAGGGTCAGTGTTCGGAAGTCTCCCTTCCCTGAACCATATTCCCCACTCCAACCGTAGACCATCTGAGGGACAGAGAAACACGTATGCCCACACACACACACGTATGCACGCATGCGTGCCTACCTTCCCTCTCTCCAGCTCTGGCTGGCTTTGTGAGCATGGGTATAGGTGAGTGGCCCCCCAACCACACCCCTGGCTCACTGGCTTGATTGGTCTGAGTGTGGGCAGCTTAATAAGATGGAGGATGTGGGGAGAGTCCCTCAGTCCTGTGCAAGGAGACATCTGTTCTCTGCTCGCGGCTGGCGCTCCTAATGCTAGCTAGCCATCCAGCAAATGGGTGACCTTGGGTAGAGCCAGAGGACGATGGCGATGGTCTTTCCCAGGAGGAAAAAAATGCAGGGCACATGTCCCAAGAGTCAAAGGCACCCTCATGCCATGATGTCACAGCCAACTCAGAGGAGTCATCCCCTGTTCCTCTTCGCTTGTCCCTACCCCCTCCTATCCATTGGCAAGGCCACCTTGGCTGTCCTTCTCTGCCTCTCCATTGTTACCTCCTTAGCCCAAACCAGCATCATCTGGTACAGAAGTCCCCGCCGGCCTTCCTGCTTTCACTTTGCGCAGCCCCCACCCACGCTCCCAATACTTGAGGAAGCCAAAGTGATCCTTTGAAGATATGCCTTAGACCATCTCACTCCCTGTTTAGACACCTCTGATGGCTTTCTGTGTGTGTTCAACGGACTTTAAAAATGACAGACACCCCTAGTCTGTGACCTCCCCCCACCTGGGTATTTTTTGACTTGGGACAAGACCTGTGACCTACATCTAATGAATAGAATACAGCCAAGGTGATAGAGGCCATTTCTAAGGTTCTGTTACAAGAGACGTGACTTCTGTCTTGCTACCGGACCCTCTCTGTTCCCTCTTTGGCTTGGGTGCTCTGATGAAGCAAGCTGCTGCCCTGGAATGGCCCGCATGGTCCGGAAGTGAGAATGACGTTTGATCAGTAGCCCGTGAGGAACCATATCCCCCAATAACCACGTGAGCTTCAAGCCAGCCCATGGGCCCAGCCAACAGCTTGATGGCAGCCTAGGAGAGCCCTGAAGTAGAGAACACAGTGAAGGCAGGCCCAGATTCCTGACCCACAGAAACAGTGAGATAAAAAACGTGTTCTGTTTTAAACCATTACATTTGTTACACAGCAATATCTAGCTAATACACTGTAGCACTTAGAATAAAAGCCTACCAGACCCTGTGCAGTCTTGGCCCCATATGCCTCTCCCGACCCATTTAGGACCACTCTCCTCTTGGCTCACCACCCTCCAGCCACTCTGGTCCTTTGTACCTCTAATTCATCATGTTCATTTCCACCCCTGAACTTTGCACGTTCTGTGCGTTCTGGCTGGAACCCTTCCCTCCATTCTTAGCATGGTTGGTGCCACATGGTCATCAGGTTTTCTTTTCTGTTTTTTTTAAAGAGAGAGAGCTCATGGGCATGAACCTGAGCGTTGGGGAGGGCAGGGGAGAGGGAGAGGGAGAATCACAAGCATGGAGCCAGACGCGGGGCTTGATCCCACGACTCTGACATCATGACAGCCCAAATCAAGAGTTGGACGCTGAACGGACTGAGTCACCTAGACATCCTGGTCATTAGATTTACTCAGTCCAAATGTCACCTACTTAGACAGGCCTTCCCTGACCTCCCTCTCTCCCCAGTTACTCTCTTTGCTACCCTTTTGTTTTCTTTTCTACCTAGTTTATAATTAGTTTACTTATTCACTCTACCTTCTGCCACCAAATGGAACTCCTGTGAGGGCCATAATGTTGATCCAGTTCCTAGAATCAGCCCCAGAACATAGGTGGCACTCAAAAATATTTAATTATGTTAATTGCTACCTGCAAGTGATGCTTCTCAACTAGCCTACCAGTTTCTCAATAGCTTCCAATGGCATCTCCCTTGAAGGTGTCCACGCAGCTCTTCTGAGTGGGGAAGGGCCTTCATCCCTCCAAAGCTGGCCTCGGCTCTGGTCTCGTGGAGGGAAGGCGTCTGTGTGGGGGCACAAAGAGTTCCAGTGATGCCTCTATAGTAGCCTGGGAGTTTGGGACTCCTCCAAACACATTACTAGTTCCTCTCCACTCCATCCAAAGCCTGCAGCAACCCACAAATGGATTTATGGATTTATCATATCTACTTTCCAGCCTTCACAATACACTCTTTCTGCCTTGGATCTCAAGTTTGGCTCAAAGAAACTTGGCCTCCTCTAGGGAGTCCTTCCAGGATTGCCCTGGACAATTCCCTGGTCCTTATTCTCCATCCTGGGAGAACAGGTGCCATGCTGGGTATGGAGATACAAAGACAGAGCAGGCACAGCCTTATGCTTAAGGAGCCCGTGGCTTAGGAAGCAGCCGTGAGAAGAAATAACCTCAGTTTGCTTAGAGCTCAGGACTTACACCAATGTGTAAGTCTAGAAAACTCTAAGTCATACTGTTTTATTAAGCACACCACATGGGGTCAGTAAAGTTGGGTAGAGTCAGAGCTAAAAGCATTGGCCCCTGGGCCAGTCAGCTGCATTCAGATCCTCATTCACCATTTCTAGTCTGTGTCTCTTCTGCAAGTAATCTCACAAAACCTCAATTGCTTCATCTGTAAAATGGGGATTCATGGTAGCCACCACCTAGGGTTATTGAGAAGATTAAATGAGATAGTGTAGAAATCAGCATGGGGCACAACATCTCAAAAGTAACTGTTCTGATGCTGTCATCCATCCGGACACTTCTATAACAAACGTATGTTGTTTGCCTGATATTCACAAGAAAGACACTGACCTGGGTCCCGGAGAGACAAAGATGGAGACAACGTCCATTCTCCGATGACTCACAGTCTCCTTGAAGAGTCAGGACACGGCAGCAGCAGACGGCACACAGTTCAAGGACTCGCTGTCCAGGGTAACCGCCAAGAAAATCTCACGGGTTCATAAATGTCTCAGAGGAGTCAGGGATGCATGAGTGGGGAAAGGTACGTCTTGACACTGTTGGCCGTATTTTCCGAATCAGATCGCGGAGCACATGGCCATGTGGCTTCATGCTTCTGTACCCAGGCACACAGCCTTCCCTCTGCCAGCCCACCTGGCAGGCTCCTGCTCACCCTTGAAGACAACCACGCATTTTTCCAAGTGACCTTGACCTTCCCAGGTGCTGCCAAATATTTCCTTCTCTGCATCTCTTTCTCTCCGGGCTTCTGTTATTGTTCCTTGCGTGCAATGTGACATTTATTGATGATACGCTTGTCTCCCCTGCCGGATGGTTAGTGAGCCCGGGTGTGAGAAGAAAAGAGGTCCTTGTGAGCGAGGACAGCAGAAGAAGGTCCTTGTAAGCAAAGATCGTGTCTGTTCCATTTTTTAAATCTTGGGACTCAGGGTAGGACCTTCCCTGGGACACCACACCCGGCTCAGTGTCTTTGTTGAAAGAATGAAAGAGCGCAGACGCGTATGAATGATGATTCTGCCATATGGAATGATCATCGGACAAAGTATTTGAAGTCTGAGCTGCTTTGGAAAGCTCAAGAGGTATGAGTCCCTGTAATCATGCTACCAAATTATTTGTTCAACCCCGCAAATCCTGCAGCGTGCTCCGTGGCCTCATAGCTTCCGCTCCTTGCTCACACCCTTCCTCACAAGCATAAGGACGGTGATCCCAAGCACGTGCAGTAACCATTTATAAGACTGCAAAGCAGCCACGATCTTAGTGGGCCCTTAAAGCAATGGTCAGGTGCACAGGCCGTGGGTCATTGTGTCCGTTTTGCAGAAATCAAGACCCAGGTGTCTCCGCTGTTCACAGCTGGTGAGCTCTTTCAAACCAGGAACAGGCTTCCTGGGTTCCCTTTGTGCCTCCCATGTCCTCAAGTGTGGTTCTGTAATAAGGGGAGACGAGTCCGTGGCTGTCGAGTGGAGGCTCTGATTGGACGCAGGCCCTCAGAGCCTGGCATTTCAAAGTTTATTTTGGACCAGCCACACATCTCTGATTGCACGGCGGTATTTAAGCTGTCCGCGTGAGCCTCCCGGAGCCTCCCCAGGCCTCCGTGCACCAGCACGCACACAGCCCTGCGCGTGCCCCACGTGCCCACCTCCACGTGCTTGTGCGCACGTCCCTCCTTCCAGGTGTGTCTTTCTGAGACAAATGGTATAAAGCCTCCAGAATTCTTTCTAGTAAATGCGGAGGCACAGGGGAGGCTATTTTTATGTGAATTTGTATGTGATTTGCATAAATCTGCATGTATCTCCCCAAACTGTCACGCTGAGCTCATGAAGCAAACAAACCGTTAAGGGGTGACTCCTCTTCATTCATGCCGGCCGGCCGATGGCAGAAGTGGGCTCGTCCGCTGTCCTAGCTGCCCTGGCTATTTTTTACCCCTGAAATTTCTTAATTTAGCATAAAATCATTTTCAGGGGGCGCCTGGGTGGCTCAGTCGATCGGGCGTCTGCCTTCCGCTTGGGTCAGGATCCCAGGCTCCTGGAATCAAGCCCCATGTCAGACTCCCAGCTCGGTGGGGAACCTGCTTCTCCCTCTCCCACCTGCCCCTCTTCTCTCTCTAGCTATCTCCCCCCTCTCAAATAAATAAAATCTTTAAAAAAATAAAAAGAAAATAAATCATTTTCAGTATTACTGAAGACCTCAAGGGTGCAGAAAACATGACATTTATACAATAATAATAATTAATAATAATGGTCTCTATCAGGGAGCTCTTGCTACATGTTAAGCATTGCTCTGTGAGTTGTAACTATATTATCTTTTTGGTTTTGTAACTATATTATCTTAATCTTCTCAGTAATCCAAATGGTAAGTCCCATCACTATCCCTATACTGCAGGTGAAAACTGAGGTCCACAGGATTAGGGTGACACGCTCGTCACTGATTCAAACATGGGCATCCGGTTTCATTTATTTATACAGCAAATTCTAGCTCCCCTACTAGGAGCCAGCCATAATCCCAGGCACTGGAAACACTTCGGCGAACAACAAAAAAAGAAAGAAAGTCCCAGCTGTCACAAAGCACTAGGGTGCATTAGTTAGGGGGAGTTTGGGTCGCTGTAACAAAGGATACTTTTAAATTTATTAAATAAAGAACAAAGAAGTGAATTTCTCTCTTGAGTAGTAACTCAAGGTGTGTTTCCCAGATCGGTGGGCTGCCCTGCTCTGCCTGGCCCCTGGGGAGAACCCAAGCTCCTTCCAAGCCTGCGCTTCTTCACCTGGTTGGGTGGAGCGGGGTGCCGCCACACCATGTCGCTAGCAAGAAGATGGGGGGGGCATGGAGGGGCTAGCTCCGTGTGCTAAAGCCTAGGCCTGGGGACAGAGGCAACAATCATTTCTGTTTCTTTTCTGTGAGTGAAACCTAGCCCCGTGGCCACATCCAACTTCCAGAGGGACTGGGAAGTGGGGTCCTGGGGGGGGGGCAAGGAGGATGGGAGAGTGGACCTGGGTAGGCAACCAGCAGCCTTTGCCACAGCACGACATGCACCACGCAAATAACTCTATTGCATGATGTCACATAGCGATAAGGGCAGCAAAGAAAGACGAAACAGGAGAAGGGACCGGAGGGAGATGGGGACGGATTTGTCGGCAGTCACGGGCTCTTTATCACGGTGCTGAACAGACCGCCAACCACAACCAGGTTCACAGCCCTGGTGCAAGGTTAGGAGAGCCCCAGGCACTTCCTGAACCAAATAGGGCCAAGTCATGTCCCGCTGAGCAACCAGAGTCTCTCGCCAAGCCAGAGGTTACTGGACTTGACCTTCAGGGAGTCTCTCGTGCCTTTTTTCAAGATGTTTTTGTTTACTAGACATGTTATTCTCATTTTAAAAAATTCCTTACGGTGGCCAGAGCAAGTATCGTCATTCCCCTTGACATTGGGGGAACTTGAAGCTTGAGAGTGTTCAGTTGGGTTAAAAAATAAACTGTGAGTGCCTGGGTGGCTCAGTTGGTTAAGAGACTGCCTTCAGCTCGGGTCATGATCCTGGAGTCCTGGGATCAAGTCCCGCATCAGGCTCCCTGCTTGGCAGGGAGTCTGCTTCTCCCTCTGACCCTCCCTCTTCTCATGAGCTCTCTCTCTTATTCTCTCTCTCAAATAAATAAATAAAATCTTAAAAACAACAACAACAACAATAAACAAACAACTGTATCCAGCTCCTGTGTGCCAGGAACTGGGATAAGAAGGCAAATGGTATGTAGTCCCCCCCAAGATGCCAGGGAGGAGGTTTTGTGTGGTATAAGACATGTAAGCAAATAATATGTAAAATGTACCGTGGTCAAAGTGTGTACAAAATACAGTGACATAGAAGAGATAGATATGAAGGTAAGAGGAAATAATTCTACACCGATGGGAGGGATCAGGCAAGGTATCATAGAAGAGGTGACGGCTGACAAGGTTTTGAAGGATGAGTAGGAGTTCTTCAAGCAGATGGCGAATCTGTTGTTCTAGAGAGAAGAACCATATAAATCAAGGCACAGAATTCTTACCAAACGCTTCAGAATTTAGCCATCAATGTTTGGGAAAGGGCTCACTGAAATTCTGAAATCAACGCTGGAGAGTAACCCAGGGCTCCTGGTTCCTAGTCCTACACTACTGTTTGACCTTTTCTAGCAGATATCCCAGGGTCTGGTGGTCCAATGCCTGGAGCCTGAATAAGTATTTGAAAAGCTCTGATCACAGGGCTACCAGTCCCATGCTTTCATCCAATAATAGTGACCAAGTGTCTTCTAAATGGACTTGGGCACTGGGGATACGATGACATTCCTGGGCTGGCCTGATCCCCAACGTGAGATGGTGACTGGAGAGGCGCTGGCAGGCTACACCAGGGAGACCATTGCATATTCTGAGGTCAGGAGTCTGGACTTAATTCTGAGCTCATGCAAGGTTTTATGCTGATGAAAGCCATAACCGGGTGTGCCTTTCAGAGACATGACTATGGGGACAGTGTAGGGCTTGAATTGGAGGGAGGCAAGTCTGGAGTCAGAAGAGAGAGTTCTAGAAGAATTTCACAAAAATTCGAGGGGGCGATGACGCCACCAGCACTCCTAATAATCTACCCAAGACAATGGAGGTCCACCCCAAACCATCTAGCCTCATGGTCCCAGCAGCATTATACATAAGTGCCCCAAACTGAAAACAACCCAAATGTCCACCAACGGGAGACTCATCAACAAAGTTGGCATGTCCAACTAAGTAACAATAAAAATGAATACTGCTTAGCAATAAAAGAAGAAGGAACTACGGATCTATAGCATAACATGAGCAACGTTAGAAACATTATGCTCAGTGAAAGAAGCCAGACAGGAAAGACCATGTATACTGTAGGACTATATGACATGTCCAGAATAAGAAAATCTACAGAAACAGAAAAAACATCTGCCCACAGAAAACAGTGGCAGTGAGGGCTAAAACGCAGGCAGGAGGATGCGTTTTGTGATGAAGCATTCTGAAGCTGGACCATGATGATGGTTGCACAACTCTGTAAATTCATTAGAAATCACCGAGTTGTACATTTACAATGAATGAATTTTGTGGCATGTGGATTATATTTGAATAACATTATTTAAAACAAGGGTGATGATGGGATTCGGTGATGATGGGGTCTGGACAGTGGGGCATGAGAGGCTGGAAATCTCTCAAGGAGCCGATGTGAGAGACAGGGTTGGAGTGGAGGACATGCTCACCCTGGGTCCCACTGACCTGCCTTTGGAACCCCAAAGCCCACTGCCCTGCCTTTTCTTATCCTCACTGCTCAATCCCTCATCTTCCGATGGGAGCCTTGGAAGAAACGGGCAGGAATTGGTGTTGGGGGATGCCATGCAGCCAAGAGGGCTGTAAGGAAGAGGGAGGTATATTTCTAGGGATTTGGCCTTAACCTCAAATGGACTTTGGGCTGGTGTGCAGCTCCAGGCTGAATAGAGATGCTAAGACCCTGTCCTGTGGATCATCCACAGTCCCCACCTCTTCCCAGGAGACCACATGGTGCTGGAGCTTGTACCCTGGGGCCATTTACTAGCTGCAGACTAGCTGAGACTGTGAGCCTTAGTCTTCTCATCCACGAAATGGGCCAACATCCCTCCTTCATATGACTGTTGTAAGGACTAAGTCCTCAGGAGGTGCCACATTTGAACTTCTCATTTTCCAGCTATTCTTAGCAACAACCACCATCCCCCCCACCCCCCAGCAATCTTCTTCATGGGTCTCCAGAGACTTCAGAGTTACTTGCTTTGCTTTCCTAGGTCTGCTGGCAGGGAAGCTCTGGGAGTGCCCAACATGGCTCCCGTCCTCCAACTTTCTCGCCACGGCCACCCTCCATTCCAAACTACTGAATATACCAGTCCCTGCTTCTGGGGAGAACACACTCATTTTTGAATCCTGCTACTGGGTAAAATTGGATTAATAAGCTTCCCTTAGCAGGAAATGCCTTTGTCATTGATAAGGTGTTTTTGGAGATGCTGACCAGACAGTGTGTCCTGGCACCAGCTAACCCCCTGCAGAACCGACCCGTGGGTCTGCAGGACAGCCACAGGTCGTGGCCGGGCACTTCCCAGCTCTTCCTGCTTACCACAAAGCAGACGTCTATGGGGATAGCCACTCCTGACAGTGGCGAGGGGCAGCGTGAGCGTGGGAAGCAACATGGTCACGGACACAGCAGAGGATTTAAGCCAGTGGGGGATGGAGACCGAGCAGCCACGGGGCTGGCAGGGCAGATTTGGGGCTGTGGGCTTCTGGGTGTCCCTCGAGGTCCCCACACTTCCAATGACTATCTACTCCCCCTCTATCTATGTCTGACGCCCTCCCTGCCAGAGGGTAGGGATGACAAAGGAAGGCAAACATTCAAGGGGACATTGAAGTTACTTGTCAACAGCCAGTTGGTGGCATTTTCTACCTGTGGTGTCCCATGCGGGCCGCCATCATGGTGACAGCCACACGCTGGGTCAGCCAAACAGGGGGCTGCCGGTCCAGGGGCACTCAGCGGATGGGGCTTTGCAGCTGCATTCAGACCCCACAAACCAAGCAAGCAGCCCAGCTGGTCCCGGTCACCTCCAGCAGCGCCCGGCTTCCAGGTAGAGCCTCTCATGGACCACAGGGCCGTGCATTCATTGGGCAAATCTTTACTTCTACCTATTGTGCAGACCGCCAGGTGCTAAGCAGCGCTCTGCGAGCACCAACGGGTCTCCCACGGGGCTCTTTGGGGCCCCAGAGACTTTGACTCCATTCGGAGATAAAATGGCCACAGATCTGCTCTGCCCCATGCCTCCCCGCTCCTGCAAGTAGGACCATCAGCCCCCATGCTGTGGTCCAGGCTGGGAGGGCAGGCGGGGACCGTGAGCCCCCAGCTAAGCTCGCAGACGGGGCAGGCATCTGCCAGCATTCGATTCCCCTCTCTGTCACCTGCTAGTTACATGAACTTGAGGCAAATTATTTAAAGGGTCTGGGCTTCATTCTCCTCCTCCATAAATTGGGAGCCATAGTACCTCTTCCAAAGGTCGTGTGGGGATGAGAAAAAAATCATATACGCTTAGAACCGCATTCTAATGTTATAATTATTCTTCACCATTACCATTATTGTGTGTCCGACTGCTGCCGCTTCTCCCACATTCTCTGACACCGAGTCCTGGCGCTCCTTCGCTGTGTTTCTTGTGTCCCGATCCCCTTCCTCAGATGACCGCAGCCGTGGTCTGGGAGCACGTGCCTCATTGTCCTGGTGGTGATAAGACATTTCTTCTAGCCAGTTTCCTGTCTCCAGTCTTTGCCACCACCTAAATCTCACCCAGCACTCTGACCCCCATGATCTTCCAAGAAGAGATCTGATCTTTGCCTAAAGCCTCCTGATGACCAGAGATGTGTACAAGGATGTTCACCATGTTATTTATAATTGCAAAAAAAAAAAAAAAAAAAAAAAAAAGAGAGAGAGACAGGAAGGAAGGAAGGAAGAAAGAAAGAAAGAAGGAAAAGCAAAGAAAAGACAAAGACACAACCAGAAATATTGTCTTAGTCCATTCAAACTGCTTTAAACAAATTGCTTAGGTCTTACAGAAAACAGAAGTTTATTTCTCCCAGTTCGGGAGGCTGGAAGTTGGCGGTCAGTTGGTGTCTCGTGAGCACTTGCCTTCTGGTTCTTGAATGACCATCTTCTTGCTGTGTCCCCCCCAGGATGGAGGAGCTCCGAAGGGTCTCATTGATAAGGGCACTAATTCCATTCGTGAGGGCTCCACTCTCATGACCTAATCCGCTCCCAAAGGCCCCACCTTTTAGTTGCCATCCCCTTGGGGGTAAGGATTCCAACATATGAATCTGCTGGGACCTCCTCCTCTCCCTGCTCTGTGTCACCCCTTTCCTCGGTCCCCCGCACACCACGGCTCCCCGGGGCCACAGCAAACCTTTCCGTCACCTGCTCTGTGAATGCAACTCAAGTCTCACTGAGTAAAGAGTCTTGCCTTGCCTGTCTGTCTCCCACTTGAAACCTGTACGGAGAGAGATGCTGGGTCCCCGTGATCACCATGGCATTCAGGAAAGACCCATTGTTTTACTATGTAGGGCACCCCAGTTTGAAGCCAGGAATACATGTCAAGGTTTCCGTAGTGTCAAAGGCAAAGAAGTGCCATCCTGTAAGCTGCGGTAATTATATTTAACATTCAGCCTCTGCTCGTCCTTCTCAAATAACATTAAAGGGGATGCAGGTAATGAGCCAGGGCGACTCCTGACAACTCTGTCTCCCGTTCCGTTCTGGCCAGTTCTTTCGAATCTGCACAGCTATTCCAGAACACCCCTCGCTCCGAATCCCTTCCCCTCAATGCTGTCGGAGGCCTCTGCCCACTTCCCTTCTCTGTCCTCCCTTGTCCTGTTGCCTGCTTTCCCCCACTCCTTGTCCCCGTCTGGTATCTCAAGAGCTGAGAAATGACAGCTCACTCCCAAGAAGGTGAAGAAGAGGGAGAAGGTGAGCACGCAAAGACAGAGGGTTCCTTAGCTCACGGGGCCATGGGGGTGGAGAGGGACTCAGGCTCCCTGGAGAGCATATTACAAGCTATGGGTTAAACACAGATTCAACCCTGGTTTGGAAAGGGGCACGCTCATCTTCCTGTTTCCATCACAGGGTGTGCCGTGATGTGCCGTCTTTCTCCTAAGTCAGCTTCCTTAGCAATCAAGAGAAAGAATGTTCCATTCCTCTGGCTACTGATGGATCTCTTATCCTCAAGTGATTCAGAACTCTGGTTGGGGTGCAGGAAGGTATTTTTCTGACCTCCGCAAACCCAAACATCTCCTGCTCATGCCTCCTCCTCTGTCTGTCTGTTCTCTGCAAGCTTGACCAGGACACACTACGACCCTTCCTTCCTTTCTTCTCTAAGCTGTTCAGGTGTCCGTTCAAACCATCACTTCCCAAAGCAACCCTCTTCCTCTCTGGGCAGCGGTAATAGTTAGGAAATCCCTGGTGTTATCTCCTTCCTCCTTTTCTTAGTTGGCTCTCGCTTGTTTTCCAGCTGAGTTCCAATCTGACTTTGCCTGAAGCTGTAAGGCTAACCAGGGGTCTCTCCAACTGAGTGCCGGGCTTGCTTAGGAGTTTAGGAACACTGTCTTCTCACGTTTGCTGCAACGATCAGATGGGATGATACCTTCGAAGCTTCTGGTAAATTCTCCAACGCTTTGCAAATGCGAGGTCCTCTTTCTCCCATGCCTTTGAAGCCCATGTCACACCCATCCTTCAGTCAAGTATGAAAGATTAGAAAATTTAGACGCATCTGTTTTCCACCAAGAATGTTCCCTTTCTCAGATATCATGATAAATCAGATGAGCCTCAAGTTCTCTGGGGTTTGAGGAAAGTGCACTTTATAGCAGTGCTTTTGTGGAAATCCTACCCGATGAATTACCCAGAAGATATGTGTATTTCTTGGCCAGCCTGCAAGGAATTCATGGGTTGTGTGTGTGCCAAGAGGTTTTGTTCTGAATTTTCTGCAAGGTACTCAAAACAAGGGTCATTTTGTTTATTCTTTCAAACATCAAACATCCTGGTTGCCTGACTGGACTCTGGGGAACAAGAAGATTTGAAGTCTATGCTGCAGTCTGGTCTCTGAGCGGGGAAAATGAATTCATCTTCCACAGCAGATGGAAATAAATTACACCAGCTCTGAGCACGAAGTCTCTTGCTCATTTATCCTGCTTTTTTCCATGAAGTGCCAGTTCCCCCTTACCTGCAAGGCTGCCAAAATTCTGTTTCTGGGTCTTGATAATAATTTATGGCATTTCTAGCGGGATGGTCCCATTTGAGGGGGGCGGGTCTTTGAAGCAATCTACTCACTAACGTGCTTGAGACATATTACAGCCCGTGACATGCTGCTAAGTGTGAATCACCTGGGTCTCCAGAAAAATCACGCCACGACTTAGACACATAAATAAGCAAAAATTTTGCTGACCTATAGCACACAGCTTACAAATAACAAATCCCACAAGACTTATTGTAAATTCCATACAGCCAACTGATTGTTACAAAGTGTTTTCACTGAGTTTTGCAGAACTCTTGATCTGTAGCAAACCTCTGGTTGCAACTCAGCCATGTTGGCAAAATTCCTGGTTAATCTGACTCAGCAAAGATATGGTTTATGTTGTTGACAACGGACTGGCGTTCCAGCATAATGGCTATTAACTGATCTCTTTATTTGCATTAGCGAGCAAAATACGAGCAAAGCAAAGCACAGGTGTTGAAAACTCATTTACTGGTGCAAGCGACTTCTTTTCTGAATCAGTTTTCAAATACCAGAATATTTCCTCAGTACTTCGTGTGAGTCTCAATGTAATAGTCACAGACAGAACATGATTTTCAGTTTATCAGTTTATTAATTGATTGGTTGGTTGGTTGATTGGGGCAGGGAGGGGCAGAGGGAGAGGGAGAGAGTCTCAAGCAGGCTGCATGCCTGGCACAGAGCTCAATGCGGAGCTCAGTCTCAGGACCCTGAGATTACAACTTGAGCAGAAATCAAGAGTCACCAACGGAGCCCCCAGACGCCCCTGTTTTTTCCATCACTTTAAAAAGTCTATACAGTTTAGAGGCACCTGGGTGGCTCAGTGAGTTAAAGCTTCTACCTTTGGCTCAGGTCATGATCTCAGGGTTCTGGGATCGAGCCCCGCATCGGGCTCTCTGCTCAGCGGGGAGCCTGCTTCCTCCTCTCTCCCTGCCTGCCTCTCTGCCTACTTGTGATCTGTCTCTTTCTGTCAAATAAATAAATAAAATCTTTAAAAAAAATAAAAGTCTATACAATTTAAAAAGAACAAACTAAGTCTGAATTTGTAAAGTTTTCCAATTTCTTTGGTGGAAATATTCACATAACAGCTGATTTCAAGCTACCAACTTGTCATCACCGGGCGTGGAATTGAGAAGAAATGTGCAAGAGTACAACATTTAATAGAATTTCTACTGCATACACACAGTAGATGCAAATAACCCCGAGAGCACAGATAATAGTAAGTAGTGAAATCATTAGACAATAATGAGTTTTAAATATTTATTACCTTGTCTTTCTTTTTTTAATTTATTTTTATTTATTATTATCTTGGAGGGGAGAGTGAGCAAGTGGGGGAGGGGAGGAAGGGCCAGAGGGAAAGACTCTCAGACTCCTTGCTAAGTGCGGAGACTGATGTGGGGCTCAATCTCACCACCCCGAGATCATGACCTGAGCTGAAATCAAGAGTCGGATGCCCAACTGACTGAACCACCCAGGTGCGGCTCTTTTCATTTTGTTTTGTTTTAAATCATTTTAACCATTTTAGTGTTACATGCCAATAGCATGAAGAACATTCACAGTGTTGTACAACCAACATCACTATTCAGTTCCAGAACTTTCTCGTGGCCCTAGGTGGAAACTTCACACCCAGTAAGCAGCCATTTCCCACCCCCTCCACTAGCCTGCTCTCTGTCTCTGTGGATTTGCTGACTCTGGATACTTTTGGCTTCTTCTTCTTCTTCTTTTTTTTTTTTTTTTAATTTGACAGACAGAGATCATAAGTAGGCAGAGATGCAGATGGGGGAGCAGGGAAGCAGGCTCCCTGGTGAGCAGAGAGCCTGATGTAGGGCTTGATCCCAGGACCCTGGGATCATGACCTGGGCTGAAGGCAGAGGTTTTAACGCACTGAGCCACCCAGGCGCCCCTTTCTGGCTTCTTTCACTTAGGACGATGTTTTCAAAGTTCATCCATACTGTAGTGTGGATCAGTAGTTCAGTCCTTTTCATGTCTGACTAATATTCCACTGTTCAGATAGACCACATTCCACGTATCCCTTCATCCACTGATGGACCGTTGGGGTGTTTCCACCTTTTAGCCATTCTGAATAGCACTGCTATGAACATTTGTCACGGCGCTCATTTTTAATATAATTTACTTAATTGTAAGTTTGTAGAATTTCATTTTTTAAAAGATTTTATTTATTTATTTGACAGAGATCACAAGTAGGCAGAGAGGCAGAGAGGAGGAAGCAGGCTCCCCACTGCGCAGAGAGTCCAGTGTGGGGCTCGATCCCAGGACCCTGAGATCATGACCTGAGCCGAAGGCAGAGGCTTTAACCCACTGAGCCACCCAGGTGCCCCTATAATTTCATTTTAATCATGGTTTTGTGAGACACCTGTGTTGGGGCACCTGCTAGAGCATGTGACTCTTCATCTCAGGGTCAGGAGTCCCATGTTGGGCATGGAATCTACTTAAAATAATAATAATAGCGATGATGATGATGATGGTGATGATGATGATGGTTGTGTCGCCAACCAACCTGCAACATTCCTGAACACTTAGAGACTGGCCCTTGGGAGTGGGCAGGGGCTGGGCCCAGTGTTCTGCTGGCTATCACCATCTACCAGCCTATCTGTATTCTGGGATCAGTGCAGCCTTTTCTTTGCTTTGTCATTATAAGCAGGTCACTACACTCTCTTGTCTTTGGTCTCAAATGAGCCTCTTAGCTAGACGATGTCTAAGGTCCCTTCCTGGGGTAGCTTCTCTCTAACGAGCAGCTGTGCCGGGTAAACAAGTGAAATGAACCCACAGTAAACTACCCCTGGAGTTCAGGGGCTGAACAACATGCTTCTGCAGGTTGGGGTCATCGACTCCATGCCCCTGGTGGACGTGTTTTGATGGTCACCCCTTCACCCTGTCTCTCCTACCCCCAGCAGTTTTCCTGTGGGTGGATTCAGCCCCTCCACATTCTCAACCCTGTGTTTTGGGTACTGACCTGATGAACATTCTCTCCTTGACCAAACTCTACTCAGACTCCTCTGAGCTCTCCTTTCGCTGAGTCCTTGGGCTTGTCGTCAAGGGTCCAACTGGAGCAAGAATCCTGCTTCATCAGCTTAGCCAGAATCCCTACCCTCGGTCTCTGCCCACATTCCGCAGCCCCCCTCCTCGTTCCCCAGGTGACATGTGACCACCCTGGCCTGCCTTCAGTAAGAATCCTGCTGGGTCAATCTAGCCAGAATTTCCCCTTAACACTGATGTTTCCTCTTGGTAATTTATCATCCACTGACAACAACCCCCCCGACACACACACACCCACTGCTCCTTGGCTGTAAATTCCCACTTCTTCTTGTATGGGGAGTCAAATCCCACTTTTCTCCCCTACTACAAGACCCCATTGGAGCTGTCCTGATGCTTATTTCTGTAGTCTCGAACAAATTCTGCCTTACCATTTTAACAAGTACCATGGCTTTCTTTAACAGCTCCCTTCCCGTCGCAGGTAACGGGCCAGATCTAAACACATGACCCAGCTGGCTGCAAGGAGACGCCGGCAGCTGGTTTGATGGGGCTTTTGAGAAAGAAAGCCTCTTCTCTCTCTGCTGAGCTACTATGATGTGAGGATATTGTGCTTGCTGTTGCTGGGGCCATTTTGTGGCCATGATAAGCATTTACTAAGCACCTCCTGTGTGCAGGGCCCTGAACCAGTGAGGAGTCTGTGAGCAAATGGATAAGAAGCAGAGTGGAGGGGTCCCTGGTGTCTCCGTCGGTTAAGCATCTGCCTTTGGCTCAGGTCGTGATCCCAGGGGTCGAGTCCCAAGCCGGGCTCCTTGTTCAGTGGGGAGCCTGCTTCTCCCTCTCCCTCAATCCCTCCCCCTGCTTGTGCTCTCTCTTGCACTCTCTCTCTCTCTTTCCAATGAATAAATTTTTTAAAATCTTTTTAAAAGAAAGAAAGAAAGAAGAAACAGAGTGTAGGGCCTATGAAAAGGTATGCGGTCCCTCTGGTCTTCGCAGTTACACAAGCCAATAAAATCCTGGTTTTTTTCTTGGGCCAATTTCTGGTTTAAGCTGGGTTTTCTTTCTCATGCAACTTGAAAAAAAAATGCAAACAAAGGATACCACGTCCATGAGAATGAGAGCTTCACCTCCGCTTCCATCTCAGACCAGCTGTGGTCAGTGCCTTTGATCTGAAGAGATCCTGGGGATTCCCACCGATCCTGGGGATTCCCACTGTGAATATTAGAAAACCTATCCCCTGTGTAAGCCAAAGGATCATCTCTGGATACTGTGGTATAATTAATATACACGAATATAATATGATTAATATATAATTCATATAAAAATATATTTGGTCTTTGTCCCTGATTCCTGGCACAGTCCTCCTAAACCTTTGGCATTTCCTGAATGATAGGAGTGTATTTGGTTACTCATTACTAACCCTTTTAAATCCCACCTGAGTTTGTGCCAATGCAATGACTCATGGTGGGGCTCCTAGATAGCCTCAGGATGGGACCAGTCACCAAGAACTTTCAGCCCCAAGCCTGAACTCTGGAGAGGGGAGGAAGGCTGAAGATTGAGCTTTGTAAGAACTCATGGACAATTTGAGTCACAGAGCTTCTGGGCTGGGGAAGCACATGGAGTTGCTGGGAAGGTCGTGCCCCCAAACAAGGCTTTGTTCTCATGTCAATGGTACTTTCTTCTCCCCCCAGCCTTGCATCACCTGCCTTACTGCAGGCTCATGCATTTTCCCCAGCCCTTCTTTGAAGCAGATAAGCTTCTCAAAGCCTGGAAGAGAGAATGATTCATGGCTTCTCCTGTGGCCAAGAGACTAGCTCTCTCCCCAGCACTTTACAGATGAGGTGCATTTCAGTTTGTTGATGAATGGGACAGAGCATGACCTGAGAAGTACTCGGGTGGTGGAATGGAACGGTGAGTGAGCACAGGTAAGCCCAAAATCACTCAAGGAAGGGAACAGATTCAACTAAATGAGCTAATTTTGCATGTAAAGAACTATGCCAGAAAGAATACAGAACGGGGAAAAGACAGTCTCTTTAGTAAGTGGTGTTAGGAAAACTCGGACAGCTACATGCAAAAGAATGAACTGGACCTCTTACATTTTCATATACAAAAATAAACTCAAAATGGATTAAAAACTTACATGGAGGGGCGCCTGGGTGGCTCAGCGGGTTAAAGCCTCTGCCTTCGGCTCAGGTCATGATCTCAGGGTCCTGGGATCGAGCCCCACATCGGGCTCTCTGCTCAGTGGGGAGCCTGATTCCTCCTCTCTCTCTGCCTGCCTCTCTGCCTACTTGTGATCTCTGTCTGTTAAATAAATAAATAAAATCTTTAAAAAAAAACTTGCATGTAAAACCTGAAACTATTAAATTTTCAGAGGAAAACATAGGCAGTAAGCTGTTAGACATTAGTCTTAGCAGTATTTTCTTGGATCTGCCTCCTTAGGCAAGAATTGCAAAAGCAAAAATAAACAATTGGGACTACATCAAAATAGAAAGCTTTTGCACAGTGAAGGAAAGCATCAACAGAATAAAAGACAATTACTGAATGGGAGAAGATATTCACCAATGATGTATCCAGTAAGGGGTTAACATCCAAAATATATAAATATCTTATACAACTCCATATCCAAAAATAAAAATGAAAGACAATCCTATTAAGAAATGGGCAGAGGACCTGAATAGACATTTTTCCCCAGAAGACACCCAGATGGCCCACAGGCATATGAAAATGTGCTCAGCATCACTCATCATCAGGGAAATGCAAATTAAGGCTACCATGAGATACCACGTCCCACCTGTGAGAATGGCTATCACCAGAAAGACAGGACACAAGTGTTGGTGAGAATGCAGAGAAGAGGGAACCCTTGTGCACTGTTGATGAAAATTTACATTGAGGCAGCCTCTATGGAAAACAGTATGGAAGTATTTTGAAAAATTAAAAATAGGGGCGCCTGGGTGGCTCAGTGGTTTAAGCCACTGCCTTCGGCTCAGGTCATGATCTCAGGGTCCTGGGATCAAGTCCCACATCGGGCTCTCTGCTCGGCAGGGAGCCTGCTTCCCTCTCACTCTCTCTGCCTGCCTCTCTGCCTACTTGTGATCTTTCTCTGTCAAATAAATAAATAAAATCTTTAAAAAAAAAAAGAAAAGAAAAGAAAAATTAAAAATAAAACTACCATACTCTCCAGCAATTCCACTTCTAGGTAATTATCCAAAGAAAATGAAAACACTAATTCAAGAAGACATATAGGGGCCCCCGGGTGGCTCAGTTGGTTAAGCATCTGACTTTTGATTTCCGCTCAGGTCATGATCTCAGGATCATGAGATAAAGCCCTACACGGGGCTCCATGCTCAGCACTGACTGTTTGAGAGTCTCTCTCCTTCTCCCTCTTCCCAACCCCTCTAAAATAAATAAAGCCAAGTTACAGAAGCAACTTAAATGTCCTCCAGTAGGTGAATGGATAAAAAACATATGATACACACACACGTATACACACAACAGAATATTAAAGGAAAATGAAGAATGAAATCTTGCCATTTGCAACAACATGGATGGACCCAGAGGGTATTATGTTGAGTGAAATAAATCAGACAGAGAAAAACAAATACTATATGATTTCACCTGTAGGTGGAATCTAAAAAACAAAACAAACAGAAGGTGACTCATAGATACAGAGAACAAACTGATGTTACCATATGGAAGAGGTTGGTGGTTGGTGAACAGGTAAAGGGGATTAAGAGTGCAACCTTGTAGTTATAAAATAAATAAGACACAGAGATATACTGTACAGCATAAGGAATATAGTCAATAACACTGTAACAACTTTGTATGGTGACAGATGGTAACTAGACTTACGGTGGCAACAATTTCATAATGTCTATAAATCTCAGTCACTGTGTTGTATACCTGAAACTAAAACATTGTATATCAATTATTCTTCTACAAAAATACAGAAAACATGTCAGTAAGTCAGTATTTATTGAATACCTCCTGTGTGCACACAGGAGTCCTGCACCAGCCCTGGACCCGGTACCTGGGGGGAGAGGATGGTGTGGAAGGCATCATTCTGGACCACAGGCATGAGTCCTTGGCTCTCAGCAGTCACTAAACTCTAATCTTCTCATGGCTGGCTCATCATGGAAATGCTCTTAATCATCACTGGGTTTAAGGCAGAAGCACTTAGGCAGAGCCACTCAAATCAGATTGGAGATGCTGAATTTGGAAACTCTCCAGTATCTATTAGGAGGCTAACTGTCTAATTCTTTAGAGAGCAAATGACCTCAGGGGATGGTATATTTCACCACCTGAGAGGATGGGAAGAGGTGACGGGGGATGTCTCATAGGAAGTGACACCTAACTACTCATTCCCCATCCTGTTTCCCAGCCTGATGGGCAAACTCCCTCTGGGCATCTGGTCTACCCTTCACCGGCAAACGCCAGGCTCAAGTTCACACACGTACGCACAGAGGGTGAATCGAGGCCTTTTTCTCAGCTTAATCACAGGTCCTGTAAAAGCAGAAAATGAGTGTTCTGCAATGTGATTCTCCATCTCCCACTCCTGATTAGTTATTCGGGAGCTGTTGATGGGTAACACTTGCCTTGAAGTTGTGGCGACTTTCAGTATCCTAAAATGTGGAGCGTAGGGAGAGAGCTCTCGCACAGAATAACAATGCATATTGAAAAAAGAAAATAACACCATTGCTGCCTTGGAAATAGGAATGTATCTTTGATGAGAAAGCACTTTGCAGATGAGACTCTCAGGAAAAGAAGTTTCGAGATGATTATTTCTGAGAATGTACCTGTAGGCAAGCCGCTATTTTGCCAAAAGACTCTCATTGTCTGATTATGAAGGAATGAATGAACAGAAAGGGGACAAGGGGACCTCTCATCTCATCTGAATACGCATACCCCTCACTTTAGGGAAGAGATGTGTTCCTGAAAAGTCAACGGCAAATTGGAATTTTTATAGCCTGGATGATTTTTTTCTTCCATTACTTGCCTTGCAAAGTGGGTCCTCGGAATATTCTAAAACTCTAGGGTGTGATAAAACCACAGCTAAGACTGCAGCAAATCTTTGAACATTATCACTTTTATACTTGGAACTGACCATTTTCTTATATTAAAAAAATACACTTTGAAAAACTAAAAAAACATGAAATAAGATGCTAGGGTTATTTCTCCATAAGGTACAATAACTTCCATGTCAACCACCATTTCTTGAGCAGTTTCTAAGTTTGGGGCACCAGGAGAGACATTTTTACATTGTATCTAAATTAATTCCCAACACAACCCGTGAGCTAGATATTATTATTATTCCTTTCCTTTCTTTCTTTCTCTCTCTTTCTTTCTTTCTTTCTTTCTTTCTTTCTTCTTTCTTTCTATTTTGGATGCAGTAATGAAGTTTACAGAGCAGAAGTCACTTACCCAGGTTCATGTACAGGAAGTGAGGAAGCTGGAATTCAAACCAGGTCTGGCCGCTGTAGGATTGGTGTGTTTTCCCCTCCACAGCGGGTACTCGGTTTAAAGGTCTAAAGTAGAACACTGGGGCGCCTGGGGGGCTCAGTAGTTAAGCATCTGCCTTTGGCTCAGGTTATGATCTCAGGGTCCTGGGATCGAGCCCCACATCAGGCTCCCTGCTCTGCAAGGAGCCTGCTTCTCCCTCTCCCACTCCCCCTACTTGTGTTCCCTCTCTCGCTGTGTCTCTCTGTCAAATAAATATATAAAATCTTGGGGCACCTGTGTGGCTCAGTGGGTGAAGCCTCTGCCTTCGGCTCAGGTCATGATCTCAGGGTCCTGGGATCGACCCCCGCATTGGGCTCTCTGCTCGGCAGGGAGCCTGTTTTCTCCTCTCTCTCTCTGCCTGCTTGTGATCTCTGTCAAATAAATAAATAAAATCTTTAAATGTATATATATATATATATATATATATATACATATATATATATATATATATATATATATATATAATCTTAAAAAAAAAATAAGGTAGAGCACCAAATGAATGATGACCGCAACAACAGCCTCAACTGCTAAATGAAACAGATCTCAGCCCCATATCCTAACAGGCTTCTTTCTTAAGAGTCCCTTAGAAGGGTAAGAAAGCAGCCCCACATTTTGCTGCTCAGATTTTAAGTCCAAACCATGTAAGAAATCTGTTGCCTTTCCTAACAGCTTGAGCAACGCTGAATGGGTGATAGGACAAAGACCCCACCACTCAAAGCTCGGCTGGAAAGGAACACGAGGGGGCCACATCTGCAGAGCCCATATCAGGAGTCAAAGTCTCCACAGCTAAAACCCAAAGGGCTGCAGAGTCTGGGAAGCCCAAGCTGGTGGATCCAGTCGCTGGCTTTGCAATGTGACTTTCTAAGGGTGTCAGTGTTCCCACTTGCCCATCGTGTGACAGCTGGCCTCCAAGACGGCCCCAGCAGCTCCCCTCCAACCATCCTGGGATTCACATCCATGTGTAGTCCCCTCCCACGCTCTACCGAGGTGATCTATGTGACCAATAACTTACGGCACGTCAGTTCTTAACCTTGGTTAAGAAAAGACTGCAATTTCTGTTTCGGGCACTCACTCTTCTCTCTGTCTCAAATCCTTCTCTCTGGGGAAGCCCAGCTGCCAGGCAATGAGGACACGAAGTCAGGCTACAGAGAAGACCCCGTGGCAAAGTGCTGAGGTCTTCCGAAAGCAAAGCCTCCTGCCAACAACCACAGAAGTGAGCTTGGACGCCCCAGCCCCAGGTGGCCCAAGCCCCATCTGACCTTGACTATAACCTACAAAGAGGTCTTGGGCCAGAACCACCCAGCTAAGTCTCTCCTGGATTCCTGATCCACAGAACCCGTGAGATAATAAACATTGGTTGTCCGAAGCTGCTAAGTTTGGGGCCAATTTGTTTTGAAACCAAAGAAAACTAATACAGGTTGTTCTCTTTCAAGAGCTTGCCCATCCCATACATCAGGGAACAGCTGTCTGGTGAATGGCGCCCCTTCGCGGTGGAGTCTAAAACCCACACAGCTCTATGGGGGTTCCTGCCAGGCCTGAACCAGAAAACGGCCCGATGCCAGGTTTTTCTGCTGGGCGGAGTGAACGCGGCAGTCTCTCCGAAGATTACAGGGGACAGAGGTGGTGGTTAGGTGGCTGGTTTTCACTGGGGCTGGTGGACCCAGCTTGGGGTTTCAGGCAAAGCTCCAGGGTTTAGGTCATCCTCTCTCTTCCTGTCTCCGGAAAGCACCTGCTGGGCATGAGGGTGTGGTGGTCAAGAGTTTGGGCACAGGAGGGACGCCGGGGGAACTCCGTCGGTTGAGCATCCGACCCTGGATTTCAGCTCAGATCATGATCTCAGGGTCATGGGTTGGAGCCTCAGTGGGGAATCTGCTGGAGATCCTCTCTCCCTCTGCCCCTCCCCACACTTGAGTGCATGCTTTCTTTCTCTCTCTGAAATAAATAAATGAATCTTAAAGAAAAAAAAGAGCTTGGACACGGGAGTGGCGCAGAGAGTCTGGTCCACGTCAGTAGGGGGCCAGCCGGTAGATGGTTTCCCTTCCTTCTGGGACTCCCATTCGTCAGCTGTCACATGGGGGTCAGAGTGGCCCCCCCACCCCCCAGAGTGGCTGGAGCTCACAGTGAGTTCACACACACACGTACTATACCAGTTCAGAGTCTGGCACCTACACAAAGCAGGTACCATCTTTCTGTCCACCCAGGCGAGCTCCCCCGCAGCCCCTCTTGTTACAGAGCAGGTGCTCAGCAAGGGTCCTCCAATGCATTGAGCGAGAGGCTCCATTTCTCCCAAGAGGGAGACAGCCCTGCCCTCCAGTTCTGGGCAAATCAACCAAGGACAAACAGTAAGAATAATCATGGTAATAAAGTCATCTTTTAACTGAACAGGACAAAGCACTCAGACCAGTTGGGACCCTTTGTCTCACAAGCCGGCGCCTTAATTCAGATATCCCCCCCGCCCCCCCGCACTGGAGAAATTTCAGAAGAAAATACTTGACCCCGTCCCTCAGCAAAATACAGAATCAGAGGGAGCATCTGTGCCCTTCCAGATGCCGTTGGAAGGTTCTGGATGATTCCAACCCGGAGTCGCACCTGCAAACATTTAGCCAGTAACTTAAGCCTGCCTTAACTGGAATCAAGTTGCTGAGTGCGCAGAAGCTATCAGCCGGCTAGCCTGGACGGCAGGCCCTCCCTCTACCTCGGGGATCCCCTCAGAGAGGTGCCAAGGGGAAGAGAAAATGCCACACATTCCTTCTCTTCCCCGGCTTCAGGACACAGGGCAGGTCAACCTCTGACGTCAGAGGGGAGTTCATGCCCCTTGTTCTGGTCTAGAATTTCACACTGGCCATGCCTGGACAGAGTGGACCGCAAGATGGACACACAGTGCCGGCTGGGTAGGGGAGCTTGCTGGCCCGGCCTGTACTCGAGCACCCAGAGAAAACTGCAAAAGAACAGAGAATTACCCACCTCTTCACACGGTGTGGCCCAGTCCCCCTGACACCCCGTGTTCGCTCCCGCGGGCTCATGCCCATCCAACCTCCCGCCAACTCCGGCACCACTGTGCCCTCCCTCACTAACACCCACGGGCCCCGGCGCCCGCAGAGCCGGCTCTGCGCTCTGAGTTGGGGCACACCTGCGGGCAGACGGCGTGAACAAGAAGAGACAGACGACAAACACAGAAAGAACAAAACCATAAGGTCCTTTCAGGCACGGAGGGCGTCATGAGAGAAATTAAACAGTTCCGGGAACAAGACCAAAGGCGGGTCTCTTTGGACAGGTGGCCTGGGAAGTCCTCTCTGCAGAGTTGACACCTGAGCCAAGAAGACTCCAGCAACTAAAGGAGACAGACGGGCCAGCGGCAGAGTGTTCTAGGTGGAGGCAGGACCCGCCACACGATGCAGGGGACCCGGGGCGAAATGAGAACGTGGGGCTCGGTTCCAAACTTATGAAGCATTTCAAGACGGCAACAGCAGAGCATGAAACCAACCGTGGAGCCCCTCTAAGCTCGGGCTGTGTGACTGCATGGTCAGTGGCCTGAGAAATGGGCCCTGAGAGAAGGAATACCGGTCTGAGAGCCCCAAGGCTTAGCAGACGGTCATACCTTCCGGGCCTCACTCATCCCCAGCCCTTCCCCTGACCCCAGCACACCTGGTGTCCTCACGACCTTTGCCTTGCACACTCACGCTCTTCGCTCCCTCTGGAAGGCTGCCTCTTCCGTGAGCCCCCCTGCAGGTGCCCCCCCATCCCCCATCCCCAGCACCTGCCCCTGGGTAGCCTCCCCAGCGGGATGGGGGCATCTTTGTGTTTCCCGTGTCCTGCAGAGGGCCCTGCACGTGGCGCTCCAGCGTGATCACTAGTTGTCGACTGAGTGAACGAGTTTATTAATTTAGAAGAAAGAGGGCCCTCCTTGAGCCCAGCAAATCTGAGCCCAGACCTTGACCTGAAATAGGAGGTTCTATTTCCACATTGGGAACGCTTCCCTCTCATTTGATGTCTTAAAAAAAAAAAAAGTCAAAAAAAAGAAAAAGAAGCGGCTGTCATCGGAGGCAAATTACAGCCTCCGACGCTTGTTTACGCTATATCTGTCCTGTCTCCAGGCGTCGTTCTGGGGGGACAGGAAGGAACTGGCCAAACGCGTCCCGCCGGCGTGTTGCCCTGCGGCGCCCTCTCGTGGCCAGGACAGGCATTGCAGAAGCGCAGAAGCGATTTTGCCAGACTCGGAGGAGACGGGATGATTTCCGATGATGGGGAATTTAGCCAAGAGGATGGGTGAGTTGCCAGGGAGGCTCGGGGAGCTGAGGGCCTCTTGGGCTAGTGGCCTCCATTAACCTGGGCTCTTATTTATCCTGGATTGTCCCAAACCAGGACTACCAAACTGCACAAGGATAGCTCTCCTGGACAGGAGACTGGCAGCCCTTGCCAGGGGAGGACAGAACACTGGGCCTTTACAAGGCTTTTTATGGTCCCTTCACAGGGCTGTTTTATTTACCTGCTGCATGGATGAGGCCTAAGAAAAACCCAGAGCCACCATATAATTTAGAGCTGAGTACATGATGGATGCCCAGAGATTTAAAATTAGCCAAGTAAACTTAATACCGGGCATTATGCTTGCTTTCAAGCGCCTGGATGTCTGTTAGGGAGACATCACTTGAGAAGGACTCTCGATAAAATAATCAGACTCTATCCTCCCTAAAGAAAAAAAAGAAAAAAGAAAAAAAAGACCAGTTCTGAAGGGGACCAGTTATCCCAAATATCTTTCAACCAAATCAGTGACTAGAGCTGGGTGTCTGTGTGTATTCACACCCTGTGTGTGGCATTATTTTGCGGTTGCACAAATTAAAATGAAGTGTGGGGTGATTTCCAACAGGCAAATAAGTATTTGCTATTTTATAAACGCATCTCACTTAGCTTGCAAAACCAAGATCTTCCTCCCTCCCCCACTCCATGATAGGTGAATGGTAGGTGGGGGGGGCAATGGAGAGGCATGTCCTTCAGCGTCTCTTGCAAGTGCATGATAAGAAAAGAGAGGACATGAATTCACATGAATAGTTAGCACAGGAGAGGATGCTTACCCTTATGCTCTTTACCTGCGCTATTTCATTTCATTCTTAACAACTTTACAAGGTAGCCTTACCTCCATTGACTAAATGAAGAGGCTGAGGCTTTGCATGGTTAAATGAGTTGCGCGTGATCATGCGGGAGGGACCAGGATTCAAACTCAGGTCGGCCTGATGTGCGCTCAAGCTGCCTGCTCTGTTTCCTCCCAAAGTAGAGCCGAGTCTACTGGGGTGTTACCCCGCAGATCCTGTCATCTGTTGGAATTGTAGGCAGTCAATCAATAACACCTCTTACTTCCCTCGGGAGGGTACAAACAATTGAGAAATAGACTATATTACTGATCTGTTTCTGTGTGACAAACTTTCCTCACATTTAGCAGCTTCAAACGACAATACACATGGGTTGCTCACAGCTTTGGAGGGTCAGGAGTCAGAGAGTAGGTTAGCTGGGTGATTATGAGACAGGGTCTCTAAAGAGATTTCGGTCAAGATGTCAGCCAGGGCTGCGGTCAGCTAAGGTCGGCTGAAGCTAAAGGATTTGCTCTGAAGCTCAGTTCTTTGGTGTTGATGGGAGGCGTCATTCCCTGCCACGTGGGCTTCTCCTGAAGAGGGCTCATGATAGGGACTTCCGTGTTTGGGCTGATGGGGGGGGGGGGGCAACTGATGGGGGGGGGTGGAGAGAGAAAGTAAGCCCCGCAGTGACACCACCATTTTTGCCATATGCTAGTGGTCACGTAGATGGCCCCCTGATACCACATGGCACTCCAACAGAGCGTGGAGACCAGCAGCCAGGGATTACTGGCGCCATCTTGGAGGCTGTCTACCAGTATGCAGAGAAATTGGAAAGATGGAGAACAAAATGATGGCTTTAAAACTAAAAAAAGTGGGCGCCTGGGTGGTTCAGTTGGTTGAACCACTGCCTTCAGCTCAGGTCATGATCCTGGAATCCCAGGATGGAGTCTCCCATCAGGGTCCCTGCTCAGCGGAGGGGTATGCTTCTCCCTCTGCCTCTCTGCCTGCTTGTGCTCTCTCTCTCAAATAAATAAATAAAATCTTTTAAAGAATACATAAAGTAAAATAAAACTTTAAAAGTGCATCAGAGACTGTGACATAAGATGTGTGGCCCCAGGGGACTTCATCCTCCATCCTCCCTGAAGCAGACACACATAGTGAGCCCCCTGTCACAGCGGCGCCTCCCCCTGTGGGGGTGCAACCGGTCAGGTAGGCTTGCTACGCGGAGAAGCAGAGAACACACCTTCAGAGCAAGACATTCTGCGGAGAGAACGGGCAGTTGCAGCAGCTTCTCCCAGCTGCCCGACCCAGGCCACGTCTCCTCTCCCAGGAGGCTGGGAATTCGCCTCTCACAGACCTGCCCTCACCTGAACCTATGGCCAGGCAATGGATTTCTCACTAACACCATCCCTGTTCCAGACAGTTAGCTGTTCCTCCCCTGCCTAGTACATCTGATGAGTGTTTTGTGAAGCCCTGTGGGCAGGGAATGTTTCTCTCTGTTGCTGACATCCCCAGAATCTGATGTGGTACACAACACAAGCCACTATCATCAGCACCGTGCTCCTACATCACTAAGTGCCCAGCATGTGCCCAGCAGCATGTAATGCCTTCACAGCAGTGATCCCATCCCATCCCCATAACCCTCTGCAACAAGTACTACTAGTATCCCTACTTAGTGGTGAAGGCAAGTCAGCCTCAGAGAAGTGTCTATGTCTGTGGTCACCCATTTAGCACGTGGCAGAAACCAGGCAGAAACCAGACATTCTAATTCCACAGCCTTGCTCTTTTAAAAAATTTTTTAATTTAAATTCAATTAATTAATATACAATATATTATTAGTTTCAGAGAATTCAGTAATTCATCAGTTTTATATAATACTCAGTGCTCATTATATCACATGCTCTCATTAATGCCCATCACCCTATTACCCCATCCCCCTAATTCCCCCCACCAGTAACCCTCAGTTTATTTCCTACGATTAAGAGTCTCTTATGGTTTGTCTCCCTCTCTGATTTTTGTCTTGTTTCATTTTACCTTCCCTTCCCCTATAATACTCTGTTTTGTTTCTTAAATTCCACATATGAGATCATATGATAATTGCCTTTCTCTGATTGACTTATTTCACTTAGCATATTACCCTCTACTCCCATCAAATTAGTTGAACATGGCAAGATTTCTTTATTTTGATGACTGAACATTTCATTGTACATATAGACCACATCTTCTTTATCCATTCATCTATTGATGGACATCTGGGCTCTTTGCATAGTTTGGCTATTGTGGACACTGCTGTAATAAATATTGGGGTGCAGGTGCCCCTTTGGATCACTACATTTTTATCTTTGGGGTAAATACCCAGTAGTGCGATTCCTGGGTCATAGGGTAGCTCTATTTTTAACTTTCTGAGGACCCCTGATACTGCTTTCCAGATTGGGTGTCCTAGCTTGCATTCCCACCAACAGTGTAGGAGGGCTCTCTTTTCTCCACATCCTCGCCAACATCTGTCATTTCCTGACTCGTTAATTTTAGCCATTCTGACTGGTGTGAGGTGGTATCTCACTGTGGCTTTGATCTGTATTTCCCTACTGCCGAGTGAGATTGAACATTTTTTCATGTGTCTGTTGGCCATTTGTATGTCTTCTTTGGAGAAATGTCTGTTCATGTCTTCTGCCCATTTCTTAATTGGATGATTTGTTCTTTGGGTGTTGAGTTTGATAAGTTCTTTATAGATTTTGGATACTAGCGCTTTATCCGATAAGACATTTGCAAGTACCTTCTCCCATTCTGTTGGTTGTCTTTTGGTTTTATCAACTGTTTCCTTTGCTGTCTAAAAGCTTTTTATCTTGATGAAGTCCCAATAGTTCATTTTGCCTTTGTTTCCCTTGCCTCTGGAGATGTGTCTAGCAAGAAGTTGGCCAAGGTCACAGAGGTTGCTGCCGATGTTCTGCTCTAGGATTTTGATGGATTCCTATCTCACATTGAGGTCTTCCATCCATTCTGAGGCTATTTTTTTTGTGTATGGTGTAAGGAAATGGCCCGGTTTCATTCATCTGAATGTGGCTGTCCAACTTTCCTAACACCATTTGTTGAAGAGACTGTCTTTTTTCCATTAGACATTCTTTCCTGCTTTGGCTAAGATTAAGTTGACCATAGAGCTGAGGGTCCATTTCTGGGTTCTCTATTCTGTTCCATTGATCTGTGCATCTGCTTCTGTGCCAGTACCACACTGTCCTGATGATCACAGCTTTGTAAGAGAGCATGAAGTCCGGCAGCGTGATGCCAGCAGCTTCAGTTTTCTTTTTCAACATTCCTTTGACTGTTTGGGGTCTTTTCTGGTTCCATATAAATTTTAGGATTATTTGTTCCAGCTCTCAGAAAAATATTGATGATGTTTTGATAGGGATTGCTCTGAATGTATAGATGGCTCTAGGTGGTATAGACATTTTAACAATATTTGTTCTTCCAATCCACGAGCACGGAACGTTTTTCCATTTCTTTGTGTCTTCTTCAATTACTTTCGTGAGTATTCTATAATTTTCTGAGTACATACTCTTTGTCTCTTTGGCTGGGTTTATTCCTAGGTATCTTATGGTTTTGGGTGCGGTTGTAAATGGGATTGACTCTTCACAGAGGACATGATACTCTATGTGGAAAACCCGAAAGACTCTACCCCAAAATTGCTAGAACTCCTACAGGACTTTAGCAAAGTGGCAGGATATAAAATCGATGCACAGAAATCAATTGCATTTCTATCCACAGCCTTGCTCTTAAACTCTAAGCCAAAGAGGCTGTCAGTAAATATTTGTTGAAATAATGAATTCAAAACCAACTATGACTTGAAAAAAGGAAAGAAAGTCTAAATAAGTAAAGTTGTTGGACCATAGCAAATTCTAGAGAAAACCTAATGCCCATAGTACTTTTTCCAGTTCCTAGGAAGAGACTTAAAGTGGAAAAAGGAACAACATCTGACAAAATAAATAATTAGTTTCCAAAAGGCAGAAGCATGTGCCAGAAGGTATCTTCCTTTTCAGCTTGGAGCTTCTGTAAGTATTGCATCCATGGTTGAAACAAGGTTGCTGGGAGGTCTTAGCAAAGCAGGAATAGGTAGGAACTCCCCTGCCCCACCCTCCCCAAGTGCCCACTGGAGACAGCTAGCACAGCGGTCAGTGCAGATGGCTTGCTGGCAATGAGCACTAGGAAATTAGAATGTGTTTGTACTGACTTCCCAAGAAACAGAAGCCCCAAGTTTGTTTGTTTATGAGACAAACAAATGAAAGGCCAAGAGACAAGCTGCTCAGGGTCTTAATGTCTTCACTCCAGTTGTTGGCCTGTCTGGGAACAACAGCCCATTTGCTGTTACCACTGGTGTCTTGCTTGCCTCCTATGACCCCACACCCATTTGCAGCTGTGTCCCTCTGGTTACAGCAACTTTCTTTCATGTACAAACAAAACCACAAGGTTTTGTGGGAGACGAGGTCTTATGGGAGGACATGGGGAGATACAGGGAGATGAGATCTCATGGAGAGACACAAGGAGATAAGAGCTCATGAGGGGACGTGTGGAGATGAGATCTCCTTGGAGAGATGTGGAGAGACAAGTTTTTGTGGGGAGGTGTGGGGAGATGAGGACTCACAGAAGGTTGAGGTTTTGTGGGGAGACAGGTTCTTATTGGGGAGATGAGGTGTTGGTGGGGGACATGGGGAGATGTGGGGAGATGAACTGATCTCATGGAGAGACACGGGAAGATAAGGTCTCATGAGGGGGCACGGGAAAATGAGGTCTCCTGGGGAGACAAAGAAGCATAAGGGATACTTACTCTGTGGGGAGTTGGGTTTGGATTTTGTTTTTGGATTTTTTTGCTTGTTTGGTTTTTGTTTTGTTTTGACTGTCCTCAAAGAGCTTGTTTGAGTTTTGGAGTGAGTTAGGGGTTATGATTCAGAATACAGGGGTAAGTAGGGGAGAGATGTTGAAAGGCACTGGCCCCAGTGCTTTCGTCACTTGGAGGAGGAAGGAAGCACTTGGGGCTGGCCTGAGAAGGAAAGCTTTCAGGGAGGACGTGGATCTGAGGAACCAGGAAGACACAATCAAGTGTTTCCCAACCCTCATTCTCATGATTTCTGTGACATTTGGTTACAGCCTGTCTCCTGCTTATTTAACATCTTTAAATTGAATCATTTTTCATATACAAATCAATTCTTTAAAAAAAAAAAAGCTTTAGGGGCATCTGGGTGGCTCAGTTGGTTAAGCATCTGCCTTCAGCTTAGGTCATGATCTCAGGGTCCTGGGATCAAGCCCTGTCGGGCTTCCTGCTCGGTAGGGAGTCTGCTTCTCCCTCTCCCTCTGCCACTCCCCCTGCTTGTGTGCTCTCTCTCTCTCCCTCTCCCTCTCTCTTTCTGACAAATAAATAAAATCTTAAAAAAAAAAAAAAAGAGGTTACATGGGGCTCCATGCTCAGCACAGAGTCATCTTGTTCCTCTCCCTCCCCCTCTGCCCTCTCCCTGCTCTCTCTCTCAAATAAATAAGTAAAATCATTTAAAAAAAAAGAAAGAAAGAATGAGTGAACTAAGATAGATCTGAAAAAAGTATCCAGAATGCCAAACAGACAAGGAGATGGAAAATGTGAATGATAAGGAAGATGTAATGAGAAAGTGTTATATATGTTCAATTAAATTTGTTAATAAAGATAAAACACTTAGAACAGTGATTGGCAATTAGTAGCAACAAAGCCAAATGTTGGTTTTTCAAAAAGACTGATTTAAAAAAATCGTAAAATCTCTGGCAAGATAATTTTCAAGGAAAAGACAAGGAAAGAGAGACTTCCTAAATAAACAAAATCTGACATAGGAATTGTAGATGCAGCTGGGATTAAGAAGATAACTGGAGTATACAGTAAGTATTATGCCAATTAATTGGAAAATATAGTTAGAATAGGCAAGCTAATAGAAGTCATAACTTATCAAACTGATAAAGGAGAACTAGAAAATGTGAGCAATCATATCATTATTATGGATATAGAAGTTTGAATTAATAGTTAAAAATTGATCCAAAGATATTACACCAGTTCTAGAGACATTTGTAGGTAAAGCTTACCAAACTTTTGTTTTTGTTTTTTTAAGATTTTATTTATTTATTTGACAGAGAAAGAGAGATCACAAGTAGGCAGAGGCAGACAGGGAGAAAGGGGGAAGCAGGCTCCCCGCTGAGCAGAGAGCCCTATGCGAGGCTCCATCCCAGGACCCTGAGATCATGACCTGGGTGAAGGCAGAGGCTTAACCATCTGAGCCACCCAGGAGCCCCGTCCCTTTTTAAAAAATTATGCTCTACACCCAACATGGGGCTTGAATTCAAGGAACCCCAAGATCAAGAGTTACATACTCTACCAACTGAACCAGCCAGGGGCCCCAAAGTCTACCAAACTTTCAAAGAACAGATCGTTGGAAGAAATATTTTCTAATTTACTCTAGAAGGCAAAGAAAACTTCTATTAAAGCCAGACTAGAATAATGCTAGAAAGGAAAATTATAAGGCTGTTTCATTTAGGAACATCGATGCAAAAATTGTAAATCAAACATTACCCACCTCAATCCAACAATCTACAAGAGAGTAAGAAGACCAAATTAGGTGAAATCTAAAATGAAAGCGTAGATTAATGTGAGAAGTATGTATAAACACAATTTGTCACGTTAACGAATTGAAGGATAGAATCATATCATCTTAGTAGGTACAAAAAAATCATTTGAAAAAGTTAATACACATTCATTATTAAGAATAGAAGAATATTAAGACAAATCTGTGTCTGCCAAATAAATAAGTAAACATCTTTTTAAAAATATATTTCAAAAAATAGAAGGGAATTGGGGATCCTGGCTGACACATTCAGGGAAGCATGCAACTTTTTTTTTTTTTAAGATTTTATTTATTTGACAGAGAGAGAGAGATCACAAGTAGGCAGAGAGGCAGGCAAAGAGAGGGGAAGCAGGCTCCCTGCTGAGCAGAGAGCCTGACGCAGGGCTTCATCCTAGGACCCTGAGACCATGACCTGAGCCAAAGGCAGAGGCTTAACCCACCAAGCATGCAAATTTTGATCTTGGGGTTCTAAGTTAGAGCCCCATAGAGGGGGTATAGAAAATTTTTTAAAATGAAATCTTAAGGGTGCCTGCGTGGCTCAGCTAAGCATCTGCTTTTGACTCAGGTCATGATCCTAGGGTCCTGGGATCAAGACTGTGCGGGGCTCCCAGGAATCCTGCTTCCCTTTCTCCCTTTGCCCGTCTCCCCCACTCCTGCTCTCCTTCTTTCTCATGCTCTCTCTGTGTCTCTCAAGAAATAAGTAATTTCTTTTTAAAAGTAACATCTTTTAAAAAATAATGAAGAATAGGAGGGAATTGCCAACAGCCAACATCATTCTAAATGGAGAAACATCAGAAGCATTTCCTCTTACATCAAGAACCAGACAAGGACATCCACCATCCCTGTTTCTATTACACTCGGGGTACTAGTCGGGACAATAAGGCGAGAAGAAGAAACAAGAGCTTAAGTGTTAGAAAGCAAAAGTGTCAGTATTCCTAGATGATATGATTTATCTGCAAGGATAGAGTCCCAAAGATTTTCAGACCTGATTGTTAGAATTAATAAAAGTGTTTAGCAAAGTGGCTGAAAATGAGATCAATATACAAAAATCAATCGCATCTTTATATACAAGCAACAAATAAAAACATAATACTTTAGAAGATGTTATTTACAATAGCAACAAAAGAGAAGGTACGTAGGAATAAGTATAACAAAAGATGAGCAAGAAGTTGATAGAGAAAATTTTAAAACTTTCTTGAAAGATGTTTTTAAAGCCTAAGTACTGTATTTGGTTAGAAATATACAATACAAAGTTACCAGTTCTCTCCAAACTGATCTATAGAGTCAACGTGATTTCAGTCATAACTCCAACAGTTCCAACAAAACTGGTTTTTTTGGTATTTGTTTGCTTGTTTTTTTGTTGACAAATTTGAGAAGCTGATTCCAAAATGTATATGAAAGAAGGACAGTGTTCTCAGTACAGCCTTTCTCAAAAGAGTTACTCCTGTAACACAGAAAATTAGTCATTATGTTCTCAATCTTCCTAAGGATAGGAACACAGAAAATTAGAAATTATGTTCTCAATCTTCCTAACGATAAGGGTAACCAGTTCTATCCTAGAGGTCTAGGGAAGAAGTTACTTTACATATAACAGGTGTTTTAAGGCATTAGGTGAAGAAAAGCCGACTGAAGGGTGAGGGGGAGGAATTTGCCTAATCCCATATCGAGATGTGTTATGAAGTTAAAGTAATTAAGACAGTGTGATATTTATGCAATTACAGACATACTGGTCTATGTAGCAGAACAGATCCTCAATTACTTGCAAATCTGATACATAAAGAGGAGGTACAGCAGTTCTGTGAGTCAAGGATGGATTAGGCAACAAATCCTGAGACAATTGATTACCTACCTGGGGTGGGGATGGGGGATCCCCTACCTCACACCATCTACAAAATCCATTCCATGTAGGATGCCTGAGTGGCTCAGTCGGTTAAGCATCTGACTCTTGGTTTCAGCTCAGGTCATGATCTCAGGGTCGTGAGATCAAGCCCTGCATTGGGCTCCAGAGTCTGCTTGAGTTTCTCTCTCTCTGCCCCTTCCCCCACCTGCACTCTCTAAATACATACATACATGCATATATACATACATACATAAAATCTTTTAAAAATCCATTCCACATAGGTCAACAACATAAATAACATCAACGTGAAGGCAAAAATTTAAAACTTCAGCAGAAAATATCAAAGAATATTTTTGTAACCTTGGAATAAGGAAAGTTTTTTTTTATATAAGACTTAAAAAGAAAAACTTGACACAGTGAGCTACGTTAACATTATTCCTTTCTGTTCACCAAAAGACATCATAAAGAGAAAGCCAGAGACAAATTGGGGGATATATTTGCACACATATCAGCACAAAGGACTAGTAGCATAGACAGAAAACATACATCTATTAAATTCCTACAGATCGATAAAAGAAAGGTGAACAGCCTAATAATAAAATGGGCAAAAGAGAGATGCCTTGGTGGCTCAGTTGCTTAAGCTGCCTTCAGCTCAGGTCATGATCCCAGAGTCCTGGGATGGAGTCCTGCAATGGGGTGGGGGGGTCGTCCTTGCTCAGCGGGGAGCCTGCTTCTCCCTCTGCCTGTTGCTCCCCCCTGCTTGGGCTCTCTCTCACTCACTGTCAAATAAATAAATAAAATCTTTTTTAAAATGGGCAAAAGATACAAACAGGAGTTTTACAAAAGAGAAAATGTATATGGTGGATAAACATAATTGGGTACTAATTTGCATATAGAACCTTAGTGAACTGTGCTATTTTACACCATCTAGATCCGCGTTGCACAGGAGGGAAAAGAGCACAGACCCTAGAGCCAGACTGGCGCTTCCGAGCCTTGAGAAGGCAACCACTTCTTCATGCCTCAGTTTCCTCTGAGAAAATGGAACGTTAGCCCAGTAAAGCCTTATTGAAAATTGGCTCCCAAGCCGGTGCATCAACTCTGGGAAACAGCATGGAGGTTCCTCAAAAAGTTGAAAATAGAGCTACCCTACGACCCAGCAATCGCACTACTGGGTATTTACTCCAAAGATACAAACATAGTGATCTGAAGGGGCACGTGCACCCAAATGTTTATAGCAGCAATGTCCATGATAGCCAAACTATGGAAAGAACCTAGATGTCCATCAACAGATGAATGGATAAAGAAGATGTGGTATACATAAACACAATGGAATACTATGCAGCCATCAAAAGAAATGAAATCTTGCCATTTGCGACGACGTGGATGGAACTAGAGGGTATTATGCTGAGCGAAATAAGTCAATCAGAGAAAGACAATTATCGTATGATCTCCCTGATATGAGGAAGTTGAGAGGCAGGGTGAGGGGTTGTGGGGGATAGGGAAGGAAAAAATGAAACAAGATGGGATCGGGAGGGAGACAAACCATAAGAGACTCTTAATCTCACAGAACAAACTGACGGTTGCCAGGGGGAGGGGGTAGGGAGAGGGTGGTGGGGTTATGAACACTGGGGAAGGTATGTGCTATGGTGAGTGCTGTGAAGTGTGTAAACTTGATGATTCATAGTCCTGTCCCCTGGGGCTAATAATACATTATATGTTAATAAAAAATTAAAAATTATTTAAAAAGAAAAGAAAATTGGCTCCCATCATCTACCCAGCCCTTGATTCCATTCCACTAACCTCACAATAACACCATCTAATATCTTAAACAATTGTGTTTTGGGGACCTCATTTATGAAGTTACAGCAGGTTTTTACTGTAGTACCCAATTCCTAAGCTTGCGAAGGTTGCATGGAAAATTAGTATATGTAAAATACGGAATAATACCGGACACATAGTATTATGTAAGGATTAGCTATAGTATTGAAACATTTGATATTGGGGAGCCTGAGTGGCTCAGTGGGTTAAAGCCTCTGCTTTTGGCTTAGGTCATGGTCTCAGGGTCCTGGGATCGAGCCCCGCATCAGGCTCTCTGCTCAGCAGGGAGCCTACTTCCTCCTCTCTCTCTGTCTGCCACTCTGCCTACTTGTGATCTCTATCTTTCAAATAAATAAATAAAATCTTTAAAAAAAAATTTGACATTAAGTGACGGGGGCGTGGCTTGGAAACTGGCAGGGCTGCTGGAGTTCACAGGTCCAGTGTCAATTAGAACAATGAATTACTTTGGGGAAAACAACGTAGCATTATCTTACAAAGTTAATGTCTTAGTCCCTTCTGGCTGCTATAACAAAACACCACATACCAGGTGGCTTATTCGCAATGAAGGTTTATCCCTTACAGTTGTAGAGGCTAGGAGGTCCAAGGTCAAGGCACAGGCAGGTTCGGTGTCTGGCGAGAGCCCACATCTTGGTTCATCAATGGCTCTCTTTTCACTGTGTCCTCACATGACAGAAGGGTCAAGACAACTCTCTGGGGTCTCTTTTATAAGGATGCTAATCCTCTTCATGACCTAATGACCTCCCAAAGGCCCCATACAAACACCTTCACATTGAGGGAATCGGTTTAGATATATGAATTTGGGGGAAACCGAGACATTAAGTCTACGGCAGTCGGCTGTGCTCTGCATGTGCACATTCCTTATAATCTAGCAATTGCACTCTGAGATGGGTGCTAGTGGTTCTCAAAGTGTAGTGGGCATCAGAATTGCCTGGGGGGGGGTTGTAAAACGCAGATTGGTAGGTCCTACTCTCAGGTTTCCTGATTCAATAGGTGTGGAGTGGGGCTCCCAAATTTGCAGTCCTAATAAGTTCCCAGGTGATAGTGATGCTGGTCCAGAGCCAATATTTTAAGAGTAATTGGCTTAGAGAAACTCTCCAAAGTGGGGTCCAAGAGACTTGTACAGGCATGTTCATGGTGACTCTGTTCACAACAGCAAAAACCCAAAACCCAACCCAAAAGTCCATCAGCAGGAACTGAAAAAACAGTGATATTGGCTTACAGTGGACTATTACGCAGCACTGAAAAACAGATGACCTGTGTTACACACAGCAATAGAGATGAATACCAGCAACCTAATTTTGAATGAAAAAAGCAAGCTGCAGAGAAATACATACTTTGGGAAACTTTTTTTGTGGTTCAAAAACAAGCAAATTAACGAATCAGTGTTTAGATATATATACATAGGTGATAAAACTATTTTAAGAAAATCAAGGGAAAGGTAGTACCAAATTTGGATGGTGTTAACTTTGGAGGTTGGCAGAAAGGCTTTTGGGGGGGGGATCCTATAACACTGCTGATGTTTTTTGTTCTTAAGTTATGCAGCTCAATTGATATAGTGCCTTGCACATGTCACCTGTTCAATAATTTTTATAAAGGCAAATTGAAATGAGAATAACTTTCTCACTGTGATTCATGATTATTTAATGGAATGGAAAACACTTGTGTGGGTATGAAAAACTATACACTTCTTGGCAGAGAATGAGGAATTCTTTTTTTCTTTTCTTTTTTTTTTTAAAAGATTTTATTTATTCATTTGACAGACAGAGATCAAAGTAGGCAGAGAGGCAGGCAGAGAGAGAGAAGAAGGGAAGCAGGCTCCCTGCTGAGCAGAGAGCCTGACTCAGGGCTCGATCCCAGGACCCTGAGATCACGACCTGAGCCGAAGGCAGAGGCTTTAACCCACTGAGCCACCCAGGTGCCTCGAGGAATTCTTTTATAGACGTTTTCACAGATGTCTTCTCTTTGATCCAGATATTGGGTATTAAAGGAACTTAAACCCTCTCAGTGTCCCTCACTTGGTCTCTTCTGGTTTAGAATAGTCTGCTAACATCAATTCCAAAAAGAGAAATGTTTAGGGTGCCCGGCTCGCTCTGTCAGTTTAATGTCTGGCTTCTGCTTGGGTTATGGTCTCGGGGTCTTGGGATCAGCCCGCGTCAGGCTCCCCGCTCAGGGGGTGAGTCTGCTTGTCCCTTTCCCTCTGCACCTCCACCCCAAATAAATAAATAAAATCTTTAAAAGAGAGAGAGAGAGTGAGAAATAGAAGTGCTTAGTTCTTCGGGACCTCTCTTCCTAAACAATGTCTGCATACAGGGGAGATTTTCTTACGGGAGTAGTGGTGAAAGGCTGTACTTATTAAACGGAGCGTGACAGCTCTGGCTTTGTCCTTAAGCATCGACCTTGCTTTGGGGCTTGACCTCTGTCCTTGCCGAATTGCCTGGTGACGTCATTGGTGCTGCCTGCTTTTAAGCCATAAGCTGGCATCTGCTACCATCACTGATTCTCGGCTCTGCTATTTGCTCTGATCTAAGGTCATTGCTGTGTGAGGTCTCCCTGTCAGGCTTCTATTAAGACCTGTGATTCTCTTAGCATCTCTCTCCTCTGGGAAGACATAAGGGACGTCCCACCGTGGGGCGCCCCGCTGTACCATTTCACGGTCACCTTTCTGGAACCTGGACACCGCCCTCCACTGTGCCACACTTCTTCCTTCTCGCCATGTTGATGGTTCTGGAAGCAGAAACTGGTCCCTGTGTTCTTGGGATGTGCCCTCAACTTGTGTGGGGTTTCTGTCTTCTTGCCGTCGCCCCCAACCTTAGGCAGAGCCCCAAGGGGCCCAGGCAACATCTTCTCTCCCTCTCTCCTCCTTCTGCGTGTTTGACTCTTCCGTCTCATGTCGGAAACATCCATCCTGTCCTCCTGGCCTCCACTGTTTCTTTTTGTCTTCTCTTTGCGTGGCTCTTCCGGAGCTCTCCCTCGGAGCCATGCATCTGTGTCGAGAGCCAAGGTATGGAGGAGGCGGGGCCATTCAATCAAATTGTCGTCACTCGCCATAACTGAATTCAGAATAACCCCACCTGGGTCCGAATACCCCAGTTCTAAAACTAGATTTCCCTTTCCACAGAAATATCCATACGACCCAAAAGACAGAAAGCCCTCCTTGCTTAAAGGAGGCGGCGTGTACACCCCCGTTTCGAGCTGTCACCTCCGCGCCCTTGGAGGGGTTCTACAGCCCATAGACAGTGCACTGTTGTACAATTATGGGTGATTAAGAGATCGTCTTTCCACCACGAAGTGGAAGAAAAAAGGACAAACAGGGCAGTAGAGTCACGTTAGCCACGAGAGCACAAGTGAGCTAAGAATTTGAAAACTGATGTTCTTTAAACTTTGCTGCCCATGTTTCTCACCCGAGGGTCAGCACCCCTCCAGTCCCCGTGCAAGATTGTTCCTCTGCTCCACTGACTGCTTTGACCATTTTTATAACCCTTCCCACAACCTCCACATACCGCATTTACCTCTGTACCTATCATCCGTCTCCCCTACAGAACGTGAGAGGCTCAGAAACGGCCACCCGGACACCTTGGAGGCTGCCATGTCCCTGGAGCCCAGGACACTGCCTGGCACACAGTCGCAGGTCCCATAGGTGGTTGTTGAACTAAAGAATCCATCATCTGTATTGTAACTGCCTGCTGTTGGGGGCAGTCATTAAAAGGTGATCAGGTTCCCTAGCTCTGCTAAGGAAAACAGTTAAACCCTCTAATAACATCTCCAGAAACTGTTTTGTGCCTGTCACGCACCTCGGGATGCCCGCTTACATGCTACTCCGATGCGAGAAAAGTCCTCGCTCTGTGAAGGCAGTTGAGGACAGGGTGGGGGGGCTGCGGCTCTGGGTATTGGACTGCTAACATTAAAGCTGTTTTCTTCCAGCTTTATTAAGTTTTAAGCCCTTTCCTGTTTTTCTATCATGGACAGACCCACCTCTTGGCAGACACTAATGTCTGAATTTTTTTAATTAGATTCCTGAATGGTGATGAAAACTGATTTGGGACCTCAACAAAAGATTTCAAAATACTAGCAAAATCCAGGCTGTTCCACAGGGAAGGTACCTGTTGGAGGGAGGCGGTGGGGGAGGGGGAGGACTATCCTCTGGGCCTCTTGGCCTCATCCTTGGGGAGGACACTAGCAGTTCTGGGCAGGGAATTCCAGGCTGGGACAACACAAGGTCTGTGGTTGGGGCTTTGCTGTCATTGCCCTCAGCGTGCAAGCAGGAGCTGGTGGGATGCAGGAGGAGGTTGCTCAAGGCTTTAGCACACAGCCATGCCTCACAGGTCATTGATCTCATTGACACACAGGGGCCTCATCACCGACATTTCCACAAGCCCAGCTTTGGTTTCCACCCAGGGACACTGAGGGAGAGAAAGCGGGAAATGGATGTCTTCAAGGCCACCAGCCTTAGAGAGAGCAGTAAGATAAACACTGGCCTCTCAGGCCTGTCCCTACTAGACTTCACAGCCTCCCACACTGAGACGCATTCATTCAGATTGTTTTCCAAGCAGTGCTGAGTCTCCATAATGAAGGGCTCTCTGAGCACACCAATGAAAGGAGCTTTCTGTGTGTATCGGTCAGAATTGAAAAAAAATGTCGCCCTCCCTCCTCCCCAGTGGTTGTCTGTCCATTAAAAACTCAGTGTTGATTAAAACAAAAAACAAACATATAAAACAAAATAAAACACAAAACAGACAAAAAACCGACTATGCTCCCAACCCATAAAAGCAATAGGTGACCCTCTCCTCCCAACCGCCCCTAATACCAGAATTCAAATCGGCTGGTGGATTCAGCCATTTTTTTTCTTTGTTTGGGGGGTGGGCAGGATGCAAATAAGTGATTTGTTGTGGTGGAAAAAAAAAAAATTCCCAGTGGCCTGAGTGAGTCCTTTCTGCATTTCTTTGTTGTGATGCGAAGCAGCAGCAGATTCAGTCTATGAAACGGGGCGTTTCACCTCCCGGGGGAAGGGGACGTTCACGCCCTTGGCCAGGGCAGAGCTCTGCGTCCTCCCCGCGTCTGAGGACCTCACCCTGCATCCAGCAGAGAGGCCCAAGGCTTTCCCAGGACAACAAAGCGCACAGAAGCCTGTCAATCCACAGAGTTGAATGTTTTCCTTCTCGCTTCAAGCAAAATCCTGATGCTTTTAATAGACCAGTGAAAAATGGACCAACACACCTGGTTCCTTATCCCCAGAAGGCACAGGGCCCCACCCAGCCCGTGAAGAGTCAAGGCTCCAGTACCAACATGAGGGGTGAACAAGGACCCTTTGGCTCCGGGGGAGCGGGTGGCATTTGGTGTCTCTCGGCTGGAGGACGGCCAGCTCCCGCCAAACCCAGGAGATGTGGCAGGCGTGCGGCACCCCGTGTGCGTCACTGGGAGAGCCGGGCCGGCTGCACTCATCCGTGCGTGTTTTCTGAACGAGGGAGTCAGTGAGTTACGATAGTAAGTGAGCGATGGCATCCCGAGTGCTGTTAGACCGAATAAAATGAGGAAATGGGTAAAATGTGTCTTTAGCATCCCAAGGCTTCCTCCTTCGTGGCAAATTCCAAGAAACCAGTCCCCTGGACACGCAAGCAAGACCTGCTCTTGGTTTTGTCTTTGCAAAGACGGGCTGGCCTGTGGCGTATCATGTGCCATTGATTCAATCTCTAGGCTATCATGTGCCATTGATTCAATCTCTAGGCTGGGCTGGAGCGGGTGTGTGTGTGTGTGTGTGTGTGTGTGTGTGTGTGTGTGTGTGTCCTGGATGGTGAGGATCTTCCAGCAGACCAGATAAAATCTCTTTCCTTTGGCAACAATTCATGAAGCACAAACCAGAGGGGAGGGCTACAGAGATGAATGGATCAGTAGCCCCTGGCTTCGGGGAGCTCCAGGTAGCCTCGGGGAGGAGGGGACACCATTGGGCTCAGTCCTTTACCGCGGGATGGGGTCGGGTGGTCCTAATGCTCGGAGGAGGTCCAGCCAGGTGGAGGGACAGGGCAGGGTCTTTAAACTGGGGACACACACAGATTTCCCCAGGGGCATGCCAGCAAGGGAGCGATTTCTCAAATCCTCAACATCCATAAAGGTTCCTCTAAAACCGTAGGGACAGATGAATCAGCTTCTTCACAAATAACCCCTCTCCTGTTTACAAAAGACAGGCAGCTCCTTATGCAATCCCCAGTTTTATTATGGAGCATTTTCTGGGATGAAAAAAGTCTGCTTTAGCCCCGGGGGCCCAGTGCATACATTGGTTTTCCCTGTTTTTTTTTTTTTTTTTGCATGCGTCCTGTTAAGGGTAGAGCATGGCCCAGGTTGACTTGTCCTAAACTCCTGATCAGAATGCCTTATATGGGGGATGAAAGTTAACACTTGCCTGTGTCGGGAACTGCCATTCTGAGCCTCCTCCATGATGCACTGAAAAAAACTGGTCATTTCTGCCTCCTCCATCCAAAGATGCATCCCTGAAACTAATCCAGAGGAAAGATCAGACAAACTCAGACTGAAGGACGTTCTACAAAATAACTAGCCTGTCCTCTTCGGAAAGCATCAAGCTCAAGCAAGACAAAGAAAGGCAGTGTTCCCACACCTTCTGGGGACCTGACGGCCAAGTGCAATGTGTAGCCTTGGATTTGATTCTGGAAAAAAAAGAAAAAAGTCTGTGAAGGATACAATCGGGGCAGCCGTCAAAATTTGAATACGGATTGTGGGTTACATAATAGTATTGTATTCATATGAGATTCTGTGCTTTGGCCAATCCCACAGCACTTACCAAAAAAAAGGTCTTTGTCTTTAGGGAATTCAGGTCCAAGTATTGAAGGCTACAGGGCAGAACCTCCATTACTCTCAAGCGATTCAGATCAAAACCAACATGCAAACATTTTAGATCCAGAGGTAACAACAACAAAGTAGCAAATAGGGCAAAACACAGATAGGTGTGTCTAGATAAATCTGAAATTAGGTCAAAAGAAAAAATGCAAACACTCGAGGACATCCGGAAGCACGAAAATTTTCCTGTTTTCCTGTTTTCCGCTTTTTCTTTAATGAATATATATTTTTATAATGAAAAATTGGTAAATGCACACCATTAAAAAAAAAAGAATTTCTGGGGGTGCCTGGTTGCCTCAGTCAGTAGAGCACAAGACTGTTCCTCTCAGGGTTGTAAGTTCAAGCCCCATGGTGGAGGTGTAGACTTTATATATAAAAATTTTTAATAAATAAATAAAAATAATTTAAAAATAAAAATAAATTTTAGAAAAGAGTATCTGTTAGTGAGGCGCACTCTCTTTAGCGTAACTGGAAAGTTTTCCAGATCTATCAAAAAACGTCAAAGCGAATGGATTAAAACTCATAGATAAAGTTTTCATGTCACTTTTTCACGGTCAGCACTTACTCAATGTTAACAAATCGTATCGTGGAGTATTTTTTCCAATGACAGTCCGTCTTCACCTCATTCCTTCTTACGAAGTAGTTAATATGTTCTACCTTCTGCTAAGCATATACTTAGTTAACTCTGTGATTAAAGATGGCTGGTATCTTATTTCTCAAAATTCTCTTTGGGGGTCTGCAAGCAAAATCGTGTGCACCCCAACGAAATGGGCATGAGTTTGATTCTGACCGTTGGAAGGGGTAATCAGCCTTGGGGAGGCCCCTAGAAATCCAAGCCAGCAACCCAACATTTTTGGAATGGCAGGATCCAGCCTCCAGGTAGGGTCCTGGTGCCGAGCACTCGTTCCTGATAGAACTAGGACATAATCCGGCTTCCCAGAGGGGTCCTTGGGGGACCCTGGACAGGGATCCTGGAGGGCTCCTAGGGATAAGGCCCAAGGGGAGGGCTGGACCTAACAGAAGACAAGCCGATGCCAAGTCCTCATGTACCAGGCCAGCTGGGTGTCCTAAGGCGGAAAGGAACCAGTTCCACTGGGCCCATGCCGAGAACCTCTGACAGAGGGGCTGGCTGAGGATTCCAGTGGGCACAGGGGAGCACAGGTGGGCGCTGGAGGATTCAAGAGGCTAAAACCAGGCAGGGCCTGGCAGAAACAGTCATCATAGCAATCATGGCAATTACAGTGTTGGTTGTGCACAGAGTCCTTCCAAGTAGGAATAGCACGCCCATTTTAGAGATGCAGAAACTGAGGCTTGCATTGCCTGAGGCCACCATGGAGCTGAACTGTTGAAGCTGTCTTAGAACTGATTCTAAAACACTGAGGCTCCTTCCAGCAAACCAAGATGCTGTGAGTTCCTACAGCCCCACACCACTCCCCACGTGCCTTCCCCACTCTCAGCCTCATCCCATTCCTGCTAATACATTTTGGACCCAGCTGTACGCCTAAGTGCATGATTTACTCCCGAGTGACGGAGCTCACCTTGACATCAGATGCCATCTGGAGCAGTGTGTGTTGAGAAATAAGAGAAGATGCATGAGAAACCTTCCCGGACAGCATGGGGAAGCTCTCGGACTCTGTGGGGGCCCCAAGAGCAGGCAGAGGGAATGAGAGATCCCGACTTCTACTCTCCAGCATCCCTCTGCCTGGAGGGTCTCAGGTAGGCTCTGCGTCTTCTCCTTCTGCAGCCTGGTCCCCCACCCATAGGGGGCATCCTGCTCCCTAAAAGCAACTTAGAGACCTCTCCCTCTAGATCCTTAAGCAAAAAACAGCCCTATCAATAGGCTTGAGTTGTGCAATAGAAGGACAGCGCTGCTGCCACTCGCTTCAGATGACCCTGGACTGTTCGCGTTGTCTCTAAAACAGTGGTTCTCCAAGTAGGGCCTCGAGGCCAGTGTGTCACCTGAGAACTGGTTAGAAATGCAAACCCTCAGAGCCTACTCTTGATCTACAATCAGAAACTCAGGAGTGGGGCCCAGATCAGTGTCTTAACTAAAAAAAAAATTTGGGGGGCGCCTGGGTGGCTCAGTGGGTTAAAGCCTCTGCCTTTGGCTCAGGTCATGATCCTGGGGTCCTGGGATCGAGCCCTGCATCAAACTCTCTGCTCAGCGGGGAGCCTGCTTCCCCTTCTCTCTCTGCCTGCCGCTCTGCCTACTTGTGATCTGTCTGTCAAATAAATAAATAAAATCTTTAAAAAAAATTTTTTTAAAAGATGGTCTATGCCCACTGTGGGACTCGAACTCAGGATCCTGGGCTCAAGAGTTGCATGCTCCATGGCTCCACCGAATGAACGGCCCAGGAGCCCCCTCAAGGTCTTAATTTTAACCAGCCAGTCCTCCACACAAATTTGGTACACACTTGCTTTGGAAACCACTTTGGGAACCCGTTTCCTTATATAACGGGTTTTATCAGTGTTCTTACCCGAGGGATTATTTTGAAGATTAAATGAGATGGTGCTGGAGTTCCTGGTGAACCGGGTGAACGTCACAGTTACCTTACCAGTCGCTGTTTGGGGGGCGCAAACTCAAAGAATGGAGGAATCTCCTGGCAAATCCTCTCCTTGTTTCCTTCTTCCCCTCATCTGGGCTGGTCTCAGGCTTCCAAATCTGATACACTTTATCAAACCTCTTTAGCCTAACCTTGAGTCACTCGGAGGCATCCCGGCTCCTACCCCTGCGCCCGAGACCAAGACCAGCATCACCTCTCTTTCCTCTGCTGTTCGCGTTGCTGAGGAAGGTCCGTCCACTAGGTTCCCACAGCCTCTCTTCCGTTACTCAAGCCAACAGCATCTGGACCATGTCCACAGACTCCTTTGGTCCTGTCCCTCTCCCCCTCCCCAGGATGGCCTCCAACATGACGCAACTCCCTATGCCCTCCCCCTCCTCCATGCTCTACCAGAAGATCAAGTAACCAACCTTGTAGAATTTAGACTCATTCCCCAACCCCCAACCCCCCTATCCCCGCAGGCAGGTGCCTGGTGGTGGGGGTGGGGAGAGGGGCATCTCCTTGAGTAACAACCTAGCCCCAAGCACCCCCCCAGATTAGCTGATTTTAACCCATTCTCTCCCACCCAGGCTTCCCCGTTTCCAAGTGAAGAGAGTGTCTTTTTCTTTCTTTTATTCAATCTTTTTTTTTTTTAACTTTAGAATGGATTTGCATCTTTTCTCCATCAAACGGGCTGTATCATTCCATCTGTGAACAAACATTCCTGATAATGCAGTAATAACAAGCTACTAAAAGATGGGGGAGGCAGCCTGATTATCTTCTCTGTTTTATCTCTACACTTTCGACCCCTTGACCCTGGGGACCCTTCAGGTCAGAAGTCACCTCCTATCTTGTAGCCCCGGGATAAGACATTGTCTAGATCTTCAAAAATGCAGACTCTCCCCACCCAGACCCACAGAAGTGCACCTGCACTGACCACACCGTGGTGTTTCACATGCGGTTTGAGAAGCGAGGCCAGAGGATAGGGTTTATTAAATACCCCTGTGGACAAGTTCTCCTGCGATCGTGACTTAACACTTAAATTCCCAAAGGGCCTGATTTAAGGAGTTGGGAGTGGAGCCCAGGAATCTGAGCTTTTAAAGCAACCAACCCCTTGTGATTTTTATGACACAATGCATTTGGAATCAGGGTCTGGGATGAGGATCTGAAAATAACGAATTTTCATTCCAGCCAGGAGTTTTGGGTCTTCAGGTTCTTTCTGTGGAATGGAATTTGTGGCATCTGGGAAGGGGCAGAGACCACAACCCTATCGCCTTTTCTCAAAAAATTTTCTTTTTGGGACACCTGGGTGCCTCAGTCAGTTAAGCAGCTGCCTTTGGCTTTGGTTATGATCCCAGGGTCCTGGGGATCAAAGCCCCCAGCACAGCATGGCATCGGGCTCCGTGCTCAGCCCGATATCTACTTCTCCCTCTGCCTCTCTCTCTACCGCTCCCCCTGCTTGTGCTCTCTCGTGCTCTGTCAAATAAATAAAACCTTTAAATTTTTTTTCTTTTTAAAAGAATTCCAACAGTTCAGAAGAAAATTAAAAAAAAAAAACCACCAAAAAAAAAAAAAACCCACAAGTTTATCTGTTGCTAATACCCAGTACCTGAGATCAGGGCAAGATTGCTTAAACCAGTAAAGTGGGGATTATGGGGCCACATTCCAGGATTAAAAGGGATGGAAGCAAACACAGATTTGGTGATCAGGTGGGTCCTTGGCCATCCCTGGGCTGCGGCACCTCACTCACGGCCCACGGCCGTCCGTCTGCTCGTCCATCTGTCCATCTGTCTGTTCGTCCATCCAGCACCACGACGCTGCATCCAGAGTGAGGAGAAGCAGATCTCCAACAACCTTTTTTCTAAGACTGTCAGAGCCAGGGAGTCGCCAAACCCCCCACCAGCTCTCAGGGGCAGCTGCCCCATCCCCACCCCAGAGCCACTCTACCAGCCCCATCCGCCCCCGGGCCACCCAGATGAGGACGGACACTTCAAAAAAAAAAAGAAAAAGCCATCAGATTTAATATTTACAAGAACAATCCCAGGCTCGGTTGTAAAAATGACTGGCCACACAAGGAAGCGTTTACTTCTCCTAACAAATAAGCAAAAAGCCTTGTGCCTTGCTCTTTTAAAAAAACATACAAACCAGCCCAGAATAATAAAGTAAAATATTTAAAAAAAAAATAAATTGCTCACTGAAGCTCCCCCTTCCCCTGTTGTTGGGGCTCAGGGCTCTTCCGAAGTCCCGAAGTCCCGGGGCAGCCCGGCAGCTGTGGCCCTGTAACTTTAAACCTGGCCTGAGGTCATCATTTTAGCGCTAGCCAAACAGAGGCAGAGGGCGGTCCTAGTGAGCCCCAGACCGAGACCACCTTAGGGCCAGCAGTTCCCCGCCCTTGTAGGGAGAGATAAATGCTGACTCCTCGCAAAGTTTCCAATTGCAAAGTTTGCTCCTCAGCCGCAGAGGGAGAAGGAAGCTTGGGGATCCCTCCCGTGCTGGGTTTTGTTTTTATTTTTTTTTATCTTTTTTTGCTCCCCGCCTTCCAGCCCCTGTTCTCTGGCCCCACTGGGCCTCTGACTACAGAGCTTTTTCATCGAACCCCCAGCACAGGAACCAAGGGCTCGGCCCCACAGAGAGCAAGTCACCCGAGAAGATGTGGAAGGTGCCAGTTCTGCTCTTGGTTTTGGGAAGCTCGTGGCTCTGGGATCCAGCAGGAGGAGGTAAGACCCAGCAGAATGGCTCCCTGCCACCAGTGCTCGCGGAGATGAGCGAGCTGAGACTTGCTGGAATGCCTGGGCCCGGTATTTGAGGTTGCCTGGGAGAGCCGAGGCGAGCTGGGAAGTGTGCGCGTGCCCCTGAGTCCAGGGGACCTGGAGAAGGAGAGACAGTGGCTTGGCTGGTGCCGGGTGCCAAAGCAAGGGCTCAGTGGGATGGGAGGAGGAGCCCACGCATCTCATCCACAGGCAGCAAGGGAGGGGAACACAGGGGACCTCCCTCCGGGGCAGCCCACCTCTGCCAACCCCCTGCTCAGCTCGTGAGACGTAGGGTAGAAGGACAGAGACCAGGAGACTTCCCCTGGCTGGACTGGGCTTTCCTATGGGGCTGTGTTTTGGAGGAATGCAGAAGGCCTCAGAAGAAGTTGGGCCCCCGTATGGAGGTGGGGGGACATGTAGCCATGGTTTCCCTACGGGGGCCGCCGGGTGCCGTGCACCAACACTAGCAGCCCTCAGGGCCCATCCATGGGATGGTCTGGAAGAGGCCTCCGTTATCCTCCCTGGAGAGAATGGTGTGTGCAGAAGGACTGGAGTGGAGGGCTTCTGAGTACCGGGAAGCAGGGGAGGATGGCTGTGAACCTTGCCGTGTAAGTTGGTTTCAGGCCCTGTGTTGAACTTGGCCAACATCAACGAATGAATGAGTGTTCGTGCCTCCTTAGACCTTTCCTGTATTAGATCTGATGGTGGGGGCTCTCCTGGCCTTTTCCCCTTCCTGACTCCTCCCTCCCCTTCCCATCTTGCTTCCTTCTGTTGTCTGTCAACATTTGATTTGATTTTTCTTGGGCTTTTATTTTTATCTGTTTCCCCAACAGAATATAAGCTCCCAAGAACGGAGCTCTGTCTTAGCCTTGATCCCCAGGACCAGAACAATATCCGGCACGTAGTATTTGCTCACTAAATATGGGTCGAAGGAACTGTAAGCTCACTAGTGATCTTTGGGGTTGAAGGCTGCTGAAAGGTAAACTCCTCCATTTTCCAAATTGAGGATAGAGGTGGGTCGAGTAGCAGGAAAATCCCTCTTGGAGGGAGTGATTGCCGGAGGGGTAGACTTGGCAGACAATAATTCCGAGCGCAGACAATAATACCCAGCCCTGGGGAAATTACACAGGGCGTATGACTCTCTGCCGGGCTGGAGGCTTCCGAGGGACTCGAGCAACTATCTTTACAGGGACATGGGCTATTTGTGGCCGTCCTATCTTTGGAACTTCTCTTTCCCTTGGAGCACACACAGCTCTGCACTGAACATTTCCCTTTTGGCGAGACAGTACGCAGATGCTACCATTCTGTGCTCCCTGGGGCAAGGTGTGGGAGACCCCCAGACTGAGCCACATCCCAGGTCAGCTAAGGAAAGGCAGGCAGCATCCTCTGTTTCCTCCTTGGAAGGGGCTGACTGTAATTATCATTAAGCCAGTGTTTGAAAGTCAGAGGTCCTCTATCTGGAGTGGTTTGCAGGAGGGGGAAACTGACCTAGGCATCTATAAATCTGGTCTGAAAAAAAAACACACACACAAAAACAGCAAACCATCAGCGGCTAGTTGGTGCCAGAAACTGGCTGTTAAAGACAGAGCCCGCCCCCATCTCCCACCCCCCACCTCCCCAGGCTGTGGGGGGTGCTGGCCGTGTGTGGATGCTGGGTTGCTGGGCTGGCAGCAAGCAGCTGAGGCCCAGGAGGGGTTTTGTCTGAGGATAATGACCGCAGTGCAGAGAATATGGATGAATAACTTCATTGAGCTGAGCTATTGTGGCTCCTGGGGCTGGGGGTAATTATGGTGATGAATTTTATTATCCTTCTCCCAGGATCCTACTCCCCCACTGGGTTTCCCTCATCTCCTGTATAATCCGGTTCGGTTTTGTAATCTGGTCCCATGTGTCTGTGTCTTTGGAACTGAGTGGATTCAAAGGAGCTCTGTTGTCCACACATCTGGCATTTTCCTCAATTGTCAGCGCCCCCCCCCCCCCCCCCCGCTCTGAACTTCCATCCAAAATGCAGACATTGGGGCCTCTCCGTTAGTTGGTTTATTTTGTAAAATTCTGCAGGCTGCCGCTTGCTGCAAGATCGCATGTGATTTTCTGGGACTAGTCCACCCAGGATTCATCATGCGGCGAACAAATTTCCCTGTGATTTCCCCGAAATTCTTGGCAGTCAGTTTCGGTGCCCCTGAGGTCTTCAGAAGTTGCTAAGGGGTTTTGTTGCTCTGAAGGCATCTACCAAACATTGAATAAATACCAGGTCCGTTGGAGTCTTTGTGAGGGAGGTCTGTCCATTACATTGGTGTATGAGATCCAAAGTAGCATTTAACGGACTAAAAGCACATTTTTAAGAAGTATCCAAGCGTGAGAAGGTGAAGTCTGGACATGGTGAATAATGCAGAATGCTGGACGAGCCTCCTCTCTTTCTCTGGCCTCTGACATGCGTGGTCCATGAGTCCTTCCAGACCAGAGAATTATAAGGACCCCAAGCCTTGGCATGATGGGGAGTGGTCTGGCCAAGTAGGGAGGACACTACCTCACTCCCATTTCCATCCCCACCATGTGCTAGGAATGTCCCCGTTCCCTCATTTAATCATCTCCTTCAATTATACATCATAATCTTCAGAATATGCCAGAACTAGGATTCAAAAATGAGTCTAACTCCAAACCCCAATCTTTTCCCAATATATGACAAAGCCGCTTGAAAAACTAAAGATTGTACTTGAAATTAAAGATTAATGTCACTTTAAGCTCCTTACATATGAAAACAAAAAAACTGGGGTGCCTTGGTGGCTCAGTGGGTTGAGCGTCTGTCTCCGGTGAGGGCTTGATCCTGGGGTCCTGGGTACAAGCCCCGCGTTAGGCTCCCTGCTCAGCAGAGAGCCTGCTTCTCCTCTGCTCCCTGCTTGTACTCTTTCTTGCTATCTCTGTCTCTCTCTCAAATAAATGATAAAGTTTAAAAAAAAAAAAGGAAAAATGTTAAAGGTATTAAAAAAGTCCTTTATGTTAAATATCTGCCGTGTTATTCCTGTAAGAATGAAGATGTCATAATGCATTAAAATAGGGTTCATTAATTCATTCCCCAAAAGGTAACGCAGCATCTCCTGAGCTCTTGGTACAGAGCCAGGGGCAGGATTTGAGCTGTGCACTCTGGAGAGAGGCACGCCTAACTTTACAAAGCATTCCCCGAAGTCTTCGCCAGCAAAGCTACGGACCTGTGCTTTGCATTCCGTTGGCTTATCTGAATATTTGTCATATTTCTGGCTCTAAGAACAGACATGCCAGGCTACAACGTATTGGAAATGGTTCAGGGGAGGACGTAGAAAGACGGGAGGTTAAGATACCTAGCAGCGCCCTTCTGAAACTCACTGGAGTGATCTCAGGAAGATTTTGCGAGGCTCTCCAAGGAAGTCCCTCAAGGAAATTCCCAGCAGGAGCGATATGTTGGAAGAGAATCCAGTGATTGGGGGGACAGGGTGGGGAGCATTTCTATAGATAAGTCAACAGTTACGGAGATAAGTCTTAGGATTCCCGCAGGGGTAGGCAAGAGATAAAAGCAAATCTGGATAGAAATCTTGAATCCTTTCCTTGTTGATTTCATCAAACTTTGGGAAAGGAAAGAGATCAGGCATTTTCTCCAAAGGCTAGGAGATGGAGCCGAGTTAGGGAACAACGGGAGTTCTGTCAACTTCATCCGGGCGGAGAAAACAAGGTGGCTGCTTCTGTCCTCGCGGTACCCCAGGCCCCACCAACCACTGGTTCCCAGCGGGCTGGCCAGTCCAAGGCAAGCATTCCCTGGAGCTTCAGAGATAGGGGTGAGCAGGCTCTCCCTTCGTTTTGTCTGGCCAGGTGCTTTTCCCTGGGGAGTTGCTCAGAGGAGGTGGGTTTGCTCTTTGAGGGGAATCTTGCTTAAGTCCAGAAGGAAACCTGCAGACCTGACCGCCTCATTCACTAGTTGTTGGAGGAGCTGCAAACTGACATTGTTTAGGGCAACCCTCAATTTCAGGCAGGGAGAAAAAAAACATCAGCAAGCAGAGGAAGATGGGCTCTCCACCTGTATCCAGGCGGATAAGACTACCAGTGTCCCCAGACAGTGTCACTGCAGACATGGGGTCATAACTGACATTGTTAGTGTTTGAAACCTGCAGGGGGATGTCAGTTACACAGACTACAGATGGGAAGGGGGGAAAAGGCGCCAGGAGATAAGTAAACATGTTATTGATGAGAATGCAGTATTTCCTGCAATTCATTACAAAGTCTCCATCCAGGAGAATAAAACGTGACTGTAACTGACGGAAAAAGCTGTTATCTAATGAATAGTATCCTGCCTGAGGAAGAAAGGTGGCCGTTTGCATAGAATCCAGAAAGGGAGAGAAAAGGGATGAGGATTTGATGAGGTAAAGCTGCCCTGCCCAAGGAATTCATTTATTTAGCAAGTACATACTGAGTGACTGATTTGTGAGTCAGGCAAGGTACACGTTATCCCCGCTCACGGCTAGTATGCGAGATGTCCTACAGGGTGGCCTTGGGTGTCTGATATCAGTCACGATGACTGTTCTAGGATGAATCAGGGAGCCCTGTTCCATCACAGTCTGGAAATGATTCCATCCAGGAGCCCCACCCTTTGCCTTGAATATACACCAGGTATTTCAATCTTTAGAAGGGCAATGCCTTGCTTAGCAAATGCCTACGGCATTGGAAACACATTTCCTGTTGTAAATAAACTATTGGGTTTCCTGGCCTCTTGTAAGTTTGGCTAATGTGAAACAGTATCATGTGAGTTGGATCACCCAAGATTAAATTTCTGAAACTATAAAGCTAAGGGTACTAGATTCTGCATTCCTGATGTTACCAGTAGTAACTATGTGATAATGGCTAACATCCACTGCATGCTTAGCACATTTCCAGCACTTTCCAAGCCCTGGTTCATTTAATCTGTGCAACAGACCTACAAGGTAGGAACTATTTGTATTTTATAGACCAGTGTAGAGGCTCAGAGAGGTTTGGTAACTTACACGCAGACACAGGTAGTGAGCAGGCATGGTGAGACTGTTGAATCCAGGCAGCCCAACCCCAGAGCTCATGCTCTTAACCACTTAGCACGACGACCCCCAGTGCCTGCGCTCAAGGCTTCCAAGGACTCCCAGAAAAGTTAGCCAATTGATTTCAAGTACCTCTTACAGCGGCAATACCACGTTTGTTAGATGCGTACTTCAGACTGAAGAATGAGGCTGGCATTGGGGTACCGAACTGAAGGACATGGGCCTGCCCCCTTAAGCGTATATACAGGGCATACATGTTAGTAAGAACTTTAAGAGGTAGAGAAGAAGCATAAAGTGGGATCGCAGCTCACAGAGAGAGGCAAGACAGGTGTGTGTGGTGTACCTGTATAAAGGACATAGGGGACAACATAAAATGGCATGTCCTGAGCGGCAAGGGCCATTATTTGCTGCCCAGAGTTTGGCGATGAGATTTTTTAGGCCATTGATGGCTGGAGAAAGTCTTAGGGAGCAGATGGGGCTTGATCTTGGCTGTGAAAAATGATAGGATTGATTGGACACGGTGGCAGGGAAGGGCAGTCCAGGCGGGAGAGATTGCTTGAGCAAAGGCAGAGAAGTTAGAACAATCTGGAATTTGTATGAGAAGATTCACGCAGCCTCGCTGGTGTTGGAGTGGGAGTAGTTGGGAAGAAGGATGAGTCCCTGCTAAGGGGGAGAGCTGAACCTTTTTCTGTAGGCAAGAGGCCATAATAGCACATGGAAGTAAGGGGGAGCATGAATAGCAGTTGTCGGGAACAAAAATGATGACCAGAACCATATGGGATTGAATCTAGTTTATGGGATCACTGGGGTGAGGGTGGGGGTCGGGAGATGAGCGACTATGTGTGGTGACCACGTAATGGGGGATGAGATCAGATTTGGGGGAATCATAGTCAGCATGACTTAGAGCTTAGAATTTCCTGATTTCTTATTCTCTCATTTCTTGAGTTCCTACTATTCACCTCTTACAACATAATGTTATTAAATTTTTTTTATTGGTAGATAGTTCACAGATCATAAAATTAGCTGTTCGAAATTGAATAGGCAGGGGCACCTGGCGGGCTCAGTCAGTGGAGCATGCGACTCTTGATCTCGGGGTTGTGAGTTCGAGCCCCACGTTGGGTGTAGAGATGACTTAAAAATAAAATCTTAAAAGGAGAAATAAATTGAATATCATACCATTAGAAGCTGCTCCCCTTTCCCCTCTCCCCCATTTCCTGGCAGCCACAGAGCTACTTTTTGTCTCTCTGGATTTGCCCATTCTAGACATTTCACATGAATGGAATCCGACAATATGTGGCCTTCTGTGCCTCATTTCCTTCACCCAGCATGATTTCAAGGTTCATTCTTGGTGTAGTGTGTGTGTCAGAATTTTATTAAACTCCAATGGCTGAGTAATATTCAATCTGTTATTATTAATCTGTTCATGACCAATTGATGGACATTTGGCTTGCTTCTGCTCTGGGGCTGTATGAATAGTGTGGCTAGGAGCATTCATGTACAAATCTTTATGTGGATGGGTGTTTTCATCTCTCTCAGGTATATACCTAGGAGTATCATTGGCCAATCATATGGTAACTATGTGTAAATTTTTGAGGAACTGCCCAGCTGTTTTCCAAAGTGGCTACATTATTTTACATTCCTACCAACAGAAGGGTTCCAATTTCTCCACATCCTGGCCAGCACTTGCTATTTTCATGTTGTTTTGTTTCTTTTCATTTTTTTTTCCATTTTATTTATTTTTTCAGCGTAACAGTATTCATTCTTTTTGCACAACACCCAGTGCTCCATGCAAAACGTGCCCTCCCCATTACCCACCACCTGTTCCCCCAACCTCCCACCCCTGACCCTTCAAAACCCTCAGGTTGTTTTTCAGAGCCCATAGTCTCTTATGGTTCGCCTGTTTCTTTTCATTTTTTGATGGTAGCCATCCTAATGGGTGTGAAGGGGTATCTCATTGTGATTTTGATTAGTATTTCTCTAATGACTGACAATGCTCAGTATCCTTTCATGTACTTATTGGCCATTTACATATCTTCTTTTTTTTTTAATATTTATTTTTAAGTCCTCTATACCCAGTGTGGGGCTCGAACTCACAACCCGAGGATCAGGAGTCGCATGCTCCACCAACTGAGCCAGCCAGGTGCCTCCATATTTTCTTTCAAGCCATGTCTATTCAAATCCTATTCCCCCTTTAAAATTGAGTTGTCTGTTTATTGTTGAAGTCTTTATATATTCTAGATACCAGACCTTTATCAGACATAGGAATTGCAAATATTCTTCCCATTAAATTTCTGGATGGTGTCCACTGAAGCAAAAATTTTTAAATTTTTGAAGTCCCATTTATCTGGTTTTTTTTTTCCCTCTTTTATTGCCTGTATGGTTTGTATCATATCTAAGAACCCATTGCCTCATCCAAGGTCACAAAGGTTTACTCTTAGTTTGCTTCCAAACATCGTGTAGTTTTAGATCTTACATTTAGTTCTTTGACTCATTTGGAGTTCCTTCTTACATGTGATATGAAGTAGAGGGCCCACTCTTTTCTTTTGCATGGGGCTGTCCCGGTGTCCCAGAACCATTAGCTGAAAAGTTAATTCTTTCCCAGCAAGTTATCCTGGCACCTTTGTCAAAAATCAACTGCCCATAAATAGAAGGGCTTATTTCTGGACCCTCAATTCTATTCCATTTTTCTAAATATCTATCCCTATGCCAGTGCTACACAGTCTTGGTTATTGGAGTTTCGTAGTAAGTTTTGAAGTTGGGAAGTGCAAGTCCTCCTGCTTTGTTCTTTTTCAAGATTGCTTCGATTAATCACTGTATCTTGTTATTTGTGTGTCTCTTGCCCGTTAGAGAAGAGGGCAGTACCCATGTCTTACTCAGCACTTGAAAGGACACATGATTGGTGCATAGTAAACATTCATCCGGAGGAAGAGGGAGGAAACACAACGATCCCAGCCTTTGGTCAGAAACGACAAAGAGGCAGGTGATAGAAATATAAAAATCAGGTTGGAGGGATGATAGGTTTGGAACCAGTGTTATAAGGAGGAGTTCAGGTTCGTACACTCCGTTTTAGATGCAGGGACTTGGAGGTAATAGTAGGACATCCAGTTTGATGTATTTGATGGATACCTGGAAAGATAATCAAAATGACATCAGAGGTACAACCTAGAGACACAGTTTGCTGCCTGAACTCCTCCCCATTCATCGGAACAAGGGGGAAAAGATGGCAAAGAGGTTCAGAAGAGATTCACCCCAGCTAAGAACGATTGTTTTTAAAAATCTACCGAAGCACACTTCAAACTCCCCAGCCAGGCCCAGGATCAAGGCCAAGGGCAGCTAATGGAAACACGGCCACATTCTGCACATTCCTGTAAGGCCTCATCCTCCTCGGTGCACAGCTGGGCTGTCCGTGAGCTACATGGGTGGATGGTGAGGTCAGAGCCAAAGGGGCTTCTCTTTTCACTCTTGCAAAATCAGGGCCTGCTCAGCTGACAGCGTGGAGTGAATCAGAAGCTCAGTTTCCGAGCAGATGGCCAGCGATTTCCCAAACACTCCGCCACCCCGTTGAGATGCTCTGCTCCGGGGCAGGACTTCTAAAACAGGTTTTAGTCATTTGGTTTTCCATGTACGAAACAGTCCTCTCGATGAGGCGGCCTTTCCAACGGGCTGCTGGACGCAGTAAAGTTCCAGAGAAGTTGTTACCGAGGTGTTGATTGCAGTTTACGAAGCTGAACTCATTTCCTCTTTTCCTGAGAACATTCTGCTCTTGGTCAACAGAAAAAAAACCTCTCCCCAGGTTGAGTAATCTTGGTAGAGGTTGTAATCAGCAGCCATGAGTTTTAACACTTGAGGAGTTCTGAGCCCCAAGATTGTGGTTGGGGGGGCGGGGAGCGGGTAAGCTGATCTGTGAATGCTGAGAAGTGTGACTGTCCGTGTGTTCATTCATTCTGCTCTCGGAGGCCATGCCAGAGGCTGGGCCACAAACCTATAGCAGAAGGGGGTGCTGCTCCCAGGAAGCTTGTGGATGCTTGCAGAGCAAAAGTGTAGTCAGTGTTGGTGTTGTCAAGCCTTGTTCAAGTTTAGGGGGATTGCTTTCTCTTGGCACCCTGGGAAGGCGCGGAGGGAAGAAGCGTCTCACCTGGGCCAGGTAGACGAGTAGGTAGGGTTTCGATGGGCAGTGGAGTTGGAAGAATGGAACTGCAGGTGACCTTGGCATCCAGAAGCCCACAGAGCGGCTTTGATGCCAGCCCAGCCCTGGCCACGTGGAGTGGAGAGCCTATGAGGGGAGCTGCAGAAAAGGGACAGGCAGACATACAGCCTGCATGACACCGTGGTTCGAGCGGGGTTAGGCGTCTAAGGGGCCTGATGTCTAATCCCTGTGTCACCATTTTCTGGCTATGAGGGCGGTTTACTCTCAGCCTCGTGGTCCTCGGTTTCAATATGAGAATGACATGAGTTTGTAAGGCTTTTGTAAGGAGCGCTTGGCACCATGTTTTGGACATTCTCCAATAAATTCAAAATAACAACCATTTTTACAATACCCACCTCCTTTGAAAGGCAAACTGGTACAGCCACTCTGGAAAACAGTGTGGTTGTTCCTCAAAAAATTAAAAATAGAACAACATGGGCACCTGGGGTGGCTCAGTGGGTTAAGCGTCCGACTCTTGATTACAGCTCAGGTCATGATCTCAGGGTCCTGAGATCGAGCCCCAGGTGGGGCTTCATATTCAGCATGGAGCCTGTTTGGGATTCTCTCTCTCTCCCTCTCCCTTTGCCCCTTCCCCTTCTCCATGCTTGCACTCTCGCTCTCTCAAAAAAAAAGAAAAAAAAGAAAAGAAAGAAAAAGGAAAGAAAGAAAAGAAAAAGAACTACCATATGAGCTAGTAATTCCACTACTGGGTGTTTATCCAAAGAAAATGACAATACTAATTTGAAAAGATATATACATCCCTGTGTTTATTGCAACATTATCTACAACAGCCAAGATATGGATGCTACTCAAATGTCCATCCACAGAGGAATGGATAGAGAAGAATGGTGGATATAGACATTAGACTATTACTCAGCCCTAAAAAAGAATGAGATCTTGCCATTTGCAATGACATGGTTGGAGCTAGAGAGTATAATGCTAAGTAAAATAAGTCAGAGAAAGACAAATACTATTTGATTTCACTCCTCTGTGGAACTGAAGAAACAAAACAAAGGAAAAAAGAGAGAAAGCAAAAAACGGACTCCTAACTATAGAGAACAAACTGGTGGCTGCCAGAGGGCAGGTGGGTGTGGGGGGATGGGGGAAGTAGGTGAAGGGGACTAAGGGTGTCCTTATCATGACGAGCATTGACAAATGTGTAGGATTATGAGTCACTATATTGTGCACCTAAAACTAATATAACACTGTATGTTAATTATAGTGGACTTGAAAAAAATTAAATAATAAAATAAAATAAAATACCTACATGTCGGGTGGTCATGGAAAATTACCTTGAAGATTTGTGAAAGGCACACAGCGGGCCTCAGTTGACAGGTGGCTGGGAAGCCTGATGTCCTGTCGAAAGGACTCCGTGTCCTGCTCCCTCCGCCTGCTGGTGACCTTTCGGGAGGTCTTGCTAGCGACCTGAAAGCTGAGTCCCCAGCCACATGGCCCCTCTCGTTTCTTTACTGCTCGTGTTCAGTGGCGGAGACCTTCAGAAAGCTGTGTCTTTGGGGTATGGTATCTAATGCCCCCCTCTCTGAAGTCTGAGAACACTTCTCCAAATCTTAATCTGTAGAATTTCTCCTGATTTTCTCCCGAGGAACAGGTGACACTTGTCTGATCTCAGCTTTGACTCGTCTCTCTTGAGTTTCATGGGAGACGCATGTGCCCCCGGTGCTGACAGTGGGTGATCGCAGCTCAGCATCGGCCTGGGGCTGCCAGGATGGGACACGCAAGTGGACAGGCTGCTGCTCACTACACCTTGAACAGCAAAACCACGGAGCTCATCCACAGAGGGGATTGTCCTATTATCAGCCAAGTTCAGGGGAAGCTATTTAATAACTCTTGAGTGCAGCCCAGTGGGCAGTAGCAAGAATATCGCAACATAAGGGATAATTCAAAAGAAGTGTCGGTGTGTTCGTTCAGTCATTCAACAAACATCTGCTAACTACTTACCATGGTGCCAAGCACTGGGAATATGGGGTGGTGTGGGCTTTAGGGGAGCACTGTGCATCCTGGAGGAAAATTATGGATACTGTGGGATACTGAGTGGCTGGGCCAAGCCCTCAAGAAGCCGCCTAGATTTTCCATGGCCACGCTTTTGATCCAGTAAGCAATTGACCAAGAGCCACAGGAAGGGTAGGCGTCGAGGGGAACTCACTGGCCACATCAGTGATCATACTAGCCGCAGCCCAGTGTCTGCCAGGAGTTGAAGGCCGGCACACAGCTCTGGGTCAGCAAGTGGTTTTGAAAATTCCAAGGAAAGGCTTCCTCACAAGGTCAGAGGACGGGCCAGCCTGTAGGCAAGAGGATTGATTCAAAAGATGTGGTAAATAAAAGCAAAGGTCCTAACACCTTTCTTCTGGTTGCGGAGGCCTACTTGCTGGTAGCTAAGGGAGCAGCATCAAACAGCTAAATTTGGGCAGTTTGAGTTGAGATGAAGGACCCTGCGAAGATCTTAGCATCTACGTGGGTGGTCTGCGGGGCGCTAGGAAATGTTGGAGCTGGCACCTTCCCTCTGCTTTAGGTGTGTTTGTTTTCAGGCTTCTGAGCGCAGGGTTGAGACAGGATGGAAAGGTGATAGGCAGAAGCCTGTGTCGGGGCAAAGGAATAAAAACAGGCATTTTTTGCTTGTGTTCTCCAAACAGATGTTTTGACCTCTCTCCAAAAGCATTGCTTCATCCCAAATGTAACTGGGAGGCCAGGGGGGTGGAAATGCTAGGATTATTTGTTAATTATCCTACAGTTACTCCTACAGGGGAAAACCAGAACTTCCTAGGATGTTGTAAGAAAAAAAAAAAAAAAAGCATTCTCTTTCTCAACGGCCACAAAACCCATTCCACTGCCACAGTCATCTGTCTTCAAAGCTTATCTAGGCAGTGAGATGCCAGAGCGCTGAAGATGCTGGAAAACCTCAGGCAACACGGAAGATTGCCTCAATCAGTTGGCTGACGCCGCAGGTTTTCTTTGAAAATCCCGAGGATAACTCAGCTTGTGACTTCTTTATTTTTAAAATCAACTTTTTTTAAATATTTTATTTGTTTATTTGACAGAGAGAGAGAGATCACAAGTAGGCAGAGAGGCAGGCAGAGAGAGAGGGGGAAGCAGGATCCCCGCTGAGCAGAGAGCCCAACGTGGGGCTCGATCCCAGGACCCCAAGATCGTGACCTGAGCCGAAGGCAGAGGCTTAACCCACTGAGCCACCAAGACACCCCTAAAATCAACTTTCATGAGACAAAATCAGAGAGCGATGCAAAGCATGAGAGACTCTTAACTATATAGGAAACAGTGAGGGTTGCTGAGGGGGTACCTGGGGGATGGGCAGTAAGGAGGGCACATGATGAAATGAGTGCTGGGTGTTACAGGCAACTGATGAGCCACTAAACTCTACCCCTAAAACTAATCATACACTCTATGTTAATTAATTGATTTTAAATTTTAAAATGTTGAAGTATACCTTAAAAAAGTATTTTTTAAAAGTACAGTTAAAAGTGTATTATCTTCACATGCCGCTCCGACTCAGGTGACGTCATCTCCTAGCTCTCCTTCGCACTCCAGTTGAAAGGAGAACCCCACCAGACAGGCCCTCCACACCTCCTTAATCTCGTTTCTTCCGTCCAGTCCCACCCACCACTCTCTGTTTCTTGAGTGTGCACTGCCCCAAGCTCCTTCTGGGCTTCTGGGTTAGTGGGTCATTTTTTCCCATCTGGAATTCACTTGCTCATTCATCAGCTACTTAGGGTATCCCATGGGCCAAGTATTTTAGGGAGAAGCCAAGTAGGGAAGATACAGCACAATGAGTGGTTGAGTATTCTGGCACGTGTGTGAGGGTTTGTGGGGGAGGAACTGATTTCAGTTGCAAGGGGGGAGGCCACCGCAAGAGGGTGCCCTTTGAGGACAGATCTAAGGGGGTAAAAGAGTGCTATCTTGAGATTTTCCTTGTTTGTTTATTGTGAGACCCCTCCCCGCCGACCCAGCAACAGTACCTAAAATCATGAGAGATCTCACTTCTGTCTCTCTAGTGCCCAGAATGGGGCCCAGCACTTAGGTGAACAGGGACTATTTGGGGATATAGAGGTGAGCCTTGGGAAGGTTCCAGTCTTGATCATTACTGCTGCCTTAATTGGCAGAGCCAAGGAGAGTCGCTGCTGAAAGAGAAGGAAGCAGGCTCTTAGAAAGCAGGTCACACCTGCCTTCTATAATCTACCACTTTGGAAAGCTTAGTCCTAGAAGGGGCTCGCTTGAGGAACCTGAGATTCTGGTTCCTAAGTAATTAGACTGGAAGATTCTAACCAGGTGGGATTTCATAAAGGAGGACACATGATGCAAGAGGAAGGAGTTGCTTCTGACAACCAGGATTATAATTTAGGAAAGGGTGAGGTGGTGAAGAGGAAGGATGTCAGAACCCAGGAAGGGGCCGGGGGTATTCTGGCTCATGGCGGCACAAAGATGTCTTTTGTTGTGTTGGTGAGTACACGGATGAGCCGTTAAAACACTTGGCTTTGTGTCCGCTCACTGACCAGGTGAACTAGGCAAATCATTAAATTTCCAATGTTAGACAATTATTCTGACACTTGTTAAAACAGTTGCAAGATTTTATTTAAGACTATTGCAATAGGGGAGAGAGATGGTTCCAAATACAGCAACGATAGCTAGGGAATTATAACCAAGAAACAGAGTATGGGGGAGGGGGTTGGAAAAGTACAGAGAGAACACATCAAGGGTAGCAAGGGTTCTTGCTCAAGGCGAGCCTTCCACTTGGACATCAAAGGTGGGTGACGGGGAACTTGGTCAGGTGGGAACATTCTCTCTCAGCTTACTTAGCAGGGTTCTTGCTGAAACTAGACTCTTGTAAGGACGGACAAAGAAACCCAACTAGGATTTGGTCAAGGAGAGATCGTTGTCGACCTCGCTTTCCTAATCTGATAAAGGGGACGTTGAGGCCAATGCAACTTGCCCACGGGGCCATTTTGAAATGAAGTCAGTCAAAGAGTAATAAACAAATAAACCCTATGTGGTGGTGGGGGGGTGTTATAAAGCTGGGCCTCCCACCTGAAGTAGAGCCTACAACTTGGAAGGGCCTCCTCGTACTTCTGTTCAAGTGGCCCACCGACTCTTCCTTCTCACTCTCTACACGCCGACACCTGTGGGGCGGAATTCACACGGCGGCAGTTAGTGGACTTGAGGAGGAAGGGGAGTGGACGATGAGGGGAGCACAGAGTCAGAAATCAGTTCTGGAAAGAATCTGCGGGCAGAGGATGGTATGGAAGTCAGGGCAGAAGGTAGTGGGCGGGCCATTTGAGCTGGTCCTCGTGCTGAAGGTTGACTCCCATGACCGCGGCATGGTATTTGAAAGAAGACTTTTGTCTCAATGAGAGCTAGTTCTGAAGCAGTGGGTGAGAGAGGGTTTATTGGGACCAACCGGTCAATCTTTTGGGGGGAAATCAACGTATATCCCCATTTTACATCATACTTCAAAAGAAACACAAGACAAGGAGAAATATTCAGTGTGAGAACAAAACCATAAGGACAATCTAGTGAGTATTCGCAGAAGCTTGAGGTAGGGTTTGTAAGTTTCATGTCCAAGGGGAAAACAAACTTCATGTTTGATTGGCGATTGAGTTCAGGACTTACAAGAGAGATGTAAATGCCAGCTTGTCCAAAAAAAAGGGTTTGTTGCAGCTCTTACAAAGAATATTTCCTAAGGTATAAAGAACACATACAAAACTGTAAAAGAGATGAATGCCATCAGAGAAAAATGGTCACAGAAGAAGACCTTTCTAATGGCCAAAAAATTAATGGAACAATACACCACCATTAACCAGGAATGTAAATAAAACCAGAAGATTGCAAACACTTATTTAAAACATTTTTACCGGAGCGCCTGGGTGGCTCAGTGGGTTAAAGCCTCTGCCTTCGGCTTGGGTCATGATCTCAGGGTCCTGGAATCGAGCCCCACATCAGGCTTTCTGCTCAGCAGGGAACCTGCTTCCCCTCTCTCTGTGCCTGCCTTCCTACCTACTTGTAATCTCTCTCTGTCAAATACATAAATAAAATCTTTAAAAAAAAATTTTTTTTATCGCGACCTTGGGACTATTACTATTCAAGTAACAGTTCTAAACTCTAAAATATTTTAAAAGGAAAGGATTCCATAAAAATAAGTAAACTGGAATAATTTCTTTAGAGAGATCAGGCTTCCGTGCAAAGAGGAAAGTGGTTCCCAATTAGCACTTTCAGAAGATAAACATCTCTTCAGTTCTTGCGTGTTCCTAAGCTTGAGAAGCTGAAGGTAAAATTGATTTGTCCCATCTTTTCACGGTTAACGAAGAGGTTGGCCCAGCTTTTGAAAGAATAACACCTCCACACAAATTCCAAAGCAGATGGATGGATTCACACCTTATTTGGAAACTTCCATTGGTTCTAATCCCCAGGCTGGGTGAGGCTGGCTGAGACAGGAAAAGGTGTTCACGTGAGCATGAGGGCACCGGGGCCAGGAGGGACACTGTTATTGTAGGTTCGTCACTGTGCTTATGTGAACAGCTGCGTGCGTGCCCTGTGCACACGCACGTGTCTTCAGAGGGAAAAAGAATCAGAGGATGGAGGCATCAATGCACAATCTGAATTTCACCGGTCAAGGGAACAGGGCATCCATCGCTGGCTGGAAATTCAGGCAGCTGGGCTGGTAGGAACTCTTCACCCGGGAAAGCCTTCAACCAAAAAATTTAGACGGACAATTGAAGATCTCTTGTTAGAGATCCACTTTCCCATGGAGCAAAAAGAATGCCAGGGCCGTGTGACAAAAGCTATGCATCTTAATCACGAGTGCCATTCTTCCTTAGAACACCCTTTGTCTACTCTCGCTGATGTTAGTCCTTGGCTCAGTGGGCCAAGTACAGGAAGGAATTTTTATCAAGTTATGTTTTCGATGAGCTGAACGCTGTATGAAATAATTCAAACCAGCTTTACTTAGCACTTGATTTTTTTTTTTTAAAGCAAGAGTGTTTTGTTTCATTTTGTAAAGTTGGAGAAGGCCCTTTAATACATGGTTTTCCTGAGCAGCCTCCAGAAGTTGCTAAAATTGATGATTTGTTAACGGTTCAAACTAGGAGGGGAAGAAAAGAAAAACGGGATGTAGATTTTGTGTGTGTGTGTGTGTGTGTGTATCTAATAAGGACTACTTCCCTGGCAAAGGAATATTTCCCCCTTGAGCTCAGTAAATACATTCAACATTTGCCTGACATTGCTTAACATGCCTGATGTGAGCCCCTCGTTATCCACCCCCACCCCACCGAGCGGCCAGAAGGGGAGGCAACGCTTTGCATGCAATGAAGTATTCAGTTATTGCTAACTGGTGAAAGCCATTTTCCCCCAGATGAAAAAAGAAATGCATTTGCTTAGGGAGCTCATCCAAAGCCCTTGATTGATATCTCTGGATTAGGACCCCAGATGCAAAGAGAAGGCTTCCAGAACCAGTGAATTTACTTTTAAGACTTTCTCTCTCTTGCATCAGCAAAGAAGTTGTGATCAAAATATTTATTAGCTGTGCCTTTGGCTGGGCTTTCTAAGCACAGGGAGAAATACGGTATCGTAAGGCGAGGACTGGATTGCTGACTTGAGCACTGCCCGGACATAAACATCTACTTTTCAATTACACAACGAAGTCTTCAAGCCTGCCCCTACCTCCCCCAGTCTCGCCCCTGGGATGTGTATGCTTGCTTAGTTTGCAAGTGTATTTAGTCATGGAATTTCCAGAAGATGGGGAGGGGGCCCATGGCCAATGACTCAGATTTTTAATTCGTGAAAAAGGTTATTTGATGAGCTGAGATGATGCCCGTGCTTGGTCGTGATTCATTTGGATCATTGAGACAGAGGTGAAAGAAAAGGCCACTGTTGCTCTCTGTCCCGCTCCCCTCATGCCACCTTCGTGTGGAATTCAACCTGCCACTTCCACTCCAGCCATCCCCTGATCCTCTGGAAACCTTTCTCATGGGTACAACAGGGTCATTCATTCAGTGTTAATGCAGAAAAGCCCAGGCAAGGGACACTGAGGTCCCTTATTAGCATAGCTCTCCACGGACTAAGACTTCTGTTGGATATCTCAGCACTGTTATGTACATTACTGACTGTCCCCCGTAGACAGTAACCTCAACTATAAAATCAGAGGTTGACCGTACCTGTGAGGCCTATGGTCAGAGCCAATGGTTCTCATCATTCAAGAAAACATCAGGCTCAAAATTAAATGGAAAGCAAGCTTGATTTTTAAGACATGGGATCTGCTTTGGGACATTCCGATTTGGTATGTTTAGGATGGAGCCAGCAAATTGGAATTTTTAGAAATCTTTCCAGGGACTCTAATTTAGAATGTTTCCAGGTCTAATGATATTTTCTTTTAAGACTTTATTTATTTATTTTTGTGAGAGAGAAAGAGAGCGAGCATGAGTGGGACAGGGGACTGGGGAGGGACAGAGGGAGAAGCAGACTCCCTGCTGAGCAGAGAGCCCCATGTGGGACTTGATCCCAGAACCCTGGGATTATGACCTGAGCCGAAGGCAGACGTTTAACCAACTGAGCCACCTGGGCGTCCTTAAATGATCTTCTGTTAACCTGAATGCACTATAGTATGAGTTGTGTGAAATGGCATTAGGAAAAATCTGGTTTGCATACATCCCTTTGTCACCCTGCTAGGCGGAGGCGGGGGATGGGGGAAGCTTCACTGTTTTGCATTTTTATCCCTCTTTGCTTTGCTATGGAGACCACCAGGCCATTTTCTGTGATGGAGGTGCAGCAAGGAGAATGGTTTGTGGTAAGCTGCAAAGGTGACCCCCCCCCAAAAAAAAACAATCCCCAAAAGAAATGGTAAAGAAAGTAATCTGATTGTAGCGGGCCAGTTAGGTCTGGCCACACAATTTCTACCTTAAGCCCTGACCCAGTCTTTCTTTTTCAGCCAGCACAGTCCGGCCAGAAGACGACATAACACCAGGTGTAGAAGACGGCATGGAGACCCTCGGTGCCGAAGACAACGTGATGACCGCAGGCACCAGCGAGGAGCCTTATGAGTCTGGCTTAACACAGCTGGTGAGTGTTCCAAGAAGAGTGGAGTTTGCTCCGTAGGCATGCGATCATATGCAAGGACTTTTTTGACTGTCTTATTTCACTTAGCGTAATATCCTTACAGTTTGTAAGTGTTGTAGCACCTGCGACGAGGTCCTTCCTTTTCAAGGCTGGTAATTCCATGGTATGTCCCAAGCACATGTTGGGTGTCCGTTCATTGGTCATTAGATGCTTGGGTTTCTTCCAACTCTTGACTCTTCTGAATAGTGCTACTGTAAAAATGGATATGCAAATACCTCTCCCAGACCTTGCTTTCCGTCGGGTATATACCCAGAATGGGGATTGATGTGTCCTATGGTAGTTTTATCTTTAATCATTTTGAGGAACCTCCATCTTGTTTTCCATAGTGGTTGCACCATTTTATAATCGCACAGTGCACAATGTTTTCGGTTTCTCTACCTTCTTGCCAATACGTTATTTTCTGTTTGAGAGTAGCCATCCTAACAGGTATGAGGTAAGAATCTAATTGTGGTTTTAATCTCATTGTGTATTTCTCTGATGACTAGGGGGTATTGGGCATCTTTCATATGCTTATTGACTGGATATCATCTTTGGGGAAAGGTCTAGGCCAGTCCTTTTGCCCATTTTTGGTTTTTTGTTTATTTGGGTTTTGGTTTTGTTTTTTTTTTTGAGAGAGAGAGCGAGTGTGCATGTGTACAAGCTGGGGGGAGGGGCAGAGGGAGAGGGAGAGAATCTCAAGCAGGCTCCACTCTTAGCATGCAGTCCAAGGCAGGGCTTGATCTCATGACCCTGAGATTCATGACCTGAGCCAAAACCAAGAGTTGGACCAACTTAACCAACTGAGCCATCTAGGTGTCTCCTTTTTGCCCATTTTGAATCAGGCTATTTGATTCTTTGTTGTTAAGTTGTGGGAGTTGTTCATACCCTTATAAGTTGTAGGAGTTGTTCATACCCTTATCAGGTATATGATAGGCAGATACTATCTCCCGTTCCATAGGCTGCTTTTTTACTGTTGATTGTGTCCTGTGAGGCACAAAGTTTTTAAGTTTAATGTGGTCCCATTCATCTAATTTTGGTTTTGTTGCCTGTGCTCACTGACATATTTGTTGAATGCTACATCGGCATGAACTTTGGAGTCAACAGAATCACTTCCAAGTCTTCTTGCTTGTTGGCTGTGTGATTTGGGGCATGTTGTCTAATCTCTCTAGGCCTCATTCAGACTATAGAACTATTAATAGGATTTACGTTACAAGATTGTTTGTAGACTAAATGAGAAGGACTTTAAAGGGCCTAGCACACAGTAAACTCTCCATAAAGGCAAGTTATTGCGCTAATTGGAGGAGAGAGGGCACTGAAAGATGATACAACATAATATGTACCAAATAAATCTTACAGGGAAAAAAATGCCATTCAAGTTCAAGGGAGAGGAAGAATTAAAGCCCAGTGAATTGGTATTTTTTGAAGAATTAAAACCCTAGGAAGTCAACTTTTTAGATTAGATTAGTCAATTTAGTTATGCTAAATATTTAGTATTTATTTCTGGAGTACATTTGGTTTCATTTCTGTCCCCAGTCTCTCAATTCTGTTTGTTTGTTTTCTTATTTCCACTTTAAATGAATGTCCTCATATATTTTATATATTCATGCCACTTTAAATCTTCTTCTATTATAAGGTGGAGTATATATTTGAAAACATTAGGTCTTATTTCTCTTTTGCCTCATTTCCTTCTCTAATAGGTGCCAACAAATGCAGAGAGCGTAACAGACATACGCATAGAGGATGGGCCGACTCAAGAAAGCACAGTCCATGCCAAAGAAGAAAGCCAGAGCACCACAATCTTGAATGCAGTGACTAGTCACTCCATAGGTAAGAAATTCTGTAGGTCAACTCTATAGGTTTATCTTCTTTTGTATAATCAGTACATACAAATATCCACGAACAAAGCTGGTGATTAGTATTGGAATGCCAAGAGCGAGTTCTGAACCAAGACTTATCTGCTAATTTCAAATTCAATTTATAGGGTTGCTCAAGTGAATTTGGTTTATTGAGTTGCTGAACACAGCTCTCCCCTTTCAATAACAGCTAGTGATCATGTCCCCACAAGGACAAGTTTAGCTACTGGCGTCATGTTGGGGATAATAAGTTGATACAATGTTACACTAAGAACTTGGTGTTGATACGCAAGAGCAGGAACCTTGACCAACCTACATAAGTTGTATGGATTCTATACTAATATTTACCATCTCACCCTGAGTTCATGTCTGCACATAGGGAACAAGAATCTGTTCTTGGGGGCTGCACTTTGATTCATAGTTGGCACCTCCAGCCGTGTCAAAGACCACTGCCTTGAGTATTTGCCATTATTTGAGGTGTAGACCATCGCTGAGAATGAGGAAAAATCATTGCCGTTACAACTTAGCAATGGAAAGACAGAGAGCCTTCTATTTCTAGAGATTTCTTATGAGAAATGTGGCTGTTTGGGATTTTTATTTTAAAATTTTTTAATTAAAATTTAAAATTGCCTTATTTTGTAATAAATGGGGTGGGAGAGGGAGAGGGAAATCACTAATCCTTCTATAACTGCAATGAGTGCTTGTTAATGAGCAATTTTAAAGGTTTTATTTATTTACCTGAGAGAGAGAGAGAGAGATAACCAGAAAGGGCATGAGTCGGGGAAGCGGGGAGGGAGGGGGAGAAGCAGTGGGGAGCCCAATATGGGGATCAACACCAGGATCCCGAGATCATGACCTGAGCTGAAGGCAGACGCTTAACCAATTGAGCCACCCGGGCGCCCCACTAATGAGAAATTTTATATAGATTATTTTATCTAGATAGGTATTTCTTTCTTTCCTTTTTTTTTTTTAAGGTTTCATTTATTTATTTGACACACAGAGAGAGACAGTGATAGAGGGGACACAAGCAGGGGGAGTGGAGAGGGAGAAGCAGGCTTCCCACTGAGCAGGCAGCCCAATGCTGGGCTCGGTCCCAGGACTCTGGGATCATGGCCTGAGCCGAAGGCAGACCCTTAATGACTGAGCCACCCAGTGCCCCTAGGTAGGTATTTTCCATTTTTAATGAAAGTAAACATAAAGACCTTGCCTAAATTGATGGTTCCTCAAATCAGTGGCACATTTAAACACCTAGAAAGTTACTTTATTGCTCAATACACATTTCTAGACCCAACCACCACTCTGGGTTTATTTATTTATTTATTTATTTTAATTTATTTGACAGACAGAGATCACAAGTAGGCAGAGAGGCAGGCAGAGAGGGAGAGGAGGGAAGCAGGCTCCCTGCTGAGCAGAGAACCCGATTCGGGGCTCGATCCCAGGACCCTGAGATCATGACCTGAGCCGAAGGCAGAGGCTTAACCCACTGAGCCACCCAGGTGCCCCTGGTTTTATTTTTTTTTTAAAGATTTTATTTATTTATTTGACAGACAGATCACAAGTAGGCAGAGAAGCAGGCAGTGAGAGAGAGAGAGAGAGGAGGAGGAGGAAGCAGGCTCCCCGCTGAACAGAGAGCCCAATGTAGGGCTCAATCCCAGGACCCTGGGATCATGACCTGAGCCAAAGGCAGAGGCTTTAACTCACTGAACCACCCAGGGTCCCCACCACTCTGGTTTTAAAAACTCTATTGCACTTCTGAGGATTTTTTTAAGAATTGCTTTATATTTGGGGGACCTGGCTGGTTCAGTTGGTGGAGCATGAGACTCTTGATCTCAGGGTCACGAGTTCGAGTCCTACATCGGACATGGAGCCTATTTAAAATTTTTTAAAATTATGTTACATTTGTACACACAGTGTCCATAGCAGCATCATTCACATTAGCTAAAACATAAGAGCATCTCAGATGTCCATCGACAGATACATGAGTAAACAAAATGTGGTATGTCTATTTCATTCAGCCCTTAAAAGGAAGCACATTCTGACACCTGCTACAATATGGATGAACCTTGAGGACATTATGCTAAGTGGAATAAACTAGTCACCCAAAGAAAACTATTGTAGAATTCCACTTAGAAGAGTCAAGTTCATAGAGACAGAAAGTAGGATGGTGGGTGCCAGGGGTCCGGGGGAAAAATGACTGGGGACTTGGTGTTTGATGGGTCTGGGGTGTCAATTTTGTGAGACAGGAAGAGTCCTGGAGATGGCTGGTGGTGATGGTTGCCCAAGACTGAATATATTTAATGCCACTCAACGTCTATTTAAAAATGATGAGGACAGTAAGTTTTATGTTAAGTGTATTTTACCACAAGGTTGGGGGGGGAGCTTTATGAAATACTTTGAAAATAAAGCCTAAATAAAGGTCACTCTGAAATGACAAAGAAATGGTGAACATTTAAACATCCGATAGAACCAAATAGGGCTAAGCAAAGAAAGAATCATTGATATAATTTGTCATTGGAAAACATTTCAAAATATTGGAGAAGAATTGACCATTTGTGAAATAAGTTGGCAGCCCATTAGCTGCCGAAAATGGAGCGTCCCAAGTTGAGTTGTCTTCCCATCACACCAGGATACCTCTCATACTTTAAAACAAAATTCTCACTTTTCTGGAAAATACTCATGATTCCCCTCCTATCCTGTCTCCTGCCCCACCCTGTCACAAAAAGTGTGACTTATGGCCCATTTCCACATAATGCGTCAGTGTCCCAAGAAATTTTCACATATGAGTTAAAATGTCATTATAAGCACGTGGTTTTTGAAGAGGTGATTTTATTAGGGCAGCAGATGTCTTTCCCATGAAACACCCAAGCACGATGATGTTCACATGCACGACACACTCTCACGACTGCAGTCAGTATAATTGGGCTGGAGCTAGGGAGGACAGAACTAATAAGCTCTAATTTGGTAATGAATCTTCCACATTTTTTGGTAATATGTTCTCTGACCAATGCTGTCACTGATGGTGAGAATGATGTGTTAGAGAATTCTGGAACTCAACAGCCACCATGTTAGGACAGGATAAGCAAACAATTGACTTTTTCTACTGGTAGTTGGCCGCCAAACAGATGACCTTTTAGGAGCGATTCTGTGATACGTGTGTTCCAGCCTGGCCTCAGATCCACCAGTCTTTGAGCCATCTGTGTGTGTGTGTGTGTGTGTGTGTGTGTGTGTGTGTGTGTGTGTGTGTGGTGGGACAACACCATCAGCTTGAGCTCCGTGTAAATGCCCCAGAGTCATGGCTTCAGCTCATGCTGGCAGAAGTGGGTTCAGAGACCCTTGTCCTAGGGCCATCTTGAAAAGGTGCCCTTTTTTTGAGTCTTGGTACAAAGACTTCTTTCAAACCCACACATTAGAAAAAGTAAGCATTTGTAGATGATGCTTTCACCTTTGATTGGAAAAGCTCCTGGTTAGCTGCGGTGTTTGCAAGGTATGAACTACAGTTCTAACGTGGGACCTAATTGATTGACTTCTCTCCCTTGTCTCAGTAAACGAAAGCCCTTTGACTTTTCCTCTGTCGGCAAACCTGGTAAACGACCACCACCCAAAAGAGTTAAAGACTTGGTACGAAAAGAAGGTGATGGGAAGAACAAAACCAAACCAAAAACATTGACTCTTAAATTAGGCATGGTGTAAAATTATCTGAAAGAAACTCACAACTTTATTGTTTACTTGCTGTGAGTTAACTCAAACCCATGCCATAGGTAAATGGAGTAGTTACATTGTAACTATTGGACTAGGTCTGGCTGCAGAGAGAAATCCTAACATAATAGTGACATAAACACGAAGAGTATATTCCCTCATTAAACTTGGCTGGGCATGTTGCTGCCCTATAAGGCACGGATTTTGCTACTAAAGATAAAAACAGGGAATTGCTGTCATAAGACAAATCAGTCTTCTAGAACTAGAGTATATCTCTCTCAAAATAAAATCCTTCAAAATAAACTTTATAACCATGGATGAGTTTTCCATGGTCTTGATATTAGACCAAGAATCAACAACTTTGGTTTCTTTGGTTACCCAAACCCCATTTCTGCGGGCCAATTTCCCTGACTCTGTTCTCTAAAGTAGATGAGAAAGCAGTAAGTTACACCAAAGTACTATGCACACATAGGTGTGAAGAGTGTTCATAAATTCAGTGATAATAGTTTTGAAGACAAGATCATGTCAGAACTTGCTTAAAAATCCTCTGATCCAATTTATTTAAGAAATTACATTCTTTGCTTCTGTCTTGATACCTTCCACTTAAGGTAAATTCATCTTTTGCCAATTGTTAAATTATAGTTATTATATCCTAATAATTCTGTATCATTACATCTCTTTCTTCACAGAGAAAGTAGGCACAGAGACAACCGTTCACACAGAGACAACAGTTGAAAAAGGTGGGTGAGATTTTGTTATCAAAATATTTTTATAGGAGTTGTTAAAAAGAAGCTTCTCTGAAGCTAATCTTGTGATGAATTGAATTCTTTCCTGGATTGTAGTCAATAAGAGAGGAATACAGGGGGCGCCTGGGTGGCTCAGTGGGTTAAAGCCTCTGCCTTCTGCTCAGGTGGTGATCCCAGGGTCCTGGGATCGAGCCCTGCTTTGGGCTCTCTGCTCAGTGGGGAGCCTGCTTCCCTTCCTCTCTCTCTGCCTGCCTCTCTGCCTACTTGTGATCTCTGTCTGTCAAATAAATAAATAAAATCTTTAAAAAAAGAGAGAGAGAGAGGAATACAGAACCCTCTGAGAACAGGTTTCAAACTTCTTTAAAGAGAGAAAAGAAAATTGCCTGAATTTGAAAACACACAAACCACTAACGAGTCTCGTCACTTAAGGACAACCATGGAGAATGGTGTCATATCACAATTTATTGTGATGAAGAATGAAAGTAGGGGCTCATTTAATACAAACGCTACCTAATAATTCACAGTGAAGCCACCCAGTATGCACGGTATGCTTGACAGATCCTGAGATCCAGGAACCTTTCCGTTCATATGGGGGAATGAGAGTAGCCCAGAGTTTCATGTCTTTCAGGTCAACTCACACTGAAAAAGCAGAAACAAATTAGAACTTCATTTGCGGTCTTCAGTGGGGCAGTGGTATTGTTTATAAATGACACATTTTATCACAGGCTTATCATTCATCTGGATCTCATACTTTTTTTTTCCCTCCTCATTCAGATGGCCTGGCGACAGTGACTCTGGTTGGAATTATAGTTGGAGTCTTACTAGCCATTGCATTCATTGGTGGCATCATCATTGTGATTGCTCGAAAAATGTCAGGAAGGTACTCGTAAGTAAATAGCTTATAGGCATGTGGTAGGTAAATGAGAGCGGGCATATCCAGATCTCCAACCTTAGAGCTAGTTGAAATCTCTAACTAGAGATCACGTTCAGGGATGTCTAGCTGCCCCGTGGTTGGAGCATACAACGCTTGATCCCAGGGTTGTGAGTTTGAGCCCCACGTGGGGTGTAGAGTTTACTTTTAAAAAAGTCAATTTCAGCAGCCTCTTACCTCCGTGAGGACTACATCTGAAGTTTCCCCAGGAGAACAGGCATCTACTTGGCTCTTCTAAGTTGCCAAGAAAAGAGAGTTAGAGCCAAAGATGGCTATTTAATTGACTCCCATTGAGATCTAACCAAATGTGACCTCTTGTCTTAATTTTCTGACGAACTGAACTTGAAAGAAAACCCCAACCAAGTTTCAACTTGATACCTAATTGCCTTGCCCCAGTCATCAGAGGGAGGGAGGTGGCTTTCAGAAGAACGTGCACTGCAGAGCCCAGGCACCATTCGGACGAGAATTCTTCTGCTGTAGGGGTCCCCCTCCCTCCACTTCTGTCCTGCCCATACCGACACGTGGTAGTGAACTCCTAGCAGTGATTATGGATGAAGGGTAGGAGTTCTTTCTCTCTATGAAAATTCAGAAGATTCAAACTCATAACCAGGGGAACACTTTTTCTTATTTCTGTTGGGGAGATGATATATAATGGGGGATGGGGGGGTGGCAGAGAGGACAAGTGAGGGTTGAGGGACAGAGGCCACAATATAGTCTCAGACTGACGTGCTTGGAAATGCCTGGGAACCTGCCCCTGGTGGTGTGAGGGCCAGGCATGCAAGAGGAATGAGCAGGGACAGGAGAACAGCTCCAGGTTCCAGAACTCCCAGATTTATACGAAAGGACAATAGAACCATGACTCACAGGATTACTATTTACAGTGCCAGTAAGAGAAGTGACAGTCACCTTTTTCTTTGTTTTCACAGGCCCTAAAGAGCTGAAGAGTTGTGCCCTTCTACCAACACGTTTGAAAGAGAATTTCCGACTTCCCCGTCCCCGAGCACGTGGAGAAGATGACCCATGGAAATCATTGGGCGGTCCCATTCTAAATCCATGGTGATCCCTCCGCTTACCAAAAGTAACCCAAGGAAAGACAATTGATGAGACTCACTCCTCGAGGCATTTGTCTTCTGAAAATATTTTTAAAGATAAATTTTGTAAAAGATGATTAAAAAGACAATGCATCGAAAATGGAGAAAAGCCATGTACACTGATTTTTAACTAAGACAATATAATTTAATCGATGTTAGAAATTATAATCCTGTCTCCGTTCTGACCATTCTCTGGTATCGTTAAAATGCAATCATGTCTGGAAATATTTATACCAATGGAGTCCTTGAGATCGGTGCCATGCTCGTCAGTGGCATAAGCATTATGCAATTTCCGCTCTGTTGAAATGTACACATTCCAGTCTAGTCTGGTCTGTTTTAAAAGCCTTAATTTCATGTGAATAATCAAGTAGAAAATCTAAACTTGTTTAATGTCATGAGCAACTGCCTTTCACTGGCCCAGACAAATCATTTCAAAGGCACCCATGTTAGATTATAAACAGGAAATCTATAGTCTGGAGAAGGGATTTTTGTTTCTCAGAATAAGTTCATCGGGCAGGCTCTAGGCTGGCTTATTGCCTTTTCCAGCAATGACTTGGTCACTCAGAGATTTGCCTCCTACCTGCCATCTTCTCTTCCCTCAGAGGACGAGGAGCCAGAGCTCCCGAGCAGACTTTTCTCTTCCCATGACTTAAGCCCTCCAGATTGGCTGCTTTGTTCTGGAATATGGAAGTCCAAACATGGAGACTGATGGAGGCCCAATGGTGCCTGAGGCTCAGATGTTCCAGAAGCCAAGAACCATGGTCCCCAAACAGAAGGAAACCCTAATGCATGCCTCTGGCCTCATTACCTTCTGCCTCAGAGGAAACATGCGGGACACGAAAATAATACAGGAAGACAGTGATTTTAAGAAAGCATGTGGGTTTAAAGACTGGACGTAAAAATAAAAGAAATTCCCAGTCTTTGTGACACATACCACACATTTCCGTGGGGTCCTCACTGAAAGGGTCATCGAAGGAAGGGAGCCCACGTTGCCATCTGGGGCGGGCACCATTTGCTCAGTACATTTCTTCCCGTAGGTCAGTTGCTCTCTTTCCCCCCAAACACAAAGTTTTTATACTGAGCAGATGAGCTCAGTCATGATGGTGGCTGTGCAGGCCTCTGTCTTTTCAACTTGTATGAAAAAGTAAACTGTCCTTTGGAAAAGCACCTCCCATTCCTCTCTTTCTTGCAGGAACTCAGTGATGTTATCTTAAACAGCATGCCCTTCTGTTACCCAAGTCCGGCTGGTCACCAACCCAGGGTCCGTATTTGAACATCTGCTGATGGAGAGAAGGGGCTGTAGAAGGGCTTTGTGTACTTCCGTATCCTTCTGTTTCAACGCTGAGACTCCTCAACAGGAGTCGGGGACAAAGTCCGTTTTGTCTTGCGTGTCCTTTCTTTTTTCTTCTCACTGTGAACGACAACCGTCCACCCCAAGTCATACACTGGACCCGCTGCCTGCTGGGACAGGACCGTGGGTTTCTTGGTCACATCTGTGTTGGTGCTCCACGCAGTGTAGACGTGTTTTAAAATAAAACAGATGATTGCATATAACCACGAGTCAGACCTTTGATTGGAAAGATCCCTTCTGGGTCACGCCTTCGAACATTTCTAGAGAATCTTATCAGTTGTGGAAATCTCTGCCTCTTCACTTGACGGGGAGCGAATTATAAGTGGTTACGGGAAATACATCCACTGGAAAGAAATACAACTACGTCTTGCATGTAGGGCTCTGCCCAAGTGGAGAGGTGAAGGCCAAGCTGAGGCATGGGATGAGACAAGGTGGCACCGTGGCACTTCTTTTGCTCTCTGGTCACCAAGGGTTAACAAGGTCCCGCCTGGCTCCTGATTTCCCTGCCCTGGATGGGAGCTAGGTCAGGGAGCCATTACACCTGCTCCTGCCAGTCTTGGGCAGCCTGTCCCTCCGGAATTCTTGCTCCTGGGACATCTCACTGCTCCACGGCCCTCGGCTACAAGAGCTCTGCCTGGTCTGGAGACTATAGTGGCCAGGCACTCAGCCTTTGACCCTCTGTCCCTCTCTGGCAATCTACCTGCGGCTTCCCACCCCCACCTACACTGTTCCACATGGACTCCCATGCCACACCCTCGGTCTTCTCCCAGCCAACCCCATCCCTGCTCCTAAATGTTGGATGCCAGGAGCAGGAGATCCCTTAGCAGCATGCCGTCCCCATAACGCTCCATTTCTGTTAAATCAGGATTGTTGAATTTGGCAGACACCAGGAATTCTGGGTTCCTGTCTCATAACTGGTGGAGCATAGCAGAAATTTACATATATATAAGCAGGATTTGAGGGACATTCTCTAGTTTACAACAGTCATCCCTTGGGTGAGTCAGTTAACCTCTTGGGGCTACGGTTTCTTCCTAAGAATGGCCATGAGATGGTTAAGAAAGCATTCCTCTTGTAACAAAACTAGCGATGTCCACCTAGCCCCAGAGACAGAGACAGAGAACAGGGAGGGCTCTTAGCTAGCTCAAGTGTGCAGTCATAGTTCTTACCCGCTCCCCGCACAGGAGAAACGCCCACTCAGAGCTGCCAGAGCCGCTGAAAGTTCAAGGGAACAACTGCATCCACTCTCCCATCAGAGGCGCCTGGGAGCAAGGCCCGCTTCAGTGAACCGCCCCCATGAAAGCCTGGTTTTACCCCCTGCCCCGCCCCCTTCTTTGTTTCAAGCAGGGAGAGCCAGTTGCAAACCAGGACTTAGTTCTGCCTCATGTGGCACCTTAATGACCGGGGAGAGAACAAGCCACTGGACTCCTGGCTGTGTCTATCTGCATTTTCACTCGTATTTACTTCGTATTCGGGGCATGGGGGCTGCTTGGGACAAATGCTTCCATGGGGAAAATTGTGTAATCGGACATGAAACCTTTTTTTCCCCCCTAATTAAAAGTCCAGTGGAAGTGGGGGAAGCAGTTCCCCGGAACGTGGCTGGGTTGGGCACCTACTTGGAACACACGGTTGTCCACGTGTGTTCCAGAAGACTTGCCTTCCCTAAGAGATAGTACTTCTTCGTCCTCTTCCTGAAGCTTAAATGCCGTAGACTATGTCCTAGATCCTGGGTCCTTAAATTCAATAAATGTAAATGATGTGGACACAGTTAATGGGCAATGACACAGGATAAATTTAAAATCTCCAAGTTGGGGGCACCTGGGTGGTGCAGTCCGCTAAGCGACTGGCTCGTGGTTTCGGCTCAGGGCAAGATCTCAGGGTCCTGAGATCAAGCCCCACGTCGGTCTCAGTGTTCAGCAAGGAGCCTACTGAAGATTCCCTCTCCCTCTCTAAAATAAATAAATAAAATCTTTTAAAAAAAAATAAAAAATAGGGGCGCCTGGGTGGCTCAGTGGGTTGAGCCTCTGCCTTCGACTCAGGTCATGATCTCAGGGTCCAGGGAATCTTGCCCCGCATTGGGCTCTCTGCTCGGCGGGGAGCCTGCTTCCCCCTCTCTCTCTGCCTGCCTCTCTGCCTACTTGTGATCTCTGCCTGTCAAATAAATAAATAATAAAAATCTTTTAAAAACATAAAAAAAATAAAATCTCAGTGTTGAAGCATGAAGACGGGCCTACTGCTGTGAAGAAAGTGAGTTTTTTTTTATTTTGGCTGGTGGGTCCAGCGTACGCGAATGTGCCAGCCTGGATTCCCCCCCCCCCGCCCCCCAATTATTCCTCATCACTTCTGCTCTCTCTGGGGCTCATCTTATCAGACCCTGACGTAAAGCTCCGTGTGTTCTACCCCGGCATCCAAGGGCTCCCGGCCCTGACCCGACAACCTACAGGCAATCCCGTCCGCAACCCTGACACCTTGCTCCTCCCAGCTGTTTCTTCCTGCTCCCATCTCTCCTCCTGCCTCTACCTTCCCACTGAGGCAGATCTTTCAGAAGAGAAGTCACACACCAGCCGCAGGGGGTCGTTTCTGAAGTGATACCTGCCCACCCCTCCTCCCCAACCAGAGGCTACTGAAGACGTCTGAAACATGTGTTCGAGCAACTAAAACCACGTGTGACTCTAGGAGGGGTAGGAATGTTCTGGCTGAAGTGACTGGTTGAACCCTCCTTTCCCCACACCCACCCTGTAGATGTGTCTTGGGCTATGGATGGCACAGGGCCAGTTGGAAAGGGAAGTTATGGTGTCATCGAGGTCTTCTGGGCTGCTGGAGAGAAAGGGAGATTCTCTTGTCAGAGGAGAATAATGTGTTCACTCATTCATTCATTCATTCATTCATTGATTCAACAAACATTGGTTCTCAGATCCTCTCCTAGATCCTGGGAATACAGTAAATGAAACCAACCAAGATTCCTGCCCACATGGAGCTTAGAGTCTAGCGTAGGAGACAGACTGTACCCCCAAGTAAGGAAGCCCTACAGTATGAGGCAACTTCACGGTGGGTAGAGGCAGCAGAGAGACACAGGGGAGGGGAGAAGGGAGGAGTGAGCATGGAATTGGGGGTGGGGAAAGCCTCATCCAAGTTTGGGGAATGCAGGGAGGCTCAGGAGGCTCAGGAGGTGTGTGGTTGCAAATTAACATCCGATGTATTAAAAAAATCACTCTCAGGGCTCCTGGATGGCGCCATTGGTTAATTAGACTCTTGGTTTCAGCCCAGGTCATGCTCTCAGGGTCCTGGCATAGAGCCCTGCATCGGGAGGGAGAGATTCTCTCTCCCTCTCCCTCTGCCCCTCCTGCTTGTGTTGTCTCCCTCTCTCTCAAATAAATAAATAATTTTTAAAAATATACACATAAATTAAAAAAAAAATCACTCTCACTTATGGTTGAGAACGGGTCGATTAAAAAGCCCGTGTGATGGGGCACCTGGTTGGCTCAGTTGGTAGAAGGTGCAACTCTTGATCTCAGGGTTGTGAGTTCAAGCCCCACATGGGTGTGGAGATTACTTAAATCCTTCTTTTTTTTCTTTTTTTTTTTTTTTAAAGCCAATGTGATAATCCGAGCTCAGGACACTGGGGGCTTAGACCAGATGGCTGTCGGGGAGGTGGCAGGAGGTGGTCTGGTTCTGGCTGTAATTTGAATAATGTCAACAGAGTTATCTGACGGGTTGGACACGGATTAAGAAAAAGGTGGAGAAGTCAAAAGAATCCTAAGGAGGACTTTGCCCTGAGCAACTGGAAAGTGGAGTTGCCATCAAGTCACCCAGGAAGGCAGTGGGTGTTGTAGGTTTGAAAGGAAAGAACAGGACTTCTGTACGGGACATCTAGAATTTCCCTCCTGTGGTTCCTACACATCACCGGCCAACACCACCCTGTTTCCTGGCCTCGGCTGATAAACAACTTCCCCAAATTCCCAACTTTAATCACAGATGGGCCAGTGGTGTCCCCTAGACACTTCCAGCCTGCCGAAGCCGCCTCTCTCAACTTGGGTTTCTGCCCACACTGGCCCAACTGACTCTGCATTTCCAAGGCGTCACTGCCCATTCCCTCCGGGCAGGGGCTGGTTCTGGAGGAAAGAGCAGGGGAAAAAACCATCTGCTTTGGAGCCTTACTATTTTTTTTACATGAAAAATAAAACCTGTAGAAAATAATACCTACCTCATAGAGCTCTTATCAGCCTTAAAATCATGAATGGTTACTGCCTATTTGAAAACAGTCACTGCTCAGTCATTAGCAGCAATTACTCCAACAACCCCTTCTTGCTTCAGTTATTACAGCCTCATTTACTCTCACTAGCTCCCTGTGAAGTAGGTAAGCAAGAGAGATTCCCCCATTTTACAGATGAGGACAGTGAGGTTCAAACAGGTGCCTAAAATTACAGAGTCACGATGTGCCTGAGGCATAACCAAGGAACAGGTATGTTGATTCATTCTCCGACCTCCTTTGTTGGGTCCACATGGCTTTTTTCTTTTCCTTTTTCTTCCTTCCTTCCTTCCTTCCTTTCTTTTGTAATCTCTCCACCCAGCTTGGGGCTCGAACCCATGACCCTGAGATCGCGAGTCACTTGCTCCATCAAAGAGTCATCCAGGAGCCCCCACGTATCATCTTCCAAAATCAATTGTTTCCCTATCAGCTCAACAGTAGTGTATTTTGAAGACACAGTTTTCCCCAGCCAGTGGAAAAGAGGGAACTCATTTTTTAAATCATGAACCATTTTAAACATACAGAAAAATGCAGGAATGAGAGCAAAGCCCCACACGCCCACCATTCCGCTCTAGCAAATCCTAACATTTTCTCATATTTTCTACATTTTTTTTTTTCCCAAGAAGTAAATCCCCTGCACATACTGTCCGTGGGGTTCCTCCTGACATCAGTTCCTTCCTGCTCCCTTTCCCAGATGGACCATTCTCCTGAATCGGGTGTGTTGCATTTGGAAACACGTCTATTTTTCTACTACTCTCCTTATCTTTATAGGTAGGCATCCAGATTCAAGATACAGCATTGGGGTGCATGTTTTCAGCTTTAAGTGCATGGACTCCTTCTCTGCCTCTTGCTTCCCCCACCCCCAACATTGTGAGATGGATCCTCGTAGAGCACGGGGCTCCAATGCATCTCTGTAGCTGGTGGGGAGCACGGGATCATGACTAGATCAGCATTTACTCACGCTTCTCCTGCCGGTGGATAGTTAGGATGTTTCCACAAGTTTGTGTGTCTTTTTTTTTTTTTTAGTTTATTTATTTATTCGACAGAGATCACAAGCAGGCAGAGAGGCAGGCAGAGACAGAGAGGGGGAAGCAGGCTCCCTGCTGAGCAGAGAGCCCCATGCGATGTGGGGCTCCAGCCCAGAACCCTGGGATCATGACCTGAGCTGAAGGCAGAGGCTTTAACCCCCTGAGCCATCCAGGCGCCCCAGTTTCTAAATTTTTGAATTACAAACCATGCTCTGACAAATGGGGTCATAATAAAATAATTTCCATGTTCCTAGACACTGGGATTTTTGTCCCCGAGGAATAATAAAAGTAAAAGTGAGTTCATGCTTTGGATATTTAATTATCTAGATTTGACTAGGAATTACTTAGCGTCTCTTAGAAGTGTGATGCTCAGAGGAAGAAGGTCTAGGTTAATTGGACTTAAGTGGGTAATAACTTCAGAATGCTCTTCTGTTGCTATTCATCTCTTCTCCTTCAGATGACCTCCTGATCTTACTCTCTCCCATAGGAAAACATTTTAATTAAATACATTTATTGTTTCTTTTTGAAATTATAGAAATGTCTCGCCCACCTTCCATGACAACATTTTTAGAGCCAGTCAATTATTTCTAATAAAAATGGAACCTCGTGAATTTAAAAATGGACATTTTTTTTAAAGTACAATGTGATATATCCGATGTTGGAAGAGGTTTTCTAATACGTAGCAGAAAAGGAACTTAAAGATGTGAAATTGGCTCCTGAGAAAAATCCTTCTGGGGACCCAGAGTCCAAAATCTTTCCAGGGAAGTTGTCAAAAATAGAAAGATTTCATGATCGTCACCTTCTCCGAAATGAGAAAGAAACTTCTGGGCACACAAAATTAAATTGCACATTTTCGTCATTTCCAACAGGAAACCAGGAGTATGCTTGGTACCGACTGGGAAATTCTCCACGGTTGTTTTATGAGCGCCACCTTCAGAAGGCAACTGGGGCCAACCCCAGCTGGAGTGGGTTGAATCCTGGTCCCCAAGATGGGAAGTCCAAGTCCCGACCCCAGGTGAAGCGTGGTCCCTATGAAGGTGACCTTATCTGGACAAAGGGTCTTTGCAGCTGTAAGATGAGATCATACTGGACTAACTGGATAAACTCTAAATCCTATAATGAGGGTTCTTTTAAGAAGAGAAGACACAGAAGAGGAGAAACAAGGGAGGAAAGTCCATGGGAAGACACAGGCAGGTTGGAGGGATGCCGTTACAAGCCAACGAACATACCACCCCCCGAAACCCAGAACCATCAGAAGCTGGAGGACGCTGGAAGTTTCCCCCAGAGCCTTTAGAGGGAGATATACCGCCAACGCCTTGATTTCAGATTTGTGGCCTCCAGACCAGTAAGAAAATAAATTTCTGTTGTTTTAAGCCACCCCGTTTGCAGTAATTTGTTGCAGCTACGCTAGGAAATTAACACACCCCCTGAGTAGCCCATCTGGGGAGGCAGCTCCCCACTGCCCATCCAGCCCATCCCAGATGGAAAGCAACCCTGACCTCTTCCCCTCTGACCTTGAGCCATTCCCTCGATTCTTCCAAACAATGGGATGGCAGCTATCATGCTTCCTTTGTGACAGACAGATGTTACTAGACCCTCCCATGCTGTCATTCCGATTTTTCACTCATGTTGGAGGAATCCACGGTGAAAGAAATATGCAGCCTAGAACAATAGGGAAAGCCAACCCCTGCCTGATGAGCGGAATTAAAGGCAGACCCGATGGCACTGATTTTCTCCACCCTTCGTGGTGACTAACCTTCCAACGCCTCCCTCACTCAACACTCGTCCTGCGTGATCCGAGATGTTTTAATGAATAACATACCCACGGCGACTGAGGGAGCATCCAGCAAACATTCATGGCACACTTCCCTGGGAGTCAGGCGCTGCCTTAGACGTTAACAGCGAGAAGAATTATTCTAACAATTCATAAAACGTGCCAATAAAAATACCCTTTTTTTTTCCCTGTGGCTAAAAGAAAAACTGTTTGTTTTCATAGGTCTTCATTCATAGATCTCCAATGGGATTAACTTTCAAGGGCCCAGGTGTTCATGGAGTTACTGTCCGACAGCCGAGCACACCGCACGGCAAAGATGGTTGCCGTCACCTTAGGAACTTCTTTGGTGTCCTCCCATCTCCCCTTTGTTCAGCCCTATCCTCAAGGCTCCTAGTCTACACTCCATTGCCATGGGCCTGCCCTCAACAGGCTGCCAACCGAGCCACTGACAAGGGATGAAAAAAACCACGGTGTAGGCGAAGCATGGGGTCCAAGTTGGCCTGCCTGGTTACAGTCCACGTACAGCACGTTACCTGTCTGTTTCCTCATCTGAGAAGATAGAAATGACGGCAGTCCACAGGCTTGTTGGCTTCTGGAACACATCCCTAGTGCACGTGGAAGTGCTTTATAAATGCAAAGCAATGGGGGCTCCTGGCTGGCTTGGTTGGTGGAGCACGAGACTCTTGATGTTGGGGTCATGTGTTCAAGCCCCACATTGGGTGTAGAGATGACTTAAAAATAAAATCTTTTTTTAAAAAAAGATTTTATTTGGGGCACCTGGGTGGCTCAGTGGGTTAAAGCCTCTGCCTTCGGCTCAGGTCATGAACCCAGGGTCCTGGGATCGAGCCCCGCATCGGGATCTCTGCTCCACCTGGAACCTGCTTCCTCCTCTCTCTCTGCCTGCATCTCTGCCTAGTTGTGATTTCTCTCTGTCAAATAAATAAAATATTTTTAAAAAAGATTTTATTTATTTATTTGATAGACAGAGATGACAAGTAGGCAGAGAGGCAGGCAGAGAGAGAAGGGGAGAAGCAGGCTCCCGGCTGAGCAAAGAGCCTGATGTGGGGCTCGATCCCAGGACCCTGAGATCATGACCTGGGCTGAAGGCAGAGGCTTAACCCACTGAGCCACCCAGGCACCCCTTAAAAATAAAATCTTAAAAAAAAATACAAAGCAATACCCAGTAGCAACAGGAATTGCTGTTTCTTTGGCGACCATCACGTCCTGGCACATGCTGGACTCCCTACATGCGTCGTGACGAGTCGTAAATGTGAGTACCGCTATTGCTCTTTTTCAGGTGAGAAGGCCAAATGTGGTCGAATCACCCAAGGCCACCCAATAGGAGGGGAAGGAGCTGGTGCCCCAAATCCACGGCTCCTTCCCTGTGCCACTGTGCCCAGGATATAAGGCACCATACCTAAAACAGGCTCACCCAGATGAAGATTTTTGTCTTGTCTAGAGAGATAAATTGGTTGAAAATTTTAAGGAACAAGTTATTTAACTCCATCTCTCTTCTGGAAAACTTCATCTCACCGCCTAGATAGCCACTAGATTTGTTTTCCTTGGATCGTGGTCCCTCATCTTCTTTAAGAGACTAAAGGTGTTGAGAATAGAATACTTAGGTGTAGTGGGTTCTATTTGGTGCCCCAAAAGATCAGTCCCCGTCCAAGTTCCTAGAATGAGTGGGATCTAATTCGGAAAAGGGGTCTTCGCAAATGTAGTTAATTTAAGGATTTTTATTTATTTACTTTAAAGGATTTGATTTCTTTATTTGACAGAGAGAGAGAGAGTGAGGGGAACACAAGCAGGGGGAGTGGGAGAGGGAGAAGCAGGCTTCCTGCTGAGCAGGGAGCCCGGGGCGGGGCTCCATCCCAGGACCCTGGGATCATGACCTGAGCCAAAGACAGATGCTTAACCGACTCAGCCACCCAGATGCCCCAATTAGGATTTTTAGTTGAGCTCATCCTGGGAACCCCATGGGCCCTAAATCCATTGTGTCCATACAAGAGGAGACATCACAGGGAGAAGAGGAGGAAGCAGTGTGACCCCAAAAGCAGAGGTTGAAGTGACCAGGACACAAGGCAAGAGACGCCGGCCGCCACCAGAAGCTGCAGAAGCAAAGAGCAGATTCTTCCCTGGAGCCTCCCAAGGTAGTGGAGACTTTCACCTCCGTGGCTTGGGACTTCTGGTCTCCAGAACCGTGAGGGAATAAATTTCCATTGTTTTAAACCACAGTGTTTGCAGTAGCTCGTAACGGCAGCCGCAGGAAACCAACACACTAACCCGGTGTCCTCCAGCCCCCAGGACTGAGGGTCTCTGCCATGACCGTGTGAATGTACAACCAGTGGGGACAGAGACCATCTTCGAATGGCCCCAAAACCCTCCCCTGGGGTCCCTCCAAATGTGGTCATCGAGCTTCTGATGGAAGCCGGCTGCTTCTCTTCCCTGGGCCCTGCACAGGGCTATTTATCGGGGAAAGCTGGGCACACGGGAAATCAGGCTGTCCTCAGCGGCCCCGCTAACCTGCGCTCAGCCCCTCAACTAACCCCGGGTCACCAACCTGTGGATTCTGAAGGGCTGCCACGGTGAGCAACAAGATGGGGAGCATGCAGTCTGGGGGGCCAAGCAGAGGGAGTGCCTACAGTGACAGGCGTCTGAGTCACAGATCTGTGCTGTCCTCTGGCTGCGGCCCAAGCCCACTCGGTAAATAAACCCCTCATCGCACCAGCTATGGGTCTCTCTGTCTGCGTCTCTGGGTCTAGGCATCGGCCCAAACCACAGACCCTCTGGTAACAAACAGTTGGGGCAAAGTACAAAGATCTCCATTCAACCTCTTGGCTTGTTAATCTCTCTGTGCTGAGGAGACCAACACTTAAAACCTTGGGCAAATCAAATCTGAGGGCATTTGAATAGGCTGGGCACTTTCCATGTCTCCCGTTTTCTGGTGTAAGGATTCATAATCAGAGGGGGGCTCACTCATTTTTATCAGAAGCCATCTTCGGGGCGCCTGGCGGGCTCCGTCGGTGGAGCACGTGACTCTTGATCTGGGGGTGGTGAGTTCGAGTCTCGTATTGGGTGTAGAGGCTACTTGAAAAAAATAAAACCTAAAAAGAAAAAAGCCATCTGCAGGGGAAAAGCCAATTGTGTGACAAGTTTCCCGAAGTTCACGGGACACGGGAGATTAAATGTCTCTTCCAAAAGCATGTGCTCACGTCTGTCACACTCCCAGGCCCTGAGCCAACACAGGTACCCCCAGGAGTGTGACAAAGCCCTGGGCCCAGTATCTTTCCCCAGCCTTTCTCCGAGTCCCACCCCGCACCTCCTCCCCCTGCCCGTTCTGTCTAGCCAGAAGCACTGGCTCACCCCGACGGCCGCAACCCAAATGGGATAATTGTAGCAAAAATGCATGCAGCCCTTGTCCAGGGCTGGCCATTGTTCTATGTGCCTTACATATCCTCAACAACCCAGGAGGTGCCGGCTTTATTCGTCCTGTTCCACAGCAGGGAAACTGAGGCTTGGAGAAGTCAAATGTCCTCAACGCACTCAGCGTACTTGGCAAAGCTAAGGTCTGAGGTTTTAGCCTCTTGCTCTGCTGCCCCTCGGTGTCTCCCTGCCCCAGTCCCAGATCAGGCTGGTCATGAGTGCGCCCCCCTTCATATAGTCATCCCTGCTGTGCACCATACCGATCTCCGGGATTAGTTTTTAATGTCCGTCTCCTCTGCTGGGCTGGAAACTCTCATGCTAGTTTCCTTAGGCTGATGGGACAGATCACCCTAAACTGGAGGCTTGAAGTCCAAGACCAAGTTTTGGTCATGCCCCCACCCCCACCCACCCAGAAGCTTCAGGGAAGAGTCTGTTTCTTGCCCCTCGCAGCTTCTGGTGGCTGCCAGTGTTCCTTGGCTTGTGGCTGCCTCCCTCTAACCTCTGTGTCTGTGTTCACATAGCCTTTCCTCCGTGTGTCTCTCCTCGGGGCGTCTGTTCCCAAACTCCCTCTGCCTCTGTCTTATTCCGATACATGTGATTGCACTGAGGCTCCACCTGGCCAGTGGAGGATAAACCCCTCCTCTCAAGATCTATTACTTAATCACATCTGTGGCCAGGTAAGTTTTCCAGGGATTACGATATGGACCTATCTATTGGGGGTGGGGAGGTGCTGCCCTTTCGTGGACCCGCTATGATTCTTAAAGAGCAGGAAGAGCATGCCTCATCCCCAGCTGTACTCCAGTGATGCTAGGGCTCCCTTAGGATTCTGAGTCCTCCAGCACATTTCTGGAAGCCTGCCAGAAGCCCCAGCTCTCTGTGTAAGGGAAAGCTAGGGCTTTTGTGTATACAAATTCTTTTTTCTGTCTCTTTGGCAGCGCTATCATTTTCCCTCTGGGCTGAATCTCCAGTAGCTGTTCCTATAGGAAAGGAAAGTAAAAAACCTCTCCTCTCCAGGACTCCCTTCTTGTTGAACCCCATCAGTCAGTGTGTATTTGTGAAGGTCACCCATGTCCCAGGAGGGGTGAGTTGGTTCAGAACTGCATGTTTTGGGGCGCCTGGGTGGCTCAGCAGGTTAAAGCCTCTGCCTTCAGCTCAGGTCATGATCTCAGGGTCCTGGGATCGAGTCCCGCATTGGACTTTCTGCTCAGCGGGGAGCCTGCTTCCCTTCCTCTCTCTCTGCCTGCCTCTCTGCCTACTTGTGATCTCTCTCTGTCAGATAAATGAATAAAATCTTTAAAAAAAAAAAAAAAAAGAACTGCATGTTTCCCAGACTCACTGGCCAACCTCACAGGGAATGAGTGAGGCTGGTGTTTTTTCTGAACCGCAAGTTTTCCAGGGAGAGTGTGGTAGGTGTGTACTGGTGTGGTTGAGCTCCAGGACTTGATGTGCAGTGGGGAAGATCAGAATCCCCATGCCTGATGGATATGGAATCCTTTGGAAATGTGGGTTTGCCCCTCCCCCAACACTCCTCCTTTCCAAGAGCACACAGACCCCTTCGGCTCGACCCTAACTCCCTTCCACAGAACTTTCCCAGGCTGATCAACTCCCTTCTTTAAAGCTTGAATGAGTCTTGTTTGCTAAGGAATTCACCGTTGAAGACTGGTTCTGGAAACTGAAGGTCCCAGACTGCCACCCAAGGAGAGACCGTACTTGGGCTTCTGAAAGCTCTTAGCACCAGAATAAAGAAGCAAGAAACAGAACATTGAGCATCCTCAAGGCAAGGTGGCAGCTGCAAGAATGAATAAAGAATTTCTTCACTGCTTTGTGGACTTCAGGCAGGAGCCTCCACGCAAAGAGCTCCTTACCTCGCTTCCCGTGAGCGGTGAGTTCCACAAGGATGAACGCAGTCCAGTTCTAACTCACGGATGGCAGAAAGTCAATAAAAGCCAATGATTACCAAATAGAGCATGGACACTTTGATGGCTTCAAAGAGACTGAAAATTATGTTTAAAACATTATACATGTAGGATAATCTCATTTTCAAGACCAGCTTGAGGAAATACAACTTTGCATCCAAATACAATAGTCCAAGGAAGTGTCTCAGAGTCTTTCTCTCTCTCTCTCTCTCTCTCTCTTTTTTAAGAGAGAATGTGAATGAGCAAGGGGAGGGGCAGGGGGAGAGGGAGAGAGGGAATCTCAAGCAGACTCCATGCTCAGCATGGAACCCCACACAAGGCTCGATCCCACAACCCTGAGATCATGGCCAGAGCCAAAATCTGGAGTTGGGGGGTGCCTGGGTGGCTCAGTGGGTTAGAGCCTCTGCCTTCAGCTCAGGTCATGATCTCAGGATCCTGGGATCAAGCCCCATGTCGGGCTCTCTGCTCAGCAGGGAGCCTGCTTTCTCCTCTCTCTCTCTCTGCCTGCCTCTCTGCCTACTTGTGATCTCTCTGTGTCAAATAAATAAATAAAATCTTTAAAAAAAAAACCTGGAGTTGGACGCTCAACCAGCTGAGCCACCCAGGCACCCCTCAAAGTCTCTTTCGTTGGTACGTAATATACCCTGGCATATCACTGAAACCTGGACTTTGTTTTCTGGGCTCTCCAGTTGTAATGGTTTTATACGATGGTTCTACCAGCTCATTATTTGAGGAGAAAAATAAAGTCTTGACCTGCACTTTGGAAGTCAGTGTCCTGCATTGAAGAGTGGTGCAGAGTACACACTTCTATGTAAAGAGGAAAGCTCGGGACACTGATTTTATTTCAAATGAAATAAGTGATAACGATATTCTCAGAATTTATCAGTCACCATTTATCCTGAAGAGCTGCAATTGCACTTGAATAATTTTTCAGTGAAAGAAATGCAATCTGAATTTTGTATGCATTGGGGGCGTCGCTGACAAACTAATTTTAAAATGCCGTCCATTTCAACATGATCCCATTGTCGATGACTACCCAGCAGCACATGCCACCCCGGGTAAGCTCAACACCACCAACGTGGTCTACTGTAGTGACTGTCTACTTGCTTCAACAGGGGTGGTCCCTGATGGGGAGCCTGGATGTCACGGCAAGTTCAGATCGCCATTAAATGTTCTCGGTGTTTGCTCTGGATCTCCGAACTTTCTGTCTATGAACCAGTAACAGCTCTCAGACCAGCGCCAATCCACTCACCCATCCGGTCCAATCCCCTCTTGGTATAGATTTAGTCATTTGCTCATTCATTTGTTCAGCAAAGAGCAGTGGAGCATCAAGCATGTACCAGACGCTGGAGCCAAAACAGGGAAAACTTGTGATCCAGCCCCAGCCTCACAGCACTTACACCGCGGTGGGGGAGACTAACTACAGACACAAATACGTGATATAATTTTGGGTTGTGACCCTTGCTATTCAGAAACACAAAGCGAAGGAAACGGGGAGAGAGCAGAGGGGTGGAGAGGGTCATGGAAGCCTCTCTGAGGTGGGAGACGTGGGCTTCTGAGCTGAGAAATGAGATGGAGCACGGGAGGTAGCCACAGGACGTTCTGGGAGAGGATGTTTCCAGATAAAACAGCAAAGGCAAAGGCCCTGGGAGGGGAGGAGCTTGGTGGTTTTTGGAAAGAGAAAAAGGCCAGTTGGTTGGGGAGGATTGAGTGCAAGAGAGAGGCGTTAGGAGGGGAAGGTGGAGACGTGTAGGAGCTAGATCACGTAGGGCTGTGGGGTCAGAAGATTGGTAAGGACTGTACATTTCACGGTATGGGAGACAGATGGCGGGTTTTGAGCAGAGTAAGTTTGATGTCAAAACGAGGAGTCAGGTGAGTTAAAGTGGAGTGAGACTACAGCAATGGCTCCCAATGACCCTCAATTTGTGGTACTCACGCCCTTATGCAGACCCCTTCAACATTAACCTGTGTAACTAATAGAATATTCCAGAAATATTGCAGAAATGGAAGAGGTCAGCTTACAAAAGGCGGTGTGGCTTCCTCCTCGCTTTCGCTCTCAGACCACTTGCCTGGTGGAAGTCGGTGGCCATGTTGCCAGGGTGCTCACACTCCTCCCGGTGGAGAAGTCCATGCAACGAAGAACTGAGTCTTCCTAACAACGACCACACTGACGAGTCAGTCACGTGAGCAAGCTGTCTCGGAAGTGGATCATCTAGCTCCAGTCAATGTTTCAGTTGACTGCAGCCCAGCCCGCCATCTTGACTGCAACCTCACAAGAGACCTCGAACCAAAACCTTCCGGCTGAGCTGCTGCCAAATTCCCCATCCACAGAAACTGCGAGATAGTAAGTGTTGATGGTTCTTCGAAGATGCTAACCTTTGGAGTAACTTGTTTGCAGCCATAGATAGCTAACACAGGAAATGTTTTTAGAATCCTGGAGACTCATTTATCAACGCAGCTTGCAGGAGGATGAGGGGATCCTACAAGGGAAGTGTCCGGTACACAAAGGTGAAGAGTGTTTGGAAAGAGTGTTAATCCCAACTCACGTGAGTGAGAATTCCAGAATGCAGGATGAAAGGTGCATCAGGCCAAGTGGAGAGGAATATTCACTCTGACCATCGTAGGAACACCTGGCACAGCTCAGTAAGGATCCACTTTCACTGACTCATTAGTGTCTTCTTCCCAGCAGGGTAGCACATCCACGTGGGACATCCGCCATGTCCTAAAATAAGAAGACTGTTGGTTGATGATGGTAGAAGCTAACTCCCAGAGGATGCTTGTTTCCCTCTGTTTGCCAGTCAGTGTGTGCTCTGAATTCCCAATGCCAGAGCTCCTCCACAAATGACACTGTGAGAAGTCTAGGAGAAGGAATTTGTGGCAGGGCAGAATTGCTCTGGCTTTGAGCTTTGGGTGAGATTCAGTACCTCAATCACTATTCCAAAGAAGGTCCTTGAGAATAAGCGTCTCCAGCCTTAGCATTGAGCCCCAAGAACCCAAACAAACATTTGCATGTATTAACTTTCCTAAGTTCGTCAGATGACTTTCAGTACAACCCATGATTGATGCTAATTTTTCTTCAAAGCAAACACAGTTTTCTTGCCCCTGAATGTGCGTTCAGAAAGTGGAAACCTGATCGTTCTTCAACCAACTGATGCTCTGGAAAATTACAAACTTTCCTGCACTGTGGGGATAGTCAACCGCTATAGATCTGCATGCCAACTGCAGTGACATCAAGAAATCAGTTCAAGTTATAGCAAAAGGATTTTGATATCACCAGCAATGGTCAAAGCGCCACGCCCAGCTGTTGAAGTAGACAGAGGAACACAGGGGCTACACTATAGGGCTCCCCGGGATTGTTGCCCCTGACTCCCACATTCCTGGTGATCCAGACTCCAAGAGTTAACCCCATGGGATGACCATTGTTATAACCACTGGGAATGGTCTGATTTATAATGAGATACTGCACTTTTCTCTGGCCATTTTGCTGTACAGACTTGTCATTTATAAAGGGAATGGACAATCTGCGGTTGACATCCCAACATCCATTATCCCTAAGCAACCCGTCTAAATCAATCATGGATCTCATTCTCCTTTCCAGTGATTGATTTAGAACCAGCGAGGGAACGACTTCTGACTTCTAAGCAGACAGGGCAAGTCTGCTGGGGCTGAGAGCCTCTGGAAAAGGTGCTTTACCGCTAAGACTCCATTCTTCATCTGTGTCTTCCCTTCAAGAGCTGTTGCAAAGATTAAGTTTCATCCTTATTAAGAAGAGGCTAGAAGTAAAATGAGGTCATATTTTTCTAGAGCAGCCGTTCTTAAGCTTTTTGATCCTGGGATTTCTTTACACTCAAATATGATGTAGGACCACCAAGAGCTTTAGTGAATGTGACCGATCTACCAATATTCACCATATCAGAAATTAAAACTGGGAAAATTCAAGACTATGTATTTATCTATTTATTTAAAATGTAATCATAATCCCATGTCTACATTACCCTAAATAGCACATTTTTAGTGGAAAATAACTACATATTCCAAAACAAACCAGTTTCCCAGTTCTGCCAATTTCCTTCATGTCTGACATAACCAAGGACAGTTGGGTTCCCGTACCTGCTTCTGCATCCCGTCAGTTGGGTTTTGGTTAAAGTATATGAAGAAAATCCGGACGCCTGAGTGGCTCAGTGGGTTAAAGCCTCTGCCTTCAGCTCAGGTCATGATCCCAGGGTCCTGGGATTGAGCCCCACATTGGGCTCTCTGCTCAGCATGGAGCCTGCTTCCTCCTCTCCGCCTGCCTCTCTGCCTACTTGTGATCTCTGTCAAATAAATAAATAAAATCTTAAAAAAAAAAGCATATGAAGAAAATCCTGCCTCACACAGACAGGTTGTCAAAGGAAGAACTGCCAGAAAGGGCTACCAGGATCCCTCAGGAATTCTTGTACCACATTCACTAGGGTGTACCAGAAACACCATCTAGAAAGCCAAACATGGACCAGTGTATCCAGAAACAAGTTATTGTGTTTCATTGAAGACAGGCTTTCCACCCAGAGGGAAGGTGGCTAATGGATTCCCAGAACAGGAGTCTGGAGCTTCTTTTATTTACCTGTGAACACACTTCCATGAGAGCCTTTGGCTGAGAACTTCCATCTGACATTCTGATGGACAACGTGTGTGCTCAGCTGGCAATGGGTTCCAAGCATCCCGAAGGATCTCGGAGCTTAGAATCATCTCCTGGCTCCTGTTCCATTCATGCCGCACCTGCGAGCAGACTCTTAGGACCTCGTGAGATGCCGTGTTCACAGAAGCACGGAACTGGGGATCCCCTGGACACTCTCTGACACACTTTGAGCAACTTGCTACAGATCCTACGATTCATGACCAGTACAACCAGGCTCTTCTCCTTCCTGACCCAGCCCATCTCTTCACTTACTCAATTGTTTGAGTTCAGATCACAAAAACATTTGTCCTTGCATGTGCTTATACTAAAGAAGCACTTCTTTCTGGGAATGAGTAAACCACATCATTTGGTTTTATACAGTGTATGTTTTGGATCTGTGCGGCACTTTTTGCTAAATGAACCGTCTGAACCAGCCTGATCAGTTCAAGGAAAGGAAGGTTTTGAAGTAAAATGTTTCTTTAGGGGACAGTGAAGACACAGCAGCTCTCATGGCCTCTTGGAACACCTCTCACTCCTGTCCTTGCACACATTTCTTCTTCGGGCTACCTGGGGAGGTCGCCGTCAGCGCCTGCGCAGGAAACTTAAGGACCAGAGGGTCTACCCTAGGTGATCCGCTCCACGTTTGAAGTCTTTTTCACAAAGTGCGCAATGATCGTTGTTTCATCTTTTATGCTTTATTGTGAACATTTTTATAGCAAAAGCACAGCAAATCCATGTCTCTGAATTAGCCATGCCAACATTTTAATTTTGTCGCACTGGCTTTAAGTAGCCAGTCCTTACCCCTCTCCTTCCCTTCTTTTCCTTCCGTCTTTTTTTTTTCCATCAGTAACTTACAGCATCTCCTGAACACCATGTGGTTTCACCTTGAAAGGTTTCTGTAGCTATTTCTAAAATATAAGGCCATTACCCACAATAGCATCACCTCATTTAACTTAGATTTAAAAACCCTGGGGTGCCGGGGTGGCTCAGTCGGTTAAGCATTTGACTCCTGATTTTGGCTCAGGTCATGAGAGAGTCTGAGATCAGGGTTGTTAAGATGGAATCCTACATCAGGCTCTGTGCTCACTGTGGAGTCTGCTTGGGATTCTCTTTCTCCCTTTCCCTCTACCCCCCTAACCTCTGTCTCTCTCAAATAAATAAATAAATAAAATCTTTTTAAAATAAAGTAAAATACAAAATAAAAATAATAATTCCTTAGTAAGAATGATTAGTTCGTACTCTGATTTTCCGCTCGTTACATTTGATGATTATATGGCTCCTTTTTAATCACCTGGGACATCTACCTGCCCCTTCCACCCTATTTTCCTTACGCCCTTGACTTGTTTTAGAAACTGGATCTGTTTTCTACAGGACGTCCCACATTCTGCATGTGTTGGGCGACTTTGTTCCGGAGTCATTTAAATTGCTGATTTGTCCCTTCTTTGTTCTGTAAACTACAACTGAGATTTTTTTTTTAATTCAATTAGCCAACATACAGTCCATCACTAGTTTCAGATGTAGAGTTCAGTAATTCGTCAGGTGCATATAACACCCAGGGCTCATCACGTTAAAAGTGAGGCTTAAAGCCTTGATTGGATTCTCCAGGAAGAATATATCACAGTGGGACTTTCTGCTGGACTCTGTTTACAGATGCGCTTTCTCTGGCTTCTCATCAACGGGCCGGTAGTTTGGTTTGGTTGGTCTACCTGTAGTAATGCTGAGACGGGCCAATGGGTTCAGGTGATGGCCGTCTGATCCCTCCTTGGACGTATCCCTGTCAGCCAACATCCATTAGGTTTTGCATCCATTGAATCCCTGGACCAATGACTTAATTTGGGGCTGAAAACGGTGAATGGTGATTTTTCCTCCTGTTTTTATTCTATCTATTAGCTGGAATTTCTAAATTTCTTAGCTGGGATTTTCTCGCAATTAAGAACTTTTCCTCTTCAACTAGAACTGTTAAGTCACCTGAAACTACAGTCCACTTGGAACACGCAGGATGAATGCTTAATTCTTTCCCTTCGATCGCCAATCCTCAGAGTCAACAATCAGTCTTAGTTGAGGCTTGCTATCGCAAGATACCCCACACTGGGGGCCTTCCACAATGTTTTTTGCTGGGGAGTCCAAGATCCAGGCGCCGGCAGACTCAGGATCTGGTGAGAGCCTTCCTCCTGGCTTGGAGACGGCCACCGTCCTGCTGTGTCCTCATGGGGTGGGGAGACAGAGAGCTCCAAAGACCTCACCTCTGACCACCTTCACGTCGGAGTTGGGGTTTCAGCATTTGAATCTGGAGGGGATACAGACATCCATCCGTGGTTGACTCGGTGCGCTAGCTTCCCGTAGTCAGCTTCGATAGTGCCCAGTGGATCGTTTTAGCTAGCGCAGCCAATCCTCTCTCTCTTCTTCCTGTTCTCACTCTGATTATCGCTGTGAACTCACGATCTTATATATTTGTTATGTGTTGGTCAGTTACAGTCGTTACTCTTGTCGATGCTCAAAGTGTCCCATCATAGGCCATGGCAGTCCGACATGTCGGCTTTCTGACGTGACCCCATTAATCTTTGCTTCCTTGCTTTCTGGCACAACAGGATCAACTCATACATTTCCTGCCTCCAATTTGGACTGCTATTTCTCTAAAACCAAAACAAAACAAAAAAACCTTGTTAGTTGCAGTGGGGGAACGGTGTGTTCGCTGCTATTGAGTTGTTCCTCTTCTAGTAACCGATTCAGAAAAGACATCTTTTTTCAAAAGCAGTAACCTAAAGTATTCGCCATGATATATCCACTTCAAATTTAACATCACGGGGTTTGAATTCCTTAATTTCATGCTCGAGTGTCTTTTCTGTCGTATTACAAATCTTGATTTCTAGCTATAATTGCAGTGCTGGAACGACGTAGTCACCTACAATACACATATGATAATTTCAAAATGTCGACATTGGTACTCACAAACGACGACCGAATGACGTTCCCAGTTTCTTTACAGTCCTCGTCAATCTTAGAATGTTCTACAAACGATGTGCGGTCCGAATGCTGCCTCCCCGAGTCCCTTGACATAGCTCCTTTATCCTTGTGGCTCGACATCAGTTTGATACATAATTTAGCACGTGCTTGGATTTGTTTTTGAATTTTGAGGAATGCTTCCCGCCACCCCGCTCCCCCCCACCCCGCCCCTGCCCCGCACCGGCCTTTTGATTTAATTTTCTTTTTGGAATATGTAAAATATTTGCTGATTCCAAAGTCAAGGCTTTATAGCAAGATTTATTCAGAGAAATCTCATTTCTATTTCTGCTTCGCCTCCCAGTCTCTCCCTCTCCTTCTCGGTGTTTTTCTCTCCTGGCTTATTCTTCTTGTATTTCCTTTTGGAAATAAGAGAAAGTGTGTGTTGGTATTCCCTCTCTCCCTTTACTCAGAAGGTGTTCCACTATATGCAGTGTTTTCTGGGTGGTCTGTTCTTTTACCCATATATCCTGCATACCACTCCATTTAAGAGTATGGAAATAGGGGCGCCTGGGTGGCTCAGTGGGTTGGGGCCTCTGCCTTTGGCTGGGGTCATGGTCCTAGGAGTCCGGCTCTCTGCTCAGCGGTGAGCCTCCTTCCCCACTCCCTCTCTGCCTGCCTCTCTGCCTACTTGTGATCTGTCTGTCAAATAAATAGATAAAAACTTTTTAAAAAGAGATAAATTAGAATAAGCTTTAAAAAAAAAAAGAATTATAGCAACTTCATGTGCACCAACAGAATGTCCTAAAAAAAAAAAAAAAGAATCTGGAAATATCCCACATTCCTTTTTACAACACACTGTGCTCCATCATGTGGCTTTTTTTTTTTTTTTAAAGATTTCATTTATTTATTTGACAGAGAGAGAGCACAAGTAGGCAGAGAGGCAGGCAGAGAGAGAGGAGGAACCAGGCTCCCCGCTGAGCAGAGAGCCTGATGCGGGGCTCGATCCCAGGACCCTGAGATCATGACCTGAGCTGAATGCAGAGGCTTAACCCACTGAGCCACGCAGGCACCCCCATCATGTGGCTTTTTCGTACTTTATTCAACTATGTCCCCACGGATCGCGATCTGGTCTGTTTCCAGTGTTTCACCATTACAAGTAGCGTTACCATGAGTAACCAGATGTGTGTGAATAAATGAATACGTCCTTCTGTAGTTCGCTTGTCGGTTTGCAGATGTTCCGCGGGGATGGTTCCTAGAAATGGGATCGCGGCATCGAAGGAGAAATGCAAATGGGATTTTGCTAGATGTTGCCGGATTCCCCTTACGTTATTTTGGATTCCTACTAATAATGGATGAGAATTCCTATTTCCTCCCCACGCTCACCTATGGCATTTGGTGTCAAAGTTTCGCATGTTACTCTGATAAGTGAGAAATGGAGTTTGAGAGCAGTTTCCCCATTTCCCCTGTTATGAGTGAAGATGAGCGTCATCTCTTCTCTTTAAAAACCGTTTGCTTCTCATTTTCGAGGATGTGTTTGTAAGTTTCATCCATTAAAAAAACACTTTGTCTTCTTTTTTTTTTAAGATTTTATTTATTCATTTGACAGACAGAGATCACAAGTAGGCAGAGAGGCAGGCAGAGAGAGAGGAAGGGAAGCAGGCTCCCTGCCGAGCAGAGAACCCGATGTGGGGCTCGATCCCGGGACCCTGAGATCATGACCTGAGCCGAAGGCAGAGGCTTTAACCCACTGAGCCACCCAGGCGCCCCACTTTTTCTTCTTGACTTTTAGAGGTGTTGTCTATAAATTCCTTCTCTTGCAAATACAGGGTGCCTGGGTGGCTCAGTCAGTTAAGCAGCTGCCTTTGGCTCAGGTCATGCATGATCCCAGTGTCCTGGGATCAAGCTCTGCATTAGGCTCCCTGCTCCGCGGAAAGCCTGCTTCTCCCTCTGCCTCTGCTTGCCACTCTGCCTACTTGTACTCTCTATCTCTCTGTCAAATAAATAAATTAAATTAAAAAAAAATAAGTTGCAAATACTTTTCCCTCTTTATTATTGGTCTTTTGCCTTTGTGTATAGTAGTTCCATCATTGAAAAGGCCTTTGGTGTGTTTTGCTTGCTTATTTGTTTATTTATTTATTTATTTTTCAGATTTTATTTTTAAGTCATCTCTACACCCACTGTGGGGTTCAAACCCACAATCCTGAGACCAAGAATCACACACTCCATCAACTGAGCCAGCCAGACTCCCCTGTTTTGTTTTATTTTGGGGAGTTAAATTCACAATCTCTTTTCCTATTGCTTCTGGATTTCAAGTCATAATTACTGAGGTTTTTCTCCACTCCTACATTACAAAGGAATTTACCCACTTTATTTCGGGTACTTCTATAATACCATTTATAAAGTTTAGATCTTTGGTCCATTTAGAAATCATATTTTCTTTTTCTTTTCTTTTAAGTAATCTCTACACCAAATTGGGGCTCAAACTCACGACCCCTAGATCAAGAGTCACACGCTCCCACTGACTGAGCCAGCCAGGCACCCCAGGAGTCATCTTCACATACTGTGTGAGGGACAGATTTTTTCCAACTGGAATTGTTTTTTTTTTTTTTTAAGATTTTATTTATTTATTTGACAGACAGAGATCACAAGTAGGCAGAGAGGCAGGCAGAGAGAGAGGGGGAAGCAGGTTCCCTGCTGAGCAGAGAGCCCGACGTGGGACTCGATCCCAGGACCCTGGGAATCATGACCTGAGCCGAAGGCAGAGGCTTTAACCCACTGAGCCACCCAGGCGCCCCTCCAACTGGAATTGTGATTAATTGTGGTTTTGACACAGTTAGCTGAAATAACTCCTGTTCTGGTTCATTGGCCAGCCTTAGTTAGAGTAAGATAATTTCTTTTTTTTTTTTTTTAAAGATTTTATTTATTTATTTGACACACAGAGAGAGATCACAAGTAGGCAGAGAGGCAGGCAGAGAGAGAGAGGAGGAGGAAGCAGGCTTCCCGCTGAGCAGAGAGCCCGATGCAGGACTCGATCCCAGGACCCCGAGATCATGACCCGAGCCAAAGGCAGCGGCTTAACCCACTGAGCCACCCAGGCGCCCCTAGAGTAAGATAATTTCTATCTCACATCTTAGCATATTATCACTGATGGGCTAAAACTCAAGACTACTTTAAAAGTTGTAAGTCAGGGGTGCCTGGCTGGCTCAGTGGGTTAAACCTCTGCCTTCAGCTTGGGTCATTATCTCAGGGTCCTGGGATCAAGCCCCGCATCGGGCTCTCTGCTCAGCAGGGAGTCTGCTTCCCCCTCTCTCTCTGCCTGCTTGTGATCTCTGTCTGTCAAATAAATAAAAATCTTTTTAAAAGTTACAAGTCAAGGGGTGAACCACTCTAAGTGATCTTCAGAAATGCCAGAGCTGACGCTTCAGATGCATTAATTCAGAGAATTGCAAATAATGACATTTCTGACTAATTTCAATGGCTTTTAGAGGGTCTCTCTACATCCACCATGGGACTGGAACTCACAGCCCCGAGGTCAAGGGTCATACACTCTTCCGACTGAGCCAGACATAAGCCCCTATTTCAATGACTTTTAAAAGCAGAATTTATAATGAGGATAGTATAATAAAAGGAAACTCAATTGGTGAAAATTTCTTGAATATTTTGAAAGGCGATATGTACCTCAAACTTAACCAGGAATTAAAAAATAATAATAATAAAATTTAAATGAATAAATAAATTACTTAACCAGAAATAGAATTGTCGGCATATTTTCATCCACAGATGAACCTTTTCTTCTTTGCCTTTGCCTTCTGTCTGTGGTCATAAAATCTGTTCTTCCCTTGCTGACGATAACAGAAGTGAACAGTGGTTAGTAGGATGTGAACCTTGTATTGTTTTTCCAGTAATGTGAAAGACCGCACATTTGCAAAGAGGCTTTCAGACCTCTGGAAGGCAGTCTTCACCACATATATAAATGATCCAGTGTAAAACTGTAAAATAAAAAGAGAGTTCTGGCTACCTATCTAGCTCTGTTGCTTCCTTGGAGGAGGACTTTTAACAACACCATTTTGAGGATTTGCATTTTTGTTAGGATGCCTCTCTTTAAAATCTCTGGCCCCCAGATGTACCATGCGTATGAGAAGACTCAGGAATAACCCAACTAGGGCGCCTGGGTGACTCAGTGGGTTAAGCCTCTGCCTTCGGCTCAGGTCATGATCTCAGGGTCCTGGGATTGAGCCCCACATCACATCGAGCTCTCTGCTCAGCAGGGAGCCTGCTTCGCCATCTCTCTCTGCCTGCCTCTCTGCCTACTTGTGATCTCTGTCTGTCAAATGAATAAAGAAATAATCTTAAAAAAAAAAAAAAGGAAGAAGAATCCAGCTAACTTTATGTGGTGGAATTGACAATAAAACCAGAAAATCTTGGTGCTGAAATTTTTATTTTTAAAAAGTTTTTAATTTATTTTTTATTTTTAATTATTTATTTATTTGTTTTTGAGAGAGAGAGAGAGAGAAGGAGCAAGCACAAGTGGTGAGGGGAGGGGCAGAGGGAGAAGATTCCCCGCTGAGCAGAGAGCCTGATGTGGGACTCGATCCCAGGACCCTGGGATCATGACCTGAGCCAAAGGCAGATGCTTAACATCTGAGCCATCCAGGCACCCAAAAGAGACTTTAAAGCTCCTCTCATTCAAAAGGAAATCTCTTCGACCTTTGTAAGTGCAGCTGTGCGGCGGCAAGATTGGGGGGCTGCTTTCCTCCACGTCGATAAACTAGTGCGGAAATGACATAATGGCATGTCATCCAGCAAAGAGGAATGACCCACTTAGGGAGACTAATCACGGCAGAGTCAATGTAATCGAATGCTTACTAGCGGTATCCTAGCACCAGCTAGTGGCAAGAATTAATGAATACATTGCATGCCAGGAAAAATAGAATATTTGCATTAAGGATATCATACATCTCAATTTCTCAACCACTTTTTTTTTTAAGATCTTATTTATTTATTTGACGGGGAGAGAGAGACATCAGGAGAGGGAACACAAGCAGGGGGAGTGGGAGAGGGAGAAGCAGGCTTCCTGCTGAGCAGAGAACCTGATGCGGGGCTGGATTCTAGGACCCTGGGATCACGACCTGAGCCGAAGGCAGAGGCTTAATGACTGAGCCACCCTGGTGCCCTTCTCAGCCACTCTTTAGGCACCTTCAACAGTACATAATTTTTATCCTCTTGACTAAGCAGTACAGACATCTTTATTTAAAATGCCAAAAGATGCTGTTCGGCTTGTCTGATACGGTTGTCAGAATCCTGGGAGGAGGGTCCAGGATGGGGTTAGGAAAGAAGAAAATAGAAATATCTTTGTGCTTGGAAAAAAAAAACCCACCCTTGAATATGCACAGCTTTCCCAGAGCTCGTATGTAGCAATTTCTTGGTCGTTCACCGTAATTCAGCCTGAAGGGTACTCCAGCTGTCCTTGAGAACGCTCATTAACCATCAGACCAGACCATTGATCATATCCAACACTCCGATGGAAACTGGAATCTCAAGCAGACTCACCACTCACATTCTGAGCCGGCTCTGACAATGTCTGGCTGGGTCTGTGTAGACAAACAGAGAATTGAGGACTTCTACGGCAAACGTGACATGGAAAGCTACCTTGCTTTGCTGGGGTCATGCAGCCCACTTTTGCCCATCCACAAAGTCAAGGGAGTCCACACTTGTGGACTTGTGTACATGTAGCATTAATCCCTGGTGATCGTGAGGTGATGAAATGGGATGCAACAGCTATCTTCTGGGGCTATAGAGAAACAACTGGACAATGCACCCTTGTTATCCAAGGTAAGTTTCTTTAGGACTAAAAAATCACAGGAATAAGTAGTATCTTGTTGGGATTAAAACACACTTGAAAAGATCATAATCAAAGAATAAAAATCTGGGGGTGCCTGGGTGGCTTAGTGGGTTAAAGCCTCTACCTTCAGCTCGGGTTATGGTCTCAGGGTCCTGGGATCGAGCCCCGTGTCGGGCTCTCTGCTCGGTGGGGAGCCTGCTTCCCCCTCTCCCTCTGCCTGCCTCTCTGCAAACTTGTGATCTCTCTCTGTGTGTCAAGTGAATAAATAAAATATTTTTTTAAAAAAAGAATAAAATCCTGGGACTCTAGGTCCTGAGATCGAACCCTGCATCAGGCTCCCTGCTCAGCGGGAAGCCTGCTTCTCCCTCTCCCCTCCCCGCCACTCATGCTCTCTGTCTCTCTCTCTTTCTCACTTGCTCTCTCTCTGTCAAGCAAATAAATAAAATCTTAAAAAAACAAAAACAAAGAATAAAAATCTTACTGCAAGAGCCTATCATAGTCCTAAGAAATCACATATATTTCAAAAAACAGATACACAAACCCACTATGTAATTTGTTTATATTAAGAAATTATATATGTGTTTATATATGGACATATTTATAACAACCAGACACAGTGGAGTCCTCACCGGTGTGCTTTTAGCTGCTGAAAGGTAGTTGGCTCAACATATATTCATTATTTCCCTAACAATGTCCTTTTTTTTTTTTTTAAAGTAAACTTTACCCAAAATGCCAAAATGTAGTGTTCTAACTCATGACCCCAAGGTCAAGAATGGGGTCTACCAAAGCCAGCAGGGCACCCCATGGAATAACGTCCTTTCATGGCTTCTATGCCCTACAACTGTGAGTACTCCTTATCGGGCTCCTTCGTGGCAGGAAGCTCTTCCCAGCTCACCTGCTACTACAGGTGGAAGGGAGCAGCTCACAGACTCTCCATCTCCAAAAGTCCGATTGGTGGGACCTCGGTAACCTGCGCGCCTCCCTCCAAGACGGAGACAGTCGAGAGAATTACCAAACACGGCCAGACCCAAAGTCTGAGTGTCTTACACCAGCTGCTGCCTTCCCTCCCGCCCCGTTCCCATTGCTCCAAACCAGGACTCCCCATCCATAGACACCGTGGTCTGCAGCCACAGGTCTGATCTCGTCCACACAACCCACACAAACCTTCATTCCCTGGCTCACGCAGCTGTTCAACACAGGTTTATTTGAAACCACATGTGATGGATGCTGATGTTTCAGCGATGAAGGACCCAGTCCCTGCCCTTACGGACCTCGCAGTTTAGCGGCAAGAAGGAGATGTCACCTGACAAATAATACAGAGGAGGAAATAAAAGTTTTAAAATTCCTAAATTGTGCTACCACCATGGGGAGAGACTAACAGGAAACACCTCATGTAATCCTCACACAACAATGAAGAGGAAACCCTTCCTATCTTCACTTTACTTATGCAACAAACAAACAAACAAGCCAAAACAAACAAAAAACGAGGCTTTGGAAAGAGGAGCAGTTTGTCCGCGATGACTCCATTGGAAATGGCAGAGGTAAGAGGAAGTCACTCTGTCTCCAGTCTAGAAGCTAGCGCAAGACGAAAGGCGTCTTCAAAAAAGAAAGCAAAAAAGCTTTATTATCCCCAGCCCAGAATAGGTTTATTTATTCTTCCCCATTTTTATTTATATTATAAGGGACTCACGGATAGTCATTTTATTCTTGTCTTTATGATCCAATACTACCTTGCTTTATTGCTCAGGTTGTTCCAGCGATGACCACTGGGAGGCGCTCTTGCAGCTGACTCAGTGTTTCTTTTTTTCCCTTTTTTTTTTTTTTTTTTAATTTTATTTATTTGACAGAGAGAGGTCACAAGTAGACAGAGAGGCAGGCAGAGAGAGAGAGAGGGAAGCAGGCCCCTGCTGAGCAGAGAGCCCGATGCAGGACTCGATCCCAGGACCCCGAGATCATGACCTGAGCCGAAGGCAGCGGCTTAACCCACTGAGCCACCCAGGCGCCCCTTTTTTTCCCGTTTTTAAAAGGTTTTCTTTCTTTATTTATTTGACAGAGAGAGACACAGCGAGAGAGGGAACACAAGCAGGGGAAGAGGAAGCGGGAGAAGCAGGCTTCCCGCAGAGCAGGTAGCCGATGTGGGGCTTGATCTCAGAACCTTGGGATCATGACCCCAGTTGAAGGCAGATGCCCAACCACTGAGCCACTGGGATCATGACCCCAGTTGAAGGCAGATGCCCAACCACTGAGCCACCCAGGCATCCCTCACGGGTCTCTTTGATTTGTCTCCATCATCGTTAATTTTTATTTGACCACTTTTTTATTTTCTGGCACTACAAGATGCTTTGGACTTGTACATTTCCTTGTTGGCGATGATGAAAAATGAAATTAATGGTATCAGTTTGACTGGGCAAACAATCAGCCCCTATGCGGAAATGAGCACAGGTCTGTGGCGGCATGTTGAGTTTCCACAGTATTTTAGTTTGGTATTTCTACCTTTTTTTTTTGGATGGCATTGGTAGTCCTCTGGATTTGACCACAAACCTATGATCCTGACTTAGAACCCTTGACCCAGAGTCCCTGATCTGTACTGATTGACACATGTAGAGTTAGGTCCGTTCTTCCCATGTGCCCAGTAAATTGATGAAATGTATCAGCCTCTTCACATCACGCTGTATTCTCTGTTCTGCTTTTGTTGAACATTTCTGGGAAGTGTGGAGGCCGTTCCATGACAGCAACACGAACATAAAAATCAGTTGTTTCTCCTCCGGTTGGAGAAAAAGGAGGGCAGAAAAGCCTTCTCCACCCTGGCATTCTTGACATCTGGGGCTGCATTCTTCCTCGTCCTGGGGTCTTCCTGTCCTTGCAGGTTACTTAGCAGGATCCCTGTCCCCGCCTACTAGGTTCCAGTAGTACTCACCAAGTTGTGAAAGCCACACCGTCTCCAGACATTGTCAAATGCCTCCCCTGGGGGAGAAGGGAAGGGCAAAATCACTCCCAGTGGAAAATCATCATTGTGTAATAACAAACCGAGAGGGTTTTCTTAGCAGCATTACAAGAGAAAGGGGACTGGGACATCTTGGAGTAAACACCCTGGCCCTTTTAAACCCTGTCGTCTGATCAGCTTTGATTCGCTGGGCAGGACGGACCTGGGCAAGCTTTTGCAAAGGAGACCTCCAGGGACCAACCAGGGTGGAATTTGGGTAATTTGATAAGTGACTTAAAAGGTCGGAAGGTCGCTCCGGTTCATTCACTGGAACACCTGCCCCTAAGTACTGAGTTAACTGTGTGGTCCTGGCCCTTTTCCAGTCCAGGTGATTGCAAATTACCTTCTGCAGCGTTCCTTCCAATTTCCGGGGCGCATGGTCCCTTTCTTTGCTTCTGTGCAACACAGCATGACTAAACCATAATTATTCCCTTAGCTTCTAGAGATTAGTTAGGGGATATTAATTTGTGATTTGTTTGTAATGTTTAAGTTGGCAAAGCACTGGAGGATGAAAAGGACAACTTGAAGTTTCTCATGCTGGCTCTGTGGGATGTAATAATGGAGAGAGAAACCTCCCTTAAGCTATCTTGCCAAAAGAAAAAAATAATTATCTAATTGTTCATAAATCTGCAAAAGGCTTTCTTTGATGAACACCAGTCCTAGAGAAAGTAGAGAAGAAACCAGATCACACTATCATGCACTTTGCTGTGTAAACACAATTGAAGGACCTCGGGTCTTTGGCGTAACTTCCCCCAACCTGCCCCTCCCCTGCCCCCAGTCTCTGATCTCATGTCTTACTTACACCTGACCTTTAGGGAAATTGTGCCACCCTCCAGAATTTTCTCAGTCCTTGTTCCCATTTAAACCACCAGCCCTGGGGGCACCTGGGTGGCTCAGTGGGTTAAAGCCTCTGCCTTCGGCTCAGGTCATGATCTCAGGGTCCTAGGATCGAGCCCCGCATTGAGCCCCGCATCAGGCTCTCTGCTCGGCAGGCAGCCTGCTTCCCTCCCTTCCCTTCTCTCTGGCTGCCTCTCTGCCTACCTGTGATCTCTGTCTGTCAAATAAATAGACAAAATTTAAAAAAAAAAAAACACACAGAAAACTTTTAAACCACCAGCCCTGGGCACCTGAGTGGCTCAGTCAGTTAAGCAGCTGCCTTCAGCTCAGGCCATAATCCCAGGGTCCTGGGAAGGAGTCCTATATCTGGCTCCTTGCTCAGCAGGAAGCCTGTTTCTCCCTCTCCCTCTGCCTTCTTTCCCCCCTGCTTGTTCTCTCTCTCTCTCTCTCAAATTAATAAATAAATAATCTTTTAAAAAAATGTTTAAAAAATAAAAAAATAAACCACCAGCCCTGTAAATGGACTCCGGTAGAGGCCTGGCCTCAGCGCAGCAACAGAGCCAGCAAGATAAACCTGGGGTAGGGGGTTGGGAGCAACATGTCCTGGTTTGTCCAGGAGATGCTAAAATTGTAGAAGTCCATGTCCCAGGCTACCTACCGTTCAGTCCGGGATAACCCGACAGTTGGTTACCCTAACTCCTTCAGAGCGACCACCAGAGTTCATCTCCTGTAACCCCACACCTGGCCTAACAACTCCCAGCGCCTGGGTCAGGAAGTGATTTTGCATCTTTAAAAAAAAGTCCTGGGGGGCACCTGGGTGGCTCAGTGGGTTAAGCCTCTGCCTTCAGCTCAGGTCATGATCTCAGGGTCCTGGGATCGAGCCCCACATCAGGCTCTCTGCTCAGCAGGAAGCCTGCTTCCTCCTCTGTCTCTGCCTGCCTCTCTGCTTACTCGTGATCTCTCTCTGTCAAATAAATAAATAAATAAATCTTTAAAAAAAAAAAAGTGCTGGAAAGGGAGACCCAGAAATTAACCGCAACTCTCTGATCGACCACGAGGGGGAGCGTTCTCCCACATATTGTGCAGTTTGGTCTGGCAAGGGGAGGAGGAACCATCCCTGTTAGGAGAGACCAAGTTAAGCTCTGGTGTGAGAGTCAGTGACTGTGGGAGGGATAGAAATAAAAAGGGACAGTCCAGTCATTGTCATTTCTGCCCTCGCGGCAGAACACACACACACACACACACACACACACACACACACACACACCCTTATGAAATTAACGTTCCGCTCCTGTACCACCAGGTTCCAGGAGCCTTATACCCCTTAGGCTCAGCCCTCACAATGACCTTGCAAAGTGGAAGCGCGGTTAACTAGCCTAAAGTCACAACCCTGGGTGAGACTTCAAAGACCATCATCTTTGCACTATACCACATCACCATTTTTAAGAACCATGAAATGGCAGAGTTGAAACTGTTTCCTTGGCTTAGGGTAGGGCTTGGGACACAGGTGGGGGGAGGGAAGGCCATGTGCATGATGCCTAACGGAGTCCTTGACCCATGCCCTCATGGGGAACAAGGGGAGCTAAGGGCACTGCTTCACTGTATGGACACCATTGGGGGCTGGGTGGGAAATGGGAACCACCAGCCCCAGAGTGATGGGGAGGCAGGAACTCCTAGCCTTAGCTCCTTTTCATTTCCAAGACAGCTGAAGACTATCACTGCCGCACCACGTAAGGGAACTCAGAGAGTGAAGCAAATGTTATTCAGGCACCGTGTAGGGGTCACTCGACCTGAGTACCAACCGGGAAGTCCTTCATCGAAACCTGGGCTGGGCAAGACTGAACATACCCCAACCACCAAGCCACCTGTGAATGCCGCCTGCCAAAGGAGCCGGTGAAGCCAACCCAAACTCAATTCAGAACTGAAATTCCGAGAATACCCATAGAAGAAAAGCAGCTGGCGTTCATCGTCAAAGCAAAGGAAAAGGAAGGCTTTGGCAATTCTACTGAGGAATTGTCAGATGTCTTAACCCTGGGGTTGGTGTAAAAGACACACAGTGTTCTAGAAAAGGGTAAGGTGGTTGGCGGGGGGGTGTTAAGCTGGTGGGGGGTGCTCTTTTAGAAGAGAAATCTTTAAATTTGGTTTAATTTAGATTCTGCTGCTGCTTTTCACACTTTACAGATATGCTGAGAGTCCTGGGTTTCCGTTGTACTTTTCTCTCTTTTAATAAAAAACCTCAGCAATGGGTTTCATAGAATTGATTTTTTTTTTTTTTTGTCAGTGTCTATCATTTTGACAATTACAGCTTGGGAGACCTACTGAGCCGTCAGGAAAAGGACTCATCTTCACATTACTTTAACCAAAACAGTTATGGCTTTTAAAACTATAAATTAGATTACTATATCTGTCCCAACTTACTTGGCTGCCACCCGATGAACTAGGCTCACATTCCTGAATTGCAAATAATCCTTTCCCCGTGGATATTTTTATCCAGGGCAATATCCCTCTAATTCAAGGCTTGAAAAATGACGCCCACGTGATTTCAAGAAGATGAGCACTTTTAAGTTGTGAAGCATGTTGTTGCTTAAAAAAGAAAAAAATATATAACCTTCCAGGAGAATGATCTCTCCAGTAACAACAAAAAACAAAACGAAACAAAAACAACCAAAAAACCCCACAAAAACCAAAACAACAACATAAAACAACCTTGATGGACAGCTCTTTTCCAGTGCACATGAGAGAATGACAGTAAGAAGAGGTTGGAAATCCTTACTCATTTGGACGGTACCTTTGCTCTTTTAGTGCAAATATTGATATGTAATCCGGTTTTCCCTGTCGAAAATCACTCTCGCATACAAATATGCTCAGAATTTAATACACATATTTTCTGTTCCTTTCCTAAATCCTGTATTCTTTTCTTTATAACACCCTTCCCAGAAAAGCAGAGAGTGTGATTTACAGCCAATTTTTAAGATCTCAGCTCTGAAGAGCACCCAAAAAATTTGCTCATAAACCAGCAAAGGAGACAGTATGTTTACATAAGCAAAGGTCTCATCATGTTCCCATCCAGTTGCATTTTTTTCAAGAGGCTTCTTTCAAAAAGAGTCCCGGACCCCTTGGCTGGCTCAGTCAGTTGAGCATCTGACTCTTGATTTCGGGTCAGATCATGATCTCAGGGTCATGACATGGCGCCCCAACTTGGGCTCCGTGCTCAGTGGGGAGTCTGCTTGAGATTCTCTCTATCTCCCTCTGCCCCTCCCCCTTCTCTCTCTCTCTCTCAATTAATAAATAAATAAATCTAGCAAAAACGAGTCTCAAGACATACTTCCATACGGAATTGGACTGTTGTAAATATACTGTGGAAGATAGAATGGGAAGGAGGGATAATCCTCAATCAGGATTTCTCAAGCTAACGATATCAATGGAGTATATAATGGGGTTTTAGTGTACAGGCATCTCCAAATTTATTTTAAAATTCTACATATTTGGGGGGGTCTGGCTGGTTCAGTCGGAAGAGCATAAAACTCTTGATCTCTGGGTTATGAGTTTGAGCCCCACGTCGGGTGCAGAGATTATCTAAATAAATAAATAAACTTAAAAATAAAATAAAATTCAACATATTTTAAAATTCATTACAATTCTTTTTTTTTAAGATTTTTTTTTAAGATTTTTTACTTATTTATTTGTCAGAGAGACAGCAGAAGCACGGAGAACTACAGGCAGATCAGGCAGAGGGGGACGTAGGCTCCCTGCTGAACGAGGAGCCTGATGTGGGACTCAGTCCCAGGACCCTGGGATCACGACCCGAGCCAAAGGCAGACACTTAACCAACTGAGCCACACAGGCATCCCTCATTATAATTCTTTACTGTAAAAACAAATAAAACATGTTTTAAATAAAGAATAATAGTTGTTTATATTAGTGAATAGGATAATGCTGTTTCTTCTTCTTTCTTTTTTTTTTTAAAGATTTTATTTATTTATTTGACAGAGAGAGATCACAAGTAGGCAGAGAGGCAGGCAGAGAGAGAGAGAGGGAAGCAGGCTCCCTGCTGAGCAGAGAGCCCGATGCGGGACTCGATCCCAGGACCCTGAGATCATGACCCGAGCCAAAGGCAGCGGCTTAACCCACTGAGCCACCCAGGCGCCCCATGTTTCTTCTCCTTTCTTAAAAGAAAAGTCTGTGGACGATGGGTCAGTTGAGCCAAAATTATGGCTCCAATTCCAAGTGGTTTTGTTGTCTACAGCCATACCACCCTGACCATGCCTGGTCTTGTCTGATCTTGGAAGCGAAGCAGGGTTGGGCATGGTTAGTACTTGGATGGGAGACCCATTGGTTTTGTTTTATATTTATTAGTTGCTTTCTTTCTCTTGAATTGATAAATATCAAATTAGCTTAATTTTTTAAAAGAACCTACTGGTTGAGATAATCAGAAAGTTCAGGGATACACTAATTTTAGACATGGCTGGATCGAGGTGCCCAAATGATGCCATCAAGAACATGTCCCTTTTCATCTCTTGGATCTGGGTTTGGTTTTGTTGTTGTTGTTGTTGTTTTTGTTGATTTTGGTTTTTTGTTTTGTTTTTTTTTGCTTCCAATCTAGTCCTTCTGTCCATGTGGCAGCAAAGATGACCCCAAGCTGTTTCAGACTTACAGACCTTATTGTCTATGCTCTCCAAAGAACTGGGAGTGTCTCCTTCAACAAAAACCCTGTGAAAATCTCCCAAAGGGCAGATTGATTACAAATCCATCTGCCCAGATATAAACCAATCACTGTGCCCAGGAAATGCCAGAATCACTGGACAGGCCCAGACTTGTTCCCATTCCTCACACTTCCGTTGGCATCCACATGGACCACACAGCCTGAGAGGAGGAAGGAGGTAATTTCCTGAAGAAAATTTAGAATTCTGTTATCAAAGAAGTGGGGCATATGTCTGCTGGGGAAACACAACATTTGTCCACTTCGTACACTAAATTCCTCTTGTAGAATGGCAGGGAACATTTGGTGGCTCAGATAGTTATGAATATGCAGCTAGAAGAAAGGCCAGAAATTATGGGCAGGTCTCCCAGGGAAGTCTCTTTCCAGGGCTCCATCCCCCGCAAACCCAACCAGCATGTCACACATGTTCTGGAAGTTTCCATTTCCATTTGGGTAGGAACCGAGTGCGAATTCCGGCCTCCTGTTTACTTGTTGTTGGCATGGACGGTATTTCTTCATGTTGTGTCATACATTTGGATGTGGTATTAAGATTGTTGAGTTATGGGACGCCTAGGTGGCTCAGTTGCTTAAGCGGCTGCCTTCGGCTCAGGTCATGATCCCAGCATCCTGGGATCGAGTCCCACATCGGGCTCCTTGCTCAGCAGGGAGCCTGCTTCTCCCTCTGCCTCTGCCTGCCTCTCTGTCTGCCTGTGCTCACTCTCTCTGACAAATAAATAAATAAAGTCTTTAAAAAAAAAAGATTGTTGAGTTATGTCTTCATTGAGAATAGAAAATTAGTGATTCTTGGGGGCGGGGGGGGGGGGGAGGAAATAATTGGACCATGGGCACCAGAGTTTGGTCTCCTAAAAAAATCCCAAACCTCTGTGGACTCTGTGAAAAACCATGCAATCTCACCCTTAAGTGAGAGATTCTAGCTTGTGGGATATGCTCCCTGAACCCAGCCCCTGTCATGGCAGAAGCGTCTTTGCTGGATGGTCAATGTTATGGACAAACACGTTCACTATCTTTCAAGTCTAAGAATTTCTTAATTTCCCTTTTTTATTTCCTTTGCAACCATGGGTTCTTCCTCAATATTTCGTGTTTCAGACATATGTCATTTTTGTGGTCATCCTTCCGTATTAAATTCTATTTTTCTTGCACGATAGCCAAAGAACATGGTCAATATGGTGTATGTGATCCTGTTCCTGTGGAATTTATTGAAGTCTCTTTTATGACCTGATTTATGGTCTACTTTCCTGATATAGTCTCCATATGTACCCAAAAGTGTGTGGAAAAAGATGGTGTGTTCTGCTGTTTGGTACATAGACTTTCCTCTCTCTCACTACACATATACACAGCAAAACTCTGAAAAATACAATTAATACATTCAAGCTGTATAAAAATGTGTACATATGTGCATATCATATACACACCTGTATACATCACATACGCATGTAGGGCTCACATACACTAATGTATATCAACACCTCAGCCCAGCAAGGAATCGGGGTGCCTTCAGACACCAGTGACCTGGGATTTCTGTGATAAAGGGGGAGAGGCAGTTTGGGGAGGAAACAAGAGGAGAACTGAAGATATTTTGGAGTGTACTTCCTGCTCACTTCCTTTTCCATTATGCTCAAAGTACGTAATTCCAGCAAAGAGATATGACTGTCTTTGCAATTTAAAAAAATGAATGGATAACCCACCTACCATAAATTTCACTCTTTTAAATTCACACTATTCAATGACTTTTAGCCTATTTCTAGAGTTGTGCAACCATCCCCAACTATGAAATTCCAGGTAATTTTCATCACCCCAAAAGGAAACCTTATACTCATCACCCTCTCCTCTAGCAACCACTAACCTGCTTCTTGCCTTATGGGTTTGATTCACCTACTCTGGGTTTTTATCATCCATGAAACCTTACAATGCATGGTCTTTTGCATTTGGCTTTTTGCACCTAGCATGATGTTTTCAAGGTTCAGGCCTGTTGAGGCATTATTCGTACCGAAGCATGAAGCATTCTTTGAAAAGCAGCGCTGTATCCTACTTTGTGAATGAAGAGTGTTCCATTGCATGGATATAGCACTATTGTGTATCCCTTCATCCACCGATGGGCTGTTGGCACCTTAGGATACTGTAAGTCACGGTGTACTGAATATTTGAATAGACATTCTTGCGTGAACTTATGTTTTCCATACTCTCAGATAGATATCTAGGAGTGAAATCACCGAGTCTTATGGCAACTTGACTTTTTACTTCTGGAGGAACAGCCTGCCTGTTTTCCAAAGCCACTGCGCCATGTTATATTCCCACCAGCATTGTAGGAAGGTTCCAGTTGTGTTCATCATTCTTTGCCAACATTTGCTTTTTGTCTGCCTTTCTGATGAAAGCCATTCTGGCGGGTATGAAGTGGTATCTTGCCCATCGTTCTCATTTGCATTTCCCTATGATTAACGACGTAGAACACTTTTTCACTTGTTTACTGGCCCTTTGGATATCCTGTTTGGAGGAAAAACCTATTCAAATCCTCTGCCCTTCTAAAAAAAACCTTGGCGATTTTTCTTTTTATTGTTGAGTTGTAAGTGTTCTTTACATATTTTGAATACTAGGCTCTTATCAGATATATGGTTTGCAAATATTTTCTCCCATTGTCCGAGTTGCCTTGCACTCTCTTGATAATGTCCTTTGAGGCACCAATGTTTTAAATTTGTGACTCATGCTGCCTGCATAGGATATTCAAATAAACACATCACAATCTTGAAAAAATAGAATTAGGCTCATACTTCTTGATGTCAAAACTTGCTGCAAAGCGACAGCAGTCAAAAGGGTAGTGACAGCCTAAGGACAGCGTGATAGGATAGAATTCTGAGTCTGGAAATAAAGCCATATTGAGGAAGGGTGTGAACTATAAGTTGATATGCCCAGGCAAGGAGCTGTAGCAGAGCGGGGAAGTGGGAGCAGATCTGTGAGTATGAAGTCATCAGCAGAACCTCAGAGAAGGGGAGAGTTTGGGATGGGTGGGAAGGGGACTGGGAGGAATGGATGTCCACGCATGAGGAAGATGACTGTCAAGGCTGACAGCCACTTCATTATTGCCTTCCTGAAGGTCATCAGGGTCTGGAGAAGCAGGCACCAAGGGCCAGAAAAGCTTACTCCACACCCTTTCAGTTCAAGGTTATGGAACCAAACTTCTACATATGACTGAGTTATGGTTAATCAGAACCTTAAGTATTTACGGGAAAACAGGACAAAAAATTGTCACTGCAAACATTTACACCCCAACTCACTTCATAGATCAGACTCAATGAAGTAAGTGACTTGCCCAAACAAATAACTAATTCATTAATTATTCATTCCGCAAGCTGCATCTATGGTGGGCAAGGCGTTGTGAAAGGTGTGATCACAGAAATAAATAGCCTTGGACCCTGTCCTCAATTAATCCCAGTCTAGTGGGAGAGGTAAGATGTGGGTACAAATAATGAGAACTCTAAGGCAGAAAGTTCAAAATGCAGTAAAACAGGCTAATAAGCTCTAGGAAGGATATGGAACTCTGGGAGTATAAGAAGAGGAGGAAATTCTTCCCACCGCAGGATGAGGAATGGCAAGGGAGGGGCTCCCTTGACAAGGGGGCAGATGAGCAGTGGATGTGAATGACCACTGGGACAAGTGGATAAGGGACTTCTTGGGGAAAGCAGAAGTTAGGGGAAAGCCAGTCTGCCAGGGTAAGGGTGAGACGCAGGGAATAAAGGTAGACGAAGCTGAAAGGTAAGTTAATGGGGTGGACTCCAAGGCCTTGACTTTGTTGCAGAATTGATGGTGCTTGGTCAGCAGACTATCGATCCCAATCCCGGGAAGGCCGGGTCACGCTCTGTCTTGCTCACACTCAACCTCCCAAAGCTTGCCTGGTGCTCCATACATCTGTGCCGAGGGACTGGGCAGATCCAGACTAACCGAACCTCCCTTGACTCCAACTCAGCTTAGTGATCCAGACAGCCATATTGTCACAGTTTGGGATCAATGAATCTGAACAGGAACGAGGAAGGGAAAACCAGTAAAGAACGCAAAGCGAAAGGAAGGATACGAGGGTAACGTACAGCAGGTTCTGTTCCTACAGAACTCTCAAGGGAAAGGGGTTGTTTAAGGGAGAAAATCATTTTTACGCTTGATGTCATATTTGTATCTTCTTTAAAGATTTTACTTTTAGGTCATCTCTACACCCAACGTGGGGCTCGAACTCACAACTCCGAGATCAAGAGTCGCACGCTCCACCAAGTGAGCCAGCCAGGACCCCGAAGTTATATTTGTATTCTTATTTTTTGCTTTCAGATTTAATCTCATATGATATTTTTCCCAGTATGTGCTGTGTGTGTGTGTGTGTGTGTGTGTGTTTACGTGTGTATGTTGGAACAAAAACGTTCCTCTAGGAATTTGGAGGTGCTTTAGTAGAAATACGTTTCTTTCTATTGGTTGATAACGTTCTTTAAAGATGTTTATATTAAAACTAAATGCTATATGTTATAAAGCAGTACCGAAGCAGTGACAGAAGTTCTCAGACTCGCGTCAGGACTTGCCCAAATGCCACACATTAATCTACAGCTAAAGACGCGGAAATATAAAAGTTCTATAAACACGATTGAGCTTGTCTTTTCTTTGCCTTAGTACATCTTTTTTCCTTTCCATAAGATTAGTCTTCACTCAGAAGTTCACACGCACAGAAAAAGTGCAACCAAATGCAGAACACTCAGCAGCATTTAGTGCTACCCTTTAAGGAGAATTATTCTACATTTGTGAAAATCCAAATTTACCCAAAGGCACGGCCTCTTAAACAGAAGTCGCTGACAGGGGCGCCTGGGTGGCTCAGTGGGTTAAGCCGCTGCCTTCAGCCAGGTCATGATCTCAGGGTCCTGGGATCGAGTCCCGCATCGGGCTCTCTGCTCAGCGGGGAGCCTGCTTCCCTCTCTCTCTCTGCCTGCCTCTCTGTCTACTTGTGATCTCTCTCTGTCAAATAAATAAATAAAATCTTTAAAAAAAAAAAAAGAAGTCGCTGACAGAAAAAAAGAATTCTATCTGAATGGTCCATCTAAATCAGATGACTATAAAATACTTAGGTACCAATGCCATAATGCCATTAAAGTTTTATGACGATCAGATTCTTTTTTATAATATTACTCTGTCTTTGTGACGGTTAATTGTATGTATCAACTTGGATGAGATTCTTTTGGACGAGAGTAACTTTTAAACTGGTAAACTTTGGGTAAAGCAGACTATCTTCCATAAGGGAGGGTCTTATGGAATGGGTGGGTCTAAGAATGGGTGGGCCTCGTCTAACCAGTTGATGGCCTGAATAGAAAAAGACTGGTCTCCACAAAGAAGAAGAAATTCCTCTGCAGACTGCTGTCAGATTTCACCTGGATCATAGGTTTTTCTGGATTTCTTGTCTATTGGCTCACACTGTAGGGAGATATATATCTATGAATATGTGTGTGGGTGTGTGTGTGTGTGTATTTACATATTTGTTTATTTATATCAGGTGTAGGAGATGCTCTATGTTTCAACCATAAAGATGTTGTTGAGGTATTTGCACAGAAACTGCTGTTATACTCACCTCTTTTTTCCTTCCACTTTGTTTTCTTTATCCATTTTTAACTGTATGCATAAGTATCACCCACCTGTATTATTTTGAAAAGTGAGGTGGAATAGAAATAAATAAATGAATACATTAATGGCATTCCTTTTATATATTTTTCTCAGAAATCAGAGCAGGAAAGAATTCAGTGAACCCAGAAAAGATTAAAACACCATTACAATATTTACTAATCCTATACATACCATTCTGATAATTCTGTTTTTAGAATAAAAACTACCTTTAAAATAGACATTGCAGACTTAGAGAACATTATTTTTCTAGCTATTTCCAGGTCAATTCCTATTCTATTATTCAGACATCTTCCACCTCCGGGGAAGAATTTGTAACCATTTCTTTTTTTTTTTTTTTAAGATTTTAAAATTTATTTGACACAGAGAGAGAGACAGTGAGAGAGGAAATACAAACAGGGGGAGTGGGAGAGGGAGAAGCAGGCTTCCCACTGAGCAAGGAGCCCAACTGGGGGCTGGATTCCAGGACTCTGGGATCATGACCTGAGCCGAAGGCAGACACTTAATGACTGAGCCACCCCGGCAGCCCAAGGTCATATAGCTTCTTAAAAAAAAAAAAAAATGCTTAACCACAAATTCTTAAAAACAAAGACAGAATACTAAAATAACTTCAGAGGCTAAAACAAATATTTTTGAAAGGAACCTAGGAGTCAAGTTTACATGTACGACCCATGTATTACCTTGCGTAACGATTACGTTATTCCCTGCTAAAACACTTGTTTGCTCACTGCAACTATTGTCATAATCTTCCATCACACTCAGCTATAAAAAGTGGCTGAGGTTTGTGGTTTGTTACGCCACCTGGTTAAGTAAGAAACAACTCATAGGAATGTCTTTTGCTAATTTCAATCCTATCAGAAGAGAAAGTTTGAAAAACATTGCCTGGGGCATGCCGTGCCCTCACACTTGGTTCTGTCTCTCTCCTGATTGGCATAAAAGGATATTAATGGGGGCGCCTGGATGGCTCAGTGGGTTAAAGCCTCTGCCTTCGGCTCAGGTCATGATCTCAGGGTCCTGGAATGGAGCCCCACATCCGGCTCTCTGCTCAGCAGGGAGCCTGCTTCCTCCTCTCTCTGCCTGCCTCTCTGCCTACTTGTGATCTCTGTCTGTCAAATAAATAAATAAATAATCTTTGAAAAAGAAAAGGATATTAATGAAGCATCAGTCTTGCTAGTAAACTTTTTTGGACATTTGCACTCAGAGTAGAATACACAAAAAGAGTATGATTAATATGAAGCTTTCCATATTGCTATCTTTATGCTTTCCATCAGGAGATACATCTAGAAAGAGGGAAGGTGCCTCTCTGGTCCAAATGCAGCCTGAGTTTGTTGATATGTTTAGATTAGGTAATCAAAGTATGAGGAAGTGGAGATTTGGTTTTCTCCTTTTGGGGGCTTTATTTATTATTTTTTTAAATTTAATTTATTTATTTGACAGAGAGACACAGTGAGAGAGGGAACACAAGCAGGGGAAGTGGGAGAGGTAGAATCAGGCGTCCCACGGATCAGGGAGCCCGATGGCGGGCTTGATCCCAGGTATTAAAGGCAAATGCCTAACAACAGAGCCACTCAGGTGCCCCTCCTTTTTGGGGGTTTTAGTTCATTTTTGGGCATGCTGTCTCTTTGGATCTAATAAAAATCCTGATCTTATAATGAAAAGCAATTTGGCATGAACAACATTAATTAATAAAACTAATTGGGGAAATGATATCTTATGGATACAACAGCCCTATTTTAATCAATGTATTCAGCCTTTCTACTAGTGAATTTTTTTTCTCATAATCAGGATATTATTAGTTTGAGTTATGCATTCTTGATAGGGGGAAAATTGGTTCTGGTGGGATACAGAATCTTAACTATAAAACATTTTAAAATTCTTGGCCATAAATTCTTTTTTTTTAAGAGTTTATTTATTTATTTGACAGACAGAGATCACAAGTAGGCAGAGAGGCAGGCAGAGAGAGAGGGGGAAGCAGGCTCCCTGCTGAGCAGAGAGCCCGATGCAGGGCTCAATCCCAGGACCCTGGGATCATGACCTGAGCCGAAGGCAGAGGCTTAACCCACTGAGCCACCCAGGTGCCCCTTGACCGTAAATTCTTAACAACAAAACAGAACACCCCAAAATTTCCAAGGCTGAAACAGATACGTGAGAGCTGAGTTGATATTTAAAAGCTATTTATATGCCCAGAAATAAACCCTCACATATATGACCAAGGGATTTTCAACAAGGGTGTCAACACCATTCAATAGGGAAAAGACAGTCTTTTCAACAAATGGTGCTGGAAAAACTGGTTATCCACAGCAAAAGAAGAAGGAGGAGGAGGAGGAGGAGAAGGAGAAGAAGAAGCTGTTGAATCTTTTCCTTATACCATATACAAAAATTAAGTCAAGAAGGCTCAGAGCTCTAAACATAAGAGCTGAAACCACAAAACTCTTAGAAGAAAACATAGAGAGCACCGGGGTGGCTCAGTCCGTTGTGTCTGCCTTTGGCTCAGGTCATGATCCCATGGTCCTGGGATTGAGTTCTGCATCAGGCTCCCTGCTCTGCAGGGGGCCTGCTTCTCCCTCTGCCTCTGCCTCTCTCTCTCTGTCTCTCATGAATGAATTAATAAACAAATAAATAAATCTTTTTAAAAGAAGAAGAAAACTCCATGATACTGGATTTGGCAGTGATTTCTTGGCTATAACACCTAAAGCACAGGCAAAAATAAAAAAAAGATAAAAATAGACAAATTGGACTACATCAAAATTAGAAACTTCTATGCATTAAAAGATACAGATGTACAGAGTCAAAGGAACCCAAGAATGGGAAAAAACATCTGCAAATCATGTATCTGACAAGAAGTTAATGTTCATAATATACAAACAATTCTTACGACTCAATAGCCAAGAACAATTAAAAATTGAGCAATGAAGCAAAGAGGGAGAAAAGAGAAAGAGAAAGCGAGACAAATAAAAAACCAGACACTTAATTATGGAGAATAAACGGATGGTTATCAGAGGAGAGCAGGTGGGGGGATGGGAGAACTAGGGGGTGGGGATTAAGGGGGGCGCTTGTTGTGATGAGCTCTGGGTGATGTACAGAAGTGTTGAGTCTCTCTATTGTACACATGAAACTAACATGACACTGTATGTTAACTGTACTGGAATTTAAATTAAAATTTTCAAAAAATGAGCAACAAACTTGAACAGACATCTCTTCAAAGAAGATATATAAACACCCAGTAGACACATGAAAAGATGGTCAATATCCCTAATCACTGGGGAAATGCAAATCAAAACCACATTGCGATACCACTCATGCCCATTATGATGGCTACTATCCAAGAAACAGAAAATAATAAGTTTTGGCAAGGGTGAGGAGAAATTGGAACTCTTGTGCACTTGGAAGGAATGTAAAATGGTGTAGCTACTATTTAAAGTTGGGGGGCTCAGTCGGTTAAGCAGCCAACTCTTGAGCCTGCTTAAGAGTCTCTCTCTCTCTCCCCCTCTGCCCTTCTACTCCCTCACTCTCTCAAATTCTCTTTGTCTTTAGAAAGAAAAGAAAACAAACAAACAAAAAACCAGGATGGCAGTTCCTCGAGAACTTAAAAATGAAACATCCAGGATCACTCCGCTGGATGTCTATCCCCAAAAGAATTGAAAGCAGGATCTTGAACAGGTGTTTATACACCTGTGTTTGGAGCAGCATTACTCCCAATAGCCAAAAAGGGAAAGCAACCCAAGTGTCTTCTGACAGATGAACAAAATGTGGTCCATACACACAATGAGCTATTACTCAGCCTTAAAAAGGAAAGGAATTCTGACACCTGCTATGACTCGGGTGAACCCTGAGGCCATGACGCCCAGGGGCATAAGCCAGGCACAGAAAGACAAATGCTGTCTGATTCTTCCAATTACATGAGGGGCATAGAGCTGTCAAATTAACAAAGACAGAGAATAGAATGGAGGTTTCCAGGGGACCAGGGGAGAGGCAGAAGAGGGAGTGATATTTTCAAGGATGCAGAGTTCTGCTTTGAGACCGAGAGAAGAGTTCTGGAGGTGGATGGATGGTGGAGATGCCTGCGCACCGGCGTGAATATTCTTACTATCACGGAGCCAAACACTTAAAAATGGTTAAAATGGTGAATTTTATACAATGGGTGTTTTACTATAATTTTTTAAAAAGCTGTTTATAGGGGCACCTGGGTGGCTCAGTGGGTTAAAGCCTCTGCCTTCGGCTCAGGTCATGATCCCAGGGTCCTGGGATTGAGCCCCGCATCAGGGCTGTCTACTCAGCAGGGAGCCTGCTTCCCCTGCCCCCTTCTCTGCCTGCCTCTCTGCCTACTTGTGATCTGTCTGTCAAATAAATAAATAAATAAATAAAATCTTGTTAAAAAAAAAAAGCTGTTTATAATCTTCTCTAAAAGATGAGTTTACTCTCGGCTAAAACACGTGTTTGCTCTTCCGTGACCATGGCTGTAGTACCTCAGCAGAGTACAAAGCACAGATATACACGCAGAACAAAAACAGACAGACAGGGTATCTGGGATATTAACACTTCATGGTGAAGGGGGCAATTTGAAAGAAATGTTTAAAGAGGCTTTTGGGATAGGGGATGTAGCAACAACAAGAAGAGTTGAGATGGGGCGCCTGGGTGGCTCAGTCAGTTAAGGGTCTGCCTTTGGCTCAGGTCATGATCCTGGGGGCCTGGGATTGAGCCCTGAGTCCCGCTCCCTGCTCGGTGGGGAGACTGCTTCTCCCTCTGCCTCTGTCCCACCCCACTGCTTCTGCTCTTTCTTTCACTCTATCTCAAATACGTAAATAAAATCTTAAAAAAAAAAAAGGAGTTGGACTAAAAATCACTAACACATGATCCCTAAAAAAGAAAAAGAAAAAGAAAAGAAAGAAAAAGAAAAAGACGGCCACAGGAGCATGGAGGCAGATTGGAGGGATGTGTCTACAAGCCAAGGAACACTAAGACAATCAGCAGACTCTAGGAGAGAGGCGTGGGGGAGACTGTCCCTCAGAGCCCCTGGCAGGAACCAACTTTCTCTGCTAGCACTTTGATTTCAGAGATCCGGCCTCGGGAGCTGTGAATTACATGTCTGTTGCTTGGAGGAATCGTGTCTGCGGTACTGTGTTAAGGCAGCCCTGGGAATCTGCTAGGATTCCTAATGGAAAATTTCATCACAACACCAGCTTCTGAGAAGACCCAAAATTCAGATGGAGGAGACGAGGGGTGATGGGTAAATTCCAGAGAAAGAGCAAGCTGAGGAAAAACAGAGAGCAAGGCATTTCCAGAACAGGGGTGGGGGCGGAGAGAAGCATGGCGCCTGGTTCAGGAGGCAGATGAAGGAGTGCGGTCCGCGCAGGGAGGATGGGCCAACCTGTCCATAGACACCCCTGTGAAGGGACACACAGGAGCTTCAATCTGGGGAAACAAAGGCAGGCTTGGGGCTTCGCCACCTCCATGCTTTCTGCCTATTTCTGTCCCCGATTTATCTTCTATTCCTTCGTGTGCTGCTTGCTATTTCCATCTGAAAAATATTTTCCCTCTGTGTTTTTGCTGCCAACCTAGATGTTTTATTCATGGTCTCATGGTGGTGTATTAGTGAATTAATTCTGCCTTCAAGGAAAATGAAGACTGTAATAAACCTCCCTTTGTAATCTCTAGGACAAAACGGCATCAGCCTTTGAGCTTGTTATACAGGGGCTTGGGAAGGGGAGCGGACGCTGCCACTTGGGGACCTCTGCACGGCACATTCTGAACTTTTTAACTGATTTATTAGTATGTTTGGGTCTAAACGTGTGGTGTAAGAAGTGCAATGGAAAAATCTATAAAGAGCACTCTGAATTTTCTTATAGGATAGAATACACGTATTTGGAGGGGGTCACGAATTTGAATTGCTTAGAAATGTTAGTATCTTGGCATTGGGTTTTTTTCTTCTTTTCTTTGCACACGATTCTTTGTTGTTTCATTCTTGGACAGGTTACTAGACAAACCACAACTGTTTAAAATCTCAATTCATTTACTTTTGTCCGCCCCCTCCCCAACACGCCACCTTTTTAAAAATAATGATTTGGTCTTTTAAAAAAAGATTTTATTTATTTACTTGAGGCAGAGAGAGAGCGCGAGCGAGCAGGGGAAGGGCAGAGGCAGAGAGACAAGCCAACTTTCTGTTGAGTGGGGAACCTGACATGGGGCTTAATCCCAGGACTCTGAGATCATGACCTGAGCCGAAGGCAGATGCTTACCCCACTGGGCCACCCAGACTCCCCTGAACTGATATTTGTATACATTGTGAAATGATCACCACAATGTCTGATTGACCTCCATCAACCATACATAGTTACAGAACTTTTTTCTTGTGATGAGAACCTTTAAGATATATCTACCTACCTACCTATGTCTATCTCTGTCTACATATTATGTCATATAACATATTGTTATATATAATATCTAACGTTGTATATAACACATACTATGTTACATATACTATATAATAGAGATACAGAAAGGATGTGGTATATGTACCATACACTAATGAAATAGGTAGATATCCGTATGTATCCACTCATCCATTCGTGGACCCTTTGGTTGCTTCCATGTCTTGGCTATTGTAAATAATGCTACAATAAATATGGGAGGGCATCTATTTTTTCAAGTTAGTGTTTTCATGTTCTTTGAATAAATACCCAGAAGTAGAATTGCAACATCATACAGTAGTTCTAATTTTAGTTTTTTGAGGAACCTCCACAATGTTTTCTATAGGGGCTAAGGCGATTTACCTTCCCACCAACAGTGCACAAGGGTTCCCTTTCCTTCATATCCTCACCAACACTTGTTATTTCTTGTCTTTCTGATAATAGCCATTCTCAGTGATTTTCTTTGCATTTGCCTGATGACCAGGGATGCTGAGCATCTTTTCATGCACCTGTTGGCTGTTTTATATGTTTTCTTTGGGAAGATGTCTATTTGGATCCTCTGCCCATTGTTTTTAATTTTCTTTTCTCTTCAGTTGTATGAGTTCTTTATATATTTTGCATCCTCATCCCTTATCAGATGTATGATTTGCAGATATTTTCTCACACTCAGTAGGTTGCCTTAAAGTAATATCGATAAAAGAGGAATGGGACGCAAGCCCAGACGGAGCACGCAGGGAGCGTAACGATGTTGTTCCGCTCTCACACTGTGCTCTGCGGTGCTTTTGTAAGCAGGCTCAGACTGGTCCACTAGACCCAAGTTCTTGGAGGGCAGGGATGGTGGCTCTGTCCCTTTGTGTTCTCCCCAGTGCCCAGACACCATAGTGCTAAGGGCTCCTCGGTGACTGGGAAGCAGTGGCCAGTAGACAGATCACGGACTTTGACATGGGATAGTTCTTGAGTCTTGCTTCTGGAAGTCGCCTGCTGTACCCCTCTACAATCTGTGCTTTTGGTTCTTAGTCTGCAAAATGGCTGCTGTTGTTTGTCTCATTGGAAACCATTCGCACCAAGAAAGGAGACGCAGGTGTGGGGGGTGTGTGTGTTTTGTTTGTTTGTTTGTTCTAAGTAAATGATGTGTTTCTTGGACAAAATGTGAGTTCATCTGAAGCTGTTGCCCTGGACACCCAGTTCTCTTTCCCCCGATCATGAGATGCTCTTGCCCGACAGTCCAGGGGGACGACTTAGAATGGTCTCCTTACGCTGATACTGAAAAGATACATCCCAATTCCTACTGCAAGTATCTGGGTTCAGGAATGACTAGTTGAAACCATCTAGAGGGAGAGTGACCCAAACCAGCTCTCGGGCTTTCCAGTGTGTGCAGGCGTGTGTAGGGAGTAGAATTTATTTTGGTAAGTCTGCAGCTTAAGAGGCGGCTAAACTGTCTAGATTGAAAACCTGGCTCTGTGACTCACTGGGCAGATTCATGAACTTTTGCTGGCCTCGGTGTCCTCAGTTGTAAAATGAGGATAATTCTCACCCTACAGGGTTGCTTGGAGGCTGAATAAGACAGTCTGTGCAAAATACCTCAAGTAGAAGCCAGTGGAGAATCACTACTGTTATCATTCAAGGAATTTTGAGCCCACTGACATTCTCATAGGTGATGTGTTGTAAACTCTTTAATCTTGGTTGTAAAATCTTTCATCTTTTTAGGAGCACTGCTGTAGGTCTTCTGGCTGCTCTGCTGAGTAGAAGTTCTGTGGTTCCTATTATAACCATATGCTGTCTTTTTAATGCACCATCTCTTTGGTCCACACATACTTGCTATAACCCAGCCAATTCAGAAGAGCCAGAGAGAAGACTTTTTCCCTGTTAAAAACGTCTATCTAGTGTTTACCATGTGCCAGACAGTTCTGCATCCTGGGATGTTGTGGTGAATGATGATATGTCCCCTGGAAGGGGACCGCACCCCCAAATACAAAACGGGCCAGAACCTACACTAGATGTACCTGCCGAGAGTGGAGCTTCATTCATGTTATTGATTTAGACAAAGAGTGCATTTTATACTTCCATCCCAATATAGAAATTTTCTGTGAGACATGATGAAAATGTCTGAATTTCCTTCCCTCATCTTTTAGCAATATATTTTATGTTTTCAACAAGGCAAAGAGTAATATTTAGCACATCAGACAGATAATAAACACTCATGAAACTACATTGTGTTCTCGACAGCATCTTTTTTCAGTTAAGTTGGTAAAATAAACGTAGTACTTATCCTGAGAAGTGGCACAGTTTGAAAAATATTAACACGCTCAAGAAAAATACAGAGGGAAAATACGCAGTGGTTGATTAGGGGGTAATTTAGGAGATTGGAGGATATACCCAGTGTGGCGGGCTAAATAATGCCGCCAACGGTTTGCTCACATCCTAATTCCCATGTGGAAAGAAGTCTTTGCAGAGGTGATTATGCGAAGGATTTTGAGATGAAGAGATTATCCTGGATTATCTGGGTGGATCCGAAATGCAATCACATATATCCTCATAGGAGGGACACAGATGGAAACTGGAGCACACGTGAGAAATGAGAATGTGATGTGGAGCTGGAGCAGAGAGATGCTGGCCTCAAAGACTGGAGGGATGTGGCCATAAGCCTATAAATGCTGGCAGCCACCAGAAGCTGGAAGAGGCAAGGAACGATTCTCCCTTAGAGCCTCCAGCAGGAATGTGGCGCCACCGACACCTTGACTTTGGTCCTGTGATACTGATGTTGGACTTCTGGCCTCTAGAACTGTGAGAGAATCCATTTCTGGTGTTTAGAGCTACACAGCTTATGGTAACTTGTTACAAGAGCCACAGGAAACGAATACACCCAGTCATTTCAGATTAACGACGGAAGGAGCCCACTGACTACTCTGTCAACCATGTCTTAGCATGATGTTATCTAATATATGTCTACTATATGTCACCGTGTCCCTTCTAACCTGATGTTCCTTTATTTTTCTTTGCATTCTGTGGAATGCCAGATGGCATAGAGTTTTTTGTTTTGTGTGTGTGTGTGTGTGTCAGCGTTTTAATTGTGGATGGAACGGGGACATCTCTCATCTCTCTCTTTTTTTTTTTTGCAGATACTCCAGGTAGTTTAAATGCATGGATCCTGTTGCAGGGCATTGATTTACGTTAAGAGATAGAAAGTCTGATGTCTGCTTTAGTAACACGCGTATCTCCCAGATTAGGGTCTCTTTCTGTCTAACCATAGCAGAAAAAAGCAAATGCCTGAGGTTTGATTTTTCTTTTTTTTTTTTCCTTAGGCTCTGTGCTGACCCTGTCACTTTTTAAGGCCTTGATGAAATTTACTCTGATGAAGTTATCTTGATTTTTTTAACTATACGGACTGGGTCATTGGCTACATGAACCCTTTGCTATATTAACATGGTATATGTTAGATACATCATGTTTTCTTGAGATTAAACCCCAGTTACCTACATGGATTTGCACGCCTGCCTCTCATTTACTGTCTCTTCTTTAGGATGGGTCCTTACCACGGAAGCCTAAGGTCACCCATTACATTTTCCGTCTTCCCGATTTCATTCTCAGGCACAAGTTTGTTTTAAAGCGCTCATGGCTTTCAATACCACCCATTCGTGAGAACCCCCAACTCTCCCTCGCCCGGGCTCCAGACTCCTTTCCAACCGCCTGCCAGGCATCTCCCCATTCAACGCTGTCCTCCTCCGCGACAGCGTTTATTCCGAGCCACCCAAGCCATCGATTTGCTCCCTCGTTTGTTCACAGTAAGTCCCACCAGGACAAGGACAAGGTCACGTTCTGGGTCTGACGTGGCTGGGGCACCCGGAACAGGGCAAGGCACAGGGTGGGCGGGCAGTAAATACCCGTGCGCCCTCAAGAAGCGAATAAAACCAGGTGCATCTGCCCTCTCGGCGCTTGAGCTTTTTTGGGTGACGCTAGACCGGTCCTTCGGAGATGAGCCCAGAAGGGGACGTATGTTTATCTGACAGGAACTCGGAGATGAGCCCCTTTCTCGTCTTCCTCCGAAGGCCGCGGATTCCCGTGGTAACTTGGAACCGCGCAGAATTCCCACCCCTTGGTGCGGTCAGACTGGTCGCCGCGAGCCGCGGGCGCCTGCCGCCGGGGTCCGCGGTGTCCCCGCCAGCGCAGCCGGGCCAGCGCGAGTCTGAGGGGCGGCGGCGCGGCCCGGGGTCTTCCGGGCGTGTGCGGCCCGGAGGTGGGGGCCCGCGCGCCCCGGGGTCGCGGCCCTCGGCGACGGTGCGGGCGGTGCGGGGTCCCGGGGCCGCGGCCGGCGCCGCCCGACGTCACTTCCGACCGGAGCCAAGATGGCGTCGGCGCGGCCGCGGACGCCGGGGCGGGCGGAGCGGCGGCAGCGGCGGCGCGGGCGGCGGCTCTCGGCGCTCTGAGGCGCGGGGCGCGGCGGGCGCAGGTAAGGGGCGGCCGGGACGGGCGGCTTCCGGGACGGCGGCAGGCTCGGCGCCGGGACGCCCGTCGCTGCCCGCGAAAAGAGAGGAGGCGGCGGCGGCGGCGGCGGCGGCGGCGGGGGCGACCCGTGGGGACCGGGCGCGCAGGGCCGGGCGGGCGGGCTGGTGGGCGGGCGGACGCGCCCCCTCCGAGGACCCGGCTTCCCGGGCGGGCGGGACTCCCGGAGCCGGGCGCGGGCCGCCGGGGCTCCCCGCTCCTCCCTCCCGCGCCCAAGCCCCCGGGCCGACCTTGGGGCCCGCCGCGGCGAAGTTGTGCGGTTCGCTTTGTGGCCGTTGGATCGCCGCGCGCCCCCCCAGGGGGACGCGTGTGCGCGGCGAGGCCGGGCGGCGGCTGCCTGTCCGTCCACCCGGTCCCCGTGTCCCCGGACGGCGAGGGCGCACGCGGGGTCCCAGGGCCGCGCCAGTTTCCAGTCGTCGATGCTCTTCTCTTTTGTGTTCCGCCCGAGTGTGTCTCTCTCACACTCGCATTCTTCATTTGTTTTGTGTCTTGCGTCTTTGTGTTTCCCAAATAGTTTCTGTGCGGTTCCGACCTGGAAATCGTCTCCTTTAGTGTTTGCATCGCAGATCCACTGGGGTTTTTGTTTTTAGCAGACGTTGCACTTCTGTATTAATTTCGCTCCTAAAGACACCTACGGACCTGTTTTTGACGGTGGCAAGGGAGACGCGAAGTATCCCTAAGAGGTCAAGGGTATGCCCAGACCTCGGTGCTTCTTTCCGACCCACGCGTGAACCGCGGAGCCACGACTGGGCCCCTTCTGTCCGCCTGTGAGCTTCGGGAACAATCCCGCGATTTAACCGGGAAGCCCAAATTCCTTGAACTACGCAGCTGTAATTTCCCCCAAGAAAGGGGATTCGTGCTGGCCCCTCATTTTCCATTCAGTGTTGTATTGGGGTTTTGGTTTTATTTCACAAGTGGAACGCCTTTTGGGTGAATTCCAGTCGGTGTTTGGGCCCCGTTAATCAGACCTTTGAAATGGTCGCCCCCAGAACACGACTAAAATATTTCATAAAGTTTTTGTTCATTACAGGTTTATTGTTAAAAGCAACGATAGCTGAGCCAGAAGCGCAACCTTTCCGTGAAATCTTTTACCTCCCCTACGAGACTTCCTATCCCATCGATCAGTTAAGGCCAAGGATTGGGAAAATGCGGGCCTCCAACATTTTTTTTTTAACATGTCATGAAATTTGTTGTACAAATATTGAGGAGGAACCGAGACATGTAATTATGTTCTTTTATAGAGGGTTTTGTGTTTGAGATGGCTTGCAGCTGCCCCATCATTCTCTAGAAGCTTCCTTACAAACACAAAAAGTCAACCATATTCATCATTTGTAGACTCTCATTGTAGCCTGGAGAGGACCTTTAAAGATCATCGTATTAAACCCCCTCATTTCAGTCTGTAGAAACCGAGATTGCAATTCACAGTGAGACGGGGATGGTTCACAGCTTCCCTTTTTCCGTGTCCCTTTTGGTTTGATTTAAATAAGTTAATACGTTGTAGTGTTTAGGAAAATACCAGACGCAGAATAATAACACTCAGTGAAAGTTCGCTTTTCTTGATTCCGAAGGTGGTTTCCTTAATTGAAAAGTTGGCACATTCAGACGTGTTTTTTCTAATTTCGTGGACAGTTCCTGAAACAGTACAGTTTAAATTTAATAATCTGTTCGTTTTGTGAGTGCAGAACATAACGTGATTCTCACTGTAGGACAATGTGAACATGGAGAAAAGCACAGAGAAGAGGAAAAATCAGCCCTGATCTTCCGAGTCCTCAGATAACCACTGCTAACATTTTGGCATACCTCCTTCACCCGCCTGTCTCTCTTGTTGTGCGTGTGTGTATTTCTTATATAAATTTACTCACTTCTGTGTGTTTATATTTTATACAGGATTGATATCATTGTGTGTGTTATCCATACCTATCTTCGTACTATATTAGGGGTATATACTCATGCTCTTAAGTGTCGGTCAATATGATTTTTAGTGGCTGTGTAACACATATGGGTGGGCCATTATTTACCAATTCCCTGTTGATCAGTAAGGTTTCTGTAGCCTGAAATTCTCTTTTCATTAAGATCTGTTTAGGTTTTCCTGTTGTGTATTTTAAAGTTTTGTAATTTAAAAAAAATACGTGGACATGTAAATTCTGTCTCTTAGCGTTTAAATATGTATTTTTTCTGTCAGTGCAGTTATAAGAAGCCACAGTCAATTTCAGCTCCTTTTATTCTCTTCTCCCTGAGCCGCATCTGTGCAGTTCCATATACATTTATATCTATTTGCACACATACCCTTTTGATGGTTATTTTACGTTAGATGTTTATTTATGCACGGGACTGTTTCTTTAAGCTGCCGATATCTTTTCAAGTTCCAGATCTGATTTACAAACCTTTTAAGTCCTGTTAAATCATAGACTTTCCGGGATGGAAAGCACCTCAGGTTATTTACTATTTTCACATCTTCCAACTTGCTTTTCCGTGCTATTTTTAATACTGAGGCAGAGGGAAAAAAAGCCTGTGGGCTGCACGAGAGAACTCCATAGTGGGACTGAAAAGGGAGTAGGTGGACAGTGGGGGAAGATAATCAGACTTGTGTGACGATGTATAGATACGGGGAGTTTCCAGATGCTGGGGACATTACCTGACAGTCATTATTACTGATACTGCTGATGTGTGGCCAGCAATCTGTGGTTTGCGTGGTGCCCATAGGTTGCGTTGTCACTCCTAGCATTTGGTTAGAGGTCTGGCTCTCTCCTTTTGAAGTTAGAAGTTTATAATTAGAGCCGCTAAAATCATCTTCCTAGAGCAACTGAAGGCTATGGACCCCATTACTGAAAGCATTATTTAGGTTCTATTAAAGTAGATTTCTTAGCCTTGGCACGATGAGCATTTGGGGCTGCATAATTCTTTGTTTGGGGGGCTGTCCTGTACACTGTAGCATATTTGGCAGCGTCCCTTATCTCTACCTGTGAGATCCCCTACAGTCTGCACAACTGAGAAAGTCTGCAGACATTGCCAGATGTCCCCTGGTGGGGACCCAGTTCTCAACCACTGCATTAAAGGAAGGCCCATCTGACCGGATGGTGGACTCGGTGAAGCAGTCTGCGGACTCTCTTTAGTCAAAGAACTGTAAGACCAGACTCTATGCTTTACATGAAGTCCACCTTGAAGGGGGAGAATGGACTTAACTGGCCTGTAGGGGTCCCTTCCTTTGTGTGTCTTTTTTTTTTTTAAGATTTTATTTATTTATTTGACATAGAGATGGAGAGCACAAGTAGGCAGAGTGGCAGGCAGAGGGAGGGGAAGAGGCAGACTCCTGCCTGAGCAAGGGAGCCCACATGGGGCTTGATCCCAGGACCCTGGGATCATGACCTGAGCCAAAGGCAGCTGCTTAACCGGCTGAGCTCCCCGACGCCCCACGGTGTGTGTCTTTATGATCTTTTTGAGTCGTCTACTTGCAGCACTTCTGTGGCAAGAGATAAAGCAAGTTGAGATAACCTGGAGACTATGAAGGAGTTTACATGGCATAGGATCAACATTGCCTGTATTTGGTTAAATTATTACGGATTTAAATAAATTTGTATAGAGTTGATGCATGGTGACTCATGAAAGCTTGTGGCCTATTATACTTGAATAGTGCAGAAACAACTGTCTTCTGCAAAATGATACTCCTTGAAGCAACCTGTTGAAGATTGGTGGTAGAGGCCAGACTAGTTTTTCTAAGATCTTTTCTTTTTTTTTCCCTCTTCTTTTTTTCTTTCTTTCTGTCTCTCTCCCTCCCTTCCTTCCTTTCTTTCTCCCTTTATTTCCCTCTCGTTCTCTCTCGATCTCTTCCTCCCTCCCCTCCCTCCCTTTTTCACTTCCTTCTTTTCTTCCTTTTTTCCTTCCTTTTCTTCCTACCAATTCACTGAAAGTGATGAATTTGTCCCGAGGAAATAGTATACTTTTGAAGGCTTGTCTAACTTTAACTTTATGATAAGTTTATAACTGAAAGACCACTATTGATCTTCGTGGCCCACATGCATCATTAACACAACTTCCTGTGGGCAAAGGAAATGTAGGCTGTCAGATCTTTCTTTGTAGTCTTTAGAAGTATAGATAGTGTGGATTGAATTTTTATTGTGGATTAAGTGATCTTTAGTTAGAAGTTAGTAGATAAGTAGAACATAAGAAAAGAGATGTGCTCTTGGACCACATTTGGTAATGGGGTGGCTTTCTCAGTTACGGAATACCTACATAATTTCACTGGAATGAATGTATGTGTCATTTAAATATTCTTTGGTAAAGGGAACGCCTTTCATTCCCCACCCCCACTTCCCCGGAGCATGAATGAGTTATTGTATGTAGTAAATCTCGTTCATTTGGAGTGAAATACGCTTATGATATTTTTCTCAGTACTGTATAGTATTTATTCTTGGAGTCTTGGTTCAAGTCATACCTATGCTGTGTTTCATTTATTAGTCTTTTGGAACATGCAGTAAAGGAGGTGTCACTGAATTGCTTATATGTTTGCCAGCCATTTTGGTGAAAAGAATATTTTGTAGCTCTTGCAATAAATCATCAGATAGGCTTTGCTTTGAAAGAGCTAAATTACTTCTTGGCACAGCTTGCCTGAAATATGTAAAGCTAAGTGCAACTGTTAGTTTGATTACTGTGGGCAGCGTTTCTGGGAATTGGTAAAACCTACAGCTTTTCCATGTGCATATAAGTAGTTCCACGAAGACTACATGAAACTCTGGTGGGAAAACTCTATGGCATTTTCAAGTAATTTAAATGATGCTGTTAAAACTGAAAAGAAATCGGAGATTCACCAAACCCTTACGTACTTCAGTACGAATCCTGCGCATTACCCAAGGGGTTATTAAGACAGTATAAATTAAGCATAATTTGGAGTAACAATGTAAGTATGACATTCTAAGCATTTCTCACTCCGTGAGGCTTATTTTAGGGACTTCATCACTGTAATTCCCAAAGACCTTAGTCTTAAAGTACATCCGAAAATGGGAGTTTTAAGAAGGGGGTCCCTGGGATAAATTCAGATTTTTAATCGTGAAGCTCTGTTAGTCTTTGTTAGAGGACGTTGAGCAAGTCAGTTTACCCGTTTTGGGAGGTAAGTGTTGTGTCGGTGCAATCCCCTAGTCATTTCACTGAGCCCTGCCTCAGCGTATGGAATAATGCACATCACAGATCCCTACAGGGGCTGAATTATTTCTGGCAGTGGTGAGGGGCCGCTCAGTTATCCTTTCCTCTTCCTGTTTGTAAAGTGGGGACAATGATTACTTCTTTCTTTCACCAGGATGTTTCGTGATGGATCGATGAAGAATATGAAAGCAATTGATACTTGTAGGTATCTTCAAAAATATTAATAGCCTTTTTCTTAGCTACTTCTCCTAATACAACAAGTCCCGAGGGATAGCGTGGCAAAATTATTGCTGAGAGAAAGCCTTCCAAATCACCTGTGAGTCCTTAGGCTTTTTGGTCCCCCTGCCTCCCCAAGGTGGTGGAGGGGGCATGCTTTTTTCTAGTCCCTTCCATGCCTGTCACAAAGCCAAATCCTTAGTCTTCTCGCTGGGTATTTTTGCCTTGGCAGTTTCCCTAGGCACCCCCTTGCGGCTGCAGACTTCTAAATCTCCGTCCCCAGCTTTGAAGGCAGTCTGTGCTAGGACTGTTTTTTTCCATTTGATGGATGCGGCTTTCCGTGTGGATGTCTGTTCTCCCCAAAGTCTAAAATGGAGCTCACCACCGTCCACTTAAATACCATCCCTGCTCCTGGCTGCTCTGTCTTGAAAATACACTCATTCTTCCAGTCACATTCCCTGTTATTGGACTCCTCTTCACCATCTCTTTTTACTGCCTGCTCAGTTGGAACACATTCTCACCATTCTTCCCTTGTGTAGTGTCGATCATTTTGTTTTGTTTTGTTTTGTTTTTTGTTTCTTTTCAGCTGTTACCTGTGGTTCACACCCTTATGCCCCTATCACTTATCATCTCAAATTCTTTTTTTTTTTTTTTTAGGAAACAAAAGAAAACAACAGTATTTATTTATTTATTTATTTTTTATTTTTTTTTTTTTTTCAGCGTAACAGTATTCATTCTTTTTGCACAACACCCAGTGCTCCATGCAAAACGTGCCCTCCCCATCACCCACCACCTGTTCCCCCAACCTCCCACCCCTGACCCTTCAAAACCCTCAGGTTGTTTTTCAGAGTCCATAGTCTCTTATGGTTCGCCTCCCCTCCCCAATGTCCATAGCCCGCTCCCCCTCTCCCAATCCCACCTCCCCCCAGCAACCCCCAGTTTGTTTTGTGAGATTAAGAGTCATTTATGGTTTGTCTCCCTCCCAATCCCATCTTGTTTCATTTATTCTTCTCCTATCCCCCTACCCCCCCATGTTGCTTCTCCATGTCCTCATATCAGGGAGATCAAAATCTTGCCATTTGCGACGACGTGGATGGAACTAGAGCGTATCATGCTTAGTGAAATAAGTCAATCGGAGAAAGACAATCATCTCAAATTCTTAAGGGACTTGCCTGGCCTCTCTGGTGTCTCTGGCTTCCCTTTTCACACCTCACTCTTTCCTGTCAATTTCATCTTTTTAAATTGTTAGACATTGTTCATTTGTGGCATTCCTCAGTCAGAAACTCCTTGTGGCTGTGTGTTGCTCATCCCAGGTGGCCAAAGCTGCTTTCCTAACGGGCAGTCGGGCAATCCGGCTCCCGCCCTGGTCTCCCAGTTGCGTGTGTTCATGGGCTCTGCCTTTAAGTAAGTCCTCTTGCCTCTTTCCTAAAGACCTTTGGGGCTTTTGTGGTGCGATGGGTGGGATAATGACTGCTCCTACGACATCTGGGGAGAGCTCAGCCGGCAAGTTTGCGATTAACCTGGGACTCAGACTCCTCTAGAACTGACCTGTTTAACCTCCTGCTGCTCTGCACGGACCCTCACTTGAGTCGCGCTCTCTGGTTTACCACCGCTGATGGTACCAAGAGACAGGAGACAGCTTTTCAACCTTTTCCTGTAAGTGGGGAGGCATGTATCTTTACCTGGAAACAAGAACTGCAAATTCTTTATTTGGAATCCTGCTTTCCTTTAAAAAATAAAAACTTACATAGGTTCTAGAGCTACTGAAACTGCAGAGCAACACGTGGACAGTGCCTCCAAGCAGTGGGTGTTGCTGTTGCAGTAAAATGCTCTTGAGGCCAGAAGGACTTGCATATTTAGACGGCGGACCCTACACCTCAGACTTTAGTTAGAGTGAGTCACTCCCTACCAAGATAATAAATACCTTAATAAACTCTTGGGAGAAGACCTTGAATCTTGTAGCGACAGAAGTGTGCCTGGGATCTTAGCAAAATATAGTTGAAGTTGTCAGTCTGTCTGGGATAACTTCCAGTTTTGCTTTAGGTTCTTCACTTGTGAATTCAGGAAGCCTTGTCATTTATGTATAGTTTGTGGAGGTTGAATTTTCTTACGTATTTTATCCTGTAGGCAAGAATCAAAAAAAGCTCTGAGCAGCCAGCCACGGGTAAGGTGACTCTGTGGACGCGTGGAGAATCTTTGTCCGAGAAAATGAATACTTGAGTGCCCAGCGCTAGGCGCCATGTGGCAGAAGTTTTCTTCCTTTTTTTTTTTTTTTTTAAGGAAATTCAGAATTTCAGATTTTCAGGAATTTTTTTTCAGATTTTCAGAATCTCAGGAAATTTCTGAATTTCAGAAATTCAGAATTGTAGGCTTCCTGAAAATCTCTCAGTTTTAAATGTTTAATTGCAAAGGTGGCGTCTGTATTGGCAACGCCAGCGGAGAGACGTTAACTCAAAGGGGTCAACTGAGAATTCATTTTACTTTGGCGGATTGTGAAATGAATGACCATGTGGCATCTTGCTTTAGAAATTTTGTGTTTGAGTTGGAAGCTTGACATTTGAGTGTTAGGAAAGACCTGACTTAATTTTCCTTTAAAAACAGTTTGAAGTTTTTGCATGTCTAACATGGGAAAATATCAGGAAAGTATCATTTTATCATTTTATAGGAAGTTCTTTGATTTGAATGCCCTTTGGCAGAATGTATAGTCAGCGGTTGGTTGAGCTGAATTTGGAGGGAGGGGAGCTGAGCTGTACCACAGCTCTTGAGTGGGACACCGTTTGCTTCATGGAGCTGGGACTGGCCGGAGAGCATTCGTTTTCCTGCCCACCCAGCTTTTCATGTGGATTTTTACATCTCTACTTTTTGCCAACTCGTCTTGAAAATAAAGAAAGGAAATTAACTTCTTAATTGAAGGGTATTTTGATTGGATGGAGTTACTTCAAGAAAATTGACAGTGGTTCTTTTTTTTTTTTTTTAAAGATTTTATTTATTTGAGACAGGCAGGGAGCGCATGCGCATGGGGGGCAGTGAGCAGAAGAAAAGGGACAAGCAGATTCCCCGCTGAGCAGGAAGTGCCACTTGGGGCTCGATCCCAGAACCCTGGGATCATGACCTGAACCAAGGCAGACCCTTAACAGACTGAGCCCTCCCTGGCGCCCCGACAGTGATACTTTTGTTTTTAGTGCCATGCGGAAGAGTATCAGAGTAACGTGTTAACATGAGAGTAGTATGTTTTAATTTCTTTAGAGAAACTGAGTATTTTTAATTGTGGGGTTAATTGAGGGGAATTTTTATAGGAACCCTAAACAAAACCTGAAATTTATGATGTAATAAGTTCTGTGTTCAGTGCAATATAATGACATAGATGTGTAAATTTAATCAGAAGAAAGGAGAGCATTTTTTAAAAAGATGTCCATAACGAACCACGTAAATGGTAAATAATCAGCATTTGCTATACATTGATTGCTAAGCCAGTTCTTTGTTAATGGCTGCTTAAAGCAGTATTGTGTGAAAAAGTTTTCTTGAATCTTTTTTTTTTTTCTGTAGAGATATTCTAAGGGAGGGAAAAAACCCCTAGAATGCCAGAGTCTGACTTTGGGTTTATAGTGCTTTCCTAGTCTGCAGATCTCTTATTTAACATTCTCTTTTGATGTAAACTTACATATGTATTTTCTTCAAGATTTATGTATTCGTTTGGGGAGGGGATGGGTAGAGGGAGAGGGGGAGTCCTGATGCAGACTCCGTGCTGAGCGCAGTGCCCACCCCAGGCCCCATCCCAGGAGTCCCCGAGATCCTGACCTGAGCTTAATTGACTGAATCACCCACCCACGCACCCCAACTTGCGTATTTTAAACAGAAGTTCTAACCAACCTCATTTTCTCATTGGATTTCTGTACCTCGGAAGCCATTCAGAACAATCTACTTTCTGGTTTTTTGCCTCCATTGTGTGGAAACTGTTGTCAGGATCAGATTCTCCCACCTGGAGTAAATTTGCTGGACTCTGCTTCCTTATTCAGGTTTGTGTCAGGACACCCTGTTCAAGAATTTGGAGAACCGGGCCCTGGGATATTTGTCCGTGGTGTTCTGGGCTGCTGGGGGGGCGGGGGGCTGCTTTATTGAAATGGGAGAAATGACAGGTTTATGTGTGAGCTTTCTATTCTTCGGATCCCCTCACTTACTTTGCAGATAGGGAAATTCTTCTGTGTGATATATTCTGCTGTACGGTCGCCTTTTTGCCTTGGGTGGAAATCATTCTAGAGCAGGAGAGACGTGAGCGTCGGGTTTTGAGAAGCGAGAGTTCACACCCTCGGAATCTTTGCCGTATTCTCAGTCTCTTTCTCTTTATACACACACACACACACACACACACACACACACGCACACACACGCAAGCACACGATCTTTATTCTTAAAATGATAAACATAACAGGTTTGATTTTGCTCTTCCGCTTATTTGGTTTGGTAATATAGTCTGCCTTTTTTTTTTATTAATTTATTTGACAGACAGAGATCACAAGTAGGCAGAGAGGCAGGCAGAGAGAGAGAGAGAGAGGAGGAAGCAGGCTCCCCGCTGAGCAGAGAGCCCAATGTGGGGCTCCATCCCAGGACCCTGGAATCATGACCTGAGCCGAAGGCAGAGACTTTAACCCACTGAGCCACCCAGGCGCCCCTATAGTCTGCCTTTTATAAGGGGAGTTGGGGTATATTTTTTAGTGTGAAACTAGATGTTCTAGATTATTTTTGTGAAGTTGTATTTGTTATTTTAGGAAAGGAAAATGAATGACTTTGCATTTAGCAAATTCCTGGGTAGATTCCGTATTCATGAATTACGTGTTTTCGTTTAATCTGAGTAAGTGCTAAGTGTTTTCATTATTCATCTCTAGAGTTTATAGATTGTAATTTGGTGATTCCATTCTTGTGGTAGGAGTTATGAGTGGTAGTTTTTAATCACAAATAATGCTAGCTGTGTTTGTAAGTTAATAAAAACTGCTTTTGAGAAGTTGGCGTAGTTCAGATATTTTTACTATTTTTCTAGAGGTTTCTGGATTGCAAGATTCTTTTGGTCAGAGTAAGTTACCATCAGTGTTAAACACTGTACAGCTGCTCCACTAAAAGCTTAATCATCTCTGTGATTGCTGTAAAGATGCTTCTTTACCATGAAAGATCTGCTCTATGCTGTGATTCGTTTCAGAATATTTTTCTTTTTTTATGTAGGCTATAAACTTTATAAGATTGGTGTTTTTAAAACTTCTTTGCATCTAGTCCATTTTTTTTAAGGTTTTATTTATTTATTTGACAGAGATCACAAGTAGGGATAGAGGCAGGCCGAGAGAGGGGGAAGCAGGCTCCCCACTGAGCAGAGAGCCTGATGCAGGGCTCGATCCCAGGACCCCGAGACCATGACCCTAGCCGAAGGCAGAGGCTTTAACCCACTGAGCCACCCAGGTGCCCCACATCTAGTCCATGTTTTTAGTGCATTTATGATCTGTTACATTTTGATTTACCATACCAGTTCTCTTATTTCCAGTGACTCTGAATGTTGCAAATTTCAGTATTTTCCAAAAAGCTCCAAAAGAGCTAAACTGACTGAGAAGAATAATTGGAAAATAATATCAGTGACTTATAAGTGAATATATAAATCAGATCAAATACTTATCTTCCCAATTCTCTCCCTTCCGTCTAGATTTAAACTAATCTTAAAGAATCTGCCGTTGCTTTTTGCCCGTCATACGGTTTTGTAGATGTTACAGGTCTGCAAAGGGCAGATGTGACAGTTGAACCTGTTACGTGTATTGCATTCATGTTGCCTTGTGTCTGTCTTTAGTTTAATCTGCCTTATCTCAGAGGACGAGTGATAAGAGAGATGCGGGGGGGCTCCTGGATGGTTCTGACCCAGGGGCTGGGGTATCCTGTGTATCTCTCCATTCTCTGGTCTCTGGAGCTCCATGTCAGGAGACAGCAGCCTCGCAGTTGTTGAGGTTGTCTTGACACGTTAAGAAACCAGTATTGGAATGAAGACCCTAATTATTGTTGCTGTATCGATACTGGTCATGTATAATCAAATCATTTTTATGATATTATTAACTTAAATATTTGTAAGGATGATTTGTCCTAGAATTTGGAAGTAATCTTGAAAAGTTAAGTATGTGTATATATATATTTTTTAAAGATTATTTATTTATTTATTTGACAGACAGAGATCACAAGTAGGCAGAGAGGCAGGCGGAGAGAGCGGAGGAAGCAGGCTCCCTGCTGAGCAGAGAGCCCCATGGGGGGCTCGCTCCCAGGACCCCAGGATCATGACCTGAGCCAAAGGCAGAGGCTTTAACCCACTGAGCCACCCAGGCGCCCCTAAGTATGTGTATATTACTGAAGCCACAGATATGTAAAATCAGGACCGTGCTCTTACTTTTCTAAGAATGTATGCTATATTGGGGCATCTGGGTGGCTCAGTCAGTTAAGTGGCTCCCTTTGGCTTGGGTTTTGGTCTCAGGGTCTTTGGATCCCGCCCCGCATCAGGCTCCTTGCTCAGTGGGGGGCCTGCTTCTCCCTCTCCCACTCTCCCTGCCTGTGCTCTCCTGTTCTCTCTCTGTCAAATAAATAATAAAATCTTAAAAAAAAAAGAATGCTATTATCTAAGTGTAGTAGGTGATAAAAATTCACATGCTCTAAATTTGTATATCTGCCTACTGTATTTTATCTGATAAATATCAGCAAGCTGGAATGGAAGGGATGTGTAGAAATATTCAAGGTGGTTTGGTCAGGTACAGAAATTGAAAAAAGAAACTAAGGCATAAGCCAGGATAGAAGTCTTGGTGATTTTAAGATTTTCAGTATTTGCTATTGGAAAACCAGAGGCACTTAACTGTTTAGCTTTTTTTTTTTTTTTTAAAGTTTGATGGAATTATTAAGTTTCAGTGATAGGTATGGAAAGATTCCTCTCTGCCTCCACACTAATCGGATTGTTAGTTTTGGTTCTCATATGTGATAAAACTTGGACCTTGAGTATATTAGTTAAGTAGGTATGTGAAAACAGTGCTGTTGAGGTCAACACTTAATATGAAAATACGTAAGATTCTAGGCGGCTTTCACAGGGGGTTTGCCCTGCCGGTGGAATCTTTGGGAAGTTCCTTGAGTAACAGCTTTTAGAATAGCGTTGCTGTAAAATACGTGGCGGTATCCCAGTTAGTTACGTGATTATTATAGTTCAGAGGTTCTCAGCTGGGAAGTTATTTGGGTAGGTGTTTGGGTATTTTTGATTTTCAAAGTGATCAGAGGCCGTGCAGGTCTTGACTTTTCAGGGCAGTGCTAGGTGGCCGTAACAGAAGGGACAGACGAGGAGTGGTTGCCCAGTCCAAAATGCAGTGGGCTTCTGTTGAGAGGCACTGCCAGATTCTCAGTTCTTGTGTTTAGCATCCCTTGTTTTTAATATAGTTTAATAAAGGATTTAATTTTTTAAAATAACATCTGAGAAGTCAGTGTTGGATTTGCAGTGCTTTTGACATCGTAAAATATTTTAGATAAATAATTTGACAATGTTGTGAGTCAAGAGAGGGGGAAAAAATGATGTGCTGGAGACTGGTTTTTGGCAGTTGGGATTAGTTAGAAGTGATGGAGAGGAGAGTCCAAGCATGCATGTATGTAGTGAACCATTGACAAAAATAATGTTAAGATCATTTTCTGTGGAAAGAAAGGATGAGTGTGTTCTATTAGAACAAAGAGGGAACAGAGAGTGCAGAAAGTCAGAGAAGTTATTAATTATTTAACAAGTTGAATTATTTGTCGTAACTTTTTATTAAGAAAAAGCGAGATTCACTGAGATAACAGATGAAAAACTAAAATGTTGTAAGTACTTTAATTTTTGAGTTCTTTGGGACTAGAGGCCAGATGCCATGGCATCTCAGTTGTTTGAATTGTGCCTGTGAGCCAGCAACCACAAAAGGGGAGGAAGGAAAGGAGGAAAGTGTTAAGTGAAGGGGAAAAAAGCAATGACAAGCAGATGGGAAGAAGGAGGCAGTATCTCCTTTGATGAAAGAAAATGGCGGCTCCATCCTTTGGTGTTCTTAGCATAAAAGTCTTGGTGTCCTCTCTGACTTCCTCTTTCGTACCTAACATCTATTGTGGCAGCAAATCTTGGGGGCTCTGTGTATAAAGTATATCCAGGATCTGATTACTTCTCCCCTCTCTTCTACTATATGGGCCAAGTTGCCACCATCTCTTGCCTAGTTGGGGGCAATGGCCTCCTGAGAGGTCTGCTTGCCCCCACCCTGCTCCCTTATGGTCTTTTTTAAACCTAAGTCACATCAGGTGTGCCTCCTTGAGCCTCCCAGTGGCTTTCCATCCCTAGATGGAAAAGCTCTAGCTGTTTTGGTGAATAATGCTTACCTTGTAAAACCCATACTTTATCTGTCTCCCCCCGCATCCCTACTTCACCCCCACACCTTTCTGAATCACCTCCTCTACTTTCCCTTTCATTCACTGCGCCCTGTCACCATCCTTGCCCTCCTTCAAACACCCAGACACGCTGCCGAATAGGGTTTCTCACTTCCTTATGATGCTCCTTCCTCAGACCCTCCCTGGCCCACAGCTCTTCTTCTGGCTTTTATGCAGATGTCCCTTTCTTTTCTTTCTTTCTTTCTTTCTTTCTAAAGATTTTATTTATTCACTTGACAGACAGATCACAAGTAGGCAGAGAGGCAGGCAGAGAGAGGGAGGAAGGGAAGCAGGCTCCCTGCCGAGCAGAGAGCCCGATGCGGGGCTTGATCCCAGGACCCTGGGATCATGACCCCAGCTGAAGGCAAAGGCTTTAACCCACTGAGCCACCCAGGTGCCCCGCAGGTGTCCCTTTCTTACTGAGGCCCTCTCTGACCACAGTGTTGGAGTCCCAGGTAGGGAGACAGAGATTGTAGTTCCTGTGTCCCTCTGTCCTTACCACCTCTATTTTTCCCCAAAGCACTTTTGCTACCTGACCTCCTGCCCATTCTACTGATTCGTTTATTGCGGTCTCTCCCCCAAGAGGGCTGGGATTGTTCTGCTCACTGTTGAAAACAGTGGTTGACACATAAGGGGCGGCAGGAGTAAATATTTGGTGAAACGTGGTTAAGAAGCAATGGCAGAAACTTGTTATGAGAGTGGCTGAGTTATCCCGACCACCTTGAACTTGTCTCGTTCGTCGAGGATGCTGGTACTACCTCTGTAAAACCCAGCTGGGCTGATTGACGTGAAGGTGTAGCACGGTGCCCGCTGGTCGTAGAAGACACCTCATAAATGAAAGCTGCGATGATGATACCGATGATTCTTGTGGGAAGAGGAAGACAAGCCGAAGGAAATGGTAAAGCAGCATAGCTTTTCCCAGAGATCTTTCATGACTGTATTTGCATTTTACTGCGGGTTTTTAGTTCTGTTCCTGAGAGAGGACTGACTCCCTGTGGCCAGTGGCAGTAAATCCATCCGTAAAAGCTCAGTAAGAGGCAAGTGAAACCGCTCACATTTCGTTCACTTCTGGGTGCCACGTTGTCCGTCACGGTGGTCCTGGTGGACTGTGTGTGGCATTCAGTAAGCGCCGATGACAGAGGAGGCAGAGGGGCGCTCCTTGGTGTGTGACAGCCAGATTCGCAGTTTAGCTCCGTGACGATTTCAAGTCTCAGAAAAGGCTCGATTCTGCTCAGGAGGAGACGTATACTAAGGAAAGGCATGTTCAGCATATATGAGAGAGATGTTCACTATGAAAATTTAAAGGGATGGACCTCATGGGTTGTTAACCTGCAGTTTTCTGAAATCATATTCTCGGAGTATTTCCTTACTCAGCGTTTATACGGGTCCGCCTAGCACCGAGCTCTCCAGCAAGATGTGAGTTTCATCCGTGCGCCACTTCTGAGTAAAGACTAGTTCAGATGACCAGGTCTTGACTTAAATATAGTGCCTTTGATGGTTAAAGGTGATCAGGTGAGTGTTGTTAAATAGCCCAAGGTGGGAAAAATCCCCCCAAACTGTCCTTATTAATGAACTGGGGTAAAATGTCAAAGCACTGTTTTTTTATGATAGTGGGCAGACCATGTATTCTTCTAAGATGAAGAATGTCATGAAGTCACACGTTCCTTTGTTTTATTAGAATTAGAACATAAAAGCCCTACAATGTGAGTGGAGTCTTGTGCGTGTAGGAAGGAGGGAGAATCCGTTAAAGCAGGTTCACGGAGAAATAGACGTACGCCTGATGGTGTGCGTGCGTATGTGTACCTGCTGGAAGCGTTTAGGACGTCACTGTGGAAAGGCCACTTCAAGTGGTGTGACTTTCACTTGTGAGTGACTTCAGTGACTTCCGGGATGTCCGTGACAGAAAGGACCATTTTCACAGATTGTCATTTAGAAACAAGTATGTCGTATGCATTTATAAGAAATGATTTTGTCTTAACGTTTCAGGGTACTATGAATATACCGAATAAAAATTTTCAAGGGATAACTACGGTTCTTTCCAAACAGCCTTTATTAAAACATTTGCCTTTTACTACAAGGGTTCTGTTTTGTTCTTCAAAGACCAACTCCCCGTGGAAATGTTAGCCAATCTACTTTGCTGCTTCAGGAACTTGAAAAACTAAATAATGTAAAGGGTCTAATTGTGTTTGCATTCAACACAGTATTGATATAAGTGAAAGAAGGACATTTATTTACATTGCATAATAAATTACTCAGCAATGCTTTGTGTTTCTGACTATTGACAGAGCTAATCTGTTTCTTCGTAGGAATGATGCAATTTCACAGCAAAAATTTGATGTCATTCTAACGAGTCTGCTTTTGATTGTAGAGTACAATGAAGGGCTAGTAAAGATTAGTAAGAAATCTATTTTATTGTAGATAATAAATCTGCAAAGTAAGCTCTCAGCATAGATGGAAGTTGAGCCGGCCCGGGGCTGCTTTATGAATAGCCCTTTGAACAAACTCTACAGTTCTGTATGTGGTTTTAAATCACTGTCAATTTGTAGGCAGGTACATATTACGATTGTCTGTTTTTCTTTTTAGGGCTCATGTAATCAAAGAAGTTTCTTTGTTGTGTGTATCTTTTCAGAACACAACAGGAATTGAAAATGAATCAGGTGAGTTTAAAAATAAGAATTTATACAAATACATTACCTAGATGTTAGACCAGTTCTTGATTTTTAAAAGATCAAAACACACACATTCATTTCTCCCAGATTTTCCTTTCTGTTTCTTAGTACCATTAACTAGTTCATCGCTTTCATAGTGTGCATTTGTTCGCGGAGTGGCGTGCACACTGTCGTGGTATGGGTCGGCATTTCTGTGGAACCCTGCGTGGGGGGCTGGTTTTTGGAGACCTTGTGTTTCTGCCTTTCCCCTACCACACTGTAGTGTGAGCTTACTTACTGAGCTTTCATTTTTAATACTTTTTATTTTGTAAATTATCCATTGGCTGAAAAAGGAAGATTGAAATTTATTTAATTTATTTTTAGAAACTGAAACTGATCAAGTGGGAGGCTTAATAAGCATTCTGTCCTTGAAAAACCTGTGGACAGAATAAAAACAAGAAGGCAGATATTAAAATATGAGATGTGTTTTTTATAGGAGGGTGTGGGACTACCTGGGGATTGAACAGTTCTGCTATGGAGATTTCTGCAGCCTCGGGGGTGTTCTGAGAAGTAAAATCAGTTATGTGGACTTAATGTATTCTAGAGGATTCTAAGGATTCTTATTTCCTGGTCTTAATATCATTTCACTTGTAGTTGCAGAAATTCATGGGTGTCAGAAATATTTTTTTATGAGATTGTAATAAACACATTTAAAACATACGAAAGGCAGAACTTAAAAATGTGAAGTCTAATTTGTTGTGCTTAGCTTAAAACTATCAGACTTGAAAACATTTTGTGTCCCCCCTTTTCTGAAAATTTGGACACATTTTTATCATTTACAGGTGCTTCTAACTGGAGTCCCAGTTTTATTAGGGTGGCCACGCTTAGTAAGTTCAGTCCCGTGTTGCATTGAGAGATGTGTGATTTTTGGAATGGATTCTTTTGATTTCTTTTCATTACTTTCCTTTATCAAAAATACGTTTATTTTAATGCAGAGGACCATACATCGTAAAAAATGAATCTGGCGAACACATGGGGCACGTGGTTTCTATTATTTGACAACTTGCAGATTTACTGACATGCTTTTGAAGCCAAATTAGTTTTGAAGTGGTGAGGTGGGGGAGGGGAAAAGCGAACAGTGGATTTTCATAGTCCTTGTTCATCAAAGTTAGGTTCCTATATGTGTCATACGTTTCATTTATCTTTCTATCCGAAGACTGATTCCACGTATCTGTGAACCTGGTCACCCAAAGGAACTTGCTCTTTTCCTGCCGAGAACTGCTCTTAGAAGAGCCTTGGGATTCTGGATGAGAACGACTGTGAAGGCTTCCAGAGTGGAATCCAAATATTGACCTTGCTTTTGGGGCATCACTGTTGGCAGTCAGTTATTTCAGGTGGCTACAAGGTTACCCATAGGCTTAGTCAGGCTTTAATTCTCACACTGTATTCGGCTACTCAGATTTTATTTCTAACGTCTTTTGACCTGTTTTGACACTTCACACTTTCACTTTTTGGTTCCTTTTATATCAAGTGACTTTGTGTTTAGAGAAAGTCCACATGCCGTTCAAAAGAGTTGTAGCCATAACCTTTTCTTTTTTTGGTTCTTTCACAATTTCATTTTGTTTTTGACAAGTTTTAATATCAGATTTGCTGAGGACTGCCTTTGATGCCAAATCCCAAGTATCAGTGGGAAAGTGTCCTCTTATGTTTCTAATGGTTAGCACATTTCTGATTTGGATGTAATTTAAGTGGTCTGGCAGTAATGAAACTTTTATTTGGATTATAAAAATTGTCCACTTTTTATGAGTAAAATTTTCAGCCTCTTTAGTTATCTTTTCCTTATTGGAGGGATTTTACTTGCGTGATGTTTTTATGTCATGGCATAAAATCAACAACTCAGTAATTCTTAAAAATTAAGAATTGTTTCAGGACATTTTACGTTTTTCCCTCTTATATTTATTCTCATTTTCAGCCAGTGAAAATGAGCAATCAGTGCTTCAGAAACTTGAAAGTAACCACACAAAAATTTGGATATTAAAAAAGTTTTAACTTGAACCAGATTGATTTTTTTTTTTAGCTTGCTTATTTAAGCAGTCTCTCTTCCCAGCATGGGCCTCGAACTCATGACCCTGAGATCAAGAGCCGTATGCTCCACTGACTGAACCAGCCAGCCAGGCATCGCTGAACCAGATTGATTTTTAATTAAAATCTTTATGGTGATGTTAGGGTCAGATTATTCTCTCTAGGGGCTAAGCAAGTCCCTAGATGAATTTTAGCAGTTAGCATTCAGGTCTGTCTCTTACAGTGGGTGTGGTCTCGATGATAGTAGCACAGGACCATTCATTCATATGTGTCTGCTGGTGGAGCTTTGGGGACTGAAGGATCTCCAGAGTGAGCAGACCATATTGTGCTCGAACGGGTTCTTTAGAGGAAACAGCAGACGTGGGAATCTCACAGTGTTTTAAGAGCTGACTACTGCCCCAGTGTTCTGAACCGCTCAGTCTCAGACCAGTGTTGTTCCAAGTGGCTCGTGGTGCGATAGCTCCCCAGGCTCTCTCTCCCTCCAGCTCTGGGCTCCGCAGAGCCTCTAGACCCACTTACTCTGTGTGCTTTCCCTTTCAGTTTGCTCTCTACTCAACACTTACCCCTTCTCTTATCTTCCCAGCTTGGAACTCTGCCTGTGCTTTGCCTGTGTTTGTTCCTTCCAGCCGGGTCCAAGCCCTCTGGCAGGCAGGAGGGGAGCTCGTTTCATTCTCTCGCATTTTCTTCTCTCTCCATTGTAAATCACAGATACCCTCTGCCTGCTTCTTCAGCGTCAAGTTTGCAGATGTTCCACTGTTTTCCTCCTTTTCTCCCCCCAGATTTATCTGGGAGATTCCAAACTTTCTAAGAGAATTTTTCATTGAATAAAGAGTTTAGAGTGCTTTACTTTACAGAATATCAAGGGTGAACTATGTTCCCTAATTTGAATATGCTCATGGTAGTTTAAAATCCATACGCTGGAGTTTACTACCGCATCCTGTCTACTGAGGGCTAAAGCAACACGCCAGGCACTCCGTTAAGTATCACGCACCTTGTTTTCTCAGTCACGTAGTCTTTGCGGACATTCTGTGACGTGTAGGTATTATCTCCATTTTATGGGTGAAGGCCTTAAAGCCCAGAGAGGTGGCCATGGCTCGCCCGTGACCGCCCACACAGGAAGTGGTAAGAGCTCTGATTCACACGCTTGCTAGGCCAGAGCTCGGGTTCTTGGCCACCATGCCTTACTGATGCATCAGTCAGGATAAGCCGTGTGATGCTATGCTGAGAGACCCCTCCAGAATCTCGGGGCTTAACACGCCATCCTTTAATTTCTCGTCCTGTGTGGATCCGCTGTGGCGGTGGCTCAAGATCCAGAGATGATGGGGGCTTCGTCTCAGTATACGTCACTTCTACTCGTATTTAATTCATCTGCGGTAGTCATTGGCCACATCTAACTGAAAACAAGGGTGTTAGGGGCTGGCTGGTGGGGAGGGCAGTGGGTCCTGTCAGGTGCCTGGGAGGAGAGGAGAGCTGTGGTATTTTGGGGATAGCATCGGTCATTCTGCCCCAGCTTTACTGAGATATAATTGACGCGGAGCATGGTGTAAGTTTTAGCCCTAATGAAGTAATACAACTGCCTTGATTTCTGGTTTACTGAGTCACGGTTAGGGTTTTTTTTTTTTTTTTTTTTTTAAGAATCTTTGGGTAACTCAAGTTCTTCCTGATACTTGAAACTTTCTGTGAACATAGTAGCTTATGATTGCGGCATCTCTCCATCCTGATCACTGATCTACAGTATTGCCAGCAGCCTGTAGCAAAACTTAGTTTAGCCACTTAGCCTTCTGGACATTTTTTTTTTTCCTTGCCTTCCAGACTTTAAACAAATGTTTTCTACAGTAAAATAACAAAAACAGCCTTTAACCACTGGACGCTGCAGCTGCAGCCCTGACAACTGTGATAAGTCATCCACAGTTGCATATCTTCGCTGTTCTGGATGTTCTTTCTTTGCCTCATTCGTCCTGCACACACTGCCCCCCAGCGTGTTGTGGATTCTGCAGTGAACCAGACAGGCAAGGGCTCGGCTCTGCAGCCTACCTAGTCAGAGAGAGACGGTTGAAAAGCGGAAGATGAGACAATTTCAGGTAGTGGAAAGTGTCATGCAGACAGTGAAACCCTGTAATACGGTAACGAATGATGAATGAAGGCAGGGGGACGCTCTTCGGATTCCATGGTCAGGGAAGGCTGTTCTGGAGAAGGGACTAACAATTAAAACAGACTCAGGTGATCACCAAGAATCAGATATATGAAGATCCAGTGAAAGAAAAAGATCTCAGTATTAATGAGCCAGTAGCGAGTGCAAAGGCCCTGAGGTGGGAGTAAGCTTGCTGGTTCAAGGACACAGAACAGGCTGGGGGCTGGAGCGTGGCAAGCGTCAGGGACTGGGACAAGGTGAAGTTGGGGAGAGGCAGGGGTCAGATTCATAGAACCTTAAGTGCCATAGAAAGAATTTTGTATTTTATTCGAAGTGCAGCAGAAAGCCTCGGGACATTGACATGATCTCTATTCCATTTTTTAGAGCATCACCTATGTCTTTACTGGGCAAGAGGATAGCAATATACTCGTTTACTATAGAGATTAACACCGTATTTGAGGATAGTTTCTTCAGTTGGGCCATTTAATGGGCCTGCCAGCTTTTTGCAAGAGCGTACTTTCTTATGTGATTCAGAACTATTTGACTACTGTTGTTTTCCAGAGGCGATCTGAAGGTTTTCTTGTTCTGTGTCCTCATCCCTTTATTGTTATTACAGTCATAGTCATTCCTTATCCAAACACAATTTAATGCTGTTTCAATGAACTGAAGCTTGTTTCATCCCCTCCCCCATTGTTTGCTCCCAGAATAGTAGCTAAGAGTCTTGTTTGCAAGTTTAAACAAAGAAGCGCAGTTCATAGAATTTAAAGTATTAGCACTCTGCCTCTCGGATGTCGTTTGCCGCTAACAGCAATTAACTGTGGCGATTATCATTAGTCTGCGGCAGAATAATATGCATCTTAGTGTGAATATACTGTGATACATTCTCAGTGCGAAGTGGTGTTCAGTCTGATCTCTTCTGCCAGCCACCGCTGTGGCTCTCCAGTGTTTTCTTTAAGTTGAGTATTTAAGAAACTAGGTACTTTAATTAAATAGATTAAAACAGATATAATCGCTTCTGGTCCTTTTCTGGGTGGAGTATGTAAAAAGACTTACTGGTATGAATTTAAATAAAATCCCAGTAAAACTTGCTTATGTTTATATTTTGAAGAATAAAGACATTTGTGTGTACGGCCTGTCTCAGATGCTGCGTGCAGCCTCATGTCACAGCAGCCAATGCCAGGGGCATGCTACGTGGTGCTGTGTAGCGGAGTTACCTGCCTGGTTCCCTGAGTATCTATCTAAGAGGTGGGGGGGGGTGGTTGTAGGGAGTGGAGCAGGCTGTTGCCATGGCTACCTTGTGCCTGGAGCGGAGCAGATGAGGGAGGAATGAATGGGCAGAGAAGTGTGGGCTCAGCTCCATGGTCGTCCTAAAGATAAGAGTAGACTTTGGGAGATGGGGAAACTGTTGGAGGGTTTTGAGCAGAGGAATGCTCGAGTTGGGTCAGAAAGAAATCTTGAAAGAAAAAAAGGTTTTTTTTCTTGGCATCAGTATTTTTATACTTAATTTTCTGGGACCATTAAAATTTCATTTGAACATGATTTAAAGAGAAGAGTGTAGAAGTCACTTATTTTACTTTATAGATTTTATTTATTTAGTTGAGAGAGAGAGGGAGAGGGAGAGAGAATCGGAAGCAGACTCCATGCGGAGCGCAGAGCCTGATGAGGGGCTTGATTCCACGACTGCAAGATCGTGACCTGAACTGAAGCCAAGAGCTGGATGCTTAACCGACTAAGCCAACTGCGTGCCCCTGTTTTATTTTAAAAACCAACCAGGAGGTATAATTTTTGTGTATTAAAATGTGCTCATTTGAAGTGTATAGGTCTTAAGTTTGATAAGGACCTGTCTATATCCACTGCTCTCAACGATGTAGAATACTTTCACCACCCCAACAGACCCCAGTAGTGCTTTCTTGCTGCTCTGCCCTTAGTATTCCCCGCCCAGGCCCTGCCCCTGGCAAGCACCGATTGGCTTTCTGTCCCTGTAGGTTTGGTTTTCCCTGCATTTCACATGAGTGGAATCATTAGCACTTGCCCTTTTGTGTTTGTCTCCTTTTTTTTTTTTTTTTTAAAGATTTTATTTATTCATTTGACAGAGAGAGATCACAAGTAGATAGAGAGGCAGGCAGAGAGAGAGAGAGAGGGAAGCAGGCTCCCCGCTGAGCAGAGAGCCCGATGTGGGACTCGATCCCAGGACCCCGAGATCATGACCTGAGCCGAAGGCAGCGGCCCAACCCACTGAGCCACCCAGGCGCCCTTTTTTTTTTTTTTTTTAAAGATTTTATTTATTTATTTGACAGAGATCACAAGCAGGCAGAGAGGCAGGCAGGGAGAGAGAGGGGGAAGCAGCTCTCTGCTGAGCAGAGAGTCTGATGCGGGGCTCGATCCCAGGACCCTGGAATCATGACTTGAGCCAAAGGCAGAGGCTTCCACCCACCGAGTCACCCAGGCGCCCCTTTTGGTCTCCTCTTGAGCAGCAGTGTTTTTGAGATCCATCATGCTATTGTCCGTATCGGTAATTTGTTCCTTTCATAGAGGACATTTTTTGGGGGGCATCTGACCGTGTAGATAAATCTTGTATATTTTTTTATTTTCTAGAATTGTATTTCTTTTATTCTTTTCCTTTTTTCTTCTTTTCTTTTTTTTTTTAAAACATTTGTTTATTTATTTGACACAGAGAGAGAAAGCACAAGCAGGGTGAGCAGGAGGCAGAGGGAGAAGGAGAAGCAGGCTCCCCGCGGAGCAGGGAGACCGATGTGGAGCTTGATCCCAGGACCCTGGGATCATGACCTGAGCCAAAGGAGATGCTCCACGACTGAGCCACCCACGCGCCCCTGTAATTGCATTTCTAAAGACTTGATGAAACCTTGGATGGCTTTCTCTCCTTCATTTTAGGTTATCTTCCCCTTTTCTCCTCGTCCTAGATACATATACACAAACACGTGCACACACAAGGTGTAAACAATTGAAACCACTCTTTCTGTTTTAGTATGTTATTAATATAGAATTATATTTTTATAGGTAATTATAAATGCAAACTTGACATTTCAGACCTTTTAAAAAGAGACTTCGAAATAAGATAAATGCTATATGTGAGGGCTTAAACTAACTCAGTTAGTGAATGTGTAGTTTGGAAAATGAACATGTTTAATGATGGTGGCACTTAAATCTCATTTTGAGTCATGTATTCTACCAGATTAAAATAGCAGTTTTTATGAGGTCTAGGGGCCTTGTCTTTCTGAGTGTAAGTATATTCTTTCTGAAGTTTGAAAAAGGACTAGCAGCTTGGATGACATTTCCTTACCCAACTGCGGAAGGAACTGTGGCGAGGAGGGTTATATTTTTGTTCTCTGATGTCAGTGCTTTGTAGAGAAAACGGTTCGAGGAGTGTTTCACTCTTCTGCTCCTTTGCTGTCGGTGATGCACACTCCACCTCCAGTCTTGGCTTGGCCACTCCAGCTGTGTGACCTTGGGCAAGTCACTTGACCCCTTAGCATTTGCTCTCTAACCTGTTACGTAGACCAAGTAGAGGTGCCCACCCCGTGTGGTTGTGGTCAAGAGTAAATGAATTCACAAAAGTAAAGGCCAGTGCCTGGCATGTAGGAAACACTGTGCAGTGTTGTCGCCGCCGCCATCATCATCGTCTTCAGCTAGTAACCAGGTGTGGTTCTGCCCTGTAACATACCTTTCAAGCACTGTTAGTGGGTTAGTTCAGGCCAAGGCATTGCTTGTTTGGACTATCAGAGAAACCCCCTCATTGATTGCTTTGCTGACCATCTTTTTCCCCTTGGGACCATTCTCTATAGGCCTTGAGTTCTGTATTCATACAACATAAACCTGACCATATAGGAAGTCAGAAAAGTGGACAGTTACAAGTTGTTTGGAACATCTTCCTGGATGAACTGGTGTTTGAACTTGACCTAGAAGGATGTAGAAGATACTGACTGCTCAGAAGAATTGAGGGCAAGAAGGATCAGTGGTCTGGGAGCCCCAACAGCTGGAAGCCTGCCTTGTGAAAGACCCCAAGGAGTAGGAGGACCTCCAGAGAGTGGTGCCTGAAGGGACCAGGGAGGAACTTTAAGAGTAAAATCGGGACTTTTCTGTGATTTCTTCCAATAGAATTTTTCCCCCCCTTAAAGCTGTAGCTAGACCAAACACACTCCATGGGACTTGAAAGACCGTGGCTCTGTAGTTTGCTGCCTTGGAGGGAGGTAGTTGGAGATCTGGCCGCTGTCTCAGCAAGTAACAGACTCACTAGGAGGCAGCAGAACTCTCCTTCCGGACAAAGGGAAGGGTTACGTTAGGTTAAGAAGAGCTCTCCGCTGCCTAGTTTACTTTGCCTCTTTTGAGCCTTAAAAAAAGAGTCTAAAACCAGTAGAGTAATGGGTGACTTTTATTTAGAAAGTTTTAAAAAAGAATTCTGAACCAGATGCTTTTTTGAATGATTGATCAGGAAGGCAGAGGGGTTTAGAGAAGTTGATGATAGAAGAGACTGGAAAGCAGAAAACCTTCCCATCACATCACGCCGGTCTCCTGCCCGAAGCCTTCCAGTGGTGTCCCGCTCTGCTCCAGAGGCACTCCAGTGACTGCCCCGGCCTTCAAGCTTTGCAGGTTCTGCTTGCTCCCTCTCCCTGGCTCAGTCTGACCCTGCCACAGTGGTCTCGTTTTGTTTCTGGACGTGCCAGGTTGTCTCCTCAGGATGTTTCCTTGGAATGCTCAGTCCTTAACACGTGGCCATTCTCATCTCTCAAGTCCAAGTGCCTGTGTCTGTGATCTTCTCTAAGATGCCCCTTGCCCCCATCCCCACAGCTACCCTAAGTAGGACAGTGTCCCTTCCTTGTCTGTTTATCACACTCTTTATTTCATGGGTCCCAGTGGGACACCCTGTCAGGCGGGCAGAACCCATCTTGCTTTCCTCAGGTGGCTCCGTGCTGGCTCATGGGGCTCACATTGGACATGGGTAGGATGAGGAGTTTGCTGGGTTATTTCACATTGGAAGGATGGTGGAAACAGGGGGAATTGGGGAAAGGGATAGGATACGGCAGTACCACGAGCTCCCTGGTTGCGTTTGACTGTTGACCTCTCCCCCTTCCTTGAACCTTTTCCCTTGCTTTTCTGACGTCACGTTCTTGGTGTCCCTTCTGCCTCTGTGACATTGCTCCTGGCCTTGTCTTCCATTCTTAGTGGCATCCTGAGGGCTTTGTCCTGGCTTGCGTCTCGTTCTCTGATCTCATCTGCCCTCCTGTTGAGTCTGCCCCTCTTAAAGCCATCTCAGTGCACAGACTTGGTGGTACTTATTTGCGGATACGTGTGTATTGTTTCCAGCAACCACTGCTCAGAGCGAGGCATCCTGGATCAGGCACCAGGTGCGGTGACGAGTGACAGAACCTGCCCCCTGTGTCTGCAGCCTAAACTTGCCCCCGGTGGAGGGGCCATTAAACAAGCCAAGCAGTAAGTGAGGACAAAGTGCAGAGTGCCCTGAGAGGTGGAGAGTGTGCTAATGGAGCCTTGGGGGGAAATCCTGCTGCCTAGGACAGTGGGAACAGACTTCCTTAGGGGAGGGCAGAGGCCTCGGCCATGCCTGGTGGCTCCCTGATGGGTCTGGCCTTGTTGGTCTCAACCAAGCAGGTGCTTCAAGGAAAGGCGAGGAACTCTCTGCTGCTTTCCTTTCCCTTCCCTGTGCAGGAGCTTGAAGGGAGGCACAGACAAGAAGTTGCCTTTAATTGCCTTTGAAGCTACTTACCCCAGTTTATCTTGATATATTTTGCTTGTTCTCTCTTTAGAAACGGTGACACCCTTTCCATGAAAACCCACCCTTGTGCCCGCAGGGAGCAGCCTCTCCAGTCCGAGTTGAGAAGGAAAGGAGGCAGGAGTGTATGTGCGGGCCCGGCCCTCCTTCCTCGCTTTCCTCTGTTCTCTCCATCATATGGTCTCTCAGAATCTCTCTTGTTCTCTGCTTCTCAGGCCCGAGGTGGGGGGCGCCCAAGGAGTGAAGGTGGTGCGTTTAGTGTAGCAGTCCGCCAGCTTTTTGTCTGTTCCGGTTAGAGTGGTGGCTATTTCCCATGTCAGAAACTGAAACACATTTTTTTTTTTAAAGCTTAACTTGGGGCTTGAATTCCGAGATCTCGAGATCACGAGCCCCATGCTCTACCGAGCGAGCCGGCCCCTTGCAACGAAAATGTTAATTGGCAGTGTGGATTTGCAGGAAGTTGCATGTAGTCCTTGGACTCTCACTCAGCCTTACCCAGCGGTGTAACATTTTCCCTTATTACAGGATCAGGACCAGGAAATAGACCTAGTTCAGGAGTTAGACTACAGGCTTTATTTGTAAACCAGAAAATTAAAAAAAAAAACACAAGATCGGAAGCTGCTTATCCCAGCCATCCCACATCCATTAGCTAGTGGAATTGATGACGTCATCACTTGTCATGACCCCTGGAAAACTCCCCTGTTCACACCGGCGATGGAGAGGGCAGGTGACATCTCAGCGTCATTGTAAAAGTAGCCCTGAGCTTGGGCACCCCTGGCAGGTGGCCCTCAATGATTGTGCGAGGCCCCGCTGGTTTAGTGGTTGGAACGTGGGCTCTCGAATCCATCTGGATTTTGTCTTGGCTCCGCTGCTTTAAAACCTTGTAGTTTGGGATCATTACTTGACAGGACACCTCTGGGGCAGAGTATTTGAGAGTCCAGACCCTGATGCCTGACCGCCTGGGTTTGAATCCTGGCTGGGCCTCTTACTAGCTGGGACTGGGGGCAGGTTTCAGTTTCGTCTGGAAAGTGAAAGTACCCGCTCCCGGAGTGGTGCAAAGATGAAAAGCGGTGACTCGCAGAAAGCTTGGCTCAGAGGAAGCAGTGATGTCCTGCTTCTGAGCTGCCCCCACCATCCAGCGTGGGGAGGTCATCCTGGGCCACAGGGAAGATACTCAGTATTAGGGAAAGGAAAAGAGGGCTCGTCTAAAGAGCTCTGTGAAGGCGGGGCCTGGATCAGCTTTATTGATCTTCATATCTTCACGGCGCAGCCCAGAGCCAGCCTGGAGCAGGCTCTCGGGAAGTATTTGTTAGTCCAGTGATAGACTGAAGGAACGAAGGAGAACTGCTCCTGCTATGAACTGGGGAGAGGAGAGGCTACTGACTTTCTTTGGGTTTGAGTTAGGAAGTTGGAGACATTGATTTAATGAGCTTAGTTGATAATAACTGAGTAAGTTACTAAATTAGCTTAAATGTAATGCATCCGATTTAACCTGCATAGCTCAGGATCAGTTAGTTCACTGATACATGTTTGGGGGCTATCCCTCACTAGGCCGTGTTTCCTGTTACATAATAGGAAAGCAGGGAAGTCCTTGTAATGTCCCCTATGCTTACCACAGTGATCAATGTCAGAAACCCTTGACACCGGAACATGCCTTTATTCTGGGGTTCGGCAAGGATGGGGTGCTGGGTTGCTGTTGGCCACCCCAGAGGAAGGAGCAGCCAAGGTTTCCAGTTTGGCCTCCACGTTTGCAGTTTGGCCTCTGGTTGGTCGTCGTCTTCTCCTAGTCTGTGCAGTGCAGCAGGTGATTTCATTTTTCCTAACGTACTCCCCCTGCCTGGCTCTCCCACCTCGGCTCCAGCTGCTTTCCCCTTACCTTCTCTGCTCCAGACACATTGGGCTTTTTGCCTGTCTGTTCTCTGAGCATGCAAAGCTTGCTGATTGCCTTTCTGGGTGTGTTTGCCCCCCATCTCTCATACGATGCCCTTGCCACTTCCAGAGAAGCTGCTTCTTGAAGCGCTCTGTCTAAAATAGCACGCTCTCCATCTCTGGCCCTGTATCCCCTTCTTGTGCTTGGTTTTTCTTCAGACCACCAAGAAGTTCCAGAAGTTCCTTGCTTGATTTTGTCTTCCTCACCAGAGCGACACATTGTTAAGGCAAATGAGATGTTGTTTTTTTTTTTTTTTTTAAGAATTTATTTATTTATTTGACAGACAGAGATCACAAGTAGGCAGAGAGGCAGGCAGAGAGAGAGGAGGAAGCAGGCTCCCCACCAGGCAGAGAGCCCAATGTGGGGCTCGATCCCAGAACCCTGGGATCATGACCTGAGCCGAAGGCAGAGGCTTTAACCCACTGAGACACCCAGGCGCCCCAAGGCAAATGAGATGTTTAAAACATTGCCTGGCTCATTGAAGAGACTCAGACATTGAGTAGATGATGCGGTTTCTTTTAGAAAAAAATTAATCTGGGAAACATTCCCAGGATCAAGTTGTGATCTTTAGTGTAAGAACCAAGATGACCTTGTTTAGAGTGTAATATTATATCTAATGCTATAAGGATATTCATATGTATGTATATGTATGTGTGTGTAAATGAGATGCCGTTTATAAAAGTGTGTGGAGGAGAGAAATTTTCTTTTAAATATTCTTTTGTTTCAAAGGTTTACTTGTAAATTGACTGCTTGGAATTGAGAGCATATATCACATTTTCTAAAAAAGAATTATTTTATTGACCTAGAAATATACCTACCTCAAATTCAAGAAATTCAGGCGAACATGGAAAAAATGCTTTCTGATTGATGACTCTCCTATTTTATTTATTTCTAGCGCTCCTTTTTCTAAAAAACGGTTAAGTCCATTTACAGGAATTATTTATTCATTCAAGTATTTAAGCGACAACAAACATGTCATGTGTACTGCTCAGCCCCGGGAATGCAACATTGAATAAGATAGACACCATCTGTCTTCATTGTGGTTTATCAGGGGAGGTACATTAAACACATAATTATACAAATAATTACTTAAAATTGTGGTAAGAGCTAGGAAGGAAAAACAAGGAAAAGGAGAGGCAATTTCCAGCCATAGGCACTGCAGCTGGAAAGGAGAGAAGAAGTTCTTAGAGCTGGCCAGCGTTGACTTGGTGTCCTTGAATTTTAGTTGAGTCTTGTGCAAAGGACACTAAAATAAACAGAAAAGAAGCTTTCCTCTACTAGTTAAATGAGCCCAAATTTAAAAACATGGGTTCACTGAAAGCAGATAAAGAGATTCACAGGAATTTGTCTTATGTTTCTTCCAGTGGCCGCCCTGCTGAGGTCTTTTATATTCATAGGCGTGTCAGAAATGTAAACATACGTGGTCTCCATATTATACTCGAGTTACAGATTTCCTGTGGGAATGACCAATGGGGAAGAGCCATCTCCTGTGGACACTTCCATGAAAGATTGGAGGTTTTAGGGCACAAGTTCTCAGATTTTTTTTCCAGCAGAATCTTTTTTCTTTTCTTTCTTTTTTTTTTCTTCTAGTTTTATGGAGGTATAACTGACAAATTATTAGATATTTAAAGTGTATGTCATGGTATTTTGATATATGTATCCATCTAGTTAATTAACATGTTCATAATCTCTCGTATTTATTTGTCTTTGGGGAGAACATTTAAGTCCTACTCTCTTAACAAATTTCAGTTCTATAATACAGTGCTATCAACTGTAGTTAACCATGTTTTACATTAGATCTTTAGACCGTATCAAAGGAATCTTAACTGGAAATGGCACGGTGGATTTGAACTTGGGCTCAGGGTCAGACAGGCAGAGGTTCAGATCCTGGCCTTGAGGAATTTAGACAACTTCCCTAAGCTTCAGTTTCTTCCATTGTGTGGGCTGGGGGGTAGGTGAGGGTTGGGGAGAAGCTGGGGGAGGGGGCTGCAGTGACAGTCGCTGCCCCTTGAGCTGTTTGGAGTAAATGCCATCATGCGTGAAGACTGTTAGTACAGTGCCTTGCACGGAGGCCCGGAGGAGTTACTCAGGAAACATCAGCTTGTTAGTATTATTGTCATAGTGCCTAGGAGGATCGGTTAGAGTAGCTGACACACTGACTTTTCAGGGCTCTCAGGGAAGTTAAATGGTGTCAAATCCTTTTAAATCTTAGGCTAGGGACCCATCTGAGGAAGGAGAGGAAAACTCTCTCACATTGCTTTTTAATATTGGCTAAGTTCTTCTTAATGTTGCTTAATTTATTAGTGCTAAAAATAATTGTTTTGTTTTTTGTTTGTTTCCAAAATAACCGTTTATAGATCAAAATTTGAAAAACGGGGGTACTATATTTAGAAGTGAGAAATTTGTGTGTTAAATTTATTCACATTTTAGCTAATTAAAAATACCATAAGACCCATTTTCTGGGGCAGTTTTGATATTCCCATGTTGTGGAAGGCATTTAACTTGTGCTTGGTGATACTGTCGGGACCAAGCCGTGGCCAGCAGGATCAAAGCATTTGCGCTTCTGAAGGGTCTGTACTGCCGGCGTTGCTCTTCTGGAGAAATGGATCTCAGTCTGTAGATGCCCACTTGCGTGCATTCCAACTCAGAGCAGACCAGAGAGACCACCTTCATAATGAGTTGCTCATTGCCCTGGGATTTGTTTCTCTTGAAGCAGCTTGATACTTTAAAGAAAAAAAAAAATCGAAATGTTGGGAGTACACACATTTGGATGATATTCCCATCTTTGCACAAAATATGCTTAAAAGCTATAAAAGCTTCACTGTGGGGAAGATTAACCTCTTTAGGTCGGAGTTTGCTTTTTGCCTACTTTGATTTCTTTGAAAGTCCTTTAGAAATGATTGCCTTGCGGTGAAATACACCTAGACCGTAGAACCCTACATTCTTAGTGGTGGTGTGATCAGTTCTTGGAATATATGGGATAACAGTGAAAAGGCACTTGATTTTCCTTTGGCTGAATGTTATTTTTGTAGTAGCGGTCATGTTTTACCAGTTGGCTCAGATTTCCCCTTTCTGTTCCCTTTTATTCATACCTAATAGTAATCTTATTTCTTGAGATTAAAGTGAAAACTGGGTGGTAATGTATAAAATTCCATTTCTTAAGACTGTGATATTCTGGCTTCTTTGTTAATTAGTGACTTGATAGAAGTGGTAAATTACAGTTTTTCTAGAAAGGTCACATTTCCATTGAGGACCCAGAAAAAGTTGCAGTGTTCTGGATGGAATTTTGAAGGCTCCCTGAAAGCGGGTGTTGTTGTTCCCAGAGGGATGAAAGCATAGATGGGGGGCGGGGGCAGCTGGCAGGCAGGTCCTTCACGATGTGTGCCGAAAGTATTAAGTAGGGAGTATTGATTTTTATTTTTTAAATGTCCTAAAATGCTGATGGTAGCCTTTGACTTCAAAGTAAGCTTAAGCTGTATTTTACTTCCAGATTCTGTGGGAGTGTAAAATAGTATGGTGCCAGATATTTACATGTTTGAAAATGACTGCAGGTGGCTGGAACGAAGTAGTTTGACACAGATGTGCTTGAAGGTGGTAGTTGTTTCCTTCAGAGATGCAGGAGCCACCATCACGGTAGCTCCTGAGATCCTCCGCAGCTCTGTCCTCTTGGTCTGGCTTGCCAGCCTCAGGTGTCAGTTACATTTTTGCATATTTGCTTATTGGACCAGAAAAGAAAGGAAACACTAACCGGGTCTGCTTCCCTCTGCTCTGATCCTTCTGTTTCTTGACTTGCAGAACAGTGAGCCTGTTGCAGTTGCTGAGAGCCTGGCCGAGGTACCTGAACACGTGCTCCGAGGACTTCCGGAGGAAGTGAGGCTTTTCCCATCTGCTGTGGACAGGACTCGGATTGGTGAGGACCGGGGTCCTGGCAGGAGACGGGGAGGGGAAGGGAGGGCCGCCTGTATCCAGGCATCTTTTGGGAGCGTGTAAGGTAAAAGGTCATCATCAAAGTGACAGATTTACACTTAGACTTAGAAGATCATATGGAATTTCTGCACTTTCCAGTCAAGAATCCAGGGTGCACAGAGATTATAAAACTAAACCAGAAATATCCACACGCCTGCCCTCCGTCCTTTGTGACTTCGCCTGAGTGTTCCCTCCCACTGTCTCCTCGGGCTCTTCTTCCTACTGAGTGTGCTGGTCCCTCCTTTCTGATTTCACTGGGACTTGAGTGTGAGCGCGCTCTTAGATTTAATTTCATTGTTTCGCATTGGTTTTCCCATGTGCCCCGTTCGTTGATTGCGAGTGCCTTCGTTTCTTTCCTCTTTCTGTCTCTAGTACCTGACACATTTTGGACCTTAGTAGTACTTGAATGAATGATGACCTGAGTGGATCCGAATGCTTCTGGCTGGAATTTCTCATTGAATACAAACCCAGCTTTTACATATTCGGTGTTGTTTTTGTGCCCTGATCTTTAGACAGAAGGCTAATAAGGAAGCAAATTATAAAAATTTAGTCAAAGTATAGTTTTGGAATATATCATGTTTGTATCCCTTTTTGTTTTTTTAAGGTGTATTTCTGAGATTCCTGTTTATGTGGATGTGTGTGTGAATAAAGCATTAAAATGCTTTTCCTAATTCTCATTGGAGAATTTTTCAGTAAATTAGTTGAGCAGTTATATTGTATCATTCACATGAAGGTGGTTGACTGTTCGCTCCACTAATTGATTGTTAGCTTGGTTAGAAATTGGATTCAGAGACCTGCAGAAGAGGGAAATTTGAACGTCCTAGCTGGACAGGACTGGCTCAGCCTCCACCTTCCTTCAGTGCGTCTTCTGAGAGCAGGAAATGAGGGAGCGTGTCCAAAGGGCTCTTGTCAGTGAGCATCACCTCTGGGTGCTGGTTCCCTTGACTCCAGGCCTGTCTCTTGCCGTTTGGCCCGCTGCTGCTTCAGCTCCTCCGCCTGCCTTCCGGTCAGTGCCCAGAACCCGGGAGCAGCCGAGGAGGACGGCGGGACAGCAGCAGGAGTAGCTCTGGGCTGTTGGAAGCCCTGCGGAGTGCATTGTTAGAGCAGCTTAGGTTTCAGGAGACTTAGCTGAAGGGGAGAGGGTGTTCCACTCTGAGCAAACAAACTTCAAAAATACCGTTCATAAATCGGCATTTCCAAGCCTTTATAAAAGCAACTCATGTTCATCGGAGACCATTTGAAAGCTGTAGAAAAGTAGAAAGAGGAGTTTTGAATTATTTCTGGTTTCACTCCTTTCTCATCTTTGTAGTTGTGACTGTGCTGTTCTCCTGGGATTTGTGATTGTACCATCTGGGTAATTTTACATGTGAAAAATAGAAACAAATATAAACCATTTCTTTCCTACTGATAAAACAATGTAGGTTCTTTACAGACTATTTGGGAACTACAGAAGAATATAAAGAAGAAAAATAAAAATCTTTGTGGAAGACTTGATTTCATTTGACTTGACTTGCTCTCCGTTGACCTGACATTATCTTGCTAGCCTTTTAACTATTTTGTGAAACAGAATTGACTCTAATGCTTCAATCTTTAAAATAACTACCATAACATCATAAAAATATTGCTTTTATTTTCCAGGTGTCTGGGCCACTAAGCCAATTTTAAAAGGCAAAAAGTTTGGGCCATTTGTTGGTGATAAGAAAAAAAGATCTCAGGTTAAGAATAATGTGTACATGTGGGAGGTAAGAATTCTGGCTCTTTATCAGTGTTCTGTACATTTTTTGAGAAATCATTTTATTCTCTAAGGATTTGACATTGTGAAATTAAAAGTCATCTTAATATGTGCTTTAAAATCAAGAGTATGTATTTTTCACTACACTTGATCTTAACCAAAAGGCTGAGAAGCGAAGAATATATATTTTTTGGAAGATTTATTTATTTTAGGGAGAGAGCCTATGGGGGGGGCGGGGAGGGGAGGTGCGGGATGGGAGGGAGAAGGGACCCAGACTCCCTGCTGATCTGGGAGCTGACCTGGGGCTTGATCCCACAACCCCGGAGATCATGACGGGAGCCAAAACCAAGAGCTGGGTGCTCCACTGACTGAGTCACCCAGGGGCCCCTCAAGAATGTTTTTATTAAAGAGAAAATGTGTTTCTTTGGACGCAGCTGCTGTTGACATTTGTCTTTTGAAGTACTTGGCTGTCCTCAACAATAAATGTCAGATCTAGTTTTGAATATTACCTTGTTCAGGGTGTTCCACTGAGGGCTGAGACTTTGGTCTGTCACTTTGCAGGCTTGCAGACAGACACCGTAAAAGGCACTCCAGGGTGGCCACAAATAAAACACCGCTAGGGGGGCGCCTGGGTGGCTCAGTGGGTTAAGCCTCTGCCTTCGGCTCAGGTCATGATCTCAGGGTCCTGGGATCGAGTCCCGCATCAGGCTCTCTGCTCAGCGGGGAGCCTGCTTCCTCCTCTCTCTGCCTGCCTCTCTGCCTACTTGTGATCTCTCTCTGTCAAATAAATAAATAAATTCTTTAAAAAAAAAAACAAAAACACCGCTAGGGTCTTCTCTGTGTTTTAGGAAATAATCTCTGTGTTGCTGGAATATTCTGAGCTGGATATATTTAGCACGTGGCGCATTTATATTTAGTGCTTTGGACTCCTCAGAAGACTTTCAGTTTTGTTGATTTCACGTTCTGGCGAGGATGCTGGAGGGGCGCGGCGCATTAGCGTGTTCCTTACCGAGCTGAAGCTGTCAGGAGCAGAGGTGCCCTGCTCCTCCCGTGTTCAGTGCTACTCGTGCAGAGCCAGAACCCTTGTCTCCTGCCTGGCAGCGAGACGTTGGCTTCAGATCTTCTTTTAGCTTTGTGACTTTCTGGGTACTTAACCTCTGGGCCCCAAACCCTCAATTTAAAGATGGGGTTAATAAAAAATACCTAAGATAGCCAGGAAGATAAAGCCGGTTCTAGCTATTTCCTAGAGCGCTGTGTGCAAGTTCAGCATTTACGTGCAATTTAGTTGAGATCAGGTGCTCTGGGGAAGCTGCTCCTGTTCTGATAGGATCTCGGCTGGTGTGGTTCCTTTTCAAAACAAGGGAAGTTTTTTGGCGATTAGAAAAGCATTTCTATCAGATGGTCTCGAATTGACTCACATCTCTTTCACACATAAACATGCACAGGCCTAGAAATAAAATCTGCCCAGGAAATGTCTGGATACTTTCCATCGAGAAGTTCTGTGACATTTGTACATCTGAGGTATGCTGCTGTTGTGTTCAGTGTGACCAGCAGTGTTTCTTAACTTGCAGATTTCCCGCAGTTTCTTCCAGTGATTTTGAGTTTGTTTGTTGTGAGTTCCTTACAGTAAATCTGATGACAGTTAACGCCCGGAGGCCTTAGGAAATAAGGATTTAGCATCAGAATAATCACATTCTGCTGTTTCACTATTTCCGAGGTAGAAGAATGCTGTATTTGTAGAAGAACCGCCCAGCCAAAAAATGATACTAATTACTCAAGATTACGCCTGAATTGTTAAAAATGTCTTGACCACAAAATTATGCCCCCAAGTAAACGACATTTTTAATTTTAGAAATTTCCCAAGGGAACTGACAAATGTGTTCCCCCAGGTAACTGCCAGTCTTAGTGAGGTTAATGTCTGGAAACCAGGAAATGCATTGCTTAGTTCTGTGTGTATAATGCTAAGCTTAAACAAATGTCATGAATATTAACATTACCCTAAGTTTATTGTCTCTGTTTTACCCAACTTAACGATTGGGAGATTTGGGGCATAGTATGTAAATGATTAATACTACGCTTTGTAGATTAAGCTTCATTTGTATTGACATTCGTGTGTAGTATGAGTTCATACTCAGCTTGGTGAACATTGTAATTTAGAGCCATGACCTATTAGGGGTGGGATTTCTACTTATAAATGCGTTAATACTGCCTTGTTAACTTAAGGTACTCTGTTTGTTATACTGTAGTTGGCGAATCCTACGACATGGCCAGTTCTTGTTAGTTTTAAAGATTAGTTCTTGTCATGGCTGACTCATCCTTCTTAAAGTTAAAAAACAACTGGATGTCATTCAGGTAGTTTGGACTACAGGGTATGTATTCCATACAGAAACCTGTAAGCCTTCTGTTCTGTTAAAGTAGAAGTAGATAGGATCTGACATGTATGTAGAGGTATGTGTTAGGCAAAGTATAGAAAGCATCAGTTAGAATGTACATATTTCTTCTAGAGAAAAAGAAACGCCAAGTAAAATTTAGTATATCCCCATTAATTTATTCCAACCTTGGTCTTAGCCTCAGACTTGCATCAGAATGCCTCTTATTAACGTAACAAGAACTGCTTATCATTAAAATCTCATCTTGGCATTTGTTCTTCCATTAAAGCCCCTTTAAAACCGGCTTATCTTTTAGCAGCCTGGTCTCTTGCCCCAGCTAGAACTCCATTTTCAAGCTAATCTAAGGCAAAGTGTTAAATTGCTTTTCTTGAGCCCTTGATTATCTAACACAGTCTTAAGTCCTCTAAGCTTTCACTGAAAACATTCTATTAACTCAGAAACAACAGAAGAGAGACAAGTATCCTCAGGGTGAATGCGCAAAACAGTCAGATTCTCCGAAGAGGAGAGCATTCTTTGAGCAGTTTCTGGGGAGGAACTGCTTGCTAGCCAGGGTGGCTGCTGTGAGTGCCCCCGCACACGGAGCCATCTGCAGTATTCTAACCACTTCTGACAAAAGCCTTTCAGATTCACTTCATGGGTCTCAGTTCGCTTCCCAGGAGATGAACTTCTGGGTGGTTTGCCCATGAATTGTTCTAGTAAGTTTTTTTTTTTTTTTTTTAATAGACTTTATTTTTTAGAGCAGTTTTAGGTTCAGGGCAAAACTGAGCAGAAAGTACAGAGAATTCGCCACACCACAGTCTCCCCCGCTACGGCAGCAGACTGGTGCCTCTGATAGTCATTCGATGGACCCGTACTCATGCCCCGTAGTCACTGAAGATTCCTCGTTTCCATTACGGTTCCTTCTTGGTGTACATTCCAATAAGTCTTTTTTAAATTATAAATGTAATACATGCTCATTGTAGAGTAATGTAAATAATACCGTACGCTATAAACAAGAAAGTAAAAATCATCTGTGAACATTTTAGTGAACATTCTTCTAAGTCTCTGCTCCTCTGTTTTTCTTCTGTCTGTCCCCTACACTGGTGGGTACACCCACACCATATATAGACACTGCACGCCATTGAGATCAAACAGCTCATGTGGCTTTGTGACGGGCTTTTCTCTTTCGGTATGTAGTGGACACATCCATGTCAGATCGTTTCATCTCTGTCATTATTTCTTACGGCCCCCTAGAATTCCACTGCATTCCTTCCACTGTTGGACCTGTTGAACCTTTAAATAGTTCTAGTCTTTTCATGATATTACCAGTTGTTCTGAGTATGAAACTCACTGCTTTATACATGGCTCCTCACTTGTTTGGTTATCTTCTTAAGATAAATTTCTGGAAGTCTAATTCTTAAGTCCAAAGTTATGTACATTTTCATCTCTGGTGTATTTTGCTAATAGACCTCCAGAAGGATTCCACTAATTTACATAACCACCCAAAGTACATATTTTTCGCTAGCTTTTGAAAACCTAGTATTGTTAATCTTTTTTATAGTGTTCCCTCCCCCGTCCTGCCCCCAGCCTCATTCTTACAAATGAAAACTGATAGTTTTTTTTTTTTTTTAAGATTTTGTTTATTGATTTGATAGAGAGAGGTCAAGAGAGTAAGCACAAGCAGGGAGAACAGGCAGAGGGAGAAGCAGGCACCCTGCTGAGCAGGGAGCCCAATGTAGGACTCCATCCCAGGACCCTGGGATCATAACCTGAGCCAAAGGCAGGTGCTTAACCAACTGAGCCACCCACGTGTCCCGAAAACTGGTAGCTCCCTGGTTCTATTTGCATGACATTCATGTAGGCAACAACTTTTGAGTCGGGGCTGGCAGGAAGATGTAGAATTGTGTTTCAACCAAAATTGATGTTATTTCTGTATAATGAGAGGACTTTAATTGTCTGCCCCGTTAGCATTTGATGTTAGCCAGTGCATCCCCTCGTCTTTGCTAGCTCAGTGCTTCTAATTTCAGATTATTTCTAAGTTAAAAATGGAGGCAAGAAGAGAAAAGAGAGTAGAAAAGTCAGTCAGCTGATCCTGTAGAACGTTTTTTTCCAGAAAGTACTATTCAGCTCTTCTTTCCAGCTTCTAACCTGCACGAGGGTAGTACTAGAGAAGAAGCCCCGGGTCACATGGCCATGCAGCCTGCCACCTGTTCTTTACAGCCCTGCAGCTACACGTGGTTTTTACGTTTTTTAAACAAAAAAATCAAATGTTTCATGACACATGGAAACGATAGGAAACGGAGATGTCAGCTGATGAATCGAGTTGTATTAGGACGTAGCTGCACTCATTCACTTGCATGTTATCGATGGCTGCTGTGGCCCTGTGCTGGCAGAATTGACTCGTTCTGACAGGGACCGCGTAGCCTGCCGAGCCGAAAATATTTATTGCTGGTCGTTTACCAGGCTTGAGAGGCGCACCGATTTAATTTTTGAATCTGTATTTTAGGATTGCCCACAAGTTTGCTTATTGTAGTAAAATGTACCACCGCCCATTGGATTCCCTGTATTTCTCTTATTCTAGAATATTCAGAATATTTCAGATACAGTGATGTATTTAAATAGTTCTAAAAAGAAGCCTTTGGTTTTCTAAAGCAGTCTGAGCAGTGAAGTAGTTGGTGCTAAAGATCCATTTTCGTCCGTAGCCTCTAGGGAGTTATTTCCCTGGGGTGGCAGTTTTGGTTTGTTTTGTTTGTTTAATTAATTAATTAATTTGACAGAACAGACAGAGATCACAAGTAGGCAGTGAGGCAGGCGGAGAGAGAGGGGGAAGCGGCTTCTCACCAAACAGAGCCCGATGTGGGGCTCCATCCCAGGACCCCTGAGATCATGACCTGAGCTGAAGGCAGGGGCCCAACCCACTGAGCCACCCAGGTGCCCCGTGGGGTGGCAGTTTTAATGGTCCTTAACAAGCCCTCCAAGTATCTAATTCTATAGCTCCAGAATGACTGGAATGTGAACATACCAAGAAGAAGGTGTGGTGTTTTCCAGGTAGCAGTGTTAATAACTTATGAAGATGTAACTTTCATTAAATATTTTCACTGAAATGCTCATACACCAAGCGAGGCTGTCCTTTTCTTCTTTGTCTCATTTTTCAATAAGGATAGCAAGCTCCTCATAGGTTTGTTTTTTTTTTTTTAATATTTTATTTATTTGACAGAGAGAAATCACAACTAGGCAGAGAGGCAGGCAAAGAGAGAGGAGGAAGCAGGCTCTCCGTGGAGCAGAGAGCCCGACGCGGGGCTCGATCCCAGGACCCCAGGATCATGACCTGAGCTGAAGGCAGAGGCTTTAACCCACTGAGCCACCCAGGTGCCCCTCCTCATAGGTTTATTTGGCCCAAAATAAGACGTTTATGAAATTACTTGATAGAGATGAATATGGTTCAGTAAATATTAGTTGAACTTGAACATAAAAGAAAAACACTTGTATGATTTTATAGAGGACTCAAAACATTTGTAATATGTATTTATAGTTGAGTACTTTTAAAAAAGATGAAAACTGATAGTGGTTTTTTTTTAAAGATTTTATTTATTTATTTGATAGAGAGAGGTCAAGAGAGTAAGCACAGCCAGTCTTCATTTTTGCTTAGAATTTCTTTCCCTTCTAATGTTAGAGAGCATGGGCTGTATTTTGAACGAAAAACCTAGAATAACTGTGTGGGGGCGGAAATCCTGAAACTGGCTTCTGTAAGCTGAGTTGCTGTTTACTTACAGAGATGCTCTGCCTGTTGGGCTTGTAGGGATGTGAGCTTCCCCTCTCCCCCTTTACTCCTTTTGTTAGTCTTCACAAATGGTAGTAGATACTGTCTGTCTTCCAGGAACAGGCAGGGAAAGTGGGAAACGGTGTATAGATCAAAATATTGGAAATTCCAACAAGCTGGATCCCCAGAGAAATAAAGGTGGAGAGGAGCCTCAGGAGCGTGAGCCTCCAGGAGGGGTTTTGTCCCACCGTTAATAATGTGTTAGAGCTCTTTGAAGGGCAAGTCCAGAGAACAGCCAACAGAATGGCTTTATCCCTGTAGACTTGTAATTTTGGGGAGGCTGTTTGGATGCAGAAAAGACCTACCTCTGCACGAGAGTTGGTTCAGTATGAGGAGGCATCTTCAGTGCCCTGTCTTAATTCCTGGGAGTGATTTCTTTCAGAGTAAGTTGGTTACTCTAGTTGAGAGGTGATAAGGACCCCACAGGCCAGCAGCTGAGGATTTGAATGATGTACCTTTGCAGTAACTAAATGAGAAGTTTTTTGGTTTATGATTTTGAATTAGCACATGTAGAGTAGAACAAGTAAATGATCAGGAAGCTAAGTGAAAACTCTCACCTCCAACCCTTGAAGTCAGTGTGTTTAATAGTTTGGTTTGTTCTTTGCAAAACGTCCTTTATGTGTCAGGAGGCTTTAATTTTGATGCATTTTTAAACTGGAGTGTGTACTGAATTTTGATTTTTATGGCGATTTCAGAATGACTGGATTAAATTGAACGGAAGTTGAGTGACATGAAGATGATGTTTTGTTTGACAAAGAGTTAATATCCAGTCTGTGCTCGGTGGTTAAGGGCAGAAAGGAGGTCCGGTCTGGATAATGGAGGGAAGGTTAAGGATGGAAGGAAGGGTTTGGAAAGAGGAAAATTGAAATGGAGGCATAAATGAGGGGACCAGGTTTGAATCTTGGCTCAGACTTTCAGTGACTTTAGTAATCTAGTAAAATTACCAACCTTCCCTGGTGTCTTATTTTATTTTATTTATTTATTTATTTTTTTTTTAAAGATTTTTTATTTACTTATTTGACAGAGAGAGATCACAAGTAGGCAGAGAGGCAGGCAGAGAGGCAGGCAGAGAGGCAGGCAGAGAGAGAGGGAAGCAGGCTTGCTGCTGAGCAGAGAGCCCGATGCGGGACTCGATCCCAGGACCCTGAGATCATGACCTGAGCCGAAGGCAGCGGCTTTAACCACTGAGCCACCCAGGCGCCCCTTAAAAAAGGGACTTAGTAATTTAAAAAAGGGTTCTTGCAAAGGTTAAATAAATAAAAGAACACATTAAGCATCTAGCCCTGTGCTTGAGGTGGACGCATTCCTCCTCCTTGAGTTCTTCTTCTCCAAGTGGGGAATTTCCAGCTGAAGGTTAATGTGTAAAAATTGTCTGCATATACATAATCAGGTACCTCTGCTTTGTTAAAAGGGACTGTTTTATAGATTGAGTCAGGAAAAGTTATTGATTATATGAAAATATTTTTTGGTCATTATAAAGATTTAGGAAATAGATTTGTTGCATATCATTTGTTGAGTCTGAGCTAGAGTGGGAGTTTTACCTGCCTTTGCATTATCTTTGTGGGAAAGGAAAGGATTCTGGTTGGTTCTCCTGGTACTGCAGCGCTTTCGAGGTCTCGTACTGGTAGTTAACACCCAGCAGAGCTCGGGCACATCTCAATGTTTAGGTTTTGTGTGTCAGGCACTGAAGTGAATTCCGATTGGGAACCAAGGTTTGGACCAGCTGAAGTAGAAATTGTATAAAAACACGTTTTCATCCCTGTTCCTAATTACAAGGTTAGATTCTCAATAAAAATGAGAAAGCTATGTACTTAAAAAAAAACGTGTGTGATGATGATGCCGGCAGGAGGAGGAGTGTCTGCAGGCCTCGGCTTCCTTCAGTCACGCTGGGGCTTTCATGCGGGAGACGGACTTGCTCTCCCCATCCACATCCATTTTTACTTAGAGATTATACTAAGTCGGTGGAGGAAAGGCAGGAAATTCAGCTAAGCAGGAGAAAGAAAGTAAGATGATGGGTAATCCCACTTCTCAGAGAAAACCATTACTAATGGGTTCATGTATTTAGAATCAGGTAATTTTTCTCTTCATGTAGTCCTATGTTTAATTTTTTTTTTTTTTTTTAAGATTTATTTATCTGTTTGAAGGAGAGAGAGAGCACAAGCAAGGGGAAAGGAAGAAGCAGACTCCTTGCTGAGCTGGGAGCCTGCCGTGGGACTCAGTTGCAGGACCTGGAGATCATGACATGAGCTGAAGAACCGTCTGAGCCACCCAGATGCCCCTGTATTCTTATGTTTGAAACAGAGATGGTGGGGGCACTTGGGTGGCTCAGTGGGTTAAGCATTTGCCTTCGGCTCAGGTCATGATCTTGGGGTCCTGGGATCGAGCTCCACGTCTGGCTCCCTGCTCTCCCTCTGCCCCTCCTGCTCATGGTTTCTCTCTCTTAAATAAATAAAATCTTTAAAAAAAACCCAAAAAGACAAAAATGGTATCATCTTAAACTATACTTTCTTTAAGTGGCTTTATTCGGTCGTCAGTAGTATTCTGTCTTTTATACCAATAAAAATCTTCCTCCAGCTTTTCGTTGCCTTTGTTTTCTTCCAATTGTAGAAATAATGTGTGGTCATTGGAAAAATTCTTATGGGCTATAGAAATATGTAACAAAATAAAAGATTCCACATAAACCAACTAATTGTTTACACAAAAGTAGTTTTTAATGTCTGTTTAGTATTTGTGCATGGATTATCATCCTGAGCTAATCCATTGTGTTTTCTACTTGGCAATTAATGGGAAACAGTCTGTATTAAAAAAGTTGTTCTTTTTTTTTTTTTTAGGTTTTTTTGTTTTTAAAGGTTTTATTTATTTATTTGTCAGAGAGCGCGCGAGAGCACACAAGCAGAGGGAATGGCAGGCAGAGGCAGAGGGAGAAGCAGGCTCCCCGCCGAGCTAAGAGCCCCATGTGGGTCTTCATCCCAGAACCCTGGGATCATGACCTGAGCCAAAGGCAGCGGCTTAACCGACTGAGCCACCCACGTGTCCCATACACTGTTGTTCTTGTACATATATCTTAGTATGATTGCCAATTATGTCATGAGAATAAATTCCTATAAGTGTATATGCTAGCTAAAGTGTGTGTACATTTAAATTTTTTTTTTTTTGTTATGGACTACTAAATTCCATCCAAAAAATGATAACCAAGTTATTCTCTGATCATCATTGTGTGGGAGGATGTTTGCTTTCTAATCTTCTTTTTTTTCCCCTCTTAAATCTTTTTTTTACCAGTTTGATAGGTAAAAATTATTTAATTTGAAGTTATTTTTTGACTATTATATTTCTAGTTTAGTTTAATGAACTAGTTTAATTAATGTAAACTAATTAAGCTAATTAAATTTAATTAATTTTAACTAATTAAAGGTAAGTATAATTTTTTTCATGAGGTTTTGGTCATGTGTGTTCCTTTGTGAATTATTTCTGTGCATTTAAAAAATTGAGGTATTCATCTTTTTCTGTGAAATAAATGTTTTAGTTTAATATGACTTAACTAATGTTTTCATCCATTTTGGAACAGAAGAAACCATACATAAATAAGGAATTCACACAAACGGACCAGCAGAGGTCTGTGTTGACCTGGGGGCCAGGAAATTTGGGCACAGGTGGTATTGTCATCCTCAGGTCTGTGGGCAGACTTGGTGTCTCTCCCCAGCTGCCTTCTTTGACTATGTGGGGTTTTCCAGCACCATCTCTGTTCGACCTGTTGATTTCTGGATCTGTGTCAGTTTGTCAGTGGGGGGGAGTGAGTAGGACTGTGCCATCCACTGTGATAAATCGAAACAATACTTTTGATCCCCAAGCTAATAAAAAGTAACAGTGACAGACTGCAAAGTACAGTTACTTCCTTTCCCTTCTCCTGTCATTGGCAGACATGACAGATGTCTTTTAAAGATTTTTTTTGAGCTTTTATATTTGAGTTTATTCTTCATTTAACTTTTAAAACACTACTATAGTTGAATATTAAAACAAAAACAATAGCAAGTAGTGAGCTATGATTTTAGTCCTTCACTCACTCACTACCGCACATAAAATGCCAGCAGTGTTATTCACTGGCCCCAGTAAGAGTCTGACACTGAGCACCACCCCTGGGATGATGGTCATCATCCTCATAAGCTTCCCCATTGTAATGGCGCCATCTTTCCTGATTTGGATCAAAGTCCACCAGTTCTACCTGGTCCATTTCATCAGTCTCTTCTACTTCCTTCCTCTCAGGTAGGAGTTTTTCCAGCAAAGAGAGTTTATCAGGAGACAGCCATTCTCAGGAAAGTTTACCTTAAATTCGATGATGAGGCGACCCTTCTCATATGGTCTACGATAAATTGGCATGCCTTCATTTAGCACACACTTGATATCTCCATGCTTGACAGTTTGACCTGGATGAGAGGTCATGACGATGGTTCGGTTGTCAAGAGTAGATTTTGGCTTTTGAAAACCGCACAGTGCTTCAACCAGCTGTATGTCCATACACATGAAAAGGTCTTCTCCTCGCCGGGTAAAAACAGCGTGGTCCTTCTGATCTAAAACAATGATAATATCTCCTGGTTCCAGTCCTGGTTCTTGGTCTCCTTCACCATGGAATGTTATCTTCTGGCCATCTTTCATGCCTTTGTCAATATGAACTTCTAGAATCTTCTTCTCTCGAACTATCTTCCTTCCATTGCAGCTTTTACATCTATCTTTCGGACTGATCCGTTCCCCATGGCCCTGGCACTCCATGCACACAGACTGAATTTGCTGAGCCATGCCAGGTCCTATCTGATGAATTCTTATTTGCATTCCAGTACCTCGGCGATTGGGACAACACTCAACTGCTCCTTTCTTACCACCTGGGCCTTCACATTTATCGCAAATCACATTCTTTTGCAGCGCTAGTTTTCTTGTTGCACCATCATATAAATCTTCTAAGGTTACTGAGAGCTGATGCACAACATTTTTACCTCTCCTTTCTCTCCGCATTCTTCCTCCTCCTCCAAAAAACATATCAAAGATGTCCATGGGGGAGCCAAAACCACCACCAGCTCCACCTTCTTTAATTGCCTGTTCACCTCCTTTGTCATATAATTCCCTTTTCTTTGCATCAGAGAGCACTTCATAAGCTTGAGAAATCTGTTTAAACTTCTCTCCTTCATTTGGATTCTTATCAGGGTGGTACTTCAAGGCCAGTTTCCTGTAGGCCTTTTTCAGTTCTTCTTGGGTGGCATTGCGTTTGACCCCCAAAACATCATAGTAAGTGGTTTCTTTCACCATTTTCTACAGCCGGTGAGAGGGCCGAGGCTGATGTGGGGGAGCGGGAAGGAGCGCGTTGCTGGGCGCAGCTCGGGTAGCCGTCGCTCCTCCGCGTCTCACCAAGCGTTCTGGAAAGTTCCTCGTCTTTTAAAGATTTTAAAGTAAAGCCCCCTTGCATTGTAAAAAAACAAAAAACAACAACAAAAAACTTTGTTTTTTGTTTTTTGTATTTTGATGCTTTTGTTTTTGTTTTGTTTTTTGTATTTTGATGTTTTTGTTTTTGTATTTTGATGCTGTTTCTCTCTCTTTGGAATATGCCATTTGGGGACTTCCCTTTCTCTGAAGGGAGGGGTGTGTGTGTGCATGCACGTGTGTGTGTGTGTGTGTGTGTGAGCAATTTGGAAAGGGATCTAATGTGACACGGATAACTTTTCTTTAGCGTGGTGCAGGTAGGTGTTCAGTAGAGAGCCAATTTCTGAATAAACTCAGGCAACAAAGGATAGTGAAAATACTCTCCTTGGCATGGCACCTGTCACCTAGCCGGTGGTCCTTACCTGATGGCAGTGATACATTCATATTAACAACATCCTTTTACCCTTTCCGTACTTAACTCTTTGAGAGCCCTACGCAATGCCAGGCTCCGGTCAGATCTCGGGAGTGCTCCAGTGAGCGAAAAGGCTGACGTGACTTTTTTTCATGGAGTTAATGCTCTGGTGTGGAGATGCAGTCACTAAATAAAAGAAGGAAGGAAGGAGATGATCTCATACTGTAAAAAAGTGTAAACGCTATGAAGAAAAATAAATCGGGGATATGGCTGGGGGTTGATGGGAAGAGAAGGATTTGTGGTTTTAACTGGGATGGTCGAGGGAGGTACTGTTAAGTATGGTCCGGGTCAGACAGATTTGGTTTAAGTAAGTGGGTCATTTCAGGAAAGTCCAGTTGAACTTGTGATCCTCATTTTCCCAATGTTTAAAAAAAAAAAAGATAATAAATGACCCTGCTACATCGGGTTAAATGAGATGATAACGGAAAACGCCTGACATCTGACTCCCACCAGGAAAGGAGAATGGTTCGTACCCAGGGAGGGGAGTGCCGCCCCTGCTAGACGCAGGCTGGGATACACAGGCATGCTCCAAAGGGCTGGGAGTGAAGAGTGAGCGCTTTGTTCCAGAGGGAAAGCTGCGGTCACGAAGAGTGTGTCATGTGGGCAGGGGAGGGAAGAAGAAATGAGTGGGTGGGGGGGTTGTGGCAGTGTACGTGGAGGGAAGGAAGGGGAGCACTGAGAGTCCTTTCCTCCTCAAGAGAAAGTAAGAGAAAGTAAGTAAGCTTTATTTTTGACAGGTCTGTTAGCAGTTGGTCCTGTGGTTCTATTTCGGTGCCTAATTCAGTGTTTTACAGTCTAGTTTGGGGGAAGTAAAGTGCGCGCGCGCGCACACACACACGCAGAGTATATATGTGTATATTAAAGCATGCATATATATGAGATTGTATATATATGTGTATGTGTGTATACAAAGATAGAAGTTAGAAATAGTTTCTAAATAGATTTTCTGTAAAATGAGGGAATGAGAAGTGCGGGAAGCATGGCAAGGGCGGGCGGGGACATTGACTGAGAGTGGATGAGTAGGTTTGATCCGAGTCCTGGAAGAGGGGTCGTATTACTGGTCTCCTCTTTGGAAGAGCCCCGATACTTCCTGGAGTATGTTCCCTAGTGCCAGAGTCCTAACAGATGATTAGGTAGAGAAGGTTTGGGGGGGGGGTCAGCTAAGGCATTGTGTGCCGTCATCCCTGTGGAGGTTCACACTGCACGTTCACTCACTGAAGCAAAGGGACCCGCTGAACCATATAGTCCGGCAGGACGGGGCCCCCACATTCAACCCGCAGAACAACCCAGAACACTCAGTGGACTTGGGTGCTGCTGGAAGCTCACTCTCTTTACATGTTATATTTAGGGAATAGAGGTCTCACTTGTCTTCGTGTGCACATAGTATTTGCAGAGCCCCGAGAGTTCATTACACATATTTGCTGCTGTTGTTGACGTTTAGGAGAAAAAAATGACTCCAGCCCAGACAGAGAAGTGACTTAATGAGGATTACCAGTTTTGGATCTCCGTTTTCATCTTTTCTTTTTCTTTTCTCCGTTGCTTGTTTTGTTTCTGTGAAATGTTTTTGTAGAATATTGTGTATCTTGAAGAATTGTTTTGAAAGTTGAAAATGGAAACATTTAAAAGACCCTCCTGTTTTAACAGCGGTGTTTCCTCCCTTCCTCCCCCAAGGTATATTACCCAAATCTGGGATGGATGTGCATTGACGCCACCGACCCAGAGAAGGGGAACTGGCTGCGGTATGTGAATTGGGCTTGCTCCGGAGAAGAGCAGAATTTATTTCCGCTGGAAATCAACAGGGCCATTTATTACAAAACTTTGAAGGTAAGAGTGTTGGAGCTGGTCTGCTGTGAGTTACTCTGTGTGCATTTTTGTGACGGACAGTAATGACTCTGCCAGCCTTGAAAGGATTTATGTCTGCAAGTGGTTCATCAACACATGGCAAGGTCTTTGTTTCAAATATATAGTTGCCACTGCTTTGTGTGTACCAAAGCATGAAGATTGGGTTAAGTAATTACATGCTGTATCTTTATAGATACTGATGAGTTAAGCGTGTGGCAGCCACTTCCCTCCTCCTAAGCTACAAATGCACCAGCAACTGTCCGACTGGCAGATGTATCCCAGCGTAGGAGACCCATCGCTGGCTGCGGGGCTTCTGTGTTAACTGAAAACACATTCTTGGTCTTCAGTGTCAGTAACTGGGGATTAGCTTTTCATTTCCCCAGATTTTATTCAGAATGGAAGTTCAACAGAACGGGTTTCTTCTTTTTGCCAAGTTTTGGTCTGGGGACATTAATCGGTGAGATGAAAAGAAGAGGAAAGTCATCTTCTAGAGTCTGTGGTGAGGTTGGAGGTCACTGGGTGCGTGCAGGGCAGTTGGCATGAGGCAGCGTTGAGTGGTGCTGCATTCCTGCAACAAGCAAGTCCTTGGCTCTGTCCCTGTCCTCGTGTCCTCCGAGAAGGTGACTCTGCACTGATCCTGCATGGGAATGTTCTCTAAAGAATAGGTACATTTACTAAAATTGCTGCTTTCCGAGTTTCTGTTTATTTACTTCCATTTAAGAATGTCCTAGACTGGGGGACAGTCCATGGAGACACATGATGAGCAAGCCTTGAAGACAGTGGTCAGCTTTGTAGCATGGTGATTTTTACCCATGTGGTAGCGCTCGGACTTCTGGAGGTTCAGTTAACACAGAGCAGTTTGGTTTTCCTTTGCTGTCTTTTTCCTGTCATCGCTAGCCGGTTGGACTGCCTTGTATTTCATACACACCCAAGTTCTTGCTCTTAGATCCTCTGGGAAGTATTTTTTTTTTTTTTTTTTTTTTTTTTGGTGGTATCTTCTCATGTAAAACATCTACTCCCTTCCTTCTCATTTTCTTTCTTCTAGATCGTGAGAGCACCATCTCCTCGTCCTTCCTTCTCATTTTCTTTCTTCTAGATCGTGAGAGCACCATCTCCTCGTCCTTCCTTCTCATTTTCTTTCTTCTAGATCGTGAGAGCACCATCTCCTCGTCCTTCCTTCTCATTTTCTTTCTTCTAGATTGTGAGAGCACCATCTCCTAGTAGGTGTGACTGTGCAGTGCTAGTATACGGCAGTTTGAGACTGGATTCAGAACCTGATTCAAGAATTCATTCATTGCTTCTCAAACTGATTTAAAGGGAGAAGTACCGCTGGTTAAACTGGCGAGGCAGAGTACTGATGGGGTGACATGGCAGGGAGGGGCCAAGTGGGAGAGGGGAGGGGGTCAAGGGAGTGGAAATGAGGGTCCAAGGGAGAGCAAGCCCAGGGTGATACTCAGACGCTTTGCATTTCCTTCATCAGACTTCCAGTTAAAACAGGTTCATCTCTGGTAGCAACTCTGAGAAACACCGAGAATGGGGAGAGGATAGGGTTCGGGAGAGTGAGCTCTGAAGCCAGACTGCCAGATTAAATCTGGGCTTGCTTTTTGACCCAAGGCAAGTCACTGGGACTTTACTAGCTGTGTAACCATAGGCAAGTCACCTTTCTGTGCCTTCGTTCCCTTATTTGTAACATACAGATAATTACAGTTTTGACCTCATAGGGTCACTGTGATGGGTGCATAGGTCAGTAGAGGTAGCGCGCTAGTGCGTCATAAGGCTCAATGCCAGCTGTTATTTTTGGTGAGCTGGGGCAGTCCAGTGGTTCGGAGTGGGGACTCTGGAGCAGATTGCCTTGTGAGCGAATTCTGGCTTCTGGATGTGTGACTAGGAGAAGTTACTTAACCTCTCTTAGTTTTCTCATCTGTAAAAAATGGTGGTAATGTACAGTTAATACAGTTGTTGTGAAGGTTCGATAAGCCTCTAGTTGTCAGGTTCTGTGATTCCTAGCCTAACCCGAGTACTCCCAAGTGTTAGCCAGTTGTACCATTGCTATTCTTTTTACCTGTCTTTGTCTGAAATAACATAGTTCTGTCTTTGCAGATGTTTCCCAGTCCTGACCTTTGATGTTTGCTCACGTACGCACAAGACCTTTCAGATTCCCTGCTAGTGATTATCTCACTATAATCTTCTAGATTAAGCTTTCTGTGGGTTAGGTTTTGTAAATAAATTACACGTGATGTTCCTTTGGGCTCTGTATAGCCTTCTCAACTATCACCCAGATAATTAGGAAATCTCCACACTGGCCTTGTTAAAAACTATTTTAAATTCCCAAAAGTTCGATGTTAGCCTGCCATCCGTTCATTCATCTCTTCATTAGTTTGATAAATACTTATTGAGAGTCTGCTGTGAACCAAGTACTTCTATTGCAGTGAGCAGAACAGACAAGGTCTTTGGTCTCCTGGAACTTCAATTTATGGGTAATATACAATGAATAAAATTATAATTTTACAAAATTACATAATTTTACATCTATCCCCTGGGAAGACAAGACATATAAACCCCGTCCTTCCTGCCCTGCTAGCATGGGAAGGAGCGTCATAGAAAGATCCCTGCAGGAAGGGCAGTCTAGGAAGAGGGGCCCGGTGGAAGCAAAAGCCTTAAAGCAGGAATAAGTTAATTTTTTTTATTTTTTATTTTTTTAAGGAATAAAAAAAAAATGCCAGTGTGTCTGGTGCAAGGAGAGGAATGGTAGATGAGGCTGGTGAGGTGGCTAGGAGTCAGATCTGGTGGGGCCTCGTGGCCCACAGGGAGAAAGATGAATTTCAGTCTGGAGTTCACCTGTTTGAGAGCTGAGGGTCTAACCCCGTGACTCGGAAGAGTTCATGCTGGCGAGTGGACTGTAGGTGGCTGAGCACTGACGTGTTTTGCGTGTTCTTGTAATTCTAGAGTAGTTCTCTTATTTTGACCTAGTATCAGGAATATTTATTGGAACCCTTGCCTCTTCCTAATTGGTCTGGTAAAATTTCAAGTTGATATTTACTGATATTTAGATAAGAGAGGACACTTGGTTCTGTAAGCCTGTCAGAACTCACAGGAAAAGTTGAAAGATCTTGAAGTCCTCTTGTTGTTGTTTTGTTGAACATCACAATACAGTACATAAAAAAGAGGTTGTTTAGTCTTAAACTTTATTTTTTAAGATGTGTGTTTATATTCCCTGTGTTGAAGGACATAATTTTTCTTTTCTGAAATTTGACTTACAAAATCTCAAACGGGCTAAGCAGTGCAGAAGAAAAAACAATGTAGTACTGAAGCAAACAAGCACTGATTAAAAAATATATATATTATTTTCCTCTTCATAAAGGTCTGTTAGTCGTGTCACTGTTTTACTATGAAGTGGGGAAGTGATTAGCTCTGTAATACAGTGATCATCTCAGCTGCTAGCACTTTGGAAGGTGTTTAGTAGCTAATAAATCAGGTTGCTCTTAACCTAGCTGTTCCTTAGCTATTTCGAGATGTTATATTATTGGGCACCTGTGTGGCTCAGTTCGTGAGGCGTCTGCTTTGGCTTGGGTTGTGATCCCAGGGTCGGTGCATCGGGCTCCTGGCCCAGTGGGGAGTCTGCTTCTCCCTCTCCTTTTGCCCCTCCCCCGACTTGTTCTCGCTCTATCTCAAACAAATAAACTCTTAAGAAAAAAAGAAATGTTACATTAAATTTAAGAACAGATCCTGTTGTTTTTATATTGTGTTTTGCAACCACAAAGGCGTACCCTCCTAAGTAAAAGAGTTTGTGCTGATACTTATCTTCAGCAGTTGCTAGTGCAGTGAGTACTCTGCAGAAGATTGCACTGGAATGAACGGGGAAGCGTCAAGCTCTGAGTCTGGGAGGTATGTTCAGAATGTCCAGTGGGTGTCTTTGTGTTAACCCAAAATGCTCTTTGGGCTAGGGACATACTGGGAATACATATTTCCTCTCTCCTTCCCGTGTTTCTTTTTTACTTTGGTTTTATTGAAGACATCACTTATTTCTGTGAATGCCAATCATTTCAAATGTTACAGGATACCACCATTCCATAAATATGTGACTTATAACAAAAAGAGAAGCAGAGTATACATTTGCAACTAGAAATAGTTTATTTAAATAATTAGCTCATCAGATTGCCAAAAGATACCTGTAATAGCTATTTCAACTTATGAAAAGTTACATATTAGATTTAGTTTTTTGGTTTAGGTGTAACTGATTCAAGAAGGGAAGTAAGAGTACACTGGTTTAAAGATAAGAAAATGGCACATTTTAGTCATCTGTGGGGAGGGGGAGCAAAGGAAACAATAGCTTGTTCTTTTAAAGAATTTAGACTATCTTAAAATTTGGACTACATAAACTGAGTTCTATAGAGAATGAAACAAAATAAAGTCTACTTTCAAGGGCTTTATTTAGACGAGAAGGTATGTTAAAATGAGGAATTACTCTGTTTCTAAACTGGCATCTTAGGTAGAGTTCACCTGCATCCAAAACCGAGGGCTTCCTCTTCCATAATCCTAGTACAGTGATCAAAATCAGGGCGCTAACACCGGCGCAGTATTTCATTAGCTCATCTATACACCTCATTCACATTTTGTCAGGTGTTCAGCCGTGTCCTTAGAGGAAGAGAAAGTTCAGTTGCATTGTTGTAATGTCTTACCAGTCTCTTTAGTGTGGACAGTCCGTCAGTCTTTCTCCTGTATGGCCTTTCAGTTTTGAGAGAACTGGTCAGTTACTTGGTAGAATGTCCAGCAGTTTGGGTTGTACATATGTTTCATCATGATTAAGTTACGGTCATGCATTTGGGGTGGAGAACTCCAGAAGTGATGATAATCTTTCCTGTGCATTGTATCAGGAGGCACGAGGTGTTGATTTATCTCATTCTAAGGATACTGTTTTTAACCTTTGTAATTCATGTTTTATGGGGAGATGTTTTGAGACCATGCTAATACTCTGTTACACCCAAAACTTATTCCTACTAGTTGTAGCATCTGTTGAGGAATCAGTTATTACTGCTATGATTACCAGGGGGTGGTTTTCTAATTCCATAATTTGTTTTTCTTTGGTTAGTTGGGATCTACTTTAAGGAAGAGCTTTTTCCTTTTTATTTATTTACTTGTTCATTCATTACATTTATATCAGAACGAGCTGAGGGATTCTTATTTTATTCGCTGGGTTTTATGTGCAGTTTTACTTGTGTTGTTACCCCTGGGACGTTTTGAACAGATGAGTCACTGTGAGAGAAGCCAATGAGCCGTGTCCTTAAATTCTGCTTAGGAATGTGATCGTCCCACTCGGTTGTCTTCTTCTTTAGGCTCTCCTAGGTGGAATCAGCGTGGTGGCGGTCCATGTCCTCACCACTCCTGGCTCTTTCGGAGTTAATGTTTTAGGAGATTGTTCCCTGTGTGGTATTTTTAGGCACTTCCTTCTGCATTTAAAAGTTGTCCGGTACAGAGGGCAGGGCAGTGGGTTCTCCTTGGACCCGAGCAGGCTGGCGGCAGTGCCCGAGCGCAGAGTGCGGGACCTGCCTCTTCTCCCGGCGTTCCCGTGGTGTCAGCAGCGGTGCGTGTACAAATGTGCAGTGACTTCCAGGTCCCGCCTGCCGCACTCGCTCTTGGCATCCGAAACGGACGCGGCTTTCAACACTTCTCCTTCCCAGCCGCCGGCTTCTCTTACCTTACGCTTTCCGTTTCTCCTGAGCCTAGATTTCGGGGGCAAAATGGTTGCGTGTCTTATTTTCCTTCTGCGTGGGCAGTCGTGAGGCTTCCAACAGTGAGATTCGGTGAGGTGGGGCCCTTCGGAGTTGACGGCGGAGCCGCAGGTCCGCCCGCTTGGTCCGCGGGAGAGGAGGCGGGCCGGGAAGTGAGGTCCTCCCTCCAGCAGAGGGTCCCTGCCCGGGGCGGCCCAGCCCCGCGGCCGCCAAGGGTTAAGGAGCCCTTCCTGCCGGGCTGGCCTGGCTCGCCGCCCCAGCTGGCAGCGCCGCCCCCGCCCCGCCCCGCCCCGCCCCGCCAACAACCGCCGCTCTGATTGGCCCGGCGCCTGTCTCTTCTGTCCCCGCAGCCAATCGCGCCGGGCGAGGAGCTCCTGGTCTGGTACAATGGGGAAGACAACCCCGAGATAGCAGCTGCGATTGAGGAAGAGCGAGCCAGCGCCCGGAGCAAGCGGAGCTCCCCGAAAAGCAGGAAAGGTAGGCGCCCGCGCCGCCCCGGCTCCCCCGCCGCCGCCTCTGCCGGGCTGGACGCGGGCCGGACGCGGGCCGGGCGGCGCCCGCGGCTCTCGGTGACCTTCCCCGGCCCGGCCCGGCCCCGGCCCGCGATCCCGGCCCCCGGGCCCCCCTCCCCCCGGGCGGCTGCTGAATCACGGCCGGACGCCGCGCTCGGGCTCTTGGCTAACTTGGGGCCGCGGAGTCGGGCGCGCGAAAGTGAGCGGACCGAGCGCCGGGAGGCCCGACCGAGGGCGACTTGTCACTTGGCTCGGAACCTCGGAACAGCGCGCTCCGGGTGGGAGCGGCGGCCGGTCTCTCCGGAGCTTTGCGCGCCCGGTATGTTCTCGGCTTTTTGTGCTGTTCGCCCGCGAGCGCGTCCGGAGAGGGTTGCGAGGGTGACAGTTCCAGGTCCGCAGATTCGGCGGCCTCGGGGCCGGCCGCGAGCGCGGGGCAGGGCCGGACGCCGTCGCGTTGCCCCGGGCCGCCGCCCCGGGCCGCGCCGGGCCCTGCCCCTCCTCTGGGCGCGGGGCCGGGCCGGGACAGGCCCCGCCACTCCTCCGGCTCTGCTCCGCGCCCGGCCGGGCCGCGCTGCGCGCGATTGCAACACTCGGGGTGGGCGAAGGTCTGAGCGCGCCGGACCTTCTCGAAATTAGGCCAGGAACAAAATGGAAGTTGAAGAGTGCTCTTGGGTCACTCTTCACTCCTCTCCTGCAGCTTTACTTTGTTTTACGGTGGTTTCGAACAAAAGATAAAGCGTAGTCACACTTAAAAAGGGGAGGGGATAATTTCTGGGTAGGAAAATAGTTTGGTTGGATGTATCCTATTTCCAGCTGGCATTCGGACACGTTGGGATTTTTTTTTTTTTTTTTAATAATTTTAATGTGAGTTCGTGAATCTTTCACAGAGCCCAGTTTGAATATATGCCAAGGCACGGTATGGTAGTTTCTTAGTCCTGTAAATCCTTTTTTGTTCGTTTGGGGGTTTTTTGCCGGCCTTAGGTCTTACGTAAATTTTTGTAGTCATCAGAACTTCGGGGTCCGTCCTTCACTCAGAACATTGCCACGTGAGTTGTGGAGATCACTGTAAATAAAATCATAAGGTAAAGTTGATTTTGGAGGAATGCAAAAAGAATGTTTTAGGCAAGAAGTCAATTGTGGTTTTTTTCCATTACATATTCTTTGTATTTCACAGTGTAATGTGAATACAAGTAACTCATTCAAGAGAAAGTTAGTGGTGTCTTTTCCTAAATACATGTGTTCTGTTTATCGAATGTTACTTCACTGTTAGTTTTAGGCCATTAAATGCTTTGCTCCTGCATCAGATGATCTGGGTCTAGAAAATTCCCAAGTGTTTGTTCTGCTACTGTAATTATTAAGATTTTTGTTGTTTTTAGGCTTAGTACATAATTGTTGGCAAAGCGTTTACATATTTCAGTTTGTTCCTTTATTTAGTGTTTGTTTGTAAGTAATGCCACCAGTCTCTCCAGGTAAGTTGTGATTTGTTTGCAGGGGTGGGAGTTGTGGTGGGGGGAAGGGGAGATCTTTACTCTGCTACTAAGTATAATTAATGATATGTTTAAATATATTCATAGCTTCCTAGCAGCTTCTCTCAGGTTTTTCTCTGTTCAGCATATTTTGGTGTGCACATTTAGAACATTTCATCACTTTGCTTTTTTTTATTGATCTCTAAATTTTTTTTCCTGCTCATTTCATTGGATGTGGAGAAAAAAATGGAAAATAAACTTTGTGTTGTTAGTGATACATGAATCTACACATTTACATTTTTATAAACCTGCCTGGATTGCTGGGTTTTTACATTGAATTAAGTAGTTCATATTATCCTGTTATTATTTTTGTATTTACTCTGTGGGAAGCATATAATCCACTGAGTCTTAGGTTTTAATGAAACCATTTGGATGAAGCTCACTCTGGGAACTTAATAGTCTGTTTTGAACAACTTACTGGTAAAGAGTCCTGAAGTTGAGCGAGTTTAAATAATGAGTCAGACCTTCTTTGCTTTCAAATTAAATCCTCGGTGAAAGCTAATTTATAGCTTGCAAAGACCTGAAACGGAGAACTTTTTATTATAACTTGGTTCTGTTTAGGTCTTATGTGTGACCTCAGACATTTAAATATTTTTTCGGGTGGTGATATCAGAGAGTAAATCAACACAAGTTTCATTCAGTGGCATGTTAGCTTAGGCATTCTGAAAGCCAGATGTTGAAGACATGCAGCTGACAGGTAGACTGGACAGTGGACTCAGCTTCATTTTGGTTCTGAGGCAGGCAGAGAGGAACAAAGGGCCGAATTCTTCAGAGTTCTGGGCCGCGGCTCCTTTGCAGGACAGCTGCTCTGCCTACAGCTGGGCCTTGCATGTGGCGCCTTTCAGAATTCATCCCCTCATGAGATCATGAGGCGTGTTCTGGGCAGTCAGAAGCCCCACTTCCTTTACAAAGTGGCCTCTTCTCTCTCTGTCTCTCTCACTCTTTCATTCATTCCGTTCCTGTTTAAGTTCCTGCCGCGTGCTAGGCACTCTGCAAGGTTGAACAGTGCGGTGGTGAGCAGAAAAAAAAGCAGTGACTCTTGTCGTGTCCCCTGGAGTCCAGTTGGGGAGACTGACATTAAATCAGGAAGTTCCTGATCCGCACCTTGGTGGTTGGCATGGAATAGGCCTTCAGTGTATGTTGGCTGATTTGCAAACAAAACCCCACACAAACCTTGTAACGAAGGAAGAGAACACAGTGCCTTGAGCACAGAGTCCATATTGTCGCTGACCAGGGAGCATGCAGTTTTGCCATGGGCCAGAGATGTGCATACTTGAGGTGTTTCAGACGAGAATTTTGAATTCTCAGCTTTGTGATTCATCCTAACTTCTTACATGTCTGAGCAGCCCGTCATGAGATGGAGCATAAGAATTTCTTGGAGGGGACGGCAGGTAGAGAAGAAGGGAGGGTTTCTTAGTGTCTGATGCTCTGGTTACTTTAATTTGCTCCACAGTAAGGTTGTGATTGGAGAAGTAACATAGAAAGGCCATAGTTAGAAGAATTTGCCGTCTTCTTGATTTGTGTCCTGTTTGTTACTGTGAGAAAATAAGAGATCGAACTTGCTTGTTAGCAGTAAATAATGATTATTGGCAAAAGTTCTTTTAAAACACAGACTGTAATGGCAAATTTGATATTTCCCTGCTGTCTCCTGGCCACAGAAGAGCCTTACCTGAAGTTCTTTCATCCTCAAAAACCAGTAGTGGCTCATATACATGGACTTAGTGGAAGGAAAATGTAGAACACGGGATTCTTGGGTTTCTACCAGGTGTGTGACTGGGGAAGTCACATCACCTTTCTGGGGGACAGTTTCCATAACTTTAAAAACCGGTGTTTTAACATGGGATGGTCTCTGTACTGCCTGGCCTCATGGGGTTGCTGTCAAGAGCAAATGAGATAATAAAAGAGAGTAGTTAGCGCAGTGTGCGGGTCCACAGGGACCTGGTGACAGTAAGGGCCACCGAAGGAGTGCGGCTGACAGTTTGTCTCTTGCAGAGGAACTCTGAGTTTGTGACTCATTTAATCAGTCGGTATTTACGGAGCATTTCTGTAGGCCCAGGCCATCAGTGGGCCTCGCCACTCTGCTTTTCCATGGCAGAGTCTCGCCCTTTGCCAGTTCACCCTGATTTTTGGCCTACTTCTAACCTATTGACTTTTCTGTTCACAGCAAACTAGAGAGTGGAATTATTTATAGCAGCAGTTTTTAGAGCCGATAGCTGGCCAGTGAGGAAGCGGTTTATGACAAAACTGGCAGTGGAGTGTGGAGAGTGTGTCGCTCCTCAGCTTCCATGAGGGGCTTAAATGATCCTTTATTAGAAATTGTAAGTACGGACGCCTGGGTGGCTCGGTTGGTTGAGCGGCTGCCTTCGGCTCAGGTCGTGATCCCTGCGTCCTGGGATCGAGTCCCACATCGGGCTCCTTGCTGAGCAGGGAGCCTGCTTCTCCCTCTGTCTCTGCCTGCCACTCTGTCTGCCTGTGCGCGCTCTCGCTCTCTCTCTGACAAATAAATAAAATCTTTAAAAAAAAGAAGAAGAAGAAGAAAACTGTAAGTGGTCCCTGAGAATGCCGCCTAGATTCTAGTATCTGTCGAGTTGACTTGTAGTCATCACAGACGTTAAATTAGTCAGCTTAAAGAGGAAATGTTTCATTAGTCTCTGTAATCAGAGTCATTCAAATTAAAAATCGTGGTGCCGTGAAGAACACCTACGTTTTCGGTGGTTGCATATGTTTGAGATGCTTTCTCCTCCAAAGATGACAGAGTGTATACACACCTGCAGTCAAGTGAGGGAGGTAAGCGATCCTTGTGCAAAATCATTTGGTCTGAGGCAGTTTGAGGGAAGGAAGTAAGCACTGACCTGCTTGTGTGGGCGACAAGGACCCCTGTTGCCCCAAGAAGAAGGGAGGTCGGCTGGGCGCGCTGAAGGTGGAGAGGAGCTGGGAGGACGTGCACAGGAGCCATATGGGACTGTCAGAGCAAAGTGGCGAATGTCCGGAAGGTCTCTCCTCTGCCTTATGTGACAGGCGGTTGCTGTGTCTGTGTCGGGACAGTGTGGTAGATGCTGAAGTTACCGCAGAGAACTGGGATGACCAAGGTCCCTGCTCTCACGTAAGGTACCGTTCTGGAGAGCGGGGGATGGCCAGCTAGTCGAGGAACGGTGGGACTGTTGGAACGTTAGGTGTGTGAGCTCGAGGGGCCGGGGTGAGACATGGCGGGACCCTGGATGGGTAGCCAGGGATGGCCTTTCAGAGGCTGTGACATAAAGGACACAGGTGGGCCCCGTCCAGTTCAGCTCCAGGAAGAGGGACCGATTTGGATGTTCGGTCAGCAGTTTGGGGCAGCAGTCGGGGTGGAGGCATGGAGGGGCCACCTAGAAACCCACACAAGTGTTTTTGCATCTTTTTTTTTTTTTAAGATTTTATTTATTTATTTGACAGAGATCACAAGTAGGCAGAGAGGCAGGCAGAGAGAGAGGAGGAAGCAGGCTCCCCATCGAGCAGAGAGCCCGATGCGGGGCCTCATCCCAGGAACCTGGGATCATGACCCAAGCTGAAGGCAGAGGCTTCAACCCACTGAGCCACCCAGGCACCCCAGTGTTTTTGCATCTTGAAACTCCATTCTCCAAGTGCATGTATGGACCCCTTTTCTCCCAGGCATTGCTCTCGGTGGCTGGATTGGTAGGGAAGGTGAACGAGATGAGTAAAACATTCAGGGAGGAGCCTGTCACCCTTCTTAATGTAGCTCAGTGCAGGTCAGGCTCCCTAGGTGTTCTGGTTATGTGTGTTTGGGGTCCAGGGTTGGGGGGGGTGGTAGCCAGGATCCCCTTGGGAGAGGACATGATGCTGCATTGTAGGGACAGCAGAGCACAGTGGAGAGGACTCCTGCAAAGGATGCTGAGGAGGGGAAGAAGGAAGGACCTTTTGTGAGTTGGGGAAGGAAAAACTTGGAAGGACATGGGAGGTCACAGGCCACTGCTGGACAGCAGGTAGGAAGCAGGTGTAGCAGGAGGCTCCGATGGCGGCGCAGGGAGTCCTTGGGGGCAGAGGCATGCGGGTCAGGAGCCCTGAGCAGTGCTGGGCTCTCTGCTTTGGCCGAATATTCCTGTGTAGTCTCTGCCGCCTCCAGATGAGGAGATGGGCCCTTAGCCAGCTTGGCTGACCTGTCCAGACTCACTGCCGATGGGTGTCAGAGTCAGAACTTGAACCCTGGTTTTCTGTGCCTCTGCTTCTACAGGATATACTGCTTTTCATCCGCTTGTCCACGGGGTGGGCAACGGCAGCAGACGGGACAACACTGGTTCCTTTTAAAGTAACATTTGAAGGTGCCCGTGATAAAAGCTGAGAACAGGGGTGCTTTGGTGGTGTTTGCTGTCCTGGTCTCCCCTAGCAGCCCTCCCTTAGTGGCCGACGGCTCTTTTAAGGCTCCCTGGCCAAAGCTGAATGGCACAGGCCTGACTGAATGGCGAAGCCTGGCTGTGATGCCCGAGGGTGATGGCACATGGGCCCTGAACCTTCCGGGTATCTGGTTGGCAGGTCCGTGCCCACTTCCTTGTAGGGCGCTCCTTGGTAGCCCCTTCACAGGTGCTGGTGCAGGGTGTGGGGCAGTGGGAGGTGGTGATGTTCCCCTGGAAATGTGGTCCCAGCGTTAACCTGTCATGTTGGACCCAAGAGAGCAGTGTCCTGGCTGATCCCCACTGTAGCTCTCACTTCCTTCTAGCTGAGTGATGCCTGTGCTGAGCGTAGGGTCCCATCTCTGATGGGTGCCTGCCACATGGATCCATGCTGCTGTTATGTGGGCCTGTTTTTAAAAGCTTGAGACAGCTTCGATATTTTTTCGACAGTAAGAACCAGTGGAGTTTTTTTGTTTTTTTGTTTTTTTAATTTCTAATTTTATACTTCTGCTGCTACTGACTCGCTCCAAATTTAGGTAAGAAATTGGTGAGTAGCTGTGCCTTTTTTTTCTTTTTAAGATTTTATTTATTTATTTGAGAGAATGAGAGAGAGCATGAGAGGGGAAAGGTCAGAGGAAGAAGCAGACTCCTCACTGAGCAGGGAGCCGGAAGTGGGACTCGATCCTGGGACTCCAAGATCATGACCTGAGCTGAAGGCAGTTGCCTAAGCAGCTCAGACACCTAGGCGCCCCAGTAGTTGTGCCTTTGATGTTTGCTGTGTATAACTTGTTCATAGGGAAGTTGTGTGGATTAACTAAAAATTTTCAAAGCATTTTGCACATTTTTCAACTGTAGTTCAGTGGATGAACTTAGAAAAAAATCCCAGTACATGTCACAAGTAGGCTGTTACTCTGTTTCTCCTGTCCATACGTAGATTGGAAGGTAGGACTTGGCCTAATGCAGAAAATAGGTTTGATCATGATTAAATTTTCTAAAAGGAAAAAGGAAACGAGACCCTTAATGTGAGTTCAAACTGGTTTATTTGATTTTTTAAAAATTTGGTTATAATTTGAAAATAAAAAACAAAAACAAAACTCAATTTTCTGTGCTTTCCCTAAATTGGAGTACTAGGTTCTTTTTCAGAATTACGGATTAATTGCCTTTGAAACTCAGTGAGTGCTTCCTTTCCCTAGGCAGTTTCCTGTTCTGGTTTACAGAGGGGCTTCTATACGCACGAACTTAGCAGAATTACAGAAAGGAGTGTTGTCTTGTATTAGAAGTTGCCTGTGAAGAAGCGAGGGGTAGGGTGAGGGCCTCAAGGGCGTGGTGTGGGGGGTTCTGCACACAGCCTGCGGGTTCTGCACACAGCCTGTGGCTGAGGGAAATGCAGGCCGTTGGCCGTCACAGGTAGGCCCTCCTGGCTGTGGCGGCCCTTGCGTGACCTGTTCCTGTTGTACCTGCTGCCAAGGACAGTTCTAAAGTTTGGATTTGATTAATGTTAATAATCTGGTTGACGTAGTTCAGGGACTCTGAATGGCACGGAGAAGCAAGAGTTCTTGGAAAGCTTGCTGTTGTTTCTCCAAGTGAAAAGGGTGAACCCTGAAAGTAGCCGGTTTTCTTTATTCGCACTCCCATTAAACCAGTGTCCGACAGTCTGGGAGGTCCTGGTCTGAGTCATTGCTTATAGTGGGCTTTGATAGGGACGTCTCTGGTGATCTGACACTTCTTTGCACATCCTGTCCTTACGCGATGGATCACAGCTTTCTGTTGATGGCGGGGTGACAGCAGTGGTCAGCGGTCAGGGAGTCGCATGTGTGCCTGGCATTGTGCTTGGTTCCCCACACAGCACTGCCCAAGGCCCTGCCGGTGGCGCTGCCAGGTCGCGAGGCTGTGGCTGCTCCTGTATAGTTGAGGGCTCGGGGGCTCCGGGGGTTATGCGGGTGGCCCAGGTTCACCTGGCTCCGCCTTGCCTGAATCTAGTTTTTTTTCATAATGTTTCTGAGTAGGACAGTCATACTGAATAAGTAGCAGTGTTTTATAAGGCTTTACTAATTAGCCGAGATGAATGTTCGCTACTCACTGACGAATTGCCCACTTTAATCCTAAATAATAAGGCAGTGTGATTAAGTGAAGCCTTTGGTATTAGAAAGCTCACTTATGCTGAGAACTAATGCCTTCAGTTATTCTTGCCTTGGGGGTTTATGGATTGAATAGATTTATTGTATTCCTTTGAGCGCCTCAAATAAACAGTTCTAAAAAAAAAAATAGATTACATTTTTGTCCCTTGTTAGCCGTGGTCTGTTAAGTGTTTTTTCAATGGCATTTGAAATCAGTTGGGACACCTGTAAGAACAGAGTGAGACATTGCCTTGGTCTAAGTCCCTCTGCGGTGCGGGCAGGTTGGGGGTGGCGGGGGTGGGGGACTCTTCCAGGACCAGGGAACTCCAGATTTCAAGAAGATGCTGATGTTCCGCTTTCTTCTCCGCACCACAGTTCTTGTGTTGGGAGTGACTGGCTATTGCAGTGAATACAGTGTGATTTTGAAAGTTTTCTTAAGCTGAATGTTAGGGAGATCATGAGTGTGTTGTTTTTTTTTTTTTTTTTTAAGATTTTATTTATTTATTTGACAGAAATCACAAGAGAGGCAGGCAGAGAGAGAGGAAGGGAAGCAGGCTCTCCACTGAGCAGAGAGCCAGATGCGGGACTTGATCCCAGGACCCTGAGATCATGACCTGAGCTGAAGGCAGCGGCTTAACCCACTGAGCCACCCAGACGCCCCCATGAGTGTGTTTTAATTGACATACAGTCCAAGAGTGCAGTGTGGGAGCTCGGGGGTAAGTGCAGTGCTGATATGTTGTAGAGTTAAATCATGCTTGTTACTTTCTTTCACTCTTAAGATGTGACACCGATGAAAAGTAGGGATTTTGTCTGTTGGGTTTTTTTGTTTGTTTGTTTCTTGGTCAAAGTGTTTGTTTGGGGGGTGGCTTTTTATCTTTTATTTGTTCCTTTAAGGGGAACTCATTTGAACTGTTGGAAGCAACGCTTGAGGTTTTGTCTGCTCTTAAAGCTGTTCCTGTTCTAGTGGCTTGACTCATTCAGGAGGAAAAGCGTGAAAAGAAACCAGGAGGAAGGAGCTGCCCTAACCTGCCTTTGTGCTCTAGTGAATTTTCCTCCTGAGGGGCAGAGGTTGATTTCTTAATTGTATTTACCAGCTCTAGAGTCTTTGGAATATGTAAAAAGTTCTGAAACTTTTTTGAAACTTCCTGAATTTGTAACAAAACGTAAGATGGCCTTTTCTACCTGAAACTTTTAATAAGAGTTTTTTACTCAGTTTTTCCGTGTAGATTTGGTCTTTAACTTAGGTCGTTAACGCCCCACCCCCATGCCTCAAACACAGGCAGACTGGACAGAACCTCTGCCTCGTAATCTGTGCTTTTCATTTTTTCCACAAGCAATTTCCTTTCTGTTCTGTCCTTTCCGCTAGAAATTAGGCGGTAGCTTTGTTTTAAAAGGTTAAAACTTGACACATATATTAAGAAGAAAAAGTTTAGAGGGATTATGGGTAAGAGACAAAATTCTCAGCATTCTGAACCCTCTGCTGTACCAATGTCCTCTTCCCATTTTTGTGGTTATGACCCTGAAATTTAGAAATATTTTTTGATGGGAATTTTCACACTAAGCTCGTACATGTATAGTTATTTTAAGTATTATGTATCAATACATTTTAAATGCATATTTTAATATACACAATACATTTTAAAATACAGTCTCTGAATAGTTTCAGAAGCTAGAGACTTATCCTAATGATAAAATAACGATATTGTATGCGTGTGATATATAAAAATACCAGTTTCTAAAATAAGATTATGACATTGAAAATCCTTGTTAATTTGATACTTGGAAAACTTTTCCATTTATATGTTCTTATTAATTTAATCAGTATCTGAATGACCCAAACCTAATTTCATCCTTAATAAATTAACTGTATGTTACCAGTTATGTGTAGTTGCAGAGAATTATCTTTGCTTTGGTTGAAAAGAAAACCAGTAAGTTCCCACTTAGGCTACCCCCCCCCATTAAAGCTGTGGGTGATCAACAGTCTTTCCCCTTGTATTTCTAATCCGTCCTAATGGGGCAGTCTTTTGTAGGTTTCCTGAGACCTCACATGCCACAAAAATGAAGACAAACTGGTTTGTTCACCCCTATTTAGAACCCCAAAACCAGTCATGTGCCGTGTTTGAAGTTGCGATACAGTTTAGAATGGGCAACCCTGGAAATTCCTGTGCCTTTTTTTTTTTATATTAGTTTTTTCTACTGTTTGGCTTCTTAGCTTCAGTTTTCATTCTCTTGCCAGTTGGAGGGGTAGAATGTGCCTTTCTGGTTCCGTTTTTTTTTTGTTACCATAAGAGATTTTTAGACCCTGTTTCTCTCTGTAATCACGTGACTGCTGGTGTTAGGCAGGGTGTCTGAGGCTCCTTGGGAGGAGCCTGGGGTTCCACCTCCCCCTCCTGCCTTGCGTACCTTCTGTGAGCAGATGGATGTCAGCGTCCGCACAGACCCAAGCCCGAAGCCTCACATTCCTCTCTCCTGGGTTCAGGCTGCTGGCAGCGCGGTGCTGGCCTTTCACACACACAACGCTCTCCTCCTGCACTTCCACGTTACGGACTGTAGTTCCTGTAGGATTGACAGTGGCGTTGAAGTTACAGTTTCCCTCTCTGGCATTGCAGACAAATAACCGAAAGGGATAGTTAGATACAGTCTCGGTCTTGGCTGGATTGGTGAACAGGGGCTTAAAATCCCAAGTTCGCTTAAGTAGTCTGATTAGCGGCTGAATATCTACCGCCGCAGGAAGTTCTCTTCCTCGTGTGTGATCGTGTTTTGGATAACAAGATCAAATTCAGGTGGTAAGCTTGATATTTATAGTTCTGATTCCATCAAAATTACAAATTCAAGAATTCAGAATGTAAAATGTAAATTGCTGCCTGTGGGCCAAGATAAATCCAATTTGTGGTTGCACGGGAGTGTAGAAAACGTTAAATCAAGTAGTGATGCTGCACTCACGCTCTTCCCGGCCCTCTTCAGTTTTAGAGAGGCAGGAGCCCCTCAGTCTCGCGGGCAGTCGGCAGAAAGGGCACAGAACAGAGTTGGTAAGCTTTGTTTTCTCGGTGAACGATTCTTGTGCTCCCTCCAACTTCCAGTTTCCAGCTGAAGTCGTGAGTACATGCCTGAGCTCCATTATTGCTTCTCTGATCCTTACGACTTGATGACTACTTTGCACATGGATAACCTGTTTAAAGTGAGCCTGAGCGCTGTGTGTCTGTGGGGAGGAGAGAAGGGAAAAACTGCTGACCCAGCCATACCTCTGAGTCCTGAGTCCTCCTGAGTCCTGAGTCACCATCGGAGATGTCCGATGTGTGGACTTAATTGTGGCATGCCAGAACATGGCCTTGGAATTAGGAGGCCGGGTTCATATCCCAGCTCCACCAGTTAATAGCATTATGACTTTGGACAGGTTACTCCACATGTTCTGCTCTTCAGTTTACCTGTCTATAAAATGGGGATAAGATTTCCTTTGCAGGGTTGCTGTGAGCATCAAGCGAGAGCCTTGTAGGAATATGCCTGGCACACTGAACCTTGGTCCGTCCCATTTTAATGGGTGGGCACTGGCAAAATTAGCTCTGTGGTAATTCTGTCCATCCTTCGGTTTGTCGTGGCCCTTCTGGAAAAAATAAAGGAATAGTTGCAGCATTTTCGATACGGCTTTCTGAAATCCGTATGTTTTGGTTTGGCGACACAAAGTGAATTAAGTAGATTGAAAATCAGGTAAGAGTTAAGAGGGTCTGTGGATTTGCAACTGGACACATCATGGCATTCGAGAACTCCTCATGGGCTAGAGACCTGCTTCTCTCTTAACAGCTCTCTTTCCTGGTTACTCAAACTAGTACTCCTGTGGTTACATGGATTGTTGGATAAGATAACTCCTGCAGTTTGATTTATTGTATGTGCCTGGGCAGAAGTAAACATTTTTGACTGTTTGTTGCCCAAATGAAGGGTTTGCTGTTTTCGTGCTCTTTCTTACTTCTGTGTGGTCCGGACCACTCATGACTCCTGTACTGTTGTAACCAAATTTTGTGTGGTTGACATTCTGGGTGGATTTTGGGTATGTTTTCTTAGACTTTAAATGATCAGACAGCCCCGACAGTAACTGTGTGGGAGCAGTTTCCTGGCGCACGTGACCGATGAGGAAATCTGTCATTTTGTGTCTTTCTGGATGTGCAGTCAGGAAAAAACAAGAATGTGGAAGAGCCGTTTTCTTACAGGTGACCAGGGAAGCTGACGGCAGCAGTTTTAAGGAAACAAGTGTCCTGATTTTCTGTGCGGCATTTCTTTTGAGCAGTCTAAGGAGTGGGGTCTTTCTCAGGGCTCACACAGGTATACATACCCCTCAGTATGCATGTTTCCATGAATTTAGAGCTGGACTCTGTGATGATGCAGAGGTCCATGAGCCTCCAAGTGTGGTTATCTCTGACTGCCAGGGGAGAGGGGCCTTAAGTGTTGGCTGATTTTAAAAGGGTCTAGGGTTTCTTTCCCAAAAGATTAAGAACCATTGAGTGAACTGTTAATGTATAGACAGTTGGTTAAAAGCAATAAAATCAGTAGATTGCAGATTTAAAAAACTGAAACGTAGTCACAGCTTCTGTTCGAGCATTACTTTATATTGATAGATGCGTTAGTGAGTGTTTGAAGCACTGAAGTAAACTTCTGTCCTCAGCTGGACTTGAACCTTTCCATAGTGATATCTGGGTGGGATCGTGTGAATCACTGGAGAGCAAATGAACAGAACAAATGGATGAATTCAGAATTGTTAGTGGAAGCAGAATGTCACTGTCTTCATAAGAAGGAACATACGCCGACAATTGAGACTTGTAGACGTGGGGTTTCTGTAATTTGTTTGGTAGAATCTACTGTGGGTGATCCTTACAATTGATTGCATCGATGGAGTCTTTGTCAGGCGCTGTGCAAAGTTCTGTTTCTTCATTATCTGATTTACTCCTGATGACAGTACCAGGTAGTTGTCACTAGTGTATTTTATAGTTGGTTCCTGTCTGCCTTGATCAGGATTACTTCTACTTAGATCATGGCCCAAAGTGGCGCTATATAGTTTGTTTTGTGAATTTCAGTTTTTGTGGGTTTGTGCCCTTCAAGAATCTATTTTATTCCGAGTACCACTCCCAACACACTGGGGAGGGGTAGGAGAGCCCATTCCAGAGTCTTGTTTAAGTTGGGGTATCCTCTTTGCAGGAAAGATGTATGACTTTGGGGGCACAGGAACCTTTTGGGAGCAGATGAAATGGGTGGCTGGTGTGAGAGGGAGACCTGTCTCCAGCCTCAGGCACCAGCCTAGGGAGGCAACTGTTGAAAATCCTAGTCCTTGGTGAGCCTTCGCTCCCAGGCTTCCTCTGTTCTTTGAGGGGTTTTATTTTATCCCTGTGTTGGTGAAAGAGAGAAGCATCAACTCAGGAGAATGTGGCATAATCCTGGGAGACCAGCACTGAGAAGATTTCGTGTTTCAGAAAGGCTGCCATGTCAGTGCTTGGGGTTCCGTGGCTTCCACGCCTAAGCAGGGCCCCGGCTGCGCATGCGTCCTCGCTTTACCTAGCTGGCTGCAGGTTTACTTCATCCCCTCCCCTGTCTCTTACTGCCCCTTCCCTCCCTCTCCGACTTCCCTGGCCTTCCCTCTTCCTGCTTTCTTCCTCCCTCTTTCACTTCCCTCCCTCATTTTTATTTTTAATGAGATTCACATTGTCTTGAACATCTTTTCCATTCAGCATTTGCTTTTTATTGACATTAGGTAGGGCCTTTCTGCAAAGGGACTTGCTTTTCGCAAATTTGGATATGACTTCAATTTTAAGTTCCTTTGGAGCAGACATCTTTGTAGTTATTTACATATATAATTTTCCCTGTAGCTCGCAACAAACTGTCTTGTAGATTATAAGCATCCAAGAAAAATCAAAATACTTCTGCTTCACCATGGTTCCAGAAACTTAGTATTTAGAAGGAAAAATTCTAATCTTGCAAGAATTGAGCTTGAGCTAAATTTGAACAGTAATCTGATACAGGCTGATGCGTCTGAGTGTGAGATGTAATGTTAAATAGACTAGTTACAACTAGTAGGATTTAGTTTTTAGGTTCAGATCTTAAAAGAAAAGGATCTCCAGTATAAATGTAATGTGCAACTTAAAAAATAATTACCTTATGAGAACACATTCTAATTCCTTCTCTGCTTGAATCTGAAAGACAGCATTTTGAGTTATCAGAGTGGGCAAATTTGTGCTGGTCTGTGCACGTGTGTAAACATCCAGAGGTCCAAGTCCTTCCTGGTGGAGCGGCGATGTGTCCATCACAGGCTCGGGTAGAGGTATGTCTGCAGGTGTGGAGGCTGGAAGACAGTTGAGGTCTTGAAAAGAAGAGAACGAGATTGCTTAGCAGTAGTGACGAATAGCCTTAAGAATGATGCCGGAACAAGTGTTCCATGGTAGATCCAAGTGATGAGTAGCTTAGTATCTCTGTAGATTGTTTTATTTTTATAACCTGTTTCTTAAGCCTCTGTCAAACATGGAATATTGATTTCACATTTTTAGGAGAAGCAAAATAAAAGCCAGGAAACAGTACTCTCAAGATTATCACAGTTGACTGCCTGCCAGCACACTGACCCTTCGCTTACACCTGGGAGGCACTCAACATGGTTATTTAAATTAGATTTTTGATTTAAATAATGAGGGATAAAATAACTGAGTGCAGTGACACAAGAAAAAGAACACAAGGTGTGTGGCTGCTCAAAAGGAGGAGGGAAATTAACTTTTGGTTTGAAGTCCCATGGTGCATGGGGAATGAGTTGAAGACGACCTGCCAGAAGGTTAGCCGCGATGATTTGAGTCGTGAGCAGTGTCGGCTGCTCAGTAATGTCTCTTCTGACTATTTTACACTCTCTTTCAGTGTGTGTCTGTTGTGAATTTTGATGTTTTTTTTCCTGGACACTTAGACTTGGTATTCAGGTGGGAGGTAGAAGAGAAGCTCCTCAGTACTTTCTGCTATGTAGGCAACATAGACCACTGAGACCTTTTCCTAATGGTACTGTTATAAAATTGCATATGTTAATCTCAGCCAATAGTGGCCATTTTCAGTTGGCTCATTAATTTTGCCTTTGTTAGGTGTTCCTTTCAAAAATAACGTATTCATTTGTTTTTTGCATACTGTAACCAAATGTTCATCTAGAAAAATGAGAAAATACGAACACAAACAGGTATCCTACCTTCCTTAGTGATGAGGCTTGACCACTATTCCTCCGAGCATTTCTGTAAATCATTGCAGATAATGATTTAAAGTATTGTAATGGTGTCTTCTCTCAGATTTATATCTAGAATTCACTTCCTGAAAGTACTTTTAATCTAAATTTCACAGTTAATTCATCAGGATATAGTTCCGTAAAATTCATCGTAAATGACTTTCCTTTCAGCTGAGGATGAGGAATTCTCGAGGGTGTGGCTGTGTGCTCCCGTCTGGGGGTTGCCAGGCGCAGACCACACACCCCCTCCCTACGCAGCTTCAGTTCCTGTTTGGCCTCCAGGGACTGACTCTTGAACTGGAGTTAATGTAGTTGCCAACGCACGTTTTATATGCAGGGTTTTCCGGCTTGAGAAAATTTTTCCCCTGTAAAAGAAAAGCTACTGAAGATCCCTGAGAAGAACCAGAACCGTAGAAATTAAAATAATTATAAAGTAGAACAGGCTGGTAGCTTGTTTAAGTTTTAGAGGTATTTACTTACTTAGTCTCTAAAATCATTTTGTTCATGCCATAAGACTTTGAGGTTCCAAAGAATATAAGGAAATGTAATGGTTTCTCAATTTGAATTTATTCGAGTTTATTTGGGGAACCTTTTCTGGTATTTGGGATTATGCAGTCAAAGCCACTAAAAGCCTTTTTTAGAGAAACGAAAAGCTCCCTTCAGATGTGATCCTTGCTTTTCCTCCCATGAGCCTGGCATGTGGATGAGTTGCGGGCCAGACCCTCCACAGGGTGCAAAGCACCCCCCCAGCGCGAGGCAAGCATCCCAGGAATTTACGCCGGGATCTGCAGCGCTGAAAAATCCAGAACTTTTCCATTGTTTCTGTTGGAAGCAAAGCCTAGAGTCCTGTTTTAATACTATGAGCAACTTAAAACCGGAGAGGTTTTATTTTTACAGTTTGTATCCAGGATTATAGACAGCTCTCTTGGCGAGTCTAACTACAGAAAAGGGTTGAAATTATGCCCAAGCTGCTTAACAGAATATTTTTACTATCAGATACATTTTCAAGTTATTTTAAGTATAAAAGTTATTTTAAGTGTAAAGGAAGTGTGTAGCATATTACTTTCATGAAAACCAGTTACTGCCCGGCATCTTGCCGGTTCAAAGGGTTTCCTCCCAAACGCTGTGGAGAGCCGGGGCGAGGCTCCGAGGGGCTCGTCTTCCCCCAGTGTCACCTTGGGCAGCCGTAGCAGCCACTCTGACCGTCTGATGGACACGCCCCACCCTGTGTGCAGCTGGGCTGAGCTTTGCTGGAGCCTTTCTGGCCGTGGTTTCGGAGGCTCTGCTTTTGCCTCAGTCCTGCTAACCAGTTCCCCGCTTGTCCTCACCGTGACTTCTGCTGACTTCACACAGTCATTATCTTCTGGTTTTCTTTTTTAAGCGTACGTTAAAATTATCGAAATGGACTGTTAATTCCTTATGGAAGACTTATGGGCATATGTGTTTCCAGCTTCTTTCCTCTGTACTCACCAACACTAACTGTAGAACGTTAACCAACCCCAGATAGAAAACTGCTGGGGTCTGACTCTGTTCCCCTTTACCAGCCTCCACGGAACATCTCGGTCATCATCCTTTCAGCCATGACTTTGCTATCATCCATCAATGCCCTTCCTCACTACCTGGTCTGTTAGAGATTGTGTGTGTGTGTGTGTGTGTGTGTGTGTGTGTGTGTGTTAATACTGTGAAGAAGTCATTTAACATGAACTTTATGCTTTTTAACATTTTCTTACTTATTTTTTTAAGTTCGCGCCCAGCCCGGGGCTTGAACTCACAACCCTGAGTTCGAGAGTCAAGTGCCTTACCGACTGAGCCAGCCAGGCCTACTGAACTTTATGCTTTTCTACCAGCCAAGCCTTTCACTTTGCCTGTGGAACTTGGACTGTGCTCTGAAGCTGGTGTTCTGAGTGCTGCTGGCAGGGCCTTGCCAGCCTGCTGTCAAGAAGGCTCCATCCTTGTCTTTCACAAACTTGAAAAGCTCTATACTGACTTTATGTTTTTATGATAAATTTCTCAAACTTGCCTGCAATGCAGATGGCGCCATTAATTATCTTTCATAAGGGTGAAAGAATTAGGGCCCAGAAAGTGTCACTCACAGCAAGGCCTCTAGAACACGGTGGACGAACAGTGAATCGGATGGGAGTAAAAGTCCTGGTTTCGCTGCCAACTTGCTGTGAGAATTTAGGCAACTCCTGTAATGAACTAAAGCTTCAGGAGGAATGTTGGTGGAGTTTGGGGAGCAGATAAGGCCACCTTCGAGGCTCCTCCTGCTTCAAATCTTAGGTTCTTCTCTTTTCCCTTTTAACAGCCCATTATTCCCCCGTCCCATGTCTTCTGTTCTCTAAGATGTGTGCCCTCAGCTCAGCCTTTTTAAATCCTTGTATGAAAGCCTTCAGTCTTCAGATTTCCTAGGAGGGACCCTCTTGGCTGAGGCCAGGGAGAAGAGGAAAACCCTGTGAAGGAATGCTCACAAAAGGAGATGTCACAAGGCTGGGGAGAGGAATCTTAGGAATGTCAGACCCGTGAAACCCTCCGAAGCAGAGGGGAAACCTGAGGCAAATGAAGCCTAAGGAATTGTGGGGTTTTGTAATCACAACATCAGAGGTAACCATGCAAAGTGGGGGCTCCAGTGGAGGCGAGTAGATGGAGGCACATGGCCAAGGTGAAGGGCTCGGTGAGATGCAGGGCCCTGGAGGCGGCAGGCACAGCCCATCCTTAGGGGAGTCCTTCAGGGGTTCCTCTGGGGGAGTCTGGAGGCTCCTGTTCAGGGCAGCCCATGTTCTTGCTGACCTTTCATGGTAAGTGCTCAGAGATGGGGCCTCACCTGGTATGGAATCAGCTGTGGATGTGAGTAAGATGGTGAGCTCCCGAGCCCTGCTTCTGTGCCCCAGTACTGAATTCTGATGTTGTACCTAGGAGCTGGGTAGCTCCCCAGTGAGGAGGCAGTGCATGCAGAGTTACATAGGGTTCTAAATTTAGTTCACTTAAATCACGAAGTGCATGAGCCTTCACTGTTGTGATGAATTTTTAATGGAACTTGAACACGCCTTCCAGAATTGGGTGTTTTTTCTGAAGCCTGCAGATTTTAAGTGAAACATTATTCTCTAGAATTTGCTAGTGTTTGACCAGTTTTATTAGACTACTAGAACACAGTCCAGACCTAGGTTAAACTATTTATGTGATGCTTTAGGCAATTTTGATTTTGCAACTTGCATGCCAGACACCAGAGGTATAATGCTAGACATTATCTTTTTAAAGAGTAGTCATTATGACTGTTGACTTCTCTACATGGTAGCTATTTCACTAGAAACCCCAGTGTTACTGATACTGTTTAATGGTGAATCATATTTGCTTAGGTCGAGGTTCTGTGCTATTGACTGATGAGTGTTTCTGGCATCAGATAAAATTGAAATGGAAAAAAAAAATCTGCACTCCTGTTGATTCTTGTGCCTTTTCTATAAATAGCAGTGGATGTCTCTGTCACTTTTCCTTTCATTTGTCTTTGAAACCAAGTGAGATAGTGCATAGAGAGTGCTTTGTAGGGGCGCCTGGGTGGCTCGGTCAGTTGTGTGTCTGACTCTTGGTTTCAGCTCAGGTCATGATCTCAGGGTTGTGGGATTGAGCCTCAAGTGGGGCCCCATGCTCAGCAAGGAGTCTGCTTGGGTTTCTCTTTCTCTCTCTGTCCACTCCTCTCCTGCTCATGTACATGCTCTCTCTCTAATAAATAAAATCTTTTTTAAAAAAGTGCTTTATACAGCATATGATGTTTTTATTATGTCATTACTGGTCTTAAGAAACGTAGTAACAAGAACACTTTCAGCCTCATCATCCTTGCAGGTGCGTTCTGGCTCTAGAGCTGATTTAGTTGCGTGACCTTGGGCACGCAAGAGACCTTGGGTCTCTGCAGGATGAGAGGTGCAGATGGGGCCTTCGGCGGAGCGGGGTCAGAGCGTCTGTTTTGCAGCGGGGATGTGGCGCGGGCCTGAGAGTAAGTATACCGAGCGGGCCCTCCTGTCGGCGGCTGAGAACACAATTACAGATTGATTTCTTTATTTTTATCTGCGTGTGTGTGTGTGTGTGTGTACACGCACGTGAGAACCCTGATGCAGTAGGTGACTGCTCTTTTCCTTCTGCTTCATTCAGTTTCCTTCATAACTGTGTATCTTCTCCTTACACGCACGAAGTTTGTCCTGTCCTCCATTGTGATCTGTCGGCGTGTCCATTTCACTTTCCTTGTGTTTCATTCCTGTATCTTTCTTGTTTAGACCAAGTGGAGCGCGCAGCTGGCAGTAGCTTCTATGTAGGACCCTTCAGGACCCCGATGGTAAGTGCACACGTGTGCTTACCAGGCTCCCAGTGGGCTCTGCCGGACCCGTTCCCGAGGCCCTTCCCGCCTCACAGACACCAAGAAGTCCCCGTGCCCTTGTGTAAGCGTCCTTAGCGGTGGTTTTGGTTACAGGCTTATTTTTGTTTTCTCTTTAAGTTTGATTACAAATAGAACAGAAACCAAAGTACCAGGAAAAGAAATTTACTTACTTAAGGAAATGTAGCAGGTTCCCCCACCTGTTACAGCAGTATTTGGCTTTTTGAGTGACACCAAGCATGCTTAAGTGTGAGTCGGGACACCTGGGCCCTAATTTCTGTTCTCTCAGTAGGCTGGTTAGCTGGTCCCTCTGGGGCCCTGGCCTTCATTTTTCTCTCAGAAGAGCCGGTAGGGCAGGTGGTTTTGATAGCCCCTTCATCTCTGGTCTGCAGTCCTAATGGGAAGTAACTCAGGTGTCAGATGGTTCGGATTACGATTGTATCATTTCATGTGTCTGGGAATCTCTGTCTCACGAACGAATGATAATTAGATTCATGATAGGCTCATTTCTATGGGAAATTAAGTCTGTCGGTGTTCACCAAAGATGCTCAGGAGTACATTTACTTGTTCTTTTCTTTAGTTTTTGCAAGTGGTTTATTAGTGGTATTCACATACTTTTAAAGTTCTTAAATGTATAGACTGCAGAGCCCCATTATGTCTTTGGTGACCTGTGTTGTATTGGTTCAGCCCGGTGGTTCTTAACCTGGGGAGACCTCCCACCCCCATCCCAGACATTGGCCATGTCTGGGGACTTTGGCTTGTCACAGTTAAAAGTGGGGGTGCTCCTGGCATGTGTGGGTGGAGGTCCGGGATGCTGCCGGGCGTCCTCCAGCGCGTGGGACAGCCCCCGAGGGAGGGTGTGATTCGCGGGATGCCCAGGCAGCCTGTGGCCCTCTCAGTAGGATGCACGTGTCCCTGCTTCAGGTGGTTTCTCTTCACAGGGCATCAAGCTTTCCTGGTCTTGTTTTTTAAAGAGGGTACCTGGGGGGCAGGCGGGGGGCACTTCTCACTGATTAGGTTTGGGGAGGCCAGAAACAGACATGGACATCAGCTAGCTGTTTTACTACTCTTTTAGGCCGGGAATGAAACTTAAAAGTGGTACTTTTGGTTTTTAGGTAGTTGTGTGATTTCAGTCTGAATATGTATTAGTGAGTGATATTATTAAGGTTGTGCTGTTGTATTACAAATCTAGGAACGTCGTGTATTTAATACTCTAGTTTACGTATAGGCCAGTTTTTTTGTATGACCTGCTAACCAGCTTTGTGTAGTGCTTGAGAGGCTGCAGAAAAATCTCTGAATTGATTTTTTAAGGGATTCTGTTACGATAAAGGACATCTGTTTTTCTGTTAAATTTCACCGTGTGACTTGTTTTAATGTCCCTAAGCTTCACGTGTACCAGGCAAAGTGTACACTGTACCTCTGCCTTTACTTACTCCAAAAACTCAGGCCTGTGCGAAGTAGAAAGTAGGAGGTAAGAAAGGGTCATTCCTTGGGCTCTTTGGGATATACAAGGTGTTACGTGATGTCTTAAAACATTTTCGTGTTAGTGATCCAGGGAAAAACTTTCCTGAATCTAACTTTCAAATTAAGCACCCTGCGGTCCAGGAGTCCTCCCAGGGGTCTCAGCAGACAGGAACTGTGGTGTTAGAGGAACTTAGCAGCGGGAATCATTTCTACCTGTGTTTGCGCGCAGTGACCTGATAGGGACTGGGCATCGCACACAGGGAAGGGCGTCTGTCGTCGGGAGGATAAGAAAATTGTAAGTAGATGGAATGTAGGCATCCTGAAGCACAGCCGGATTCCTCAAGAGCTTTGTCGTCATCAGGCTTCGTGCCCTTCAGTTGACCAAGAAAGAATTGCAAGAGGAGCTTACGTCTTTCACTGTGAAACGGTGTTTTTTGTGTCTTTGCCCTGTACAGAGGGGGATTGCTTTATAATCCTTCCCCCTGCAGGCTCTTGGCTTCTGTTCCCACCAAAATGTGGTTTCAGGGAAGTGCTTGCTTGGGTCTTGAGTCCCATTTTAGGTGCCTGTGGAAATGAGGGATGGAGGTGTTACCAGGAATTTATTTGCACAAACTGTTACCTTATGTCTTGGCAGAAAGCATCAAAGCATTTTTTTTTTCATGGACCAAAGAATTAGGGATTTAAAATAGTATTGGCCAATTATTGAGTATATTGTACCCCCCCTTTTCATCTCTTAATCATTTATCAAAATTTGGTGGTGTTTTTAAGGATTATTTAAGGATATTTTCATATTATAATGGATGTTTCCATTTTTTAACCATTACGAACTTTTCAGTGTTATTTGTATCTCTCACCTCATTTTCATGTGTCATCCATAGTTTAGTTAATGCTGCTCCTCCGTAGTCGTCCTTTTCCAGGAGCAATGAGTGGTTTCCACTCGTCATTTTGCCGGTTCAGACAAAAAGGTGTCACGAAGCTTGTTCCGAAGGAAGGACCGCCCTGCATTGCAGAAGGAGAGAGGGAAGGAGTGTTTGGGGAGGTTGAAGAGGAACCTGTTCTGCATCTGAAAACTGAAAAGCAGGAGCTACCAGGACAAAGAAACTCGGAATTTAAAAAAATACCAAAGAAAGGGCCACAGATTCTGGTTAAATCCCAAAGAGACTGAGCTTCCAAACCTTCGGTACTGGTACTTTCCTGGAGAATTGCTTATCCGTATTGAGTATCTTGGTGACCTGAGCTCCTTGTTCTAGCTTGTCAGAAATGCATTGCATTTTAATCTTACCTTCTGAGCTGTGGCAGCAGTTGGAATCCAGTTAGTGTTTCCTGAATTCCATTCTTCCCGTTGTTGATGGAATCCTGAATTGTATTGGACCTGGAGTCCAGTCCACGGGGACCCTTAGGATTCATGCCGGCCTGACAGTGAATTATTCCTAATTACTCTGCGTTTGGTATTGGAGCCTCTGCGCATATGCGTACGCCCTTGGCAGTTCAGCGGAGCCTCCTCCTGCCGTTTCGCTCCACGGTTACGGATAAGCACGTCTTAACTAAAAGGAGCCCAGGATCTACTGTCTTGTTTTTCCCCAGTGTGCTTCTTACAGACTTTTGCCAGTCCTTATGTGTGGTATTGAAACTCGATGTTAATTGCCACTCTCATTTTCCTCCAACATCAATATTTTTAACTTTTCTGGAATAGATGATCTGTTAGTTTGGTAGGGGAACTAATGCCCAAGAATACAGGTTTATGGGTTTCTTTTTTTTTCTCCGACATGACTTAAAAGTATTCTGATTCATCGTCTGTTCCTTTCTTTAGAAATCTGATATAATCGCCTAGAAATCTGCCATTTGCTGTCATTGGATTAGTAATTGTCTTTTTCGAGAATTCAGGGTAATGTGTGTGTAAATAAGTAAGTAAATAAATGTTGTGTTTTAGGGAAGAAAAAATCCCAGGAAAGTAAAAACAAAGCAAACAAAACCGAAGACCTACAGCTGAAGACAAACGAGCCAGATTCTGCTTCTGCAAATATGCGAGATTCTGCAGAAGGTAAGCTCGGAAGTTGGCCTTGTATGATTTAGGTATGTATGCGAAGTTATTGTAAATCTCCTTGGGGTGCCCTTCTGAGACTTCACCCAAGAACTGGAAAGGGTTAACAGCAAAAGGCTGCCTGAACTTAACATGGTGAACTGAACCTTCCCCATCCCACCTCCCCTTAAAAATACTACTAAAGACCTTCTTTGTTGAAAACGGAATTATTCCCTGGTTAAAATGAAATGAAACATATACTATATGATGACACTTATAAATAATTTTTAAAGTTCAGAACCATCAAAAACAAATCTCTGGTGATAGAAGCGAGACTGGCAGGGACTTGAGAAGGCTTCTGGGACACTGCCACTCGTCTGTCCCTGAGCTGCGTGGGGGCGTGTCAGTGTGTTTACTCCAAAGTGTTTTATCTGGCTATATGCTTATGACTTACATACTTATATGTTTATGTTTGCACTCCAGTTAGAAACTTACTTGAAATATCATACACCTTTGATTTTCTGTATCAGCATGAAAAGTGTGCAGAGTGAAGAGTATTCTTGTTTTTGTGTGTGGTTTTTTGTTTTTTTTTAAGATTTATTTGAGAGAGAAAAAGAGAGGGAGCATGAGTGGGGGTGGGGGGGGTCAGTGGGAGCTGTGGGGCTCATCCTACGACCCCGGGATCATGCCCCTTGTTTTTTGTTAGAAACTAAATTCCTATTTTATTTCTTCGTGTTTCTCCATACCAGATTTTCTTATCATCCCTTCTGAGGATTGATATTCTAGGCCCTCCATGAGGTGAGGATTCAGAGAGAGAGGCATGGATTGCAAAATCATCAGAAAGGCAGATTGCTCTGTGCTCCTTGCAGCTGAGCGACCATATTGAGACCTTTGATAATAGAAATGAAGGAGGCATGTCATAATTCGTTATGTGGCAAATATGTGCAGACTGGAGCTTTCTAAGAAGTGTCTGTAGTGACCCAAACAGGCAAATTTCAAAATCTACAAATATTTGGAATACAAATATTCCAAGAAATATTTGTAGAGGAAAAAACCCAACAAAATATTTTGGATGCCTTTTTAGTTTTATTTTATTTTTGGATGCCTTTTTAAAAGGGCAAAAAGTGGATGTGATCTGAAGAGAAACCAGAGTATTTGGATACCTTTTAATAAACCACTTTATTAGCACTGTTTGCAGTGGTGACATCGTAAAGGATTTTATCGTGTGGCATTTTATGAAGCAAGAACAGACAGGTTGATTTCGTAGAGCCTCGTAACACCAAGTTCTGTGTGCCGATAGCAGATTAGCTAATTAAGACTTCTGTTTGAACGACGGCACAGATACTGCGCAACCGCAGTGCCTTTAGTGGCAGAATTACAGAAAATCCAACAGCCCTCTCTCGCCTTCAGTAATTGAAGACAGGTTATTTATTCCTAACACGATGTTTGGTCCTCGGAGGAAAAGTACCTAATACTTAACCTTTTTGTGGAGTAGCTGGTCCAAGTGTGATTGGTTCCTCACAGGCTAGCTGTCAGCTTCTCCTGAATGTTCCGCATTGTCCTCAGCAAGCGGTCTGTGTACTGAGCAAACAGTCCTGACTCTTCTTTGTGTTCCCCAAACCTTCCTTTGTTTTTAAAACTCAGCAGACCTTATCGGGTGTGTGGATACACGTTGGTGTGGGCCTTGCTAGTTAATTAATAGATCTCTGAGTGTTTTACTCCATATGACTTTGGACAGTTTTAAGTCTGGGACTGTTTACCAATCAAAGGGAAAGAGTTTTTTTTCCCCCCTTGTAACAGAAACCACAGATTTTGGCTAAAAATGGACTCTAAAATTACTAAGCCTTAGAGATGTTATTTTCATTTTCTGTTGTCTCATTTTGATTTTTTTTTTAGCAAGATGCTGAGTCTTTGTTGAAAATGTATGTGGAAAGGGAGTTAACTCCTGCCACCATCAAATGACTGGTGTCCCTGTTTGTGGGGAAATCGTGGGATTAATGAAGTTTGTTTTCAGGGAGAGGAGGCTGGTCTGTTGGGAGAGAGGTAGTGGACAGGTAAAAGTAAGACTTAATGCCCAGAGCGGGGAGGGGGGGGGCAGGGCTGAGGTGAGCTTGTCACGAATACCTTGTGTTTGCTGAGCTGGGAATGGTTGGCCTTTTTAGCTCCTCCCCCCCACATCCAGGTGGTCACTGGGTCTGTTGACAGGTGTCTTCTCTTGACAGTCTGGCTGCTCTTTTCTCTGTCCATTGCTTCCTTCCATTTCCATCTTTTAGTCTCTCCCTTCTAATACCCCCTCCTTGGAATTAGTCTCCAGCCTTCAGGAAATGTCCTCCCAATCCCATAAGCCATCTTGCAGCCAAATCTCCCATATGATGCTCTGCTGCTTTAAAATACCTTAATGGAGCCCCACTGCCCCCAGGTAATAAGTCCACACTAATTTCCAGTCTGCGACATGTTTTGATTCCTCCTGTTTGCTTTTCCTTTTCTGTCCTTGACCTTCAGGTTCAGCCTGCTCAGTCCTTCCTCTAAGATGCATTCCTTCCCTGATGAGCAAAGTAGTTGGGTGTTTCTCCTCCATGCTTCCGTAGCAGCCTGTACCAGTCCCACAGCATGGCCGGTCATTCATGACAGTCTTGGTGCCCGCCTCCTCGTCTGAGGCTGAAAGTGAAGCTCTGTGAGGCTGAGGGTCTGGACACTCACGTGCACCTGGTACAGGCACGTGGTATAAACCGGCGCAGTGAGCGGGGAGCCCGCGGTCAGAGTGGCTCTGCGTCCTTTACGGAGCTTTTCTTAATGCTTACTGCGTTTTCTTAAAAGGAGCTTAATTCAGCAGGGACTCGGGTGGGACTGTACAGAGAGCAGCGCCGTCAGCATTAAATGGGCTTGTGACAGGACCTGGCTTCGAGTCCCTTGCTGTCCCTGTGATTCTTCCCAGCCACTTCTCCACTTCTGTCCTTTCCCCGATAGCTTCACTGTAGTCTCCCTGTCTCCCCGCTCTGTCCCTTCTCTTAGGAACTCCATGAGGCGTTTGTCCCCACTGTTGTCACTGCCACCACACCTCCACCTTGGTAAATTGGATGTTCAACCCTGTCCTCCTCTTCGCCAAACCATTCATAGTTCTGGACACAGCTGATTGCTCCCTTCTTTTGGAACTTTCTTTACTCTTCTCGGCTCTCCAAATAACCTCACTGGCCATTCTTCTGGCCTGTAAGTACTGGAGTCCTCTGGGGGACCATTTTCCCACCCCTCTTCTGTCTGCGTTCATTCTCCAGGTGGCCACATGCAGTCCTTGCTCCAAATACCACTTCTGGTTTGAGAATTTGTAGAGTCTGGGCCCAGCCTCTTTGTTGAACTTGAGTCCTGCAAAACAGATGACTTAATAATATCTTTACTGTGTGTCAGTGTGTTTGTGTCTCCAAAGTAACTCTTGATTCCCCCTCAACACACACACACACACAGTGGGGGTGGGAGGGGTGTTGCATAGACCTACTTTCCCTCAGTCTTTTCAGTAAATGGCATTATTCCAGTTGCTGTGGAATCCTCCTTGGCTCTTCCCTCTCCCTCCTTCTGTCCCTCCCTCTCCTACCCACTACAGCCAGTCAGCACTCTTGTTAGCCTTTCATCTTCAAAATACATCTGTCCAGGGGCACCTGGGTGGCTCAGTGGGTTAAACTTCTGCCTTCGGCTCAGGTCGTGATCTCAGGGTCCTGGATCGAGCCTCGCATCGGGCTCTCTGCTCAGCGGACAGCCTGCTTCCCCCTCTCTCTCTGCCTGCCTCTCTGCCTCCTTGTGATCTCTGTCTGTGAAATAAGTAAATAAAATCTTTAAAACAAAACAAAATACATCTGTCCAGTGTCTGACCACTTCCCACCACCTCTCCCTGCCTTCATCCTTGTCTACCTAGAGTTTTCTTTTCTTAGTCGCTCAGTCGCTTCTCACCCCAGACCTTCTGACTTCTTGCTGGTTGTTTGTTTGTTTGTTTGTTTGTTGAACACATCTAACCTGTTGACTCAGAGCTTGTGCATCCGCTGTTGCCTCTGTCTGGAGGTCTTCCCTCCCCCAGATATTTGCGTGACTCATTTTCTTTAGACTTCTGCTCCGCTGTCCTCGAACTAGTGAGTCCCTCCCTGAAGCCCTCCCTGACCACCTGTCTGGGCTCAGGTGGGTTTCTTCTTTTTTCTTTTTATTAACTTTTTACTTTAATTCCAATGTCATTAGCAGCCAGTGTGACCGTGGTTTCATACAGTTAACGTACCGTTCCCATCCATTGTGACCCCGGTTTCATACAGTTAACGTACCGTTCCCATCCGTGTGACCCCGGTTTCATACAGTTAACGTACCATTCACATCTAGCGTGACCCCGGTTTCATACAGTTAACGTACCGTTCCCATCCAGCGTGACCCCGGTTTCATACAGTTAACGTACCGTTCCCATCCGTGTGACCCCGGTGTCATACAGTTAACGTACCGTTCCCATCCAGCATGACCCCGGTGTCATACAGTTAAGGTACCGTTCCCATCCGTGTGACCCCGGTTTCATACAGTTAACGTACCGTTCCCATCCAGCGTGACCCCGGTTTCATACAGTTAACGTACCGTTCCCATCCAGCGTGACCCCGGTGTCATACAGTTAACGTACCGTTCCCATCCGTGTGACCCCGGTTTCATACAGTTAACGTACCGTTCCCATCCAGCGTGACCCCGGTTTCATACAGTTAACGTACCGTTCCCATCCAGCGTGACCCCGGTTTCATACAGTTAACGTACCGTTCCCATCCATTGTGACCCCGGTTTCATACAGTTAACGTACCGTTCCCATCCAGCATGACCCCGGTTTCAGGTGTGCAGTGTAGTGACCCAGGAATTCTGTACAGGACTCTGCTCATGATGAGAAGTGTACTCTTAATCCCATCTCCTGTTTCACCAGTAGCCCCCCTCCCCCAGCCCCCCGTAACCACCAGTTTGTTCTTGGTAGTTAGGAGAGTCCGTTATTTGGTTTGTCTTTTTCTCCTTTCCCCCTTGCTCATTTGTTTTCTGTTTTAAATTCCACACTTGAGTGAGATCATACGGTACTTGTCTTTCTCTGACTGACTTTGCTTAGCACTGTACTCCCTCGCTGCGTCCATGTTGCTGCAAAGGCAAGATCTTACACTTTTGTGTGGCTGACTAATATTCATGTGTGTGCGCACCACGTCGTCTTTATCCTTTCAACTGTCGGTGGGCACTGGGGCTGCTTCCACAGCTGGCTGTTGTAAATAAATCGTGCTGCAGTAAACATAGGGTTGAACTAGTGTGTGTGTGTTTTTGGGGTAAAAGGCCGGGAGTGCAGCTGCTAGACCGTAGGGTCGTTTTACTGATTTACTTTTTTTGAGGAACCTCCAGTACTGTCTCCCACAGCGGCTGTACCAGTTTGCATTCCCACCAGCAGTGCATGAGGGTTCCTTTTCTCTACAGCTCTTGAGTTTTTAATAATTCGATTAGTCTTGGGACATGTCTTAGCCTCTAAATACATAGTTTTGGTCAGGAAGGAGGGAGAGAATCATTCTGTTCAAGACAACCTGTGGAGAACCAAACCTGGTGATGTGATTAGCAGTTTCCTAGTTCCAGTTTGGAGTCAAGAGGAATTGGAACTCACGACCAGACTCCCGATATGTCCAGTATCATTGCATGCTGGGTCCGAATCCCCTGTTGTGTCAGTATCAGATGCTGGTGGTTTGTTTGTTTGTTTAGAGGTTTTATTTATTTGAGAGAGAGGGTACATGGGAGATAGAACGAGCATGGGGAGGGGCAGAGGGAGAGGGACCAGCAGGCAGCCCAGTGTAGGACTCGATGCTAGAACCTTGGGATCATGACCTGAGCCTAAGGCAGATGCTTAAGTGACTGAACCACCCGGGCTCCCCTCCAGCACAGTTTTAAGTAATACACTTTCTGTCAACAAAACTGAACTTACATGTGTGTGACTGAACACAGAAGAGATTCGGAGCTCCATGTGGGCACACTGTGTTCGCACACGTATCCTCACTGCACGGCGTGTTGACTGGTGCGTAGCAGGGGCTCTGTGAGTGTTGAACAAGTGAACAGAATGGACTCCTGTCCACGGTAGCTTCATACACGAGGCAGAGCGTTCGGTTGCTGGTCATGGTCTCCCGCATCCCTCTTCGGTGATAAGAGGAATTGTTTGAATACTGAGAACTGATCCTCAGGTGGCTAGTTTTCGTCCTCACGCCCATGCTTCTGCTTCCCTGTGCCTTCTAGGTCCCAAAGAAGAGGACGAGAAGCCCTCAGCCTCAGCTGCGGAGCAGACCGCCGTTCTGCAGGAGGCGGTCAGTCAGGATGTGCTTCCAGAGCTCGTAGCTCCCCCCGGCGCCTGTGAGCCCCGCACAGAACTGGACGAGAAGCCAGAAGCCACGAACTGTGAGGGGAATGATTTGGAGGAAGAGGAGGAAGAGGAAGAAGATGAGGAGGACGAGCTGGAGGAAGAGGGGGAGGAGGAAGCGGACATGCCAAATGAAAGCTCTGCGCAAGAGCCAGAAATACGATGTGATGAGAAGCCAGAAGATTTATTAGAAGAACCAAAAAATGTTTCGAAAGAAACGCTTGTGGGCTCTCTGGAGGTTCCCCCTGTTCCCAGAACTCCCAGAACTAAAGAAGAGGCCAACGGCGATCTGTTGGAGACGTTTCTGTTTCCGTGTCAGCATTGTGAGAGGAAGTTCACGACCAAACAGGGGCTCGAACGGCACATGCACATTCACATATCCACGGTCAATCATGCTTTCAAGTGCAGGTACTGCGGGAAGGCGTTCGGCACGCAGGTCAACAGGAGGCGGCACGAGCGGCGCCACGAGGCCGGGCTGAAGCGGAAGCCGAGTGTCCCGCTGCAGCCGCCCGAGGAGCCGGCCGACGGCAGGGCGTCCGGGGACACGGCTGCCGCGCAGGATGACTCGCCGCCGTCCGGGCTCGGGCAGGACTCGCTGCTCGCGCATTCAGAGAAGGCCCCCCAAGAGGCCGTCCAGTCTTCGGTTGGAGAAGAAAATGGGGAAGTCAAAGAGCTTCATCCGTGCAAGTACTGTAAGAAGGTTTTCGGGACACACACCAATATGAGACGGCATCAGCGCAGGGTGCACGAGCGCCACCTGATCCCCAAGGGCGTGCGGCGGAAAGGGGGCCTCCTGGAGGAGCCGCGCCCTCCCGCGGAGCCCGCCCCGCCCGCCCCGAGTGTCTATGTGCCCAGCACAGAGCCCGAGGAGGACGGGGAGGCAGACGACGTGTACATCATGGATATCTCCAGCAATATCTCAGAAAACCTGAAGTTCTATATCGATGGCAAAATTCAGACCAGCAGTAGCACGAGTAACTGTGACGTCATCGAGATGGAGCCCGGCTCGGCGGACTTGTACGGGATAAATTGTCTGCTCACTCCGGTCACGGTGGAGATCACTCAAAACGTCAAGACCGCACAGGCCTCCCTAGGAGATGATCTTCCTAAAGAGCCTTCCAGCGGCACAAACAGTGAGTCCAAGAAACGGAGAACCGCAAGTCCTCCCACAGTACCTAAAATCAAAGCCGAGACGGAGCCTGACCCCTCGGTGCCCTCGTGTTCCTTATTGCCTCTCACCATAGCCACGTCAGAGGCCGTGTCTTTCCACAAAGAGAAAACCGTGTACTTGTCATCGAAGCTCAAACAACTTCTTCAGACCCAGGACAAGCTAACTCCTCCTGCAGGCATTTCCACGACCGAAATCCCGAAGTTAGGGCCTGTTTGTGTGTCCGCTCCTGCGTCGATGCTCCCCGTGACCTCGAGTAGGTTTAAGCGGCGGACCAGTTCTCCTCCCAGTTCCCCGCAGCACAGTCCCGCCCTTCGAGACTTTGCAAAGCAGAGCGACAGCAAAGCAGCGTGGACTGATGGAGTTCTAGGTTCCAAAAAGCCCAAATTAGAAAGCCACAGCAACTCACCGGCGTGGAGTTTATCTGGGAGAGAGGAGCGAGAAGCCGTGAGCCCGCCGTGCTTTGACGAATATCCGGTATCCAAGGAGTGGGCAGCCAGTTCTACTTTCAGCAATGTGTGCAACCAGCAGCCGCTGGATTTATCCAGCGGTGTCAAACAGAAGGCTGAGGGCACAGGCAAGACTCCCGTCCAGTGGGAATCCGTATTGGATCTCAGTGTGCATAAGAAGCCGTGTGGCGACTCGGAAGGCAAGGAGTTCAAAGAAAACCATCTGGTGCAGCAAGCCTGCAATGCTGTAAAGAAGAAGAAACCAACCACGTGCATGCTGCAGAAGGTTCTTCTCAATGAGTACAATGGCCTCGATTTACCGGTAGAGAGCGCTGCAGATGTGACACGGAGCCCAAGTCCTTGTCAGTCCCTGGATCCCCAGCCAGACGCTGGCCTTGGCCCGGATTCCAGTTTATCGGCCCCTGTGGCTGAGTCCCCACCTGATGTCTCTCCTTCCTCACCTGCCCTACAGACCTCTTCCCTTTCTTCTGGGCAGCTGCCTCCTCTCTTGATCCCAACACACCCCTCTTCCCCCCCAGCCTGTCCTCCGGTGTTGACTGTTGCCACGCCACCGCCTCCACTCCTTCCTACCGTCCCTCTTCCGGTCCCCTCTTCTGGGGCTTCTCCCCGTCCGTGTCCCTCTCCTCTCTCGAATGCCACCGTGCAGTCCCCGCTTCCCATTCTCTCCCCTACAGTGTCTCCGTCACCATCTCCCATCCCTTCCGTGGAGCCGCTCACGTCTGCTGCCTCGCCCGGACCCCCCACACTTTCCTCATCTTCTTCCTCCTCGTCTTCCTCCTCTTCCTTCTCCTCTTCGTCTTCCTCCTCTTCCCCCTCGCCGCCACCGCTCTCAGCAGTATCATCTGTTGTTTCCTCTGGGGATAATCTGGAAGCTTCTCTCCCCATGATAACCTTCAAGCAGGAGGAACTAGAGAATGACGATCCGAAACCCAGGGAAGAAGCCCAGTCTGCAGTTGAACAGGAGATTGTTCAGGAAACATTCAACAAAAACTTCGTCTGCAATGTCTGTGAATCACCTTTTCTTTCCATTAAAGATCTAACCAAACATTTATCTGTCCATGCTGAAGAATGGCCCTTCAAATGTGAATTTTGTGTGCAGCTCTTTAAGGCTAAAACTGATCTGTCAGAACATCGCTTTTTGCTTCATGGCGTTGGGAATATCTTTGTGTGTTCAGTTTGTAAAAAAGAATTTGCTTTTCTGTGCAATTTGCAGCAGCACCAGCGAGATCTCCACCCAGACAAAGTGTGCACCCACCATGAGTTTGAAAGCGGCACCCTGCGGCCCCAGAACTTCACCGATCCCAGCAAGGCCCAGCGAGAGCACATGCAGAGTTTGCCAGAAGATCCTTCAGAGGCGTCGAAAGAAGAAGAAGAGCTGAATGATTCCTCCGAAGAACTTTACACAACCATAAAAATAATGGCTTCTGGCATAAAGACGAAAGACCCGGATGTCCGACTGGGCCTCAATCAGCATTACCCGAGCTTTAAACCACCCCCATTTCAGTACCATCACCGGAACCCCATGGGCATCGGTGTGACGGCCACAAATTTCACTACACACAATATCCCACAGACGTTCACCACTGCCATCCGCTGCACCAAGTGCGGGAAGGGTGTTGACAACATGCCGGAGTTGCATAGACACATCCTGGCGTGTGCTTCGGCCAGTGACAAGAAGAGGTATACCCCTAAGAAAAACCCAGTGCCCTTGAAGCAGACTGTCCAGCCCAAAAACGGTGTGGTGGTTCTCGATAACTCCGGGAAGAACGCCTTCAGACGAATGGGACAGCCCAAAAGACTGAACTTTAGCGTCGAGCTCAGCAAAATGTCCTCGAACAAGCTCAAACTAAACGCATTGAAGAAAAAAAACCAGCTGGTCCAGAAAGCAATCCTTCAGAAAAACAAATCTGCGAAGCAGAAGGCCGACTTCAAAACTGCCTGTGAGTCGTCCTCGCACATCTGCCCGTACTGTAACAGGGAGTTCACGTACATCGGGAGCCTGAACAAGCACGCCGCCTTCAGCTGTCCCAAAAAACCGCTCTCTCCTTCCAAAAAAAAAGTTTCCCACTCATCCAAGAAAGGCGGACACTCCTCACCTGCAAGTAGCGACAAAAGCAGCAGCAGCCACCGGCGACGGACAGCGGACGCGGAGATTAAGATGCAGAGCACGCAGGCTCCTCTGGGCAAGACCAGAGCACGCAGCTCGGGCCCCGCCCCGGTCTCGCTGCCCTCCTCGTCCTTCAGGTCCAAGCAGAATGTCAAATTCGCGGCTTCGGTCAAGTCCAAAAAGCCAAGTTCCTCCTTAAGGAACTCGAGCCCGATCAGAATGGCCAAAATAACTCACGTTGAGGGGAAAAAGCCCAAGGCTGTGGCCAAGAATCATTCTGCTCCGCTCGCGAGCAAGACGGCCCGCGGCCTGCGCGTGCGGGTGCAGAAGAGCAAAGCCGTCCTGCAGAGCAGATCTGCTTTGGCCAGTAAGCAAAGAACAGACCGGTTCAATGTAAAATCTAGAGAACGGAGCGGGGGGCCGGTCACCCGCAGCCTCCAGCTGGCAGCTTCTGCCGACCCGGGGGACAGCAGGAGGGAGGACAGCGGTGGCAAGCAGGAGCTGAAGGACTTCAGGTAAGCTGAGTCTTCCAGGGCCAGAGGAAGTCCGAGCTGACCAGTGTGGGGGGGAAGATGGTTGGAAGAACACACTATTCTTGCCCAATGGTATTTTTTCCTTTTTTCCTGTAGAATTTTGCCATAAGCGTTGAAAGGAGGAAGTAGCTGTTGGTTCAGTTGGAGGCATGAAGAAGGGTCACACTGTACTGCTTTGACTGCCTCAGACCTGAATTCCCAGCTCTGGTGTCAGATCTAGGACTCAGCGAGCGGTACCGTTGCTTTAATAGGGCCGGTTGGGAATTGAATTTGAAACCATGAAAAAGCTCTCAAAAGTACCCTGTTACGAAAAGACGAAATGCTCTCACGCTTCCTTCATCTCTTGGGTAATATCTCAGTGTCACTGTGTGTTATTTCTGGACCATAGATCATTGCTCATGGTTAAGGTGTTGGATCACCGAGTTCGTTGAAACCACATTGTAGTCTTGTTCAATATTTCTGTGACTGGGGCATAGTGACAGTAGTCGAGCCTGCTTTTATCATTCGTGCTTTCTTTTATCGGGTTTTAATGTGAAAGAGTTGCCTCATTGGTTGAAAGAAACGCAGGACACCGGACTCCTTTTAAGATGCCTTATGTCGCCCCACCCGTTCCCCTCTCCAGACAGAGGATAAGAGACGGGCCAGATTCCGAAGAAAGGAGAGGAGGGAGCGCCCGAGAGCCTTGCCTGGGGGCGCAGAGCCTGGCAGGTGCCTCGGGCAGGCGCGTCAGTGCCTTTGTTTCCCCCCCCCCCCCCCCCAATAACGGCACACCAGTTCATCTTAGGGATGACTTTTATCCTGTGTCCTCCCTGTGTTAAGAACCGTTCTCAGCGACACATGAAAAACACAGGGCAGTGGTTCCATTTGTCATACTGACTTTTCAGACTTTCCAAGTTACTCAGGTAACCTGAGCTGATGCGTGTTCTCGGAATCCCTGCTCCTGGGTGATGCCTCCGGGTGAGTCCCACGTGACACAGGCGACATCAGAGAGAATTGCTGCGACATAACTTCCAAATCTTGTCCTTTCAGAGTGACGAGCCGCTCGGCTCTAGGCTTTCTTGGCTGTAACTTTGAGTGAAAGCATTAGAATGAATTCTGGGGAGTGACTGCCATCTCGGAGAGTCCTGAGGACGCCGAGGTGCTGTGGTCACTGCACAGTTGATGAGCGGGGTCCTTGGTGCAGGTGTGCCTTAAGTCGTGGCTGAAGAAAGATGTAGAGAAGGGTCATCAGCCAAGGCTGATGGGAATAATTTACTGTAGGAAGGAAGGGTCACAGTTTTAAAGAGCGACTTTCACGAGTGAACTAAATAATCCATCACTGTAGTTCCAGGTCGGCGTCTGGTCTCCGGCCATGGCATATGCCTAACGTAGCATCTTGGAGCTTAGCCCCAGCAACAGTGCGCACCTGTTTCTCAGCTGTTCAAGCTGCCTGCCTGTGGCAGTTTAACTGTGTACCTGTTTGTACCCCGTCTGTGTTCTGGAAGTTCATGGCAACAGGATGTTCTTGAACCGAGTCCTTTTCAAGGTGAAAGAACCAGAAAATGCCATCATTTTCATAGACTGTACTAAAAACACGTCCCGGGTGGTCGATGCTCTAGAATATACTAGGCATCCCTTTTTGTCTGCAGAGTTACCTGAAAGCATCACTCATTTTGTACCAGATCCCATTTATCCAGTTCAAGGGTGAGGTCATGAAAAATTCAAGTACAACGAAGGTGAGCTCCCTGAGTGACTACACATGGATGAAGTTCATTCACTTGGCCTGTTACTCATCCAGTGCTTTTTGAAGAACGCTGAAAACTTCAAAGGACCAAAGTGCCTAATAAAATTTTGTCTCTTTTCTTTGCTCAGTTAATCTTAATAATTTTGCTTTATTTGATAGTTAATAGAGGGTTCCGTGGCTGGAATGGATTTGGCCTAACTAAGGAAACACTGAAGAGTCTGATATGAAAACCTCGCTGTTATTTCTAATCGGGAGATGGTGGCAGCAGGACTCCTCTTCCCAGTGGTGGCCCCCGGTGGCATGAGTTGCCGGCACTGTGCTGTGGGCACATCTGAAGGAAGGACGTGTGTCTTACACTGGGGTGGAGGTGTGGGGAGGGAGAGGGCTGCTTACGGGTGACCACAGATTGGTGAAGTATTTTTGGGAAGTGAAAAAATCAACATGTTCCCTAGGACTTCATAGTTTAATTATCTGCACCCAAGAGTGGGCATTTCTTCGGAGAGTTTGTTGTGATCTTCTTAGCACCTTGTTGTGCATTTGCTGTAAAACTGGGATTCCTAAGCTCCGGCCTCGGGCAGCTGGGGGGTCATCACTGTCCAGCCCAGAGCTCTTAGAAAGCCAGCCTCGTCCTCCCTCCGTGTGGGGTGTATTACGCTGGAGAGGAATTGTTTTAGCTGTCGTCTTCGTCCCTTGTCTGTATTTCTGCTTGCAGATTTTACTCAGGGATGATTTCATGGTGCATGTTTAGAAGGAGCTGCTTTGCCTTGGTTTTTTCAGTGATCTTGCTTTACTTGGCGCATTGCATATTCAAGGACTTGCACCGAATTGGCCATACATCCTTTTCCTGTGTGTCTCAGCCTTACAGACTGTGATGGAGAGCTAGTCCCTAGCCCTCGGACATTTTGCATTTGAATGCCAGTTGAGGATTCCACAGTTTGTGGAGCCATGTGAATGAAGTCAGAGTTTCCCACTGACTACTGAGGGCTCAGCAGAATTTGCCAGTTGGTCATTTCCTGGAGCACAAGACATTGTGCCAGTCAGGGTGTAACAAAGACACATGTTCCAAGTCTCTTCTTAGCGCAGAGCCACAGAGGACGCCGGGCATACCACCCATCTTTAGATGCTCCTGGGACAGCTGTCAACCCAGTGTGCCCTACTCTGTGTTGGGCTCACCTCCCACAGTCAGTGGCCAGAGCCCACCTGTGTGTTGTGGGACTGGAGTTAGATCTCTTGCTAAGGGCTCATTTCCACCTGCTGTTAAGGAGGAAAGACCAAGACCATCTCTGGTCTTTGTAAATTTCAAGGTGTTCTTACTGTTCTTTAATGCTTCTTCTGGAGCAACTTAAAAAAAAAAAATACTGTGTACCCGTTAAACACTTAAAGACTAAGAAGACCATGTTTTCCTGCTGGCCATGGATTGATTTAAAATACACGATGATGCTGAGTTTTCACATACCTGTCTCTGCCACACACCGCTCCAAAGAGACTTGCTTGTGGTCCCTTCCAGCCTCTCCTAAGTTGGCTACCCAAGTTCCTGTGCGCCTTCAGCGTCCTTCTGTTGCTGTCATAACGACATTCGTGGAATGGTCTATGCACCGTTCCGTTAACATGGTCCAGTCATGTCAGGTGGTGGGATGTTGCCATTCATCTTCAGTTTCCTTATTTTCTAGGAGCTTCCTGTAGAAAAGCCCCCCCAGACAAAGCAAACTTTAATTGACTAAATAAAGATTGCATGCTCCACTTAAGCACTACGGCCGAGGATGCGAGATCTACCACGCTTGCAAGACCAGTTGAAGCTGACTCAAAAATCCTAACACACGACTGACTGTCGCCAGGCTTCTCACTGCCCTGGTTAGGGTCTGATCTCCGCCGCTTTGCCAGAGCCCGGGCACGTGCGCTGGGCTCCCGGGTGATGGGGGTACAAGGAGGAGGGCATGCGGCCACGGCACTGGGGGCTCAGATCTAAGCACAGCCCTGGGTCTTGGCACGCAACAGAGAAGGGAATGATTGGAACTTAACCTTGCAGAGCAAGTTGTGGTTTATGATTAGTTCTCTGTAGATTTCAGGGATGACAGATTCTGACGCACTCACTCTAAAATGTCTTGGTGGCACACCAGCTCTTGATGCCTTTCTTTTAAATTAAGAGTTCTACACAGAGAGGCGTTTAGCTTTTCTCAGCTTACCGGTTCTTTTTTGTTTGTTTGTTTTTGTTTTTTAAATATGTGTCACAAGCAGATTGCCAGCATGACGCAGAGGAAAGCAGGTTGGGTACGGACTTCTTTTTTTTAAAAATGCTTCTTCCAGTGTCGTGTCCGTATATCCAGACGGCGCTATCCTCCGGGACTGTCTGGCACTAATTCGTAACTGGTACCGGAGACTGTAGCAATGCACCTGCGGCCAGGACGCACCGTATGTGCACACGCAAGTATAAATGAACTTACATGCCAGGTTTTACACTTCGGTCTCTAAAAGAGCAGAAAGCCCCCAGGTTGGCCTTGTCCTGAGTGGATGTAAGTGTTGCTTCTCTCTGCATTCTGTGCCTTCCCCTTAACTGATGACTGAGTTGGTGGAAAACGGCTTGGTTCTATTCATGTTGTTGGTTTTTTGTTTTTGTTTTTTTTTTGTTCTCAACTTTAAAAGTAATCTACCTCTGAAAATGTGTAGTTTGATGCTTGTTTGGTGAATTTGTGCCACTTTAACCCTTTCACAACCATTCCCGTTTTGTTACATTTCTGTTATGGGGACTTTATGTTGAAATGTACAAAGCATTTGTAGCAGTTTAAAAATAAAATATTTAAAATTATTTAAATTGTTTTGGACACTTCAATTGTACTATATGTGATTTACATTTTCCATTTTGGTTGGAGTTGTTAACCTGAAGAGTGTTCCTGTGTTGAAGTTTGCTGTTAGTTATTTTATTGTTTCTTGTTGGAGAGTGATATAAAAGACTATTCTAATGAAAACATTAAAATTTACAATTTGACATACAAAAGGGGTTGTCCGTTGATTTTCACCAATATAGCCTTGAGAGAGAGAGAGAGAGAGAGGGAGGTTCCTTACAGACAGACGTGTCCTTTGGCGTTCTTCCCCTTCTGGCATGAAAGAGATCATTGGAGCTTGTTAGATGCCTAAGAAGTGTTTTTATGCTGTTGCTAGCAAGCACTTAATAACCAGAGGGAATTCAAGTGATGCATTTTATATAATTGTAACCAATAAAAACACTTTCTAAACCCTTGTGAAAGGACTGCTTTTGTATATCCTTGGGAGCAGTGAGGGAGGAAGAGGAAAGGGCCGCGCACCCCGGTAGGCAGTGCGACACGTAGGGTCCCCCCAGACGACCTCTCTTCAGTCGTCCTTTTCGGCCTTCGCTGGATGTAGGTTACACTGCTTCTATCCCCGTGAGCGGGTAGACGTGCAGTCGGGACAGTGGTGCTAAGAAGCACCTGGTGAACTTACTTTGCGAGAGGGAAATAAAAGATATCATGTGTGGGATCTCCGCTTCCTCTGTGCTTGTTAACAGTTTGCTTTGGGGTCTTTTCGTTGTAAGAATCCCCGGAAGAATGACACCAGTCGTAATGTTTGTATTAAGCTTACGTGGAATTGCTGTGTTTTTTGTTTTTTAAAATTAAAAGTGGTTGTATATAAGCAGTTCCATAATGTCCTCCTCTGTAGCACTTGCTCTCCTCATACTTCCGTTTCCCTGCGTGTTAGTACATCCGGGGGAACGGTGGTGAAGCCGGAGGTGATGGATCCGGGGGAACGGTGGTGAAGCCGGAGGTGATCAGCCTCCCTTGGCCACGTGGTCCGGTCTCTGGCTTATGGTGCTTAATGGTGCTCTGCCCTTATAGAGACCCAGGGGGCGGAGACAGGTGTGGAGGAGGATGCCTTGATTTAAATGTCATGCTAAACTGGGCGCTCAGCTCACCCAGTGCCCTGCTGACGAGTTGGGCCTTGCGCCTTGTGAGGTCGAGCCCTGGGCTGGGAAGGAGAAGTGGGTTTCCGTCGTGGCCCAGGTGCTCACCATTCATCTGTCCCTTCACGTGTCAGTGACCAGGCATTTGACCGGTCCCGTCTGTGTCCCTGCGTGGGTGGCTTCACCTTGGGCAAGTTCTTTTACTTTGTGGATCTTCGTTCCCAATCTGCTTAGCAGGGAGTGGGCCAGATAGTCTCTGTGTTTTCCTGCCAGAAGGAGGTCTTTTTTATTGGGTTTGGTTTTGCGCAGACTGCGTCACTGGATTGAAAGAGCAGGGCCAGGTCTGGCTCCTTGGGACCCGGGTGCTGACAGCAGGGCTCGAGCGCAATAGGTGTGCGGACACTGACACAGTGGCACAGTCCCCGGGAGGTCCGGTAACTCCCGCCCCACCAGGAACAAACTGCCCCTGGTCTGGTTGCTTCTACCCTTCGTGGAGTCAAACATTTTAAAAAATTCAAAAGGCTAGTAATTGAAGCCTTACGTTTCTGCTCTTTTGAAGCACCTCTCACTGTTTCTGATTACAAGCCCTTCTCTGGGCTGGCTGTTTGAATGTGGTTTATGCAGGTGCTTTCTAGCAAGGTGTTGTGCGGAATCACATGAGCTTAGTGAGCACCTGCCATATGCCAGGGCTGCGTTCGGGTGCCTGGGCTACGTCAGTGGACCAGAATCCCGGTCCTTGGGGAACTTATATTTGCTTGGTGGTCTCTCCTATTTATACTTAATATCGAAAACCTCACCGTGTCACAGTTCTCCAAAGGCTGGGTGGTAAGAAGATGCCTCTGGCTTCATATGTGAGGGTGGATATCTGGAGGACTGCCATCTTGTAATACGTTAAAGTGACCCTACTAAAATGACAGCTTCTTGCATTTGCTGCTTGGGTGGATTTTGATTTGCTGTCAAACCTTCAGACGGATTGACTGACATCCAGAAAAGACGTGTAAGTGGCACTTACCCTTGAAAGTGGATTGCCTTGCAGGTGAGCGAGAGAAAGGCCGCCTTGGATACCAAGACCACATTTAAGGAACGGGCTGGTGGTTAGAGGTGGTGGTTTGCCATTTGTCCGAGTTTTGGAGACCTGGTGACCTGTGGCCTGTTCCTACCTAATGGCACCCGCCCTGCTGCTCCCACTTCGGGATCTCATCTCTCAGTGACTGTCCTCCTGAAGCACCGCGGTGGGGTTCATTCTAGAGCACAGAGAGAGATCGAGCTGTCCCAAGAGGCTCTGCAGGGCACGCGCAGTGGCTGGCGCGCTGGTTGGGCGACCGGCGTGTCTCTTGTGCAGTGATTCTCCGACAGCCCAGAGGGGGACTGAGCTCCCAGCTCCAAAGGCTTACAAAACCAAACTTTTAGACTGTGGGTTGGTCTGGGTCATCTGTAGTTTAAAGCCCCCCCCCGGTGATTTCTCTGCAAGTTGCAGACTTCCTGAAGTGAGGTGGGAGAAATGGTGACGAATGTGTGTGCCTCATTGCTCAAGCACTTATGTGCTCTCCGAAGACTAGCTGCTGTGTTTCTGCCCCATTTTTCTGAAGGACGAGGGGTGGGGGGTGACGTGGGAGGTGGGGAGTAAGGGGCTATTCTGAAGCCAGGCTTGAGCCCTGGGCTATAGGAAAGCATGTATACTTTGTGGAAAGAAGAGGTGATAGGCCTTGAGGGGAAGAGGAAGGCTGGCCGGTTGTGTGGATTCTTAGCCAGTACTCCAAGGTCACAGCCCCTGTTGGGTCCCTCCTCCTGGGTGCCTTGACCTTTTTTCTGGGAGTTTGCCTACAAGATGCAGGTCCTTTAAGTACACAGTGCTAGGAGATAAAAAATACATAGTAGGAGCAAGGTCTAGATTGGTGGGCATGATGACCTTCGTTTTACTGTTAAAATTCTTTTTAGACAAAAAGAAAAGAGTATGAAAAAGAAGATTGGATGGAACAAAGCTTGAGGTTTGAGTGGGTGCGACAGTGGTCCTATGGCCCAGTCTCCTTTTCAGGGACTGCCCGGCCTTCCCCATCAGTGCCCCCCACTCCCGTCCCGCTTCCAGTCCCATGGTGCATCCCAGCTCTTCCTTCCACCTCCCGGCCCTGTGCTCCTTCCTCTTCCAGGGGTTTTGGAAATGACCTGATAAACCTCGTTAAGTTTGGTAACAGCTTTCTAACGCTTTCTGTGCCGTGAGGGACTGTGCTAAGCATCATTCAGACTTGACTCTTCAATGTAACACCTTGAAGTTGGTATCGTGTGCAGATGAGGACACAGACCCCGGTGGGGGTCGGCGGGGGGAGTGATTTTTTTTTTTCTTTTAGGAGGTCCTACCAGTCTCAAGGAGCAAGTTGTAATTTGAGCTGCCTCCAAGCTGCGCCATCCTGTTGATCATTCTTATATATATTTCTTAAAGCTTCATTTCCTCTGGATGTAGAATACAGGCCTTGATACCATCTCTGTCCAGGGCTTCGTGGCTTGGGGAACGAGTAGAGTCATCACTGTGGGAAGGGAGTCTTCTGGTGCGGCCAGGAGTGCGCACAGTCAGGAGCTGCCCCGCAGAACCATGTCCGTCTTCGCTCTGACCGTGGAATATGCCTCTGCCTCTTGCAGACCTTGTAGCTCTGACCGGCTTTATAGGTCAGTCTGCTTAATCGGGAAAAATCTGCTTAATAGAGACCAAGCTCGTTAGAATAATACCCTTTGGTTTTGAAAGTGGTCCTGAGGAAGGGGCCCAGGGGTCGTTGGGCGTCCTCCTCTGCTGTCACTTGAGAAGCTTGCCCTGTGGGGCGTTCGCCCAGGATAGTTGATCTGGGCTTGCCTTCCCACCCCAGCCCAGTGCAGAGCAAAGGGTTAAGTTTCTGCCGGTAGTTGTTTTTACAGTACAGGATTAGATCCTGGAGGGTATATGTAGGTTTATTTACTTTCTGGATTAAGAATAAGAATTGGGGAAAACCGTCATGACTCTGCATTACATTACTTGCAGTTGCAAAAATGATATTCTGTTGTGAGCCGCGAAGACGGTCTTGGAAATCTTTTTTTATAAGAGAAAACTTGCTGGAACCGTTGGTATAGTAGCATGTACACTACTTCTGTGTACATGCTTCTGTGTTTTGCCTCACTTGGACCGGCTGGATTCCCTTTCAGCTGCCTCCTCTAGACAGTGACCGAGGGGCGCCTGGGTGGCTTAGTTGCTAAGCTTCTGCTCTTGGCTCAGGGTCCTGGGATCAAGCCCCGTATCGGGCTCCCTGCTCAGCAAGAAGTCTGCTTCTCCTTCTCCCACCACCCCCCCCACCCGCTTGTGTTCCCTTTGTCTGTGTCTCTCTCTCTCTGTCAAATAAATGAATACAATCTTTAAAAATTTTTTTTTTTTAAATAAAAGAAAAAGTGATCCGAAATTGAGGTGGATATTCCAGAAAACATGAAGTATTTTATGGAAGAAGTTAGTGCCTAAATGTGCCTTCCCGTGTCCAGCTAGTCACCCACCACAGGAAGGCAAAGCACCCGTCTGATGAGGGGGGCATCTCACTGATGAAAGCAAGCTACAGCTGGATTTTAAAGTACGAGTTTATGCCTTGAGTCCGAGCACATTAAAGCGAGGCGTATTTTCGTATCCGTCCGTGGTTGGACACGTACCTGCAATATAATCTGGAATTGTGCTCGGATAACCACCAAGTCCCAGCGTTAAGTCTAAAGACAAGTTTTAAATAGGAATCATTAAAAAAAAAAACCTGGCATCTATGGTACAGGTGAGGTAATAACCCAAGGGGATGTAGACCTTATGATACCAGTTGTGGCAATTTTAGTTTTTAATTTAAAGTAGGACTTCAAGATAACCGCGTTTGTTTTAATAATTGCCCAGAATATACTATTTTAAGATTCTCGGTTTGAGTGGAGTTGTTTGACACTCATACGGATTCGATTTTCCCTTGCAGGAACATTCCCCTCTCACTTGCTGTTTATAAGCGCATGCAGACGTTGCCAGGCCAGCTCGAGTTCAGGAACATTTTCAGATGGCTTCTATTTCCAAGCTATTATTGGACTTGCGAACTCAGGCACATTCTCCCGTAGTGTTTTAGTGGGCCAGCCATTCAGAAAACCTCTTCAGTGGCCCGTGGGGTCATGAGGCGTTGGGCTACAGGTCTGAGGGACTCTGCCTGTGCCCCAGGCCCCGAGAAGGACCTGGGGTATCGCTGGTCGCCTCGGGGGAGCAGGGGGGTGGGTTCTCCTGGCCAAGCTCACCGGCCAGCCCCATTCTGAGTGCTTTGCAGGGCTTACCTGCCCTGAGGGAGACGTGAGGGAGATAGCATTCCCGTTTATAGATACATCGACCAAACGTGAGGGGCATCAGCCCCTGGGTTATGTTCCAGCGCTGTAAATGGAACATACAGTGGAACACTGGCCATGTGATTGCCGTCTCTTCACCACGGTGACCACCCGCTTCATTGGACCCTTTGGTGTTACACGACTGTTGTGTCTCCCAGATGACCGGTGGTGACGTCATCGCCTCAAGAGCGATTTTGTTGCAGAGGTTGTGTAACACGGTGGGAATAAACATTGGCCTTGAGCCCTCGTGCCCTGGGACTTCGTCCCCCTTGGTACCACTTGTAATCCAGGTGGGCCTGCCCAGCCACCTCGCCTGCATGCTCACAATAAATCTTGGGGGAAAAAAAAAGCGGGGGGACGGGTGCCTGAGTGGCTCAGTCTGTTAAGTGTCCAACTTTCGGTTTCAGCTCAGGTTGTGATCTCAAGGTCCTGAGACTGATCCCCGCATAGGGCTTGGTACTGAGCGTGAAGCCTGCTTAAGATTCTCTCCCCCTCTCCTTGTGCCCCTCCCGCACCCTCCCCCACTCTCAAATAAATAAATCTTTAAATAAATCAACCTTTAAATCAGTCAGTAAATCAATAAAATAGAAGCACAAGCAGTTTCTGCAGGAGCCTCTTCCGAAAGTTCCACAGGATCACCATGCGAGTCCCGCCCCTTCCACCCGGGCTGGCTACCAGGCTGTTGGCCTCCTTCACCGGGCGGGGAGAGCTCGCCACCACCACCCCAGACACTGGCTACTGAACCCTTGTACTAAGCACACGGCCCACCTCCTTGGGACACAACAACCTGCAGGTTCTGAACCTTGAATTCGCCTGCAGGTTGCTTGTGCTTTTAAAGGCTGTGGAAGAAAAGGATACCTTCATGGCAGCTGACAGACATCCGTTTCTGTTAGTCCCAGAACAGATGGTTTCTACCTTTGGTGAGATTAGAACTTAAGTCAGAAATTTAGAAAACTAAAGCCTTTGTGGGTGGTCTCCTTCCCTCCATCAGGGCCCACCCTGGCCTCCTGGGAGACCCTCGTGGGAGCAGTGTGGGCCCATGTAGGGCTTCAGCCTAGGGTGGCCAGCCATGACCACGCATGAATGAAATTCAAGGTTCAGAACGCTCCGACGGCCTCTGGCCTTCCCTGAGGGGTAGTGTGGTGCAGGCCAGCAGTGGCCTGGTTTTGAGGTTTCACTGTGATTTCATTGCAGGCAGGCAGTGGGATGTAGGTGAGGGCGTTGAACAGCTCTGGGCCTTGTCACCTCCTCCAAGAAGCCTTCCCTGACCAGCCAGTCGGAAATACTGCCCTTGGCCCTCTCCATCTCCGTACTCTGCCCTCCTGTTCTTGGGGGCACTTAACTCTCGTATGCATTCTTGTTACCGGTTTATCCCGTGTGTTTACTAGAATGGACCTTCTGTCTGGGAGGCTGGACCTTTGAGTCGTTCCCTGCTGCATTTCCAGTATGTAGCAGTGCCGGGCACAAAGTAGCCACTGAATAAATACTTGTTGACTGACGAAAAGATTTGAATCCTGGATTTGTTGCTCCGTAACCTTGGACAAATGACTCAAGTGCTCTGAGCCCCGGTTTTCCTTTCTGCAAAATGACAGTAGTGATCCGACAGCAAAGGCTGGTTGTGAAGACAACAGGTGAGCCTGTGAGGACCACCCATGCCGCCTGCCGTAGTAAGGGGCTTCGTAAACGATAGCGGCTACGCGGTTCCTGAAAGATGCCCCCTTGCATGTCCACTGTGGCCGGTGCTCAAAGGTGACTTGCCACGCTGGAGATTTTATACGCTGGCACACGTTGCGGTAGCTGGAACACTCAGCGTGCCCTGCCTCTGCCCGGAGAGAAAGGTCTCCGGTGGCGAGGAGTTGCTGGTCTGCTGCCACTGACCCCCGGGCCTTTGCTGCGTCCGAGCCAGGCCTGAGCCACTTCCTGTCCTCGTCAGGCACTCCCCTGTCAGAAATAAACGGAAGGAGCTATCAGACAGGGTAGCTGTTGTTCAAATCAGGGTGAGGAAAAAGCACATTGTAATTTTATCACCTCTCCACATAATGTTATTTCTCTCGGTTTGGAATTTCAAACCCAACATGGAAATTTTTTTTTTTTTTTTTTTGGTAAAGATTTTATTTATTTATTTGACAGAGAGATCACAAGTAGGCAGAGAGGCAGGCAGAGAGAGAGGAGGAACAACATGGAAATTTTTTAAAAAGCCAAGTTCAGAGGAAAACCTTCATTAGCTCTGTGTAAAATCATGAAAACCCAATCGAACCCCAGTTCGTTGAAATGATAGTAGTGTACAAATGATCGCTGTTCCCTTTCAAGGCACCGCCAGCCACCGTTTTCAGGGCTTTTCAGCTCTCCTCCCCTGTGATCATCACGACGACTCTACGAAGTCTACCCTTTCGCGTTCTCCCATTTAACAAGTGGGGACACGTTGCACACAGAGGTGAGGCCATTTGCCCGAGGTCACAGCAGTGTGGCTCCATCTCCAGCAGGATTCTGGTCCCCCTCTTTCTCGCCGGTGGGGGAGTGAGGCCCCCATCCTTCTGCGGCTTCCTCCAATGGCTTGTCCTTTAAGAAGCAGGGAGGAGACTGGCCTTACTTGTCGGAGGCTGCCCACATGTCAACAAGAAGCACCTGCTAACGCAGAGGTGCTCCAGCAGAGGAAGGCAGACACAGCCGCCCACCCGCCCAGCCGGGTCGCGGGTGGTCTAGCGTGTTCCCAAGAGACAGGGCTGCGTGCTTGCAGCTAGGCCCAAGGTTTGGCCCCATCGCCGCCGGAGCTGACCCAGGTGCTGACTGGTTCCGACAGTCAAACCTTGCTTCCTAGCGGCCCCTCTTGTCCCTGTCTTCCCCAGTCACGGTTGGCAAGTGGGTTTCCTTAGGTGTGTGGGGAGGAGCTGCTCGGTGCGGCGCAGGCTTGTCTCAGACGTGGAGTCACGCTTGGGGACGCAGGGCCGGGCTCAGTGCCTGGTGTCCGCCTCAGAAGCAGGAAGGAGTGGCTGTGCCGGGAGCGGGTTGCCTCTGGTCCTAGTGCTCTGCCGCTTCCCTGCTGTTGGAGACTACACCAGGCAGAATTTCATCTCTCCGGGAAGGCTCGAGGTAACCAGGGACTTCGTCGTGAAAAAGTGATACTCTCCGAGACAATCCAGGGATGCGGGGTCTTGAAGCTCTTGGACAAGGATGTCCTCCTCACCATCCCCTTGTCTGTCCTTGATGGAGCCTCTCCACATTCCTCACGTCCCCAGAGAGCCCTCTCTGAATCGTCTAGGGGCGAGGAAGCTAGAGAGCCATCCCGTTAATACTCTGCAGACCAAGAGGTGCTAGACCTTGACGGGACATCCAGACGCCAGCCTCTTGTGCAAACCCGCTCCTCCGGGACCTGGATTTTCCGGCATGATTGGCTTCCTCGGCTTGGCTCTTGGCTCTTTGCTGGCGGGTGAGCTTGCTGGGCAGCTGAGCTCGTGAGGGGAGAGTGTCAGGTGTAACAAACAGACGGAGCGCTTTCTTTCGAGCTCCCGAAGCACACGTGGGCTAGGGAAGTGGTTTGTGAGGAAACGAAGGGAATGGGTGGCCTGTGCGCGCTCCTCCTGTGGCCGAGGTGTGCCCCGTTTCTTCTCTTGGCCTAATGGCTGCCCTCTGTGTCTGGGGACATGCTTGATTCAGTGTGAAGTGCACAGCGGTGGTCGACTGCAGGGAGTCAGAGGTCACCCATCTCGTCACGTGGCACCCGGGCTGGTCCACCTACACGGTGAACTTCCTCTCTTACCTCCAGATCTTGCACCAGAAGCTTTTCAGAATTTCTCTGATAACTGTTGCCTAGGATTGTAGGTGTTTATTCCTATCTTTATCATCTATATCTAGACTCGATTGAAATACACTAGCAAGTTTCGTGAAAACCTACGTTAACTGCTTTGGTGTAGGAACCAGCCTTTTCTTTTTTTCCTTCTTTTTAGAGCGTGAGCAGGAGGTGGGGTTACGGGGAGGGGAAGAGGGAGATGGGAAGCCGACCCTGGGCTTGATCTCACCACCTTGAGATCATGACCTGAGCTGAAATCAAGAGCCGGATGCTTCACCCGACTGGGCCACCCAGGAGCCCCCGGAACCAACCATTCTGATGCATCACAGTGAACCGGTGCCAGACACTCGTTGAAGAATGTGCTGTTGTAAATGACGTCATCGCCATCATTAGTATGCTTTTCGTGCTGAAAACTATAAAGATCACAATATGGCCGTTAGTGCCAGCTGACCCAGGTGTTTTATTTAGGCGATGTCCGGAATTGTGTTGGACAGGTGCTTAGGTGAGGCAGGGGAGTGTTTTGCTGGTCCCGTGGGCATCGTCTTGTTAGCTTCAGTGTGAGGGGCTGCGTTGCCTCCTGGTGTTCCCAGGTGCGTGAAGGGGCCGGAGTCTGCCTCACCAGCGTGTTCCCTTTGTGGGCCACCTGCACCAAAACTCACTCGGGAGGCTTACTTAACCTTCCCGACCTACTAAACCCTGATCTCTGGGCTGGGTCTTTGAAATCTTTGTATTTTAGCTGCTGGGCTGCTCAGAATGAGTGTTAAGCAGACGCAAGAGTTCTCTGGGTCTTGAAAAGAAAAAACACAAGGGGCACGGTATCACCCCATCTCATTCTTGAAATTGCTTCTGGTCTTCGTTTGAAATCATTTTCTTTTTTTTTTTTTAAGATTTTATTTATTTATTTGACAGACAAATCACAAGTGGGCAGAGGCAGACAGAGAGAGAGAGAGGAGGAAACAGGCTCCTGCTGAGCAGAGAGCCGGATGTGGGGCTCGATCCCAGGACCTTGGGATCACGACCTGAGCCGAAGGCAGAGGCTTTAACCCACTGAGCCACCCAGGCGCCCCTGAAATCATTTTCTTTTTATCAGCAATATAGATCAAGCAGCGTCTGCCAGTTTTCAGAACACTTGACTTAACATTTCTCCTTAGTCCTGATAACCACCCCGTGAGGGAGAGGGCGGCTCCCCAGGTGGGGATACTTCTGGGTGTCAGAGCCATGGTGGAAGTAGGATTTTCTGCCTTGGCCGTTGCTGCTCTTTGTGTGTCTTTCCGGGGGTGGGGAGGGAGAGAGGACCCTTGGCTCTTACCTCGTGTAGCCTTGGTGCTGCGCAGTCTTGCCAGCGCGCATTCACTGGTCCCAGCCCCTGTGCGGCACCCGGCACGCAGTCGCTGTTCCCTCAGTGTCTGTGCGAGAGAAGGGGAGAAAGCCTCCAGGAATCATAGAGTCAAAGTTAGACCACCCTGCTTAGCGGACCCTGACTTAGGACTTTTTGGCTTCAAGTGTGAATTTTGGGGCACTTAATTGTTGGGAACTGAATAGAGAGCATCAGTTACATAATAAATGACCAATTAAGATCAGGTTGAAAGAAAAGGATTAGTTATTTAGCGATAGTTAATTACAATCAGCATTAAAGCGTTGCCACCTCGGGGCACAGTCCTCAAGGTTAAGGATGCGTAAGGGAAGCCCAGCAAGAAACCAGAGAGGCTGGAGGAGGTTGTGTGCTGAAGTCCCGCGGAGCTGCTGGTTCGTTAACTCTGTAGGGAAATCGGGAAACTCTGTACCAGCGCCCACACAGGCCGCCCGTGACGGTCATCGAGCTTCCTGAACTTCATGGGGGCCAGAACTATCCAAGTACTTTACATTTTGAAACCCTTTCCTCTGTTTTGGCTCTGAAAGTAGGGTCACCCTCCCTCCATCACCAGATTTAATTCTGCCTCCTGATACCCGACATCTCCTAAGGGGTCCCTCACTCGTAGGACCTCCAAAATACACAGCCGCGGAAAATACTCTCGTGTGTGTTCATATTTTTGTTCAAAATAGCGAATCCCTTACTCTCAGACGGATTTCACCATGTCATACACCCGTGACAGGGTTGTGCTGGACCAGGCTGTTTGGCTACCGGGACCCGCAGCTCAGCGTCACTCACCAGGTCCTTTTTCCCGCTCCCTCATGTTCGAGCTGCTGGGTGGTGTGATCCCGCCACCTGCCAAGGTCACAGGGTGGTGTGTGCTCCGTGAAGGACGCCCTGGGCTCGCTCGTGTGCACATCCGTCTCCGCGTCCAGCGCGGTCACCGCCGCCTGAGGACGTCTTGTGTGAGCACGTCTTGGCAAGTGCCGGTCGGCCAGGGCAGGTGCTGCCAGGAACCTTTCAGAACTTCTGGGACGATACCAACTGGGGATCAACCGAAGTACAGTTGAAGTTCAGCCAGTGTTTTGTTGACTCAACCCTCGGTGTTGACGGATACTGTGCATTCCCTCCGGAACGCATCCTGACGACACCCGCAGGGAGAGCCGTTGCTCTTCTATCCCCAGCGGCCAAGTTCAGGGCTGCCAGAAGTCTGCTGTATTTGTTCCCAGGCCTGTTTATGCCACCTGTGTCTCTTATTGTCCTCCTGTGACTCGTTTTGTCCATTTACAAACGGACAAAATATGAGCATGGAGTTGTTTATGAAAAACAGGTCGAATGCTTTAGCAAGGCTCATGGTAATTTGCTTAAACACTGTCATCCAGTTAGGTGTGGGTGAGAAGCCATTAAAAATTTTCATGAAGGAGAGAGCAGGGACTCACCCCAAACCTACCCCTCATGACCCAGATTGTTGTCCCATACCTCGGCACTTTCCTCACTGACCTGGTGATGTTGGATACTGCAATGGAGGACTACCTGGAGGGCAATGAGATCAACCACTGCAAAAAGAATAAGGAATACCGAGTCCTCACGGACATCATGCTGCTCTAGGCGGCGGCAGAGAATTACTGCCTAGAGCCCCAGCATCCATTCTTGGCCTGGTTCTGGTCTATGGAGAGGCTCAGCGAGGATGAGAGCTACATCCTGTCCTGCCAGCTGGAGCCCCGGTCCTAGTTACCCAGCAGAACACAAGCACCAGGACAACTGGCTTCATAACACCATCAGAGCTGAACCCGTGGCCACTGGCCGAACAAGGATTGCACCTCGGCCCCTGGGCTACTTGTGATGCGTGAGCCCCATCTGCTGCACAACACCCCTTCCTCTCACTATAGACTTATATTTGGGGGGGGGGGTTTGCAATATTTAATATAATTAAAAGGTTTTGATTTTACAAAAAAAAACACAAAAGTATGTGAGAACCCTAGGGATTAAAGTTTGTATTACCAATAAAAAAAGAACAAGGGTTTAAAAAAAAAAAATTTGCATGAAGGCTTAGGAGGATTTTGCACTGTGATTGCTTTTATAAGTGACTTAAGTTCTTGCCCCCACTTTAAACAATACCCAGAAATCACGGGCCATGCACCACGGGGACGCTTTAGTTCGGGAAAGACAGTGTAGGTCTTAGGGTTCCATCCATTCCTTCCATTACCCAGACATTTGGATGTAGGGTGCTGTGTGCCCAGCACTGTTGAGGGGGTAGCAGTATCTGAAACTGATTTTCTAGGGTGGGGGAGACAGACTGTGAACAAGCTACATGGAGTGTCAGGTGGTGAGTGCTGTGGCCAGAGGTAAAACAGGGAAGTGGGATAGAGAGATCTGAAATCAGAATGGGGCTACCATTTAAAACGGGGGTGAGGGCGGTCAGAGAAAGCCTAGCTAAAAGGGGGACATTTAAACAAAGACTTGGAAGTGAGGAAGCAAGCGTGGGGACCTAGGGAGGAAGGCGCTTGGCAGAAGGAATAACAAGTGCAAAGGTCCTGAGGCAGAAGCATCCTTGGTGTGCTCGGGGAACACTGGGGAGGCCGGCTTGGCCGGAGGGCAACACGGGAGGGGAGGAGAATAAAAGGTGAGGTCAAGGAGGTACCCAAGGAGCTGCTGCAGCCATTTGTAAGGACTTTCCTTGTACTGAGTGAGTGGAAGGCATTGGAGGGCTCTGAGGGGAGTAATATGGGATGATTGGCCTTCTGGAAGAATCTCTCTTGCTGATCTGCGAAGGGTCGACTAAAAGGAGCCAAGAGTAGAAATACAGACTAGGAAGGGAATGCGGTAACCCAGGGGAGGAATGATGGTAGTTGGATGGGAGTGTGGCCGCAGAGGTCTGAGCAGCAGCGGAGTTCTGGGTGTATTTTGAAGGCGGAGCCACAGGATTGGCTGAGGATTGGCTGGGGATTGGATGGGAGAATTAGGGATGACCACAGGTTTTTGTTTTTTGCCTATGTTTTCAGCATCCAAGTGTCTTTTTTTTCCCCCTAGTAAGTGATGAGGGAACTCCTGATTGGATCTAGTTTGTGTGGCGCGTGTGTGCTGGGGATTCAGGCTCAATGATGCAGTCTGCGATGCCGTGAGGCCCTCATGGAGAGATGTGGATGGGGTAGATGACTGTACAGTTTGAAGTTCAGAGGGAAGGACCCAGCTGGAAATGTACATTTGGGTGTCTCACAGAACACACAGCGTTGAAAACCACGAGATGGAGCCCCCTAAGAGCGAGTGTAGATAAAGAGGAGATGCCCAGGAATTGAGTCTGGGGGTGCTCCAGCGTTGGGGAGATTTGGGAAGAGCCTGGAGATGTTCTAGGCCGAGGGTATGCAGGGGACCGACGTAGCATGTGATGGCGGTGGGGGGGGGGTTCAGACTGGGCTCCGTGTGCTGGGGTGCCTCTCCTGGACTTGGGGAAGCAGGCCCTGCTGTGCAGCTCTCAGAGGCTTCTCTCGGGACCCCCACGGCTCTCCTCTGGACCTGCTCAGTGGGTGGAGATGCCCCCTGACTTCCCCGGGGAGGCATCTCCACCCCAACCATCCCCACTGAGCTGTCTGTTTCTCCAGGGCTATTTCCTGTCTGAATCCCAACTGCAGCAAGCCAAGAGTGACCCCGTTGGAAATGCAGGGACTGTCCTTGCCAGAGCTGCTGATTGCAAAAAGCAAAAGATCCCCATGTAACCAGATCTGCTAGTCACAGTTCAGAAAAGGCCCAGGGTAGAGACTGGGTGGGTTCCTACCCTGGTCTTGTTCCGATTTGCTGTCTCAGAGCCCAAGTGACAGGGCATAAACAAACTGTGCACACACACACACACACACACACACAATTTTTGTGGTTCGGTCCCTTGTTCTGAGCTCTGGTAGTGTCTATTTTCCACACCTTGTGATCATGTATTTACATCTATATTATACAAATGATGACCTTCCCCTTCTAGGACACGTGTCGCAGTGGGGCAGAGACCAGGTGTGTTTGGTTTACAGCTCTGTCCCCGGGGCCAGGTATACAGTAGGTGCCTGACTGATGCATACTGCTATCACTGGAGTGCCTGGCTTTGTTTAGTGTGGAGACAAGGAGGCTGGCACCCCATAGTCTCAAGGACATGTCCCCTCGAAGGCACATGATAGCACATAGGTGCAGAGCGGGGAACCTGACTCCAGAGATTGTACTAAATCAGATTCAGGACACATTGCTTCATACGGCTGATTTTATTTTACTTTATTTTTTACTTTGTGAAGTTTTATGTCTTTATTTGACAGCGCGAGAGAGTGAGTACAAGTCAGGGGCAGAGGCGGAGAGAGAGGGAGAAGCAGACTCCCCACCTAGCAGGGAGCACGACACAGGGATCAGTCCCAGAACCCTGAGATCATGACCTGAGCCAAAGGCTTAACCGATGGAGGCACCCAGGCGTCCCCTAAGTGGCTGATTTTAGAAAATTTCTGTTCAGAAAGGCTAAATTAATTTTTCTTTATTTGCGATGCTCTGCAGGGCCCTTCCCCCCCCCCCCCCCCCCGGAGGCTTAGCGTAGATCAGAGCCATCCCCTTGCAGAGTCTCTGCCTTCAGAGGGGACATCGGCTGGGCTCCCCACCATGTCCTGTATACCTAGCACAGAGCAGGCCTCCATCGCATCAATGTTACCACATCAATGGGGGCGACATAAATTTGGGGTAAGTGACAACCTGCGTCCTCCTCTTGGGAATTTATACTGCCGTCAGCACATTAAAGGCTCAGGAGTCCTGCAGAGACACGCCTGTTTGGCTTGGCGAGCCGGTGCTCGGGAGGTGAACTGCTTGGGCTCTGATCCCAGCTCCGCCTCTCGCCAGCGCTGTGTTCTTGGGCGAGCTGCCGAACCTCTCTGTGCCTTTAGTTCCTTGTGTAGAAGATCTGGCAGTACCCGTCTCACGAAGGTCTTGCGAGGATTAAATTTGTGATTCCAAGTCAAACACTGGGCATGGGCCTTGGCATCTAGTAGGCATGGAACGGTTGGCGGCCAGGGTGCAGATGAGAACGCGGACACACGTGGCATCCGGGGGGACCGGTTCTGCCTAGCGTTGGTTTGGGAAATGGCAGGTGCGTGGGAGACGCTTTAGGAAGGTCTTCATTCCATGCCTGTCACTACCTGGCTGTGGGTCTCTGGGCCCGGGGGTCTGTCCCCTGCAGGAAGGTAGCCTGTTTGAATGGCCTCCCCGTTGGCCTGGGTCTAAATCACTGAGGACCCTTGCCTTTTGGGTTGCATTACTGTTGCTGACCAATGTCCCTGTTCAGGCCCAGAGCAAGCATGCCTTTCTCGTGGCACAGCCAGGCCTCCTGAGATGAGCTGGTTGAGATGCCTCAGTATCAAAGGAGCCCCCTGAGCTCCCACAAGGCCTCTCCCCTAAGGCAGCCGCCTCTTCTCGTTAGTGTCCTGGGCCGGGCACCAGCATCAAGGGGTAGAGACCCCCTTTAGAGGGCGGACCCACACAGGGCTCACGAGACCCTCAGTCCCAGCGGCTACAGACCATGTGGGCCTTTGTCCCTGGGGTTGACGTCATCTCTTTCACCTTTGGCTCGTGTCAACTTTAGAAGACGGGAATGCTCATAATAACGAAGACTTAGCATCTTTATGGAATTGTGCCGTTTAAAAGAGTTTTTCCATGAGGACCTCAAGGGAGGCCCATCTGTCCCTTTCTGTCCCAAGAGGAGAACCTGCTTCATGCATGTTCATCTTACTGACGGTGCATGGATTTGCTTGGCTTTCCTTTTGGCCTCCCTCCTGGTTGGAGATGTTTCCTTGGGTGTTAGGAAGCAGCCTGTTCCTGCTCAGTGAGAGGGGAGAGGGGACGGTGTTGGGGGCACACCGGGGCTTAGTCAGGGGGGCTGGAGCAAAGTGCTGTGCCACATGTCCGTGCCCGAGGATCCGCTCGTCTGTCCGTCCTGCTGGGTCCTGCGGGGGCTGCTTGGGCCTGAGCTGGGCTCGTCTGGGGCACTGGCTGTCCTCTGCCCATGGGGTGCAGCCAGACCTGAGCCTCTGCCTCAAGGGGAGCGGGGAGGGTCTGTCTGGGACCCCTGCGGCCTGTGGAGTCCTGTTCAAAGAATTGTAACAGTGGGGACCTGGTCCCGTGGTTTGGCAGGGCCCTTGGCAGTGAGAGGAACCGCCTAGGAAGTTACTTCCCGGCATGATTTGGTTTTTGAGCAGGGAAGACAGGCGTGTTTGGGGGTTTGGGCTCCGGGTTTGCCGTTTACCTGTTCAGGGAACATTCTCCAAGCACCACTTATGCGAGGCGGGTGGGTGAGAAGTGGACACAGATCGTGCCCCTTGGGGCTTGAGTTTCGTCTCACCTGTGGGGCACCTGCCTCCCATGGCTCTTTGTCCCAAGTCTGTTGAGGCTTCACTGTGCCCTTCCTCCCCATTTTTGTGGGGCAGTGAGGCCCCTTGTGTCCCCTTGCTGCTCCCCCAGGACAGCTTGCCATGTGACCTTGAGTGAGTGACCTTCTCACTTGGCTCAGTTTCCTCACTGAGAATAAGGGGCTGCTTGGCATGGCTGCGGGGGTTCCCTGCTCCTCTCCTGGCCTGGCAGAGCGGGAGGCGCCACCCTGGCAGGGATCTCCCCGCTGGCAGCTCCCTTTGGCTGAGGTCACCACAGGCCGGCCCAGCCTTCCTGTTGTCTGGGCTGTGTTATGAGCTGTCACATGCTGGGTATTTGGAGTTCAAGCCAAACAGGTTTGGGGATTAATGGCCTCTGAAGACCTCAGATCCTGGCGTGAAAGCCCCACGAGACAGGGACACGATTGGTCTTGTGGATGCGTGGCGGCCAAATCCAGAGCCAGCACGGGCACGTGGCCACCTTCAGAGCTGGAGAGAGGCAAGGAGAATCTGTGCTGAGCCGCAGACTTCAGGTCTGGATCCGATCTGTGTGAATCCCAGCTCCCTCCCTCGCTGCCCTTTCCCCATCTCTGCATCTCTCTGTGTGACTGCAGTTACTTAACACATCTGTGTTACTGTCCCCTCGGCCAGAGAAAGGGCACAATAGCCCTTCTCACGTGGTTAGAGGGAAGAGTGGATGAAGATACTATCTGAGCCCAGGGCTGCCGGGGCCGGTGGTGCCCAGCGGCCACATTAGCTGCGTATCCCCCGGCCCCGCAGCGTCTCCACTTGAAGCTCAGCGACTGTGCAGGCCAGTGGTTTCAGACCTTTGCTCCTGTCCCCCGGAGGCCACTTGCATTGTCCTCGTCTAGGCTTCAGAGCCAGGCCCCTCTTAGGCACGGCCACCTAGCACGTGGCCTGCATTGACTCCCTGCTGAAGGTGTGCCCAGCCCCTCAATCCCCTGACTTCGGTATACAGATCCCCTGTATGCTCCAGGGAGCTTGTTAAAATGCAACCAGAGGGTTTTGAAGGGGCGGCGGGGTGGGAGGTTGAGGAACCAGGTGGTGGGTAATAGGGAGGGCACGTACTGCATGGAGCACTGGGTGTGATGCCAAAACAATGAACACTGTTATGCTGTAAATAAACAAATAAAAAAAATAAAATTAAAAAAAAATAATAAAAATAAAAAATGCAGGCTCCTGACTCGGGGGTCCTGGGGGCGCTGAGCAGCGGCATTTCTGACACGCCCTGGGGGACTGCGGACCACACTCTGAGGATACAGACCTAGACCAGTGGTTCTCAGTGTTGGCTTTTATAGCTTTCAATGCCTGGCATGCAGACCAGCTCAGTTAAAATCTATAGGGCTGAGGTGTGGGCTGCAGGGTTGTTTTAATCTCTCCAGGTGACTCCAGTGAGCATTGGAGTTTGAGACCCCTGCCTCCCAACCCCCCACCCCCCCCACCCCCCCGCCTCTCAAGCCAGGGTTCTTCTGCACGGACATGGTTCCGGCTCCAGGCCCGCTACTGGCTGCGCGGGTGGCTGTCCTGCGGGCAAACGGTTAACCCCACCTGGCTTCTTGGAATATTGAGAAGCACTCTGTGGTCCCCATCACTACAAGAACTGCCTCAGGGAGGGGCACCCAGATACTGGGCTCCGATGGGCCTGGATTCAGTTTGACTGTATCCCTGTTGGCCAGGAGATGGGACATTGGGCTTCCTCACCTCTCTGAACCTCTGTCTCTTCCTTTGTAAGACACAGATCGTCCTAGTTTCTGCCTTAAGGGCTGCTGGGACTATTTGGGGAGCCCCTGTACAGCACCCGAAGTAGCTCTGGGCTCATAGTAGGTTCTCAAAGTGATACCGTTGCGTAGTTTTCCTTGCTTGACATCTCATCGCATGGGTGGGATGGCTGTGGTCCAGCGAGGTGGAGGCATTCCGCCGAGGCCACACAGCAAGTCAGCAGCCGAGTCAGGGCTGAGCCTTGGGCTCCTGCATCCCAGTGTTGGGCCACTTTTCCCGCCTCTGACGCCCAGCCTGGGGACCTCATCTGAGGGGCAGGGCCTCCCTGGAATGGAAGGGGCTGTCTGCTCGGGGAAGGAAGATGCCACCCTGCCTGAGGTGGCTGGCGGCTGGCGCCAGGACGCAGGCGGTGACTCCCACAGCCCCGACGTGTGGGACTTCACCCAGCCTCCAGGGAATTCCAGCAGCGTCTCCGGTTGTCCCACCTCGGCTCCGGCTCCCACACACTCGGCCTCTCCCTTCACCTCTGGCTAGACTGCAGAACGTCAGACGCTGACTTCAAATGGATTGCGCTCTGAGAATTTATAGAGAGTTGTGCAAGACTCCTGTGTGGCCGGACCAGCTCCGGGAACGACGTTCCAGGACATCGCCCTTGACTCCTGCGGGAGGAGCGACAAGGCAGGCCAGGGGACACTACTCAGTAGGTTGCGGCATCCTGGCAGGGGGCATGGAGACTCCTGCGGGGACCAGAGAGCCCCTGGCCTCCTCCCTTCCCAAGCCCATTCCCCTCTCAGTCTCCCTTGACCCAACTCTGCTCAAGGGAGGTCTCTGGACCCTCCTGTATTGGACTCCCTTGGGGTTTGTCTCCGCCATGCCCTGGAGGCTGCTGTTCCCATGGTTACCAGCAGCTCTGGGCCCCTGCTGACGACCACTCTGGTTCTCCTTCCTGGCCTCCTTGACCTTTGGCAGTGGGGGACTGGACAGTCTTGCCACCACTTCCTCCTGGTTCCCTGACAGCACCACCTGCCCCTCCCCGTCCCGTCCTGGGTCCCTCCCCTGGCTGAGCCGTCCAGGCCGCCCAGATGCTGACCAACCCCAGATTCATCAGTTCCATTTCAGCAACCCACTTGACCTCTCTCTTGGGTCAAGTAAACACTTCAAATTGAATCCTTTTCAAACCGATCTCTCCCTGAAGCCGCTCCTGCTCTCTTGCCATCTTGGCTAACGGCAAACCCTCCTGCTTCGGAGGCAGTCGAGACTCTGGTGTCTTCCTGGTCCCGGCCCCAGCCCCGACATCCAGTTCATCAGCCAATCCTGTCCTCACGGCTTCCAAACTGTATCTGGAGTCAGCGCTTTCTCACTGCTGCCGTGAGGCCCAAGCTGCCATCACTAACTGGTCCACCCCTCCCCCCTTTCCATTCTTGTCATCTTACCGTCTGCGCCTAACACGGTGGCCAGGTCATGTCAGTCTGCTGCCCAGAAGGACACCCTGGCTTCTGCCTCACTCGGGGCTCACAAGATGCTTTCTTCTGCCCCCTTTTCTCTGGCATTCAGGCAAATTCCACCTCAGGCCCTTTGCACATACCATTTGCAACATGTGCAATGTGCCATGCCTAGGCGTTCAAGCAGATCCACCACCCCCTGCCTGCAGGTTTGGCTCCATGGTTCAGCACCCCCCCCATGCATTTCCGAGCTCGCTCTCCTCTGCTTAGTCTCTCTCCGTGGGGATCGCTGCGGTCTGGGAAGGTGGGGTTGTGGCCCCCTTGCTCTCGCTGTGTCTGTAGCACTCACACCGTGCTGAGCGGCAGTAACTGCTCCTCCCCGGGGCTGGGGTGAGCAGCTCTGAGAGGGGCGAGTGGAAAAGGCTCTCCAGAGGAGGGGTGGGGTGCTTGGCCCTCAGAGGGGCAGGGAGTGGGGGAGCTGTCCTTGACCCGGTCACATCTCCTCATCTGCGGGCACCATGTTTACGGGGCCTGTCCCCAGTCTGCCCAGTGACTGTGGTCTGTTGTGTTAATAGGCTCTTGTTGGACACCAGGATCGTGCCCTATTTCTCAGCTGTGTGTTTTCTGTAGTGTCTCTAAGTTACGTGCTCAGTGCCGGGATGGCCTTGGCCCATCTTACTAGTTTCGCTGTTTCATCGCTCTGTCTCTGTGACTCCCACATCCCCTGTTCTCGGAAGGCCCTGGAGAGGCTCAGGTGTGGCCGCCGCCCCTGATGTCACCTTCCCCCCAACTCCCCTGGGCTCAGTGGTGTTGGGGCTCTAGAACCCCATGTGAGGGCACACAGCCCCCTTCCCTGTGACCCCTTAGCTCGTGGCAACGCCCCAGTCAAACTGACGAACCCTTGTAGGTCCCAGGGGTCCTTGGGTAGTTCCCTGCCCAGGCCTTGAACTAAGACCCGCTACTGTTGGAAACCTCCTGGGGCCCCAGACTTCACTCCTATTTCTTGTGTGTGGTTCCGTGTGCTGGTGTCTCACCAGGGACCCGCGGGGGCTGAACAAGAAGGTGGTCACCGGGAGGCCCGAGTGTTGGCCTTGCGCCCGTGGCAGACTTCTGCACCCAAGCACTTTTCCTCTCAGGACGCTGAGTCCCGTGCGGACCGGGTGAGGGGAGACGTGTCCTTCGTACTCCCGCAGCTCCCTGGGCCCAGCACCAGCAGGTGGCGACTCCCTGCTCTGTTAAGCAGAAGGTCCGGGGTCTGGGGTCGCTCGAGAAGCCTCCGTGCAGCCAGGGGACAGTTGGGAGGATGTGGAGGGCGCTGATGGGGGCGAATACGGTGAAGTGGAGGGACCGGAGGCAGGTGGGGAGGGCATTTGCGGGTCCCAGTGGAGTGCTGAGGGGACGCTCGTGCAGAGGCATGCCCTTGAGCAAGAACTGGAAGGAAGGAGGGGCGAGCCCTGTGAGGACAGGGCCCCGTGTAGGCTCCCTGGAGAGCCGACAGAGGCCAGTGCCCGCTGCCACCCCCAGAGATGCTGGCGTCACGGGTGTGGTGTGCGGACCTGGCCTCCCGGTGAATGCAGTGAGGGGCCGGGGAGGAGGGCCGTGCGTGGACGCGTGTGTGGTCGCCACCGGAGCATCCCACGTGTGCTGACGTCTCGGAAGGTGAAGCGTCCTCACATCCCGGTCCCCGGGCTCAGCGGGCTGGCAGGGATGGCCTCTTTACAGACGGGGAGGCCGAGGTTCAGAGCCTAGGAGGCAGGGAGGGGCTCCCCCCCCCCCCCGGGCCACCCAGCCAGTGAGGACGAGGACCGGGATGGACAGCCGTGCCGCCGCCGCCTCGGGGTGTGTCACAGCCCCTGGCATCCCTTCACTGGGCGGGCCCCTTGCGTCCGCACCGACCGCCCCTGTGCAGACACCACGCCCGTGGACATGCTCGCGGCCCGGCATGTCCGGTGCTGAGAGCGTCCTGTAAGCGTCAGCACCACCAGCCAGCGGCTACTGCTGCTCCCGTTTTGCAGATGGTGAAACCAGAGCCCAGAGAGGCCCCCGACTTGCCCGGCTCACGCATCCAGGAACCTCGAATCGGGTCTTCGTGTGGTCGCCACGGCTGTCTGAGAACGGGAGAAATGTCTGGGTCCGCAGACGCTGTTCCTCAGCACCTGACATCTCCGCTCCAGGCCGCCCCTGGCCTCTCTAGAGTTCTCTGACCACAGGAAGCGTTTCATGGTCAAGGAAGGAGACTGTCCTGCTGGACCTCCCTGCCCTAGACACTTAAGTGGTGACCTGGTGTTTCCACAGAGATTGTGGCCCATGGAGTTGAAAGGCCTGGGCTCTGCTCCCTCAGGAAAGTCTCTGAATCTTTGTGAGCCTCGGTGTCCTCATCTGTGAAATGGCTGTAAAAAGTGTGTGTTCTCCCCACCTCCTGAGCTGCTGGGAGGATGCGGCGGTAACAGCCGAGAAGGTACTTGGGAATTACAAGGAACGTGTGCATGCCAACTGGGGTTGCCCTCACTGGGCCTGGTCGCGTGCTGAGAGGTGGTGAGAAGAGCCTGCCTTGGGGGCCTTTGCCCCTGACCATAAACTCTACCAACCACATGGATGCCCAGGGCTGGGGAGAAAGCCCGCCCCCTAGTGGAAGTGGCTGTGGTTGCCTCGGCTGCAGGAGCCTGAGCTAGGAGCCCGTGTGCAAGGGAGCCGAGAAATGTCAGGCGGCAGGTGGCTAGAGATCAGGGGACATAAGTTTGTTGGACTGATCTGGTTTTTGAGCATTTAAAAGTTGTGAAATGCTGGTAACAGAGAGGGAGACATGGAAATTGATGATGCAGACCCTGTCTCTCTTCAGAGCTGGTGCTCATTCTGTTCCTGTGCATTAGAGACGTTTCTGCAGACAGGGGACAGTGTAGGCGCCCCGGCAGGTGGCTGGGACTGTCCTTTCTTCCCCAACAGGCCCAGGGCATCCCAGATTTCCAGGCAGTCTCACAGGAGACTGTCCCTCCCACAGGCAGGTTGGCCGGCTGAGGGACTGAGTTCACCCTGGGGTCCCAGCCAGCCCCCAGGGCCACCTCCTGGGCTTCGTGATGCTGGAGCTTTGGACGGTCCATCAGGGGCACAGGCTTGCCGCTGAGCATGGGGCGTCCTTTCGTTTTCTGCTTGAGTCTTGCTCAGCCGGTAGAAGCAGCTGACCGCAGACCTTGACCACACAGTGTTGGGAGGAATCCACGTGGGGCAGCCCCGCACCTTGACCGAGAGCCAGGCCCTCGCTTGTCTGCTTATGTGTTTGTTTATACGTTCACTTGCTTCGTTTATTGTCATAGGTGTTCTTTGATAGCTGCCTCTGCCAACTTTGATGCCATTCACATTTCGGATCATTCTCCGCCCCGGGGGCTGTCCCGAGCGCTGTGGAGTGTTTGACAGCATTCCCTGACCCCATCCACTAGGTGCCATAGACACGTCCCTCCCCTCGGAGGCGACCACGAAAAATGTCTCCAGACACTGCCAAGTGCTTGTGCTTGTGAAGAACCACTGATCTAGGGGCGCCCGGGTGGCTCAGTCGTTAAGTGTCTGCCTTCGGCTCAGGTCATGATCCTGGGGTCCTGGGATCGAGCCCCGCATTGAGCTCCCCGCTCGGCGGGAAGCCTGCTTCTCCCTCTCCCTCTCTCCCTGCTTGTGTTCCCTTTCTCACTGTGTTTCTCTCTCTCTGTCAAATAAATAAATACAATAAAATAAACATAACCACTGATCTAAACCCTGATGTGTCAGCTTCGAGACTGGCCCCATTCCCATCTCTTGCTCCCTCAGGCACAGCTGTCTCTGAGCCGACACCTGACAGGGGTGAGGCTCACCTTTCCCGCTTTCCCGCCCACCTCACCTTCCTCCTCTCCTGACCGGAGGGCCTGCTCACTTCTGTCTGGGGAACAGATTTGGGACCTGGGACAAGTTCCCTAGCCTCCTGTGCCCTGTTTCCTCATGTGCAGTTCGGGCTGGTACAGTAGGCGCCTTGCTAGGGGTACGTAGAGTAGGAGAGTTGTGTGTGTAAGCACTTAGCACGTTTCCAGTGTGCATGTTGTTCTTATCGAACAGCTATTTATTTTTGCTGTGCTAAGATGGGGGTGCGTCGGTGAATAGGACAAAAGCCCTGACCGTGAGGGAGGCAGGTACATTATCCCACCATTGTGACTCAGTGTAACGAGTGCTGTGGTGGGAAAGTGCGAGGGGGCAGTGGGAGCCTGCAGGAGGGCTGCCCCATGCGGGAGTTAAGGAAGGAAGGCTTCCTGGAGGAGGTGGTATCCCGGTCAGGACCTGAAAGATGAGTCTGGGTTAGCGAGGTGAAGGAATGGGGTCTAGGTTATCTATCTTTTTAAAAATCCTTAAATGCTTTCCTGAAAAAAAAAAAAAAATCACATTGAATGGGCTCTGGTAGCAGGAAGGGCCAGACTGTGTCATGGGATCCAGGCTCACACCCCCTCAGGGACGCCCAAAATGAAAGTGCTTGGTGCAGTGAGGCTGGGATAGGGGGCCAAGTGCAGAGCTCCTGGCCTGGAGGAGACCCACTGCAGGGGATGGATGTAACGTGGTCCCAGAAACCTCCCCAGATGCTTCCGAGGAGGGGGCGGTGCCTGGGAGGCAGCTGAGGCACAGCACAGCCACTGTGTCTGCATAGCCGGGCTCCATTCCCAGCTCTCCTGTCCCTCTCCGGGGCTCGTCTGGACAGCGCTGTGCAGTGCAGTGTTGCAGAACCCCGCTGGGGGTTGCTTCTCCTCGCCCTGGCCCTTGCAGGGGGAGGGAAGGTGGTGGGCAGAGCTCGGTGGAACTCACGTGGGTCATTAAAGCCCACATCTCGTGAGCCTCGAGGTGCCATCCGGGGCTGGTGGGGGGCCCTGCTGATGGTGTATATCGTTCCTCTCCCCAACAGCTACAGTCTCCGCCTGGCATCCCGGTGCCCTCCGCCAGCCGCCCCGTACATCACCAGGCAGTGTAGGAATGTCAAGGCCACGGCGGCAGCCCAGTTCCAGGGGCCCCTCTTCAAAGAGTAGACACTTCGCCTGCTCCCTGACAGGTACGAGGAGGGTGGGGAAGCTCTGGGGGTCTTGGGGTCGGCTGGGAGGCAGGCAGGAGGGGGGGCATGATCTCCTGGGTGCTTGGGGGGGCGGGCACGGGGCCTTTCTGCAGGCAGGTGTGGACCCCAGCCCTGTCACTCCTTGGCTGTGGGACTGCCGCAAGGTCCTCAGTCTCTCTGAGCCTCGATTTCCACATCAGTAAAATGGGGATGCCAGAATTACAAGTGTCACGTGTATGCACAACAGGTAGAAAGGGCCTGGTGCACAGAAAGCACTAGCGTGTAGCTGTCACTAGTTACTTTAGGACTAGCAGTTAGCTGTGACTGTTGAATAAGAATGGCAGGGACAACCAGCATAGCCAGCACTTACTCGAGACTTCTAGAGGCTTTAAGCCCACAGAAGATTGTGTGGCCTTTACTCCCACAGTGTGTTTGAAAGTGAAAGTAATACTATTCTGCAAATATAAAAGGTAAACTTATGTTGAGCCTGAAGTCTCTTTCTAGATTTTCTGGATTTTCTAGATTTCTGGATTTTCTAGCTCTTCTAGATTTCCGAATTCCATCACAGAAGCTGGACTTTCCCTCTTCGGGGGGGCTGGGCTTGGCCAGTGAGCTCGAGCGGGCCTGGACGTCTTTGTTGGTGACGTGGCATGTCTTCTGTCACTGTGACCCTGAGACCGTGATGGGAGGACGCCACACACTAGGACACGGGGGCACCGGTTAAAAATACAGACCCCAAAGTGCAACCCCAAACTTATTAAACAAGCATCGTGGTGTGCAGGGCCTGGGAATCTGTATTAGCAGGTGGCCGCATGATTCTGGGACACATCCAGGTGTGGGGATCCCTGCTTAATGCAGCCAGGGCTGTTCGGGATGAGAACACAGTTGTTTCGGGCAAGAATGGGCTGAACTCTGAAACTTTGGGGTCTTCTGTCCTGTACATTCCTCCCTCTGCCTGTCCTGCTACCTGGAGGGCTCATTCACTCCTCCCTTCCGGAAGCTGTTGGAGGCTCTGGGCTCTGGGCTTTCTTTCTCTGGGGATCAGGGAGCGACAGGGAAACAAAATCCGCTTTCCCCAGGGACTCTGTTGTCTTGAGCCAGAACTCAGACTGTCTCCAGAACAAGGTCCAGAGAGGGCACGTGCCCCTGAGCCAGAATGCTGGGGAGCAGAATTGAAATGTGCGTGAAATGCAGAACTGGAAGGCCTGGTAGAGGAGAGGCCCCCAGGACAGTTCTGGATCCGGGCACGGCCCGGGGCCCTCCCTGTGGTGGCCGCTGCCCTGTGGACGTCTGTGTTGACGGGCGCCAGGGTGTGGCCTACAGCCCAGAGCAGGTGTTCTTTGTGGCCCAAGGCCGAGCCGGGCGTAGCTGGATTGATTGGGCCACGGACTGGGCCGTGACCGTCGGCCACTGCAGTCTCTGGTGGTGATGTGGGGTTTGCCAAGCACTGCTAAGTCAGGCTCTGCCCCAGGGGGCCGGGGCATGACCCTGGAAGGATGCCTTCTTTTCCCTTACTTCCCAGACATGTGTGGCTTCCCCAGCAAGGTGCTCAGATGAGTAGAGGCCCAAAATAATTTGTGTCTGTGACTGATTTATTTGTATTTATATATATATATATAATTTAAATTATAGATGATGTAATATATGATATAATATATGATTTATATATATATAATACGATTTTAAAAACACCGTAGTTACACTGTTTGTCTTAGCTCAGGCTGCATAACAGAGTGCCATGGACTCTGGGGCTTAGATAAGACATTTACTTCTCACGGTGCTGGAGACTGGGCCTCCGAGCATCTGAGGTCAGGGCGCCAGCATGGCTGGGTTCTGGTGAGGACCCTCTTCCTGGCTTACAGGGGCCACTGTCTTGCTGTGTCCTCAGTGGTGGAGAGAGGAGGCTCTGGTGTCTCTTGTGAGGTCACTAAACCTTCCAGAGGCCCCACCTCCAAATCCCATCACACCTCGGGAGGGGGCTTCCATATATGAATCTGGTCAGGGAGAGGGGGCAGTTCCACATGTTTCCAGAATGATTTTTGAAGTGCTGTGACAAAGGATTTTAGCGTGGGAACGATGTGTGCGTCAAAACCCCCATTTCCCAGGGAGGGAGACAGACTCAGGGGCTGGAGGCAGAACTGGAGGCATCTGACTCTCCGAATGGAGAGAGGACTCCAGGGGCTCTGTGCTGCCCCCCTCAAAGCCATATGCCGAACTGTCGTGCGTATGGGGTCTGTTCTGGGGAAGGAGTCATGTCCTTGGAGCACCCAGACCCCAGGACTACACCTTCCCTGCCGCCCTTGCCCGCTTAGAGGCTCTGGCTGGTTAACTCGACAGTCTGAACCCAGGGAGGAGCTCGCCTTTTCTTCGCTGCTGCCTTCTCGTGCACCTCCCTGCTCTGGCCTTTATGAATGTTATGGGCAAAGCCCAGGGCTTTCTGTTCACTTTTTGGCATAAAACACACCACCCTGTCTAGTCCCGTGAGAAAGTACCCCTGCATGTGCTCTGTACCTGTCTCTCTCCATTGCCTGAGGCCAGCACACTTGGGCCCGGGGGTCTGTGAGGGGGCTGTCCAGGGAAGAGCCTGGCGTCTCTCACTCATCTGGCCACCTCCATGATCTTCCCCTCGGCTGCCGCTGGCCTTGGGGCAGGCTTCCCAACACTGGTTGTCTCCTGGGGTTCCGGGAGCTGGGCGGGGTGATAAGAACCCTCCCCCCACCCGACAGCCTCTGCTCCCCTCCAGCCCCGGTGGTCCAACCCACAGCCCCTGCTGCTGGGGTCCCCACCCTGGAGGGCTGCTCCTCGGACTGGGGATAGGCAGGCTGACTTCTTTTGTGGATCCCACTCAGTGACCTGCAGGTGACACACACACCAGCCACACCAGAGGGAGGAAATGCAGGCCACTCCTACGGCTGGCCCCTGTCTCTGTGTTCTTTTTCTCCCCCGGCTCGTTTGGGGCACACACAGGCCTCCCTTGGGAAGGGAGGCCCCTGTTTCCTTAAGGTACCCTCATACAGTGCCCCATCAAGAGATCTTGGGGGGGTTGGAATGGACCTAGTGTAGTGGTTTAAGCGTGCATTTTCTGGAGGTGAATCCAGCAATCCTGGTAGGTATTTTACTTCTCTGTGTTTTAGTTTGCCCATCTGCAAAATGGGTTACTAGTCATACCCGTCTCATGGGTGTAACATAAGGATGGTGCAGGTTAATATATGAAAAGCCCTTGGGAAAGTGCCTGCCCGTTACATCATAAGCCTGCAGTCAGTTAGCACTGCTGTTATCGTTGTTCTCAGCCAATCATCACAGTAGTGGTCGAGTGGTAGTAATACCAGTTAGTGGTCGGAGTGGCAGTTCTCGCAATGATGACCAGGTCCACGGCGGGAGAGAGTGGAGCGCCTGAACTTGGCCCAGCACAACACCAGCCTCATCTTCAGGCCCCGGCAGCAAATGTTACTAAGTCCTGACCACCCCCTGACCGCCCCCATTCCTGGCTCAGTGTCGGGGACTGTGGGCGGGGTTTCTGTGGCCAAGGCACGCAGGAGAAGCCGGTTCCCCGGAACCAAAAGCACTCACAGGCTCTGAAATGGGCTTGAACTGGTTCACGTCCCATGGCTGCCACTTGTCATCAGCCTGACCTTGTAAAAATCACTTGTCCTCTCTGAGCCTCTATTTTTTCCGTGCCAGATGGGGATCTGGGGATCCGTGTCACCTGCCGTGAGGGTTGTTGGAAGCATTAGAATGAAATCAGGTGGTGACGTAGTTGACTGTGGCAGAGTCTTTGGCAGGACTGATTGAAGTGAACATCTGTGTCCCCGGACCCAGCAGTTACACTGCAGGGAGACACGCGGCGGGAATGCGTGCCAGAACCCACGCACGGGAGAGGTCCTGCGTTACGTGTGTGCACACCCTACCGCCCAGCACTTCTGCTCGGCTTAAGTGTGCACGCGTGTGCCCCGCACGTGTCCTCCAGACATAGATAAGCATGACTCAGGGTGGCCCCAGATTGGAAACTGCCCACTTGTCCTTGGCAGTGGACCAGCCAGATGAAGGAGGCGCGCTCCTCCAGCAGACTCCCGTAGCAAGGATGTGGACGGAGCTGCACGCACGGGCTCGGGAGGGATGGATCACAGGCATGTCATGCAGAAGGAGCCAGACGCAAAGTATACGGACGGATTGATCCCATTTATTTTAGTTAAAAATGGACAAGATCAGTCTATGGTGACAGAGGTCAGAGTGTTCATTCTGGGGGTGAGGGTTAGCGGTGGTCCTAGAAGAGAGCCTGGGATGGTGTGTCATGTTCTGTTTCCTGCGTGCGAGCTGCTCACGCACGTGTGTTCACTGTGAACATGCATCAGCCTGTGCTTCTCTGTGTGTCGTGGTGGACCACAGTCGATCTTTTTATTTTTCATTTTTTTAAAAGATTGTATTTATTTGTCGGAGAGAGAGAGAGAGAGCCAGACCAGGCACATGAGCACAAGCAGGGGAAACAGCAGCCAGAACAGGCAGAGGGAGAAGCAAGCTTTCCACTGAGCAGGGAGCCCGTTGCGGGGGCTCGATCCCAGGACCCCAGGACCCCGGGATCATGACCTGAGCCGAAGGCAGACACTTAACCCACTGAGCCACCCAGGTGTTCCACAGTTAGTCCTTTACTTGTAAAAATTAAGTGAGGTAATGCTTCAGCAGCCCAGGGTAGGCACTGAGCATGCGGCCACTGTTACCGTTTTTCTTTTCTTTTTCTCCTCAGCACCTGAAGTGACCTGGAATCAGTGAAGCCAAAGGGACTGGCCTTCTGCCCTGCAGGGAGTACCGACCTATTCCACTTTTATGAGCCTGCGAGAGAGAGGAAGAGTGCGTGTGCGTGTGCGTGTGCGTGGTCTTCAGACGAGGGTCCCAAGCCCCAGGGAGGCAGGAAGGCAGCTGATTCCACACCATGGACGACACTTGGGTGCAGCCGCTGGGACCGTGTTCTGCAGCTCAGCCTTCCTGCTGGGGGCGGGGGGGGGGGGCCTCTCCTACTATGCAATTTTTCAAGAGCTCCTTGATCCTGCTTTTTGCTTCTCGAGTTGTCTTTTGCCATGGCGGGGACTGTGGGCTGACTCAGGGGCCGGCTCCAGTCCTGTCTGAGGAAGGCCTTCCGGAGGAGGCCGAGTTTCCCTTCTGACCACCCCACCTTCCCCAGCCCTCCACCATCTCTGGGAATCAGCGGCATGTGGACATGTTGGACCCTCGCTGATCGACCTGTTGGCCTGCGCACTTTGAAAACCTCCCTTCTTTGCCTGAGCTGCTGGCTTGAGTCGTTTTCCAGATTTAAAATTCTACTCAGTCCATTTCGGGAGAAAGTCCCTGTCCCCATTTGCAGATCTGGTTCCTCCCATGAGAGAAGCGGGGGATGGGACAGCATGTGTGGGGAGGGGGAGGGCTCCCCCTCCCACCCCTGCACCCCTCCCCACCGTGCTTCTTTTTCCTCCCTTGGTGGGACCATCAACACCTTTAGTGGCTGACCTCCTCAGATTAGCTGAAAAGGGAAACAAAAATTGGGAAATGAAAAATAAGTTGGAGGATTAAGAAGCACAGGGGAGAGAAGAGATTTCCAGAGGCCAGTCGCCTGCCAGGGAATGATGGAGCTGGCTTCCGCTTTGCACGGGACCACTCCATGTCTCGGAGAAACGGGTGAGCTGAGCTAGGAGTTTGGACCCAGTTCAGTGAGGGTCTTGGGTTTTGTGCCTTCGGGGCAGACCCTAGACACGGATGTCTGAGACCACTTGAGCGCTATTTTCTCAGCGACTTTCAGTTGTGATGGACTGAACCACAGTGGAAGGACAGCACTTGGAAGGACGTGAGTGGTCACACACAAAAAGGGACTTTTTTTTTCAGGGCTACTATGGTTGATCTTGCAACTCTGTAAATATGTACGTAGACACTTTTAAAAGCACGTATTTATGTCCCTGACTGTAAATGCCCCCTTTTTAAAGTTTTATAACTTGTGTTATTTAATTAATCAGTCGACTGACTGCAGTGTAGGGTCTGACGATGGTCCGGGAGGAAGGTCTCATGAGACCCTCACATGGGCAGAAAAGTGCCGATCGCCGGCCTCCATTCACAGTTTTCCTCTTGCCACCCAGCTCCAAACCATCGTTTGTTTTCAACTTCCATAAGCTGGCATCCTTTTGCCCACTCCGAAAATTAACCCTCACAAGCATGAAAAGCTGTGGCTGTTCCTTATCCTAACGATACGGTTTTGTCCCATAAATGTCGACACTCACGAACTGTACCCCAGCCTCTCAGTTCTGAGGGTTCCCCTTTGCAGCAGCAAGGAAGGCTCACGATTCCAAAGCTTCGAAAGTCACCTTCAACTGATGGTGAATTCCAGAAAATGTTGTGGGGGACTGGGGACACTCGTTTTTGCATGTGCAAATGTGTGGGTCAGCCTTCAACCCTCTCAGACCAGCAGAAAAGGCTACGAGTGTCCCGATCACAAAGACGGAGGCAGGGGGTGGTCTTCTGAAGAGTGGTGTTTCCTGGTCAGTGGTGGTTTTCGGGCGTGGGTGTGGATCACGGAAGAGAACGGTTCTGTATCTGCCATGTGAAGAAAATTAACAATAAAAGTGTGAAGCGCGATTGTAAGGAACAAGCCTGGGAGTGATCATTTTGGTTTCTGTGTTTTGGGTCCATTTTGGCAATTTCTGTGGGGTGGGGGTGGGTGGGTTGAGGCGGCCCCCAGAGGCCCCATTCCGGCAATGAGAGCAACGCGAGGTTTCAAGGACACTCACTGTGGAAATATCCTGCCGGGTGAGCAAGGTTACTCTGTCCTCCGATCACCTCCACCTGCCAGCCAGGAAGCTAAGCCATTTCACTGAGGCTAGACAGGCCTCTGTGATTGTAAATACATTCTCCTCTTTAGCTTTATTGTGATTGCTTTCACGTACCGTACAGTGAACCCACATAAGTCAGTGTACAAATCAGGTTTGTTGTGCATTCGGAGTTGTGCGACCATCACTGCATTCAATTTTAGAACATCTTCAATCACCCCCAAAAGAAATCCCATTCCCATTAGCAGTCGCTCCCAATTTCTCCCCTCGGTTGCCCTAGGCAGCCACAGGTCTACTCTCTGTCCTTAGGTTCGCCCTTCCTAGACATTTCACGTACATAGAATCACACGGTGTGTGATCCTTTACGACCAGCTGCTTTCTCTTCGTGTTTTCGAGGCGAACCCAGGCTGCAGTACGTATCAGCACTTCATTCCTTTTTATGGCCTAATAATCCCATTGTGTGGTTTTATTTGTGCCATATTTGGGACACAGTTACACTTAAAACAAGGCATCACTCATTGTTGATCTGGATCTCAACTGTGACAGGTGTGCTGGACCCTACCCGGTAAGTCCACCAGCACAGCAGTGACTCCAAGCCCACGGCTGACCTTCTAGGGACCATTTACTGTGAACTGCCTTGGGCCAGATACTCCCCGCACAATCCCTTTTCCTATCAGGGCATCCCAGCAGGAAGGGTATGTTAACAGCCATTTCACAGATGAAGGAACAGGCTAGACACCTTAAGCAATTTGTCCCGGGGTCACACTGCTGGCAGATGTAGGCTGGAACTGCATTGAGCCCTTTCCGGCCCAAAGTTCTGTAGTTCCTACTTCCCCCTCGCTGCTGCCTCTGCTGCCGGTTCCTCCAGCTCTCCAGCCACCTGGCAGGTGGAAACATGACAGCAGAGGTCAGTCCCCAGCTACCCAGAGCATAGCAGTCGGCTGCTGGACTTCTGCTCCACCCCAGATGCCTGGCCGGATGAGAAGCGTATGTTTAAGACTATGGGTTCTGCCCCAGGTCCGCTCCCTATTGGCCACGTGACCTTGCTTGGGCTCCCACTGGCCTCAGCTTGGCTCCTTGTTTGTACAAGGGGACGATCACTCAGCTTCCTGGATTCTAGCCACCACTGCATTTGCTTAAAGTTAACTTACCCCCTCTGGGATCACCTGGCTGATTGTTAAAGGAGAAATCCCTGGTCTCTACACACGACCCCCTTACCCTCCCATCTGTCGCATCAGAAGCCCTGGGGTGGGGGGGGGGGGGTGTGCCACCTGGCCGACCAGCTCTGCAGGGCCCACTAACTTTATGTCTGGAAACAAGCAGCGGGGCCTCAGGCAGACACTGAATCAAGGGCGCCCCAGGGATTTGCATTAAGCAGGGTCTCCGGTGCTTGTTCTGAGCGTCAAGCTGTGCCTGGCGCCGGGTCACCACCAGGACTGGGGGACGGGCTCCAGAGGCGCAATGCCACCAGGTGCTGGGCAGGTCCTTAAGCCCTCCCGGGTGTCCTGCGGAGACCGGGGGAGCGCAGCGCTGGAGGTGGGAGCGGGCCATAGGGAGCCCCGCACGCCCTGCGCCGGCTGCCCCGGAAGGGTTAGGGCGAGGCGCGGGGTCAGGCTAGGGCAAGGCGGCGCCCTGCGCTCGACTCCAGGTTTGGCCTTTCCGGTTGCCCGGGCAACCGTACCCCCGCCGTCGCCCCGGGTGCTCCTCCTTCTGACGTCGAGTGCCAGGTCACGAGCAGCCTGACGCTGCGTCACGCTACGTCATGCGCCTCACGCCGCCGCGTCACGTGGGCATCCTGGCTCACGTCATCAGGGCAGGGGGAGCGCAGGGCCGGCCCGTGGCTTGGGCGAGAGCGGGAGCGCGCACCACGTGTCCTGCAGTACGTGGCTCTGATTGTCTCACGGTGTTGTGGGTTGTGACGAACCCCGCATGGCGCGTGCTTCCTAACCGAAGCCTTCTGTCTTCTAACCCGAGCTTTCGCCTTGGTCTGTAGCTGTGGGGAAGCGTGGTCGCTCTGGGGTCGGCTCTGCGGTCTCCCCGGGACGTCAGGGGTCGGCGGTGCGCACCGCTGTCCAGACCCAAGGCTGGCGCAGGGGAAACTGGGCCACCGTCCTGGGCGCCTTGGCGGGAGCAGGTGGGCGTCCTTCCTTGGCCCCCTCGAGGGTGCTCCTCGTTAATGCTGACGGAGGGCGAAAGGAGCCTGGAGGCCTCTGAGCCAGTTGGCAGAGCGGGTGGGTGCAGCAGGCCCCTGAGCTCCCTGCTGTGACGGGGGTGGCTTGGTGTCCACCCCCCTGCTGAGGGGTGAGCCGAAGGCAGGCCCCGCGGTGGGGTGGCCAGCGTCTGACTCGCCGGGCTCTGAGCGCGCACGTTCTCCAGGGTGGGAGACCGGAAGCCTCAGACTGCCCTACCAGCCTTGCCGTGGCTCAGCGGGAGGAGACCGCGGCTCCTAACGGGCCTCCTGGCCCAGGGTCTGCCCCTTCTTTACAAGAAGCTGGCCGGTGGGGCATGAAGCGTCTAGGGGAAGGTGGCCTGGGCCCCAGGGATGGAGCACAAAGTAAGTTTCTCTCTTCTGATCTGCCCTCCCACTCCCGCAGCAGGCTCAAATGAGGAGCGGGTTTGCTGGTGGGGTGAGGTAGGGGAAGGTCACTGTCATGTGACTTCCAGTCAGTGGACTTCCATGCCGCCCCGGGCAAGGGGGCCGTTGAGAGTCAGCACTTGGAGGCAGCTGAGAGTGTGGGTGTCCTTGGATTTTGCACCTTGTAGTTGTCCCATTTGTGTCTTCCGAGCCCTGGGCTTGGCAGCTTGTGATACTGTGTGTTTCTCTGGACTGTGTGCCCATCTCTGAATTGATGTCACTTATAAAAATCCTCTGAGGATTTCCTGTGCACCTAGGATAAAACCGAACTCCCTTGTCTGGTTTAGAAGTCCTACTGGCCTCACCTTACAGCCTTATAGCCTCACCTTACACACCGCCATCTTCCTCCTTGCTCTCTCTGATCCAGCCATACCAATTGTATTTTTGCTCTGTCTTCTGCCACAGGGCCTTGGCACAAACTAATCCTCCTGCTTGCACTGAGTTTCCACCAGAAGGCATCCTTCCCTGACCATTCAGTCTAAGGTGGCCTCCCTGTCACCTGTCATTTGGCCTTGTTGATTTGATTCACCACCTGACATTTTCTAGTTTCTCAGCTTCTGTAGAATGCCAGCCCCCTAAGAGTAGATGGACCTTATCTATCTATTCCATTGTTGGCTACTACATCCAGCGCCTAGTAGGCCTTCAGGGTTTACTGTGGGATGCACTGTAAGTCATCCCTGGGGGGAATATGACCTCAGAGAAGGTCTTGATGAGCTGGGGATTGAATGCAGCTGTGTGAGACTGGCTGGTTCTCGGCAGCCTCCGACCTGGGTGGAACATTTGGCCCAATTTTCAGCCATGGCCTGCTTCTGTGTAGGAGTCTCTTTGTGCAGACCGTTTCCATGGCCAGAGGGGGAATAAGGTGGCTTTTATTTTATACTTTAAAAAAAAATGTATTTATTTATTTTAGAGAGAAAGAGCGTGTTGGGTGGAGGGAAAGAGAGATTTAGAAAGGGGGGAGGGGAGGAGAGATTTAGAGAGAAAGAGGGGGAGGGGCGGAGAGAGAGACTGTCCAGCAGACTCCCCACTGAGCATGGATCCTGACACAAGGCTTGATCCCAGGACCCCAAGATCGTGACCTGAGCTGAAATCAAGAGCGGATACCCAACTGACTGAGCCACCCAGGCGCCCCAGGTGGCTTTTATTTTAAATGTCACTACTGTAGACGTAGAGGTGCCAGGTAAGACCCGGCACATTTGAATTTCAGATAAACAAGGAATGATTTCTTTCTTTCTTTTTTTAAAGTATAAATATGTACCAAGTATTGCATGGGACATACGTCCCTAAAAAATGGTTTGTTGTGGATCTGAAATGAACATGTAACTAAGCATACTGTATTTTTAGTTGCCAAATCTGGAGACCCTATTCAGAGGGCTAAGCCCCTGAGCTGTGCCCTTCTGGGACATCCTGCCCAGTTCCAGCTCTTCTCTCCGAGCTTGTCAGCCAGCCCTGGCCCTCAGCCCGGTGACTGGGGCGGCAGCTCCCCCTGCTTTTAAATATAGCTCACGGCTTTGGATGTGAAGGCCACCAATGTTAAGTGGGGCCCTGAGGGCTCTAAAGAGTGTTCAAGTGGCTTTTGACGCCTGCCTACATCTGGGGGTTGTGGCTCTGACTTTTGCTTGATGCCTAGGATTTTTGTTTTTTAAACCATCTCGTCTTTCTTGCCATCTCATGTGAAAGATTCTTTGACAGTGGGGCAAACACGTGGGCCAGTTTTGTCGTTGGCTGGGAGGATGTTGTCAAATGCTATCATCCTCGGTCAAGGAACGGTTTCTACGGCTGTGCCCCCCACCTCTGTGCCTTCCCAGAGCCACGCTGGGTGAGCCCTTCCACGCCAGCTGACACATGGTTCGGACCTGCTTCACTTTACCCAAGTGCCTTCAGGTGTCGCTGGCCGGACTACGGCACAAACAGGGAGAGCAGGGACGTGGAGCCCTCAAGTGCTCACCTCGGAGCCCAGAGAAGTGTGGCCTGCCCTCTGGGCCATCCATCCTTCTGGGACTTTGTAGTCCTAGGGGGTGTGCCCAGCTCCCAGTGAGCGTCCCACCTGTGTGTGCTGCCTCAGCGCCCCGGGCATGGGGCCAGTTCTCATGTGATTCTTTAAACACCAAAATGTTTGGTTTTCTCATTGGAAAACGTACATGGAAGTAGCCTGAGAAAAATAGAATCCAAAGAACTCCCCAGATACTGACTGACCCTTCTGTGCATAATCCGTCGGATTTTTATGTAAACAAAGATTAGCCAACTGGCTGTGCCACCGGCCCACCAGTGTGACCTTGAGATGCTCTTGACCTTCCCCGTGCCTCAATATCCTCATCTTTAATGGGGAGATTATGGCCGACCTTTCCTGCAGGTGTTTGGGGAAAGTTAAATTGATTGCTGTATCAAAGGCACTTAGGAGAGTGGCTGGCTCCGAGTAGACTCGAAGGGTTCATTATGGTGTCATTCATACTGGGCTTCAACACTTGGAGATTTTTCCGACTGCATTTCTCCTAATGATGGGAGAGGTGGCGGAGGGCACCGGTTGTAGGCAGCATCTGGATCACTTCTGCCTTTTTACGTGGGCGTCCTTGTGCTTATTTGCCCCCAGTATGGTTTTTTTTTTTTTTTTATTGGAATGGAAGTGGAATGGCCATGTTAAAAGGCAGTAATTGATAATCCTTATTAAATACATGCTGTGTACCAAGCCCTGGGTACATGTTTGCCTTATGGAGACCCCAGAGAGGCAGGCTTTTTCATTTGTTCCAATATTTATGAAGAAACCACCTTAAAGAGGCTGAACCCCTCTCAAGTCACAAATGGTTTATTTTTTTCATTTTTGTGTGGCATAAGCTAGTGGTCCAGTTTCATGCTTCTGCATACATGGCTGTTTGGTTTTCCTAACACCATTTATTGAAGAAACCATCCTTTCTCCGTTGTCTCTTCTTGGTTCCTTCGTTGTCACTGAATCGACCATGGATGTGTGGGTGTACTTCTGGGCACTGTATTCTGTGCCATTGGTCTGTGTATCTGTGTTTATGCGACTACCGTACTGTTTTGATTACTAGAGCTTTGTAATACAGTTTGACGTCAGGAAGCGTGATACCTGCCACTCTGTCCTCTCTCAAGACTGCTGTGCCAGTATGAGGCCTTCTGTGTTTCTATGCGAATTTTAGGAGTGTTTGCTCTATTTCTGCGAAAAATGCCATTGGACTGTTGATAGGGATCACATTGTATCTGTGGGCGGCTTCCCATAGTATGGGAATTTAATAGTATCGGTTCTTCCAATCCACGAACACAGTGTATCTTTCCATTTATTTGTGTCTTCAGTTTTTTCATCAGGATCTTATAGTTTTCAGTGTATAGGTCTCTCACCTCCTTGGTTAAGTTTATTTCTAGGTATTTTATTCTTTTTGATACAGTTGTAAATGGAATTGTTTTCTTCTTTTTTTAAAGGCTTTGTTTTATTTTAGAGAGGAGAGGGAGCATGTGTGAGCATGGGGGGCAGGGGCAGAGAGAGAGGGACAAGCAGAGTCTGCTTGGAGCTCGATCTCACGACCCCAAGATCAGGACCTGAGCTGAAATCAAGAGTTGGACACTCACCCAACTGCACCACCCACGCACCCCAGGACTGTTTTCTTAATTTCTGTTTCTAATAGTTTGTTGTTAGTGTATAGAAACATAACCGATTTTTGGATCCCGATTTGGTATCCTGTAGCTTTACTGAATTTATTGATCAGATGTGACCACTGGTCTGTTCCTAAAGGTTGAAGTGGGAGACACCCTGTGCCCCCGTCTCCATGGAACATCTTCTAGTTGCTGCAAATGTCAGAGGTCCAGGGCTCTTCCTTGGCTTCCTAAGGCTCTCTGGTTTGCCTGATGCCACCCAGGACCTCCCATATCCATCTTCTCTAAATCAGGGGATGCCGAAGACTCCTCCTGGGAGAGGGTGGGAGGGACTCTGGGAGAGTCTGGGAGCAGGGCCCTCCTGGCACAGGGCAGGGGTTGGTGAGAGCCAGCTGCCTGGGGATCTGTTTCCAACTCGGTTCTGCAGTCTTGAAGAAATTACATTTTTGCCAGAGGGCTGTCAGTCTCCGACAAACATCTACGTGGCGGGGGCTTGGGGGTCGGAGGCGCGGAGTGATGGAGGGTGGGCAGAGTGCCGGTGCCTGCGTGCTCTTCTCCCGTCTGGTGACAACCTCCCCAACCAGCTGTCCCAGGTGGGCTTCTCTGGTTCCAGCTCTGCGCACTGCAGACCCTCTGATGCTTCCAAAGGTCTAATAAAAAATCCCCTGGCTTGGCATCCCCTTGCAGGTGCTAGCCGGGGACCCGAGTCCCCGGTTCGGCTGGATGTGAAAAAGGGAAGGGAGACTGCAGAAGGTGCCATCAGTGTGACCCAAGAGCCATACCCTTGCAGGGCCGAGGCCAGGTTTACTTGCTTTAATGTGTCCCAGCTCCCTCTGTCTTGCCAACACCTGGGTATACTCACGACTCTGGGAGAAACAATTTCCAGCCACGTGCCAGCTGAGACAGTGTCCCTTGCTTCACTGTGCTGGGCTGGTGGCCGGGAGAGGACCCTGGTTTCAGCCTCCCTGCCGAGGGGATGGGCCTGGGCTGGCTACAGTTCCAAGGCTCCATCCTCTCCTCAAGACACCAGGCTTGCTCTGTGCCATGTCTCTTCTGAAGCTTGTCCCTCTGTCGGTCCCCAGCGATGGCGTCAATCCACAGTCCGTCTAGGAGAGCCACTGTGGGGGGAGCCCTGGACCTTACAGGGGGAAGTGAAACTTGGTAACACGGAGAATGATTGTGATTCTGTGGCCAGAAGGAAGGGGGCGCTTAGGGTGATAGAAGGGTATACTTGTCCCCAAATGCTAAAGCTGTTTCTTCCATAACGGAACTCCAGGAGTGGCCTCAGGGCAGGGCCAGGACCAGTGGCACAGAAAACGCCTCCTGTAAAGGCTGGATTGCCTTTTCTTCTAGAAATACGCCACTGATCAAGTCTATGATGGGCCAGTCCCCATACTGAGCTTTCCCACCATCCCGACACCTCTCTGAGGCCGGCGCTGTCACATGGCCCCTGGTGACTGGACCAGTCCCTGCCTGGCTGTAGGATGTTGGGTAGAGCTGGGGTTGGAACCTGGGGCTGGGGAGGGTTTCTCTTGGGCTCCCCTGGGAGCAGCCCTTGCATTTCTTTTCAGTCTTTCATGTTTTGTTTTCGTTTTTGTTTTAAACCTGGTTCGGTTGGCATGCAGGCTTGTTAACAGACATTCCTTATATCTGGGATGTGTTCAAGCCTCTGAAAAGCGGAAGAACCCCTTTGTGAAGGTCTGCATTCCCCAGTGGCTGGACAAGTGAGGAGAGTCAGATGATGACCACTTGGGGTATGACACGGGACTGGGCGACTTCCGTTCCGGGTCAAAGAAGGAAAGGGGGCTGAGCGTGAGTGTTCTTCCTGCGCTCACACAGGGGAGACCTCCCCACGCCCCCTGGCCCCCACCAAGGTCTGGCTAACCTCCTGAGACCTTGATGGACGTAGGGGCCCCCGGAAGCTTGTCAGAGCGAGCGGCGTGAGGGGCTCTCCTGGAGCCCGTCTGCTTGGACGGCTCCGTGTGACGTCTGGCTGCTGGGCAGGGGGCTCGCTAGGCCACTCTGATTCTGGACACCAGGAGGCAGGGGGCTGCCCTGTGGCTGCCCGTCCCTCACCCCTCATGAGGCAGGGGGACTACACAGAGCTGCTAGAGGGGACCCCCTGCCGATCGAACCGCTGCCATGGGGACCCCCAGTCCCGTTCTCACTCAAGCGGGGTTTTCAGAAGTGCTCCGTGCTCCCTCCGGCATTCCCGTTTGTCTTTACACCTGTTTGATCACGTGCTGACCCCGACGTTACCGCAGCCCGGCTGGGGTGGCCCGGCGAGGGTAGGCCGCAGAATGAGGAGGGGCTGGACTCTGGTTGGCCCCGGGTCTTATCCTGGCTCTGCCCCTGTGTGTGACAACCCCTGCCCCCCAGCCAGTGTGGGGGGCTCCTGGGGAGCCAGAGAAGGACGTGGAAGGTGCTGGCTGGCGTCTGTCCCTTAGTGAACCCTCAGGGCCAGGGAGGCACAGCAAAGTCACTGGTCTGTTGTTGCCGGTGCGCCATCATCTGACGTTTTAGGGGCGACTTCTTTTCTGGATTGTCTTTGTCTCTGTGGCTGCGGTAAAGGACCACACACTGGGGGGCTTAACTTGTTTGTTATTTCGAAGTTCTGGAGGCTGTGGAGTCCGAGGGGAAGCGGCGGGCAGGGTTGGTTTGTCCTGAGGCTTCTCCCCTGGCTTGCAGGCGGCCGCCTTCTCCCCCTGTGGGCGGGTGGCCTCCCCTCTGTGCACGCTCACGTCCCTGCGGTCTGTCCTGCTCCTTGTGAGCACGCCTGTCCTATAGGACGAGGGCTCCCTCTATGACATGTAGCCGTAACCACTGCTTTCAAGGCCCCAGGTCCACACATAGTCACAGTCCCGAGTACACCGGCAGTGAGGACTCCTTGTGAGTTTGGGGGTACAATTCAGTCCGTGATATAAATATTCAGATATTTTTCTGTCCTGTTGAAACTGCAAGAGAGGTCCACGGAAGAGACGTTGAGTTTGTAGTAGGTGTGGGCCTTGGGGTATAATGCAGGAAATCGGTCTGAGTCTTTGCCTTTTTTTTTTTTTTTTCCTTTAAGTAGGCTCCTCGCCCAGTGTGGAGCCCAGTGTGGGGCTTGAACGCACGACCCTGAGATCAAGACCTGATCTGAGATCAAGAGTCAGATGCTTAATAGACTGAGCCAGCTGGGCATCCCTGAGTCTTTGTCTTTTAACCTCATCCAGCAGCCCGTTCCCCTTCCCCGAGAGCGCACGAGCATCTGTTTTTGGTTCAGTGTTGGTAATTCATCTCTGGGTTTTGGGGTCCAGACACCTTTATCTTTGTGCTCACTCTCCCACCGTGCATGTATCCGTCAGGCTGGTCTCTTGATGCTGCGGTGACCAACAGAGTCTTCGTTACCAGCGACAAATGCTTCCTTCTTGCTTATGCCGCATGTGGATTGTGGATTGGTTAGGAACACTTTCCCCACGTTTGCAAACTCCTGGCTGGACACAGACAGCGGCTGCCATATACACATATAGGTGAATTATATGAAGTAAACTCTCTCCTTGCTACCACCCAGAGGGGAATGGAACATCGCCGGTCCCCCAGGACCAATTACAGCTGCCCTCTTTCCCTCCCAAAGTAACTACTGTCCTGACTTCTGTAGTGATCACTTCCTTGTATTTTGTTTGTGTTTAATGAAACTTTAAATTTTGAGATTAATTGTAGATTCATGTGTAGTTGTAAGAAAATAATATAGAGATCCTGGGTCCCCTTTGCCTAGTTTCCCCAGTGGTACCTGGAGAAGTCTGCATAATGGGATATTGACTTGGATTTGGTCAAGATACAGGACATCTCATCACCGTGGAGACCTCTCACCTGGACCTTGTGTAGCCACGTTAACTTTCCTCCCTTCTCTTTAACCTTTAATCATCTGTTCACCATCTCTGTAATTTTGTCCTTTCCGAGAATGTCACACGTGGGATCACACTATGTATAACCTTTTGGGACTGGCTTCTTTAATGTGGCATAGTTCTCTCCAGGCTGTTGGGGATATTGCCACTTTGTTCCTTTTATTGCTACCTGGTGTTTCATGGATGCACCCCAGCTGACACTTTCCCAGTGGGAAGGCATCTAGGTTGTTTCCAGTTTGGAGCTAGGGTGAGTAAAGCTGCTGTAGATACACTCTTGTGCACAGATTTTTTTTTTTTTTTCCTGTTTGTGCAGTTTTCATTTCTCTGGGATAAGTTCTTGGGAGTGTAGTCATTGAGATGTATACCTAGTTTGGTATTATTTTTAAGAAACTGCCTGTTTTCCCGAGTGACTCTACTGTTTTACCTTCTCCAGAGTATGAGTCATTCAGAGAGTGATTTCTCTGCATCCTTGACAGCATTTAGTGTTGTCATTATTTTTTATTTTAGCCCTTGTGGTTTTAATTTGCATTTCTCTAATGGCTAATGGTGCAGATCTTTTCGCGTGCTTACTTGCCATCTGGGTATCCTCTTCCGTGTAATGTCTGCTATCTTTTGTTCATATTCTAATGGCATTGTTAGTTTTTTACTGTTGCATTTGAGGGTTCTTTATATATTCTAGACAATAGTTCTTCCCTTGATACATGGTTTGCAAATACTTACTTCCAGTCTGTGGCTTGTCTTTTTGTCCTTTTAACAGGGATTTTCACAAAACAACAGAAAGAACAAAACTTTTTTTTTTTTTTAATGAAGTCCTGTTTATTCTTTTATGGATCATGCTTTTGGGGTCAAGTCTAACAACTCTTTTCATGGTCCTAGGTCCCCAAAAGTTTCTCCCATGTTTTCTTTTCTAGAAGTTTTCTATCTTACATTTAAGCTGGTGATCCATTTTTTTTTTTTACGATTTTATTTATTTTTTTGACAGAGAGAGACACAGTGAGAGAGGGAACACAAGCAGGGGCAGAGGGAGAGGGAGAAACAGGCTCCCCACCAAGCAGGGCACTTGATGTGGGGCTTGAACCCAGGACCCCGGGATCATGACCTGAGCTGAAGGCAGAAGCTTAAGGACTGAGCCACGCAGGAGCCCCTGGTGACCCATTTTTTAGTTAATTTTTGAATAATGTGTGAGACTTCGGTCAGGGGTCTTCTTTCCTCTTACGAATATGCGTTTTAGTGTCATTTGTTAGAAGTCTGTTTCCTTCATTGAATTGCTTTTGTATCTTATCAGAGGTCGCATGCGCCTATCTGTGGCTGCTCCTGGATTCCCTGTTCTGATTCCCCTGATCTGTTTGCTTTCTCCTGTCTTCCTAGGGCAACATAGTCTTGATTATTATGACTGTACATAAATTCTTGAAATTAGGTAGACGAATTCTTCCAGCTTTATTCTCTTTTTTATTTTTATTTTCTTTTTTTAATCCCAAATCGTTTCACTGTTACAGCTCCTTTGCCTTTCCATATAATTTGAGAATAACGGTAGAATTTTAGGATAATCTTGTCTGTATGTGCAAAAGAGAAAAAAACTCGCTAGGACTTTGACAGGAATTGTGTCAAACCTACATGCCAATTTGGAGAGAATCGGCATTTCACTATGTTGACTCTTTCAAGCATGAACATGATTTATGTAGACATTATTTGACTTACCTGTGTTGTGTAGTTTTCACAGTGCTTTATTTATTTATTTATATACTTATTTATTTTTTTAAGGATTTTATTTATTTACTTGACAGCGAACAGGAGCACACAAGCAGGGGTAGTGGCAGAGGGAGAGGGAGAAGCCGGCTCCCTGATGCGGGGCTTGATCCCAGGACTCTGGGATCATGACCTGAGCCGAAGGCAGACATTTAACCAACTGAGCCACCCAGGCGCCCCGAACATGCTTTTTTAGATTTTATCTAAATCTTTTCTCTTTTGAATGATTGTAAGTGGTATTGGATTTTTAAATGTGATGTTCATGTGTTCCTTGCAAGTGCAAGAAAATACCATTGATTTTGTGTGTAGATCTTCTGTCTTGTGACTTTGATGAACTCATCTGCTGTTCTAAGAGTTTTTGGCAGATGCCTTGCCAAACAGATTTTCTATATAAACAGTTACGCTGTCTGCAAATAAGGACAGTTGTTTTTTTTTTTTAAAGATTTTATTTATTTGACAGAGAGAGATCACAAGTAGGCAGAGAGGCAGGCAGAGAGAGAGGGAAGCAGGCTCCCTGTTGAGCAGAGAGCCCGATGTGGGACTTGATCCCAGGACTCCGAGATCATGACCTGAGCCAAAGGCAGCGGCTTAACCCACTGAGCCACCCAGGTGCCCAATAAGGACAGTTTTATTCTTTTCTGATCTGTATGCCTTTTATATCCTTTTGTGAAGAATTGGTATTCATTCTTCTTTAAATATTTGGTAGAATTCTTTTTTTTTTTTTTTCCTTGGGACTCGATCCCAGGACCCTGAGATCATGACCTGAGCCGAAGGCAGTGGCCTAAACCACTGAGCCACCCAGGCGCCCCTATTTGGTAGAATTCTTAAGTGAAACCAGTTGGGCCTGAAGATTTCTTTTTTGGGAGTTTTGTATTATGAATTCTGTTTCCTTAAGAGCTACAGAGCCATTGTTTCCTATTGGGTGAGTTGTGGTCAGTAGTCCCTTCTTACCCCTCCAGTCTTCTTGTTTCATTCCCAACGGTTCTGGTTTTTCTTTGTCAGTCTTGCCTCTTCAAAGAACCGGTTCTTTGTTTCATTGATTCCCGCCCCACTCCCCCCCCCCCCCCCCCCCCCCCGTTGTTTTCCTCTTTCCAGTTGTATTGATTTCTGATCTGTAGTGTTTCCTTCCTTCTGCTTGCTTGGGATGTGATTTGCTTTTATTTTACAGGTTCTTGAGGTGGGAGCTTAGATTATTGATTTAAGACTTTTCCCTTTTTCTAATTATGCATTTCGTCCTCTAAATTTCCCTCTCAGCGTTTGCCTTGTGCCAGAAATTTTGATATGTGGTATTTTTATTTTCATTCCGTGTAGTTTTGATTTCTCTTGAGCCTTCCTCCTTGACCTAGGAGTTATTTAGAAATGGGTGGCTTAGTTTCCAAATCCTTGGAGATTCTCCTGATATGTTCTCTCTCAGTTTCCAGTTTGAGTCCATTTGGTCAGAGAACCGATTCTCTTTGATTTCAGTTCTTTTACATTTGCTGAGGTTTATTTTTTTCCACTTTTATGAAACTGTAATTGACCTACAGCATTGTCTTCGTTTCAGACGTATAACATGGTGACTTATTTATATGTAGCAAATGCTTATCACAACATTTAGTTGACATTCATCCCTTCACATAGTTATACATTTTTTTATTCTGATAAAAACTTTTTAGATTTACTCTCTCAGCGACTTTTTTTTTTTTAAAGATTTTATTTATTTATTTGAGAGAGAGACAGTGAGAGAGAGTATGAGCAAGGAGGTCAGAGGGAGAAGCAGACTCCCTGTGGAGCTGGGAGCCCGATGCAGGACTCGATCCTGGGACTCCGAGATCATGACCTGAGCCGAAGGCAGTTGTCCAACCAACTGAGCCACCCAGGCGTCCCTCTCAGCGACTTTCAAATATGCAGTACAGTGTTGTAAACTGTCATCCCCATACCCTACATTATGTCCCCAGGGCTTTTATCTTATACCTGAAAGTCTGTACCTGTGACCACCTTTTGCCGTTTTATCCACCACCTTCCCCCTGCCCCTGGCGATCATGAGTCTGTTCTCTGTATCTATGAGTTGAGAATTTTTAGATTCCACATAGAAGAGAGATCATAAAGTATTTGTCTTTCTCTGACTTGTTTGACTTAACATAATCCCCTCAAGGGCCATCCATATTGTTGTAAGTGGTGGATTTTCCTTCTTTTTATTGTATTATATTATTATATATATTATTATCTTATTATTGTATTAATATTATATTGTATATAATAGGATATAGTATACATTATATAATATATAACATATTGCATTGTATTATTATACATTGTGCTGTATATGTAACCTGTTCCAGTATACACACACCACATTTTCTTTATCCATTTGTCTGTCACTGGACATTTACGTTGTTTCCATGCCTCGGCTCTTGGGAATGATGCTGCAGTGAACATAGAGTGCAGATCGCTCTCTGAGATCCCGTTTTCATTTTCGTTGGACACATGCTGAGAAGTGGAACGGCTGGATCATAGGATAGTTCTATTTTTAATTTTTTGAGGCACCCGCACACTGTTTCCCATTAGTGCAGACCAATTTATAGTCCCACCAGCCGTGCATGAGAGCGCCTTGTCCAGCATTTGCTTTCTCTTGTCATTTTGGTAACAGTCCTTCTAACAGGCATGAGGGCCATATCAGGATGGTTTTGATGTACATTTCCCTGATCATTAATGATGTTGAGAACCTTCTGTGTACCTGTTGCTTGATCACATATCATGCTACTTGCTGGTATTCTTGTTTTTATATCTGTTTTTTTTTTTTCCAGAAGTTTTTAGGATCTTTTTATCCTTGGTGTTCAGAAACTTCACAGTGTGACTAAGCATTTTTCATTTGTTACACCTGGTGGGTACTCTTTGGGGAGTTTAAAACTTTTTTTTTAAAGATTTTATTTATTAGAGAAAGTAAGAGAGCAGGGGGAAGGGGCAGAGGGAGAGGGGAAAGCACGCTCCCGGCTGAGCAGGGAGCCCAATATGGGACTGGATCCCACGACTCTGGGGTCATGACCTGAGCTGAAGTCAGACGCTTAACTGACTGAGCCACCCAAGGGCCCTGGGAGTTTAAAACTTTAAAAAATATATATTATAAAATATGTGAAATCTGTTTTTTTTTAATTTTATTTATTTATTTGACAGAGAGAGATCACAAGTAGGCAGAGGAGGCAGGCAGAGAGATGGGGAAGCAGGCTCCCCACTGAGCAGAGAGCCCGACGTGGGGCTTGATCCCAGAAATCCGGAATCATGACCTGAGCCGAAGGCAGAGGCTTTAACCCACTGAGCCAAACAAACAAATAAACAAAAACAACCCAAATGAATAAACAAGCAAATAAAAAGCAGAATCAGACCTGTAAGCACAGAGAATAAACTGACTGACCTTTGCCAGAGGGGTGGGCGGTGGGGGAATGGTCAGAATGGATGAAGGGCTGTGAATCACAGGCGTTCAGTGACGGAATGAGTGAGTCACCAGAGTAAAAGGCACGGCTTAAAGAATATAGTGGTGTTGCAGTAGTGTTGTGTGGTGACAGATAGTGGCTACACTTGTGATTACTTATCCAGTCCCTATGTTGTACGTTTGAAACTAATGTAACATTGTGTGTTAACTCCACCAAAGTAACAAAATTAAATTCTTGTCAAATTTATCCAAGTCACTCATGTCATTGATCAATGAGTGGTGTTTCAACACCCATTTATGTTGTTCAGTTTCCTATTAATCATTAACACCGACAGAAGTATTAGCTAAGGGGCGCCTGGGTGGCTCAGCGGGTTAAGCTTCTGCCTTCAGCTCAGGTCATGATCTCAGTCAGGGTCCTGGGATCGAGCCCCGCGTCGAGCTCTCTGATTGGCGGGGAGCCTGCTTTCCCCGCTCTCTCTGCCTGCCTCTCTGCCTACTTGTGATCCCTCTCTCGCTCTGTCAAATAAATCAATAAATAAAATCTTTAAAAACAAATATTAGCTAAGATTCTTGTCAAAATTATACTTGTTATTTGCATTAATTATACTTGCTATTTAGATTATTTATCTTAATAGCTGCCTACACATAAGAAAGTTTGGCAAAACCCGATGAAACTTTCTGTGAGAATCAATTGACTACATAGGGTTCTTATTAAAGAGTATTGTATATATCTATATTTTTAAAGATTTTATTTATTTATTTGACAGAGATCACAAGTAGGCAGAGAGGCAGGCAGAAGGGGGAGGAGGAGCAGACTCCCCGCTGAGCAGAGAGCCAGGATGTGGGGCTTTATCCAACGACCCTGAGATCATGACCTGAGCCAAAGGCAGAGGCTTAACCCACTGAGCCACCCAGGTGCCCCTGATTTTTTTTTTAAATTTTCTTTTTTTTAAATCTTGATCTTAATTCTTCTATATATTTTTGAGAGTCTCTTAGTACTATCACTTTTCTGTTTTTAACTTCAGTCACTTTTCAATCTTAAGGGCTATATATTTTTCTGTACTTTTGTATTAATATCTCATGATTTTATGTGTACAAAATTATCTTCACTTTTTTTTCAGTCATCTACATCATGCATTGCCTGGCTTTTCTACAGAGCTGCTTTCTGAAGCACTTATTTAGACATTATGTGGTTCTTTTATCCTCTAGGCACTGTTCTACATAGTTCTACAAGTGTTTACTTGATCCCTCCCCCATGGGGTAGTCCTTTGTCTCCATCCTTTGTGCCCAGCTCACAGCTTGCCAGGGACAGCGCTGGAGTTTGAACCAGGGGCCTCTGGCTTCAGAGCCCACTGTGCGTAAGTACTAGGTGGCCCCTCTGGGGTCAGCTGGTTCGAGCTGTCTCGTCGCACTTGGGTGACAATGTCTGGGTGTGCTGAGGGGATGACTTCTTCCTAGTGTGGGCGGTTTAGGTAGAGGTCAAGTCCATTGCTTGCTTTCTGTTTCCTTGCCAGTGGGGCATGTCCCCTCTCTCACCATCCTCACCTGCGTGTGAGCCGGTGACCCAAGCTCTTCCTAGCAGATGCCCATGTGTGAGACTTTGACTCCTGAGAGAGTGAGAAAACACCAGGAAAAGAAAAAAAAAGGTTAGTAGTCGTGCATCTCAGCTGTTGCTCCCTGACCAGATACTTGTGTCCTGATAAGGCTTCTGTGATTTTTTTCTCCCAAGTCCCTGGAGGTGACTTACATGTTCTCGTACATCTTAGAGTTTTGATAGTAAATTACAGTACTGGCTGTCTCTTTTTCAGTAAGGAAATCGATTTGATTTCCTTATAAGGAATCTATTAAGAATCTATTGGAAGGATATAATAAGAAATCTGTTGGAAGGATATGGAGGGCCAGATTTGAAACATAGGTACTGACCAAGGCTGTTCTGGAGGGTCGAGAATTCGGAAGCATGAAAGTCCTATTGTAGTAGAAACAGTCCACCAGAACAGACACAGCTGCCAAGCCCACATCCCTCCATAGCTGCCCTGGAATGATTCGTAATTGTCCCTTTGTTTCTTCTACTCTCTCCAGATTCAGAATCTCCACTGGGAGGGTGGGGAGCCAAACCCACATCACATACCTGCCCACTGATTGCCAGGAGCTGGAAGAAGGATGAAAGAGTCCCCTCCCCACTTGGCTTCTATAGCTAAAGGTCGAGGCAACGAAAACCACACCTGTTGGGTATTGCCCCAGAATAAGGAAGTCAGATTCTAGACAAGCCCACCATATTGTTGATTTCCATTACAGGTTTCCCTACCTTTGGGTTTTGCAAATTTCCTATTTCTTTCCAATAAGCAGTCTTTGGTTACTCACCAGAATCCTGTGTCCTCGGAGATCCCTAAGTGAAGTATGTCCGTGGGTCCCTTAGGAATTTTGCTTGGTGCATCCCAGAAGTTTGGGGCCCTTGAGGTCTAGACACGCAATTTGTTCTCATCTCATTAGTTTGATTAAAATGTTTAGGGGAATAAATACCCTGCAAGTCTTTTGCTGATAGCAGCTTAGTGAGGACTGGCCATGAAGAACGTTTTCCATATTCTTGGCTCAAGAGCTAGCTGTTCTCACTGACGTGTCAGTATTGAGCTAAAGTGCCTGAACTTGGAGATGGGGCTGTGGAATGAGTCCGTGTGGCCAGTCCATTCCAATTTGGCGCATTCAGGCTTGACTTCTTTTCATCAGGGAGTTCATTATTTGGGGCTGGAAGGCAATTTTCACGTGAAAATGGATACGAAACTCCTTTGCCCACTGCTGTGATTTGGTTAGGGAAACTCGGCCAGCTCGGGGCGGGGGGGGGGCGGTCCAGAGCTCCCTGAAGTGGTGTTTAAAATAGAGAGTCCATGGTTTTCAGGGCCTCAGAGGGGTTCAGAGTACTCAGAAAGGTTGAGTCATTGACTTGTTTCTTGAATGCTGAACTGCTTAAAAATGACCTTTTCCATAGGGGTGGGTAGTTGTGTAACTCCGTAAATTTACTAAAAACCACTGCTTTGTGTACTTTGAATGGGTGAGTTGTATGGCAGTTGAATTGAATTTCAAAAGTGTTAAAAATGGACCTTTCGCGAATGTATTTGTAAGTAGGGGACTGCCTGAACAATAGACACGTCTTGGGTCCTCGGTGGATCTGGGAATTACTGAGCTTATTTGCGTGTAATTGCCCATTTTTATGTATCACTCTGGCTCTACATGCACCCAATCTGATCATTTTGTGGTGCTTCCGAGTGCGTTATTTGGCCTCTAATACTGCACTGAGAACCGTGTCTAATTCTACGGTGGGTTGAAAGCTGGAGCTAATTTCATTTATTGCCCCATAAGTTGTGGTGGTTATAGTAATGGGAGAAGACCTGAGCACAGTGAAAGTTTAGCGAGGTTCCCTTGCTTTCATGACCTTGATTGGTATTTTGCGGTGTGTTACGGGATTACGTGGTAAGTGATGAAATGCTCAGGACGTTTAGGGGAAGAGCCAAGTGATGGCAGTGTCGGGCCTGCAGGGCTGTAATCGAAGCCACAGCAGAGGACAGACTGATGGCATTCCTGCCTGAGGTCCCACCCACTGCATCCGAAAATAAGGTGGACTCGAAAAGCATCAGGTAAAAAGGATTCATTCGTACCTTGCATGTAGCCCTTCAGAGGCAAGTTGGACTGTGTTCTGTTCCTGGTTCAGTCTTGGATGGCTTCCCGTCACTGCAACATCGCTAGTCTGTGCCCATTTCTGCAGTGTGGGGGGCCCTGACTCTTAAAGGCCAGAGGCCACCTGCCCCGTGGGGCTTAGACGGCTGTGTTGCAGGTTGCTGGCAGGGCTGTTGATAAAGGCAGCTTGAAGGGGATTGTGGGGCCTTTGGTCCCACTGCAGAGCTAAGACTTGCTGGTTAGCAGGATGAATGGAAAAGGGACGCGAGGGCCACAGGTGGCTGAATGTCTGCTGCTGAGGTAGAAAGTCAGCAGGACTCTTCCGCGGTGCCTTCTAGCTGCCCTGTTGATCTGCCCCCTGAGAACTGTCCCGTCTCCTCCCGCTTCCTAGGAGAGCTGAGGAAGTCATTCATATCCAGGAGATCAAACACAATTCATCTTCATCAGGCTTCAGCAGGCCTGTCTGGTATGTACGTCATTCTGTATCTCCATTCCGTAAACGTATGGATGTTCTCCAGGCTAACTGGTGTTGAAACAGTGGAACTGTTCTGTTGCTGCCCTGTCGTGACCAACCGTCCCTAAGCTCTTGCTAGGTACCAAGCTGTGTGCTAACTGCTTTGAATAGGTCATTTTTTACTTAACCCTCTTAATCCCATGAGGTTGGATATACCCATTTTTGTGGAAGAGAAAGCCAAGGCTTGGAGAAGTTAACTGAACTGCCCAGGGCTAGACACAGAGCAGGCAGGGTAAGAGAACTCTGTCCTGGGTCGAATTCCATAGCTTTTAACCACTGCTACTGCTCCCCCATTCTAGACCATATTTCTCTCTATGCTTTCTTGCCTGGTTTTTTCTTTTTGTGCTTGTTTGGGGGTGTTTTACCTGGGAAGGGACCTGAGCAGCTGATAGCTGTCCTCCTGTGCCGTGGCTTAGCAGATCAGTCTAGGTGGGGCAAATGTTGGGCTGTGGGTCAGCCTATAGCCTACAGCGAAGAATGATTTTTCCATTTTTACATCACTGGGGGGAGAATCAAAAGAACGATACTTTGTGATACCTGAAAATTATATGGAATTTAAATTCCAGTGCCTATAAATGAAGTTTTATTAAACACAGTCACGTCCATTTCGGTTCTGTACTTACAGCTGCTTCATGCTGCGACGGCAGAGACGAGTAGCCGTGACTGAGACTGGATGGCTTGCAGAGCCTAAAATACTGATTATCTGGCTCCTTGTAGAAGGCCTTTGCCCACCCTTGCTCTAGATGATGGTGTTTGCTCTCCCAGATAAGAATGACTTCCGGAGCTCTTCTGGGAGGTGGGAGTACCAAGTAGATCAGTGAGATCTGTGCTTATCGGCACTGTTCTGCCGGGTCCATCGCAGCCGCACAGCGCTGGCTCTCCAGGGGGTCCTGGTGACCCGGGTACCATTCCTGTCCTGGACAGTTGTAACTGCATGTCTGGAACCCCAGGTCATAGCTTTCTTGTATGACATGAAGGGGTTCAGAGTATACAATCCCAAAATATGCCCTTTTGACATAAGGATTATTTTGAGCTAAAGGCAATTGAGAGAAAGTAGACCCAAGAAAAACACTCTGTCCTCTTCTCACAATAATTCTTAATCACGAGGGACAACTCTTGATTCTTCTTGGGTGCGGGGATAGCACCTGGAGAATCCGTACAACCAACCATCCCTAAACGTCTAAACCTGTTCTCCGGTTTCTTTTTGCTTCTCTACAAATGCGTTGTCCTTTGTTCAGGTGTCGTGTAAGCAGAGGTTCCAAATACCCCTTTGACTCCTCCGCCAACTTCCTCCCCTGCGCATGTGCACTGTGTGGGTTAGTAAACTTCTGTTTGCCTGTCCCTTGTTGGTCTGCTTTTCGCCTAATTTGCCTGGCCCCACCTGGAGAGCCCTGGAGGGTAGTCGGAGAAAGTTTCTCCTCTGTTGCAGACATGAGACCAGGTAACTTAGTCGGAGGGCTGGGGGCAGGAGGCTTAGGTCAAGGTTGTCCCTGCACACGACCCTATGCCTTTGGGAACGGGTTGAAGGTTGGACCCACTCTCCGCCTGGCAGGGAACGGATACACACAGGACATGGACTGTGCTGCATGTTTTGCCTGGTGTTTAATAGAAACCTCATGGTCTGGAGAGGGAATGACATCCTCTCCCTGTCACGATGCTGCAGGTAAGACTGACGTTGGGTGATACACAGTCAGGCCCAGTTCTTGAGGACCTGCCCAGGTTCAGGGGCTGTGCTGTGGGTTTGAGGCCTAACGGGCCAACTCCATGCCCTTGGGCTCTGACTGACGAGTCCTGAGGTTGGCATCCGGGTCCAGACGTGTGTGCCTGGGAGCCTGGCATATTTCTCCTCCATCACGTTGGTCTCTCAGCGGTCGCATCTTGAGCAGCTGAGTTTCCCGTCAAACTAACCACTCTCGACACAGCCGGTCCAGACGGCATCGCTCCGTGATTGGCACAGGGAGTTTCCACTCGGGGAACTGGCGAGCAGGTGCCGTGTGCCAGACCCAGGGTTAGGTGCGGAGGGTGTGAACGTGAGGGACAGCCCCCTGTCTTAGGCCGTTTCTGTAGAGTGGGCCGGTGATACAGGACCTCAGGGCTTTGGGTTGTCAGCAGCAGAAGCCGACTCCGGTGAGTTCATCCCAAGACAGTGAGCTCAGAGGCCATGGGAGGGTTCACGGGACAGGAGGAGAAGCTGAAGAGCTGGGCCCCACAAGGACAGGGGTGGGCACCAGCCTCGGGGATCTAAAAAGCAGGAAACATAGGCCACGGCTACCTCTGGGACAGATTGGTTCTCACCATTTCCCTTATCTTAGTCAGTATCAGGTTGCCTTAGCCTGAGAATTTCACTTGACTTCGGCTCTCTGTCTCCTCCTTTGGCTCAGAGTGGACAGGATCTTGGATTGGTAGCTCACCGAAGCTGTGTGCAGTGATGGAGGGGACCTCCCACAGGACACTGAGTTTCTGTTACTGGAGGAAGGGGTAGGTGCTGTTGGCAAGTGAAAACCAGGGTCTATGTGTCATGAACTGCAGGAGTATAGAGGAAAATGCCCAACCCAGCCCCAGAGGTCAAGGAACAGTTTCTGGAGGAAGAAACCACTAAGCTGAAGCCAGAATGACAACTGAAGTTAGCCGCAGGGCAAGAAGGAAGCAAAACCTCACAAGCTAAGGGCACTGCAGGTGCAAAGGCCCAGAGGCACGCTCTTCCCTGTTGGTCTCTAGGAATGACAGGTCATTTTGCCCAAGGACTTGTGTTTTTAAGGATCAGTGTCCATCCATCCTTGAGCTCCCCAAGGTCAGCTGAGCATCATGGAAAAGGTCAGGTCATGATTTCCTGCTTCCCAGGGAGTCTGCAGGATTAAATAAAATCTTGGGCCCTCCTACACTGAGAGCTGATAGGAAGAAAAATGCCGCCGCAGCCCTGAGCGCTTCGATGATCCCACCTTGGCTGCAGTGGGGGAGGCTGCTGGTATTGAGCTGCCTGAGCAGATCTGCTCCGGCGTTAGTCACAGATTGTGACTTGACAGCTTACAGCAGCTGTGATCCGCACCTATCGATTATTTAGGAAACGGAATGGAGCCGAGATGGCCGGGCAGCTGCCTTGTTGAAAACCTGCTCTTGTCGCATTTCATCCTGATGGGAAAGGGGGGAAACACGATCCAGCTTAGATCTTGTCCATGTGTCCGTGGATAGCAAGCGGCTTTTACTCACCGCCTTTGATTAATCAGCTCTTTTACTCGTGTGAAAACGCCAGACACCCAGGAGCTCCTTGGAAGGAATTACTGTTGTTCTCCTCTCAGGCGCACTTGCTCTGTATTGTGTCCGTTGGGCAAATGAAAGCCGGCGATGTCTCCACTGGCTGTGCTTGGATGAATTAGCACTTCACCTGCAAACTGTGTTGCTCTGATTAAGCTGAATTTGTTTCCTACTCTCCCCCCAGCCCAGCCGTTATGAGGTTGTTTCTTCCATGCTAACGACCGTGGGAGCCTCGGGAGGAGTTTGGGCCCCTTCCGCTCAGGGATCCCTTGGCCTCTCCATTACAGTCCAGATTCGGAAGGGGCAAGGCCAAAGAGAAGGACAGGAGCTGCGTGGTGCCAGCTCCAGTGTGGACAGACGCCCGGCTCCTGCCTGCGGCTGATGAGCTCAGTGGCATCCGGACGTGCAGGGACTGTCCTTTAGCTGTGCGTGGGAGGCAGACAGACCCCAGCGGGCAGGAGTGTAGGCGGAGGCCTGCTGGAACCTCAACGAGCTGCGGGCTCTCGGACAGAATTGTGCCCTCTACGAGGAGAGGACGGGGCTCGCTGAGTCCGTTAATCTGCTTGGGCTGCCGCGACAGAGTGTCACAGGCTGAGTGGCTAAAGCAACAGAAAATTATTTTCTCACCTTTCTAGAGGGCAGAAGTCCAAGATCAAGGTGACTGCAGGGTTCTTTCTTTCTTTCTTTTTTTAAAGATTTTATTTATTTGTTAGAGCAAGTGAGCATGAGCAGGCAGAATGGCAGGCAGAAGCAGGCTTCTGGCTGAGCAGGGAGCCCGATGCAGGACTCCATCCCAGGACCCCGGGATCATGACCTGAGCTGAAGGCAGACACTCAACTGACTGAGCCACCCAGGTGTCCCTGGGTTGGTTCTTTCTGAGGGCTGTGAGGGAGAATCTGTCCCAGGCTTCTCCTAGCTCCTGGGGGTTTGCTGGCCGTCTCTGGCAACCCTCTAGAAGCCTCACCCCGGTCTCTGCCCTCATCTTCACATGGCGTCGTCCCTGTGTGCATGCATGTCTGTGTCCGAACTTCCCTTTCGTAGAAGGACATCGGTCCTGTTGGACGGGGGCCCACCCTAAGGACCTCGTCTTAAACTAGACGACGTCTGTGAAGACCCTGTCTCCACATTAGGTCACATCCTGAGATACGGGGGGCTTGGACTTTAACATGTATGTACTTTTTTTTTGCTGATGGGGGGAGAGTGATTTAACCTATAAAACCTACCCTGGGACTAGTTATGTGATGATAAGTCTTATTGTTTAAGCCTTGTGAGCTGGGGGATGGTTCCCCGTAGTCTCCCTGAATGGCTGGCAGAGATCACAGCAGCCCCGCTGGGTCTAACCTGCCGTGACGTGGTTTTCCCTTCCCACCGCCATGTCCTGCTGGGAACGGTTTCCTTTTCTTGCTGTTGGAGATACTCGTGTCCAGGCCCAGGAACTAGTGTCTTCTTGCGTGAAGCTTCCAGCTCGGGGGCGGCGGGGGGGGAGCACACGCAGCTACCGTGGTCCTGAGGGGGGAAGGAGTTCCGAGCGTTTGGAGAGGCAAAGAAGTAAAGTAGCACCAGCGTCTGCTGGGAACGCGGCCTCTTCTGTGTGTGGTCGCCACACCTCGTCCTGCTGGCCCCGTTCAGAGGGGCTTTTTCCAGGGTGTCCTCCAGGTGTTTTGTCAATGACCTGATGATGGCACTTGGTGTCACCGTGGTGAGGCTGGACCCTTGCTTAGAACGCTGGAGTCCGTGCCTGATTTGTGTTAAAAACCTATGTCCAGGGTGTGATGCCAAAACAATGAACACTGTTATGCTGTAAATAAGCAAATAAAAATAAATAAATAAATAAATAAATAAATTAAAAAAAAAAAACCCAAAAAAAAACCAAAAACCTATGTCCAGGCACTTGGAGCTTCTTGCACTGGTCTAAAGGGACACAAAGCTTGGAGCCAGGTGAGGACATCGCGGTGGCCTTGGGGTGAGAAGCACGAGCTCTGGGCTTAGCAGGAGGAAGGGAGTGGTGGTGGGCAGGGGACAGCGGGAGAGCCCTGAGAGTGTTTGTAAAGCTGTGCGTGTTTTTCTGAAGAAAGACTCGTGTGTTTCATCAGAGTCTTAGAAGGAAGGCTCGGACTCCAGCCCTGCCTTGGGCGATGTTTTCAATGGGATGCTGGTCTACACTACATGCAGGACATTGGTTCTTGGTGTCACTTAGGATACAGATCTCAAGGGAAGTGCGAGGTCCAACCGCATCAACATGGTTCCCTTAGGTTGGGGTGCACAAGGATTGCCCGGAGCTCAAGTTGGATGCAAGCCAGATGGTCCCTACCATGGACGAACCAACATCTGTTGTCCTCTCCCGTAGAACACAGTCTGCCCTCGTGGTCAGTTCAAGGCACTGCCAGCTCTGACACAGTCTGGATTTGATTCCAAGCTCTTCCCCTCCTGACTGTGACGATAGGGGCCCTCGCTGTTCTTCTGGATCTGTTTTCTCGTGGAAAATGGAAACGAAAATAGCTTCACAAGGATGGTGTCGAGGTTGACATAAGATCACGCACGTGAAGGGCTTGACTCCGAGCTTGGGACCAAGCGTCTGAAATTCAGTGTTACGAGGGGAGGGAAAGGTGGTGACGTGTAGAGGTCACCAACCTCTGTCCTAGCTCCTGAACCTTGCCTCTGTCCCTGACCTGCTAGTTTTATGGCTGTAAGGTGGAGCATCATTCTTCCATTTTGTAAAAGAGCCAAAATGTCCTTTTTGCAGAGCCATTGGGAATGTCAGTGATAACGTGTGAGAGGCCTGACTGAGGCGAGTTCTCCTGTAGCAAACGTGAGCATTACTCTGGCGCTGGGTCCTTTTGGGTGGGGGTTATGTCCGTCTCCTGTGGCTGCTGGAACAAACCGTCACGGACTCAGTTACTTAAAACTACATGTTTTCATTTTCTTATTGTTCCGGAGAGCAGGAGCCCAAAATAGTTTGACTGGGCTGATCTCAGGACGTCCTTTGGGCTTCTGGAAGCTCTGAGGGGGAATCCAGTTTCCTTCTGTTTTTCTCATGGCCACGGTATTCCTTGGCTCATGGCCCCACCCTCCATCCTCAACGCGTACCCCTCCTGTCTGTCATTACATCGCCTTCTTTCATCCAGAGGAAGTGACAACTTTGGGACCACCTGGACCATGCATGCTGGTCTCCCCCGTCTCCAGAGCCCTAAGTCGGTCAGTTCTGCAAAGTCCTTCTTGTCACAGAAGGTAGCGTCACAGGTTATGAGACATGAGGATGTAAGATTCTGGGGGGGCCGTCGTGCAGCCTTCCACAAGGGGTTAACCTGTCGGCTGTCCGTCTGTTTCACAGTGCTGCTCTCTTGCCCATTTCTGCTCATGGCATAGAAGCAATTGTTTTTCTAGACCTTGATGTGGGGAGGAGGTAGGCAGTGGGGTGAGTATACCCCAAAGCAGTGGTTCTCAAAATGTGGCCCCTGGATCAGGAGTGGCAACATCACTTGGGAACTGGTGAGAAAGGCAGATTCTCACCTGAGACCTCCCCCGTCAGACACTCAGGGATGGGATTCAGCGCTCTGGACTTTTAACAAGCCCTACCTTGCGATGAGGCCTTTATTTTAAATTTTGATATTGGATTCATTGTGAAATTTTTTGGCATTCATTTTGATCTCGAATGAATATTGCGGTAGGATACACTGTTGTGGCTCCCAAAGGTCTGCTCCTGAGGTTGAATGTCTCACTCGTCTTACCCTCGTTCTGGCCCTGGAGAAAGCCATGGTCATCATGTCTCACTCCAAGATCTGGGTCCTGAGATCTCCCACCTCTCAGTGGGTCCTGAGTAACGGAGACACTCAACCTACAGGGCCGATCGGAGATGTATTTCATGAGGCAGTGATGTGAGACCTCGGGGTGGAGGGCCAGGGGAAGGGGAAGCAGCATTTCAGGCAGAGGGCGGCAGGTGAAAAGTGAGGTCCTTGGAGGGAATATAGCATGTAGGAAGGATGGGAAAGACCATGGTGCCATGTGACTCCCTTAGCAAATGTTTACTAAGCTTCTAGAGCTTTCAGTAGTCCGGAATTTCAGCCCTGGTGTTGCACAGGAGGAGCCTGAGAGAGGCAGCTAGAACAGAGGTTAGGTCTCAGCTTGCCTGTGTGATGTTGCTGAGCGTGCCCCGGGCAGTCTTCCTCCCAGAAATGGTATTTGGCACCTAGCAAATAAGGCAGGGAAAGTACAAAAGGCCACGTGTCTCATAAAAGATGCGTTTAGCACTGGTTTCTATTTCAGAGCTAATAGCATTAGCTGTTATGTAGAAAGTTAAGTGAACACAATTACCCTGTTTTAATAACAAGGTTGACAGCCCAGCCCTAATCCTGGAGGAGCCTTGCTCTGTGTTTTGAGTTTTCTCCAGCCATTGAGTTCTTAGTCCCAAGCCAGCTCGTAACCTCACATCTCCGTTGCCTGGAGTGGTCCTGGTGTAGCCCGACATACCAGTGTAATTGTTAATAGCGCTTCCTTTCACCTCCCAGTGCCCCGGTTTAGGCAATAAATGACATGATCACCATAGTGATACAGAACTGGGAAAACTAAACGGGACTTGATGGTGCAGCTCCCGACCAGCTCCTTAGAGAAATCCTCCCTGGGCGGAGGGACTGTCCACGAAATCTCAGACTGCCCATTCATCCACGTTTGTGGGGCTGTCCATGCCGGAGATTGTGCTAAAAATGAGGCTGAAGGACATGTTAGGAACCGATACCAGCATTTTTATAGGATATCAGTGTTTTAACATACTCAGGGAAAGCTGAAGTGGAATGAGGGGGAAGGGAAGACGGAAAACGGCATAAGATAAAGCACTGTTCACAGTCATTTAACAGCTCAGTTCGCAAATGTTCAGCTTTTTTCCAGTAACAGTGGCTGGGGAATAGGAACCTTTCCCAGTGAAAGCTAATATATTGCCCAGACTCAGTGTTTAATTAGCTTAAAAATTCCAGCTGTACAACTTTGCAGTAGACAATGGGAAGGTCCCCTCACTTGTCCTGTTGCTTGAGCTAAGAGCTAAGTTTGGTGTGTATCGACTTGGACCTTCCAAAGTGACTTCTTGAAGTACAACACCACCACAGATGAGAGAACATTATTGCAAGCCCCCAGGTGTCCCCTGGGATCCTCCCTATGCCCCATCTCCCTCCTCACTAAAGATGGCCGGTGTCCTGACCCCTTACACCAATGGTTAGATGAAGTCCCACAAGACAAACTAGATAGACTCATCTGTGTAGTTCATGTCTGGCTTTCCCTTTCAACCTTGAGAATCATCCATGATGCATGTTATCTACTTCCATTCCCGAGCGTATAGAGTATACAAATTTATCTTGAATGACTGCTGATAAAACTATGGATTGTTTGCAGTTTGGGGCTGTTCTGAGGAATGGATGCCTCCGTGAACGTTCTGATGAGACGCGGCATGCATTCTGTCAGATGTCTACCCAGGCATAGAATTTCTGGGTCAGAGAGCAGGTGGGAAGGTCAGTTTCAATATGTCAGATGATTTTCCAAAGCGTTCACTCAACCTCATGCTTCCACCAATAGTGTGAGAGTCCCTGCTGCCTGACACCTTTCCCAACACTTGGAATTGTCGGTCTTAAATTTTGGCCCTTCTGGTGGGCCCTTCTGATAGTTATTTCATGGCGGTTTTAATTTGCCTTTCCCATTTTAAATATCCTCTTTTGTGAAGTACTTGTCTGAGTCTCTTGTCTGTGTTTTTATTGAGTTCTTTGTCTCACTGATGTGAGGGAGTTCTTTTTGTAATGAGAGTCGGAATCTTTTCTTGGCTGTTGGTGATACAAATTTCTTCCCTTTGTCAAGAGTCACTGTTATGAGAGTGGAAAGACAAGCCACAGAGTGCGTTCAGTTGTTGACTTTGGCGTAGAATTATCAGTCTTTTTCCTTATGGTTAACACTTTTTGTGTCTTATTTAAGAAACCGTTGCTCATCCCAAGTTCATAAAGACAATCTTTATTATCATCAAGAAGTTTTGTTTTCTTTCTCTTTCTTTAAAGATTTAGGTATTTGAGAGAGTCAGAGAAAGGGAAAGAGAGCGTGGGGGGTTGTGCACAGAGGACAAGCTGACTCCCTGCTGAGCACAGAGCCTGACCAGGGGCTTGATCTCATGACCCTGTATAAGGACCCCAGCCAAAATTGAGAGTTGGACACTCAACTGTCTGAGTCACCCAGGCACCCTAAGCAGTTTTGTTTTAAATTTCCCATTGGAATCTATAATCCATCTAATAATTGACTTTCAAGTATGGTGTGAGGTTGGGGTCAAATTTTACTTTTCTTTTTCCATGTGGATTTCCAGTTGAGGACCACTGAGCATCTCTGTTGCTCTGCCATGGTGGGTCACCTTCTGGACCCTTTTTTCTTGTCTCGCTCTGCCATGGTGGGTCACCTTCTGGACCCTTTTTTCTTGTCTCTCAGTCCATTTATGTATCCTTGGGCCAACAGCCTACTCTCTTAATTACTGATGCTTAAAAATCTGGATTACTTGGTCTCTCAAGTGGTCTTCGAGAGATCTTGGCCTTCTGCCTTTCCAAATAAATTTGAGAATCATTTTGTCAGTTTTCATTGAATATCTGTTCAAATTTTAGTAAGATTAAATCTAGATCAACATGGGGAGAATTGAGCATTTTATGACATTGGATCGCTGAATTCATGGCCTAATGGTGGATTTCTTCATTTGTTTAGATTAGTTTCTCTCCATCTTGTAGAGTTTTCTCTAGAGTGGTGCTGAGTATTTTTTATTAGATTTAGTTCTAGTTATTTGACATGTTTCAGTGCTATTATAGTATAAATTTTTTATTTTCTGTTTTATGTACAGAAATATGATTTATGTTTTCTATATACCTTATATCTAACAGCCTTGCTGAATTTATTCTAATAATGTATCTGTAGACTTTTCTTTTTGGATTTCCCGACAACAGTCATGTCATATGCAAATAGGGACAATTTTATTTCTTTTATTTCAAACCTCGAATTTCATTTTTTAAAAAATTTTATTTATTTATTTGACAGACAGAGACCGCAAGTAGGCAGAGAGGCAGGCAGAGAGAGAGGAAGGGAAGCAGGTTCCCTGCCCAGCAGAGAGCCTGATGTGGGGCTCGATCCCAGGACCCTGGGATCATGACCTGAGCTGAAGGCAGAGGCTTTAACCCACTGAGCCACCCAGGTGTCCTGAATTTCATTTTTTTAAAACTTTCAGTATAATGCTGAATAAAAGTGATGATAGTGGTCGTTCTTATCTCAGCCCTGGTTTTAGGGGGGAGCTTTTGACATTTTACCATTATGAATTATGTTTTTGTATATTTACCATTATGAATTATGTCTTTCTGTGGGGTTCTTTTTGTTTTTAGTTAGTTATGTTGCCTTTTTATTTATTTGGCTGTTTCTGTCCCTATCCTGGCTGGGAGGAGACTGGTTAGATTTATTTATTTTTTTTTAATAAACTTTATTTTTTTAGAGTAGTTACAGGTTCACAGAAAAATTGAAGGAAGGTACAGAAATCTCCCATAATCCCTCTGGGCCCCTACATGTACTGCCTTCACCATTATCAATACCCCCATCAGAATAGTACGTTTGTTATAATCGATGAACCTAAGCGGGCACATCATTACACCCAGATTCCGTGGTTTCCATTAGGGTCACTCTTGGTGTTGCACCTTCTATGGGTCTGGAGAGCTTTGTAATGATATTATCCATCATCATAGTGTCATATGGGGTCTTTTCTTTTTTTTAAAATTTTATTTATTTTTATTTGTTTATTTTCAGCATAACAGTGTTCATTGTTTTTGCATCACACCCAGTGCTCCATGCAGTACGTGCCCTCCCTATTACCCACCACCTGGTTCCTCAACTTCCCCCCTCGCCCCCCGCCCCTTCAAAACCCTCTGGTTGTTTTTCAGAGTCCATAGTCTCTCATGGTTCATCTCTCCTTCCAGTTTTCCCTCAACTCCCTCTCCTCTCCATCTCCCCACGTCCTCCATGTTATTTCTTATGCTCCACAAATAAGTGAGACATATGGGTCTTTTCATTGCTCCAAAACCCCTCTGTGCTCTGCCTATTCATCCTGCTCTATCGGCTTTTAAAGTATGTACTCTTTTTCAGTTAGAGGAAGTTTCTCTTTATTTCTTTCGACATTTCTTTGAAACTTGAAAGCCTGGCACAGGGACAATTTTTGTAATGTTCTACATTGAAAATGTATATTTGGCCGTTGTTGAACACAATAATCTATATGTGCCCATTGGTCCCTATGTTAATTATGTACCATTTTGCAGTATTTTCTGCTTTTTTATTTTGTTTTTCTATTTTTCACTTGTGGGTTTATTTTTCCAGATAGTTTATCCCTTTTTTTTTTTTTTTTTGCCTCCTGTTTTGAGGTTTCTAGAATTGATCATTTTGTTATTAGGAAGGACATTTGTGGTTGTTAAAGCTGCTTTTCCTCTGATAGTAACAGTGATAAACCCCTTTCTTTTCGGGTCCCTCTTCTCTCCCGACATCTTTCTGACTATTTATTTTGATATTCTTTGATCCCCTCTATTAATCTGGTGATCATATACCCTTTTCCTGTACTCTCAGTGGTTACACTAGGAATCCTAACACACATTCTTGTCTTATCAAGGTCTAGTATACACTAATGCTCCTGTGTTTTCCTGGACAAAGCAGGGATCTCAGAACATTCTAATTCCACTTCCTTCTCTCAATTTCTAAGCCATTTTGGTCTTTTATTTTATCTCTACATGTACTTTAAACACTGTCGTGCATTACTGATATTATTAATGGACAATAAATTAATCTTAACCAGTAATAACTATAAATATGTATGATTGTACATTAATATTACATGTTAATATTAATTTATATCTAAGTTAGATTTAGCTACATCTACCCTTCACTTCTCTTTTTTCCCTTCCTATAGCTCCAAGCTCTCATGTGGAATGACTTCTCTTCTCCCTGGAGAAACTTCCTTTAGTATATTTTTGACTGGGTCTGCTGGTGATCAGTTTTCCCACATTTATTTAGTCTGAAGATGTCTTTATTTCATTTTCATTCTTGGAGGATATTTTCACTGGGTATAGAATTCTATGTGACAATTATTTTCCTTCAGCACTTGGAGAACATCATCCCAGTAACTTCTGGTTTCCTTAGTCGGTGTTGCTGGCAGGTGTCTGTCTCTGTGCACTTAGAGGGTAATCTGTTCTCTCCTCACCCCACCACCAGCTGCTTTTAAGACTTTCTCTGTTGCTGATTTTCAGTATGTGACTGTGATCTGCCTGTGTGTGATTTTCTCTTTATATATCCTGCTTAGGGTTCATTGAGCTTCTTAAATCTTTAGTCAGTTTTTCTTTTCTTTTTTTTTTAAGATTATTTATTTATTTATTTATTTATTTATTTATTTGACAGAGAGAGATCACAAGTAGGCAGAGAGGCAGGCAGAGAGAGAGAGAGAGAGGAGGAAGCAGGCTCCCTGCCGAGCAGAGACCAACGCGGGGCTCGATCCCAGGACCCTGGGATCATGACCTGAGCTGAAGGCAGAGGCTTTAACCCACTGAGCCACCCAGGCGCCCCTAGTCAGTTTTTCTTAAATACATCAATGATCTCTTCCAATACTACTTCTACCCCATTTTCTCTTCTCTCTTTCTGGGATGACAGTTACACCTGTTTGACCTTTCCACTGAATCGTTCTGTCTCATTCTTCTCTGTGCTTCATTCGGACATTCTTCTGTTTTCCTAGCTCATGAATTCTCTCTCCCTCTGTCTAATATCAGTTTGGCTACTTACTTTTTCAATTAGGTGACTTCTTATAGTTTCCATTTCGCAGCCAAATTTCTTTACCTTCTCCTGTTTCCTTGATCATTTGAAGAAAACTTACCATAGTCTGTATCTGAGACTAGAGTTATCTGGATTACCTCTCATTGTCTTTCTCTTGACTCTTGCATTTTTGATTATGTTGTCTTTTTGTCTGGTTATTTTTCCTCAAACCTACAGAGAAACTGCAACAATAGTCCAAAGAACTTTCCCCTCACGTGTTGTAGACATGATGCTCCATGAATCCCAGGTATTTTAGGGTGCTTTTCCTGCACATCGGGACATTCTCCTCTTCAGCCACAGTGCAGCCATCACACTCAAGGAATTAACATCCATCTGCCATTACAATATGGACTCCATTCGAGTTTTATTGGAATGATTCATGATCACAGGTTGCATTTGGTTGCCCTGCCTCTTTAGTTGCTTTTGATCTGGAATGTTTTTTTGATTTTTTTTCTTAATAGCTATGACCTTGCCACTTTTGAAGGTTACAGGACAGTTATAGGATGTTCCACAGTATGGGCTTCTCTGATTGCCTCATGATTAGATTCATGTAATTGACCTTTGTTAGGGAAGTTGTGGAAATGTCCTGCTGAGTTTGCCTTCTGCACCCTATTCAGTGGGACATGATTTGGTTATTCTATTACTAGTGATGTTAACTTGGGTCACTTGATTAAGATAGTGCCTTCACTGGGTTTCCCCACTCCCTTTTCACTTTGCAATTAAAGATATTTTATAGGGACATAGTTTGAGACATTAAGTCTACTGTTCCTCATCAAACTTTCATCTACAGTTTTGGCACTCATTGATGTTTCTTGCCTGATTTATAATTTTGAATAGCTGTCAAATGGCAATTTTCCAGTTGCGTTGTTTAGAATACATTTATCAGTTGGCATTCTGCTATAAAGAAGAACTTTCTCGCATCTATTTATGGATTTATTTATGTGTGTATATGTGCATGTATCTTTATGTATTCATCCATCTGTCCATGTGGATTCATAGGTTTCTATTTAACGGATTAAATTCATTATTATCATTTTTTATGCTTGGACTAACCTTGATTTGGCCAGTGGGAGCCTCTTTAAGCTGGCTTTCTCTGTGTTTTTTTGAATGTCTCCAGCCATCTTTGAATATTTCTAGACTTTCTGGCTGAACAAGACATCAAGCTCTTGTGTTTTCCTCATCTCAGCCTTGGAATCAACCACCTCTGGTTCCTTTTAAGGAAGGGTGGGATTTAGAACCTGTGAGATCTCATTGCTCCTGCGGTGTCATGGCTTGTGGGCACTCCTGGGGGACAGAACTAAGGCCTATAAGTGGGGTCTGTATACTGACATACTATACATATACACACACATCTAAATCTGGATTTATTTCTTTGTATATTTTTATATTAGAGAATACACACACACACACACACGAGGATGTTTGTGTATTTATACCTCTATCTATGCCATGCAGTGTATGCCTTCCTTGTCTTTCTTGAGCTTTGACACCCACCCCCCCATCCTTACCTTACAGATTCCCCCTCATCTTGCTTGGGTTCTCACTCAGCATTGGCCCCAGCATCCCCACCTCAGGCATGGATTTTTATCTTTCTTATCCCCTCATCTGGATTGAATTGAAATACTCAGGAGGGAAGGAAAGTAGATGGCTGGTTATTTTTGATTCAGTGCTAGAAAGTGTACCTGAAATTAGAGAAATAATTTAAGACCTAGGATTGATGAGACTGAATTTAAGTCCCATTCCTCCAGAGGAACATTATGTTTATTTCTACAGTTCACTCATGACAGAATGAAAGGAGCGTGGCCTAGATTTACTGATCAGTGACTTCTCTAGCAGAAGAAAGGCTCACCCTTTCTAAATGAGTCTGTTTAGAAATTTAATTAAACTCCTCTTGAGCCAAGTCCTACTTTTGCTTTTTGCCTTTGCCTTTGTTAACTTTAAGGTTACTAGGATAACTTAGCGCCATCAAGACATGGTTGTATAACAGGTGTTGTACGAGACAGTTCATGTGAAAGTCCAGAATAGGGACATTCATAGAAACAGTGACTCATGGCTGCTTCGGTTGAAGGGGGCTGGGCATTGGGGGTAACAGACGAAGTGTATGGGTTTCTTCTTGAGGTGAGGGGTATGTTCTAACATTGTGCTGATGTTTACACACATTTGGGCACATACTAAAATGCATTCAATTGCATCCCTCAAATAGGTAAGTTGTATGGCATTTGAATTTTATGCCACTAAAACTTGGGAAATGTCTTGCAAAAATGACATTGATGGTGCCTTGCTTGGAACCCTGAGTCAACACGGTGACCTCTGTGGACTGCGCAGCAGTAGCCGCGCAACTTCTCAGCGAGGCTGGTGACAGCCAGACACAAAGCAGAGACCCAGTAGAACTGCTCCTCTTGGGGATCACCTGTTCATGGCTGTATAACCTTGGGCAGAGCACCTGAATTTTGCTACGTGCAGGTTTCCTCAGCTGGGAATGGGGCATGTTAGCATCTTTTATTAAGTGAGAATGTCCATGGAGCTCATGGCACGAAATAGCCTCTGCCGAGTGCTCTTTTGCTGTGAGACACAAAGCATCACAGAACAAGCTGCTCTGAGCTCAGGGTCACTTTTTCCTCAGTTGTCCTTCACTTTGCCTCTACCTGTCTATGATGCCTGGCCATGCTGCTCTGCACCTTTTGGGAACTATGGGTCATAACGGCTGATGGGTTGAGCCTGATCATCAGAGAACTGGTTTTTAACTCCTCTGGGAGTATGAAGTCTCAGCAAAGTCAAGGGAACCCTCTGGGACAGATCAGTTTCAAGTCTGAAAAAGTATCAGGGGAGTTTTAAAAAATATGCCTATGACCATTGATTTGAATTAGAGTGAATTTTTATCTTTCCTCATCTAAAGAGCCTTAAGTGGCCTTTGGAACCTTCCGGCATAACAGCATTTAAAGGAGCGTTGCCCAAATGACTTGCTTGTGCGAACCCCTCCTCCCAACCCAGTCTTTTCCTTCTACTGAGGCAAAGCCCACTTCTGTTCTCACATCCAGTTGACATAGTCCCCCCTCCCTTGAAGGTTTTCCTGAAGCTGCTAACACTCATCAGTATTGGAATGGCAAGACCTTTCGTGATCTTCACTTCATAGTGTGGTATGTTTTTCTGCTTCGATTAATCATTCTCTGTGTTTATCGTGTCTGTACAGATTATGTGTTGCTTCTCCCACTCTTTCCTCGTTTCTCCCCTCCACCCCTTTCCATGCCCCACCTCTACTCCATCGGCCTGTGGCTAGCATCATGTCAGGTATTGAACAGTTAATTAATAAATGACCTTGATTAGCCCAGATGTAACAAACCCTGAGAGTCAGTAAAGGTTTTCTCTAATGTGGTTTTCTTTTGCCCTTTATCGTTGGAGGTGTTTTGAACACCTGAACACGTCTCTAGGAGAGATCGGCTTGTATTGTAAATGAATGCACACTAGATTTGGTATAACAGGAAGGCATGCATCCCGCAGAAAGAGGTGTCTGCTGCTCCAGCTGGTTACTAACAAGAGACACACAGATTCAACACCATCAAATCTGTCATGTCTTGAAAAATCGGAAAGCTGGGCTTTTAAAAATGTTGGTCACTGATCTAAAATGTTACCATTGGCAGCACAGTATGGGAGAGAGCTAGCAGAACAAGAGGGAGCTTAGGAAGAGACCCATGGGTGCGGGAAGTTGATAGATAGTGAGGTCACAGTGGGGAGAGGACATGTTGCGAAAAAGATGGTTTTGGGAAAACTGGTTCACAGTCTTGAGAAAAACAAAGGTGGACCCTACCTTATACCAGATATAAAAGTAGGCTCCAGATAGGCCTGTGTGTGAAAGGTACAGCTGTAAAGGATGCTGACTTTGTCGCCTCAGGGAAGGAGGTTTTAAGCAAGGCCCTCAAAATGGACTGTAAGTCCAAGAAGCCATGAATTGGATCACATTAAACTGAAATATTTCTCGCCCGAGAAAAGACACCTTGCACGAAGTTATTAGTCAGCTGCCTGACAGAGAGGAGATATCGGCAAGGTCTAAACGACCATCTAGCAAGGTCACGGGAATCAACAGCAAAGTCAGAAATGAGAAAAATGATGGGAAAAGTGGGTAGAGGCTGTGAACAGGAAATTTCCTGAAGAGGAAGCCTCAGTGTTAATAGGCTTTCCAAGGAGTGCTCAGCTTCCTAGTAATGAAGGAAAGCAAATCAAAAGGATGAACTATGACTTTATACCATTCGATTGCCCAGCTTCCTCATTTTTGCCAGCAGTGTTTATTGGTAAAGGTGTTAGAAAGAGGGACCCCATGTGCAGCCCTCGGGAGCCATTCTGGACGAGTACTTGGCACCATTTCCTGAAATCAGATTTGCATATGTTTTTGGATAATTCCACTCCAGGGGGAAAATCTTGCCCAGATACGTCCCTCCCCGTTGATGCCACTTATCCTGGTGTAACTCCTAATAGTGATTCCATTCATTTCGGTGTCCTGACTTGGGTGACATACTGAGGACTGGCCATTAGGTGGCATCATTACTGTGTTGTTTATGGTCTCAGGAAGCAGGAGGCAGCTCAGGTGCCTGGTGCTAGAGAGCGTGTGAGATTTCCTACATGGAGCACCCTGGAGTGGGGATCAGCAGTCGACTAGGTGCGCAGAGGGGGAGGAAGAGAGCCCATGGTCTTCCAAAGGAAAGACCTCTGTGGGTTGAATTAGGGTATAAAGGCTTACCTTGAATTTTTTTTTAAAGATGATTTTTTTAAAGAGCAGTTTTAGTTTCACAACAAAATTAAGAGGAAGGCACAGAGCTTTCCCAAAGACCCCCTTGTGCATGCCTCCCTCCTCGTCAGCCTCCCCCACCAGACTGGGACATTTGTTTCAGCTGCTGAGCCCGAGGCTTCACGCTTGCTGCTGTGACTCTGGGTTTAGACAGATGTATAATGGCACGTATCCATCCTTAGAGCATCATACGGAGGATTTTCATGGCCCTAAACATCCTTGGTGTTCCTCCTAGTCATCCCTCGTCCCCACAACCCACCTGGGGTTTTCGTGGGGGCGGGATCGGGCATCACAGGTAGGATGCATTAAAACCTGCGGAGCCGCGCAGACATGGGAAGCCACCCCATCTCCCATCCTGTGTGGGGTTTCTGCCGTTCTCGGGAAGTCTGGTCTCCTCCTGGAGTGCCTTAGACCTCAGTTGTCGTAGGGAAGGGTCTCTGATGTTCTGTAACGTCACAGCTTGGAGAGGAGCCTCCGCCGTACCCGAAAAGGGCGAGTCGGGCATCCAGGCTATCTTAGAGCGTGATCACGAAGCCGACTCATGAGCTCCCGGAGGGTTGGCGGGGCTCCCTGTGCCTCGCCTTCGCCATCCCACACAGCCCTCTGAGCGGCGCTGAGCTGTGCCACTTGCTGGCAGAGAGCTCCAGTGGAAAAGCTCCCGTCTGAGAGCCTTTCTGGCCCGCGCCTCCGTTGGAACTTTACTCCCTGTATCTTGAACACTGAAGAGGCAAATGGCTTTTCAGCCGAAACCCTCCCCGGGTGCCATGCCTGCCCCTGTGCCATGTCCCGTTGTCCCTCCTGGTGGGTGCTGTGCTGCCAGCGTCCTGCCTACCCTGCAGCCAGACCCCCGCCAAGAGTATCCAGAATGCCGGAGAAGATGCGGTGTCTGTCTGTCTGTCTGTCTCTCAAGTTAGCACCCTTGCGATCCGCACATGGGATGGCAAAGAGAGGCCGCCCCCACTGCGGCAGCTCTTACCGTCCTGGACGGGTGGGCAGTAGTCCTCCTTCCCCGGCCCCGCCCCCTGTCCAGGGGAACTGTCCCTTCCGGGTGGAGCAGGTTGATCGTTCTGGGCCCAGAAGAGGTCGGGGTTGATGAAGGTGCAGCGCCCAGACCACATCCGAGTCACTGGGGTGCCGTGGGCGTGTGTGGCATTTGCCATCTCCGGCTCTCTGGATTTTGTTGCTGGTGTTCTCCTCTCTGTGTCTGGCACGTCCTGGGCTTTGGGCAGGAAGAGGTTACAGCACCAGGAACCTGCTGGGCTGAGTTAGCACTTCCCTCTGCATCCAGAATATCTCCCAAGCACCGTCCCTTTTGCATCACGGAAAAGGGGTGGTGGTGTGGGCGGGGTGGGGGGGTGCGGGCTGCAGGAGGTCGGAGCAGCTCTTTAACCCCGTCTGGCTTTCCTCCCCACAGCTCTGCGAGGAGGGGGCCGCAGGAAGGGAGAGGCGTTGGGAGTGAAGGATGCGCGAGCCAGGGACACCTCTCGCCAGAGCTGCAGAGTGCCCGTGCTGCGCCCGCCCGCCGCCCGCGCTCTCCGCGCTCTCCCCGTCTGCATCCGGCCACCCAGGGGCGCGCACACGCTGCCAGCGGCTCCCGGGCTCCAGGACGGCGGACCGCAGGGCCTCTGTGGCGGGAGCCATGGGCCCGTGAGGCCAGGTCTCCGGGGCGCCTGGAGCGGCCTCGGCTGTCTGCCCTCCTCGCTGAAAGGAGACACTGCGGGGAGCAGGCAGCGCTTTTCCTGCAGCCGGCGGGGACCTGCCGGGGCCTGAGCTCTCCCGCCAGCCGGCCCTGGAGCTGCAGCATTGCCACAGGCTCTGCCCCTTCCAGGTGGCGCCCAGGAAGGCAGAGGGGGCCGCGTCCCCGTCATCCCTCCCAGACGAGAGGAAAGGACTCCTGGCGGGCAAAACTTCGGTTTCCCTGTGCGTCTAACTCTGGGGTGTGCAAGATCTGCCAGACCATAGAGGGTTTCATTTTTTACTTGCTTGGTGTTTGAGAAAAGCTGCAAGGAGTGAGTGGTAAGAGGAAGAAGCATTATAAACTTTGGGAGTGGGGGACACCTTCTTGGAAGTGACAAGTAGCCTCAGACCTGCGGTTCCAGGGCCAGTGACGACGTCCTTGGCTCAGACACTCTGAGGGGTCTGGACGCTGCCACATGACCCACACCAAAGACCCCAGGAGAGCCATGGAACCCACGCTGGCGCCATCCAGTTCTGCCACAGGCCCGGTCACCTTCTCCCACGTCTTTGGTCAACAGTGCCAGCTCATGGAAGCAGGTAGGAGGGGGGCCGCGTGGGGAGCGGGGCGCCGGCCGGGGACCCCCGCAGCGGAGGCCTCTGTGTCTGTCTGCCGCGCCTCTCCCCGGATGTTATTTACAATGTGAACTTCAAATGGCCTGTGACGTGATGGCCTGACATGTTCACTTTAAAGTTTTTAGGACATGCCACCAGACAGAACGTGTCACTGGGACACGGTCAGTGAGGGCCCCCATTTGTCTTGTCATCTCTTTCCTCTGTGGCTACCTGGAGCGTGAGTGTGGGTGCATCAGGAGGGGTCTGATGACCTGGTGGCTGGGATCCTCTCTGGGGGGCAGGCGCCAAGCCCAGACTGGTCGTTTTCTGTCAGCTTGCCTCTCTGCTGCCAAGGGAGGCATGCAAGCCGGGCCTCTCCAGCCGGCATTGGGGGAACTTAGCTGCTCACGATCGTGTCCATTCTGCAGCCTCTCCCAGCCCTTGATTCTGCCGCAGGGAGACCCCGTTGCTCTTTACCCCGACTTTGTCTTCCCAAGGCTCATATATTACACAGAGGGGAGACTTGCGGTGGGCTGTAGCCTCCCTCTGCCAGCCATCTTGCTCGGGTGTGCATCGGTCACAAGGAAAACCAGGTGAGGGTGTGTGGCTTGGTGCACATGGTCACGGGCCTGGAACCCAGAGACCACTGGACAGGTGCTTACGGTTCAGCTGGCGTCCCGCAGGATTCCAGGTGGCCTCGTGTTGGCCCAGTTCCCTCCTCTCTGAGTTCGTTCCTGTTGGGAGAAGGACTACGTGCTCTCCAAAGGTTTCCTGGGTGTTCAAGGGTTAATTGTGCATTTCATGTATGAGGCAGGAAGGTGATGAGAAGAGCACTGTATGAGGAGTCTGGAGGCCTGCATCAGTGTTGATGAGACATTTCACAAGGTGGCTGTGTGACTGTGGCAATGGCAGGCCCCGCGGCTTCCCCTGGGCCATCTGTTTCTAGCTACGAAATGAGAACTGGACTCAGGGCAGCCTGGTCCATCCAGACCTTCCTTTCCCAGGGCTCTGAAGTCCCCGCACACGGGAGGAAACAGAGGAGCTGGTGTCTAGGGACGGAGTGTGTCTGCACAGGGCAGCAGCTCGCGGGGTGGGTGTGTGCGGGCTCAGGAGCTAGACTGCCATGTGTCCCCAGCTTCACCGGTTACAGGCTGCGTGACCTCAGGCGGGTGACTTCTCTGTCTCCATTTCTTCATCTGGAAAATGGGGAGACATATATTTCGTAGAGTCCTTGCAGAGTTTAAGTCCGTGCGTGGAAAGCCTTGAACCGCTGTGAGTGGCAAGTGTTTATTAGTGTTTCTGGAGGACGTGGGGGGTGCTGGGCACACGTCCTTCCACGGGCCAGCCGGGCACCCCTGACTGCGGAGAGCAACACAGCTGCCCTCACTTTGAGGGGATCGAAGCGTTGAACTCCACGTGCACCGGGACTCTGGCTTGTCCAGAAGGGTGAGAATCTGTGGATTCTTGGGTCCGTGATGGCTGCGGGGCCTCTACGTCCCCACGAGAAGGAGGCCTGGGAGCTTGCCTGGACCCAGATTTCATACGCCTTCTTCTCCTCTGAAGTTACTGTGAGAAGGCAGATTGGATTTCCAAAGTGCCTCGGTGCTGCCCCCTGTGGCTTTACTCTGTAAGCTTTTGGAGGCACCCAGGCCTCAATCAGCCTGTGAAATCCTCTGTCTCCTTTGAAAACAAACCAAAAAAAACTACTAAAACCAAAACAAAACAAAACCCCTTTATGTCAAGGGAGCAATGCAACACGGGATAATAATGACCCGCAGTCTCAAGGGAGAATTCTCTCCCTGAAGAAACGTGAAGAGGAGTAAGAGCCAGAAAAGCTAAAGTCAGAAGAGCTCACTCGGTTAGTAGGGGGAAGGGGCCGAGAGGAAATGGGGACCTTCTCCAGCCAGTCACTTGGGGGTCAGTTGGCATCACAAATGAGATGCTCCATGTGTGAGAAATGATGTCACGGCTGCAGGGGCTCGCCACTCTGTCCACCCCGTTGGCTCCCCAGCGAGATTCAGCCTTTCCTGAGCTCCCACTCTGTGCTTCCTCTGCACGGTTTCTAGAACTACAGAGCCCGAAGAGTGAGTCCAAAGGAGACACTCTTCCTCCAGGAGACGTTGGTGTGCTTGGTAAATGTAAAGCACATTGATGAAAAGAGAATTCTACGTGCTGTGACTCTTTATCAATTCTGGTTTTCAACAACCCTTCCAGTAAGTCTTACATAAATTATCTTAATTTTCAAAAACCCTAACCCTTTTCTACAGACAAGGGAAACACTCAGGTTGTCTGTGTGCCCACGTTCATCCCTCTAGGAAGTAGAGTAAGGGGAAGGTGAACCCTGGTCACACGCCCAAGCCTGTGACTTTAACCATGAACACATGTGGTCCCCAGAGATGACTTGGATTCATCTCTTATGTCTGTAAGTCTTCCATGTCTTAGAAGAAGTTGATTCTTTTTTTTTTTAATTATTTTTTAATTATTATTTTTTTTTTTAAGAAGTTGATTCTTCAGAGATGGAGCAGTCAAGGATGCTTGGTGAGGTGACGATGGGTGAGGAGCATAAAAGGGCCCATCAGATTTAGGGGAGCAGCAGTAGAACCCTGGCAGCGAGGGTATAGTTGGGCATGGGTGGGGCCAATGACAACTCTGACCCAGTTCATGGTAGCAGGATTGCGATGGTCTGGTGGGGCCACGGAAAGAGTGTGGCATTCTTTCTCATTCAGTCCCAATTCAGCTCTTTTGAGCTGGCTGTTTACTGGTTGTGTGAGCTTGATGAGCCCCCAAACCCTAGACCAGGAGTTGGCAAACTGTGGCCCTGGGGTCAAATTCGGCCCACTTCTTGCTTTTGTAAATAAAGTTTTATTGGTACACCCCCACATCCATTCATGTTCATTTTATCTGTGGCCGCTTTTGTGCTATGACAGTAGAGTTGAGCAGCTGTTATAAGACCATGTTGCCCGTAAAGATGAAAATATTTGCTATCTTGCCCTTTGCAGAATAAAGCATGCTGATTCCTGCCCTCGACCCACATATGTAGCACAGAGTGGGGGTAGATAAAACTTGTGTGGGACAGTGTGGCAGGGCTTAAGCCATGCCTCCTTGCTGGCACCTTTGCGACTACACGGTGCCTCGGTTTTCTTATTCCTCCTCCGACACCCCTGCCCCACTTCACCATGCACAGTAGGAAACATTTAAGAATAGGGCCGAGGGGCGCCTGGGTGGCTCAGTGGGTTAAGCATCTGCCTTTGGCTCGGCTCATGATCCCAGCGTCCTGGGATCAAGTCCCGAATCGGTCTTCTTGCTCCACAGGGAGCCTGCTTCTCCCTCTGCCTCTGCCTGCCTCTCTGCCTACCTGTACTCTCTCTATCTCTCTGACAAATAAATAAATAAAATCTTAAAAAAAAAAAAAAGAGTAGGTCCGAAAGCTCTAGTAATGGTTCCCGCTGTGTTCCCAGACCTGTAGCACGCGTGGTGGATGGGCTCGTGTCTGCCTCCTCTTCACGGCCGCCCTGCAGGCAGACGGAGCCTTTCCTATTTAATGGGTGAGTTTAGATGTTGGGCGGCCTTGGGACTTAAACCCCAGGCAGCGCAACCCTAATACCTGTGCTCAAAAAGGGCAGTCCATGGGGCGCCTGGGTGGCTCAGTGGATTAAGCCGCTGCCTTCGGCTCAGGTCATGATCTCAGGGTCCTGGGATCGAGCCCCGCGTCGGGCTCTCTGCTCCGCGGGGAGCCTGCTTCCTCCTCTCTCTCTGCCTGCCTATCTGCCTACTTGTGATCTCTCTGTCAAATAAATAAATAAATAAATCTTAAAAAAAAAAAAAAAAGGGCAGTCCTGAAGCTTCTGCAAAGGTTTTTTGTTTGTTCGTTTTGTTTTGTTTGTTTGTTTGTTTTTAAGTGTCTTGTCTTTCTCAAGGAAGTGGAGAGAGTGACCTTCTGGCCCTTTTGTTGGCTTTGATGCTGTTGTTCACTCTCATCCCCCCCCCCCCCCACCGGAGTCCTCCACCCAATCAGGAAGGCTGGCCCTGCAAGTTAGTTCTCTTCCGTTTCTCACCTCCAACCCAAATTTCTCCCCTTTCCTCTAGGCCCTCTTGTAGGGCAGAAAGGTAGGAGAGGACTCAGCCTGGAGGCTGCCGCTCTTCATTCCTCCTGCCTGACTTCCTTCAGGTGGGAGCTGAGGGCCACACCCCCAGGCCGGTCGCTGGGGACCTCACCGCATTCTGCATCGCTGGTTTGGGCTGTCTCTAGCACCTGATGGAGATGCTGGGGGAAATCCAAGGGGAGGGGCCGTGCAGACTCCAGCAGGTGTGATGTTGGTCTCAGTGTAGATGAGTGACTCCACTTTCCCATCCCCTCCTTGGTTCCCAAACTGTTAGATGGGGGAGACCCTCTGACCTGGGGTTTGGCTGTGTCTCTGCTGCAGGCTCTTGACTGAGCCCTCGGCCTGACAGTCTGTGGGCCATGGCTCCTGGGGGCTTCGTCTCCAGTACCAGGCTTGGGCGTGCTGAGCCTCCCCTGTGTCACTCTAGGTCCATTTCCAGCCCGTCTTATCTGGCTGCCGAGCGTTTCCGCAGGGCTGTTTTCCTTGACCAGAACACATGAGGTCATTCTGTCCAGTACAGACGCTGACGCTGTGTGACGTCAGGCCCGGCTCCAGGATGAGGATGGAGGAGCGGAGGGAGCAGGAAGGTGAATGGGCTTCCACAGCTGGGCTGCTGTTCTCTTGCGTCCCTCTTGGATGTCGCTCAGAAACCCCCACAAGCTCCCCGTCTGCACCGTTCCTTAAGGATCGTGTAGAAGCTCCAAGGTGTGCAGGCCATGTCTGTCTGTCTGTCTGTCTCATAAGTCAGGCTGATGCCTGGAGCCAAGGTCTGGTCATCTTTTGAGTTTATTACCTGGTTCCTTCTGAAGGCTGCCACAGGAACCCCTCTTCCTGCCTTTGGAACCGTGTAGGGATTTATCTGCATGTGCCGCCGACATGAATTTGGAAGCCACTTGCCGTATTTTTGACCAGGAGAGGAGAGGACTAGGAGTTCTGCCGCGAGCTGAGCTCACTGGGCGCTTTTGCAAACTAGATGAAGACGCGCAGAGCAAGGAGCCCTGTCTCCTGTGTTTCCGTCTGTGGGAATGGGAGCTCGGTGTTAAGGTCTCCTTTTAGATCCCCAGGAGATGGCTGTCTGGGACCTGTTCCTTGCCTGGCTGTTTCTGCGACGGGAACAGCAGGTTCTGACCTTCTGGACCAGGGATTATGGTGGTGCCCGCTGTCAGCTGAGCATCAGCGTAGCTGACGCTAGATCGGGTGTTTAGTCCGTGCTCCTCATCACGCCCAGTGCTCCCGTGTTCCCTCATTTCCTCCTCCTCACATCCTTGGAGGCCAGTGGACGTCATCCCCATTTCATTGACGAGGAGACTGAGGCCCATAAAGGGACGTGTTTCTCTTAAGCAGTCAGTGGTTGGGCCAGGATTCAAGCCATCTGCATCCGAAGTCTCTCCGTATTCCCCTTCGGTCCTTGAGAATTCCTCTCGGGATGTTGAGCCCTGAGGCCGGCAAGTGAATGTTTGTCGAACGGACGTGGCCTCTGCCGTAGCAGGAGTTCTTGGAGACAGTGTCCTCCCTCCACGCGTTTGTGGCTCAGAGGGGGCGTGGCCTTCGTCTTGTGTTTGCACAGTTATTCACAATGTGTTGCGTCATGGTGTGACTCCTGTTGGTCAGCGCCTTCTGTATTAGGCTCTGGGCGCCCCGAGGTCGGGAACTCTCATGACCGCTTCTTCACGTCCTCCAGACCTCTTGTGGCGTTGGCAGCCTTGTCATCCTTGTCAGTAAGACCACGGCCAAAGTGTTCGTCCCCTCCCAGGCATGGTGGCCGCCTGCTGAGAGGCCGTTCATGTGCAGTGGTGTGAGCAGAGCCTGGCAAAGCAGACTTGCCGGTACGCTCCTTCTCCTTCTCAAGACTAAGCCTTCCTGGCCCTCGAGTTAGCCTGTGGAATCGGGGCCATGGGGAGAACAGTTTATCCCAGGGGTCCTTAGGGCTGATCAGGTCAAGAACTCTTGACTCCAGGCTCTTGAAGGGGAAGAGGCCTGTTCGCTGGTGGGAAGGACAGTGTGGCGGGCACCAGCTGCCCACTGCCCTCTTCAGCGTCTCCTCCCGGCTCAGTCTCCCACTCTCAGCTCCCACGTGGGGTTTGCTCAGCGTCCCGGCGACCTCCCTAGGATGCAGCTACTGTCAGTGACTCCCCCCCCCCCCCGCCCCCCAGTGTCAGACCTTGACCTCAGGAAGCTCCCGCCTGTGGTGTCTGTTTGAGGGGAAGGCAACAGGGACAAGCTGGGTGCTTATCACAGTGGAATAAATCACGTGCACGGGAGTCCTGGCTTATGAGCAGCCCGGTCTTCCCACAGGTCCTCGTGTTAGAAGTGGCAGGTGCTCTGTTGTTGACTTCGTTCTCCAGAGACCTGTGTGTCAGAGGCAGGGCCATGTGGTTGTTAGGATGGACTTAAGAACTCAGCTACGTGGGTTCAAATCCCAGTTCTCCTGTTCACTTGCTGTGTGACCTTGGATAAGTCGCTTAACCTCTCTGTGCCACAGAGTCCTCATCTATAAAAAGGAAATAGTGGTTTACCTACTTCACAGGGCTGTGGGGGGTCTGACAGTGAGCGAATAGGAGCGACAGTGCCTGCCGCAGCATGCTTTATGTGTAAACGCTTGCTTTAGTTCAAGCAGCTATCGCCATACAGCAGACCGGCACCCTAGACAGAAACCCCTATTTCTCAGTTCTGGAGCCTGGGAAGTCTGCGATCGGGGTGTCAGCAGATCTGGTGTCCGGGGAGGGCCCATTCCCTGGTTTGTAGATGATGCCTTCTCATTGTAACTCTCCAGACTCTTCTTCCAAGGGCACCCATCCCCCCCCTCAGGACCTCAGCACCTCCCCAAGGCCCCGCCTCCACATTGCCATCCCAGTGGGGACTAGGATTCCAACATGTGAATTTTGGGAGGACATTCAGTCCATAATTGTCGTTATTACTGCCCGTCATTAGCACACCATCACTATTTTGCCTAGTGAGACAGAGTTTCGTAACACCAGGAGTTAAAACATTCCTTGTGGTTTTGTCTTTCTGACCAGTAAAAAGTTGCTCCTTTTTACCCTTGGCTAATCATTGTGGTAAAAAAAAAAAAAATTCTCCCAAATCAACATTTGTCATCCCCAAGGCCAGGAATCACCAGATCCATGAAAATTGCCGTCCATGAATCACAAAAAGTTGTTTAAAGAAGGTCCTCATTGGACCTGGCTTGCCTAGACCACGCCTAGTTCAGGTCAGTCTTCTGGTATAATTACTACACCTGCCTCCATTCACAAGCATGTCCCCACCTTACATGGTCAATTAGATGGCCAGCCTTAATAAGGGGCAGCTGAATAAATAAAATTCAAATGTTACTTAAAACGTGGAGCATCTGGTCTTGGAGGAGCAGCTGAAGGTTAAGGGACAGTCAGCAGAAGGAGCGCATGTTTGGTTTGGAACAGAGTCAGACGGGTCAGGTGAATGGGTCGCCAGTTCTCAGCATGACTGGGGGGGGGGGCAGTGTTGTGGTTGTTGCCAGATCTCATTCTCTAGGAGAACGCTAGAGTCCTGGTCTTCCTCTAAAATCTCCTAGTTTTTGAGTGGGTGTCAAGCAAACTCAAGACTTCGAATTCTGGGGGTCAGACTGGGACAGCTGTGTCCAGCCTCGGGGCCACCGGTGTGCAGGGTCTGCTCGGAGCCCTCAGCTCCCATTAACAGGTCTGTCGTTCCAGTCTTTGGTTTGCTTCCAGCTTCAGTGGGATTCCCGCTTTCTGGTCTCCTGTTCCCTTGCCCAGCCTTGAATAAAATGAAGGCGTTTAGGCGGAGCCCCCAGCCCCTGTCCTCGTCCGCATGCCCTTACACAACAGTTGTGGTCTTGCCGGCGCACGCGCTGACCCGGGCCTGGGCTTCCGAGCGCTTGTGTGGGACATGGCCTGCTGTGGGCGTTGCAGTGAGGATGCTTCACTTGAGCGGCTGGTGTGTTCTCCCTCATCTTAGTCATGGAGAGGACCTGGCAGCAGATGGGGAACGGGAGCAAATAGCAGGCTCGTGATCCCGAGGCACCAGGACACTCCAGATTTTGACTCAAGGCTGTTACCGTTCCAGAATGGGCAGTTAGGCGCCGCCCTGAAACGGGAGGTCAGAGCCAGACCCTTAGTGCACCGCCCCCAAGAAGCCCTGGGTGGTCAGACTTCGAGCGGGCTCTGGGCTCTTGATGGCAGCCTTGAAGGGCGAGGGGGACAGCTTCGACTTTGTGAGGTAGTGGGTATTGCTGAATAAGAAGGAAAACGGCCAGTCTGTGGGAGAGCCGGTGAGAGACCCCACTTGACCCTCGGTTCTCTCCTCAGAGAGTGCGGGGACTGTGACTGGTGGGCTTCCCGCTGGAAGCTGGCCTGGGTTGTCCCAAGAGCCCACCGGGGAGTGAGACCTGCAGGTGCTTATTCTCGCCCGAGATGTAGTGGCCTGTAGACTTGTTCTTGGACACGCTCACTTGGTTAGCTTCACGGGAGACGCTCTCCCGAGGCCCTAGGGTGGGCGAACCGCTTCTGTAAAACTCCTGAGTGATTCTCCGCATCGTTTCCAAACCCTGTGCCAGGTGACCACTTAAACCGAGGGCAAAGCTCTCATCCAGACAAGCTTCCCTTGACCACTTTCCCAGATGAAATGGACCCGATGTGGGTTTAAAAAATCTGAAGGGAAAGCACAACCCTCCGCGACGGCGCCGCTCTGAAGTGGCTGGCGCCTGAGACAAGCTCTGCCCGCAGTGGGTATGGGAGGCAAGAAAGAAGCGGGAGGGTTTCCACACGGGTCACCGGGGAACCCCGGAGTGCAGAGGGCTCCTTGAGGACTGAACACGGACAGTGGGCTGTGTGGAGTCGGGGAGAAGAGTCCTGCTGTAGAGGATGTGGAAGTATGAGGTAGGATTCTCAGGTTGTCATCCCCTCCCTCACCTTTTGTGGTGGTGACATTTAGGCCTTGACAAATAAACCCTTTCTGGTCTATTACAGTCTCACAAAGGTCCATCTTCTGGACATCAGCGCCTTTGACCAATTCCAATCTCATCTCTCCTCCTAGGCATAACCTAGGTGAAACGACATAGTCTGGACTTTTTCTGGAAAGGTAAATGTGCTTCCCTTGGTCCTTGACATCAGCCATCCTCTCTCATGCCTGTGCTTGCCGCTGTTTTGACTGACAGGGCCTGGTGTCACTGTTGCTAGGAGGGAGCTCCAGCCTCCAACACGAGAGCGAGTCTCAGTCCAGTCGGCGTCTGTCTAAGGAAGAAGACGCAGCAGGAGGGCAGCCAGGTGCGAAGATGGGCTCCCCTTGTCTCTTTGAATCTCGAAACTCAAATCTCCTCAGTCGTTAGCAGTTACCTAGAGTGAAGACCAGTCTGGACACTTGAAGAGAGGACTGGTTTGGGGACAAGGGAAAGGCAGAAGTGAGGAGGTGGTTTCCCTCCCTGTCCATCCAGGGAACGAGAAGGGCCATGTCACTTAGGGAGAGACCAGTTCTTGGGAGGGAGACAAGGGCTCTCGGCTACTCGAAAAGGGCCCAGTCTGGGCCTTGATCCTAGGTGAGAAGTAAATCGAAGAAGGCAGTTATGTGGTGGGTCCCTGCACATCTCTGGGGTGACTGCGGCCACGGCCAGGAGCACAAGGTGACGGGATAGTAGGAAGTGCTCAGAAGAAACAAGTGGGCCACCTCTGGGGGCTGCGGGAGACCCAGGAAGCTATGGGAAGATGGCGAGGTCGACGTGGGGACAGGGCGGGGTCCACCACCTGATCAGCACTCCGACTGACGCAGTTGTCCATGGGGCTGGGTGGATGGACTAGACTTTGGTTTGGCCAGAAGAGCAGAGGACGGGGAGGCGGGCGGTAGAGCTGGGATGTGCCCGAGATGTTGGAAGCCAGCACACACCTTCGTCAGCATGGAAGAAGTCCACAGCACTGAGACAGGTGAAAAAGAAAATAGGAAAAGAACCCTCGCACTTCCTGCGGCGACACCCCATGGCCAATTTTGCAGTGACTACTGTAGGCAGAGATCCAGGGTATGGAGAGTTGGATTCTAGAAACCAGGCAGGGGCGGCTGAGATGTTCATAAATGGTTGGGACCAGTCTGCCGTGGAGACCGGGACCAGCCACAGAAAGGACTCCATTGAAGGGTCTCCATGATTTTTAGTTTCCTTTGACCAGAACGAGATCGGCAGGATAGAGGTTTCTAGGTTGGCTTATTTTTCTCTCAGCATTTGGGTAGGATATTCCTGTCTTCTATTGTTGCTGTGAGCTTCTGTTTCTCTTGAAGTCATTTCTCTGGAGGCGATCTGCCTTTTTGTGGATTTGCTTTTAAAATCTTTATCTTGGAAGCTTTGTCGTTTCCCTGTAGTGTGTCTGGGAGTGGACCTCATGTCATGTGTCCTGTTTGGCTTTGAGCTTCTCAGGTCTGAGGATTGGTGTCTCAGTTCTGGAAAACGTTAAGCCAGTTAATTTCTCTGAATACTTTCTCCCACTGTTCCTGTTGCCTCCTTTAGAAATCCTCCTGTGACCTCCCTTGGACTTCTCAGTCTGAATTGTGTGTCATATTCCATCTTTGTCTTTCTGCTGCATGCTGGACAATGTCTTTAAAAACTACCTTCTGGCTGATTAATTTTCTTTCTGGCTGTGTCTGATCTTTAGCTTAACCTGGGCAATCGGGTTTTCCACTTAATATCTTTAAAATGTTTTAAACCTTTAGCAGTTCCGTTTGAGTCATTTTTTAATCTCCCAGGTATTCTTTTTCTTTTTAAAGTAATCTGCTCTCTGCCCTGCTCTCGATCGTATCTTCTATTTAAGCTACTTAACTATTGAGAATCACATTTATCTGAGAAAGGAGTTTCATAATCCGTTTCTGGCAATTCTGGATTCAGTTCTGTTTTTCTGTTGACTCACGTCCAGGGTGGCTTATTACCCCACGTGCTTTGCAAGTTGGGATTTTGAGCTCATGCTTGGGGCTTTATTGTGTGATGCCATTACCGTGGGCAGTGTGAATTTCTGAGCTGGGGATTTCCTCAAGCTCCAGAAAGCATGTATTTGAACCCAAACCCATTTGAGGGCAAGCTTGGTGTACCGAGCGGCTAAGGAAGATCGGTCTCTTGCCCTGCTCAATCCAGGACTCAGACCCTACTACCTTTTGCTTGTGTGCATGACTCTTCTCCTACTCCCCTCTTTTCCTGATGGCAAAGCTCTCTCAGGCAGCTGGAGCGCGCGTGTGTGTATGCACAAATGCACATGAACGAGTGTGTCCATGCCTGTGCCTGTATGCCTGTGTGTGCGTGCGTGAGTGAAGGGTCGTTCTGGCTCCTCTACCCAGCATAACCTAAGACCTTGTTACCTGCCCCATGTGTCAGCAGAACTCCAGCACCCATTTTATGAGACCAGCAGATGCCTTCAAGCAGCCTGGGTGTGAGTGTGTGCTATCTGGTTTTCAATTTTGTATTTCTTTGTTAGATCGTTTTGTGGGTATGTTGGTTTCCCTTGGCTGTTGTAACAAATTACCGTAAACTTGGTTGAAAACAACAGCTTCTGTTTCCTCACTGTTCTGGAGGCCAGAAGTCTGAAATCAGGGTCACTGGTCTGCTCCCCGCAGCCTCCGGGGGAGAATCGCTTCCTTGCCCCTTCTCGCTCCAATGGCTGTTGGCATTCCTCCCCTGGGGCCGCATCCCTCCATTAACTGCCCCGTGGTTACATGCCTCCTTCTCTGTGTGTGTGACCTCCCTCTGTCCCTCTCTTCTAAAGACACTTGTAATTGCATTTAGAAGCCACTTGGATAATCAAGAATAGTCTCTTCCCTCAAGATCCTCAACATCATCATGTCTGTAGAGACCCTTTTTCCAAACAATGTAACATGTACACGTTCTAGAGCTCTTTTGGAGGGGCCATACCTCTCACTGATTCCCCTATCTCTGAGAGCTCAGCTTTGTACTTATAAGGATGCCCATTGTATTTCCAAATGTTGGGGGGCATTTTCCCCCCAGTCTGCCATATTCCCGGGACAAAAGAATCTCAAGGCCAGAGAGAGAAATGCATAACCCGCATGGTGGCTGCTCCTCAGAGGGCCGGGGCATGAAGATGCGAGGTGTAGGTGCTGACTTGTGCCAGGGAGAGACTCTGCTGAAGCCCCGTGAGGCAAAAGCCTGTCCTTATCTCATGCTAACAGGACACTGCTGTCTGGAACAGTTGGACTGGCCTTAGCTCTGCTGGCTCACCTCTTTCTAGATTCTGGTGGCTTTGGCCCATTGCTGACTTTGCCTCTTGGCTTTCACATGTGTGTAACTGGTCTCAGTTTCTGCTCCTCCTTGCCTCATCTTCCATTCTGACAGCCAGTAATAAACCTTGAGTCTGTTCCTCATTGTTCCCTTTGCTTTAGGGATCGGGGCAGATGTTTGCCCCGGAGTATGTCGAGAACTCACTCTGAGCCAGCTGGGCATCACCAAAGCCAGAGCAAGGGGCAGGACCAGAACTGACCATTCTGTAGAGTAGGACTCCTCTGCAGCCATTGGTCCCAGTCATAGGAGAGACAGAATGCATTCCTGAAAATGTTCTCAGTGCCAATCCTCATTCCTGGGGATAGACAAGCTGACCAAGAAATTATGTTGTGCTTTTTGTGACTCTTTGGAAACTGAAACTCATTGGCTGTGTGAGGGCCACTGCAACGTGAAACAACCTGTGCCCTTGAGTAATAATGTGGAGTAGTCAGTGGTGGCTTCCAGGCTCCATCAACTCAGAGGGAAGAAGTACCCTTTGTGGGTGGTTTTTGTTCCTCCCTCTCTTGAAGCAATGTCCCTATCCTCAGTTAGTGGCTGAAACCTTGATGGAAAGTGTTTTTACACCTGCAATTCCCTCCTTCTCCTCCCTGGTAAGGTCATCTCCATCATGCAGTGGAACTTTCTAGAACCACAGGGCACCTCCTCCAGGTCTAAAGTTCCACTGAAGGTTGGAAATGTGCTTTGTGTCTCTCCTACCAGTATTAGGTCTACTGGCAATGTCTCTTCACATGGAGGTCAAGTGACCCCTGGCGAACCCCCCCCCCACCCCAGGAGCTGTGCCAGGAGCTTGGCAGGATGGGGTCTGGGATCTAAAGTTAGTGGTAAACCAGTAGGACTGGCAGAGAAGACCCCAGCCCAGGGCTCCAGGCCCAGTCATGTTCCTCACCCAGTTTCAGATCATTTTCTGGGAGGCATGACGTCAAATTAGTCTGGTGAAATCTCAGTCTCCTGGTGAGAAGTTTCTGAAGGGAGTTGAGAGTAACGTTTCCAACTGTAACTTTTTTTTTTTTTCTCCCCACTTTGATGGTGAGTCTCGTGCCCAAGCTGGTGGGTGGGGGTGGGTGGAATTTAAGATTATGTAGTTCATGGAGAAGAAGACAGTAAGCTCCCCCCCAACTATTTTCTCGGAGAGAATCCCTGGGATCTGCAGAAGGAGATGTCCATGCAGAATTCATAGTACGCATTAGCAGCAAGAGAAGTGAGAGGAGCAGGCAGGCGCCTTTGTTCTCAGCTGGCCTGCAGAAATGGAATAATTTGGATTAAAGACAGCCCCGGCCACATTTTAGCAGCTGGTCGATTTTTCTGCTTGAAACCGAATTCCAAGACTTTGTGTTATGTGAAGACAGAGTTTATTTTTAGGTCCATCAGGGAGCCTGTGATGTGGGTAGTTCAGAAGGCAGGCCTACCAGTGAATCACTGGCCTGATCGGCGTGTTGTCTTGTGGCCTAGACAGACCCTCTTGCCTGCTCTAGCATAAGGGACCAGCCACTTGCCTTTGAGGGCAAAGAGAAAGGTCATGAGAAAGTCGGAGGGTGTCAAAGGAGTACATGCTTTCCTGCACAAAGCCGATGGCTATGTGCCCCGGTTTAGCTCTCTGGCCTGATGACACTGTGGCTAAGAAAGCTCTAGCTGGAATCGCTCATTCCCCTGAGCACTGAGTGTTCATTAAAAATCCAGTTTGTCAGGTGGTACCACCCTAGTTGCCCCTGATTTAAACAAAAGTTCCTTTGTGGCCACTGGCGCTTGGGATTAGAACCTTGGAGCCATGATGAGGCCAGAAGGCAGCCAGCAGAGCCTTCACTGCTTTTCTTGACTGATCTCTGATAAATGGGCCCAGCACGGCATAAGAACTCTGCAATGATCTTGTCCCTTGGTCTGCTAAAGAATTGTGGGGCCTGCACTTCACTTTCAGGGCTCATAAGCCTCTCGAGCAGTCAGACGGGCTCCGAGCTGGGGTGCTGAGTCGCAGAATGTGTGTGTGCAGAAATCCATGGTTATGGGACCGACGCTTGCCCTAGACAGCATAATGCCAGAGTGGCTAAGGACTCGCCTGAGCTGGAGGAGAACATAAAACAAACACGTGCTTTTTAAGACCAGAAAGAGATGGCACGAGGCCACTGCTCGGGCTACCTTCCTCTGCCAAGTGAGGTTGTGCCTCTCTTGGTTTTGGGGACCTGTAGACGGATGACACCTACCAATTCAGCAGAGCAGGGAGGCACTCTCTTGTCCTCTGAGGTCTCTCTGCGGAAGAAGAGATGGCCCCTGGGTGGCACGTGGTGGAAAGGTTTGGAGCGCACACACAGGTGACCGAGAATCCGCGTGCCCACCTTGAGTTGGGGATTGGTCGACACACCGTTGAACTGTGTGGGTCCTTCTGCAATGACAAAGTATTGTGTCCGTCAGCGAGATGGCAGTCTGGACAGCTTTTGAGTGATTTCAGTTAAGGACTCTTTATTCAGTCTCTCTCCCTCCTGGGATGTCTGGAAACTAAAACAGCCGTAAACCCACGAAAGGCTGTGTGCTTCCTTCCGGGGCAGCAGGAGGATAAGGAGGCGAGGTAGAGATCTCCCTCTCCTTCCAGGTGGTGAGGGGGCGAGTGGAGGCTAGGCTGGGAGGATGGGGAGGTTGTAAAGGAGGGAGAACCTGCCTGGATCGGTCCCGTGTCGGTCAGGGTTCTCCTTGCCCCCCGCCCCCCGCTTTATTGCCCACCTGTGCCTCCCCCCACATTTTCTGCAGAGAACAACAAATCGATATTCTGTACTTGGGCTTCTTCAGGATAAAATGTCTTTTTTGGCTTCTTATGATTAAAGCCTCCTTTGAAAATGTAGTGGGACTAATGAAGCATTTATGAGGGGAGGGGAACGCTTCTGCCTGCCTTCCCGAAATAGTCAGCCTGAGCTAAAACCTGTGAGAATAAGGGGGTGGAAATGGTGGGGATGGAAATGTCTAAGGGGGAGGCCTCTGTTTTCTGGACTGGCTTTATAGAATTCATCTCCGATGTCGAGGTGCCCGGAGCCCTCATTGAAACACAGACAGGGGTCATCAGCCTCACCCCTGCGCAGTGGGAGACGGAGGCGGGCATTTGGACTGGCCACTTTAAGTGCACGCTCAGTGCCAGTAGGCGTCTGGGGCTCTTCCATGACGAGAGGAGGTCTGTAGGGGAGGAGATTACGGACCTTGATGGCCAACGTTTTGGAGTGCTGCTTCCGGATACCAATGAGAACATCATTTCCCTCAAGGACTATAATAATTCTACTATTTTGGAAATCTCGTTTTATAATCCATCCCGTGACATCCACCACTTGGAGGCCCAAGCAGAAACATCTTGAGTAAAAAGCAGTGGCCTCAAATCCCAAACCATGTAAAGCAGGACATTGCTTTGCTAGAAGGAAGAAGTGGCCGGTGAAGAAGATTGTCTATAGGACGTGAGTGTTGGGTTTGGACCCTCAGAGGTCCCTTCCAGGTGATTCCACAAGAAGACAGAAGTTAAAGGCAAGGGTTTGCTGTCAGATTTGAGTTCAAGCTGTGCTGTGCTCGTCATTGATGGCGAGACTTGGGTGGGTTATTTTCGTTCCCATTGTTACTGTTTCTAATCTCCCCGAGCCACAGGATTTTCTGTAAAATGGTGAGAGCATTTTCTGTAAGGTTGGAACTGTGAGGATTGTATCCACGTGCGTGCAAGGGCTCATGCACCCGAGACCGGCTGTCGCTGAGCCATGGGCAGCATCTGAGCGGAGCTCCTGGGGTTCCGGGCTTTTCCCCATGCAGGCCCCACACCCAGCACACAGATAACGTCCTATCTTAGGGAGCACCTAGAACTTCCGTTCACTTAGGTCAGAAGAGAATGCAACTCCTTCCTCCCTGTCCCAAGGAGCTTGTTGCAGTTCCTCGTTGATACTGGTTTAGGGCGTCTGGGTGGCTCAGTCGGTTAAGTGTCATGACCTCAGCATCCTGGGATCAAGCCCCATGTCGGGCTCCCTGTTCATCCGGGGGTCTGCTTCTCCCTGTCCCTGCTCTTCTGCTCTTGCTCTCTCGTTCTTTTTCTCTCTCCATCTCAAATGAGTAAAATCTTAAAAAAAAAAAAAAAAAAAAGAAACTCTGGTTTATCAGGGCTGATTGGCGCCTGTGGAGCTGGCATTTTATCCAGTCTGTGGGGCAAGCGCGCACTTTCGATAAGAGGCCACAAGAAGCTGTTTGCCACTTGGCAGGACAGACAAGTACCATTTACTACCCTCCTGGTATGAACACCCCCCTCAGCCTCCAGGGTCAGGGCCAAGCTGTTCAGGGGCCAGAGGAACGAGGCTGACACGGGGGAGGGAGCCAATGTTAACACCCCCTGGGACAGCCTCTTGTCTAAAGGGGAAACGAGGACTTGCAGTGAAAAAAAAAGTCGGAGGGTAAAATTGATGAAGGGTTGACTGGGTTTCCATATCTGTCACAAAGAAGTCCTGCCCAGCCCCAATCCCGTCATTCTACCCAAGATTTACATAAAGCTGGGCATCCCACAGAAGCCAAGGGAGAAGGTGGGCTGGGCCCCGGAGCTGTGTCGGAAGAGCCCCCCTGAGAAGAATTGGCCTCCGATGGCATTGGAGCCCTCCCTTCCCTTCCTGCTGATGATGCGGGCTGGGGCGAGGGTCCTGGAACTTCCTGCGGTGTTGACGGGAGACCCGTGAGAAGGGCTTGTAGGATGCACACAAGAGGCAGAACGCCCACTCCTTGCCTGCCTTGTAGACAGGCGTTGGAAACGTCGGGAGGATCTGAGCAAGTGAGCAGGGAGAGGCCATCAGTGTAGAAACAGGAGTATTCTGGGTGGGATGTGGCGGGTCTCGCGGACTCGTTGGTTGGGCTGGCGTTCTGCTGGCTTCCAGGGAGGTGAGAGCCTCTGCTCTTGGCTAGGCCTTCCTAAACGTCACCAATTTCAGCCTACTTTGGCCAAGCAAGAGAGCTTGGAGGTGATGATCCTTTTCAGAGTGGTTTCCTAACTTCCGTGTGACATGCTCCCTGGGGCAGCTTGTTGAAAGTGTAGACTCACAGTTTGGGCCAGGAGGTTCTGATTAAGGGGTCTCTTTGCTGGCCCGTGTAATCCATTCAGTAAGAACCCTGAGGAGCCCCTGCCACAGGCTTGAGAATCATTATTCTCCTTCAGGGGTCATCAAAGTCAGTCCCAGATCTGCGTCCCTGAGGTCTTTGTTAGAAATGCGCATTCTTGGGCCCCCGCCTCAGGCCTGCTGAACCAGAAACGCTGGGGGAGGGCCGAGCCCTCCTGGTGAGTCGGATGTACACTAAACCTTGGGAACCAGCACACTAGCATTTGTAACAATCAAGGGTATATTGGCTGGGGAAGGGGCACCAATCTGGTAATATTTAAAAAATTACAAGGACACCAAAAATGACAAAGAAACTATTCATGCTTGGAAGTCTCACCGCCGCCCTCCTGTAATCACAGGGATGTCCCTCCAGACGCTGTGCCTCACAAGCTACCCAGCCCTCCTGAGTGTCAGTTTCGTCAACCAGAACGTGGGGATAATATATTACCATCCTCCTCAGAAGTGTTAGAACTTGCAAGAATTCCCCAGACAGCGCCCAGTAGAGACCAAGGCAATACAGCTTCAGCCGTTTGCTGAAGATCTCGTGGTGGGCAGAATTCCGAGATGACCCCCAGGAGTCCCACCTCCTGGCTGGTGGCACTTGGCAGTAGGATGGGACATCACTCTCTTGATTAGGTCTTGTCACTCTGGGATCACGTGATGTTATATAACCCTGTCTTAGCAGACTTGGGAGAGATTCTCCTGCTGACCTTGAAAAACCAAACAGCCATGTTAACGAGAGCCACATGAGGACCAGAGAGCAGAGAGCGAGCCCCAGATGGCAGGTGGCAAGAAAGTGGGGACCTCAGCCATACAGCCACAAGGAGATAAATCCTGCCAAGCCCTCTGAATGCACTTGGAAGCAGATTCTTCCCCAGAAGCTTTGGATGAGGACACAGCCAGGCTGATGTCCTCTGAGTGCAGCCTTGGGAGCAGGGACATCACACTGTCCCTGTCCTCTGACTCCCAGAACCAGGAGATAATGAATGGGTATTGCTTAAGCTGCTAACTTTGTGGGCATTTGTGACACGTGAATAGAAAACAGGTGCGTATATGTGTATGTGTGATTATATACATATGCACAGATGTGTATATATATACATATATATGTGTGTGTTTAAATACTTAAGCACACCTATCCGTCCATGCTTGCCTTTTTCCCTGTGGTAGAACCAGATGAGCCTCAGCAACGCCTTGGATGGTACAGGACATTGGAGGACAGTGGATGGTACAGAACCCAGGGTCTGCAGTACTTCTGGGGGCTTAGAAAATTGTTTCAATTTCTTTTAAAGTCAGAAGGGGAAAAAATGCACTTTAGGCCAGCAAAAATGTTTTCATGTATAATATTATGTATTAAAATATTAATATATTTGTCTTCAAATGCCAACAGTCGTAAACTATAATTTTTCTTATTTTTATCAAAGAAGGGACCCAGAAAGGCAAAAAAAAAAAAAAAAAGCATCCAAGCCCCATGAGTGTCCTCCATGGCCCCTGGTGGAACGCAGGTGTCTCTAGGTTCCTTCCTCCTTCCCCATTCAGCCCCCAGTGCCTTCACTGTGCACACTGAGCTTGCCTTCCCCCTTCTTGTCAAATTTCTACCTTCGTTGGATGCCCTCTGATCTGGTGGCTGTTACCGATGAAGGGAGGAGAGGACCCGGGGAGTGAGGTCAGTGCCTAGTGCTTCCTCGTTGCTTTGATGAGGAGATATATATATATATATTTTGTTTTTTAACAATACAAACTAGTTCTGGATGGAAACAGAAGTGCAGAAGAAATTTCAGAGAATTAAAGGAGACGTGAAGAGCCTGACTTTGGAAAAGCCTGGCAGCAGGGCAGCACTCAGGGGAGGGGACCTCGGGAACAAGACCCAAACAGGGTCTCCGAGGCTTTCCCAGGACGGGGGGGGTCCATCCCTGTCGCTTTTGATTCTTGTTGCCTGCAGGTCAGATGAAGGTTTCCAGGAGTGAGATTCCTGGCTCAGCTTTGCTCATGAGCTTCTCTCTTCTGATGGGGTAGAGTAGGACTCCAGCATGGAGAGCCCCCCAGAACCGCATGTGGTGGACACGGAGTCGTCTCTCCAGGGTGCTGTTTGCCTGAAGCAGGAAGGGCTTCCAGGCAGCAGGTGTCAGCTGTGATTATGTTCTGGTATTTTCTGAATGTCTCATGAGTCTTCGACTTTGATCCTTGTGGGGACTCTGAGTGCTGGGAGAGAGGGACTGTATCTTACCACACTGCTTAGAGCAGATAGTGGGTGTTCAAAGACTGCTCTAAGTAACCCTTTTCCCACCATTCGGCATTTCTGTATGCCAGGTGCTACATAGGGGAGCCAACAGAACATGGGGTTTGTGTCTTTTTGATCACAGAATAGTAGAGGGGACAGATATTAATCAGATCATATATATGAAATTACAGCCATGGTATGTGCAGGAGTCCCGAGGCTGGAGGGAACGTGGCATGCTGGCGGGGGCGGGGCAGCAAGGGGCCTATGCGCTGAGGTGAAGGGAGAGGAGAGACAGAGGTGGGGTTAGCACATGTATGGCTTTGCACAGCGTGGGAGGAGATTGGGAGGAGTGGGTAGCCATAGAAGGATTTTGAGCTGGGAGAAACCAGTTTTGGTTTTTATTTGGTTCCATGAAAAGAATTCTCTGAATGCTAAGATTAGCCAGGCTTCTAGTTCCCTTGAAGAGTATGTGTGTGTGTGTGTGTGTGTATGTGTGTGTGTGTGTGTCTCCTCACATGCACATGTGAAACACGCATACAGTTCATCTAAGTAGCTGCTAGTTGCTTGTGACTTTCTTCCACCGCCTCGCATACCTGTCCTGTCACAGCTCCTCTGTCTCCTTGCTTCCACGCTTGCCCACTTTCAGTTCTGTTATCAGAAGAGAGTTTGAAAACCTTCCATAGTTTTCCATCACTTCTAGAATGTTCTCCGGGTCTCTCCTCCCATCACTGTACATCCAGCTCCTTCTTTCACTTGGACATCGGAGCAGCCTTGCGTGACCACCCAGCTAACCCGGCCCCCTCTCCACCGAATCGTGCTCCAGCCTGTCTGCATAGCTCCATTTTCCCCTCCCTGACATCACCTCCTTGATGTTGTTTTTCTCTTTCCTGCCACCAGAAAGTGAGCCGGTGAGGAACAGCCTTTTCCGGTCTTGTCCGCTGTGTATCCCCGGTACCCGGAACAGTGTGTGACATAGAGATTGCACACTGTGCCTATCCAACATGGGCGCTCTTTCCAGGAGCCGCAGATGAGCCGGAACTTCTGACTGCTTTCCAGTGTCCAGCTGCCACGGGAGGGAAGCCCAAGGGCGGCATCACAAGTGTAGCCCCTGAACGGAGCTTGTGGAGAACTTACTATGCTCCAGAATGTGCAAACGGGCACTCGTACACTGTGACCTCTTTCCTGGGGCTTGTATTTTAGTAGGGGAGCTAGAGATCGGAAATACACATGGAAAGTAAATGAGGTAGCAGGCTGGAAGGCGGTCCTGGGGACGAAAGGAAAAGCAGAAAATGGAAGCGGACTGGGAGTTCAGGGGAGGAGGGTGAGGTGCAGGGCAGGCAGAGGAGGCCTGGTTGAGAAGGTGCCATCTGAGCCAGGTCAGCAGCAGACTGGTGAGTGTGCTGTGCGGCGTGCTGGGCAGCCGTAGCTCCTGCAGAGGCCGGAAGGCGAGAGGCTCCTGGTGTGCTGGAGGGGCGGTGGGGTTGCGGGGACCATGGGAGATGAGCATGAAGATAAGACTCCTTGGCCACTGGGCAGGACTTGGGGTTTGAGCAGAAGAGTGACTTCTTGATTTCCACTATTTAAAGAGTCACCTTGGGGGCGCCTGGCTGGTTCAGTCAGCTGAGTCTCCGACTCCTGACTTTGGCTCAGGTCATGATCTCAGAGTGGTGAGATCGAGCCCCGAGTTGGGTTCTACACTGAGCACGGGGAGTCTGCTTGAGACTCTGTCTCTCCTTCTCCCTCTGTGCCTCCCCGCCCATTAAAAAATACGTAAAAAACAAGAGAATCCCTTTGGTGCGTGTGTGTGCGTGCACACACACACACACACACAATAGGCATGATGTCAGCCAGGGTGGTGCAGGGGTAGTGGTGAGGAATGGCTGGATTCTGGGTGCATTTGGAAGGGAAAGTCCCTAGAATTTCCTAAGAGCTTGCAAGCCGGTGATGAGAGGGGACAGGTGCTACTCCAGGGTTTTCAGTCGGGACCCTCGGAGGATGATGTTCCCGTCGACACGGACGGCGAGAGCAGATCTGGGTCAGGCGGTTGGGTTTGACCATGTTGGGGCGGAGACGTCCCTCTTGTGGGGGCAGTGGGAATGTAGTTGGGACACAAGCCAAGACTGGGTGCCAGGGCTGGACAGGAGAGGAAATTGGGAAGTTGTAGGCATATAGATGGGTTTAAAGCCTCGTTGTCAATGCTTTCAGAAAGATAAATTTACTCCGTGGACTCCTTTCCTCTGACATTTTCCTTCAAGAGCTTTTTGGTATTCAGACGTTCTTTCGTTTGCAGAGTGAAATTGAGATTACTTAGCAAAGTAAGCAATTAGCAACCTTGGTCCACGCTGGGGACAATAAAATTGAAGTAAAAATCGAAGAAAGCGTGTGCCAAAATGTGTTTGCATCTGAAGTGTAGCGCGGCCCGGGGAAGTACCCCGGAGCGAACTCAGCTGTGTGGCGGCCGCTGGGCTCCGGAAGCACGGTGTCACCTGCACCTGGAGACTCTCCGGTGCCCTCTCTCAGTGCCTCCTCCCCGCTTCTCCCCAGGGTGACCTCCGCCCTGACTTCCCACAAGACGGTGACGTTTTGTCTGTTTTTGAACTCCCTGTGAATGGCATTACGCGCTTTCCTCTCCCTCCGGCTGCTTTGTCTCAGCCTGTCGTGGGATTCGTCTGCCGTGCCGAGTGTGGCCGCACTCAGTTCTTTTTCGTTGCTGTATAGCGCTCTGCTCGGGGACCACCTCTCACACATTGAAGACGTCCATTCTGGGGGAGCTGGTCTTTGGGTTATTTCCAGGTCTTGACCGTTTTGAACGGCATCTGCGTGCGCTCTCGCGCGAGTCTTCTGGTGTACGGTGCACGCGCATTTCCGGGAGTGGAGGAGCTGCTGTGTGCACGTTTAGATAAAACCTCCCGGAGTGGTGTGTCCGTCTACTCTCTCCTTGAACGGGTATGAGGGCTCCAGTTGCTGTGACACTTGACATTGTCTGTTGTTGTTTTTGTTTTTTTTTTCATTTTAGCCGTTCTGGTGGGTGAGGAGTAGTAGACTGTTGCTATTTCCATTTGCATTTCCCTGATGACGAAAGAGAGCGAGCACTTCTTTTTATTGGCCATTTGTATAACTTCTTGGGAGAAGCAGACCTTCCTCTGAGCAGGGAGCCTGATGCGGGGCTCGATTCCAGGACCTTGGGATCATGACCTGAGCTGAAGGCAGAGGCCTAATGACTGAGCCACCCAGGCGCCCCAGACATTTCCAATTTTAATATGATCCACCATATTAATCTGTTCCTTGCTGGATAGTGGTTTTTGCATACTGTTTATGGAATGTTTGCTAACTCTGTGGTTTTTATATTTGGATCTAAAATATACCCGAAATTGATTTTTGTGTATAGTGTGAGTTTAGGGGTCAAGATTCCTCTTTTATGGTAGGAGTTTCCTGTTGACTCAGCACCATTGATTGGAAAGACCATCCTTTCTCCATGTTCTGCATTGCTCTCTGTCATGAGTCAAGCGTCCATATGTGTGGTCTGTTTTATACTCTTCATGTTCTGTTGGCCCATTTGTCTGTCTTTGTTGCCATGAGGCACTGTCTTAATCACTGTGGCTTATGAGTCCTGCCGTACAGGAGTGCGAGGCCCTCCAGCTTTGCTTGGAGTCTCACTAGTGAGCTTGACGGGCTCTCCAGGTGAACGGGCCAGACACGCAGCTCAGAGGAATGCGGGTAGCGCCTCTGGAGTGGAGAAGGATAGCTTTCCTTCATGCTCGCCATGCCCAGACCCGTGCTGTCCATGTGTACTGTCTCAGTTATGTTTGGAGTCTTTGTTATTCAAGGACAATATTGGGAAAAAAAATCCTCAGGGACGCCTGGGTGCCTCAGTGGGTTAAACCTCTGCCTTCAGCTCAGGTAATGGTCTCGGGGTTCTGGGATTGAGCCCTGCATCAGGCTCTCTGCTCAGCAGGGAACCTGTTTCCCCCCACCTCTCTCTGCCTGCCTCTCTGCCTACTTGTGATCTCTGTTGAATAAATAAGTAAAATCTTTAAAAAAAATCCTCAAACCTAGAGGACTTTGTTGTTCTTGGCCCTTTGCATTTCCACAGTATATTTTTTAAAAAATGTATTTATTTGAGAGGATGGGAGAGAGCCCACATGAGCAGGGGAGGAGCAGAGGGAGAAGGAGAAGCGGACGCCCCACTGAGCAGGGAACGCAAAGGGAGGCTTGATCCCAGGATCCTGTGATCACGACCTGAGCTGAAGTCAGGCAGTTACTGACTGAGCCACCCAGGAGCCCCTCCATAATACATTTCTGTAATCAGTTTATTCATGTTCACAATGAAATCCTGATATAATTTGATTGGAATTTTATTGATTTCATGTTCAGTTTGAAGAGAATAGATACCTTTTGAATATTGAAGCTTCTAGTGCAACTTTTCTGTAAAGATCCTGATAGCAAATATTTTTGTGCTTGTGGGACAGATGGTGCCTTTTGCAGCTACTCAACTCTGCCGTGGTAGAGTGAAAGCAGCCTGGGGCAGTATGCAAATGAATGGGTGTGGCTGTGTTCCAATAAAACTTTATTTACAAAAGGAGGCAGTGGGCCAGATTTGGCTGCAGTTTGTGGAGTCCTGTTCTAATCCACGAGCATCTCCTTCAAATTCTTTCGTATCTGGAAGTCTGAACCATAGCCGTTCCCTTCTATTACGTTTCATGATCCCTTCGTCATGCTCTCATCCTGCCTTGCATCATAACTATTTGTATTTTTATCGGCGTCTGGTCAGGTCGCAAGTTATTTGAGACCAGGGACTGGTGACTTTATCACCCCCCACCTCCATTTCTCTTATCCCCATGGTGCACTGTACAAGGTCTAACACACAGCATGGTATCGTCACTTACTTGGATCCGACTCTGTAGAGGAAGGAGGAGAGGAGGTCACCCTTGAGGCCCTGGGCCCTGGCTTTCTTTGACTTTTCTGTAGTATTTTAGGGTAAACCCAGGGCCCCACAACTTGGCTCTTTCTCAGGGATTATTATCTTCCCTCATTTTGTATTCCTCCCGGAAAGCTCTGGATTCTTTAGACATACAGAAGAAACATGTATGTTTAAGGTTTTGGGCTCCCTGAGAGCCAGCTTACATTCTTGATCTCCCGGCTCCAATCGTGGCTCCCTATGAGTGAATGGAGTGCTGAGGGAGAAGGAGCTGCTCCTTCTCTTTCCCACTGGAAATCCCTTAGGAAGGTCTCCTGGACTCGCCCCCAGCTTCCCAGCGGACGGCTCACTTGGGGCTGCTGTCCCAGCTCCACCTGGAAGAGCCTTTTGTGCTTCCTGCACTTGGAGCTTTGCTGTGGTCTGACCCTGAGTGGGAAGGAAGAGAATGATGGCCCAGCATGGCCTGGGAGGACCACACATCCCAGTCAGTGTGACTCCACACACGCAGTCACTAGTCACCTGAGATGTGATGGGACTCAGCAGGTCACACAGCCTTGGAGTCTGATGGGGCATTGGTGGGGGGTGGGCGGGTGGGCATGAGGACGTCCTCTGCAGCCCATACTGGCTCATCATCCTTGGAGGCTGTGGCAGGACCATGTGGCAGGACCAGAGATTGGGCTCCTTTGGAATGATTTTTCCCCTCACTTTGGTTGTGTTTTCAAAGCTGTGTGATTTTGTTTCTCTAGCTTAGTGCTTAGAACATTGGCTAGCACATCCTAGCTGCTCAGAGACTTTGGATCTAACTAGTGAGGTTGGCGGGCTGGCCCAGTGGGCAGCTCAGAGGATTGAGAAGAGAGCACTGGGGGTGGCAGTGACTAGCTGTCCTGTGTGTTCACTGTGACCTGGACCCAGGTGAATCCCCGACGCATGCTCTCTCAGTGATTCTTTGAGGTTTCTGTCAACCAAAGATGTCCAGAATTGGAAAAGACCCTTTGAAAGTATATCCGTTTAAATTGGGAGGTAAAGGATCTGTATCTGAAAACTATAGGACACTCACAAAGAAATTGAGGAAGACAAAGAAATGGAAAAACATTTCATGCTCATGGATTGGAAGAACAAATATTATTAAAAGGGCTGTGCTACCTAGAGTAGTCTGTACATTCAGTGTAATCCCTATCAAAATACCGTCAACATTTTTCACAGAGCTGGAACAAACAACCCTAAAACTTGTATGGAACCAGAAGAGACCCTGAATAGCCAAAGGAATGTTGAAAAAGAAAACCAAAGCTGGAGATATCACCATTCCAGGCTTCAAGCTGTATTTCAAAGCTGTAATAATCCAGACAGCGTTGTACTGACACAAAAACAGACACACAGATCATTGGAACAGAATAGAGAACCCAGAAATGGAACCTCAACTCTGTGGTCAACTGATCTTCGACAAAGCAGGAAAAAATGTCCAGTGGAAAAAAGACAGCCTCTTCAATGAATGGCGTTGGGAAGATTGGACAGCCACATGCAGAAGAATGAAACTGAACCATCGTTTTATACCACATGCAAAAGTAAACTGAAATTGGAGGAAAGACCTCAGTGTAAGACAGGAATCCATCAAAATCCTAGAGGAGAGCACAGGCAGCAACCTCTGTGACCTCAGCCACAGCAGCTTCTTGCTAGACACACCTCCAAAGGCAATGGAAATAAAAGCAAAAATGAACTACTGGGACTTCATCATCAAGATAAAAAGCTTTTGCACAGCAAAGGAAAGGGTGGATAAAACGAAAAGACAACCTACTGAACAGGAGAAGATATTTGCAAATGTCTCACCAGATAAAGGGCTAGTGTCCAAGATCTATAAAGAACTTATCAAACTCAACAGCCAGAAAACAAATAATCAAGAAATGGGCAGAAGACATGAATGGACATTTCTCCAAAGAAGACATACAAATGGCCAAGAGACACATGAAAAATGCTCCATATCTCTCAGCATCAGGGAACTACAAATCAAAACCACAATGAGATACCACCTCATGCCAGACAGAATGGCTAAAATTAACAAGTCAGGAAATGACAGAGGCATGCAAGGATGCGGAGAAAGGGGAACCCTCCTACACTGTTGGTGGGAATGCAAGCTGGTGCGGCCACTCTGGAAAACAGCATGGAGGTTCCTCAAAAAGTTGAAAATAGAGCTACCCTACGACCCAGCAATTGCACTACTGGGTACTGACCCCAAAGATACAAACAGTGATCTGAAGGGGCACGTGCACCCCAATATTTATAGCAGCAATGTCCACTATAGCCAGACTATGGAAAGAACCCAGATGTCCATCCACAGATGAATGGATAAAGAAGATGTGGTCTATAGATATAGACATAATGAATTATTACTCAGCCCTCGAAAAATGAAATCTTACCATTTGCAATGATGTGGATGAAACTAGATGGAATTATGCTGAGCAAAATAAGTCAATCAAAGAAAGACAATTATCATATGATTTCACTCGTGTGGAATTTAAGAAACAAAACAGAGGATCATAGGGAAAGGGAGGGAAAAATAAAAGAAGACCAAATCAGAGGGGGAGACAAACCATAAGAGACTCTTAACTATAGGTAACAAACTGAGGGTTGCTGGAGGGGTTAGGGATGGCGGGATGGGGCAGCGGGTGATGGGCTAGTAAGGAGGGCACGTGATGTACTGAGCACTGGCTCTTATGTGCAATAGATGAACCACTGAACTCTACCTCTGAAACTAATGATATGTTAATTAATTGAATTTAAATACAATAAAATTACGAAAAGACAAATGTGGCCACCCTCCTTGGGTGTCTTGATGCTCTGGAAAAATAAATTGGGACGAAAATTTCAAACTGAGTAGTGGTGGACGTGGGGTGGTTTAGGACTTTAGTATTGAAGCTGCAATTAAGAGCTTTAAAAATACGTTTCTTTAATGTAACAAAACTTAAATTGGGGCGAGGGTATGAAAGAGACTTCGTTACTACTGCAGTACTGGTTTCTCTTAGTAAAAAAAATCTGAAGTGAGCAGGGAAAGGGGATCATTTACCAATTCCAGGTAATGTTACAGTCTTTTTCTCAGGACCAGCTTTATTGAGATTTCATTCACATACCATAAAGTTCACCCATTTTGAGTGTATAATTCAGTGATTTTTCGTATAGCCACAGGTTTGTGCCCCCTTGGCCGCAGTTCTGGTGCATTTTGATGACTTCACAGAACCCTGCTAGTCCAGATGTCACAACCCCTCCCCCACCCGGCCTCAGGCAAACACTCATCCGCTTTCTGTCTCCACAGACACATATCGGGCTTTGTGTCTTTTTATGGACGCTATAGTTCTTTATACTTTTCTGTAAGACCTATTGTGGTTATGTTGAAAGAATTCTCTCTCCCCTTTTTAAAGATTGATTCATCGAGAGAGGAAGAGAGAGAATGAATGTGGGGAGGGGCAGAGGGAGAGAGAGAATATCCCAAGCAGACTCCCCGCTGGGGGCAGAGCCCAATGCAAGGCTCCACCTCACCACCCATAAGATCATGACCTGAACCGAAAGCAAAAGTTGGACTCCCAATGTACTGAGCCTCCCAGGCGCCCCCAGAGTCTGGTTCTGACCCAGCGTCTCTGCACTATTCAAATTGCTAGGCTTGGTGTCGGATTACAAGTTCTTTCTCCCAGGAAGCTTTCGCCACTCATCCCCAAACCAGATGAGGGTCCTGCTTTCCGATAGCACCACGTGCTTCCCTGAGGCCTGGGCTCACGGTGCTGTTACTGCTCAGGTGGGCAGGCCGGGTGTGGGCCCCGTGTCCCGTGGTGGCGGGAGCACAGGGGATGCTTCTTACTTGGACGGCATCCCTGCCCGCGCCCCAGGAAGCTGCTTCCCTTGCCCGCTCTGAGGTCTCCCCCACCGGCCACGGGTCCTTGTGCAAGTGCCAGTGGTAGCCTTCGAGGCTTCTTCTATTTTGTCCAACTTCGCCTGTTTTCGGTTTCCCTTCCAGCGAAGGTGGGCACCCAGGGGACGTGCCACTGGGTGCTGATTACAGCGAAACCAGCGGCTCCCTGTTCTTAATGAGGAAACAGAACAAGGCGCTGAAAATGAGAGGGGGAGATTTATGTTTGTTTTAAGACTTAACGGTCTCTCCAGATCTTTGGTGCCTTACTGACACAGACGACGGTAAATTTTCCCGAGCACAAGTCAGTGCTTTAGGGGGACGAAAGGGTGAGGAGAGTGACAGACTGTATTTACTACTGAGGAGACAGAGGAAAGAGCGGCCTCCTCGTTTGCTCTTTTTCCGAGTTAGGGCTTCAGAGGGAATGGCTAGGGAGACAAGAAACATGTATCATCTGAGTTTTTCACTTCCGTTCAAAGGTTAATACTGTTGTTAAGCTTTAAGAAAAAAAAAAGCCTCAGGAATATGTTTTAAATCTGCATTTGTTTTAAAGAGGCTAAAAGTAAAATTCACCTCACTTACCTCTTTGCTTCCCACGGAAACCCTCCCGCGGGGCTCTGTCGTCGTCGCGTGGTCGCCGTTGTGCTGAAGAGATGCCAGATTTGCAGGTCTGCAAGCTGGGTTCTGGGTTCTTTCGTGTTCTGTGAAGCCTTTCAGAAGCCTGCTAAGATCAGAAGGTGCTGCAGTCTTGGGTTTTGGTAATGGAAGTACCACGGGGCACAGGGACATCCGGTCCCCTTCCCTGGGACGAATACAGCCTTAGCAGGATTGGAAAAGAACCTTCAGGAATCAGAAGGTCACACAGGCATCTTGAGGCACGAGACCGAGTTGGGGTGTTGCAGAGAAGTCTTTGAAGGGGGCCCGACCACTGTTTTCAGACACCTGGCATGCTTCACGCGGAGGGAAGTAATTTGTTCTGTGCAGCATGTCAGGAGGCAGGGTTAGAACCGCGGGCAAGAGAGCCGAGGGTGGGTGGGGTGAGAGTTTGGTCTTGGCGTCAGACTGAACTGTGCCTGAGTCCCAACCACCTTGTTTCCCCCGGGCGGCTTCTGGTTGAGGGTCTGCTTTGAGGCTGGCACTTTTCTAGGCACGGGGAATATAGTGGGTGCAGGACAGAGAAGTCCCTGTCCTTGCCGAGATTGCGTCTCCGTGGCGAAGCCCAGAATAAACCCATATTCACACACCGAGAAGGCTCCATGACACTGCAACGGGGTCATCAAGAGAAACGGGTTGTGTGGGAAAGGAGGGGCTGCCCTGTCCACAGTGCTCGGGGGCTCTGCCCGCTCCGACACACAGGCTGCGGCTCGAGTGATGGGAGGGAGCTGGTCCCAGGGAGATTCAGGGGAAGGGCATCCCACAGGGCTCCCCACGCGGCAGTGGGGACGTGGCTGGTGTGCTCGGAGTTCCAGCTCTTGGCCACATGCTGGTGGGAGCCGCGGGACATATTCACATCAAGTGGTCAGAGGTGTCCCTGGGACAGGAGGTATCCCTGGCTCTGAATACTGGCCTTAGCTGGGCAGCTTCTGGAGGAGTCTGCCATGGTGGAGAGCCTGTTGTTTTCCTTCCCCCTGCTGGGTTCCTTCCCCCTGCTGGGTCCTCCTGGGGTCACGGACGGCGGTGGTGATGATCACATGGCATGGCTGACCCTGAGGACTCACGTGCGGGTCTCCTTGAATCCCTGCCGGTGAGGAGGATGTCTCTTCCCCTGTTGTTACAGTGAGGCTGGGGCTCAGAGAGGGTGTGTGACTCACTCAAGGTCACATAGGCTTCGAGAATCCTGCTTGTCACTAGTTTTCTGAGCTGCACACCAGGAGGAAATACTTCTGGAAGTAGAGGTTGGAAACTCACTGCGTCCGCTGTCTGCGTTACGTGTGATTGACGTAATAAAAAACATCAGAAAACGGGACTCTTGTTCTGAATAAAGCATTCATCCAGCAAGGCTCTGGGTGGTGGTGATGGTTGGGGGCACGTGTAGTTTCTGGGGAGTGACCTTCCAGTCAGGGGAATTCTTCAAAGTGAGCTAAAAGCATCACTCTCGATTAAAATAGCGTGATCTTTAATTTTGAAGGAAAAGATGCTTTTGGGCAAAAGAACCCCCATTTTTGGAGGAAATCTTTGTTTTCCTTTTCTTCCCCTGACATCTAATTTTGGGGAAAGAGGCCTAATGGGATAGGTTCCTATGATTTCCTACTCGTGTGACTGTAGACTCTTCTCCTGGGAATCCGCTTGCCAGATTGTAAATGAGATCTGGGTCAGCTGAAGACCGAGGTCGGGTAGCTTCCCTCTTTAATCCTGACTGAGAGGACCCAGGAGAGGCACCCAATGGGCACCTGCCTGTATTTTATCTTGAACATCTTTGTCCTGATTCAAGCCGGTTGAAAACCTGGGCTGCAGGCGTACCCTGTGCATTTATTTAGGAGCGAAGCTGACTCCCACCGAGCACTCAGGAGCTTCACGGCCGCACTCTGGCTTCCAAGGAAGAGATGGATTGTCCTGGAGGCATACCGCAGCTCTGCGGCCTGCAGCCATCCATCACGGAGACACCTTCTTTATGGGCAAAATGACTTTGGTGACTCGCATCAATGTCAGCCCCAGGCTTTTGTGCCTGATGCAAGCCTGATGTCTGGGTGTACTTTGAGCAGCTGCTAAAGACCTCCTCGTGGTTAATAAGGGAATCTTATTAATGACATAAGATACGTGGGCCCGTTGCGGGGAAACTAGGGAGTCTGGCCACGGGACGGTTAGCATAGGTAAGGGCTGGGGGCTGGGAGTATTTGGTGTTTTCTGGGAGAAGATCCCATGTAGAGAAGAGAGGATAACTAATGGGCAACATTTACTGAGCACTTGCCATGACTAGACCCTCTGCTAAGTGCTTCACATGGGCTATTTTCATTAAATCCTCACGGCAGCCCAAGGAAGTCGGTACCATCATTATATCAGTTTGACAGGTGGGGAAGCTGAGACGCTGCGTGTTAGAGTCACTTCTCCAAGGTTACGATCTTAGTTGGGGGCAAGGGGAGCCAAGATTTGAGCTCAGGCAATCTGATTGCAGTCTCTCTCCTTATCATTATCCCGCACGGCCCCTCCTTCTTTACTCCCTCCCTGTACATTGTCTATGCACACTCTCTGCCATGTAACTTTGCTACGCATCTGAATACGGTAGAGGGAGTATCTTCCCCTCCCCGTCCCCTACTATTTGATGTTGGACTTGGTCATGCGTCTTAATTTGGCAAGTGAAGAATTAGTGGGTGTGATTCAAGGGAGACTTTATGGTGGTGTGATTAAGCCTGGAGTCTCACCTTTCTGCTACCTGCCACAACAAGACGGCACCTTCAGGAGACCTGAACTCAAGCTGCAGCCTGAATGAAGCCAAATCGAGCCCCAGGGGCAGAACACCGCATACCCACGGATCCACGAAGTGAGAAACCAGTGCTTTTTGTGAATCATTGGGTTTGGGGGTGGTTACACAGCCTGATGATCGCAGTGGTTGACTGAGACCGTGAGATCTGCTGAACTACTTCCTTGCTCTCCCTTCCATTAAATGCCTACTGCTTGATGGGGGCTCTGCTAGGGTTCGGGAAGACATAGCCACAGTCCCTTCCCTCTCAGATCCCCGTCTTGTGAGGGAGTTCATTGGAAGCCAGATGAACCAAAGCACTACACTTGAAACACAAGAAGGGATGAGAGTCATTGACGCAGCCTGGGAGTTTAAAGAAGTCCTTACCCAGGTGATAACATTTTGACTGAGCTTTACGGGATTCATAGGAGTTTGCCAGAACTGCCATCCTAGGGGAAAGGAAAGACTTTATTTAATAGTGTCTGTGTCCCTGGGGTCTGGCACCTGGCAGCCACCCAGTTGTGGATTGGATGAGAAAACTCTGATGGTCCTCGGAGAGCCCTGGATTGACCCTCCCAGCCAGCCAAGATCAGCTCCCGCACATCTCCTCCAAAACCTTCTGGTCTCATGCTCTATCCTTTCGGTGCCTTTCCCCCGCTACAAATCCTCTCTTATTTGTCCGGACTTGAATGAAGCATGAAGTGTAGCCCCTGCAGGTTCCCGGTAAAATCGTGTGGTCAGAATATCTCTGTACCGCGCCTTCAGTCTTCTCCTGATTAAATAATGAAGGGCTATTCATCTCTGTTCATGCTGGGAGAATTTGATTTTGCCCATTAATGTGAGTAAATTGCAAAATCTAAGGAAACGATGGTTTCCACCAAATAAAAGCACTTGCCATATTTTTCTTACATGGCTGTAATGGCCCAAGTACATGGCTATGATTGGATTTGTAAACTGTAAACATAAATTAGTAATTCTCCCTCCAAATACCAGTGCAGCTTCCCTGACACATTTTAATTGCTGTGCTTTGTGGGGCAAGAAAACCCGGCCGGGTGTGACTGGAGCAAATTGCTTCTTTGGGAATTGCCAGTGTTTTTCAGCCAGAGGGACGTGTGCGTGTCTGGGTGGGCACACACGGACATCTGTCTCTTTCTCGAAAGGTGCTGGGGTGAGACTTAGCAGGCAGTCCCAGAGAAGCTTAGACTAGAAGCAGTCATGGGCTGCAGCAGCATCTCACTTCCCCATTATCCAGACTCATGAGAGAAGAGCAAGGGCGTGGATAATCGAAAACACGGACAGTCCCCAGGGCTTGCCATTGCATGTGTGTATTTGGCCCCGGGCATGTTAACGTTAATCGTTAAGTATGGCTTAGACTGAACTATTTTAGAACCAAACATCAGGATGCAGATGTCTACTGGTTAACCTTTCTGATGGGTATGTGTGTTTATACGAGACATCTTACAGAGGCACGCAGCCTAATATGACATTTAAGAACTTATCCGTCAAAGAAGGAAGATTATTAACTAGTCACCTTCACTTCCCCGTGCCAGACACAGCCCTCAGATCCTCAAACCCATTAAATGAATGAATTCTCATGTTATCTCCATGAGAGGTGCTATTCTAATCCCCATTTTGTAGAAAAGGAAATGGAGGCCCTTGGAGGACCAGCTACGCGACCATAGTAACATCGCTCACAAACAGGAGAGGCAAGATTTGAACCCGGGTAGTCTGGCTCCAGGACCTGAGCTTGTGGTCACTAGCGATATGTGTTTGTTGATAAATGCTTGACATCAGGACTGTCCCAGCATCTGGAAGGATGACGCCGCGCATACACTCTGATCCTCCGCGAACCCGCTGATTCCGACAGTCCTGCCGTCATCATTGTGCTAGAGCTTCACTTGTACTTTTAGAAAGTTTTTCCAAAATAAGTTGATTTTTAAAAAGATAATGAGAAAAAATATTCTTAAAAAAACCCTATTTTTGAAAAATTTTAGATTTACAGACAAGTCGCAAAGATCCAGTATGAGAGTGTCGCCGTGCAGTGCCCGCCCTGCTTCCCCTGCTGCCATCTTAGATGACCGTGGGGCTTCGTCAAAACTAAGAAACCAGGGGCACATGGGTGGCTCAGTTGGGTACGCGTCTGACTCTTGATTTCGGCTCAGGTCATGGTCTCGAGGTCTGCGCCGGGCAAGGAGTCTGCCCTCTCTCTCCCTCTTCCATCTGACCCTCCCCCGTCTGCACACACACTCTCTCTCTTTAGCTCAAAAAAAAAAAAAAAAAGAAAGAAAAATTAAAAACAACTAAGAAAGCAGCACTGGTACAGTACTGTTAAGTAAACTTGAGGCTTTCTTTGGGTTTCACCAGTTTTTGCATCCGTGTCCTCTTTCTGCTCTGGGGTCTCATCCTGACACCTCCTCCCCAAAGCATTTTTTTTTTTCCCAATTAAAAAAAAAGTGATACTCATTGAGTCTGGCATGCAGTAAGTGCTCATTCCCTCATTCATTCATTTGAGAAATGTTTACCGAACCCTTGCTTTTTGTCTGAATCCATTCCAGGCTCTGGGGGCACAGCTGAACAAACCCACATCCTGCCTTCCTGGAGTTGACATGCTAACAGTTTGTTGAATGACCCTTTGAATGATGAGAATAAAGACTAATTATCCACTGAGTGCTCGCTCTGTGGCAGGCTCATTTGAATGATGCTGTGATTCGGGGAAGTGACTGATCCCCGGAAAGGCTGAATAACTTTCCTAAAGTCACAGCCCTGATTAGTGGCAGATCAGGTCTTCTCCCCAAGGTGTGTCTGCCTTAGGGCTGATGCCTTGAACCACTGTTTGGTGATAAATGAATTTTAATGAGTGAATGAATCCTTATAGAATGCAGCCGGACACCAGAGAGGTGTTGGATGCCAAGAGGGAGCTAGTCTATAGCCAAAAGAAGGAAAATGAAATTGCCAAGAATAGCTACACCCTCATCTTTGGGTAAATGGAACTATCTAGTACGAATCCTTTTCAATAACGTAGGCATTTCTCCCTGGTGACTAAAACAGGGTAGATGCTTAGAAGATCAGAAACAGCAGTGAATTGTCCCTGGAGTCACAGGAGCAAAAGCAACTGTTGTGTTTGCAATGGTTGTATGTGTTGGGGTTGGGGAGAACCACTACCTCGAGACTTCATTCCTGAAGGACGCTTCTGGAAAAGGCTGCCTAAAAAATGTGGTAGGAAAGATAAGCCTACAGCTCAGCAGGTGGCAAGTCGTTACCTATGAATTTAAAGTCACCTGTGTTTTTGGCAAAGTCTATGAAATTCCTGTGTGCAGGGTGGGTGGACGAAGTGGTGCACACTGCTGGGAAACCTCCCTGCATTGACACCAGGAGGGGAAGACGTCTTCTCGTCATAAATCCTACTCTCCAGTCATGCTAGACTCTCCATGTCCTGTCCATATACGCAGTTTTATGTGACTGTGCCTCTTGTTTACTGTTCTCCCTCCTTCTTGAATTCCTTTCTTCCTCTAAGACCTGCTACGAGAAGGAGCTGCTCGCATCACCAGGCTCCCAGACATTGTATGCCGTCCTTGAGCAAGACTGATATTGTCTCCTTGGGTTGTGTTTACTCTCCTAGAGCTCCTCGAAGGTCATCAGTCTTGCCGCATAACCCAGCTGCCCTTGGCAATGTTCAGTGAGTGTTTTTGCTTTGAAATGAAGTAGGATTGAACTAGGATAACAGTCCTTCCATTCTTACATACACTACACATTTTAGATATCCTGTTACTGAATCCTCCTAACAAGCTGAACTATTTTAATTTTAATTTTCTGATACAGAAAGTTGGGCTCAGAGGGGGCAGGAGTCTTGTGTGAGGTGCCAGAGCTGGGGAGGAAAGGAGGTGGGATTCAAACCCAGGTACTGCTGCTCTTTGTTGTCAAGAGACTGTACTGGACTCTGTCCAATACTCTTGATGTGAGGGATGTCATTCTATGGCTCAGATCTGTGGAATGGAGATGTGAACAGGATGGGGAGCAAGTGCACTGATTTCCAGCTCATTGTTGGGAAGTTCCATTTCTAGCAGAGCCCCAGCTGATTGATAAGCCCCAAACAAATGTGTAGTTGCACCTTGAATTAAGAAATCCCAAGATGTAGGGGCACCTGGGTGACTCATTCGGTTAATTATCTGAATCTTGATCCCAGCTTAGTTCTTGATCTCCAGGTCGTGAGTTCAGGCCCCATGTTGGGCTCCACACGGGATGTGAAACCTACTTTAAAAAAAAAAAAAAGCCCAGGGGCGCCTGGGTGGCTCAGTGGATTAAGCCGCTGCCTTCGGCTCCGGTCATGATCTCAGGGTCCTGGGATCGAGCCCCGCATTGGGCTCTCTGCCCCGCAGGGAGCCTGCTTCCTCCTCTCTCTCTACCTGCCTCTCTGCCTGCCTCTCTGCCTACTTGTGATTTCTCTCTCTGTCAGATAAATAAATAAAATCTTAAAAAAAAAAAAGATGGGATATAAAAAAAAAAAAAGCCCAAGATATAAATATCAGAGTTTACATCATGGGGTAGTAGATAGAATATGAATTTTGGAGTTGAGAGAACTGAATTTAATAGCTGAGCAGCTGACGGTGATAATACTGACTGCAGTTTTGGGGAAGCCACTTTATACCTGTGGGCTTGTTTCTCCATCTGTTGAGAGGGGATAAATATATGTATATCCTTCTCAGAATTGTTAGGAATATGAATGCATACACACACACACACACACACGTGTGTGTATATATACACACACAAAATAGGTATTTATGATTCATTCTAGTTCTTTTGTAATATATACATATCAGATAATTTATCAGAGAATTAGAATCTCTAAGAATCAATGACAGCTCCACGAGATCAATGAGGTAGAAACCAGAGATACCGTAGAAAGTATCAATGAAACTAGAAGCTGGTTTTTTGAAAGAATCAATAAGATCGATAAACCATTGGCCACACTAATCCAAAAGAAAAGAGAGAAAGCCCAAATTAAGAAAATTATGAATGAAAAGGGAGAGAGATCACAATGAACACCAAGGAAATAGAAACAATCTTCAGAAATTATTACCAACAGTTATATGCCAAGAAGCTAAGCAACCTAGATGAAATGGGTGCATTCCTGGAAAACTATAAACTCCCAAAATTGAACCAGGAAGAAATTGACAACCTGAATAGACCGATACCTAGTAACAAGATTGAAGCAGTGATCAAAAACCTCCCCCAAAAACAAGAGCTCAGGACCTGACGGATTCCCTGGGGAATTCTACCAAACTTTCAAAGAAGAAATAACCCCAATTCTCCTGAAGCTGTTCCAAAAAATTGAAGCAGAAGGACAACTTCCAGACTCTTTTTATGAAGCCAGCATTACCCTGATCCCCAAACCAGGCAAAGACCCTACCAAAAAGGAGAATTTCAGACCAATATCACTCTTGAATATGGATGCAGAGATTCTCAACAAGATCCTAGCAAACAGGATCCAGCAGCACATTAAAAAGATTATCCACCATGACCAGGTGGGATTCATCCCTGGGTTACAAGGATGGTTCAACATTTGCAAATCAATGTAATAGAACAAATCAATAAGAGAAGAGAGAAGAACCACATGGTCCTCTCAATTGATGCAGAAAAAGCATTTGACAAAATCCAGCATCCGTTCCTGATTAAAACACTTCAAAGTATAGGGATAGAGGGAACATTCCTGAACTTCATAAAATCTATCTATGAAAGACCCACAGCAAATATCATCCTCAGTGGGAAAAAGCTTGCAGCCTTCCCGTTGAGATCAGGAACAGGACAAGGATGCCCACTCTCACCACTCTTGTTCAACATAGTATTAGAAGTCCCAGCAACGGCATTCGGACAACAAAGAGAAATAAAAGGTATCCAAATTGGCAAGGAAGAAGTCAAACTCTCTCTCTTTGCAGATGACTTGATTCTTCATATGGAAAACACCAAAGACTCCACCCCCAAACTACTAGAACTCATACAATTCAGTAACGTGGCAGGGTACAAATTGAATTTCTGTACATTTCAATGTACAGAAATCAGTGGCTTTCTTATACACTAACAATGAAAATACAGAAAGGGAAATTAGAGAATCGATTCCATTTACTATAGCACCAAGAACCATAAAATACCTGGGAATAAACCTAACCAAAGAGGTAAAGGATCTGTACTCAAGGAACTACAGAACACTCATGAAAGAAATTGAAGAAGACACGAAAAGATGGAAGACCGTTCCATGCTCTTGGATTGGAAGAATAAACATTGTTAAAATGTCTATACTGCTTAGAGCAATCTATACTTTTAATGCCATTCCGATCAAAATTCCACCGGTATTTTTCAAAGAGCTGGAACAAATAATCCTAAAATTTGTATGGAATCAGAAGAGACCCCGAATTGCTAAGGAAATGTTGAAAAACAAAAACAAAACTGGCGGCATCACGTTACCCGATTTCATTGGTACTGGCATAAAAACAGACACATAGACCAGTGGAACAGAGTGGAGAGCCCAGATATGGACCCTCAACTCTATGGTCAAATAATCTTTGACAAAACAGGAAAAAATATACAATGGAAAAAAGACAGTCTCTTCAATAAATGGTGCTGGGAAAACTGGACAGCGATATGTAGAAGAATGAAACTTGACCATTCTCTTACGCCATACACAAAGATAAACTCGAAATGGATAAAAGACCTCAGTGTGAGACAGGAATCCATCAGAATCCTAGAGGAGAACATAGGCAGTAACCTCTTCGATATCAGCCACAGCAACTTCTTTCAAGATATGTCTCCAAAGGCCAAGGAAACAAAAGCGAAAATGAACTTTTGGGACTTCATCAAGATCAAAAGCTTCTGCACAGCAAAGGAAACAGTCAACAAAACAAAAAGGCAACCCACGGAATGGGAGAAGATATTTGCAAATGACAGTACAGACAAAAGATTGATATCCAGGATCTATAAAGAACTCCTCAAACTCAACACACACAAAACAGATAATCATATCAAAAAATGGGCAGAAGATATGAACAGACACTTCTCCAATGAAGACATACAAATCAGGCACATGAAAAAATGTTCATCATCACTAGCCATCAGGGAGATTCAAATTAAAACCACATTGAGATATCACCTGACACCAGTTAGAATGGCCAAAATTAGCAAGACAGGAAACAGCGTGTGTTGGAGAGGATGTGGAGAAAGGGGAACCCTCTTACACCGTTGGTGGGAATGCAAGTTAGTGCAGCCACTTTGGAGAACAGTGTGGAGATTCCTCAAGAAATTAAAAATAGAGCTTTCCCTATGACCCTGCAATTGCACTGCTGGGTATTTACCCCAAAATACAGATGTAGTGAAAAGAAGAGCCATCTGTACCCCAGTGTTTATTGCAGCAGTGGCCACGGTCGCCAAACTGTGGAAAGAACCAAGATGCCCTTCAACGGATGAATGGATAAGGAAGATGTGGTCCATATACACGATGGAGTATTATGCCTCCATCAGAAAGGATGAATACCCAACTTTTGTAGCAACATGGACGGGACTGGAAGAGATTATGCTGAGCGAAATAAGTCAAGCAGAGAGAGTCAAGTATCATATGGTTTCACTTATTTGTAGAGCATAACAAAGAACATGGAGGACATGGGGAGATAGAGAGGAGAAGGGAGTTGAGGGAAACTGGAAGGGGAGATGAACCATGAGAGACTGTGGACTCTGAAAAACAACCTGAGGGTTTTGAAGGGGCGGGGTGTGGGAGGTTGAGGAACCAGGTGGTGGGTAATAGGGAGGGCACGTATTGCATGGAGCACTGGGTGTGGTGCAAAAACAATGAATACTGTTACCCTGAAAATAATTTAAAAAAAAAAGAATCAGTGACAACTCCACAGTTGAAAAATACTATAAATAAAAGTAACTCATTATATGGATTAGACACAGCAGAAGAGAGGATTAGTGACCTGAAAGATTAATAGGAAAAAATACATGTAGTGCCTTATTTGTGATTTGAGTTGAAAATTTTAGCTGCTTTTTTTAATGGATTTTTTTTTTTTTGGTTCACTTGGTTTTTAATTTAGAGAATGAGTTCCTACAAAGAATCTTTTCTTTTTTTTTTAAAGATTTTATTTTTTTGACAGAGAGACAGCAAGGGAGGGAACACAGGAGGGGGGAGTGGGAGAGGGAGAAGCAGGCTCCCGCTGAGCAGGGAGCCCAGTGTGCATGACCTGAGCCAAAGGCAGACACTTAAAGACTGAGCCATCCAGGTGCCCCATTACAAAGACTCTTGAGTGGGCTTCATGAGATAACTCATCAATATGAATTTTTATTTATACCCAAAACATTGGATATACATCCATAATATTAAGTGGGAAAAATTTGCATGTTCAACAACTGCTAGAGGAAGATTGGATTATTTTGAACTCTTTCATACTTTCTCACACTCTTTCAGATATCCCCCACCCCCAGCCCTTCTTTCATCAAACATTTATTATCTCTTGTGTGCTGGAGGTGAATAGGGCATGGGTCAGGGGACTGATAGTCATTACTACTCATAGATTCATATTTAGATTAAACAGACTTCCTTTCTATTCAGCTCTCATACTGGCACACCCACACCTTGCCATGTAAAGTCAAGGACAGTGACTATTTGGCAAGTGCCTTGGCAAAGCAAATGGGATTTGTGGATTCTTTCCCAGGAAGCATCCTCTCCTGGAGGCTGTGTGTTCTGGAGTTTTAGCAGCAAATGGCAAATTAGAACAAGTACAGCTGTGTTTCAGTTTTCCTTCCCAGTGAGGAAAAAGAAACTTGTTGCAGACAAATAGTTCCACTGAGAACAGCTAGAAAAAATGGGCCCAGATAAAAACAAAACCCATCACCACCATCACCACCACCACCAATATAAACAACCAAACTCATGTGTTTGAGAACATTAAGGAGCTAACAAGGCAGCTAGGACTTAGGGAATCAGGTTCCAGAGAGAAAGAGAGAGAGAGAGAGAAGCCCAATGAAGTTAGTCCAGTTCTCTGTTGTATCTTCCCTTGAAGGCATTTGACAGTACATGGTGCATGGAGCTGTGAGGATAGGAAGTTGAATAGAAGGCAGTGGGGTCAAAAGGCTAGAAGACCAAGAATTATGGAAGTCTCATGGCTTTGGGAGACAGATCCTGAAATTAGGAAGAGAGTCCCTGGAAAACACTCAGGCTTCCAGTTAGTCCTGGAATGGCTATATTTTAGGGAGTTACAGTAAATGAAAATAGAGCAGCCCTCAGAAAAGGTTGAGGCCTAGCTTCAGATTTCCCAGCCCTCAGCTGGATTCAGGTGATTTGCCTCCACTTGGTCCAAAACAAAACAGATCTTTTCTGGAGGAAGATACAATTTGCCAGAGTCTCAAATTACCTTCAGACTTTTAAAAAAATACTCAGTAGCTTGCATTCAATAAATTCCAGACATGCTAGGGAACAGGACAAACACCAAAATCCAGGAAAAAGACTTGGAGTTAGCCACGTGGACTTTAAAAGAACTATAATTAAAATGCTATTTAAAAGAAAAGATGAAGAATTTTATCAGAGAACTGGAAACTATTTTAAAAATCATACAACTCTGGTACAACCACTCTGGAAAACAATATGAAATTTTCCCAAAAAATTAAAAATAGAGCTACCCTATGACCCAGAAATTGTGCTATTATGTATTTACCCAAAGGACACAAACAGTGATTTGAAGGGGCACCTGCACCCCAATGTTTATAGCAACAATGTCCACAATGGCTAAACTGTGGGTGGAAAGAGCCCAGATGTCCATCAACAGATGAATGGATAAAGAAGATGTGGTGTACACACACACACACACACACACTGGAATACTACTCAGCCATCAAAAAATTGAAATCTTGCCATTTGCAATGACATGGATGGACGAGAGGGTATTATGCTAAGCGAAATAAGTCAATCAGAGAAAGATGATTACATTTCACTCGTGGAATTTAAGAAACAAAACAAGATCAAAGGGAATGGGAGGGGAAAAAAGACAAAATCAGAGAGGAGACAAAGCATAAGAGACTCTCAACTATAGGAAACAAACTGCGGGTTGCTGGAGGGGTTGGGGGTGAGCAGATGGGGTGACTGGTTGATAGGCATGATGGAGGGCACGTGATGTAATGAGCACTGGATGTTCTGTGCAACAGATGAATCACTGAACTCTACCTCTGAAACTACTAATATTAATACATTGAATTTAAATCATTTTAAAAAATCATTTGACAACTCTAAAAGTGAAAAGTTCTGTAGCTGAAATCAACTCAATATATGGGTTTGACAACTGTTGACAGCAGAGTGGACGTAGCAGAAAAAAGGATTAGTGACCTGGAGAGTCAGTATGTACCATACACACTGAAGCATAAAGAGAAAAACTGATGGGAAGGACAGAAAACAGCATGAGGCACGTGAGACAGGTTGAAAGATATAATATGTATAATTGAAGTCTTGAGCAAGACAGTGGAGCAGAGGCGATATTTGAAGAGACACTGGCTACGAATTTTCCAAAACCGATGAACGTCAAGCCGTAGACTAAGAAGTTTTAGAAATCTGAAGCAGAGTAAGTACAGAGACTGCCCTCGGTGCATCACTGTAAAACTTATGAAAACCAAAGCCACAGAGGAAGTCAGAGGGAAAAAGACTGTCTTTAAACAGGCAGTAAGACAAACAGCTGATTTTTTTTTTTTTTAAAGTAAACTCTAGAGGGTGCCTGGGTGGCTCAGTGGGTTAAGCCGCTGCCTTCGGCTCAGGTCATGATCTCAGGGTCCTGGGATCAAGTCCCGCATCGGGCTCTTTGCTCAGCAGGGAGTCTGCTTCCCTCTCTCTCTCTCTCTGCCTGCCTCTCTGCCTACTTGTGATCTCTGTCAAATAAATAAAATCTTAAAAAAAAGAAAAAACTAAACTCTAGAGCCAACATGGGGCTTGAACTCATGACTCTGATCTGAAGAGTCACATGCCGTACCCAGTGAGCCAGCCAGGTGACCCTGTATAGTTGACTTTTCTAGGGACTTGGTGATAGCTATATTATCAGAGACCATGCAACCCCATCTTTAAAGCTCAGAAAGAAAATAATAGCGGCATCTGGGTGTCTGGGTAGCTCAGTCAGTTAAGCTTGAGCTCAAGATCTTGATCTTGCTCAGGTCTTGATCTCAGGGTTTTGAGTTCAAGACCTACATTGGGCTCCACAGTGGGTGTGGAGCCTACATAAAAAAGAAAACAGCTGTGCGAGAGTTCCATAGCTGGAGAAAATAACATTGTATTACAATGGTGAAATAAAGGTGTTTTCAGGCAAACGAAAATCTAGAGAATTTGTTGCCAGCAGACCATACTAAAAGAAATACTGCGGTACTAAAAGAGGGTTTTTAGGCAGAAGAAACATGATCCTAGAAAGAACAGAAATGCAGGAAGGAATGAAGAGAAATTTAAAGGTACTTATGTATAAATGGAAATATGTGCTGGTTTTGTAAATGAAGTAATAGAATGCAATGACAAAAAACCTGACAAAAAAGGAAGCCTACGGTATAGAGAAGAAGATACACAAATGGCTAATAAAAGACACTCAACATCATTAGCCCTTGGGAGAAATGCAAATTAAAACAAGATGCTAATTCATATCCACGAGGATGGCTATAATGATATAGGCAATAACGAAAGTTGGTAAGAATATGGAGAAAGGAGAATTTCCATACACTGCAAGTCAGAGTGTAAAATGGCGGGCCACTTTGGGAAACAGTCTGGCAGTTTTTGAAAAACTGAAAACTATCCTATGATTTAACAATTTCACTCTTATGTATCTACCCAAGAGAAGTGAAAACAAATGTCCAGAGACTTTTTTAAAAAGGTTTTATTTATTTATTTGAGAGAGAGGGAGAGAAAGAGCATAAGAGGGGAGAAGGTTAGAGGGAGAAGCAGACTTCCTGTGGAGCAGGAAGCCCGATGTGGGACTCGATCCTGGGACTCTGGGATCATGACCTGAGCCGAAGGCAGTTGCTTAACCAACTGAGCCACCCAGGCTCCCTGTCCAGAAACTTTTATGCAGATGTTTATAAAAGCATTGTTCATATAGCCCCCCCCAAAAAAATGTAGCTCATGTTACAATGGATTACTGTTGAGCAGTGAAAAGGAATGAACTGTTGACACATGCTGTGTATCACGGATGAGCCTTTAAAGGGCTATGCTTAGGGGCACCTCGGTGGTTCATTCAGTGAAGTGACTGCCTTTGGCTCAGGTCATGATCCTGGGGTCCTGGGATTGAGCCTAGCATCAGGCTCCCTGCTCAGCTGGGAGTCTGCTTCTCCCTCTCCTTTTGCCCCTACTCCCTGCTCATTCTCTCTCTGCTCTCTCTCAAATAAATAAAATCTTTTTTTTTTTTTTTTTTTTAGGACTATACTAGGTGGAAGAAGTCAGGCACAAGAAACTACACACAGTGATTTCATTTGAGTAAAATGTCCAGAAAAGTCAGATTGATATCCATTACAGCCTTTACAAAGAGAAAGATTCCTAAGGCTGGGAATAGGAATGGGCGTTAACTCAAAATGGATGTGGGGGGTTTTATTGGTGGGATAAAATACTCTAAAACTAATTTATGCCAATGGTTCTAGCACTGGGTAAAATTTACTAAAAAATCATTGAATTATATACTTGAGATGGATGAATTTTAAGGTGTGAAAAAATACCTAAATAAAATTGTTTAAAATATATGTAGATTTAAAAATGTAACATGCATAAAAGCAAGTGAAGCTAAAGGGAGTTAGCATTATAAACATCTTGAATTGGTCACAAAGTGGTAAAAATAATTCTTTAAAAAAAAAGATTTTATTTATTTATTTGACAGAGAGAGAGATCACAAGTAGGCAGAGAGGCAGGCCGAGAGAGAGAGGGAAGCAGGCTCCCCGCTGAGCAGAGAGCCTGATGCGGGGCTCAATCCCAGGACCCTGAGATCATGACCTGAGCTGAAGGCAGAGGCTTAACTCACTGAGCCACCCAGGTGCCCCCAAAATAATTCTAATATGAATTATCTATGACATCTAATATCTAATTATTTGTAACATCTAATAAGTCAAAGATGTGTGTCATTATCTCTGTGGTAACCATTAATCGAACAGTGAAAATATATAACTGTAAAGATAATAAGAGATAAGTATAATAAAAAATACTTGATTAACCAAAAAGAAGACAAGATAGGACAAACAACATGAAACAGTTTGGCCAATAGAATATAAGTGGATTTAAGCTCAGATATGTCAATAATCACACTGTATATGTAAATAAATTATTAAATTAATATATTTTAAATTTTAATTAATACATATTTAATATTATTAAATTAAAGTAAAATAGATATACAGTGTTGTGCTCTTACAAGAGATAAACCTTAAAGATATAGAAATATTTATAGTAAAGGGATAGAGAACGATATGTATCCTGCAAACACCAACTAGAAGAAAGCTACTGTCATTTTGTTAATATAAGACAAAGTAGACCTTAAGGCAAAAGCCATTATTACTAGGTTTAAGGAGAAATGTTTCATAAAATAGCAAAGAGAGTCTCAATCCACCTGAAAGGTATACAATCTGAAAGATATAAATAAAACAATTCATATGCACCTACTAACATTGCCTCACAATACATATAGCTACAAATGATAGAACCAAGTGCATATTTACAATCGTAGTGGGAGTTTAACACGACTGTGCCTCAGGATGAGATATAGATATATATAGATACACACACACACACACATACATATATACATACATACATATACACATGTATACATACATATGTACACACATATTATTTAATTTTTATTGTGTTATGTTTCAGGATGACTTTTTAAAACAACATTTGCCCTTAGTGGTGTGATCTGTGTGTGTGTGTGTAGGGAGAAGGGGGAGAGGGAGAGGACATTTTTATGGATCTCTTGGGTGTGCGAGCTAGGACATCAGGAACCAGAATGCTGGTTTTGGCAAGGACTGCTGCAGTGGGGGAGGAGGCGGTGGTGTGGCCCACAGACACCAGTGATCGTTCCTGTGCTTGCTTTGGTCCCCTCTCTGCTGGGGCCCCTGGGACAAACTCCTGAGGAAGAACAGTGACAGGTCTTAGGCGTTCCGTGGAAGGCATCTCTTCAGCAAGGGTGACCAGATGGCAGATGGCAGACAATCTGGGCTCCTAAGTCCTTGGGGAGAGTCACTCAGACAGATGAAACTCCTATTTTTAAAAAAACCCAGAGGTAGCCTTTCTGTATTCTTCCCCCGATCAGCAGTTTCTGGTGCTTTTCTATGAAGAAATGCATTCTTTTGGCTAACCTGAATCCCCCATGTCTTGATTTAAATGCCTTGACTCTAATATGCTTACCACCGTCTTACTGAGAGAGCAGGAGAAGCCTTACGTAGCTGACTCTTAAAACAAGGTTTTAATTTCCTTGATCATAAAATGTGTAGTGGAATGATGAAGAATCCAGATTCTGGAGCCAGTTTTCTGGGTTCCAAAATAGGGTTCTCCTCTTCCTAGCTATGTGACCTTGGACAAATTACTTTTCTTTTTTTCCCCATCCATAAAACGGGGATAAAATTAGGAGTTGTGAGGATTTAAGAGGGCACAAAATTCTGCCAATATAGTGATCAACAGTAATTATTATGCTTACTGTCGAAATTGGATTTCACCTGTCCTTCTAGCACCCAGGATAATCCTTGGCATCTAGGAGGTTCTATTTTATTTCTTATGTGTTTATTTATTTTTTATTTTTAAAATTTATCTTTCTTTCCAGTATAGTTAACGTACAGTGTTGTATTAGTTTCAGGGGTGCTGTAAAGTGGTTAAGGGCTTCCGTACATCACCCAGTGCTCATCAGGACAAGTGCACTCCTTCTTCCCTGTTCCCTATTTCTCCCATTCCGCCACCCACCTCTCCTCTGGTAACTGTCACTTCGTTCTCTGTAGTTAAGAGTCTAAGTTTCTTGCTTTGTCTCTCTTTTTCTTTGCTCATTTTTTTCTTAAATTCCACATATGAGCGAAATCATCTAGTATCTGTCTTCCTCTGACTTACTTCACTTAGCATAACACTCGTTATTTCCATCCATGTCATTGCAAATGGCAAGATTTCATGCTTTTTAATGGCTGCATAGTATTCCACACACACACACACACACACACACACACACACACACACACCCACCCACATCTTTATTTATCTCTCAGTGGACATTTAAGGCTACTTCCATAATTTGGCTGTTGTAAATGGCATGTAGTAGATTCTTAACAAGCAGTTGTTGAACTAGTATTCCAAAAGATCCATGATCTCTGTATCTTTGTCCCAAAGCGTGTGTCAAAAATCCTAACTGGCCAAGCTTTTGTATTCCTGAAGGTAGTACTTTCTTCATCTGTCTTAATCCATCCCCTGTCTACCAGGGCTCTAACTGACCCCTACTACAGATGTGCCACATTTTAGAATGAGGTAGTGTTTTCGTTTCCTGGGGCTGCTGTTATAAACTTGATGGCTTAAAAGTCGGACAGGTATTTTCTCATAGTTCTGGAGGCCAGAAGTCTGAAATCAAGGTGTCAACAGGGCCATGCTCCCTTCTGAGACCGAGAGAGAGAGAGCCTGTTTCTGGCCTCTTCCAGCTTCTGGGGGCCCCAGGTGATTCTTTTTTTTTTTTTTTTTTTTTAATTTTTTTTTTTTTTTAAAGATTTTATTTATTTATTTGACAGAGAGAGATCACAAGTAGGCAGAGAGGCAGGCAGAGAGAGAGGAGGAAGCAGGCTCCGCGCGGAGCAGAGAGCCCGATGCGGGGCTCGATCCCAGGACCCTGAGATCATGACCTGAGCCGAAGGCAGCGGCTTAATCCACTGAGCCACCCAGGCGCCCCGCCCCAGGTGATTCTTGCCTTGGGGCTGCATCCCTCCAACCTCTGCCTCCAACGCCATATTGCCCCTCCTCTTCAAGAAACCCTCTGCTTCTCTCTCATGAGAATCCTTGTGATAGCATTTATCACTTACCTCGGGAATCTGGGATAATCTCCCCCATCTCAGGATCCTTAACTTAATCACACCTGCAAAGACTGCCTTCTTGTTTAACACAATGTTCACAGGTTTCCGGGATTAAGAACCAGTTTCTTTTGGTGGCCCTTATTCAGCCTCCTGCAGGTATAGGGAGGGAGTAGAAAGGACAGTGAGCATGTCAGTTGACTAAAAGCCACCCTGCTTGTGGGGAGAGGGCAACTGGAATTCTTTCTGCAAGACGGAATCTTCCTGTACTGAAATGTTGGCTTCTGGAGCCTCACCTCTAGAACCGCTCAGGAGCCTTAGACATCATGTTTCTTCCTTATGCAAACAGTCTTTCGTGTTTCAATGACAGCACCTGGTCTCCTGGTTCCCCTTCTACATCTCTGCAAGCTTCTCAGAGGCTCTGCTGCCCCGTACGTGTTAGGCTGCCATTTTTGGAAATGAACCTCAAGGTTCTGTCCCAGACCCCTTCCCATTTTGCAGATGGGAAAGTGGAGGCTTAGAAAGCTAATAAGTGACTTCCCCAAGGTCACTCGAGTAGCAAGAGGCAAAATCATGACTTGGTGCACAACTCAAATGTCCCAGCTCTTCAATGTCACCTGTCCTGCCTCTCTGGTTAAATGTGTCACAGCACTTAGCATGTAGGAGATGCTCAATAAATATTCTAGGAAATGCTGAGTAAGACTGAACTCAAACCCAGGCCTTCTGGATCTAATTTATTATTCTTGCCAGCCAACATTTTTGTGAGGACATCATTTTTTTTTTCCCCCCAGAGGGAGTAGCTGTCCCAGAAATTGCAGTTCCTCTCAAGATTTTTATTTCTAGCAGCTCTGATTTTTATGTTCAGGGACCACACTTAATTATTGCAAAACATCTGCCTGCACAAAACACCATTTTGTTCCTGAATCATTCCCAAGAATGCCCTGTGAGCTCTTGTACGTGGAGACACAGCTCTTGCAGGGGCTCTGGGCCAGCCGCAGTGCCTCCTGTTTAAGTGGCAGCAGGAGAGATTCAAGGTCGGCTGGCTTTGAAAACGATCACTGATTAGATGGCTCAGGGTTTAGAAAAGATGAGCCTTCCGAACAGGAGGCAGTGGTCTTTATCAAACAGTTAATAATCTCTGCATGGCTTTTCATGAGCATCTCTGTTTGAGGAGGCATTTTTGGAGAGGAATTCTTTTCATGCCTTTGTATGAGGTTCCATAATGAAGATCATAATAGCTTCCATTTTCGGGGCCCTTTCACCAGGCCAGGCAGCCTTCCCGGTACTCCTTGAACCTCCTCACATTCCTGCTTCCCGACGTCCTGCAGAGTATGGACTGTTACCATCCCCATTTTATAGGGAAAGTCTCTGGGTCACCAGGCCGTTGACTTGCCCACGCTGAGCCAGTTGGCAGGTAGGAATAGGATTTAGATCCAGAGAGGCTGATCCCCGAGCCCTCAGTCTCCACCTTCGTCCTCCAAGGTCAAAGGCAGTCGGGGGGCTGAAAGCTGCAGCCAAGACAGCACTCAGCTGCAGGTCCAGGAGGATTCCTGCTGCAGCCATTCACTCCAAGCCTGGGGCTGACGGTAAGATGATCTTCCTGGCTTCGATTTAGGGTGTCAGGACCTGGTAAAGTATAAAGGCCTTTGAGTGGCTTGTACGGACCTCCCTGATGCCCTCCCTGCCTCGTTTCGCAGCCCCGTCTTCTGCATCCCCCCTCCCCAACTTCCTGTGGCTGAGTTCCTGGAGCACCTGTCTCTCCCAGGCCTCTTTCTTTCCTTTTCCACTTGCTTTTGCTCTGTTTGGGCTGCCCTCCCTCTACCCTTGGGCAGAGTTAGGGGCCAAGGCCTTCTCCCTGCCCTCCCGATGGCTCTGCATAGTGCTGTCATGGTATCCTTGAAGTCTTCCTGACCTCCAGGCTGGGTCGGTATCCTCCAGAGTCAGCTCTCATGGAACCCTGCCCTGTTCCTCTGCAGACTTAGAGCTGGCATTTTGCACTTGTCTCTGGGATCTGTCGGTCTTTCCTACCAGGCTCTAAGCTCTGTGAAGATAGGGAGTTGGGTCTGTTTTTCCTTACTGTAAATCCCCAGCCATAGCACGCTGCCGGGCAAAGAGTTGAAGATACTTTCTGAAGAAGTGACTTGTCTACTTGTTGACTTCTTCAGTAGACTGGCGGGAAGTAGTTGGCATGTTCAGACTGGGTTAGGGGTGCTAGGAAAATACAATGCACAGAGGTGGGGGCAGGGTGAAAGGAACCTGCATGGGGCAGAGCAGTGGGCATATCATAACCCCAGGCCTGAGGGGGGCCAGGGGAGGGAGGGTTCTGTTGCAGCCTAGAGAGGGCTGCTTGACAGATGCTGGGGTCATTTCAGTGCCACGCAATAGGGAGAGAGCAGAGGAATGAAACTCAGACCTCACTTGCCTCTCCCTTCCCATTGGCTGAGCCCACCGAACAGCCACAGGACAAGGGGGCCCACTGATGCGGTTGGCATGGGTCTTGCTCTTGGGGCATGTCAGGAGTGTGGTTGTCTATCCAGGGCTGTGTGTTGAATGGGTGTGAGAAGGAAGGAATGTGTATGGCTTTCCCAAGAGATGGGATAGTGGCATTGTTCTCAGGAAATCATCAGAGAAGGGAGAACAGAATATTCCTGGTCTTATTGAGAACTGGGCGCACTTGGTCACTGGATTTCTCTTAGTTTCAGCTTTTTATGCCAATACACAGCCCTGTGTTAACCTTCCTATTTTGAATTAGCCGGCAAAAAGTAGTGTTGTCAGGTGGAGTTCTCTGAGCAAGGACTCTACACAGGAGGGAGCATGGCAAGGGGGATAGAGCATGGCTTGGGGCTCAGCCCCATGACTCCAGGAGAGGCAGTATCGTATAGTGGTTAGGACATGGGGCCAGGAACTAAGCTACTGGGTCTACCACCTCATAACTGTGTACCTTGACTTTCCCATCTGTGAAATGGGGGGAAACGGCATCTGAAGAGGAGGTGAGCTAATACAGACAAAGCCCTGAGAACCAAAGCCTGGAACATAGGTGACCACACTCCCTGGTGAGCTCGGGACTGCACCTGAGAATATCTGCTGTCCTGGCATAATAACTGTGTTAATTGTATAACTCTTAATAATAGCAATTATTATTACCCCTTCTCTCTCAAAGCAGTTTGGATTTGGAGATGACTCATGGTCTTGGACACTGTGAGGAGTCACTAATGTTGAACGCTTGGCTGAGCTGCCCGGCTGCTCTGAGTCTTAGCTTGAGTGCTTGGCTGAGCTGCCCGGCTGCTCTGAGTCTTAGCTCGAGTGCGGGGTACCAGCAGTGCCCGCTGGTCTGGCCAGCTCCACTCGTAGGCGCACTTGGGGGTGATGGGATGATGCAGAGTGTCTCGTGCAGGGTTGATCTCCATTATGGTGGTGTCGTTTGTGGTTCTTCAGGCTCTGAGACCAGGTAAGCTGTATGGACTTGGATGGGTCTCCTGACTCCCTTAAGCATCTGTTTCTGCATTCATAAATGCGGGTGGCTTCATTGTTTATTCTCAGGGAAGTTTTGGTAATGTTTCCCAGGGAAACCTTGAACCAGGTCAGGGCTGTCTGCTGTAAAGAGAGAAGGGTGGTTTAACCTAGATTCCTGTAGGCATGTGGGAGCTGCTGATTGAGGACTGTTGCATGGGTAATCTTCCTTCCAGCAGCTTCTTACTTGATTGGGAGAAAGGGTTTCAGGGCTCCTTAGAGCTGCTTTTTTGTTTTGTTTTTTCCCTTTTTCTGAGCTGCCTTCTCATGCTCCAAATACCCTGTGCTGGGCGTTTCAGTGGAAACACAGAGAGCAAACAGCGGTAAGCTGGGGCAGTGTCTGTAGGGAACAGATATAGACTTCCAGATTCCAGGGCATTGCCCTCAGCTTAGAGCACTTTATTTGATAGAGCCAACTTCTGGGCCCTAGCACAGAGGTGATATCCCACTTGTAGTGCCTTGGCCATTATCCTGAAAAATCTCTTCACGGAGAGCTCTCCATACAGCTCACCTGTGTGTACGGATCAAATTCCAGTAGAGCCAGGGGGGCCACAGCCATGCTGCGTGACCTTGGGCCGTCCTTTTTTCCTCTCTGGGCCTCCACTTCTTCATCTTTGAAAATGAGAGAATTGAATCCAAGTGATCTTGACTTCCCTCCTAATTATGTAATTCTTTCATTCCTAAGGTACAGGGAAATACATTTTTAGCTCAACACAGAGCCAGCACTGCCTAGCAGTCTGTGGAATGGGCTGTCTCAGGAGTAGTGAGAAGCCTGTGGTTGGAGTCATTCAAGGAGAGTTCGTTGGGGACAGTCTGTTGGGGAAGATGTGGAAATGCTTCCTGACTTCCAGTGGACCGTTGGCTTGGCAAGCTCAGAGCTGCTGTGATTTTTCCTGGGACTCTGCCATCTCTCTTCTCTCCCCCTCTTGTGTTGCAGGTGGGTTTAGGTCCATTTACTCAAGCATGAATTATGGCTGCTCCTAGGGTCCTGCGATGGTCTATCTCCACACTAAGCTCATACACTGGGAGGTACGTTCTGGCCAGTGGAGAACTTCCTGCTCTAAAAGTCAAGCTTGTTTCCAGTCTCCCTGACTTATGGGAGAGAGTTTTGCAGATTTTAGAAAGTGTCTTGGATGAAACCCTGAGTCCAGCTTCTGAGTGTAACTTTTATTTTCACCTCTACATGAATGATAATTTGTCTCAGTAAAGAATTCCTGACTTAAAGTAATTGTGCCTCAGAAGTGAACCTTTTTTCTTTCAGCGTTTACTGTTGCCGATGGCAAGTCTGATCTCAATTTTATTTTCCTTCCTGTGTTGGTAATCTTTTTCCTTTCCTGGAAGCTTTCAGGATCTTCTGTTTCGATCTGCAGGTTTACTATTGCATTTCTAAATGTGGATCTCTTTTCATGCACTTGGTGAATCTTTTAACCCAAAGATTCATGTCTTTACCTTGTCTCTTCCTTCCTCTCCTACATTCTAATTGTTCTGTAATTGTTTTAAAGTTCCTGTTAGATCTGTACTGACCACTCTGGTAAACCACAAGACACATGTGACCATCAAGCATTTGAGATGTGGTTAGTCTGAACTGAGACATGCTGTTAGGTTTAAAATATGCTCCAGATTTCTAAGACTTATTAAAAAACATATCATTAACTTTTTAATATTAATTATATGTTTAAGTGGTAATATTTTACATGTAATATGTTAGAATATACTATTAAAATTAATTTCACTTGTTTTCTTTTTTTTGTTGATATTAGAAAATGTAAAATTGCATGTGGCTTGCATTTATGGCTTGCACTATATTTCTGTCAGATTGTGCTTTATCAGAGAGCTATTGGGGCCACCAGGGTTTCCCTTTGTATATCTATTAACTTTTCCCTTACACTTTCTGTATCTGTGATATCATTTTCTCTGACATTTTATATCTCTAAGATGTTTGAAGTGTATTTTGAGGGACTTCTGAGCTCAATCTTCTGTCTTACACAATTCATTCTCAACTGTTTCTATTCTGATATTCAAGCCCCCACTGAATTTTTAATTCTCTGGTGGTCATGTTCTGAAATGTTGGCAATCTCTAATTGTTTGTGATTATAGTAGTTGGTTCTTACCTTACAGATTTACTAGACTTTCTATCCCTTTGAGAATATTAATTATGTTTATTTCAAAAATTATTGTCTATTTTGTTATTTCCATTTCTTCAGGTGTTAATTCCGTCCCTTGCTCAATTTGGAACTTCTTTTTCTAGGTGTAACTTTCCTTCAAGTGTGGGGTGAGTCTTGACTATGTGCTTATCCTTAGACTTAAGATTCCCTGTTCCTCTCTTTCTGAGTATTCTTTTTGTTCAGCAGTCCGTGTCCAGGAATTGCGAAGGGTGATTAGGATGTGCAATTTGGTGGGTATGCTGGTAGTTTATCTTCCAAGCATGGGGTTCTCTGCCCTTCTAGGGATTTTATCACACTTCCTTAGCTTACTGGCCCCAGGGCCTATGAACCTATGGCTTCAGGTTAGGAATGCTTTCTTCTGCCTCTCAGCAGAAGTGGAGGAAAGTTGACTGCCCCAGTGTTCTCAGCATTGAGGTGGGGCATTTCTTCTTCCCATAGTTATTATAACCATGCTGTCCGCGGATTACTGGGTCATACCAGTGATTGTGTTAGGAGGTATTCTTCCACTGCCCCCATCACCGATGTCTACATATGGTGAATGCACGTCATACCAGTACTTAGTGAGACCTGAGGTGAAGATTCTGGAAAGGCTGCTGAATGAATGAGTGGTGAATGCATTAACCCTAATTGGAACTGGAAAATAATGTTCCCATTTTTATTAATTGCATTGAAGTTGTTTTGTATTGATTCCCTCTAAATCATTAGTTTGGGTTTTCTTTTGTTGGCTTTCTCTTTGTTGTTGTCATGAATTGTACAATCTTTGACTCTACTTTGCTTGGGATGTCAGCCTGCAAGAATTTTTACTGATGTCTGTAGGTGTTACGCTGTCATTTCTTTTTTTTTGATCATTTATGAAATGTCAGATTGTCCCAGTTCCAGCCCCAGTTCTCTGAGTGGATTTACTGTTTACAGTCTTCTACAGAGACTTCTTTGTTTGTCTCTGTCTTTTAATTCCTATCTGTTCCTGACCTGTGACAAAACTGTCCTCCAATTCCTTGCCAGCTCACGTTCTGAAAGGAAACTCTAGAAGTATTTCTGAGGAAGGATTCCAGCACACACACACACACACACGGTCATTCTTTTCTTTCTGGGCATCCCTCCAAGGCTCTCATCACTATGTTTGTTTCCTCCAAGTGCAGGACGTCTGTGTCCTATTACCGTTGTGCATATGTTTGGAACTTGTTGTGTGCCTGTTGTTATGTTCTTGGGGAACAAATTATTGTTTTCAGGGTTTACCAAAAAAAAAAAAAAAAAAAATCAAGGACTTGAAGGATGTGCCGAGAAGATGTAGAAAGAGGTAGAGAGCTGCTGCCTGCCTCGTTTCTTAGATACGTGGGGGAAGACTCAAGGAAGGGAAGACTCTTCTCAAGGTCGCGAGAGGTGCTGGTCACTAGGTGAGGCCTTGACATCCTAGGTTGTGAGTTCAAATGTATGCCATTTGCTCCTCAATTTTGTCTTCGGGTTGCTGGGTGGGTGAGGACTTCCCTAGGTTGGGGACAGCCAGTGTGCGTCTCCCCTGCAGGACAACCTGGCATTTGCTGTGTGTTTACTAGGGAAGTTCTAGGAGTTGGAGTTGGAGGGAGAAATCCTGCCCAGTGTCGGAGCCCTGTGAGCTGCCAGGATCCTTAGAGAAAGCTCCAGACCTGGGGAGTAAGGGCTTCAGTCCCTGCTGCTTGCCCCTGACTGGCTGTGACCCGGAAGTCACGTGGCCTCCCCGGACTTCTGTCTCCTCATTTGTAATGTGGACTTTCCTGCCTCTGCTTCCTGGAAGTGTCTGGAAATGCAAAATGAGATGATACCTGCAGGCTGAAAGGTGAGAGTTAGTGTCTCCTGGATGCCAAACACTGTTCTTGATGTCGGGGATGAGGCAGCGACCAAGAGAGTCTAGGCCCCCCGCTCCTCTGGACCCGGGGGTCCCGCAACAAAACACAAGCAAACAACTAAGAGACTTTACGACAGTGATGAGTTCCGGCAGGAGGAGGATGATGAGATATGCAGCCACTAGGGGGCAGCTTTGATTTGTTGCTAGTAGGACCCGGGTGGCTGCTATCGTTATAAATATGGTCACGACAGTGGCAGCGACACCCGGGAGACCACAGGGTCAGTGCTGGACGCTCGAGGATGGGAACCCACAAGGAGAAATCCTGCTGGTTATTGAAGGGGCATGTACGTTAGCGCTGACCCTGTTCGTTCGTTCGTTCGTTCATTCATTCATTCATTCATTCATTCATTCAGTCAGACATTTATGAAGTGCCCCCACATGCCCGGCATGGCCGGGCACACTAAAACCATGGTGTGGACCCAGAGCTTCCCATGGAGTGGGGGCAGACAAAAGTTAATCATTCACCAATAGCTATTCAGTTGCTAGTTTGGTAAGTAGTCCTAGGGATGAGCCCGAATTTTAATTGATGAGGTTAATAGGCTGGGGAGGATCTCCTTGGGAGGAAAGCTAGGGAAGCTCGTCTTCGGGGACCTTAACCCATTTTGGGAGAAGTGATGGTGTGAGGAGCACCCTCTGGCCTGAGAAAGGTGTGTGTGTGTGTGTGTTTGGGGGGGGAGGTGGACCCTGGCTTGGTAGGGGTCCAGAGCAGAAAGAACTTGGTGGGTACCAGTGTGGTGGAGCAGGGGTGTAAGGGGAGGGATGAGCAGCAGGTGCATTTGGAGAAAGATGCAGGGACAAGATTGCTTGGGTCATGGTAAGAGTTTTAGATTCCACCCGACTGGTGGGGTCTGATGCCCATCCCTCCCTTCCCAGGTCACGTCTGCCTGCTACGCTTGCCTCTGGTCTTGCCCCCCGCCCACCTGCTTGCATCACCCCCACTGAGGGGCGGGGGGTGCTCTGCCCAGCTCCCCCATGGCCAGTGGCTGCAGATGTCTCCTGGCTGCTCTCACTGGCTTGGCTTTCTGCCCTCCCAGAGCTGGGTGTAGGCCCTCCGTGGCAGGAAACCCTGGTGGGACAGGAGGCAGCTGACCTTACCACCAGAGGGTCCGGATGGGCTGCGAGTCCGCAGAGAGGGATGGACAGGCAGGATTCATGGTTGGTTCCCTTTATCCTCCGCCTGGGAAATTCTTCAGTCGGCAGTCAGTGCCTCGCCTCCTGAACAGGGCTCTGAGTCACTTGCTCGTCCCTCTGCCTGGGCTGCTCTTGCCCCACACCTGTCCCCTCATTGGCTGCTACACCCCCTTCAGTTCTCCGCACACAAGTTTCTTCCAGGAAACCTCACTCGACTGGGTGGGATTCCCCCATCATACCCTCCTTCAGTTCACCCCACCCTGGGAGATGGCCAGACTACGTCCATCTTCCTTACTAGACCTCAGGCTCCTTGAGCACCAGGCCTGGGTCGGATTCACTCTTTCAGCCTCTGTCCTTGACACCGGCCTGGCTTACAATAGTGCCTAGTCAGCAGCCGATAGGAAAGCGTGCGTTGAAGGCCCGCTGTGGGCCGGGCACTGTTCTGGGAGCTGGGGCAGGGGCAATGGTGAGGAGAAGCAGATACAGATTAGTTTTTCTGTTTTTTATGTACATTTGAAAATTTTCATAATAAAAACTGTATAAACTCCATCTTTGCTTTCGTGGAGGTTATAGTCTAATGGGGAAAAAGCCATTAATAATCACAAAATATAATCACGTTTGTTATTGTAGGTCATGCTTAGGGATGTGGAGGAGAAGTGATCGTGAACAGTTAACTTTCACAGCGGCGGAGTCTGTGCTGGTACTGCCCTGAGAGTTCTGTGTGCGTCACTCTTTAGTCACCACAAAATCCCCGTGAGGAAGGCACGCTTACCATCCCATTTTGCAGAAACGGAAACCAAAGCAGAGAGCTTTGCCCAAGTTTACGACAGGCAGGTGGGGCTGGGATTCTAAACCAGACACCCCAACTTTAGAACCCACCTCTGATTCTATCTGTTGCCTCTATAAAGACACACCTAGGTCGCAGTGTTCTAGAAATTCGAGAATCAGCCCCAACACTGTTCTTATAGAGTGCGTTCTCCGACTTGCCCAAGCCTCCCAGTTCTGAAAATCTGAACAGAATCACTCCCCAAGGTCCGCCTCGGATGGTACGTGCAACGACAGTGACCTCGTGTGGTCAGAGTGTGAATAGCACGAACTTGCTGCAGGAAGAGGCGAGACCGAGCCTCAGGGTTGTTTCTGAGAGAGGCCCCATCCGGGTCACCCCTGTGCTCGTGCATCTGCGAACACAGGGCAGGATAAGTCTCCAGAGGCGGCCTTTCAGGCGTTGGGCATCGGCTGGAGCTATGGCCAGAAGAAGTCTGAACTCCTGTGTTCTATACAGGCGGGTGGAAAACCCCCGATGCTTTAGAACAGGAGGGTTGAACAGGCCTCTGGCCTGGGCAGGTTATTTCAGCCCAGTTCACCTCATCACAGCTTTCCTGGGCACCATCCCTGGCCGAGAAAGGATGAGCTTATTCATTCATTCATTCATTGGGCCAGATATTTATTGAGCACCTACTGTGTGCAGGCATGTTCCGGGTGCTGAGAATGAAGCAGAGAATAGGAGAGACAAAATTCCTGCCTTTCCCTTTCCCCAGGTTAGAGGAAGGAGGCCCCCTCCTCCCCCCTTTCTTCCACTCCTGGCCTCATTCCCTTCTTCCCACTCGATAACGTTGTATAATGATTTAATTCCTGGGGTTGGTACGTGCGGCATCCAAGTGTGCCTGGCGGGAAAGGAGCCCAGCTTCTGCCCCACTGAGGAGATAATTGATAAAGAATAAAGAATCAAGGTAAAGAATGGAGAATAAGAGATCACAGAACCAAAGCACACGCCCGCACACACATTCCGTCCTGGCGATGTTTACTTTCTAGTGGGGAGGAACAGAAAAGAAGCAGCTGACGATACGGGTCACAGAGAGAAGGAAAGCTACGGTAAGGGGGGAGAGACTGGAGTGGCAGGTGGGTGCTGCTTTCTGTGGGGTGAGGCTGGGAAATCTCACTGGTGAGGGGGCGTTTAAGGAAGGGCAGAGCTGCCTGGGAAGTGCAGTTTCTTTGTTTCTCTGTTTCTTGTCTGTCTGTCTGTCTCTCTCTCACTCTCTCTCTGTCTTCCTGCTGGAGTTACCCAGAAACCGACACATCCGGTGGTGTTTTCATTGTTCCGTGGTCAGCAAGTCTAGAGGTAGTAACTCAGGGCAACACTGAAATTAAAATCTCCCCATTGGAGTGTTTGCCATTGGAGTGCTCACCCCTTATGTCCTGCCTGTGCTATGCCTCTGGAAAGGGGCCTAAAGGAAGTGTGGGAGTGAGCCCTGTGGGTATTTGGGAAGAACATTCTGGGCAACGGGAACAGCAGGGGCAAAGGTCCTGAGGTGGGAGCTTGGGGGACAGCAAGGCAAGGAGTATGGCTGCAGGGGCAGGGAAAGGGGAGGACAGGCAGCGAGGCCAGAGTGGGAGGAGGGAGGCAAGGTGAGTGTCCTGTGGGCTTTAGGGCGCACCGTATTGTTGGTGGCCCTGATTTTGGCCTTGTGTCTGAAGGCAGCACCTCTTCAGAATGGTGAGTGACTTTACCCACACAGAGGAGGAGCCAGGAGACAATCCCCTGGCTCAGAGGTGCTGGAGTTCGGGGCTCTCCAGGGCATGATTAGGAGCTCTCACTGGCCTTACTTCCATTTACTTTGACAACAGCCTTGAGTGACAGATGTCATTGTACCATGTTCTAGATGAGAAGACAGAAGTGGGGGAGAGCTTTCTAGGTGGCCGGAACAGCTGACCCAGGATCTAGGGACATCCCAGGGATGGAGAGAAGTCCTGGTGCGGACGACACTGTAGGAGACTGAGCTGGGACCGCTTTGCAGGGACCCGTGGATTCCACTAGGAAGTCGGACCTTGATCTTGAGGTCTGCAAGGCGTTTTAAAGGAGGAAGGGCTCAGTAACACCTGTACTTTACAAATCACTCTGATGTTCGCTTCGGTGATGAGCCAGAGAGAGGTGGGCAGGGGGGTGGAGGGCTCGGAGGGCCCGAGAGACAGACGGGAGATGTTTGGCTCAAATGGAAGCGAACGCTGTTCATCATCTCAAATGGGTAGAGGGCTGTTTTCCAAAGAAGCAACTTGATTTAGAGACGGACTGGAATTTGGAAGTGAGGAAGGGAGGTTAAGGAGGAGGGTGAGGGTTTTATCTTCCATCTTCCTTATTCTCTAGCAGCGCTGGGGAACGTCGCATATTGGGTGCAACAGCCACTCTTGCCAAGTACTCCTTGAATTGAAATCCGCTGTCCTAACGGCCCCTCTGTGTTTCCCACGTGGGCGGGGTCTGCGGGTGGGCCACGCCCTCTTCAGGGCAGCAAGCAGCAGCCCCTCTACCCTGGGCTTCCCTTACTGCTGCTTTCATTGTTTCATTGTTTCACGGTTACCTCCCTGGCTCCTTCAGGAACCTGTCTGTCATCCAGGCAGTTACAGACTTTCTAAGTAACAACCACCTCTTCTCTCCCTTCTGATCTCTTAAAGTTCTATTCCTGCTTTAAAGTCTGGCTCGACTGCCCTTCCCTCCATGAAGATGTCTTTTTCCCTTATTTCTTTCCTGCTTCTATGCTCCTTAAAGAGATTCAGCATTTCTGCCTGGGGTGTGTGTGTGTGTGTGTGTGTGTGGGTGTGTGTGTGTGTGGTGTGTGTGTGTGTGGTGTGTGTGTGTGGTGTGTGTGCTGGGTGGATGGGCAGCAGGGGCAGGACAGTCCACTGGATGGGCTTTGGAGTCAGATATCTAGGTTCTCAACCCAGCTCTGCCACGTGCCTGCTGTGCAACATCGAGCTGGTTACTTAACCTCTCTGAGTCTTGGTTTTTTAGTAAAGTGGGGCTTGAGTCCTTGTCATCACGCTGCTGTGGAAATTAAAAGAGCTCGCTGACCACATGGCTTGGCGCAATGTCTATCATTTGATAAATGCTCAGTCAACAGGGGGAGTATCATTATTTATCCATTTAGTTATTGATTTTCTATTTATTGAGCACCTACAGTGTGCCCTGTGTTGTCCTAGGCACGTGGGGGCGCACCAGTGAACCAGACACCCGTCCCTACCTGCCCTCATGGGGATACAGTTCTGTATAGTCAAGGGAGCTAGATGGTAGGCAACATGCAGGGCACGTCTGTTCCATAGTGTCTTACAGGTAACGAGTGCCGAACAGGAACGAGGAGCAGTCAGGCGGGGGGAGCTGGTCAGCAGCACTCAGGTAGGCCTGTGTCTAACCAACAGTCACCAAACCTGGTGGCTCTGGACGGCAACTGCTGTCTGGCCCTCAGTTGCCTGCCCCGTGGGCTGCCGTGGAGGCTGGGCTCCATTGAGTGCTTCTCAGGGCTTGGCTATGCTCCGTCCTGTGCCTGTGGTTGCCGGCTGTCTGCGGGCCTCGGAACATGCCTTCTGTGTCCTGCACTGTCACTCACCTTCCCGCCGGCCAGCCCCAGCTTGTGGTCGCGGCAGAAGCAGGGTTCGGAGAGAGAGGATGTAGGCAAGGCCTGGCCGGGGAGCCATGCCGTCCTTTCTGCTGCATCCTGTCGGCCACCTCCTAAGCGAGGAGCTGACAAGAGGCATCGCCAGAGATGGGGATGCGGGGGGGTGGGGTGGGTACAGCTCTCTGTGGCTGTTTTGCAGTCAGCCTCCCTCAGTGAGGAGGGTGGGTGTAGGCGGCATTGTGCAGAAAGGGTGGTGAGGGACGGGTCCCTGAGAAGGGGACGCTTAGACAAAGACTTGAAGCAGGCAGGGGCCACTAGGTGGGGAGCCTAGAGAAGCGTGTCCTGCATGTAGGGCACAGCCAGTGGAGTGCAAAGGCCCTGGGGCAGACGGGTGCCTGCAGGAGGACCAGGACTGTGCGGCAGGGGGTGACAGACCTCAGGGACCCCTCGCACTGAGTGACCTGCGGGGGGGGCAGGGGGTCAGAGGACGGACAGCATCTCGCTTGCACTTTCTAAGGGTGATTTTCAGTCCTGTTGAGACCAGATTGTAGGAGGCAAGGGTCAGGGTGGGGAGGCCTGGTGGCAGGCTCCTGGAGTGACCCAGGAGGGCATCTTGGTGGCTAAGGCTGGGGACAGTCACAGGACTACCTCCTCGGCATGGTGGTTAACCTTGAGAGCTGTTTTGAGATGTACAGGAAATGGGGTGCTTGATGCTCAGAACGGGGCCCGAGCTCAGCCGCTGGAAGCGGGGGGTGGTTTTTACTGCAGGGGGAGCTTTGACCTCCTGTTCCTTCCGATGGCATCACTTGCTGATACTTGGACCACCTCATGGCAGCACAGGTATTTATCTGCAGGGCTTTCCCGGGACATCCAGGGGCCGGCAGCTCGAGTCCCTGCTCCCTGGCATTCCCAGCCCCCTGCGCAATGCCTGCGCAGCAGGTCCTCCGGCCGGCTTGACTGCACTCACGGCTGCGCTGTGGAGGGCGGGAGCCATGTCCCAGCCAGGAGGTCCGGCCCCTCGAATCGCAGTTTTCATGTCACATTTCACCTAAATGTGACTGTTTCCCTCTGAATTAGAAAGATCTCAGGGGGCACCTGGTGTTCCTGATTCCAGCTGGTTTCCTGCCAAGCTGCCTGTCTGCCTGCAGGAGGGGCTTGGGCTTTCTTGATTCATAGGATTGTTTGACGCTCAGCCCAGGAGAGGGAGGCAGAGTACAGGGGAAAGGGCTGGAAAGGGGAGCGGTCTGCCAGGCCGGCAATCCCAGTTTCTGTCCTATTCAATCAGACCCTTTGGGGGTGGCTGTCCTGAGATGCTGAGGCAAGGTCAGATGCTCTCAGGTCTCTCCAGCCCCATCCTCCTTGCCCTCCTCCCTCCTCCCCAATTCCTTTCCCTTCTCCCCGCATTCCTTGTTCCCCCACTCCTTCCCCCCTTCCTCTCCTCCTCCCCTCCCCCCCAACTCCTTCCCCTTTCTCCTCCCCGACTCCTCCCTCCTTTCCCTCCTCCCTACACCTCTTCTCTCCTGCTTTTCTCTCCCACATCCCTTCTCCTTTCCTCCCTCCACACACCTGAAATACTCCTCCTGTAAAGGGGTGCTTAGGGACAGGGAGGATATTAGTAGTGGGAATGGGGAAGGAGATAAGGAAGGAGCATCTTTCTAGGGACTGTGATGAGGCAGCGGACCCCATGGAGCCATCTGAATCCCACAGTTCTTTGCTGGGGTTTCCCCTTGGCCTTGGCTTCCATCTACCCTTAATATCAGCTGGAGGGGCAGCAGGGTTCTAGGTGCTGGGTCCTGTGGCATCTGTGAAGTTATCTCCTGATCCCCAGGAGGGCTCCAGATGGGCAAAGCCGGGCCTTAGACCTCTCTGGGGCCACACAGCTGGTAACAGGTGATGCCAGGATCCGAGCCCAGGAAACCCCAGCGTGGACCTGTGCTGCCTGCCCCCCGCGGCAGTCCCTCACTGCCTGAATTCTCATGTTCTCTAAGAACCAAATACACACTCGACTTTGAGGTTAGAATGTGAAAAGGGAAGTAAAATATCTCGTTAATGATCATTTATACTGATCACTTGCTGACACGATCATTTTTGGACAGATGAGTTCAAATAAAGCCTGTGAAATATAACTTCGTCTTTTCCCTTTCGCTTTTTTGCATGCGCCATTAGGAAACTAAAAGTTACGTATACGGCTCACGTCATGGTTCTGTTGGCTGCTGCTGGGCTAGAGTCAGGGTGTCCAGTCACTACGTTCTAGCGTCTTAGGGCTGCCCTCCCTTCCCAGCTCCCGCCTCCAGCCCCCGCCCCAGCTAGACTTTAAGCTTCCAGAGTTTTACTGCAGAAGGGCTCATGCCTCTTTATTTTCTGTGGCACCTTAGGTCAGACATGGGACAGGTTAGGTTTTTTGTTTTATTTTATTTTTTTTTTAATTTAAAAAATTTTTCATTTTATTTATTTTTTCACTTATTTTAATTTATTTTCCAATTTAATTTTTTTATTTTTTATTTTATTTTTTATTTTGAAGGCGTCCTAAACTCTCTGGACATGGCAAAAATAGCCCAAAGCGTCCCAGGTACCCTGCACTCCTGTCCCCAGGGACGTCGGGAGGTGATGGAGGAGGCGTTTGACCGCTGTGTGTCGGTAGACTCCAGCACGGATGGAGCGGGCGCCCCCTCCTGTCTACCCTGCAGGGAACCCAGATGTTGAGAAAGATGACTTCAAAGCTGCCCCCCGCCACCGTGTACACTCAGGACTATGGTCACGTGACCCTTCGGAAAGAACTCTGGTGGCTGGCATCAGGGGGTGTAGACGTGGGTGCGGTGTGATCCGGAGGGAAGAACAGAAGAACCTGGGTCAGGTCCCGCCTTCGCCACTTAGGCCCCGGGGGCCACGGCCCCGGACTCCCGCCCTCACTGTCCCCTCTGGAGAGCAGGACCCATGACAGTGCTTTTCCTCGTGGCTGGTTGTTTGGATTCACGGACAGTGCAAGTTAGAGGCTGCGGTGGGAGTGCGGTGGGGGAGGGAAGTGACGGCTCAGATCCCGTTTCCGTTTGTTGTCCCAAGACGGGAGGGCGGGCCTCACTCAGCAGGAATAGAGCTGCTCTCAGCGCTGAAAGCAGAGGAACCCTGCACCTGCCAGGCCTGGCGTGGCTTTTGTCCCACACAGCCTCAGACGCAGATGGGCCAGTGACCTTGGCATTGACACGCGTGCCTCTTGGCAGCTTTGGGAGGTGCCAGGTAGGGTGTGGCACATGGCGCCTTCCCAGTGCTCCCCATCACCGGGTTGTGCGTCCCTGGTCCCCAAGCAGCAGGGGCGGAATCCATGGAAACCGTGCAGGCCAGCCAGAGACTCCTCTCCCTTGGTCTCTGAGCAGCGATTCTGGAGTGGGGAGGGGGGCTGCCGGTCCTCAGTCCTGCCCCCCAGCTCCACGGTCCCAGGGCATTCATTTCTTGCTGTGATTCCTTGTGGAGAAAATGACTAGTGTGAGAGCCCAGTTCTAAACTGCCAAGTGGTGGTTCCTGGCCCGGGGCGTCTGCTGCCTGCGGGCATCCAGAGGCATTCGCGAGGGCTGCTGAGAAAGGCTCCTCTGGGAGGGCATCCTGGGACTTCTGGTCGTTCCCGAACTGGGAGCCGGGCAGGCTTGCCAGGTTCGTGAGGTCTGGGAATACCAGGTCTTTGGAGCTGGTTCTGTGGATCCCTGAGATACAAGATGGGCTGGAGGCCGTGAGGAACTCTGCCCTCCCCCTCCTTTAATCCTGGCTGCCCCCGTCCATCCAGTCCAACCCAGTCAGCTCCTGCCTTTCCTTCACCCTTTACAGACGAATTCCTCAAAAGATTCGACCGAACTTCCTTTCTGCCTTTACTTCCTTATCGTTCATTCTCTGGTCAGCCCCTTCTGGCCTGGTCTTGTCCCCACAGTCAAGACCACCGATCCCCTTGATTTTGCCAAATTCCACAGTCAGTCCTTCTCCCTGACCACCTAGCAGCATCGGACCCTGGCAATCACATCCTCCCCAAAATGCTTTCTTCTGCTGTTTGTGAGACTCTGGACCGCTGTCTCTCTGACCGGCTCACCTCTTCTTTCCAGGCTCCTTTGTTTCTTTTCCACTTGAACTTACAGTACTGGGCAGTCCTCTGTCCCTGTCTCCTGACCTTTTCCCTGGGGATGCTCTCTCCCCAGTTGGTCTCACTGGGTCTTATGGCTTTAAATGCCAGGCACTTGCTGACAGCTCCCATCTCTGCAAGCCCAGCGCAGCTGCCTGCCAGGATTCTGTAGTCAATCATTGACTTGACGTCTGTCCTTGGATTTCCAATAAGCATCTCAAACAACAGGCCTAAAGTAGGATACCGGTGTATACGACCACAGCTTCTCCTTCCCAGTCTCCTCTATTCATTCATTTATCCAGTGTTTCTTTGGCGTATGCTATGTCCCAGGGAGTCTTCTAGTACTTGAGATACAGCAGAAAACCAAAACCGAGTTCCTGCCCTCTAGGAGTTTATAGCCTAGTTGTCAGTATTATGCGTTGAACTGTATCGCTGAAAAACTCATATGTTGAAGTCCTAATCTCCACTACCTCAGAATGTGAACTTATTTGGAGATAAGGTTGCAGACGTATTAGTTAAAATAAGATTTCCTGGAGTGGTGGGGGCTCCTGATCCAACAGGACTGACGTCCTTGTAAAAAGAGATTTGGACATAAACACACGCATAGGGAGACCCTCATGTGGACGTAAAGGCAGAGATCATGGTGATGCTTCTCGAAACCAAGGAAGACCAAAGATTGTCCGCTAAAGCACCAGAGGCAAGGCAAGAGGCACAGAACAGATTCTCCCCGGCCTTGGAAGGAAGCAACCCTCCTGATTCCTTGATCTTTAGTTTCCAGGCTCTGGTACTCTGAGGCAATACGTTTCTGTTGTTCCAAGCCATTCATTTCATGATTTTTGTTACAGTAGCCCTAGCAAACTCACCCAGGGGAAGATAGGCCATATACAAACACATAGTATCCAGGACAACAAACAGGGATACAGGCCATGGAGAAAAACAGTGCAATGCAAGGGAGTTAGGAAGCACTGGCAGGGGGTGGTGGTTATTTTGTCAAAGGTGGTCAGGAAGGCCCCACTGACGGAGCTACACTGGACTGGAGACCTGGAGGGGTAAAGGGAGAGAGACATACAGGGCTTCACAAGAACATTTGAGCAAGGGCAGCAGCAGGTTCTGAGCCCCTCTGGTAGATCAGGCACTTACGTTCCATCCAAAGATCTAGGACATGTCCTTGATCCCGCGTCTTCCTTCATACCCTGCATCCAGCCCCACAGCACATCCGGGAGGCTCAACCTCCCGAATACACCCCATATGCAGCCACGCCCCCCTGGCTCCACGGCTCTTGTCTGCTTTCAGTCAACCCCATCTTTCCTGGATGATTACAGAAACGTCACATCCAGAAGTCCCCGTTTCCATTTGTCCCCACCCACGCCCACACAGCTGCTCTCCACGCGGCGAGCCCCCAGGGTGAGCCTGTCTGAGTCAGACACGTCAGACCGTCTGTCTCCTCAGCTCACCGGCCCCGAAGCCTTTCCCTCTCCCTCCAAGGGATGGCCAGGCCCCATGCTGGCTCCGCTCTGGGTGCGCTGCCCACCCCTCTCGTCCCCGCTCCCTGCTCTAGCCACCCGGGGCTCCCAGCCCGGCGGGGATCTACCCAGCCCGGGCCTCCGCACCAGCTCTTCCCCTCCTTGGAGAACATTCTTCAGACCTTGTCTCACCTGCCACCTGGCCGGCTCGCAAGGCTGACGCTCTGCCTGACATCCGTCTTCGCAGGTGACAGAGGATGACTAGCAGGTGTGTTTTCAGTGGCACAACGGCAGGTAGATCACGTCAGGTGGGCTCCACGGGGATGCGAGAACGTCGCGTGATTGCGTTTTGAATTCAAATGCGGACGCAAGGGCTTGTTGCTAACTACTGGTTCTTAAAATGATCCAGTGGGCAACCCCCGCTTTACGGAGGAAACCAAGACCCGAAGTGGTCCAGTGACTCGCCTCAGGCACAGAGCTGAATGCCAAAGACGGATGTAGACTTACTTTGGCTTGTGTCACGCCAAGGACAATTCCACTCTGCTAAGTGAATTCATGTTCCTGTTCGTCTGTCACTCATGTCCTAGGTTCCAGGAATATTTAGTGTAGGGGAAAAAGTCAAATAATTATATTCTTGGTTTTTCAGCAGAAGGAATATTCCTAATGCCATCTGGTCTTGGTCTGTCTTCCGATGAGAGGAAGCGCTTCTGTGCGGGAACGAGGCCGGTGTTAAGTGTCAGCGGAGAGCTGACAGGCGCTAGTGATATCTCCTGTTTATCGAGGGTGCCCTGCGTGTGAGGCCATGGGCTAAGCCCACCCGCGTCCATCTCATCTGTGGCAGCTGGAAGGACAGGCTGAGTCATGCCCTTTCTCATGTAGCCTAGGCACGCCAGAGCTGGGGTCGGAACCCAGAGGGTCTGACTCCCAAGGATTTTCTCTTTGCTACAGAACCGGTGGGCTCTGGGCCACGGTACAGCAGGCTTCTGCCCTCTGTCCGTGGTGGGTCAGATGGCATTCTGCTTCGGGGCAGGGCACAGGGAAGATGACCTGTCAAGATGATTCTTTCCCAAGGGCGTTCCATTTTCCTTAACCAAAGTGGCAAGGTGGTTTTTGGTGGCAGAACCAAGGGTACCTTCTTCACCGCGGGTTTCTTTGAAAGACAAAGAGCGCGGGACTTTGTCTGCTTCCTGTCTCTTCTCTGATTTCCTGGCGGGCCTCCCTGCTGGCTCCGTCTAATTTTTACCTAAAAATAGGCCATTTCTAGCTCTCTCGTGGGACTGTAGCTTCTATCGAAGGCAATCAAAATACTCCGTGATGAAAAAAGGACTTCAGCCGCAACGATCTTCTGACTGTGTGACTGTGATGGGAGCTGAGTGTGCCAGTGTTGACTCGGACCGACTTACGGATTCGGGGGAAAGTGAAGCTTGATGCATTTTGTACATCAGCCATCTGTTGCCGCAGACCACCCCAAACTCTGCACCTTCACACAGTAAGCCTCTGCTCAGCCTGCTTCCGGGCGGGCGATCGAAGCTGGGCTCAGCGGGGAGGTTCTTGTGCTCGACCCATCCCGTGGCTGCGAGTGGGCTGTCTGGTCGCTGATCTAGGACGGCTCTGGCCAGAGACAGCTCAGCTCTCCTCCACCGGGCCAGCTCAGGCGTACTCTCGTGGCCCGACAGGGGCGTAGCGGCGAACCAGCCTGAGTGTAGAAGAGAACAGGTGGAACGTGCATGTGACTTCCAGATCTCTGCTTCCTTCACCTTTGTGGACACTGCTGCAGCCACGGGGAGTCCCAGGCCTGAGTGTGGACTCAGAATCCGATGGCGTGTCTATGGGTGGACCACAGGCAGAGGTTGGAGGGCACGGACTCAGGAAGTCAAGAGTGGGGTCACGGATACAGTTGGTCTCCCCCATTTTGTGGTCATGCAAGAATGCATTCTCAATATGGGCTCAAATGACACTCGTGGCCACTGTCACATGCCTGGGTTGCCCGACCTAGACACATTCTGATTCTCTGATTTAAGGGGCGCGTGCCTTCTGAGTGTCTTGTGAGTTTCCGTTTTGGCTCTTTGGGGGAGAAAGTCACAGAGCGTGGTTTCCAGAGATATGGTCTCAGAGAGAATTGTCTTTTGTTAAATCAGAGTGGACGGGACGTGCGCAAAGGGAAGAGAGAATGTTTCAGTAGACAATAAAATTCAAGAAGAAAAGACAGCTTTTCTCCCATTATAACATAAATAACATTAAAACATAAATGACACACTTGTATTCCCAAGTGAGAGGCCACCTGGTTTTGAAATACCCGGGGGGGGGGTGCGGGGAGGGAGTTCCCAAATAATGTTGTTTAATTAAGAGGAATTCAGCTGTCCTTGCTGTTAGCCCAGTCGTCAGGGCTGAGCGCTGGCAGGGGGTAGGCGGGTGCTTAGGCCACACCACCAGAAGTTCTCTGATCTTCTGAGACCCCGAGATTAATCAGCTGGCGTGCTCAGAAGGCAGACCCTGAGCCTTTTACTCTGAAAGACTGTCGTGGAGCTAGGACAGAACCAAACCATCCCTTAGTCTCAAAGATGGAATTCTCAGATGACATCCTTGGAGGCAGCCTTGTTGTGTTTGAAGAGACCTGGGCTGGAATCAGAACACCTGGGTACCGTCTTCAGCTCGTTCGCTGACGTGCTGTGCATCCTTGGGAAAGTTGCGTTCCTTCTCTGGGCTCTAGTTAACCACCTGTACAATTAAGGTTTTTGCCTGACGTCTCCCACCGGTTGTTCTGTGTCTCGAAGGCCAAGTCCCTGTGTTGAGTCAGGGTTTAGAATCTGGGTATGCAAATCCTTACCTGATTCATGAACACATTTACTGAGTGTCCGCACAGGCCAGGAGCGGTTTCAGACGCTGCAGCGACCACAGCGATTCTTGCTCTCCAGTAGCTTCTTCCTTCTCTTCCTCCTCCTCGTCCTCACTCCCCATCTCCTCATCCCTCCTCTCCTCCTCCTCCTTTTCCTCCTTCCCTTCATCTTCATCGTGGTCATCTGTAAAACTGATTTGGCGTTTACACCCTTCTGCACAGTGGGTGACGTTCTCTCCACGTACCTCCTTGCTTAATCTTTGCGCCAGCCTCCTGCAGGGAGGGACTGGTACTGCCACAGTGGGGGGGGCGTTTGACATTTGCCCCACCACTCCACTGTCCATCCTTCCTCCCCCTGCTTTCTGCCCTAGGAGGCTGACCTCATCGAGTGGCTTCCTTAGTCTCAGCCTTCCATTTGGGTCACTAGAGACTGGCAGAGGCTCAGCGGAGAGTGAGGTCAGTGTATCTGTTTATCTGGCTCCCCTCTCACCAGGCTGCCATGGATCCTGGCTCAGGTCAGGCCTCCCTTCTGTACGGCTGCCTTTTCTGGAATCCTGGGCACCACTGTCTTCCGGCCTTTGTTTCCACCTTTGTTAGTCCAAGGAGACTGCCTTATTCTTTGTTGTTTAGGTCCTGACCACATCCTCGTGTATCCTCTCTTTGTTAAACTCTCCTCCTATAACTCAGTTTGAGTGCCCCGTGGGTTTCCTGCCAACTTTGACTGAGATGCCCCTATTTTGCAGAAGGAGAAACTGAGCTTCAGCACTGGCCTGGCCACCCTTGAGCTGTGTGATCGTCCTAGCTTTCTGCTTGAACACTAGGAAGCCTTCCCTGGTGTCCTACATGCCCCTTTGTCAGGTGTCCCCAAGACCACTCCCAGGTTTGACGATCTGTTAGGACTCACAGGACTCAGCATGTAGTTGTACTCATGGCTGTGACCTCTTACAGTAAAAGGCTCTAAAGCAAAATTAGCAAAGGCAGAAGGTGTGTGGGGGTGAAGACTCGTGGAAACTCGGCACAAGCTACTGAGAGTCCCAGTGAAGTCACGCAGGACATGCTTAATTCCTCCGGCATCGAGTTGTGACAGTGCGAGTGAAATGTGTTCTAGCAGAGAAGGCCCATCAGAGACTCGGTGTCCAGGGTTTTATTGGAGGATGTACAATTCTCTGCCTGGCATGAACCAGAATTCTAGACTCCCAGAAGGAAAGTGGGTATTCAGAATAAGCCATACAGTTTGTACAGACAGTCTAGGCAGAGTGAGCCCCTCTTACCATTTAGGGAAAGTCTGATGTCTGCGTAGGGAGCCATTTACAATCCTAGTTCACAGATGGTGGCTGTCGTGTGTTGAACGATGCCCCGTTACAGATCTGCCCACATCTAATTCCTGGAACCTGCCAACGGGCCCTTATTCGGAAAAAGGGTCTTTGAAGATGCAATTAAATTAAGGGTCAGAGGTCTGGAGATGGAAGTTATCATCCTGGATTGATGACGAGTGTCATCACTGACACTTAAACTGAACAACAACTGTCCTTACAGGAGACACGCAGGGGAGATTTCAGCGGGCCGGGGCGGTCAATGTGCCATCGAGGCAGAGGTTGGAGGGATGCAGCCGCACGTCGAGGAACTCCTGGAGCCCCCAGAAACGTAAGAGACAAGGGCCGGGTGCTCCTGAAGAGTTCCCAGAGGGAGCAGGGTCCCCCCCAGGTTTGGGATTTCTGGCCTCCAGACCTGTGGGCGAAGAGATTCCCGTCATCTTCAGCTGCCCAGTCGGTGGTAATTGGTCACGGCAGCTGCAGAAAACCGGTGCACCAGCTCTTGGCACGCTTCTTACCCTACTATGTGGTCGTCGCTGGGGTCCTTCATATACCGTGTATTCATTGACTGCGTTCCACATTCTAGGTGCTGTGCTAGCGTTTAGGTATCAGGTAATAAGGGAAACAGGGCTCTGTCCTTACAGATTTGACAAGGGGAAGACATGATAAGAGGATAGAGCATAGAGCACCATTTAGGCTAGAGGCTGAGTCAGCAGCGCTGTCCCACGTCCAGGTGTGTTTTCAGGAGCTTTGCCACTTTCTCAGAAAGGCAGGTGGTGCATGCTGGGGGGGATCGGTTGTATTGCATGCCAAGGTCACTGTGGAGAACCTGGGGTGACTTCATCACAGCCCAGACCATGCGTGTGGAAAAGGTCTCTTAGTCCTGAGGGCCCTTTGAAACAGGAACAGCTTGAGATATCCCTGGGGTGAGGGTCTAGTCTTTCCTCGGGGCTGCAGAAGAGAGTGATGCAGAAAAGAGCGACACGTGGACATTTCACTGTACTTCCTTGCAGTCTGGACCATAATGTGGGCCCTGCTTGTGCAGCTGTTTGCTTGATTGTCATATGTCTCTCCTGCTAAAATCATAGTTACCCAGGGACACTCTTGTGTCCCCAGGGCTGAGGGCAGAGTTTGGCATATAGTAGGTACTCACTTAATATTGTTGAATAAATGGAGGATCATTTCTTTTTATTTTCTTTTTTTAATAGGCCTTATCACACGCACACCATTAGGCTGTTAGTATTGGTTCATTTCTCTCCCCAGCCAGACCACGAACTCCATGGGAGCACCAATCAGGTCAAAGCACTTTTGTGGTCGTGGCACACCAAAGGGCTCAGCTAAGACCCGCTGAACGAAAATGAATCAAAGGGGATAACCATGAGCTCATTCACAATAAGCACCAATTTCACAAGGTGTTTTGATGAGGAATTAAAGCAGCATTTCTCAGAGCGTTTGGGAAGTCTCTCCTAGGTTTGGGCCATTTTCCCTCTGGTTTTAGATGTTCAGGACAGTTAATTTTGTTCAGTCCATTGCAACCTATCCTGAATTCAGATGCCTGAGTGATTTTTCTGAAAGTTTGGTTGTTGATCTTAGGAGGCTGACTCCCCCATTAATACTCACATCCCATCTGTTCTGCTCTCCAAATTACGTCTTTGTGAGACTTCTTCGAGTCAGCCTCTAGATTCTTAGTTTCTAGATGATTTTCCCATTTGTAATAATGACCATTCTGTCTAATTTTTATCCCTAACATTTCCTGATGGACTTACCAAATGCATTCATGCTTTTTTTTTTTTTTTTAAAGATTTTATTTATTTATTTGACAGACACAGATCACAAGTAGGCAGAGAGGCAGGCAGAGAGAGAGAGGGAAGCAGGCTCCCCGCCGAGCAGAGAGCCCGATGCGGGACTCGATCCCAGGACCCCGAGATCATGACCTGAGCCGAAGGCAGCGGCTTAACCCACTGAGCCACCCAGGCGCCCCGCATTCATGCTTTTGATCTTATAAGGGAGCAACGCAAAATAGACTAATAAAAGTCTATAATGTAACCATTTTAATAAGTCAATCAATCTGTCCTTTGCTGTCATCGAACCGAGCTTCCATTTCACTGTTCAAGAACTCATCAGATGAAATGACCTCTCCGTCAAGAAAAATGACTCCATATGGTAATGTAATCACAAAGGAGAAACATTATTTTCCTCCATATTATTCCCTGCAGAAATTGTGGTGGGAAAGCCATCATATTAAAAATACCTAGGATGCCGAAGTTCCTATTTACCAGCCTGATGGAGTTTCATTTTCTTTATAGGAGAGGCAAACTCAGTTCTCATTGGCAGCATTTTATTTTAAGGGTTCATTAGGCAATTGTACATTACACTTGGACACCTTTGGAAGTGTAGATGATATCTACATGAATATAAATGTCTTTGTTATGACTCACACTATTACAGTCAATAACAGATGCCTTTTTAAGGACAGACACTTAAAATGAAGTGTGTAGGGACGCATCCACCTATCTTCCTTAAAATGGTAGTGGCAATGTTGTGTGTTTTTTAAATTTAGGAAGTCAGTATGCAGAGACATTAAAGCGTCTCTACTCTATTAAGCATCACCTTCCGTTAAAAGTGTGGTACTAGTCAGAAAAACGTATGTGTTTAAATTGCATCTTCCTTAATGAATCCTCTCTTTGAACCACATTTACTGCACAAGGAAAATATTTTTCTTCATCTCAGTAGGGCCACGAAGACAATTCATCCAAGGTTGAGTTGAGCTAGGATCCCTCCTGTCTTATGCATTATTCAATAGTTTCCCACTTCAGAAATATCGGTTGGTTCTCTACTGTTGGTGAGGATCAGAGAGGAGGTGGGAAGAGGAGGGAATCTTACTGTACAGAAAAATTGTCCTTTATCCTTGTTTTTCAGCTGAGTTCCTTTGTTCTGGATGTTTTCCAAAGAGAGCTGGGGATGAGGTATCAATGGTAGATTGGAAAGAACATGGGACTTGAAATATAACTCAGCACTCCTATTTTGATTTGTTTTTTTTTTTCTTGTGAGATAACGTAAAGCCCCTGTGCTTCAGTTCCTCCTCTGGAAAGTGGGGATTATTATTGCACAGCATTGTTCTGAAGCTTTAAAGAAATAACGTAGAACTTCTGATTCCATTGGAGGAGCATGAAGAGATTAAGTCTCCCCTCCCTCTGAAATAATGATAAAACCACATAAAATGAACCAAAAAGAGGAGAAAAAAATCTCTGTGAAGATACCAGAGAACAGTCAATGTAACAAGGACTTCAGAAACCAAATCCTTGAGCAAGAAGACACTCTCATTCAGATGAGTCCTACGTTTATCTCCACTTTCCCTACTCAGGCATTTGCTGATTCGAGGCCACAGAAGCTGAGCAGAAAGAAATGACCTGGAGTTATAGTGGTTTTGATAGCATGAGGGGAAAGGAGAATTTTTTGGGGCCAAGACAGTTGGTACTTTGAGGAGCTAATGGCCAAGGAAGGAGGAAATCACAGAAAAATGAGCTCAAAAGTCTCTTGCAATTTCACGTTGATGCGATTGTCAAATTCTTAAGTTGCACGTGTGTGCGGCAAGACTCAGGAAACAAGTGCAAAGCAGCTGCTAAAAGATTAAAGAGGTAAGCGGGAGCTTCAACAGTTCAGTGGACCTACTCCCATTTTTATATTCACAGTGTCTAGCATTCAATAAATTACTGCACATAAGGAAATAAGACCAAATGACTAACAATTCTAAGAAAGACAGATCTGTGGCACAGAGTTTTTAGACACAGACTTTCAAATAACTATGGTTCTTATGTTCAAGAAAATAGAAGAGAATCTGAAGAATTTTACCGAAGAAGTAGGGTTTGTAGAAAAAAAAGTACATGGAAATGCTGTGCCTTAGAAATAAAATAACTGATGGGGCGCCTGGGTGGCTCAGTGGTTTAAGCCTCTGCCTTCGGCTCAGGTCATGATCTCAGGGTCCTGGGATCGAGCCCCGCATCGGGCTCCCTGCTCAGTGGGGAGCCTGTTTCTCCCTCTCTCTCTGCCTGCCTCTCTGCCTACTTGTGACCTCTCTCTCTCTGTCAAATAAATAAATAAATAAAATATTTTAAAAAATGTGTTCAGTGGGCATTGCTCGCTTAGCATCTTTAAAAAAAAATAAAATAACTGAAGTTAAGAATTCAGTAGTTAAATTTAATAGTAGTTTAGACACAGTAGAAAAGAGGATTAGTAAACTGAAAGGGAGGTGAGTAGAAAATACCCATAGTGAAGCACGTAGAACAAAGGATTGACAAAGGCTGAAAAGAGTTTAAGAGGGGACATGCCAAAAGATCAATCATATGTGTAAATACAATCACAGTAAGAGAGATGAGAATGAATAGAGCAGAAGCAATATTTTTTTTTTAAAGATTTTATTTATTTATTTGACAGACAGAAATCACAAGTAGGCAGAGAGGCAGGCAGAGAGAGAGAGAGAGGAGGAAGCAGGCTCCCCGCGGAGCAGAGAGCCCGATGCGGGGCTCGATCCCAGGACCCTGGGATCATGACCTGAGCTGAAGGCAGAGGCTTTAACCCACTGAGCCACCCAGGCGCCCCAGAAGCAATATTTGAAGAGAATACTGACTTGAAAAATTTTTATACTCATCAAAAGCATCAAGGCCCCAATTCAAGAAACTTTACAAAACGCAAGATAAATAGAAAGACTATGGACTCTGAAAAAGAACCTGAGGGTTTTGAAGGGGCGGGGGGTGGGAGGTTGGGGGAACCAGGTGGTGGGTAATAGGGAGGGCATGTATTGCATGGAGCACTGGGTGTCGTGCAAAAACAATAAATACTGCTATGCTAAAAAAAAAAAAAAGATTAATAGAAAACCATTCTTGTCACATCACAATAAATTGAGAGTGGGAGATGAATTGTGAGAGACTATGGACTCCAGGAGACAATCTGAGGATTTCAGAGGGTGGGGGGATGGGGAATGCAGTAGCCAGCCCAGTAATGGGTATTAAGGAGGACATATATTGTAATGAGCACTGGATGTTATATGCAAATAATGAATCATGGAACACGACATCAAAAGCTAATGATGTACTGTATGGTGACTAACATAATAAAAAAAAAAAAGGCAAGTTTGGATAAAAAAAATGTTGACAACCAAATACAGAGGATATCTTAAAGGTATCAAGAGAAAAAGATACATTACTTTCAAAGATACATTGCTTTCAAAAGATACATTACTTTCAAAGAAGTGACAATAAGATCAATAGCCAATTCCTAAGCGGAAATGATAGAAGGTAGGAGACAATGGAACGACATCTTTAAGTTACTGAAAGAAATATATGCCAACCTGCAATCCTGGCAAAAACAAAACAAAACAAAACAAAACAAAGAAACTTTAAGAAATTAAGATACAATAAATTTTTTTCCAGGAAACAAAACCTGAACTGCAGTAAAAGGAATGCTTAAGACAAAAGGAAAGTACTTTTGGATGGAAGCATGGTTATCTAGGAAGAATTGCAAAGGGTATATTTATGGTGAATCTAAGTGGAATCTGTCAAATTCAATGATAGTAGTCATGTCTTGTGGTATATAAAATATAAATAGGATTAAAATACATGTTGAAGTAGCCACGAAAGGCAAGAGATACGTAAATAGAGTTAAAGTGTTAGAACATTGTAGAATTGTCCAAGAAGTGGCAATGGCTGAATACAGGTAGATTTTAATAAGGTAAGCATACATACTGCAATCTCTGTGTTAATCGCTAAAACAGTACTAAAGTAGTATATAAATAGGAATCTGATGAAAGGAAGAAAGTAAAATACTTGAGTAATTCAAAAGAAGACAAGAAACCGTAATAAAAATGGAACAATAAGCAGAGGAGACATATAAAACAAACCGTGAATAAGTAGTTTTAACTCCAGTAGATCAAGAATTACACTAAGTATAAAGGGACTAAATATTCCAATTAAAAGCTAATATTACGGGATGCCTGGGTGGCTCAGTTGGTTGAGCGGTTGCCTTTGGCTCAGGTCATGGTCCCGGCATCCCAGGATCGAGTCCCACATCAGGCTCCTTGCTCAGCGGGGAGCCTGCTTCTCCCTCTGCCTCGGCCTGCCACTCTGTCTCCCTGTGCTCACTTTTTTTCTCTCTGTCTCTCTCTGATAAATTAAAAAAAATATTGTTTAAAAAAAAAAAGCTAATATTACCAGACTAGACTTTTAAAAGACAGTAACTATACACTGCTTATGAGAACTATGTCTTAGGGGCACCTGGATGGTTCAGTGGCTTAAAGCCTCTGCCTTCGGCTCAGGTCATGATCCCAGGGTCCTGGGATTGAGCCCCACATCGGGCTCTCTGCTCAGCGGAGAGCCTGCTTCTCTTCCTCTCTCTCTGCCTGCCTCTCTGCCTACTTGTGATCTCTGTCTGTCAAATAAATTAATAAAATCTTAAAAAAAAAGAAATATGTCTTAAAGGTGGAGACATTGAAAAACCAAATGCAAAAGTGTGGAAAAAGATATGCCATCAGAATCTTAACCAAAAAATGGTGGTGTATTGATAACATCAGACAAAATAAACTTTAAGATGAAAATATTACTAGACACGAAGGGAACATTTTATAGTGATAAAGGGTCTTTCAACAGGAATATATAACAAGTCTGAATTTGTTCCTAAATTTCACTGGATTGACATTATATACAATATATTCTTTGAGCACAGTGAAATGAAGCAAGACATCAATAAAGAAAAGATCACTAGAAATTTCCAAATGCTTAGGAGTGAAGCTTCCTCATTTTTTGTCTGCATGTTCTATCAATTACAGAGAGAATTATCTTAAAATCTTCAGCCATAATTGTATGTTATTGATTTCTTACTTAATTTCACTGGGGTCAAAAAATATATTTTGTATAATTTCAATCCAGTGAAAGTTGCTGAGGTATGTTTTATGGCCACATATTTGTTTTCTTTTAGGAAAGGTCCTGTGTGTTTTTGAAAATGTGTATTCTGCAGTTGTTCATTAAGCAATGTACTACATAATGATCCACAAATTAAAAGATCATAATGGAAATTAGAAAATATTTTGAACTTCACGATAATGAAAATATGACACCCCAAGCCATTAAACTAAAATAATACTTGAGGGGAATCTATAACACAGAAGGCGGATGAATGGATAAAGAGAATGTGGAGTGTGTGTACACACACACACACACACACACACATACATATATATGTATATATATGTATGTGTATATATACATACACACACACACATTCATACACTGTGAAATATTACTCAGCCATCAAAATGAATGAAACCTTGCCATTTGCAGTGACATGGCACATAGTATTAAATATCTAGGAAGAAATCTAACAAAGGTATATAAGATGTCTACACAAACAACAATTAAATTTTATGGAGAAAATTTAAAAAGTAGGGAGTCATCCCCTGTGTCAGGTGCCACGGACAGTGGGCGAGGCTGGGGAGAATCAACCAGTGGATATGACAATATGGAACTTGGAGGTTTCTTTGGAATGAGCATTTTCTGTGTGACAGACCAATTTCAAGGTAAAAGACTGATTCTCCGAAGTTCAGAAGAGAGGAGAAGGTGAGGATTTGGAGACAACAGGAATGGACAGTTATCATAGCAATTTTTGCTCATACAGGATGGCAGAGAAATAGGACAGTGGCTGAAGAGGAACATGGAGTCAAGGAAGGTCTTCATTGGGTTCTCTTCTTTTCCTTTATTTGAACATTGGAGACGTGGCCGTGTACAATGAAGAAGGAGTTGTAGATTAGTGTTGTGGTTTCTTCCATAGGATTCTGGGCTCTGTGTCAGCCAGGGAGTGCAGGCAGTCATCTAGTTCTGTGTCTGCAAACCTCCCATGATGTTTAAAAGGTTTCCTGAGCCTCAGTAGGGAAGTGAAGAGACAGTTGTGTTCAAAATACATGGCGCAGTGCTTGGGTTCAGTTCTGGCTCAAATCCGATTCTCTCTTAAGTAATCAAATCACTGGACCTGCATACATTTCTTCATCAACTCCTGTTTATCCTGGGGATAAAGTTAAAACTGCCTTAGCATGGCTTGTAAGGCTCACCACTGCCTTGCTGCCGCTCACCAATCCCTACTCCATCTCCCACATTCTTTGCTCCACTCTGGCTTGCCTGGGGTGACCAGCTGAGGGGGCTTCCATGTTAAAATCTAGGGTCTCAGGCAAACCTGGACAAAGTACTCACCTTGCACCTGCTCTCCCCTCACACATGCTCAAATTCCTCAAAATCACTGGCAATTCCCTGAGTGCACTTGACTCTGTCTCGACTTTGCATGACTATGGTTCTGCTGTAATAGCCACCCCCTGTCTTTTCTCTTCATTAGGTCCTTTTCTCTCCTTTGAAAACTCAGGTCAAAAGTTGCATTTTCCGTGAAGGCTTCCCTTTACCGCCTCCTGACCCCCATTTTGGAGTGGGCCCCTACTTCTGGGACCCATACATTTGCTTATATTTATCCTAATTCTTACCACACCAAATTGATATTTTTATCCCTCTGTTAGAGTGTAGGCTCCTTGGGTTCTAGGAGCTATGACTTGCATCTTCGCCTCCTGAATGCTCAGCATTGTGCCCAGAATACAGTGATGAGTAAGTGCTTATGGAAGTCAATCATGTGCGAACAGGCATCACAGTAGGTAGAAGAACCGGAGAGGGTTATGGCCGGAAAAAAACAAAACAAAACTGTAGAGCAATGGTTCCTAAGCAATGTGTAGCCCTCCCCTTCTCCCTGGATGAGTTGCCAGAATCCACCTGTGAAATGTATATACTGAATGAATAAATGTTGCATTCTTAGGGTAACTTCGGTGTATTGTAAGTGCTCTGGTTACCTGCTACTGAGTAACAAAACATCTCAGAGCACAATGGCTTTTAAACAGCAGTAATAATTGATTTGATTTGATCTCTCTGGTTCTGAGTGTTGGCTGGGCTGGGTGAGCCTGGCTTGGGATCTCTTACGTGATTGTAGTCCGATAGCAGCTGGAGCTGGGGTTCTCCTGCAGGCTTCATCACATGGGTCCAGAAGACTCAAATGGTAGATAGCTGGCTGGGCTCATGGGGCAGCTTTCGGTCTGTGATGTTCTCCAGCTGGTCTCCCAGCATGACAGCCCTCCAGGTAGCGATGCTTCACACATGGCCTTGTCAAGTCTCTAAGAACAAGAGTTTCCAGAGAACCGAGGGGAAACTGCATGGCCTTTCATGACCTAGTCCCTGCCTTCTAACAGACGTGGTATTGTCCTCCGGGGGCAAGAGCTGGTCCCTGGGGAAGTGTGAAAAAATATTAATCTCTTTATGTAAAAAAAAATAGACACACATGCAGTATAAGAAATATATATGTGTAATTAAAATATTATGGAGGTGAGGAAGTGTTTAAGGGGAAAAAAAATGCCCGAAAATACTTTTTAGGGAGGCAGTAATGAGTACAAGAGGCTGAGAAATAGCTACTTGGCCTTAGGAGTTCCACAGTGTCATTTTAGCTCTACTCTAATGGTCAGAGCAGTCACAGGCTGGCCCAGGTTCAAGGGGAGGCCCAGAGATCCCTGCCTCTTAACGGGAAGAGCATCAAAGGATCTTCTGCCCCATTTAAATCCACTAGAATAAACATTCTGTGGATTGCCGCAATTCTGGAGCTCAGTCAGGTGCCAAGGTCTACTCAGCAAGCTGTGAAACACAGTGATGAGAGGGACCCACGAAGAGGCAGAGGGAACTTGAACCTGTGACAAAACTCGAGGTCTTGTTTATGGGCTCTTGTGCCAACCTCCCCCTCCAGTGCATGGAAGAAGGAGAGGGTCAGGGCAGTGAAGACGCTCCTGTGCCAGCCCCATGGTATATGTGGTAAGCAGAGAGTAATGCATTGTGTTAAGTTTCTTGGTTTTTTTATGTTTTATTTAATTTAGATTAATGTCCTGCGAGGCTCCGCTGAAAGCATGCTATCTAACTGTGGATGCTTCTGGAGACACCGTGATACACAGCAGCTGTGACTGTGCGGTCATCACGGCTGACTCAGACATTCCTGTTCCAAACACTATTGGGTGGGACCTTCTTATTTTGCAAACCAGAAGACTGCCCTGGAGAGGGACAGCAGCTTGGCCAGCATCACACAGAGAGACAGAGGGCTGTGACCCCGCTTTGCTAGGTTCCCACTTCAATGTTGACTCCCGTCCCTTGGAGAATAATTAAGAGAAATCGTTAGCAACTAACTGACCGCAGTTGTAACTGGGTGAAAACGCCACACCCAGAGGAACTCCAGCAGGGCCAAGGCTGTCTCCAGGCAGGAGGGAGAGCCGTGGGCACTGCTCCAGTGGTCTGTGGACCAGCATCAATCCCTCAGTGAGAGCAGGCTGCCTCAGAATGCCCTTTCTTCTCATGGGTATCTCCTTTAATATGCATGATATCTTAGTATGCTCGTTTATCTTTTCTCTCTGCCCTTACAAAAAGAATGCGTCTTCATTCATATTTCAGAAGTAACTTTATATTTCAGAAGTATAGTTCACTTTTGGATCTCCTCTTTCCTTTTCAAAACTTAACGTGGGGGTGTCTGGGTGGCTTGGCTGAGCGTCTGATTCTTGTTTCGGTTCAGGTCATGATCTCCTGGGTCGTGAGATCAAGCCCGGCATCAGACTCCTTGATCAGTGGGGCGTCTGCTGGAGATTCTCTTTCCCCCCCTGCCCCTCCCCCTGCTTGTGTGCATGCTCTCTCTCTCCCTCTAAATTAAATAAAACATAAAAAAACCAAGAAACTTAACACAATGCATTACTCTCTGCTTACCACATATACCAAGAGTGGAAGGCGAGAGTAGCAAGGAGAGGGCAATGCAGGCTCAACTTGGCCCGGCCTCAGCACCTTGTGGGAGTGGTCATAGAAATGACTGGCTTGGGTTGCCTTTCTTTGGATTATTGATTGGGTAGTCCAGTAAGCCTCGAGGAAATGGAAAATGGGCTGGTCCTTATTGGAATCATCAACAGAAAGGACGGTGTTTCTCTCATATGTTATGTGTGGAAGTTTAACTTCACCCAACGCCCCAGAAAGCACCTTGAGTATCAGTACCTGTGCATTTTTGACCTAGGCATTCCACCTCTTAGAATCTCTGCTAAGAACGGAATGGAAGAGGTGGACGAAGACAACTTTGTAAGGATGTTCATCCCAGTGTTGTTTATAATAGTGAAAAATTGGAAGTGGTCGAACTTTTCAGCAGTGGGGATTTTGTTCAATGATGGGGACCTGATGGAAATACCCACGGCGACAACCACAAAGCATGGCAGACGATAGGGAAGTGAGCTTGGTGAGGAAAGGCTCCACCAGAAGTCCTTCATACGCGAAGGAGAGCAAAAGTAGCTTTCATCAAAATCTACCTCAGTGATTCTTTTTTTTTTTTTTTTTTAAAGATTTTTTTTTTTATTTATTTATTTGACACAGAGAGAGAGCACAAGTAGGCAGAGAGGCAGGCAGAGAGAGAGGAGGAAGCAGGCCCCCCGCGGAGAAGAGAGCCCGATGTGGGGCTCGATCCCAGGACCCTGAGATCATGACCCGAGCCGAAGGCAGCGGCTTAATCCACTGAGCCACCCAGGTGCCCCTACCTCAGTGATTCTTAACATGTTTTGGGTCACGAGTTCCTCTGGGAGCGTGTTAATTCCTCACCCTAAGGAGTACACGTAGGAAGACATTTTGCAGGTGATCTCAGTGGTTTGGGCTCTTCCTGCAGTCTGGGGTTCTTGGGTGAAGAACCCTTGGTGTGCAGAGACCAAGGTGACATGCCCTGAGCGCCTGCTATGCCCAAAGCGCAGTTCCTGTGGTTACCCAGCTGAAGTAGGCGAGCTGAAGTAGGCGAAGTCGGTGCCCGAGGAGGCTCCTTACTCGGACAGAATCAGAGGAAGAAGTGTCAGGAAGACCAAGTAACGGATAGGCTGGAGGCCCCAGGAAGGGACCTCAGGCATAGTCCACGTAGCTGCAGACCAGTATGGAAGTACATTCTTCAGGGTCGGGTTACAATGTAGAAATGGGGCTAGCCATTCCTTCATTCATCCATTTGTTGCATTCAGTTCCCACTCTCTTCTGGGCACTGTTTTAAGCGATGGGGATAAAACAGGGGATGAGAGAAGCAAGGTTCTGCCCTCAGGGGAGGTTGTGTACAGGTTGGAAAGACAGAGAGAAGGGAGAATACTAGCAAAGAAATAACATTTTAAGTCACCTAGTGACCACAGGCCCTGGGCGAACTCATCAAACATTTAGACTCGTCTTCGATTCCAAGGATTGGAGGATAGCACAGTTGACCCAGACTTCATGGCCACCTTGTCCCCCATCCTTGGAGAGGACGTGGCCGCTGGGCTAACTGCCATGGCCACAGGCAGGACATGCCTAGGCAGATCAAGTGGCTGGAGTCCTCTGAAGTCCTTTTCCTGGCAGCAGAAAGCAGAGTGAGAAACTGCAGAGAGAGCGTTAAAGATGGGGCATCACCGGTAATGAGATGTGAAGCTGAAAGGAACTTTAAACCATCAGTAATGAAGAACACAGTTCGCTTCAGAAGAAGGCATGGAAGTTCCTTATCAAGCTAAGCATACATCTCCTCTTTGATCCATGATTCTACTCTTAGGTGTTGACCCAAGAGAAATGAAAACCTGTGTCCCCAGAAAGACTTACCCAAGGGTGCCCATAGCAGCTTTATTCATGATAGTCTCAAATTGGAAACAGCCGTGGTGTCCGTCAACAAGAGAATGGATAAACAAGTCATGGTATATTTATACCAAAGAATGCGAGTTAGTAATAAAAACAAACATACTCTAGACACAGGCAGCATCATGAATGAATCTCATAAACATTATGCTGGGTGAAAAAAGCCAGATACAAAAGAGAGTATATTCTAGAATTTGCTGTTTGTTGAGTTCTGGACTGGTAAAGCTAACCTCGGGTAGAAACAAGGAGGAGTGGTTTCCCATGGAGGAGGAGTGGGGTGTGGGGTTGACGAAGAAGGGACGTGAGGGAACTTTCTGAGCCGTGGCACTGTTCTGTATCTTGTCCCACGTTTGGGCTTCACAGGTGTGCATGTGTCCAGACTCAAAATGGTACTCTTAAGATTTATTATGTTTTACGTAAATTTTACTTCAAAAATGTCTTAATGGTATGCGTGCTGAAGCTTGGAGTAAAGTGTGCTGATGTCTACAACTTTGAAATGTGTAAAAATGACATGAATGGACAAATGGATAGATAATATGATAAAGCAAGTGTAATAAAATGTTAATTATAAAGTCAAAGATGTGGCTATAGGAGTGTTTACTGTATAATTCTGTCGACTTTAATAAAAAAAAGATTTATTTACTTATTTTGAAAGAGAGAGCAAGAGAGCATATGAGCAGGGGGAGGGACAGAGGGGAAGGGAGAAAAAGAGTCTTAAGCGGATTCCATGCTGAGCCCAGAGCCCAATGTGGGGCTCGTCCCTGAGATCACAGCCTGGGCCCAAACCCAGAGTCGGATGCTCAGCCTTCTGCGCCACTCAGGCACCCCTTGACTCTTCATTATACTAAAATGCTGGGAAGAAAACATTATTGTTGAATAATAAACTATTCAAAGATTTGGTGACTTGGAACACTGCTCACTGTTCTCGGGTTTGCCCGGGTGGTTATTCTGTTGTTTTGCAGGGTTTCGGCCGAGATGTTGAGATGGTGGGAAAGTCCCAAATAGTCTCACTTCACTGGTATTGGTGTTGGCCGTCAGCCAGGAGCTCAGCTGAGGCTGTTGGCCGGGGCCGTCGTTCCCTCCCCTGTTGACTTCTTCAAGTGGCTGCTTGAACTTTGTCATGACGTGGTGACCAGTTTCCAAGAGGGAAGACCCTGTGGGAAGGAAGCAGAAGCTGTGAGTCTTCATCAGTTAGGCCTGGATGGGGAAACCCCACAGAGCTAGTTTTGCTGCATTCAGGGTTCAAGGGAAGGAAAATGGAGTCCATCTCCTGGTGCGGGGGAGTGATAAGAATTTGCAGCTATCCCTTAACAATTTTTTGACCAACCGTTCTGCAGGACAGATTGCCTTATTTTTATATTTTATATTCTCGATAGAAAATATGTAAAATCATTATCAAAGGTGGAGTTAGCCAGGGAGAATGTGGTCCAAATACGTTGGAGAAGGATTATGGAGGGATGTTAGGAAGTTAACTGATAACAGTATTATTGTGTTGTTGTTTCAGATTTTTCTGGATTTTGTGGTATTGGTCAGTTCTTGAAAATGGTTTTAAAACTGTGATGATTTCTTTTTTTTTTTTTTTCATTCTGAACAAATATTTACTTTCAACTTCATTTTGAATTTGTAACTTTGAATTTTATTTCCTTGAAAAAGGCACCCAAATGATATATGTTTCATACTACACCAACCTGGATTCATTTCTACATAGGAGTAAAATATGAATGTTATTTATCTTTTGTTCTAGACCAGCTAGGATTCTTGGCCCTGGGCCTCTGGATTATGTCAAAGTGAAAAACACCATACTTAGAGACAGTTCGTGGCTTTCCTAGTTGGGCTGCCTCACTGAGAGCATTTCCTTTTCTCAAGTGGTCAGTTTTCCTATTTGAATCACTCATGCTTTGTCCCAGCCTGACGTTTGGGGCGAGCGTTTTGGTTCCAGATCAGAGCTCTGGAGAGTAGCTCAGGGTAGTCCAAAGCCATCCTGGTTCATACTTGTTCTGGTGTAACTGTGTCCTCTCTCTCCCTAAAGGGGCCTGCTTTGGGCCATCAGTGTGTGGTTCTCGTGAAACTTCCTTCAGAAGTGGGGTGCCTCGATCCAGGGGTGAGATCAGAGCTCCCTCCTCGCCTCAGCCTTTGAATTGTAGACTCCCGTGTACTTCTCAGCTTGGGCTTGAGTCAGTGGACGATTTTGCTCGTATGTGCCCTTGCCCAGTAGAAGGTTCTTTCAAAAGAGTTAATGCTCATCCTACTAAATGATTATTTAGGATTTCTGTTGATCTGTTCAGTGTTGGTTTTATTGTACTTAAGGTAAATCCCGTTTCTGAGATCATTACTACCTGAGTTAGGATTGCATGTGTAGTTTTGCTGCGGGTTTTTGATCCTTTCATTTTTAACAATCCTCCTTAAATCATCTTTGAAATTTTCTTTAAAATAGCATTGCTTCACGGTAGAGGGAACCAGTGGGCAGCGCTGAGGACAGTGACCGTGGCAATGGCAGTGGTGACTGTATCAGTGTGGAAACTGAGCCAGTGGTTGGCAGCTTGGCTGAGGCTACATTCATGATGACCGCATAGCAGAATTAAAAGAAGATTTTAACTGTTGATACTGTGCAGTGTTTCAGGGTGTAGGTTATTAAAACTAAGGGTGTCCAATTCTTTTTTTTTTAAGATTTTATTTATTTATTTGACGGACAGAGATCACAAGTAGGCAGAGAGGCAGGCAGAGAGAGAGGAGGAAGCAGGCTACCCGCTGTGCAGAGAGCCCGATGTGGGGCTCGATCCCAGGACCTTGGGATCATGACCTGAGCAGAAGGCAGAGGCTTTAACCCACTGAGCCACCCAGGCGCCCCGAGTGTCCAATTCTTTATACTACCTTTGAGATGTTCTTATCTAACCCTCCCATTCTATAGACAACAAAACCGAGGTATTATTATCGGAACCGACGCTTATTATCGGAAGCCCAGCGAGATGGGGTTTGAATTGCACATCCTGGAGTTTATTTAGGAAGAAAAGGCGGGAGAGTAGAGTGTATTTCGGGATAATGACAGGCCGGTGAACAGGAGAGACCGGGGTAGGCAGAGACATGGGGTTTGTGTGTCAGTGAGTGTTCATGATGTGTGTGGTGTGGAGTGGGGGCACAGAAGCAAGAACAGCGAAGCGTAACTAACACGTTACTCAACACATCTGATGACGTCAGTGGTGTGCTGGTGACGTTAACTATCAGCTCTTGGTGGAAGGAGTGAGGTGCGGTGGTGGGGGGAGGGCTGATTTGTAGCATTCGCCAGTTTCTGTGGTGTACATCCTCCAACTGTGACTGAATTCAAGCTACTAGGGTGATGTTATGCACGGAGCTGGGAAACACAGCATTTCTACCGCACAGATAAAATAAATAACTTCAAGAACAAAGATAAACAGTAAGACGTAGTAAAATCACTAGCAAGTAATGCATTGTGGGTATTTATTATCTTTGTTTTAAATTGTAATTTATTTAACTGCAAATTTATATCATTATGTTTAACGACTGGCTTACAGAATCCCTGAACATGTAATAATTGCAGTCTGGTAAGAGCCGACTCCAGCATGCCACGGCGGAAAATCAACCAGTATGTTTTCATGATGTCACAGACCAGGATTTGCCTTGAACTCTTGACAGCATGTGCCTGCAGAGTGGAAAACCATAGTGATACCACGTTTTATTTGGGAACAGACCGCCTGATCTTGGTATTAGCAGAATACAACTTGGCATCTCAGGGAGATGGATTTTATTGTGTTTAATGTGGAACAAATGCTCTTTCGTTTTATGCGTTCTTAGAGGTCAGCTGTTCCTTCTAGCTTTGTTTGGGGTTTGACTGAGTAAAGGTGATGGCTGATTGTTTACACTTGGGGTAGTGAGGCTCCTTTCTAATGACCCTTGGCTAGAGTATCTCTTACCCTTTTGGCATCTTCTCCCCCAATTCCCTTCAGCAAATACCATGGTCAACAAGGTGCTTCTTGACTTCTCTCTCCAAGTTCATCTTGCTGTGTGTATCCTAAGCCACCTTGAACTGGGCACAGGTGGTAATGTATCTCATTCCCACCCCTCTGTGCCTCAGTCATGCTGTCCTCTCTTCCTGGATGCCTTTTACCCCTATCAACCCGCACCCCACTACCAACCAGCAAGCTCCCATGCTCCCCAGCTCGCTCTGATTTATCCTTTTCTCCGGATTAAGTACGTGTAGGATTTCTCTCTCCAGTTGTCCCAGGCTGGATGACTAATCGTCCCGCTTCAGCACAGGCTTACTTTTTACACTTCATGGACAATATTTATTGTCTTTCTTTTAGACTGTACGTACCCTCAAGTACTCACACTGCATCTTGTGGGGCAGCTTCTAGGCATAATATAGCTTGTCACTGTACACAGTAGGAAATCCACAAATACTGCCTAATTTGTGAATCTTTATTTTCCTTCTCCCCCAAATTATTCTCCTCCTGAGTCCTTTCTTCCATTCCCATGTGCCAGTGGTAACCTGCAACCGAGAGTCTCAAAAATATGTCTTTACTTTCCTCTTCTGGTATCACTTCTTAGTCTCTGGCAAGAAATTTTCTCCCCTTAAGTAATGAGTCGTAAGAGGCAAGAGATAATTTCCTGAAAGTAGTGGCTCAGAAGAATACGTTTCGCTGAAAGGTTATTCCTGAGTGCTGGCTGCTGTTAGTCAAATCAGCCCACCTTAAGATAATGTCATTGGGAATGAAAGGCTTACAGTTTCCAGAATTATGTCCCTCTATTAGAGGTAAATTGTCCAGCAAAGGAAAAAGAAAACCTCCATGAAGGACTCTGAGCTCCTGGGGAAGGTGAAAGGCAGGAGAGTAATGAGCAAGTTACTTTCCTGATGCTGCCTCCTGACTGGAGGTGGGCAAAATGGTTATCAGAGAGCTTCTTTAGAGCATGTCAGAAGAGATCGTCTGTGTAAGTTCAGGTGGCTTTCAAGGATAAAATGAGAACAGCACCTATTTATTTTTCTGAGTTTGGACCTGGAATCTACATTGTTATCTCTCATCATCTCCCAGAAACCACAGTGTGATAGAGAAGACAAATGAATGACCAGACATTCCACCTCCCTCCCTGTGGTGCTCCTCCTCCACTCCATTGATGGCAGGCTTGGCCATGTGATTTGCTTTGGCCAAGGCAGTGTGGGTAGAAGTAATTCGTGTCATGTCAAAGCCCAAGTTTGAAGGGCTGATCTCCCAAAAAGAGGCTGCTCTATTAGGCTGGGTCTCAGACTGCAGGCAGCATGGATGGAGCTGCAGCTGACCTGGTGTGGAGTGGGGTGGACAACTGACGTAATTGAGAATGAAATCCTTATGGTTATACGTCTCTGGGATGTAGGAGTTGTTTGTTACTACAGCAAATCTTATCCTAGACTGATTGATACATAGTCCGTTAAAGGAGTTTATCAGATTACCAGATTTCATAAAGAAAGGAAGGGAAAGAGCTTAATTTTTTTTAAAAGGTTTTCATCAACATTAACTTATTTATTCAATATTTATTTTAGAGACAAGTGAATTCATATATAATAAGTAGACATTTCCTCTTTATCTAATTGTCTCTAACCTGGCATTATCTTTTTGTTTCTACAGTAAGTTGATTGGTGGTCGAATGATCAGTCATTCTTTGAATATGCATCAGGGGCCTGCTATCATCCAAGCACTGTGTTAGGTCCTGAGACATAGCGGTAAACAGACGAGGTCCTGGTCCTTATGAAGCTTTCACTTTGGTTGGGTTAGGCAAGTTAAAAAATGAAGACTAAATAATAAACATGGTAACTTCAGAAAGTGACTAGGTCGTAAGAAAAATAAAAGAGGGTAAAGTGATAGAGAGTAACTGTGTGAAAAGGGCGGGGCATGGGGCATTTGATTCATCATTTGATGTGCCTCCCTATACATTACAGAGAAGGAGAGCTGATGTGCACAATGCCTACCTCCCCTCCCCCCTTTTCAATGGGGTCATAGTTTTATGTCAATCCCTTTAATAAAAGCACTGGAATAATTTAAAGCTGAGAGCTGTTTTATTTTACAAATGTTCTTTTTATGATACAAACATTCCTCTTCTAATTCACCTGGAGTTAAGTCTGAGTTTTATATATAAAAGGACTTCATTCCAATGTTGAAGAGGACTCTTCCTGGATGACATCATGAAGACCTTGATTTCTGAAGTGTCCAGGGAAGCTCCATGACAGGGCAGTTAGCTTTAGTTTGGTTCCAGAACATGGGCCGCATGTGTTCTGTGAAGCTCTGATCTAGGGCATCCCATTTTCTGATAGCAGGGCTCCCCTGTGGACAAGGTCTACCATCTGCCTGTAACAAGACGAAGCTGAGCTCGGAGTACTAATGGTCACAGTCACAAAAAGCATATCAACTGACTTTTATGTTTTCAAATTCAGTGAAGCCAATGAAACCACAAAAGTAGAGAATTGTTCATATTCATCAAATTTGACTGTTACCTTTTGCAACAATTCTATTCTGCATTCAGAATCCTAAGATGTCAAAGGAATAAAGACATGGAGCTCATCATTTTATAGTCCTGGGAACTGAGACCAAGATTGAAATGTGTTGTCTGCATTTGTTTGTTCATTCAAGAAGTATTTCTTGAGCACCAACTCACTGGGCGTTGGGCACCATGCTGGTCCCCGTAAGTATAATGGGCCACAAAATCGTCTTTGTTCTTAGAAGATTTACAAGGTGGTGTGTCTAGTGGGAATAAGAGCTGTGAAAGAAAGGCAAATCTTTTTATGAGAACTTGTCCCTAAGTAGTCTGATCTGGGTTTGGAGGCAATGGCTCAGGAAGGATTCCCTGAGGAAAGGACTCTCCAGCAGAGATCTGTTGGGATGAACAAGATTTAATAAGGAGAAGGGCTTAGAAAACGAGTGCTGTGAGAGCCTTCCAGAGCAGGAGGAAAAACACCTACAGGGGACCTCTGGGAATGGGAGTATGGCATTCTCAAGAAACTGAAAGTAAGTGAGGTTGGGAAATGGAGAACAAGGAACACATATTGTCTCAGGGAAGCTATAGTCCGTCAAGAGCACAGTGAAAACCTCTAAGAAAGGAATGACATGACCAGGTTTCTTCTTTGAAAAGAACATGTTAACTAGGAATAGAAGGGCCTCCATTAATGCAGGAAAGATTACAAGAAGCCTATAGCAAATATCATACTTCATAGTGAAATATTTAAAGTCTTTCCCCTTGATACCAGGAATAAAACAAGGATTTCTTTTATCAGTACTTTCTGGAAGTTGTAGACAGTTGTCATACGGATAGGAAAAGAAATAAAAATTATAATGCTTGAAAAAAAAGACTCGTTAGCATTTATGGGAGAAAATGATTATGTATGTAGAAAATCCAAAAGAATCTACACATAAATTATGAGTAGTGATACATGAACTTTGCAAGGTTACTGGACACCATATGAGATACATTGTTTTAAGGCTAGCAGCAATAAAACCAAGTTTTAATTAAGGCACATTTATAGTAGCATAAAAATTTGATATTTTGAGACCTAACAAAAGTTTTGAAAACTGATTTAATGAAATTAAAGAAGACAGATGACTGGCTGGATACACCGTATTTGTGGATCAGAAAACGCAACATTGTAAAAATGTAAGTTTTTCCTGAATTTATCTATAGATTCACTGCAATCCCAATAAAAATCTCCTACCTTTTTGGGGCAGAAGTTGACAAGGTAATTTAAAATCTATGTGGAAATGCAAAGGGTTCAGTCCAGTGAAAGCAGTCTAGAAGAAGAAAAAAAATAGGCAAAGGTCTTACTCTATTCAATACTTAGGCTTATTATTTTTTCTTAACGTAATCTCTATACACAATAAGGGGCTAAAACTTACAACCCCAAGATGAAGAGTTGCATGCTTCGCTGAGTGAGCCAGGCAGGTGCCCCCATACCACGGCCTATTAAAAGCTATAGTGATGAAGTTCTTCATATTGACAAATGAAGGATGAATACCCAACTTTTGTAGCAACATGGATGTTCACATCAGATCAGGAGGTCTGAACTGCATCTATTGGAAGAAATCTTTGAGAAAGATTATATATATCCGTCTGTGCGTCTGGGAAGGAGCTCAGAGGTTTGGACCTCATGAGTGTTCCAGATCAGGTTTAGAAGATAAACTCTCAACATTCCAGTCTAGTTAAGCCACCTGCCAGCTAAGTGACCTTGGACAAGTCACTTAATTCACCCATGCTTGTGTTTTCTGTAGTTGAATAAAAAAAAAAATCACAAAACACATTTATCATCTGACATGGTTTGTGGGGCAGGAATCTGGGCACCCCTCAGTGGGGTCTTCTCCTCATGGTCTCTCACAGGTTGAATGAGGGGTCAGCCAGGGCTGAGCTCTCATCTGAGGCTGGTCTGGGGAAGGATTTGCCTTCAGACTCCCATGCTGGCAGGATCCAAACCCCTGCAGCAGATCAGACTGAGGGCCTTAACTCCTTGCTAAATGTCAGCAGGAGGCTACTCTGAGATCCTTCTGATGCAGGGCTGTCTGTACGATGATGTTACTTGTCAAAGCTGGCACTAAAGAGAGTCAGTGAAGACCATCTCTGAGCAGGATGGAAGTTATAGTCTTAAGTAGCGTATCATGGTAGTGACTCCCATCACCTTTGTGCTGTTCTATTAATTAGAGCCAGGTCTCAGATCCTGCCCACATTCAAGGGGAGAGGACCACGCAAGGCATGATCACCAGGAGTCTGGGACCATTCGGGGCCACTTTTGTGTCTGTCTGCCATCATCCTCAGTGTTCTCATCTGTAGAATGGGAATGGCAATAATATCCACCTCATGAGTGGTTGTGTGGAGTAAAGAAGATAATAAAGTTAATACATGTAAAGCACTTAGCACAATTTCTAGAACATATTCATGCTCCAAAAATGGTTTATTGCTCTATTTTTATTCTTCTGATTCTGAAATCATATGACAGTGTGAAAGGATTCTCACTATTTTTTTTAAATAAATAAATTCACCAAAGATGGCCAGCTTCCTCTGGGGCATTTGAAATACAGCATCATTCACAAGCAAAACATGTGCACCCAACTGGGAAGGAAATCCATTTAGTAAAAAGTGAGACCAGTAACCTCCGGATAGCACTGCAAGGAGATACGAGGTATCCATGTCTGGCACTAAAATATGAGAAGTTAATGCCCCCACTATCTAATAGGGTCCGCAGTCCCCTTTCTGCAGATATACAGACCGTGGTTCTATCGCATTAGTTTCCAAATCAGCGGTGGCACAGAGATCATGTTGGAGTTCAAATACTGACTCATTGGCATGCAAGCGCAAATATCTGCCTTTTAGTCACGGACAAGGAAAACATGCGTCCTACTTGCTGCTATAAATCAGCGGGCTTTCGAGGGACTCTTTGATGATGGTGTGGACAGTAAAAGGTGTTGGACTGGGAGTCAGGAGGCTTGGGTTTGAATCCGAACTCAAGGACAATGATTCTTGTGCCTCTGGTCCAGTTTCTTCCTTCTGGCCCTCCGTTGGCTCCTCTGGAGTAGGAGAGGTTTTCTTCTTCTGCCTCTAGGGCTCTTGGCTCTGATGAATTTCTTTGATCCTAAATTTCAAGGGCACGTTGGACTTCTAGGTCTCCTAGAAGCCATTGGAGGGGTGGCCTGCCTCTCGTCCTGTACGAAGGTAGAAGGTCAGGCATGCTTCTCCCGGCCCCCTGTGCTTAATGTTCATTTCTTAACCTGAATTTCAAGTTGGTTATGCAAGGACGTCTTGTGCCCAAATGCATCTGAGGATAAAAATAAGCTTCGGTGAGTTTTCCCCAGGGTGAGCAATTCCACATCCATTAGTAACCTCAGCTTCCACCGCCTGCTTGCCACAAGGCATGCGTTCATAGATTGCTAAAATGTTTTTTATTAAAGATTTTATTTATTTATTTATTTATTTATTGGGAATACAAGCAGGGGGAGGGAGAGTGACAAGCAGACTCCTTGCTGAGCACGGAGCCCGACACAGGGCTCGATCTCACTACATCATGACCTGAGCCCAAATCAGGAGTCAGATGCTTAATCGACTGAGACACCCAGTCGCCCCAGGATGCTAAAGTCTTTTATGAAAAGGAGACTGGGACTGAAATACCAAGCCTGCTGGATGATAAGCCTGCTGTTGCCATTATATTACAAGACAATGTCCTAGGATTTCGGGAGAGGTCGTTCATTTGTTCACCCACTCATTCAGAGGTCCGCAAAGGACTTAGTAGCTAATGTGAGTCAACCCGGAGTGCTTGGGGATAGAGCTCTGAAAGGGGGTTTGGTCTTGAGAAGCCCATAGTTTAGTGGGATAGGCAAGTGAAGGGAAAATTTTATGTACACGCCACTGGATGACTGATGACAACCTTGATTTAGAGTCCTGCTGTCTTCTGGTTGGAGGACGAGGATTGTGGTCCTTCTATAGCCGGGCGCTATGCTACGGGCTTTACGTATATCAACTCCTTTAATTTTCACGAGAACCCTTAGAGATAGGTTTTAATTTTAACTCCCATTTTACAGCCGAGGAAGTTTGGGGCAGAGGAGAGGTCAGGATACTTGCTGGAGGTCACGCAGCTGGGAAGTGGTAGGTTAGGAGCCTGACGTCGGAGATCTGCTCTTGACCACGCCCATGCCTCATGGAGCTGTCCGTTCAGCGGGCATTTAAGGCACGTTTGCCGTGGGCTCGCAGATGGGGACGTCAGCGATGTGTCTCCTGTCCCAGAGGGGTTCACAGCCCACCACACAGCAGTCTGTGAGGAGAGGCCAGTGCAGAATACTGTGGTGTCCGGAAGAGCCCAGTGTGCACCCCGCACAGGAGGGCATATGCCTGTTCACCTTGGTGCCCCATCCGTACACACAGTGGTGGTGGGCTGGGCTCTGTAATGCCCCGAAACATCCCTTGCTCCCTGTTTGCTCTTAGCCCGCTGGGTATCCCGGGATGAAGACAGGCAGACCTTCGGCTTTCAAGAAATGCCTGAATGGTTTTGTTGCCGTTGCCATATCAGGAACATCGATATTATTATCTAAATAATAGCTTTAAAAAACCAACTCTATAGTCTTTTTACTCAGACTCATCCTACCACGGACTCAGGATGCTAGTTGTAGTTCCTCCTGACGTGCATAAAATCAGTGCACAGCAAGGGGCGCCCGGGCGGCTCACTTAAGTGTCAGACTCTTGGTGTCAGCTCAGGTCGTGATCTCGGGGTTCTGAGATCAAGCTCCACGCCGGGCTCTGAGCTCGGTGCCGAGTCTGCTTGAGATTCTCTCTCCTCTGCCTCTGCCCCACCCTGCTGCTCTCTCTCTCTCAAGTAAATAAATCTTTTTTTTTTCTTTTTAAGATTTTATTTATTTATTTTTGAGAGAGAGAGAGAGTGTGAATGGGCGGGAGGGGCAGAAGGAGAAGCAGACTCCTGGCTGAGCAGGGAGCCCGAGGTGGGTCAGACAAGTCTTTTAAAAAAAATTGAGCCGGGGGGCGCCTGGGTGGCTCAGTGGGTTAGGCCACTGCCTTCGGCTCAGGTCATGATCTCAGGGTCCTGGGATCGAGTCCCACATCGGGCTCTCTGCTTGGCAGGGAGCCTGCTTCTCTCTCTCTCTGCCTGCCTCTCTGCCTACTTGTGAGCTCTCTATGTCAAATAAATAAATAAAATCTTTAAAAAAAAAAAAAATTGAGCCGGGGCGCCTGGGTGGCTCAGTGGTTAAGCCTCTGCCTTCGGCTCAGGTCATGATCTCAGGGTCCTGGGATCGAGCCCCACGTCAGGCTCTCTGCTCAGCGGGGATCCTGCTTCCCCCTCTCTCTCTGCCTGCCTCTCTGCCTACTTGTGATCTCTGTCTGTCCAATAAATAAACAAAATCTTTAAAAAAAAAAATTGCGCCAATTCACATAAAAACCATCGACGGCCCATCTAAAACCCCGCTGCGGCCCGCCATGGAGGAGCCGCCCGCCCTCCATACTTCGTGTCGCATACTGCACTGTGGTGGCCGGTCTCCTGTTGTGCTGCTAATGAGGTGTCATCTTAGGGACTTTCAGTTTTTCCGGGAACAAGGGCGAGTGCCAACTCAGAGTACGAAAGTGCTGCGATGCTAACATACCGTTTCAGCTTCTAATCAGAGTTACGTATTGAGGAAAGTCTCTCAGGGCCGAAGGGGTCCAGCAGGGGAGACCTTGAGCCTGGGGGGGTGTCTCTCAGTGGCTCAGCTCTCATCTCCAAGACTTTACCACCCTTTGAAACAAGGGCAGCCTCTCTGCAGACCGTCTGCCTCACACCTCTGCTTGAAGACAGTACCCGGCTTCTGTCCTGCCCTTCTATGAGCAGGTCTGAGACCCATGTTCATTGTCAGACAGTGTCTGCTGAGCCTGCTCACGATCTTTTGACAAGCGTGGTTGCCATCATGACTGCCCAATATGCATTCAGGGTGGACAACGACGAAAGCGGGTGTGTCAAAGGCCACAGTTAGCTGAGTAACATCGGGGAAAGCCTGGGAAAGGTTCGGTGAAGCATCTTGTGGCCAGAGGAGAAGTCTCACTGTATAGATGACGCTTCTTGAGAGCTTGATTCTTTGCCACTGGCTGAAACCTCCCGGTCACGCCCCTGACCTTCACCCCTGCTTCCCCTCTTCCTTCAACCGTATCTCCTTTCCCATCTTCTGTCCGCATCTTTCGCCGTCTTCCCTGTGCCCTCCCCCACCGGAGTCACTGTTGCTACAGCTCAGCGTCTGCCCTGTAGATGTACGTCTGTCTTCACCGCTGGAACCCCCGGCCCGAGAGGCAAGGAGATCTGAATTGCTCTATTGGGTGGACGTGACGTGCTCTCGGGGTTCTGGGTTGGAGTTTACAACAAGAGGAGAAAGCTGTAGTTAGAAAACTTGAAGTTCCTACTGTGATTTAAAAGACCCTACAAGGTCTGGCCACTGCCCACCCTTCGAGCTTTCTCTTGCCTTCCCTCCCTGGCTCATCACACCCCAGTTTTAGGTTTCCACATTCCTCCGCACACCAGGTGTATGCCTTTGCACCTGTCGCTGCGGCTTAGAGTTCTCCCCGGGGTCAGCACGTGGTCACTTCCTCTGCATCATTGTAGCCTGAGACTCATGAGAAGGCTCCTTGGTCCCTTTGACAGTGGTGGGTCTCCTCTTGTCCCCCTCTCCCCCACCCGTCTCATTTCTTTGTAACACTCGCTATCTTAAAGCGTCTTCTTTGCTGTATTATGTGTTTAGGATCTGTCTTGTCCATGGGACTGTCGCTTCTTGGAGACAGAGCCTTTTCTCTGTGTTTCCATAGCTATCCTCAGTGCCTGGAAGAGGACACGACCCAGATCAGATATGCAAACATTTTTTTGAAGGAACAAATGGATTAATGAATGAACACGAGCAGAAAGTAAATGTTGGTTGAATTTTATTGAACTGGTTTAGTCACAGTATTGTAGAACAGGTTACAGACTCTGGTAGGCTGTTCCATGCATAAGGTGAGCGGGCTTGGAACCTGCCTGGCTAAGGCAGGAGAGGCCTACTGGAGGCCAGCAGTCGGTATGTTTAGTAAAAAAATGTCTAACCAGAGACATGTCCTTGCTTTTCCCATCTTTTATTTTATTATTTTTTTAAAGATTTTAAAAATTTATTAATTTGACAGAGATCACAAGTAGGCAGAGAGGCAGGCAGAGAGAGGAAGGGAAGCAGGCTCCCTGCTGAGCAGAGAGCCCGATGTGGGGCTCAATCCCAGGACCCTGAGATCATGACCCGAGCCAAAGGCAGAGGCTCAACCCACTGAGCCACTGAGGCGCCCCGCTTTTCCTATCTTAGAAATCCATGGGTCTAGCTGATTTGAGTGCCTCTGGGATTTTTTATTTTTTGGTCTTCCTTAATTCTTTCTTGGGAAAAAGAATCTTAATTATAGAAATAATAATGGTAACAAAAACTACTTACTGAACACTTAGAATGTGCATAGCAGGTGCTAGGTGTGTTATAGAAATTAGCTAATTTAATTAAGACACCGTTATGGGTTGAGTTATTCTTCCCACCCCAACAAATCAAATGCTACAGTCCCAAGCCTCAGTACCTCAGAATTATTTGGAAACGGGGTAGTTGCTAATGTAATTAAGACAAGGTCATGAGAGTGGGTGTTAATTCAGTATGACATATGTCCTTATGATAAAAGGAAAATTTAGACACAGGGACACACATATGGGGAAAAGACAACGTGGAGGGACATAGAGCCACTTATAAGCCCAGGAGAGGGGCCTGGATCAGATCCCTTCCCTCAAACCCCAGAACAAACCAACCTGCTAACACCTTGATTTCAGCCTTCCAGCCTCTGCACCTGGTATGGGTGTTGGCCGGGCGGATACCCTAAAATTATCGACCGTCTGCAGGGAGGTGAGATGGTGTGGGGGTCAGGAGCCTGGAGAGCCGAGCCAGGCTACCTAGGTGTGAATCCCTGTGCTTCCACAGGCTGGGTGACCTCAGGCAGGGACAGAACCTGGCGGGGCACTCTGTACTTCATTCCCGAGACAGCTAGTGGTCAAAGAACTAGCTGCGCGGGATGGTTGCAAGGATTACAGGAGTTTGTTCTCGTCGAGCGCCTCAGCGTCTCCTGGCACAGAGGAAGCTGGGGGTAAGCTGGAGGTACTGGTGCCATTGTGGGGAAGTCACATCTGTCTCCTGCAGCAGTAACTCTCTCGGGGGACGCTTCTCTTTTCCAGGGGGCCTCCTCCTTCTCACACTGATTGCGGGAAGCTACTGGCATTTGGTGGGCAGGAAAGAGTGATAATTGTCCTGCAATTCACAGAGATTTTTTTCCTCCTCCTACATGTCTTGTGAACCCCGTGATGCCAGAGGTCTGTGCAGGTGAAGAGCCTGTGCACAGTGATCCGATGGTAGGATGTGCACGCGTGTGTGTGTGCGTGTGTGCGCATGTGTGTGTGTGGTTGGACTTTTGTAGCTGCCTCATCTACGTTCAAATAAACTAATTCTTGTTCCCAAATGCCAGGGTTGGCGACATTCACCTGCTTATCTCCTGACGCCGAATGACCTCAAGATGAACACGTGATCGTAGGTTAGTCCTGCCTGAGAACTTACTTTTCAAAAATAGACATTATTTTTAGCATCTATTCCTTTCACTTTATTTGTCCTTTACGATTAAATTTGGGCCGTAAAGGGAGATCCCAACCTCTATTATAAAAAGATCTCATTGGAGCCTGAGAGACAGCAGCAGCTCTGGCCTGTGGTACCTCTCTGTGGACCTGAGTCTGTTTCCCAATGCCCGTCCTGTGACGGCTCCTCAGGTGGCTGAAGAGGGAGACGGCATTCACCTGCTCACACCCCCCACATCTTCACCTTCCTGAAACGTTCATCCCTCGTCCCTCCAGCCTGTTGTCTGATGACGTGGCTTCCAGACTGCTCGCTGTCCTGGCTGCCCCCCTCCTAGTGGGCTTCAGTTTCTCTCCGTGACACTCATGAGAAAACCGACCTTAAGTAGAAAACCGTAACCTGTTTTTCCAAATCCACAAAACTAGATTTGGGCCTGGGGTTGGGCCTCGGGTACAGGAGCCAGTGTTCAGAGTTCCATCCAGCATGACGAGAAATCTTGCCGTGAAAACCTTTCCGTAAGAAGAAAAGAAAACTGACCAAGCAACCAACCAGAAATCCCCCAAACACCAGCCCTTGGGGGATTTCTGTCGTGAAGCTGTTTCTCCCTTGGTGGCAGCGGGAACTTTGCTGCTGGGTACACACCACTGTTTGTCTTTTGTTGGAGGATGACTTCTAGAACATCATACTCCCAAATCATGGAATTCTTGCCAAAACTCAGAGAAAGGCATCAGAGATGAAGGTTTTGGGGGGAAATCACCCAGTGAATGTGGACCTTTAGTATCAGGTCTCCGTCGTGACCATGTTTCCCTGACACCAGAGTCAAGCAGGAAGCACATAGACCAGACCCATTGTCTTGATTGAAATGGAATCACTCCTTCTGGGAGCTTATGCCTCTCCTTCTGGAAGAAGCCCTCTCCAGAGGAGCAGTGATGACTTGACCAGGCCACTGATCAGCTGGAAGCTTCCAGATCATGGTGGTGATGGCTCTGGAGTTTTCTGGGCCTTTCACCAACCCAGGATTGGTCCTGGTGAATTCTGGTTCCCCAGAATTCACCCCAGGTGAATGTGTCCCCTTTAGCCCAACCAAGCCACTCGTGGCAGGGCTTCCTCGGGGCCTCAGGAGCTATGTGAGTTAAAATAGCCCTTGAATTAATCAGCTGCAGGGTGCTCTGCTCTGAAAACTGTCTTATGCTTTTTGTAGTTTTGGCATCTCGTTCTCCTGACAACTACACACCCTGCAAACCACCATCTTTGTGCTTCTCCTACATCGCAACAGAATAATCATTCTTTACGCCGAGGAATGTGCCATGTTGTAACCACATCTGTTGCGATTGTTCTGAAAGATCTGGAATTTCCTGCACAGCTCGAGACAGCCGGGAGCGGAGGCTTTCAGAGAAGCCTCGATTCATCCAGACTAGGGCGCTTGAACAAACCGCCAGGGAGTGGTGTTATTTCAAGTCGGACGAGAGAGAACCCCCTCCTCCCCCACCCCCGTCAAAGTGTCAGAGAAGCGTGAGGATGCTGAGCTGCCCCAGGACCCACAGTTAAGAAGAAGATGCCTGGACGCACAGCTGCTTATGTTTCTGCAACAGCCAGAGCAGGGACGACTTCAGGAGACAGGGCAAGGGTCCACAGACTCTGGCTGGTGCCTCGAATCTGGCTCACTGCCTTTTTCCTTCAGCCTGCAAGCTAAGAATGATCTTTACATTTTTTAATGGCTGGAAAGAAAAAAATCAAAAGAAGAGTCCTATTGAGTAACATACAAACATTATGGGAAATTCAAATATCATTGTCCATAAAGAGTCTTGTTGGAAGGACCAGGACAGAGCATCTAAATAAAAATGATGATTTGGAGAAGAGTCCGAGGGCAAGGATGTGGGACGTGGTTAAAATAATGAGCTCCTATCCAAGTTAATAAGATAACACAGCCGAATGATGCCGCCCTAATCTGATTTGCACCGAAGCCAAGGCTGAAATGCGTTCTTTGCTTGAAAGGAAATGTAGCCTCAGTGATACTAATATTCAAGCAATTTACCAAGTGATAAAACTGAAGTAATTTATTATAATTTTATGATGAGATCTCTTTCCTTGGCTTGGGAAAGGTTTTAGTGCCTCTAGTCTTGCAATTTCACTCTTGCTAATATTGATTTTACTATAATCTCTTTCCCTTTTTTACACTTCTCCAGCTATTTCTTGATTTGGACAGAATTCACATTTTTAACACAGTTGAAGATATAAAAACCAGCCTTCAAGAAAACTCATTATGATAATTATATTTTCCTATCATTGGCCCATATTATGTGTCTGCCAATAGAGAAAAATGTATTTCTAAGTCGCTAGGCTTTTCTCTCTCCCTTGGTCTTCTTTTGGCTTGAAAAGGGGGAGCCAGAGGGGACAGGAGTGCCCCACGAGGGCCCTGTCTGTTAGGAAGGCTTTGTAAGGCTACCTGGAAAGGAGACCCACATTCCCTCAGTAGGCCTTGGCGATCCTGGCAAAACCTTTTTGCTGCAGCCCTGAATTACTTCAGAAAGCCACACGCGTTACATCTGTGATCTTATGTAATCCTAGGAGGTAGGTGGAACTCATGGTGGCGTGTTACAGAGGAGGGAAAGTAGGTTCCTACAGTTGAAACTTTACCCAAACTCCCACAGCGACTACGTGATGCGGTAAGAATTCAAGCCCAGCCTGTCTGGTCCCAGTGCTGGGTGATCTCGCCACCACCCTGGCACTGAGGGCATCTCTGGACGGCCCTTCCGTGGGGACCGGGGCCCTGGGCACTCGAGAGCCCTGGCACAAAGGGCCACACACACTCAAGCCTGAAGGTTCTGTGTCCCTTTAAGAACGCGCTGGTGCTCAGCCTCGTTGCTAGGCTAGCTGCGTTTCTAGGGAAGCTAATTAGAGCATATCTCCGTTCTGCACATCTCAGGGTGGGTGTTCATTTCTCTTCTCTCCCAAAGCGGGAAGTGTTGCCAGAGCCTGGTGTTAAATAAAAAGGACAATTTGGGGCTCCTAGGTGAGTCGTTGCTGTATTTATTAAACACTTCGCACATATTCCTAGCTGTGCGAAGGGAACGCGCAAGAAATTCTTCCTCTACGGGCCGGATCTGATTCTCAGGACCAAGCAATTTCATGAACGTGACCCCGTGTACCTTCCTCAGGGCTGAATATTGTACCCATTTCTCAGATGAGGGAAACTGAGGAACGGCTGACTGGACTCTTATACCTGGGGTTCCATAACTAAAAATTAGAGCCGTGTGTATAACTCAGGCTTCCTGACTCCCAAAGGGTCAGTGTCTGGGGCACATTTGTGATGCCCGTGACCCCTTGTGGACCCTCTGTGAATTGTCAGAATAGCTCAGAGAAGCTTCCTTGAGAAGCATTTTCCTAATTTTCTTTTATAGGCTCCCCTCAGCTGTTTCCCAAGTGGATTTTATTGTGGTTTTGCTTCCCCTAGACCTTTGTCCTGGTGTCAATGGCCTTTGTTTCCCATTAGCCTCTCAGAACCCATACATCGCTGATCGTGCATATTTTACAAACCCCACGAAAACCTACGGTTGCCGTGAAGATCCAGAAAGAAAACAGAGGAACTGGGGTTTGCCCCATGCCTTAATTGCATTAAGAAAACAAGTGCCGTCACTTTTGTGTGTACATTCGGGATTTTTTTCTCCTGGGTTAATTCTAGGGTAGTTAACATGAATAAAAATGTCTCTGCTGGGCTCTGGCAGAGTTCTGGAACTGACTTATCTTGATCAAGCTTGTCTCTTCTGTAGTTTCTTTTAAAAATGTCTTTTTGAGATGAGTTGGCAGCCATCCTGGTCTATTTCCCGTTCGTCTGGCGGAAGGCGAGTAGAACATGTGTCTTCCCCTCTCGCACTGGGTACTAGGTAGTATGTTTGCAAAAAGAGATCACATCTCTTCCTTCTCTGATGGATGTTAGGCCAGTTGGAGTCAGAGGCCCGGGGTCCTTTCCCTTCTGCTTCCCATCTTCCCTTGCAAATGCCGTCCTTTACACCCTGGCACCTGTTGTGATGCCTTTACTCCTTAGTTTCTTCTTATTTCTCTGCAAAACACTCCATATCCTGAGACATGTGTCTATAAACATTGACTGCCCGATGATTGCTTTCTGGACTCAGAAAGCAATTTGTACAACGTTTGCATTTCCAGTATAGAAACTGACCATCTCTGCTTCTTAGGAAAGGTGAAGGACTTGCTTTAATTGAGCACTTACTGTAATCCAGACCCGTGCATCTGTCCCTCATTGTGAACCTGTGCTTTCTTTTATCCTAGTTTTCCAGGCCTGGGGGAAGGCCTGTTGCCCAAGTCACTTTGCCAAGTGAGTGATAAACCAAGATTTAAACTGGGCCTGTCTGACCTGAGATCCTGACACCTCACCACAATTCAGAGGCTCTCTGTGGGGTTAAGTGCAGCTCTTGCTCTCTTGGCTAAAATCTTCCAACTGTTTCCTAATCCCTTTTTGTTTGTCCTAATTGGAAAAAGCACTGGGCAGGCTGCATGGGATTTCTCCAGTCTGGGAGAAGACTGTCGGTATTCTGTTCCCAGTGGTTGAGCTTAAGCAGAGCGTGATTTATCTTCCCCCAGAGCTGTCATGCTTGGGTCCATGGGAGCCAAGCCCGCTCACCAAGACCACAGAAGCCACATGGTGTTGCTAAGCTGTGGGCACCTGAATGCAGGGAACCAGCCAGGATAATGATCACAGTAATAACGACGGATGTTTATTGAATGTGTATGCTCCAGGCACTGATCAAAATGCTTTATGTGAATTAAGTCATTTAATCCTTGCAAGATCACGATCATTACATTATTATCCCCATTTGGCAGATGAGAAAACTGAGGCCCATTGATTTTGTTACTACTCATCCCTGGCTAACATAGAGCTATTTTATTATTTATCTGTTTCTCCCTCTAGAAGGTAAACTTCATCAAGGCAGGGTGGTTTTCTTGTTTTGTTTTGGGTTTTTAAAAAAATTTTTGATTTGTTCACTTTTGTAACCCCAATTTCCTAGAAAAATACTTAATACGTAGTAGGTGCTTCATAAATAGTATGGGACGAATGAAGTCTGGTAGACTAGAGACAGGACAGAAGCCACCCATGGGTTGAGTTGGGACTGTTCACTAGAACCTCCATGTTTTTATTTGCTCACTGGCCGTTTGGTTTAACTGGTTTAACTGTCTGGCGGCATCTGGAGGAGGCAAGGTAGATGCTTCCTCATGGCTGCCTCTGTTGGGAAAACTGTGACTTTCCAGGCACTGGCTGGGGCTAGATACTGTGCCTGCCACTCAGCGGGCAAACTGTCTGTATGAATGAACAAACAATTCCCATGGCGGGCAATTCCGTGGAGTGGAAATTTACCAGGAGCCCCGATACTAGATGGCCCCTCCCGGGAGGAATGTGGTGACTTACCCCTGCGCCCTCTCCACCAGCCATGGTGCCGGCTCTCCAGGAGCTTTCGGTCCAAATAGGCGTGCCACCCAGTGATGGTTAATTCCGTGTAAGTAACTATGCGAAGCAGACAGGAGGTTACCACCGAGGCAAGAAGTGAAAATGTAGAGCGAGACGCTGTTATCCTTGCAAAACAACAGCAGCAACAACAGCACAAAAAACCCCAAAAACCCTTTTTTGAGGAAAGTTTCCAGTCTTCTCTCCCCCTCCCCCACTTTCTTCCCAGTCGCCTCTGTTCCTCCGTTTATCAAATGTGGGCCAAGTTGTCACGCTTTCTGACGCAAGTTTTCCTAACAGATAGCTCCCTCTCTTCTTCCTTCATTTAGATCCTACGGATTTTCTTACCAGACAGTTGATTTTGTTTGAACGATTAGCAGAAACTCCTCAAACACCAGTAAAAACTCACCAAACAAAACTGAATGAGCTCACCGAACGCCTATATTGACATTAACATTTGCAAGATTCTTTTAAACGGCAAAACAGGCTGTGTTTAGATGATATGTGTAATTGGGAAGGGCTCGTTTCCTCACGTGGATGAATGCCTTCTAGAGTGATTCCCCCCAAGGATTAATGAGAAGACTCCTGGAAACACAGAAGCCCAATTCGAACAGTTCACTGAGGTGGTTCTCCTAGGATCGAAATCCCACCTGTGGGGGAGGTTGGGGCAACAGTTGTCTCTCTCCTCTCACCCATTCCCTCCACACATCCATGAACACAGCCCATCCTTCCAAGACAGATGTCTTTAACATGTGCTCGTAAGATATTTAATCGGTAGCACAGATGAGCAGAGGGATTCCGACTGGTGTAGCTGGGCACATTTCCTCTGACGAGTGGATTTAGAATGAAAACCCTTTATAAAGCGTGGGAGCTAGTGAGGCGATGGCCTTTCCTCCCAGTTTTTCATCCTGCCTATCTGTGGGGTGAGGTTTGCTTTGAGAGCTTATGGCCTAACACGCAGTGGGCGAATCGATGTCATGATACAATGATGTTTGCTTCTAGGAAGAATTTACCAACAAGCAAAATGAGGACGAGAACGAGAACATATTCATCTCCATATGTGACCTTGATGATCTTACCCTTCTGGGGGGACACTGTAGAACTCATCATTATAGCTGTAATTTGATCGTCATGATAATTTGTGTATGCGTGCCCTTTGCCTTTTAAAAGCTCGTTTGCATGTATGGAATTAATTAGTACTGACTAGCAGAAGGCCAGGAGAAACTAGATGCTCACTTCCACGCTTACTGTTTCAAAATGACTTATTTTATTTAACATGATTTAAAATCTGCATTGGATGCTTGAAAAATACCGTCCACCCCCAAATAGGTCATTAACAGCTGCTACGTTTCAGATGTCTTGGTATAACTGGAATGACGTCTCATTGATCATTGTTGCCTGTTGTTCTAATAATACTGGGTAGTGTATCACTGTGTGTCTGTCTTGGCCCAAAGAGCACAGTTATATTAGCCCAAAGAGATCCCAGTGCCCTGTTGGTTAGAACTGACAGTTCTGATCTTCCTGTACCTGAACCCACAGCTCATGCTGTAAGATGGCTACAGGGCCAAGTGGGGAAACCCACAAGCCCGTTGCCCTCAGTGGCTTGTGTGTTGGGTAATGCCAGTTGCTCCTAAAGCCCTGGATGATGGCATGAAGACTTGGTGGGAGTGTGTGCTGTGACTGTGTTATTCCCCGCCTGCTTTGGATCTTTGACTGGTGGGTTCATAGCTACTGGCAAGAGAAAGACTAGACCATGCATGTGTTTCGTCCTCTGCAAGCCCCCCCCGCCCCAGTAAACTGGAGTGTATCACCCAGGATCTAGTCATTGTAAGCATAACTCAGACTGGCTTAAGCAGAAAAGAGAAAGTTATTGGCTCACGTAAGCAGAAGTCTCTGGAAAGACTGAGCCAGTGTCAGGGGCTCACTGGCATCTTCAAGGCTTGGTTTCTCTTCAGTTATCAGACCCGCCCTGCTCCATGCCTGCTTCACCTTCCAGCAGGTTCTCCACAGTGAGGAGCCCTCATGGTGACATCCTTACAGACAGCAACCCCAGCAGAAAGAGGGCTTCCAACAAGACCCAGATTGAAGGCTCAGTGATTCGACTTGGCTTGTGAGTCCGTGTTGGAAGAATCACTGAGCCTGGGGGAGCGGGATACCCTGACTGGCCGGACTTGGGCTACATGCCCATTTCTGAGATCTAGAGAGGGAGGAGCCAGTCTCCTGGGCCAAACTGATGGAAAAAAATTAGGGAGGGGTTAGGGTTATCAAAGGAAGAAGGAATGGTTGCCGGGCATGGAAGAGAGTACGTAGATGGGTTCACCTAACTGTCTTACCCCTACGCTTCTGTATATATACACCTCAGCCAAGGTTCCCTCTCCTTCACCATGACCACCTCAGCTTCCCCCAGCAGGACCTCCACCAGCCAGTGGGTGAGGCCAAGGATGATGTGTCCATCACTCGGTAGTCGAGAAGTGTTCAGAGCTCTTCACCTGAGTGGATTCCTGAGCAGGCGAATGTGGCCTCCTCACGGGTTGACCCCAGGGTGCCAGGTTGCCCTACTCCTGACTAGCAGGTGTTTTCCAGAGTTTTCTAGCACCACTGTTTCCCTGCCGCCGTGAGATCTCGTCCTCAGATTATTCTAACGCGGTGGGGACAAAGGCAAAGAGTGTTTTGTTTCAAAGCTGACGTCAACGCTCATCCCTTGCTCTATGGGATTCTCACCAGCTTGGGCTGGAGCTCCTTGAAATGTCTTAGGCTAGATAGTCCCTCTCTTGCTTCCCGACCTGTAGGACACAGCCTGTTTTTGCCCTCGGTGGGGCTGAACAGAAAGTATCATTTCTCCATAAAATGGTTGAGGAGCCCAGCATCACTCTTGCTGCAAAATTAAATGTGTCAAACTGCTTCGTGCCATTAGGCGGCAGAGTGTGGCCACGCGTCCCATTCCTTAGGACGATCCAGGAGAGGCAAGATAATTCACGTTGGTGTGCCCGTCCTTCCTTAGATTTAATGAATTGAGCCAGCAGGACCATTCAAAATCTGATTTCCAGGAGAGTTTTTCCTCTCTGGGTACACGTGATTTTGCAGTATCTGGATAGAAAGTTAAAAAATGTAGATCATTCATCGGAATTCTGAAACAGTAGGATACTTCTTTAGAATACCAGTGCCGGGCATTGCTTGTCCCTTTTCCTTCAGGAGTCCGAGACCCCTGAGAACCTGAGGGAGAAACCTGTAGTTTCCATAGTCTCTAAATCACGAATCAGCCTCCGGCAGCCGCTCTGAGAAAAGGATGCTAATCGCATCCTTTCTTTTAATGAAGCAATGCAGTGACTTTTGCCATTTGAACTCGCTTTTGTCAGCCAAGTTGCTCACCATCTTTTTTCTTTTTGTGTGCGCATGTCCCAGAGTAGGGTTTTCCACGTTTTGACCCTTGATCATTTCTTAGTTGGGCTGGGTTGGGTTGGGGGGCATCCCGTGCACTGTGGGATATTTAGCAGCGTCCTGGGTCTCTACTTGCTGGACACCAGTTCCTCCCCACCCTAGTTCTAAGAACCCCAGACGTCTCCAAACATCACCAAGTGTTCCCTGGGAGCTGCAGTCATCCCCAGCCGAGAACCACTGTCTCAGAGCCTTGCTGCTTGGGGGTCATACATCAGAAGCATCAGCGTCACCCGGGAGTACTTAGAAATGCAGACACTGGAACTCTGCTGCATATCCACTGGGTTCTAATCTGCATTTTAACCCAATTCCCAGGTGATTTGTATGCACGTACGAGTTTGAGGAGCTTGGTAGTTCAGTGGCTTCAAATAGTAGTTCTCAAACTCGGGTGTATGTCAGAATCACCCTGACAGCTGATGAAGGGCACAAGTGCCGGCCGCAGGGGAGAGTCTGGGTCTTTGTGGTTTTCCCCCAAGTTCCACAGGTGATCTGATGTAGACCAAAATACGAGAATCACTGCTCTAAAGCATAAAATCAGAAAATAAACTACCTTCTGTACTGAGGTTAGGGCCTAAATGTTACTTAAAAAATTCTGGAAGGAAGGAAAATTTTAGATGCAGTAATCCTGTTCAAGGACCTAAAAAGGTGTCCTCGTGGTCAACATCTGGTCACATATCTGGCACGGAAGGTGACGAACCCTTCACATTCCCTGGGAAAAGCCACTTCGTTCCAAGAGCTGCATTCCAAGTAGGAGTTCGAAAGTGTTTGCAATTATGAAATGCAAACTGGAAATGGTTTTCTCCGGGGTCGATATGCTCAAGAGGAAATGGGTTGTGAACAAACATGCTCTTTTGGGGGGGGGGGCGAAGGCTCCTCGGTGCAAGGCGTCAGTCTTTCTGTGTTGAATTAGCATCGATGTCAGCCAGGCTTCCCAGTTTGCTCCTGGTGAGTGTGAGAGAGAATGGCAATTGATTTCGTATCTTGTTGAGTGATGGTGGGGGGTAGGATGGGACTGCAGAGTGAGTAGGATCCTTGGACTTGGGGTGTGTGTGTGTGTGTGTGTGTTGGGCGCATATTGTGTGAATGTCCTCCTTTTGAAGCCTGGTTCCAGCCAGTTCTTTCTACAGGACAAAAATTGACTTTTCTTTTTCTCCAGTTCATTAAATTCGGTCATGGTGTTTCTATCTGATCTGAGTGATTTAAAATCTTTTTCGATAACTTCACCTTTGCAAATCCACCATAAGCTTTGTATAAATGTTAGCCCGAAGGCCGCTATTATAAGAGAATTGGAAGGACGGAATGAGCAACAGCAATCTTGATTATTAAGAAGCCTTTGACCTATATAGACTACAGGTCTGAAAAGAGCAGAGTGCGTTATTATAGCACACTTTTGAAAAATTGAAAGCACAAAACCCAACAAACAAAACTGTGGATTTCATATGTCATGCAGTGCGGCATTTCTGTATTATTGTGTTTATATCTGAAGACCAAAGACCCTGAGTAGTCCTTATTAAAAATAAGAACACAGAGCCGTTCTCTTTCCATCTCCCAAGACTGTAGCATTTTCCAGTTTTATACTTTTCCCTTCCAAGTGACTTCAGTAGTTAATGGCAGTAATGTAATAAAGACTTCCAGATTTTCTTGAAAAAAGAGTTGGGCTCGTTTGGAGGAGAGATATTGATTTCTGGCTTATGCTTGACTTGGGTTTAAATTCCATTTCCACCATGAGGTATCCTGGTGACTTTTGAGCAGGTTCCTTAACTGAATTCCTATGAAGAGGTTTTATCAATATCGTCGTTCCGTTTTACCGATGAGGAAGTGTGCCTCTCTGGGCCTCAAATACCCTCGTCATCTGGGGTGACACAGCTAGAAAGTGACCCAGACAGGGTTCACACCCAAGTGGTCTGGTCCTGAGTTGGAGATCTTAACCCATAAGCAGAGCCATGTCTCTTGAGTGGATAACTGGCTGAAAGGTGTCTTGCCTGTGGGTTTCCTAAGACAGGATGCAAGAGGACATGTGCATGGAGGGAGAGTTAAGGACGGGTAAAGAGAAAAGGGTCTTCTTAATAGGCAATAGGGGGTAGAATTACATGGCCAGAAGCTGAACTCAAAGATCCTGAGAAGAGAAGATCCGGGCTTTCACTTGGGTAGGGATTGGAGCTGATCCTTATATGCACGGCTGATGCCTAAACCTCTCCCAATAAGATTTTCTTCTGAAGGACTCTGCGCAGAGTCTGAGAAATTAAGACAGAAACTGAAGCACAACGTTCAGATGTTACCAAACCCCAGCTTCTCAGACCACTGGGACCTTTGAATTGTCATGATAGCCAAGGGACACGATTGGCAGCTACAGGACAAGACAGGGATGCCATGATTCATGCACAGTGCAGGAGAATCCCACACAGTACAGTACTGTCCCACCCATATGAGGAGAGCGCCCCCTGAGAAATGTCAGAGGATATCCTGCTCCAGCGTGTCTCGTTAGAGATGGTCCAGGCAGACCAAGAGACGTGCTGTGCGGACAAGAGAGAAACTCCCAACCCATGACCCAGAAAAAGCCCAAGGCAGAAGGACGTTCACTGAAGTCTTGTTTATCAGTGGCAACAAATTGGAGGTAACCCAGACACCCAACAACATAGAACTAAATTATGATTAATCGTCTCAGTGGAAGCTCATGCAGACGTTTAGAGTGATGGCCACGAAGACTTTATAGCATCCTGGGAAATGTTGCTAACATAAAGCTCTTTCAAAATACTAAAATTATTTGAAAGATCCCAGGTATTCATGCAGAAAGGCTTAGAGGAAACAGAAAAACAAAACAGCAAATTTCCTTGGAGGCAGTTAAGATATTGATGATTTATTTCCTTTAAAAAATACTCTAGTTGGTATCATGTCTGTTTCATCATTTAGGAAAAAATAATCAAGGGTTATGTTCAGTCCTTCTCTGCATGACAGGGGAAGGGCAGAGAGTGGGCATCTTTCACAGACTGGAAGGGAAATACTGGAGGCCCATTCTGGAGCAGGTGCAGGGCTCAACATGAGCTAGATCCCAGTTCTGTCATAGCAGAACATGGAGTCAAAGTGTGGGGTAAACCCAGGGGAGGGAACAGTACCTTTGTACAAGAAAACTGGCTATTCAGAATTCAGGATCTCACTCCTGGCTGCACATTGGAATAAATTAGAGGGCACTAAAAACACGATAAAACACTAAAACACTAAACACTAAAAACACGGATACTTGGGCCCTATCCCTGACCAATTCGATAAATTGCTGGGATTGACAATGGGACATGAGTATTTTTAATACTGTCTCCGGCTAACTATCCTATACACCTGGTATTGAAGGCCAAGGCTCCAAAGAGGGAGGGAAGCACCTTAGAAAATGTCCCAAATGAGATTTTGGGTCCTTGGAATAACTCCCATGGCTTTCCACTACATTTCCCCTTCATTCCTTTTAGAATTCTAAGCAGAACAGGCCACTGGTCAGTGGGTCCATGGGGGGGAAAGAGATCTCTTGGATTTGAATTTGGAGATGGGGGGGGGTCAAAAAGATGACTGTCATCTGTCTCACGCAGCAGTCATCACTAGATTCTTCCTGCTTCTCTGGAGACTCTGGCTTCCATACTTCTCAACAGAAGAGCCCTGGGGAACTATCCCGTCCTGCTCAGGCCTGTCTAAAGAAGTTTTGGAAATTCCTTATCTTTCTGATTCCGTGTCTTTATGCTGACAGTAGATCCTCGCCTCACAGTGTGGTGAGTAGACCGGCAGTATCAGCATCGCCTAGAAGCAGAGATGCAGAATTCTGGACTCTACTGCAAACCTACTCCTTCAGGGCCTCCATTTTAACAAGATTTCAGGATTTTCTTATGCCCGTTAACGTTGGAGAAACATGGCTGTAGACCAGTGCTATCCAATAAAACCTCCTGCAGTGATGGGATGTTCTATATCCGCACTGTTGAGGATGGTGGACACATCGCCACATGTGGCCCCTGAGCACTTGAAACACGGCTGGTGTGACTAAGGAACTGAATTGGAAGTTTAATTGTAATTCTATTACATTTAAATAGCACAAAACACTTCTGGCTATCCTATGGGATAGCACTCGATTGTTCTAAAATTTGGCTCCATCTTACCTCTCCAGCGGACCATCTATGTTATCATATCTCGTCCTTCCCCTGCCACAAAAAAAGAAAAAGATAATCACCTGCTATCTAGGACAGACTCACCAATCGGGTGCAAAGAATACAGAGCTGTACTGTGGAGACGTGATCTCCATTTTCACTCCCCCAGCTGAGTTCCCCTTCAGCTTCTGCCGGCAAGATGGACCACAGTCACGAGCGTAAAATTTTGTTGCAAATTTGAAGCAAAGCAAATGTGTTCATAGGAAGAACGAGGATGTTTAAAGAGCTTTAGAAAATAAGAATGATAGTTCATTGAGCCTTCCCTGTGTCCCAGGCTAAGTTGTTTCTATGCATTGGTTCATTTAATCCTCACAACAAAAGGGTAGAGACTTATGTGGATTTGGTCCCTATTAATTCCCAAGTGTTCGGAATGGTAAGTCACGCATAGTAGATGTCCAAGTCAATATCTGTTGAATGGATGAACTATAATCCCCACTTTACAGATGACAAAACTGAGGCACAAAGCAGTTAAGTAGTTTGTCTGAGGCCACAGCGTGGCAGACAAGGATTTAAGCTCCTGTATGGTGGGTTCCTGACCCCATCCCAGCACTGTGCATGGATAGCCAGCCAGTTTTACTGCCTTAATGAATTGTGGTCCAGCCGCGGCTTCCTCTCGATTCGTCTATGCTACCTGACGCAGGGGCAGAGTTTGGACGTGAAGGGAAGGCCTGGATTTAAAATATTTCTTGAATGCCTGCCATTTTCCATACTCTGGGGAAGCAACAATGTGTGCTAGTGTTTCGTAACCTCTAATGAGCATGCAAATCTTCTTGGGAATCTTGTTAAAATGCAGATCCTGATTCAGTAGGCTGGAGAGAGGGTCCTGAGATCCTGCATTCCCGGCAGTCATCCTGGAGTTGCCACGCCACTGGCCCAAGACCTGCTGGTGCAGAGTGAGTGGCACAGCCCTGCTCTCACTCCCAGTGGTGGTGGGGCGGGCGGGGGTGGGGAGGGAATTTGCAGTGACATTGCAGAATGACAGTTGCTCTCATAGGATGCAGTAGGTTCTGTGGGGTGCTTGGAGGGACCAGCCTGGGGGAGGTGACATCTGAGCTGAACCTGCAACAGGCACAGGGCACGGGGCAGGTGAAGAGAGAGAGTAAGGGAAGAGTGTTCCAGGAAGAAGGAACAGCATGTGCAAAGAATGAGAGGCTCAAGCCAGCGTGGAACATCTGGGGATATGAAAACGGTCTTGACCTCCCGTGACGCTCGTGCTCTTCCCAGGGCAAATTCCTTATCTAAAGGACAGCATGTTGGGTTTCAAGCCCTGCCTTTTCTTGGCTGCAGGCTGGAGCCAGGTCACCTGCAGATAAACAGCTTCCTCTGAATCCCATGCTCAAAGCGCCGCTTGATTCTAGTTGATATTTCTGATTACCCGTCTGATGTTTGGAATCCTCTGCCCACTGCTCCTCATGCCCACAGCCCCATGCGAGGCGCTGGCGTCCCCTGGAAGCCTAATGAGGCAGTTGCCCTGGAAACCGGGTGACATCCCTCTAGCTGATCCGAATGCCATAGCTCCCTAAACCCTGTGCCTGTTTCTCTCTGTTTGGTAAATTAATAACATTTAAATTAAACATATTAGTTTATTTCATGTCAGTTAATTTGTATGTTAAGCTGTAAGCCAGTGTCCCCCTCCCCTCCCCCAACACCCATTAATTAACTGCAGCCAAATTGGGCGCACATCAGAGGAGGTTGCTGTAGCTTCCAGCAAACTACAATTACAATACTCTGCTCCTACGTAGAAAGTAATCAGTGTCAAAATAATTGGTTTTCACAAGTCTACCATCGGCCGTCTTGTCAGATAGTTAGCTTATAATTATAACCATTTGGATATTTTAAAAGAAAACACACAGCCAAAATATTGGAAGGACAGGAGGTAGCTGCTGATACAATGACTCGTGTTGACTATTCGCAAACCTCCCCTTTTCTCAGTCCTTTTTTGTTTGTTTGTTTTCAACACCCAAACCTTGTCCCTCTAAGGCTGGTGATGACCCCCCCGTGAGTCTGCCGTGCTAGCTTCCTGAACTGCGCTTCCCCGGGGGGTGAGTCCCGGGAAAGAGTGGGACATGCCATTGGGTTCATCCGGCTTCACATGAGCCAGGTTTTGCCTTTATTTTCTGTCTTTGTAGAGATGGTGGAAAAACCAGTTCCTCCAAATGAGATTATGTTCCTGGAATCTGCCACTCGCTGGAGGGGGCAGATGCCGCCAAGCTTAGTGTGAGCCTGGCTAATCTTATTGGAACAGCCTGTGTCTCCTCAAACTCGCCTGCACAGCTTTTAGCGTGTTCTGGCCTCTTTCTCCAAGCTTTGGGGCACCGCTCTTTATTGATGGTAAAAACTGTTTTCTGGGAAACTGCGTGCAGGTGAATGCCGCCGTCATTCCCAGCAGCTCGTTTCTTCCGTCTGGCAGGAATGGAGTTGCGGGAAGGTTGATGGGCTTGCCTAGACTTCTACAAATGATCCAGCATGACACTTTGCAAATCGGGTGTGCCAGAGAGCCGCTGCTGTTGCAGCCTAAGATGTGATGCATTGCGTCCTGGGTGGATCCTGGAACTCAGATTTGTCTGCCGTCTGTCACCTCCCCGAGCACCTCCAGCCAGCTGGCGGGATAGTAAGCAAGTGCCTTCTTGCGCTTGCCTGCCTCCGTGTCACACTCTGGGACTTGAGAAGTGAGCAAGGGAGGTTTGCCCAAAGCCCACCTACCTTAGAGCTGAGACACGACCCCCTTCTTTATCGCTGGGATTTTTTTTTTTTTTAAATCAAACATCTATACGGGTTTATCGTTTCTGCTATTGATTTGTGGAGACCCCTTTTGACTTTCTACATTCATTAACGACATTTATTTTCCAAAGTCAAATATCTCCTCTGTAAAAACAAGCTTCTTATTTGCAGTTTCCAAAGAGTTGTCTTGGGATATGTAAACAAGAAGCTGGCAACGTGTGTGTGCGTGTGCGCATGTGCGCGCGCACACACACACGGACACGCACACGCATGCACACACCTCAATCTGCTCATTTTCCTCAAGTTACAGCCACTTCTCCTCCAGCTTGGGCAGATGGGTGTTCATCAGCAGGATAGAGTGGCAGGGAACGAGGGCACCTCGAGTTACTAAAGATTTAAGGACATGGGGCTAGAAAAATGACTTTGCAGGTTTCGCAAGTAAAAGGGGAGCGACCTGCTTCATGTATGCAGGAGAATTGAATTTACCGTCTCCTCTCAACCATGAACTATGCCTCTTGACCCAGCAGCTGCCGCACTCTGGGTATTTAATAAATATTTATCGTAAGGTCCTGAATTTCTTTTTTTTTTTTTTTAAGATTTTATTTATTTATTCGACAGAGAGAGATCACAAGTAGGCAGAGAGGCAGGCAGAGAGAGAGAGGAGGAAGCAGGCTCCTCACCAAGGAGAGAGCCCGATGTGGGGCTCAATCCCAGGACCCTGGGACCATGACCTGAGCCGAAGGCAGAGGCTTTAACCTACGGAGCCACCCAGGCGCCCCGGTCCTGAATTTCTTTATGTCTTTGCACCAGCCTCTAATCTGTTCTGTGCCTGCCATTTCTCCTGACTTAAAAATGATGTAATACCTTTCTTCTTCCAAGATGAACCAAGAATTGGTTGAAAAGTCATCGTAGGACTCCCACGTGCCACCTGCGTGCTCACTTGTAGCATTTATAATTGGACCCAGGACTAGCATCTGCTTCTAACCGGGTCGCGATTAACAGGCATTCATTTCATAGGGACAGGTTTGGAGGCGCGCGAAGAGGTGTATGTCCGAATGCCTTGTGTGAATCCGTAAGTCGACTTCGGTAGGATCTTAGGTTAATGTAATTATATGCAAAAAAAAAAAAAAAAAAAAAATGGATCAGTAACACAGGCAGGGTTCTCAAAACAAATAGTTCCTGTGTCCTTCCTCGTCGTGAGGATGAGCTAATTCCTACAGAGTGGCCAGCTGTGGCCAGATGAAGGATGCTCCGTGAGGATTCTGCAGATGACCAGTACTGACAAAATTCACGGCCCCATGTACACAGAGAGAATGGTTCTCTTCGTTCCAGAACTGCTGGGGAAGCTGGCTGCTTTGGTCTTGTCTAATTTTCAAGGAAATGAGAAGATGCATTTTAGGACATGCACCGTTCCCGCCTGTGAATAACAGGCAGAAACCGTCCTTTCAGTTCCACTGCCCGCTAGATCTTTGCCATAGGATTCGAAAATAATGGAGTTAGGTTGTCATAGCAACACCTCCCGTGCCTTAGCTTTGATACTGTGGCTGATTTCTTGACGCTACTTTTTTTTTTTTTTTTGAATGCTACTTTTATTTTAAGAATTGCCGAAAGTTTCTTGAAACTCTGCTTCAAGGGCACGAGGACTGTTGGCTTTAGATGTCAGGGGAAGAAGCTGGTATGTGGCTTACCCTCCTTCCCGAGCCTTTTCCACACAGTGGAATTCTTGAGAGAAAAATCTAAAGAAACTTGAATCTTCTTGTTTAACAAAACCGCCGTCATGCACCTAACGTCTGTCTGAACTTCTAGGCCAAACTTTTTTTTTCCCCCAAACAAAACCCTCTCCCGATTTGGGAATGCGTGCGTTTTATCTGCTGGCTCGTGATTGTTAGGGATCACGGGTACCTTTTATTTCCTGGGCCTGCCCACCTGCTGCTCCTTCTAGGATCCCCCTCTAAGAAAACGGTCTCTCCCCGCCCCCCCCCCCCCCCCCCCCCCCCCGTCTACCTGGGTCTTCTTAGACTCTTCCCCTCTAATCCGTCTCAGGGATCGCCAAGCCCTGCCATTTCTTAGAACCATAAGCTGTATGTGCTGAGTGCTTTGTCGGGTGTCAGACACCATTCTGACTGCGTTACGTGCATTAACAAACTTAACCTTGACATCAGCTCTGTGAGGTCGGTCACATTCCTTATTGTCCTCAGTATGTAAATGAGAATACGGTGGCATAGGAAAGTCCACTTGCTGGCTCAAGGTCATGTAGAACGGAGACGGCAGGGTCAGGGTTCAAGCCCAGAGCCTGTACTCTTAACCTCCGCACCTGCAGTTCCCCCATCCTGCACTCTCCACGCCTGTAGAGCCCACCAGCCTCTGCCCGGCCCCGGCCCCAGTACCGTGGCTCAGATCCCACTGGGCTAAGCTGACATCATTACCACGACCCCCTGAACTTGGCCGTCTCTCCCAGCCTGGCCTGTTTCCAGTCTGTTCTGCATGCAGCCACCGGAGTGATCGTGTGAATTGCCATTGTAGTTACACCCCACGCCATCCTGGCTCAACCCCCTGGATGGCCCCTCGGAGCCTTCCAGGTGTGGCTCTAACCCCTGGACGCGTGACCTCTGTGTGTTCTGGTGCCTGACTGAAATGGTAGTGAAATTGTGCACAGTCTGGTTGACGATGAGGGCCGAAAGGTACTGAGCCCATGCCGTGTGCCTGATGTGTTATGGGGGTGGGGAGGGGGGCATCTCACAGGACCCTCCTAGTAACTCCCATGGAACTGGTGAGGCTTCAGACGGGGCACCGGAACCCCAGCCCACACAGCCCTTCAGCCACCTCATTCTGTTTCCAGTGCCTTCTGCACCCAAGGTGTCCTGAGCCGCGTGCCGTCACCCCGAGACCCGTGTGTTTTCTCACGTCCATACTGCCATTCTGAGCCTCCCCATGCCTAGCACTGTGCCTGGCACACAGAGATGTTTGTTGAATGAATGGCAGAGCGTCACAGAAGATGCCATATTGGTCAGAATCTGCTGCTGCCATCAGGCATCAGAAGGGAAACAAAGGCGTAAGACAGAGCCAAATGAGGAACCAGGGATGGGGGTGATTGGGGGGGATGAGGGACACCAGGGGTGGCCAAGGACTGCGCTGCAGAACCACAGGTGGGCGACTGGTTCTGCCTCCAGCCTGAGAGCTGATGGAGATGGACAGCGAGGTGACCCAGGGGGGTTCCGGAGTCAAAGTGGGAGGCTCCGAATGCCACAGACCTCGGGGAGGGGCTGTTGTGAAGGTTCCAGAGGCAGTAAAGCAGCTTTGTGGATACCGCAGATTCGAGGCCTTCCCACCTACTAGCGGAGCTCAGACATCTCCCCCCGCGTAGCACAATTATCCGGGTAGACACAGAACAAGGCATAAGATCTGGTTTGGGACAGACCTGCCCAAGAGCTTGTGATTTTCTTTTGTAAGCTCTGGAGAGCCCCTGGAAGGTAGTTGAAAGGACTCAAGTTCTCCCCAGCCTACCGGTGGAGTTTAGGTTCATATCTAATTCCAGCAGCTGTTGCACAACTTCTAGAAGCTCATGTCAAGCAAAGCAGGTAAAATTGAAACTGAAATCCTCTGCTAGCAAAATCGGTCTCTTTTCTTCTTCCCTCCTGCAACGCATGCAAAGGAGACTCGGAATCTGTACAGGGAAGCGTACCTAGGAAGCAGCGAGCGGATCTCTATTAACCCAGCCTGCACGTCACTGGCGCTGGAACCGCGGTCGTGCACTTGCATCCAGGCCAAGTGGGACAGTCCGGGGGAACGTGCGTGGAAAAAACCCGCTCTGGAGTAACGTTGGGCCCAGCAAGACCGTGTTTCAGTTGTGTGTCTGTGATGGCTGAACTGAGTTATTAGCCACACTAAGAATGTCATCTAAATGCAAATCTCTTCCATGACTAGTCCATAAACGCTCCTTTTTACCGTGATTTTTCGAACAACCTGTATCAGGCGGCTCTACCTAATGGTGAAGCTAGTCCCGGGCCCACAGCGCAAAAGGAAAAGCACACGTACGTGATCACGAGCCAGTTTCAGTGCACTAGAAGGCATGTTGGTATTTCCTTTTAGCTAGTAATTTTTTTTTCTGTGCCTCTGCAAAAGCTTTCCAAGGGCCCCCAGCAGACGGTATCCAGCGTAGCTGCCGACCACAAGAGAATGTGTGCTGAGGACCGAATTGGTTAATTCTAATATTGCATCATTAAGGGAAGCGATTACTTTTTTCCACAGAGCCAAATTGGATTAATTATATGCATGCGGAGTAAACGTAATAAATGGCATAATTCAGAGGTGCCGAGCTGGGTCATGCACAATTTGGTTCTTTGTTTTTCAACTGAACAAGGCGTTTGCCATTTACACTCTGAATTAAATGTGCTGGGTTTGAAAACTCCAGTGGCCATTAACGTGAGTCTGTGGGCTTCGATCCATTCCCCCCCACCCCGCCTCCCCGGATTTTATGCATAATGCTACGGATGACCTTCAGAGGATTGAAAGCACAGCCGGAAGAGAGAGTTCACAGTTCACGGGGGGGGGGGGGGGGGTGTTTAGTGCCTGGTCAGAATGCGGAGCGCCGTCAATCCGATGATTCCTTGATTACCAGTGTGCTCTGTGTAGTTCAGGGGTGAGGCCAGGCTTGCTGTCCTTTCTTCACCCGGTAAGGACTGGTGGGAAGCATGAAGCCCCACAGACAGGGTTGGCCTTGCAGTGACATCCCCCTGGTACTTACTGGGCAGGTGACAGTGATGGGGAAGGCTCTGTGCCCTCAGCACCGCACGGTGGTGGTGGGGGGCACAACAAGGGTCTCATCAGGTAAAAGAGAACAGAGAGGTGCGGTCTTTTTTTTTTTTTTTTTTTAATTTATTATTTTAGAGAGTGCGAATGTGCGGGATGGGGCAGAGGGGAGAGGGAGACAGGGAGTCGCCAGCAGCCTGCACGCCCAGCGCAGAGCCCGACTCGAGGCTCCATCCCAGGACCCGGGGATCCTGAGCTGAGCCGAAACCAAGAATTGGATGCTTAACCAACTGAGTCAGGCAGGTGCCCCAAGAGGTGCAATCTTAATTTTCTTCCTGCTTTGTTCCCCAGGCTGAGTCTTGACAAAGCAGCGAAGACTGTCCTGGCATGACCCCTCCCACCCAACACACACCTTCTTTTGCTCCTTCTACAGGGACAGGAAGAGGCGTAACTACACGGTTGTTTTGGTCTGTCCAAGAGGTCCTAGTCTGATGGAGGGCAGATAGGCAGGCGGCAGTTTCCACTACCGTGTGATGGTTGTTGCTGGAGGAGTCTGTGCTTACCACGGCGGAACTGTGTCGTGATGGACAAAAATTTGCCGGTTGACAGTATTTGAGGATATACAGTTGCTTATCGCCGAAGGCTGTGGTTTCATAGGCAGGAAGTAACACAGAGTGCTCCCCGGTGGAGGGAGGGCTCCCCAGGTCCCCCTATTACGCCCCCCATACCCCTGGGGGCTTACAGCTGAAGACCACTCACCTGCCCCGAAGCAATTCTTTGCTCAGTTAGGAGAAATTAGTGATTTGTTATTCTCAAGGGGACTTTTGGACTCTCTTATCTACTGCCCATCCTCCCAGCTCAAGTTTCTAGGTGTGCGTCTGTGCCCTCAACAGATGCAAGTATCTTCTGGAAAATAGATCCCCAATATATTTTCTGTGAGATGGAGGGAAACCGTTGTTAAGAAACCTCCCTCAGCGGACACAGCATCCGGCCTGCGTCAGGTCCACTTTGGCCGGAGGTAAATACAGAGCTCTTGGGAAATGCTCCTCTGAGAGAGTCTGGGAGGGCTTCATAGAGGAGGTGTCATTCGAGCTGGGTTTTGACATGTGAAGAGATGTTTTCTGGGAAAACTTTGGAAGGAATGAGCATTCCCGGCGAGGGAACCAGCATGTGCAGAGGAGGAGAGGAGACATGAAAACTTGCCTTTGGGACGAGGTGATTTGTCATGTGCTGGAGAAGAAGCTGAGCTGGCCTGGGGAGGGGGGTGAGGCGGGCGGGGTTTGTGTCCCATCTTGGGTGGCCTTAGGTCCAAGCATGTGGGGACTTAAGCAATTTGGGGAGGGAGGAAAGAAACTGGGATGGGCAAGATCTTTGCTGGAAAGAACCAGCTCAGCTCCAGAGGCCAATGCAGGTGTGGGCGCGGGCTCAGTGTGACCCAGGCCGCGCCCCTGTGAGGGCAGCTTCTGCACGTCTGGGCAGGCGGGTGGAATGTGCCATTCTGTGTATGGGCAGTTTCCCTTCCACGCAGTCGCCTACAATCTTAATGTTGGACGATTTGGGGCAAAATTACACGTGTTGCGGAAAATTTAGAAAATGTAGTAAATAAATGTTTGAATCACCCATCATCCCATCCTCCCCAGGTAACTACTCGTAACCTCTTGGGGTTTACTGTTTGTACACATGTTTTCTGAACAAAAATAGGATCACACGGTGTGGATTATTTATAGCCTGCTGCCGTGTGCGCCAGTTTTAGCAGTGGCCTGGGGCCCCTGGGTAGGACACACCATCATGTATTCCTCTAGCTGCTGTTAGCATTCGGTTGGTACAGCCTGCAGTGGGCTTGCGTCTTCTGAGTCTCCACGGCCAGCCAGGGCCATCCTCCCTGGTGTAGAAACCACGTTTGGGAGGCTTTCACGTGACACCGGGACAGCTCTGCGCCAAGCCTTGTCTGAAGCTGTTCCTCCTTGCTGTCGGCTCCGTCCCGACTCCCCTTGTGGGTCCGTGGAGATCTGGGGCCCAAGTTCTGAACCCCGAGTCCTGGGAGACACAGCTCCTGCAACAGTAGCCGTAGCTTTTCTAGTGGGGACACGGAATCGTTGATTTAGCAGGGTCGTGTCCCCCCTCTCCCACCCCTACCCCGCCAGCGGCTTCTAAGCTCCGCAGCACGGAGGCGGCTGGCAGCTGGAGATTTGGCCTGGTGCCAGCCTGGCCCCGAGAAGCTGCCCCCGTCGTGGAGCAATGAGGTTCAACGAAGCCCCTTCGGTCTACGCCGTGCTGCTCGAGCTGGTTTTTCCATTTGTGTCCATGCTCTGCAGACCTTGGCTGAGCGAAATAGTGTTTCTGCTCCAGTGAGTTTGATTGGGCTGCTCTCTGACGGGCCCGGGTCTGATGGAAAGCTCCAGGATTGGGGTGTGTGTGTGTCCAGAGGCTTTGGGATCCAAGACAAGAGACTGAGCGCCTGGACGACCGGCTTCAGAATCTGCTTGAGGCCACGTGAGCCACAGAGAGAAGCCTGCCGAGGGAGGTCCTACCCTGGTATGACCCTGGGTGGGGGGGATGTAGAACAATTCTGTCCCTCTGTCATTTGCGTAACCTCCATCCATCTTTCCGTCCACCTGTCCGTCCATCCACCCACCCACTTACTCACTTGTTAAAATATTCGTTGAACATCTCTGCCAGGTACTGTTTTAGGCATTTAGAGACACTGAGTGAACAAAAGTGACAAAAATCCCCGCCCTCCCCGAGCTTACATCCTGGGGTGGGAGATGGGAGATAGTGCCTGAGCACACCAAGTCAACGTTTCTTTGTATTTAGCAGTCCCTAAGGGTTATGTGGGAAAGCAGAGCAGGGGACGGGAATCTGGAGTACGGAGTGCGGCTGGGGAGAAGTGCAGTTGTGATGCTAACGGGGGCTGGGCGATGGCAGGGGCGGGGGTGGTGGTGGCGAGAGCCCAGTGAAGATTCTCTCCTTGACCAAACTCAGGTCAAGCTCTTTTGAGAGCTGGGCTTCGACTTCGGGATTTCTGTGTTCATCTCTATATTGTCCGCTTTTACCAAGAATCCTGCTAAGTCAGTGTGGCCGGAATCCCCCATGATTCTGGTAGGTCTGTTTAGCCCGAATTCCCCCTTAACCCTGATGGTTCTGCTTAATTTCCAGCCCCTGCCGACGCCCACCCACCCTGCTCCTTGGCTCCGAATTCCCACTTTCCCTTGTTATATTTGGACTTGAGCACCCTCTTCTCCCCTGCTGTAGGACCCCGCTGTGCTGATCCCTGTACCAGTCATGAGAGCCCCCTCGAGTAAAGTTTTCCTTACCATGACCTTTAGAGAGTGTCATTGCATCGTTTTTTAAACGTAGCTGTTACTAATGAGTTGCATGAGAGAGTTAGTCATGTGGACATCCGGAGGAAGGTTTCAGGCAAAGGGAGCAGCCAGAGCAGGGGACCTAAGCAGAAGCCTCCCGTGTGTGTAGGAACAGTGCCTGGGACAGACAGCCTTAGCAGAGTGAGCTTAAGGGAGAGCGAGAGGGATGTGGCCTGAGCAAAAGGCTTCGGCTTCTCTGTATGTCTTCATATAGGGGTACACTCTCAGTGTCCTTCTGACTGTTGCCAGCAGGTTTGGCGCAGCAAAGGACAGCAGTTGGGTCATGGAAGGGAGATGGCGGAGAGTTAAATGCCCACCCTAGACACCGACACCTTCTTTCCTGGGCTCTACCGGAAAGAATCCTGGGGTGCCGGGTCCCCGTAGACCTTCCCTAGGTCGTAACTGTGATGGAGCTGCATGGGCCCAGGAGGCCTCTTGGGAAGAAATGCCGGATGCAGCATCGGACCGGAAACGAGACGAATAGATCTGGGTTCACATCCCAACTTCTCCACTTTTATTTGTGAATTACTTAACCTGTCCAAGCCCCAGTTTTACCCCCCGCCAAAGTGGGGATGGCAACGATAGTTGTTGGAATGCAGTGCATCTGTTGGAGGGAAACGAACGTGCTGCCTTCAGACAAGCCCCTCAGTGGCAGAACCAAGGGTAGAGCTCAATCTGCCCCCCTCCGTGTTCCTCTGTGCCTTCCCGCCTCTCCTGGGCTCCCCAGACTTACAGGGAAGACTAAGGGAAGCTCATAAAGTATTCGAAAGGGGCTGGCAGATGGTCAAGTGCTGTATAATGTATGTTGTCATTGTTATTACAGATGAGACTTGGGGTTCATGTCTGAGATGACCCTGGCCTCTAGTGCCTCAAGATTGTCCACATCAGTCGGCAGTGGCCTTTGAACGACAGCTGAACATTCTGTCGCTGAAGGTCACGGAGGAACTCAGCCGAGCCGGGCATGGTTAATAGATTCTATCATGCTATTTTGCACTTAAAACTATTATTTACACACGATGGCTTAGCAATGGCTGCCACATACACATTTTGCTAATTGATTTATGTGAACCTCCCGCACTTGCTGTTGATCAATGGAAGCAGCTCTGTATTATCTCCTCCTTGGAGACCTAGAACAGACCTCACACGGCTGCGCTTGGCACGCTGGATGACCTCTCCCGGCCTCTGTTGCACGGGGGAAAGGAGCACAGATAACTGCGGATCATCTAGATTTTTCTACGTCGTCATGTGTGCCTGTTTCCAATCAATCTAGAGAGACAAGCGTGCCCTGAGGATCTATTTCAACATCACACTGTTGGTAACCGTTCTGACATGCATATCACCCGCAGGCTGGGGATTTTTATGTAAACGTCAGTAAATCTTACTTGGGTAATAAATTCAGATGGCCGGACTTGGTGGAAAAGTATGTGTATTTGAGGGGTGGGGGGGAGAGAGGGAGAGAAAGACTTCTGCCTGTGATATTTGAGCTGGAGAGATTTCATGTTTACCTGGCTCAGGCAATAAACCCAAACCTGCCCGAATCATTTTCACCAAATGTGAATGTCCAGAAATAGCACTCGCACCTGACCTTTCCCGTTTGAAAACAGCTGACTCTAGAGCAGGAAATTGAAGCACATGGAGAAGAAAGGGGCCAGCCGGAGCCAGATGGAAGGAGCCCAGTGTGGAGCCTTCAGAGCCCTGGTGGCTGGGGAGGGTGGAGGGCCTCCTTCCAGCAACCTGAGTGGACTTAAAGATCTGGGTGAGGTTCCCAAGGGTCCTGCAGGGAGCCGGTCTGTTCTCGTTCACTGTAGGTACTCTCCTGAGATATGGGGAATTTGTGAAGTTGATATGAAAATATAGTGGGAAGCTATGTTTTATTTTATTTAGAATGATTTTTGTATGTGCATATAGTTAAGCATCAAATGATGCTAGAAAGCTTCCAACAAAACCCGATTCTCTGGTGGCCTCTGCACCCCCCATCCACCCCGCTTCCAGAAGCAACCTCCTCTCTACTCTTTTTGCTTTTTCTTCTGTATTTGCATTCATATTTTTTCTTAGAGAGCGAGCAAGCGAATGTACTAGTGAATGGTGGGGGTGAGGCAGAGGGAGAGAGAGAGAATCTTAACTAGGCTCCATGCCCAGTGCTGAGCCCAGTGTGGGTCTTGATCTCACAACCCCGAGATCATGACCTGAGCTGAAATCAGGAGTCGGGCACTCGACTGGCTGAGCCACCCAGGCACACCTTGCTTCCATATTTCTGAATGATATCCGTGTACCGTCTCCTGAATGATCAGTTTTGGACATTGTCTCTTGCTTCTGTGCCATCATCACTCCCTCCCCTTCTCCTTGTCCCCGGATGGTGTGATGCCACATCTTGGAAGTTGTGTTGTTTCCATGGTTAGGATTATGTGAAGTTGTTGGCCGCGGAGTCAGGGACTTTGGTAGCATGTTCTTCTACGGTTATGTTTTCTTTCTGCTGAGCCTACTAATAAAATCTTCATTCTTCTATTTCTTGGAGTTCTTTTGAATCGCCCTATAATTGCCGACAGCTTATGACATGCCCCTCAATACAGTTTTCCACTTTTTCAGACCTCTCAGATGATCCATCAGGCCCATAGTTTTCTCCTTGATACCTCCTTTGATCCTCACACCAACTCTCTGAGGATGGCCCTCCTACTGTCCCCATTTTACAGATGAGAAAACTGACGCCCAGAGGGCCTGGGGACTTGCCCGAGGTGATACAATGAAGAAGAGTCAGAGCCAGTGTTCCGGCTATCTGTGACATACACCCAGAACTCCAGGGCTCAGACACAGCATCGGTTACAGTGTGTCACAATTGTTGGGCTGCTGACTCAGCCAGGTGGTGGTCACCCTCTGACGGGGTTGGCCCCAGGGGTGGCTGGAGCTGAAGTCATTGGAAGGCTCGACTGGGGCGGGCATCCAGATGGCTCCTTTATACACGTTTGCCCTCTCCACGTTCCCTGCCTGCGGTGTACATGCGTCTCTCTCTCCAGCAGAGGAGCCTGGGCTGCCCCTGTGGTGCTCTGGGTTCCTAGAGGCAGGGTTGTGGCACAGCATGACACCTGTCACATTCAGTGTGGTCCGAGGGTCTGCAGACATGGAGGGCTGGGAGAGACACAGAGCAGTGCCGCAGGAGAGCCTGTGAGGTGGGCAGCGCTACCACCACCATCCTTGGAGATACAGCTTCCCACAGGCAGGATCCAGTCCTTGGAAGTCTACTCGCCGCCATGTAAGACTGTGTGTCTGTTGACACAGCTTTAGTCTTATGGTCATCGAAGCCTAAAGAAGTAGGCTCAGTAAGGATCAGCTGAGCTGGTGGTTTTCAAAATCATTAAAAACACTGTTGCACCCTTGCCTCAAAGGGTAACCTAAGAGGCAGTGAAGAGTAGAGTGAAGAAATGAAAGGCACAGGCTGTGGATACTCACTCCTGTCCTTCCTTCCAGGCCATGGGACCTCAGACGTGTGAACTCACTTTCATGTGACTCAGTTTTCTTTTCTGTAGAATGGAAATGATGATAGGTACTGATGCGTACCACAGGCTCGTGATGAGGACCGAGGTATTCCCGAATGTGGATGCCGAGAATAGTGACTGGCATGGAGTGCAAGCTCAGTGAAGGACGGCTGCTGGTGTTACTACTCTTGCTTCTACTGCTGAGACGGACAGCATACGCCGGGAGGTGCTCTGAGCAGGCAGTCTGTAACCGAGACTCCTCTCCCTCCATTCCCTGCGTGGCCTCTGAGGTAGACAGATATACTATCCATGAGGCCATGTTGGGGATTAGAGCGGGTGTGGGTTCTCGGCAACTCCTCCCACTGAGGTATCTCCCCTCCCCCTGCATCTGGGCTCACCTGAGGGACTCACTTGACAAGAGAATGAGACAGAAGTGATACTGTGGGAAGTCAGAAGAAGACTTGCAGCTTCTTCCCCGGGGAGCTTGAACTGAATGCTCTGGGGATATCCAGCCACCATAGAGAAAACCCACCTACCCCGAGACTGTCTTTCCATGAGAAGCCCATACCACGCAGGTCCTGGAAGAAGAGATGCCATGTGGGAAGAGAAAGGCCCAGAGAAAAGCCAAGGGGCCAGACGTACAGTTGACAGAGCCGTCTTGGCAGTGGACCTTCCAGCGACAGCCACCTTAGCCGACACCACAGTGATCAGACATGAACCAGCCAGCAGAGCCCTTCCTGAATTCCTGACCCGCAAAATTGTGAGCCAAAGTAAAGGGCTGTTTTCAGCCGCCAAGTCTTGGGGTACTTAGTAACACTGCCGCAGATAAGTCAGACAGGAGATGTATCCAGCAGGTGAATGTTTACATGGAAAGGTGCTAGCCCACAGAGGAGAAGCAACCCACAGGGTCCCTCACTCACTGAGGACAGTTTGGTGCGAGAGTTAGAAACAGGGACCCTGGACTCAGCATTCCAGGCTCCTGAGCTGAAGTCCAAGATCCAACACTTCCTATTTGAAAAGATTCTTAATCTTAAATGTCCTAATCCCAGTGTAAGAATGAAATGAAATATTTGCAAATGATTATTACATAATAAACACTCAGTAAACATCTGTAGTATTGTCGCTGGTGATAACTGACGGCACATCAGAAACGATGTTCACCGGTTCTGAGCTCACGCATTTCCATGGAGCCAGTCAACATGGTACGTGCAGGGGTGTGTGTGTGTGTGTGTGTGTGTGTGTGTGTGTGTGTGTGTGTGTGTAGAGAGGTTTCCACCCAGGCTTTTTCACTTCGTAGTTTGCATCTCCACCAGCAGATTATTGATCCCGGAGCCTCAGTTTCTTCATCTGTAGAATGGGCATGATAACATCAGAGATGCTGTACAGATAAACTACGGCTTCTACTATTTTCCTACCCACAAGTGGTTATGACAGGAAATGGTGGGAAAAGACAGAAAGACCCCATCAAAAGAGAGCTTGGAAGTCTCATCTCAGAGTCCAGAGAATAGAAAAGGTCTGTTTGCCCAGATTCTTCCATTTCTAGTGGAGCACTTTGTACGGGAAATCTCCAAAAAATTAGCTTCAATTGTCTCATTGGAAATCACCAGCCGTTTGATCAAAAATTTCCTGGGAATCATGGAGGTGGGTTCATCTAATGGTGACGGGGTGGTGACAGCATCTGTTACAGGTTCCCCGAGAACCATTTCAACATGACACACTCTGTTCACCAAATGAAAAATTAATTTAAATCCCCATCCCAGAGGTAGCCAGAACACACATTCCTAGAGCCAAAAAATGGGGAAAATACATCCGAAGTACATACAGGGATGATGCCCTTGTGATTTTATATTCCTGTCTGCTGTTGAACGTTTGGGCAGGACTCGATAAACAGATTTCATGTATTACTCAGTTATTGCCCCCCACCCCCAAAAAAAGAAGGAAGGAAGAAGGCAGAGAGTGTGTGTGTGTGCGATCCAAGTACGTTCCGGTATCACACCTTGTTCGCTGGCTTTTGACACGAAACAGAAGTCATTTTTCCTCCTGCTAGGAATTTTGCTTTCAGAGATGATTGCAAACAGCTGCATGGGTCCGACCCACCGAGTGGACCCCCAGACGGTCTCCCTGCGTTGTTACGACAGTAAATGGTGGAAGTTTAATGAGCAAGGTGCATGTGGCCAGTGTCCAGGACCAGCCATGCTTCTCTTCCTCACTCGCAGTCACGGAGTTTCCTAGGACGAAGGTGTGGTCCGGGTGCCGGGCCCTGGCCCTTGCTCGTCTCAGGGTCACCTGGCCAGCAGCCCTATGTTTTGTGATCGGCAGCCTCTGAATTTCCAAATTAATTCCTGCGCAAATAGTAGCCAAGGCAGCCCTTTTGCTGGAATGTTCATTTTGTCAGAGAAGGGTGATCTGAAATATTCTGGTAGTCTCTTGGCATGCACCTGGCTTGGGCTTGGGGCAGCTGGGTTATTCCCAAATATCCATCTAGGTCCTTCTCAGACCCCAGCCTGCATGTCCAGGAGCCCACTGAACAGTGTCCCTTGGGTATCGCCATAGCTACTCAAGCACAACATTTCACACGGGACCTGTCACCTTCAGACCTCACTCCAAACAAGCAGTCCCTCTTCTACGTGTAATTAATGGTACCACTCTCTACCTATTTGTCCAAGCCTGAAATTCAGACTGGTTCCTTACAGTATTTCTGCTGCTTCTAAAGAAAAGGGTTAAAAACGCTGGACCCTGAGCTCTGTGAAGGGACTAGGACTCCTGTCTGGTGTGACTGTATCTCATGGGGACCTCTCTGGCCCAGTGGCTAAGGGTTTGGGTCTGGAGCCGGCTCTACCAGTCTCTAGCTGTGTGATTTTTGCAAATTCCTTAACCTGTCTTTGACTCATTTTGCTCAGCCACAAGGTGGGAGAACACCTATCTTCTTGGGGTTTGAGGATTAAATAGTATAATGTTTGCAAAGCCTTTGGCATGGTGTTGAGCATGGTGGAAATGCTTGGTGAAGCTGGCCGTCCCCTTCTCATCCATGCCCAGTCAGCAATTCTGGCCAAATGTGTCTCAGCACTTCTTTGACTCATCTCTTCCTCTCCATGCCTACCACAGTGTCCTGTTTCAGGCCCCCATACCTTCCTGGTCTAGATCGTTTTAACAGCATCCTGCTCTGGGTAGCCAAACTGATTTCTCTATAATGCATTATTTGACCACATCCCCTCCTACTTCCTGTTTAAAGCCCTTCCATGGTGACCCATTATCTACTGGGAAAAGCTCTTCCTCCTTGGCGAGGAGTATTAGGTTGTCCACAACTACCTCTGTACCCCTCTCCAGCCTCAGGTCTCATACTCCATGTCCTCCCTCTCCTTCTTTCCTCCCTCCCTCCTTCTTTCCCTTACTCCCTTCCTTCCTTCCCTCCATTCCTCCCTTCCTTTTCTTTTCTCTTCTCCTGTTTTTCTTCTCTCCCTCCCTTTCTTCCTCCTTCCCTCCCTGCTTTCCTTCCTTTTCCCTCTCTCTCCTTTCCTCCCTCCCTCCCTTCTCTCTTTCCTTCCATTCCTTCCCTCTCTCCCTTCCTTCCCTCGTCTTCTTTATCCCTTCCCTTTTTTCTCTCTTTCCCTTTCTCCTGTCCTTCTTTCTCTAGCTCAGCTGAGGCTTACTAAAGACTCCCGTGTGCAGGGGGCTCTGCCTAGCACTGGAGTGTAAAGATGAGGGAGGACAGTCCACCTGCCCTCAGGGAGCTCCCATGACAGACTGACAAGAGGCCGGACATTGATCAGGGAGTTAAGGAAAGAGCATCCAATCGCCGGCTGGGACAGTGCTGCCAGAGGGGCCTCAAATGTGGGGGTTATTTGACCTGGTCAAAGAAATCAGGCCCAGTATCCTGGAAGAATGCATAACTCTCTGCCTTGACTGAGGCGTTAACCAGGCAAAAGCACAGAGGAAGGGGCTGTGTGTGTGTGTGTGTGTGTGTGTGTGTGTGTGTGTGTGTTTGCACGTGCTCACACTGTGATTTGAAGTACTGGCTACTTTTCTGAAGTTCAGACAACACCTTAGTGAGGCCTCTCAAAATCAGCTCAGCCTTTTCCTTCCCCACTAAGGTTGTAGCCAGCCTTGTGGGCAGGTCTGCCCCTGTGATGGTACTGAGGGGCAGGCCTGTCCTCTGCGACCCTCCCTTCACCTTCACAGCCCTGGGCCACCCCCACAACCTCAGAATGAAGCAGGAGATTGAGAGCGGTATCTGGAAAATCCATAACCCGATATTACAACAAACAAACCTTATTTGGTTGAAACTATCTCCAAAGTTGTTGTGTTTGTATATTTTGTATTTTGTTGTTGTTAAAGAGAAGTAGAACCAGACATGAGTACCATTATGACAGGGAAGGGAAGCTTCAGCTCAGCTTTGAAAACTGCACAACAGCTGGGTTTGTAGCCGGGTGAAGAGGAGGGGTCAGTAGATAGAGAATACATCGAGGCTGGGGGCTTCTGACCACACTGACCTAACAGGTTTCTTGCTGAGGGCAGGCCAGGACTTAGACCTCAAATATGGGGCGTGAGGAGCCTGCACAGATAGGGAGAGTGGGGGATGTTTGCTAAGCTGACTTCACGGGGTTCCTGCCCAGACTGGCTGGGCGGGCTGCAGACAGAGCCCACAGAGGACGCCTAGCGGAGAAGAGAGCTCTGAGGAGCCTAAAGCTGGTCAAGGGGAGAGACTTTTTCAGGTTGGGTTGGATTTTCCACCCCACCTCTGTGCTGCCCTTAAGGGTAAAAAGGGTAAAAAAAAAAAAAAAAATCACTGGGAAGGGATGTGCTTGCCTTATACACTACCATGTGTTGAGTTCCCTCTTTCTCTCCAACTGAAAGACAGGACGTGTGAGAACAGCTGGTACTTACCAGGAGCATAGTCTGCGGGACTCGGCCAAGACTTCCCTCTGCTAATCCCCACGGACGATGGGCAGCGGCCGAACGCAGAGGCTGAGCGCAGACCCTGGCCATGGCCGCGGTCACTGGATGGTCAGCCTAGCCCCGAGGTTTGGACTCCATGCACCTGTCGCCCCTCTGCTGGAGCATAAGCACCCGGGCTGCAGAGCCCGAATCTCTAGATGTTCTTGCCACCCAGACCGACACAAGGCTTCTGCCTCGTTCCTGCTCCCTAGACAGGCCAGCTGGAGAGCCGAGCCCCCACGCCAGCCAGGTCCTTGACTCTGAGTGTCAGACAGGGCATTTTACGTGGGACATCTGTGATAATTACTGACGTGTTTACACATTCTGCTTTGTGCAAAGACATTAACCTTTTTGAGCCCTCTCTGTCAGCTGACCTCATCAGAATTTCAGAACTGGGTCAGGAAAAGCTAGGATGCTGGGCAGCACGGCAATAACCAGAAATGCTCTCATTCGTCCCATCCTGCATGGGTGGGTGGTAGGTGGTGGCTGCTGCCAAGACAGGCCATGTTGGATGCCCTACAGGAGGGTCCCACCGAGATCGTGTCCCGTCATGCTAACAAGATCTTTGAGTAGAAGAAGAAGAAGGTGCTGAGGCATAAAGCCTGAAAGCAAATTCTCGGGGAGATGGCTGTTTGCATGGTGCCCTCTGTGGGGGTCGATGCTCTGGTCCTCCAGGTGCCCGGGACACTGGGAGGGGGAGGACAGCACAGGACTGTTTGTGGTCTCTTTTGACCATCTCTGCCTGAGGAGCAGAGGGGATTTGTTGGGGTTGGGGGGCAAAGGTGGGAAGGAGGCATGGGGAGATGGCCTTCTTCTCTCCGAGCAGAGACCTGGACGAAGGCAGGGAGGATTGGTGTGTTTATCCTGGGGGTTAGGGGAGCCCAGGCGTCCGGGCATCCAGCAGGGGTGGTGGCCAGTGAAATGGTCTGCATCCTCCTGTGTGCTGCTGGGCCCTCCCATTCCTACCGCTTGTGGAATGCCCGTGAGGTTGGCCTGGCAGACGGGACCCAAGGATGCCCTGGTGATCCCCACCTTGTGCCATGCGTGCTCTGGGGTATTTCCTTCCCGTGATGGAGCCTGGGCCTGGATTCTTCTCCAGTTTGTCTTCAGCTAATGCTCTCACCCAGTCACCGCCCTGTTCGTGGCCCGGGAGCCGGTGTGGCAGGGAAGCGGGCTCACCCAGCGCAAGCCGCCGTGTCTATGCTGACTGGTTACACGGCGGTAGGTAGCAAGTGCAGTCGGCATCCCAGGCGCTGAATGCTTTTTCTGCTCGGCTGTGGGGAAACCTATCCCGTGGTGGGGAATAGAGGGCTTTAGGGGCTGACCGTAACCCAGGGCTGTGTTCCAGCTTTTACGGGCCTGGGCTCTCGTGCCATGGTGGCTCCATCTTCCATAAAAATAAAAATCTAGTAAAAACAAGTTTTATGCCCAACTCGTTGTAAAGATAGATATAATCCAGGTTAAGTTTATTATTACATACATTCATTATTGTATTTATTTTTCTTCGTCTTAAAATGAGAAGATTTTCATGGGCTCCTAAAAGCGTCTGGGGTCCCCAGCACGTGCCTGTGATGCCTGGTGGATATGTTGCCCCAGACTTTCCAGCCTGTCAGCCGCTCTGGAATTTTTAGTAGCTCAAACGAGTGAACGAAGGTGGGAAGTGGGAGGGAGAAGAAGAAATGGAGAATATTCCATCTCAATAAATAGTTACTAAGGCTCTCTTGCGGGTTAAATGCTGGAGCTCCTGAGGTCACAAGGATGAATGTGGCTGGGTTCTTGATTTCTGGAACATTCTCTCATAATTGTGGAGATGAGACAAGTCCTGGGTGATGGTAAATGAGGTCCGAGATGAGAAGGGCCACGGGAGAGAGAAGAGCCCGAGACGTTCAGGAAAGGAGAACATTCTGTCCCAGGAGTTACTCATTCGTTTGCTTGGGGGTCGGTTCTTTTATTTTAGAAACCTGTATTGAATTCCAAGTTGTGTGTGAGAGATACAGACGCTTCTAAGAAGTGGTCCCTGACTCCGAGAAATCCACAAGCTCGGGTAGGAGACAGATAGTTGCAATGCCATGTGGCGAGGGGTCTGATGCGTGCCGGTCCGAGAAGGCTGCCTGGGTGGGAAAACTGGCTTCCAGCGCCCATTTCTCAGTCTCTGCCCTGCCGACGCCGTGGGCCACGTACTCCTCTGTTGTGGGCCTCGCTTGGGCTTTGTGGGTTGCTCAGCAGCCTCTCCAGCTTCTGCTCTCCAGATGCCAACAGTGTCTCCCTCCGGCCCCCGTTGTGAACTTGTCCTGCTTGAGAAGCACTGGGTTAGAACTTATAGTGGGACCTAGGGCGAGTTAGTTCGTCAGGGCCTCAGTTTCCTCATCTGTAATGTAGGGACAAAATGGGACCTGTCTCGCAGGGTTATAGCAAGGGTTAAATGAGATGATTTGTGTAAAATGCTATGCACAGGGCGCCTGGGTGGCTCAGTGGGTTAAAGCCTCTGCCTTCAGCTCAGGTCATGATCTCAGGGTCCTGGGATCGAGCCCCACATCGGGCTCTCTGCTCAGCGGGGAGCCTGCTTCCCCCCACCCCTGCCTGCCTGTCTGCCTGCTTGTGATCTGTCTGTCAAATAAATAAATAAAATCTTAAAAAAAAATAAAATTCTATGCCCGCTAACCAGCACATGGTGAGTACTCCGTAAACAGAAACAGTGCTTGGCGCCGTTGTGCAGGAAAGGCTACGGCCCGTGGACCAGAGCCTGCGCTTCACGGAGGCCCGGGGGTGTGATACAGGTGTCGAGGGGGCTTGGGGATCAGAGACACATGCACGTTGACTGGGTGAGTGACAGAATGTTCTGGAGAGCCCTGATGACCAAAGGGAGCCATCTAGGCTTGAGTCAGGAAGTGACCGAGATCCAGAAGGTTTCTGAGCTGTGTCGAGTGGCAAGTGGAAGTTTCCCAGGCGTCCATGAAGGGAGGCCCATGTGTGCCATTGTATCATCAGAGAGCGGGTTCAGCTAACAGCTCCCTGGGGACCTAAACCACTCAGGCCCCCCCAGCTACGAGCTGTGGCTCCCGAGCAGGTGGACTTGGAGTTCTGCCAAGCGTGGGATGACTTGGAGTGGGGGAGCCTCGCACCGCCCCATGGCCTCGCCAGTCTCCTCGCACACAGGACAAGGAATGCCATTGTGTGCAGCAGAAAATCAGACTCAAGGATGTGTCCCAGGCTGAACTCTACAGAGGAAAATGTTAACCCCTGACTTTCTGGAGGAAAAAATTGGTACGGAGTCTATTTCCACCCTGCCCCCTCCCAGCCCCACAGGCGTTATTTCCTGCACTGTCTGTCTTTCTGTCCTGATTCAGCAGGCCTGCTTTCTCTTCCCTCCACCACCCTCATCCCAATTCATAGTTTCTACACTTTGCTCAGTGACTCATAATCTGCTTCTCCCTGACTTCAGGATCCAAGTTTTCCCCCTAAACCACCTCTCCTAGGAAGGCAGCTCACTTTCAGGGAGCCCCAACAGTGTGACAGCTGCTTGCATACTTGTGGGAAGCTGGATTATGTCCCCCTGCCCCATGACCTCATCCTAATTCTGGGAACCTGGGGGCATGTTATCTTCTATGACAAGAGGGGCTTTGCAGATGTGATTAAAGGTATAGTCTTTGAAATGGGAAGATTATTCTGGATTATCTGGATGGGTGTAGGATGATTCCACCTTGCAAGGCAGAAGCCGTGGGTCAGTGTCAGAGACGTGGCAACAGAAGCAGAAGCCAGAATGGTCTCATTGCTTGAAGGGAGCTGCACGCCAAGGAAAGCAGGTGGCCCTTAGCAGCGGGAAAGCAAGGGAAAGAACAGATTTCCCCTGGGACCTTCAAGATCTCACTCAGCCCTGCAGGCACCTTGATTTTAGCCCTGTAAGAGTCATCTCGGACTTCTGACCTCCAGTAAATTTGTGGTGTTTTAAGCCCTAACATTTGTGATACTTTGTTACAAATACAATAGGAAATGAATACATCAATCTTACCTCGCTGATGAGGAGACAGAGGTTCAGAGAGGTCCTGAGGTGTGTTTCCGGTCATGCAGCAGGCACATACAGGCCTGAGACACAAACAGGCCTGACTTCAAAGCCCACATCTGCTTGAGACTCTGTGGGAAGCAGGCTTTCTCAGACACTGTGGGAGACCCAAACTGACTGTGGCCTTGTCCCCTGATACACTCACTGCTAAGCTTCTCAAATGTGACATGAGCAAGCGAACAGACAACGCTCAGATTTGAACATCAGCTCTCTGAACTAGAGAGCTGTTTCTGTAGTGGCAGAGAAGGGAACTTGCACGTTTGGCTCTCTTGGTAGCTGCCAGCTCTTTCATTTGGGTGCGTCTGGAATTCGGTCAAAGTCATGGCGTCCCCTACTGCCTGGGCCAGATATGGGTGCTCTGTGCCAAAGGCCCAGTCCGTGGTCCTGACTCTAGTTTTGCCTTCAAATATGAGAGTGTCTGCAGAATGCTTGACACCTCATAGGTGTTCAACAAATGTGCCTCCTTCCTCTGTCCAGCAAGTCTGTGTTTCCTAAAGAACCGATGGAAGAGAGCCAGGGACTCGGTAGGACCCGACCTCGATGCTGGGAAGCCTGCGGTAATGATGTGCTGACGGCCAGCGGGCCCACCGGTGTTTCTTCTAGAATGCGCGCTCCCTGCAAGCACGGATTTTTTTTTTTTTTTTTTTGCTGTTTTTATTTCTCTGCTGCATACCCAGTGCCTGGTACCTAGTATGTCCTCAGTAGATACATTTGACAAAAATCGACCGTGACTAGTGAGGTGGACTGAGTACAGCTTCAGGTTCTAATTTGCCACTTGCTGGCCTATCGGCAAGTCTCTTGGCTTCTCTGAACTTCCTCAGTTCTTTCACTTGCAATAGGGGAAAAAAAGGGGGAGATGTTTTTGAACACCTTTTGGGATTAGGGGACAGAGCATAGGAGTAGTTCCCCTAAAATCTTTCATGAGCGGGATTTATGGAGAATTCCTACGCGCTACATGTCATAATCTGTACCGTGTAAGTCGGCAGCCATTCATTACGTTCACGCAAGAGCCACGGGGCTCGGGGAGGTGAGATGAGTTGGCCAAGATTCTACACCCAGAAGTAACAGGACGTGCCGACCTCAAAGCTGAGACTTTTTCCATCCCTCCCCCCACTCGCGCTCCCCCCTCTGCTCCCCCCGCCCCATACTATAAATAAAGGGTGGAAAGGCTTGTGTCCTGCATGGTCTTGAGAGGATCCATGAATTGAACAGCATGTGATGGGGGCCCAGAAGGCTGTACCCCTGAACTTCATGTAAAGCGCTACTGTCCATTTAGTATTTATTCTTCTGCAGCAGGTCTGACCCTCCGTGCACAAACTCGTGCTCTCAGATTTTCTGTGTCGCAGCCTCGCTTTCTACTCTGGACCCTCAGTCCTTCCTGCGGTTTTCTGTGCCTTGTAGATCCTATTGCCGTCCTAGTTCCGTGAGCAGTAGGAAGGTATTTGGGTGGGGGGTTTCTCATCCGGTCCTCTGTCATCTGCCCACACCATTACCTTTGTGCCTCATGGACACCCTCCAGTCCCGTGTCTTCCTGCCGCCTCCGTCCCCGGTGGGGGCTGTATGAGCCCATCCTCTACCACAGGTGGCAGCTGGCCTTGTCTCTCCTCCCTGACCCTACCTCCACCGCCCCACCAGTCTTGCTGAGAATCGGGGCTACTCTTGGCTCTCGGGATGCTCACACAGACGCTCTCTCTTGTCCCTCCTTCCTTCTCTCCACAGAATCTGTAGTCTGGGAAAAACCCTTTCCCGTTCCAAGTTTCTTTAAGACTTTCTGCTTTACTTCCAAATCCACTAAGAGCTTAGGTCTTTGTGAGAACAAAGCCAGGACACGGATCTGCTTCCTTCCTCTCCCGTGTGCCTTCCAGAGGGCAGTGGGCATGGGCAAGGGAAATGCATAAGAAGACTAGGAAGGAGAAAGTGCCCCTTCGCTTATGTCTCCAGACCACACACAGCCACATAACGGATCTTTGGTACACACTTCCTCTGTCCGGAGCGCTGGGCTCGGTGCTGGCTCATAGTAGCGAATCAGGGAGATGTGGACAGTTGTGGAGGATGAGACCGGTTAGAATCGAGGAAACACGAATCCACCCATTCTTCTGTCCAGTAAATATTTAGGACTCGTGGAAGAGCTGTGTGGAAATCACAGTGCGGTGTGTGCTGGGAGACATGTCCAGGAGGCTGGGTGAGAGAGGAAGGGCATGAGGGAACTCCATTGGATAGAATGGGCAGAAAGGGCCTCTGGTAGAGGGCGCCTGGGGGGGCTCAGTTGGCTAAGCGATTGCCTTCAGCTCAGGTCATGGTCCTGGAGTCCTGGGATCGAGTCCTGCATCAGGCTCCCTGCATGGTAGGGAGTCTTCTTCTCCCCCTGATGCTCCCCCTTCTCATGCCCTCTCATTCTCTCTCTCTCAAATAAATAGATAAAACCTTAAAAAAAAAAAGAAAAGAAAATGATGTTTAAGTGAATACTCATGGGGTGAGTATTGCAAGGGGTCACCATGCAAAGAGATGGGTGAACAGAACTTGCCAGGCAGCGGGATCGGTGTGTGCAAAGGCTGAGGCAGGATGAGCTTTGGAAGCACGCTGGCATGGGCAGACACCTCGGACGGGGCTGAGGGCTCACTCTAATGCACCCAGCTGACTGCTTCTGGAGGAAGGCGAGACAGAAACTCAGTCTCTTTAACCTGGGAATTTAGAGCGTGGGTTGGGGTGAGGGTCTTGTGGTCCGATGAGAACTACCTTCCAACCTCGATATTCTGAGATGCTCTGCTCTGCCTACAGTACAGGGAGCTCAGCAGAGGTTCGTCGGCTGCAGGAGCTGGTGAAAACTGCTCTCTGGGATTCCCTCCGGCTAACACTCCCGGCTGGTGGTCCGTCTCCGGGGGTACAATGTGCGGCAGACTTTAACTACCTTCGCCGAGTCCCAACAACCTGACTCCTCTCCCTGCTTTCCCCCTGATGGTTCAGAGGAGCCAGACCCAGTTTCTGGCAGTAAACCCTCAAGTCAATACCTTCCTTTCTTTCAGACGCGTTCGGTGGGAAGTCTTTGCCTCCCTCTTTCCTCCCTGATTCTCAGCCCTGCCTAGAAAAAAGAAATGGTTTGTATTTCCATGATTCTGTAGGGTTTTTCTTCTTTTCTTTTCTTTTGTTTTTAAGATTTAGAATTCCATGGGGGTGCCCGGGTGGCTCAGTCGGTTAAGCACCAGCTCTTGATCTCAGCTCAGGTCTTGAGCTCAGGGTTGTGAGTTCAAGCCCCATGTTGGGCGTCATTCTGGGCATGAAGCCTATCTAAAAAAAAAAGAGAGAGAGAGGGAAAAAGAGATTTAGAATTCCATGTTCTTTATTTATAATGAGAAGCGCAAGGATGAAAGCTCCACCTGGTTCTAGAACATTCTCTCATGACGTGGATAATGTTTCAGAGCTGTGCCAATAGGATATCCTTGTTTGGATCACATTAATTCAGGAGTTTGTGGCAAGGCAACCGTTCTGCTCTGAATTCCCATGGGGGCAGAGACAGTGTGGCTGACTTCTCTTCTTCCTCCCCACCGTCCCTGGTCAGCCTGGGGCAGTTGAATGACTGGCTCCTGTAACTGTTGAAAGGGGGGGCTTTGTCTCTGCAGACTTGGGACAGTCCTGGCTGGAGGCTCAGCAAACAGAGGCTCTCCTCACTCTTTATCTACCTGTCCCTTTGATGTCTCTCCCACGGGGACCAGCCAGTTTTGCTCTTCACAGGGCATCATGGAAAACCTCTGCTCTTGGCTGGAGGGGACCGTTTTTGCTTGGTTTACTTTTCTTTCTTGGCTTTGTTTAAGCAGCTCAGTCTGCCAAGTGGCTGGTACCATCTGTAGGACTCTTCGATGTGATTTAAAGAGCCAGAGTCCTTTTCTGCCGCCATCATACCCACTCTCACAGTCTGGATAACCCCTCCCTCCGGCAACCCCGCCTCCCCAGCGGGCTTCCTGGCAATCACTGTGCAGGTTTCGGGAGTACTGTGTCAACTTCCAGGCAAGAGAGCCCTAACCATTCCCTCCAAATGGGCTTCATTGAGTGGGACTCCAGAGAGGATTGCGGGGTTTAGTTGTATGGATGCCCCTCACTGGTGTGTGGTCCTGGCTCTCTATGGAACCCCTTGCTGCGTTGTAAATAGAGCCATGTGAGGGCCTTCAGGGAATGCCCTTGGGATGACCTCTGAGTGAGCTGCAGACCATATCCTGCTGCCATAAAAGTAGGTGACTGCATAAGTTAGTGTCCAAGCAGGACTCATAGACGGAAGAGAAGGTGTCGTTAATAATTATGCTGGGGAAATAGGCAGCAGCCAGACCTGTCCTGGGCGAACAGGGACATGTGGTTACCCTCCACGGAAGTCACCCGAATCCCCATCAGCGCTTCCTACATGTGACCTCTGGCTTCTGCAGGTGCACTAGATTCGGAGGCAGGAGACGTGGGTTCACATCCTGTCTTTTTTTTTTTTTTTTTTTTTAATATTTTATTTATTTGACAGAGAGAAATCACAACCAGGCAGAGAGGCAGACAGAGAGAGAGGAGGAAGCAGGCTCCCCGCGGAGCAGAGAGCCCGATGTGGGGCTCGATCCCAGGACCCTGGGATCATGACCCGAGCCGAAGGCAGAGGCCTAACCCACTGAGCCACCCAGGCGCCCCTCACATCCTGTCTTTACCTCGCACTACCTTACAGCCTTTGACAGGTCAAGCAACTCTCATACTCTGTATAAAACTGTTCTCCTAGGGAAAATTATGGTGGTTCCAAGATGGGAGATGAAATTAACACTGCTGACTAGTTACAGTGTTCATGGCAGAGAATAGCTAGGTGTAGAGGTTAACTAGTTGCCAACAAATGGGGGAGTGTAAACAGTGAATAAGACAGGGGGCCATTATAAACCAGTGGTTATGTGCAGTAAAACCATGCCTGTGGGGTGCTGTGGAGCTTGGAGAGACTCCTACCTCCAGCAGGGGAGGGAGGCATTGCGGAGGACTTCCTGGAGAGAGAGTGATCTATATGCTGACTACTGAAGAATGCATAGGGGGTTTCTAGGGAGAGGGTCGGGGAGGAAAACAGGAAGAGCAAGACACACAGAAGGGGGCAGCGTTGAGCCAAGGCCAAGCCGCGAAAGAGCATGACATGTCTGAGGACCTGCAGGTAATTCAGAACACCCATGGCCTTGAAGGTGGTGTTGAGGTGTGAAACATATGCAAAAAAAAAATGCTGGAGGGGCGCCTGGGTGGCTCAGTGGATTAAGCCGCTGCCTTCGGCTCAGGTCATGATCTCAGGGTCCTGGGATCGAGCCCCGCATGGGGCTCTCTGCTCCGCAGGGAGCCTGCTTCCTCCTCTCTCTCTCTGCCTGCCTCTCTGCCTACTTGTGATCTCTGTCTGTCAAATAAATAAATAAAATCTTAAAAAAAAAAATGCTGGAAAGAGGCCAGGAGGCTCACATCCTGAAGGGCTTCGACTGCCCCTCAAAGAAGGTTTGGGTTTCACCCTAAAGGCCATGGGGAGCTTTGGTATCTGCCCATGTCCACCTTCCCCAGCAGCAAATGGAAACCCCGCAGTGGCCAACACCTGCCATCTGTTTGCCACGGGGCGGGTGCCAGCTTCACAGTGGGTGTCAACAAAATGTTCACCAGGAGAATAGTGGATTGAAGGGGGTTCCTTAGGGGGCAGGCTTGATCTGCAGTTCAGAAATGCCACTTGAATGCAGACAGGTTAATGGATGCCAGCTGGGGACCCAGGAAGGGAGAAGTCAGGTGGCTGGCCCAGCCACGAGGAGCCAGCTTGGCAGGGGCCAGGTGGATGGTCAGCTTCTGCTAGGTGGACTTGTTGGTCTGGGGGAGAAGAACGAGTCCTGTTGTATTCCAGAACTCACACAGGGGTCTGAGTGGTAACGGAGTTCCTCCGCCGAAGCACCTCGACTCCTCGGAAACATCACAAACATGGTGTTCAACATACCCTATGCAAAGGTGGGGGATCTTGTCTGACAGATGAATGTAAAACCTTGTTTAGTTACGGCGCCTGGGTGGCTCAGTCGTTAAGCATCTGCCTTTGGCTCAGATCATGTTCCTGGGGTTCTGGGATAGAGTTCCGCATCGGGCTCCTTGCTCAGCAGGGATCCTGCTTCTCCCTCTGCCCCTCCCCCTGCTTGTGTCCCCCACCCCCTGTCAAATAAATAAATAAAATCCTTAAAAAACAAAACAAAAAAACCCAATGGTGTTTATTTAGTTATACTGTTAAATTGGAGGCCAGGCTTGTCTGAGGTACTGCAAGAGACTGAATTGCCTAATTGCTTAAAATCGTCACACACAGAAGTGGTTTGTTCATTGCTCTCTTAGTGTTTATTGAGCACCTACTACGTGATAGCCCAGTGCTGGGAGCTGGGAAGAGGAGCAAGTAAAACGGATGGAGCCTGTCTGCTCCGGACCCTGAGAGTCCAGCACGAATGAGAAACAGTAACCAAATGAGCATCCGGATCAATACGTAATTAAAAGCTGATCAGGGCTACGAGGGAATGGTTTAGGAGGCTCAGGCATCGTCCGGCAGAAAAACCAAATAGCGTTTGGGCGTGGGGACAGTGCAGCAAAGGCAATCCCAATGGCAGGACACTTGAGCTGACGCACAGTGAATCCCGGTGACAGGGAGTCAAGATCAACTACCAGGTCCCGCCAGGTCTGTTTCCGCGAGTAGGTGAGATGTGTGGCCGGGGGAGGTGGTTTGCAGGCAACGCAATTACAAAATGCTTAAGCCGTATTATCTCCAGGAAACTCAATATGCACATCTTTAGATTGTTATTTTTACTTCGCTCAAGTTGCATTGTCAACTCCAAATTACTGACGGTGAATGAGTGATCTTTTATGCATTAATTCAGCCACTATGTATTGAACTCCTGATTATCTACCATCAGCCAGAGGACCAGACGCTCGAGACTTGCAGGCATGAATAAAACATTCCTAATGTGCTAACTGGGGAGCCGGTAGGTACATCGATGTTTCCCAAGGCGTCCGTCACTTGTGCACCCCCTGAACACGACTTCCCCGAGGTGACAATACAAATAATCATAATAAAGAAAGAAATGCTGTGTAACTGCCTTCCCAATGAGCTGTGCTGCCTGCAGAAGGCCTTTAGTCCAGGGTGTGATCTCTGCTCAAAGTGGAGATGAAAGAGGCAGACGGGCAGCTCTATCAATTGATTGGTCGATGGATCAATGGGAGAGATGTTAAAAGACCAATGTATTCCAAACTGAGACTGTCTCCTCGTTACAGTCAGGTCCCGGGGGTGAGTCTTCTGATGGAGCGGCCAGCACCCTCTGGAACAATTGCCTTCAGAGTCAGAACTTTAACCACTACAATCCCAGTATCGCACCATAATGAATTTAGAAGGACATTACGGTGGGACTTACAGGTGGTCGAGTGGATTGGAGCTTCTAGACTGGAGGGTTTTTTTGTTTTTAAGATTTTGTTTATTTATTTGACAGAGAGAAATCTCAAGTAGGCAGAGGCAGGCAGAGAGGAAGGGAAGCAGGCTCCCTGCTGAGCAGAGAGCCCGATGCGGGGCTCGATCCCAGGACCCTGAGATCATGACCTGAGCCGAAGGCAGAGGTTTAATCCACTGAGCCAGGGAAGTGACAGACAAGGGTAGAGAGCCAGCCGAAGTCAGATTCCGATTTTGGTTGTATGGAGGAGGAGCGGGCTGTAGTGGTGGCAGCGGTGGGACGGTGGGGAGGACGGAGAGGGCCACGCTTCTCCTGGTGGTTTTCAACAGGCCGGTGGACCTAGGCCAAAGGAAAACTAATGTTCTTTCAAATTTGATTCTATGCTCCTGTGTTGGAGGAGGCAAAGTCCAGCTCTCTCCTCCACACCATGAAGGCGGGTGATTAACGTTATCTGTTGGGGCCTTTTGGAGGCAAGCAGTAGAAAACAACTCTGGCTAACTTAGAATGGAATTTACTGGAAGTGTATGTGCAGCCTGGCAGAGTGGAGGGCAAAGTTAAGGAATGGCTTTGGGAAGGGCGAGACCATGGAAGCATCGAGGACCCATGAAGCATCGAGGAGCTCATAGACACTTGGGTGTGTCCAACGAGGGTGTCCATGGGTGGGGGGAGACATTGCCAGCTGTCACTGCCCTGGTATCCACAAGGCCAGGGGAGGCTGGGGTATCCTGATCAACAGTGACACCAGGGCTTCTCCTCGCTCGTTAAGACAATGCATTCAATGGACACTTGAAGCCCTCTTACTAAATAGACACTGTCCGCTCCATCCACTGTAATTGGCCGGGCCAACAGGCAATCTAATTCATTCTGCCAAAACCCCTCCTTAGATCTGGGCACAAGGGATCCCTGCTCGGGGCCCAGGCTGTGGAAGGCCTGTTTGTTGAAACCCCCAAAATAAAGACCTTGTTTGTTTGTGTATTTGTTTTGGTTTTGGAAGGAAGCATTTTGAATGTCTGGTACGCAGCCGAGCAAAGGGGCACGATGGGCAGGAGCTGGGAAAGCTGATGGGGCTCCCAAAGGCTGTGGGGCTGGGGCAGGCGTGTCGGGGGTGAGGAGACCACCGGAGGTCCAACCCGGGAAACTGGAGGAGACGGGTTCTTGTATAGGATTGCCTGCCCCAAATCCCCCAGACCTGCCTCCCCCGATGACTGGGCTGCTTCCTCCCCTTCTGCTCGGATGGTGTATTTGGGAAGTGTGTACAACTCTGGCAATCCTCAGGCAGCAGAGCGGGCTTGGCAGGACTGGCTGCCTGGGGAGCTTGTCCAGGTCAGTCTCTGTCCCCGGTGCGGGCAGGTCCCATAACCCCCGGGCATCCTGGCCCCTGGCCCTGCTTCTACCCTGCCCTGCTTACCAGCACTCAGGCTCGCCAGTGGCCAGTGAGGAGACAGGTCACGATGGTGGGTCCCAGGGAACAGGCTGTGGGGCACAGGGTGGGAACGAGGGGACCAAGCCCTGGGTGGCTCTTGATCGTAACGTGTGTGGGGCTTCGTGTGTTCTCTTACCCCAGGCTCTATAAACGTGGCGGAGAGACCTGAGAACACACACTCTGGGTGGAATTTCCTGCAGTGTTGTAAACAATGTTGCAAAATTCTCATTAGGGGCAGCCATTCAGTGTCACCCTCGGTTTCGATAGCGTGACAGAGCTCACAAAGACGCATGATGGCAGAGGGACAGAGGGTTTGGGAGGGAATGAGCAGGGGTGAGTGTTTGCTGGCATAGTCTTGGCAGTCCCTGAAACCCTGGAGCAGAAGGCACAGGCTTTTATGTTAACACACACACACGCACACACACGCACACACACACACACATGCAAGCACGATGAGAACAGGAAGAGCAAACAGCGATTTTCGGGTAAAAGAGGCTAATGCATTTTGAAACAGGCAGTGCCAAAAAGATTGCTCGCCTTTGAAAGCTAAAAGCACGATTTGAATCTTTTGTTTTTCTTTTCCTAGCTTTCTAAGCACACATAAGCTACCGTTATTCTAAAATCCTGGGCCAAATCTGAAATGCATTAAAAAAGAAAGCCCCCAGAGGAAAACTGCTTCAAATAGCGCAGGAAAGCGGTTGTCTGATCTCCCAATTACTTCTGCAGGTTCCAGCCCGAGTACCTAATCCACACCTCTCTAAACTTGTTGGAGAATCAATACTTAAGGGGTGGGCTTGGCATTTCCCTGGCGGTCTGTGGTTCTGCTGCAGACACACAGACATCCTAGTGACTTCCCTCCAAGGAGGAAGGCCGAGGGGCATCGAGTCCCCTCATTCCTGCCCCTGGGAAGGTTGAGGTCTTCTGTGCAGTGATGATGGGATTTGCTTTCCTTTTCCAGGCAGGAGAACAAGCTGTGAGTTTTATGGTTAGAACAAGGTGTGGTCCCTGAGCCATCAGAAAAACCCTGTATGCGTAAGGACCCTGCGGTGTGGTCTGTGGTCTTCAAGTTCACCCTTCCACGCCTCCCCCCCCAAGCCCCACCAGGTGCAGGAAGCTGGCAGAGCTGCCAGGCTCTGGGTAAATAGAGGGAGTAGTAAATGCTTCCTGCTTTCTCCAGGACCTCCTAGTGGGTCCGGATCTCACACTGCTTTCTCCAGGACCTCCTAATGAGTCTGTATCTCACATTGCTTTCTCCAGGACCTCCTAATGGGTCTGTATCCTACAGGTGGGTAGATTTCAGATCAGCTTCTGACCAGTGCACAGAAATGCTTTAGCCATCCGGCACAGAAACAGTGGAGAACCCAATCCGGTAAGCTCACTACAGCTCTTGCTTTCTGTCCTTATGGGTTCCAGCCTGAACCCAGCATCTGTTTTGCTCATCGGTGGAAGAAACAATTACTCTGACTCAGCTTAAATGTCATCATTTGCTCTGAAACATCTGCCTTGACTATCCTATCTTGGGGATCCCCCTCTACCCCAGGCCCACTTACGGGGTGACTGACCCACTATCCAGTTTTCTTTCCTCTGTCTCACAGATCACTTTGCAGGGTGATTTATTTGCTGCATCTTTCCCCCGCCTCTCCCTCCAGCCCCACCCCCCTCACAACATAGAATGTAAGACCCATAACTCCGGGGACTTGTCCGTCTTGATTACTGCGGTGTGCCGGGAGCCTCACCCCCCAGCAGGCAGTGCTCGCATGTTTGCTGCACAAATGAAAGAACTCTTCCTCTCCTTTGCCGATTTTGCCCTCTGGCTAGAGTGTGACACTTCCCCCCATCCTTTGGGAAAAGAGGAGAGAGCTATTTCAGCTGCACCAGTGGGGAGACTAAAGCTCGGAAGTTATTTCATGACATTTGCTACAATTGGAGGAATAGAGCAGGAGCTTTTCTACCAGCCCCTCCCCCAACAGCGGAGTCATCTACCGCCTTTGTGTCCCTGTGAGAAGGTGAGCTCCTCCTGAGTGAGGTCGAAGGCTTGTTTATCTTTGTATTTGCTGGGCCTGACCTAGCACTCCCTCCTCTGCAAACACTTGTGAAGTAATGCTCCCCCCCTTACTCCAGCACCCCCTCACTGCTCCTGGCTTCTGAGACTGGCCCATTGTGCCTCTAGGACTTTTGGTTGACAGGAATCTAGCTCAGGCTTGCTAAGGAGTAGAGAAGTGGGGAGGGCAGACTTGGTTCAAAACCCCGAGAGTTCTGGGCCAACCGCAAGGGGACCGGGGCTCGAACAAGGTCATCTGGGTTTGGTTTTTCCCTCATTTTGGTCTGTGTCACAGCCACGGGGAGGCCATCTTCTTCACAACCAATGGTCCCAACAGAGAGAGGGGTTTCCGGAAGATTGTCTGAGATGGGCCTAACTCAGTACACACTTGTCCTTGAACCAGTTAGGGCTCCCTAGGGCCTGGCATGGTCTGCTGGCCAAGCCCGGATCCCAGCCCCACTCCTGGAGCTGGGGTGGGTGGAGCCCACCTTCCTCACTGGCGGGACAGGAAGGAAGGGAGGGCGATCCTCCAAAAGAAAAAGTGAGGGGCTATTTCCAAACCCGTGGAGTCCGGAGCCCAAAACACTATAGACGGCTTCTAATTGACCAAACTGCTTCCACACTGAACTCTGCCTTAGAGACAAAGATGTCCCCCATCTTGCCCGATAAATTAATCTACAGGATGAGCTTTTTGGAAGAAGCAACCCCTTCACTCCCAGGTGAGTTGCAGTGTCGCTGTTCCTTGTGGAGAGCGCGTTCTCCCCTGTCTTTCTAACCTACGATTCTCAAGCATCAGTCAAAGGACCAGGTGTGTTGTCTCAGAATCAGCTTGGGCACTTTTTAAAATGCAGATTCTCAGACTGTACCCCAAAAGAGTTGACTTAAGTCTGTAGGGGGCCAGGGATGTGCAGTTAAAAAAAAAAAAAAAAGAAATCTAACATGTAGCCAGGTTAGGAAACCATTGGCTGAATCCCTTGAACTTTCGTGGTGGAGTCGGGTAGAAGGGTGGTACGGCTGGCGGTGGGAGAGAAAGCGGGGGTTTCAGAGACTTCCACTGTCCTTCCCCATCCTGTGACAAACGCAGCTGCCTTTTCCCCGCTGCAGAGAACAAGTCTTGCTCTGATCTTATTCCTGCGGGTTCGTGTCTGACGGGACGTGGGGAAGCAAGAAGCTGCCTGGTTCTTAACCAAGGTTTTCAGCTCAGTGTCCGCTAATGGCTTTCCTTATTGACCCAGGAGCTGATCTGGGTCCATAGGGTGACCTGGGACATAGATCTGTGGCTGCGTCTTACCGGGCATCGTCTGCGGTTGGGTGTGGGGAGGGACAGCTTGTCCCCCCGGGAACGTCACATGCAGTGACTGCGCGATGTCAGTAGCAGGGTTCCACGGTGACAAGGGCTTCTCCTGGACTGATGTGGACTGATGCCCCTGCAAAGCACCACAGGGATCCTCGCATAGGGCAGTGGGAACTCCTTGATGCTGGATTTCATGCACGTGCCCAGGGACTCTGAAAGCTTTTACTCAAGCTGTAAAAGTAAGACCTGTTTACTTCCCAACCGATGTAATTACAAATATCAAGTCATCTCTACTGTACAAAGAAAGCCCAATGATAGTGATCTGGTATTTGGGGCCATGTCTACATTACTTGGAAGACTTAGCGGGCTTTCAGAAAGGCTAATTGCAGCCAGGGGAAATGCTGAAAGCCTCATATTTTCAGCCAGGCATACCGCATTTTCTTTTTAATCTCTCATTTTTATTTCTGAAAAATGTTCCTTCGGTTTCATGAAGGGCAGGGGTTTTAAGGAGAGGGAGGAGAGCCTTTTCAGGCCTTGCTCCTACTGGCTATTTATGTCTTATCGACTGCAAGCCAGGGCGATGCTGAGAGAAAGCTGGGGAACCCCACAGAAGTTTCCATCTCCTGTTGCTCTTTGTGTGTGATTAAGAAGGGAGAGAGGGAGGGCGGAAGTGAGGCGAAACATTCCGGGGAAGGGATTAAATTATTTTTTATTTGTTTATTTTGAAACCTGAACAAAAACTGTACCTTTTTATTAACTGCACAAACAGCCTCATGTTTGTTAGGAATTTTCACAAATGCACCAGTTTATGGAGAGAGACAAAGCATTCAAATACGCCTGAATGAGGGTAGTATCAGGAATTCGGTAATGGCAAGATAACGGCCCTTTATTTGCAAGGATAACTGGAAGGCAGACAAGCGGTGTGTGGCTAGAAGGGCAAGATGTTAGGATTTAACGGGATGGAGACGATGCCGCCTTCCCTGCCCCACCGTAAAAAAAGTCATTTCTGTAGCTCTTGGACGGCTCGTACTCATCGCAGGAATAATGTTTGACCTTCAGCGTCTTCATTTGGAGGTCACATATGTACGTGCCCGTTCAAAAGGTCCTACTTCTGTACGTGCGTTGCCCACTCGTGAGGTTGTGGCTGCGCAAACGTAAAGCGTTTGGCAACAGCGCGGCTGTGTTACGGAGCGTGTTCGTGTTGCCTAAACCATGAAACAGAGCCCTGGCCCATGCCTTACCTGTTACAGATCTTCAGAGGGAGGTGCCTCCATTCCCTTGTAGAGCGGAGGGGGAGGGACCCTCGGGGAAGTGAAGTGATCTGCCCGGGATCCCCCTGCCCCTAAGAGGCTGGCTTAGGATTGGAACTTGAGCCCCTTGCTTGCAGCCTGTGGGAAAGGTCTGCTGTCCTGCGAAGCTTCTCCCAGGCACTGAGCCCACCTGTGGGAGCTCTGCAGGCTTGCTTTTCTCCCACCGCCAAGTTGAAGCTCACGCGCACAGTCCTACCACAGGAGAGGTCAAGCCCAAGGCAGTTGTAGAAAAGGGACTCAGGACAGAGTTTAATTGCAGAAGCCACTCTTATGTGACGCCTGGGTGGCTCAGTCCCAGCTCAGGGCATGATCCTGATGTCCTGCGATCGAGCCCCACATCAGGCTCCTTGCTCAGTGGGGAGTCTGCTTCTCCCTCTCCCTCTGCAGCTCCTGCTGATTGTGCTCTCTCTGTGTCAAATAAATAAAATCTTTAAACAAAACAGAAAAAGAAGTCACTCTTAAGTGCATTGAGACGATCCCTGGTGAAGCCAGACTGGGATTCACAGTCTGTTTTTGGAACTAGTAGGTCACAACCGTTCGATGTCTGTGCTCCAGTTGCCATCCATTGGGGTCTTGGGGGAAGGGCGGTTGTTTGACTGGAGGAACGGGGAGAAGTTCTGGGGTGAGGCACAATGGTATGCCTTCTGTGCTTTGCCAGACCCCGTGAGTTCCAAGGGGGCAAAGGGGTGCCACAGTCAGGACCTAACAGAGCTCTTCCCATGAAGGATTTTGTGAGATGTGGCAGACATGCATTGGGGTCCCTGTGAGAGGATATGATCCAGCGTGTCGGGCAGGGGCACCTCCTCCTCCTACAAGGAGCTCCGTATGCCACTGGTGTTTGGAAGGGCGGTGGCTCTGGGAACATGGGACAACATCCTTGTGTGGACACGGGTGTGTCCCCAGCCGGCACCTCCGGGTGCAGGCTTTCTCAAGGAGCTCTGAGAGAGGGGCCTGGAGGATTCCATGCTGGAAGCATCCAGCATGCCCTTTGGGGACTCCCAGGACTTTTGTGGGGAAGGAAGGTGTTTGGCAAGAGTGGACGGGTCTGCGTGAGCAGGTGGGACCAACCCCCTGGGAGGTCTGAGCTGCACAAGTTCTGTGCCTCGTGACTGTAAGGTCTGGGAACGCCTGGGGTGTATTTGAGCTTCTGTTTCATCTCATCGGCCTTGTGTGTAGCACCTGCTGCGACGCTGACTCTCCTGGACCGAAGGGGGATCCCCAGACGGCCCTCCACGGAGCCCAGGTCGTCAGCGCAGAGGGTCGAGTGGGGCCCTCTGGACTGGGATGCGGGCTCTACCAGCTCTTAACTTTGCTGCCTTGAAGTACTGGGATCCCCCATACCTCTGTGTCGTCTGCTGAAAACGGGTATAATGGTGATGCACCTCCTGCTGCCTCCCTTAGGGGCGTTGTTTCTTCGTAGAGCCTGCTTGATGTTCTTTATATTATTGTGGATTAAAGGTAACTAAGTGTTTTTGGTTTTGTGCCGTGCTTTTTTCTCAGTGTGCCTTGGGCGTTAGCATCCACGATCCAGAGGACGTCCCTCTGAGTCAAAAGAGAGCAGAGCCTGCCGCAGAGCTCCTCCATCCACACCTCCCGGGGAAAGCTAGGGAAGACGGGGCCATCCTCCTTGTTGCTGGGAGTTTCGCGGCTTACCGTGAATCCTCTATGACCATGGCAATCCTCTCTGACACTCTGAGCCTCTGTGTACACATTCAAACATGGGCTTTAGGGTTGTTATGAAGGTTGAATGCAGGAAGATGTATGTGAGACATTTTATAGTCACAAATGATATAACATATAAGATCGTATAATAATAAAGAAGAAGAATGATCGAAGCTGGTCTCTTCCCACTCATGAGAGGTAGCCCCAGGAAGCAGAAAAGGCATGCTTGCCCAAGTCAGACAGACTTGGGCGTGAGTCCCGGCTCCACGGCTTGGTGCTTGGTGCCTGTGTGACTCACAGCAAATGGCTCACCCTCTCTGGACTTCTGTTTCCCTCCCCTGCAAGCTGGAGGAAGGACACCTCCCTCCTAGGACGAGTAAGGATGAAATGAGATAAGGCATCCAGGGCTGGGCACCTGGTAGACCCCCCAGAAATACCTCCTGTTCAGCTACTAATGCAGAGACCCAATTGCTTTCCTGAATTTCCTCCTGCTGGGCAAAAGTCACAGGTTCTAGAGGCCACTTACCCACTGGGCAGAAGGCTCTGATGAGAGCCTTTCCTAATCAGAGCTGGTCCTGAATGCACAATGGTGACTGTCGTGCAGGCCAGGGCAGAAGAAGCTAAACACAGCATGAATGGTGGTGGGTTGGCATAGGGAAGGAGAAAGGAGACTCCCACCCAAGGCTCCTGGGATATCTCTGCAAAGGAATGCAGCAAGAGCCCAATTGTCTGTGTGTGCGTGGGGCTGGGGGGTGGGTGTGAGGACCCAGAGGGAGAAAGAGAGGGAGGGAGAGGGACATTGGTTGCCAGTATTTAAAACGCTTTCTGAAATCTGAGAAACCAAGAGAGCAAGTTCACAAAGACTGGGAGACGGGAATGATCAACCCTGGAGAGGTGGGCAGAGCTGGACAAGCAGGAACAACGGGCACCAACCATAACGTGCCCAGAGAGGCTTCTAGATGTGGGGGCTAAAGACAGTGCAGTATTTTCTATTCGATCTTACTTTATTATTTCACTTCGTTTCATTTTATCGTCTCATCTTATCTTCACCTATTTATCTGTTTTCTTATTTTGGCACGCATTGGGAAAATGGAACAGAACGCTTCTGCTGGCCCAGTCCAGGTCTCAGGCCACTGTCGCATCTCCAGTGACCTCACCCCTAACATTTGTGGGGCCCAAGGGTGATCAGGCTAGGCAACTGTTCAGTGCTCTGGGTTTCATCCTGCCTGTGCACACACCTACATACCGACCTGGAGAGCCAAGTTCCGGTGTAGGATTTTGGAATCCTGTAAGGTCTGCACTGGCTGGTGGCTAAGCAGGGAATCCTGGCTTCTGGGCCCCCGCCCCCCAGCCCCCCAGCCCTCAGGTCTCCGCCCCCTTGCCCTAGCCCTGGCTCTGTTCTGTTCCCTGAGAAGCCAGCACAGCACGTGGACATCCTAACCTACGGTGATGGGACCCTCTCCTGGGGATGAACCGCTGAAGGGCCTTCTCCAGCCTTGGGAGGAGGCATGGGGTCATCCGGAAAGCCCACTGTTGTACCAGGTCCTTGACAGTCTGGACAGCTGGGGGCTGGGGACTCTGGGTGGGCACGTCCCCACAGCCCTGTGGACTCCTGGCCTTCTGGGGAGGGAGGGCTCAGCTGGGGGAAGACCAGAGCAGGGCCCTCTACAGGGTGCAGTCCAGGGTGAGGACCCTTTCTCCGAGGCCTAGAGCAGAACTGGAGCCTTTTAGGCATCACTGAGATGTCCAGGAGCTCCCCGGCTCCATCTCCTAGCGGTGGTCTGAGACGTGGGGACTCGAGCTTCCGGCCAGCATCTGCTGGGACCGCTCTCCACGTCTTTGGACAAATTGCTTTTCTTTGAGTCTCCGTTTTCTCATTGATGAAGTGAAGGTGTCGAACTAGGTTATCTGTGATCTGCTTTCCCACCGCCTGAAAAGAAACACATTTGCTCTCGTTAGCATGGACCATGATACACTCTGATTTTGTGCCTAAGTTAGGAGAGGAAGTAATTTTAAATTTGCTATCTTATTTCTCACTTGAGAACAGTTTCCTCCTGTTTTTTTGGTCACTAAGTGGGGAAAAAGTCGTGGTGGGGGGGCAATGCCAGGAATGAAATATTTGGCTCCTTTTGCTAATTACTTGTACTAAGTGGTCCTGTCATGGGAGAATTTGAATATAAATCTGTTCCCTTTTTGGTCTAACGTTTAGCCACGTGAATAACAAAAATCCTCACCCGCCATCAGGGTTCATTTAAATGTTAATTTTCATTTTTATTTACCACTTGGTCTCCCAGCTGAAATATACCTAAGTCAAAGCAAGTGGAACCCGGGTTCTCTCTGTAGCAGCTGGCGGAGCTCACCCTTGCGCTAATGGTTGTTTCCTGTGATTGATTTCTCCTGTGTATCACCTTTGTTGCCGGAGAAGAGAAAATGAATTTCTTTAGAAGTAGTATTCATCTGTCTCTGCACACATCAAAGTACAGAAAACAGAACACCAGCAGCACTCGTTGAGAATTTCGAAGCAGTTACAGATAAGGGTTGGGGAGTGGAACGGGAAGATGATAGAAGGAATTTTGCACTTAAAAAAAAAAAAAAAACTGACTTGGATAAACTTTTAAAAACAAACAAACAAAAGAGCCCCAAAGGTTTTGGACACAGAGATGCTCCAAACAAAAACGGAACGTTCCTTTCCAGATGGTGGTTTTGTTCTTTCCCAGGGAGCAATCCTGTTGGAAAGTAACCTCCCCAAGACAGGGGAGTCTCAGCCGCGGTGAAACTGCCATTTGGGCTGACTGGTTCTTCACCAAGGGACTGCCTTGGCCATCGTAGGATGCGTAACACGCCCCTGGCCTCCACTCCACACACGAGGCATCAGTGGTTTCCTGTAATGGGTTGGGTTGTGCCCGCTCAAATGCATACGTGAAAATCCTAACCCTTGGCGATGTAGGAAGGATTTTCAGGTTTGAAGCCAACAGCCAAGAAAGAATTCTTGAGATGTCTTGGGTGCAAAAAGGTGGTTTTATTAAAGCATGAGGACAGGACCCCTGGGCAGAAAGAGGTGCACTGGCATCCTGAGGAGTGGCCCAGTACATACTCTCAAGTTGGGAGAGGGTTAGGGATAGCGGGAGTCCCTAAGGTTTCCAGGATCCTGAGGGGTCCAGCTGTTGTTGGGAAAAGGTCATTTATGACTGTCTATAAACCCTCGGCCGTGAGACCCTTCAGATGTGTCTCGGTGGGTCAGATGTGTGGGGGATGATTGCCAACATGTGTCTTGTGGGGTAGAGATAAAGGAATTCTCCAAAGGAATTTTTATAGGTTAAAGTAGACTTACAGGATCCTGGGGGTTGGGCTAAGATGGCCTTTTGCCCTTAGCAAAGTATTAACACGGGGCAGCTGAGTTCCTAGAGGAAGGTCGCTCTGCCTGTTTGAAGGACTTGTCAGTGGGCTGGAGGTGGTAAGGAAATGTAACAGTTTTGCTTTTGCCTCTGTTTCCCACATCACAAATATCTCCAAATATGACCTTATTTAGAAATAGGTTTGTTGCAGATGTGATTATGTACGATCAGGTCATTAGGGTGGGTCCCAATCCAGCCTAATGGGTGTCCTTATAAAAAGAGGAGATTTGGACCCAGACAGGCTCACAGGGAGAACGTCCCATCCACGAAATGAAGGCAGAGGTGGGGGGATGCCTTAGAGTGAAGAAACACCAAAGATGACCAGCAAAGCCCCTGAAGCTGGAAGACAGGTGTGGAACAGATGCTCCCTCCCAGCCCTCAGAAGGAGTCGGCCTTGCTGGCACCTTGATCTTGGACTTCCTGTCCCACCACAGGCGACAGTACACTTCTGTGGCTTAAGCCACCCAGCTTGCGGTACCCTGTCACAGCAGCCCTGGCAAACTAATACACACAGCCCTGGTTGGCACCAGCTCAAGATGCATCCGCACGTGCCAAATGTCCCCTGGGGGCAAATTGCCCTTGCTTGGGAAACCCTGGGCTAAGTAAGGCCACGCCAGAACTGAGTAGTTGGGACAGAGCCTCTGTGGCCCCTAGACCCCCAAATATTTCCCATCTGGTCCTTTACAGAGAGAGTTGGCTGACCTTCCCCTGATGCTCACGGTCCTACAGCATCCCTGAGGATTTGCTGTGGCGTCTGGAGGCACACGGCACTCAGCCTCAGCCTGGGGCTGCAGAATTGGTCCTCAAGCCGTAGAGGGTGGGGGTGGGGCACGGTGAGGACGTTGCTGTGGGGAGGAGGTCACCGGCAAGCCCTGGACGTGACTGGCTTCCCTGGAGTCACAGCCTGTCCAGGTGTCGCCACTTCTCAGCTCTTAGTTTACCTCCTGCCTCTCGTGCTGCCATTCCGCTCCCTTGCCCAGGGTGGACTTCATTTGTTAGCCTAGTTGCTTCCTTGTAGCAATTTGTGTTCGTTGGAAAGGTTCTGTTTGCCCAAGGTCAGGCTTTGTGTCCCCACGTGGACTTGGTTCTGGACAGTGTCATGGTCCCAGGGGCTTTGCCAGCTTGCTACCATGTCCGTCCATAGTGAGCTGAAATGTTGATGGCGGAAACCCCTTCCTAAAAATGCCTTCTGCAAGAAATGCCCGTCAGTGCCATTCCCACTATGAGTCACGAGAGAGGTTTTAGAGAGACCTGTGGCTTTGGGTAGGCAAAGAAGTCACCTTCGGTGCAGGTGCTGTGAAAAGACACACATGTGAGCTGAAAAGATCTTTCTTCGGTATCATTTCCTCTCTCTCTCTCTCTCTCTCTCTCTCTCTCTCTGTCTCTCTCTGTCTCTCTCTCTCTGGCCCTTAGCCCCCCTGATTACAGCAGCAGCAATGTAGAACTGTCCATCATTCCACGGGGGTTGGCTTGCTTTTAGGACATAGAAGGTCAAACCTGTATTGCTTTCTTTAGGCTCTGACGTGATCCTCAAAAGTTGGGGGAAAAAACCCAGAAAAGATGATATAGACAATTGCTTGGGGTTGAGCTGTGTCTCACTGCCCCTCCCCCCAAAAAGATGGTTGAAGTCCTCAACTCCACTACCTGGTGGAAATAGAATTTTTCTGGAAGCACTCGCAGCTCAGATGAAGTCATTAGGCCATACCCTGATCCTTACAAGGACTGGTGTCCTTGTAAGAAAAGGAAAGGGACACAGACAGACACACAGAGCACAGACCATGTGAAGATGGAGGCCGAGGCAGGAGTGATGAGTCAACAGGCCCGGGGACACCCAGGGTTGCCATTGTCAGCCGCTAACTCGCTCCTAGGCATGGAACAGATTCGCCCGCTGAGTCCCCAAGAGGCAACCAGCCCCACAGAAATTTTGATTTTGGACTTTGAGCCCCTAGTGCTGTGAGAGAATAAATTTCCATTGTTTTAAGCCACTCAGTTGTGGTACTTTGTTACGGCAGTCCTAAAAAATGAATACGACAATTATTACAAAAACTGTATTTTTAGGTCTTAAACTGTTCGACGCGGCTTAGCAGTACAGTGGCTCTGAGATCGGGACACGTGGCCAGCAATTAGCAGCTCTTACATACGCGGGTGGCTCCCGGCAGTTTTTCTAAGTAGCAGCTGACACGATTTGTGATGTCATTTTATTTGTTTAAAAGAATTACTTATTTGAGAGACAGAGCGCAGGAGCAGGGAGAGGGGCAGAGGGGGAGGGAGAGGGAGAACCTCAAGCAGACTCCACGCTGAGTGTAGAGCCAGATCCAGGGCTCAATCTCACGATGCTGAGATCATCACCTGAGCTGAAACTAAGAGTCGGCCGCTCAACCGACTGAGCCATGCGGGCACTCCCGCCGTTTGTAACTTTGTATGCGTCTCGACAGTTATTTGACCGTCTGCTTTCTCCACTAGATGTGGGCTCCATCCGCAACACATGGGTATTTTGTAAGTATTTGTTCAAAGACCTTGGGCGAGTCATTTGTAATTTCTGAAGCACAGTGTTTCTATTTGGAAAAGAGAAATGGGAGTGGTACGTACTTCATGGGTCATCGTGAGCATGAAATGAGGGGCTGTTAGTGCGGCACGGTTCGGAATGTGTTGTAAACGCTGGTTTGAATATTTTTATTTGACTCCTTTCCTGGATTCTTCTGTGGAAGCCTCAGTGGCAGGGAGAGCTTTGCGCCCATGTACCTGCTCTGGATCCTGGCTCAGCACACAGCTAGCTTGTGTTACCTGCTTGGACAACCCTAGGTAATGATTTGTCATTTAGAGCTACAGTTGAAGTTTGACCCCAACCCCCGCCAGAGGAGTTTCCATGGTTTCTGAGACCTCATCACTAAACAGCCCTGAAGATACAGAAAGAACCTTCCTTGAAATTGCCATTAAGGCCATACTTGTCACCCTGGGAAAAGCTAATGGACAGAAACATATTGATGTGTTAACAGTTTGAGACCTTTCCCCTAAGAAAACCTTTTAGCTAGCGAGGGTTCATTCACCTTAATTAAAAATTATCCAAAGGATACATCTCTCTATCACTCTGTGGGCACATATTGAGGTTTTGGGTCTTTTTTTTTTTTTTTTAAGGACATTAAATTAAAAAACTTGTCCTCCTTCAAATAAATCCTTTGTTTGCTTTATTAAGCAGAAAGCCTGCTGGCTATTAGTTGTCAATTAAATGTAGGTGTTAATTAAAATGGCCATGGCTAAGCACTCCTAAGGATCAGTGTCCCACTTGGGGACCCACTGTGGAAGATGGCCCTGAATTATAACACATTGTCCACGACATGACCACTTGGTACCTCCCTGGGACACAAGAAAGAACACCTAAAATTGAGTTTGAGACATAAATATTGCACAGCAATTTTTCCCCCCAAATGATAAGATATATCCTTTAGGATGTTTTAAATTCAGGCACAGGTCAAATCCTGTTCTCTGTTTTTGTATGATTCATGAGCCAAGGACAATTTTACATTTTTAAATGGTTAAAAATAATGAAAAGGACAACCCTGTTTTCATGCCATGTGGAATTTACACGAAATGGAAATTTCACTGTTCCTGAATAAAATTTTATTGGTACCCAGCCACAACCATTCATTTGTGGCCCACCCTGATTTAAATGATCCCTGGGACACTGAAGCTCAACTTGAGGTCACATGCACGCTCTGTCCCTTCACTGAGCGTCTCTGATAGGGCTGCCTGGGCACCAAACCTTCCATGGTATGGTTAGCCCTTGGCGTGGTAAAGCAGTATTATCAAGGAGGCAAACTCCTCTGTCTTCTCCTAAGCGAGGGAGCTGTGGTCTTGCAAGAGTGAGCTTGAGACACTGAGCTGATACCCCAGGTGTGCCGAGAATCAACTTTTACCTTTCAGAGATGAGCTTTCATACTCTTCCATGGTGCTCTGGGGAGGGGGAAACCAGCATCGCCCTGTGGCGATGGGGGGAGCCAGGGTCAGGAGGTGCCGGCTGTGGGGAGAGGAGAGTGAACACCCCTCCTTGTTGTCTTATGAGAAGGGCTGGGTCTGGGTTGGATTTCCCCCACTGCCTTCTTAGACCGCTGTCCTGAGACACCTTCTTACATCGCTGTCCTGAGACCTAAGCCAACCCTTGACGGCGTCCTGTGGAGAAAGTCCATGGTGTGCGTATTCTAGGCATGTGCTAGGGGAGGGCTGCCCAGGGGGGATGTCAGAAGGAGGGATGGTATATGCTAGGGAGGGCTGCCCAGGGGCGATGACAAAACTGCAGCTCGGGCCACAGTCACCGAGTCTGAGGGCCAACTCCATCTCTGGGGAGGCAGATGGTGCATGTCTCTGCCAAACCTCCATACAGCTCAGCTCACTCATCCTAAGTGTCCTGTGTCTCCTTCTCGGGCCTCCTTTGCCAGCTTGCAGGCTCCCTGCCACCCATCCGGACACGGGAGGTCCAGGCTAATAATCCTCACCCTCCGCATCCTCCTGCCGCTCCTAAGCCGGCCAGACTCCTGTGGCTTAGTCTCTGTTCTTCCCTGCACGTAGCGTTTTCTCACGTCAATCTGACGTGACCGTGTGATGACGAATAACACCGATGGGTGGGATAGAAGACATTTTACGATAAAACAAGGGCGGAAAGCAATACATTTTAGCAATGAAGTGAGTGTGCTCTGGTCAAGTCCCGGAGTCAAGTCCTAGCTCTGTTACTTGGAGGCTGTACTTCTTTGACAGATTCGCTGATCTGTCTGAACTTTGGTTGCCTCTTCTTAAAAATGGGACGAGGAACAGCATTGGATAGAATAGCTTCGAGGTGGAAGGGATTTTTGTCACTGCCTGGCGCAGAGCCTGGCTCAGAGTAGTGATCTGGAAGGGGGAGCGGGTAATGGTGCCCGTGTGCTCTCAGAAAACACAGCTTTTCTATCCATTCGTCCTGGAGCACGGTGCGTCGGAGCAATGTAGGAAGGTTATTGGGGCCATCTCTGCCCTTCCCTGGGAGTATGTGCCCGTGCAAACACACAGATGACTTGTTAGCTTCAAAGACCTTCCCATGAGCCCAGAATGATTGAAATGGCAGGTGTCCCTTAGACCGCTGACTCATGGCAGCGCTGGGGGCTGATCTTGGCCCCGATGTTTTCAACGGTTTCTGTTTTTTCTCAGTCTTCGTGAGATCATGCAGGTTTTGCACACGGTCGTCCTCTCACTCCGTATGTGTTAAGCATTCATCGGCTGTTGGTTATTGTATTAGGAGCTGTGAGCAAAACAGATAAGGTCTGTCTTATGGTCCAGTGGGAAGCAGACAGACACTAATCAGATGACTGACATTTTTCAAGACCCACCTGGCTGCAGTGAGAAGGGATGGACGGCAGTTGTGGAGGCGGGAGACGCCCGAGGAGGCTAACGCAGCCACCTCAAGGACGAGATGATGGTGAGTCAGACAGGAGCTGTATGGCAGGATAGACCAAAGTGGGTGTGTCAGGGAATGCTCAGAAGGAAACATCCAGAAGTCCAGTTCACGGGGTGGGTGTGGAAATGGAGTTGGTCCGGAAGGACCCTCTGGTTTCTGGCTTATGCCCTTTGGGTGGGGGTTGGGGACGAACTCCAGAAGAAGACGAGGTTGTGGGCAGAAGATCGGAGTACAGTATAGACACCCGGATGGGGTACCAGTTAGATATTAGATAGTCAGGGGTTCCTGGGTGGCTCAGTTGGTTAGGTGTCTGCTTTTGGCTCTGGTCATGAGCCCAAGGCCCTGGGATCGAGTCCCGCGTCATGCTCCTTGCTCAGTGGGGAGCCTGCTCCTCCCTCTGCCTGCTGCTTCCCCTGTGTGTGCCCCCACCCCTGACACATAAATAAATAAATCTTAAAAAGAATGTTAAGATATGGTCTCACTTATTTGTGGAGCATAGCAAAGAACATGGAGGACATGGGGAGATGGAGAGGAGAGGGAGTTGAAGGAAACTGGAAGGGGAGATGAACCATGAGAGACTATGGACTCTGAAAAACAACCAGAGGGTTTTGAGGGGGGGGGGAGGTGGGAGGTTGGGGAACCAGGTGGTGGGTAATAGAGAGGGCACGTACTGCATGGAGCACTGGGTGTGATGCCAAAACAATGAACACTGTTATGCTATAAATAAACAAATAAAGGAATAAAAAAAAAAAAGAATGTTAAGATATTTGGCACATTCAGTCTGACCATAGATGATGAAAAAACGCCTCCCTAAATCTCCTGGCCCCCTGTGTGTTCGTGTGCATGGGTTACACTCGGCCCTGGGGTCCTGCATGAATCCTGCAGCAGAAGCAACCCTCGCCTGCTCCATGGCAGCACAGGGTGAAGGGACTGGCTGTCAGGGAGCAAGGACATTTGATCCCTATGAGAAAAGCGAGGTTTTCTGGGACCTCTGAGTTGATCCTTGGGTTCCTCCATTTAACAATTTCCAGGACCCCGACTACACAGTTCTTCAGTTCTTCCCTCGCGCCAGAGGTCACTCTCAGTGCTCTGGAGTTTGGCTTGTGTTAGAACAAAGCCATTCATCTCTGGGCACCACAGCTAAGGTATTTTGCTCTCACTGTAATTAGGTAATTCTTAGCAAATTGGACTGTGGTTTTGTTTTTTCTTTTTTCTTTTTGTATTTGGGGTTTGGGGGGGACATTTTCTCTTTCTTTCTTTCTATTAACACACAATGTATTATTTGATTCAGGGATACAAGTCTGTGAATCATCAGACTTAGACATTTCACAGTACTCACCGTAGCACACACCCTCCCCAGTGTCCATCACCCAGCCACCCATCCCTCCTCTCCCATCCCCCAGCAACCCTCAGTTTGTTTCCTGAGATTAAAAGTCTCTTATGCTTTGTCTCCCTCCTGATCCCATCTTGTTTCATTTTTTCCCTCCCTACCCCCCACAACCCCCCGCCCTGCCTCTCAAATTCCTCATACCAGAGGGATCATATGATAATTGTTTTTCTCTGATTGACTTATTTTGCTTAGCATAATACTCTCTAGTTCCATCCACATCATTGCAAATGCCAAGATTTCATTTCTTTTGATGGCTGCATAGTATTCCATTGTATATATATACCACATCTTCTTTATCCATTCATCTGTTGATGGACATCTAGGCTCTTTCCATAGTTTGGCTATTCTGGACATTACTGCTATAAACATTCGGGTGCACATGCCCCTTTGGATCACTACATTTGTGTCTTTAGGGTAAATACCCAGTAGTGTGATTGCTGGGTTGCAGGGTAGCTCTATTTTCAACTTTTTGAGAAACCTCATGCTGTTTTCCAGAGTGGCCGCACCAGCTTGGATTCCCACCAATAGTGTAGGAGGGTTCCCCTTTCTCTGCATCCTCGCCAGCATCTGTCATTTCCTAACTTATTAATTTTAGCCATTCTGACTGGTGTGAGGTGGTATTTCATTGTGGTTTTGATTTGTAGTTCCCTGGTGCCGACTGATGCAGAGCACTTTTTCATGTGTCTGTTGGCCATTTGGATGTCTTCTTTGCAGAAATGTCTGTTCACGCCCTCTGCCCATTTCTTGATTGGATTATTTGTTCTTTGGGTGTTGAGTCTGATAAGTTCTTTATAGATTTTGGATACTAGCCCTTTATCTGGTATGTCATTTGCAAATATCTTCTCCCATTCTGTGGGTTGTCTTTTGGTTTTGTTGACTGTTTCCTTTGCTGTGCAAAAGCTTTTGATCTTGATGAAGTCCCAGTAGTTCATTTTTGCCCTCACTTCCCTTTCCTTTGGCGATGTTTCTAGAAAGAAGTTGCTGAGGGTGAGATCGAAGAGGTTGCTGCCTGTGTTCTCCTTAAGGATTTTGATGGATTTCTGTCTCACATTGAGGTCTTTCATCCATCTTGAGTCTATTTTTGTGTGTGGTGTAAGGAAATGGTCCGGTTTTATTCTTCTACATGTGGCTGTCCAATTTTCCCAACACCATTTGTTGGAGAGATTTTCTTTTTTCCATTGGACATTTTTTCCTGCTTTGTAGATTAGTTGACAATAGAGGACTATGGTTTTTTAAAAGCATATTTTTGTCCTTTTTATTGAAGTACAATTAACATACCATAAATCAATTTCCACATACAATACAATGAGTTTTGTCAGTATATATAGTCTGGGCACCACCACACTTGTGATCTAGAACATTCCATCACCCCAAAGAATTTTCTTATGCTCCTTTATAGTCAGTTGGTCTTACCACTCCTCATCACTGACGACCCTTGACCTGTTTTCTGTCACTATAGTTTTGCCTGTTCTAGAATTTTATGTAATTGAAATCACTCTGGATGTAAACTTTTATGTCTGGCTTCTTTCACTCAGTGCAATGACCATGTTATTTGTACCGGTAGCCTGTTCCTTGCTGAGGAACATTCTGTTGCATGGTTATAAAATGATTCACAATTGATGGACATCTGAGTTCTTTCCTGTTTTAGGCAATGATGAGTTAAGCCACTATGGACATCCACATACAAGTCTTTATGTGGAATTTCATTTCCTTTCGTGAGCACATGGGGGTGGGATTAGTAGCTCATAGGTAAGTGTGTGTGTGACTTTATTTTTATTTATTTTTTAATGAAGATTTTATTTATTAGACAGAGAGACAGCGAGAGAGGGAACACATGCAGGGGGAGTGGGAGAGGGAGAAGAAATTGTCCTGCTGAGCATGGAGTCTGATGTGGGGCTCAATCCCAGGACCCTGGGATCATGACTGAACCAAAGACAGATGCTTAACAGGGGAGCCATCCAGGCACCCCATGTGTGTGTGACTTTATAAGAAACTCTGAAACTGTGTTCCCAGTGGCTATAATAATTTGCATTCTCCCTCCGCAGCGTAGAGGGATTTCAGTTTTTCCATATCCTCTTTAATAGTTTTAAATTATGGCCATTTCATAGAGTCTGAAGTGATTTCTCAGAGTGGTTTTAATTTCTGTTTTCCTAATGGCTATTGACATTGAGACTATTTTTCTATTCTTGTTTGCTATCTTACATATCCTTTGGTGAAGTGTCTGTTCAGATCTTTTGACCATTTTTAATTTTTATTTGTAACTCCATGTAATTGAATTTTTAGAGGTCTTCATATATTTTGGATACAACTCCCTTATGAAACACGTTTTACAGATATTTTCTCCCAGTCTGTGGCTTGCCTTTTCACTTTCTTACCAGTATGTGTATATATATATATGTATATATGTATGTATGTGTGTGAGTGTGTGTGTTTGTGTGTGGTAAATATTCTGTGCACACTTCAAAGTATTTGTATCCTGCTATTGTTGGGTGTAGTGATGTATAAATGCCATTTCAGTTAGGTTGGTTGAGAGCGTTTTTCACGTCTTTCATCCTTATTGATTATCTGTATGCCTTTTGTATCAGTTCTTGAAAGAAGTAGGTTGGAATCTTTATGACTTCGGATTTGTCTGTTTCTTCTTTTAGTTCTACCATTTTTGGCTCTATCTACTTTGAGTTCTATTATTAGGTCCACACCAAAGATACATAAGTATCTTTTTGTCCCTATGATGAATTGGCCCCTTTATCATTATGAAATGTCATTCTTTATCCCTGGTAATACTCCTTGTTCTAAGACTCACTTGGAGATTAATATCACCATTCCATCTTTCCTTTGATTAGGATTTTATTCTATGTCATTGTCTATCCCTTTACTTTTCATTTTTCTGTCTTTATATTTCAAATGTGAATTTAGCTGTTAGAGTTGGGTCTTCCTGTTTTAGCCAGTCTGACGATCTCTGTCTTTTCAGTATCCTGTCAAATAATATTATAGCATAAGAAATTTGCAGCAATATACTTGCATTTCTTCCTGTCTATGACCTGTGCTATTTGTATCATTCATTTTACTTTACATGTGGTCTAAATTTCACAACACATTATTGTTACTTAGCAATCTATACTTTTAATGCCATTCCGATCAAAATTCCACTGGTATTTTTCAAAGAGCTGGAGCAAATAATCCTAAAATTTGTATGGAATCAGAAGAGACCCCAAATTGCTAAGGAAATGTTGAAAAATGAAAACAAAACTGGCTGCATCACGTTACCTGATTTCAAGCTTTACTACAAAGCTGTGATCACCAAAACAGCATGGTACTGGCATAAAAACAGACACATAGACCAGTGGAACAGAGTAGAGAGCCCAGATATGGACCCTCAACTCTATGGTGAAATAATCTTCGACAAAACAGGAAAAAATATTCAATGGAAAAAAGACAGTCTCTTCAATAAATGGTGCTGGGAAAACTGGACAGCGATATGTAGAAGAATGAAACTCGACCATCCTCTTACACCGTACACAGAGATAAACTCAAAATGGATAAAAGACCTCAACGTGAGACAGGAATCCATCAGAATCCTAGAGGAGAACATAGACAGTAACCTCTTCGATATCAGCCACAGCAACTTCTTTCAAGATATGTCTCCAAAGGCAAAGGAAATAAAAGCAAAAATGAACTTTTGGGACTTCATCAAGATCAAAAGCTTCTGCACAGCAAAGGAAACAGTCAACAAAACAAAAAGGCAACCCACGGAATGGGAGAAGATATTTGCAAATGACAGTATAGACAAAAGGTTGATATCCAGGATCTATAAAGAACTTCTCAAACTCAACACACACAAAACAGATAAGCATATCAAAAAATGGGCAGAAGATATGAACAGACACTTCTCCAATGAAGACATACAAATGGCTATCAGACACATGAAAAAATGTTCATCATCACTAGCCATCAGGGAGATTCAAATTAAAACCACATTGAGATATCACCTTACACCACTTAGAATGGCCAAAATTAGCAAGACAGGAAACAACGTGTATTGGAGAGGATGTGGAGAAAGGGGAACCCTCTTACACTGTTGGTGGGAATGCAAGTTAGTGCAGCCACTTTGGAGAACAGTGTGGAGATTCCTCAAGAGATTAAAAATAGAGCTTCCCTATGACCCTGCAATTGCACTACTGGGTATTTACCCCAAAGATACAGATAGTGAAAAGAAGGCCCATCTGTACCCCAATGTTTATAGCAGCAATGGCCATGGTCGCCAAACTGTGGAAAGAACCAAGATGCCCTTCAACGGACGAATGGATAAGGAAGATGTGGTCCATATACACGATGGAGTATTATGCCTCCATCAGAAAGGATGAATACCCAACTTTTGTAGCAACATGGATGGGACTGGAAGAAATTATGCTGAGTGAAATAAGTCAAGAAGAGAGAGTCAAGTATCATATGGTCTCACTTATTTGTGGAGCATAACAAATAACATGGAGGACATGGGGGGATGGAGAGGAGAAGGGAGTTGAGGGAAAGTGGAAGGGGAGAAGAACCATGAGAGACTATGGACTCTGAAAAACAACCTGAGGGTTTTGAAGGGGCTGGGGGTGGGAGGTTGAGGAACCAGGTGGTGGGTAATAGGGAGGGCACATATTGCATGGAGCACTGGGTGTGGTGCAAAAACAATGAATACTGTTACGCTGAAAAGAAATTTTAAAAAGTGAAAAAAAAATAAAGGTAATTATTATTATCTTTAATTAAATAATAATAAAATGAATAAAATAATAAATAATAATTATATTTTTAAAAGATTTATAAAAGTGAGAAAATGCTTCCCATATTTACCTCCATATTTGCTATTTCGGTGCTCAGTATCTTTACGTAGATCCAAATTTTCATATAGTCTTATTTTCTTTCTGGATGAAGAATTTTCTAAATATTTCTCATTATTCTGTTGTACTGGTGATAAATCTCTTAACATTATTTTTTTTTAAAGCCTTTCCCACCATTATTTTATAAAGATATTTGATTTTCTCTGGAATTCTTGGCTTAGAGGTATCTTCCTTTGTTTTAAAGATACCACTGCATTGTCTTATAGCTTGCATAGTTTATAAGAATTTTATTGTATTATTATCTTTGGTCCTCTATACATGTGTCCTTTTTCTCTGGATGCTTTTACATTTTGTCTTTATCTCTAATTTTGTGTAATTTTGATATGTGTATTGGCATGTTGTTCTTGTGGTTTTTGGGGGTTTGTTGAGCTACTTGGATTTGTAGATTTATAGTTTCCATCAGAATTGGACAGAGTGGCCATTATTTCTTTAAATATTTACCCAATCCTTGCTTTTCTGGGACTCCAATTGCATGCATGACAGGCCACTAGATATTGTCTGATAACTCACTGAGGCACTGTCCACTGTTTTGTCAGTGTCTTTGCTTCTTTTCAGAGAGTTCCTCTTGCTATGTCTTCAAGTTCACCAATCTTTTCTTCTGCGGTGTCTAATCTGATGTTAATCCTCTGAGGTATATTTTTCATCTCTGATACTATATGTTTTATTTCTACAAGTTTCATCTTTTTTAATAGCTTACATTTCTTTCTCATGTTTTCAACTGCCTTTTTGGACATACAGAATATATTTATAGTAAAAATTTTAGTATCCTGTTTATTCCATCATCTCTGTCATTTTTCCTTCTGTTTAGATTGTTTGAGTTTTCTTCTGTGGTGGGTTGTTGTTTCCCCATTTCTTTTTAGTCCTCATAATTTATTATTGGATTTTAGTGTTGTCAATATCACATTATTGATGGCCAAATTATTGTATTCTATTGTATTCTCTATTGCAGTTCTTTCATTTTTTGTTGGATAGTGTCTTGGAACACATTCAAGTTACTGAAATCAGTTTGATTCTTTTGAGATTGGCTTTTAGCCCAAATTATAGTTGATCCAGAGCAACCTTTAATTGAAGGCCAATTTGCCCCTACTGTTGAGTCAACACCTAGTCAGGAATTCTTTCTAATGCCCCATGTTTCCATACTGGCTGATGGAAACATGCATTCTTCTCAGCTCCATATAGACACAATGGTTTTTTTAAATCTACTCTTACTATGCTTGTTCTTTCCTGTCTTCAAGTAGTTTCCACCCAGATGCACACAGATTAATACTTAGCCAAAGACTTGAGGGAAACCTCTACAAAGTTTTATAGTCCTCTGCTTATAGAGGTCCCTCGTCTTTGCTACTTTGTCATGCAAATCCCAGACAGCTTGACCTCCCCAAGGAGGTCTTCAACTCAGTGTTTCTTCCCATGTCTTCAACTCAGTAGGACCGTGAGGCTCTTTTGGCTCCCTCTTTCTGGACTCTGGTCTGGAAACTCTCTCTAGGAAGTAAGCTAAAGAAATTGTAGGGCCCACCTTGTGTCTTTCTCTTCTTTTGAGGGTAATTTTCCTGCACTGCTTTTTGTCCAGTGTCTGAAAATCATTAATATACATATATATGTATACACACACACACACACACACACACACACACACATATATATATATATATATATGCATATATATATATATTTTCAGTTTTTAGTCATCAGGGAGGAAGATCAATTTTGCTGTGGGTACTCCATCATAGCCTGGAGTAGAAGGCATACCTATTATTTTATTTGCCTGTATCTATATAGCTATAGGTAAAAGACATCAATTATAGGTCCTACAATGACTTCTAAAAAATGTCAAAACATTTTGTTAATGTCAACATTTTATTAATGTCAAACTCACAGCTATTTTTCTATTTCAGCAGTTTTTTAACTTTTGGGGGGTTATGGATTCATTAAAGAATCCATGGACCCTCCCTCTGAAAAATGCATATGGTCACACATACACATTAGCATGCAAATTGAAAAATGCAAAAATAATCCCTGATTCTCCCCTGTGCAACTTGAAGGACTATCTAGGCTTGGTGAGAACTCTTGCTCTAATTAATGTTGCTTTGTTTGTTATTTTGGTAATCAAAAAAATTATAATTTCTTCCCTGCCTTACCTTGTAGAGTTATTATGAAAGATCACACTGGCAATGTCAAAATATTTTACAAGAATTATAGAAACATACTATATTTTTTTGGTGATGATTATAGTTACTATGGTTACCATCATTATCATTTATAATAAAGGCTCTTAGGTGTTTTTTTTTTAATTGTAGTAGTTAATTCTTGGGGCTCCTGGGTAGCTCCATGGGTTAGGCCTCTGCCTTCAGCTCTGGTCATGATCTCCGGGTCCTGGGATTGAGCCCCGCATTGGGCTCTCTGCTCAGCAAGGAGCCTGCTTCTTCTCTCTCTGCCTGCTTCTCTGCCTACTTGTGATCTCTCTCTCTCTCTCAAATAAAATTAAAAATTTTTTTTAAAAATTGTTGTAGTTAATTCTTATAATAGATTAATTTTCCTAAGCTTTATAGTAAACACATTACACACACATAAATGTATACATACACATATGCAAGTACACATATTTTTAAGATGATTTTTAATTGTATAACCATCTATTTACAGTGAAAACATGTTTTTTTTTCCTATTTTTTAAAAATTTAAATTCAATTAACCAAGGTATAGTGTATCACTGGTTTTGATATAGTATTCAATGATTCTTCAGTTAAGTATAGCACCCAGTGCTCATCACCCTGTGTTGGTTCTCGTTCTTGTCCTCTGTTTTCTCCCTTCAACTTTGTATCTCCTGGTTGAGCAGTTGTCCAACACATTTGTACAATTTTTGCATCGATTTACAAATAAGTGTTGTGTATTGTACTTTGTAAAACTCATTTTTCTGTGCTATTAAAATCAATGAAAATGCAATTTACGGAATAATCTTTTTCAGGTTATCTCTCTGAATTAGGCACGTTTTGTTATTCGCTGTTGGCCCTGCGCGTTCTTTGATATGCAAGAACTTGCCTGCATTTCAGCCTGGCCCCCTGCTTCTTTCCTTCTCTTCTTACCCTCTGTTAGCAGGATGGAAGCCATGATGGCATCTGCCCCCCAGCAGTGTGCCGCATGCCTCTCCATGTGCCATCCCCCCTGACCTACTTCTCCATCCTCTCCCTTGCCATTTGTGTCCCCATCCCATTTAGAATTCTCCTTGGGTGACTAAATCCCTCCCACCTTTCAGAAGCATTTCAGGGGACACCTTCTTTAGGAAAGCTTCATGGCCAGATGGACTCATGGCATCTCCCCATTTCAGAGGTCCTGAACCGAGAACTTCTGTATTGGCCCATTCCAGTTCTAACGCCAGCAGTCTGAAATCTGCTTGTGGAAGAGATTGTGAACGCTTCAAGTGCTAGCTCTCTTAGAGACCCCTCCAGCAATGTGTTTGCTTTATAGGAAACACAAAATACTTGCTGAATTCAATTTGTTTGAACTAATTCTTTCCCTCTCTGACTGATATGATAGATGAAGAAATTGCCCTGACCTCTCTTCCTGAGACCTTTGAATAATAGCTTAGGAAAAATCCAGAGACAATAGGGATATCTGTAAACACTGATGGTGAGAATGGAAATTGGTTCACCTGTTTCGTAGGGCAATTTGGCAGGCTCTGTTAAGATTGTAAATAGTCATTCTAGCAATTCCTCACCAGGGTGCCTGCCCTGAGGATATGCATTCAGGTGAGTCAAAAATTCAAGGACAAGGATTTTCACTGATGTATTGCTTGTGGTTGCAAAAAAAGGGGGAGAGGCAATAACTAAATGCCCATCAATATGCAAATGTTTAATTTAACTGCTGGATGCCCAATATAATAGACTACTTTTCAGCAGTTTAAAAAACTTCAGTAGATCCTTGTAGATTGAGATAGTAACATTTCCAAAACATACTGTTAGTTTTTAAAAACATTTAGAAATAATATGACTAGTCTATACTATTTATAATTTAAAAGTAAATCCCACAAAATCTAGACATTCCTCTGCATTTGTATTTGTGAAATCTTTATATTTCTTTCTAGTAGAACTGAATGTCACATGGGAATGAGGTTCTAGACAAGTCCGGGAGCAAGGTGACAGTTGGAGGCAGGCAAAATTTGTGTCTAAAATCCCCTGAGAAAGAGCCACTCTGGGGTCAGACAGTTCATCTTTACTAAGTCAAATGTAGCTTAGCATCATTTCCTGTTGTGCTGGAGCAGATTTCTGTTTCTCTAGGCAATTTCTTTTTTTTTTAAGATTTTATTTATTTATTTGACAGAGAGAGAGAGATCCCAAGTAGGTAGAGAGTCAGGCGGGCGCGGGGCTTGATCCCAGGACCCTGAGATCATGACCTGAGCTACCCAGGTGCCCCTCTCTAGGCAATTTCTTCCAAACTGAGGGTGGCCGCTTGCATCTTCCAGCAAAAATAAATACGCTCACAGGCCCTCCAAAGCTGAGACCAAACAGTGTCCTAGCAGGTGCATCTAAACATTTCAGTCAGGACAGTCAATGGTCATTTAGCATCCCTACCTCACGGCCTTTTTATCTCCATTCCCTTCATTGCACAGTGAAATATTTTCCCTGCTATTTCTGAATGCCTCCCTAGGGGGCAGGACTCCCTGGAGTAGGAGCCACGTCTCCCAGCCCATCCTCACTCTTGTCCTGGCGCATGTTCCTTATATATTATGGCCCCTGAGTGGAGTCACCTGCTCTGTATAGGGACGATCTCTAAAAATTACTTTTCTCATTCTTTCTGAGCCTGCATAGTTGAATTCTTACAAGCTGTATACTCCCAAGGGTGCTCTCCTACAATTCCAGTTATCAATTGCTTTATAACAAAGCATCTAAAACATTGTGGCCTATGAAAACCCCATTTTGCTATGCTCACGGGGTCTATGGACCAAGATTCTAGGCAGTGATTGCTTCTGCTTCACAGTACGTTGGACTTCAGGTCAGAAGACTTGCAAGGCTCTGGTGGACTCTGCCTGGGGGCTGGAATCATCCAGAAGTGTCTTCATTCACATAGTGAGCTCCTGGCTTTGATAATAACTCAGAGGCTGGTTTTGGTGGGCTGGGGCCCATCTGAAGGGGTTGGAATGCATGCACATGGCCTTGCAGGGAAAGGAAAGCTCTTTTCTCTCTACCCTCCTGGGTTCATCAGCTGAGGGCCCTGCAGATTCAACCTACAAAACATAGGTTAGTAAGAGGAAAACCAAAAGAGTTTATGAATACATGCAGTGAGCATACACGTGGGAGAAACTCAGTGATGAGTAACTCAAAGGGGCAGTTAGACAGAGCTTAAGGCTTCTATAATAGCATCCTAACGAATGACAGTAAATTTGTATGGCAGTGACAAGATGAAGGACAAGGAAGGTTCTAGGCTTTCAGGGGTAGCCAACTACGGGGAGGTAAATATGTGTGGGAAAATGAATGCAAGAGAAGGTCTGGTGTAGTAGCACTAGCCTTGTTTCTGGGCATCAAGAGCCTGAGCTTTTTTTTTGCAGATGGAGGGGAAGGCAGAGAGCTTTTGTGTGCAGGCCTGTCTTCCGTTTCTCATTTGTCTTCAAAGTGGCATATTTGGGGCTGGCGGATTTGGATCTCCTATAGCTTCTTCCTGTGGCTTTGGGTTCCTCACAACATGGCCGCCTTACTACTTACAGGGCAGCTTCAGGGCTCGGAGGGTGAGCATCCCAGCTAACAAGCAAAGCCTCACGGTTCCCCGCTGCCTAGCTTTGAAAGTTACACCGTGTGAATTACGCAGGCTTCTTCATCTCCGCAGCTCCGAGTCTGTCCAGGACACGGACTCCACCTCTTCATGGCAGGACTGTCAAAGAATTGATAGCCATATTTTGAAACTACCAAACTCAGTGCTCATAGGAGAGCATTCCGAAAGCATGTGCATCAGTCCATTAAGGTGAACCTACACAATGATGTTGCGGACTCAACGTGCTAGCCCACTGGCAGTTCCCTATGAGTCAGTCTAATGATAGTAGCGGTCATCCCTCGTGGAGAAGATTGGGGTGGGGAGGCGGTACTTCAGACAAACTTGACTTTGTCTGTTGTCCGGGTATCCTTCATAATAATTATAAATCCGTATGTTACTCATATTAACTTTTAAAGGGATGATGTTTGACCTTCATCATAGAAACAGTCTTAAGTCGACTAGGAAACTTCGACGTGCTATCAGTGACGTAAATATAAGAATTATCCTGGATCCACAAACAAATGTCCGAAAGCACTGCCTCCTTTGATGCAACAGCTGACCGTCGAGTGCCTCCTGGGATGGGGCGGCGTGCCCGGTTCTCTGGAGTGGACGCCCATGGTTAGGAAGGGGTGCCAGGCCTCACTTGCTTGGAAAGGACAATAACAAGAGAAGTGGTCGGAGGAGCTGGTGTGTATTGAGCACTGCTACGTGCGGATGCTGTTTGCGTTCTGGCCATTTCTCCGAACAGCCCTCAGGATGTGGGGAAGGCACGTGAGCTCCAGCTGACTCGGGAAGACTTCGGGAAGGAGGGAGGAGTCAAACTGAAACCTATGAGCGGAGGTTCTCAGACTCTGAAGGTCATACCCGTTGCCTGAAGGGTTTGTTCAGAACCTGGGTGCATGCCCAGGCTTCCCTCAGACCGTGAAATGGAAACAGTTGCATCCATATTTGTAATGCGGCATCTGGTGCAGACAGACTTAACCTTACCTCTACCGTAGACGCTCACCTGGAGTTTTTAGAGACACTGATTCCCAGGCTCCTATCACGGAGGTTCAGGTTCAGTCGTCGAAGCAGGAAGCTGTGTCTTTACTGAGTCTTAGGTGACATTTAGGATCCCGCAAACTGTCATTGCCGAGATAGAATTTGACCTTTAGAGATGAAGGAGTAGAGAGTTCCTGTTGGGCGACAACTTCTGGGAAGGTGGGAGTAGGGAACTGTAGATGGGCTTGAGTCTGCAGTGAGTACTGTGGAGATAGACTGGAGAAAGACACTGCAGAGGGGAACCAGTTATGCTACTCCCCGCTACTCCGCTACTCCATTTGTCAAGGTGAGAAGTAACACTGGCCTCAGGCACCTTCTAGCCCAGGGCAGATATCACCAAGTGAAAAGACCATTGTGGGCTTCCCCCTGCCTTTTCTGTGTATCCTGCTGCCTAAAAGGTTCGTGTGATGGCCGGTATTCTGGCAGCCATTTGGGACCCTAGCATGAACTTGAAAGTAACAATTGTATAGTAGGATGATGAAGGTGAGAGACAGAAGGGAAATTTGATTTCTCTGATTCAAAGGATTTCTACTTACCTGAAGAACACTGATAGCGTGCAGTGATTGAAGCAGGCAACAGCTCCCATGACAGAATGGTGTGTGTGTGTGTGCGTGTGTGTGTGCGCACGCACGTACTGACCCAGAGGAAACTTTTTCCAGTAAAGATCTGGTTTGTTCTCTATTTTGTCAGTTGAAACGGGATCCTGGAGGGCCTCAGTGCCTCTCCTGTTCAGTCTCTTGGCTTCAATCGGGCCCTCAGATGTGTCTGTCTGGGCCAGCAGTCTGTGTTAATATCCAGAAAATTTCAGTAAGCCATTTGGAGCCATCAGTACATTCAGGCAGAGAAGTTAAATCCGTTCCTCAGAGGAGTGACTTCTTGGACATAGAAGTCCTGTCTTTGGAAGAGTGGCCCAGAGTGGGCTGGCGTCGCGGTGACAATAGAAGCACCAGTAACAGAAGGGCCCGCCGCCGGCATTTCTGGAATGTGCCAGCACACTTAGTCCTCACCACAGTTTCAGAGGTTGGATTTTTTTCTTATTCTCATTTTACAGAAGAGGGAAGGGAGGCCCAGCGGTGTTCACGTGGCCACGGCGGCCTCACAGCCAGCATGGACCCGGAGCGAGCCACCACCCCCACCGGGCCATGCCCGCCTGCCTGAGGGCAGCCTCTTCTGACTGGACAGCATGGATAGGACGGCATCTCAGTGCCCATGGCAGCGGGGTGCAGGCGGGTCCCGCGGCCTGGGGGGTAGGGGGACGGTGCAGGGTGTGGCTGGCTGGCTGCCATCTGTTCACGACCACTCCTTCCAAACAAAATAGGCCTTTTGATTCCGTGTTCAAGTTAAGTAGGTGATTAAGTGGGTTTTATTTTGCCAGTGGTTAATGAGAGTTGAATTAACCTGCAGGGTTATCTTGTGCTCCTTTGATGCGGGGCCTCCCTTTGGGAAAGAAGGCAGACAGCAGTGACAATTGCAACATTATGTAAATGACCGCTGGGAACGGGTTGCTGTGGGCAACCGGGGAGCTGGAGGAACTGGGAACTGGCTCCATCCTCCGAGTGTTTCTGCCTCTGGCTTCCCTTCCAGATGCCCTCCAGCATCCGCTCCCCAGAACTTTTACCCTTTATCTCTCCTTTACCTGATTTTCTCCTTCTCCTTGCTCTAGGGTGGGGCTTTGGCTTCCCCTCTAGGGAGACTGGGCCTTTAAGTTCCTACAAACATCTCTGCATCCTGGACCCTGCTAAGCTTCCCTGGGGCTCCCAGCTGCCTCATTACACAAGGCTTTCCCTCGGTTTTACTTCGATTTACTGTCTCATGTATATACTTCTGCTCTCTGGGGAATGGAGAGGGTGCCATGGGGAGGGGTGGAGAGGGGTGCTGTGGAGGGGGCAGGGTTTATAAAGTTCTGTGTGCTGGGTAGCCATGCCACACACGAAGCCATGTTTCGCAGAGCCAGGGAGAAATCACATCTGCGCATTCGCCCATCATGTAGGGCGTTTACCATCTTCTCTTAAACTGGGGTTCAGGGTTTGGGGCCTGGGCTCAGCCTTGGGGAAGAGAGGAGATCTCAACCTTAGTTGGGGTCTGACTGGGCAACTGTCTCATGCCAGCGTTGCCCAGAAAGTGACATGAACTGCGCCACGTGATGAACACAAGGAAAGTCAGGGCCCTTTGCTAGGCAGTAGGAGCTCTGCGCTCAGGCTGGCCCTTGTGTATTAGATTCTGAAATGCCTGTGTAAGGACAGGGCTAGGAGCAGAATCAAAATGTAAAGAGCCAAGGAGTGATCCTCCCTCACTCCCTCCCTCCCTCCCTCCCTTCCCTTTCTTTCTCTTTCTAGAATGAATATTCTTTGGGGATGGCTATAAAGCAATGGAGGGATAACCAGGAAATGGAAACCACATCTGTAGTCCCCATCATAACAGTAGGGATTACCCTGGCTCCTGACCGTACCGTTTCACCAGTTCAAACAACCGGCCCCCGCTCACCCCAGGATCCTGCGCTGTTTTCCTTAGACCCTGCTCACACCTTCATAACAGCCCTTCCCCAAAGGGTCTTTACATTCCCCCTTCGTGGCCATCTGAGTCCTGGAGGAACCTGAGTCAGTATGTGGTAGAACTGGGATTAGAATCCACAGCCCCACTCCAGAGACAGGGTCACATGGTGGGAGGTTCCCAAAAGGACCCCTAGGTGTGACAGTTTGCCAGTACCCCCCCCCATATATGGGACTCATGTACAGTTGTCCTCAAAGCTCTGATTTATTACAGCAAAAGAGCCCAAAGTAACATCAGCACAGAAGGAAGTGCCTGGTGCCCATCTGGGGAAACTGGGGACGAGCTTCCCAGACCGCCCCTCTCTGCGCAGTCAGGTGGCAGGTGCCGAATCCCCTGGCAAGGAGTTGTGACAACACGTATGCGATGCTGTCAACCGGGACAACTCCGAGACTCAGTACCTGGGGGTTTTTATTGGGGGCTGTTCGTGTAGGCACATGCCCTCCCTGGCACGTACCCGGATTCCAGACTCCCAGACGGAAAGCAGGTGTTCAGCCTAAGCCATATTATTTATGCAAAGAGTTGAAGCACAGAGTACCGCTCTTATTTAGGAAATACTGGAATTCTCCCCAGTGGTAAGCTCCTGAATGCCAGCCAAAGGCCAACTTTGCAAGCAGGCCCTTCGAAGAGCAGCAGTCATTCCTGCCATGTTGACTTCTTTCTGCCCGGTGCGGACACATCTCACACCATTTAGGAAGTTGTTTTCTCTGTGCAAGGCGTTGTATTTGGAGGAGAGCACCAGTCATCCCTTTGAGTGATAGCATGTGAACGATAGCTCGTAGTCCCCTTTCGCTGGTGAAATGTTGGCTCGTGGTGATATATCCAGTGTGTGGTGAAGGCAGGATTAGAATCCAGGTTTCTCTGACTCCAAAGGCTATTAGAGGTTGGGGGAGGGAGGCAAGTAGGCGTTGGAGGCGGGGAGAGAATATGGATAGTACTTATTTCCAGGGGGCAGTATTACAGGTGATTTCTAGTTTCTTCTGAGGGCATTGGTATTGTCTGAGTTTTACTCCCGATGGACATACATTGTTTAATCAGAAAATCTAAAAATAATCTTACGAAGCATTTTGGGTGAGTCTCCTTTAATATATAAATAGCCCCAAATATAAAGGCAGATTAAGTGCGGCGATGCAGATGAACGCCGCTAAATTACTTGAAGCCAGTTTGTTCTCTTAAGCAGGTTAAACATGTTCCTTACGATGCTGTTTACTCATTGCGTTTGCTTAGCAAAACCTTTTCTCCTAGATATGGCCAAGGTAAACGTCAGCTCAGTCCCAGCTGAATTCCCCCAGAGCGCTGTTCTCTTGATTAATTGTCCCAAGTCAGACATGCGTCTCCCTGCAATCCTCCAACCCCCCAGACTGGGAAGGAAGGTACTCTGTTTTTTAATAACCAAAGATAAAAAAGGATGGAATGTGATTCTTACCAGCTTCAGTGACCGAGGTCCTGGCGCTCATACGGATGGGGTATTATTTTATGGGACTTCCACCTGATAGATCAAGGAGAGAAAAACCAGCTAGACCCAAAGCAGACTTGCAGCAGCACAAAGTCTAGGGTCCCAGGGGAACCACACTCAGCGCCTGACATTGATTTGCCCGCCCACCAGGCCTCCCTGTGCTGATCAGAGGAATCAGGATGTTCATTCACTTGAACTCTGACAGTGAGCCCAGGAGTGGCTGATCTCACCTCCAGCTCTTTGAGCATCTGCCCGCGTGTCTTTTGGTTTGCAGATCGCCGCTGGCGTCCTCTGCCCAGTGGCCTCATCGTTCCACCAGCCTGCACTGCCTGGGTGCCACCAGCAGGCCCCTCCTTTCTGATAATGGCCCTTCGCCCAGGTGCCCTTGGGTCCTTTGAGGTGCACTCTCTGCAGCCCGTGTGGCTTCCTATGGCTGCTGTTTTCATTGGCAAGAGCTGCCAAAACTGAGTAACACGGACCGAGCTGCCCAAACCACACAGGTGCACCGTCTCATCGTTCTGGAGGCTGTGAAGTCTGAGATACAGATGTGAGGAGGGTTGGTTTCCTTCTGAGGCCTCTCTCCTTGGCATGCAGATGGCCGTCTTCTCCCTGTGTCTTCCTCTTGCATGTATCTGTGTCCCAGTCTCTTCTTAGAAGGTCATCAGTCACCATGGGTCAGGGGCCACCCTGATGACTTCATTCTACGTCTTTAAAGACTGTGTCTGGACTGCTAGGTAGGACTTTGGAAGCCAGGGGGCGCAGTTCAGTGCCTGAGTTATCACCAATGTATCAATTTGAGGAACACAATGTATTACCTTACAGTCTGTAGGTCAGGAGTCAGACCCAGGTCTCAGCTAAAACTCAAGTGTCCATAGCTCGGTTCTGTAGGCTCTGGATGGCATCGTTCCTTTACCTGCCTCTGTCTTCAAAGTCAGCCGCTGTGGGTTGAACCTTACCCACGTCCCATCACTCCCACCTCTTCCAAAGCCACATTCCTCTCTGATGCTTTCTCCGGCCCCTCTTCCACTTGTAAGCACGCTCGTTGATTGCATTGAGCCCACAATCCAGGGTCATCTCCCTATTGTCAGGTCTACCCATTCTCAATGTTAATTCTCCTTTGCCGTGTAACCTAACAGGTGCTCAGGTCCAGGGATTGGGATGTGGACATGTCTGCCAAGTGCACTCCCATAGCCTCTACAGGAACACAGATCATATCTCCATGATAATGCTCCCCCAATACAGGGAAAAATCTCTCTGCTTCGCAGGCAACCAGACAAAAAGGACCTTATGAAGAGTTTGCCAGGTGTGCCTGTGTAGGCACTATGTAGGGTTGTGGGAATTTGGGGAGACAGGGAGACTTAGAAACTTGAACGAGGTGAGTTCTCTCTTGTGTCCATGCCAGGTAGGGTATAACTCGCTGGGGCTGGGGAAGGGAGAGGAACCCCATCATGGAGCTGATGCAGAACGCAGCTCAGCGTTTCTGTGCCACGGGGCCCCTGCTGCTCCCCACCACCCCCGGCCGCAGGATCATGTACGCCTCTGGGGCTGGATGGGTCTGTCCTCAGCTCTTGGCTCTTCCTCCCCCACGAACTGTGCAAACAGCTTCTCTCCTTCTAAGGGGAAATGATTTGCCTTAGCTAAGCAGTTATCCACTTTGCCTCTGAAAACCTTCCTAAGGAGCATTTTGACACACAAGTAGCTATGTTGATGGAGAAGAAGAAGAAGAAAAAAAGTTTCCTGCCATCTGGTTTTGAAAAGGTGGTAGGGAACATTTCCCTGCTCTTCTGTCCAGAGCCCATCACAGTTTTCCAGGGTAGTAGCCTCTGGATGGTGAATGACACACCCAGGAAATCTGCTACTTTGTGGCCGTCCTAGAACTTGAACCCTAGATGTTCCAACTGAAAACGTAGTCCTATTTCCACCACGTCGCACCTATGTAACAGTTTTTTTGCCCTGAACACTTTATATTAACCTTGTAACAATTCTATTTGGTGGGTGTTTCCAGGAATTAATACCGTTTGTCATTTTTCAGAACAGGTAACTAATTTCTTTGTCCTTGAAGGAATGAGCCGTTTAGTTTGTGTTAGTTGAGTGGTTTCATTTTATTCCTAATGTCTTTCCACTATTTATGTAATTCAGTTTTCTTTTTGCCCTCATTCCTGAAACTATTTTATCTTTTTTTTTTTTGTTGACAGGGGCATGTATTTTTTGTTAAGTCCCCTTCAGTCCTTTGTGGTTTGAGTTGGAGTGTCACTAGATAACAATTAACCATTTCCCTTTTCTGCAGGGTATGGTTTTGTTTGAACTCTTGTAGAATTGACCCTCTGTGTCTTGTGGGGATACGTTATGCTCTATTTTGTTTTTTAGCACCTACTATGTGGCAAGTTCTGCACTAATCAGGGGACACAGACCCTTGCCATCTAGGAGGGTCAGCCTGGCAGGGAGAGAAGGACATAATTCAGTTATATGAATGAGTCCACAATTACTGACTTTAAAAGAAGCAGTCAGGAAGGAGTGGGGTCTCTTGAGTGTGAATGACAGAAAGAACCAAACTGACCTCGGGGTAGAGGCTGAGAAACAGTTGGGGAAGTCTTCCACTTGGCCAAGGGGTGGAGTGTTAGCAATGTTGGGCAAAGAGAAGACATTCCATATAGAGGAAAAAGCATGTGCAAATGCCCTGGGGTAGAAGGAGATTTCGTATATTTGTGGAACTGTTCTGTTCCTTCTGGCTGGTTCCTGATCCAGATATGACTGGGCTTTGCCCTGGGAACTCAGTGTGTCTGGGTCCTACCGATACCTTGCCTGGATATTTTGCCCTGAACCTGTTGGTTTGTTTGTTTGTTTTCAAAGATTTATTTATTTGAGAGAGAGAGAGAGGGAGAGAGCACAAGTGAGTGAGCAAGCGGGGGAAGGGGCACATGGAGAGAGAAACTTAAGCAGACTCCATGCTGAGTATGGAGTCCAAAGCATTGCTCGATCCCACGACCCTGAGATCACAACCTGAGCCAAAACCAAGTTGGATGCTCAACCTGCGTCGCTACCTAAGTGCCCATCATTGACTGGTTTTTGAAGATTGGCTTCACCTGGGAATCCCTGTCCCTGGTGACCGCATAGAACACAGCCAAGGAGATAAGCATCCTCTTCATTTTCCCAGCCTGGTCCACAGCCAACCAACAAGTCTCTGCCTCTTCCAATGAAGACAACCCCGTAGGGTTCCGTAAGATCAATTGAGTTAAGATATCTGAACTTCTTGGAGGACAGTGAGGTGCTAAGGATGTTTATTAACCTTTGCCTGTGGTGACAGAGTCCCTTTTGGAATGCCAGACAAGCCACGTCTCTCACACTGAGTCTGTGAGAGATTGACATCAGGGCTGGATTTGAGGTGATAGGAAGAGTATTTTTAACTGAATAAGTGACCTCTTTCTTGACCCTTTGTCCCATCCTTGTAGCAATCTTTTGGCATAAAATCTTTACAGTTGTTTTAGGCACTAGGACACAGCCGCACAGTATTTTAGAAAAACAACAGATGATTGGAAAATTAGGAGAAAGAAGCTTCAGTTGAATTCTCCATCCTGCCAGCAGTGAAACCAGCCTGGGCAGGAAAGACCTAAACTTTTCTCATTGGGGAATCTGAGGAGTTTCTAAGGATTCTCCAAACCTGCTCACAAAGCCCAACCCAACTCTGACCAAGCTTCCTTTCCCTTCCAGTGTTTTCAGAGCAAACAAAGGGATGTTGTCACCGCAGTCCCCAGGTGGCCCTAGAAAATGGATTCAGCAGCTGTGGTGGGCGGCGAGGGCTCAGCCAAAACTTGTTATATATTTAGAACAAACAGCCCCCAGGAAAGCAAGTCTGTGCATATGTGGCTGCTTAATGCATTCCCTCTGGAATGATCCTGTCCCTTCTTTCAGCCTTACCTCCAGCCCCTTACCCCCCTTCCCTGCCTTCAAGGGCTGCATGTTTTTGCTGCCCAGAGCCTCCCTCTGTGGGCCCCATCCCCAAATGCCCTGGAAAATAGACCTTTTCTGCCCAGAAAAATATACCTTTTCTGCCCAGAAAAATATACCTTTTCTGCTCCCTCCACATCCAAACCCCTATTTTTCAGTGGGGTCAGTCTGGAGAGTAAATCTGATTTTCAGTTGATCTCCACTAAGGTTTGATGATGATTTGTGGCCCCTTTTGTTCATGGAGAGGCATTTTCATTGTGATGACGTGGATTAACCCAAGTGAGTCTCCACTAGTAGAAGGTGTGGGGACCCTATTTTAAGACGAGGAGTTTTTCCTGGCAGCCCTAACCTGGGAAACTTGCGACCTTGGCCTGTGCACGTGTGTTTGGCCCACACTGGTGGCCTTGGTGTGTGCAGGGTAAATCCCTTTCACCAGCTTTCCAAGAATCCTCTCGGCCATCCCGCTGCTCATCCTTCCCTTTCTTCTTGCCCTTGTTATCTCAAGCACACTGCCTGTTCTCGGAGGCACACGCGGCAAGCCGGCTTGTCATCCTTGGAGACGTCTCTCCCCAGGTTCATTCGGAGCCCAGGTGAGAGGGCTGGCATTTCCTAAATCAAAGAGCCTTTTTCTGGTCAGTGACATCACTCCCCGCTGTCCTAACTCAGCCCCTGGTTAGGTGGCTGTGGCATGGGAACGGTTAGGGACAGCCCGACCCAGCGATCTGTGGTCAGTTACTTCCCATTAGCCCGAGATTTCTCTGGCCTGCATTGTTTTCTGGCATCAAGATCCTTCCTCATTGCAGGAAAACCGAATTAAAGTAATCCCATGCCCAGCCCTTTGCAGGCCTGTGTTTACGGGAGGGGGTATGGCCGAGACAAACACATTTGGGGGACTGGGGAGGCTTCAGGGCTGAAGGACATTTGGTTCCAGTTCTCCGACGAGCTGCCGCTTGAGGCCACATCCACCGGGAGTGGGAAATTTGGGACGAGTCTGCTTGTGATGGGTTCACAGGTGGAGATCCTGTGAGATAGCGTGTGAGGAAGTCCTTTCTAAGCCAGACCGTTGCACAGACACTGAGGGGACACGTGTGCCAGCTGGGGGCCCCTGGAGAAAACGTGCCCATGGGTGGCTTGCCAAGTGGGAAAGGGAACATGGCAACTCCTTGATTCTGTAAACGCAACGAGCTCACCTGGATTCAAGAAACCCACCTGGCCTGGTTGTCACAGTCCGGCTTTATGTTCTTGAGCAAGTAGTTCCTCCTTCTATGCCTCTGGTATACAGAGCCAGGGGCTGGGCAGGATTTCTGATAGCCTCTGTCTTCTCCGGTCCTGAATCTGTCTGTACTGGGGCACTCTCCAGCTCGTCCACACTGCAGCCGGATACTCTTGCTGAAACACGAGGTTGCCCAAAGTTCTCCCCTGCTTTGCCCACATCTGCAGTTCCCTGCTGCCCTCAGGGTGAAGCCCAGGCTTCTTCGCTGGTGATCCATGGCTCCCCAAGGCCTGGCCTCTGTGGCTTTCTCTTGTGCCCCTTCCTCCTGTCGCCTGCATTCCACCAGCTTGGACCACGTGGCACTCCAGAAGCTTGCCACGGCCCCAGGCCTCTGTGAGTGCCATTTCCCCCCCAAACTCTGACAGTCCCTGCCTTCCCCAACCAGCTCTCAGGTCTCAGCGTGAAAGTCCAGGTCGCCATCTCGGTCCTCACCCAGAGCCTGGGGGAGGCTCATCTCCAAGGTGCCCCTAGATTTGCTACCAGCACCGAGTTTTTACTACCGAGTAGTGTGGACCCCTGCTTACTGCTCTGTCTCCCCACCGAATCCTAGGCAACTCGAAGGATGGGACTGTGCCCTGCTTGCACGGACGCCCCCTGTTCCTAACGGTGCCGGGCCTGTGGCATTGACAGGCCCTCAGTACAAGTACCCGGGCCACGTGCAGGCGCCTAGTGCTGCCGTCCAGAACATGGGATTGTGCAGCACGCGCCCCCTCCCGGGAGGCAGGCGGCGGCCCACGTGGCAGATGCCCGCTGGTGAGCTGACCCAGGCTATTTCTAGATGACGGTCATCCCACGTTCCCAAACACCCCGCCATCTCCCAGGGGGAGGAACTGGCGTCCCTGTGTGCCTTGCCCTCTCACGTTTCCCCAGAGGGACCTTTATCTTCAGAACGAGCCGGGGATCATGCCGACCTTCCCGTTTGCTCCTTTTCTGAAGTACAAGGCTAACCCTCCACGGAGCACGCACGTCCCGTTTTAGACCCATTCTGGCAAGCTGATTTCCTGTTCCCATTCAGTCAATCATCTTCCATCTTTGGCAGGAAGGAGAACACACAGCTTCGCATGTACCAACCCCAACATATTTCTAATTCCATCGAGCGTGGCTGGATAGGTGCCGTGGACGCCGTAGGATTTTTAACATGCTCTAAAAAATCACGTGTGTGAGCGTTTCACAGCCAGGACCTGGAGCGTGCGGGCTGCGCGCTGAAGGCAATATGGCCCCCCACCTGCATCTGTGGAGCATTTCGGGGCCTTTTAAGTTAAGGACCAAAGCCCTGTCAGCTTGGAGGACGGAGGCCCCGCTGCTGAGAATCAGCCCGAACGTGCAGACCGCACCGGGAAGCCGGACACGGAAGATCCCCAAGTGAGGGTTCGCAAGTGCGGCGGACTGACGGGCAGCGTTAAATCAGAGCGAGGTCCTGAGACTCGGCCAGCTGTTTCTAGTCCATTCTGTGCAGGAGAGAATTCACAGGGGGACAGAGGGACTCACGAAGGGGGTGGTTGCGTCACCTCCAGTCGTGGCGATGATCCATTTATCCATTTCAAACCCTGATGATGCTCTGGAAACTCACCCTTCTCTGAAGTTCCTTTTGACCACGGCCAAGTATAGATTCACTTCTTAAGGACTTTGATGCGTATCTGAGGGGCTATGTGTGCGTGTGCGCGTGTGTGGTTCAATCTTCTCTTTCTCCTGTCCGTCCTTTCCTCGTTTTGAAGTTTCAGCAGGTGCCCGCCAGGACCCGTGACCTAACTTTCTTTCTTGTCATTTCTTCTCTGCTGTGATCCCAGATGTCCTTTCTGCTATGTCAGGAATGCTTTTGAGCCTTTCTCCTTTCTGATATTTTCCTTCTATGTCTTCGTGGCACGTCAGTTTGATTTCCTACCTGCACCGCCCAGTACAGACCGGATGGTAATGACTCCCATTTGCAGCTGCCTTGGAAGGGTGTGGGCCGAGCCCGGAGTCGCTACCCCGGCCGGCTTCCACTCCTCCCCTCCGGGAACCTCTTCCCAGATCCGCACTCCTTCTCCAAAAGCCTGAGGCAGAAAGTAATAGCTGCACTAAAACTCGAGACTGGAGTTTGCCCTTGATTTTTCCGATCGCTGTGAAAATCAGTTCTGGGAATGGAGGATGTTTTCCCTCCTTGTACTTGAGCCTGCGTTAATTTTGCTCTTTTCTTGCCATCCAATTTCGTTCTCGTCAGTTCTGTTTTCAGCTGGAGCCTGGTGTTCCGCTGCACATAGTGAACCAGCAGAGCAATAATACGTTATGATTAATAAGTGGCTTGACAGGCAGGAAAAAAAAAAGCGAGTCTTATTCATGGTATCCATGGTGCTGTGCACATTTGCTCTTTTTTGAAAAAAGTCTGTAGTCAGCGGGATGGTTTGTGTCGGGCTCCTTGGTGCTCAGCCCCCTGCTTCAGCTGGATATTCCATTTCTCTTTACCTGCTAATGGCAGGCCCACCCGGCTTCCGGGAAGCCTTGCTCCCTTTCGAACCCTGAGGAACGCACAGGTCTGGAGTCATGCAAGATACGCCAACGCGCACGAACGTCACACTGCAAATGCAAGTTCATTCTGCATTTGGCCCATTGGCACAGTAGATCTTACTGGGTCCCAGGCCCTCTCCCAAGCACGTACAGGTGTGGCAGAAGCAACTCACAGCAGTGCTAGGAGCAAGGGGCTCTTAGGATCTGAGTAATTTTTTACTCAGAGGAGACAGAGAGAGAGAGCGTGCACATGCGCGCAGGGAGGGAGAGGGAGAGGGAGAGAATCCTAAGCAGACTCCCCACTGAGCACGGAGCCTGACACGGGGCTCCATCCCGCAACCCCAAGGTCATGACCCGAGCTGAAACCCAAGAGTCAGATCCTCAACCGACCGAGCCCCCCAGGTGCCCCTGCTCTGAATAATTTTTTCTTTGGTTGGCCTCTATTGTATGTTCATCCATTTCTCTTAGTGGCTTTATTTGCGTGGCGTGGAGTGATTTTTTCCTAGGTTTGCAGAATTGTTTTTCCTTTGAAACCGTAGGCTCCTAACATGCTGTCTTTAACACGGGCGCAGGAGCCATGTGGGCCCCGGAGCCCACGAGCGCGGCCACTCCAGCTGTGCCCTACGTGTCAGGTACACCTTGGGTTTCAGTGACTCAGACAGGAAAAAAGACTCTGTGATACCTTATCAGTGTCTTTCTGTATCAACTACATGTCAAAATTGCAATGATAATATTTTGGATATGTTGGTTTAATACATGATTCAAATGCATTTCACTGCTTTCCTTTTCCTTTCTTTCTGTAGTGAGGCTACCAGGAACTGCCCGTTGCACACACAGCTCACACACGCTCTGTTTCTGAGCGCAGAGCTGCTCTAGAGAGCACGCAGCAGGGCATGGGGTTTAAATGGTCTCTGCCGGTTTCTGCCCCGGCATGAAGTGCAGCCACGCTGCTGGGGAGGGCGAAGGCTTCATCCGATCATGGCCACAGTGATGTTCAGTGAGGTCTTCTGTGTGCCGGACGTCAGTGGGGCACAGGACAGACAGCCGCTGTATCTAGGGCGTGTGCATCGGGGTGGGGGGCCCCAGCTCCAGGGCAAACGTGGTGACACGCCCGGCCCACAAAGCTGGAGGCATCTGGGTGGGGTCTGGGCCTGAAGGACGGGGTTCCTTCTTCTCATTCACACAAAGGGGCAGTCTCTCTCCCAGCTGCATCCAGCAGAGACATCTTGAACAAGAGCCTCCGTGGGCATCACTGGCCCCGTTTCCCCCACAGACTAGGTGGATCAGGGGTTCTTTCTGGAGCCCCATCCCTGTTACCCGAACTCTTTACCTGGATTCTAACCTCTGGCCCAAGTTTCTGAGCCTGAGACCCTCCAGGCGGAGAGATCTGCCTTGTCCGACCTCAGACTTGTGACCTATGGTGCGTTCTGACTTCCCCGTGTAGACCTGCCTCTGTCAGGCAAGCCAGCAAGGCTCCTTCTTTGTCCTCTTCTCAGGTCCTCTTTTCAGTAAAGAATGATCTCGGTTTTAACTGTTTTCCTGATTCCTTTTGGAGCTGGGGCTTCTTGCACGCCTCTGTGTCCCTTTGGTCGCTGTCCCTTGTCATCTGTCTCAATTCCAAGATTTGATGACCCAGCTTTTAGGAGCACAGACGTTGCTTGGATGAGGGTAGGCCCTGTCTGCTCCTGAGCTCTGGGGGCACAGCTGCCCTGGTCGTGGGCCCTGGTGGCTCCGGGTGTCTCTGCCATCCCTTTAGTCTTGATGTTTTCTCTCTGCCTTTTCAGAGGCCTCACGCCCTCTACTGCAACCTCAGCTCCCAGCTCTGGGCCTGGAAAGCAGAAGGCTCTTGATAACTGTGCCCTGAGCACCTGCGCCGCCCTGGCGGAGAGCCCAGAGCGCAGAGGCCACACCACGTCCTGGGTGGGCAGAAGGCAGACTTGCTTGTCGCTCACTCACCGAGACCGCAGGATTTGAAGGCCAAAACTCTGTCCAAGTATCTGAAATTGACAGTTTGTTTCCCCCTCTCTAGGTATTTTTTCCTTTTTTTTTTTTTTTTAAAGATTTTATTTATTTATTTTGAGAGAGAGAGAGAAAAAGCAGGGGGAGGAGCAGAGGGAGAGAATCTCAAACAGATTCTCAAACAGTCGTGCTGAGTGTGGAGCCCGACTCGGGGCTCGATCTCACAACCCTGAGATCACAACCCGAGCTGAGACCAAGAGTCGGATGCTCAACCGACTGAGCCCCCAGGTGCCCCCAGGTATTTTTTCCTTTTGAGCCATGCTCTAGAATCTTCCATTCAACCTTTGCTTTCTGCCTCCCCTTTACAGAGAACTCCCCCCATACCCAAGGGCATGATTTATTTCTTTGTCTGCTGCTAGGGGTACTCTGCATCCTTGGCTGGCGGCTCAGTCATCATTCCCACTGTCCTCAGTGAGCGGATCTGGAGGGCTCTGAGCCGTCTCTGCAAGGAGGAAGCCAGGTAGCCATTCCTGCTTTGTGGTCCAGCTCATATGCCATTTATTTTTTATTTTTTTAAAAATATTTTATTTATTTATTGATAGAAAACACAGCAAGAGAGGGAACACAAACAGGGAGAGTGGGAGAGGGAGAAGCAAGCTTCCTGCTGAGCAGGGAGCCCAATGCGGGGCTCGGGTCCAGGACCCTGGGATCATGACCTGAGCCAAAGGCAGATGCTTAACGACTGAGCCACATAGGCGCCCCTCTTACACCATTTATTTAGCACCACATGTTCACTCACTGGACCTGTGCTCGCTGCTGGGGTCTGGGGGATCAATGGAAAAGAGACAAAAGGCTCCCTGAGCCCAGGGATGCTCACGAGCCATGTAATTCTTGTAGACAGGGGACACGGGGACTGTGCAGTAGGCTTGGCTGGTAGGCCCCTTGCTCCATGCTGGTTCCACAGCTCCGTGAGCCCCCGAGGGTAAGGATGGGGAGCCCAATGGGTCACCTGGGCTTCAGCATTGCCCCTGCCCAGGAGTGAGCCCAGAGCGCATGACCGAGCGAACGCTGCTTCCAGGGACCGGGGCCTGGTTAACCTTGAGGTGTCCCACCCCCGCCCAGGCTCCACCGCGGCTCTGAAGATTTCCCGCTGAAGTCTTTAAAGCAAAATCCATGTTCTGATGGCTCCCAGCCTTCAGATCACTTTATTTCTTTATTTTTGGTCCCGTTTTGTTTTTTAAATAGGACACGCAGCCATGAAGGGACGTGGGATCTATCGTGGAAGGCCTTCAGCGCAGCTTTAAGGAACCCCGGTCTTGCTTTGATCGGGTCATGGCAGGTGGTTCTCTGTGAAGGGTGTGGCCAGGGCGGAGAAGGGCGGGTGTCACCAGCCTGGGGCTCTGGCTGAGTTCTTGGCATAGGACAGTGCAGCTCTGCAGGCTCCCCCACCCCTACCCTCACCCAGCCCCACCCCCTCAAATTCCGTTTTAACTGTTTCTTAGAAGTGAGTCACTGTTTGTTCTGAGGACCATCGGAGCCTTTCTGTGCTCTCCCAGCTTCAGGAGAAGTTTCAACTCAGGGAACCGTGCCCAGGACAGCTACTGCCCTTTCCTGAGCGGGGTGTTAGGGTGCACGTCAGACCTGTGGCCCCGCTGCTTCAACCCCCCACCGTTGCCCACCGTCCTCCGAGCAGAAGCCCCGCTCATCGCTCATTGTGTCTGGTCTCTTTCTGTGCCCGGACAGCCCAAGTTCCTTCTTGCCTCAGGCGCTTTGCACCAGCCGGTTGTCCTGCCCACTTCTCTCTCGTCTCTTTCTTAGGTCTCTGATTCAATGTCACTTCTTCAGCCATGTCTTCCCTGACCCCCTGTCTACAGAAACGACTCCCCGCTCTGAATCACTGTCACAGCAACCTTCCCCAGATGTCCTTCAAGGGACTTACAGCACTTTGTAATGATCTTGTTTATTTGTTTCCTTGTATCTTCTTGGTCTTACCCCAGTTGACCAAGGACAAGTGGGTACATTCTGCATATCCAAAGTGGCCCCCCATTTGTTTTTTTTCAATAAAGTTTTATTAGAACAGAGCCTCTCTGAATCTTTTGCTATCGTCTGGGGTTGCTGTCCTGCTGCAGTGAGAGTTGAGTAGTTGCTGTAGAGGACTGTAAAGCCGGTCATGTTTGTTATCTGGCCCTTTGCAGGAGAGTTTTCTGACCATTGCTCACGATCATGCAGTTCATGTGGACATCTTGTTTAGCCGGACTTGTCGACTGCTGCATCACCAGGCCCTGGTACATCACCCGGCACATGGCAGGTGCCAGTAAGAATAAAGAAGAAGGAAGAAAGGGAGTGAGGAAGGAGGGAGGAAGGAACACAAAGCAGGCCTGTGGTTTCTCTGCACTGCTCTCCTTTCTACACATCATCTTAGCTCAGCAACTTATGGCTGCATCCATGAACCATGCGTGTGCCACGGAGACACTGAATCATACTTCTGGTTTTGAGATCCGGGTTCCGTCAGTGGAGCAGATGCTGTAGACAGGGTCAAAGAGAGGCTTCCCGCTCCCATCATCCCAGGGTGTAGCCCAGTGTCTGAGCTGGAGAATGAGGCATCTGAACTCCTGAGTTCCTTTCTAGTCTTTGGCTTCACAGGCCGAATGGCTCCCAGTGACCCTTGCTTTTATAAGACCCTCCTCCCCTTTCATTGTGGGTATGGCACGATGTCCCTCCTGGGATTATGTGATGTTATATGGCGAAGGGACATTACCCTAGTGGGCGTATGTAACAAGTGAGTTTTTTTTTCTTTTTTTAAAAGATTTTATTTATTTATCTGACAGATAGAGAAAGCACAAGGAGGCAGAGCAGCAGGCAGAGGGAGAGGGAGAAGCAGGCTCCCTGCTGAGCAGAGAGCCCAATGTGGGGCTTGATCCCAGGACTTTGGGATCAGGACCTGAGCCAAAGGGAGACGCTTAACCACCCAGCGCTCCTCATATGAGCCTTTCAAAGCAGAGTTTTCTTGGCTGGTGGCAGAGGAAGTCAGAGGAACGAGAAGCATGAGAAGGACCTGACTTTCTGCTTTGAAAGTGGAAGACACCACAGGAGAAGGGACTGTCCGTGGCCTCTTGGAGCGGTAAGGGAGCCGCCGTGTCAGCCCTGCAGCGCAAGGAACTGATTTGCAACGGCCTACATGAGCCCAGATGCCCATTCTTGCCCAGGCCCCCCTGATCACAGCTTAGCCCAGCCAACCCCCCGATTTCGGCCTTAAGAGAACATGAAGGAGGACCTCATCCCCACCCACCTGACTCTGACCTACAGAAACCAGGAGATTGTGAACGGGTGTGGCCTTAGGGGCAGGTTGTTACAGAGCAGTCAACAACGGACAAACCACGGAGCCCTGAAGAGTTTCCACTGGGGAAACGGGTTCGCTGCCCAGCACAAAGGCCTGAAAAATTCCTCTCCTGGGAGCTCGCTTAGCCTTTTATCAGCTGTAGGACCGTGAGCAGGTGACATCTCTGAGCCCCGTCTGTAAAGGGGGAGGATACTACTAGTAAATGCCCAGCACGCATGCGCCGTAAATGAGGGGCTGCACGGAAAGTGTCCAGGGCAGTGTTGGGCCCAGCCGGCCTCAGCGGAAGCTCCTCCACTTTGTCTCCGTGCACCCTCTCCCTAAAGTCTTACTCTTGATTTCCACGTGCATCTTTGTCTCTGGGGAGACGCTCCTTCCTTCACAGCCTCCTGTCCTCTGCACCAGGGATCCCGGTGTAATTTCAGGGCTGGCTCAGTAATATCACAGCCGTGGGGCTGCTTGGTCCTCAGCCGTCTCTCCGGCATAAAAGCAATGCGATTACTGTCTTCGGGGGAGCTGGGGCTGGCGGAGAATCCAGATGTTCGGTGGCAAGTGCTCTGTCAACACTGTGACATGCAGCCAAGGCATAATGGGGAGGGAAGAGCCAACACGACCCTACTTTCTTGGCTGAGCTTTTCACATTCTGTGCGTACACAGAGAGTGACGCGTAAAGAACATTCACACAAAAAGGCAGATGCCCAATTCACCAGGACTTTAAGGGCAGACACATGGGGGTGACCCTTGATGCCATTTATTAAATGCTTACTTTGTACTTGACCGTTCCCTAAGATCTTTCCACGTTTGAGTTGATTTTCCGGGTTTTACAGATGAGGGAATGGACACTCAAGAGAGGTTAAGGCACTGCCCCCGATTACGCAACGAGTGAGTGAAAGGTCTGAGATGAGGACCCAGGCGGTCTGGCTGCAGGGTCTGAGCTCCTGACCGTGGTGCTGGCGGAGTGGTCAGAGCTCTGTACTGACCAGCCCTGTGATGACCTTGGGCAACCACTGGACCTTCCTGAGCCTGGTCTCCATCTGTCTCCCGTTCCTGTGTTCTTTGGTGAAAACCCAATTACATCATTCATAAAAAGGGCTTTGCATGGTGGAAACTCTCAGACAACGGTAGAGCAAAGAGACAATGGGGACATCTCTCGGGTGGTGACCTGTGGCCTTCTGAGTCTGAGAGGCTTTGTCCTGAGACTGCTTCCACGTTTGGGAAGAAGAGCAAATGTCAGTGGGGGGCTGGGGGGAGGACCCAAAGCTGGCAGTGAATGTCCAGGCAAAGGCACTCTTTCCTCGGAGCTCAGCGAGTCCTCTGAGGCTACCCGGTGCGGCGCTGAGACTAGTCTCCCCACAGCGCGGTCAGCCTCTCAGAAGCGCTGTGCTCCGGGCTGCGGTGGTCCAGGCAGCACATGAACCTGGACCCATTCGGTCCGTCAGACCCAAGGCAGCTTGGTCACATGTGCGCCAGGGAGATGGCACGTGGGATGACGGCATTTGCCATGTTTCAGCTGCTCGGGCAGAGCAGGACATCCTTCTAGAGCAGATGCTGGTCCTCCCCATGGCTGTCTTCTAACCCCAGCGTGGGGTGCGGGGAAGTGGTCAGGACATGGCCCCAGGGGGTTCCTGACTTAGGAAGGAGGTGGTTTCAGGATTTGATGCCGCTCTGTCCTCTGTAGCCTGGAGCTCTCTGGAACCCCTCGTTCCAGGGGCCGGATCATGTCCCCACACCCCCACTTCCCGTCCTCTACTGTCACACTGGGGCTTGCCCTGTACTCAGGTTCCTTTCCTTGTACTCCCCCACCCCCCGCCGCATGCTCCGGTTTACCACTGATAGTGGTAAAGGGTTGTTAGGTTTCTCCTTTCAGATGCCAGGTTGTCCCTTAAGTACGCACTTCCCATACCGTCACCCCTAAAAGTGGCGGCATGTCCACGTCGCTCCTGAGAGCTCACTGCCCACTAGAAAACGTCGGCCGTCTCTAGCGTCGCACCCAGGGTGATTTCACGTGCGTTTAGTCGCCTGTACAGATGACGGAACTGAGAGCCAGGAAGGGTGAAGCAGTTGGCTCAGTGTTCAGAGGTGTGGAGTTTGGAATCCAGGTGTGTTGTGGACACACCCCACGCCCTTAGCGGCTCTTTCTGTCTGGCCTCTGTAGGTGCCTGTCAGCTCAGGCTGCTGTAACAAATACCACAGACGGGAATGGGGGGCTCGTATACAACAGACATTTATTTCTCCCGGTTCTGGAGGCTGGAAGTCTAAGGTCAAGGTTCCCACTGACTCAGTTTCTGGTGAGATGTTCTTCCTGGCTGGTAGGCAGCTGCCTTCCCACTGTGTCTTCAGGCAGAAGAGACCCACCTCCGATGTGTCTGTCTGTCTGTCTGTCTGTCTCTCTTCCTCCTTATGAAGCCACTAATCCCATCTCAAGGCCCCACCCTTGTGACCTATCTAGCCTTAATTACCTCCCAAAGGTCCCACCTCCAAGCACCCACACACTGAAAGTTCGGCCTTGGTGTATGAATTTGGGGGACACAATCCGGTCCTTAGCAGTATGTTGTGTGGAGCGGGAGGCTCGTGGGGTCGCAGTCAGGGGGTGGGACTGAAGCAGGAAGATGAGCGTCTCCTTTAGAACAGCTTCACCCAACTGAATCTCAGCTCCACCACTGTAACCTTGAGTGTAAGTCACAGTGACCTTGGCCAAGCACTTAGCTTCTCTGACCTTTCATTCTTCCTCCAACATGGTGAGCACGCCAGCGTTAGCTAATTAGCTGCGTTGTGGGAAGGTCCAGCCCGGTCCCCTTGGCCAGATGGATGATGAGAGTAACTGGTCACTGGTGTGTACTGTTTCCCAGTGTACCAAGAGGTTTCCCACGTGAGCTTGGCATATGGAATTGCATCACTATTCTTCTGCTGACTTTAGAAACTTAACCCACGGTTAAGGGGGACATGAGTTGAGGGCGCGTGTGGGACAGCAGTGTGCTGTGAACCCCAGTTTGCAAGGACAGGAAGCCATGTTCTCCTCTACAGTTTTCAAAAGAATATTGAAAATGCGAGCTTTGTATTCAAAATACGCACGTGTTGTCAACTTACCAGGTGCCAGGTCCCGTGCTAGATGTTTCTTTACACGTAAACTCTAAATTTAATCCTATAGCAAGAAATGCTTCTATAGCATGGGTTAAGGAGGCTCCATGGGTTTCCAATACAGGATGGGTCAAATCCCACAGTCAAGCAGCAGCATGTTATCCCCCATCCCCCCACTTTTCACCATCTGGGGTTTGGTAGTTATCTTAAAGTCATGATGGTTTGAAGCCAGCATACAGGCTTCCCTTGGGCTCCTTTCTTTCTCTTTCTCAGTGAATCTCAAACTTTGGAATCCATGAAACTTGATGCATTAGACTCAATAAATAAACCCCAAGCCAGGGTACTGTATGGACAATGTAAGCAATTTTTTTTTTTTTTTTTTTTTTTTTTTGCCTTACTAGCTGACTACAGATGCTGACCCTTTCTTGGAAACAAAACATCCACGAGGTTGTTGTAACAGGAGGTGATCTTAGAGTTCACCTGGCCAAACCCTCCCATTTTATAGATGGGAAGACCCATCTGTGACCAGAGGGCACAGAAGGATCACAGGGGATTGCAACATAATTAGGAATCGAGTTGGGAATGTTTTAGTCGAATTCCGTTACTTGTCTGCTGGTTAAACCTCTGCCCAGGGAACTGGACTTACGACTGCCGAGGTCTTTGATAAAATGGCGCAGATTGGTTTCCTGGCTTCTCTCACCGAGTTGTTGGGAAAACAGTGGGCTTCACGTTCACCAAGATCACCAGAGGTACCACGGGTGGGTAGTCTTAGACAGTCTGTCAGTGTCCAGGCCCTTTGTTAAAACCAGAATTCTCCGTCTTTTCTCCAGACCAACGCTGGGGAAGATTGGTCACCAATGGAAAACATTCAGCTTAGCTCCTTCAAGAACATTCTTACTTCCTACCGGCTGAGTTTTTGGGTTTTCACAGGGAGAAGGAAGGGTAGCCCATGGGCTTTTAGGGGAACAGGCAGACCCTTCCTTACTGGCAAGCGGGAAAGCATTTCTTCCAAGTCCGCAGACTTTTATCACATCATGAGCTCTGCTCAGACGCTTGGGCTGACCGTTGGCTGCCATCTGGAGCTAGGGCCTCTCGCCCCATGGGGGTCTGTAGGGCTGGAGGCAGAGACTGAAGCTGACCGTGTCAGGGTCATTGTATTCCCTGTGTGGACACTTAGTTGTCAGACACCAAAGGGCCGGAGGTGGGGGCTCTGTGGCCCATGGTGTGGACATGTCACCATGCTGTCTTTAACTGTACTGCACTTGACCTAATCTTAGAGCCCCTCCTGAGTCTTGATGCCAGCGCCCTTAGGGGAGGCTCTCTTTGCGTCTTCCACTTTGCTCAGCGTAGATCTCCACAGACTGGCCTTCCGCTGATTAGCCAGCACCAGACAAGGGCCAGCACGATGTACAGACTAGAGGATTCACTCTGGTTAGTGAAAGTCTGGTCCAATGAGTGTCTCAGTTGCTGAAACTCAAAGAAAACTTCCCCTTGGGAAGACATAGGGACTCTCCGGCCAAATCACATCGCACATGTTGGTTTCACATCGTAAGACTTGGTTCTGCACTGGGGTGCTGGGGTGGCACAGTTGGTTAAGCATCCCGACCCTTGGTTTCAGCTCAGGTCATGATCTTGGGGTCGTGGGATCAAGCCCCATGTGGGGCTCTACACTGAGCAGGAGTCTGCTTGGGATTCTCTCTCCCTCTGCCTCTGGTCCTCCCACTTGTGTGCTCTCTCTCGCTCACTCTTTCCCTCTCTCTGAAATAAATAAATAAATCTTTAAAGAAAGACCTAGTTTTTCACTAAGTGGGTTATTAGCCTCTTGCTGATAATACCAAGAACGGTAATTGTTAGCAATTAATGAGTCCTTGTCAAGGGCCGGCTCTGTCCTGAGGGCTTTATGTGCATAACCCAACTTCATTTTCCTGGCAGCCCTGTTAGGGGGTAGAAGTAGGAGGCCCATTGCAGAGATGAGGAAACTGAGGCCCAGATGGGCAGAGTAACTTGTTCACAGCCACAAAACTAGGAAGTAGAGGAGAGAGACCAGAAGGGCAGGCTCTATGCTCTTGTATATGTGGTTTTCTTACAAGGGTCTGGGTTTCATCTGACCTGAAGATTAGGTTTAGTATCAGCAAATGCTTGTTCCTCATCTTTCCTCATTAGGTCCAGGGCTAATGGAAGCTGTATTCTTATGCAACAGCGCTTTGATGGGTTTGCAAATGCCTGGTTGAGGTTGAGGGGGAATGCCTGGCTGGGGGGCATTGCCAGTGGTCTTGGGACAGAGGGTATGTGCTCTTCTGGCTTCTGGTACCTAGGCATCCTTCTACTAGTAACTGTGCCTCACCTTGCTTCTTACTTTTGGCCTATGTGCCCTTGGAGGGCCTCTGCCCCTGACTCAGGAAGCATTTGACCTAGGCTTTATCTAATCAGAGCATATCTCTGCCACTGTGATTGAGTCAGAGACTGGCATGGGAATCAATGAGAGCAGGAGAGAACCAAGTGGCATGTTAGCAAAAAGCCTCTTACACTCTCTGCTAGACCAAAATATAAAGATGTCTGAGCTAGAGCCATGGCAGCCTTCTTGCCACCATGAGGCCCAAGGTGGCAGGGGATGACGCCTGACTCAAAGGAAGCAGAGCCAAGAGATGGAGAGCGAGAAACCCTCAGGTCAAGCTGTGCCTATCATGGAAAATAGAGTTCGCTCATCTATGTTAGTCCATCAAACGATCTTAAATGATGTGGTCTGTTATAATGAATATGATTTTATTAGCCTACCCATGGCAGGTCTTTAAAATGATTCATAAGGGAAAGGTGTGCAAAATTCCCCTGAGAAAGCTTTTTCTTGGTCAGCCAACTGATCAATAGGGTGAATGAACCCCATATTCCAGTTTAGCACGAACACACCTGGGTTGCAAGGGATGGTGGTTTCATAGAAATTACTTCAAAAGAGAAAGGGGAAGTGGTCCATTTTACAGGATAAAAATCAGGCACGGAAAGACTACGTCAGGAAATGGGGCAATCAGGATTCAAAAGTAGGTGATCGAGGTCAAGAATCCAAGGTTTTACTCACTATGTCTAATAAATACTTTTTAAAAAATCCAAGAATATTTGTTGAGGAGCTACTATGCATCCATCATGGAACACATCAGCAAATCAGACCCACAAACAACCCTGCCTTGTGGTGTAAGCACTCAAGTTTATGTGTATGGCGAGGACGGAGAGAAAGCAAACAAGAGAAATAGTAAGGAATGTTCGAAGGTGACAAATTCGGTGAAGAAAGAAAAATAAACAAGCTAAGGGGAATCAGGGCAGGAGTTCCACGCTTTCACAGAGTGGTCAGAGCGGGCCTCTTCGGGAAGGTGAGGTGGGAGAGGGAAGGGAGTTAACCAGGGGGCTACCTGAGCACAGGACATTCTGGATGGAGAAAAGAGTTGGCGCAAAGGCCCAGAGGCAGGAGCTTGCCTGGCAGGCTTGAGAAACAGCAGGGAGGCTAATGAGTTTGGAACCGAGTGTGCAGTAAGAGATGAGGTCAGGGCAGTGATTGGAAATCTCTGAAATAGTGGCTTCTGCAGGGTTTTGAGCAGAGGAGGGACAGGGTGTGGCTCTGACTGCTGTGGGACAATAGGCTGTTGGCAGGAGGTGCAGGGAGCTCAGCACGGAGCCCTTGGCACCAATCCCCATGAAAGATGGCGGCAGCTCGGACCAGGGTGGCAGGACCAGAGGCGGTGACAGGTGGTCCGGTTCTGAATGTGTTTTGATGGAAGAGAGGAAAGAGTTTGTAATTCCAGGTGTGGGGCAGAAAAAAAAAACCCAAAAAAAACGAGGCATCAAAGATGATCTTAAGTTTTGGGGCAACATTTGAAGGATTCAGCTGAACACAAAGTCTTTGAACTTCATTCCTGTGGCCAAAGAGCTGGACCTCTTCTGCCTCTGCCCACTTCGTTTTCTTTTATCCAGAAGGGCCGTCTGAGAGGGCACGCTGCTTCGTGACGGTTCCTACACGCATCCTCCCACTTCATTCCTGCCTCAATCCCGAGGCTCCCCTTCCATCGGACAGAGAAGGAAACTGAGGCTCCGGGAGACCGTTGCTCACCCAGCCCAGCTCACATGGTTGATGAACTGATATTCTCTGTTCTGTTCCATTGCAATAGAGGAACATTCTGCTCCCCCAGCCCTGCTTTTTGAATGTCACAGCAGAAGCAATAGTTTTCTGGTTATAAAACAGCAAATTGTGCCTGCCACCTTCATTTTCGTAATCTATGTGGTCTCTAAGTTTTGAGCTCTGAGTGCCTCAAAATCCTTGAAATGGGCTGTTCTTCTGAAGCCTTCTCTATAAACACACTTCCCATTGGCTTATAACTTTCTGCAATATCATGCCTTAAGATCTAGAATTTTTTTGTCCTTGATTTCTTTTTTTTTAAAGATTTTATTTATTTATTTGGTAGACAGAGATCACAAGTAGGCAGAGAGGCAGGCAGAGAGAGAGGAGGAAGCAGGCTCTCTGCCGAGCAGAGAGCCCGATGCGGGGCTCGATCCCAGGACCCTGAGATCATGACCTGAGCCGAAGGCAGAGGCTTTAACCCACTGAGCCACCCAGGCGTCCCTGTCCTTACCTTTTTTTAATGAGCCTGTATTATGTTCTGCTCGAGTGGAGAACCCGCCTTTGTGGCTACTTGTTTGTTTTCTGGTTGTGGCTGCTGCCATCTGACATACTTGCTTTTCCCTACTTGGATTCAAATCACTGGATCCGTGATCTTTTAGAAGATCAGTGTGTCCGCCCTGCTGGTTTAAGAAGCAAGACTAGGCTTGATAACAAGACTGGGGCCTGGGTGGTAGGCAGAGAGAGTTGTGAAATCCAGAGAAGATGCAAAACTTAACTTGGGAGTATCCGCCAATGACCAAACCAGCTATTTGCTGCAATTGCTGTCACTATTTCTTTGCCACAACTTAAGCAACCAGAATTTCTTCTTGTTGGGACAACTACATAATTGGAGATTTCACTGCCATTTTCCTGCAGAGGGTAAAGCCCCACTTTCCTGCATTCTGACTCTTCTCTGAATGAATAAAATGAAACACAAAGGCGCGACCACCCCCCTCCCACTCCCCCACCCCCACCCCAAAGCTGCATTCATGAAGTGTTAAGGTTTTAAGGAGTCAGGAAATGCAGATGTAGAGGTTTGGGGGAGAGGGGTGTCTCCAGTGGTTGTCAGCCTTGCTAAGGAACATGCACCCCTCCAGCACTTCCTGTGACTACCGTTTCCATCAATGGAAATTAATGCATTGTTGTAGCAAGGAGAATCACTCTGAGCCTCTGGATATTCAAATGAACTTTTAAGTGAGAATCTCCGCTGCTTGGGAGGGAAGAGGAAATGAGAAAGGCCAGGAGGGAAAAGCAGGGGAGGTTTCTTGGCTTCTCCTCCTGATGGAGGTCAACTGTTCCAGCGGAGTTGACCATTTCCTGCCTAGATCGCTGCCACAGCCTGCAAGGAGGGGTCTCCCTCTGTGGTCTCCTTTCCTTCCTTTGCTTGGCCATTCTGTTTCTGTAAGAAACATCTTCCCAAATCACTGTTCTTGTGGTGGCCTGCCTTACTTAGAGGCCTTTAATGATACCATAATGATGGATCCATGTTATTATACATTTGCCCAAAGGCATAGAAAATATACCCAGAGTGAGCCCCGAAGTTAGCTATGGACTCTGGGTGACTGGGTGTGTCAGCGTGGGCTCATCAGCTGTACCAAGTCAACTACTCTAGTGGGAGACGTTGGTAATGGGGAGGCTGTGCAGGAGTGGATGCGGGGAAGATGTGGGAAATCTCCAGACCTTCTTCTCAATTTTGCTATGAACCTACAACTACTCTGAAAAACTAGTCTAAGAAAACAAAACAAAACAAAACACCCAAACAACAACAACAAAGCCCAGCCTCCAGTGACCCCATATTTATGGATCAGACACATATTCTTGATCCCAGTGGTCAAGGGCCGTGTGTCATTGGTCTCTACCTCAACCCGTCCCTGCTGCCACCCGCTCCTGGGGGCTCCACTCCACCACCCCCAAGGTGACCTAGGCTTTTTCCTTCATTTCTCCAGGACCACACTTCTGTGGCTGCCCTGTTGGAAGAGCTCTCCCCTAATACAAACCGTCCCCACCCATCCAGACTCAGGCCAAGGTCATGGTTTGCCTCTTCTATGATGACTTCTTCAGCACTTGCTATGACTGAATGTTTGTGTCCCCCCAAAATTCTTATGTTAAGCCCTTAATCCCCAATGTGACGACATATGGAGGTGGGGCCTTTGGGCAATGATTCGGGTTAGCTGAGGTCACGAGGCTGGTGCTCCCGTGATGGGATTAGTGCGCCTAGAAGTGAAGACACCCGACAGCTTGCTTCCTCTCCCTCTGCCATATGAGGGTACATCAGATGATGACGGTCTGTAAGCCAGGAAGCAGGCCCCCACCAAGAACCGAACCTGCTGGCACCTTGACCTTGGACTTCCCAGCCTCCGGGACTGTGAGAAGTGAGTGTTGGCTGTTGAAGCTCCCAGTCTGCCGGGATTTACTGCAGCAGCCTGAGCGGACCCAAGACCTCCCTTTTCCGCATCGTGACTGCTTCCTCCAGCCTCACTCCACCTGCCACCTCAGCAAATATTGTCTTATCTGTGTTCAGTCTTGTCTCCTCAATGACCGTCTAGGCTTGCTGAGGTCAGGAATAACGCCTCCAACTTCATTGGTGGTATCAGGGCGCTTATCACAACACAGATGTGCCTCCAACTCCTGTGTTGACTTCAGCTCACCAGAGGGAGACGGAAATATTCTCCTACTGTCTAAGATCTGTGGAAAAGGAACCCTCCATAGATCCTCTGGTCCCCGAAGCCTCATCACCCCAAAAGGCAGTGCCATGGTGAAGAGTTGCAGGAAGAGGCTGGCATGGAGGGGCCTCTGGGTACCAACCCCTTCTTGGGCGTTGGCTCGTTCATCCGCCCTGCCATCAAAGAAGTGTTTATGGAGCGTCCCCTCTGTCCTCAGCACGGAGATGTGGTTCTGATGGGGACAGTGTCCTGCTCTCCTGGAGCTCGTGGTCAGTCTAGGATGTGTGTGTGTGTGTGTGTGTGTTAGAGAGAAGGTGGGGACAGAGCTAGCAAACGAGAGAGGGAATCAGTGAGGTGATTTCCACGCAGACACGTGCTCTGGAGGAACTTTAATCTGTGACTGTGAGGTGAGTCGGATAACAAGACGAGGTCACCACAAGTGTGTAAGGTGGGAGAGTCTCAGAGGAAGCGGGACTAGCGGGTTCTATCAAGCTGTGAGACAGGGTTCTGAAGCTTAGAGCTGTTGGCATTTGGGGTTGGATCGTTCTTCTGTGCAGGGCTACCCCGTGCACTGTAAGAGGTTCAGCAGCATCCCTGGCCTCCACCCTCTCGGGTACCAGCAGCAGGTCCTACGCTCCACGCCCCAGCCAGGTCATGACTGTAAGGTTTTACAGGTGAGATACACACGACACCAGGCGAGATAGGCGCCAGGCAAGGTTTATTAAAGGTGCTCTCGGGCGAAGTTCCGTGACTCAGGAGAGGAGAGACGGGGTGGAGTGGGTCTTTTATTTGGGTTAAGACAGGGCATAGGTTCACAGCCATATAAGGTAGGGTATTCGGGGCGTGGGTTCACAACTATAGATGGTAAGGTATTTGGTGATTGGAGGGTAGGGGGAGTCTTGATGTTCCCATTTCCTGCATAGGTATCGGTTTACTTACGGGGGCATGTCCTCCGCATACGTCCTTCCGGCGGGAGAGTCATGGGTAAAGGAAGAGGGCGGCCTGGGAGATGGCGGCCTGGCAGCCACTTTTATTGTTCCTCCTGCAGTCCCGGAGCCGCCGACCCAACAATGACGATAAAAAATGTCCTCTGACCTTGGCAAAATGTCTGGCATTAGGGAGTGTAGTGGGTTGAATGGTGACCCCCTAAGAAGATTTGTCTTTGACTTAACCACTGGAACCTGTGAATAGGGCCTTTTTTGAAAAAGGGTCTTCGTAGATGTGATGACGTTAAGGATCTTGAGCTGGGGAGGCGTGGGTGGCTCAGTCGGGGAAGCTCAGGTCATGATCTTGGGGTCCTGGGATCGAGCCTGCCTTGTGCTCCCTGCTCAGTGGGGAGTCTCCTTCTCCCTTTGCCCTAACCCCCTGCTCGTGCTCTCTCACTCACTTTCTTTCTCTCAAATAAATAAATAAAATCTTTAAAAAATTCTTTAAATAAAGGATCTTGAGCTGATTTCGTCTTGGATTATCCAGGTGGGACCTAAAGCCAATGACAAGCAGGGACAGAAGAAGGGAAGACAGAGAGTGGAGGAGAAGGCCATGTGAAGGCAAGGCAGAGACTGGGGTGATGTGACCACGAGGAGGGCTGACAGCCACCAGGGGGGCTGGAGGAGACAAGGAGCACATTGTCCTCTGGAGCCTTGGGAGGGAGCAAGACCCTGCCAGCCCCTTGACTGTGGACTGGGTGGCCTCCAGAACCAGGAGAGAATCCCTTTCTGTTGTTCTGAGTCCAAAGTCTGCAGTGATTGGTTACAGCAAATCACAGGAGAGCGACTCAGGGCAGCCCGGTTGAACACATTTCCTCCTTCAGCCCTTCCAACAGAAAGACCTTGCGTTTGGCCTTTCCTGTAACCATGGCACCCTAGACGGCTAATTCACTGACTTCATTTTAAGGGGAAGAAAACAGAAGCCTCCAAGGAGGAAGGGACATCCACCTCACGTCAGCAGGAGTAGACATTCTCCGGGGCAGAGCTGGAATCTGAACCCGGGCTCCCCCTGTTCTTTCCTGACTGCTTTCTTTCCCTGTACAGAGCACACCTGTCAATCAACGTCGGGTCTTCCCACCACCCCAGGCCTATGTCCCTTCCCCAACCCCCGCCCCCTATGGCCCCTGCTGGGTCTTAGTGCTGCTGGAGCGAGCTGAGCCCACCGAAATCTTACAGTCGTCTACCACCTCTTTGCCTCCAGCGACCTCTTTCCAACTTGCAAGTTTTCAATTTGTGATTATATGTTGTTCCCTGCTCTTTAAGCAAGTTCGATTTCATTGTCCAGATGCAGAACTCTTTCTCAGGGAAGGCTGCAAATAAAAAGAACAGGAACAAGGAAGGGCGTTCATATAGGGCATGCTGGATCTGAAAACAATTTTGGAGGGAGTGATGGGTCCAGGAAGCCTGTGTGTGTTTCCTGATAACTGGGAAAACCAGTATCCTTGATGGTGTTGCGTCCCAGTGTGTGTCGCGTGCCGTCTAAAAGGAAAGGCTCACACAGCGCTGAAGCTGTGCTAACACCAGGAGGCCAGGAGATTTGATGCTACGGTGACAGGGTGCTTCTCACCCAGGGGAAATTAGCAGTGGCTGCCGTGTGTTCATCCATGTCCGCGTTCCGTCGGGTGCTCTGGGGTTTTCTATACCTCCCCTTCGTCCTTGATAAGAGAGAAACTGCGTTCCACGTAAGTCATGTGGAATGCTATCACTGGGCTCCCCAGCTTGCTGTGACAAGAATACACGCAGCTGTTGGAAAAATACTGTCTATTGTCTGTTTATGCCGCCTGCCCACCTGACCTCGGAGTTTATGTCAAGCCCGGAGGTGTGGCAGGCTTTGTGTGGGTGCTGGGGACTCACTGGCAAAAAGGACACCCGCATTCTCTATTCGGGGAGAGGCACAGTGCGGAGGGCAGAGAGCTTTTAAGAAGCGTGTGCTGGGCTAGATACAGAAGGACCCACGTGGTGTCCCCAGCCCCAAGGAAGAGAACTGGGGACAGGAGGTGAAGGAGCCACCGTCAGAGCCAGCGAGATGGTGGTGAAGGTAAAATTGGAAAGCCCCCAGGGGCCCGTGTAGGACTGGGGGTTGGAATTTGGAAGTCCAAGGGCGGGATGCAATTCCATGGGCACTGTCAAGGGCAAGCAGCTCAGCTCTCAGTCCGCGTGTGAGCAGTGGGAGGGCTGGTGTCTAGCTCCCTTGAGTGTGCCGGCCACCCGGGGAGCTGCTTCTAGAACGGAGGCAGCAGGAGACTGGCTTGGGTGGCCAGGGTGCCTGGTCACGGGCAGGGATCAGGCGGAGTGGGTTGCTGTGGTCAGTGAGTTCGTCAGGCTCCCAGCTTTAGGACAGAAGCGTATGAAGAGGGAAGGATGCTGTATTCCTTTGCTTGGGCGGCTATAATGGGACCCCACACTGGGGGATGCTGGGTGGTAGGTAGACTAGGCCCAGAGGACAGAAACTGATTTTCTCATAGTTCTTGAGGCTGAAAGTCCAAGATCAAGGTGCTGGCAGGTTGGTTTCTCCTGAGGTCTGTCTCCTTGACTTATAGGCCGCCTCCCCGTGGTTGCGTCTTCCCAGACTTACTCTTCCCAGGAAGCACACATCCCCGTGTTTCTCTCTGTGTCTGGATCCCCTCTTCTCGTAAGGACACCCATCGGGTTGGAGTAGGGCCACGCTCACAGCCTCATGGGAACTCAGTCACCTCTTTAAAGACCCTGTCTCCAAAAACGGTCATACTCGGGGCAGGGGCCAGGTGTGAAGACTTCCACATGTGGATTTTCTGGCGGCCACGGTTCAGCCCACAGCCGGTGCCCTCTCTCTTTGCCTCTCTCTTTGCTCTCCACCCCCATGGAGAGTTGAGACTGGAGTCCCCTACCCCCACCCCCACCCCGGGAGGGGGCAATGCATTATCCATAGCACGGGGAGAGCTTCAGATGGTATAGAACTTAGTTAACCGTCATCTTCTGGGGGATTCCAAAGTAAGCCTACCCAAGAATCATGCTGACCCATTGGTTCCCTCATTATTTATGTATGTACCTGCTTCTCTTGCTAAATCCCCTGTCCCTAAAAGACGGACATCTTGCTTTGTTGTCTTCCTGACCCACTGCCCAGAACCCAGCCCGGCACACGGTACGGACACGTGCTGAACATTATCTGTGTGGTTTGAACCCGTTGAAGTGTTCAGAGGGGAGTGGGGGTCTCTGATCTTTAACTGGAGGCCAGGCAACAGAGAAACTGGATCAACTTTTGGCCTTTGGGGCCCCGTATTGCACTCTCCTGCCCCCGGACCCTGTCTAGTGGACACACAGCCTGTCCCACAAATCCAGCCAGCTTGCTGGTCTTCTTACCATGTCCTGGGCTTTTCCTTCAAGCATCAGACCCAGCCCTTCCCCCTCAGTCTCCCCAGATATTCTACTTTCCAAGGGGAGAATTTCCAAGGGGAGCCGCCGGGGGTGACTGTTGGCTGGCTGTCCACCTGGGGAGCTGGGCTGGGTCTTCCCCCCGCTGAAATGAGGCTGGGGCGGCGGTCTCCAAGGGGAGTGTGCTGGAGCTCGGACAGCACGTCTCCTCGGGGTCCTCTACGTGCTCTTCTTACGGCAGGTGTTCCAGACCTCTCTCCGTTTCCCAGCAGGGTCCCGGAAGGGCCACCAGGTGGAGAGAGAGAGTGAGAGAGCAGGAGGGAACGAGAATGAACATGCACATTTCCACCCATTTGTGAGTTTACGGAAATGCCGGCTTCTGTGCAAAGGAAAACCTTTCATGATTTCTGCTGCCTGATGGATGAAACTCCTCGGATTAGAAAAATAAATTAAAAGAGAGGCAGCCCTTGTCACAATTTATGGTTGCAGATAATTGAGAGAAAGTGAGCAAATAGAGCAAGCAAACTATACCTGTATTAGCTCACAAGATAGAACATTATTTTTAAACAAATATGAGTCAGAAACAGTATCAATTACGTTTTACGACAGTGAGTGAGTCTGCCTCTTATTTTTATTTTCTTTCTGCTGTCCATGACGGAGTTCGTGCTTTCTAAGATTAACAGCTCTTTTTCCTTTGGCCTGAAGTTTAAAGAGATACCACTATCTCCCTATTTCCTGTCTTCCCTTCATGTAGCCCTGAGCATTGCATTGTGGGCTCTCCTTCCAAATGTGGGGGCCGGGGCTGGGGGCCCCCTTCATCCAGCCGGTGATGGACTTGCTCCCATCCACAACTGGCTCTAGCTGACCTTGCCCAGGAGCTCATTCTGCATGCAAGACAGGACATCCCCCTTTAAACCAAGAGCCTCTCAGTATATCTTTCATCATTAATAGGCTGATTTTTCTTTATTAAAAAAAGTCTGGGATTAGTTATTTCCTGCTGCCATACTCATTTAGTTAATGCATGCTAATCCTGCCAAAATACATATTAATGGGGTGTGCGTTGCTGGAGCGGTCTTTGTGGGGGTTGGTGAACCTGGGTATCACACATCTGAACTTCCTGCCATCAAGATGATAATTAGACTTACCCCGCATGAGAGTGCGTTCCTTGGAGTTGTGATTTCAGTGGAAAAGGTGTGAATCCCTCTTCTCACTGCCTCTGGGATTGACTGACTCTTCCTCGGTCAAAGCGTCTTTCGGGGGATCCCTGAATTAATGCTGCGGGTGCCCATTGTCCTGCCAACCCTGTGACACAAGCAGGTGAGAAAGTCCTTGTGTGGCTTTGGACAAAATAAACAAGTATCAGCGGCCTGAGTGGCCAGAGGGCAGATAGACAGCAGGAGGATGAGCGACTCACGGATGAGATGTCAGCGATTAATGACCGTGCAAGAACGCAGGGTGACGGGCGGTGGGTGAAGGAGGACACGATAGGAAACAACGCTGTCTGATCGCCTCCTGGCCAGAGAACTTGGGCACCGCCTCGTTCATTTTTATCAGTCAATCCAATACTTTCGACTTGAAGTGGATCTTAAAATTTGTGTAGTTTTGCCTCCTCAATACCTCAGACGAATTCGACCTGGAAGGAGAACCTTCTCCAGCACATCACATGGATGGTTGTGTCCTGCTGAAGTCTCTCCAGTCATAGGCAACTTGACAGTTCTTAGGGCAGGCTTTTTGCTTGTTCCATGGGCTAATGGCTTGAAACTTCTTTGTGGTTTTAGTGTAGTGCCTTTTGGTTGCAAGTGGGAGAGGGAAAAAAAGCCCCTCAAACTAATTATGCTAAAATGGGCATCTTTTGGTTCACATCACTTTTAAGACTCTGAGTGGGATGGGTTTCAGGTGCAGCGTGATCTGGGGCCTCAAGCGGTGTTACCAGGCATTGTCTCTGTTTCCTCCCTGAAGGTATGGTTCTCAGGCTTTACTTCGGGTCCGCTGATAGATGTAGCCTCATTTTCCCCATGACATCAGATGAGTGGTTCCTTCCTAATTTGGGGGATTTTCATTCTGTCTTTGGCCCAAAATATGTCTGTTCCTAATGACTTCGATTGGGTCCCATTGGTGGTTCTAGCCACCTTCCACATAATCACCTCCCCCACATTTTTTTCTTTTCCTGTCTGTCACTCTCAGTGGAGCACAATGGGAAAGATGGGGACGGGTCCATCACAACAAAAATGGCTGTGCACAGAGTTAAGCCTGGGTAGAGACATCGTGGACATCGCATGATCAACACCCGAGGAATATTTGATTATATTCGAATTATATGAAAATAGAGGACCTGTGTATATATAAAACGTTCTACTAACCAGAAAATAGTTATCTCTCGCATGTTCTAGTAATGGCTAACTTCTGACTCCTATCAAATCTATATCGCTTTATTGTCCCATTTTGTAGAAGGTTCCTCAGAGGACCAGTACTGGTTTGGCCTGTCCAGTGTGCCCTTTCCCTGCTTCTGGTAACAGAATCCTGAATGACCTCTGTGGACCCGCCCTGCTTCCATGCTTGGCTGGAAGGCTTGCATGGGCCAGCGGTAAAATGTGTGATCTCTTCCTGGCCAGAATACTCATGCCCCTCTCCAAGGGGTTTGTTGAGTGGTGAGCTCGTGACTCTGGCCTGGCTAATTATCATAATCTCATCCACTGGCCACCAGGATGCATTCATAGATGGGCACAGAGACCCAGGGTGATTTCTTCGGAATGACTTCTGAAGTGTAGGCCTGGAGGCGCTGGCGGCTGTTTGCCACCATCCGGAGCCCGAGGCTGAAGCTGTAAGGAGAAGCGTGAGAGCCCCAGAAGCCAGCCTGGTCACATCCTTCGGGCCCGTGGGTCCCGCTGCAACTGAAAAATCTAGTGTGAACTTTTCATCCCATGAAACACTACCTTTATTACTCCTGCTTCTGCTACAAAATGAATCCTAACGAATGTGCCCACGACAGTAAGATATTTCACGGATGATATCAAACAGTGGAAAATGAATGAATTTAAGTTAGACATTGTAGGATGTAGCCGGATGTCACTCTCCTCTTTCCAGCGGGGCCGACCTCTGTGCCTGGCGTTCTCCTTTTAAGATCAAACCAGGATAATATAAAGTGGTAAAATACAGCAAAATCAGGACACGTGGGTATCAGTGACTATTTTTATTAAATTACATGGTTTGAAAAAAAATCATCCCATGGTTCAAAATGATCAAATCAACAGCTCCATGAAGACATGGTCCAGGAGTATCCTCAGATGTTAGCACGACTGGAGACATTCCCGGAACATTTTCTATCTGCCACGTCATTTGTGGGCCATCTTTAGGGGGATTATCTCACTTAATCCCAACAACCTATCATGCACGTGCTGCTGCTCTTCTCAAATCAAGTAGGAAACCAGAGCTCAAAAAGGTCAGATGAGGGGTGCCTGGGCGGCTCAGTGGTTAAGCCTCTACCTGCGGCTCAGGTCATGATCTCAGGGTCCTGGGATCAAGCCCTGCATCGGGCTCCCTGCTCAGCAGGGAGCCTGCTTCTCTCTCTCCCTCTGCTTCTTCTCTCTCACTCACTTTCTCAAATAAATAAATAAAATCTTTAAAAAAAAAAAAGTCTTAAAAAAAAAAAGGTCAAATGATCTTCCCAAGGTCATATAGCCAGGAAGCAGCAGGGTTTGTTTGCTCCTGGTCAGGCCCGCTCGAGATCAGGTGCCCTTGCCCATCAGTTCAGATCACTGTCTCATCTTAGTAAAAGTTCCGTGAGTTAATGGTGTTTTTTTCTAGTTGATGTGCTCAAACGCCGCAATATTGATAAAGAATGGTGCGAATTGGGGCGCCTGGGTGGCTCAGTGGTTTAAGCCGCTGCCTTGGGCTCAGGTCATGATCTCAGGGTCCTGGGATCGAGTCCCGCATTGGGCTCTCTGCTCGGCAGGGAGCCTGCTTCCCTCTCACTCTCTCTGCCTGCCTCTCTGTCTGCTTGTGATCTCTCTCTGTCAAATAAATAAATAAAATCTTAAAAAAAAAAAAAGAAAAAGAAAGGTGCGAATTCCTGACTTGTTTTCCACGTAAGATATTAAGAGTGTGTCCCTCCTGAATGATCCACCGTGGGCTTTCCAGCTTTCAGGCCTTTGTCTTCCTGGTGCTTTTAGAGCGAGGCGGCCTTCACTTCCTTCCCCTTTCTCCCTGCTCAGGTGTCATTAACTGCACCAACAACTGTATAGCAACAAAGAGGAAAAATAGAAAAACTACCTCTACTTCTATCCACTTGTTTTAAAAAAATTTTTAAAACATTTTATTTATTTATTTGAGAAAGTGAGAGAGAGACAGCACAAGCAGGGGAGATCCAGAGGGAGAGGGACAAGCCAGCCCCCTGTTGAGCAGAGAGCCCCAGGGGCGCTCAATCCCAGGCCCCTGGGACCATGACCTGAGCTGAAGGCAGACATCTAACTAACTGAGCCCCCCAGGTGCCCCTACTTATATTCATTTTTTAAATTTTTTTGAATTTCTTTTTCTTTCTTTCTTTCTTTTTTTTTTTTTAAATGTAGGCTTCATGCCCAGTGTGGAGCCCAAGGCAGAGCTTGAACTCATGACCCTGAGATCAAGACCTGAGCTGAGATCAGAAATCAGACATTCAACTGACTGAGCCACCCAGGCACCCCTACTACTTCTATCCATTTTAAACATCTCAATTAAATACTGTCTTTTCCAAGAAATTGTCCTTAGAGGGTTTTTCCCATATGCATACACACACACACACACATACACACACACATACATGCACACACACACACCCTTTATTAATTAGGAGCATATCTTTTTTCTTTCACTAAACCACAAAGGCAGGGCCTGTGCCTGGTTCATCTTTGCTTCCCCCACAGGACCCTAAAGGGGGCCTTGCCCATATTATCTGCTCTGTAATTATTGGTTGAATTATAGGCAACATACAGTAAAATTTTATGTTCCTCTCCAAGGGACAGTGAGTAATTACACAGATGTAAAGTCAGCCAGCTTAGCTGGTGTCTGGCTCTTAGTCTTGGCAAGGCTCCGGATCTTTCTTAAAAGTTGACATTCTTCCTGGCCTTGCCGTCTGACTGCATGAGGTTCTCTAGGGAATAAAAATTAACCTGCTGTCTGAAATGTTTATGAAAATGGCTAAATTTAGATGATCAAAGACTTCAGGAATCCTGGGGCCTTTGAGGTTGAAGACTGTGATACTATTTACAAGCATCTTGAACAGTAAAGATTTTTCTTCAGAAATTCTCCTCTGGAGGCACTGGAAGTTCTACTCAGAAGCCATTTTAATTCCTCACCGATGGATGGAACGAAGTAAGGTCTTATTTAAGCAGATGAGTTGGGGGCATTTTGTTTTTCCCTGTTCGTCCACCCTAACTTTTGGAGGAGACAAATGCTGCTTTTGGCGAAACTGGAATTACTTCTGGAAGAGAAGGCAGGTGTGCAGCTTCAGCGTAATGTGAGGCTTGATCTGCCATCTTGAGTTAAGATGGTGGCTCGTTAAGGGATCCCAAAGGCTCTTTCTGCTGTAATTTTGTTGAAATCTGAGGAGTGGGTCGAAGAGAGAGAAGAAGGCACTTGCTCTTAGGAAAGCTTTCCTGTCAGAAAGCCCCTCCTACAAATTTGGTTCAAGCCAGGTGGGGATTGGACTTATTTTTTTCTGGTTCCTCAGCAATGATTCTGTCTGGTGTCTTCGCAGGATAGAAGTCTCCTGCACAGAGTGCCGCAAGCTTGGAGGGAGAGGAAGGCGGCACGAGCTATTTCTTTCTTTCTTTTTTTTTTTTAATATTTTATTTATTGAGGGATGCCTGGGTGGCTCAGATGGTTAAGATTTTATTTATTTATTTGATGAGATTCTTGATGTAAGCCGTGAAGGCGTCAGAGGACAGAGACAGAGGAACCTGCCGTAGCAGGAAGGTCAGACCGCTGGGTGTGCCGGTGTCCAGGGGTGGCCGTTTGGTTTACACCGACACCCCCACCCCCACCCGGGGAAAGTGGTGTGAGTAGTTGTTGGGAGCCCCAGCTCAGCTGGGTACCGTGGACATGGCATGCATCTCTCTGCGCCCCCCCCCAGCCCATGACCTTGAACAAACTACTCAGCCTCACTGAGCCCCGATTTGTGTAAAGTTGTTTTTTTTTTTTTTTAAGATTTGATTTATTTATTTGACACAGAGAGAGATCACAAGTAGGCAGAGAAGCAGGCAGAGAGAGAAGGGGTGGCAGGCTCCCTGCCAAGCAGAGAGCCCAATGCGGGGCTCGATTCCAGGACTCTGGGATCATGACCTGAGCTGAAGGCAGAGGCTTTAACCCACTGAGGCACCCAGGCACCCCTAGATTTGTGTAAAGCTTAAATGGTGTTTAACCCAGGGCCTGGCACATTCGTATTATGAAACTATTGCAAAACATCTGAAAAAAAAAATGCAAGTGCACCATTTTGTTGAGATACAGCGGATGGGCAGCAAAATCCCCCTGGGTCACACAAATAGGACAGAATGCCGCAGGAAGGCGTCTCATAAAGGAGAGAGTTCTCTGAAGCACTGCCAAGGCCTAGGTGTGCAGAGCTTTTGCAGGAAGAAGCCAGCTAGTCTGCAGGGAGGGGGAAGGCAGGGGTTGGGAGTGTGGTGCTTTTCCCCAGCTGCTGCCTCCTGGCTCAGTGTCTGCAAGGGTAGTTTGTTTGTAAACAGAAACCTCCAAATTGCCACTCTTTGCCAATCCCCTGCCCGAGTGGGAAGAGCCTCTAATGAGCCAGAGCATTAGTGATCACTGCCATGAGCTCTGCTGGGGAGTTGATTGAGGACTAGGGCGGGAGGAGGAGGAGACGACTCATCAGACTAACGGGGCCAGGGATTGGGGTCGAGGCTGGGGTTCACTGAAGGTCACCCAAAGCCGGGGGAGAGAGAGAGCCTGCCAGCCAGGCCATTCCCTTTGGGGCTGTGAAATTTCCTTTGAAGCTGGGGAAGGATTTCTCCTCTTTGTCTTCTGAGGCAGGAACTAACTTGCCCCTGGTTTGCCCAAGGAATGATAAAGATGCAGAAGCTGCTGGAAGGTTTAAGGGAAGTGGTTATAATAAAGAGAAACCCCAGCCAAAGCTCTGAGGAGCTTTTTCCAAGTCCAGCCCAGCTCGGTCCTTAGGAGTTTGCTTGGGTGCGGTCACTGACACCAGACCAGACGGTCAGGCCAGGTTCAAACCCAGAGGTTTCCCTCCTGCCTTCAAAGCGGCCAAGAGCAACACTGCTGGGATCCCAAATGAAAGTTCCCGTACGAGGCAGGAAGCTGGACAGCCTCACCGCACTGGCCCTTCCGGCATGTGATCAACCACCGCCTGCATCCGGAGATGTCTGGTCGGCAGGGACCTCGCAAGGGCGGACCCCATGTCTTAACAGGTTGTAAGAACACAAGACTGGGCCAGACAGCTTCGGTTCAGAATCTGTTGTTGCCTCCTCCCAGCTGGGTGTCGTCAGGCAAATTGCTCAACCTCTCTGTGGCTTGGTTTTCTCATCTACAAACTGGGGGTTATGATGGCAATCATCTCGTAGAAGTGTTGTGCGGACCACATCTGTGCAGATGTCTAAATGCTGGCAGAAGTATCCGGCATCTTGTAGGCCTTCCTTCAACAAATGTGAGCCGCTTCCTCTGTTATCTCTCTAAGCGCAAACCATTTCAAACGTGGCCAGGCCTGCACGCGAGGGAATTCTTTCTCTGAGGTGCTTGGGTGTGTATCCGGGCTATTCTAGGTAACTGGTACTTTACAGAAGGCAGGAACCCTTTACGGTTCCCCATGTATAAAATGGGGATAATATTAGTACAGGTTTTGTAAGGTTATTGGAGAGAATAAATGATAATAAATGATAAATGTGTAAAATGCTTTGTCCGGCCTTAAGTGTTGTACTATTGTGTGTGTGTGTGTGTGTGTGTGTGTGTATACATAGACCCTATGTGTTGGGTGTGTAGCTCAGGGCTAGAGCATCAATGTTAAGATATGGTTGTAAGTAATAGCAAATCTGCTGTCTTCTTTTTTTTTTCTTTAAAACATTTTATTTACTTACTTGAGAGAGAGATAGCAAGAGAGAGCACGAGTTGGGGGGTTGGGAGAGGGAGAAGCAGGCTCCTCACTGAGCAGGGAGCCCCACGCGGGGCTTAATCTCAGGACCCTGGGCTCAACCAACTGAGTCCCCCAGGCACCCTGAAGATCTGCCATCTGAATACAGAAATGTGTTCTAGAATCTGACAGAAAGTTCCAAGGCAGTGGGAGCTTCAGGGATGCTTAGTTCTGAAGTTCTGTGATACCATCAAGGACCCTGGTCCTCCCCTTTCTTTGCCCTGCTTTCCTTAGATGGGTGGCCACATGGCTTAAGCAGGTCTGGGAGTCACATGGACATGACAAAAGATGGGCTCTTTCTGTGGCTCACTCTTGGCAGTTGGAAAAATGCCCTGGAGTTATCCCTCCCGCCGGAACAACATCGCCCTGATGTCTCACTGAGCACATGTGTGTCTCGTGCCTGTATCCAAAGTCAGTTACTAGAAAAGGAAAGGGGATTCCCCGAGACCATCGGTGTCTCCTGGAGATCCCATGAGGTGTTTCCTGTGAAGGGGGGTGGCAGACATCCAAGCAAGGTGGGCTCACTGCTGGGGTTGGAGGAGAGCAGATACAGGGAAGGCAACCGTATTCATCACAGAGCCTGAACTCATTTCTCAGTAGCTTCCCCCCGCAGCCTCTCCATCCAGGACAAACTGAATCCTTTTTCAGGTTTTGAAAGGATGCTTTCATGCTCTTTCTTCTCCAGGACCCTTCACCTCCACTAGGGGAAGGAAGGGGCCAAGCTCCATGTTTCTTTTTCTTTTCTTTTTTTTTTTTTAAAGATTTTATTTATTTGACAGACAGAGATCACAAGTAGGCAGAGAGCGGGGGGGGGGGGGGGGGGAGGCAGGCTCCCCGCAAAGCAGAGAGCCTGATGCGGGGCTCGATCCCAGGACCCTGGGATCTTTACCTGAGCCGAAGGCAGAGGCCTTAATCCACTGAGCCACCCAGGCGCCCCCAAGCTCCATGTTTCTTAAGCTCACAAATGCCTCCATGTTCCAGGCTGGGCATGACTCTTTGTGTGTGTGTGTGTCTCTCTCTCTCTCTCTCTCTCTGTCTCGCCCAGGAGGGCTGGGAGACCTACAGACTGTGCCTGCTTTGATGAGTTTGAAGATGCGTGGCCGGCACACGTCCGTGGAGTCAGAGTCGCTGTGCCTGTGGCTGCCATGACCACCGGTCAGGCACACAGGAGCCCAGCTGCATGGGCTCCACATGCCCTCCTGTCACTCCCCACAGGGGCTGCCCATGGAGAGCAGATTCTAGAAGCCCGGAGAGAGCAAGCTGATGTGAAAACCAAGCTATTTACTATTGTTAGGGACTGAATGTTGGTGTCCCTCCCATATCACATGTTGAAATCCAAACCCCCAGTGTGACGGCATTGGGAGGTGGGGCTTTGGGGAAGAGATTGTCACGGGGGTGGAGTTGTCATGAATGGGATCAGTGCCTTTATAAGAAGACACGGGAGAGCCCCGCTCTCCTCCATGTGAGGACATAGTGAGAAAGTGGTCGTCTCCTTATGGCTAGGAGGTGGCCCTCAGCAGACTCCTGATCGGCCGGCCCCTTCATCTTGGATGTCCGGTGCTCTAGAACCATGGCAAATGTTAAGTCACCCAGCTTTGGGTCGTTTGACGGAGACAGCTGTGGTAAGGGCTGGTATGTCACCCTTCTGGCAAAACCCACTGGATTTTACGTGTTTTCATTTGTTAGGGTTGGTGTCCCTGACATTGGGGTCTTCAGCCTCCAGACTACTGTCCCTCCCGTCACCTCACATTCAGATCCTACTGGCTCTTCCAAGTCCGGATCAGACAACACCTCTTTGCCACATACTCTGCTGGGGGCAAAGCTGGAGGTGGTCTCTCCCTCCTCTGACATGGCGGTGCCATTACCGTCTCGCTCTTGCTGTCCTTGGTGCGCTCTGGTAGTTCAGTTATGGACGCACTTGTGTCTTCTCTCCTCCGGACAGTTAGTTTCTGGAGAAGAGGCCAGTGGCCATGACCAAGTTACATTTGCCTCCTAGCTAGGGCCCAGCCGGGGCATGGGGATGGGGGTGCAGAGGGAGGCGCGCTGTCTGGGGAAGAGGGATTCCGGATTCCAACCTGGCATCCAGCCACGCATTGGGGTTCAGTTTTCTTTAACCATAGGATGAACGGATTAGGTGTAATTTCCTCTAAAATTCTTTATGGCCAAGTAGGCTGCTAATAAAGCGTGAAATAATGTGGTGTGTGTGTGTGTGTGTGTGTGTGTGTGTGTGTGTGTGTGGTAGAGGGCAGGATGGTCTAGCTTCCTTCTTGACACGCCATGTCAAGGGGTGTCGTAGACATCCATGCGAGTTTTCTAAATGGGACTGGCTCAAGGACCGAACACAGAGGAAGGTGGGAAACCTTTCTTTTCACAAAAGAGGCAATTTCCAGGTTAGATAGGGACTTTATAATTAAACAGGGCTGAGTTTGAATGCTGATGCCATCAATTAAAAAGTGCGATTTTGGTCAAACTAATGTCTCTGACCCTCTGTTTCTCTGTTTGTGAAATGGGTAGGATGAGCGTCAAATTCGATAATATATCTAAGGTACATCTTATAAGGATTAAATTATAAATTGATGACATCCAGCATAGGGACTGGTACATACATAATAAAATAACATTTATTATGGATGCATATATTAGTTATTATTAATAAGAGAACACTTAAATGTTAAGCTCCCAGGATATGTTTGTATGCTCTTCATTCCTTCCTGGTAATATGAAGAAAATTGAGGGCTCTGGTGTAAGTACAGAGGGACCCCCCCTTTTTAACTTTCTTGTATTTTCTTTCCTCCCCTTGTTGACTTTTAAAAGAAAAATAACCCAATTCTTCTTTTGAAGTTTTAACAGATTTCCATTGTTTATATAGCAGCTTTTTAAACTCTGCCTATGGTTCTTGCTTAGTGCAAATCCTCTGCAGAAGTTTTGGGCTTCTTTTGAAGGTTAACTCAGTGCCCTTCGTCCTAATGACTTTTCAGGACAGACAGCCAAGCCCGTACCTGCCCAGGCGATGGGAGATTGGCTAGGAAGATGCCGTCCTTCTCCGGGAAGAAAGGCGTCCTGTCTAATCCCTGGCAAGCAGCGGAGGAGTGAGGATCCTTGCAGACTGACGCCTTCAGGATCTCGCCTGCCAAGAATGAGTGGCATATGAACGAGGCAGCGCCCAGCAATTCTGGGCAGATGCCCAAGTCCTGCTAGGATGGTCCCTATGGCCCTGGAGGAACAGTGCCAAGAATCAGCGTGCTGCCAAAGAGCTCCCCACCTCGGGCGCCATTCTCTTGCCAAGCTGTTTCTAGATCGTACTTCTAAACTTCTCCATAAAATTCCCAGAAAAGGAGTTGGAAAAGCTGGAAATTGCAGAGAAATGTTTGAATCTTCTCCACGATGCTGTTGAAGTGATTACCGTTGAAAAACTAAAAATCTCAGCTTAGAGAGAATGACAACAGGCCTGACGCTCACGGTCACGTAAGCTATTTACATGGTCCGGTGCACCCGGCCACTGGCTCTCACGGGGCCGTGGGCTTGGGCTTCACTGCCTGGGAGGCATGTAGACGAGAGGTCTCCCATGCCCACCTGTTGGCATCGACCGTTTCCCAGACTCAAACTCACAGAGATTCTTAGGGAGCTGAAAGTGGCTTTCTGATGGGACAAGACATAAGAAAGGGCTCATTTACCCAAAGCACTCACTGTTCCCTTTGCTTTCCTTGGTGAGGCCAGTGCTCTTAAAAGGGGGTGATGATGATGGAACAGATTCCCCACATCAGTCATTCCTTATGCTGCAGAAAATCGATGTTAGAGGGGAAACGGCCTGGAAGCCAATTTGGTGGCAATCATTTGGGACCCAGTGGGGTCGAATCCCTCTCTGACTGTCAATCGTTTCAGGCCGAGGACAAACGGTGAAAATAGGAAGAAAAACACGTGCGTTTTGGTGGCATAAGCAACCGAAGGCAATTTTTAAAAAAGACCTAGCGAAAAATCTTTGTGTTGTAAGGTTACACCTACGCATGGATGATGGTGTGTTTTTGTTTGTTGTGGCTGCACGTTTCGATGTCTCGGCCATTACTGAAATTGTGGGAAATTGTTGCAGGCTGTTAAATTTGAGGATGTGAGTGAAAATGTTAAGAGTTAGTGCTTGTGAGGAATGGGGATTTTTTTTTTTTTTGCTTCGATTTTTCTTCTCTTATCGATATAAAGGTTAAACTTCTGATGAGAATTCCATGTAAGTGTATTTAACTACTCTAGAAGCAAGATTTTTTCCCTCTTCTTTCCTCCTTTCTTATCTTTGCCATTTCACACCTTCTTTCCCCTCCTCTGCCACTTTTTCCGTGTGTGGATTTTGTTGTTGTTGGGTTTTTTTGGTTTGTTTTTTGTTTGTTTGTTTTGTTTTGTTTGGGACTTGCCTTAAAATTGGACAGAGGCAGATTTACAGGCTCAACCCAAGACCCCAATGTGCCCCCATCACAAGGAATTCTAGAAAACGTGGCCTTCAACTGAGAGGTCTAGCTGTGTCTGCCGGAAATCTTGAAAACCTCCATTTTCAGCGGCCCCATGTGTTCACAGTTAGAAGCATTTAAAATTCCAATAAAATACACAGTCTAAAAGTGTCTTTGCTCTAGCTACCGGGTTGTCCCTAACCGTGAATGTAAATGGATGGAGGGCTTGAGCTTCTTAGCAGTGACTTTGGGAAATATGTTCCCATTATTGCACACAACCGGGCAAGTGTTTTTTGTTTTTTTTTTCCCTAAGGGCCGTAATGCCTTTTGCAAGATGTATAACACACGTGCATTTACCTGCCGTGTGGGGTGGCTGCTACTCACAGGACACGGGGGGAGGTGCCAGATTTGTGGTTTTCTGGCATCCCTGCCAAGGCTTATGAGTGAAGGGAGCACTTCAGCTTGAAAGCTCACATTTGCTATTAGCTCTTTAGGGAGTGGAGGAGCTCATTCAATGATATTTGTCTCAGTGCATTTTCACAGACACTATCACGTGAGACTGTTGGACTTGCTGGAGCTGGAGGACAGCCTTATCCTCATTTAAAACAATAAAATCCCTCCTACGCCCTGTAGCATCTCAATTCAACACCTACGCAAAGTACATTTTCTCAGGGTACTGAACGGTAGGCGTTGCCTCTGTTATGAAGCTTTTAGAAGAGGCCACCTTGGGCTGTGTTTTCTCGCCCTCCATTAGATGGGCCCACATTTCTTCTCAAGTGCTTGCTAGTTTTCTGGCTAAACTGCCACCATGCAGTTATGTCCCTGAAAGGAAGGACATTGTCTAATTGAGGTCAGTGTGAGCCACAGTTGACAGTAATTATCTCAGAGATGGAACAGTGAGAAGGGACATCACCTAATGAGGCTGGTGTGGATTTCCAGGCCCACTGTGGCATGACAATGGACTGCTGCCTGAGCCAGGGAGCATTTCTTGGAATGATGGTTCCTAATTTGAAATATCTAGGTGAAAATAACATTGTTGCTTGAGTTGTGATAGTTACTGATTTTGGAATTTTTAATCTAAATTTTGGTTTTATACATGTACATAGTCTTAAGAAATTAGACAGTTCTCTTAAACTTGAGGTGATGTACTTGAGGTAAATACCATCCTTCCCTAATTACTCCCCCCCTTTATAATACTGCTTCCCTAGAAAACCCTTTCTATTTTGAGCTATTTTTCAGTTATGTGCCTCCATTTTTCTAACAGAATACTTATACTGTGGTTTTGTCATTCTTTGGTTTTACATATTGATTTTTTTATCTCCTACTGTGAAAGGTGAGCGTTTAGTTCTTGCATTTTTTGTGCCCTTCCACATACATGGGCTATCCTCTCTTAATTCCTCCAATGTGATTATATCAGAATTTTCATGAAATGACTACTCAGGATTTCTGTTAATATGAGGATATACATTTTACTAACAACCAAGTCATGAGTATACATCTTGTCTTGCACATATTTGTTTTTTCCTGGAGTTTATAATTGCCTTTTATTTTGCCCCCTGTTGTCTGCATGTCTATTAACCATTCATTCCCAAACTCTCGTCTTTAATTGTAAACCATCTCCAAATCTGTTCAAGCACATCAGGTAAGCTCTCATTTTCAGTTTCTTCTTGGCTGTAGGGATCCTTCATCCTCCTGGTCAACCTGGACTGGTTGCTATTTAGGTATGTTCCTTAGCTGTTGACCTGGGGTTTCCATTCATTGTCACACTAGGAATTCCTTTGGCGTTTTGCTCTCTGTCGGATCCCATATTTTCTGGAGAGTATGTCTTCATCTCACTTTAGTGGATCACTTCTGGAACTTCATATGGGAAAGGTTTCTGAGATGTACCTTTTCCTGAGAGTCTACACATATGGACATAATATTAATAACCTTTTTAGTTTCTCTGTTGGTTACTTTCGGTCATAATTTTATTGCTTTTTAAAAATCAATCCCAAACCGTATCTCTTGTAAGATAAGGTTATTACCCCTACTTTTCCCTTCACAACTTGAACTGTCCTAACTTTTGCTTTACAATGTTCTCTTGACCTTATTTTTACTTTACATTTTTATTTATTTTTTTCAGTTTACACCAATAACTTTCCTTTATAAACAGAAATTAACTCTGCTTAGTATATACCTTTACAGCACTGTGACAGATGGTTTACCTTGTTTACATTTCGTTTTTTTCTTGCAACTCCCCTCTCCCCTTTGGAATTATTGTCTTTTTTAAATTATCTGACTTTATCTTCTCCTAAGCTCTTTTTGTTCTTCTCAAAGTATCAGATTTCTTAATTCTCATTTATTTATGGATATCTTTCTCCTGAAAATCTCTTTGTCCTGTTCTCCAGCTCTGTTCTTTCTGGGTTACCTGAATGATCCTGACCCTTTCATACTCTCTTGGGTGTAGTCATTATTTCCTGAATTCCATGTATTTTTCTTTCTAAATTTACTCTTCATTCACTAGAGAAATCCATAAATAACTTTTAAAGAAAGAGATGTTGAGGTAAATTTCTAAGCTCTTGCAGGTTCAAAAACATCTTCATTTTGTCCTCAGTGTGGTTTGATAATTTGGGACTGAAATTCTAGGCTGAAATTTTGTTTTTCACAACTTGGAAATTATTGCTCTATGGTCTTCTGACATTATAGGATGCTGAGAGGGATTTAATACCCATCTTATATTCATTCTTTCTTTGGTAACCTTGAATTTTTTTCTTCTGGAAGATTTTAGGAAATTTTCATTATCTTCAGTCTTCTTAAATTTCAAAATGATTTGTCTAAGTGAGGGTGTTTTAGGAGGTGTAGTATAACATTTGGGAATGCAGATTGTGGATCATGCATGCCTGAGTTTAAATTCCAGTTGTCCCATTTACTGGTCTGTTCAAGTGTCTTAACCAGTTAATGCTACCATTCTCTCAGATGTAAAATGGAGATGAAAGTTGTAGCTAACTCTTATATTTATTGGGAGAATTAAATAAGTCACCACATGTGAAACTTTTGAAAGTGGTGCCTGGCATATAGTAGGTTCTCAGTAGCCCGTAGCTATTATTAATATTATTGCCATTTATTTAATGGTCTCTTTAAATGTAAGACTTTATGGCTTTTCATTCTGTGATGTAAGCTTGTGTTAAATTCTTTGATGATTTTCTTTCTCTCTGCTTTTCCCATCGTACCTGTTCTCTTCCTCTATGAGTTCTGGCATATTTTTTCTGCTGCTTATATATTTTTTTTCCTCTTTTCCTTGTGTGTTTTTTTTTTTTTTTTTTTTTTTTGCTGGAAGATACCTTCAAATTTAACATCTAGACCTATATTAATTTTTTCTTGTCAATAACAATTTTAATTTCCAAGAGATTTTCTTATTCTCTGATCGTCCCATTGTCTCAGTACCCCTTTTTTGTTTTATGGATGAAATATAATCTGGTATCTCTGTTTTGCTGATATGTTATCTTTTATTCCTAAACTGTTTGTTCCCCCTAGGGCCATATTGTTTTGTTTTGTTTCTTTCATGTTTTGGACTGTCTCTCAGTATCAGGAAACTCTTGGTGGTCTGTTCCTGCTTAAGAATGAGGAGATGAGAAAGCAAGTGGGGAACTATGTTGGGGAAAGGCTTTACCTTATGGTGAACAGGTGGGGTCAGTCATTGTGTCAGAGTCCCCCAAATGTCAGAATTTCTGTAGTTTTACTCTAGGCCACGTCAGTTTCACTTATTCTCTCCAGAGAGTTCATTTCATTCTTCTGACCAAGAGTGTTCCACTTGTTTGTTTGACTGGATTTGGTTTCGGCTTTTATTTTTTGTTTGCTCAGATAAGGCCTAACTGCAGGGTATTCTGTAGTTGGGGGTAGAGGTGGGAGTCAACGCTTCCACACACAGCCATTGGGTTAATCTCCCTATTGCAGGTGTATCCTCATTCTCTCGGACATGATATTGCCCAGTCCCACATCTGTCCAGAGTTCCACAAGGCTAAGGGCGCCTACATTCACTCAGTTCCATCTACCTTTCCTAACCACCATGACTTGGGTCTGCTCAGTGCCGCCCTTCCTTGGGCATCCTTCCTCAGTCGCCACCACATTATTCAGCTTATACTGCGGAGGAATTTATTGGAGTCTCTAATTTTCTGATCGCCTTTATTCACGACTGTGGGTTTTTTATTTCCCTGCCATCATTTTAATGAACAGGGCAGGAAGATAAATAAATATTAGCCTATCCTCTTCAAATACTATGATTTTTTTAAAAGCCTCATTGAAGGGCTAGAATATAGCATGGGATGGAACTATATTGTTTTAAAATATGCACATTTTTGTGTGATGTGCATTTGGAGCAACTCAAAGGCCCAAAAGAGGAAAACGCACTTCTCTAATGATTAAAATATCATGTCCTAAAAACTCCTGGGTTAACTATTTCTCTGTGAATCCAGGAACTGATGATACCAACAGCAGTAGTAGTCATAACATTGGCAACACCATATTTATATTTTTACAGCACTTTATAGTTTCTCAAAGCACTTTCACATGCATTGTGTTGGCTTACAGACATCGTGTTTCCTATAAGCATTATTATGTCCACTTTCAGCTAAGGAAAATCACAGAGATGAAGGATTTGCCAAAGGTTACACAATGAGCTCTGTTGACCACTACAGCTCTACCCTTCTGTTAATGGTTTGCATCACATTAACTACAGTGGGCGGCTCAGCTTGACATTGATGCCAAATAACTTGTGCAACTTCATACAATCTGAAATCTTTACTTCTCAGCTTAGTATCTCAGGGACAATTTAATACTCCTCCATGGTAGAAGGTTTCCAGAAACAATGAGTTGTCTCTGTGTGAACCAAACCTACGCTCTTTCACTTGGCCTACAACAGAGAACCATATACTCTCTGCACTTCCAACTCCATTGTGCTACTGAAATCTATACTTTGAATCTGTGCTTTTGCATTTTCCTCTGAATTATCACCTGAGAAAAAGTTCCAATATCTTCCATGTTCATTTGTGTGTTAATACAATAGAGCCTGTGAAAGATGGTATCAAGTACTAGGCCAGCACGAACTTATTATTGGAATCCATGCCTAGAGAGAGATAATTCCACATTCCCATTACTGATCCTCAAACCACTGAAATGCAACAATAGGCTTTGACCTCACTTGGAGATTACAAAGGAGATCCCTTCAAATGTTGACATGCTTATATTCTTTCTATTAATTATTGACATTGGTTGCATTTTCATTTTTAATACAATCCCTAAATCGTTGTAATCTTATTGTATAGCAAAACAATTCAATGTGGGAAAGTAAAAAAAGAAAAAAAAAAGATACAGATCAGAAGAAAATGAGTCACAGATAATAACATCAGGTAAAGATAGACCCTTAACTTTTAGATAGATAGGATGAGAGAGCAAGAGAGAGACTCAATTATATCTGTGTATATACTTCTATTACAAAATCATGTGGACAGGTGATCTCCATTTTAACTATATATTGAGGTCACACTATTCACACTGTTTTGAAATACTTCCCCATGACATATAGTCATCTATAACATCATTTACAATGGCATCATAGAATTTCATCTTCATTTATTATTTCTATCTCCTATTATAAAGGAAAAAATACAAAGAAAGCAGTGTGGGAGATCAAGGTAAAATCATTTTGATGGGCTCACCAGGAGTCTCAAAAAGACACCAAGCTAGTAGTTGTGAACCATGCGTTAATTTTTTTCAGGACACAGCTACATGATTTAGTGCTCTAGAAAGGTCATCTCTTAGCTTTTTTCCCTCTTAGAGTTCTTTATCCAAAAGTAAGTGATAATGTCATGCCCTGGAAACTGAAAATGATCAGTTTGGTGTCTTCATGGCTGCCTGTCAGGAACTGGCTCTACCTTCCCATATCAGTCTTCATAGCAAGTTGAGTAATTAATTGAACTACCACTTATTGAGTCTTGAGCTTTTGTGCTAGGCATTCTGCATATGGAGAAAATAAAACATGAGTCTTCTCATCAGGGAGCTTCCAGTCTAGTGAGCAAGTCAACAGAGATTTCTGCTCCCCAACTCTTGGCGCACAGAGAAAGTTACCATATCTTCGTAGTACATTAGGACAGATAAACAAGGGAAGCTGAGTTGACCACCTGGGCCTTCAGCCAGCGTGAGGGCTGAAAGCTGAGTACCTCATCACACCTCTAACCCATTCCTACTGCACTGACTGCCCCAATGTCGCCATTGATGAGCTCTCCAATGGTGAGCTTTCTTTTTGGGTGGCAAGAAGGAATTCTTGATATGGGACAAACCTTCCATGGTCAGTTGTGGCAAGAGAACAAAGTGAAATTATAATAAAATCCTGAAGAAGGAGAATTTGATTTGTTTCCTGCTTTTGTCTATGTCTTTGTTTAAAGCCAATTAATAAGGTTTTTTGCCTTACAGCTCTTGGTGAGTTGAAAGTAAGTGAATTTGTGAGCTTGTTCAGGGGTCCACATTTATTTTATCCTTCCATTCCCATGGAGGATTTATGCCTAAATTACTCCTGGTGGATGGGTGACTATTTGATCGCTACCATTTCTTGAAGTGCATTTTTTTTGGTATGAGTTCTTTTTGGAAGATTGTATTTGATGACAAATAAAAGGCTACCTCTTTCCCCAGTTCTATTGGTGGAAATAATTTCTCACTGGTAAGAGGACTTATCTTTGTGGCTTGGTGGAATCTTGGTGGTTGTATTATGACTTGTCCTTCAAGCACATGACTAGTGAAGCCATTTCCCTGGCAGGCAGAGCCTTCCTTCTTTACTCTGGAAGGAAATCAAGATAACATTGGCAGAATCGACTGCTTCTTACACATTAGTTTTTAAAAGTACAGTTGTGTAGAGGATGGGGTCTTGTCAAGTTAATGGAGCAAAGTCAAAGTGGTCAACTACAATAGAATTCATGTCTTCACCATCTTAGTTATCTATTGCTGTATGAAGAATTACAACCAAACAGCAAATTTTATTATCTCACAGTGTGTGTGGGATAGGAATTCTGGAGCAACTTACCTGGTGGTTCTGGATCACTGCCTCTCCTGAAGATGTAATCATAGTATTGGGTGGTTTGACTGGAGTCATTGGATGCTTGACTGGAGCTCCTTCCAAGATGGCACATTCACATGCCAGTCAGGTTGTGCTAGCTTTTGATAGGAGGCCTTCATTCTTTACCACATGGGCCTTTCAAGGGTTAATTTTATCTCATAACAGGGCAGCTGGCTTCCCACAGAGTGAGTGATCAGAGAGAGAAAACAAGATGGAAGCCATAGTGAATTTATGACCTAGTCGGGAAGTCAAACTCCAACATTTCTGCAATATCCTGTTGGTCACACAGGTCAACCCTCTTCAGTGTTGGATAAGACCACATAAGGGTGTGAATGCCAGGATATTGTTTTAGAGGCTGGCTCTTAGTCTCTACTTTCTGCCCCTAATGAATAATATGCAAAATATACTCCCTTCTTCCAAAGATGTCCCCCCAAATATCATCTCATTAACATCAGCTCCAAGTCTGGAATCTTGTCAGTCAAATTGGGTCCAGGTATAATTCCTTAAGTGCAGTTTTGTTAATACCATTCTTCTGAATCTGAAGACCTGTGAACTAAAGAGGCAAGGCATCATCCTCATGAATGGACAGTGGCAGGACAAGTACAGAACAATTGCTGTAGATACTCCCGTTCATAAAGGAGGAAATGTGAACCACGCAGGAGCCAATGGATCATAACAATTCTAAAACCTAGCAGGCACAGCTTGATAGTTTCTTAACCAGACTTAAGGACTAGGAATAATTCCTCTTGGCTTTTGGTTCTACCATCTGAGATCTTGGTTCTACCCTCTGAGTCATTGTTCCTTTTACATGAAGGAAAGCTCTTGTGTCCATCTTCACAGTTTTCTCAGTCTGCATTTTGTCGTAGAACTCAGGATTCATAGACTTTCCTTCCTCTTTTGCACTGTCTTTGTCCCTTACAGTCCAAGCTGATAGTGTATTGCCAATACTATTCTCTTAAAAATGTTGTGAGTATACTGTGAAGGTCACTGGAGTTTATTCCATTAGGCAAAGCCACATTGCAAATGTTTTTGAGATAAACCCTTCTCTGACATGGGTTTTTAGCTAACACTGCTGAGGGACAGCCCTAACCTGCTTAGGAGACCTGTTTGACTGAATGTTTTTTTGAGGCATCACCTTAGATATTTCTAAGATCTGAACAAAGGATTTTATAGCCACACCCTTGGCTTTATGTTTGTACCATGTTTTCCCAAGAGGGCTCTGAACTTGCTCTTTGCCTGGGAACTGTTTCTTAATTTTCAGCCCTGTTTGTCATCTGGAGAAAATGAAGTTACCAAGACCAGTAAGTCCTGGCTTTTTTTTTTTTTTTTTTTTAATGATCCTTCTTTAGCTTCTCTCTCTTTTCTTGCTTTTTATGATTATAAGCAACAAGAAATCAAACAACACCTCCAACACTCTGGCTGCGAATCTCCTTTGCTAGATCATCCAGCTCATTAGATACATTTTCTACTTTCTACATCACTGCAGGCAACAGGGCCATTACACCATAGGCGACTGCCATTACATAGCAAGGATCTCATTCCTCTACTTTCCGATAGCATTTTTCTGTTCCCTTTATGCCCTTGCCAACGCAGCCTCCTTGAAGGCTCACAGGACTGTGCTAACAGTCTCTTTGAGGCACGTCAGGGTTTCATTAATATTCTCCTCCAAAGTTTTTTCAGCTCCTGCCCACTGGGTGGTTTGAAAGCCACACCCATATTTTGAGCGTTTTGTTGTTGGTGCCTAGGTACAAAAATTTGTATCCGTCATCTATGGCCGCTTAACAAATTACCCCAGAGTGGCTTAAGAACAATTCTCAACTGTTAGTGTGTAACAGGTTTTGTGATTTGGGGAATCAGGAGTGGCTTAGCTGTGATGCTGGCCTAAGTTGCTCGGGAGGTTGCCCTCAGCATGTCAGCTGGATGCAGGCACCCAAGGCCTTTGACTGTGGCTGGAGGATCTGTTTCCAAGTTGCCACATTCACGTGGCTGGTCAGTTTAGCTGGCTGTTGGCAGGGAACCTCAGTTCTTTGCCATGTGGCTTGCTTGTGTATTCTCATGACATGGTGGCTGATGTCCCTTGGAGTGAGTGATCTGAGAGAGAACACGCAAATGCCTTTTTTGGATCTAGCTTCAGAAGTAACACGCCCGTCATTTCTGCCATCCCCTGCTGGCTCTACAGATGAGCCTCATGTGGTGAGAAAGTGGACTACCCAAGGCTGTGACGACCAGGGACGCAAGAATCATCAGGAGTTGCCTTAGAGTCTGGCTGTCACATTCACCTTTCTGTGCCATTGGATAGTAGAAACGGTGAAATTTCAGTTTCCTGGAACCCATACATTAGCAATCACTTCCTAGAAACACTTAAGAGTTGAGATGAACTGTGGATCCAGATGCAATCACTTTCAACTCTTGTTAGCTGTTTTTTTTTTATTTTTAATTTTTATCTTTGGATGTCTAAATAACATGTCTGTAATGCTTCTTTGATTTTTCATTTTTAATTATCTATTGATTGCAACTAAGAAAAACAAGCATTTCGCTCTTCCACAATCCCCCTCCCCATCCTCATCCGTACATCCATATGTAGTTCTGGTTAGTTTAATGCTCAGTGTCTAAAATATGACCATGTAAGTACAAATCAATGGCAGTCAGGGAGTATATTATGATTCCTACCACTCTCTTGAACTTATTTTTATATCGTAACTTAGAGTTAATAATTTCTTGTTTCATTTTCTTTGATTCTGACAATAATTAATCTCCAAACTCTTCCCCTTGTTTAAATTCTTCTTAATAATTTCAAACACACTAGATATTTCATCAATACCAAGCTATAGTCTGACCACAACTTCATGAGAGACCCCAAGCCTGGACCACCCAACTGAGCCGCTCCCGCATTTCTGACCCTCAGAAACCATGTCAGCTAGTAAACATTTCCTGGCTTATCCTGCTAAGGTTAGGATTAATTTGTTAGGGGGCAATAGACAATTAATACAAGAAGTCTTGTTTTCTCTTTTCTCTCTTTTTTCCTCTTCGATGGCTTGTAGGATCATCTCTCTGCTTCTAACGTCTGAGATTTCATGATAATATGCCCTCTGTGGATATCAGTGGGGATTTTACAAAGCTTCCATCTCCCTGCAAAATCTGTTTCCTCCACTTTCCTTCCTTCTTTCTTCCTTCCTCCCTCTTTGTCTTTCCTCCCTTTCTCTCTCTCTCTTTTACCTCTTTCTCCCCCTCCCTCCTTTCTTCCTTCCCTTCTTTTCCCCTTCTGTCTTATTTTCTTTCTTCCTTTCTCTTTGAAGTCTTTCCTCCTAGTCTGGTGGTCCTTGGCTGCCTGCTCTTATTTCAGAACCACACGGAGCAGGTCCTCAAGAGGTCCTGAGCACGGAGGGGTGGCTTGTTGACTGTGGGCCTCGTTGTAAGGTAACCTGGCTGAGCTGTTTCATCAGAGAATCTGTGTTAGTATCTCCCGCTCTTGTCTGTTGGTCTGGTTTGTTCCCCGGAAGGACTTGTCAGTGTCATACCTTGGTGTAATCATCCTGCCTCTTCTTGGCCTGCACCGAAACCCTGATTTGACCACTTACTCATTGTGTGCTCTTGGTAAAGTAACCGAACCTCTCTGAGTCTCAGTGTCCTCATATGTGAAGGGGAGGATATTAGTAGAATCTGCCTCCATCTAACAGTAACATTGTTGTAAGGATGAAACGAGTTGATACACATAAAGTACTTAGAACAGTTCTTGCCACAAAATAAACACCAAACAGGTGTTAGATGGTACCTTCCTCTTCCTCACCATCCTTATCATCAGTAGAGATAGGTTAGGGAAGCGGCTGGGGATCTCAGCATTGAAAAGATCAGCAGCCAACTTGCCTTAATTTTTGGTGAATCATCCCTGCCTTCACCTGCCTTGTGTCCCCCTGTCCAGAGGCTCAGAGTGTTATCCTTTTCAGAGAATGAGTCTTCAGTGTTCAGCCTGAGTGGATGAGGGGCAGTCACCTCGAGGGGCACTAACCTGGAGTTAGCCTTCCTGTTCTCAGCGCTGACTTCTCTAACTCCCAGAGTGTCTGATGTTCTCAACCTGGCTGCATCCGACCTCTTCCTCTCCTGGCTTTGGCTTCTGATTTTTTGGGTCCGCTTGTACGTCTGCTTCAAGCTTCTAAAATTTTCTTTTTGTAACTTTTTCTCTTTTTCCTTCATCATTTGGATTTGTTCACGTGTTTTTTTAAAGAATACATTTTTACTGTCGTTTTAACTGGGTGTTGGGAGAGCAATGATGCAAAATCCTGGGTCCCTCCCTCAACCTCTCACTGGAATCTGAAATAGGCTTATTAAAGAAATATTTTCAAAAGCAATAAAAATTAAGTGGGCTTCTTGCTCATTTTGGATTTTGGGGCACTGTGGAAGGGAGCAGATGCATGAGCGAACCATAATGGTAGGTAGGATATTCACGTCTGTATTTGTACCTGGGCACATCTCCTTTACCCATCGTCACAGAACTCCTTGTACTTGGAATTAGTCACTGTCTGTCTCTTGTTACATTGTAACTCCAAGAGGGCAGATGTCTTTATTGTGTCCATTGTTATATGATTTGGAGTTTCAAAAACATCAACAGTTGTAGTAATTATTATCACTTTCATCGTAGCAGAAGTACTGGTCATGATAAAAACACAACTAAGTTCACCCAGTGTCTGCTGCTGGCTGGGCCCTATTACTTACAACGACTTTGAAGGAGGTAATATTATAATCTCCAGTCCACAGATGAGGAAATCAAGGCTCAGAGACTCTTGCTAACTTGCCCAAGGCCTGTAGTTAGTCAGTGGGAGAGGCATGATTTGAAACTCCAGAGCCTGACTTCTAACCACAATACCATTCTGTTTGTTAACTGAATAACTAAATGTAGAGTCCTTCAGACAGAACAGATTTATCTGGGGAAAAAATATGACTCCAGACGAACTGGTTGCTTCATCCCTTTCATAAATCTGTGGGCTACCCTTTGCTAAAAGCAGAATTTATTTGAGATATGAAGTGATTTCCTACTGTACTTTAGAATACAGGTGAGGGTATAGTAAAATGAAATTCATTGAAATATTAACAGACCAAAAGTAATTAAATAGCCTAAGTGGTAATTAAAATAGAGAACAAGATTTCCTTTGATAAACCTTTGTTACTAGCCAAGAATTAACAACAGAGGAGACAGTGGGTCCGTGTGGGACACCCTCTGTTTGGGGTAGGCGTAGCCCCATGAACTGCTGTTTCCTTTTTCTTCAGAATGATTACGAAATTGTTTTGAATCCTGCCACCCCAATCTCAGACCCAGCCCTAATCTATGCAGTCAGCGTGACCCATAGAGAGACTTGACAGTTCTTACAGGTGAAATTGGTTCTTGCGGTCCCTGAAACATGGCCCAGGGCTCTGTGCCCTGCAGAAAGAATAAATATTTGTTGATTTGTTGGCTCCTTGCTGGATTGACCTCTGCTTGCTCTTACTGAGGCTGTTCCTTTAAAGTAAAATGATTTATGAGGAGAAGACGTGTGTCAAAGCACGCGATGGACATTTGTGCCATCAGATGGACATAGACAGAAGCAGCTTTTCCTCTGCCTGAGCCTGCCTTCCAGCGGCCCTGGATTCCCCCTTTAAACAAAGGAGGGAGACTCGGTAACGGGACTGTTTCACTTTGGAGGACACTCGTTTTGAGTTTTTGGAAGTGACTCTGGCTGAAATGAAATATTGAGAGGGAAAGTTGTGGATTCCTTTCCCCTGGTGTTGGTCTTCCCGTGAGATGATTCAGGTGAAGCTTAAGTCTATGTCAAATTGTGGCAAAGGGATCATAGTTTTTCCGTGTTATAATTTTGTCTTGATGATGATGTTGCCATTTTTTAATTTGTCCCTGAACAGCCAGGACCAGAAATTATGTGTCATGTTTCCATGGCAAGTTTTGTGCATTCCTGACAGCCTTGGAATGTGTCTTTCAGTTTTAAAACATTCCATCACTTTGGGACACTGCGGGGCTCATGTTTCTTGACAGATTCCCCACCTGCGTTATCGTGCTGTGCTTAGGTCAGATACAGCACGGGAAGGGGGTCCTTCCCCCTGGAAAGCCAGTTTCTAATTCATTCCATCCTACCCCAACCCCTACCCCTGTGCCCACCCCAGCACCCATCCCAAACCCCCCAGCACCCACCTCAACCCCTACCCCTGTAACCACCCCAGCACCCATCCCACCCTCTACCCAGTGCTCAACCCAGCACCCACCCTGCACCCACCCCAGCGCCATGTCTCCCCCATTAAAAGCAGAATCACAAGGACCTAATTAACATGCGGTTTGCTTCTCCAGGTCCTCTTTGCCTTGGCACGGACTATTGGCAAGAAGCCTCCTGCCCATGGCTGCCCAGGTCTCTGGGACTTTCTCAGCTGCGTTTGCATGCGGATCGTATCCTCGAGCTCCACAATGCTGCATCTGGTCTTGTACAATAAAATGTCAGCAGCCCCTTCATGTCAGCTGTTGAAGTTGTGTTAGCTCCCAAAGCAAAGGAAGCTGCCCAGGGTGCTTTCTCCTGGGATTCTTTCTGGAAAGAGAACAGTCAGCTGTCCCTCACACCCTCGGACTCAGAGTGGTCTCTCTTGTCCTCCTTCCAGGAGCTGCCCGGAATCTTAGGTTTGACCACCTTGCTCATGACTCCGCATCATCGGAGAGGGTGGTGGCAGGGCTCTGTGCACGTGGGCCAGCAGAGTTGGTGCTGCCGAGAGCAGAGTCAGGTGCTGTGGCCCGCGGTCTTCATGGCGGTGACCACTGTCTCACGTTAGGCTGCCGATCCCCTTCTAGCAGATGTTCTCACGGTGCTACCAAGAGCAGCCATCAGGCTGGGATGTGGGCAAGGCCAGGAAGGTGATACTTAGCTCCCCAAAGTGAAACAATGAACCAGGTATATCTCACTTCATCATTTCAAGCCAGGTCTTCTGACTGATGGTTCACGTGCCGGTCCAGGGCCTTGGAAGTTGGACAACACTGGATCTGAATGCCGGTCCCCCCTTGGTTGCCTTTGTGACCTTGGGCAGGTCACATCTCTGTCCTCGGTTTCCTCGTCTGCAAACTACAGGTCATCGGACCCTCACTGGATTTTTGTAAGAATTCTAACAAAACACAAAGTAAGTGTGGCTCCTTGACCACAGCAGGTGTACAGGGAAGGTGTACAGGGAAGGGGGACTGTCGTGGCTTTACTTACAACAGGAGCTAAGTGCTGTTATAAGTGTTACTGTGAGTGAGAAAAGTTATTACTGTAGAGTGTTTGGTGAATCAATTCATACCACCTTTGAACTGCAACAGAGTTGAACTTTCTGAGTCCTCCCAGCAGGTTGGTCATACTCACTTAGGTAGTGACATGCTAAGGGCAAAGATTATCTATGATTGAAAGCAGATGCTTTGGCTTTATTCATTTATGTTTCATGTATTTCCAGTTTTACATACTTGGGAACATTCTTGCTTTTTCAGTTTCTTTCATTTAGACCTTAAAGAAGGGTATCGTATGGACTGGAGGAAAGTTGCAGATTCTGCATGAAACATGGAAGGCACCAGAGTGCATTCTACGGTGTGAGACATGGTGATGACGGGCCATGAGTCAAAGGTACAACCTCCTAGATTCTCAGGCTCTGCCATCAAATGCGACTAATAGAGAACAAAGGAGTCAGCATCCCCCCTTCCCCCTGCCCCTGACCAAAGGGCAGGACTGGAACGTTCTTTGAGATCTTGTGTTTTGTCTTAAAATTACACATGAATGGTACACTCTATTCGACATTTCATCCCTGTTTATTTTATCCTAGAAAGAACGATCAGCCTCCATCAGGCCTCCCAACCCCTGAAAGGGTTCTGGGAGAGAGCACAAGGCATGTGCCTTCCAGAATAGGGGACCAGTAGTCCCATCTGAAAAGTGGGGTTAAGCTCTAGATACAAGGGAGGAATCAGGAACACCTGGAGAATGGACGGTAGTGAAACAAGGGAGGAAAAGAGAGCCAGGTCTTGGGGTGTGGATCTGGGCTGGAATTAGAGCATGGAAGGAATCCGGCAGCCAAATCCATGAACCACAAAACCCGCCTTCGGAAGCCTGTCAGCTCTGAACTGTACCAAGCCGTCCATTGAGGACGGCCTCTCGGCTTCTTTTCAGGAAAGTCACTGGTTTAGGGAGTGAAGTTGGCCTCCCGCCGATGGTGAGCACGTTCCGGAAGGACCACAGTTAGGACCACAGTTAGGGTATTCAATTTTCCGTCCCCGGGAGGGCGACGCGTCCTTGGCTCCGCTGCCTCCTCCTCGAGCCAGAGGCCATTCAGTTGCTGCCGTCTTTACCTGGACAATGACATTCAAGTGAAAACCCGAGCGCCGAGCCCAGGCAAGTCTTCTGGCTACATGATTTTGTCATAGTCCATTTCTCACAGAGCGACTTTATTGTGATTTATTCCCTCGCAGCTTCCATCAGGGGGAAGTGGAGTGGCCTTGGTTACTGCGCATAAAGGGAAGGGAAGTGCTTCTTGAACGCTGGTGGAACAATGCGGGGACAGATCCCGGCTGCGGCTGCGTGTGATAGAGAGTTCTTTTGCTCCAGGTGGAGTTCTGGGGCCCTGGGAGGGAGGCTCGCCTGTGAAAGCACCTGTTATCTTTGTGCAAATTGATACTTGTCTGCCGTTTGCTTGCCTGAGAGTGCTCTGGGCCACGGTCCAGGGGAGGTCATCTTTTGTGCTGATGCCGAAGGAAATGGGTAGGATTGGCAGGCGTTTCTCACTGCCGTGGTGCATGCAGATGGTGTCAGTTACAGGCCACAGGACTGTGTTGCTCCAGAACGAAACTCTTGGGATCCTAGGGCCACGCTTCCTACCTAGACTCCGGGTAGCGATAGATTGTGGCAGCCTTTGACCCAGCTAGATGTGTCTGTGGAGCTCAGTGGGGAGAACCACAGGGCCGTGGAGCCTTTCAGAGGATGTGGTTTTGTGGCTGTGGCCAAGTTGCTAAAACTACGTGGCCTCAATTTCCCTAATAGAAGGATGGAGCCAGTCGTTCAGAAGCGTGAGTTGTATGGGATGAAACGTGATACACGCAGAAGCGCTGGGTACAGTGCTTGGCCTTCAGGAGGGGCTGTATGAACCGCCGTGATGGGTGGTGGGAGGCATCTGTGCCGTTCCAGCTGCCTTCCTCGGAGCGAGGCATGGAAAACGTCAACCTAGGGAAATATCCTAGCTCCTGTGTGGTCGGGAAGCCTTGGGAAATAAAAGCCAACGGGTGTGAGTGGTACACGGAGCTTCAGATGTGGGACTTGTGTTAAGTAGGTCCTCTTGGTACGGAAAGCAGTGGAAGCTAGCTTGAGGAAGAGGAGGGGACTTGTCATGCAGGGGTGAGGGCAGGAGGCTGCTTGGTCTCCAATGGATATGGGTCCTGACCATTTTATTCTCCCGCTTTTCTCTCCCTGCCTCTCTAGCTGCCTTTGCCCCTTCTGGACTGCATACCAGACCGCGACTGTCCAGTCAAACAGCATTTCCATGCTGGAGATCTCAGCCTCTGCTCGCACCACTGGACAGTCGTCTGGGAGAGGAATGAAAAGGCTGTCGGGTGGACGGGCAAATGCAGGGCTGTGGGAGTGGACGGGGGTAGATTCCCAGCGAGGAGCCCTGAGCCCTACAGCTGCCCTCTGCGGCAGGACAGGCTCCAAGGGGCAGGTGAGGGCAACGTCTGCTCCAGGCTCCGGGGAATTCGGCAGTGGCCGCGTACCACTTGGGGTGATGGTTGCTGAGTACGCTCCTGAACACTAACCCTAGGCCAGGCACGGTCCTAAGACTGCGTTTGCATTAATGACTTTCGGCTTCGTTACTCGGAAGCAGATGTGGCTTCATCTCCTTGTGAGCAATGAGACAAGAGATGCCCAGAGGAGTGAGGTCACCTCCCCAAGTGTGCACAGTTAGTGACAGATGGAGCTGATGGAACTCAGGGTAGCACACACCACAGCCCACGCCTCCGAAAAGACATGCCCCTTCCACAGGAAGCAGGCCGAACCTCCCCTAAGCTTCTCCCTGGCCATGGGTTGGGATCATGTTTATCTTCCAAGGTGTGGCCGGAAGCACACCTCCCCTCTGGGACGCGCCCCAGCCCCCCCCCCCCCCCCCCACTGACCTGTAGTCCCATCGGCTGTCAAGCCCTGTGGGCTCCGTCAGAGCCTGATTCTGTCACCACCCTGCCCGGGTTCCTCCACATCACTGTACACGTTGTCACCATTCTCGCCATGGCCTGTATTGTCACTACTTCTGTGACACCGCAGCACGTCTAAATCCACGTACGTCTCCCAGCACCTGCGACATAAGTCCGGGCCTCTCGCAGATCGGGCCGTGGAAAGAACTCGGCTGTAGATTCACTGTCGTCACAGAGAATCCTTGGTCCGAAAGGCTTATTTTGTCGCTTCCTTTTGAACCTGACCGGTTACGTAATGTACGACTTTCCCGGCGGTGCGGAGGTGACCAGCGGGGGATCCTGTCTGTGTTTCTCTGTTAGACTCCAGGTGCGGTTGACACTGTCGTCCTTCCATGGTCCAGTATCAGGTTTTTTGGGTTTTTTTTTTTAGGTCTGTGATCTCAAGTTGGGTGTCCAACTTTTTTTAAGATTACGCTAAAATGTACCTAACCTAAGAGCTACTGTTGTGAAGGCATAGTTCAGTGGAATACATTCCTAATGTTACAAAACCCTCACCACGACCGAGGACCGGAATATTTTTATCACCACAAAAGAAAACCCGGTCACTCCTGCCTCCATCCCCCGAGTCCCTGGCAGCCGCTAACTGGCTTTCTCGTCTCCAGATTTGCCTGTTCTAGGCATTTCATATAAATGTCATCATTCATTGAGTAGCTTTTCGTGGCTTCTTTCCCTGAGTCTGGGTGTTAAGGTTCATCCGTGTTATAGTGTGTATGACACGTGTAGCCTGCGTGAACATGAACTTCATTCCTTTTTATGGACGAGTAATATTCATTGTGTGGGCGGGTGCCGTGTTTTGTGTATCTGCTCATCGGCTGATGGGCCCGTGGGTCATTTTTCACCTTCGGCTGCTACGAAGGTTCATGGGCAAGTGTTTGCTTGGACGCCTGTTTTCAGTTCTTGTGGTTGTTTATCTAAGAGTAGAATTGCTGGTTCACGTGGAAACCCTTTTTTTTTTTTTAAAAAAAGATTTTATTTATTTATTTAAGAGAGAGAACAGAGGGAGCATGAGAAGGAGAAGCAGACTTCCCGCTGAGCAGGGAGCCCGACACGGGGCTCAATCCTAGGACCCTGGGAACACAACCTGAGCCCAGGACCCTGGGAACACAACCTGAGCCCAAGGCCGACGCTTACCCCACTGAGCCACCCAGGCGCCCGGGAAAGTCTGTAACTTACTGAGATTCTTTAGCTTTCCGAGTTTAGCTTATAGAGAAACCACCAGCCTGTTTTCCACAGCGGCTGTACCATTTTACATTCCCAGCGGCGACATACGAGGGTTTCAATCCCACATCCTCTCCTCCAGCATCAACTTTTGACTTGCAGAATGAGTTTTATTATAACAACAGGGGAAAAAATACCTGAATTATTTAGGCTTCATTTATTTAATGAGACCATATTAAAGCAAGAGCTGGAAACGTGTGAGCATTTTAATGCAAAATACATCACAGAATTTGAGACACACGAAAAGCAAAGGTTGTTTAACATGTAGGGATAAATTTGATCATTAGTTCCTATCTATGGACCATATAAATGACAAGATCATAAAATCCATGGAGCTTCTGGTGGCGAGGCTGTGCCCCATGATGTGATTCATTTGGTATATTTTTTTCTATAAAAATGTACGATGGCCCGTCTCAGTGACATCTGGGCTCGTCTGCATAAAATGAGTGTTTAGGGTCATATTATTATTATTTCATGTTCGGTACTTCATCTCATCTATAAAAATAGAGGCACAGTATGATAAGTTGTTATTCCTCTTCTGAAAACATTAAGAAATTTTATGTGTACCTTCTATTTTTGCTAATGACACAAAATGTGGAAACTTGTTATTTTTTTTCTTCCACCAACCCCTGAATGTGCCATCCTTATCTGAAACCTAAATAAACACTCATTAATGTACAGTGAAATTCAAATGAGCACTTTATATAAATAAGCCTGCTATAGAAATACATGTTTCTTCAAATTTGTAGACCAGAATAACGTGCAATAAATTTAACATCGTTTCACATTCCGAACCACCGACCAAGTAAACTGGTTTTATGACTCAAATTTCCTAACCTCAGGTAGAGTAAGAAAGCATATATATATATGGCTCTTCATTCCATAATGCATCGTACATCTTAAGAACAGTATTATCTGGTTGAGATTTTTATCTGCCAAATGGAGCAGAGTGTACCTAATGTCTGATTCTAGAGTGTTATGTTGGGGTGGCAGAGGGGACAGAAAGAATGGGGTGAGGTTGCTTTTTCTTTCACTTCTTTTTTTTTTTTTTAATTCTTTTGGATAAATATTTCTTTGTTCAAGTGCTGCTATGCGCTAGATGCTGGGCGTCTAGTGATGAATTGAGTAGACACGTTGCCGCCTCTGGGAACCTATACTTGGTGAAGGTCTTACGGTTATCTGTTGTTGCATAACGGACCATCCCCACACTGAATGGCCTAAGTCAATGCCTTACCGCGCTCATGGTTGTGTGGGCCAGGAATCTGGGTATGGTGTAGAGGAGTGCTTCAGTCCTGCTTCAGGGTGGCAGGGGCCACGGCTTGGGTGACCAGAATGGTAGAGATGGCCAGGGCTGTGTGTCTAAACATCAGTTATGGTGGATGGCTAGATTCCTTGGTTCTTCTCTTTGTTGCCTCTTCTAGGACTGGAATATTCAAGATGGCTTCTTTATTCAGAGATCTGGAGCCTGGTCTGGCTAGCTACTTGGAAGAGGTAAGGCTGGTCAGGCCTCTCTTCCTTTCTCCATGTGGTCTCCATGCGTGTGGGCTTCCTCACGTCTGTTCATGTCCGGTGGGCAGACTTCTCACATGGCAGATAGCTTCTCCCAGAGCAAGTGCTCCAAAATCATGGGCAGGAGCTACAAGACCTCTTATGACCTAGCCTTGGAAATCCCAGAATGTCACTTCTGCCCCTTACTAATGCTGAGCCATGTCATTAAAGCCAGCCAGACTCATGGGAAGGGATTTATACCCTACCTCTCAATGAGAGGAGTAACACAAAATTTAAGATCATTTTAATCTGCCACAGAGGAAGGCTGACATTAAAGAAATAACCACAAAAATAACTACGGCAATAAGAAAAGTACAGGCTTCTTTATAGTAATCAGGACTTCTTGATTGCAAATGACAGAAATTCAACCCAGAGGGTTAATGAAAAGAAGGGAAGTTGCTGACCCATGGAAAGGGGAAGTCGGTGGTTGACTCCTGATGCTCTAATCATACAGGCAGGAATCTCTTTCCCTATTTGTCAGTGATCATTGTCTCTTTGCTCAGGTGATTTTATTCTCCGGTGGGTGGGTGCTCCTCAGATGATAGCTACAAAAGCCACCAGCTGCTCGGTGTGGTACTTTTGCAATCACAGCGGAAAAAGAAACTCTCTTAATAAATCTATCAAATGGTCCTGGGATTAAATCTGATTGGCCACGTTTAGGTCACATGCCTTCTCCTGAGCCAGCCACTGTTGCCAGGGAAATGATAAGCTTGGATCCCCCCCGTCCGGGCTGTGTGCCTCCCCCCGGGACCTCAGAAGAGGACCTGCCCTACGTGAGCTACGAGTGGGGATTTTGCTTCCAGGAGAAGAAGAGACAGTTTCTTTTATGGGAACACAATGGAAGTAGATGCTAACCAGACACACATAACATGCCTATGACACAAGCCGAAAAACATAGGATGACCTGCCTTGAAGTTTAGGTCCACACACAGATACGAGGGGGAGGCTAGTCTTCCCTGTTGTCATTCCTTCCTCATTTCCAGTCAGTCAACTTGCATTTATTAAGTTTTCATCTTGTACGAAGCACTAGACGATTTGTAACTGGGATCACGAAATGAAATGTAGGGGGGGTTTGAAGGATCGTGGCGGGGGGGGGGGGCGCGGCTCATCCTGGAAAAAGATGTGACCACTAGGTGGCAGTAGCACACCCGGGCGTCATTGGGTGAAGCTTTGACGGGTTTGGGGGGCCAGGAAGTCCCTCACATCAGGTGACCTTCCTGAAGAGCAGGCGAGGAGGGCAAGAGAACTGCCAGGGGAGAAGGGGATGCTAGAGGGGACTTCTGCATCCAGGTGATGTCACCTCGCAGCACAGCGGGGGTTGTGCGGGTCAGAGAGCAGCAGTAGCTTGGACCCTTTTGCTCTGGGGCTTGTCTCATCTATGGCTAGCAGATATTGGGTGCAGTCTTGTGGGGCATGCAAAGCAGACAGGCTTTAAATAGCTAAAAATCTCCCTATTCGGGCTATATTTAACACAAGTGGATGTGTCAAAATCTGAGTTTGGCACCTGCTGGCTTTTGAGTTAATGGGCCTCAGCCTTCAGGGAAGAAAACCATCCAGACCATCTTGGCGGATTAATGCAATGTGGAGCTAATGATTACCCTCGGTTATAAACATAGCAACCCGTCGACATCAGCAAGTTAAAGGCTTGAGTTATAAACTGTGGAATAATCATCGTAACGGTTAAAGCTGGATACATGATTATCACGTGACAGATACGGCGTCATGTCCTTTATGCAGACTGTCTCATTTAATTCACGGATAACTCCGTGTAGGAGTTCCTGTTATTGTCCCCATTTACAGATGGGAACAAGGAGGGGTCCAGGAACTCATCCAAGCTTGTACAGTTGGAGGGGCAGACAGCACTGAGACCCAGGCCGACGCGCTTCAGAGCCGATGCTCTCAAACTGCCGCAGCATCTTGGGGGAGCTGGGTAACCTTACTGGCCCATTTCTTCACCTGGGAAAGTAGAGGGGCTTCCCAGGTGACGCTCCAGGCCCCGTCTGTCACTGGACTTCAAAGATTGCTCTGTGTGCCGCACCAGGTGGAAATACATCAGCGGGGACCCCTTGACTGTGTCCTCGGGGAAGCGGTGAGAATGGCGTGGGAGGATGTGGGGGACCAGAGGGGCAGCTGGGTGAGCCCTAGAAGGGCAGTGGGAGGGGGCTGGAGCAGCAAGCGGTCTGCAGAGTGGGGACAGTGTAAGGTAGGGATTAGGAGCACAGACTCTGCCTCCCTCACCCACTAGCTCTGAAATCTTGGGTGAGTCAATTCACTGGTGTCCCTTCATTTGTAAACAAGGAGCGAGAATAATAGCACTTACTTCAGGAGAATTGTCGCGGTGATTAATTAAGGCAGTGCCTGTTAAACACGGAGCTCGGTGCTTGCCAAGTAGAGTCACCCACAGATGTGTGTTGCGCTGCTCCTCCTACTGCCAAGTATTATTATCCGTGCAGGAGCCATGTGACGGGGAGAAGGGGTGCAGGCAGTGACGGTAAGGAAGCCCCCAAGAAGGGTGCTCCAGTCCTAGCCATGGTCAGCGCGGGAAATGTTTACTGTGTCCCAGGTACTCTGCTGTCTGCTTGTTTCACATTTGCTAGAAAAAAAAAAAAAAGTCTAGCTCTGTTCCCTGCCCTCACTTTTATTGTGCCCCACTTGGCTGGTATTGGTGATATGACACCCCACTTGTGATGTTGTCTCTAATGACGTTATTCTGGACCCAGAGTGCGGTATCATGGCAAGACGGTGAGAGCAGGCATTGGACAGTTACGACCTTGGGTCTCCTCTCTGTTGTGTAAACCTCTGAGCTTCAGATTCCTCATGTCTCTACCAGATCTTTAACAATGACAGTTGGGAACTTACAATATGCTGGGCATTGCGGGATGCAAAGTAACTTGTTCAAATTCACCTCCCTAGTAAGTGTCACAGCCGGGGATGGCCCAGCCTGCTGACCCGAGGGCCCACATTATCCGTGACTCATCCTTCTGCACAAAGGTTTTAAAAGCCCCTGACATATGATAGGTGCTTGATAAACCATAATTTTTGTCATTATTATTATTATTATTATGGCTTGTCAGAGGGGCAGGCGGATTGAGACCCAAGCCAACTGGCTTTGGGATCTGGCTGTCAAACCAGCTGTATTTACTCATTCAATAAACATTTCCTGACTGGCTTTCCTTTGCTAAATTTAACCCTTGATAAATGGTGAACAAAATCCTGTTCTTGCCTTCAAGGGAGTCACCATCTAGTCCAGAGACTCTGAAACAGTGTTCACTAAACTATGCTCCACTAACAGATACCTCCCCCTCCTCCCCGCTGCAATTTTGGTGTTTCTCAGTGGTAAACGTTTGCTTTTCGCGTCCGTGTTTTCTACATTCTGGGATCTGAGCTGTTCTCAAGGCAAAAGGAAAGGAGTCATGGTGGAACCACAAAATTGCTCTGAACGCTTCTGCTCGACAGGGCATAACTCGCGTCTACTCCCATTTAGTTATCTAAAGCAAGTCACGTGGGAAAAACGGATGTTACTTAAGGCAGGAAGTATGTTTCTCCACCAAAGAGGGTCACTACGGGGGTTCTGTAGGAAAAGGTTCGGAGAGGAGTTTTGGAACGAATCATTAAATCTGCTGCAGTTGGATTTTTAAGCGATTGTAATACAATATGGTACGTTCTTTAATGGAAGCATCTGTTCTTGGAGCAGAGGAAGGCGTGCTCACCTCTTCCAGTTTGCCTTTTGCATTTAGAACAAAGTGAAGTTTAGAACATATTTTAGAGTCTCAATTTTCTGGAACAAGAATAGAGAGAGCTGTGATAGATGCATTTTGAAAACCCAAAATTCACTGGCCTAGTTGGAATGGAAAGCTATGACAGTCGTTTCTCCTTTCCAAGAAGGGATGTAAGGAGTTCTGTGGATGGCCGTGTCTGTGTGTCGGCAAGCAAAGAGCGTGGGAGCTGGGGTATCCTCAGAATGACTTAGGGAAGCACCCTTATGTCCATGTATTGGGAGGGAAGAAGAGGGAAGCCAGGATGGTGGTGGAAAACATAGCACGAGTCATTCAGAGGCTGGTTCTTGACGCTAGTGGGTTATTTGGATACCTGTGCCCCAACTTTCCTGTTGGCAAGAAATACAGAGCGTTTAAAACTTTACAGTCTTCCTGAAATTCATGTGTTGTTACTGTTTTTAACTTTCTACAGTAGAGCTCAGCTTCGATCTAGAGCCCACATTTCCACTGATGGTAACTCAGTCCCTTCTGGTTGAAAACTTAGTATCTTTACTAGGTAGATATCAAATAAATTCAAATTGCTCTCTCTACCCTCTTTCCCTTCTTTTTGGGTTCTCAGGAGGCTTATGTGTTGTCCTGTCTTGGGGATGCGTATCTGCTCCCTGAATCTCCCTCTAGACAAGTCAGGACTCAGTGGGAATGCCTTCATCCCCCGGGATGCTAGAAAAGACAGGAGACTGGGGAGTGACGGTGGTAAGGCAGCTGTCTCAGATCCACGCTAACATAGAAGACCACGTGGTTATCCTTTCTATGCAAATCCCGGGTGTCTCCTATTGACCTGCACACAGACAGAATTCCCCGCCCAGATGCCTAAGGCAGGATTTAATATGTTAAGTCCTTCAGCTTTCAAATCCCCAGATCTATCTGGGTGCTTCTAACCATCTCCTTTGGAGAACGAAGATTCAGGGGAGGCAGGAATCAGGCCCCATACTTTCTTGTTCACCTTTCTCTGCCAGAGCGAAGCTCCTCCCCCAGTCCAGGACAGGATCTGAGACTCTTCCTCCGTAGTGAGGAACTGCTCTGATGTCCTGGATTCTTTCTGCTCTGTGGCTCACAGTTCCAACACCGTGCTCTGTTCTCCAAGTTTGAGTCTCGGTAGTTCAAAACCATCATTTATTTATTATTTATTATTTGTAGTACTTACTGTAGGATTTACGATATGCAGATCAAACAACACAGGCCACCTCCAAATGATGCGGCCCTTTATGTATTTGTAAACATTCTCATTCTTCGTACTCTCATATGTTTTACTTTTATGTATGTTCTCAACCCCACACTGCATTGTTGTTTTGCTCTCAACCATCTATTATCATTTAAAAGAATTAAAAGATGAGAAAGAAAATATGTTTACATTACATGTTGCTCCTTTCAAGCATTCTTTTTTACATTTTCCTAAATAAATGTTTCCTTCTAATGCCTTTTTCCTTCCGCCTAAAGAAATCTCTTTAGCATCTCTTTTACTGGAAGTCTACTGTAGAGGTGGTGAGATCTCTCAACTTTTCATTTATCTGAGGAAAGTCATTATTTTACCTTCATTACTGAAAGACGTTGTTGGTTATAGAATTCTAGGTTGACAAGTGTCTTTCTCTTTGGGTATTTTAAAGATGCACAGGTTATCTTCTGGTTTGCATAAATTCTTTTTTTTTTTTTAAAGATTTTATTTATTTATTTGACAGACAGAAATCACAAGTAGGTAGAGAGAGAGGAGGAAGCAGGCTTCCCGCGGAGCAGAGAGCCGGATGCGGGGCTCGATCCCAGGACACTGGGATCATGACCTGAGCCGAAGGCAGAGGCTTAACCCACTGAGCCACCCAGGCGCCCCTGGTTTGCATAAATTCTTATGACAAGTCTGACATCATTCTTATCTTTGTCCCTCTGAATGCAATATGCCTTTTTTCTCTGGCTGATTTTAAGATTCTCTCTTTCTCACTGTGCGTGTGGGTGGGTGTGTGTGGGGTGTGTGTGCATGCCTTTAGCAATTGGATTATAGTATGTCTTGATGCCATTGTCTTTGTGTTTGTCCTAGTTTGGGGTTTATTGAGATTCTTGTATTTTTATGTTTGTGATTTTATCAAATTTGGAAAACATTCTTTCTTCAAATATTATTTCTGTCCCTGTCCCCACCACACCCCCCCGACTCCAAGTGTATGTATGTCAGACAGCGTTATATTGTCAAAGAGGCTCTGTTCATTCATTCTAGAGAGTTTTATTACTATAATTTTAAGTACACTGGTCTGCATTGTTGAATCTGCCGTTAATCTCATTCAGCAAAAACTTTATTTCAGATACTGCATTTTTTTCATTCCTAGAACCTCCCTTTGGTTCTGATTTAAATATTCTGTTTTTCTCCTCATTATAATCGTGTTTTATTTCACAACTTTGAACATGCAAAACATACCCATAATAGCTGCTTTAATGGGCATGTTTGCTAATACTATCACTTGTTATTTCTGGGTCTGTTTCTATATACTGATTTTTCTCTAGGCTATGAGTCACACTTTCTTGCTTCTTTACATGTCTGGTAAGTTTTTTATTGAATACTGAGCATTATGAATTTTGCATTTTTGGGTGCTAGATTTTGTCATCCTTCTACACACAAAAGGGGCTCCTTTTTTTTTTAACCCCCTGGCAGGTGTTTTAGTTACTTGTAAATCAGTTTGATTCTTTCAGGACTTACTTTTAAATGATTTTTGGGTAGGCTTACAGTAGCCTTTATTCTATGGATCATTTAGCTTCATTTCTAAAGCCTGATCCTTCTGGAGTCCTTACTGAATGTGCCCTGAATTCCTGCAAAGCCCAAAGCCCATCCACTTCAGGGGATGAGATTGTGAACAATTTGGGCCCCTGCGAGATCTCTTGGAATTGTTTGGCTTACGGCTGCCCAGACAATAACTCTTCTCTCCTGGAATTTTTCTCTTGCCAGGTCACAAAGAGTTTCATTCTACCCACACACAGAATTGATACTCAGCCAACAACTCAAAGGGACCCCTTGGCAGATTTCTGGAGATCTCCGTGCAACCCCCTCCTCTTCACTTCTTTGTCTCGCAGACCTTAGCAAAGGTAGCCTTCCCAATCTCCCTTTGTCTTCTCAATTCAGTGAGATCACTGGGCTGTCCTTGGTTTCCTCTTCCTGTGCTGAAGTCTGGCCATCCCCTTTTTGCAGAACGCCTGGTGATGATTGAACTCAACTTTTTTCCCTCCCCTTTTCTAAATGACCATAGTATTGCACTCTCCGTTGTTCAAAGTCTGAAAAATACTTGTTTAGAAGATATCAAAGAGTTTTCTAGTTATTTATGACAAGAGGGTAATCTGAGCCCTCTTACTCCCTCCTGATCAGAAGCAGAAGTGCTCAGAGTTATTCTATTGTGAACCAGTTTTGTTTTTTTTTTTAAGATTTTATTTGAGAGAGAGAATGAGAGAGAGAGAGAGAGAGAGAGAGATCATGAGAGGGGGAAGGGCAGAGGGAGAAGCAGACTCCCTGCTGAGCAGGGAGCTGATGCAGGAACCCCAGGATCATGACCTGAGATGAAGGTAGTCACTCAACCAACCGAGCCACCCAGGTGTCCCATTGTGTACTGGTTTTTTGATGACAACTTTCATCTTCAGAATTGTGGTTGGTACAGTGGTTTTCCTGAGAATGCCTAGGCTTTACTTGTTCTTGGTCAGAGAGGGTAGATGTACCTGAAATTTATAGGAATTCTATAAGGAAAAAAACTTGAATTCAAGGAAAAATAAGGAAATTAATTCAATAATATTTATTGAGCACCACCTATTTGCTAGTACCTGCCTTCCCTGTTGGGGACATAACCATAAAGATTAAAAAAAAAACAAAAAAACCAAAAAGCTCTCCTCTTCCTGAGTGCATTGTAGAGAAAGTAGAGGAAGAGGCAATGAGCGTAAAAAGTAAGTAAAATCTTGAAATTTATAACAGGTCAGATGGCAGGCACTGTGAATTGTAGAGGAATAATAATGCTCCCAGCACATGTGTGGTACTGGCTGGAAAACATGGCCTTTGTCCCTTCATATACTTTAACGATGGAGGCCATCTGCTTCGAGGTAAAGTAGCCAAGTGTATTACCATAAATGTCAATTACTCAAGGTCTATCCCCTCGCGCCCTGCTAATCTCTGTAATTCACACGCACTTACCACCAAGTCATCTTCACGGAGGTGTTCCCTAAGTTGTTTCTCTTCCGTTTCCTCAACAGGACTGGATGCTCCGTGAGGGTAAGGTCTCGTGTCTGCCTTTGCTCACCATTTTATCTCCTGGCACTCCATACAGGTTTGGCATTTGGCGAGCGCTCCGGAAACACATGAGAGCCATTAAACACGTGTGTTGAAGAGTTTCGTGGCTGTACTGGTTTCTTGACGTCCTGCCTGGTTTGTGCCATACATGCACACCGCTGCCCCTCCTTTTAAAAGTACAGGCCAACTGCTGTTTGAAAGTTATCTGTTCTTTTTTTTAAAAAAAAAATATTTATTTATTTGACAGAGATCACAAGGAGGCAGAGGCAGGCAGAGAGAGAGGAGGAAGCAGAAAGCAGCCTCTCTGCTGAGCAGAGAGCCAGATGCGGGGCTTGATCCCAGGACCCTGAGATCATTGACCTGAGCCAAAAGCAGAAGCTTTAACCCACTGAGCCACCCAGGCACCCCAAAAGTTACCTGTTCTGATCACACTCTTCTTCTTTCTCTTTTTTGTAGCTGTGCAGTCCCTGCACACCCTAAATGACCAGATATCCCATTTTATCGTCACCAAGTCGAAGGCCCTGGAAGAAGACAAGGACCCCTTCCTACCCGCTGAGAAGGAGACTCTGAAGAGTTCCATGATACTGATGAGGCATCTCCTAATGGACGCTCAGGTACGGAGACAGACACGGAAATTCTACATAGAATCCGTGGTACCTTTTCTCGTGTTGTTTTTGGTAGAAGTCGTGCAAAATTGTTTGACTGCCGCACACCCAGCTTTGTGGTGAACAGTGGTGTAGCAGACATTCTGATAAGATGGCTATTGGATTTCTGGTTAGGAATTATTGGGGATCTAGTATTAAAATAGTCTGGTTTTAAGTCACTGGAATAGGGCTTAAGAATAATATATGTGTTGTTTCTGAGAATCGAACAGATCTCTCATTAGCCTTGGAAAAGTGAAAAATCCATTTACATACGAACTTGGCAGGCATCAAAGCTGGCGAAGGCTCTGGAGCGGTGCGGTATGTATCCCAAACAGCCTCGCTGAGCAGCTAATGAATATTTGGGTATATTTGATGCACCATCAGTAAGCAAATCCGCACTGTTGTGTGTGTGTATGTGTGTGTATGCGTGTGTGCGTTCTAACGCTCGCAATGAATTAATTACAGAAGGAGTTTAGCTCATTGTTCGCTTTCGTGGAGATTCTTCCTCAAGGTTTCTCCTCGTGCACTATTTTATTGAAATGTTTAAAGGTAATCTATGTACTCCTTCTGGCTTTGTTGGTGGGTCTCTCCAGATATGTTGGTAGGCAAACACCAGGTGTTACAGGAGAATTGATGGTTTTCTATGTTACCGAAGCCAAACTGAGCTAGATTTTATTGTCACTCCTACCTCCTCAGTCTCTGGAAGTGTTCCCAAAAATGTTCTTCGGTTTTGGTGATGTCGTATCAGCTTGTCCCAGAGCTTTTTCTTCCTGAGTTGGTTTTCTGACGGGTAGCAACGAGGTCAGAGCGCTTGCCGGTTTCCTGTGTCTGGCCCTCTATCGGGTTTTGAACGCTGGTTTCTTGACTTCTGTTTCTGCCATGGTGGTGTTTTATGTTTTAGTTTCCTAAATTAATCCTGAAGCCTGTCTCTGACACCAGGGAGACTTTTCACTGGCGAGACTGTGGTGCATTTCTCACCTGTCAATGCTTGAAGCTGCCGCATGGGCTTTTTGAGCCCCAATGTTCAGATGACCCAAATTATGCAAAGCCTTTCATTTTTAGTCACTGTTCTCCCTTCTCCCCTTTCTTATGAGCAGCCCATTGCACTTCCCCTTTCTTCCTGAGCCGGTCTGGTGGAAAAAGAAAAGATTCTGAAGCTCTAACAGCCAATTTTAAGACTCAGAGGAAAGAAAAAAAAAAAAAAAAGCGGGGGGGGGGCAGTAGTGGAATTTAGAACAATTTACCAAATAAAAGAGGGCAAATTATTCTTGAAAGGATTAGCTTTCCTCAGTGCCTGAACCCATTCCTACAGCTCACACCCCAGCCAAGGCAGCTAGCCTAATGATTCGCGGGAGATCTCATGCGAACTCCAGTTTGCAAAATCCAAGTAAATAAAAAGCATTCACCTTCTTTCTGTCCTTCGCCAGCATCTAGAACGGGATTTCAGAAATGTTCACTACTGCTGAAGAAAACACCTTCCCCCCTGAGTGTTGGATTCATGTGTCCATTTTTATCATCCGTGGTGTTGATCACAACTTTCCCCTTTTTTAATCTAAGGAGACTGGAATATTCCATATGATGTGGTTATTGCATACGATTGTGTTACCCCATTCTCTCCTCAGCCCTAGTCAATGTCTGCTGGAATTTTCTCACATATGGATCAGGGTATGTTGGATATTCCCCAAAATCACGCCTCCCAAAGGAGGGTGGGTTAACTCCTCACTTCTTTTGGCTCCTTTTGTTCCAAGACTCTTCCATCTTGTCTTCCAGACTAATATAGGAGGAGGTAAATTGCGATCAGTTTGGTCTAAAAATACCACCCTCGTTTCTTTTCTCCCCAAACCGCTAACTTCTTGAAATGTTATTTGTGGTTATCTCTGGGTCTGTGGCTGAAGTCAATTAGAATTATGTCACCTAATGGCTCTAGGCTCGGCACGTCTCCCTAAGATCAGTGTTGCGAAACTCATAAAATGCTAAGGAACCCAAATATTTTGGATACAGTCAGGGGTGATATGCGGTTTTCAGTTTTGAAGGAGACAGCTAGAGATACGCGATTTCCAAGGCGACTCATTATGGAGCATTTTTGGAAATTCAGTGATTTTCCATTCAGGGTTTGACATTGCTTCTTACCTCCCTTGCAAAGACGACGGGATGTCCTTATTTCATATTCTAAGTTCATCAATAAACGGGAGGTCAACAGAATGTGAGTTTAACTTCTGTGTGCCTTCCTCCCTTCAGCTGCATTTTGTGATATTAATAGATGCACGATAGATATGTGTGTTGGAGGACGAAAGCTTCTCCAGAACGGTGACCACATCCCTTAACTTGGTTGGTTTAATAGCCGGCTCACTTCCACACCCAGAGGACTCTTAATAGCATTAGATGATGATGAAATGCTCTGACATCAGTCCATGAGTTGAATGAAGTCAGGCACAAAGGATTCCTGAGAACCTAGAGGCCGCTCTGGAGAGTGGCTGTTTAAAAGGCATAATCGATTCAAGTCACATCTGTCTTGGAAGCAATAAATCCTGCTTAGGAGAATGTCAAAGGCAAAAGCATTGCTGGGCTATGAAATTCTACCTCTGAGGATTATAAAACAGTATGCACAGAGCAAACACATCTCCCAAGTTTAACAGGGGTGCTGGGCGTGATTGACAGCCCATTCTGGAGAGCGGAACGGCTTGCACAGGCAGCCCCGAGGCCCACCGTTGTTTGTGCATTCGCTACGTGGCTCTCTGAGCATTTCGGGGGTGTCTCAAAGAGGCTGGGCTCTTCTGTTTGCATTCCGTTCCCCTTGTAGTCTGCAGGCCCCCGCCAGTTCATGATGTGTAACCCAGCAGACCGCACTGGAAACCTGATCTTGTGGCTTTGTTCCGGAGAGCTGCAGCCAAACCCAGAGCGCCGACTCAGCCTTGTGAGTGATGAGATTCATAACGCCGAAGAGGCCATTCCTTCTGGTGGAGATTGATTCTTTTACTTGTCCTGTGTGACTTTGCATGCTAAGAGGGGTTGATTACAGCAAATTAAATCTCCTATTGGCAGTTCTCTCCTCCTTCCCCCAAAGACCTCGTATTATTTATTAAGGGGTGAACAAATACTTGGAAAAACAGTAAGATCGCTTTGTCGGCAGCAAAGTCCTCTCCCGGAAGGCTGGGCGCTAAAAGGCAGAGACTTTGCCTGCCCCGTGGGCTCTCCTTCCGCGGCCACAACAGCAAGGAAGGGCCCGCGTCCCCCTGCCTAGGCCGGGCAGAGCACAGGCTGTGTAAGTGAGAGGCCCTTCTCCCTGGAGGCGGCCTGGATTTGAAGGTGGAGCTTGTTTTAAGCGAGGCCTGAGCCTGAGTGCGCCCCTCCTAAAGGTCTCACTCTAGGGAGGAAGGAAGCAAGACTCTGGCTACAAAAGTAAATGGTGCAGGGGCGCCTGGGTGGCTCAGTGGGTTAAGCCTCTGCCTTCCACTCAGGTCCTGATCTCAGGGTCCTGGGATCCAGCCCCGCATCAGGCTCCCTGCAGAGAGCCTGCTTCCCCCTCTCTCTCTGCCTGCCTCTCTGCCTACTTGTGATCTCTGTCTGTCAAATAAATAAATAAAATCTTATAAAAATAAATAAACATTGCAGCTGTCTTCTCTAAGCTAGTGTGTGCCTAAGGCCTGGCAGAAATCAAATGTTAGGCAGAAAAGAAATGAAATCTGCTCTTCCCGCTGCCTCCCTGCCCTTCCTTCCCCTCTCCTTTCCTCTCCTCTTCCGCCTTTCTTTCTCTTACTTGTGTTCAGGGAACTTGAAAGCATTATTTGCCCAAACTGTATATTCCCCTTGCCAAGTACGAGGGAGAGCAGCAGAGGTCATGGGGGGCACTGGCGGGAGGCAAGCCTGGGGTTCGGGAGGTGGAAGGGGTTCCTGCCAGGATCCGAGATCCCCTGTGACGGCCCTCTGGGTAGTGTGATTTTTCTTCCTAGAATTGTCTAGAAAACTCCTCTCTGCTGGTTGAGTATACTTCTGATTAATTTCTGGCAACAGCAGGCTAATTTAGCATGAGTAGATTGGCTGTTTGAGCTGCCCAGACAGGGCCACTCTCTAGCCCAGCCTCGAATGGGGAAGTGTGGTCTGGAGCAGAGACCCCACCGAGGAAAACAGCTCAGGCTTCCGACAAACAGGCAGGGAGGGATGGCTTGTCCGCTTGTTTTGGGAAGGAGACCTTGGGAATCAGGTAATTGATTCGTGGCAGTCTTGGCAGCCGGACACCAGAAGAGGATCCCTCCCTTTCCCAGCACTCACCCCTCCATGTGCTCATGAAGCCAGCACCGTGCTCAGAGCACGGACCTGGTGTCCCTACTAGGGCCGGTGTCTGGGGCTTTCTAGCCGCAGCTGGCTTCAAGGTCCGGCCAGGAGTGCTGGCCTGTTGACAGCGCTAGGGGCTGTCTTGCCCTTCAGTCTCACAAACTGCGGCCCCAGAGTGGATGCTTGGCTCTCACGGTCACTGATGCTGGCTGTGGCTCTAAGTTGCGCCCGATTACAGGTTTTCTTCATACTATCCTCTGAAACGTGACCCCGTGTGGGAACAAGAGCCCAAGTGTCCCTCCATAGTGGCACGCGGGGGAGAAACACTGTCATTAGAACTGGGACCCAGAGGCAACGTTTTTAACCGAAGAAAATCACCCCGGGGATATGTCTAAGTCTATTCCTGCTGTCAGATTTCCGCCTCCTACAGGGCCCAGGAGAAAGAAATACTTACATGGACGCCAAAGAGGGTAGTTCACCTAACTAGGAAGCTACAGGGTAAGGGAATTATTCAAAGGAGTCTCCGCTTATCCCCTCCAGTCATCCAGGTGCTGCGTTACTCATTCGTCCTGTGCGGCCGGAAGGGCTTACGCTCCGTCCTCACACGCAGACCGTGAAATCAGGAGGGCCAAAGCTTGGGGCTTCTTGTCTAACTCATGTGAGCCCACTTTCCATTCTGCCATGGTGATTTTGATCTTTAACTAAAATTTAACTTCTATACACCACCAGCCATCGATGCAGTCCCCGTCAGTCACAGTCACATCCTGCTCAGATGGAGGGTGACACGTTACATTGCAGTGCTGTTCCTCTAATAAGCTTGAGTCTAGGTCTTTCTGATGGCAGTAGGGAAAGGTCGCCTCCTCTGAGACCTCTGCCATCTGTAAAACCCATAAGGCAGAATTTTAGGGAAGGTTCTGAGACACTGAAAGCCCCACTTTCGGTATTTACATGCAAAGATCTGGGTAGAGTTGGAACTGAGATTCAGGAAAACCTGGATTCCTGTCCTTTGCTGTACCCTGAGGGACCCTGAGGGAAAGGGGCATCTCTTAGGATGGGTCCCGGCCGAGCAGAACAGTCTCTATCAAGCGAGTCGAACTTCCACCGATGTGAACATACGGTGCTAGAGGGAAATTGGGGGATTTTCACGCCACAGAAACTTTATGCCCCGTTTTTAGATACTGTGTATTCGTTTCAGTCATCTACATTTTACATGATAATAAACGAGAATGTAGGCTGCTCTGATAGTTGATGATCCCTGCTATAGTGAGGGAATCTGAAATAGTAGCAAAATCATGGAAAGACGGTTAGAGGAAGACTCTAGTAAGGTTTTGGTTTTTGTGGGTTTTTTTTGGTCCTCAGCAACAAAGCACCAGCTCTGATTAGCGTAAGAAGGGAAGGAAAAATAAAGTAAGATGAAAACAGAGAGGGAGGCGAACCGTAAGAGACTCTTTTTTTTTTTTCACAAGCCAAATATTTTTATTGTTCTACAGACACTTCTGAAAAGAGATCTAATTGAGAAAATATACAAAGCATTTAAGAGTTTATCACCACCAGGTGGTGGGTAATAGGGAGGGCACACATCGCATGGAGCACTGGGTGTGGTGCATAAACAATGAATTCTGTTACACTGAAAAGAAATAAATAAAAAAAAAAGAGTTTATCACCAGAGAGTACCTAAGTCTGTCTAGAGGTGTCAAAGCCTCAAAAATACAGAATTTTTCATGAATTTGCATGTCATTCTTGTCCAGGGGCCAAGCTAATATTCTCTGTATTGTTCCATTTTTAGTATATGTGCTGCTGAAGCACTCATTCATCAGTTCTGACAGTTTTTTGGTGGAATCTTTTTGGTTTTATGTATATAATACCCTGTCATCTGTAAATATTGAAAGTTTGACTTCTTCCTTGCTGATTTGTATATCTTTTCTTTCTTTTTGTTGTCTGATTGCTGTGGCTAGAACTTCCAGTGCTATGTTGAATAGAAGTGGTGAGAGTGGACATCCTTGCTGTGTTCCTAACCACAGAGGGAAAGCTCTCAGTTTTTCCCCATTTCGGATGATATTAGCTGTAGGTTTTTCATATTGCTTTTATCATGTTGAGGTATATTCCCTCTAAACCTACTTTGTTGAAGGTTTTTTGTTTGTTTGTTTTGTTTGTTTGTTTACAGCATAACAGTGTTCATTGTTTTGGCAGCACACCCAGTGCTCCATGCAGTACATGCCCTCCGTATTACCCACAACCTGGTTCCTCAACCCCCCCCCCCCCCCCCCCCCCGCGCCTTCAAAACCCTCTGGTTGTTTTCGTAAGAGACTCTTAACTATAGGAAACGGGGTTGCTGGAGGAGAAGGGGCGCCTGGGGGCTGGGTAGTAAGGAGGACACTTGGTGGAATGAGCACTGGGTGTCAGGTGCGACTGACGAATCACTGAATTCTACCCCCGAAAATAATATCACACTCTATGTTACCTAAATTGAATTTAAATAAAAAATTTAAAAGAAAAGAAAAAGCTTCTATCTTCATGAGAGAAGGTGTTAGTTAAAAAAAAAAAAGAAAGAAAAAGAAAACAGCAAGGGTAACATTGCATGGAAGCAAATAAGGTTGACCTTAAGAAAAGCTGGAGAACTACATCTCAGGAAAGACAGGCAAGAAGACAGCAAGGGAGAGTTAGGTCTCAGGGAATTAAAGAGAAGCTGCTTTAGGATACTGTGGTTGAGGGGCACCTTTGTGACTTAGTCATTGAGTGTCTGCCTTCCGCTCTGGTCATGATCCCGGGGTTCTGGGATCGAGCCCCTCATTGGGCTCCCTGCTTAGTGGAAAGCCTGCTTCTCCCTTTCCCATGCCCCCTGCTTGTGTTCCCTCTCTTACTGTGTCTCTCCCTGTGAAATCAATCAATCAATCAATCAATCAATTAATCTTAAAAAAAAAAAGTTGTGGTTGGGACGCCTGGGTGGCTCAGTTGGTTAAGCATCTGCCTTTGGCTCAGGTCATAATCCCGGGTCCTGGAATTGAGTCCCGCATCAGGCTCCCTGCTCAGCAAGAAGCCTGCTTCTCCCTCTGCCTGCTCTGCCTCCTGCTGTCCCTGCTTGTGCTCTAAATCTCTCTCTAACAAATAAATAAATAAAATCTTTAAAAAAAAGGGATACTGTGGTTGGGATAACTTGGTTTCAATTATTTTCTCTCTTTATGTCTCTTTGGTCAAGATTCCAGTTGTTGGAAGAGTTTGACCAGCATGTCTTAGGTCAATGGGCTCTTTTCCCCACTGACCATGGGAGGATGCGCGTGTTGAGGGATGGTCCCACCTAGACCACTGTCACCACCAGGAGGGGGAGAGGATGCTGGGCGGATGGGGGCAATAATAAATCCACCGTGCACTCCTCCTGCATACGTTGCTGTGTCTCAGCGTGGGGTCTGTCAACCCCCTGAGCTCTAGGGACAGAGAGGGACAGAAGATTGGCCCTGCCCCGGAGGGACTCAGGATATAGTGGGGCAGGTGATCAGACAATGAGGTGCCCTGTGATCAGTATTGGGGAAGGCATGCAGGGGAACTGTGGGAGCCCAGAGAAGGAAATGGCTGATATTTGCAGATCACTTAACTGTTTACAAAGCACTTCAACCAGTATTTTCTCTTTTTTTCCTCTCAGCCATGAGGAGGACAGGAGGTTGAGTATTATTATCTCTAGTTTGAAAACTGGGTATTACGCTTTAATAAAATAGACTTCTTTTAATATCGTTCCATCCAGCCCATCACAAAGCAAGCGTAAATGATTTCCCACTTGTAGGTGGTGACCCTCAGAGTTTTTGCTTCCTGAAGGAATTATTAAATAGAGGGAAAGGGAGGGTGTAATGTGGGGAAAGAAGCAGATCAAAACCTGGCTTCAGACATACAACGGCACTCTTAACTCAAAATGTTTTTAACGTTAATAAATACACAACACTTTCCTAAAGCCAAGATCTACCCTTTCAGGCTCTCAGAAGGTGCAGGGTTCTAAGAACAGGGTTTTGTTTGTTTTTAATATTTTATTTATTTATTTGACAGAGATCACAAATAGGCAGAGAGGCAGGTGGGGGAGGGGGGAAGCAGGCTCCCTGCTGAGCGGAGAGCCCCAATGCGGGGCTCGATCCCAGGACCCTGGGATCACGACTGGAGCCGAAGGCAGAGGCTTTAACCCACCAAGCCACCCAGGTGCCCCAGAACAGGGTTTTTAAAGTCTTTAAATGGGACATAAAAGGTATACCAGGTCCCCCCTTGATATTCTAGTCCCCTCATGGTGTTCTGGAGTCATTTGGCAAACATGTGACTCCAAAAATAATACCCAGACCCCACCATCCCCCTTCGGGTGCGTGGTTCAGCTGGGAGGGGTGGAGAGCCCCACCCAGAAGCATTTGGCGGTAGGTGGAGATATTTCTGACCGTCACCGCTGGTGCGGCTTGGTGCATGGGGAGGTATTGGTACTGGAATCCGGTGGCTAAAAGCCAGGCGTGTTGCCAGACTTCCTGCCGTGCACAGGATGACCCCCTTCCCTGCGACAAAGAATTAACCAGCCCCAGGGCCACTCGCGTTGAGATCGAGAAACCTGCTTTTAGAACCAATGCTACCTTTTTCATTGATCATGAAACTCCTCTAGCCAGAATCACTTCGTTTGAAGCCCCATGATGAATTTGTTCTCAAGATACATCTTAGTTACCGTTTCCTCATTATTTATTGAGCCTCTATAATGTGGCGAGCACTGTGCTAGGAAACCACGGTGAGAACAAAAGCCGTCGTCTTTGCCCTCGAGGATTTTGTATGTTAGTGGGCAGGTAGCTGGAAGTATGCAAGTAAACAAACAATGGTGAGTTTCAGTACAGGTCTTAAAGATGCATTAGGACACAATTTAGATGAGGGTTCAAATGTTTTCTCTTTGAACACAACATTTAAGCTGAGCTCTTCAGGGAGAGAGGGGAAGGGAGAAAGAATGTGACCTCTACTCATGCATTATTGCATATTATTTGTACTTCAATTTAATTGTACGTATTTAATACTACTCCGTGAAGTAACTGGAAATAGATCCCCTGGGATGTGGCGAAAGATCTAAGCAAATCATTTATTCTAGAAATTTACATTTAATTTAGAGGCTATGAAAATTCTAACTGGTCCCTTAGGAACAGAGAATCTTTCCTTTTTCGCCTGTGGGTGTCCACGGAGGAACCAGGATCTCTGTGTGGGTTTTTTTTTTTTTTTTTTTTTTTTTTTTTTTTTTGCTAGATGCCGGGGATGTAGAGACCTACAAGGGAAGGCTAGCATCGGAGCTCTTTGAGCTACTGCTACACGAGAGTGAGTCACCATCTCACTCTCCTGGTCAGCCAGGTGGACAAAGAGGAATCCGGGAAGGCGTAGGCATGGGAATGAAGAGACGGAGGGTACTCATTCTTAGCTGGAGATGCTGCCTTAGAGACCCTGGTCAGCAGTCAGCTCTCAATTACGCACCTAGAGATCAGTAACCGTATGGATTATCCATGGGCAAAGCATTCCTTCCGTGGTGGCATGCACTCAGGAAATGTAAACCAGCATTCGTCCGAATGAGACAAAATTAGAAACGTAATTTCATTGCCGATTTTTTTTTTTTCCTGCCCTAATGGAATTCAATGTCAGACTTGTCTTTCAGTATCAGTAACTCGGTGCTTTTGAATGTTGTGGCTCCCACCCCTTAGATAATAGAGAGCAGAGCGGATACCATATAATTATAATCCTAGAATCACTTATGCTTTGAATAGTAATTCCTCTGCAGAGCTGCTGGGCCCTCCTAGCCACATGACATTCAAACATTCCCTGCAGAGCAGCCAGGGAAATCGAGGCATGGTGTTGCCGAGTGCCATTATTTCCATCCTATGTTTGATGTCGGAGTAGAGCCAGCAGGTCTCCTTGATGCCAGCCCAAGCTCATATTCCATGTCCCTTGTCTCTTAGTAAATTACACTTAAAAGCAGTTTATTTACTTATTTTTAAGATTTTGTTTATTTATTTGACAAAGAGAAAGAGAGGCAGGTGGAGGAGCAGCGGGCAGAGGGAGAAGCAGGAGAAGCAGGCTCCCTGCTGAGCAAGGAGCCCAACACGGGGCTCGATCCTAAGACCCTGGGATCATCACCTGAGCCAAAGGCAGACGCTTAACTGACTGAGCCACCCAGGCATCCCTTAAAAGGAGTTTAATAGTGAAATGGTGACTTGGCTTTTCCAAGTTCTCACTTACTCCTGTGGACCTGAAAGAAACACAGTTGTTTTGGTCAGCTTAGTCAGCCAGATACTTAATTTCAGAATGGACATTCTTATCTTGGGTTACTGATACGCACCTACAATCTCTCTCTCTCCTTACAAAGTAAGAGACAAAGAGACAGGCTCATGATAAGACTGATAATGAAAATTATGGCAAGGATTTGTATCCGTTAACTACTGCCACATAAAAAAATCATCCCAGAACTAAGTGGTTTAAAATGACAACTTTTGGGGCACCTGGGTGGCTCAGTGGTTTAAGCCTCTGCCTTTGGCTCAGGTCATGATCTCAGGGTCCTGGGATCGAGCCCCGCATCGGGCTCTCTGCTCAGTGAGGAGCCTGTTTCTCCCTCTCTCTCTGCCTGCCTCCCTGACTACTTGTGACCTCTCTCTCTGTCAAATAAATAAATAAAATATTTAAAAAAAATAAAATGACAACTTTTTATTGACTTCTTTAAGTCTGTGCATTGACTGGGTGATTTTGCTAATACGGGCAGGCACGGCTGATCTTAGCTAGTCTCACTCCCATATTTGCTGTCATTGGGGCCTGGCAGGTCTAAGATGGCCTTGGCTGGCGTGACTCAGCTGTCTTCCACATATCTCTCATATCCGCTCAGCAGGCTAACTCTGGAATATTCTCATATTGGTGGCAGGGGTCCATAAAAAAAGAGAACAAATGGTCAAAAGCAATCACTTTTCCAGGCTACGTTTGTATCCAATTTGTTCCTATTCCATTGGCTAGAACTAGTCACATGACCTAACCCAGAGTCAACGTGAGACGACGCCATCGGAAGGACGCATCAAGCATGGTGCGTTCGTGTAATCCATCTACCACATAAACAAAGCAAAGTAGCAACAGATATCTTAGCGTAACCCTTGACGGCATTCAGTCTTTCGGAAATGAGTCTGAAATGTCCTAATTAGCAAGCTTCGTGCACACTCTGTTTGGGAAAGACCGAGCCAGTCAGTTTGTTTAGAGGGAGACGAATTGTGTCGTTCTGCCCTTGTCCAAGCACAGAGGACAGACAGTGTTTGAACAGCTGGAGGATATATTTTAAGAGGGCTTGGTGTCAGGCTTGAACAGGATGGTTTCAAATGGGCCCGTGACCACGTGTGAGAAGTGTGCACCTGTGTGAGCTCTAGAAACATGAGGAGCCATTAAAATCCCACTGCTCGAGCTGGCCCTTCAAGCCCGGTGCATGGTTAATTGGTTCAACAAATGCTTCCTCAGCTTATACTGACCATATGAAAGGTACAGTGGTAAACACTGCAGGGAGATGTGAAAAATGAAAGTCATAAAGGATCATTGAGTTCTCACTGTGTGCCAAACCCTCTGCTAAGGGCTGTACCTTACCCCCAAATCTCATTTGTGAGGTATGTGTTATTTCCCCTGTTTTATGGATGAGGAAATGAGGCCCAGGGAGGAAAACTTACTTAACGTCACATATCTAATGAGTAGTGTGCTACTTTAATTGCAAAAAAAAAAAAATGCCTGCAGTTCTTTACTTTCTCTCTCTGCAGCATACCTCTGTAGGCTTTCCCACTGAGAGCTAGGGGGTCTGTTTTCCCATCCCTTGAATCTGAGCTGGCTTAGGATTTGTTTTGGCCGGGAGAATGTGGTGGAAGAAGTCAGTCCAGGGTTGTCTGGGAGACAGTCAAACTCTGTCTTCATTTTCAGAGAAAGCTGTGGCTGAAAGGGTGGGTCTGGACTCATCAGTGTATGTACCATCTGTTGGAGTCCTGCTGTTTCCTTAAGTTCTCAGTAGCTCACAGCAGAATCCACTTTAATTGAAAGAGAAGAGAAATTCTGGAGACATTTTTGATAGTTCACAGACTCTCAAGGAGGTCTCGGAAATTAGGTTTGGAGGCTACCTGGCCGGGAATAACAGTAGCCAGGAGAAACCAGTCAGGACTGCTAGTGGAAACCATCAAGCGACTGCTTCATTTAGCACAGCCCCTGTACCATGAGGACTGGATGCAGAACCTTCCCCAGGGCTATTCTGAAGGACCAAGTGCTTCTGCCACCAGCTGGGGGAAGGAACCAGTCTCCTCCCACGCTGTGGCTATCTCCTTGAGGAGGAAGCTAGTACCTGGCGACCTTAGCCACAGGGGAATCTAGGAAATGTAGTTTTAGATTTCCTTTTTCTGTAGTTCAGGGAAGCCGGTTAAAGGATGTTGGGATGTGTGTGAGTGAACCAAGGCAGGGTACCCCCAACATAAGCTCACCGGAAATTACACAGGGACACCGTACCGCGAGGAACGGAAGAAGAAACCCTGTGGGATAGACGAAGAGTCCCCTTTTCACTTCAACTGGATTGAGATTTCTGTCATTTGCAGCCTGAGGAACCTTGACTAATAGGACATCTAAACTTTGCACAAATGCCATCCTTTCTCCCCAGGGCCATCCTGTCAGTATGCCACGTGTTCCCTCCCATGATTAACCTCCGAGCCAAGTGGGAGCTTTCCCTGCGCTGGGGCACCTGGCCCCTTGTAGTTAAACTCCAGGAACCTTCTTGCCTGCGCTTAAACGTTTATGCGGTTTCATACTGCTGCTTTTCACTTACGCAGTCACACACGGTGCTCGAGTTCAGACAAGACCCGTACAAAGCAACAATTGTTTTAAATCAGAAACCTACTAAGAAATCTGAATGTATGCACAAGAGGCATCCCAAGGGACAAAACAAAAGAAAACACCAACCAAAAAAAGCGCAACTCATTGTTCTGGAAGCATGAACTGTTCCCTGGTTTTCATAAGTGATGTCCTCACATCTCAGTACATATTTTCTTGGGTTTTTCAATGTATTTCTAAGTGAAATTTAAATTAGTGTTTGCAGAAATACCTCACAAATTACCCACAGTTACTCAGACCGACGTTGGGTCATGGATGCCCCAAATGACATTTTCTCTAGCCTCGCCAAAAGAGATCAATTCCTTTGTTACAGGTTGAATTGTGTCCTCCCAAAAGGACATGTGGGAAGTCCTAACATCCATAATGAGACTTATTGGATTTTCAGTCATTACAAAGGACATTCAAATAAAATGAGGTCTTTACAAAAGGTTGATGTCCAGGATCTATAAAGAACTCCTCAAACTCAACACACACAAAACAGATAATCATATCAAAAAATAGGCAGAAGATATGAACAGACACTTCTCCAATGAAGACATACAAATGGCTATCAGACACATGAAACAATGCTCATCATCATTAGCCATCAGGGAGATTCAAATTAAAACCATATTGAGATATCACCTTACACCAGTTAGAATGGCCAAAATTAGCAAGACAGGAAACAACGTGTGTTGGAGAGGTTGTGGAGAAAGGGGAACGCTCTTACACTGTTGGTGGGAATGCAAGTTGGTGCAGCCATTCTGGAGAACAGTGTGGAGATTCATCAAGAAATTAAGAATAGAGCTTCCCTATGACCCTGCAATTGCACTGCTGGGTATTTACCCCAAAGATACAGATGTAGTGAAAAGAAGGGCCATCTGTACCCCAATGTTTATTGCAGCAATGGCCACAGTCGCCAAACTGTGGAAAGAACCAAGATGCCCTTCAACGGATGAATGGATAAGGAAGATGTGGTCCATATACACGATGGAGTATTATGCCTCCATCAGAAAGGATGAATACCCAACTTTTGTAGCAACATGGACGGGACTGGAAGAGATTATGCTGAGCGAAATAAGTCAAGCAGAGAGAGTCAAGTATCATATGGTCTCACTTATTTGTGGAGCATAACAAAGAACATGGAGGACATGGGGGGATGGAGAGGAGAAGGGAGTTGAGGGAAACTGGAAGGGGAGAAGAACCATGAGAGACTATGGACTCTGAAAAACAACCTTAGGGTTTTGAAGGGGTGGGGGGTGGGAGGTTGGGGAACCAGGTGGAGGGTAATAGAGAGGGCACGTATTGCATGGAGCACTGGGTGTGGTGCAAAATCAATGAGTACTGTAACACTGAAAATAAATAAATTAAAAAAAAATGAGGTCTTTAGAGGGGCGCCTGGGTGGTTCAGTCAGTTAGGTGTCTGCTTGCGTTTCAGGTCATGATCCCAAAGTCCTGGGATCGAGCCCCATGTTGGGCTCCCTGCTTGGCGGGGAGCTTGCTTCTCCCTCTGCCTCTCCCCCTGGCTTGTGCTTTCTCTTTTTTTCTCAAATAAATAAATAAAATCTTAAAGAAAAAAAAAAGGTCATCAGAGTGGATGCTAGTCCTCTCTGACTGATGACCTTGTAACAGGAAATTTGGACCCAGAATCACACGTGCACCAAGGGAGGCAGTATGACGTCGCAGGAGAATGCTGTGGGATGCATCTAGATGTCAGAGGTCCCCGAAGCTGGGAGAGAGGCTGGGGATGGATCCTTCTCTGGAATTTTCAGAAGGAAACCAACCTGGTGTCACCTTGATTTTGGGCCTCTGACCTCCAGAACCGTAAGACTATGAAATGTTCCTGTTTTAAGCCACCCGGTTTGTGATACTGGTCATGGAAGCCACAGGAAGCAATCACATCCCTGCTGATGAAAAAACACAGACGAAGAAGGCGTGGGACACTTTTAGATCAGGCCCAGTGTGGTCCAGGAGCCGCATGGTTTTGTTTCCATCATGGGATGGAAAGGATTGTGACGGAAGGCCACGCTTCCTTGCTCTCCAGGGTCACAGCACCGAATGTCACGCCTAGAGGTTTTATTTCATCCAGGATAAATGGAGGGTGCTGGAAGGGCCAGGGCACAGCGTGGCAGGTGGCGTGGTGTGGCAGGTGGCACGTCCTGCCCCCAGTTGCCGGAGGTGGTACCACTGTTGCTCTTGCTGTGACGCCAGCATCACACATCATTTGTTGATTCCCAATTGTTGGTGTCTCTGTGTGACAGGATGTCACCGGGCTTCTTCCTTCCTTTTCATCACAACTGCCTCCGCTCTGGTCGTCCTTCCAACTCTGAATCAAAGGGAAGCGTGTCTTCTCTCATCTGGGAAGTATTCCGGATGCATATCATTAGCCCAGAGGAGCACTTGACATTTGAGATCGTCATTAGGGCTTCTTTCTTGGTTTTAGCCGAACCTTGGCACTCTCGTAGGACTGTGGGGGCAGATAAACAGGAGACACGGAGATCTAGTGAGGTTCAAGTACAGCTGTTGCCCTGACACAGAGTCGCAAGCCCCCCCCCCCCAAGAGCGGGGTCCCTCCTGGGGTGCAGTGTCTGGCTCCGGGTGGCAGATTGGTTGTCATCTGTCCGCCACCATCTTCTGCCTTCGGAGGAGCTGTGAAGGGAGTGAACTCTCTCTCCCGGGACTCTGTACCTCCCACTGACTCTCGGCTCTTCTTCTGAATCAGGCTTCCATCTCATGGGCCCAAGTCCTCAGTGGGCTTCCTTCAGTTAGGCTTGTCCCTTCCACCTTGTTGTCTGTGACCCTCCAAACCCGTCCTCTCCCACCAGGCTTTGGGAAGGCTGTGCCTGCGTTGTCCGATGGGCATTTTGATGGCTGCCCTTTCTTCTTGGTTCTGCAGAGCGGTGAAGAACACTGTGCAGAGAGACACATGGGCATCTGGGGGGAGAGGGACAAGGGACAAGCCTACACCAGAGGAGCCAAGGGAGGGGAAAAGGACACCAGCCAACCTTTCCAGGAGGAACTGATTTTGAGTAGTTGCTTAATATTAGAGTCTGGTGAGGACAGAGATTCGGGGTGGAGAGGTTTCAGCCTCTCATCTAACTGTAGTGCGGTCTTGTTCCTCTTTTCCAACCCATCTCTGGATTTCGTCGGAACATTCGAGTACGGTTTTGATTTTAGGGGAGCACAAGTCAGCTGTTGGCCCAGGTGGCTGGAAAATGGGTTTCTGCCAAGGAGGTCAGTCATTCGGGAAGGGGCCAGTACTTTTTTTTCTATTTTTTAGAAACTCTCTTTTATAGGAGAAAAAGGATTTTTGTCTTCTGTAAGCATGTCTGAATGTGTTTCATTAGTAGAATATTTCCAGTTGATTGATAGTCCTCTTTCTTGTTCATCAACGTGGTCAGGTTTACTCTTCCAAAGCTGAGTGATCGGTATCATTTAGGGCCCCTCGTTTCTCTACCTTCTCCTCTCTGGGCTTCTGGGGACCTCGTTTTCAGCAACTTGTCTATGCTCAGGTGTTTGTTACGATTCAGTCCCAGAAGCCCAGAGGATGGAGGAACAACTGGATTTGTTCAGAGTGGGCCATCTAAATGAAACCAGGTAATGATCTGTAAGGGATTTCAATTACAAAAATGACTAACAGTTAAAAAAAAAATCACCAAACATTTGAAAGCCAGCCACAAAATGAAACAGAAATTATGGAATTAGAAACTCAATAAACTGAACAAGTTACATAGATGAAAATAGTTAATAGAGAAACTGGAACGGGATTTTAAAATAGGCATAATTAATACCCTCGGAGAGAGAACAGAGGATATTGCATCCAAGAAACCAGAACAGAGGTCCTTTATTTACCCATTCATTGGTTCCACTAATATTTAATGAGCTGCTAATGTATGTTAGGCACAGCTGGTGCATTGGGGAATAAATAGTGAGTAAACCTAGTCCTGGTCCTTGTGGAGCTTCCAGTCTAGTTAGGGGAGACAAAAAAGATAACCAGGTAAGTATATGTCAGGTGATGTGTGTTGCTGCGAGAGATAAGGCAAGGTAAGAAACTTAAGAAGTACAGGAATGGGGAGGAGGGATATAGGATAGCCAGAGAAGACCTCAAGGAAGTGAGGGAGTGAATGAGCCAAGTGAAAATCAAGAGAAAGAATGTTCCAGAAAGAAGGGATAGCAGGTGTCAAGGCCCGGGTCAGAAGATGTCTAAACTCTTCAGGGAGCAAGGAGGAAACCAGTGGGGTTGGAGCTGGGTATCCGGGCAAGGGTGAGAGTCTTAGAAAATGAGTCAGAACAGAAGGGGGTGGGGTAGAGCAGATCATTTATGGCTTTGAAGGACTCTGGCCTTTCCTCTGAGCAAGAAGGGAAGCCATGGAAGGTTTTACGCAAAGAGCTTGATTTGACTTGACTGAACATTCCAGAAGGAATAATTGGACCATTATGGGAAAAATCGACTCTGGGGGATGAGAACTGGAAACTAGGTCACTAATTAGGAGACTGTTGAAATAACCCAGGTAAGAGACAACATGACTTGGATCATTACCTCTTGAGGGCAGTGAGCAGTGGGTCAGCTTCTAGAAACCTTTCATAGGTGATGCCAGCAAACATGTTGGCTTACTGGGTGCGAGGTGAGCAAGAGAAAGGGTCAAAGAACCGAAGCAACCGGAAAAATAAAGACCACTCTAGGCAGGGAGGGGCGGGGAGGGGAAGGGAGCGTCACTGGAGGTAGGATCAAGAGTTCAGTTTTGGACGTACGTGTGAGATGCTTAGGAGGCATCCGAGTGGAGACGAGGTCTGGCGTTCAGGAGAAAGAACCCACTTGGGGACACACGGTAAGGAGACTAGGCAATTTCACCCAGACGGTTCCTGTAAATGTGGAAAGAAGAGATCCCAGGACGGAGCCCCAGGCCTGTCCTCCTTTCGGAGGCTGGAGACATGAGAAGGGGCTGCACGAAGACTCAGCAAGAACAGCCTGTGAAGTCAGAGGGAGGAGGCACGGCTCCATAGGGTGGTGAAGAAGGCGTTTTAAGAGGCTGGAAGTGATCCCGTGTGAGAAATTCTGCTGATGGATGAACTAGAACAATGACTCTGATCGGCCACTGGACACAGCAATGTGCAGGAGATGGGAGGCCATGGCAGGGACAGATTTGGCAGCGCAGGGTCGGAGACAAAGCCCAGTGGGCGTGAGCTTGAGGGAGAATGGAGCAGGGTGTCTAGACAGGGAGTGGAGCGGACCTCCTGGAAAACCCGTACCGAGGAGCCCACGATTAGTGCCGAAGCTGGAGGAGAGCGCGGAGTCGTTTGTTTTCTTCAGCGATGCATGTTCCGTCTTAAAGGGAACGACCCGGCAGAGGGCGGAGCGCGGACGATTCAGGGGAGCGTGGGACCGTCCTGCCAGGAGAGGGCCCTGCAATACACAGGTTGCAAAGAGGAGAGAGGGACGAAAGAACTGACTAGAGATCTTGGAAATTAAAAAAAGTAAATACAGATCCTGAAGCCCCTCTCTCCCCCCACCCATGCCTCATTTTCCGAGGAGCCTAGAAGGACGAACAACAGGACGGTCAGGCTGCAAGATTGTCCCAGGGAGCTGCGTGGAGGCATCACGGCAGGGATTTGACAAGAACAGGGACAAGGTGTGGACTGCAGGGAGCTGGAGAAGCCAGAGGGAAGCAGGGGGGAGAGGAGGGGAAACAGTGGGTGAGGGCTCCGCTGGAGGAGGTCCCGTGTCCTCAGACCAGGCAGACCCGTGGCTCCCATCCTGGGGTGGGTAATCGCCGTGGTCAGAGTCAGAGCGGTTACGGTAGCAACCACTCGTGCACCAAAACACCGTCTAAACCAAAACACATTCCCAGTGATCAGGAATAAAAGAAAAAAATGGAAAAGCCGCTGGAGGAGAGGCTGGTGTCACTCAGGTCCCAAAGGGCCTTTGAGGTCAAGGAAAACGCTGGAATTTTATTCCAAGAGTAATGGAGGCCTCCCAAGGGTTTTAAGAAGGCGGGACGGTGGTGACAAATAGTGGGTTTGTTTCCTGAGCTGTGTCAGGCTGCTGACGGGGAGGAGATGGGGAGACTGGAACCCCGGGGCGAGCGAGGAAGCCAGGCTGCGGCAGGAGGAGCTGTCAGGGTCGCACCTTCCAGAGGCTGGTGCTCTTGGAATAGGGGCTGGCCAAGTGCCGAGTCCTAAACACACGCCTCAGTTTATCCAGTCTCCACCATGACCCTTCCATTACCGCCACTGCACAGATGAGGACATGGAGGCACCCACTCTGGGGGGTCCCCCGGTGTGCAGGTGGCAGAGCCGGGATGGGACCCGGGTCATCGACCTCAGAGCCCAGACTTTTAACCACACCCTGTAGGGCTCCGGACCAGAGCCATTTACATGGGAGACTGGAGATGTGGGCGGCTTGCGGGGCAGCAGGGACAGGGGGGTGACACCGGGGAGAGGGGAAGAAAGGAATTAACAGTGATGCTTGATTATTGCCTGGTGCAAATCAGTGGTGATTTTGCTGACATGACTTCACATCCCCGCTTGGATGAAGCCCTGATTGCCCCCCCGGGAGAGTCCACACTCTCCCTCCGCTGCTAGTCAGTCTCTGTGCTGAACACCCTGCCGGAGAGGTGTCCAATGCTCGGTGTGCCCAGAACCAGAGGACTTCAAGGACGTTTAAAACTGGGGAAGTCCCTGGCAGACTAGGAGGAGTTGGTCACCCTCCTGTCATTGCTCCATCCACGCTCTGCCCAGCTGCTCTGGCCTTGCCTTTAGGTGGGTGGGCCGTCCGCCCTCCGTCTTCACAGGTTCGATTCCTGCCTGAGGACAGCTCTCTGCCTGGCACTTGGCACAGCTGCCTGCCCTGGTCCTGTGCTCTCAGCTTCAATGTCACTCCTCACAGTGGCCTTGGTGACCCCCCCCCCAATCTGATGTAGTCCATCACCCGCCTTCCTCGCACCCGTCGGGACATATCACAGGTTCACTGACTTTATCGGATCATATGATTACTCCTGTGCTCAGGCATGGGCTCCCTGAGGGCAGGGCTTCTGTCTGCCTGGTTCACCCGCATGACAGAAGGTCTCTGAGGACCAAAGCAGAGATGTCGTCCACGAGGGCAGCAGGAGACATTTTACTGGTATATCAGGAAAGACGGCCTTACCAGAGCCCCCAGAATAGGTTACCAGGACAGCTTGCAGCAGAAACACGTTTAAAAATTAAGGCTTGTAACTGTGTTCCCAGATTTCTGCCTTCTCCCCTCGCCCTCTGCCCTGCTTTGGTCCATCAAGGACAGAGCTGACAGCCCCGCATGGATCTCAGGCTTGGTTGCTGGACACTGAGGAGTTCTGAAAGCCATTTTCCACCTGGCGTCTTCCTTCTGCTCGTCCCCACTGCCAAATCACAATGGAGATTTGGGGAAGCCGCTGCTTGGGGTCACCCAGGTGACTGCTCCATTTTATATGTATGACAGATAAAAGTGGGCCGGATTCCTGTGCGGTTTAACTTCTCTTTGACACGTGCCTGTCCTGGGCAGCCTTGTTTTGGCATTCTTTTAAAAGTTAACTCTTGCTCATAGCAGTGAAAAATTGGAAACCAAACACAAATCCAGTAACATTTGATTGGGTCAATGAGTTTTGACACATCCGCAGAGTGGAATCCTGTAGAACCATTAAACACAATTAGGTGGATCTTCGTTCGCTGACATGGAAACATGGCTGTGATAAATTGGTAAATAAATAATAATAATAATAATAATAAAAAGCCCAGAAGGAAATGCACAGAAACAATCACAGAGCAACCTCCAAACAGTGCGAAAACAGATTTTTAATTTTCTTCTTTATTTCATTTTGTTTTTCTGACTTTCTGCAGTGAGTTATATTCTTTTCACAACCAGTAGGGGAAAGTCCTTCCCCTGTATAGAAATAGCAAAATCCAGCTTGAGAGAAAAAAAAAAAAAAAAAGTGTCTCATTAATATTTATTTTTCTGCAGAAGTACCCTTAGTCTCCTAAAGATCCAGAATGAGCCAGGAATACATATGATGCACATAATATAGGTTCTTGGTAGTGTATTCCAGACTACATATGTGAAATGCAGAAAACATACCATCGAGGTACGTAAAACACGGCTGTGATAAGTCGGTAAATTTATCACACGCTTCATAGACATGTGTCCACATCATATATCGTTTATATGCAAATATCTTATCCCTTATTCGATATATTGTTTTTGCTAAATTTTTTGTTCCAAGTGAAATGACTCTGTTCAGAACATCAACTTACAACCTAATCCGTCGTCGCGCCTGGGCTGTGAGTGAGCGCCCACCGGTTCAGTGGGGTTGCTCTCCCCTTCCTTCCTTCCCGCCGTCCTTCCTTCCTTCCTTCGTCTTCTTTCTCTTCTTAATAGGACTTTTTTGGGAAGATAAAGCACCCAGCTGGCCGACGACTGAGGACCACAGAGCTCCTGGCAGCATCATTAGTCTTTGTTCCTCAAACACCGGCTTTCCTCAAGAGCGCTCGCCCCCACACCTGTGCCTCTTTCGTCGGAGTGGTGGGTGGCCGGTGGGTGGCCGGTCCCAGCCCGGTCTGCCTCAGGGGAAGGGGTGGGAGTCAGGTGAGGTAATGACTGAGGAGCCAAGTTGGCCTTTGGGGATCTGGTTTTGCATCTTGACGGGGAACACATTCTCGGCTCCCGACGGCCTGTAATTGGCACCGCTCTTGAGCCATTTTGTATTTAATTAAAATTTTTTTTTTTTTTTTTTTTTTAGGTGAAGGTCTGGTCTTTTATTTTTTTTCTTCCTTCTTCCTTCCTTCCTCCCTCCTCCTCCTTCTCTCCGAGCCACTCTCAGAGGAGGAGGTGGGGTGTTATCCGTTCCTCTCCATGGTCGAGACTCTGCAGGGAGCTGTTGACGGCGCCCGGTGCTGGAGTCCCGTGGCCTCGACAGTCCCGGCAGCTCAGACAAGATGTCTGGTTGGCACCGGGCCCCGGTTTCCCTGGAGCTGCTGGCAGGGCCTGGCAGTTGTCTTCCAGGTCAGGCCGCCCTCCCCATCAACATCCTCACCCGGGCTGGCCCGCCGGCTGCTGAAAGGGGCCTTTGTGTATGGGCCGCAAGGACAAAGCCCCAGCACACATCTCTCTGTTCCCTCTAACACCAGCTCACTCGATCCAAGCCAGCCGAGGAAGATTCCCAGCCCCTAGGCATTGTTCCTCTCCTATTTTATTGAATTATTTTGCCTTTGCAAGTACGAAGTGCTTCCACATGCCAGGCTGTGTTAGAGGCATTTTTATGTGTCTAATCCTTAGCAACCTGAAGGGGTGTTATGATTGGACAGTAGGGCAAGAGGGCTCTTAGCGCCCTGCCCAAGAGGCAGCCCGTAGTCCATGCTGCAGGCACAGATCAGAACCAAGGATCAGAACCAAGATGCTTGACTCTGGAGCGCCTGCGTTTAGCCCACGTGCTGTGTTCCCAGGTCCTCTTTCGCTGGTCCCAAGCCACGGGGACATGGGTGCCCTCTGCTACCACTGAGGCTGCTTTGGAATAACCATTGGTTTCCATCAGTTCTTCCCCTGAGGTCTGCAGGGGAGGCATTCTCAGTGTGTGACTTGCCAACCCGATCTGGCCTGATGCGGGGAATTATGGGTGAGCAGGCTTTTTTGGGAGGTTGGGGTCCTTCTCCTCCGTTGTTTGAGAGGCCCCCGGACACCCCCAGCACTTGGAGCCAGTGCACGGACGGGGAGTGGAGAACAAGCTCCAGGTCCAATCCAACTACTAACTTGCTAGATGACTTTCTGAAAGGTCCTATAATCTCCAGGGCTGGTGTTCGTGTCTGCAAAAATGGGACAGTACAATTTTAGCTCGCGGCCTCGAGAGTGTAATGAAGGAGGCAGCTGTTAATAAGAGTATGTGTTGTGCAAGTCACTGAACCAGGTGTTTTCACATTTGCCCATCTGAAGTTTGCAATAAGCATGTGAAGGGAAGAAGATTCGTGATCAGAGGTAGGAAAGTCTTTTGCTAGAGCAGGTTCTCTGCAAACATCAGGACTTTCCAAGAAACATATTGCATTATCCTAAATGATGCATCAAGCAGATCTTCCTGGGAGAATGGAGGGCAGGAGGAGGTGTTCCGTGCCTATGCATAGTGGGGGGTCAGTCAATAACCAGCAATGCGTAACAGAGAACAAACAGCTCCCGTGCACACAACCACCATTAAGTTCTAAGTCCCTTCCCGTCTGTGTGTACTGGTTACCCCCCAGATGTCTGTCTTCCCTCCTTGGTCTTGTTCTTTGGATTTGATCTGTATTAATTGCTGGCTTCTGGGCTCTGTAACCCCCTGCGGTCTGAGTTTGAACTGTAAGAGCATGTTTGGGAGTTTAAGAAGTGAACATATTTCAAGCAGAGGAAGGAGAGATCTTGAGGGGAAGCAGAGATGCCCGTGTCTGGATTTGACAAAGGAATAATTAATTGCCTGGGACTCCAGGGCCTTCTGGAAGGATGGCCTGCGCTGAAACCAAAATGTGTTCCCATAACCCAATAAACGTGGGTCCCATTCAGTAGGTGCCGGACTGATTTTAGAAGCCATCATTCTGTTTCAGCAGTAAACGCAGCTCAAAGGGATACGAATTCCCCATTAAGATGATGTGGTGGAGAGAGTAGAAGTATCTTTTGGTGCAATCAATTTATTTTAGTGTCCCAAATGTTCACAGCCACAGCGCGTAGGTGCTTATAGCTGCTGTTGGGGTCGGCTTGCTGTCACGGAGGAATGAGCGGCTCTCTCCTTAACCACCAACCTGCACTCCCTGCACCACAGAGAAGCATCATCCTTCTCCAAACAAAGTAGAACCCACATTTGGTTGTGTTGCGAATTAAACTTTCCTGGAAGACCAAAGGAAGATGCTTCGCCCCTTTATTTTACGGGTTGTTGCTTTTGAAGAAGGAGAAGATGAAATAATATCGGTGAGAGGAGTTGAGCCACTTTGGGGAAATTTTCCTTTTGAAACATTTGCATGTTTTATGAAACTGGAGGTTTCTTTGCCATTCCATTCTGTTTTCCTCATTATTTTTCAAACAATCCCAGAAACGATTGCTTTGCTGTTTTTCTTTCCCCCTCGCAAACAAGCAGAACACTCCTGATCTATAACCTTGCACGGGACGCACCAGAATTCATTTGTCATACCTGTCCTCTGAAGAAAAAGTCACGGAGTAGGGAAAGGATTACTGTAGGCGACTTTATCTTCAAAGGACGATGGTCCAATTATACGGCTTTTAAACTGCGCAAGCCTACCTTCAAATAGTAAATAAAACTGAGGTTAAGGTATGGCATGTTAAAAACGGGACACGAGTTTTTACATTTTTTTTCTTGTTCCGCAAGGAAGTTTGATTTTATCGCTTCCCTTTTCTCTGATATACTGTCGTCTAGTCCTGTAAGTGAAAAGTGGACAAGTGACATATTTAGTCACATAGCCCGCGAATTCTTGAAAAGTGACAACCGTGTACAAAAGGGCTCAACGGCTGGAACAGAAAAGAGTTTTATTTATACACCTGTAATTCCACAAATGCAGAATTGACAGGGCATGGACTCATTTTTTGCCAAGCACATAAAGTAGCAAATTCATGGGATTTTTCTGAAAGCTTTTATTTTTATTTATTTATTTAGAGAGAGTGTGTGAGCGAGGGAGGGGCAGAGGGAGAGGGAGACTCTCAAGCACTCCCTGCTGAGTGCCAACCTCCCTGCCCCCGAGATCGTAACCTGAGCCAAAATCAAGAGTCAGACACGTAACCGACTGAGCCCATCCAGGCGCCCCAGATCGGTGACATTTTTTAACTGGTGCTGCCCCCATGAGCTCACGGGATGGATGAGACACAGCAGGAAAATGAAATATTGGAGCCAAGTTCTTGTAGCCTGTTGAAGACCTCAGGAGTGGAGAGGAGGAGAGTGTATTGGAGAATGCCAGCTGCTTTAGAAGGTCAACCTGAGGTCTTGGAAATGGAACCAACCAAAACTGATTTCCTGCCAGTATGAAGTTCAAAACAGGTGTTCCTGATTTCTTGGAAATTCAAAACAGCGCATGACCTTCCTGATGGTCATGCAGGGACCCAGGCACCTTTCCCCTCATGGCTGCCTCCTCTGCCTTCAGTAGAAGGTGGGAAGGAGGTTGAAGAGATTGCATGTGGGATTGGAGTCTTGGATGGGCCATGCCTGGGCATCCGTCACTTACGTCTACATGTAACTGGCCAGGACTTGGCCACCACGGCTATGATAATTTTCCAGAGAGACTAGAAGACGTAGTTTAGCTGGGCTCTCCGGACTAGGGGGGGGAAAGATTTGGTAGTCACCTGGTCTTGTCTCTGCCACAGGGAACAAAGTCCTTGAGGTTTAGGAAGGAGACGTTGGGAGTTTGAAAGAAGTTTCAAGAGTTGGGTCAAGCTACAACGGCGGAGGGACTTTGTCAAGAGAAAATGAAAACATGCCCCATCGTTGCACACCTAACGTGTGGTGTCCCATTGTAGCATGGCCCCAGACGCATCTAAACTCTTTTTGGACACACATTTCCTATTTAATTTAGTGTGAAGATTTATTATTTTTTTTAATGGGAACAACACACAGTAGAGGTGAAGGCAGGATTTTCTGCATAGCCACTGTTGCTCCAACACATTCATCTAGTCATGGTTCCATCCAAAGAAAGGCAAGCAGTACCGCACAGGCAGTATGCACGCGCATGTGAGATTCATGAGACGCCAGTGGGATAAATGCAAACCCAATCCCCACCCACCTCTGTTTCCAGTTTTGCAGTAATGTAACTTTGTAAAAGAACATTTGCGAAATACAAGTGGTGAATATTTTATCCTGTTTTCTAGCCCATCTAGTTCAGTTTTGTTCGGCTTTGCTTTCATGTTTTTGAGGGCCTAGAAGTGTCTGCAGGAAAGAGACAGTGCAACTGTGTTTATGTTTTACCTGCCGTTTTGTTTCTCGGTCAATAACAGAAAACGTGGCTCTTCGCCCCACTCAGTATACCCTGCAACCCTCGTCACAGCAGGAGATGAGGAAGGGTGTCTCGGGGCAAAACCTTGGGGCAGAAATTGTCTCTGTGGGCTGCGTGGCGACGTGTACATCACGGTGACTTCTACTGAGCCTGCACTGGTTAGACGTCATCACCTTTCTCTTAGTTAAATATCCTTTTTTTTTAAAAGACTTTATTTATTTATTGACAGAAAGAGAGACAGTGAGAGAGGGAACACAAGCAGGGGGAGTGGGAGAGGGAGAAGCAGGCTTCCCACTGAGCAGGGAGCCTGATGCGGGGCTCGATCCCAGGACCTCGGGATCATGACCTGAGCCGAAGGCAGAGGCTTAATGCCTGAGCCACCCAGGCGCCCCAGAAGCTTCGAATGTTCAACCCCACCCTTCCATTCTCTTGAGAAGGGAGAAAGACTAAAAATGGAGTTAATGATTGATCCCACTTACGTGATAAAACCTCCATAAAAATCCCGATACTATGGGTTTTAGAGAGCTTCCGGTTTGGAAGACACACACGTCCACACAGGGAGGGTGACGTCAGCGGACTCCACTGGGACAGAAGCTTCTCTGCTGGGGACCCTCTCGGACTTCACCCTGTGTATCTCCTCACCCAGCTGTTTACCTGTATCCTTTGTCATAGCCTCCAGCAAACTGGTAAATGTTACCTGTCTCGCTGAGTTCTATGAGCCACTCTAGCAAATTGATCAACCCTAAGGAAGGGGTCATGGGGACCTTCCATTTGTGGCCAAATGTATGGGAACCTGGGGCCCTAACTACTTGCTGTTGACATTGGAAGTGGGGATAGTCTGTAGGACTAAGCCCTTCACCGGTGGAATCTGGTGTATCTCCAGGCAGGTAGTGTCCGAATTGAATCAAACTGTGAGAAATCTGATGTGTCCCATATCAGCATATGGCCCACCAGCCATCTTATGGCTGAGCGGGGGGAGAATTGCTCCCCACACATCTGGGGGCCAGAAGTGAAGTGTTCTGTGTAGGTAGGAAAGGGGACTCCCAGGAAGGAAACACACAGTAGGGAAGAGCTGGAGTTTTCCTTACTAAGGAGAAAAACAGTAGGTATTTCCTCACATTCCGGCGGCGTAACACCCCTGTGCTGGCGTGGAGTTGACTGGTCCCCTGTGGCTGGACGTTAAGGTTTCCAGGTTTGTGCTGTAAATAACACTGTGATAAACGTCACCGTAAAGGAATCTTTGTGTGCGTTTCTAGATCGTGGTGCTACGATAAGTTGCCAGAGGGGCTGCTAAGAGGCTGGAGGGAAGGAACACTCTTAAAGGATTTTATGGCTTATTGCCAAGTTCCTGACCTTCAGACGATCCAGCCCACTTGCTGCTGGCGGTTGTGAACGTCCTCTCTCAACCTGAGCTCCATGTTTTTCAAAGCTTTGCCATCATGACCAAAATACCAAACACTGAAATAAAAACAGGATCCAGCCCCGTAGGAGACCTCACTCACCCGACCACGTCAGATCCTGCTTTTGCTTTGAATATCCTGAAATTTCGTACCTCATAGATTAGTTTGCATTAACCTTGATTTTTAAAAAAAACTTGTATTAAAATATCACATGTCTTGATCACTGAGGGTTTTTTTTTTTAAGCACCCCTTACGTTTTCCATGTAAGGTGAGGTGACCTTACCTTAGTCCCAACCGTGGAAATGTGAACCCAGTGTCTATACTAGGCCTTTTGTTGTTCCCCAGGGACATGATAATCCCTAAGAAGGAACGGCTTGGGCCAAGATCGAGGACAGTAAATGCCAGAGAACGACAGGAGACCTTCCGTGGGGTGGTGTGCATACTTAGCATTTCCAAATGGAGGGAAAGGGAAAGGCCAAGGAGGGGCGCACAGTGGCCGATAGTAGGTAACGGGGGTCTCCAGAAGGTGCTTTAAAGCTCTAGTAACAAACTGTTCTGGTCTCCCGATGCAAACACTTCACAGAGATCTCTCCCGAGACCCCCATTCCCCTCCCATCAGTTGCAAATATCGCTTACTGGAGCCACGTGCCCTATTAGTTTCAGCTTTGATCTTTTCCAATCTAATCGCAGATGAAAACAGTGTCCATGCTGTTCGTGCTGATTTAACACCAAAGCAAATGAGGATTATCTCCTGTACCCGTAGTGACACTTCTCCGTTCCCTGGCGTGCAGGAGACAAAGGCTAATGGTTAGCGGAGAGGTGGTAACTGGTCATACCGTGCCAGCTATCTGTATTTAAAAATCAAGTCCTCATTTTAATCCTGAAGTGCTTCTCCTGTAAACACGCACGCGGTTGCCAGTGCTCAAGGCTCTATAAAAAATAGCTCTTACAGAATTATCCATTAAAGTGATTCAGGGGACAGTAAATAATAACTCCCATTCATTAGCTCGTTCATTCACAATTTACGGAGCATTTATTACATGCCAGGTGCTGTGGCTGGTTTTTAGTAAGACGGGGATAAGCAATAGCTAGGCTCTGCCCTCATGGTCTTGACAGTACGGGTGGGAGAGAGAAGGGAAACAAACACGGTAATCAGTTCTGATTACAAACTGGAGAGCGTAAGGAAGGAACACAGTGACCCGAGTGCCTTCTAAGAGCCCGCACCCCGGGCCGTGCTGTGTGCTGTCTTCCCAGCCTCAGAATCACCCTGCTTTGGAGTATCATTTTCTGCACTTCTCTGGTAAGGAAATAAGCCTGGGATAGACCCGCAACCTGCCTTGGAACTCCCAGAGCTAGGTGGAGGTTGAGGCGGGTTTATAGCCCAGAGCTGAATCCAGGTCTGTTGTCTTACCTCTGCTCCCGCTGCTTCTCCAATCATTTGCTAGCTGACTCCTACGCTGTCCTCCTCCTGAGGTCCCAAGAGGTTCATAAGTGACACTCCTTCCTCCCCGTGGTTCGGTTTGGAGCCATCGTGGAACTGAGCGTGGGGGCCCCGTAGGTGGGCATCACAGCGTTCCCCTTGGATGAAACTGTTTGGAGAATATGGCTTTGCTGTGCACCTGAAAAGCCTTTGAGCCCTCTCTGCTCTGTTTGCCTGTTTGCCCACTCTAGACTAGAGGCAGTCCCCCCTCCCCGCCCCGCCGCCCGAGGAAAACTGGGGTCTTCAGAATCTGTACAGATGTAGTTACCCAATGTCACCACCTCTCACTGACCCAACACAGGGAAGAAAAGAGAACCTGTATGATAGTACCTGTAGATTTTCTAGATGAGCTCCACCCCAGTGAGAAACAGGGGCCAGGAGCCCCTGGATGTCATCCCTGGGTTAGGTGACTTGCTCCTTGCTCCTTGGGGCAGTGGATGACGGGCTGGCCCGGAAGTTAAGACTCGGGGTGTTTTTCCCAGCACACGCCCACCTCCATCTGTGCCCCTCTTGCTTACAGGAACCCAAACCCTACGCCTCCTGGGCAGTTGTAACTTTTGAAAAAATCTGCTTGCCATTCACAAGTACTTCTGAAATTTACATACGTTTTCTTTTACAGTGATAAGGGCGATAGTAAATTAAGGCACAAACATCACTTTAAATAAGCAGGTAATGATTGTAGGTTACTACAATGCAAGTAGGACCCTAATATATTTCCTGCGGACAGTTTATAGATCTAGATGCAAGTTCCAATTTTATAAGCAAGGGAATATCAAGATAACCCTGCGTATATCTAGAGCTGATAATTGTTGTTGTTTGTATAGCAGTCCAGCGGGTTATTAACAGGCATCTGGCTGTGTCTACCCATGCAGGGTGGTCTGCATAGAGATGCTGTGTCCCGAGCGATGGCAGTCTGCCTGCCAAGGAGAGGCCAGTCCTCCTCTCGGTACCCGCTAAACGCTATCCTTGTAGACGAGCACCTACTCTTTGGGGCGTCTGGGATTATGCGTGACTGATTCGTAGGTTGAATGTCTCGCTCTGATGCAGCTTTGTCCTGTCCCTGCTCCTGTTCACACTTTCAGCAAGCAGATGCTAACCTGCTCTGGGCCAGCGGTAGTGCTGGCTTCCACGTATAATCATTCTCCAGGGGAATGCCAGCCCCAGGAAGGTGAAACACCAGCGGGCAGGAGAGTCTAGATCTTTTTCTGTGATGAATGCATTCAGTGGACACACATCATCATAGAGCAGTGCCCTTCAAACTTGCTGGTCTTGGAAACTGACCCCATTATACTCAACTATCACTGAGGACCCCTAAGAGGTCTTGCTTGTGGGCATTAAATCTATCCATATTCACCACAATAGCCATCGAAACGGAGGAGTTTGTAATTGTTTATTCATTCATTTTAGAACAATACACCCATTTTATATTAACATAAATAACATAAGCCGTAAATTACTATATCCTACTAAACAAAAAGTATTGGGAAGAATGACGTTATGTTCCATTTCGGCAATCTCTTTAATGTGGGTCTTACTAGAAGACATTTGGATGCTTACATCTGCTCCGACAATTTATCTGTTGCAGTATTACACCTCATGTAAATATAGGAAGCTCCATTGTATACTCATGAGAGAATAAAGATGGGAAGACAACATCTTAGAATTATCACAAAAGTAATTTTGAGGGGCACCTGGGTGGCTCAGTGGGTTAAAACCTCTGCCTTCAGCTCGGGTCATGATCCTGGGGTCCTGGGATGGAGCCCTGCATCGGGCTCTCTGCTCAGTGGGGAGCCTGCTTCCCCCCTACCCCCTGCCTGCCTCTCTGCCTACTTGTGATCTCTGCCTGTCAAATAAATAAATAAAATCTTTTAAAAAATATTTAAAAAAAAAGAAAAAAAGTGATTTTGACCTCACAGGTGCCCTGGAAGGATTTGAGGGGGAGACATGCAAAGTTTCCCAAGTCACACTTTGAGAACCCCTGTCGTGTGGAATTCTATCACGAGTACACGCTTACTGAAGGCACTCACGTACCCAAATCTTACAGGATTCTTTGGAATTAAGTCAAACCTTTTTTAAAATTTAATCTTCATTATGAAGACAGGGAACGTGGTATCAGACAAGACATTGATGACAGAGAATTAGGACTGGTGCTGTTTCTGGACCTAACTTTTATGGACTCGAGAGAGGTATTATTGAAGATTCAGAAATTTTGCCAGTTTTAAGCCATGACTAGCCTGTGGTTGGCCATGGTGGGAGTTTTTCTATCATGGAAATAGGCAAATGCTACAAAGAAGGCCTTTTTCTTTCCAGAGAGCTGGTTTAACAGACCACTACTGCGTACATCGTACGCTAGAGATCCAAAATGGCAGCCCAAGGCCTTAGGCATCCCACATGCTTTTCCTTTTGGCTATGATAATAGATTTTTGTTTGTTTGCTTTGTCTTTATTTTGTTCATAGTGGCTCAATCAAAGCACACTTGTGTAGGCAGGCAAGTTTCATATTTCCACCTCCCCATCACCCAGTTCCTTTTGTCCTAAACCCCAGTCTGATTTATCCATTTTTATAGACTCCTGTAGGCCTCATTGGACCTCATGTTTGTGTCTGTGTTTCCAGGTTGTCCTCCTTTGTGTGGGGACTGGAACGCCTCTTCTGAGAAGCCCTGGTCTTTTACTCCTGCCCTTCATGACACAGGGATGGTGTTTGCCAGGAATGTTTTGGTGAAATGGTTTAGAAACAGCAGCCAGTTCTCTTCTTGGAGACAAAGTAGCACCAGGGCCTGGAACGGGTTACGTGATACAGACGGTTGGCATTATTCCTTGTGAGGATTTGCTATTATTTGGAAATTAATGACGGCTCCATATTTTGGGGAAGGGGGGTGTGGGGAGCTGTGATTTACGAACCTCTCTCTTACCATCTGTTCCTCTGCCTTGAAGCAAAGCCTCAGAAGTTGAGGGACGTTACGTTAAATCACCACACATTTTCTTGAAAGGTTCATTTTAAAGAAAAACAAAAGAAAGCTTTTAAGTAACTAGCTCTTTTTCTGCAGGTCAGTATACCACAGATAGCAAACCAGGAAAAAAGGAGATTTTGCTTGGATTTGTTTTTAATTAAGATCTAAATCATGATTCTCTTTGAGTGGAATGGAAAGTGACACCAGCTCTGAGACCTGTTTGATAAATTTTGCAATATCTCCGCTGCCAGCAGGGAAATAAGAGCAGGTAGGTGCTTCCGGAGGAATTCCATATATCTGCCGTCAGATGCCAACAGCAGCCCAAGTCAGGAAATCTTACTGTTTTTGTCTTCCTGCCTCCAGGAACAAACCTGATTATAGTTGTCTATCCCGGCTAGTAGAAAAATTTTATGAATCCTGTCCTTAAAAGTTCTCTGAAAACTCACCTCTCCACCTAGCTAATTCTTGGGCCCATATGCCCTGATTTCATGCATTTCAGATACACGAAAGCCCACCTTTATACGTGCAGTTAAAGACGATACTGATGATTCACTTGACATTAGGATTCTTATAGGATTCCTTTAAGTAATAGACTCCTGTAATAAATCTGAAATGACATCTGGTATTTAGAAATGAAATGTACACTCCACTTCTCAGGAGCATGTTTATTTTATAAAGCAAGGTACACACCTGTCTTTAACCATCTTTACTTGGGAAGATTTTCTTATATGTAAATTGTCTCTATTTATTTAAAGGCTCTTTTAGCACATTATTTCTTAAGTAGTTATAGAAAACCATTTCTGTTTTTACAACACTTGTGGCTTCTTTTATGAGTATCGGGTATACAGAATTCGATTTCTCACACTCCTTAGTGGCTGGCTCAGTGTCGTTGCTGGTGCCTGCAGGAACCCTCGCTTGTACTACTAATATATTTATTTTCCTGCCCACCTCACCTCGCATTCCTTCTGGCCTAGTCAGGGAAGCAGAGCCAGGAAGCGTGACGGAGAAGGCCACAGAGCTACGAACTGTGGTTTTGCACGGGGCCATCAGGTCAGGCTTCTTTTGGACCAAGACCGGAAGGATATATGGGGAAGGAATATCCAGGACTGAGAAGAGCAAGTACAAAGATCCCGAGGCTGGGGTGCACCTGCTGTGTTTGGGGAGCAGCATGGAGGCCCGTGTGGTTGAGACAGTGAGCTGAGGGAGATGCAGAAATTAGAAAGGCAACTTATAGGCCCTTTTGAGAACTTTGGAGGACTTCGGTTCTGGGAAACTAGTGGAGGGAGACGAATTGTGATGTGACTTGGCTGACTTTTAGAAAGAACGTTCCAACTTCAGTGTAGTCCTTATGGGAGCAAAGAAGGGTTAGAAACAGAGTGATGCGTTAAGAGGCTGCTGTGGTGATCCGGAAGAGGGATGGTGGCTTAGATCAGCAAAGTAGCAGTGGAAGTGTTGGGAGACTAGACATATTTTTAAAGAAGCAATGATATTTATGGATGGCTTATGTGTGGGATGTGAAAGAGAGTAGAGAACAAAGGCAAGGAGGGAGGTCGCCCCTTACTGAGAGAGTGAACACCTTAGTGTGAGCAGGCATGGTGTCGTATTCAGGAGTGCAGATTTGGAAATTCTGAAGTTGAGATGCCTATTAGATGTCCAAGGGGAGATTTTGGAGTAGGCGATTGGATGTATAAGTTTGAATTTCACTTTGGGGATCATCAATGTATAATTAGTGCTTGGAACCATGAGCTTGGATGAGATCATCAAAGCTGTGAATGTAAGTGAATACAGAAATGGTCCAAGGGGGCGCCTGGGTGGCTCAGTGGGTTAAGCCTTCAGCTCAGGTCATTGATCCTGGGGTCCTGCGATCGAGCCCTGCATCGGGCTCTCCGCTCCTCTCTCTCTCTGCCTGCTTGAGACTCTGTCAAATGGATAAATAAAATCTTTAAAAAAAAAAAAAAAGAAATCAGAAATGGTCCAAGGACTTTGCTCTGGCTCACATTCCTACCTCAGGGCCTTTGTACTTACTGTTCCTTCAGCTTAGAACACTGTTTCTCCAAATAGTTCTGTGGTTGACTTCCTTATTTCTTTCTGATTTGTGATTAATTTTTGCTCCTTTTGAAAGTCAATCATGTGGTTCAGAAAGTATGTCAGAAAATTACTGCAACAATTCCAATACCAATTCATGAGGTCAGTAGGAGGTAGAGAGAATTAGAGCTATGGGATTGTCACTGTATGGTTTGTTGTTGTTGTTGTTGTTTTGTTTTTTTGTTTTTTGTTTTTTGAGGCCGTGTCAGCAGATTCCCCAGAGCACCGAGCTGTAGGACGTATTGAGACAAATGTTTATATCATTGATCACCAAATTTCTCCCTGATAGACCTGCTCCTCTGTGCCTTAGGCTGCCGTTCCTTAAATATTCCTGTCTGTCTTAACAACTGAGTATTCTAATATCTAGTGATGTTCCGAAGCCACATCTCGATAGCATCCTATCAGAGTGAATTTTACTGTTTCATTTAAGTTCCATTTGAGCGACTCGGTTTGTTGTATTGATGCTTCTAGGGTTGCTTTTTTAAGGTCACAGAAACAAGAAGTGGTAGAGCTGAATTCAAACCCAGATCTGACGGGCTCTTTCCTAAGCCTGCCCCTCCATCCTGGCTCCTTCAGGCCTTGTGCTGTAGAATCCCAGAACTAGAAAAGAACTTCAAGAGGTCAGATAATCTAAGCTTCCTCTTATTGAAGAACTGTTCATCCAATGTCTACATGAACAATATCTGTAATCATATTTCTTCCATTTCCAACGAAAACAGACCACGTATTTTGATTTTTTTTTCTTACTGTGACAGTAATATACAAATGTATAATTATTTTGGAATATTGTAGCAGTGATAGCAAAGTTTTTAAATCTTCTCAATCCTCCACCCCCCAAAAATAGAGCAAAGAGAGCAAAATTAAAATGCATAGGTATCATCAACAAATGAAGCTGACATAGTATCCCCCAAAATCATAACATAGGATTTTGGGAGGGACAAACCATTAACAGCAACAAGGATATACATGATATTAGCAATAATTTAGGAGAGGGAAGTGGAGGGTGGAAACAAGACAGCTGACGTACTTGAGAATACTAAAATAAGTCCACGTTGGAAAGCAGCCAAAACCAGGAGAGGTTTTTATATACCATACTGGAGGGTCTGTGGTAAGGTCTAGAGGGGCTGGTACACAGGGTTCCCTTGATCTCTTAAAACTTTCTTCCAGGATACTCCCTTAGTAGAAAAAACTGCTGAGAGCAGAACCCAAACCAAACAATGTGAAGACAAGGGCAAGAGAAGGCATGCATGAAGTGGAGGAGGAGCTTGGAAGTAAGCTCTCACAGGAACAGGTTGCCTTGTGTTTTGAAAACTACATGAAAAAAGAGGCTGTTGTCAGAAAAGTGAGAAGATCTTGAGCTACACACATATTTAAGTTCAGAAAAACTAATTTTGCATAAAAACAAGCAACAGGAAAGGATTAAGGTGTAATTCCATACAAAGTTACTATAAGAAAGTAGAATTGCCCCACTAACAATGAAAGAGTGCTAGAAAGACAGGCCCATCGACCCTTCAAAGAAACATCTAACCCCACTATTTCTAAAAAGCTGAAATATACAAAGAAAATCATATAGTATGAGAAAGAAAATATATACTTAAAAATTAAAGACTCCAAAATGAGATTATATTACTCAGGAAAGGCTAAGAAATAAAAGTGAAAAAAAAAAAAAGGATTCAAAAAGAGGGTCTGACAGCAAATGATTAATTTCAAAGACAGACGAAAAAGATCCAGCATACATATTATAAGAAATATACAGGGTCCCAAAGAAGAAAATCAAAACAAAGGAACAAAAGAAATGGTAAAACTACAATTTAAACTATTTCTAAGATGACTTTTTGAAATTACATATTGAAAGTGCACATTACCTACTTGAGAAAATTGATCCAGAATGAGCAGTAATGGGACAAAAATTAGTAAAATTATTAGACTTTCAAAGAAATCAAAACCTTTAGGCATTGTGGCAAAAGACCAAATCATTTATAAGAGAAAACAAATTGAGCTGTCTTCAGATTTCCCACAATGGTGCCTCCTAACAGAATGAAATAGTGTACCATCTTTAAGATACTTATGGAGAGAAGTGTGTGGTGAGGATTTTATATCCAGCTAAAGTGACTTTCAAGTGAAAGGCACAGACAAACTGCATGAGCAAACTCAGTGGCCTGGAGAATTTTTTTCCTATGAGTTTTTTCCTGAGGAATCTGCTAGAGAGAAAATTCCAATCAACTTTTGTAAGTAAAGAGCCATTGCCATATGGTTTGACAGTAAGTGCTAAATATATATTTTCTTGTGGAACCAAGATCAGAAAGGAGAAAGTATAGTATGTAATCTCCATATGCTCTCACAATGTAGATACAGTACAACTGTAAAAATGTAAGGAAGTATAAAAATACGACTTATAAAGAGGATATTAAACAGTCTTCAAGAATCATATTTTTGGTAGAAGAATTGCTGTTTTTAACTGAGATTGTTTCAGATACCATGTGAGATAAAGCACAAGCCCCATTAGTGGTATTCTAATTCTGTATTCTCTGTGTCCTCATAATCAGGATTCTAGGAGTGACAAATTCAGCACGGATGCTGGGTAGAAGATGTTCAGTAAAAATGCTGTAATACTGAATTTGCATTGGAAGTATCAGACCCATGTGCACAGAAAACCCTTAGGAATGATAAACAATCCAGTAGCAATGACATGCATAGGACCCAGATTGTGATCTTGAAATACCATTTTTCATGAAAGGGAAACAAAGAATTCCTGGGAAAATAGATCGTTCCAGGTCTGGACAGAATATGTATGAGGTAAACCTAGGACACTGTGTCCTGCCAGTTAGCAAGTAAGATAAAGACTTACTAAGTTTATTTCTAAAGGATGTGGCTACTAACTTAAAGGTGTTCCCATTAGAGCAAGATTAGACAATATATGTTTAATAAAAATAATAATGGGGGCGCCTGGGTGGCTCAGTGGATTAAGCCGCTGCCTTCGGCTCAGGTCATGATCTCAGGGTCCTGGGATCAAGCCCCGCATGGGGCTCTCTGCTCCGCAGGGAGCCTGCTTCCTCCTCTCTCTCTGCCTGCCTCTCTGCCTACTTGTGATCTCTCTCTCTGTCAAATAAATAAATAAAATCTTAAAAAAAAAATAAATAAAAATAATAATGTAAGTGGATTGAGGTTCAACAAGTATACTTAAATCCATGAGTTTATAAGGATATTAAATAATGAATTTGCCATCTTTGGAGAATAATAAAGACCACTCATTATTTTAAAGAACTGGTAAATAGTGGGAAAGAAAGTCATTTTATTCTGCCTTCCTGTATAAACTATACTGAGTAAACAAACAGGAGGTGAGTAGAAGTTTCTCTTTCTAGAAATATTCCAACGAATAACTAAAGAGGGAATGATTGAATATTACTATTCACCACCTATGTATTGCCTTGCCAAAAATTAAACCTGGTGGTCAGCCCTGTAGATCCATGGAGATGCAATCAGCAAATCCAGGTAGCAGGAAACTCAGTGGGACAAACAGCTTGTTTTCTTCAACAAATCAATTACGTGACAAAAATGCAAAGGGACAGAGGGTCTGGTCATAGATTAATATATAAAGAGGTATAGAAAAATAACGGGCAAAACTGCAGTGTTTGGGGATGGCATCATCAGGTTTATAAGACCATAAAAGAAAGCTCTGAAGTGGTTACCGTAAAAGTGAAGACAGTGGTTACTTTTGGGGGAGGGGGAGAAAATTGTGATTAAGATGGACACTTAGAGGGCTTATGAATATCTGGCAAACTTCTGTTTCTTGACCTGGGTCATGGCTACAAAACATTCACCTTATAATAGTTTATTAAACTAAACATTTATTTTATTCTATTTTCTGTATCTATTATATTTTATAATTGAGAAGGGTTTTTTTGTTGTGGTGGTGGTGGTTTTTTAATTAGTATAACCAGGGGCACCTGAGTGGCTCAGTCGGTTAAGTATCCACCTTTGGCTCAGGTCATGATCTCAGAGTCCTGGGAGGGAACCCCGCATTGGGCTCCCTGCTCAGCGAGGAGTCTGCTTTTCCCTCTCCCTCTTCCCCTCGCCACCACTCATGCTCTCTCTGTCAGATAAATAAATAAAATCTTTTAAAAAATAATCATCTAACCAAACTTTTTATTTATCTCCATAGTGTTTGTGCAGTCTTCTAAAAAGCCATACCTCCTTGGGCAGGCCAACCTGTAAGCACGTAGGCTTTATTAGTTCATTCCAAGTATTTCTTGAACAACAAACTCTTGCATGCATTGGAGAAGCACTGTACTGAAGATGAGGCAATTACAGTACAAAGTATAATATGGGAGATACTATATAGATGAAGTGCTGTAGGAGTGCAGAGGAGTGGGGATTTATTTCTGGTTGGGATTAGCAAAAGCATAACAGGGCAATAGCACTTTGGCTGAATCCTGTAACATGAATAATGCATGTTCTTTTTAAAAACCATCAGTCCATATTGAAAGAGTGTTTATAACTCACTGCCTTGATAAGGACTCATACTTAACCCTTATATTCTGGTTTCTATCGTTCAGTACTACCCACTGAAACCCAGTGAAACCCAGTCAACACAACCCACTGAAACCTAGTGAAACCCATTGAACACAACCCACCGAAACCCGGTGCTTGAGGGTCTTTGGTCATTTCTTAATGACTTTTCCTTAGGTCTTATACTCCGTAAACTCTTCCAAATTCATCATTGTTGAGTATTGCCATCTTCTAGAAACCCTTTTCTTCTGAACCCTTGGGATACCCTGATCTTTCTCCTACCTTCCACCATCCCTTTAGTGTCCTTTGGGAGGCTATTTTTTTTTTTCCAACCCCATTGGTATGCCCTCTGCCTCTTTCTCTCTATTTCCTTGTCGTGGCTTCACCTGCCCACTCTACATGGTATTAATATTGAAGTATCCATCCGATTTTTGCCCTGTGGGAGTCCCAGACATGTACTTCTGACTCACTGCTCATTATTTCTTTCTGGATGTCCTTCTGTCACCTCAAAACTGACATGCCCAAAGCTGGACCCATTTTTTTCCCCAAGGCAAATCCTCCTCCTGACCTTGCCAGTTCAGTTAACAGCCCCTTCACCTCCCTGGTCTTAATTTAGAACCTTACTTATCCCTAGCTGCCCTGTGGATATGTTGTGCCCCAAGCTTGGAAAGCTTCGGTTTCTCTCGATCTGTACTCTTTAAAACTGCTTCTCGTGCAAGGCTTCAAATGGACTTCCTCCAAACCTGGTGAGAAGGTTTCCTCTGGTGACTTGATCGGCGTAAGCCCCCCCTCATTCTCGGCTGGGTCCTGCTGCGTCTGCCGTGCCGTCTCCAGGGATGGCCTTCCCGGGTTCGTACCCGCCAGCTTAGGTGACGAGTACGAGTTGGCATGGCCATCAACACTAACGAGCTAAACATGAACAAAGTTGCAAAGGTTTCTTCAGTGAAGGTGGGGGCTGTCAAATGTGGACAGTCCCACAGTTAACCTCTAGGGCTTCTGTTCCCTTGCCATACTGATACTTGTCAGGTTAGTTTTTTATTCTGCTAAGGACATGGCCTAAGCTTATCTTGATTTAAAAAAACAAAAAAAAGAGGGGCACCTGGGTGGCTCAGTCAGTTAAGCACCTGCCTTTGGCTCAGGTCATGATCCTGGGGTCCTGGGATCAAACCCCCCATGGGGATCCCTGCCCAGTGCAGAGCCGTCTTCTCCCTCTGTGCCTCCCCGCTCCTCCCTACTTATGTGCTTATGGTCTCTCTCTCTCAAGTCTTTAAAATTGTTTTTTAATTTAAAAAATCATGTATCAAAAGCACACGCACTAGCATTTGTCCTAGAGGTAAAGGTTTAGGTTGAAGCACTTCACCTATTTTTCTGTTTGGTCATTCAACAAGCGTTATTGAAAGCTGACTTTGGTGCTAGATGCTGGTCAGTCAGAGGAATAGTGTGGTTCCTGCCCCCAAGGAGTTCACTTTCTAGGCCACGGTTGTACTGTCTGTCTGCTTGCTTAATGCTTGGGAGCCCTGAGGATGTAGTCATTGCCTTATTCATCTGCATGCACTGCCTTTCCAGTGCGCTCCTGTCCCGTATCCATTTGCCGACGAGTTTCAGTGTCTTTTAGATTCCTCGCTTGACCTTCACGACCACAGTCAGTAGATAATTACAGAGTTCCAAACATGGTACAGTCACCGTACTAGCACTTGAGAAAATTGTCGTCGACCCATAGCTGGATCCCTGCCCTCTGGGTCTCCTGTTCACATTACGCAGGTGTCCATACTATCCTCGCCCTCTAGGAATTTCTGTTCAGAAAACACGACGGCTATAATCACGATCAGCCTAAATTGGTTTAGTTCTCTTTTGCTTCCTGCATAGAGAAATTGCTTCCAGGAAGGGAAGTAATAAGTTGCATAAAAATGCTTCTTAAAGACAGGAGTTTGGGGGCACCGGTTCCATAGGAAAACCACTGCAGAGCTTGTCAGCGACGCTTCTTCTTTGGCTAATCAGAGTCCTGAGACCGGTCAGCCTTACTACAACAGTGTTGCAAATACTACAGCTCCACAAACAAGGCAGTAATCAGCTACTACTGAATGCCGTGTAATTTCTCTACCTTTAACAATTCTGTAGGGAAGGGGGTGGGTGGGAAGACGATGACAGGGTTGTTTTTTTTTTTTTTTTTAAGTGTCATGGATAATCAAGAGTGTTTTTTAAAAAGTGTCTCTGAATATATGCCCGTGTCCCCTTAAATCTGTCATGATAAAACATCTCATTTTAGTTGATGTATGACAAGGAAGCAATCACCATTAATCAGAATGACACGTTTCCATTTGCTTTATGGAAGGGAAGGTAGATGAAGGTCATGAATAAGAAAACAAAGCAGCTTGGGATTCGTGATGTTTGGGGTTTCTTTTGAAATTCATCGCCTTAGGAAGTTCATAATCCATCCTTGTCTTCTCTCGAGGCTTCATCCATCCAAATTTGCCGGAAGTCCTTGTCACTGAAGACAGACATATTTTGTCTTCTCTCCTGACTAGAGAAATAGGTTAAGTTGCTCTGGGTTCTTTGACAAATTCAGGCCTTAAGGGTGTCAAATCTCAGAATCTCTGGCTCTAGCTATCCCTTTAGGGGGTACCAACTCCATCCTCTCTGTGATAAAATTGTACCTGCAAGATTAACATTCCAGCCGGTCACAGCCATGCCCGTGGGAAACTGGGAGGGCAGAGGCCCAGAGGCTTAGTGTTTTATTAGAACCAGACATCAGCAGCCTCTTTCCACTCTCCGCTCCCTGTGCTTTAGCACATGTAACTGTTTAAGTGCCCAGCAATAACTAGGTGTCTGGTTAAAGCTTTACCTTCCTTGGATATCACTTTCATTAAAGGAGCACATTTTCTGGGTTTTGGTCTGTGGTTGGAGTGGGGAAGCATGGTGGCGCAGGCTTAGCGTTGGACCCGTTAAATCTGGCTTCCTGCCCAAACATTTGTAGAACCTTCCACAAATCGGCGTGAGACCCCATTGTGCTGTGGACGATGATCAGCTGGCTGGTATGGTCTCTATTCCAAAAGTCAAAACATAATTTGTGAAATAGAGAAAAATCTTGGCATTGGGGATCCAGTACATCTCTTAAGAGGCACGTAGATTATTTGTTCTAAAATCCAAGGGTCTGGGGCACCTGGGTGGCTCAGTGGGTTCAGCCTCTGCCTTCAGCTCAGGTCATGAACTCAGGGTCCTGGGATCGAGCCCCGCATCGGGCTCTCTGCTCGGCGGGAAGCCTGCTTTCCCCTCTCTCTCTGCCTGCCTCTCTGCCTGTTTGCTCTCTCTCTCTGTCTATGTCAAATAAATTAAAAATCTTTAAAAAAAAATCCAAAGTTGGTACTCTCTGAATCCACCAAGGTCATGATGCCCCCAGAATGCCATATTCGTAAATACCATGATGCCTAGGCATCTTGGGGTAATTTTATGACCTAGCATTTAGCTCAGCCAAAGCCTTTTATTATCATTAACATTACTATTATTATTATTTTATTATTTAACTTGGGGAAGTTAAAGAAATGTTAATAGGAGGAGACTAGCTATAAAGATACAGAGAACTCTAAAGGGCTGAGGGAGAGCACCCAGGGAAGAAGAAATATGGAAGGTGAGCTCCTACCCCAGGCTGGGGTTCAGCCCTCCTTGGAGAGAGTAGTTACAGCCACTGGTGGAGAAGTTCTCTGGGTTGCTCAGGACAGAGCTGGTCCACGGTGATCAGAAAAGCAAGAAACAACCCACTAGGGCATGAAAAGCTCGTTATCTTGTTATCTCACAGAAACAAAGATGGCGGCCTGGAATGGTTGCTTAGCAGCAGGCTCTTTTGACTATACTTCCTTCCACAAGCTTTGCAGAAATCCAACTACAGCAGGCTTTTTCCTGGAACAAGCTGTGATCTCAGTGCCAGTGCCTGAGGAACTCTGTGGTGACTATTTGGGGTCTGCATGAAGCAAGATTTACAAATCCTATCATCAGCAAGCCACTTGAGAGAGACCCCACTTGGTGTCACTAGATACTGGCTCACCCACGATGCGAGTTCCCTGCCCACACTCCCTTTGGTGTGGCAGAACTTTGTAATCTACAATTACACTTTTCTTTTTGTGTATTCCCCTCTTCTGTGTTCTTTGGTCAGTATTTTTTTTTTTTCCCAAGGAAAAAACCCCAAATTTGAATATTTTCCTGAACGGCTATTCTTTTTCCAAATAGTAGGCCAAATTTGACAGGAAATCATGCTTAAATGACTGTTAAACTTCTCTGAACTGATTTTTCAGATAAAACAAGAATCTCGACCGTGAAACTGATCCATAAGAAAATTCTCTGGATTAGTTAAGACTGTTTGCCTAGGAGGGAAACATCATTGATTTGGCTGGAGAGAACACAAGGTGGGAGAGATTTATAAAGTGTCTCAGGGGACCTGTGGGAAAAAGCCCTGGGCCTCGCCAGGTACTGAAACCAGGCGCTCAAAACCCCCAGGACCTTCTGCTTGTCTTTTATTTATGATGCTTGCAAAATGTCTGAGTTTTTCCTCTTTATCTGGAGAAAGAATGTCTCTGTCTCACGGTCTTAGCATTTGTCTGTCTGTTTACTTACATCTTGACTTAATTATTTAATTCATTTCTCAAGTGCCCAGCCCAAAGCACACTAAAATCTTGCTGACTTCTTAGAACCAATGTGAAGTTTGCCAGAGACTCTCATTGGTCTAGCTTGATCATTTGTCCTCTCTGGGTCTCATCTGCTGTGTTAGAGGGGCAGAGTCCTATCTGGTACAGACAAGGCAGTTGGGAGCCCGTACTGGTGAACAAGGGAGGTGATCACTGTGAGATAGGAAAACACCCCAAAAAGGATCTTCAGTAAACACTGAGGGAATGCCTGTCCCATTTAAAATTTCTGATAGTTGGAGCGTGGGTGCTGATGCCTGAGATTAAGATCTACAGCCCTCTTTTATTTTAGCGAGGCAGACTTTAAAACTATCCTTCCATGGGCAAAGATTTTTTTAAGGACCCCAGGGGTAAATGACTGTCAAAAATGAATTTTTGCCAAAATGCCAAACTGCCAGTGCTTTTGATGTGAAAGACAAAAGGCGTCTTAACGTAATACCCAGGATGCCTATGACAAGCTCAGACTTACTAAAGATGAAAGATGAAGGACATATTCATGGGGGAATGCAAGCCTGGAAGACAGGGGGGGAACGGCAGACCAAAGGAAGAGAAGACATACAGAGAGCCACCCCAAGAGATAATATTTGGGTTTCAAAGCTTAAACTGGATCCAACAATGAACTATAGAAGATTCTAAGAGAAACCAAAATAAATATCACGTGAATTTCAATAGTTCTGTCAAGAGCAAGAAGACAGAGAAAGAGCAGGACCACGGTCTCTTGGATCTAAGTAAGCAACGCCAATCAATGTCAGAGAGAGCTCAGCTTGGCTTGATCTCTTCGGGTTTTCATTTTCTCTGTCAAGGAAAAAGAAGAGCCTGGTTGGAACTAAACTGGATGTCCCAGGCAAGTCACCTTGAGTTGAAGGAACCTACCCAAGCTGGCTAAGAACAGGTGGTTACAGGAATACTACAAAAATGTCACAAAATTGAAGGAGTGAAAACAAAACACAGCCAAGATCTTAGGGAAAGGGGGGCAAGGTTAACAAAGAAGAGCGCCCTCTCCAGGTCTCGGGGAAAAGTGTCTTATCCAGTGGTTTCAACCTGTTGGACCCAACTCTCTCTTTTTATAGAAAATATTTTTACAACATATGTTTTCTTATCTTAAAATGAACTTGACAGATAACATAACCTATCTAAACGTTAATTCAAAATGAAATTAATATAATGCCCTAACGGAAATACAAAAGAGGATGGCAAGTACAAAAGAGGATGGCAAGGGATGTAATTTATCTAAAACAAAGAGTAAGATAGGGCATAATCTCTAAATGCAAAGGCAGGGAAAGAAAAATGAAGCGGCCATGGGTGTGTAGAATCACCATGAAAGCGACAATTTAAATCGAAACTGATATGGTCAGATTGTACCACCACCATGATTTTCCAAAAGGGTGAGTCTTCTAGGTATCATTTGCAAGATAACAAATCAACACTCCGTGACCCCCAAGCAAACCTTCATGAGGAACGGGGAGGACTCCCAGTGGCCCCGGAACAGCTTCAGCTGTCCCTCTTCACTCACTTGTCTGCACCTGGGTCAAGAGGTTGAGGACAGGACTACCTACAAGGGGTGATCCAACTTGGTGATCTCGGGGTGTTCAGACTTTGTATGTACCAATCAGGGCTTGAAGGACCAGTGTCTCAGGAGATGGCATGTGGGCCTATACAACTTAGCCTTGAAAATCACATGGCATCACTTCTACCATACTCTTGATCAAAGGAGTCATACGGGATTGGGGTAGAAAACGGGAAGGGCATGAGTATAGAGATCCCACTTGTGGATTGGAAGAGCATCTAAGAGTTTGCAGCTATGTTTGAAACCACCGTGGTGACTGACTCTTAGCAAATTTCCAACAGGACAAACTGTGGCCCTTCCTTGGTTTACACAGTAGATACTTACCTGGAAAATTCAGTGTGTGCTAAAACCTTCTAAACAACATGTTTGTGTGTATGCAATGTATAGTGAGATTCTAGACCTACGCTTTATACACACTGTCTAGCAGGAGTTTTGAAAGTCCCATGGGACACAGTATGCTTCTTGGTTATATATAATACTCCTGTACAGTAAAGGATCCTCAATATGCTTGGCCTTTGCCTGCTAAATGCCAGTACAGCCCACATTGGTCATTGTCTCTCTCCTGCAGACTGGTTCCCTCTGCTTACTCAATGCATTGCCTATACATCAAAATGGCAATCTCAACCATGCCTCTATAAGCCTTTTAGCTTCTCTCTTCTGCTCAGCTGGGTGATGATGATGGTGATGATATTGATATTGATAATGGTGGCGATGATGATCTTGATATTGATGGTAGTGGCGACAGTGATGATGATGATGGTGATGATGACGATGACAGTGAAACCAGTGGCTCACGTTGCCAAGTACTTATGTTTTGCCAGAGGTTATGTTATACACCACCTCCCTGTACACTGACCACAATCAAAAAGCAAGTATCACTGTTTTTCACTTGAGGAAACTGGGGCTGATAAAGTTTAAGTAATTTGCACAAGATCCTAAAGCAAGAAACTGGAGAATCAAGAAGTTCACTTTTTCTCCCAGTCCTTTGGAGAGCTTCAGATGACATTGTGGACTCCATACAGTTAGCTTTGGCCGAGAGGAGAGAAGTAGTGTTGCATATGTAATTGGGAACCATTTCCCTTGGAAGAGGGCTGTGGGCAGGCAGGCACCATGATCAGTATCTCCAGTACAATGAACCATAGGAAACTGAAGCTCCAAAAAAGATGTGGAAATTGTAAAAGAACATTATCAGCCTGCTCTTCTGACCCAGATGAATTACCTCTCAAGCTCTGAGAGAAGATGGCAGAATCCCTGCCAATAGTCTTTGGGAATTCAGGGGAGCAAAGCGAACATCGTTCTAATATTTAACAAAAGAGAGAGTAGGGAGCCTTTAAACTTCAGCCGGATGCAAAATTCTAGATCATGTAATGAGAAGGGAGCCATCCAGACACCTGGTGGTCTATTCCTTATTACCTGGAGAGGTATCTGCGTTCTTTTCTCCAAACCATTAGGGAGACCAGTTGTCCCTGCCTTGACCACCCTCCTTGTCTCTACTGGGCCACATTCCCAGAACCATACTCAGGATAGTTATCCATGTGACTCACAGAACCACTCAGTTACATCCAATGGGAGCACTCTGAAGATCTGTGATTCAACTGAAGAAAACCCTAAGCCTTAGAAATGTTTTATGTACCCGCACATCTGCTAATGAGTTGCCTTCATTTAGTAAGAGAATAGTTTATAAACTCTATTTGTATAATCTTTAAAAATGGGAAGAATAAAATTGCATCATGAACTGTAAAAGACAAGGAAGAAAAATAGCTTGCCATTCCGTAATTTAATTACAACCAACTGGATTTCACTCTTCTTAGCTTTAAAAAAAAAAAAATACAACAAAAACAAACAAAAAAACCCCAATTTATAATATAAATGCTTTTTTGGCACATAACATATCTTGCTTTAACATTGCATATATGTTTTATAAAAATGTGTTTATAAAAGCCTTTGAGTGCTTGTTGGAAATATAACAGCATTTTTAGAAAGAAGTGTTATTGAGGTGCTGTTGTCCAAATTAAAAAAAACAACAGCCTGAATATAACATATTTTATGCTCATGTAACATATTTTATGTGAAAATATGATCATATTGGTGGGGGGGAATGCAAAAGATGAACAGATGTAAAGAAAACTCATACTCCTGTTTGCTCTCGGACTATTGATTCTATAGCAAACAATGTCTCTAATGGTTTTGTTTGTTTGTTTGTTTATATACAGCATAACAGTGTTCATTGTTTTGGCATCACACCCAGTGCTCCATGCAGTACGTGCCCTCCCTATTACCCACCACCTGGTTCCTCAATCTCCCACCCCCCCACCCCTTCAAAACCCTCTGGTTGTTTTTCAGAGTCCATAGTCTCTCATGGTTCATCTCCCCTTCCAGTTTCCCTCAACTCCCTCTCCTCTCCATCCCCCCATGTCCTCCATGTTCTTTGTTATGCTCCACAAATAAGTGAGACCATATGATACTTGACTGTCTCTGCTTGACTTATTTCGCTCAGCATAATCTCTTCCAGTCCCATCCATGTTGCTACAAAAGTTGGGTATTCATCCTTTCTGATGGAGGCATAATACTCCATCGTGTATATGGACCACATCTTCCTTATCCATTCGTCTGTTGAAGGGCATCTTGGTTCTTTCCACAGTTTGGCGACCGTGGCCACTGCTGCAATAAACATTGGGGTACAGATGGCCCTTCTTTTCACTACATCTGTATCTTTGGGGTAAATACCCAGCAGTGCAATTGCAGGGTCATAGGGAAGCTCTATTCTTAATTTCTTGATGAATCTCCACACTGTTCTCCAGAATGGCTGCACCAACTTGCATTCCCACCAACAGTGTAAGAGGGTTCCCCTTTCTCCACATTCTCTCCAACACACGTTGTTTCCTGTCTTGCTAATTTTGGCCATTCTAACTGGTGTAAGGTGATATCTCAATATGGTTTTAATTTGAATCCCCTGATGGCTAATGATGATGAGCATTGTTTCATGTGTCTGATAGCCATTTGTATGTCTTCGTTGGAGAAGTGTCTGTTCATATCTTCTGCCCATTTTTTGATATGATTATCTGTTTTGTGTGTGTTGAGTTTGAGGAGTTCTTTATAGATCCTGGATATCAACCTTTTGTCTGTACTGTCATTTGCAAATATCTTCTCCCATTCCGTGGGTTGCCTCTTTGTTTTGTTGACTGTTTCCTTTGCTGTGCAGAAGCTTTTGATCTTGATGAAGTCCCAAAAGTTCATTTTTGCTTTTGTTTCCTTGGCCTTTGGAGACATATCTTGAAAGAAGTTGCTGTGGCTGATATCGAAGAGGTTACTGCCTATGTTCTCCTCTAGGAATCTGATAGATTCCTGTCTCACATTGAGGTCTTTTATCCATTTCGAGTTTATCTTTGTGTACGGTGTAAGAGAATGGTCGAGTTTCATTCTTCTACATATCGCTGTCCAGTTTTCCCAGCACCATTTATTGAAGAGACTGTCTTTTTTCCATTGAATATTTTTTCCTGTTTTGTCAAAGATTATTTGACCATAGAGTTGAGGGTCCATATCTGGGCTCTCCACTCTGTTCCACTGGTCTATGTGTCTGTTTTTATGCCAGTACCACGCTGTCTTGGTGATCACAGCTTTGTAGTAAAGCTTGAAATCGGGTAACGTGATGCCGCCAGTTTTGTTTTTGTTTTTCAACATTTCCTTAGCAATTCGGGGTCTCTTCTGATTCCATATAAATTTTAGGATTATTTGCTCCAGCTCTTTGACAAATACCGGTGGAATTTTGATCGGAATGGCATTAAAAGTATAGATTGCTCTAGGCAGTATAGACATTTTAACAATGTTTATTCTTCCAATCCAAGAGCATGGAACGGTCTTCCATCTTTTTGTGTCTTCTTCAATTTCTTTCATGAGTGTTCTGTAGTTCCTCGAGTACAGATCCTTTACCTCTTTGGTTAGGTTTATTCCCAGGTATCTTATGGTTCTTGTGCTATAGTAAATGGAATCGATTCTCTAATTTCCCTTTCTGTATTTTCATTGTTAGTGTATAAGAAAGCCACTGATTTCTGTACATTGACTTTGTATCCTGCCACGTTACTGAATTGCTGTATGAGTTCTAGTAGTTTGGGGGTGGAGTTTTTGGGGTTTTCCATATAAAGAATCATGTCATCTGCGAAGAGAGAGAGTTTGACTTCTTCCTTGCCAATCTGGATACCTTTTATTTCTCTTTGTTGTCTGATTGCCGTTGCTAGGACTTCTAATACTATGTTGAACAAGAGTGGTGAGAGTGGTCATCCTTGTCGTGTTCCTGATCTCAATGAGAAGGCTGCAAGCTTTTTCCCATTGGGGATATTTTCTGTGGGTCTTTCATAGATAGATTTTATGAAGTTCAGGAATGTTCCCTCTATCCCTATACTTTGAAGTGTTTTTCATCAGGAACAGATGCTGGATTTTGTCATCCAGCATCCGTTCAAAATGTCTCTAATGTTTTATGTTTTCCTTGAATGGTATTTTCACAACATACATGATATCTTAGTCACACAAGTGCCCTTGTATGGTGTCCTTTGTCATATCCCAGTAGTCTTTTGGACCCTTTTAGGACTCAAGCCCTGGACAGGAATCAAGCACTCGAGGCACACCAACCTTAGTTTCTGGGAATTCCTGCCCAGGGGAACCTAGTGTCATTATTTGAGAAATGTCCATCCAGGAAGATGTTCTGAAAAAATGGAATATCTCTCCAAGGATCATCAGATTCCCATGGATGTAGGAGGACCCCTTTGGTCCATCCGGTCCATCAGCCTCCAGCAGAGCTAGATGCAAACTGCCCCATCCAAGTGAGTGGGTGTCCTAAATTCTTTTGAGCTCTGTTCTTCTTCTAGACCAACAATATCCATCACGCAATGATAGAACTAATCTGTGTCTGTTCTCATTTGGCAGCCAATAAATTCATGGGGATTTTGAATACTTGAGGTGTGACTATTATGACCAAAGAATTGACTTTTCAATTTTAATTAATTTAAATGTAAATAGGCTCATGTGGCTGGTGGCTACTTATATTGACCTAAGGCCATGCAGTTCTAGAAATTTTGCCAAAAAAATGCAAGCAAACCGGGACACCTGGGTGGCTCAGTCAGTTAAGCCACTGCCTTTGGCTCAGGCCATGATCCCAGGGTCCTGGGATCCAGTCCCCCATTGGGCTCCTTGCTCTGCAGGGAGCCTGCTTCTCTCTCCGCCTCTGCCTGCTTGTGCATGTGCTCACTCTCTCTCTCTGACAAATAAATAAATAAATAAATAAATAAAATCTTTTGGAAAAAATGCAAACAAACCGACCACTCCCCCTGCCCCCATCCCCCCCAAACTCCACAAAAACACAAAAATCCCAGAGGTGAATGTAGTCAGAGTTCAGTCTGAGTGGAATAAAACTAGGATTACTTAGAAAGTTGCCCTTTATGAAAAACTAGTAACACTTGAAATAAACTCTGCCATTTATTAGACTCTATATAGGGGCCAGACGAGGTGTGAGCTAAACGCTTTGGCAGTAATATTTTATTTTATTATTTTATTTAACTCTCATAACATCCTTATGAGGTAAGCATTATTGTCTGCACCCACCTCTTTTATTTGCAGATTCAAAAAAAAAAAAAAAAAAGAAAACCAAACCCGTGGCTTAGAAAGATGAAGACCACAGCTTGTTATTGGCGGAGGGAGACTTTGAACTTTGAACTCAAGCCTGGGCCCGGTGCCTGTATGTCGTGTTTCATCCTCTTCTTAAATGCCTTGTCAGAATTCACACTCCCTTCTAACTGGAAATTCAAAAGGCCCCACTGATTGGATATAACAAAATTTTTTCCTGGAAAGTGAGATTTCCATATGAGACTTTATTTTAAGATTTTAGGCTCTGTCTTAGGTGACCCTAAGACACTGAATTTGCAACTGCCTAGAATGTCTACTAGCCCCTTGGTTGCCCACTTTTCCCCGTCTAAGAGTGATAAAAATAATCTGTGGCCTTCTGAAGTTCTAGAAAATACCACTTTTGCATTTTGTCTCATCACATGACAGTCCAATTTAGTGGTACAGGACCAGCTATGGTCTCAAAGATGTTCATGCAGAAAGACCTTATACTAGTAACTAGCAGACTAGTTACATGGGAACCTCCGTTTTGTCATCAGTAAAATGGGCATAAAGCAATTCCCATGGCAGGAGTCTCTTTCTGTGGATCAGTGAAAGAACGTATTTGAAGTGTTTAGCATGGTGCCTGTCGAAAGCAAGGCTTGGTGAACGTTAAAGCTAGTTTTATTGTTATGACTCTGTACCCACTTTAGTTCGTGCTGGGTTGATTGTTAATTTCTTACCTGATTTTTACTCTGAGGGCGAAGGGATAATGGCAATAAAAAGCCCATGGATCGAAACCAATAAGATGACTTATCAAATGACTTTTTCTCCCTTCCAAGAGGCAGATACAATCAACCCAGCACCTGAATTGCTGGTTCGTCTATAATGGGGAAGAACCCTGAGAAAATGCTATTTTCCCTTGCAATTAACAAAATCCACACAGAAGAGGAGACTCTTCATTTTTTTTTCTCCCCAGCATGGCTTATATTTTTGGCTATTTAATACTTACCTTTGGCTTGTAACTGTCTATGCTGCTATGATATTGAAAATATAAAGAAAGTTCCCATGGTAGGTTAGAAACAGCCTATGGCAGAACCAAAACAACTGGATCTGACTCCCCACTCTGTGGCCTCATACAAACTACTTGAATTCGCATTCAGATCCACTTGTGAGATGAAGAATTTAAACTCCAGGAATTCTTGCATGTTACCTGGTCATAATGCTGGTTTTCAGGGTCCGGTGCCCTAACCGTGACTCAGAAACTACTTTATCAACAGCCATTTAGTTCCATCTGGGTGAGTTCAAGGTGATGCTCGCTACTGTAATAGATGATCTTCCAAATTTGACTGGCTTAGCATGGCAAGAGTGGATCTCTCATGCACGTAAATTCGGAGCAGGTGCCCCTGATGAGCAGAGGGCTCCCTGCCAAGTGGTGACTCAGGGATCCAGGCTCCTCTTGTCTCGTGATCTTGTAGTTATCAGTACACGCTACAGGGTTGCCAGCTTCGGGGGTCTGGAGGCTGGCTTGCGGAGGTTATACGGGCCAGGCCCGGGGGTGGCACAGATCACTTCCACTCACATTCCTTTGGTAGAAGTCAGGCTCAAAGGTACATCTAATTGCAAGGGAGGCTGGGAAGATAGTCTGGCTGGGTGCTCAGGAGGAGAGGTCATGAGAGGTCATCCTCTCATCCGTGTTAGAGGACTAGTACTGATGCACAAGGTATCTCCTATTGCAGTCAAAAGCAATGAAATTGAAGTTTTAGATAGCTGGGTGGCTGGGTGTATGTGTGTCTATGGGGGGCTTGCGGATATGACATTTCTGTTAACTTTTTGAAATATTGGAAATAGTTTGCAAATTATTTTCTCATTCCTCTAGATTCTGAAGTCTCAGCTTCTTGCCAAAGCATAGGGAAGCTCCATCCCCCTGTTGTTAGTGCCTGGTACCAAGGACACAAAGACTCTACCCCACTTTCTGGGTTCTTAGTGTTCTAGAGGGGAAGACTTGAGCTCCCCCTAGAGGCCAGCGAGGTCCCTTCCATTTCTGGTGCTCTGACAGCAGGCATTCTTTCTGCAGGATGCTGCACTGTGCCTTATCCTAGCTGATATAAGGCTTAGATACAAGGGTCCCTTAGCTATTGCAAGATGTAAAGCATTTCTCTCCAGCCGAGAAGAGCATTGCATATCGTCCCAATTTTCTTGTGTCTTCCTGCCAGATTTTCTCCACTGCTGTTTGACCCTTTTCTCTTATAATTACTGTTTTTATTAATTTACTTTCACAGTACATCTAGTTTCAAGAAAACGAGTGTTTTAAAATAAAAAATAATATATGAATTTCTCAAGATTTATATCAATTGCAAGGGAAAACTGGGTAATAAAGACAATGATATCACATGCAAATGTGTTCACCATTGTTAGGATAAAGAATTTTCGTTTAAAAAAAAAGGAAAAAGAATGAGGTTTCTTTCATATTTGGAATATTTTCTTTTTTTCCTATAATTTTAACAGCATGACTCAAGTTTTCTTTTTCTCTCTTTTTTTAAGATTTTATTTATTTGAGAGTGAGAGAGAGAGAGAGCACGAGCAGGGGATGAGCAGAGGGAGAGGGAGAAGCAGGTTCCCCACAGAGCAGGGAGCCTGATGCGAGCTCGATCCTAGAATCCTGGACTATGCCCTGAGCTGAAGGCACACGCTCAACCGACTGAGCCCGCCAGGCTCCCTAGCACTGTGCGGGGTTTCAAGGGCACCAGGAAGCAGCAGACAGTAGTGACCTTTGTGGTGACGCCTGCATTCCATAAGACCACTTCTCTGGGCCTCAGGGGTCTGCTGTGTAGATGACAAAGGTCGCACTTGGTTACTAAATTCTGACTGCGTTGAAGATGAGGTGAAGTCAGTTACAAAGCAAACGGTGGAGGTACTGGCACCTGACGGTGGCTTCCTCACCCTTCTTACCTGGCTGGTAGAACTGCAAAGCCCCAACGGGCTGATTCTCTGCCTTCGAAGATTCTCCAGTCCAGGAGAGGACCCAGAAGTAGGAACCTCAGCCCTTTCGGGCAGCGGATGCATAACCGTTTGCCCGACTTCCATGCTTCTGAAATGACGGGTCAGAAAGCCTTCACGGGGTGTCTTTTGCATGTAGATTCCTTCCCCGCTTGCTCTGCCAAAACAGAAAATAAATTGAAGACCTGGTTCCTGACCTTCAGGAGCCTCAAAGGCACTCACAGGTGAAGAGTGTCTGAGAAAATCCCTAAGTGATTTGCAAATTGAACTTGAAGAGCTGGGTTGGGGGAGGAGATGTGGGCGGTGCATGGAGAGTGGGGATAAACCTTCCGGAAAGTTCCTGACAGACTCAGAAGGTGCTAGATGTGAACTCATGTCCCCAAAAGAAAGCTGTTAGAAAGAGTGCTCATGTTCCCTTTCAGCAAGCCCATTTGGCGGTGTGTATCTAGGGGCTTTGAAGTGGAAGTCTGTTCTCTGGAAGGAATCCTCACGATGGGCAAACTCCATTGCTGGTGGGGTTATAAAATGGGCCAGCTTCTTCACAAAATAGCTGGGCAGTCCCTCAAAATGTTGAACACCTAGTTACACCTAAGTGAAGGTCAACATACCCACGCCGAATCTGTGTACAAATGTTCGCATCACCACTGTTCCTAGTAGCCCCGAAGTGGAAGCATGCCAGTGTTTCCGTCAGTTGACAAGTGGATAAACCACGGGTGTTATTTGTACAGTGGAATATTATTTGATCAGAAAAAGGAACAGAGTACTAGAACACGGACGAGCGTGGAAAACACCACATTAAGTACAAGAAGCCAGTCACAAAAGGCCACATAGTACAGGATCCCATTCCCATCAGATGTCTAGGACAGGCAAGTCCACAGAAACAGAAAGTAGGTCAGTGCCTGCTGGGGGGTGAGGAATGGGGAGGGGCATTCTGGGGCATGGGAGTTTCTGCTAATGGGTAAGGGGTTTCTTTGGGGGATGATAAAAATGTTCTAAAATCGGATGGTCAGGATTGGCAGACAGCTCTGTGACTATACTGAAAAATTCTGAAGTGTATACTTTACAAGGGTGAATTTTATGGTATGTGAATTATATATATCAATAAAGCTGTTCTAAAAAATACGAAGTTTTATGCACAAAGTCATGCCTTTTTTTCCCTGAGGGTGAAAAATGAGAAACAATCGAAATGTCAACCACAAATGAAATAAGAAGCTGATACGGTCTTTGGATGGACTCTCAGCCATCCATTTAAAGAATCTGTTAGCTCCATACAAGGGTCCTTTCTGGCTTTAATCCTGAAAATAGCCCGCTTCACAGAGATCCCATCTCTCTCTGAGCACCTCTCCACTCACTCACAGGGAGAACTTCTTGGGTTTTACTTTGTTTTGGTTTGTTTTGGCTCTGGGTTCCTTCCCATACTACCTGGGATTGTCTCTTCAGTAAGCAAAACTCCACTCCCATTGCTACTCTATCCGTGGGAGAAAAGATATCCATGCAATATTATCCCAAAGAGTAACACAGAACCTTCCCCCTTTATTTTCCAGTATACTGTGGTGTATTCATTTGCTGGGGCTGCTGGAGCAGCTGGGGGGCTTGACCAACTAGAATTTATTGTCTCACTGTCTGGAGATCAGACTGATCAAGATCTGCAGATCTTGAAGTTCAAGATCAAGGTGTCCACAGAGTTGGTTCCTTGAGACCTGTGCCCTTGGATTGTGGGTGGCTATCTTCTCCCTGTGTCCTTGTCCTCACATGGTCCCACCCAGTGGGTCTCTGTGTCCTTCTTCTTACAAAGACACTATTCGTGTTAGAGTAGGGTCTCCCGCAATGACCTCATTGTACCTTAATCACCTCCTTAAAAACTCTGACTCCAAATATAGCCACATTCTCTGATCCTAGGGATGACATCATAATGGGTAAATTTTGGGAGAACACAATTCAACCCATAACAAATGGAGACAGAAATCCCACTTTAGAAAGATCATTTGGGGGGTACCTCGGTGGTTCAGTTGGATAAATGTCCGATTCTTGATTTCGACTTAGGTCATGCATGATCTCAAGACTGTGAGATCAAGCTCTGCGGTGGGCCTGGAGCCTACTTGAGATTCTCTCCCTCTCCCATTGCCCCTCCCTGACTCCCTCCCTTAAAAAAAACGATAATTTATTAAGATGTAGGGGAAGTGGGAAGAAGGTACTACAAAGGAGATCATTTGCTTCCCACCCTGGGTCACACCAGTCCTAGGACGTTTAGGCTCTAGCTCCTTTCCCCACTTCCATTTTGCTTTCGTGAGGGTTTATGTGGGGGAGGGAGGTGTGGAGAGCCCGCAGTGTCACTGAGGAATTCAGGTCTTTTCCATGCCTAAGAATAAAGGCCCAACTGACTCCCAGGACCCAAGAGGGATGGGAAGGATTCCCCCTTCTTCCTAGTCCAGAATCTGTCACCTCAGTCTTTCCTGTCGGCATGAGGACTGACCTCTAGTGCAAATAACTAGGATGAGATGATCTCTCCCCTCCCTCCCACAAGGGTGTGGCTGCCCTCAATTCATCTCCCCAGACTTAGGTTGCTTGATGCGTTGGATGAAAACCATGTCAGTTTCATCTGGCCCCTTTCAGGCGCTTTTCCATGGAGGGCTCGACAGGTTGGGGCTAGGCCCACCCACTGTCATATTTTATAACGAGTAGGTGTTGACACAAGGCGGTGTTATTGAAATAATGTGGGAGAAACTAAGCAATCACATATAAACAGCAAAAATAAACTAATCTATGGGGGGTGTCTGAATTAAAAACCCCGAAGGTTGTCAGAAAATACTTTCTTTCATTTTGCACTATTTTTCTCCTAAATACATACTGGGTGGGTCCCTCTTTGAGGTTCATTTTTAGAGAGAACAGGTGGGGGATGAAATACATTTGAAAAGAGCAGGAGACCTTTTACGTCTCATTCACGGATACTCAGGAGTTGTTCCTTCTCCTGAAGTGAAAAGTGGGTTCGGGAGAGAAGAAAGGCAGAGCAGGAAATGTTAATGAATCTCTGGGCTGTTCTAGACTGAAGGGCCAGCGTATTTTTCCACTAAAATGATCGTTACCGGCCGAGGAGCCAGCAAGGCCCAGAGAGCCCCCCCGAGTATCAGTTGCTTGGGAAACTAATTGCAAGGAGCTCTGACCTTCTGCTTTAAATCATCTGCAAGTCCCAGGAAATCATTCCAGGCATCCCCCAGTCCTTGGCCCCTTTCATTTCCAAATCCATGTCGAGAGCTCAGTTTGCAGAAACTCTTCTCTGAATGTCTTTAATTTAGTGATGCCCTTTTCCCGGCAGTGAACGAGAATACTGTGTTAGCATGCGGTATGAATCAGCCCCGAACATGCTAGAGCAAGTGACTACAGAATGGGTTGGTGTAATCAGCAGAATAATTCAAGCAGATAATCCAGTCTTCCAACATCGATCAAGCACCTACTAAGTGTGAGGCCGTGGGGACATGAAGAAGAATGCCACGCCCTGGGCTTCTCACTACGCTCCTGGTAGCTCACATGCCGTGGGAGACCACGAGCTGTACAGGGTCCTTGAGAACATCAGCGATGAGGTCGGGGAACCCACACGGGGACCCAGCCACATGCATACAAGCTGTGCGTGCCCCAGGCCGGGGGAATGAATTCTGCCCCAAAGAGTTATGTTGTTGTTGTCTTTTCTCTCCCAGCTTATAAAGTTGGATACTGAGCTCATTAATTTTTGGACTTTCTTCTTCTCTAACATGCAAAATTATGGCTCGACAGCTCTCTCTTTAGCTACCTCCATATTTTTTTTAAATATTATTTTTAGCAGCTTTATTGAGATGGAATTCACATACCATGCGGTGGACCCATTTAAAGCATTCGGCTCCGTGTCCACTGTGTCCCTAGAGTTAGGCAGGGTCACCATCCTCCTGAGAGTACCTGCTTCTGAAGGTCCTTTTGAGGATGAAATGAAGTGGTGTGTCCAAAGCATTAGACTTGGGCAGGACACCTTGTAGCCATTTCTCTGCTGGTGGTTTTTCTTGCTGTGACTGGGGCTGGAGTCAGGGTCATAGGAGGCAGAAGGGACATGGTGACCAAGCCAGACTGCAAGGGAAAGGAGCATGGGGCCCTCGCTGCCTGGGTATCCTTCCCAGATGGGAGAGACAGACTGTCCTTCCTCACAGCTAGTGGGTGATTCTCCAGCCCCAATATCAAGCCAACAGACATGACTCGACAGGAGCCATTTGGGACTGATTTGCATGGGTTACATTTAAAACTGCGTATTATTGGGCCTGGCCGGCACACATCAACATGTTAACAAACAAACAAACGAGCAATAACACATTTCTGAGACAAATGAGATCTGGGCGCTAAATTTAGCTCCTCTTAGCCCTCCAGCTGGAGCCCAGGGTCCAGACATCCCTCTGGACGCCTCTCATTTGCACATGCTGGCCTGTGACGGGACCAGCCAAGTGCAGCAGGGGTCTCTCATGCCACACAGAGGCTCCGAAGTATTGCAGTCCTGGGGTTGGGGGCTGGGGGGTGCGGGTAGGGGACCTGGACTCTCCCATTGGCGTTATTTTTAGAGTGTTTAGATGCATGTGTCTGCATCCCCAGTACAAACAACACTCTTGCATTTGTTACCCAGTGTCTAATCCAGGCTGACCCTTATGCTTGTGAATGGCCAGCGGGCTCCTGAAGCCCTCACTTCTCCATGTGCCCAGGTAGGGGAGGGTTCTGGGACTCCGACTGCTTTCGTACTGGCTGAAGACTTTGGCTGTGATTTCATAGATTCTCTTGGAATTTCAAATTAGTATTTCTATCTCTCTTTCTCTGAGTTGCTGAACTGTGTGTTCTCCGATACAAAAAAAAAAAATGTTTTAACGAAGCCAAAAACTCCCTATTTTCAGTAAATCATGCTTTTGTTTCCCACTTCAATACAGCAGTCAGTCATATGCTTTCATGGACAAGGACAAGCAGAGATAATACCTTGACTCTAGTATTCAGCAAATTGGGGGTCCCTGGGAGGCTCCATCAGTGAAGCATCTGCCTTGACCTCGGGTCATGAACCCAGGGTCCTGGGAGTGAGCCCCGCAATGGGCTCCCTGCTCAGTGGGGAGTTTCCCCCATGTCCATGCCAGCTCTCTTAGAGCTCAGGAACCTGAAATCTAAAAAGGAAACTAAGGAGTTCAAATTGACTCTTTTTTCTTGGTGGCGAATTAGAAATGTAAGTCAAGGCTCTTGAGGCCGCCTGAGAGTGGCTTTGCCCCCTCCACGATATTTGCCTGGAGGTGGGGTGGGTGTTCCTGGCACTGGGTTGGTGAAGGACTGGGGCCCTCCCAAGCGTGGCAGACCCCTCACCCTCCAACAAAAAATTCTTGGGCCCCAGATGTCACAGGTGCCTAGGCTGAGGCTGGATTGTACGGGTGCTGCAGGAGACAGCGGTGGAGATCTGGGCCGGGAGCTGTGATTGACAGCTTGCTCTCCTGTGCGTCAGACCCTCGCCTGATGAGACCTGGGCTCACAGCGGGCAGCGTGGCCCTATCAGAGCATGTGCTGCGAGTTGGAGAGGCGTAGGCCCGAGAGCAAGGTGGAAGGCATGGATCCCCTTTATTGCAGAGGCTGGGGACCAGCCCTACCTTCTGCTTTCACCCGGCAGCTGACACAAGGGGGCCCCGCTTAGTTCTTCTTTCTGTTCTTCTTGGGGATGCAGGGAGAGAAGATGACATGTGCCAGGCCCAAGGAGCACCCAGCAAATGGGTAACTGGGCTTCTGATGCCCCCCAGGACCCCCACTGCTGCTGCAAGGACCTGCTTCATCAGCACCCACGAGCTCGGCCGCCACAGAAGGCTGCCTTTCTGCTGCTTGGAGATCCGTCTCTCTTGATCCTGTTGTCCCTCTATGGGGTCTCACGGTCCTTCCTGGACACACATGTTGTGTGTTGTCTCTTTCTGTCTCTGTCTATACCAGCTTATGGAATCTCCTTTTGCTGGAGCCAGCTTTGTGGGATCCAGGAGCAACGCTCCATGTGTGTTCGCTGAGGGGCCGTCTGTGGGCAGATCTCCTGTGGATTCCCGCTTGATGAGTTCACATCCCTGCTCCACCAAGACCGAGGATATGGCCAGCAGCAAAAATTTGTTTAAACTTCTCTGAACCCTCATTGTCTCATCTATGAAGTGGGGATCACAGTGGTACCCTCTTTATAACATGGGTATGGAAGTTAAATGAAATCAGAAATGTCGGGAATTTAGCCAGAGTCCTGGATACATGGAGGAAGATACAGAAGACATTGTATTGGGTCCTGTCACACTCTCCATCTTGTTGACAGCATCCTTGGGCTGGGGGGTCTTTTGTCCCCCTCACTTGACAGATGCAGAAAGCAACACCCAGAGAGGTCGCTTGTCTAGGAAGTGAAGAACCGGGACTACAATACCCGAGACTCTGGTTTCTATCTCTTTGAAGGCACACATGCCATATGATCCAGCAGTCCTGCCTCGGGGCATCTGTCCAAAAGAATTGAAATCGGGATCTCAAAGAGAAATCTGCATGCGCATGTTTATTACAGTCTTATTCACAGTAGCCATGATAGAGTAACGAGCTGTGTCCACCAGCAGATGAATGCCTAAAGAAAATGTGGCTCACACAATGGAAAGTATTCGGCCTTGAAAAGAAGATAATCCTGCCATTTGAGACAACACGGATGAACCTGAAGGTCATTACGCTAGGTGAAGTAAGGTGATCACAGAAGGGCAAATCCTGCGTAAATTCACCTATATGAAGTGTCTAGAATTGTCCAGCTTATAGAAGCAGAGAATCCAACAGGAGCTGGCAAGGGCGAGAGGAGAAGGAAATGCTCAATGAGAATGAAATCTCGGTTATGCAAGGTGAGTAAGTTCTAGATCTCTGCCTTGCAATGCAGCACCTAGCGTTGACAGTGTGTATTTGTACACTTCAAAACTTAAGAGGGTAGGTCTCATGTTAAGTGTTGTCACCACAGAGAAACAAAAGCAAAACAAAGCAAAAAAGCCAAAAGGCACAAGGAAACTTAGGGAGGTGTTGGATAGGTCTCTTCCCCTGACTGTGGGGACGGCATCATGGGTGTCTGCAGATGTCCAGACTCCTCAGATTGTGCACATGGACTATTCTTTGTCTATCAGCCATGCCTCAAGAAAGCTGCTGAAAAAAGAGCGACAAGGTGGCTCTCCCTTGGCTTCAAGGGCACTGAGAGTCCTGACTGCTCTCCCTGGCCTCCCTCAGCAGTGAGAGTCTTTCTCCTACTGTCCTGAAAAGCCTATGTTGTCTCTTCTGGGTTAGAACATGGAAGGCAGCTCTTAAATGTACCATGTATTTGGAAGACAGAAGCAGATATAAAATAGTACTAATAAATGTTGTTAATAAAAGTAGTTAGTACTCATTTCTTCTCCAAGTCATTCTTGCAGGTCTACTGTGAGCCAGCCATCGGGCTGCCCTTTCCTGTGCTCTAACTCACCGAATCCTCCCCATGTGTGTGCGTGCACACGTGTGCATGTGTGTGCTTGGGGGCTTCGGTCTTGCCATTCTTCCCATGTTACAGATGAGGAAAGAGAGGCTCAGAGACAGACTTGATCTAGACCATAACGGATGGGCAGGGGAGGGGGGTGCTTTGGAAGCAGGAAAGGAGGGAAGTGGGCTGGGAAAGAGACTTTGAGTTCCTGGCAAATGTCAGAAAATAGAACTTGTTTTTCTTAACACCAGTCTTCTAAAGGTAATTCAACTTTTTGAAAGCCTTGTGTGGTATTTGCTTTTCGTACCCATCCTCTCCCAAAGCCCTGCCTCCGAAGTGTGCCGGACCCTCCTTACTCATGGACAGCGGTTGGAAATCTTACACAAAGCAGCGGCAAGGAGGCCCCACAGTTGTTTGCACAAACCATTTGTCTGATTGGACTCTGCTCTATTTTCTGACCTGTTACGGCATGAAGTATTATCTAGAAACCGTGGCCTGAGCCCCTGTTTTCCTTTGGCCAAAATGCTCCAGTTTTCCCGAAGATACATCATATTCCTGCCCTTAAAATTCATCTTCAATAGTGGAGAAGGCAATGAACACAGAGACTGTAGAATTTCCAACCAAGAGGAGAAATACACAGATAAACAGATAATGCCTCCGTTTATAGCTGCCAGTTGTAAAAAATGGTTAACAGACGGAAGAAACATGGAAACCAGCCTATGAGGCAAGAGGGTGAACTCAGGTTGTCTGACGTTCTCTCGAGGGGAAGCCCAGCCAGGGGAGTAGAGAACTTCCGTGAGAATAGCCTTCCGGCGTATGTGATCACCATTCAAGGAGAAAAGAAATAAAAAGAGCCCTGAAAGGACAGAGCTCCAAGGGGGGAAGAAAAACCAAAACCACTGAAAACACTTCTGTATTTCTTCAAACAACGAGTATTTACTGAGTGCCCACTTTGTGCCAGCTGGGACTATAACACTGAACAAAAGAGACAAAGTCTGTACTCTTCCTGGGTTTGTGTTTGGGTGGGAAGATGAGGGAACAGAAGGCTAGAAATTAAGGCATGCTATTTCAAGGGTGACTAGAGCTAAGAAGACCAACTAGCAGCCCAGAGGTATGTGTCCGATGCCAGCCAGGTGCAGCTGAGGCACGAGGCTGGCTTGAACTTTGACCTGACGCTAGTTCATGTTATCCCCAGTCCCTGCCGTCTCTGATGTCCAGAACGGGCCTCCTTTGGCCATCTCACCGTCATGCATCCTTTCTACACCAGACCTGCCCAGTGTAGAACACAAGCCTTTTCTCTCCACCTCCCAAAACAGATACACACACAAAAAACCAACTACACAAAGGAGAAAATAAAATGAAAGTATCCGTCACGAACACGTTTATGTCTGTCAGACTTTGCTGATGACTCAGGGTCACAGTGGAGACCCCTTGACAGCAGCAGGTGGCCGACAGTCCCAAACTGGACATCAGCCCCGAGTCCTGCAGGTACACACACCCCCCCCCCCCACCATGGGCCTCCTGCCTCATAGATCAAGAAGCATCTCTCCTCCCCGCTCCCACCAAACAGCCATCATACGCACACCTTGCATTTGGTTTCCGTCTAGTTTTCCTTTGTTTGAAGTCATGTCTCTTCTGGAGCTCTCTCCAGAGAGTCAGCCTCGTTCCCATTTTGTGGACAGCAAATTTGCCCTCTCTCCTCTCACTGCACCTGCACACACCTGCCAAGTCCGTGAGATGTTCATCAGACCTGCGGATTCCTGAGCAGGTTCTGCCCTTTCCCTCGGGCGGACGATAAACTCTCCTTCATGTATCTTTTCTTCCACACTCTGAGAGGAGGAGGAGAAGAGAACGGAGGGGCTTATAGTAACTTCGACAAAAAATGAATTCCGTTCCTTCATCGACAATATCACCGCCATCATGCTGGGCTCTGGCTGTACGGAGCTCGTCCGCCTCACTCTCGCTGCTCTGGGGGTGCAGGCGGGAGAGAAGGAAGCCTCAGACGTGGTGCTAGGAATTTGCAGTAGTCAGAACACTGTATTGGCCACCTAGGAATTTGGTGGGAGGGTCGCTCTTGTGCTAAGTGTTCTTGCAACAGTAAAAATAAACAAATGAGTATGTGAAATAATCTGCCTTCTCTCTGGGCCGGTGTGTAAAGGAGCGTCCGCAGTTGTTGCTAAGGGCAACCCTCTTTATCTCGGCGTAAATTTAAGATAGGGTCTGCACTCCAGGAGGAGGAAAAGGAGTCCCTCATCGTACTCTGGGAAGCATGGGAGAAACACGTAATCGTGCATGTTCTGAACCACCTGGGATATGGAGCCCTAACAGCCGGGTGTGACAAAGGGTGGATGTCATTTGCCCTTGATCACAAATCACGTGGCCACACACGGCCCAGGAGTCAGTCTGAGATGGAAACGCTCCCCAAGTTTGCAGTCAATCCATGTTTGTTGTTAAAATAATGGAAAGAGCCATTACATGGAGAAAAAGAAGTGTAAAAAGTGACCTGTGGTGTGACCATTATGGGAAAGGAGAGAAGCCCTTGGGGTACGTCCTTCTGTTCCTTAGGCACTTCCTCTGGCCTCGAAACACTTGTGCATTCTGTTGCCTGCTCCTGGAGCATCATTCCTCTGGGTCTTTGGTTACCTGCTTCTTTTCCTCATTCGGGTTGTGCTCAAATGACACTTCATCAGAAAATCCACCTCCGGCCAACTTTATTTAAAGAAGCAACCTGCCTCCCCGGCCCCACAGGGACTCTAATCCATTATTTGGTTTCCCTACTGCATTATACATGTCAGTGTCTGAAATTACCTTCCTCATTTGTCCATTATCCAGTGACTTATTCATGCGGTAACGATTTCTGAAGGCTTCTTATGTGCCAAGCCCTATTCTAGGTTCTGGAGACACAGCAGGGAACAGAACAGACCAAATCCCTGCCTTCCTGGAACAGACATTCTAATGGGAGGTGACAGACAGCCAGTGAAGTGACCGTGTTCTGTGGGATACAGAGAGAACAGGAAGTGCACGAGGGAAACGGAAGCCACGAGGGGATTAGAGAATACTGGTGTGAGATGGTTGCAGCTTTCAACTGGAGGTCAGGGAAGGTCTCACTGAAAAGGTGGTTTGGGATTTAGGAATAGCATTCTGGGCAGAGAGAAAAGCAAGTGCAAAGGCCCGGAGGCAGGAGTATGTGTCAGGAGATTGATAGAAAATCCAGAAGCCAGAGTGCCTGGAGCACAGTGAGCAAGAGGAGGTTGTGTCAGATAAACAGGGAAGAAGAGGGTGAGCGCAGAAGACGTAGGGCCTTGTAAGGAAGGCGACGGAGATTCTGACTTCCATTCCGAGTGCAGTGGGGTCAGTTGGAGCATTTGAACAGGGGTGTGACATAATCTGGTTTATTCTAGAAGGTGCATTCTGGCTGCTGTGTTGAGAATGGGCTGCAGGAAGGCAAGGGCTAAAGACTGTTTAGGAGGCTCTGGCCTCTGCCCAGGCAAAAGAGGGTGGAGGCAGGGCATGTTGGCGGTACCTGTGCGTACGCGCGCGCACACACACACACACACGTGCGCACATGCACACACGCTTTTGCAATAGAACGAACTTACATTCATGTAATCTGTTCTCTTGCTGGGCCCCTTACTTTATATGCCATCCACATTTTTCCATATCAATAAATATGAAGTTAGATCAAATTTTAATGTGTTCGTATTATTCCCTTGCATGGATGTACCATAATTTATCTAGCTGGTCTGGAATGAAACACCTCAGTGGTTCCGCATTTTTTACTGTGGTAAACAACCCCGCAGTGAGGGTTCTCGAACATACATCTCTGAGAACTCACTTATCCAAGTATTTCTTGGAGTTGGAGTCCTAGAAATAGAGTCGTTGGGTCAAAGTCTATAAATGACTGAAGGCTTTGGATCCATGTTGCCGAATTGCCTGGAAGGAAAGGTATACCAGGCAGAGAACCTTCCCACTGTGCCTGCCTCCCCACCTGCCCCGATCCAATTTTAGTATTACCACCATTTTTATTCTTTGCTAATCTGATAGATTAAAATATGGTTTTTTGAGGGGCATGTGGATGGCTCAGTCAGCTAAGCATCTGCCTTTGGCTCAGGTCATGATACTGGGGACCTGGGGTTGAGCCCTGCCTGTTGGGGAATTTGCTTCTCCCTTTCCCCCTCAGCCCTGCTCATGCTCTCTCTCTCTTTCAAATAAATAAAATTCTTAAAAAATGGTATTTTTTGTTGTTATTTACTGCCATTTCATGGCTTTGCCCCTATTTGGGCTAGTGGCCATTTTTTAAAATTAATTTTTAAGAGCGTTTTGTTTATCAAAGACATATTGTCCAAAAGTGTTGCAGATTTTTAAGGATTTTTTTCATATGATCTTTTATTATTTACAAATTATGAAATTGTGTATACTTGTAAAGTACAGACACCTTATAAAAGATATAAAGAATAAGATAAAGCAAACTTCTGTGTACCCATCACCCAGGGTAGGGAATGGAGCATTTCCAGTACTTCCTTTGCGTGCCTCTTCCTTCCCCAGCCCAACTAATCACTCTCCTGAATTTGACGGTGATGATGCCCTGGCTGTTCTTTCTAGTTTTAGCTAATGCATGTGACTCCCTAAACAACGTGGTTTTATTTTTGCAAGGTTTTGTGCTTGATGTAGATAAAATCGTATGGTGTGTATCGTTGTGATCTGCTATTTTCAGGCAATGTGATGTGTGTGTTTCCTCCATATGGAAGCCAAGCCGTGGTTCACCTACTCTCCTAGTGTGAGAAGAATCAGTCCTACCTTTGACTTATACGTTCTCTTGCTGCTGTACACGGGGTGGGGGTGGGGGGGCTCTTCCTATTGCTGTGACTATTGTTGTCATTCCCAGTGTGACTGTGCAAACATTCCTCTAGAAGTGGGATTTCTGAGTCCCAAGGAATGCATATCTTAAAATTTACTAGCTCATGCTGAATTATTTTCCAAAGTGGTTTTTACCAATTTATATTTTGGGAAGCAGTATATGAGACTTCTCATTTGTCCACATCCTTGCCAAGATAGACTAATAAGAATATTTTTTCCCTAATCTAGTCTACATGAAATGGAAACAGACGAGGAATATTTTTGTTTAAAAAAAAAAAGACAAACTTTTAGAAGAGGTAGCTAGATAAGGAAAAAAAATTGTGTGTTTTAAAAAATATTTGTTAGTTTGTTTTAGTGTTCCCAGAATACTAAAAAGGCAGGTAACACTTTCCTTTCATTAAGCTGGAAATGTTCAGAACTTTCGTTAGAAGTGGAGGTAATTGTAAGGCCAGGAAAACAAGCCATCGAGGACACAATCTGCCGAAAGAGATGGTTACACTGTTAAAAGGCTGAATACTCCCCTCTTCGGAGCTGTGGATAAGATCAGTGTGAGAATGGGCTACCAGAAACGTAAAGGAAATCCCCAAACTAATTTCTTCTGGACCTCGGTTTAAAAACATTCAATTTGCTTCGGCACAAAGAGGGAATGGGTGGATCAATAGGTAAGAGAATGTGTTCGCTGGTGTTCTGGGAAGTGCTTGCTGATCAATACCTAAGAAATGGAGCCATGTGAGTCCTGGGCGCCATCTTGATTTGGTTTAGGTTCTTTGTATGTAGATTTCTTTGTAATACAGTTTTACTTTGCACGTGTGACAGGTTCATGGAAAAGTGAAATTGTACAGAATGTTCTAAAGCATTTCAGAACAACTGCTCACCTTTCTGGGGTTTTTTTGTTTGTTTGTTTGTTTGTTTTTTCTTGGCAACAATCCTTCCGTATATCGGTATACCAAACATCTGGCCCACGTGTGTGGGGAACCAGCCGTGCTTGTAACACACATTTCAGCTGGGAAGTGCAGAGCCTGCTGGCAAAATGCATAAGCTAATTAGGCATGAACTCCAACGCAATCACTTCTTGTTTCTGCAAATGTAAAATGCCACTCTCAATCTATTGTGTTTTCTTCCCAGGTCGAAAAACATCACAAATTAGCGAGGTTCGAACGCCCATGACTTCCCTGGCAGAGGTTGACTGCACAGATGCTTCTGGGTTCACGGCTGCCACATGCAACCCTTTCTGAGTGTCCTTGGGGTTTTATGTTTGGAACAACGTGGTGGTGTAGAGAGAGTAACATGGGGATTGTAGACAGGACACATGGGTTCTAGGCTCTTATAAATGAGTTGGGTGACTTTGAGCAACGCACTTGTCTTTCTGGGCTGGTGCTTTCTTGTCTATAAATTGAAGGAATGCGACATTTCCAGTAAATGTGTATTTTTTAGCACTTCCTGTGTGCCAGGAGCCAAAGAATAATGATGATGGTGGTGATGATGATGATGATGTTAAGTAAATAAATAATAGAAAGCATGGTCTGTGCTCATTAGGATGCCCATGATTTGGAGACAAGCGACAAAGACAAGTGAGACCATTACAACACGGCATGATGACTGGAGGCTATGAATGCAGAAAAATGAGCCCTAGTCCAGTTCAGAAGAAACCAGGGAACACTTCTTCAGGGGTTAACATGTTATAGAGCCTGGGAGGATAAAGAAAAACTCAACTGGGAGGACTGGGATTGGGGGAGAATATTATCTGACGGAAGCACCTGCAAAGGCTGGCTTTGTAAGGAAAACAAGGCCACATGCATGGTACTCTGAAAACATGGCTCCCAATTCTTTGACGTGAACCTGAGAAGGTGTGTAAGCGTGGTGGAAATGGTGCTCTGTGAAGCTAGGTTGTGATCATTCTATCTTGTTCCCTGGGACATTTGGTTTTGGAGCCTTGAGCTGACTTGTAAGAAACCCAGCTATTCCAGGGCCTTCACACCATGAAGAAGCCCCAGTTGGCCATATGGAGAGGCCATGGGTAGGCTTTCTGTTTGGAAGTCTCAGCTGAGCCCAGCTTTTGTGTCCTCCCGGCCTGCGCACCAGATGTGTACGAGCAAAGAAAGCTCTACAGAACTCTAACCTCAAATGAGTCACATCTTGCCTGTGGGATCCTCCGACCTCAAGAAGCACAGACAAGCCACCCACCGTGCTCTCTCGGAGCTCCTGCCCCACAGTATCCGTGAGCCTCCAACAGTCATTGCTTTACGCCATTACATTTCAGGATGGTAAGAAGCACAGGAATAGGACCTCTCAGCTCTAAAATTTAGTTATCCTGTAAAACCCAAATATATCCTCCTATTCTTCAGAAAGAAAGCTCTGAATATGGGAACTTTTGGTCTGAGGAGACATGGTTGCAACAACATCGAGAAAGATGCTGAATTTTCCAGAGAAAGTGTAGTAAACAAGCCTAAATGGGTTTAATCACTGGAATAATTTATGGATTCACACAACTGGGAAGGTCAGGGTGTGACTGCAGCACATCAGGACCCTGGACATCAGGCGATGACCGGACTTTGATTCTCTCTGATTCTACATTCTGCTTTGTTCTATGCTGTCTTCATGTCCAGGCAGACACTCCCCAGGTAGGGGTGGGATGGCCATGACAGAACCCTCAGAAAGAGACCATCTCTTCCCCAGGCTTTTTGGCACATCTCCCAGGGTTGACCGAAGTTCACTGGACTTGACTGGATCCCAGCCAAGATCATATACCTTCCTTTCACCCATGACTATGGCCACGGGAAAGTGGCACCCTGATTGGCCAGGCCTGGGCCCCATTTCCACTTTTTGAGCCATAAGATGTTTACGAATTCCTAATAGTGGAAGAAATAAGGTTGTGAACTTCTTGTATCCTCAGAAGAAGAAATAGATGCTCACTAAGTAAAGAAAACAGATAACGCCTTGGGCAGAACTTTCGTGTTCCCATTTGGCCTGACTCAGTACTGGCTCAGGCAGGCTTCACAGAATGATCTCTTCTACAGGTTTTGTTAACACCAGAGCAACAAAGCAGTTAGGCCACCTGTACAGGTATGGAAAAATAATTCCTAGATTTCCAGAGCATCGGGGATTCCCCACACCCATTCCTTTTGTCATTTTCTTTTTTGTTCCTGTCAATTAATAAACATTCCTGAATTTTAATGATGGGTTCTCTTAGGCATGCTTTCATTCAGCACTAAAAATTGAAATACCACATCCAAATCTCCTTCCAGATAATAGTCTGTTATGAAAAAGAAAATACTTAGTTTCATGGGTCTCTTCTAATCATGATGTTTTCCTCAAATACTGCAGTCTAAAGGCCCAAGCTCTCTCTCCATGTGCTTTTCCCCCACATGTTTTTTTTTTTTTGCTTCAGCCTCTTCACATTGGAGCTTATCTCAGCCTCAGGATACTAGAACACGTGTGCACAAATCTAGGACTTTTCCTTGGGGCCAATCAATAGAGTGGAACGAAAAGAGACCCAGTATCAGCAAGACATTCAAAAGCTACCTTATGCATTATGGATAAAAAGTGGAGAAGAAACACAGAGATCTAAGGAGAGAACAAGACAGCTCACATCACGGAAACCATAGTATGAGAGTCAAAGAAAAAAAAGAGCATGTCTTCCCTCCTAGCAAGTTCCATGCCCCACCATGAACTTCACTAGCAAGAAAGAAACCTCCTGTCCATGGACTTAAATCTCATATGCGTGAGCTATGCTTATGCGACTCGTCGGCATGTAATTCTGGGAGCTTCCTCACTGCAGGGATCCTAGGATTCCAGCAGTAGAAGTGGTCACACTGACATTACCGTCGGAATGGGCCGCCTGTTGATCTGTTATAGTCCCCATCGTTTCTGTCTCATGAGGCCGACGCTCTGGTTGTCTTTTAAGATAGTAAGTCTGGTTGAGCTAAAGGCACCTCCCTCTTAGAAAGCTCTCCAGTGCTCTCTTTCCCCGGGGTCACTGTGTTCTTCCCATCACCTCCAGGCAGGCGGTGTACCTTCTCTCGTTGGGTGGTCTCTTCTCTGTCATGTTGGATCTTCCCTCACTCAGGTAGAAGAGGGAGAGCGTCCGAGTGGCCGTCTGATTGGCTCAGACTCCATATTGCACATTCTGGGAGAGAGGGAAGAGAGCCTGCTCCCCCTTTCTAGGTTTTTCTTCAGCTGCATCGGGGAAGACTCGGAAGCCCAAGCTGATCTCGGGGTGATGCGGGGACATGCGGGCATGGCCTGAAATGATCTCCAGGGCTGTCATGAAGTTTCTCCAACTGCTGGACAGTGTCCAGGATAGAAGGACGGCCCAGCCTGGGCAGAGGAGCCCTGGCCCCAGCAGTGGGAGGGAGTAAAGCGGCCTCTTCCTCGTGTTTATATTGTATATTTGGGCCTGTAGTGTCCACTGAGATTTCATCTGAACATGTGTTTTTCTAGCTAGGAACTATTTTCTGAGGCGCCAGATGTTCCTAACGGGTGTCTGCTCCATCTGGTTTCCATTCAGTCACAGGGATGGACATGATACCCTTCATTTTAGTTTCAGATCTGTTACTTCAATAGTAACAAGCTGATGGCTAAATCTGGAGTTCCTACTACCGGCATGCTTTGTCTACAACCGAAGCTCATCACCATGGCTTTAACGATAGGCCAGACTGTTAGTGATGGGGAATTTTTCCTGGATCTTTTTTCCAGAAAAACAAACAAGGAACCTCAACGTAGACCATGGGGCTCTTAATTACACTGACCTCCTTTCTGTTTCTCCAATATGCCAAAGCCTGGCCTACCCCAGGGCCTTTGCTCACACTGTTCCCTCTACCTGGACCACTCCTTTCCTAGTTACTTGAAGGACTCATGCTCATCCTTCAGACATCAGCTGGAGGGTCGCCCACTCTGGTCTCTGTCGGTAGAAGCCTCAGCCCATCCTACTGCCCCTTCTCACATCCCCCATTTGCTTTCTTCATCACGCACAGTGAGTGTCCCTATCTCATGCGTTTGCTTACTCTGTGTCTGCTCATTCCAGAGCTGCTGTGGGAAAGTCGGGTCTGTGAGAGCGGGTGTGTTCCCTCTCCGGTTCCCCACTGTGTCTGGCCCCGTGCCTGGCTCAGTGCTCAGTGCAGAGTGTGTGCTCAGTATATCTGCATGCAGTGCCTGAACACCTGAGCAGACGGCCAAGGCAAGGTCCCGGGAGCAGTGCGTCTGGACAGTGGTGCCGGTTCGCAAGTCTCCTGGTGTGGTGAAGGGCCATGTGAGCTACTGGCTGGTCTTCACGGGTTTGGTTAAGGCCGTTTTTGTGCAAACTAGGATCTGTGAGCACAGGGGACGATGGGTCTCTCCCCATCTCTTTATGCCCCTCTCTGATCAAAACTGACTTCTAGCCAAGTAGGGAAGGGGCAGACGTTCATTCAGTACCCTCCCTGTGCCCAGTCCTGCGCCGGTGGGCACCCTGTTCACCCTCGCAGCCGCCCGGTGTGGGGACAGTCCCTCTCCCCACTTTCCGGGTGATGGCACAGACGCTCGCAGAAGCCAGGTGTCTTGGCAGGGAGGTATCTGTGGCAGCATTTGGCTCAGGATTGGCACCCCCTTCCACCTGTTGCATAAGCCCATGCCCCCCCCCATCACGACACCGCGTCTTTCCATAGCGCCCAAGGCTTCCCTCCTGAAATTTGTGAAGCTTGTAAACTTTGTCATCTGTACCCCACCTGTTTTCACTGCTGCACTTTCTCGTCCCCTTTGTTTGTAACCAGAGCTTTCATTATTCTCTAGCTGGGCGGTCTCGGGCAGGTTACTTAACCTCTCTGAGCTAGTAATGGTACCAATTGCAAATGGCTATTGCGAGGATTAAAATACTTAGACAGGGGTGCCTGAGTGGCTCAGTCAGTTAAGCGTCTACCTTCAGGTTAGGTCATGACCTTAGGGTCCTGGTTTCGAGCCCCACATCAGGCTCCCTGCTCACTGGGAAGACTGCTGCTCCCCTTGCTTGTGCTCTCTCTCAAATAAATAAATCTTTAAATCTTGAAAAAAAAAACACTTAGATAAATCCTTGGTGGATGTTAGCCACAATAATAATTATTATTAGAATAAGTAGTGTTAATTGCTTCAACAAGTTGACCCTCAAAATCTCAAGGGCTTAACAGTAGACATTTCTTTCTCGCGCATCCTGCAATCCAGGGTAGGTCCTGGAAGGGAGGGCTCGGTTCCTCGCGTCCGCCTGGGCTCGGGGCTCCCGGCTCCTTCCGTTGCAGGCCCCGTCACTCCTCCACCGCAGAACTGTGTGCGCCAGCCACTGGCAGGTGGGCGGAGGGAGTGGAGCATCGGGAAGACATTTCCCAGGCTCTCTGGCTGCCCGAAAAGAAGAGGTCTGTGGTGTTGGTGAGCACTAGGGATTTCTGCTACACGATGGCGATCGTAATAGTCCCTAAGCTCCTTACCCCATGTTGGTAACCCACCTGGGTGGGTCTTCCTGGAAAGGGACCCCGTCCCTCCCACGTTCCTGACTTAACTGTGGATATTTACCTTGCCTGGGTCGTATTTCTTCAAAATTACAGTCACAGGCAAGGGGACCCCACATCAGAAAACAGTTTTTTGTTGGTTTTTTTTTTAAGCCATTTGGTCTGAGTGAGTGACTAGTAACGGGTTAATGTTAGCTGTCCATAGCACTGTTTGCATTTTTTGTTTTTTTTTTATTTTATTTTTTCAATGTTCCAAGATTCATTATTTATGCACCACACCCAGTGCTCCATGTAATACATGCCCTCCTTAATACCCACCACCAGGCTCACCCAACCCCCGATCCCCTGCCCTCCAAAACCCTCAGTTTGTCTCTCAGAGTCCACAGTCTCTCGTGCTTCATCTCCCACTCTGATTTCCCCCAACTCACTTCCCCTCTCCATCTCCCAGTGTCCTCCGTGTTATTCCTTATGCTCCACAAGTAAGTGAAAGCTGGGTATTTACCCCAAAGATACAGATGTAGTGAAAAGAAGAGCCATCTATATCCCAGTGTTCACAGCAGCAATGGCCACAGTCGCCAAACTGTGGAAAGAGCCAAGATGCCCTTCAATAGACGAATGGATAAGGAAGATGTGGTCCATATATACAGTGGAGTCTTATGCCTCCATCGGAAAGGATGAACAACTTTTGTATCAACATGGACGGGACTGGAGGAGATTATGCTGGGTGAAATAAGTCAAGCAGAGAGAGTCAATTATCATATGGTTTCACTGTTTGCATTTCGAAATAAGACAAACAAAGGAAAGGAGGAACCAAGTCAGGTTGGGGAGGGATTCGGGCTGGGGGCAAGTGGTGACCTTGTCCTTGTAGGTAAAGTCCCAGTGAAGGCCTCCGTGGAAGTTTTTTCTTTCTCGTCTCCCTTCCAGCTGGAACAGTCTCTTCCTGTTGGGGAGGCCTCCCCCTGCTGCTCTGTCCCAGGGCTTTCTCCTGCCCACACAGCGGCCTCTCTCCTTCCCCGCCTCCGGACTGCTTGGGGGGAGCTCCCCAGCATACAAAGGAGGATTCAGACTTCCTTATCAGTGTGCTTTCTCTCATTTCCCGGAGTCCTCCCTGACCAGACAATGGTGCTGCAGATGTGTGAGTTCCTACAGCCCTTATCAATCACCAAACACTCAACAAATATTTAATGAGCGGTTTCTATGAGCAAGGGAGTCTTGACCGTTCTGTAAGGGGAACGGGGTGGGGGTGGGGGGTGGGGGGGGGCGGGGGTGGAGAAGCACGTATTTTTGGTTTAGGCTGTTTGGTGTTGGGAGTTTATTAAATGTCTTAACTGGAAAGTCATCCAGGAAAAAATTCTCTACCTAAAAGACACAAAATCTCTTCTCCTATCTGATCTGCCTTTATGCATTTTTTTGAAGCCTCTGGCTTTCTAATTAGGGGGAACGAAGAGGAAGTTTTATTCCTGTGCCCGTTATAGCACGTGACCATGTTTCAATTATATTTTTCTTTTGGCTGGATAAGGGTAATGAAGAGATCTTTATCAAATAATTTGATAGACTTTGTTATATCCAGCAACTTGTCCTAATAAGATGTGCTCAGAGTCTCAGCTGTGTTTGAAGTTTGCAGCCACATCTGCAGAAAGTCAGGGAGGCTCCTGGGGATTAACCCCTGTGTTTATGATCTGCATCTCCATGTCCTTCTCCACAGGGTTGTGCAGAAGTCAAGTTGCATAAAACCTTCCTTTTGTTGGCAACTCAAGCCAAAGGCCCCAATTGGTCTATTTGGTGAACGAGCAGGAACAGCCTCAAGCAGCGGGGGGGAGGTTCAGAAATCAGGGAACAACGTCAAAGAAATTTGTGAATGGCCAAAATGTAGTTCCTTCAGTCGTCCACACAGTGTGATGTCCTCCCCCCCCCCCCCCAGAAATGAAATGGATCACTCTCTTAGGACTAAGCACTGAGGGAAGTAGTAGGGAACTCGTTTCACAAAGCTTTATGTCTTGTTTTTATATCGGTACCTGCATATAGTCAAAAGGAGTCAGCCTAGCGAGATGGAGACTCAGAATTTGGGATCAGTGAAGGGATGGTGTATTCAGGTCCGCCATCTTGTGCTGGGCTTGTTCACGTCCAGTGGGGCATCCGGTGGAACGTCTGGTGGAATGATGGGCAGGCTGACTTGCTCCAGTCAGAATGGTCCGTCCATCTGTGTCCTGTTTATGCCATCGAAGTCACCCAGGCAAACGATGTGCAGTTTGACTTCTACACCAGTTGTTTTTTGAGTCCTTACCGTGTGCCCCATGGGGCCCATGAGGCTAAACCCTTTACAAGTAGGATACCATTTTATCTTCCCAAGAACCCAGCAGATTAGATAGTTTTGTAGATGAGAATGTTGAATCACTGCAAAGTTCAACCATTTGCTTAAATAAACAGTGAACAAATTAACTGGACCCAAGGTCTGATGGCCTCCAAAGTGTTGCCAGTCTGAGGTGCTGCCTTGTGCGTCGTGACCCATAACCTCACTCGGGAAGAGAAATAATTAGAATCAGGGGAGCCTAGAAAGGAAGCTTGATTTTTCTTTTCTTGTGTAAATTAGAGTCTCTCTGTGCCAGCCTCTCTCATTCCTCGGTGTCTGCACTCGGTGAGTCGAAATAAAATGCTTATTACTCCTTAGATTCAGGTCTCAGACTTTCTCTTTCCCTAATATCAAAACTTCTTACCTAGTTCTCTTCAGCCTCCCTCTCTGCCTGCCCTTTGGGAAGGATGAGGCCTCCAACTCTGTATCTACTAGCTGGTCAAGTAGATGAGACTTTTGCCCCACAGCTCACTCTGGTGTCCCTTGTACCCCCACAAGGGCGCCAAATAGCTTTGGCCACGTTAGTATTTATATACACATGGATATCAGAAAGGAGATACTCCATCTCACCTACCTTCCCACCTTCTGCGTGATGAAGTAATGGTCTATTTTCTGAAGTTAAAAAAAAAAAAGGAAGGAAAGGAGGAATGAAGGGAGGGAGGGAGAAAGGAGGGGAGAAGAAGAGAAGGGAGGAAGGGAGGGGAACAGGAGAGCCCCATGTTGCCCACCTGCTCCCTGAAATATTCGTTCAGGTCACGCTAGAACAAAATGGCGGAGGAAGCTGCATCATTGGCTTTCGATTTTGGTCTTCTTGGAGTAGATCCCTTCTTAGCCATGGGGTAACTCATTCAACTTTCCTGAGTCTTGGCTTTGTCTTCCATAAAGTGACAAGAATAATGGCATGCACCTCTGTGCACTGTTGGGAGAATCCAATGGGATAGCAGATTCAATGGACATGGTGCCAAATGGGTACTCCCCAAATTTAAGTTTCTTTCCTCGGCAAGGGCTTTGAGTCCTTCCTCCTTGCAAGGTCTTCATTGAACTGCAAGACCTAAATGGCACAAACATGCCTTCTGTTTCTTTAGTGACTCTTCCTCTCCCCACCCACTGCCCTGAATGGTATAATTGGAGTCCTTGGTACATTCCGCCAACATGATAAATCAGCGTATTTGACCAAATTTTTTGTTCAGCGACCATGTCAATGCTTAATGGCTCTTTTGATCAGAAAATTTATCCGTATCTCTTTGGGCTCTTCTGCTATAACTTATTCTTGTTTTTGCTTATTCAGCCCTGAATGTAGTATATTATCTTTATTTTTTCAAGGCAACATTGATAAGAAGGGAGAAAAAAATTGGCCATTTTATGGGAAGTCTAGATGTGTCTATGAAGGGTCAGATATTAAGAAGATGAAAATAGAAGAGAGGAAAGAGAAACTGAGAGCTTCACTGCAGTGTCCCACCGTGAGCCAGGCACAGTCCCCAAATGATGCTTTGAGGAGAGTTTCAAGATTATTATTATTACTATTTTTTTTTTTTTTTTTTGCTTTTTTAAAGACAGAGGTCATCTGTCCTTCTGGGAGAGAGATCTCTTTTGCCATTTGTTTAATCGAGAATCTCTGCCAGCAAGAGCCAAATGCATTGGCTGGTTGAGTTGCTGTGATTCAGCATTTTAATTCATTTCTCAAGTGTTTGATTTCCTGGCAGCTGGCGGGCGTGTTGTCAGAGCAGGCCGGGTCTGAGGCCTGGCTCCGCCGAGTCCTGGCTGTGAAGCCTCGTGGGATCTGCTTTCATTTTTAGCGTCTCACATGGAACATGCAGGAATGTGTGAGGATTAAGTGACTTGATAGAAGGAAGAGAATCTGACATTTGCATCTTCATGGTCAATGTTCAACACGTGCCTTTTGCATCAGAGCTTAGATTCTGATAACAAGTCAGAGTAGCTTCACTTTGGGGGAAGGGGAGAGGTCGTAATGAGGTTGATGAAAAGTGGGGAGACCCCAAGGGTCTCTGGGGTTACTGACATATCAGATGAACCACAGGACAGGGGAATGGCAGGCATGCCTTCAGCTCAGAGCTGAAGTCACAAAAACAAGTGGTCTCTGCCCGGAGGGTCACGGGAGTGCTTGCCGGCTCCAGGAGGGACAGTTTGTTCCAGATGTACACAGCTGCGAGCCTCTGAGGGCCAGGGGCCCAGGCTTTCTGTATTGTGCTCTTGCCTTTCCTGACTGGAGCTGGTGTCATCCAGCACAGGCTCTCACTGTGCAGGGCTGGGACAGCGGCCACTGCACGGAGGAAGGCGCGTGGTGTCCCCAGGCGCCCCGGGCATCGGCACCAAGACCTCCTTTTTAACCGTCCAGCCCTCTGTGGGATGCTCTCCCTTTCAGCCTTAGGAACATTCCAGCTCCTCTCCCTGAGTGTCCTGGCAAGACCTCCATCCATCACGTTGGCCTGGCACTGGTTCCAGAACTATCTGGGAGAAGCACATTAATTGTATTAGACTAGGGTTTATCAGCCTTCCCTAAGGAGATCTTAGAAACTCCAGACACATGACAGACATTGGTCCCTTTAATGCTCCCTCCTCTCAGATTAAGAAACTGCAGAGGTGTGAAAGAAATCTTTACTACAAAGCTCGACAGTGACTTCCAGGCCTCAAGAAGGCTTTGGAAGAACTAGAAGGTCCTCTCTGAGCTCTGGAAATTCTCAGTGACTTAATCCCTCTCTTTGTAACAGGGACTTTGGGTGACGTTGAACCTTTTGCCTGGATCTGGGAAATACAAGAGCTGAGGAGTTGTTCCCTCTCCTCTTGAACACATAAGTGTGCTTTTACCAAACTGTGAGACTTTACAGAGGCACAAAGCAAGTGGACTTTTCTTTTGAAAACGGAATGATACTGCCGACTCTTTTTTATTTCTTTCTGTGCTCTGAGTCAGCTGCTACCACTGTTTCTGATTTCTGCACTGAAGTAAGCCTGTCCTGTGTCTTGAAAAACATTTCAGGACACCATCTCCTTTCTTTGCTTTCTCCATTTCTTTATTCATTCAACAAATGTATATGAAGGTCCCGTGATATAGCAGGCACTTTCAGACACTGAGGATACAGCAGTGAGCAAAGAAAACAAATACCCCTGCTCTTGGGGAGCTGATGTTCTAGTGTTGGACGCAGACCATTAATAAGAGAAACAAGTGGACATGCACAGCATGGCAGGTGGGGTAAGTGTACAGAGATCATGACGAATTATAAGGGAGAGAGGGCGGTCTGGCCACCTGTGAGAAGTTTGAGGAGGTGAGAGAAGTTTGAGGAGGCGCGTGCTCCATCCATGGAGGCTTGCAGGCAGCCAGAACAGCAAGTGCAAAGGCCCTGAGGCAGGAGCATTCCGATCTGTGTAAGTATCAGCCGGAGAGCCAATTTGGCTGGAGCAGAGGAAGCCATGGGAGCAAAGGAGAGAGAGCAGAGCAGTTGTGAGGAGACAGGTCATGTGGGTCTGTGACTAGGGAAGTGGACTGACTTCATGTGACATGGGTGCCAGGGGAGAGTTTTGAGCAAATATGATGTGACTTGTGAAAACGCTCCCTCTGGCTGTTGTTTCGAGAATAGGCTATAGAATAGTTAAGGGAGGCAGAAGAACTGTCTGGAAGCTCCTGCAATATGGGGGGGGGGGGGCGGCGGGAGTGAGAGAAGTTGGTGCTGGAACCAGAGGGGCAGCCATGGAGGTGGTGAGAAGTAGCGGAACACCAGAATGAGATTATGGAGGCAAAAGGGACAGGGCTTTGAGGGATGAGGGAGGGGTACAGAATCATGTCCAAGTTTCCAGCTGGATGGAGGTGTCATTTACCACCACCCCTTGCCCCCTGAAGAGGGCTTGACCCTAGCTCTGATCTTTGCAGCTGGTGGGTAGGGGGCTGCTTGTCTGCTTGCTCACAGGGTATCTTATCCAGTGTCCACAACTGGCCAGGCACTGTTGGTGCACGCTGCAGACAGTGACTGCCGTAACCCCTATCACACGGTGATTGGCCCATTTTACAGATGAGGACGCTAAGGCTGAAAGAGATTAATTACTGGTTTTGGGTCCCATGGCTGGTAAACGAGGCACTGGGATTCCAAGCCTGGGGGACCCCCAGCAGGCACATGCCTGCCTAGCCAGCGACACTGCCTCTGGGTTGGCCTGACGTGATATCCAGCACCGCGTGCTCCCTGCATGGGAACACAGTGTGTCGTGTGCTGGGACATGTGTTCTATTATTTGACGGCGAAGACACACCCTGGGGAGGAGGAGAGTGGGACATAACTGATTTAAGACACCATGGAACTTAGCTGAGACCAGTCACTGGATGAGTTCTAAAGCTGTCTGTCCATGCGGGCAGTTTTTAACAAAATCACCATAGACCGGTGGCTTGGACACAAACATTGATCTCTAAAGTTCTGGAGGCTGGGAAGCTCACGATCAACACACGGGCAGATTCGATATCTGGCAAAGGCGCAGTTCCTAAGTTCGTAGATGACTGCTTCTCGCTGCATCATCACAGGCTGAGAAGGAGCAAGGGAGCTCTCTGGGGTCTCTTACAATGATAAGGCCACAGATCCATGACCTCAGCGCCTCCCAAAGGCCCTACCTCCTGAGGCCTTTGTGTTGGGAATTAGGTTTCAACATATGGATGTTGGGGACACACAGATACTCGGTCTGTAGGGGTTTCAGGAGGTAGAGTGGAGCCTTGCACTGCCTGGTCTCCGATCCTGGGTCTGCAGCCTACGCTTGCGTCACCTCAGATGAGGGACCTTGCTGTCCCAGGACTCATATCCCACAGTTGTAAGGTGGAGGTAGGGGTTGAATCGTGTCCCCCTCACATTGATATCTTGAAGCTCCAAACCCCAGGACCTCAGAATGTGATCTTATTTGGAAATAGTGTTGTTGCAGATGTAATTAAAGTTGATACAGGGGCGTCCCAGAGCCGGGTGAGGTCCCAATCTGGTATAATAACTGGTGTCCTTAGGACAAGGGGAAGTTGGACATAGGTGCCTACACAGAACACCAGGGAAGATGGAAGCTGAGATCACGTGATGTGTCTGCAACCAAGGAACACCAAGGATCGCCAGCAAACCCCAGAGAGGGAGAGAGAGCACAAGCGGGGGAGGGGCAGAAAGAGAAGGAGAAGCAGACTCCCCGCTGAGCCAGGAGCCTGATGTGGGACTCGATCCCAGAACCCTGGGATCGTGACCTGAGTTGAAGGCAGACACTTAACCCACTGAGCCACCCAGGCACCCCGAGGATGTCTTCCGATGAAACAGGATAATGTATTTCCGCGTCCTGGCACCCAGTAATAAGTCAATATGCTTCAGCTCTGAGCGTCACCCTCCAGTTTCTGTTCACATCTGAAGTTCCCATTTCTCTGCCTGCTGCTCTGTCCACCTGGGTTAAGGCAAGCTGGGTCCTCAGGACGAAATCCAGGCGGTTCCCACAGGCCCCATCAGATGCTTTCGTGACTATCCATCTGCCACGTGGCCTTCTGTCAAGTTGCCTCACCTCCCTTATGCTCCTTCTCCACTTGTGGAGGACTTGACCCTTCCAGAAGGATGTGAGGAGGCAGAATAATTCTTGGTGACGTCTCGGATGTTTCAAGGCAAGGTGCTGTGTCACTGTGAGGCGGGACTTCCTCCCAGTCACTGTCCAGGTCCGATGGGTACCCCTCTTCCAAAGGTCCCTCTCTGGGCTTAACAGTTTCCCATGACTCTGGAGCTGCGGCTTAGGCGGGTGGTTCCAGAGGTTCTATCTCGCTCTGTGAGGGCGTCTCCATCTCTCTCTCTGCCCGAGAAGTTCTGGAACGAAGTCAGAGAAACCACATGGGCTCTGGTCTCTCCAGCCACTCAGGGGCAGGGAGGTAGCTGGAGACTCACTTTACCCAAATGCCACAGTCCCCACGTGGTGAGAGGCAGGGAGACACTGGAGAGGTGAGTTTCTAGGACACGCGTGGAGGAACGTAAGTTTTTCACAGTCAGGTATGTAGCTGATGTAGATTACAAAAAATAGAACCGGCCCATCAAACCTGCCGTGCAAATTTTTTTTAATTTAATTTTATTTTTTCAGTGTTCCAAGATTCATGGTTTATGCACCACACCCAGTGCTCCATGCCATACGCGCCCTCCTTAATACCCACCACCAGCCTCACCTTGAAATTCGTGTAAGAAAAAGAAAGCTAGTCGCTTCTTATTTTTAATTTTTTTTTATTTCGTTGAAATTCAATTAATTTACATAGAGTGTATTATGAGTTTCCGAGGTAGAGTTCAGTGATCTGTCAGTTGCATAGAACCCCCCGTGCTCATTCCGTCACGTGCCCTCCCGAATGCCCGTCACCCAGCTACCCCATCAGTGAGCTGTTCTTTAACAAATATCAAGCAAATCATGCAAATGGCATATAGTTAGGGCAGAAGCCATCATTATGGTTCTTGGATGACTGAAATTTGGAAAAACATGAGAGGCACTGGATGGCTCATGCGGGCTCCATAAGTGCTGAGAAGTTCGGCGTTGACAATCACTGCTTTTCAAAGGTTAGACTTTCTACGAACTGCTGGTCATTCCAACCCCTTCACCCCGCTGGTCCTGCTCGCCGAATTCTGCACCAGAGCCTTGTTCCAACACTTGAGTTTTATCCCGTCGAGTCCAGCAACGTGAGATGGGCTGCCAGCCTTGGACACTGTCCAATGTCTTTTCAAGGACCCCCATGATAAACCACTTTCAATCTCTGCTCAAAAACCTTGTTAAGCCTTCTGTTCAAATTTACTGTTTGAAACTGTTCTGTGCCAAGAAACATGGCCCTTTCTGAGAGCCAACTGTCAAGCTTCCTCCCATCAGGTGTTTGTGTGAGTTATAAATCGCTTACTTGTTGCTGGGAGAGGTCACGGTGAGATCTCCGGCAGGACCAGGCACCTAGCGTTCGAGAATGGCATTGGAGAGGCGGCTGTTTGATTCTTCTCTAAAATCAGAGGGCAAGTGTATCACCTTCTGCCCAGCCTCTGTGTAACGCTGTGCCATCCCTGACTTTCGCTTCTGAGCCAGACCAGGTCATGGGTTTCAACCCCATGAGCTGATTCTGACACCACCCACATTCATTCACAACTCTGCTCCGAGCTTTTAGGGAAAACCCAAATTAAGCGTCCCTGCGCAATTTACAAAGTTCTTTGAAGATGCTTGGAGCTCGACTTTACTGCCCAGAGTCTCTTACCATCGCTCTTTACCCCTCCAGGCGTATTTTATGTCAAGCAGAGAAGACTAAGGGATGTAAGTAATACCACCGACAGCTAATTACAAAAATCAGTTCCCGTAACAACTCGGAAGAGGATCTGGGTCTCGATGAGGAATGAGAGCCGGGTTGTGTGCGCCTCATTGTGAGATGGCAAACCGAAATGTCGCAGGGTGTGCTCTCAGCTGCCAGCTTCTAATCTAATTAGACAGGATAATTGGGGAGGCTGAGCTTGCTGACGGCTGACAAACATATTGGTCTGATTTCATTCCCTCTCATAGGACACTGGCAACTCCGAGCCTCTCTCAGAACCATGTCAGCCCTGGCTGGCCCCGCCGCAGAGAGGAGGAGGCTTCCAAACTCAAAGACAAAACTCTAGTTTGATCCACAGATGGTTTCCAGGAGTAGAGATCATCGCCGAGGGGGCTGGGAAAACGCGTGTGTTGAGGGGGCTGGGAAAACGCGTGTGTTGTGGGCTCAGTCCAAACTGTGAAAACAAACCAACGGAAAGGACAGTTTCTGATTGGATGAGGTAGAAAGCTGAACCGGATTGCTCAACAGCAACTAAGGAATATCCCTTCTATGGCTTTTGAGGACATGCCATAACCAGAGCCTAAGCTTGGGGAGTGCTGCCAGGAGACCCTTGGAGAGAGCCCTGCTGTCATGGAGAACTAGGAGGCATGCCTCACCACCTTTCCAGTCTTCCTCAAGGCTGATTACTCAAGCAGGATGCACCAGATCGGCCATCTGGCCATCCGACTGCTGGGTCATTGGTTCCCGGCCATATGGGCCACCATTAGAAATACATGCCCTTGTTGTAGTAATTTTCTGTTGCTGCTGTTATAAGCTACCCCAAATTCAGTGGCTTCATACAACATGCATTGATGATGTCACAGTTCTGTGGGTCAGAAGTGTGGGTGCAGCGTAGCTCAGGGGAGTCCTTAGCTTTGAGGAGGTCAGAGCTCGGGGACCAGCAGGGCCGTGTTCCTTTCTGCAAGTTCCAGAAGCAGACCTGGCTCCATGAGCCTGAGTCCAACTCACTCAGGTTGTTGGTCAAATTCAGTTCCTTGGCATTGGACTGACATCTCCATATCCTTGCTGGGTGTCAGTCCTGCTCCTAGAGGCTGTCTGCATCCTTCTCGTGCTTCCCCAACATTCTCTTTCTCGCATGGGGGGCCCTGGTCTCTTTCATGGTCAGCATCTCTCCAACTCCCTCGTCTGCCTTATCTCTCTGACTCCAGCTGAAGAAAGTTCTCTGTTTTTAAGAATTCTTTCATGAGACTAGAACAATCCAGATTGGCAAAGTCCTTTTGCCACGTAATATAACATCATCACAGGATCCAGGGATTGGGGGCATGGATGTCTTTGGCAGGGATGGGGGCTGTAAATGAATGACTGCCATGCAGTCGTACATACATGAAAATATTTTCTCTTCATATACTTTAAATGTTGTCCCCTAGAACTTATCCACCTTAATCATTTTAGTTCATCAAATACTTTCTTCTCCACCAAGAGCACAAACTAAGATTTTTGACTCAGGTAATATCCCATATACCATTCATTATTCCAAATTAGTGGTATTCAAAAGGATGAAAGTTCCCAAAGTCAAAGAGAAGGTCTTACATCATGGATCAAGGATTTGCCCGGCCACCTTGTAAACTCACAGTCTGCAGGCCCAGAGATGCCAACACTTGGGTTTAATTAACTAAATTAATTAAATTTGATCAGTTGGTTGTATGGAAAATGGCTACAAAAAGACACCAGGATTATTATAGCATGTGTACTTCATGACAGCCACAGTAGGTGTGGAAAGGAACCTAGCAAGCTTCGTGATATGGGGGCCTCCCTGGCTGCTGACCGCATGGCGAGACACACAACAGTAATGGAAGTGGAAAAAGCACTTTCTCCAAGTAGGCACCTCTGGGTGCACTTGGGACCATGAGGCACGCTGAACAGAGGCTTCCTCATGGCTCTGCTCATCCCAAGCTTGACCCCAGCAGTTTGGAGAGGCAGCTGTCTCTCCCCTCTTCTCTGCAAGAAAACTGGAACTCTCATCCTCAGTGTGGAAGAAGTCTTCTGCCTTTTTCCAAAATAATCCAGATTTGTTTTTACATGTGCCCACAGCTTCCCTGTGATTCAGAAAGGAACAGATGCAGATAGTGATTAAGTAATTCATCAAAGATGACACCACGGTAAAAGGCAACCAGGACTTGAGACTCCTGATTGTGGCCAGTGGGGTGTGCTCTCCAGTGAGACTTACCAAGCAGGTGGTGAGCTGCCCTTTCCCTTAATTTCCACTTCCATCTCTTAGTGAATCATTTGGAAATGAATTGTGCATGACTCTGCAAAGAGAATAGCCAGATGTTTCAGAGTGGGATTTACCTGGACTGGCCACTTTTTGGGTGGTGCTTCTTTTAAACCAAAGATGACAAATTTGAATCCTGCCTCCACTTAATGTGTACATCTTCCTTTTTCTTATGGCCAATGTCTGGCACTGTAGATGTATGAAGACGGTAGGTGGGTAGATGTACAATGGATGGATGGATGGATGGATGGATGGATGGTTGGTAGATGGATGGATGGATGGGTTAATGGGTGATGGACGGTTGATAAGTGCATGGATGAGTGGATGGATGGTAGATGGATGGATGGATGGATGGATGGATGGATGGTAGATGGATGGATGGATGGATGGATGGATGGATGGTAGATGGATGGTTGATAAGTGCATGGATGGGTGGATGGATGGGTGGACAGACAGATCTAATGGATAATTATGATTGGTGTGCCTTTACCTATGTCTGGTTGGGGTATTAAACTTAATCATGTAGCCAAGATGCAACCACATCAAAATTACTGGCATTGCTATGGCTTAAGGGCAGCTGGGTGGCTCAGTCAGTTAAATGTCTGCCTTTGGCTCAGGTTATGATCCCAGGGTCCTGGGATCGAGCCCCATGTTGGGCTCCCTGCTCAGCAGGAAGCCTGCTTCTCCCTCTCCATCTGCCCCTCTCCCTACTTGTGCACTCAAGAGCATGCTCTCTCTTTCTCTCTCTCTCTCTCCCTGTCAGATAAATAAATCTTTTTAAAAAATGGACTAAAATAACAGCATTTTTGCTTTAGGAAGAAAGATAACCAAAGAATACAAAATATATATAATCCTGATTAAGAGAACAAAAGGGATTATACCCCCCCAAAAGCTAGCATGTATGCACTGCCTTAATTGTTCCTGGCAGATAAATCATGTTTGTGTTCATGGAACTACTTATCTCTTCCCCTGGAATAAGAATCCTGAATACATCACACTGTTAGACATTACGCATCAGGTTAGTGCTGGAGGGTAACTGATAATTATTACTTTTCTCTGCCTTCTTTGCCAACACACACAAACATGAAGATACAGCAGTGGTACCTGGGGCAGTACCATTAGATGTCTTTTCCTGAGTACCGTGGGTCTGGACCTTGGCAAACACGTTGCAATCATTATTTCTGATCATCACAAGTAGAATTTATCACCCCCATTTGGTAGATGGAGAAATCAAGCCCGAGATCACAAATGAATTAGAAGCCAGCTCAAACGCCACAGCCTCAGGTGGTCCCTGGGCTTGCTGGGACACTTGCTCATTTCTCAGTGATGTCGCATCAACCTGTCCTTCTCTCCACGGGCGTGCTGGAATGATCGCATGAAATGTCATCGCGACTGAATCACCCTTTTCATCTGCGCACACATGGACACAGTGCTTTGCACAGACTAGCCCGGCGGTACCTTTTTGCTGGGTGAATGGATGGGACTCATTAAGAGCCTATTCTTATATTTAAAGGAGGAGGAAAAGGAGAAAACTTCCTCCCAAGCAAGGAGGACACCTGCATCGTTTTCCTGCCGCTCCCTCTTGTCCACCACACGTTTGTCATCAGTTATCTTAAAAATAATATTTCCATTTTATTATATAGTTGGATGCCTTTCATTACCCGCCAATACCCCTCAGAGATGGTAGTGCATTTTAAAAATAGCCTCTATTAATTTTGTGAAAATGACCAAAATGAAACTAAAAATAGCACTTGCGTGTTTCCGGCCACATTAGCGTTGGCTTAATTAACACAGACCCAAGACTGCTAGAAAATACGAGGGCTCTTGGTCAAAAGTCAGTAAAGGATTAGTAAGAATTTCAAGATGGAAACCAAGCATGAGACTCTGCTAAGCATGGGGTCTTGTCAGCAGCACAGGTCGCATGCCCATGAAGCCAGCCCTTGGTGAAGGAGACGGATGGTTACACATACACAAATCTATAACCACAGTTGTGATTAGTCCGGGTGTAGGAGAGGTCAACTGTAAGCCCTTGGGTCCCCCACCATGACTACATTGTGTCCTTCACAGAGTAGATGCTTAAAAAATGTTCAGATAATTGACAGCTTGAAGCGTCCTGATATTACAGGAAGGAGTTCTGTGGGCTGCCACGGAGAACATGATGGATTATTATACTAATAATAGGTAAACTTACCGACGTTCGTTGATGGCGTTACCCATGCCAAGCACTGCATTAAGCCCTTCTTAGGTTTGTGTCATTGACTCACTACATGTTAGGAGGGATAGGATCTCCATTTTTCAGATAAAGAAATAAGTTTTAAGAGATTGGAGGGCACCTGGATGGCTCAGCTGGTTAAGCATCTGACACCTGGTTTCAGCTCAGGTCACGATCTCATGGGTCGTGAGATCGAGCCCCAAGTCGGGCTCTGTGCTGAGCACAGATTTGGCTTAGGATTGTTTTGTCTTCTGCCCCCTCCCTGTTGCCCTTCTCCCTGTTCACACGGGCGGGCACGCTCTCTATCTCTCTTGCTAAAATACATAAGAATTTTCTTTAAAAAAGAGAGAGATTGGAGAACTTGCCCAAGGATGATGGTGGGTAGCGGAACCTAGAAGTTAAGCCAGCCACTGTTTGCCTGACGTATACTGCTGTGCTTTTAAATACCATGCGACATGTCTTTCCAGGCGAAAAGCCAATATTTGATGCCTCTTCGTGGTGTCCGTCCTGCCCCACTTTTTGAAAAGTTATTAATCTAATTTTGCTTCCGATTACATTGGATCGGCCAACATTTATTTATTTATTGAATCCTGCAAGGACCTGCAATCAGCCAAGGCTGGCGCAACCAGTTCTAGTGCCTAATTAATACCCAGAGGTTGATGGCTGGGTCTGCTTTGTTGCAGGAGGTTGCAGAGTCTAAAGAAGTGGATAGATGTGATGAGATCTGCATGGTGCCTGGTCTGTGGTGCTCTCCAAGAGCTATCTGTGTATTGTCGTCATTCTGCGAGTATCCCAAGATCCACTGTGGTTCCTCCCACCACATATTCTCCACTTATATTCTCAAACGAATGGATAGAAGTTAGAAAGGTGGGAGAGAGCCCCAGGAGTTATTGTAAACTATGGTTTGAAAACCAGAGGACTTCTCGAGAGGGATGAGAAGGATTAAAGTACTGGAGCTATAGAAAGGGCAAAGAAAGTAACACTTTGAGAGGAAAGAGTTAATCAAGGGAGGCACGCTGGGAAGGAAAAGGTGAAAAGCTTACACTCTGCTCTCACCTCTGTGTGCAAAGGTGACGCCTTACCTGTGGGTGATTATTTTCCTCTCCCGTGGGCTTTCAACTCGAAGTTTAATGGGATGATGATATATATGTACATATAAGGCCATGAAACCAGAATTTGACCTGCTAGGTTAATAAACACTAGCAGTCACTGTAACTCACAAATTACAGGTCCCAATTTTCACAGCCGGGTTGCAGGCATTAATTAAAACTGGTGTTGCAAATCACAGCATTTTGGAATGCCTGCAATGTTTAAATTATCAATGGTGTTGCTACCTTAATTTAAAAAAGCAACTTCTATCATTTTTCAAAGAAGAGTACTGTAAGCCAGAATAAGTCCATCTCTCACGCTCACAGAGTCATTAAAGTGTTAGAAGCAAATGAAAGTTTTTAATGCCTTTCAGTATGTTTGAGTACAAATTACCAGACTTGCGGTTGTGGCAAGCTCTGCATATTGTAAATGGTACAAAATAATTAAGGCAGTGTTACTGTGAGTAAGTTCTTGGTTTGGCTGGTTTATCTCCATCCCCCCCCTCGAATTTTTAGGAGGGGCAATATTGCCCCCCAAAGGGGTAAAATTTGGTTCTTGATGGGGGAGCTCATATATTACCATTTCATGGTCCTCCAAAGGCCACAGGACATAAACAGATAAAAGGTTTATCTGTAGTACTAGAACTTTATGGAGTGGGATGGTGAATAGGAAAAATGCCTAAAAAGTCTCCTTAGGGAGAAGTTGATTCAAAAAAAAATTTTTTTGAGGAATTCAGCTCAAGGCTTCTGTTCATGTGATTTCAACCCATCTATCCACTTTGGGATAGAGAATATGTCTCAGTGTTCTTCAAATGGCAATGTAATGGACTGAATGTCTTTGTCCCTCTCCCTGCAAACTTCTGCCTTGAAATCCTGAACTCCTCTCTGATGGCATTAGGGAGTGGGGTCTTTGGGAGGTGATTTGGTCTTGAGGGTGGAGACTTACTAATGGGACTTGTGCCCTTGTAAAAGGGAACACCCCTCCCCACCACCCCCGGAGCTCTCTTGCTATCTTTCAACCATGTGAGGACACAGGGTCTCCCGAAAGAGCGCCCCACTAGAATATGACCGTGCTGGCCCCTGATCTGGAACTTCCAGCTCCCAGAGCCATGAAGAGTAAGTTTCTGTTGTGTGTAGGTTACCGAGTCTATGGTACTTTGTGATTGCTGCCCTAGCTAAGACAGGCATTGTACAGAGAAACTGGAGAAGTCAACTCAACAACAGAAATCAAGTGTCCCTTATCCATGTGACCTGGGAGAAAGTCTGGGAGAAAGGGATAAATGGCCGCCAGAGCCTGGAGTCAGATGACGGTGGTAGAACCACGTGGGCCAGGTCAGAGGAAGTGGTAGGACAAGTAGAGAGCCGTGTTGTGGTGGACAATGTGTGGTGACAAGGGGCAACACCACGTCAAGGTAGGCAGTGGCGAGTAGAAGTTAAGGAACGAAGGGACAAGATCAGGGGGCTGACTTGAGATAAGCCTGGAACTGGGCATTTCCATATGTGTTCATTAGGGAAGGGGGCAACAGGTGATGGAAATCTGAAATCTGAAATCTCTGTTTTCTCCAAGTGTGAGTAATCTCTGTAATCGGATCAGCTACAGTCATGTGCTCGTGCCTGATTAGTCACCTTGGAATACCCAGCCCGAGGTCAATGGAAGTGGGGCCAACTCTACTTAGACTGGGTAGGTGAGCAATGGAGGAAGCGGAAGTCTTAAGGACAGTTAGGACATGTTACTGCCAAAAAGAACCAACACTGGATGTCGGGAGAAGGGGGGCAACTGACGCTGACTCTGGTATCGCACAGCTGCTTTCCAGCCCGGCTCGGGCGTCTGGTCGTGTCTGTGAGTCTCAGCCTCCCCCATCCCAGGGAGTGTGGGCAAGAACAGAACCAACTCTACAGGGTTGTTGTGTTGTCTGAATGTGAAATGAAGGTAACGTGCCTGGCCCCTCATCAGTCTGTGGTAAATGTAGCTCTTTTTCCTCCTTACTGAGGGATTCTTTCCTACTGAAGAAATGTAGTTTATGTTGATTAATACGTGTCCACAATAAGTAATTGAGTGAGGAGAATCAGTGCTGAAATTCATAATTCATTAACTGTGTGCTTTCAATGAGCTTATTAACTTACTAATTCTCTACAGGGTTACTTTTCTTCTCCTCTTTCAATATTCCTCTTTTTTCTAGATCTTATAAGGCACTGAGATACTCCCATCGTCCTTTCAATGCCTTGCCTTGCCCTGATTTTGCTATGTCCCCTGTCATCCTCACTTGAATAGTGCCTGGTAATGACACAGTTTGCCAATAAATGGAATACATCCCCCGAGAAGGAAAAGGATCCTCCTGGTGCTGTGAGAAACGGTCTGCCACTCCATCAGTTTGCGTGGGCATCCATAATAAGGCACCACAGACGAGGAGCTGAAACAATAGAAATGTGGTCATACAATTCCGGAAGCTGGAAGTCTGTGGTCAAGGTATTAACAGGGTTGGTTTCTTCTGAGGCCTCTCTCTTCAGCTAGAAAATGCCTGTCTTATTATTCCTGGGTCTTCATGTGGTCTTCCCTCTGTGCATCTCCTCTTAGGAGGACAACAGCCATGATCCAACAGTGGATCAGGGCGAACTGTAATGACCTCCTGAGTTCATACAGACCCCATCTCTAATACAGTCCTATCTTGAGGTGCTGGGGGTTAGAACTATAATGTATGAATTTGGGGGTGCACAGTTCAGCCCATAACAGCCATTTTAAGCTGTGAGCCTGTGAACAAGTCCCAATCAAGCACTTGTGAAAAAACTCTTCTAGCGATAAGGAACTGAAACCCACTCAAGGGAGTGCATGTAAGAGTAGAGTTTGCCAAAGAGTTGCAAGGTGTAATCTCCAGAGACAACTGAAATTCAACCATCCTCTCTCCATCTCTCAGGGTTTAATATATCTTCTTTCTTTCTTTCCATCTGCTGCTCTCTTTCCCTCCCTCTCTCTCCCTCTTATCTTTTTCTCTACTTACACATGGTCCAACAAGGCAACTAAGGCCAAGCTAATATGATCTTTTGCCACCAGCCAGCTTTGGTCTCTAAATATTAAAGTCTCAAGAGAGAACATTTCATTGGTCATTGGCCAGCCTCACTGGTTGATCTTGAGTCAGGGGCCCATGGCTGGTCCAGTCGGCTCTGTCCAAGCCACAGGCGAGCAGAGCTATGTAACACAGAAGTTTCCCAGACAAGTCCCTTCAGCAAGTACAAAGGCAGGGGAATTCCCATGTGTGTAGGCTGAGGCATGGACACCCATCCCATACTATGTCCACAAGCTAAAATAAACCTCCACATTTCCATTTGTAAAGTAGACATGAGAATATACGTGTCACAGAGTCATTCCAAAGAAGAAATGAGATAATGAGTTGGACTTCTTTGCTTTGAGGCATGTGAAGTTTTTGTAGAGTTGAGTAAGAGCTGACTAGTTACATTGCTGGGTCCCTGTATCAGTTAGCTCTCGACCCAAAATTGCTGTGTAACAAAACTCAGTGACTTAAAACACCCATACGTTCATTGTTCTCATGAATCTGTGGGTTATCTGATGTTGCCTCATCAAGGGTGGGCTCAGATTGGGGTGGCTGTGCTCCAGATGTCCCTCACCTTCTCCTGTGACCAATGAACTAGCTGGGATATATCCTTCTCATAGTGATATGGAAGGTTTAAGAATGCAAACAGAAGCAGACAACCTTCTTCATGCCTAGGAATCTGTCTTCAGTGTTTTGTCTTTAAATGTGGTACATCCTAGGCTGAGGTCACCTGTGTCATAGCTTAATAGGTGTTACATGTATGGCAAATCAATCACTTACACTTTCATGGCCCAAACTAAAATAGATTCAGGACTCATGCTTTGAGTTCATGTTAGTGCACGATTTTCACAAACACTTTTTACTCCAGGAAGTAGGACATGTAAAATGCAAGCATTCTTGGTTTTTGATTGCCTTGATGGTTCTTGATTTGTTTCCATCAAATTTTACTTATTGAATGATGTTTCCATTGAATTCTTTTTAAAAAAGATTTTATTTATTTATTTGACAGACAGAGATCACAAGTAGGCAGGGAGGTAGGCAGAGAGGTTGGGGGGTGGGGGGAAGTAGGCTCCCTGCTGAGCAGAGAGCCCAATGCGAGGCTTGATCCCAGGACCCTGAGATCATGACCTGAGCTGAAAGCAGAGGCTTCAACGCACTGAGCCACCCAGGTGCCCTCCATTGAATTCTTCATTTAAACTAGAGAATCTGGAAAACATTAGAACTCTGAGACTGGGAGACATTTCTCTCTTGTTTCACAAGTAGAGGTACTGCAGCTTATAGAGGTAAAATGACTTGACCAGGACCTCAAAACAAATTCCAGATATGTCTTCCTTGCATTGGGCTAATGGAAACCTGGATCAAATTAAATCGGGCAATTCTGGTGCTGCCAAGGAATCGCAGATTAAACTTTAATGTATCTGGGAGTTTTGTTTTTGTTTTGGACCAAACCTAACTTGATTTAGCCAAAAGGTGTTATTCATTGCATCTCAGACCCTATCTGGAAATCTGGAAATTAAACAGAAAGCTATGAGTCAGAGTGAGACAGAATTTGCAGTTGACTTGCCAAGTTGAGAAGATAATTTTCTACCTGCTCTCCAGATTTTCCACCAGCCTCTTGGCTCTAAAACTCCTTATAAAATAAGTCTTAATGGTGTATGTATATATAAACCTCTACTTTTTTGAATTGCTTATTTGTATTTCTCTACTGTGGGGATTTGATTATTAACCATGATAAAATTACTGGTAGGGGAACTAGAGATTTAGACAACGGTAGACAATCATCTAGTTTAAAAAATTATACCACTTATAATCAAAGCTCAGCACTCAAGGGCAAGAAAAACGCTAATAAATACATAGAAAAGAAAAATAAAGTCTAACGTTCTCTGCCTCATAGAGACGTCTTTTTTTTATTTTTAAGATTTTATGTATTTTTTTTTTTGAGAGAAAGAATGGATTGAAGGGGAGTGACAGAGGGAGAGGGAGAAGCAGACTCCCAACTGACAGTGGAACCCTACACGGCACTCAATCCCAGGACCCCGAGATCATGACCTGCGCTAGAAGTCAGACGCTTAATGGACTGAGTCCCCCAGGTGCCCCTTGTAGAGCCTTCTTGGACTACATGAAGGATATGAGACTGTCCTCCTTTCTTTGAGTCATTTCGATGGTTATGTCCTGTCCCCCATCTTCTCTTGATCTTAACCCTCCTGTTTTGAAACCATGATCTTTCTCAAATTCTAAAAGCTGCAGAAAGCATTTCTATTATTCTCTCAGGCCTTGATAAAAAAGATCTTCTAAGTAAAAGCATTTGGGTAAAGAGTAACAGATTCAAAATATGCAAATGAAGAAGCACTCATTCTGTAGTCATGCAGAAGCCAAACTCCTACTACTGTCAAATGAAGTTCTCCCATCTGGGAGGGCTGGAGGTTTCTGATTTATGCATTCCTTTCCAGGGTGCCCTGTGCTGGGGCACACAAAGGCTGCAGCACCCAGGACGATTCTGACGCCTTTGTTGTCTGCTTTTGACTGTTAAAAAAGACATGACTATTGAGCTACAAACATTGCCTTGGGGTTAGTATTTGTGTAAATGAAAAGTGTGATGAAATGGACATTTGCACATCGGTAATTATCACAATGCTTTTAAACAGGAACACTTTGTTGTGTGAAATGGGAAAGAGAGCTCCTTCGCTGTCACCCCCGTCTTGAAATTTTACATCTCTAGTCTCCTGGCTCCTCTTGCTGAGCGTATTCCCCCCACACCCCCTTTCCACCCTGGCGCCTCCCACTTCACATGTGCGTGTTTGTTTTTAATGCACTTGTCCTCATTTCAAAGGCAAGAGTGAAGCCGTCCAAGGATCTGATAAGGTCTGTTGTCCCACATCGTCTGGAAGACTGTTGGTCCTGATTATGACTTCATTTACACATCAGCAGCATCCAAGCAGTAGAATAAAATCAGATTGCAAGGCCCACCTGCAGAGTGTACTAGTTCGACTGACTCGAAGCTTGGGAATCTGGTTCATTAAATGCTTTGTGCAATTTGGATGCCGGTAATCAGTGGATAAGACCTTTTAAGACACTGGTGTGGTCATGGGAGTGTGGGCTCTCAGCCGCCCAACTTGGGTTGAATTCTAGCTCCATCCTGGAATAACTGTGATTTTGTGAGCATGTTACTTACTACTCACTTTGTTCTCCAATTTTCTTATCTGTAGAATAGGGAGATCTTATATACATTGTAGTACCATCGTGTAAGTGATGAGTTCCTGGTATCTAGACAGAGCTCAACATTTTCTTGTCTGTTTGTTTTGTTTGTTGTTTTTTTTTTTTAGAGCTCAACTTTTTAAATTTAAATTCAATTAGCCAACATACAGAACATCATTAGTTTCAGACGTAGAGTTCAATAATTGGCCAGTTGCATGTAACACTCAGCGCTCATTAGGTCATGTGCCCTCCTGAACACCCGTCGTGCAGTTACCCCATTCCCCACCCAACTCCCCTCCAGCAACCCTCAGTTTCTTTCCCATAGCTAAGTGTCTCTCATTGTTTGTCTCCCTCTGATTTCTTACCATTCCATTTTCCCCTCCCTTCCCCTGTGATCCTCTGCCTTGTGTCTTACATTCCTCACATGAGTGAAACCGTATAACTGTCTTTCTCTGATTGACCTACTTCACTCAGCATAATACTCTCCAGTTCCATCCATGTCATTGCAAATGGTTAAGTATTCATCTTTTCTGATGGCTGAGTTATACACACACACACACACATACACACACACACACACACACACATATATATAGTGATATATATACCACATCTTATTTATCCATTCATCCATCAATGGGCATCTTGGTTTTTCCATAGTTTGACTATTGTGGACATTGCTGCTATAAACCTTGGGGTGCAGGTGCCCGTTTGCATCACTGCATTTGCAGTTGCTGGGTCCCAGGGTTGCTTTATTTTTAACTTCTTGAGGAACTTCCATACTGTTTTCCAGAGTGGCTACTCCAGCTTGCATCCCATCTACAGTGTAAGAGGATTCCGCTTTCTCCACATCCTCACCAACATCTGTTGTCTCCTGACGTGTTAATTTTGGCCACTCTGACTGGTGTGAGGTGGTATCTCATTGCACTTTTTCATGTGTCTGTTGGTCATCTGGATGTCTTCCTTGGAGAAATGTCTGTTCATGTCTTCTGCCCACTTCTTGACTGGATTATTTGTTTTGGGGTGTTGAGTTTGATAGGTTCTTTATAGATTTTGGATACCAGCCCTTTATCTGATGTTGTTTGAAAAAATCTTCTCCCATTCCATAGGTTGCTTTTAGTTTTGTTGACTATTTCGTTTGCTATGCAAAAGCTTTTTATCTTGATGAAGTCCCAACAGTTCATTCTTGCTTTTGTTTCCCTTGCCTTTGGAGGCATGTCTAGCAAGAAGTTGCTGTGGCCAAAGTTGAAGAGGTTACCTGTGATCTTCTCTAGGATTTTGATGGATTCCTGCCTCATATTTAGGTCTTTCATCCACTTTGAGTTTATCTTTGTGAGTGATATAAGGAAATGGTCCAGTTTCATCCTTCTACATGTGGCTGTCCAGTTGTCCCAAGACCATTTATTTGTTGAAGAGACTGTCTTTTCTCCATTGGACATTCTTTCCTGCTTTGTTGAAGATTAGTTGACCATAGAGTTGAGGGACCATTTCTGGGTTCTCTATCCTATTTCATTGGTCTGTGTGTCTGTTTTTGTGCCAGTACCGTACTGTCTTGATGATCACAGCTTTGTAATAGAGCTTTAAGTCTGGCATTGTGTTGCCACCAGCTTTGGTTTTCTTTTTCAACATTCCTCTGGCTACTTGGGGTCTTTTCTGGTTCCATATAAATTTTAGGATTATTTTTTCCAGCTCTGTGAGAATGTCAACGGTGTTTTGATAGGGATTGCACTGAGTGGGTAGATTTCTCTGGGTATCATTGCCATTTTAACAGTATTTGTTCTTCCAATCCATGAGCATGGAATGTTTTTCCACTTCTTTTTGTCTTCTTCAACTTCTTTCATAAGTGTTCTGTAGCTTTTAGAGTACAGATTCTTTACCTCTTTGATTAGGTGTATTCCTAGGTATCTTACAGTTTTCAGTGTAATTGTAAATGGGATCAATTCCTTAATTTCTCTTTCTTCTGTCTCATTGTTAATATATAGAAATGCAACTGATTTCAGTGCATTGATTTTATATCCTGCCACATTGCTGAATTCCTGTATGCATTCTAGCAATTTTGGGGTGGAGTCTTTTGGGTTTTTCACATAAAGTATTATGCTATCTGTGAAGAGGGAGAGTTTGACTTCTTCTTTGTCAATTTGAATGCCTTTTATTTCTTTTTGTTGTCTAATTGCTGAGGCGAGGACTTCTAGTACCATGTTGAACAACAGTGCTGAGAGTGGTCATCCCTGCTGTGTTCCTGACTTTAGGGGGAGAACTCTCAGTTTTTCCCCCACTGAGAATGATATTCACTGTGGGCTTTTCATAGATGGCTTTTATGATATTGAGGTATGTTCCCTTTATACCTACACTGTGGAGCATTTTAATCAAGAAAGGATGCTGTATTTTGTCAAATGCTTTTTCTGCATCAATTGAGAGGATCCTATAGTTCTTGTCCTTTGTTTTGTTAATGTGATGTATTACATTGATTGCTTTGCAGATGTTGAACCACCCTTGCAGCCCAGGAATAAATCTTGATTTATTCACCACTTGATCGTGGTGAATAATCCTTTTAATGTACTGTTGGATCCTGTTGGCTAGAGTCTTGCTGAGAATTTTGGCATCTGTGTTCATCAGGGTTATTGGTCTGTAATCCTAGATTGAACTCAATTAATGTTCCCTTTTCCAAGAAGGTTTCTGTCTTTTTTTTTTTTTTAAGGGATAGAAAGGGTGTGTGAGTGCGTAGGGCCAGCAGAGAGAAAGAGAGAGAACTTAAGCAGGTTCCATACCCGGCACAGAACACAACATGGGGCTTGACCTCATGACCCTGAGATCATGACTGAGCTGAAATCAAGAGTCAAGCACTCAACCAACTGAGCCACCCAGGTGTGCCAAGAGGAGTTCTGTCATACTAGCTCAGTTGTCCATGACTCATTTCTTATTAAAGAACATGACTCAACAGAGGGGGAAAAAAAGTTTGTGTGAAATGGAAGAGTTGTATGGGACCAATTTATTTTTTATGTGTTATTTTGCTTACATTTTAAAATTATGAAATATATTGTATTTACAAGAGTGTGATGTAATACATATGTGTATTTAAGGAGTAATTTTTTTTTTTAAAGATTTATTTATTTGACAGACAGAGATTACAAATAGGCAGAGAGGCAGGCAGACAGAGAGAGGAGGAAGCAGGCTCCCTGCTGAGCAGAGAGCCCGATGTGGGGCTCGATCCCAGGACCCTGGGATCATGACCTGAGCTGAAGGCAGAGGCTTTAACCCACTGAGCCACCCAGGCGCCCCCTAAGGAGTAATTTTTAAAACACCACCTTGCAAAACAGTCAAGTACCCACCACCTAGTTTAATAAATTGGTCCCAACTAGTATCATTGAAATCTCCTGTATGTACTTTCCTAATCACGTCTCTGTCCCCCTCCAGGGTAACTACTATTCAGTATTTGGTATTTATCATCCTGATGTGTTTCTTAGAGTATAATCCCTGGCCCAACAATGGAAATATCCCTGGGAAATTTGCTACAAATACAAATTCTTAGGTCCCACTCCCAGACCTACTGAGTAAAAAACTCTGGGGGAGAGATCCAAGAATGTGGGTTCCAAGAAGAGCTCCAGGTGATTCTGATGCTCAGTGAAAACCACAACTTTGTAGTAGGTAGATGCTGTGTGTGTGTGTGTGTGTGTATGTGTGTGTGTGTCTACATGTGAGTGTGTTAGTGTGTCCCTAAGCAATATGTTCTTTACCTTGACCTGATTTTGACCTTCAAATCAGTGAAATCATAAAGTATTCTTTTGCTCCTTAATACTTTTCTCTATCTTCTGTTTTTAAGGTCCATACGTACTCATCTGTGTATCAGAAGTTCATGTATTTTACAGTTATATGGCATCCATTGTTGAATACAACAATTTATTCAAACATTTTAGAGCCGGTAGACATGTAGATTTTTCCTAATGTTTTGCTCTCCAGAGCAATGCTAGCATGAACATTCTTGAATATTTAATTGATGCACCTGTGTAAAACGGTATCTCTAGGGAAGTGCGTCTTAGTTTTTTCATGTCGTAGTGAGCAGAGTAAAAGTGATAATATTTGTAAACAGAGGTAAACAGGATTCTCAGGGCCTGGAATGGATCTCTTGTCTTGGTCTTCAGAACTCCCATCCAACTGTCCTTTCATAAATAGAGGTTGGAAACCTTAAAAAACAAAAACAAAAAACAAAGACTGGCTTGTAGCTGGGTTTCTAGAGCCAAATGAGATTTTCCCAATTGAATGTATTCATATAAGATGGAGAAGGCATTTTAAGGAGCAAAGCCCTCTTCCCTGATGGTCCTGGCCACTGTTGCTTGCAAATTCCCTGGAATAGCTTCCCTGTGTCCTCCTTCATATATCTGAATGACAGGGAACAATGGCAGGGGAAATACAAATCAGAACCACAATAAAATGTCACATCATGGGGCACCTGGGTAGCTCAGTCAGTTAAACTTTCGACTTTTGATTTCTGCCCAGGTCATGATCTTAGGGTTGTAAGATGGAGCACTGTGTTGGGCTCAGCACTAGGGAAGAAACTTGTTCAAGATTCTTTCCCTCCCTCTGTCCCTCCCCCACTCTACCTCTCTCTAAAAAAATGTCACTTCGCACCATCTAGAAGGACTATAATCAGATAGATGATGGCAAGTGTTGGCAAGGATGTGGATCAATTAGAACACTCATCCCTCTCAGTGGGAATGGAAAATGGTGCAGCAGCTTTGGAAAAGTCTGTCACTTTCTCAAAAGGTTAAGCATAGTTACCAGGTAACCTGGCAATTTCACTCCAGGTATACACTCAAGAGAATTAAAAGCATGTGTCCATACAAAAACATGTACATGAATGTTCATAGCAGCATCATTCACTTGTAGCCACAAAGTGGAAATAGCCCAAATGTTCACAACTAATGAATATAAAAACCAAGTGTGGCATATCCACATGGTAGATTATTATTCTACCATAAAAAGGAGTGAAGTAACTGATACATGGCAGAAAGAACGAAGTATACATACAACATAGGCGAACCTTGACAACATTACGCTAAGTGAAGGACTCAGCCACCAAAGACTACACATTGTATGATTCCACGTATACGGAGTGTCCAGAAGAGGCAAAACCACAGAGACCAAAAGTAGGTGAGTGGTCGCCAGGGCAACATGGGGGTGAAGGGGGGTGACTGCTACAGGTTTCTTTTGGAAGAAATGGAAATGTTCTAGAATTAGATGGTAATCATCATACAACCTTATGAATACATTTAAAGACCTCTGAATTGTGCACTTTGGAAGCATGAATTTTATGGTATGTGAGTTTATCTCAGAAAGGAAGGAGGGAAGAATGAGAGGGAGGGAGGGAAGAAGGAAAGAAGGAAGTGGTGGGGGGAGGAAAGAAGGGAGGGAGGGGAAGGGAGGAAGGAAAGAAATAGACAATGGGAAGGGCAACCTCCCAGACCTGGCTTCCCTAATCCTGGTACAGAAGGTTCACATGCCCTTTTTCCAGCTTCCTGTGTGTGGCAGGCAGTTGCAGAGAAAGCAAGGATAAATGCCTCTGTCATAACTCCAGGGATTGTCTCAGAGGTAGTAGGTCCCAAAGTGCCTCCATTCTCTATATTCCTGGGTGGGGTGGAGGGGATCACAACAGTAAGATGCTCCTTCAGCCTCTCCAACAATTTTGTAAGTGCCTAATTCCCAATAGCAAATCACTCTCCATTTTAAATACATAGAATAGTTTTTGTTTTGAGCGTTTAACCCTGACTCATTTATGGCCACAGACTACCACCCAGGAATTCCATCTATCCCTAAGTATACCAGCCTCCCTCAAGGATAACAGGATTGTCATCCTAAGGCACCTGTCATTGATATGGTGAGGCTTTTTGATATTGGACAAGGTATGAAATGGTATGAAAGGCATGAAAGGATATCTTCTTGCATTTTGATGGGCATTTCACTGACTGCTAATGAAGTTGACATATTTTAATACATTTATTACCCATTTTCTTTCTATGAAATGCCTGTTCATGTGTTCTGCCCATTCTTTGACTGTTTGTAATTTTCATACTGATTCTCGGGAGTTCTTTGCTCATCCTAGATAGCACTCCTTTCTTCATTGTTACAAATGGCAAATATCTTCCCCTTTTCTGTGATTTGTTTTCTTATTCTTTAAATTTCAGTGTAATTGAATTTTATGTCTTATTTAAGAAATCCTTCCTTAGCCCAAGATAATGAAGGTGTTCTCCTATATTGTTTTCTAGAAGTTTAAAGTTTTTGTTTTTCGTTCTTAACTGCTGAGCCATTTGAAACTAGCATTTCTCTCTGATGTGACAGAATCCAATTTCATATCTTTCCCTTATGGATAATCAATCTTTCAGGCATCCCACAGATTTATAATGTCACATCGATCATACTCCAGGTTCCCATATATGCATTGGTCTGTTTCTGGGCTTCTGTTCTGTTACATCAGCCTATTGTATATCCCTTGATGAAGACTATATTTTATTTTCTGCTGTAGGTTTATAATCTTGGTAGTGAATTGGGCACATTTTCCTACTCGGCTTTTTTTTTTTTAAATGCCTTGGATGTTTGGGTGAGTATTTTTTTCTTCCATATTGATTTTTGGATCAGCTTATGGAATCCCATGAAAAATTTTTTGCTTTTTTTTTAATGCATTGGATTTAAGATAATTCATGTCTTTATAATATTGGGTATTCATATCCATGGTCATGATATGTCTCTTCTTGAAGATACCTTTAATGTCTTTAAATAAAGTTTTTTAATTTTCTTCACATAAGCCTTATACATCTTTAGTTAGATGTATTCTTAGGATATTTAATAAATTTATGCTAAAGTAAATGGTATTTTTAAATTGCATGCCTTATTGCTGGTATATAGAATCCATTGCCTTTTACATATCAGGAAACTTGCTGAATTCTTTGATGCATTCTAATAATTTGTCTATAAATTATTTTGGATTTTCTGGTGCAAATTATATGTGGAAGAAGTGGCAGTTTGATTTTTATAGATCAATAACTTTTTTCTTGCTGTTATTTAAAATATATATATATATCTTGTTGTGCTAACTACCCTCCCCCGTACAATATTGCACAGAAGTTGTAATAGTAGGTGTGTTCTTGTGCTGTTCCCGATTTTTAAAGAGAAACTTAAGTTTCACCATTTAACCGAGTATTTACTGTTAAGTTTTTTGTAGATGTCCCTTTAAGTTAGTGAAATTGATTCAATTCCTTGTTTGCTAAGAATTCTGCTGCCTCTTCCTCCACCTCCTCCTTTCCTCCTCCTCCCTCCTTCATTGTGCTTCATGAATAGCAGCTGAATTTTATGGATTGCTCTCTCAATAGTTATTGGGGTGACCACATGGTTTTTTTTCCTTCGTTAATACAGTGAATTACATTGTACTAGCTTCCTGGGGCTCCCATAACAGAGTGCCATAAGCTGGGTGGTTTAAACAACAGAAATGTATTATCTTTCAGTTCTGGAGAATGGAAGTCTCCAGGTGTCGGTGGGATTGGTTCCTTCTGAGGGCTTTGAGGCCCTTTTCCTAACTTCTGGTAGATTCCAGCATTCTTTAGCTTATAGATGGCTTTCTCCTTATTTCTTCACATCATCTTCTCTATATCTGTCTTTTTGTCCAAATTTTCTTTTTTTATAAGGCCAAATTTTCTTTTTTGTCTACCTTAATGACCCCATCTTGGACATTGACAAAGACTCTATTTCCAAATAAGCTCACATTCCAAGGTACTGGGGTTAGGATTTCAACAGCTTTCAGAGGGATACGAGACAACCCATAACATACATGAATAATTTCCCAATGTCTAACTAACCTTTATTCATTTATCATGCCATTTCATTTTATACTTACATTGTCGGGTTTAGTTTCTTAATCTTTCATTTAAATTTAGCTTTGGGGGCAACTCTGTGGTGCAGCTGGTTGGGCATCTGACTTGCTTTCAGCTCAGGTCATGATCCAGTGTTGTGAGATCGAGCCTTGTGTGAGGCTCCAAGCCCAGTGCAGAGTCTGCTTGAGGTTCTCTCTCCCTGTCTTCCTCTCCCCTTCTCAAATAAACGAACAAACAAACAAATAAATCGTGGTGGGTATTATGGAGGGCATGTATTGCATGGATCACTGGGTGTGGTGCATAAACAATGAATTCTGGTACCCTGAAATTTAAAAAATTAAAAATTAAAAAAATTTTAAAAATTAAAATATATATATATATATATATATATATATAAATTTAACTTTGAACTTCTGCCTCTTTATCCATCCATGAGATTGGCCTGTAATTGTCATTACTGAATTTTGTTTGGCTTGGGTATCAAAATTATAGAAGCCTCATAAAATAGGTTTAAGAAGTAGTTCCTCTTTTTTCTATTTTTAAAAAATTTTTATTGAAAAATTTCAAACCCATAAAAGTAGAGAAAACAATAAAAAGAGGACCCATGTGCTCATTGCTCAGCTTTGAAAATTAGCAATATACAGCCAGTTGTATTTTATCCATCACACACTGTCAGTTAGCCTCGGCTGCCATAATAAAGTACCGTAGGCTGGTAACTTACACAACAAACATTGATTTCTCACAGTTCTGAAGATGGAGAAGTCCAAGATGTAGGTGCTGGCCAAGTTGGTGTCTGATGAGAACCCTTTTTCTGTCTTGTGGGGGGTTGTCATGATAGAGAGAGCGATCATATCTCTTGTGTCTCTTTTTAAAAGGGCCCTAATGCCATTCATGAAGTCTCCATCCTCATGACCTAATGGCCCCTTAAGGCCCCCCCCCATAAATATCATCACCCTGGGGATTACAGCATCAACGTGCGAACTTGGGTGGGGAACACAAGCATTCAGTCTGTAACACACACTCAACCCTGAATTATTTGTTTTTCTTATAGAAACTTAAATTTATTTATATTTTCATTTCAGTTATTTATTGTTTTTAATTTTTTTTAATTTAAATTCAATTTACTTAGCATATAGTGTATTATTAGTTCAGGAGTAGAATTTAGTGATTCATCAGTTGCATATAACACTCAGTGCTCATTACGTCACGTGCCCTTCTTTACGCCCATCCTCCAGTTACCCCATTCCCCACATCCACCTCTCCTCCAGCAACCTCAGCGGTTTCCAAGTTTAAAGCAAAGCATGTATCTGTAAAAGGTAAGGCATCTTTTCAAAAACATGGCCACAATGCCATTGATCATGCCTAAGTTCCTTTTTAAAACTATACAAAGTTAGAACAGTGTAAAGGACTCTCTCCTGTGTCCATTTCTCTGCTTTGAGAATGATCACCTCATCTCACATCCCACCCATGACCCCTCCAGATTACTTTGAAGCAACTCTCAGGCATTATAAAGTCTAAATTTAAACTTTTTAATTCACATGCCTAACTGATAAGGACCCTTTTGTTTAACAACACTGCATTACTTTGTTACCTAAAAATTGCAACAGTTACTTGATCCGTTCACATTTCCATCACAGCCTCATACTTTCTTTAACTGCTGATCTGTTTGACCCTAATGCAGAATCCACAGGTTCCATTTAGCTGATCAATTTCCTAAGCCTTTCGGCATCTCTGGTTTTCTCCTCTTCTTATTGATCCGATTTGGGGCCATTTATTTGTCGAAGAAACCAGACCATTTACCCTATAAATTTCCCACATTCTGGGTATTTTGTGATCCAGATATGATGTCAGCTAAGATTTTCTTCTCTCTGTTTTATTTTCTGAAAACTGGTGCTAGTTGGACCCAGAGGCCTGATCAGAATCGGGTTTTTGTTTTGTTTTGTTTCTTGTTTCCTGTTTTTGGCAAGAGCCTCTCCTCAGCACTCATGGTGCTGCATATTTTGTCAATCAGGAGGCCTGTAAAGTCTGTTCTGGGAAACTGTGAACCTTCTCCCAGATTTTTTGTAAAGTGGTCATCTGATCTGTAGTTGTCATAGGTTTCAGGAGTTTCAGAGGCTATGCCTTTGGACATATTCTAAATATGACTTAAAAATGGTCTTATTGTCTATTTGAATGTTTCCGATGTAATCTAAATACCAAAGCAATTTGATATCTTGTCCCCCACCTTCCCTCCAAGACCCCCATTGCCTGGCAGAGAACAGACCAGACCGAATGTGTGCACCGTGCTGGCTGATGGAGCATGGAAGAGGTCAACTCAGGCCTGCCTCATTCCTTGTCCCAACCTCACCAGGGAAGATGCTGAATTAGCAGTAGAAAGAAGCCGGGGGCGGGGGGTGTTTCCAGATTACTATTCCTTCAGAGGAAAATGCGAAATCTAAAGGAGGGAGATTCCTGCCCCCTCCACCCTCGTATTTTCATCCTCAGGCAGTTAGTCCCAAATGGAACCGATTATAGAATCATACGCAGGCATTTGTTAAAAAACAAAGATGCTGGGAGATTCTCACTAGGAGATTCCTGGAGAGGACTTGGGATCTGCTAGGCAGACCTATCTTGTGAGTTTTGTACTGTCAGGGCTTTGGGATGTTCTAGAAAACCAGCCGTTAGACACGTGGCACCTTTGTCCAAAGACAGTAGCTTCAAATATGAACAAATCATAAAACTTTTCTTTATCATAAAACAGGATAATGATGTTTATCTCCTAGAGGTGTTGGAGGATTAAACAAAATGGCACATTCATTCACTTCATAAATATTTATGGAGTGTCTGCTAGGGTGCACAGCAGTGTCCTGGATGCTGAGAAGGGCAGGGAGAGAGAAGGGGAACGTTGCCTCGGTGAGGGAGATAGACCTTAAAGCAGCAAGGCAAGGACCAAGGATGTGGGGTGAAGGCAGCAGAACAGAGCAGGAGTGTCTTTGCTGGTCGGTATGGGGGAATGCTGACCACCTTCTCTACCTGCTTGCTGCAGGAAATAACTCAAGTCTAGAAGGTGAGTAGCTGTTACAGGCTGAACTGTGGCTTTCCACAATTCGTATGTAGAAATCATAACCGCCAGTAGCTCAGCATGTGACCTTATTAGGAAACAGGGTTGTTGAAGATGTAATTAGTTAAGATAAGATCATGCAGGTGTAAGGGGGGGCCTCTGATCCAATATGATCAGCACCCTTATAAAAGGGGGAAATTTTGGGGGGACACCTGGTGGTTCAGTCATTTAAGGGGCTGCCTTCAGTTCAGATGATGATCCCAGGAGCTTGGGATGGAGCCCTACATTGGGCTCCCTGCTCAGCAGAGAGCCTGCTTCTCCCTCTCCCTCTGCTGCTGCTGAAGGTTGCTCCCCCTCCCTGTGTTCTCTCTTTCTCTCTGTCAAATAAATAAATAAAATCTAAAAAAGGTGGGGGGTGGATTTGGGAGTACCTGGATGGGGCAGTCGGTTGGGTGTCCAGCTCTTGGTTTCAACTCAGGTCATGATCTCAGGGTCGTGAGAGCGAGGTTAAGCAGCCTGCCCATCACACAGGCAGTAGTAGCCAGGATTCAGACCCAACACATCTGAAATCTGCCAACTCTAATTTGGAGTCAGCACTTAAACTCGCAGCACTGAATGTCCAGAGGCACTTGAAACCAATTCACTGGATGTTTCTGGAATGATTCCTGACCGTTCTCATCAGTGCCATGTCAGGGGGCCACCAATGTCTCGTGGTGTCTTTTTGATCCGATCAAAATGTCTCTTTGATCCAATTAGTCACAACAAAAATCCAGGAGTCCCCCCAGTTGAGGTCCCTGAAAGAGCGGGGTTTGCCTCCGAGTCTACAAATACTCCAACCCCGTTTTCCCACCAGATGTGAAGGGCGAAGGCAACTGAGAGGCAGACATATATTTTATGAGCAGTAGCAGGTCTGGGGATTGCTTCTGGACACAGAAAGCCAGTCAGCTGGAAGGCACGTGGCAGCATCTGACTTTGAAGGAACTTCGGTGCCCCGGAGCCAGACGGGAATCCTAGGACTGCCATCACCTGACATGACCCAGGACCCAAAGGACTGTCCCTGCCACACTGAGCACAGCCCTGTGGGTAGCTCGAGCCTGCCTCCTGCACCTCCCCTCCTTGGGCCTCGTCAGGCTGTTTTCTCCCGCACCCCAGAACTGCGCACTTTGGTGGGGGGCTGTGCGGAGCCTGGCCTGGCCCACCCTTCAGGATTTTGCAGCTGCTTTAATCTAGGCTTTTATTCTGATGCAGCCCTCCTTCCAAAGCCAGAAGTGGCAGAGTGTCTCTAAGCCCTGGGGTGGAGGGATGGGTGGGCAGGAAGGACACATGTTGCTGAACAGCCTCCTGGCCAAGAGCCCTGGCAGGCGGCGGCGGGGGGGTTGGAGCCAAGTCAGCTTGCTGGAAGAATGGTGATCCGAGGCATATGGGGAAGGCGGAGATGGAAGGTGGGGCCCTGCTGGGGTCCCTTTGAGACATACAAAAGTGCAATGTGATGGCAAGGTCACGGGAGCTCGAAGCAGACACACGTGCGTGAATTACCCAGTCATCCTCCATGCCAACCTCGCTGTCCTATCTCCAGATCACACCTTGGGTTTTCTAAGATAATGCTTATGAAGCATCTGGCCCAAGGTCCAGAGCACTCTAGAAACCTGCTCGATGTCCCTCTCCTGCTCCTTTTTCATCCTGGCATTTCCTCGATGACAGTGATATTTTAAGTGTGTCCTAAGGGTCCTTTGTCACTTCTGTCTGAGTAACATTTCTTAAGAACTTCCTTAAGGGAAGCACAGAGCGTGGAACAGGAGATGGAGAAACAAACACCGGGCCCTGGTCCCTGTTGTCATATCACTTGCTGGAGCCCTGGAGGTTCCTGTGGGAGGCCACAGAGGACTGGTCCAGTGAGCGGTTTCTACCAGGGTGATCACCTGTCCCAGTCTGCCCAGGACTGAGGGATTCCAGGGACATGTGGCTAAAATCAAGAAAGTCCCCTAATGGCCGTTTGCCCTCATTCCAACACCCTAGCTCCCCGATTCCCCGCACATACATTTTAAGTAATCTTGGATCAGCCGAGTTCTGCTTTTATCCCATATGTAGTGAATTTTCAAGAAAGATTTTGTCTGAAAAAAATTTTCGTTACCTTAAAAAAAAAAAAAAAGCCTTCTTGACACCTTCACCTCCATGCTCTGCTCTGTGGCGTGCTCCGTCTGCACACATTCCGCTCATATCCCCTACCAGCTGTGGTTCAGTGGCTGGACAGAACCCAGGGGCAGAACTCCTGTCACTCAGTGAGATGGAGTGACCCGCGCCTGCTTAGAATTTCCAGGGAGCGAACTTCCATTTTGAACTTGAAAATCACCCCTGTGAATACTACTGCCCCCTAAAACACGTGTCTTTAGGCAGGAAGTCTGACCCTCGACTTACCTACGTGTTTGGATGATTCCTTTTTCCTTATGACGGAACCGAACCTTATTCCCGAGAACACAGAAGCCAGAGTCCGCCCTCCGGTTCGCTTGTGCCTGGCTGCATTCGAGCATCTTGCTCTGCAAGGGAAAGCGTGAGTGAGCGTCCCTTTCGTCCTGGGGATTCTGGCCTGTGATCCTCATTAAAGGATGCTCTAATTCCTCCCAAGACACTGACACAAAGGCATAGAGGCCCCGGGGTCCTGAGCATTCTTGCCAGCATGGAGACGGTCTTACCAAGGAACCAGAAGCTCTGCGTGGCGTGCACCTCCAGCTCCGGGGACTTCTGTCACCCCAGAAGTCAGGACAGCTTTGCACCGACCCTAGAGTCTTCCCGCCGGTTTCTCTTCTGCCCTCATCCGGGAGCCCATGCTTCCTTCGCAGCGGGTCAGGTTACCTTGACACTGCCATCGCCCAGAGATGCTGAGTGCCCTTGGAAGAATTCAGCCAGGAAGATAATAGATGCTAATGTCAGAAGGGGAGCCCTTGGAGGGGAAGATTCGGGAGAGAATCACCTTGCAAGAAGCGGAGTGCCGTTTCTGTAATTTCTCCATGGAATTTCGATCTGCCGTTGCTAGAGAATGAGGTCAGACAAATGAGTTTATTTATTCTCTAGGGTGACTCAGAGAATGGAAGGGTCACAGAGCACAGAAAGATTTGGGGGAGCAGACCATAGTGAATGATGTTACTCAGAACTTGGCACTTCCGAGATTTTTTTTTTTTAATTTTTTATGTTTTGTTTTTTTTTTTAAACTTTCACAGAATATTAATTGGGCTGCCGTTTCTCAGACAAAACAATTCCCTGAAGTCTGAATCTTCCCTTCTGGATTTACAGACTCTATCAAGGCATTTTGTCAAGTCCCCAGATTTTAAATTATTTTTTGAAGCTGAACTCCTGCTTGTCACAGCAGAAATGTGTTCTTCATTCTAAGAGGGGGGAAAGAAAAACACATTTTCTAGGGTTATTCTTAAAGAGGTTGTTGACTGTGGAGGCAGCTGATTTCAAGAGGAAACAACTCCACCCGATTAGAAAACGGGCAAAGGATCTGAAGAGACATTTTTCCAAAGAAAATATACAAAGGGTCAATAAACATAGGGAGAGAGTCTGACAGTCATTAGCCATCAGGGAAGAGCAAACCCACAGTGAGACACCCTTCACGTCTACTGCGGTGGCTGGAATCAAAAAGGCAGTTAATAGCAAGCATCAGCGGAAGATATGGAAACATTGGAACGCACGGACACGTGCACACACATTGCTGGTGGCAGTGAAGCCTGGTGCAGCCACTTTGGGAAACAATCTGGCAATTCCTCAAAAGGTTAAACAGAGTTACCGTGTGACCCAGAACTTCCACTCCTGGGTGTTTATCCAAGAGAATCGAAAACGGTGGTCCACATAAGCACTTGTGTGTAAATATTCACAACATCGTGATTCTCGGTAGCCAACAACTGTAACTCCAATGCCCATGAGCTGTGGACTAGAGAAATAAAATGTAGCCTTTCCATAGAGTGGAATATTACTAATAATAGAAAGGAATGAGTTCAGGTTTGCCTTCAGCATAGGTCATGATCTCAGGGTCCTGGGATGGAGCCTCTCGTTGAGCTCCCTGCTCAGCAGAGAGTCTGCTTGTTTCCTTCCCTCTCTTTCTGTCCCCTCCCCTCTGCTTGTCTTTTCTCTCTCTCTCTCTCTCTCTCTCTCTCAAATAAATAAAATAAAATTTTTTAAAAATGAATGAGTTCTGGCCCAAGGGACAGCCTGAGCGAACCCGAAAATAAGATGCTAAAATGAGACGTCATTCACAGAAGACTACATATTGTATGATTCCATTTATATGAAATGTCTAGAATAGGCAAATCCATAGAGATAGAAAACAGATTAGTGGTTGCCTGGGGCAGGGTGTAAGGAAAGAAGAGGAAGGGGGAAATGAGGAGTGACTTTTGGTGGACAAGGGATTTCTTTCGGGGAGATAAGAACATTCTGAAATTATTGATTGTGATAATGGTTGTATAATTGTGTGATTATGCCAAAAGCCATTGAATTGTACACTGAAGTAGGTAAGTTGTATGCCCCTTGGATTACAGCTCTATACGTTGTTTTTTTAAAAAGGAAGGAATCAACTCTTAAACTGCTTGCTGAGGACCAAGTGCCAGTCACCAATGTGAAAGAAGCAAAGGAGAGCCTCCCAGCTGCAGGAACAGTCTGGGCAAAGGCCCTGTGGCAGGAGAGAGTGTGATGATTTTAGGGTTCTGAAAGGAGGCCGGTGGGGCTGAGCCCCAGAAAGTGATGGAGAGCAGGGAAGGGGAGGAAAATGGGCAGCAGGGAGGGGCCAAATTCTAGATGACTTCGGTGGCCAGGGAGGGAGTTTTGTCTTGGTCCTCGGAGCATGGAACGCTGTTACAGGAAATGACTGTCAGGTTTACTTTATGAAAAAATGGCCCGAGCTGCAGTGTGGAGAATGGATTAGAGAGAAGGTAGAGAGAAAAGCTAAGAGCCAGTGGCTGATCTGGATTAGTTCAGCGACGAACGTCATCCGGAAGTTTCTGAGCAGCACAGGTACCTTGAGAAGTAAATGCACCTGTGATCAGCATCTCTATTTGACGCATTAGGAAGTTCAGATGTTACATGTCTTTGTGTGAGGTCATTCAGCAGATTCCAACAGAGGTGGTTTCTCCATTTTCCCCTTGATGGAAATAGGAAACCCTGCTCCCCCACTCCCTCCGCCCCGGAACAGATCTTCTCTCTCAGCTCTGGGCCAGTGCCAAGTTGGCATTTGCTTTGCTTCCTTCTCCTCAGGGCACACGGATTTACTTTTCTCCTCCTGGGTTTGCTGAAAGGAAATGTAACAATGCCAAATGCTCAAGCCTGCACCCAGGAGACCCAGGTGCCCAGAGGAATCCCAGCTCTTCCCCTGATGAACTGTGGCCTTGGCCTTAACCTCTCTGTGCCCCCAGGTTCCTGGGCAGTAAGACGTGTCATTCGGGGGAACCTTGAGAGGATGAAACAAAACAGTCCCCATAAAGGGCTTGTGGCTGAGCCTGGTATATGTCAAGTACCCAATAAAAGTTGGCCATTATCATCATTTTCCTAACCATTATGGCTTTGAACAAAAAGCATTTCCTTCGCATCCCAGCATCTGGTGGCTTTCGCGTTTTACCAGTGTCTCTCCTAAGCAAAACTCTCTTCCTCCATCTCCTCTGCAGCAGCCAGCCATCCACACTCTGGTCCTGACAGCCGACAGAGACAGGGGCCCACAGGGCGGGTGCTGTGGCAGAGAGGTGACGTGTGAGTCCAGAGTCCCAACCTCAGCATCGCCTGTCCCCCTTGAGTCTGTTACACGGTCTCTGCTGCATTCCTGTGGAAGCAGAAGGCTCCCTGCTCTCTGCCCACTTCATTCAAGTCCACGCATGCGACCAGAGCAAGCCTCCTGGGCCTGAGGCCTGCGTAGCTGCCCAGGGCCTCGTGCTGAGAAGGGATCCATCCCTGGTTCAGTTCTCTGCCCTTGCTGTCTTGACATTCTTAAGAATTATTGAACAAGGAGGCCCTCTCTGCCTGTTCATTTTGTCCCGGACCCTGCAAATGATAGCGCGGGTCTTACTGTGTGGTCCTGTTGGCCCTCCAGCTGCTGGTAAGCGCAGGGAGTGGTGGTATATGGGAACACGGCTGTTAGCCAACTTAGAATCAGGAAGGAAAGTCTGGCACAGGCTGTGGCCACGGGTATACGCTTGGCTTCTAAGCAAGCGTGGGAGGTAGAGGTTAAGATTAAAGGATTCATAGCAAGAGTTAAAAGGCTAAGGAACCACCCCCTCCCCGACCACACACACACACATACCCGCTGTTCAATGCCCCAGTATCTGTTCAGGCTAAGAACTAGGCCTATGTCTGTGTTAGTGTCCCGTGGCTGCTATAGCAAAGTAACAAATTGGGAGCTGACACAAGAGAAATTTCCTTGTAGTTCTGAGGCTGGAAGTCCATGACCAAGGTGTTGGCAGGGTTGGTTTCCTCTGAGGCCTCTCACCATGGCTTGGAGATGGTGGTGTTCTCCTTGTGTCTACATACTCCCTCTGTGTTTCTCTGTCCCTGTCTCCTCCTCTTATAAGGACACCAGTCCTTGAAAACCACTTAGCCTCAGGACCAGCCTCATGACCTCATTTTAACTTATTTAAAGACCACATTTCCAAATAAGGTCACATTCTAGGGTACTGAGGGTTAAGACCAACATAGGAATATGGGAGTGTAATGGTTAATTTTATGTACCAGCTTGACATGGATCATGGGATGCCCCGATAGTTGGCTACGCATCCTTTCTAGTCATGTCCATGAGGGTATTTCTGGATGAAATTAGCATTTGAATGAGTGGACTCAGGACATTGGTTTGCCCTCCCGAATGTGAACAGGCGTCATCCAATCTGGTGAGGGCCAAAGTAGAATAAAAGGGCAGCGGAAGGGAGAATTTGGCCGTTCCTGCCCAATGATGGGACACCCATCTGCTGCTTCCTCAGCACTCTGGTTCTCAGGCCTCCAGACCCAGACTGAGCTGCACCCCCAGTTCTCCCCATCTCCAGCCTGTAGACCGCAAATCATGGACTTCCAGCCTCCATGATGGCAAGGGCCAATTCCTCGTAACAAACCTCTTCCTGCGTTTGGATCTAGGAAGAACCTCTTAGTTCTAGAAACCCCTGACCGATACAAAGGAGGACACAATTTAGTGCATATCAGTGTCCTTAGTAATCACGGCTCCTTGGAAAGGCAACATGAACACACCACCCCAGGATCTTGGGATGATACATGCCTTGTCTACGTGTGTGTGTGTGTGTGTGTGTGTGTGTGTGTGTGTGTTGACACAAGTATCCACCAAAGGCTTTGCTTTCAGCCTTTGAAACCGCTCTCACAGGTGCAGTGAAATCCAGGTGCTCTGCTCTGCTCACCCTCCAGCCGGCCTCTACTGCATCCAGCAAAGCATTCAGAATGCAGTGGCATTAAGAACACAGACAAAGGACAGCTTCTGTGGGCCTAGTTCTAACTCTTCACATCTGTAAAATGGAGATCCTTCCTAGGACTGCTGCAAAGCTGTCATTAGATAACCCTTGAAAATCACTTAGCACAGCAACGCGTAATAAACAATTCATTATTAAATGCTATGTGTGGCTTTCACGTACTGCTGGTCGACCTAGTCACTCAGTCTTGGAATTAAGATTAAAAAATCCCTCAAAAGCTAGGCAGCTTCTGAGGACAAGTCTTGGGCCTACTTTGTGGATCAACCAGGGTCCCTAGATCAACATGTCTAGATATCCCAAATCCTTAGTTTAACATAGAATTTCCCTGACTCACTTGATGAGGGTCTGGGACTATAACACCCATCACCTGAATTTTCCTGATGCTAGTCTTGAACTTCAGTCTTCAGATTGGTGGACCTGTGGTTATTTTCACCATCTTGGCAGCACACATTTATGTGAACTCTGCTAATGGATCTGAACTGTTTGTGGGTGTGTACGGGGAGAGGAAATGACTCTTCCGAAGGAACCATATGGATTGAGGGAACATTTAATCTGACAAGGGGGAGACCAATTGGAATATAGTTGAGCTTTATAGATGCTAACATTTTTATTAGTGTTTACAAATCCAGTTAATGACTTAGGTGAAGCAGAGTTTCGTGCTCTCCAGGTGAGCCCCTGAGACCAGGAACTGTAGGGGAAGGGGGGCCACTGACTCCTGGAACTTTTAGGGACATGTGGTTCCCTTGACCCCGGCTTACCTGTGGTTTGTAACAGACATTTTAGGCCCCTACACTCCACATCCATTGCCATTTCTGACTCCCTTCCCACCTGGCTTTTCCCATATTCATTTCTCCATCCCTAGCTGGAGGACGTCATGTGGCACTATTCTGTCCAGGGAGGCCCTAGGGTGGCCCCATGGGCTGATGACACTAGAAAACATTTCCATTTATTAACAAAAAGAAGCACATGCTGCTGGCACCCACAGTTCCCTTCACTTGGCCCTCACCTGTAATCCACAAACACAGGTATCCTGTCTGGGGCCACAGCAGTCATTTTGGGGCCATGAGGCAACAGGCTGAAGCATTACAGATGGCAGTGTGGGAAGAGAGTAGAGCATCCTAGAGCAACTGAACCAACTCAGCTCCTTGTAGCGTGAGAAACATAAACCCTGAGCTTTGCAAGCCACGGGCTACAGGAGTTCAGAGACGTGCAGCTGCACGGGTTCCCGGTGGACAGCACACATTCTCAGTGCCTTAAGGAGTACTTTGGGAGAATGAATGTTATTTAAAAATAGAATCTAGAGAAACCCCTGCACGAAGGGCCTGTGTGGCCTCAAGGGGACGAGCGTGGGCAGATAACTAGGTGGGCATAGCCCAAGCAGAAGCAAGCGTTCACCAGTGATAAGGCAAAAGCCAGAAGGAACAGCTAGGGCTAGGGCTGGCGATGAGGGCGGATTAGGAAGTGCAACACGGACTGCAAAAATGATGCCCTTTCCAGACGGCAGCCTGAGCTGAGCCGGGGCACAGAACAGGGTGCGTCGATTCTGCCTTTGTGTACGGTTTCATGGGGGCATTCCCCCAAGCTGTTGCGTTGCAGGAGCACTAAAAATAAGCAGTGCGTGCACGTCACTCTGCCATTTGCACGGCATTTTAGCCCTTTTTTGGTCTTCCTATCAGTCCGGCTGTTTCGCATTCTGGCAACATTGGGGCAGAGGACACAGGGGAGAGATGGATGGGCTGAGGTGCTGGGTGACCCCCCCACCACCACCACCAAGGAGGGGCCACTGGAAAAGGTGCCCAGATGGCCGGGGACTTCTCTGCCCAGCAGCCCTGCTGGGGCTTTGGTTCAGTAACCATGAAGGTTGCGAGGAGGAGCTGTGAGACAAGGGGGTAGGCCGACTCCTCCAAGGGTCTGTCTTGGCCTGGGATGATCAATGAACAGTGAGTAGAGGCAGGTGCGGAGCTGATGTGTGGGCTCCCTATGGGCATCTGACTTCCCAGAAGCTGCCTGTCCGCCCCGGCCCGTCTCCCCTCCCTGCAGAGGTTCAGTGGTGAGGTTGGCAGGCTCTGGGTAATAAATGGGCTCCTGCTTCCCCAACTCTCCTTTTCTCTTTGTGTGTCTGTGCATGGGGAGGGGTGTCATTCCTCGCATCAGCCTCGGGCTTGCCGTGATGGATGAGCTAGAATGCTGCTTCCTCCGTGCACCTGCTTTCTCCAGCCACCCCCTCCCTTGCCATAGGGGATACTGTGGCCTGAGCGTTCGCTCCGGAAAATGTGAAGATTCTGGGTGGGACTGAGGGCAGCCTAACCAGGTCAGGAGAACAGCATGGGGGTGTGCAGTGAAATACCATCAGGCAGACTTAGTAGGTCCTGGTGGCTACTCAGCAACGCGGGGACATGGGCAGCGGGGGTAGGAGGGTGAAGGCCGAGCTAATATATGTGAGGGCCAACTGAGTGCCAGACACTGTGTAATCTGGGTATCTGTAAGTCTCTCACAACCCTGGAAACTCCCTCCTCTTCCTCCTCCTCCTCATCTCCTTCTTCTTCCTTTAAGGGAGGTCAGTGTTTCAACCAGTTAAGTTGGAATCTCTTCCCGACAGTGCTGGCTGGGTTCTTGCCCCATGTCTCAGCAGGCCTGCGAAACCATTTGGAAGATGGAGACATTGTCCGTCTCCCTTGTCTTTGTCAAGGTTAACCTCGGTCTTGCTCCACGGTTCTTCACACCAGGCTCTCTCACCTGTCAACTTGATTTTCATGAGCACGTTGAACGGTCCTGGGTTAAACCCCTGACTTACCACGTTGAGGTTACCAAGCTCATAGGTTAACATCTTCTTGTGGCCCCCAAACAGCTGGTGTCAGCATGCCCCCTGTCTGAAGGCGGCACCTTGCTTCGCCATACACAGCCTCAGTTTCCCTAAGGTGCTGAGCCTTTGGGAAGCGTGCGTATGAGTAGGTATGGGCATGTGTGTGTTTGTGTGTGTGTATGTGTGCGTGTGTGTGTGTGTGGCATGCTGTGCTGTGTTGGAATTGTCCAGAGGCAACAGCCCTGTGACTCAGTCATCTATCAGTTAACAGTGATTTTAGCTGAGAGAAACAGAAAATCTGACTCCTGGGCTCAAGTGGGAGGACGTACTGTTCTCCCCATAATAAGCAGTCAGAAGGTGGGCAGTTAGCGGCAGGGTTCTGTGTCTCCTCCATGTGAGGGCGACCAGGCTCTAGTCCTCTAGATCTTCCCTGGGACTGTTGCTTCTGTGAAGAGGCAAGTGTTTGCTAAGGCGGCAGGCATCATGTTTGCGTCAGGATAGGAAGATGGAGAAGGGATGGCAGGAGTGGTCTGCCATCTCTGGTCAGAAAAGCAAATGCAGATTTCCACTGGTGTCTCGTTGGCCAGAACTGGGTCACTTGGGAGAGCAGTTCGAGAGTGCCCCTGCAGTGACGCTGGTGACTGATGCTTTTCCCTTGTATCATCAACCTCAGAGGATCACTGTCCAGGCACTGTTAACCTATTTCCCCATCATTCCTGTGCCTCTGTCTCCCTTCTTTCGCTCTTAACTCATCACAAAAAAAAAAAAGAAAGAAAAAAAAAGCACAAGAGAAATGGCCTTGAATTTGCTCAAATTTGCATTAAAAACTCAAGTCTTTTACAGACTTAAGACTTTGCTATGAGTGACAAATGATCAGAAAGACCTCAGTGGGTTGTGACATCGAGCTTGGCAATTGTGGCCATATATAGCAGGTTGAAATGGCCAATCCACAGGAGACACCAATTTAAAATAGATTAAATGGGTTCTGTCTTAAAGGGGGCCATTTTTAAATGGACTTCCCTGTAGATTGTCCAAAAATCAGCCTCAAATCTGTCCATACCATAGTGCCCATGTCAGTCCTCTCTCTCTTCTCTCCAGTGAAACTCAGGATGTCTGTATATAAAAACTCATTAGATCATGTTGAAGATGGAAGCTATTCCTCTGATTTATGTTCAAGGGAATGCAGTTCTTTTTCTTTATGAGTTTAGATTTATGAACTCTCTCTCCTCCCTCCCCCAACACATGCACATTATTTTAATGTTCTTTTGATATATATCTCTGTGTGTTCTTCATTTCTCTTATTTTCATTTATTTACTCCATGGATTATTTTTAGCCTGCCGACTAAAATTTTGGAAGGAATAAAAGCACACCTGGCATACAAGGTCTGTGGTATCTGCTTGCCGCCATTTCTCTGTATGTTTCTGTGAATCTTTAGAAATGGATTGAGACAGGGGTCAGGCTCACCCCGTCTTTGTCAAACTTGAATGGTGGTTCTCGACCACCGTGGGAGGTACAGTGCATGTAACTGATGACTAATAATAGAGTTTACAAACTATTTACTCTTTTCCTGTTTAATAAACTAGAGGAAAGTCAAGATTTCCCCTATCATTCTCGGTCACTGCCACTCCAGCCTCCTTTCTGGAGAGGGAGGGCAGGGATGGCTCTTTGGCTGTGAGCAGGATACTGTGCACAAGCGAAAACATGCTTTACCAGCTCCAAAAGGAGAGTGAGAGCTATTGTGGGTGCAACCGGAGTGGTTGGGGGGTGGTTACAAAGTATCCATCCATTCAACAACTATGTACTGAGCTGTTTATTAGGGAATACAGCGGGGAAAGTAGAAACATGATCCCTGCTCTCAAGGATCTTACAGTCTGGTGGGGAAGTTGACAAGAAATGAGACAAATAGAGAAAATTAGTAGACTACAATAAAGCACCTCATTTAACCAGTCGTTGCAGGAATAACCCTGTGTAATAAGCCCTCCAACAACCCAGGGGCTTACAACAGCAGGTGTTTATTCCTGAGTCACAGTTCCCTGGGTTCAGCAGGGCTTGGCCTCAGGCTGCAGATCAAGTTCAGCCCTGCACCCTAAGTCTCTTACCCTCCTTGGTCTGGTGATGTCTTGGATAGGTTCTTCTCATGGCCAATAATAGGAGATCAAGCGGGTAGCCCCGGTCATCCAAACACATTTAAAGGTTCAGCTTGGATCACATTTGTGAAAGTCCATTTGCCAACACGAGTCACACAGACAAGCCCAGTGTCAGCAGGGAGAAAAGAACAAATGCTTACCAAGCAATACTCAAGTCTATCACAAGCATTGTTTAAGAAGGAAATAACAGGGCTGAGGATGGGGAGGCTGTTTTATGTAACCTGGTTTCCAAAGGCCTCTCTGAAGGGAACTGAGGGACATTGGAGCTTAGAAGAAATTCACCTTGTGAAGAGGGGAGAACGGTGCACTTAGCAGAGAAACCCACAAATGCAAAGTTCCTGAGGCAGCAAAGTACTAGGTGTTGGAGTGTAACACACAGCAGGTAGGCTTGGGGAATGGTGGGCAAGGAGGAGAGTGGAATGCTAGAGAAGTAGAAAAGTAGTATGGGACAGGATCCTATAGGGATTAAGGATTTGGGTTTTATTCCAAGTTCAAAGGGCAGCCACTGAAGGATTTTCGGCACTGGAGGGATGCCACCTGATTGATAGTCTCAAAAGATCGCTCTAGTCACACTGAGGAACATGGATTAGAGATCATGACTTTGACCAAGATGGTGGCCCCATCACTGCAGAAGAATGGCTATGTTGGCCATATATGCAGGAGGTTCCATTGCCAGATACTGAAACATCTTTTCTAGAGAAACCAAGAAGGATTTCTCTTCCACAAATTTGTTTAGCATTTTATAAAATCTGAGTGCATCCCTGGGGTGTGTCCCACCTGTGAGCACCATCTGTCACAAGAATCAGGGGGAGAGGCAGGTGGAGAGTCCTTGTGTATGTGAAGGTATATACCCCACTGGAGACCTGCCTTACATTCTGCAAGCTTGTGGCTTTCAGAGTCTTGGGAAAGAAACTGCCTTTACACAATGTCAGACTCAGCCTTGGGGAGGGTTGATAAAACCCACATGTTGGAACAATGAAGACTATATCAAAAGAATCTATGGAAACATCTTGCATGGAAAGCTCAGCCTTACAGCTCAGTGAGCCCAGGACGTTTTACACCCAGACCATAGGTCATTCCCACAGCTGGGCTCAGTGTTCCACCCAGGAGGTCGACAAAGGCCAAGTGCACACTCCTCATAATTCCTGTGTCCCTGTTGCGTTTGCTGCACCCATTGAATGAGAAGTGATGAAAGTGGAACCTCCAGGCCAGAATCTAAGCAGGAGGGTTTGATCCCGAGTATTCTAGGGCCCATGGCTCTCTCTTCTTCAGGCCCACTGACTCCCTGCTCTTGAGTCAAGACCCATCAAGTTGGGACAGACGTCTGTAGGCATTCATCATGGGGTTGATGTTTGGCCGCTCTCTAAGTCAGGCCACGGGGTAGTAGAGAATGCCTCTCCAGAGTGTCCCTGAGCCTGAGCCTGAGCCTGTGGGGATCAAACCCACTCCCGTGATTCATATCAGGCTGTGAGTACCCGCTTCGCTCTTGGACAAGGTGCTCTTCCCGTCGGAAACCTGGTTTGATGTTTCACAGGCCTGTCAGCAGATACAGGAAGGCATATGGCAGCTGCAGGACGCAGGCATTAAACACAGAAACCTCTTCAGATCATACTGTAGGCGCCTTCCCTCTGGAGAAGACACTTGGCAGGCATTCACAGGAGCTGAGTCCCAGACACGGAGAATTCATCCAGTGTAAGGCAGTCCTGGCTTTCCCAGGCTGGCCCCTGATCCACTGGGTCTCAGCCCAGATGTCATCTTTGCCAGGATGTCTTCCTTAATCACTCTACCCAAGCCGGGACCCTGTGTCTCTTTTTCCCATGATACCACCTCATTTTCCCCTTTGTGGCACTTACAATAACCTTACTTGTTCACTCTTTTATTATCTGACTCTCCCAGTTAGACCATATGCTTCTTGAGGACTGAGACCTTCACCTTCACTGTCCTGCTCCCTAGCACAGGATCTGGTGCATGGACATTTGGTGGATGGATTAAAAAAATAGTGGGACATATGCAGGGAAAACAAGGACCATTTGTTGATAGTATCTTTGCCTATTTCAGAACTGACAGGCTCCCCTGAAACGATTCCAACTCAATGCTGTAGTTGTAATGAATGACAAATTTGGGAGATGACGTCCCTTGAGTCACAGCAAAATGTTGGACAGTGTAGACAGATCTATAAGAGCTTGTCTCTTATTCTCAAATCAGTGCAGATTATAATGTGAAGCAGGTATGGCATCTCCCATCTTGTACCGGGAAGGACTAGAGAAAGTGAGCCAAGACCGACAGCAAGTAGGAATCTCAAATGGAGTTTTGTGAACATTTTCTCAGAATCCTGAAGACGAGTCATCGTGTGTAGCAATGACATTACAGCAGGCATGTCCACCCAGAGGGTGAGTGGAGGAAACTGTTAACATTGAGGGAACTCTCTGAATCGAGGCTAGGCTCCTGGGTCTAGGAAAAATGTCTTAACTGCTTATTCCTGCTGGACTCCGTGAAATTATGTGCCAAATGGTGTGTACAAGTGTCCATATCCAATTACCTGAGAATGGGGATCATAGTTTTTTCATAATAGTCTGTGATCTCCAAAGAGTGTTAAAGATTGCTACCCATATTTCCCTTATGGGGAAGATCATGTAGATCAAATATCCAGGGAAACTAAAAGCAGGAGCATATCTTACTTCTTGGTCCCCTCATCTCTCCTCTTGTCTTGCCAATCATGGAAACCAGCATGGAAGGAGAGTAGTTTGATGGGGTTCAGTATCAGCCACGAACTAACTGGGGTTATATGAGTGGTGTGTCTTTACCTGGGTACCTTGGCACTCCATCTTGGTTTAGCCCTCGGAGGTACATCTCATTCAAATTATATAGACTTGGGATTCTTAGGACCATATCCCTGGTTGATGTTTGCAATGATTAAATAAAGAAACCAAAAGGAAGTAGATGTCAGCGATTTGCAAAAGGTGGCCCAGAGCGACCTACATCAGAATCATCTGAGTAACTTGTTAGAAATGTGCATCTCCAGGTTTAAGCCCCGGGAATCCCCTGTCATTCTGATGCATAACAATATTTGAACCTTGACCCTAGTAGGAGCTCTCAGATGTTTTACAAGTTAACCCCAGAGTGAACAAAGACTGCCTTTGCTTGTATTCCTCTCCTTTAAGCTTACTTCATCTCCCGTTGCATCCAAGAAGCCTTTTTCAGACCTCTCCAGTTTTCATTTATTTTTTTCCCCTATGAATCTGGTACCCAGAAGTCTTGCCTTATTCTCCTTTCCATTTATGTCACCCTGGTCTCCTTAATTCAGTTAGAAGCAATGAACTCCTCAAAGGTTACTTTGCACTCAATCCAATACCTCAGTTATCTCTCGGGGGAAGTAGAATATCCAGTAAACAACATTTCACAGGGTACACCTGCTTCTTAAAATGTTAGCAAGCCTAACACAGAAACCAAGTAGTCTTAGCTTACCAACCTCAAGTGTTGATGGTGGGCATGTCTTTCCATCTGGAAATCAGTCTCTTCCTGCTATTTCTTTTGGTTTTTCAAGGCTGCCCTTCCTGTAGGTATTTCCTTTGGAAGGAGTAGGAAATAGGCCCTGAAGAATTTGGATTACATTCAAAGATGCAATGAGCCTGTACAAAAAACTCATGGGTGCAATGATGTGTAAAAAAAAACACACACACCAAAAAAAAACCCACAAAAAAACAAAAACAATAAAACCATGCAGTTCACAGTAGTTTGCAGAATGCTCAAAGAGTTTCATCCACCAATGTTTGACTTTCATCCAGCTGCTCAACAGGACACTTTCTTTGAGGTTCAGGACTTCAAGGGAAGGGTGTTAATCTTCGTGTCTCCCTGAGGATGTGGTCAGGACCTTGAGAATAGGATTGGTTGGCGCTCAGACCAAAATGTGCATGAGACAGCCTCACATCTGTGTGCTTTTCACCCCTGATTTCCATCTCACGAGGCCTGGATATCTTTGATAAGCTTCAGTGAGCATCTGGAATTTTGGAAGTTTGCAAAAATCACATTCCACTCCTAGAAAGTTTTGTTCATTCCCCAGCCTCATGTCAAACATTGTTATTTTTTTTTTTTTCTTTTGGGCGTCTTCCATGAGGAACCAGACAAGGAACTCATTTCGGGCGTTTGCAACGATCCAGTAGGCTTCGGAAACCAATGGGCTTCAAGTATATTCCCAAGGGTGTATCTGAGTTGCATAAAACCAGTCAAAATCTGTTTTCAAGTGCATGTTGCCTTACCACACTGCAGTCTTAGTGCATGACGTAATGTACTCTTGCATTTTCCCTCCATTCTCAAACATTGGGCCTAGTAGCTGCTCCTGGAGCTCATAACAGAGATGTCAACGGTGGAAGTTGATGCAGCCCAAGGCTTGCATTGTCTTTCATCAGAACATACTTTTTGGAAGCCTTAAGAAGCACGATGGCCAAGCAGCCCAAGCTCATTCTTTTTAAATAAGAAGATAGATCCATGAGCCTTTGCGAAAAAAAGGATTCACATTTTAAAAATTAATCAAAAAATAAAAATTAATCATACACACAACTTGGCTCTTCTTTTTTGTCTTTAGAGTCACACGCCCCTGCATTTTAGAAAGGATAAAAGTCCACACTGCATTATCGTTGGCCTGTGCCAGCTAAAGTTTTACAAGTTGGACTGAACTGAGTGCCTCCTTGCTAGAAAACAGCCAGCTGAGGAAAAGACCACAATATTCTCCACCATAACATACAAGCCAGTAAAATCCAGGGTGGGAACAGAATCTGCTGCCATGGTTTCGGAGAGTAAATACCAGCCATGACAGTAACATTATAGGAGCAATTTATTTCTTGGCTTTTAGGGATATTTTTGGGGGTCTGGCAGCCCCTAAAATTGACTGCAAAATCCTGAATGTCTATGCAAACTTGAGTTTCAGTGGCAGAAGAGTCTAACTCTTAATCGGATTTTCAAAGGGGTCTCTGACCCCAGAAAAGGTTGAAAATCAGCAAGCATAATACTGCACCCAAGATCACGGCTGTGCCTGATTGCTGAACCTGAAAGCAGGCTGCATTGTGTACCAAAACGATATTAATTCTGAAGACAGTGGAGGCCAAGATCTGAAATCAAGATTACCCCCGATCACGTAGGGCTTATGGCTGTCTGATGAAGAATGATCTAAGGGACAGAAGTGGACTCTTCTTTTTTTTTTTTTTTTTTTTAATTCATAAACCTTTCCCGGTACATTTGGGTGGCAAGGTCTCTGCTAGGAACAAGAATTCCAAAGATGGATTGGCCTCAGCTCTAACTTTAGAGGGCTCACAGTCTACAGTGAGAGGCAAAGCATTCCCTTTTGCGTCTAAAATTATGGTTCATGTATCTTTGCTCTGCTGGAGGAAAAATCCCACAGACACACCATGGGTTCAAGAGTTCCAGTGTTAATGGGTTGGAGTGGAGAAGTTCTTGCTGCTTTTGGAAGCCCCGTGAGAGTTCAGAAAATATGAGACCTCTCCCTCCCTCTGGAAAACACACTTGTCTTGTCTGTCTGTTCATTGCACCTTCTCCCCATCAGGGGAGGAAACATAACAATTTTTGTTTTGAGAGATTAAATTGCTTGGCTGGCTGTTGTGGCCCTGGGTGGGATGAAACTAGACATCGTTAATGAAATGTGTAGCTGCTTTTTTTTTTCCTTTTTTTGGTGGATCATTTTGAAAAGTATTTAGCTGGAGAACATTAGCACAGCTTGGGCGAAAGTGCTTTGTGGGAAAATTAAATACCCATATTTCTCCATCTCTGCGACTGCTCCCTGAGTACAGCCTCTTAAAGGGGGCTCTGGCGAAGGCCTGTGGCGGGGGTGGGGTAGGGGATTGCTGGCTCAGAGAGCCTTTGGACCACACCAGTGCTCAGACCCAACTGGTCCTTGCTTTGTGGTTCTCATTGCGCATAGCCAATTTGTCAGAGGCTCCAAGTCTCTCCAACAGGCCCCCTAGAAAGGAAGTGAACCTGGGGTAGAATGGACTTTGGTCTCTCCTTATACCTTCCTGATTCTAGCCTATTTGGATCCAAAACTCTGCTCTTGAAAACTGCCCAGCCCACCCTCGCTGGGAAAGTCAGCTGTCCTAGGTGGCTTCTGGAAAAGGAATACTTTATCCCATGCCACCATGTGGACCATCTGAGCTGCTGAAATTTACTCTCCCAGATAGGGACTAGATGTCGCCAAATTTATCTCCAAATCAGCAGCATCTAAAAGGTATTAAGCTCTACCTACAAGGACACTTCCACAATCAGAGTTCATTCTTCAAAAGACAGGTTAAAATTTGCTTTTTGGCCATTTGGCCCCATTGACCCCATTGGGAGGCTTAGAGGTGAAGTTAGCAAAATGTGACCCCCATGTCCCCAGTCCTTTCTACTTCACTCAATGCTGTGAACAAGGGGGCCAGTTCTGCCACTCATTCCAGTTAATTTGTTTCTCTAGGATCTGCTCATCTCATTTACTTGGAGCCGAACCTTAAAGCACTGAGCAGAAAACAGAGAACACGGGGGATTTAATAAAGAGATGTTGACCCCAAGTGGTCCCAAGTTCATACGTTACTGTCTTCTCCACAAGGTCCTCTCTGGTTCTCACACTGAAAGAAATTGCTTCTCTTCTACATCTGTGACCCTCTGTACCTGCCAGACAAAATGCTCCAAACTGCCTTGACCATGACTTAGTCACTCATAGAGGACCCCATTTCTATATTCTCCCACTGCCATGCTAGATATTCAATAACTAGCATGAACATTTTGGTTAACAATAAAGTCTACTCAGCCCTGACATTTTGGGCTGCGTCTCCCTTCAGTGATCATCACACAGCTATGGCTGACACTTCTGTGGTCCAGACACTCTGTCTATGTTATGTCGTATATATTCACTTGCCTACTATCATTATCCTCCTTCACTGATGAGAAAGCTGAGATCCGAAGAGATTAAGGAGCTTCACCCCAAGACCATTAGCTACACTAGTGTCAGAACTTGAACTCCAGCCTGTTTACCGTAAAAGACCATGCTGTGACTTGACAACGGGACACTGCCTGTCCTCAGATGCCCATGACAGAGCCTCCAGCTGGAAAATGGTTTCCATCCTTGAGTTGGAAAACAAACCCTATGTACAAAGAAGCAGTCACATAGAGTGGTTAGTCACCAAGGCATGCTAAAATAGTGGGTGAGCATTTCATGAGAAAGAGGATATGTACAAAGTCCCAGAGTATCTCCCCCAAAATTATTTATGACATGGGAGTATGAGTAACTTTTACACTGGAGAAAACTGGCAGCTTAACCAAGTAACAGAAGCCAACATCATCGATATGGAGGCAAGAAGATATCTTGTGTCTCCTGGTAGGATGTGCAGTGAAGGACACAGCATCACTCTGGTCTTCTGCCAAAGATGAATAACTTGAATCTAATCATGAGAAAAGACTAGGAATGTGCTACAGAATTTTGAATTTTCAAGGTCAGGAAGCAAAGAATGTCTATTCCAGATTAAAGGACACTGAAGTTTCCAGACTAGAAGCAGCTAAACATGATGATAATCTTCGGTCGTACCCGAGCCAAGGCAAAAATAGCTGTATCGAGCATCTCAGAGACAATTGATGGGATTTGAATATGGACGATGAATTAGAAAATGAATTAGTATTGATGTTACATTGTATCAATGTTATATTTTCTGATTTGGATAACAGCACTGTGATTACATGGGAGGATATTTTTAGGAAATGCACACCACAGTTTTTAAGGTTATAGAGACACAGTACCTCCAATCAACTCAATAGTCAGGAAAACATAATAAATATGTAAAATGTCTGGAAAGAATAATAAAGCAAGTGAGATAAGTATATAAATTATGGGTGTATCTGGGCAAAAGGCATACAGAAGTTTCATGTACAGTTCTTTTCTGTAATTTTCAAAATACATCAAAATTAAACGATGCAAAAATTTTTAGAGTAGTTGTTGGAAAGAAAGGCTCTGGAGTTGGACTAACTGGTCTTAAAACCTGGATCTGCCAAGTACTGGCTGTGTGACCTTGGGCAAGATACCCAACTTCTCTGCATCTCAGTTCCTTGCCTACAAAATGGAGCTAATGGAGTGTTTATTCTGAAGACTTTCTGATGATTAAATGAACTAATATGTGCAGAGTAGAACCTGGGGCCTCATCAGCACTCACTGAGCATTAGCTAAGATTAGCAGTAAGCCTGAAGGTCAACTGTACCAATTTCTTTGGCATTGTCCTGATATGTATGGATTCCTGTTTTATCAGATGCTCTCCAGGGGAGCTGTTCTAAAGACGAGCAAATTGTTAGGAGATTTGGAGGCCATTTCATCAAACACATGCTGTCCTTGAAGGGCTCGAATGCAAGGCAGTTAGCAAGAATTAATGAAAAATTGGCAGCCTGATTTTTTTGGCCCAGTCAAAATGTGCAGTCTCGCTGCTAATTAAGTCTCTACAATTTTCCCAGAACAATGCCACCTGTAGGTTTGCCTGATTTATGTATTTATTTTTTCACTTGGCAGCTACGCAAAAGAAAAACAACTAGCGTGGTGAAAAAAGAAATGGGGTTTCCCCAAAATGCAAGCCCTTAAGAAATGATGACCAGATGTTTGTGATACACTGTCGGAAAAGTATTGTTGAACTAATATTGAGTTCTCCCTACCGGTTACAAGGCACGTGTGCAGGACGCTGTTGGGAGCTTGAGGGGGAATAAGATACGGGATAGTTCTCAGGTTACACTGGAACAGAATGACCAGAGTGAGAGCGTTGTGGGACAAAGTCAAAGAGGTGGCCAGGGCCAGATTTCGGGGGCCTTGGAAGCCATGCGAAGGCATTTGGGCTTCATGCTAAGTATTACAGGAATCCACTGAAGGCTATTAAGCACAGGAGTGGATTAACTGACTTATATTTAGGGAAAAAATCTGGCTGTTGTGTGGGCCAAGTCCAAAGCAAGGAGATTAGAGAGGAAGCGCTGTTATCCATCAGGGGAGATGATGGTGCTGGGCAAGGATGAGGACCATGGAGAGAAACCAGTTTCCAGTTAACAGTTATTTTGGAAGTAGAGCCACCAAAGCTTGCCAGTAAGATGGGTTGGATTGCAGTGAGGAGTGGCGAAGGGAAAGGCAGGTGCCAAGGAAGATCCTAGTTTCAAAAAAAGGGTAGAATTCGACCATGTGATGGTGACAAGGAGGATATTATGGGCAGGAAGGTGTGAGCAGAAACTTGAGGTGAGAAAATAGAGCCCGTGTCCAGGAAGGGAGGAGTAACTGGAATCTTTCTGGAGAATGAGGTGCCAAAAGGAAAAGCACAGTAGATGTGGTTGGAGCTGGAGTGGAAAATACCAGACCAAAGAAAATGAATTTCTTTCTGCAGGCAATATGGAACCATCACATGATTTTGAATAGACTAGAAAATTCCCAGCAGGCCTCCACTGGTTAGAACAAGTCCACCACCTTCCTAATGACCCATTCTTGTACTCAATGACTTAAAGAGTATTTTGCATCTAGCATAAATCTCTCTATTGGTTCTATGGAAAACACACACACCCACACATTGCCTACCTCACTGATTTTTAAAACGGTTTCAATTCCCTTTTAAGGCTGCTGGTGGGCCCTCGTATTTACCAGACTATTGGCAATTTCACACATTCAAATTACAACCTCCAACTTCTGCAAATAAAAGATCTTTATGTTCCCCAGTTGTGAAGTTTACTCGCAATTTCTATGCAGAGCGTTCCGTCTGTGCTTGCTTTCAGAGGCTCTGTGAGCACATCTGCTCACTGCCACATTTGAGAATTCCCAAGAAAAAGAGGGTTTTGTTGCAAAAAGCCTGGCAGCCCGAGCTCTTTCCAAAGGATGCCTCATGGATGCTATGCTGGAGGGAAGTTGTCACAACAGAGGCACCAACTCTGACAGTGTGGCCAACTATTTGGAGATGTCTGACACCAGAGGAAACCCACAGTGATGAGCTTGATAAGAGATCCATAAAGCTTCTTGTTCTACTGATGAGATGACCTATTTGGGGCTTCTAGAGATCATTCTGTCACTCAGTAAATATTTGAATTAGTGAGGGAAAGGCCTTTGTATCCGTGATGAAAAATTAAAGGTCGGATGCTGTATTGAGCTGCAGAGCCAACATTCTGTGCTGTACCACAAGGGGAAGACAAGATGAGGATAGCGAGAGGTTCAGAGCAGGCAAGGACATCACAGTCACATAGACTTGGGTTTGAGTCCAGACTAGCACTTCTTTGTTTTGAGACATTGAACTTCACCTTTCTACATCTTTTGTTTCCTTAGCTATACAATGACATGATAAGCATTACTTGGTGGAATTGTTGGGATTACTCTATAAGATAATTTGTATGCTGCTTGTATCACGTAGTAAGTTCCCTATAAATCTTTAACAACCCCTTTCTCATATAACCATCTTAAAGGCAGTTTCCTACATGAAACCATTAGCTGGACAGTGGAGCTCCTGGAGCTGTAGAAATTTAGAGAAGAAGCATCAGTGTAATAGAATAATCAGGAAGGCATCATGGAGACTGAAATTATAGTTGAGCATTGGAGCACAAGAAGGATGTCAATGGGGTTTTATTATTCTCTCCTTTAGCATTTCATAGTGTATTCTCTTGCGATATGACTGATTCTAAAGAGCAGGGGTCATGCCTGATTGTTCCTTGTAGTAGCTCCTGTGCTTAGCACAGTGCAAGATGCCCAGAAATGGATTAATAAATATTGGATGGGTGGGTGGATAGGTGGATGGATGGATGGATGGATGGATGGATGGATGGATGGTTGATTGGTTGGGTGGTTGGATGGGTAGATGGATATAAAGAGAGAAATTTTAAGAGAATAACATCTAGAGAAGAGTAAAAGCAGTGCAAATGTATGGAGGTGGGGGATCAGATGGGTTATGACATGGTTTTGGCTCATAATGAGCTCATGATGCTTGGAGCAGAGGATACATGCTAGAGAACTGCAGGAGAGTAAGTCCCCAGATATTAGAACCAGGTTCAGGGCGCCTTATAGGCTGAGGACAGAATGTTCACTTGATATCGAAGTTAGTGGGGGGATCTTTAGCTGGAGGATTTCAGATGGAGAAAGATCTTAGCACAGTTAATCTGACAGCAGTGTGAACAAAGACCTAGAGGAGACAGAAATAAGGGGGGAAAGCCAGTCAGAGCCTACCATTGGGTACAAAAAATAGGAATAACTCTGGGATTGATGGATCCAGGTTCAAATCCTGGCTCAGACAAGTTGCCTATGGTCTCAGAGTCTGTTTCCTCAAAACGTCTTATGTGTAGTCCTCTTCTTTTCTCCTTGCCATAAAATTACTTTCAGAATATCTTTTAAATAACCGTAATCACAGTACAGAGTACTTAATCTGCGGCAGAGCCTGCAACAGGGCTTTGCAGGCATTGCTTGCTTTGCCTAAATTAACAGTTGAAACTATTCTAGGAAATAGGAAGCTATTACCCCATTTAATTAAGAGAGAAACAGATATACGGCACTTTAATGAGTTGTGTAATCTCTTCCAGCTGATGCGAGAGGTGGGATTCACACCCAGGTCAGCGTGATGCCTCAGCTTGCCTTCATTATTTTTTGTAATAAGCTTGTATTGAGTATAATGGCCTTTTCATATGACTCCCAGTGATTCCTCCCTCCTGGTAATCATCCCTTTGTAGAATTCTCACCCCTTGAGTTTGGACTGGTCCTAGTGACTTGCCTAAAATGAATAGAATATGACACGTGGGGCACCTGGAAGGGTCTACTGGTCAAGCATCTGATTCTTGATTTTGGCTCAGGTCATGATCTCCAGGCCATGGGCTTGAGTGCTGCATCTGGCTTTGAGTTCATCAGGGGGTCTGCTTAAATTCTCTCTCTCTCTCTCCCCTGCTCCCTTCTCTCCTCCACCACTGCTTGTGAAGAAAACATGACACATGATGCCATGTCATTCATGATAAGGTTACAAATGCCTGTGTCTTCCATCTTGGTAACACTCTTCTCCCTCTTGGCTTACATACTTTGGTGAAGCAAGCTGCTGTGTCGGAGAGGTCCATGTGGTCAGAACTGAGGGTCGCCTCTGGCCAACAGTGAGCATGCAGCTGAGGCTGTGAGTCCAGCAGCCCACAAGGAACTGAATCCTGCCCACGACCACATAAGTGAGCAGAGCCACCCCAGGCGGGCCTTGAGGTGAGACCACAGCCCCAGCTGTTGTGTTGCTTCAGAGACCCTCAGTTACACCACGCCCTCTTCCTGAACTATGGAATCTGTGAGATGATAAATATTTTGAGCCTCTGGGTTTTGAGGTGGTTTATTGGGTAGTAATAGACAACTAATACACCACACAAAAAGGAAAGTGTATAAATCACAATGATACAGCTTGATGAATATTTCACCAAGGATAGCACATTTGGTAACCAGAACTGCCGTCGCTAATGGATGCGATCAGGAGATGGACCATCACCAGGACCCCAGAAGCCACATTCCTACACCTCACATTGCCCATATCCTGCCATGCCAAGGAGAATTTCTCTCTTGATGTCTAACATCATAGATTAGTTTTGTCTGATTTTGAACTTTATGTAAGTGGAATTGTTGCATAAATATTCTTTTGTGTCTGACCTCTCATTTGGAACCTACCTTCTTTTTTTTTTTTTCAAAGATTTGTTTATTTATTAGAGAGAGAGTGGGGAAGGAACAGAGGGAGAGAGAGAATCTCAAGCAGACTCCCCACTGAGTGCAGAGGCCCGACAGAGGGCTCGATCTCAAAACCCTGAGATCATGACCTGAGCTGAAACCAAGAGCTGGATGCTCAAAAAACTGAGCCACCTAGGCATCCTTTGGAGCCTGCCTTCTTAAACGGTCCCTAAACTTCCTCATCGATGGAACCAGTGAACTTCATTACTCATCCTGCTATGATTTTCATCCATCCCATATATCTAATTATGTGTATTTTATCCATCTCGTATAACTAATTCTGTGTATGTATTCTGCATAACAAATTAGCCAAAACATAGCTGGGGGGAAAAAAGGGTCAGCTTTTCCTGTTTGTGGTGCTTATAATTTTGACAAACCATTGAAAGAAATTGAACTACCTGAAAGGGTTCTTCTGTTCGAATCCCTTGTTCCCCTAAATTCACTAGGAGACACCTTGGGCAAGTCACTTGACTTTTCTGGGCCAGGGTTCCCACTTGTGTAAAATTAGGTAGTTTGGCCTGATTTTAAGTTCCATCTGTGGAATCCTAAACTTGGAGGAACTTCTAGCCTAGATCATGACATACTCCATAATGTCACCCTTTTACTCAGGCATGTTGACAAATTTAAGTAATTTTCAAAATCTAGTTTAATTTTAACACATCCCAAAGACACATAAAACCTAACACTTGGGATGGAGAGATATTATGAAATAAATATTACATAAGATGTGAATTGCAAAAGGGCTGGGAATCATAGGGCTGGAAAAAAAATGGTGGTTTGGCTTTTTCAAGTGGAAAATGAGGCCAGTAAAGACAAATTACAATGGTAATTGCCTACTTCTAATCAGTGGCAAATTATGGGTAAGTGGGTAACTGGGCAGTTAATCCTAGAAAAGCCATTTGCTCTGTGATATTTGATACAGATTTGAAAATTTAGCCTTGAATGAAAACAATTTAACGCCCATTGGTGATTTCTTTGCACATCTGTACATGTAAATACTTTCGGTTTGGTTGTTCCGAGTTTGTACAGCCCTGTGTATGTATCAGGAAGACACTGTACTCCTTAGGGTGCCTGGGTGGCTCAGTCAGTTAAGCGACTGCCTTCAGCTCCCGTCATGATCCCCGAGTCCTAGGATCGAGTCCCGCATTGGTCTCCCAACTCCACAGGGAGTCTGCTTCTCCCTCTCACCTTTTCCTCGCTCATGCTCTCTCTCACTGTCTCTTTAAAAAAAAAAAAAAAAAAGACACTGTATTCCTTGGAGGAAAGAGAAGTGAGTTCTCAAGAGCCTATTTTGTCCTAAACCTGTGATACCCACTGTGGTCACCTTACAGCTAGACTTGTCTAAAATTTCTAGGATCACTTTCTACTTAAAGCTGATCACATTTAGAACCATACAATTTCCACACATTATTTACCAAATCACTTTTTATTGACGCAAATGGAAAGCGCCCTCCAAAGTCATCGCTTCAATGGTACCATCTGGCCTTGCTCATCTTCATGGGCTTTGCCGTGAATTATCCCAGCCTCCGCACCCCATGGCCTGGTCCCATGGAATCCCCATCAGTTCTTAGGTTTAGACAAAATGCATATGCTTCCAAGCCTTTATTGGGACAGGCCTGGTCCCTTCTGAAAGCTCCTTTCAGGAGGCTTCCCTGCCCACTCCATTCAGTGGCTTCTTCCCAGTCCCTCTCTAACTCTTACAGGTGACATGTTTCCATCATCCTTCCATTCAGTTTGTTTAAAAGTAAATTTTCTATGAAGGTGTAATTCACGGATCATAAAATACACTCTTTTAAAGTATACAAATCAGTGTTTCTAGTATATGCACAAAGTTGTACAAATGCCCCATTTTCTAATACTGGAACATTTTCATCACCCCAGAAAGAAACCAGGGCAGCCATTCCCCATTTTCCCTTTTCTCACAAGCCCCTAGAGACAACAAATCTACTTTCTGTAGCTATGGGTTTGCCAATTCTGGGCATGTCAGACAAGTGGAATCCTACAAAATGTAGCCTTTGGTATCTGGCTTCGTTCACCCAGAACAGCGTTTTCCGCACCTGTCCATGTTGTATCACATATGCGAACTTCATTCCTTTTTATAGTGAAATAAATTTCATTGTCGGGATACACCGCATTCTGTTGATCCATCTCTCAGTTGATGGACAGTGGGCTTGTTTCCACTTTTTTGTGTTACAGGTAACACTGCTATGAACATTTGTGTGCAGGTGTTTGTGTGACATTCATTTCCTTCAGTGTATTTATTTATCTAGATTTGTTTATTTATTATTTGAGAGAGAATGCATGTGAGTGGGGGGAGGGCCAGAGGGAGAGAGAGAGAGAGAATCTCCGGTAGACTCCCCACTGAGCATGGAGCCTGACGCAGATCGCAGGGCTCGATTTCAGGACCTTGAGATCATGACCTGAGCTGAAGTCAAGAGTCGGACACTTAACTGACTGAGCCACCCAGGTGGCTCATTTCCTCCTCATTTCCTTCTCCAACCATCTTCACAACCACCATGGAATATTTATGAGGGCAAATTCCTTGTCTGTCTCATGCACTGCAATTTCCCTAAAGCCCTAGCACAGTACCTAGTGGCTAGACATTTGTTGAATAAATACATAAATAACAAAACAGTGAAATAGTATTATAGTATTCTATTTCAAAAATTAATTTTATTGTTACCATGAATTTCATATAGTACATACAACCCTTGGCCCTAGTAAAACATAGATACTTTAAGTGTACAATTTGATACATTCTGACAAATGTATATCCCAGTATAATCACCACGACTAACACATCAAGATGGGAGACACAATTACAGAACCTGAAAATGTACCCTCATGCGTTTCACTGTCCATATCCAGCCCCCAGCCCCAGCCCCAGCAAACACTGGCTACTTTCTAACACTGTAGACTAGATCTACCTTTGCCAGAATTTCATATAAATGGAATCCTACCATATGTACTCTTTTGCATCTCAAGTCTTCTGCTTACCATGTTTTTGAGATTCATCCCTATTGTTGCATGTATCAGCAGTGTGTTCCTGTGTGTGTGTGTGTGTGTGTGTGTGTGTGTGTGTGTGTGTGTTCCATCAGAAGCATATACCATACTTGGGTTATCCATTCATTGGGTAAGGGATATTGGAATTATTCCCAATTTGGGGCTTTTATGAATAAGGTTGCTATGGACATGCATGCACATGTTTTTCTGTGGACATATGTTTTCATTTGTCTTGGGTATATACCCAGAAGTAGAATTGCTAGGTCTAATGGAAAGTGGTACTTCACTTTATAAAGCTGCCTGACTGTGCAAAATAATTGCGCTGTTTTATACCACGTGATGTATGAACTTTCCAGGAACTCCACCTCATCACCATACTTTACATTATCAGTCTTTAAATTTCATTCCTCTGGGTGGATAGGTGTTAGTATCTCTTTGTAGTTTTTGTTTGAGTATCTCTGATGGCTTAATACTATTGATCATCTTTTCATGTGTTTTTTTGGACTTTGGGGAAGTGTATGTTCAAACTTTCACCCATGTTTTTTGAGTTACCCTATTATTGAGTTGTAAGAGTTCTTTATATATCCTGGATATAAGTCCTCTCTCAGATAAATATACAGCAAATATTCTCTTGTAATCTTTGGTTTACTTTTTCATGTTCTTAATGGCCTTTCAAAAGGTAAAAAAAAAAAGTGGTGAAATCCTTACTCTTTTTTTTCCTTTATGGATTATGCTTTTTGTGTCCTAATTGTGAAGTTTTTCTTACACCAAGATCACAGAGATTTTTTTTCCTATTTTTTTCAATGTTTTGTTTTAGCTTCTATGAGTAGGTCTAGATGTCATTTTGAGTTGATGTTTGTGTATGATGTAAAGTAAGGAATAAAGGTCATTCATCTATACCCAACAAGCATCATATATTAAAAAGACTATTCTTTTCCTGTTTAATTCCTTGGCTATTTGTTGAAAATCAATTGACTGTACATACATGGACCTGTTTTTGAAGTCTCAGTTCTTTTCCATTGATCTAAATTCTATCTTAGGTCAAATACCATATTGTTTTGATTATTGATTTGATTATAGATTTGTCGTGAATCTTCATATCTGGTAGTGTAAGTCCTCCCCTTTTGTTTTTAAAACTTTTGTTTTTCTATTCTACATCCTTTGCATTTCTATATAAATGTTAGAAAATCATATTGATTTCTACAGGAAATCATGATAAGATTTTGACTGGTATTGCATTGAATGGGCAGATCAATTTGGAGAGAATTAACACATTAGAAATATTGACACTTTCCATCCACAAACATGATAAATCTCTCAAGGTTTTATAAAGGTCTTACTTTAATTTTTTTTTTTAAAAAGGTCTTACTTGAATTGTCCTGGCAATATTTTGTGGTTTTCAGTATTCAGATATATATATTCAGATATATATAGATACACTTATTCCTAGGTATTTAATGTTTTTATGCTATTGTAAATATTATTTCTAAATTTTAATTTCTAATTATTCATCATTAGCATATAGAAATAAAATTAATTTTGTATACTAACCTTGTATTCTGTTCTTGTTAGACTCATTTACTACCTATAGATGCTTTTTAAAAAAGATTCCTTTAGATTTCCTACACAGATGATCATGTCATCTGGGAAAAAAAGTTTTACTTCTTGTCTGGTGTATAAGTTTTTATTCCATTTTCTTGACACACTGCACTGCCCAGGGTCTCGTCTGTCAAATATAAGTGACAAGAATGGACATTCCTTTCTTATTTGTAATCTAGGGGAAAAACATTCAGGCTCACACTCTTACATAGGATGTTGGCTATAGGTTTTTTGGTAAATGTCCTTTATCATTTTAGAGAAATTTTCCTTCTGTTCCTTCTTTGCTAAGAACTTTTGTCATGAAAGTATATTGAAAATGTCAAGTGCATTTTTAGCATCTGTTGAGGTGACTTTATGGTTTTCTTTATTCTGCTAATAAGGTGAATTATACTGATTGGTTTTCAAATTTTAAACATCTTGACTTTCCTGGGATAAATCTCACTTGGTCATGGTATATTACGACTTACATATATTACTTACATATATTGCTTTCACTTAGAGCAATTATGTTAAGAAGTTTTGTGTCTGGATTCCTGTAGTTTCCATACAGTATCTTTGTCTAGCTTTGATATCAGAGTGACTCTGACCTTATAAAATGAGTTGGGAAATGTACCCTTTATTTTCTGAAAGAGTTTGTACAGAACCGGTTACTTTCTTCCTTAAATGACTGACTGTGTTCATGAGTAAAGCCATCTCGGCATAAAGGTATTTTTTTTCTGATCAGGTTTTTAATATGAATTTAATTTCTTTAACAAATACAAGATTGTTTACATTTTCTACTTTTTGGTATCAGCTTTGCTTATTTGTGTCTTTCAAAAAATTTGTCAAAATTTAAGTTAAATTTTTAACTTACTCACAAAAAGTTGTTCAAACATTTATTGTCTCTCTCATGTCTATAAGCTCGCTGTGAAGTGAGATCAGTGATGTCCCTCCTGCATTCCTCATATTGGTTATTTGTGCCTTCTCTTTGTTTCTTGATTAATCTAGTTAAAAGTTTATTAATTTTGTTGACTTCTTTTGCTTCATTGATTTTTCTTAATGTTTATCCATTTTCTATTTCAATGATGTCTGCTTTTATTTCTACTCATTTGAATTTAATTTTTTCTTCTTTATCTAGATTCTTAATGGAACACTCAGCACATTGGCTTTAAGCCTTCCCCCCTTTATAGCATTTAAAACTATAAACCCCTAAATTTTGTATGTTGTGCTTTAATTTTAATTCCGTTCAAAATATTTTCTAATTTCCCGTATGATTTGGTTTTTTTTTTTTTTTTGACCCATGGATTATTTAGAAGTATGTTTCCTAATTTCCAATTACCTGGGAACTTTTCAGCCATTTGTCTGCTCTTGGTTTCTGATTTAATTCTGTCGTGCCGAAAGAACATAGTGCGCATGGTTTTAAATCTTCTGACGTTTACTGAAATCCTCCCCTGGGGGCCCGGGATGAGATTTTTCTTGGTGAATGTTACCCGTGTACTTGAAATGGATGGATACAATGCTACTCTTTGTTGGAGCAGTCTATGAATGTCACTTAGGTCCAATGGGTTTTAAGTGTCATTCACGCTTTCTGTATATTTACTGATTTTCTGTCCACATGTCCTATTGATCATTGAAAGAAGAGTGCCGGTGCTTCCCACGGTATCCGTGGATATGTGGCTTTCCCTCTCAGTTCTGGCAGTTTTGTTTCATACATTCTAAAGCTCTGTTATTTAGGATTCTTATGCATTTTGGTGAATTGGGCCCTGTATCATTTCATAATATTCTTCTTTATCTCTAATTAATAGTCCTTGTGCAGAAGTCTGTTTTTCTGATGTCACTATAGCTAGGGGACGCCTGGGTGGCTCTGTCAGTGAAGTGTCTGCCTTCAGCCCAGGTCATGATCCCAAAGTCCTGGGATCGAGTCCCACATCAGGCTTCTTGCTCAGCAGAGAGCCTGTTTCTCTCTCTGCAGATCCCCCTCCTTGTGTTCTCTCTCTCTCTCTCACACACACACACAAATAAATAAAGTCTTTTTAAAAAAAAGTATACTGTGAGGTGTGTAATCTGGCGATTCACAGACCTGTACCCTGGGGCTAATAATACATTATATGTTAATAAAGATATATAATTTTTTTTTAAAAAATGGGGCGCCTGGGTGTCTCAGTGGGTTAAAGCCACTGCCTTTGGCTCGGGTCATGATCCCGGGGTCCTGGGATGGAGCCCTGCATCGGGCTCTCTGCTCAGCAGGGAGCCTTCTTCCTCCTCTCTCTCTCTGCCGGCCTCTCTGCCTACTTGTGATCTCTGTCTGTCAAATAAATAAATAAAATCTTTAAAAAAAAAAAGTATAGCTACTGCAACTCTCTTGAGTCTTGCTGACACCCTACAAGTTTTTCCTCTTGGACTTTCAACCTGTTTGTATCTTTAGTAGGTTTCTTGTGTGTAATGTATGGTGGGGTCTTGCTTTTTTTTAATTTTTATTTTTACTTCTTGATCCAGTCTGACAGTCTCTACTGTTTAAATTGTAATGTTTAGGTCACTTTTGATGTGTATATTTATTATATATGTATGTGCAGCAGTCGACCACCTTGCTATGCATGGTTTTTTTTTATTTATTTATCTGTTCTTTGTTTTCCTCCCTTCTTTTAGGTTCCTTGAGTATTTTTAGTTCCATCTTTTTCTCCATGACTGATTATTAGCTATAATTTACTTTTTAGGGGTTACTCTGTGGTCTGTATGTATAGCTGTCAATGATCACAGCTTAACTTCATGAACTTTACTTGCACCAAAGTAACTTGTTTTTCCTCTCCCTTTTTTTTTATGCTACTATTATCAAAGATTTTACTTCTACGTGACACCTTGCTATTATTTTCACTTTAAACAGACAATTATTTTTTAAAGAAATTTGCAGGGAGACTTTATAAAAGTATTTATTTATTATTTCCAGTCTTTATTCATTGGTACCCTCATTTCATTTCTCCTATAGGTTAGGCATTTCGATGACAGATTCTCTCCACTTGTGTATATCTGAAAGAAGTCTGTATTCTGACTCTGTTTTTGAAAGATATTGCATTGGCCCTAGAATTCTTTATTGACTGTTTATGTTTCTCAGCCCTTTGAAAACGTGATCTCATTTTCTTCTGGATTGCATAGTTTTTGACAAGAAGATTCTTGTCATTTTTATCTTTGTTCCTCTAAATTTAATGTCTTCTTTCCCTTTTGCTTTTAAGATTATTCCCTTTGCTAGTATTTTCCAGCAATGTGATTATGCTCTCTCTTGGGATGGTTTTCTTTCGTGTGTTACCTCGGGGTTCATTAAATTTCTTGGATTTGTAGTTTATAATCTTCATTGAGTTTGGAAAATTTTTTACTCTTTTTCTTCAAATATTTGTCTTGTCCTTTTTCCAAATTCCCATATCCGTGTTAGACCACTAGATTCTGTCCTACAATTTCGTGAGATTCTGTTGTTTTTTTCTTTCTGTACTCTTAATTTCTTTGGACAGATCCTATAGTGATATTTTCTAGTTCACTAACATTTTATTCTTTAATATTTAACTTGCTGCTAATCCCATCCAATGAATTTTAAATTTCAGATATTATAAATTTCATTTCTAGGAGTTCCACTGGTTTTTCCTTACATCATCAACTTCTCATTATATTCAGATTTTTCCTTCAAAAATTTGAAGATAGTTAAGATAACATTTTCCATCTCCTTAGCAAATTCCATCACCTCAGTTGCTTCTGGACCTGTTTCTTTGATCATTTATTTATTTTTCTTATTTGTTGGTTTTGTTTTCCCACTTCTTGGCCTATCAGGTAATTTTTTTTACTGAGTCCCAGACATTGTAAACTTTACATTTCGGGGATTAGATTCTGTTGTCTTCCTTTAGCAAGTGTTGGGCTCTGTTCCAAGGGGCAGTTCACTTACTTGCAAGGCAGTTTCATCCTTTCACAACTTATTTTTAAGCTTTGGTGGGGTGAGTCTAACATCATCTTTGTGCTCCTAAACTACTGCTCATGTGGTCTTTCTTAAGGTCCCTACCGAATGACCCAAGTGATTACTGAGTCACCCATGATAACTTTAGCTGGAACTGAATAATTTCCAAGCCTGCATGAGCTCTCAGAACCGTTCAGCTCACCGCTCACAGGCTGGTCTTTGTGGGCTTCAAGGAGATTTATGCTCCACCTGCCCATCTCTATTTACAGCCAAAACCCCAGGGGACCTACCCGTGTGGATTTCTGGACCTCTGTCCTTACAAAGCTCCATTCTCTTCAGAACTCAGCCCTCAGATTCTCTGAACTCACAGTTCTGTCTCCTCAACTCAAGTCCTTGGCTTCGGATCCCTGTCTCTTCTCCACAGTCTGCAGTATGTCTCCAGGCAGAACGTCAGGACAACCAGAAGGCTTGCCTTATTTGTCTCCCTTCTTCCAGGGATCACAGATCTGATCTGTCTGTTGTCTACTGTCTAAAGACTGTCGCTCTGTCTATTGTGTCCAACTTTCCATTTATTGATGGTAGGAGGGTAAATCTGCCTCCTGTTTTCCCATTATGACTGGAAGCAGAAGCTCTTTATAGAACATATTTTTAAACAGAGTCAAATGTGATGGGTTTTTAAATCTAACCTGACCCACTAATAACCCATTCCACCTATAATCTTTTGTGTGGGTTTGGCTAGGATATTACTGCTCTTACTGCTGATGCTGTTTTAAAATCATAAAAGAATTCTAACTGTCAGTTACTAGATGTCTGTCCTTTGTCCATTATGGTACGGAGCACTTTACAACTCTTCTCTTTATTATCTCTAGCGTAAAGTCAAAGAAACTCAGGCTCTGCGACAGTAAGTGCAGTCAGGATTCAAACCCAAATGCTATTCTTTGGAAACCTACCTTTACGCATCTTACCTTTACCACACCTTTGGTGGAAGGAGGAAGAGGGGGAGGTCCACACAATTAGGGTAGACAGAAGCTCTCTACCCGTGTTTTCCAAGCTGAGATAAGGCAAGTGGATACAGCTTTCTGGATTCCATCTTGGAATGTCTGAGTCATAATTTCTGGGCAGTTATATCCACTTGGGCTCTCAGGAGGTTCTTATATACAAATGTTTACCTGGATGTTTCCCAATTCCACCATCAACTGTCTGAACTCTAGGACCTCAAGGCATCTCCATCCCACCAAATCAAAACATACAGAGGAATTTCAACCATAAAATCAGTTCCATGCTGAAAAACTAAAATGTTTCCTGGCAGTTATCTATCCCTATTCTTTGTCATTTGTATTTAAATATAGTGACTTTTTAGTTAGAAAAACCCCAACAGTCAGCAGGCTTTCAATTAGCCTCTGATACCACCTGCTTTGAATTATAAAGCTTCAAACTACAAAGTCATGTTTATATCTAAACACAGTATTTTAAACTTTGGATTGAAGCATTCTATAGACTTCAGTTTCCGTGCTTTTCAAATTAATGGGTTAGATATTTGAAGTCTTGCTCAACTCTAAAATTTTGTTATTTAAAATATTTTGCTTTGTTTTTAAGCCGTTGTAAGGAGATTGTTTTAAAAATCATATCCTCTGGAATTAACAAAGTCACAAGAATGTACAGTCGCATTTCCCGCAGCCTCAAGTGCCAAGAATGCACCGTGAAGCCGCACTCTCCACTTCTGAGATGCTCCTTCAGGCTCTTTGATGTGTACTGCGTAGCTTACACAATGTGGTTTGTCAAGGTGAATAAGATTTATTGATCGAGGTGTAGGCAAACAATCAAAGGAAATGCTGAGTGTTCGTCTTTTAAAAAAAAAAATCCATCTGAAAGTCCAAAACAGAATGTTTTGTATTGAGGATGACCAATAAAGAAAAAAAAAATCAAGATTTTTATCCGTGCTAAGAAGTGGTCTTGCCCAGTCTCTTTTTTATGCAAATGGGAGTGTTGGGTTATAAGACATTATTAATTGTTGAGTACTCTTATTTAAAGTGTAGCATGGAGGGTATTTAATTACAGAGGGACATGGAGAATTTTAAACCTAAACCTGAATTTTATTACCAAAAAACGTAAAAGACAGTAACAGAACCTAGTGTTTATAATTTTGTCCCTGGTTCACTAAGGCAGCCCTAACCAGCTGTGCAGTCAAAGTCATTTGCATTTATTTGATCAGAAAATGATTATTGTGTACTATAAAAGCATCATTCATTTCCTATTACCATTGATCTCCAGGGAGTTTCACTCAGATCTTGCCAGGAATTTCAAATGGCAGGTGGTGGAGCTATATTTTTCTATGATTAATCATATAGTCCAAATTCAGTGATTACAACTCATTAAAGAGAGCAGATTTCCTATTAATGAATGCTTAGTGCCAGAATTCAAGACTTAGAAGTTGCAAGCCTAGAATAAGGTGGACTCTGGATTCTGAAAGAGGAGTTCTTCACTCCAGGGCATCCCTGGAGAAGCTAACTCTCATGGGACTCCCTCTGGATTAGATACAACTCATCGGGGACTGATTCACCTCAATATGATACAGTCCACATTTCATTCACCAGAAGGGCTTTGGAGCCAAATAGGGTTATGAAGACTCAGGACCTCGTTTTTGAAGATTTTATTTATTTATTTATTTATTTGACAGACAGGGATCACAAGTAGGCACACAGCAGGCAGAGAGAGAGGAGGAAGCAGGTTCCCCGCTGAGCAGAAAGCCCGATGTGGGGTCAATCCCAGGACCCCGGGATCATGACCTGAGTCGAAGACAGAGGCTTTAACCCACTGAGCCATCCAGGTGCCCCAAGACCTCATTTTTGAAGCTCAGATATCCATTGCGTGCTCAGTCTTAACAGACTTGTTGGAGGCTGTCTGAGGGATGGATGATGACATGATATTATCTATCCAGTGACATTTCAACCACAGAAGATGGTCTTCTATCGGAAGCAAACTCCCTTTCGTGTTTGAATGCTTAATTAGGTCTCCTCCCCATACCCATAACTTCAGCCTCTTTGCTCTTCCTTGCTGCTCAGACAGCCTCCAAATAACTCCTCGAGTCAGTCCCATCTGCTTCTAATCCACTCTGTGCACAGCCTCTTGATTGCAAGGGTTACAGGGAAGTGACATCTGAAATCTGTTGTTTCCTCTCTTTTAGCTGAAGGAAAGTTCTCTGATAATAGAACAGACTAGGTTAGTTCCCAGATTTCATGACTTATAACAACAAAGCCTTATTTCTCATTCAGACCATTTGCAGTTTTGAGTCATAGTAGTGGTGGTTGGGGCAGGAGGGGAGAGAGTAGTTCTAATGCCTTCTCGCTCAAGAACCAAGACGGATGGAGTCTTCACCATCTGAAATGACACCAGTCACCATGTCTGGGGAAGGGACCATAGCAAATCACACATTCACTCTTAAAGACTTTCTCTAAGAAGTACTTTTTTTTTTTTTTTTTTGGTAAGATCTTGTTTGTTTATTTTAGAGAGCACAAGCGTATGCATGCAAGCAGGCAAACAAATGCAGGGGGAGGGGCAGAGGGCTCGGGAGAGGGACAAGCAGACTCTGTGTTGAGCTGAGCCGGAGCCCGCTGCAGGGGTCTATCTCTGGACCCTGAGATCATGACCTGAGCCAAAACCAAGAGTCAGGCGTTTAATTGACTGAGCCAGCCAGGTGCCCCTAAGAAGTACTTACAATTACATTGTATATGGGCCAGGTCAAGTTACCTGGACATCCCTGCTGGATGAGCAGAGTGGTGCGGTCCAGCCATAGGCCCAGCAGGAGACCTGAAGATATTGACTGGCTACTAACTACACTGATAGCACTAGGACTAGTAATCTCAGAGTCTATGATTCTGGTCACCAAATAGTTCACCTTTTCTCTTATACCCAAAATACTCTACCCTTTATGAAAGCCCCATTCCGGTAGGACATTAAGCTCAAGGTCCAGGATCTCTGGGTGATATGGGATAGTCTCTACATCAGATATGGATCCAGAACTAAAAAGACACAGAAGCTGTCTCTCTCACATCCACTGTATAGTGAGAGCATAGGGATAGGGTATGCATGGTAAATGTTCCTGTTCAGGGAGGGTGAAAAACACTGGCCTGTGCTAATTCTGTAATCCTGCCAGGCAGACATTGTGAGATTTCCTTCCTCAAAAATAAGGGACAGTCCCTAAAGAGCCCATGATCCAATTCCCTGGAAGGTCCTCCCCTGACCATTGTCCTTTGGGAGCCCTCTCAGAGAGTCTTCTTTGCAAAAGATTTCCTGAGCTGGGGACTAAGTCCTCCTTGAGGGATGAGCACTGTCCTCAGCTCATATTTTGCACATGCAGAAGTGAGAACCAAAAGGTCTTTGAAGTCTAGAACCATCACATTCTCTTTGAGTGCCCATGATGTATCTTTTATTAATAAAATTTCCCTCCCAAAGGGATGGCTTCTTAACTCTCTGATTCCAGACAACAACTTGGTGCCTGTAGTCACACCTACCATTGATTTCAAAATGCGGTGTTCATGTTTGCTCTGTCTCGCTGCTGTGTCATCTCCCTCCCTCCTTTCTCAACCTAATGCACTGTACCTGGAACCTATCAGGTGTGGGTTGGACAAGAACATCCTTATCCTCTTTCCCTGAGAGAGTTGGCCCACCTGATGGGATTTGATAGATCTTTACTTGAGACACCTTAATCCATTCAAAGGTTTGAGCAAGGGGTATAACGGCTATACTTTTTACTGACCCTTGTCACAGATGGAGTTTTAATTGACCTCTTTACTGCTCTGAGACTTGATCAATTTTAACCCAATACATAGAGTTGAGGAGCAGTTGTTCTTCCAATCATACAAGTCTTTGAACTTGAGGACCGTCTTTTCCTATCCTTTCCTCTTTGCAAAATAACCAACTCCTTTCTGAGTTAGTTTCATTCTTTTTTTTTTCCATTTTATTTATTTTTTCAGCGTAACAGTATTCATTCTTTTTGCACAACACTCAGTGCTCCATGCAAAACATGCCCTCCCCATTACCCACCACCTGTTCCCCCAACCTCCCACCCCTGACCCTTCAAAACCCTCAGGTTGTTTTTCAGAGTCCATAGTCTCTTATGGTTCGCCTCCCCTTCCAAATTTTTTTTTTTTAATAAACATATAATGTATTTTTATCCCCAGGGGTACAGGTCTGTGAATCGCCAGGTTTACACACTTCACAGCACTCACGATAGCACTTACCCTCCCCAATGTCCATAGCCCCCTCCCCCTCTCCCAATCCCACCTCCCCCCAGCAACCCCCAGTTTGTTTTGTGAGATTAAGAGTCATTTATGGTTTGTCTCCCTCCCAATCCCATCTTGTTTCATTTATTCTTCTCCTATCCCCCTACCCCCCCATGTTGCTTCTCCATGTCCTCATATCAGGGAGATCATATGACAGTTGTCTTTCTCCGATTGACTTATTTCACTAAGCATGATACGCTCTAGTTCCATCCATGTCGTCGCAAATGGCATGATTTCATTTCTTTTGATGGCTGCATAGTATTCCATCTTGTAGTACCTTTCCAAATGCAGCCAAGAGCAACCTGCATACCATAATTACATTATGTTATCCAACCAGTTTACTTAAATATGCAGATTATTTAGGAATGTGACATGCCTCCCAGTGCAACCACACATGACAATTTGCCAAATGTTTTTCTACTCCATCACATGGATCAATATCTTCCCAATCCTTGACTATGGCTTCATTGGCTTCATGGGTAGACCAATGTTATATTCTTTAGGTTTGGGTTATGGCAACAGCTGACTTCAAGATGCTAATTTCTATACTAGTGAGTATGGGTTATATGTGCAGCAGTAATGAGCATCCCTAAAATTTCAGTGTCTACAACAACAACAGCAACAAAGACTTATTTCCTGTTCACATCACATGCCCATTTCCAGTTAGTGGAAGTCTCTGCCTCGTGAACTTCTCACTTAGGGACAGACCCATGCTTATAAAGATTCCACAGTCTGAAATGTCTTCAGTAACCATGGCATGGAAGAGAGCCAAAGTTACATTGACTCTTAAAGGCTTCTTCCTAGGAATGGCCAGGCATCACTTCCACTCACATTTCCTTGCCCACAAGACACAGGCTGTATTAGACTTCAAGGGTAAATGGAAGTGCTAGCCTATTAAGCTTCTGGAAGGGAGGCAGGTACTCACAGTATTGATTTCTACCACACCACTTTTATTCCCTAGCCCCTTCCCATGGGCTCCATGTTTTAAAAGATTTTTACTAGTCAAACCACATTAATTATGTAATAGCTTCTCCACTTGAAATAGTCTGAGACTTACAGCTGCAAATACAGATATTTCTCTTTAAACAGTAAATATGAAACTATCTCTGTGACCTTATTGAAAATTAATGTACAGTTCCCATAAGGCTGTGTAAAATTATGAAAATCGCCCATGATTATTACTTTTGTGATCCTCGAAATGCAGATACCTTGAGAAGGTGGCCATTATTAGGTCTTGATCAAGGAGCTTCCATGCACAGAATTTTCTAGGAAGATGAAAAAGAATTGAAAGGGGAAGGAAGGAGGATGTAGAGATAAAGTCATCTGCTTTATGATTCTGTCTGAGCCACTACCCCACGTAGCTCACATGGACCTGTTCCTTTGTGTGCATCCCCTCCCCTCACCTCTCCAACCTCAGATGGTCTGGCACCATCTCTCTGAGCATTAAAGCCAAACAGACGTCTTCAGACAGAATAGAGTTGCAGTCACCCAAGTATTATGTATTTGTAAAAAAAAAACCTCACTTCTCCTGCTATGTGTTTCTCATACCCTACCATACTTAAAACACTTCTGACAACAAGCAATTCCCTATGACACCAGCTGGGTGTCCTACAATTTAACTCAATTCTGACCCTATCTGCCTGGAGATCCCTCGGGTTAAAGGAAGACTGCCTTCCTCACTTCAGACGACCATCTCAAATCCAGGTGGTCACCTGTGCTTCTGAAGATTGGTTGTACCTCAGAGGTTCCCATGATCCCCTACTCAGGTTTGATTAATTTGCTAAAGTAGCTCACAAGACTTAGGAAACCAGTTTACTTACTGTTTACCAGTTTGGGTTTTTTTTAAGATTTTATTTATTTATTTGAGAGAGACAGAGAGAGACCACAACTGTGCTGAGGGGCAGAAGGAGAAGCAGACCCCTGCTGAGAAGGAAGCCCGATGTAGGGCTTGATCCCGGGACTCCAGGATTATGACCTGAGTCAAAGGCAGATGCTTAACTGACTGAACCACTCAGGCATCCCTCTGTTTACGACTTTATTATAAAGAGATACGATAAAGGATACAGAGGAACATTCAGATGGAAAAGATGCATAAGGCAAGGTGTGTGGGAAGGTGCTTGGAGCTTTCCTGCCATTCCCAGACATGCCACTCTCCCAGCACATGTTCACCAACCCAGAAACTCTACAAACCCTTCTCTTTGGGGATTTTTATGGAGGCTTCATTCATAGGCATGACAGATCACTAATTCCATTTCCAGCCCCTCTCCCCTCTCGGAGAATGGATGGTGAGGCTGAAAATATCAGCTTTTCATCATAGCTTTGTCTTTCCCATTTAGAGGAAAGATACCATGTCGTCTCATTAGAACCAGAGATAATGTTATCACCCAAGAACTTCCAAGGGATTTAGGAGTTCTGTATCAAGAACCAGGTCAAAGAGCAAATACCAGAACAAAAGGTGCTCCTGGTGCTTTTACAGGAATTTTGGGAGCTCTGTGTCAGGAACCAGGGGAAGAGACCAATATACAACTTTTCTATCATCTCACAACATTCAGTGCTAACTTGAAAATGCTGCCACAGGACCACAGAGTGTCTGCTTCCCTACATTTCCAAATTAGCTTTATTCCATGTTTATAATATTTCTGAGAAAATACCAAAGATCTGTCACCCAAACCAGCATCCATTGTGCATGACCTTTTGGCATCATTTGACACAGTTGATTACTCCCTTGCTTCTTGAATCACTTTCATTGGGCAGCCTCTGGGACAAACCTCTCTTGATCCTTCTCTGACCACATCAGCCATTTTCCATTTCCTTTGCTGATTTCTCCATGTCCCCTCCCCATTTTAGTGGTGGAATCCCAGGATTCCAGTCCAAGGAACTCTTGTCAATCTCTACCTATTCCCCAGGTGAACTTGCCTGGTCTCCTGGCTTTGAAGACCATCTCTGTGTTGAGGCCTCTCCCTTTCTGTCCCAAGCCCAGACTTCTGGGAACTCCTTCTGGGGCTCTTCTGGGAACTTCTGGGAACATTCTTATATCCAACTGCTGACTTGACATCTTCACTTGCATGTTTCATGATCACCTCAAACTTGTCAGGGCCAAAACTCAAGTTCTGTTTTCATCTGTCACATGTCTCTCGAGTGTCCATCATCAGCACAGCTTAGTAAAGGAGAACACTGGCCTCGTTGCTCTGGATACAAAGCTCAAAGGCATCCTCTGTGGGTCTCTTTCTTATACATGTCATATATAACCCATCTAGAAATGGGCTGGACCTTTTTCAGACTATATCAGAAGTATATCTTCAGAGGGAATCTGGATGTACTCTGCCCTCTACACTCTGTTCTCCACCAAAGAGGAGCCAGAAAGACCCTTTTAAAATGAATTCATGTCAAACACTACCTCTGCTCAAACCTTCCAATCTTTCTCATCTCACAATAGAATTTTAAGTCCTTACCAACAAGACCCTTCATGACCTGGCTCCCCAGCTACTTCTCACCTTCCCCTTTCTACTCTCCACCTACCTTCACCTGGCTTGAGCCACCCTGGACCCCTGAGGGATTCCTGGTCATACTAAATACTCCCTCACCTCTTTCAGGTATGTTCTCCCCTATAAGCTTCTAATATTCTCTGGATGATTTTCTCTAATTATCCCACAGGTAATAGTATTATCTATCCTTATTATCTCTAGGGGTTTCTTACTACATATTTAGTTGTTGGCTTGTCCTGAGTCCCCTGCTATCAGACTTCAGTTCCATGAGGGTGGCTCTCTACCTTTGTGTTCGTATATCCCCAGTGTCTGGAACAGTGTCTGGAACACAGTGCTCAGCAAATGCTCACTCATGACTGTAGAAATGTGTTACCATAAGAGGTGTGTCCTGAGGAATTGTTTATTTAAAAAGATAATGTGTCCAGGTTCCAAGTGACTTTTTTTTCATGAGTTAGAGTAGCTTCAAAATTATCCAGAATACAATGTCTCTGTGACTGGCTTATATTTCAGTTTATTCTCTTAAATAGTGGAGAAAGGGTTGGAAATAGAGCCAACAGGGCAGGAAGCCCTAACCACACACATCTGGAGACCCAACCACCTCACACCCTGTTTACTATTCCCCACCATGCCCCGCCCCTTTTATCCTTTCAGACACCCCTGCCTGGACTGTCCAAGCCACCTCATTTACCATGGCTCATTCCATTCTCCCCTCAGATGCCACCTCCCCAGGAGGTCCTTTCACACCTACAGCGGGCCTCAACCTCTCCCTTCATGTTCTACGTCGGAGCTAACCCTCTATCTCTCGTCTGTTTCTATGGCCTGACAACGTATGGGCCTGCCTTTCTCCATTTCTAGGAGAGCTGTGTCCTGTCTGTGCCTGATTCCACCACAGCTCCTTGAACACAGGTGGCCATCAATAAAGATTTGGTGAATTAAAAACCTAGAAAATTGTAGAAGACTGACTCCCCACCCTCCCTAATTTAAAACCCTTTCCTGGGACCGCTGATGTGACCCCTCTGCTTAAAGGACAGTGGGCTCTCATCAGCCCCGCCATGTCCTCTGTGCAAACACTGGTCAGACATCCCAAATACTAAATTCACAGGTGGCCATAGAAAACGGTCTCTTTTCACGGACCGTGGAAAAACAATTGTGCCCGCATGAGATTGCTCAGAAAAGGGAGAAATTAAAGAAGATGGTCTTGCTAAGCTGTTTGGAATGAATTTTTCAAAATAAAATTATACTAGCCTCAGAGATTCTACTATTTAAGCCATAAATCACTTATATTTTCCTTCTGAATATTTTTGTATGCTTAATGAACAGAATAAGTTTCGATATTTCTCCTCCACTGTAGATAAGACAGACAAAAAATTTACCCATTTCTTCTGTTGTGGAGTAGCAACTTAAATTTCTAGCAATGTCCGTACTCCCCTGCATCTCCTAACTCCAGCTTGTCTCTGTCCTTGATCTGTTCCTCCTTCCATGAATCTTGCTTCTTTAATTATAGTAGATACATGTGTGTGAATTTCAGAGGAGACACATTGCTATTTGTTAGCCTTTTCCATTTTTCTCTGCTCTCAATTTCTCCCTTCCAAAACTTCTATTACTTTATGAAGTCGTGTGTGTGTGTGTGTGTGTGTGTGTGTGTGTGTGTGTGTAGACACGTAGAGAGCTTAAGGAGCTGTAGATTCTGCATGCATGCAGTGGCTCAAATAATTATGCCTTTATCAAGGTCACCCTGTCAAACTGTACTTTCTTAGGCACTACATTTTTGTCACATTTATTGGGGAGCGGCCATGTTTAAGAGATACATTAGCAAAATGATTAGAGGAATATAAGTTATCAGGATGTAGAAGGATATAGAACGCATATTCAGGACTCTTTGGATGAAAGTAAAGAAATGTAACTCAAACTACACTCACCAAAAGAAGAATTTTAATGATTCAGATGACTAAGTGGTGTAAACATAGACCAACTTCAGGCATAGTTAGATCCAGGTGCTGAAACAACATTGTCAGAAGTCTCTCTCCTCTCAGTTCTGTTTTCCCCTTTCTAGGGATCTATTTTAGGGATGCTTTTCCAGTAGGATGATAAGATGGCCATTAACCATGCTGAGTCTACAACCTGCTAGGTGAGCAGATCCAACAGAAAGAAGTCAACTGTTTTCAATGATTCCAGAACAAACCCCCCTGAAATCTTCCATTGGTCTAGCCTGGAGAATGTTCTCACCCCTGAGCTGATCCCTGTGGTCAGAGGCAGCTGAGGTCAGCCCCACCTGAAGCACAGAAACCCAGAGTAAGAGAGGGAGTGACCCGCAGAGAAACTCAGAGTGCTGTTACCAGGAGAGGGAATGGGTATCGTCAGACAAAGATGGCAGATAGCCACTATTCTATGCCCTGGGAAGGGAGAGTGAATATGTTGGAGAAGATTTGATGGGGACATGACCTGCAGGTCTGGGATGTGGGCGAGCAATCAGATGTCATGTCTGAGGGGTGCAGTGGAACATGGACAGGTGGGGGAAGGCAAGTTGGCCCATTTCCAAAGCCTGTGTTGGCTCGTCTGCACCCTTCTGAGCTGTAGGACTGCCCAGCACAAATGAGAAGGGGGTTGCCAAACTGGCCAGACCCAACATTGAAACCCCCTTTGCGGTAAGTCAGCCTAATTGTTTGACTTCCCGGGTGTCCGTTTCCCCAAACGGACTTAGATGAGCCACGTTTGGGTCCCAGCCAGCCTGTGCTCCACGCTGGGAGTCATCGCTCCGTCGGGGCTGGCCTCCCGCATCACCCCTCGCCTTCCCGTGCGTCTCACAGTTTTCTTTCAGGACTGCCTTCTGGGATGGAACAGTCTAATTTCCTAAAACTTGCAATTAAAGAATTCCTAACACTTCCTAAAGCTTGCTAATCACATACGTTAACAAGGACGGGGTGTTGCCAATTCTGAACACCTGGAAGCTGCTTGGGGGCGCCCTCAGCCGTGCAGCTCTGACAGCTGTGTGGCTTCCCTCTGAATTCATTGCAAGGGCACCTCTGTGGTGTAGAGGCAGGGGACACTCTGTGGCACATGGAAAGAGGGGCACGGGGAGGCACACAGAACACTATTAACCTGGGAAGCGGGAACGCACGTGGATCTCTTTGCCTATTTTTGGGAAGCAGGTACAAACTCAGTGTCATTTTACTGTGGCCAGTGACTTCCTGCTGGGCGCTAGGAGGACAGAGGCCAGGGCCCACTGGTCCGCCTGCTGTCTTCCTGCCCTTTCGTCATCTCAGAATGCCCAGAGCTGGCGTTGGCTGACTCAGTGGAGCAAGGATCTCCCCATCCCTGCCACAATGGGTACCAGTGTGGGGTGTGTGGGGGGGGGAAGAAGCATGTGACTGAGATACAGGTCCATGCAGGACCTCAGCACCGGCTGATCCCCCTCCACCTCCCCATCACCCCAGGATTTCCACTGCATCCACCAGAAGCAAGCTGAGTGCTGTGTGTGTGTTCGACTCGATGCTGGTGAGCATGCAGTCGGACCAGTCCAGGACTATCACTTGGAAAGCTGGACTTCTCATTAGGATCTCTGTCTCCCTGCTTTGCAGCGGTGTACATGCATGTGTGTGTGTGTGGTCGTCGAGGCTTTCAGAAGATCCCAGGCAACTGGAAAAAATAAACACACACACACACACACCCCTTCAATGTTGATGACTAGGGAGCTGGTTACAGAGCTCGTGCTAGTACACCCAGTGGAACCGTGTGGAACTGTGACAAGCACAAGGACAGCGCCGGGTGCTAATCTGGAAAGACTTCTAGGTCATACAGCTGTTGGAACAAATTCAACCCGCTGGACAGCAGTATCTTGTAGGGCGTAGACACCTTCATCAATAATGAGGCACGCACATATGTTTCTATGTCAATGTATGTACCCGAGTGAAGACCAGAAGCCCTAAATTTTACCTGGGCCGTGGCCTCCTAGAATAAAGTCTGCACCCCCCAGACGGCCTTGTGGCTAAGATTTGCCCAGCGGTGCGAGCATCCATGATACGTGTGGTTCCTGGTGTTGCCTTTAAATGCAGTGGGAAAGTTCTCGTGGCCCTTTTCTCCTGCTGTGGGAGGGGAGTGGGCTCTCTCCCATCCCGCAGACAAGGGAGATGGTAAGCCAGCCAGATGGAGGGGGCTTGGATCCCCAAGCCAGCGGTAGTTACGACAGCCAGGATGGCCGCTGGGACCAGAGGAGACAGCAGCTCCGGCCTCATGGATGTTCCTGTGTGTTCGAGTCTCTTTGTTCTGTAGTGGTGTCTACCCTCCTACGAGCAGACTGCCCCCCACGCAGCTGGCAATGGTTACGTTGGAGGCATTATAGGTGAAGAGGAGGGGGAGGGATTCTTACTATCTTACTCTTTTACCTGACATGTTATGTTTTAAATGTTGTAGTGCATAGGCTTTGCCTATTAACTTTCTTGAAACTCAGTTGCCAGAATTGAGTTAATTATTAGCCGTGACTCATGATACAAGTCTCATCATTCGTCCACGCAGGGCCTGCCTTTATCTAGTTCATTAGTTATTTCTTTAAAAAAGCATCAAGCACTACCTGCCTGAGCCCCCAACCTCCAACCCCCAGCAGAGGCAGGACCTTCGTCTCACCTGTGTAATCCGCTGGGGTACCTAATCATTCTCCCAAATTCCTTCATCCCATTGCTTTTCTTCCTGGCATCCGTCTATACGCCCTTAAAGCTCATTTTCGTGTGAGTTGTTTTGTCTTTATAAGAAGGATGTCATGCTGTATATAAAAATTTGAGACTTTTTTCACTTAATGTTGTCCACACCCACAGTTTTGCACGTTGCTCTGGGTCCGAGCTCTGCAAACTGTGAAGGGCCATATGGGAAACACTTTAGGCTCTTCAGGCCACGTAGAACCCATCATACAGTCTTCATTATTTATTTCATAACTCTTAAAAAATGCAAACGCCTTTCTTTTTTTTATAGTTTTTATTTATTTATTTTTATTTGTTTGTTTACAGCATAACAGTGTTCATTGTTTTGGCATCACACCCAGTGCTCCATGCAGTACGTGCCCTCCTTATTATCCACCACCTGGTTCCTCAACCTCCCACCCCACCCCCCACCCTCGCCGCCCCTTCATAACCCTCTGGTTGTTTTTCAGAGTCCATAGTCTCTCATGGTTCATCTCCCCTTCCAGTTTCCCTCAACTCCCTCTCCTCTCCATCTCCCCATGTCCTCCATGTTATTTGTTATGCTCCACAAATAAGTGAGACCATATGATACTTGACTCTCTCTGCTTGACTTATTTCGCTCAGCATAATCTCTTCCAGTCCCGTCCATGTTGCTACAAAAGTTGGGTATTCGTCCTTTCTGATGGAGGCATAATACTCCATTGGAAGTATTGGACCACATCTTCCTTATCCATTCATCCGTTGCAGGGCATCTTGGTTCTTTCCACAGTTTGGCGACTGTAGCCATTGCTGCAATAAACATTGGGGTACAGATGGCCCTTCTTTTCACTCATCTGTATCTTTGGGGTAAATACCCAGCAGTGCAATTGCAGGGTCATAGGGAAGCTCTATTCTTAATTTCTTCAGGAATCTCCACACTGTTCTCCAAAGTGGCTGCACTAACTTGCATTCCCACCAACAGTGTAAGAGGGTTCCCCTTTCTCCACATCCTCTCCAACACACGTTGTTTCCTGTCTTGCTAATTTTGGCCATTCTAACTGGTGTTAGGTGGTATCTCAATGTTGTTTTAATTTGAATCTCCCTGATGGCTAGTGATGATGAACATTTTTTCATGTGTCTGATAGCCATTTGTATGTCTTCGTTGGAGAAGTGTCTGTTCATATCTTCTGCCCATTTTTTGATATGATTATCTGTTTTGTGTGTGTTGAGTTTGAGAAGTTCTTTATAGATCCTGGATATCAACCTTTTTGTATGGAGTCAGAAGAGACCCCGAATTGCTAAGGAAATGTTGAAAAACAAAAACAAAACTTGGCGGCATCACGTTACCCGATTTCAAGCTTTACTACAAAGCTGTGATCACCAAGACAGCGTGGTACTGGCATAAAAACAGACACATAGACCAGTGGAACAGAGTGGAGAGCCCAGATATGGACCCTCAACTCTATGGTGAAATAATCTTTGACAAAACAGGAAAAAATATTCAATGAAAAAAGACAGTCTCTTCAATAAATGGTGCTGGGAAAACTGGACAGCGATATGTAGAAGAATGAAACTCGACCATTCTCTTACACCGTACACAAAGATAAACTCGAAATGGATAAAAGACCTCAACGTGAGACAGGAATCTATCAGAATCCTAGAGGAGAACATAGGCAGTAACCTCTTCGATATCAGCCACAGCAACTTCTTTCAAGATATGTCTCCAAAGGCCAAGAAACAAAAGCAAAAATGAACTTTTGGGACTTCATCAAGATCAAAAGCTTCTGCACAGCAAAGGAAACAGTCAACAAAACAACGAGGCAACCCACGGAATGGGAGAAGATATTTGCAAATGACAGTGCAAACGCCTTTCTTAGCCTGCAGACCTTATAAGAGCGTAGCTTGCTGAGCTCTGCTCTGGTGCCTCTGTGGTGATTGCTCTGTGATGTTAATTGTACCATGGTTTATTAGTCGGTTCTTCTATTAGTGACTCTTGGTTTACCTCTGGGCTTTTGCTGTTGGACAGGGTGTTGTTCTGAATCATCTCCTGTTATGCACATCTGGAAGATTTTGGGGGACCTTCCGCAGGAGTGGAATTGCTGGGTCAGGACGTGACCGTCCATCTTCAGGGGGTGTGCTGAGGGTGGCATTTTGGAGATGAGGCTGCCCCACTCGCCGTCATTGAAATTTGCTGCCTCTGAGACAGTTTCCCCCCACTGTCTGGGCTTATTCGTTACTCTCTGTTCTCTCCTAGCTTTTTGGTGTGGTTGCTTTATTTTCTGTGCCTTCACCATTCTGCTCGAAGGTCTTCCTTCCCAGGCAGCATCTCAAATGGACCTGCCTGTGAAGCGGTCACTGTGAATATGAGCTTTGGCATTAGACTTGGCATTGGTCCAGGCTCTGCTGCTTTCTAGCTCCTTGACCTGGTCAAGTCACTCAGTGGCTTTACCTCCAGAAAGCAGTGAGAATACTCATGCCTCAGTTTACCGTGTGGTGGCAACAAGCAGGAAATCCCTCTAAGTACCAAAAACATGGAAGCAGGAGTAAGAGCTAGAGAAGTGATGGCCTTTCTGGGATCTGGTGGAAGGATCCTGTGGATACATTTCGGGCCCTGCTGTTGGGAAGAACAGTGTCTGTCTGTGGCCCTCTGCTTTTCATTCACTCAGCCAATCTTTACTGAGCATCTGCTTCTGGCCAGGTTGGTCTGGGTGCTTGGGAAACGGCAGGTTGGGCGGGGGGGGGGGGGTGCACTCATGTTAAGTAAGGTAGACTGGGTGGACTTCAGCGTTGAGGGTGACATTGAAGCCAACACTTGAAACAGGTGAGAGAACGAGGGTGTGGCTAGGGGTGGAGGCTGGGGGGAGTGCTCCAGGCAAAGGAAAAATGGGAGAAGGGCCCCAGCTGAGTGGGGCCTGGTGTGCCTGGCCCTGGAGCACAGCTAGCATGGGAGGAGATGAGCTGAGGTCAGAAAGACCAGATGCCCCAGGACGCTGAAGGCCATCACAAGGACTTTGGCCTTGACCTTGCAGGAAATGGGAAGCTACCACAGGGCTGTGAGCAGAGGAGCCCTGTGAAGAGGTGGCCACCAGCTGAAGGTGGGCTGGGACAGGAAGATCTGTTTCTAGGTTCATTCATGTGACTGTTGGCAGAGAAACTTCAGTTCCTCATCACGTGGGTGTCTCATGGGTTTGCTTCTGACCTGGCAGCTGGCTTCCCCCAGAGCAAGTGATCCAAGAGAGAGACAGACACAGACAGACAGACAGACTATCACTCTTTCCTTACGCTGTTCCTCAAGAGCAAGTCGCCAAGTCCAGCCCACACTCAACAGGAGGGGACTGATTTCACAAGGGAGCAAAGACCCCAAGACTGGGGTATCTCACTGTGGTTTTGATTTGCATTTCCCTAAGGACTAATGACATTGAACCTCTTTTGTTTTTGTTGGCCATTTGTAAATCTTCTTTGGAGAAATCTTCTTTGTCTAGTTGTAAATTTTTATATTATTTATTTTTATTTTTATTTATTTTTAAAGATTTTATTTATTTCTTTGACAGAGAGAGATCACAGGCAGGCAGAGAGACAGGCAGAGAGGGGGCAGGAAAGCAGGCTCCCCACCGAGCAGGGAGCCCAATGCAGGGCTTGATCCTAGGACCCAGGGATCATAACCTGAGCTGAGGGCAGAGGCTTAACCTACTAAGCCACCCAGGTGCCCCAATTTATTGTTATTATTATTATTTTTTTTTTTTTACAGAGAGAGATCACAGGTAGATGGAGAGGCAGGCAGAGAGAGAGAGAGAGGGAAGCAGGCTCCCTGCTGAGCAGAGAGCCCAATGCGGGACTTGATCCCAGGACCTGAGATCATGACCTGAGCCGAAGGCAGCGGCTTAACCCACTGAGCCACCCAGGCGCCCCTATTGTTATTATTTTTTAAGGGGCTCCACATGCGGCTCAAACTCAAGACCTGAGATGAAGTCAAGTGTAGGATGCTTTACTGACTGAGCCACCCAGGTGCCCCTCCTTTGTCTATTTTTTTATTCACTTGTCTTTTCGTTGAATTGCAAGTTTTTTATGCATTTGGATACATAATCCTTATCAGATATGTGATTTGCAAATACTGCCTCTCACCCTGTGAGTTTTCTTTTCACTCTCTTGATGCTGTCCTTTGATGGACAAAAGTTTTTAATTTCGATAAAGTCCAGTTTTTCTAGTTTTTCTTTTGTGGTTTGTCTGGACAGGTGCATACTTACCCAAGTTAAAGATTTGATGGCATTTGTAGGATGTAGGGAGAGATGCCAAGTGGGCACAAAACAAACCTCCACTATAATTAGCAACTTCACAGGTTTTTAGACAACTAGATGAGATGACTTAGCATAGAATGGTGCCTAATAATTGTTCACTTTTACGGAGTCTAGCACAAGTGTTTGATATATAATTTTAGAAAGAGTAAATATGGTGGAGGCAGATGCCACAATTCTTCCTCTTGGTCTCTGTCCAGAGTCACTCCAGATTGTCTAGGGAGAACGGAAAAGGGAAAATGGTTTGGGAAGCATCCATAATGAAAAAAAATCATTTAAATGGGCTTCCTTTCTGTGACATGGCTATAGTTTCAAAGTTCAATCTTTAGGAAGGAAAATATTGTTAGGATCCTGTTTTTACTTATTTTTTATTTTTTAAATTTTATTTTATTTTTTCAGTGTTCGAAGATTCATTGCTTAGGCACCATACCCAATGCTCCATGCAATATGTGCCCTCCTTACTACCCACCACCAGGCTCACCCAACCCCCCAGCCCCCTCCCCTCCAAAACCCTCAGTTCGTTTCTCAGAGTCCACAGTCTCTCATGGTTCATCTCTGATTTCCCCCCAACTCACTTCTCCTCTCCTTCTCCCAATGTCCTCTGTGTTATTTCTTATGCTCCAGGATCCTGTTTTTAAAATACTATTAGCCCTTGGTGAGTTTTATACTTTGTGAAGACTTAAAGTGGAGTTTAGATGTAGGCAAATAGAATTTGAAATCCCTAGAATTCTCCTTCCTTATTCCTATCCCACCTCTCTGGTGAGCCACTGTGTGTTCATTGTAGGAGGAGAATGGCCCCATCTAAGAAGTTTGTTCCAGTGCTATTTGTAGCCTTCCCTCTTGGTTGTCTATCCAATGCTTATCTGCCACTCTTCTTTGTTCAGAGCAGGTGATTTTATCCACATTCCCTAGAGTAATCATCTCAGTCTGCTAAGCTTAGACACCTTTCCACCTTCCCACCTTCCCACCCTAGTACTTACTCAGAGGATCTCAGTCTTCCTAAAGCCCCTCAAAGAGGTTTCTCTCTCCTCCGGCCCAGTGATTATTTTAGGAATAACACTGACCCTCTTCCAGCTAAAAATGTATGAGAGAAAGACTGCTTCATGGCTTCCGGGGAAGCTATCCTCAGAAATAAAAAAAGCTAATGGGAGGAAATGCTTCTCTTCTTCACTGTATGTATCCAAGCAAAGCCTGGAACCATTTGAGCCCATGTGTGACCACAGGAGGAAACCATTGTGTCCAATATGGTGATATAGAAAGTATCTGAAACTTCAGCTGGTGTTACTAAGCAAGTTAGCCAGCCTGGATTTGTCCCACCTTTAGACTCCTTGATAGTTAAGTGAGGACAAGTGTCTTATCTGTGCAGTATGCTTTCAGTTACGTCTTCTGTTGCTTATAGCAAAAAACACTGAGAAGATGCATTGTTTTAGGAGAAACCCACATAGAAGAGCTATGGTGGAAGGGGACACCCACCTGGTCAGGCAGGAAACAGAATCAGTCTTCAGGACCAATGTGGTAAAGATGTCACCATTCAACTGCCCAGAGAAAGGAAAAAAAAAATCAACAAAACTCTCATCTTTCTCTGGTGGGAATTCACAGATGAGCAAGATCAGGAGTAAAAAGAGAGAAATTAGATTCTTTATGAAGTAAGAAAGGAAAGAATATGGGAAGAGTAAAATGAAAACATAAAAGCAGACATTCAGAGCTCCCAAATGCTATCATGCCTCAAGAAATGTTCCTCTTCATTCTTTGAATGGGGAGGAGGAAAAAGCAGTCAAACAATGAATGCTTGAAGCACTTTAGATCCTGAGCAAATTAAGTATTGCAGAAATGCGAATTAAGTATTTACATATCAGACACAGGCAGGAAAGGAAATTAGAATGAGCAGAGTTGCATATTAATCAGGGTTCTCCAGAGAAATAGCCAACAGAGTAGAGATATAGAGAGAGACGTTTTGTGATAAGGGATTGACTCACGTGATTATGGAGACTATCAAGTCCCAAGATCTTCGCCGTGAGTCAGCAAGCTACAGGCCCAGGAACATTGATGTTTCACCTCAAGTCTGAAGGCAGGAAAAACAGGATGTCTGCCTCCAAGGCAGGGAGGCAGAAAGAGTTCACTCTTATTCAGGGAGAGTCCATTTTTTGTTCTATTCAGAATAGGCCTTCAACTGATTGGATGAGGCCCACCCACCTGCATCAGGGAAGGCAATCTGCTTTACTCAGTACGTTGATTTGAATGTTAAACTTCTCCAGGAGCATCTGGTTGGCTCTGTTGGCAGAGCAGGTAACTCTCAATCGTGAGGTAGTGATTTCAAACCCCATGTTGGGCATGGAGCCTCCTTAGAAAAAGAAAAAAATAAATAAATGTAAAACGTATGCAAAAACACCCTCACAGAAATATCCAAAATTGGGGCGCCTGGGTGGCTCAGTGGGTTAAGCCTCTGCCTTCAGCTCAGGTCATGATCTCAGGGTCCTGGGATCGAGCCCTGTACTGGGCTCTCTGCTCAGCAGGGAACATGCTTCTCCCTCTCTCTCTGCCTGCCTCTCTGCCTACTTGTGATCCCTCTGTCAAATAAACAAAATCTTTAAAAAAAGAAAGAAATATCCAGAATAATGACAGACCAAATATCTAGACGCTTTGTGGCCCAGTCAAGATGACCCATAAAATTAACCATAACAGCCCAACAGCTTTTCTCTAAAGACAGTCTTTGCTCCTTCCCATAAACTCTCCTTGGACCCTTTTGCCATGGTTAATAAAGCCACCTCTCCACTTGGAATACAAATGTTAAATATGCTCTTCTGTATTTCCTGAGTTTTCTGTGGAATGTTGCATGACAGTGGACATATTTACATATCCAGACATTTCACACCCCTTGTTACTGAATGTGTAGCCAGTAAAACACGGACTAAGGAAGTCAGGTGAAAGGTCTTCCAACCGTGGGCTAGTTACACACTCAGTGCATTCTGTCGTGAGGTCACTTTTTGCCTCATCAAGTTGCTGGCTCTTTAGAAGCTATTTCTTATTTTTCTTGGGGCCCTCCACTTGGGTCCCTCCAAGATGCTTTGCACAAAGCAAACATTCAGGATATATTTCTTGACTGAGATATTGAACTATGCATCTCTTTGGAGAAGTTACTTTATACAAACAAGTTTCACTGCTCTCCAGATCTCTGAAAACATTTTAGCAGGTCCCTAATTTTCCTAAGTCATTGGCACATGTAACAAGTGGTGGGCGCCGACTGCAGAATCAGGAAACCCTGGTTTCAGACTCCAAGTTTAGCACTTACTCAGTGACCATGAGCACATGTCTTCACCCCTGTGAGCCTCCAACTATTTCTCTCCTGTAAAAAAGAAAAAAAAAATGTGCATTTCAGTCCAAAGTTATGCATTGTCCAGAAGATACCCTCCCGGGTTAACCGATTCTGATTTTGTGTGAGTTGTAGACAAGGAACCACAATGCAAAATACTTCTGTCTGTAGACACGCAAATCATGTTCTGGCAGGTTGAGATCCCCTCCGATTCCCCTGGCCCACTGTGGAGGAAGCCAGGTCGCTCCGTGTGTCATTCATTCCATCCTTCCTGAGCTACAGACGTGTCTTGAGCGACTCCTTTGAACGAATTGTAACATTGGCTCGGCTCCCTCCTTGTGAGTAGAATTAACATGTTTACCGTGTGCACATTTTAGATCTGGATGGGAGTCATGGCTTTACTCAAAGAAAAATTCGCCTTTACAAAACTCGTCCATACAATGGAGGGGTGATGACGATGCTCTCAGGGGGTTGTTTTAATGATCAAATTCAGTATGCGCCTGCCCTTGACCCTCTTGACTGTGTTCTTCATGACCAGGCTGTGGCCCCATGGGATCGGAGGGTGGGTCCTTCTGCGCCTTGACCATCAGGGTGCGGCCGTGGCTCCCAGCCCACAAGGTCTTCCATATTCCCGCGACCTCCCTCATCCACACTCACTCTTCCTTTACTCTTTTCCAGCTACATAGGCCTCTTTGTTGTTCTGCAAACACACAGGCATGCTCCTGCCCCAGGACCTGGGTAAAGGTGGTTCCTTCGACCTGGATTACTAAGCCCGCGGTCATTGACATGGCTAATCGCTCACTTTGGATCTTGGCCCAGATGTCACTTACCCAGAAGGCCTCCCCTAGTGGCTCATCTAGACTTTCAACCCACCCACCTCCCACAGCTACCACTTCCTGTCCCTTTGTCCTGCTGTGTTTTCCTTGGCACTGATCACTTCCCAACAGTCTGTTATTGTACTAATTTATTGTGAGCATTTCCTGACTCCCCCACTAGCGCGTCCGCTCCGTGAAGGCATGGAGGTTTGTTCTGCTCCCCGTGATCTCCTCAGTGCCTAGAACAGTGTCCTGCATGTGGTAGGCTCTCGAAGAACGAGCGCTCCAGGGTAATTCACAGCAAGCACTCAGCCCCGTGCTTGACACAGGAAGGGACCCAAATGGCATCTGTCATTGGAGCACTCAAAGTCAATGAGGAGCACCAGGGCGGTGGGAGGTTGGCAGAGAAAGCGGATTCTTGAAGAAATAAGAAAGGACAGGGCCCTTTCAGGAACCCTCTGGGATGAGGGCTGACCAGTGAGAAATCCAGGGAGCCATGGTCGTCCTCATCAGAGTGATATATAATGAACCCGTGTCCGTTAGACCCCCTAGTCCTTGGCTGGCACCGGCCATGTTGTACCCAGCGTTCTCTTCTGAGGGGAGTCAAAGCCAGAGATTTGCGACAGTCTCAACAGCAGGGGGTGGGAGAGGGGAGAATGTCGAGGAAAAAGATCAGAAAGACTATTTGAGTCCACTTCATACATTTCTCTGCCACACTTGAGCAATTTAGGAAAATTGGCACAAATAAATGGAAATTGCTTTGCACTGAAGTGCTTGATTGCAGGAATGAAAGATAATTTTTCCTTGGTTAAGAGCTATTGATATGAAGGTCAGCCAATGCAGATGTGGGTGATGGATCTCTGTGACAGTCTTGAGTCTCGCTGACTCCAGGGTTTCCCGTCTCTGGGTGGCACCACGCTGTGTCTGCGCCATGCTTTGAAAACCCCAGAACCATTAGCGAGCTGCCCTCCAAAGGGATCATCATTTCAGTCCTAGCAACCCTACGTTTGAGAACCATCTTTGATTTGTGTTGATTTACACTGGAACCACAAACTGAATTTTGTCATGAAATAGTTTGGAAACCAATGGAACTTTTTTTTTTTAGTCTCCCTTTCAATGAATTCCTCTGCTTATTAGTTTTAGCTTTAATTGATTTTGAGACCCATTTTGAGACACTTAACACTGGCAGGCAGCCACTTCCCTTTCGTCTCCTTCAGAGAACTCATCCAATTAAAAATACATTACAACATTTTCATGCAAAGAAATTGGGGTGCCATTTTGTTTTTTAAAAGCTCCGTACCTTAACCACGGTGGTTGCCTCACATCAGGATGGGTGCCCGAGTTCGCTCCAACTCTGATGTTCTCTCCCTTGCTAAAGAATGGATCTAAAAGTAGAACCCCACCCTCTGGGCCCATCAAGCAGAACATTCGTTCTTCAACTGAAGCCACTGGGGCCACATTCCAGGATGTCACCCTGCAAATTATGAGCATTCTAAGTTCCAGAGAAGGAGTATTTGTTCATTTATTCACTTGTTACTTCATCTTTCATCAAGTACTTACTGAAGGGCACCGGTACCTAGATCCTACCCAGGCCTGTGCTATCTAAGATAATAGCCCTCAGCCACACGGGGCTCCTGAGCACTTGAAACGTGACTGGTCCTCACTGAGTTGTGCTAGCATTATAAAAAACATCAGACTTTGAAGTCATAGCATGAAAAAAAGAATGTAAAATATCTCTGTGATTTTGCATGTTGGTTACAAGTTGAAATCATGTCTTGAGTATGCTCTCTCCAGTAAAAAAAAATGCTATTAAAATTAACACCACCAGAGCACCTGGGTGGCTCAGTCAGTTGGGCATCTGACTCTTGGTTTTGGCTCAGGTTGTGATCTCACGTCCTGGGACTGAGCTCAGTGCAGAGTCTGCTTCAGGTTCTCTCCCCCTCTCACTCTCTCTCTCTCTCTCAAATAAGTATATAAAATCTTTAAAAAAAAATTAATCCCACCTGTTTCTTTTTACTTTTTAATGTGACTACTAGTAAATTTTAAATTACATACATGGTTTGCATTACACTTCTAGGGAATAGTGCTGGTCTAGGTAACGGGGTCCAGAGGAAAACAAACAAACCAAAAAATTCATGTCTTTAAGCAACTTTCATTGCAAGGGAGAGAATATAGAACTCAAAAAAAAAAAAAGAGGAAAGAAGGAAGGAAGGGAGGAAGAAGGGGAGGAAAGAGGGAGGGGAGATTAAAATATATAGTATTTCAGATTGCCATGAGTGCTATGGGGAAAAGAAAGAAAAAAACAGGACAGGCAGCTGGAGAGTGGGAGGGAAGTCATGTGAGTTAGGGAGGTCAGGAAAGGTCTCACCAAAAATGGGACACTTCTGGAAAGGAACAGCCAATGCTAAGTGAGTCGACTCTGCAAGAGGCCAGTCAGGGAAGAAAATGTTAATAGCATCCCTATTGGTCAGGACTCTTAAGCTACAAAAACTCTTACCAGGTTAAGGAAAAAAGGGACATTTTGGTTTATATCTGCAGTAGGCAGACGACGTAAGACCAGAGATAACCAAACTCCAGGTGTCCCCCAAAGCTTCTAACACAGCAGGTCTGGGATGGACCCAAGAATCTGCATTTCAGCTAAGTTCCCAGGCGCTGCTGCTGCAGCCAGAGGCGCAGGGACGACCCTTGGAGCATCACTGTCCAGGCAACACCTACATTATCAAAATCGACAAGTGGAAGAATAAACATGTGAATTGTAACCATGGCAATGATCGGGGGAGAAATCGGTCAGAGTGCAGAAAGAGGTTGTCTCAGGCAAGGCGCAATCAGGAATGAGGAGACTTAAAGGGTAAACTTAGGCCTATTACAAATTTTAAGGGCTTTGCTCACTTTGGCAGCACATAGACTACAGTGTTTTTTTTGTTTTGTTTTGTTTTTAAAGATTTTATTTATTTATTTGACAGACAGAGATCACAAGTAGGCAGAGAGGCAGAGAGAGAGAGAGGAGGAAGCAGGCTCCCTGCTGAGCAGAGAGCCAGATGCGGGGCTCGATCCCAGGACCCTGAGATCATGACCTGAGCCGAAGGCAGAGGCTTAACCCATTGAGCCACCCAGGCGCCCCTAGACTACAGTTTTTTTTTTTTTTTTTTTTTTTTAAAGATTTTATTTATTTATTTGACAGAGAGAGATCACAAGTAGGCAGAGAAGTAGGCAGAGAGAGTGAGAAGGAAGCAGGCTCCCTGCCAAGCAGAGAGCCCAATGCGGGACTCGATCCCAGGATCCCGAGATCATGACCTGAGCCGAAGGCAGCGGCTTAAACCACTGAGCCACCCAGGCGCCCCTAGACTACAGTTTTTAAGAGTTTATTTGAGCCAGTGTTGATTGGAACTGGGCAGCGTCCAATCCAGCAGACAGAAAGGAGCTCCGAGGAGCTGTCCAAAATCGAAGGATTACATACATGGCAGAGGGGAACAAGGAAGTGGTATGGGGCAAAAAAGCACAGTGTGGTTGTGGCAAGGTTACTCTCCTTAAGGGTCTGCCAGGCCCTACCAGGCGGATACCTAACGCGTGCAGCTCAGGTGATTCCTGATGGACTGGTTTAAGATTCCATTCTGGGAGAGCAGAAACTGTAAGGAAGTCTTGGTTTGGTGATGAGGGGCTTAGCCTAAGTGGCTCCATTTTGGACCTGCTCTCTTGTTTTCAACAGGGGTGAAGGGCAGCAGGCTGCTAATGTCTCTTATAAGCCCTGTGGCAGTGTTTGGCTTTTAAAAAACTCCATACATGTGTTATTTTGATAAAAATAGAAGGTAGATTTTCAGGATTTGCATGAAAAATGTGTGGCACTTGGGCATCAGGCACTGGAAAGTTCCTGCTGTGCATTTTTGGGAAGTGGGGATGCATCACACGGTTTTTCCTCCCGATGGAGCCTGGCCCCAAAGTGACCCTCCCCAGAGTGACTTCAGGCCATATGGGGCTCATCACTGCCCCCCACAAGGGGTACACTGACCTTGGTCTATGCCCAAGGCGGAGGAAGAAATGCTTTGGCTCTAAAATGTTCTCCAGTGACACAATTGGGTCACCCAGTCACAGGGGACCTTTCAGGGGGGTTGACTAAGGACGATTCATAACCTCAAACCGAGCTGCCCCCTGCCCTGCCTTCACCCTGAGGTTCTTTCTTGTCCCTCCCCTGTGAGCGCCTCCTGGGAGGGCTCAGCAGAGGAAGAAGTGGGGGTCACAGAGAAGGAGGGATGGAGGGCATGGCTTGGAGTAGATGCTCAGCTTTGGGAAGGTTTCTGTTCTCGTGTGTGCGGGTGAATTTTCTGTACTTCCCCACACCATCAGCAAAGACAGACCTCCGGGGCTCAGATCAGAGAAGGCTTACTTAGATTGTAGGGGATGATATTATGATTTATAACAGGAAATATACATTTGATCTCCAGCCCCCTTTCTGGTGCTGAGCTCCTAAAACCCTTGGAATTTCCCATACTAGAGCAATAGGGATGTGTCTTATTATGTTAATGGAGTGGCTTTTTGAAGGCACCTAAGCCTGGGGACTGGTTGCCCGGGGAACCACTCCTGTGATTAGAGAGTTGGAACTTTCAGTCCCGTCTCCTGGACCTTCTGAGGGGAGTCTAGAGGTTGACTCAGTAGGCATTGACCGAAGATTTAATCAGTGGTGCCTCTGTGAAAACTCGAAAGGGCAAGGTCTGAAGAGCTTCCTGGTGGGCGAACCTGTAGGGTTCCCAGAGGAACGGAATGAAAGCTCCGTGCTCTTGGCATCTCTGCCATCTGGCTATTCCTGAGCTAGATCCTTTCATGATAAACGGGCGACATAGTCAGTGAACTGTGTCTGGGAGAGCTGCGAATTAATCAAACCCCAAGTGGGGGTGGGGGTGGGGGATGGGGCCGTGTTAGAACCTACCATCTATAAGCAGTGAGTCAGAAGAGCAGGTGACAAGCTGAGTTTGTGATTGGCATCTGAAGGGTGGCGGGTTGTGGGGCAGGGGACAGTCTTGGGAGACTGAACGCTTCTTCGCCCGTGGGATCTGGTGCTCTGTCCAGGTTGATAGTGTCAGAGTTGAATTGAATTCTAAGACACACAGCTGGTGCTGGAGGGTTGCTTAATGGTGTGGGATAAGAACCCTCACACTGGAAGTGAGTGGAGAATCCTTTTTAGGGTGACGCAGTTCACCCAGGACTGAGGTGGTGCTGGGACAGGCAAACCAAGGCAAGTTGGTCACCCCATTAGACGTAATCGGGAGTGCGTACTAAGATCTGCCCATGAGCTCTCTGTTGTAGCACTGTATACCAGCAAACAATTCGAACACAAATTCCTTCAATAGACGTTTATTAGGCACCTACTCTGTGCTAGGGACTATCCTAGGTGGTGGGAATAAGCTGTGATCAAAAGAGAGAAAAATGTCTAATTATACTAAATAAAGTACGGTATAGCCATATCACAGACTCTTATCCTCCATCCCCCCCAAAACTCTGCTAAGGGAGAATATTATATTATTACATCAAGGGTGCCTTTGAGACAATAAGTCCAGGAAAAAAGGACATAGTAGACATCTTTTGTTTTTGTCTGCATCGCATTTCTTTTCTATTGGTGGTTGACCTTTGCTTTGGCAAAGATGGATGTTGGCCATCTCTCTGCATCCAAGATACAATCAACAAAATGATCTTCATTTTATATACCTCTGAAATCTATTGCTATAGTTCAAAAAGAATAAGAAAAGTGGAACATTCTGTATTTTTCCCTTTTCCAAGTTAGGGAGCGAAAAGGTAGCAATGAAATGAAACGTGTGTACAGGGGATCCAGTTTTTGAATAAACACCAAAGGGAGCTATAATTTTGGATGGGCTTACACGTATTAAGCCACCATGTAGGTTGTTCTGGCTGGCCATTGCACAACCCTTCACTACCATATAAACATGCTCCCAAGGGTTGTGCAGTGTACAACCTGAGCAACTATACCAGCAGTTCAAACATGGATGGGACCCAGTTAGGCCAATTAGACCCTCTCCCAGAAATTCAGATCTTGAGTGGAATGCTACGATGCCAGTGGAATTACAACTGGGTTTTCCCCATGGAAGCACTCTAAAGAGTCTGCCCTGCTCCCTAGACGCCAAGATTCACCTGACCCCGACTTCTCCAGACCTGTTTGTTCAAATTGGTATTTGACTCTTTGAGCCTTCTTGGTATCTTTCCAATACATTCCTTTTCGTTACATTAGCCAGAGTTGGTTTCTGTTACATAAAACCACAAATTTCTGACCGCTCAGCAGTTGTTGAAAGAGTATGTATAAAATTATTCCACTTGCATAAAAATTATGTGTAAATATATATATATTATATTATATATTGTACATTATACCTATACTACATGTGTGTCTGTCTAAAAAAACAATTCTGATAGATTACAAATGATTTTTATTTTCTCTTTGAAAATCTGTATCTTCTAAAGTTTCTACGATGAGCACGTACTACTTCTCAACAAGAAAAGTTAAAAATTAAACTGCACATAGCTTACACCTAGGAGAGACCATAGGGATTTTAAGCCAAAGCCCTATTTATAAATAAATTTGCATTTGCCTGGAGCATTCCCCAGCGATGCTAATCTAAACGGCTGTTGACAGTTGGTTGGGGAGTATTGGGATGTTGGCCATCTCTCTGCATCCAAGACACAATCAACAAAAAGATCTTCATTTTATACACCTCTGAAATCTATTGCTTTCGTTCAAAAAGAATGAGAAAAGTGGAATAGTCTGTATTTTTCCCTTTTCCAAGTGAGGGAGCGAAAAGGAAGATATGAAATGAAATGTGTGTACAGGAATCCAGTTTTTGAACAACCACCAAAGCAGAGAAAGTCAACGAGCATGGTCTCACACAGATTAAAAATATTTGGAGCTTTCAACTTAGAGATAGAGAAGGCTGAGGAATGAGTAGATTCCGGATTTTAAGTGGATGGAAGATTCTATATGCAGATCGGCTACGGAGTCTGCAAAGGACTAAAGCAAGGAAGCGGGCTTATGTCCCAACACAAGAGAGAACGGGGTTGGCTCTGAGGAAGGATTGTTATTCAATCCCACTGAACAGATACTTACTGGTGCGTTTTGAGCGGTGAGCTTTGTGCTGGGCTGGAAAGAATTCAAAAGAAAACATAAGACATAGCCTTCTCCCTTCCAGCAACTTAGGTTACTGTGAGGGAGATGACAAGAACCAGTGTGTGGAATGAAGGACAAATGAAACCACAGACAGGGCCAGAGGTCCAGGGCACGGGGTACAAGTGCTGACGGTTTGCTGGACAGGAGTCGGGAGAGACCCAGGAGGCATGTGTGGTCGCGGGACCTGGACCCCCCCGGGAGGATGGGAAAGATTCCAGTAAATGCAGAGAAGTGTTAGAAAGGAGATTTGGGCAGACGTCTCGCAGTGGAAACACAGATTCAACCCACAGGGAGGCCACAGGTGGTTTGTTTTGTTTGTCTGTCTGTTTGTTGACCCACCAAAATTTAAAAATTGACTCTTTAGAGTGCTTCCATTGGGAAAACCCAGTTGTAATTCCACTGGCATCGTAGCATTCCACTCAAGATCTGAATTTCTGGGAGAGGGTCTAATTGGCCTAACTGGGTCCCATCCATGTTTGAACTGCTGGTATAGTTGCTCAGGTTGTACACTGCACAAATTGATGATCAGTTCACATACATTCCCTCCAGGCAAGACGGAGAGACGGGACCTCTAATTTGCCTCAGTCCCCACCATTCCCACAGTCTCCCCAGATGAGGCTGCAAGACTGGTTGCCCTTGACCCTCTTAAACTGAACTCACTTTGTGTTTGGATGTTGCCATTCAGAGCCCTGCAGGCATCTGAGTTTGAGACCCATCAGTGAAGGAAACAGCCCCAGAGTGGAAATGAGCAGGACACACTTAGGGTCAGAGAGGACGCTGGTCTAAGGTCAGAACTAAGAGGCGACCAAGGGGCACAGGAGTAAGGTCAGCCTTAAGCATACGGCCCTGGTGGAGGGGACGCCGGAGAGCCCAACATGTTGTTACGTCGTGACGGACACATGCGTTCGAAGAACCTCCAGTCAAAGACAAGTGTTGTCCCTCTGGATCAAGCTGACCCCAGTGTCCACTTTGGTGTTAGAGGTGGATACATGCTGTGGCCACTAATTGCCTGTGACCTTGAGAAAAGTGTTCAAATTCTCTGAGTCTGCTCCGCATCTTCTAAAACAGTGATGAAGATCGTGCCTGACAGTACTCCAGTGGGGACTAAACAGGCTAGGTATGGTGGGTGCTTGGCTCCTAGCCTGGTTCCTTCATTATGGTCATCATCCTAATAACACAGAGTGGTCTAAAACGACAGTTGCCATGGGGGGAGAGGATCTGTCCCCCTGCGGACATGTGGCAGTGTCTGTAGACGTTTTTGGTTGCCATACGGTGGGGGGGGAGGAGACACAGGATGGTACCAGCCTCTAGTGGGTAGCAGCCAGGGAAGACGTTAAACGCTCTACCATGGGCAGAAGGGCTCCCCACATCCAAGAATTAGCCCCAGGTGTGCACAGTGTGGAGCTAGAGCAGGTCTAGAACAGTGGTTCCCCAGGACCAGCTTCACAGAGCCGCCCAGCAGAGGGGCTAAGAACACACGTTTTCTGCCAAGGTCCTGTGTCAGCCCATCCGGAGGCCGGCCCTGCAATTCACATCCTAGTAACGTTGCCCGGAGTTCCGATGCTCTGCCAGGTTTGGCAGACACCTGCCTACAGGGAGTAGCTGCTTGTGTACTTCTGATGCCTTCCAGCACTGGGTGTCTTGCAAATACTGAGCTATAGCAGGGCTGTGCTTGACGGCAAGGAACAGGTTTGAGCAATCTGGTTTGCTTGAGCAGATACTAAGACTGGTTTGTAAAAAAAAAAAAAAAAAAAAAAAGGAGTGTAGAAGTGGACCAGACCCTGGCCCTGTCCCTCATCTAGGCAGTGGCCACAGTGGTCTGGCCATGAAGTGGTGAGGAGCCCCTCACCATCCCCCTGCCTTAGCCGCCAGTCTCTCTGGTGTTTGAACTGCCAGGCTCTTAGCATTTCACCCACACCGAAAAGGACCTGAAGAAAGGAAACATTCCTTCCTGTCTTTGGGAATTTATATTTTACTTCTAAAACAGTAGAACCAGCGGCTTCTGGGTGGCACAGTTGGTTGAGAGCCCGACTCTTGGTTTCAGGTCAGGTCCTGATCTCAGGGTTGTAAGATCGAGCCCACCTTGGACTCCGCACTGGGTGTGGATTCACTCCCTCCATCTCCCACTGCCCCTCTTCTGCTCACTCTCTCTCTCAAAAAAAAAAAAATATATATATATATATATATATACACACATATATATGTATGTATACATATATAATAAAATAATAATAATAATAATAGAACCAAAGACTCGATCTCAACAAGCAAAGAGAAATCCCATTATTCCTGGAAGAAAATAGATCGAGGGAAACTACGTATGTTCCATTTCCCCCAAACCAAGAGCCGGCTGACAGGAAGCACTCTTACTTCCTACGCCCACCCCGCATCACACCAAACACTCTGGCCAGTGACCGGATCGTATGCATAATAAATGTTGGGCTACATAAATTTTATAAGAACTTTCATAACGTTTGAAGCTTTTGAAATTAGTTGGCTACAGAAGCTCATTTGATTTAAGATGAGCTACGTTCTCTTAGGGAATCATATATGCACAGGAATTATTCTTAAGTGGGGAAAAATAAAACCCTAAACATAAATTATTTTCAAATGTACTGAAAACTGGATGCAAAATCGAACATTTAGTGAAATTGGGTAGTGTGGCAATTCAGAGACACTTAGGTATTCATTTTTCCTTGGCCCTTCTCTCTATATGCTGAAGCCACAACATATTTTCAGATCTTGGACATTTTTATACATCCCTGAAAGTTTTGTTGGTCCTCGGTGTTATGCCTCTAACATCCTTGGCTGTGAAGAGGCTTTTTATATGTCTGTAGAGGTCCGTGGTTATGTGCAATTAGGCACAGAATCAGATCAGTAGCAGTTTTTCCATTGTAGGAAAGAGAGTCTTGAACATTTGTGAGAGTAAATAGTAAGCCCTTGAGTTTTTATTAGCTTCAGAGGAGTGACAGAGCATTTAAAGGCCCTTTAGGTAGAAGAAAGAATATAATAGGGTATTCCTGGAGTCCACCTGGCTATGGCCTCCTGACTGTAAATTCATTTACGACAGTGGCATTGATTACCTCATACTCTGAGCCCTATAAAAAGCACCAATATAGCCCTAACTCTACTATCACTACTAAACCCATATTTGTGTATGCCTTATGCTTGAATGCTTATAAAGCACGTTTCACATATTATGACCAGAATTAATTTATGTATTCACTCATCAACCCATTAATTCATCCAACAACCTATTATTACATTCTCAGTATGTGAGGAAAAAAAAAAAAGTGATCCAAAGAGAGAGACATGATTCCAGGCTTCAGGAAGCTGAGAGAAACACATTTTAGGGAAGCAGAAAAATAAATGAAAAATGACACCGAACAAAGGCGTTAGAAGATAAGAAAATTACAGATCAATATATTAAAAAGGATAAGGTATAATGACTGGTTGGGGGTTTTCCCAGGAATGCAAAGGTGACTTAACAAATGAACATCAATTAATGAAATTCATGATATTCATACATTGTATATGGTATATAATAGAATAAATATGTCATTATATAGATAACATATATGATAAATATAATATCATTTTTACTAGCTGAAGAGGAAGCATTGGACGAAATTTAATACCCTTTGATGATTAAAAAAATATTTTACAAAACTGGGAATAGAGGAAGTTTCATTAATCTGTTAGGGAGCATCTGTGGACAGTTAGTGGTGGAGAGTGTATTTATGGTTGAAACAGTGAGCTCTGGCTCCCTAAGGATGGAGACGAATCCAGTCTTCACTCCCAGAAGTCCTAGCTGTACAGGAAGTCAGGAAAACAAAGACATAACAACAGGGAAGGTGGAAGCTAAGCTGTCCTAGCAGACAACCTCATTTTTTTTTTTAAAGATTTTATTTATTTATTTGGCAGAGAGAGAGAGATCACAAGTAGGCAGAGAAGCAGGCAGAGGGGGAGGGGGGAAGCAGGCTCCCCGCTGAGCAGAGAACCCAATGTGGGGCTCGATCCCAGAACCCTGGAATCATGACCCGAGCCGAAGGCAGAGGCTTAACCAATGAGCCACACAGGTGCCCCGACAACCTCATTTTATGTGTGGAAAATTCTAAGGAATCTACCAAACAAACACTCCACCAGATCTAATAAGTGAATTTATCAATATCACAGGCTACAAGTCAATAGACAACAAGTAATGAATTAAAATAGCATCCCAAGCCACAAAGTGCTTCGGGATTAATGTTGAAAAGATGTCAAGATCTTTGCATCAACAGCTAGATAACATCAACAATGGAAATCAAAGAACAAAATAAGCGTAGAGATAGAGCCTGTTTGGGGTTGGAAAACTCACTATAGTAAAGGTATCATTTTTTTCCTAAATTAATCTGTAAATAATACCCTTCCCGATCAATATCTTAGCTGGCTTCCCTCCCAACCCCCCACCTTCCTCCAGGGAATAAGTAAGCTGGTTACAAAACATACTTGGAAATGCAAGTGCCGCAAAATTGCTAGAACAAAACTGAACAAAACAAGGTTAGAGAAGGTACTCCCTGTGATTTCAGAACTTGCTATAAAATTATAGTCATCAGGACAGTGTGACATTGTTGGAAGACCAGAGTCCAGAAGCAGGAACAGATACACGGATGTGTGGTTGACGAGACTGTTAAAGCTTTTCAAGGAGATTCGACAACCAGTGTGAGAACTGGTGGATATCACGGGGACAAGGGCCTTATTCCCTACCTCCTACCACACACAGAGATTAATTTGAGATAGACTACAGCCCAAATATAAAGCTACACACTGTAGAGCTTTTAGAAGAAAACATCAGAAAATATCTCCACACCCTCACATTAGGCAAAGATCTCTTGGATAGGGCACAGAAAACCCAAAAAGTTAAAGAAAACGGTTGCTAAGTTAGACTGAAAATTAAAATCCTTTTCTTATCAAAAGACATCATTAAAGGGGTGCCTGGATGGCTCAGAGGGTTAAGCCTCTGCCTTCAGCTCAGGTCATGATCTCAGGGTCCTGGGATGGAGCCCTGCATTGGGCTCTCTGCTCAGCAGAGAGCCTGCTTCCCCTTCTCTCTCTTCCTGCCTGTCTGCCTACTCATGATCTCTGTCTGTCAAATAAATAAATAAAATCTTTTTTAAAAAGACATCATTAAGAAAATAGAAGACAATCCACAAGTTAAGAGGAAATTTTCACGATATCTGTATCTGACAAAGGACTCCTATTCAGAATATGTAAGGAACTTCTACAGTTCACTAATAAAAAGGCAAGCAACTCAAGTTTTTTAAAAAAATGAGCAAAACACTTGAATAGAGCTAACAGTTCACAAAAGAAGGTAAACGATCCATATGGGCATATGAATGGACTCAACGTCAGCGGTCACCAGGAAAATTGCAACTTTAAACTAAAATGAGATACCACCCTGCACCTCCTAGAATAGCTAAAGTTAACAAGACTGACCATGTCAAATATTGGCAAAGACATAAATCAGCTGGAACACCCACATGGTGCTGGTGGGAGCATAAAATGATAGCATCAGTTTTGAAAATTGGCATTTTCTTAAAATGTCAAATACACATCTGCTCTATAATCCAGCAATTCCTAGGTATTTACCAAAAAGAAATGCAAATGTGTGTCTGTGAAATTTAACGTAAAAGACTATAATAGCTCAAGACAGTTAACTCGGCTGTTTGATAACAGGAGAACAGATAAGTAAACTGTGGTGTAGTCACACAATGGAGTCTTACAGGGCAACAACAGTAAAACCCCAAAACAGAGACCAACCAACCAACCACTGATTTACAATAAGGATGCGTCTCGAACGCGTTCTGTGGAGCGTAAAAGAAGCGGCACACAAAAGAGCTCCAACTGTATGGTTCCATTGATATGTCATTTCAGAACTGACAAAATTAATCAATAGGATTAAAAATCAAATCAGTGATTTCTCTGGGTCAGAGAGGTAGTGGCTGAGTGGAAGCAAGAAGGAGCTTTCTGGGGCGATGTGTGTATGCACTTGCCAAAACAGATCGAATAGTACATTTAAGATCTACGCATCTCACTGTATGCAACTTAGACCAGAAAAACATGGCTGGATCAGCTAAGGATCTTTATGTGGCTGTGCATGGCATTCAGATTTTCAGTCTCTTGCATGCTCCTGGACCCCTGGCCTCGGTTTCTTGCTGGCTGTGGATGGGGGGCTGCTCTCAGTCCTTGCCACATGGCCTTCCTCCTAGGCAGTGCACACAGCAGGGCAGCTTACTTCTTCAAAGCTAGCAAGACAGAGACGTTTAGCTAGGCAGAGGTTGCTCCCTGATGTCACGTAATCATGTAATTAACATTTCATCACTTTCGCCATATTTTATGAGGGAGAAGCAAATTATAGGTGCCCCCCACACTCAAGGGGAAGGGATCACAGGAAAGGGGGAAATACAGCAGCGGATCTGTCTGTCTACTGTGGCCAATGTCTAAGATACAATGTATCCACTACCCACCAGGCATTGTTCTAGCCTCTCTATGTAGACTGTGTAGCTGCATTCCCCCATCAGTGCTTTAAGATCCGCATTATTACCCCCATCTCACAGATGGGGAAGCCAAGCCTCTAAAAGGCTAAATCATTTCCCCAAGTTCCCACAGCTAGAAAATGCAAATCCAGGTTCACTGTGACTCCACAGCATGTGTTCTTTGTCATTCTGCCATGTATCCCTGCCACACATTTACTACGATGTGTATCTCATTTGTCTCTCTTTCATCCTTTGGAGAGACTTGACAGAGTGAGAAACTGACAGGGAAAGTGGGCTCAGCCTCCATGAGGTCCCCCTACGGAGTGATGGCAGAGTCCACATCAGAATTCCAGGTCCTGCATCCAGGCCCATGGTGCATCTTACGTTATTCCTCCTCCTACAAAGAAACAACTTCTTCTAAATATAGATCTCCAAGAATGGGCACCCTGGCTCCAGAAGGCCCCCAGCATTTCACTCCCGGGAGCCATGGTTGTGTTTTTAAAGGAAATCCAATCCGGAGCCCATAAAAGTCCTCATTATCTTGCTAAGGTTGGCAGTTGGGGACTCTGAAATCTCTATACACTACTCTTGGCAAGCATCCACCTTTGCTTGGGAGACAGGAAGTCATCTGCATAACGTTGAGATGATGCTCGAACACCCACGTCTCCCACCTCATGGGTAGAAGGATGTTGTAAGGGCCAGAGCAGGTGCAAGAGCCCAGACGGAGCTCCGTGTCGGCTCGCTTCCACCCACCTTCTGGCTGTGAATCATCTTCCCTCCAACCAAGGAAACACAACCCAAAACAATTTACTGCTCAGACTTTTCTCTTTCTTCATGTGTTACATGGGAAGAACACAGGGGTAATTAACGCACAGGGTTTCAGGCTTCTGTTCCTGGATTCTGATGTGGATTTCTCAGCCCTGTCTTAGTGAAAAATAATAATCCAAGTGAAATCCTAGTGAAAAAATAATCCAGAAGTTGTCCTCTGCTCATGTGTCTCCACTCCGTCCCTCTAGAGAGGTCAGCCAACTTTGGTCAGCAGGCCAAATCCAGCGAGCAACTGGTGTGTCTATAACCCTCATGCTAAGGATGGTTTTTACATTTTTAAAGGGTTGTAAAAAGAAAAACAAAGACAACTAGGGAGCCAGAGACCAGCCATGTGAGGCCTGAAAAGCCTAAGATATTTACTGGTTCTTTGTAGAAAAATTTTGCTTCGCTCTGCTCTAGATATTAACAGTGTCCTGCAAGAAGGTTTCTATGGTCAAGTAATTTGGGAAACCACTGGATTAAACACAGCAAATAGGTTTTCAGGGGTTTTGTTTGTTTGGTGAGTGCACACCTTATCAGAGCCTTTAGTAATGACTTTCTTTTTCTTTTCTTCCTATTCTTCTTCTTCTTCTTCTTCTTCTTCTTCTTCTTCTTCTTCTTCTTCTTCTTCTTCTTCTCCTTCTCCTTCTCCTTCTCCTTCTTCTTCTTCTTCATCTCAAGGAGAAGACTATAGTATGCAAGGATCCTATTCTTATTTTTGCCCCAGAACTCTTTCTCAGTGGGATGTGGTTCAGGAATTGCTTTATAGTAAGCTTCTCTTTGTCAGAGATGTGCTGTTAACAGGGCTATGGATTTTGGCTAGACAGGGTTGTCACTGACTGGTCGCAGGAGCTTCGTGGGTCTTTCAGCCTCCGACACTTCAAAGCCCAAGAGCATGTGATTATGGGTGAGGCTCTAGAGCCTCTCTGGGTTTGAAATATCCTCCACTTGCCACCCATGGGACCTGGGGAATATGCTTCACCTTTCTGTGCCTCAGTTTCCTCCACTGAAAAATGGGAGTGATCATCCCAGCCATGTCCTGGGGTTACTGAACCATCACACAAGGAGGCGACGTTTGTGAAGCTCACAGCAGGGGGCGTGGGGTGCACAAGAGAGCCCTGGACAAGAGTTGTTGTCTTCGTTCATCTCCAAAATGAGGATAGGGATGCCTGCCTCACAGAGTTATTCAGTACAACAACATCTGTGCCAGGGGTGCAGAATGGGGAAAGTAGATGTTCCTCAGAAAATATCGCAGTGATCATTCTAAGGAAAAGAAAGCTTCACTTCTTTAAAGGGGGTGCCTTAGTTTCCTAGGGGCTCCCGTCATCTAGCCCCACAAAGTGGGTGGTTGGAAACAAAGCTAATTCTGAGTTCTGGAGCCCCAAGTCTGAAATCGGGGCATAAGCAGGGCCAGGCTCCCCCCAGAAGCCTCTAAGGAAAGAGTCCTCCTGGTCTCTTCCAGAATACTAAGGCTGTATCTGAAGTACAGGGTAAAGACTTCCACATATCTTTTCGGGACACAATTCAATCATCAACATAAGGGTTTTGCAGTCTCAACACTCCTGACATTTGGGGCTGTCCTGTACGTTGTAGGATGTTTAATGGCATCCCTGGCCTCTACCCACGGGGTGCCTATAACACTAACCCTTGGTCGTAACAGTCAAAACAGTCTTCAGAAATCACCCAGCATCCCTTGAGGCGCAAGCTTGCCCCAGTTGGGTTAAAAATATAAAACTTGATGGACCAACTCAAAAAGTCGTCCCCCAATGGGACTGCAGTGTGGTACTGTGGAGAGGCTGTAAACTGTCGATTTTTCCTCTTTGGGTGAGTTGCTAATAATAATAATAATAACTAAAAATTTTGCATGGCTCAGCAGATCTTTTCTGTCGAGATGAACTTCTCTACCTGGAGACCACAGTTTTTACTGGGGGTCCATCAGCGAGTCATAGCTTCAAATGGAAATTGCTTGGAAATAAAGCAAATTTGGTGACATAATAATAGAAAGGAAAATTGATTTCTTTCGAAATACACATCTGTTCATCAGAGCTGGCTGCTGGTCCATTGCAACTGTTCCCATTTAAAAACGAAAATATCGAAACATCACTCTTTACAGTGGCAAGTTTGTGGAGAACATGTTCATGAGAGCCTGGGGCAAGGGTTTGGCAGTGAAGGGTGGCTAGTTTGGTGTATGACTCTCCCGAGCCCTCTGGACACACAAATGGAAAATAAAATGTCGCGTCTGTGTCTCCACTGAGGCCATCCAGTGCCCCGGGTTCAGATCGCGTGGGGACTGCGCAGGGGATGGCGAGTTTCTGGACAACTAAATGATCCATTTTTATCCAGATATAGGAAACTTGGAATATTTTCCCCCAAAAAAAGTGTCGTAGCTACATTGGACATGTTCCAGCCTACTGGTCACCTGTGTCGCTCTCTCTGGACCACAGAGCTGGGGAACCTGGGCTGAGTCAGTAACAAGATCAGCATCAACGCCGCACCGATATTCTCGGCTCCCCATACAAATGGGTCAGAAGCTGAGCCTTGTTCTGGCTTCGTGCAAATACAGTAGGTCTCCAGCTGTGTTGTGTGATTGGGGCGGGGGGGGGGGGGCGGTCTTAGGAGGACTCTCTCCCCTTTGTCATGCCCACCTGTGCCTGCCTTCCTCCCATTGCTAACATATTCCCTAAGTGCTGCCTTTCATCCTGGCACTGTGGAAACTTCTCAGTCAGGTTCTCCCTGAACCTGGAGCCTGTTAGATGGTTCAGAATGAACTGGGCCATGGGACAGTGTGAGAGATCTGGGTATAAGAAAGGTCGGGTAGCCAGAGCTCAGACCTGATCTAAGTGAGGTCTCAGATGCTCACTTGCAAAAGTGGGGTTCCCCATCCGGGTCTACTGTGAAGACCCAAGCGATTGGGTCCGTATCTGTACAGATGAATGCCACATGGAGCCATGTCTCGCATGATACCCTAGCACGATAGGGGGGTGCCGTCTGTGGCTGTTGTTTGCTACAAACGCACAGTGCACGGAGGGAAGACAGGGCAAAGACCACGCCTTCTTCTCAGCTACCACACTGCACCCCGATGTGGCTCTGGGAAAAAATCCCGTCTCTGGGGAGCAGCGGTGTCCCCCGTATAAGTCTGTTTACTGAGAGGATACATCCCCGAGAGCTGAAGTTTAGCTTCTTAGCATCAAGAGGCTGTTCACCAAGAAGCACTACTCATGTTTTATTATCGGAGCGTTTGCAAACAGTTCTCCCTCCAGGCCCTCCCATGATGCAGTCAGGGACCTGCAGTCTCCCACTGTCCTATCCACCTCAGAATCGACTCGCATAATCTATAACATAACCGGACCTTTGTGAACACTTTGGGACTTGGGGAAACTGCCTTGGCAATAGCTCTGAGATAGAAATGGTGATCTGGGCACTTACGCACGGGTGGGTATGACTTGTCTTGTGTCCTACTCCCCCAGATCCCCTCCGGTCTGGTCCTGCTTCCAGCTGCTTGGCCCCTAGAGCCCTCTGCCTGGACTGTACAGCCAAACCAAGACAGAGAAGACACTGTTTTAATTTTCCGCAGCTCGATTCTCTTAACATCGAAAACAACTTGTTGGGGCGCCTGGGTGGCTTAGTGGGTTAAAGCCTCTGCCTTCGGCTCGGGTCATGATCCCAGGGTTCTGGGATCGAGCCCCGCATCGGGCTCTCTGCTCTGCGGGGAGCCTGCTTCCTCCTCTCTCTCTCTGCCTGCCTCTCTGCCTACTTGTGATCTCTGTCTGTCAAATAAATAAATAAAATCTTAAAAAAAAAAAAGAAAACAACTTGTCAAATTCACAACAGAATTCATTGTTTAAAAAAAAAAAAAGGAAGGATGACCAGTGGAAAAATACTGTTTGTTTGTTTTCCTCTGTCCCTCTAAGCTCATGAATGGTGCCTGAGCTAGGAAGGTCCACCTGTGGTCCTGCTGTATCCTAGCTCACCTTCCTGGGGCTGGGCCGCATTTCAAATGGTGGCTAATTGGAGCTCCCGGCTTCCCAGGAGTTGAATAAATAGTGGTGACTTTCATTAGCTTTGGGCGACCGCTGGAGGTGGAAGGTGTCTTCTACTAAGTCGCAGCCCTGCCCCAGGAAAGAGTCAGGCTGGGGACACATTTCTAAATGCAAAGTAAGAGATCCTTCCTCGGAATGTTTCCTCTGAGGAGAAAGGTTTTTTATTTTCTGCCTGCGATGGCAAAGCTGCCGCTGCTGTCTAGGTAACAGAAATGTCAGAAATGTATTGTTCCCTCTTTAATTTCCTCACTCAACACCGGGTCATTAACTTGAACCCTCTCCAGGTGCTATCCTGACCGTATTTACCTTAAAGGATGTGCAGGCCCTAGTGTTTAAAATGCGGGCATTGCAGTGGGAGACACCTGTGGGGCAAGGTCTTGAAATACACCAGCTTCGACCCTCCTGAACCTTGAAATGTACCAGCCAAGATGCGCCAAGCGGCTCTGCCATCTGGAGAGTGGGGAAGAGAAGAGAGGTGTTCAGGAGGCAACCAGAAAGAATGAGAAGCCTTCCAAGGCAGCGGTGAGTTCTGAACTATATGCATTGTTCCTTCCGGACGGTGTCGTTCAACGTTCAACAGACACAGCGTGTCTCCCGCGGAAGGTGTTTCACACGGAAGCAGACCTGAGCACGAACCCCAGGGGAGTAAATATGACTGCAGCCCTCATGTCCATTGCACAAAATAGGTTTGACATCACACCCCTGTGGGAGAGTGGGAGCCTCTCTGCTTTGAGATGCTGATTCAACAGAAAAACGGAGAACTCAGAAATGAGCCATTGTTGTGGTAATTCATGTTTTCATGATGGGGTGTGCTCAAAGTCACTAGGAATGTTACTCGCCACATGGTGGGATTATATCCCAAGTACTAATCTTTGTGTTTAGGGTGCATTCCCAACCTCCCTACCTCCCACACGTGCATGAAAGGGCCTTTTTACCCCCTCTGTAGCCCACGCTATCAGGCATGAGAATTTGCATCAGCCCCAAAGACCGACATTGTGTTTCTGAAAGACAGAAACACCAGCCGAAATACTAGATGAAATGGCTCCGCAGAGAGCATTTTTCCATTCCCAAAAGTGAGAGAATATCAGGGCTTGAGAGACGGTCGGGTCGGGGGCTGGAGCTATGTGGAAGGAGGTAGAAGGAGGTGGAGGAGATGGGAGCCACCTGGGCTAGTGACGAAGAAGAGAACGGGGTGGGGGACATTGGTCCTGGGCAGGAGTGAGGGGTGGAACAAGGACCTTCCTTCTTCCAGGACTCTGTACCCCGCCTGGAAGCAGATGGGGGCTGCTAAGCTGTCGTTCAGCGAGTACGGCCAATGGGAACCGCGAGCTACTCAACTCCTGAGCTCTTGAGGTCCTTGCTCTGGGCTCAGCTCTCCTTTGCTCACTCCCAGAGCCCCCATGCCTTGGAAGACCACGAGTACTGCCGTCCAGGAGAAGGCAGGCACATAGCAATCTTGTGGAGGGCGTGTGGCATGTCGGGAAATCCAAGGTGGATATGGACAAGACTCCTGTGCCTTCAGAGTGATGGACGCACTGCCTCACATCTGTGTCCTCTTCCCCACCCATCGGGCTGAAAAACCTCAGACTTCCAGGGGCCTTGAGTCCTTGAAGCTTCTTTTGGGAACCATGAGGTGAACACGTATCTTTAATAGAATGCTATGGACAGCATTTGACCAGGATGTGGGCATAAACTCGGCACTCAAGGAAAAGCCTGAGCCTCTAGCACACCAGCTGTCAAAGTTGAGGGGACCGCGGAATCCCCTGAAGGGCTCAGGAAAACCCCTGTGGCTGGCCTCCACCCTCAGAGCGTCTGCTGTAGCCCCCCTGGGGCGGGGTCAGGTAATCTGCGTTTCTGGCAAGTTCCCAGGTGATGCGGATGCTGCTGGTCCTAGGACCACACCGTGAGAGCCATTGCTTTATCATGCCTCGAATGGAAGGTGAATAAAAACTCTCCTAGTCTTGGAGATCTTTTCTGTGATAGGGAGACACCTGTTGCCTGCTTGATCCCATCTTGCAAAAGCATCTCCTACAATAGAGAGTCTGCTTTCAGGGGCCAAGGGTAAGACCAGGCCCTGCCACTGAGAGAGAATCTGAAAATGAGGCGTGTGTGAGGGATTACGCCTTTGGAATGTCTGGCAGGAGATTGACGAGGACTGACTTGGAGAAGAGGGGTGTCCGGGTTCCAGAGAGCTTCCCAGTCCCTTCTAGAGTGTTTGTAAACAGTTTCTCGATGCACATTTTTCAGATGCTGGTGGAAATGCCCTTAAAGAACGTGACAAAGATATGAGAAAATGCCTCTCTGGTTCTGTTTGCCTCATCAGAATCAATAAATATTTATTGGCCTCCCAAAATATTTGGGGTGCAAGAAGCAGAACCAAACATCCAAGAGGCACGGACCTTGCCCTCCAAAGAGACCACATTCTGAAGAGAAAACCAAGAAATGGGAATTATCTTTGGGAAGCAAGGCAGTTGTGCTTCCCATGAAAGATGCGGTTAGCTTTTCACAATGGACGTGGGCCTGAAATTGTGCATATAAATTAATAATGCTTTTGTGAAGCGAGTTGATTTTCAATGCACGAGGGGAGCCAACCGTTTAAAGGAACCTGGCAGAGAATCCTTCTGGAAAAAGAGGAATCGCTTACTAATGTGAATAACCGTCCCTCTCATTTATTAACCTTATTAGCTTGGATCTTTCATTTTGGTAGTTCTGAATGGTCTGAAAACAAGTAAGAGGAACTTCTCTGCCCTCTTACTTTGGGAAAAGTGAATGACAAGCTTGTATCAGAGATTCAGGGTTGAAGGTCTACTGTGTGTTTCATTGAGTCCACCGTGGCTATCTCTGTGATTCCTTATAGTCTGAGTGTGTTGAGTCCTGCTGTATCATCTACCTGAGGTTGGTAAAAGAATTAGGGGCGCCAGGGTGGTGCTGTTGGTCAAGAGTCCGACTGTCCTGGTTTCAGCTCCGGTCATAATCTCACGGCCGTGGTGTCGAGTCCGGCGTCGGGGTCCACGCTCCGCGCAGAGTCTGCTTTCCATTCTTCCTCCCTCTCCACACCCCTCCCCACTGCTTGCACTCTCTCTTTCTTTCTAAAATAAAATCTGTTAAAAAAATAATTAAAATGTATTTATAATCAGCAAAGAATGATCCCTTATGTTATATCTATTTTCCTGGACTTTGAATTTTTAGAAATCGATCATCAAGGTAAATCTCAGATGGGCTTTTCTGAGCTCAGTGCTATTGACATTTTGACACAGATTGTTATTTGAGGCTGGAGACTGTGCTGTGCGCTGTAGGGTGTTCAGCATCACCCCTGACTTCTGCCCGCTGATGCCAATAGCGCCCACACCTATGATAACCAGAAAAGTCTCTGCACGTCAGCGCGTGCCCTTGGAAGGAGCTAAACAGCTCCCCATCAAGGACCCTTGCTCTACGATAACACAAATATTCACGTAGTCAGCACACCCTATCCTGAGACAATTCCGTATTGAGTTTTCTCAAAGCAAGGCACGCATTTTCATGAGTGGAGCCCCATCCTGTAGCCCCTTGTCGATTCTGTCGCGCCTAGCCGTGAAACTGTGCTGGGCCATTTTCTGTATTCACGAAATGCGTGCTGAGCCCCTACTATGTGCCAGACCCTGGGCGGTGAGCGAGAAGAACAAGGTTCCTGCCCTTAAGAAGATCACAGTCTAGCAGGAGGTTCAGGTGGTCAGTAAGTAATAAACAAACTAGTAATTAATTATAAAATCATGTGATGGAAACGGAAGGTGGAATTAGAGACGGACATGGAAGCAGACCGTGTAGGTGGAGTAATCTGGGGAGGCCTCCCTGAGGAGGTGACATCTAGGCTGAGACCTTTGGGAGGCGCAGGAAGTAACCCTGTGTATAGCTGGAGGGTCCGTAATCTGTGCGAAAGGGCAGAGTCCAAGGGAGTTAGGACAGCAGACAAGAACTATAGAGGCAGTTTTCTGGGAATCTGATGCAGCCTCATAGGCCAAACAGAGCTGTGCCTTCTTTCTCTAGGGAAAGGGGTGCATCCCTCATAGTCCTGGAGCGCTGGGAGGCAGCCCGGGGATGGTGTTTTTCCCTCTGTGGTTACAAGGTAATAGGTGGAAAGACAGCTTCAGACTTCACAGGGAGTCCAAGAGCGTTGCAAAGCAACAAAGTTATGCCTCTGTGCGAAGTAAGGTGAAATTTTCTAGGGGTTTGGTTCTCCGGGTTGTTCCTGAAATGGACCTCATAAAGAAGTAGTAAGTTAAGTCCTCCCGTTCTTGCAAAACCAGTCGTGTACATAGACACAGGCCAGTTTGAGCATGCTCGCCTATTAGGTTCTTTCCGGTAGCTACTGACAGCCACCAGTCCTTGGAGGGGGCTGAGAATTAGCTGCTCTCCTGCAACCTTGCTCCCGGGTTCTAATGAAAGCACATCTAAAACCAAATCCAGCGCCGCAGGCAGACGACACCACACCAGACAGCTAGTTGTGCAAGCACCACAAAATCCACCTGCCTGTCCTTGCCAGTGCTCTGACCACACATGCCATGGAACCCTCACCCCAGACAGACCAGACAGTTTTCAAGAGAGAGGATAGAGCTAATTTCAGAGTGGGCAACAGACAAACAGAATCCTCCAAATCATTTGCTGGACACAGGACTATTGGGGGGCATAAGTCTCAAGCCCCAAACCAAAGGAAAAACGGGGGAAATGCCTGTAAGGTTCTTAGACCCACTTCAGGCAAGAGTGGGGAGTTCTGGAGAATACTTACGCCATACAGTGCATCTTGAATACCGTTAATTCCACCAAAGAGAAGCCCCTTCTTCTATCCATTATGCTAAATAGCAAGCCCCACTTACGCCAGTGAAGACCCGTTTGGAACCTACTTTGAGCTCAAGGCCTCTGGTGTTGACCAGAGTTCAGAAGTAAGGGAAGATGGAGAAGCCCTCATGGAAACTGTCAGGAGCGTGGTCTTCTGGAGTTAGTACTGAAGTCCACTCCCCCAGGAGGAAGTAGATTCCAGATCGTGACTGCCCATTGCCCCAGGAGAGTGGTTAATCCAGTGAGCATATGCATAATGCCACACCCAGGATGTGAGAGTAATTACACATCTAAATAGGCAGGCACTGGCGTAGTCTGTCCCGGGAATGGGCATGGGGAAAAGACGATAGTAAACTGAATCATCTGATTAAACAAGGGTGATTCCAAATATCATATTGGAATTGCCAGTTTCCAAAGAACTAAAGTCCAGTCAACCATGCTCACCCAGACCCTCATACACTTCAGCCCTGAGAAGGCAGGGGCTGGGACACTGCCAGCGTGCCTTGGGGACCTCTGGTGCAACTCCAGGTGACCCGTCTCCAGCCTCTTCCGACAAGATGACCTCTAATTTCAGTGGCCTCTCCCAGAAAGCAGAGGCACTTTCATGACTGTTAACTGAACAAAACTGATCATGGTGGAAAACTTGTTAGGAATTCAGCCACACTTTCAATTTGCTGTTTATTGGTCACCATAACATCACACACACTTGACAAAGAACGGAGGAGGGGTCCAGTTTAGAAACGAGGGGAAATCAGAGAGGCAGCCCTCCCAGGTAAACCCCAGGTATGTTGGAGACTCACACACTTTCTCCCTGTCAGTCAGTCCAGCACGGACAGCTCTCCCCAGTACTGGAGTAGATGGCCTTTCTTGAGGTCCAGGGTGAAGTAAGTGGTTTATATTTACGGTAATGATGCAGGGAAACCATGTGTCCTGAACTGTGGGACCACGGGCTTCCTGTGATGCAATGCTCACACTGAGACCCGTGAAGGATCAGTTGCTCTGCGCTGCTCGTCTCACACTCCGCGGAAGGCGGATGGGCGCCTTGAGGAGTGTCACGTGGAGCTGAAATATACACGATCATCTCAACGCAACGATAGTCCTTGGAGTCTTATACCGAGGCAAGGCCCCCCCTTGCAAATATTCCCTGGGGTAGGCGTGACTCTGGGTCATTACTTAACCCATAGGTCTAAGTGATGCAACCAGCAGATAGAAAAGAAGTCATCATCTTGTACCTTGTAAGAGTATCAAGTCAACCCCTGGCCCCATTAAACTTATACAATGTTACATGTCAATCATCTCTCCATAAAGCTGGAAACAATTTTTTTAATGAAATAAATTTTTAAAAAAGAAGAATGCATCAGGACCCAGTGCCTGAACACCATGAACAAGAATGCAAAGCAGCTCATGGCTTCTTGGGGAAAGGTTTACCATCATGATCATCAACTAAGATGGGCAGTGCACCCAGAAAGAACACATTCGTAGCATCAGAGACAAAGTCTGAAGCAGCCTGAGTCATCACACACACACACACACACACACACACACACACACACGCACTGTGAGCCATTGTGGTGCGGTTCTTTGAGGTGATCCTAATTAAATGCAGAGTAAGTGTTCAATTAAACAGAGGTTAGCAGATGAGTCTTTAGCCAGTGTGACATCATTCATCAGAGCAGCAGAAACAACCCAGAAAGCATTATGCAAAATGCAATTGTTTTGGCCCCGTATGTTTTCATTTGCAGAGCAGATACTCCTGGGGTGTCCTGTGAGTCTGCCGGAATTGAGTTGCAAATGGGTTTTGTTTAGTATCAGGATCTTCCCTATCAGCCAGACATTTATGTATTTTTTATGTTGGAAAAGAAAGATCGTCTTGCATAATAATTGAAGACAGGTAGCTACTTACCCATTCCCCCTTTCTTGTTATTTCGGAGTGAAAGCTAACGGGAACGAGGGCATTTTGTCGTCGTGTTCAGATGGGAGACATTCTGAGGTGTCTAGCTGCTCCGTATAATAGAGACATTTTAAAAATAGTATGGGGGTGGGAATCAACAGACCGTCCAGGTTTTTTGAACCAGTAATTGGCTCCCTGTCCATCAGTCGGCTGTTCAGGAAGCTTCTGTCTGTTTGGGAGATGGCAGATGTGAAAGTGTCTTGTAGGAACTGGGGGGGTGGGGGGGTGGGGAGGCTGGTCCAAGGGGCCACCACGTCAGTGGAAAAACCATAGCTCTCCTAAGAGCTAGCCATCCCACTCCCTTCTAGCTCCAAGAAAGTGCTCTCCATGGCAACAGCGACAGTCAGAAAATGTAAGAAATAGCAGTTCCACAAGCAAAGAAACCAGCCTCTACCTGCTTCAATTTGCAACAATCCGGACTCGTCATATTGCATTTTTCACAGTGGTCTGATGGCAGGAGTTGGTGCTGCCGGGAAGCCGATGGGACGCGGAGCCTGTGGCTGAGTCTTTGGTGGGTTTTAGTGCCTGGCCAGCAGAATCAAGGTTTCACGAGTGCTCTGGCTGGGGCAGAGAAGAGACTTTCCTCATGGGGAGAGCCATGCTAAGTCTGCTGCTAAGTCTGTTGAGGTCCCGTGCACAGAATGACCACTGGCGTATTGGGTTTAAGTCAGGGTTTCCCAAAATGTCAGTATGATTCGCATTTGGGGCTGGATCACGTTTGTCATGGGAACTGTCCTATGTGTTGTGGAATGTTTAGCAGAGAAGACAAGAAATCACAAGGGGGAAAGCAGTGATTTGTTGGAAGTTTGGAGGAAGAAGGTAAGGGCATATAAGTTAGATACGTACAAATGTAGTGTCTCCAGTAACAACTGCTGTCTTTGTCAAGTCTCTGTGCTAATTATAATAGGGAAGGATTGAAGGGCACCTAACCTTGACCACTGAAGTACTTTTATCTCTCATGCCACTGGATTCGGTCCATATGTGATTAGTCAGTCTCCAGGCCTTTAGTGGAACCTACCCCGACACCAGGCTCTGTGCAAGGTGCTGGACACACAGCATCCCGCAGACAGGCGGGGTCTCCGGCCACATGGAGCTTCAATCCAACCTAGGGTTTCCCCACCTGTGACGCCGTTGACATTTGGGTTCAGATAACTCTCTGTCGTGGAGGCTGTCCCATGCATTACAGGGTGCTTAGCGGCACCCTGTCCCTTAATGCACTAAATGCCAATAAGAAACCCCCCTCCCAGCTGTGAAAACCAAGAATGGCCTCAGACATTGGCCAATGTCCCCTGGGGGTGGGGTGAGGGGCAGAATCGAGAACTGCTGATCTAGTCCCACTGAAACAGAATCCTGTCTCTTTCTGGAATTCACCCCCCTCTCCCCCCGTGATTCCAGTGCGGGTATATCTTGAGCCTCTCTGGGCTACAGAATACAGGCATGTGTGTTGGGCTGGAGGCTTATGGTAGGGGATGTGGGTCATTCATCCCTGGCTCTCTCACTGCTCCCAGGATATATTTTCCAAATGCAGGGAGCAATACACGCGTGGTCAAGTGCAGGGCGAACGTTCTGCAGCCTCTCGGGCGGCCTTTCAGTGCCGGATAACTTGTTCGAATTCTAATACTGTTTCCTGTAAGGTTCTGTCGCAGCTCCCCTGAGCATTTCCTTGTGGGCATTCCTCAACGCCAAGCCAAATGACCAACCTTCAGGAACAAATCATAGGGCTTATCCGAGGGCCGAACAGGCACTTTCTCAGACTCCTTTGCCAGAAGAAGGGTGGCGCTTCTTACCCGTCCCTTCCCCAAGTCGGAGCATCATGCAATGTGACCCCTAAAGCCCGAGCACCCGGCTCAGAGTCAACGCTCACCCAATGGTCGACATCGCTGTGCTATTATTATCGTGATAGGTATCCCAGACATGCAGCAGGGACAAATGCGAATATATAGAAATATGTAGAGTGTGACATCTCGCGGACATCATCCCTCCTTAGAGCTTGGTGCTAAGGAGCCGCCCTCTGCCTTCAGGGCTGTGAAACTCCCCCGTCCTTCCAACACCGAGAGTGTACAGCCTTGTGGCCTAATAGTTCACAGTCAAGTGCAGTCTCACAGAGAGCTGGCAGCAGCGGGGACGGTCTGCCAGCCTCTGCTTGTTGCAGGGGACACACTGGCAGAAGCGACTCACGGCGCCCTCCCTGGTCCCTGATGATTAACGTCCGTGGTCCCGGAGATCAAGCCTGGAGATCAAGCCTCGACGGATGTTTTCTCAAAAGGTCCCCAGATGCTGTGGTTTGCATTCAGCTCCTGAATCGGGGGCATGGCTGTTTGTAAAAGTCAGGGAAAGCTGTCCTTGCGAACTCCCCACGTGGAGGAAAGGTTAAAAAAAAAAAAAATCGCTCCTGCTCCTGGATTGGAAGAATAAATATTGTGAAAATGTCTATGCTACCTAAAGCAATCTACACATTTAATGCAATCCCTATCAAAATACCATCCATTTTTTTCAAAGAAATGGAACAAATAATCCTAAAATTTATATGGAACCAGAAAAGACCTCGAATAGCCAAAGGAATATTGAAAAAGAAAGCCAAAGTTGGTGGCATCACAATTCCGGACTTCAAGCTCTATTACAAAGCTGTCATCATCAAGACAGCATGGTACTGGCACAAAAACAGACACATAGATCAGTGGAACAGAATAGAGAGCCCAGAAATCGACCCTCAACTCTATGGTCAACTAATCTTCGACAAAGCAGGAAAGAATGTCCAATGGAAAAAAGACAGCCTCTTCAATAAATGGTGCTGGGAAAATTGGACAGCCACATGCAGAAAAATGAAATTGGACCACTTCCTTACACCACACACGAAAATAGACTCCAAATGGATGAAGGACCTCAATGTGAGAAAGGAATCCATCAAAATCCTTGAGGAGAATGCAGGCAGCAACCTCTTCGACCTCAGCCGTAGCAACATCTTCCTAGGAACAACGGCAAAGGCAAGGGAAGCAAGGGCAAAAATGAACTATTGGGATTTCATCAAGATCAAAAGCTTTTGCACAGCAAAGGAAACAGTTAACAAAACCAAAAGACAACTGACAGAATGGGAGAAGATATTTGCAAACGACATATCAGATAAAGGGCTAGTATCCAAAATCTATAAGGAACTTAGCAAACTCAACACCCAAAGAACAAACAATCCAATCAAGAAATGGGCAGAGGACATGAACAGACATTTCTGCAAAGACGACATCCAGATGGCCAACAGACACACGAAAAAGTGCTCCACGTCACTCGGCATCAGGGAAATACAAATCAAAACCACAATGAGATATCACCTCACACCAGTCAGAATGGCTAAAATTAACAAGTCAGGAAATGACAGATGCTGGAGAGGATGTGGAGAAAGGGGAACCCTCCTCCACTGTTGGTGGGAATGCAAGCTGGTGCAACCACTCTGGAAAACAGCATGGAGGTTCCTCAAAATGTTGAAAATAGAACTACCCTATGACCCAGCAATTGCACTACTGGGTATTTACCCTAAAGATACAAACATAGTGATCCGAAGGGGCATGTGTACCCGAATGTTTATAGCAGCAATGTCTACAATAGCCAAACTATGGAAAGAACCTAGATGTCCATCAACAGATGAATGGATAAAGAAGATGTGGTATATATACACAATGGAATACTATGCAGCCATCAAAAGAAATGAAATCATGCCATTTGCGACGACGTGGATGGAACTAGAGGGTATCATGCTTAGTGAAATAAGTCAATCGGAGAAAGACAACTGTCATATGATCTCCCTGATATGAGGACATGGAGAAGCAACATGGGGGGGTAGGGGGATAGGAGAAGAATAACTGAAACAAGATGGGATTGGGAGGGAGACAAACCATAAATGACTCTTAATCTCACAAAACAAACTGGGGGTTGCTGGGGGGAGGTGAGATTGGGAGAGGGGGAGGGGGCTATGGACATTGGGGAGGGTAAGTGCTATCGTGAGTGCTGTGAAGTGTGTAAACCTGGCGATTCACAGACCTGTACCCCTGGGGATAAAAATACATTATATGTTTATTAAAAAAAAAAAATTTGGAAGGGGAGGCGAACCATAAGAGACTATGGACTCTGAAAAACAACCTGAGGGTTTTGAAGGGTCAGGGGTGGGAGGTTGGGGGAACAGGTGGTGGGTAATGGGGAGGGCACGTTTTGCATGGAGCACTGGGTGTTGTGCAAAAAGAATGAATACTGTTACGCTGAAAAAATAAATAAAATGGAAAAAAAAAAAGAAGAGAAAAAAAAAATCGGGAAGCCCTTTAAACTAATTTTAGTCGTCCCGGGAGAATGAGAGCTTGGCGGTAAGGATTTGCTGATCAAAGGCAGGCCGTCCCGAGTGGCATCTATCTGACACCCTGCAGCTGCTTCGAGCTCGCCGATGTCCTCCTGCCACCAGGACGGAAGAGAAGCCGTACCCTGTGGTCCGCCCCCCCCCCCCCCCCCCAGCAGTGCAAGGGCGTGCATGGTGAGCGCCGCTGGAGGTCCTGCTGCTGATCTCCCCGTTTGCTTCAGTACGTTCAGAAGACGCCCAAGCTCATAGCGGGGTTAGAAATGGCCCATTCTCGCATATCCAAAGGAATGTCAATGGCCTGGGACCCTGGGGGCACGGGACCCTCTTGCTCTCCCTGCCATTTCAGCAGACGCATTGATTTCCAATGTTCTCCTGGCCAGACCGTTTCAAGGTTCTCAATAAATAATTCATGAGGGGCCCTGGGATGACGTGGGGGCGGGGAGGTCACTTGTCCAGTGATTGAAGGAGAAGGGACAAGCTCGTTGAAACGTGCGCCGACATTATACAATCACAATGTGCTGGAATTTGGTTGGCATCTAATCTGGAACCTTATACATACATACATAGTATATGTACAGGCCTACCCATAGACTATGTACATAGGTACGTAGCCCCCAGGGAAAAGGGTGGGAAGTAGCTTATATTAACCCCATTTCAATCCAGAGGTCAAGGAACTTGCCTAAGATCTTAATTGTCTTCACCTGTGGGTGACACTGTCATTGTTTTCCTCCCCTAAAAAAACCCAAGAACAACCCCACTGTTGACCACTCCTTGCTCTTCGCTGACTTGGCGTTAGGTGCTTCCCGCGTATCATCTCATTGAAGGCTCAGAAGAACCCTGTGAGGCAGGCAGGCAGTGGTCCTATTTACAGATATGGGAACAGCCATGGATACGGGTGACGATGGTGCCCAAGGTCACCCAGCCCACAGGTGACAGCCTGTGGACCCGGGAACTCCTGCTCCTTCTAGTCTGCCTGGTGCTTCCAGGATGGGCTACATCCCAGGCGGGAGCTCATTGAGGTCACAGATGGCCTAACTCACATCTGTCTCTCCGGAAGCTGGTACAGGGCCTGGGCCCTACTTAGCCCTGAAGGATGGAAGGAGGGATGGGAGGAGCAGGAAGGAGATGGAGGCCCAGGGAGAGGGGGTTGGAGGGAGGGGGGGACAGAGGGCAGAGAGAAAAGGGAGGGAAGTTATTCCATTTCCAATGCAGCTACTTATCTCTGCAAATGGAACGGAGAAGCCTGTGTCGATGTTCCTGTTTATCCTTGTTTTGTTAATGCAGTGCATACACCACTGGTCTGGAACGGTCAGGGTCCTGGCAGGAAGTGGATGGCAGCTCTCAGATGGGACTGCGGAGGAGAGTTTAATTTGGGGTCCATTTACAAAGCTGTGGGCAGCTTGAAGGGAGACTAGCGAGAGCTGGGGATGCACTCTGGGTCTGGTGGGGGGCCCCTACTGCCTCCAGGTCTGAAGCGGAGGTGGAAGGTGGGTCCTGGAACCCTCCAGAGGAGGAGCTGCGCTGGCGCTGGTGGCAGCTGTGGACCCAGGAGAGGAATTCGGCTGCTGCCCGGCTTGCCAAAGGCAGCCAGGGCACTGACTTCCCTCAGCTCCCTCTGTCTCACCTTTGGATTTCCTGCGGGGCCCTCCCCCCAACATTGGCCAAACCCAACAGGAAGCTCGAAGGCAAGGGCATCCTTGATCCAGAGATGCCAGTCTTCCAGAGAAAGACAGAGAGTGGATGTGAGGAGCAACAGGAATTTCCCATAGAAGGGGGCTAGGTAAGATATTGGACCACCTGAATACAGGGGCCCCCACAGAACCGGACACCGGCCACACAGAACAGCCACCATGACATGCCTTTCTGAGTCACACTCTGGTGTGCACTGAAAGGGGGGGGGGTCCTTGGAAGAGGTGCACGGACGCCTCCAAGGGAACCCACGCAGACACGCACACAGCCTCTCTGTGCTGGCCACCCCTGTAGGAACTGCAGTGGCATTGGCTGTGGGGCCCAGACAGGACTGAGCTGACCGTGAAATGTCCTCTACCCAAGGCCAGCATCTAACACCTTCTCAAACTTGTGAAAGTTCCAGAGCTTCAGAGAAGCCCTCCCATCAGACTCACTCCCCTAACACGTGATGATTCTCCAAACTATTTTGACAGATGAAATTGCAGATAATTAGCCTGACTCCGCCAACTTGAAATTACTGGGGATGATTTCTGTGGCTGTCCTCGAATTTCTGGAAGATAATCTCAAATGGGGAAGCAGGCCAGTGTTATCCTCATCTCACCCCTTTGACACATCATTATAAGTGCAGAAGAAAACTTTAGGTTGGCCCTAAACCTCTCTGATAAATTCAGGGAAGCAGGCCACTCACTTAAAGCCCCACAGTCTGGCTCCGTTGATAGCAGCAAGACTGAAAAAGTGCTTTCACCTAAATGCCTTGTCACTAACGTCAGCCATCTTTTTAGACAGCGTCCATCTTGTCTCCTCTATGAGTCTTTTCTACTTAGAACGAGATTGGCGTCTGAAAAATAAAGGAAGATATAGAGAAAGTTGGTGTCTCTACCCCCATTCCTACAGAGGCCTCGGTCAGCAATTTCAGTGTCACTGGGTTTTGAAGGTTTACTTCTGCCCTTTTCTAGAGTTCAGAGTCAGCATACCTTTGAAAGACATTAGGGGATTGATTTCAGTCACATCCCCGTATCTCTTCCCCTGTATCCCCACCCTTTATCGTGTGACATTATGGAGCTCCCATAAAGGTGAAGTACATTTTCCCTCCCCATGTGTCTTAGCTCAGGCCGCCACAACCAAATACCATAGGAGGGTTTGAACAACTTAATTCTCATAGTTCTGGAGGCTGGAAGTAAGAGATCAGGATGCCAGTGGTTGAGGTCTCTCTTCTTGATTGACAGATGCCTGCATTCTCACTGTGTCCTCAGAGGGTGGAAAGATCTCTGGTCTCTTCCTCTTCTTATGAAGATACTGATTCCATCATGAGGCCCCACCCCATGCCCTCATCTAAATCTAATTGCCTCTCCAAAAAAAGTCCTACATCCGAATATAATCATACTGGGGATTGGGACTGCAACATATGAATTTGGAGGGGACACAGACATTCACTCATCATATTGTGACTCAGTTTAACCAATAAAATAAGGCAGAAATAATAGTGTGCCAGTTGTGAGACTAGACTTCAAAGGTCCTTGCTTGATTCCTCTTGCTCTCTTGCAACACAGGAGGAGGACAAGAGGCTTGGGAAGATAAGCAGCTCCAACTGAGGTGGCCCAGCCATTTCCAGCCTAGAACAAAGCTCCTAGTTGACCCATAGCTACATGAACAAGCCTGACCACCATCAGTGGAGCCCAGATTGAACCAGTGGATCCCTAGCCTCCCTACAAGTGCATGACTTATAGTAACAAATGATTATGTTTTATGCTGCTGAGTTTTGGAGTGGTTTGTTATGCAACAGTAGCTAACTGATACACCTCGGTTACTGGAGGTGAATAAAGAATAATCATTATTATTTATATTGTTTCTAGAAAGGAAGTTGAGTGTAGCATTTCAAAGCATGGAGTAGATTGAAGCTTCTCAGGTTTTAATCCTGCCTCTGCCACGTACTATTTGTGGAACTTCAGGCAAGATGTTCCAATTGCCTCGTCTGTAAAATGGGTACAGTAATAGGATTGCATTAGGCAATGATGAGCATTAATTGAGCTAATGCATTTAAAGTACTTCAAAGAGGGCCTGGTACAGAGCAAACAGCGGGGAAGGGTTTGCTGGTACCCCTTTTAAAGGGCTTGAGACTCAGACAGGGTAGGCCAGAGGTGGGCTTCACTGACACCCAGGTAGCATTTGTTCCACTAGGAAGGAAAGGGCTTTGATCTCACATCTTAGCATGAGACAAGCTCACTTTTCCCAAAATAGGAAATGTAATCAAGACAGCTTTAGAATTCTCAGAGATGACAGTTTCTTGTCTTCTCTGAGAAATAAAACACATTAGCATTTTGATGGCATTATTCCCTTTCTCCATGTAGAAGTGATGGCAGAGAAAGGAGGGCATCAACAAGGTGACTCCCGTGTGGACAAGTGCTGTGAAGGGTATAGACCCCTTTGTATTTCCTTCTTCTCCCCTCCCACATCCAGGCACTAACTATTTATACTGTGCAACCAGATTACTTACCAAGGAATTTCATCTCTCCCTAAGTCTTGGGGCTGCCAACACCACCGTGGAGGACTTGAATCTGCCTGTGCCCCTCCCCGCTCAGAGCCTTTGCTACCCCTGGACAAGGACTTTTGTATAGCAGCTAACTTGTTAAAAAGTCGCCCCTCTTAAGAGACTATTTGCTTCTTAACACATGTTTCTTAAATAACGTTTTATCATGGAAAGGTGATTTAATGGTGGGAAACCCAAACACTTGGATGGCCATTGGCAAAGCTAATTGAAGGGCAAAGAGGCACTCCGGATTCTGTCAACAACACACAGATAGCAACCTGTTAAGCCCAATCCTGGGCATTGAGGTGGCATATGAGTCACCAGTGGGAGGCTCTGAGGTCACATGTTTATGGCAAATCCCTCTGTCCCAGGTAATAGCAGGAGACACTCACAGTGCCTGCCTATTTTACCACCTCATTGTACACGTTCCCTCAAATCAGTACTAATTCCCCATCCTCCACCCTCTGCTCCCTGATGCTCTGGCTGTCAGTTACTCGTCCTCCTCTGGCTTCCTCCTAGCCCTTGACAAATGACTCTCTCCAACCCCTCACTGGGCTGTGAGCTCCTGGAAGACAGTTGCCACATACTGTTCATCTCATCACTTCCCACATGACTTCGCAGATTTATGTATGAAGTTCTCAGTAAGTAGTTGTTGAATTAAATAAAAAATGAGTGATTTCACAGTTATTTTGTCCATCTTGGGGATGATAGCTGCACTTCTTCCCAAATATGTAAATCTCCAAACCCAGGCCTCAGGTAAACTCTGGTGGCTTCTAGATCTCCTGAACTACTTCTGCTGTCCTCCTTGGGGTACCTGGGACAAGGACAGAGTGTTTAAGAAGCTCCTTTCCCTCACATGTCTTTCTTTGACACCAGCTCAGGCAGTTTCTATCCTAAGAGAATCACAAAGGAAGACATATCAGCATCTTTAAGAGCAGTGTGGAAATAGCTTGGCCGTGAGACATCCCATTGTCAGTGAATTTAAAGCCAGTCAAGCCAGACTGTCAGAGTTGGACTCTTTGCATTTTAAGCTCTCATAAATCATCGAGTCATAGTGCTAGACAGACATTTAGCAATCTTGTCCAATCCACCCATTAAAATATGCACCCCTTGGGAGGTGCTTTCTCTCCCAGTCCACGCATTGTACAGATGCCTGTAGCCCAAGGACATAGAACTGGTGGGCTGGAACTCTAGCTTCTTAACCAGCATCCGCTCACTACCCCATGCTGAGCCGGGATGGCAGGGAAGGAATGGATGATTGTCTCCAAGCCACACCACTGACTGCAGTAGGCACTGTGATTACTAGTACAGAGTAATAAACCTCTGTGATAAGGATATAATACAGAGGCTTTACTTGGCCCATTAATCCTCAGTAAATGTTGTTGCCTAGCTGCCGTGTCCCAAGCCCAGCCCCTGCTGCCCTGCCTATCACTTTGGAGCCTAAGTAACAGCATTTCTTACCTAAGAGCAAGGCCCTACAGAAGTGGCTAGATCACAAGAATCAGCACAAGAAACTCATTAAAATTAAAAAAAAAAATTTTTCATGATATTGCTATCTACCTTGTGTGTATGTGTGAGTATGTGTGTGTGTGTATTTGGGACATGATGAGCAAGGGCAATAATGTTATATAGACAGTCATTTGACATATGCATAATGGGACACCTAAGAAAAAGGCCTTGTGCTCAGCACTTTGAGGATAGTGGGGTCACATCCCCCCAAAATAAAGCATAAATGATGCAAGCATGGTATAAACAAATTGGTCTGAGGCTCCCAGGGAGAGAGTTAGTACAAGGGATTTCCAAAGAGGGGAGAGGATGGAGGTCGGGGGAAGGATTCAAATAAGGCTTCACGGATGGGATGGTATTTGAGCAAGACCTGGGAACTTGGGAATTTTTCAAGTGAGGAAAGGAAGGATTCCAGGTTGAGAGGATAACCTGAGCCTAGAATATGTTAAAAATGAGGTTTATCGGAGCTTGAAAAAGCAGGTAATCCCTTCTGTGTAAGCACAAAAAAGGGAAGAAGACCAATTTTGTGAAGCTTCTAGTATAAGAACATATTATTATAGTCAGTCTCATTTATAGAACACAGATGGAAAAATCCTAAATAAGGTGTCAGTAAACTGAATCTGGAAGATTATTAAAATAAATACATTGTGACTGATGAGCCTTACCTTAGGAATGCAAGGATGGTATGAAGTTTTAAAAGCTATCAGTGTAACTCAAAATAACCAACTAGAGGAAAATGGTAATATGATTATTCAGTAGATAGGGAATAAATGGTCAATACACTTCATGATTTAAGAAAAATAAAAACCCCTTATTAAACTGAAAATAGATAAAATTGCCCTTAACATGATAAACAACTGTTATAACTTGAAAGCAAGCATCATATTTGATGGTGAATTCTAGAAGCATTTCTAGGAAAGTTCAGAACAAGGCAAAGGCACTTGCTTTCCCATGTTTATGCAACACCATATTTAAATTCTTTGCCAGTACAATAATAAAAGAGGAAAAAGCTAGACACAAGAATTGGAAAAGCAAATGTAATGTTTTTATTGTCTTCAGAAGTTATGACTATCTGTGTGGAAAACTAAGAAGATCTACACATAAAATTTTAGAAGTAAAAAGAGAATCCCAAAAGGCTGTTGGATACAAGATCTACAGTTTAAAAAAGTCAATAGCTTTCCTACAAACCATAAGACATATTATAAAATATAATAAGAAAAATACAATAGCAACAGATTTATGAGATAATATTAATAATTGCTACCACTTATTGAGTTCCTACCTTTATTCCAAGCATTTACATCTTCAGCCTTGTTTGATTCTCATAGCAAGCTTATAATCTAAGTATGAATAAATCTAACAAAGTCTTACAAGAACTTTATAGACAAAATTATATAATGTTATTGAAGGGCATACAAGACTCAAGTAAATGAAAAAAATATATATATGTATGTGTGTGGTATATATATATATCATGTTGTTTGATGAGAAGACTCAACATATAAATGTTATTAATATCAACTCTTCCCAAATTAATTCATAACTCAAAAGAATTCAGTAAAATCCTAACAGGAATTTTTTAGTGGGGTGTGGGGGTGGGGAGGGGATGAAACTAGATAAACTGAATCCAAAATTCACAGAAAAGAATAAACATCTAAGAATAGCCAAAACATTTCTGAAAAAGAACAAGAAAGAAAGAACTGTTCTACCAGTTACAAGGACTGATGTTATCATAATGAAAATGGTGTGATGGTAATACAGAAATAGACCACTGGATTGATGGGGGAGAATAAAGAGTTCAGGTGTAGACACATACATATTTAGAAACTTAATACATGATAGACTTGGCATTGTGAACTGATAGGACAAATATGAACCATTAAACATCTTTCGGAGTAGTGCTGAGCCGATTAACTTTCCATGCAAGAAAAAGAAATCAGATTATATCACTACCTCACACCATACACAAAAATAAATCTCAGATGGATTACAGACCTAGATGTGAAAAGAAAACTTTAAATCTATTAGGAGAAAATGAAACAAAGTATCTTTAAGTCCTCAGACTAGGGCCCAGTGTTCTTAGTAAAGACCCTGCGGTCTCCCCTCCAAAAAAGTCAGTAAATGAAACATAATAAATTTAGTTTATTTCAGTTATAAGCCTTTGTGAAAAAAGTTAGAAGATACACCATAGACTGGCAGGAGATATTTGCAATATGTAACTGAATTAGCGTCTGGAATACATAAAGGATTTTCAACACATCAAAAAGAAAAAGACAAACAACCAACAACAGAAGAAACAGAACAGAAAAGAAATGTGAGGTCTCACCAGTATACATGGGAGGAGAGACTTAACCACACTAGTAGGCTGGGAAATGCGACAAGCCACAATTCTTACTATTTCACAGCCACCCACTGTGGAAAACTTACAATCTGATGGTATCAAACATTGGTAAGGGGGTGGGAAAATAGGACCTTGCATGCACTATCTTTGGAAGGATGTTCTGGAACAGCTCCCTTGACAAGCAATTTGATATCATCTAGTTAATATCAAGTTAAAGTGAAAAAGTGCACACACTAGGTGCCAGCAATTCTGTTGCAGTCATATGCCTGAGCAGTCTCCCAGATGTGCCTACTGAGATATCTCTGAAGATGTTCATTGCAGCACTGTTTAGTCTGGGAAAGAAAAGAAAAACTAGAAACAATTTCAATGCCTACAAAGAGGAGAAGAACAGTGGGCTCCCATCATAAGATGACTACTTGACATGATCAAAGGAATAAACTACCAAAAACTCTCGAAAACCATACTAGTGACCAGTAATAACAAAAACCAAATTGTGGATTACCAAATTATGAATTAAACACATGTACACAAAATAAAACATGTTATCACCAGTATGTATATATGAAAGAGAAAAAGGAAAGTTGACTTGAAGGACACTCATTAAGTTCTTTTGGAATATTACATTTTACTGTGCTCTCTGTTGCCTGACATTTTGTCACATTATTGCGAAAACGGGTGTGGAAGAAAGCAGCAGTGCTCAGCTTTCCTGCTAGGAGAGCTTCTCTTTATTATATGCTTTTGTGCATTCTTTATGTTTCATACAGTGCATTAAGGTAGCTCAGAAACGTTTTCATCTTTGTATATGGTGGGATGGGGCAGATGGCAGCATGTGTGAATAGAACCACCTCTTTCCGAGACCTTCTGAATTACATGTATGAGGTGCTTTCAAACTCGGGAGGTCGCATACCGCTGCTGAGAGCAGATCCAGGCTGTGTGTTGTCATAACAACAAACACAATGATTTGAAATGCAGATTCTTTCTTTTACTCTGAAGGAAACCAGTGAGGAATATAGAATACTTTGTATTGGACAGGAGCCTGTTGGAGTGCAAATGTGACATTAGAAATTGGTTGTATGCCCAGCAGAGAAGAACGTGTATGATTCATGAAGCATCTAAACTAAGAATCCTACAGGTTTTCAGAAAAGCCTGTCCATTCAGATTATAAAATCTTGACACATAAAATTATTTTTAGATCTTGGGAGTCCTGTAGGAGTAGTTTAGGTTGTGTTGGAGAGGCAGCGGGTTGGAGTGAATAAGCGTTCTGACTCTAGGGTCCAACAGGCCTGTCCACCACTTCCTAGCTGGGTGGCATTTGAGCATGTTACTTCCTCTGTTAGGCAGGCTGCTCCAGAGAAACAGAACCAATAAGATATATGTATATACACAAAGAAAGAGATTGTTATAAGGAATTGGCTCATGCAATTATGGAGACAGACAAGTCCCAAGACCTGCAGAGTGCTGACAAGCTGGAGATCCAGGAAAACCCAAGATTTCAGTGTGAAGGCAGTTATGCAGCAGGAGTTCTTTCTCACTCAGGGGGAATTATCAACCTTTTCCTTCTATTCAAGCCTTCAACTGATTAGATGAGGCCCACCCTCATTCAGGAGAGCAATCTGCTTTATTCAGTCTACTGACTCAAATATTAGTCTCATTGAAAAACACCCTCGCTGGAACACATAGAATAATGTTTGACCAAACATGGGGGCATCTCGTGGCCTAGTCAAATTGATGCAGAAATTTATCCCCCACACTCACCCTCTCTGCATCTCAGTTCCCTCAGCTATGAAAGGGAGCTAATATTAATAAATAGCTCATAGAGTTGGAGTGAGGGGCAAATAAGTTGCTGTATATGAAGCGCAATCAGCTGGGGCTTAGTAAGTGCTCAGTAAGTATTTACCGAATGAATTAATACAGAGAACTCAGAGTGGAATCCTGTCTGAATTTTGTGTTCTTAGTCCGTGTTGTTGTTGTTGTTGTTTTTATGTATTTTTAGGAGTCATGTATGATTAGCCAAACAATAGACTCCTCAGATGAGCTTGTTTTGGGAATCCATAAAAATGCCAACTTTAGAGATGTGTTTTGCTCATGCTGTATTGTGCTAGCCACACTCACCCACGGCACTGCGTTTGGCTGTGGGTGTTCAGATACCACTGGAAAGCATCTGTCCTCTTGATGGATATTTGGGTCTCTCCTAGTTTTTCCATATGAACAATGCTCTGTAGCATCTGGGGCCTGCCTTTAATTTTTCTTTAGGATAAGTCCTTAAGAGAAGGATTTCTGGGACATAGGGTATGCAAGTGTTCAATTTTATAAGGTCAGGCTAAACTATTCCCCAAAGTGGTCAGTTTGCCCTTGGCAAAGGAGGGAATAGTGATCAGATATCCTCCTGCTGACCATTAAAAGAGGTGCTTATGGACTCTCCCACAGTGGGTAAAAACATCTTGTGATATTCGGTGGGGAAAAAGAAAAAGAGGAGACATAAAGTTCAATGTGATCACAGCCCCATAGAAAAAGGGGGTGGGTCGAAACAGTGTAATGTCAGAGCCACAGGAAAAGCTTGAACAAGACCTGGAATCAGGCAGACCTGGGGCCAAGCCTTCCCGTGCCCATTGCCTGCCTGAGACTGGAACCAGTTACCTGATCTCTCTGTGCCCTTGTGATCTCATTTTTAAATGGGAATCATTGATCACACATAGTTCAAAGCAGTATGTAAATTGAGATCATGCATAAAGTGAGTAATCAATAAAGGATGGCCAAAAAAAAAAAAAAAAGAGCCAAATATGGTTTTGAAAACCAAACAGATAGATATTCACTAGAATGATTACTGAGGCTTATGGTAGGTCTTAAATTAGGAGTGGTTTCTTTTTTCTATTTTTAGAGCGACTGGAAAGTGATTATATTGTTTTCAAAATGAGAAAATTAGTTTTTTGTTAATTTTATTTATTCACTTATTAAAGAGACAGAGACAGAGAGCACAAACGGGGAGGGAGAGGGGCAGAAGGAGAGGGAGAAGCAGACTCCCATGCTGAGCAGCAGACTCCCATGCTGAGCAGAGAACCTGACTCGATTCCAAGTCCCTGGGATCATGGGGCTCGATTCCAAGACCCTGGGATCATGACCTGAGCTGAAGGCAGATGCTTAACTGACTGAGCCACCCAGGCATCCCAAAAGTAATTTTTTTAAAGGTTCCATTATTTGCTACTTTGTGCGGATGCTGTGTGCTACTTTTACTCACTCCCACACCTCTCAGCTCGATGTATCACCTCCATGGGGAGCCGGAGTATGGGTTTGCTTGACTTTAGCTAAGGCGAGCAGGTCCCTGATTCTCAACAGGCTGTCTCTAGGGCCAGGACTTGCACATGGTAAGAATGACCTCCTCTCAAGGAGAGAAATCTAATGGTTTGATTTTATTAAACATTCTATGTGAACTCTTCCTCTTTTGCTGGGGCCTGGACCTTCTGAGTACTAGAATTTGTATAGTGGGGAAAGGATTCAGAGCCACGAGCCCTGGGGATGTATGTATCTTTCCTAGATCTTTAGGACATCATGGCTTTATTGCAAGTGTGGTCTGGGCATGGACGGAATCTCCTGGGAAAGTCCTTTGTTCATGCAGTAGATATTCACGGGAAATGTACTCACTGTGTGTCAGGCACTATTCTAGACACTGGAGATACAGAGTGGGGTAAGCCAGGTAAGATTCGCACATCATCTATTCTAGGACGCATTGGGACCGTGAACAAGTACACAAATAAATCAACAAGGCAGTTTTAGACCATGATCAATTCCACGAAGGGAGTGAAGAGGGTGTGATGGAGGATGATGGCGGTCATTCTGTGGAGATGAGCTCAGGAAGGACCTCCCAGAGGAGCGGACATGCCATCTGCGATCAGAAGGGTGTGGAAAAGCCAGCCACGGGGAAACATTCCAGGCAGAGGAGACCTTTTTAAATGCAGAGCCTTTTTGTTGTTGTTTTTTAAGGCAGAAACTTTTTTTTCAAAGAACATCACGATGTGTTCTAGGAATTGTCAGAAAGACCAGCTTGGCTAAGGCATGGTGACTGAGAAGGCAACTCTCCCACACAAACACTTAGAAACGCTTGACAAAAAAGCAAACATCATTTTAAAATGCGGAGATGAGCTCCCAGGAAACAAAAGTGTCTCAAGCGGACCAGAAACAGAAGATGAAGTGAAAAACTGTCTATCTGGAGGACATAGGGACTAGAGTTTTTAATGACTACAAATGTACAGAGATTGAGGTCTCAGACTCAGACGAAGTCGGTAGTAAGAAATGAGTCTCCCCATGAAGTAAGACTCTGGGAAGGCTAATGCTCCCTGGCCCCATGAAAGGGTAGATGGAGGGAAACCACTGGTGTGCTCCAGTAGGTAACTACAGAACTTGAGTTACTTGGTCTCGGTTCTGTTTAAAAAATCCCTCTGAAAATTAATATAAAGAACTTGCTCTCACATCGGTTTGGGGCTCAAATTTATTCTACCCACATCACTCCAGAATCCCCAAGTTGAGAAGAAACTAAAACGCCAGTGCAAAACTGTGATGGAAAATCTAGATTCCATGGGGGAGTCCAGAAAAAGCAAACACAGGGCTGATGTCCTGAGAGAGACGTAGCCTCAACCCAGGTCGTGCAAAAATCCCATAGAGGAAGCCCTGCTGAGAATGAGCCTCCAGTCTCCAATTACAAATGCACAAGGAAAAGTTCCACCATGTGCAAGAGTCAGATTACAGAGGCCAGGAAACTGAAGGACTAGACTCTCCTCCTGAAGAACTCGAGGTAAAATAACTATGTAACAGGTTACATAATGTATTTAAAATGATTGAAGTCATAAAAGAGGCCATTAAAAAATAGAATATGACAGATACTGTAAGGATAGAAAAAGGGCAGGTTTTAAAAATAGCTTGATAAAATTTCTAGGTAAAAATAATAAATCCAACTTTTTAGATGATAGATTAAACAAGCTGGGCAGATATCAAAAAAAATAAATAAACGGGAAGATAGACATGAGGAAATCACTCGGGTTTTATTGCATGGAGTTAAAAGGCAATGCACCATGAGAGAAAAGTTTAAATGAAATAGAAGGTTGAATGAAAGGGTCCGACTTACTTTTATTGGGGGTTCCAGAATCTGAGAATAGAGAGAATTTGGACAAAATCGATATTCGTATTTGTTATGCCCGAGAATTTATAGAGTTTTGATGGTAGACACATCTAGGAGGCTGAATGAAAGCCCTCCCAAAGATAGCAAGCTCTGGTCTTTGGAAGCTTTAAATGTTGCCTTTGGCAGAAAGTCTTTGCAGGGGTGATTCAGGGAAGGCTCTTGAGATGGATTACCCAGGTAGGCCCTAAACATCGTCACAAGGGTCCTTTGTAAGAAGGAGGCAGAAGGAGAACTCACACAGACGAGAAGGCAGTGGAATGAAGGAACAGAGGATGTGAAGATGCTGCCCCAGAAGATTGGAGTGACATGGCCAGGAACCAAGGAGGGTCAGCAGCCACTGGAAGCTGGGAGGGGCAAGTAACAGAGTCACCCCTGAGCCTCTGGATTGAGCATGGCCTTGTCAACACCTTGATTTGGGCCTGGGACACTGGTCTTGGACTTCTGGCCTCCAGAGCTACAGGGAATACATTTAAGCAGTCACAAGTCACCAAGTTTGTGGTAGTTTGTTACCGCTGCCCCATGAAACAATGCAACAGGTGTTTATAGATTGAGAATCTATGGGAAGTTACAGGAAGGAGAAACAAAAATAAATCTATAGCGAGACACACAGTAGTGGAACTGGAGAATACCAAAAACAAAGACAAGACTTTGAAAGCACCCAGAGGAAAAGTGCAGGGGGCAGTGACCAGAGAGACCGTACACTTGTCAGATGTTAATATAATCCAGAAGATAGTACGATGGTATCTTTAAATTCCCTACAAAAACTAACTGTCGTTCAGAAGTGTAGGGGAAAAGGCATGTTCAGGTGGGTAACGTTGAGTTTACCACTAACAGAACCTTCCTGAAGCTGGTCATCGGTGTACTTCAGAAAGGACAAAAACCCAAAAAGACATAGTGAAATAGAAAAAGCTACCATAAGCCATGAAATGGGGAAATATGTGATTAAATATAAATAGACATCAAATGAACCAAATGATAATAAAATTATGACCTAGAGACTATAAAAGAAAGTGGAATTAAAATACACCATAGTAACAATATGTTAGATTAAAAGAGAATGGCCATAGATAATTGTCTTTCTCTGATTGACTTATTTCACTCTGCATCATACCCTCAAGTTCAGTTATCTTATGATTTCACTCATGTGCAGAATATGAGAAACAGTTCAGAGGAGCGTAGGGGAAGGGAGGGAAAACTGCATGGGAAGTCATCAGAGAGGGAGATAAACCATGAGTCTCTTAACTCTTAGGAACAAACTGAGGGTTGCCAGAGGGGAGAGGGATGGGGAGATGGGGTAATTGGGCGACAGGCATTAAGGAGGGCACGTGATGTGATGAACACTGCAAGTTATACACCATTGATGAATCACTGAACTTTACATCTGAAAACTAATGATGTACATTATGTTGGCTAATTGAATTTAAATTAAAAAAAAAATGAAAAAGGAATGGCCATTATAATAGATACTAGGGAAGAAAGGGGAGAGTATAATGAACACACACAACATACAGCAAGTACAAATAAGAGTGGCAAAATAGGGTGCCTTGGTGGCTCAGTTGGTTAAGCAACTGCCTTCCACTCAGGTCATGAACCCAGAGACTCAGGATCGAGTCCCGCATCAGGCTCCCAGCTCCGCGGGCAGTCTGCTTCTCCCTCTGACCTTCTCCCCACTCTCTCACTTTCTTTCTCTCTCAAATAAATAAAATCTTTAAAAAAAAAAGAGTGGCAAAATAGATCCCAATGTATCAGGAAATTAATCTGACTATATCAAGAATCATAAACAGTATAAACAAACTAATCCCAGCACTTAAAAGACAGACTCCCTGGTGTATAGACAAAGTCTGCATGCTCTGTACTTTTGTCAGGAAACAGCTAAAATAAAAGTATTCAAATACTTAAGAATTGGAAAGAAAAAATTTTTTTCTATATCAAGACAAAATTTTCTACACAGGAAACTCAAAGGATGTACATAGTAACCAATAAAACCAAGTTGGGAATTCAGCAGTTTTTCTGGGAACAAGTTCACAAAACTTAATTGTATATAGCAGCCAAAACAATTAGAAAATGCCATTTTAAAAAGATACCGTATGCACTAACAATAAAAACTTAAAGTTACCTAGGAATAAGCCTTTATGGAGTAATTTCTAACTTATTGAAAGGCATAAAAGATGACCCAGAGAAACGGAGATAATGGGACATATTCATTAGTGGAGAAAGTCCACGTTATCAAATGGAAATTCTCCAAAATCAGTCTATAAAGTTAATATGATTCTAATCATGAGCCTAACAGAATTGTCTATGGAAATTTATACGGAAAAGCAAGGAGGCAACATGACTTAAAAAGAACAATATGGGGAAGGACTTTCCTTCCTAAATAGACACTATAAAGTTGTAATAATTCAGAGATAGACAAATCGATCAGCAAAATGAAATAGAGCAGTTGGACCTAAATCTCACATGTATATGAGAACTTAATCCATAATAGGTGTGGCATTATAAATCAGTAAGAAAAAGCATAAACTGACAAAAAAATAAAAAGTACTGGGATTGCCATTTTTCTGCATGCAAAAAAAAAAAAAATCAATTAAATCCTTTCCTCAACACATAAAAATCCATCCCAAGTGGAGAAAACCACGATAAAAATGGTAAAGTTTTAACACATTGAAGGAAATACAGGAAACTATCCTACAACATTTCTTCAAAATGTACAGATGATTAAGAAAATATCATACATCTGGCCATATTACAACTGAAAATATCTAGGAAACAGAAGTCACTGAAAAGAAAGTAAAAACACAAATCAGAGTGGAGATAGGTACTTACACATAAAACAAAAACAGAAGTTAGCATACGGAATACAAAAAGGGTACCTATGATTCAGTAAGAACAAGCCAAATAATGCAATAGAATTGAAGATAAAGCATATAGATAGAAAATTCACAAAAGACAGAAGCTGAATGGCCTATAAGCACCTAAGAAAGATGTTGAACTTCCCTAGTCCTCAGGGCAATGCAACATGAAGCAAGGTCTTCTCCACCCCCATCGACCCTGGCAGGGCCCCTCTGTCCAGGTGCCACAGGAGGGGCAGAAATGCCCAAGACTCGTGACCCGTTTTGGAATAGACTGGCAAAAATCAATAATGACAACATTCAGAGTTTGGTGAGGAGGCAGAGAAACAGGACTCTTCATACCCTGTCCATGGCAGCGCAAATTAGTCCAATTTAGAGAGGAATTTGGCAGTATTTAGTAACACTGTGGATATGCATATTCTAGGATTCAGCATTTCCAATTCTAGGAATATACCCAAAAAAGATTCCCACATGTTTATAAAGAAATGGGTAAAGCCAAAAAGTACTTATTGCAGCACTATTTGTAACAGGGGGAAAAAAGTTTTTGTGGTGGTTGGGGAGAGGGGCAGCCTGTAACCCACCCAGAGAAAAACAGGTGAAAACCTGCCAAATCCTGGCCCAAGACGATGCTGGACAGCGGTTAAAATGATTGACCCAGGGATGCGTGTGTGAGCAGGCAGGCAACTGCAAATACATAAAACATAATACCCAGCGGGGGGGGGGGGGTGTTCAGAATGATATATTTGGTGTGGTGCCAATCTCATAACTTTGGGAAAAATGTAAAGCAAGCTTCTATAGACATAGCATATCTGTGTGTACAGGATGCATAGGTATGTAGCAAAAAGTAGAGCCAGCATGGCCATGATAAACATCAACCCCTTGGAGAGGACGGGAAGACAAGGAGATCAAGAAGCAACACACGGAGAGTTTCACTTGTATCTCCAAAACTTTAATGCCATTAAAGAAGTGAGGCAGGTAAGCAAGTTGCTGAGATGCGGCAGAGCTCCCTGGCGGGTTGAGCTCTGAATCATTATTCAGTTTGGTTTTGCCAGTATGCACGAACTATTTCATTATAAAATAGTTGCATAATTAGTCCAAGTAGGAAAGCCAGTCCAGAGGCTGTTGGATTAATCTGGACAAGAAGGAGAGGAGACTCACTAGGAGGAAGGCAGCAGCAGAAGATTGAGAAATGGACAGAACCCAGATGTGTTCTGGAGGTGAAACTGATGGGCTTGCCTGCCTCTAGAGGCATCTGGTAGACCAGATGTGCTAGGGAATGCAGCCATCAACCAAAAGCCCTCAGGAGTTGGTGTGTAAATACCCCAGCTCCTCTTGGCTCTTGGCCTGAATACTTCCAAAATGTGGACTTTGCTCAGTTTCCCAAAGCTCCCCCTAGAAGGCATCTTCAAGCACTCTCCAAGGTAGCAGGTTTTTTTTTTTTAAAGATTTTATTTATTTATTTGACAGAGATCACAAGCAGGCAGAGAGGCAGGCAGAGAGAGAGGAGGAAGCAGGCTCTCTGCGGAGCAGAGAGCCCGATGCGGGGCTCGATCCCAGGACCCTGAGATCATGACCTGAGCCGAAGGCAGCGGCTTAATCCACTGAGCCACCCAGGCGCCCCCAAGGTAGCAGGTTTAATAGAAGACACAGTTTGGCAGCCTGTCCCTCCTTTATCCCTCCCCCGGTTCCCTTATCAGAGTCAGCCCTACCTCCCCAGGGAATCTCTTTCTCTTGGCTCAGATCTGCTGCTGAGAGAACCTGTAACTAAGGCAGCAAGCTTACTTCCAAAGTGTGCCCACTTCCAAAGAGTGCGACATGCCACCAACCACCTCACTGACGTCACTCCAGTCTGGCAAGAAGAAGGGGGAAGAAAACAAAGAGAGATTCTGAAGGCTGTGGCCAGCCAAGTGGGGAGACACGCCACACACGAGAGGAAGCATAACTGAAGGGCAGAGAAGAAAATGGGCTGCTCAAGGATTTGCAGAGAAATGGAAAGAAGTGTTCATTACCGTGCCGCATTCAGGGATTCCCTTGACAGAATCAGCTGTTTGGTACCCCCGGATGCTGCTCTGTCCTATGTCTGATCCCACCGCGCTGTCATTTATCTGCATTCAAATTCCAGACGCATATGAACAACAGGATTGGACACCGACGGATTCTGCTTTGATAGAAAATATTTTCGAATGTCACTAGACTCCTGGATACAGCATCAAGCGACCATCCAGTTTCCCCAGAAGGACATGTCAGCAGTAAATCAGAACACATTCACCTTGACAGGAATATAGGAAATGATTACTTAAATTTGTAATTGTATTATATATAAACAAGCAAATGATAGCCCCTAAGAATTCTTATCATGCATTATTCTACTGATTATATGTCACCTTTAAGCAGGACAGTTTTGGTTTTTTTAAAAGCCTATGGCATGTGGTTACTGAGTCAATCTGACTGTTACAGACAGCAAAAGCCCTGTAGTAAGGTTCTTGGCATTTCTCTGGCTGCTTATTTGGAAAGAAAGATGCTTAAGTTGACCTCCACCTTCTCATAAAGGTGAATAAAGAAGTCCCCAGGAAAACTAGCTTTGACTTCTGGGTATACAGTGCATTTAAACCATCCATGGAGTCAATGAAACCCATCATTTCAAATGACCATCAGTGAAGGAAGATATTCCCTACTGCCTGGAGTAAAAGCAGGGAGCTGGGGGGATAGTCTAGGTATAGGCTCTGTGCAGAGGCCCTAAGAAGAAGAGTCACAGTCTCTGGGAACATTAGAAAATATCACCATTTGAAATGGAAAGTACAAAGACAACTACATATAGAGACTTGGTATCCCTAGACCTGTCCATCACAGGAGATGGTCCATACAGAGTTCCTCATGGAACCACGGTGTATCTGTAGCCATTCAAAGAAGCTGTGGCCCCACAGACATGCGCATTCTGGGACCCTGGAAACACCTTACTAAAGGTAGAGTGGATGAGAAGTTAGGAGCTCGAAGTCAGGAAGGTCTGAGTTCCGATACCAGCTTCACAACTTCATAGCTGTATGATTCCAGAGAACATTATTTAACCTCCCTGAGTCTTGGTTTCCTCATCAGTAAAGTCTAAGGCCATGAGGGTTTGTGACAATGAGTAAAGAGAGTAGCATGTGTTACAGGATTTTACAACGTGCTCAGCACAAAATAGATGGAGGCCATTACGGTTACTATTACTGTCATTACACCAACCATGGCAAGGAAATTCTACCTGTAGAGAACTCTATGGAAAATTCTACCTATAGAAGCATGTTGTAAATTTTCTGGTGCTCCTGGTGCAAAGAAAAGGAAAATGAAATTGGAGATTAGGAATTTGTCAGAATGTCTCAGCCTCAAGCAAGGAAATTGAGACTCTCTAGGGAATAAGCCTTGTGTTTTAGACAATGAATCCAACTTTCCTGGCTAGAGGGAGGAATTTTTTAGGAGATCCAACTCCTGTCTTCTGATTGTATCCTCCCCCAAGCAACTTCTTCTCTGTGGTTTGTCTTAAGTAAGACCCGCCAAGTGGCTGTCCCCAGTACCGTTCCACCGACAGACATGAAATGAGCTTCTGGTTCATCTCTCAGTGTCTCGTGAGTTTGATGAGTCCATCACCAGGACGCTTCTCTGAGTACAAAGAAAAATGAGGCCTCTGCAGAAATGATGGCCAGATGGAGTCTTGCGATGACCACCTCCCCACCCAGGAACTGCCCCCTGTGAATTCTTATCTGAAACCCCCAGAATGTAGTTCAAGTGCAGTTGTCCATATTGAGTGCACAGGCAGCAGATGAGAAAGGACAGTTGATCCTATATTTTTCATTCTTATGTGAGTTTTATTGAGCATTTTCAAGGGGGAAGAAACTTGTCTTCTGGTAGCTCTCTGTCAGTAGGCAGGGCCCATGGTTCCAACCTAAGCCATGCACTATATATTATAAATACGCCTTATTTCGTCTTCCCCATGACCCTGTGAAGGCAATGTTCTTATTCTCCTTTCACAGAGAAGTAAACTGAGGCTCAAAGAAAGTCAGTGGATTTCTCAAAATCACAGAGGGGGAAAGATCTGGACCTCAGGCTAACACTCTTGTCACAGGACGTGAGTGCCCAGGGCCTGGGCTCTGTCCAAGGTGCTCCATGAAGAATTCACTTTTTTCCTGGATTTGCCAGGGATTAGGGCATATTCTGTCTGCATAGGGGTCAGTCTTCCACAATGTGCCTTCCAAGGGTGTAAATAGTTTGTTGCTTTCTTACATTATTCAGTGAGTTTTAAATATTAACTGGACTAATTAGTGGGATGCTTCTCATGTTGCAGGGGCCCTACTAACACCCCATTCAACACTTGACTTCATATCACTTTATATACTTCTCTTGTTAAGGGCTTTGTTGAGATGCCAGGTTCTGTCTTCCAACCACGGCTTTGAAATCCCATCCTAGGAGAAGACAAGGAGAACCAACCTGAGAGAGAACACATCTCTGTGTCCCCGGCTAGCCCTTGACATGTTCTTTCCGATGAAACCCTACTAAGCACAGCCGACTGTTATTTTTACTGTTATCATCTGAGGACAGTAACAGAGCTATGATTCTGAGACACTACACATCAAATAACCCATGTTTCCCAAAAGTCAGTCTTTGGATTGTAAGCAGATTCTCTTGGTAAGTTTGAAAAGTCCTGGGCTAAATATTGTTGAATAGGTGTCTTTATTATAGAACTTTTCAGGACCTTTACTGTGCCAACAGTCATTGTGACTCTCCAAAAAGAATCTCCCAGACTCTTTTAGCCACAGAATTCCTAAATGTATCCCTTTTCAAAATGCTGATGTGGGGCTTGGACCCTCAAACTCCATGTACAGCACGGGGTTTAGGGTCTATGAGACGTTTCCAGGGTCTAGATGAATCGCTACAGTTGCACTTTTAAACGACAACCTGGTTTTCAGGTGGTTTTCTAATTGTGCAGGTGATGGCCGCCCAAGGAGAAAGCATATGTAACAAAATAATGACTGTGTGTGGTACCTGGGCCGCCAGGCTAATTCTCCAAAACCAGTGTTATCACTTTGCAAAATGAGTTTTAAAACCTCCGTGCCTGGGATTTGGAGAGTCTGTCTTTGATGTTCACAGTAGGTATCGGCAGAGCAAAGATTCTGAGAAATTTCATCAGCGAAGGGAACCCATCCGGCCGAACCCTCCAGCCGAACCCATCCAGTGAACAAAGGAGAAAATAGGCAACTCAGTATTTTTAACCTTTGTTATTTTAAACTTAAATTGTAGCTGGTTTGTGGCTCTCGCTGGTGAGTTTCGTATTCTGTGTTCTGATGAGATGGGAGTATGCTTCAAAGAACATCCATGAGTGTCTTTGTTTGCTCAGCAAACTACCCTAAGAACACTTGGTCAGTCAGCATGCGGGCATGAATTAAATTACTGTAAGAAGCCCAGTGGGGAGGAGCCTCCTGTTTCCTTCAAGAGCGCAGGCAGAAGACTTACAGTGGTCGCCTGGCCCAGAGCAAAGGCCGCACAGCACAGAAGACTCTTAGAGGATCAGTCTACAGCATCCTGCCCCACGAGAGCTTTATCTTTAGTGATGTACACTCAACGGCTGTTTGTATTTTATTTCTGTTACTATCTCTCCCCTGTACCTGGACCTGGACCTTTATTGCCAGGGAGGGAAACGAAAAGAAGATCTCACTGTGGGGCTGTATTTGGTCCAGATGCCCCCTCAAGGGTTAAAAACACATGATGCCTTACTTTGAAATTCAGTTATATGCTTCTGATGCAACATCCTTACACCCAAAAGGTGTCATACACAGAAAGCCTCACCAGTGATAAACTTCTGTTTTGTGGTCCGGGAGGGAGACGGGTCTCTAAGACATGGCAGCGACTCCTTCTGTGGGCGATGTGAGCATCCTTAGACCATTGCCAAAGGCCCGGATTCTAGTCCATTCCGTTCTCCTTAGGATTCTCGTAGAGAAGAATTTTCCATATGGAAGCTCATCTGGTAATATTACCTAAGTCTGTTTGACTTCTGACTATGAAACTGGTTGGGGCTTCTTTGTCTAAGGGCTGACTTGGTCTGCAGCCATGGTTTTGTAACTTTTAAGAATAGTGAAATACATATATACATAAGTACATATATATATATATGTATATATAGTACGAATTATTATTTCATTAAACAAAACAAAAAGCAAGGAGCTAGTCCCATGGAAACAGGTTTGAAGATCCTAAGGTCCTACCTGCTTAGCACATGCCTCCCCCCCCACCCGCCGCCCAGTGCACCCCTTTGGAAGCCTGGTGTCTCCTTGGAATACAGTTTGAGAAACACTGTCCGTGGGTGAGTTTTGGGCTGTGAGTCTGCAGGCTTGGGTCTCATTCGTGCTGAACACCAACCCCAGGTCAAAGTTGGTCAAATGGTTGAAACCCTGTTCCACTGTTTCCTCCTCTGTGAGAGGGAGGGAAAGAGCATGTGCTCTGATTTGTTCCCAGGGTCATGAGGAGGTACCAGATGTACTGAGCCACTGAAAGAGTCGGCATCATTTATGCGTGTCCACGTGTTCTCAGGTCGGTTCGTTTGCTTTCCATTAAAACATCCCTGACATAACAATAGGGCAAATACTAGTAAATATAAAATCTCTTAGGAAAAAAAAAAATCCAAATGCCCCCCCCACCCCAAGTCAAGCCTCTGGAGACTTGAGCTACCCACAATGCATGCAGTCACGAACAATACAGCAGGTACATGCAGCAGGTACCGCTTATCTACATGACAGGCAGAGCTGGATTCACACCCCCTTCCCCGCACGGGTCCCTCTGTAATCACGGTGGACCTATAACTTTGGGATCTAATTCCTCTCTCATTTTTGGTCCATATGGTTCAGTTGGTCTGATTTCTAATGGCCTGGCTCCAGAGGTGAACCTATGACCCAGGCTCATCCGATCAAAGCCCTGTCCTGAGACTTTTGCTAGAACTGTTGGGAAAGAGGCACTCTGTCCCTCTGAGAAGGCAGGCACTGAAGGCCACATAAGCCAGGAACTCTGCCTGGTCTTCATAGGAAGAGCCCCTGACTGAGAATGAAGCCACGGATGGCAACAGCAAAAGAGCCAAAGGTAGAGGGGGAGAAACAGAGTGATAGGCACGTAACTTGAGCCCCCTGGATACAGGTGTGCCTGAAGACAACTCTGGATACTTCTGTTACCTGACACAACAAAATCTACTCTTTTACTTGAGGCAGTTTGAGTTGACTTTCTGATATGACTGAAAGAGTCCCAACCAATGTGACAACCTTGGGCAAGCTGCTTGACCTCTCTGTCTCAACTTTGTTTTCTAGGGGATGAGGACACACATATCTCGGGGTGTTGTGCAGATTACAGTAGGTAATGCACCAAGTTTACATTCCACAGTCAGTACTGTCAAGATTATTAAACTTCGCCAACCTTGTTCCATTTCATCCCCTCCGTGGCTGAGCTCAGTAGGTGAATTACTTCATTTTGCCAATCAGATGGCTCCAGCAGAGAGAAATTGGGCCCTTTGTTTCGAGTCTATAGCACTCTAGGTTATGATAACCTAATTCTAGGTTAGTATTTAAGCTCAGGTCTGATGTCATGGTCCAGATCCTCCTCCCCACTGAGCCAGCCCCCTGGCTCGCAAGACTAATAAGTTCACCCACATTGCTCAGAGCCACCACTGCACAGTCCTGTCAAGGACTATTCTCTGGACACTGACTTAATGGTGCCTTCTAGAATTGTGCAGTGCGCAGCTTGCCCCACATGATAGTCCCCAAAGTCACAGACACCTAAGGAACCTCATAAGGGCAAATACCAGGGAGTTATTTAGGATGTTTACATTGCAAAGGGCCCATTTGCTCATCTACACCTGTCTCCCAACACCTCCCAGCCACTCCCATTTCCTCATCTTTGGCCCAGCCTCCCCTGGTCCTACCAAAGTCTTGTAAGCTGCATTGCCAGAGGAAAGAAGGGCCAGAGAGATTTCCAGGCCCCTGCTGCTTGCTGAGCCACTGCCAACCTGTTCTCTGGGTTGACAAATATGCTTTGGTTTAACAAAAGCTCTTCTTACATTAGCTTTGGCTTTTTGGCATTCTCCAGCAGGGAGGAAAGTTATGCGGAAGTACATCACAAAAGACTGTAAGTCACTTTAACAAAATGGAGCTCTCCCTGGCCCTGATGGGTTTCTGGGACTCACTGAAGGTGTGTTGTTCAAAGCTGAAGCAGGACAAAGGGGGTCATTCCTGCATCCATGTCTTCCTTGGAGGCCAGCCTGAACCCAGCTTGGCAAGGATTGGCTAAGACAGGCCTGTGTTCTCACTTTGCATTTGAATGCTTGTCTTTAGGGTCAGATTATGGGAGATGGAGCCTGACCTGACATCTTCCAAAGCCTCAGGAAGCTCTTGCCATAGCAGGGGTATCAGAAAAGCTGGTCAGTCTGCTTCATCTCCCAAGCTCGAGTTCCAGCTGGGGTGTCCTTTTGTCTCCCCAGGTGCGACTTACCAAGATGGAGGTTCTTGGTGAATTCAAGAGTCGCCATTAGATCTCCACCCCACAGAGATCTCTACCCCCCAAGAAAGGCCCTGCCATGACATCACAAGCCCCAGTTCTGGGGTGCTGGGGACCAGCATCAAATCTCTAAAGGAGAAAAATAACAGTGCAATAAGACTGGGACATCTCTCAAGCCCTGGGGACCCAACCCTGAACCAAATATTCTATATCTCCTACCTACTTTGGTCTACCCAATGGCCCTGGTGAGGAAGGCATGATGGGTCCCAGTTTATGGGTGATGAGACCGAGACTCTGAGACGTTGCTTAGCTTGTCCCAGGTCACCCAGCTATGAGGCAGAGCTGGGATTCAGACCTGAGTTTATCTGATTCCGTGCCCTTGACCAACATGCTATATACCTCCTGCCCCTCACCTATCCCCCACTCTCTAGAAAGTTCTTTTATCTCAATTTGGAAGGAAGACAGCTCTTTGAAATTTCAGCCTAAGTGAGAGACTGTTTTGAACAGAGTGGTTTCTCAGCTCACTCAGACTTACAGCCCCAGGACCTCCCTGACTTCCTCTTCCTTCCTCCAGCCCTTGCTCACTCTGCTCTGGCCACACAGGGCTCCCGACTCTTCCTCAGACACACCAAGCGCACTCTGACTTCAGGGCTTTTGTATCTTCCCTCTCACATCTCTTTCTGGAACATTCTTCTCCTAGACGTCCACATGGCTCCCACTCTGACCTTCTTCAGGACTCTACTCAGATATCACATGTCAGAGAAGTCTCCCTGATGACTGTCTAAAACAGCAGATCTTCACCCCTTGTCCCCTCCACCTTGACTCTGAGCTGTTTGCCCCCTGCATTCTTCTGTAGAGCGTGTATCAGACTTACTTACTTTTGTGTTTACTGTCTGTCTCCTCTCCTCAACTCCACTTGATTGTACACTTCATGAAGGGCAGGAACTTTTTTTTTAATTAACTCACAACCATGTTCCCAGACTAGATCAATGCTTGGTGCACAGAACTGCTATCTAAGTATTCATGAGAGAATGAATGAATGAATGGTGTGCTGAGCCCCCAGGCTGACCCAACTGTTGTCCGCCCTTTTCCACGGGACATGGTGTGTAATTACTCAACAATTAAATCATTGACCATGTTGAGTCAATCTACTCAAAAGCCTGGTGGTGTGTGGGGACCTCTGCTTGGGCTTGCTGGGATGATCAGGAGGGAGACAAAGGAAATAGAGACCAAAATGTCCAAGTCCTCTGGCTCCAATTCACTCACTAAGTCTGGACAAAGTACTTAACAGTGTGCCAGGCAGAGAGCTAGGTACAGGACACAACAGTGATGAACACTGCATTTCCTGTATCCCTCTATGGGGGAGACTGATATTAACCAACCAGTCCCACCAAAAAACATGGAATCATTAACTTCTATGAGGATTGATGGGACATCCCAAGACAGGATTGACTTAGCCTGCAGCGGTCAAGACACGCTTTTCTAAGGAAGGGACACTTGAGGTAGGACCGTAAGGTGTGTAAGCATCCTCAAGACTGAGGTTCACAATGTGGGTTACCCTTCCCTCTGACTTCCCAATCCTTGTTCTGTGACTACAGGCAAGTTCCACAAGCTCGCTCTGCCTCATTTTCCTCATTTATAAATTGGGGCTAATAATTGTGCCTTCCTCCTTCTGTTGTTATGGTGTCTAGTATAGACAAAACTCTTACAAAACAGAGTAAGTACTATTATTAGTTACTTTTATGAGGCTGTCCCACCTCACTCAGCCTTTTGGCCAACTGTAAAGAAGAGAAACAAGTAAATAGCGAAGCCTTTAATACACGCGTGCATTAGTGATCCGAAGGGGCACGTGTACCCGAATGTTTATAGCAGCAATGTCTACAATAGCCAGACTATGGAAAGAACCTAGATGTCCATCAACAGATGAATGGATAAAGAAGATGTGGTATATATACACAATGGAATACTATGCAGCCATCAAAAGAAATGAAATCTTGCCATTTGCGACGACGTGGATGGAACTAGAGCGTATCATGCTTAGTGAAATAAGTCAATCGGAGAAAGACAACTATCATATGATCTCCCTGATATGAGGACATGGAGAAGCAACATGGGGGGGTAGGGGGATAGGAGAAGAATAAATGAAACAAGATGGGATTGGGAGGGAGACAAACCATAAATGACTCTTAATCTCACAAAACAAACTGGGGGTTGCTGGGGGGAGGTGGGATTGGGAGAGGGGGAGCGGGCTATGGACATTGGGGAGGGGAGGCGAACCATAAGAGACTATGGACTCTGAAAAACAACCAGAGGGTTTTGAAGGGTCAGGGGTGGGAGGTTGGGGGAACAGGTGGTGGGTAATGGGGAGGGCACGTTTTGCATGGAGCACTGGGTGTTGTGCAAAAAGAATGAATACTGTTACGCTGAAAAAATAAATAAAATGGAAAAAAAAATATACGCGTGCATGTGTTGTGTCTCTGCGTACGTATTTGCTGGTAATCCATACAGAGTTGGTGGTCCTTGTTGTGTGACGTTCACAATTTAGGGAGAACACTGTTGGTCTGTATTTGCTGCCCACCATGCAAGTCTGTGCTCACCTCCAGGCAAAATTATGCAGGTGTCTTCATCCTGTGGCTGTGTTCAAGTTTCTAGGTCTTCATTAATACAAATGATTACACAGACTCAATAGTGGATCTCCTGTAAATGAACTTCAAACTATGTTCTTCCTAATGTGGTCCATTGCAATGGACCACGGCTCCAGCTCTTGAGAATGGATGTCCTTCAAGTCGATTATTGGCAACAGCCCAATCAATGGATCCACTAAATGTTTGGCTGGCTTCCTTGACCCGAAATCTATCAAGTTTGAACAAGGGTTCTGGCAAAGTTATAGCCATATCCTGTGTGAGTCCCACCACATTCTGATTTATGCCGAGTCTAGATGCCGCATATGATAGCTTGTCTTAATTAAAGACCGTGACGGGACTGAACTCATTCAGTGAGACTAAGTCAGCACAGTCTCTGCGCTTAATTCCCGAACATTCCATGACTCTTTACCCTGCTAACTCAGGAGCTCAGATCAATCAATGAGCTCAGAAAGGTCCATGCTTTCCAGTGAGGGAACACATGTGAGAGTTAGATGCTTACAGACATCAGACATCCCGCAGGGTGTGCCCTCCCTCCCCCACCCCAGTTCAAATGCCCTTGCAAAGCAGAAACCATAATACTTTCTGAAATGTCTCTATAAGTTCCGGCATTTTAAAAAAGTGTGTGGGGACACCTGGGTGGCTCAGTTGGTTAAGCGGCTGCCTTCGGCTCAGGTCATGATCCCAGCGTCCTGGGATCGAGTCCCATGTTGGGCTCCGTGCTTGGCAGGGAACCTGCTTCTCTCTCTGTCTCTGCCTGTGTTCACTCTCGCTCTCTCTCTCTCTCTGACAAATAAATAAATAAAATCTTTTTAAAAAAAAGTGTGTGAAGGACATGAAATAGTTACATTCAATCAGATCAAACAAGAATTCAATACCAACAATTCCTTATATTTAGCTCTAGTTGAACTCCATTCAGATTTTTTCTAAATTCTGCAACTCCTTTAAATTGGTTCTCTATGCACACCAGTATTTCTTCCTTCTGAACAGGGATGGAAATACCGGATGCAGGCCCAAATCATCCATCTTCTTTCCATGGTGTGACCATAACAGAATAGCTTCAGGGAAGATCTAAATGTTTAGGTCTCTACCGATACTTAGAACTCATGATGGCTTTTATTCTCCCATCACCATTCAAAGATCTTTCAGCAAAGCTCTAGAAAATTGGATTTTAAGTTGTAAACAGAATGGAGATGATGGACACTCCTAAGAATAGCCATGTGAAATCCCATCAACATCTCCAAGGAATGGGGCCCCGCACAGCCCTCCCAGGTCTCTGTGCTCTGTTCACCCAAAGGGCATCATGGTAGGCGAGGGCATCATTGGCAAAAACATTCCAGCACTACGATTATGCTCTGTTCCCTTTCCTCTCGTTCTGATTGAGTAGAGAGTAGCAAGTCTTCGAAGTTCTGCTGAGCCACGAACTAGCCATGGGACACTCGTAAGCCCCTTGTAAGACACTTCACTTCTCTGGGACTGCGGTTTGCTCATCAGTTAAAAGAGGGGTCGGACCTCTTCTCCCAAGGACTTGGGAAGTGGCTTTGCTGGGATACAAGGGGAGGAACCGACTGTGACGTGCATCCGGGGCTCACTAAAGGCTAGTGCCTTTCCTGTTCCAAAATCAGTAGAGATCATAGATACAGCAATGCAACCATAACAAATGCGAACAATTGTGGCACAATTAGGGAATTGCGGGGTTCCCATCATTGGACTGAGAGCCTCATCTCATGTCATCCTTGCCACAGGCACCTGTGGTGGAGTCGACGTGAGCAGCAGCAGCAGCATTCCCGTTGTGCAAATGAGATCACTAGGCTTAGAGGGTTGGACTGGTTTCCCTGGTTCTCCCGGCTAACAGAGCTAGTACACAAATCCATTTCACCGGAAATAAAAGTCAAATTTGGAGGGATGCTCACGGGTCCTCCATGATCCTGCCCAGCTTTGCCTTCTCAACCTCCACCCCCATGTCTCCTGATTGCTTGGTTTTAGCCACATTTATTTGGGTGTTCTTCCAGCACACCAGACAGGCTCCTGCCTCAGGGCCTTTGCACAGACCATTCCCTCTCTCTGGAACATGTGCCCCCAGGTGACCACACATCTAACTTCACGAATGTGGTCAAATGCCGTCTCCTCAGAGAAACTCCTCACAACTTCCCTACTTAAAATTCTAACACCTCCTGCCGCCACCCCCTCTGCCCTATGATCTCTCAAACTCCATTTTCCGCCTCTTTTCCCCCTTTTGTTCTTACCATCATCTATCCTACTATAGGATTTGTTTATTTATGTGTTTATTGCTTTTTGTTGGGCTCTGCCAGGTAAGAAGTTCATCCAGAGTAGGGAATCTTGGCTTCGCTGATGCATCTCCTGCACCTAGAATAACACTGATGTGTTGTAGCCAGTGAAGATTTGCTGAAAGAGCAAAGGAGCAGTGAATAATAGGGTCTTCGGGGTCTTAATGACACCACCCACCTCTGTGCACAGCTGGTGCTAACCTCTTTCATTCATAATGCAATATTTGTCCACACAGAAGTCCAGGCACAAATAGTTCTCTCTGTCCTGTTGGTGTCCAGCATCATGGAGGGGCTATGAGAGGCAGATGGAAGGGGCACCCCCTGCTCTCTGGGACTTATAATTCGGTGGGGGCGATCAGACACAGAGCCAAGATAGAGGACAAGATATTCTGTTCACTGGTAGGCTGTGGGGAACAGGCTGTAATTCCTACAGCGTGCCTCAGCAGGGTGCCGGGCACAGCCTCGTTGGGAAGTGACTTCTTAGGGAGGACGGGAATTGAGCTGAGTCTTTAAGGGATTGGAATTGATGAAAATAGGGAGGACAGTGCCCTCAATTTTGGACAAAGCCATAGAGGTTGGAATGGGCAGGTGGACAGGATGCGTATCCTTCCCCAACTCCAATCTCAGCTCAAATGACCCCCTTCGTGGATTCCCCCGACCGCACAGCCTTAGTCAAGCCCTGCTGTTTCACAACCAGAAAATTATGTTCCTTTTCTTCAGAGATCTTATCGCAGTTTGTAATTATAAATGTTCCATAAATATTCATGGAGTGATGGAAGGAGTAAGTGACTGAAGAGACGAACAGTTAAATGAGTGCATTAAAGAAGAAAGTATATAAAGGCAAGGCAGACCAGCACATCTGAATCAGGCAGTGATTCGGACAGTGGGGTGGAGGGAAGCTGGCGCACCGGCCATAATGATGGTTTCTTGTTCAACCTCAGAGTAGTCTCTGGAGATGGGCATTTTGGGGATCCATTTTACAAATGGTGAAACTAGGTAACTTACCCCAAACCAAGCCTAATAAACTAATATGCAGCGGAGGTAAGGTCTTTACTCAAGCCTCAGATCATTCCAAGTCCCTGCGTGGAGGACGGGGAGGGAAGATGTGGCTGACAACGGGGACCCAAATGTAGGCATGCAGAGTAAGGTCACCCAGAATTGGGCTGAAAGCAAAGAGTGTGTCCCTCTCGCCTCCTCCATTCCGGCCTTCTCAGGAGCCTTGCAGCAGTGGGGAGGCGTGGAAAACAGCAGATACTCCCCTTTAACTCCTCAGGCAAGCGGCTTTTCTCATAACTATTGAAAATGCGGTTGAACTGCCAAAAGTACATGAAATCAACTACGTAAATTGTGAAATGGAAGTCACAGTTCAGTTCTGCAGCGGTGAAACATGGCCATTTTTTCCCACCAAGATGGGAAGGAAAAGCCAGGAGCTCTCAGATGTAATTCCCGGGGCGTCAGCTCACGAGTCACACCGACCCTCCAGGCTGTGGACTCCGTTCCCGCAGGCACATGAATGAGTCTGCTCCCGGCAGCACCCGCACGGCCTCCCCTGCTGGGTCTCATGCATGCGTCGTTCACACCGAGGGCTCGTGGGGCACTTTCCTTTGGTTCTTTGACATCCTGTTGTGATTGGTTGTGGTTCCTTTCTTGGTAACTGTGTGTGTGTGTGTGCGCACGCACGTGTGTGCGTATACACACAGGTGTATGTACAGATCGATACACACATGTACACATGTATGCACACACATATACACATAAACATGTCCACACGCATATACTTACACACACACACACATACACATCCACCACACACACACACACACATAGGCCCACACGTACATATGCACACACATACACACACAGATACATACACATGCACACATGTGCATGCCCACATATAGTTACACATAGAAACATGTGCACACATTCTACACACACTCACATATACACACCCGCACACACACATAATCATATACACACATACATGCACACACATGTGCGCACACAAACACATATAATCATATATACACACATACATGCACACATACACGCACACACGTGTAAGCGCACACATATACATATGCTCACGTGTGTGCACGCACCCAAAACATGCACACGTATGCACAAACACCAAGTCTCTCTGAACATCACAACACTCCTCCCCAGCCCTCTTTGTTCATTTTTAAGGCTCCGTGTTGATGAGGTGAAATTCACTCAGGCCGCACAGATCCCGGTGTACAGTCCAGGGAGCTTTGAACATGTACACACCTGCGGGACCATTCCCCCCAGTCGTGATCTAGAACATTTCCACCTTCCCAGAAAGTTCCCTCAGGCTCCTTTCCAGGCAATACCCATCCTCCACAGGGCCCATTTCCTTTCTGATGTTTATCATCATAGATTAGTTTTGCCTATCCTAGAAATTTGTTTAAAAATAGAGTATGTACTCTTTGTGCCCGCTTTCTTCCACTCAGCAAAATATTTCATTTTTTTATTATGTTATGTTAGTCACCGTACAGTACATCATTGGTTTTTGATGTAGTGTTCCAAGATTCACTGTTTTCATATAACACCCAGTGCTCCATGCAGTACATGCCCTCCTTAATGCCCATCACCAGGCCAACCCATCCCTCCACCCATCTAAAACCCTCAGTTTGTTTCTTGGAGTCCTTAGTCTCTCATGGTTCATCTCTCCCTCTGATTCCCCTCCTTCATTTTTCTCTTCCTTCTCCCAATGGTGTCCATGCCATGACCCCAAATCACCAAGGAAATGTTGAAAAAGAAAACCAAAGCTGGGGAAATCGTGTTGCCTGGTTTCAAGCTATATTACAAAGCTATAACCACCAAGACAGCATGGTACTGGCACAAAAACAGACAAATAGACTGATGGAACAGAATAGAGAGCCCAGATATGGACCCTCAACTCTATAGTCAAATAATCTTCAACAAAGTAGGGAAAAATATCCCATGGAAAAAAAGACAGTCTCTTCAATAAATGGTGTTGGGAAGATTGGACAGCTATATATAGAAGAATAAAACTCGACCACTCACTTACACGACACACAAAGATAAACTCTAAATGGATGAAAGACCTCAAAGTGAGACAGGAATCCATCAAAATCCTAGAGGAGAACATAGGCAGTAACCTCTTTGACATCAGCCACAGCAAATTCTTTTAAGACACTTCTCCAAAGGCAAGGGAAACAAAAGCAAAAATGAACTTTTGGGACTTCATCAAGATAAAAAGTTTCTGCACGGCAAAGAAAACAGTCAACAAAACAAAGATGCAACCCACAGAATGGGAGAAGATATTTTTGAATGACACTACAGACAGAGGGCTGATATCTACAAGAAACTTGTCAGACTCAGCACCCAGAAAACAAATAATCAAGCCAAAAAATGGACAGAAGAAAAAAAAAACAGAGTGAAGACATGAACAGACACTTCTCAAAAGAAGACATACAAATGGCTAGCAGACACATGAAAAAATATTCATCATCATCAGCCATCAGGGAGATTCAAATCAAAACCACACTGAGATACCACCTTACACCAGTTAGAATGGCAAAAATTGACAAGGCAGGAAACAACATGTGTTGGAGAGGATGTGGAGAAAGGGGAACCCTCTTACACTGTTGGTGGGAATGCAAGTTGGTACAGCCACTTTGGAAAACGGTGTGGAGGTTCCTCAAAAGTTAAAAATAGAACTACCCTATGACCCAGCAATTACACTACTGGGCATTTACCCCAAAGAAACAGATATGGTGAAAAGAAGAGCCGTAATGTTCATAGCAATACCCCAATGTTCATAGCAGCAATGTTCATAATAGCCAAACTGTGGAAAGAGCCAAGATGCCTTTCAACAGATGAATGGATAAAGAAGATGTGGTCCATATATACAATGGAATAATACTCAGCCTTCAGAAAGGATGAATATCCAGCTTTTGCATCAACATCGATGGGACCGGAAGAGATTATGCCGCATGAAATAAGTCAAGCAGAGAAAGTTGGTTATCATATGGTATCACTTATTTGTGGAACATAAGGAATAGCAAAATATTTTTGAGATTCATCTGTGTAGTTCCTTTTATGTTAAGTTAGTGGTTATGGACTAAATGTTTGTGTCTTTCCAAAATTCATATGTTGAACCCCCTAGCCCCTCCCCCTTCCAGTGTGATGATATTTGGAGGTGGGTTCTTTGGGAGCTGAGCAGGGTTAGATGAGGTCATGAGGATGGAGCCCCCATGATGGGATTAATGCCCTTGTAAGAAGAAACCAGAGAGCTCACTCTCTTCACATGCACATGCAAGGAAGGGTCATGTAAGCGAGGACACAGCAAGAAGGTGGCTGTCTGCAAGCCAGCGAGAGAGACCTCATCTAAACCCAACTCTGCCAGCACCATGAACTTGGACTCCCAGTCTCCAGCACTGTGGCCATGGAAAATGCAAGGAGAGGAATAAATACCTCGCTTCCTTGATACTGCAGAGGGACAACTCAGAGATGTGACCCACAATGTTTCTTGGGGTTTCCCAGCAGAACTGAATCCCAGGCCTGCAGTGACCTCCTGCTCCTTAGTGGACTTTCTCCTGGCTTCCTCCCTGCCCCCGTCTCCCTTTCCTGTCTCTACCACTTCCTGCTGGGACACACTTGCACCCAGATCCTGGTCTTCAGGGCTGTTCTGGAGACATGCAGCTAAGAGCCCCACTTAAACCTCTGACTTTCAGGAAGCACTTTAACTTCAGTTGCCTCATCTTAAGACCGAGATAGTGGCAGGGCCTAATAACCATGGGACATTGTGCCTACAGCCACTGAGTCACATCCTTAACACAAATATCTCACTTCATGTGAGCCAAATACTCTGGTGATCTCCCTTTTATGGATGAGGAAACTAATGCACATATGCACAGACTTAGACGGCCTACCTGGAGTCAGGTAGTGGAGCCAAGATTAAATTAGACGGTGATGATGGTGATGGTGGTGACGGTGATGACGGTGATGACGGTGACGGTGGTGACGGTGATGACGGTGACGGTGGTGACGGTGATGATGGTGATGACAGTGATGGTGGTGACGGTGATGACGGTGATGACGGTGATGGTGATGGTGGTGATGGTGATGATGGTGATGATCGTGATGACGGTGATGGTGGTGATGGTGATGACGGTGATGATGGTGATGATGGTGATGACGGTGATGGTGATGATGGTGATGATCGTGATGACGGTGACGGTGATGACGGTGATGACGGTGATGGTGATGGTGGTGATGGTGATGATGGTGATGATCGTGATGACGGTGATGGTGGTGATGGTGATGACGGTGATGATGGTGATGATGGTGATGACGGTGATGGTGATGACGGTGATGGTGATGGTGGTGATGGTGATGACGGTGATGGTGGTGATGGTGGTGCAGGTGATGACAGTGATTATGGTGATGACGGTGATGGTGGTGATGGTGGTGACGGTGATGATGGTGGCGGTGGTGACGGTGATGACGGTGATGACGGTGATGGTGATGGTGGTGATGGTGATGATGGTGATGATCGTGATGACGGTGATGGTGGTGACGGTGATGACGGTGATGGTGGTGATGATGGTGATGACGGTGACGGTGATGACGGTGATGACGGTGATGGTGATGATTGTGATGATGATGACGGTGATGACGGTGATGGTGAAGATGGTGATGACGGTGATGGTGCAGCTATAGCAGTTATTGAGGGCTTTCCTGGTGCCTGATACTTACATATGTTTAGTTCTTACAACAATCGTGAGAGGTAGGGACTGTTGTTGTACCCATTTTACAGAGAGGACCATCAAAGCCCTGAGATGCTAAGTCACTTGCCTAAGGTTGGACAGTTGGTCAGTGGAGGAAACAGGGTTTAACTCCGGTGTGTCTGATTCCAGGGTCTATTTCTCAACCAAGATGCCCCGCGGAGACCCTAACAGCACACCCAGCTGTTTTTATTTCCCTGCCTGGCACTTCACTTTCTGCACCAACGACCCTGAATCAAGACCTTTTGTCCTCTGGGGGAATTTGATAAAAAGTGTGTCTCACCCTCCTCCTCTGTGAAGCTGGTTCTGAAAACACTCATGTTCCCTTGATGCGTCCCAGTTAGCGCTTGCATGGAAATCCGGTGAGTCAGAGAGCCATGTGTCTCTCCTAGATAAAACCATGTCAGCTTATGAGCTGAGAATCACATCCCCCTTTGCTCAAAGGCATCGCACTCACAGCCCACGGCCTGCAGCCGGGGGCTCGGGCCTCCTACCAGTCTATTACTGCTCCTTAACTCATAAAACTTGAGCATATCTACAGTGATGAGGATAATTTTCAGAACAAAGCCAATGCAATGAGCATGTTTAAAGGCCTCAGCTTCCCTTTAATGTCCTCCCTGAGGCCAGTGAGCAATTTTCAGCAATCATGAGAAATGATGCTTTGTGCCGGACCAGGAGAATTAGACAGGGAGACCCGCGTCTTTTGTTCTCCCTTCCTCACCTCACCCCTGGCCATCAGACACAAGGCATTGTAAAAATAATTGTCCAATTTTTCCAACATGATCAATTTGCTGTAATTTTTTTTTTTTAAGAAAGCAAAGGAGGCACTGTCAAGAGCGGCTCTCGTCTCCCCCCGCTGCCCTACCCACCAGGGTCTGTATCCAAGTAAATACCTGCCTTGAGATGAGTAGCCTGCAGCCCCCGGGCTGGACTTGAGAAGCCGAGATGCTTCTCCTGCTGAGAGCTGCGTGCAGGCGGCCCGCCGCCGGGCCAGGTTTCAAAGAGAACCTCCGTACCTTCCCTCTGTGTAGTTCTACCCTGGCTACTTAAGAGAAGTCAAAGGGGACAGCATTTGAAGTGACAGCAAAAAGGAGGGGGAGGGCGAGAGGGGAGCTGCTGCTGTCACCTCCGGAGGTGGGATGACATGTTCCCGTTTTCTCGCGTCCCCTGAAACGTGGTGGCGCGGCTACAGTTCTGAAAGCATCACGTTCGCTCTTATCCCAGAATCCCTCCCGGTTCTGTGGCCCCTTTCACTCCCTCTCCTCCCCAGTTAAATTCGCAGAGAGGTTGAAAAGTCTGTATTTTTCTGAGGCTGCGAAAAAAAGGCAGAAACACAGCGCACGCTGCTTCTCTGTGTTTGTCCTTCGCGGATGCTTTTGATTCCAGTCCCCCAGACACGCTCTTGTGTGGATTTACTCCACGTGGAGATGCACCGAGCGCCCACAGCGCACCAGGCTCTGCTTCCGATGCTGAACGCAGTGCAGTGGGCCACAGTGAAACCAGATGAAATCCTGTCATCGGGGTCTGACCTTCTAGTAAGGGGCGGTTTCAAGTCAGCCGATTAGAGGTGGGTATTTGTTGACTTACATTCAAATGGCCAGAGACACCAAATACAATTCAAGGGTCAGGATAAGAAGTTGACTTTTCACTTAAAAATCAATCTGTTACAACAACAGGACTGCCTGGCTTGTCTAACAAGCTTTTGGAAAATATGCACGTTAATGACATTACCTTGACGGACGCTAAACTTGGCATGAGGATGATGTGCTGCGTGACTGGAGACTCCCCCACTCCTCCCACGGTAAATTACCTGAGTGAGGATTCCAGTCCTCCGCGGCTCTAAGAGGAGAGGCAGAACTTTCTGCTGACAGCCTGAGATGGCTTTGGCAGAGAGAAATTCTCTCCCGTGGGCAGGAACCACTGGGCGTGTTCTGGTTTTTCCTCACTTCCCACACGGGATTGTCAATCCCTATTCATGCGTCTGTCTTCTGCATTCGGTTAATATCTCCTCTGGCAGGCACCGCGTCCTACCAAACCCAGACCCTCTGAGGTATGATTCCTGCCAGATACTTAGTAGATGCTGAAAAGATTTTGTGGAATGACTCGTTTCGTCACTATCGCAATGGCTACCTGATTTTGCAGGCCCCAGGGCAAAGTGAAAATGTAGGGCCCCCGGTTCAAACATTAGTAAGAATTTCAAGATGGCGGCAGCAGGGCATTAAACCAAGCCTGGAGCTCTCTTGCTGGGACTGTGGGTCTACATGGGTTGTGCATCCATGAGTGGGCCCTGGACACTACTGATGTTCTGTGCACTCCTGGGTCTCCTATACCTGTAAAGTGGGGAGCCTCAGGTCTAGGACTCTAATAGTATAAAAAGTGTTACCTTTGAGGCAAAGAGTAGTTCAAACAAGGTTCTTAAGGGCTGGCCTCTACCTTCCTCTTTCTTTTTTCTGCCAAATTACCGATGGCCCCCCAGCTCCCAGAGCCCAAGCATCCATCTTCCTCAGGCAAAGTACGTAACCCATTGGGCTGTAAGGGTCCGTTGGCTTCTCTGTGCCCTTGATAGATTGAGAGATCTCGGAGAACACAGATCAGGCCCTTGAATCCCCAGGGACTTGAACAGGACCCTGGAACACTTTCAACACTTAATTAATGTTTGTTTAAATGACTGGAGGATAAATTAATAAATTAAATCCAGATGGCCGTGTTGGCCTCTAATGGCTTGTGATGGGGTTTTTCAAAACTATCTTTTCTGAATTAACTTTTCATGAGAACACAAATAAATATTGATATTTATGTAAACTAAAGCCATGTTGAACTCCCATTAGCATCTTCTGGACCCTTACCTCCAGTGTGTGGTTCTGGAAGTTACAGAAGAAGCCTCATCTGGGAACTTGGTCGAAATGCAAATTTGCAACTTCTCTGAGGCCCAACCCCAAACATACCGAATCAGGAACTCTGGGGGTGACGCCCAGAGGTCCGTGCTTGAACCTGTGTTCCGGGCGATTTAGCTGCCCCTCATCGGAGAGGACTAGTGTTCTAAGGAAAGCAGGGACTTCATGGAACTTTCTCCCAGATGCATTTGGATCTTTACACAAATTAATTGTTAGCAGCTGCAGCCTTAAAATTCTCAAAGGATTGAATTTTGTGTGAAATTTTACATACTGAGTCAAAATCCTATAAGCCTGTCTCTTGATATGGGTGTTTATTAGACTCAGCAAGAAGGAACTTTGGGTGCGAATAGGAGAGAAAAGATGAAATGCTCATATTAAATGTATTTTAACAACAGCAACAAACAGGACTATTTGTTGACACGAAGCTAGACAGTGACTTGGGAGGAGAGATGCATGTGGTAAAGGGAACACCGGCATGGCAGGTAGAAGATCTACAAGATACGAGACCTTGCCCAAGTCAGTTAGACTCTTTGGCCTTTAATTTTCTCACCTGAAAGATGGAGCTAACACCCAGGGCTGTCATGGATGATTGGGCATGTTGTGCCCTTCCCAAGAGGATCTGGCTGAAGGGCAAGTGGGAGCTGATGTCCAGCTGTGCTCGGCGTTGCCTCCGCTCCCAGAGGAAGGGGCATCTTTGTCCCATTCATTCAGAGGCACTCTGTGAGCCAGCCGAGCTTCTGATAACACCTGCCTCTGCCTGCCTCATCAAGTCGTTGTGAGGGTCAGGAGAGGATGAGTAGGAAAGCCACTTCAGAGCTATAACCTGTGGTATAAACAGAAGGTAGGACGTTATTTCGCTTGTTGCTGCAGTGGTATGCTTCCATTTTGACCATTTCATTTGATCATTTCATTTTGACTCAGCCAGGCTGACCAAATACCAGATACGCCAGGTGAACAAAAACCACTATGGGTCCACCAAAACTCTTGCTGTAACACTTGGGAAACAAGCAAGGCTTGTTGGTTTCAGGAATAGAAACTCCTAGGAGGAGCTCACTGCACCCTCACTGTAGTCTATCGGGTGTCATAGCTAACCCTCCCCATCTAGTAGGTCTGGGTACTCTGCACCACCCTCAGAGGCTCTGCTAGGTGCAGTGGAGCTGGCCCAGTGGGCGTGACCCACACAGGAAAGGACCAGAAGCCCCAGAGAACCCACAGGCTCCTCAATCAGGCAGCAGACCCTTGGAGGTGAGCCAGGTCTGGACTTGTTTATTGTTTACTGAAGAGGAAAGAAGGCTCTTTCTGTGATTATCACTGAGAGCCCAGAGTTTCTTGGTAGGACACCATGAAATCCCTGTTGACCTGATTTCATAAGTATCGGTACCTAAAATCGAACACCAAAAGTCCTTTTTTTAATGAGTGCAAGCAGTCTTGCTCATTGCCACCTTGTGGCAGCTCAGCACTATAGCAACAACCAAGGTGAACAGACACCTGCTTTCCGGGCACTTGGGACTTTTGTAGATTTCCTCTCCACTGGGAACAACTTTGTTTTCCTTTCCCCTGTGTCCCCTTTGAGGAATCAGTGAGCTATTGAGATATCTGGGTACCAGGGTGAACTTGGCCCATCACCCAAGTCTCTCTCTGGTCCCCTTCTCCCTTTCCTTCTACTAGCACCCCAAACCCTTGAATTATATAACCTTTAAGATCCCTTGCAACCCTGAAATGTTTTGGTTTTGCCAAAGGTGATCTGGCCTTCCCAGGGCTTAGGGTAAAAGATAGGTTGTGCTGTGCATTGTTTTGTCTCGCAAATCAAAAATACATCTCTAGCCCCTCCCGACTGGGCCCCAGCACTCCCTGAGGGATTTCTGCATGGTGAGATAGTGGCTGACGGCCAGGGGGGCCACAGAAACTTCAAAAGCTTCCCTAATTAAGTTTCAGCCAGCAGGCTACCTCTGTGGGCCATGGGGCTCTCTTGGAAGATAAGACATAAGACACATCCAGAGATAAAGGGTGAAGCTTTGCAAAATGAATGAAATAAATCAGGAGCAACCCATCCCATGCGCAAATGGAAATCATCCTAACGGGAGCCCCACGGTCCTCTGAAACAGCAAGGCAGAGTTGCCATTGGACAGGAGGCTGCCAGCCTCTTGGCCCACTCTCCGGGACTCTGATGAAGTGTGATTATGGTATCGACTGGAATGGGAAGATAAGGTGGGATGTCACTAATGGGGGAGAACTTGTCTTCTCAATTCCAGAAGCTAATCCCCAATGACTCATTCCTGGTGAGCCTCCCAGGGGGAGGCAAAGGCTTTGAAGGTGCATTGTTTATTCCTATGACCTATGTGTTGTTCTGCCCTTGTTAGAATTCTAATTACATTCTGCCGTCTTTCGGTTGTCAAGATGCTGTATTTCTCTGACTAATTGTACAGCAGGGTTCCTCCCCCTTCCTGCGGTCCAGCTAGAAGAGTTCCCAGGCCTTTAGCTGTCCTTCGAATTTCAAAAAAACCTTTAAGTAAGTAATCACCGCCCCCCACTCAAGAAATCATAAGATTTTGCTCAACTTAGGTAAATTGAAGGTTGTAAAATGGAAGGAATCTGGTCACCTTGACTCCTTTGCTAACTGCAAAGCATTTTTCTTTCTGACTGTACCTGGATCTTAATACAGCAGAGGTCCTTGACAGGTTTCATGGTGCATGGTATGAGCACAAAGCAACTCTCAAACTTTCACTTGCAAGGGTTTCCGGTGGAAACCTTTTTTATAGGATACACACCCCTTAAGGAAAATGATGTCAAAATCCACTAGAACAGTGATCCTTACCTTGTGGTTTCTTTGGGGTCACCTTCCCCCCCTCAAAAATAAAACTAAATTCATGACTTTAATTAAAATAAGTTGCAGTTGGTCTGGAGACTTTCGCCACCCTCTTGGAGATGACTGTCAAAGAAAGGAAATAAAGAATTTTTCTTCCTAAAATCCTCCCATGTTTTAAGGTGGTGAGGCTTCTGGTCCAGTGTACCATGTGTCTACTTCTTTGGTTATGTCTGTTAAAATACTTAATTCTTCAAACGTCTGCACTGACCTCCTCCTTCTGAGCTTCAGCATTCGATAGCCTTGCATCCTCCCAAAGCCCCAACGTGAGCCTAAAGAGAGCTACAGATCCGGTCTCTACTCTGCCCTCTGACCTCAGTGCCTGGACTTGAGGCTTTCTGGAGTGAGCTCACCTCTCATTCCCTCTGCAAGTTCAGAGCCTGCTGGCAAAGAGGCGCCATGATCCTACTCTCCCCCAAACAACTCTCCAGTTTGTGTCTCCCTTAATTTGTTGGGTTAGAACATTACGTCCATGGCCCACCAGGTCTGTGGGTGCCTCTTGAAAGACAAAATCATCTCCATCAGACCAGACAAAACCAGCCATGCCAACACCCCCTCAACACCAATCCCGAGCTTCGGCAGGTGCCTTGGGAGCACTGGTGGGCAGTTCAACCTCCGTTCCCAGAAGTTTTTAAAGAGTAAGGGCAGCATATCAAAGCTGTGCTGTGCACCGGGATGGAAATCCATTTCCTAGTCTGGTTTCCGTCTCAAGTTTTCCAAATTGAAGTTTAAAGGGATTAAAGACTTCATTCTCAAAGTTCAAAAATCATGTTTCCTGATAGTTTTATTCTGCTCAGTTTGTGCTAGATGCAATTTACCTGATAATCTCGGGGAGTTGGATTCTTCAGTCGATGGAGCTCAGGTCTGTTCTCCCAGAGTGTATGAGATCTCTGCAGGACCTCAAAATTTGAATCTGTTCTACACCAGAGATCTCACATGCCCCACTTTTCACTATTAAATAAGAGTCCAAAAGCATATCTATCTATACCTATCTCTATCTCTATCTCTATATCTCTATCTATATCTATCTGTGTCACTAGCCTTCTAGCCTTTTACCTACTGTCTCAATTTGGGTTACACTGAAAATAGACCCTGGTTCAAGGACTTGAACGCAGACCATTTATGGATAGAGTATGGGTTGCACTGTGTTCCCCAAAAATCATATGTTGAATTGCTAAACCGCAGTACCTCGGAATGGGACCTGACTTGGTCTAATGTCTTCACAGAGATAATCAAGTTAAAATGAGATCATAGTGTGGGTCTAATCTCATATGACTTGTAACTTGATAAGAACAGAGGATCTGGAGACAGACACACATGCACACAGGGAACACCGCACATGAATGTCAAAGCAGAAATCGAGGTAATGGATCTACAAGACAAAGAACACCAGAGCCGGCCAACAAACTCCCAGAACTGGGAGAGAGGCCTGGAAGATAGACTTCCCTCACAGCCCTCAGAAGGGGCTGACCTTCTGTTTGCTTAATCTCAGATCTCCTGCCTCCAGAACCATGAGGCAACAAATCCTGTTGTTCAGGCCCCCCAGCCTGTGGTGGGGAGCAGAAAGGTGTGGACCGTGGTTCCAGGAAGCACTGGCTGTGTGTGGAAATGAGGCCCCTATGGGAAGGCAGTCAGTGAAGGGAATGTATTGAGCTGGGTTCTGCAGCAAGACCACTGAGGCTCAGTACCCCCTGGGGAGTGCTGGCAGGCAGTGTAGACACAGATCTCAGCATTGTCCCAGCTGAGAAGAAGGGAGGCCAAGGAGTTCATCTGTCTTTAGCTGATGCTCTTGGAGTTCCTAGCAGCTGCGAGAGAGCTCTTGGGCCAAGAGTAGTGTGTGTTTGCAACAAGAAGGGGTTGACATGCACTGAGATGGCAAGTGCTGATTAGCTACACACATGCACGATTTGGAATACAATCTAGTTCCAGTCCAGGTACTTTATTTCTGGCCAAGTGTTGTTTCCAGAGCCCATCTGTAGCAATCCACACTGGGATCTCCATGCCCAAGACCATGGCCGAGACTCAGTGGTATCTGAGAGAGGAGAGTGGATGGAAATTCTTTGGTTTTAGCCTCCCCATCACGCTGGTTTGTCCACAATGTAGCCTGGAGCCTCCAGTCTACATGAACTCAAGCTCAGTGGGGAGAAGGCTCCAATGGGGGGAAGGTAGAGGCTAGTTATGGTGTGTGCTCCCCATCGAAGGGAAATGGTGGAAAATGGTAAAGCCAGCAATGGTGTTTTCATCACCTGCCTTACTTGAGGCATCTTTCTTCCCTATTCAACTCATTAAAACCCCCCGATTCCCTTGTCCTCTTGATTCGTGGGCTGGAAGCCTCCAGGTCTTCATCTGGGTGAGGCCTGATCTAGCAATGGCTTCTCTACAGCTTTGTGCAAAGCAAGTCCCAGTCCTGGGCTACAACCACAGTTGTTGGTGAGTTGGTCCATTTTGTGGCACTGCTTGGGTTTGGAGACCCTGCCTCCCGGGAAAGTTGCCCTCTCTCCAACCCCGTGCCTTTCAGTTGGAAAACTACTCTTCACGGCTTCCTACGCAGAAGCGCTTTTGATGCTTCTAAAAGCCCATGTCCCTGGGTCACCTCATGGGGACCAATAATTCTCCCAAGTCTCTTTCAGGACACAGTCTTTCCACTGTATTTCAGTAACCTAGACATTTAGAATCTTTTACTTTATGTTGGAACTTTTTCTACACCTCTAGAACGTACCCCTTGCGCTTCACTTTCCTTTGTTGTCCCTCACTCTTAATGTTTTATCTGCCATATTTCCAGACAATGGCCAGTCCTTGTCAGGCCCAGATTCTGGCTCTGGAATTCAGCTCACCTCCTCGGCCACATGCTGCTCTCTGATTTCAGGAGCGGGCATTGCCCTAAGGACCCAAGATGCACCTCAGATCTCATAATGCCACCACAGGGTGGGGTCAGATCAGCATTTTGCAGCTGGGGAAAAAAAAAAGACTAAAAGAAATTAAATAACTTTTCTAAGATCATCCATGTAGAAAGTCAATCAGGAGAAATCAGAACCCATCTCTTTCACCACCACGTTATGACATAAAACCCAGAACAGAGGTATAGCCGTGTGTCGCTGGGTAACCAGACAAATCAAGGACTTGTGATTTCAGCGTGGAAAGTGGGTAAGCACAGTACCCATTCAGAAGCTCATCCAGAGGATGAATTGTGATTAGGTCATTCTCAACAAGCTCTGTGGCATTGGTTAAATAATAACGATGTGCTGAGATCTGTACTAAGCCCGTTGAGCATGGTGCCACCACAGAACAACACTCCATCAATACAGTAGTCCGTTTTATAGAAGAGGACACTGGGACCCAAGGAGGTTAGGTCACTAGCTCAAGGTTATACCACTGGTTAAGTGGCAGAAGAGAGACATGAACTCGGATATTTCTAGTCCAAGACCTAGGGTGTAAGACACTAGACTGTGCCTTCCCCACAACTTATGGGACTGAGAGAGAGCAGAGACCAAGAGGGAGAGTGAGAAAAAGTGATCCCAAGGCATGTGTTCTGATACTTCCCACATCAGTGCTAACCAGGAGACACCTGCAATGCATCCTCTATCACCAAGATGAATGTTCAGTATATATATATGGTCATTCCAGCTACAGTTCTGGAATCTTCCTTCTTTAAAATACAGGGAAAGAGAAACCAAAGCAAAAGCTCTGGGCAACACTCTTAGCTAATCTACCAATCACACGTTCCAAGCTCCAGTCACTTCTCAGCCTCCCAGCAACTCTTGACAGCAGCCCCAGACAGAACGTAAATGATCGCTGGCACAGGGGTGTGCCCTGCACAGAGCACCAGGCAACAGAGGCAGAGGGGTCCAACTCGGGGCCGATGGAGGCAGACACGCCTGCCACCAGGTGCCCCCCACCTCACCTACATGAGATGAATGATTTCCTCCCCTTTTCTGCCCTATATATGCAGGACTTTCCCCCCCTTTCACCTTCTGTTTCATTCACAAGTAGCTGATGGACAAGGTCACACTTCCGCCCCTCATCACTGAACTTAAGAACGAGAATGCTAGAGAAATTCTAGCAGAAAGTAGAATGCTAAACTGGCATTTCACCCAACCCCATCATTACACAGATGGGGAAAATGAGACACAGAGAAGAGACTTGTCTGAGGTGGATCCCAGTGGCAAAAGCTGGTCTAAATTGGAGGCTTTGGGGCGCCTGACCCGTCCATCATCCACTACAATGGTGTCTACATGAATTGTTCAGTGACAGAAATCTAACAGGCAGGCATAAACCAAAGGGGATTAATTGGCTCCCATAACTGGAAAGTTCAGGGGGTGATGGCTTCAGGAACAGCTCGACTCAGGATCAGCAGCTATGCCATGAAGACTTGGTTCCTCCCCCATCTTGTCTTTCTTTTCATCTGGGTTGGCTTCATCCATTGGCTTCATTACCAAGTTGGCTGCCCCTTGAGTTGTCTAAATGGCTACCAACAGCCCTAGACCCATCACTGTACCCACATCTACCCCTTCTCTTTAGTGGTTGTATCTTTTCCCAGAGACCGAGGACTTTTACAGATCAGAATATGGATCTATAGGAATTTTTCAGCCTCAGAACACAGATGATGTGCTTACCCTCAGAGGCTCCTAACTGGGGTGGAGCTGGGGGCAGCCCACGCTTCCCTAGGCTGTAGAGTTGGGGATATTGTTCTAAATGAAACTCTAGGTAAAACTGGATTTTTTTAAGGGGGTGGGGTAGTATGTTCTCCAAGGGGTACAGAAGAAGCATGGCTAGAATTTCCTTCAGGGTTATTGGGAGAATTTCATTTGAGATAAGGGCTGAACTTTGAATTTTGCCATCTTCAACCAATAGTTCCTAGAGACAAGGGATGTTTGCAAGATCAGGGATCATCCAGTCTGCTATTTTTTAAGCATCGGGCTGCTACTAAGAGCTGATTCCTACCTGACCTCATCTCCCTGATTTCAGATACACTTGGAGAATGTATAAGTGAGTTTAATGAGCCCCCTCTGACTCTATGTTTGAGAAAAATGATGGCATACATTCCCAGTTTCCAGGGAAATGGTGGTGAAAAGAATTTTGCCCAGTTTAACTCCTAATGGCCTCTCTGGGGAGAGGTTTATCGTTTTGTGCCTGGCTCCAACATGGTGCTCCAATTTGCTATTCCCTGGCAAGGACTCTAATGCAAATAGGAGACACAGCATGCTCCTGGAGAAGCTGGGGGGAATGGTGCACCCCACCTGCAGCTGCCCTCTGCCTGCCATCCAGCCACACCTGGCCGCGCCTTTCCTGGCCTTGCTCCATCCCTCTTGCTCTGTATTTACTTTCTGTTTTCCCAGTTTCTGGCTGATTTGAGGAATGGGAATCAGTTTCATGACAAACTAACACAGTGCACTTGTCTTGCACCGAAATGCTGTGTGGCAGTGCCATTGTGATAAGGACGGAGAGCAGGGGACGTGACCTCTACCGACACTTCTTAACATCATCCCCACCTTGGGCACCAAGTGTGGAGAAAGGAGGGTAAGCTGTTTGGATTTGCAAAGTACAGCCAGGGAAGAAGGAAGCTGGCTGCTTAGAGAACACCCAGTTGTTACCCAAAACATAGTCACAGCCCCCTCAGAAGCTTAGGCTTCGAAACAGAATCAGATACCCATTACTCATCATATATGTTGGGTATAAATTATACTGATACCTCAAAAAGTCAATCAGCAAGATTTTATATTTACGGTGCTTATCTGAATCTGCTGAGAGCTTAGTTTCTGTAGGAGCATAGGGTTACAAACCAAACAACGAGCAAACCAAAACAAAGGGGAAATGTTTGGAATGTCTCAGGGCCCACAGAACTGGTGGGAAGCCAGAGGGGCAGACCTACCTAGAACAAAGCAAGAGCCAAGGCCACCATGAGGGTCAGCGAGCAGAAAGCCCAGCCCTGGACTCCTAGCAGGACAGCCTGATGGGCTTGAGTCCATGGCAATAAGTGGCCACCATGAGATCTTAAGTTTCCAGAAGAAAGCCCCCAGTTGGCTGAGCTGTGGTCATGCATTCCCCTCTGCCTATCCTGGGGGTGCCTAAAAGGAGGATCTGGCCTTGTTACCTTCCCTAATGCATGCCCATTGTCCATAATTACCTTCTTTTCCAAGACCGTGCACAATGGGGAGTTGATAATTCCCCAAAGGGAAACTGAGCTGCTGCAGAAAGAGCGAGAATGTTTTCTGGGAAGTCAACACACACACACACACACACACACACACACACACAAAATAGAGACCAAGAATAAAATAAGTCCCCTGCATACAAGGAGCTGAAGAGACATAGTATCGTACACAAGATGACTGAAAAATAAGTACTATATATTAGAGCCTTTTCTACCAGTCTAATAAAGTGCCACCGTGTACAGAAAGACATCTACAGAATGGGAGCTTCTTCAAAGGCAGAAATAGTTGGACAAAGGAGATGCCGGAGTGGCTGATGCTTCAGGGAAGTTTCTCCAGGAGGCAGAATTGATCTGGGTCTTGAAAGATGAGTGGGGGCCAGACCGTGGGAAGCACACAGATGAGAAAATCCTAGGGAGAGGGAAGAGGGAAATAGTACAGATAAATGTAGCACAATTCTCACCATTTCTCCCGAGAAGAGTGCACCATTAGAGTCCCATGCCCTGGGTTCAAATCTTTACCACTATGAGAATTAACAAATCACCTAATGCTTTTGGGTCCTAGTTATCCAAAAGTTGGGACAAATAATTCCTGCCTCCCAGGGTAGGATACGGTATGAACAGTGCCTGTTGTGGTGCTTGGCTCGTATGGTAAGGATTTAGCAGACATTAGTTCCCTTTTTCTTAATTCTTAATTCTTCCTTCTTTATATTAAATTACATGGACTGGTGGGTAAGAAAGATTTGAGACCCAGAACTTGAGAAATAAAACCAAGCAGATCCATTTTTAATAATTACAGAAAGTGCTGTGTACCTAATACTGGGTCTGCCCCAAGCGAGATGTGGAAGCAGTCCATCCTGAGCTGCATCGCTGACCTGCTGGGCCATCTTGGAAGTGTGTCCTGTGGCATGCCCTCTCTGAGCTTCCATTTTCTCTTCTTTTTAAAGATACTTTTCTGGGGCCTTTGGAAAGCATTGGGATTTCATGATACTTGTAGTCACTACAGCATTCATTCCATTAAAAAAAGTTTGAGGGGCACCTGAGCGGCTCAGTTGGTTAAGTGTCCCACTCTTGATTTTGGCTCAGGTTGTGGTCTCAAGGTCATGCGATCGAGCCCCACGTTGGGCTCTTTGCTGATTGTGGAGCCTGCTTGGGATTCTCTCTCTCTCCCTCTGCCCCTCCCCCTGCTCAAGCATGTGTTCTCTCTCTCTCTCTTTCTAAAAATAAATAAATAAATAAAAATTTAAAACAAACTTTGGCTTCTACATGTGAGATTTTATCAAAACATGGTGGATCTGGCTAGCAGGGACAGGCCAAGGGCACAGAGTACCAGAGCTTGGTCATGATAAACCTTCAGGGTTTGGATTTATTACTGTTCACCAAGGCTCTCTCTAAGGGCGATACGTGGCCAGTGGGCTGAAGCAGGACCTTGAATGGTGGGTGCTGTGGAGCTCGCATGTAGGGAAGCCTCAGAAGGCAAGTGAGTGAACGTAGTCAACAGGCCAGTGTAACAGCCTTACCCCTAAGTTTTTCTGTATTGACATGTGCTTTCTAGTTGTTACCCTTGACTGCATTTTATGGAGGAAATTATATGCTATGTTGAGGACCAAGCATCAAGGGATTCCCAGGGGTACTGGGGAATGGCCATCAAGAGGTCTGCTGCTGGGATCGAGGACTTAAATGCCTACAAGGACCAGGCAAGTGACGGTAATGAGTAAAGCAGCCCAGAAATTACTGTTTTACAATTCCCATTCTTCTTGAAATATGTGCCTTTTTAAGTCTGCTTTTTAATTTTCCTATTTTTGATAGAAACATGGATAGAGGGAACATTATATGAAATTTTTTAAGTACTCCTTAGTCATAGTCTAAGAGTAATAATGAGAACGTAAATTATTGCTTAATTAAAAACACAATATCAACAGCCATCATACCACACAGGCCAGATTTAGGCTTTAAAAATATATATACTGGTTTTAAGACATCTGGTCTACCATGGATGTAAAGTCTGCTCTACCATGTGCACTTTATTTCCATAGTCTACCTGTCATAAGCCCAAACCAAGAATAGGAGTTGGGGCAAAAAGAAACACATAAAACGTCTAATACAGTTTTTCTATTACCTTATTCAACAAAGACATAAAAAGACCTTGCCAAAAAAGAACTTTTACAGCATGCATTTTTAGGACAGTATTATAGTGAGGTTCTGGTGTATTTCACATGCAATGAGCCCTTTCTTTCAACTGGACAATAGAGTGGCATAAGCCAGTACAGGAAATTCTCCATGGAGTTTTATAAAATTGAGAAATTTGGATTCATTTTCTTTATGTGCAGTAGGGAGCTAGGGGAGAGAAGTATAACTTTGCCCAGGAAGAGAAGTGGAGGTTTGCTTTTGTTGCTGTTTTTGTTCTGTTCTTTGAAATTTTTTTTTCTCTAATAACTCATTGAAACCTAGGGAACTTAAAAAATAAGAAACCAGCAACTGTTTCATACTTATATAAATTTCACAGCATTTAATATTTGTCTATTAGCAACCCTACATCTATTCAGTTGTTACAATAATACTGAGTTCCAACTATGGGCTCAGAGTGTCATCTCTGTTTCTGATTTCTAAGTTTTCTCTCCCCACTTAGGTTCCAGTAGTCTATTTGAGGAAAGAGAATACTACGTCTCACTCTGAATTTCCCAGATCCATCTGGAACCTTCTACTCTCCATTATCATGAGATTGGTAGTATTTGCCCCCTCGGTAGTATTTGCCCCCTCAGAGAGAAAGAGAGAAAGGGAATGTGTTTCTTCATCTCTGTACCCAGCCCCACAGGCATTGCCTTGCCCCTGGTTAGTGGGAGCCCTGTACATGCCTGTTGACTGAATACAAGAAAGAATTCCGCTAACTCTGGGACATGTTCCATCACTGAGGATATCAGTGATGACCACAGACACATTCAATGACAAATTGATCACCGATTACTGTATTTTAAGGTAGGAAATGAGAAAGGCGTTGTCTCCTCTGGACTGAGGAGGCATTGGCTGTCCTTAGAGAAGAAAATTAGAGAGATGTATGAGTTATCTACTGCCATGTAACAAATGACTCCGAGCTGTAGCAGCTTTAAACAACAAGCATTTATTCTGTGGGGATCAGGGAACTGATAGAAGTTAATCTGGATGCTTCTGGCTCAGGGTCTTCGTGATATTGTGGTCAAGCAGTCGTCAGCCAGAACTGCCATCATCCAAAGGTTTGACTGGGGCTGGGGTGGGAGATCTCGCTTCCGTGTCATGTCGTCTCCTTCACAGATCCGCTCATGACCTAGCAGAGTGTTCCCCAGAGAGAGATATCTGACAGAAAAGGAGAGAGAGCATTTAAGACAGAAGCTTGTGGGAAACCGTGTGGGGAAAGACTGTATGAGGGCAGGAACGGCAGGAGGCAGCCATGATTGGGGGCTATCTTGGGGGCTGCGTTTGTTTAATGAGGAAGTGTTGTTTTTCACAGAGGCTTAGGGACTCCTCTCTTGGAAAACTATGAAGGTCTGTTTTCTGCTGTAGCTCTTCCTCTTCTTTTTGCACTGGCAAGTAAAATTGATTTGTCTACCAAGGGACTGGGATTATTAGTTTATTTCAATGAATGTGAACATTGAGCTGAAAGAGGGGGGGAAAAAGTATAAATTGACCTGGCCTGTGTTGTTTCAGAAAAAACACCGGGATGATAACCTCTCCTCAGCCTCACGGGGCTAACGTGAGGCTCTGATTTCTGACTGTGCTTAGAGACTGAGCCTGCTACACAGACATGACGGGTTTGAGTCAGAGGACTTTGCTGGACCCCGTTCTGCAAGGGCCCAAACTGTGTGTCCTGCTTTTACCCTCTGACTCAGAGGGGGTTTGACTGTAAATGCAACATGCTCCGTTTCTGTAAAGTCTCTAAAGACAGGTTTTGTTGACAAAGAAAATCCATTATGGTTGGTGTTCAATGAATTGCTGTTGAATGAGCAAGAGACCGCAAGTCAGACCCCACCTCAACAGACCGGACTCCCCGGTTGTGTTTTGATCTTTGCTCCTGAAGGCAGAGTTAAAATTGACTGTTACCCCGATTTCCAGGAAGCTATGGGTTTGAAGGTGGGGTAGTCATGCCAACATGTATGTACATGTGTAGATAAACAACGCCCACAGTGTTTTGCATTTCCTGCGTTTGAGACTTCACTGGAGTTCATGGCAATTCCATGTTTATTTCAGGCATTCGATTACCTGTCGGTTGCCTGTCGCTTCCTTGAAGGTAGGACGGGGTCTCTTGTTTATGGAGGTATCCCAAGGAACTGGTACAGTACCCGACTCCTAGTGGGTTTTCAGTAACTTCTGTTGAGTGAATGAATGAGGAAGCAATCCTAGAAACGCATCGAACTTAACACTGGACTCACTCTTTGAAAAGAGTCTTATGTTAGCCAACTTGGAAAAATCCAAACTCCAAGAAGGGGGAACTATGGCAACCCTGGTTTTCTTTTTGTTTTTCCTACTGGGTGGCCCTGTGACTTGCTTCCTGCCTGGCACCTTCAGCGGCTGAACTCCTCCAAGCTTTGGCCCATTTCCTTAGCTAAATCCAGACAGAATATTTTGCCACGTTCCCTCACCTTTTGCTGCCTTCAGAGTTAAGATTCAGGGGAAGGGGGAGTGGGGTCGGGGGTGGGGAGAGAGAACAGGTTTGGACTTGGGTCTGTGCACGGCTTCCAGAATTCTTTTTGCTCCTGCCTCTGTACCACTCCTCCTTGAGCCAAAGCTCTCTAATTAACGTGAAGCAAACATCAGGGTCAAGGAGGAGAAAAAAGGAGGTAAACCTCTGCATTCTTTTCCTAATCAGGTTAACTTAAGGTAGAGAGGGAGTAAATCAAAGAGGACACATCGTTTTTATCTCTTATACCAATTCCAATCAATTGGTATTGGCTGCCTGGATCACTGTGTCACGAAGGATTCTGAAACTGGGTCTGGCTCAGCAGAAAAGCATGACATGATCAATTACTCTCTTCCCCGGGCACGGGAAGGGTGAGGGGCAACTCACAAGCCACGGCGAGAGACTGGTCCAGCATCTTTGGAGCAACGGAAGAGCTAGAACGTTCTGGCCTCCAACGGAAAACAAAGACCCTTGTTTATTTGCAATGTAAATATATATCTGAATGGCGTTGGCATAGGGAATAATGGTGCTATATTTGCATAAATAGAAGAGGAGGAAGGATAGAAAAGTAAGGTTTGAGCTGCTGTCATCCATGTTCTAATTTCTATGGTGTTTTTTTCTTTCCTTCTTTCTTGTGCTCATATGATCCCATGGAAACCAGAGCCACACGAGCAGTTAATACTCAACAAGTGGATAAGCGTTAGGCACGTGACATTTACAGAGTAAAACCAAATCAGGTTTCTTTTACCCATGAGTTCCACTCAGTTGGGGGGGCGGGGGGGGGGGCTGGTCTCAGGCTCCTGAATTCCTGAGCCTGGGAGGTGTTTGGACGCCTGAGGCCTGGGGCTGTTAGCTGACACCTTGTGACACCATGACACAGCATCCCCATTCTGACATGATGCAAGGACACTGGTTACCGCCAAGACAACATCTGGCCAAGCACCCAGGACCACCTAGTCCCCTCTGTCTTTTTTTTTTTTTTTAAGAATTTATTTACTTATTTGTCAGAGAGCACAAGCAGGGGGAGCAGCAGGCAGAAGAAGAGGGAGAAGCAGACTCCCCGCCGGAGCAGGGAGCCCAACGCGGGCTCAATCCCAGGACCCCGGGATCATGACCTGAGCTGAAGGGCAGCTGCTTAGCCGACTGAGCGGCCCAGGTGCCATGCCTCCCCATCCCCACCCCCGGGTCTTTTCAAACTAACACAACACTGGATGCGATGCCAAAGCCCAACCACCCCTCAAAGTTTCTCCTCGACATTCGGCATCGCCTGGGGCCTCATTGATTCATACAGGGCAGTGCACACAGCCCAGCGGGCCAGCCCTCCCACCCGCACCTCCCCAGTCCGGCAACAGCCACAGAACGTCGAGCACCAGCAAGGATCCAGGCTTGGACTTACTCCCCCCCGCCCCCCCCAGGGATATAGGCTTCTCTTTTTCTGGCTCTGCAAACCCTTTGGATGGCACTGACCAGCACTGGCACCAATTTATACCCTGAACAGGGCTCCCCAGGCAATGTACCGTGAGTGTGGGCGTTGGGCTCCACGGGCCAGATGGTACATCAGCTTTTACTGTGGTCCTGGAATGCCCCTCCCCTCCTCACTGACATTCTTTTCCCTGATTTCCTTTAAATCCCTGAGACACACCTCCATTCCCCACCACCAAGCAGAAGTGCCCCCCCCCCCCCCCTGCACCACCGGGTGACTGAGGATGCTGAGTCCCTTCCCCATCAGGACCCTCCAATCAGAGGTCAGAAATAGAGCCTCCTTAAGAAAACAGAGATAACTTCCATCTGATCTCGTTGTTAATTTTATCTCATTAAGGCAGTTTATGGCCATTTCTCGGTCAGGAAGCTGAGTCTCAGAAAAAATAAATTGCCCCGGGCCACGCGACAAGTGAGCGGCAGAGGCAGGGCCTAAACGTGCAGCCTGTCCAGGCTCTGTACCTGACCCTCTCTCCCCATAATCAGGCTGTCAGGCCCAACTTTTCATCTTCAGCCATCGTCCCTGTAAAACTGCTTCCTAGGGCAGGTTTTTGCGTGTTGTGACGTCATCACTGCTTCTTAGCCCCACTGAAACCTAATTTCTTCATGGTACCTGGAACCCAGCAACAGAGAAATGACCCTCTCCTAGCTGACACCCCTTTTTCCAGGGTTCAAATACTCCTGGAGGAATAAGACATTTGGATAATGACAATTTAATTAAAATCCGTTAATTTGACATTCGTCTTCTGAACCTCAGGAACAGGACAGGACAGAGACTCACACAAGCAGAGAAAGATGCTGCGTCAGGGTGGGGCAGGAACGAAGTCCACCCACTTCAGGACCTCACCCACCCAGCGATCTCCAGAAACAGGCGAGCTGTGCTTGTAGCCAGGGAGGAGTACAGAAGAAGCCAATCAAGAAATCAGAAATGGAAAACATTTCTCGGAGGGACCTACTTGGCTCTCCCACCATCAGCCGGAGGTTCTCTCCCAAGGAAAGCAGAGGAGACGTCTGCTTTGAGTATTTTTGTTCTTCCATAGTACCACCAAATGCTAGACTGCAGTGCTCTTATTTACTTTGCCAAGAATTAAACTGCATTGGTTTCTCTTTGTTTTTCACCAGAGTCCTGGTCACCAGGCAAGAAGCTGAGAGCAGACAATACGTGCAAATTCGGTGGGAGAGCCCTAGATTAATTCTGGGTCCAGGGTGCTTTACGATGCATGAGGCAGATTTTCTGCATCTCTGTATTTGCCAACTGCTGTTCCACTCAGATATTTCAAAGGTAATGGAGGCCAACATTTTTATCAACCTCACTGATATAAATCTCACTCTATCAAACCAGAACACTGTTTTAGGACCTCCATTCTAACCTTGATTCTGACATTTTTTTTTAAATCCTACCTAAATACCTTATGCTGCACAAAGCTTCTTTGACCAGACCCCCGCCAAAGTGCTTCTGTAACAGTTCCTGGCATGTAGTAAGCATTGAGTAAGTGTTAGTGATTATTGTTAGCAACATGGGCCTTAATATCAGCGGCATACATTCCGTTTGAACTTTTGATACAGAATATGACAATTTCCAGAAGATGTTCCGTAACTAGTTATCATTGTTTCTAATCTGAACAGCAACATGAAATCTGGCCACAGTCCCTTGTAGGAGTCCTTCTGTGGTAGAAATAGCAGGCAACTCTACAATCTCTGAAATGCTGAAGAAGCTTGAAAATCTTGATTCTGCCCCACCCTGCGAGGTCAAGGTGCTTTTAGCATTCAGCCCAACCCAGCTCAGGGCACCCCTTACATGAAGCCAGCCCTGAAGAACAGGGCTTGTTGGGGGCAAGAATCCGGTCCTGTTTCCTCCTGGGCACACAGCGAGGCTACATTTCCCAGCCACCCTTGCTGTGGAGAGGGATCACATGACTGCGGTTTGGCCAGTGAAATGTGACCAGAACTGACATGCATGGATGTCCAGTCCTAGCCTATCTAAAACAAGACAAACAACCTTTCCAATGCAGCCCTCCATGTCTGGGTCTTCCCCATCCGTAAGACTAGATCCAAGGCCCAAGGCCACATCGGAGACATGGGATGGAAGGAACTTGGCCCACAAGTCTGCATTTGGAGGATAGCAAAAAGCAGTCAAGTGCACGCCCACTCTGGCTGTTGCAGAAGCCAGAGTAATCTTTGTATTATGTTCAAGTACTTGAAATTTGGAATTCTTCGGTACAGCAGTGAGCCTGCCTTAATTAATACAGAGTCTTCACTTATTTGGGAGACAAATGAAGCAAATTGTTGTGTGTGTCCTCCCAATAAATTTTGATGAAAGAGGACATCAGTTGATATACTTTTATTTACCATACAAGTTCATGGTACAAAGCAAATGTCACTGACAAGTATGAACAAATAAAACAGATAAAAGACTCGTTGCTCAGAGGGCGACTCTGGGGGAAGGCCAGAAATGTCTCCCTGCCCCCTCCTATAGGGATATGGGCATTCTTGGGCATTATGAGGTGTGGTTCTGCTAATTCTGGAAAGTTCCATCCTGAGAGCTTGCTGAGGCCTTTAAGTAGTATCAGTTTCATCTCTGTTAAAGCTGAGGACCCCAAGAGTGCCACCTGGCTGAGAATTCTCTGTCTTGACCAGGCACACGAGAGCCCCAGACCATGCAGGGAAGACATGGGCCCCGGGCCTTCTTCGAACGTTAACACAGAGTGGAACTCAAGCATGACACAGCCCTTGTCTGAACTAACATTTTCTCATCTGTACATGAGGGGGTTGGGTCAGATTACAAGCTAGTAGCTGGGGAGAAAGTGCAGCCTGCAGGTGTGTGTTACTTGGCTTGCAAGGTAATGTTGTATATATATTTTAATTAGCTCCCAACAGTTAAAAAATTGGGATTTTTGCATTTGAAAATCTGACAGCTCTTGAAAAGTCTGGCAACACTAGGCTTGTGTTCCCTCAGGGCAACAACTGGCTTTCCTCTCCAGACATGACATATGCTCTCTGGGTCGCATAAATCCTACCCTGTCCACCCGGATTATTCATTCATTTACGTTACCTGCCTGGATGGCCTCGACTGGTACTTGAGTTTGAGACCCTGCATCTAGATGATTTCTAGCGGTCCATTCTGCCCGATTCATCTGAACAAAGTCTGAATCACTTTGTTATTAATCTCTTGCTGCGTAACAAACTGCCCCCAACACAGAATGACTGAAAACAACCACCGTTTAATTATATCTTGTGATTTTGTGGGTCAGGAGTTCAACAGAGCTTTGACAGACATCTCTTCTGTTTTATATGATGTTAGCAGAGGTCTCTCATGAATGAGCTGGTATGGAGAGTCTAATGACTCCACTCACATGCCTGATGCCTTGGCACAGAGATGGTTGGAAATCTAGGATTTCCTGGGTCTGTCACCTGGAGCACCTCCATGAGACTTCTCCAGCACAGCCTACAATCTAGGTGGCTGGACTCATGTGGTGGCTCAGGGGTCCCAGAGTGAGAATTCCAGGAAATTCAGACAGAAGCCATAAGGTCTCTTTAAACCCAGTTTCAGATAGTCTAGAATATCACTTCAGCCATATTCTATTAGTAAGCAAGTTGCTAGGCCAGCCTAGTCATGGGGAGGGGAATTAAACTCAATAGGAAGAATATAAAAGAATTTATAACATCTTTAATCTCCAAGTTTCTTGTTTAAATTTGGTTGCCCTGAGTTAGAAGATACTGATTATGCTAAATAAATGTGTCTCATAATAATTCACTATATTTCATTAACCTGATGTCCCTGAATCCAGAAACAGAAGATAGGTTTATATAGGAGGTAACTTATTCTACATGGTGCCCATTGCCCTTTTAGATATCCCCCATGGTATGCAATATCACAAAAGACACTTTAGAATACAAATAATTGAACTTCAAGCTTTTATAAGAAAAAAAGAGAGGAAAGTATTGATTCATACCAGTAAAAGTAATTACATAGGTAAATACAGTATAAATAATAATAATAAATAATTTTAAATATTAAAAAATAATAAATAATAATGAATAATAATAAATAAATGTTACTTTTAATTCTCTTCTTTTATCTGATTTAAAAGACAACTACATAAACAAATAATTATAAAACCGAGCCATGACCTTATAATGTATAAAGATGTAATTTGGATGATGAAAATAGCATAGAGGAGAAGGGAAGGAATTGTTCTTTATCTGAGGCAAAATTTCTGTATCCTATTAAAATTAAGTTAGCATTAATCCAAATAGATTATTATGAGTGAAGATGCTAATTGCAGTCCCTAGGGCAATTACTAAGAAAAATAACTTAAAATATACTGTAAAAGAAGGAATACAGAAAATAAAATGGTAAAGTGAAAATATCTATTTAATACAAAACAACTCATTAATGGAGAAATGGAAGACTATAAATGAGATGAGACGTACAGAAAACAGAGCAAAATGGAAGATGTAAATCCTACTCTTTAAAGGATTACATTAAATGTAAATGAATCAAACAGTCCAATCAAAAGGTAGAGAGGTTAGCAGAGTGGATAAAAACAGGATCCAGCTATATGATGTCTACAACGGACATGCTTTAGATTCAAAAACACAAATAGGTTGAAAGTAAAAGAATAAGCAGATAAATGTTTGGCTCATGTATCCACAAAGCAAAAGAATAAAACTTGCATCCACATTAGCTGGATCTGGGAGTTCTAATGCTGTTGTCAGGACTCAGTCTTACTCATTTAAGCATTCATCTGTGTTAGCTCCACTTTCGGTTCCACTGGCAGCACCCCTAGAAACGTCTGGCTTAGCAACTCCAATGCAAAGTAAACTTTTTCTCTACTCTACCAGCAAACTTCCTGGTTTGAGTTTCATTGGCCTGCTTGGGTCAGATGTCCACCCCTGAGCCAGTTCCAATGACCAAGCATGAGTCATGTTCTCTACCCTGGATTCAGAGGCAATTTGGCTTAGCGTCTCCTGAACAATATGCCTGAGAGTAGGTGAAAGGTGTTCCTACAATGAAAGCCAAGGAGCTATCAACATAATAAATGAGAGTGCACTCATGGCCAGCCACTAAACTAGTGCCCACCACCATGTATTGGGTCATCTTGGGTCAGAGGGACATTCTCTAACTATAGAAAAAAGCAAAGCTCCTAAACTATGAAGAGCTGAAACTTATGCCTTTATGTCCATGTTTTTTTTTAATATTTTATTTATTTGATAGAGAGAAATCACAACTAGGCAGAGAGGCAGGCAGAGAGAGAGGAGGAAGCAGGATCCCTGCGGAGCAGAGAGCCTGATGTGGGGCTCGATCCCAGGACCCTGGGATCATGACCTGAGCCGAAGGCAGAGGCTTTAACCCACTGAGCCACCCAGGTGCCCCTATGTCCATGTTTTAATTGTCCAAAAGGGAGACTGGGGAAAGGAAGGATGGAACCTCATACTGTGAAACACCTGCTCTGCACCAGTCCTCTTTACATACCTTACATACCAAATCTTACTCAAGCTATGTTAAACCCTGTGCACTATGGGGTGTCTGGGTGGCTCAGTGGGTTAAGCCTCTGCCTTTGGCTCAGGTCATGATCTCAGGGTCCTGGGATCGAGCCCTGAATGGGGCTCTCTGCTCAGCAGGGAGCCTGCTTCCTCCTGTCTCTCTGCCTGCCTCTCTGTCTACTTGTGATCTCTGTCTGTCAAATAAATAAATAAAATCTTAAAAAAAAAAAAAACACCTGTGCACTAGATGGAATGCTCAGCCTTTTGGAAACAAGGAAACTGAGGCACAAGGAGATCAGTCATTTTGCCAATGTGCCAAGTGATAGAGTCAGAATTCCACCCCAGTCAACACAACCCCAGAGCCTAGGGTTCTTTCCTGTACCCCATTGCCTGAATCATATTACATATCATGTCATAGTTATGTACCTTCCTACCTGTCTGTGTTTGGTTGACATCTGGGAAGAAGCCACAGACATGCTCAGGGTGGAGTTTGACTTCACCAAAAATGTGGGCTTGAATGTTAGGATTAAAACTAAATCAGGGATATTGAGGATTGAGCACCAGTAAAGCACAAAGTCAGAATTTCTTGGCTTTCGCTTTACTGGGAAGTTATTTCACCATCAGTGTCTGGTTGCTGATGGTTTTGTAACTTGTGTGCTTTTATTTTTCCTGCCCAGGCATCTCTGAGAGTAGGTATCATTGGCAGTTTGCAAGATGGTCTCCCCATGGCAATGGCTCATGATTCTTGCTTTTATTTGTCTCTTTGCTCCCGTTGACATCACACGAAATTTCCAGTCTTTGGCTTCATCTTGGTGTTAGGTATGGGTCATGATGAGAACTGGGATTGCCACGCTTACTTTTTCTTTCACTTTTCCTTTTCTGCCTCTTTGGCAGAGGTACCTAACAAATGTTGAAATCAGATCATTCTCTTCATCCAGATCTGTCTTTGAAGATGTTTCTTTCCTTTTTGATGGATTAAAGCAGTAATTCCCACAATATGTTCTACTGAACACAATTACCAAGAATCTCAGCCGTAGAAAAGTGGGGTGTTGCTATCAGATCACGGGGGGGAATATATGTTAGGCAGATGAAAAAAAAATCATTCGCTACATCTCCTATGAGGTTATAAAGTATTATAATAGATCCTTTCAGCCAAAATTATTTGGCCAGCCAGTCCAAGGACAGCAATAGTCTAAATCTAAAAGGTAGCATTTTTATTTATCAAGATTGAAAAAACCAGTCCCCACCCACAGCTAGTGAAAACAGAAAAGTACGAACTTCAGTTTATAGGAGACATGAAACCTCTTTGCTTGTTTCCATTCTATCCCATTTTTTTTTTATGAAATGAAAGGTTATTTTGCTAGCAGAAAACTGTTATTGTTGCTGAATTTGCTAAGAAAATTGGGCAATTTATCAGTGAAGATGGCAACAGCAAATATACAGGGTTGCCAGAGGCATGATTTTGCCACCCTCAGCAGCATTAACAAGTTAAAAAAAAATTCTAGGTTGCAGAGTGGCAATAATGAATTTTGGTCTCCTAGGCAGGAAGGTGGATGGTGGATGTGTTTCCCACTGAGCGTGTCTTGGTGGACAGCAGAGGTTTCTAGAAAAGAGACCATGATGTCAGATTCTTATTAGCATTAATGATGGGTTGCTCAACAAAATCTCTGAGCCTCACACTACAAATCTTCCTGGAGGATTTGGGACTAACGGTCGGGATTAAGTGACTATTTTCTCTGTCCTTGCTGGGTTAGCTCTTCCTTATTGGCATTCCATGTAGGTTTTTTGGCTTTGAGTAATGTCTTGTTCTGTAAAAACACCAAGAAATAGTGTCATGATCGGGAACAAAATGGATGGCGTTGCGTTGATTCGGCAAACACTATTTTGAGGGGATAAGTGAGTCTGGGCGGTGATAATGTTGAACAGCAAAGCTATTGTTATTGGCCATTTTACAGGAACAGGTCCTTTTTAAGGCTGTGTGCTTACATATTTTATAAACAATGTACTTGAGAAATGTCCAGCAATGTACAAGGGAGAGAATAAGAATGAATGTTGAGTTAAGATGCATAGCCCAATTTGAAAATCCTGTAATGAAAAATCAGAAATATAGATATGGGCAGAATATTATGTCAAGTAAACAGATAAACACAAAGCAATCTTCTCCAAAGAGGCATGCCCGCGGTCCCTTCTGTAAAAAGTCAGTACGTGGGGACAGCAATGTATTGTTGGAAAGGGAGAGAAGGGTGTGGCCATGGAAATGGGCCAGAGCACAGGAAGAAGATAGAAAGAAGGAAAACCAGCCATGTTGCCTACACCAAAACACAGAGATGGCACATCACATCTGCCATTTGACAAAGCATTTCTGCCAATTACAGGGAGCAACTTTCTTGGGAGAGAATGTTGGACTGAATATAGTTTTGTTTCTTTAGGCAGAAGACCCATAGTAGCCAGCAGTTTGCAGTTATACTGAAAGGAGTTTCCCCCCTCTCCTTGGAAATTCTGCATCTGTGAGCACCTAACATGTTAACCAGAGTTCCCTTCCTTTGTAGGCAGAGGAAGATATAGGTGAATTTGGAAAGTGTGGGGAGCGATTTTCAGAAGTTCCCTCGTGCGTGCTCTTGCCGCATCCCACTACCACCACCTGCTGTCTAGATGCAGCCAGTGGCTAAGATGGCGCCCACCGACCCCCCAGCTCCTGTTGTTTATGCCCCGTGTAGTCCCACAGTGAACAGGGATGACTTGTATCACCAATAAAACACTGCACAAACAGTAGGGTGTGACTTCTGAGACGAGGTCTTAAAAGACATCGTGGCTTCCATTCTTTCTCTTGGATTATTTGTTCTGTGGGAAGTCAGCTGCCATGTTGTGAGGATACTCAAGCCACCCTATGGAGAGGCCCATGTTGTGAGGTACTGAGGCTTCATGCCAACAGCCATGTAAGAGCACCATCTTGAAAATATATGCTCCACATCCAGTCTAGCCTTTAGACTCCTGCAATCCCAGCCAACATCGGCCTGTAAACTCATGACAGGCTCAGCTTCCAAGCTACCCAGCTAGGCTTCTCCCAAATTCCTGACCCATAGGACCTATGAGACAAAATTTTTTTGTTTTGTTTTAAGCCACACTTTAAGTTTTGGGATATTTTGCTAATTGTTGACTAATACAGCTGGCTATCATTCTTCATTTGGGATTTGCTTCTATAATTATAATATTAAAATATTTCAGACTTTTATATGAGAAGATAATAGGACAGGTAACATAAATTCAGGTTTTAACGGGTAAAATTACATATCCTAACGTGTATCCTATGCGATAAAAGCCAGATAAAGCAATATCCTGTGTAAATAATTTCACCTGAAAGTCTAAAGCTACTGCTATCCAAGGCCTAATAAGAAGACATTATATAGACTTTGGCTTTTGCTCTAAGTGAGATGAAAAAGCCACGAGAGGATTTTGAGTGGATGAGTGACATGACCTTATTGATGTGTCCAGAGGACAGTCCTATGTGCCCATACTACTGTGTACCCAGGTATGTGCTGGGATCTTTGGGGATAAGGATGACCAGACCCTGCCCTCAAGGTGCTTCCAGGCTCATTTATATAATTCCACCAGGAAAATTTTCACTCCTCCCATCCCTTGGGCTGTAGCTTGGAGTTTATTCTAAACTAACAAGAGTGAAGTAAGTGGAGAATCAGAGCATCCTCCTTACGCACACATGTTCAGATAAGGTACAACAGTTCTGTTCCTTGGCTCTGAGACTGCCTAACTTAGGTCTAAAGGCTCATTAGAAATGTGACAGTGTTATAGACTCCCAGAAGCTCTAGGGTTCCATCAGTCAGTTACATTGTGGTCACAAACAACCCACAAAGCTCAGTGCTTCAAACAATGAAGCTTCATTCTTGTTCATGCTACATGTCCTGTGCAGGATGGTGGAGTCTCTGCTCGTTGGAACCAAGCTGACGCAGTCCTACTTCCTATGACACCAACATGCTACCACAGAGAAAAGAGGACTGGGTAAATGCTTTGGCCCACGAGTACCACAGGCATTTCTCTATGTTTCGTTGACCAAAACTAGTCACAGAGCAACACCCTCCTCTTGCTGGGGAGGAAGTGTTAATTGTACACATACCGGGAGGTAGAAGAGAATTGAATACTGCCAAGTATCAGTTATGCCTATAGCAAGGAAGCTTCTCTTTTTCTTCTTTATCATCTAGTGGGAAGAGTAAGAAAAGTTCAGGAATCACAGTTTGAGTCCTTGAGATCTGTGTCTTTTCCATGAGATAGAAATAGAGCAAGGGAAATCCTCAACTGTCTTTCCTTCTTCTTAACGAATGAACACTTATTTACTAAGGACCTACATATATGTGAGGCACTGTGCTGGGTCTGTTGAAAAGATCTAAAGTCAATTAGATATGGTCCCTCCCTTAAGGGAAATGTATGGCCACTCAGTTTTAACATAATTATGAGAGTAAATCGCCTGGAATAATCATTATTTAATATGTTCCAGAGATAAATGCACTTTCAATTTCCTCATGTCTTTTTTTTCTCCAAGTAGATGGGGATGAGTGATAATTCAACTAATTGCCTGTCCCAGTTTCTTTGAATTCTCCTCCATGATCAGGAGACAGCAACATGGTCCAGGATTCTGGGATATTGTCACACATTGATCAGATTTGGGATGTTGTCTTCAAACAGGGTTACCAGATAAAATGTAAGATGTCCAGTCAACTTAGAATTTCAGATTAGCAACAAATACTTTTTAGTATAAGCATCTGCCATGCAATATTTGGGACATACCTCTATTAAAAATTTATCTCTTTTTTTTTCCTGAAATTCAATGTGTAGCTTTCAAATTACCTGGGTGTCATTTATTTTTATTTGCCAAATCTGGAAAATCTATATTAAGAACTCCTCATCATTAGGGAAGCCCCAGTCACCTCTAGTTTCATTCTGTACCTCTCCCTTGCCACCGTACACTACTATTAGCCAGCCACACTGGTCTCATTTCTGTTCCTTTAAGAGACTTGGTCTGAGTCTACCTCAGTGCCTTTGCATGTGTTATTCCCTCGGCATGGAACACTCTCGTTCCTTGAGGGATTGACTTCTCCTCTTTCTCCATCTTAGCTCAAATGCCACCAACTCAGAGAGACTTCCTCTGATCAGGTGATCTAAAGACACACCCTCTTGACCTCTCTGGATAGTTCTGTTATATCACTGTATTTACTTACAACAGTGGCCACTCTCTGCAGTTATGCTAGTTTCATTGTATGTCTCTCTGTGCTATCATGCAGCCTCTCTGAAAGCAGTGACCGTGTCTGCCTTGTTCTTCGCTGCAGCCCAGCAGAGACAACAGGACCAAGGATGTAGTAGGCAAGCGATAGGCATTTACATTTTGAGTTATGCTTTATTTTGCACAAGGCTCTGGCCTTCCAGTATGTATGTATATCTGGGGAAGTTAAAGAAAGGGGGATTAGACAACCAAATGTTATAATTGATTATAGGAATATGTGTGATAAAAGGGGAAAAAAAGTACAACAATATATTGAAGACCAACTGGGGATGCCAAACAGGGTGGGTTCTTTTTTCATTGAATTGATTAGGAAAATCATCTCTGAGGAGGTAATGTGAGCTGAGTTAAATATAATGAGAAAGAAGGAGTCTCTTAGGGAAAGAACATTCAGGGCATAGCAGCAATTGGCAAATTCCTAAGGCAGGAACAACATTGGCTTGTTTGAGGAACAAACAGTTGAGCAGCATGTCTGGAATTGCATGAGCCAGAAAGCGCCAGTGAGAAAGGTGCCAGAGTTTCAGCCAGAGTAGGCTGATAAGGCAGTGATAAGATACTAGAGGACTTTAATAAGGAGTAATATGCCCCTTGGGAAGATCACTTTGATAGCTGTGATGAAAATGAACTATAGAGAAGAAAGCGTAGAAACATGGAAACCAGATAAGAGGCCACTGCAGTTCAGTTGTCCAAACAAGAGAAGATGGTGGGTTGATGTAGGCTTTAGCATTGGCAATGGAGAGAAAACGGGACAGATTTAAGATAGAACAGTGAGGCATCACCAACATAAATTGCTTAATTAGTAAGTGGAAGGAATGAAAGAATGCATGGGTTAGTGGAAGGATGGATAAATGGATTCATTGGTAGATAGATGGATGGATGTTGAATAGGTAGATGATAGATGGACAGATAAATGATAGATAGTAAATGAATGGTAGATGATGGATGGATGGATGGATGGATGGATGGATCAGTGGATGGATGAGTGGGTAGATGGTTGGATGGGTGGGTAGATGGATGGATGCTTGGATGGCTGGATAGAAGAATGGGTGGGTGGGAGGATGGATGGATGTATGGATAGATGGATGGATGGATGGATGGATAGTTCGTTGGTAAATGGATGAAGAAGTAGAACATACTGATAAAAAGCCCAGACTCTGGACCCAGATCAGTCTCCTTTTGAATCTCTTAGCTAATACCCTCAAAGCAGAACAACTTTGAAGAAGTAGCTCAACCCTAAGCTTCACTTTATCTAAAAAATTGGGGAGGGGAAGCGAACCATAAGAGACTATGGACTCTGAAAAACAACCTGAGGGTTTTGAAGGGTCAGGGGTGGGAGGTTGGGGCAACCTGAGGGTTTTGAAGGGTCAGGGGTGGGAGGTTGGGGGAACAGGTGGTGGGTAATGGAGAGGGCACGTTTTGCATGGAGCACTGGGTGTTGTGCAAAAAGAATGAATACTGTTACGCTGAAAAAATAAATAAAATGAGGAAAAAAAAAAAAAAAAAAAAAAAAAAAAAAAAAAAGAAATGCCATAGTGAGGAGGTGGCACACCATGAACTAATGCAAGTCTACTTGTAGTATAACTTGATGTAATCATTGTTTAAGAAAAGTCACCTAACAAAGTTAAACATGTATACACTTTAATGAGATTACAATTTCAATGTGTATGTATCTTGAAATTGTATGCACACATTTTTATGTGCATACACATATGCCTTGAGTTTTATATTTATGTATATGCTTTGAATATATAATATGCATGATATACAGTGATGTCTTAAATATATGAAATTTATTAAGAAAAAAAAAAAAATGGGACAGTAATACGTGTGCTATCAAAATAACGTAAAGAATAAAGGGAATCATGGCTCTTGACTCATTATACTAGTGCCAGAACACAGTAGTTAACTGTTATTTACCTTTGGCATCTTATGTATCAATTTGTAACATTCAAGTGTCTTTTCATCACCCTTATTATCACTTAGTTTCAAACTGTTCAGACTCTCAGACTACATCAAAACTCAGCGCAAACAAAAACATTTATATCAAATGTTTAAAGTTTGTCTTTAATGAAAGGGAAGAATGATGCAGTGTGGGAAGTGTGATAAACTATTCAGTATTTCAATTTTTTATTCACAAACCTGAATTCCCTTTGATGGTTTTTTAATATTGGGAGGGATCTTGTGAATATGTGTGAATAATTAAACTTTTTTGAGTTTGAACCATAACTTGGAAAAAGCTCATTTCACTGTCAATGATGTGAGGCAAAGGAAAACCCAATAGGCATCTTTTTTACACTAAATAATTGTGTGGGATTTTATTATTATTATTCCCCCTTCTCAGACAGTCTGAGAAGTATGCTTTGGAAAGTAACTCACTGTGCTATCCTATCTTTTGTGTGGCCTTCATAAACTTTGATTGAAGGAGGGAGAGGATAGGAGGGCAGGGGCGGTGACGCCGCTGCTGGTGTTTGAGCATTAGACGTGAACATGCACAAGAGCTTCATATTTGCTCGGTAGCACTCCTAGCACCGAGGATGCCAGTGTATTTCTCTTCCCATTGTGCAGAGGAGTCAACTGAGGCTTTCACAGGATACTGGACATGCCCCAATAAGCAGAGATTCACACTCAGACTGGTCTTATTTCAGCACTGGAGCTCCCAGCCAAGCTCCAAGACTTCTCCTTGATTGGTTGCTTGGCACCAAGTCATTTCTCAGCATTATTTACTGTGTTTATTCATTCCCCTCCCTCCTCATTGCCTGACAGCTATTGATTTTTGTGCATGATGGTGCCCTTGGCCTCAAATAGTTTTGCAATTTCTTCCCCAATTTCCAAGTGAACTTTATCATCCGTTGCTTAGTGAAGCTCGTCTTTGTTCTTTGGGCAATAATGGATGATTCAGTAAATGGCATGTCACAGAACAGGAGAGAAGCAAGGGCGACCTTTATTAGATTAAATATGTTTTCCCCACCCAGTGCTCTGTAGCCTCATAGAATTACTATCAGAAAGCAAACAACAGTCCACAGCCAAGAGCTTCCCACACTTGTATTAGTAATGGCTTTTCTTAATACAGCTATAATTGTGGATAATAACAATTTCCTATACAGTGTAACAGTTACTGTATCAGAGCAATTCTGACATTATGCATTCAGTTTGCTTTAAAGCTCTGTAAGAGTATGACTTTGCCCTTGAATGCTACCATCCCCACCCAACTTTCAAACCGGATTCCTATCTAAAGCCCCATCACCCCCTTTTGGATGGAAGACAGATAGGAATGTGTGAATGTATGATGATGGCGCTGGCAGTGGGATTTCGAATTCTTTGCTACATTCTCCATGACCCAACTCCTGCCTACTTCCGTCCACTCTCCCTTGTTCGTTTTTCTGTAGCTATGGTGACATTCCTTTTGTTCTTTAATTATACCAAACGTCTTTGTACCTCAGGGCCGTTATCCCTCCTGATCCCTCTGCCTGGAGTCTTCTTTCTAAAGACTGGCATCTAGCCATCTCCTCTTCATCATTCATGTTTCAACGCAAATGTCACCAGCCTGAAAAGGCCTAACTAAGATACCTCTCCCAGCCAGGTAATCTTTTTTTCCTCTCTCTCTCTCTCTCTTTTTAAATTTTATTTATTTATTTGACAGAGAGAGAGATCACAAGTAGGCAGAGAGGCAGGCAGAGGCAGAGAGGGAAACAGGCTCCTCGCTGAGCAGAGAGCTGGATGCGGGGCTCAATCCCAGGACCCCAAGACCACGACCCAAGCCGAAGGCAGAGGCTCAACCCACTGAGGTACCCAGGAGCCCTTCCTCTCTCTCTTAATGTACTTATAATCAGGGCAAGGTCTTGTCTTGTTTCTACTCTTCTACATCCAACAAAATCTTTTGCATCTCCTCTGATTCCCTGGATGCAGCCAGCCACTTGATTCACACAACCCCTGCCATGCCCTATTAAGCCCTATTGAGCCCACTTGGGGGGCTCTGCCTTCTGCATCAGACGAATGAGTCACATGCCCAGTTTCTGCTACTTCCCCAAGTGAAAGAGCGCACAGTGCAGGGAATATGGGATCTGGCTTCCTGAGCAACCATCAGTTGGGACAGTCCAGCTGAAGGACTGGACATCCAGTGGAGCTGATTCTCCATGGGGCAAACTATGGCCAATGGGAAACAGGAAATGAATGGGGCAGGAGGAGTCTTCAGATAGGTCACCTCTCCTTTCCTGCTCCCGGAAACTACTCTGAGGCATGGTTTTTTCTTGCGTGCCATTCAGAGAAGTCCATATGCCAAGTGGACGCATCTGCTGAGCAACTAGCCCTTTTTCTGTCCATGGCCCATCATTAAGTGCAAGTTGGCCCAATAACATATCACTCACATTCTTAGTTGCCTTGCTTCCTTTCTTTCGTTCTTGCCTCCCCAAGTTTGCACTTCCCAAATGAAATGTAAGTATTTGAATCTTTGCCCCAAGCTTTGTTTTCTAGAGAATCTGGGCCAAGGCAATCTCTACTGTTGGGAACATTTCCTCGTAGATAAAAGTCAACCAATATACAGAGGATGGATTAATGGATGGATGGATGGATGGATGGATGGATGGATGGATGGATGGATGGATAGATGGCAATTTCCAGTACTCAAGGGCCAATGGGATGAATGAAAAATTTTTAGAAAGTCATTATTTTTGTCTTTCCCCATAGGACAACCTGTTCTTACACATGCCTCAAACCCAACATGTCCAAAACTAAAATAACCATTCTCTTCCTTAACATTTTACTTTCTTCTTACTCTTCCTTCCCAAGGCATAAATTCTTCCTCACCCGTCACCTAATCTCCTGGTACATCTTTCCCATTTTGCTTCCCATGGGTCACTAGCTTCCAGCTTACCTTATGCCTTAGAGCTACTACTCTAACTCAGGCCTTCGTAATGTCTCACAGGACTGGTACCCTAGCCACCCACCTGGCTTCCCTACCAATTTCAGCCACATCCTGGCTCAGCTATGATCGGTTTTGGTTCTCCTGAAAGCAGAGCCTGAGGCAAGGGCTTGGTTGCAGATGGTTTATTGGGAGGACATCTTAGAAAACAGGAGTGAATAAGACGGGAAATGAATCAGCAAAGAAGGAAAAGCCAATCAATATAAAGGTGTATTACCAAAGTTGCTGCTTGACACCACTGGGATCTCCTCAGAAACATCTAGAATGCCTCCAATAATTGTCTCCCTGAAGGATGGGAAGCTGGAGGATTTACCCACCATCAGCTCAGGATTGCCCCTGGGGGCATTAATTGCTTCACACTTCCAGGCTGTGCTTTTGTGCAGGCCAGCTGCATCCCTGTGGTGATGGACAAGGCTCTGGGACAGGAAGTGAAAAGGGCACATGGGCCAGAGGTGGGGCTGAGCGTCTATGGAACTGTCCACCGCAGCTGCAGCTGAAATCGGAAGCCGACTGAAGGATGTGACACAGGGCCCTAGAGGCTTCTGGAACAGCATGATCTCTAAGATGCCTGTGCAGCTCTGGCGTCCAGTGGCTAGACTCCCTGTTGGCTTCCCCGAGCCTAGGACAGGACGTCCTGCTTTCTGAATCGAGCTCCTGAGAGTCTATAAGGTGACTCTACCTCTGTTGCAATCTCATTTGTGACGACTCCCAACTCCTAGTTTGTTCTCTGCCCCATCCATGGCTCTCCTCTCCAGGACTCCTCTGCTTAGAATTCCCTTCCCATCTGCATTCCTTTTCTAGACTCATGGGCCCTTCAAGATTCCTTTTCTGATGATTCCAGGCAGTTAGTACCCTGTCCATATTTCTACCATTGCCCATACCATTTTTAAAATATAATTATTGCCCTACTATCCAGTGAGCTCACTGGGCATACTGGTACACATGGTCTTCTCCCTCTTGGCTTCCCTGTTCCCAGGGAGAACACGGGAGGCATTGTTGAGAGGCTGGCTTGTTGGGTGCATACACAAATGTTTCAGTGTAGACTTACTGAACAGACCCTGGCAACTTAAAAGGACCGAGTCTTCAAGGAGAAGCAGAGCCCACATTGTGCAAAGCATCTTGGTTTGCTGTCTCACTAGGTCCCCATCCAAATAGTCTGGACCATCTGTGCACAATTGTTTAAGGATACAGAAGCCATTTTTCCAGGTGCCCATCAAGAATGTGACAGCTCTGAGAGTAAATTCAATTGAAAAAACATTTGTTGGAAAGTCACAAAGAGCCGAGTCACTGCTTTAGACACAACATAAGAAGATGAGATTTAAAAAATATATATATCTGACATGCCTCAGGACATTGGTGTGCCCAGTGCTGGGAAGTCAACCACAAGGACGGAGACAGGTGAATCAAGATGAGACTATCAGAATAACCAGTCCTCAAGTGTCAGAGGGTGCCACCCTCTCCTCCTCTGTGCTTACAGACACCCACCCTGGGACAAGGGAAGCCAGTGGAGGCATTCACCTGTAATCTGGAAAGGAGACCACTTCCTGTACCACGTACAGGTAGCCGCAGCCCATAGCCAACATTTACTGAGCCCCTGGCTCAAAGGGAAGTTATCTCTGCCCTCAGTTCACGTACACTCTAGCAAGGGAGACAAGCACGGAGAAACACAGCCACAGGATGGTATCATGAAAATAATGTAAAACATAGTAGGCATTGAAGTTGCGTGTGTGTACAAGGGAGGATGGGAGCCCTGAAGGGCAGTCACACTGACGAAGTGTTGCAGGATGAATGAATGTACGCTCAGTCATTGTCTTTCCATTGTGTGTTTCCGGTCTTGTATTCCCTACACATTGCCTTTCTTTTCTTCTCTTTTTTAACTTAGTTGAGTAATTGTGTAATTAGTAGATCAGTCCCAAATGTTCAAGAGGGAGGGCTGCAGTGTCCAACCTCCGAAATTCAAATCTTACCTCCGCCTCTTACGTGCTCTGTCGTTTGGGGCCATGTACCTGCCCACTGAGTTTCCACAAGAGCAAAGTGGGGATGATACCCTCTTCAGTAAATTCTGGGACAGTGAAGTGAATGAGTAGATGAAAGTACTTTTAAAGCATATACAAAAGGGGCGCCTGGGTGTCTCAGTGGGTTAAGCCTCTGCCTTCGGCTCAGGTCATGATCCCAGGGTCCTGGGATCGAGCCCCACATTGGGCTCTCTGCTCAGCGGGGAGCCTGCTTCTTCCTCTCTCTCTGTCTGTCTCTCTGCCTACTTGTGATCTCTGTCTGTTAAATAAATAAATAAAATCTTAAAAAAAAAAAAGCATATACAAAGGGGTGCCTTGGTGGCTCAGTCCATTAAGCATCTGCCTTCAGCTCAGGTCATGATCCTGGGGTCCTGGGATCAAGCCCTGCATCGGGTTCCCTGCTCAGAGGAGAATCTGATTCTCACTCTCTTCCCCTCCCCCATGCTTGTGCTCTTTCTCTCTCTCTCTCCCTTTTTTACTCATGCTCGCTCTCTCTCAAAACAAAAAATAAAATCTTTAAGAAAATAAATCAATTAAAAATAAAGCACCCTTTAAGCCCTCCATAGGGTTAGCTATTATTATTAGTGGTTTTGATGTTGTGAAGATTATTTATACCATGACACAGTACTAGTGCCAATTTTCTGGAAAATTCTAAGAAATATGATGAGAACTTAGCCTAATTAAGTAAGAGGGCTGGTTCTAAGTTCCATCCTGAACCTCAGAGGGCAGCAGGAACAGTCATATTTGACCCCTAAACAATGTATTTTTGATCCCAAGATTTCAGATGGCAAGGAGTAAGACTAGCAAATTAATTTTGCCCAGTGCCTCAAGTAGCAGGGCATTGCACTTTTTGAAGTTAATAACTTACTGAGCATCTATTGTGGTTTTTGTCTATTTTACAGGGAAAAAAAAAATCCAACCACCTTGGGAAAATGGAGAATATAGGCATAGAACTACTAGACACTATGATGAGAGAGAATGTTAAGTAAGGGATATGCTTAAAAATGTGATGGAGGAGGGGAGGGTTTGCTGGAGGATGCCTGTGAAGGGGCCCTGGGCCCTGCCTCTGTGGATATGTTCTGGAACTCCTATCCCTAGGTAGAGGACTTGAGTTCTGCCGGTGAGTCAAGAGCTACACAGGCCCAGTGGTGCAGGAACAAAGTATGTACCTGCATAGACTATCCAGACAGATGGGCACAAGGCAGCCTCATTGCTCTCTCCAGCCCCGAGTGACCAGGGACAGGGTAACTCTTCTGCAAAATCTGCTGTAATGCAGTCCTGAGAGCCAGCAGGCCTGATGGAATGCTTGCTGGCTCAAGGAGGATACAGCAGTGACCTGCATGGACAGATGGTCAAAGACCAGGTAGGAAGGAGACCAAGAGCAAATTTCTACCACCACAGGGGAACCAAGACCCACAGTAGGTTCGGGTACAGAAATGCAAAGCTGTATTTCTTGTAGACACCCAGAACAAAAACAGAGTCAGAAACCTCTGTATGAAGACAGTAGTTAGGACTCTTGGCTAAGAATGTGGATATTGGGACACCTGGGTGGCTCAGTGGGTTAAAGCCTCTGCCTTCAGCTCAGGTCATGATCCCAGGGCTCTGGGATCGAACCCTGCATCGGGCTCTCTGCTCAGCAGGGATCCCCCTTCCCCCTCTCCCTCTCTCTGCCTGCCTCTCTGCCTACTTGTGATCTTTGTCTGTCAAATAAATAAAATCTTTTAAAAGAGAAAGAGAGAGAGAGAGAAATTGTGGATGTTTAGGGAGCTCTGGGGTGGCTTGGTTGGTTAAGCATCCGACTCTTGCTTTTGGCTCAGGTCATGATCTCAGGGTCCTAGGATCGAGCCCCACTTCAGCCTCCATGCTAGGCATGGAGCCTGCTTCAGATTCTCTCTCTCCCTCACCCCCTGTGCTTCCCTCCCCTAAAAAATGTGGGTGTTTAACCCTTTAAAAGATTGGTCACTGCTCTACCTCTTATGAACTCACCAGGTCCTTGCTTTCTTCTCATCTGCAGAACAGCATAGTAATAATACCTGCTCAGAGAGCGTATGTGTTAAATTGAAACTCGAGGGCTTGTTTCATGCTAGTCATTCAGCAAATGAAGGCTAATATCATCTTTAGGAGGAAAAGAGTTCAGGAAGGGTCTTGGGGCAAGGGTGGTTGGAGGACTCTGCATGGAGTTGCCGTTAGTTGCACTGGTAAAGACTACGAGAATCCCTCTCAGCCAGCACATGAGCAGAAGAGTGGGTTTATGTGTGCATTAAGCAGGAGTCCCCATGGGCTCGAAGCTGGTCAGAGCCAATACAGTTTTGTGGTCAAGATCATGGGTTCTGGCATCCCACGACCTGGATTTATCTTATTTACTACCTGGGCAAGTATCCTTGGGATCGTCTCACTTATAAAACGGGGATAATATAATTCTTATTTGAAAAAATTATCCAGAGACTTAAATGAATGAACATAAGCAAAGAGCTTCTCCAAGCCTTCCATTCTGGCACGCTGGAGCACAGTATAAACATGAGTTATTATTATTCTGATTTTGTTTCCATCCAAGTTTACACTTTGGCTGCTAGAATCCCTCAGGATCTCAAATACGATATCTCTTCCAACCATAAAACCCATCCAAACTCCAGGCCATTTTCCATCAAAATAGGAACATTAAAACCACCAATATTCACATGAAGATAGAGAGTGGGGCCCTGCTTTGGTCGTGCACCCCAGGCAGATGCCTTGCTTGCACTTTAGAAAGAAGCGGAAACATCAAGGGGGGCTGCCCACAACCCAGTTGGGGGCTCCCAGCAGCACGGAGCACTCACCGACATAAGACATCAACCCGTCCAAGAAGGAAAGAAAGAACAACTTGTCTGTGGGAAATAGTCTGTGCTTGTATTTCTTCCTTGTGCCAAATATAAGGAGAAGTAACTTGCAACTTGTATCGGTTAACTATTATTCCAATAATGCTGTATAACAAACAACCGCAAAGCCTCAGCGGCACATGGTAAACATTTGCTTTGGTTCATGGGTCTGTGGGCTGGCTGACTGGGTCTGCTGATCTGAGGCTGGGCTCAGCAGGACTCATTCCCGCATCCATGGTCAACTGCAGGGAAGCTGGTTTTGCCATCTTAGCAGGGCTCTGTCTCATGTCTGGGGCCTCTGTTGGGTTGTCTCGGTTTTGCTCCATGGATCTTATCCCCCAGCAGGCTAGCCCGGGCAAGCTTCCACAGCAAAAGCGAACGAGTGAGTGGGAATGCAGAAATGCATCAAATTTCTGCTCGTCTCACATTTGCTACCATTCTCTTGGCCAAAGCAAATGGCATGACTTAGCTCGGAGTCAAGAGATGGGGCAGAAGACCCTTCCACCCACCTACTACCCCTCCCCAACGCACACACACCCAATAAGGAGGTAGTGCAAAGTTACATAGCAAAAGGTTTTAGTCCTGGAAGGGGTAGATTGTTATCTATTGCACAGTTGCCTGTCAGTTTCCTACAGAGTCAAAATAATTCACCAACACTGATTGCAGGAAAGGAGAGAGAAAAATGATGAGAAACCAAATCTACTGAAAGGAAAGCCAGAATCACCCACAAAATAAGCACCTTTGAGGATACTCCGTGACGTTTCCCTTAGTGGACCCTTGCCATTCAAAGAAACACCAAATCTCACAGTTTACCCTTTACCATCTTAAAATCTCTCTCAACATTTCTAGTCCCACCTACTTGGAACAAATCCAGATACGCCTTCAGAGCACAGTTTTCTGGCCACCCTGCTCCGAGACCTTACCATGCCAGGAATTATATACCCTTGTAAAAATAAACAAAAAATAACTTCAAAGAAATTGAGATTTCTCCCCATTTCAGATAGGTTTGACTCCAATTAATAGATGGAAGTTTGAGAACCCCCGCCCCTTCTCTCCTCTGTTCCACCAGTTCCCAGTTAAGACCCATTGTGTAGGTCATAGATGAAGTTACTTTAAACATGATCTATACTGAGGAACTCTCCACCCCCACTTACCATAGCTTGTGGTTGAAATCCCGGTGCCGACTCTAGATTCCAGGAAAATAAATGAAAGATGGAAAAGTAGAATTCCATGATGAAAATTGGGAATGGTGGCCGACGGTTCCACCACTGCCCGTCTTGTGTAGCAGCGGTCTGGGAAGCATCCTTCCTTTTCCTCTGTGTTGTTTTATAAGACAAGCTGGCTGCTTTAATAGCTTGGACATTTCAGATCCATAAAAGATAATGTGCAGTGAAGATGGTTGAGTCAGATAGACTCAGCAGATAGACATTTTGATAATCAATTTTTAGTAGGTAATAAGAGTCAACACCATGCCTCTAATACCTTCTGGTCTGGGAGGAGAATTCTGTCCTTACTTTGTGGTGAAGTTCCCAGGACTGCCTGGCTGAAATCCAAAAGGACTGACCACTGGGAAACACCAGGCATAATATTACACTTGACAGGCCATCACTTTGACCTCTATCCTAAATTCACTGGTGGCTTTCTCTAAATTATGGGTTCTGTCATTTTATCTGAAGCAATTGTTCACATTCAGTGTGGTTTTGCTTGTGGCCAAGCTGAAATGGAAGGATCCATCCGCTGCGTACGTAGTCAGGAAGACCAATTTTTTTTTTTTTTTTTTTTTTTGGTGGGGCTAAAAATGGTCTAAATGAGATTCCATAAATCAGCACTAACAGCTACCATAATGAATTTTCTTCTGGAAATTTAGGATGCTGAGGCTAAATCAACAGGGTTACTCTTCGCCTCTATGCTTGGTTGAAAGCTCTTGATCCAACACTGGTAAGAGTACTCAGGCCACCACCTTATTTCCTGTTTCATTTGACCTGGGAAAGAGAAGGCCAATATCATTCCCATGAAGTTCTCCATGTGACTGAAAGACAACCATTCTCTAAGAAATGGCCCCTATGGAAGCATATTTTATTAACTTCCATTTTCTGATATTACAAAATTAACTTATATGCACAGCAACCAGTGAAACAACTCATAAATATAAGAGATGGTTAGAGGATTTTTTTTTCTTGTAATGAGTACTTTTAAGATCTACTCTCTTAGCAACTTTCAAATACACAATACAGTGTTATTATCTACAGTCACGATGCTGTACATTACATCCCTAGGACTTATTTATTTTATAACCAGAATGCTGTAGCCTTTGATAGCCTTTGAAAAAATGTATCGATGTGTGGCAGTGGATATTCACTAAACTTATCAGTGGCGATCATTTTGCTATGTATATAAACATTGAGTCATTATGTGGTCCTCCTGAAACTAGTATGATGTTATATGTCAATTATATCTCTATCTATGTCCGAGGAAATCTCCCTCCACCCACCTTCACCCTCACATCCCAAGGTGACCAGGGTTAACAGCCTGGAATACAGATGTGTGTGTATTTCTCCATCCTCATACTCAATCTGTGGTAGGGGGAATAGTGAGAGAGACAAGGAAATAAGCTAAGTGGGGGCTGGAGCCAAAGCCTTTTATTTTCACCTTTGTCCAAATGTAAAGGAAAAATCTGGGGTATTCAAGGAGAACGCTTGTGATAAGGAGAACACTCCCTAGTGATAAGGTCTCTCTGTGTGGCAACTGAATGAATACAGGAATGCTACGGGGAAGCTATCGTGATTGTCCAAGAGAGATGTATGGGCAGCTGGGACTGAGCTGGTGGCGGTGCAGGGGGAAAGCAGTAGATATTTGGGGGGTTAGACTAAATAAGATTTGGGTATGGACTGATGCTGTAGAGAAGATAGTCCTAGCTTGTGCGTCTGGGTAGCTACCTCACCCGGAAGGAGATCCCCAAAGGAACAGGAGGCTTGGCACAGAGCTCATGATTCTGTCTGGCATGTGCTGAGGATGACACATACCCATGACTCTTCCAATATAGAGCTCACGTGGACCGTCAGCTCGGAGGAGAGGTGCAGACCAGAAGATTCTGCCTAAGGGGACACGAGGGCATCCCCAGCACCCAGCACACTGTTCTAGCCTCTTAGCTGATCAGGAAATGCTTATTGAATGAACTGATAACAGGGATATAGGAGAGCCTGCATGAAGGAAACCTCTCTCCCTTCCAAGCTCACCAGAGGCCCAGATCTAAGACTCTCCAATGTCAGGTAGACGCTAACAGCATGACACATCTCCAACACAATATTCCTTGAATAGCGGCTTGTTAGTCACTTGTCTAGAGGAGAGGCTCAAAGCTGCTTAAGGTGGGAGAGTGGGAAGGAGGATAGCAGGATACTGAGAAAGAGAAGGCTGGCATTCCTGCCCCTTGGGTCCTGAACAATTCAGCTCTGGCCCACATATGCATGCTCTTCTCTGCAGAGACAACAAGGGCAAGGGCTTGGAGATGGAACTGCTTGGACTCGAATTCTGGGTCCACATGTGCTGGCTGTGTAGACACAAGCACATTGTTCAGCTGTCGGACCTCTGTGTCCTCATCTAAAACATGGAGTTCGTCATAGCACCACCCTCATAAGCTGTGTCTGAGGGTTAAATGAAATTGCACACCTAAAGCATTCAGCAGAGCACCTGGCTCATGGTAAGTGCTCCCTAAATGTTGGCTGCTTGCTTGGTCATGCACAGCTTCCTTGCAAACCTTCCCTCCTTCCCCCAGAGGGGATGCTAGGAAACAAGGCATTCTCCATCTCCCCACATGTCCTGTGATATGAGAGGTGTGAAATGCTTCTTCTGCCCCTCCTGTCCTGTCCATCTGCCTTTGATGTCTTATAATCTCTTTGCCCAGCCCGCCATGTTTTATGGCTTTCCAAGTGGGAGTCCATCTTCTTCACTTGGTAATTCTGTACTTGGGACAGGATCCACGTCTTCTGGATCCTGCTTCACTGCCCTCAGTCTTGTACCTCACACATAGTAAGGCTTACAGTGAACGTTTATTGCAATGATCTTAATTGTATTTTTCTGAATTGAGCTGAGAGAGAGAGAGGAACAGACATATCACTAGAGTTAACTTCTGTCCCATGCTCACCTTGGGAGCCAAATTTTTTGGCAATTGTTGGTTCTGATATGTTTTCGTTTGTTTTGAAACTAACAAGGGCATTTGCTTATTATTGCATAATTTCTACCCATCGTAGAAAATTTGGCAAAGTAAAAAACATATAGAACAATAGAGCAAAAATAATAATTACTCTCAATCCCACTAGAGATAAGCACTTGTGGTATTTTGGGATTCTGTATATCCATATCTATTCTGTTAGTCTATTCTCTATGTCCACGTATATTCTGTGTGTATATTCTACACACCTATATATGTCCTGTATACTTATAAAAATTGGGATCAAATTGAATAAACTATTTAGAAATCCCTTTTTTAAATTCACGTAATTTCAGAAGAACTTTCTCATAATTCACATTTTATTCAAAATGTGATTTTAATATTAATCTCTTCCAGGAATAAATGTCTTTGTATATAAATCCTTGCCCACATATCTATTTTCTCTAGGACAGACTTCATGGGAAGGGAATTTCTTTGTCAAAGGATGTGAACTCATTTTAAATCCTTGGTATCTATTGTCAAATTTCTTCTGAGAAAGAGTGTAGCATGTTAAGCCACCCGTGGCCGCAGAGGAAAGAGACAGATATTCTCAGCCTCTCCATCCTTCCTTCTTTTCATCTTGGACAGTTTGATTGGCATAAAAAGGCAGTGACTTGATTTGTTAATTTCTTTGATTACCAGTCAAGTTGAACTCCTTTGCAAACTGTCTATTCATACCTTCTGCCCTTTTGTTCTACTAATGGGCGAAAGCCCCTTTTTTTGATCTCTGAGAGCTCTTTATATTAGGAAAAAATTTGTCCTTTCCTGCATTAGTAACAATTTTCTCCCTTTGCAGTTTGCCTTTTAAATGATCCTGAAGATACTAAGTTTATACATTTATTTGAAGAAAATTGACATTGTCACAAACTTCATAGATTTCTTCTAGATAAATATGTGAATTTCTCATAGCTTATTTTGTGTATCTCAAAAAGATTTTTCTATTTTTCATCATATAGAATAAAATGAGATCTTACCCATTTCTCATCCTGTTTTTTTCTCGGGTATCTTGGGTTTGCTAATGCAATTAAGAAAATGGGGTTTTCCCCTCTTTAGATATTCTAACTGGTTGTTGTGGAAATAAGTAAAGCTATTGCTGTTTTTCTCTATTTTATCCTTAATCCATCCACTTTATCAAACAATGATTAACTCTTAAGAGATTAACAAGAGAATCTCTTGATATCACCAGGGATACTTGGCTTTCCCCTGGTTTTTAATGAAAATACGTTCTGTATTCACTGTTAAATGGTGGTAGCTGCTGGTTTGAGCTAGACAATATTTATCACACTTACTAAGTGGACTTGCAGTCCTAGCTCCCAACTAGGTTTTCTCCCCCTTTTAATTAGGAGCGGGTGTCGAATGTTATCTGATACATTGTCAGTGCTTGGCTATTTATAAATGCTGTGATTATACCTTTTATCTGTATAAATGTCCCTCTTTGTTCTATGTACTAATGCTCCCCCCTCTTGAATTCTACTTTGTCTGAAAGGGGTATCACCACCCCTGCTTTTCTAAAAAATCTTTTTGCTTGCATCTGTTTAGTTTTTGCCTATCTCTCCACTTTAAATCTTTCTGTCCCATTGATTTTCAGCCTCTTGGTTCCATTAGACATTTCATAAATATTGGCTACATGCCTCTATGGCAAAACACTGGATTAGGTCCCTGGGATAAAGATGAGAAAGAAGATAAAAACCTCCCAACAGGATGCATCACAGCTCTGACTGAATTAGGCATTGCTCTGGGCAGCTGTGGGATAGTCACAGCTCCCAGCTGGGGGTCCAGCAGGTTGACCCAGAGGTGACAGGTTTGTCATACAGATGTGCACACAAGATAGCCCAGAAGGAGTCAGTTGGTTGGGCCTCAGGGAATATGGGAGTTTGGGTGCTTCTGAGCTCCAGGACCCCATGGAATTTGGAGGATGCCTCGCTAGGGCACCACCATTAAGTCAACAAAGCAGCTGCGTCTCCTCTACTCTTTTTCTCTATTTCATAGTCTCTGCTACTTAGAGCTTTGGTTTGATTCATTCATTCCTTCAACAAATAATTTTTCAGCACTTTCTCCATGTCAGGTGTCACTCTAGATATTGGGAAAGTAACAGTAAAGAAGATGTTAAAAAACACACACACACACACAAAACAAAACAAAACAAAACAAACAAACAAAAAAACTTGCCATCACAAAGCTTATATTCTGAGGAGGGAGCAGACAAGGGCAAGTAAAGAAACAAGATATTTTGAATGGCGGTGAACGTCATGAGGGAGGACCCGTCTTCACACCTAGAAGAAAATCCAAAGTTACCTCCACAGCCCCTAGATCCTACATAAACTGATACCCTCCCCCTCCCCCACTACCTCAGCCACCCTTCTCTCTACCTTGCTTTCCAAGCTCCTACCTCCTGGTTTCAACTCTCCTGAAACAGGCCAGGCATGTTTCTTCCTCAGGGCCTTTGCACTGACTGTTCCTTCTGCCTGAATGCTCTTCCCCCAAGGTGTCTACTTAGCTCACCACCCATCTATTTCAGGTCTGTTTGAATGTCACTTTGTCATCAATATGGCCTTCCCTGACCACCCTCTCCGTGACATGTCGCAGGACCCCTCCCTCCTACTCAATCCCTCTCATCACCTTGCTTTGTTCTGCCTCCCAGCTCTTAGCATGGCCTGGCCCTTTTTTTGTGCATATTTATCATATCTTTGTTTATTGTCTCTCTTGCTACCTAGGGGCGAACTCCTTGAGGGCAAGAAATTTCTCTAAAGAATAAGCACAGGGAACAGATCTCAGCATAAAGCAGACTCTCAATGAGTATTTGCTGAATGAATGAATGAATGAGGAAAGTAGTATATGGCACAGGTGACAAGGTGCAGGAGAATGATTTGGATGGGGGGAGGGTGACCTCTGTAGGCAGGCAGGTCCCAAAGACAGGGGGAGGGTGAAAGGGCCAAGCAACTCAGGCTTTCTTCATCCCCTAGCTCACCCCTCAGGTAGCTTGCTCCACAACCTTGGGGAGGAGTGCAGGGTGGGAGAAGAAGAATGGGGAGTAGCCCTCTTTCCCCATGAAGCATTTTGTCTCTCTTGTTTCAGACTCCTACTTGTATGATTTTCCTCTTTGTCCTTATTGTAAGTTTTGCCACAATGTGTCTGGAAATGCTACACTTTTCATTAATTTTACTTGAACATGATATAAGATTTTCATCTGTTCCCTTAGTTTCCAGGAACTTCTCTAGTTCCAGGAAGGTGTCTTCTATATTATATTCTTGTAACGTCTTTCTTTACAGATTTTTTTTTTCCTTGTTCTGCATTCTGGGAGAGCTTCTCAAATTCACATTGAGGTCACTGATTTGGTTTTGTGCAGTGTCAAATCTTCCTTTTCCCCCTCAAGAGTGAACGTCCATTCTGCTGCCACAACACTGCTTCCTTTCAAGACGTCCTTGTCTCTCTAGTCTTGTCTCCAGATCACATTTGTGCCTCAGATATTTTTCATCCTTTGCTCCTTTCCTCCCAGGACTTCCTACTCATTTTCTCCACAGCTCATGTCTTCTTAACCTCTCTCAAACTCTTCTTCCGGTTCTTAGAGTAAATCATTTTCAGAAGCATACATTTCCCCTGAACATTATGGATATTTCATTCACTCTTCCAACAGTGAAATTTATTGACTATCTCTCCAGTATCTGGTACTGAACTAGGTTTCAGGAGGCAGTTCATGGCTAGCAAGTCTGTCCCCACAGATGGTAGAGTTGAATGGGAAAACTAAACAATTATACAAGAAATTTTAATTAATATGACAAGTGCCATGGATAGGATACATGTGGGGTGATATCAGAGTACACGATGTCTATAGCAGAGATGGGAGGAGGGTTAGATGCTACCTTCTTTTTTTTTTCCCCCAAAGTATATTTTTTTCTTATAGTCCATGTCATTGACATGGTTTTTTTGTTTGTTTGTTTGTTTGTTTTTGTTGTTGTTTTTTTTTTTTTTGTCTCTCTCAGTTTCTTTGGTTTCTTTGATTTCTTTGGTCTTTCTCAGTGAAACATGATTGATCTGGGCTTCTTGTGTAGTAACAGGTGGAATGTTGAATTTCTTTTAGTTCTTCTCATTGTCCATTTGGGTGTCATTCCTATCTCCTCTCAGACATACGAGGCAGGTGACAGGTTGATATCCACAGGGTCTGATCCAGTCTCTAGTGTGGAGAGGCCGATGTTCTTACCATGCCTCTCTACTGACATAGGATAAGATCTTCTGTCCCCTTGCTCTCTCACATTCCGAACCAATCTGTATTCTCCAGGCAAAACCAAAAATCTCTAGCAGCCCTTGTTTTTAGGACTCTTCAGGAGTAAATAAATCGTGAGTGGACAATTTCTTCCCAATGGCAACCCCTTCCAGTACCTACAAGAACATATTTGGTCCAGTGTTAAAGGGAACTACAGAAAGCATGTTGCGTATCTGGTGCCCTCCGGTCATTGGTTGAGACAGCCCTGGGTGCTGTAGAAAGACAGGCCAGTCAATGAACTCCCGGACCCAGCAGACCCATTAGAATTCAGGGCTCAGCGAGCACCAGTGATTCTGATTCTAAGGAAGGGAAAACAAAAATTCTTTTCTCTGAGAAGGAAAGAAGAAATGAAATGTAGGCTAGTGGAGAAGGAGGATAAAACAGAGTTTCAAGTTCAGATAAATGCTTAAATGGGGAAGGAATTAGGAGTTTCCCCAAAATGGTGTGCATCACTAATTCCCAGGCAACCAAGTTAACCACAAGCTGGTAGTGAGCGGCTCTCTTGCATTATTTTTTTAATGAGTTCCTGGGTTAAAGTAGTTATCATTTAAGGTCAATTAATAGGCAATTTTATCCAGACTCGGTGATTAAAAGAAAACCATAAAGAAGTCCTGTGACAGTAATCATTTTGTCTCAATCAGACCTTCCTTTAGACCTGGCAAGGAGCCGATGAAGGCTACAACCACAGACCAGGGTAGGGGCTCCAGGCCCTATTTTCCATTGAACCCCTCACATCGGTGCCCAATAACTCCCCTCTTGAGCCAAATGGTTCAGTTCATACCCCCCAGGCAAAGAGAAGAAACAGGTTTCTTTCTTTTCTGGTAGATGGGGCACATTGGAATAATTTAAATTGATACTGTAGATCCAGCTTATTTCTTGAATTCCCAGTGATCGGTCACAGTGAATTAGTATGAGTCAGAAATTTAGTTTGACAGAAGTGATTATATTTGGTGCCTTGTGAGTCTCTGGGTCTCTCTATCTCTCCTTCTTTATTAGAGGTAGCCTCGGGAAATCAGGAGGAAATGAGATACCCAAGAACACGTAGCTCAGAGATCCACCATTGACTTGGTTAGGAAATTAGGGTTGAAGAGGGTTTCTAGAAAATAAAATTGCCTTCAGGTCTTGCAGACTGATCCAAGTACTTGCAAAATGCATCTGGGAATTAGAACATTTGAAGGAAAGGGGTTTTCCTTTCTCCATCATTTGTCTTCAGGGAGTCCCTGGAAGCAACATTTTTTTTTCTTTGAGTTGTAGGATCTTAGGAGTGAAATATTGCATCTCTCTTCTCTTAATAGTCCAGGACTTTTCCTAAAAGTGTGTTTTACCTGATCCAGCATTTTGAGTTTCTTAGACAGGATTTTCCTAAGACTTGCTATTTATTTTCACAGACTTACTTTTCACCCAGTCAAGAGAATGAAGGAGAGAGATCCTTGTTGCCGTGTGTGTGTGTGTGTGTGTGTGTGTGTGTGTGTTTAATAAATCAGGCTTTAAAGGAACTGCTTTCACACACGCAATCAAACTCTCCTGTAGTTTCCATTAAAAAAAAAGAAGAAGAAGAAAGAAAAAATCACCCTGCTGTGAATCTAATGAGGAAAAATGCTCTGAATCTTTCCCCCTTGCTTATCAGGCATCAAGATGGAAACAAGGAAAATGTTTGAAACTATATTGAAAGTATACTAAGGAATGTGGTGCTAAGGAATGTGAAAATTCCATGGGGGAAGGAGGTCAGTCGTGTATTGGTGCGGGGTGCTTATAGTCTTCCGGTTGATATTCCCAGACCAGTAAATGGGGTGTAAGGAGGCAAGGGATTTGATATAATCCTTAATATTTTTATTTTCGTAAAGGCCAGAGAAACATAAGGTGTTTCCTTTGGAGACAGGAGAAGCTTCTTGAAAGACTTTAATTATTATTATCCTTAAAAAGGTCTGTGATCACTTTTGAGTATATTTGTTAAAAGTGATAGAAGAGGAATAGTGACAAAGAACAGAGACACCCAATTTCCTCTTCCCTTGAAACTGTCAGCTCTAAACCAGCTTGGCAATGACTCTGAAGCGTAATGGTACTGAAGCGTCTCTCCGGCAATGAGGCACATGTGAAAATGAGCGCATGCCTGAGCACAAGGCACGGCATCCACACGCGTGCTATTCCTAGCAGAACATGTAGAATCAGCATTTTAAAGGCTCAGCAAAAGGGCTGGAATTCCAACCCAGAAACAAGGAGGAAGCTGCAGAAACAACTTTGTGCAGAACCCTATAGCTGCTGGCTCCGTTTCCTTACATTGATCTTGGGACTTGACAACTGAGAAATACATCTTTATCATTCTTTTTGCTAAGAGTCGAGTATTACGTATACTTGAATGCAACATTGTGTTTTATTTTCCAACTCTGCCAAGATTCAATCTCCTGGTATTGAATATCCACCAAAAGAACGCTGGGCAATTACAGAGTGTGCACAAAGGAGGTACAGAAAACCCCATAAGCCTCATTCTCTCTCCAAGTCTGAGAGCAATAAAACACCACCTCCACCCTCTTTTGCTCTGGGACTCTCACTAATAAGCAGAGACAGAGGAGAAAGGGAAATTGAATCTCAATTATGAGAGGTAGAAGGGAATGGGTGTTTTATTGCTCTTAGAGTTTGTTCCTTTTTCATGTTTTACCTAATTCTGTTAGGAAAGAAAAAAGTCTTTAAAAAAATTAGCTATAAAAACCTAAAGAGATGTGGATGGTGGCAAACCATAGTAAGTCATTTTCAAAGGGGAAACATTTCACAAAAGTGAATCTGTTATTTCATTACCTGAGAATTTGACTTTCCGTTACTTTTGGGAGGTTTTCGACTTCGGAATGAATATAGTTACCAGAACAATAATTTATGTGAGTTTAGATTGGGCCATATGGATGAGTAGAGAATTTAGAACAGAGTAAAGTGGGTAGGGAATTGAATACAGTCTGTCTAGGGCTGCTTATTCCATTCAGCCTGCAGAGATGTATTATTTGGGTAATTGGATTGCCAAGGGGACCTGAGGATCTGGAACCCCTAGAGGGCTCGGATTTGGGTTCCCACAGAGCTTCAGGATAAATGCATGGGTTGTTGAATGATTCCTTGGGAGCTACGGGGTGGCTGACCCAATGTGTGAGGGAACAGAGTAGCCCCCATGTGGAAGGAAAGGTAGAGGGACTGAAACCCACCATTAGAAGGGATTCCTGTCGGTCCCTTGCCTGTGGACCTATGACCCATCTTTTTTTTTTTTTTTAAAGATTTTATTTATTATTTATTTGACAGACAGAGATCACAAGCAGGTGGAGAGGCAGGCAGAGAGAGATGAAGGGAAGTAGGCTCCCTGCTGAGCAGAGAGCCTAATGCGGGGCTCGATCCCAGGACCCTGAGACCATGACCTGAGCTGAAGGCAGAGGCTTTAACCCACTGAGCCACCAGGCGCCCCGACCCATGACCCATCTTAATGGCTGTCTGTTACCAGCTGTTGAAAGCTCAGACTTTGCAGCCCAGCAACTGTTTCTCTGATTTGTTCTGAGTCTCCCATGCCTGTCCTTTTAGAAGCTCCTTCTCCTTCACCAGATCTCCTTCACCTAGTGGTCAATGTCCAAGACTCAGTTCGAGTTTCTTTCTTTGGAAACCTCTCTGCCTTCTCTCATGGACCCCTTCTTCAGTTTTCTTCTTCCGCACCCCCATGGCATCTGGAACTGATGGGGTTAATTCTCAGCAGACTTTCACTTCTCCCGACTCTGTCACAAGTCTTGGCGGAAAGGACTGGCTTCTGCATCTCCATAGCTCTTGTGCAGTTCCGGGTACCATCCAGTTGCCAAGGCGGACATAGTCTCCACGTTCTCCTCCCCGCTCTGGGCTGTGGGATGGAGCCGCACACAGGCTTATTGCTCAGGCTTTCCGGTTAGGCTCATGATCTGCTGAATGTATTCTGTACAGCAAAAAATGCCAAATTGGCCACCACCCTCTGACTTCTAGACCGAAATATACAAATGAAAAATGAGGATGGAAGGTGGGAAGAAAGAGGGGTCAAATGTTCCCCTAATTCCCTTCGTCTGAACCATGGACTGGCAGAGGTTATAAGCCTCTGTGTAAGACCTCCACTCTGGGGGGCACCCCCCCACCAGCTCCAGCTCACCAGATTCTAGGAGCTTCTCCCTCCCCCTGACCCTCCAGGCCTGGGAATGGTAACAAGTCAATAGCTTCTGCTTCTCCCCCAACTTTTCCGAAATATAAAAGGAAATCAGGTGCAGAGACCTGCAAGACCTTTGCTGTAATCCAACCACCATCAAGTGTATCTCTCTTACACACTCCTTTTTTGATCTGGGCACCCACCCCCCACCCACTCACAGAGTCGCAGGTAGGAAGAAGTATGCCTTGAGGCTCTGGTGTGAGAGTGAGATCGATGACTCCTGAGCTAGAAGATATTGATCCCATGACAATCGCTGTCCTGCCTTTCTTTGTGTGAGGAGCTGACTATAGGCTTAGGGATCCTGAACAAGGAGGGGAGTGAGTATTTCTGAATAACAATGGCCCATTGTCTCCTTATTGATTGTTCTGCAGTCTAACTGGGTAAGAACTGGTACACAGTTCATGCTCCCTTCCTGCTCCCTCCCTCCCAAAGCAAACCAAAGCCTTTAAAGAGAGAGGGGGAGATAGAGACCGAGGTTATTTTATTTCATATGAAGATGCTCTCAAAGCTCTTGACCTTTTTATCTCTTTTTGTCCTGGCACTGACCCTGGCTTTGGGTCTCAGACAGTTGTGTTCCAGCGCTTGTCTTTTTGCCAGCCAGCCGATCCAGAAACCCCATCTGACCTGAGTGGGCCCCTCACTTCTCTGGGGCGCTCTACACCTGACTTCTGCAGTAGGCAAGGTATCTGGGGCTCAAAGTGCTCTGAAAGGCACACGAAGTTGCTGTATGTTTAACTTCATTTAAACTCAGAAGAAAAAGTGAATATAATAATGATGACTCTGTAATAATAAATCCAGCCCAGATTATACTTGCTTTATGTCAATGTGGTTGTAAAATTTAATTTTTAATATTTCCCGGAAGGAGAGACTTACAAGGGCAAATATGCCTAAGGCCCTCAGAACTCACAATGTTGCCCTCTGCTCCGCAGAACACTGGTCCTGAAGACACTTGTCCGGCCAGTGAAATCTGGGAAACCCCAGGGCTGCCCCTCCCTTGGGAGAGTCACGTCACACTCCAAAAGATAAAAGGCCCACAGCCCTCTCGCAGTGAAGGAATCTACTGCAGTTTGTTTAAGCCAGCCAGTTTCAGACTGACTTGACCACAGATGACTTGGAGAAACACCAACCTAAACTTTACTTGTTTTATTCCTCTTTTTGAGAAATAAAACTTTTCCTTTTTATCTGAGGCAATTCTCAGAACTTAAGTAGCACAATCTTGTATTTATTTTTTTTAAAAGCCCGCCTGGGAAATTTATAGCTATAAATGCCTACATTTTCAAAGAAGCAAGATCTCAAATCAATAACCTAAACTTTCACCTTAAGAAATTAGGAAAAGAAAAGCAAACAAAACCTAAAGCAAGCGGAAAAAGGGAAATAATAGAAGCAGAAGTGGAAATAATATGAAAGGTAAAAGAGAAAATCAATTGAGCAAATCAATGAAATGAAAAGTTTTGGAAAGATTAGAGAAAGATTTTTGAAATGACCAGCAAAATTGACAGACCTTCAAATAGATGACCAAGAAAGAAAGAGAGAAAATTCAAATAACTAAAACTAGGAATATGAAAGGGTAAGTAATAGTACCCATCTCACAAAAACAAAATGGGTTATAACTAAAATGAATTTTAAGTGGATACTAGAAATAATTATACATCAACAAAGGATAGAGTCTGGAGGAGAAGGACACATTCCTGGAAGACTCATACCATGGAAACAGACTCAAGCAGAAATACCTGAACAGACCTATAGAACACGGAAGGAGATAGAATCACTAATCAATTATTGATTCACAAACTCCGCCAAAACTCAGATGAAGGAACCCATCCCAACTCATTCTGCGAGGCCAGTATTTCCCTACCCCGATACCCAAACCAGACAAAAACATCACAGGTGAACTACAGACCACTATCTCTTGTGAATTTGAACATAGATATCCTCAACAAAATACCAGCAAACTGAATCCAATAATATATCCAAAGACTACACATGGTGACCAAGTGGGATTTAGCCCAAGAATGCAAGGCTGGTTCAACATACAAATATCAATCAGTCCAATCCACTATATTAATGGAATGAATGGTCAAAGCCATGTAGTCATCTCAATAGATGCCCAAAAAAGCATTTGAGGAAAATCCAACGCCCTATTATTATCAAAACACTCAACAAATCAGAAATGGAAGGGAACGTCTATAACTTGATCATCTACCAGAAACTCAGTCAACATCGTACTTCAGGGTGAAAGGCTGAATGTTTTTCCTCCAAGATCAGCAACAAGACAAGGATATTGGTTCTCACCATTTCTACTGAGTATTGCACTAGTTTCTAGCCAGGGCGATTAGGCAGGAGGAAAACATAAAGGCTTCTGGATTGGGAAGATAAATCTATTTCTAAAAATACTCATACACACAGACCTGCACGCCTATTAGAATTAATAAGTGAGTTCAGAGCCATTGCAGGTTGTAAGATCAATATATGAAAATCAATCACATTTCTACCCTACAACCTAGCAACGAACAATCCAGAAATGAAATTAAGAAAACAATTTCTTTTATGATAGTTTCAAAAAGACTAAAATACTTAGGAATACATTTAGAAAAAGATATGGAAGACTTCTACCCTAAACTCTACAAAACATGTTGAAAGAAATGAAAGAAGACAGGATAAACAGAAATGTTCTCCTGTGATCACAGGTTGGGAGACACCATAGTGTTAAGATGATGGGACTCCCCAAACCGAACTACACGTTCAACACCACCATCTCTTCCAAAAATCCCAGCTATAATCAGTCTAAGCAATGGAATACCATTTGGCCATAAAACGGAATGAGCACTGAGACCTGTTGCAATGTGGATCAACCTTGAACATATGATGCTGAGTGAAAGAAACCAGACCCAAAGGCCTAGGTTATACTGTAGGGTTCCATACACATGAAAGGTCCAGAATAAGTAAACCACAGTGGTAGAAAGTAGATGCTTGGTTGCCGGGAGCTGGAATAGGGGAGATAGGAAAGTGACTACTCATGGGAGCAGCATTTCTTCTGGGGTCATGAAAAAGTACTGAAATGAAATATTAGTGAAGGTTGCACAACTCTGTGAATATACTAAAGGCCACTAAATGGTACACTTTTAAAGGGGTGAGTTTGATGGTAAATAACAAAGTGGTTATCGTTTGAAACATCCCCTGGCAGACACCACTAGGAATGTCCCTCATGAGTCTGTTCCTGTGTTGGATGAAATTTGTGTCCATCTCTCCCTCCCCTTCGTGACTTTTCTCTGCTGACATCTTCTTGGACTGAGGAGTCTTGGCAACCATGTATTAACTGAGTGCCTACTTGGTATCACACTCTGTCCTAGACACTAGGGATACAGACATCAACGGGACAGACCTGTCCCCTGCCATCCGACAACTTACCATTTAGTTCATACCCCCTGGAAACTTCAGTCTGAATTTCAGTGTGTTTTTTAGGCCATCTTCTTGTGGAGTGAGAGTGGGAGTGGGGATAGAGAAACGATGAGCTTGTTTTCCTCTAAAGTCCTCAGTTCAGATGTCTGGTAGACCCACCCCCTAGGTGCCTATCAAAATGCCACCTGTTGGGAAAAGATCAGCTTACAATGTTTCTCTCTCCAGTGCTTCCTACATTTTAGTTGGGGACTCTTGAAAGGTGAAGAGAAGACCTCGAATGTCAGGTGAGCCCCCAGTATGCCAGGCCATGATCACACCCTCCCGGCCAGGTGGGTCACAGCCAGAGCAACACTAAATGGCCAGTGTCAACAGAAGGTTCGCTGTGTGTTACTGCAGAGGGTTTTATAAGCCTCATCTCATTCCCTCCCCCCAGTAACCTTATGGTTCCTATTTTATAGACACCTTTCAGAGAGTGTTGTCCAATGACACAGTTAATGAGTTGAAGGGCCAGAATTTTCACATCAGCTCTCCGGGCTCCAAGGCCCGTGAGCATTCTCTTCTCCTGCACTGTCTTCTGGGTTCTGCCTTCAGAATACCCAAAAGACTTAGAGATCCAAAGGAGTGAGTTTCCATGGTGGCCTCAGGGCTCCAGGGGCAGGTAGACAGAGCCCTGCTGGTTCCGATTTCTGTCTCTGGCATCTGCCAGCTCAGTGTCCTTGCCTCCATTCCCTCCTCTGGGAAACCCATCAATAGCAATCCCAGTCTACAGGGGGTCGTTGTTACAGTTCAATGAACCAATGTGTGTGAAGTGCTTGCAGCAGGGTTTGGCTATGCTAGATGATCAATAAATAATAGTTGCAATCCCTCTTCAAACCACACAGACCTAATAGTAATGAGAGGAGATCTATCTGATCGACTCACCAAATGTCTGGCACGATGCAGGACATGTCCCAGCCCCCACATCCAACCCATCTAACTTGCAGGCAGGCAGAGAAGAATTATTCTTCCCGCTTTGCCGAGGAGACATCCAAGGACTACCTAAACTAAGGTGCAGCCCAGATTGGGTGAGCTGGTGCCACTTACCTCCTCTTAGGGCCAGCACCCATTGCATTCCTCGGGACTTGGAATAGCTTCCTTCTCAAGAAAAGTTCTCACCCTCTAAGACCCTGCCTGATCGCAGGGTGCCATCTGAGCCACCCCAGGGGATAGTGAAGAGCTGTCGGCTGGGCCAGAGTGCGGGTGAGACATGAGAGCTACGTAGGATGCAAAGTTTAAGGAGGCGCTGACTCTCAGGGTCACGCAAGGGCAAGTCTGGTACCGGAGATTGAGTGCTTCCTTGAGTCTGTGCCCACCCGCCCCCTTGCCTTGCTTATCTCTCCTTCATCCCAGCCGTGACCCCGCTTTGACTCAGGAAGCCCCAGAATCTTGTCACAGTGAGGACAAAGTATCATGGCTTGTGTTTGTAACTGACAGTATTACAGTGTCTCTCAACTACAACATGGAAAGAGCCCTGGGGGGTGATAGGGAAGTTAAGAGTCAGCCTCGAGTCCGGTATGATTCGGGGGCCAAATTCACCATCGGTTTAAAGCTGGAAGAGAGAGAAGTTTGAAGAAAGCCAGGGGCCTCAAGCTAGAATGCTACAGAATGTTAGAAAAGATAGGGGGATTTATGGAAAGAAGTGGAGCCAGTATAATGAGGATTAATGCCAAGTGTTTGGCTCGTGGAGAAAGAAGCCGGTGAGCAAACATTTCCAATAAGTGAGTCCCAGTTGGAAAACTGAATTCGGGAAGGGAAGTTGGAAGAAGATATCCCAGGGGGTGAAAGGAGCTGATAGGAGGAGCCAGTGACCCAAGGAGACATGAGGGTTACCTGAGCAGTGTTTGCAGGACGAGCAGCAAATGGCAGGCAACAGATCTCCGGAGGGAAGACGCTAGCAACAAGCCATCTTCCTGTCAAAGCTCTGAGTTGGTGTATCACTCTGTACTTGTCCGGGAGCATCTTTTTAAAGATCCAAGAGCTCTTTGCATATATTCATTGAGAATTCTGTCCCCACGTAAAGTGCTGTAAACCGAGCTGCTTCTTTCTCCACAAATGCCAGATGCATGGCTCAGGCGGAGGTCAGTGGAGCACGGCTTTATGCTCTTGCTCTGTTGACTGGAACTCTTTCATCTGTAAGTGACAGAATATGACTTGCGATAGCACAGGGAGAACGGAGACCTTGATTGGAAGGTTACAGGGTGTCCTTTTGATCCCAAGTTAGCGTCGGGAAGGAAAAGTCAGCAGGAGACCCAACTCTGTAAAGAACCCTCATGCCTTCCCTTCATTCCTTTCCCGCTACTCACTGCTCGCTCTGTAAAATGGCTTCTCTGCTTCTCTGTCCACTTGGAGGGCAGTGGCCACCTTGAGTAGCTCCCCAGTTGAAGTCTCGCCCCTGTTTCCAAGAGTAGCCATACCGATGGGAATCTTTCAGTGCCGACTCCAAATTCCCAGAGAGGTGACTGTGGTGAGGAGAGGGAGGCAGCTTAGATCAGAGGCCATCCTGACCCAGTCCATTCTGGCCATGCAGGTAGGTCTGAATGTGGCTTCTCCCTTGTCAGCAAGTGTGAGAGGAGGAAGGGGGGCAAGTCCTGGGCGGACAAGCCAATAGATGTCCATACTTCCTCCTTCTGTGACATGTGACTTCATCCACAACCGTAGGACAATATTGACTTCAGCCACAAACACATGAAACCGCGTGCTCAAAAGTTAACTAGAGTCGAAGACATTATTCTAAGTCAAAGGAGCCAGACACGAAAGGATGAAGAGTGTACGATTCCAGCGAGAGTAGTCACACTCACGAGACAGAAAGTAGAATGGTGGTGGGGGAGGGGAAAGGGGAGAGTTACTGTTGAATATCTACAGAATCTCAGTTTGGGATGATGAGAAAGTTCTGGAAAGGGATGGTGGCCATCAGTGGACAACAACATGAATGTACTTAATGCCACTGAGCTGTACACATAAGAATGGTTACAGTGGTAAATTTTATGTCATATGTATATATATTACCAAAAAATAAGATAAAATAAAATAAAAGTTTAACCAGAGAACGAATGAAGGGAAGACCACAAAGATATATAGCTTGCCCTTCTGCCCCTCATGGTCCCCGTTGCTCGGGATGCCCTTTTTTTTCCTTCTTTACTTGGGGAACTCTTAGTCATCTTCAAGACCCAGATGTTATAACCCTCCTCTCTTAAGCTTGGCTCCACTCCCCCATGCAGACTTAATCACATCCTTTCTATGTTTCTATGGTAGCATTTGTGGCATATAATGCTATTACTGTAAATCAGGTAGCACCATTGTTATTTTTATCTGTTTGTCTCTCCCAGGGCAGGCCAATGAGAACAGTGTAGCGTGGCAGGTCACGCTGCAGCCCCTGGACCCCAAGCTCCCAACTCTGCCACTCACTCATTGTGTGACCTTGGGCAAATTACGTTGTTGCCTTTGTCTCTTCAATCTAGAAATGGGGACCGTTGTCGTATTTACCTATAAGGTTGTCATGAGGATTAAATGGGAAAACCCACAAAAACCATTGTACATGTCACCGAGGTGTCATCGGTACTCGATACATGTTAGCTTTCCCTGTTCTCACTCACTGTCAAACACGGCATCAGAGACACAGTGGGAACTCAGTGTTTGTTGCGTAGATAAACTAAATAAGGAACAAATAAAACCGTGGGCATGTGCACATAAACTATGGTCATGTGTGGTCATGACAAAACAAATGGAAACAAGATTAAGTAAGAAAAGGTACACGGGCTGCCTGTTAAACTTGACAGTGGCCTCAGTAAAGGAGGCTGTGAATATATTTTTTCTGGAGGTGGTTCAGGAAACAGTAGACAGAGCCTTAGTGAGGACATGGGGGAAAGTTGACTAGCTGTCCTGCTGCGGTTCATCTGCATGAAATGATGTGCTCAGAAGGTCCCTTTCTGAACACAGATTTCTGTTCCGCTTAGCTGCTGCATCCTTTGGCTGCGAAGAACAGATTGGCACTTAAATATCTACATTACGTTGAGATTTCCGCAGGGAAGGAGATCAAAAGAGCCCCCGTTTATTTGCAGAATGAGGCTTTAATTGTGGACGGGGTCTGTGATCCTCAATGCTGGATCACTGGCTTTGTAGACCACACTGCTGCTGAAGGTCCCTCCCTTGAACCCCTTTATTTTCATCTGGAGCCACTCTGACTTTGGAGCCCATAATGATGCTGAACAAAATGCTCATTTCAGTAGAATGGGGGCTTTGTTCCCTATCACTAACGTCCATCTTGGCAAAATGACTTACAACAGCTGCTCTGAGAAGTAAAATCCGATAGAGGCAGAGTCTGCATAGATATAAACATAAACATTAGTTTCCATGGAAACAAAAGTTGCGGAGCGATGACTAGAAGCTCTGAGAGCCTGTATTCCAGGAACCAAATGCTATATATATAGTGAACACGTCCACCGGGGATCGTACCAATAAAGCCGAATTCTTTTTGGGAGTAGAACAGAACACGTAGAGGACTTTGGCTAAAATGGACACCAGCTAGCAGAATCAGTATGGGGGAGGGCCGGTCTTTTCTGTCCCAGACTGAAACCACATTTCTTGTCTTAATTGAAAGCCTTGGAGCAATGAATAGCACATGGATGGAATTCAGTCAACAATTATACCCATGGGTACTTCACTCTGATGTCCAATAAAAGCTCTGAAGGCCTGATAAAGTTTCGAAGTCCCACACGCCCAACAAAATGTTCCCAAGCTCCTTACCAATGGACCCAATTCCTGTGGCCCCAGTACCATGCTTTCCACCATGCTGCCTGCCTCCGTATCTTCTCTGCTGTCATTCTTGGAGACCTGCAGGAACTTGGTTCAAACAACACTGGAAAGTCCCAGGAGAGCCCAAGGGTGTTTATGCAAAGCCATCAGGAAGCACCAGGGGAAACAAAGTCATGGGTTTCGTGTTGGACTGGTGGAATTTCAGATGTTCCTAAAACAACCAATGAGAGCCCGTCCATCCATTCCAGATACTATTTCTGAATAACAAATTTTCCCCAAACTGAGTGGCTTAAAAGGATCTTCTAATTAGGTTCACAGGTTCCGTGGATCAGAAGTCAAAGCAAGGCACGATGGAAACAGCTTGTCTCTGCTTGCTGCTGTCTGGGGCCGTGGGTGAGACGATGTGACATCTGCGGGTGACGCAGGCGGGTGATTCAGTGACTGGGGGCTGGAGACATCCTGGGGTGCCACGTGTCTGATGGCGAATGCTGGCTGTCAACAACTGAAACACCTACCCATGATCTCTCCAAGTGGCCCTGTCACAGCATGATGACCTCAGGGTAGTTAAATTGACGTGACCCTCAGGACTTCAAAAAATAGGTGCGAGTAAGGCCCCGCGTGATGAAGAATCACCACAGTCACTTCCACTCTATCCTGTTGGTTTCGAGTAAGTTACCAAACTCACCCAATCCCGGATTCGGGGAGAGGGTAAGGATTTCTGGGCACATCTAAAAATTGCCTCGCCGAAGTTCATAAGATAATGATAAATGACGGACGTACTTTAAGACTGTGATCAAACAATTTCAGACTCTGGAAGAGAGCTCCCTCCTAGATGGATAGTAGTTTTGGACCACAGCCTGAGAGTACATTACTTCCAGTATGCAGGGGGCATTCACGGTACCCTAGAGAATCACCGGCCTAGCGGACGTTCTCTCCACTAGCCGACCAGTCCCTATGATGTCAGCGCTTACCATAAGAAGAGGGTGTAAGGGACCCAAGTGTCCAGGTGTGCATCATCTGGCATATATGGGGAGCACTTAAAGCCCAGCGTTAGAGTAATTACATTTGCTCTTTGGACCTCTGCTGGTCCCCCTTCCTAGTCTGAGAAAATCTCGGCCGCAACAGTTACCATGGCAACAGCAACATCTGTAGCAGATCCAGCCTGGAGGATATTTAAGGAGCAAACAAGAGTGGGTACCAACCTGGGCGCATGCAGGAAACTAGAAAGGGTCTTTCCGGGATCAACGCCTGCCTGTTCTGTCCTCTAAGAAAGCCAACAACAGAGTGGTACCAACCGCTGATGGCTTATTGGGGCCTGTGGAAATCTGGTGCAAGGATTACAGAGAATAGGTTAACAGGACAGTGAGAAAGGAGAGATATAGAGTGCCAGCAGGAGATTCTATGATACGTAGAGGGCTTTAACAGCCTCTGAAGCACAACGTGCCACCCAAGGTATTCGAGAGAGACCTTCACGATGGATAAATTCAGCAAATACTTATTAAAGGCCAGTGTGCACCAGGCCCTGGACCGGAGGCTTACACATATCAGTGCATTTAATTTTTTACTCTAGTCCTACAGGTAACGAAGGTCTGGCTGCTCCCTGTAATGTAGATAAGGAGATCGAGGCTCAAAGAAGAAGTGACCTAGCCAAAGACAAAGCTGGGATTCAAAGGCAGATCTTTCTATCTCCCAAGCTCTTTGCACCAACCAATGTGGCATGTTTATGGTGGATGTCAGACATGACCCAGCTCACCAAAAGGATGGAGCTGCCGTGGGCTTTATACATCCTAGGCTTCATTAGAAAAGGCTCCATCCTGAGCTGACATTCAAGAGAAAGGCAAGGAGCCTTACCTAGGCCTGAGAAAGACTGGATTTTATTCTAAGAGTAAAATTTCATTCATTCAATTTTCAGTTATTCCCTGAGCTTCGACCAGGCACCAGGCCTGTGCCAGACTCCGGAAATGAGACTGACAAAGTCAGGCTTGCCCTTTGGCTAGAAGAGGATGGGCAAGAGCAATCACGCAGATGAAAAATAGACAGTCACCTTATGAAGAGGATGAAACAAGATGCTAGATAAAAAGCTCTATGGGATGGGGAAAGGGTCCTTTTTGATAGAGTGATCAAGAAAGGCTTTTTTAAAAATAAAAATAAAAAAGAAAGAAAGGCTTTTTTTTTTTTTTTTTTTAATTTGTGGAGGGGATATTTGAGCTGAGAATGAAAAGAAGCAAGCCATGCAGAGAGCTGAAGGAAGGACACTGCAGGCAGAGGGAATCATTAGCACCAAGGCCAGAAGTTGGAAAAGTCTTGAAATGTTGGAGGTCACAGTTGCTGGGCCGAGTGAGAGTGAAGAGGGGTGAGATGGAGCTGGAAAAGGAGCAAGTCTTGTAAACAGAGTTTCCAAATGAAATACCCAATTACACTCGGTATCAGATAAACAAGCCCTTCTTGGGTCTAAGTATGTTTCAAGTATTGGGTGTGGTTGTTGTCCGGGAGCGTTGTTTCTGGCGCGTTGTTTCTGAATTTCTCTGAAATTCACAAGCAACTAGGCATTCTTGTTTCTGTTTGCGAAATCGAGCCACCTACCTAGTGGGCGCTCAATTCTAAGCACAGCGGGAGGTCATCGAAGTGCTTGAAGCAGGGAGTGGCATGAACCGATCAACACTTTTGAAAACTCACGCTTTTTTTATGCCAGTACCACACTGTCTTGGTGATCACAGCTTTGTAATAAAGCTTGAAATCGGGTAACCTCATGCCGCCAGTTTTATTTTTGTTTTTCAACATTTCCTTAGCAATTCAGGGTCTCTTCTGATTCCATACAAATTTTAGGATTATTTGCTCCAGCTCTTTGAAAAATACTGGTGGAATTTTGATCGGAATGGCATTAAAAAGTATAGATTGCCCTAGGCAGTATAGACATTTTAACAATGTTTGTTCTTCCGATCCAAGAGCATGGAATGGTCTTCCATCTTTTTGTGTCTTCTTCAATTTCTTTCACGTGTGTTCTGTAGTTCCTCAAGTACAGATCCTTTACCTCTTTGGTTAGGTTTATTCCCAGGTATCTTATGGTTCTTGGTGCTATAGTAAATGGAATCGATTCTCTAATTTCCCTTTCTGTATTTTCATTGTTAGTATATAAGAAAGCCACTGATTTCTGTACATTGACTTTGTATCCTGCCACGTTACTGAATTGCTGTATGAGTTCTAGTAGTTTGGGGGTGGAGTCTTTGGGGTTTTCCATATAAAGAATCATGTCATCTGCAAAGAGAGAGAGTTTGACTTCTTCATTGCCAATTTGGATACCTTTTATTTCTCTTTGTTGTCTGATTGCCGTGGCTAGGACTTCTAATACTATGTTGAACAAGAGTGGTGAGAGGTCCATATACACTCCATCAGAAAGGATGAATACCCAACTTTTGTAGCAACATGGACGGGACTGGAAGAGATTATGCTGAGTGGAATAAGTCAAGCAGAGAGAGTCAAGTATCATATGGTCTCACTTATTTGTGGAGCATAACAAATAACATGGAGGACATGGGGAGATGGAGAGGAGAATGGAGTTGAGGGAAATTAGGAGGGGAGGTGAACCATGAGAGACTATGGACTCTGAAAAACAACCTGAGGGTCTTGAAGGTGTGGGGGGTGGGAGGTTGGGGGAACAAGGTGGTGGGTAATAGGGAGGTCATGTGTTGCATGGAGCACTGGGTGTGATGCAAAAACAATGATTACTTTTACACTGAGAAGAAAAAAAAAAAAACTCACGCTCCTGCTGTGTCGAATATGAATTGCGGGGGAATGGGAGAAGCAGCAAGAGTTTCTGTAGACATTTGGGTAAAAGGTGGGTGGTGCCCTGCCTCAGGAGTAGCTGCCCGCTTGGAGAGCAGTGAACTGATTCGGGACATGCATCGGAGGTGATGGATGGGGAGGTTTGGAGGGAGGCAAACTGTAGATCAAGGATGAACATTAGCTACTAGGGCAGACCGTCCTCTGCTTTCTGTGCCCAAGGAAGCTTCTTAGATGTACAAGGTGACATTACTAGCCCAAGAGGCTTCTTTGGTGGGGAGGACACAGGGTGGTTTCGGTGCCCTTTGGTGATCTCCCTTCCTTCTCTAGCACTGGCCAACACGCTGCGAGTTGACGTTAACATGTTTAATCACATCTCATGTAGCTTAGAGTTCTTTGGGGGAATCCCGGTTTCTACAGGATATGTGGTGTTCATTCCCATTTGCGCTGGTAAAAGCCAGAAAGAGCAGACATCTGGGGCTCTGGATAACTCCCTTTGTCAAGCCAGTCTAGAAAGATGAGGTTACTTTAAAACCTGAGCTACCGTGACCTTTACCCAGGAGAGACACAACAGTTCATTAAGTTCTTGTGGACTTAACTCAGAGAGCCCCATCCTGGAGCCAAGAAGAACTTATTAGCTGAGCACAGCCTTCCATTGCCAGGGAGTTCAGGGAGCAGAAACTAGTAAAAGAGAGTTTGGGGAAAGAATTTAGGGAACAAATTCTAAATATGGCAGAACCAAACAAAGAAGCCCTGTGTTCCTCTGGTCTCTGTGCCACTTGCAAGACACTATCCCTACTGTATGCCTTCACAAAGGCGGAAGAAATAATCACAACACATTTATCATTCACCGGGCAGAATTATTTTGGCAAGAAATCTATGCTCCAGAATACATTACATGAACTGACAGCCTATTCTGAAAAATGCAGATTTTCAAAGCCGGTAGATACTTACACAGCCATGCTGGGCTGAGGGACTGAGTGATTATGTCATTATATGTGTATCAAACATTTTGGGTAAATATTAAATGACCCACAAAGTCAGGTCTTGTTAACGCAGGGAGTGGAAACCAGCAGCTTTGACAATCACGTATTCAAAGCCAGACTGGGGGGGGGGGGGGGCGGATTTCACTCAGGGCTCCTGAAGAAGAATTCCTAATGTTCTGGGTGGAAGGCTACATTCAGCATAAGTAAACGCATTAGTTTAAACATTAGAATTCTGAAGACTGAAACAAAGCTGCTTATCCTCTCTGCATAACTCAGGCAGCTGAGGGAGAGCACAGAATTTTTCTGGGGGTGGCCAGGGAGGGAGGTCAAGATGAAGTTCTGGAGCGAATGCGGAGGGCACGCTGCTGTTTTTCCCTCTGAGTGCAAACGCAGGTTGACATCAACTTTCGTCTCGGATGCTACCGGGCTCCCGGGGTCGCCTCCCCAGGAATTCACACAGAGGTGGCGCTTCGCTGAGATGACCTGCTGTGTGTTTGGGGGGCACAAGGGAGCAGTTAAGCTAAGACATCTCTTCTGGCCGCCTGTTGGCTTGGAGGGACAATGTGAGTTTGTGTCTAATGGATGGTTTAAGGCAGAGTCTCTCAGCCCCCACATTATTGACATTTGGGGCCTGATAATTCTTTGTCGGCAGGGCACTGCCTCTGGTCTCCACTGTCAGGATGCTGGTAGCATTCTCCACCCCGTGTGACAACTCGAACATGCCTTCAGACATTGCCACATGTCTCCCGCGTGGATCGAGAACTCCATCCGAGAACCACTGAATTAGCCCTCGTAGGATGATTCAGGACATCCGACTCTCGGCGAGCCATGAATCATTGACTCAAGAAAGGCGTACTGAGCGCCAGTCAGCCCGAACCCCCTAATTTCACAGGCAACAAAACAGCCCCAGAGAAGTGCAGGGTCATAGCCAAGGTCACTTAGGACCTCTTCGCTGCCCAGATTCTACCTCGCTGGGTTTATGAGAGAAATTAAAATGGAGATAAAGTCAGACAGCAGATCACCTTCCTCCTGTTCAGGGCAGGACTTGCAAAGAGGGACGAGTTTGTTTGCAGCTGACCACTGAGCCTACAGGCTTCTGAGGGCGCCTTCCGCAGGTGACCTGGCAGGCTTCTCTCCCGCTGGGAGAAGCATTGGAACTCTCCTTCTTGAGACTGGAACGCAGGCAGGTTTGGAACGCGGTCCCCACCCTCGGCTGTCTTCCTCCTCAGCCCCGCGAACAAACATCTCCAAAATATCACAGGTGATCGAGTTTCCTTGGAAAAGATTTCCTTATAGTTTGATTCCCGCATCTCGTTATGCACGGTGATGAGAAGGCCAGCCCGCTCGGGGACGTCTCCAGGCACCACTCCTTTGCCCCTTTCCCTTGGAAACAAGTCCATTTTCTTCTGCCTTTAGGAAAAGGCGTATCAGCGTGTCCTGTCTTTTCCTTCGGGCCCTGTATATCTCACTGTCTTACGCCTCTGTGTTAGCATCCCCCCTCCTGTCTTTGTCGGGGAGGTTTCTCTGACTCCCGCAGTCAAAAGAGGCACTGGGGAGACATTTCTCCAGTTGCCCATAAATCCCCATTCTTTTGTTGATATGCTCTATTTAAACCTGGGCCCAGACTCACTGGGTGGCGGGGAATAGAAACCACTTTCATAATCCCCAATCATAAGACTCCGCAAGCTTGTGTTGTACGCTCAGGCATTTTCAACTAATGAGTCAGCACGCTAAAGAATGGGCAAACTCCAGGTCTGCTTTTTCCCTCTTTCTAACGTGTCGCAGAGGGCAGAAAGAGAATCCGATTTATGAAATAAGGGATCGCAAACCTATTTATTGAGCCCTGGTTAACAAAAGAGAAAACTTGATTATCATTGCTGGATATTTTATATAAACTATATGTTGAAAACATATAATAGTAAGCATTTTAAAATAGCGACCTTATTTCAACTTTACATTCTAAAATGATGCTGTTATACAGGGTAATTACATAATAAATTTGTTAGGGGAATATAAAGCAATAAAAATGGTGGTAATGGTTTGTCATTTAATAGCTGAATTGTAAATGAGTTTTTCAAGCATTAATGTAGCAGGTTGCTACAATTAGGAGCCCATTCTTAGGGGTGTCTTTAATTTCTGAGGAAAAAAAACAGTTTCTGAGGTTCAGTATCATTAATTTCCTCATTCAAAGATACTACAGATTTAACCACTTGAAGTCAGAGGACAGCGGGGTTTTTGAGTAGTAAAAATTATTGGAGCCCTCCCCCCGCCATTTGCAAAAGGATCGCAAGGATATGTGGCTATATTAATAATTCCAGCAAGGCAGTCGGGATAACATAGTGGGAAAAGTTTGGGGTCAGCCCCTTCCTGGTTGTATGGTCTTGACTAGTGACTTCATTTTCCTATGCCTCCTTCTTGAATCTCAGTCATAAAATAAAGTGAATAAATCAACAATCCGGAAAGGGTTGGTACGGGATTAGGGTTATTGTTTCATGTTGATGGATTTTATCAGAGGATATATGCAAAAGACTTAGCCTGGCCTGTGGCTCACAATGTGGGCGAAAGATACGATAATTACTGCTTTTGCTTTTGTCCTCATTTGTGTGGTATCCATACCCCTCCTTCTTGTCCTGTCTTCAATACTCTACCACAGTTCCAAACCCTGGTCCTCATGTGTCCATTCTTCTAGAGTGAACAAAAATTAGAAAGACAGGTTTGTTGGTTTGTTTTTCCTTTTCAGATTTTTTATTTAAATTCAAAATTGTTAACATACAGGGCAATACTGGTTTCAGGCGTAGAATTCAGCGGTTCATCATTTATGTATAACACCCAGAGCTCATCGTACCAAGTGCCATCCTGAATGTCCACCATCCCTTTAGGCTATCCCCCACCCACCTCCCTCCATCAACCCTCCGTGTGTTCTCTATCGTTGAGAATCTCCTATGGTTTGTGTAGAAAGACAGATTTTTTTTTTTTCTCCAAATCCATCTGACTCCAGACCATAATTTCCTCTCTTGCCAACGAAATCCGGAAGAAAAACTAACATTTAATGAACAGATCTGAGCTGTGAACATTCTCCTGCATGAGCTGGCTTAATCTTTAAAATACCCTAAGAGACCGAGATTATCTCACTTTCAGAGAGGCCCAGTCAATTTCCATGGCGGGTCCAAGGATCCTCAGCTATCAGGTGGCAGAACTGGGATTCCAAACCAGTTGTTTCTACTGGACCGTAGTGCAGAGTATGGTCGGTGAGAATATTCCCTGAATGTCTGACCTACGCAAGGCACTGTGAATGCGGTAGAGAGGTGGGGCAGAGCGTGGCCATGTGGGAATTGGACATGGAGCTGGCTCTCATTCCCACCGCACATTGAAAGAAGACATGCTCATCAATAAAGCACTTGGGAAGTTCAGAAGAGTGAGAATCCTCGATACAGGATCTGGCTCCTGCCTCACCCTGTCCTTCTGTTCTCCCACCCCCCTCACTCACTGTGCTGCAGTCCACCGACCCTCTTTCTGGCCCTCCGCCAGAAAGCCACACCAAGTCTATTCCTGCCACAGGGACTTTGCCTGGAACCCTCATCCCCATGGGATCTTCACGGTTCTTTGTTCTTTGGTCTCAGCCATTACCTTCTCTTGACATCTCACTTTGATCCAAAGGGATCTGTCTCCCACCTCCTATCTTCTGTTACACATGTTCTGCTTTATTTTCCTCCAGGCAGTTGTCACATATATATATAAAGTGTCTCTGTTCATGAATTGGGTCACTTATTTGTTTTATATCTCCCAACTAGAGCATAAGCTCCATAAACAGGAATCTTATCTGCTTTAGTCTGTCTGTCTTCCCCTGGTATCTCCAGAGCACAGTGTAGACTCTCAATGCACATTTGCTGAATAAAGGACTAATGAGAAAGGAATTGATGTTAAAGCAATTTTGCTGTATCAGGGTGTTTTGTCTTCCATGTTTGTGACTCTGACTCTGTTCACCAACTATAAGCTCCTTGAGGGCAGGCACCATCTGAGCTTTCATATTTCCAAGGTGGGGTGGGGGGGTCAACCCAAGGAATCAATTCTTACCTCTCAATTCCTTTCCTTCCCCCACCCTATTTTTCTGTTTTTCTAACTATTTTCCTTACTGGCACCAGGATTCCTCTTTGGTTCTATCTCCTTGAATTTCCACACATGGATTTTCTGGATGAGAAAAAGAAGTCAGCAAAATAGCTCCTTGAATTATCTGCCTTCTCTTAGACGTAAGGAATCGAGCTGCAGTGGTCCTCTGGCGTCTCACCTGCCAAACATCCGTTCTCTACCCTAGATCCAGCTATACCTGAAGCTGAGTCTACCTCCGGAGTTTTCATTTAGTGAAGCAATAAAAATCCCTTTCAGTTACTTGTTCAGTTTGAGTCATTCGCAACGGAATGGCTAGTGCAGGAACCAAAAGTGCTAAGTCTGGAGTCCATGCCTCAGCACCGTCCACAGCTCCCAGTTTGAGCTTTTAGCTCTTCCTTCTGCGTAAACAGCATGTTGGGCTCCAACCATGAGCAAAACCTTAAAGCAAAAGCTGGAAATATTTGGGTAGAAAAGAGCATTTGTTTATCTTCCAACTCATACCCGGTGGATGTGCAGTTCTAATCTCTTTTTAAAGGGCAGTTCTTTGGAACTGGATGCTGCTTAAATACCAGGCCCAGACAGCTGCCAAGGGGAACATCATCCAGTTATTATTTCTCAACAGCAGCGAAGTGCATGGATGGCTTCACGTTTTTTTTTTATGGCCATAAAACAACACAGACGAATGTAGATTGCTTTAGCTGTACGTGTGTGTTCAGCCCTTGGAAACCAGGTGAGGGTAAAAGAGGCAAAAGGAAACGAAACTCACTTCGCCAAACACCTACTGTGTGTTCCGGAACTAGTGACAGGTGTTTTACATCCTATACCTCACTGAGTTTGGGACCAGAGTCCTGGATTCCTGTGCAGGATCTGCCCCTGACTGGCTGTAGGAACCTTGAACAAGCCACTTACCTGCTTCAGCCTTAAGCTCCTTCATCTGTCAAATGGGCTCCTAAACATCTATCATCATCCAAGAGCCATGCTCTGTTTAGATGGAGTCTATTTGAAGACATTTTAATTTTTATTTCTATTTTTTAATATTTTATTTGAGACGAAATTATTCTTTTTAAAATTGTTTTATTATTATTGGTTAGCCAACATTAGTACGTCATTAGTTTTTCATGTAGTCAGTGATTCATTAGTTGCACATAACACCCAGTGCTCATAGCAACACGCATGCTCTGTTTAGCTGAAATCTGTCTGAAGGCATTTTTAAAGGAAAATAGGAAAACATTAGCAAGGTAAGCTTATTCGTGCCCCAGGTCATGAGTTTGGCAAGCAAGAGATGATCTCCTCTCAACTCCTGGTCTTCCATGTTTGTTTGGGCTGATCAATACAGTCTTGCCATTGTTGTTGTGTGATATTCCTGGGAAGAGCTCCAACCCTGAAGTCACGTAGACAAGGTCTTGAGTCCTGGCTCCAGCATACACATGTCGTCTGTCCTTGGGTGAGCCTCCATTTCCTGAGTAAAATGGAGAAGACATAGGGTCATTAAGAAGTCAACAGAGATCATCTATTTTGAGAGCTGTCCACGGTACCAAATCAATAGCAAGTGTTCCATCAATGCTAATAATGAAAAATTTTAAAAGCCCCAGCCAGCACTTTCATTGAGCTATGCTATAACTAAAATTGCTGGAAGCAGGGATGGGAGGAAACCATCCTCTGTGTAGAGACCCTCTTCTATGGTCCTCTTGCTCTAGGAACTCTGTACAACCTTAACAAGGATCTCATCCGCTCTGGGCAGCATCTTCTTAGCTGTAACATGGAGGGGAGGAGATAAGGCAGATAGAGATTAGAAATCAGGGGAGGGGGGTGTCTCTGAGTCCCATGCAGCTCTGACTTGCTCCTGTTCTAAATAATTGAGAATTTTAAATGTTTCTAAATAATTAAAATAAGAAGTTTCTCTCGTCAAGAAAACAGCCCCTGACTGCACAGGACCTACATGAAATGCATGAAGAGAGAGAGGAGGGCCTATGCAGGGGACTGGGGATGGTTTTGAAGTTTGGGAAGAGAGGAGGCCTCCTCTGCTTTGCTTTAAATGGTCTTTAAGGCCAGTTCTTCAGGAAGACATGAGGGAAGGATGGCATGCTGCCGAAGGAAAGAGGCAAGAAAAATGAAGCCAAACAGGTGTTGAGAAAACCGGCTAAGGGGGCTGGTCGGGCCCCTGGTAAGAGCCCCTGGTGCAGCCCAATTGTCAGCTGCGGCCCTTCCCTCTCCTGGGCGCTCCTGCCCCTGCAGCATTCCTTGCCCCTGCGGAAGACTGACCTGGGCCAAATCGGAGTCCATATTTGACCCTGAATTTCAAAAGGTGAGGCCAGGGCACAGGTCAGAAGATACAGAAGCCAAGTGGGGAACATCCTCCCATCTGGAGGGAAGAAAGAGAAAATATGGGTCCCTATGGGCCCGAATCCGGGGCCCTAACATTGGCATGACTCCAGGAGGCTCAGAGAGTTTAGGGCATACCAGCCCACATATGGACAGAAAGAGATAAGAAGAGCCAGGGGGGACCCAGCATCAGGAGAAATGTCTGGGGTGGGGGCAGGGAGGGAGGGTTGGGCCTGGGACAGCACCCCCAGGGCCATAGGGAGGCGTGGAAGCCATGGTGCTTCCCATGAGCCCAGGTATCTGACACAGGGATATCCCACACCATGCCCCAGGTGGTGATGGCAGAGCAGCCCACAGCTGGTGCAAGGGAGGACACAGCAATGGGTACATCCTGATGCCACAATGGCACGTTGATGACACAGGGTCTGGTGGCATCCAGGCCTGGCCTCTGTTCATTCCACAGACATTTATTGCACAACCTCATGACCGACTGGGTACAGCCAGGCTGGAAACACTGGAACAGAGATGACCTTGACTTCCCACCAGCGGCCATAGCCTGATGGAGACAGGCACTCCAAGACTGATAGGAACAGAATTGAGGCAGAAGTAGCGAGCAGGAGTGGGAGGAAGACAGTGTGAACGAGAGAGGAGCGGGCCCCAAATTGGCAAGAGCCCCGGGGACAGTCGCATGTGGAATGCCAGGCACCCGGGAGGGGGCAGGGATCAGGGGTGCAGATGGAAACGCACACTGGTCCAGGGCTCATGGCCATTAAAAGCAGCAGCTTATAGGACCACCATGAATGCTCCCAAAGCCAGGGTTCTGCTTCCCAGTCAAGAACATAGCCAAGGTGGCGGGAGGAGGCACAGAAGAGTCTGGAGGGGAAGCGAGCTTGGCTGAGGTTTGCCTCCCTCTGGAGGCAGTCACCTCCCAGAATTCCCCAAGGCAAAGATTGCAATCGAACTGAGCCCCTCCAGAGCTCCCTCCAGATCTCGATTCTGTGGCACTAAATTAAAGGTGGTGGTTTTGTCTTAACATCTGTTTAACCTGTTTCCAGTCGAGATGAACAGTATGCTGAAAGGAAATGAGCAGAACCAAACCAGAGGGGGAGAGAGTTCCCAGTGCCCGAAGCCAACCATTCATGCATCCAGCTCTGTTCCCTTTGACATCAAAGGTCCGTGTGAGAGGCTGGAGCTGAGACACGATGCCCTGGCCACTCGGTGGGGGGAGAGAGGAGGGAAGGGAAAAAGCACCAGCCTCCCGTGGACTCCCCACACCTGGGAACAGCTAACAGCAAAGCCCAGACGAGCTCATGTGGGTCCAGCCACAAGGTCATGCAGACCCATCAATGCCAAGGGAAGGAAACAGGTGTTTTCTAGAAGCATCATTAGGAGAAATGGAAAGAGACCAGACCCATAGGTCAGGGTTCTGGGGATGCCCCCAGGAGGCAGTTCAGCCCAGACTCTGCTGTTTCCAGGGGCACCCATGAATGCGTGAGCCAATTCTCTTTTTACTCCATGTGCCCAATGTGATATTTAAACAGAAATGTCGCCCCCCGTGGCATTTACGTCCCCAGACCCTTCAGAATCATGTCTGTTGTCAGATTGGTTCATTTGTGATCTCTTTCCAGAGCCAAAGTGAAAAATATGAAACAGAAAAAGGGCAAATGTGGACATCAGGAACTCAGGATTAAATCAGACTGGGTCTTTTAGTGAAATGTGAGCACTGTAATGGTGAGAAATTAAAATAGCTCTTTCCATTTAAATTCTTAAAAAAAAAAAAGGCTCTTTCCTCTTCAAAGCACTTGCACTGTCTTTCCTTCAGCCTCTTGCTTGAGATGGTGCCCCATTGTGGCATGTCAGGTCAGCACCACGGAACTCCAGAGAGACCCCAGCCAAGCACCTGGCTTTGAACTGAGACCTGAGGACCGTCTGCCCTCAGTCAGAGGCCGGCTGGAGACGTGGACTTGGCTTCATCCCGGTTTTGAATCGTTGCTTTTCTTTCAAGTTAGGAAAAGAGAGGACACATGGCAACAGAGTGTTTGCCTCAAATCACCCTTTAGTTGGGGGTCAAGTGACTACATCACAGTTTGGGTTATATCAGAATTGAATTCTGGGGCAAATGTGCACTAAGAACTGAGTTTTTTAAGTGGATAAAAATGTGCCATAAAAAGAAATTCATATTTGTAGACATCAGCACATTCCGGTGAGTGTTGCAGCCAAATTTGAAAGAATGTGCACTTTTGAGATTCCGCATGTAGATGCAAATTTGTGTTAAGGATTGTACATTGAGCTGTTATTCGAAATCTTTCACACAGGCCTTCTCCACCAAGAGTTTCAATGACGGGAAAAGAAAAAAAAAAGAGAGACAAACTCACACCCTGCTTGCACGGAAATCCCCATCCCCTTGCCAGCGAGTTTTTCTTGCTGCACATCAACTTCCTTTATTAAGCAGGATACAATTTTCTAGGATACAATCACATCTTCCACCATCTCTGCTTTGTTCTCCCCGGGGAGATGGCTGTAACCGGCCTACCTTAAAGAAAAAAAAATGTTTTGCATCCCATCTTCAGAGGAGCAAGCCGTCTGAGATCTATTTACCTTCAAAGTGCCTGCTATTCATAAAGATTTGCTCTTTGCAGTGGAAGGACGTGTGGGTTGGAAGATCGGAGCGGACGCAGTGTCTTGTTGCTGCTACCTTAACTCTCTTAACTTGACCATGATCCTAGCAATTAAAGGTATCAAGGAGCAGGCTTTTCAAAAGGCTTGCCGGCAAGTCTAAACCTTTGACAGTTTGGTGTCAGTACAGTTTGGTGTCTTGGACGAGGCAGTAATTCTTGGTGGTGTTTTAAAACCTGGTTTTAGGGGTGCCTGGGTGGCTCAGTGGGTTAAAGCCTCTGCCTTCAGCCCAGGTCATGATCTCAGGGTCCTGGGATCGAGCCCCGCATCGGGCTCTCTGCTCGGCGGAGAGCCTGCTTCCCCCTCTCTCTCTGTCTGCCTCTCTGCCCACTTGTGTTCTCTGTCTGTCAAATAAATAAATAAAATCTTAAAAAAAAATAAAACCTGGTTTTAATAAATGGCCAAAATGAGAAGAAATGAAAATGCACGTTGCAGTAGACTGCCCATCCTTTGGCAGAAGGCATAGAAGACAGACGGTACCTATAGCGAAACACTGTATCATACCTATAGCGAAACACTGTATCATCCACCCGCAATTACCTAGACACTAAGTATGCATTGGACAACTCATATAGATCTTTGTTTCTCAGATGTAGAAGGAATGAATGAATCACAGACTGTAGACTCAGGTGTGGAATGGGCATCAAATTCCTTTACTTTCTTCGGAACAGCTTGGTTTCCATGATGACTATTTTATGCCATGATGTAGGCAAGAAATTCAACCTTAGTGATTCTCCGAGCTCCCCCATCCCCGTCTCAGAGGGTCTCTTCCTAGCAGCCAGGTGTTGGGAGGACACCCCCATCCCCCATCCTTCCCCCAACTCCTCAGCATGTACTAGCTGTGAGCCACCAGACTATACAGGTTGCCATGGAGACACACACTATCCCAGTCTACTGGTCCCTTCATGTCTGGGGCTGCTGCCTCCACTCCACACGTGGAGGCTGAGAGATCATGGCGAGGCTGGGAAGCACCTCATTTGCCCCTTGGCCGGCCCACCACTCCTCTGGGACTGGACCCTGCTGGGAAGCAGCATGCTAGTTCCCCAGAATGTCAGGATGCTCTTCTGCTCTTGGTCCAAGGAAATAGATTGTTATTCAAAGACTAGCCCTCCCTCTGTCTTCATGCTTCTCTTGGAGGTATGCCCTCTCTCCCCCCGAACTGTCCACCTCTGTGATTTTAAGCTTTGGTAAACCAAAGGCAAAAAGAAGAATGTCCAGCAGGCAACTCCCAACCCCTCACCTTGCCCGGAGCCTCACAGCCCAGAGCTTGTGACCTATTTCAGAAATAGAAAGAAGAAAATAGAGAAGCAGTAGCCAAATACATATACAGATTCCCCCCACCCGCCCCCGACAATAGAGCGTCCCTGTGAAAACTTCCGTAAGTCAAAATGGCAGAAAGCAACGAAGCAATTGCCAATAATTTACATGGAAAAATTTCGGAGTGTTCCCAGGCTCAAAAAATCACCTCTCTTAGATTTTTCCGGTGCCTTAGGACCCATCTTGCTAATGGATGCGTAGAATAAATGGAGATGAAACACAGATGCTCACAGACACATCTCAAAGCTATGCCGGCTTGATGCTGATGTGCTGAGCGTAGGTCCCAGGGAAGGAGCCCGGTGGGGCTGCTCTCGCCGCATCTCGGGGTGTGCACTGCCCTGCAAAGGGCTCGCTGCCAAACAAATACTGAACGTCAGTTTTGCTTTTCTCCTCTCTTTCATGCAAGCAAAAACCCTCTTCGGTTGTCTTTTGGTTAGCAAAAACAGATACGCATGTAGGTCTTTCGTAAAAGCGAAGTAGTGTAAGTTGAACTTTCGTAAAGCAGGGGATATGGATACATGCGTGTATAGATATGTCCATGCGTAAGTGCATGTACACATAGGTAGAGACAGACATGGAGAAGGAGACAGGCGTGCACATACCCCTATTTCAGCCCCATGGATGTTACAGGGTTACAGATGCTGCAAGGAGGGACACACTCACCGGTTCTGTTCCTCCGCTATAACCAACAGCCTTCAGGTGCATTCTGGCAGCTTCTTAGCTTGGTCTCACAGCTCCATATTTCATTGCACGTCCCATCTGCCTTCTCAAACCCTTACTTTCTCTTCAGTGCCCCCACCTCTGTGACAGCATGGAGAAGCACAGACTGGAAGGTCTTGGGGCACACGAACGTCATGTCCATGAGCATCAGGTCTGGTCCTGAGGCTATGTGGAACACGCTGGCCGTACACATCAGACAAACCGTATAGCGAAGGGGAAGCAGTATCTTCTTTTAAGAGTGTATCCTAGTGGCTGATTAGATGTTATGTCTGCGATCAGTCTGTGCATCCAAGAAGCATGGAGGCAGGATGAGAGGCACAGGCTCTGAGCCAGGAACCAGCCTTCTAGCTTCTCCATGAAGGAGCCTATGCCCTTGAGGAAGCCCATTCTCCAGTCCAACCCTAGATTTGCTCATCTTTAGAAGGAAAGGCTTAGAGCAGTTGATGACCAAGTCCTCTTTGGCTTTGATGGTCTTTGGTGTTGGTTAATTCAAATAGACGATATTGTTCCCTGCGTTTTTATGGTGATTAGGGCACCTGTTCATTAGATAACTGCAAACCTGGCCGAGCTTCACCCCGAGCTGTGAGCCAGCTGCAGCCGTACCTTCGCTGTTCGACTCTATAAACCCAGCAAACTTTATACATATTAAACTTTAATAGCAGCCCACGAGTGAGAAGGCAAAAGAAATAGGAGCCATACCTAAGGGGTATTTTATTCATGTTGATTCTCATATGTATGATAAATAGTTCCTGTGCCTGACTTGTGATGAGAACAGGTTCTTAAAAACTCCAGCAAAGGGAGCCCATAAGGAAAACAGAAATCTTCTATCATAAAGAAAGCACTAAAATATTCATATATTTCTTGGGAGACCCAGCAGGGTATGGAGAGAGCCAACTCTTTCCAACTCGGCCAGACACTTTTACCTCCAATGCTCTCCTACGAACCCCATGCTGGCTGGATACTGAGTAATGTCACATGGTCTTTGAAGAGCAGGTCAGCCAGGAGGGACACCCAGAGTCACCCTGGGGTCCGGGCAGGTGATATGTGGGTGTGCTGGATTGTCCCACACGTATGCGTACTGACATGTGTTTAATATGTGTAGAAATCTAGAAATGCATGTACAGGAGGGTGTAATTGCCAACTCTGAAAGCTGTGTTCTAAAATAGTGCTTGAAAACGAGTTTCTTTTTGATTACGTAGAACAGAGATAGGCAAGTAGAGGGTAAAGATGGTAAATATTTTCGGCTTATAGCCCATCAGCTCTCTGTGGCAACTATTCAACTCTCGCAGGGCAAAAGCAGCCATGGACAACCTATGAACAAGTGAGCATGCTTGTGTTCCAAGAAAATTTGATTTATGGACCCTGAAAGCAGAATTTCATATCATTTTCAGGTGTCACGGAATATTAGGCTTCTTTTGATTTTTATTCAACCACTTAGAAATGCAAATAGTGTTCTTACTTAAAAATTCAAACACTATTCTTCCTTAAAAATGTAAACACTATTCTTAGTTTGTAGGTTATACACAAAGAGCCTACAGGTTGGGTTTGGCCAAGGGCCGTAGATTGCCCCTGTATAATTTAGCCATTTCCCTTAGGCAACAAAGATGACTACAGGTATTATCTGGGTTATCAGATTGATCCACAAAGGTCAATTCAATCCGTGAAGAACCCAAAGTATGGCATATGTAGTAACAAACATCATTGAATGTGTATGTTCGGCATTGTGCTAAGTTCTTTGTATTCATTACTTCCCTTAATATTCAGCACAGTCTTACAGGGAACCAAGTTGAGAGAGTTTAAATGATTTGCCCATCTTAGCTAAGAAGTGGCAGAGCTGGGATTTGAACCAAGGTCTTAGGATCTCAGATCTGTGATATTCACAGCAAAGCTACAAACCTGATTAGAAAGCAGGGGAATGATGGCTTGGTCGCTAGTGAGCCCTCAGCACACATCAGCTATCATCACTGTCCTCATCACTACTGATTATACTACTTCAACACTACTAAATTGCCACTTAGAATGCCATTTTTTTTTCAATCGGAGTTCAAACATGCAGTGCCCCAAAGGTGTTTCCTTCCCTGGCTTCCAGCACCCCTGCAGCGCCATTCTGTAAGAAAGGATGGACATTCTTCTGAGTGGGCAGGACTGACTCTTCGTGGACCCACTCTCTGCTTCTGCCGAAGAGCAGACAAGCCCGTCATTTCCCAGTTGCTCCAAATGAGGAACAAGGAGTAAAAGGGAGCTCTCTTTGCAGCAGTCTGGGGAAGCCATGTCTGGAACCCCTGGGAGTCCGTTCCTACCGCGTGTACTGTTGGCAGATCACCCATCAAGGAATCAAGGCCTTATGTATAGACATGTGTTACAGCCATGCCCCAAGTCCACTGAACCTGAACAATGAAGCATTCCATCTTCACCACCATCGGTAATATTTTAGTGTCTGTGCAAGCTACAACGTTTGCTGAGAACAAAGAGCCCTCATGGTCAGCTGCAGATGAAATCGATGAACTGAAATAGACAAAGATGTGAGTGAATATTTTTTTGTCCCTCTTTCCGTTTTTATCTCTCTGCTCTTGGCTTCAATCTTCTTCCAGTTTCCCAGTGGGCCTTCCTTTTAAAGGTATCCCTTGCTCCCTCTGTCATTCTGGGAACCAAAACCCTCATTCTGCTGGGGTCATTTTCAGACATCAGGAAACCATGTCATGGCGGAGTAAGGGAGAGCTTATTCCCCTGAAGGCATTCTTCTCCCCCCCCAGCCAAATTGTATCTTGAAAGAGATCACCTGCCCACCAGAAATGATTTACTCTTGGTGTAATTTGGGGCGAGTGGCCGGCTTCCAGGGAAGATGTTGTGGGGCTGAGTTCTTGCTAATATCTTTCTGAGAACTTCATCTAATTCACCTATAACTAAGTCTAATCCTCCTCCTCAATGTAGTTGAACTCTAATCCTTGTGGGCCAGGACCCATAATTGCATGAGTAACTATCCCCAAATTCAATGCATTCAAACAGCTTATTCTTGTGTCTCATAATTCTCTGGGTTGACCAAGATCAGTAGGCTGGTCCTTACTTGGGGTCTTCCATGAAGTTGCAGTAGAATGGCAGTTGGGGCTGGAGTCATCTAAAACCTTCCCTCTCTTGTCTGGTGCCTGAGCTGGGATGCCTGCCACGTGGCATCTGGACCTGGGTCTCTGTCTCTCTCCCTGAAGTCTCTTCATGTGGTTAGCTTGGGCTTCCTCACAGCATGGTGACTTTAGGATAGTCAGACTTCTTACAAGACAGCTTAGGGCTCCAAGAGCAAATGGGGCCATCCCAGGCCATTTGGCATGGGCCTGGGAATTGGTTCAGCATCATTTCCACCATATTCTATTATTCTAGCAACTGGGCCCCACCCCCAGATTCAAGAGGGAGGGGCATAGACCCCACCTCTTGAGAGAAGGAACGTCAAAGACATTACATGAGAACACAAAGAGTCACCTTATCCAATCCCTTTAGAAATGCAGTATAATCTGTTTTGGCAGCTGGCAGAGGCCAACCCATTCCTGAAACATCTACGGTAAATGGGGACCCATTGGTTTTTTGGAGTAGCTCATTCCAATTTGGAGCATCTCAGACTCTTAGAAAATTCTTTTTCACAGTCAGGGAAGATCTGCCTCATTCTAATGTCTGTCCATATATTTTAGCTCTAGTCTTGGGAGCTACAAAGAACACTCCTCCCACCTTTCCACATGGTACTGCATACATGTGAAGACGGCTCTCCTTGCTGGGCTGAGTCTCCTTCTCTCTAAGCTCCTCATCCCCAGTTTCTCACCATTCATGTCTCAGGTAACATTATCATTTTTCCCCCAGAGTCACTCGTGTCCTCTGAATGAGCTCCATCTTTTCCCATGGCCCTCTCATAGTCTAGTGCCAAGTACAAAACAGGAAACTGATCGGTCAGAGGAAGGCAGACCTCTTCCTCCCATCCATGGTACCACTTGTCTGTTGATGCACTGGTAGCAAAGATAATATTTTTTGAAACATATTATATTGCTTTTCTGTCCTGTGCTTCCTCAAACATTACCATTCAGTAGAAGCATCCAGCACCCCTGGGGGAGATTAGGACTGTTAGAACAGGAATGCATGGAGAAAAAAGAAAGAGGCACTGTTCAGCTTTTGACTTCCAGTTTTGGATTTCTTAGTTCACAGATGTATTAGGAGAAACACAATGCTTCCCTCCTAGGTGTCTTCTTTACCACTCACACAGAACTCTTCATGTCACCTAATGTGGGTGGGGGGAGACTGGGCGTTCCCACTCCAAACAATTCTATGACCCCAGCTGGGTGTCCTACGATTTAACCAAATCTGAGCCTATCTACCTAGAGATTTCACAGGTTAAGGACTCATTCCCACAAGACGGCCCCCTGCCACTTTAGGTGCCAATCACAAATTAGTAGGTCCCCAGGTTACCTATAACTTCTGTCCAACTTGGTTACAGATTAGAGGTTCCCATGATGTCCTTCCCCCGGATTCAATTGTTTACTAGAATAGCTCACAGAACTCAGGGAAACACTTAACTTACATTTGCCTGTTTAGTAGAGGATATGATAAAGATAAAGAAAATTGTTAGATGAAGAGATAAATGGGGGTAAGGTCTTGGGAGGGGTCCCTGTAGAGTTAGGGTGCATCGTGCTCCCTGTGTGGGTGTGTCCACCAGTCTGGAAGCTCTCCAGACCTCGTACTATTGGGACTTCATGAAGGCTTCATCATGTAGGCATGATTTGTCATTAAGTCCATTTTCAGCTCTTCTCGTCTCTTTAGAGAAGTACAGGGGATGAGGTTATTCTGAAGACCAATGCCCAACTAGGAGCCCACCCAGAGTCTGTCCAATAGAACAAAAGATGTTCTTGGTACTCCTAACCCTTAGGAATCTACAAGAGTTTTAGGAGCTCTGTGGCAGGGATGGAGGATAAAGACCAAATATGTATTTCCTTTTTTTAAAAAGATTTTATTTATTTATTTGAGAGAGAGAGAGCACACGCATCAGCGAGGGGAGGGCCAGAGAAGCAGACTCCCCCACTGAGCAGGGAGCCTGACATGGGACTCAATCCCATGACTCTGGGATCATGACCTGAGCTGAAGGCAGACGCTTAACCGATTGAGCTACCCAGGAGCTCCAAATATATATTTCTCACTATATATCACAACATCACAACATTATTTCAAGATAATGGCATCAAAACCTAGGCTTTGTGAGAGGGAAGCATGTCTTCTAAATTCCAAAAATCCAAGCATGTTGGATTTCGAGTATGAGGCAGGCTCAGTGCCCGTGTAGGGAGGACAGCAGAGATGAGGGAAGAGGGGCTGTCTGTAGACCGGAAGAGGAAGCCTGCCCGTGATGGAGAAGGACAGGGAAAGGAGAAGCGGCAAACACACGCCCTGGTGTTGGAAACAACTGGAGGAAAGTGGAGGCACCCCAGGCTCACTGCTCATCCTTGCTGCTCAGGCTCAGACAGGGCCACCTCAGGCCTCTCAGAGACACTCCATATCTGACCTAGAACTACTTGGGCAAAAGGTTAAAAATGATGGAAGAAGGTATCCAGGTGAGTGGACCAGGGACTGCCCTACAGAGTCCTATGCTCTTGTCACAAAAACACCCAGGCATTCGGGAGAACTCACGGTATCAGAGTAGAGCATCCAGAAGGTGAGACCTCATGGACAAACCCCAGGACAGTGACTACAGACCCCAGCAGGTGACAGCACCACACCCAAAAAAACCCATATGATGCCAGCTGACCCTGCAGCTCACAAGACTGGAGTCCCAGGGGCCGGGTGAAGCCGACGGTCCTAAGCAGAAATGAACAAAGACATGGAAGACAGCAGGCAGACCATCTTCCCTGATGCCAGGAAGACAGGTGGGCTCCCCTCTGCCCACATATATCCCAGGAACAGGAGGCAGGAGCAGAGGGACAATGAAACATGGAAGACTGACCCAAAGCAGACTGAGTTAACCCCAAAGGAAGAGAGGGGCCTGCTCTCATAGAGACAGAGCTGCCTCCAGCCGGTACAATGCAGGTTTCTCCTTCACAGCCATGATGGAATACTGTCCTCCTGAGCAAGATAGGACATTTAAAGAAAGCTCCCTTTTTTGGCACACCTGAGTGTCAATTTTCCACCCTGGCAGAGCCCAAGACCCATTTTTGGCAGCCAACTGTCCAACACGTCATTTATGGAAACTCCCTATGAGCTGATCCAGATGAATCTATCTTGAGCTGAGCTTCTCCCAGGCCATCAAAGATAAAAAACGGTTGTAGAATTTTCCCTCCCAGATATTGGAGATGTCATGAGATCACCCAGGGAAACCAATATATGTGCGTCCTCACCTAAATGCACGTTGTCACCCTGCTCTCAGACCCCACAATGATCCCTCTGACCAGATGTCAGCACCAGAGGTGCCAGGCTACAGAAGTTCAGGCATGATCTGGGATCAGACCACACTTGTGGGGCCAGTGTTTTCATTCGAGAGATGTTCTCCGAGGCCCCTCTGGGCAGAGTGGGGGGTGAGAGGGAGAAGGTGGGAGGAAAATGAGGGGGCTGGGAGGAGGGTACAGTGGAAGGTTGTGGTTTACGGACAGGGTTTGTACCCAATTAGTAACTGTAAAACTTTGGTTAATTTATCTACCCAAGCCCCCTGGTTTTCCTTATCCTTATTTTATCACCATCATTACCATTCAGATGACCTGATATATTCAGTTGAACAACCAGAAAAGCTTTAAAACTAATAATGAAAAGATTTCAAAGGGGTTGCAAATTTTTATCACATACATCTTCTTAAAGCATTTTAGGCAGCAATCCCCAAACCGTGTTCCCTGGATCCCTAAGGGTCCAGTCTCCCACCTTCCATCATGATTTCAACCAGAGCAGTGACCTGACTTCCACTGATTTCATATGCCCTCCCTCCATAGACGAGACTCACCAACTTAACAAAAAAAAAAAAAAAGAGAGAGAGAGAGAGAGAGAGAGTTGGAAATTTACTGACTTCAGAAAAGTGGTATGAGGAAGGATGGTGTGGAGCTATGGCCATGGCAGCCTCCCATCTCTCTTAGAACAGCTTGCCACCTTTGTTCCTACTTTCTACCCTGCCTCCCTGACTCACACTGCTCAGCTGCCAGACACTGTGTCCCGCCCCAAGCTACCTCTCCAATACCCTGGGCCCAGGGTCCTCAACCCAAAGCTCACCAAAACCGCAGACTGATCCTCACTCCTGGGGGCCTGAGCTCTGGCATGACTCCGACAGGCAGTGGAGAGAAGATTAAATTCCCAGTCCAGGGACATTCTGGAGCCTCGGTGCCTTATTTCCAAAGGGCAATGACTGTCATTAGGCTTAAATGAACTGCTTTCCTGGTGGAAAACATGTATTTTTTAAAAGCTTAATTCTTCTCCTTTCTCCAAAATGAGAATCGAGTTATAACGGTGGCCTGGCACCTCGAGAGCATTTCCTTTTTTATACTTCATAGAATTCTTAATAATACAAAAATTGCCCAGAGCATTTCACACTGAGTTATGAAGTCATTAACATTTTTGGGATAAACACAATACCCCAGGACAAGTTATTAGCCATATAGTAGTGGGGAAAAAATTAGATTCGTTGAAAAAGTTCATGTCTAGCAACTGCGGGCAGAACATTTCACCGGCTCCTAGTTAAAGGCATTGACGGCAGCTCTCCGCGTCCCCCGTGCTGACTGGGTGGCCTTTTCTCAGCCAACCAACTCAGCATATTGGATATTGGTAAAATCTGAAAGAATCAGCATCTTGATGTCCCAAGGCCGGCAATCTTTCCAAACTCATAGCTCTGAATCCTGCCTCAAGGCTCCTGGTATTTATGATCATGTTGGCAATAGAATGGCTATTCCCTCCCCACACCACCGTCTACTCAGACCTATAGCAAATTTTATCTCGCTGTGCTGTTTGCTTTCAAATTAGCAGGGGATCCACTCACACATGCTGCCCTCTTCCCACCCCACGTCCCCTCTTTCCACCTGTTCTTCACAGTTACCTTCATGGAGCTGGCTCAAAGGCCAAGACTCCCACGTCCTCTCCTTTTAATCAACAACACCGGTATATTTTGCCAGGAATTTTCTTTGGGGAACTTCAGCATACTGTTCCTTGATTATTCTGTAATTCTGCTCACACACAAGAATTATGGTAATGAAAAAAACCCAGAGGGATTGGTCGTTCAGACTTGCAATGCAGCATCCTTGCCTCTGGCTGAATCCTTAGCTAACCAAGATAAACATTCACAAAGTTTAGAGATGGCCTCAAATATTCTGTTTCTTTATGGGTTTCCCTCAGCTGGAGTGGAGGTGTCGTTCCCTGGATCCTTCCCTTTACTGCTCCATGGAGCCCTTGCCAAGACGAGGAAAGAGGGGTAGTGTGTCCCGAGCAAGAAGCAACAATAACACCACCAAAAATTTAATAATAATAATAGTAAGAGAATAACACCACTGCTCCATCCTGTGTCTACTACAGGTATCACTAATTCACACGGTACCCTTTCCCTCTGAGCCTAGACTCAGCTTCAGAAGCCTTTCCACAAAGTATTTCCAATTGCTGTTGATACATGATTAAAAACACATATAATATCCCCAGGGCAGTCCCGGGGAAGCTCCAAGTGTGTGTGACTCTTGAAAAGTCAGTTAAAACTAGCGCACTGTCTAAAGACTCAGGTTTCTACTTGTAGCCACTTACAACACCCCCCAGATCCCAAACCCTCTTTCCTAGGATGAGTGTGCCAGTCATAAGTGCTCCAGCCCGTGGAATCCTCTGCAGGTGCCTCCACAATTCCAGATCCCTGATTCTCTGAGTACTTTCACCATCTGACACTCGCTCACGGAAGGACCATGTCCCACATTCCCCTCTGAGCCAGCACTGAATTCATCTTCCTCAACCCCTCTAGCGCCCACCCCCATTTCACGCCAGCCACTCTCGTCATCCATCATCCCACCGTGACTCTACGCCTCAGACTGGATCCTGAGTCTGGGCTCCCCCTCCTGATGTTAGCCCCTTCTCTTTCCTACGTTGAACAGAAGAGTCTCTGTCTTCCCCAGGACCTCACATGGTTCGACTGTCACTCCTATTCAGAGTCGACGAATTTGTGAGCCTGCCTGAACTCCAGAGCCATCCTCTTGGGTACTTTCTTCTCCAGCATCTTGGGCTCTGTCCTACCAGCCCCTTGTCATTTACTGTGACCGTCCTCAATGCTGAATCACCCCTACAGCCCCATCTTGTCTCTGTAGAATTGACAACTTTACCAATGGGCTGGTATCCTGTGTTGATTTCATGCATGGGGACAGCAGGGCATCAAATTCATCATGAAAGAAGGATCCCAGGCTGCAGCTTACGTGCTGTGGGGAACCTGCGGGTGCTCCCCTCTGTCCCCATTTCCGAGACACTTCAGCCCGAACGTTCTCACTCCCAGATTTGCGTATTACAATGTCCAGAGTGATCATCTTCGTCTCACAGAATTCAGCCATCAGCTGAAAACCAGTGTAACCTGCTTTCCCCTAGAGGGACCAAACCAGAAACCCAGTTCTCTAAGGCAAATTGAAGGAAACCGAATGGCCGATCAGTATTTGTCAAAAGGAAACACCAAAAGCTCTGTGGGCCAGTCGAAGCAATCTCTTCATTACCTGGAACTGGAAATACCAAATTACCAAGGCAGGCTAGAGGAGTTGGCTGGGCAGGGCCTCTCCAGTGGCTTGGGCGCCATGGTCCTCAACCCCATCTCCACATGGGCGACAAATAATTTGTTATTAACAATGACCAAGGGTCCAAACATGGAGTAGAACAGGTACACCCGTGCCCATATCACCATGTCCCACCTGTGCAGGAGGGTTGCTCATGTGAATGTCCTTCATCACATGTGTCTGGAGACAGAGGCTCCGGTCTATTGGTTTGGTTGTTTTAGAGGTTGGGTGGATCTACCCTTTGGAGAAGAGACAAAAGCTACCAGATGTGTATGTCTTAGAGTCAGTCTTCACTGGAGACATGGATGATCACTCTCGACATTGTGACAGGCAGGTTGGAGTGTTTGAAAGCCCAGGTAGAATGGAGAAGAACACCTCTACCTCTTTGGTGTTCTGTCCCTCCTACCCTCCAGCATTGCTTGGGTACAACAGAGACTCCTCCTAACTGTCTTATTGTGTATTAGACAAATTACTCTGTGTATGTGCCATCCTTCAGTTAGTTTTCTGAAGATGGGCGTGACCAAAGGCCATGAAACACAGCATGAGAGAGGGTATGGAACAGAGAAAGGAAATGTTAGGTGGAGGGGCCTTGGCTGCAGGCCCCTGGGTTATAAGAATGTGAGAAAAAAAAGTTCTCATTTCACAAAAATATTTATCAGCAAACTGATCACTTATACAATTATCCCCCTTTCTTACTAAATATTAGGATGATAGTCCAAATATTGATCATCTAGGATGGGACAGACACGCATCCCTGCCCCATTCAGAATGGATTCCTGTTAACCTGGGACAGGGTCCTGGGTGTCCCCTGCTAGCCAAGAATTTACTCTTGAGTTACTACCCTGGGGAGATGCGCGGGGTCAGGGTGGTGGTGGTAGGGAGGAACTGTTTACTAAAACTTACAGAAATACTTTACTATTAGAACAAGCAAAGGACTATTCTAGTGCATTTGCCCCATACCCATCCCTAAAAAAATGAAACAACTTTTTTTTTTTTTTTTTTACTGTCAGTCCCTTGCTAAATGGAATTGCAAATATCACAACTGAGATACAATTTCATAAAGTCACTAAAAGTGAGGTAGGAGAATTGCATGAATCGTGCTGCAGGCCAGTCACTGAGCAATGAAGATACAGCAGCATTAGACCAGCCTTAATTGAAGATGTTTAGAAAGATGCTTCAAACAAGAATGATTGCTAACTGCAACAAGTGGTCCTGGGCTAGATCCTGGAACAATATAAGGACATTTGTGGGTAAACTGGGGCAATCTGGATAAAGCCTATTGTATAGTTCATAGTCATGTACCCATAGGAAATTGTTCATTCTGACAAACGTGCCGAAGTTATTTAAGGTGTTAATTTGGGGGAAGCTGGGAGAAGGGCCAATGGGAACGCTCAGTATCGTCTTTGCAACTTTTCTGTAAATACAAAGTGACTCCAGCACCAACAGAATGATCACTATCAGTAAGTTAAGAGAGGCTCTTGGGGGTGGTTAATAAGGCCCCCAGAAATTTTTGTGAAACTCAACTTTACTGGCATGATTGTCACACGGGAAGTGAAGGAGGACTGTTCCAATGGCTGGGGGGAAATACACCGGATTTCCCCCCTAAATCCTTCCTTGAGTCATTTGCGGTTAGTTCTAAGAATTAGCACTCAGTAACAATTACAACCTAAATTATGTTACATTTAACATAACATTAATTTTCATTTTGTTCTGTGGTTCAAGATGAAGTCCCAATCCCAATCAATCAACCTCCCATTGCTGCTTACTTGGGAAAAAAAAAAAATCTCACTTACCCCTGTGTTAAGTGAACACATTTGAAGTCACCCTTCTGCGGTTCCAAAGATTTGTAGAAAAATGGACTCCCCCTCCCACCTCTGGAGTGTTAACTCCCTCCCCACCCAGCATTCTAGGTAGGAGTCTCTGGTGCTGGGGGAGGGGGAATGGGAGAATTCCAGAGAAGACTGAATCGCTGTGTGTAATGAAGGGATTGGCAGACCCTGGAAGTTTCACTGAGTGAAGTATGATGTCACTTCACCGCATCGTTCCCGAAAGACCTTCAGTAAAATCGGTGTTTTGCTTCGGTGCTTTGGAGCAGGAATCTGTTTTGCTTTGGGTTTTTATGAGACATGTGTTGCCACTGGACTCAGAGGCAACTGCCAGAAGGTCCAGCCCACATATTGGGCACCCCATGAGTCACCTTGTTTGGGGGAGGAGAGACGGAGGCTCAGGAAGAAAGCTTAAGAGCTGGGTGATGGGACCATAGTGAACTAGCAAAATACACCCCCAATCCAAACCCAGACAGTGTACCTGATACAGCAAGCCCCTCTGATTTTTTCAGAAGAAGCCAGACCTCTGGATTTTTAAGTCAGACTGCCCCAGCGTTCTTCTTCTTCTTCTTCTTCTTTTTTTTTTTAAATGCAGGACAGAGTTATCAAATAAGACTGTCACCGGCATACTTCCATGGGCAGCCCCTGTGTAACCTCTAGACTGGGGAAATATTAAAAGTTGGGTTAAACCCACATAGTAGTTTCCTGCCACTCTGGAAAATAAATTTACTTTGTCCAAATATAAGTGATCTCTCCCTTTCCTCTCTATATTAGCAAAATTTGGGTCACAGTGTATTTACGATACAAAAATGCATGTATCTCTCTCTCTAAAAAAAGAGATTCCAGATCCTATGGCTTTTCGGTCTTCTCTCTCTACTCTGTAAAGCCCCGTTGATAATTAGGTCAATAAGGAGAGGAGCTTTAGGTACACATCAGATGCAAATTATTTGCAAGAAGTTGCACTATTTCTAAGAAGTAGGCAATGGGCACGGGCACAAAGTGTTTACCCACCTACTCAAGTGTCTAAGACAATTATCTTTTTCAAAAAGCTATTCAAATGTAGCTCTCCAAGAACCAACGATTTCCAATAGTTCTTGACTTGTCTGTCAACAGATATCATGTTAAACTTGACCATTTATCTTATGGTTCTGCTTCTCCCAAGGACAAATGAAATAGCTACGTTAATAGCCAGTTTCTCGGGATGGTAATGGCAAAGACAAAGCAGACACCTGGTGTAATTTATGGGATAGAAGAATGAAAAAGGAACTGATTTCCGTGACAGTGATTGGTGGAGAGACAGTAAGTTCTTTCTTGGGACATATAAATGTATGTTTTCCCCATTTTCATTCAGGAAAACATTGAGGTCAAGGCAAGTTCAGATCCATAGAGAGAAGGTCAGAGGGGCTGTGTGGAAAAGCACCTGGGGCCAGGACCCTAATCCAGACTTCACTGATGAACCAGGTAACCTTGAGTAAATCACCCGGCCCTCTGTGCTTTCTCGTATGCTGCTCAAGTGTTTGGAGAATATAAAGGAGGTTTGCTCCAGGGAGGGCCTGGAGCATTTCGGAACTCCTGGCGTCCATCTGGGCGAAGGGAGTTAGATGCTTTCTGAAGCTACTCCTCTTACAAGGGTCCCTGTCGGTTTCCTGCCCCTGAGTTATGGGTTCTAATCTCTCTTGATCCTCAATTTTTAACCCACAAGAAAAAAGACATTTGTTTGCTTTTCCTGAGACCGGAAGGTTAGATAACAGTTCAGTGTCATCTGTAAAGGCAGACTTTTCTCCGCCACATTGAGACGTTGCCTCTGATGGTCAGGAACATCCAATCAAAACTTCTGGTTATCAGCCCTGACGGGCCAAGAATGAGGCTTCGAGGCAGAGGCCCGCTGAGGCCGTCGCCAGCCTCTGCAATGCATCATAGGGCACTTCCTCCCAAATACAGCGATTGATGAACGAACCCGGCCTGTGCGAATTTATTCTGGGAGCAGTAGCTCCGGGGTCTGCGTCTTCAGGGGTCCGCCGGACTCAGAGACTCATTTGACTCCCTCAAACCCCATGAATTCACTGACTCACAGACATGACATGCACTAGGTAATAGTATAGTCAATAACTAGGTAATAACTGTAATATATATATATATTATAGTTACATTTATATTATAGATATTGTATATTTATGTATACACATGATACATAAATTATATACATATTATATATACATATATACATATATATTATATATGTGATATATAAATTATATTATATTATATTATATTACACACACACATATATATATGCACTCTGTGGATCCAAACTTGCCTTGACCTATATATATATGCTTTACATATAAAATAATAGAGTACTAAATGAGAAGAACATGCAACCAAGAACACTCTATCCAGCAAGACTGACATTTAAAATGGATGGAGAGATAAAGAGTTTCCAAGACCGGCAAGGCTTAAAAAACTATGCAACCACCAAGCTGACACTGCAGGAAATATTAAGGGGGGTCCTATAAGAGAGGAAAAATCCAAAGAATATCATTGAACAGAAATACAGAAACAATCTATAGACAGAAAGACTTCAAAGGCAACACGATGTCAATAAAAACCTATCTCTCAATAATCACTCTCAATGTGAATGGCCTAAATGCGCCCATAAAATGACACAGGGTTGCAGATTGGATAGAACGACAGGACCCATCCATATGTTGTCTACAAGAGACCCATTTCGAACCTAAGGCTACACCCAGACTGAAAGTGAAGGGATGGAGAAGCATCTTTCATGCCAATGGGCCTCAAAAGAAGGCCGGAGTAGCGATTCTCATATCAGATAAATTAGATTTTAAACTAAAGACTGTAGTCAGAGATACAGAAGGACACTACATAATTCTTAAAGGGACTATCCGCCAAGATGATCTAACAATTGTGAATATCTATGCCCCCAATATGGGAGCACCCAATTACATAAGAAAACTATTAATCAAGATAAAGAGTCATATTGATACGAATACAATAATAGTAGGAGATCTTAATACGCCTCTCTCAGAAATAGACAGATCATCGAAGCAGAAAATTAATAAAGAAATAAGAGCACTGAATGAAACATTGGACCAGATGGACCTCATCGACGTATACAGAACATTCCACCCTAAAACAACAGAATATTCATTCCTCTCAAGTGCACATGGAACCTTCTCCAGAATAGACCACATACTGGGTCACAAAGCAGGACTCAACCGATACCAAAAGACTGACATTATTCCCTGCATATTCTCCGATCACAATGCTTTGAAACTGGAGCTCAATCACAAGGAAAAGTTCAGAAGGAACTCAAACACTTGGAAGCTAAAGACCACCTTGCTTAAGAATGCTTGGATCAACCAGGAGATCAAAGACGAACTTAAACAATTCATGGAAACCAATGAGAATGAAGACACCTCGGTCCAAAACCTATGGGATACAGCAAAGGCGGTTCTAAGGGGGAAATACATAGCCATCCAAGCCTCCCTCAAAAACATTGAAAAATCCAGAATACACCAGCTGTCTCTACACCTTAAAGAACTGGAGAATCAACAACAAATCAAACCAACTCCACATGCAAGAAGGGAAATAATCAAGATTAGAGCAGAGATCAATGAGGTAGAAACGAGAGATACAGTAGAACGTATCAATGAAACTAGAAGCTGGTTTTTTGAAAGAATCAATAAGATCGATAAACCATTGGCCACACTAATCCAAAAGAAAAGAGAGAAAGCCCAAATTAATAAAATTATGAATGAAAAGGGAGAGATCACAACTAACACCAAGGAAATAGAAACAATCATCAGAAATTATTACCAACAGTTATATGCCAATAAGCTAAGCAACCTAGATGAAATGGATGCATTCCTGGAAAGCTACAAACTCCCAAAATTGAACCAGGAAGAAATTGACAACCTGAATAGACTGATATCTAGTAATGAGATTGAAGCAGTGATCAAAAACCTCCCAAAAAACAAGAGCCCAGGACCTGACGGATTCCCTGGGGAATTCTACCAAACTTTCAAAGAAGAAATAACACCAATTCTCCTGAAGCTGTTCCAAAAAATTGAAGCAGAAGGAAAACTTCCAGACTCTTTTTATGAAGCCAGCATTACCCTGATCCCCAAACCAGGCAAAGACCCTACCAAAAAGGAGAATTTCAGACCAATATCACTGATGAATATGGATGCAAAGATTCTCAACAAGATCCTAGCAAACAGGATCCAGCAGCACATTAAAAAGATTATCCACCATGACCAGGTGGGATTCATCCCTGGGTTGCAAGGTTGGTTCAACATTCGCAAATCAATCAGTGTGATAGAACACATCACTAAGAGAAGAGAGAAGAACCACATGGTCCTCTCAATTGATGCAGAAAAAGCATTTGACAAAATCCAGCATCCGTTCCTGATGAAAACGCTTCAAAGTATAGGGATAGAGGGAACATTCCTGAACTTCATAAAATCTATCTATGAAAGACCCACAGCAAATATCATCCTCAATGGGAAAAAGCTTGCAGCCTTCCCGTTGAGATCAGGAACACGACAAGGATGCCCACTCTCACCACTCTTGTTCAACATAGTATTAGAAGTTCTAGCAACGGCAATCAGACAACAAAGAGAAATAAAAGGTATCCAAATTGGCAAGGAAGAAGTCAAACTCTCTCTCTTCGCAGATGACATGATTCTTTATATGGAAAACCCCAAAGACTCCACCCCCAAACTACTAGAACTCATACAGCAATTCAGTAACGTGGCAGGATACAAAGTCAATGTACAGAAATCAGTGGCTTTCTTATACACCAACAATGAAAATACAGAAAGGGAAATTAGAGAATCGATTCCATTTACTATAGCACCAAGAACCATAAGATACCTGGGCATAAACCTAACCAAAGAAGTAAAGGACCTGTACTCGAGGAACTACAGAACACTCATGAAAGAAATTGAAGAAGACACAAAAAGATGGAAGACTGTTCCATGCTCTTGGATTGGAAGAATAAACATTGTTAAAATGTCTATACTGCCTAGAGCAATCTATACTTTTAATGCCATTCCGATCAAAATTCCACCGATATTTTTCAAAGAGCTGGAGCGAATAATCCTAAAATTTGTATGGAGCCAGAAGAGACCCCGAATTGCTAAGGAAATGTTGAAAAACAAAAACAAAACTGGCAGCATCACGTTACCCGATTTCAAGCTTTACTACAAAGCTGTGATCACCAAGACAGCGTGGTACTGGCATAAAAACAGACACATAGACCAGTGGAACAGAGTGGAGAGCCCAGATATGGACCCTCAACTCTATGGTCAAATAATCTTCGACAAAACAGGAAAAAATATTCAATGAAAAAAGACAGTCTCTTCAATAAATGGTGCTGGGAAAACTGGACAGAGATATGTAGAAGAATGAAACTCGACCATTCTCTTACACCGTACACAAAGATAAACTCGAAATGGATAAAAGACCTCAACGTGAGACAGGAATCTATCAGAATCCTAGAGGAGAACATAGGCAGTAACCTCTTCGATATCAGCCACAGCAACTTCTTTCAAGATATGTCTCCAAAGGCCAAGGAAACAAAAGCAAAAATGAACTTTTGGGACTTCATCAAGATCAAAAGCTTCTGCACAGCAAAGGAAACAGTCAACAAGACAAAGAGGCAACCCACGGAATGGGAGAAGATATTTGCAAATGACAGTACAGACAAAAGGTTGATATCCAGGATCTATAAAGAACTTCTCAAACTCAACACACACAAAACAGATAATCATATCAAAAAATGGGCAGAAGATATGAACAGACACTTCTCCAATGAAGACATACAAATGGCTATCAGACACATGAAAAAATGTTCATCATCACTAGCCATCAGGGAGATTCAAATTAAAACAACATTGAGATACCACCTAACACCAGTTAGAATGGCCAAAATTAGCAAGACAGGAAACAACGTGTGTTGGAGAGGATGTGGAGACAGGGGAACCCTCTTACACTGTTGGTGGGAATGCAAGTTAGTGCAGCCACTTTGGAGAACAGTGTGGAGATTCCTGAAGAAATTAAAAATAGAGCTTCCCTATGACCCTGCAATTGCACTGCTGGGTATTTACCCCAAAGATACAGATGTAGTGAAAAGAAGGGCCATTTGTACCCCAATGTTTATTGCAGCAATGGCTACGGTTGCCAAACTGTGGAAAGAACCAAGATGCCCTTCAACGGATGAATGGATAAGGAAGATGTGGTCCATATACACAATGGAGTATTATGCCTCCATCAGAAAGGACGAATACCCAACTTTTGTAGCAACATGGACGGGACTGGAAGAAATTATGCTGAGCGAAATAAGTCAAGCAGAGAGAGTCAAGTATCATATGGTCTCACTTATTTGTGGAGCATAACAAATAACATGGAGGACATGGGGAGATGGAGAGGAGAGGGAGTTGAGGGAAACTGGAAGGGGAGATGAACCATGAGAGACTATGGACTCTGAAAAACAACCAGAGGGTTATGAAGGGGCGGCAGGGGGGTGGGGGGGGTGGGAGGTTGAGGAACCAGGTGGTGGGTAATAGGGAGGGCACGTACTGCATGGAGCACTGGGTGTGATGCCAAAACAATGAACACTGTTATGCTGTAAATAAACAAATAAAAAAATATATATATAACAATATCATATATAATATATAAATATATACTAATATATTAACAATATATAATAAACAAATCACAAATATATAAAAGTTTCATGTATAATATTTATATATCATATTTACAATATAAATATATATTATATATTATGTAATATATAACTATTAAATATATTTAATATATTTATATATTACATAATACATTAATATATTATATTTATATAATACTATTAAATACATTTATGTTTTGAAATTAAATATTAAATATAAATATATAATATATATTTAAGATAAGTATTATAAATATATATGTATTTCCTATTTTAGAGACCCAGAAAAACACAAATGAAGCCACTTTTCTGTGCATCCGGTTCAATGTCGGTATCTACTGCCCTCGGCAAGTGAGGAAACAGCAAACTGGGGTCTCAGGGTCACCACACTGCCCAGGTCCAGTGGGCGCTGCTCAGACTTTCCGCAGTTGTGTGTGGCTCAGCTCGCAGATTACCTACCCACTCACCTGTAGGTCCGTAGCGTGATGGGGAGCACAGGGTCATAACCAGCTCAGTGACCTTGACATTCCTAACCTTCCTAAGCTTATCCCATGTTTTTAATTGGACTTTATGACCTTTAATGTACTTTTAAAATCCATTATCATGGGGACTCCTTGATGAATCAGTCGGTTAACCCTCCGCCTCTTGGTTTTGGCTCAGGTCATGATCTCACAGTCGTGGGATTGAGCCCTGTGTCTCTGCTTGAAAGTCTCCCTCTCCCTCTGCCCATCCTCTCGCTCATGTGCACTCTCCTCTCTCTCAAATAAATCTTTAAACAAATTCATTTAAATCGAAAAAAATTTTTAATCAAATGACAATGAGATTTATGAAAATTCCTTATCATAACCAGTGCGATCTGAGTGCGCACAAGTTAGTGGTAATGGACATCGGAGGGGCAGTTAAGTAGTATTTGAGAAGACGTAATCATGAACGCAGACTCTAGAGGTGGTCGCATAGGCCTTCAGTCTACACCAGGAGTTGTTCATCAACAAATGGTGCTAGACATAATTATTTTTATTTTTTTAAAGATTTTTATTTGTTTATTTGACACAGAGAGAGATCACAAGTAGGCAGAGAGGCAGGTAGAGAGAGAGGAAGGGAAGCAGGCTCTCTGCCGAGCAGAAAGCCTGATTCAGGGCTCGATCCCATGTCCCTGAGATCATGACCTGAGCCGAAGGCAGAGGTTTAACCCACTGAGCCACCCAGGTGCCCCTAGAAATAATTATTTTTAGTCAGTGAAATGAAGGCATGTCATTAGCTTAGGAAGAGGGAAGGGGCCTGCCACTCTTGCATTAATGAGATGCAAGAATTTGTCCTGATCAGTAATTGATCAGTAACTGATCAGGTCCTGCGGAGCTGCCCCAGTGCCAAGCTTCACAGGTCCTCTGGCTCTGCACTCAGGGCTGGTCCTAGAGTAGCCCAGTCCTACCAGAGAGCTGGAGGACCACAGTGTCTGCACCCCCCTTACCACCCCAGCCCCATGCATTCAGTGGCTCACAGCGACCCTTAGAACATTATATCAGCTCGTTAAAAGGTGGCCTCGGTCATATGGGTAGGGCCCCTTTATTGTTTCCTAGCACACCCCTTTCATTCTGTTGCAGAAATTGCTTCAAACTTGCCGCACTGGTTCAGTGGCAAACAAATCACAAGATTAGGGTCTTGTGCAACAGTCATTTCCATCTTAACATGAGAGCCACCCGTTTCTGCAGCATGGGTCACTGGAGACTGCTGTACTGTGAGAGTTTCATACATTAGAAGTAAGAAAATGTAAAGTCATATATATTAGAGTTGGTTGTGTAAACAAATAAATCAAATAAGGAATCCTATTATTAGATGACCAATTAAATGAAAGGACTACCCAGGCATTGTTAGTAGGATAATTAATTGTAGGCTTCCACTCATCTTTGTGCACTTTGTTGCCCTATTAAGATAATGAATTGATTCTCTATGATTGGGTCCAAAACATGTTTAATCAGACTCTGCAAGGCAAAGGATCATTATTTTCATGACTTTGGGAAATGCATATTTTTTTTCAACCAACTCAGAAACAGCCTTTTCAAAGGTTAGGAGAAGAGAGCTCTTATCCTTTTACATAATACCAATTGAAATCAGAAGTTTTAAGAAAATCTCATTATCTAGAGAGTAATTTGGGGAAACTAACACCGCAATCTTCCTTTGATTTGGAAAATGCTTTGAAAAGAGATTTCTGAGTAGAAGGTTCGGGGATTTTTTTTTCTTGTAGATTGTCTTAGGGTTTCTCATATCCCAACAACTATGGTGTGGACAAACCACAAATTATCCCCTTTGAGGTTTGGGGGCTTTGAGTTGGTTTTTATGGTTTCTTGGTCCCCTCTTCAAGAAATAACTCACAAATGTGAAAGGGGGATAGAGTGGTTTCCCTTTCATCCCGTGACTAAGAATATGAGTGGGTAGGATCCAAATGCACAAAAAATCATAAAGATACACAAGAAAGAAATTATAAGCCTTTTTTATGAAATTCAAAAATACCAGTGTTTCCCTTCTTGCCTGGGAACATAAAAGAGTGTTCTAGGATTAATTAAAGGAGGCCCTATTTTAAACAACTTGTCTTTATGCAAGAGGTAGTATGGGCTAAAAATTCAACGAGCTTCAGGAAGAGTTTAGATAAACCCCTCTGAATCATATCCTTGTCAAGGGATTGAGGAGGATTTAAGGATGCTCAGAGGACATCCCTTGTCCTCCGACGCCCGATCCAGCCTTTCCAGACACCCACTCTGTTCAAGGGGTCCCCTGTTGGCCCGGGAGTACCCCTCCCACAGTACTTAGCACGTTTCTGTACATCTACCTCCCATACGCAGGGACTGTGCCTGAACATTGCGTCCACTGGCAAAGGACCTGATACAGTAAATATTGGACCAAACCAATCATTGACATCAAATGTTTTCTCCCATGAACTGCCCTGAAATATTTCTTAGGATCTTGTTATTTCTTTTCCAAGTTGCCCCTAGAAAGAAGCTCAGGCAGTTCTTCAGGAGCAAGACAGCTTTGCCTGGCCATTCCTGGACATGGTTCCATGGTGTCACTGACATACTGTCTTTCTAAAGGGGGGAGGGCATGGGCAAGGTAGGAAGGTGGGAGGTCAAAAGTTGGTTTTAAAGAATGTTCTTTGGGGGCACCTGGGTGGCTCAGTGGGTTAAGCCTCTGCCTTCGGCTCAGGTCATGATCCCAGGGTCCTGGGATCGAGCCCCGCATCGGGCTCTCTGCTCGGCAAGGAGCCTGCTTCCCCCTCTCTCTCTGCCTGCCTCTCTGCCTACTTGTGATCTCTGTCAAATAAATAAATAAAATCCTTAAAGAATGTTCTTTCTTCTTCTCCAAGTGCAACACTCCAGCCTCCCTAAATAGCCTATAGATGTTGTGGTTTTTCATTGCCTACTCTGAGGACAGATGGCCTGAGTTAGAATCCTAGCTCTACCATGCAATGACCTTGGGCAAATTACTTAATGGCTTGGTGGCCATGCTGCTGTGTCAGTAAAGGAGGGTAATTATCATGTCCACTTGACGAGGCTGTAAGAATCCAGTGACATGATCCATATGCCATTGTGGTGTTATTACCTGACCCACAGCAGGAGTTTAATAAGTATGTATCTGTCAGTATAGGCCAAGTTATGCTGGAGAACAAAAGGGACAAGCTCTCAGTGGCTTAAGAGAAAAAGATGTTGTATTGTTCGCTCATACTGCATGCCCATCCTGGTAGACAGGGCTCTCCGCTCAACAAAGCCACTCAGGAAACTAAGCTACAGAAGCATCCACCTGGATGTCCCATCAGAGGAAAGGAAAGGGAAGGTGGCAAGTCATGCTGGCTTTTGAACCTTCCACCAGGAATGGTATAGGATATTTCCACTCGTATTTCATTGGCCAAGACAAGTCATCACACAGCCCCACTTTGGTCCACTGAGGCAGGGGAAGTCTGAACCCGCCAGGTGCCTAAAACTTGGGAGACCCAGAGATATTTGGTTTACTTTGTAACTAACCGCTGCAAGGGGCTGGCTGATATTATTCTGATGGTGGCTCATAGGCCGTGCACTTTCCTGTGTTCCCAAGTAAAAATGTAAAATGTCAGTGACAAACAGGTGAGTTCTCGCAACCAAACTGGACGATCGGTTCTCTGTTCCCACCCAGCCCAGAAGGCAGCAAAGCACATTCTCTCTGCTTCCCCCCAACCCTGAACCTCTTCTTCCAATGACACTATAATTGTCATATAATTGTCAATAGCCAATCATTTTTCCAGCAAACTCAGCACCATGTTCCATTCTGGCAGCGTGACACATGGGGAGAAAAGCTTCCAGGGAGAAAACGGAAGCAAATTTCTCTCTCTCTCTTTTTTTTTTTTTCTTTTCTTCCAAAGCTTAAGAAATAATAACACGTGCTTAAGAAAAAGAACCAGGAGGTCCTCAGTCCTGTCAACGCGTTTACTGTGTAGGCCCTTTTATTTATTTATTTTTATCTTTTATGGGGGTGAGAGGTGCTCGAAGCGGAGAAGAGCCCTCCCCCATTCTAAATGGTTTCCTGAATGTTTTCCAGTGATTTACGTAACGAATCATGAAAACACACAAGGAAGCTGGTAACTTCTCATTTGATCATTCCTGCAGCGAGAACTAAAAGGAAAAGGCTGTCTGGGAGACTTCAGAGGCCACTAAACTGCTTTCTATTGATTTTATACTAAGATACTTTATCACTCTTGTTGCTTTAAAAAGAAATGCAATCTGTGTCAGGGTTTAAATAGACTTTCCTAGAAAAACCAGGCCCCACACTCCTACGTGAACAGATGTGAAGGGTATTTACCAGCTTTGGCAAATCAACTTTGGGGAATTTTTTTTTTTTTCCCCAAGAAGCATCTTTCCTACTATAACATCCCACCCCTTGAAAGGGTGATGGCTGGAGTGTTTCTTCCTGAGATTAAACTCCCCCTTGGATCTGGTACTTACCTTCAAATGCATCCCATCCTGTCCTGTCCCTCTGTACTTGGGGGACATAAGGCTCTGAGATGTTAGGGACCTGCTGACTTCACCGAGGGAGAGCCAGGGACCGAATCCAGCCTCAGATCCATTCTCCGAATCCCAGACAGAGAATCTCAGGTTAGGCGTGAATTTTAAACCCCAAGTGACTTTCTCCTGCACCAGGATCTCTGCCCTGTGGATTATCCTCCAAAGGAAAGGGTATGATGATGCAGGGGTTTTTCCCTTGACCTTCTCAATGCAAGCTACCTTGGGCCTGTTTCCTGTTGATACTTGGAATACCCTATCTCCTGTCTTAAGAAGCCCAGTAAACAGAAGTCCGACCCTACCAAACTAGTGAATTGCAGAGAACTTTCACTTATAAAATGGTTCTATATAAGGAAGGGTCTGAGTTCTAGTCTTGACTTTGCCATTCGCTGGTCACATTTCCATGGAAATCTCAGTTAATCATTCCTGGCCTGAAGGGCAACATCTATTCGGAGGAAGGGTTGGAGTAGATCATCTTTACAAATCCTTTAAGCTGGGGGCACCTATGTGTCTCAGTCCATTAAGCGTCTGCCTTCGGTTCAAGTCCCAGGACCCTGGGATCAAGCCCTGCTTAGTGGGGAGCCTGCTTCTCTGCCCTTCCCCCTGCTCATGCTCCCCCCCCCCCCCGTCTCCATCTCTCTCAAAATAAATAAATAAAATGTTTAAGACAAAACAAAACAAAAATCCCTTACCATGGAGATAGTTTGTGAGTTAATTACATGAATCGAAACAAGCTCCCCTAAGTTTTTCAATTTTTAAATATTTCATATGTACTAAAAAAAAAAAAAAAAGAGGAGTGGGGGATAAAGAATACTGCAGTAACCGTCCACGAAGCCACTGCTCAAATTAAGATCTAAATCACGAGGGACACACGGAAGCTCCGTCTGCAACGCTCACCAGTCTGGGCCGGCCATCTCATTTCCACCCACCCTGGAAGTAGCTGGAACCTTATCATCTTCAGCCTTTCTTTGTCATCCCACCGCGTAGGATTGTGTCCCTAAACAACATTTAATTCCATTCTGCGCATCTCGAATATGTAAGTGGTTTCAAACTGCACAGTTCTCTGAGTGACTTGCTCTTTAGTGGGACACTGTTCTAGAACGTTCTAGAATGCAGCCTGTGGGCAGGTTTGCTGCATTTCCTATTGTACAGTATCCCCGGTTGTAGATTATTTCACTGGGTGACTATCCCAAGTGGACGCATATTCTCTTATTGATGGAAACTCGACTGTTTCTTACTTTTCACTGTTAAGAGAACACTGCTGGGGAAAGCCTTTCATGGTCGACAGGACGCACTTACGTAAGAGTTTTCCGAGGTATCACGTCGAAGTGGAATTGTTGGGTGTTACCATCTAGCTCCTTCTGTCTCCATGCTGTTGACTTTTCCCACCCACGAGTATGATCAGTCTCTCCCTTGAAGACTCAGTGTGTGTCTCTGGATGGTTTTATAATTTTATCCATAACTGGCTAGCACACATATGGTTTCATTTCTTCCTCGATACCTCAGTGTTTCTGTTGCTGCCACAAATGGCAGCCCGGCTATAGGAACGCAATAATTCGTATATATCAGTCTTGTAAGAGCATACCTGCTAGACTCACTTATTAATTCTAGTAATTTTTCAGCGGCGTCTTTGAGGTTTTTCTATGTGGCTAATCATATTATCATGTCATTTCCATTTCTGTCTTTCTGATCGTTATACGTCAGGTCTGATAAACACGCTTCTGATCCAGGGCCCATGCCCCCTTCCTTCCTGCGAGCAGAATCCAAAATATTCCCTCAGCACTGTGCCCAGCTAAAAATACTCAGCCCATGAGTCTCCTTGCAGCTGGGAGAGGGGAGGTGCCTGAGAAGTGGTTCTGGCCAGTGGAACATAGGTTTAAGTCCCCGGAGGCGAAGTCCTTTCTCAAATACAAGACCAAGCTTAGGGAGGAGGCTTCAGGGGCTCCCCTTAGGCACACCTATGGTGCAGACATAGGACAGTACTGCCCCCAAAGACTGCTTTGCATTCCTTTCTCATCTTGAGGTTTCCTGGACCACATGGGTTATGTGAACTTGAATCCTGAACTTACAAGCAGACAAACCATTGGTAGGAATTCTCTGGGCAACTCTTTTGTATCTAGGATAGGACAGACCATGCGCTTGCCCCCTCCCTTTGATGCTAGGTAAGATTCCCCACCATGATCCATAACCCTACAGGAATCCCAGGTGGGCAGTGGCCTCAGTTCTGTCTTCCCACCTTGGACAGGTCCAATGGTCATCTCCTGTCTCCACTAAAACCAAGCCTTCTGGGTATGGACTAGATTGCCAACATCCTTAACAGCCATGGCCTCCGTCCCCATTTATGGCTCTGGTTTGCAGCTCCTTCTTCATTTTTGGTCCTTGGAGATTTCCCTGGGTTTTTTGCAAGGCCAATGAAGCATCTGAGAGGGGATTTATTTCGTCCAAAATTTCTAGATGTTTGGTTGCAGAAGAATCTTCAGATGAGAAATGGAAGTCCCTTCTGCTATTTATTTAGTTCAAGATTCCATTTACGCTCCTCTCATTCCACACATACCGGCTTAGCGCTTAACGGTGCCAGACACTGTCCAGGATCCAGGCGTACAGAGGTGGAAAATGACACAGCAGTCCTCTATCCTCGTGGGATGTGTATGTGGGAAGTCATACAATCAACAAGGAAAGTATTAAAGTTTTCAGAGAGGGATAAATGCTAGAAAACAAGGGAAAACAGAGCAATGCCAAAGTGAATGGAACGGGGAAGAGTATTAGGGAAGATAATCAGGACATTTGACCTGATCCAGAAGCCAGCCAGGTAGAGAGCTGGATATAAAGGTTCTAGATATAAAGACCAGAAAATGCAAACCTTCCGGAGCTGGAAAAATACTGGTATGTTTTCACCAAGACTGCAACAGAGTGGATACATTTCTTTGCTTGCTTGCTTGCTTGCTTGCTTTCTTTTTCTTTCTTTCTTTCTTTCTTTCTTTCTTTCTTTCTTTCTTTCTTTTCTTTCTTTCTTTCTTTCTTTCTCTTTTTTCTTACCCTATTTTGTTTCTTCCCCTGTGCCAGAGTCAACAGTGGGTACAACTTATTCTTCCTGCTTGAAGGGATGTCTAATTTAGGCTAAGGAAATTTTTGGATTTTTTTTTTTTTTACATAATTAGTTCATTAGCAGCCACCGAAACATAGAACAGCCTGAGTTTCCTTCCTTTCATTTTAAGATCGCAAAAGAGAAAAGAGAATGCAATCCTTAGTGTATCCGCAGACGGGGTGTCAGCCAGTGGTGGGCACAGCACTGGGACGGCAGACCAGCCCACTCTCTTTGCCCTGAAGTCTTCAGTCCCGACTCCGTGACGACAGCAGAAGAGAGAGATGGCTGTGGCTTGTCGGTGATGTTCTCCCCACATCCAAGTCCGGATGAACAGGGGGAGGCCAGAGAGGTCTGAGGGAGGAGGAGTTGCTGGTGCTGAGGGGTGATGGAGGGCGAATGTTCTCGGGTTGGGAGAAGCCAAGGGCATCCCTGGTGACAGCTTGGGCACAGAAGCAGGCGAGGAGGTGGCTGATGGAGGGAACCAGGACCACCCGGTTCTTTGGTGAACACCCTGAGCCCCACCTCTTACAAGCTCGGTATCCTCGGGCAGCTCCCGTGTCTCTGGCCTCCAGACTCCAAGATCCTGCTGTCTTGGGTTCTGCTCCTGCCACTCTTCGGCCCCAGGGGTGACCAAACACTGACCCCCGCCCCCCACCAAGCGGGGAAGTTTCTCCTGTTAGGGGATCATGACACTGTCTTCCTCGTGGGGGCTTTGCTGTTAGCTTCAATTGAGCCCGTTCCCATTACGTGCTTGTTGAACACTGATTTCTAAATAAACCTCAACCAGTGTCTGTGTCGTTGTATGTCCCGGGTGTGAAAAATGTCTGGTGGGGAGAGGCCAGTGTTCAGACCGAGGAGCTCGGGGGTGCCCCCTCTGATGGGACATGGGACCACAGAAGGGGTGCAGCCCTGTCCTAGAGCTTTTATCCGCTCTCTTAGCATCCACTCCTGCTGAGCCAGATCTGACCCCCAGGATCTGAAATTCTACAGCCCAGCAGACCCCTCAGCCAGAGGGGATGGCTGTCCCCCCCCGCCCCATGCCTGGTTCTCTTGAAGCCACCTCACCTCTCCCCAGCTGTCCGTCAGCCAGAATGCCCCCTGTGCTCACTCCGGTAACACCTTCCCCTTCTACAGCCTCCCCTCCTCCTAACCCTATGCTCCCCCGTGCCCCCTCCACCCCGCATCCTTATAAAGCATCCCTTCTCCCATTATATCTGTTTTGTTCACACTTCTCTGCTCTCCAGAAATATTACTTTATCCAGCAAGTGTTCTGGTTGTAAATTGAAATGCAAATAGATAAACATAAATCTGAATGTCCATTTCCATTAAATATATTACGAATATAAAAATAGAAGGCCCCGTGGGTTTCAACTCATCAGCCCTATTACTCTTCTGCCCCTTGGCAATCAACTCCGGACCTATCACCAAGTCAGTGTTCATCAAAGCGCGGCGGCGTTGACGCGCACCGATCAGCTTGCGCTCCTAAATTACCGGGCGGCGTGGGGCGGGGGGACTGCCCTCGGATCACAGAGACCATGATTCATCTTCTCTTCCTCACCGTGAGAAACAGTTACTGGTGTGCCATTCTTCTTGCGAAACTCTGCACTCTCTAGAATGGGAGGAATCAAATGAAACCCCTGTAGAGGATTTGGGGCATCTCTATTTATGCAGCTTGGTCTTGGCACAAATCTAATCTCCCGTAAAGACGCTAAACTCTGCGCAGCGTGCGCGCACCGAGCCTCGTACCAAGGCGCTCAGGAATTATCTGTGGACTGGTTGGCTACAAATAAAGCATCAGTATAGCAACGGTGTAGCGGTATGTGCTCAGGGTTCCTTCCTTTCCGGTCAAGGCCTTCCACAGCTTAACAGCAGCCTGTGTTGAGATCTCAGTGAGTCAGCCGGTGGGGGGAGTTACACAGAGTGATTCTCAGGCTTGAGGCATGGAAGCCCAGCCTACCTTGTCCTCAAGCTCCAGCCTCAGCCGAACAGCAAAGCCCTTCACTAACGATGTTTAACCACAGGGCAGATAATTACCGACGGAGGGGAGTGCAGGTATAATCCACCCAGGGATTAGGAAGAAAATCAACGCCTATGTGGAATCCTTCTCATCCCTGTTCCCCGCCCCCGCTGGGGTACACGAGCAGCCTGACACTGTAGTCCCTTCTCTGTCTTTGCCCTCAAAACATTCAAGGGGCCTCTCCCTCTCTCTCACTCTTTCTTTATTTTATTTTTAATTTCTTGTTTTCTTTTTTCTCTCTCCTTCCTCCCTTCCTCCTTCCCTCCCTTCTCCCTCCCTCTCTTCCTACCTTTCTTCCTTCTTTCCTTGCTCACTTTCTTTTCTTTCCTTTTTGTCTTTCTTTCTCTCTTTCTTCCTCTCTTTCTTTCCCTTCCCTCTCTCCCTTCCCCCCCCCCCCCATCCTTTCTTCCCTCCTTCCTTCCTTTTCCTTTCTTTCTTCATGCCACCATTTGTCTGAGCACCCTTGGCCAGAATTTCTAGGACTTGGTTGAAAGCTGACAATCTGAATTCCTCCTTTGGTGTCCCTAAAATGTAATTTACCCTTGAGAATATAAACAGTTCAGAATGCTTTTTGCTCAGGAAGCGGCAGGACAGTTTCTCAAGCAGGTGGTGTCTCTTTCTGGAAGACCATCCTCCCACATCCTGTTAACTTATCACTTGGGAAGAGATTCTGGGCTGGCCAGCAGAGGCCACCCTGCAAGTGGCAAGGCCCTGCCCCAAGAGCCGGAGGCCAGGAGGGCTGGGACCCCCTCTCAGGGCCTGGATCCCAGCTCAGCCCCCCGCACCGCTGCCTCCCCTCCTGGCACCTGGCGGCGTCGGTTTGTGCTGCCAAATGTGCCAACAGGAAGCAGGACCTCGGGGTTTCCCAGGGAAACTGCGCCCTGTGTTTTCTGGTGGAAACTGGCAGTTGGTGTGTGGCAGCGGGGTCTGAGACAACTAGGGACATGTTCTAAGGGGGTTCCTTCCTCTCACTGAGAACACTGGAGGAGAGTCCTGGGGACGCCTCTGTGCCAAACTGGGCATGAGCGTTCCAAGAGAGGCAGTGGGGCAAGAGAGGACAATAGTAATGATAAGATACACATAATAAGAACTTCTCCTTATAAACTATTAACCATGTGCCAAGCAGTGCTTATCCTTTTAAAAATATATGTTCCAGGGGCGCCTGGCTGGGGCAGACTGTTAAGTGACCAGCTCTTGGTTTTGACTCAGGTCGTGATCTCATGGGTCATAAGATCAAGCCCCACAAGGGGCTCTGCAGGGAGTCTGCTTGAAGATTCTCTCCCTCTACCCCTCTCTCCTCTCTCTCTCTTCAATAAATAGATCTTTTTTAAAAATTAAAACACGTGGGGTTCCTGGTGACTCAGTGGGTTAAAGCCTCTGCCTTCAGCTCAGGTCATGATCCCAGGGTCCTGGGTTCGAGCCCCACATCGGGCACTCTGCTCCGCGGGGAGCCTGCTTCCTCCTCTCTCTCTCTCTCTCTCTCTCTCTGCCTGCTTCTCTGCCTACTTGTGATCTCTATCTGTCAAATAAATAAAATCTTAAAAAAAATAAAACACGTGATCTAACGTAATGCTCAGTAGGGTGTCACCAGTTCACCCCTGGGCCACTCCAGGAATGAAAACTAATGACACCAGCTGGTGTGAGGCAGCATGGCGGGTGGGGCCAGGGGCAAACCAGGACGACCATGCCCCACCAAAAGGGAAGGAGCTCAGGTTCTGCCCCAGCTATCTATGTCCATCAGGACCACAGACCCCATTATAGAAATGACAAAACTGAGGCTCAAAGGCATGTCTGTGGTTTTCTAAGAGAAGCTGTCTTGGTAACTAACTCAAAACCATGTTCAATTCCATGCCAGTGAGACTCAACATGTCAATGGGTCAGAGCCGATTCCTGGTTACCCATTTGTAATCTTGGCCTGGGAAGGAGGGAGAGAGCACAACTTCTATTTTTCCACTGGGGAAAACCAGCCTCAAAGTGCTCACAGGAATAGCCCAGGCCTAGCTGGTGCTCAGTGGGCAAGTTTATCTGAGCTGCATGGATTGATGACCTAAAACCCCTCCCCTGGGCGTAGGACTCCCAAATGCCCCAGTGTCTCACCACTATCCACCTGAGCTGGTTGACAGCTCAAAGCTAAACACCATCTCACCACCACTGGGCTTGCTCAGTGGCTCACGGGCCGGGCCAAACACTGGCCTACCCCAGGGGAGCCATTTAAAATTACCGATGCCTGGGCGTCCTCTCCAAAAATTCTGATTGGTGTTTTTTAAAAAGCTTCCCCGTATGATTCTCATGTGTTACCAGGGGTGACAGCCACGGGGCCAGCCCCTTGCTTAAGCGCCAAACCCAAGCTTCTGAGAATAAGAAAATGCAGGAGAGTAATGGGGGCCAAGGGTATTGGAGCCAGCTAGGACTGGTTCGAGTCCTGGCGCTGTCCCTTTGCAGTTGAGGAAGCTTGGAGAAATCAAGGGCACCTCTCTGAGCCTCAGTGTGCTCCTCTGTATAATGGGAACACTAACGAGTACTCCACTGAGTTCTTGTAAAAAGTAAATGTGACAGTGTGTGGCTATGAACTACTGCCTGGCATATAGGAGCATTGACTTAAAGGCAGCCTCTGACCACAGCCACACAAGCATAAGGGCAAAAAGAAGTGAACCTGAACAGAGATCTGGGGGCTTAAATACCCCATCCATCACCCAAGCACACATACCTAATGTGGGGTCACAGCTGAGCCCCACATGGCCATGGGGCTCCCACCCAGAGTCTTTAGCTGCCTCTTGAAGGGGAGGAGTGTCCCCTGAGGAATATCTCAAAATTTCGTTCTTCATTTCCCTCTGCTTCAAGCCAAAGGAAGAAGAATTTGTAGGATAAGCTGACCCACGTACATGGCCCCTTTGAAACTTTCAACAGATGGTCCTTTCCACCACCAACATCCTTGAAAATCTTACAGTAGATATGATTGAAGGAGACAAAGGCAATTTAGAGTGAAGCACTTTAGAAATAGTAATCCGGTACTCAAGGGCTCTAGAAAGATCGGTCCAGCGGAGTCCATCTTTTCATGAACGGGTAATCCCCTAAAATTAGATGAAAACTGCCATCTCTTGTCTAAATGGACTCATCTGGCAGAAACCCGTCCTGCTTCCTGAAGCTTTTAACTAAGTTTCTGCTATAATGACAGATCATTATTAGCAGTCAATTATCCGTACATAAGCACTGAGTCACAAACCAGCCCAGAACCAACAGACTAAGATGTTGCATCTTTGAATACAGCTGATGGGCAAGACCACCTTCCTCTGCCCCCAATCCTGCCACAGTGAGTTCCTTACCTCTTTTTAGGGGTTATGTTTATTTCAAAGAACAAGTTGTTAATAGCTGTAGTTGTAACCATGGAGGGTATATCATCAAACACCTCTCTGAGATTTCTGGGGTTGGGTCTCTGACCTGCTTGTCATCATTGACAAGGGCAGTTTCACTGTTTTTACCCCAAGAATGGAAGTCCCCTTTCCAAGGAGCGAATGAATGGGGCACAGAGGTTACACAGCAAATCAGCACCTGCCCAGAGCTTCATACAAGAGAAGCTTGTGTGATGTCCCTTGCAGTGGCTTTATCTGCCACCAACAAGCTTGGGGTGGCAGCCCAGAGGAACGTGGTCTTTCAGCAACACCACTGTAGACAAGGGCGAAAAGATCATTAGCAATCACCAGTGTTTGTGATTGGCCATTGATGCCTTTGCTGAAAGAGACAGAAATAAGAGATCTCCAACCTTATTCTGCCATTATGGTTCCTCAGCCCTTTGTTTAATTTGGTGGGAAATGCCTCCCCTCCTAAGAGTCTATAGGAAGTAGCTTTACTTTAGGAATCACACTGAATGTCCATTAAAGTCATTTGGAGGGGCTCCTGGGTGACTCAGTCAGTTAAGCGACCAACTCTTGATTTTGGCTCAGGTCGTGATCTCAGGGTCCTGGGATGGAGCCCTGCGTTGGTCTCACCACTTAGTGGGGAGTGTGCTTCTCTCCCTCTTCCTCTGCCCTCCCCTGGCTTGCATGCTCGCTCACTCTCTCTCTCTCTCTCAGATAAATCTATAAATCTTTTTTAAAAGATTTTTTTAAAAATTTGTTTTGGCCATAGGAATATTTTCTGATATCCCTGGAGATCTAAATGTCATGGAGGAAAGTTGGGGTGGTTGTCTTCAGTGGAGGAAAAAAATGATTTCGAGGCACATTAGAGTCCTTTGACTGATGGGATAAAGCTGGCTGGGGATAAAAGGGCAGATAGTCATCAGATAACAAAATCCTTTGACATCTGCCTGGTGGCCAGCTCTGAGCGTGTTAAGGACTGAATCTGTCCGGTTCACCCCTGAATCTATAGGGCTTTCCACAGGTCAGACACACAGTAGGTCCTCCATCCATGTGTGCTGATTGTCTAGACGACTGACCAGGGTGTTTGTACTGAAATGGGCATGTGGACACTGGGCTCGCCTCCCACTTCTACAACCTACAAAGATTGCCAAAGCTCCTTTGAAATCAAGATCTATCTAGTTTATCTCCAAACAATAGATGGGCAGAAACAGTTACATGGAAGGGTCAGTTGTGTGCAGAGCTTCCCGACTCTTCTGTGGGGAAAGGGCAGTTGTTACATTTATAGCACATTAATTGCTAGGTACATGAAAATTAATTTTTTTTATGAGGGCTCCTGGAAGTATGGAGCTAAATCTTTTAAACCTCTAAACCTCCAGCCAGCCAACTGGGTGAAGGTCCCTCCTTTTCTCTCTGCACACTTACCTATGCGAAGAGCAAAATGTTTTTTCTCCATTACATTTTTCTTAATTTATATTTGCTTTTGCCCAAAGTGATATTAGCTCCTTGTCAAGGAAGTAACTGTGCCTGGAAGAATCCCCATCTCTACCTTCCTCTTATAATGGCCGTGGCACTGAGGTGACTTCGGCCCCTTTGCTCCTCTCTACACCTGAGTGTCCCCATCTCTAAGACAGACGATGAAATGAGATGAGCTTCCACGTCCCACTTGTCTCTGACGTTCTGATTCCTGGTTCTACTAACAGGTGGCTCTTTGTTCCCAGTTCTAAATATTCCTAAGGATCCTTGCATGGCTGATCTAGCTTGTCCTAAAGAATAATTCAGAAATCAACAAATGGCAGGTCATTTGGAAGGTGAAAGAATCTGTTTTATGCCCAAGAGTGGCAGGTAGGGATGGGAGTTTCTTAGGGTTGCATCAGTCTATAAAGAATCCACCCAGCAAGATAAAGCTATGAATGAAATAGCACCAGAGGTGGGGGGAGGACTCTTCCCTAAGCCCAATCAAAGCAGAAATACCATGAGCAAATAGTAAAGTTGAAATTTTAGCAGACCACAGGTAGAAGACATGAAAAGTGAATCTTAAATCAGCCCTAAGACCAGCTACGGCACGCAGTTTTAGACTAGAGCAATATGGGAGATGCCTGCATTGACCCCAACCTTTATGCAGTCACTAAATGAAGCTATTTTTAAAATGTTCTTTTGTGTGCCCCAGCTATATAAGAGGGGACCAGAGGGAAAAGTTTTGAGGCCACTGGACCAAAGATCAAAAACTCACATGTCCATGGAGGCCAAAGAAGTGATAGGAATGAGTGAAGTAGTCCAGGCATCAGAGAAGTTGGCATAGACACGTTTCCCGATTACATATACTTATGACAATCAATATTTATAAATATATAAAAATAAATGTTAAAAGATAGCCTTTAGCTTCACAAAGAAATGTGATCTCAGCCATTTTTCTTGATAAATATGGTCTTCTTGGTATATATTTTGTTTACTACTCTTCATAAGACAAGGAAATAAAGGAATAGTTTTCTACCATAATTTAAGGAGGACTGCATGGTGATACCTGTGTTGTGACAGTTGGCCTTGGTGAGGACCCCAGGGACATCCCTTCGCTTTCCTATAGCTAGAGGAGGCAACCATTATTCAGTACCAGCCGACTACGGCCATTAGACGGGCCCAGTGTCATCTGTGGCCAGAACTTCCCAGTTTCCAGAGCATCCTGAGGGCCAAATAGAGCAAGGCTATAGGGTGTAATGGCCCACCCCCACTACCCAAACCACCAGTTTTCAAGTTCTTCCCTAGACTGTGATTTCCATGAAAACCGGGAAGTGACTTTCTATGTCTTATTAATGGTTGTATTTCCCGTCCCTACTGTAGAGACGGGCATTCAATAAACAGTTGGTGATTGGTTGACTCCAGAGTAGAAAACCAGCAGGTGCATTAATAATAGAACTTGACCTTCATGAATGCCCTCCACTGGAGAAACACAAACTGTTTAGCAGATCTGACTTGTGCTGATGTGAGCACCACCAGACTCTGATGTCTCCAGGAGGAGCACAGTCTCCCCAGACCCCAGTACCACTCTCATGACAACACACTGATGTAGAAAATGAATAATCCTTTGTTATTTTCAAATTCTACAGCCATGTGTCCACATAAAACAATGCCAGCCTCCTCCTGGGTAGCCTGGAGATGGGTGATGACCAACCTCTTACCACGTTCTACATCAGCGCAGCTCTTCACTTCAGATTGGAGGATCATCACCAGTTGTTGTCAGGACTGGTTCCACCATAGGGGAAGTGCCATTTTGCCCCTGTGTTACACTAGGCACTAACATGAACCACCATCAGCAAATTCAGAAGATAATTAGACCAGCAGAGCACACCCTCAAGCACCAGTCTTGTGCCTGCTTCAGGAGCCAGCAGCCTCTTGAGAGGCAGGTGCACAGCACCCTTGTTCCTACTGCTTCTCACCCATCTGCCCCTGTGGAGCTTAACAAGCATCTCTCTTTGTGCAGAGATGCCAGGAAGAGCCATCCATTGTGATAAATGCAAAGCGGCAATACTAGGCTTCATCTGGTTTCCAGTTTCTTTCAAACCTGGAGTCATGCCCTGTTTCTGGGTTAGACATTTGGGAGGAAGTCTTAGAGCCTCCATTTTCAGCATAAAAAGGTATTAGGTTCACACAGCAGGGCATGGACCTGGGAGTGTGGACATCCAGGGAGAGCTGTCTTCTGCCCTGTGCTGGAACGTGGGCTTCTGGACAAGCTCTGATCTCCAGATCTCTGCACCCCAGCGTAGAGCTCAGAGCAAGCTGTCCTGATTAAGGATCATTTTGTTGCACAGAAGAGAAATCCACTCAAACTAGCTCAAGATAAAAGTGGGGCTTCTAAAAGGTACCCAGAGTCTCCTGGGGAGTGGAGATTCGAGACCCTCTTTCTTCCTGTTCTCACCTCACACTTCTCATCTTTCCTCCTGTGTTCTACCTCCTTTCTGCCTCCTCTGCCTTCTCATTTTGCTCATGGCCCAAAATGGTTGCTCTAGTTCCAAGGAGATGTGAGCCAAGGACACATGATCTTTGAGCTCAAGCATCTGTTATTAACTGGAACTCCCTTTTGTAGCTCTTGGTTCAAAAGGAATCTGGTTCAAGTCAGTTGCATGGGTTTCATGTTCCACTCAGCTAAACTGGGGCAGAGAAGAGGGGATCGGAGGTATAGGGTGAGCAGATCTGGCCCTTCTGGGGCCGGAAGGAGAAAAAGGGAAATATATCTATTATGTAGGTGTTTGATAGTAAATACATATTGAATGATTCAACTCACCACCTGAAAGAGCCTTTCTTCCTAAAAAAGAGAGGAAAAGAAATAACCAGTTGGAAATGAGTGGACGCCCTCTCCATCCCTGACCCTGAGGCGGGTCTCACAGTCCATTCTCAGGACTGTCGAATTCCATCCTCGGAGTAGCTGATACTGGAACTTCTGGGAGGCCTGCCAACCAGCGGTGCCCAAACCCTCTGACCTCAGCTGCTCCCTCTTTATGTTGAGAGCAGAATTCTCTGCTTCCCATGGTCGTTGTGAAGACTGAAACAGGTCCGTAGCAGAAGATGCGAGAATTCTCAAGGTCAGCATCCCAGGCCCAAGGCCAGAGCTTCCAATCATTGCACTGATGGCTCAGAAAGCACACTTTCATGAAGCTCAGTACTCACTGTTTGGAAGTGAAACGCACACACGCACACGCACACACATCCCTGCTCCAGGAGACAACACTAGTCAGGCACAGGAGTCAAAACACACCTAAAACCAAGTTCTAGATCTGCTTGTGACTCCTTATGGGACCTCAGCAAAGTCACTCACCTTCTCTAGGCCTCTGTTCCCTCATGGGCAGATCTGGAAATTGGAAGAACCAATGACATGTCCCAATCTCATAGCCATGTTGGTCCAGGGCCTCATTTGAATTGCTGTGCAGCCAAATTGGAAAAATAAGTCAATATGGAGAGCTTCTCATAGGGCCTGGGTTTTTTTCGGTTCAAAGGACTATATGTTATCCTGAGGCCATGTCCTACCCACTGGGGTTAAATTGTCTTTCTTCAGGGATGGTAAGGTTTGTACTTTGTTTTTATACTCCTCTTGTCCTCTCTTTTGAAATCGAAGCTGGCAATCCCGTGTCTGTCCCCTCTGCTTATTTATTTTCACTGGTTTGTGAAATCCCAAGCATGGCAATTAGTGGATGAGACGACTTCTGTAGTCCCTTTAAGCTCTGATAGGATCTGACTCCAAGAGAGGCACAAGAATGCATGGCCTTGGGAGCCCAACAGTGAGGGTTCTTAATTTTTTATTTTTTTATGAACATATAATGTATTATTAGCCCCAGGTCTGTGAATCGCCAGGTTTACACATATCACAGCACTCACCATAGCACATACCTTCCCCAATGTCCATAACCCAACCACACTTTCCCTCCCCCCCTCCCCCCAGGCAACCCTGGTTTTTTGTAATTAAGAGTTTCTTATGGTTTGTCTCCCTCCTGATCCCATCTTGTTTCATTTATTTCCTTCCTACCCCCCAAGCCCCCCATGTTGCCTCTCAACTTCCTCATATCAGGGAGATCATGTGATAGTTGTCTTTCTCTGATTGACTTATTTCGCTAAGCATAATACCCCTAGTTCCATCCACATTGTCGCAAATGGCAAGATTTCATTTCTTTTGATGGCTGCATAGTATTCCATTGTGTATATATACCACATCTTCTTTATCCATTCATCTGTTGATGGACATCTAGGTTCCTTCCATGGTTTGGCTATTGTGGACATTGCTGCTATAAACATTCGGGTGCACGTGCCCCTTCGGATCACTACGTTTGTATCTTTAGGGTAAATACCGAGTAGTGTGAGTACTGGGTCATAGGGTAGCTCTATTTTCAACTTTTTGAGGAACCTCCATGCTGTTTTCCAGAGTGGTTGCACCAGCTTGTATTCCTACCAACAGTGTAGGAGGGTTCTCCTTTCCAACAGTGAGAGTTCCAGGTCAGACCCCACCACACGGAACTTGGAGACCTTGGGCCAGTTACTTAGCCTCTTAGTTTCACACCTGAAAACAATGGAAATGATAACAGTACCCACCTGACAAGGCTGTTGTGAGGATGCAAGGATGTGATGTTCAGGGATAGAAAGTGCTTTGGGTAATGCCTGACACAAAGTGCTCGTTAAATAACAGTGAAAACCATAATGGGAAGGAAGACCAGGAGAAAGAGAAAGAAGGAGGAAGAGTCAGGAGGAGAGAAAGCTCCTCTCTGGACCCTTCTGGCAGCCACAGCAGAGGGAGGGTATCTGGTTGGGTCCATCAGCACCATCGGGGGGGGGGGGGGGTTGTGGGGGAACCTTCCAACCACGTTGCCTATGCAATGGTGGCCAGCCCATGGACGGGCTGCCCTTGCCAGGTGTCCCTCGCTGGTCCAGTCAGCTGAGTTGGGAGCGGTGGGGGTTGCAGGGGTGGGCAAATCTTGAGCTGTGTCAAATCTCCCAAAGAAGCAGGATTGCTTCTGGCAATCCAGAGGGGAGACCCTCTAAGTGGGGCTTACTAGTAGCTTCCAGGTAATGCCACAACTGATAAGGAGAAAAGGCATTTGAGGAGGGCCAGGAAGCACCCAAGAGGCCCAGGACTGGGAATAAAATAAAGGAAATAATGATTGGGAGCCTTGTTTCACATCCCCAGTTTGATTGGTTGCTGGGGGGGGGGTCAGGTGCTCACGCCTGGGCCAATCAGCTGTGTGGGGCGGGGCTGGTCAGGCTGCGGGAATCCCTGACTGCTGGTGGGAAGCTCCTCTTTCGCCCAGCCAGAGCTGTAGTCAAGCCAGACAACCTGGGAAGGGGCGGTCCTGCTTTCCCCGTTTCAAAAGCTCTAGAAAGTCCCAGAAATCCCTCCTTTGTTGGAAAAAAGAGAGAAAAAAAGTTGTTCCCCAAAGGGAAAGGTTTTGAAAACCAGGAGACTGATTCCTCCATCAAAGGCACAGAATTCCTTACCAGGTAAGTCGTAACATCTTAATCTTTCATTGGGTGAGTATCCACTCCTTGGGGGATAGGGTCTGCCTTTCTGTTTGGTGGGCAAATACGCTGAAATCTTCCAGCTAATTTGGAGCTACCCATGCTACTAATGACCAATTTGGGTAAGAGTGGATTCGTTGTGAGCAACTGCCTGGGTGTCAAAGCCTCTGGGGCCAAATCCCAACTATAAGGGACGTGGAGGGAAACCCATTTGAAGTACTTGGAGTGAGGAAAAAAATATGTTGGCTTTGATTTTCTGGGTAGTCAATACTAGTTATAAAGTCATAGACATTTTGTAGCTTGACCCACGTGGGTAAATATACCTAGACAGACCTCAGCAAACCACGGGGATGGCTGGGAAAGGCTTATCATCTCTTCAAGGTAGGGGTAGTCCTTCCTGAGAACTTCTGCGGTGGGTTCTCATGGATGTTCGAAGCAAATCCTCAAGTCCTCTGATTCCCTGGCTGAGTTTGCTTCCAGTGGGTTATCAGTCTCTGAAATAGCTCTAGAAATAGCCCTCCCCACTCTCATGAGTGCTGACACCATGCATGGTCAGGTTAAACCTACTTCTGCTGATGTTTATTGAGCCCCTACTACATAAAAGGAACACCTGGCGTTTATTTTCTGATCCCTTGCAGTAAATGTTCATAAAAGAGCTTGAATTCTTCCTAAGGGTCCGCAGGGAAGTACCTTGTAGAGATTCCGCTGAAAGCAGAACGTGGCTGGTGTAAGGGTCGGCGAGCCAAATACTCAATTGCATAGCACTCTGGAGTGTGTTTAGTTAAGACATCTTGTCTCTGAGGGTATTTGTGGAAGACAGTGTTGTGGATCATTTGAGAGCCTTACAAGTAGCACTGTGACATGTTTTTTAAGTGGCAGGTATAGGAGACCAGGATGAACTATCGAATCAGACGGACCAAAGCAGAACCACCATGGCCGGAAGAGTCGGGTGATGGCTGCTCCCTGTGTGGGGAGTGGGGGTTGCTGCTCTGAACACTGGGTCCCCCACTCATAGGGTTGTCCCGATCTAGTGAGAACTTACCTATGTTAGAATTTGATCAGCCCTTTGGTCAAGCACAGCTAATCCTCAGTGGCTCATGTGGCCTGTGACATCCCTCATGGGCACCTTTTTTGGTACCTACAGGAGTCATCTGGAAACTTGTTCAAAGTGATGACTCCACATTCCCAGAAATTCTAACTTTTTTGGTGGGGTCTCATAAGGTGTCTGAACCCATACCCCCAAGGGGTTCTGGCCAGGTGTTCCCCTAGACCACACTTTGAGAATAATGGTTCATAAGATACTCCTATCATGCTCTGTCTTCTAAACACCTGGTTTCAGCAGTTGACATTGGTATGGAGCAGTCTTAAATCTATCATGGTGAGCTCTGTGTTCCCAGGTTGATCTCATTGGATGGCACTCTCCCCACACCGACACCCAAGACAGAGCTTGTCAGGCACCCCCCAGTCACTCCGAGGCCTCAGCACCTCACTCTTTCTCATTCTTAACTCTCCTCAGCCCCATCCCTTGAAGAGTAATCAGACCTAACCATGCTCTGCCTTTTCTTGACCCTGCCAGAGTTCATCCGCATCACTTCTCACTCATTGTTGTAGGAGGTTTCCAACTTGTCTCCCCATCTTGGATTTGTGTATATTTCTGTACAGCCAACAACATTATGCTTTGAAGTACAAATCTGAATGTCACTCCTGCTCAAAACCCCTTATTGGTGCCCAGATGTTCTCAGAACGTGGTTCAAACTCCTTAACGTGGTGCTGTGGTCTGAATGTTTGAATCCCCCTGAGATTTGTATGTTGAAATCCTAATACCCAATGGGATGGTATGATAAGGTCCTTTAGGATGTGTTTAGGGCATGAGGGTGGAACCTTCACGAATGGAATTAGTCTTCTTATGAAAGGGCCCCCTAAGTGGTTTCTTGCACCTTCTGTGATGCAAGGACACAGCAAGAATGTTCAGGCTGTGGACCAGGAGGAGGCCTCTCATGAGAATCCAGCCACGCTGGGGCCTTGACCTTGGACTTCCCAGCTTCCAGAATTGTGAGAAGCAAATCTCTGGTGTTTATAAGCTAGCCAGTCTGGGGTGTTTTGTTATAGCAGCCCAAATGGACTAAGGCACTTGGCATCTGAGGGCGTTTCCTACCAACTTCCTACCCTCCTGTCTGTTGTCATCACCCAGGGGCCCTGTTCTCAGCTGTGGCGTCTTGAACTCTACACTGTTCCCTTTGCATAGAATGCCCTCCACCTGGCAAATTCCTACTTACTTCCTTTTCTAAATGAGAAAAAGAAACCAGATACCTGTGATTGCATCTAGCCAATCTAGAGGCATCTAGAACACAGCCTGCTGTAGTGCTTGGAGCCGGACAGTCTAGGTTCAAATGGCAGCCCTACCACTTACTAATTGGTAGTACTGGGTAAGTTGTTTAACCCCCCTGTGCCTCAGTGTCCTCATCTCTAATAGGGTACAATGATGAAAGTGACCTCATGGGGTTGTTGCCTGAATCAAGTGAATTAATGTACGTTAAGTTCTAGAGTAGTGCCTGGCACAGAGTCAGTGTTATATGTGATGACTGTTTTTGTTGTTATTGTATACAATATCCATGGAAGTGAAACCAAGACATGGTCAACAATATTTCCTACAGGAAGAGAATTTAGATACTGGGGGTCCAGGGTGAGAAGGGGACACGAAAATGTTAAGAGGAAGCTTTACAAACATCAGAAAGTATGTAAAAATAAAGGACAACGGCCTGCCACCTTGCAGCCCATAGAGCATCACCCATACAGGCAGAGTACACTCCCTAAATGCATCAACCTTTTCTTCCCCTCCTCGCCCCTCCCTAGGAGCCAGGCATACTTATTTTTCATGTGTTGTCCCTGTACGTGCTTAGGTATTTTTAATGTGTACAAGTCTCTCTTTTAAAACCTAGAACTGGTGTTTTGTAATACAAGTATCAAATGTCCCTATGAGAAAGCTATCCAACTTGGAAAAGTGGGTGTTTCTGACTTTGTTTTTATTTTGAGTCAACTACTTTTCTCTGTTAAAAATCACCCCCTCTGGGAAGACTTCCTACCTGTCCCCTCACCTATTCAGCAGTTAAAAGCCCTCTTTGTCCACTCACAGGACCTTCATTCCAACATTATACTAAAAACATGTTTTGTCAGGCAAAATTCTAAGGCTTGGCCCCCGAGATCCCCACCCCTGGAGATCCCCTTCCCTTGAGCGTGGGCCAGACTTGTGGAGATGGTGGGATTCATGTGAACAAATTGCATCCTATGGCAAAAGTAAAGGGATTTCTCAGATGTCACAGAGGTCCCCTAATCAGTTGACTTTGAGTTCATTAAAAGGGTGGGCCTGATCTAATCAGGTGAGCCCTTAAAAAAAAAGGGGTCCATTCCTTATTCAAATAAAGCAAGAGACACTACCCCACTGGCTCTGAAGCAGGAAATAGCCATGACATGAACTGCTTATGGATATGACCGTGTGACAGGGTCTGTAGTGGCCTCTAGGGGCTGAGAACTTCTGTCCTACAAATATAGGGAGTTGAATTCTGCCAACAACCGTATGTGCGGGCAAAGGATCCCCACTCAAGATAAGAACACCCACACAGCCCACTGGCATTTTTATTTCTGCCCCATGATACCCAGGAGCAGAGAACTTGGCTAAAACGTATCAAGATTTCTGACCTACAGAAACTGAGGTAACAAGTGGCTGATTTTTGAAGCCGCTAAGTTTTTTCTAGCTATAGAACCATAGTAGACCCTAAGTGCCTCCCCCATTAGACTCTGATCAGTTCAGCCACAGACATTCATTGTGCGGCTATGTGTCTTGTATTTCTATTAGCCTTGGGGAAACTGAGGCAGTAAGAAGCCATCGTATCCCATCACTTCACGTGTGGCTAACACACAGAGGTCATTTAGTGGATGTTTGCTGAATGAAACAGCAGCAAAATATCCCACAGAAAATCCAACACTATTTGCTCGTGTGCAAGCTAAACTTCTGACAGCTGCCCAGTTTCTTTTTTCCCCCAAAGCGATCCCCTGTACAGTCGTCCTTATTTTTTCCCTTCTAATTCTCCTGGCTATATTCAGGTGTGACGCACTAGTCTTGTATAACTCTAGTTGTTCCAGATGGGGGAAAAAAGTACTCACGAAGGGTGTTGGATATTATAAAATAGTTTCAGAAGTCCTATAGTACAAAAATGTATATAATACAAGTTTCCAAACTTAACCAAGAACCACTACCACCTTTTTTTTTTTTTTTTTTTAAATAACACTATCCACCATTCATTACCCAGTTTGGGAAATTATCTGCCCCAAATCGCAAGTCAGTAACACCTCGGGACGTTCCATCAGTCAGAAGGGTGCCGTCAGCCCCAGTCACTGTAGCCAAAGGGTTGGGACCAGTCTGGGGTCGAATCCTCAAATGAGGTTTCTGCTTAAATCCAGGATCCCTGGCTCAGGCTCTCCCATCCTCAGACTCAGGCTCACACCTCTAGGTTTTGTGAATTCAGTTTCTTCATTCCTCTGCTTTTGTTTTGTTTTGTTGTTTTGTTTTGTTTTGTGTTTTAACAGCTTTATTGGGGTGTAATTTACATCCCTTGAAATTCCCCCATGTTAAGTGTACGTTTCAGTTATGTTTCGCACATTTACCAAGTGGTGCAATCCTCACTCTGATTTTAGAATCTTGTCCTCACCCTAAAATCTCATGACTATTTCCTATTTCCACTCCTGCCCCCTAGCCCCAGGCAACCACTGATCCACTTTCTGTCTGATTTTATCTATTCTGGACATTTTGTAACAAACAGAAGAGTACACTCGGTGTTCTTTTGCGCCTGGCCTCTTTCACTGAGCGTAATGTTGTGGAGGTCATTCATGCTGTAGCGTGTATCAGTGCTTTATTTCTTCTTATTGCCCAGTGCTAACCGGTTGTGTGGACATACCACGTTTCCTTGGTCTGTTCATCTGCTGATGGACATCTGGGTTGTTTCCACCCTCAGGCTATTGTGAATAATGCTGCGTGAACATTCACATACACGTTTCACTGTGCACATATGTTTTCATTTCTCCCGGGGAGATACCTAGTAGTGGAATTGCCGGGTCTTAGGGAAGTTCTATGTTTCACATAGAAAATCTTGAGTAATTGCCAAAGTGGTTTCCAAAGGCGCTGTGGAAACTTGTATTCCAACAGGCATTGGAAGAAGGTTCCAGGTGCTCTGCAGTACCTCGATTTGAAAGGACCAACTGTCCTGGATTTCACATCACCTCCTTTAGTCCTGACCTCTGAACCTCTGCCCGCCTCCCTGGATTCCTCAATCCCAGCTCCTCCCTGTCCTTTATAAACTTGGAACTTTGAACTTCTGCCAACCTTCTGATGTACAAACCGGTTTTCCAAGCTCTGACCTCAATTGCACGAAGCCCTTCACCCCAACACCAGTGCTGTCCATGGCCAATGCGTGACAAAAATCCTTTGCTCTGCTTGGATTTTTTTTCACTTGAATTTGTTTTAAAAAACAAGACCAAATATAACCTTGCAAAGCGTAAATAGAATCCAAAACTAAGAACCGTGAGCAAAATTTTTCAGAATGCTTTCGCACTTTTTAAAAACTATTTTTAAGGATTTATTTATTTTACGGGGTGGGAGAAGGGGCAGAGGGCAGAGGGAGAGGGAGGGATTCTCAGGCAGACTCCCCACTGAATTTGGATTCCTGACTCAGGGCTTGATCCCACGACCCTGAGATCATGACCCAAGCCAAAACCAAGAGTCGGGGGGATTAACTGGCTGAACCACCCAGGCGACCCTTTTCTAAAAACTATTATTGAGGAATAAAATTAGGTCTAGGGTTGAAAGGCTCCATATAATGCTGCCTTCATGCCATAATCAGACCAGAGAAAGACACTAGTTGTTATTGTCCATAATCGTTCGCCTTTTTCACTTATTGAATCTCTGTGCCCTTATCACCAAATCCACTCTGCAGCAATTTCCAAGCATTCTTAAACCTCTGTTTTTGCTTTGGCCCAGTTCACTGGAATGGGCTCTTGGGAGGCAAGCGGGTAGGATTAGCTCTCCTGGTAAAACTTGTCCGAATGAGATGGGCACCACATGCCCCTACACTACGTGAACCTTGCAGGTCTTTCCTCAGATTGGTTAGCGGCTAAGAAGAGCAGCATGAGAGCAGGGAGCACCCCCACCTCCACCCCGCCCAATAAAGGCAGACATCATTTTGCATTCATTTGTGCTGCCTGAATTGGGAATCCTGCGGGCTGTGGGAATCCAGGTCAGGGTGAACGGCAGGACCTCCCCTCCACCAGGATCCCACTGAGATCTACCCTTAATCAAACGATCCATCCCTCAAACTGGGCGACTAGAGCTGGGCAATGAGGAGAGCAGAGATGCAGAGGTGGGGCCTGTGTTCGCTGGGCCCCAGAGAAGGAGCTGGCGGTAAATTCAATGCAACTAGTACGCCTGGAATTGAATCCAGAGCCTCCCCTCCACCCCCACTTCTGTGCATAGGGCCGAGAGGGACTTGATTCTGATTTCCTGTAGACCTGCAGGGATGCCCGTGGGCGCAAAGGACCCAGCCAGCACCGTGAGAAGACTGCCCCCTGCAGTCTGGGGACATCCCCTGTCATCCCCTCTGACACCCTCCCCACCCGCTCTCTGGGACCAGCCCTTATGAGGTAAACCAAGTCATTTTTATCATGTAGAGGGTCAGGGGGACCCTTCTGAATGACTCCATAGGTCACACTTTACATTCAGCTGTGGTGGTGCAGGTTCTCTTAAATGACGGCCAATGGAACATTGGAGGCTTCCTGTTTCTTGACATGTGGTACCAAGGCTGTGCATTCGTGTGGCCACCCGTCAGATGTGGAGGCTTCAGGAAATGCTGACACCAGTTTGGAACCCAGAGGAAGAGGAGAAAGGGCCAGACTCATGCTCCTGGAGCCTTCCTGGGTGACCTAGGTCCCAGGCTTCAAAAGCTTTCTTTTTTTCTTCCAGTCTCCCAGAAGAGAGACTCTCGAATGCCTCCCTGTCCTCAGATCATGGAGGGTTTACCTGACTTCCAGCTCTGAGCCCATGTCTGGGAAGCAGGAACATAGAAGCTTCTGAGGTAGTCCATCTGGACTCCTGTGTCCAGCAACTCTCGTCACAGGAAGTCTGTTCCTCGGCTATGTCAGGACAGTAAGAAACCACCACCCAAGGCTGAGTGGACTCTGTAGAAAAGCCTTTAAGAAGTAGGAGTGCGAACTTTATTTGTAACTTCCTTGGTCCTGCTGAATGTGCCTGCTCTAGAAAGAGCAACAGGGAGCATTGGAGATTCAAGAGTAGGGACTCCCTGCTTGGACCTACGATTTATCTGCGTAACCGTATACAGTTACTGGGTGAAGCATTTATGTAAGCAGTAAGTGCTTACAGTATACCTAGTACTCTTCTGGGCATTGTTGAGTCAAAACACAGAATAAATAGAGAAAATGCTCCCTGCCATCCAGAAAGCTAATCTACCTGTGGAAACCCTTCAGAAGCAGTGACGTAACAGACCACTCAAGTGCTCCCCAGCTCTGATGGATGTGAGAGAGGGTAGAAGTCCTATTTCATGCATGAGAAGAAATATGCTTCTGATTCATTAAGTTCCTCTGTCCTCGGGGTCAGGAAACCAACCCACTTCTCCTAAATGGCATAGAGCCTCCCACACTCTTCCTTTAAGCCCCCGTGTGTATTTAGGGAAATTTAGCTGAGCAATTTGGGGAAAAAAAAAATGCTTAGTGCACTCATCAAAAAAGAAATTAAGAAGTTTTATAAAAAGCCAAGCACATTTTCAGGAATCTACTTGAGGCTTTCCCATAAACCTGTTTTCTGCAAAATGGAAACATTAGAAATGATACTTAAACTCAAATTCAGTGAATACAGGTCAGAACTCAAAGCAAGCAAAGTTCAAGCATATTAAAACCTGGCAAATAGCATTTTTACATTCCGTATATAAAGATTTTTTTTTCTTTTCCTTGAGTTGGCCAGTGTATTTAACCCCTAAGGTTGCCACTTTTGAGCGTTGGGAAAGAAAGGGAAATTCAGGAACCTGTACTGCTGCTTGAAACAGGAAACATCTTAATTAAGAGAAAATTTCTTCATTAAGATAAAATACATTATCAATGACAAAAGTGGCTCAGAGCTCAGATTCCATTTATCTCAGTCCAGCATTCCTACTGATCTAGCTGATTTTCCTTTAAAAATGTATGTTGTTATTCCAAGCAGCCATGAGTTCATGATAAGGTTTCCAATAATTTTAGGTGTGCATCTCAAAAACTCTAAAGTGACCCTGGAAATCCAGTTTACAAGGTGTGCATCTCAAAAATTCTAAAGAGACTCTGGAAAGTTTCCTGTTTGGGAAAAATAAATGTGAAGGCTGAACAGGCTGGGAACAAGTCACCAACTAGCTGGTTATCTGCCCTAGCCTTCGTTTCCTTCCTTGAAGCACAAGAAACCTGCATTTTGTCATGTCTCCCAGAACTTCATTAACAGCCATGAAATGGAGAGGAGGCTTTCTTACAAATCCAGGCACGTTATCTCTGTCCCTGTGGAGCTTTGCCTTCATTCATTCAACCACTGTTCATTGAGCACCTAGTGTGGGTCAGGCTGGATGCTTAGGCAAGGAGTGTGCAAAGGTTAGGGAGGATTGATTCCTGCTCTCATGGGCTTTCAGCCTGGCAGAGGAAACCAGCAGTTAGAGAATAACAGAGGAGGTTCTACAAAGGAAAGTCTTCAGGAATGCTCCAAGGTAACAGGGCAGGAGTTTCTTCTATTCAACCAAGACTCCATAAAGGAACTGGTCCTAGGAGCACAGAGAAAAAGGAGGAGGAAGGTGGGGGGAGGAGGAGGAAAAGGGGTTGGGGGGAGGGGAGAGAAGGGAGAGAGAAGGTATGGGGTAGGAGGTATCCAGGTGGGACAGCTTCAGAAGAGTGAACACCAGGTGGGAAAATTCAGGCACGTGAGTGCATAGCAAATTCAAGAGTTCTGGTAGGTAGGGACTGGGTCCTTTCTGCCACCTTAAGGAGTTGGGTTTATTCCTAAAGATCGTGAAGTCCCACTGAGGGGATTAAGCAAAAGAAAAAGGTGATTAAAACAATAGTTCCTAAGGCCACTCAGGGGAAAGAGCAGGACTGGAGGAAGTGGTCAGGGAAACAATGAGGAGGCTGTAGTTATAATCTTGGGGACAATGTGGCAAGTAACCTGAACCAAGTCAGTAGCAGTGGTCAACAGAGAGGACAGAGCTGGAAGGTGCTCATGAGGTAGAAGCTTAGAGAGCTGCTAATACATCAGTGAGAGTTCTGATTGTTCTCCTATCCTATGGGTCATGCTTTTCAAGCTGCTGAACAAAGCTACTAAGTAGTTGTCCATTATGTGTCTCCGCTAGCCTGCAAGCTTATGACGTAGAGGGACAATGTTTGTGTCTTTCTTGTCTACCGTTTTATCTCTAGGACTTAGCATAGGGCCTGGCACATAAATGGATAAATACTCATTCCCTGAGATGAACATGTGGTGGGAGGGGAGTCATGTCCCTTTTCAGATATTAAGCTGGTGAAACTTTGACAATTCAGAATTCTTACCTGAGGTAGCCAGGTTGGAAGTAGTAGGGAACAAAAGGCCTCATCTTAGAGATGGGAGATGAACATGAGTCCCTCCCCTTCTCGTGTGAGCTGTGTGACTTGAATAAATTAATTAACCTCAGAGAGGTTATTTATAATAATATATAATAATATATTATATATATAATAATAATAAGGAATCATATCTTATTTCCTTCATCTGTAGAATGAAGAGGCTGTAAATGTAAAATGATGTTAGTATTGGACTTCATAGATTGTGGGGAGAACTGAATTAGGTTATCTGCGACAAAATTCTAGCAGAGTGTCTGACACAAAGTAAGCACTCAATAAATGCTACTTAGTCTAGAAGGATGGGTGAGTGGGTGGATGGATGGATGGATGGTGGTGGGTGGATCAATGAATGAATGGATGGGTGGGTGGGTGGATGGGTAGATGGATCAGTGGATGGATGGGTGGGTGGGTAGTTGGATCCATGGATGGATGGGTGGGTGGGTGGTTGGGTAGATACATCAGTGGATGGATGGGTGGGTGGGTGGGTGGATGGGTAGTTGGATCCGTGGATGGATGGGTGGGTGGGTGGGTCGGTAGATACATCAGTGGATGGATAGATGGGTGGGTGGATGGGTAGATGGATCCATGGATGGATGGGTGGGTTGGTGGATGGGTAGTTGGATCCGTGGATGGATGGGTGGTTGGGTAGATGGGTATATGGGTCAGTGGATGGATGGGTGGGTGGGTGGTTGAGTAGATACATCAGTGGATGGATGGATGGGTGGGTGGGTGGGTGGATGGGTAGTTGGATCCATGGATGGATGGATGGGTGGGTGGATGGGTAGATGCATCACTGGGTGCATGGGTGCGTGGTGATGTGTCGTTGGATCAGGGGATGGATGGGTGCATGTATGGATGGATGACTTGCTGGCTGGCTGGCTAAATATTTGGATGGCTAGATGGGTGAATGGATGGATATGTTCATGGATATATAGATGCATTGATGATGAATGGACAAATGAACATTCTGAATAGGATACATCTATTAGGTCACGCTCTTTTTCAGGCCAACCTTAATCCTCCTTTGTGGGCATCTGTATAATAATTTGATTAGTCTGACAACTTAAAAAGCCAACTGGCCTTGGTTTCCATGAAAGTCTTATGGCCTGCTGCCACTGAATGCTGAAGATTTAAACTTCTTATTTTAGGTTCTGTCTAGACACCTCTCTAAATAGGAACTTCATGCTAATCTGCAGGTGTTGCTTATGAACAGGTTATTTCTAAATAGTAGCTGGTGCATTACCAAAAAAAAAAAAAAGCCAAGAGCAAATAATATTTATTGAGACCAAGGTCTCCGATGGGAAGGTTCCCAGTCAATTTGTCCACCCCTCCCTCCCATACCACCTGGTTCCTGCCTATACCCTACCCAATTACCAGGGAATCAAATATCCACAGTGGGTATAATTAATTAAATGCATTTTTACTAATTAACTTAAGAACTGGTAAATAGGGCCTCCCTTTGGTTGTTTGAAGATGCAACTCCTGGTGCTGTTGATTAAAATGTGAAGCGAATCTGGCCAGAAACTAGCATGTAACGGATGGGGGCCCTATCGCAACATTTCTTTTAAGGTTTGTCAAATCGTGTCCTACTGATATTGCTAAACCCCTTTAATCAGGAAGTATAAAATTCATCTGAGAGCGTAAAACGTATCTGACAATGGCATACATCAAATCCCAAACTGAACATTCAAAATAAATTGTATCGAGATTTTGTCACAATCATTGATTTCTGCTTTTCAAGCTGGTTTTTGGGGCAGCCACATAAAAGTTAAATACAAGCTATCTATGGGCTCATTGGATTGCGGTAATTCATTAAACCAACGGTGGCTTTAATAAATCTGAACATAAAGATTGCTTCCACAGACACCCTCAGCTTGGAAATGTGCCACTAATCAAAGAGGGTGGCAAAACTAATCTCGTTGGCTTGTAGGGGAAGCGAGAAGGAGCTTTAAAGGGTTGCTAAGGGCTGATTTCCAAGGGTAGTATCTCATGGCTATAGCAAGATCAGATCACAGGGGAAATAAGAGACCCCGTGGCACCGAGCCCTCAGCCTCCATGGTCAGCGCATGCACAGCTCAGGCGACCAGTCAATGTGAGCCCACTGACGGAGTGACCTTCGGTTCCACTGGAGGACCGATTTCCCCCATTGTACTCACTTCCCAGTAACGATGGTGATCCCTGCGCTCTTAAAATTTGCAAAGTAATCTCACACCCAGTGATTTATTTAGTCCCACAGCAATCTTGGGAGGGACAAGGCCAAGGTTATTCTTATGCCCATTTTACAGATGAGAAAATGGAAGTTTAAAAAGCAAAGCAATTTGCCCTCAGTCCCACATTTGGCAGAGCTGGAGCGCGTCGCCAGCTGTCGAAAGCCCAACTTTGGGTTCAAATCCGACCTCTGGGGGCGCCTGGGTGGCTCAGTGGGTTAAAGCCTCTGCCTTCGGCTTGGGTCATGATCCCAGGGTCCTGGGATCGAGCCCCACATCAGGCTCTCGGCTCAGTGGGGAGCCTGCTTCCCCCTCTCTCTCTGCCTGCCTCTCTGCCACTTGTGATCTGTCAAGTAAATAAATAAAATATTTAAACAACAACAAAAAAATTCCGACCTCTGTGACACACTACAGGTTATCCCACCTTCCAAAACTTCAATTGTCTCTACTATAAAGTGGAGATAATGAGACTGCCTACCCTGACTTGGGAGATTTAATGAGCCCCTATGGAATAGGGACATAACGAGCACTTAATACATGTTTGCTATTATTCATAGAGAGTATCAGGTTGTATCAAAAAGACAGACTGGACAAGGCCTGGAAAGTAACTAGTTGGAATTTCGAATTCCATTTCACACAGGTAGAAGTAAGCCTTGCCCTCATCATGCATTAGCCACCCCCCGCCCCATGCCGTGAAGCACCCTCTCCCGGTTGGCATTTGTTCAGAGAAGCCCATGATATTTCTGTCCCTTTCAGCTGTGACTCATTATTGTAAATAGCAGTGCAATGAGGAGATGAGAAAAGAATTTAAATACACTGACTGACAGAGTTTTTAGGGAAAGTGATACACAAGAAGATAAAAAGCAATCAGGAAAATTTGCATACACCCTTGTGGTCTCAAAGGTCATCTGTTTGGAAATCTACTAATGGAAATACGTCTTTTTAGATTCTGGGTGATTATTTAATTGAAAAGGAAAGAATTTAAATGAACCAAGTCATAGAAGCAAAGTAGATTTATGTCAACGGCAACAAAAAGTTGCATGTTTCTTTGGGAGAAAAATTGGTCCATTCATATACAAGTTAAAATTTAGGATAGAGTAGTAAATGTGACCATATATTAGGATTTGGTTCAGCACTATAAAATATGTTGATATTCATGAGCTTTATTAATTTATTTTTTAAATTGGCCTCCTATTATACCTTTTATTCTATCTAGAAAGGAGGATGGTTTCATATCCATTAATTTACTTGAACTTTATAATGACCCTTAGAGGTATTATCATTCCCACTCTATAAGACAGTATAATATATTCAAGGCAGGGACCAAGACATTTTATCTTTTTTCTTTTTTTTTTTTAATCCTTGGTGCTCGACTAATAAAAATGTAAGCCAGAGGTTTAGCATGCTTAAGACATCAATCTTTTCTTAGAAGGCAGCGCAGGGTAGAGGTTTAGGGTCTGGCCTTGCCATCAGTGGGGCCTGAGTTCAAACCCCAGCTCAGCCCAGACCGACGACATGACCTTCAGAATTTATTTCTTGGACCCGCAGCTTAAACAGCGTTACTAATACCTACCTTGTAGAGTTGTTATGATGATTGAATTTCAAGATAATAAAATGAGGGGAGAAATGTAAAGTACTTAGCACAATATCTGACACAAATTAATGCCCAAAAATTACAGTTTTCACATCTCTTGAGTATACTCAGAAAGGCGAAGATAAGCACACTCTTTGACCACTGCAGGAACTTTTGTTTTGTTTTTTTCTTTTTAAACATGACTTAATTTTCGGATTTGAAATTAACAGGCCTAAACTGAGCGGCTGGTGGATTGCTAGATGAGGCGCAGAATCCCGGGTTGCCCATGACAGCCGGGCACGAATTCTCAGCGCTCCTGTGACAAGCCTTGCCTCTGATTTAATGCAGTGTGCTGGTATTATTAATAAGCAGCAGGGAACCCAGTGTGAGGCTGCCTGCTGCCTCTCATACTGGGTTCATTCACTTTTTTATTTTCTAGGACATCATACAGTCCTTTAGCCACATCGGGGGAGGGGAGAGTCTGCTCATTTAATTTCCAAGTAAGGGACAATTAGTGCCAATCGTGATTGCCTGGCTGCAGGAATCCAACATCTTTTTCGGGGCTGACTATTGGGATATTTGTACATTTTCTGGTTGTCTCTGGGACGTCCGGGGTAATTGCGCTGTATTGCAGTCAGCTTGGGGATTCACCATCCCTGGTGAATTACCTTTAAAAAGTATTAAGAGCGTAGCCATGTACCATGAAGAATTCTGTGACTGATATTAGCAGATGTGGGAGGTGACGGGTAAATGGGCAATAGCTGTGCATTGAACACATTGTGTGGTCAGTGGTGGGGAGGAAGGGGACTAAAATTTCATGAGCATCTGCTGTGCACCAGACTTTAAACCAGGTGCTTTGTGTCAGCCCCCTTGTCCTCTTGTCCTCCCTACGAAACCCCTGGTCAGGGCCACCAGTGAGAGAGCATTGCCAGGTGCTGCCTCTGAATGACACCCCGGTGCTGACAACTTCCAAATTCCTATTTCCAGCTCCGATCCACTGCCTGAACTCCAAACTCATATATCCCGCCCCCACTTGATATCTCCGGATGTCTAATATGCATCTGAAAATTCGCATACACCTTACCCCCAGCCTGCTCCCCCGACAGCCTTCCCCAGTCATGAGTAGATTTCTCGTTCTTCTACTTGTTCAAACCCAAAACATTCAAGTCATCCTTGACTCCTCTCTCCCACACACGTGCCACACTCAGCTGTCTGCAAATCCTGCGTCTCTCCCTTCAGTGTGTATCTAGAACGCAGTCCTTCTCTCCACACTCACCCCTCTCCTTCCATATTTCACCCATCTTTCAAGCCATCATGACTTTCTGGACTTAGGAACAGTGCCTGAATGGTTTCCTGCCTCCCCTCCTGTCCCTCTCGAGTCTTTTCCACACAGCAGCAAGGGGGTCATGGTAAAGCATAAACATCCTCTGTTGCTCCTGTGCTCAAACTAGTCCATGGCTCCATCCCACTCAGGGTAAGAGCGGAAGCACTTATAAGTCCTTACCTGTTTCCCACATAAGCCAAGGAGGACTCACGCACCCGGGCTCTGTACTGTTTTTGTATCTGTCTCAGCCACTAGACCGTGCACGCTGGAAGGGCAGGGACTGGGTCTCCTCCATCCCTGCATCCCCGGCACCTAATGCACCGTCCAGCGAAAACAGAGCAGCGGACGCCGAGAAGCACTTGCTCTGTGCCCAGGGCGGTTTTAAACCCTTATGCTCATCAACTTATTTAGTCCATGTAACAACCCTATGAGGTAGGAACTGTTAGTACGGCTGTTTCACAGATAAGGAAACTGAGGGACAGGGAAGCCAAGGTCACAGACCTGTTGGAGGTAGACCAGGGAGTTAACCCCATGCAGTCTGGTTCCATAGGCAAGTCTGTGCTCTTAGCCAGCACATTATCCTCATTCTCCTGTCTTTTCTTTTTCTTTTAAAGATTGTGTTTATTTATGTGACAGACAGAGATCACAAATAGCCAGAGGCAGGCAGAGAGAGAGGTGGAAGCAGGATCCCTGCTGAGCAGAGAGGCCGACGCAGGGCTCGATCCCAAGACCCTGAGGTCATGACCTGAGCTGAAGGCACAGGCTTAACCCACTGAGCCACCCGGGTGCCCCTCTTCTTTCTTTTCTAAGTGTGCCCTTGGCAGATAGGCGGCGGCTCAATGAATGAGTAAGTGAGTGCGTGTTCCCAGTGGTTCTAACTAGCACACAGGAGCACTGCCTGCGTGTCAGCCCCGGGATGCCTTAGATTAGGTTCTCTGCGTGCAGACAGTTTACCGGGGAGTGCTCTAGGGAGATCGTCAATGTAAGGGAGTGAGGAAGTCAGACATTGGGCAGGGGGAAAATTTGGCAGGCAATGTGGCTTGCCCCTGATGCCTAGAGGGACCACTGGAGCTGGGATGGCCCTTCCGGGTGGTCCAAATGGAGGCAGGAGGCCTGGGCTTTTTTTAAATTCAAGTTGGTGGCCAAGGCTGGTCCCTGGGCGGGGGTGCAGCCTTGGGTGAGGGAGGCCCCAGCCACAGAGGACAGCTGCGGTGACAGGTGCGGGTGTGAGCCACCTGTAGCTGACATTCCTAGCTCTCAGCAGATGAGGGCACGGGCCGGAGGAACACCGAGGAGAACACTACAGAATCCCCTGTATGGCCTACGGATTTTGCATAACATCTCATTGAACCGCCGTTGCCGTACCATAATGAGTTATGCATTTGTTACACCCACTCAATAATCAAGCAAATTGCAGCATGGAGACTAAACTCGTCAGTCTCCTAGGAAGATGAGATGGGAATTCCGGGCCCTGGTGAATGATGAAAAGTTCAAGTGAGTGGCAGGAGCTGGCTTGCAGGTCCAGGCTCATCATCTCTGGCTGGGGTAGCTTTGTCAGAGGCGTGGACCTCCGTGGCCTACATCTATGACTGCTTGTCTCCTGCTGCTAAATTTTCTCCCCCCAACACCTTGGACATGTGCTTCTTCCCGATCCTGATCCTTAACATCTCCGGTGGGATCACCAATGTGATTCTGTGGGGCTTTGGCTTTGGGCACACACACCAGGCCTACTCTGTTAAGGGAGCACCCAGTGGTAGGCCAGCTGGGACAGAGAGGGGCCTTTTCCTCAGAGGTAGCTAAGGTAGCAAACTGTAAGTCCTGAGCTGTCTCTGGCCATGATCCCACAGCCTCCTCTATGGGGAGAGAGGCCTGGTGCTTGGAAAAGAATGGGAAAGGAGGCCAGGAAGGAACAGCATGCAGAGATCTGCTGGCTTGAGCTCCTGGGATCCCTGAGCTCTGACCTATCTCTAGATCCCCAACTTTCTGAGCCAATAAATTCCCCATTAGTATCTTTAAAAAAATATTTTTTATTTAAATTCTGTTTAGTTAACACGTGTATTACTAGTTTCAGAGGTAGAATTTAGTGATTCATCAGTCGTGTAGAACACCCAGTGCTCATTACATCATGGGCCCTCCTTCAGGCCCATCCCCCAGTTATCCCATCCTCCACCTCCCCTCCAGCAACGCTCAGTGTGTTTCTTAGAGTTAAGAGTCTCTTACGGTTTGTCTCCCTCTCTGTTTTCATCTTATTTTATTTTCCCTTCCCTTCTGCTTTGTTCATCTGTTTTGTTTCTTAAATCCCATAAGCTAGTGTGCACGGACACTCTTTCATGGGATGATAGCCTTATGGCAGCTGCTGGTGTCAGTGTGTATCCGTCCATTTCTGGTGTGTAACAAACAGTCTCAGAATCTCTAGGGCTTACAGCAGCATTCGTTTTTCCCGTTTATGGATCAGCACATTTCTGAGGATGTGGCTAGGCTCAGGCTGGCTTTTTCTCCAAGCTGATGGTCGTGCTCAGGTTTTTCCCTGTGTCTTCCTTCTGGGGCTGAGAATAAGGAGGCAGTTGCCTGGGCCAGGCACTTCTCACAGAGGATCGCAGGAGCATAAGAGGCCAAACGATGGTGTGGAAGCATTAAAGGTCCCTGCTTGCTGCGAGTCAACTAACAGTCCGAAGGCCAAAGCAAGTCACATAGCGGAGTGGGAGAGAGGAAGGGGCCCCCCTACCTTAGTGGGAGGGAGGGGCAAGGTGGGTGCTGGGGAGTGAGAAAGTAGCAGCCATAATCCAGTCTGCCACAGGTAGGCAGGAAGAATGAGGACTGGGGGCACAATGACTCCTGAGACACTGGGACATCTGGCCACCCCACCAATGGCAGTGAAGGTGTCCTGTCCCCCACATCTCCAAGGGCAAGGTCTATTAGAATCACAGCAGAGTCAGTAGAACCCCAACACTCAGGACTACACATGCCATCCCTGGGCAGCCGCTCGGCGCATGGAGAAACCAGATCCTTTCTGAGAGATCAAAATCAATTTTAAACAGACACAGCTGGTCCCTAGTGGGGGTGTCAGAAGGGAGGAGAGGGGGAGACACCATAGAGAATGTTTTGTTTCTTTTTGTTTTAAGTTGTTAGGATAACCAAAGAAGATTTCTAAGGTTTGATTATTAATTTCAGGAAGAATCGGTTGCCACGTTTGCTATCCTCTTCAAGAAAAAGAAGTGTAAGTTCAAAGGGAGGCTTCATAGCGGAGGTTTTCACCTCACATTGAGTTTGGAAGCTTTTCACAACAGAAAGATCAGAAATAGAGCTGGTTCAGTTTTTTGTTTGTTTGTTTTTTTGTTGTTGTTTTTTTGATGCGCCCCCTCAGATGTATAAATCGAATGCCCCAATTTAATTCAGCTCAGCAAATGTTTACTGAACCTTTCCCTTGGCCATGTGCTCGCTTATAAAAATATAAACAAATAACAGGGATGGTAAGTTTCACCCCTGCATGTCTGGGTTATCCAGCTAAGTGAGCTTATCTCCCGGGATCTCAGTGTCCTCATTTGTAAAGAGAGCACGTTGGGCGTCTGAACACTGAAGTCCCTTCCAGATCTAAAATTCTAAAGTCCACAAGCTGGATGTTGTTCTTTTCCCTCTGGCCGTGCACTCAGAGTACGGACGTGCGCACCTGGGAAATGAGACCCCGTGGAACCATGAGCAGCATAGGACCCAACAGGAATGCCCAGTGGTAAAGCAAAGAATTCCCAGAGCCGAGTTCCTCAGTTCAGCAGTGTCCCTGAGTCCCACCTTTCCTACACTTTCATTTCACCAGAACAAGCGGTCAATTTGGAGGAATAAGGAGGTGACTCAAGATCGTGGGGAAGAGGATGCCACCGTCATCCCCTTGCCCCAGATCCCAGCCCAGTCTCTTGCTGACTCTATGACCTTGGGTGACTTTACCTCCCCACATCCCAGTTTTCTTATCTGTAAAGTGGGCATAATAATAGCTTCTTCCTCATAGGGCTGTTATCAGGGATGTAAGTTAAGTCCTTCGCATCCTGTTTGGTGTAAGAACCCACTAGAATCATTACTACTGTCTTATTATCAGAGCATCCCCTCCCTGGACGCGCTCTCCGGCAAAACCAGATTCTGAATCTGCCAGCTCATTTAGCATCTTCTTAGAAAGTCTAGAAAACTTGGAGGAAGAAAAGGTTTACCTAATCACTGAAATTCAATGAAAAAGGTAAAATAACTTCATTCAATGGTCTTCACATAAAAGGGTACACAGATTAGTAAACATGTTACTTTGAACTCTCACAATAATAGTCAATGATTTTTTTTTTTAAACTAAAGCCATTTAAACCCTCTGAGGGGAAAATCCAGGGTGGTAAGTGATTCATGTGATTGTTTCCTGCTTGGTGTGCAAAGGGAGCTCACCCACTGGAGGCTAAGGCGGTACTCTGAGTCTGTGCCCACAAGCAGGCTGCATTCACCTGCGGGAGAAGGACGCCGCGTCTTTTTTAACTTGCACAAATGGACTCTGCGGGCTAGCCTGGGCCCTGGACCCATCCAATCTTTAGAAGACATCGAAGTTCACGCTTCAGTTTGATGCCTCCTAATGAATGACAGGATGAGGATGAGAACCTAGATCTGTCTGTCATTTCTTCCCAAAGCTGCCTGGAAGACTCAGCCTCAACACTGTTCCCCAAAGCTATAAGGCTCCCAGGATTAAGTGACCACCTGTAGGACCCCCCTGTCCTCAGGGACTCCTCAGTGGCCCCTATGCCTAGGGGAGCTCCCAGTTCTATTTCTTTTTTCCAGACTGTTTCCCATCTCTTGGATATAGGAGAGCTGTTTCAGAGTGTGAACACTTGCATTCTGGCACCTAGAGTCCCAGCGGTTTGGGGGGCTAAGTGTGGAAGCGACGTGCTGGGGGAGGGGCGGGGGCTGGACATGTGGGTGCAGGACGCCAGAGGATGCCACTCCCCCCAGCCCTTGTTTCTGTGCCTCCGCCAACCTCCTTTAAAACCAAACCTCGTAGCTCTGTGGTTTTCTTTTTTTAATTAATTAATTTTTTATTATTTTTTTATTATGTTAGTCACTATACAATACATTATTAGTTTTTGATGCAGTGTTCCAAAATTCATTGTTGATGTATAACACCCAGTGCTCCATGCAATCCAAGCCCTCCTTAATACCCACGACCAGGCTCACCCATCTCCCACCTCCCTCCCCTCTGAAACCCTCAGTTTGTTTCTCAGGGTCCACTGTCTTCTCGTGGTTCATCTTTCCCCCTGATTCTGCCCCCTCTTCATTTTTCCCTTCCTTTCCCTAATGTCCTCCATGCTATTCCTTATGCTCCATAAGTAAGTGGAACCGTAGATGATTGACTTTCTCTGCTTGACTTATTTCATGTAGCAGAATCTCCTCCAGTCCCATCCAGGTTGATGCAATAGCTGGGCAGTCATCCTTTCTGATGGCTGAGTAATATTCCGTTATGTATATGGACCACATCTTCTTTATCCATTTGTCCGTTGAAGGGCATCGCAGCTCTTTCCACAGTTTGGCTATCGTGGTCATTGCTGCTATGGACATTGGGGTGCATATGGCCCTTCTTTTCACTACATCTGTATCTTTGGGGTAAAGACCCAGTAGTGCAATTATTGGGTCATAGGATAGCTCTATTTTCAACTTTTTGAGGAATCTCCACATTGCTTTCCAAAGTGGCTGCACCAACTTGCATTCCCACCAACAGTATAAGAGGGTTCCCCTCTCTCCGCATCTTCTCCAACATTTGTTGTTTCCTGCCTTTCAGTTTGTGCCATTCTAACTGGTGTGAGGTGTTATCTCAGTGTGGTTTGGACTTAAATCTCCCTGACGGCTGATGATGATGAACATTTTTTCATGTGCCTGTTAGCCATCTGTATGTCTTCATTGGGGAAGTGTCTGTTCATGCTCTGTTTTTCAAAAGGAGCACTTATCCGCCATCGCGCATGGGACACAGGTGTCAGGTACCATTTCACTACCAAGATGGCGGAGGACGCTAAGAGCGCCTGAACCAAGGTTGCTCTGAGCTAACACATTTCCCTCTTGAACCGCACATGCATCTCATAATGTGACCTGGTGGTTCCCACTATTGGATTATAAAATTGTTTTACTTCTCCTCGGCATAAAATAAGGTGGGTAAACAAATAAAGAGGCAGTCAATTAAGATAAATATGGCAACGTCACAATTTACTGGCCAGAGACACATAATCCCAATGAGCCGAGCGTCGGGTTGAACAGCTCTCTTCCAGTCATGGGTACGACTGGACAGCTGATCCCGGGTATCAGAGCAGATGGTTGCCGATACCGTCCTTCATGGCACACTGGGTTGAACGGCGTATACTGTTTGGCTGATGCATGCTTTTTCTCAGGGCACTTGAGTGCTGGAAAGGTTTAGTGTTGACTCCGGGGGCAAGACTCCAAGGCCCTTTCTTACTACTGCTGCTCCCAGTTTCTGAGAAAGGACATGTCTCCATATCTGAGATGCCTTTGTAGGGGGGCGTCAGCAGCATCAGGGGCTTAATTCTCCAGGTAGTCGGGTAGTCAGTGCCCAATGTGGCATCTGCACCATGGCCTGGAGGGAGGGCCCTACTGGTCTTTATGGCATTGATCCTGGGAGGGGCGGGGTGGAGAAGGGAGGCTCAGTGCATAAGGCATCCTAGAAGTAGAAAGAAATGAAGAGAAAGGGAAGCCGAAGCTCTCAAAAGTCTGAGCAAGGGGTGGGAGTGGGAGAAGAAATGAGCAAAAAACCTCTCTCAAAGATATCATTTGGTGAAATAAACAGCAAAGTAACGTGTGGGGAGAAAAGGGTAAGGGGTCCTGAAAATCCCATTCTTGGAGAGTCCCACTGTGCTCCGTGCTGAGTCTAATGCACTACTTTAAACACACACACACACACACAAAACAAAACAAAAAATCCCCAAAACCGATCTCCCCATCCACCCCTAGAAAGCACACAAACAACTCGTATAGAATGGAGATCACACGAACAACACTATCCGTGAGAAAAGAATAAATGACCCACTTAGGATAGGTCTGTGCAGCATTTCAAACCCCTGGGGTACCATTTCGTGAACCAAAAGAACTAATTTACCAAATGGGTCCCCAGGGCCTGGAAGAACTGCTGTTCTAGCCACCAAGGAGCGGTTCCTTCTGTCTCTCCCCATCAGTGTCTCTGGCCAAGAACGAAGGGCCTGGGGCTCGGAGGGACACGGGAGGTCCCTTGGTGCATCGGGGCACACAGGGAAGAGACTGTGTTCGTGCACTGGCGTGAAGGGCGATAGGGAAGAAAAGGCAGATGTGTTACAATCAGACACACCTGGGCCTCACTCTGGTTCTGCACCTGCTAGCTGGGGCCGTGTGAGCAAGCCTGAGCTTGCGGCTTCTCCTGATCTGCGAAAGGGGATCCTAACAACCGCCCTTAGTGTTGGGAAGATTCAGCCTTGGCTGGTGGAGATGAATGGATGAGCGCAGTGGGGTCACGGTGACACCCGAAGGATGGGAGCGGCCCCCTCAGCCCTCGCCGCCCCCCTCCTCCTCTCCAGGCCCTCCTGATGGTGTCTACATCGCTGATCACATCTACTGAGTTCTTCCAGGCACCAGGCACCTGGCCAGATGTTTCGTGTGCGGTGGCTTATTTACTTCCTTAACACATCCGCGAAGTAGGTAGTCACATCGACCCATTCTGTTACTGGTGAAGCTGGAACTCGGGGAAGTTAACTAACTCTGCTCATGTCACAGAGCGAGTAAGCGGCAGGGCTGGGACTCGAACCCTCGTCTCACTAACTCCAGAGCCTGTGCCTTGACTGTACTGTTGAGCTCAGAGAAGAGTGAGATCGTTGGTGACGACCGTTAGCATCGTCCTGCCAGTGCGCTGTGGGGAGGGGGCTTCCCTGAGACGAGGAATTGGAGCTGGAGACCCAACGGCTGGAAGCCTTGACCGCGTTCTCTTTAACCTTCTTGAAGGAGCCTCCCCGAGACTGCTGTGTCGTGCTGGAAAAATACCACAACGCCCAGCCCTTGGAGAGAGCCAAGACCTGAGACGGCAGGAGGTCTGGCAAGATACCTGGTGGTTGGGCCGGTTCTCTGGGGAGTAGGGATGGTTTTCTGCAGCTGGACCTGTTTGTCTCAGGCTTCTGCATTCTCCCCGGCTGCTATTACTTGTCACCATCACACAGGTCAGGACAGAGCCAAGAGCCCAGGCCATGGGGCACATCCCTTTGTAAGCCCTGCAGTACACCACGTAAGAAACATCAAAAAAAAAACAAGGAACATTCGAGAAGGAAAAAAAATTACATCGCTAGGAAGAAGTAGAGGCTTCAGGTCTGGATGTTTGTGTGTATGAGTCCATGGTTAGTAGGTGCATTGATACTTACCTAGTCCATGCATGGGGGCATCTGAATTCTTTTTTTTTTTTTTAAAGAATTTTTTTTTAAGAGTTTATTTATTTATTTGACAGAGAGAGATCACAAGTAGACAGAGAGGCAGGCAGAGAGAGAGAGAGGGAAGCAGGCTCACTGCTGAGCAGAGAGCCTGATGCGGGACTCGATCCCAGGACCCTGAGATCATGACCTGAGCCGAAAGCAGCGGCTTAACCCACTGAGCCACCCAGGCGGGGGGCATCTGAATTCTAAGTGGTTATGGAAGGACTGTTTGCAGGTGGAGGACACGCAGAGATGACTGAGCTGGTCATGCTAATGACCATTAGCTCATGCTCATAACTGTGCTCTGTGCTGATTGTGTGTGTGTTGGGGGGGGGGGGGGCGTACAGATGCCTGTGCATACATACCTTCTCACTTATAGTTCCAGGCTATTTCCCTAAATCCCACGGTCCTCTGCCCTGTTGTCCCCTCCCAGTGTCTTTCTTCTCCATCCCATCATTTCATGACTGTGGATATGAGGGTGACTAACGGCAGCAGGGGAGCATTGCCAGGAAGGGACGATAGCTTTGCCACTGGGGCTCAGGGCCTACACACTCCCCTCGATGTCCACGGTTCTGTCCCCTTCCTGGTCTCATCCAGAGGCCCAAGTTCTGAGTGCATCTGGCTGAGGGATGCTTTGCCCTTTTCCCTAGAGCACTAAAGTGCTAAAGTGCTAAAACCCACTCAGCCAAAGTAAACTGCGTCAATGGACAAAAGATACAACTCCTAGATTGGCCGGGATTTGCATATGACAATTTGAATAAACAGAGCATCCGTCTGCAGGGAAGGAGGGAGGGTGATTCCCTAGGGACTCTCAGGTGGAGGAGGGTGGGAAAGACAGGACAGACAGCAGCCAGAAGGGAGGAAGTGGGGAGCCCTTGCAGACATTCCCGGGGTCCACAGTGCACAGGCACGCACAGTGTGCTGAGAGCACCTGCCCCAGCTGCCTGGGGCAGGGAGTCCCAAACTGCGCACTCCAACAGACACTCCTGGGAAGCTTGTTGCACATGCTGATCTGGGGCACCTCCTCAGAGGTTCTGGTTCATCGGTCTTGGGGCTAAGGATCTACATCTTAACAAAGCTATTAAGTAAAGCGAGGGTAGCGAGCAAGGGGAGAGGGGTACACGATGAAGTCAGAGGCCAGGTTGCCCAAGACCACGAGGTCACTCTCAGATCTAGAGCTTAGGAGGTGCCCCTGCAGCAAAGGTCCAGTCTGACAGTCTCTGGTGCTGGGGACACATTAGTAGGATGATGGGTCATTTCCTGAAGACTCTGCTTTTCATCCCTCCCAACTCCTTCCTGCCTCGGGTTCTGTGTTTCTCCGTTCACCAGTAGACAGCAGGAGAGCTGGGATAAATGACCCCAATGATGCCTTCCAGGAGCGGATAGCCTCATTTGGCTGCAGGGTGGGCCAAACACATACACTGGGTTTCCTGGGACAGTTCCGATATATGCCACTGGTCCCAGCTTCATTATTTATAACACCCTCTTTCACTCTCAAAAGTGTCCCAGTTTGGACATTAAATCATAAGGTCATTCTATTTATGGGAGAAGGGAGGTGCATAGGACAGGGCTGTCAGCAATGGGTTAGGCTCTCTGCCTTGGTTCTTATCAGGAGTTCTCTTTTCTCTGAGCGAGGATGCTTTTGCAGACTTTCCAAAGTGCCCAGGTAAACGTTGAAGGGCACCCAATGCACATGGCGTAGTCTGCTCAGGGGCTTATTCTGCTCAGGAAGACGGGGCACTCAGCGAATCCTGGCAGGGGCTGGTGAGTGCCCAAGGGCAACCAGTGCACTGCCTGAGCTTTGAATGGGGTTTGGCAGGTGGAGAAAGATGGCAACTGGGAACACTGGGAAACGGGAGAGAGGAGCCCCTCCCCCACTTTTATATGTGTCTCCCAAGAAATGAGCTGTAAAGCACATCAGCCTACAGATGGGCAAAGGGGGCTTGCAGTAGGGTGTTAGGTAAGGGGGTGGGGACGTGGATTCTGTGACCATTTTGTTACCCGAGATCACCTAGGGAGGGGCGGTGGCGGAAGTTGGGGGGTATACTAGTAATCTTTTTGGTTTAAATCTAAGGGAGGCTAGCGGGTAATGGATCCCAGGCCTTCTGTCTGAGATCTGGTCCTTTTGCCTGTGGGTGAACATAAGGAGACACAGCTGGGAAAAGCCCCCCTTTTCATGTCAAGAAGCGATCTCTCAAAAATGAAACTCTTTAAAATCCTAGGAGGCACCCCAGGAGTTTCTAACGTGAGTTTCTTGACATTTCAATGGTCGTATTACAAAGGGGAGAAAGAGGAGGCAGAGAGAAACGAGAAGGAACTCAAGGAATGGGTGTTTGCTTTCTGTTTTCCTTGTTGGATTTTTTTGTTTTGTTTTGTTTTGACTTGATTTTAAGATTCTGGTGGGTGGGAATAATCTCACCGAAGAGGAAAATGAGTAACACTTGGTCATTTTGTTTACTGTATGAACACGCTCACACATACTCATTTGCAGAGGGCTTACTATGGGTTGGGTAGCAAGGATGCAAAGACAAATCATGCGTGAAAACTGACCTCCCTCCTTCCCCCACGCCGAAGCTGAAGCCCTCGGTGAGCTCTCCAGATAGAACTGCTCCTGTTTGTTTCCTGGGAGATCTGGTCCTTTCTTGTTCCTAAGACACCTCCCCCCACCTCCTTTTATTGCTATTTGCATCTGTGCTGACTTTTATTTTTATTGAGGTAAAATTCACATAACATCAAAGGAACCTTTTTTCTAAGAGTGGGAGGGGCAGAGGCAAAGGGAGAGAGAGAGAATCTTAAGCAGGCTCCACACCCAGCACAGAGCCGACCCAGGACTCGATCTCACAACCCTGAGATCATGACCTGAGCTGAAATCAAGAGTCAGATGTTTAACTGACTGAGCCACCCACGGGCCCCTAAAATGTACCATTTTAAAGCAAATAATTCAACGGCATTCAGTACATTCACGATGTTGCACAACTACCTCCACTTCCAAAACATTTTATCACCCCAAAATGAAACCCAGTTCCATTAAGCAGTCATTCCTCATTCTCCCCTTCCCCCAGCCCCTGGCACGCACATCTGTCTGGATTTACCTAGTCTGGCTATTCCATAGAAATGAAATCATGTTACCTTCTGTGTCTGGCTTCTTTCACTCAGCAGACTACTTTCGACCTTCAACCACACTGTGGCAATGGTCAATTGTCAATGCTTCATTCCTTTTCATGGCTGAGTAATAGCCCATTGTATGGATATACTGCCATTTGTTTATCCAGTCATCTGTGGTTGGACATTTGGGTTGTTTCCACCTTCTGGCTATTGTGAATTGTGCTTCTGTGAACATTTGCCTACAACCTTTTGTTGGGGGTATCAGTTTTCAACTCTGTGGCTCTATACCCAGGAGTGTGATTGCTCAGCCATATGGTAGTTCTGTGTTTAACTTTTTGAGGGACCACCAAACTGTTTTCCATAGTGGCTGAACCATGACAGCCCCACCTTTTGAGGACTCACAGTTAGGTTCCTCCATAATTTAACCAAAGGACTTCAAAGAACTAAATCCTGATTTACAGATACACCAAGCAACCTAAGTTCCTTGGTTGGTCCAGTGGGTCAGAATTCCTGCTAATGAGACTTGGGTCAGGGGTTCAATCCCCAGCTGACCAGTTAGCTTGGTAGAACAGACAATGAAAAATTGTGTCTGCATTCACACGTTCCGCCAGTACTGCCTTGCCCTCTTACAAAAGCTTGTTAGTGGCCCTAGGGGGTTGGAGCAAGAGTGGGTTTTTATGGTTCCAAATAAAAATCTAGCGTCCAGGGCACAGTGGGACTAATTGGAAATCAGATGACTGCTTACTTCCGGTCTCCCTTTCACCTGACTTCTGCGGGGCCCCTTGGGTCAATCGCTTAACCCCCTCCCCAACTCAGAGCTTCAGTTTCTTCCTCTCAGAATTCCGAATCCTTACTCCAAAGAGATGATAGTGCAGCCTAAGCACTTTGCACACAGTAGGCTTCCTACTTAGTAGATGCTGATAAATTTCAAGGATGGGCACCCTCAATCTGTGCCAGGGCTCCCCACCAGTTTCTGCAGTGGGCTCTGAGCTACTCTGCGAAGCAGACTGAGCTCCGGGGGTGCACTATTGTCCTCAGGGTTACATTGGCTGTTTCAGATTGTCCTATTTGCATGGAATGAAGCTTGCTATGGTAACAAGGTCTGGTGGCTGGAATCCAGGGCCCCAGTGAAAAATGCAAAGCCTGTACTCTGCGAGAAAGAGGAGCTGGATAGGTTTATCAACTTTAAGGTTACCTCAGTTCTCCTTTTAAGAGGGAATGGGTAAACTGAGGCAGCAGGGCCTCCACACTCTCTCTCCTCCGGTAGGAGGAGAAAGAGAGAAGCCCCTTGGATGCCTTCCGGTCTTCTCTCCTGGCCTCCTCCCTTTCGACCCCCAATATTTAGCCCAGTCAAGGAGCTTAGGACCTGGCTAAGGCCAGCCTTCCACCTCGGGTGCACATGTGGGGGTTTGGGTCTGTGGGGAGGCCAGAGCCCCAGTGGCCCGCCCTGGGGCTAGATAGAGAGCTCCTCCCGGGAAGGGCACACAGTGCAGGTTGGGGCGGAGGTGCCCGCGGTGGAGATGCAGTGGGGCGGAGAGTGAGAGGCACCCAGGGCACTAGCTCAGCTCCCCGCTCGCTGCACATTTCCTACCCGCATTTTAAGGAAGGCAAAGCTCCACTCCCGAGATCGAGCCAGCTGCCCCCTCCCCCCAGGAGCTCCATCCCCAGTCCCCTTCCGGGCCTCTTTGCCGAGCACCCCTCTCTCCCGAGCACCCACCCCCTTCCCGGCCCCGGCCCCGCGCGGGGAGCCTGCTAGCCGGGCGGGGGCTGCCCCACCGTGTCTGGGAGGGGACCCAGGGCCCGCCGTGGAGCAGGCGCCCCCTACCTCTCGCCGGGGGCGCCACCTCGGCCCACTCGCGGCCGCCGCCCGCCGCCCCCGCCCCCCAGGGGGGTGTGTCCCCGAAGTGGGGGGCGCGGGAGGCCGAGGGTGCGCCCGGGTCCGGGGAGCGGGCCCCCTCCGGAGCGCGCGGCGAATGGTAGGCTCCAGAGAAAGAGTGCCGGGCTGCGCGCGGTCCTTCTCCGAGCCGAGCGGCGCCGGGGTCTCGGCGATCGCTGCTCCTCCTCCTCCTTCTCCTCCTCTTTCTCCTCCCCCCCCCCCCCCACGCCGCCTCGCTACCGCCGCGGCTCCGGCTGGAGGCGCCGCTGTCATTCCTGCGCCGGAGGAGCCGGCGCTGCCGGTGCCTGGGGGTCGGGGCGCGGGGGAGCCGGGCCGCGGGGGACCCAACAGGTAGAGCCGGGGGTGCCCGGCCGCGCGCCCCCCGCGCATCATGCAGCTCTTTGTCACCTCTCTCGCCCCCAGGCCAAAATCCTGAGCATGATGGAAGACAATAAGCAGCTCGCGCTCCGCATCGATGGGGCGGTCCAGTCGGCCAGCCAGGAGGTGACCAACCTGCGAGCCGAACTCACGGCCACCAACCGGAGACTGGCGGAACTGAGCGGCGGCGGCGGCCCCGGCCCGGGCCCGGGAGCGGCGGCCAGCGCCTCGGCGGCGGCGGCGGACTCGGCGAACATGGAGAACCACCAGCACGGCGCGCAAGGTAGGGCTCACCCGGCGCCAGGGGCGGAGGGGAGGCGAGCGAGCGGGACCCGGCCGGAGGTGGCCGGGGACTCGGAGCCTCCACGCCCCGGGGCGAGATCGCCGCGCATCGCGGCTGGTAACCCTTTCCTCCCGGCGGTGGCCACCGCTGCCGCGCTGCTGGGAGTTCCAGGCTGCTGTCATTAAGGAAAACCCCGGCGCAGTGTGCACGGGTTCACACGGTCACACCGGCCGCGGCCCGCGGGAGCCATGCGCAGCCGGCGGCGCCCCTCCCGCGGCGGAAAGTGCCCTTTAGGTGGCACACAGCTCCCCGGCTCTGTGGGCAAACTTTTTGTGTCCGGGCCTTTGCCCCGACCCCCGGCAGGGATGAATGCCACAGCTCTCCCCCCAGCCCGCCGCCCCAGTTCCGAGGGCTCCTTCTCTGGGGAAGACTGTCTCAGAGTGAGCTCCGGGCTCCGCTGCCTCGGTTGGGGTCGAGGATTGAACCGGCTTGCACTTTCTCTCCGCGGATGCCAAACCCCTTGTCTCGATTGCATCTGGACTTTATTTTCTTCCCCTTTGAGATCGCGCGGACAGCGGCATATATCGATGCTACAGTAGTAGATGGTCTGCTCAGCAGGGAGTTTAAATTTCCAAATATAAACCCCGAGAGCACTTTCCAGGGGGAAATCTTAAACCTCAAAGGCTGAGTGATGGGCTCCTGGCGAAATGAAGGCTTAGACGGTGGGTCGCAGGGAGCGGCTGCTGGAAAGGACTCTTTGCACTTTGGAGGAGGAAGGGGGAGAAAAGACAGCTGGACCGTGTTGACATTGACAGTTATGCAGCCCTGAAACCCCGGGAGGGCTGAAGGTGGAGGAAGCATCCAAAAATGCCCTGTTTGGTTTCTGTGAATTGAAAAGTCCAAGGGTAGACTGGCTTTTCAGTCTTTTTTTTTTTTTTTTTTTTGGCCTAATTGCTCTTTAAGAAATGGTATCATTGATTATTAATATCATTCGATTAATGAACTGAACTGCTGAAATCCCAAATCTGGCAGAGAAAAATGATCCAGTCTAGGGGGCCACTTGTATAAATATGTCACTTGGTGAAGTATGAGGTACCAATAGCTCAGCGGCTCAGAGGAATTTTCTGGTTTTGTTGTTGTTTCAAGAGCTTCTAAGTGTTGCGAGAGAGTGTCTGTGTTCCTGTTAATGCCTTCTCCCATCAGTTTCTTTTGCTCCTTACCTCCCCGGGGAAGGTGTGCTTTTCGTGTTGCGAGGTGTTAAAAAGCCTGCACGTTAGTTTTATGCGGAATTCTAAGTCATGTTAACTTGGTACTTTGGGGAGTTGGTCAGAAGTCTTAGGAATCAGGGTGGGAATTTGGGACCAAAGTAGCCATGACGTAATGATGGGAAGGTGTTTTAAAGATGTTACTTGCTGCAGTTTTCAAGGTGGGTAGCTGGTTGTTGTGTCATTTATCCCTTGCGCTGTCGTTGTGTGTGGAGGATACTCTACGGTGGCATCTGGAGGGAAAAAAAAGGGGGGGGGCAGCAGGACTGCGTGGTGATGCTTTGTTCTTTATAGGTTCAGGCTCTTCCAACATTTAAGAAATCACTAAGAACTGGCATTCTGCTAAGAATCAAAAGCCATGCTAAGGAGCCCTGAACAATGCTGGTTTATTTCCCACTGTCTGCCCCCTTTCCTCAGCCCAGGAAAAGTTAAGTGGCTTTCATTTGAGTCCCAGGTCCAGCTGCAGACTGAGCACGCTAAGGAGGTCAGTACGGCGCTGATCCGCGCACCCGACTTGGACACTGAGACACTTAGCTGACGGTCCAGTTGTTGTAGTGAAGCAACAGTGGGCGGTCCCCTTCTTCTCTTTTCCTACAAAAGTACCCAAGGCTGTGGACATGACTTTTGGATCTCTTGATAGCCTTCAAAACTCCCGAGACCAGCATCTCCCTCATGCTCCTAGGAGTATGCCTGCCCGGGTTATTAAGCCATCTGTTGGAGTGGGGTGGGGTGGGATGAAGGATTGTCTTGATTTTTCCCCTGGGTAGCCTTGGTATTTTTCGACACCTTTCCCAGGGGGAATTAGTGATTTTATAATCAGAGAAGAAAATGTTAAAGGTTTTAACTTAATTGTTGACCACCTAGCCCTCTTAAATTGATGTGAATTCAAACCAAGGTGATGGTTGAAAAGAAAACAAGCCCCCCCAACCCATAATCCAGTAGAACATCATTTACTTGAACTCGACAGGAATACCCCAGTTCAGTACTTTTTACATTAGTTGGCCTCTGCGAATATTTTCAGTTTTGTTTTTATTTTCTTGTTTTGGTTTTCTCTCATGACCTGTGGCAGCATTCTTGCCAGAACAGAAACCCTCTGTAGGCGTGTTCCAGTGGTTTCTTCAGCTGGTGCTTTCCTATTCCTAAAGGAAAGCATGGGATTCTCCCAAGTTAATTCTAAAGCATGGTCTGTTGGTTTCCTCATGCTTCTTCGTAATACAAGTCAAGCTTGGCTCCTGGGGGTTAATGACTCTTCCTCCGAACGCGTCTTCTGTTTTAATTTTGTCTGTGTTGGGGAGATTAATGGCCCCAAGCCCTAGGACTGTTTGGTGCTATTGAGTTGTCCTTTTTCAAATCAAAGTTTTGAATGAAATGAGTAGCTTTCAACATGCACCCGCAGAAGTCATATTTTACTAAAGGGCATTATGCAGATTAAATGAATGCTAATGTACTTTTAATAATATTAGCACAAATGGTTACGGGGAAGAGTCACTCTTGCTCTCCCTGCCAAGAACTCGTTAAATCTGTTTTCAAATTTGGGGTTAAAAAAAATTTTTTTTTTTTTTTTTTTTAATGAATTACACAAGCACATTGATTCACCGTCGGAGTTCTGTTCCGGCCATGGTACCTGACCCTAGGTAAGTTGACGGGAGAACTTGGGTTTTCCTAGTTCTCCTAGTTAATGCGGTGTATCATTTAAACAAAATATTAACTTGGTTGGTACCCTGGGTGAGCTGGCTTGGTTGCTATGTAACAGAGTCTAGAAAGTGAACTGGCTGAAAAATCTGGGCTTTCGACACTTTGCAGGATCTTCTTTCGGAATCTGTGTTGAAAGAACACTTGGCAGCCGGCCCATCTCCTCTCTCCCTGCTTCGAGTGAGTTGGGTAATCCCTAATGAGGATCCCAGCATCCCGTGCAGAGGGCATCCAGGCGGGGTGGCACGTTTCACAGCTCCCAAGTCGCCTCTAGGGTTGGGGGGTGGGGGGGGGGCTCAAAACTGCCTTTGACAGGTGGACAGAAGGAGCCTCGGAAAGAACAGAGCCAAGCATTTGTTCCAATTTGTCTTGTTGTTGGTATCCAGAGAACGGATTTGTTTAAAGTAACATTTCTAAGCTGTTTTCCTCGGCGTAACATCTCTGGAAAATGTGTTTAAAATGCTTGCTGTTCTTTGAGGGGAAAATATAGCAGTTTGTTTCCCTGAAAATGTTTTATCTGGTGAATGACTAATATTAGATTCAATTGGTTGCTTTGCTATGCGTAGAATAAAACAATTAAGCTCCATTGTACGCGATTCAAATAGGTGTTAACTGTACATACCGTAAAATACTTGTGCCTCATAGGATGTGTGCCTACTGCTATCAGTCTGTTGGGTTTTTATTTTTTAAGGAAGTAATTGTATTTCTATGCCTATGCAAGTGAGAGTGCTGATCGCATCTTTTTGGGGGTGTTGAGGACTCGAAGCCTACTGCATTTGTTAGGACGGGGGTTGAGAAAAGGGTCTTTCTCCTATACTTTGGTCCCCCACCCCCAAACTACTAGAACCCTTCCATAAATAGATGTAAGCTTTATTTTTTTCTCCCTAGGCGCTAACACAGGCTGTTACTTCCGGTCTGACTGTTTGTATCTAGCATCGCTACAACGGTGGAAATTCTGCGGCGAGGTATGAATTACCTCCGGACTGAACTGAGTGTGTGAGCCGTTTGTAGAGATGCTAGATACTGTTGCTGTGCAAAATAAGTTCTGTCTTTTGGCATCCCCTTCCCAATTCATCCTACCTGTGCTCTTGTTTCCCCAAGTAGACTTTCATCTCTTTTTTTTTTTGAGAAAGGATTTTCCAGTGGTAGAGAAGATGGAGCAAGATGGGGTGGAGTCTCGAAGGTCACCTTCTGTTAGCTTGCCCCCAGCTGACGGAGCTCGAGTCACGTCCGTCTTGGTTTTCCAGCTGTATCAATGAGCTGAAAGAGAGGTGTGTCTTTTCCTAAGCTGGTAGGCTGTCATGAGATGGGACTTCAGAGTTCTTCCCGAAAACCACCACGCGTGGAGAGATTACTTACAGATCAGTACAGCATGGTTGAAATTAGTTATTGATTGGCTATTATTTACTGTCTTCCCATTGTCTTTGGAAAATGTCTGCGGAGGACCCCCGAAGTCAAGTTTCTGGCTCTGATTAATTCCATGCTTCCAACGTTTCAGGATTTATGGAGGCTTTTCAAAACTCCTTTGCTATTAACCCGAAGTCGAAGCCAATCTGATTTTTATAGTAGGAGCACTGTCCCATATCGTCCCAGAGTAAGACAAGGCTTGTTCTCCCCATTCCTTTACGCCCCAACTCCCCAAGACCGCTGGCACTTTTGAGGAATCCTGTAGGTCATCATTTGTGACTCGCTGGCTGCCAGTGAGCTTGTGGCAGATGGGCCTGGCGGGTGGGGTGTGCTGGTTGGAGTGTTGCCTGCTCACTGTGCAAATCATGTGGGGCCCAGCAGGTCAAGCTTAGGGTCCTGGCCATGTTCATTGCCTATTGCCTGTATTTATTCCTGAGTTATATAGCTAAGGAAAGTGAAATCAACATCAATTCCCCAGTTCTTTTCAGACATTTTCTTGGGTTGGTTTGTGTGAGGTTTAACGCTTGGCTTCTTACCCCATGCCATCCATCAGGCAAGAACGCCGAGGCCAGGGAATGGATTTTTACGTGATCTTGTACATGAAATTAGTCTGTCCCATTTGGGCTGGGTACCGGGGTCAGTAACACGTGGGATGTTGGGGTGTCACCAACAGCACTCATCACCGTGTCTCCGTCATCTGAAATGCAGGCAGAGCCAGTGTAGGCAGGATCACTTAGGAAAAGACAGCTTCCCTGAAGCCAAGAGAGTGACCATCCATTGGGGCAGATTGTATCTGACATTTCACAGCACGTAAGAAACCTGCTGGCCCATGTCACCATCCTCAGGGTCCCCTGCCATCCCCAACTCTACTGTGAAGAAGCTGGAGGAAGGCCAGGCCAAGAGATCCCCAATGCAGTTGGATGAGACCAGAACATTCTTGCTTGTTGGACGCAGCTCAGATCTAAGTAAGTGGTGGAGTCCAGGTTGTGCTCTGTGGCCATTCCTGCTTCGCCCTTGGAGTCCTGAGCTGCTAGAAACATGAAAGAAGCTGCACAGACTTTTAATGAGTTTGGCAAGAACAACTGTTTGGGCAGGTGGCTTCTGTGTGGTGGGGAATCATTGGTTCTCAATTTGTTTTGGTATCTTTGTTAACTTGGCCTTGCCAGACCTTTGGATCAGACTTCTGAAAAGCTCCCGGCCCCTTCTCCCTCTGATGAATTGAGACCAAAGCATGAAAGCTCAGATGGGGCTGGTTAACAGGCCATTCTGCAGGCAGGGCACCCCCAAGTGCTCTCCTATGAGGTGCAGTTGGGCCAGGAGGATGGCGGAGAGTGGGAGAAGGAGTTGCCTCGCCCAGCCCCTGCCCCACCGTCTTCCATCAGAGCGAGCACTGGAGTAGCTCGGGGGGTGTCCTTCTAGTACCAGTACTGTTTCCGCCGCGCAGATGGCTTGAAGTGATATGAATCGTGAAGAGTGAAGTATCCTCTCGAGGAAGGTGGGTCCACAGCTAATATTTTACACTTGACTTTGGTGCGGCATAGTGGTTCTTGGAGCTCTCCTCTTGAGTATATCACCAAACATTAGGCATTCTGGAACCCTCGTGACACCGTGTGATTCTCGCCTGGCGGAGACTTCAACGTAGGACTAAATGAAAAGTCGTTTCAGTGCTTTTGTCAAACTTTTCAATAAGCAAATATCAGGTGTTGTCCCAAGTGCTTCACACACGTCATCGAATCCCATTCCCAATGAGCTGACAACTCTAACGTCCGTTTTTCCGAAAAGGAAGCTGGGACCGGGAGGGTTGAAGTCACATGACATTGTAATGACTCCGATGGCGCTGATGACAGCAAGCTTTGATGTAGTCTCCACTTGGAGCCACGTATACTGTTCCAAGAACCTTCCTGTATTAATGCTTTGAATTGATGCGTTCGGTCCTCGTAATGACTTAGGAGGCAGGTACCCTTCTGGTACCCATATCATGTATAAGAAAACAAAGGCAGAGGAATGATGCGTTACTCCCACAAGGGTGTTCTGCTATTATTTGACCAAGCTCTGGCTCTGGAGCCCATGCTCTCGCTCATCCCCCTTTGATGCTGGCGATCGCTCGGTTGATGGTGATGGAGCCAGGATTCCAAACCCACCAGGTCGCTCAGCTGCTTAAAACTGGGTTTTCTCCTAAGTCAGAAGCATCCTTTGATTTGATATGTCGAGAAGGTTGAGGGAGCTGTAGGCTTGTCTCTCTTCTTGAGTATTACTTTCCAAGGCTGCTTGTAATTTCTGAGTCTTTGTGATGAAATCATTGACTGAGAATGAGGGGAACACCGAAACCTGTCACTTGGGTGTGAAATTAGCTGACAAAGAGGGAACCAGTTCCTGCTTGCAGGATCCACAAGCCAGGGGTCACTTGTCACCAGTGAAAAGAACCATCTGATCCTGGGCTTGGGACCTCCTGCTTCTGGACTTTGCTTTCTCTCTCTTGGGAGGCATGAGTCCTGGTGAAGCTGGAATCTTGTGGTCTCCTTCTGCAAACACCTGTGTCCTTCCCTTTGCCAGCTTCCCTCCCTGTGGTCTCAGGAGCCTGCAGTTGCCCAAGACCATGCCCAGCAAAGGACATGCTAATATTTTACAGATACTTTTATACTTGAGTTTGCCAGACTCAGCAGCTTTGACATCAAGGGCAAGAGGATTCTTTGCTGGGCAGGGAGGCTGCTGTGTATACTGTGGGATGTTCAGCAGCAGCCTTGTCCTCTGCCCACTAGATGCCAGTAGAACCCTCCACACCCCAGTTGTGGAGACCACAAACATCTACAGAAGTTGTCCCATGTCCATGGGGGACCAAAACGGCCCCCGGCTGAGAACAGCTTTTTATGTCAGGCAGTAGGGGAGACCAGGTTGTGAGTCTCGAATGATGGCTGCATGAGAACAGAGTTTTGTCTGTTTTCGGCTCCATTTATATAGCACCTAAAACATTGCCTGGCACATAGCAAGGGCTCAATAAATAGTTGTTGAATGAATGACTGAACCCATGATCGATCGCAATTACAGCATGTGAAATTTGGTCTGCTTATTGCATTACATGTGATATCAAAAAGAGCACTGATTTAATAATCGAGGACTGGCATTGAGCGTGTACTTGCCATTTTCCAGGTGAGACAGTTGAGGCACAGAAAGGAAGGTTACGTGACTTGCCCAGTGTCACGGAACCAACAAGTGGCAGAGCCAGGATCCCAGCAGAAGTGAATGTGACTCCGGGGAGTGCCCACTGGCTTGACCAGTGATGCTGTACAGCTGTGCATGGTTTCTCCCGTTCTTGCCCAGGAACTCATTTTCATTCTAAAGCTGGCATTGTGGCAATTATAATTAGGATCTGCGTGTCAGACACTAAGTCATTCATCATAAATCCTCAGAGCCTCGCTGTATGAAATATGCTTTGTCACCATAGAAAGGAAGGATTGGTGTCTGGCCAGAGGTAAGAGGGCAGAGGGCAGACTGAGCCTTATTCAAATGTGAGAATCCCGCCCACATTTTTTTTTTTTTTTTAACCAAACTGCTGGGCTTTGGCTCTAGAGTGACCCAGAGAGGCCTTGAACTTCTTTCTTTTCTGTGAAAGAGGATAGTGGACCCCTCTTAGTGGGGGTTTGAGTCATTAGTAGGAAAAGCGATGCTCCCAGATCAGAACTGGGGAGCGGGAAGCCCTTTTGAGATCATTCGAGAGTTGTAGGGATAGCAACACCTGGAGTGTGATGAGCCCTATCTGGCTTTCCCAGGCATTAAGGATGCACTTGACGGAGGCTTTTCCGTCTCATTTCTCTATCCCAGCCCATGAGGTCATGCGATCACCTCCATTCTATAGATGAAGAAGTTGAGGCTTAGAAAGGCTAGGTTGCTTTTCTAAGCTCTGGAAAGTGGGCATCTGCTGAACAAACAGGGCATTGGAACGTGGTCTCAGCTGACCCTGGAGCCCACCTTGCCTGGTCTCAGCTGACTCTGGAGCCCACCTTGCCACCGTGGCGAGAATATGGCAATGCTGTGTCTCAGAGTGTAAAGACGTGCCAGTAGGATGGTTTTACCTTTTGCTTACACTCTTACCTCACCCACCACCCCCCTTCTTCCTTCTCTCCTTCCTTTCTTCTTCCTCTCTTCTCTCAGTGTCCATCAGTCTGACAGTTTGGGCACATAGCTTTGGGGACCGCAGATTTAATAAGATATGGACTAAGTTATCTTGGAGCTCATGGTCTAGTAGTTGTGACTGACATGGACACATAATTACATTTTCTAATAAAGGCCTACACCGATGTAATGGCAAAATAGAGAAAGTGACAAATATAGACGCCTTCACAGATGTGCATGACGGCGGTGAGCGTGATAAAGCCATGCTGCGAAAATGCATCAGTTTTGCTCCTAAAGGTTAAACTGACCGTGAGAGATTATTAAAAAGTACGACTTTTTTGGATAGATTGGGATTGGGCACTACAGGGAATAGCTTTGGGCTGGGACCTGCTTCCCCAAAGGGCATTCCTTACGGAGAAGGAAGATGTGGATGATGCAAGGCTTGGATCTTGAATAACAGCTTTCTTTTTCTCCAAAGAGAACGAGAAAATATATGAGTTTCAGTGCAGGTATAGCCCTTCGTCTTTTAGAAGAAGCTCACTCTTCGTCTCAGCCTCCTGGCCAAGGCTGGGGCTTCTTGTCAGCTGCCACAAATGAATTAGTTCATTTTCTTTGATTAACGTGGACTTTTTTTGTGTCTTTGTTTAAAACTATTGAATGTGGTGTACTTGCTTTAATTCAATAAGTACATCTTGGAACATGGTGGGATTTATGTCTCTCCCCCCAATCTCCACCCCCGGTCTTGCCATTTGAAATTCCGTGCTCACCATTTCTTGATGATAGTTAGGGATGAAACTTGGAAACTTGATACTGACCCCGGAGAGTGCCGTCATGGTACCCTAGAGCATGACGAAGAATGGCTAGGGAGAACGGACCTGTGATTGTATGGATATTGATGATCTTTATTAATGTGTTCATCAAGTAGATTGTTTTTCCTGTTCCTACAAGATTTGCTGTATGAAGTCAGAAAAAAATGGGAATATTTGAAACCTCTTTAGTTTTGAGAGTCAATAGAAAGGCCATGCCTGGCTGCCATTTTGTGGAGGCTATTGGCCCGTTAGCTAGCAGATGTGTTCCAGTCACTCTGTAATCTGATGTGGTACCAGGCAGCCCTGCTGAGGCAAGGAGGTACATTTAAGTCTTTTTTTTTTTTTTAAGATTTTATTTATTTATTTGACAGACAGAGATCACAAGTGGGCAGAGAGGCAGGCAGAGAGAGAGAGAGGAGGAAGCAGGCTCCCTGCTGCGCAGAGAGCCTGATGCGGGGCCCGATCCCAAGACCCTGAGATCATGACCTGAGCCAAAGGCAGAGGCTTAACCCACTGGGCCACCCAGGTGCTCCGGTACATTTAAGTCTTAATGGAAGTCCTGTGGAGAAGGATCATGATCCCATGGTTGGCTGTTCTACAGAGCAGGCCATTATCATTGGCCAATAGAGTGAACCTCGTTAAAAGTTGGCTGGTCAACACATGGGTTGGTTCCACCATAGGATAACACAGAACACACCCCCAACACCTTCAAGGTATCACCTTGCCTCTAAACCAAAAGCTTGGTCTAGTATCCTCAGGCCACAAAGCCAATGCTTGGTCCCGCTTTCTGGGATTCCACTGCGTTTATCCATTCTTTTCTTTGTACCCAGGAGGGCACCAGGGAAGCACTTAATTTTATCACTACCCAGATCTTCACAGTGTAAAAAGACATTCACAGGCATTGTCTCTGTGGATTCTACCACCTGGCCCATATGACTGAATTGAGGTAGACACAACAATCTATTTCTTAAGTAAGGAAACTATGGCACAGTGATTTAAGCTGAGTTATTCAAGATTATTGAGCTGGTCATTGAATTAAATTCGCCCCTCTATCTCCCGTTACATGGTGGTTACATGGTGCCAGAAGAGGGCTGCCTATGGCTTATGATTGGGTGAGATCGGACCTTGCCTTGGCCACTCCCTCTTGGACATGGGCTGCCCTGTCCTAGAAGGCCCAGATGGTGACACCGTCACCCCAAGCTTGTCTTGGCCTGCTCTGAGCCCCCAGGTCCACCCATGGTGAAGGATGATTAAAGTTTTACAAATGACTTATCTTCTCAATGCCTAAGCTTAGAGCATCTCTTCCAGCTTCCCTGTCAAGCAGTTGGGGATCTAGAAACCAGGGCAGGGCTGTATCAGGGACCTTCCCATCTTTGAATGAACTCTCCTTTGGAGCAAAAGTTTTTGCCCCCATCACCACAGTCACTTGGGATTTTTGAATATGGGAAGTACATCTGGGTAAAGTCCTATATGGTCTTAGTGTCTGGATGTGTGTATTCTCCAAGCGTTGGAGGCTGGATTTAGCTGCTTCCGTAAATCTGCCAAATTTCTGTCTTCACTGTCCCTGAAGGGAGACTCCATTAAACCTTCAGGGTCTCTTTCATTAGGGCCTTTAGGTTGATGTACCACCAAAACGTGTTGGTTTATACTCTCCACCTAGTGTACTGATAACGTTGGTGCATGTTTTCGCTTCTGCTGTGGCCGCAGCTCTCTGCATCGTATGTGGACCTCCTGCTGCTCCAAGTTCTTGCCTTGACTTGAATCATCTACGGACCAAGGGGCAAGCATGTGGCAGAAAACTCAGGGAAAATCAGAACAGGGTATTTTGCATCTTAGAGGAACGGAAGACGGCGTCCGCTTGGAGGTCTCTAGTGCAGCAGACAGGCCAGCTGATGCAACGCTTGGGGTCCGATCTTGGTTTTAATTTCAGCGTGACGAGGAACATTCTCTATGGGCTTCCCAAACCTCTGACAGCAACATAGCCATAATACACCATTGAACTTGACTTTGAAGACATAAGGAACTCTAGAAAAGCAGAAAGTATTCTTCAGGACCAAAATGTTCGGGTGCTTTTGAGTTATAGATTTATTTTAGGGTGAAGTGTTTAAGATTCCGCCACTACCAGTAGACACTGTAGTTGCTGGTTGCATGCATTCACAGAAGCATTTCCGGATTTGGTCTGGAGTTCACCTTGATACCTGCTCTGTGGCTTGGATGATGGTGCTGGTGTAGGATGGGTCAGCTTTTCCTGCCAAGCACCCGACAGCAAATATTTTAGGCTTTGGGGGGCATCGGGTTTGTGTCACAGCGGTTCAGCTCTGCTGTGGTAATGGGACAGCAGCCATAGATGACAAGGAAAGGAAAGGGCGTGGCTCCGTTCCAATAAAACTGTACTTATAAAAACAGGCGGCCCTCTGGCTGTTAGTTTGTCAATCCCTGAATTTGTAGTTCTCCTTCCTTTGCCTTCTGACCTGTTTACTTCTAGTGCCTTCACAGTGCTCAGGATACAGGAGGAGATTAATAAATGGTGATTGAATGAGTAAGCTAGTGGTAACCTCTGTGGTTTGAGGTGCCGTCCCCTGTGTTTAGAGATCATTATTGATCTTTAAAAAAGGTCAGTATATAGCAGATATGTGGGTTTAAGGGAGTGAGACAGACCCGATCCAGATCCTGGTGCTAGGACTTCTACGTGGGACCTTGTGGCTCTCGGGGTCTACATCTAGAACAGGAGCCTGCTAACATCTGCTTTAGAGAGTGACTGGGGTTCTTTCATGCAGCGTTTCTCAGCCTTGGCACCAATGACATTCTGGGCCAGAAGATTCTTGACGGTGGGGGGCTGTCTTGTGTACTGTCCAATGTTCAGCAGCATCCCCGGGAGGTCTCTTCTACTAGATGCTCGTGATGCTTCCATAGCATGACAACCAAAAAAAGTCTTCAGGTGATGCCCGTGGCTTCTCCCTGGGTGGGGAGGGGGAAATTACTCCCTGGGTGGGCACCACTGCTTTGATGAAATAACACATAGGGTCCCTGGCACAAAGCTCGGTAGACTCTGGGATTCCGCGGATAGATCTCTTCATTATTAATAACATATTGTATTATTGAACGCTGAATTCTCCCACCTTTGAATGAAATTCTCTTTATTTCCCCAGCCGATTTTTGTCTCCCAGAGGCAAGAGTATTTTTGTTCTACACCCCAGGTCTTTTTCCTGATATTTCTGTGTTGCCTAGAGGCCCTGCTCCTAGGAGGAGCTAAACTTCCCATGTTGTCCTTTGAGTGTGGTTTCCAGTTCTTCTCACACACATGTAACTTAGACTTGTATTTGAGGTTGTGGTCAGTATCCAGAAATAGCTCATTTAAGAAATCATCCGGATGTCTGCAACATGAGTGGACAAGGAGGTTTAAGAACTGAAAAGCTTAACTCACAAAGGCTGGCAGGCTGGGGTAGGAGGTTATACTCAGAGGAAACAGGTAATGTACCCCAAACGAACACCAACAAAACCATCTCTTCCCTACGGAGCATGTGCATGCTTCTAACATTAGCCAGGGGCCAGTTTACAGTGGTTTAAACTTCAGCCAACATGGCTGTTCCATACCATCAATTTTCTTCTGGATTTAATGATTTTGCTATCCGTATTCCCACTGCAACAGTGATTCCCAGTTTTTATATGTACCCTTGTTAATATTGGAGAGAGAGAGAGATTTTTCTGAATGGATGAGTTCTGGCCCCTAACATTAGCAGTTGTAATTTTTCTGTGTATTTCAAAAAAATACATAAATGCGTAAGAGTGCAGTGAATTCTGCAGCTTGGTCAAATGGAGGCTGCTTCTGCATCTGCATAAGCTTAGCAATGACGGTGCATATATGCAAGAGAAAGGATTCATTCTGTCCACGTTAGAGACCTTAGAGCACGTTAGAGACCTTCAGACTTTCTCTAAGCTGCTCCCTCTGGTCACCCAGAGTCTCTGTGGCCCACAGGTCGGGACCTGCTCTACCAGATGCATCTGGACATGTGTTCAGTCCTGTCTACTGGTCCTCAGTATTGCCATGTGTGATAAGGTGCCTGAGAACCGCCTTGGAAAATGAGGGCTGCTGTTCCAGAACTCTGACTACTTCGCCGATTTTAAAGGATCCTTCTTCTATTCCTCAAGTTTAACTCTGCCTCAGTGTGACACAATCAGATTGATCTATGGTTTAGTCCCTTGACTTGAAGAAAAACCCTCCATCATGTAGGCAGAAATTTCTATAGTAACTTCCTGGCATGAATATTGGAAAGCACCAGTTACAGTCAGAATAGCAGAACTGGCCTTAAACTAGATTTCGGGCAATATGATTTGATTGGCCAACTGCCATTGCTAACTAGCGTCATCCTGCCCCATCTCCAGCGAACTCCTAAAACCCCTCAAGCATGTGATCCATCATATCATTTTCTCATTTATGCCAGTGCTGGATAATGGCCTAATCTCTCCAGCAGCATTCAGATTTATTACAGAAGATGGCATTTACAAAATCACTTCACTGTTCACGGCAAACACCCTACGCGGGTGTGCACGTTCTCACTAGAAACCCTCCTTTTAACCGTGGTTTATAACCTGCGATTCAAGTCACCCGGAAAACCCAAGTACACGGTTTCCAGTTCTTTCCGTTTGTGTTTGGCTCATGTCTGGCTGGTGGGCCACCTAGGACGTAGGAGCGAACATTAGAGAGGGGCAGAGGCGGCCAACCTTGCGAAGGACGAGAGCTGTCCAGTGGAACAGGGTCAGCCCTGGAGCCTGGATGACCATCCACTGGGCGTGCAGACAAAGAAACTCCTGCACTGGCGTCTGGAAGTTCAGGAGAAAAAAAATAAGAGCAACAGCAGGTATCATCTGGCTGAGCAGAATCCTCCCTTTATTGTGTTTTCCATCCAGATTGGCCGTCAGAGGGAATGTAGGGTTTCGCAGCCACTGCAGGCCATCCTTTGGGTATGACCTAGCGGTATGAGGAGACGCAGTGATTCCTGGAGAAGGGCCACACTGGCTTTCGCCGTGGTGGCTTGTTTGCACATACCGAGATGCCCACACGAGTTTGGTGTTCCAAGTGCAGGACAGAAATCTCCTGAGCCTGTTGCCTGGATGCCTACCCTGTTCGCAACACTTCTTAGCCGTGCGAGGTGGGCAAGTTGCCCTGCAGTCTGGTTCTCACTTTCCTCCCAGGCTCGACACCGACCCCGACATCCGTGCTATTGAAGACCACGGGAAGAGGGTGTACGCCAACTGCGGGGCATAGCACCGAAACTTGCGACTCCCTCCCCAGGAGTGTCGTAAAGGTCGTAAAATGGGGGCCGTAAGGGTCGTAAGTGGGTGCCGCGAAGGCGCGCACCTGCGCAGCAGCCCAGCCGGTGCCCGGTGGGAGACTGAGTTCATTCTTTTTGTTAATTTGTCCAGTTAGCATTTATTAAGCACGTGTTCTTTTTTTTTTTAAGACTTTTTATTTATTTATTTGACAGAGAGAGAGAGAGATCACAAGTAGGCAGAGAGGCAGGTAGAGAGAGAGAGGAGGAAGCAGGCCCCCTGCCAAGCAGAGAGCCTGATGTGGGACTCGATGCCAGGACCCTGGGATCATGACCTGAACTGAAGGCAGAGGCTTTAACCCACTGAGCCACCCAGGCGCCCTAAGCACGTGTTCTGATGGACGAGGCACGTGGTGGGCGCTAGGGATACCGGGACAAGTAAGGTGCTCGCCTCTGCTGGAAACCGGAGGGGGAAGGAGCAGCAGGGGAAGGGCACCGTGAGGGACTCCAGAAGACGGATGGTAAGCCTGACTTAATGACTGAGAGACCAAAGACGAACACAGAGGGATGGCCCAGCCGCCACAGTGCCTTGCGATGCCAGCTGTGTGCCCATACACATGGGCCCCGTCCCTCCCACCTCCATCGGCCACCACTGATAAGAGGCATCCTAGACAGTCGCTTAGGAGCTGGGACGTGGGGTGGGTCAAAGTGAGTGCATCGGGCAAGAAGTCTCTCCCATTTTTAAATTCCCACAACTCGTGAATTTTCACATCACTCAGCCAGCGGGTTCACTTTAAGGAATGTCTTGGAGTAGACCGGTTGTTTAATTTGAGGAATATCATCTTCCCTGAATTAAGCAGGACAATGTAAGCCCGTGATTTTGCAATAGACGTGTATGAGTAGGAGAGAGGGACTCGGAAATGGGTGGAGAGAACAGGGAAGCCCCAGAGAAAAGCACTCATGTGGGCTTATGGAATCACAGAGTGTCTGCACTACGCTGGAAGGGACATTGAAGACCGTCTCATCCAGTTTTTATTTAGCAGCTGGGGAAACTGAGGCCAGAAAGCTCCAGTGAGCTGACAGAGTCCCTATAGTGCTCTGAAGCAGAGCCCGGGCTAGAGTGGGGATGCTGGCTTCCCGGTCCAAGGCCTGTCCCCCTGATCCAAGGCATGTCCCCCTGATACACAGGTGTCAGCATCCATCCTTCATGCATCATAAACACGTCCTTTCTGTGCCCTCAAGGAACTTACATTCTGAACCGGGCAAGTGGGAAACAGAAGAGCCAGGTTTGCGGTGTGGTCTTGTTTTCCAGTGAGCATAGAAGAGGGTGGGGGAAAAAAAAAACACAAGCCAGATGCCCAAATTAAAACACTAAATTTTCTTGGAGTTTATGTGCTCCGAGCAACGTAAATAAAGGTGAACGCTGGGCCACTCTGCCCATAAATCAGCCTCAGCCAAAGGCTCACTCAAAGTTCGTTCAGGTATTTCAGCCCATCATCCATACCGCTTGGCATTTCCAAGATACAAGGGGGAGGGTTCCATTTGTCATCCTGATTGTCCTCCCCTGGGCTTTCTTGGAGCGGCAATCTCTCTGTTGCCTTTTGCATGAAATATTCAGCTCAGGGAAAGAAGCGGGGCATTTCAGTGCAGGCGGGAGACACTTAGGAAGCTGGTTTTCTGCCCTCATGGTCTCATTTGCATTTATTTTGCTCCTGACCATTTGTAATGTAGTGGTGGGTGCCCATCAAATAGCTCTTTGCTCTTCAGCCGGCTCCTGAGGGGGCTGTCTGGGCTGTCTGTTACAGGTTCAGGGGATAAATAACATGGCCTGTACCTTGGACCATTCAGTTGGTGTCATGAGTCACTGAGGACATTGTTTCTGTCCTGTCTCTCAGGGTCACTACAAGACAACACCCTCTGTTGTGTGACCACCTTCCTTTAACTGAAGCTGGATTCCAGGACTTAGTGGCTGCCCCCCACCGCTCCTGGCATGCCGTCTTGTTGAGTCCCATGACACATGTTTTCTTACCTGCATAGTGGGGCTGATGGGCAGAGTCTCCCGTGAAAGACCTCTGGTGCTGAATGAAGAGTGACTTGGGATTGATAACAGACTCTTTGAAGGAGAAGCTGCTTTAAGTTGCAATCTCGGCTTCTCAAATACAAATCCCAGAGTGTTTGAAGCCTTAATGTCCTCATTTATTTTGTGGTTTATTCTGTAGGGTTTCCCATTTGGTGGCGGCAGAAGGGACTCCCTGGGCATCCCACTGTTGTCTGCACTTACCTTAAATATGCCCAACCAAAGTCTTATCTCCGACAGCTCATGCATCATCCTCCCTGGGAGAGGGAGCCCCACTGACTCGTGGGCAGACCCTCCGTTAATTTCTGGATTATTGTCTTCTCAATTATTTATAGCTTGTCTGCTGATACTTCCAGCTCTCATTGTGAGGCAAAGAAAGGCCTTGAATGCGGAGAGGGGGCAGCTGAGTCCAGCACTGGCCTCACTCTCTGGGCAGTTTTGTTCGGGCCACGTGATGGGGTTTGTAAGATGTCAGCCCGTCTCCACAGAAAGACGCTGCAGTATTGCTCCTTCGTGTCTTAGTGGTGAGCGAGGACCCAACGGCAGAAGTTCATGACCTCTTTTCTGCCTCCAGCTCGTTGCATGACTGGACGAGTCACTTTGGTGATTTCCCATAAGGAGAATGAGAGGAACTGAGTAGATGGATCGTAACGTCATCCAACGTACAGTTCTCTGGCGTCTGCTCTATGGCAGGCCCCATGCTGGGCTCAGGGGAGCTTATAAGCTACTGGGGGAGAGGGAGGGATGATGGTGACGGTGAGGATCCTAATGACACAGACATTTGCTGGGTGGGGCAAGGCGCCGTTCTGAAAGCTGTGTGTGTGATTCTGTGTTTAATCTTCACATCGGGTATTATTATTAGCCCATTTTTTACAAAATAGGCAACTGAGGCACCAAGTGGTTAAGTCATTTGTCCCAAGCTCACACAGCAGGTAGAGCTGAGAGTCAAACCACAGCCCAGTGACCCCAAAGCCTATGTTTGTAACCAGCAGAGGCTCCTGTGTCGTATGGGAGGGTACACCTATGATACGCTGTGACAAGCACTCGGGTGGTCCGTGCGAGGCCAAGCCAAGGCGAGGGGCTCAGCGAGAGCCTCCAAAGGACGCTGTGCTTGAGTTGAGTCTTGGAGGACAAGTGGATGTTCTTCAGGCAAAGAGAAGTGCAGGAGGGGGCCCCGCGCTGGGCTTGCGACAGGTAGACAGCAGAACGGTGCAGGGTGCCACAGTGTTTGCGTTGGGCTCCCCGTCTGGGCGTGATTAGGAGAGTGGCGGCCATTGAAAGAGAAGAAGAGTGGGAGAGAGAGGGAGAGCAGGTGGAGAGGACGCATTTTGAAGTTTCTTGAAAATGAACCAGAAAGAGGGATTTGACCCCATGTACAATGAAAGAGGCATCGAATCATTTTTTTATTGTAGTCAAAATACACATAATATTAAATTTACCAATTTACTCATTTACCATTTGTTAAACTTTAAATTTTACCCAAATTTACCATGTACCATTTTAAGGTGTACAATTCAGTGGTATTAGTGGATGTGTGCAACCTCTGCTGCCATCGAGTTCCAGAACTTTGTAATAACCTTGATCAGAAACCCTGTACCCATTAAGTAGGCCCTCATCTCCCCCGTTACCTAGTTCCTGGCAATCACTCACTGACTTTCTGTCCCTGTGGATTTACCTATTCTGGACATTTCATCTAAGTGGAATCATACAATATGTGACCTTTTGTGTCAGGCATCGTGCTTTCAAGGTTCACCCATGTTCTAGCAAGTGTCAGTCCTCCGTTCCTTTCCATGACCAAGTACTACTCCTTCACGTGTGTGTGTCACGCTTCATTTATCCATTCAGGATTCGATGTACCTGTGAGTTGTTTCTACCTTTTGGCTATTGTGAATAGTGGCACTGAATCAGTCTAAGTTAAGTTTTGGTCTCGGCTCAGCTCCACAGACCGGTTTCCTGTAACCCTGACCCTCAGACCAATTTACTGTAACCCTAACCCCATTCAGTGTCAGTTTACCCATCTGTGTAATCGGGAGATCTGTGTAGCTCTGTGCATGTTTGTGTGTGTGTGTGTGCTGTCTACAAGAGTGGACCATCTGCTTCTTCCTAAATTATAAGCATGAGGGAAATATCCCATCACTTGGAGATGGTTTGAAGCTCTGAAAATTCTATTTAAAACCAAAGCAAAAGTTTCCTGAGGTGTGAAAATGGGGCACCTGCTTCTGAGAGTTCTCAAGGTTATCGAACGTGTCCCTTTGTGAAGGCACTCATAACAGTGCCCCGCAGATCGGAAGCCCCCCAGTGCCCACTGGTCATGATCATGACCATAATTATCATCATTGTTATCAATGATACAGTATCCGCTTTGCTCCATAGTCTCTTGGCGGCAGGAGGCTGGGATGGGTTTCCTGGATCTGAGCCAGTCTATGAGGGAGCCCTGCTGCGGAGACTTTGGGCACACACTGTCCAGAGATTTGTCACAGTGTAACTGCAGAAACTTTCCTCTTCTTTCTGCCTGTTTTTTCTAAAGTACTTAATGAGACTTCCATGCACCGGGTGGCGGAGACGGGTAGGGGTTTAGACGTTGGCCCTGTCTGAGGTATTAATGACCTTGTACTTATCAATAAGCAGGGACAAACCCTGGCTCCGGAAGGCATGGTGGGAACTTGATTCCTTGCCTCACTGTCACTTCCTGCATGCCCTGGGCAACTTATTTAAATGCCCTGGGCCTCAGTTTCCTCATCTGTAAGGTGGGACACACCCTAGAGTCCATCTAGCTCATTCCGAGGTTCAAATGAGGTTCTAGCTTTTTGTTTAAGGAGAAAACATATTCAGTCATCAGGCTTATGAATTACAAAAGGGTCTGTACCCCTGAAAGGAAAGTCACATTGTGCCAGCTATTCTCGAATAGAAACATTGTTTAAAAAAGGAGAAAGTCTGTGTGCCTTATTTATGTAACACAAGTTGGAAAGAGAATTTCTAAGTTTAACACCCTTTAGAAGTTCAAAGGGGAGAGAACATCGCTGGCTAGAAGGGACTGTGAAAGTTATATTTGGGACCCTGTGAAGAAATAGTAGTGCTCTGAGTTTTTAGTGCTTACTGTGTTCCAAGAATTGTGGGAAGCGCCTTGAATCCTTATTATAACAGTGGCGTCCGGTATGAGGATGGATGATGTTTTTAAACCTTCTCAGCAATCCTATGAGGTACTCAGTGGATTTATCCTCGGTTCTTAGAGGACAGCAAGGCCTTGCCCGAGGTTGGCTGGCATCCGAGGGGTGAGGAAGGAATTCACCTTGGCTCTGGCTGCCCCTAGTCTCCATGGGCGGACCACCTGCTCGCGAACCTCGGTTCCAGGTGAGCAGTTCATGGCATTAGACGTCTGCCCTGGGGTAGGTGATCCACAGGGCGATCCCCCCTCCTGGGAGGACTCTAGACTCTAACTCGTGAGCCCAAAACACCACAACTTCAAAGGGAGCAGGTCAAGAAGGCTGTGGGGTGATGGAAGCTAGCTAGACTAGCACAGGGCCCAAGAGACTGGGGGAAGCAAACCGTTTTGGGTTCCAATCCCATCCTGGCCACTTACTGGCTGTACGTAACCTTGAGTAAAGTCTGTTGTCTCCCGAGGCCTCTGTTTTATCATCTTCAAAATGCAAGTGATGATAGTGCCTCCATTTGGGGCTGGTTCTGAGGATCCTAGGAGATGTCCCCCAGCGTGTGCTCAGCCTCAGTGAAAGTGTCCTTGTCCTCCTGTGCTGACAGTGTGTCCTTGTCATCCAGTGGCACAGATGGGTCTTCACTGCGTCAGCTTGTCTTGAAAGTTGGAGCCATCCCGTCACCCTTTCTGCACAGGGACTTCCTTGCTGACCTGAAGGAGGCCGCAGAGCAGACGGGCAGCTCCGGGGGGACCCTTTCTTGAAGCTTCAGCCTCCCTTGGGAGCCACCAAGTGAAAAGACAATTACTAGAGATGGAGGCTGAATCCTTTGTGTGCTGGTCCATCAGGGACTGGACCAGGGCCACCCAAGTCATTTGTCATCTGCTAATGGAGCTAATCAATGGCTGCCGGGTGGAAGGCGGGGGAGGGGGCTCACTTCCCACAATGACCAGACCCGTGCTGGGGTCTTCAGGATGACTGTGCTATAAGGTTATTTTTTTCTCAGAAATAGGTGCTTTATTTCACAGATAGGTTTTTTGTTGCTTCTGAATGCAGAAAGTTCATGGGTTTAACACTCATGCTCATTTAAAGATTTTTATTTAATATTTATTTGAGAGAGAGAGAGAGAATATGAATGGGCATGGGGGTGGCAGAGGGAGAGAGAGAAATAGACTCCCTGGTTGAGCAGGGAGCCGGACTCAGGGCTCCATCCCAGGAACCTGAGAGCACGACCTGAGCCAAAGGCCGATGCTGCACCCACTGAGCCACCCCTGTGCTCCTCCACATGCTCATCTAAGTTGAGTTCTGACTAGTACTTTAACCCGCTCCATTTTGTAAGGCCGTATATAAGGAACCACTGGGGCGGTCTGTGCCCTCCCACAGCTACCTCTCAGGACCACCCTGACATTCAAAGACCTTTTTGCCTGGCTCTGATTCTCAGGGCTCAGTCTGCTCTCTGCACCTGCCACTGTCTAGTGTTTACCCCTGAACACCGGCTGCAGAATGGGACCATTTCTCCAGGCTTCCCTTCCTAAAGCTTCTGAAGAGCATGGGCTTTGCTCTGCGGAACTAGACAGAAGACAAGATGGGAAGATTGCAAACCCTAGGAAACCTTACAAAGCCCGACTTCCTGCTTAGGGCACAAAGTGTCATTGCGGGGACCAGACTGTCCTCACCCGTGCATGGCAGACGGTCTGCTGCTGACTCAGCATCTCCCCTTCCTAACACCAGTGGAAGGGCAATTTTAGAAGAAAAGTACACAGATTTGTTTGCCCTTTTTCCCTGTGAGCTTCTTGAGGCCAGATATGCTGCTGACTTCTTTCAAAACACAGTGGGCGTTTAATAAATGTTGGCTGACCAAAAGCCCCTTCAGTGAGCCCACTGGGATTCCATCTTGGAAGGAGTCTGTACTGATATATTTTGATTGAAAGGTATGGGTTTGCTAAAAAATAGGCTCTCCTGGGACATTATAAAAAACACAACAGTGATAAATGGTATTGTGTGTAATAAAATAAGGTACCTTTGAGGTTTCTTACATTTTCACAAAACGTTAATTAATACTTGTCAAAATCTCCACTTCACCTTTAAGCCTTACCTGAAATGAAATTCACATCATGCATGTACCTGTACATTCTGATTTCCAAAGCGTTGTCTTTGGAATCCGACAAACCTGGTTCAAATCCTCTGTTCCTTAAATAGCCGTGTGACCTTAAAAAATTGGCTCGACTTCTTCGGGTGTAGGTTTTATTTATTTATTTTTTAATTACAAAGAAAAATAAAGAGTTTTGAGGATTCAACAACATCTTCATGGACCACACACGGCTGACACAGAGCACTGTGGACAGCTAAGGACCCAGCAGAGAGTTCATTCATATGTTCAACAAACATGTACTGAGTCTTTATCATCTATGCGCCATAGCTGACCGTGACCCGGCCCCTGTCTGCAGAGTTTATACTCTGACGGTGGTGCTTGAAGTTCTGTGCTAATTAGCACGGTCAAGTCTAGCCTTTCACAGTAATGTTATTTCCTCAGGTGGGTTAGTGACCCAAGAGCAAAAACCTTTCTTGTTCCCTTCAGATCGCTCCTCCCCCCTACCCCACCTGCTCTTACCAGACATTACCAAAAACTTTATATGATCGAACAGGAACAACATTTAGGTTTTGATGAGGTTATGTCTGGTTTTTTTTTTTTTAATTAAATATCACAGGTAAATTGGTAGTCTGTGCCAAAAACCAAAATACAGACATCGCCACTGCTTCTAAAGAGAACTGTGTGAGCCCAGCCCGTGTCCCCTGGAGGGTGCCCTCCACCCTCTGGTAGTAATCAGGGAAGAAATTAGCAGGAGCACCCAGGATGTGATGAGTGGCGCTTTATTAGCATTCTTTGCTTTCCCCTTGAGCATGTTTTTTGTTGAATTTCTTTAAGCTTCCGCACACAGTTCAGAGGGTAATACCATTAATTAGACCAACAAGGTAATGTAATGAAAGGTACAAGCCTTTACAGTATAGGAGATTCATCCCTGATTAACAGAGGAGCCCCTCCCATTGTGAAGCCTTGCTCGGGTACTATCTGAGGATAACGCTCTGATTGTAATTAAAACTGGGAAGGAAATTTTACTCTTCCCCGCGAGTAGAGAATGAACAGTTTAAAAGCAGAGGACCAAACTAATCGCTTAGAGAAGTCAAAGAGATATTCCCAAAAAGCCCCAAAGAGGCTTGGCTTATAATTAGCTGCTAAAAGATTTCAGTGATATTACATCAATCTTTGTTTAAGAAAAAAACTTTAAGATTATTTTGACAAGGTAGAGTTTTGACTGAAGTTGAGGGAAAGCTAAAAGCATTACTTTAAAATGTAATTATGTGAAATTTCAATTATCATCCTCTCTTTCAAAAGTCTCTCAATCCGGCAGGCAATTAGACATGAAAGAGGGCAGGAAGGTTTGCGCTGTGTACAGTGTGATTTCTTTGCAGGGGCAGATACACTCGGTGTGACTTAGTGTTTCCAGCTTCCTTGGAAATGGGAGGATGTGCGGTGGGAATGGTCAGTCCGGCTGGAGAAGGACCTAAACATTTCCAACTCTGCCCTTTCTCTCTGGCTGCACCCATATTCCCACCTGGACACTGGCTGGATTTTCAGCTTTTAAGGGACCTAAGAGACCCTGGGTGGTATTTGGTATATGTCATAGATTTTTGATCCTGATGCTGTTGCCCTCTGACTGTAGGTCATAAGAGCTGACACAGCCCGTAAGCATTCTTTCCTTCCCCATCACACCTGGTGGAGCTGGGGAACGGAAGGCACCAGCCAGTTGGACTGAGCCCCGCTGGGAGCGCGGGAGTGCCATGAGAGGCCTCTCATTCCAGCCTGTTCCTCTCGGGCTGTCTGTACATGTTAGGCGGAATTCACGACTTGGCTGTCAATCAAATGGCACCATCGGAGTTTAAGATTCTGACACCTTCGCTAAGTGCTAAGCGGGGCTGATAATGGAAGGCTTGAGCCATTAGCTGGTAAAGCTAGTCGTCATCCTAACAGCCCGCTTTTGTGGAATGCTTAACCTTGTACCCCCCTGGAGGCAGGATTATTTACACAGGTTCTCACAACAGACCGATGTGCCGTACAGTACGCCCATTTGGCAGAGAAGAAAGTGGAGGTCCAGACAGGTCAGGCGGCATGCTGGGGAATGCTGAGTTTCCTGAGACAGAGTCAGGCCCTGCTTTCTCTTGGGCCACCGCCCTGGCTGGGGGACTCAGGACCTCCCCCGCCCCCACCTTGCCCCCTGCAATGATAGCCTCCAGCTTCTCATCTCATCTGCTTTGTCCATGCTGCAGCCCCAGTGGGCCTCTTAAAATGCAAGTGTTTCTGTGTGATTCTGCCTCTGGAAACCGTGTCTCTGGCCCTCCGTGGTTCAGGATCAAATCTGACTCTTGGCCAGGGCTCCTGAGGCACAGTCAGGCCTGCCCTCCCTACTCTCCTTTCTTGCCAGGGCCGTGATGGCCTGCATCCCAGCTGCACCAAGATCTTCAAGGCCTCTCCCAGGTTGCTCTAAGCTGCTTGCTCGGTCTGCAGTCCTCTTTCTTGTTCTTCACCCAGAAAACTCCCACTGGCCCTTCAGTGCTGCTTCCAGGAGGCCTCCCAGACTCCCAGAGACTGCGCTCCTACTGTGTGCTCCATGGCGGTCTCTGGATACTTGCTGCGCTTCTCAGTAAACATATACTGAGCCTCCGCTCCGTTCCAGGTGCTGCTGGAGTCTTGGGGGATAAAGCAGTGAACGGTAGGGCAGGTAGGGGGGAGACACTGAGAATAAATGTGTCTGTAATGTGTTGAGGGACTCTAAGGAAAATCAGCAGGCTGAGGAAGACCGAGCGTAAGGATGGCGTGGGAGCTGCTTCAGATCAGGCGTCAGGGAGGGCCCCCTGCAGAGAGCAGGGAGGAAGTGAAGGAGTGAGCCCTGTGGGTATCCAGGGGACAAACATCCAAGCAGAAGGAAAAGCAGGCACACAGGCCCACGAGGCTACAGCCACTTGGTGTGTTTGGAGATGGAGGTTCAGCAGGGAGGAGGGAGGGGGTCAGTGAGAGATGAGGTCCAATGGGCCACTGGGTCAGAGGGGTTGACCCAGAGCGGGAGATCTGGGAAGCCACGGGAGGAGATTTTGCACGGGCTCGATTCACTGATTTAAAGGACTCAATCCTCTGGGCGCCTGGCTGGCTCAATCGGTTAAGCATCCGACTCTTGATTTTGGCCAAGCTCGTGATCTTAGGGTCTTGGGATCAAGCCCTGTGTCCAGCTTCACGCTGACCATGGAGTCTGCTTGTCCCTCTCCTTCTGCTCCTCCCCCACTTGCACTCTCTCTTTCTCTCTCTCAAATACAGAAATCTTTTTTTTTCCTTAGATTTTATTTATTTATTTGACACAGAGAAAGAGATCACAAGTAGGCAGAGAGGCAGGCAGAGAGAGAGGGGGAAGCAGGCTTCCCGCCAAGCAGAGAGCCCGATGTGGGGCTCGATCCCAGGACCCTGAGATCACAACCTGAGCCGAAGGCAGAGGCTCAACGCACTGAGCCACCCAGGCGCCCCTCAAATAAAGAAATCTTAAAAATATATAAAGAACTCAATGCTCATTCCCTGTTGCACCTGGCTTCATGTGCAGTTTTCCTGCTGCCCATCAGCTCTGTGAAGGCAGCGGCTGCTTCTCTTTGGTCACCATGGAATCCCCTAGAGCTTCCACGGTCCTGCCTCCTAGAAAGTACCTAACAGCTCCGTGCCAAGTGGTCCCCAGGGCAGCTTACTCCCTCTCAGACGCCACTGCCATTAGCAAAGCCAAGGGGCAGGGGGTTCATGTTCTGGATCATGTGATCCTCCTAAAAACTCCAACCAAGGGAGCGCTGTGCACCTAAGCCCCGGCTTGGGCTGGGGATCTCAGGTGCCTGGGAAGGAGGCTGCGCTCGGGGGCGCAGGCTGTCCTCTGCCCATTGCCCCCCCACCCCACCCCCCGGCCGCTGATGACATCGTGGGCAACAGGACTATGAAACTGTCTTCCTCCTCTGTCTCACTCTCTTGCCCTCTCCTTCCCGGGAGGCGGGCAACATCCGTCCTCCCGTGAACAAATTCCGTGTCTTATCTAAAGTGATTTTGTCCTTGTGCAGTGCCCCCCCCCCCGCCCCATCCTATCCGTGTCCCTGTCCCCACTGCTGTGGATTATGAACCAGACGCACCTAGTCTCATGCTCCGGGGGGGGGGGGGGGCGGGGAGCTCTGGGGGCAGTTCTGTGCGCCGTGGGCGCGTATGGATTCTGTGGGTTCATTTGAAAGGATGACCTTTTGTCGGCGGAGTAGTTTTCGTTTGAGTTGGCATCCCAAACAAAGCGGTCTTTCACCATGCCCGCAGCATATAGACAGCCAGAACTTTTTCAGTGAGATTGTAGGAAATTTGCCAAGTCGTTCGGGGCCTGTAAATTAGGCCTTGTTTAAAAATTTAGATAAAGCCCAATGTGAGAGAGAAATGCTTTCATAACATTAAACGAGAATTACACTGAAAACCCCTTTCAAGTTAAATGGAACCATTCTCTGCGAGCACAGAGACATGAAATGCTTCAAATGTCAAAAGAGTTTTCATTTATTGTCCCAAGTGAAACGAAGGCGTTTTATGTGGCTTAATAGTTCAGACGCACATGTAAATGGAATTCGTCTGGAGAATGCCGGGCCTGTTTCGGAATCTATTTCCACAAACCTGCCTGATGCCATCTCGTCGCGGCTGTCACCCCACGAGGGCTGGGTCCCGCCGTCCTCGTTGCCAGAGGAGGAGAGCCGTGCCCCTCGGCTGCGTGCCCGCCACCAGCGCGTCCCGCTTCCATCTTTAATCCAGAGCAAAACTGGAAGGATTGTCCCATCTGAAACTTTCGTTCTTAAAAGACCAATTGTTGGACCATCTGGAGGGGTCTCGTGGATAACCAGTGCGAGGTGTTGGGGTTGGCTTCTGTGGGTTAGTGTCTGACATTGTTAAGAAGCCTTTGTTCTCTCTCTGAGAGCCTTTTTGTACCCTGGTTTTCCTTATTTACCAGGGAGCTCTGTTGAGCTCCCTTCCCCGTGGACTGATCCCTTTGATGTGTTAACGTGGGGCCAGGAACAGAAACTCCATGTGAAACTGGCTGAGATGGTGAGGGGCCGTCACGCTGGAAAACGTCCAAGACTTCCAGCACATTCTGTGCATTTTCAGCACACCCCATGGGCAGCTCCGCCCAGCTGACCAAGCCCCGCCTCCTCTTTGTGTCCTCCGTGTTGATTCCATCGTCCACAGGGAACCCTTGACCCTTCCTACCCCAGGACGGCTGCCCCTGGCTCCAGAGTACACTGCTTCTTTGCTCACATCCAGTGGGTAAGATCTGACTCCAATTTTCAGGAAAACGTCCTGGGCGTAGGTCTGATGGGCTCAGGTGCAGTGCCTGGAGCGGGGACCGGGGACAGGGAACGGAGGAGTGCAGGTGGATTGGGCCGTGTCCTTCCACCCACGCCACGTGCTTTGGACCCAGAGCTGGAGCAAACCCAGCGGTATGCTGGGAAATGTTTAATAGGTGACTCTCCAAGAAACAAGAAAGGCAAATAACAATAATGATAATGATGATGATGATGAAGAATCATTTGCCCATTTCTGTGGACTAAATCTACCTGCCATGGATGATTTTAAACAACCAGTCCAACGCCTTTGAACATGCACTTGGCTGTGAGGCTGGTATAGCACGGTGACATTTTCCCTAACATCTGTGCACCACAGAGGGCAGGATGGATCCCCACGCCGAAAGCAGAGAAAGGGAAAAGACGTGGAGGCGGGGCTCCTCAATCCGGCCATCCCTAGCATGCCCAGGCTCTCTCCCGATGCTGCATCAGACCGATCCTTCCCAGGCAAGTGTTAAGCCCACTGCTCGTCTCTCTGCAACTGTGGATACTAGAGACAATTTAACTTAGACTGGATTTCACTCAGGCTGCGGCCCTCGGGCGAATTCTTTGACCTTTCTCAGTAGCTTCAACCGTCAGAAGATTGTAGAAATAACCTTTCCCTCAAAGGGCCACCGTGAAGATGAAATGAATTGCCAGCTCTATGTCTAGTGTGTCTCGCACAAATTCAACAGCAGTGTAGTCCAGGCAGGCCTCAGTTCAGATCCCAGCACTGCTGTTCATGAGCTGTGTGACTATGAAGAAGACACTTAACCTCTCTGAAACATTGCTTTCTCATCAGTAAAAATGAGAGATAACAACATACCTTATCTGGAAATATTGTTGCCCAGACTAAGATGAAGCATATAAGGGCACAATAAATATAAAAGTTATTATTCTTATAATTCCATAGCTAGTACACATTGATTACCCGCACTGCCCCCAAATCCACTGCTCTTCTGGTGATCGCCCCCAGTTTTGTCCGTCTTCCCCTGACGTTTAAGGCTTTGAGGTTGGTGGAGGTCCGTCTTCCCCTGACGTTTAAGGCTTTGAGGTTGGTGGAACCTCCCCCGCCCCTCCACCCCCACCTCCGGGTCCTGCTATTTAAGCCAAAGACTCTAGTTATGTCCCCTGACCACTGTTCCTAGTTCACAGGGCCGGTCAGAATTCATCCAAGAGCTTCTGTGGAAGCTCCTAGAAAGTGACTCCCCCTGCACCGGGTCCTGGAAGATGAAAGGAGTGGAGCTGCCGCATCCATTTTGCCACCATGAGTTCGGAGCCAAGCAGAGTAGGAGCCAACAGATGGCGGGAGCTAGAATAGTTTGAGCCCGGATTGAGAGCCTCATCCTCGGATATTTTTATTTGCATAAATCCATATATTCTGTTTATTTTTAAGCTACTTAGGGTTGGGAATTTCCATCCGTCACAACCACAAGACTTCTGTTCGAGACATCACACCTGGAGAAACAGAGCCTGGGAGAGTGGCGCAGGCCGGAAGGAGGGCTGGCACCCCTGGGAGTGGTGGAGCAGAGACACCAACCGGCCAGGCTTCCTGGCCCCGATCCTGTTTCCTCCCACCCCAGGCTCTGCCGCTGCCTCCGCAGGATCTTTCTGAAGCTTCCAGCTGGCGACTCTGGCACACACCATGGAGAATGTGTGACTCCAGACTGTGCACATCACAACTTCTCCTGTCACACCGTGTCCTTAGCAGAGAGCTCCAGCACACCAGCCTGCAGCCTTGGGCTGGTTGGATTTTTCCCAGGGAATCATACCCTCCGTGAGGTGGAGGGAGCTTGGGGCCGTAATGCCCCTTTGTGGATTGTGGGTCTGTAGCACTGTGCCGTGTTCGAGAAAGAACAAGAAGTCGGGAGAGAGACTCGGGGGTCGACGTCTTCATGTCACACGGCAAATTCTGGCAAGCACCCCCAGGTTTTTGATAAATGTTATTTTGATTGGATTTAGGAGTTTGGAGACGACAAAGTGACACATTTTCACAGTTCCCTGTCAAACCAAAGCATGATTGCCAAACTGTTAAGTTATTTAAAAAAAAAAAAAAAGGCAGGAAAGGGAGCAGCTTGTGTGAAACATCTCCATTGCAGTTTTGAGTTTCTCGGGGGGCTTTGCCTTCCCCCCATTATCATTTACAGGGACACCTAATGTAGGGGGTGCACCTGGGGTGGCTAACGGTGAACCTGGGATCTCAGGAGAAAGTTCGCAAGCGTATGAGACATCAAACCATGCTTTGAACACGTTGAGGGGGGTACCTCATTTTTTACATTTTAAAACAAACTTTTATGAAGCGTAGCATCTCTCTAGTGGTTTCTTTTTAAGGGAATTCGATGTAATCCCTTTATAAATAGAAGAATCCTTCTATTGGGGAAGTATTACCTGCATCAGAAAATGTTTCCTCGGCAAAGTGAGATTAGCAACATACACACAATGAAGAATTGTCTGTGTCGAGAAGGCAGTGGCCTAAAGATTAATGGCAGGAGTTCCAGAGTGTTCTGAGAAAGTTGAACAAGCCCCCAGCAGGAGAATCCCCCCTTTGAGGCTTTTATTATTTTATTTTATTTTATTTTACTTATCAGTTAGGTTTGCTCGTCTCAGGTCTGCTCATTCTCCTACCCCCTTGAAGGTGAAGATAATAATCTCCTCCCACCCACGTGATCTTGCACCGCTCTCAGCTGGGGCCGAAAAAAGATGCCAGGACTCCCAAGTGTAGACCCTACAAAGACTCCTTGTTTGGCTTCATGTGACAGGCTTCATCTGCATTCCTGACCTGGACCCTTTTGCTGAGCCCTGTGTGGTGTGTGGCTGGACCTGAACAAATTCATCACCAGTACAGGACTGGAGAGAGTATCTCAAGATACTCACTTTTTTTTTTAAAGGTTCTATTTATTTATTTGACAGACAAAGATCACAGGTAGACAGAGAGGCAGGCAGAGAGAGAGGAAGGGAAGCAGTCTTCCCTCTGAGCAGAGAGCCCGATGCGGGGCTCGATCCCAGGACTCTGAGATCATGACCTGAGCCGAAGGCAGAGGCTTTAATCCACTGAGCCACCCAGGTGTCCCAACAAGATACTCACTTTTTTATAATAACAGATAGTCCCCTGTTTGGGAGGGAGGGTGAGATACCTCTTCAAATGATCCTATCTCCCGGGTATGAGATACTGTGTAGGCAGGATCATGACCCCCCAGCAATGTCCACATCCTTATCCCCAAAACCTCCCATGGCAAAAGGACCTTTGTGGATGTGAGGTGAGCAGATTATCGTGCATCGCGTGGGTGGGCCCAGCGTTACCACGAGAGCGCTTCTAAGAGGAGGGCAAGAGGGTCAGTCAGAGAAGGAGGTGTGTTGGTGGGAACAGGGCAGAGAGATGTCGCTGCTGGAAGGGACCACAAGCCAAGGAATGTGGGCACTGCCAGCATCCAGAATCCAGGAACTGGATTCTCTCCTGGGGCCTCAAGAAGAAAGCAGCCTTGCAACACTTTGATGTTAGCCCTGGCAGGTGCATTGGTGGACTTAGGACCTCCAGAATTGCCAGATTGTGTGTGTGTGTGTGTGTAAGCCGCAGAGTTTGCTGTAATTTGTTCGAGCAGCAATAGGAAATACACACATCCACTGTCAAAAGCGCTACAGTAATGCACAGCCCTCGGCTCTCAGATCACAGAATGTGACTCCTGCTCTCTCTGAAGATTCAGAGGATACATTAGGTTCCTGCCATGCCTTTGGGACATGGTTATGAAAAAAGAGCTTGTGAAACTGGTCTGCTTTTACTGTACTGTTTTCAAAAACAACCACCACCAAAAGATTATTTGTAGTGGAAAGAAAAATACCTCGATTGCTTACCCCCGAGCCTCACAAAATCGTGGGCTGTTTGGAGTTCCGTGTCATCATGCCTGGTTTTCTCACGCTCTGAGGGTTCTGCGGGTGTGTTCGAGGCTGTAAGACCGGGGACCATGGTAAAGGCGGGGTTTGCAGAGGGGGACCCATTCTCTTCCATCTCTTTGCATGCTGAGCTCCTATTAATGTCACAAGGAGCTAACGCGAGTGTGTCCGGAAGGCAGTGGGTGCCCTTTACACCGCGTGCAGCAGCCCGGGCTCACACTGGGCTCACACTTGAACTGTTCCCTCCCGGTGAACTGGGGAGTGTATCATCTACCTCCCAACTCCTTTTTTATAAAGTCTGGCTGATAAAAGATGAACAGTCACTAAAGCTTTTTTTTTTTTCCTCTTAAGATTTTCTACTTTGTAACATTTCATACCTGGAGAATCTGTATCCCTTAGCAGGAGGTTGGATACTTAGGTGCTGTTCTATGTTACTGCAGGAAGCCACAGCACCATAAATAAAGCCTATGAATGATGTCTTCCAGTCCCTGGTCACTCGATGTCATAGCAATAAGATGTCAAGGTGAGGGCGGACAGGAACCCGGCTCTCGGGGGCTGTTTGGGGAGCTCTGCCTGCATTTGGGGCTGTGGATCTAGACAGCTCAGCTTGCTTCCCATCGCCCACCTCACCATTCAAAGGTACATCCTGTTTGTGGAGCCCAGCACAGGCTGGCTTTGTTAGTTAAGTTGCCTTTTATAAGGAATGGCCAGCCCAGCAGCACAGGCCAGCGTTCTCTGGCCAGCCGACTCTGGGCTTTGGAGGGGCTCCTAAAGGTCACCCAGTGCTGGCAAGGAGAGACCATTTCCAGGGCTGTAATGTGCATGTTCCAGCCCATTTCTTCTCCTGTGGTCAGCTAACACCTCTTCCTTAACAGGAGTCCACTCAAGAGATGGGTCCATTTGCAAGTTTGCCCTTGCTTATTGGGTGCACGTTAAAAACAAAAAACAAAAAGCAAAAAAAACTAAACAAACAAAAAAACATTTAGGAGGCAAGTGGCTCAGAAATGCCTGTGAAGTCCAGCTGCTTAGGGTAGAACGTGGTTTTGCCTTGTCGTAGCCGAGTGACTTTGGACGAGTCCCCCAGCCTGCATGTGTCACCTGGTGGGGGGATAAGAATGGTACCTGCCCCACAGGTATTAAGGGGGGGGTGATGAGGGGGATGGAGTGAATATCAAGTTGTTTGGATTGGCTCATGCTAAGTGTTCAGTAAACATTAGCTTCCTTTGTTGCTACTGTTAATTGGGGGAGATGAGATAATAGATTAGTTAAGCACACAATCCCGACATCTAGAAATCCTGCGCCGTGTCCTAACATTGGGGTTTGGGGCCAGTCCCTAACTGCCCCGACTGGGGTTCCCCTGCGCAGCCGTGGGGGAATGATATGGCACCCAGCCAGCGCTCAGCCAGGCTTCCTTCTGCTGCTGTTCCTACACCCTCTGCTGCTGCCTCTGTTGTCAGGGATGGGGTGTCTCTTAGGCCTCCTCGAACACTCCTGTGTCTTTGTCCATGTTCTCTGTGGGGATTTCAGAAAACATAATTCCATTTGTGCTTATGGGCTCTGCCTGTATCGTAGCTTGATGTGAGATCATCAGACCGGTGGTTCTCAGCCAGGGCGATTTGGCGACATCTGGAGACGTTTTTCAGTGTCACAACTGGTGCAGGGAGGTTTGCTGGTATCTAGGGATGGGTCAGAAATGCTCCTAACGCCCCTGAATGCATAGGACGGCCCCTGGCCCCAAATGTCAATAGTCCAAGATTGCAAGACCCTGAATCAGATGATGTCACACACGATGTATTGTTTCTCCACGTGTTGATTTGTCTCATCCCCTTGATCTGTTGTTTTCCCCGATTCCCATGCCTGCTTACTTTCAGGCTTGTTGGCATACTGAAAATCATGGTTGTCAGGTAGGTAAAGGGTCGAAATATACTCTCTGCATCCTACCCCCCCCACTCTTCAAAACTAACCTTCCTACTCTTCCAAAGGAAAGAGGAAAGCAAACAGTGGTGATGGAGTGCAAGGGGGAAGGGCATCGGCGTGGCCCTGGACCCCAGAACTCTGGTCCCCATTTCTCATGCTTCCTGCCTGAGGTCATTTGGGGCACTCATGAGCCTCATGAACCAGGGGCTCTCATCTTACAAATGGGGAAACAGAGGCACAGGTGTTGATCTCAGGTGACAGAGCGGGGCAGCCCGAGTCTGAGAATGCCGTGTCTTCACCACAAAGTGAGACATGCTCACTCCCAAGCCGCTCATCGCAATCCCCGTCCCGGCAGAAGCCTGAGCACATGCTTTGCAGCTCGTCTTGAACGAGGAGAATCTAAACAATTTCATTTTCAGATGACACTAATTGGCAAGATGCCACCCTCCTCAGGAGGGGAGAGAGAGGACCAGAGGACATGGACAGGGGAGAAGGCAGGGGCCGCACATCACTTCCTCCCTCCCTGCACCCCCGACCCAGAATGCACCCTGATGTGCTCGTGGGGGAATCTGACCTCAAGTTCAGACATTTCACAGGAAGACGAAACACAGAGAGCTCTGATTTCAAAGGGGACCCTCTGCACAGGCTGGACACCGGGGACACTTTACGTGGGCTGCCTGGAGAGCCTGTCCCGTCCTGACTTTCTTGTCCCTTTGTTAGCCGACTCTGTGTCTCTCTGTGATGGGAACCCCAGGGCCTTGGTTGTGTCACGGGAGGCATGCAGCGCAAACAAAACCGGAATGACCAGGGTAGAGCGCATCAGAAGGCGGGAGAGGAGATGGCAGTGGGAGTGGGCGGGGTCACACGTCACCATTGACGTAATTATATGCAAAGGACTGTCACAACACTGGCCCGCACATGTACTGAGCACCTGCCACATGCCAGGGAGGAAGCTAACCTCTTGGCTTGCATTCACTCTCCTCAGTGCTGTCTCAGTCCCCGTGGGCAGGTGTGATCACTGATCCCTAGTCCCCAGAGGAGGGCAGCTGAGGCTCCCAAACGTCGCAGGATGTGCCAGGGTCACAGGGAGGGAGGTGGAGGAGACGCAGGTGGCTTAACCAGAACCTGTGCTTCTGGCTGCCGCCCTCCTCGGACACCTCTCTGGACGGTCGTTCTCCAGGCGGGCTCTCTGTGGACGGGCCCAGGGGCTTCTGTAAATGATCACACCTGGGTTCCACCTGATAAGATTCTGGTTTAATTCGCCCTGGATGGGGCCTGGGCATAGTATCCTTTTTTTTTTTTTTTTAAGATTTTATTTAATTGCCAGAGAGAGCACAAGCAGGCAGAGTGGCAGGCAGAGGCAGAGAGAGAAGCAGGCTCCCTGCTGAGCAAGGAGTCCGATGCAGCACTGGAACCCAGGACCCTGGGATTGTGACCTGAGCCGAAGGCAGCTGCTTAACCAATTGAGCCACCCAGGTGTCCCTCATTTTTTTTTTTTTAAAATCCCTCAGGTGATTGCGTGAGGAGCCAGGGTTAGGAACCAGTCATGTATGAACACACGTTTGTGTGTGTGTACATAGGAACAGGTGTGTGTATGTGTGTCTCTATGAACACATGTGTCTGTGTGTAGCGTATTAGTTTCTAAGGCCCGCTGTAACAGCTTTACAAACTGGGAGGCTTAAAAGAACGGAAAGGTGTTCTTTCTCAGTTCTGGAGGCTTTGAGGGAGACTGTGTCCCAGGCCCGTCTCCCGGCTGCGGGTGGCGGCTCGCAATCCCGGGGTCCTCAGCTTGGAGGTGCTGTGTCTGCCTTCATTTCCACGTGGCGCCCTCACTGTGTGTCTGTGTCTCTGTGGGTCTGTTTCTCTTCTTCAAAGGGCGCCAGTCATTTTAGATTTCGGGCCCTCATCTCAACTGATTGTATCTGCAAAGACACTATTTCCAAACACGGTCACAGTCTGAGGTTCCTGATGGCCATGAATTTTGGAGGGACGCTCTCACTCACTGTGTGTGTGCACGTGCGTGTGGTTGTGGCAAGGTTGGCTGTCCCGTTGAGATGTGCCAGGGGAAGGCTCTGCCCATCGTAGAAACCACTGTGTGTTTGTGGAGAGTCCACAGGGAGATGCGTCCACTCTCCAAAGACAGGGTCGAATGTCGCTCTTGAATGGGTCTTGGGTCCTTCTACTTCTCCATCCATGTGGCCACTCACCCAGTTCAGGCTGCCATCATCTGTCATCTGTGTAGACAGCATCAACGTCCCCACGGGCTGCCCTGCTTCCTGCCTTCCATACTCCGCAAGCCCCCCACCCCAACCCTCCCCACCCCATTCCTCCCAGTTCACTGTCAGCTGGAAGTCAGTCCTCTTATTCCTTCTCAGCGAAGGCCCTTGAGTGGATCTTCTTGTCCTCTCCTTGCTACCTGCCCAGTGTCACGTAGGGCTACTATACAAGAAGCACACGTCTTGGCTTTTTCTCCAGGCTGTCCTCTGTGCGGTCCCTCTGCCTAGAAGGGGGACAAACACCATCTCAGGGACCCCATAGGCCATTGCACTCAGTCAGGGTCATGATCTCCCAGGGGGCTCCTGCAGACACCATAGAGAAAGACAAGGAGACTCCTGCTTGGGCCTCTCCTTTAAACCTTGATTCAGGCAGGGAAACTAGTAAATATCCCGACCGAGATTCCTCCAGCCAGTTTCCAAGCTGGAAATGAAATGACCAGCTGTAAAAATGTGACGCATAATACAAACCAGCTTAATGGTTTTCTGAGACATTAAAAATTAATGTTGACCATCAACACTTTTAGTGGTCAAATGTCCCCCCCGGAGCTCGATTTCTGGAAATTGTCCCCGTAGGGGACGTTGGGAACCATGGCTATGGGCCTATTTGGGATGGTATAAATGCCCTGTGGAGTAGAGGCCATTTCAGGGTGAACAAATCTTAAATGGCCCAGTCAAGGAGCAGAGAGGCTTTCTCCCTGATCTCTACTCTTGCCAGCAGTCTACAAACCCCTGAGCCTTTTTGCGAGTCTGGCTTATTTCTCCTGTGCTGATCCCTTATGCAGCATGGAGGGGAGGCCCGTTGTGGAACGGGAGTTGGCCAGTCCCTACGGCTACTAGATACTCAGCCCCAGCTCCCGAGATCTGTTTAGCCATCCACGGCAGGGAGGCGAGGCTCGCATTCCCAGGGCTGCCCCATTCCGTAGGTCTGCTTCGTAGAATCTTACTGGGCAATCTTACTGCAACTTGTAACTCCCTGCCTACCCCAACACCCCTGTCCTCTGGAGGGCAGAGAGAAGGTGGGGACTTCTTTCTGTAAGTTGTGTGGTTGCTAACCACCTCCGGTGGAGGTGGAGGGAGGAGCCACAGGCATTGCCTGGAACCTGGAAAGCCAGGAATGAAAGGTGGTGGAGAAATGCTCTCAGTTTGTTGGGCCTGAAACAGTAATATTTTTAAAAACCCAATCTGCTGTTCAGCTAAGTTTTAAAAATACCCCTTTATATGTTAGATAACAAAGCCCCAAATTACTCACTGTATTAGATGCTGCTTGATAAAATTATGGTCTAATGAGCTGCCTAATTTGTATGTCCAGGTTTCAACCGTCTGGGACCTGCTGGGGGAGGCAATGGGTTGGGACTTTTATCATTCCGTTAAAGGGCTCTTCAATGCCCATGGCCTCTCCTGCTGGCACAGGTGCTGGGGCAAGGGGTCCAGAACAATGTGTACTGACCAAACACTCTCTAAGTGTAGGCAATCCCAGGGGGTGGGCATGGCACAGACAACTGATTTCTCTTCTTTTTAAGATTTTTGTTTATTTTAGAGAGAGCACAAGTGGGAGGGGCAGAGGGAGAGAGAATCTCAAGCAGATGCCACACTGAGTGCAGAGCCTGATGTGGGGGTTGAGATCATGCCCTGAGATCATGACCTGAGCCGAAAACAAGAGTCAGGTGCTTCACCAACTGAGCCCCCCCAGGCACCCTGAGACACTTGGTTTCTCTGCTGGGTTTACATAGCAGCTCCCTGGGTAATTAATAACTTCTTGTCTTGATACTTTCCGAAAGTGTGCATCTGATGCTTTGCGGGTTTTTTGGCAAGAACTGCAAGAGCTGCAATTTGGTAAGGATCCTACCCTCTCGCTGCAAAGCTCAACCCAAAGAGAAAGTCAGCAGCCTATGCTCTGACGTGGTGGTCATGCTGCCTCCGGGCCTTTGCACATGCTGTTTGCTCTGCCTGGATAACTCCTTACTCTCATTCTCCTTATCTTCACCTCCATCCCCTTTACCATATTCCTCTTATTCTTGCTTCAGGTCACAGACTAAATGCCTCTTTGCTTAGAAAGGCTTACTGAGCTCCCAGGCCCCTGCTCTGAGTCTTGGTGCTTTAATCAGTGCGTTTTCATCCATCGCTTGGCTGTTCTTTTCTTTGATCTGACTGTACTCTCAAGAAGTCTCTCTCTTTAGTGGCAGATTGGCCACGGATGACTATGAACTCATAGTCCCCATATGAATCACAGGACCTTATTCCTAGTGGTTGCTGCAGAAGTCCTGAGTCGTTTGCCCATCACTGAATCAATTCCACTGCGAATCTGATTGGCCAGACTTGGAGCGTGGCGCTAAGAAGTAGAGTCAGCCCATCTTAAACCACATGATTTGCAGTGGTGATACCAGAAGCAGGAGGAATACGCAGATAATTAATACTAACATACCAAAATAAGGAGGTGTAGTGGGCAGGTTAAAAACTCCAGATGGGGGGCACCTGGGTGGCTCAGTGGGTTAAGCCGCTGCCTTCGGCTCAGGTCATGATCTCAGGATCCTGGGATCGAGTCCCGCATCGGGCTCTCTGCTCAGCGGAGAGCCTGCTTCCCTTCCTCTCTCTCTGCCTGCCTCTCTTGTGATTTCTCTCTGTCAAATAAATAAAAAAATAAAATCTTTAAAAAACAAAAAAAACAAAAACAAACAAAAAAAACCAACAAAAACTCCAGATGGCCATTGTAGCTCCACACATCCCACACTTAGGTGAATCAGTTGTGTGACATCCCCCTGTGTCTTGCTGTACCCGGCTGGTCTAGATTTGGCCAACAAAGGCAGAAAATCTGAAATAACAGGAGCCCAGATAAAAAGGAACATTATTGTTCTTTCCCATAAAGGTGAGATGTGAGTAATCCAGGACCAGTGTGAGGGCTCCACTTCTCAAAGGACTCAAGCATCTGGTGTCTTTCAGCTTCTCACTGTCCCATCCCTGCTGTTGCACCGTGGTCCCCAACCTTGAGAGCAAAGACGGTGCTCCAACTGTCCCAACCCAGCTCCCAAAAGCCAGACCAGAGAGGCGAGAGGAAGGAGCAGACCAAGTGTACCCACTGACATTCAGGGAGGGTTTCTGGAATGTCTCCCCTCATTGACATTCTGTTGACCAGAACTTGGTCACATGGCCACCTCATTGACAAGCAAAGTTGGGTGTGGCCACGAGCCACTGGAAAGGTTTCTTACACTTGGACGTGACAGCAAAATCATAGTCCATAAAAGACAAAATTGGTAAATTGGATGTTATCAAAATTAAAACTGTTTCCTCTGTGAGAGACACTGATGAGGAGAATGAAGCAACAAGCTACAGACTGGAAGAAATAGTTGTGGTCACACCAAGGACTTGTACCCCGGATATACCTGAATCTTCAAAACTCAGCAGTAAGAAAATCACCCATTTTTAATTTTTTCTAATTTTTATTTTATTTTTTAAAACGATTTTATTTATTTGATAGAGAGTGAGAGAGAGAACGACAGGGGAGAAGGTCAGAGGAAGAAGCAGACTCCTCATGGAGCTGGGAGCCTGATGCGGGACTTGATCCCAGGATTCCAGGATCATGACCTGAGCTGAAGGCAGTCGCTTAACCAACTAGTCACCCAGGTGCCCCTATTTTATTTTTTTATTTATTCATTTGACAAAGAGAGAGATCACAAGTAGGCAGAGAGGCGGTGGGGGAGGGGCGGGAAGCAGGCTCCCCACTGAGCAGAGAGCCCAACGTGGAGCTCGATCCCAGGACCTTGTAAGATCATGACCTGAGCCAAAGGCAGAGGCTTAACCCACTGAGCCACCCAGGCACCCCTTAATTTTTTTTTAAGATTTGTTTATTTATTTGAGAAAGAAAGAGAGTGCACGTGAGCATTGGGGAGGGGGAAGGGGTAGAGGGAGAGAGAACCTCTAGCAGACTCCCCGCTGAGCATGGAACCAACTAACACTGAACTAAATCTCACAACCCTGAGATCACGACCTGAGCTGAAACCAAGAGTCGGACACCCAACCAACTGAGCCACCCTAAAAACAAACAAACAAACAAAAAAAAACCCATTTATTTTTTTATGACAAAGGCTTGAATGGACACGTTGTCAAAGAGAATAGAGAGACGGCTGGGAAGCCCACAAAATGAAGTCCCACCTCCTTAGCTATTCAGGAAATGCAAAGTAAAACCACCATGAGATCCCACTCCACACCTGTTAGAATAGTGGACCTCAAAGATGTGGACCAGACCAACATGCCAGCGAGTCTGGACAGCAACTGGCCCTCTTAGGAGAGTGTAAGATGGTGCAACCAGTCTAGAAAGCGCTTTCTCAGACCTGTAGCTACTGTATAACCCAACAGTCGCACCCCTGGATATTTATTCTAGAGAAACAGAGACTTATGTCTGCATGGAAACCTGCACACGATTGTTTCTGGCAGCTCTCCTCATCATAGCCCCATACGGGAAGCCACCCAAATACCCTTCTACAGGTGAACAGGAAAACAGATGGTGGTCCCATGCAATGGAGAACTGCGGGGTCGTCCAAAGGAATGAACGACTGATAGAGGAAAGGACTCGGGCAGATCTCCAAGGCATTGCACTGAGTGGAAGGAAACAGACCTGCCTACTGTCAAGTTCCGTTTATAGGATATCCTCCAGAAGACACAACTAGAGACTGCGGGTAGATTTCTGGTGACCACAAGTTGGGACAGAGGAGGGTTCCACTACAAAGGGACAGTCTTAAGGGAGTTTTCGGGGGTAATGTAACTGTTGTGTGTCCTGATTGTGGTGCTGGTTACATTCTAGAATTCCACAGCCCCCCAAAGTCAACTTTATTGTGAACAGTGTTATTACTCTAGTGGATGGGAGGTATGGGTTGGAGGGGAGTGGTGGTCAGTGGCAATCTGCCTACCTGTGCCTCACCTTTAGCACATTCCCTGCATTGGCGTAGGACAGGGTTTCTCAAATCCTAGTGTTTTGCCATTTAGAGCCAGATAATTCTTCTGTTGGATGGGCTGATCTGTGTGCACGGTAGGATATTTACAGCGTCCCTGGCATCTACCCTCTAGTTGCCAGTAGTGTCCCCCATCCCCACTGTGACACCAAAATGTCTCCGGACAACATTGACTATCCATGGGGGGACACAGTTGCCCCTGGTTGAGAACTCCTGAGTGAGTCTGAGTGTGTTTCCACTACTTAAAACAAATAACCTCCTGTTGGTTGTTCCCTTTCTCAGAGACCCTCTTACTGCACTGTGTCTGCATTCCCGGTTCTGCAACAGGTGCCGGAGAACTTGGAAGGTGTAGCAGGATACCCCTGAGGACAGGACCCCGGGGTGTGTGAGGCTGTCTGCTGACTTCACTTCTTGCAGTCTGGGACAGCTGTCCACCACAGGTCCCTGCCTTCCCTGTACCCTCTCTCCACACCCGTGTCACCCCGACTTTGTCCCCATATCCATTACCTGGTAGAGGAAGACTGAGTCCCGGGCAGTGATCAGTGCCGAGTGGTGGAGTGCGAAGCCTACATTTTAGTTACATCGTAAGCCATAGGTATTTCCCTTGGCTCATTTTAAAGCCCAGGAAAGCCATTTCACTATTTAAATATAGAAGAGTAACATAATTTAATAATCATACCCCAGGGCACAGTTTTTCCTGTTGCGTGAAAAAATAATGATCAAAACAGCCCGCGGCCAATTGCAAATGTAAAAGTAATGAAAAGAAAGCCAAGCCCACGTGCCTTCCGTCACGCTAGACCACCTTTGCTGCCCTGCCTCATTTCCTGTTTCATACACTCCCCAGCCCAGGATAAAGATCATGGAATCATCCGAGTCTTTCTTTTAAAGGGGCTTTACTTATTCCAAAGATGGCTTAGGAGGTTGAGCTGGAAAAGGACCGGTCCACTTCCATCTTTAACTTAGGGACCAACAGTGGCATTTCCTGAGCTATCTTACAATCAGGGAAGATCAGAGAATCAGAGTTAACTTCGGGATACAGGGTGACACACGCCAGTGCTCGCTGACCCTGGGCTGGCAAGTCACTAATGGAACGAGCCAGGTGGAAACCACAAGGAACCAGTTAGAGCATGCCTAGTCTAAGGACTGAAGTGCTTTCTCACTTCTATGGAGTTGTTGTCATGTGGGAATTGGCCTGGTAGTGTCAAATCTTACATGTTCTCTGGAAGGGCTGCAAACCCAAGCCTTTGTTCGATCCGTCCTGATTTACAAATGCTGCAGTGAATTCAGATGGAAAAGAAGGGGCCCGCAGGCTGGGTCTGTCCTGGGTGGGACGTCTTCCCCCCGCCCCAAGAGTTGAGTTGCCCCAAGAGTTGTCCTCTAAAGGTCAACTCTACGGGCTCCCTTTGAGGGAGCAGGGGAGGAAGTTCATTATTGTCACAACTCCCACCCTCAACCTCCATTGGCTTCCTACCTCCTCCTGGTCTTCATGTGTCCTTCCTTCCCACCTGGCCTCTTGCTGTCTTCTGCTGCCCCAGAGATCCACCCAAGATGAGAATGGGTCCCTTCTCCCCTTCACTGCTCTAAATCAGGATGGAGCTTTTCCAGGGGAATAGTTGCATTGTGACCCAAACCCCAGCAGCACAGAGAACACGGACAGGCAGGAAGTCCCAGTGACGAGAGCAGGTATGAAGTTCATGGACGGAATGATCACATTTTTGTAAAGATCACAACCGAGAACTTGGCGATGTAAGTTGGTACAGCCACTGTAGGAAACAGTATGGAGATGCTTCAAAAAATTAGAAATAGAAGTACCCTATGATCCAGCAATTCCCCTGCTGGGCATATATCCAAAGGAAACGAAGTCACTCTCTTGAAGAGGTATCTGCACTCCCGTGTTCATTGTAGCATTATTCATTACAACCGAGACATGGAAACAGCACAAGCATCAGTGGATGGGTGAATGGATAAAGGAAAGGTGGTATTTATTTGCAGTGAATGGATAAAGGAAAGGTGGTATTTATTTGCAGTGGAATATGATTCAGCCATGCAAAAGAAGGAGATCTATTTGTGACTACAGAGATGGACCTTGAGGGCATTATGCTAAGTGAAATAAGTCAGAAGGAGAAAGCAGATATGTATGATCTCACGTATTTGAGGAATCTAAAAATACCAAAACTGAACAGAGTAGTGGTTGTCAGAAATAGGGGGTCCCCAAGGGAAATAGGTGAAGGTGGTCAAATGGTATATACTCCTGGTTATAAGATAAGTAGGTCCTGGGGATGCCATGGACAGCATGGCCCCTGTGATTAGCAATAGCGTATTGTATATTTCAAAGTTGTTAAGAGGTTAGATCTTAAAGGCTTCATCACAAGAACAAAAATTGTAACTGTGGAAGGTGATGGATGTTAACACTGCAGTGATCATTTTGCAATATATACATATATCAACTAGTTATGTTGTATACCTGAAACGAATACAATGTACTACACTTATATGTATTATATCTCGCAACATTATATCTCACTAAATCTTGGGGGAGAGTAAATTATGCCTCGAAAAATAGGCCAGAAGGAAATATAGCAAAATGTTGGCAGGCGTTTACTCTGGGTTTGGGACTAGAGGTCATTTTCTTTCCATCAACTTTCTTGTACTTTTTAAGCTTTTCGTGCTGGGAATGTGCTATTACTAATTTATAATGGAAAACATGTTTCAAGGAAATCTTAATTTGGAGACTAAATGTGAAACATAAAGACAGTTTAGTAATGACACTTAGTGAGCTTGGATTCTTTGATAGATACCCACGGGTTCATTTAACTTCCCTAGTGGCCGGGCGTCAGCTCTTAGTTCCCAAGAAAAACCAGCTTGCCCTGCCCCCCACCGCCAGCACGCATCTTGGATGAGGTTTTTGGAGAGGAGATAGAATTGCAGAAGGATCAGGCTGGAGGTTGCCCTTGGAGTTCTAAGAAGGAAGTGCAGGGTCTGACCCCTGCAGAGATGTAATTCCCAATCCACCGTTAAACACGAGGACGGAACCCTCGATTTGGAGACTTTTCCTTCCATGGATATTTACAGGACAGAGGGGATAGGAGTCATTGTTATACAAGTGGAAAAATAATAGCGTTTGCTCATATAAAGTGCATGCCTTTGGTCCTGTCCCACCAGGAACTGGTCTGGCCCCTGGGTGAGTTACAAATGGCTAAAGTCACTCGAGTCTTTAGGGCATGAGGCCATTTTGTCCTGAGTTAGACAGCTCCGTTCATCTCGTCACATTAAAAACAGGCAGCTTGCTGCACTCAGTTCTTTTAGGTTGGTGGCAAAGAAATTTGAATGCACACATTCATTCTGTCTACACACTTAAATTTTCCAGGATGGTTTCCCAAACCACTGGGAACAGTGAAGTATGCCCCAGCTTGTTAGCCATTGGGTCTGAGCACAGAGATCAGTTACGCTGGAGCAGGCAACACGTTGTTTCTCTGATGGTGGTCAGGCCCTGAGTTCTTCAGCCTGATAAAAGTTTGTCCTGTTCCCAAGGCTGTTGGACAAGGAGCTCCCCAATCTCTGATTTATACCCCTGCAGAAGACCTCATCTTCAGACCACTGATAGGGCACTTTATGCCACACCCAGCCTTAAATTCTGTACACTTAAGAGTGGAGAAAAACACTGTTGTTTTTCCAACTTTATAGCTGGGGAACTGAAGTACAGGGAGGTTAAATGATTTGTCTGAGGTCACACAGCAAGTAAGTAACTGGCAGAGCTGGGATTTAAACCCAAGTAGTGTTCTGTAAAGTCCTTGATCTTGAGGAAGTCGTTTGCATTCTGTCCCAGAGCCTGATTAGTCCATTGCCATAGACCACGTTCACATTTTGCCTATTACTGTGATGAAGTATGTTTATAAACACGTGAAGCCCAAGGAAGGTCTTCAGGTCTGCCTGCTGGCACACTGCAGAAACACTGTCCTAGTAAGTAGCTGCTTTAACACAGACCAATCCTAAAGGCAACTAATGAAGCCTGTTAATTAGGAATGCTTCTCAGTGGGTGGCTTTTAGCTCAGATTTAGGAAAATAAAAGATACAGCATGAACAAAGATGAGCTGAGATAGAAAAGCCAGAAATCCCACTCCGACCTGATTTAATTCTAATAATCATCATGATCCCATGAAATCCAAAAACATTTCGTGTCTGATTGCTTTTCATTTACACATTTTAAGGGATTGGGAGCTGGTGCAATGACATTAAAGAAAAAAAGGATAAACATAAGGGGGATACCATTTGCAGGAAAACCCACTGTGTGCCCAGCACAGAGGTAGGTGCCTAAATCTTACGTTGCTTAATCCTCTCAACTATCGGGGAGGCTAGGTGCTGTTACCTCTATTTTGTTGATAAGGAAGCTGAAGTATCGAAAGGTTTAGTGACTTTCCCAGGGTCACTTGACAAGTAAGTGAGGGAGACAGAAATTACTGTGGGGGGGGGTGGGGCAGAGTAAAACAACAGGTTTTGTGAGATGTCCACGGTCCTATAACACTATACCAAATACATATTAAAAAGTACAAGGAGGGGCGCCTGGGTGGCTCAGTGGGTTAAAGCCTCTGCCTTCGGCTCAGGTCATGATCCCAGGGTCCTGGGATCGAGCCCCGCATCGGGCTCTCTGCTCAGCAGGGAACCTGTTTCCCCCCTTTCTCTCTGCCTGCCTCTCTGCCTGCTTGTGATCTCTGTCTGTCAAATAAATAAAATCTTTTTTTTAAAAAATACAAGGAAACATTAAATCAAATGTGTATTAAAGAATTACAATGGGACCAAAAGTCAACAGAAGTTCTTCCTATCATTGTCTCAATGATATGAAAACCAACTCAAAATCAAAATGCTTCCCATCCCCTGAGACCTAGCTCTACCTCAAACATCTTTTGACTGATAACACAGAGACTGTGAATTCAGTCATGTTTAAAATAAATTTGTACTTTATTAATCAGCAGCATCTTCATACAGTTGAAAATTTTGCAGCCACGCAGAAGGACTGTTTGGTGCATGAGTGAGTGTTGGGACCACATAAACCACACCAAGGACTCCTGCTCCTCTCTTGGGGCCCATGGCTCACCAGATCAGGAACAAGTGGTTCAGGGAATCAGGGAGAGGACTGGTCAAACCTTCAGTCTCCAAATGCTACCTGTGCATACCGGGCTGCAGGTCAGGTGATTTGCCTAAAACTACCTGAATTTCTAATTCAGAGAAAGGCCACTCAACACATTTTAAAACCAAGAGCGTCGTTAAAACCATTTGCTCTTTATCTTTTTTTTTTCTTTAAGGTTTTATTTATTTATTTGACAGACAGAGATCACAAGTAGGCAGAGAGGCAGGCAGAGAGAGAGAGGTGAAAGCAGGCTCCTTGCTGAGCAGAGAACCCGACGTGGGACTCGATCCCAGGACCCTGGGATCATGACCTGAGCTGAAGGCAGAGGCTTTAACCCACTGAGCCACCCAGGTGCCCCAAAACCATTTGTTCTTTAAATGACCGAGTTAGGCATGATCGTAATTAGAGCTGAAACCCTTCCTGGTGTTCCTCATCTCGTGGCCAACTGGCCGTGTTGGGCTTTGTGAACTTTGGGAAAGAAGCTGTTGTCGATTATTGTTCTCACTAGCTGCATTGTTTGGAAGAAATACTTGGACTTGCTTTAGTAGCAGGACCTAGCCTGCCTTTATTTCTGGATGTGGGTGAGCTCTCTGTACACCTGAGTGTCCTGTCAGTTTCCTGGCAATGACTGGGGAGGTTTTCTTTAACTTGCATCATTGTCTTCCCTGTTAATGAATGGGGACCAGAGGGTCAGTGCATGGTTAAGTGAGAAATCAGCCTCTCTCCTCCTAACATTTTCTATCAAACAGATGGATGGTGAGGGATGTTGCATGACTCTGGAAGGGCAGAATTTATCTCCCCTCCAACCTCTGGAATTAAGAATGCATCCACCAACGGGCAGGAATCAGCTAGCCCAAAACCATTAACTCAGTCTTGATGAGTGTTATTCTGTGAAAGCATCATTGAAAAGAACAACATTCACTTGATTGGATTTATTTCCCAAAATTTTGATTGGGGCTTTTTTTTCCCAAGAGGATAATTGTAGGGTCTAAATGAACCATTTGAACTCCAGCATTAGGAGAAAAAGACTATTCATAATGTAGCTCATGACGTTTGATGGTTGGGTGATGTGTCTTACTCGGTCCTGATCAAAAAGCCCACGAGCCTGAATCTGGAGCCCCCTACTCACCTTTTCCACATCTTTGTCTAGAACAGGGGTAGCTTGGATGATGCTGGTGATCCCACGAGATGCTTTCGAGAAGGAAATAGTTCCCCTAAGAGGAAAATCGTTCACCACTCTGTAGTTTCTCGAACTTTGCCATCATTTGCTTTAAATTAATTCGTACAGAACGAGACATTTTGGTACTGGAATGAAGGACCACATCAAAATGAAAGAAACAGTAGAAAACAAATTCTGTTTGGGGGGCTGCATCTTTATGTGTGCACGGACTTACCGTGACCATGTAATTTTGACCTTCTTTTTTCTATTCCAAGGGTTCTGTACTTTAAATAACTAGCTGCAGCCCTGAGAAGTTGTGTGGCATTTCAGCCCAATTTACTCTCGTTTAAAACTGCATTTCAGAGCCATCGTATTAGCTTCACTCTGTTTTGTTTCATCTGGTTGTGCCTTGAATTTTTCTACCTTCTTCTACCTGCTCCTTAGTCTTGCTATCATATGTTTATTTTTTGGTCCATCCATCCACTCATCCACCCCCCCACTCACCCATCCATGCATCCATCCACCCACCCACCCACCCACCCCCTATCCATCCGTGCATCCGTCCATGCATCCATCCATCCATCCATCCATCCATCCACCTATCCATCCATCCATCCACCTATCCATCCATCCATCCATCCATCCACCCACCCACCCATCCATCCATCCACCCACCCACCCATCCACTATCCATCCATGCATCCATCCATGCATCCATCCATCCATCCACCTATCCATTCGTCCATCCATCCATCCACCCACCCACCCACTATCCATCCGTGCATCCATCCATGCATGCATCCATCCATCCATCCATCCACCTATCCATCCATCCATCCATCCATCCATCCATCCATCCATCTACTTACCCATCCATCCATTTACTCACCTGTCCATCCATTCCAACCAACCCATTCATTCATTCATCCACCCATCCACCCACCCATCCAACCATCCACACATCCATCCATCCATCCGGGAAACATCATAGACATCATTGCTGTCTGTGCCCTAGGCCATACACCAGTTTAGTGATGTTTAAGTAGGGGCAGTTTTGCCTTCTTGGGGCAATGTCTGGAGACATTTTTAGTTATCACACTGGGGAGTGAGAAGGTGCCACGGGCATCTAGTGAGTAGAACTCAAGAATGCTGCTGAACATGCGTGGTGCATGGAACAACCCCCAGCCACAGAGAATTATCTGGCCCGAACATAATAATGCCAGGGTTGAGAAATTCTGCCGACTTACAGATAACTAACAGGGTACCAGGCCACATGGAATTCCCAGTCTTACAGGGGAAATTGACAAGTAAACAGGGAAACTGTGTTGATGCTACTGATGAGGTCATGGGTGTTCCCATCATTTCTCCCCACATAACCTCCCTTGGAGGCTCAGCAATGAGTCCATTCATGGCTTTACAAGAAGATTCTTTTCTGGAAAGGTCTAGTAGTAACTCGAAATAGGGGGAAAGGTGTTGAATGAACAAAAGGGTCACAGATGCATGTGTGAAACTTACCAGTGTAGGGCAGAGGTTAGAACCTTGAATGTAGGTGAAGCTCTGAGGCAGAGGTAACAAGTTTGTCCACCTGCAGGTGCCAGGTGAGGTGACAAGAACAGTGACAACTGGCAGCTGATACGGCTCCCTGGGGAGTGTCGGGGACGGTGGCGCGCTTCAGAGCAGCTAAAATAGGCAGGTTGCTCCAGTCAACTGTCCGTCCAAGAATGCAGGCCCAGAGGAGCCAGATCCTTTCAATTTTTCGGGAAAAGTTAGAAACCTAGACTTTCTAGGAAGTCTCCTTAGTTTCAAATGTTAACAACTAATTCAACATTTATTTAAAAAAAAACACAACCATATAACAAAAAGTCCTGCTTATTAGGCCAAACAACATGTCTGTGGGCTGCATCCCATGGAGTTTTGACATCCGCTTTCAGGATTAAATGGATGAAGGCTTCTGATAACCAATATGGTGCCTGGGAGAGAGTAGATGCTCAGGAAACCCTGATCAAGCGTGAATACCTCACCTAAGTCTGTCTTTCTTGCCCTTCGGGTGATTGACATTTGGAGCTGGGCTGTTCTTTACTGTGGGGCTCTCCCGTGCACCGCAGGATTTTTAGCAGCATCCTTGGCCTCTCCCCATAGAGGCCAATAGCATCACCCTCCTCCCTAGGTGTGCCAACCCAAATGCTTCCAGACACGGCCCGCAGAGGACTTGCCCAGTGAGCTGCAGCCTAAGTCAGTGCTGTGAGTTTTTTGCTGTGGCCTCTTAGTGCCTGCATCTAAGGAGCCGAGAAAAGGCATCTCTCAGTGTCCATTCCCCCCTTGTCTCCCACCCCAGGACAGGCACCTGGTCCCCTCTCCCCTGGACATTCTGTAGCTCTCTGCTGCTTCTGGGGCCCGTGGAGTTTGTCCCGTCAAGGCCTGGGTCACCCCCTTGGTTAGCGTGTACAGAAGCTCCTTGAGAGGCTGAGCATGCTAACAGCTCCCGCAGGCACACACTGGCCCGCCCACCAGCTGGGAAGGGGCTGGAAGAACAGACCCTGTGCTCCGGGGGCCTCCCGTGCTGCCGTGTGTCCCCAGGCCCAGGGAGGCTGCCCTCCCACCCAGGTCTGTGATAGAGTCTACAGTGAGAGCAGCGGCTGTTACCTTGGCAGAGCCAAGATCAAGCCAAGATCAAGCTTTACTGATCTGGGTAGGTGGGTCTCAAATTTGTGCCTGAGAACTCCCTGGAGGGTCCATTAAAATACTGCTGGGTCCCTGGGCCAGAGTCTCCCCAGGCATCAGTCTGGGAGCCCAGGAATTTGCCTTCCTTTACAGGGTCCTGGGTGCCGTTGCTGCTGCTGGCCCAGTGGCCACACTTTGAGAACCACTCGTCTGGGCTCTGACGAAGATGTCCACTCCCTACCTCCCTACCCCTGGTTCCTCCCTGCAGCAGAGAAAGCAGAGCAGGGGGAGGCCGGGGACACTTAGGGACACCTGTGCGGCTCCTTCTGGGTTCTCTGCCTGGGGCTCGCCCACCCACAGCGGACCGTAACCAAGGACTCCGGGCCCTGAGTTACAGCGTAACTTGCTGGGCAAGTACTTGGCGGGCTCGATAAAGTGAATTTATATGCCTCCCAGCTCTTTGGTTTTTTAATTATTTTTCTCATCCCCTGGATAATGTAGCGTATTTAGATGGGTCTCCTGGTCATTAGAGTGAATTAGTGGAATCCCTCTTTATAGGTTTTTGTTTGTTTGAGCTTAACAGAGGTGGCTTAAATCACTGGACGCTTGCAACGCCTTCTCGGGTGAGTGCTTGGATCCGCTCCATTACCGGCAAGCTCAGCTGCGGGGACAGATAGAGACTAGAACAGTTTGCTTCTCCACTTGGTGGGGAAACTGTGACATTTCCGTGGCTCTGATACAGAGCTGTTTTGCAGAAAGAGAAAGCCCCTTACCTTTCTGTTCATTTCTGAATCATTCAGCTTCCTAGGCCTGCAGGTAAGGGCCTGGGGGCAGGGAGCAAACCCTCTGGGGTTTCCAGACTGGGAGGGAGCTCTGCCTGCTCAGAGCAGCGGGACCAACCCATCCCACTTGGCCTGAGACTTTCCTGGTGGGAGCACTGATGTTCATCCTGGGGAAACCCTCGGGGTCAGGGAATCCAGCCTGCTGGTCCACCCAGCTCAGAGGGCGATGGTGGCCGGACATGCCACACAGAGAGAGCTCAGGGGACCTCTGAATGGTAATACCCACAGTTGTCACCCAAGATGTACCACTCACAGACGGGCCGCTTAATCGCCGTCTCTCCTTGCACCCTCAAAACAACGCAGAGCACTGCTGCTCTCACCAGTTTACAGATGAGGGAAACTGAGCTCCAAGAGATTTCCTCTAACTGTTAGGGTGAGCCTGTCCGGTGAAAAGCAGAAGGTGGCAGTTGTCCCCTACACTGTAGCCTGCCCCCCCAAGGTTTAGGAAGTACCTTTCCCCGTAGGTACTTAAAGCAGGTGAAAGAGATACTTAAAGAGGGTGGGGTTTATCAGGTCCTCACATTGGAGATCATGGCTCGCAGGCTGAGTCTTGGGACCAGACATCTCCCCGAGTCGGAGACCAGACCTCTCCCAATCCCCGATGACACAGTCTCTAGAACAGTCTGGTGCTGTGTCCTCAGGCCCTAGCCAAGCTTCTGAGACTCCCTCCATCCTCGGTCCTGGAAGCTCCCCAGCTCCTGGACTGCTTTTCCTTCTTCCTCCTGATTCTGAGGACCTTAAAAGCCAGCATCCTAGGGCAAAGCACCTGCCCCAGGAGGATTTTTTTAAGACCCGTGTGAACTGGGTGGGAGCGGACTGCGGGGGGACCCGAAGGAGGAATTTCCGAAGCAGAGCTCAAGAGTGAGATTCAGGTACCTATAGACTCCAGAGAGGGCTGGAGTGGAAGCTGCCGCTTCTCAGCTCTGTGGCCATGGGTGAGTTTTTAAAATTCTCCATGCTTCATAGATGAGCCTGTGAGATAATATTTAAATATGGCTCCAGTGCATAGTAAGTAAATAAATGTGAGCTGACATTTTTACCATCATCATTCTCTGCTTGACCAAGTCTGAACCTCAGTTTCTCCATCTGTGGAAAGGGAGCAAAGTGATGACTTCGCTCATCGTTGGGGGGGAGGAGCAGGAGAACCGATGTACGTAAAGAAAGTACCATGCCCGGCACCTGGAACAACTTCAGTAAATGTCAATTCTTGTGATTATTTATAATCTTTGTAGCTCAAAGTTCTTTGAGAATTTGATAGAAACTGTAAACTCTAGAAAAATACAAATCTAATGACATTTTGCACATTGGGTCAGAGACTTTGGCTCCCTAAGGCTTAGAATCAGGTCTAGAATCTCTGCAGTGGAAGGTTGCTCACAAATAAGTTGCTTAGGCCACTGTGTCCCCACATTCCTTCTCCTACAGCAAACCCCCTCTGCCAGGTCCGTGTACTCCATACTATCTCAGGGCACTCCATGTAACCCCCTGGTAATCCCGGAGTTATCCTAATTCACACAGGAATCCTGAGAGACTGGCAAGAGATTTTACTTTCACCTGCTTTGATGATATTCATGTTTCACAGGAAGCTGCTAGGAAAAGGCAAAATCTAGTCAAAGGAATGTATTACTAATGGTGGAATTAGGGGTTGTTCTGTAGATCACCAAGGAGAAAAGATGTCATTTAGCCTTGATGCAATCTAGGACACAGTGGGTCCCCCCCCACCCCCGGGGTGGGGGGGAGTGGCGGTGGTAGTGGCTAATAAGGGGGAAAAGCATTGAAAAATAAAGGAATTAAAGTCATCAGGTGCCTAGTCTCTCCGCTCATCTTAAAGCCCAGTGAGTCCCTATTTTGTTCCTCTTTCCCACAGGCAGCACTATCTATTGTACCCTTTATAATCAATGGAAACCTCTAGAAAATCAACCACCACCTTAGGCCTGCGTGAGAAAGTAAAATGTTGTGTTTTCCATCGGTACAAGGTACACGAAGCCTCCCAAGCCTGTCCCTGAACTGGATATGTCATCTTAAAGCGAGTTTGCTGCTTTTGGAAATCATGATCCCTATTGGCCCTACAACAAGGCAATTTTCAAATAAGGCAGGTCCTGGCATCTGGGAAGACTAGCTGTTTCCTTTGTTGCCAGGGAAATCATTCCCAAACGGAAAAAGCCTGGAATCCCTGCCCCCAGCAATCTCCTAAACAATGCACATTCTTAAACAAAAAAAAACAAACAAAAAATCCAAACAGCAAAACAATAGACAACACAAAACTCAACACATTACTGTACATTAGGAAGGCTTTTTCCCCCCAACTGAAAGGATGAAAAGGCATCATAATTTTGTTTTCAAATGTGTTTAAGAACCTGTTATTAAAACGGAATTAAGCCCGAGTCCCAGGGCAGCGGCTCTGCAACCGCAGGGAGATAATCCTGATAATGCGATTAGTGCCTGCTTGAATGGGGCTGGGACCAGGCGAGGAGAAAGTCTGGAAGCTGGAGCTCTGCTGAGCCACCCCCAGCTGCTGGGGGCTGAGCACAGATGCCTCCTTCTCCCCACCATGGTGCAGCGGACCCCTGCGATGGGGGGATACTGGGGGGCTTAGGGAAAAGGTGAGTCATCACACTTACCCACGGCCCCTCTGTGCCAAGCCGTGTGCTGAACACTTCCCGTGCGTTTTCTCATTTCTAGTCAGACATTTAGTGTCCGAGTCAGATACACGTTAGAGCCACACGTGCCCATTTTCAGCTGTGAAAAGCACGGGGGTGTTTGTAAGTTTCCCGGAGTCACGCAGCTGATGAGGCAGAAAGCTGGGACTCAAACCCAGGTCTGCCAGAGGCCGAGCCCTGCCCTTTCCTGCCACAGTCGAGCTACCAATTAGGTGCTTGGGCACTGGAAATGCAGAAGACTCAGATCTGTTGGAAAACTTGTGTTTAATAGCAAGGCCTGCCCCCACCTGCAGCCACGCAGTATGAGAGTTGTAGTCACTGCTTAAATTACTGCTGGCCAGTCAAGGTGCCTTTTAATGCTGGAGGTCAGAGATGGTGAGCAAAGGATAGGAGGATGGGCCTGGTCTCTGGTGATTCCATCCACAAGGGCCCTTTAGCCTTTCCCGCCTGGTTCAGCCACCCCTGCTCTGTCCGCTGAGGTCCCTGCCCCTTTCATCAATTGAACGTCGTTCTGATGGCGAGCAGGGGCCAGCGAACTTTCTGTACATGTCTAGGTAGGAAACATCTTGGGCTTTGTGGGCCATTCAGTGTCCGTGGCAACTATTTAACTGTCATTGTAACAGGAAAGCATTGTAGACAATGCATAAAGGAATGGCTTTGGCCTTGTGCCGATAAAACTTTATTTACAAAAACAAGTAATGGGCCACAGTCTGCTGACACCTTAAGGACATGGCTGCTGAGGTCAGAGGGGCCTGAGGGAGAATCACAGCTTCACCACTACTAGCTGGGTGATCCCGAGGACTATTCTTTACCTCTGTTTCTTCGTCCGTGGAGTGGGTCTGTAGTCATACCACTCTTGTGGGCTTTACGAAGTGTCTCTGTGTGCCCTGGGTCAGAAAGGAGAGAAGAGAAGGCTCCCAGGGGGAAAGGCCAAGTGCACCAGCTTCATTATCCCCACCTCTCAGTGGCAGGCTTCAGAAGAGGCCTGTTCCCAGTGGACTGGACAGCGGCCATTTCCTTCGGACTTTGATTGCCCGGTTACTAGTTACCTGTTCCAGGTTCAAGTCCAGACGAGACACGTGGGGGATCCGCAGTGGTGGGTCAGTGGGCTGCTGACACCACAGGCCGGGAGGCTCAGTGTTGGTCTGCCTTGAGGAACGGGCAGCCACACGCCCTTGAGGTTTACGGCTCCCATCTGGGCACGTCTCAGTCGGCTCCTGGAGTGTCGTCTGCAGGACCGAGTGTTAGAGGAAGAAGGGGTCAGTTTGCTCACAAGGTCCCAGCACTGTTGATAGCAGCTTCCCCTCAAAACCGTGAGTATTTCAGCTCTTCGGGAAGTCTCTGTACACCTGTTTCTGTTTTCCTGACGTGATAGTCTTTACCTCTCCGACTAATACTGATGCCCAGTGTCTGAGAACCGTCCGCACCAACGGTCCCTCCACGGAGGAACAAGACCGGCTTTGTATTCTCAGCAAGGCATTTGGAGCTGCCCGTGTGTCCCTGTTTCCAGCCCTGCCCCCCACAAAGTGGTCTTATCCCCAGAGACACCATGACCAGAGGCTGAGACCAGCCCCATCCTGCCAACAGCGTCTCCCAGGAACCGGACAATGCAGCATTCCCGTGAACAAGAGATCTGAGCCAATTAAGCAAACCGCTCACTCTGTTACCTTGAGCAATCCCCAAGAATGCCCAGTAGCTGCCTCTAAAAACAAAAACAAAACAAACAAAAAACCTTGATCCTTGCGCTGGAAATGTGTTATCACTGACTACCTTTTCATTGCATGGAATACTTCGGCATCAAAAGAATGACATTTATCTGCCCTGCTGATAGAGTAATTGATGAATAAGTTTGCAGAGGTTTTGTTTCCATCAAAATCAATTGTTTAAGTGCTCTACATGTATATTTTCTGTCGAGAAGCCTGAGGTCACGAGAGTCAACCCTTGGGTGCTTGTTAGGGTTCAGGTAAGGAGGGAAAGGCAGGAGAGAGACAGGATGGTGGCTGGATGGTGGTTGAGGACACAGACAATGGGGGCCTGGAATCCAAGCCAGCTCTGCTCGCTCAGGGAACTTAGCCTCTGCCGCCTGGTTCTCCTTGTGTGAAAGCATTGTTGATGATCAGCATTACCTCCCAAGGAGTCAGCCTGAAAAAGCCCGTGTCTGGCGCACGCTGACCCATTGTCAAGTGCTGAATTCTCATCAACTGTTACCATCTTAGCTCTTTGTATTCTAGTCGTTTGGTGAGACATGGCCACCTCATCTGGGTGAGCGGCAGCTCCTCACTCCCCACCACTGGGGGCCAAAGGTTTCCTGTTTCCTTGGCAATTTGGAGGCAACAGGAAGGAAAGGGTCTGCAGGGAGACCTGGAGATTCAGAATTTGGGGAGTGGCACATAATTAAGATTTATTATACTCGTCCACTATCTATACTAATGAAGAGCGTATATTCCTTTCCTTGGGCTGCCATCACAAATTGCCACAAACTGGTGGCTTAAAACAACAAAAATACATTCTTTCATCATCGTGCAGGGTAGAGGGACAAAATCAAGGCATCAGCTGGACCACGTGCCCTCTGGAGGCTCTCGGGGAGGAGGCTTCCTCGCCTCTTCTTTCTCCAGGAGCCTCTGGCCTCATCCCTCCGATCTCCCACAAACGTGTGTGCTCGTCCCGTCGCCTCCTCCTCCCCTGTGTCTGTCTGGGTCCTCTCCCCTTCTCAGGAGGACACCGTTATTGAATTTAAGGCACGCCCTAAATCCAAGAGTTCGTCTCTGGATTTGTCAGGACTCAGATCTACGAAGACCCTTTTCCAAATAAGGTTCACATTTTGAGACTCCAGGTAGACTTGAATTTGGGGGTGGGGGGACAGGACACTATTCAACACCCCCTCCGGTGACTACCTACATTCCCAGCCACGATCCCCACATGACAGATGAGGACGAGGCAAGGCAAGACGAGCCCTTGCTTTCTCCGGTGCTGGAGTAGTCAGTCGGCATCCTCGGAGCACCAGGGGTGCAAAGCTCTCCTTGAAGACCTGGCCCCTCCTAAGGGTCTAATCGCCCCAATGAGGAGACCTGTCGGTGGGAGCCATTCAGCCGATCATCTGTTTGCCCCACCTCCCTGAGCGCACGGAAGTTGGCGGGATGAGTGTTTCAGCGAGAACACGAGAGGACTGTGCCCTTGTCTTGAGTGTGCACCTCTCCGGATATGTTTGAGGGTCAGATTTCCTCCACAACACAGGCGTGCTGAATGCATTTTGCTTTTCCAGGCAGACTGGCTGTGTTTTATCTGAACTGAACACCGGACTTTCAGCTCAGGCAGATTTCTCCTCAGGTTGTAATCATGCTGGAACAGAGAAAATGGGAAGGGGTGTCCCGGTGGGAACCACGGCCACTGCCATGTGGAAGGATTCTCACTGGAATCTTCAAAACACAGCTTTGTTGTGTTGGTCCAGATAACTGCTGTCTGCAACCGACTTCCCCTGTTATATGTAGATGAGGTCTCAAAAAAAAAAAAAAAAAAAGAAGAAGAAATGAAAATAGATCTCAGTTTCAGATTAGATGCTGTTCTATACAACTGTAGTGATCATGTTGTTCCTCGGAGCCAAACCAGAACAAAAACCCTGACTCCCCACACTTAACACCTTCAAATCCATCTCGTTCGTCTTCCTTTTGAAAATAGAAATCCCTTAAGCTCCAGGGCGGGGTGGACCCTGATGGGTCTGCATTCCCATGAGAGGACACAGAGGTAACTGGGGGAAAAGACCACTGATTCTGTCTGTTGCTTAAAAAGGCCAGGATTGTACTGCTCCACAGACACCTCCCTGAACCTCTAAATAAATTCTTTAGTTAAGAAGAAAAATGGGGGGAAATTAGGTCTCCGGGAAACATGGGCACTTTTTATGTGATTTCCTTTCTTACAAGTAGAAGAATCTTTAATAAAAACTTTCAGTTGTGTCTGGGGGGCACCAAGTCCTGTTTTAGGGGCTCCTCACACCTCCCTGGAGCATGGTGGCCGTCCTCCGTCTTAGCCCCCCAACATGGGATGGACCCCTTCTCTGAGCACATTAGATACAATGTCTTTGCTGTTCGCAGCCCTGGTTCCAAGACTCAGCATTTTAAAGAGAAGAAAGGCAGGTTCTTGCCCTTAAGTTTGGAGAAACCCTGAGGGACTCTGGAAATCTCTGTGTGCATTTGAAGGAAACCTACTGGCTCCCCGGGCTGCTCTGCCCAGAGCCTCCAGGGTACCATTTTGCTTTGCTTTCTTGAATCAGCTGGACAGGGGCACAGGAGAGACCCAGGAGCTGATGGCTGTGGGACAGCAATGTGGTGGGGAGACTGCTGTGCCGCTGGCCTCAGGCTACGTGAGACGCTCATGGTTAGACTCAGGCCCCCCTCAGCTGAACCAAAAGGGCCCCCAGAGAGTCTGGAAGGCCAGCCCTTCTCTGACACGGAGATGGACTGTCTTGTCTCACCTGGTGCTCACGCTGCGTGTCACACACTCATGATCACGTGCTCACGTGACCTCACAAGGACCCGTATGAAGTGGCAGGAGGATTTTTGGCCTCGCATCTCAAATGGGGAAGCTGAGAGCTGAGCTCCTAGAGCGACCTCCGAGGGTCTCCTTGGCTCCAGTGGAGGGCCATTGCTCCAGACGCCCGAGACAGCTGGGCCACTTTCTCTCCGGAAGAGCACACTGAGGAAGGAAATGGTCTCCTTCCTGTGTCCCCTCCTTCCCTCCCTCCCTCGCTCTCTGCCTCTGCGCCCCACCCCTCCCCTGCAGGATGTTGATGCCGCTTTAAAAAATAAATCTGTCAGCAGCTTCTTACCCAGGACCAGGTAAAGGGAGAGTCTGTCACAGGAGCTCAGATGGTGAATGTGATCTCCCCTCCCGCGACCTGCATCTCACGGCCCTTATTATTTAAAAATAAATACTAGAACAGGTGCATGCCAGTGACATGAAGCCTGCTGCAGCTCAGCGCTTGACATCGATTTGTAACTCTGATATGTTACGTATTTAAAAGGAGCTGGGGTTTGGAATTCTCTCCTCCCAGATCAGTGCACGGAATAGAAGTCATGCAGAGACCCTGGAGACCCCCCCGCCCCCCCACCGACAGAGAACATTTGTCACAGACTTGGACCAAGAGGGATGATTCTTTGTCCTTTCCCATTTCCTTACTCAGTGGTTCTCAAACAGACACAGTTTGCCCCCGGAGGGCATTTGACTGCCTGGGAACAGTTTTGGCCGGATGGGGAGCTACTCGCATCTCGTGGGCGGAGGTCAGCGATACTGCTCAGTGTCCTGCGAGGAACAAGCCAGCCCCCCCCCCCCCAAACTCCCACGCCATGACAAAGACCCACCTGGCCACAACTGTCCACAGAGCTAAAGTTGAGACACCCAGCTCTCGTGCATCCCTTGCCTTGAGAACCTGGCCCTCCACATCCAAACCTCTCTTAGCCGAAACTTTCCTTCGTGCATCTGCTTTGAAGCAGGTTGGTGCGATGAGCGTCCATCAGAATCCGACGGGCACTTCCTGGGTATCACCAGCTTATTACGGGTTACCAAGAAGTAGACCTCTGTCCTCGAGATCACTGCTCCCTTGAGAAGGCATCCTGGTTTTCTTCCTTTATTTTTTTTTAAAGACTTTACTTATCTATTTGACAGAGAGAGAACACAAGTAGGCAGAGAGGCAGGCAGAGAGAGAAGGGGAAGCAGGCTTCCCACTGAGCAGAGAGCCTGATGCGGGGATTGATCCCAGAACCCTGGGATCATGACCTGAGCCGAAGGCAGAGGCTTAACCCACTGAGCCACCTAGGTACCCCAGAGGCATCCCAGTTTTCTTAGAAAGAGAACAACCGTAGAAATGGGCTGTCTTGTGTGGGATGGTGGCCCCTAGCTGATTTGGTCTACAGAGGTGTTTTATTTGGCTAGCGAGTTTTCTTCCCCTTCCTTCCTTCCTTCCATCATTCCTTACTTCCTTCTCTCTCTTTCTTTCCCTTTCTCTTTTCCTCTCTCTCTCTTTTTCCTTTCTTTTCTTTTCTTTCTTTTTATCTATCTTTCTTTCTTTCTCTCCCTTCCCTTCCCTTTCCTTCCTTCTTTCCTTCTTTCTTTCTTTTTGTTCAAATGTCATGAGCAACAGTTTAGACTCAAGCATACTACAAGTCCTCTCAAGCTATTTCATCTTTATTAGCTCAGTACACGCACACCCAGCCCAGAGGACAATTGTGTTTCTATCCCCCTCCTCGAACACAGTGGTTCTCAAACTCAAGCAAGACTCACAATCCCCTGGAAGCCTTGGTAAAAATAGGTTTCTGGTTCCCACACTGGAGTTTCTGCCTCGGTGGGGCTGAGGTGGGGCCTGACCGTTCCCACTTCTAAGAGGCCATCAAGATGCTGCTGATGCTGCTGGTCTGGGGACCCTACTTTGAGAACCACCGGTCTGATTCTTGAGGGTCAGTGTGCATCAGTTACCCGGGAAGTTGGTCAAAAACTCAGAAACTGTGACCCTGTGCCCCCGGATTCTGCTTCTGTCAATCCAGGAGAGGTCTGGGCATCCCTGCTTTGTAGCAAGCCTTCCAGAGGGTTCTGACACACACCAGGTTTGAGACTCGCTGCTGTAAGGGTCAAAGGAGTGGTGTAGACCGCTGCCCCCCTGATATTTAATGTGCTTGTGCGTCGCCCCAGGATCTTATTAAAATACTAATGCCTATTAAGCAGGTCTGATCATAGCGCGTGAGATTCTGCACATCTAGATCGTTCTCAGGCAATGCCCACGCTGCCGGTCCACGGACATCCTTCGAATAGTGAGAGGTGGGGGTGCCTGGGTGACTCATTTGGTTAAGCGTCTGCCTTTGGGTCAGGTCATGATCCCAGGGTCCTACAACCAAGCTCCCAATTGCACTGGGCTCCCTGCTCAGGGGTTAGCCTGCTTCTCCCTCTCCCTCTGCCTGCCACCCCCCCACCCCACTTATATTTTCTCCAACTCTTTCTCTATCAAATAAATAAATGAAATCTTTAAAAAAAAAAAAAAAAGGAATAGTGAGGGGCAGAATGTTGGTTCTCAACCACAGTGATTTTACCCCTCAGGGGACATTAGCAATGTCCAGAGACATTTCTAGTGTCACAGCTGGAAAGGTTTAAGGACTCCTGGTTTGGAGTGGGTGGAGGCCAGGAGTGATGCCAAACATCCACAAGGCTCAGGACACCCCCACAGCTAAGAATGGTCCAGCCCAGAACGTCAACAGTGTGGACCCTCAGAAACCTCGTTAACACAGTCACTGAGAAGTTGGCTAACCATCGACAAATGGGCCAGGATGGCTAGCAGAGACTTCAGGAGGAGGGAGTACTTAAACTGGATCTAGTGTCTCATATTAAGCTCCTTTCAGGCACAGTGAGGTTGCACAGTGAGGACCTCCTGTCCCTCTCCTCCCTTTTATTCTTTCTCGGTAGCACCTGCCACAGTCTAACATAGTTTTACTTACGTGTATCTTGTTGATAATCTGCTTCCCCTGCTAGAATGTAGGATCCAGAAGGACAGAGGCTTCTGTTTGGTTCATTTTGTTATCTGCAGCACCTAGAACAGTGCCGGGCCCATAATAGGTGCTCAATTAATAGGTATTACATGAATGAGTAGATATCAAGGTCTTTGGGGAAACAGAAAGGACCTGGGTGCCAGGCTAAGGGAATGGGGAACCATTTTTCCCATCCTGTCACTCACTCATTCATAAAATGTGTAGTAAAGAATTCCTTTGCACCAGTTTATTCATGGTCCACCTACGAGATATGCCCACCATCTACTGATCTTGCCTTTTGGCCATTCAGAAAAGGGCAGTAGAGTTTTCCCCCTGGGCAATGAGCCCATACATTTTTGGGGAACATCCTAATTTCATGATGCTTGAGTGGGAATATCTATGGAATGGAGAAAAGGAAAATAAATGTCTATATCTCCTCTTAATTCTCTGCCTTCTCTTTTTTCCTTTTTCAACCTCATTTCCATCCAGAAAGTTCTTGCCTTGTATTTTCTGAAAATTGGAAAATCAGACCCTTAATTCGTGTGTCTGTGATCGCCAGGGAGCTGGCCGGGGAGCATGGATTCAAAGCAGCTCTTTTCAGAACATCCCATTTTCCCATTAGCGTGAGTCTCTGAGCACCTTTGTGTTCCTCTCTTCAGAGAGGAGACTATTACAAAAACACTTTCTAATTATTGCTGGACTTTCATTACTTTAGAGCCTAGAAATGAACATCCTTGCCTGAGAATTTGTCCTTTTTCTTTCCGGGGAGACACGTCATCCCCATGGGCTTATTGACAGAGACGGAGCTGGCAGAACTTGCCTAACGAATGTGACGTCAAAGAGGTCAGGACCACAATGGGAAGGACAGCTCTGAGTTCATTTGCATTCCCTCCACTGGTTCTGGAACAAAAGCCCACCCCATGCCGCAGCTTTCCTTCATGGTTCACTTATTTTGGCTCATTTCCTCCAAAATGAGTAGTAGATTAAGAAGAAGAAGAAGAAAAAAAAAAAAAAACAGGTTTTCTCTCTCATGTTCTCTGCCCGATATTCTTAGCTGGGCTATAAGGCAGACAGGTCATTGTTCCCGCAAGAGGAGGAGGAGCCTGTGAACCTGATGTTGGCCCAAACCCTCCCTTTCGACAGGCCAATTCCCTAAGTGTCTCCTCTTTCTTGAAGAGCTCCCAGGGAGAGGATCTGTGAAAGCTCATTTGTCTTCGGTCCTACCCAAAGAATCGCTTCTCCCTTCTCTGTCTGCATCAGTGTATCACCTGTATCCAGGCGCGTTGTTGCAGACAACAGAATTTGCTCTTTGGCCACATTAAGCAGACAGAGGTGATCCAGGGGGCTCACAGAGGCCCCAGGAGCTCAGGCAGCCAGGCTCAAGGCAGCCACAGGGTAGGCTCATCGTCCCAGAATTGCTTTATGGAGACGCCCAGGCAGCCTCCTCTGGACACAGACCGGGTGCAGCAGCCCTGAGGCTGGGCACCAGTCACCTCTAAAGTGTGGTCGTGGCCATCTCCACAAACTGGACGTAGTGGCCGCGCCCTTGCCTGAGATCTGCCCACCCCGTTCCTGTCCCCGTGTCTGCCGGCCACAGGCTCGAGTCTGACTGTGGCGTAATCTGATGGTGCGAGCCCAGGTCACATGCAAAGGAGACTGAGGAAGAAAACGTCTTGCTTTGAATTTTGAAAAGATGTGGGCTCGGAGGTAGGGAACTCTCAAAATAAAGAAAAAGTGTTCACAGTGGAGGGTGACCCAAAGGAATGACAGGTGCCTAATAGCCTATGCAAGGTCCTACCTTAATTTTTTTTTTTTTTTTGAATCACTGAGAGCTAAAGGTTTCAGGCTGTAAGAGAGGGAGACCTGTCAAAGGATCTTCCCTGTCCCTTACGGCCCATCAGAGGCAGCAGGAAACTAACTGACCAGCCCTGTTTCCAGTCCTTGGCTAAAGATGGGTTCTGCAGGGGGCTGGCAGCCACCAGAAAGACACAGAGCTGTGCCTCCCACCCTCAGAAAAGCTCCTCTCACCCACCAGGTGGTGGTTTCCGACTGGCCAAGTGTTCCTTCCCCAAAGCCCTGACCACACACACACACACACACACACACACACACACACACACACACACGATGATTGGATTACTCTGATACAGGGACTAATGATACGCAGACTAACCAAGCCTGAACAAAAGCAGGTGTGGCAGGAAAGCAGTTTGTTTAAAGAATACCTGAAATCCAGGACAGTGGGGAGGCCCCGTCTTTCCAGATTATGAGGCCCGGCCCCCAAGTGTCAGATGGGAGAGGCAGGCAGAGAAGGGAGACACACAGGACACGCTGTATCCACTGCTCATCGCTCTGCCTGGGGGGATGTGGGCCAAGGAAACAAAGGCAAAGAAGGTGCCAGAGAGTCTGCAAGTAAAACCGGACAGGAATCGGTGCAAATCAACATCTTTATACCAAATCTTTCCTGAGTTTTGGGGGGGGGGCAGTGCTCTCCTCCGCATCTCCTTGAGCTTCCTCTTACCAGACTGAGGAGCCCTCATACCTTCAGTGTTCGGAATCTTGAAAGGACCCTTATGGGTCATGGAGTCCAGAGTCAGTGAAGTGTGGTCCTCAGTCCTCCTGGATCTGATTCACTGCTGGGCCTTGATTAGAATGCAAATGGCCTGGCCCCAGACCTACTGTCCCACTCTGGCCTGATGCCCATGGATGTCAGTTTCAACCAGCTTCTCAGGGCCTCCTGGTGCACACAGAAATTCCAGAACCATCCATCTAATCCATCCTCCTTATCCTTGGATGGGGAAACAGAGTCCCAGGGACGAGCAGAGACTTGTTCAGAGGTAGACACATGGTCGGGCACCTGGGGTGGGGGTGGGGCTCTGTTGGTTAAGCATCCGATTCCTGATGTCAGCTCAGGTCATGACCTCAGGGTTGTGAGGTCAAGCCCCGCATTGTGCTCTGTGCTCAGCAAGGCGTCTGCTTGAGAGTCTCTCCCTTCCCTCTGCCCCGCCCCCGGTGCCATCTCTCTCTCTCTCTCTCTCTCAAATAAATAAATAAATCTTAGCAGTGGGGTGGGGAGGTAGACAGGTGGTCACCTGTCGAGATGAGCCTTGAGTTCCCCAGTTCACATTTCCAGTCCTATGTCACTGGCTTCTCCGGCAGATCTTCTGGGTATCTACATTTGGAGGCATTGAGGGGAACCGTAGAACCGGAAGTGAACCCTGTTGGAGGCCAAGAAGATCTTCCCTGCACAGCTGTATTCTCTCTTAAATGCGGCTGTGGTACCCATGGGACTGAGTCAGCTCAGTGCGTGGATGCAATACATTTAGTGGACTCGTGGCCAAAAGCAGGGTTGGCCTGGACTTGGGAAGGAAGGGGTGCGCCCAGGCTTACACCCCTCCTCTCCCTTGATAATTTCCATCCTTGGAGGTGGATGTCTCATCCGTTGCTCCTTGGCCAACCTTTGGATGATGCTGTCCGTGTTTCTGTGGCAGCGCGAGTGGGCTCTTAGCTGGAGTAGACGGAGGTTTGGGTTGAAAACACCATCAGTGGGAAAATGACTTTGCCTGCAGGTGTTCTCAAGGAGACTTTCTCATCAAGGCATCCACGTTCCCTCCCTTCCAGGTGCCCTGCACTGGCCCTGGGCCTAGTCCCGTGGTGTCGGTTATTTGGACGGAGAGACTTGACTCTACTGTTTTGTGCCCGGTTAGGACGGCCAGAGTGCTCCTTCCTCCTGGGGATGCCGGGACTGCTGGGAGCAAAGGCCGCAGCCCATCGCGGGCAGTTCACTCTACACGACCTTTCTCCCCGTGACCTGCCGCGGGAGGGGCAGCTGTCACACGAGTCCCGTGCTCAGAGGCAGTCACAGATGCTCAGCAGCACGAGGGGCCCTTGGGGTGACCCCTTGACATGTGGCAGGAGATGACCGGAGAGATGGTGGTGCGTGGCCATATGGTCTTTGCTGGGGGGGGGGCCAGGGTGTTCCCCATAAACCCGCCCCTCCTGCTTCAGCTGCTCTCCCGGCAGCACCGGCCCATCCACTTTGGCCCTTTCGTGCCTGTACCCCCAGCGCCTGTGGCAGCGGGCGGCACCTGGTCCAGCGGGGCAGCCAGACTCTGCCCCCTACACGCTCATTTCCATCCTTTCTCATTGTCTTTATTTTCTCCTTCCTCTTCTCTGTCTCCGTCATCAGAATTTGAATAGCAGAGACGAGCTCTTTTTTCTTCTGACTTTCCCTCTGGGGCTTCCCGGCCGGCACACCATAGGCGCAGAGTAAATACTTGGGCGAATGAGTATTGAGTATAAGTCCGTGCTGGGTAATTGTTCATGGCACGTGAACAGAGAGCTTTCCCCGAGTAGCCGGAGTCGTTCGCAGAGGAATTTCTGGCCCTGTCTGCGATGGGAGACCAGTCCCTTCTTGCCTTGGGGATTAGTTCCCTCTTTGTCTCTGATGGCAGCTGGCTTTCCTGCTGGCCTCTGCCAGGTGGGCGGTCAGCCCCTCCAGGTCTGAGCACGAGAGAGCCAAAAGGGGGCAGAGAAGGCAGAGGAGGCCGAGGAGAATCTGACGGGACATGTCGGGAACGGCGGAGGGAGGGTGACTGGCCCGCACATCCTGAGAGCCGCCGGGCAAAGCCCTGAGCGGGAGACTGGATTTTTCCTGGGTTTTCTAGTTAGTGAGAATGAGCTGTCTTCCCTTCTTAGAATCTGGCACCAGTCCATTTGGAATCGGCTGTTGACTCCCCTGCTGGGGTTACAGAGCAAGATGATCTTTAATTATGTTCATTCCTCTGCCCACAAGGCCGAGCTGAAATGCTCTTAATGTGCTGTAGGGTCCCTTCGATGAATGCAAAGCCCCCGTCCTTCTTGTCTCGCTCTGCCACACGGACTGAGCGCCGTCGGGGGGGATTGACCTTGATCCCTAGCAAGGGTGCAGCCAGCTCGGTGACCTTCAAGAGGTCACTTCCCCTCCCCGAGCCTTTGTTCCCATCTCTGCGATGGACAAGATGATACCCGTTTTGTAGGAAAGGTTGTGAGGGTCGAGTGAAAGAACGGATGGGAACGAGAAGGTAGAGACAACCCAAATGTCCCCATCGGTTGGTTAAGGGACAAAAAGTCATATATCCCTACAATGGAATATTATCTGGCAGTAAAAAGGAACAATACAGGCTATGACATGGATGGACCTTGAGACCATTGTGCCAAGTGAAAAAAGCCAGACCCGAAAGGCTACGTATTGTGAGTCCATTCTTACAAAATACCAAATCAGTAGATACAGAGAACAGATTCGTGATTGCCAGGCGCTGGAGGGAGGGAAGAATGTGGAGTGAGTGCTAATAGGGTTAGGATTTCTTTGGGGGCTGATGAAAATTAGGTCGTGACCATGGCTGCACAACTCGGTGAATATCCTGAAAACCACTGAAGGCGTACCTTAAAGGGGTGAACTTTTTGCTATGAATTAGATCTTGATGATAAAATAAACACACCTACTTGTGATGTCTGAGGAGATGACTGAGGAAGCTGTCAGGAGTGGCCTCCTCATTGACAGCAGCATCTTCACACGTCAACCTTTATTTAGTGCCTGCTGTATGCCTGGTACCATGTCAAGAGCTTTGCATGTCTTGCTTCACATACGGGACCTTACCATCTTTATTTTGTAAAGAAGGCGGAGAATCGGAGAACGTAAGTCATAGGAGCAAGGTCACAGGGCTGCTGAGAGGCTGGACTGGGACCCAAGCCCAGATCTGTCTGAACCCAAGGCCTTGACCTTTTCCACAACCGTGTGCTGCTGTCTCTTGGGCTCAGGACTTCTGGGCATAATCAAATGTCTTACTTTTTTGAGACTTGGCCACTGTTAAAATAGTTCTTGGAACCTAAAGGGTGGTACCCTAGACTCCCATTGGCAAGGCAGATGCATGTCCACAGTCAATCTAAGTGAAACTTCCAGGCCAGAGACATCGGCTGGCTCATGCATTGCTCACCCCTGAGACCATCAGCCAGTCTCTCTGGCTCAGGGGCTTAGGAATGGAATCCTAGAACTCTAAGAGTTGATGACAGGCTCTGAGATACCTCCGGGACCCATTCCCAGGCCATAGTGATGACAGGCACCTACCACCCCAAAGCCTAGAGGAGTTTCTTCAGGGTTCCTTGCAGGAAGGGCTGAGGTTCAACTTTGCAGTTAGCTCCCATGCGAGGAGGCCCCTTGCAAGAATCGCTGATGGGGAACCCCATGAGCCAGCTCCCATCTGTGAAGGGGAACCGGGACGTGCTCTGCCAGCTGCAAAATAGTTTCAAGGTCTGCACCAATAGATCAAAAAGCTGCTAGTGGGGACAGGAAAGTACATGTATGTATATATGTGTGGAATAATTTGGGTGGGCGCTGGGCCGTTCGAGTGGTTCTCGGTTGTCCGGTGTGTGACCCTGGGGCAGTTTAGGCCGGGGGAAGTATTGACTTCCTCTTTTAGGGTTTGGTAAAGGAGCTGGTTGGGGCTGTGGGCTCTGGAGTGGTTGGTGTGAATGTCCAGGGCAGGCTTGCAAGTGTTTGCTGTCTTGAGGAATTTGCTAACCCTGGGAGGGTTAACATGAGAAACCTGAAGCCTAGGAACTTGCCCTGGTTTCCTTAGCTAGTCAGAAAGGAGTTGGGATTCGAACCCGGGCAGTCAAGCCCCACAGCCTCCACTTCTGAGGACCTTATTCGTGGCCTCTGTATAAGAAAGGACTTGGTCTGGTATCACCCAGCACCCTTGAGAAGTGACTTGTGCTCTGTGAGCTGAAGTCCAGATGGCACCGCCTGCTTCCTTCCAGGGCTCAGGATGCAGGGAGAAGGGGCTGTGGGACGGCATTCCTGCCTCAGGACCAACATGGCAGGAGGGAGTGGGCTGGCTGACTCAGCTGTGGGGATTTGAAGCTCGCAGACGCGAGACTCCCACCTCAGACCTGGTCAGCCAGCAACTCTGGGGGAGGCTATTCTTAATAAGCTGCCTGTGTGACTCTTTGTAAAACTTCCTTTCTTAAAAATTGTGAGGTAACTCACGCACAGTGAAAGGCACAGATCTTAGGTGTACCGTTTGGTGAGCTTTGACAAGCACACACGGTCATGTCATCCTTACATCTGTAGAGATAGCAAATATTTCTGTCACCCTGGAAAATTCCTTTGTGCCTCTTCCCCATCCTGCCCTCTCCCCCGCCCCCCATCAAACCACTGTTCTGAGTTCTATCAGTATAGACGAGTTTTGTCTTTCATAGAAACGGATCCCACCATATGTATGCTTTTATACTTGGCTGCCTCCACCCAGAAAAATACCCTTGAGACTCATCCCAATTGTTGTGTTTCAGTATTCATTCCTTTTATGACCGAGGATTACTAAATTGTACAGATACACCACAATTAGTTTATCATTCTGTTGATGGACGCTTGGATTGTTTCCAGTTTTAGACCACTGTAAAGAGAGCGACTGTGGCCATTGGTATGCAAGTGTTTTATAGAATTCTGTTTCCATTTCTCTGGGGTAAATATGTCGGGCTGGGATAGCTGGGTTTGCCCCTGGCTGACTCATTGCAGCATTGACGTTGTAGAAACTCTGGACTGACCAGCTCATGACTAGGATCCGATCCCTTTCAGCCCCCAAACCCCAGACTCTGTTTCAGCTCCCAAGTGGTGCTGGTAATGGTTACATTGTTTTCATTGTAGCAAAATAAACATAGCATGAAATTTACCAAATTAGAGTTCTTTTTTTTTTTTTTTAGATTTTATTTATTTATTTGACAGAGAGAGACCACAAGTACGCAGAGAGAGAGGGAAGTGGGCTCCCTGCCAAGCAGAGAACCCGATGCAGGACTCGATCCCAGGACCCTGAGATCATGACCTGAGCCCAAGGCAGCAGCTTAACCCACTGAGCCACCCAGGTGCCCCCCAAATTAGAGTTCTTAAGCATGCAGTTCAGTGGCATGAGGTACATTGACAGGGTTTTGCAACCATCACCACCACCCATCTCCAGAACTCTTTTCCTTCTTGCAAAACTGAAAGTCTGTCCCCATCAACACAAACTCCCCATTCCCCTCCTCCAGCCCCTGGTAACCACCATTCTGCTCTCCGTTTCTAGGAGTGTGACTGCTCTAAGTACTTTATATTAGTGAAATCCTACAGTATTTATCCTTTCTGGGGCCGGCTTATGTCACTTAGAGCAACGTGTTCAGCGTCCTTCCAAGCCATAGCACGTGTCAGAATATCCTTCCTTTTAAAAACTGAATAGTATTCCATTGTGTGTATAGGCCACACCTTGTTCTTATATTTTTTAATGGAGAAAAAAAATTCCATTTAATAAAAAGAGTGTTAAAAAGAACAGATAAGGGGCGCCTGGGTGGCTCAGTGGGTTAAAGCCTCTGCCTTCGGCTCAGGTCTTGATCTCAGGGTCCTGGGATCGAACCCCGCCTCGGGTTCTCTGCTCTGCAGGGAGCCTGCTTCCTCCTCTCTCTCTGCCTGCTTCTCTGCCTACTTGTGATCTCCGTCTGTCAAATAAATAGATAAAATCTTTAAAAAAAAAAAAAAAAAGAACAGATAATGACCCGACCCAGAAACTCTATACATTCTTCCCTTACTCTTCCAGGAAACGTTTGGCTGTATCAGTACTCATGATATCCTAGATCCAGGAGATCCCAAAATGCAGATAAGTCAACACAAGGTAGATTCCCCGGTTGTTCTTCCTATAAAAAACGGGAGGGATCATGAGTGTCAGCCGCGCACCTGCCACCAATCAGCACCTACTCTCTCTCATTTGAACCGGTTTCCCAGTGAGTCCATTAAAATCTCCGTTCCACTTCTTTCTCCCGAAATCATTCATACCAGAGTCTAAAAGCAGATCTCTTTGTTTATATTTCCCTTGGCTGTTTTAAAACCCTATTTGTCATATCTGACATCCTGCAAGTTTCCTATCAGATCCGAGAGGAAGCGCCTGCTGAATGCGTGATGGGATGGGAAATGCGACCTGAAGGCCGTATTGACTCGGACCGCAGTGCCCTCGCGGCGCTGGGAGCTGCCACGTGTCTCCGTGGTGGGAATGAACCTGAGAGGCAGGGGTGGAGTTTAATTGCCTGGGCGCTGAGTTGCTCCAGGACTGCAAAGGAACAGTAAAGGCTTCAGTTAAAACTCTGTCACCTACATTAGACAGTCGTGGTCCGTCCCAAAGAGGATGTATAGGTCAAACACACAAATTGTATTCGTGGCATATTAATGCCGAGATGTGGTTTAAAGACTTCTTTCCCCTTCTTTGCTGAGGGATGTTCCTCGGCCTCTAGACCTCAGAGCGAGTTCCCTTTAGACTTTCCTGGACCCTCCAAGGGGCACTGAGCACTCTGTCCATTCAACCGATCATTTCCATTGCTGTAGCATCCAGGACGCAGGACATGCACAACGTATTCCCTAACATTTGCTAAAGAAATGGAGGAAGAATGAATACCACTTGTTTATTAGCAAGTTAGGTGTCTATTAACCTTACCAGACGACTAGGTCCTTCATAGTAGGCATTGTCTTATCTTCTCTCAACTCCAGCTTACCAGCTGGCGCATAGTAGGTGCTCAGGCAAGGCTCCAGGCTGATTGAGAAATACAGCACACGTCCTGTTGTCTCGTAGTTTTTGCTGTGTGTGCGTGTCATCTACTCCTGCATCCGCTGCGTTGCCAAGGCAGTTACTGGTTGTTGTTGTTTTTTAAGATTTTATTTATTTGACAGACAGAGATCACAAGTAGGCAGAGAGGCAGGCAGAGAGAGAGAGGGAAGCAGGCTCGCTGCTGAGCAGAGAGCCCAATGCGGGGCTCGATCCCAGGACCCTGAGACCATGACCTGAGCCGAAGGCAGAGGCTTTAACCCACTGAGCCACCCAGGAGCCCCAATCCTGGGCCTTTTAATACTCACGGTCAGCAGTCCACCCATCACCACGCCTGGGCACCTCTGCTCGGAGCGGTCAGGTCATTCATTTGCTTAGAGTCCCTTGCGCTTGTTCCCAAACCTGTATGCCAGCTGCATAGTCATTTAATGAAACTAAGGTGAATCTTAAACGTATGGTTAAGTAATGACACTAAGGTGAAGACTTGATAGGAATAAATCTGATTTTAAAAATGCAGCTCCAATGAATACTGTTATGCTGAAAAAATAAATTAATTAATTAAAACCTTAAAAAAAATGCAGCTCAATTAGACATGTCATAACAGGCGTGGAAGATGATGGCAGGAGAGGAAGAACCACATAAATCCGGCAAGGGTGGTCATTCCTCCTTTGAAAGAAACTCACGCTGGAAGTCACAGATGATGAATTGTGGTGTGGTTTGTGTGTGTGGGGGGGGTGAGTGTGTGTATTCAATTTTTGTAATACCATGAGCCATTGTATTGAATAAACCCAACCCATTATACTGAAGGAACCCAAACCAATAACGCAACCCAGTAAAACCCAACCCATTATATTGAAGAAACCCAAAGCAGTTAATTGAATTCCCCAAGGTTCTGCCGTTAGTAAGTGGCAGAACTTGAATGAGACCGTCTCCCTACACGAGCTCCCACCAACCCGTCTGCCATTCTTGGAAGCCATGCCAGGACGTCTAAGCACTCCCACTCTGGTCTGACCACCTCCCAGGAGCTCACACCATCCCGTGTTGCTGGAAGGGACTCTAGGCAAATGCACGTAGTTCTTCTCCCCAGTCTGGGAGTTTCCTTTGTGGAAAAAGGGAAATGCTATCTTTATATCCCACCTTTTCTTTCTCACTTTTTTTTTACGTGAATGAACTACCGCTTCTTATGGACTGTGGGAACACCTGAAAAATTGTGGCAAAGTCAGCCTGGCCCTTTTCATTCTAGCAAAGATGACCAGCAGAAATTCTGGGCAATCTCTCTCTTCTTTGCCCGATATCAGAGCATAGAGGGAGGTCCAGAGGAAAGGCTCCGACACTGGCCTTGACCCTCAGGGCCCTCCAGGTTTGAGGTTTTCGCAGCAACAGGCATCAGACATCAGTAAAGTACCTCACAGTGGGGGATGCAGGGCCCGAGACTTCCATGTTGTTCCCGAGAGCCTGAGACTAGGCTAATGACTTCTGTTTCCATTGGAGCAGAACTTACTAACCAAGCTGTTAACCCCCTTGGACTGGCCGGTGTCTTCTTCCATTTTATATGGAGCTTCCTGCAGAGGTGGCTAGGAAAGAGAGCTCACCCCAAGAGTTCTAGTTTGGTAAGCGGTGCCTGGAGACCCATCAGGGGACTAATGCGGGAATGGCTGGCATTCAGCTCTTAGAAGACAGCTCTGTTTCCCTTCTGAACGGATATTGATCAACGTACACTGTGCTTACCAGCATCCAAAGTAGCCTTCCTTACTTTTACTGGGCCTTCATTTGCTTGTTTTTAGAGGACATCTCAGTCGACAAGCTGGCTGGTATACAATTCCTTCAGTGTCAAAATGGCAGCCTTTTATGAAGCTGGGTTGGGTTGAAGAGGGCGTGTTCGGTTCGCCTGTATTGCAGGCCTGCAGTGGTCGGGCACCCAGCCCTGCTGTCTTAAAACCCAGGCATAACCCTTTACTGGACAAGAGAGGCGAGTCAGTGGGCACCTGGTAAGTGCTACAAGGGAGGCAAATAGAGGGCAGTGTAAGGGACCAGGGGGTGGACAGCCTTTCCGGCTCTGAGGGTGGGGTTCAGGCCGATGAACACGTATCGGGATGGGGGGCTGCCTGAGCTGATTTGGGAAGGGTGAGCATGGATTAGCCAAGGAGAAAAAGGTGAAACGGGTGCTGTAGGCGGCCTGAGCCCAAGCAAAAGGCGAGACACAAAATGGCACCGTAGAAGAGCTTCAGGGAGTTTGCTGAGACAGGGATGGGGGAGAGAAGCAGGGGGAGAGCAGTCTGGAGATTGAGACAAAGTCCCACCACTGGGGCCTCTGGATCTTGCCAGGGGGCTGGGATTCGACCCTGGAATGCTGGTTGTATCTGCCTTGTCTGTCAGGAAAACCAGCAGCATGGAGGAGGCAGGAGCCCTGGGTGATATATCTGCGTAATAGTGAGTCGTATTTTAAGAGTGTTCTATGCATTTTCATGGGGCTTAAGTTGATAGGCAAATTCTGCTCTTCAGTTTTAATAATGCAAACCCAAGAGGCAAGAATTATTCTCTTCATTTCCAGCATGAAGACCAAAGCGTGCACACTGGCCCCTCGCCAGTGACTTGTGCTGGAGTCACTGAGCGCCCCCGTTGCCGGGACTGAGAGGGGGTGCGGGTGGCCACGGACTTGACCTCCCGCCACTGCTGTTGAATGGGCTAGCCCCCGTCTGGCTCTACCCACAACCCCCGGCACGTCTCTTCTCCCGGATCCTTTGCTGTTACTCTCCCTGCTTTTATCTGTCTTCAGACCCCGCCTCTGGCACCAAAGAGATAGGCTCGTGGACGTGCTGCCACTTGCCAGCTCGTGTTCTGGCCTGTCGGGCAAGGGAGGAGAAGCGCATTCCAGCTGCCGGCTGCTGCCGGCTGCTGGGCACTTTCCCTCCTCGGCCTGTGTCCTCGTTTATTAGAAGAAAATGTCAAATAAGATGGACTCTCGGGTCCTTTCGGACACCACTGTGCCCCTCAGTGCCAGGCACTGGACAGCTGCCATACAGAACTATGGAAGGGCTGCGGGGACACCCATCACATGCCAGGCAGCCGTGTCCCTGGGCAGACACCGGGGGAATAGAAGTTTCAAACATCTAGTGTTGAAAATCGATGGGGAAGCCAATACGTACAATATGGCACGAGCAAGGAAAAAACCCTGTGGCAGCAGGACTGGCCGTTCCGTGCAATGCTTTGATTTCGTGTGGAGGAATCTTAGCGAAAGAAGGAAGCACAACCGGATTGCCCACAGTTGTACGCATGCGCGGGGTGGGGCGGCCGGGGTCGGGGGTGGGGGGTGACCTCACCAAGGGCACCGACTGTTCCAGAGCTCATCTCCTCTCGGTTCATGTATGCTGTTCCTCGTTCTTCCGTATGCAGAGTGGCACAGGCAATGCACGGATTTCGTTTCACAACTGATGTTATGAACTTGGACAAGATGACTGTTTTCTTTAAAAAGAAAGGCCAGAGTTTAGAGGTGAAACCATTCTGAGTTTTCTGTAGCAGAGTTTGTGAAACTTACAAACGGAGACCTGCTCAGCACCTAGTCTTGCAAGTGACCCAGAGCCAAATGACGGCCACTTAAAGGAGTGACCCCCCCCCCCACTTCTGATGGTGGAGCAGGCCTCTTCCGTGAGCCGGCCTCCGGGCTGAGGTCTGGGGCCACGCTGCCTGCCGGAGGTAGTGACGGCGCGGAAACGCTTTGTAGCCCAACCAGTGTTTGCCACGGACGCGTCTGAGTGTGAGGCCACCAGGGATTTTAGGCAGTTGATATGTCAAATGCAAGAGGGCAGCTCAGCTTGGATGCCTCCTCAGCAGGACCCCGGTGATCCTGCTGGAGGAACTGGGAGTTGTCTTCCCAGCGAAAACCTAAAGTGGCCACAAAGGAAAAGGAACAGGTGCAGAGCCCTCCCCGCAGCCCGGAGCCCAGGGCTTGCCTCAGCAGATGGCAAGGAGCTGCATATCCAGAAGAGCCCAGTCCTTCGGGACCGATCAGACCCCGGCAGGGATGTGCCAAAGCTTCGGTTCATGGGGGGGGGGGGGGGCAGCTTGTTCTGGGGGCAGAGGGCCTGGGGAGACCCTCAGATAGCAGGGGACCCATCAACACTGGCTGGTGCAGAACAAAGGCTGCATGCAAAGCCGGGCACCTGTGTCACCGAGCAAAAGAACATTATTTCACAGTGTTATTCTCCTTGAACGGAGTGAAACGGGCACCCAAACGGGCTTCTGGCTTCTCTCTGGGAAACCAGCTCACTGGATGGGGGAGGTTTCCCCTTCCGAGCTTCCCTTGTGTTGACAAAGTGCGTTTTCAGCATTGGATGGGATTCTGGAGAGACCCTGCTCTCTGGTAGCAGAAACCTCCCTTTCAGGCCAAAGCAACCTGCTGCGTTGATACCGTCACTTTCTACCATCGGCTAAATGGCTGCCCTCTATGAACGAATGAAGATGGGCTGCACGTTTCATCCAGGAGGCTTGTCACGCTCGGCAGTTGTGGCCCTGGTCATGAATTATGCATCTGTGGGCCTGCTGGGGTTTTCTCCTTGTCTTCTCTTTCTCGGGTGCTTGCAATATCCAAAGCCCAATAAACATATACTCCACGCAGTCCCACATGACAGTGGACCTGAGATGGCCGTCTGATGCTTGTACTTGGACTTAAGGGGGCCACGAAGCCGAAGCAGACATCAGGGGAAGGAGGGGATAGACCACATTTATGTATTCGTGCTGAAGACCGAGCTGGGAATTCTGCAAGACCAGCCTGAAATGGAACATCATGACAAGCCCCCTCCTCGTCCCCAGAGTCATCCGTGACTTGGCTGACTGACAGCAGCCCCTGGAGGTGTCAGAGGGTTTCCTTCATGCTCCTTCTCCTTTTCCAGTTCTTTTAAGTCAAGGAGAGGAAGGTCACGCTCTGGTTTTGGCCAGAGCCTTCCACCAGAAAGGAATACTGCTTCTAAAACCAACCAACCCAGAGCCCTTTCTTAGCAGGACAAGATTCTTTTACTGAGACTACAATTGCACGCCGGCCATAGAAGTCCTTAATAACTTTGCCTTAGATAGGCCTCTAATATCCATAATTCATTCCAGAAGGCAGACCCCAGAGGCCGCGTGGTGGTTTATCTTATTTTTGTATAATTACACTCCCCCCACTGCAACACACACACAGGGCGTACGTGGTGATTTACAGAGATGCTGGGATACCTGGTTATTATTCCTCACTCCCGATCTATTATTATTCTTCCTAATTTTGCAGAGTCATTTGCTGGATAAGGCCATTTAGAAAACAAATGCATATTTTAATAGCTAATATTGAATTTACATTTATATCTCAGGTGTATAGGGATAATGATGTGGCAATTAAAGGCAAATATATATATAATTTTTAGGCATGACTGGGGATTACTGCAATGACGGAACACGAGCTGACTTAGATATTTAACTGAATGATAAATTTTTTAGAGCTCTGGGAACTTTTGACTTTTGATGGATAGCTCAGTGCCTTCACATTTTAGGTGGGGGATAAAAAGCAGCCCTGATTTTACACTTTAGGTCTAGGTGTCTCAGGAATATGTGACCAGTTCATTTTAAATGTGCTCGCAATGGATTAATAAGCAAACCAAGCAAGATATAAGCAGTGTATACTGTGGTCCCTTATATGTGTGTGTTTACACAGACATGCACAGACATGCACATGATCTGTGCTGATAAACACACACAACACAAATACATATATGTTTATTTGTAGTTTTTTCACATAGATATATACTATATATATATATATACTATATATATTCTATATATACTATATACACACACACACACACTACTGTGTAGTAGGTAGATATACACACACATATGCATAAATGTATACCTATACCTATAAATAGACATTTATACTATATTGTCTACATGCTCCTCTTTCAGATGTCTTTGCATGCATGTATGAAAGAATAAATAAAATATTAACAGAAATTAACTCTGGGTTTATGGGATTTTATTGTCATGCTCTTTAAGCATAACTGTTTATTTTCTTCATCTCACCATGAGATGAGCCAGGTGGGGAGCACACACCAGATCCAGACCACCTGAGTAAGGAATGGAACCCATCACAGATGTTCGTCTACATCTGTCAGTTTCTTTTTTTTTTTTTTTTAAGATTTTATTTATACATTTGACAGACAGAGATCACAAGTAAGCAGAGAGGCAGGCAAAGAGAGAGAGAGGAGGAAGCAGGCTCCCCGCGGAGCGGAGAGCCCGATGCGGGGCTCGATCCCAGGACTCTGAGATCATGACCTGAGCGAAAGGCAGAGGCTTTAACCCACTGAGCCACCCAGGCGCCCCCATCTGTCAGTTTCTTATTCAAGTGTTGACATCGGTGTGTTCTTATCAAGGGCCGTCTTTGAAGGGAATGGAAATATGTCTCTGTGTAGATCACTAAGTAACTACCCTTGACTTTGACTTTGGTGTGTGAAAACTCCACGTTGGTTTGCGAGGTTAGACGGGAATGATAATGTCTCTCTTCCCCAAAGGGCAATGGTCCTCAAACCGGTTTGTTTTTACCACTTGACTAGGACATGAGAACTATCTACCTTGCTATCCCCTGCTTCCTATTTGCCTCTCTTAATAAAATAGCCTGTAGAAGAAAGCATGGGGGGAAACTCCTTGACATTGGTCTTGGCAATGTTTTTTTGCGTTTAACAGCTGAAACCCAGGCCGCAAAAGCAAAAATCCACAAGTGGGACTATATCAAATGAAAGTTTCTGCAGAGCAAAAGAAACTGTCAACAAAATGAAAAGGGAACCTGCAGAAGGGGAAAATGTTTGCAAACCACATATCTGATAAGGGATTAACACCTAAAATATGCAACTCCCCTGACTCAATAGCAAAACGTAAAAAAACCTGATCAAAAAATGGGCAAAGGACTTGAATAGACATTCTTTCCGAAGAAGGCATACAAGTGGCCAGCAGATACATGAGAAGATGCTCACCATCACTCATCAGCTGGGAAATGCAAGTCAAAACCACAGTGAGCTCTCGCCTCACACCTGTCAGAATGGCTGGAATCAAAAAGACAAGAAGTAACAAGTGTCGGCGAGCACGTGGAGAAAAGGGACCCTCTTGCACAGTTGGAGGGAATGCAAACTGGTGCAGCCACCCTGGAAAACAGAATGGAGGTTCCTCAAAAATTAAAAATAGAACTACCATGTGTTCTATAGCTATATATATATATATATATATATATATATATATATATATAAAATTCAGCCTTAAAAAAGGAAATCCTGCTATTACCAACAACATGGATGAATGAACCTAGAAGACATTATGCTATAAGTGAAATAAGCCAAAAAAAAAAAAAATCAAATGCCCTACGGTAGCACTCATATATGAAATCTGGGGAAAAAAAAAAAAAAACCACAAAAACAAAACTGAACTCAAAGTAACAGAGAGTAGAGTAGCAGTTTCCAGGGGCTGGGGGCACGGGAAATGCAGAGATGCTGGGAAACAGTATGTACTTTCAGTTATAAGATGAATGCATTCTGGAGATAACCTGTCCAGCTCTGTGACTGTAGTTAATAATAGTATCTTGGAGGCACCTGGGTGGCTCAGTGGGCTAAGCGTCTGACTCTTGATCTCAGCTCAGGGTCGTGAGTTCAAGTCCCATGTTGGGCTCCACACTGGGCATGGAGGCTACTTAAAAATAATGATAATCATCATGTAGTGCATTCTGGGAATTTGCCAAGAGAGTAGATCTCAAGCGTTCTCATCACACACAGAGAGGGAACTCTATACAGTGAAGGATATGTTAAGTAGCTTGATTGGAGTAATTACTTCACAATGTGTATGTATATCAAAACATCCTTTGGTAGACCTTAAATATCTGTAATTTTCATTTGCCAATCATACCTCAGTAAAGCAGAGGGGGAAAAAACACCTTCTGTGCAAGAGAAGAAGTTGCTCCTCCTGGCTGCTGGGATGGGAAGGAAAGGATGGCAGAATTCATCCTTTCTTGGCATCAAGGAAGCCACATCGCCCTCCTTCTAGAAGTCGGGAATGCTCGCTGCTGTGCTGTCGATCACGTGGCGAATCCTCGTCTCTGGGTCCCATCTGCGTGGGAGAACTTGCACTCCAAAAGGAACATCCCCATGTTGGATAGTGAAACTCTTAGATCCATGGGGGTTCTTTGTTGTCCTGCATGATCTTAACCTGCCCTCCGGCAGCAAAGCAGATTCCTTGCCAGCAGAGCTTCGATTTTCTTTACTGAATTGCTCCATCCCCCGTCCCTTGACTCTCCCTCTCCCCCCTGAGAGTCTGTTTGTATTGGTGGGGGGGGGGGGGGGATGTATGGCAGGAGTCAGTTCAGCCATGCGTGTCCCTTGGCATTCAGCAGAGTCCACAATGGTCACCTTGGTTTTGGTGGCATGCCTTTTTTCTTGAGTGTTTGAGGATCCGTCCAGGAAATATGTTCCAGGAAGGGGACCAGGCATTTATTTCCGGATGGAACGTATTGAGCTGCATGCCTGCCATCCAGGCCCTCAGGTGGGTCCCCATTAAAACTGAAGAATTGTGCTAATGCGCAAAGGGGCCCCGAGAGCCTGCCGCACGTCGTGATGGTGATGGTCTGCACGTAACGGAGAACATTTAGAATGCAGCAGGCTAAGCGGGATTTTAACTTGAGACAGTAGCAGGACTCTAGCACCAGGCTAGGAAGAGACGGGCTATTAATCCTTTTGACGTTCCGTTTGACTAGCATCATATTTCAATCCTGTTCAGCTAGGGGGTCATTGTTTATCAGTCGCCCTCCAAAAGCAGGGCCTCGATTGTGCTGAGCTGCAGAACTCTGCCCAGCTCTGTGCCTTTAAGACAACAGTTGGCTTCAGCCTGCTGGCTGTCCCCCTCCACCTCTCCAGCTCTGAGATAAATTCGGGCAGCTCCCAGCCGCCTCTGCTCGCCCATCTGTCACGGACCAAGCAAGGGGTCAGGGGGTCTCGTGCCCTTTACTGGAATGTTGAGAAAAGGAAAAAGAAACAGCACATCTGGAAAAGAGAAGAAAGGGAGAGGAAGTGGTCAGGCACGCCCAAGAACCCAGAATTCCAACTGCGGCTCTGTCCATGTTCTCACCCTTCCCGTGCCCATCTCCCCAGCCCCACTGCCCATTCATTGCCCATTCATTTGCTTATTCGTTTATCAGACATCCCAAGTGTCGTGTGCTCGGTGCCACAGATACGAGGATGAACTCAGTGAGGGGATGTCCGTGCCCTTATCAGCTGACCATCTGGGAATGGGATGGACGTTGGCCAGAGGAAGCTGGGAATGTTAAGGGGGTGGGATTTGGAGACCGGTCATCTAGGCTCTGTAGCCTGACTTGGCGGCTCATAGGTAGTATAGCTGGGAGGGAGTCGCTTCTCCTCCTTGAGCCTTGGTTCCCTCATCTGTAGAATGGCGCTAGTAGCAGTACTTGTCTTACAGGATCGTTGGAAGGTCTAAATACGTCATTGCAAATAACAGGCTTCGGAAGCAGTCGGTAGTTGTTGGGTTTGTCATCGATTTCTGTTGTACACTATGTTATAAAGGGCAAGCCCTAGGGGCAAAGGGGATATATTGCGGCAAAATTTGCCTCCTCTTGGAGGTCAGGGTAAACCTGTCTGAGGGCTTACCACTCCCGTGAGTGTTCACCGTCTGCCGAGTCTGGGCTTAATTGGATCCCCGTCTTCTCTCCGCTTTGATGAGAAGGTCCTTGTGGACAAGGAGTGCATCTTGTTCATATTTCTAGCGCTTTCTACCACAATGAACATACCGTACTGCTTTTCCCATCATTGAACAACCGGATAAGCGAGTGACCAATTTATACCCACTCCCAGACCTTGAAAGATCTGACGATTTGGGTCTGTTGCGACATGGTCCTGGGGACAGCTCCAGCTGGCCTCCCAGCTTTACCGGGTTCACGTTCTCATGCCGCTTTCTAGCTATCCAGTGAGTTACTAAGGGGTGGAACCCGATACTCCTGGACTACGGGCAGAAAGGACACTCCCACAGCGGCTGCCCTTCGCCCGGAGGTTAAAGGAATTATGGGAGGGGGATGCAGGAACGGGAGCCCAGGTGACTCTGGAATGCCACCTCCTTCCCTGGCCTCCGCCCACTTATCACTCACCCCCAAAGATCATAGCTGTTGGGGTGCTGTAACTCCCCTCCACAGCTAGCACACGTGTATCTCAACGTATGCAAGTGTGATCCTGAAAATGTGTTTATAAATCTTGCTTGTTTTGATGAATACTGTAAGAAACCCTCCAAGAGATGTGTTAATACACAACATGTCATACATAATTCAGTTTTCCTTTAGCTATTAAATTAATTTTGCATGCACAGTATTTTTAAATGGCCGTTCATACTGAGCTCCCTCCCGCCATGGGAGCCTGAGACCGCACAAGGGTCTGAGGGTCATTCTCCTCCTCTCCTCCTAGGATCTGTATCGGGGCCCTTTGTTCATTCTAGAAGGATCGGTAAGCACTCCCGTGTGTGCCAAGCTCTGTGCTCTTGAGAGTTGGTAGAATGTGAATAAAGCTGCATTGATCTCCTGGGAGCTCACAGTCCTAAGCAGGGAATTATTATACAGCCTGATGAAAGGTTTGCAGAAGTGGGTCGTGTGGTCACCAGCCCGGGAGGCCATCAGAGACAGCATACAAACATTCCAGACAGAAGACAGCCTGAGTCTGGCAAGAAGGTGGGAAACTATGGTCTAAGCAGGTTCATACAGCTGAGCCTAGGGGGGTAAGCAGGGAGCAGCATGGTCAACCCAGGTCGTGGGTCCTCTCGGACCATACAAAGGAGACAGGCAGGAAGGTGGCTTGCACAGAGTGGGCAAGGCAGGAGTTTGAGCAACACAGCAGTGCCTCCTGCCTACTGTCTGGATGGTACTGCTCTTTACGGCAGGAGCATATAAACCACCGACCGGTGGTTCTCAAACCTGAGCTTGCGTCAGAATCATCTGGAGGTTTCACAAAACCTGGGTGGTCAGGTTTAGTAGGCCTGAGATGGGACTGAAAGTCTGTGTCTCTAACAAGCTCCTTGGTGAGACTTCTGCTGCTGGTCTCAGCTTAGGGATTCAGGGGGTCCAACCAGAAGGAGCAGTCCCCCCCCCCCCGCCCGCCCCCAAATCAGCAGAAGAGAAGGAACAGGCTAGGAAACAGTGGGAAGGAGCCGAGAGGTTGCAGCTGCCGGCAGACAGGCTGTCCTTGAGTTCACACTCTGAGTCCCAGCTGATAATCCCGGATCCATCCGTATTGGCTACAGTTATGGTAAGGACATAATCACCTCCTTTTCATAACTGTACACAACTTTGCTACATCCGGAAACATAACCCATTTCCCTTTTTACTTTTAATCGTCTCTGTTCCCTTGAAGAGTGAATTCAGCACGTTGAAGGCTTTATTTTGGAAGCCTGTTTTCTGCATGATTTACAGTCCTTCCTCACAGCTTTCTGGTCATTTTAGGGTACATCCGCAGTGGGCAGCAGCTCCTAACACGGCAGGTTCACGTGACCAAACCCCCTCCCTGGGCCTCCCCCCCCCCCAGCCCCCGATCCATCAAACACTTCAGCCCCCTGGGAGAGTGCGGTGTAAAGGGCTCAGAGACAAAGCTCTGTTTCTGATCGAGAGAACCCCCCTTTGAAAGTCTGAAACATGAGGTTTTCCTAGGTTGAGACCGTGGTCTTGGAGGCCCAGCGATGCTGCCCCAGGATGGTGCCATCCAACCCAGGCCACTGACTGCCCCCCCCACTTGCCTTGCCACCTCTGTTCCCTCCCACCCCATTCTGCTGTGGTTCTCGCCAAAGGACCCAGCGGAGAGGCTGCTGTCCAGAGCGTGGAGCCAGGAGAAGGAGAAATGAGGGGTCAGTAAAGTAGAGATGGCAGAAAATCCTGGTTCCCTTCTCTGGAGTGCGAGGCAAGACTAGCCAAACCTTGGCCGCGTTCGCGAGGCTTGGCTGTATCTGCTTCTCCAGCATCATCCCCCAGAGGCTGCTGAGACTCTCTGGGCTGTAGCTTTTGATATCTGTGAATTTCCATCAGCTAAATTGGTTACATTCCTTGTACACATTTTAAAGATTTTCCAGTGGCACATCAGCTTCCATTTCAGCTTTGAGCCCCATCTAGCCAGAGTGGGGGCAGGGAGGTGGGCCATCAGTCAGTTGGGCTGGGTGGGGAGGTGTTTACAGTGCCCTGGGATGGGGTGGGGGTGGTGGTGACAGGGTTTCTGTCCCCGATGTCATCTGTGCACCCGGACATCTGCTGAGACCACCACCATCCCCTCTGGCCCTTAGCCGGGAGTCACGCGGCTGCTGGGAAGCTGCCCTTTGGGTCAGACAGTCTGCTGCGCCGAGACCCGCCCGTGGCCCATGGCCATGATCTGCTACTCCACCAACGCGGGCCTTCCGCGAGCTCCCTGTCCCAGGGCCAGGCTCCGGTTCTGTCTTCTCCACAAGGCATCCAGGGTTCCCTCTCTGGACTTATTCTGTAATACTCGGGAGAACCTCTGTTGATGGTAGCACCTGCCAGAGCTGACCCACGCCAGAATCCTTTATCTGTCTACCCCTGCGGCTAAACGTCACCTCCTGGGGCCAGCAACAACCTGTTGTGTGTCCCTGTTCCCCGGGCGCAGCATGGGGCCTGGCCAAAGAGCGTGGGCAGAGTTTGCTGGATTGCAATGCAAAGAATGTTCCAACACCCAGAGCTGGCAAACTCCAGTCCCAGCAGGAAATAAGAAACGAGCCTGTTTGTCTCCCTAGGAGTCCTCCTTGAGGAGAAGAAAATGGGCGAGTGTACTTGGATTGACAAGGACATGAGGGCTTGGCAGGTGAGGTGACCCGAGCTGCAGAAGAGAAGCCCATTTATCTCGGCTCTTCCATCATCCAGCTGTGGGCGGTGCCTGGAAAGAAAGCCCCAGCACATGGTGCTTGGATGTTCCTGGCCGGGACAGAAGGGAAACCCCAGCTCCCGGGGAATTCCCTGGCTGCGATCCAGGCTTGTGGAATCCCTGATGGACGGCAGGAGGTGATACTCTGGCTGCCCCGTGGGAGTGTCCTTGCTGGTGAGCTCCAAACTCAAGGATGATCTTGCATCTCAGGCAGGGCCCGCAAGGACCTGGAACATTCTGGGCCCCATGCTGGAAAGGATTCCCTCTTCCCAGGGAGAAGCAGTTGGCCCTCCCAGGCCCTTCCCAATCAGCTGGAGGCTTGAAAGAGCTTATTGTCACGCCTGTGTGCATCTCAGCAACCACACATCGGAACCAGGTGCCTGGCCCCGTGTGAGGCCAGGGGAAGACAGTGGAGAGTGGAAACAGGTTGGCGGGCTGCTCTCCAGAGCCCACGGTGGGGAAGCGGAACCCAGCCAAAAACTTAGCAGCCAGTAAATAACCTAGCCGTGGGTCATAAACACTCGACAACAATAAAAACAGACAGCGTGAGGGGGACGAAGGATGGGCGGGAAGGCTCGTGGACACTGCAAGGGCTTCTTGAAGTCCCACGGGAGCCAAACATAGAATGACAAGGAGCACCCAACCAGCGGCATGCTGATAAATATTTAACAACTCGCTCGCAGAAAAGGCAGGAACGGGGGGAGGAGGGAAGGAAGGGAGGAGGAAAGGAGGGAAGGAAAACAGGAAGGAAGGAAGGAAGCCTGATTTGTAGAGGTTACTAATTTCCATAGTGTAATCCTTCCCACCATGGCCAGTTTCAGGCTATCAACCCGACGTCATGGGAAGAGATGGGCACATTCAAGTCTTGTGAGCTGGTGTGGGTCCCACAGCACTCATTCGTGTGAGCCTGGAGAATGAGCAGTAGAGGCAGCAGAAAGAGCAAGTGCAAAGGCCCTGAGGCTTTTTTTTTTAAACACAATAACTGTGTTGTGTTCAAAGAACAGAAAGGAGGTCAGTGCAGCCTGGCCTTCATGAGCAAGGGGTAGAAGGGTCATGCTGGGAGGAGGCCGGTCTCATAGGGCCTTGTGGACCTTAGGAGGAATTGGGGCCATGAAAGTCTTTGAACGTGGCTGCCTATGGGGGGTGGCGCTGCTCCCGATGCCATTGGCCAGGGCCACCAGCAGTAACGTAACACAATGACGACTGCAAGGAGGACGCCTTGCCCGAGTCCTTCTTGAAAATTGCCTCCAACCTGACCGATAAAGTGGTACGAGATGGGTTTCCTTCCTGCCCCGGTGTCTGATGTTTACTATTGAAGAGGATCGAAGATTTCAACCGGAAAAAAAAATATTGTCGTGACAGATGTGTCCACACGCCCACCCTCCGCTCGCAGATGTCACTGAGGCGGAAGCTGAGCGCGTGCGTCTGCTCATACTAAATAAAAAAGCAGCCGTGCAACTTGCCAGAGGCAGCAAGAAGGCAGAGGAGACTCTGAGCGAGGCAGCTTCCGGGCTGCTGTCTATGCTCGGTCCTAACAGTCTTGGTCACAGGGCCAGGAGGGAACCAGCAGGAAGGGAATGAGAGCGATAAGCAGCTCTTAGCAGAGAAGAAGCCCTTGCAAGCAGCGGATCCAGCGTGTCCAAATTCACGCTGGGTGAGCCTCCTGGATGATTCCCGTCCCCCTCCCTGCTCTCCCCAGGAAGCCTCCACATGCACAGGGGGTGCTGGGGCCACAGGAGCCGGCTTCAAAGGGAAGCCTTGTTCACATGAACAAGCCGAGAAGATTTCAATTAAGGCTGCTTATTTATTTATTGGACTTCTCAAAAGCGGTGCCCCCCATGAGCTTGGGGCACGGGGATAAAGTTTAAAACATGTTTCATTAGGATAATTTTTTAAAAGCCGAGAAGTATCTTTCCGGCACCTTCCACCAGGATTTCGCATTCAAGACGAGGGAGGCCGTAAGAAGAAAGTGGCCCCTCGCCCTCCCTGTGACCCATCTCACACTGGCTCTGTGGTCCCCTGCCACGCTTTCCTTCCACCTCACCCCGACTCTGTCGTCGTCTCCCTTTGTCCCAGCTGTGGGGGTGCCCTGTGTGGGTCTCGCCCCATTGTCGCCCGACTGCAGGCCCCTTACTCTGCTTTTCGACACGCTGAAGCACATCCTTGCCTCCGGCCGGCTTTCCCGTGTGAACAGAAGCACCTGCCGTCTGTTATTCATGGCCAGGGCTCCAAGTCCAGGACTGAGAAGGAGGACGCACTGGGGAGGAGAGGGGCGCTGTCCTGTTGACTCCACATTTCTCTGTGGGTCCTAAGTTTGGTGTTTTTAAAAGCCCCGGGGGCAGCTCTGTAGGTTAAGGAAGCAAACCTCTTGCTAGGGGTTGCTGAACTTTGAAAACTGAGATGGGCTAACGGGTTTCCAGAATGCTCTGAAATGGTCTGCAAAATTGAGTGTGTGTGTTTCCTATGAAGAGGGCCGGTAGCTTCCTTCACATTCTCAGGGGACCTTTAGGGGTTTATGACTCTATGAGGTCAGGAATCAAGTGCCAAAAGTATAGACGGTCTGCCCTCCACCGAACAAGAGAAAAACACGCAAAATTGGCACACAGGTGTAGGGACTCACAGACTCCCCGAGAAACCCCACCCCAAAGCCCTGTTTTGTTTCTCTCCGAGGGCCGGAAAAAGGAACGTGTGTCTAAGGGAGGCCCCACCTCCTAATTCCCAGTCTTCAGTCACTGGTACTCTTTGCGTTTTGAGGATCCACAGACAACAAAGGGTTTTCATTATGGGGCGCCCGGGTGGCTCAGTGGGTTAAAGCCTCTGCCTTCGGCTCAGGTCATGGTCTCAGGGTCCTGGGATCGAGCCCCACATCGGGTCTCTGCTCAGCGGGGAGCCTGTTTCCCCCCACCCTGACGTCTGACTCTCTGCCTACTTATGATCTCTGTCTGTCAAGTAAATAAACTCTTAAAAAGAATGTAAAAGGGCCCTTACCAATGGGCTGTGTAGAGGTGTTTCACATGAACTCTTGGTCTCTACCCCACCTCCAGGAGCAGCCTCATGTCCTCTTCCATTACTTCTCCACCCGAGAATGAGAAAAATGGGAATTTACACCCAAAATCTATCCTTCATCCACTTTTCCTCCACCCCACCCCATTTCAAAATTCAGGGACAATATTTTGGTTACTGTTGCTAGACACTGACTGCTAAGCAGACAATCCTATTTAATAACAATCCGGCCAAGTGGGGACCATTACCACACCCATTTTAGAGCTGAGGAAACTGAGGCTTTCAGACACAAAGACATTTTCCCAAGGTCACGCAGCACGTAAACAGTAGAGCAGGAGTCTGAACCCAGGTGTACTTTGGGTTTAGGGCTGTGGCTGAAAACTATTGGCTCCTTATACCGCTTCCATCGTGGAGGAAGTTGGGCCAGGAGAGGTTGACCCGTTGTCCAGGGAAGAGGAAGAGAAGGAGAAAGTGGCTTCTGTGTGAGAGCCAACTGGGCATCCTCAGACCTAAGCCAGGAATCAGACAGACACAGTCACCCTGAGTCAGATCTTAGAGGAGCGAGAAGTCAGTTCGCCCTCAAAAGGGGAAGGAGAGAAGGGAGAGGCTGGGCTGTGCATACCCAGTTTCTCCTTCTAGACTTACCCATCAGATAAGTCATCCCATCTCCCTGGGGTCAAGGGACAAAAAGTGGGAAAGGCCTAGGGGGTTATACCGACCGATGACCTTTACAGAAGGAAATGTCAAGAACAAGCGCTCCCTATCCAAGGGGATTTTGACACTAAACTGCCACGAAAGTCCCCATGACTCCATAGCACAGGATCTTGTGAACAAAGTTCTAGGGCTTCCCTCCTACTGCGATGGTGAACTTAGCATCCTTGGAAGGGACAGTGTGAGCCAGGCCAGCATGGTGTGCCATTGGTATCCCCAGAGCCTAGCACCACCATGAAACCTACTGACCTACCGTGTGCATTTGAAAAACATGACTCCGTCCTCCGCAAAAGCAAGGGGTACATCCTGTGTCCATGGGGCTGAGGGAAGTGACTTGACCCACACCGTATAGGAAGTCAGCGGCCTTGGCCGTGGTAGCTAAGCCGGCAGGCCATCCACAAAGGCCTCTTGTGCTCCAGGACGGGCCCTACATCCATGACAGCCTGAGCTTCTCTTTAAGTTCAAAGTTTCTACATCCCTCTAGAAATACATTCCGTGTACTCCCGTGGGACATTTTCAACCCTTGTGCCCTGCTCTCTGCCATGGCAGGGGACCTGCACAGACGGGACCAGTGGCCGCAGCCCATGGGGAGGCCCGGCAGGAGCTCAGGGGAGCTCAGCGGGGGAGGAGAGCAAGGTCAGAGTGCCCGGGGCCCGGGCTCCCATTCTAGTGCTCACCGCGGGAACACAGACTGTGTCTCTCCACCAGGTGGGGCTGAGCCATGCACGAAGCCATCAGTTCCCTGCTTGGACAAAGCCCTCCCTGCTGGCCTCTTTCTGGTGCCATCCTTGTCCCCTGGTGGCTTCCGAAGATGCGGATAGCATGGAGTGTTCTGAAATCCAGCCTCCAAACCTGTGTGCCCTGGCTTGCGAGAACCAGGCGACACGTGGGTGTCACCACGCTAGGACCGGGGTGTGAAGTGTGTTCCTGTGACAACTGACATTGTTACCTGTGATGGTGACACCTGTCAGGTAGAGTAGGAGGTACAGGCCACAGCTTCCTGCGGGCGAGAGAGGACAGCCTGGCTTCAAGGGACCAGGTTAGGACTTGGCACGCGGAGAACGTAAATTTGCAAAAGGATATCCGGCAGAATACTTCTGCTCCGACCACGCGCCCAGCGACTGGCCAGAAGAAAAATGTTGAAGCGGAAGGCGAGATATTGCCTTCCAGAGTGCCGAGAACCCCCCGCCCATCCTGAGAATAACACCAGGCCATCCCCTCGGCTTCCGGATCGCAGCGGGTCTCTTTTCCAGAATCCTCCATTCCCACTGGATGCTGGCATGGCTCTTCCTTTGACGTCTTTGTCTCCTTTCCTTCCTAGACCTGACTCCCCAGCTCACCCCCTATTGCTGTGGAAGAGCACAAGGACTTCTCGAGGGTCCCAGAGTCACCAAGTGCCATCGGAAATGTTTTGCAAAATAAGTTTGTCCCCAGCCTCCCTCTTCTCTTCTCATTGTTTGTCGTGTAATTATCAAGAAACCTAGACGGCAGGCTTTGGATTCACCTACACCCAAGTCATTGGTGTTTTGAGCAACTGTTTGAAGTCCATATAGGTTTTATGTCTGCAGGTTTTGTCCGTGGGCGTTCCTCCTTCGTTAAGTACGGTCCACCTGGCCCTTGTGAGTCCTACGTGCCAAGCAGCGGGCCGGGTACCGCAGGTGTGGGGGAAAGTAAGACAGAGACCTGCTTTCACGGAGCTTGCCGCATGAGCCACCATGCCAGGATTTCAGGAAATGAAGTCAGGGTGCTAAGTGTGCCTTTGGAAACTCCAGGTCCCGGAGTCTGGGCAGTTTCCAGATCTGTCCAGCGTGCCATTTGCTTCCCCCTCACCGGCACGGGCCTTCAGACTTGCTCCTTCCCAGCTTCGGGCACCTGAGCAGTGCATCCAGAAAGGCTTGACTCCCTGTTTGGAGCCTTTTCATCCCCTGTCCCCCCCCCCCCCCCCACAAAGCCGTGGCTGTGCCTTCCCATCAGCGAGAAAACCCAGTGCTCGCCCAGAGTGCCCGCGTCTGCACGGGCGCCCAGGGATGTGCTTACAGAGCTAGGACTTTGGACTCTGCTGCTCTACGGAGGGACCGTGGAGATGATTAGCGGGACAAGTGTCAGCCTGCTTTGCCGATTCTGTTTCCGTCTCAGAGCATGATCTTGGGTCCCTGCTCATTTGATCAAAGCACAGAAAACTTCTTTCCTTCAATTGCCACGAGGGGGATAGGATAACCTGTTGTTTTCGTAAATAATTCCCAGGGACCTGTCTTTTCTGCCTAAATGTGCCGAGTGTCTGGTTAAGAACCGTGTAAGGTGGGCATCGGAGGGTTTTCACACCGTCTCGGTGCAGAGCCACGTAAAGATCTCCTGAAAGATCCTCAAGGAGTCGAGGACACTCCCACGTGGAAGGGGACCCACAGCTCTGCTCACACATGGGCGCGTGGGTGGCTCCGGCCCCAGATCCGTGACGGGCACCATCCGCTCCACAGCGGCCAGGCTCACCTCGAGCTTTCCTTTCTGTCCCCGAGGGGAATTCACTTGGTGGTAACCCATACGGTCATTCCAAGTAGGTTTGTTTTTTTTTTTTTTTCTGTCCTGCAGTGTTAGCTGTCTTAGACTATCACTTGGTTTGTTGTTCTGTTTGTTTAAATCATTTTGTTTGCCCTCACCAGGTCCTGGAGTTTAGAGATAATGTTGAGCCTGGAGATAAACCAGCCCATGAGGGTCTCCGTTGCTGGGACTGTGTTTAATTTCCTCTGTATCTGGAGCTCCTGGCGTGGCTCACAGGAGGCACGTAGAACATGTTGGTGATGGTGGTGATGACCATTGATACAGATGATGAGGACCGACACCTTTTTTTTTTTTTTTGGCATGCTTAGCATGTGACAGGCACTGTGGCAGGGGACATACGTCCCCCTTCTCATCATAGCCTCCCAAGCCCCCAAGGAAGCAAGGCGCCATCACTCTCTTGATTTTGCATAGATGAGGAAGCAGGTGCACTACGGCCACGTGACCTTCCCAGGAGGCCACACGCCCGTGAATGGAGAGCTGCGACTCCCATCTACGTGGTTCCCACTCCAGAGCCCAAATGCTTGTCTTGATTTCTGGAACAAAAGACCATATTCAGAAAGTGCAAGACGTGTGTCTTTCCAGTTCTGCTCCTTCCATGTCTGAGGCATCAGTGAGGGAGGATAGAAGGGGTAGAATGTTAGGGGGAATAGGTGAGGGAGGGTAGAAGGAAAGCAGCCTTCATGAACCCCCGAGTCAGGAACAATGACAAACTCAGACTGAAGAGTCCAGTGGGACAGCCCTGAAGAGGTAGTTCTCACCTGCCAGGGTCTAGAAGCTCTGACTAGGGTCTAGAAGGTCTTCTGCTCTGACATGTACAGATGAGGAAGACAGGGCTCAGAGAGGTTGAGACACTCACCCAAAGAAGAACAGACAGTAAGAGCAGGAAGAAGGATTCGATCCAAGGGAAGCTTCCAGACTTCGCCTCATTCCCCATGCCGCCTCTGCCGCCCACACAGAGCTGTTGTGTCAGAGATCACGGGTCGTACGTGGTAATATAATCCCCGCCATCAATTCTTACTACGTCCCAGGCTCTCAAGACAGAGAGCATACCCGATGCAGCCTTTCCCTTGCGGAATTCATACTCCAGAGAGAAACAGACAATAAACAATGACATGTCGCATGGTTAGCTGCGCATTTACAACGGCCATAAGTTCCTCTCAAGGGAAGGGCGTGTTTGAGAGTGTGTTCCCAGAGCACCCACTTCTCCCCACCTCCACGGCTGCCACCCGTGGCCCAGCTGCCGTTGTCTCTAATCCGGTCTCCCAGCTCCTGCTCCAGTCAGCCAGCGGGATCTTTGAAACTACAAATTAGATCGTGTTACTACTCTGCTCACAGCACCCAGAAGCCCACTGAGCTCAGGAAAGAGGTTAGATTCCGACCATGCATAGCCCATCTCACTTCCTCCTTCTTCTCTTCCTCCCTCTCAACCCCTGTGCTAGAGCTTAACCGTACCACATCCTCTTGGCTACTTCCTGCATACCCCAAGTTGCTTCCACCTCAGGGCCTTTGCACTGGCTTTTCCGTGTACCAGAAACACCCTTCCCTGGTATTGTCATGAATTGATCCTCACTTTCCTTAGGGCTCTGAAGAGGAGGGTCCTGTTGTAGCTGCCCAGCGAACCCTGTTGCCCTTTCCTTGCTTTGTTTTTCCTACTGAAGTTATCCACATGTGACATTCTTTATGTTTATTTGTTCATTGTCTGTCGTCCCCAAGTGGGATGAAAGTTCCATGAGGCCAGAGCCTTAGTCTTCTGTGCGTTCTGCTGGGTGCCCAAGGCTGAGAACAGTGTCTGGCACGTGGTAGACCTTGGGTAAATAATTATCGAGGGGATAAAGACATAACTGGGAGCGCTGTCTGGGTTTGGGCATCAGGGTTGATTTCTTTGGAAGAAGGGAGGTGTTGCAGGCAGCTTCTAAAATGGTTTCCCATCAACCTTGTGTCCTGGTGTTCCTGCCCTGGGGCAGAAGGAACTGTCGCTTGCTTCTAACCCATAGAACATGGCAAAGGTAATGGGATGGCCCTTCCAGGATGAGGTTACACAGAACTGCCCCTACCAACCTGCTGGCACGCTCCCATCTCACTTTGAAGAAACAACCCACCAGCAAGGAACAGGGGCAGCCTGAGTTAACAGCTGGGCTGAAACCATGACCCCCAGCCCACCAGTTCACAGGGAACTGAATGCTGTCAGCAACCAGAGCAGCCACAGGGGTGAGCTGGGAAGCAGGTCCTTCCTGCCTTGAGCCTGGAGGTACTCACAGCCACAGCTGAGACCTTGTAACATGCAGAAAATCCTGAGATGGAAGCTTGCAGGGCCCAGGAATCCTGACACCTGGAAACCGAGACTGTCAATGTTGCTTTGAGTCCATAGGCTTGAAACCATTTGTTACGCAGCAGTTGCTAAACGATACAGAAGCATGTATGACTTAGACGTATGACATCTCTGTGAAGGCACAGGGCACTTGAGCAGCATTCCGAGTCCCAAAGGAGCAGGATGTAGGGAATTTACGGTCCAGAGAAGCCAGGGTGCTAGAGCTCTATGAGCAAAGGGAAGGAGAATACGGGGTGAGGTGAGAAAGGGCATAAGGCCAGGCTCTGGGTTTGAGTTTAAAAACCCAAAAGTTAATATAAGCCGTGGAAGTGCTGGAGGCTGGGAAAGGAGTTATCCAATTATCCTTTAAAAGATGACCTCGGCTGAAGTATAGAGAAGAGACTGGAGAGGAAGGAGTGGGCGTGGGGAGACGTGCTGGGGGACCTTGAGTCATCTTTGTGCCAGGTGTTGGCCGCGTGGCCCTCCTGCTGGCAGTGCCATGGAGAGCGTAGGTTCTAAAGTCATTTTAGAGAAGATCCCACAGGACCTGGTGATTCATTGGCTGTACCCAGGGGAGTGATCAGGAGAAGGAGCTGTCCCAAGACTGATCTGTAGGTTTCAACAGTTCTTGCCTCCATTTTCGGTCTACACCGCAGGTCTCTGAGATGCTTTGTTGGTTCAGGTGGTACCAGCCATGCTGAGCCCACACTGTCCTCATCAGAGATGTTTTGGATGCCTTCTGGAAAGCAGGTAGAGCTCTAGCCCTGTCCTGTGGGAGGGAAAACCAGACTCTGGGAAGTGCCGTGCCCTGGAAGCTGCACTTTATTGCATGACTAGCCACTCCAGGTTCTCACTGACCACAGTACCATAGCTCAGGCATCCGTTCTTACCCCAAGAACCAACACCAGGGCTCAGTGAGGAAAGGAGAGATGAAAGTCAGAAGGTGAGGACAGAAACAGCCCAGACATCAACAGGCTGCAATATTCCCTTAGTCAGTCCATAGCTAAGAGTCAGCCTGGAGCCGCTCCAGGATGAATGCATCCTCCCCACCCTCCCCTTCTCCCCATGCTCCCTCCTACAGCACAGCGGAAAGCAAAACGAGTGCTCCCAACCCTGCTGATGCCAGGACTTTAGGCTTGTCTGCATGTGAGACAAGATGATGCCCTCCCCACCACACGCTCCCACACCTGTTCGTTTTTGATACACTGCGAATGCTATGTAACACGGACTTAAAACATAAATAATTACAAGTGCATTTCGTCTTGGCCGGTCAGCTAGACAGCTCTGATGTTCAATGAGCATGCTCAGAGCTGGCGGGTCATCTGACTCTCTGGTGGGGCGACAGGGCCCCTGGTCCCTGCTCCTTGTGTCCCCTCTTTCTTTGGGTTGCCTCGGGCTGATTCTCATGCAGTAGTGGAGAGGACAGAGGGGACAAGTGCTTTTTTAGCATCTGCCTGTTCTGTGTTTATTAGCATCCCATTAAGTCACATGGCCAAACCTGGGGCAAAGAACTGGGGGCATTTTGCCATCTCCCGTAACAGACACATGCCCCGATGATCTCACGTTTCTAAAAGCACCTGCTCATCACTGTCATCTATGGAACTGGCCCTGTGCTTGCTTCCTGCTAACTCAGGGGCTCTCCGCTAGGGGTGATTTTGTCCCCCAGGGGACATCTGGCAATGTCCAGAGACACTTTTGGTCATCAAAACGGAAGGGGAGGGTGCTACAAGCATCTAGGGGCCAGAGTCCAGGGACACTGCTAAACCACCCAAAGGGGGGCACAGGACAGCCCCACAACAAAGGATTGTCTGGTCCCAAATACTGATGGTGCCAAGGTTGAGAACAATGTTAATTTGCTGACAGTCCTCCTATGGGGTAAGTTATATTGGATCTGTTGTACTTTATGCCTTTCCTACCCACGTAACTTAGTCCTGTCCCATGGGACTGACTGGTGGAGGCTGCCTGGGGTTTGGGGCCCAGATCTGTGCAGTCTGGTCTCCCTCACACTGGTTACATTTAGTTCCCATCCCGCAGTCCAGCTTCCATGCCCGTGGCGACGCTGCCCTTGCTTGGACGCTCACCGGACAGATCCCTTCTCAAGAGGCTGCCGGCGGCACCTTTTCAGAACAGGTGAAGAGTGTTAAAGGATCCTTGTTCTCGCTAGCGGGGTAATCATCTCTGTATGGAATTCCTCGCTGGCAGTGTTGGAGAGGGGACTTTAAATGAATTCAAAAGAAGGAAAAAATCTGAGGCAGCCAGCCTGGGGGCACGGACACCTGGTCTGCCCTCCGGAACCTCTCGTTGTGCGTGCAGCGTCATGAAGGCACGCCGCCCAGTGAGGCGCCTTCGGGGGCACCGCGGACACCTCCGCTCTCTGCCACCGCACACTCTTTCCCCTCGCTTCTGGTAATTTCTCTCCCCTCCTGAGCCGCTCACGCAGGTCTTAAAGGTCCTTGAGGAAAGCGCTGTGTAGGAGAACAGCTGTTGAGGAAGAGAGAGGTGAGCACAGGTCTTGGTTTTCGTACTCTTGGGCAGAAAGACAGGGTTGGAGCTGTCCACGGGGCCACTCAAGGGATGCAGAAGAGAGTTTGCTCCTAATGTGCCAGTTGGTTCCACCCTGAGGGAGAACGCTGTGCCCTGCCCCCAAGAGGCTCCTTGAGGAATAGCAGTAAGAGCTGCCGGCACGTGAGTCCCTCCGGCTCTGTGTTAACCCTGGGCACGCAGCTCATCCTTTATTCCTGACAAATCTTCTGGCATGGGTTCCTTGATTATCTGCATGTCACGGATGCAGAAACTGAGGCATGGGAAGCTGCCATTGAAGGTTGCACAGCTCGGGTTGCTGGAGTCTGAGCCCTGCAACCTGGTTCCAAAGCCTAATCCTCCACCCGAACCCTGGAACCGATGAGTCTTGTCCTGAGCCGCCCTGGCCCTCAAGTGTTTGGTAGGGAGCCATTGCTTAGAGAATGTTGACTGGATGAAGGGAGGTCTTGGTCCCTCTGAAACAGTGTGGGGAAGGATGAGCAGCTGAGAACCTGCTGTGGCCCAGGATCTCTCCTGGCTGCTTCTCCATCATCCCGTTAGTGTGGAACGCGAGGGGGTAGAGCAGCTATAAGGTAGTACCTAGGACAGTGGGTAACATAGTCCCAAGACTTCTCTGGCCCTCAGTTTCCCCACCTGTAAGAACAGCTGGAGGGAGGGGATTCTCACTGTCCCTTCCAGCTTTAGTCTTCAATGGTGCTTTGATTTGAGGACAGGTTCAAATGAGGAAACATGTATTTCCTCTCGTGCTTTTCCTCCTCACAATAAGCAAGCGCAAGACGTCCAGACTGAGACGCACCTGCTTCTCCAACTGCGATTCTGCGTTTAAAGGAAGTTTCGAGGAAAACGGGGTTCGGCGACCGGGACTTTACGAATTGCATGGCCCCTTCAGCTGGAAATTTGTCTTTCCTGGTCCTTTTCAATTTTTTAAATTCTTAAAACAGCCATTAAATGCACATGATATAGGAGTTCCTATGTGGCTTAGTCGGGTAAGCACTTGACCTTGATTTCCGCTCCAGTCACAGTCTCAGGGTCATGAGTCCGAGTCCCAAGTCAGGCTCTGCCCTCAGGAGGTCTGCATGGGATTCCCTCCCTCCCTCTGTCCCTCCGCCCCCTGCTCGAACTCTCTCTCTCCAAAATAAGTCAATAAATCTTAAAGAAAACCACAACAGCAACAAATATCGCGATATGCCAAGGACTGTCCTCGCCGTAAGTCCTTCTGATTTTAGAGCAAACTCTACACACTTTCTGGCCGGTTGACTTATATCCGTAGTCCCCAAGCTGTGACCCTGGGGCTCTGCCACACGTTTTCTTCTCCAGCCTCTGCCTTTGTCTCTTCCTCTGCTTTGCCAACAGACGTCCCTTCTTCCCCAACCTCTGCCCTCCTTTCCATCCTCCCGCCTTTCCCGATAGCTAACACGCGCACAGCATTTCCCAGTTGGCAAAGGGCATTCAGGGTCCTTCTCCTGTGAGTCTCCTCACCAGGACAGGCAAGATCATCACCCCTGTCTTGGAAATGAGACTACTGAGACTTACAGACGTTCCATGGCTTTCCCGTGATCAGATGATACAGCTGAGCAATGAACCTGGGCCACCCGTCTTCCGGTCCTGTCCTCTGTCCTTTTAACACTCTGCGGGGGCGCCTGGGTGGCTCAGCGGTTTAAGCCTCTGCCTTCGGCTCGGGTCATGATCTCAGGGTCCTGGGATCGAGCCCCGCATCGGGCTCTCTGCTCAGTGGGGAGCCTGTTTCTCCCTCTCTCTCTGCCTGCCTCTCTGCCTACTTGTGACCTCTCTCTCTGTCAAATAAATAAATAAAATTTAAAAAAAAAAAACACTCTGTGGCTGTACTCGCTGCTTGCTCCTGCCAGCTCTCCTTCCTGTCCACCATAAAACAATAGTAATACCAAATTCTTATGACTCCTGGCTCAAAATAGGCACTCTGGGTGCTTTACCTAAGTAGCACTGTATCCTCATAGCAATCCTATAAAGTAAGTACCATTATCATCCCCATTTTACAGATTAGGAAACCAAGGCCCAGAGAAGTCAAGCAGCTTGCCTGGGGTCACACAGCTAAAAAGCAACAGAACCAGGTTATTTGACTTTAGAATCCACGAACCTGACAGCCTCACGGTATTGCCTTGCTAAAGTACTGATCAGCGTTCACTCACCCATCCATGCATTCATTTCACTGTGTGCCATTTGCTAGGACAGGTTGAATAAGACATGGTTTCTACCCTCCGTGAGCATGATGTGGAGCTCAGAGGGTGTGCGACTCGTCTACTGCTCCATTACGAATTCCCACACGGTAGCTACCACCCCCCGTTCATTATCTCACAGTCTCTACAGATCAGGAATCCAGGTGTGGCCAAACTGATGTGTCTGCTCAAGGTCTGAATCAAGATGCTGGCCAGGCCGTGTTCTCATCCAGAGCTCAGCTTCCTCTTGCAAGCTCACGTGGTTGCTGGAAGAATTCAGCTCCTGCGGTTAGAGGACCGAGGCTTGAGCTCCTAGAGGTCACTTGTCATTCGCCGACATTGGCACTTCTGTCGCTTTAAGGCCAACAGGAGGCCCATACCACTGCTTCTTGTGTCTGGCATCCACAAGCCAGTGTAAAGAGCTCTCTTGATTAGGCCAGGCCCACCCATGATGTTCTATCTCTTGATGGATTCAGAGTTAAGGGACAGAGACCTTAATCACAGCTGCAAATTCCCTCCATCTAATGTAATCCAATCCCAGGAGTGAAATGCCTTTCTTAGGTTCCACTTACACTCCAGAGCTGCAAGTGCACCATTGCATACACTAGAAGGGTGCGGGCGGATCCTGCTGGCCCTTCCAGAACTCTGCCTGCCGCAGACGTAGGGGCTTGTGAGAGCAGGGTGTAAGGGGAGCAGCGTGGTGACCCCACCCAGCTTGAGGGTGCTGGAGAAGGCTTCCCAGAGGAAGTGAAGTGGAAGTCGCCAGAAGTGGTGGGAGGGCACCACGCGAAGACTGGAACATGGGGTGCTGCTGAGGTCTGAAATGCCTCTGGACGTTGTAGCTGCGGTGATGTGCAGGGTGGGAGCTGGAGCCGGGCCCTTGTCGGATGGTGGAAACTGAGGCTCAGAGAGTTCAAGTGAGTGCCCATGGTCATGCAGCTTGTGAGAGCCAGAACCGGAACTCGAGCGAGCCAAGAGACTCCCGCGACGCCACGCAGATCTCCACGTGTTGCCCCCCCCACCCTGAACTAAACACAGAAGTGGGGGGCTCGGGCCTTGTTTTTGCACGTGGCCAGCCTGCTTGTGCACAGAGCGTGTGGTCACGCCTGCCTGTCAATGCACGTGACACCACGACGTCTGTCGAAGAAATGACTGTTCCTTCTTTAGTGGGTCGGGAACAGAAACGGGGCCCGTTTGTAATGTTGTATCATAAAATAATAGGGTTTGGGGCACGTGTATCAAACTATTGCTTTGCGTGCTTTACAGAAACCAGGGGCAGGTGCTTCTGCCTTAAAGACACGGGTGCAAACGTTGGAGCCCGGGTTGGCTGGTGGGAAACGCGCTGCCGGGGAGGAGGCGGTGAGAAAGGAGAAGCGGTTCGGAAGTGAAGATGGGAAACCGCTCCCCAGCTGTGGAGCCGTTTCTCCCTTTACAAACCTGTCGGTCGTGTCCATCCGCTCGCTTTTTCTCCCGGCTGTGCGTCTTGAGCCCCTCCCGAGCGCCGGTGACAGCCCGCGGCTGGGATTCTGGGAAGAGTAAAACGCGGACACTGCCCAGAATGGTCACCGAGTCCCAAAGCGCCCCTCCCGCACCGAGCTCCGGGGCAGGTGCATACAACCCACCATCTCACCGGCTCCTCGGTTTCCCCTCTGAGGAAGGGCAACCCCGAGGTCAACGGCACAGCCGAAAGCTCCCCACCGTGTGGGCGGCTCATCTTCCAGCATCTGTGCAGAGAGCTCCGGCCTCGGACAGCACGGGCTCCCCGCTGCTCCGTCCCTGGAGGGCCCTCGCCTTCTTGCCTTGCAGGGGGACGTGCTGCAGCCCGGCCGATTCTGGCTTTGCCAGGGCCTGGCCGGCAGCACCACAATGGTGGCTAGACAAGTTCACAGACTTAGGGGGTCCTGCTCTCAGTCTCCACCAGCCCCCCTGTGTCACCGGGACCCTGTCCCAGCCTCTGAGAGCTCCCAGTCTGATGGGAGGGACATGGTCGCTGACGCTTTACCTTCCTAGGGGGATGGCTAAGTTTACACAACGAGGCGACACTTGGCATCCAAGGATGACCCAGTCTTGCATTCGGGGTGGAGCTGTGGGAAGCGAGCTGCCCCTGCAGGGTCCCCGGAAGGAGCCTCATCTGAGCCGGTGCTCTCGCAGGACCCGGGGTGCATGTGCAACTCGGTGGGCGGGGCTTGGCAGGTGACTCCGTAAGGGACGTTTCCCACCTTGACGTTTTCCTCCCAGGACCTGTCCCCTGACAGGGCCCAGTTCAGGTTGATGGTTTTCCTTTCCTCTGAAAGGCTGTGCAGCTTCATTGTCTTTTGTCTTTGGGTTAAATCAGTATTTAAAAGGCTTTTCTGAATAATGAAATTTTAGCTCATTTAAAAATTGCCAATTCTGAGGCACCTGGGTGGCTCAGTGGGTTAAAGCCTCTGCCTTCGGCTCGGGTCATGATCCCAGGGTCCTGGGATTGAGCCCCAAGTCGGGCTCTCTCCTCAACGAGAAGCCTGCTCCCCCCGCCCCCCGCCTGCCTCTCTGCCTACTTGTGAACTCTATCAAATAAATAAATAAATAAAATCTTTAAAAAAAAATAAAATCACCAATTCTGGGGGACCTGGGTGGTTCTGTCGGTTAAGCACTTGCCTTCAGCTCAAAGCATGATCCCGGGGTCCTGGGATGGAGCCCTGCATGGAGCTCCCTGCTCATGAGAGAGGCTGCTTCTACCCTTCTGCAGCTCCCCCTGCTTGTGCTCTGTCAAATAAATAAATAAAATCTCCAGTTCTTTGTCACAGAGACCAAGGCCATGGTGGCTGAGAAGGTCCCGGCTTCTCCTTCTCTTGTTCCTGAACCCGTAAGCACACCCCTCCCTCTCGCCAGAGGCTGCGGTGTGCTCTAAGGTCTGGAAGGAGAGGCTCACTGGAAGGTCTTTAATCAAGCTGTGGTTAGCAAATAAAAGGAAATGGCATTTCCTTTGAGTCACTGAAAGTTTGGGATTTCTCCATCATGAATGTTTTAAGAGCAGAGCCCAGGGTTCATTGAAGTAGGACACTAGCTTCTATATGCCGATAGTCACTAGCTTTCTTTGAGCCCAGGGGAAATGTGTGCGTGTGTTTATGCACACTGTGTGTGTGTGGGGGGGGGGGGGACTGGGATGGGCTCCTTAACTCCCCACCCAGTATTCTCCGTTCCCTGAGCAAGTGTGGAGCTCGTGGTCATGACACGTTCAAATGAACCGAGCAGATTTCTCTAGACATATCTCGGTCAGGCAGCGCCGCGTTCCCCTCCCTCACCGGTAGAATATTCTTTTTCTCTTCCCAATCTTTTTTCACATCTCTCTGTTCTTTTCCATTCCCACTGCCACCCAGCAATCAGGCCCCGGTCATCCTTCCCTCGGACGCTGGCTGTAAGAACCGCCCCGTCTGTAGCCGCTGCCTCCCATCCATCCTGCGTTCTGCCGGAGGAACTCTCCGCCAGCGCACCTCTGAGCCGGTCATGTCTACCATCAAAGTGGGCTGCTCCCGGCCTCTGTCAGCCCATCCTGGAGGCTGGCATTTAGGGGCTGGGCCTGCAGCTTCCTGCCCAGCCTTCTGAGCCCCCCAGGGCTCACGCAGGTCCTGCCCTGTGGCGCCGGTCTGCACAAGGCTTCAGGGGGACGTGGGGGGGCCAGGGACGGGACTGAAGGCAACCCCTGCACCCCTGCCCCAGCCCCACAAATGGCTCTGTCCGGCTCTGTCAAGCTTCTGTCTTGTTTGTTTTATTAAATCCACGGCACCAGGGGACACTCCGTGCCTGCTTTCTGGAAGAAGAGATTCTGCCGCTGGGGGGAAAGCGTGCTCACCGCAGCTCCTTACAGGTCTTGGGCTTTCTGTCCTCGTGCTGTGCCCTGCCGTCCCTGGAGCCACTCTCTCTCTCTCTGGAATGCTTTCCCCTCCCGCCCCATCTTCAGAGACCTGGCCAGGAGGCCCGGGCTCCGGGAGGGAGAGCGCCTTTCTTGATGGCGGGAGCCCTCTCTCCCGCAGGTGCGGGGATGCGTCTCTGCCATGGGGGCAGCACCTGCCGCCACACGGCATCATCGGCCGGTAGCCACCGCACCCCCTCAGCTCACGGGAGATGGAGTCTGAGCACAAGATGTTCTCGTCCATCCCTTTCTTCATTCATTCATTCATTCATTCATTCAACAGACTTTCCCGACCAAGGTGCAGGGGCTGTGGCATTACATAAAAAAGGCACATCTCTATCTTCAGGGACTGTACATCTTAGCCAGAGAGAGGTTGTTTTTTTTTTCCATTTTATTTATTTTTTCAGCATAACAGTATTCATTGTTTTTGCACAACACCCAGTGCTCCATGCAAAACGTGCCCTCCCTATTACCCACCACCTGTTCCCCCAACCTCCCACCCCTGACCCTTCAAAACCCTCAGGTTGTTTTTCAGAGTCCATAGTCTCTTATGGTTCGACGTGGATGGAACTAGAGCGTATCATGCTCAGAGAGAGTTTTAAAACACGTACAGAGATGACAGCTCTGAGAGAAGTGGCTGGAAGGCAACGAAGGAGAATCCGCCGTGCCCAGTGGAGGGTCCTGGTCGGGGCTGGGACCCCCTCGGAGGGAGTGTCATTGCAGTGGAGACAGACGAGACGGGTGGGAGCAAGTCGGCGGCGGGCCTGGCTCCAGCGGGCAGGAGGGGGCCGTGCGGCCTGCTGGGTGGGCGCGCACCGACCCTTGGACCCAGAGGTGGACATGGAACGTGGCCGGCACTGGGCGCGGGGGAGGGGAAGGCGAGGCAGGAGGGCAGGCAGCGCTGCGTGAGATCCCAGGTGGCTTTTAAGTGGCTGTATTTCATTTCCTAGGGCGGCTGTGACAAATTGCCACCAACTGGGTGGCCCACAGCCGCAGATATTTATTGTCTCCTGTTCTGGAAGCCAGAAATCCCAAATCAAGGTGTCGGCAGGGCCAGGCTCCCTCCGCAGGCTCCAGGGTGGGTCCTCCCTGGCTGCCTCCGCCTTCTCTGACTCCCGGTGCCCCTTGGCCTCAGCCGTGTCACTGTTGTCCCACACGGCCATCCTCCTGTGTCTCTGCGTCTCCTTTCCTGTCTCTTATAAGGACACTCTCTTGGCCTGGGGGTCCACCCTCATCCAGCACGATCTCATCTCTATCTTGACCGTAACTTTGTTTACCGTAATTTTGCTAAGATTCTTATTTTAAGCGGTGTTCTGTGGTTCTGGTTGGACATGAATTCGGGTGCAGTGGGGATACTAAGCAGCCCACTCTGGTGACCTTCACAGCCTCCCTGCAGGGTTAGCATGGAGGTGGAAACTGAGGCCCAGAGTGGGAGTTTGTCCTGGGCCACACAGCTGAACTTGGCCCAACAAGGGGCCAGCCAAGCCTCTTGAGTCCAAAGGGGATGCCTGCGCTCTGTGCACATCCCTCCCTCCCCCAGAAGGCACGCTGTGCACTGTGGCTCTGCTTACTGTTCTCAGCCCACTCCTCAGTTCCGATTATGAGAACAAACTGGGCCTCTTCGCCCAGCGGGTTAGAGGCTGGGGTTGCAGCCATTGAGATGGGGAGCAGGGGTCCCTCCACTGAGCCTGGCCCCCCCCACCAGTAGTGACTCAGGGAACAGCACCAATGGCCTCAGCGGCTGGTCAGCACCAAGACCAGTGGCCTCAGCGGCTGGTCAGCACCAAGACCAGTAGACCAGTGGCCTCAGCGGCTGGTCAGCACCCTCGAGCCGAGCACAAAGATGCAAATACACCAGACAGTCAGCTTCGCGTCCATTGCATTTTTGTTGTGTTTGATGCTCTTTGCTTCCAGAGGCTCACATCACCACTCCTAATGGTTGATTCTGTTTCTCCATAAGGAAAGCGTCGGTCATTTCCCTTAAGTGCCCACTGGTGGATGCCATCCCCCTCGCGGTGCGTTTACACAGGGTGAGGCGGCGCGCCCTCTGGGTCACTCAGCATTCTGCGCGGCCCCGGGATCATCTGTTTTTCAAACAGTACAGACCTAATATTTCCCCCAACCCGGCACACTGGTATCTTTGCAGGGACTTTTCTTTCCTGGACGCTTTCGGTATTTCACAGTATCTTTTTTTGTAATAAAAAGAGGAGAATTGCTGCCAATTTCCACAAATTTGGGCTCTTGCAAGAATAATTTTCTCTGAATTATATGTGATTCTCCCTTTTCATCTATCCCTTACACTTCGTTTGCTTGTGGTGCTGTCTCTAAGCCGACTGTTAAATATTTGGGATCTCCTGTCGCTTGGTTTTCAAGCCGTGGGAGTGTAGCACAAGCCACAAATGTGGGAGGACCTTATGCGGGGAGTGCCCTTGGCCTTCCCGATGCCCACACTCCAGGAGCAATGGAGGAGGCAACCGACCCCTGAGTCTCTGAGCCTCCACCGTTCCTCTCCTCCTTTATCTGATGATCTAGAGGAGCCCTGGGTCCTTGGGGGGTGTGACGGAGGCAAGAGGATGCGCCACGTGCCCTTGCTAGGAGGGCGTGGTCAACAGAGCTCGGAAAGAGAGGACAGCAAGTTTGAGGCCGGCATTTTTCAACTTCACCGACTGCTTTGTGTTTAGACCCAGGATCCTCTGCATCTTCAGGAGTGTGGCCTCGGCTTCCAAGAACAGCGGCAACCTGGGATGGTCCCCGACTAATCCACTCTCAACTTGGCACACACGCCCTGACACGTCTGTCTGCTCGCTGGTCTCGGGGATTGTGTCTGGCAGACAATAGAATAGGTGATGGATACATTTTGGTTGAATTAATGAAATACTTCCGACGATGATGATGGTAACAATGATGACGATGATGATGGCAGCGATGATGAACGTGTGGAGCCATTCGTTACCTTAGTCAGTAAATACATGTCATGGGCATACAGGTGCCCATGTGCATGATGTTGGTGATACGGCAGAGAAGGAATAAAGCAGATGTACGCCCCATGCCCTTGGGGACTTAGATTCCGGAGGGGAGAACTGAGGCAATAAAACAAGTAGATTAACTTCAGTGGTCTGTTAGACGGTGATAAGCACTGTGGAGAAGAAGCACGGAACGAGACGGAAGGTACAATTTTAAGGACAGTGAGTGGTCAGAGTGTGCCTCTTTGAGAAGGTGACATGAACAAAGATGAGAGAGGGAAGAGAGCGTGCAGGTGCTGCAAAGGGCATTCCAGGCAGAGGGAACGGCCAGTGCAAAGGTCCTGAGGCATGTTTGGGAAGCAACAAGGAAGTCAGAGGGACTGGAGTGGAGTGAATGAGAGAGAGCAGGAAAGGGGTCAGTGAGATAAGAGGCTGCCTTCCCCGCCGTGGGTCGTTGAGGCAGCCAAAGCTTGGGGGACTAAAAGGGCATGTCTCTTTTAGTCTCAGCCAGTGAGTGGTGCAGTAGAACCCAGCGTCTGTATCCCGGTTCTTGTGCCCTCTCTTAACATGACAAGAGGGTCCACTGGAAAATGGCGCCTTTTGTGACATGGCCTCCTTAGCGCCTACCTACTACAGCTGTAACTTGTCGAGAAGAAAGGGCTGCCTTTCCCTTTCTTTGCTCCTGAAACCTCTGTGGTCAATGGCACAAGAATTGGCAGCCCCATTATTTCGGTCTGAGCCGTCCTCAGAACTCCCAGCTAGATGCCAAATGCCTCCAAAGGCCTTATTGTATCTGCCTTGGTTGTCTGATGCCACAGTCACTCTGATTCCTTTCCATGTTTTTCTTCCCTGCCCCCAAAGTTTCTTGTCTCCTTCTGGAGCCAGCCAGGAATACATCTAATTCAGGGCATCTACCTGCCCACCCAGTAAATTACTTTTGCTCACTCGCTCTGACAAAATCATCTCCCTTTGCTGACCTTTCCTGCCTCGTGTTCTTGGCAACATTTCCCTTGGCCTAACTCTCTGTGCAATCTTCTTTTCCATTTCTTATCTTTGCTTTTCTTATCATTTTTACACGCTGCCTGTCACTCAGATCAGGAATCTGCCTGCTTTCTCTTGCTGCCTCATCATCCCTTTTGAAGGAATTTCTCCACTGCCTCTTGGGTCAATGACCTTGGGGGACCCTCGGGTGCATTTCCCCGTGACCTTCACCGTCTTGGTTGACCCCGTCCTTTACTTCAGCTACTTGCACAGAGCGCCGTTCAGTTTTCCTGGGAAACGAGGACGGGCCAGTGACTTTGATCGCCCCGCTAATGGGGGAGTTGCAAAGCCCTACAGAGGTGCGATTGGGCCAGACAGGAACAAGCCTCGTCTATCGCTGAGATCCAGGTGTGTTTGGGTATTTGCCTCCAAGATAACATTGCTGTTCTGACAGCAGGAGTGGCAATCAGTACAGTCTTTTCGAAAGGCACTTTGGTGATGTCTGCTCAGAGTTTCAACACATTTCTGGGATTTCAGAAATACTAGGCAGGTTTTGCAGAGATCCGTAGACAAGACCGCCTACTGCCGCAGTGTTTATTGTAAGCGAAAATTGAAATCCTAATTGTCTATCAAATCATCAGCGGGTCGCACTGGGTAAATAAACGGTAGTCCCTACCTACACCGAGGAGTATGTGAAGTTGTTAGAAATGGTGAAGACTGAGCCACATGGACAGAGAGAGATGACCGGGAAACAGTTTTTTGTGGGTTTTTGTTGTCGTTTTTTTTTTAATAAACAAGTTGCCATGCCTTTGTGTCCGGGATGATCCATTTCTATAAAATTAAATTATATACCCACTATAGAGCAGGCATGATCTTGTTATTGAAAGAAATTAGGTGCTTCGCAAATCTTCAACATTGTAGCATTCTCGGGTCATGAAGTGGTTATAATAGTCTATCTAATCAACATAAAAGCTACAGTTTAAAACCAGGAAGAAGAACATTATCCACAGTCCCATTTGTTTGATCAGAGGAGAAGAAATATTCATTCATTGTAACCTTGTTTTGTTTTGCTTTTAATACCCAGAGAAACGTGTTAACTTTTTACATCCTGAGAGATACTTGTACTTTACAGAAAAACAATTAGAAGGATGTGTCCCGGAGGCCTCTAGGGAATGGGGAGAAGCATGCGCGTGCGTGAGTGTGTGCACGCGCCCGCACGCGCCCAAGCTCTCAGAAGAAGCAGTAACTGATACTTTTTACAACCTGTACTCCTGGGTTGCTGAAAACGCTCTTCCCAATGAGCATGTCCTTTGTTATATAATTAAAAAAAAAACGTGTAGTGACAGTTACTTTCCTTTTTTTTTTTTTTTTTTTTTGACTTTGTGTCTCTCTGTCTATCTTCTGACCAAGGGGAATTTTCAACATGTGGAGAGATGGGACGCCAAAGTAGAATGCTCACATACCCATCACCCAACCTACCAGTCCTTGGCTAGTCCTGCTGCGTCCAAACCAGGATCCGTCCCCTTCCCCGGCCGCTAGTCCCATGTGAGGCTGAAGCGAATCCCAGGCATCATTTTCACATCTGCTTTCCTCCTCCGGACTCTACTGCCCCGTGGCTGCCGAGGGCTTGGTCCTCTGATACTGTTATTGCAGCGAGAGCCTAATCCTGACTTGCAGGACTCCTGCCCACTCTTTGTCCCGCACCCTCCCCAGAGCGACCTTTTTGCACCCTCATCTAAGCCCTGTCTCAGACGCATCCATCCGAGCGTCCCAGCCACAACAGAGGGCCACAGAGGGGTTGCAGGTGCACCACGATATCAATGTCCTCGTGGGCAGCGGTGGCCAGAGCCTGCTGACTGCTGTGGCCTCAAGGAGCCTCATCAGTGTGACGCCAGTGAGTTGTACAAATAATATTCTGTGTCCGTATGCCATGTCAGGGAAAGGGCTGGGAGCACTGGGACATTCAGACTGCTGCCAGTCCAGAGGGCAGGTCACACATTGTCCGTCTGTCACACTCGGCCTTCTCTCTCTCCCTCCTCCACGCCTGTCTCTGCTTTTCCGCCTGGGACCAGATTGCCCCCAGGGGTGAGCCTTGGGAGGGGAGTAGATGGCGGGGGGAAGTGATGCATCAAACCAACTGCCAGATGTGGTCCACGACCCTATCACGTTGCTATGACTGATCCAGACCGTCTGTCATTCGGCCCGTCTTTCAACAGAGATTGTACTGGGCACCTCCAATTTGCCAACACCGTTCGAGGACCTGGGAATCCAGAAGGGACGGAAACAGACAAAACCCCCGCCCTCATGAGGTTCCTACACACAGAGGAACATGGAGAGATCCTTGCAATGACATCTACCGAACATGCGCGAATTGGGGATAATCTTCTCTCTTTTTGTCTTTGCCGTGTTCTGCGTCCGTTGATTTCTTTCAAAGGAATATGTGTCATCCTTACAAAAAAAGATGTGATTTTTCTTAAAATGAAAACCACGAACAAAGAAAGTACATGGGGCAAGAAGACAACAGCGGGTAATTCTGGGTGGTGAGAATATGCTCTGTTATTTTGTTTGTTCTTTGATGTACTTTTTACATCCTCCAACCAATTTTTGAAGTAAAATAAAAATGGGGAAAAAAGTGAATTCTCTGGAATTGGCAGTGAATCAGCCACAAAGCAAGGGATGAAAGGAAGGTTTTGTGGGTTTTTTTCCTTCTTGTACTCCACATGGAAACCCTAGTATCCCAGCCTTACTCCAGATGAGCTGTGGGAAAGGCAGGATTATGGTCCCTCAGCTCGGTGAGGCTTTCTCTAAACCACCTTTTTGTGGCCTTAATTCCGTGAATGTAAACAATAATTACCAACCTAAGGAGATTACTCAGTATAGCTTATTGCCTCCGGGTCCCCGAATGAGTCACATTGTAGACTGCTCACAATTAATCTAAAAAATTAAACCAATTGCCTTTCTGGTTCCTTCTTCCCCATTTTGTGCCTCAGTGACACTTCCACAAATTTAGTGCCTGAACTGCTTTTCTGCGCGGTGTTCCCATTTTTCTCCAGAACTGAAATGTTCCGTTAAAACTAATTTGCTTCCGAGGCATGTCTTTTGGATTTCCCTGTCATCCTTCCTGGGTGCCGTCCCCTTAGCTTGGATGGGCTGTAGCAGAATGGGGCTTTCTGCTTCTAATTCTTCCATGGTCCGTCTAGTTTTCCAGTTACTACTTCACAAACTCCCTCCTGTCCTTCCTCCCTTTGCTTCATGCAAGTGCACTTCCTCCATCAAGTTGGGAAGAAGCCGGTGCTGTTGTGTCCACCGCTCCCCCAGCATGCCAGTGTTCGTGAGCAGCGAGAAAATGGTCCAAAGGCCCAAGGACACAGAACAGCTCAAGTTCCTGTTAGCACAAGGCACACAGGAGATGGTTGCCCTCCATCCCCCCCCCAAAATACAAACAGAGCACCCTCCTTCAATGAGCTTTTAATTTAATTTCCTAAAGGAGAGGAGGTAGCTGTATGCCAGATTTTTAACTCTGAATACAGAGCAGTTTGGGGGTTATTTGTTACGCAGTTGTAAGTGGCTAATACACACTCTGTCCCTTCCTTGCTGGGCATATACGTGTGCCAGGCACTCCCAGTTCCCATGTATTCCCCAGTCTGGAACATTCTTCTGCCTTACTCACTTTGGCCTGCTATTCTTTATGTGACAGTACAGACATCACTTCATCAGGGCCCCCTTTCCTGTGCCACCAATGTGATCTCATATCAGTCTGTGTCACGAGTTCGTATGCCCCCTAAACAACCCTAAGTTCCATGAGGGTAGGGACAGGGGCTGTCTTGTCCTTTCTGCCTATTCTATCTCCAGTGGCTCTCATGGCTCCTAGCACATGGTGGGCACCCAGGTATCTGGTACAGGGATGAATTAAGCCTTATAACAGCCGTGCTATCATTGTTCCCATCTTACAGATGAGGAGACTGAGGCTCAGAGGGCATAGGGAGGTTAGTCGCATTCATCACCCTGTTACTAAGTTGCTAAGCCAAGATTCCAGTCCCAGTTTTCTGTGGCTGCCTTCCCCTTCATTCAGCACTTCTCAAACTGGACTGGGCATACAGACCACGTGGGAATTTTGTCCTAATGCAGTTTCTGACTCAGCAAGGCAGGGGTGGCTGAGAATCCTCACTTCTGACAGTCTCCCAGTGATGCTGACGGAGCTGGTCCTGGATCACTGTCAGAGCAGCGAGACCCTCAGTATTACCTGCTCTCAGACAGGGGGATCTGGACAGGCTCGTGAGGACACCGTCATGGAGCATCTAGGTTGCACTAGGCTCTGTCCTTGTTTGGTGCCAGTTCTGCTCTAGAACTCTCCGTGGTTGGTGACTGTCCACACATTCAAACAGGTGGGGCAGGGCCAGGGGACATTCTGAATGGCAGCGTCACGTCACCTGCCATTGGATTTGTGAGTGAGGCTCCTAAATGTTTGGTTCCCGGCCGAAGCTACCCACGGGGACTGGAAGGACTGTGACGAGCCCTGGGCGAACGCGCCTGGGCTGTCGCTGAGGAAGCAGCTCCCAGCTGGGCACGGACAGCTGGTGCTTGGGAGAAGCAGATGTACACCCTGCCAAAGAACCGGGGAAACCAGAGCACATATAGGGTCCATGCAGGGGGGTGGAGGCTCTCGTCACCAGGAGGTCCCCATTCTGTTTCGGGAAGGAGTGTCTCCGGGAGATGTGTTCCCAGCATCTCAGCAGACATGCGCCCTGCCCCCAGGATCCCCTGCACCTCCCTCAGCCTTCATCTTCCTTCCTGAGCCATCGGCAGGTGAGCGGGGTGGGGGGCACTGTCCACCATCACCCTTCCATGGGGGCGTGTCCTGTAAGGAGAGGCCAGGCCGGGCCAGGCTGCACGAAGAGCGTCAGAAGCAATGAGCCCACAGCACTGAGCTGCTCCATCAGTCCGCATCAAGGCAGAACACCCAAAGTCAAGAACTACTGGGCCACCCCTTGGATGGGCTGCTTTCCCAACCAGACCCAGACCGGGAACTGCGGGCTGAATTTCCTGGCTGTCCACGTGGATGACCACCAGGCAGATGGCACGTTTCTGGGAGGATCTGAACTGGTTCCACCCCACCTCTGCTCCGCCCTCCGTCCTTGCCCCAGGATGCTGAAGGGGGACCTGGGCACAGGGCGATCCCTAACCTGGGATTTTGAATCATGACTAACTGATCGCAAATATTCCTTGGAATAAATAAATAAAAGGGAAAGAAAAGGAAAAATTACTGAATATTTCATGATACGTGAACGTCACACTGCAGCATCCATAAATAAAGCTGTGTTGGAACACACCCACGCTCATGTGTTTCGTCAGAACTCTTGAGACGGGGGGGGGGGGTGTGGTTGCAAAGAAAGCCCCAACTATTTACTGTGTGGCCCTTTATAGAAAACGTTTGCTGACTCCTGTCATAAATGATCCTAATTTATCAAGAGACCTTGCATGCATTTGTTGATGTAGGTGTTTTTTCTGTGTATCCTTCCCATATTTGAACTCATGTAATCCTTATAATCACCCCGGGACATGCACTCTAGTAATCCGCATTTTTCCAATGGGAAAGCAGAGGCAGACAGCTTCCTGAGACCTGCCTTAGGTCACGGAGCTAGGAAAGGGTAGAGCGAGGACTCAAACCCAGAGAGTCGGAAGCCAAAATGTGCACTTTGGCCACTGACTCGCGTGCTTGGGTTCTGCAAAAAACTCTAGCCATAAAGAAAGCGTCCAGAAGGGGAAGTCCTTAGGTATGCCCAGGCATGTAGCCAACATCTCTCTCTGAGCACTCAGCCCCGTGGGTCTGATGCTGTCTCTGGCCCCAGGGAGAATGTTCCCACCTGATCTGCCAGCAGTGGTGGGGCTGGGACAGGGACACAGGTGTCTTGAATCTCATCTTCATCCCACTCCAAGATGGTGGTCTCTTCCACGTGGGCCAGGGGCTCTCGGATGCCAGCATGGGCAGAGCGGGGAGCCCGGTACTCAGGCCTGGTGGATTCCAAGACCCCAGCAAGTGACATCCCCCTTGGCCGGGGAGAAGGCCCTTGCTCTTGTGCTGTTCCCTTTCCTTTGCGATGTAGCATTGCATGGGAAATGTATTTCTTAGCCATCTGACAAAATAGGGCTCTGGGGAACTGCATCATTGGCGCTGATACACGCTTTACAATACCATCATGAGCAAATAGAAATGCCTAATGAAAAGAGAAGAAACACTGCCTAGTAATTAAAGAGGCTGGTGGGTTTTTATTATTATTATTTTTGAGCAATTATGACTAAAAGCTTTCATCAAGCGTACCCATTTTCCCATCCATTTTGAACTCGGTTATTAAAAGACACGCATTGTCAGCTGCAGGCCAGTGGTCAGAACGCCCGAGCCAGACTGTGCCGTGAGCCGGGGATGTCCAGTCCTAGGGGCTGTGCCTTCTCTGCGGTCCTGGAAGTCCTGCTCCAAGGCCTGCCCTTGGCATAGTTTTCCTCCCTCTGCCTCTCTCTCCTTCCCCTCACTCTCCCTTTCCCATCTTAGGAGGTTTTGCTTCTGGGTTAGTGCCGACCTTCTCCATACATCCTTTATTCCTTGTCTTAAAAACCTTCCATTTGCAAAGTAGCTGCCCAAGGTATACAAAGAGCAAATGTGAATTCAAGGACCAGAGAGGCTGACAAACTCACTAAATGACTCACAGCTGGTGAGTCGTACAGTCTAGACTCGAACCCAGGTCTTGGACTGTGCTGGGAGTGGAGAGGTGAGGAGCCAGAGCTCTGGCTTCAAGTGACCTCCAAGTATGAGTCCCAGCCGTGCCTACTGACCTTGGGCAAGTGCCTTGACTTTGTTTGGCATCAGTTTCCTCATCTGTAAAGGGGAGGAAAATGGAACGTATTCCTTGAGGTGGTAGTGAGCATTCACTGAGAGCCTGTACACAAAGCACATGGTATGGGATCCTTAACTGGCAGGCTTTATGGCCATGGTTCCCAAACTGTGCACCGAGGTACCCTGGGGTGCCCCAGTGAAGTCACTGGGGGTGCTGTAGGGGTATTTCTGGTGTGCAAAGAAAACATAGCAACATCTGTCAGACCCTGGGTAAAGTACTAGCTGGAGATAAATCACTGTTTCAACAGTAGATTTTGCTACATTCCTTTTGATGACATCATTTCTTTGTGAAGCTGGGATTTGGGCAGTTCCTTTGATCTCAAAAGCAAATACCAACAAAATCAGCACGTTACAGGAAATGAGGGTGGTCCTGTGCAGTTGGAGTTCAAGGTGGGAGGAGCTGTGCAGTACCCCACAGGCATACACATGTCACGTGTACACTTGTGAGCATTTAAGAACAGCATACAGCTATTGCTTTTCCTTTCATTCTAGGTGCATTTTCTTTTCAACTGGCTATGAAGTTGTTAGACCGTAAATGCCTATGAAGGTTTTGGTATTAATTGCTTAATTAAAAAATTAATTGCTTAATTTAATTAATTAATTTTAATTTAATAATAAAATTAATTGCTTAATTTAAAAAAACTTTTAGGGATTTCTTTTAGCCTTCTAGGTGCCATGAAAAAACTATAGGGACTCTAAGAGTGCCATGAATTGAAGAAATTTTTGGCAACTTCTGCCCTAAGGCACACCCAGGGGCTTCCCAGTATCCTTTGCAAATTAGATGTTCTGGTAATGATTTTCTGAGCGCGCGGAGAAATGGAAGCGCACCTTCTTTCCTCGCCCTGTGTTCAGTGAACAAGTGGAAGAGTTAACTGCATGAGATTGGAGAATCCAAGTAGAGCCCTCTCCTCGGAAACGTAGCTCCACTCAGCTTGAGAAACCACTTTCGGAGAAGACAAGTGGCTGAGTGTTAAAACTCTTGTCCTTCTGAGTGTTTCTTGGGGTCCTTTGCTGCAGATTCATCAGCTCTGACTTTAGCCGCCAGAGGGACTTGCCACCCGTGGCACTGGGCATGGGGAATTGAGCCGTTCGAGTGAACCGCTTGGGAATGGTTTGTGCACCTGCTGGGCATCTGTGCGCCTTCTGGGCATCTGTGTGCCTTCCCGGCAGTCTGTGCGCCTTCCGCGCAATCTTTGCGCGTTCCGGGCAGCTGTGTGCATTCTGGGCAGTCTATGTGCGGACCCGGCATGTGCCAGTTCTGGGCACCTGTGTGAGTTCCGGGCAGTCTGTGCAGGTTCTGGGCAGTCTGTGCGCGTTCCGGGCAGTCTGTACACGTTCCAGGCAGTGTGTGCACGTTCCCGGCAGCTGTGCGCGTTCCTGGCAGTTGTGCGCGTTCCGGGCATTGGCGCGCATTCCAGGCAGTCTGTGCGCGTCCCGGGCAGTCTGTGCGCAGACCTGGCAGCTGTGCGCGTTCTGGGCACCTGTGTGCGTTCCGGGCAGTCTGTGCGCGTTCCTGGCAGTTGTGCGCGTTCCGGGCATTGGCGCGCATTCCAGGCAACCTGTGCTAGGAGCTAAGATGGAAGCAAGAGGGGAGGTGTCCCAGAGAAACTTAGAGGTTGGAGAGAAAACGGTATTTCAAACACAGCTGTGCCCCGCTATCCAAAAGCATAGTGTTCCTCTGAAACCCTTCGGAAGCTGAAATGGGATAAAGTGAAGAGCAATCCCCACCCCCATCCCTGCTCTCTGAAAGCTCCGGTTAGGCCACGTGGCTTTTACGGAAGATCTGCGCGCCTACCCGCTTTTGTTGGTGGAAGGAAATCGGAAGAGGACTTTCACTGTTATCAATAAAGACTCCACGGCACTGATGTAGGTATTTTGTAAAAGCGAAGCGGCCAAAAGGGGCACGTTTGGAAAGCAGGGGATACCTGTATACAGCCCTGAGTTTTAACTCAATAAAATGGAACTGGAGAGGTGGTTTTCCCCCTCTGCGCCCCGTGTCGCATTGATTTTCGGATCTGCCCGGAGCTTCCGCCCTGCAGCACCTTTCCAGCAGGTCGATGAGTGAAAGTGCAGTTTCATGCAACAGGGTGGGGACCTGGGAGCCTCCTGAGTCAGGTAGATAGATGCTCCTTGTGAGAGGTGCACATGGCCCTTCTCGCAAGAGTGCACAGAAGTTCTGGAAGGTTCCACAAAAGGAGCACTTCTCCAAGGTTAGGAGGTGCTGTGATTTCCCAGGGCCCGTTTGATGTTCCAGGTGGGTTCTCATAGGGAATGCTAGCCTCAGCCATGGAAGCTCTGTTTCCCAGCCTCAGTGGGGGTCAGGCCCCTGCCAGCCACTCTAGAAGGAACCTTCCCTTTGTTCACTTCCCAGCCCAAGCCCCATATGGTCCTGATTGCCCTCTGTTCCTTGCCCTGGCTCGGGCTAGGCCCTCTGCCCAGAACGCCCTTCATCTGTGCACCTGCCACTTGAAGGCTCAAGGGTTCCCTCTCTAGAGGGGACACTCTCAAATCGTGGTCAGCGACCATGCTGATGTGGCTGGTCCAGGGCCTGCACTTTGAATAGCAAAAGCCCGTCTTGTTGCATTAGGTGCGACGGGGCATGTGAAGGCTGGAGGACACACCTGGGCCGTGGCCGGCCACCAGGGGCAGATCTTCTTGTGTGTATCCTGAGGCTTCTAGAGCATCCCTGCCCGCCCTTCTTCCAGGAGACCTGGCCTGGCTGTGTGTCCCGAGCATCTCACTGTCTGATGTTAGATGCGCTGCTGCTTCCGAGTCCTCCTCTCTCCATCCACGACTCCTTATGGTTCGGCTTGGTTCCCCAATCTCCAGGCAGACCAGACAGTTCCCAAAGCCTGAAACATCAAAAAGGTGGCAGGTGTATTTGTGTGCAGATTCACCTTTCCAGAGAGGCGTTTATTTTTGAAGGGAACACAGGAAAGGAAGAGAATTTCCTTCTTTTCTGACCAGTCCCGCACTGGCGTTTGCCTGTCTGGGGTGGTTGGGCTGTACCCCAAGGCCACCTACCGTCCCCCGAGGCTCAAGGAGTAGGTAGTTTCTAAGCAGCCGGGCTCTGAGATAGCTTGCCAAATCCCAGCACACGTAATGACCCATTTTCACATGGCAGTCCCCAGATCGAGATCCAAATACCCAAACATCAGACGGCTGCTGCAGGGAGAAGCAGCAGGAGACATACAAGCTACTTTTCAGACGTTCTCTATTATCCTCGCCACCTGTTCCCAGATTTTCTGAAGCAACACACCAGGTAATAGCCACTCTTTCCCCCAGAAAGGAGAAACGCCAACGATTTTTAAGAGCAAACTCCTTTTCTCGCTCTGGATTTTATAAATTGTAAAAGGGGCTCGCTGTGAAATAACCAGTTACTGTCCCAGGGACATTGTAATCTATAAGCTTTGTACCTGAGCCTGAGCTTGAGGCTGGCGACAGTCACAACCTGTGGCCTTCGAAGAATAAAAGCCTTTGGGGGGAAATGGGCAGGTAGGTGAGATAGCTCAGAAGAAAAAAAAAAAAAAAAGTGGTGCGCCATCCAGCAGAAGCGCAGTCTGGAGATGTGAAGGGCCGGCGGGAATCCCAGGCCCATCTGTTCATTGGCAGGCGGCTGTCCTTGGCTTTATTACTGCCAGAGGATAGATGAGGCCAGCATCCAGCCGGAAACTGTGCACGGGCTGTGCACGGGCTCGGGACAGATGGAACAGGGTAGTGGGTGGGTGTGTCCTGTGAATCCCGGGAGGCTTCTCAAACCTCCGTGTGCCTAAAAATGGGGTAGGGAGCACTTATGCAAAATTAAAACTGGAGATTCCTGGGCCCCAGGCTACAGAACTGGGGAAAGACTTGAGCACGTATGTATTTTTCTTAAGATTTTATTGATTTACTTATTCAGATAATGTGAGGGAGGGGAGGGGCAGAGGGAGACAATCTCCAACAGACTCCCTGTTGAGTGCAGAGCCCGACATAGGACTTGATCTCATGACCCGGAGATCATGACCTGGGCCAAAATTAAGAATCAGATGCTTAACGGACTGAGCCATCCAGGTGCCCTGACTTGGGCACATATTTTTTTTTTAAGATTTTATTTACTGGGGCGCCTGGGTGGCTCAGTGGATTAAGCCTCTGCCTTCGGCTCAGGTCATGATCCCAGGGTCCTGGGATCGAGCCCCGCATCGGGCTCTCTGCTCCGCAGGGAGCCTGCTTCCTCCTCTCTCCCTGCCTGCCTCTCTGCCTACTTGTGATTTCTCTCTGTCAAATAAATAAAATATTTAAAAAAAAAAAAAAGATTTTATTTACTTATTTCACAGACAGAGATCTCAAGTAGGCAGAGAGTCAGGCAGAGAGAGAGGAGGAAGCAGGCTCCCTGCTGAGCAGAGAGCCCGATGCGGGGCTCGATCCCAGGACCCTGAGATCATGACCCAAGCTGAAGGTAGGGGCTTAACCTACTGAGCCACCCAGGCACCCCTTGGGCACATGCTTTTAACAAGGTCCCCAAAGGGTATTGGTGCAGGTGGCCCCCTGCCCACCTTTTGAGAATCACTGGCTCTGGAGTGTTCCTTTCTATACCGGGAGGATGAGGCAGTCAGTCGTTCAGCAACGGATGATTAAGGGAGAAGCGGCAGCATGTTCATTTACATGGTCTGAAATGCAATTTCCTGAGCAGAGTTAGGTACGGAATTTGAGGAGACATGGCCATAGTCCCGTTTCGTTCATTCATTCCTTCACGCAACAAATATTTCTTGGACACCCACTGAGACTGTAGAGAACAAGGCAGACCCCAGTCCTTGACTTCCAAGAGCCTATTATGGAGGCGTTCAGGAATACAACAGATAAAGACGGTTGTGAGTACACGAAGCACATTTATGGGCAGAAAGACACGAAGGTCGTAAATATCCCGTAGAGGGAATATTGCAGGCGGGAAGGATGGTGGGAGCAAATGTCGGAACTTGAAGCTGGAGTTCCAGGAGAGCATCACGGAGGATGGGACATTTAGGCAGAGACTTGAAGAGGGTGAGGGGTCCATGTGGATATCGGGGTAAAACACGGAGACCCTGAGACCTCAGAGCGCCCCAGCATGCAAGGAGTCATGTGGTAGAGGGGTGATCAGGCAGGAACACAGTAGGACATGTGGTCAGGGAGAGGATGGGAGGCACGACAGGGTGAAGGTCTGTCCAGCTTGTCCAGGACAATATTAGCCAAAGGTCAGAATACCAGCACGATGATTCATGGTTTCCCATTTACTCTGAGAAGTTCCCTATCTGAGCAGTGAAATAATTATCTCTTTACCTATTCATAGGCCATGGTGAGGACACGGGCTCTGAGAGAGTTGAATCCCCAGAGGGCTGGGCAGGGGGGCTAAGGTGAGCTCATTAGATTATGAGAGGCTCCGTGTGGCCGCTGCATTGAGAACAGACTCTAGGGCAGCAGGAGAAAGGAGAACACCTGAGAGGGAGTTGAACACTCCAGGTAGCCCCTGGGAGGGAAGACAGAATGCCACCCACAAAGTCGCCCATGTCCTAATCCGAGAGCTTCTCGATAGGTTACTTGCCTGGCAAAACAGACTCTGCAGAGGTGTGATGGGAAGAGGAGTCTAGACTGTCCATGTGCGCTCGATGTCATCACAGGAGTCCCTTCCAAGAGGGGGACCGGAAGATCAGTGTCAGGGAGGAGAAGCAGAGGTTGGAATGAAGCCCTTCCAAGAGGGAGGATGGGACCACCAGCCAAGGAATCAGGCAGCTTCTAGAAGCTAGAAAAAGCAAAGAAACAGATTTTCCCCTGGAGCCTTCAAAAGGAACCCAGCTCTGCTGACACTTTGGATTTTAGCCCACGAGACCCATTCTGACATCTGATCGACAGATCTGGAATATAAAAGTTTGTGTCATTCAAAGTATCCACATTTATGGTGACTCATTACAGAAGGAATAGGAAGTTAATGAAGTGGCCCAGGGCTGCACCAAGCAGTCACCTCTGCCTCTTGGTTCCTGCCTCCTGGTCCGTAGAAACCAGGTGCTTTCAAAGGAAGAACTTCTCTTTCACCACAGCTCTAAAATAGAGGTCAACAAACTGTGGCCCACTGCCTGCTTTTGTAAATAAAGTTTTATTGGCACACTGCCATGCTTGTTTGTTTACATATTGTCCAAGGCTACTTTCGCTCTATAATGGCAGAGCTAAGGAATTAGACAGAGAACATATGGCCCTTAAAGCCTCAAATATTTATAGCTGTGTGTACCCTTAATAGAAAATGTCTGTTCAGGGCACCTGGGTAGCTCAGTTGGTTAAGCCTCTGCCTTCGGGTCATGATCCCGGAGTCCCAAGATCGAGTCCCGCATCAGGCTCCCAGCTCCGTGGGAGTCCGCTTCTCTCTCTGACCTTCTCCCCTCTCGTGCTTTCTCTCACTCTCTCTCTCTCAAATAAATGAATATTTTTTAAAAAAGAAGGAAAGAAAATGTTTGCTCCCTGTTGCTCTAGAAGCCCCTTCGGGGAATGTCCTCCACCCATGATGACCCCATTCTTCCAGTTACCGCACCATCCCCAGGTGAGGCCACGGCAGCCATGCGTGGCTCCCCGTGACCATGCCATTAACCCTGGCTGTTGCACAATGAATCAAACCGAGACAAGCAGATTCCCTCCAGATTCTGGAACTGGATTTCAAAAAAAGCTTATGGCTGGAATTGAGAACAAGCCTTGGCACATAGTTGCCACTGGGCAGGTATTGTTTGAATGAGTGAGCGCATTCGGGAGTTAGGAGGCTGGCCTCTTCCAGACTGCAGAGAGGAGTTAAGAGATCCAGAGTCTAGGAAAAGAACAACAATGCAGATATGCAGGGAGAAGCCGACCCAGAAACTGCAGGGCTCTCAGCGGAGAAGGGCTGGGGAAGCAGCTGTGAATTCCCTTGCGTACTGTGGCTGCAATGACAAATCATCGTGAACTTAGTGGCTTAAAATGACGGACGCTATCTTACAGCCTCCGCAGGCGAGAAGTCCAAGCACGGCTGACCTGGGTTCTCTGCTCTGGGTCCCATGAGGCTGAAATCACGTGTTCACTGAGCTCCGTGCCTTTCTGGAACTTCTCGTGCTCTTTCTTTGAGCTCAAGAAGTTATTGGCAGAATTCGATTCTTTGCAGCTGTAGGACTGAGTCTCCTGTTCTCTTAATGGCTGTTTGCCAGGCGCTGCTCTCGGCTCCTGGATGTGACCCGCAGTTCCCTGCCAATGCCCCCTCCCCACCCCACCCCACTCCCTCCTCAGTCCCGTAGTGCCTCTCTCCAGCTTCTAAACGCTTAGGAAAGGCCTGGACCCTTTTCAGGGCTCACCTGATGAGGTCAGGCCCACCCGGACCCTCCCCTTTAATAAGTCAATGCCTGCTAACCATCCATGTTAGTAAAATGCCATCCCATTCACAGGTTCTGCTTGCACTCAAGGGGAGTAGATTATCTAAGACATATCCACCAGGGGTTGAAATCTTAGAATAGTACTTCCCATCCTGGGTTTCCAGCATGACTTTTGGTCCTTGACCCTGGAACAGCAGAGCAGGGGCTATGGCCTTCTCTCCTGTGGGTCCCAGCCCAATGTGATAAAAGGAGCACTTTCCCCTCGGCTGGCCCCCCTCGGATCTCTGTGAGAGAACCCTGGGCAAGACAGGGAGGGAGCGGGGTTCCTAAACCCAGTTTCAACCTGGCTTGCCCATCACACGTGGGAACCTTCTCTCTCCAGGAGCAGAAGGGAGGAAGTGATCGTGATGAAATGCTTTCCAGGCTGCCTGGGCCGTGGCATGGATGACACAGCGCTGCCGTGAACCCTGGCTGCCGCCCCGGTACGCTCAGTCTTAATGTATTGACATTGGCAGCCTTTGTATATCTTGTCATGCCAATAAGGTAATTGAAATGGAATTGTCTCCAAGTGTCCAATTAATCAACAAATATATCATGAACCTGTGGCCGCTTATTCAGGGCGGCAAGGAGACTTTGCCCTGGCTTCCCGATCACTGGTGTGGATTGAGCTCAGGCATTATGCACCTCTAACGAGCTTCAGGAGAAGAGAAGGAAGGTGGGGCAGGTGATTTTCAGGGCATTTACTGAAACCCCAGGGACTTTATGTGCTTTATAAATGAGAACACATTCTGCCCTCCGAGAGGCCTACATACTGAATTTCATTCATAAAAAAAAAGAGGGAGTGATGATCCCACATTTTACAGAGAAAGAAACTACACCCCAGAGAGGTTAAGCAAATTGCAAAAAGTCACGCAGCAAGGAGAGGGCAGAATCTGGGTTCAAAACTAAGTCGGTCCAAAAGCCAGGTTCTTTGCTATGTTGGAAATGCAGATCTAAGTAAGACATAGTTTCAATTGTTGGGACAAATTTAAGTCCAGGATGGTGCAAAGTGAAGAGATATTTGAAAGGATGTCCTCTGTCCATCACTGTTCTGGGTTAGCCTTATTAGGCACTGGTGTTGGAAATGAAAGCGAGAGACGGGGGGCATTCTCTGATGCGCCGGCATCCCTCTGGGTGTTCTCGTGCTCCTTTGGTAACAGAACACCTCGAAAAGCCCTTGAGTTCCCAGAATGCTTCCAAAATTCAGAGTGTTCCCTCCTCTTTGGATAGACGGGAAACTAAGGGACACTTCTCAGACTTGGCTTAGGAAGTAGGGCGTGTTGTTTCTCGCCTTAGGATGCTTCAGAGACCTTCCAGCATCTTCCTACAACTCCCCTTCTTTTTCCATCTTCTGACATTCAAATCAAGAAGTTAAATGGACTAGGGGGCCAGACTGGCTGAGCCAAAGGCACAGGGCTTTCAAAGGAGCAGAAATATCAGAGTCCTTACTTAGCCTCAGAATCACAGAAAGTTGACCTGTCTCCCTGCCTCCCCGAGAGGGATTCCTGTGCACACTGAAAGGGCAGCTTGCATCTACTTTGGGGTTTTACAAGCAGGAGGAGTCTTCTTCTCAGGGTTTGGGGTGAGCCTGTGGACTCCTGCTGTAGGAAGTGTGACCCTGAGCCCCTAGGGTTAAGGGGGTGGGGGAGTAGGATGCTGGTATATTGGGTGGTTTGCCGCACAGGGAAAATGGGGAAAGAAAACAGCCTTTTCCTAAAGGAAGCACCTAAACACGCCTGCAGTGAGCAGGGACCATCTGCCTTGCAGAACCGCATTGTTGTCGATCAGAACCAAGCCGGCATGCTGGAGCTGTACTGAATATCCAGCAGCCCCCAGGAGGCTCTGGCTCCTCTGGTCCCTCTCCAGGGAGCTCTGGCTTCCGAAATCCTCGCAGCTCGGAGAACGAACCAATGGGGTGGTGAATAAGAGCACCAGAGACACTGTGCTGTGCGGAGAGCTACGATCCCACATGCACAGACCATATTCCCAGGCGAGAAGCCTCTAACCTGTGCACAGGTAATGACTGGGGCAAGAGTGGGGTTGGAGTATCTGTCCCCCAACATCTGGTCCCAAGCAGACCCCTTCACTTACTTCCTCCAGTCCCTTCTCCTCCTTGACTCTCTTCCACAAGTATACACATTCACTTCTCTCCTCTCGATGTTACAATTGCCTGCAAATATCTCCCTGACCCCGACTGCCTCCTACCCTGTGCCTGAAAAAAATAGGAATCTGATCACCCCACTCTACTTCTTCCCGGCCCTTGGTGGCTTGGCCTGGGCTCTGTGGACCTCCCTGCTCTGGCAGCTGGGACTCGCCCATGACATCTTACGGGGCTGTGACTCTGAGCCCCATGCAAGGCTGTTCCTCACCATTCATTGCTTGTTCTCCTTCCTTTGCTTAGAATTCCCTAGTTCCCCTCCCTGCCAACTCCCAGAAGAATGAAAGATTCCACCTTTGCTAGACTCTTCAGAGCATGTGGGAGTCTACCTTTGTCATTTCCTGGGGAGTGACTGACTCTTGCCTGCCATGTGTGGCTGGAGGTGGGGATTCTGCCCTCTGTGTGGAGGGGAGCGGGGAGGAGGAGCTCTGTGGACCATGATCTTAGTATTGGGAAATTCTTCTTTGAGGGATACGCACACCCCAGAGGCTGGGACAGAATCGTGCCCCTTACCTCCTTCATTATGGTCCTGTGGAGGTCATGTGTACTGGCAAAACACTTGTCTCGGATGCTGGAGCTGGCGGTTTATCCATCCTGACTGTCCAGGGCCCACTGGTGCTTGATTTTTAGGTGGATGGATGGATGGATGGATGGATGGATGGACAAGTGGATGGACCAATGGATGGATGGATGGATGGATGGATGGATGGATGGACAAGTGGATGGACCAATGGATGGATGGATGGATGGATGGATGGATGGATGGCTTTGCCTTTCTCCCCCAGTGAGCTAGTCCAGGATGAGTATCCTCTTTTGGTCATCTCCACCTCCCTAGCACCAGCATGATGTCTGAAGCACATGATTGCTTAATTAATGTCAGACGGAAGGAAGTAGGAAGTAGGAAGAAGCGTTGGCCAGTAGCACCAATCACTTGGGTTACCTCGGCCCAGGTAAATCCCTTGGACATTTGGAGACCTACAACATTTTCTTGAGTTTGTTGCCTTGTAAGTTTCTAACAGTTCTGACCCCTCTTGGATCTCCTGGAAGGGAAGGTACAATAGCAATTCCCACTGGGTTCACAGGACTGGGAGCAATAATCCACATGGTGAAAGGTTCAGGGGAGTTTGGTTAGGGCTTTTCTTCTGAACCTGTGGGTTTTGTTTCCTCTTCAGTGATGCTGATGTTGACTACCATGGAGGGGGCCCAGAGGAGTGCCCTCCAGGGTTTCAGAATCTGCTCTGCTTTGGGGCCGATAGGTTTCCATTCTTTGCTCAGAGATTGGCTTTCCAGAATGGCCCTCTGACTCAAAAAACTCTTTCAAGGCAAATTAAACAAAAGTAAACCTTGATAAAATTTCAACTTGGTGGCATGTTTTATGAGAAACTGACGAGTGGCCCTGTAATACATTTAAATCTTGCTCTTTGAGCCAGAACACAAATATTGCCTTTCTGTGAATTAATTTGATGTTGCTTATCTACTGTGATTTTTTTTTAAAAAGAATTTTCCTTGTAGGAAGCCACACTCACCTTCTTCATGCTCGAGTTAACTATGTAGGAAAAAACCATCCATGATCAGTCAAAGGTTCCTCACCCTCAGAAAGAACCCGGGGCAGGCAGCAACCCCGCCAAGTGTCAATGAGTTGAGTAAACCAAAGGACAAATCCATGAGAAAGGTCCTCCCTGACTCCTATTCCTGGCACACTGTAGGTGCTGGATAAATGAGTATTTGTGGGCAAGCTGCTGGATTATAGGCTCGGGGATGGCAAGGACCGTGCCCATGTCCATTTTATTCACTAGCGTGTTCCTTCAGCTTAACATCCTCGCAGGCACAAAATAGAAGCTTATTCATTCGTTGAGCAAGCGCTCTGTGCCGGGGATCACTCGGGGCCCCAGATAAATATTTCTGGTATTAACTAGTGCATTCACACATACATGATTGGATGACTAAAAGGACAAGTGATAGAACAAAAACAATAAGCCCATCAATCCACCAGCCAAGAACCAATTTCATTCCTCTTTGTTCCAGTTCTAGAACGATAAGCCTGGAGACGTCTCTCCCTGCACTTGTTCTCGCTTGCTTTGCCGTCCCTGATGAATCTTTCCATCTCTGCCTCCCCCAACCATGACGTGTCAGTCCGTATGCCATTTCGTTGAATCATCCCATCTGGTGAGATGTGAATTCTTTTGCTTTTGAGTTACGTTGTTACTTTTTATCTTAGCCACTGAATGCGGTTCAGAAATCATCTGCTGAGCCCCTCCTGCGGGCAGCCACGGTGACAGGTGCCAGGGATGCTGAGATGACAAAGAGCCACGCTCGACCCCGGGAGTCACCGGTGTTCAGCAGGTGTCACGCCTGCCTGTGGCTCAGAGACAGGGGTTCGCCCTCGTTGTAACGGCACCCAGCACCTGTCACCGAGCCTGACGCGCAGAGGCTCCTGCCTTCACTCCGTGCATGGACACGTGAGACGTGCTGCTTTTGAGATCTTTGTTTTGGTGGAACCTGAAATGTGGGAGGAGCCAGAGCAAGCTGGATTGCAACCAAATCACTGCAAACCTAATCAATTGCAACCTAATCAATTAACCTGATCGGCTAATCCCCATGCTGGCTTTGGTTTTAGGCAGACTGTCTTCTGGGGTCCTGCCTTCTGCTGTTCCTGGCTTTCTAGAACTGTTTTAGCCTTTAGCACTTTCTCAGTGGCTCCAGCAAGAGTCCTAGGGTCAATCTCAGGTCCCTGTTGGCCAAGATGTTGGGAGATACTGATTATCTGGCTTGTGTCAGTGCCCAACCTGGGGCCCAGGGCCGGTCAGTCTTAACACAACCACAGGCACTGAGAAAGGGGTCAGGTGGTTCCCTGAAGCAGAATCAAAGTCCTGGTATTATAAAGAGTGAGAAATGCAAGCTGGGCGTCCCCAAACCACTCCTGGACACTGTGCAGAGTTATCAAGAGAAGCAAATGAGATGAGCGGACACCTCCCCCAGGGCCTGGGTCCCCCCTGCCCCGTGAGTGATGTGTGTTACTGGAGCAGTTCCCGGGCGCCTGCTGAAGATGGACAGGTTGTCCTGTAAGGTTTGTGGGCCAACACTTCTTGTTCTGCTGTGTGCTCGGGCAAGTCACTTCTGCTCTCTGGGCCTTAGTTTCCTCACCTATAAAAGCAGCTTCTATAAAATCAGAAGCTGATAGGGCTTCTCCTGCCTAGGAGCTGATCATCTCCACTCCTGTGGTCGGAAGGAGTGAGCTGCTACCCATGGGCATCGTCACGGCCCTGAACTCTTCCTTACATCCGACCTGTGTTGAGCTGGCCATTTCCACACGTTAATGACATGAGTAGGAGTGTGAAGGCCACTAGCACATAGTATGTGGCCCCTAGGCCCTGGCCAAGTGCCCCATTCGGTATTATCTCATACAGTCTACATCCCAGCCCCGTAACGTGCGAATCTTCGGCCTCAGCTGGCAGGATTTTCACAGTGACCACCTGCACACAAGCAGTTCTGAAAGCCGGCAGCGGAATCTCACCAGCACCCGGGAGCCCCCGCAGCCCCTCTCCATCCCTGCCTGTCCCCAGCAGTCGCCACCGGCCTGACTGGGAGCACCAGCTTCCAGTCTGGTGGGGGTCTGGCAGCGAACTGCGCTTCTGGCCCCCGTGCCTTCCCACCCGTGGGTCACGTTATGCTACGATCGTGGACTAACCTGTAGTTCAAGTCTCGGGAGGTGACGCGGATGAAAGGAGGTCATGGGACGATCGAATGCCTCTTGCGATCTAACCAGCCTTGGCCAGAAACCCAGACAGATCCTGTTGTGGCCAGTGCGGTGTGGACCCAAGAACACCCAGTGCCGGGAGCTGAATGGGCGCGTATCATTCATGAAATAGGAAAACCCCATTCTTCCATTAACAAAAGAGCTTCTCTGCAGCTGTTCCCTCATGATAAACAGCTCAAAACAGATAGGAATAATAGTGCAGGAAGGTAAATAAAAAACCCCCCAGAACAAGAGTGGGGCTTTCCCCCTCACCACTGGTAGCAAAGCCAAGAGTAATTAGCACCCTGAGCGGTGAGGGGGAGTGATCGCTGCTTCGACAACACTTTAATTACCAGTTACTAAGAGTCATAATAAAACTGGAAGGAGGCTTTTAAAATCTCACCTTTGAGTGACTGTTCAAGGTGGCAAAACGCTCAGCCCTGGGGATCCTACATTTCTCAGGGCCATGGGCTTGTTTCTCCGATGGTGTTCGGTTGGATGGGGAACACAGGGCTTACAGAGAGTGGAAGAGCAGAGAGGGAGGTCTCCATCGTCCCTGGGGTTCTTACCACTGGTGACAAGATCAGTGACACCTGCCCCAGAGCTTCAGACAAATGCTGACTTAGACACTATTTTCTTGGCTTCCTTGGCTTTTATCCCCACGTGGCCCACTTTGGCTTCTGGTTGGGGGCAGACCATTTTCGTATGTCATGGGAGGGTCTCCAAGAGTCTATCTGGCAAAGCCCTCTGCAGGCACTGGCAACATGAGGGAGATCCCCTGGGCAAGTCGGCGGTCTCGGCCCTTGTGGAGCCGATATCCCAGCAGAAATAAAATATGGCGGAATTTGTGCTCGCTTCGGCAGCACGTATACTAAAATATGGCGGAATTTGCCTCTGAAGGAAGAATCTCGTGGGAGGTACAATAGGATTCGCCATGAGCACTCCCTGGTTTAGCTGTAAAACACTACGTTGCGTACACCCCAGACTAGGTTCGCAAGTTCAAAGTCATCCCCCCAAGTCCTTGACGGACTTACGTACAGATACGAGGGCAGGTTCTTTGGGGCTAATGAACAACACATCATCTCTAATCTGAAGGTCAATAAGGATATAGGGTATAAGGATAGATATTTTCTTTTTAAAATACTTTTTTCAACTTTATTAAGGAATAATTGACAGATGTGTATATTTGAAACGCACAGTGTGATGGTTGATATACTTGTACACTGTGGATTGATGGCCAAGATCAAGTCGTGAACACATCAGTTCCTTCACATAGTTAATTCTGTGTGTATGTGTGCGTGTGCATGTGTGCGTGTGCGTGCGCGCGGCGTGAGAACACCTAAGATCTACTCCCAGCAAAGTCCACATCTTTAACACCATCTATTACCGACTGTGGTCCCCACACTGTGCATTCGATTTCTCAGAACTTACTCTTCTTTTTTTTTTTAAGATTTTATTTTTTTTATTTGACAGAGAGAGAGAGAGGGAGAGGGAGAGAGGGAGGGAGGGGCAGAGGGAGAAGGAGACTCCCCACCGAGCAGGGAGACTGATGCAGGGCTCGATCCCAGGACCCTGGGATCATGACCTGAGCCAAAAGCAGACGCTTCACCGTGAGCCACCCAGGCACCCAGAACTCACTCTTCTTATAACTGGAAATCTGGATCCTTGGACCTACAGCACCCCATTCCTCCCTCCTCTCAGCTCTTGGCAACCACCATTCTAATCTCTATTTCTATGAAATTGGCTTTTCTTTTTTTAGATTCCACATAAAAGTGATGCCAAACAGCATTTGAGTGTTTGTCTTTCTCTGTCTAGCTTATTTCACTTGGCGTAAGGCCCTTCAGATCCATCCATCTTAGGGCAAGTGGCAGGATTTCCCTCTTCCGTGTGGCTGAATGATATTCCTCTGTGTGTGTGTGTGTGACATCCTCTTCATCCATTCATCCTTGGAGGGACAGTTAGGTTGTGACCATATCTTGGGTACCATGAATAACGCTGCAGTGAACACGGGTATGAAGCTATCTCTTCAAGATACTGGATACTCAGTAGCAAAAAAGTAAATAATCCAGCTTAAACTGGGCTAAAGAATGGAATAAACATTTTTCCAAAGAAGACATACAAATGGCCAGCAGCAGCTTAACATCACCAGTCTTCAGGGAAATGCAAATCAAAACCACAATGAGTAATACCTCACACCTGGCAGGAAGGCTATTCTCAAAAGGCAAGAGATAACAAATGTCAGCAAGGATGCAGAGGAAGGGCAACTCGTACAATGTCAGCGGGAGTGGGAATGGAACAGCCACTAAGGAAAACAATATGGCAGTTTCTCAAAAGTTAAAAATCGAATGGCCGCTTAACCCAACAGTCCCACCCCTGGGTGCATACCCGAAGGAAGTGAACACAGCATATTGAAGAGGTGATTTTCTCTTGCTTCTCACACCATGTGAATCATCTCTCTTTGAAGACGTGGGTGGGATTCCTGGAGTGGAGAGGACTGCAGAGTCCTGTGTTGACCTTTAGAACATTTTATTGAGATGTTCTGAGACATCTGAGAAGATGCCAGGCCCTCGAGCAAGGGTTATGGAAGGATTGAGATGGGGAAAACTCAACCTCTGCTCCCGATGTGTTGATGAAGATGCCACTCGGAGACAAATAATTGCAAACACCAAGAAGCAGACAATGGGCTTGAGGAGATCAGGGAGCGCTTAGTCTTTCCAGCAGGCAAGGTGACCCAGGAAGTCTTCTCAGAAGAGGTGGCACTGGAAGCCCCAGGAGGACATTGAAAAATCGAAGTGGGTATGGGAGAGGCATTCCAGGTAGAAGCTGAAGGTGGGAAGATGAAATGGAAGGTAGTAGAGTAAAATCTGGGGGTAGTGAAGCAAGCAGCTCATGGGCACCCTTGAGAGTCAGATGACTGGGTGGCAGTTGGGGCCCTGGTAGGGATTTCTCAGCACCAGAGGTCAAATCGGTCCTTTTAAGATTCAGTGGCTGCAACTGTGTGTGTGTGTGTGTGTGTGTGTGTGTGTGTGTATTAAGATATATATAACATACAATTTACCCTTTTAAGCATTTTGAAGCATATAATTCAGTGACTTTAAGTACCTTCACAGTGTTGCACAATTATCTCCACCATCCATTTCCAGAACTTTCTCATTTTCCCAAACAGAAGCTTTGCACCCATTCAACAATAACTCCCATAACCACCCACCCACATCCCCTGAGGTGGCCTCTTCTCCTTTCTGCCTCTGTTGAGTGTGCCTGCTCTGTGTACCTTGTACAAAAAGAATCATACAATATTTGTCCTTTTGTGACTGGCTTTGTCCACTCAGCAGAGTATCCTCAAGCTTCACCCATGTTGCAGCACGTGTCAGCATGTCCTTGATTTTGAAGACTGAACAATATTTTGTTGTGTTTATACACCACATTTGGTTTATCTCTTCATGTATTGATGGGCGTTTGGTTTGTTTTCAGCCTTTAGCTACTGTGGATCCCGCTGTTATGAAGGTGGGTGTCCATGCAGCATCTGCATGGATCCCAGCTTTCAGTTCTTTGGGGGTCTGTCCTGATGAGCGGAATTGCTGGATAATATGGTAACTCTGTGGTTAACTTTTGGAGGAACTGCCACACTCTTTTCCATTTTAAACTCCACAATAAAAACAAAACAATAAAACAAAACAAAAATAAAAATAAATAAATAAATAAATAACCCCCCACTGGCAGTGTGCCAAGGTTCTGATTTCTCCACATCTTCATCAACACTTGGTACGTTCTGTCTTTGTGGTGATAACCATCCTCACGGACACGAAGCAGTATTAGGTTCATTTTTGCTCAAGCAACAGCTTCTTCGATTTGCGTGCGTTCCTCTAGGTTTTCAGCTGGATCATGTTCCTGATTTTCAAAGATTTCAACTTTTGTTCCTTCCCCTTTCTTGAAGAACACGGTGGCAAGATGACCAGAGAGGTGCCTTTGAAAAGCTAAGCTTTTGGTCATCAAAAGCCGGCTTGGAAAACTGTCCCATCCTTTGGTTCCTTTGTTGTGACTTGGACACGGTTTATCAGGTTCCACCCAGTTCTTCTCAACCAGAAAGGGAGATTTCTTCAGTTTCTGCTAGGTTTTCTCCCACAACATCATCTTTTTAAAAAATGATTCTAAAGGAACCGTACGTGGGCAAAAAAAAAAAACAATAAACAACACTAATCTCATCCTCTCTGACAGTTTTCAGTTCACAGGAATGTGGGAGGAACTCAGCTCAGGAATGAGCCTCCCTCCGGGGAAAGCTGTAAATAGAATGCACATCACATGGTTGGGAGTCCACAGACCTGGGTCCAGCAACTTACCAGTTCTGTGACTTTGGGCAAGTTGACCTCTTTTTCCCAGGGGTGCAGGGGTAGAGGAAAGTTATGCACATCTTTTTTAAATCTCTCTGTTCCGCAGTTACCTCGTTTATAAAATGAGGATATTTAATCAGCTTCCTGTAGTTTTTAGAAGATGCCATGAGGGAATGCCTGTAAGTCAGCTGTCACCATGGCTGGCATATAGGAAATGTTCCATGTCTGTTAACTTACCTTAGTTTGGTTAAGTCTCAACTTCTTTTCTTCTGAAGTGGTGCTGATTGTTTATGTTTCAAAGGACATCATGTAAGCTAATGGAGCCGATCGATGCATGTGGAGCTCTCGGCGCAGACTTGGCACATGGTGATTGCTCCGTAGGGCTACGTCGTGTTGTCATTCCCAGGATTGCTGATGCTAACCTCCAGTGCCCCTGGACAAGCAGATATTTATCCTTAGATCAGAGGATCGTGATGATAGCCAACCTCAGTTGGTTGAGCCATAGCTTGTGAGAAGAAAGCTTTTCAAACACCATAATGGTCTCCTGAATGTAAACTAGTCAATACATGTTCTAGTCTTGGCTCCAACTCGTTTTCTGTTTGAAACAGAAAGTGCCCAGTCTTTGGGCCTTGGTGTCCTACTGTTAACACACTCTATCAAGAATGACAGGGGTTGGGGCACCTGGGTGGCTCAGTGGGTTAAGCCTCTGCCTTCAGCGCAGGTCACAATCTCAGGGTCCTGAGATCAAGCCCCACATTGTGCTGCCTGCTGGGAATCTACTTCTCCCTCTGCCTCTGCCCCCGACTCGTGCTCACTCAGGCTATCTCTCTCTCTCTCTCTCTCACTCAAACTAAATAAATAAAATCTTAAAAAAAAAAAAAAAAAAGAATAACTATGGTCTGCATGCCTTTTCTGTCTGTGGCAGACATTACTAATTGATCCCAGAACTCCTACCTTCTGAGACCAGCCTCCCCCTCAGAATCCTTCTCAACACAGTGCTATAGGCCACAACCAACAATCAACTGCAGTGGGTTAATGAGCTTAAACCTATTTGATGTTCTAAGTGGAAATCCTGATCCATTAATAAACTTTTCTCTCACACCACCACAAACATGAGCAGACATGCGAGGATTTCTTTTTTAAGTGTCCAATCCGTTATAGCCACTGAATATTTTCACTAGGCCAGGTGCTGCAGGACACCCTCCATGGAGCAAGGACTCTCAAGTCGCTTTTGAACCTCCTCCAGGAGAGGGCTTCAGCTTGACACGAGGAGGCAAACACGAATCCTGGAATTAGTCAGAAGGGGAAGTGACAGATGCCGCTGGTGCAGTCTGCCTCTCCAGGCTCTGCCCGTGGTTCAGGGAGGAGAGCAGGCTGCAGGGGGAGGGACACCACAGTTTGCCCAGTGGGGAAAGGCGAGTATTTCCCCTAAGGTTGATTTTTCTGGGGATGGGCCCTTCTGCCCCACAGACAGCACGAGCTCACTCTTCCAGCCGGGGGCTGATAGGCGTTCTCCGGCTTCTCCATTTCCTGCTTGCTCTGGAGGTTGCTGTCCTTGGCTGGTTCTAAATGACTATACAAGGGTACCTGGGGGGGTCAGTCATTGGGCCTCTGCCTTCAGCTCAGGTCATGATCCCAGGATCATGGGATCAAGTCCCGCATCGGGCTCCCTGCTAAGCAGGAAGCCTGCTTCTCCCTCTCCCACTCCCCCTGCTTGTGTTCCCTCTCTTGCTGTGTCTCTCTCTATCAAATAAATAAAATCTTTTGAAAAGGACTATACTTGTAATAGTATGCCATAGAACAAAGATATACCCCACCAACCCAGACCCAAAAAAGGTGGACATAAAAGTTGGTAAAATCCAGATCACCTGGGTGGTTCAGTCAGTTGAGCATCTGACTCTTGATCAACTCGAATCGTGATCTCAGGGTCGCGAGGTCGAGCCCAGTTGTAGGCTCCACACTGAGCATGGAGTCTGCTTAAGCTTCTCTCTCTCCCTCTCCTTCTGCCCCTGCTCTTGCTCACTCACTGTCTCTTCTCTCTCTCTCAAATATATCTTAAAATATATATACTGGTATTTGATAATTTAATAAAATATATAATATAGAGTATATTGTTTTATATAATTAATACTAAATAATTGATGATATAACTAACTAAATTATTTAGTAATGAAAGTATTTGATAATTAATTAAATAATGAATAGTATATATGTATTTTTAAACCTGGGAAAATCTGAGACATGGTGCCAATGTCAGCTTCCTGGTTTCGCTATCATACTGTGGTTACGGGGATACCATTACTGGGTGAAGTTTTACTATAGATACAGGGAACCTCTGTATTGGTTTCGAAGTTTTGTGTCCTTGCAAATGTATTAAAAAATTTCAAGACACTACTCATGGGCTGTAGCCCCAGACTTGCACTCCTCTGCCTGGAGCTTGGCGTCCAGGGTCCTGTGAAGGGAAAGCAGTCACAGCCCCTGCATTCACAGCGCAGAAGGCTGAATGTGTCACCCATCTTGCAGGGCCATCTGTTTACCTGACTTCACAAGGTAACTTGCTCCAAACTCTAGACATGAACAACGAGGCCTCCATCAGAGCAAGCCCAGGTACCCGGGAAAGCTCATAACTTGGCATCTGTTTTCTTTGTTTCCAAATTCCTAGTCTTTCTGTCTTAAAAGCAGCTGGTTCTTCAATTCTGTACATGACAAGCCTTCTTTTTTAAAAAAGCCTTCAGCCCCGTTTGTCTTCCATTCCCTCTGCAGGGCCTTGAGGAGCTCAAGGCCTGGGAAAATTTGATTAATTCAAAGACTTGTTAATTACTCTTGTATTGAGGGACGCCTCTAAACCTGCTCCCGTCTCCCGAAGATGGCTTACATTTGAGCCGTGCTGCCTGCCTGGGTGGCGGGCGGGATGTCTGTACTTTAGAAAACACATGATTTGGAAAACACATGAGAGCTTGCCAGGAGGGTTCTCGCATCATGAGGCTGTTGCTGAACATAAGCCATAGTTTCTGTTGGGTCAGTGGACAGGTCCGGCATAACTCCTGAGGCAGTATTTTTGTTCCCAGCTAAACGCGGGAAGAGCCTGATCACAATCAGGGTTTGGGTGTCACGTGGGGAGACCATTTATAACACAATCCAGACTCTGGCCTGTCTCCTTCCACAGGAGATGGGACATGTGAGGCTTTTGTGTTTGTCTGCGTCTTTCAGTTTTTAAAGATTGCTTGATTGCCTAGGAGAAATGATAGAGGCTAACTCCAAGTTAACCCTCAAGTCTACCACCCGGATGCGATCACCTTAACATTTTGATGGGCATTCCCCTAGTCACACAGAGATATTACATACACATGTAGGCAGAGCGTGTGCCCATGGAGGTAACCTGTGTCTCGGTGCCATTCTGAAACCTACCTTTTCCATCTGCATTGTTAGAGACATGACCGTGCTTGGGTCCGTCGTCATTGAATTCACACCTTCATTCCTCACCGCATCGAGCTTCTGGCTCAGATGTGGCACGTTGTTGTGCTAGGCACGAGGCACAGCATGCAGATGCTCTCACTCAATCCTCCTTACAACCCCGCAAAGTGGGATGTTACTGTCTCCCTTTCGTAGCAGAGAATACTGAGACACAGAGAAGGTAAGAGGCTTGCCCAAGGTCACACACCAAGGGTGGGTACTTGAGTAAGATAGTAGATGCTAGAGCATATGGTCTTTCTTGTGGGGCTATGCTGCTGCTCCCTCCTGAATCCAGGCATCACCAAACTAATCTGGCCCTGGGATGGCAAAGTTCTGACACACAGAACACCATTCCTCATGCTTGTTTCCATGGCAGACATTACTAATGGATCACAGCTCCTTTCTTCCTTAGGATCCCAGAGGGGTGTAGGCTCTTTCTTGATCCATCATCACAGGCAGCGACTGCTGCACCTTTGGGATAGGTTTATGGGATGATGCCTGTACGCTTTCCCTGATCCATTTAATGCTGGTCCCTCCATTGTGAGGAGGGAATCAGGCCCAGAGAGAGCTGACTTGTCTCGGTAAGGAGCAAAGCCAAAGCTGGTGTTTGGCTCCCCCCATGACCAGTCCCGCTGTCTTTCTACCCTACACCGCTGTTTCCCCAAACGTGACAGAACAAGCAGTGGCTACCTTTGGGGACACGTCCTCCTCAGAGCTTTGTTGTAGCTTAGCTGTGCATTTGGACAACTCAGAGTTCACCAGAGAGGGTGGTCCCCAAAGGATCACTTTATCACAACACACTTTAGAGAAGGTGTTGCCAAATGGAGTGTCTTAGTGATAGCAGTACTTTTAATGTGTGCAGTGGCCACAGCTCAGGGGGCAGCAAACCTGCGTTGATGTCAATTGCCAAGAGTTTACCGAGAGCATCCATGACTGGAGGGCACAGAAGCGTGCCAGGAAGCGCTCCTGCAAGGAGTCTGCTCGCACTTTCAGCAAACGCATGTTGAGTGCCTCCTGTTTATGCGGGGGGCCTAGGCTCATACACAGGAAACGATCACAAGTAAGACAAGGTGGTACTTGGGGGGTTTTGTATGGAGAAGACCCTTTTCTTTCCATCCTCATTTTCAGTGAGAATTAAGGACATGGGTGAAAGAATGGAGATCACAGGCGCTCCCAACAGAGCTGATGGGGAAATGAGACCTGGGTGTTGGCCAGTTCTCCCTCCCAGTGGCCCCAGGGGCAGGCAGGGCAGAAGGACCACAGGCCTCAGTGTTCCATCTGCAGAAACGTGGTCTTGCCCAGTGCTCACCTCTGGCAGAAAACAGACCAGAATGCATATGTCCCGGGGGCAGAGGGGGCTCTGGGCAGGCCCTTTTCCTTCTCCCAAACTTTACCAGCCAGGCAGGAGTGAGGGAAGGGGCGGGGGAGGAGGGGGGGCTGGAATGTGGGTGACCAGGGGCTCCCTCCACGGACACTTGGCCAGGACTCTACGGAGACTCAGGGGCTGTCCTCTAACCAGTCTGGCCTAAATTGGTGCAGGTGCTGGGAACTCAGAAAGGGGGATGGAAGTGGGCTCCAGCCACTGGGAAGAGTTGGTGTAGGACCTCAGATGTGGGCTTGTGAGTGGAATACTGGGAGGACAGTGGAGTGGTTATGTTGGGCATAATTAGAAAACACAGTATCTTGAACCTTGCAAATTGAGCAGGTTTCCAGATCAAATCTATGAACCCAGACTTTTTTTTTAAAGATTTTTATTTATTTACTTGACAGAGATCACAAGTAGGCAGAGAGGCAGACAGAGAGAGAGAGGGAGAAGCAGGCTCCCTGCTGAGCACAGAGCCCGACGCGGGGCTCAATCCCAGGACCCTGGGATCATGACCCGAGCCAAAGGCAGAGGCTTAACCCACTGAGCCACTCAGGCACCCCTGAACCCAGACTTTTTAAGTTAAGTTCACGTTGGTGGCTAAAATCTACGGTTGCATTTCACACTTTGTGGCATTTGGCCAAACATGTTCTCGTGCAAGAAGAGAGAGGGAAAGCTGTGTCCAGGGAAAGGGAACGGGCTCCGGAGCCTGGGAGATGCTCTTTCAAATCCTCGCTCTGCTGTGTGACCTTATACAGATTACTTAACCTCTCTGAACTTCTGCTTCTGTCTGCCCTTTATAAAATGGGAATGACATCGATTTCCCAGGTTGAGAAAATTAACTTAATCTGGGCTTGCAAAATGCGATTTCTGTGCTTCCTCTTGAACTCTCTTTCATCTCCCCCTAACCCACTACCTCCTCACCTCTCCACCCAGAAGATTTTGATAGCAGCAGATACAACCCCAACTCCTGGGTGAGAAAAAATTTTGAAAGCTTTTCTGTAAAAAATATAAATACAGAAAAATCAACTTGTACTAATATATGTGGTTATAATTTTTTTTTTAAAGAAAGGAGAAAAGAGCGCTCCTGGGAAGTTATGCTCTCCAGAAGGAATGACCACTCATTAAGAGGGACGTTTCGGCAGATTCCCCAAAGTTGTAGGAAAGGAAATGAGAAGCAAACTCCAGATTTGCCTAATTGCTGAGGTTTGTCGCTCATTTGCCCCTTGCAGGGGCTCGGCGTGAAGGGCAGCCCCTTCCTGGTCTGGATACCCTTTGTGCCCCTGCTCCGCGGGGTCCCCCTTGGAATGAGGCTCTAATGACCACTCGAGTGGCATTTAGCTTCCAATTAAGAGCAAGGAGGAAAGCACTGGCCGAGTGGGGTGAATGTTCTGTGGCGTTCGCCCACTTAGGAGAAACCTAGAGAATTAGCGGGCACACAAAGCCACTTCATGGCTGGAGCAAAGGCCTCAAAGGCTTCCAGACACCCCACTGGCTGGAGAGGAAGTTGGCTGCACAGTGACCTGTCCTTAGAATTGTACCAAGGACGCCCCCCTGAACTTGGGAGGCCATGTCCGCTGTGGGGGAGAGAAAGCCTGAACAGACACTTCTAGAGGAACGTTTGTCTCTGCCAGGCTCAGAGCCTCCTGCTTTCTGCTGGTCCCTGATGCTGCGGCTGGAACACTGGTGCCCCACCCCACCCCCAAATTCGTGTATGGAAGCTGCACTGTCCATCTTGACAGTGTTTGGAGGTGGGGCCTTTGGGAGGTAATTGGGTTTAGATGAGGCCATGGGAACCCCCGTGATGGGATCGGTGCCCTTCTAAGGGGATGAAAGGACCTGAGCACGTGCCCCCCACCCCCCTCCCTCTCCTCTCTCTCTCTCTGCGACGTGAGCAAACGAGGAAGAGGACTGTCACCAGAACCAACCGTGTGCTCATGCTCTGATCTCAGACTTGCCGCCTCCGAGACTGGGAGGACTAAATGTCTGTTGTTTACAATGACCAGTATCTGGCGATTTGTTATTTATAGCAGCGGTCTGAACTGACTAAGACACAGATACTCATCCTCATCACAAACCTCCATAAAGGCGCAGGGTGGGAAGGAAACTCGGCGACGGAAATCAGCTGGCCGCGGGTCAGAGGCAGGATTTGAACCCGGGACTTTCTGATCTAGAGCCCGTGGTCGTCTGCACCTGAGCAGACACCCATCAGAGGCTCTTTCTCTGTCTTTGGCCAGCCTTAGCCTCCCTCGGTCTGCCTCTTCCCCACCCTGGGCCAACCAGGCAAGCTGCAGGAACCGTGGAAACCAGCCCTGTTCCCCTGCTGACCCGCCTTCAGCAGTGACCTCAGCCGGATTCGGGGGGATCCTGGCTGGTGTGATTACCGATACAGCATATTTGGGGGTGAGGTTCTGGAAATAACCCTCCTGGTATCAGACCAGCATCTGTCCCCAGTAGCGCTTTCCTCATCCATTCATTTCTCGGTAAGATATGCTGCGGTAGAGTCAGCCGTGCCCTGGCAGTGGGAGCAGAACCTGTGTCCTCACGGGTGCGGCGACGCTTCACGAGGCCGTGGGGACACCACCAGGGTGTGAGACGAAACCACATAGGCCCCACTTGGCCTCTTCTACCTCCCCCAGTCCACACACTGCGAATCGGGTGAGAGGGAAATCATGGGTTTTGAATGTCTTCTTACTAAGCAGTTTGCTGAACCAAGAACAATTCATCTCTTTATCAGAACTGGCTTGGCCACATTTCAATACTGAAAAGAGAAAGAAAAAAAAATACCCAACAGAACAAAACCTTTTGTATTTCTGCCAGCAGAGGGGTGAAGGACAAGCTTGTCATTTTGCAGACATTTTGGTTAAATGTCCTTTTACCTTTAATCTGTGAGGTTTGGGATATTCTGTTGCAAGAGGGAGAAACTGACCTGGCTTATCTGTCAAAGGGCTGTGAAACTCACTTTAGAATCTCCCTCCAGAGGCTCAGGAGTTTCCAGAGCAAGGATTTCAAGGCCAGCGAGGCTCCTCTCGGGGACTTCACGCCTTAAACATCACCAAGCCTTCTTCTTCTGCCCCCAAGTGTCCAGAGGACATTAATAGTTACAATACGTGGGTTCTGGATTTTTTTTCCGGTGTTCACAGACTGTACTCCGAAGTTATATGGGACACAGAATTATGCATTACCACAGCCCACAGTTCAGCCGGCACCTGTCTGCTCCTGCTTTCTCTGCAGTGTCCCACTTCTGAGGCCAGAAGAAAGCTGGAGCTGGCTACTGAGGCCAGAGAAAGGCGTGGAGTTTACGGGAAAGCTCAAAGGAATTATGATCCGAACCCTAGGCCTGAGCCGCTGCTCTGCCACATACCTGCTCTGTGACCTTGGGCAAATTAGCTGACTTCTCTGAGCCTGTTTCCCCATCAGCAAAACAGTGGCACTAGCAACCTCCTCCCAGAGTTTTATGGGGGAAAAAAAGATAAAATGTACGGAAAGTCCGCAGTGACGTGTTACACAAGAGCAGATGCTGTTAGACGTTTCGTTACACGGAGGACAGTGTAGGAAGCAAACCACGGCTTTTTAGGGAACCTGTTTGACTAAGATGACACTTTGCTATTGTTGTTTAATTTTATTTTTTATTTTTAGCTTTTTTATTTTTTTAAAGATTTTCCTTATTTGAGAGAGCATGAGAGAGAGTACAAGCACGGGGAGGGAGTGGGGGAAGGACAGAGGGAGAGGGAAAAGCAGGCTCCCCACCAGCAGAGAGCCCAGTGCTGGGGCTCGATCCCAGGACTCTGGGCTTATGACCTGAGCCAGAGGCAGACACAACAACTGAGCCACCCAGGCACCCCATTTTTTTAGAGAGAGAGAGAGAGTGTGAGCAGGGAGGGGCAGAGGGAGAGGAAGAGAATCTCAAGCAGGCTCCACCACTTAGTACGCCCCTGAGATCATGACCTGAGCCGAAATCGAGTCTGCTGCTTAACTGACTGTGCCACCCAGGTGCCCCCTAACATGACAATTTATAATTGTTCCATATCACTCAGATGCCCTATGAAGGAATCGGAAGTTGTCCTGTGGGCTCAGGGGTCCTTTCTGATGTCATCTCTTGGGAGCACCCTGTACATCTTACGTTTGGATGAGGCACTCACATTTTAGCGCTGACCAGTCTAACTGTCCATATAATTCTTGTCACCATGACTGACCTTCTGTTTGAAGAGCAAGGGAGGAAGGGAGGTTGGACAACAATGATCCCGTTGCGTTGGCTGGAATATTTGGTAGGCTGAATTGTTGTCCGAAGTCTCCACTCCCTGACTGTCTCCACCGCTGCCTTGACTTTAGACCCAGCCATGTCACTGGCTCTGGCCAATGGCATGTTAGCCAGTGTTACATAGGCAGAAGCTGGAAATGAACTTCAAATCTTGTTATGGAGGACAACTCTCAAGACACTGACACCTGCTTTCTTGGGGTGGGCTGGGAACCGGTGGGAGGAATTTGAACCTCCGGAGAGACGGCATTGAGATCAGTTCTGCCTCTCTGACCATGACCTTGCACTGTTATTTTTCTGGGAAGCAGCCCTTCTCAAGCAGGGTCATCTGAATCTAGAAATGAATGAAAGAGAAAGTAATAGTGAAAGCATGAATGCAAGTTGGGGGCGTTCAGGGGCAAGGTCCATAAAGACTTGAATTTGACCAGTTCCCCTGGACCAGGAATTAGTCCTGGGACTAATGTAGGATTCCCTGAACAGCTGAAGGGAACTTGAGGAAGAGAGGCAGAATCCTCTTGGAGATTAACTTTGGCTTTGGTCTGGTTGAGTCTTGTTAGACTTTAAATAGAAGCCGGGGGGAGGGGACATATGTAGGGCAGCCCTGGTGGCAGCGAGAGTCTGCATCCCCGCATCGCCCTGACATTCTTTATTTTGGTAATTGATGTGGTCAAGTTGAAGCTTGTCACTGCAGGAGCATCGCTCTGTGGCTTTGGTAGTGCCTGGCTGTGTGCAGAGTGAGAAAAATCAATTTCCACTGTCCACGGAGCCTTGTTTGATTTATTACCGCTGGAAGAAGAAATCCTTTATCTCCCACCCCCTCTTGGAGAGGACTGTTTTACAGTCTGCTGCTAGAGACACTCCATAAAGGAAGTCCCATTTGCCAGAACTTTGGTATTTTGATAACCTTCCTTGGCTATTCGGAGGACATTGAACACTCCCAATTTTTATGACCATCATTTGTTTTTGATTAAGCAGTTATAGGCATTAAGAGACAATCTGCCAGGGTATGGCCAGGTATGCAGGATTGTTTCATGCACTGGGAATTTTCTACATCGGAGGGCATGAATTTTTCATGACCACCGTGCGGAGGAAGGAGGGACTTACTAGGAAAGAAAGCAGAGGAAGGGATTTGGGAGTCAGGATGGGACTGGAATCCTGGCTGCCACTGGAGAGCAAGTCAGCGAACCTTAGTATGTAAGGCTCGATCTTCTCATCTGGCTGGTGGGTTTGTGCAGCAACTCTGCTTGGATCTCCTTTGCTCCCCTTTCAGTCTTTTCTTGGGCACCATCCCTGCCTCCTTCCGTGTCCCTTTGCATCCCACGCCCTGTACCTGAGACACCGCTTCCAAAAATCACCATTGGCCTCTGGAGGCACTTTGCCCACACACTCACAGAGCTGGGAGTGCCTGGGAATTGAGGTTCTTCTGGGCAGCCGCCAGCAAGTGACTGACCAGTGTGGGAGTCTGGAATCCCAGCTCCCATGACAGAGCCTCCTGTGGTTTCAGGCTGAGGCTCCCCCAGGAGCACCTTTGCCCCAAATGGTTGGAGTTGCAGGATTCTTGTCGCATGGATTTGAAAAATGACTCTCATGGACAAAAGGGTGAGGTGAGAGTTTGTTAAATGAAGATAGGAACAGAAAAGAAAGAAAAGGAGCCGTCCTTTTCCCATCCCAGATGGGTTGCCACTGAGGGATTTTATGGTTGGTCTTTTATAGGAAACTAACCAGGGAAGGTGGTACATTTCTTATCAATATCATGGTAGATTTGTGAATATCATGTCTATATTTAGAACACAGGTGGACTTGTAACTGTCATGAGAATAAACAAGGTGTTCTTGTAAATATCATGTATATTTCTTTATGGCTGGGATTTCTGTGAGTCTGGTTACATAGCCTCCTGCATGACCCTAGTCATGTCGCCTCCTAGCTGTCTCTCCCTACCTAGCCTCCCCTGTCACTTCCTCAAAATCAGCCCTCACCTTCCTCTCCTTCCCTGATCCTCTTCCCCTCTTCTCCTGGAAGACCTCGTTCATATGTCGTTTGTGTCCTAATCCTGATCACCCAGGCTGTTTCTAAAGAATCCTACCTTAAACACTGAAAAAAATAAAATTAAATTTAAATGAAAAGAAAAAGAGAAAACAATTTAAAAAAATTAAGAATCCTACCTATTAGATAGCAGACTGATAATTCATGCTGATTTTTTTAGAAACTATTTTTATTAACTTCTCTTCAGTGTTTTGGCGTGCCAGGCATGGAATTAAGTGTTCGAAAGGCATTATCTCTTGTAATGTTGTGATGAAAGAAGGTCTCTGGAAGCACTTTACACAGTGACCAGCACACAGCAGGAACTCAGCTCACACTGGCACGGTCTGAACATGGTTGGAACCGTGAGGGGAAAATCCAAACACACCCTCACCCCTGTCCTTGGTTGCTCCCTCCCCTTCCCAGTCCACCTCCACACAGCAGCCAGAATGGCCTTTTAAAACAGACCCATCAAATGTGTAAGACTGTTTAGTGGCTACTTCATTGCATACGGGATGAAATCCAAATTTCCCATCATGACCTGTATGTAATGGGGGTTGGCAAACTTATGCTATAAAAGGCTACACTGTAAATATTTTAGCCTTTGTGGACCATATGGTCTTGGTTTCAACTACGTGACATTTCCGTGTGTCACCAAAACAGCCACAGAAAATATGTCAACCAGTGGACATGGCTGCTTTCCATAAAACTTTATTCATAAAAACAGATTTGGCCCCCAGGCTATGGTTTGCTGGCCCCTGGTCTACAAGACAGCTAAATGGTATGTAGTCTGCCTTCCTCGCCAGCCGTGGGCCTCACCTTGACCCACTGACCTCCTCTTGGTTTTGCTCCTGCCACACTGGCCTCCTGGAGAATCCCAGCATGCTCCTGCCTCTGTGCAACTGGCCCCCTTTCTGGGTCTGGGACCTTCTTCTGGAAGCCCCCTGCAGACTTGGCTCCTGCCTATCATTCAAGCCTACTTGTGTGTCCCCTCCTTGGAGCAGTGTTCACATGCCTGCAGCTCTCAGTGGGCCTCCCTGCTCCATTCCCAGTGTTCTGCATAATCTGCTTAATTTAGTTCCCATCCCCTGTTGGGTGTCTGTCTGTCAGGAAGGCAAGGCTCTACATTATCTGATTGTTTCCTGTAGCACCTTCAAGCCAGAGCACAAAGTCTGGCATTTCGTAGGTGCTCAAAAAAGATTTGTTAGAGCCAAAGTCTCTAGGACATCCTGACTCGCCCTGGAAGAAGTTTGCCAAGGCTGAAGGGTGCTGGAATTGCAGCTGGTTATGTTGGTTGCAAGGAAAACCTACAAAACTCCCAACCAACTTCCTCTCTTCCTCTTTCTCTGTCAATTATCCCGCTAAATGGAACATCTCACCAGAGGATTTGTCTGAGCAAATCCTCACTTTTCTTTTCTCGGTCCCAAGCCCAGGACTGCAGACCTCCATTTTCAAGGCTAAAAACACCAAGAGGAATGTGTTCTCTGAACATGACTTTGAGATTACTCAGTTAATTAAAGAGGGATTTAGGAGTTACTTAACATCTGGGTAGCAGGGTTTGTTTGTTTTTTTTTTCCCCCTACTCAGCTTTGGAAAGGAAGCAGGAATTGTGATACACCTGATACACACACCTAATTGCCCCATCTGATACCTCCTTCTTGTGACTTCATCGTACCACAAGACGAGACTCTTCTTTTCTGGGTTCCTTGGTGCTAAGACATCTGATGTGTTGAGTGGCAAAACCCAGGACATGTGCCTGGAGAAGCCAGCTGCCTCATCATGATTGTGACCCCCCAAAGTGACAGTGGCTCTTTTTATTACTTAATACTTAAGAGCAGTGGTTCCCAGCCAGCAAGCATTGTAAGGGGGCCAAGAGGGCTTCAAGAGGTGGTCCAAGATGGCGCTGCCATTAGACGATGGAGGGCCTTGAATGCCATGCTGGAGAATGGGAGCTTTATCCTGGCCAGGGAGCATGGGAGAGTTGTACGTTGGGGAGGATCCTGGCCGATGCTCCATGGTGGTCCTGGGGAGGATGGCATGAGGGAGGAGGACGGGTGGCCAGGAGCCCAGGTAGGAGATGGCTCTAGAGCTCCAGGTGGGAAGCGAAGGGGCCTTGCTGGCCTGGTGGGCATCAGGAAGGGAGAGGAGGAAATCCATTCAGACAGGGGTTTGCACCCCAGGGACAGGTCACCAAGGTCACCGTGGGCCAGATAGAGGCAGGCCCCCACCTCAGCGCTGGGAACTTGGATTTTATTCAGCACTGATGCCAATGAGAGTCAGACCTGCCTCTGTGGGTTACTGAGAAGGTTAAGATAGTGAGCGCCTGGAAATTTATTTGTAACAGGTCTTCTATGAACTTCCAAGTGCTCATCAGATGCCATTTCTACAAGATTATTTTATTTTATTTTAGAGAGAGAGAGAGCGCGCACACGTGTGAGGGGGAGGACAGAGGAGAGAGGGGGGGAGAGAGAGAGAGAATCCCAACCAAGCAGGCTCCACATCCGTGCAGAGCCCAATGCGGGGCTCAGTCTCTCCACCCTGACGGCATGATCTGAGCCAAAATCAAGAGTCAGACGCTTAACTGACTGAGCCACCCAGGCACCCCAAGACCTTCTTATTTTATTTTATTTATTTATCTTTTCATTTCATCTGTATTTATGTAACACTAATGAACAGAAGGCAAGGAAGGCCTTCAAACGCACACCCACACACGCACCACTGCACCCAACAGAAATCTACCAGATTACCGAGTATCACATCCGTTCTCTACAATGCTTCGTTCACCAGAACTCTGCAGAACCGGTCAGCGTGTGAGTTTTCAGTGGGCTTCCTCCTCATCTTCGTGCCATGCCTGGGCCCTAAGAGGCCTCTCGGTGGCTACTATTCTCGTTAGTTACTGTTGCCAATACAGCAGTCACCCCAGTAAAACCCACAGCACTCAAGAAATACCGTTAAAAACAGGGATGGGGTGGGGGGTATCCTTGGTACCGAATTTGTGTATGTCCCAAACACACCCTACGGCACGTGGGTTAGGAAGCAGTGTCCGTCTGTGGCCGGTCCCAAGAGCAGACTCTAGTCTGTGCTCATGATTTGGGTTGTAGATGTGGACCTTTGACTGGTCCGAACGCCCTACAGGATCCCATTCACCCGTGGTTTTGACCGGCCAAGCTCCTCGAGGTGAAGCTGGGCCCCGGCTAGCTGGCGTCGGTCCTGTGCCAGATGCCTCACAGAACAGGCCTGGGGGGCTCAGTCACAGCAGTGGCATTGCTTGTCAGAGGCCTGATTTCAATTGTAATGAGCACTGGGCGCCTCTTTAATTGTCTGTAATTACTCGAGGCAGGGCTCAGCCAGATGAACACACGCCAATGGACAACAGCCTTTTCCCTTCGGAACAGTGTGAGCTGATCGAATGGTGGTTTTTTTAGCCCCAATGATGACTCGGTGCCTGGTAGCTGGGGGTGGGGGATATTGATACTTGTTTAAGATTCAGACATGTGTTTAATTCTGCTGCGATGGAATATTGGTTTCTGCGACCAGCCGGCAGGTGGGCGTCCTCAGAAGGACTTGCGGGAAGGCAGGAATCCACGTGTCTGAGGCCTCGGGCCTTTGTCTGGGCCCAAGCACCCCTCTTCCAGGTGCCCCACAGCTGAATCCTGCCTCCGTCAGATCTGGGGTCTCCTTCTCAATCAGGTCTCCCCCAGCCATTCTGTTTGAAATTGCAAAGCGCGCGCGCGCACACACACACACACACACACACTCTCTCTCTCTCTCTCTCTCTCTCTCTCTCTCTCTCTCTCCCTCTCCTGGTATCCCTCCCCTGTTCTTTCTTTCCCCAACCTCCTAACACGATATATGACTTACATACTATTAACTATATTCCTCTGTGATCCACTGCCCCAGATAGAATCGGGGAGCTAGGTAGAGCGGAGACTTTTGCCAGCCTTACTGGCTGATGTGTCCCAAATGCCCAGAGCCCAAAATAGATGCTCAATAAATATTAGTTGAATGAAGGGATGAAAAATTTAAGGGAGGGGATGGAGTGAGTGCAGGACAGCTGATGGTAGGAAAGGAGTCATAACCCGCCTTGGACAGTCTCCGGGCTGGACCAACCCAGAGAAGCTTCTGGCTCCAGGCTGCGTGGGGCAATGAGCAGAGGCGGGATGGGACGGATCCCTCTTTCCTGTCCGGTAAAACCCCGTACCTGCTCGATGGTGTCCGTAATCCTCACTGCCGTCCTGTGTGCATGATACTACTACCCTGATTTTATAGATAAGAAAAACGAGACCCGGAAAAGTCATGGGCTGCCCGGGGCTATCACGAGCAGCAGAACTGGGGTTAGAACCCGTATCTGTCTGGCTCTAAATTGGTTGATTTTTTTTTCTTTAGGTTTGAGTCTGAGCTTCAGGCTCATCCCCTCCCCAGTACAGCAGAGTCTCTCAACTTGGCCCCGCTGACTTGACCCTTCTTTGCTGTGGGGCTGTCCCGTGCATGCTAGGATGTTTACCGGCGTCTCTGGTGTCTGCCCATGGATGCTGGTAGCATCCTCCTCCTCCCCAGCCTGATGATCAAAAATGGCTCTAGACTTCGCCAGGTATCCTCCTGGGGCAAAAGTGACCAGCCCCTGCTGCAAGTCACTGCTGTAGATAACGTGGAAGGAGCTCTCTGAGATCCTGCTGAGAGGGAAGAGTCACTACCAGGACGACCGGGGTCCCTGCAGCTAGGGTTTCTGAAGTTGTCTTGTTCTGGGGACGGCGTAGCCCCAGTCTGGGACGGGGCTCTTGTCCTCCAGGCCCAGAGCTGTTGGGTACCTTCGGTATGGGCTCTCCCTCGAACTGTGTCGGTGTGGCTCACTGGAGAAGCCGCTACAGGGGAACCAGCTCTGCAGGGGAGTTACTAAGGAAAATGTGGAGGATAAGAGGGGGAAGCAGGAGCCAGGAGAGGCTTCAGACTGTACTGTGGGGTTGACACCTGTGAAGGGGAGGAAGGGTGGTGGGATTGGAAGAACCCCAGACCTCAGCCCAGCTCCAGGCTGCTGGGGAGTCCTGCACGCAGCAGGATCAGGGTGCACAAGGATCGCTGGCCAGAACGACCCAGGACAGCTGTACCAGGAGTCTAGTCGTGGCTGCACAGGGGCAGTGGCTGGAGCCGTGGGTCTGTGATGACCCTGTGGCAAGCAACTGGCATGCTAAGCTGAGCAAGCCGCCACCATCGCCACCAGCCCCGGTCATCTAGCCAATGCTGTTCATGTGATGTCTTAGCTCAGGTGCCCGCAGAAGCACACCCTGAGACGAGGTACAAAAATTTGGGGAAGAGGTGATTCCCATGAAACTCCAGTAAGGGCAAAGGTTAGTGAGCCAGAGAGGAGAAGAAACCCATCCGGGCACACACTCGCGCCAGGTGCCCCTGCAGGGACCTGGAGTCCAGTCCTGCTGGAGGGTTCTAGAAATAGTGTAGGACATGTGCCTCTGAGCCTTCCCAGATGAGGAGTGAGAGAGCTGGGGTCTTCTGAGCTCCAGGGCTGCTTGAGCAGAGACCCTCAGGCAAAGGGATGCGGATACTGGCAGTTGGGAGCCAGCCCAGAGGTGCACGGAAGGGTAAGACCATTTGGGCTCCCGCTTGTCCCGGGCACTGACTGAGCCTGCTCCAGAGGCCAGGAAAAGCCTCAGGCAGAGCTGCCAATATTTGCAAAGGCAGCCGCAGCCCCCAAACCCTAGGGGAGCCAGGGAAGAGGTGAGGGCGGGGCCCTGCCAGTGGGCGGTGTAGTTCAACTCCCAGGTCACGGATTATACTTACATCATCTCTTCAGTACTCCAAATGATCCTGCTAAATACAGCCTCTTCCTCCCCCCACTTTACTGATGCAGAAACTGAGCCCAGAGCTTCACCCCTAGGTCACACCCCTCCCTTTTATGGAACTCCAGAGTGATCCTAATCCTGGAGCTGCCGGTCTGAGCTGCAGGAAAATCTACGTGGGAAAATCAGGCTGGGTCAGAAGGAAGCCCCGGGAGGAGGGGCCCCAGGGGGTCCTCACCACCTGGGGTCACTGAGCTGCGACGGCCAGCCCCGGCCAGCAGTCCTGGGAGGGTCCAGCCCCCAGACATCATGTTGGCTGCAGGGAGGTACCCCGGCTCCCGCCCTCCCCCGTTGCTCACAGCCCTCCCCGCGCTGGGTGCTGTATAGTGCCTGTCCTTACACCGTTACCTGCTGTTCCAGCCCTGTTTACTGGAGATTACACCCAGGCCACCTCGACTGAAGTTGGGGGGGGTTCCCCCCACCTCAAGCCACACACTTATAGTCTTGTGGCTGATTTGCTTGCAGACCAGTAACCCCCTTCATCCTACGCAGGCTGTACCCATTTATCTCCAAGGACAGCGAAGGAAGGGGCTCTGTGCGGGCTGACCCCAGGAACTATAATAAAACCTTCTCGTGCCTCGCGTGTCCGGGTGCCTGGGACTGGGCACTTTATACTCTCCCGGCGGCCCCGGGAGGCGGGGACTGCACGCATCCCCCTTCTGTAGATGCTGAAGCCGAGAAAGCGGGTGACGCAGATGACGCAGGTGAGGACAGACAGTGGGGTCGGGAGCTCTTCTAACCCAGGCCAAATCCCCCCCCTCCAAGTTCTTTTCTTCACTCTTACCCTTGTTGCCAGTGGGCACAGGGCGCTCCCCCCGTCGAAACTGGGGATCGTATCATTGTTTAGAAACCCCGGCCAGCCGATGACAGCTGTCAGAAGGTGGAGGTTGAGAACAGCCCCGTCTGCCTTTTGATGGGTTCGTCGCAGACAACGCCACAGAATGGTTTTAGAGAAAGCTTATTTTAGACCCTTAATTTTCTCTTTTTGAAAAAGCCCCACAGAGAGCAGCTCTGATGCATCGTGCACAGAGATCAGAAAAGCAATGGCATTTCCCAAGAGTCCAGAACTGGAGACTGTCACCAGCACGCACTCCGCCCTGAGGTCCCGCTCCCACGTGGCAGCTGACGTGGCTTCCCGGCCGGAGCCCGAAACCAGCCAGCGGCCACAGAGGCGCCAGTGCTGTGGGGACGGGCAAGGCCTCTGGAGTCCAACCATCTGGGTTCAAAGCCCGAGTCCTCGATGGTGTGGCTGTGGATGAGGTTTGTGAAATCCTCTGGGCCTCAGTTCCCACATCTGTAAGATGGGGAGAAGAGTAGCACCTGCTTCATGGGATGTCGTGAGGCTGGGGGGAAGTGCATACATTTGTGCGCATGCGGGGCATTCAGAACAGCCTCTGGCGTTTAGGAGCACTCCAGGGATGACTCTGCCGGGCCATGAGTGTCGCGGTGCTCAGCACGGTCCAGGCTTTCTCCCCGCGAGCTGAATCGGAGGATGGCTGAATGGCAAACACGGCTTGGAAGTCAGAGATGGGGTTTTGCTCTGGAGGGATCAAAAGACTTCTTTCCCCTAGAGATGTGTGCTTACTTTCTGAGGACAATAAAAACCAAGGGACTTTCCCTTCCTCTTTCCAGAGAGCATGGGTTTCCGTTGGAGAGTAAAGGTTTCTCTCCCAGTCTCTCCCCAGAGGGAAGAAGAGACAGAGATCCTAGCTGCCTTATGTAAGCTCCGAGCCTCATAATTTGGGGGTTCCTCTCCTGGGGTGCAGCCATTGCACACACAGCTGCCGTGTGGTCCACATGTCGTCACCCCACGTGGAACGGGCAGGTGCGCACATGCCCTGTGAGCAATGAGGGGTCTGCTCTCCTGCCCGGAGACTCTGTTTCCGTAGACCACAAGACTAAACAGGTTACTCTTCCCTCTCCTTGCACTGGGGGCAGCTGGGATGAGCTTTTACCCTCCCAAATGCGTCGCTACCCCTGACCCCCTGCCAGAGCTGACAATCAGAGGCTTCCTGAAGATTCTCTGATCCCATCCCATGTCTCATGCCCCTTTCCTCCCATAAGAAACATCACATTCCTGGATTTGCTGGTGAACAGAACCCACTTTTGGTTGAGTCAGAGTGAATGACCTTTGTGGTGAGCATGAGTGGAAGTACAGGTCCCACTAAAGCAGACGGAAGTGGTTTTGAAAGAGCATCATCATAGGGGCGCCTGGGTGGCTCAGTCGGTTAAGCATTTGCCTTCGGCTCAGGTCCTGATCCCAGGGTCTGGGATCCAGCCCCGCATGGGGCTCCCTGCTCAGTGGGGAGTCTGCTTCTCCTCTCCCTCTCCATCTGCCATTCCCCTCTGCTTGTGCTCTCTCCCTCTCTCTCACTCCCAAATAAATAAAATCTTAAAAAAAAAAAAAAAAGCACCATCATGACCTTGGGGCCTCTCTGATTTGCAACCTCCTTGACAGACAGGACCTCATTTGTCTGGTCACGCCTATATCCCCCCCCCCCCCCACATGAAATAGCCCCTGGCATTTGGAACCAGGGAACAAAGCTTCGTTAAAGAAATGAGTTTAGGAAGTATCCCCTGCCTTCAGACATGCTCATCCCTGCCCATTCAGCATCTGGGTCTTCTGCAGCTCCCAGGACGAGACCCTCCCAAGGGTCTTAGTGGGCTGGGGTGCCATCCCCGCCACCTTCCTTTTCTGCCTTCGACCAAGAATGTTTGTTCTCTAGACCCCTTCCTGGCCAGCTCAGCTCTCGCAGCCCTGTTCCCTGGGGGGCACCCAGCACCAACAGGAAGAAGGCGAAGCTAGGGGTTGGGTAGGGTTCGCAGGGAAGGGCACAGTGGGTCCCCCATTATATAGGGGCTGTTCTCCACGCTTTGTCATTCAGGACCACAGCACTGCTTCCCTCTGGGGGCACCACTGACAAGACAAATGTCACAGGACTGGCATTCTCTGGAGTTAGACGACCTCAGTGGCCACTGCTATTTTGGAGGCATTCTCCTTCTCGCTGGGCCATCTGAGGTCTCACTGACCTTCCCAAAGAGGCTCCAGCAGGCCACTCCATGTGACATGAGACGTCTAGCTGCCCTTGCCCTCCCCTTGTGTCAGGACGGAAAGACAAGGGAAGGGCTTTGAGAAGCTCACAGTCTCAGGGAAATAGAGACAAAAATAGAAGAAAAGGAAGGAAGAAGGGGAGGGAGGGAAGGAAGCATGGCATCATCTTAGTATGTTACAGACCCTATCATACAAGCATGCTGCCTGGTGCCCTGGGACACAGAGAGACCCGGGGGGAGCTGGAGCAAGAAGTTCTGGTCTGTTTCAGTACTCTTCCCCAGCACCCCGTGCATACAGGGCAGTTACCAGGGAAGACAGAAATGCCAAGGGCCAGCCCTCCATCTCCTGGAGCTCATGGTCCAGAGGCATCAACAACGCCCTAGGATGGGAGGCCATATAGCACAGTGGGTGGCACACTCCTGGGGTTAACCACTCTGAACCTCGGTCTCTTTGTCTAGAAACGGGGGACAGTTCCTCCCAGATCCATGGCGAGGTTTAGACGAGACGATACCTGTGTGTGCCCATCCCACCTGTGCTCACACGGTAGAAGCGCTCACTAAACTCTAGCTATTATTCTAGCTGTTGCTGCCGTCGTAGAGAAATAGAAAAAAGTGTAGGGACCCTGATGCAAACCCCCTGTGGGGGTACTGTACATCCCGACAGCCCTGTCTGTAAGGCTGAAACCCACAGAAGCCAAAAAGAGATTGCTTTGAATCCTGCAGAAAGCACCAGGCCATTATGTCCCTGGAGATTGCATTTCACTGATCGACAGAGCCTGAGGCCCCGGTGTTTTCCCTGTGGCGAGCACTCCCGTTATTAGCATCTGGACCCAGAGCTGGGCCAACAGATCCCAAGAGCCTCAAAGACCTGGGGCGGGAAGCTCGTCCTTCCTGGGAAAGAAGCTTGGAAGAGCGTCCCAGGGCAGCCAGACACAGCCAGGAAATCAACCGCATGCTCCTGTTCCAGGCGGGGGTCCTATCCATGGGTCCACACGGCCCGGGGCCACGGGGGGGCTCAGCGCATGCCAGGGTACCAGAGCAGCCACTCGAAAGAGCCTCAGCAACTAGATATCTCAGCGTGACCATCTGCCAACAGGACCTCCTGGGCCAGGACTCTGGGATTTTAATTGAACTGCCAGGGTGTGGACCGCAGTGCTGGAGTGATAGCCCAGGGGGAAATAAATGTCACTTTCATTCTGGAGAATATGACCACGGCAGCTGTAAAGCTTCATTTTCCTTTCTAAGCCTTTCATTCAACCAAAGGGTAAGGTTCCGGCAGAGAGGGATGAGCTCTAGACCTTAGCCTCGGTTTGGTTCTAATGCAGGAGGACATTACCATCAAGATGTCAATATTTTGGGGGCGCTGATGGCTCAGTGGGTTAAAGCCTCTGCTTTCGGCTCAGGTCATGATCTCAGGGTCCTGGGATTGAGCCCCACAATCGGGCTCTCTGATCAGCGGGGAGCCTGTTTCCTCCTCTTTCTCTGCCTGCCTCTCTGACTACTTGTGAGCACTATCTATCGAATAAATAAAATCTTTAAAAAAAAAGATGTCAATATTTTTTCATGATCAGAGAGAAAAGACAATTAGAAAGTCTAAGAATCTGCTCTCACTACAGTATGAATTTCTTTGAGCATTTTTGTCAGGGGCATAGATTCCTATTATAATCAGAAAGAAAAACACTAAACACAGAAAAAAGATCTAGGTACGAGGTTCGATGTACACTGCTATTTCGAGACATAATAATTCATTGTCCGTGAGTTTATGGAAATAACTAACGAGACTGACCTCTGCGCAACACTTCTTCTGAGCTGGACGCCGAATGTTCAAGATCAGTGTAATTTTTGCAATAGCACAGCCGTGTTGTGTGCGAAGGGGAATCACCCCATTTTATGCCTGCGGAAACAGAGGCTTGGGGATTTCATGGCAAGACCTTGAGCTTGAAGCACTGTCAGGGTGTCAGAGAGTTTCCCGAAACTGGGTTCTTGAGATAAAATGCAGAACACACAAAGTACAAACATAGGACTTCAAGTGGCCTTCCCTCTCCAAGGTCTCCACGCGCTCCCAATTTTTCGTGTGACCCGCCCAGAGTGAGGGACACAGTGTGAGGTTTCATTATGGGATCCTCAATGGTAGCCTCTGTTTCTTATTGACTTACTGTAATCCGAGAAGAGCATGGAATGCCAACTCCAGAGCCCACAGATGCCTGGCAGGGGCTGGAGACCAGCAAAGCTGGATGGGAGTGGCAAATACAGGGACAGACCTGGCTCCATCCAAGGGAAGAAGTTTCCACTCAGCTCCAGCTAGTTCCAAACCCGTGGGGGCTGCAGGCCCCGTGTGGCCAAATGGTTTGCCTTTTCAAGACAAGCTAGAGATTTGGGGTATCATGAAACCCCCCGATTTTGCAATCATTGGCAAACCCATTCGAGATGTTCCCCACAAAGTGCCACCATGTAAGGTTGAATGTGGCCCACGGGCAGCCACTTCCCTGATAGGGCCTATCTGGACCCAGCCCTTGGGCCGTGCCTCATCAGCCTGTTCACCCGCCACAGGAAACAAAGCAACTTTGAGTCTGGTCTGTCACCAACAGTCCTCAGCCCCCGTGAGCGGGACGCGCTGGTGCCCTTGGCTTTCGCTCGGGCTGAGATCGCCAATACCACCCCCATCTGAACCCTAGAACCAAGTTGTTGACCTCAGGAGGTTTGGAAAAGGCCCCTGAGCATGGAAACCGAATCTTGGTCAGATTTTTACCCTCGCAGGTCCCCGGCATAATGTCTTACTGATAACTGGTGCTTAATTCGTATTTCAGTGAACGAAATAAAAGCCGGACCTTCATTTGTCCATCCGTTCGGCAGATATGGGCTGGCCCTCGGCTGTGGGCCAGTCATGAGGTTCCAGGGGTAAATTGCCGACTTGCTCGTTGCTACCGGGCTGGCGGGATACGTAGATGAAGCAGTAACTCCAAGTGTGCTGAATGGGGGAGGAAGCTGTAGGACCAGAAGTGCAGGAGTGTGAGAAACCCAGCTCGGTGGTCAGAGACGGTCCCTTGGAGGAGGTGATGTGACAGCTGAGAGCCGAGAAACAGGGACGCTGTCCAGCGAACTGTGCAAGTGGGAGACAGGGAGTGGGATGTGCAAAGGTCCTGTTGCAGAGGGAGCCAGCAGCACCAAGGAAAGTCCAGGGTGGCTAGATGAAAGAGACCGTGGGACAGAGTCAGGTGGGTAGAGCTGGAGAGAGAGAGACGGCCTGGGCCGGACCATCCAGTGGGCTGTGGTGGGAGTTCTGATTCAGCCTAAAGCTGAGAGGAAGCAACCGAAGGGCCTAACCAGGAATAAGGCATGATTGTGGGGGGTTGGGGGGTAAAATAGTGAACGAGGATCGATGAGTACACTTATGCTGAGTGCTGAGTTATGTACAGAATTGCTGAATCACACTGAACACCTGAAACTAACTTAACACTGTATGTTAACTATACTGGAATTAAAAAACTTAAAAAATAATAAAATAAAAAATATGAAATATATTAAAACATAAAACTTCATAATATAAAGAAGCCAAGGCTGCTTTCTGACAATTAGATACGTTCATTGCAAATTTTCTCCCATTAAAAATTTTAAAAATATATGAAGGCATTTAGTTTTTGTTGTGTTTCTAGCTAAAGTATGGAGAACAGATTTGACAAGGTCCAATCAGAGATACAGATAATGCCAGGATATGTGAAATATTTAAAGGGTAGATTGGGTGTGGGGGATGGAAGAAGGTGACCTCCTTGAAAAACAGGAGGCTTTAAGGAGATAGTACCATTTGCTGGGTTTGGGAACACTGATGGATACTTGACTCTCTGAGGTGCCCTCACTTGGACTATAGTGTGAATGACTTCCCTGGAGCTCTGCAACAGAGCAGCCCTGGGAGAAAGGGTTGGGGAAAGGGCCAGATTCAGTCTGTGGTTTAACAAAGACACTAGCAAAACATCTCTGCAGGCCCTGTGGCAATTCTCTGTTATCATCAGATCAAAAGTGGCCAAAGTTAGGAAAAGGAATTTCCAAAGTAGTTAGATCTTAAAGAGAACCAGGCTCCCAGGCTTTCTGAGAGAGAAGCATGCATCTTTCAGTCTTTCAGCAATTGCTAACTGGAAACAGCCCCTCAACCCACCCCCAGACAGAAGCAGGAATTAACTTTGACACCTAGGATGCTTTGAGGAATTAGGGAAAGGGGAGTCAGGAACCTGGCCAGACCTCATACCAGGTCTATGTCCAAACTGAGGTTACAAATGACTGGAAATTCCCAAATCCTGGACACTCACGCACATAGCCTCACCCTTCCTGCTGTCCTCACGGTTGGAACAGGGAGCAGGGGGAGCTGACACCCTGCCAAGAATGACCCCCCATGATAGTTGGCAACATGAGCAACTGTATGGCTACTGCAGAGAGGAGAGACCCCAGGGAGGACAGACTTTTTTTTTTTTTTTTAAAGCCTAATAAAGGGATAGAACTACTGACCCAAACTCCTTTAGAAGAATGTCCTGAGGACAACTGAGACCAAAGATATCAAATCATTCTTTTTTTTTTTTTCCGATTTCTTTTTTTATTTATTTATTTGACAGAGAGAAAGACAGATCACAGGTAGGCAGGGAGGCAGACAGAGAGAGGAGGAAGCAGGCTCTCCGAGGAGCAGAGAGCCCGATGTGGGGCTCGATCCCAGGACCCTGGGATCATGACCTGAACCGAACACAGAGGCTTTAACCCACTGAGCCACCCAGGCGCCCCTCACATCATTCTTGAAAACAAATTCAAAAAAATAAAAATGAAATCATGCCACACAAAAATGCCACAAAAGCAGACGGCATCCCTGAGATGGCGAAGGAGCGAGGGAAGGAAGGCAGCACTGTTCCGAGATGACAGAAATATCTCATCTGGTCAAGGCGGCAGGACCATGATCTGCTTCTGGTAGCCCAAGTCAGTCTTTCTCTGGGTCTTTGACTATTTCTCTTCTTATCCTGCACTGGACACTTTTTTCTCAACAAGGGAGTCCCTTTAGGCCAGGGAACAAGAATCGAGAACAGTGACCCAACGAGGCAGGGAAAGTGTTCAGGATTGAGCCCTCACTGCCCTCGGCATTAGAAGGCGTCGCAACCCCTGCGAGTTCCACTTCCCACCCATCAGGATGGCTCGAGCCAGAAGGCAGTTGTGCGGTTGAGGCTGTGGAGGGACTGGAAGCCTTGTGCCTTGCTGATGGGGATGGAAAATGGCGTGGCTAGCTTGGAAAACGGCCTGGTGGCTCCAGCTAAGGTCACCTCCACAATTACTGGGAGTTAGGACTTCAGCATATCTTTCGCAGGGGGACACGATTCAGCCCCCAGTGATGGCAGAGACGATGATGGATACGCCGTCAAAGAAACCAGCCGGATCGTTTCCCACATGCCACAGTGAGTTTGTGCCGGGAATGTAACAGGTGACGTGAGAGGAGGGCGAGGGGGGCTTGAGACGTGCCCCCTGAGAAGCGGGTGGTCCCGGAGCTGAGACCCCAACGACCAGGAGAAGCCAGCTCTGCAAAGAGCCGGCAGCAGTGAGAAGACCTTCACGGCGGGAATGGACAGGTGGAGTGTTCGCAGCGCCGCGGCAGGGGTGCGTGGTGGGGGGGCGCAGAGGGCCACCAGGTGCCACGGGCCGCACAGCCTCTGAGGCTCCAAAGGGCGTTGGGCTTCGTGCCAAGTGTGCCGAGCAGCCGCTGGAAGTTACCAAGCAGGGAAGTGACAGCCCGATTTGCATTTAGTAAAAGACTCCTCCGGGACGTTCACCTTGATAAATACATTTCACCTAATACAATAAAAAAGAGAGAGAGAGAGAGAGAGAGAGAGATGACTCCGGATTAAACCCAAACAAATAAAAACGACCCCTCTTGGGTGCTCTGTGCAGAAGCAAGCCGGCGACAACGATCTGCAGGCTGAGCCATGACAGGCCCGCAGGGCTCGATCTGTCAGACCGCTTTGTCTCTTCAAGGAGCCACGAACAGCCGGCGATTCCGACCATGGCGGGGGGCCCGGGAAACCTCTGCCAAATTTTGGGGGAGTCTCAAGTGGACTTGAGACCGCCTCCTGACGGACCCGATATTTCTAACCATGGATTGATCTTCAGAATTGATCTGGGGCCCCATTTCTCAACCTCAGAGCTGTACATTGCACTCCGACATTTCCATCTGGGGCCTACCCAGTCGGCCTTCTGCGCTCTGGGGTTCTCGGTGCCTGGGTGTGGGGGGCCCAAGCAGACAGTACATGTTCGGTCTCTGGGAGGCTACTTGGTGCTGCCACGCTCCGTCCCTCCCTTCACACTACAGCATTTACGGAGCCCCCCGAATGCCCCGTGGATCAAAAGCAGACACGTGCCTGCCCTCACAGACCTTCCCGTTCTGGGAGACGCAGACCTTTGAGAAAGCCTTTGTGTCCCTCCCACTTATAGATGCCCTGGGGCACCAAGAAGGCTCCAGGGAGGCTCCAGACTGGCCTCAACACATAGAGCAGCTTATTTGACCCGCAACAGCCTCCATCCAGCACGGGCAAACAGGGGTGACCCATTTCACAGACAAGGAGAGTGAAGATCAAAGACCTGCTCTGTTCCACCATGTTCAACTTCCGCCAGCATCAGAGTCCCTCATACCCTACGTCCTTGTTTCCAGAACAGTGTGGCAGACAGGGCTTTGAGAGCAGCGCATCTCGACTAATCCCTTCCAGGCGGCATGAGGGGTTTTATGGGTGTGCCCTCGTGTCAGCCTTCTGGGGGCCCCTCTTCTCAGGTGGACGAGGAAGACACCGAGGAAGGTTAATGAGCATGCCCACGGTCAAGAGCGCGGGGCCCACGGTCAAGAGTGTGGGTCCCACAGTCAAGAGTACGGGGCCCACGGTGACAGTCATGGTCAGCCTGGCCTTGCCGTGCACCCCACGTGATGCAGACTGAAGGGAAGGCAGAGCGTGAACACCCCTGCTCATGCACAGAGCTTGTACAGCCCTGGGAGGGAAGAGAGGGAAAGAGGCTTCAGGAAAAGGCGGAGCCGAAGGGAAGAGGAGGACATAAGCCTCTTGCCAGAGGGAGGCTACTCGTTCAGCCCTGGGCCTGTGGCCTCCTCCAGGAACAGGGAGAAATGCTCAGTTATGAGCTCTTATGCCCATAAGATACAGCCGGATACTCAGATAAAGCTCAAGTATCCTGAGACCAGGACCACGGAGGAAATGCTCCTGGAGGGAGGGTCCTTCTGAGGTGGTCACGGGGTCAAGTCTTCACGCTGAAGTCTTCGCTGGCACCTGCCCGGTGGCTAAGGACACCCGGGCTCTTTCCACGAAGGCCCCAGGCGGGCCTTGTTCTGGGTGGCGGCCACACCCCTGTCCCAGCCGGCCCTTCTCAGCCCGCAGCACTGCGGAGAGGCAGGGGGGTGGGCATCCCCGCTGCTTCTCATGATGGCGCAGGCCGATGTGTCCAACAACAGCGTGGGACCCAGACCCCACGGGACCTGTCGTCACTGCACCAGCTGTTGGCCTCAGCCCACGCAGCGCTCTGTGTCAGCACGGGACCACGTCTGCTTTGAATGCCTCCGCTTCCTGTGAAGCTCACCCTGCTGATCGCCGTCCAGGAGAAGCTAGCAGCCGCCATTCATTGCATATCCCCTCCACGGCAGGCCATCTGCTAAGAAGCCCATCATCGTGTCTCACTTAATCTTCCGAAGAACTCTTTGAAGGAGACATTTATTTTCGCTATTGCTCTCACTCAATGATGAAACAGAGTGTCTGAACAGTGCCCCTGGTCTCACGGCTAAGAGAGAGTGTCTGGATTTGAACCTGGGTCCAGCTGGCCCAGACTCTTGAGTCTACATCCCCTGAGGCCACAGTCCCTTGTACCCCCCATTGCTGCCAGGAGTGCCGTTACGCTCAGTTCCGGGACGCGGTTCATGTGACTTCCACATCCTCTGTGCCTCCCTACTTCTCTGGCCTCGTCACACCTGCCTTCTTTCTCTACCTCCTTCCTTCTTTCCAGCCTGCCTTCTGCCCCTCGAACTGGCCATACATGGTCTAGGACTTGGTGATCGCTCCTCCTTCTGGGACTCCCTTCCCCAACCCTTCTCACCGCTCTGCCTCTTCACCTGTCCTTTGGGTCTTGGTTCAGCTACCCCAGAGGGGCTTTCCCTGCACCTTGGCCGAAGCAGCCCCTTCCAGGCACTGCGGTCACATGACCCTCTCTTATCCTCGGGGCACTTTCCCGGAGCTGCAGTGGTCCCGTCTGTTGATGTACCCCGTTCCCTCCCCTGCTCCCCATCCCATGGCAGGTGAGATCCTTTGGAGCCGGATTCTGTGCTATACTCTGCTGAGCCAGCCTACCCAGGACAGCACCCGCCAGATACTTGTGAGCGTGTCCGATGCTTGTCTCCACTCTATAGCGGAACTTCCAGATTGGCTCAGAAACCTTTGGCTAAAGCCCCTTGGGAGTGACCGCTGGATTCCACCTAGCTACAGGCTGCTCCCTTCACTTCCAGGCCACCTTGAGCCCATGGGAACTTGTGAAGAGCTGTGCTCTTAAATGTGCTTCTGGGGGCAGAAGGTCAATGCCAAAGCCACCTTTCCCTTTTTGTCACAGCCCCTCATCTGCATAAGGTCCTGAGACCGCCCTCAAGGCACACACATCCTAGGGTCAGTATCTGGTGTTTGTTTCTCTTTCTGGTGCATGACAAACAAGCCCAGAGCTTCATGGCTTTTAACAACCATCATGTCATTTGCTCACAGTTCTGCGGGTTGGGGACTGGGGCTGGACTGGGCTGGGCAGTTTGGCTTTGCATGAGGTTGCCCGGGGTCTGTCATGAGGCTGCATTTAGATGACAGCTGGACTGAAATCCCCGAGGTGACTTCACTCGTGTGTCTGGTACCTGGGAGTCTAAGCCCTCCCTCCCCCCACCTCTCCACATGCCTTCCATCACGTGACTAGCTTGGGCTCCTTTGCTGTGGTGGTAAGTTCCAAGCATGAATGTTCCAGTAGAAAGGGGGAACTTAAAAGAACTCTCTTAAGACCCAAACTCAGGGGTTTGCTAGCATCACATCTCTTGGGTTCTGTCGGCCAAACGACTGACAAGGACATTCCAGATCCAAGGTCATGGGAACGAGTTTTCACCTCTCAATAGAGCCACACCACAAGAGAACATGTGAGATGGGAAATTTTACTGCTGGCGTCTTTGGAAACACAACCCACCACATCCAGTTTCCCAATTAGCCTCTTTTCAGACCACGGAGTTTATCACTGTCTGGTGCCTCCCACTGCTAGGAAGAAGGGTGGGCTCCACTGGCTTCCCTTTGGGGCTTTCCTGGTACCTTCAGTTTCCCAGCCCGTGGTAATTGGAGGGTAGCATTAGGAGCTTCCAAGGGGCTCTCCAGAGCTTCCCAGCCCTTTGCACGTGCTACTGTCTTGGATGACAAACAGGTCTACCCTTTGCTGCGGGAAGCTCATGAATATATTTACTCTGAATTTAAGAACCATAATGGATTGGCGTTGGCTTCTGACCTCACGGAAATATTGAACAAACAAGATGTAGGTCTGCAGGGCAATTGCTTTCTTTTTGATTTCCTGGCCTGATTACTATTGATTATCTGCTGTGCACTTTGTTAATTTCCTTTTGACAGGGCCCTCTTCTCTGCACCGTTCCTGGGAAGGGTTTGGTTTTGTTATTTTTCCCTGGGATCAAGGCGCTATGTATTCTAAACAACCCGATTATTCAACAGAGAATTCATTTGGCTTCCTTTTTTTGGCAGCCAGGTTACCAGTGACCTCCCAAAGCGAAGTGACAGGCAGACATCGTGCAGGAAGTCTGCTCATCGTTAAGAGACGCTGCAATGCTGGCGATGGGCATAAATGAGCTCCCCCCTTTTGCTAATGCTAATTGCCGTGTACCTGGGGTTAATGATAACTTCGCGATAACAGGTAACATTTAGTTTGTGTCGGGCTCACTGCTAAGAGCTTGACAGGCTTTCTCTCATTAATTCCCCCCCAATAAACCCACAAGGTGCCCCCTGATATTATCCCACACATCGTAGATGTCCAAAGGGGCAGATTTAGAGATGGAAAGGATTTGGCGCATCAGAGCCAAACATTTTTTTTTTCTTCTGAGCTAAACGTGTTCTCCCTTTAAGGCTTTCGAACTTGACATTGCCTCTGCCTTGAAGCCATGGCCCATCCTTTGCTCTTTGCACCTTTGTCCCTCTGCCTTGTCCTTCAGGTTTCTGCTCAGATGTCATATCTCCTAGGCCTCCTTTGGCCAACAGGTCCCTCCCAGCCTCCCATCTCACTCAACACCATGCTTTGTTCTATTCCTAGCATGAATCTCTAACCAACGATACCTCTTCTGTTTGGGGAGGTACGGTGTTCTCCTCCCCTCTGGAACCCACAGGAGTGCTAGTTGGTGGGTCCATTTATTCCTTTGCTAATTTGAAAACTCTCTGTTCAGGGAACCAGCCTCTTCTCACTCGCTCATATGCTGCCTGCCTGACCTTGGCAGGCTGCCCAGTTGGTGATAGCCTCAGGTTTCTCATCTGTCAATGGGGATAGTAATTAGAACCGACCCCAAAGGATTGGTGTGAGAATTTAAGCAAGATACTACAAATAAACGTCTTAGCTCTTCCACGGCACACGGGCACTTCACAATCAAAACAGAGTAGTCTTCTAGACACTAAGGACACATAAGCAAAATGAAGTTTTAAAATACATAGTATTTAGTGCCTGACGTGCTGTGAGCACTCAGGTGACTATTGTGCCTGGTTTTCCTTCTGTTCTAAGGACATTGATGAATGATCACCAGCCAGGAATGGACTGAGCCCTGAACTCTGCTCTTGACTAGGGCAGAAACCCGTAAAACTTTATCCAAAGCATTTTTTTTTAAAATTTATTTGGCAGAGAGAGATCACAAGTAGACAGAGAGGCAGGCAGGGAGAGAGAGGAGGAAGCAGGCTCCCCGCTGAGCAGAGAGCCCAACGCAGGACTCGATCCCAGGACCCTGAGACCACGACCCGAGCCGAAGGCAGAGGCCCAACCCACCCAGCCACCCAGGCGCCCCAACCTTGCCTTAGAAATGGAGAGGAGGAGACGCTCAGAGGAGCTGGTGTTTCTGGAAGAGCAAGCCGCCTCCCACGTGCCAGGGGCCAGAGAGTGCTGAGGGGGTTGGAGGGTGGCGTGGAACTCAAGAAGCCCAAGAGTAAATAACCTGCATGAAAAGGCAGAAAACCTCAGTGTCAAGTGCAAAGAAACCATATTTTCCTGTTTTAAAACTTCTTTTTGGCGACCGGATGCCCGAATGAATCATTGCGTTTTCTGAGCAAGGGGTCAGCTTCAGAAGAGAACATCGACAACTCCGAGCATCAGCACCTGGGCAGCCTTTGCAAAAGTGGGATCTGAAGGCAGACTGGGTGGCTGTAACGTGGCCTAATGGGTAATAGCATGCGGAGAAGCTGAAGACTGGGGAGTGCAAACAGGAGGTGGGCTTGTCCGCCTTCAGACAAATTCAAGACCGGATGTGAATGACAAGGCTATTCAGTCCCCCCACCCCACCCCGGGGACCATCTGTACCTTTAAAACCCACCAAAGGTGGGAGTGACAGTCTTTTGGAGCCTCACTTTCCTGTGTGTAGACCACAAGCAAAATAGCACCCCCCCCCCCAGCAAAGTGTGCTCTGAGAATCAATGAGAAAACAATGCAAAGAAAACACTTAGCATGATGGGGAGCACACAAATGCACTCAGTAAATGTAAGCTATTGTTATTTCTGAAATTAATATGAATTCAACCCCCAGGAATAAAAATCTTCAATAGTTGTTAGTTTCCCTGAAGGCTGAGCTCCCAGACCTGTGCACTGTCATGTGTCTTCCAGTCACGGCTCCCAGACTTCCAGTTCTGCGTCCAGGCAAGTCCCTTCCCCTCCCTGAGCCTCAGTGTCCTCACCTGTAAAATGGTCGTAAAAGGTCACCTATGAAGAAGGCTTTCTAAGTGTTTGCTATCATTAGCATCAAATTATTATTAGTTGGACCAGAGGTTGTTTACAACACTCAGAATGAGACTTCAACCTCTTTAGGTAAATATATTTACCTTATTAAGGGAGCCTTTGGTTATTCATGGTTCCGAGCTCCTCAATGAGACGTGCCTCCCATGTGAACGCGGGCGCTGGTGAAAGTGTGTCCTCTCATTTGAGTAACTGAAGAGGCTTATAAAAGCAATAATAAATATACCTAGGTTTCTATGGAAACGATCTCATTAGGTTTTTCTTTTTAATCAAAGGAGTCCAAATTTAGGAACTCTTAGTGTGTTTCCTGATTAAGGCCATTTGTGGTCTCCCTGAGTTGCTGGAGGAATCCCAGAGTGCAGGCATCCCCCCCAACCTCGTGGCAAATGTTTTCATTACAGATAATGGCAGAAGGCCTGGTCGCATCTTCCGAGGGGCTAATTTTTCCTGACGGCCCTGCGAAACTTTGTTTGCTGATAACCCTGTTCCCTCCGGCAGCCCCAGCAGAGACCAAGGATGCTGGTCTCATTTCCCTTGACGGTAGCTTCTCAAAGGACTCAGGAGGGTTACCCAGCGGAGCCAGCATGAAAAAGAGAAAACTGCTGCCCTACGAATGGCCGGCCTTGAAACGCTCAGCGAAGCCCCACCTCAGATTGGCTAGAACATGTCAGAGTGTGATGAGGCTGATATTTGGAGTTTGCTACTGAATATAGTCTCTGCAAAATGCCATTTCCAGCACCTAATACCTGTCTGGGGAGAGATCAGAACATTTAGTTTTAATCTTAAAGGTCATGCAGGAATTCATGCTAATAATGGAGCCCAAACCCAGGCAGAGTAGGCAGGGAAATCTCACCAGCAAAAGCTCCTTCCTCAGAGGGAGCTGCTGCAAAGAGGAAGAGTCCATGTGCACAGAGCTGATAAAGACCACCGAGCCTTTTCAAGGTGACCCTAAGAAGCCAGGTGTGGTCAGACTTCTGCTCCTGAACATCCCATCCGCAAAACCAGCACCCCGGGCAAGGATGCCTGTGGTTGTGCATTTATTGAATAAAAATTCAACTTTGTGCCAGGTCTTGAGCGAAACCCCGGAGGTAAGACAGAAAAAGGCACACTCTTTGTCCTCAAGGTGAAAACTGCCTGCCAAGCCAAGGAAACAGAAAAATGCAAAGAAATGATCCCACTGCTGTCAACCTGAATATACATGGGAAAGCACCATGGCTTACCTGAAGAAGTCAGGGAGGGCTTCCTGTAGGAGGTGGGCCTGGGCTAAGCCCTGGCTGAGGCGTTGGCACATTCTGGCAAGCGGGGATGTTTCCTGGCGGAGAGGGAAGCCTGGAAGCATGAAGGACCTGGCCTGGCAGGAAGGGTAATGCAAGTGGAGAAGCATGGCGCTGAGTCTGGGGCCATTGGGGAAACATACTGGTGTGGTTTAGGGTCGGGCACAGGACACCTTGAGAACCTTCACAATGCACATTTTCACCCTTCCCTTGGAAACTCTACTATAGACCAAACTCAGCACGCAGCAAGCTCCAGGCTCAGTGCCTCTCAGTTCAAGTTCTTGAGAGAAAGAATCTCATTGGATGGCCTGGGTCAGATGTTCACCCAGGATCCAATCAGCTCTGGCCTTAGAGTGTTGTCATGAAAAAATAAACATGGCTGCCAGGTCTTGAGAAAAAGAATCTCATTGGCTGACTTGGGTCAGATGTTCACCCAGGATCCAATCAGCTCTGGCCTGATGATAGCGTGGTAAAGACCCAGCATGGCTGCCAGGTCTTACCTTGCGCTGTCAAAGGACGTGTCAGGGAGGTCCCTTCTTCTGGCGTTATAGAGAGTTGCCACGCCCCATCAGCAGGAGCGTCGTGTGGCACCGTATCTCCAGTGACCTTCCTGCACTGACCGTGTCCAGCACCTTTTCCTCTCTTCTCCATCTGACCCCCTGCAGACCTCACAGTCACCTCTCCCGTAGCCCTGACAGTGTTTGTCTTCTCTAAGCCTCCCCCTTCTCAGCTCTGAAACGGACATAAAAACAAGACCTATCTCGAAGGAGTGTTGTGAATGTGCATCCAGCTCTTAGCTCTTCAAGTCCTTATTGTAACATATTGCCATTGGTGTCATGGTGGCAATGCCCCTCGCTGCCCAGCTGGGCTTAGGGAAAGATGATAGCACAGGGCACTGTGAAGGGCTCTGTGAGGACTGACACCTCGCCTCCACCACCCAGGGTCTGTGCGAGAGTTACTCAACATCTCTGAGCTTGCTTTCTCCTTTGCAAAATGAGAGTAGCAATAGTGATCTTGCAGAATCCTTGAAAGGATCGCATGAGGTTCCTGCCCTTAGTGTGCGTAGCAAAATGCCTGGTACATAGGAGGGTCTCCAGGTCATTATTACCGTTATCTTACCGTTATTCTTATCAGTTGTAACTCTTATTTTTTTTAAGATTTTATTTATTTGATAGACAGAGATCACAAGCAGGCAGAGAGGCAGGCAGAGAGAGAGGAGGAAGCAGGCTCCCCGCTGAGCAGAGAGCCCGATGCAGGGCTGGATCCCAGGACCCTGAGATCATGACCTGAGCCCAAGGCAGAGGCTTAACCCACTGAGCCACCCAGGCACCCCCACAACGCTTATTATTAAACCACTTATTTAGTCAAAGAAACTCCTGCGTAGTAGCGTGACTCCCCAACTCCACCTTAGCAGCGGTGTAAATCGAATGAACTTTCTGAATCTGATGTCGTTTATATCTTGGGCATCTGTGGTACGGGTTGAGAATTAACCATTCTGGCTCACACATCTTCTCTCCTTGGAAACTCTGCAGTTAATACTTTCCGAGCTGGGCAGTGCTGTCATTGGCTTCAAGGACGTGTGTGCGTAGTTTGGGGAGCAGCCCTGGGATTTTTGCATATGGTACTAGAGCGATTCGTTCTTCGCTGAGATCGGAAGGAATTTGGAGCTCACATTCCCTCAGTCACATGTTCTCTGTGAGCACATAGAGCTGAAACCCCACACTGGGCCAGACCAGGCATGGTGATTTGGCATCCTGAATGGATTGCAAGAAAATTAAGCTCGCATAAGGAGCCGCTGTACGCGCATTTCTTTTTATCTGCCATTTACAGAGAAAGGCCACTGCCCTGCTTCTAAATGACCAGATGCCTGTCTTTAAAATGCGCTCACTGGCTCCCTCTCCCAACTCACTAAATCAGGATAAAGAGGGGGGGAAAAAAAAAAAAAACCTTTGTATACAGCAGTGCCTGAACAATTTGCACACCCTGTAATTCTCAGGTGACCCTGGCGGCCTCCCCTGCACTCCTCCAAGACATTTAATAGAAGGATGTGTGTTGACATCTCATATTGTAACAGTATTGTTACCGTCCAGAAGTATGCCATGGTGAATTTTCTAGTAAGCGGTGAAGTACCATTAGAAGTGCTGCAAAATTACCCTTTTCTTTTTTATTCGTTTATTTGTTTATTTACAGCACAACAGTGTTCATTGTTTTGGCATCACACCCAGTGCTCCATGCAGTACATGCCCTCCCTATTACCCACCACCTGGTTCCTCAACCTCCCACCCCCCCCCAGCCCCTTCAAAACCCTCTGGTTGTTTTTCAGAGTCCAAACTCTCTCATGGTTCATCTCCCCTTCCAGTTTCCCTCAACTCCCTCTCCTCTCCGTCTCCCCATGTCCTCCATGTTATTTCTTATGCTCCACAAATAAGTGAGACCATATGATACTTGACTCTCTCTGCTTGACTTATTTGGCTCAGCATAATTTCTTCCAGTCCCGTCCATGTTGCTACAAAAGTTGGGTATTCATCCTTTCTGATGGAGGCATAATACTCCATCATGTATATGGACCACATCTTCCTTATCCATTCATCCGTTGAAGGGCATCTTGGTTCTTTCCACAGTTTGGCGACCGTAGCCATTGCTGCAATAAACATTGGGGTACAGATGGCCCTTCTTTTCACTACATCTGTATCTTTGGGGTAAATACCCAGCAGTGCAATTGCAGGGTCATAGGGAAGCTCTATTCTTAATTTCTTCAGGAGTCTCCACACTGTTCTCCAAAGTGGCTGCACTAACTTGCATTCCCACCAACAGTGTAAGAGGGTTCCCCTCTCTCCACATCCTCTCCAACACACGTTGTTTCCTGTCTTGCTAATTTTGGCCATTCTAACTGGTGTCAGGTGGTATCTCAATGTTGTTTTAATTTGAATCTCCCTGATGGCTAGTGATGATGAACATTTTTTCATGTGTCTGATAGCCATTTGTATGTCTTCATTGGAGAAGTGTCTGTTCATATCATCTGCCCATTTTTTTTTAATTTTTTTTTTATTTATTTGACAGAGATCACAAGTAGGGAGAGAAGCAGGCAGAGAGAGAGAGGAGGAAGCAGGCTCCCCGCCAAGCAGAGAGCCCGACGCGGGACTCGATCCCAGGACCCCGAGATCATGACCTGAGCCGAAGGCAGCAGCTTAAACCACTGAGCCACCCAGGCGCCCCTGCCCATTTTTTGATATGATTATCTGTTTTGTGTGTGTTGAGTTTGAGAAGTTCTTTATAGATCCTGAATATCAACCTTTTGTCTGTACTGTCATTTGCAAATATCTTCTCCCATTCCATGGGTTGCCTTTTTGTTTTGTTGACTGTTTCCTTTGCTGTGCAGAAGCTTTTGATCTTGATGAAGTCCCAAAAGTTCATTTTCGCTTTTGTTTCCTTGGCGTTTGGAGACTTATCTTGAAAGAAGTTGCTATGGCTGATATCGAAGAGGTTACTGCCTATGTTCTCCTCTAGGATTCTGATAGATTCCTGTCTCACGTTGAGGTCTTTTATCCATTTCGAGTTTATCTTTGTGTACGGTGTAAGAGAATGGTCAAGTTTCATTCTTCTACATATCGCTGTCCAGTTTTCCCAGCACCATTTATTGAAGAGACTGTCTTTTTTCCATTGAATATTTTTTCCTGTTTTGTCGAAGATTATTTGACCATAGAGTTGAGGGTCCATATCTGGGCTCTCCACTCTATTCCACTGGTCTATGTGTCTGTTTTTATGCCAGTACCACGCTGTCTTGGTGATCACAGCTTTGTAGTAAAGCTTGAAATCGGGTAACGTGATGCCGCCAGTTTTGTTTTTGTTTTTCAACATTTCCTTAGCAATTCGGGGTCTCTTCTGATTCCATACAAATTTTAGGATTATTTGCTCTAGCTCTTTGAAAAATACTGGTGGAATTTTGATCGGAATGGCATTAAAAGTATAGATTGCTCTAGGCAGTATAGACATTTTAACAATGTTTATTCTTCCAATCCAAGAGCATGGAACAGTCTTCCATCTTTTTGTGTCTTCTTCAATTTCTTTCATGAGTGTTCTGTAGTTCCTCGAGTATAGGTCCTTTACCTCTTTGGTTAGGTTTATTCCCAGGTATCTTATGGTTCTTGGTGCTATAGTAAATGGAATCGATTCTCTAATTTCCCTTTCTGTATTTTCATTGTTAGTGTATAAGAAAGCCACTGATTTCTGTACATTGACTTTGTATCCTGCCACGTTACTGAATTGCTGTATGATTTCTAGTAGTTTGGGGGTGGAGTCTTTGGGGTTTTCCATATAAAGAATCATGTCATCTGCACCTGGAGAATCAACAACAAATCAAACCAACTCCACACACAAGAAGGGAAATAATCAAGATTAGAGCAGAGATCAATGAGGTAGAAACGAGAGATACAGTAGAACGTATCAATGAAACTAGAAGCTGGTTTTTTGAAAGAATCAATAAGATCGATAAACCATTGGCCACACTAATCCAAAAGAAAAGAGAGAAAGCCCAAATTAAGAAAATTATGAATGAGAAGGGAGAGATCACAACTAACACCAAGGAAATAGAAACAATCATCAGAAATTATTACCAACAGTTATATGCCAATAAGCTAAGCAACCTAGATGAAATGGATGCATTCCTGGAAAACTACAAACTCCCAAAATTGAACCAGGAAGAAATTGACAACCTGAATAGACCGATATCTAGTAATGAGATTGAAGCAGTGATCAAAAACCTCCCAAAAAACAAGAGCCCAGGACCTGACGGATTCCCTGGGGAATTCTACTAAACTTTCAAAGAAGAAATAACACCAATTCTCCTGAAGCTGTTCCAAAAAATTGAAGCAGAAGGAAAACTTCCAGACTCTTTTTATGAAGCCAGCATTACCCTGATCCCCAAACCAGGCAAAGACCCTACCAAAAAGGAGAATTTCAGACCAATATCACTGATGAATATGGATGCAAAGATTCTCAACAAGATCCTAGCAAACAGGATCCAGCAGCACATTAAAAAGATTATCCACCATGACCAGGTGGGATTCATCCCTGGGTTGCAAGGTTGGTTCAACATTCGCAAATCAATCAGTGTGATAGAACACATCAGTAAGAGAAGAGAGAAGAACCACATGGTCCTCTCAACTGATGCAGAAAAAGCATTTGACAAAATCCAGCATCCATTCCTGATGAAAATGCTTCAAAGTATAGGGATGGAGGGAACATTCCTGAACTTCATAAAATCTATCTATGAAAGACCCACAGCAAATATCATCCTCAATGGGAAAAAGCTTGCAGCCTTCCCGTTGAGATCAGGAACACGACCAGGATGCCCACTCTCACCACTCTTGTTCAACATAGTATTAGAAGTTCTAGCAACAGCAATCAGACAACAAAGAGAAATAAAAGGTATCCAAATTGGCAAGGAAGAAGTCAAACTCTCTCTCTTCGCAGATGACATGATTCTTTATATGGAAAATTACCCTTTTCTGAGCTTACGAACAGCAGACATTTAGGGATCAGAGTCAACACTTTGAATCCGGTTTTTCTGCTTTATATTAATTTCTGAGTCTTGATTCCGCCATCTTTAGATTAACATAGAGTTAGGCATGCTTTGCGGAGGTCTTTCAACATGGCATGTCTTGGTTCTCTTTCTGGAAGGCAGGATATCCCAGTGGTTAAACTCAGACTCGGAACCCGGATTCCCTGGATTCCAGTCCTGTTTTGGCCACTTTCTCCCCACGTAAGCTTGGATGTGTCGAGATTAGTGAGAGGCAGTATGTATTAACATGTACATTGCACTCAGCTATGCTAAGGAATGTTTTAAGTACTTTATCTGCATTGACTCTTTTAATCCTTAGATTTGGAAGTCGATGAAGTAGGTATTGGTCTTATTAATTCCATATTATAAGTATAAAACCGAGGCACAGTGAAGTTGATTAACTTGCCAGAGTCAAGATCCGGTTATAATCAAGTCGGCATTTGAAGCAGGGATCTTGCTTCCGGAAGCCTCGCTCTGACCTAATGTGTTCGGTGTATTCTCTTTGGGCGTCACCCAGGGGTGCCTGGGTGGCTCAGTGGGTTAAGCGTCTGCCTTCCGCTCAGGTCATGATCTCAGGGTCCTGGGATCGAGTCCCGCATTGGACTCCCTCGCCCTCTGCCCCTCTCTCCGCTCATGCTCTCTGACTTTCAAATAATAAATAAAATCAACAGTACAAATACCTGCTTCTTGGATTGTTGTTAGGATTCTATGTTTGGGTAAATATATTTAAGAGCTTAGTATGCTGCCTGGAATGCAGTATGAGCTCAATGAGTGTTGGCTGCTCTGTGGTTAATAGGTCCTTGGTAGGGCTTCTCCCGTGCATGACTCCAGGGCCATCGTGGGGGACCTTTCACTGTGGGTTCTAGATGACTGGGCCCCTGGAGCTCTGTAGTCCAACAGCCCTGTTAACCAGCGTTGTTCTCGATGACTCAGAAGGGGTAGAGGCTGGAGGGAAGGAGGCTGTCAGGAACCCCCAGGAGCCCAGGGAAGAGATGGGGAGCCCTGACCAGGGCAGCAGGAAAGCACCAGGGGCACCAATTATATAGAAGCCTCGTTATCAGTGATTCAGCATTTCTGAAAGATCAGCCACACGTAGGACCACGTTGGTGGGCCCAGAAGAAAACCAAGCCAGTCAACAGTGAGAGCCAGGCCTCTCTGCAGGACCCACTATATAAATTTCATGCAAAAAGTATTAACAATTTCAGGGCGCCTGGGTGGCTCAGTCGGTTGAGCATCCGACTCTTGATTTGGCTCAAGTCATGATCTCAGGGTTGTGAGATGGAGACGTGCACCGGGTTCTGTGCTGAGCATGGAGCCTGCTTAAGATTCTCTGCCTCTGCCTGTCTCCAACACTACTTGTGCATGCACGTGCATGTGCACACACACACACACACACACTTTCTCTCTCTCTTAAACAGGAGTGGGCGTTTGGTTGGCTCAGCCACATAAGCATCTGCCTTCGGGTCAGGTCATGATGCTAGGTCCCAGGACGGAGCCCCGCATCGGGCTCCCCGCTCAGCAAGGAGTCTGCCTCTCCCTCTGCCCCTCCCCCCAGCTTGTTCTCTCTCTCTCTTTCAAATAAATAAGTAAAATCTTAAAAAAAAAAAAAAAAAAAGAATTTCAAGCCAAGCACGGAGCCGTTCTCAGCGTATGGTCCTGTTCAGCTCCATGGGTCACGTGCCCAGGAAGTCCACCCCGCCTCTCTGTCACCGTCCCACCCCAAACCCGTGAACTAGAGACGGGACTAACGTGCTGGCCGGGGCCTCCAGCCTCACGAGCTCAGCTCCTGGTTGGCCTCAGATTTCTTGCTCCAGGAGCATGCTGAGAGACAGATGTGCAGGTGAAAAAAAGGTGATCTGGATCCCAACAGGAGAGGGAGGACATCAGAGAAATCTTGAGCCCAGATGAATTGTCGTTAACCACGGATACTATGGAGCGCACCGGGGAAGCTGGGATGCGTAAATTGAATTCTTGGGGTGGCGGCTCCCAGAACCTTGAGGAACGGTCTCTGTCCAAGAAGACGGCTGCCACACAGACATGCGCTCCTTCTCCGCACGTCGGCCGGGGAGAGTGATGAGGCTCGAGTGGCGGACACCTGTCTGCATGAATAAAGCATCCACAGAGATGCGGTAAACGCCGAGCGCACCCAGGGCCCCCTGTGAAAGCACCTGACGCAGAAGCCTGGCCACGACGGGTCCGCTCCAGCTGCCGAGCTGGAGATGGCTTTTCTTCCGCAGCTGCATCCTCTTTAAGACGGTTAAGCACGTGGGCAGATCGAGCCCCGGAAGAGCAGGGGTGTGGTCCGAGGCACGTGAACCAGCACGCCCAGTGCCTGAGATGCCGCCCATGTAATCCCCCGGGGTAAGATTTCCAACAGAGAACTTAGAGTCCCCCCCACTTATTTGTGGGAGATTTCGGTTCCGCGGCTCCCAGCCGGTGCCTGAAGCCACAGATGGTGCCGGATCCTATCTATACTATTCTTTTTCCTCCACACGCGTACGTGTGGTCGTGTTTAATTTAGAACTGAGACACGGGGAGAGACTATTACAGTGGCCGTGGTAACAATAGACTGTGACCAACATAGGGGAACGTGACCCCTCTCTCGGAGCTTCTGTCTGTGCTGTAGTCACCCTTCTTGTGACGATGGAGGAAGCCAGAGTGCCTGCGTGATGAGAGGACACGAGGTGAATGGTGTAGGCTTTGTGACGCAGAGCTGGGCTCCCTCAGGAGGAGCATTCCCTGCTTCCAGGCCACGGCTGGCAGGCCACAGGCAGCCAGAACCGTGGGTGAGGGGACTACTACGCAGTTGCCATCATCTCACCCCGAGGGTCACCGTGAATTTCCTGCGGTGCCTTCACGGGGACCACACAATCGTCCCCTGCCTCTTTCCTGGCAGAGTGCTGAAGTTCTGACCCTGGTCAGGTCAGTTTGGATGTGGAGAGGAGGGTCCGACCTTCCCAGAGCATTCATTCATTCATTCGTTCATTCGTTAGTCCATTCATTCATTCTCTCATCTAATATTCTCACTGAGCGTCTTCTGGGGGACATGCCCATCAAAGCTGAGCACCTTCAGGGCAGGAGGATGCCAGGAATCTGGGGGATCGGGCTGCAAGGAAGGCTCCCCCAAGCAAACTGTGCCTGCCTCACAATTTAGAACCTGAACCTCCCCCTGAGACAGGAAAGGACACACCTGATCAAGTCACTCCCAGGTGAGGTCCTGAAACGGACCAAGTCTGCCTCCTTCCCAGCAGCTGGAACTCGGCTTCCAGACCTACCTTCTTTCTCCACCGCCCTCCACACACCCTCCTTTGCAGGCAGACTGAGGCAGCTCGGATATCCCAGCCTCTGTGCCTTTGCTCCTGCCTCTGCTCCCACCTGAAGCATCTCCACCTGTCAGGATGCTCGCCCTCCTCCAAGGTCCATCTCAAGTGCTGCTGCATGGTCCATGCCTCGTCTCAGTCCCAGGTGGGACGCCGCCCCCGTCCCCCGCCACCACTGTGAATCTGCTTAGAAATAAATCCGCAGAGCCTCTGCTCACTGTTCACGATATGTTATACTTCCTGCCTGAGTTGTTTGTTTTCTGGTCTTATTTGCCATTCTTTCTCTGAGGGCTACGGCCCTGGTCTCTTCTCTTTCTGGAATCTGTGAAGTCTAGACAGTAGCTGGTATATGGCGAATATGCCGGTGTAACTGAAGTTTATCCCCTGGCTTAATGTCCTCCCGGCGCCCGATGGATGAGCCTCCTGCCCGCTGTTTTTCAAAGGAGTCTTTTATTTGTTTCCATTCCTTGTGGGATGTGGTCTCCTGTACCTCTGTCCTCACACCTTGATGTTCCTTGAGTTTCCTGACCCAGGATGAGATATGGAATAAAGGGGCTTTTTCCACCTTTTTTTATTGTGATGTAATTCACATACCATGAAACTTGCCATTTTTAAAGCGCGTGATTCAGTGGCTTTGGGTCTATTCACAGGGTTGTACAACTTTCCCTGCTCTCCGATTCCAGAACATTTACAGCATCCTAAAAAGTAAAGGGCTCGTTGTTAACTTTAAGTATATGACAGTTCTCTTGTTTGGAAGTCACTGGTGTCATCCGCCAAACCCTGGTAGCTGGGAGCTGGCCTTCCGGACCGGGATTCCCAGAGCTGTCAGGGCTCTCTGGCCCCCGGGAGAGGGCAGACCGCATCCCAGCCTCGCCCTGTCCCTCCCCCACTTCCTCTCTTCCTCACCATGCGCTTCACGCAGAAACCAGCCCTCGAAAAGGCCTTGAGATGTATCTAACTCATCAAAAGCGATCCATCTTTGAACTCTGTCCCATCGCTGTTAATCGGTTTGGACAGCCTTTCTCCTGGCATGGTTTATTAAGATTTCATTACCCGGGGAACTGGAGCTCACATCATGAACCTTGACTTAGCATCGGGAAGAGCAAGCCCGTGGGGACATCTTCCTGCCAGCTGGGAGCCCCAGCTAAGTGGTGGGGGCCGTGCCAGAAACCTCCATGGGTAACGCGCCCGCATCAGAAACCACTCGACTTGCTCCTTCTTCTGTCCCCAGTGCCACTCAGAGCCTCCTCCTCAGCTACCGCTTTCCAAACCTGTCCGTGACCTTGTTTGAGCCACTGCTTGAAAACGCCCCTTGGCGGCTCTCACGGGCCAGTGAGCCAACACGCTGCACCTGTCAGCATCCCTGTGACTTCCGGACCCCTGCTGTCGGGGACCGGATCGAGGAATGTCACCCTGTTTCCTGGGCATGCCTCCCCTCTTTGTCACCTCTCCCTCCACTTGCCCACAAAGCACCCAGCAACACTGCAGTGAAAATGCCCGGGACTCCACCGAGGACACCGGCTTGGGCTCAGTCCCCGGCAGAAGGAGAACGCAGCGGGTGGTTAAGGAACGGGTCAAGATTCCGGAACATCCGAGGCCTGATCTGTCCCACCAGGGGACAGCGGTTCCCGGGCCTGCAGGCCACGCTTGCCTGACATGCCACAATAGGAGAGGCCACCAGACTTTAATCTCCGTGTGCGCGCACAGCTTTGCCCCCAGCCACGCGTCTGAGCCTATGACCTGGGCTGCAGGTGACTGTTGCTGCCATGGTCCCTGGGCTTGGGGGTGGCATTTGCCTTTCTGAAGGAACAGCTCCATTAGCCGTGTGCCCCTGTCAGTGCTGCGGGGACTTCGGTTGTCAAAACTGCGACTGTCCTTTCAGAATTCCTGCCCCAGCCCCTCTCATGCTCCTTCTGACTGATTCTCGTCTTCGGAGACCCGTCCTCACCCCCGCCTACCCCCACAGCCCAGGGCTGCCTTTGGCTGCCGGATGTAGGACATTAGGATGTAGGAAGTCGGGATGAGTACCTGGTTGAAGGGATAGACAATTCAAAGGGGGGCAGCCACTCGGTCGCCATTCATTCATGCAGTGGTTATTTATTGAGCACCTACTGTGTACCAGATACTATGCTGGGCATTAAGAGAACAGAAATGCACAAGACCGTGTCTCTGCCCCCAGAGATGGCCGCAGCCCAGCGGGCAGGCGGACAAGAACACCGGGGACCACACCGAGGTGGAGGAGTTTTGTGGCCCCTGCAGGGTGTAGTGTGAATGCAGGGGGTCTCTTACCTCAACCTGGAGGTCAGCGTGTTCTCCAAAAGTGGGGGAAGCTTACTAGCATCATGAGGAACAAGCAGGTGCAAAAAATGGAGCTGAGGTGTTCCAAGCACTGGGAACAGCATTAGGGCAAGGGAAAGGCATGGATGTAAGGGGAGTGATATGCCTTCGAGGCCGTGCATGGGGTTGTGTTCAGTGGATTCTGCTGGGAAAGCGGCAGGGGGACATGAGGGTCAGGCCAGCGGGGCCTGCGTGCCGTGTCCAGGCAGTGTGGCTCTTGGTGGCTTTCTGCAGGAGTGTGATGGAGATGGGACCTCTCTGCAGGGACGTAGAGGTCGTGAGGCTGGAGGCGGGGACCTCCAGGGACCAGTGCGGTGACCCCGGCAAGACGTGCTGAGGCCTTGGTGGTGGCATCTCAGTGGGTGGGGGGGGTCACCTGGCTTTGTTGGACCGAGGAGGAAAAGGTCTGAAGGCGCCCAAGTACCCACCACATGTTCTCAGTTTACTCTGAGAAAACGTACCACAGTCAGAGCAATTCCTGCTGTTTTGTGGCTAACCTGTGCAACCCCGTTCTGAGCAGTTCGGTCACTGGGGGTGGGGGTCTGGAGCCGTATCAGCCGGGTTCACACCCCAGCCGTACCACCTGTGCGCTGTGTGACCTCAAACAAATGATTTAACCTCTCTGTGTAACTGTTTACGTGGCTGTACAAACGGACGGGGGGATCCATCCTTGGACGTCGTGGGCACTCCATGGCTGTGTCTGTGTGTTGGTGTAAAGCGCATGGCGCCCAGCAGGTGCTCAGGAAGTCTTTCCTCTCCTCCTAACTGCCTGGAGCCTGCCTTACCCTCTACGGCTCACGACAGGTCAGAAGAGGGCCCGGTTTGTATTGGAAGCTGGTGAGATGTGCGGGTACAAGGGAGCCCAGGGCGGCCCTGCAGCCTGGCCCCTCTTTGGCAAACAAGGCCGTCCCCTCGCCTATCGGTACCCCATGAACCCGCACAGCCCGCAGCCTCCACCCAAGGAAATTAAAAATCTGGATTGGTTTTCTCAGCTTAATCGAAAGTAATACCACAGGCCCCGACCTTTTGTTCACCCGCAATTATGTTGGTGGCATTTACCGAATCTCACCTTGAGCCTCTGGCTCCCTGCTTTCCTCTCCCGGCTCCCGAAGGTGCCGCCTGGCGGGGAGGTGCCCCTCCCCCAGCCTGATCCCAACAGGGTTCTCTAGGTGCCCTCTTGGAACCTTCAGGGGCCAGCAGTGTGGGCAGGGGGTCCCCCACTTCATGGAAAGCCCACTGGGAATTTCAGGCTTTCATCTAAAGCACATACAGGAACCAAAAGATGTCGAAATCCTGACAAACCGGCGTGGCATCCAAAATGAAGTCGCAGGAAGCTGTCCCTGGAGTCCACGACCAGGATCGTCGGCGAACTGACAGCAGGCAGGGACCTGCGGACGCGGAGCACTGCCCCACCGAGGCTGTGGGCCTTTCCCCTCGTGCACCGCGGTGGCCTCCTCTGCCAGATGGACCGAGCCAGTGGGGTGCTGCCGAGGGTTTACCAACCAGCTCTCTCCAGGATGGGGGACGGGGGCGGGGCTGCCGGCAGCAGTCACCGGTTTCCATGACGTCAGTACTTAAGCCACTAACTTGACATCGCTGATGCCTTTGTTCCCGTCACAGACCTGCCGCCCTCGCTGCAGTGAAGTTTATTTTCAAGTTCAGGCTTTGGGATACCCTCAAAGTGCACCCTCTCTAGCATCCATCGGAACCTCCGGAATATAACCTGAATCTGCCCAACTTCTCTTCCTCCACCTGCCCTATGGGATCTGCTTCCCATCTACTCCTCTGCCCGCATCTCCTCACTCGTCCCCATGCTCGTTCTGTGCCAGCCGCTGGCCTCCTTGCTATTCCTGTGGCATGTCCAGGACTCTCCACCCACAGGGCCTTTGCACCTGCTGCGTATGCCTCTCCTCATCCTTCTGTCCCTCAGGTCTCTGCTCGGATGTCAGCTTTCAGAAAGCCTTATCTGAAACAGGAATTCTTCACTGGCACCCCACTCTTCATCCGCACAACCTACTTGTATGTCTTTCTACCGTATATAGTAGAGTTTTGCTGGTTTGCTTGCTTGTTTATGACCTGTTCTCACCCACTTTCTCCACTAGGGGTGAGTTTCTCATGGGAGGAAACCGATCCACTTCTCTGGGGGCCCCACATCTCGTCTGTTCCCACCTGCACTGGCTCTCTCTCTCACTGGTAGTGCCGGCTCAGCGCCTTTCTAGCCATCGTCTGTCCTGCTGCCTTCTTTCCCTCGGAGCTCGGCAGTCCCATGGACAAACCTGTGGGTAGCATTCCTGCACGTAAACACATAAGCCTCAATCCAGGCTGGCCTTGGCTCGTGCATGGTCCTCTTGAGTCCCCTTCCCCTCCCCAACGCCTGGCTTTCCCCAGCCAGAGTTCAGGCCCCCTCCGCTATTCAAACTCAAGACCCGCATCTTAATGAGGCCTGAATCCTTGTCCTATATCCAGCCCAACCCATGACAACCACATCCCTGCCTGCCCACCCGACGGGACCTCTCCATTGGTGTAGGAACCCTGTCCTCTGCAGCTCTGGATCCTGGTCCCTAGAACAGAGCCCGGCATCGTAGGTGTGTAATGAGGACTAGAGCAACTGACAATTCTTCCGGCAGCCCAGAATCTGCCAGAGAGCTCTGGGGTGCATTTCTGTTGCAAACGGGCCCAGAAGTGCCAGTTCATCTTGGCTGTACAGGTTGCCTTGCTTTGGAGGATAACTCCCCAGGGCCCCACCACCGCCATTAGCAAATATAACCCCGTGAAAGTGTCTCCATTGGGTATTTCCTCAAAGAACTGCCTTTGACATTAACATGAACCGTCCTCACCCTCTGTCACCTCAAGAAGCGAGCTTAAGAAAGACAAAACTCCCAGAAGAAAAGAGAGGCTTGAACAGAGCACGTGACCTGCCCTTTTCTCAAAGGCGCGACTGCAGCAGGGAGAAGCAGGACCTAAGTTAGCAGCTTCTGGTCCCCTGGAGGCAGAAGATCATAAAGACGGCATCGTGGCTTTCAGGAGCTGCGAATTAAGCTGTGTAGACATACCACTGGACAGTTACCTGCGTAACACAGCGGGGGTGGAAAGGACGAGGGTGGTGTTGTTTTTAGACTATTTTGTCCAAGAAATGCTAAGGAGAGAACAGTGCACTGGATCCTAGAAGCAGTTCCAGGAGACGGAAGTCTACAGAAGGGTCGATGTCAGAGGATTAGAAAGTGTGTTGGAACCAAGAGTGTCAACAGACTGAATGAAGACAGAGTGCGGAGTTTACGATGCATCAGATCAAGAGCGATGGGCACCATCTTGCTCACCTAAGACTTTTTTATTTTTTTCTGCAAATACAGGTTCTGTAGCTTCGAGGCAGAGCACCGGCCCTGGAGTCAGGAGTACCTGAGTTCAAATCATGATTTGACTTGGGCTCAGATCATCTCTGACTGGTTGTCGGACCCCAGACAAGTTAGCTCTCAAGCCTCGGTTTCCTTATCTACGAGTCGTCATACTATGCCTGCACCATTGAGTTGTTGTGAGGATTCAACAAAAGAATCCTTAGTTCAGTTCCTAAATCAACACTCAAAAGATGCTAATTCTCATTTATTTATTGATTGATAATATAGGGTCTGCAATGTGCCGGGAACCCTTCTAGGTGCTTGGCAGGCAGTAATTCAGTTGCTCTTGATTGTACACCGACGTACACCCCTTTCCCACTTCATAGATGAGGAAACGGAGCACAGAGAGGTTAAGAAGACTGTCTAAGTCACACAGCTTGGGAGGGCTGGAAGCAGCATTCGAACCTCTAAGTGTGACCTCCGTCTGTGCTCTGCTGCCTTTTACACGGTTTGATCACCTCCTCCACGCGTGACCCTATGATAAGGCACCAAAGCTAAAGGAGGGGTAGAAAGCGCGGTTCTATCTTTACATTTCTTGTGCTTTTAAAAAGAGAGCTCACTATCTCAAGACGTCCTTCGCACTATCTCAAGACGTCCTTCGCTTATAATAATTAAGTAGCATAGCATCCAAGCAGCTTTTCAGAGTGTGGCCGCCAACATCCTACTCTCCATGCAAAAATCAGTAGTCTTAACAGGTGGGCTCCCATTTCTGTTTCAGGGTCAGATGAACTGTAAGAAAGGCAGTAAGAAACAAATGCTCATTATTTGAAACCTCCGACTTGGGTGGGGTTTATTGTTACTGTAGCATAATCTCTCCTGTCCGCTCCACTTAACACTACTTTGTGTCTAATTCGTGCACTGTGTGTTCAGAGTAGCTGTGCGGTGAATACTTTCCTGGGTGAACTCCACTAGCCGAATTGCTTGGGGCTGCCGAGGCCCAAATGGGTGTTTCCATCGCTTCTGCCCAGAAAGGCTTCATTGGAGTCACCTGTGGGAATGACTGGTTCGCTTTCATGTTAGCCAATTTTTTAAAGCTTTCATTAGCCATGATAAATTATTCAAAAAGGAGTAACACCCTGATCCTCTTTAGAACATTGACGTGGTCCAGCGGTAAGTGAACGGAAAAGTACCTCCAGGTCCGAGGCTAACTTCCATTTAATTTTTAGAGGACCCAGTCGAGTTGTTAAAATGATCAGAAATGGGCTTGGCCAGAGCCAGCTCTGCCAAGAGGGGATGCTATTATCTCCCAGATCATTAACTTAATCAGATCAAGTCAATGTCAAGAAAACAAAACTCCTCAGTGAGGGCGGGGGCTCAGGATGTAATTAACAAGCAGATTTGACTTTCATCCAGAAGCCCCTGAAGAACGTTGTTTTTTTTTTTTAAAGTAGGTTCTAATGAAATAAGAAAACGTAATGTACCATTTAGTTTCATTTCTGGAATGTAACGCAACATTTTACGGGAAGCTTTGGAGACCTCAGAGTTCCCCTCCGTGGCATTGTCTTCACATGTTCGTGCCACCGATAAAACGGTATTAGATCACAGATGTCCCCAAAGGCCATAGAGAAGTTTTATGTACCTGACAGGTTTCTGGTACTGAATTACAGAGGTGTTAATATCTACATAGGCACCCAGAGAACACGCGCCATGGGAACTCCAGCTGGGAGTTCCAAAGACTTGTGTGTGGAGTGCAGAATGGCAGTTCTGTGATGAGCCAATGCGAAGACAGCAGGGATGTAGGGTGGCCTGGAATCCCAGCCCGCAAATACTTCAAGACTGACCCAGTACATCAAGTCCCGAGGTTTGGGGGATCTTGGGACCAAGGAGCACGTGTGACCCAGCGATTCCACTCCTGGTATATATCTGGGAGAACTGGAAACCGATGTCCACACAGATGTGCACGTGAACGTGAAAGGTCATAGGACACCAGAAGTGGAACGTCTGTCAGCTGAGGAAAGGACAAAATGTGGTTTGTCCACGTAGTGGACTGTTTTCCGGCCATAAAGAGGAACGCAGCGCCGATGGGCTCTAACATGGCTGGATCCTGAACAGGACGCTAAGTGTCAGATGGCAGTCACGAAAGACACCATGTTGTGCGACTTCATTCCTCTGAGACGTCCAGCGTGGACATATCCATGGGGACAGTGGGCAGATCTGTGGTTGCACGGCCTGGGGGGAGGGGAAGTGGGCCGTGGCTGTGCATGGTGGGGGTTTCCTTGGGGCGAGGATGATATTCTGGAATTAGATAGTGGTGATGGATTGCACAGTCTTGTGAATATACTAAAAACCACTGAACTGTATGCTTTTAGAAGGTGAATTTATGGTATATGAATTATGTATCAAAAAAAAAGAAGTCTAGGAGACGTTTCTATAAGGCAAGCTCTACGGTGAGATGAACCATTCTATTTTTTTTTTAAGATTTTATTTATTTATTTGACAGACAGAAATCACAAGCAGACAGAGAGGCAGGCAGGGAGAGAGAGGGGGCAGCAGGCTCCCCGCCAAGCAGAGAGCCCAATGCGGGTAGAGCTCGATCCCAGGAACCTGAGATCACGACCTGAGCCGAAGGCAGAGGCCTAACCCACTGAGCCACCCAGGCGCCCGGAGATGAGCCATTCTAACCATCACAGTTAAGCAGATCCGGTGGTTTTCTGGAACTCTGACAGCCGGTCCATGAACTCCAAACAGCGCAGTCTCGGGGTGCTTCCCTGATACCTCAACCAGCTCCTCGGGGAACTTTTTGCCCTGGAGGTCAAGACCAGGAGCACGTCTGTGTGTTTGGGGCCAAGTTTACTTGTCAGTGTCACGAGGAGCATGACACACCCAGGTGCCCCCGAGGTTGTAGGTGACGTCCACCCGTGCACAGTTCACAAGTCAGCTGAGCCCTTGAACCCTTCTGGGACCGAAAGAGAAGGGAGAGTGATTTAGGATGGGCCATCCTGCATAAAATCTGCATTTCCCAAGAGGAGGAGGAGAAGGAGGAGGACGCGGCTCTCGAAATGGTAGCCATTTGTCACTTCCCAGGCTGCGTCGGGAAGGTTGTGACAGCCTGCTCTGTCTGTCACACACCACTGATGAATTTACCCACACGGCTTGCTGTAAGGTCTCCCTTAAATCCCTCCTTCTCTGCACAAGAAAGGGAGGTTCTCTGGACCCTTCCAGAACCTCCCTTGGTCACACCCCCCTCTTTATTTTATTTATTTCATTTTTTTTTAGGATTTTATTTATTTATTTGACAGACAGAGATCACAAGTAGGCAGAGAAGCAGGCAGAGAGAGAGGAGGACACAGGCTCCCTGCTAAGCAGAGAGCCTGATTTGGGGCTCGATCCCATGTCCTGGGATCTCAACCGGAGCCGAAGGCAGAGGCTTTACCCACTGAGCCACCCAGGTGTCCCCACACCCCCCTTTTTAAAATGATCTCTTCCAGGAAGCTGTCCTCCGCTGTCTCCACGCAGTGGTTCTCAACAGGGAGGCACTTTCAGCCCCCAAGGGGACACCAGGCAGTACCTGGAGACAAACATGGTTAACTGGTGTGTGAGGGGCAGGGTGTGGGACTCGCTTCTAGTGCCTGGGGATCAGGGATGATGTTAAGCGTCTGCAGTGCCCAGGACAGCTCCCCGTCCCAAAGGCGTCTCCACCCCAATGTCAACAACCCCAAGGGAGAGACACCTGCTTCCACGAAGAGGGCTCCTCTGTTCCCCTGCGTCTCAGCGCCTGTGAGTTCACATTGAAGACTTCTTCATAGACGTTGATTCTATTTTAACAGGTGGCTTCTTTCAAGGACTGAATAAGAGCATTATAGGATGAGGGGCCTGGCACCGAGTAAGTGCCAGCCCGGTGTCTGTTATTTTCACCACCACTCTCTCCGGAGGGCAGGTTCTCACTGGCGCTCAGCAGAGTAAGAAGTGAACAGAGAGTGAACACCATTGACTTAAATCCTGGTTCTGTCCCCACATGGGGATGCAGGAAAGCCACCTGACCTCGTGGGGCTCGATTCCCTCCCTGCTAACATGGGAACACTGCCGTCCGTCCCACGTTCCTCCTGGTGTGGTCAGGAAGACAGACTTTGATTGTGTATGGGAAAGTGATTACAAGAAAATTAAGACACATGGGACGCCTGGGTGGCTCAGTGGGTTAAAGCCTCTGCCTTCGGCTCGGGTCATGATCTCAGGGTCCTGGGATCGAGCCCTGCATCAGACTCTCTGCTCAGTGGGGAGCCTGCTTCCTGCCTGCCTCTCTGCCTACTTGTGATCTCTCTCTCTCTCTCAAATAAATAAAGAAAAGGAAAAGTAAGACACTTTCGTGTTATTATGCCTAATACCGTGTTCCACTAGCTACCATGTATTGAGGGCTAAGTATACAGCAAATGGCATATTAGAGCTCTCCCTTTACCCACACGGTATCCTGCAACAGAACGGTGTGTTGGCCTCATTTTCCAGAAGAGGAAACTGAGGCTCAGAGAAGTGGAGCAAATTGTCCTAAATCACCTCATCAGAGATTTGCGGACGGAGGATTTGGACCCATGATGGCTCGCCACTGTCCCCTGCTGTATCCAGGACAGAAGAGCAGTCCTACCTTCCGGTCAGTGCTGGACCTGACTGTGGACTGCGTGGCCCTGATACTCAGGATCAGAATGTCCGCAGATCAGAGGCCCCTGCAGAGACGACCTGGGAGCGAGGTGCGAAGCTGCCCACCCGCTCTTATCTCCAGGGGCGCCAGGCCGGCTGAGCAGGGAGGACCCAGGCTGGCCGCGCTTCCTCGCTGGAGCCCAGGCCCTGCCCCAGGTGTGTGATGCTCAGGCGGTCCTTCCTGAATGATGCCGCATCGAGAGGAAGCAGAGCCCCGAGTGAGCCCCGTGAATCCAGCTGCGTCTGGGGAGAGAGGCCCTCGGGGGCTTGGTGACTGTGGTTCCCAGGAGCTGCCGTTACGGGGCCTGGAGAGAGACTGCCGGGCCTCGCTCCATTGCCCTCTGCTCCGGGGACATGGGGCATGGCCAGGAGACAGTAGCCTCAGTGGTCCTCTTTCTGTGGCCTGGTCCATGTGCCAGGACACACAGAGCCTCAGGGAGGTCCTGTCCTCCAATTAACGTGGAGCCTTTTATCTGAACCCACCTGTACCCCAGAAACCAGCCAGATAAACGCTTCCCTGCCCACCCGGTCAGTCCTGGTGCCTCTCTCCTGACTCTTGCCTGTCTCCTGTCCCATTCCTGAGCCTGCCAGCCCCCGACCTAGTGATGCTGGCCTCTGAGTCCAGCTCCGGGGCTCCCAGATGGTTTGCTTGGAGGCTTCAGGGTCCTGTTTGGACGTGGTCTGTGCCATCCCCCTCTGCCCTTGGCTCGGAGCAGCTCTATCAGACAGGGTCTCGGCAAGGAAGAGAGACCAGCCCTGGGAAAAGTGTGAGCAGAGACAGAATCGCTTGGAAGGATGTGGCAGAGCTCTCCACCTCAAAGGAAAAGCTGATGGGGAGTCTCAGAAGGGTCAGGACTCCGGGCAGCACAGATTTCCGGGTAGCGGGGACCTATGGGTGGTCCTGTGGGGATCTGCTGCGGGAAGGAATGGACTCGAGCCCTGGAAGACTTTGTGTCTGTCCACCAGAATGCCAGTGCCTGGGAGGGGGTCCGCTCGCCTCACTCGGACCCAGTGGGGTCAACCAGACTGAACTACAAGAGTCAAGAATGGAGGGGAGGCCTCCCACACAGAGTCTGGGTGCCGGGACCAGAACGGGGACATGCAGGCAAATATAACAGATGTCAGCTTGTCACCCCTATTTGTTCATCCCCTGACTGTCCAGAGCCCCCAACAGTCAGCTTTACAAAGGAAAAGGAGGCCTCCCCCTTCCTTTTTTCATATCAGGTTCCTTGTCCCAACTTTTTAAAATGTGCAGACAGAGGTAAAGAGCCATGACCACAGGCACCGCTGAAGGAAACAGAGACCTAAGCAGTACCTAAGGCCGCACGCTTTGGTGAGAGCATTTGGAATCCGGTCCCAGCTCTGCCATTTCCGACAGCCGTGACTTCGGGCAAGCTGCTGAACCTCTCTGAACCTTGGGGTCCCCCTTGATAAAATGGGGAGAAAGTCAGACCTATCTTACAAGGTCACTGTGAAGATCGAGGATGGGTCAGTCAGGGCACAGCTAAAGTGCTGTGAAGGAGTCCTGGAAAAGGCAGGAAACAGGCTACAAGTGCATGTTTCTCTTTCATAAAAGTCTAGAGGAGCTTGGTCCCTGGCAGTTCTGCCCCACGAGGTTGACTGAGGACCCGGATTCCTTCAACCTTGTTGCTCTGCCCAGTACTGGGGCCTTGTCCCTTGGGTGAGGCTGACTCCATCCCCTTTGGAGCCCACTGAGAAAGCAGGGACAGAGAGTCTCTAAACAGGTGCGAATTTGCACGTTGACGAGACGCTACCTGTCACTTCCCATTGACAGGACAGTACCCCGCAGCTGAGCTTAGCTGCAAAGGAAGCTGGGAAAGTGAAGTCTCTGGGCTCCCGCGTGCCCAGCCAGATCGGTGAGGGCTGGCGTGCCGGGAGGCAGAGTGGAGGGAACATTCCACAACTGCACGCGAAGGGGGAAGGGATACTGGGACAAAATGGACCACCTTTGGCGCTACGGGATAACGCAGTTAAAGAACAGTTAGCACAGACTTACGGCGTGGGAAGGACTCCGTGCGTGGTCGCTGTCACTCGGAATAATCTTTCTTGGGAGGAACAGGCAAATGACCTCTCATCTCAGTATTCCAGTTCTGGAAACCAGACAGGAAGACGGACGTGAGGGCACGGCCCCTGACATTCCTTCTCCCCAGGCCCCAGATGGCAGGAAGAGCTCCAGCGGGCCCTCTGGCCTGTGCGGGCGAATCCGCAGCCCCTCAAGGTGTGACTACACCTCTGCCAGGTGCCCCAGACCCCTGCAGACGCTTGTCTCAGCATTTGATGCCAGTTCCTTGAGGTCAGCCGCCCAGAGGGGCAGCTGGACGTGACTGGCATCCCATGGGAGGGGCGTCTTGTGACCAGTTGGCCTGTCAGCGGATGCCCTGCCACGTTCACTCTTGCTGACATTTAATTATATTTTGTTTTCATCAGCTGTCAGGCCAGCTTCCTGCCAGGACACTGAATTATGCTGGAAGCCGGTCATCCCCTGCGGACACCTTCTCATTTGGGCCTCCTCAACTGGACGGCCCTCGGAGAAGATGGACACGAGTGCAATTGGCAGGGAAGACCCGGAGAGTCAGGCCTGACCTTCCTTCCCTTTCCGTCACGGCATCAGCAGCACCCGTTCGAGCAAACACGAGGCCCCTTGACAGGGCTGTCATTAAGGACTTTGGACATATTTAATTATTTGTCTATGTGTACAGATGCTAAGCCACACCCCCTACTAGCCACTACCATTCTTTTTTTTTTTTTTTAAGATTTATTTATTTGAGAGAGAGAGAGAGAGAGAGCGCGCGCATGAGTGGGGAGGGACAGAGGGAGAAGGAGAAGCAGACTCCCCGCTAAGACGAGACTCCCCACTAAGTGGGGCTCAACCCCAGGACTCCAAGATCATGACCTGAGCCAAAGGCAGATGCTTAACCAACTGAGCCACCCAGGCGCCCCTAACCACTCCTGTCCTTGTCTCACCTTAAGGTGTTACTGGGGAGTAGCTTTTGAAGTTTTGAGGCCGTAAGAGGAAGTACTTCCGCGGCGCTTCTAATGTGTGGGCTGTGGTTCTGTGTCTTCCATGCTTGGGTTCCCCTCCCTGTCTGAATCGCTTCTGTTTTTTGAGTTTGTGACAGCAAGCAGCAAGGGTTTGCATGAAGGGAAGATTTAATCTTCATGACCATCGTTTCGAGCAGGTTCTATGATTAGCCCCATTTTATGGGCTAACACGCTGGTCCTCATGGAGCTCTGTGGCATGCCCAGGGCCACTGGGCTGGTACATGGCGGAGCTGGGTCTGAATCCAGGGAGTGCGATTCAGCATTTGTACCCCTAGCCATGGGGCAGGTGGGTGTGGAAAACAGAAGTCCGTCGACCACTCCACCCTCATTCTCCTGGGCCGGCCTGTCCCACAGATGGGAGAGCTGGGCACGTGGTGTCAGGACTCCCCCGCGGCGAGAGTTCTGCACGCGGGACTGCTTGGGCCACACACATGAATTCAGAGGACGTCGGGAGGTAGGAGAAAATTTTGGAGGAAATTGGCTCGAAGTGCCGTTTCCAGTATTGGGATTCCGTGTCTGTGGACACAGACTGTGACCATTAAGTCGCTGTGTGAACGCAGGGATGCTATGTCATCGGCCACATGACTCTGCGTGCAATTAAGTAGAGCCATTTGTACTTGTGGAGCCCTCAGAGGCGGAGGACATCGTTCCAGATTAAAGAGATTTTAAAAAACGGACGTTTTGTCCTTTTTAGAGAGGGCCTCTTTTAAAATGTTAACCTCTGGGGATGGATATTTTTCAGCTGAGAGATACTATTACAAAAGGAAACTGTGTTATTTAGGATGTTTTGGACTATAGGTAACAGATTGACTAATAGAGGCTTAAATGATAAATGCATTTCATTTCTTTTTTTTTTTTTTTAAGATTTATTTCTTTATTTTAGAGAGGGGAGAGGGGCAGAGGAAGAAGGAGAAAGAATCCCAGGAAAGCTCCCCACTGAGGGCAGAGCCCAATGCAGGGCTTAATCTCAGGACCCTGAGACCATGACCTGAGCCAAAATCAAGAGTCGGATGCTTAACCGACTTATCCACCTGGGTGTACCTGCATTTCATTTCTTACATAACCAAAGGTCTTAAGTTTGCCGAATTGACTTAGGGCTCAGCACTGTCATTGAGGATTCAGATTCTTTCTGTTTCCTTCCCTCCGCTCTCAGCATGTTGGGGGAAGACTTGCCTCACTGTCACAGAATGGCTGCCACAGTTCCAAGCATCACATCCTCGTTTGCAAGCCCTTTTTCCCAAACAAGAACAAAAAAGTGTGGCTAAAAAAGTCACGTGGCCCTCTGCTTTGTCAGTGGGGGAAGTCTGTCCCAGAAGCTCCCAAGCTGACTTACCCTCCTGATATCTTATTGATGAGAACAGGGGTCCCCTGACCATCCCTAGACATATCACTGGCCAAGAGAGATGAAAGGGCTGTGGCTGATTTCAGTCTTAGGGCTGTGGACGTTTTCCTCCCAAACAGAGTCCCGGTGGCGTGAAAGGCGGGGGGGCAGGTATTGGTGGGGAGGCCGTAATGGGGCCATCTGGTCGGAGTGTCTCAGTGTCTCAGTGTCGTGTCATGCAAAAGCGCTCGCAGAGTCCACGTGGCTCCAGACGGTTGTGCCTGAATCCTTCTCGCTCTGTGTGTGTGACATGATCATCCTCCCTCACGGCCGGCCGGCCGGCCAGCTCTCACTTCCCACTAGAGGCAGCATCTCTCCCTGCTTCTGTACTTTTCCTCTAACCATATGTAAGTCCAGAAACTTGGAGGGCGGGGGACAGGGGAGGAGGGTGCGCTTACTGGACCATGATGGCATCTGTTCTTGGATGCCAGCGCACTGGTGTGCAAGCATTCCTGATTCCGTTTTCCCCAGAGCTGGCTAGATCCACCTCCAGATTCCTGTGTTGTTGATTTTTTTTTTTTTTTTAATCTTTAGTTAGCAGAATAAGTTCTATCTGAATAACCTAGGCCAGGAGGGGTGGGGCCGTGTGGCTGGGCACTGCCCCATGCCTGCCTGCCTGCCATGGGAGAGGGCAGCGCCGGGGTGACCGGCTCGCCCCTGTCAACCCATTCCAGGTCCCTTCCATGGAGCGGTTTCCATGGTCATCAGCTCTAAGTGTCATGAAGACCATAACAGAGGGAACTGGACGAGACCAGGGCGCCCAGCTTCAGCCCTATTGATGTTTGGGACCAGATAGTTCTTTGGGGTATTTTGTGGGGTGAGGGCTTGTTCTATGCCCTATAGGATGTGGGCAGCATCGCTGACCTCCGCCTACTAGAAGCCATAGCCACCCCCGCCCCGTAATCATAATGTCACTAGACATTGCTGAATGTCGCCTGGGGGTAGACTCACCCCCAGGTGAGAAGCACTGGGCTGAAGCGTCACGGCCTGGGGGGACTGAGGTACCTGGGTGGGCATGGATGGCTTCCCCCACTGTCCCGTCTTGCTTTGTGTCCTCCCTAGCCCTTATCTCCCACCGAGTGTATCTTATATAGGTTTGTTTGTTGCCTGGCTCATTATCTGTCGCTAGCCCCGGACTCTAAGTGCTGTGGGAGCAGAGACTAGAACTGTCTTTCTTGCCACAGCGTCCCCGACGCTCAACGCTGCCTGCCCCACTGTGGGGGGAGGGAGGGCCGGCGATTAGCCGGATATTCGGCTGAGTATATTCTGAGATATTCGCTGAGTAATATCTGAGTAATATCTGAGATATTCGCTGAGTATGAATCAGAGAGTTCTGGGAGGGGGCTCCCGGCAGGAGTCACTTAAGGGGCATCCACTCCGTTCTGGACACTCGGATGGACACTTCCCCTGCGTGAGCTCATTTCACCTGACAAATAAGGAAACTGAGGCACAGAGAAGTCTAGAACCAAACTGCTGACAAATGATGGGGGCAGGACATCAACTCAGGTCTGTCTGATTCCAAGCTGTGGCTTCTCTGGGGACACCAGGCTGCCTGCACCCCCCACCCCCTGCACTGCCCCAGACATGAGGGCGGCTTGGAGGGGCCACTTCCGGCATTGGGACAGGGGAGGAGACGGCCAGCCAGGGTTGGACGGGTCAAAGGGTGGAGAAGTCAGGGCCCATGTCCTGGCGCCTGATGGATGCCAAGGCTGGCTTTGTCCCACGAGGACTTTGGCCCCCCGAGGCCCCAAAGAGCTTGTGTGTTTTCGGATTGGAAGAATGACGGATCAACTGCTCTTTGGTGGCCTCAGAACTATTTCTGTTTCTTTCCAGAGCAAAACCGCAATCCAAACCTCTCTTCCCGTTTCCTCCCTCAAAGCAGCCTGGGAAATGTGGCCCCAAGGAGTCGCCCTCCTCCTCACCCCCACCCCCCCACCCGCCGTCCCCTAACCCTGCGGCTGAACAGGATTTGGTGGTGGTTTTCCTCCCCCACCCCCTCCCCTTACAGTAATTAGCGCTTCAGCTTTCCCTGGTGGTATTTATGTGTTTAGACAACACAGTTCATTGTTTCCAAATGTTAGTCAATTTGAACTATAAATCAAGCCCCAAATCTTGAATCCCATTCAAGGGAAAACTCACAAGTTGATTCTACACGAATAAATCATAAGAGGGTGGGAATTTTATAAATGTAGAAAAGCAATTCAGACTCCTGCGCTGAACAAAAATGCAGCTTTCTGAACTACTTCGGGAATACATTAGAACAATTATGTAAGACTTGGGAAGATCTAATCGTGCATTAGTCTTTCAGATGAAGTCCTTGGAAAGTTCGTGTGTCGAAGAAGAATTAATATTTTTAGCACCTGATAGTTGACGCTCTTTTATTTTTGCACAATATTCTATAGGGAAACCAGCTATTTCACTAAATACTATCAATTCTAAGACGTATTTTGCTTCCATTTTTATCTCTGAAATTAGGATACATCTTAGAATCAAAATCCTATCAGCTGAATTGGCAGTTTGTTTTCTTAGTAATCCATAAAATTCTGGTGCCTTTTATAAGTAATAGTGTCTTAGGTTTAATGAAATGCGTATCATTATGATCCCTCTTTCCCAGGAGAGGTGACAAGCCCAGAGATGTGACAGACTTGGCCCAAGGTCACACAGCAAGAAGGACAAGACCTTTAAAGGGCATGTAAATTCCCCAGGGACATATGATCTCTGAGTTGCCTACTCTGGAAGGTGGTACCAAAACTGAAGGATTTTTGCCTTTCTGAACAGATTATACAAATTTATAGCCAAAACAGAATGCTTGAGATGTCAGACGAACTGTCACATTCTCCTTCTCCACCCTTTCCTTGAAATGTTCAACCTCTCCCCAAGATCATTTTGATAGCACTGGTTGGAAGTTTGCCCCAATGTTAGTCTCTTCTGGCAGGTTAACCTTCCATGGCTACCTTTAGCAAAACAGGAAATGGCACCCTGACCCCAGAGGGACTCAGTCCCACGCCATGACACGGCTTGGAGAGAGGAGCACAGACTCAACCCCTTTCACCCCTCAACGGTTCTCTTTGTATAGTACACATCCTGAGCAACCGTACACAGTATCCCTGTGCCCAGGGCACCCACATGCCTCCAACTGGTCTTCACTGGAGGAGTGGTGGGACGAGAATGTTTGACAGAGTGAAGGAAGATGCAGACAAATTCAGGAATTATTTTTCTAGTCCTGATTATATTCATTGTCTAAACCTGGTTTTTGTGTCCTAATGAAGCCAGCCTCTGAAAACTTTGACCAAGCTTGGCTCTCAGAAAAGAAATGGAATGCTTGGGAAAACTCATATAGTCTTTAAAAATCCAAACACGGTCTTATTTTTAATGGTCTTTCTGGGCCTATTTCGGTAGACACACCCTATTAGCTAAACCAACCAACCATTAACATGAGCTGCCGGTCTGAAGCACAATGTGGCAGAGTAGAGGGAGATTGTGTTCAGAGCTTATTCAGAGCTGGGTTCCAACTTGGATCTCTGCTACCTTCCAGCTGCTCCCTGTGGGGATGCTAAAAGTCTCTGAACCCTCAGTGTCCCCTTCTTTAACATGGGTGTGGTGGATTAAAGATGACCGTTTCATTCTTTACTACTCCTCCCAGAGTGGAAGGAAAGGTGGGATCCAGTTCCCTCCCTTTGAATCTGGATTAGTCTTTTTTTTTTTAAGATGTTATTTATTTATTTGACAGAGAGAGACACAGCGAGAGAGGGAACACAAGCAGGGGAGCGGGAGAGGGAGAAGCAGGCTTCCTGCCGAGCAAGGAGCCCGGTGCAGGGCTTGATCCCAGGACCCCGGGATCATGACCTGATCCGAAGGCAGACGCTTAACGACTGAGCTACCTGGGTGCCCCGAATCTGGATTAGTCTTAATGACTTGAGTTGACCAAAGAATGTGGCAGAAGTTACCCTCTGGGACCTCTGAGTCTAGGTCACCTGCAAAGCCTTGTCAATGCCACTCAGACTTCTTGGAATTCAGCCACAGGGAAACAGCCCAGGCAGCCCCACGCGACCCCGTGGGGAGTCTACATGGGGAGGAGCTCAGGCCTGAGGCTGACGGCTCCAGGTGACAGCCGGCGTCTACTTGCCAGCCGTGCAAGGGGGCCATCGTGGAAGCGGGTCTTCCAGCCCCACTTGAGCTGTCTCATTGGATGCCACGTGGAGCAGAAATAGGCTGTCCCTGTGCAGACTCGGGAGCAGAAGAGATGACTGTTATCATTTTAAGTCGCTAAGTTCTGGGGTGATGTGTGGGAGTGGTGGACAAATGGAGCAGAGGGAGTAGAACTAATGCCTCACTCCGGGGTCGTGTTGGGAGTTAGAGGAGAACCAATATGCAGAGCGGAGAGCGTTGTCCCACGTCAAGCAGGCATCCGGTGAAACCAAGTTCGCTTCCTACCGTTGCAAGTCAACAGTGCGTAGTCTACCCAGTTCCTGGTGTGCTCTCCTGTTGGGACCAGCCTGATCGCCACCCCCCGGAGCTGGAGGCCGGGGCCTCACCATGACTCGAGTTGATTACACCGCACATTGCTCTCTGTCAACAACTAATGTGGGCATCACCAGCTGTCACGAAGCACATTTGCTATTGGGTGAAAATCAGTATTAGACCGTTCACCCCGGGGTCCACCAAGGAAAGATTCCTGGAATGTCATGTGAAGGACTTCCCATGGCCACAGAAGGCGGTTGGGTATGACGGCATGCGGAAGTCTGCATGTTCTGCTGGTCTCCGTTCCCTGTCCCAGCCTGGTGCTCTGACCCCGGGCAAACAGGAGACTAGCCGCCCGGTCATGCAGAGACTTGCTCCTGGACCCTGGAGGGGCTCCCTCCCGGCCCTGTTCCAGAGCAGGGAGCAGGTGCCTGACCATCAGCTCCCCTGGCCCCAGGCCCATGGGGCACATCGAGGCTTCCAGGGGTTCTGGAGCTTGGGGCTTCTGAAATGCCCCCAAGCAAGGCTCTAGCCTGGCAGGCAGCACCTTAGGGCAATGTGGGGATGGCTGGGTGGGCTTCACACCGCCCCGGGGGTCTGCACCTCAAACGCCGTTCTCTCCCACCTGGAGGGGCGGGGCTGCCACCTCCCGGGCAGCAAGATCAAAGGGCAGCAGCTGCATCGGTCCCTGGGAAGTTGGCCACGTGACAAAGGTAAAAACCACAATAGCGAGTAAGAGGGTCAGCGGAGGGGAGGTCGGGGAATTTGTCCCTCAGGTGCTGAGCGCTATCTGAAGCACTTTGTGCGGTGGTGTGGCCAGCCATTCGGCCTCCCCATCACTCACGATAGCGTGGGTCGTCCAGAGCCGCCAGCTCCCAGGGTGCTGGGGGAGTTCCGTGAGATGCTGCATTCAAGCCGTTGGGCCTGCCTCCGGAGCAGGACCATCTGTCGGTAGCATTCTGGATAATAATGTTGATGATAGTCTTCCAGCAACTTTCTGCAGGAGGTCTTGTGTCCTCCGCTGCAACAGAGAACTGGGGACTCTGAAAAATCAATATTAATCATTACAGATTTGGGCAGGGCCGAGCGGATCGGGAGAAATCAGAGCCGTTCGGTAGTGGTGCTGAAATTAAATCAGGTAAAACAAACCAGACATCCATCTCCCTTTTTGTGCCCGTAGACCTGGGCAATTGCGTACATCCTCCAAACAGATGGCAGAGCCCGTGCTCCGCCCCCCAGGGCCACTGCATTGTCTGGCGGGAGCTGGGGAGTTCTGCGCAGCCCCACATCTGTGCCTGCAGCAGGCCGTGATGCGGAAGCTAACAGCCCGTTGTGATTGGCACTGTCGTCCCGGTTCTGGGCAGATAATGGGGAGCCTGCCATTTCTCCCATGTCTCTTCTCGGCTCCAGCAGAGCCGCTGCCAGCCCCGAGATGTGGGAACCCAGAGCGCACACCTCTTGGGGTATCTACCCTCCCAGGAAGCGTTCATGGGTGAGGTTTCTCATTCCAAACCCAGGCACCTTAGTAAGGCTGACGTTGCTGTGGGTCCAAAGCTCTCAGGATGCCCACTTCCGTTAGGGTTTCGGATTAGGGGGACAAGAGATGGTCAGAGAGACTTCACTGCTCTGTCCACCTGGGCTTTCCTTCACCTCCAATTGTCAAAACCCATGGGCCAGGCATCTCTCAGTTATCTGTTGCTACATAGCAAATTCCTACACTCAAATTGCCTCACTCAGCCATGAGTGAAGCAATTGACTCATTGACTGTGAAATTACAATTGACATGTGTAATTTCACAGTCCCCGCGAATCAGGAGCCCAGACACACCTTGCCTGGGTCCTCTGCCCAGGATCTCACTAGGCTGCAGTCAGGGCAGAGGCTGGGATATGTTCTCATCTGGAGGCTCAACTGTGGAAGCATCTGCTTGGGATTTGTGTCCTCCTGGCTGGGTAAGTGGAGGCCCTGGCATTGGCTGGCCATCAGCTGGAGCCACCCTCCCATTCTAGAAGCTGCCCGTGGTTTTTTGCCAGGGCTTCCACTGGGCTTCCTCAGCGTGGCTGCTGACTTTATGGAGCAAGCAAGGAGAGTCTCTTGTGTGTATAAGCAAGGCAGAGTCATACATAGATGAGTAGGGAGATGTATCGGTAGGTCAACCTATGCAGATAGATGACAGAGCTGGATAGAAATGTACAAGTAGAGAGATAAAGAGATGATAGAAAGTAGATAATATGTAGATACAGTAAGAGATGATAGATTGATCATAATCTAATGACAGGAGTGACATCCCATCATCCTTATCATGTAATAGTTGTTGGAAGTTAGTGGCAGGTCCTGCCCACATTCAGGGAAAGGAGATTGTACCCACCGTCTTTAACACGAGGGGGTGGAGGTCAAGAGAGCCGTCTTAGAAGACACCTTGTCATCAGTGCCTCGAGAGTAACATAGTGTCATTCTCATCTTCTAAACAGGAAGCTGGGGTTTAGAGAGACGACTTGCCCCAGCTCCAACAGCTATCCAATGGCCCGTGGGTACTGCTACCCCATCATAACACATCCCTCCATGCCCTCTGAGGGATGTGTTCATCACCGTGAGTGCAAAGCGGTGATGACCTATGCACTGATTTTGACCGATCCGCTTGGGCCAGAATACCCAGTACTTTCTCTTCAGTGACATACACGTGCTGATAATGTACTTGTTCAACATATCTTGCTCTATATCCCTACTGTGTGCTCCAAGAATACTGTGTGCTCCAAGAAAACAAGCACTACATCTCCCTCACCTGTGGCCACATCCCTGCACGGAGAGGGGTTCCTGCCCATTGTGTGCCTCTGGAAACACTCATTTAGTCATTCAACAAATGCTCATTGAGCTGGGCTGTGTACTTTGGATACAAAGAGAGTCAAGACACAACTGTCCTTCACAAGCCCCTTACTGTAGCAGAGCAGAGACATAAACTACAAGATAGTGTGATGTGGCACAAAGATTACAGTGGTTTCCTCAGGTTGGCCCATTCTTACATCCCCAGGGCCTAACACAGTGCCTGGCACATAGTAGGTGCTCAAGAATGTTTGCAGATGGCGGCTCGTCCTGTCACCTGGCATGCCCTGCTCTCTTCTGTTCTCCGTGGTGTAGAAAATAAAAGTCATGAAAGATTAATTGGTCAGAAAAATCCAGAGAAAGTTAAAAAGGATATGGAATAACATCCCAGGCTGGCTTCAGAATTCTCTGATGCAATCCCACAGCCCTGGCACCCCCCTCTCGGAGCCGAGCTTTGCATTTCGAAATAGGGGGAGAAAAAAAAAAAAGGACTGTAATTATTAAAATTGTGTATATAGGAGAATTTAGCCTTTCATTTGAGGTGTCCTAATGACACTTCAACAACTGCTAGAGAAGATAATAGGGTTTAGAGCAATTACACAGCCCATCAAATACCGAACATGAGTGATTCAGATTCATGCTTGGAGCTGGAACAATTCTCAGCAGTTTTGCTCATACACAGCTGTTTCATTTAAAATATTTTGGCAGAAAATCACAAAGTGGGCTGTGCTGGCCATCCTGCTCTGGAGATTTAACCCTTACATATCCAGTGCTATCCTTCCCTCCCACCTGCCGCTGGACCCCCCACCTTAATCGCTGCTTGGTGGTTGTTTACACAATGTATTTTGGAGTTAAAACTTGGCCCCTTAGCTGAAAATGTTGGGGTTTTTTTGTTTCTTCTTAGCCTGCTGGAATATTCTGTGTCTTTTGACTTAGTTGGTATCATTCAATCACTAGGTGGCCAGTCCCGTGTGGCTGTGAAAGTGTGTTAGTCAGATGGCCAAAAACAGGTGACCCAGTCAAACTGGGTGATTTGAGAAGAGAAACAGAAATCCCATAGATAGGGTGGGTTGTACAGCCAACACTTACGTCTCACAGTTCTGGAGGCTGGGAAGTCCCACAATCTAGGTGTTGGTAGATTCGGTGTCTGGTGAGAGCCCCCTTCCTGGCTTGCAGATGGCTACTTTCTTGCTGTGTCCTGACCCGGCAGAGAGATCATCCCTCTCGTGACTCCTCTAATAAGGGCACTAATCCCATTCACAAGGGCCCCACGATCCCCCAAAGGCCCTAACACCATCACATTGGGGATTGGACCTTCAACATATGAATTTGGGGGGATACAAGTATTTGGTCCATAGCAAGTTCACTCCTGGTGTCTTTCATTGGCCAAAACCAACTGGAAGCCAGAGATGGGGGATGGGGGGCAGGGCACTGATGCAGTCCATCCAGGACAGCCTCCTGGTGCTCTGGGAAAGGAAGCAGGATGAAGCTACCCAGCATTAAGGAGACCCAAGAGAAGCAGACATGTGTTCTCTAATCTGGAGGGACAGGGCCTCTAGCTGCAGGCAGAAATCTTGCCAGCACCTGGGCCCACATGGTTGTGGTATAAAGAACTCATTCAGTTCGTCTTGAATCATTGGGAGGTCATTGTAAGGGGACCTGATGGGAACCTAGAAAATGCCAAAATCCTAAGGCCCCAAGAAGAGCTAGACCCAGCCCTTGGTGACTGTTGAATTTCTGTGTCAACTTGACTCTGCTCTGATGCCCAATTGTTTGGTCGACCACTAGTCCAGATGTTCCTGTGAAGGTATTTTGTTGATGGGATTAATATCTATACTCAGTTGGCTTGGCGTAAAGGAGATTACCCTGGATAAAACAGGCGGACCTCATCCCATCAGTGAAGGCCTTAAAAATGAAACTTAAAATTGAGGTTTCTCAAACGGAGAAGAAATTCTGCCTCAAGATTGTACCATAGAACTCCTGCCTGAGTGTCTAACCTGCTAAGTTGCCCTAGACTTCAGACCCAGGACTACAACATTGACACCTGCCTGCATTTCCAGCCTATCCCGCAAATCGGAGACTCGTCAGTCCCCACAATCGTATGAACCAATTCCTTTAAATGAATGCATGAATGAATGAATGAATGAATGAATGTCTCCTGTTGGTTCTGGGCTTCAGGGCTTTCGAGGGTGACTTAGCTAAGTCCTTGCTCTGCTCTTGGAGCCATCTGCCAGTGCCAAGTGCCACGTCATCTGGATGGCACCTGAGAGCCCATGTCTGTCTGCCAGCCTGGAAACGGTCATGGCGAATGGGATGTGTTCCAGTGGCTCCCATTAGCGCCACGATCTGGGTTTGTTCTCACAGCTGCAAACCCCAGCCCTGGGCCGCACAGCTGCCTGGGACAAGCTGGAGCATGTGAATGAGCTGAACGAATATCAAGTTGGGTTTCCCACTCTTGCCCACACTGTGTTGGCAATCCCCGGCCAACGGGCGCTGTGGTCTGTGAGCTGGATCTTGGAGAATAGGATTTCAGGAGGAGGATTAGGGCCGCAGTAAGGGAGGCATGCTGAGCTTGAGCAAAGGACGGAGGTGAGAAGCTGCGGGGGCTGGGTGCGGGGGTGGTCTAGGAAATGATGGTGGTTTGGTTTGAATGGAGTAGAAAGTTCTTGTGGAGAGCGGTGTTGCCTAATGCAGGGGAGGGACATGCCTGAGATGGACAGACGGAAGGGGTGAGGCAAGACGAGCACAGAATGAGTGGAGGCTTCAGCATCATGCCATTGAGGATGGAGAGTTCTGGATGCAGCAGGACTGTGGTCTCTTCTGAGATGGACAGTTGGGAGAAAGGGAAGCAAGTGAGGAATAAAAACAGGGCAGCATGATTCTCATTCTGATTCTGAGTCTTGACCTTGTAGAATAGAAGCCCCACGGACCAAATCAGTAGAGATGGGAAGAAACATTGATGAGTGATGGGTTCATAGCTTGAAAGCATCCTTAGAGTTCACTGTTATGGGCTGAGCCATGTCCCGCTGAAATTCCTATCTCGAAGCCAGTTCCCAGTGTCTCAGAATGTGTTGTCTCCGGAGCTAGGGCCTTTGAAGAAGTAATTAAGTAAAACAAGGTCACCAGGGCCGATCCTAATCCAACATGACTGGTGTCCTGGTGAATTCTATAAGAAGAAGAGATTGGGACACAGATAAGCACGGAAGGAAGACCCCATGAGGACCCAGGGAGAAGGCGGCCGTCTACACGCCGAGGAGGGAGGCCTCAGGAGAGAACACTCCCGCTGACACCTTGATCTTGGACTTCCAGCTTCCAGGCTGGGAGAAGTTATTCTAGGTTGTCCAAGTCCCCCCCACCCACGCAGTCTGTGATGCTTTGTTATGACGGCCCCAGAAGAATAACAGCCACCCCAGGAGAATCTCCTATCTTGCAGATGGGAAGATTGAGGTCCAGGGAGGGGAGGGGCTCATCCCATCTCCTGAACAGGGCTCTGAGCTCCAGGCAAGTGGTTTTTTCCCACCACACCATGCCGTCTCTTCCGTCATGAAATATTGACCATCTCCCTGTCTACAGTTTAGTTTGTTCAAACAATTTGCTGCCGCTAAAGCAAACTAGCCTCTGTTTGTTTTTTTTTAATAATGATTTTCTCCTGGAGCTCTTGGATTCTGCACTCCAGCAGCCATGGACTCTTGCTCCGGCCCTTCTGGCTTCCTCCGGTTCGTGGCCCTGGTGGCCCAGCCCGGGACAACAGGCTTTCGTTCCAGCGGAGTGGCACGGCGGGAAACCTCACCCGTGACCCTCAGAGGTGGAGGTGTTGGTGGAAGCTTCGGGCAGGCACTCCGTGGGTTTAGCAGCCGTCAGCTAGCCGTGTGGGCTGGAGCATCACGGGGATGTGAGAGTGGGGAGGTAACGTAGGAGAGAGAAGGTGAAGGGAAGATGTCTTCGCCAAAACTCTTTGGGTTTTGAGCTAGAGAATCTTCCTCAGCATGCGGAAACAATGGGGAAGGTTTGCTGGGAAGAACTGGGTTTCACAGACTCCAAAGAGAAGGTGGGCTTCGGGCTGCAGGAGGGGTGGGAGCCCAAGATGAGGGAGCCGTGCAGAAACCAAGCCACGCCTCCCTCGGTGTCTGACTCCAAGACCATGCATCCTTGCCCTGGTGCGTTCGTTCCAATGTCTACTCACGTGAACGGAAAACTGGAGGAAGCAGCCCACACGATAAGAAAAACGTCCTTGCCCTCGTAACAAGAAGTCCTGAATTAGGGCGGCTCCAGTGGGTTCACTCAGAGGCTCTGTGCTGTGTTTAGGCATCTGGCTTTTGCCATCTTTCCGCTCTGCCAACCTCGGGAGCTAGCCTGGTCATTAGCGCGCTCCCTTCACGATCTTAAGACGGCAGCCACGGGGCAGCGCGATTCTGAGAAGGGCCCTGCTCCTCCCCAGGTCTCTTGTGTCTGCTTCCCAGGAGCTGCCCAGTCCTTCCCCAGGCTTCACTGGCTGTAACTGGACCACGTGCTCCTCTCTGCCTCAGTACCTGGCAGGACGAATACGATTCCCCCACAAGGTCATAAGGAGAGAGCAGGCTTCCCGAGCAAAAGTGGGGATTCTGTTAACGAGGAGGAAGGGGTGCAGGGGAGCACTGTCTGGGGAGACAGCACTGCCTCCTCTCAAGTCCTCAGATGCACACGGCCGGGCTCCCAACCCCAATTTCTAGCCCCTGGGAGAGAGAAGCCACCGCAATGAGCTCCGGTCAGATGGCAACGTCTGGCCGGTCAACCAAGGGCATCGTGGTGAAGTCATGCCAAACGCTGCTGTAGGCCCACCTCTGGGAGAGAAGGGGGCTGTTTTCAGAGGAAGGAAGTTCTTGGGGGGGTGGTTGGTCTGTGAAGAGCCTCAGTGGTGTCTCCCGTGAACCCGTGGAGACTACGGACCCTTGAGAACCTAAACACAAAGATTGTGGGCACCCCCGCAGGAAGTATTTGGACTTGGACTTTGGAATGGGGCGGGGGGGGGCTTGTTTTGGTTGTTACCAGCCTGGGGTAGCGATTGGCATTGAGAAGGTAGCGGCCAAGGAAGCTCTACGTCCTGAAATGTGGGGACAATCCCACGCATGGAACTGTTTCGCCAATATGCCAGTTGGGTCATGTGGAGAAAGCAGAAGAGACAGAGAAGGAGTCGTTCATACAGTCTGGGAGCAGGGGCAGCTCATCCAGAAGACAGAAGCCAGGATCAGCAAGGGTGCTGGGCTCGGGGCCGAGGAGAGGACTCATTCTGGGTGCTCCAGGAAGCCCCTGGGTAAGCTCAGAGCTGAACGTGGGCACAGCAAGGCGGGTGGTCGGACAGACGAGGAAGCCGTGTTTCAGACACTATCAATAAAGGCATCTGCACGGCTGGTCCCGACCGTCGTATTTCAGAAGAATGTGCCGTTAGCACTGCGTGGACGTGCAGGTCAAGAGGCAGAGACCTCGGGAGCTCTCGGGGCACAGGCAGCCCGGGGCGGGCGAGAGAGGGGTTGTGCGAGCAGCTCCGAGTGGCCGGGAGGGCGGGACACAGCACCAGAGCTGGTGTCGGGATGAAGCGAGAGAAGGGGTCGAGGACGGTCCCCGGAAACGGCACCAGAATGTTGTTTATATTTGCGCGGCCGTCGTCCTCGTGATCGTGGCCCTTGTCCCCTCGTCCCGCCTTGGGGCGGCCTCCTCTTATGCCTGCCGGGTCTCTGCGGCCTTTGGCCTTTGTCTCCGCAGCCTCTTTGTTTCTGGTCGTGTGTGTCGGCTTCCTGACTCTCGGCGGCCGTGAATTCCTTGGTTGGCGCTGTGGACCGAGAGGGTTTGGCGTTTCAGGTTTCTTTCTCAGGGTCCGCATCTCGTGGGCTGTGTAGATGCAGACTTTGGTGCAAGACTGTGGGGACGAGGCCCCGGCGTCTGACCGCCGGCACACGGTGCCTTCACCACCCCGTGCGCTGGCGGGCCCGCATACTCTGCCCTTCAGGGCCTGCTCAGGGCACGCGCCCCTTGCCCGCAGCCTGGGTCTCTCTGGCCGCCACCTGCCCTGAGCCCAAACAGAAGGCCTTCAAGTCTCTGACTTACACAAGCCGGAACTTCGTTTTGATGCATGCTAATTCGAAGGCCTGGGTTGTGAGTAGCAGGCCGTGCGGCTCTAAGCCAGACGGCTGCAGTCCAGCCCGTGAGATGCACTCAGGATGCCCTACGCCCCTACAAGACAAGGGCTGGTGCTCCTTTCTTGGGCCAGCTCGCGCCATCTCCACCAGGAAGGTCCCTGCATTTGTCCCAGCGGTTGTCATCATTGCTCCATTCTTGTGGTTCCCCTCCCCCCACGATGCTTTCTCCGTCGTCCCATGCTGTTGCTAGACCGTATTTAAATGAGCGCGAATGAGGAATGTCGCCAAGCCGCCGTGTGTCATTGAACAGTCTTCGTGTCCAGGCGTCAGTGCTTTGTGCTTAAACATACTGTCACGTTATCATCGCCCTATCTTTGAGCAAACTGAGGCACAGAGAGACAGAGTCACTCGCCCGAGGGCACACAGCTAGTGGGGCCCAGAAGAGACCGGCACACAGGTCCTGCATCTTTCCAGCACGTGTGCTTTAGTCCCCATGCCCTCTTGCCCCCTGGTCTCCTCATCAAGCCCTGCTCATCTGTCCTATGCACCTTGTCCTGAGCGTCCTTGACGCTCCAGGCAGGACTCCCCCGTCCTGCCTCTCCACTCCCAGGCCTCTGTGACCACAGAGCTCCCCCTCCCTCATCCTGGTGGGTTTACTTCTCTGTCTCTCCGCCCCGCGCCCTCCAGGAGGACACACGAGTGTCTCTAGCCCTTCTCTTTGAATCAGCAGATGCTGAACGGGCGGTCATGACATCTGAGAGGTTCAAAAGCTCACCCGAGGCCACTCAGCAAGGAAGGGGCTGATACTGGGCTCGGTTTCAAGTCCCCCCAAAAGCAGGTCCGTGCTGCCTCCTGGTCCCCTGCCTTTGGGGAGCTACAGGGAAGCGTTTTGAGGGGGCCTCCTGCTTCCCCGTGCTAGGACTGTTCGTCTCCGATTCCCAGATTGCAAAGGAAGGTATAAACGCGGAGAAGGGGACATTTCCCAGCATCCGATGACAGGCGTGTTCTAATTATCTGTTGATGCTCATAATGGGCAGGAACTTGCCTCATTGTCAGGCGCTCCGACGCTGGCCATATGGGTTTATTTTAGTGGATTTTTGTATTATGAAAAAGAGTTTCTGTTAAACACAGAGTGAGTCATCGTCTGCTTCTGAAATTGCCCCCAGCCTGCACCGCTTTACCAGTCCTCTCCGACAGCTGGGTTACCGTTCCCAGAAACCTCTGCAGAGCTCCCTTGCTGCTCCTTGGGAGTGAGATGCCCTGTTCTCCAGGAGTGACGCCCCTCCTCTGTGCTTCCTGAGCCTCGGTGCCCACCTTGGCCGCCCCTTCCCCCGTGGGTGGTTTTGTTGGATTGTTCATCTCCAGTCTCCAGCGAGACTGGACGTTCCTCTGGGGTCTTCTTCCTCTCGGTCTCTACAGAACCTGGCACTCCCACTTCGTCAACGTGTCCCTGTTGAAGGATGATCCCCAATTTTGTTTGCTCTGACTATCGGGGTGCCTGGCTGGGAAGCCGGGTTAAAAATATTTCAGGTGCCTTTTGCTCTGCTCACATGACCACACGTATTCTCATGGAGGACGCGTTGGCCCGAGGAAAAGAATAAAGACATGGAGCCAGACCAGATGGGGTTCAAGTCCTGACTCAGCGGCTGTGTGATTTGGGGTCCACCAAGCCGATTAGAATTGCTGTGAGGCTAAATAATGTAATGTGTTTAAGGCTCTGCACACCTTGGCCTTTCTCCTTACCTGGGAAAAGGAGAGGATCTGTGAGCCAGGCCTGAGGCATCTGTTGTTGATGGGATTTATAAACCTTTAACCCTTTTTAGGAGGACCTTCCTAAGCTAGGACAGGAGCCCCCATCTTCGGTTCCACCTATTCTTATGGGAAAACCTGGAAATGGGCTGGGGTTCCTTTATTCCTCCTCTGTTTGCATAAAAGTTGGTTGTGCCCACTTCTTTCTTTTTTCAATATTTTATTTATTTATTTGTCAGAGAGAGAGACAGAGCACAAGCAGGGGGAGGGACAGAGGCAGAGGGAGGAGCAGGTTCCCCAATGAGCAGGGAGCCCGATGTGGGGCTTGATCCCAGGACCCCAGGATCATGACCTGAGCCAAAGGCAGATGCTTAACTGACTGAGCCACACGGGCACCCGAGTTGTGCCCACTTCTTATCCAAGAGTTAATATTATTAAATGATGCAGTGAGAAAGAGAAGGGCAGTGCTTAAGCCAGAGCCAGGACATGCCATGCCTCGGCCCTCCCCTGCCCACAGCAGACATCCACAATCGATTGCTGAACACTTTATGTCATCCCTAGAATGGGCTACCTAGTCACTGTTCAGGGAACTTTCAGGCCAGAAATGCAATCACTGGGTTTGCTATTAGCAAACACTTTCCGTTTATAAAGTGGGAAATGACGTACATTATTATAGTTAAAACATGCACCACTGTTCTGTGTAAGTATTCAGGACTCTGGGGGTTCATCTCAATAGTCTTACTCTCAGCCTCTTTTATTTGAGTATAAACAATAAATACACTGCAAATTATTAATGGGAAACCATGTTTAGGATTACAGTGATTACAGATCAATTGGATGGAATAATTACTACAATCACTGAGTAATTAGAGCCTTCCTGGCCTGAGGAGGGGGTACATGAGCTCTGGGATTGATTCCTCTGCTAAGCAGACTCTTAGAACCAAAAAGAATGAGTCCTGAACTCTGGGGCAGCCAACTTGACAATTATAAGTTGGGATAGCAGTCCCTAGTACCCCCAAAGAGAATGGTGCATCCGTTACAAATGCTTTCAGCTTAAGGTTACAGAAACCCTGACTAAAAGTAGCTTAAATGTCAGGGTCTGTTTGTTTTCCACCAAATCAGAAATCCAGTGGTCAGTAGAACCGGCTTGGTGCAGCACCTCAACAGTAGAATCGAGAGCCCAGCCTCTTTCCTTGGAGAGGTTGGTGGTTCGTCACTTCATGGTCACAGAATGGCTGCTGATGCTCCAGGCACCATGTTTGCATTTAAGGCCAGAAGAAGGCAGAAGAGATGGTTACAAGGACATTTGTCCTTTTTTTTATCAGAAGAGCCCAGAGGAGGTTTCTACTTATATCTCATTGGCCAAGATAGAAGCTGGGAGAGCAGGGGACAGGAGATCCCAGTTGGCTTAGACCAGCCATGGTCCTTCTTCTGGGGCCGAGGCTGTTGCTCTGAACAAGCAGGGTTTCTGTTAACAAGAAAGAAGGAGAGCCTGTAATTGGATAGACAATGAATGGTGTCTATGACAGATACTCAAGGGGACAATGCCCCAAATCCCTCTGAGCCACAACGGTCTTCAGCAGTGGAGCTACAGATAACTTTGTTGTTCTTTGTTCATTCAGTCACTCATTCATTCTTTCATTCAACACATATTTAATCAGTGCCTAGTGGATGCCAGGAATTGTGCTAGGATATGAGAAGAAGTATAGAATTATTTAGGAATGAGTAACAGAAATGGAGAACAACACAGAAAACTTTCTGGGAGAGTGACCTCTAAGCCAAAAAGAAAAGATAAGAGTTTGTCACCTTGTTCTCTCTCTCTCTCTCTCTCTCTCTCTCTGTGTGTGTGTGTGTGTGTGTGTTGGGGTGGGGAGGTGGATGCATGAGGAGAAGGCAGGAGGAGAGGAGTGCCGCAGGCAGAGGGAAAGTATGTATGATGGTCTCCGTGGAGGAGGAAGTAAGACCCACCATTTGCATTGATGGGAGTGACAGGAGCTTTGCTGAAGCATAGACTGTCTTTGCCTGTCAAGAGTCAAAACTCTTCTGGTTAGGTGGGGGGAATGTTTAATTTAAAAAAAAAAAGATAAGAAAGGGTAGTTATTGGTGCATGTTACTAAAAAAATTTAAGAATAGTTGCTTCAGGCACAGTTGGATCCAGAGGTTCAAATGATGTCATTGTGAATCTCTCTCTCTTCTTCTAGAGTCTTTCTCCACTGTGTTATCTTCATTCTCATTCAGACTCTGCCTGAATCATAGAAAATGATCCTCAGAAGCTCTACATGTGTCTTCTGGAAACCTTGGACCCCAGAGGAAAGAGTGGTAGTTCTAGGAGAGGTTCCAGGGAGAGCTCATCTTCGGTAATATGGCCATCCCTCAACCGACTTTTTTTTTTTTTCAGCGTAACAGTACTCATTGTTTTTGCACCACACCCAGTGCTCCATGCAATACGTGCCCTCTCTATTACCCTCCACCTGGTTCCCCAACCTCCCACCCCCCACCCCTTCAAAACCCTCAGGTTGTTTTTCAGAGTCCATAGTTTCTCATGGTTCATCTCCCCTTCCAGTTTCCCTCAACTCCCTTCTCCTCTCCATCTCCCCAATTCCTCCATGTTCTTTGTTATGCTCCACAAATAAGTGAAACCATATGATACTTGACTCTCTCTGCTTGACTTATTTCACTCAGCATAATCTCTTCCAGTCCCATCCATGTTGCTACAAAAGTTGGGTATTCATCCTTTCTGATGGAGGCATAATACTCTATCGTGTATATGGACCACATCTTCCTTATCCATTCGTCCGTTGAAGGGCATCTTGGTTCTTTCCACAGTTTGGCGACCGTGGCCATTGCTGCAATAAAGGGGTACAGATGGCTCTTCTTTTCACTACATCTGTATCTTTGGGGTAAATACCCAGCAGTGCAATTGCAGGGTCATAGGGAAGCTCTATTTTTAATTTCTTGAGGAATCTCCACACTGTTCTCCAAAGTAGCTGCACCAACTTGCATTCCCACCAACAGTGTAAGAGGTTTCCCCTTTCTCCACAACCTCTCCAACACATGTTGTTTCCTGTCTTGCTAATTTTGGCCATTCTAACTGGTGTAAGGTGATATCTCAATAAGGTTTTAATTTGAATCTCCTGGTGGCTAGTGATGATGAGCATTTTTTCATGTGTCTGATAGCCACAGTATGTCCTCATTCGAGAAGTGTCTGTTCATATCTTCTGCCCATTTTTTGATATGATTATCTGTTTTGTGTGTGTTGAGTTTGAGGAGTTCTTTATAGATCCTGGATATCAACCTTTTGTCTGTACTGTCATTTGCAAATATCTTCTCCCATTCCGTGGGTTGCATTTTTGTTTTGTTGACTGTTTCCTTTGCTGTGCAGAAGCTTTTGATCTTGATGAAGTCCCAAAAGTTCATTTTCGCTTTTGTTTCCTTGGCCTTTGGAGACATATCTTGAAAGAAGTTGCTGTGGCTGATATCAAAGAGGTTACTGCCTATGTTCTCCTCTAGGATTCTGATGGATTCCTGTCTCACGTTGAGGTCTTTTATCCATTTCGAGTTTATCTTTCTTATACACTAACAAAGAAAATACAGAAAGGCAAATTAGAGAATCGATTCCATTTACTATAGCACCAGGAACCATAAGATACCTGGGAATAAACCTAACCAAAGAGGTAAAGGATCTGTACTCGAGAAACTACAGAACACTCATGAAAGAAATTGAAGAAGACACAAAAAGATGGAAGACCGTTCCATGCTCTTGGATCAGAAGAAAAAACATTGTTAAAATGTCTATACTTCCTAGAGCAATCTATACTTTTAATGCCATTCCAATCAAAATTCCACCAGTATTTTTCAAAGAGCTGGAGCAAATAATCCTAAAATTTGTATCAGAAGAGACCCCGAATTGCTAAGGAGATGTTGAAAAACAAAAATAAAACTGGCGGCATCACGTTACCTGATTTCAAGCTTTACTACAAAGCTGTGATCACCAAGACAGCGTGATAGTGGCATAAAAACAGACACATAGACCAGTGGAATAGAGTGGAGAGCCCAGATATGGACCCTCAACTCTATGGTCAAATAATCTTCGACAAAACAGGAAAAAATATACAATGGAAAAAAGACAATCTCTTCAATAAATGGTGCTGGGAAAACTGGACAGCGATATGTAGAAGAATGAAACTCGACCATTCTCTTACACCTCAACTGACTTTTGAGGCCAAGGGATGCTGTGCTTTCATGGGTGGGCCTGAGTCAGTGCCCACCTCAGGGGCCTACAATGTGAGCAGAGAGAGAAAGAAGAAATTGAGGTACAGAACCCTGCAGTCAAGTAGACTGAATGCCAGGTAGCCCCTCCTGCCTTCTTCTTGCTTCACCTGTCACTGTCTGGACTAGCTCTTGCCCTCGTGTACCCCCTCCTGCTCCCCTTCCCTCAGCCCCAGTGACTCCCACAAGCTCCCCCACATTGACTCTGATGCTTAGTCCTCCTCCACGTGGTCAGAAGTGCTTCTTGTGCTCTGGGTAATTCCTGGCTCCAGCTCTCTCTTCTGCTGTTGCTACTACCCCTGAGGGAAATGGGGAGCACCCCCCTTCCCCACCCTCCTCCCTCTGCACCTGGCAGAGCTCGGCCAACATCATTGGTTAATTCTGTCTTTAATAAAAATGCTGAAGGCTTCTTATGTTACATAATATGGGGACACGGGCTCTGTGCATTGCATTCTATTCAGTCTCTCAGCAGCCTATGGTGTACCACCACGACGGCATTGATTTATTCTGTCCACCACACAGCACTGCTTGTTAACACTCTCAGTCTGACAAGACGTAGTGAGCCTTAACTCCAAGGTTTTACAACAATGTGGATAGATCACCCTCTGGACTCTGAGCTAACAGAGCGTTTTGCCCACTGAATGGGAAACTGAGACTGGGAAGTGACAAGAGCTTGGGGAGGCACAGACCACCTTTGTCTGTCCTTTAAGACTTCCCATTTTTACCTTCTCTGCAGGACCTCCTCTGAAATCCCCACTATGTTATTCAAGACTCTTTGGGTTGCAAATGACAGAAACCCCACTCAAATAGGCAAAGCAAAAATTAGGTAATTTATTAGCTCTCAAAAGTGAAAGTCCAAGAGATTTTCACTTCAGGTATGGCTGGATCCTGGTGCTTGAATGATACCAGCAGTGCTTAATATTCCCTCTCTGTCTGTCTATCTCTGTATGTCCCCATCTCTCTCTCTCACACACACACTCTCTCTCTCTGCCCATCTCCCTCTCTCTCTTTGTCTCTGTCTTTCTGTCTCTGGGATCTGCTGTCCTCTGCATGGGCTTCATTCTTAAGCAGAATCTCTCTTAAGCAGAATGTCCAGGACACATCCTTATAGTTCAGCAGCTTCAAAAGAAAGAGGGTGCCCTTCCCCAAAATTTTCCAGGAAATACCCTGTGGCTGACAATCTCTGTCTTTGATTGGATCAGCTTTGGTGATAGATCTAGGGCCCAGATCAGTCCTGCCATCTGTTTTCGTGTGGCCTGCAAGCTAAGAATGTTTTTTACACTTTTAAATGGTTGAAAAAAATCAAAAGAAGAGTGTATCATGGCACGTGAAAATTACATAAAATTCATATTTCGGTGTCTGTAAAGGTTTCTGGGGGCCAAGCCATGCTTATTTGTTTGTGTGGTCTAAGGCTGCTTTTGTTCCAGAATGGGTAAACCACATGACTCACAAGGCCAAACGTCTACTGTCTGGCCCTTTACAGAAAAAGTTTGCCGACCCCTGGTCTAGACACTCCGTGTAGCCAGTGGGAGGCCTCAATGAAGTGTCCACTCTTGGATTTCAGGGCTGGAGTCAGCCCAACCAACCAGACCACAGGATGAGAGTGACAGAGGGTTTCTGGGAGAAGGGGGCATGAAACCTGGGCAGAAAAACAGGTGTCCACTCTACCCGCTGTCTTAGACTGGGATATCCCAAAGCAGACAAGTTTGAGAGCGTTTCCTCTTTATGGAGGTGAGGGAGTTCTAGGGAGCACTGGCAGGGGTGGAGGGATGTGAGACAAGGAAAGGTCTATCCGTCTTGAAATCTGCTTTGCCCTATGGTCACTGCAAACAGATATTGCCTTAAAAGCTCCAATAAGGAGACATGATGGTGACTGTGGCTAGCTCTGAATTTGGAAAAATTAATTAATTAATTAAAATTACCATGAAGGTTTCTGATTACTGCAGAGTAACTTCAAGAACAAAAGAGCCGCCGCAGGCAGCTGCAGACAGCATTTCCACACAGTGCTTAACGTACCTTTTCGTCCCCATGACCTCACCTCCTGCCTCCACCTGCCCCCAGCCCTTGGTCAGGACACCTGTGGCTCACACATGGCCTAAGGACCTCTCCACCCACCCCCCCCAAAACCCAGGCAGCAACCCCCATGTCACCTTCCTCCTTGCAAAAGGTGGCTCAAGAAACCAATAAATGATACTCCAATTATCCCTGCTGATCCATGACCAAATGTGACCTAATACAAGAGTCAACAGATGGAGACCAAAACGTCACTTGTATTACTGTGAGCCCACGGGGTTGGAAAGAGAGGAATGGGAATGTCATTAGGTAGATATATCCACCCAGGCTGGGTGAACAGCCACAGGCCAATGGGGCCTCCCACCCCCAAGCGAGAGACCTGCTTTAAGGTGTGGAGGAACCAGCCAGAAGGGGGGCTTCCTGCAGGCAGCGGTCTCCTGAGAGAGCCTACAGTGCATGAGGGGCGGGGAGCCGGGAGCCTCAGCTTGAGAACAGGAGGTGGTCAGTCCAGGCCCTCAGGCATTACCGCTCTTAAAATTCTTCATTGTGTTACATTTAATAAAAGACCCTATTAATGAATTTGAACATTTTAAAGTATAATTTTTATAAATGGCATCCACAGACCCTCCATCCTGCTAAGGAACTGGACAGTGATCAGTGTTCCTGAGGCCACCTGTAGGTTCTTCCCCATCTCAAGCTCAACAGAGCTAAGCACACAGTATTGTCCTGAGTGTTGTTTGTATCATTTCTTTGTGTTTTTTTTTTTTTTTGTCTTATTGCATGTTCATAGATCTCTAACGATTATTTAGTTTTCTCAAAAATTTTACAAAAATATTTTACATAGGCTCTTGTAGCTGGCTTTCTTTACTCTACATTCTCTTTCTACAATGCATCTGTGTTATTTTAGGTGGTTGTGGTTTATTCATTCTCACTGCTCTATAGTATTCTTCTGTGGGAAAGGAAGACAGTTTATTTAACCATTCTACCCATGATGGACCATCATGGTGTGTTTGGAGTGGGGAAGGATAACTATAAATATTGCTGCCTTGAATGTTCTTATCCATGACTTCTAGAACATCTCTTGGGTTTATAGCTGGGAGGGACATTTCTGGGTTTGGGGATATATGGTGAACTGGAGAGTCTAAGGCTCAGCTTGTGAGAAAGAACCACACCATCCTATCAGTTACCCAGAATGCCAATAACTTGGCCTCTTGTGTTTGACTTCACAAGATCATGCTCAGTTATGTTCCAAAGTGGTCCTTCCCAGGCTCCCCTCTTGTTCCCATTCCTCAACTTTAAATAGGCTTAGAAATTGAGTCTGAAACCTTCTTAGGGTTTGCACTGACTTCATGGAAAAGAGAGATGGACAAGCTGCCCGCATCACCCTTGATCAACTCCTACCAGGGGTGTGGTGGGAATTCCAGACTTCAGGGTCAGCCCCTGGGGAAAAACTCTCAGACTGCCAGTGTTTTCCAAACCTGTCCTATTCTGCAACCTTAGGACACTAAGGCCGAACATTTTTTTCATATTCTTCATCAAATGCATGGAAGAAGAATTTTTGAGGAAAGAAATCCTTAAGGGTAGTGGTTAGGACCACAGTCATTGAATTGGTCTGCCTGGGTTCACATCTAATTCTACCCCTTTGCTGGCTGAGAGATTTGGACAAATCTCCCACTTTCTCTGGCCTTGATGTCTACATTCTGGGGATAAGGAGGCTCAGTGAATCATCCTGAAGATTAAAAGAGGGTAGTAGGTGCTTAGAACAGTGTCTGGAATGGAGTAAGCATTCAGTTAGTGGTAGGTGTTGTTTTAAGTTAAGTAATAGGAGTGCCTGGATGGCTCAATGGGTTAAAGCCTCTGCCTTCGGCTCAGGTCATGGTCCCAGGGTCCTGGAATAGAGCCCCACATTGGGCTCTCTGCTCAGCAGGGAACCTGTTTCCTCCTCTCTCTCTCTCTCTCTGCCTGTCTCTCTGCCTACTTGTGATCTCTGTCTGTCAAATAAAATCTAAATAAATAAATAAATAAATAAAAGTTAAGTAATAGCTTAAGTAATAAGCTATACTTTAAGTAATAGTTAAATAATAGAAATGTTCTCAGAAAACTCTCAAGTGAAACATGCCCTTAATAAATGTGAGCTTGATATGATTGTTATTACCAGAAAACTCCTATTCATCCATCAAGACCCAACTGAGATCTCAATGAGATGTCCTTTCCTGACTCTCTGTTCTGACAGTATTTGGTGCAGAGCTCCCAATCCTGTCTATCAGGTTGTGGGTTTTTTTTTCCTCCCTGTTGGTGATTTTTAATGCTGGTACTGCTCTCTTTCCCCAACTAGATTATGATATCTTCCAGAGAGGGACTGTTTTTCTCTGACTCCTCCCTGTGTCCTTGATGGCCAGTAGAGAGTAGGGGCTCAGTTTGTGAAATGAAGAGACAAAGGCAAGAGAACATGGGGTCTTAGAGGCATATCAAGGGCTGTTTCTCTCTCACATGGTTGCAGAGCAGGCAGGAAAGGGAAGCCAGCCTGCCTGCATCCATTCATTTCCTTTGGGTGGCAATAATTCTGAGGGAGGGGGAGCCAAATTGTCTCTGTCCTGCCTCCTGCCCTGGCGAGTACCTCATCAGTTCCTCTAGGATCTCTAGCCAGATGCCAAGCTGGGTTTCCAAACCCACCCCCCAGCCCATTAGTTTTTCTGACCCTCCTCACCACCTGGCATTGCAGAAAACTGACTTTCCCTCACATTGTGTGGTTCTCATTGGCTGCTTCCAACTAAGAATCCCTCTGGTTCTTAATGGAGTCCGAGATAGGGTTTGCACTGCGATTGCCAATTTGAGTACACTCCTCTGTGGCGGTCAGTTATTTCCTTTATTTAAATAATAACTATTGAAATGATTATATGGCCAGGCACTGGAAAGTCTGGGGTGGGGGAATCCAATCACACACAGAAATGCTAGCAAATTTCATCTCATTTTGGCCTTTGGTCCCTAATCAAGAGCTGCTCTTCACTTTTTGAACATTTGTGCCCTATCATCCCCCTTTCCAGAACCCCTGTCTGTAGAAATACAGGTGCAAGGGAGGAGAGACATTTAGCAAGCACATTACATTTCTCTTAAACGTGAACTTGAGAGTGAAGTCTTTCCTGATGCTGAGAAGCGATTATGCTGCAAACTGCCTGCTGAAATTGCTGTCACCATTCATAGTGGGCGACAGAAGGGCTCTGGGGGTGATTCTCTGAGCGGTATTAAATAGGGCTTGCCATTTGACCATAGGCTGCCCTCGAGCTGGAAAATCCAACCCTCATCTAGGCAGAAAGAGCCACACCTGCCTGGTCATTGAGCCTGAAGGCTGCCTCTTGTTAACTTGTTTCTTATCCACCATGTGTCTCAATATTCTTTGATCGGGACACATTCACGCAGAGGGTCATTTATTGTAGGCCTCAGACAGAAGGGCCATGTATTCATAATTATCAAATGCATTCCTTCTGTGCACCAGACACTGTCTAGGCATGTGGAATGTTTACAGCAATGCCAGGATGCCAGATATCAAAGACCATGGTCTGTCACCTCCTGTAGTAGAAGGTATGGATAAATGGATAGATGGACGTGTGGATGGATGGATGGATGGATGGATGGATGGATGGATGGATGGATAAGGTAGGTAGTAGACAGGTAGGTGGGGGTGAGTAGGTAGGTGTGCAGGTACATAAGTAATTTAACTCAGTGATAAGGGTTGGGAGGAAGATTAACAAGGGTAATGTGAAGAGAGTAAAGGGGACAGACACAAGGGTGACCATAGGGACTCTCAGGAAGGGACATTTGAGCCAAAGTCTGAATGTTGAGAATGAGCATGCCAAGATCCGGAGAAGAACATCATAAATGTCCAGAATAAGTGGGAGGGCTAGAGACGCAGGACGTTTGGCAAGTGTGTGACTCTGTGCCCTTTTACCAGTAACCCACTTAGAAAGGGGAGCAAAAACGGTTGTGTTCTAATCCCCAGAGCTCAAAATATGAAAAGGACATGCCTTTTCCAAGGCATGTAAATGATGGACCCTGGGGATGGGAGGTCCTTCTTAAAATTATTATTTTTTTAAATATTTTATTTATTTATTTGACAGACAGAGATCACAAGTAGGCAGAAAGGCAGGCAGAGAGAGAGAGAGAGAGAGGAGGAAGCAGGCTTCCCATGGAGCAGAGAGCCCGATGCGGGACTCAATCCCAGGATCCTGAGATCATGACCTGAGCCGAAGGCAGAGGCCTAACCACTGAGCTATCCAGGCACCCTGGGAGGTCCTTCTTAAATCTCGGCAGCATTTAAGGGTTACGGACCCTCTGTAGGCAACGGGGAGCTGGAGCTGGAGCTGGGTGAACCCACCCCCTCCTGACTCTACATTCAGTGACGTCACCACAAAATCAGAAAATGCTACAAATCAGGTATTCTTTAAGGCAGTTTTCGACGTTTGCCCACACCTCACTGACTTACAGGCAGGGTGTCCTTGGGAATGAACACATCAGGCGATGAACGGGACCTGCCTAGTTATCTCTTTCACCTCTTGTCCTTTGATCTCCCCTTCTGCCCTGTTCCAGCCACTCTGGCCTCCTCACCCGCTTTCCCAGGCATCCTCAGGCCTGGCTCTCTGATGACCTTCAGACTTCATGAACATGTTCCCCCTGCACTCCCTGTCCCTCCCACTCCTTCGCTATAGTGTTTAACACCATCTCACTTAGGATGTCCTCTACTGATTAATCTTTTACATTCTCTGCCTCACCCCGCACCCCTGCTAGAATGTAAGTGCCAAAAGGAAATGGGGATTTTTATCCACATGGTTCACTGTTTTATACCCAGCCCTTTAAACCATGTCTGGTATATAGTAAGTTCTTATTCATCTACTGTTAAAAGCATGAGTGAATGGCCTGGTCTGTGTTTTTGCTTTTCTCTCTAGTGGATCCATCTGTTTCTGGAACAAGGATAGACACTCAGGGTGCAGCAGACCTCAGTAAGGCAGCACAGTGGGGAGAGTGAAGGGCTTGCCTCTCACCAATGAGGGTGGGGGGCCCTAGGCAGGACCCCTCTGTTCTGTTGTGTGAGGTAGGAGCCCTAGGAGTCCCTCATTGCCCTGCATGATTTACTGAAATCGTTCCCCCAGAATCTTAATATCTAAAAGTCATTATTATGCTGTATGAAATTGACATCTGTTTACATTATGCCTCCATTACTCATTTCTGTGTGAAATCTGTTTGCCTTGATGCCGTGCTATCATTTAAGGCATGTTACTTGGAAGGATCAGAGGAGCGGTACAATTTGCAATGGGATTTTTTTTCTTTTGCACTTTTCTTTTTTTTTTTAATTTTTACTTTTATTAAAGTAATACATGCACATAATTAAAAAATCAAAGAGTATTAAAAGACTTATAATGAAAATGCCAATCCCATGCCCACCCCTCTCTCCCCTGATTCCAGCTCCCCAGAGCCAACTACTTCCCACACTTCGAGCTGTTTCTTTCACTCATCTCCATATTTTGAAATAGTTTCTATATTGCTGTTTCTTGGCTTAGCCATTTTGGACATTATCTATTGATGTCCTGTGATGGTGGGTGAATGTTTAGCTCTCTTGGGCCCCCTTCCCCGACCTGCCCCTCCCCAATCCACCCAATATTGTTGGACCACACATCTAAGTCTCAGTCGGTGGTCAGCATTGACATTTATCAAAACCGCATCCACTGTGGAGCCGGGAAGTGTCCTGAGATTCTCCCAGAACGGTCACGCTGTGCGAATCGACACCTCCTGGGTGCGTAGGCGTGGACACTAGACTCAGGGTGCTGTGTGGGCTGAGGGTGGGGGATCCAAGAAGGAAACAAGAAGTTGAGAAAAAGAATCATAAGGGACCCATTGCATTTCTGTGGGTGGCAGGAGGAGGCCACATTGAAGCCAAGCCCTGGAGGGCGGAAGGAGGGAGTCAGCAGAGGGAAGCAGTGGACAGACGGGTCGCTTTGCAGGCGTCGGGAGGAGCACAGGGCCCTCGTCCCAGAGCTTCACATCGCATGGTGGCTGCCATCAGACATGAAATCAGACTCACTGGAGGGGCTGGCCTTTCCGCTGGGCCCTGAAAAGATGAGTGGGGCGTTGGCAGACAGGCCTGGGGTGTTCGCAACACAGGAACTGCATGGCCAAGATCCAGAGGTGGGGTTGATTTCAGCAAATCTACTCCCTGTCACTGGATTTAAATGCTTCATTTTATAATGTAAAGATTTTGTGGGGTTTTTTTATTTTTTTATTTTTTAAGAAGTACTCCCTGCCATCACACCGCCCCGACACATCCCTTTCTAGTCCTCATCTCTGCGCGGACGCCATGACATTGTTGGCACATTCGCAGGTCTCAGGCTTGTGGAACCCACCTGTGGGCCCCCAGGTGCTGGGGAGTCTCCATGAGAACCGCAGCCTCTGCTTGTCTCTGCCGTTGCAGCCACTCAGCCGACCGGGCACAGACACGCCGGCTCTCACGTGCCAGCGCTTTAGACTACCTCCTTCTGCAGGAGAGAGCATGACTGTAACAGCTTTCCAACATACTTGGAGTTCTACCCTCATCCCTAACGCCCCAGGTGTTCAGACAGACTCAGATCCTCAAGAGGGATCCTGTTTCCCTTTTGAAAGTGTATGCTTTGAGCTCTGGGTAGCAAGCCGCTGACCTCCAGCGTGGAGCGAGCCTGCTTCGACCCGCACCCTGGCCCAGCCTCGGAGCCTGCCTGGGGAGGGCGGGGGAGCCCCGCCTCCACACCCAGAGCCCTGCGTCACCCTATACCCTCACTCGACCTTCTCCAGGCTCAACTTTCAGACAGATTGCTTTTCCCTTTCTGCGCCGCAGTCTCCTCATCTGTAAAATGGGAATGACAGTTAGACCTACGTCTTCTAAAGGTGAAATGAGGTGCTGCAAGTTACAGACCTAGATCAGCAGGCACCTGGCAGCTGTGACTTGCCTCCTCTCCCCCCCATCCCAGGATTAACCGTGACTGCCTGATGCTCACTGCACGCTCCTTCAGCCCCGCTTCTCGAAACAGCATCCTTCCCGGGCTGTCAGCCTGGCTGAACGTGTGCTTAAGAAGTGTTTCTTGCAGACATCTTTGGGCACAACGCCAAGATTTAAATGAGATTGTTCTCAATGAAGAAAATGTGTGCAGCCATAGGATTTATTTTTGTCTCATCTGAATGGGAATCAACTCAGATGACAGAGTCCCTCTCTAGCAGGGAGAAAATGGAGCTTCTTCCTCAATCCCTTTTTGGCCTTCATGGGACTGATAGGGCAGCCTGAGGAGTGGGCGACTTTACTGTTGGGGACTTCAATGGCTAGTCCAACATCCCACTGTTGTGCCTGGCTGGTTTGGGGGTTGGGTGGGTGGATAAGTGAGTGAATCAGTGGATGAATGGACAGAGATGAATGGATGGATGGAGGGAGGGATGGATGGATGGATGGATGGATGGATGGATGGTTGGATACATGGATGGGTGGATAGAGGGATGGTTGTATGGATGGATGGATGGATGGATGAAGGGAGGGAGGGAAAGAGGGAGAAAGTATGGGGTGAGCAACTCCTTCCTTCAGTCTTGAATGTCCTTGATGGGTTGGCTGTTAGTGCCTATATTCCTTGTGTTGTTAATAGGTACTTTTCAAGAGGTGTGTTAGTCCAGGTTCTCCAAGAAGCAATCACCAAGATGGAATTAAGCATGGGAGGATTTTATTAGGGGAAATGCCCGTGTGAGGGAAATGGAAAAGGAGCTGGAGAAGGCTGGTGAGCCATCATGATGCAAGTCAGACCCCAAATGATGGAGAAAGAAAAAGGATTGAGTGGAAGAATCCCACACCTAAGGAAGTATTAGCAAAAGCTGTCCCAGTGTCCTCAAGCCAAAGTTGGCCCTGTCCTGCATCTCCCAACAGTGGGCCTGTCTTTGTACCCCGGTCATGTTCCATCACTGGCTGGGAGCAGACCCCAGGGAAGCACGGCCTCTGGGCAAAGGCAGCAGCTGGGGCCCCTGGATATTTCTGCTCCGTGTGTTTTGAAGTCATAAAGGTGCCTTCCCGTGGCCAACAGAGGGGAGGAAAGTTCTATAGACGTATAAATTTTGAAATTGCTGCGTTCCATGATTCGTAGGGACTCAGGATGCATGTCAGCCTAGCTACATTGCCTAGAAGCCCTGCAATAAAGAAATCTATTGAATTCAACATTTCCCAAATTTATTTGACGAAGTAGTCTTTTTTCATAGAATAGTTCCAAGGAACACAGTTTGAGATCTAGTGGTCTAAGTGTAGCCCAAGAGTTCCCAGGCCAGGAAAGAGAAGAAAAGAGTAGGAAAATGTGTGTATGTGAGAGAGAAATGGTTGCACACAGAGACAGAAAACACAACAGAACACAACAGAAAAACACAAGTCACAGGAGAGGCAGAATTGTCACTGGTTGTTTTTAACAGATCATGAGACACCAAAAAATAATTTTTTTAAAGATTTATTTATTTTAGAGAGGGAGCATGGGGAAGGGGCAGAGGAAGAGAGAAACTAGCAAACTTCATGTTGAGCTTGGAGCCTGATTCTCATGAATCTGAGATCATGACCTGAGCCGAAATCAAGAGTCAGATGCTTAACCAACTTTACAACCCAGAGACCCCATCCAAAAATTTTTTTAAATTAAAATGTCGTAAATATATATTCTGTGAAGATGTAAGTGTGTAAAGAATCTCAGTGTTGGGCTCCTGGGTGGCTCAGTCAGTTAAAGCCTCTGCCTTCAGCTCAGGTCATGATCCCGGGGTCCTGGGATCGAGCCCTCCATCAGGCTCCCCGATCAGCCAGAAGCCTGCTTCTCCCTCTCCCTCTGCCCTTCCCTCCTGCTTGTGCACTCTCTTCTTCTCTCTTTCAAATAAATAAATAAAAATCTTGGGGAAGAAAAAAAAAATCTCAGTGTTACTGACCAAGGTTGACAGCAAGACACAAAATCATTTCACTTGACTTAAAAACAATCCGGCCTCTTGTGTGCACAGAGCGCTACAGTTTATAAAGCTCTTGCCCCTTTGCCATCTCCTGTGAGTATCTCCCCAACCCTGTGAGTGAGTCTGGCCAGAGAGTCACAGTCCTCATTTTGTCGCTAAAAATGACACTCTGCGGAGATGGTAACTGTTGAATTCACTGAGTGTCCTCTAAGTGCCAGACACGAAGCTAAGCAACTGTACCTCTATTAACTTCATTCTTCCCACGCAGGGCGGGGACTGCAGCTCAGAGAGGTTAAGTGACTGACTCAAGGTCACACAGCCAGAAAGCAGCAGCCTCTCATGCAAACCGGGGTCTCTCTGAGCACAGCTGCTGCCAGGAAGGGACCGGGTGACCCCTTCTGGCCTCCTGCTGCCCCTCTCTTGCTCAATACAGCAGCAGGAACGTGCAGCCCCCTCTAAGTGGGCTTTTTATAACCTGCTCTATATCATGGCGTGAAGTAGGCTCGGGGAATATAAAGTGGATGGTGATTTTTCTCCCCCTTTCTTTTACTGCCTTTGTTTATTGAGGGACAAATCATTGCTGTTTTCGTTTGTGTTTCTAGCACAATAAAAATAAAAGATATGCTGGCAATCTGTTTAAAAGCTTATGCAATTCCAGAATTTGAGCTGTCGGATTTATGCCGCACGCTGATCTCACAGGCGTCACAGAGCCAACCGCCCGGCCCGCCAAGGGCTTCCGATATCAATCAGCGGCGGGCGGCCAGGAGCTCAGCGTGGCCGTGGCTCCAGCGGAGGCCCCGGGGAGGAACCCCACTCCTTGGGGGGCCGCATTTACCTGGCTCTGCCCCCAGCCATCTCAGTGTGCTTGGTGGAGTTGATGTCTGACCTGTAACAGAAGAGGGTCCCAGGCACGCGAAGGGCCAGCTCCTTCCACTCCCACACCCACATGGCGGTCCGAGACTTGGGTTCCCAGAGAAATGTGTACGTCTGCCCCTGGGAATGAGCAAGGACTTCTGCCAGCTCATCAGCCTTCCCGAGCCTAGAACAGTGTCTGCTCTACAGCAGGTGCTCTGTAAACAGTTGTTGGGTGGATACGTGCATGTCACAGACACGTAACCGACAAGTACAAGTCGGAATAGACCTGGGCTGTGAGCCACCCAGGGCGTGTTCCTTCCTCTCTCTTGCTCTCCTCAGCCTCCCAGCCCTCCTCTGTGGTCTCTTCTCTCTTTCTCTGCCTTCCTCTGACCATCTTCTCCTTCTCCCAAGACGACGTCACCATCTCAGACCTTGGGGATGACCGGGGAGAGAGAGCAGCAGGAACGGAGAGGCCCTGATTGCCCTCAGCCTGAGTGCTTTCCCTCTGAGCTCTGGTGTCCTCATCTGGGAACGGGGAGCATGCACCCACCTCGAGGACAGGATGGGGACCCTGGGACCCTGGCACGTAGCGGGCGTGATGATGCTAACCAGAGATGCCTCCGCGTCCGGGAGAGCGGTGCCTTGCTCTGCAGGCGGGTGTGTGGTGGGGGCGCTGAACCCCGGTTTTGGAGGTCCGCAGGAGGCCTCCGGGGGAGGGGGGAGCACGAACATCCAGTCTCGGAGTCTGAAGCTACAGATGTCGACTGTCAGTGCGAACGACAGTTCCATTAGGCAGCTGCCCGCTCTCCGCGTGAGTGATTAAAACGTCACCATCCATCCCGCGCATTATACATCATCTCCCTGGCCTGGCTCTTCATCAAGGGCGTGTGCACTCAGGGCGTCCGCACACCTTCTGTGGGCTGCGCTGGGGCCGAGATGGTGGGAGACATCGGGGCTGCGGGTCCCGGGAACACCTTGGACGCAGACACTGGAGAGAGCCTGACGGGCAGTGAAAGGCCTGGAAGCCTGGAGTAGGGAAGTGGGGACAGGGTTGGGAGAGGTCACTGGGGATCAGAGAGGTCAAGAGCCTGGAGTTGGGGGGATGGTCACCAGTCTGTGCCCTCGTTTCACAGCCCAGCGAGCTGGGGCTGGGGCAACCAGGATCCTTATGTTCGACCACTCAGAGCAGAGTTACTCATTCACCCCCTAGGGCCAGGTCCCTCTCAGTTTGAGTTGCCAGCAGGTGTCCAGCCATGCTTGCTTACTTGCAAGAAGTGGTGACCAGGGTCTCAGGGTCATTGACCACCCAGGAGTTAGAGCCCAGGTCTCCCGCCCCTCCTCTGAGTGTGTTTGACTCTGTCTGTCGTGAACTCTAATCATCACTGTCATCGACACAGTAGAACAATCCCGGTAATAACAGCACCTGACATTCATTGAGCGTTGACTGTGTACCCGGCACTGTGCGGAGCTCATCACACGTGTTGGCACAAGTATTTCTACTGTAATGTTGTCCGTTTGTTCCTGGAAACCCCGTGTTCTAGAAAACCCTGCAGCGTTTGCTAATGGGAAGAGGGTGTGGAGATCCCTCCAGGACCTTGAAATTTTGTGACTAGGGCACACTCAGAAACAATGAAGATTCACCTAAAAATACCAGCACAGGGGCGCCTGGGAGGCTCAGTCAGTTAAGTGTCTGACCCTTGGTTTCAGCTCAGGTCATGATCTCAGGTCATGATCTCGGGGTCCTGGTGTCGAGCCCCGTGTTGGCTCCATGCTCGGCACGGGGTCTGGTCCCTCTCCCTTTGCTCCTCCCCCACTCAAATAAATAAAATCTTAAAACAAACAAACAAAAAAGAATACCAACACAGTTGAATATGCACCCAGCTTCTCTGTGGGTCATTTTGATGCCTCCTTTAAAGGACACATTCAACACTCCTGCTTTCTCTTTGGAGACGTTGATTCCCAGAAGGCACTCGCTTCTGATAGAGAGTTTTTTCATGAGAATTAAAAATCGGATCCAGGCTGTTGTCTTTACCATTCATCCATTGCTTTCATACAGAGACAAGCATCTTCAAGCTTTTCCATTTCACTCACAGCTCCCCCAGATAGCTTAATAGAGCAGGGCACGGGGAAGCCTCGAAATCAGTCATTGCTTGCCATAAAGAAAGGCACACGGGTAGATTTTCTACTTTTTTTTTTTTTTGGTTAAGGTCTTCATTTCCTGCTAAGGCTTCCCCTCCACCTTTAAGAAAGTTTGCCCCTATGGCTTCGAAACACTGCCATGCCGGGGCAGATCATCCCTAAACCTACACGACGGTGTCCACACACTAGGGACCCCACTCCCTTACTGACCAGCCACAGATCAGGTGCTTGTAGCTGGCAGGGTGTGTTGCCTTAAATCCTCACCCCAGCCCAAGGAGGCAGGGGCAGCTAGAATCATCCCCATTTTTCAAATGGGAAAACCAAGGCTTAAGGAATTTAAGCCTCTTGCCTTGTTATGCAGTTCGTAAGTGGATCTCGAATGTAAGCCTAAGAAACCCGCCTCCTGGAGCATGAGCCCGGCCACCCTCCGCCTCATGGCCAAGCCAACCCCTAGCCATGATCAACTCCCTGAGCCCCGGGGCTGTGTCTTGCTCCCCTTCAAAGGCCCCAGCCCCCGCCACGATGCGTGTTGACCAAGCTGGACTGCCTGGGTCTTTGGGGGGTTCGCCCTTCTACTGACGGATGACCAGAATCCCCTCTGGTCCACACCTCATGTCTCCCCTCCCGGGAGGGGTCTCTGGACTTTGAAGATCCCTACGATGGAGCTGCCTCTGGGTGGGTCCCTTCTCCATCCCCTTCCTGTCACCAGGGGACCGCGGCCCAGGACACCAGCTGGCGCGATCATGTCCTTAACGCCGACATGCACCAGGCCCATCAGGCACGCCTCACAGCTAGGGGCGCTCTTCTTCCGTGGCGAGCGGTGTTTCCCCTCATGCCCTTGCTGCCAGCCGTCCTCGGTCCCCCTCCTGGCACAGCCCTTGGAGCAGAATCTCTAAGCCCTCTCACCCTGTCCCAGCACTGCAGGGGCCAAGCTTTGCCCAGCGCTGAGGCCCGAAGGAGGGGTGCGGCTGGAGCCAGTGGAGCCGACGAGGGAGCGGGTGACGGGAAAGAAGGCGCCCTCCTGCAGAGGCTCATTTGGGTTTTCGGGCAGGGGCCTCAAACCCCGGCTGGAGCCAGGAGCCAGGCCTTCAGTCTCACCTTGCTGAGCCTTGAATCCCGGCTCTTCCCCCTGCCATCTGGCATTTACTTAGCCTCTCTGGGCCTCAGTATTCTTAGCTGGAAAGTGGGAGAACAAGGCCTATCTCAGTGAGATAGAAAGCAGGGAGCACAACACCTGACACATAGACATGCTGGAGAAATGTTAATTCCTCCCCGGGGACAATTCCCTCGCGGGCATGTCTTCCTGTGGGGCTCTATCTCGGGGGTCTCCCTATCTCTCCTTCCCTTTCTCTGCATCCCGAGCCTCCACCCTGGGGCTGTCCACCTGGGCGGGCATCTGGAGAGCTGCCGGTGTCCGTGTTTTGAGGGCTTGGCTTTCCTGGGGACCGAGTGGGGCCCAGAGAGTTCTGTAAGCAATGCTGAGGCCAGGCGGGTGTGGACCCAGCGCCTATGCCTGCTGTAGCCCGGCTTATCGTGGATGGGGGCGCAGCTGCCCAAATCAGCCACCTGGTGATCAGAGGATGCTAGAAGGCCTGTGAAAGGGGCAGGACTCCGAGCAGGGATCCTGCCTGGGGGGCAGCAGCTCTAGGAGGTTCTCCCATCTAAAGCCCCATCCCCCCCTCCCTGCCAGCCCCCACACAAAGTGCCCCCATGTCTAGGCTTGGTCAGCGTTTCCAGCCTCTACTCATGCCGGGATCGCCCGTTCTAGGCACGTGTCCAAAGGGCCAGATGGTCTCTCTGGGAACATTGGCCCAGAGTTCATGGCGCTGGCAGGAGATGACAAATGGAGGCACAGAAAAGTGTTTTGAAATGGGACCCAGGGGCTCCGGGGTATGGACTGCAACTTCTGTGATCAGAAACATTACTTTTTCTGCCCCTGTAATAGGATTATAAGAATTAGCCTTCTACCGAGCATCCCTGCGTGCCGGACTGCGGATGTCGTCAGACACAGGCAGGCTGCGCCTCCCGCTACCCCACGTGTGGTCCAGTGCCACGTGTGGTCAGCACGGCCGGGAACTTGCTAGAAATGCCCAATCCCAGGCCCTTCCCAGGAACTTGCTAGAAATGCCCAATCCCAGGCCCTTCCCAGGAACTTGCTAGAAATGCCCGACCCCAGGCCCTTCCCAGGAACTTGCTAGAAATGCCGAATCCCAGGCCCTTCCCAGGAACTTGCTAGAAATGCCCGACCCCAGGCCCTTCCCAGGAACTTGCTAGAAATGCCCAATCCCAGGCCCTTCCCAGGAACTTGCTAGAAATGCCCAATCCCAGGCCCTTTCCAGAACTGCTGAATCCAAGCCTGCATTGTAAGCAGGTCCCCTAGTGATTCCTGTGCTCACTGAAGCTTGAGAAACACTGAACTGGATTTTGGATTCGTTTTCTAGGTGAGGAACGCGAGGGTCGGAAAACCACAGAGCTAGGGAATGGGTAGAGCCGGGATGTGAATTTGTCTGGCTTGCTCCAGAGGCCAGCCAGGTTCTTCATTCATTTAACAGGCTCTCCTGGAGGACCTATGTGTCCTGATTGGGTCCAGAGGATTCCAAGGTGAACCAGACTTTGTCCCATCCGTGGGGACCTGCCATTTGGTGGGAGGTGGGGCATCCGTGGAGTGATGGCCATAATGACTCTGTGTGGCAATGACCATGAGAAGTCACAACGGGGACACAGGGCAGAGGAGCTGAGGCCACAGAGGGTGTGTGTTGGACTGACTTGGTGAAGCCCTGGACTCCAGTCCTATCTCTTGGACCCACACCCATCCCATCCTGCCGCTGAGCCAAAAGCAGCCGCTCAAGAAAGCATGGAGGCCTGGCCCGGGGCCACTTGGCATAGGTTGGGGCCAGCCCTGAGTTCTCTACCCACTTCACAAGTTCCCACTGGGGCTGAGACACCACAGCACATGGGGACCAGTGGCCCATGGGCCACCGTTAACCAAGGAGTGAAGGTCAGAGGAAGAATGAAGACAGCCTGATTTGGGGGATAGGGATGTGCTTCTGGATCAGGTGGCCTGGATCTGAGTCCCAGAGAAGGTACAGAATCTCAGGCAGGGACAACTGCATGCAGATGTCCCCTTACCAGCTCGCCTGGAGGACTGCCAGAGGACTCAGGCCATGGTCTAACTTCTATGAGAACCCCCAAGTTGTCTCCCAGGGAAACCACCAGGTGCTTTTTGATTGAGCCTTCCCCGTTTTACAGATGCAGAGACTGAGGCAGAGAGAGGGAAAGGGACCTGCCCAACAAATTTTTTAAATTTAATTTTATGTTTTCAGTGTTCCAAGATTCATTGTTTATGTACCACACCCAGTGCTCCATGCAATACGTGCCCTCCTTAATACCCACCACCAGCCTCACCCAACCCCCACCCCCACCCTTCCAAAACCTTCAGTTTGTTTCTTAGAGTCCACAGTCTCTCATGGTTCGTCTCCCCCTCTAATTTCCCCCAGTTCGCTTTTCCTTTCCTTCTCCTAATGTTCTCCGTGTTATTCCTTACGCTCCACACGTAAGTTAAACCATATGATAATTGACTGTCTCTGCTTGACTTATTTCACTAGCATAATCTCCTCCAGTCCTGTCCATGTTGATACAAAAGTTGGGTATTCATCCTTTCCGATGGAAGCATAATACTCCATCGTGTATATGGACCACATCTTCCTTATCCATTCTTCTGTTGAAGGGCATCTTGGCTCTTTCACAGTTTGGTGATTGTGGCCATTGCTGCAATAAAGGGGTACAGATGGCTCTTCTTTTCACTACATCTGTATCTTTGGGGTAAATACCCAGTAGTGCAATTGCAGGGTCATAGGGAAGCTCTATTTCTAATTTCTTAAAGAATCTCCACACCGTTTTCCAAAGTGGCTGCACCAACTTGCATTCCCACCAACAGTGTAAGAGGGTTCCTCTTCCTCCACATCCTCTTCAACACATGTTGTTTCTTGCCTTGCTAATTTTGTCCATTCTAAGTGGTGTAAGGTGGTATCTCAATGTGGTTTTGATTCGAACCTCCCTGATGGCTAGTGATGATGAACATTTTTTCATGTGTCTGTTAGCCACAGTATGTCTTCTTTGGAGAAGTGTCTGTTCATGTCTTCTGCCCATTTTTTAATGTGATTATCTGTTTTTTGAGTGCTGAGTTTGAGGAGTTCTTTATGGATCTTGGATATCAGCCCTTTGTCTGTAGTGTCATGTGCGAATAACTTCTCCCATTCCGTGGGTTGCCTCTTTGTTTTGTTGACTCTTTCCTTTGCTGTGCAGGAGCTTTTGATCTTGATGAAGCCCCAAAGTTCACTTTCGCTTTTGTTTCCTTTGCCTTTGGAGACATGTCTTTGGAAGAAGTTGCTGTGGCCAATATCGAAGAGGTTACTGCCTATGTTCTCCTCTAGAATTTTGATAGATCCCTGCCTCACGTTGAGGTCTTTTATCCATTTCGAGTTTGTCTTCGTGTACAGTGTAAGAGAATAGTTGAGTTTCATTCTTCTACATATCGCTGTCCAGTTTTCCCAGCACCACTTATTGAAGAGACTGTCTTTTTTCTACTGGATATTTTTTCCTGCTTTGTTGAAGATTATTTGACCATACAGTTGTGGGTCCATATCTGTGTCCAACAAATTTTTATTGAGCCTACATGTTGACTAGTAGGCTACCATGGTGAGTGAAGACAGTGTCCCCCATGTTTTCTGGAAGCCTCTTGCGTGTTGGAGTTTTCCTTGTAGTAATGACTTACCTCTCCTAGTTGCAGAAGAGAGGGGAGGGAAGGGGTGGAGAAGAGAAGGGGAAAAAAGGGGGAGGAGACAAGGAAGCATCTGCCCCATTAAATGTACGGTCCAGTTCAGGGTGGGAGAGGCCTACTTGTCCATCACTTGGGTTTTTCTGAGCTTGTTGGGGTCCAGCCAGTGTTCTCAGGAGACAGGCTTTCAGAAATAGTAACTCTTGGGGCGCCTGGGTAGCACAGTGGGTTAAAGCTTCTGCCTTCGGCTCAGGTCATGATCTCAGGGTCCTGGGATCGAGCCCCACATGGGGCTCTCTGCTCGGCGGGGAGCCTGCTTCCCCTTCTCTCTCTCTGCCTGCCTCTCTGCTACTTGTGATCTCCATCTGTCAAATAAATAAATAAAATCTTTTAAAAAAGGAAAAGAAAAAAAAAGAAATAGTAACTCTTGATGGTTCTGTGGGCAGCAGCTCACCTGATCTTGGAAGTGGGCCGGAATGGCACACAGGTGGAATGGTTCTGGGAGTTGAGCTCTGAAGCACTGAGGAGGTGGGCGGCAGGGAGGCGACTGTTTTTTTTTTTTTTTTAAGATTTTATTTACTTATTTGACAGAGAGAGATCACAAGTAGGCAGAGAGGCAGGCAGAGAGAGTGAGAGGGAAGCAGGCTCCCTTCAGAGCAGAGAGCCGGACATGGGACTCGATCCCAGGACCCTGAGATCATGACCTGAGCCGAAGGCAGCGGCTTAAACCACTGAGCCACCCAGGCGCCCCCGCGACTGTTGTTTTTAATTTAGCCCTGTGATCAGGGGTCTAGGAAATGTGACTCAAGAATTTAGCAAGGCCCTTAGCAGCCTTTTTCCCACCCGCGAAACTGATGATGACTTTCAGAATAGAACAGTTCCCCCTCTCCAGTTCCTCGCCTTAATATCTGTCTCCCTGCTACACTAGTTATTTTTATCTGTTGCCTATTGTTCTGGGTGGAATTATCCTTTCCCAGCCCTGCTGATAAGGAGAGTTTCTAAGTGAACTCGCACCTCCCCTAAAGGCTAAATGGCTGCCTTTTCTGATTTTTTTCAACAACCTGCAGCCCTGCCCGACACCTCCCTCCACACCCGCAAAACTCCCCCCTAAGAAGTCCATGCTCCTCGTCGGATTCATTGGCCACTCCATTGCCCAAGTGACCAGGTGTAGTCTCACACTGAGATGGAGCACCGGCACGGTCTTGTGGCATTCTGGTCAACCAGGCCAGTGCCCATGACCTGGGGGAGATGCCATAGGGTCGTCCTTGGCCATGGCCATGCCCGAAGGGAACCAGATCCCCTTGGAGTAGCACTGACGTGCTGGGCACTTCACCCCACCCGGCAAAGAAGGAATGATCCTGCTTTCCACAGGGAAATCCTGATGCTCTGGCCAGACTTGCCCAAGTACACGTAGTGAATGACAGGGTTAGAATCTGGAACCACTTTTGAGGTCCCACCTACAGCACCAAGCCACCAACTTGCTCACGCAATTAGAATAGAGGTTTCCGGAGTAAAGAGAAGCGGAAGCATGTTTCCCCTCTTTGAAAAGAGGGAGAGGCTGCTCCGACGGCTGCTTGTCAAAGCAGTTCAGTTGAGGGATTGATTATTCAATAAGCCACCAAAACGATGGTACATTTCCTACTTATGTTACTGACAAGGAACGAGTTAGTAATTGCAGCGCACCGTTGGGATATGGCAGGTTGGCAATGATACGACTTAGATCCTTGGGTCTTGGGTTTAAGTTATGTAGTAGTTATCTCGAGGGTCCGTGCTGTGAAATCCGATGCAGTTAGACACCGCTGAGGCATTTGCAGCTCTTGGCTCTTGAAGGGATAATGGCCGTGCCAGCTGGGAGGGAGTGTGCAGAGGGGAAAGGGTGTCGGGGAAGAACTCTCCCCACATGCATTCACTACGTAAACGTGAAGCGTACATATTCCCCGCTTCTGTAGATTCCAAGCTCTCTGAAGGAACTTGTACTTTCCATGTTTCTTACATCTTGGCTGATTCTCATAATGACAAGAGCCATTGTGCCCATTCTTCCGGGATGAATATGAGTATATAAGAGTTGTGGGGCTGTTGCGGGCTCCGTCAGAGATTTTTACAATTCAGCAGCAACTCAGATCTGTTCCTCTCCTTCAGTGCTTCTCCTTGGGAGGTGAGTGAACGGGAGCTGCTTCATGAACCCAAAAAGCCTATGAGAGACTTCGGAAGCTCCCTTCAGCCGCATATGGGGCTCTCTGCAGAGGACACCAATTTGTACTCGAACAGGGCGGGGAGCAGGGGGCAATGGGCTTGAATGCACAGGAGAGATTTGGGTTAGAAGTCAAGAGAGAGAAGAGGGCCAAGCAAACGTGAAGGAAAAGAGCGTAGGTTCAAGAGCCCAGTGAGTTCGGGTCAAGACCATGCACAGGTCATGTGACTTCTCTGAGCCGTGCGTGTCTTCTTTGCAAAACAGCAGCCTCACGGTCCCCTTCAGAGGGCATCGGGAGGATAAAACGATATCATGAAAGTCAAGCACTCAGCACCGTGTCTGACCTCTAGGTCACTGCCATTCGTATCACCAGCATTCAGTGTCAAGTGGGCGCGCACCGTGGGAATGCAGGAAACATCTTCCCAAAGGACACAGAGCCCAAGAAGCAGTTCTGATGTCCCTAATCGTGCGGACAGAGCCACAGCCAGCCAGCTGTGGGCTCGTGGGACTCTAAAAACTGGGGTGAAGGTGATTGGGACGGGGGACCCTTGGGTTCTCTGGGGCCCAGCTTTTTTTTTTTGCTATCTTGAGAGGCCCATGGATTCATTAGCATGTCAGTGACTTTCTGCCAACAAAACCTTTTGAAATGTTTTGTCACTTGATTTCCCTTTAGGCTATTTGGCTCCTCATCTGGGAGAAACCATCCCAGATGTTTCAATCTAGAGTCCCCGAATGAGTGGCTGACGGCAGGGCTGGCCCACTTTCTTTCTTATTATAATCATTTTATTGAGATACAATTCACATCCCATGAAAGCCACGCACTTGCAGTGGACAGCCCCAGGAAGCCACTACTCGACTTTTTAGCTCTGTAAATTTGCCTCTTCTGGAAATTTCTCTTAAATGGAATCATACAATATTGGTCTTTTGCGACTGGCTTCTTTCACTTAGCATTACATTTTCAAGGCTTATCCACACGGTAGCTCGTGTCAGGGCTTAATTCCTTTTTGATGACAGAATCATATGCGTGACACGGCTGAGCTGCATTTTGTTCATCTGTTCATTCATTGATGGACATTGGGGCATTTGGGGTCCAGTTTTGAGCCATTGTGAATAATGCTACTGGGACCATTTATGTACCAGTTTTCCGTTGAGTTCTGCTTCCCCCTTAAAAACAGATCTCCATGGAAACAAGTATTGGCAATATTAACTAGAATTGAAGACAACATCCTCGAGAAAGATACAAATTTAGAGAAAGATTGAAAGATACCCAAAAACCTATATTTGCCTCCTCATTCCATTGGCTCGCCCTGAGAGGCTCCACGGAACAGCCTCTGGAACCCGCGGGTGAATATGCTGGAAAGATGTCGTTGTAGACACTTATGCAGCACATCCTATGAAAATCCGGGAGATAAAATTTTAAGTCTTTCTCAAGTCAGCATAATAAGAGCTGAATTCTAAGTAATGGGTTTCGTCTGAGCCCATGAATGCGGAATCCTACAGCAGGGTCTGTACCAAGCTCTCTTGGTGCAGTAGCCCATTTTATCTTCGGACAAGTGCGAGAGACACAGGAGCTGTTATGATCCCATTCTACAGGCAAGAAAGCAGAGATAGAGGACTTCCCCAAGATCCCACGGAGCCGAGATGCCAATCTCACGCTTTTTTTTCTTCTCAAGTCTGGGCTCTGAACCACTATCTGCATGACTGTATGCTTTTTTGAGTCCTTTCTGAGAGACGTGGAGGAGAGGTGTAGAACTCTAATCTTTAACATCTCTCCTTCACGGCTTAATTTAACCCGGATCTGATCTGATCTCAGGTCCGATGATCGCTCGTAGACTCTGAATCTCATTAGAATGTCCGTCTGGTATTTTAAGACTATCAGGATAGGCTGATATCAAAAGACCATCAGGATAGGCAGATAAGGATCTGCCAATGTCTTTTCTCTGTCATAGCCAGGATCGGTTGTTTGAACTAATAAAGAAGGCAGGATTATTTTGTCCTTCTAGGCTTTTCTGTGTGTCTCAAGCTTTCTGGCCATTTCTCCTTCTATCCCCACCAGATCTCCTTGGACCTCTTGTATCAACCATCAGACAACAAGAAGAAAAAGTGTGTAGGATGTGGTCGCGGACCGTTCTGCCTCAAAGCCTCACCTGGGTGTTCCCCCACTCCAGCTGTCACTTTCCTGGCACAGGATCCAGGGCAGCCAGACCTGCTGGTCGAGGTTAGGTTAGGGAGGGCATGGTTGTGTCCTCAGCAGCCATTGCAAAGGAGAGCAAAACCTCTGCTCCGGGGGCCCAGAGACGCTCTATCTCTTCCATACCTGTGGTGCAGATGTAGCCGAATGTGCCTTTTTAAGTAAAATGTTTCCTTTTCTTTCTGCCGTTGTGGTCAGGGAGAGAGGCCTGGTACACTCTGTTCCCAGATTTATTAAGATTGTCTCCTTGGTCCAGTATGTATCCAAGTTTTGTAACTATCCATGGGCATTTGAAAGAATACAGGTGTTTCCTGCTATGTATCCACCCGTATAACTCCACACTCGGACAGACACACACTCTGTGCCCAACACACCGTACGTCAAATCGAGTTTGTTAATTGTGTCTTCAGAATATAGCCAAGCGAAACAAAGTTTATCAACTGCAACTATAAAGTATTTTTTTCACTAGAGCTAAAATAAACTATTGGAAGAAGCTGGATCTAGTTAACGAAGCATCTGTCTGCATTAGCATTGGGGTGGGTCCGGAAAATAATTACTTTTTATCAGATTCAGGTTGCTAAGAGGGTTGTTTTGCCTTCACTCAGCTCTCCGGGGTTTGCAAGGCCTTTCCTCCCAGAAAGTTGCTTTCCTCTCAAGGAGAGCAACTGAAGACAGAATTCCTGTCCGGTAATAACAAAAAGGAGGAGGAAAGAATAGCAGTGAGGTATGATTGTCCATGAGCCATAGGAATTCTGTTAGAAGATCCAATTTCCACCCTACCGTTTGTGACTTCCTTGAGTACTAAAGTAGACCTTGGCTGTGTTCTGTCCACTCACCACTTGCTGCTCGGACCTTCTGCCAAGGCATCGCCCCACTCCTAATCCATTCCGTTCCGGCACGGTGCACGCCAGTCCTGAACACAGCAGTCTCCAGGCCACACGGCTTGGTTCCAACGTGCAGACTTGACCCAGGCAGAGCTAGAGACACGCGGTGAGGCTTTTACTGAGACCACTGGACGAGAGATGCATGCTTACCCAGGCGCACTTGAACAAGGGAGAACATGAGGCAGGAGCTGCTGGCAGCCATCTTGCCACCAGGAGGAAGGGAGCCCATCCGAGCAGGGAACCCGCCCAACGAGGGGAGCCAGGAATGCGGAGAGAAAGGCTGAAGAGTGGTATCGTTTGAGCCCCTTGGCAAACCTGTATCTGAGTGGAGAACTCTCCCTGCACTTTCCAGTTACATGAGCCAATAATTTCCTTTTTATTCAAACCAGTCCGGATTGAGTTATCTGTCACTTGTAATGGACAACCCTGACTGACATTGGCATCTGCAGGGTGGGCCAGGAAAGAAGCACGTTATAAACTTGACCAAGAAACAGGGCCTCCTCTCAAGGATCTAACAATAGAGTGAGCGCAACGCAGATCTGAAATCATAATTAAAAATACAACTTGACAATTGCTGTAATAAATGTAGAAACCAAGTGTCCGGGGACCCAGAAGAGGAAACGAGGAAGGATCTCGTGATGGTCTGCCTGCAGAAAGCCCTCTACGAGGAGTTTTGGGGGATGTCGCTTTGGGGTGTTGGACCTGGGCAGAGGCACCTGGCTCCCTGCAAGGAGAGGGGGTGGGGCAGGAGCAGAGACCCATGAGAATTTCCCATTCCAGCTCACTTCCCATCAATCCAGCTCCGTTTTGATCAGACCGGGTAGGAGTTTAATTGCTTTGGATTGATTTTTGCCAGCAGTGGCTTCCAAACCCCCAGCCCAGGGACGAAGAGAGATTAGTCACGTCAGGGAGGCTCCCCACCGGCTACAGTGAAAATCAGCCAGGGGTGAAGATGATTTAAACGAATTTTTTAAATCTGCATCCCCGAGTGTACCTAGGACGTGAGCGGGCTTCCTGACAAATGGTGACCAGAGCACTTTGTGAAAACAGCAGTGATCATCACGGGGGCCCCCGTGGAACACAGGTTCCACGAAATGCTGACACCAAGCCTTTTACAAAGATTCGAGGATGTGCCCAGTGTTGCAAACCACGACACAGGGCCGGTGTCTCTGGTTATCGATCACTGGCACAGGGCACGGGCCAGTATTGGTGACTAATTATTCAAATTATTGCCTGTCTGTACAGCGCCTCCTTTACTCTTCATGATCAACCCGAGACACGCTCTGTGTTGCACCTGTTTCACAGAGGAGGAAAGAGAGGTTCAGTTATCTGCCCAGCTAGGAAGGGACAAGGCTGGGATTTTTTTCCTGGGGGGGTCCTGGTGCTCCTGTGGTCCGATGTATGCCAGGAGGAGACATTTTCTGTAGCTGAGCCTTTGTGTGCCTTTTTTTTTTTTCAACTGTCAAGTGATGAGTGCCGACTTCGAGGCCTCGGTCTGTCCTGGAAGAGGACACACCCAGAGTCCTGTGGGCACTGTCATACCCACGTGTCTGCTGTCCAGGTGAAGCCGATGGGCAGCCAAAGCATCACCCGGTGAACAAGCAGAGGGATAAGTCTGCACTGTGTTAGTGCTCTAGAAAGGCCAGGGAGAAATTTGTCCCTTGATGTGGCACTCAGTCCCCACTCAGCAGCACACACCCTGCCCCTCAGCGGGACACTGGTGCTCTGCGGCGTTGAGGGGCGAGATGTGCGTGAAACCTCTGCCCTCACCGGGAATGTTCCAGAAGACAGGTGTGTGTGTGTTTCAAAGACAGCTTTGAGCAGAAGTGGAGAACAGGGCCCCTTGGATATCCTTGTCTGTCTTCCACTCCACTGGAGATGCGAAGCTCAAATTTTGTTTAATTTTCCAAGACTTTTAGTGAACACGAGGTTTGCAGGGGTGAGTGGTGGGCTGGATTCGGGTCTTAACCCTGGAGATCTCCCCCATCAGAGAGAGGCAGGTGTGTCAATAACCAGAGCACAACCCAAGTTCAGCGACGAAGTTGGGAACGTACACACAGAGTGCTCCGGGGGGGGGAATAATGAACTCATTGGGGAGTTCCTCTCGCGAGAAATTTGGGGAAAATAAGGGGGTCAGCTTGAACTCGTCCTTGAAGGATGAATAGGAGTTTCTGAGTGGACAAGTGTTCCAGGAAAATGAGACCAAACAGGCTATGGGACAGAGATGCAGAGTGTGTGTGCTCGGGGACGGTAAATGATGTCACAGAGCTGGGGTGGTGGGGAGGGTGGCCCGGGGGTGGGGAAAGCAGAGCTGAAGGCAGCCTGGTTCCCTCCTCCATTGCTTCACTTGGGATTTCGGTCTTCCACCCAGCGAGGACGCAATTACCGAACGGCTATTACGAGTTAGGCAGGGGTCAGGAGAGAAGTCGGCCAGACTCAGGAAGACCAGAATCTTCTTTTTCCAGGATGCTCAACACAGGGGGATTCCACCCCAACCAACCAGCTCGAAGCTCCTACGAAGTGTCAGGCAAGCTGGAATCTAATTTAACACGACAGCTGTTCAAGTTCAGGAGCGAGTTCCTGCTGAGGAGTAAGAAAGGCTGCGAATACGTCGTCAAGGGATGGTCCCAACAATGGCTCCCAGAGGGGACTTGCTAAGGGGGTATTGAGGGTGCAGGACACAGCCCTAGACCCCGAAGTGGAAATGGGGGCAGAAGTCAGGTGGCAGGCCCGCGTGTTTCTTACCCGCCCCCAGCCCCATTGGCCCAAGGCGTCCGGCCACGTCCAGCAGGTGGTGCACCATTGCCCTCAGAGATCGGGCTCCGGATTCAGATTGCCAAGAGCCGTATATCCGCGGCACTACTTTCCGCTGTCGCTTTCCCCCACTCCACGTCCATCTTCCCATATGTGAACTGGGATGATAATACCGCCCAACTCAGGAAGCAGTCATCACGTTCTGGGATGCAAATGAGTTTTTCCACGTTGAAGGCTCCAATCAGGACCCAGCCGTGTGAACTGGTTGTCACCCCGCACCGTGCAAGGCACCCCAAAACACATCGCTGCTCAGATCAAGTAGCAAACCCCACGGGCCATTTCTTAATGGGGCCTTTTCCCTCCAAAATGGATTGACATGCCGTGGGAAGTTGGTCAACACGGAAGGCAAAGCTTCTGGGTGGTGGGGGAAGCTTCTACCTTGCCAACCCCCAGCCCTCCCGCCCAAGGTCAGGGACATCTTCTTCCAACCCAACACCACGTCTGGAGATGCCAGAGGAACAGACTTTTCCAGACAAATGTGGATGCCGCGCCTTCCCAGTATGAAAATAGATCGCCCTGGGACTGGAGTAGCTAATGAAGATGATAATTAGAATTGCTTATTAGGACCTGTCTTCTAAAGTTCATTTGTGCTTTTAATAGAATCTACAGTGCATCTGCTTAGCAGGCATGACAGATCCTCCTGATTTGGTGTATTTTAAAACAAGATCTTTGCACCCCGGCTTCTCCTGACTCCCCCACCCCCATCTCTGCCATCTGCTGCTGAGGTAGCCATCCCCCACCGGAGGAGCCTTGGAATTGCAACCAGTAGATTTCTCGAAGGGAGCCCCCAAGCCGGAGAGACGGCCGGTCGCCTCCCTCTGAACGCACAATCCCACACAAGCGCCCCCTGCTCCTTGCCCTCCAGACTCTTCTAGGTAGAAAATGTCCCCCCCCAACCCATCCCATTACAAACTCATGTCCACCTGGAATCTCAGCGTGTGACCTTATCTGGACATACGGACTTTGTGGCTGTAACTAGTCAAGGTGAGGTCCTATTGGATTCAGGTGAGCCCTAATGCAGAATCCGGTGTCCTTATGAGAAGACCGTGTAAAGACATACAGGGATGAAGGCCACACGATGACAGAGGCAGAGACTGGAACGACGTGTCTGTAAACCAAGAGAGGCCAAGGATTGCCAGCAACTCCCGGAAGCTGGAAGAGGCAAGGAAGGACCCTCCCCAGGGCCTCCAGAGGAAGCGTGGCTTTGCCGACACCTTGATCTCGGACCTCCAGCTTCCAGAACTCGGAGTGAATCGATTTCTGTGTGTCCAGCCCCCTGATTTGCGGCACTTTGACATGGAAGCCCAAGGAGACTACTACAGTGTCCTTCTTCCAATTTCTCAAGCTCTTCGGGTCCTGTCTGGGCTCCGTGCCCCTGCGCAGGCTCTCGCCTCCGCCTGGGACTCTCTTCCAGCTGCCACCACCCCCCCCCCCCCGGTTCTTTTGTCCCAATCGCATGTCACCTGTGCTGCTCCTGCTTCTGATCTCAGGTTCGACGAGAAGCCTTCTCGGACTCCCCAGACCAAGGGGGCCACCTTCGCTGGACACCCCCGGAGCCCTGCCGTTGCTGTCCTGACACTCACCACCCTTCAGCATAACTGGGCGTCCATTCTGTGCCCACCACCAGAAGGTGGGTTTGGGGAAGGCGGTGCCCTGGTGAGTCTTGTCCGCTGGGCTGTCCCCGGGTCCTGGCGTTGTCCCTAGCTGTCAGTGCGACCCTGGGAGGATTCCGTGCGGTAGTGGTTGAAGTGAGCAACATTCCGGTCCCCTACCAGCCGTGCCCTGAGCTGCTCTTGACCTCTGACCCCACCTCCACCACGGGGGACAAGACAGCAGCCACCCTCTCTGACTTTGCCACCGAAGGCACCGTGTGGTCCCATTCAACTAAAGGCCTTGAGACTCAGCCCACGGGTCATTTGAAAATCCTGGTGAATGACACATGTCACTTCCATGGGCTAAGGCCCCTGTGTCGGAGCGCTCCAGGCCTCCCAAACGTCTCCTTTGTGAGGACTTTGCTCATAGATGAGTATTTAATGAATCATCTTACCTGTAGCCGGCGATCAGGAAGGAGGCCTCCTGATTTCCCTGGAATTGGGATAGCGCCCCTGAAGCTCCTGGGGAGTAAGATTTAAGCTCACCGGATCATCCTTTTCTCCCTCAAGCCTGGTACTGAGTTGACAAGTACAAGATGCTTAACTGGAGAATTGTGAAGCCCAGAGAAGTCAGAGGGTCCTTTCAGCCCTCCGAAGGTCTCTGGCCTGGCTCTTTCTGCATCCCGACGTGCCTGGGGCTCCAATCACCAAGTTCCCTACAGGGAGACCCTCATCGGTGGGGAACTCTTGTGTTTGGCGCACCAGAAAATTCCATTATCACCACGGTGTAAACTTGGATTTGAAAAGACAGGACAGAGGCGGGAAGCTGAGGAGGGCCACTCCCCGAGCCCCACAGCTAAGGACTTTTGACCTTGTGATGCCCTTCTCTTGAATCCCAAGGTCAGTCTCATTTGCTCTAGGTCTCCTCAGCTGCAGTGCTTGGCGTGGCCGAGCCAGGGCCCTCTGGGGGCGGGGGAGCCAGCCAGGTTTGCGCCCAAGTTTCTACGTTTCCTCGCGCCTCGGAGTCAACCTCCGCTTCCCTCCCTCTCCTCCTCCCTTGAAGATCCCTCGGTTTGTGAGATCTGCTAGGGTAGGGAGATTTATTCTGTACCAAGGCCGTGAGTGGGCTGAGAAGGGAAGGGAAGACAAAAGCTGCGCTTGACTTTGACCAGGGGACCAAAATAGAAAGCTCGGGGCATTTGATTCCGCCAAGACCGACTCAAGCCGCCGTGCCCCATGGTGGGTCTGAGGGTGTCCACCCACTTCCTGGACCACAGACACACAGATCCTTTCACTTTTCTGTGCCTGTTTCCTGCTCCACAAAGTTGGGGAGCCACTAGTCTCCATCTCCCGGGGACAGTGTTTGTGTTGTTCGTGGTAACGCGGTGACCCAGCCCAGCGCCCTAGCTAGGACTCTGCCATCTGGTCAGCCTTGCTCGGGGCCTTGGGAGACATTCCCCCATTCCCAGGGCATGGAGGCAAGGGGTGGTAGCAGACAGACCAGCTGGCGTGGCCCTGTATATGTTGGGCTTGTGCCTAGCTCTCTGTCCTCACCTTGCCGTGCTGAGCCTGAGATGGGGAGAAGGTTCTGGACTGTGCTCAGGAAGGCAGACGGGGAAATGGAGACAGTTTCAGTGCAGGAAAGACAGAAGCGAAGGGCGGTAACTTCACAGAAGCAAAGCCAGAGCTGCTCCGTCTGTTGGGCTCTCGCTGAGTGCCGGGCACTATTCCCACAGTTTCCCTGAGATGGATCCATTTCATAGATGAGGAAACTGAGGCTCGGAGAGTTGAAGCAACAGAACAGACCTGGGATTCCAACCCGGGATGATGGACCGCAGAGGCTGACATCTTACATGCTGGGGTGGGGTGGGGGCTTGGGGGGTTGGGGGGTGGGGGACACTGCTCGAAGTGAATACCGAACCACTGCCCCTTCTCATCCAGGCAGCCTGGAGTCACACGACCTGGGAAACCCCAGAGAAGCCTTGAGCAGTTTGGGGATTGTCTGGACTGCTCTGCTGGCGGTCTCACTCCCACACATCCTCCCAGAAATGGGGCCAGAAAATGAAAACTGAATTTGGGGGCGTCTGGTCTGCTTAGTTTCTCTGCCTTGTTCTTCCTTCCCTCCCACTCCGTCTCGAGGAGCCCGGTGCTGTTGCTGGAGGCCGTGAAACGCAGAACAGGAAGCCAGGTTCCCCTTCACCAGTCCCTGCTAACATGCTGGAACGTTCTCGTAAGCGGGAACGCTCATGCCGACAGAGCGTGGAGGCTGACTCCTGCTCCAGACGCTGCTTGGGATCAAAGCCTCATTTTAGGATTCCGGCTTCCAGTAAGCCCTCCCACTCATCCCCCGCTTCCTGCCCGCACGGACCCTTCCGATTTATTTCTTTAAATCGCCGCTTGCGTTTTGGATGGTCTCAAGCTTTTCCCGGCTCTGCTGGGGTTTTTTTCTCACCTCTCTGGGGGAGCTCATGACCTTTCGTGGCCGCCCCTGCGTGAACACAATTCAGGGGGCTGTCTCCGGGCGCGTGGTGGAGGCTCGGCACTGGGGCTCCGTGTATATATTCAGCACAGCGCGGCTCTAATTGCGGACTGCTGCCGGAGACTAGTCATTTTGTGAGTCATTAGGACGTGTGGCTGGGACTTGACAATATCTTTTGACGAGTTCTGTAATTTGTATATCTTCACCTATGATGGCTTTGTCGGTGAAGCCGAACACGGTCGTGGGGTTGGCCAGTATCACAGCCCCTGGACGGTTTCCAGCTCCGTAGGAAAAGGGTCTTCGGCTCTCTGTTGGGAGGCGAGAAGTACCCATTCTGATTGGGTTTCGGGGGTCGGAAGCAGGGCCATGTCTCTGTGTCTCGGTAACCGGTATCCCGAGGCCGTGGTCGGGGGTGACGTTGGCGTTATTGCTTCTGTTCTTCTTCATGTTGGCAAATTACAGGCTTTCAGGTAAGGCGCCTTCATTTTGCAGAGGCTGTGAGGAGCGGCTTTAATTAGCAAGCAAACCTGCTGGAAAAATCCAGCGTTATTAAGAGCCTCACTTCATGTGGTCGCTGCTGGGCTATGCCAGTCCCCTGCCCTCTGCCATTTCCTTCCTGCAGACACCCAGTACCCACCCCCACATTACTTTGCCATTAATCCCAAGGTCTCCAGGGCTGAGTGAGAAAGGGGTGAGAAAACGCACAAGTTCAGACTTTTCCCCATTGAGACGAGGACACAAAGTCTCATCTCTGAGGAAAACCTCAGAATCTGTCCAGGATTGGGCCCGACCTGGAGACTCTTGGCTTAGAGCCTCGGGTACTGCTGGGCAGATTCCCTGAGGGTTGGGTCCCTGGGCTCAACTCTGAGAAAATTAAGTTCCTTCTACTCAAAAGCAAAGATCATGGGCTTTGGAGCTAAGATAGGATTTGTGGGCTGGGTCCCTGCTCTGTTTCTAACTTGCTGTGTGGCTTTGATCCAATGGCCTAACTTCCCTGCTCTTCAGTTTCTTCATCTGTATAATAGGGTTCTAACTATGGTGACTCTCTCATGAGTTGCGATGATGTCTAACGAGCTAAAGGGTGGAGGGCGGTGTGAACACAAGGGTTGTCATACAGTCGGCTCTCAACCCAGGGTAGCTGCTGTGAGGGCTGCCCGGTGCCCGGTGCCCTGTGGTCATGTTGTTTTCATTACTACCTCTATGAGTCTACTCCACAACCACTCGTTCAAGAACTCTGACCAAGGCCAACCGGGAGTGGTGAGAAATTAAGACTCATCATATCAGCGAGTCCCTCCACACCTGCCTGAGGTCACATGGTCATCCAGGAAGTTCATCTGATGACCAGAGAATGGTGGAATCTTCCATCTACCATGGTCTCAGCTGACCCGGTCGTCTTCCAGGCGCACCTGACCCCCAGAGGTGGACAGCACTCTTGCCTGAGCTTATGTGTTTCTTTGGTGATGTTAGGAGCCCCAGTGTCCAGGGTCCAGACCCACAACCTCTATGTGTGGTGCCTACACGTGGCCATTCCCCTCTTCAGCCCTGGTACCTTGTCACCGTGATGGTAGAGACCAGACACAAGTCCCCACTATCAAAAGGCCTACAGACCTCTCTGTCTAAGCCTTGGAGAATTAGTCAATCTCTTCCTTCTAGAATGTTCCATATCTCCATCCCCAGAAGCACTACCTCTTCCCCTCCTCTGGCCTAATTCCCTCTGAGCGTCCTGTCTGAGGAACAGAGGTAAGGAGGGAAGTGTGCCTTCAAGTAAGCTCTGCTTTCCATTCATACACCAGTCTCCCTGGGGCATGGCGGCTGAAGGACCTGCTTTCTCTTCGAGCAGGAGAATGGCCTGCTGTAGCAGAGCAGACAGCTCTGGTCTGTTACAGCACTGAAATCCACCACAAATTACCATCTCAACAGGGCCTGCCTCACCATCATTATTAGTGGACCTGTGACAAGGAAGTAAGGAAGAAGTTTTCTGGGCATCTTCTCCCCGCCCCAGTCTGAACCCAAGACGTCACCTGCAGTGAACCTAGCCACCTACGTGGTCAGCAGTGTGTGTTTTTGTGTGTTTGTGTGCACGTCTTCTGACGCTGTGTAGCATTACTAATTCTCTGACTTCTCTCATTCACTTAGTGCGGGAGAGACCATGGTCTGATTGACCAGAGTTGAGTCACACGGTCATCCTGGAATCGGGGGTGGGGGGTGTCATCCCACTTGAGGCTCATGAACGGAGAGGAGGGGAGAGAGAGGTGGCCAGGGCACAAGGCGCTGCTGTTGCCAAAAGAAAGGGGGTTGATAATACCCAGATAACATGGCAAGAGGCCATCATCTGCAGATAGACGCCTTCACTGCCGTATCGCAAGCTGAATTAATTAGGGCACAAGACTTCAGGGACCCAGCTCCTAAATCACCCTGCTTTGGAAGGAAAATAGACCTGGAGTCTGCAAGCCAGACTTCAAGGCTAGCCTCTCTCTCACGCTGGTTGTAGGACCTCTCTGGGTTTCTTTTCCAGTCTACGGAATGGGAAAATCTGCTTCATAGCACGGTTGTATGAGAGCACTATCCGAAAGAACCTTCCACGGTGATAAAAGGGCCCCGTATCTGCACTGCCCCGTAGGACAGCCACGAGCCACATGTGGCTGCTGAGCACTTGAAACGTGACTAGTGTGACTAAGGCACTGAATTTTAAAATTTTATTTAATTTTGGTGAATTTGAATTTGAGTGTGAAGGGTCACACGTGGCTAGTAGGGGCCCTATTGTCCAGTCCACTTACGAAGCATTCGGTAGAAGCATGAACGTGACATTGCTTTGTCAAGGGCAGTGCAGGGGTAGTCACCGCCACTTAAACTGAAAGATCCATGGGGGGGACCAGATGCTGCTTGTACACGTACATGTCATGCTCCCGATTGTTGTAGCTGCTGATCTCAGGGAGGCCTAAGACCCCAAAAGAGGCTGATTTCTGGACATCTCCTTCCGTATGTGAAGGGTTAATACACTGGACCTCCCATAAACCTGTACGGATTCCCAGTAAGAAATTATTGCAGGGGCACCTGGGTGGCTCCGTTGGTAAGTGTCTGCCTTCAACTCAGGCCATGATCCCGGGGTCCTGGGATCAAGTCCCGCATCGGGCTCCCTGCTCACTGGGGAATCTGCTTCTCTCTCTGCCTCTGCCCTTCCACTCATTCTCCCTCTCTCTCTCTCTCTCTCACACACACACACACACAAATAAAAATACCTTAAAAAAAGAAATCATTGCATGGACAGATGGATGGATGGATGGATGGATGGATGGATGATGGATGAATGGATGATGGATGGATGGATGGATGGATGGATGGATGGATGATGGATGGATGGATGATGGATGATGGATGGATGGATGATGGATGGATGGATGGATGGATGATGGATGGATGGATGGATGGATGAATAGACAGACTCATCCATTCATTCCTCTCTCCGCCTACTGCGCACCTGGCATTGTTCTAGCAGTTAAGGATAGAATAATGAAGATACCTCCGTGAAGGTTCTACTCTAAAGAGAAGAGTCGAATGTTACACAAGAAGACAAATGGCTGATATAATATCAAGGAGCAGTAGCTCTGTGGAGAAGAATAAAGTCGGGAAAAGGGGCCCAGTGCCATGCGGGTGCCTAGTTCACAAGGGTGGTTGGGGGAAGGCCTCCGACGAAGCAACACTGGAGAAAGTACCAGGCAAGTAAGGGACTGAGCGTGCACAGACCTGAGGGACGAGCTGAGAGAAGAGGAGGCGGCGAGGGTGCGGGACCAGCGTGTCGGGACGTGTGAGCAGAGATGAAGCCAGTGGACGCTGGGGGCCTTCAAGGCCGTTAGAAGGGTTGGGTTCCCCCTGAGTGACGTGGGAAGCCAGCGGAAGGTTTAGAGAGGAGGAGGCGTGGGGGATCCGGTATGTGGTGCGGATGTATTGAAAATAGATGCTCGGGAGGAAAGGCAGAAGCAGGCAACAGAGAGGGAGACTGTGGCATAGCCCAGGCGAGAGGCGATGGTGAAGGAACCGAGGGAGCAGCTGCAGAGCGGCAGGGTTCGGGATCCAGGCTGAAGGAAGAGCCGACAGAACTAACTGGTGGATTCAGGCCGCCTGGGGGGCTCCGTTGGTTGAGCGTCGGACTCTTGATTTTGGCTCAGGTTGTGATCTCAGGGTCATAAAGATCGAGCCTCGCGTCAGACTTAGTGATGGGCGTAGAGACTGCTTAAGATTCTCTCTCTCCCTCTGCTCCTCCCTGTCCCCTGACACTCTCTCTCTCTCTCTTATTTCATTTTAAGATTTTATTTATTTATTTGACAGAGATCACAAGTAGGCAGAGAGGCAGGCAGAGAGAGAGAGGGAAGGAGGCTCCCCGTGGAGCAGAGAGCCTGATGTGGGGCTTGATCCCAGGACCCTGGGATCATGACCTGAGCTGAAGGCAGAGGCTTAACCCACTGAGCCACCCAGGTGCCCTTTTCTCTCTCTCTCTCGAAAGAAAGAAAGAAAGAAAGAAAGGAGGAATGGAAGAAGGAAAGAAAGAAAAGACCACAAGTCAGGGATACTTCAGAGATGTAAGTTTAAGGAGCTGGAAGGAAGATGGGCAAAAACTCACTGAGAAAGTGTGGCGTGGGAGCAAATCAGGAGTCACGTTTGAGATGTCCGTGAATCCTCCAAGACTTTGCAATTCAAGAGAGCAGCCAGGGTTGCTCGTATCAGTGCGGGACTCATCCGCATAGGGATGGTTTTTAAGGCCATGATACAGGGCAGGTGTATACAGAGAGAGAAGAGAGGAGGCCCGTGGACTGAAGTCCGGTCCCTCCAACATCTGGAGGTCAGAAGGAGAAAGAGGATCCGGCAAAGGCTCTTGAACAGGAGCAGGAGTGTGTGAGCCAGGAAGAAACCCGCAGAGCCCGCGGTCCCGGAAGCAAGGTGTGTCAAGGAAGAGAGAGGGATGAACTGTTAGATGCCGCTGAGAGGTTAAGTAAGATGAAGCTGGAAAATTGACCATTGGGTTTAACAGCGTGAAGGTCCTGGGTGACCTTGGGCCGTTCAGGGCAACGTTGGCATGAGTGGCCAGCTGGCTGACTGGATGGGTGGACGGAAGGTTAACCTGATGAATGCAGCCGACAGCAGCATCCCTTCCCCTGTCCCAGCAACTAAGCAGACGTTGCCTGACGCCCTGGATGCCAGAACCAAAAGCCGTCAAGACCAATCTTGTCTATTTTCCCAACTTTCCGGGTTTAGCCCGGAAATGTCGGCATGACCCCTGCTTGTTACGAGATTAGAATCTTGGCATCTTCTGCTTTGATTGGTCTCCTTTTGATTACCCAGAAGGCTCTCAGTTGAACTGTTCCTCTTTTGGGGGGGGGGGGGGAGGCTTGAGAAAGGAGAGAGAGGGAAGAAACGGGGCAGAAAGCTAGGATTCTGGATTCTCTCGGCTTTGTGTTCACGTTTGCCGTTCTGCTGCTCAGCCACGCATCCTTGCCTTTGCGGGGAGCCTACGGGCAGAGCCACCCACCTCTGCAAGCAAGCCTCCCTGGTGATTCTCCTCCACTTTAAAGCCAAGAAAAAAGCTTTGAGATAAGCGTATACATTGTAGTTGGAGAGCTAGAGAAGGTGCGGAAAGTGCTGTTCATCTTTTTATGCGTTTATTTGCTTATCATTCATTGGGAAGCAGGGAGGCTGGAGCCTCCTGTTTTTGTTTCATTTTAAATAAAAAGGCGCACTTTCCAGGAAGCATTCTCTCACTTCTCCTAATACTGGAAATCAGGTAATCTGGAAGGCAGGAGGCTCCGATGGGGCTTTCTACACAAGGGGCTCTGGAGTCAGCTGTCCTAGGCTCATGATGGCCGAGGGTTAGTGTCTCAAGAATGGGGGGCTTGGGGGCGCCTGGGTGGCTCAGTGGGTTAAAGCCTCTGCCTGCAGCTCAGGTCATGATCCCAGGCTCCTGGGATCGAGCCCCGCATCGGGCTCTCTGCTCAGCAGGGAGCCTGCTTCCTCCTCTCTCTCTGCCTGCCTGTCTGTCTCCTTGTGATCTCTGTCTATCGAATAAATAAATAAAATCTTTATCAAAAGAAAGAAGTGGGAGTCTGGTGAATTGTCTGGTTCAAGTCTTATTCTGCCATTTTCTAGCTCCATGACCTTGAGCGCATTTCTTACCCTCTGTATACTTTATAGTCTACCCATTCATAAAATAAGATGATAATAACGATGATGATGTCCCAACAAATGGTGTGCTTGTGAGGATTAATGAGTCATCTGTGTAACACATTTAGAACAATGCCTGCCACATAGAGCTTAATAAATGTTAGCTGTTATCATTCCCTTCCAGGCCTTTTTTCCGGTGGGCATGTCAATATTTGGAAAAGCCCTGTCCACCACTTAGGATTCTCCAAAGCCTTTTGCTCTGAAATCAGAACTAAAGAAAATAAATGGGTCTTTGGGCAAGTTGAAACCAACTTGTATTTGTCAGACATCCTTGAATTTCAGGTGGGAGAAACTCAACTTGAACTGTCTTAAGCAACGCCCCCTACCACCACCAAATAAATGCATTAGCTATGGCTCAGGTAACTGAAAATACTGGGGTGGATCCTTCAGGCATGGCTGGATCCAGGACCTGAAACAGTGTCACCTAAACTCTTTCATATTCTCCTCCCACCATCAGTCTTGTGGCTCTGCTTCCTTCTGTTCCCTTTGCATATTGTCCCCATTCTCTCCAGTGGAGGTAGCTTTCTTCCATGTAGCCAGGAAGATGTCCTCCAATATCATCCTTTCATTAGGGATCTCTAAGGAACAGAAAGCATATTTTCTAGGAGCTCCAGAAAAGTCCCAGGGAGGACTCTGATGGACTCACCTTTAATCACATGCCCATCCCTGAGCAAATCACAGTAGCCAGAAGGGTGGTGTTTATGATGGACCTGAGCCATGGGCCAATCCCCGAGCCATGGTCCAATCCCTGGTCTGGAAGGCAAGAAGATGGAGCCAGCTCACCTACCCCAGCCCATGAGATGGGGAAGAGATGGTTCTCTAAACACAGAGTCATGTCAGAGGAAAGACTCCAAAGGCCTCTAAAGCTCGGGTTCAAATCCTGGCTCCTTCGCTCTCTCGCCAGGTCCCCTAGGACAAGGTTATTTCTCCTCTCTATGTGCTTCAGTTTCCACACCTGCAACATGGGGATAATAGTAGCACCTACTTGATGAGGCTCCTGGGAACCAAAAATTTAACAAATATAATTGAGAACAATACTTGGCACTTAAGAAATACACGCTCAATAAAGCCCGTCGTCTTATCTGATATTCACAGTTATCATGAATATCCTACAAATACTTGCATTAATTAAACAGCCCATGAGGAAAGATGGACATTATGCAAATGATTACACTGTAATCGTGGAGGGAGAGGGATGGATTTCTTATACAAAGTAGCAAAGGGGAAAGATAAGAAGGCTGCGCTTGAAGTCAGACCAGCCCACCCACGGGGCCTGGCTGCAGGGTCCAGCACCGGCACGGATGGGCTGTGTGACTGAGGACAGTGCGTTGGCTCTTTGTTGGCCTTCATGTTCTTCTCTCTAAAACGGAGTGACAATTTCTGGTGGATTCTGACCCCAGCTGCCTAATACCTCAAGGTCTTTGTCACCCCTACAGACCTGGGCTCATTGATTCAGCCCAGGATTTCTCAGCCTGGGCACTATTGACTTTTTGAGGCCAAATAATTCCTTGTTGGGCTCTTCTGTGTACGGCAAGATGATGAGCAGCGTTCCCACCTCTACCCACCAGATGCCTCTAGTTGTGACAACCAAAGATGTCCCCAGCCATTACAAAATGAACTCTGGGAGCAAAACCCTCCCACCCACCGACCCCTACTTGAGAACCATCATTCTAGAAGAATTTCTAGGTGTAACTCTTTAGTCTGAGACTCCCCTCCCCATGCCTTAGTCTCCCCATCTATCAAATGAGTGGCTTGGCCCAGAAGATGGATAGTCATGGACTTCCCCAAAGCAAAGTTTCCCCCCAACTCCAGATTTTCTGGTGAAATCCAGCCAAGTTTTACCAGCAGGAGGCAAGGAAGACAAGGAGCTCAGGAGGAGGAAGGGCATTCGAGCTTCAGCTGGACTGTTTCAGAGCCCTCCAGACACTCATGTGTATCCACCTTCTGTAATCCCTTTGCTCTGGGGCTTCTTTCTGGCTGAGTTGCCTGTTGGGCATCACACTTACCCAGGTGCTGGGGAGACACCTTTCCCTCCTGCGTCCCAGAGAGACTATGAGTCAGTTGAATGTTAATGAACTTACTGGCAAATTTGGGATGATGTTGATCTGGTTGCTGGTGCCTGAAATGACCTCATCCTTGCTGGAGTGGCCTCTTCTCCCTGGTTTCATGTGTCTGAGGGACCTTGTCCTGGTTTTGTTGAAACGTAATCCTCTTGCAGCTCAACTTTGCTTGGAAAATGAAGAGCCTTGTCCTCTCCCTTTAAATGTCCACACGTACCTGCCAAGAGCAGGAAGGACCTCTGTTACATGTGTGGTCCACCTACGCGCCTGGGCTCTGGAATCAGGAGGTCACCTTTCAAACCCCACCTGGGTCAGCAGCTGGCTGGCAACATCAGGCAGGTCACTGGCTCTCGGAGTTTCCGTTTTCTCATCTATGTAGCAAATAATGAAGGAAATACCCCCATTCTGATGGCTCTGTTGTTGGAATTAAGTGAGTTAATATATGTAAAACCCTTAGCATAGTTCCTAACAAACAAAATGCTCAGTACAAAATCACTATCAATAGTTTATGTAGATTGTGATTGAGAAGTCAAATGGGATTATTTATATCCGGTGCTTTGTGACCTGTTCAGTGCTACTTACAAGACAAAATAATTCTAAGATGTTATCAACATTGTAAATATCACTCCGCCAGCTTTCCAGAGGAAAAGAGCCAGATACGATCTGTCAGTATCACAGTCCATCAGCATCAGACGATACTGGCCCTGGCTTCAGGGTCAGAAACAGCCTGGATCTCTCATGGGAACAATCATTCAGGATGTAGACTTGTTGGCTCAGACTGACTCAAAGCCTCAGTCCAAAAAAATCTGTGCCACAGAGCTGGGCCCTAGCACCAATCCCATGAGGACCAACAGGATTCCCAAACAGATGATGAGAGTATAATCTGATGTGTGCAACCGTAGAAGAATACAGACCCTCCCCCATGGAGTGGACGTGTCTGAGATATGCTCGGGCTCCTCATGTCATCATAGACAGTGACCATAATGGACTGGGCCCCCCGTGGGAGCCCCACATTAAGTACGTTGTGTGCATTATCTCCTGAATCTTTACAACTTTCTAACCCCTTGTTATAAAGGATGAAGAGACTCCCAAAGATTCAATCCCATGCCAGGAACAGCAAAGCAAGTCCCAGTGGAGATGGGTTTCTACCCTGAGCTTCTCAGACAACTGACCTCTGCAGGCAAGCACACAGATGTGCCTAGACCAGCTTTAGGATGAGGTTCTGTCCCAAGCTCAGGGGAATTGGGGGGGGGGGTGGAGGTGATATGACTAAAGGGAGGTACCCCATAAAATTCTGAGCTGCTGATAAGAAAACGCAAGGAATTCTACACCAGGCATGTGCTAAATGCTTCACATATGCTTTCCCACTTCGTGCCTGCAGCAGCTCTCGGAGAGAGAGTCTCTGTGGACACCCATACTGTAGATAAGATAGCCAAGGGGTCCAGTGGCTTTCCCTGGGGAAATGTCTGTAATCATTAGTGGAGGCAGGGTTTGAACCCACACAGTCTGGCTCCAGAGTAGTTCTCATTCCCATGGCTGCATGACAACCCATCCCAAATTCAGCGATGGAAAACATAATTATTGTATTTTGCTCAAGAGTTTTGTGGGCCAGGAAACCCAACAGGTGTGGGGTAGCTTCTTTCTGCTCTGCAATTCTATGGCCTCAGCTGAGACGGACTTGGATCCAGGAGCTTGACCTGCTGGGCCAGAGGGTCCGTTTCTAAGATGGCATCTTCAGTAGTCTAAAGAAGTGGGCTGGTTTGACTAAAGAGCTGAGCTATGCTGGAGATGATGACCAGAGCAACTGCCTGTGGCCTCTCCATGTCACATTGGCATCTTAGAGCATGGCGACTGGGTTCCAAGAGGGAGTTTTCCAAGAGAAACAACTGGAAGCTTCAGGCCTTTCAGGACCTAACTTAGAAGTCACATGGCATTCCTCCTTCTGTGTGTCACCAGTCACAGCAGTCACTAGCAGACCAGATTCAAGGGGATGGGACATGGTTTATACTGGACTCTAGCTAGTGCTAGGGAACAGTGAGACAAACCCTCACCCTGGAGCAGCTCCGAGTCTAATGCAGGGGAAACTATGGTTTGGAAGAATTATACCACAGCCTGTCCTGTGCTCTTGAGTCCTCTGGGTCATGCTATGGGCATGGAACTCATCCTCAGAACACGTGGGAACTGTCTAACTGCTCTGTCCCATTAGCTGGCAACACTGTGTTCTCTTGTATTTACCTGTGACCGATCCTCCACATGTTACGCTCAACCGGGTTAAGCTGAACGTTCCCAAGAGTGAATTCTCCTGATAAGCAGTTTGTTTCTGGTCATACCAGAAAAGCCAGCAGAGTGACCGGGCGGATAGCTTTCCAGCAAACCACTTTCCAACGCTTGTCACAACTGGTGAGTGTAGAAATAGATGGCAGCCTATATAACTGGCGTGTGGAACACTGGCAGAACCAACCAGGAGGCAGAACCCTTTTAGAGATCATCTGAGGACTTTAAGGCTCAGGAAACACTAGAAGGCAGGACATCAGCCTTTTGCCACCAATACCATGGCACTGTTTGCCACCTGGCTTTGGTCTTCCATTGTTCACGTATTCCTTCGTCCGTAAGTGTTTATTGACTGCTGATTATATGCTAGGCATTGTCCTAAGCCCCGAGTTGCCGCTGCTGTGGGCGGTGATGGTAGCAGCTTCCTCTCCCCATCTAGATGCATTATGAGCTCCTCCAAGGCAAAAACCAATCTCGGCTCCTCCTGGGTGTCTCTCAGAGTCTGGTGTGAGCTGCCATTGGACCCGGCATTCTACACATGCCTCTTGAGTCATTAAGGCTGAACCTCAAATTTTGCTGTGACTCTGAGGGTCATTTTGAACAATTATGACTAGAGCATATTTTAAAAGCAAAATTTCAAGTTCTTCTAGAAAAAAAGAAAGGCCATTTGAAATCTCTGAAGGACAGCTTGGTGTCGTGTTCTGAATTTGCCATGTTCTGTCATAGTTCTGAATTTGAATTAAAACTGCTCTTCTGTGTGTTAGTCTCTCACCTGGGGCAAGTTGTTTATTTCCCCTAAGCCTCAGTTTCCTTGTCTGTAGCGGGGAGGGGGCTGGCCTGTTTGGGGGTTGTTAGGGTGCGAAATGATGCCTGAAAAACACCTTGCTCGGGGTTGGGCACTCAGTTGGTTTTGATAAATGAGGACCTACTGTTATAGATCTCTAGTACTTCTGCTAGGTCAGAGCTGTGGGGACATGGATAAGGTCATGTAAAGAGACAGGGGTCAGGGTAATGACAAAGTGTCATTTAGAGTTCAGCTCCTCAAAGCACCATCCATCAAAACCTTCTCTTCCAAAAACCTCCCTTCGTCTCCCTGCATTCAGGAGGGCAAGTCAGAATGATTGCAAAAATAAAAGCAATTATGGAACACTTTAAAAAATTAGTTGGCATTTACTAAGCACCTGATCTTCCAGAGGCTCTGAGAACCTTACATGGATTATTTTCACTGAAGTCTCATGACAGCCTGCCAGGTGCATGCTGCCATCATCCCCCTTCTGCAGCCAAGGAAACCAAGGCACAGAAAGGCAAAGATTTGTCAAAGGTCATTCAGGGAACAAATGGGGGCTGGAATTCAAGCCCAGACATTTCTCTACAAAGCTGCTCCTTGACATTATTCCTAACTCTAGCACTGGTTCCTTTTTTTTTTTTTTTTTTAAGATTTATTTATTTATTTCAGAGAAAGAGAGAGGGAGTGTGAGCCAGGGGAGGGACAGAGGGAGAGAAACTCAAGCAGACTCCACACTGAGATCAGAGCCCAATGCAGGGGCTCAATCTCATGACTTTGAGATCATGACCTGAGCCAAAATCAAGAGTCAGCCACCTAACCGACTGAGCCCCCCAGGAGCCCCTCTAGCAGTGGGGTTTTTTTTAAGATTTTTAAAATTTACTTGAGATAGAGAAGAACATGAGAGGGGAGAGTGTCAGAGGGAGAAGCAGACTCCCCGCTGAGCAGGGAGCCCAATGCGGGACTTGATCCTGGGACTCCAGGATCATGACCTGAACCAGAGCAGTCACCCAACCAACTGAGCCACCCAGGCACCCTCTTGCAGTGGTTCTTAAGCGCTTTCATCGAGGGCCACAGGGCTTCTTGGGACTCTGATGGAAGTGATGACCGTTCCCCTAGGGCAATAAATACAGGACATTGCTGTGCCTGGATCATCTCCCCCAAAGCTGTGCCCTTTCCAAAGAGGTAACTTGAAGACACAGCCAAAAAGAGGAGGGAGCATCTTTACATGCCCCCTATTTTTACCCCCGGGTAGAATCTGGTATCACTTACTTAAAAAAAAAATACACATGCACACAATGTTGGTTGCAATTTCAAAAGATTCAAAACCACTCTTCCTCCTCCGCCTCCACGCTTGCCCAACCCCCGCTCATGCACACAGACAAGAATCCTAGTTAGGAACCAGAAAAAGTTCTAATAGAGACAGTTAAGTGTCCCGCTGTAACTCTGAGCTCTAATTCTGAAATTAGCACACCACTGATTGGTATACCACCCACTTGGAAATCACTTAAGCTGGGGAACATCCCCATGACCTTCCTGTTGATGATCTGATGTTAATGTCAGATCCCCAGCCCTGGTCCGTTCTGCACATCCCCATTTCACAGAGCCTCAACGAGATGATATCATTTGCCCAGGGTTTCCTAGCCTATAAATAAGGAAGCCCAAAGAGAACCCAACACCCAGACATCCTTTCTATTGTGCCACTGAATTAAGGAAAGAAATCAGCCTTTAATACTGTATGTTAATAGCGGTGTGAACTACATGGCTTTGGTTTGAATATATATACTGTCAAGTTCTCCAAATTGGGGATATTTGTCTCTGGAGTCCTAGAAGCCCAGAATGGAGTGCATTTTTGGAGGTGTTTTAGAAAAGTGCTTTTTAATTCCAGGTGCATAGTGATCAGCTGGGGCTCTCATTAAAATGCAAATTCTGATTCAGTAGCTCTGGAGGTAGGGCCAAGATTCCATATTTCTAGCAGATTCCAAGCGAAGTCCTTGCTGTTGGTCCAGAGATCTGCACTGTGCATAGCCAGAGGCTAGACCAACCTCTTGCCTTTCCCTAAACAGTTTCCATAACTGAGCAGGAAGTGTTATCTGAGAACCCACAAAGGAGAAGGGTGGCATAGAGCTGGAACAATGGCAGTAGAAGATGTCTGCCCACAGGGTGGGGCAGAGGGGACCTTAGCCACTGAGACTGAGCACCATTTAACATGCAGCATGAATCTATGTTCACTGAGGGAGTTGGTCAGGGAGAGCAGGACATTACTGTGCACAGGAAAATGCCTGGGAGGAAGCTATTATCCACTGGCATCCAGTCATTATGGAGGGTCTTTTCCAAAAACACTTTAACAAGATACCAAGAATCAACAATAATAACATTACCTCCAAGTTCTCCTTTATTAATCTGGAAATGATCACCAAGCTCTTGCTTAGGTTAATCCAGGAGTCCAGCCTAGGGAAGGGTGACCCTTCCTGTCTACCTGTTGCACACCTCTCCCCAGCCAGTCTGGCTTCCTGCCAGGTTCACCAATGCTTCCAGTGCCTGCCCCTGGACCTTTGCACCTGCTGAGCTTATTGTGGAGAATGCTCATCCCCCTCCTCTCCATCTGGCTGACTCCTACTATTTTTGGGATCCCTCTTAGGTATCCCCAATCCTCTAATGAAGTATTCTCCAATTCTACCAATCTCAGCCAAGCCCTCCAAAGACTCTGTCACTGAGCCCCTTATTTTCCTTCGTAGCATTCATCAAAACGATAAGCATGTATTTGTGCACATGATTATTGGTTTAAGGCCTGTCTTTTGCACAGAAATGTTATTCGCATTGTGTCTCTTCACTGCGTTATCCCCAGAACCCAGCATTTTGCTGTGGAAGGTATTCAAGGATCCTCTCTCAAAACCCACCCTCTCTCAGTTGTACTGTGTGCACATGTGTGCATCTGTTGTGTGTGCGTGCGTGTGTGTGTGTGTGTGTGTGTGTGTGAGTGTGTGTAGGGTTTCTTAACTTCAGAACCGTGACATTTGGGACCAGATAATTCCTTGTCATGGGGACTGTCCTGTGCATTGTAGGATGTCTAGCAGCATCTCTGGCTGGCGTCCCTCTACCAACTCGATGCCAGTAGCCCGTTCTCCAAGTCATGACAATCAAAGCCTCCACAGGCTCCAGTGTCCTCTAGGGGACGAAATCACCTTTGGTTGAGAGCCACCGGTTACATACACAAGTATTACACACACACATATGTTTACGTGTGTGTACATATGTATACACAGACACAGACATATATGCCCATCCATGCCCCCATATAGTACATACATATATTGACTTGAACACAAGCATGTGTTTACTTGTTTATTATACACGCTTTGTCTTGGTTACTGCTGTATTTCCAACACTTACGACAACACCTAGTTCCTCGTAGGTGCTCATAAAAGCTTATTAAATAAATTGCAATAAGAACCACCACCACCACCACTCCGCAGATGGAGTCGTCAGAATTAAATGAGATCATTTAGGTATTGCAATTAGCACAGCACTTGGTATTAGTAACTGATGGATAAATGCTAATTCTCCTTTCCCCACCGTCCCTCCCCTTCCCCTTACCTGTCAAAGACCCCTGGACGCCAGGTCTTGAAAGATTTTTTTTTCCTAAACTAATCAAATAATGTATTTTTCTCCCCCATGCCATAGAGAAAAGACATGGCGGGCTCTGCAGAAGCATGAGCCTCGGTGAGGAATCCACCACTGTGTTCAGTGGAAATACCCTGATCCGAGATGTACCATGGGCCACCACTGCCATCCCAGAACTTTGTACACGGTTAACAAGCAGTGAGATCTCTGATAGGTCTAAGAGAGCTAGTGTGACCACGGAGCTGATGGAACTCCAACCCTAAACAAAGAAACATGACATTTTTAGTTTGCTTGAGCTGGGTTTTTTGAGAGTAAAATAATAATCTTCATTCAGCACTTTTTAAATTCTTGAAAAAAGACTCATGGCCCTCCCTAGGATTTCTTTCCCCCAGGACTGCCCCCAAGGAATGCCAGTTTGAGAGCCATGGGCCGTGTGGTCGTGGTGGGTCTTGCCGCCATTTTCTCGCGGAACCCGGAGGAAGCGTTTTTCAGGGTGCGACTACTTGATCACATTCCTTCCCTGCTCCCAGTAACAAGCTTTCGGGCCTAATTACAATGAAATGTGCTGTTTCCCCTCCTTCTTGGTGTCCATAATGATCTGTATCATTAGGATGGAGTCCAGTCCTACGGGGCACGTTCTCGCTCTCTCATTACAGTTTCCTTGTGGTGTGGGTATGTAGATGCGTGAGTCGGCTGGTTCTGTGGATGGGAATACTTAAGGGGACCTCCATAGATCTGGGCATAAAGAAAAAAGAGAAAGCAACAAGAGAAAAGTGACAAGGAATGAAAATGGCACCAAATGAGCCTCTTTCCTGATGGCCTCTCCGGGGGATCACAGAGAACAAGGAAGTACAACACAGCTACATTTGTCCTTCCTCATTGCTGTGGCTTTAATGAGAAGAGGAAATTAACCGATCTGGACATTCCTGTCATCTTCCGGCACGGGAGCACCTTGGTGAGGGTTATAGTGAACCCGCCTTGCCTGGGGAAGTTCTTTACAAGGCTCCCTTCCCAGGAGGCTCCAGGACAAAAATCTCAGCCCAGACTCCATCCGGGACTCTTCCTTCCTGCATGTCAGCTGGTGTCTCCAGCACTGGGACTCTAAGGATGGAGTCTCCAGACTGCCCCCATCTCCCTCCAGCACCCTCTGTGCATGAGCATTAACGTCAAAGGCCCTGGGGGAAGGAGAAGGAAAGTGAGGGACCCCAAAAGTCAGGGGGGAGGTACCAATCAGTCCCCCCCATGCTAATTATCTTCAAAGCACTTTCTAGTTGTTACTGAATGAGTCACTGTCAATACACACCCTAGAAGAGGGTGAGACCCATGTAACCTGTTGAAATATGGCTTTATGCGTTACTGATTAGTTCAGTCTTACAGAAAGATGGCCACAATCTCTGACCCCGACAACAGAAATCACTGGGTTACTGTGGAAAGAGCGTGATGTATTAGTCAGGATCGGCTCAGTTATGCCGCCATGACAAATGATGTGAGAATCTCCATCACTTGCAAACAAGAGTTCATGTCTCACTTACACTCATGTCCAGCTCAGCCAGGCTGTCTTCAGTCTGGGACCCAGGCTGGCAGAGCTGCTTCTGTCTAAGACACTGGCAGGAAAAAGAGAAAAGGGCAAATCATGTGCTGACTCTGAAAGCTTTTGCTCAGAGGTCATACCCATCAATTCTGTTCACATTTCATTGACTAGAGAAAGTCCCAAGGTCAAAGCCGCCATGGTCAGGAGGAAAGCTAATAACCCTCCCCCAGGGAGGAGTTGTGAATATTTCTGAAAAATAGTAGTCTACTGCTGTGGGCTTATAGTTTATAATTACAAAAACAAGCAAAAAAAAATTGAGGAAGTATGATTTATTCTCTTAATGGAATAGCATAAAGCCGTGAAATGGATGCGTGATTGCTGTCTATGACGACATGGGGGAGTCTTGGAATTATAATATTAAGTGAAAAAAGCATGTCACAGAAGACTATGTGTATCTTGACACCATTTTTGAGAAGCTAAAAAAAAAAAAAGTGGGACCAAGTAATATGTTGTTGAGACAACATATCCATTCAAGAAGATCTTTTTTAAGGAAGGGATTGATAATCCCCAAACCAACCCCTGATGGGGAAGGCAAGGATTTAGAGCCAGGAAGAGGCAAATAGATAACATTCTAATGATGCTAATTCACAGATGTTTTACTTCATTATTAGGAGTCATAAACTGCACGTATATTGGTTATTTGTTTCAAATTTTTTTTTACTGTGGTAAAATACGCATAACATAAAAGTTACCAGCATGGTCATTCCCATCACCGCCATCGTCTCCAGGCCCCCTTTCATCTTGCAAAGCTGAAACTCCATCCCCATGAAACGCTAACACCCCTCCCCCAGCCCCTGGTAACCAGCTATGTATATTATCGTCCGTGTATCAAACAGGACAGAAGAGTTGATTTTGAAGGGATGAGCAGGGGTTCTGGAAATAGATCTGGGTTCAAATCCCAGCTCCAGCATTTGCCGACCTTGTGACCGCAGGACCCGCCTAATCCTGTCTGCTGAGTGGGAATGATAAAAGCTGCCTCCCAAGGACTTGTGGAAGGGTGATAGATGACAAGTAGAGAGCATTTAGCACAAGGCTAGACATATAGTCAATGCTTTAAAAAAGGGGGGGGCAGATATTATATTGTAAGTAGCAATTGATTAATTAAGTGTTGAATAAAGAATTGGCCCCAGGGCCATGCCCTTTCACAGCACTTAAATGGGCCAAGGCTGGCTTGGGTCTGTCCCCTGGGAGGGAGGGAGTGCTTCAGAGGAGCTGGAGGGCAGGGCCCTGGCCGTCGGAGCAGGGTAAGCTCAGAGAGTCTCCAGCTCAGAGTGGAGAGAAGTGGTGCTTCCATGGTGGGTGGGACCCGACGTGACCTGCAGGGTGAATCTCAGAGTCTGACACCAGCTGAGGGACAGGCTGGGCAACGTGGTGTGGGTTGAGTTAGGGGAGCCACGTCCAGACACAGGCAGAAAATGATACAAAGGCATTGCTGGGATCTGTTTAAACGAGTCCGTGTGGTCACCAATCCGTTAGGATAATAGAGTCATGTAGGATCATGTAGGAGCTGCCCTTCTGGTTGGAGAATCCCCGAAGGGTAGAAGATGTCCCTGTCCTCACCGCTATCACCACTGTCCTCGCAGGAGTCATGTGCAGATGGTTCCCAGCCATGCCAGGGAGGGACTTCCCAGGTCTCTGCGTGAGTACGTACTGTGGCCGCAAAGCATGCTTGACCAACCCGCCAGGAGCAGGGTCCGAAGTGGCTTAGAGATAACGCCTCAGGAACAACCTCGGCCCTGGCATCCAGGAACTGGAATGTAAACACGACAGCTTCTTCACCCTTCCCTGGAGACAGTGCTGGGTGTGTTCTGCACAGTCTCTTGGAGGGCCGCAGAGGAATGATCCCAGTTGTCACGTCATTAACCCGTCTCTTCCTCCCTTTTTGCTACCTGGCACCAAATCCCAAAGAAACTTCTGGTACCCGCATCCTTGCCTCAGGGTCTGCTTTAGAGGGAAAACCCAAGCCGAGATGGCTTCCAGGTCTGGTTTTTTGTTTGGCATGACTTGGCATTCATTGTGTCCCTGGACAAAATTGCTATCCTATTAGAGACAGCTCTGACTCTGGAAAAGTCTGCACTCCTGTCCTCCCCCAACCCATGGGCCACATCCAGCCCCTTCACTCCCCTCTGTACAGCCCATTGAACAAGAATATTTTAAGCACTGGGTGTGATGCCAAAACAATGAACACTGTTATGCTGTAAATAAAAGAATAAAAATAAATAAATAAATTTAAAAAAAATATTTTTAAGTGGTTGAAAAAAATCAAAAGAAGAATAATATTTCATAAGTGAAGTTTATATGAAATTTAAATGTCACTGTCCATAAATAAAGCTTTGTTGGAACATAGCTGTGCCCATTCATTTGCATATTGTCTAAGGCTACTTTTGACTTATAGTGTGAGTTGAGTCGTTGGGCTAGAGATCATAGAGACCGCACAGCCTGAGATATTTACTCTCGGGCCCTTTACGAAAAAAGTTTGTTGACCTCAGTCTTAACATGACAAATATGGGGACTATCATACTGTCAGTAATAACATCAGTGAAACGCACCTTGTAGGCGAAAGCTAAACTCTAGAATCAGAATCCAGTTTGAGGTGCTTGGAGAAGCTTGCCCTGGGAACCCATGGGGCTTCTCAAAACTCGCCAATCCCCTTTCCTTTTCCAGCTGGACAAGTTTATGTTTGGGGTAGGGGAGCCCAGCTTGGTCAGCTGGAATGCTCCACTCTGGAAACAGGCTGATCTGGGCAATTGAAATTTCTCTTCAATGGGGGGCTAAGCAGGAAGTCGGTTCTGTATGGCCCGTAGGGAAAGATCTTCCAGTTGTGTGTGAAGCCTGTTCTTCCTGATGCCTATTTCTCCTGATGGAGAAGTCCGTCTTGCAAATGCCACTGAAGCCCTTCATTACTCAAGGACGTACTCAGTCCCCCAGTCAGACTGGCTCTCAGTCCCCACCATCAGGACATTTTGCTACAGAAAGTAAAGGCCAAAGAAAATGAATCGCCATGACATCCCCTAAAAGATGAAATGTTTTTCTTTTTCAAAAGTTTTTCTCTCTTTTTTCTTCCTACACAAACAGAAACATCCTTCCATTAAAAACATCCTCTCTTCTATTACTTGCTCTGAATTACCTCTGTGCTGTGACCCAGACCCTGTACCATCAATGATCTGAGAGCTGGACTTTATTCATGATCAGGTAAAAATAAAAAGACATCCAGTAAAACATAATTTACAGCCAAACATCTGATTCCTTAGTACTTGTAAAAGCTAAAGCTTTAAAAAAAAATTCCTGATATCAAATTGAAATCTTTTTTCCTCCCTCTGCCACCTTCTAAAAATACAGGGAAGGGTAATTTTTAAAGGCATCTTATAGATGAGGATTCTGTGAATCAGAGTCACCTTGAACACTCTTTCAGGATAGAAACCTCCAGATCCCGCAACAGATCTACCCATGGGTCTCCAGATGTGGCCCAGGAATCTGAGGCATATGTGGGACTGAAAACTACCAGTTTAAAATTTTATGTCCCTACATGGGGAAATGCCCATGGAATATTGTTGAATTAAAACAAAATAATAAGTAGATAGATAAATAAATAAATTTTAAAAGGCAGGATAGCCTGTGTAGTGCTATCAGATTTCTGGAAGAATTCCATGTTGTCATTTGTTTGAGGGGAAAAAAAACCAAAAATGCCAATAAAAGTAACATCAAGAAAAGTATGATTTTTTTATAGGTGACTTATCCTTTTACTTCTCTGACTTGTTTGACTTTGATGCAATGAGCAGATACTTCTTTTAAAGTTAAGAAAGTAATCCCTCAATTAATTTCCTAGTTAGGGTGGGATGGAAGGACGCCTCGTGGGATTTACCGTAATTGGAGTCTAACTGGATGAGGTTTTACAGTGCCTCCTGCTTTTGGATCCGGCCCTGCCTCTGGGTATAATCAGAAGCTGCTGGGGATTGTGAAGAGAATTTGGTGTTTGCACCTGCCTTTGCCCTCTGGCTTCCCTGGGAAGGATCTGCGAGCCCTGCAGACACCCAGAAGTGCGTGCGCTCTCAAGGTGGCAGGCACGTGTCAAGCCTGCTGTCATTGGTGCTTCCTCTGTGCTCTCATTTATGGCCTAAATGGAGTCTCAAGGTCCCTCAGGAGCCCAGGAGAGCACCTGCCACAAGCACTAAATCCTCCTGGAACTCCAGGGAGAAAACACTCATGGCAGAAGAGAGTTCAGTCCCTGCCTGGGGCTTGCCTCTCTGTCATTTCTGATGACTCCGTATCTGGATGCCCTCCCTGCACCCTCATTATGGCCAGAGAGTCCTCTGTCTTTTAGAGGCATCTCTCTCTCTCTCCTCCCATGCTTGCTCTCTCTCTCTCTCTCTCTTCCCACTCCCACCCCATATCCTACAATCCCTGGATTGTTTGAAGGCTAGCTTCCCCCATGACATATCCAGCATTCTAGCCTCTGCTGACAGCCCACAGGAGTCCACTTGCAGGCTTTTCCTATAGGCTTTGTGAACAGCAGAGTAGTAAGGGAGGTGCCGGAGGGTTGCAGGGAAGCCCCAGGATGTGTCTCCAAGCCAGGTTGTTTTTTTTTTTTTTAGGATTTTATTTATTTGTCAGAGAGAGAGAAAGAGAGCGAGTGCATAAGCAGGGGGAACAGCAGGCAGAGGGAGAAGCAGGGTCCACGCTGAGCAGGGAGCCCGATGCAGGGCTCAATCCCAGGACGCTGGGATCATGACCTGAGCTGAAGGCAGATGCATAACCGACTGAGCCACCCAGGCGCCCCTCCAAAGCAGGCTTTTGAACTACCCTTGGTCTCTGCATCATCGCCCACCATCCATGTTCATGCTGAAGGTTAGATTTGTCTGGCCTCCTCAGGTGTGGGTAGATGAACCGAGGAAGCTCCTGCCATCGGGCAGTGGAGTCTCCTGCAGTCCTGGCCATATGATGGTCAGGGCCCAGAGCCAAACCATCTGACTCATCTTGTACCCCCAGCACCCACACAGAAGGTTCCTGGAAGGAAGAAAGGAAGGGAGGGAGGAAGAGAAAGGAAGGAATCATAGATCTGCCAAGATCATCCCTCATTCACGCGTCTTTTCCATGAGTATTTACGAGCAGCTACTTCGTGCCAGACACTGTATTAGGTGCTAGGAGGTCATAATGAACAAAGTTAGACTGATTCCCTACCTTGTGAGGCTGACGGTCTACAGGAGGAAATCACCATAAGCAAGTAAGCCTTTAAAAAAAAATGGTGGGAAATGGTCCCCATGACAAGAGCTACACAGGGAGGTTAGAGACCTTTTGATCTGACAGGAGGATGGGTTGGGAGCTTCCCTGTGGAAGCAAAGCCCTCACTGGGCATGGGAGGGTACAGAGCACTTCCAAAGACCTCCGCCCTCCTTTCCCTAACTTCACCTGGTCCCACTCCTTCCCCTGGTGCTATCACACCCACCAGCCCTTCCCTACCGAGACAGCTTCGGCGGGTGGGGAAAAGACAGAATTGTAAGAACTCTTTCTGACCGCATTGCCCTTGGAGGTTTTTAAGCCTCTTGGGCCAAAGACCCCTGCACCTAGAAGCCAGAGAGGGTCGGAGCTCCAAGTGGGGGCAGAATTGATCTGTCCCCTTGGTGCCTAGGTTTAAGGTGCCAGGGTTGTCTGAGAAGTCCCTTTCCCAAGGGAGGCACCCTCGGAATGGAAAAATCTCGCCAAAGCTTGGAAGCAGACAGCCTTGCTTACTGAGGTGTCTCAAAAGTTGTGCAAATGACAGGCTCATTTTTAGCTGAAAAGAAGACACATCTGAAATATTGATGAGGCAGCCGGAGCCCAGCTCCAGCCCCAGCTCTGAAGGGAGGTGCTAAATAGTTGATGAAGACGGTAATTAATCAGCAGGTCTGGTTTCAAGCTAACTGCTCCCCGCGCACCCTTCTCTGACCCTCCAGAACACAGGGGGCCGCCCCTCAGAGCATCAGCAGGGTGTGAGGCAAATCGTAAACTTCCTGCCTTCCCTCTCCCCCGACTCTCCCTCCCTGGCCCACAGCCTTCACCGAGGCCCCTCCTGCAACAGCTTTGGTCACTGGCTCGGCAGACACCGGTCCCTCTTCTCAGGAATGCTTTCTCCTCCTCTGTCACCCGAGCCACACCCGCTCCCAGACTTGCCTCTTACCACCTACGGGATGCCAGGAAAGTTTCGTCATCGCTTTGTGCCTCAGTTTGCTCATCTGTGAAATGGGGAAGTTTTCACAGTCACCACTGTGTACAGTCCCTGGGAAGATGGATGCATCAGTGGGATCGAGGCATAGAGCACTGCATGGCGCTGACTACTGCTGTGATGTGCCCTTCCCAGCCCAGCTCCAGGGTCACCTCCTGAGCCTTCTTGGCGTCCCAGATGTCCCACTGCAGCCTGCGCTTACATAATTGCACTGTCTCTTACTTGCTGCTGCGTGGTCCTTTCTAGACTCTGAGCTTCTGAAAGGCAGGGATGACACCGTTCATCTCTGTTTTCCCAGGGGCTAGAATGGGGTATACAGTAGGTGCTGCATAAGTGAATGAGTGAGTGGATCAGTCTCCAGGGTCTGAGAAATATTCCACGCCTGTAACGTGGGCTGAAGAGGGCAACTCTGGCCCCGTGGTCCAGCCAAGCGTTCCCACTCAGTGGAGCGGAGGCTGCCCTCTGCCCCAGGGTGCCTTCCCCACTACGCACAGAGTCTAGGCCGGTGAGTGCCAGGAGGCAGGGCACTCCACCTCGGAAAGCCCCAACCCCTCCTTCTAGAGTAGGGTTCTGTGAGCTGTCCCTGCGGCATGCGCCTTTCTCCTTCCTCTCCCCATCTCACTGGTGGCCTCTGCCATCATCCGGTCCTTTCTCCCTACACCGAGAGAGTGGGCAGCCCCGGATCTCAGCAGTCTCCGAGCTGTCTTTGGTTTTTTCCAGCATCGGTCCCCACACTCCCACCCTCAGTTTTCCCTGCCATGCCTTGCATGCTGGGCACACGCTCCAGGCTCCAGGCAGCTCCGCAGCCGGGAAGCGCAGACTGCCCTTGGTTAGTATAAGCAACTCGCTTTTCTTGGCTGGGTCCGGAGCTGTCGCAGCCTAATTAGCAAAGCCGCCAGATCAGCAGGCCCTCTCATTAACACTGATCCCATCCCCGTGGCAGCTGCTGAAGCCCCCCCAGCCCATCCCTCAGCAGTCTCCCTCCGGGGCACCCCAGGGTGACAGCCAGGGAGGGCCATGCCATGCCCTTGTCACCAGCTGATGCATAACCCAGCCAGGGGGTCGTCTTCTTGGGGGGCGGGGCTTTGGCTGCATTGGGGGGCTCCCAAAGTTCATTGCAGGCCTAGGATCCCAAGTCTTTCCAGCCCTTCATTACACAGTAACGGTGTGCCAAGTGCTCCAAGACCGGAGCCTCGGAAAGCTGTCCTTTCTGTGTCCAGGCCACCCTGCCGTGTGGTCCGGACCACTGCCTCAGACCCTGTCACAGTCAGCCCTGGGAGCCTCGTTAGGTCAGCTCAGACCACCAGGTGCCAGAGAATATGAGAAAGTAAAGGGGAAAAAGAGGGGCAGCTGCTTTGGTTTGTACAGTCTGAAGGGCTTCTCAGAGGAGGTGGCATTTGACCCAAGACTTGAATGACAAGAAAATGTTGGCCTGGCAGTGATCCGGAGGGAGGGTATTCAGGAGAAGGGACAGCAAGTGCAAATGAGAAAGGAACCAGCTTCTTTCTACAACAGGGAGGAGGCCAGCATTCAAGGAGCATGGTAAGGCATTGGGGTGCTGAGTAGTGAGCACGAGGGAAGAAATAATGGGGTGAATGAATGAGTGAGTACGTGCTATCGGCATGGAAACCTGGGAAAGACCCCTGGGATCTGGGGTAGTCAAGGAAGCTTTCTAGAAGACACGAGACTTTGCTTTTCACTCCTCCGTCACAGAAATAGACCCTGTGCCGTGGGAGAGAAGGGGGAGACCCTCGGAGGGGAGCAGGTGGCTTCAGACAGACTCCACGTTGCTCCCCCACAACAGAACCCTGCACTGTTATATCACAGGTCACAGCTAATGGCCACGTGCCAACGACCCGACATACCGAAATTTTCTGACCAGCACAACAGCCCTACCATGGGCTATTCTATTTATCTCCATTTTTAAAAGAATTTATTTATTAGAGAGAGAGCAAGCAAAAGCAGGGTGAGCAGCAGAGGGCATGGGGGAAGCAGACTCCCCGCTGAGCAGGGAGCCGGAGCAGGGGCCAATCCCAGGATCCCGAGATCGTGACCTGAGTCGAAGGCAGACGCTCAACGGACTGAGCCACGCAGGCGCCCTAGTTGTCTCCATTTTACGGTGAAGAAACTGAGGCACAGAGAGGTGAAATCAGATGACGGAGCCAGGTGGTGAGCCCAGGTGGTCTGAGCCCATGTATGGCCCGTTATTATGGAGTTTGCCTTTGTACTTAATGACAGAGCCCAGGGACATGCTGTGCTGCATGACCAGCAGCCCAAAAAAAGCCACACATGTGTCCCTGGGAAAAACGTGTTCCCAGGTGCTCAGAGGCTCTTACCCCCCACGCCCACCGTTTGGGAGCCCCAAGTGGCTCTCCGGAGCACACTTCTGAAGTAGAAGCAGCAGAAGGCACAGGTGTCACTCATTTGGTCCACATGGCATGCGAACCTCCTTTCTGTGCTTGAAGAAGCCCCAAGTGCTTTAAGGAAGAATCGGCTCCCCTCCATCCAGTGGAAGGCGCTGGCCACTTGTCCTCCCAGCCTCCCTTGCAGCTCAGGATTTCCCGTGTGACCTAGTTTCCACCAATCAGATGCAGCCACCTCACCCTTAGAACTGGAAGCCAGTGACCCAAAGAGGCAAGAAATGCAAATTTTTCGGTTCAGTTTCCCAAGATTGTGGCGGCAGCACCCATGGGGCCATCATGGATAGTGGCAGTAGGCAAGAGAGGCTGTCTGTGCCCCACAGTGGAGCCTGGCCAGCTTGATTCGGGCCATTAATCCTGCTTCCGCAGGCTCCAAGTTTGTCTCTCCCACCCTCCGGGAGATGTGCGAGCTGGCCGGACAAGCACGCCTTTTCTGCTGGATTAGCCATAACCGGTTTCTGTTGCTTGCAACCAAGTGCTCTAACTGGCGCATTGTCATTGGGTCGCATCGGGTCAGCCCAGAACGGAATTCTGGCGGGGTGGGGGGGGGGGGCAAGCTAGGACTGTACCAAGCAGATACAGGGACAGCCTCAAACCTCCCAGAGCTGGGACAGAGAGCTTCTCATTTCTGAGGCCAGGAGGGAGACTTTGGGAGGCACTCCTGAGTATCTGAGACTGCCCAGCTTCCTGTGCCCCACCCGATTTTCTGGCGATCCGGATTCTACAGAGAAAAGCGAGAACCTAACCTTGAACGCTACGTGGTGTGGTGGGAAAATAAAGGTTTACAAAGAGGCACGGGTTTGGGTCTTGGCCCGTCCACTTACTGGCACTCCCATAACCCCTCTGGGCGTCCGCTTCCTCGTGTGTAAAAGAGGGCTCAACAGTTTCAGTGCCCCCGTCGGTCCGAACTCGATGCCCCAGTCCGACTGGCATAAAAAATAAAGATGTTTATGAAGTCATAACACTGCCCTTGAAGATGTAGGTCAGCTTGATCCAAAGCTCCAGCTCCGTTCTTGGTGATTTCTCTTGGCTCTGCCCTTCTCTGGGTTCAGCTCCCTGCTCAGCTGGATGTCAGCCAGCTGCTGAAGTTCTGATGCCACATCTGCTCACAGTAACATCAGAGAAAGGTAAGGCCTTGCTCCTGTCATCCACAGAATCAGGGCTGACTTCCCAGCCTGTGCATAGCAAACCGGTCTGCCCCTCTCACTGGGCCAAGCTGGGTCACGTGTCCATTCTCCAGCCCATAGCTGTCAGCAAGAGAGGACCACATGCTGATTGGCGTAGGCCTGAACTCCCGAACTAACCACTGGCCAGAGTTATCAGAATATCACGATTGGGAGCGCCTGGGTGGCTCAGTGGATTAAGCCGCTGCCTTCGGCTCAGGTCATGATCTCAGGGTCCTGAGATCGAGCCTCACATCGGGCTCTCTGCTCAACGGGGAGCTTGCTTCCTCCTCTCTCTCTGCCTGACTCTCTGCTTACTTGTGATCTCTCTTTCTCTGTCAAATAAATAAATAAAATCTTAAAAAAAAAAAAAAAAAAAGAATATCACGATTGGCTCAGCAGGCAGTTCTCAGACTTTTATTCTCGGAACCCCCAGTACATGTTTAAAATTTAGGGAGGTCTCTTACAAGCTATTGTTTCTATGGCTTCTGTTTATCCATGTTACCATTTAGAAATTAAAACTGAAAAAGATTAAATATTTATTCATTTTAAAAATAACAATAAACAGGGGCGCCTGGGTGGCTCAGACCTTAAGCATCTGCCTTAAGCTCAGGTCATGACCGCAGGGTCCTGGGATAGAGTCCCACGTGGGGCTCCCAGCTATGCCGGAAGCCTGCTTCTCCCCTTCCACTCCCCCTGCTCGTGTTCCTTCTCTTGCTGTCTCTCTCTCTCTGATATATAAATAAATAAAATCTTAAAAAAAAAAAACCCAACCATTATATGTATTATACATCTTTCATGAATAATAACTATACTTCCCAAAGCAAAAAAAAAAAAGTTACTGATACAAGCAGCATTATTTTACAGTCTTGCAAATTCTCTTTACTACCTGGCTCCGCAGAAGACAGCAGGTTTCTCCCACCTGCTTCTGCACTCAGGCTGTTGCAATAGTATGTTGTGTGGGTTGTAGTTTATGAAGACAGTCCAGCCCTGTGCAGATATGCGGTTTGGGAAATGGAGGCCTCACAGACTTCGGGGAAGGGCCTCAGGGAGCCCGGCAGTCCTCAGAAGGCACTGTGACAACCACTTGCTTCAGCTAACCAGTGCTCATCTCCGGAGCCGGCCAGGGTCAGATCCTACAAGTTGCAAGTCATCTTCACCTTGGGGAATGCACAGGTGTTGAGAAGACCCCCCACGATGTCCAGTCTCTGGAGACGATAATCGCCCCAACACCACACTTGATCTTAGCCAAAAGGCCGAGAAGCGATCGCCCCAACACCATCGGGTTGTTAAGAGAGCATTAACGGAGATGACGTATGTAAAGCACTTGACCCAGGGCTTGATAAACGGTGCCCAGGAGTGAGGAGGGACTTCAGGTGAGCACAGGTGAAAGCAAGAATCCGTTACTCAGATGAACACCTCTCAGTCCCCTACCCCAGGGTCCTCCCCACACACACGTTCCATTAGGCCATTCTTGCTACACCTCCGAAAGCAAAGGCATACCGTGATCATTGCCACAGAAAGGAAAATGAGGTTGTCATTCCGCAGAGAGGAGGAATCCGTTGAAACGATCGAGCTCAAACAGTTGAGTTTCCCTGAGCAGCATGAGAGGCAGGAGCCGGAGCCAGCCCAAGTCGGGGATCCGGGGGAGCCTCAGATCTGCTGATGGTCCCTCACAAGGGCAGAACTGGGCCCTTTCTCAGGAGTGCCTGCGCAGCTAGTCAGTTGCAGTCCAGGGTCCGGAAGCCAAAGCAAAGCATCCTGTGTTAGCACTGGTGAGCAGGTTGGAGCTGGGGACAGGAGATGGCATCGGGAAGTCAGAGCAGGACAAGGGAGAACAGACAAGGTCTTGGTGATTTGGTGGAAGGTGCAAGGAATTTCAGCCCGAAGTCAGAACCTCTTGCTTGCAGGGAACAGCTGGAGTGTGGGCACGCGCGTGCGCGCACACACACACACACGCACACACACACACACACACGCACACGGAGCTGGGCAGGCTGCTTATACCACAAAGGCCCTTGCACAGAAGGGAAAAGGAAAGCGATGGTGGGATAGGCTGGCGGGGACACAGCGTGCTGAATGACCCCAGTGTCAAAAGACCCGAACAGGGTAGGAACTAGGACCCCAGCCCTGAGTGCACCATGTGTCCTGACGAGTCTATGACTGTTGGTTAGACGAATGACCCTGCATCCTGGCCCCTAAGAACCGTCAAAATATCCCAGAACTTCCAATGCCTCAGCATTTTGCATCTCCCAGACTCCCCCTCGCTCCCAGGAGCAATGCAAAAAGCCTTCAGCTGACAACGGTTTGATTTGGGGCTGAGAACACCTGCTTCCCTCTGAAGACAGGGCAGACCAGGAGGTGCCGCTTCTGTCCCCAGCCCCTCGCTAGGCTGACACGTCATTGACAGTTTGTCGCTTTCCTTCCTGGGGACTCACGTCTCCCAGCTCTTGGTGGACGTCCTGAGAGCGAGCACCTGATAATGCGTGCTGAATGAGGGGCTCAGGATCCCAACCACAAGGAACATGGAATGTTCCACTAGGTCAGGTTTGCAGGGAGACAACTTGCTGGCTGAGGGTCAGGGCACCGGGAGACTTTGGGCCGTGGCCACCCCTGGTGATGTGTCCCTTCTCGGCCCTGGTAACCCTTTCACAGATCCCCTCGACCTCAGGGACCCTCCAGATGGATGCTGGCCTGATGTAGGTCAAAACCTTCCAGCTGGGTTTTAGGGTACCTGCCAGTAGCTGATGCCTGGGAACTTGGGTCTGGGCCATGAGAGATGATTTGCAGGAAAGAAGTCATTTTCAGTCTCGGACTCCATCTCCTTTTTCCGAATGTGAGGTTGGGGAGGCGAGGAGGAAGGGAATAAATGTTTATCAAGCACGTGCGATATGTCAAGCCTCTGTTAGATTCTTGAACTACCATGACTCTCTTTCCATGGGGTATCAGTGTCCCGAGATACCTGAGAGAGAGGTGCAGCATTTCGACCAAGATCATGAATGCAGGCTTTGAGTCTCCCCCTCTCCACTGCATCCCCCAACCCTCTTCTCCCTACTCTCCACTCCTCCCTTACCTCCTCTCTTATCTCCCTCCTTCCCCCATCCCCCTTCCCCCCACCCCCGTCCTCTTCCTCTGGGTCCCTGAAAGGTACCCAAGATTCCACAACCACTCTGCACCCTCGGGGCTTATGAGCAGCCTCTTAAGAAGCAGTGTCCTCATTTCACTCTCCCTTGGTGACCCTGGACTTCCGCCCCAGCCATTCAGGGTGGCAGGTTCCGACCGCCCTCTCCCCTCTGCCAACAAAAGCCAGCCATAATCCTGCCTTCCTGCCCGCCCCCTCCGGCCTCCAAAGTAATGTCTTTCCTCCCTCATTCTTCTTCCACTGTTCCAGGCCTGTGGCTGCTTTCACAGCAGGCCCGTGGGATTCGGGCCAAGTTTGCCAGGAGGGACGGGACGGCAGGGGAGGTGGAGCCTGCTGACTCTCAGAGCCCCACTCTGGGCTCTCAGTTGTTTGCTGGCTCCAGTGGCTACACCTGTGAGGCCCTCGGCAGACCCCGGAGTGGGGTCTGCAAAGATGTGGTGGGCGCCGAGAGGACGGAGGCTGCTGCCTGTCCCCCAGAACTGCTTCTTTGGGGCCGTCCTGACCCACCTGGAGTTCTGCTCTGAGCTCCCCTGGGAGAGATCCTGTACTTCGCAGATGCTCATGGGGAGAGGGCAGAGCTCGGGCTCTGCAGTCAGTTCTGCCACTTGGCAGGAGTTGAAGCCCATCCGTGCCTCCACTTCACCATCTGCAAAATGGGTACAAGAGCAGTAACTACCATGTAGTGTCATCAGGAGGGTTGCATGCCTGGGAAGAGCTCAGGCACCAGGTCTGGCTCCTAGGGAGGGCTGAGCAGGTGAGCACAGCTGTTACTGTACTCAGTCTTTCTGGCTTCTTCCGTTGTCTGGAAGTGGGAAGTCCTGAGAAGGAGAGGGCGGCTGGCATGCTATCTCCTTACCCAGACCGCCATGATTCCAGGCTTGGATACAATGCCCATGGGCACCTGGGTGGCTCGGTTGGTTTAACGTCTGCCTTTGGCTCAGGTCATGATCCCAGGGTCCTGGGATCAAGTCCCGCATCAGGCTCCTGCTTAGTGGGGAGTCTGTTTCTCCCTCTATCCCTCCCCGCTGCTCATGATAGCTCTCTCATGCTCTCTTTCTCTCTCAAATAAATAAATAAAATATTTAAAACAAAACAAAACGATGCCCTCTAGGACACGCTGCACAAACTGTCCATAGATTTATCCATTCAGCAAATGAATGAGCCTCTGCTGCGTGCCAGGCCCTGTTCGAAGGGCCAGGATTCAGTGGTGATGAGACACAGACGGCCCGTGTCCTCAAAGGACTTACTTTATGGTAGAGAAAGACAATCAATGAGCATTGGACAAATGATCTTGAGATGCATACGTGCTATGAAAGAAAGCGTGGTGGTTTGGGGCCAGACTGAACGGGGAGGGGCTGCTTCAGGTGGGGAGGGGGGCAAGCCCCGCTAGAGAGCTGGCATCTGACTGAGGCCTGAATGGGGAGAAGGACCTGGGCAGAGTCGCACTCTGAGCAGGAGCTGCCGCATGTGTCAAGGCCCTGAGGTGGGAAGCAGCTTGACTTACAAGAGAATGGGGCCTGTGGAAATTAGTGAATGGAGTCAAAACGGGGAAGGATGGGGCTGGGGGGAGACCAGGCAGGGGATAGACCATGCCATTTGTGCCACAGCTGGGATTTCAGAGTTTGTCCAGAGGACAGCCAGAAGGCAGTGGAGAGTTCTGGGCAGGGGGTCACATGGTCTGACGGGCTCTAAGTCTGGCTTTTGGGTGGAGTCTGGATAGAAAAAGAGCAAGATGGAAAAAAAGGGAAAAAAATTTAAAAGAAAGAAAAGGAGCAAGATGATGGCAGGGAGGCCACCGAGATACCATTGCCATGGTCCCTGAGAGAGGGGGCGGTGGATCGGGCCGGGACTGCGGCAGACGGCATGGTAAGAAGCCGTTGGATTCAAGATACATTTGGAGGTGAAGCCAGGAGGACCTGCTAATCGGCGGGTCCATCCGGGTCACAACAACAGCCACCGTGGGAGAAGCTTCCCAGCAGCCCAGTGTCCAAGATCGAGGCTCAAAGGACTGTTAAAGCTGTGTCCCCGTACCTGCCTCTCTGGGGTGACAAGGATTCAGCCTGTCTAGTGTCATCAAAGCTAAGCATCAGCACCGATATATTCGAGGGGAGGAGAGTGACATGCTGAGTTATGGGGACGTGGCCCTGAACCAGGAATCCCCCTCTTCGAGGTGCTGAGAGGGTCTCCCCTGGTGGCAGTGTCTCTCCACTGATGAAACCGATGAAGAAAATTCACGCAGGTGCATAGCATAGGCCTGCAGCGAGGCACTCATCTGCCGAGCTGGTTAGGGACGCAGGGCCCCAGCAAAGCGTGGAGCACCTGGAAAGCCTGTCCTAACAGACTTAGATGCCCCTACCATCACTGCCTACTCCAGGAAGCCGTGGGCAAACAAGGGCTGAGCACCTGCTTTGATGGACGTAAGTCTCTATCGGCTAGGAAACCCGAGGTCTGGAGAACTGCAATTTTTATCTTCCGTGTTATTCCCAAGGGGATCCGAATATGCAGCTAGAGCCGGAAAATACAGGTTCTTTGAAAAGCCAGGCTTATAGACATTCTGGAAAATGGCATCAAGCCCAGGTTAATGCAGCGAAAGTTCTTACAGAAAACTCAGTGAGAGGAGGGGGGAGCCAGCACACCCACCCATGGGGAATGAAGGGCGTGGGCAGGTCAGTCTGGGAACGCGAAATGTCCGTTCATTGTTGGTTTGGAAATCAAAGCGATTATCCTCGTAGACACATACGTTATAAATAATTCCCTATTTGCTCCTTCCCTCCCCTCTCCTTTTTTTCCTACTGTGGTCTCTCGGGTCACCTGCTAGGATGGCAGGTATAGGAGGTACAAGGAAAAGAAAAAAAAATAAATACATGCTAATAACCGCTCCACATTTGTGAACTCAAACACGGGATCCAGACCAAGCTTTGCAAGGAAAGAGGCCAGGAAGTTAAGTTTTGTTTGGTGGCCCTGGGGATGCTTGGGCATTGGCCACCAGGCAGATTTCCTTTTTGTCCCAGCCTTTCAGGCCTTGGCAGCTGGCCGGCGGGGGTGGGGGGAGGGGTACCCCTTCTCTCCGCCAGGGGGGCTCCTCTTTCAGCTACAGGGCAGGGGGGGGGGGGGCAGACTTCGCCTGGGCCCTTGGGGAACCAGAGGTCAGGACTGCTCTTCCCCGGCGCACTCCCCGGATGGGCAGAGGGAGGATGAAAGTGGAAGTCTGGGTCCTGTTTTGCTGTCCTTTGTGGCTAAAGATAGAGATGTACCAGGGTGACGTGTGAATCTATTTGCTGTGCTGAGAAACAAGCTCACTGCCCTCTCCACCAGCCCCGGGTACAGGCTTGGTAAAAAGTTGCTTTTTTGAAAGTCAGATTGGAAACATTGCACTGGAAACAAAATGTAAGTTTAAAAATCATGATTCCATGTATCTACTATTACGAGGTAACATTTATTGATGCTTACCCTGTGGCTGGCGCTGTGCAAAGTGCTTTACAGGTACTTAACCCAATGAGGGAGGCAGCATTATTGTTCCATTTTACAGATGGGGAAACTAAAGTCCTGGGGTGTTAAGCAATCTGCTGGAGGTCGTACAGGGAGGGCAGGATTCTTGTCGTAATCTCCCCATCTTTGCCAGCACCTGGCATCCTGTGAACGCATATGCTAGTTGAGGGCTGGTGGGTCGACTCGTTGGTTAGTTGGGTGATGAGTTCATTGGACCGATAGGGACTTAATGATGGTTGCTGCGATGCAGAGTTCCAGCTGGGAGGACAGCTTTGCAACCTGGTTCCAAATACAAGGGCCACGTGGGCGTGGGTTTGCAGGATTCGGGAAGTCGGCGCCCACCTCAGGCAACAGCACAGACAGGTCTGTGTGCTGCATGTCAGATTCCCTGCTGGAGAAGCTGCTGCTGGGGACTCTCCAGATGCACATGAAGTTGTTTCCCACCCAGCCTGAGATGTGTCCATCCTCCTGCCGGTGCCACTGTCTCCAAAGCTGGCTGCTCCCCACGGGGCAGAAAATGCACTCTGAGCAGAAAAACCCCTGCTGGCTCGTCTTGCAGCCCCCTGCAAAATGGGACCACGTAGCAGCTAGAACGCCGCGTTGCAGCTAGAACGGTCCTGTGGGCCTACGTCCAGGAAATCCTCCAAGGGTTTGCTAACCAAATATTAACAGTAAGGATAAACCAAATACTTCATGCAATGCTTAATAAGAAAACGACACACCACATGAATCCAGCTTGCCATTAACTACCCAGGGGAACGTGGATATGAACAGTGGACAATTTAACAGTTTAACGGAATTTGACTGCCCTCAAAGTATACAGGGTTTTTTCCCCCCTCTTTCTTATTCTCTCTTCCCTGAGCAGGCTGACTTTCCTAATTGCTTTGCTCAAAGTGAATGCTAAAATTTGTTTTCATTCCATGACTTAGTTGGCAGTGAGGGGAACAGGAGTGGGACACCCAGGCACATGCCACGTAGTAAAGGAAAGTTAGCTTCAGAAGTGAGCGGCGAGGGTCGCCTGGGTGGCTCAGTGGGTTGAAGTCTCTGCCTTCGGCTCAGATCATGATCCTGGGGTCCTGGGATCAAGCCCCGCATCAGGCTCTCTGCTCTGCAGGGAGTCTGCTTCCTCCTCTCTCTCTGCCTGCCTCTCTGCCTACTTGTGATCTCTGTCAAATAAATAAATAAAATCTGTTTTTAAAAAAAAAGTGAGCTGCGAATAAAAACAGAGATGTGGACCAATGGAACAGAATTGAGAGCTCAGAAATAAACCCATGCATATATGGTTAATTAATATTTGACAAGGGAGTCAAGGATACTCAGTGGGGAATGATAGTCTCTTTGATAAATGATATTGGAAAAAGTAGATATCCACATGGGAAAAAAGACACTGGACTCCTATCTTAACACCACTCACAAAAATTAACTCAAATGCAAATGTAAGGCCCAAGATCATAAAACCCATAAAACATAGGGGGGAAGCTCCCTGATGTTGGTCTTGGAGATGATTTTTTGAGTATGACACCAAAAGCATGAGTAAGAAAAGCAAAAATCAACACATGGGACTAAATCGAACTGAACTAAAATGCTTCTGTACAGCAAAAGAAACAGCCAACAAAATGCAAAGGCAACCTACAGAGTGGGAGAAAATATTTGCAAACCATATAGTGGACCAGAGGCTAAGATCCGAAATACGTAAGGAACTCAGACAATTCAGTATAAAAAAAAATACATTCTAGAAATGGGCAGAGGACATTTCCCTAAAGAAGACATACGGATGACCAAATACATGAAGAGTTGCTCAGCAGCAGCAGCATCATCAGGGAAATGAGAATCAACAGCACAGTGAGATGTGATTTCACACTTGGGAGAACGGCTGGAATCAAAAAGACTAGAAATAACAAGCATTGGCGAGGATGTGGGGAGAAGGGAGTCCTCATGCACTGCCCGGTGAGAATGCAAACTGGTGCTGCCAAACAGTACGGAGGGTCCTCAGAAAAATTCCGCATAGAATTACCCTATGGTCCAGCAATCGCATTTCTGGGTTTTTAATCAGAATGCCGGATATCGAAATAACGAAAACACTATCTCAAAAAGAGACCTGCACACCCCCGTTCACTGCGGCATGATTTGCAAGAACCAAGACATGAAAACAACCTAAATGTTCATCAGCAGTTGAGTAAATAAGAAAAACGTGATACACACACACACACACACCATGGAATATTACACAGCCATAAAAAATAAGGAAATTCTGACATTTACCACAACACGGATGAACCTAGAGGACATTATGCTAAAGGAAATAAACCCTCAGAGAAAGACAAATACCATATGGTATCACTCATATGCAGAACCTGAAAAAAAAAGTCAGACTCACAGAAATCGAGTGTAGAATGGTGGACCCCAAGGGCTGAGGTGTGGAGGAAATGGGGAGCTATTCCAATTATTTTAAAAATTTTTTTAAGATTTTATTTATTTATTTGACAGAGAGAGAGACCCAGCGAGAGAGGGAACACAAGCAGAAGGAGTGGGAGAGGGAGAAACAGGCTTCCCACTGAGCAGGGAGCCCGATGCGGGGCTCGATCCCAGGACCCTGAGATCGTGACCTGAGCTGAAGGCAGCCACTTAATTACTGAGCCACCCAGGCGCCCCTATAAACTTCCAATTATAAGAGGGATAAGCCCTGAGGACCTCATGTGCAGCATGATGGCGGTTGTTAACAGTATCGTATTCTGTCCGTGAAGTTGCTGAGTGAGTAGATTCCCGCTGCTCTCACTGCCACCACCACAAAACGGTAATAAAGTGAAGGATATGTTAGCTGACCTTAGCATGGTAAACATTTCACATTATATACATGTATCAAATCACCACATGGTACAGGTTAACTTCACTTGGTGCTATAGGTGAATTTTATCTCAGTAAAGCTAGGGGTAGGGGGAGAAAGAAGTGAGTTATGGCGTGGCTGGTGACCAGGGGGAGGTAGCCTCATGCCGCCCAGGGGTCCCGAATTCATTGTAGCATCCTTGACGTCTCTCTTGACATCTGTCCCATAAAATGGAAATGTTTAAACGGGCATGCTTCTGTGTTTTTTCAGTATTGTGGAACAGAACAACTGATCTTTTTTTTTTAAGTGCAAATGATCAGTTGAAACAGACAAGTTAATCCTTAAAATTAAAAACCATTGTCTTCAGTCTTATTAGTGATCTCTTATTTTCCTAGAGGACAAGCCGGCGACCCTAGCTGGGGGTTAGGGGGCTGTGGGATCATCCCAGGCTGCCCTTGGTTTCAGAGTCACCGGCTCTGCCTCCCTCCTCGGAAGATCTGGGGGGAGGGAGCATCTCTGAAGCCGAGTGTTGTCGGTCAGATTGACGTCTTCAGCTTGGCAGTCTCCCTACTGATGGGTCAGCACTCTTCCGTCCCCCTGTCCCCCAGTGCTGGGATTTATCAAGGCCAAGATGAGTAAACTGAAGTCCCCGCCCCCAGAAGGCATCCTGTCCATGGAGGAAGAATGGCCTCTAGGAAATGCCCTAAGACTTTTCTGCTCAGAGGATGGTGCTCAACGGCGTGTGGTCCCTGAACCGACAGCATGAGCATCTCCCAGGAGCTTGCTGGAAAAGCAGAACCTCAGGACCGCCCCCCCCCCCCGAATCTGCCTTTTAACGAGATCCCCAGGTGATGCTTATGCCCAGTACAGAATGAGAAGTGCTGTGGGATGATGCCCTCATACCCTAAGACGGTCAGTTGTGTTGGAAAAAATGCACTGGGTACAAAAAAGAAGGCGTGAGGTGCCTGGGTGGCTCAGTCAGTTCAGTGTCTGCCTTTGGTTCAGGGCGTGGTCTCTTGGGGTCCTGGGATCGAGCCCTGCATTGGACTCCCTGCTTAGCGGGGAGGCTGCTTCTCTCTCTCCTTCTGCCTCTCTCCTCTGCTTGTGTCCTGTCTCTTTCTTTCTCTCTCTCTCTCAAAAAAAAAAAAAAAAAAAAAAAAGAACTTTAAAAAAAGAAGAAGGCATGATTACTCTGCCCAGGCATGTCCCAAACCACTTCCGGAAGTGTCCTCCGAGCCAGGTTGGAAGGGATAGAAGGAAAGGGGTTCAAAGGAGACAGAAAGAAAGCATTTCCAGACACTTAGCTCAGCTGTCTCTCCCCTAAAGTGGGGAGCGCCATTCCTGTACCCCCGTGTCTCCACAGAACCCACATGCCCCCTACAGAACGTCTCTGGTGCCATTTCTACTGGAGCCGTGGACTGAACGTGGCTCCATGAACCTGAACCAGGCTTCTGTGCGGAACATCACAGCTGCTGCCCTCTGTGCCCGCGCCGCACTGGGCACCTTCCCCACTTATTCCATTTGTTCTTAAAGCCAGCTCTCTCAGAAGATTCTAGAGAGGCAGAGTAGCAGAAGGAGTAAGAGAGCACGTCCACTGGAACCACACTGCCTAGGTCCAAATCCCACCTCACTACCTAGTAGGAGCAGCCTTAGAAAAGTTAGAGCTCACCTGCTGGCCGGTACCTTGATGTTTCCTCTTCGAGAAAGTGAGACTCGTAACAGTAGGTACTTCGTAGGGTTGCTGTGAGGATTGCGTACATCACGGTCGGTTTGGCGCCTTGGCACCTGCTGAGTTCTCGAGGTGATGGTCGTCGTTACTCTTATTCTCCCCGTCGAACAGATGAGGAGACCAAGGCTCTAAGAATTTAAAAGTAACTTCTCCGGGGCCACAGTTCTACCCCGCTGCCTTTGCAAGGATCCCCCACGGGCTCTGCCCTCTGCCTCCCACTTAGCTGGACTTGGAGACTCCTTACGCTCCGCCCTCCCATCGCCTCCAGCAGCAGGCGGTCGCCTTCCAGCCAGTTCCCCTCTCGACCAACAGAAAACATCTCATCGCAGGTTTGTGCCTCTGAGCCTGTTGCTGCCATGACACTTTTGCCTGGGCTCCTTCCTCTGCCCGGAATCCCACCTCCCCCGTCTCTGTCTTTCCTCACCGCCCCCTCCGAAACCAGGCCTAGGGAACACCTGCGCCTCCGTGGATATACCCGGCTGGAGGAGCCCCTTCCCCTGCATTCCCCTCCCTCCTCAGGGGGCCACCTCTTGCACACCTGGAGGGCCGGGACGGTGTTTAGCACATCCTTGCTTTCTCTCACTTTTCTAACACAATGCTCGGTATGCAGTCAGTGCTTCATAAATGCATAGTGAGTGAATGCCGGGATCTTGCCCCTTTATGGCCAGTTAGCTCCTGGTTTCCAGCAAGGCTCTGGGTTGTCTGTGGCCTGGCTGTCTCTCCCTCTCTCTCTCTCACTCTGCTCGACCCCTTCTAACATTCATATGCAGCCCCTAATCATAAATGACTGCCCACAGGGGTGGCCCTCCCTCTCAGGCTCGGGTTCCTGGCCTGGGGACTCTTGGTGTCTCTTGACTCTGCTCAGGGATTCCCTCCCGTCCTCACATTTGAGGCCGAGTAATTCTTCGTGCTTCTCATGCACTGTAGGGTGTCTTAACAGCATTCCTGGTCTCTACCCACACTAGATGCTGGAAGCAGCCTCGCTCCCCAGTTGTGACAACCAGAAATGTCTCCATACAAATGTCCCTTGGAGGCGGGGGTGGGGGGGCAGTTCTGCCCCCAGGGAGAGAACCACCGCTGACCAGGATGAGGGAGGGGTGAATTGAGCATGCGAGGCAACACAGAGGCCTGTGAAATCCCCAAGCCTGTATGCGGGGAGGTCATGCAGACAAGGAACGATGGGATGGATCCATGCATGATGGATGAGAGGGCGTGTACCCCGCTCCCGCCAGTCCCTGCCGGGCGCAACTGTGGTCCAGCTTTGGCCAGATCTTGAGTCTCTTCAAGAGAGACCAGAAATCCTGTCTTTTATGTGAAATCCCCTGATTTTTAAATGTTGGCAGCTAATGTGAATATTTTTTAAGACACTGTGGGAAAAACAAAATATGTCTGGGAGCCAAATGTGGGCTGCTGGCTGCCAGTTTGGCCAACTTTCCTGTAGACCGAGCTTCCATTCTGGAATCTTCAGGGGGCTCTCGCCACACCCAAGCCCGCAGTGCCCTACTCTCTCCGCCATGGTTTGTGTCTAAGGCACTGTGCACCGCCACACGCACTCCTTGCTGCCCACATGGGCCACTCCACCCCCTCTGAAGTCTAGTTTCAAGAATCTGGAAGGTTCTAGATTCCTGAGAGAGAGAGAATATGGGAAGTACTCCACAGAGGGGCTCAAGAAGCCTGAACCGTCAGCTAACTCTGGCCCCGCCATGTGCTGTGTGACCTTGGGCAATTACTCGCCACTCTCTGGGCTTCAGCTGCCTCCAATGTCCAATGTTTGCAGAATGAAGAAAGAGGAGGGGGGTTGCATGAATGCTCTCTGGTCTTGGGACTTAAATGAGCATCTCACCTTCGCAGTGCGGAGTCCCAGCCCTGACTGGCTTGCCGAGTACCCCGGGGGGCATCTGGGTCCTCGCGCTGATCTGGGCAGGCACACGCTGGCTGTACCTCCCAGCTCAGGCTTCCTGCATCTCAGAGCAGAAAGTCTGCGTCGTCTCTGATGGGCTCTCTGCTCTGCACACTTAGCTTATCGTGGCTGGAGGCTTTTCCAAGGGCAGAACCTACCCTCCTATCCCTGGGAAGGGTCAGACCGTTGGCCCCTGCTGCTGCTGATGGCGAAGCTCTGGGTTGATGACAAGGGCCCCATGCCAGAAGGTACTCACATCCGCAGGACGGCTCAGGTGGGCCAGCCCACACCTGGCCTGTCTGTAGTCGCCAGGACAGTTTCCCCCACTGGCTCTGGGGCTGCGAGGAGCTTTGACTAGGCTAATAGGACGTCCTGTCGGCCTCCTAATTGTATCGACGGGAGGGAGACCCAGGGAAGGAAAAGGATCTGCCCAAGGTCACCCAGACAAAGGGACGAACACTAACGTCTCCTACCCCGTCTGATCAGCAGTGGGCACTGGTGAGGTGTAAGGGACAGATAGACCGACAGATGGACTCAGGATAAGTACTGATTTTACCTGTCATTAACTGTGGCCTAAGACTAGTGGTTGTAGACTCCGTGCCTAGAGCTCTGACATGAGTGAGGAAGTCAGGGGTCAGACGATAGCGAGCAGTAGGGATGAAGCGGGAGGGGGAATGGGGAAGTACGCTGTTGCCTTATGGGGTGGAACAAGGGTTCACTGTTACCAGACTTCCTGATTTTTCCAAAGTAAAGCTGAGTATCTGAGCTTTTTGCTATAAATGACCCTCATTTTAAAATGTTGGCAACTCGGGACCCGTGGGTGGCTCAGTCAGTTAAACATGTGCCTTCAGCTCAGGTCATAGTCACGAGGTCCTGGGATCGAGCCCCACATTAGGCTCCTGCTCAGCAGGGAGCCTGCTTCTCCCTCTCCCTCTGCCTGCTGCTCCCTCTGCTTGTGCGTGCTCTGTCAAATAAATACATAAAAAATTTTAAAATAAAATAGAATGTTGGCAACTGGTGTTTTAAATCCTTTTTTAGTAGAGTGCTAGGAAAAGAAAATACATTCCTCGGCCACATTTGGCTCTAGGGCCACCAGTGTGCAATCTCTGCTCCTTTCTCTTACCCTCAGTTTACTCCGCTTTAAAATGGGTATAAGAATAGTATCCCTTTCTTACAGGGAAGTTATGGGATGAAATACAGCAGTGCCTCTAGAGGGCCCATCATACCATGGGCCCCACAGAAAGTGGAACTTACTGTTATTTATTAGGACATGGGACACTTTTCTTAGGTGAAATGGGAAGAGACTGAAGTGATGGAAGGGGCATATTAAGTTTGGCACAAGGCAGCTGGGAAGCCCTTGGGAATTTGCAGGGGAGGTGGGATGAAGCCCATTCAGCCGCTCTTGGATTTGTCCTTCACCCCAGGAATACCTGTGAATCCCTCCATGGGGCCCCTGGTCCGGGAGAAGCATTCCACTTTCAAAGCTCAGGTCTTTGAAAACAAAACAGAATGCAGCTTCTCTCGCAGTTAGCAAAACATATTTTTGCTTGTTTGCTTTACTGAAAAAGTTCGGGGGAAGATGCCAGTCCTTCCTATGTCTCTGCCTCCTGAAACCAGTTCCAAAGATATTGAAAGGGCAGTTCTGGGAAAAGAAGAACTCAGAACAAATTCTAATTAGTCCCACTGGGACTAGAGGCCATTGCAGATCTCTGCCCTGAGAACCTGAGACCAGGGTCTGAAGTTATTTCTTGATGTCCAGAGTGAAGAACATTCTGCGTTCCTCCCCGGGCTTGGCCCACACCGGAAAAGCTTGGGGCAAAGTCAGGCCTGTTTCTGGCCTTGCTGGGGACACTTACAGCTCCAGAAACCCCAGATCTGCTTGGGTGGTGGTGATGGAGGCCGGGCTTGCTCTGCCATTCAGAGTGGGAGAAGCCAGGAGGTGCTTGGGCTGACGTGCCTAGGTTTCTGGTGGGCGGGCAGGCAGGCGGACAAGCAGGTAAAGCAGCCTCGGGCATGTGCAGACAGGCCTCCTGGAGCCCAGGCAGGTGGCCTCCTGACAAGGGAGGGCCCTGGAGTTTGGAGTCTGGGTGCAAAAATCCATCAGGGTGGGGGGGGGTGGTTATGTAACTATGACGCCACAGTCACTGAGAAAATGACCTTGCCATGCTCCACTGCCTCGTCCCCCCCCCCCCCCCCAGAAGGACATGAAGATCTAGCAGCCCTTCCTCTGGGCTCGGCAGTGGCCCTCAAGTTTATCATCAAAAGGGGCATCTGGAGGGCTGTTTAGACACAGACTATCAGGCCCCACCCTTGAGCTTGTGACTCAGGAGATCGGGGTCGGGTAGAGAATTTGTGTCTTTCATAAGTGCTCAGGGATGGTGCTGATGCCGCCGTTCTGGGGGTCACACTTGGAGAATCAGTACTCTAGGACTGAATGAAGTCAGTCTGCCAAAGCCCCTGATTTGCTGTGTGCACCCGGGCAAGTGTCTGAGCTTCTCTGGGCTTCAGTTTTTCTTAGAAGGAGGAGCCAGCTTTTGTCTTTGAACAAGTATTCCTCAGTGTTGGGACGCCTAATTCTTCTTCCATAGCTTAGAGATCTTCACGTGAAAGGTCCAGGCTTTGCACAGGGCTCTTACCCCGTGGTTCAAACTTGCTTTTAGCCACTGGGAGGCTAAGTCGCTATAGGAGAGATGAGCACTTTAAGCCTTAAAGGGGCAGGACGGGCCAGCAGCTCTGGCTTGCACGTGAGAATCTGGAAGTGGTTTACCAGGCTTGTCTTTGGGTTCCTGTCATTTCCTTGGGGAGGTGGGTGGCAGAGGCCCATCCCAGCCCCAGTGACAAGGCGCCTATGGCATAGAGAGTTAGAATCTGCTGGCAGTCCTCCTTTCTCATCTTAACATCCAAGAGGGGTTTCGGCTTCCTACACACTGGGGTCCTGTTGCCTCTTCCCACGGCATCTAAGATGGGAATGGGCTCATGGCAGATGCCGAGTGAGGACTGACCAAATAAAATGAACAAGCAAAGGAGCAAATAGATCCTTCATTGAACAGTCTTGGGGAACAGGCAAGTACTCTTAACTAACCCCATTTCACAGGCAGGAAAACTGAGGCCCCAGGTGGCCTGACTTGCTCATTTTCACTGCTAAGTATAGGGCAGCTGCAGCAAGAAAGGTGCAGAACTCCATGCCACGGCCCCTCATAAGAGCCCTTCCCCAGCCAAATCAGTTTTACCTCCCATGTCCCTGGATGTCCCTCTGCAGGTAATGGCTGTGGACATGAAGTGGGAAGAAGGATGGCGTCACCGCAGGTGCCCATGGCAGCTTGACCACACAGGGTTCACCTCCAGAGCCCAGGGCAGTGCCTGGCACCTAGTTGGTGCATAATCAGTACTCGTTGGGTCAACGGGTAGATAAAGGAAGACAGGCTTGGTTTAAGTCCTAGGTCTAAATTGACCAGTCATGAGATCTTAGACAAATCCTCTTTCCCCTCTAAGCTCTTGGTTTCTTCAACTGTGAAACAATAATAATAATAATTACAATAACAACATAAAAGTTATGAGAGCAGACGCTCTAGAGCCAGAATTGCCTGTGTCTGAATCCTGGCTCTGCCATGTGGTACTGTGTGACTTCAGGCAGCCTACTAAACCTCTCTGTTTCTTGGTTTCCTCACTGATAAAGTGAGGATAAGGACAGTATTTATATAGTGTTGTAGGGATTGTACTGAGCTAATATGTGGAAAGTGCTCTATCCAATATTACTAATAACCCTTAACAATGATGGTCTATCTCTGTGCATTGGTAAATTAAATAACATTTAAGTAACAATGTAGTTACCCAAAGGATACAAACATAGTGATTGGAAGAGATACCTGCACCCCAGTGTTTATGACAGCAATGTCTACAATAGCCAAACTGTGGAAAGAGCCCATAAGTCCATCGACAGATGAATGGATAAAGAAGATTTGGTGTACACACACACACACACACACAGGAATATTATTCAGCCATCAAAAAATGAAATCTTACCATTTGCAATGACATGGATGGAACTAGAGGGTATTATGCTGAGCAAAATAAGTCAATCAGGGAAAGATCAATATCATATGATTTCATTCATATGTGGAATTTAAGAATCAAAACGAGCATAGAGGAAGGGAGGAAAAAGTAAAATAAGATGAAATCAGAGATGGAGACAAACCATAAGAGACTCTTAAGCACAGGAAACAAACTGAGGGTTGCTAGAGGGGCGGAAGGTGGAGCGGGAGATGGGGTAACTAGGTTACGAGTGATGGGCGTTGAGGAGGGCACTTGTCGTAATGAGCACTGGGTGTTATATGCAACTGACAAATCACTAAACTCAACCTCTGAAACTAGTAATACATAATATGTTAAGTGACTGAATTTAAATTTTTAAAAGCCCTTAGGAGTAACAAGTACCTAGGAGAAGAGTTCCTGGCACAAAGACAGAAGTGCTCATTAAAGAGTACATGTTATTCTTATCTCAGGCACTGACTGGCCCATGGCCCTCTGTGTCCCTTGAGTCACACACAGGAAGTGGAGAGACAGGATCTGAAAACTGCGGTGGTGGAGGCCAGCCCCATTCCCAGTAGCCACCAAGCCCTGGGTCAACCTTGCTGTTGAACCAGTTGGAGGTGAAGTACTGCTAGTGGCCACCGGGGGCAGCAGAGGAGCCACCCCACCCAGCTACCTCGCGCAGCATTGCCTTAGTCCCGTCTTCAGGAGGTGAAGAAAGACCTGTCTATTCCACGGGGCCCACAGGCAGGCATTTTCTCTAACTCTGACATGGGAGGCATCTCCCCAGATAACACCCCTTACTTCTGAGGTTTAGACTTCCAACCCTGCATTACCAGGCACATATCTTGGGTAAGTGCCTATGTCTCCATAAACCTCAATTTTCTCATCTGGGGCATGGGAATAGGGCGGTTTGGAGAGTTGAATGAACAAGAAAGAGCAACCCCTGGCCAACAGGTAGCACCTGTTGCCAAAGGAGCGTGATGCCTGTGAGCATAGAGTCTGCGACCAGGCTACGGAGCTCTGCCTGCATCACTCACGGGCTGTGTGTCTTTAGCTAAGTGACTTGTCTTCTCTGTGTCTGTCTTCTCATTTGTAAGTGGGCATGATAACAATGTGTAGAGTATACCTGCGTCTCTCAGGGCTGTTGGGAGGGTTACATGGATGTGTAAAGTTCTTAGAACACATATGGTAAGTGCTAGGTCAATGTTCGCCGGCGTTATTATTGTTAAGTCATGGTATTTTGATGTTATTGTTTTTATTCTGAATAAGCGGCAACATTTAACTTCCTGTGGAAACGTCCTTCCTTGACATGACTCCCCAGAAAGGGGTTTAGAGGAGATGGGGAGAGATATGATCCCTGGAGATGGACTTTTTCCCTTTGTTGCAGCTCAGAATCTAGTTTGGGACCCAAGACAGTCCTGCAGGCAGGAGGAGGAGGCCAGCTGCCCTCTGTAAAAATGCTTCAATGCCCGGCTTTGCCCGAGGACTGAGCTAAGCCTTGGCCTCCAGGGTAGGCCCTTTGGAAGCCCCCAGAGGGGATCAGGATCTCTGCCAGGTCATTTGGGGCCCCGGGAAGATTGTCAAACGGTATCAATGAGCCCATGACAGGCACACAAAAGTGTCCAGCCAGGAAGGCCTCACCAGGCCCAGATGGTAGGATGGATCTGGGGTAAAATCCTCTGTCCCCATAGGGCAAAGGTCTAAATGGATTTGGAGGAAAATCCTGTCTAATCCTCCTGCTGCACCTGTGCCCCTGAGTCCTACTGGGATGGCCAAGGGAAGACCAGCACCGTCCCTGCTGGTGGCCTTGGTCACAAAGGCAACCCAGGGCCTGCCAAAGGCCTTCCAAGGCACAAGGCTGCAGATCTCCGTGGGGATAACAGGGAGTGCCCGTCTGACTTTGAAGCAACGGGCACATCCCTCCAGCTTCCTCCAGCAATGTCCCCCAAGCCCATTTTTTGAGGGTTTACCCTGTGCCAGGAACGATTCAGAGCTTTATATGTGCGTCACCACAACCCTCCAAGGTAGTAGCCATGATCCTCTCCATTTTACAGATGAGGAACCTGCGGCTTCCAGAGCAAAATCGTTCGTCTGCGATCATACACTACTGTGCGCCAGAGCCAGGATTTGAGTCCTGCGTCCCTAGCCTCCCGCAGTGGGGCGGCCTCCAGTAACCTCGTGGTATTCACACCTTCTTATAACCCCTCCCATCGAGGGAGGCCAGGACCCCGTGACTCACTTCTGATGACCAGGGGAAAGGTGATGGATGTCATTTCTGAGATCAGGTTACAAAGAGACGGTGGCGTCCATCTTGCGCACAACCCGTCTTGCTCTTTCTTGGAGCCTTGTCTGGGAAGCAAGCCTCCATCTTGTGAGAAGAGCTCTATCGTGGCAAGGAACTGGGGGGGCAGTCTCCGGCCAACAGCCCACGAGGAACTGAATCTTGCCAGAGGCACAGGGGTGAGCTTGCAAGTAGATCTTCCCCAAAGAGAGCCTTGAGTTGACTGTAGCCCCAAAGGACACCGTGATGGCAGCCTGTTGGAGATCTTGAGGCACAGGCCCCCAGCTCAGCCACGCCTGGATTCCTGACCCACAGAAACCGAGAGATAATAAACACAGGACTTTCTTAGCTGCTAAGTTTTGGGGGTGATTTGTTACACAGCAATGAATAACGAATACATTCGCTGTCACTGCTTGTGACACACACAAAACATAAACACACACAAAACATATGCACGGCCACCATGAGAGGGACAGAAAAGACCAATTCAATCATAGAGGGCTCAACTAGAAAAGGGCTTTCACCCCCCACGACCCCTTCATTTTGCCTTTGCCAGGAGGGGCTTAGACTGAAAGACTCTTTTCCAGAGTCACACACAAGCAATGGGGACCTGGCGTTGCCACTGAGGTCTCCAGACTCCTGGGAAGTGTTGCCGGGAGTTCCCAAAGGTGTCACAGACCAAAGTGTGCAGATTCCTAGGAATCTAGAATTGCTCCTTTGTCTTAGTTTCAGTGTTTGGAGAGCCTACAGTAATGTGGGCTGGAAGATCTTAGTAAAATCTCTTCTACAAATACTAAAGGCATAGCCAGCGGAGGAAAAAAAAACCCTGAAAAATTCCACTGGGTTCAAATATTCCACTTTGAGCACATATCAAATATAGCAGGGTCCTTTAATATAATATTTCGGGGTTTTGTTCTTTAAGCCCAATTGTCTTGTCATTTTCTCCAGGATTCTAAAGGAAGTTTCCCTGAAAGCCAAGCGATACTGTAAATGGGAACTGCATTGATCCCTAGCACCCCTGTCCGCAGTGTCCTTTGTGTTTTCTTGGTGGCACCCCGTTGGCATCCTGAGGTCAGGGTCATGGGGACACCATCTGGCCTCAGAGCTCAGGACCAGAGCCATCCTCCCCATCCTCTGGCTGACTGCCATCCCCCCACCCAATTTCCCACTCTGCCATTGCTCCTTAATTAGTTGTCTGGAGGAATGGATGGGGATAGTTCCTGCTGCCTTGCCCCACCCCCCAAATCCTCTCTTCCTGCTGCCTTGCAGAGGCCGGACACAACGAACCCTGGAGAAGGACAGATGAGCCAAATCACGGGTCCAGCTGTCTCCAACATCAATCCCCAGCATCCCCAGAGAGGTTGGGAAGATCTTCTGGGAGGAGAACCAGCTACATAATTTACAGATCCCAATGCAAAATGAACGTGCAAGGCTCCTAGTTCAAAAATAATTAAGAATTTTGAGGCGATGACCGCAGAGCATTAACCCAAGCTCAGGGCCCTTCTACCCAGGTTGCGCACTCGGAAGCCGGCCCTGTCTTGGAGCCTCCAATCAAAACCACCCTGGAGTTATCATTCCTAGAGGGCCTGCCCAGGTGCTCAGGGCAGAAAATGGTTTGTCACTTGGCTCCTGGATCTCCTGTTGCAGAACTGAGCAGAAACTCTCATGGGTTCAGGGTATCCTTGTAATGAGAAACATCTCACAAGGAAGCAATGCCTCCCACCCAAGGCAGATGGTTTTTTTTCTGGAAGCCTGCAGGCTGCCGCAGCTCTCGGAGCTTTGCCTGCTAACAGAGTTGGGAGGAGGGACTGAGAAGCAACACTGACTGGGGGGAGGCCTGGGCAGTTGGAGAACCCCAGAAATTGATGGAAGGTGGGTCTGGCTGCCGTCTGAAGTCCTGGCCCTGAGAATGGGGAACACTCTCTCTCTCACACACACACACACACACACATACATGCACATGTGTGCACACACACAAGGACAGCAGCAGAAATCCCCCAGGGCTGTGGGTTTGAGAAATGGCTTGGATTATTGAAATGTGACTAGAGGTGCAGACCTCTGAGAGGTTGCAGGGGGGCCAGTAAGACTAGCAGTGAAATGAGCACTGGTGACCAGTGGGCTACATAGAAACTTCTAGACCTGTTTATTCTATTGTTCTTTCTGCTTCCTCTCCTTCTCCCTCTCCCCTTTCTTCTTCGTGTCAAAGAGTTGTCAACATTTTGAACTTAGATAACCCCTAAAAGTCCATATTCCTGGCAGCTCTGAAAAAAGGGGGGGGGGAGAACGAAAGAAACTCTGCTGACCCTGGAGCCACATTCCTGCATTATAGCCATCTACCTCTACTTATTTGCCACAGTCCTCACCACTCCCTAAAGTCTCCCTGACACCAAATCCAAGTGGCAAGTGCTAGGTATTCATGCTTATGCTGCTGTTTTCTTGTCATGGAATTAGCAGAAAATTGCACGTCTCTATCAAAAGTGGAAAGATAGACTAAGAGTTCCATGTACTTCGAGGAATATGGGAAAGAGCATGTTTCTTTGTGGAAGCACCTTCTTACCTGCTTATTATGCAAAGCGTGTCTAAGCCAAAGAATACAACCTAAATGCCCTTAGGAAACAAACCATGGGGAGCCCAGCACAGGCCACCTCACTCATTTATGTCCTCAGGTGGGTCCCTGAAGGCATCTGGAACAGACACTCTGTGCTGGGTGTCTCCAGAACGTGAGGGCATTCCCAGCTTCTCCCCTGGCGTGGCTCAGGGCAATTTTTCTTTTGTTCTGTTTTGCCTGTTATCCCAGAAAAGGCAAAAGAATTGAGGGTTTCCCAGCATCTCCTATCACTTGGTGTGAGATCAGTTTCCTCCCTTCAGCGTCGTGTGGGTGTTTAACCCCATGGGTGGTTTTCTTCCCTGGCTGGGTGTTACTGGCCAGCTTTCTTTTGGTGTTACTGGTCAGCTTTCCACTGAGCAGTTAGGGTTCCAGACAGGGGGAAGGGGTCTGGGCAGCCCTGTGGACCTCTACAGCTGGGCTAGTTTTCCCGTTATGGGAGAGTAGGAAGGCGGGGGGGTGTATGGAAGCTGGCAAGGCCATGATGGATGGTGTCCAGACCACAGTGCTTGCAAAGAGATGGGGCTCCTCGCCCACAGACAGGAAAGTCACCTGTGAACAGTTATAGACACTTGGGGCCAGGTGCAGGGAAGTCATTTGTTTCCCACAGCTTGGTGGAGAGCCGTATGCCAGTGACCTAGAAATTCCCAGGGCTCAGGCCTGGGAACCAGAGGTTACAGAGCCAGGCTGGGTGCGTGCTGCCTAGAAGGGGAGGCTGAGGACATCCCTGGAAGGTGTGAATTCTCACCTGGCGATGCAGCCTCCACTCCCCTTGTCTACACTAGGGGGGAACCAACCGGACTTGCTTCCTGGGACTGCGGGGAGATAATTAGTCCTTCTAAAGAGCATCATAATCCTCAGATCAAAGAGGGCTTGGGGCTGCAAATTCATTTTATAGTGAGCTCCGCAAGCCACTGGAGCACCCACTCCAGCGGGCAGGTTCGGGTTTGCAGACCCAAGATGCCACCTCGGACCAGTCTTAGCTGGAGAACTAACTGGTCCCACACCCAGTCCTGGGGTCCAAGTCCTGGCCTTCCCTGGGAGTCCCCCTCACCTGCCACATGATTGTGGCTGAGGGGTCTTCAGAAGCATCTCTGATGGTGGACGGGGTGGGAATTACTGATGCCTCATTTTACAGATGGGGTAACTGAGGCTCAAGAAAGTGAGATGCAGACACAGGGCACCCCACCAGATCACAGTCTGCTTAGGGATGTGGACCATGTGGATCCCCCTCCCCCACCCCCACGCCCACCTCGCCAACCCCCGGCCCAGTGAATGTGCTCAGAATTATATTGACTTAAAGAACGCCTGGTCACACAGTACAGATGAGCAGAGGAATTGTCCCAAGGCTACTACCAGGTTCCCGGTCCATTCCTTCTGCCCTCTCCTGGTCAGTGATTGGGACTTCAGCTCTTTGGCAGCAGCTCTGTCACAGGGATGTCAGAAGAGTGGAGACATATGCAAAGTGGGGTACCAGGCGGCCATCCCCCAGATGCACTCACTTGGGGCTTTCAAAGACCTGGGTGCAGGCCTGTCCCTTCCGACCCCTGCGCCACTGGCCGTCTTTCTGACCCGCAGTCTCTCCAGAAATGACCACGTTGGAGATGCGCCGAGCGTCCCGGAATGGGGCCACGAAGCGCTCCCCGAGGCCGTGGGGCGCGTCCCGGCGCCGCCGAGGGGCCGGGGGCGGAGCCGGGCCGGGGGGGCGGGGCGCGGGGCGGGGCGGGGCCAGCGGCGGGCCCTCGCCAGCCCGGAAGGAGCGGGAGGAGGAGCGGCGGGAGTGAGAGTCGTTCCCACGTGAGAGGCCGGCGGCCGAATTCCTCGCGTGCGGCGGCCGCGGACGGCCCGGCGTCGGCCGGACGGAGAGCCCCGGTCCGGCGCGCGCGGGCGGCCGGCGGGCGGCGGGGGCGGCGCTCGGCTGCGCCCCGATGCGGCGGCGGCCCGGGAGGCTGTGAGCCCCGCGCCCGTCGTCGGATCCCCCCGCGCCGCCGCGGCAGCGCCCCCCGGGCACGCGGCATGCGGGCGGCCGACTCGGGCACCTGGGAGCGCGTCCGCCAGCTGGCGGCGCAGGGCGAGCCGGCGCCTTCCTGCGGGGCGGGGGCCGGGCCGGCGCGCCCCCGGGGGCCTGCAGCCTGCGAGCCGGGCGCGGACGCCGGGGGGCCGGCCGATCGGGCCCGCGCCGGGGCGCCCCCCGTTCGAGCCGATGGCGACTGCAGCCAGCCGGGTAGGTGCGCGCGGGGCGGGGAGGGCGGCGCGGCCGCGGGCCCGGGGAGCCGCCGGGGCTGGGCACGCGGGGGCGCTCCCGGCCGGGATCGCCGAGCGCCGGTGGCAAAGTTCTCGCCGCGCGCCGCGCCCCGGGCGCCGGGAGGGGGGCAGGGGGAGTCGCGCGGGACGCGGAGTTCTTCAGCTCGCGGGCGGGGGGCTCGGCGTTCGCCGCCTTCCGGCCGAGCCCCCAGAGCGAGCTGCAGGGGCAGGTCAAGGCCACGCCTGCCGGAGTTGTGCGATGCCGGGGCGCCCGGGATCTGCCCTGGGAGGCGTGGGAAAGGGGCCAGCCCGGCACGAAGTTGGGGCGGCCCCTCTCCGGCCGTACCTGTAACCCACCTGGCAGCCCCGTAAAGTGCCAGGAGAGCCCTGCTTTACCGCTGCCCCTTTGCGCGGAACATGATGGCTCGCGTCTGCTGGGAGAGGAGAGGTTTCTCTTCCACTTGGACTAATGCAGAAAGAAATCAAGGCGGTGCAGACACAATGCGAGGGTCTGATTGTGTATCATTGGCTAATCTGCCCCAAACTGAGGACCGCGTTTTAATGTTAAAATATTCCGAGTGGGTGCGCCCATTCCATTCTGTTCCGGTCTCGGCTGCCCCCCGCCCCCGCAAGGATCCAGAGGACCCCCTGGATCGCCTTGATTTTAGAGCTACTTCCAAGAAGTGTCTGTCATCATCAATGTGAAGTTGGAATACTTTTTCCGGGAAAAAGAGGGGAAGGGAGCGTACAACATGGTCATTCATTATTTCTTGGATACCTATTGTGTTCCCGTAATTTACGTGGCATGTGTCCTTAAAATTTTATCACAGCTCTGGGAGGGAAGCTGTGTTATCCTCGTGAAGATAAGGACAGAAAACGCCAGAGTTTGAGCAACTTGCCCAAGGTCCCACAATTTCAAACGTTCTCTGTCGGTTGACACCAGAATGCCTCTCCCAGACAGCAGGTTTAACCAGCTGGAAAACACTAGGCTTATTTACCTAATAATTATTTCTTTCCAATGAGAAAAAGCCAGCAGCAAGGCCCCCTAATTCCAGGCTGCCTGTCTTGGTCTCCCAAGGAGACAGGATCCTGACAACCACAGGCATAGCTGCAGGAGCTGAGACCACCGGCCAGTTGGCGGTGATGAGCTGAGCTGGTGCTGGTGTCCCGGAGCCACTGAAGTCTTGGGTCACCAAGGGTCTAGAAAAGGGACACAGTCCTGGAAGGAGCTTGAGTCCTTGCACCGTTTGCCCTGGGGCTGGGCCTGCTGGAGACAGTCCCACCTCCTTCCCAGCTGCACAGAGCAATTAGAGGCCAAGACAGCTTGGTGTAAAACAAGAGCCCAGATGCGAGGGACAAGCAAGTAGGAGAGCTTGGGCAAGTTGCTTCATCTTTTTGAGACTCAGTTTACCCATCCAAAAAGTGCTGATAATAACTAGTGTCACCCCACATTTTGATCATTCCAAAGCTAACGTCTGCAAATCACCTTGCCTCGTTCATAGTTGATTTCATAAAAGTTAGTTACCAGCTTCCATGATGGGGCGCCCGTCAGGGCCCCGCTGACTTGGTGTCCCATTGGCATGCGATGCTATCCGTTCCATCTCTGCCTTCCTGAACTGTGTCGGGATGACATTGGTCGGTAAAGTACTTCAGTGATTCAAGACTGGCTGTTGTGCCGTGGGTTGTTATTATGTAAACACGGAGGAGATGGCTGGGTGGAGAGAGATCTGTTTACTTTGGGTCGGCATAGACTCCATTTGTGTATTCATAATAACAATATCCTAATGACATGGTGTAGCTGAGAACCGCCTGTCTCCAAGGCCTTGGGGGGTGGTTGTTATTCCGATGGCCCTCATGGTGTCCCTTTAGGGCAGAGAGCGGTGGAAATCTCCTGATTGATGGTTGGCATCCCTGGCATGAATCAAGATCAAGGCAGCAGCTACACCAGTCAAGTCTGGAGTTCTCTCCGCCCCACCAGACGCCCTTCACCCTCTTCTGCTCTGCGGTTCTTAAAGATCAAATGCAGTTTCTGAGAACTTTCCTGGTGGCTGGGCGTTGAGGTCAGCCTGTCGTGGACACGGATTCTCGAACCTTTGGATGTTATTAGGGGTTTCCTCTGGGAAGCAGATGAGAGCTCTTCTGGCTCAGAACCACAAGCTGAAATTGTTGTTGAATAAACATTTAAGCCAGGCTGTGAGGTGGCTTGTCCCAGGATCTCAGCACCTCGGCCCCCGGCTCAATGTGATGTTTGGGTGAGGGAGCTGAACAGTGAGGACCCTGTTGGGTGACAAGAGTCTGGGAATTGGCACCTTCAGAGGTGCAGGGAAGAGGGAAGGACGCGGGCACTGCTGGCTTGGCAGGGTGGAAGCCTGGACACTTTGACGTTGCTCACGGAGGGGCTCCTGAGACCAGCGGAGTGATGGACTCTGTGCCCATGACAGCTCTGGCCCCCAGGGTGGGGTCCCTTCCAGGGGAGGTGACCGTTCTTTGTGCGCAGGCTAAGGACCCGAGCCCGAGATGCAGAAATTAGACACGTGCTCAGTCTGCACCTGGTTCTGCCTCCAAGCTGTGTGACCTTGAGACACTCAGTAACTCAGTTTCCCTGATGGTGCGTGGCGGGACTAACTCTACCCGAGGGGAGATCATCCAGGACCCCCTCCCCAGCCCAGAATGTAAAGTAGGCGCTCCCTGAGGCTTCTTAGGCAGAGACGTGAACGTGAAGGATTCCTTCTCTGGTCGTGCATTCATTCGGTCACATTCCTTGAACCACTACCTTGCCAGGTACCGCGGTAGCTGCCAGGGATCTATAGTAGCAAAGGGGGATAGCTGCAGCCCCTGTTTCCATGGAGCTTCTTATCTGTGGGAGGAGATTTCCAGCAAGCAAGTACACACAAGCTGTGTCAGGAGACGGGAGAGCTGTGCAGGAAAGTAAAGCCAGGTGAGGAGTTAGAGGGATGGGAGCGGGCACTGGTCCGTCCGTCTTGGGGTAGTGGGGCCAGAGAGAACGAGGTGAGCTGCACGGGTGCGGCGTCCCTAAGGCAAGGGCCCTGGTCAGCCAAAGCCACCAAGTCATTGTTTAAAAGTTGTTGGTCAGTTCGTATCTTCGGGGTCTGGGCCCTCTACCTGTCCCATGGGAAGCCTGCCCAGGCTTGTGGGCCCAGTTCAGATGCCATGCCTCCTTAAGCTTTTCTCTTAACCCTTAACTCTTATAAAGTCCCAGGACCTAATGAAGCCTCTGCCAGCCTCTACCTTTTCTCTTACTCATCGGGGTTCTTATTTCCTCTAGCCCCGCACACAAAGCCCCCTGGCCCAGGGCACCAGGCCCCTGTGGATCTGTGTCCTGTTTCCCAGTGCTCTGCTGTACCCTCCCAGTGGGAACCGAATGCGATGCGTTGTCTTAATCAGTCCTCCAAGGACCCCAGCAGGGAGGTACCATTGCCAGTCCCGGAGGAGAAACCGGGTGCCCAGGATCACACAGCTGGGGGGTATCCCAGCGAGGACTTGGTTGTGGGGTCCCAGACTGTAGCCCTCCCAGCACTGTGGAAAGACCTTGAATTGATCTCTAAAACACAGACCCCCGTGACAGTCCATTTTCTCTTTACATTTTTGTCTTTAGAAAGAAGGAGGGGGTGGTTGTCCTCTCCTTGACATTCCTTGTTTTAAGCAACTCAGGCATTTGCTTATCTGTGGGTTTTTAGCAATTTTAGCAGGTTGGCCTCCTGTTACCCCTTCTGGAAAGGGTTTCCGCAGGGTTGCGAGTGAGATTAAATCTCCCCATTGGAACTGGGGACACTCTTAGAAAGCCAGCCACTAGGACTACCAGGCTTTCCTGTGGACATCCTTGGCCACCTGAGTGGGACAGAGACAGCCGGGACGGCTGAGCAGGAGTGAAAGTCCCCGCTCTTGAAAACAGTTCTGATCGGGTTACCCTTTGGCCCAGCACCCTCACTCTGCGTGACTGCTCGGTGAGAGGGGTTGAAGTTTCCTTCTGCCATGGCAGAGTACAGGGCACCAGCTTTGGAATCAAAAACGCCCAGGTTTGATCTGCCAGACCTCCTGCTTACGAGCTGTGTGTCCCTGCGCAAGTTATTGAACGTCACAGTCCTCAGTTTACCCATCTATAAAATGGGATCATCCTACCCACTGCAGAGTAGTTGGACGGGAATCTGTGTGGTTAGCACTCTTCCTACTCATGGAACCCAGTGCTACCAGGCCCGTAAGAGGGAGGATTCCCATTTCTCCAGAATCCAAAGAAATTGATTGGGGCTTGATGAGATTGGCTGATTCTGAAGGACTGGTGGCTGCTTCTCTGGCCTTCTAAATAATCAGGAAATTTCCATAGGCATCATTATGCACGCCCTGTGTTCTTTGTGCTATTCCCATTGAGTTAACTGGAGGACTCGCCAGGACCCTCCAGCCATCCTGAAAGCAGCTTACTTCCCTCTTAATCATCCCAGGAGTCACCTGAGTGCACGGTTCAAGGGAAACAGCAAGCACGAGCCTGGACCGAGCCCCCTCTCACCCACACAACAGCCAGCTGACAAAAGTGGAAAATCAGGTACACGGCTGTTTACACAGATTTTGGCCCCAGCAGATAAGCGCAGCCGACATATCATTAAAGCCGGCCAGAGCAGCCACTGTGGGGATGCCGTGTTTGCTGTGAGTCACCAAGGGCTATAAACACTCCAGAGAGGATAGCAAGCCGTGTTTACAAGGTGTGTGTGCGCGTGTGCGTGCCTGCGTGTGTCGTTATTTTTTTATGAATTCACACCCCACAAATGCATTTCACGCCGAGAGTGTCAGAGGAGCGCCTGTCCCGGAGGGGGAGAGGCAGGAATGACTCCCAATCAAAAGGACCACCCCTTCTGTGCCCCTTGGGGCAGCCCCCGTGAAGGTGGGGACTTTGTGCTTTCTCTGGTCTGCTGTTTGGACGCCTTCAGGAGAAGCCAGCTAGAAGACACGGGTTGTGGCGGTTCCTCAGAGCCCCTGACTAGTGGCCTTAGTTCAAAAGGTGCGGGCGCAGCCCCGAATTTGGAAGGAATGACCAGCCAGAAAGGTATGATGGGCAGATGGGCAAGTCCTGCCCCGAGCTGGGTGCCGCCACGCCCTGGGGGCTACGGCCAAGGGGAGCTGGTGGTTTCCGGGGGGGGGGGGGGCGCCCCTCTGCGGGCACCCTCCCTCTGTGTGCCGGGCCTTGGGGACCGCTTGGTGGGCGGGGACGCCCGCCACCTGGTGGCCTGACTACAGGTGCCGACAGCCTCCTCTTTTGTAGCTGCCTGGGTCTGGAGGCGGGCGCCCAGCTCGTGGGGGCTGTAACTTTATCACAGGCATGGAGTGCGCTCGGTACCTTTTAATTGTCCAGAAGCTTCAGAAAGCTCTCCCCGGGGGCCGGAGAGACGTAGAAATAGCAGCTGCGAGTTCCTCTCTGCTTTCTTCCCGTGCCCGCATGGCTCTGCTCCCCAGTGCGCCGCTGACTTTGAAGTCCTGTGCACCCAGGCAGGGAAGAAGGTGTCTTTCTGTCGGGGAAGGTCCTTTTCATGAGGAAGAAGCATTGACCGAGGGCCGCCCGGGAGCTGGGCGCTCTGTCACCTGCCTTCCCGTCGGTCGTCTCCCACCCCTGTAAGGTAGCCGGCATCCTCCCCTTCTGAAACGTGATGGGGTTGAGGCCTGAAGCCGTTACAGAGGCTGTAGTTGGTGGCCGTTCCCGGAAGCCATGCGCTCTGCCCCAGGACCATTGCTTCTCCCTCCAGTCGCCTTCATCAGCTGACGATTCCGTGAGGGCCACCTGGGCGCCGGGCGGAGGCTGCGGTGCCAGGTGTCACGGGGCTCTCTCCCTGGCGTCTTTGACCCGCTGGTTTCCAATCAGCCAGAGGCAGCTGGGAGTGAGGCCCCTGGGGCCCAGAGCTGCTCAGTTGGCTCCAGGAGAGATACCCGGCCCATCGGCCGCAGTCAGAATCCAAAGAGCCCAGCCGGCCCTGCGCAGGAGGTCCAACCCAGGCAGAGTCCTGACAGGGAGCCCGCAGCAGGGATGGGTCCTTTCGCTCTCTCCACAACGTGAGGACACAGGCCCAGAGTCAGGAAAGGGCCCAGCCTGCAAGATGTCATGGGCTTTCCAGGGCCAAATTGGGAAACTCACAGATACTCGCGGTATCTTGGCAAAGCTGGGAATTTCCCTCTTGACCCCTTTCCCTAATCCCTCTTGATCGCTAAAAGGGGTTTCAGACTGGGGATCTCAGTGGTCCAGGGTGGCTGCCAGTAAACGGATCCTCAGGCTCCACCCCTGTAGGTCGGCCTGTAGGTCTGAGGAGGGGCCTGAGAATCTGTATTTGTATCAAGTACCCTGGGGGAATGGGACGCAAGGGTTCCAAGGATCTGGCTTTGAGAACCTCTTTGCCCCTTGCCGTTCTGGGGTTGGGTTAATTTGAGAGTAAGAACATTAGGCTGCATGCTCTGGTTTACCCCTAGCACCCTCCCAGAATCCTTAGAGCATCCTTCCCCTTCCCCGAGGCGTCCCGAAGCGGACAGTCAGTATAGGGACATCCTAGCTAACCCTCGCTTTTTCTTGCTCTAGAGCAAGCCCGCCTCCCGCCCCCTGCCTGGACACACCTGTGCTCTGAATCTGTTAGAAAGCGAGCCGTCATGCTTGTCCATCTAGGAGCCCTCCCCTCCGGCAGGCATCCCCAGCAGAGAGCGGAGCCCCCGGGGTCAGTGGGCTCTAGTGCAGATTCAGAGGCTCACTTCCAAGATTGCCTGCCTCCGTTCCTCCAGGGTGGAGCTCAGACCCTGCACTTTCTTTTTTTTTTCTTTTTTGCAGCAAAACCTACATAACACAGAATGGACCCTTTTAACCCTTTTTAGGTCTGCAGTTCAGTGGCATTAAATACCTTAACAGGCATCACCACCATCCGTCTCCAGCCCTTTCTCATCATCCGAGACAGTGACTGTCCCCACTGAGTAATGGCTCCTGATAACCCAGCATGCCCCCTTGCATCTATGCTTTGGCCTCATGTAGGGACTGGATGCGATGACTGCAGGACCCTGCCCTCTTCACGAACTGTCCATCCCTGCCCCCACACTGCTGTTCTAGAACCACAGGCGGAGATCCCCTGCCCCCCCCCCCCCCCGGGGCTGGCTTTATCTCTCATGTTCTTTCCATTCCTTCCTGGAAAACAGGACCGCCTCTCACGTGCGCTGCGAAGGTCTAGGGAAGGAGTAAGTTCAGTCACCTTTCCTCTGTGATTCAGTCCAGTCTGTGCTGGTTCCTACCTCTGCCTTCGTGATGCGTAATGCGTTAGCCGTACCTTTTCCGGCGTAGTTGGTTTTGTTTGGTGTCGATTTCTTTGAAGGGGAATTGCTGGGGCTTTTACGAGTTTGTTTTCCGTAGTATATTTGTGATTACTAAGCTAACTACTAAGGACTCCTCACTGCCCTGGGGAGTCTAGCACTGGCAGCCAACCAGGAGGAAGAAGAAGCATCCTCTTGGGTTCTGGGGCAGACGTGGGTGCTGCCCCTGCCAACCAGGACCGCCTCCTCCCAACGGCAGGTGCAGGGGGCCTCTACGTGTGGACCAGAAATGTCACTCTTGGTGGAGTCTTTTCTTTCTCTTGCACCCTGGGAAAGATAGGGGAGGACCCCCCCCTTTTTAGAGAAAGGGAAACAGAGGCAGGCATAATGTGATCCCTCCAGGCCAGACCTGTCTGGAAAACTCTGGCAACGTTCTAGACCGCTCCTGTCCCGTATGGTAGCCACCGGCTTTAAAACGGAGCTCGTATGACAGCAAAACTGAATTTCACACTTTCTTTCATTGTCAAAGGCTCCATGTGGTGAGTGGCTGCTGTCGTGGTGGGCGCAGCCGGCCCCGGGCCAGGAAGGGGGCCTGCAGAGGTCTCTGTGGCCCATCGCAGCTCACGGAGCCTGCGAAGTGCGCGTCTCCACCTTGGCGCTCTGAGGCTGCCGAGCTTCTCCTCGCGGCCCCTGGACGGCCTGCATCACAATCGCTCAGAGCTTACTGTGGTTTGTAAGTTCTGCGGCCCCCAGCAGACTCTCACAGTCAAAAATATCTGGGGATGGGCCCACAGATCTGCATTTGAAACAAGTTCCCTCCACCACCGCGTGATTCTGTCCCTCTCTGAAGCGTGAAGGCCGAGGCCTCCAGCATCTTCCAACTTGACCTCCGTGGGTCTTCCCAGCCCCCAGTGACCCGTCAGCGCCCGTGTGCCTTTGCCCTTACCCCGGCACCCCCCGCCATAGCCCCATGCCCCAGGCCAGCCGTTCTCAAGACGGGGTGCCCAACACCGGCCTCCCCTGAGAACTTGATAGTGATGCAGATTCTCAGCCCAGCCCAGACCTGCAGAATGGGAAACAGGGTTGGGCCCAGGAGTCTGGGTCTTACCCAGCCAACGACGACGACGACGACGGAGGGGATGCTTTTGCAGGCCAGTCACTGAGCAGGGCTGCTCTAGGAAGCTCCTGCTTATGTTTTCCCCCAAATCCCCTCTTCCATCCCCCCCCCCCCCCCGCGCCTTCCACCTCCCTGTGCCCTGGCCTGTTCTCTCACTGGCTGCCCAGGGCTGCTCAGACCCTTTTAAACCCAAGGGCTGCAGGGTGTGTGGCTTTACATGATGCGTTTCACAAAGGCCTTTGGGGATCCTGGCCTTCCCCCAAGGGGTCACCCTAATGGGGATGTCATAGGGGAGGCAAGCAGAGCAGCAGCCAACAGCACCCCCATCCCCCCCCCCCCGAGTCCCAGGTGGTGGCCGCCCGCTCATCCTGGGCCGGAATCTCCGGGGAGCAGAGGGCCAGATGGGCCCATTTCCCTGGGACCCCTCTTGGGGACGGGGGCTCTGGTGCTCCCCTCCCAGGGTCCATTGGCTCAGAGGAAGCTGGCACAGCCCAGCTGTGCTTAGCAGACAGCACTTGCGTGTCTCGCGTCTTCCCAGTGCGCAGAGAAAGCAAGGGCGGTGGAGGCCAGAATATTCCAGCTCGCCGTGCGGCTTACACTCTGTAGGACCTCCCTTCTGCAGGTCATTAGCCTCTGCCTCAGTTTCCCTGTTCCACGAGATGAGATTCCTGTACCAGCAGCAATCTTGGTCCCTCTGGGATGCTGGTGAGGGCAGACCTGTGCCTCGGGTAGCCGGCACATTCTGGGTTGCCAGAACTTTCCTGGTTTCGGCACTGGCGGTCCCATACCATGGGAAACACCTCGGTCCTAGGCAAACCAGGACAGTTGGTACCCGGTCCATATCCCAGTGGTTTCTTGACACTGTTGCTGCCGTATGGCACACGACCCCCCACCCCACCCCACTGAGGGAACCTGTGCACTCCCAGCAGCTAAGGCATCCCCTGCCTGGCCTCTGACTCCCTCTGCCTTCACTGACCTTCTGGCCCTGCTCCCTCCCTCCCCGCTCATTCCTGTCTCTAGGCAACAGCTTCTGCTTGGACTGACCCCCACCTCGGATTCTAGCTGAGCACCTATTTAAAATCACACCTGCTCATTTTTTCCACACTCAGTTACTCCCTGGATAGAGATACTCGAGCGACTCGGTGCCTGGGGCTGACCAGCTGAACCAAACCGTTTCTACCCGTTGTTGCCTACACTCTGGAGGAGGGTTTTTCTGTCTAGCACCCTTAGACCTTGAACCAGAAGGACAGTCTCCCTCAGCCTCTCTCCGGGTCTGCCAAGGCTCCTGCTCTGGCCTGAGCTTAGTGCCAGGGACCACGAACATTCAACAGTCTCTACTCAGCATCTCCTCACTGTTCCCTCTCCCACCCCTCGCCTTCTCCTCCTTACTTCTGTTACCTCTCTACACCACACTGACTCCAAATTCCACCCACCCTGTCCTGGGCCCCTGGCCCTTCTGCAAAGCCTTTCTTGTTCATTGCCACAGACCTTCGTCATGCGGAGCGTAGTGGAGCTGTGACCGGGCCCAAGTGAGCATTGCTTGAGTGTAACCCTGGGGCTGTCCTCCGACCTGGAACCTTTGAGGGGGCAGGGACCATAGGGGCACCCAGATATCTGTCTCCTTCTGTGTTCTCCTGGAGCACAGAGCAGGGCTCCAGGAAATGCTCCAGCTGGGAAGAAACACACGCCCACGAAGGTTTGAGCTGGCAGGACCTTAGGAGAAGTTTACTCTGGCCGACATACTGGCACACCTTGGAGGAGCCCCTCCGGGCAGGTAGGGCAGCACCTGGAGAACCCCTGCAGCCCCCACTAGTCACTGTCTGGGTTTTCAGGGGTCAATAAATATATCCCTCTTTTCTTCTGGAATTTGGAGGCAGCTGAAAGATGGAGGCAGGAAGAGAACAGACGAAGAGCGTGACTTGGGTGGTGCCCACCCACCTTCGTTCTCAGCCCGGGTCTGAGGTGTCAATGATGAGTCCGTTTGCTTCTCCAGCTGTCCTCGTCCTCTGGTCACTTGGTCACTGTGTCTCTATAAACAGGTGTTTCGGTGCATGCTGCAGGCTCCAGATTGGCTGCGCAGGGCGCGGGGGATGGGGGGAGCTCCTGACGTTCTTTTCTTCCATTTGTCCTGCCAGTATTTGCGGTGCACCCGCCTGGATCAGAATCCTTCTTAAGTAGCAAGGATATGGTCATAGATCAAACACAGACCTGCCCCAAACACAGTCCTCCCCGCTCGCTTCAAGTCAAGGGTATTTTCAGAGAATCCGATGCGGAAAACTCCGTGTTTTGGGTGTCCCTGAAAATATCCTAAAATGCCTTTCTGCTTCCCCACTTTGGTGAGCAGGGCACATGGGACCCAGATGACTCCTTTTTTAGAATCAGGCTTCTGCAGACCCTCCGGTTCTAACTCAGAGCCTGAGCCCCTCCCCCACCCCTATAGCTTTCCCCTGCTTGGGTGAAGGAAGGTAAGAATCCGTTGCATTGCTGAGCCTTGTCCTTGTTCGCTGCTTCGTCCTCAAACATGAGCCAGAGTTCTAGTTAGCTGGACACTTGAGCTAGCTGGGACCTGGTTAGAAGAGGTCAGTTTATCTCCCCCTCCTTCTGCCCCTCCCCCGCCCTTACACCATCTCTCTCAAAGAAATAAAACTAAAAAAAGGAAGAAGAGGTTTGGTTGTGTGTTTGAGCAGCTGCTGGGTGTTTGAAACAACCCGCAGCTCCTCTTCCCTCTCTCCATGCCTCGCTCTTGGGGTGGGCATCAGGCGTGTCCCTGTGTGACCGCCTCTCCAAGGTGACTGGGCCTCGGTCTGCAGCCGGCCCTGATGACCTCTGGGGACAGAGCCCTGCCCTCTCACTGTCCCTGAGCCAGTTCTGCCTTCCCGCTTCCTGGGCTGACGCGCTGGTCCTGTTCCCTGGGTCCCTTTTGGAGACTTGCTGTTTGCAGCATAGATGAACCAGTGTCCTGAGCACCTGTGTGCTCGGAGGGACTCTGCTTCTCCTCCGTGACCCACGTCACCTCAAACATGCCCTCGGAGGTCTGACGTCACTTATGTACACTCAGGTGGAAACCATGCAGGGGAACCTGACCCGGGGACTCCTGCTTGGCAGGATTGCCTACGTTCAACAACCCAAATAAGTTGATGCGTTAATCACCCCATTTTACAGACGAAGTCCCTGAGGCACGGGGAAATAAACTCGTCCCAGGCCATAGAGACAGGAAGCCGAGAAAATAAGATTCAGCCAAAGGTCCAGCTGGGGTCTGACTGGAGCCCACAGTAGCCGTTACTCCCCTGTCCCCACTACCAGGCACGCTGCAGTGTCCCTTGTCCCCATCTTCTGCTGGGGCATGGCAGCTTCTGAGGTGAGCAATCACAGAGTGACTTGATCCATTGAAAGGCCAGGCACACCCCTTCTGTCTAGGGCTCCCCGTGGCTGCCTCCCGAGGCTCAGGCTGGGCCCTTATGAAGTGGGAGGATCATGGGGCAGCTCAGCAAACTCCAGCTAGAGGCTCAGGTTGGGGGGAACTCGGCACAGGCATCCCCAACAGCGGGTCCCCTCCCAGGGCTGCGGGCTTCCTGCTGCTCTTGGCTGTAACATGCTAAAGATAACAGGTTACAGGGAGGTTCAGTGACTTGCCTGTTCACCCTAGGAGGTAGGGAGGTGTGATCGCTGTCATTCAGAGTGGCACCTGAGGCTCAGAGAGATCCGTGCTTATTGCTCAAAAACTGTTCATGAAAAATTTTGTATTGTTTGCCCTTCTTACTTTCCTACCACCTGCCTAGAGAGTCTTGTAGTTGCAGGGCCTGCTGAGTTACAAATAATAGAAACACAACTGAAGCAGACTCAGAGAGAGGAAAATCAATAGCTCCATACAACTGAGATAGTCAGAGATAATGCTAGCTTCAGGCATAGCTGCATCCAGGTGCTCAGATGATGTCATCTCCCAGCTTTCCTTTCATCTGTTTGGGCGTTATCCTTTCTGGTATCAGAAATGACCCCTCACAAGTCTGAGTCACACTTACCTTTCTATGATCCCAGGGCAGAAAGTCTTTCACTGTCAGTATTTCCAGAAATCCCGGGACTGATTATCATTAGCTTAGCTGTAATCATGTGACAGCTCTGAACCAATCACCTCGTCTGGGTCTGCACCCTGCCCTGGAGTTAGTTGGGGTGGGGGTTGTGAGCCCCCAGGGAAACTCCCAAGTTGGATGTTAGCCAGAGGAAAGTCAGGGAGGATGGGCTGGAAATGGAAGCCCCAAGGCAACTGTGGGAGCTGAGTGCTGTGGGGTGTGAGCTGATTCCTTTGGCAGGTGCATGTCTGTTCCCCTCGCTAGGTGTCATGAGGTTGAAAGGAAAGCCTTGGATGCGGACCCTGTCAGTTTAAAAGATGTTGCGGGTTTTCTTGAGCAGCTACTATGGGCTGGGTCCTCTTCTACACCCATGTAGAGGAGCTCTGTTTTTTCTTCTATTAATCATTCATTCTTTCTCTCTCTTTAAGGACCACCTCTCAGCTCCCTTCTCAGTCTCCCAGTCATATGTAATTAGGACCCCTCCTTTTACATCCTTCTGTGTGTGTACCTCTTTGGTCACACCTGTCCCAGATGGGCTTTTAGAAGGACCCTGCCTCTGTTGGCTTCCTGAGCAGGGGCCTGGGTGGGGTTGATTTGGGCCCGAGTAAATGCATGATGTGATGTTCCCCTTGCCAGCCTCTTGCCCCATCCCCAATGTTGCTGAGCACACTGAGGTCAGTGGCAGCAGCTGGCCCCTGGGCACTCCAGATGGCATCTGGCTTCTCTCAGCCTCTCCACTGGGAGTCAGATTTTCCAGGCTGTGTGTGGAGCCTGGCCATCTCCCTGGAAAGCACTGATTGACTTCCCTTAGAGATGACCTGAAACCATACCCAGCAGACAGATGCTACCTTCTCACAGCAAAGCAGGGAGTGGGCAGCCAGAGGGTAAGAATTTAGAGAAAGGGATGGTTAGCTTGCCTCTGTGCCTATCATTGTTAGAGGGTGCACGTGTTGGTTCCACATTTCCTTGGGTATCTGCCCCATGGAGGAGCGTAAGCGAGCTCCCCCACTAACACAAGTACCCAGACCCAGGGCTCTGACTGTGGGGACATCAGAGGAATGTACCAAGTGCTCAGGACTGTAACGCCAGACTGCCTGTGTGCAGATGGTTCCAACAGTGCGGACCTTGAGCAAGCTTCTTTAATCCCTCTGAGCCTCAGTTTCTCCATCTGTAAATTGGGGAGGCTGTCACTACCTAGTAGAGGTTTCATGGAAATTAAATGAGATGATTTATACAGTCTTTAGCATGGACCTTGGCACATAGTAGGTGCTCGGTAAACATGGTTTGTGTTAGTTTTATACCAGAATGGGTGCTGGAGAGATGCGAGGCTCCCCGGACAGATGCCCCCATAGCGCAAGTCCAGGATCAATGATCAGTGGGAAATAACGGTCCTTGGGGCGGGGTAGGCTCCTGTCAGGGGAGAGTTTCTGGAGGGTGCATCTGCTAGGGCTTTGTTCCCCCACTCGGAGGCAGGTGTCCGGCAGCAGTTCGTCAGAGACCGATAAATTGTGGGTAGCCCCGGCGAGGGGCTCTTGGGGAAGCTGCTTTATCTTTCTGAGCCTCAGGTTCCTCATCCTGTAATGGAAATGATGAAATCCACCCTGCACAGCCAGATACACAGTAGGTACTTAATAAGTAAAGGCACTGCTTTATTAATAAGCCATCTCAAATGGGTTGCAAATAATAAAATGTTTATTAAGCCTGGGCTTGGCATTGGCAGTATCGGAAGCATCTTCCCACAGGGTCGGATGAGTGTACGTGAGTGTGAATGCCCACCGGGCTCTCTGCCTGTTGGGACATGAGACTCTTGGCCATGACGGAGCTTTGAGCCTTGTTGTCGGTGCATACAGTCAGGTCAGGGCACTGTGCTGAGCAGTGATGATGGGAAGTGCTTGGGGAGCCCGGGGCCGTGCGGGAACCACCTGGTCAGAGGGAATGTGAGTTGGCCTTGGGGAAGTCCTGGGGCTTGACCAACACCCCCCTCCCCCCCTTAGCAACCTCAGGAATGCCAGGTTCCAGTGACAGTCGCTGAGCCCTGGCCCAGCCCCGCATCCTGCAGGGAGGCCGTGCTCCCGCTTGCAGCGTGTCCGGCCAGGGATGCTCTGGTGCTTCAGGTGTGAGAAGGTGCCTCCTGCTCCTGGAAGGAGCCCCAGTCTGAGCAGGGCTTGTGGTGAGGACACAGCAGGCAACCTGGAGAAGTCCAAGATCAGCCTTGTGGGGTCAGGACATGAACGCTGGGGTTCTGGGGCAGTACCCTCTCCATCCCACCTTCCTCCTGTCTCCACCCGGGGATTCTCCCCCGCTGCCCTCCCTGGCCTTAGTCCTCTGCTTGGGTTCCATGCTTGCAATCCCTTAAATGGCCGGGAGAGAGAATCTGATTGGTCCCTGCCTGGCCGGTAGTTCAGCAGACCCCATGTCAGGTGACTTTTCTGGCCCAATCCGCTGCATCTGGGCAGGTGGGCAGGATCCCTGATCTGTGAAGCCCTTTCCTTCCACATTGTGGGGAGGGGGCTGACTTAGAGAGTTTGGGGGCGAGGACAACAAACTGACTCATCGTGTCCAGTCCTCCTAAGCCGAGATGCCTTCCGGGATGGGAAACTCACTCCTTTTCCAGGCAACCCCTGTAAGCTTTGATCAGTGGTAAGCATTCACCTTTACATGGGGCCCAACAATGGGTATCATTGTAGCGTCCTTCTGCTGGCCCATGTCCTACTGTGTGACGATCTTCTACACTAAATCCACTTCGTTGACGCGAGGGTCCCTCTGACATGGGAAGACAGCCACCGTGGCACAGGATCCCATTTACAGTCCCGCACCCCAGCTTCATTCCCCTGGTGTCTTTCTTCCCCGTCAGGACAGAGCAGATTGTGCTGGGGGAAGGGGGCGGGCAGGACAGCTTTCGCCATGGTCCACCCAGCTTGCCCAGCCACACATCTCTCCTTCCAACAGAGCGTTCCCCACACTGAGCTATGTGTACCTGGCTCTCCTGATGTTTGTTTAGGAGGACTGAGCAGGAGCCTGAAGATCTCAGGGGTACCCACTGGGAGCAAGGCGGGGAGAGAGGCAGTTAGAGACTCCATGGGATGCCATTAGGACAGGCGGGGCCAGGACAACAGCTTAGGTCAGGGCTGTGCAGTTGGGCCACCATCCTTTCCCCGTTTCTGCAGCCTTCCCTGCACCACCTTGCTGACAGCCCCTAGATCAAAAGGAACCAAAACACATCCAGTGACAAGTTCACGTACTCCTTTTGCGGTCCGTAAGCAGTGTCCGTGGCCAAATAAACAGCCGCTTGGCAAGAGGTCCTGCGAACATCTTCATGCAGCCAAGAGATTACAAAAAGAGGAAGACGGAGGTGGAGGAGAAAAACAATACGTTACTTGCAGACCAGTTGACAAAGGAGATCGTCTGCCTAGAAATGTTTGAATCAGCTGCCTACCTTCTAGGCCAGGCCAGCGCAGGTTAGGAGTCTGGTTTTCCCCCTACATCCCCCAAATTAGCTTTTTGCAGGCGTGCGCCCATAGAAAATGCTCCTTTGGAAGGAGATTTACAGCTTTCTCCGGAGATTGGGGGCAGGAACGACTTCCTGGGCAGTCGGGTTATCGTGGGTTAATTTTCATGATTACTGAAAGGATCTTAACTGAACACTCTTTGGTCTTGCCCATGGCCATTGCTGGATGCCATCCTGACCTGCCAGAGGACCAGAGGGGTGCTGTCCCCTCGTCCCTGGGCCTCCTGGGTTTGAGCTTCCTAGTCCATAAGCTTCCTTATGGCTGAGGAGTAACCAGACCTTGCCTTGGATTTTTTTTTTTTTTTTTTTTAAATTTTTGGTGCGTGGACGCTCTGCAGCTATGTGCTCTCTATCCCCGAAGGAGTGACCTCACTGTCCTGGCTGGTGACCAGCCTGTAATCCCAGAGGTCACAGCAGCATGCCCACTGGACACGGGGCTGCTTCTTACTACAAGTCAAATTACAGCGCAGACACCTGCTCCTCGTTAGGCCACTGCCTTTGGCCTGCTTTCTGCTGCTTTGTCCAACCACGGAAGCACAAAGTGGCCTGTGTGTCGTGTTGTGTTGTGTTTTACCATCCCCCACCCTGCCAGTTCTGTACACCCCAAGGACGGGTGTCTGTTCTCCTTCCCCCTTGAGCAGCCCCGAGTGATCAGACGACTTCAGGTGCGTTCGAAAAGAGATCCCAGCCCAAGGCCTGGGCATTGCAGGCTTGGAGTTTGTGGAGTTGGAAGAAGAAAGAGAAAAGATCCAGAAGTTCAGCTCCAGAGAGTAGGGCAGGAGGAGGCTGACTTAGCCTATGATGGAGAGACCGACAAAAGGCCTTGGGCCCCCTCCACACCGTTCACAGGCAGGGTCTGTGCTCTGACCGCCAGTCATTCCTTGATTCCAGCATACGCCGGGCTGGAAGCAGCCAGACCCAGAACCTGCTCACTGTTCTTCACTGGCTGTCCTATCCTCCCCAGGGAGTGGGGGAAGGAAGGGCATGGGGAGGAGAGACTTCAAGGAAAAGCATGTTTGGTCTTGAAAGCATCTCTGGCCAAAGAGAGCATGGTCCTGTGCAGGGGGACTGGGGAGAGGGTGGCCTGACCTAAGGCCGTCCTTGCCCTGGCCTTGTGCCCTGGGCTGGCTTCAGCTCACGTGAGCCCCTGAGCACAGGTCAGGGCCATGCTAGGGGGCGGGATCCGCAACCTGTGCGTCCTGCCAGGCGGTGCTTCGGGAGGACCTGGAGGGTGGTGGTCTGCAGAGATGACCTTGTTGGCAGGGTCCTTTGTATTCCTCCAAGGAAAGCAGCCTGGGGCGGGGTTGGGGGGGGGGGTTGGTCACCAGTAGTGAAAATTCTGCCTTGTCTCTTTGTCCTCCTACCTCTTTTAAGAGGAGCTGGACATGGTCACGTGTTCTGTGGGACTGGGTACTGCCGCGCGTGTGTGTATGTGTGTGTGTGTGAGAGAGAGAGGGAGCACGTATGCGACTGTGTGTGTGGAGGGGTGGGGGGTGGAGAGCCATGGGGTTTTTTCAATTTACATTTTTCGAATAGTTTTCTCCTCTGCTCTCCCAAGAGGCAGCAGGCAGAGTGGAATCAGCATTTGACCTTTGTGAAATGTTGGTGGAGTAGGCCAGCCAGCGGGGGGAGGGGCCCACGAAGGGGGGGTTGGGGGGGTGTTTGGTGGCAAGCTGGCCGCAGCTCAAAGCCCGGCTTCAAGTTACATCTCTTTCTTTTTCAGTTCATACACAAGAAAGTGAGGGTGGTGGGTGGCAAGAGAGGCGGCAGTGGGGGGGGGGGGGGGGCTTCCCGGGCCTGGGCCTTCCAGATCAGGATCTCATGGGCCACTCAGCCTGGCAGCTCTGGAGACCTGTCCGTGGAGAACGTTCTCGCAGGAGGCTCGGGCCAGGAGTTTCCAGAAGCCCCTGGGGATCCAGGACCAGGCTGCCAGGCAGGAGCTGGTCTCAGAACCAGAAGGCAGTGGCTCCCAGGAGGGGGAGGGAACCAGCAGGCATGTTTCATTTGGCCGGTGCCAAGTAGTTCTCTGGCGTGTAGTCCCTGTACGAGGACAGTCACTCATGTCACCCTCACAGCGTTCTATAAGTTAGGTACTGCTATTGTCCCATTTTACAGATGAGGGAACTGAGGCACAGGGAAGTTCTGGGGGGGCTGGGACTCCAACCCAGACGGCCTCACCCCTGCGATGTTTCTAGCCACTTAGACCGGTGGTCGAGGTGCTCAGCTAGCATTTCTCAAAACCAAAAGGCAGGTTTCATGCAGGTTGTGAGGTCGAGTTTGTCTGTGGGGGAAGTAGTTCTGTTCACAGACGCAGCAGGAGCGCATTAGGGACTCGAGGTTGTTCCCCCCCAGAATAACCCACATTTTTCTGCCTTGATTATGTGTTTGGGTCACAGCCCATACTGCTAAAACCCCCCAAGTGAAGCGGGGGTGTTTTTCTTTTTTTTTTTTAAGATTTTATTTATTTATTTGACAGACAGACATCTCAAGCAGGGGGAGAGACAGGCAGAGAGAGAGAGAGAGAGAGGAGGAAACAGTCTCCCCACTGAGCAGAGAGCCCGACACGGGGCTCGATCCCAGGACCCTGGGACCATGACCTGAGCCAAAGGCAGAGGCTTTAACCCATTGAGTCACCCAGGCGCCCCATGGGGTTGTTTTTCTAATCAGGTTTGTTCACTTTTAGTCCTGAAGGTTGTAGCCTGATGGGAGGAGGAACATGGTTGTGGGGGCCCCTGGTGGTCCCCTGCTTTGATGTCTAGGAATCCATTACCACAAAGGCCTCTGGGGCCAGGATGGACTACTCTGGGCTCGTGGGTCCCCTCAGCCCTCTAAATAGATGGCAGGGCTGGGGAGGAGGCTGGGAGGACAGGAATGGACAGAGCAGCCCAGAAGGTACGGCTGCACCCGGGAGTCTGCACGGGTGGGGAGGGAGGGAGGAGGGGCTCGGGGAGGGTCTGAAGGAGGCGAGGAGCTGGGCCCAGGCAGGGCTCGCGCACCCCAGACTCCCTGGGTGAACTGGCTGAGGCGAGGAGCTCTTCTTGGGCCTCGGGCGGACTGCCCCGAGCGAGGACAAGAAAACCCACCGCTGTCATATTCCCAGGAGGTTAGGATGAAAAATACAACAGAAGTGAGAGCACTTTTGAAGAAAAAGTGAAAAGTGCCGTATTCAGCTCGGCAGCATCAGGCCAAAGCACAGCCTTCTTTGTGCGAAAGACGCCATACCGTGCTAGGCCAGGCAGGCCTCCCTCTGGCCTCTCTGGTTACTGTGCCTTGCTTTTGAGTTGTACGTGTCAGGATTTGGGATGGGGGGGGGCCCTGTGGCATCTCGAAGAAAGAATCCTGGGAAGACGTACTGGAGGGGGAAGCCAGGTGACCCGGTGACCGTGGTCTGCCACTTCCTAGGGCTGGGCCCTGGGACAGGTCCTTTGTGCTTTAGTGCCCTCCTCTGTAAGGGGCATCTGCCACCCTCTGAGGTCACTTGGGGTTGGGGGGGGGTTGCACTGGACCTGTGCCCGGCACGGAGAGCCCCTCCCGCCCCCCACCAGTCTCTGGAATGCTGAGCCCTGGGCCTGGCCTTCCAACAGCAGGTTGTTGAAATCCGGCCACGCTGGAGACCACGTAGGAGGGTCTCCTGTGAACCAGTCCCCGGTGGGATAGGCCTGCTCTTTCTCAGTCCAAGGTAATTTTGCAATTAACTCGATTGGCTAGAAACAGGGGCGCCCTTGGAGTGTGGGAAAATGTCCCAGGCCGGAAGGGCCCTCCCCTCTGCCCCCCAGCTTGCCCGGGGCTTGACTTCCAGAGGGAGGATCCAATTTCACATTAGGATACCAGGATGTGCTCCCAGTGCCCCTCTGAGAAATCCCAGATGGCGCCTTCTAGAAGGCCCAGCGGGCTCCATGCTGGCGGCCGGCCTGCCCGCCCTCCCTCCCCAGCACCAGCGGGCTCCTGGACCAGGGCTCCAGCATGAGAGCAGCGAACGGTGCTCGTTACTGACTTTATTGCTGAACAATTTAGAAAGGCGGCCCTCCCAGTTTTCATAAGTGAAACATTTAAAGTATGCAAAGCATATTTTATTTCTTCCTGGAGCAGCTGCTCCGTTGGGCTGGAGAATAATCAGGAACGCGTTACACGGTGCTGCCCTGCTGTGCTCGTAGGTTCCATGGCCTCCAGCCCCTCCTGCCAAGTGATGGGCCGGGAGGGCTCCTGGTGGGGGGGGGGGGGATGGGGTGGTTGGAGCCCAAGATGCCCTTTCCCTTGTCTTCCTTTCCCACTTCCCCGCCACGGGGCCAGCCATCCTCCATGATGGGATCAGAGCAGCCCTCCAACGTATGTGAGGTGCCCGGCCCCTTCTTGGAGCGTTTTATCTCTTACTCCTAGAACGGCACCGCGTACTATTATTTGTCTGTTCCGCACATGTGAACAGAGGAGTGACCTACAGGCCAAACAGCTACAAAAGGACAGAGCCAGGATTCGATCCAGCGTCCGGTCCCAGGACCGCTGCTCTCAGCTGTCTCAGCCACCTTCTCACGGGTGAGGAAGTCGAGGGACACAGAGGTCACACCGTACACAGCAGGAACCGCCCGTCTTCGTTCGCCTTCTGAGGCCGCCTTTGAGACGGGAGCCTTCCGGGTTTACCCTCCGTTTTAGGCCACGGTCTGGACTTGGTTTAAAATCTCCTGAAAGCCCAGATCTGTTTGCAGCGCGAATCTGAAAATGCAGGGATTTCAGACCCTCCAGCCCTGTGTGGTGGCGGCATTTAGGAGAACCACTGCCTGGGCCCTGGTCGCCCACTTCTCTTGTCTGCCTAATTGTTTACATGTGTGGGGGCCTCCTGCATGCCTTCCGCATTTCCATGTGTTTAACCCCTGAGTGGATGTCTTGAGACAGGCTGAGCAGAATGTTCCGGCCAAAGCGTGTTTCCAGTTTGGTTTCCAGATCATAGTAGTGGGGGACCCAGCAGTCAAGGTTGTGAATTCCACACACCTTCCTCTGGGCCTCAGTTTGACTGTGTATAAAATTGAGAGAAACTTGTTTTTCTTCCCCCTGTCTTGGGAGGGTCGCTCTCCCACTAGGAGCTAGACTCAGGAGAACCCGCTCCCCGACCAGTAGGACGGGCAGCTTCTGTCTACCCTGTACGTTCTGGTAATGGGTGGAGAAGGAAACTGAGAGGCAGGTGTTTTGCTGCTGACTCAGACTCGGGTGGGAAAGAAAGCCAGAGCTGGGCTGTCCCCTGCGGTGGCAAGACCTCGGTCAAGTTGGTTCCTCCCAATTTGCAGTGAGCTTTGTGCTCGCTGCGTGGATGGACTGTGTCCGGAGTTGGTGGGTGTAACCGGTACCACGCCTCTTCTTTATGTTTTGGTAATTTTTTTTCCCCTGGAGGTAGTGAAGGGGGAGGAGGGATGAGAGGGGAGAGTCAGACATGGTGGATGGGGAGGGAAAAAGGCCATGCCAACCCCTCGGTTGCTATCCTGTTCTAGATACATTCCTTTGGGACCCAGGCCTTGAGATGGGGTGAAGCCCATTATAAGAGCCAAGAATGGGGACCCAGACATTTTACCAAAATTCGAAGTCAGGCATAATTCATTCTCTGTACCCATTTGTTCTTTGGCTCTTTGTTCTGGCATTTAGCTCGAGAAATTCACACAGCATGGCATTTGGGCTGGGAGCCTAGTCCCATAGTTAAGAACATGAGCTTTGCAATCATTCAGATTTCTGAGCTGGGATCCAGCTGTGCACCTGAACTGGCTCTGTGACCTTGAACAAGCCCGTTCACCTGTCCTGGCCTCTGTCTCTGCCTGTGCAAAATGGGGAGCGTGCTCGCGCTGCTCCCACAGGCTTGGCAAGAGCATTTGGTGCGCTGAGGCTTAGGGCCAGGCTCATAAGTCAGCACCCGAACGGGAGCTGGAACCCTCAGGCGAAGGAAGGAGACCCTGTGGCTGTGGGGTTGGTGCTCACGGACTCCTCCGGGTGGGATAAAAGGAGAAAGGCTGATTTGGGCAGGAAATGGCCTAGAGGCTGAACTTGAAAATGTGTGCCTTCCAGGGTTCAAGCCAGAGGGACTGTTCATGGCAGAGGTCAGCTTGGCTTGAAGTACCATGGGGGTAGATGCTCACTGGTTTTGTGCAGGTGAACTCCAGTACCCAGTCTGCCCATCCAGTTCCTGAAAGAGAGCTTGAGGTGCCTATCCTATGACAGATGACCCTTAAGTTTGTGGGGATGTGGGGCGCCTGGGTGGCTCAGTGGGTTAAGCCTCTGCCTTCGGCTCGGGTCATGGTCCCAGGGTCCTGGGATCAAGCCCCACATCGGGATCTCTGCTCAGCGGGAAGCCTGCTTCCTCCTCTCTCTCTCTCTCTCTGCCTGCCTCTCCAACTACTTGAGATCTCTGTTTGTCAAATAAATAAAATTTTTAAAAAATTAAAAAAAAAAAAAGTTTGTGGGGATGCTGGGTGCCCTGAAAACGATCTCTCACAAAAGCAATTTACCAGAATTCTTTTCCAGTTAGAAGGGATAGAAAACACAACTCAGACTGGTTTAAAAATGTATTTGCTCATGTCCAGGGATATATTCTGGCTTCAGGTGGGGTGTGGTCCAGGACACGAATATTATCTGAATCCAGTCTTTATCTCATTGGACTCCCCTCTCCCCACTGAGACAGCTGCCAGCATCCTTAGGCTCCTTCAGCCCACGCTCATCATTGAGGAGGGATGCATAGGCCAGACACTGACTCTGACTGGACGGCTTGGGTCATGTACCTGTCCCCTGAGCCAGTCACAGCGGCCGGGATGATTCAGAGCTCTCACTGGCCCGACTGGGTCCCATTGTCAGGTAGGGACCACAGACCCTAAGACTGGCTTTCCAAAGGGAAATGGGAATGTTGTGTCAAAAAGATGGGGGGGGTGGACGGAGGCTTGGATGTTAGCGGAACGGAAATGTCTGCGGCCCAATCCAGGAGGGGATCACGAGGAATTTGGAAAACACAGGATGAGCCCACATTCCAGAGGAAGTGGTGACTTTATGGCTGAGTTTGACAAGCGTGCTAAGATTCCTTCTTGAACCAGAGGGTATCCCTGGGCAGCTGTGGTCAACCCACCAGAGACAGTGGCCCAGCCCTGGGGTGAGGCTGGCCCTTCTTCTCCTTCCCCTCCCGCCCAGCAAGCAGATAGCAGCAGGCTCCTGGAGGCCACCAAGGAGACCTGGGCACCGGGCTTTGGGACTGAGCAGTCATTGCTGCCACTGCCCATCAGGGACTTTGGCCACCCAGGTGACAGGAGAATGCCTACCTCTCCCGCTTCTAGCCAGATGGTGTATTTGGAGGCTCACATCCCTCCTGCAGCTAGAATCACTTGCTGAATGATTTCTGCGGATCCCGGAGGACCACGGGGTTCCTGCTGACTGTCAGTGCTCCAACAGCATCAAGCCACAGGCTGAGAAAGGCCTTCTGGACACAGGAGGCGAGGACCTCACACGGCGAATTCTAGGGATCAGGCCAGGCTGCCTTTGGGGAGCACGTTCTGCGGCACCGGGCTCGTGCCGAGAGCTGCCCGAGAATGAGGCACCTGTGTGCGGGAGGTCTGTGATCCCTGTCCCTCCCCGAGGTGTCCCTGCTTCCGAGCCTGTGACCTGGTCCCCTTCACTGGTGCCTGGCACACAGTCAGTGCTGCGTCAGTGCTTAGTGAGAGGGGATGAGAGGCTGCAGACCCCCCCCATCCCTGGAGAGAATCGGATTTCTGAGATAGGGAGCACTCCCGTGGGAACCGCAGGCCGGTGGGCAGCAAGGCCGGGCAGCAGGAGTAGCTTGGCATTCGGGGGTCCGAGGAGAGTCTGGCTAAAAGGTTGTTTATGGGCCAGCAGCAGCCCTGAACAGCCCCTACGGGTTGGATTAAACAGTACCTAAAGGAAAAAACAATTACTGTGAAATATGAGAAGAAGACAAAAGCTGTGTCACCTGGAAGCCTGCGGTTCCCCCCCACACACACACCTGTAGTCGGGACTGCCCGGTGGCTCTCTCAGGCCCGGGCGCAGCCTGGGGAGTAATACTGGGGAGAAGCGAGTGGCCGGGTGAGATTTGAGAATCTCTTCGTATCTGGCAAGCGCCGTCTTGTGTCCCCAACACCCCCAAGGCTTGAAGTGTCAAGGACATATGACAAAGGCCCCGAGAACACAGATGTCTCCAGTAAACCGTAGTCCCAGCTCTTGCCTGCCTACCATTGGGCCTGTTTCTGGCTCAGCGGGTCTGTCTGCACCAGCAAGGGGGACTGCGGGAGGGGCAGGGGAGTCTGCATGGTGAACAGGGACAGAAGTCCCGCAAGAGGGCTGTTGACAGTGCCTAAGGCAGGGACCAGGCAGGGAGGGAGCCTGGGCTGGGGCCCAGGGTGATGCTGCCAAGGCTCACCTCACCAGTCCCAGAGGCCCCAGGGTGGGGGGCACCAGAGGCATGGCCCTGAGGCCACCCTGCCCGGGCCATGGCTCTTCCAGGATTTCTCTCTCCAAAGGCAAACCGTAACATTCAAGACCAACCGGCCAGGTTTCCCGGTGGCAGTCTGGTGGCTTACAGAGCTTTAAGGACCCTTTGGGGTTGGGTCTGGAACCAAGGATCACATTGCTGTTTCCGCCGCCACCGCCTGCTGCCCTGGGCTGTCTGAACCCAGGGCTTCTGGATACACTCGGGAGTGGGTCAGCTTCACCAAGAGGCTGAGGCTCTTCAATCTTGGGCCTTTCAGGGTGGGGACAGGATGCAAACAGTGGTCACTGCCCAGGAGGACTGGGTCACCAGGACAACTAGGAAACACCAGGCTTGTGCCTTCCGGGTCAGGGGGAGGGAGGTGACTTGCAGCCTGTGCCCGCAGGAGAACAGGTGTCATAGAACTCAGTGGCCAGAAGCGAAGGCTCTGCGGCCAGACCACCTGGGTTCAACTCCACGTTCTCTCTTCTCTCTGGGCCTCAGTTTCTGTGAAATGGGTGCACCCCCCAGGGTTGTTGGGAGGATTGAGAATTAGTGCGTATGAAGACTTGGAACCTTCCTGGCGTGCATGAGCAGCTCAAAAAGGCATCTGTTCTCGCCGTGATGACGCTGGTGAGGGAATTCCAGAAGGGAGGGAAGATAGCCCTGCAGCTGGACACACTGGAACCTTCCTTGCCATCCGCTTCCCCCAGCAGAAAGGCAGGAGCGCAGAGGAGGTGCGCTTAGACTGTTGGTGAAGACCCCCGTCCCCGCCGCCCTGGGCGGTGGGCTCTGCCTTTCCAGGATTCATCCCGGCTGTCACTGGCTCCCGGCTTCTTCGAGGCATTTGTGCATTTGATCCTATTACTTTTCAGCCTTAGACCTGAGAGTGATTGGCCCGTAGGAATTATTTTAGCTGTCTTGTTTTAATCCTCTAGGGCAGTCCCGTTGCTCGTTTTTAGAATAAGCCCCACCCTAACAAAAAAAGTGGCAGCCCGGGACCCAGGAGGGACTAAGCATTCACAGCCTGACGGGCGCTGCTGGGCAGTCCCAGGGCACGTGGCTTCAGAGCCCACCGACCTGGGGCTGACCCCATGCCCCCGCAGTGTGTCCGATCCTAAGTGGGGTGCTGCGAGGAGCCAGGGAGATGCAGCCTGTAATCCAGCGTGTCGTGCCCAGCACAAAGCCAGTGCTCAGAAGACGGCAGCGCCGTCAGCCATTGTCTCTGTGAGCAAGGAAGGGTGTTTGGACCGGAAGGGAATTGTGGGGTGTTCAGCATCTGTCATCTGGAAGCCACCTCCGCTTGGCCAAAGGCAGTGTGGGGGTGTTCTCCTGGCATTTGACTTCTCCCACAGGGTGCGTGTAGCTCGAGGGAGCGCGCTGGTGTTTTCTGGGACACAGGCCTCACGGCAGGGGAGAGAGGGCAGCCACAGAGCTTTCCAGATGGGCAGGGTTTGGACCCCTGCTCCCCTTTGCTGAAGCCAGGGGACTGGGGTGGGAGGGTCTCTATCTGGGCTTGGGGGCAGGGACTATAAAAATGAATTTTTAGTGGAAAATCTAAACTATGTTATTGCTGTATTTGGATTTTTTTTCCCTTGAGGTATAATTTACACACAGTGAAACACACAGGTATTACGTGTACAGTTTGAGTTTGGGGAGTTCTGACAGGCACGTGCTTGGCTGCTTAGCAAGGTGTCCCCCCGGGGGCCACCAGGGACAGCCCCTTCCAGGCTGGACTCATTTCCCGCAGCCCTGCCTCCACCCAGAGCCCCTGCCCTCTCCCACCTTCCCTCACACCCCGACCAGGGACTCGGCCTTCTCTGTCATCTAATCCACCCTCCCAGGATGGGGGGGACCTTGGGCCAGGCCTCAGCAGTTATCCAGGCCAAGGCCTTCCTTCGGGACATCAGAGAAGTTTGCCCTCTTCTGTAAGAATGATCGTGACAAGCTACATATGACCCCCATTTAGAACCTTCCGGAATGTTTCCACTTAGATGATTGCTTTGTTTAATGTTTACCACAGGCCTGGGAGCCTGGTCTTGGCTCCATTTTTCAAATAAGCTCAGAAGTCATAGGTCAAAAAGCTGGGAAGTGAGGGAGCCAGGACTGAGCCCAGGTCAGGTGACCCCAGACCTGCCTGTCATACCTCTGCCTGGGCCCCGTGCTCAGCACCTTTCTTCCGAGAGTCCAGCACGGGGCTAGGTGCTGGATGTTGGGTGTGGGCAGAACAGAGCCCCTGCTCTTGTGGAAACGAACAGGCCAGCTCCGCGTCCATATCTTTCTCCGGGGGCCGCACGGGGACTGGTCGCCTGGTGCAGGGCCAGGAGCACCGTGCACGCGATGGCCGGGTCACTGTCACCCAACTCCACCACGGGAACTAAGAACAAGCTTATACCCTGCTGGAGGGCACACCTGTCTCCGCTGTCATCCGCCGAGGCAGGTCAGCTTGGGCCCTGGGCTTGCGCTCTGCCACCCACGGACTTTGCCACCCTGCCCTGTGAGGTAGGACGGTGTAGGAGTTCCCACAGTGTGGGTGCTGGAGCTAGACCACCCAGGCTAGACCCTGGCTCTGCTCTTGACTCTGCGTGACCCTAGCCAGATCACCAAACTCCTGGGCCTCAGCTTCCGCATCTGTAAAATGGGACGATGCTAACAGGACCTACTTCACCACATACGGTGAAGGGTAAACTAGTTAAGCCACGTTAGATACAACAGAGCCTGAAACAAGGAGCATTAGGAAAGGAGTAATGGCTGCCGTGATACACAGTAACTGTAGCGCGATTTTTACTTAGACCTTTGACTCCTGAGGGCTTGGCAGCCTGTAGCTCACCAGGAGTCCTTGCTGGTGCTTGCTCCCCCGTAGCCGTGTTCAGGCCGTTCTTGGGTATGCCCTCCAGTCACAGAAAATAACTTCCTTCTCTCCTTCCTCTCCTGCCCCTTGCCCTTGTGAGCTCACAAAAATTAAGCCCGGAAGAGGCCTGTCACACCTGAGGGTCCTTCCCCAGGGCCAGGAGCTGCCAGCGCCCTTCTGCACTGTGTGGATTCCTCCACATCCCTCCCCCTTCCCCGGATGCCACAGCTGAGGAGCCCTTAGCAGCTGCCTGAGCTCAGACTCAGCCTGTCCTGTGGGCCACAGTGGTTTGGTTCTAGTGATGCAGGAAACCAGCAGGGAAATCAGAGGCTCTCCTGCCCCAGGCAGCCCTGCCCAGCTGGGGCTGCTCTAGGTCTTGATGCAGGGGCAGGGCTGAGCTGTGCTATCCAGGCCCCTTGGTCGGTTCTCCCCTCTCGGAGCGGTTTGGCCCCGTGCACATCGCCTCCTTGGTACAAAGTAGCTGCTGCAGCTCCAGCTACAAATCCACTTTCCAGGCAAGAAGGCAGAGAAGGGGCAAAGCCCTTTTTTCTTAACCAACAGTTACCTGAGGGGCTTTCTCCTACAGCTTGCCCACCAGAATCGGGTCGCCTGGACAGCCCTAGCTGCAAGGGAGGCTGAGAAGTGTTTGCTCTTGTAAACAAAAGGAAGTGTGCTAGACAGAGAAGGACAGAGTCTGGCTCCCTTTGCCACCTTCGAGTGGGTATGCCCCCCTCCCAGAGCAGCACCCTGGTAACGGTGGCCTCCCCTGGGGCAGGAGAGCCGCTGTCTCCCAGGCAACGCTTACTTCCGGCTTCCTTGGCCCCGAGAGCTCTGTCAACTCTGGCATTTCTGGTACCAGCCCCTTTTATTACTAACCCGCCTCCCTGCCCCGAGGTCTGAGGGCAGTGGGGTTGCCCAGCATCGGCAGAAGGGTACACAGTTATCTTCCCCTTTTCCCCCCTCCATGGGCAAGGGCCAGGGTGGTTTCTCCAGAAATGGTGGCTCCTTCTTAGCCACTCTCTGGCCATGGGCAGAAGGCTCCTTGTGTCGGGGCGTGTCTGTGGGCCTGTGCTCTACCGGGTGCTTAGTAAATACCACTTCTCCCCTTTCCTTTCTGTGTCCTATGCCCTGCAGACCAGCACTGAGCAGAACTCCGTGCAGTGCGGGGAGTGGTCTCTGTGTGCAGTGTCCAACACTGACCACTGGCTCTCCACAAGCACTTGAGACGTGGCCAGTGTAACTGAGGAACTCAGTTGTTCGTTTTAATTAATTTACACTTACATAGCCACGGGTGACCAGCCGCTGCCTTCCTGAGCAGCGCCGCAGGTGCTCCCACCAGGGGAAGAAATGCACAATCAGTAGCAGTTCTCCAGATTCCTGAAGCCTCGAAAGACGCAGAGAGGAACACCGACTTGCCCAAGGTCACACAGCACTGTAGCAGTTCCCCTGAGGCACAAGCCCAGATCTTCCAACTCCAGCTTCCTCGCTGTTTCTGAGCAACGTGGCCAGTCCCCCCTGCACAGAGGGCAAGGGGAGTTGTGCGTCCGGTGGACCCACCGCGCACACAATGCTCACTGCCGAGCCTGTCTTTACATTACACGTCTGTCTCCTTTATTCCGTTCACCCCCATTTTACAGGTGAGGGAGGCCTCTGAGGCCCAGAGAGGGGAAGTGCCCGCCCGCGGTCCCAGAGCCCATAAATGGGCTGCAGTCTTGTGAGTCTTTCAGTGATTGCCATCCGAGGGTTGTCCCCCGTCTCTGCCTCTGGAGGGATGCGCGGTGTGCGAGATCTGGGTTTGCACACCCAGCCAGGGCAGGTGGTTAGTAAGCTCCAGCAAGCCTCTCTCTCTCTCCATAAAGTTGTTTTTCCAGCCTGGTCTCCTAAGACTTGGCTCCTGCAGGTGCCGCTCCTCCCTCCCGCCCTCCTGCTTCTTCAGGGCCCGACTCCAGGGGCGGAGCCCAGGTGTCAGGTGCACCTGTTAGAAAGGTGAGCCCAGGAAAAATCCGCCTTTGCCACTGTTGGCCAAGGACGGGGCACCCGGCCCCATCTTGCACTCTGCTCTCATCTCCGCGCAGGGGTACAGAGGAGGCTGAGCCAGACCGGTCTTTCCCTTTACCACCTCCCTCCTCTGAGGTTGCTCTGGCCAAGAAAGCCCTTGCTCGTGACTGTCCCGTGTCATGGTGCCAGAATTCGCGGTGGGATGGGAGTAGCGTTGCTAGGGCGAAACACAGCACGCCCAGCTGCATTTGAATTTCAGATAAGCAACGAATACATTTTTAGTTTATGTCCCATGTCCTATCTAGGCCATGCTTATCCTAAAGAGTATTTGTTTATCTGAAATTCAGATTTAACTGTGCATCGGAGGGGGGGAGCTTTGCTCTTTGCTTCCCCCACCCCAAGTCCAGCAACCCTCAACCGGTGGCATTATCCCCGTGTAGCATGTGTGATATGGGGGACCCAGAGAGATGATGAGGCTTGCTCACGGTCACAGTCGGTCCCTGGCTGGCCAGGACTGCATTCAGAGCCAGACGTCTTGAAATTCTCTGCCACCTGCATAGACATAGTAGTCAACCTTACTGGCGCCTTTGGGCGGTTTAAGGAAGCCCAGAAGTCACATCCCTAAACAAACAAACACACACATACAAACAGACTTGTCTCCAGCTGTACAATAAGGTAAATGTAAATGAGGGCATGTGAACAGTTACTCATACCTTCTTGTGAGCTAGACTTTTGGTGACAGTTGAGTGGGGACAGACCCGAGGGAGAATTGATGAAAGACAGCGGATGGGTCTATTCTGGCTCGTAACAAAAACGCGCCGGACTGAGTGGCTCATAAACAACAGACATGTGTTCCTCCAAGTTCTGGAGGCTGAAAGTCCGAGATCCGGGCACTGGCTGATTTTGTGTCTGGTGAGGACCCTCTTCCTGGTTTCTAGAGAGCTGTCTTTTGCTGTGTCTTCAAGTGGTAGAAGGGACGAGGAAGCTCTCTGGGGTGTCTTTTATCAGGGCGCTAATCCCCCTTGTGAAGGCTCCACCCTCGTGACGTCATCACCTCCCACAGGGTGCACCTGCCAATAACATCCCACATTAGGGTTCCACGTGACTTCTGAGGGGACGCAAACATCCAGTCTGTGGCAGGGAGCAGGATGACAATTGCAGAGTCTTCAGTACTGCTGGAGATGGCTATGCAGAGCTGGGGTCATAGAGAGGTGGTCAGGTTAAGACCTTTTATAATCTGACCCTGGGCTACCTCTCCAGGTTTCCTTATCTCGTACCCATTCACTCCCTCCACCCGTTCATTCAGGGGCCCCTGGCTGTCCAGCCTCCTCATCTTTGCTGTTGCTTTTGTCTGCTTACCACCCCGTGCGTCTTCTGAGGCCCATGTCAGATGTCCTTGTGCCCCGAAGCCCGTGCAGTGCTTCCTGTGTTGTGCTTACTTGTGTGTGCTGCTTCTACTCCCTGGAGACTTCTTGAGGCCAAGGGTGCTCCTTTCTCCTTTCTGGACACCATACACTGGGCCTGCAGTGTAGACAGCCTGCAGACGTTTGACCGGAGTGAGGGGGGCGCGTGCCCACAGTCGACCTCCTGCGCTCCAGTTTTGCTGAGAGACTCAGGGAGTCTGCAGCCCGTTCCTGATGTCCTCGATGTCCAAGCAGCCGGGCACTCCCTCGCAGATGGCCTGCCTTCCCACGGTGCGGCTTTGGGGGCCTTGGGCCCGTGTTCACAGTGGGGTCTGGGAGTGTGCCAGCCCAAGGACGGGACCTGTCTGTGACATTCACCCAAGGGTCCCCAGTGCCTGGACGGCTGTCTGCCATAGGGCAGATGCCCATGAACTCTTGCTGGCTGGAGAGGGTCCATATGTCATCACACCCTGTTCAGGGCACCTCGGACCCCGCAGCAAGCAGGACGGGATGGTGTAACCAGGCCTGCTTGCGGGAAGGTGGCGCCTGCTGGGCACAGGGACGGGATAAACCAGTGGGCCTCCCACAGTGATAAGGGTTTTGCTCAGGTTGTCGGGTGGGGACGGCTTTAGGTCTCTGGAGGGGGTGGCAGAGGGGCTGGGACCAACCTGCAGGAAGGGACCTATGAGGAAGGGAGGAAGCTCTCCTGGCGGCCCAGAGGCAGGCGGCGTCCACACCTCCGGGGCTGAGAGGTGGACTGTGGGAGGTCAGAGAGGGCCGGCGGGGCTGCTGGTGGCAGCTCTGGGCTGCGGTCCGGGAGGGTTTCAGCGGGGTGTGAGGTTTGCTTTTCAGGCGGGCCCTCAGGCTCCTGGGGGGAGACTGAGGCGGGTGAGAGAGGCCCTGGGAGGGCCGGGAGGCCTCAGAGAAGGCGATGAGACACAGACGAGGGACGGGTCAAAATCAGAGGTACCTGCTCGCGAGGTCAATGGCGATGGAGGGACCATGAGTCCTTGAGGCCTTCACTCTGCTTCCCCTCGGTCTGCCCCGCGCCCTAGAGCGGACTCGGCCTTGCTCGCCCTGAGGAGTGCAGGGCGGGGTGCCTGAGAGCGCCAGGCGCTCATAGAGGGCAAGCGTCCTGGAAAACGGGGGCCACTACCTCAGCAGTACTGAGCGCTCCCTGGACATCCTTGAGGACATCCTGGACCAGGCCTGTCTGCGGGGAGGGCGGGGGGGCTGCTTCCTGTGTCTCGTTGGAACCTCACAGTCCGATGAGGGTTAGACCCATTTGGGGGCATTTGAGGCTCGAAAGGGAAGGGACTGGCTCGCGGCTACATGCCTGGTCCCTGAGGGAACCAAACTAGAGACCCAGTGTCTCTGCAGCCGTGGCACAGCCGCGATCCCCACGGGCAAGGACTGCACCCCAGCTCCCGTGGCAGGATGAGACGTGGCGGTGAGAGAAGGCCTGTCTGAGGAGGAGGCTGGGACAAAGGGCCCAATGAGGAAGCAGCCACAGGAAGAACAAGGAAAGGGTGTTTGAGGTGGAGATCACTGCAGGGGCAAAGGCCCTGAGGCCAGAAAGAGCTTGGCATGTTGCGAAGAGAGAGACCAATATGGCGGGAGGGAGAGCAATGCATGAGGTGGGCAGTGAGGGAGAGGCCGTGTTGTTGAGGGCCTGCTTCAGTGAATAATTCAGAGTCTCCTTCAGTCGATGAGGTGAGCGTCGTGACCACGAGTCTGCTCTGTACAGGGTCTGGCAGAGGCCACCTGTCGGAGACCTAATGAGGCTGCTGGCCCCCAGCTCTAGCACCTTCCACCGCTCGGTGGTGTCTGTTGTGGCTCAGGTGAGCAGACCTGGGTGCCGGTGTATCCGCTGACCTGCAGGGCCGAGCTGGCCTAGCGACTCCCGGGGCCGGTTATGGCACACCTTCGGGTACCTTCCCAAGGCCCCCGGGCCCTGGTGGACGGAGGGTTGGGTGCGGGTGGTGTGCAGACCCCCGTCGGCACACGGTGTCACCGTCCTTACTGCTCACTTGACGCCGTTCTCCTGCGTGTTCGGGTGTGGCTGCCCACGACTCTGCGCGGGGCTGGGTTCCTCAAGCTCTGCATTCTGTGACGTGTGTCAGGTGCCTCTTGGGGACTGTTTCCTGAGTGTCAGGCTCTGGAGTTGGCCGAGTCTGGGTTCAGATCCCAGCTCTGCTGCCCTCTTACTTCGTGATTCAATCTCTCCGAGCCTCAGCTCCCTCATCCGTGGAATGGAGGGGATGGTGGGAGCCGCCTGAGGGGGTTTTCGCAGGATTCGACGAGATGGTGCGTGTAAAGCCCAACTCGGCACTCCAGGCTCCTAGCAGAACGCTGCCTCCTGTCACCTCTTCGTTCTCACACTCGTTCCTGCCCATTGGCGGGAATGTGATGTTGGCCATTGGAATGGCCCCGCTCGGTGCAGCGACCGCAGCAACAGAGCCCTGGACAGTGGGGTGGGATGGGGGGTGCAGGGTGGTCCCACCAGCCACGCTCTGCAGACTGGTGGTGGGGCGCGGGCCTGGGGCTGGGGTTCTTGGAATAAGGTTAACAGCTTTGGTAGTTTTCTCCCCAGCGCACGCGAGGAAAGGCCTCGAATGCAGAGCACACGGGAAAAGCCAAAGCAGCTCGGAACTGTCCCCAGAAAAAAGCGAGTCAGCAGGAGCCCGCGTTCCCTTCCTCTAACCGTGTGCCCTTCTCCCCTAGTGCTCCTGCGGGAAGAAGTGGCTCGGCTCCAGGAGGAGGTCCACCTTCTCCGCCAGATGAAGGAGATGTTGACGAAGGACCTGGAGGAGTCCCAGGGCGGCAAGTCCTCCGAGGTCCTCTCGGCCACCGAGCTCCGGGTCCAGCTGGCCCAGAAGGAGCAGGAGCTAGCCAGAGCCAAAGAAGCCTTGCAGGGTGAGTGACTAAGTGACGATGGGTGGCACTTTCCTCCCTTCCCTTGCCTGGGGCTCAGGCTTGGGCCACAGGGGCACCGAGGAACCAGGGTCCTTCCTCTGCAGGGGGAGCGGCACGGACATGGGGGTCTCCCGATGCTTAGACCTCCAGCTGAAGCTGCCCTGTCCCTTTTCTGGAAGAATTCTGCCTCACGTGTTGGAAGCTTCTGTCGTTCCCACGTCTCTGTGACCAGCACAGGCTTTCCAGCATGGTCACGCGGGGTCGCCGCCCTCTGGGGCATGAATGGCAGGTGGCATCTCTGCTAGACCAGGCTGCTGACCCACCGCTGGGCTCCGCTTCCCTGGCACCGTCGAGGTCCTTGAGCACCTCTGGTTATGGGACCGCGCGGAGGCTCTGAATTCTCTGCGGGAGGACGCATCCGTGCGCCACGTGCCACTCTCTTTCACTGTGGTGGCCTCTCGGGGAAGGGCTGGGGCCCCCTGTCCTGTGGCTGGCCTGGAGGAGCTCCCCTCTAAGAAGTGCAGTGTCCGGGGTCCCCTCCAGGAAGACGGGGGAGGAAGTGGCATGGGCGGCCAGGTGCTGTCTTGCAGAGCTGGCCCACAGGAGCCTCCACGTGGCCGCCGCAAGCTGCTGTAGGAAACGCGGCCGGTGGGCCCTCGTGTGCAGCCGGCCTTCCTCAGAGCTGGCCTGGGCCCTGGTGGCTGACACACCCGTCTCTCCTGGAAACCACCTGCCCATATGCCGTGGGCTTTGGGAAGGGTCTCAAAGGATGACTCGAGAAAGGTTGGGGGAGTCCCCCTCTAACAGTGCTCAGAGAACTCTGACACGAAGCATTCTCTTGAGGCCCCGTTCCTGCCTTTGATACTCCTGGGGAAAAGAAAAAGGCAGTCCAGGTGGGCAACCTGCTTTCCACTTAGGTTTCCTAGAACGATACATACTCTGGAAACTTCATTTCGGAAGCCAGAGCAGCTTTCTTGCTCAGGTTGATTTCCGGCTGCTCTCGGAAAGAGACTCCAGGACAGAGCGGCAGCTGGCAGAAGCCGTCTCTGTCTCCTGTCACCATCAGGAGGAGCGTTTCGGGCTGGTGGGCCTCTCTGCTCCCCTCGGCCTGGGGGATGCAGGGAAAGAGCCAGAATCAGAGCCAGGGGTTCCCTTTGGCAGGAGCGTGGTGCTCAGGCCATGCCAGCCTGCGGGGAGAGCTGGGATGTGGAGCTTCTCCCAGGGTGTCCTGGTCTAGCTACAGGCACCCTTTCCCATTGGGGTTTTGTTTCCAGTGGGGTCGCTCAGCACAATCGTGAGGCCCGAGCAGGTGGGTTGTACGTGCCGTGGTCCAGCTGATGCTTCGTAACTGAGAAGTCACCGTGCCCAGTACACGCGCATTCCTCTTCGCGCGGCCATCCAGGAGTCCAGGCAGATCTGTGCAAGCTTCCCAGCTTCCGGGGGCCTCCTGACATCCCCTCCTCCCTCAGAATAGAGACTCAAGTGGCGGGAATCTCCCAAAGGAAGTGTCGCTTTGCCCAGGGCTCTGTGAGCTGATGTCGTCTGGTCTCCCTAAGCTTTGTAACCCCGTGGAGAGTTGGGAGTGCCTCAGAAGCTGTCTCAGCCACCTTTGCCAGTGTTTTTTCCAAGGTCAGGGGAAGCTGCCTTGCATGTCCTTACCTAGGGAAAGAATCCTTACCCCCATTTGCCCTTCTGGACCTAGAAGGGGAACAGAACCTCTTATCTAAGCTGTTTCTGGGCCCAAAGGAATGGAGAGGGGACTCAGCGGACGCTCACTGACCACCACTCCCCGGCTCCTGGGACAGACCGCCTATGGTCTCCAGACCTCAGTTTCCTGGTGTGAGTGATGGGACAGTAGTGGTGAATTAAATGAGGGGATGTCCGCAAGGGCAGAGAGCTGCCTGTTACCATGTGCATCCTTCTCCTTTCGGCCCACCGGACGCAGATACACAGGCATATTTTCCTCGCTATGGGCTGTAAGGTGTCTTATCTGTCACCAAAGGTCACCCAGGGACACAGGTTATCGGCCAGATGTGGGGGCTCCTCTGTAAACAACAACCTCAACAATAAGGACGTGTCAGTATTCATGATAGGAAAGCTTTATTGAGCACCTGCTCTGTGCTAGCCCGTATCTCTCACTCACCCCGGTCCTACCAGGATTGACCCCCTCTCACAGGTGGAGTCACCTGAATGAGCTTCACGGTGGTGAAATAACTTGGTCAAGGGCATAGAACTAGTGACCAGCAGAGTCAGAAACTTCTCCACTGCACGAACACACCTCTCCTTCCCGCTGGGGATTCAGCTGGATGGGACAGGAGAGACAGGAGGCCATCCTAGCTCAGAAATGGGGACAGCAGACTCTGGAGCCAGATCTGGGTTTGCATTTGGGCTCTCCCACTTACTAGCTGTGTGACCTCGGGCACCTTCCTTATGACCTCGGGCACGCTCCTCTCTGAAGTATGTGGTCCTCTGGCTGAGGGTAACAATAACAAAGCTGTTTCTCTAACCATTAAGGCTAGTAACAGTACCTGTTTCCGAGGGTTGTCATGGGGATTAAATGAGATATAAAGTGCTTGGCCCAGTGCCTAGTGCTGTTGGTGCATATACTTAGTGATTGCCAGATGAGAGGGGGCTTGGCACACCTCCTCTGACCTGCCTGGAGCTGTTGGTCTCCTGATTCCTGTTAGAGGTGGCCCAGACCTTCGAGCCCCTGAGCCCATCCAAGCTCAGGGCAGCAGTGCTCCCGACAAGCAGTGGGCACCTTCAGCCGGCCCGAGCATCCTGCCTGGCATTCTACAAAGTCATAAATAAGATACTTCCTCCCAGCCACGGCACGTGGTGAGTAAATTGCAGACAGATGTGGGCAGAAGGAGGCTGGGGCATGAAAAGGGATTTATATGCCCATAATGAGGAGAATGAGAATAAATGTGCAAACCAAGTAAGCAGCAGATGTTGGGTGACACTTGTTAACAGCCGGCATCCCTGCGGTATTTGCAGGAGAACGCCAAGCCCCCAGGACTTCCTCCCTGGTGGTACCCTACCTACCTGCGCCTGTCTTTGGTTTGAGTTTGGATGAGACCAGAATTTTCCAGAATGGTAGAGGTTTAGGAACTCAGGCAGGCGCGAGGAACATCAGCCCCAGGTTACGACGTCAAAGCAAGACAAGAATCAGGTTTGGGGAGGACAAGGTGTGGAAGATTCCTCTGTTTCTTTGGGGATGAGTCTGGAATGTTAGGTTTAGGAGTTTGGTCTCGTCGTGAGTGTAAACGCAGAAGTTTGGAAGGATTGTTCAAGAAAGAGTCGTGTCGTGTGTGTTTAAATGTAACAGAGCTGCCCTCCAGCCCTAAAACATGCTGGGGAGCTTGTAACTCATGGGACCTCTCTGGGGACTCTGTCGATTTCCTCAGCCCCCGCTCAGTTCCCCTGATTTCCCCCGAGAATCAAGGCATTACTGAAACGTGATTGTGAACATTTGCTTCTGCCCCTTTTTTAACAGCGTGACAAGTGTGTTGAGCATTTTCTCAGAATAAATGCTCTCCGAAAACATAATTTTTAATGACTACATAATGTTCTAGCAAATGGAGGCACTGTAATTTATTTAGCCACTTTCTGATTATTGGACACTTGAGTTGTTTCTACTTTTTTTCTTTTTGGTTTTGCCGTTATATACTATTCCACTAAAGATCTGTGTTTGTAAATCTGTTTATTTTTTTTATGACAGGATTTCTCCATCTTTCTGGTCTCCGGACCACCTTTCACCCTTACAAAATTGAGGACCCAAAGAGTTCTTGTTTATGTGGGTTAGTTCTATAGGTATTTACTGTTCCAGAAATTAAAGCGAAAAACCCATTTAAATCCTCAATAATTTATTTTAAAACAACAGCAATAAACCCATTGCACATTAACGTAAAAAAAGTTTAATGAAAAATAAGTACATTCTCCCAAACAAAAAGATTTGAGTAAGGAGAGCGTTGTTTTACATTTTTGCAAAAACTTCTCCATACGTCAAAAACAAAAACAAACAATAAAAACTTTTCGATGTCTGACTTTACAGAAGACCGCTAAATTCTCATCTCTGCTCCTTTAGTCAGGCTACTGCGATTTTTCGTTTGGGTTGAAAATCTGGCATCACTCAGATAAGTAGGAAGAAAAGGGAGGAGTGCATTGATTGCCTTATTATTAGATGAGTGTAGGTATTTTTCTTGGTTGGCATCCTCAATCCCACCAAATGGTAGTTTCATAGCTATCTGCTGTAGTGTGGTGTCTCAGAATTCATCCAGTAAGGGTTTTGTGCTCTGTTAACAGTGGACGAAGCCATTGGTCTCGTTGGCGCTTCAAATGGGTATCGTACCGCACACGAGTGTTAAGCATCTACCGATCAAGTGATCAAGCGATCACTTGAGTGATGGTGTGATGCTGAGCTTCCCAATGATGACGTACTTCCTGATCCATGATCAAAAAGTCACACGTGTTCACATCACCACGCATATCATCAAAAAAGTCTTTGAGTCTTGAGAAGCTTTTGAGGTCACAGTGGCAGATCAGGCCTGCAGAAATCCTCATGTTTGCTCGAAAGCTCAGATTTTAAGCTTTGACAACACATATGGTCGGTTGTTTTCTCGGAAGTAAAGGCCAGCTCACTTAGTTCATGTGTGGACTTAGTCGTTTGTCAGATATCTTGGTTGGCAGGATTGGGCATTTGTTCCTTCAAGTGCTCGTGGTGTTCTGTGGGAAAAGTGGCTAGTTTAGCTTGCAACTCAAAATAGTCATGCAAATGATTTTCCTCAAGACAGTCTTTGTTCTTTGGTTTGCAGCAAAAGAACTTTCACTGTTCTTCCATTTTTTTTAAAAAAAAGACATGTACCTGGAGATCAAGCTCTAATAAAATTAATAATTTTTACTGCTTCACTAAAGACATTCATTAGTCAAATAGTGCCCTCCCATTTTTTTCCAAGAACAAGTGCATGGTGTTGAGACTGTAATGACTACTAATATCTCCTCGTACAGTTTGATGCCTCTGCTGGGACTTTTGCCAAGAAGTCAACATCTTCCCCAGCATTGCTTTTGTACCCACAGTACAAATAACACAGTAAAAAGGCAAATAGCTTCATAGTATCATGAAAATAGCTTTCCTGGTGGTAGTGGTGACAGCTAGCATTTCTGAGCATCATTTCTATGCCACGTGCTGCAGACCTTTAGCTCACTTAATCCTCTCAGTAAGCCTGGGAGGTGGGCTGCGAGTGTGGCAGGGGTACGCACGGTACCTGGTTAGAGCTGGGTTTGGACATCATGGGGATGGACCCCAGCCCTTAGGGGATGCTGGCAGGCACAGGGAGGCTACTGCTGCAGGGGAAGCAGCCTAAGCAGAGGCGAGAACACCAGTCTGTGTATGGGGGAAGGGGGAAGGGAAGCACCGGGCCAAGGCTTTGCAATAGGGAGGTGTGGTGAGAGATGATCGTGGAGAACCTCGGGGCCATGCTCAGAAGTTCGGGGACTGGGGAGACTTGGGGCAAGAGACCATATCAGAAGTGGGGTGTTCTGGCAGGTACCCATGTCCCTCTCCCAACCTTTTCTATCTCTTCTGTCTCCTTTGAGCATGAGGACATATATGTGATTACATACAGATGGTTCCTGGATCACCTCCCTTCTCTCCTCCAAGCCCTGATTCAGGCTCTGCTTCCTCCAAAAATCTTCCTGGACTTTCTCTGTCTGGTAGCTCAGGGCCTGTGGTTGTCAGGATCATGCTCCCAACCCTCACTCCCAAAATGCCTGCATCCTAATTCCTAGAACCTGTGAATATGTTAGGTTACAAGGTTGTTAATCAGATGTCCTTGAGATGGGAGGTTATTCAGGGTTATCCAGCAAGCCCAGTGTAATCATGAGAGTAGTTCAAAGTGGAAGAAAAGGCAGAAGGTTGGAGCTGGAAGGAAGTGTGATAACAGAACAGAGACTCAGCGTGAGGACTCAACCCCATTATGCTGGCTTGGCAGAAGTGGAGGGAGGGGCCGTGAACCACTGAACGTGGGTGCCTCTAGAGGCCGGAAAAGGCTAGGAAACTCCCTGAGAGCTTCCAGAAGGAATGCATCCTTAATTTTTACCGCCCAAGGCCCATTTCAGACTCCTACCTCTAGAACTGAAGGTAAGAAATTTACATGGCTTTAGGCTACCAAATTCGTAGTAGTTCATTAGAGCAGGGGGAGGAAGCTGGTGAGGCTCTCTCCTCCCTGTACTTCACAGCCCCAGATGCTGACCTCTCTTAAGACTTTGCATGCAGTGAGGAACGTTGCTTTCCTATGTGGCTCACCACTCTCCGGGCTCCCACAGGACACAGCCCCCAGCACAGAGCTGGCCTTGTTAGCTCAACAAAGCAGGTGATTGTTGAGTGAGGAGAAGACATGATACCTGAGTTTCTTTAGCAGAAGGAATAAGGGCTGTTGGGGTCTTTTCCCTGCCTCAGAATGAGTCACCTGCCCTAGACCAAGCTCTTGGAAGGAACTGAGCCTTCAGTCTTTTGCTCCTTCAACAAACTGAAAACTTGCCCATACTGGGACCTGTGTCTGTGGCTCAGAGAAATCAGGGGCAAATCAGACCCAGACCCTGCCCAGAACCAGTGACATGCCTAGAACCCACAAAACACTTAGTGCCAGTTAGGTGAGTTATACATTTTTTTTAAATGGTCAACCAGACCTATAGGTAAGCACCTGTACCACAGATTTTCCTGCTTCGGCAAGTTCTAGGGCACAGAGAAAGTCTTTGGCCTTGGGCAGGAGAGGACGCCAATGCCCTTTACATTCCCAGAAGGTGTGGCCATGCCCTGGCTGCCTTTGCCGATGAAACTGGACCTGCGGACAGTGGGGTGGCAGGTGGCCCAAGATGGCGGCAGGTGGCTGACAAAGTGATGTGTTCTCGGTGCTGGGATGGTTCTGCCCACCTGCTTCCACACACGCACAACTCATGCACGCGCACACGTCCTCGTCTCCCCAGTGCTGTGTGGGCTGGGAAAGCAGCTTGATGTTTCCTGCTCCCCTTCCCACATCCACACTCCATTCTCCAGTTCCTTCCTCCCGTCAAAGACTTGTTCATCTCCGGGGCAGCTCACCACGCTGGACTGAGTGTGTGTTCCTCTTCCGGAAGTCGTGAGCACGAAGCTACAAGGTTTAGGCCCCAGCTGCAACCTGGTGGCCCCTGGGGCTCGTGCAGGGGTCGCACCCAAAGCCTGCCCCTCTGACCCGCAGCCCTGACGTGGAGACTCTTAGCTGCTATGACTTAGAATTTAGTGAAAGTTTCCAGAGAGTTCTAACTCTGCAGATAGCACATCTTCCTAATACATACCGACCACGTTCAAATATCGTGAACAGATTCCCCCCTTGAAAGCATCTGAGACTCCACATTTGATCCGGTTGAAAATAATTTATAGTCAGGTGGAAGAAGTCCTCAGAGTCTCGGCCGCTTTGTCGTAGATGGTGGCTGGGCCACTTGTCTCCGGCAGGTTAGCTGCTTTGCATGGTAGCTGGGTTCCTGGAAAGGGCACAAACCTTAAAGTACAAGTACTTGTTTAAAAAAAAAAAAAAAAGTGATAACTACTCTTTTGTTTGAGATATACAGAAAGGTTTCAGAGTCCCTGGACACCCACCTTCCTTCACCATCAACGTCTTCCATCACCTGGTACAGGGCACAGGTGCTTTTCAAGCCACGCCTTGCGTCCTGTCGGCTGTTGTCTCACTGGCCAGAGCAAGACAAGTGACCAAGCCCATGTCACGTGGGTGGGGACTCCGCCAGGGAGGCCGGTTCACGGGCACACCCGTGCGCTGTTTCTATTTCTGTGGCTGCACCAAGCATTTTATTTATTTATTTTTAAAGATTTTATTTATTTATTTGACAGAGAGAAAGAGATCATAAGTAGGCAGAGAGGCAGGCAGAGAGAGAGGGGGAAGCAGGCTCCCCGCTGAGCAGAGAGCCTGATGTGGGGCTCGATCCCAGGACCCTGAGACCATGACCTGAGTGGAAGGCAGAAGCTTAACCCACTGAGCCACCCAGGCGCTCCCCGAGCGTTTTAAATAGACTCATTTCCAGAATCTGCCCAGGGTCTGGGGTTCTGGTGACTGACAGCGTTAATATAGCAACTCGGTCCCTTTTGGCTACTTGGCTTTTGATCAGTCTCTGTACCCGAGTGACGCATGTCCCCATCCGGGGTTTCCACACTGAGTCGTCCGTCTGTGAGCTGGGAAGGCGAGCCTGTCCAGAATCTCCCCAGCGCTTTCCAAACTGTGGCCCTTCCTGACTGTCCTTCAGTACTTCGGGTCTGATTCTCGGTGGAGTTTACTATGTATTAATGTTCTAATTATGGAAATCCTTCATTTATTCTGAGAAAAACTAGAAGAGTCATGGTTTTGGAAATACACAGACACCCTCTTGGGCTCACCCTCCCAGACCTGGTACTTGTTCTGGAAGCATGTACCAGAGCCAACCTCTCTTCCCTATTCAGGAAGGGGGGGGAAATGATATGCACCCATTTTACAGGTGGAATGATTGAGGTATGACTGAGGTGCATCTCTGTCAAGCTGTAATCGTCACAGCTATTACTTATTTAGCCCTTGGAATGCACCAGGCTCCCTCCTGATCACCTTGCCTGCACGAGCTCACGGATCTCCCCACAGCCCTGCTAGATGGGTAGTGTTTATTAGCCTCAGTTTCTCCATTGCCAGAATGGGAGCGAGAGAGGTTAAGGAATGTTTCTGAAGTCTCTGGGATACTAGGTTTTGGAGCCAAGACTTTCTTGATCTCCACAGAGTTTCCAAACCTCTGTTCGCAGACACTTACCAGATGCTTCTTTGATTCTTAAGGCCTTGGGGGCAGAGGGAGGGAGTGGAATGGGGAAGAGAGGAAGGGCGAGCAGGTCTGGACAGGGAAGCATGCACTCCGAGGCCCCTTGAGATAGAGGTGTCCCCCACTCTGCCCCGAGAAAGTTCACATGGTGCCGCTCCGCTTTTACGAAAGACTGACTTTAGTACCTGAAAGAATCTGGGACAAAAGGCAAAAAACAAACATAGCGTCCAGCATTCGTCTTGCAGCGAGCCGTCATGGGGGCCCTGCCAAGCTCCTCCCCCAGGAACGACACGTCCAGCCGTCAGAGCTTTGAACCACTTCCGGGAGCATCTGTCCTCCGTCTGCGTTTCTCGGGTGGATCTGTTAGCAAGGTGTGTCCTCAGGTACCAGGGGAGCCTGAGAGAGGTTATTTTTTAGATCTGGGAATGCTCGTGAATTTTTCCACGTAAATGAATGACAGTTGCTTCTTTTGGCTTATGGAAGGTTTCACAGGGACGCTCTCCTTTCGGACAGCGGGGCAGACCTGTACCAGGATTTGTGGATTATTCCCGGTCATTGCCCTGGAAGGTGTCCCAGGAAGTAAAGGCTGGTCTCAAGTCACACAAGCCCGGAGCTTCTCTTCCTGTCCCTCCTCTTTCCCTCCACGGTTCAGGGACCACGCGGCAGCCTTGAGAAGTGCCGGTGGTCTCAGACGCCGTGTTTAAGGTGTGAGCAGGGGCTGCAGACCTTGAACCTCTGCTTTAGATGAACCCCGAATTCCTTCCCAGGAAGGGCTGCGGATCGATCGGCTTGAAGGAGAAGAACAAACCTCTGAGGAGAGCCACATTCTAGAACTGCCTTTCGAAAGGCATTGCCCACAACCTCAGTAAATTCTGGTTGGAGGGGCGGTTTCTGTCACCACGGAGGCGTTGTGCCCGCCTCACCCTGGCAGGGTCAGGACATGGCGCTGAAGCTGTAGCAGGAAAATGAAAGGCCCGCTGGCCTCTGTCCTGGGTAAATAGCTTTGGTGTGCACCAGGGAGGGGTCCTTTTCAGAGTCGCAGGCACCCTTGCTCAGCTGGGGTGAACACCGGCCCATGATGGCCAGGGACACAGGGTCAAGTCTGCCAATGACCTCAACCATGATTCTCCTCAGCCCTGGTGGGCTCCTCAGGGGATGCTGTCTTGGCCTCAGAGACCAGGGGGGTGAGCGTCCTTCCTGAAAGAGCCACGCCTGCTGCCCCATGAGGTAGGCAGAGTTAGGCTGACTACAGCTGGGAAAACTGAGGCTTCAGGAGGCTCCAGGAAGCTCGTGTGGCTTGCCCGTGCGGTCTCGATGTTCAAACTTGAAGTCCCATGCCTGACACAGATCCGTTACTGCCGTCCCATCCCAGTATTTGTCTTTGGTTAGTGGATATGCTCAGTGTTCCTAAAACCTGACCTAGGAGCCCGCTCATATATTCACTTAAACACTTATTGGGGTCCATCTGTCAGGCGCCGTACTAGGCCCTTAACGTGGATCTGTGAGCAAGAAAGACAAAAGATCCATTTCTCATGGAGCTTCCATTCTAGAAGCACGTGCCAGTTGCTACTGCCGCGGAACAGACTAGCCCCAAATCTTAGTGGCATAAACAACCACCATCTTTCTTATAGGTTGCGACATTGTGTTAGGCCCTTGACAGGGCTCAGTGGGACAGTTCTTCAGTTCCACGTGGTGTCCGTGGTCCCATGGCCATATTCCACCAGAGACAGGACAGCTGCCTTCCCGTGTCTGGTGCCTGGTGGGGGGAGGGGTGCCAGCGTTCATCTGGGAGTGACCCGAGCTCCCACGTGGTGGTCCAGCCTTGCACATGGAGAGGCTCAGGGCTCCCGCAGAGAAGGTTCTAAGAAACCAAGTGCAAGCTTTGAGGTTTCTTATGGCCTGGCCTCAGACGTCACCGAGCGTCACTTCTACCACATTCTGTTGGTGACGGGCCAGCCACGAGGCCAGCCAGACTCCACGCTGTACAAAGCATGTGGTAGGGGAAATATGATTGTGTCCATCTTTGCGAAAATACCATCTGCCACAGAGGAGAGGGAAAAGGCCAATGATAAACAATGAACAGTAAAAACTAAATCGCATGTGTTCAAAGATTTTAAGTACCATGGGAACGTGGAAATTTTACAATGGGGTGAAATACGACCCAACCATTCCTTTCTAGGTGTTTACACACCTGGGAAATAAATGCCCATACCAAACGTGGCGTGCAAATGGGGGGTAGATGTTTCATCTGTGATGGCTCCAAGCTCGAAACAGCCCACGGTCTGTCCGCAGGTGCAGGGGGAAACCGACTGCTGCGTCTGCCGGGGAAACTCAGCAGTCAAGCAGCGAACTGTGATACATGGAGCAGCGTGGTGGGTCTCAGAATAATTACCCCGAGTGACAAAAGCCCAGGGAGAGTAAAAGAAAAAATCGCGCATCCTGTATGATTCCGCTTACATGAGACTCTAGCAGAGGAAAATGAATCTGTTAGATGGGGGTCTTTGAGGAGGAGGGGTCTCCTGGGGGCGGGAGGAGGGCCAGGAGCTCGGCTCACAAAGGAGAGCCAGGGACTTGGAGGTGACGGGCGTGCTCGCTGTCTTGAGAGTGCTGATGGCTTTTCAGGGGGTCGCACGAGGCAGATGGTCGCAGACGGTCCCCGTTAAACTTGTGCAGTTGGTTGTATGCCATTTGTAATCGATAAAACCGTGTTTAAAGGAGTGCAAGGTGAATTCGGATTCTTTGGGGTGGGGTGCATTGCAGGCCCCCGCAGGCCCCCTGGCTCCGGCAGCCTCCGGCTTTGCCTTCTTGTCGCACATGCTGGCATCAGCAGGCCATGGTGCGGGGAGGGGCGGCGGGGGGGGGGCGGGAAGCGGCCCGAGGTGGGCAGCATCCGGCCAGTCCGGGCAGAGCCCCGTGCTGTCAAGGCCCCGGCACGCTGGGCTTCTGGGCTCACATTCCAGGAAGAGGCAGAGACCAGAGAGGTCCGAGGCTGCATGTCTGTGGCCCGGGCTTCCGGCCCAGCTCTTTAAATAGCTCCAACCGCACGGACTGGGCCCGCGCTGGACGCGAGCTGCTGCTACCAACCAGGCAAGCTTTTGTGCCCGAGCCCGGCATGTGGGCACAAAAGGAGGAGAGGCATTTTTTGGCACCGAGTGAAAAACTCAGAACAATGTAGAAACTTGGGAAGGAGAATTCCAATTCTGCTCGGGGCCAGGTACTATTGTAGAGAAAAGATGGAGGTTAAAATCCAGCGGCTCACCACGCATGTATAATGCATACAAACCTGTACGTATTTACCCGACATTTCTGTGGACCGGGAGGGATGCGTGGGCTGCAGATCCCATGAGTTATCTCGGATAATCCTTCCCATTTTTCAGACAAGAAGATTGAAAGAGCAGTAGCCTGCTGAAAGGTGGAATTTAAACCCAGGAAGGTGTGCCTGGCTCCAGGACCTGCCTGATTTCATGGGCACAGCCCCATGGGGGGCCCCCCGCTGTTGTTTGTTTAAGTGGTTAACAGTTTGCTGTTGTGATAAGTCATTTGTGATGTGGATCCTGGGAACAGGCTGGGCCTGCCAGAGCGGGCAGGCAGGAGGCCACGGCTCTCCATCCGTGTTGCCCTTGACCTTCGCAGGTCTCTTCTGGAAAATGGGAGGGTGGGACTGAGTGCTCTTAGGAGCCCCATTGTCCTGTCCTGAGGGCAGCATACTCAGAATGAGGGGGAAAATACCTCTGAGAAAGCCAGGCAGGAGCCCCCTGCCACCAATCGGTATGTCGCTGGTCACACCGGCCGGGCCGCCAGGTGCCACGGGGCCCGCCACTCACTCTCACCCCAGCCCGGACAGAAACCTCAGGGCCTACACTCAACAGCCCCGGCTGGAAGCGCTTAACCCTTAGCAACCTCTCTGGAGTTGCTCACCCATGAGCTTTGGATCATGACGATCTAGAAGAATCGTTCTGATTCGGGCCTTGCCCACAGAGCACAGTGCCCGAGGAAAGAAAGAAGTCTAGCAGGAGCCGTGGGCCGGGGCAGAAGGAGGAGGAAATGGGTTAGGACTGGTTGGTCTGTATCCCCAAGCCCTGCCAAGCCTCAGGAAGAGGCTTCTCTCAGTCAGTTTTGCTTTTTAGCTGCCCTGGAGACAGGGTCCAGCTGGATGCCGCTAGAGGGTTGGCCTTCCTGGTGCTGTGAACCCTTGTGTCTCCCAGCCGGTGTGTAGCGGGGGCTCAGCGCATGGTAAGGGGCCCCGCAGATGGGTCCTGGGGTGAAGGCAGAAGATGAAAAACTTGGAGGCTTTGAAACTATCACTTTCTTGGGGAGGGGGCTGTTGACGCCCGCAGTCCGTCGCAAATGCCAGAAGGTCCTCCGACTCAGGCTGCATCCCCAGGGCTCACTTTTCTGGCAGTGTGGCCCTGTCGTTGCCATCGTGAGCGCTGACCTTTGTCTCCCACCACAGAGACCAGCAGAACACCATGCTCCCTGCTTCTGAGTCATTTAAGGAATCTGTGCGCTGGGCACTGGCGTCCATGGAGGAAAGGGGCACACCCCTTCTCTCTTCCTCATAGTTCGGGTGACTGCAGATTGGGGGAGACTCACTTCCTCCGGGCCGGTCTGGGGTGGCGCTGGGTGGCCCCCAGAGGGGAGCTCGACCGGGGGGCTCTGGCCAGTCCCACAAAGGAGGGTTGTTTCTGGGTGGAGCTCTCAGAGGCACGTGGCTTCAGAGAAGGCCTCAGAGGCGACCAGCTCGCAGGCTGACCAAGACTATCGAGGGTCTGACCCTGCCCTCCCCGGCCAGTGCCAGACCTCTCCCCTGCTCACCTGGGTGGGGCTGAGTGTTCACCCGTGGAGGTAAGCCTTGAACCCGCCAAGAAGTGCATGCTGGCATCTTGAGGACAGAGTTTCTGTTCCAGACAAAGTGTGTCTCCCAGTGGGCTCCTGCCTTTGTCCCATTCCCAGCTGTGTCTGTTTCATTCCCTGGGCACTGCACACTGAATCAGAACCGTTCTTCTAGATCTTTCTAGCCCGTGGCTCGTGGGTGAATGACTTCTCCAGAGTTTGGGACCTGCCAAGGTCAATGGCTATCGTTTGGGAATGGGACTCCCTAGAGCCCCGGCAGGGCCCCTGGGTCCAGGGGAAGAGCAGAGGAAGGGACCAGTTGGGGATTTTGCTGGATGTCGGAATTATCGAAGGCACCTGACAACTTGATTGATGGTGGGTGTGGGGGGTCGGTGAGAGGTGTGTGACCATGCCGCTGGGAGTGTGGTGTCCCTTGCTCAGATGAGAAGTTGGTACAAACCCCCCTTTTGGGGATCTTCCATACTCACCAATGAAGCCCGTGGAGACAGTCGTCTTCTCGTGTTGGATTTCTTTTCATCTGCGCAGGCTTCTTCCCATATTCTGGAAGCTTGCCCCCCCCCCAAGCTGCCTGCAGGTTTAAGAGGCTGTTTCATGCTGGTGATGGATGGCCACGGGGCACACTGGAGTGGTGCAAGCTGGGGCCTCTGCTTGCCACCGGGTTGGGATGGGTGTGTGGGCATGGCTTTGTTCCTGGCAGGTGGGAGGGCTTTCCCTGGGCATAGCCGGGCTTTCCAAGCTGCTCCTCACGGGATATGATGCCGAGACGCAGTGGCCTCTGTTACTGTTCCGAGTTTATTAGCAGTAAGTGAGAAAGGTGGTAAGTAATTTGGGGGTCGGCTTTTAGGGAGAGGACAGTGGCCCGCAATAAGGGGGCTTCCTCCCTGCTGTTTTACACTCTACGTGGGTGCCAGGAGCCGGGCCCACAGAGATGTCCCTGTTCATACCAAGCAATTAGGAGATACTCATCCAGGGAAGGGAAGGTGCTCCTCTGAGTTTCCGGGTTCAGCCCAGGTTCTCAGGAAAGCAGTGAAAAGCAGACGGAAGTGTCCTTTACTGAACACCTGCAGAGTGCTGTCCGCCCTGGGAAAGCAAACAGTCGCTCATGGAGTCCTCCTTACCGTCCTGCAGGATGCTTCCCGGGCTCCCTTTTTTTTTTCTTTTTAAAGATTTTATTTATTTATTTGACAGACAGGGATCACAAGTATGCAGAGAGGCAGGCAGAGAGAGAGGGGGAAGCAGGCTCCCTGCGGAGCAGAGAGCCCAATGCGGGGCTCGATCCCAGGACCCTGAGATCATGACCTGAGCCGAAGGCAGAGGCTTTAACCCACTGAGCCACTCCTGGGCTCCCTTTTAGGGGTGAAGAACAGAAGCTCCCAAAGTCTGGTGGGTGGTAGAGACAAGGACCAGGTCAAGTCTGCTGACCCTTGGGCAGGTCACTCAACCTCGCTGTCTCCATGGGTGGCACAGGGATTCCAACAGCCCCTGCCCTGGGGTCCTGCGGATTCAGTGAGAAAACTCGCAGAACGGGGTTAGAACAGGAAGTGTCCGTTTATTAAATACCAGCTGCTCTTACGTTATCATTATTTATTATTTATCTTACTTTATCATCATTTGTTGTCCAGACTGGGAGAGTTCCGCAAGAGAGAGAGGGCCTAGTTAATAAAGCTGTGCTGGGACGGTAGGCGTCAACTGGGACCGTCCCAGACAGACAGGGCCCATAGCCCTTGACCGACAGGCAGGATCTAAGCAGGTCAGGGGATGACGTAAGCAAAGGTTTGGAGGTTGGACACTCATGGTCCGTGCAGGTGACCCTGCATGGTAGGTACAGGGTGACCGAGGCAGACCTGGTCGTGGGGCCCACCTGCCCCGCTGGACAGGAGGAGGCACATCTCCACCATCCCTGACTCCACTGCCCAGAGCACATCCTTCCCTCCGCTCCAAGTTCATGGACGTGCCCTGAGACTACCCACCCGTTCAGCATCATGATTCATGGGCACACCAGTCCATTCTTCAGGGACCTGAAAAGATGGGATCTTTGCCACGACAGAGAGGATTGAAACCCTCCGCGGTGGCATGGTAGACGGGCGGGAGCAGAAGGGGGAGAAGTTAGCTACTAAGTCATGGAGTGCGTCCTCGGTGGATACCGAAGGAGCAAAGCTTTTGGGTGGTGGCCGCAGGAGGAAGGATGCGGGAGGAAGGAGAAGAAGGCAGGCTGGCCGGAGGACATTCGTGTCCCTAGCCTGTGTGAAAACCCCAGCAGGAGCACGTGACGCCTTGATAAGGACGCGTTTCCAGGCAACTGCTGTTCGCACCCACAGGGCCCCTGTGCCTCCCAGCCTGGGAATCCGGTTCCCAGAAGGGTCAGAGCAGCTTCCCCTTTGGAAACATGGGGTCTGAGAGATGCTACGGAGACCTTCTTTCCCCAGAGAGAGAAGGGAAGGCAGCTGGGACCTGGAGACCAGGCTCGGGGGGCGGAGTGACAGGTCCCAGCGAGCTGGAAACTGGGCCTAGACCCGTGTCCTGCCCTGAACGCATAGTGGGGTCCTTGCTCTTTACTGTCTCTGTTCCTAAAATAGTGTTCTAAGAAGTTTAATGGAATCTTGACCAGTAGAGTAGGATCTTAGCTCAAGAAGGGTAGGCCGATCACCCATCTGTAAATGTGTATTTTGGCATTAATGGGGCTCCCAAGACCCTCTGTGGAGTCTTGGTGCAAATTAGAAGCAGCCATACAGACAGATTCAGAAAACACACCTCTTCCCATTGAACACAATCCTGCTGCTCTACTTAGGGCTCAAGTTTCCCGAAGCTCTTAAAATGCAGCCCTTGGGTGGAGGTGAACAGGCTTGGAACCTGGGAGGGTGGGACGAGGGCTCCCCACTCATCCCCTCTGAGCCAAGGCTCCTATTCTCCATATCCTGAGACCTGGTGGGTGCCCGGCATGGGGCCCCCAGACGTGATGCCAAGGAAGACGGGAGGCACAATGCTGGATCTTTCCACCACCTGAATTCTTTTTTTTTTTTTTTAAGATTTTATTTATTTATTTGACAGAGATCACAAGTAGGCAGAGAGGCAGGCAGAGAGAGAGGAGGGGAAGCAGGGACTCGATCCTAGGACCCTGAGATCATGAGCCAAAGGTAGAGGTTTTAACCCACTGAGCCACCCAGGCGTCCCTGAATTCTTTTTTTTTTTTTTAAAGATTGATTGGTGATTGCTTGATTGCTTGATTGGTTTTAAATTTTATTTATTTATTTGAGAGAGAGCACAAGCAGAGGGAATAGCAGGCAGAGGGAGAAGCAGGCTCCCCACTGAGCAAGAAGCCTGACATGGGACTCAGTCCCAGGACCCCGGGCTCATGACCTGAGCCGAAGGCAGATGCTTAACTGACTGAGCCACCCAGGCACCCCTTACCACCCGAATTTCTAAAGACATCTTCCTGTGGCCCAGGAGTCTGGTTTGGGAAGTGCAGGTGCTGACTCGGGAAAAAGGAGTTCCAGTTAATAGAGCCAGCCCACCCAGGCACCCTTGGCCACTGGCTCGGAGCACTGTTGAGGGAGCTCCAGGCCCCCTGGCAGGTACCTGGCAGCTTGTCTGGGATCATCAGAGCAAAACTCCCAACCATTGCTTTTGCCTGTTGAAGACAGCAGGGAGCCTTTCTACTCCAGAAATGAGAAGGGCATCCTCCTGCGGTTTCTCCAGACACCCAGAGGCTTCCTTCCCCTTACACAGGTGTGGGCATTTCATTTTGAGCCTCATGTGTCCGTGTTGTTCATGCCCGGGTGGGTGGGCACGGTGAGGCTATGTACCGCCCTCCTCCCCTGCTGGGATGTCCAGCCGAGCTCATTCAGGATGCGCCCTGGGCTTGGTCCCAGGGCCAGAGCCTTCATCCCAGGGCTGAAAGTGTAAGCAGTAGATTAAGAAGATGCAAATTAAATTCACCCAGAGATACTATTGCTCACCTCTCAGATTGGCAAAAATCCAAACGCTCTCACACGTGATTGGCAGAAAGGCAGAATGGTGTGACCCCGGTGGGGGGACATTGAGGAACAGCGAGCAAAATCACATACGCATTTGCCCACTGACCCAGCCGTCCCACGGCGGAGGGTTTACCCTGAGGGTGAAACATCACGGACATGAAACAAGTTACTTTATCCTTCTCCTAGAATACATCTGAAGGCTTACAAGAGCAGAAGAATGGGAAGCAAATCCTGAAGGATTTCCAGATTGTTCGGAGTTACTTTGTTACTGTGGAATAGAGCAAATAAGTAAACATCTCTTGTTAAGGGTCAGGATTCTCTGTGGGAAACAGGAGTCTGGAATGGGGGAAGGTGTTGGATGGGAGTCGGAGACATCAATATGCTCTTGATTTTATTTATATGCCTGTTCCTTACCCACGGAATTTTATGTAGAGGTACATACATAGAAGATTTACAAACCGTAACCACAGAAGGGGCAAAGAAGCAGTGCCCCCTAGCAGCAGGACACACACCTGGTACCCACAGCTGTTTCTCAGCGCTGCTCCCCGTGAGAAGGGCGCCTTAGACCTGAGTGGAGGATCCCAGGTGCCGGGCAGTGCAGAGTCACGAGGTGTGCCTGGAACATCTTGTCATTCTGGAAGGCAAGGGACAGATGGGTCAGAAACCAGGCACTGGTTGGAAGAGGGGGCTGCTGACAAGGGGGAGACAGTTGAATGTCCAAAACAATGAGAAAATTAGATTCTTCACGGGGGAATGGAGGGGAAAGATGAAAGCTAGTTAGTCAATGTGTAATTAACTAGAAAATCACCGAAGTGGGCACGCTGCCATATGGGCCTCCTGATAGGACGCAGCGAGAGGACACGGCGTCACCTGTGGGGTGGTTGGATTGGAAGCAGGGCAGCTTCGACGTCACCGAAGACCCACGGAAGGCAAAGGGAACCTCCTAGATTTAGGGAGAACCAGGAGGCATGCAGTTCGGTGTCACGTGTGACCTCGTTTGGGATCTTGGGCTGTGGGGGTGGGAAAGCCGCAGAAGCAGTTACTGGGGGGACTGTCGGGGCTCGGTGTTAGGGGGTGTGGTTGCATCAGCGGTGATGCAGAATGAGACAGGTCAGGAGCTCTCAGGATGGGCCGACACCTGAGCGCTGGGTGGCGGGGCCCCGGCGATCTGGCAGCCCTGCCTGAATGCAGGGCCACTTCCCCGGTACGTGCCCCGTGCTGGCCACATGCCAGAACAGATGTTAATCCTCGTTTGCAAATAGGAAACGTGTGTACAGTGATATTACTTCTCTTTATGAATATTTTAATATGAAAGCAGCAAATCCCAGAAAGTGCTGACCCGCTGCTTTTCTGGGTTGGCGCATTCCAGGCAGTTCCACTGGCCTGCTTGGTGCCCGCCCGAGCACGTTCCCGGAAGGAGCGTGTGGGTCTCTTCGTATGGCCAGGCGGGGCTCTAGGATACCCATCCCTCCTTGAATGGGATTCGCGGGACCCCAAGGGGACACCATTGTCATCTTATTTTGAAGTCACTTGAGGAAAGTGACTCGACTCCAAATCTCCAGATCTGAGCTGTGTGCTGGGGGTGTGGGACTCTGATGGGGCCCTGGCTGGCCGCCTTCCTGGGGACCGGCAGAGGGGACATCGGGCCCCCCAGGGCCTTGCCTGCCCGTACCAGCTATGTAACCAGTGGGTCCTCCGCCCGCTGGAGAGGCTGCCGCTTTTCTCTGTTCACTTTAATCAAAGGCACCTCAGCCTGCACTCTGCCAAGTATTGGACACACGGAGTCATTCATTCCAGAAATATTGATTGACCCTGGCCACGCGCCAGGCCCAGGGCTAGGTGCTGAGTGTATCGTGGAGAGCAGAACAGCTCAGCAGTTTAGAGGGGAGTCAAGTAATGAATTAGTGAACAGGCAAGGAAAAGATAAGATAGAAGCACATGCCCGAAGGATTGAGACGGGGAGGTGGGGAGGCGTGGAAGGCAGTGCGGGGGGGCTCCTTGGCCTGCGCTGGCCAGAGAAGGCCTCTCCGAAGCAGAGGTCTCTAACTCAAGTCTGATGGGGAAGAGTCAGGGGGCAGCTCTCGGGGCAGGGGGACAGAGGAAGCGTGTGTGGCTGGAGGATAAAGGACAGGGAGGGGTGGGACGTGACGACAGGCAGGTTCAGGAGGGACTTTGCAGTCCAAGTGAGGACTTGGACTGTTAACACCCGCGGTTTTAAGCCGGGAAGGCGCGCTACCGGACTTGCATTTGAAGCGGCCCCGGCTCTGGCGGTCCTCTTGAGAGCAGACACAACTAGGGGTGGTCGTGAGAGGCTGTTTCAGTCCTCCCACAGGACAGGTCTGGAGAACCGCCAGACTTGCTGGCAGATCAGATACTGGGGAGGGAAAAGGACGACCCCCAGGGATGGAGCTTGGGCACCTGGTCCCGGGCAGGTCCTCCTCCAGCCTGAGACACTAGGGAGCCATGGGAAGCTTTTAGGCAGAGAGTGATGGGATCTGATTGGGGTTTAGGAAGCCAGCCTGGGGGGTTAGGCCCGGGTGCCAGGGCCAGGGAGGAGGAGGGGGATGAGGGCAGGTAGTTCTCCCTGCCTGCAGAGGAAGCAATGGGTATAGGCAGAGCCTGTTTCCCCCTCACATTTGGCCTCGGGCTCCTTGGCTGGGGTGGGGCTGGGGGGTTGTCCTGCACCATCCCCTCCTCCTGGCTTCCTTGTCCTCCATGAGGGGAGGGAGAATGTTGCCCTCCCCTGTGGGGATTGCGTTCCCAGGCAAAGGTAGAGTTCCCACGGCGGACTGGCATCTGGGACTGGCATCTGGGTTCCCGTCCACACCCGGCCCGCCCTCTCCTCTCAGCCTGTCGGAGCAGAGCGGGGATGCTGCAAAGGAAGGAGGTTGGCCCTGCAGGGCCCTGCTGGAGGGGATTGTAATTAAAAGCAGGGAGACTGCAGTTAGACTAATGACACTCCACACTCGGAATTGCTGTCCTAGGCTCTGGTTTTCCTGATGCCAGAAAATCCAATAACCCCGGGTTACATCCAGTCCGGATGTCGTGCTGATGGGATTTGTGAAATCCATCCAGCGTGTTGTATTCTGGTCATTACCCCCGGGGAATGGGGGGGCTCTCACTCCTCCCCCAGACAGGCAGCTGGTTCAGAAGGGCCACCCTTAACCCAGGTGGGCTCAGGTGTCCACCTTAGCCCCAGAGGCTGGGGAATTGAGGGAAGACTGGCCTCACGGTCTCCAGCTACGCACCGCCCCCTCCAGCTCCAGGCATACTGGGGCTGCGCACAAGACGGCCTCCCATCGCCCGGACTCTTGGGGTCCCCACATGTGACTGTCTTCTGGGACAGCAAGCTTTTCTAGAGCCTCCTGCACCCCCCCCCCCTTCCCAGCCAGACTGGAGCTCAGGTCAGCCTTTCTTCATGACTCAAGATCACGCAGGAATATTCAGTTTTGTACTTGGGAAAATGTTGCACCAGCCCTTTGCATTGGATTCTCTTTCCCCTTCCTCAGGCCGCTGCCTGTCACTTGTCTGTTGTCATCCGGCTGCCTCTGGGAACCCTGCACCTGTCCCTCAGCCCCTCGGAGGACCAGTTTGTTCATCTGCAAAGTGGGGATGATACCAGGACCGGCCTGGAAGGGGGACGGGAGGATGGATGGTCACCTCGGCAGCTGCCCTGGGCACAAGTGGCCCCCAGGACTGGGGAGGGGCCTTAACTCTGGGTACCTTGTTGCTCCCCCTGCTGTGCTTAGACCCAGCTTGGAGCAGACCAGGAGCCCTCCAAGGCCACTGCTGCTGCTGTAGGAGGAGGGTGACCATGGCCTTGTGCGTGGGTCATAGAAGGTGGCTGGTGGGCCCGGGCAGAAAGGGAGAGACTCAGCTCCACGGAGCACCCTCCCATGCATGTCTGGTGCTGAGCTGTGACCCGCCCCAGCCCCTCCAGGATTCCTGAAGGTGCCAACCCTGGGCGGGCCCCAGCTGGCCTGTTGGACAACAAGGAAACCTCCACCCTGGGAGCTCACGTGACTTTTCCACAGAGTTCCCCGCAGAGCCTGGTTGGCATTCCCTGTGCCCCATTCCAACTCTGTGACACCAGAAGCCCAGGGGACCGCCTCCCTGAGCGGGGCCTCTGTCCTCATACCTTTGCGGTTGGAGAGAGGCCGGAAGGGGCCCACGAGCTCCCACCAGCTGCCCCGGGGAATGAAGCAGGCCCGATGGAAGGGGCCTTCCACGGCTCTTCTCTCCCCCAGTTTTGCACCTTAGCTTGCTTTTCTCCTTTCCTGCCTTCCGTGCTTTGTGCAAGACGCCCCTCTTGCCAGAAGCCCTTTCCTGGCCGGCCCACGCGCCTTTAGGCAGCTCTGAAGCACCTCCTTATTTTTATGTACCTTCCATGATTTGAGGCTGGAAAGCTGCTAACCCACAGATACCCTCTCCTGAAGCTGCTTATTGAATGTTTAAACGTGTTACCACTGTTTAAAAGTCAGAAACTATTCATGGTGTGCATTCCGGCCTTCTTTCGGAAAACCAAGCAGGTCCGGCCACCTAGGCCATGCGGTCAGCAGTCCACTGAGGCTGTCCTCTTGGACGTCTCACGCCACCTGCGGCCCTCCACACCCCACCCAGCCCCTTCTGCCTGCTGCTGTCCCCCCTGCTTTGTACCGCATGCAGCCAGCCTGAGGAAGCGTGCCAGCGGAGGCAGCCCAGCCTTCTGTGTCTGTGGTCCTCAGTCCCCCGCGCCCACAGGGACCAGAGCCTTTGACGTGCTCTCTTCTCCTCCTTGCCTTTGCAGCCACATCCTTCTCGCCTTCCTGACCCCCGTCCCTCCCTCTTACTCCCCTGCCGGCAAGCGTAGTGATTCACACCTTCCCCTTTGCTCCGTGGGTCCCTTTGCTGGTGGCTGGATTTTAGCACACTGGGTGTGTGGCTGAGTCATCCCTCTGTCATCGGAACCCGCTCCAGGCCCGGCTTCGGTGGGTGCTCCAGGGCTGCCGAGTACAAGAATGAGGCGCTAAGGGAGCTACCGGGGCCGCACCCGCCCTGCCCGCGGAGGTGCAGGCAGAGACGGAGACACCTGGCCCCGCCAGGATGGGCTGGAGAAGTCTTGCAGCAACAGGCCTCGCAGTGGGATGGGCCTGTCGGCCAGGGAGATGCTGCCTGAGGGACACCAGCTGCATCTGCGTGCTTCCTCCAAGTCAGACTTCCCTCCCGCCAGCCTCTCCCAGTCCCTGCAGGGAGGGCCGACCTTCCCAGAGACATGCCCCTTGCCGGAAGAAGGCCTCTCGGGAAGCTGTGGGCCTCGGGCACCTTGCACCTCCCAGTGCCCAGCCTGGCGTGGGGGGCTCAGGAAGGGACGTGCATTTGCCCTGTGTGACAGGGTGCCCACTTCCCTGACCTCATGTCCCCGAGGGAGCTCAGTCGCACTCTCCTCTGTTCCTCAGATGCCCCGAGGCCATTCATTCCTGGGGGGCCTTGTCGCTTGACCGATCCCTCAGCCTGGAAAGTTCTTTCCCTGCCTCTGGCATCCCAAGGCACTGGGCTTCTCATCCTTCGTGGCTCTAGGTTTAAATGTCACCTGCTCAAAGAGGTCCTTGGAGCTTCGTCTCCCCAGGAGGCCTGCCCTGTGCCCCCACTCCGCATCCCTCCAGGTACTCTCCGTCAGGCTCAGATGCTTCCCTTCACAGGCTATTTCACAGTTTCCGACTGTTTTCTGCATTTGGGCCCTTAGTTATTTGCTGTCAGCTGTAGGAGGGCAGGGCGGGGGGGTCATGTCTGATTGATTTCTGCTCTATCCCCAGCAGCCAGCCCACGGTCAGAATGTTGTGGGTTCTCGGTAACTGGGTGAACGGACCAGTGCTACCAGGAGCAGGCTGAGTTGTCTGGCTAGCCCCATGGAGTAGCCCCCAAGGATGTAGGACCAGGGCTGGGCTGGGAGCTGGCAGCAGGGCCCAGAGCCTCGGGGGCTGACTAGGACCCTGGGCACCTGGGGCCCCGTGGGGCCTCACTGAGCGAAGATGTCCGATAGGCCTGATCAAATCCCAGCTCAGCTACTTTGTTGCTGTGTGGCTCTGGGCTAGTTACTTAACCTCTCTGGGCTAAAGCTTTCCGACTCACGGCAGTTCAAGGCATTTGGGAATGGTACCCGGAAGCTCAGCACAGGTAAATGATGATCCAGGAGTGAGCCTGACGTGAAGGGTGTCTAGCTTGGAATGAGGCAGACAGGAAGTGGAGATGCGGGTCTGTGCTGTAGAGATGGGCTGGGGCTTGGATATTGTCTTGGAGCCTCTCTTGCCCTGTTCTCCTCACTCCCACTCTGCAGATAGGAACTGCCTCGGAGGCTCCCCCGCCAGCCCAGGGCAGAGCGGGAGGTGGACAGGCTCCCACTGCTCGTGGACTGATTTCATGGTTCTGTAGCAAAAAGATGCCCCAGACATTGGCCAGTGTGGTTTTGGGGATCATCTGCCTTGTGGGGGCCTGGGCCCTCTGCTCCTTCTCTCTGTTATCAGCCCAAAGAGAAATAAGGAAATCGCTAACTTCTGGGAAGATAGCCAGAGCGAGCCTACCCAGAGGATGGGGCTGCGAGCGGGGCGGAGACTTCAGGGATCAAAGCGGGCAGGGGACAGGGCTTCTGGGCAGTGTGGCGCCATCCCAGACCCAAGACTCTACCTGAAGTAATGCGTGAGATCCTCTCGGCACCCTGGGAAGCAGATGCTTTCATTGGCTTCACTTTACAGATAAGGAAACAGAGGCACAGATGCATATAGGTCCCTACTTGGTAGAGCCTAGATTCGGACCCAGGCTGTTGGGCTCCAGGACTTAACTTTCAACCACTTGCTCTGCCAGGGAGCTACAGTCTACAAGCATATGTCAAGTTCACGGGTAACCCAGTGGTAGTTTAGGTGGTGCTAGTCTTAGAGTCAGATGAACCTGGTTAGAATCTCTGCTGTGTGACTTTTGGCAAGTCACTTCACCTCTCTGAGCCTTCATTTTGCCATTAGGACAATAGACATAAAAACACCTCCTGTGGGCGCCTGGGTGGCTCAGTGGGTTAAAGCCTCTGCCTTCGGCTCAGGTCATGATCCCAGAGTCCTGGGATCAAGTCCCACTTCGGACTCTCTGCTCCGCGGGGAGCCTGCTTCCTCCTCTCTCTCTGCCTGCCTCTCTGCCTACTTGTGATCTCTGTCTGTTAAATAAATGAATAAAATCTTAAAAAAAAAAAAAGAAAGTAAAAAAAGAACACCTCCTGTGCAGGGCTGTTGGAGGGACAGGAGGGGATCACAAGGCATAGCCCTCCCAGAGGCACCCCAGGAGTGTTTGTTTCCTCCTGCCCCGTGCCTTCAGCCTCAGGCACTGGCTCCTATCCAGAGCCTGACCTTGGCCTTGAGTTCTGCGAGGACTTCGGAAATGGCTTTGGCTGCCGCAGTGGAGAGAGCTGCCCTGATCTGCTTGCTGATCAGAATCTCGGGACACCCCTTGCCAGGCCTTTCATGTTGTTGCTTTATTTCACAAGAGCCCCGGTGTTTGTTTAGCGATGGACGGTATTTTTAGAACTTAAAAGTAATTCTGCTCTTCGAGGAACAAGCCTATGGATGGAGCCCCATCTGGAGCCAGGCCGGGACTGGAGGCGTGTGGGCGCCGTGCCCTAGCTCTCCCAACCTCCGTGCCCGCTCCTCTGGGGCCTTGCCCCTGGATGTGAGATAACTTAGCCTGCTCTGCCCAGCTTGACCCGTTCCTTCCCACTGGTCCGGTCCTGGGAGTGCTGGTTGGGGGGTGGGGGGTGCCCCGCACTCGCAGCCTGTGGGAGGCTGGGTAACACCCACCCCCAACAAAGACATCCACATTCCAGTCCGTGGAACTGGAGAAGATGTTGCCCTGCGTGGCAAAAAGGACTTCACAGCTGTGATTAAGGATCTTGAAGTGGGAGCTTATCCTGCATTATCAGATGGGCCCGGTGTAGCCGCAAAGGCCCTTGTCCCAGGGAGGAGGGAGCATCAGAGAGAGAGGGGAGGGGGTGTGAGGTCGGAAGTGGAAGCTCAGCGTCAGAGGCAGCCTGTGGGTGCTGCAGTGCTCCTCTGGGGTCGGAGGAAGGGGCCACGAGCCCCGGAACGCGGGTGCCTCTAGAAGCTGGAAAAGGCAGGAGAAGAGATTCTGCCCGAGAGCCTGCAGAAGGCATCCAGCCCTGCCAGCATCTTGACTTTGGCCTAGGAAACCTGCTTTGGACCTCTGACCTCCGTGTGGCTTGTTTTAAGCCTCCAAGTTCATGGTCATTTGTTAGCACAGCAGCAGGAACCCAATCCCCTCCCTCCGTGGCGCACCCCGCTTCAGGCCCGGGCTGCAGGGGCTCTGGGCCCCCAGGACTACCTCTGCGAGACAGAGCTCACTCTTGGGGAATTCTTGAGAACGTAAGGGCCCGACCAAGCCCCCGGTGTGTAGTAAGCCCGAAAATACTATGTGGTCGCAGCTGTCGTCCGCTCTGCAGAGACGGAGGCTGGGGCTGGGAGGTAGCGCCGTGGTTGTGGGTTTGGATCGTTGACACAGAAGTCTGGATTCGAATTCAAGCCCCAGCACACCCAGTAATGTTCGGCAGAGTTGCTGGGGCCTCTGGACCTGTTTCCCCATCTGTAGGAGGGGAGACTGTGGCCCTCGAGCAGGTGCACAGATCACAGAGCCTGGCCAGAGCGCTACCAGAGGAGCGGGACCCCTCCTCTAGGTCAGTGGGCTCCCTGCTTCCTCTCCGCCTCAGCTCGGCCCCGCGCCTCCTTCCACAGCTGGAGGGCTCTCGGCCTCCAGGGTCGACCTCTCTTCGCTGCAGCGGTTTCCCACGGTGTGAGTCATCGGGTGGGAGTCCTCGAGGATGGCTCTAGGTCCCACCGGGAGGTGCCCTAGGGCGGGAGGCGGCCTCTTCCTGCTGCCCCCCTGCTTGGTCCTCCAAAGCAGAAATCCTGAGGGACTGCCAAGGCTGAGGGCTCCAGAGGCCGCGGCGGACACATCTGGGGCAGGAGGGACTCCTCTGTGGGCTGCGGGAGGACAGAGGCCCAGGAACGGGCGTGGGAGCCGGCAGGTCGGCGGCACAGAGACAAGGACACTGGGGTGCGTCAGGGTCGGGAGCCCCCACGTAGATTCCGACTGCCCACGCTAAAGCCTTGCGTGACTGACTGCTCTCTGAATGACCTTGGGCAGGTCACGTAACTTGCAGAAACCGCAGGTTGCCATTCAAAAAAATCGACAGCGTCATCATCTTCTTTGTCTGACACTTAGGGAGCCCTCCCTCCAGGCCAGGCACCTTCCTGACTTCTCTAGAAAGACATTACTCTGAATCCTTACCATAAACCTGGGAGCGAGGGAGGGGCCCCGAGGAGTAAAGGGAGGTACTAGAGACACACCCAGGGCCTTGGACCCGAGTCACCTGGCACTCGTCAAGCCTGTCGCCTCCGCCCTTGGGGATCAGCAGGGAGCCGTGAGCGCGGTCCAGAGCTCCTCTGACTGATGCAGGGAAAGCACCAAGTGCCGTGCGCGGTCAGGAAGCTCTTGGTAGCGGTTAGATCTTTCTGTGTCTTTAACCCAGATGAACAGAGTTGCTGGTGACCTGTGTCTGGGGCCCCGGGTCAAAATCCTTTCTGACGTTTGCGGGCCAGGAAGATAGTCACCGTTTGGGTCCTGCTGGTGGTGTCGTGGGTCTGTCTATATGGACGTCAAGACTCATCAAACACTGAGCTTAAGACACTGTATAGGGGGTCGGTCCATCTCTTGTCAGTTATATGTAAGTAGAACTGGTTTCTTTAAATTTTTAAACAGAGCAGAATTTAATTAATAGGGGCACCTGGGTGGCTTTGTCAGTGAAGCAGCTCCCTTCAACTCAGGTCATGGCCCCAGGGTCCTGGGATCGAGCCCCAGGTCAGGCTCTGTTCTCAGCAGGGAGCCTGCTTCCTCCTCTCTCTCTGCCTGCCTCTCTGCCTAGTTGTGACTTCTCTCTGTCAAATAAATAAAATATTAAAAAAAAAAAAAAAAGAAAAAGAAGTTAATCAACAAAACAGAGACTCCATTCTGTCCAGTGGGTTTAGTCAAGTGAGGACCACCAAAAGGGTGGTTTGCTTTTCACACAGCACCCCCTACACTCAAATTCTAGCATAAAGGGGGGCTGTGGAAGTGGAGGTGACCTTTCATTGTGGGTGTTGCTGCGTGTCACGGTGCTGTCCTTTCCTGGTCTCTCAGCTCTGGATCCGCACACACGTGCTCCCCTCAGGACTCAGAGAATATCCGCACAGGTGTCTCACCTGCGTGTTACGTGGAAGTGGGGCGCTCACCCCTGCTCCCGGGCATCCCCCTGGGTGCCCCCCGACTGGGTCTCCTCCAGGAACTGCCTGTTTAATGTCCCATGTCCTGGTCGACACCTCGGCTGCTGGTATCAGCTCATGGCTGGCAGGCCCAGGCCCACGGCCCTACTTGGGGAAGAACCGGGGTGGACGGAGCAGGGGCCGCGCACCCCCGGCCCTGGCTCTTGTCAGACTCAGCCTCGTGTGAGCTGCGTGATCCTGACCTCAGCTCTTCCCCGAGCCAGACCTCCGTTTCTTCATCCGCACCCTCAGGGTGACTTGGGGCTGCCCGAGAAGGCCTCACATTTCACGGATTCCAAGTCTGAATCAGGGTCTGAAATCAGGGTGCGTCCCCTCCCCCCGGAGTGATGTGTCAGAGTTCAATTGGCAGTGTTTTCTGATGGCTCTGAAATAGTGGTGCGTGGTACACCTGCCAGCTCCCGAGACCCGAGGCCGCAGCCCAGGGGCCGGGCAGGCACAGACACGAACATGTAACGGGAGGAACACAGCTCCAGAGCTCCAGACGCGGGTTTCATCTCAGCTGTGCTGCTCTCGGGCTGTCCAGAGATCCAGTGACACTCCCTCGCTATAAAACGGGGACAGTAAAGTGTACTTGGGGTTGTTTTGAAGATTAACCTGTGTGAGTCCCCTGGCACGGGGCCAGGCGTGCGGCAGGTGTTTGGGGCTTTTGTTCGCCGTCTTCAAGAAGACGAGGCTGCGTCTCTCAAAGTCAGTCTCTGCGGAAACTAGGTCTGGGGTCAGAGGTGCTTCCAATCAGTATTGCCCTTGAGGGTGTTCAAGTCGCTAAGATCTTGTGCCTCAGTTTCCTCGCCTGTAAAATGGGCATAATAACAGGACCTACCAGCCGCAGCGGCTGTGAGAATTCACGGCAACAGCACAGAGCACCTGGCACTTAAAACGCACTCACTGGGGGGCATGAACTAGGCGCTGGCCCGTCCCGTGGTGTGTTTTTTTTGTTGTTGTTGTTGTTTTGAAGATTTTATTTATGTATTTATTTATTTATTTATTTGTCAGAGGGAGAGAGAGCCAGAGCACAAGCAGGCGGAGCGGCAGGCAGAAACAGAGAGAAGCAGGCTCCGCGCTGACCAAGGAGCCCAATGTGGGACTCGATCCCAGGACTGGGGATGTGGGGCTCCGGGGCTGACCCTCATCCCAGAGCATGGGAGGTTCTCAGGCACAAAGACTCACTGTGTCCTTGGGAGGTGCTCTCTCGCCATTTAAAATGATCATGGGTTTTATTGGGAAGAAACACGTTTTTAATCTGCACTACGTTGTTTTGCCTTTGGGCATGCACGCGGCCCCCGGCACTCCACTCTCACTGAGTGCAAACAATAGCCAGTGTTTGCAGGGTGGACACGAGAGCAGGTGCCGTGTGTTGGCACACGCCCCCTCCTCCTACCCTGACTCTGGTCCCCTTTCCCTGACTCCCAATTCACCAGTCATGCCTGTGCCTTCCATTTCCTTCTGAGTTTAAAATTTAAGCCAAAGAGGATGGGTGTTCAACACCCTGGCGGCCAGGAAATCAAGGCCACGCTGTCTTGTCCCTTCCACAGTGGAACAGACATCCCAGGGACTTGGCGGACTTGGATTTTTCACTTTCCTGGCACTTTTCCACGTGGGGACCAGCAGATTATCCAGGCAGGCAGGTCTTGGGGTGGCTAGAGGGCTGGAAGTCTGAACCTTGAGCCCCAAGCCCAAGAACTCTGTCCAGAGATGGGTTCCACTGCCGTGACACCTGACATCTTGTGATCTCGCCACATCTACCCACTGGCCAGCCCTGGTGTCCCAGGGAGCTCTACGTGAATAGAAACCAAAAGTCAGACACCTTAGAGTTGACCAAACACTTGCATCCAGCGTCTTGTTTAAGCAAAAGGAAGATTCCAGTGGCCGGAAGTAAGACCAGAGTTGGTTGGCCCAGGCTTTCCAGGCCATGGGAGGCTGAACCAGGTCTCTCTTGGGCTGAGGGAAGGAAGGAGCTCTCATCCGCCTGCAGAAGTTTGATGGTGACCCAGCAGGTGCCTTGCATATAGTAGTTGCTTGCTAAGTACTGGTGGGATGGGCTTGGATGTGAGCCAGGAAAATCTGGGTGGTCCAGGCTGGGTGCTGCATGACCCCCTTACAGAAGATCAGTAGCTTAGCTTTTGTTTCTCCTGTCCTACCCCATGTGCAAGGCCGACTGCCCAGCTGTCATTTTAGAACCTGGTAGGTTAGCTCGAGAGTGAGGGCGGGAATGATCGTTCAGTCATTCATTCATTCCACAGACACTGACTGAGTACCTGCTATGAGCCAGGCGCTGTTCCAGGGGCTAAGGATACAGCAGTTAATAAAACAGACAAAAACCCTCCTCTCACACAAACGACATCCTACAAACGGAGTGGAATAGACAATGAACATGATAAGTAAGTAAAACAGAGGGGGTAGTGGTTGGTACCAGGCGCTAAGGAGAAGGAGCAGGGAAGAACAAGGGAAGTGCCACTATTGAGTTCTAGAAGCTTCCAGGGAAGGAATGCTGTCACTAATCGCAGTAAGAGCTGTATTTCCTCAATGCCTTCTAGAGGCCAAACCCCTTGCAAAGAATTCGAGACACTCATGTAGCCATTGGCGGCAACCCTGAGACTTACCTGGAGACCCTGGGCAAGCCTCGGGCACTGGACCCCCAGGATGCGGGCCCAGAGCACAGCCGTCACTGTCCCATACGAGCTCAGGCAGCACCAGCTTCCCTGCGCTGTAAAATGAGAGGGCAGTGGCTCCTACCTCCATACCTTTATTAGCAAAAATGATCCTCCTTTCCCCCGGAGAAGACTGCTCCAAGTGAGCCGCAGACTCGGGATTTGAACCCAGATCTGGCACTCTGCATCTAGCAGGGGTTTTTTTAAGAGCTAGCAACTCTATGAGGCCTTGACCTCATGCGCCCCTGTGGGTGGATGAGAACATCAGAGCCCGCAGCCCTCGGCCGGGAAGAGGGAAGGTGTGCATGGAGCCAGGGCCGTCCTCGGCATCGCTGCCCTCCAGGCTGCGTGGGGGTGAGCTTGCAGGGAGAAGCAGGGAGGGCCCAGCCAGGGGCTCAGGCGGGGCTCTGGGGGGACGCAGAGGCTGGTCGGATGGTGGGAGAACTTTCCCTGTCTCCCCCCCCGCCCCGCCCCAGGCTCCCACTCTGACCGGCCGACACCTCACCCGCCTACCTTCACAACAGATATGTTGCAGAGTGGATAATTCCAAAGCAGAAGAGAGTGTTTGGGAACAGAGCGCGCTCCTCATTTCCCGCACATTACCGCTTGCTAACAACGCTGATTGCCGTCGCCCGCCACCGTTAAACTCAGCGGCTCTGATTTGCATGAGAAGTTTATTCCTGATAGAGTTACCAGTTCATAGCGTGTCCCGTGTGCAGAAGGCTCGGCTGCCCCCTTGGCCCCACAGAACGGGAGCTGGTGTCTCACCTCGGTGCGGAGGTAGCCCCTGTGAGTGGGACCTGCCTGTATGTGTGTGTGGGAGGGGGGTCTCCTGCCCAGTTCTGGAGCCCAGGAATGGCCCCCTCCCTCCTTCCCTTTTTAATAAAATAACTGTTTTGTCCATGAGGCTTAATGAGGATCTGGAAGCTTTGTTTGTGTTAAGCTGTGGCCTGTGGAAACCGATAGCTGCCTTCCCCGGAGGCTCAGGCCTGAGTTCCTTACTGTCAGCCCAGCACGCGAGCCAGGACCCCCCTCCCTGCTGCCCCCAATCCAGACCCCATCGCCTCTGAGTCTGGGACCTGGTGGGGATTCTGGCCCCGGGCTGCCAGCATCATGAAGGAAAGGGCTTCACCCATCTGGTGAGTGACTTGTGGCCACAGGCGGGTCCCTGAACTAGGCAGGCCCCAGACAGGCCTGAGAGGAGGAGCTGTGACCAAAGGCAGGTCGTCTAACCCCTCCGAGCCTGGCTTGCCCTTCTGTACGATGGGAGCGCTCGTCCTGACTTGCGTGCAGGCAGGGGAGATACCTATCATGAGCAGTGTTCGTGCCCACTGTGTTTGCAGAGCCTTTCACTGTTAGCAGAACACTTCATAGAGGCCATTTCACATGAGTCTTAAAATCAGTTATGTGACCTCCCCACATGCCAGGGCCTCTGGTCTGGGTGTCTAGCTCTAAAACTAAGGCTCCTTCTGCCTTGCCCCATCTGCCTTCCAAGTACAAGGTCTATATAAGGCGTTGCTGTTCTCCTGAGAGTTGGCGCACGTCCCCCAGGGGTTCCCCGGTGGGCCTGGGAGCCCGGGGCAGGGAGAGCAAACTTGCAGTGGTGGTGGTTGGGGACATTGAGGGGGAATGCTGAGGTCCCACTCCTTCCCAGCCGCGGTTCTGAAGGCCTCTCCTTCGTCCTCACCACTTCGGGCTATTTGGGCTGTAACTAGCTCACTTCCTGTTATTCCCTGCCAGACGGTCAGGAAATTCTTCACTTTAGCTTCCTTGAGAGGTCAAACGCTTCTCTCTGTGCTGAATAAATAACTCCCGCACGCTGGCTTGGCAGTTTCTCAGGGCAGCCTGCCGGCCCCCTGCCCTGCAGCCTTAGCCAGCCCCACCCCAGCGGCCTGAGGGCACTGGGGAGACAGAGGCAGCCTGCAGCCCCGCCTCCAGCTGCCCACGTGCCATCCGGGCCATGACTACAAAGGACAGGGGGGAGGATTCGTAAATCAAACTCAGGGCCAGAGCCCAGGGGGACTCGGGAAGAGCCCATCCCTGTTGCCATGAGTTCCGGTAGCTTCTCCCTCCCCTACCCAGAACCCTGATGGAAATGTGGAGGGTAGCATCGCGGCCTGGTGCTCCCCAATATCTGTCTGGAGGCTGTCACAGCTCTCCAAGCCATACAGAGCAGCAGGGAGGAAATGAGGTCTGCCCGAGAACTCACGTAACCGAAGTCCCAACTCCTGAGTCCCTCAGCAGAAAGGGTACCCCTTGCTCGGGCTGAGTGGCCCGTACTTGACACAGCACTAATGAGCCATGTCCCATCGTGCAGCCAACAGCAGGATAGGGGAGGTGCTGGGGAGAGGCTGCTCTAAGCACCCCTGCAGGGGGTGTACCCGTCAGCCGCACAGCAGAGGGCAAAACGAACTCTATAGGGCGCCAAAGTCTGGACCACTCAGCAGAGGCATCAGCGGTCCTCTGTGAGTCTTGGTGGCATTTTTCTTTTATAAGAAGCCATTTCAGTCATATACAGAGGTCAGTACCATAGTGCAATGACCAGGCCCTAGCATCCATCACCCCATGTCTGGCTCTGTCCACCTGCAGCCTCTCCTTCTCGCCATACAATTGTGAAGCAAATCCCAGACACGTCATGTCATCTGTGAATACTGTTCTGCATTGCTAGAAAAGAGGAACGTTTCAAAGAACAAACATAATCCCCAAACTATGATCGTACCTTAAAAAACAGTTAGATACCCAGCCGCGACCCACATTTCTAATTGACTCCTAAATTTATGTTTTACCTTGTGTTAGAATCAGGACTCAAGTAAAATCCACACAGTATGATTAAAGTGTCTTTAAAAATCTGAAGTTTCTCTTCATTTCTCTCTCTCTCTTTTTGACTCTTGCTAATTACTGGTGGGCGAAGTGTCGTGTTTGTCTTAGTTCCTGTCAGCCTGTTGGCGAGGAAATTCCTCACTCTTGTTTCCTTAAGAAGTCTGGAGTTTGCTAATTGCATCCCCCGTGGTGTCTTTCAACATGTTCCTCTGTCCTTTGTATTCCCCCGTACAGTTAAAATTCATCTGGAGGCTTGATCATTTTCTTTGTGTTTTGCAAGAAGCCTTCAAAGGAGATGTTGGGTCCTTGCTTCAGGAGGTGCACACTATCTGGTTGTCCCTCTTTTGTCACGTGTGGCACCCCGGATGTGCAGTGCCCGAGTCCCGACACCGAGTGGACGCGACAAAATGGCAGTGTTCTCGCCTGGCCTTCCTTCTTCATGAGGTGGCTGGAATCCTTCTCTAGAGAGACTCCCCTCTGCCCATGGGGTTACCTGCTGGTCCACTTCTTCCACAAGAGGCAGGATGAAGGCTTGAGTTTCTTCTCCTGCATTTACTGGTTTTCAGAATAACGAGTTCGCTTCTTCACTTTCATCACTCTGCTGTTAAAAGCTTACATCGTGGAGCGCCTGGGTGGCTCAGTGGGTTAAAGCCTCTGCCTTCGGCTCAGGTCATGATCCTACAAGCCCCACATCAGGCTTTCTGTTCCGTGGGGAGCCTGCTTCCTCCTCTCTCTCTCTCTGCCTGCCTCTCTGCCTAGTTGTGATTTCTCCCTGTCAAATAAATAAAACACTAAAAAAAAAAAAAAAAAAAAAAAGCTTAGATCGTCAGGAAGTGGTTCAAGCAAGACCTCTGCTAAGAGTTTGATGCTCCAGGGCTCCACTGGTTAGGAAACTCAGACAACCAAAATGACGTGTCCTCCAAGATCGCCAAGAGTGTTACACAAACCTGGCAGATGTTAGTGTGTTCGTGAACAGAGCACACCTCCACTCAGTCTTTGGAGAGGGAGGTTGATTTGTTTTGCTGGTAGGAAGACTGAGCCCCAGAAACTGGGACCTGCCTGTTCTTGTAGCCGGTTAGTGTGAAGCGGAGGGGTTATGTATATGTTACCTCTAGGATCCAGGCCTCCCTGACCCGGCTTGAGTATGTGACCCCCTGCCCCACCCTTGCTTACAAATGCCCTGAGGTCTCCCAAGGGCCCGGCTCTCTGCACACAGAGTGCCAGCCACCAGGACACGCAGCCTTTGGAAGTGGTTGGTTGTATATTCCCCAAAGCATCTGAAATTCCAGAAAGGCCCCATTCCTGCCTCTTTCTGGAGGCCTTTCCAGAGATCTGTCCAGCTCACGATCCCTCTCTCTCTCTCTCTCTCTCCCTCTCTCTCTTTCTCTGACTACCCCGTCTTCCCCCAGTGATCATTCCCACAGTCTTTATTAACCTTTACTGCCTTGGATTAATTATTCAAGACTTTGGGTGTCTCTGTTTCTGCACTGGCGTGGTACGGGGCTTAAAGCCGATTAAATAAAGTTTGCCTGAATGAATGCGTGAAGAGGAAAACAAATAAACTTGACCTCTCATTTGTATTCAGACCCCTCTTTCTGACCTAGCCATCCATCCCTCAAAAGCAAGCATTTTCTGTCTTCTGCACGGCTGATACAAGGTCAGGGGCGAAGGAGAGGGACCCCTGAGCATCTTTAGGTCCAGAGTGGCAAGGGGCATTGGGAGACGTGGATGGAGGACACGGTCCAGCCAGCTCCTGCGACCCCTTCCTTCTGCGTGAGCACATCTGCTACCCTTAGCCATCCCCAGGCTGCCGGCAGCTTCAGAGAGCCTCTCGGTTCACCCCCTGCCTCAGGTCAGATCCGTTCCCCGCCATTGCTAGTCACGAGTGCAGCCAAGTTCCTGAGCTTGCGCACGTTGTGCTGGGATCTTTATGTGGTTGTGCAGCCTGAGAGGCGGAGCCCGGTGCCATCCCCGTGTTGCAGATGAGCGGCTGGAGGCACAAAGAAACTCAGACTCACCCAGAGTCACTCAGCTTGTAAGTAGAGGCCGCGGAGCCCCACTCTTAACACATGCTCCTGCTGCCTGCTGGTCGAGACAGAGGCTTCTGCTCAGAGAACCTTCCACAGGGACCGGCATCCTCAATGCTAGGAAAACTTGTCCTAAGTAGACCCCGTGAAGCCCCAAGTCTCTTCCATTGCTGGCAGGGATGGGGGGTGGGGTGGGGGATGGAGGATGCTTCGCTCCTGGTCGCTGGGTTGATGGAACCTTCCATACTTGGAGATGTGAGTTGTCACCTCTCCGGCTTACTGGCCTACGGATACACAGTCCCGTTTCTTCCAGCCCCCACCCCCGCACGCAGGGCACAGCACAGAGATCTGGACATAAGAGGCACCTACGGTGTGCAGACCCTCTTTGAAACCTCTGAGCCTCTGAGTTTTCCTGCAGAGGTCCATCCTGGGCCAAAAAGAATACAAATTTTTAAAACATTGAAATACAACATATATCTATTAAAACAGGTAAGCTGGCTGTGCCCCAGGCGCCAGGCATGGTCTCCCCGCGAGCTCCCCAGAGCTGTCAGCCAGCTTCTCACCGGGGAGCAATCTTCACAGTTTCTGGTTTCGCAGAGCTCGGGCAGTGCTGGATTGAGTGCGGTCCCCCAGACACACCAGCTTTCTGCACATGTCCATAGCTTTGCAGATGCTGTCCCCTCTTCCGCAGTGACCCTCAGCCTCTGTGTGCCAGGCTTGGGAGCTCAGAGCCTCCCTCCTGTAGACCTCTTCTGCCTTCCCATCCCTTCTGTACCCACACTCGCTCCGTTGGGAGTGTATGCTTTTAAATGCTTCCACAAATATTTATTGAGCACCTTCTGTTTGCCAGAGCCTGGTCTTAGTGCTGTGGGTTTCTCAGAAAAGAAAATGATCCAAATCCCCACCCATGCTCTTTGCGGGGGTGGGAGCATGAGTGGGGGGGCTAGACGGTAATAAGTAAGTGCAAAACATACATGATGTCAGATGGGAAAGAGCTTTAGGAAAAAAGTGTGGGAGCAAAATACGTGTTAGGAGGACTGGGAACCCCCAGACTGGGGGTTTGAGTTTTAGAGTTTTAGAGACAAGACAGTAAAGACTTGAAGGAGGCAGAGAAATGACCTGCAAGCTTAGGAGTGGGATGGGGCATCTTGGGGAGTGCATGGTATGTGCAAAGGCCCTGGGGCACATTAGAGAAGCACTTCTTTAACTACTCAGAAGTTCTCTGCTTGCCCATTGGGCTGTGTCCTCTGCTTCTGTGTTTCACACAACCTGGAACTACATCTTGGGACACATGGGAAGGATTACTAAGAGCATCCGGAGACTGGAGCTCATTCCTGGGGAGGGTTCTGTCTGGGGGGAACCACGGGCCAAGACTCACAGGCTGCGTAGGAAGTAAGGTTGACCTCTGAATCCAGGAAAAGGGCTGAAATCACACCCTTGGTCCTTTTGGATAAGTCCCAAGCCCTTCGGGCTGCCTCTACCCTGAGCCCCCCGAGTCAGCCCCACAGAAGGGATTCAGTGTGGGGGAGGATTGGTTCAGAGGGTCAGAAGGCTATGATGTGAGTCCAGCCCAGTCTCTGAATCATTTGTACGCCACATGACTTTCGCTTTCTGAGCCTCAGTTTCCCCATGTGTGAAGTGGGGCTCTTGGCTCTCACCCGCCCGCCTCACAGGGCACTCGCGGGGTACTTTTTGTCAAACACGGCACGTCACAGCGGGGGTTAGGGCTGGTTATTTTTGCTGCCGCTGGGATTTTTTGTGCACCGTGTCACCTGTTCCCATCCGAGTGCCAAGGCTCTGATGACCGGTCGTGCTCTGCGGGATTCACTTTTTATAGCCGGGCATTTCCAGCACTCTGGGAGAGATCTCTCCAGAAATTGAGCTTCACGCTGCCTGTGCAGGAGGGCCCTTGCTGGCTCCCATGGAACTCGGGCATTTGTCACTGTCAGGAAAGCCGTTCTCCCAGGGAAAGTCTTGGCACATGCTCCTTGCTTAGAGGGAAGTGAGAGCAGCCGTCAAAAAGCTGCTGGTGAATCTGTGAGTCTAGAGCGACAGTCGGGCAGTCGGTTGGAGGGGCCCGGGCCAGCCCCTGCCAGATTCCTGCTCCTTAGCTCTCCCAGCTCTGGCTAAATTATTTCCTTGGATCCTGAGAAATAAGCCTCGGGAGGCTGGTGCTTCTCTAAGGTGGGACTTTGGCTGCATGACAACCTGTCAGTCAGTTTTCTCACCTATAAAAAAGGAGTGATAATAATGCCAGCACCTTCTTTCGAGGGCCACTGTAGCGGTTAATAATATATTAAGTACTTAGAATAATGCTGATGTGCAGGAAGTATGATATAAATATTCATTTTTTAGGTCATGTGAATTGGACAGACCATAGTGGCTTGGGGAAGAGGTGGCATTTCCTTGTTCCAAGTCTACATTCTGCTCTTCAGCTCCGAAAAGTCAGATTTTTCGTGACAGACTCCTGTGAATCAAACTCACGAGAAACTGATGTATAGCCCACAGGGCCAGTTCATCACCTGTCAAGGAGAAATGTGGCTTCCTGATGCCTTGCATGCCTAGAGCTCACTGTTGCTTGGAGTGTGGGCTCCGAGGTGGTCCTTCTGAGCGGGTGTGATCAAGCTCCAGTGACGTGGGCTTCCATCTCTCCTCCACAGAGCACCTGCTAGGCAGACAGACCATTGGTGTGGACAGGTCTGGGTCCTAAGCGGTGCTGGGGGCACCTTGCCAGGTCTGCCCCATTGACCTGTCTGTATTTTAGGTGTTTCCTTCTGACCACTTCCCCTCCAGGAGGCACAGTTCCTTCTTCACTCTATCTCAGGTTAATCCCCTGATTTGTCTTCACTGCTACTACCGTGCTCCGCGCCACTGGCGTCCCTGCTCTAGCTCAGTCTCCGTAAGGCAGGTCGTCCTTGCTTCCACCCCTTCCCCGATGCAATGCTGTAGTGAGTCTCTCAGAAGAGATGTCTACCCTGGCCTGTGAATGTGACCTTATTTGGAAAGAGGTTCTTTGCCGATGTAGTTAAGGTAAAGATCTCAAGATCATCCTGGACAAGTGTCTTGTAAGAGAAGGGAAGGAACACAGAGCGGACAAGGCCAGGGGAGAACGGGGACTGGAACGATGTGTCCGCAAGCCAAGCAATGCCAGCGCTCGCTGGTGACACTAGAAGCTGAGAGGCAAAGAAAGTTTCTTCCCTCGAGCCCTCAATTTCAAGCTTTTGGCCTCCAGATCTGCGAGACGATGTATTTCTGTTGTTTTAGGCCACCTGGCTTGTGGTACTTTGTTACCCTTCAGAGAAAACCCAGACTCCTGCATGGGCCTGCTTGCCCTGGCCCCTGGCCTGCTTCGATTTCACCTCCCAGCCCTCTCACCGTGGCAGCCCTTTGCTGCCTCAGGACCTTTGCATCTGCTGTTCCTCCTGCCTGCACATTCTTCCTCACTCTTGGCCTGTATGACTTCTCCATCCTTCAGTAGGGCCAGCCTTCTCAGACCACACCACCCACAGCAGAGCTCCCCAGGAATTCCTGGCTGTTTCCTGCACACCCTGACCTCAGCATATATTTATGAGACTGACGCGCTACCTACTGCGCCAACGAGGTACCTATCAGGGTATATTTAAATAATTAATTTGTCCTGTATGTCTTTGGTCCAACACAGTCTCCACAAGAACAGAGACGGGTTATCTGTCTGGCTGACCGAGGCTCCCAGCAGCTGGCCTAGTGCCCAGCACACAGTCAGCCCATAGGAAGATTTTGCTGAGTAAACAAATACAAGGCTTTCTATTAATAAGGCTGTAGTAGAGTCCTGCTCTCCTCATTCTTGACCCACAGGATGATAGGTTGTTTTAAAACAATATTTGCAGGGTGCCTGGGTGGCTCAACTGGTTAAGCAACTGCCTTCAGCTCAGGTCATGTTCCTGGAGTCCCGGGATCGAGTCCCATATCAGGCTCCCTGCTTGGTAGGGTGTCTGTTTCTCCCTCTGACCTGTCTCCTCTCGTGTTCTCTCTTATACTCTTGCTCGCAAATAAATAAATAAGTAAATCTTTAAAAGAAAAAAAAAAATACTTGCAGATACTGTGATCTCATTCGTTTTGTGTGGTTGAATTAAACTATCTGTATTCTGGGGGAGAGCCCACTGTCACTCCAATAAACCATTTTTATTAAACCTCTGAGATGGGATCATTTAGAACTGAAACCAGCTGCTCCTAAGAATAGTGAGTTCTCCATCCATGGAGGCATGCAAATTTCCACATTTACTTACCCGTCTGATCTTCACAATTTCCAAGAGCCCTGTGGAGTCCTTAGGGTCCTGCCCTCTGACCCCCCTGCTTCTTGCCGAGCAACCTAACTCTTCTCCCTTTTCTGGGCGACCTGTTGAGCTTTTTCTCAATAAGACAAAGTCCACCTGAGAAGGCCACGTGCTTCTGTCTGTTCACATGTAGAATTTTACAGCGCGAGAGTTTATCAGTCCGTAATGTATATTTAGTGACAGGCTTGGCTAATCTTTCATCTAATTACACTCATTAACATTTAAATATATAATCATTAATATATCTGGGCATGGCGGTCTGAATATTTTATAGAGGTCTTAATTACAGTAGACTTCCTGTCTTGACATAAAACTCGTGGGCCCCGCCAACAAAGGGGTGGTGTCAGGTAGCCTGGGGCCCTGGCCAGGCTGGTGGCAAGAACCTGTCATTGCGGGGACTTGCCAGACTGGGACTGCAGGGTCCCCGTCTCCGGCTGCACCTTGGAAGCAGGGGTCGAAGGTTAGAGAGGACGAAATTTGTTCTTGTGATTTCTTGCTACCGCACCTCTGTCCGCTGCAGTCACGTTCCTCCTAGAGGGGGGGTAGTTGAGAGACACGACAGCAAAGCTTAAAAAAAACAAAAACCAAAAAACAGCATTCCTGCTGCCAAGGCGTTAGGGAGTCGACTAAAAAGCACCCCTTTCTAACTCTGCCAACCTAGAAGGCCGTTGCAGAGGGGCTCCCAGGAGGCAGGTGAATGAGATCCAGAATGCATTTTGTGGCTGCAAAAGCTGATCTGAGGAGGTGGCCCAGATCCGTGGCCACGTGGCTGGTTAACACTTCATGGCAGAAATAGACAGATGTATGCCCCCAGACGGCACAGGTGGGCACCTGCCGGCCCCCAGCCATCATCCCTCATGGTGGCAGCTGTTTTGTCCCTTTGAAGGTCCCTGGGGATTATGAAGTCACCCTCAGACCATCCCAGATGATAAGGTCGGCAGGCTTTTAATATACCTGTGGCCCAGAGAACACGGAGTCTCCGAGAGGTTCCGTGGCTTCCCAGCAGTACCCAGCTGGGGAGAGGCATGGAAAGAGCCAATGTCCTGCTGTGACTGTGACTCGTGTTTTCCCAGTGGCTGCCCTGGGTCTGTGAGGTGACCCAAATAGCCCCCTTGCCCCCGGAGAGGACGGAGGCCTGAGGTTTGCAGGAGAGAGAAAGGGGAGGTCTCCTGGGATGGGGCCACCAGGCTCCAGTCCTCCCACAGCCAAGGTCAGCATCCGTGCCGGCCATTGCCGCCCCAGGCATTGCCCTCCTGGACACACTCAGGGGCAGGGACTCAGAGCCAGAGGACCTGGGCCCGATCCTGCCTCTACCACTTACCAGCTGGTTGTCAGCCAAACCAGCCTGCGTCAGTTTCCTTACTTGCCCTCTGGGATCGCTGGTGGTAACTGCCTCACAGGACTGCTGTAAGGGAGAATGAAGTGACAACTTGTAAGGCAGAGCAATCCCCGATCCCTAGAAAAACACGCAGGAAGTATTACCCACTGTTACTCTTGGGATCATGGCGTTCATCACAGCCCCACATGGACCTTCCTCACTCGAGCCCGATCCGGGCACCTTCATGGAAGTCTCTGCCTCAGTCCTCTGCCCGTGGCCACATGGAAGGCACCGCCTTGGCCTGTGCAGGACGGAGCTGGACTTTGAATCCGAGACCACCCCACATTCATGTTCCTTCCCCAGCCCCAAGGGTGCTGCGGGATTCACGGTAAGGCGGCTGCTCCCCTTGCCCACACCTGGACCCGCCCATCTCGTGCGGTGTCCCCTGCTGGCATGGGGGCCACCTACCCCCCAGGGGATCAGAGCTGATATTTACCGAGTGTCCCCCCCTACATTGGACACCGTTCCAAGTGTGACAGATGCAGAAAACCAGCCCGAGGAGGTAGACGCCGTTTCTAAAGTGTTTTCTTAAAGTGATACGTATGTAGAGAAAAGTCCAAGTTCACAGCTCGGCCAAGTGTCACAGACTGAACACACGTGTATGACGGCAGCACCCAGATCCGGAAGTCGTCCATCAGTAGCTTCCTAAAAGCGGTCCCTGACGTGTCACCATGCATATTCATTTTGCCTTCTCTCCGTGCCATCCAGGGAGTTACATGGCGTACAGGCTCTCACGTCGGGCTTTTCGGTCATCGTGTTGTGTGTGGCCGTTGTCATCCGCTGGTTCTCATGAGGGTGAGCTGTCCACCTCCCCAAGGGACCCTGATGGGTGCGGCCCGCCTGCCAAAGACTGGTCACGTGGTTTCCAGTCTGGAGCTTTTACAGAGGGTGCCGTTGTGAATTTTCTAGTGCAGGTCCTTGGGGAGCTCGGACGTGTGCTTGTCGGACATGTGTGTTGGGAGGGGCTGTTTTTAACCCTCTTGTACAGATGTGAAAAACCAGGACGATAGGACCTGCTCCAGGCCACACCTCTAATGAGTAGCAAAACTGGGTTTACACCCAGACAGCCTGGCTCCAGGATCCACGTTCTGGAGAAGTCTACGGCGCCTCTCCTAAACGTGCTGAGGAAGAGGCTGACCATAGCCACCAGCTTCCCACCTGCATTTGACCCTGAATAGCTCTGCTGCATGTCTGTTGGAGAGAAGCCGGGTGAGACCCGTTCCCAAAACACTAGGCTCCGAGGGTAGCCTCCTGGGGGTTCCAGAGGCCTTGATGGACCATCCTGAGAGTATGACACCAAAGCCCAGAGAGGGTGTGTGAGTCCCCAAGGCCACACAGCATGCCGGCTTGCCACCCTGTCTGGTGGCCGTTCTGCACCACATGCTTCCTCCTCCTCTCCGGGCTGTTGTCTTACCTGAGAATGACCTCACACACCGACGTGAACTGTTTAAAAATAGTCCTCATGTGGGGCATGAGAGCCACGGCTCCTGCTGCATTTCCAGAAATCTCTGCTCCCTCCCTGCTCCTGGGTCTAGGGAATGTCAGTGTTCCGGGCCCATCCCTCGGCACTATTTTTAGTGGTGATTCGGAGGAAGGAGGACATTTCCTGGACTCGCCTTTGGAGGTTGGAAAACAAACACCACCCCCTCCCTGCCTCAGCCCTCCCATTTCCCTCGGCAGGAAGTGGGGGGCCGGCTCCCTGCGCCCCACCATCCTCTGGGCTTCCAGGTGAGCTCTGAGCATTCCGGAGCTGAGGGATGGGTGGCGGTGATGGACCTCCCCTCTCTCTCCCCGCCCCCAGCCGCCGGCCCCTATGGCACCTCTGACTCTACTCTTGCAGGTGTCTCCTTCCCTCCTGGGGCCTGGCCTATCTAAGGTTTTCCCGCCGGGAGCCCCAGCTGTCTGAGCCTGAGACAGACTCTTGAGACGGATAAAGGCCATGCACCCTTCTTCCCATGACCACCCTGCCCAGGCTCCCAGACAGCATTCCAGCCAGTGGTCTTGAGGGCGCTACTCCGGCTCCCTGACAGGGTGTCCGTTCCCTCCCGAGACCACCCCGTCAGCTCTGAGGCGGCTGTTGGGTTGTCAGTCGGAATGGCAGACCCAGCCGAGCAGTCAGGGCTGTACCCAGAGCTTCTGCTCTCCTCTGCCGGCCAGTGCAGTAGAATGAGGTAGAAACTATTATCCCCGCTTTCTGCAGGAGGGGAAATGCACAGAGAGGTTAAGGAACTTACCCAAAGTCACACAGCTAGTGAATAATGGAGCTGGGCATCAAAGCCAGGTTTCTGCCTACAGAGCCTGGTCCCTGCTGCCGTTGTCCCTGGTCTCACCCCGTGGAGCTGCAGGGGGGTCCTCATCTCCTGGGGTGCCCCTTCTGTAGATGGTGGCAGTGGTCAAGCACCCACACGAGGCCCACAGTCATGGTTGGGTATTACGATTAATTGCCAATATTAAAAAATAAAGAGATGTTTATAAGGCATAAAAATTATGACAAGGTAGAGTTTGGAATCCTCTGGAAAAGTTGGATGGTGTGGCAATGCCGGGCCCCATTCAGAACTGGAGTGGTTGCTCCCGCTGGCCGGTATACCCTCTAGGTCTGCACCTGCGCTTACGCTCTCACGATGAGTCCTAGCAGGGCCCTGTGTGTGGCTGCGTGCTCTGCCCTGGGAACTGTGGTCCTCTCTTGAGCCCCGAAACTAGAGAACCCAGGAAGGGGGGTAGCTTGAGAACTTGGGTGCCTTCGTCACCCTTTTGAAGCCCCCAAGTACCTTATCCCCCACTTTCTTCATCTGTGTGGGCCATCCCTTATCCCGGCTACTGGAAACGTGGTCAGATGGGGCCCAGGCCCTGCCTTCGGGAGAACTCTAGGCTGGTCTAGAAAGCTGGGCGGCCCTGAGCTGACAGCCTGGTGCAGGTTCCCGAAGGGCTGAGCTGAGGTAGCGCCAGGCATCCAGACCCCAGACAGAGGTGTGGGCTCTGGACTGTGGAAACCCAGGAAGAAGCTTCATCGGATTCTGACAGGGAGAGAAGGCTGGGAAGCCCTCTCAGAAAGGCAGGCGTGCTTACGTGACTGTTCTCCCCGATACACACAGAACACGTGGTGTTAGATGGTGGGGAGCTCCAAGGAGAATGGACAGAGTGGGGGTCCAGGGACAGTGTCGCTGAGAAAGTGACATTTGAGGAAGGACCTGGGAGGGGGCGGACCACAGGGGCAGGAGGACGTTCAGGGGATTCTGAGGAAGGAGCGTATCTGCATGAACCAGGAGGAGCCAGGGGGCAGCAGTGGGATGCAGGTGGGAGGAAGTCAGAGAGGCAGGGGGCGGGGATGACAAACGCAGGTCTCTTCTAGACCATTCTAGGGACTCTGCGCTCGCCCTTGAGATGGCAGCCACTGGAGAGGAGCGGGACAGTCATGATCTGATTTGCATCCGAGGGGACCGCGCCCTGCTGAGCTGGCAGAGCCCGAAGGGTTGTGGGACCGGCTCAGGAGGCCACTGCATGACACACACACAGGATGGTGGCAACAGGACCGGGGTGGTGACTGAGGAGTGGCGAGAAGTGGCCAGATTCTGGTCACGTGTTGAAGGCAGAGCTGACGTGACTTGTTGAGGAATTGGGGGTGGGGCCTGAGAGAAGTAGAGTTAAGGAAGATTCTGGAGTTCGGGGCCCGAGGAACTGGAAGACAAAGCCACGGTGCATTGGGTTTGAGGGGACCGGATGGAGCAAGGGGTCGGGGTCTGGTTGGGTCTCCCTCTTGGACGTGCTGAGTTGGAGGTGCTGTTGGACCCCCGTCGGAGGTGTGGGGAGGCTCTGGGCTCTGAGCGGGGTGCAGGGCGGAGGGCCGGGCCGGAGACAGCCCACTGGGATGGCCAGCGCAGGGCTGTAGCTAAAGCTAGGAGGCCGGACGAGCCACCAGGAAACGGTGGAAAAGAAGGGCAGGTTTCTCAGACCTAGAGACCCCTCCTCAGAGATCAGCAGAGACCCCGATGGAACAGCCAGAGACGAGAGAAGAAACCAGGAGGAGGGGGCTGGGAGGGCACACGAAGGCATCACCTGTACTGGTAAGAGTGTGACAGTCGGGCCTGTGGGGTTCACAGCACCGAGGTTATAGTGACCTTGAGAAGAACAAGTAGGGGACAAGTCCAAGGGGTCCCAGGGTGGGTGGGAGGAGAGAAATGAGGCACAATGGTGCACAACCCTTTTTAAGAGCTTTTGCCCCAGAAGGAAAAAGTAATGGAGTGAGAGCTGGAGTGCGACATTGGCTCAGTTTTCTGTGAAAGATGGGAGACGGAATTGCACGTTTATGAGACACTGGGGAAGATCCAGGGGAAGGCATGGAGCAGGGGCAGGGAATGTGGGTAGTCAGAGCAGGCTCTTATAATAAAGGGGTGGCCTCAGTTTCCCACACCTCCTGACCTAGGTGGCCTCCTTGAGGTGAAGGAAGGCGCAGCTGTGGCCAGGCTGAAATCAGGGGAGCCCCATGGGAGAAGCAGATCCCCTCGCTCCTAGACCCTGGGTCTTGCCTGTGCTGGAAGCATGGTGTCTGGGGTCCGTCCCCAGCTCTGATACTCTGGTGCTCTGGGTCAGCCAAAGCTGTGGTCTACTTGAGTCTCCTTGTGTCCTGTATGGGGTGTGACCAGAGCAATGTGAAGTGGCCGTGGACAGAGAGCAGGGAGCCCAAGGCAGTTTGGCGAGAGCTATAGCCTTTTTGCAATTAGCCCTGAGGGCACCATGGCTCAGCAGGCCTGTCAGGAGGCACAAGGGAAATCAGCCTGCTGTCAAACCCAGGGAAGGCAGGGGGAGGCGTGCAAAGGAAAGCAGAATTATCCCTGCCCCCAGGATGCAGGAATATATTGGATGCTGCTCAGAGATGGCCGTGGAGCAGGTCCCCATGGTCCCCCGGGATGTCCACCTTTTTGTCACTCAAGAGTCAGTTGGTTGCTATTTACTGAGCACTTACTATGTGCCAGGCCCTGTCCTAATGCTGGGGACACAATGGTGAGCAAGGCAGGCCAGATCCCTGCCCCCAAGGACTTTTCTATTGCCAATCACGGCTGGGAGTAAAAATCTGTACGTAGACCCAGGAACCTTCATTTATCTTGGACCAAATGGAGGGAAGATTATGCTCTCTCATCTTGGGGTGTGCAAATAGGAGTTTATTTGCCGCTGTTTCAGATGTGAATGGACTGGTTTCCTGCCAGCTGAGAGGACTGCTTCTCTCTTTTGGTTAAGTGGAGTTGACTTTGATTCCATAGGGTGCATTGGTATTGGCACAGTGTTGCCCAGACAAAGCTCGCCCAGCTGTTGTCAAACTTGCCAGCTCTGTTCACTTATCTCTGATCAATCCCATCCAAGGCAGAGCAAATCTGATTTTCCCTCCTGTGCCGTAGCAGACATCTCCAATCAACCCAGGTTCCTACAGAGCATGGTTGATTAGTCATGTCTGCACGGTCATAGTATGGAAATTGGGACTGTATTCAGATGTATCCATTTACCCTTCCTACTCCAGGCAGGAGGTTGCGAAGGTCATGCTGCCAAACTCTAGGCTGCACTTGGAGAGAGAAGCTTCAGGATTCTGGAAAGATCATGGACCTGAATATCAGAGTCCTGGCGTCCAGTGCCAATGCTACCACTCATTGGCTGAGCTGGACAGTTAATCCACTTCTCCTGTTGGTGAGAAGAAAACGGAAGTTTCTCTTCATGAGAAACAGAGCCACCCCAGGTCAGAACCCAGGTCACACGGCCAAGGGCATGTCTGAGCAGGCCTGGCTGAGCAGGTGTGGTTGGGTCAGACACACACTTCCCCAAGTGCCACCTGACAGGGAAGAGACCGCGTCTCTTCCGTACCTGTTCTGAACTCGCCTTGCTCCGCTTGCGAACAGAAGAACAAAAGTAAACCTGGCTCTGCCCGTCCCGGGGCCATAACAGTGTGGACCCTTCACCTGCTTCCCTGCTCTGGGCCCTTGCATCTCCCTGCCCCGGGCCTCTTCTCTGGGCGCTTTTCCCAGAATCCAGGCTGTTGGTCAAGTCATCCAGTGTTTTTTAAGGCCTCCTGGGGCATGGGAGCGATGGGGAACTGGGAGACGGGAGGAGATGCTAACGTTTGATGAGCACCTGCTGTATTCAGACGCTGGGTCATGTCACGTAGAGCCTCACAAGGTAGAGGTTACCACCCTCCACTTAACAGCGAAGAGAACGCCCAGACTAAGTCACCTGCAGGACTGGACTGGAATCCAGGGCTCTGCTCTGTGAATCTGAAACTGTGTCTTTTTTTTTCTTTTTTGTTTTTATTTTGGAGAGAGAGTGTGGGGTGGGGAGGGCGGGCAGGCAGAAGGAGAGAGAAGGCGGGGCTCGATCTCACAACTCTGAGATCATGACCTGAGCCCAAATCAAGAGTCAGACGCTTCACCGACGGCACCACCCAGTCGCCCCCTGAAGCTGTGTCGTTCCGGGGTTCTCCCCACGTGCTCATAGTCCACACCGTTCACCCTGGACACCGCAGACCATTCTGTATCCAGCAGGAGTGAGTGCATTTCCAGTCCTCATTCTACAGATGCAGAAACAGGTTTAGCTAAGGACTCCAGAGCTGAGCTTTTCACACAACCACGTTGGCCTAAGAATCAGGAGACCTGTGCTGCTCGCTCTGTGATACTGGCCATCCTCTCTCCCTCTCTGGGCCTCCACTTCCCCCTCTGTAAAGGGAAGTTGAGCTGAAAGAGCTTTTATTTTTTTTTTTTTTTTAAGATTTTATTTATTTATTTGACAGACAGAGATCACAAGTAGGCAGAGAGGCAGGCAGAGAGAGAGGAGGAAGCAGGCTCCCTGTGGAGCAGAGAGCCCGATGCGGGACTCGATCCCAGGACCCTGAGATCATGACCTGAGCCGAAGGCAGCGGCTTAATCCACTGAGCCACCCAGGCGCCCCAGAGCTTTTATTTTTGAATTTTTTAGTTATTTTTCTAATCTGGGTATAGCTGATGGTCCAGTAGTTTCAGGTGTACGAAGTAGTGATTCAACAAGTCTCACTGTGCTGTGCCCCCCACGAGCATAACTCCCACCTCTCACCACACCGCGCCGTCACAATACCATTGATGATATTCCCCAAGCTGCGGCTTTTATGCCCGTGACCTGTTTGGAAGAGCATTTTGGTGGGTGTTTCTTCAGAGTGGTTTGCTAGGCTCTTCTGGCTCCTGTCTGCCCACCCCTCCTTTCCCAGACTCCGTGGATGCCAAAGGCTCAGCCGGAGGAGAATGGTGAAGGGGAAAGACAGCCCGCACCCCCACCGCTGGCAGTGGCTGGGACGGTCCTGCATGGGCCGAGGTCTACCTGCCCCTGCCCTCCACCACCCCTCCCCACCTCAGAGCCCTTTTGTCCAGAGGAGTTCACCAGGCCAGAAATTTTCCTACAGTCTCCTGGTTTGGGACCATCCAGAACCAGGCCTGCCGTCTCCTGAGGTCAGACTAATGGGAAGTCTGACGGCATGGAATGAGACTGTGTCTTGGGCTGGCTGAGGATCCTACAAGCCATGGGGTGACAGGGCCAGGGGTGGGGGTGGGGTGGGATTCCTTAAGAGCTGCCGACTTGCACGCATGCGTGTTCCCTCCTTCCGGCAGCCACGGAGCAGTCATGGGGTGCGCACAAGAATGTCACGCTGCCTTTAATGGAAACCTCCGAAGGCCCCCTTGGGACCGTTAGACAGCTGCAGAAACAGCACCGGGTAGCAGGAGAAACTGGTGTGGATTTTTGGATCTCCGGTGGTTTTGTGGATCGATGCACAATAGGGTGGGGAAGGAGTGTGAGGGGTTCAAGGTCACATGTCAGGGATGCAAGTCCAGGGTCCTATCCTAGAGCCATGAAGGTCTTGGTGAGGAAGTTAACCCTTTGAACCTCAATTTCCTCCTCCAGAAGGCAGGTGCTCCTCCCCCACACCCAACACACACACACACACACACACACACACACACACACACAAGTTCCCAAGCAGCAGATGAGGCCAACGGGACTCAGGAGGTTGGTTGGGGGGCTGGGTGGTTTTGGAAGCCGCAGAGCAGCAGAGTGGGAGGAAAGGTGAATGGGTGCTGGGGCCAGTGGGAATACTGCCACACACTACCTGAGCAGGGTCCTCCGTCTCCCTGGATGCCTCCTTCCTCGTCCTGTAACATGGAATGAATTCATACGGTGGTTGCGACAGTTGAATGACAAAAACGCGTCAGGGCTTAGAGCAGTGCCCGGTGCACGGAAGTTGTAACATCTAGGAAATCAAGGCTTGGGGGAGAAGCTAATGACTTGCACAGGGGCTCAGAGCCAGGGACAGAGCCCAGACCCTCAGACTCTACACCGATACCCATCCTGCCCCACTGTGTGGCGTTGGTCCAGGCCATGGATGCATCTCTGGGGGGTCAGTGGTAGAGGTGATGCCTCCTGGACCCTCAGAAGCCAGAGGAAGTTCGCAGAGTTGAGCACACTCATGCTGGGGGCTTGGGCTGAGACTCAGAGAGGGGAAGCCGGGGAGCCTGGTCCCTCACTCCCCAGTGAGGTTCTCTGTGCATGCACCACCTTGGTGGGTAAGCAGAAATCCTCTCCTGCTCGAACGTGCCCTCTAAAATCCCTTACCCTCTGGGCGCCCAGCCCCCAGAGGCTCGAAAGCCAAAAATTAGCCTGTCCGGTTCCCTCGCATGTGGGCCAACACCTCCCTTCACCAGCGCGTTGGAGCTGAGGGTCTGCTTTCCCCACGGGGGGAGTGAGGGGGAACTGTAGAGACCCCCTTGCTCTCTGCTCCTTGCCCTCCCAGAAGTGCATTTGCAGAAGCTAAACTGGGGCTCACGCTGCACCCCCCCCACCCCTGCCCCACGTCTGTGAGGGGCTGCAGCACTCTGAGCCGGGAAAGGAGGAAGTGGCCTGCTGTGGAAAGGGCCACCGCAAAAGCTTGAGAAGAGGGACCTCCCCAGAGAAGCTCCCATCTTCGTGGGCCCGCAGTGAGGACCCTGGTCACAGCCCCCCCCCGTGTCTCATGCAGGCATGTGGCCTCCTGAGAATTAGAAAAATAAGTCCTCCCACTGTGTGCCTGCCTTCCCACCCTCAGAGTCCCCACATTCCCAGGAGCTGAGCAGTCTCCCTCCGCTGGGAGGGCCCGCTGGGCATGACGTCACCCGTCACCATGGCAGTGGTTCCGGCGGCCTGGCCGCTGGAATGGGACACGCCTGGGTGAAGCTGAGTGGCTGAGAAGGTGGACAGAGCTGGGGATCTTTGGGCCGAGTCAGGAGGCTGGTTAGAGAGAGGGAGGTTCATGCCTCGCAGACCTCGTCTTGCCTTAGTAGCATTTGGAGAACGTCAGGATAGGGTTTTGTAGGAGAGCTAAAAGCAGACGTGTAGCGGAGGAAGGACGCAGCCTGCTGCATATTTTCCATAGCTGCGTAAATTAGCAGTTTAAATTACTTCTAGGGGACCCATCGTGCTGAGTTGTAATGCCAGTGCTGCCCATCAGGGAGCCCTGTGTCAGATCACCCAGCTTCTGGAGACTTGGGGGCAGTCAGGCTCAGTTGAGGTGCAGAAACACACATTCCCACCTCAAGCCAATGCAGGGGCCCCCAGGTGCCTGCTCCCGGGTCCTCCATCTCCGTGGAGTTTTCTTGACGGGTTATGGACGTGTGTGCTTCTGAAAAGCTGTGGTAGATCACGCAGCAGCTTCTTTGTTTACACTGTGGTTCTGGAAGTTCCTTATCTTCGTCTTTAAGGGATCTTCACTCAGCATTCCTTTCCAGAGAGTCAGCTTTTCATGTTTTTTTTTCAGTGCTCAGCCTGGTGGGGTCCAGCCCAGAATCATAGAGCAAGAATTTCCAGGGAGAGCTCATGTGAAGGAACCGTAGAGCAGAAACTTGCATGGTGGGGGTGAAGGCACTTCTCACAGCCTACCTTGATGTGCCCATTAGGAATAAAATGGGATGAAATGGGAAATGAATGGGATGAAAAGGGAAATCCCAGAAACAGCAGGGTTTAATTTTCTCCTATTATAAGGAATCCCAGCCCAGATGTGCCATCAGGGATCCAGCCCCTTCTGTCCGTCTTTCTGCTCCCATTCTCAGCTTGTATCTTCATTCTTGTATTCACAAAAGGGCTGCTGTGCCTCAGGACATCACGTCTGTGTTCCCAGTAGGAAGAAGACTGAAAGGGCAAAAGGGAATAATTACTGCTAGTGTACTTTACTATGATCTTTTACTAAAAAGAAAACGGGGGAGGGGGACTACTGGGTGGCTCAGTGGGTTAAGCCGCTGCCTTCTGCTCAGGTCATGATTCCAGGATCCTGGGATCGAGCCCCATGCCGGGCTCCCTGCTCAGCGGAGAGCCTGCTTCTCTCTCTCTTCTCTCTCTCTCTCTCTCTGCCTGCCACTCTGCTTACTCGTACTCTCTCTCTGTTGGATAAATAAATAAAATTTTAAAAAAGAAGAAAAAGAAAGAAAAAGAAAACAGGGGAGGGACACCTAGATGGCTCAGTTGGTTAAGGTCCAACTCGAGTTCAGCTCAAGTCATGATCTCGGGGTCGTGAGATCAAGCCCCACATTGGGCTCCACACTGGACGTGAACCCTACTTGGAATTCTCTCTTTCCCTCTGCCTCTTCCCCCTCCTCCCTACCCCCACTGCTCCAGCACCGTCTCTCAAGAAAAAAAGAAAAAAAAAAATGAAAGGAAAAAGAAAAGGGGGGATTTCCCAAAGACCCCTGTGTACATCTTAGTGGCCAAAATTGGACACATGCCCCTTCTAGCTGCAAGGGAGTTTGGGATGTTGAGTGTTTTAGCTGGGCACAAACAGAATTGGGGTTCTCTTGGTAAGGACCAGGGTGGGTGGAGCCTAGTGTCATCCTCGTGTGTAGGGAGGGGTTTGTCTTCTCCATCGCCCTGTCGACTACCCAAGAGCAGGACCGTGTCTCGTTCATCCCTGTCCCCCGACAGCAGCAGGCATGGATCCCGGCACACAGAAGGGGCTTGGTCAACAGTTTGCGGGGAGCGCTCCGTTTCCTCTTAGGGAGGAGTTACCAGTCTGAAGGCGGAAGTCCAGCCCTTGCTCTCAGGAGCCCCCAGCCGGATGGGGGAGATATGGTCTCCTGCCCCGCCACTGAGGCCACCCACACACACAGACACACGCACTCACACCGCTCCGCTGAAGGACAGAATGGGGGTTTGTGCCGCTGCACACGCGGGTGCTGCAGGGATGGACCCGTGGGAATTCATGGAGGCCAGCAAGAGGCTGCCACGTCGCCCCTCTCCAAGGCCATGTGGCAAAAGTGAAGGGAGGCCCGGCCGTGCTTTGGAGGGAAGGGGCAGCAGCCTTCTCCCGTTGCCAAGAGCAAAGTCTGGAATTTGGGTGTTTGTCCAGAGAAGGCAAATGAAGGAGACAAATCAGAGCCCAAGGAGGATTAATTTCCAACCAAAAGGCAGAGGCATGGCTTCCCCTGCCTGCTGAAGGGCAGAGGCGTGCTCCCCGGGGGAGTCCATGACACCTACCTGCTCAGCTGCTCCCCTGATGGAGGGTCCCACCCGAGGCTCCCCTGGAAGCCCCCATGGTGACTTTGCTCAGATCAGCTGCCCCCCGCCCTGCGCAGTCCCCATCCCTCAAAACCACTCCCCTCGACAGTCTGAAACCCGCCTGATTGAGGTGCCAGGTTGGAGCCAGCTCTGCCATTTGTTGGCTGTGTGGCCTCAGTTTGCTCCCGTATGAAATGGGATGATAAAAATACCCACCCACCTCAGGTCATGATCTCAGGGTCCTGGGATCGAGTCCCGCATCGGGCTCTCTGCATGGCAGTGAGCCTGTTTCCCTCTCACTCTCTCTGCCTGCCTCTCTGCCTACTTGTGATCTCTCTCTGTCAAATAAATAAATAAAATCTTTAAAAAAAAAAAAAAATACCCACCCACCTCCCACCTCTGTCACTGGAGTGCGGCCAGGATCTAGGATCTAGTGACAGACTGCAGATGGAAATTTCCAAGTTCTCGGTGACACCTGCGCCCGGGCTCTCCTGCGAGAGTCCTTCTGACCCACTTACGTCTTTAGATGTTGAGTTCTCTTAAAGTGAAGCTCACCGGGGATGCAGTCACACTGTGTTAGGGTCCAGGGCCCAAAACTAGCCCAGCCCTGCCTGCCTCCCAGCCCTCCCCGGGGCCACCCCCTGCCTGACAGGAGCCACAGCAGATGAGCCAGTGCTCCATGGCCTCCACTGGCCCTGTCCCGTGGAGTCACAGCCCTGCAGCCTGGAATTCCGGCCCCCCTGAGCTAAGCTACCATGAAGAGGACAGAGGACGTGTCCAGCTGCAGGGGGACAAGTTGAAAGCTAGAATGTAAAGGCCTGCCCAAGACTCAGGGTCCCCACTGCTTGGGTGTCCCCATGGCCCCAGCCGACCTGCTTGTGCCCTGTTCTACCCAGGCTGCAGGGAGGGAGGCAAAGGGCAAAAGGGTGAAGGAGGCCCCTCAGGGCCAGAAGGACATCAGCTTCTGTCGAACACCAGGCCGGGAGCCCAGGGTCCTTGGTGCTTATGTCACACCTGGTGGCTCGACTCTCCCCCTGGCAGGCTGCGTTTGTGGGGTGGATGTTCAGGATGAGGAGGGATGGTACGGCCATTGCCTGCCCCATATCACGGCCCTCAGCTCGCTGTGGGCCAGAACCCCATTTGGACATTCTGTAAGGGCAGCGTCGTGTAGGGTCGGCTGTGTGGGCTTTGGAGTCAGACATGGCTGTGTGACTTCAGGAAAATGACCTAACTACTCTGTGCCGTCTCACACAAAAGCCTTCCTCAGTGTTCTCTCCAGGGAGAGAACAGAGTTCTGGGGCCTGTGGGGAAAGGCACTGAAGCCCACCCTGGAGCCAGAGCCCACCGTGGACTCAGCGGCACCATTTACTGAAGAGCAGGGGTGTCCCGGGCACAAGGAGAGAGTCTGCAGGCAGCAAAAGGCACACTGCCGGCCAGGCAGATGCTTGAAGCTCGTGGCCCTGCATGTGTGTGTGTGTGTGTGTGTGTGTGTGTGTGTGAGAGAGAGAGAGAGAGAGCTTTGTTAAGATATAATTCACATATCATACAATTCACCCATTTACAATGTACAGTTCAGTAGATTTTAGTCTAGTCACAGATTGTATGTCCATTGCCCCAGTCACTATTGGGACATTTTCATGAGGTCAGGAAGAAACCCCATGCCCTCCAGCCACCACCCCACCAGCCACGTGTCCCTGCCAGCCTCCACCCCCCAGCCCTGGGCCACCAGGAGTCTACTTCCTGACTCCTTAGTCATCCCTACTGTGGGCCGTTCATAAAGTCTGTGGAATCACACAGTATGTGACTGGCTCCTTTCATGTAGCATGTTTTCAGGGCTCACCCATGGTGCAGCATAAAGTGGTGCTGCTTTTTTTTTTTTTTTAAGATTTTATTTATTTGACACAGAGATCACAAGTAGGCAGAGAGACAGGCAGAGGCAGAGGGGGAAGCAGGCTCCCTGCTGAGCAGAGAGCCTGATGCAGGGCTTGATCCCAGGACTCTGAGATCATGACCTGAGATGAAGGCAGAGGCTTAACCCGCTGAGCCACCCAGTGCTTCTCTTTATTACCAAATAATGTTCCATTATATGACTGTACACCACACTGTGTTGTTGTTCTTAACCCATTCATCAGTTGATGGACATTTGGGCAGTTTCGCAACTTTTGGCTTCTGTGACCTGTGCCGCTGTACATTTGTGTGTTTGTGCGGACTTGTGCTTTCATTTCCCTTGGGTGTGTGCGTAGAAGGGGATTGCTGGATCACAGGGCAACTTGACTTTGAATCGCTTGAGAAACTGTCAGGCTCTCTTCCAAGATGGCGGCCCCATTCCATTCGTCCCCGGCAGCAGCTTGGGAGATGTTCCAGGTTCCCTACATTCGTGTCAACACTTGAGTCTATCTTGTTTATTTTGTCCATTCTGGTGAGTGTGAAGTGGTATCTGGTGGGGGTTTTGGTTTGCATTTCCCTGTTAACGAATGATGTCAGGCTCATTTCACGTGCTTATCGACCACTTCTTGGAGAAATGTCTGTGCAAATGGTTTGCCTGATTTTTACTCGGGTTCTCTTTTTATTACTGGATTTTAAGAGTTCTTTGTATATTCAACACGTAAGGCCCCTACCAGACGGTTCGGAAGTATTTTCTGCCATTCTCTGCATTGTCTTTTCACTTCTGTGGTGGTGGCTCCGGGAGCTCAGCAGTGTCCCCTGTCAATGGAGTGTGATGCCGCTGTGTTTCGTTCCACTGTGAATACTTTTGGTGTTGTATCTCTCTGGGTGTTTTTTTGTTTTGGGGGGTTTTTTAAAGATTTTGTTTATTTATTTGATAGAGAGATCGCAGGTAGGCAGAGAAGCAGGCAGAGAGAGAGGAGGAAGCAGGCGCCCTGCTGAGCAGAGTCTGATGCGGGTCTCGATCCCGGGACCCAGAGATCACGACCTGGGTCGAAGGCAGAGGCTGAACCCTCTGAGCCCCCAAGGCACCCCGCTCGCTGGGTATTTTTAATCAAGTTCTTCTCCTGCAGAGGAACTGAACCAGACGATGGATTGTCGCACTGGGCTGAATGGTCCTGGGGCTCCAAGTGGGCCATGGGGGCTCCTTCCGCAGGGAGTGGGGCACCATCAGCTTCCTGGGCAGTCAACGCAGATGCTCGCCAGGCCCCCAGCTCCCTCTGCCTGGAGACCCCTCTTCCATTCAGGGCCGGGAGGGATGCTCAGGCCTGGCCTTGCCGCCCTGATTGGATCAGTGAAACGGAAAGGTGAGAACAGGAACAGTGGGTTCGAGTCCTGGGGATGCCACGAAGTGACCGGAGCACGTGGGAGAGAAACGTCATCTTCCTGCACCCCGTTTTCTCTTCTCTTAAAAAGAGGGGAGCGGCTGGGTCTCTTCTCGGCCTCTGGGACCATCGGCCAGCGAGGGCCCCGGGCACTGACTCGCTCTCTGCCCCCGCAGCCATGAAGGCCGACCGGAAGCGCCTGAAGGGCGAGAAGACGGACCTGGCAAGCCAGATGCAACAGCTGTACGCCACGCTGGAGAGCCGCGAGGAGCAGCTGCGCGACTTCATCCGCAACTACGAGCAGCACCGCAAGGTGGGCCGTCCCCTCCCCCACACCAGCTCCCTCTCCCTCAGCCCTCCTCCCCTCCTCCTCCTGCTCCCTCCCACTCAGCTCCCCTTTCCTCCCCCTCCCTCTCCCTTAACTCTTCTCCCCTCCCCCTGCTCCCTCCCCTCCCCCAACCCAAACACCAGGCCCCTCCCCCCTTACCGCCCTGTACAGACACCAGCACCCCACCTCCCACTGCCTTCGGGATACCTTCTCTGGCTTCTCTAATCCCCAAACACGCACTCACTGCCCGAGTCCCCTGCTCACCTGAGGAGGCCTCTGATGTATCTGGGCCAGGCTTGGGTATGGAGATGAAATGGGCATAGCCCCTAGCTGGGGGGCCCCCAGGCCTCCTGGGGCAGATAAGCCTGGACAGGACAGCCCAGTCACTGACAGTGTGGACTCTGGATTCCGGCTGGCCTGGGTTCAGATCCCAGCCCCCTTAGGTGTGTGCCCTAGGGCATCTCACCTCCCTTCAGAGAGCCTCAGACCTTATAGAGGTGTTAAGAGCACTGGATGAGATGTGATGAATGGAAAGCAGTTCACATGGCATCTGGCGTATAGTAAGGGCTCGGTGAATATTAGCTACGCGTCTTATTAATAATACCGTAATAAGAGAGTGCAGAGAGACCTGGGAGTCCTGGTGAGAGAGCAGGAAATTCTGCCTGCAGGAAAAGAGTCTTAGAAGGCTTCACGGAGGAGGGGACATAGGAGTTGGGCTCTGCAGGGTGAGTAGGAGTTTAGCCAAACGAGTTATTTTTATGTTGTTGTTTACGGAGCAACCCAAGGCAGACCATGAGCCGTGGGTGGTGTGCTGAGCATCTCGGTGGTACTGTGGCCTTCCTGGGGCTTAACAGCAAACGCTTCTGTCTTGGCAACGGTTCGTCAAATTTGTTTTTGTAATTGTGCTCTTACTGGAAAATGAAATTTCCACGGAGACCCACTTCACCCCTGGACCATGCCCTTTTTTTAAGTCCAGGTAACTGGGGGTCCCCCCTAAGTCCAGCTAGCAGTGGGGGTAGGGTTGAAGCTGCTGCAGCTCAGGACAGCCGTAGGGCCACAGGTCAGCATCAGTTACTCAGTTCCACACAATTCATGTCCCGGGCCCTTCTGTGATCCAGGCTTGTGGCCCGGTGCTGGGGGCAGATGCCCAGGATGTAGCTCAGCCCCAGGGTAAGAGCCCCCCATCCATGTGCCTATCGCTGTTGCCCTGACCCCACCTGAACCCAGCTCCCCAGAGAAAGGAGAACTAACCAGCAGTGGCATGCCTCCCTGCACTGAGCGGATTGCTTCCAGAACCTTCCAGTATGGCTCCACCTGTGATGGGGTGATCGTGCCATCTGTCGCTGTGTAGCTTGCGTGGCCGCCTCTGCCGAGCATTGTCACCCTGGGAGGTGGGACTGTCGCTGTCTCACAAATGAGGCGCTTGGTCGAGGTTTGGGGAGGTGGAATAACTCAGCCAGTGTCCCGCAGTGAAGACTCCAACCCAGGCATCCTCAGCCCAGAGAGCAGAGGCCAGTGCCCTGTCCTGGAAGGGACCATCCCCTCCCCCCTGCCCCGCCCCTCAGGCTGCACTGAGAAGGGGGGCTGCTCGCAGCCGGCACAGGCACTGTGGTGCCGTGGTCTTCCCGGTCAGCCCCCTGCAGCCGAGGGTGCCCAGTCTTGTAGCAACAGTGTCTGTTGCCCGCTGCTGTGTGCGGGCTGGCCCTCTGGGACCCAGGTATGTGCCCGCGCGCCGAACGGCACATCCCTGCTCTCAGGCCCCGTGTGGATGCAGGCATTTCTGGGAGGCTTGTGCCTGCCCACAGCGTCCGTGAATATGGGTTCAATGTCAACGTTGGGTAGCAGCACAGAGAGCTGCTCTCAGGCGGGTGATCCAGGAAGGCCACTCGGAGAGGACCTCTGAGCCGGGATGGCCACGTGCCCGTGCGGTGCTGAGCTCTCCACGTGGATTATCTCATTCCGCCCTCAGAATCACACCTGAAGTCCCGGCATACTATCTCCGGGTTACAGACGAGGGCGCGGGGGCCTGGTAGTCCTTGCAGCCTGTCCTGCAGAGCCAGAATTTGACCCACACTCCCTCTCCCCTGACCGTAAGCCGTAGCCTCATCTCTGACAGCCCCAGAGAAAGGGCCAGCTCTGAGCCTCCCTGGCTCTGGCCATCTGGCTGTCAGGCCTTCGGAGACAGGGCTGGCAAACAAGGCAGGAAGGCCGCCTCTCTGCACAGCCCCAGGCCGCACACAGACCGTGAGCAGGGCCCCTGAGCCCGTGAATGGGAAGACCTTGCCGGGGGTGGTTGGGCAGGGCCCTGCGCTGGGACCCCTCTTCTCGGGAAGGTTACCTGCTGATCGGACGCTTGGCTCCTGCCCACGGAGGTCAGGCCCCCTGACGCAGCTGTCTGTTCCTTGGCTTTGCTCCAGCTTGGGGCAGCTGGAGCCCTGGGCCCTTCCCTCTGCATCCGAGGAAACGGCTCGGGGCAGGGGAATCTGCCAGCCACCCTGCTGCCTTTGGTCACAGCCGCTCGTGAAGGGGTTCGGCCTGCTTTGGCGTGGGCTGTGACCCTGCGGGGTGCTGCGGGCCCCCCGGGCAACCAGAGCAGCCGGACAGCAGGTGTCTCCTTCTCTGTCTCCTCTTTCCTGTGACACACACGTTACCAAACACCAGGACGGAGCCCCACACCCGCTCCTGACCCAGACTTCCCTCAGATGCCATGTATCCCCCACTCGGGCAGTCATTTCATCTTTATAAGAGTTCTTCGAAACAAGTGGTGTCGACATTCCCCCCGCCCCCCGGTATTAAAGATGGAGAAATGGAGACTTGATGGGGTAGAAACACTCGTCACGTTCATTTTCTCACCCGTTCATGGAAACAGTGCGTACTGAGCATCTGCTAAGGGTTTGTCTCAGTCCAGTCCCCCAGCTAAGCTGAGGCAGAGCCAGGGGCCTCCCTCATCTTCCTCTGGTCCAGGGGTCAAGGCCCCTGTGGCCCCTCCAAGGGGAGGCCCCGCGCCCCCGCCGTAACGCCTGGCGCTCTGGCTCCGCAGGAGAGCGAAGACGCCGTCAAAGCGCTGGCAAAGGAGAAGGACCTGCTGGAGCGGGAGAAGTGGGAGCTGCGGCGCCAAGCCAAGGAGGCCACGGACCATGCCACGGCGCTGCGCTCCCAGCTGGACCTCAAGGACAACCGGATGAAGGAGCTGGAGGCGGAGCTGGCCATGGTGAGCCCCCACCCCACCTGCACACAGCCAGGGCGTCCAGAAAGCTGCTAGAGGCCACGTGATGCGCTGGGGACGGGGTGGGGGACAGGTTCGCCGGGAGTCCTGCAGTGGGGCGGGGGCGGGGGTGCCGCTGGCCGTGGGGTCTGTGATGCTCTGTCAGCCTCCTTCCGCATGGACCCCCGAGCCCCCTGAGCCCAGGCCGTAGCCTCTCATCCCCCTGCCGGGGCCCGGCGAGCGTGTGGGAGCCCGTCCACACTTCTGCTGTCAACAAACAAAGCCCATTTTTGTTTAAAATACACATACGTGTTTAGGAAAACGTTTGGGAGAAAATGCACCAGAAAACTTAACAGTGGTTATTTCTGGGTAAGGAGGATTACAGGAAATCTCTGGTGAAAACGTCTTACTTGGGTTGTCAAGGAAAAAATGTTTTTTTTCCCAGTCCCAAACAAACCTTCCACATATTTCCAAACGCTGTGTCTTCCATGGAAGTGCCCAGCCCGCATGTGAGGACAGAGAGCCCAGGTGGTGTGTCCGGGCCTGGTGAAAGGGGTCCAGGGCCCAGGAATTCTGCTCTGCCTGTTCCTGTGTGACCTTGGGCCACTCACTAAACTTCTCTGGGCTTTAGTACCCTTTATCTGGTACCAGAATGGGGGAAGAGTCTTGACCTCACCGGGCCCTCCCAGGAGGTGGCCAGGACCACCAGGGGCTCAGCGTGACCTTGTCTGAGAGGAGAGTGTGCTCCTGGGGGATTGGGGTGGGTGAGGGGGGTCCCACAAAGCTCTTGGAACACCGCGATCTCCTGCAGAGAGCACTGATGCTGCCTAACTATGTGGGGGACAGCCATGGGTTCTGGCTTTGAATCCAGCCCCATTGCCTCCTAGCTGTGTGACCTTGGGCAGGACCTGTCCCCTCTCGGGACCTGTTTCATCAAGTCTAAATAGAGGTAATTGCATATATCCCGTAGGGCCTGAGAGTTTTGACGAAATAATGCCAGGGAACCGCTTCGCCTGGTGCTGTATATAGCGGTGATACGGTGACACAAAGGTTCTCTTGGGTCGGTTCTTTCAGGATCAATGGCAGCCCTGTGGCGGGTCAGGACCCCTGGGCCCCTCCTGGGTCTCCTGTCCAATGCTGACCCCTAGTGGTCAGAACTGCCCGGGCTGGAAGAAGCTGTTGCCGCCAGGTCCCCTGCAAAGGTGGGTGCTTTCCCCACCAGTGAGGTCGGTGGCACCCATGCCTGGGTGTGTCTTCCTGGCCTTGGAGTGCGGGCCTCGGGCATTCGGGGGATTTCTGGGGTCTTTCAGAACTGGGAAGCAGATCTTCTCTCTCCTCTCACCATGCCCAGACTCCTCAGCCTACTTCCGTTCTGGTCAGCAAAGCTCAGGTTCTGGCCCCTCCTCTGGCGGGCATCAGACCCCCTGCTAAGCGTGAGTAGGTCCGGTGCGTGTTCGCAGCCTGGGCTGCAGGCTTCTTCTCCGTCACTTCGGCCGACGTCCACCCAGGGCTCGGCGGCAGAGGGAGGGCCTAGTGCCGAGATGCATGACAGCCCCAGTGTTGTGGGGGTATTCACCAGCCCCTCTGTCGCCCGCCATCTGTAGGATATCACACCCCGGAGACTTCTGGAACTGCCTGCTCCGGGCGGCACTGACCAGCTCGCCCCACTGCCCTGCTGGCCCGGGCAAGACTAAAGGGAGGCCGCCGTCCCTGGGCGTGTGCCTTGTGGGTGAGCACCAGAAAGCCACTGTAGCCGGTTTAGCCTGTGGAATGTGCTGGAAGGGAAGTGAGGAGCTCATAGGGGCAGTGGGAAGGTGGACGGCCAGGCTTAGAAATGGGCCAAAGTCCAGGCGGCTGCAGAGGTGGGGAAGCCAGGGTCCTACATGGAGCGGTCTGCTCGGCGGCCCCTGCTGGGGAGGATGACTCTGAACCTGCCCTTGAATAGCACCTCAATTTTTTTATGACTTATTCAACACAAGGTGCAGATTGGCCCATCCTGGGTCAACTGCTCACCACTTACCTAGGGGTCCTGGCTGTGGCCCTGGTGATGAGTGACTTCCTAAGTGACCTCAAGGTGCCACCACGGAGATGGGAGCTGAGCTGGCAAGTTCACACCCACCAGTAACCTTAAAAGACTGAGAAGCAGCCCGGGGCCTGATCAGCGTAAGCGAGTCCTGTCCCAATTTAGGCACCAACCCCCCCTCCCACCCCCGACCAGCGTCTGCAGGGGACCTGGGCTCAGGGTCTCTACACACCCTGTGTGGTTCTGAAGGCTGCTTCCCTTCAGTAAAAGCCAAAGACCTTGGCTTCCCAAGAAGCAAAGCCCTCTCAGTGTTTGGTGGTCGGCACCGTGTTCCTGCTCAGCCATCTGCCATTTTGGGGGGAACGTTCCGGATGAACAACCCCTGGCCAAACCAGACATTACCACTCATGTAGCCACATCAGGTTCGTGAGACCACCCTGTGGGGGGGGGGGGGTAGCTATATGTTTTTAATACGTTCTTTTATTGAGATATAAGTCACATACCGTAAAATTTACTCTTATAAGATGGACAACTCCGTGGGTTTGAGTATGTTCACAGAGCTGCACAGCGTTCACCATGATCTAGTTCCAGAACAGGTCCCCGCCCTGAAAAGAAGCTTGTACCTATGAGCAGTCAGTCCAGCGAGACCTGTATTCCTCTTGTGCCCATTTTAGGGACGTGGAAACAGGCTCGGAGGAGGGCAGGAGCTCGCCCAGAGCTGCCCAGCAGGTGGAAAGGCAGCGCTGGGAGTCACAGGCCCTGTGCTCCACGATGTGGTGGCTTCGTTCTCGGGGCCTTTGAAAGGACATCTGGCTGCTGGTCTGAAGGACGCACCTCCCCTAGCAGCCATGGCTTGTCCCTCAGGCCCTCCCCATGGGCCTCCGCTACACAGAGGGGACGGGAGACAGGACCGCCAGCCCCCGAGATCACAGGCTTCCCCAAAAGGCTAGTCCTGCCCTTCCCCCTGCCCTGGAGCCTGGGTCATGGTGGCCCAGTTTTCTGTCAGCACTGCTTCTCCAAAACAGGAGATGTTTCTTACGTTGACTACGCTGTAAATGGGGCTTCTCATCCTCAGCACTGTTGACATTTGGGGTCAGATAAGTGTGTTGTGGGGCCGGCTGGCACGCAGGAGGGTGTCCAGCAGCTTCCCTGGCTTCTGCCCACTGGGGGCCAGGAACACCTCCCAGCTGGGAAAACCAAAAGTCTTGGGACATTTCCCAGGGTCCCCTAGGGAGGTGGGCGGGGGCAGAGTTTGCTCCAGTTGGGAACCAGTCTTCTGTAAAGTTGGTGTTTTGGTCGCGCATGGGCGCAGCACCGGGCTGTGCCCTGGCCATTCAGGCCTAACAGAATCCCAGTTGGGTCCTGCTGTCTTTGGGCTGTGTGACCTCCGACAAGGCACTCAGCCTCTCTGATCCTCAGTTTCCACACGTATGAAGTCAGGACTGTAAGACCTTCCTCCTGGGGGTGGGGGGCGGTGGTGAGGTGAGGAGATGCTCAGTGAACACCAGCTGACCGGGCTTCTGCACCCAGCCCCGTCCTGTCCTCGGCCCCACCAGGGTGAGGAGGTGTGGGTTCTCGTGTCCCTTCCACTGGCCAGTCACTGTGCGACCTCAAGTCACTTTTAACTGCCTGGGCCTCCATTTCCTTGTCTGTAAAGATGGCAGCCGCCACAGGCTCCAGGCGAGAGTCAGGCGTAGTGAGGGTGGGTAAGAGGCAGGTCAAGCAGCAGGGGGACGACAGGGGCGGCCGTGCTCTGCGTTGGCGCTGCTTCTGCCCTTGCTCTCTTCTGCCCTCGCTCTGCGGAAACCCACCTGCCACAAGCACCACGTCCTGGCCCTGGACCAGACCTGCTCACAGACCTGCTCATGTTTTCCTGGAGGTTCCTGTACCAGGATCCTCCCAGCCTTTGGCCAGCGGAGACGTTCGCTGGACAAGCAGGAAAGCCTTAAAAAGCGAGTGAAGGATTCCACTGAGCCGCACTCCCAGCATCCCTCAGGGCCCAGGCTCACTCCAACATGACTGCTTCGTGGCCGCCCGTCAGCAGGCCATGCAGGCAGTCAGGGGCCTTCAATCAGCCCCGATCCAGAGGGAGGCCCAGCGCAGGGTCCTGCCTGCCTCCTGCATCTTCTCTCCCCATCTTGGGGGGAGGGGGGTGTCAGTGACCCCACCAACCCCGCAGCTGCGACTTACTGAGTGTGCAGTAGGGAGACTGGGTTCTGGGTCTTCGTGGAACTTGGGCCATGCCTGGTAGATGTTTCGTGCTGAGTCACCAATCTTTATTGAGTATTTTTCCCATAGACCAGGGTTCTCCACAGCAACCATGCGATCCCTCTTAGACATGAGGGTGTGGAGGCGCCGAGGGCTGGGGGACCTCACTCAGGATACCCCCACTGGGGAGGGGCGCCGCCAGGCTCAAATCCGATTTCCAAGCCCAAACTCCAAAGCACTTTGCTGGGCCACGTTGTCACACAAATCCAGGGGGTGCTGTTTGCATAGAAATGATCCCTCTCCGTTCCCCATCCTACTGTGACGACCTCGCTCAAGGTCACATGGCAAGTTAAATAGTCGAAGTGGAATTTGCACCCAGTTCTGTCTGATTCCTGTCACGTGAGGGGGGTTTGCGCCAACACACCAAATCCAGCAGCTCGCAAGTCCAGGCCCTGAGCACTTGGGAGAGGGTAGAGGCTCAGACAGAATAGGGAGCCAGAGCTCAAGGGGAACTCCCAACATGAAAGTGTGTTCAGTGGAAGAGTTGAGCCGAAGGAGGCGGGCGGTGTAGACTGCCACGGGAAGGTGACCCGTTGCAGCCCTCGTGCATGCCTGCCCTTTAAGTTGACTCCACACCTCTTCTGCAGTTTCGTCTCTGTTGTAGATCTGTCCCAAGTGGACCGTTTGTAAGGGTCCCCGTGCTTTAGAACTCAGCAGTCCCACCCCGCCCCATCCCGCAGGACTCCCTGTGCCGGACCCTCAACTGCCCAGCAGCAATGATGTCAAGCTGTCTGCTGAGTTAAAAGCGGCCTTTCCCAGGCCCAGACAGAGCTGAGGCCCCGCCTGGGAGAAGAAAGCCAGGTGGGGACAGAAGAGCCATCCCGCCATGGATTTTCCGGGGCTTCCCACGTAGGTCCCTCCGTGTGCAGGAGAGCAGAGCTGAAGGCTCATTAGCTGGATGGCAGAGTGACCTATGGGGCTCGTTTCTCAACAGTGAGTCTGCCTTCCAGGCAGCCAAGATGGATTGGGCAGGAGGAAGCAAGGGAGTAGGGCAGCTTCGTGCATGGAGTGGTGGTTGAATGGAGGGCCAGGAGGCTGGACGCATGTGATGTGGTACCATGATGGCCAGGAAACAGAGTCTCTTATGTGGTTGGGCTGCCACAAGCCTGTGGCACCCCCCAGCCCAGCCCCTTCCTTCAGCAGGCTTGTTTCCTTGCTTTGGGGGTAAGTTAACAGATCAGATCCCTAAGCCATTAGCCTGGACCCAGCAGAGCCTGCTTCCATTAATTCTAAGGATTTTTATTGATCAGTGCACATCTCCAGCTCCAAGCCAGGGCCTGCTGATTCTGTGGTGACCAGGCACACCCCAGCCTTTGCTTCATGGACTCGGAGTCTGCATTACTTGTGCTGCTGATGTTGTTGCCCCAGAGGAGCATGGGTGCCGTAGAAACCATGGGGCCATGACCAGACGCCCCAGCTCGGGACCCAACTTGAAGGTTCCGCTTGCGGTGCTTTCTTGAGTCACTTCTAAGCTTCCAGTTTCTTGTCTGTCGAGCACAGATAATCTTCCACTCCCTACTTGAGACCCGGGGCTGTTGCCCTGAGCACATGATGGTTTTCTAAACCAGAAGGGAGATGATGACGCGGCTTGGGGGATGGGACTGCCACCTTCCAACTCAGCCTCCTCCTGCCATGGAAGGGGAGTGATTTCATAGACTCGGGGTGTCCAAGCTAGAGGGAGCCCTCCAGCTTGCTCTGGAGTTTTCATTTTAAACAGGTGAAGAAGCTGAGGCTCGGGAAGGCAGTGACTTTTCCTCGACTCTCATTCAAATCCCAGCTGGTCCTTGGAGAACCAGAAGGAATGGGTGACAAGTGTGTGCTTGGACGCCTTTTCTCTCGTAATCCTGGTCTCACTTTGTGTTAGCAGGAACAAAGGGGGAACCCCAAAGTGAGCAGGTAATTGACTCTGACGGGCACGTGATGCAGAGCCTGAGATGGCCTGGTACCAAGGTCGGATTCGCGGCTCTCTCACCATGGTGGGTCCTGGCCTGGTAACTGACCAAGAGGTTCCCTGGATCACGTCGCCTTTTTCTGTCTCCAGGCCAAGCAGTCCTTAGCTACACTGACCAAGGATGTCCCCAAGCGTCATTCGCTGGCCATGCCGGGCGAGACGGTGCTCAACGGCAACCAGGAGTGGGTGGTGCAGGCGGACCTCCCGCTGACCGCGGCCATTCGCCAGAGCCAGCAGACTCTCTACCACTCACACCCTCCCCACCCTGCGGACCGGCAAGGTCAGTGCTGGCCCCGCCCTGGCAGTGGGGGCTTCTGGGGAGGTCGCCAACCACCCCGGTGGGGGAAGCAGCCCCTCTCTTCCCGCTGTAGCTGCTTAGGGGGCTGTGGGGCGGAGAAGTCCGGGGATGGACTTCAGACATAGCTGGATCTCGAGGGCCAGACATCCGTGGGGCGTGTCTACCTGTCCGTCAGCCCCACCTGCCTCCCTTTGGCCTCCTCTTGAGGCCGTCTCTTTCCACGAAGCCATGAAACAGTCTCCAGCAAGTTCGGGCTTGTAAGGTTTTCAAGCACAAAAGTCGGGAGGAAGAAAAATGATCTCTTTCTCTGTGTTTAGAGTAAATCCCAAAGGACTCTGATTGGCTAGGCTGGGTCCCTTGCCGACCCCTGGACCAATGACTGTGTCCAGGGGCTGCTCCGCGGGTTCTCCAGCCTGGGCCTCAGGGGATCCTGTGGCTGGGGGACAGCAGAGCTCCTTGATTAAGGGCGGCAGGCAATCGTGGGATGGCGGGGGGTGCACAGAGGTCACACGTGTTCGCTCCTGGCACCGGCAGCGTCTGCACCCACCAGCCATGCCACACTGGGGGGTTGGGGGGGGCTGCCTCTCTGTGACAGGTGCAGGTTGGGGATTGGCAGCTGGCCCTCGGAGCACACAGTGCTGCCATCCCCCCGCCCCCCATGTTAAACCCCACGTCCATTTCCTACAGCCCTACCTGCTCCGTGCCAGGCACCGTGAGCTCTGGGGGTCACCATGGATGAGACACCCACCGTGCCTGCCCTCGTGGAAACGGATGTTGTGGGCATGAAGACAGACAACCGGGCATAACTGAGCTGACAGACGGAAGGGGATAGACGGTCGTCAGCGCAGGGAGGGAAATCAACAGGAGACTCTGTTCGGTGGGGAAACGTGTGGGGAGAGCTGGTAACTGGGGAGGCCTCTCTTGGGACAGGCTGAGACCCCGATGAGGAGAACACACCCCATGAGCAGTGGGACCAGCGAAGGCCGAGGCAGGAGGGAATTGGCCCGTGTCGGGCACTGTCAGAATGCCGGGGTGACCATGAGCCGAGGCCGGGAGGTGGGCAGAGCCCGTTCGGGCAGGCCCAAGTGCCTGGCTTTGCTGCGGTGTGAGGAGTGGGGTCAGGGAGGCCACTGGGCGGCTGCGTGGTCTTCAGGTGAGAGATGGCAGGGCTTGGCTTGGTAGTGGCAGTGAGGCTGGAGAGAAGTGGATGGATTTCGGGTTGGTGTTGGGGTTCGAGACAAGTGGACAGATTTGGGGGTTGTGTTTGGGGTTGAGAGAAGTAAATGGATTTGGGTTTGGGATTGGAAGTGGACAGACTTTGGGGTTGTGTTTGGGGTTGGAGAAAGGTGGACAGGTTTGGAGGGCTGCCCTGGGGGTGACTGGGTGTGGGGTGTGGGGGGAAGAGGGGATCTGGCAGTGGCTTCTAGGCTTCTCACTGGGGCAGGTGGTGTTGACTAGCGGTTAGGATTGTTCCGGGTCTAGGAAACATCCAGATGGTGGGAGCCTTGTGAGGACGGTCACCAAGGTCCCTGGAGACGCCTGCCTTTTCTCCTTCACTGTGGTTAGGAGAGGGCCTAGTTGGATCCAGAGGCCAGGGGCGGTCCTTCCCAGCAGCTGTGGGTCTGTGGAACCGAGGGGCAGAGAGTTAGGCAATCTCTTCTCTATGCCTCAGCATTCTCGCCTGGATAATGGGGGTGCAGGGTGGCATGACAACAGGGCAGCACAGGCGAGGACCTTCTCTCCACCCCCCGCTCACCAGCTCTCCCTGCTTTCCAGCGGTCAGGGTGAGCCCCTGCCACTCCCGGCAGCCCTCTGTCATCTCCGACGCGTCTGCCGCCGAAGGCGACCGGTCGTCCACGCCAAGCGACATCAACTCCCCTCGGCACCGGACACACTCCCTCTGCAACGTAAGGCCAGCAGCAGTGGGGCCAGGGCCGGGGGCCCTGCCCAGAAACCGCAGGGGCGCGGGGTGGAGGGGTGAAGACGAACCCGCTGTTTCCTCTCGTCCACCCAGGGAGCACTCTGGCGAAGGCATTTCCTGTTCTGTTCTTTCCTTTTGCAAGAAGAGATGGATGTGGGGAGAGAAAGAAATGAGGCCTGTTTGCTCCTTTTGTCCGGGAGGGCAAAAAAGACCCAGAGGAAGGCAGGCCTGGGTCGGCTCGGGGTCTGCACAGCCCACGACTACCTCTGGCGGGGTTCCTGTGTCTGGGACCATGGGCTTCTCCCAGCTGCGACCTTCCAGAGCTCAGGGCCTCACCAGTATTTCATTTCCCCATAGAGCCTCTCTCAGTCCTCCTTCCAGGAATGAGCCAGACTTTTATTTTTTTAATTTTCCAGGAGTTTGGGCAAATATTGCCACTGGAGTGGCATCCCATGAATTTGTTCTGTTCTTTCTTTCTTTCTTTTCTTTTCTTTTTTTTTTGCTTTGCTTATTTAATCACACTTTTTGATGGCATGCTGAGCACCAGCTGCCAAGAGGTGCAGGTCCCTGGCCATCTAACTCTTAGTGATTGGCAGAGCAGACGGTTGGGCTCCAAAGAGTGAGGGGATGAAGACAGGTCACAGCATCCGAGGACAGGAAGACACCATGTCGAGGTTCCAGCAAGAAACACTGGGGAGCAGGCTGTGGAGGCTCTTGTACGGTTTTGTTCTGTCCCACAGCTGATAATATGGAGGGCTCCCCTGCCGCGAAGACCGAGACAGCATAGGTCTTTGAGTGCAGGAGAAAGCTTTCTCCAAAAGTCAGCTAATGTTCTATTAACCAGCACAAATGATAATAAAAAAGAAATGAGGTGAATATAGTGGGAAAGCAAGGCAAAACAACTCCTACGTGCCGATGATACGATTACCTACCTGGAAACGCAAGAGAAAAACTGTAAAACTATTACAACCAATAATGACCAAGTACATGAATGGTACTGGTTGAAAATCAGTGTATAATAATCAGTAACTTTTGTCTATAGAAATAATCACAAGGGAAACTTTTTTCCCATCTACAGTAACCATGAAAAGTAGCTAAAGACTACTAATAAAAATAGCCAAGACCGAACTTAAAATTAGCTGCCTTCGCCTGGTGACATGGGCAGCAGCGATCGCTGGCCCAGGGCCTTATCCCGCCCAGCTGGGATGCGGAGAAGGCCGCTCCGGGCCTGAAACCTGCTCAAGGCTGGGATTCTTTTTCAACTTCCTTAAAGCAATTTGTTCTTCACCAGTGCTCAGGACAGAACCCCTGTGACAAAGGCTGTCTTGAATGACAGAACCAGGACGAGGAAGGAGACCCCTAGAGGGCTTCCGACAGCCATCCCTGGTTTGGAGGGACCACTGTTGAGCCGAACCTTCAGCCAATAGCTCCCTCATTCTTAGCATGCGCTAGAGACCTAGAGTAGCCATGTACACCCTAGATGAGAAGACCTTCCAGGGGCCATATTTTGATTTCTTATGGTGGGCCCCAAGGGGCTCGGAGAGCCAGAATACTGCTGGAAAGTCCATTCTGCAGAAAGGGTTCTCACAATGCCTCTTGAATCATCTTTGGCCTAGCCTTTTCCCCAGCTTGGCCTTGGCGCATACCAGCTGCAGGTCCAGCCTATTTATTTCCAAAATCACCTTACACAGGGCCCTGCTGCCAGGACCTGGGTGCTTTCGTAAGCCAGTTGTCTGCAGACAGGCATTCTAGTGGGCACTGGCCTCATTCTCTACCCCTGAAGTTGACAAAGATCCAAAGATGCCCCTACCCGGAGTAGACCTCTCTTAGCGTGCCACATGGGTTCTGTTTGCAAACCTTGGGATGGGACTAAAGACTAAACTACCATTTGTTCCATCCCTGCCCTCCCTCAGCCACCTTCATCCCCATTTCTACAGATGGGCACACAGGTAAGCCAAGAAGAGCCTGGAAAAAGCACCAGGTAACCCTGTTCTCAAGCCTTTGGCCTGGCACATCAAGAACAGCCCAGCCTGGATTAAGGACCTCTCCCTCTTACTCTTTGGCCACTAATTTAGAGTAGAGGTTGGGGCTAAGTGTAGGGAAGTTGGAGAAGACTTTGGCCCAAGTGACATACATCTGGTTTTTTCATGGGTTTTTTTTTGCCTGCAATTCTGGAAACAACCAGCAGGGGCCTCCCTTGTAATGACTTGTGATCCCAAAGATCTGCTTGCCCCACCAGGCAGTGCAGCCAGATTCTGGGATGTAGCGAAGGCTTTTGCACGCCCACCATTGCATGCCCACGGAAGGGAGAACTGGGCCAGGAAGAAACAGCCCCGAATCTGAGTTACAGCTCTGCCATAATCATGTTGGATTACCCTCTGTATCTGTAAATCAGGCTCATGAGGCCTGCCTACCTCTCCACAAAATAAGAGATGCATTGAATTGTTTGTGGGGGAAATTAGAAGCTACGTAGTCTCCTGAGTCTTCCTGTCCTGAAATTCTTTATTTTTGTGCCTTTTTCTTTTAAAATTGTATTTCTTTATGAACAACATCAAGTATAACCAATCTCTAGTTCCAACTTGATGGACCAATTGGGACAGGATCTTAGAAGCCTTCAGGTGACTGATTTTTTGGTCAGAGGGTGTTGGGGGTCAAGAGGCCTGAGCAAGCAGGGGAGCACCCTAGGACCCCTGGTCTAGGCAGCATCTCAAACCCCAGGTGCCATTGTTGAACCATGTGGGGTGTTTGCTTCAGGGGTGGGGGTGTGTTCACCTATGCAGAGGTAGGGTGGTCCCTAAGAGATGGCTTCCTTCCATGGAAGACCCCACTCCCCATGGGCCACCTCTGCACCCATGTGTTGTGTGTCCCTGCTGTTTCATTTCCCCCCTCTTTTTTGGCTACAGGGCGACAGTCCCGGCCCAGTACAGAAGAACCTGCACAACCCCATTGTACAGGTAGGTGTCCTTCCCTGGCCACTCGGGTCCTCCCTTTACCCCATCATGACCATGAGTCCCCCGTCCCTTGTTCCCATGGGCCCTCAGTCTCTCCCCACTTCCATACCTGGGACACCCAAGGCAGAGAGGAGTTAAGCCACTGCCCTGGTCAGTCATGGTTTGGTGGCCTGACCCAGGGTCAGTACCTGATTTGCCCTTCCCTGTCCTCTTTCCAATCTGTGGACCCATTAAGTGCATCACACATCTTCCATCCTGCTGTCCTTGTGAGTGTCTTCTCCTGGCAGCCAAAGGCTGATGAACCAGGCTATAGGCTCTTTGGGCCCCTTGCTGTAGGAAACTGTTCTTTATTCATTTTTAACATTTCAGTACCCTGTCATCAGTGAGGAGGGGCCACAGGGAGGAAAACAGGAACTGAGAGTCAGAAGGGGTCTCTGGGATCAGCAGTCCAGTCCTTGGGTTCCCAGATGCTGGTCTATGCACTGCTCATCTGCATCGGGGTCCACCGGGAAAGACTTTCCAAATGCAGATTCCTGGGCCTTTAACCCTGATTCTGATCCACCAGCTATGGGGTGGGGCCTGGAATTCAGGTCCTTCTGATATGTTTTGGGAACCATTATTGTAACGTCCATCTTTTGGATGGGGAACACTACCCCATGTCTTTGTGTTTGTAAAACCCTCTGGTAGACCCCAGCCTCAGGCCTTCAGTTACCCAGACAGGAGCCTGTGCCCATCATTACTCTTGTCTCCACATCACAGATTAGAAAACTGGGCTCAGAGAGGCCAGGGGTTCTAATTAGGACTAGCACCCAAGCCCCAGCATCCCTTACTCCGCACTGTGGCCAGTCCTGCCTCTTATCCAGGGCCTTAAGGTTCAGGGGTCCTTACTCTTGGCCCGCACAAAGCTCAGATTTCTCTTTCGTCATTTTCCGGGCTTCCCTGGGTCCCCTTTTTCCCACCGGGACTCTTCCACAGTTAACTTGTACCCTTGCTGCAGGGTCCCCGCAGACAGGGGACTGGGCCAGAGCCAGGTATGCAGAGGCACTCCCGGGAGCCCTCGGCAAGCACCCCAGGGTTGTGGGCAAGCCGAATTTAAGGGACAGTGGTAGTGCAGCAGCAGCCGCAGCTGGCGGTTCCTGCGGGGTTATGATGCCCAGGCACTGCTGTGAGCACGGTTGTCCCCGCCGACACTCTCAGGACTGTCTGGTGTGGGTCCCACTACTGTCCCGGAGAGCTTCCACAAGGGGCCCAAGTGTCGGCTCCTCAAACGAGAGTGGGGGTGGGGGGCAGACCCTGGCCTCTTATGCACCGCACCGGTGGCCCCACTCCCTCACCCATCGGCTGTCCCTGCCCCCTCCCCCGTCTCCCGTCCCCTGCACCCAGCTCAGGTGGCTTTGTTCTTCTCCCTCCGCCCCCACCGCCCGGTCCGACTCCTCAGTCACTAGAGGATCTTGAAGACCAAAAACGGAAAAAGAAGAAAGAAAAGATGGGATTCGGCTCCATCTCGCGCGTCTTCGCCAGAGGGAAGCAGCGGAAGTCCCTCGACCCCGGCCTCTTTGATGGTACCGCCCCTGATTATTACATAGAGGAGGACGCGGACTGGTGATACCCGCCTCCCTTCGCCTGCCGCGCAGGCGTGTCTTTGCGTGTGGACGTGCGAGCGCGGGGGGATGGGGGGGAGGGGCGCGGGGGGCGCGGCAGGGCGAGCGGGGCGGGACGTGCGCGCGCGCGCGCTCCCGCGCACGTGGGTGCTGGGCGTGGCCGAGCGCGGGCCCCGCCCCCTGCGGCGCCGCCTCTGTAATTGATGTACATACTCCAACCGTGTGTGACTCTGTCAACTCTCTGTCGTCCTCAGAGCGATACAGTTGTGTTAATCTGGGTTTGTTTCTGTTTTTGTTCCTTTTCCGTGTTTTGATTTGTTTTTTTCTTTTTGTTCGGTTCGTTGGGTTTGGGTTCCCCCCCCCACCCTCTCCCCGCTCCCTCCCCGCCTCCTTTTTATGAAACTTGAAAACTTGAAGGACTGCTGTGTATTTGTAAATAACAAACTATTGTGCACTCCGTGCTTGTAAATGTCCCTGTCCAAACTGCTACTTCTGGAGCCCGTCTGCCCAAGGATGTGGTCTGTTTTGATGTGTTCCTCCCCCTCCCCCCCTCCCGTGTGAACGCACGGACCAGACCCCGTCCCCCACCCTTCGGGGCGCCCGAGTCCCTTTAAGCGCCAGCTGCCCCCGTGGTCAGGGTAAGGCCCGCTCCCCGCCAAGACCCACGAGCCTGGCCAGGTGGTGGCCTTGCCTTGGTCCGGCGTGCCAGAGGTCAAACGGGCTCTTTTTAACGGCCTGCCAGTTTTTAAATTGCGTTGCCGTTTCTTTCTTTATGGAAAAAAAAAGAAGAAAAGAAAATTGTTCCGTTTAATTTATTTGCACAAACGCAGAAGACTTATTCTATCTAAATTATTACATAAATATTGGAATGTATATTTTTCCATGGGGTGGGCGGGAGGCGGGTGTTTCTGTTGACTTGTCTGTTCTATTATCATGCTGCTGCCAAACTGTGCAAGGTAGACTTTAGGGTGGCCAGAACCCAGGGACCATTGGATTTCAAAGCTTGCTTTTTTCCGTTTTTTTCTTCTCTCTCTCTCCCCCATTCTCTCGCCCCAGCATGAAAGTGCACTCCACCTTTCTCTCCCCTCTCCCCACAGCTCCTCTTCAGGCATTTATATATCTATTTATTTATCTGAAATAAGGAACACTGACCTCAGTGAGAGGAGGACCTACTGTAATGGTCACTTTCTCTTGGGTCTGTCTTTTAAGAGAGGTTGAGCGCAGAGTGAGACAGCCAATCACATGACCACAGGGATGGCCACAGGGACCCTTGGCCTGAGCGGTGCCACTAGGGTCCTCGAGAGGCATAGGTTCTTCCTGCAGCCGCGTCTTTCTCATCCTCCGTTATTCTGCATGTCGGCCGGGCAGGGGTCACTGGGGGAGGTGCCATCTCAAGGGAGGGGGGAGAGGGCTGTTGGGGACACAGTGTCCAGCACCAGAGCCTCTCTGCCCTCCCCATTCTGCTGGGTTCCTACAGCCACACTTAACAGAATCTCCCGGGATCCCTCGGGCCCTGTCCTCCCCCTTGTCGCAGTAGCCTAAGCCTGCGAACTCCGGGAGTGAAAGGCTGTCAGGAACATCTCTCTGCCTATTTGGGGAGCAGAGTTGGCCCGAATGAGGCTTCACCAGCAAAGGAACCACGGGCACTGTAACGCAGGGTGATGGAGAACACATGAGCTTCTAAGCCAGAACCTCCTAAGGCCTGAGACGAGCTTTCCCTTTTCTTTTGACCTGTAAGTCCCCCCTCCCACTCCACCTTAACTACTAACACAGCTCAGTTCACCCATCCTCCGCACCACCGTAGTTGCGCTTTTCTGCTAACGGTAACATTTTCAGCTCTTACAAGATTTGAAAGTGCTGGAGAGTCTCTATCAGAAGGATAGGATATTTTGTCCAAAGTCTCTAAAACAAACACAAAAAAAAAAAAACACCAGTAGGCTGCTCCCTTTTCTTCTGACTTGGTGGGGGGCGGGGGGGGGGGGGTTGGGCAGGAGCAGGCAGGGTATCCTGCCTAATAAGGACCTTTCCGGCCTCCTTTGGCTAAGCTGTTCCTGCAAGCCTGGCAGGGAGGGAGAGCGGCCAGGGCTGGCATCTTTCTCTACGGAGAGAGATTTTAGAAAATACTTTTCTCCCCCATGAATTTTTTTTTTTCCCTTTCGGTTGATTTTTATGGTTTGCCCTTTACTTACGAGAAAATAAGATTGCAACCACTCCGTAATGATTTAGTAGTTCCTTTTCATTTCAGTTTTTGTAAATTAGGAGATAAATCTAAGAGTTACTAAGGATGATTTATTTAAGAGAACTACGTCAAATAGCGAATGAGTTATGGGTAAATTAGATGAAAATAACTTTTCCTATGGGAAAGGTTTCTCGAAGGCATGGATGCAAATATAAAATATAAAAAAAATCTAAATAAAGCTTATTTTAAAATATTACTGAATTCTATGTTATTTGACTGCTTCTATCTTGCTCCGGGTGGGAGGCAAAGCCCATGCATGACCTGCCCCTTGGAATTCCAGGGCTGGGTCCAGAGGTGGCTGAGAAAGCTGGCTGAATTCTGGGCCCATGGTGGGGCTGAGGCCAGGTGGTCCCCCAGAAACCTCTCATCTTGGCCACCCCGACTGTAATTTGGAGGAGCTGTCCACATCCAGGGCTGCCTGTGGTCCTAATGCACCATCTCCAGGCCTGGCTCCCTGACCCTGCGTTGTCCAGCTCAGCGGCCCTGGTCAGCTTTCATCTGCTTCCCTCTCCCCCCCACCCCCGGCACTCTTTCCAAAGGCCCAGAATGTGCACCTGTGAGTTTGGGGCATGTTACTTCCTACAGACCTCACTGGGCCTCTGCATGGTCCCAATATCCCACCTTCCCTGGGGACAGAGAGGAGCTTAAGAAAGAAATCAGGGGAGTCACAGGGCTTTCCTGATAAAGTCTGTGTGGGCCAGGCTTTTTTGAGTCCCGTGAGATCCCCCGAGTGCAAGCCTGGGCCTCCCCCCAGTGAAACTCCACAGTGTGGCCCAAGAAGAGGTCACCCTGCATACCCCGATCTGTGATCGTGGCCAGTGCCCTCCACCTCTGCCTCCCAACTTAAAGACAAACCCTTTCCAGCAATAAAACTGATGGAAAACTGGCCTTTTAACCCCCAACCCCCCCCCCCCCCACAATCATTTCTGCTGGAAGAAAGCTCTGTGATCTGTTGACCGTGCCAAGAAGTTGTAGAGCTCAGGACGGCGAGGAAAAATAGAGACATCTACCCTTGCGGTTCTCAACCCAGCCACGTGTTAGAATCACCTGCAGAGCTTTTGAAAACAGTTACCAAGGCCAGGCCATAACCCTGAATCAGAGCGGCGGTAAAGCATCTCTGGTGACTCTAAGATGTAGCCAGCATTGAGAACCACTGGGACAATCTGAGGCTGGCAAGTGGCCCAAGCACACGTACCACTGCTCCGCTCTCCAGGGCCTCCTGCAGACATCACCAATCGATCGAAGAGCCCTTCCCACCCAACCCAAAGTGGCCTCTGATGTCTTCACTTTACAAAGCCTCAGACAGCCACTGCCAATTAGTCAGAGTTGGCATACAATGAGAAAGCCCATTTGCCAACCCGTAACCAGACCAACCACCCCACCCCAGTCCCCTGGACAGATGGGGAACACTTTGGCTCAGAGCGGAGTGGCCTGGCCAAGATCCTAACTGTTGCTCCTACAGTCCTGTAACCTTTTAAGGGACTGGGCCATACCTCTTGAAATCTTAGTAGCTCTACTCAAAAGTCATACTACCTCCTTTATCTTCTTTGAGACCTTGCCCCAGACGGTCCAACTTTAAGTGGTACCTATTAGAAATTGAAGTAGGGATGCCCAGGACATCTAGGGCCAGTGTACAGACCCACAGGTTGTGTCCTACACTACTACAGAAGGCACTAGTGTGTAAATGGTGCCCTGTGTTGTACAGTGCACAACCTGCACAGCTGTACTCACTGGCCCTTCTGCGTGCTCTCCCACCCATGCTGGCAGGCTCCTACAGATGTAACCTAGTAACGTAATAACAATAATAATATCTAACATTTATTAAGCACTTAACATGGGCCACAGTCCGTGCTGTGCCCTTTACATGCATTAACTCTGTTAACCCTCCAACAACCTGTATTTTTGGTGAGAAAACTCAGGTGAATAAATATCCAGGGTCAAGAAGCTAGTAAACAGTAGAGCTGGACTTCAAACCTAGGGAGTCCATAGCACCCTGACCACCATCTGGGCAGTGAGGGGATGGGCTTGGGCAGGGGACATCGTGGAGGCCTTAGCAGGACACTAAGCAGCCACCGTTAGCCTCCGGCATAGCCTAGCACTTGCTTGCTGGTGTGACTGCAGCCATTCTGTCAATTCTGTCAGCTTTTTATCTCCAGGCCCAGGAAACCCACCCCCACGGAGGGATGGAGAGGGCAGAGGAGAAGTGAGCTGCTGGCCCGCACTGGCAGAGGTTTGCCTTCTCTGGTCCTGCTGTGGAGCCCCTCCCTGCACCAGAGCTGCCTGGTGTTCGGGATCAGCTCTGCCCCCACCGGGAGGTGGGATTCCCATCCTGGCCACAGCACGCATCCGGGGGACCGGGACCTGCCCCACACCGGTGCCGGGTGGGGACTGTCAGCACAGTGGGGCCGTGACGTAGGAGGTCACCAGCCAGCTCACCAACGTGCAATGTGAAATATCCACAGGGCCTCTCACCCAAAACCTGCATTTTCACAGTATGGGCCTCACAAACATCGCCACCCCGCCCACCCCCAGCCCATCTGCTCTAAACAAATAGCTCTTTTTTCAGTTCGAACCGCACTAGGTGGGGCCAAAGCTGCCCTCGTCCCCCCCCCCCCCCGTTCCCCTTTTCCAAGTAGAAAAAGAACTAGAAGACCCCGGTGGCCGTAAAGAATCAAGAGGGAATGCATAGCATTAACCTTGTCTTCTAAAAGGATTCATAATTTTATATTCTAAGGGAATGCTCTATAAACATAAAAATAACCCAGGAGTTTGGTCTTGGCTGTATGTCAGAGTAGGAAGGACATCGCGGGTAAAGTGTCACTGTCCGGGCATAGTGAGGGTGTAAGTCCTGCTGGCAGCAAGGGGATGAGCCGTTCCTACCTGAACCACAGCTACATGGTGTCTTGAAGTCCAGGTATCGAAAAATACACAAAATGCATCATTGCCCTCTAAGGGCTGGGCCCACCACCCCGGGCAACCAGTCCATGAGACAATCATCCCAAGAGGATCGGTCTTGGAGAAGTGGCCACGGAAAGCCTTGCCCTGTGTTCTTCCTGAAAATGGCAGGACTGCAGTCCCAAGCCTGGTCCCAAGCCCGTCCCCCGGGAAGCACTGGCTGATGGCTCGCCGGTGTTCGCTGAGTTTCAGGTTTTGTCTGATTGCTCTCTTAATGGATTACCCGTAAGTGGCAGTTAATTGCACTCAGGCAAGAGACCCTATGACCCTGCACGCCATCCTCCACATGGGGGACCCTTGCTGCCCGCCAGTGGGGCCAGGCCAGGCCGGGATAACCGCTCCGGCTCCGGCCATGCATCTGATTTCTAGCAATTTGTGTAACCGTGAGCCTCAGTGACCTCTCTTCCATGACGTGGGTGTCATACCGCTCCCCTCCTCATAGGCTCAGAAATGAAAGCTAACTATGATTTGCAGCCTGGAAAGGACCAGCCCCTGGCCTGTATTCCCCATGATTTGAGTGGATTTAAGTTCAAATCAGAGACAGGAAAACCGAGTACGAGCAGCTAGATACATAGCCTGAGTCCAAACGTGACTCGATCCAAACAGGTCCCCCGGGGGTGAAATCAGGGCCTCAGGCTGTGTGCACCGCCATGGCTCCAGCTGTGTGCCCACTCCTCAGAGGCCAGACTCCGTTCCAGTGTGGCAGTTCCAGTCTGTGACAGACCCCGGGCTTCTCGGCCCCGGAACCGGGGGGCTTTGACGTGTGTGTGCCCCCAGAATCCACCAGCCGTGACAAAATACTTTCTAGATTCCAAGTAGAAACATACTCTCTGCTGCGGCTAACACAGAGATTGAGACCAGGGGAAGAAATGACGCTGCCCAAGCCTGGGTTCTTTTTTTTTTTTTTTTTTTTTTTTTTAAATATTTTATTTATTTATTTGACAGAGAGAGATCACAAGTAGGCAGAGAGACAGGCAGAGAGAGTGAGAGGGAAGCAGGCTCCCTGCCGAGCAGAGAGCCCGATGCGGGACTCGATCCCAGGACCCTGAGATCATGACCTGAGCCGAAGGCAGCGGCTTAAACCACTGAGCCACCCAGGCGCCCCAAGCCTGGGTTCTTGAGGCGGAAGCTCCCAGGTCACCCCGGGGTGGCATACATGTACAGTGACAGGTGTCAGAACCTGGGGCCAGCCTGGCCTCGCCCTGAGAAACTCACTCGTATAATCCTTCAGCCCTCCAAGGTAAATACTGTTATTACCTCCATTTTACAGATGAACAAACCGAGGCACAGAGAGGTGAAGTTGTTGCCCAAAGTCACACAGCTAGGAAGAGGCGGAACTGGGTTTCAACGCCAGCCACCTGGCTCCAGAGTCCGTGTTCTCAATAGTCGTGCTCCACAGTCTCTGACCAAGCTCTCCCCGCTTCCCCTGCCCGGGATAACCGATCAATAAGAAGCTTCAGAGAACTTGAGAAAGCCTCACTAGCCAAGCCCTGTGCAGGCTAGCTCTTTGGGGCTCTGTTTTTCTATCCAGTAGAGGAAGAAATTGGAATAAGCGGTAGTTTTCAAACTGTGTTCCATGGAACACTTGGGGGTTCCTCGGAGGCCCCGTCGAGGGGTTGCCCTGGCTGGGGACAGAGCTTGCAGGCAGGGCTCCAGTCCCACCTTCAGCCAGAAGAAGCTCTGCTCTTCTGTGTTGCACCCTGGACCTCCAAGCGGGAGCCCATTTGAAGGATCCCATGATAGACGAAAAACCATGAGCAAGAAGAAACAAAAAGGAGAGAGAGAGTGGGGAAGTTTGAGAATCACACATAGATCAGTAGTGGTCAGACCTGACCATGCCTTGAGTTTTAAGGCTACAGATTCCCTGGCTCCATCTCGTACCCACTAAATCAGGTTTGTGAGGAAACGCTGGGATCTGTGTCTCACACATGCTCCTCAGGGTGGTCTCTTTTGCAAGAGGTCATATGGTGGGGGGGGGGGGCAGCAGCCTGTCTGTGGGTTTTAGCGCAGACTTGCCATGGGGTAACTTCTGCTAAGGGGCCATGATAAGGGAGGTTGAAGCCACCTCCTGGGGCAGCTCCAGGGTGAGGAAAGAACGGCTGCCAGGGGCCCTTGCTAGGTCCTGCTGAGCAGAGAGCAGAGGGGTCTGGCATGGCCTGCCTGCTGCCTCTCGGGCAGCCTCGGAAGCCTGCAGCAGGACCCCTGTTAGGGTTCCAGAGAGGTTCCCAACTTTCCTAGAGGCACACAGCCAGGAGGTGGCAGGGACAGAAGTCAAGCCTGGGTGAAGGCCAAGTTCTGAGAGTACTATCCACCATCTCAGACTTCGCCTGACCTGTGGCCAACTGGGCTTCTACCAAGGATCCAGTGGACCTGCTGGTCTCGGCCTGGTGCCTGCCCATGGTGCCCCATGGACACCTAATGATGAGCCCTAAATTGGGAGCAAGACTGCCCAAGCTGTGCTCTGGGGAGCACCGGGGTGGAACAGTACTGGAGGGGGAGGGGGTGCAGGGTTCTGCCCAGACCCTACCCTCAGACCCCTAAGGAGGGCCCAGCCTTCAACCCAGAAGTCTTATCACCCCATCCCCACAGAGTCGAGAGCCCCGAGCCTGGCTCCGTCTTCCTGTTCCCAGCTTGGCCAAGGACTTGCTGTGTGACCACGAGCAAGTCAATCTCTCTCTCTGGGCCTCAGACTCCCTCTAAAACAAACCAGGGCAGCGGTGGCCTGTGGAGCCTTTCAAGTCCCTGGTGTCCTCCCTAAGGCCACCTCCCCCATCCCGCTAGCTGCCCTTCACCCCAAAACTCCAGTTTATTTCTCTTATAGCTATGATTCCATTGGCACGAAGGGTTTGCAACGCCAAGGCAGTGTGACCCCCATGGGTGAGGTCATCTCCAAGCTGCATCCTATGGCCTGCCTCGGGCCTCCTCCTGCACCCCCTATTGTGAAAAAGTCATTCCCCGAGGGCACCCCAGACTCCCCTGCTCACCCCTGCTCCATACCAGAGAGAGCCCGCCCAGGTCCCTTCCCTCCTCGCCCTGGAAGAACAGGAAGGCCTGTGAATGGATGGCCAGAGCCCCTCCCCAGGAGGCCATACACAGCCCCGGCAAGAACCGCAGTAAGACTACATAGATCGAGGCCCCTCCCAGGGGACAGCCTTTTGCAGCTTGCAACGCTCTTTCCTAGGCAGATTAAGGTCAAGTTTAAGGGGGTAGCTTCTGGGCAAACTGTCTGGGTCCACACCTTACTCGTGACATGTGCTACCTGGCAACCTTAGGCAAGATACTGAACCCGGCTGGGTCTCGCTTTCCCACTGTGTGCACTGGGGACAATACGGAGCTCTCAAGGGCCGCTGCTGGAGAGAAACGAGTCACTGCATACAAAAGGCTTAGCTCGGGTAGCTGTGAACGTTTGCCACAATGATGGTGACAATGACAGCGAGGACGGGGATCTCATTTCAGCCTCTCACTAGCCCTGTGAGAGAGGCAGAACGGGAACACGGTACAGGTGTGAAGGCAGGCCCAGGCAGGTTCAGCAACTTGCCCAGGGATAAGACCAGAGAACGCAGGGCATGTAGAGGTGACAGGGCTCTTGGTGGTTTCTTCCTCTCTCCCCTCATATTACGGATGGGAAGGGACTTGCCCACCGTCAAACAGGGCAGCAGTGGCTGAGCTAGTTCTGGAAGCCAGGGCTCCTGACTCCCAGGCCAGTGTGCTCTGAGCTGCTGCAGACCACAAGATTCAGCAGGGGGGGGAAAAAGATCCTTCGGTCAGTTGTTTTGGAAACAACACTGTGTCTCTAACCCTAATCCTGAATACAATACATTAGCTTATGAAGGCTCTGACAAGTTCTGCAGTGAGGGAAAATATCTCACTTTTCTCCACTTTGTGTTTCCCAAACTTAACTGACCACAGAACCATGCATTTGTACCTAGTTCCCCAGAGCACCCTCTGGGACATGTTGCAACGGGCGACTCCTTCAGCCCCTGTAGTCCGTGCTTGGACGTGCTAAGTTAGCGGTTCTTTGGAGAGCTCAAAGCATACACACTCTGACATTGTTTAGCCCCAGAAAGCCCCTGAGGTTTATATGGGATTCCCAGGAACCTTAAGAAGTGAGCCAGGAGCAAGGCGAGGTTGAGTCTGGACCTCTCTCTATCAGAGCATCCCCTTTGCTCAGAAAGAACCTGAGTCAGTGTGTAGCCGCTGCAGAAAGGGAAGGGCCCCCGCGGATTGGCTAAGAAAAGCTAGCCCCAGGATATCGATTTTGCTGCTCTCCCAGGTCCCAGAGGGGCCGAGCCCATTGCCACAGGGCCCTGGGGCAGGGACAGGAATGGGCACACCCTCCTTCCAGGATGTCTGGCCCCTCCTGCCCCATCACCCCACCAGCTCTAAGCTTCCTCATTGCTTTTCCTGGGCCGGGCCGCAGATACGGGCATCTCATCCCAATGGGCTCAATGCCTACATAGCACCAGCCTCCTTCCTTGTTAGGACTCTGATGTCTCTGGGAGTGGCGTGGAGCCTGCGGTCGGAGACAACAGGCCGGTCACCAACTGCAACTCGGGTGTGTGAACCATTGCTGGGTTCCCTCCATCTCTTTCTGTGTGTGCAGGAAACACAGATGCATTTTAGGGACAGCCTGAACCCAGCAGGATGGATCAAAACTGAGCAACATAGGGAGGAAAGCGCAGGTGTTGGAGCCAGATCTCTGGGTATGATCCCAGAGCCAGTACGTAGCTGTACAACCCTAAGCTGCCCACTTAGTCCCTTTGAGCCTCAGCTTTCCTCTCTGTGTATTGGAAACAAAACTGCCTATCTCCCAGGGCCATGGCAAAGGTGAAATAACAACCAGAGAGAAATGTCCAGCCTCCAGCAGCTGCTCGTCTTGGTGTGGCAGGAGACTCACAGGAGAGGAAGTGTAGGCCAGTGACATGACATGCAGGCTCCGGGTCCTGGCTGTGTCCAAGGGCACAGCTGATGGGCATTTCTGAACCTACTTTCCTCCTCTGTGTGATGGGCCTGCTCGCGCCCAGGTTGCAAAGCACCTGGCAAGCTTAGCTAGTCACGGTCACGGCCGCCAGAGCTCCCGGTATGAGCTGGCATGTCCCGTGGCCTCTTGTTGGTCACAGAAATGGGCCACGGTGGGTGAATTGGCATCATAGAGATTGGCAGACGTGGAGCCCTTGCTAGGCATCGGCGATATCTCAGGAGCAAAACCAGGCCCCGCTCCTGTCCTTATGGGTTTTACGCTGTAGTGGGAGGCACATGCCCCAAATAATCCCATGACCAATCCTTGATTTCAGCCGTGAGAAGTGCAGGCGAGAACAGACCTGGCATAATGAGAGCACTGGGAGCGCATGCGTGCGGGGCGGAGGTGTGGACACCCCTGTGTGCTGCAGGCAGTGGTGACCGGCCGACGCCGGGGGACCAGAGAAGGGGTCCTTGGAAGAGGCAACTTTACAGTAGAGCCAGAAGGCTTCATAGGAGGTCACCAAGCAGAGAAGCCAGCAACTGGGGGACTTCCAGGCAGAGAGCAGCAGGTGCAACAGATTCGAGATGGGGGGAGGGGACCAGGAGTGCAGGGAAAGTGCGAGAAGCCCAGGGGGCTGGGGAGGGGGCCTGGGACTGAGGAGAAGCCGGCAAAGGGCTGGGTCACCCAGAGTCTTGTCGTGTAAGGAGCTTGGTTTTATCCAGGGAGACCGTGACGGGTGTTGAGCAGAAGAGGTCCCTGGGAAAATTCAAGTTAAAACAATAATAATAAAAACAAAACCAAAACTGTATTGGTTGTCCCTTTCCCATAACTTGGGCTTTTAATGATGGCATTGAGCATCACCATGAACCAGGCGTGCGTGAGAAAGAGAAGGATAGACTTGATCTCTGATCGGACTTCCCTTCGTAGCTGGGCAGACGGACAGACCCACCAGCAGAACGTGAAGAGTGTGGGGTGGACAGTGTCCACAGGCAGAGGATGTCCTCTCGGGCCCGTGTGGAGGAAGACAGACCACTAAATCCAAAATAAAACATACTTTTTAATATATCTCTGGCCTCACCAAAAGTAAGGGAAATCACCAAGTTACCCCCATCCAAAACTAAATGCTGTGAGCCAAGACCAGAACAGGCGCAGTGAGCGATAAGCACGTGTGACAACTGGGGTCTGTCCTAGGGACAGATGCTGATGTCAGGACTGTGGACAGGGAAGTAAATGCTGGGGTGTGGCAACATGGAGGACCAGAGCCTATGGTCTCTCATTGTCCCATGTCTCTTTAACAGGAATGAAATGGTCCCTGCTACCAGGTACCATCCCTCGTCCCTCCCTGCTCCTGCTCCGGCAGGTCACAGAACTCTCTGGAGGAAAACGTCCACTATTTAAACTCTAGAGATTCCCATAAGATCAAATCTGAGCTCAGCATGCATGTGAGTCCACAGAGAAATACAGCAAATTTAGACCCTCCAAGGCCTTTTCAGATACATAGTTACCAACACCAAATACAAGCTGATATGTATGTAATACTTTAAAAAATGTAAGATGAAATCATAAACATGAGCAAACAATAAGAGACTATCTGAAAAGACCAGGTGAACTGGGGAAAGAACCAAATAGAACTTTTAGAAGTATGTAGTGAGTAACATTAAAAAAATAAACTCCAGGGGCACCTGGGTGGCTCAGTCAGTTAAGCGGCTGACCCTTGATCTGAGCTCAGGTCTTGATCTCAGGGTCATGAGTTCAAGCCCCTCCTTTGGCTCCACGCTGGGCATGGAAGCTACTTAGAAAAAATAAATAAATAAAATAAAATCCAAGGATGGATTAAACAGCAGAGTAAACTGCTGAAGAGAGAATTTTAAAAATGGAAAATAGGTCTAAGGAAATTACCCAGAATGCAATGCAGAGAAATAAATGGATGGAAACCATGAGGGGAAATCGGAGCTTTCTGGTCTACCACAACAGCCACGAGCCACGTGTGGCAATAAAATCTGTATTTAAATTCATCGAAATTCAGTAAAGCTTTGGACTCAGTTCCTCAGCTGCACTAGCAACATTCTGAGTGTTCACTCCATATGTGGCTCCCGGCTGTCACAATGGACAGTGCAGATTATCCAGGATTTCTACCACCACAGAAAACTCTGTTGGACAGAAGCAGCTTACAAGAGAGGGAAGAAAGAATTAGAAAGTCCGGTCCCAGAAGGAGAGCAAAGAGAGAATCGAGAAGAGGTAATATTAAAATATAAGATAGTGGGTGAGAATATTCTAGAAATAAACCCATGGATGCGGGAAGCATGATATATATCAGTCAGAATAAGAAGAAATCCTCATGTAGTCATATCATAATGAAACTACAGAACACCGAGGACAAAGAGAAAATCCTTTTATTTTTTAGAAGATTTTTATTTATTTATTTGACAGAGATCACAAGTAGGCAGAGAGGCAGGAAGGGAAGCAGGCTCCCCGCCGAGCAGAGAGCCCAATGTGGGGCTCGATCCCGGGACCCTGGGATCATGACCTGAGCTGAAGGCAGAGGCTTAACCCACTGAGCCACTCAGGCACCCCAAAGAGAAAGTCTTCAAAGGAACTCACCAAAGGACAATTGGGCCAGCAGCTGCCTTCTCCTCAGCAAAAAGGAAGGCAGAAGGTAGTGGAACTGTCCTCTACCTCACCGCAATGAGGTGCCAGAAGGAAATGACTGCGAGCCTAGAACTGTGTACCCAGCAAAACTCTTTGATTGAGGAGGGGGAAACATCGGCTTTCTTCAGAAAACGGTTATGGAGCTTACCACCAAAAAATACTCCTAATCCGAGGAACTTTTAAATCACGCTCTTCAGGAATAAGAAAAATTATCCAAGAAGCTAGGTCAGAGGCACAAGGAGAAGTGATGAGAACTTGGTTACGTGGAGGGAAGTCATTTGAAGCGAATATTAATAGGGTAAAATAATCACGATGGCAGTGTTTTGTCAAGTTAAATACATATGGTAAGTTTTAGGGTAGCCAATAAAGAATGGTTCTAAAATTCGGCTCCCATCAGAAACCCCTGGGAGGCTTGCTAAACTACAGATTCCCGGACTCACCCCTCAGAGCTCCAGCCGCAGGAGCTCTGGGGCAGGCTCCCAGACTGTGCATGGATAACCAGTTCCCCGGTGTTGCTGATGCGACAGCCCAGGGACCCCACTTTGAGAACCACTGAACCAAAAGCAGAGAAATCGGGTGGTTCACTTCCAAACCAACAGAAGGGGGAAAGTCAATGAGAAAACAACCAACTCCTTCCATCTAACCCAGCTCTGTGCAGGGAAAAATTCATATAAGCCACATATGTAATTTTAGATTTTCTGGTAGACACGTTAAAAAGTAAAAACAGGTGAAATGAATTTTAATAATGAATTTGATTTCACCTGATATACCCCCAAATATTATCATTTCAAGATGTGATCAACATGAAAAGTATGGAGATTGCTTTTTCTTCTCTTCTTGGAGAAAGCCTTCAGAATTCAGTGTGTATTTTATCCCATAGAGGCTTCTCAACGTGGATGAACCACATAACAGGACAGAGCTGGTCTAGATGGCAAGAGATGTGAGCTTGCAGAGGACAGAGGTCCTCACTCAGACCCCAAGCAGCCACTGCATGCCAGACACTGACCTGAGCGGTTAGAGCACCATACGTCGCCGTGTTCAGTCCTCACTTAGACCCGTGAGATTAGACGTTATTATCATCCCATTTCCTAGATGGTAAGGGTGAGGCTAAGAACAGTCAAAACACTTCCCCAAGAGAAGCAGAAGAGCCAGCACTCAAACCCAGGTCTCTCATATGCCAATGCCAACCTCAGAACCTCAGTACTTTACTCTGTAGAGTCTTTTCCGTAACAGACCAGAGTAAATGTTTTAGGCTCTTGAGACCAGACAATCCATCTGGTAGGAGAAGGTAGAACCTCTTCTTCCAGAGTCAGCCTCGGTCCTCCCCGTGTTCGGAAGGATCCAGACAGATCGGCCTCCTGGCGACACCTTCTCAGACGACCAGGGCCTCAGCTGGCCTCTCTAACTCACTGCCTGACTATAAATGTGAGTTATTCCCCCTCTTTGGGTCAAGACAGAGGGGAGATAAAAGCCAGGATTGATGGAACCCCAGACATAAAATCGGGCACCATAGTGCCTGCATTTTGGAAATTGCCTTTAATTAATGGTTTATGAGCCCCAAAGACGCCCCCCTCTTCAGGCTTTCTGCAGTTCGTCTCGGAGCTAAGTCCTGGGTGGTGAGGGCAGGGGGCGAATGGCTGTCTTCCTTCAGAAACCCAAATGTATGGTTTGCTGGTGGGACCCCAGCTTGGCCTCCGGCATTCCTCGAGCCCGGACGCCCTAAGCCAGCTCTCCTCGCCGGCCTGAGGCCTGTGAGCTGTGGAGTGACCCACACGTATCCACACGCACACCAGATGTTTGCTTTTTCTCTCCGTCCCCTTATCTGTCATGGCCCCCCCACCACCACCCTCCCCTCATTCTCTCCTTTTTCCTGTTTCTCTTTGTGTCTTTGTTGTGTCTGTGGCCTCTCCTGAAGGCTTGCTCTTTGAGTCTCTCTCTCCAACTCTCTTTTTTCTCTTTTTCCTTCCTTCCTCTTTCCCCTACTGCCTTATAGCCTTTACCTGGGGAGGCCTAGCCCAGGGCCACCCCACCACCCGGGTATGGGATAGACAAGGCCACCCCTCACCTCACAGGGAGCCCCACCTCTCCCCCTGGACCGGGTGGGAGTCCTGCTCGGACGACGCATGCCTGCCCTGGGAGGGGGGTACCCCTCAGCCCCTGAGCTGAACTCAAGCCACATTTCATCCCAGGAAGGCAGAGGGACTAAGGCAAGTACTGAGCGCCTAGCCTACTATAGACAGTGCTTACTACATCCAGAATTTATACGAGTCATTGATCTGGGAGGTAGAGATATTATTATTATGCCCATTTTATACTTGGGAAAACTGAGACTTGAAGAAGTCAAGAAATTGACCCAGAGCCAAGATCTGTTCAACTCCAAAACCTCTTTCCACAGGCCCAGTCCAAATGGACAACACGGTCTGTGTCTTGGAATTTCAGATAACCAGATGTGGTGACGTGCATCTCTCCTCTTCCCAGAAGCAGGTGATGGAGATGGGACTCAGTCACAGAAAAAGCAGAGGCTCTCAGCTCTTTCCAAGCCAGGGAGGACACACCCAACTTGTGTGCCAGAGGCTCACACCTGTAGGACCCAATCAGGAGGGCTTCCCTACAAGACCTGTCCTGGGGAGCCAGGGGCCAGCAGGAGGGACACCGAGGGGGGAGACAGGCAGCAGTCTCGCCAGGCAGAAACTCAGAAACTCGGGGAGGGTGGGGGGCAGGCAAGGCTGCAGAGGAAACTGCAGATTCCACATTTCCACATTCCTGGGCGTCATGGCAACGCGTGCTCAGACCAGTGACCTGCTCAGAGCTCTGTGCCATCTGCCGTTTCTCTGGGGGCAGGGAAGAGACCTTCTACCTACCTAGCCTCCCAAGTCACGGAGTCCCCAGAGCAGCCCTGGGAAGGAGGCAGGTGGCAGGGAACAGCATTATGCCAACCTTAGGGCGCTGGAAATGAAGGCATGAGGCATCTTAGCTGCCCGCCCTGAGTTAGGTCGCTCTGCTCAGTGCCCGCTGGACCAGGGGTAGCATCCTCCTGGCCAGCAGCCGTGGGCTCCCAAGGGCTCTTGGCTGAGAAGCTAGAGGCCCCCTGGCACTGGGGAGAAAGGCTTAAGCAGAGTATGTGTGGTATGTGTGTATGGTCCCCAAACAGAAACAGCTACTTCCAAAGAGTTTCCATGGCAGGGGCCCGGGAGGGCTGAAGGAACTGGGGAGAAGGGCCTTGTGACTCGAAAAAGATTTCTAGGCTGCACGTGTCCATTTCAAAAATAACATGCCTCAATGCAGAAAACATGGGAGACAGGAAATTGTACACACACATGAGAATACCCTTGCCCACTCACAGGGACACACACACACACAAAACATTCACACATAGAGACTCACACACAATTAACCCATCACCCCTTTCCAGATGCAGACTTTTAACATTTATCCAACTAGTATTTTATATGTATAAATGTATAAATATACATATATTACAGTTCTACATCATAGAATCATGTGTACCATTTTTTTTTAAAGATTTTATTTATTTATTTGACAGAGAGAGAGATCACAAGTAGGCAGAGAGGCAGGCAGAGAGAGAGGAGGAAGCAGGCTCCGCGCGGAGCAGAGAGCCCGATGCGGGGCTTGATCCCAGGACCCCGAGATCATGACCCGAGCCGAAGGCAGCAGCTTAATCCACTGAGCCACCCAGGCGCCCCCATGTGTACCATTTTTTAAATGCGCTGGGATTACACCGCACCTGCTGTCTCATACTGTCCTTTTTCACTTGCCAATAGATTATGAACATTTTCCCATGATAAAAATATCCTCCAGTGACACCTTTCTCATGAACCACATATATTCCAGTACATGAATGAGGGGCATCCTTCACTCGGACGAACTCCCATCAATAGCCATCTATACCGCTTCCTACTTAATTTTTCCAATTTTTGTTAGAAATGCATACGTTCAAAAAAAAAAGAAATGCATATGTTCATTGTAGAATTTTGATGATGGACAAAAGTACAGCAAGAGGAAAGTAAGCTCATTCCTCCTGGCACCCAAGCTCAGTAACCATAACTCTCTGTGTGATTTCACACACAATTGTTGTAACCACCTGCTTGATTTGATGGATAAGCATTTTTTACATCGTTACGATAATTTGCAATGTACAGTATCATCAGGGTCCTTCCTAACCAGGCTTCTTTTTTTAATACTTGTCATGGTATTGAGTTTGTATGGGTGTTGATTTAACCCTACTTTAGAGAAGGAGCCTCTTTCCATCTCGGTCAAATCCAGCCTGAACCTGGTCTACTTCATCAGGTGTGTCCAACCATGGATTGAAGAGTAGGGTTGGGAAGTGCTGGGGGATAGACATTTTCGCCTATGAGGGGCTACTCCGGAATCAGGTTTCGGTGTGTTGAGGAATGGAGCTGAGGCTCCGTGTATCCTAAGAAAATAAATCACCCAGCTGCCCAGAGATGACTGCCACTGCGTTGATTACAATAGCAAAAAATGGGGAACAACCCATGCTCATCAATGAGAAAGCATCCTCTGATGACTCCTGGGCCATCAAAAGGTATCACAGATCTCTACGGAGATGGAAGGGTGTCCTCCACGGTGTAAATGAGAACGGCGTGTTACAAAGCGGAGAACGTTGCGTCTGCGTGCGGGTCTCTGTGTGTTTGTAAGCGTGGGTCTGTGTGTGTTTGGAAACGTGGGCATTTGTGTATCCCGAAGAATATTTAACTACAACTAACAGCTGCTGTCTCTGGGTGGCGTGGGATTTGGGGCAATTTTCACTTTGTGTTTTATTTTCATTCTTTTCTAGATTAAGTTTTTAAAAGTCTGTGCTTTTGGGGGGGACAGATTACTTTTGTAATGGGGGAGGGGCAGCAAAACAAAACAAAAGCCATTTGGATTTTGGAAAGAAGAAACGCATGAGAGGGACTCATCCCCACCCTCCCCCTGTACCCCGGGAGCACAGCATCAGGGGTGCGGTCTGCCCAGTCCCTGCCTTCCCCACCGCCCCCCCACGAGCCTCCCGCAGCCCCCTCCCCACCTTCCCACCAAGTCTACAATTGTCTGTTGCAGATTCGGACAGCCAGTGCAGCCCCACACGGCAGAGCCTCAGCCTGTCCGAGGGGGAGGGGCAGATGGACCGGCTGCAGCAGGTGGAGCTGGTCAGGACCACCCCCATGGCCCACTGGAAGGCCGGCACTGTCCAGGCCTGGCTGGAGGTGGTCATGGCCATGCCCATGTACGTCAAGGCCTGTGCGGAGAACGTGAAGAGCGGGAAGGTAGGGCACCTCCGGGATCCCAGCGGGAATCCCCCCGCCTTGAACTTCACCAACCCAGAGCTGGCCTGCTCCACCCCCCCGCACCCCTACCCCTACCCCTTCCCAGGGTGAAGGAATGTATTCTAGGAGCCAGCTGAACTGGGTTCAGGCTCCAGGGTCCCCAGTAAAGCACCATGTCTCCCCTGCAAGGCACCTAGCCGTCTGAGCCTCAGCGTCCGCATCTTTAAATTGGGCCCAACCTGCCCGTCCCTGCTGCAGGGGCGCAGGACCAGGCTAGAGGGCTCCACGGGCCAGCATGTGATTCTGCTCACCTCCTGGAGCAGAGATGCGCCGAGTGCTCTGCCCGGACTGCAGAGAAGGAGGGGCAGGGAGATGGTGGGCTCGGGCTAGCAGACCCCTCCCGGGCTCAGCTACAGCCGGCTGCAGGTCCTGGCAGCCTCGGGTGCCCACCCCACACCTCCCTTCTGGGCACTCAGTCCTCACCTCCCTGCGGAGCAGGTGCTGCTGAGCCTGAGTGACGAGGACCTGGAGCTGGGTCTGGGCGTGTGCAGCTCCCTGCACCGGCGGAAGCTCCGGCTGGCCATCGAGGACTACCGCGACGCCGAGGCAGGCAGGAGGTGGGTCGGCAGGCCGGGGCACCTTGCTCGGGCTGTGCCTCCAGGGGGAAGAGAGAAGAGTCCCCCTGGGACCTCCAGATCACACAGTGGGGGGTGAACGGGCACAGCAGGCTGGGCCAGGGATGGGGGATGGTGGGCTGTGCCCAGGAATGCCCTGGCCAGAGGGTCCAGGCACATCCCAGTCCCACTCTGGGCCAGCCCTCCCCATAGAAAGATGGGGATACAGGGAATCAGTGAGGCCCCAGGAGCCCATGATCCCTGCAACTGGGAGGCAGGAGGAACTCATGCGCCCGCAGAACTTCTCTGTCTCCGAGGGCCAGCCCGAGCAGGTCTGGGAATTTGGCCAAAATATCCGCACTGCCTAATTCCACCACAATCCCAGCTCTAGCATCCCCGGGGGAGGAAGGCTGGTGTAAGGTGGGGAGAAACAGAATGCAGCAGAGAAGAAATGGACGTGAAAGCCTTTCATGCCATGTCTCCCCCAGAGGCTTAGGGCTGGAGGGGAGGAGGCTCCGTTAGCAAGCGCACCTGGGAATGGGCGGAGTTCCCCCCTTCAGGTGTGTCCTGCTCTCATCCCTCACACCTCCCCCCCACACCCCACCTCTGTCCTACCTCCTGCCTGCCTCCCTCCTGACATTTTGTGAGCAGCATTTGCTGGGGGTGGGGAGGGCTCCTTCAGCAAGCAGCTCCAGGGAACCAGAGCACCCCCCTCAGTCCTCAGAGTGCAGCTGGGGAGAAAGGACGAGCATCGTAAATCTGACACTTTCTGTTTTGCATAATTATCTCCTTCACTGGTTTCCCCATCGTCTTCATGCAGTTAATTAATCAAACCTGGTGGTGTGTGCTCTTATTTGCAGAAGCCGCTTTGTGGATTAAAAAATGAGGGGGCTGAGGCTGGGAACTCAGGCTAGTTTAAGAGCAGGAAACCAAAGGTTTGTGGGTCCTGGAGAGGGGCCCTTAGCATGATTCCTGGGTGGCAGCGAAGACGTACGAGATCAGATCAGAAACTCAGGTAGCAACGCAAAGCAAGAACATGCCAGCCTTGTCAGCGAGTCAGGACCCGGCGGGACAGGACCAGGGGTGAAGGAGGGGAGAGGGGAGTGATGGGTGGGGGGAGAGGAGCGGTGGGCATGAACTCGCTTTCTCGGAGGGCTCCCCCCCTCCTTAGGGTCCCACAGGTACCTCACGCTCACCATCCACTCCTAACCAGTGCCTCCTCCCCGAATCCTCTGCCAACTAAGCTAGAGACCCCTCCCGCGCCCTTGTCTCCCTCCCAACGTGGTCAGTAAACGCTGACCACGGAACAGGGTAGGGCCCCCTGCTTTACTTTGCAAAAACGCAGGATCCTTGCCCAAGTTCACCCAAAACATGACTGTCCCCGAAAACCTCAAGGAACCAAGATGCCACAGCGCCTGGAAGGGTGTGGGTGCAAATTAGTGGCCCGATGTGAACGTAGTTGGACAAATTCTGAGAGCTGAGATCAGGACTGTCTCCAAGGATCCTGTGTCCCCCCCCCCACCACCACCAGTTAGATACCCCCAGGCCTCCTGCAGGAGGGAGGGTCTCATGCCCTTCGGAAATGTGGCCTGTCTCTGACTTGCAGTGGTCTTGCTCTCTGGCACCTAGTTTCTCCAGCTGTGAAGTGAAGGGGGTTAGAGTAGAACAGCAGCTCTTGTAACTTTTGGAGACTACGGCCACTCTGAGAATCTCATAAAAACTGTTGACACTTTCCCTGGAGGCAACATTATACAAAACTTGACAACTCTGCATTCTGGGACCCTCTGACTCACTCCCGGAACTTTCAGGGGCCCATGAACTCTAAGGGTAAGAGCCCCAGTGAGGTCATCTGCAAGAACACATCCTGTGTGGCTCTGGGCATGACATTGCCCTCTCTGGACCTGGTTCCCCTTATCTCTAAAATACCGACCACCAAATCCACCAGCCCCATCCCCCATCGCTGTATGTCCATGATTTTTTTTTAACCGTCGCAGCATCAGTGGGGGATAGACATTCTTACCCTCATTTTAAAGACAGACAAAGTGAGGCCCGGAGAAATCATGGGTGCAAAGTCACGCTACAAAATACCTCACTTCAGAGTCAATCTCCCTTCCGTTATCCCACTTCACCTCAACGCTAAAAACATCAACAACCGCTACTACTCGCGTTTATGGGGCACGGAATACGCCCCACACTCTGTGCTGAGGGTTTCACATTCTCTCATCTCTTAGCCCTCCCAGCTTCTGTGAGGCGACCATGATGAGCCCCATTTTGCAGGTGAGGAAGCTGGGGCAGAGACACAAGGTCCCGGACCCAACGGGGATTGGGCCGCCATGGCCTCATGTCTTCTGCGTTGCAGATGGTGTCTCAATTCTGTGCCCAAACTCAGATTTCGGGGTCTCATCTAGCTCAGTTTGGGGCAGGGACAATGTCAAATTTTATAAAACATCTGAATCACTCCTAAAGTCGCGCTGTCTTGTTTGGGCACTTAACGATAGCTCAGACCAACAGCTGGGAAAGTGTTGCCAAGCTGAGGCCCCATGGGGACAACTTTAATGAAAAGAGAACTGTTCTGAAGGGCAGACGTGCATTAATTGACAGCATGTGGATGGATATTGGGGACTGTAAATGGCTTCCCTCTCTTAGGTTCAGCCAGGTACCCCTCCTCCCTCCCTGCCCCATGTCTTGTTGCACAATTGATTTGCTGAGCAAACCCTCAGGCGGGGTAAGAAGGCTTCTGGTCTCCACAAGTGACAACCCTGGGCCCAGGGCATTGGATGGGAGGGCTGGCAGCTCCCACGCCTGCCCGGGGCAAGGAGCCCTGATGGTGGCTGGTGGTCCTGGGAAGGGCGTGGCTGGTGGTCCTGAGAAGGGCGTGGCTGATGGTCCTGGGAAGGGCGTGGCTGATGGTCCTGAGAAGGGCGTGGCTGATGGTCCTAGGGAGGGCGTGGCTGACGGTCCTGGGGAGGGCGTGGCTGGTGGTCCTGGGGAGGGCGTGGCTGACGGTCCTGAGAAGGGCGTGGCTGATGGTTCAGAGAAGGGCTGCTCTGAAGTGAAGGCCTTAAGAGGCGCTGGGAGGAGGTCCACCTGGGACTGTCTCTTCCTAGAACGGAGCTTGTCTTGGGTCAGAAGTTTCCAGTACAGGAGGTTGGTCCTGGTGGACTGGAGTCAAGGCCCCAGGCTGGCTTTGTCTTCCATGTGTTGGATTATAGAACTGAGGCTGTTGAGCCCAGCTGGGTTCCCGCCCTCCAGGAGCTGGTGGTCTGCGCCACAGGGTGACAGGTGCAAGGATGGGGACTCCGGGGAGCTCTGGGCGCAGAGAGGGCCTCTGATCCAGCACACAAGAGGCCTGGAAGGATTCGGGGCGAGCGAAAGCACCGCAAAGCCCAGTAGCAGTCAAGCAGAGGAGGAGGGTGGCGTGGGGTGGAGCACGGCTGGAGACGAGGTTGGGCCACCGCGGTCCGGGGCGGCTGAGGGGCAGGTAGGAGACCTTGCAACGCTGGGAGCTCACCCTTCCTTTTCTTGGCCAGTCTTCCAGGGAAGCCTCTGCTGAGTGTTGAGCACTAGGCCGGCTCTCCAGAGGAGAGCAGAGTCTCTGGGCTCAGATCAATTCATTTTTAAAGTTCCATGTGTGCCTGATTAGCAGTTTGAGGGAAATACTTCGAGTCAGAGCCGCAGGCTGGGGCACAGCCTTGTGCAAAACGGTCAGGGTGAACCTCTGCTGGGAGGCGAGGCGTGAGCCCCGGCAGGGCTGGAAGGAAATGGACCCTGGGAAGCCAGCCCCACAGCCCAAGGGGACCAAGAGCTCCTTGCATCCCATGCATCTGAAAGGACCTCCAGAGCCCCAAGAGCAGGCCAGACCCTGCTGGGCCACTCCAAGGACTCGCTATGGTAGGTCTGCAAAAGGGAAGCCCTGAGAGTTTTCCCGTTTTATCCATTTTATTTAGATCTAGGCTTTGTCCCTTTCCCCCCTCTTCTATTGACTTTTTATTAACTGAATGTTCCCACTGCTGGCTTACAGGCTACCCTTCTTTGTTTCATTTTCAACCGTGGCTCTACAGTTTGCAATATACCTCCTTAGCTTACCCCTGCCTGTCTCAAAACGATATTACACAGCTTTGTGTAGAGTGTGAGATGCTTTCGGTCCTCTTGCCTTTGTGCTATTGTTCTCACCCATTTCTATCTGTATGTGTTAGATGCTATATTTGTCTTCTAAACTGTCCATTCTCTTTTAAGGACATTAGCAGATGAGAAAAATATTTACCCAGATAGTCACCATTTCCAATCACCTTTATTCTTTAAAAGAAATTTTTTTATTGTAAAGTACACATATTTATCATCTTAACTAGTTTTTTTTTGGGGGGGTTGCTTTTGTTTGGGGGGGTGGAGGAGGGGCAGAAGGAGAGGGAGAGAGAAAGTCTCAAGCAGGCTCCATGCCCAGTGTGGAGCCTGACGTAGAGCTTGATCTCACAACCCTGAGATCATGACCTGAGCCAAAATCAAGATTCAGACCCTTAACCCACTGAGCCACCCAGGCACGCCCCCCTCCGTCTTAACTGGTTTTAAGTGCACAGTTCATTGATATAAAGTACATCCACATTGTTGGGTGGTCATCCCCACCAACCATGTCTAGGGCTCTCTTCATCTTGTAGAACTGAAACCCTATGCTCATGATAACACAATAAACACTAAGTCCCTGTTCTCTCCTTTCCCCCCTCCCCCACCATATAATGACAACCACCCTTCTACTTTCTGCCTTTATGGTTTTGACTGCTCTCAGTACCTCATTTAAGTGGAATCACACAGGATTTGTCTTTTGGGGCCCAGCTTATGTCACGTAGCATCATGTCTTCACGAGTCTTCCATGTAGCACGTGTCGAAACGTCCTTCCCTTTTATCTATTTTTTTTAAAGATTTTATTTATTTTTTTGACAGAGAGAGAGATCACCAGTAGGCAGAGAGGCAGGCAGAGAGAGAGGGGGAAACAGTCTCCCCGCTGAGCAGAGAGCCCGATGCGGGGCTCGATCCTAGGATCCTGAGATCACGACCCGAGCTGAAGGCAGCAGTTTAATCCACTGAGCCACCCAGGTGCCCCAAAAACGTCCTTCCTTTTTAAAGCTGAATGCATCCCACCGTGTATTGATAGCAACTTTTGCTTAGCCATTCCTCTGTTGATAGATGTTGGCGGCCTCTACATTTTAGCTACTGTGGATAATGCTGCTATGAACGTGGGTATATCGATATCTCTTTGAGACCCTGCTTTCAACTCTTTTTTGGTATTTACCCAAAAGTTGAATTGCTGGATCATAAGGTAATTCTATTTTTGACTTTTTGAGGAACCGCCTCTGTTTTCCACGGAGGTTACACCATCTCAGAGCCTCACCAACAGCACACGAGGGTTCTGATTTCACCACACCCCCAACAACAGTTGTTTTCTGGGGTTTTTTTAGCCACACTAATGGGTATGAAGTGGTGTCTTGTAGAGAAATTTGCGCTTCCCTAATGATTAGTGATGGGCATCGTTTCGTTGTTTATTGGCCACTCGTATGTCTTCTTTGGAGAAATATCCATTCAAATCTTCCCATTTCTGAATCCAGTACCTTTCTTTCTTTCTTTTTTTTAATTGTGACTTCTAGGAGTTCTCCTCTTTATTCTTTCATGTGGGTGAAGTTTCTATGTGGTTATTATTTTCTTGCCTCTTGAAAAAAGCCCTTCCATATTTCCTGCCATTTATTTCTCTGATGATAAATTCTCTCAATTTTGGTTGTTTTTTTTAAAAAAAGTTTTTTTCCTTCCTCATTTTTAAAATAATGAATCTTTTTAGAGCAGTTTTAGTTTCGCAGCAAAATTGAAAGGAAGATATAGAGCGTTCCCATATCCCCCCTCCCCCCACTCCAGCACGACCTCCCCCATCATCCACATCTCCCACTGGATGGAGTGTTCGTTACAGGTGAGGAACCCATACCTACACATCCCAGTCACCCAGAGTCCGTAGTTTACATAATGGATCACTCTTGGTTTGTACCCTCTGCGGGTTTGGACGAACATATAATGAACATATAACATATAACATCCATCATGACAGTGTATATGCTGATTAATTTCACTGCCTAAGAAATCCCCTGTGCTCCACCGGCTCATCCTTCCATCTCCCTAACCCTGGCAACCACTAACCTTTTGACTTTCTCCATAGTTTTACCTTTTCCAGAATGACTAACTGGAATCATACAGTACGTAGTCTTTTCTGATTGGCTCCTTTCACTTTGTAAGGTGCATTTAAGGTTCTTCCACTGGGAGGTTTTAAGCAGAGGAGGGACATGATCTGGTTAATATTTTTAAACGCCCCTCTGGCTACTGTGGGTAAAGTGGATGAGAAGAGGCAGGGCTGGCAGGGGGGATGTGGGGGGAAGTAAGGAGGCAACTGCCAAAATCTATGCCAGAGGTGGTGGGAGCTTGAACCCAGGAAAGGAAAAAAGGGGACAGACACATGGACCAGAGTGACAGATAGACCTGTTGAAGGAGGAGAGAAGAGGGCAAATGAGGACCAGAGCCGGATGATGGCAGGGGCTGGGAAAGAGCTGGGAGAGGGGACAGGGAATTTAATGTGGAGCCCATCAAATGTGAGACGTATGACAGGCAGGAGATGCCAAGGCAGCAGGTAGTGAGCAGCGGGGTCTCCGAAGAGAGGAGAAGTGAGAGATGAGAAGGTGGGGGTCTTCATTTACGAATGTAACCCAGAGCCCTGGAAATGGCGCCACCGGGGAATGGAGAGCGTGGGGAAGAAGAAGGGAAGGACCCATGAGGGAAGACAGGCCCGTTCTGTGACAGCGTCCCTCCCGAGCACAGTGGTCAGCAGCTATTCAGCGTGCACGGGTGGAATGAAGGACAGCGAGGACCCACATAGGAGCACCAGCAGGGGGGCGCTGTGGTCAGCTCTGCTGCTGTCCTGGATAAGGGACTGGGGAGGACTCAAGGGCAGGGAGACCCGTTGGAGGGCAGAGTCCAGGGAGACACAGAGGTGCCCAGAGTGAGCAGTGGCGAGTGGAAAGGAGGAAGCTGAGTCAGGAGCTGAAATCCCACTCAAGAGAGGCTGGTGGGGCAGCTCTTAGAGATGGGGCCACAGGGAGGGGCTGGGAGGAGGGTAAAGGGTATTCTATCTGGGGGGAACGGAAAAATGCCGGTGCTGATCCGAGACATGGGGAGGAGGGCAGTGTTGCTCTGTAAGCCCATATTTCCTTGTCAAGTCCTGATTCCTCAGTGCCGCCCCCCTCCCCCCCCCACCTGGGCAGCCCCACAGGTCATTCCTCAAGTCCCTCCGCAGGTGGGATGCTCTGTTCTGATTCCTTCTGTGAGGCTGCCACCATGTGGCAACCAGGGGAATGACAGCCAAGGGGACCTCCGGCTAGGAGCATCTTACCTCTTTCTGCGTTGGAGAAATACTGGTTGTGCCCCTACTGTGTGAGCAGCACTGAGACAGGCATGGGATCCAGAGAAAGCTGAGGTATAGCGGTGAGGAGAGAGGGCTTGAAATAGGCAAAGCGGGGGTTTTAATTCTGATTCCAAGACGTACCACCGTGTGACTCTGGGCAAAGTCTGAGCTTCCTGGTTTGTAGAGCGAGGAGAAATGGCCCAGGCCACAGCTCTGTGGGCTTCAGGGATACTGCAGAGGAATGTGCCCAGGGGACCACACCCAGGGGCAGGTGGGGATGCTGAGGGCTCCCGGATATGCCTCTTCCCTCCGTATCCGTCCCTGCTGCTCTGCCACTGTCTCTTTCGACTCCGCGTATCTGAATGTTCTTTCTTCCCTTTTCCTGTTCCCTTTGTCTGCCTCTCTCTTTTTTTTTTAAGATTTTATTTATTTATTTGACAGACAGATCACAAGTAGGCAGAGAGAGAGGAGGAAGTAGGCTCCCCGCTGAGCAGAGAGCCCGATGCGGGGCTCGATCCCAGGACCCTGGGATCATGACCTGAGCCGAAGACAGAGGCTTTAACCCACTGAGCCACCCAGGCGCCCCTGTCTGCCTCTCTTTTGACCCTCCTTCTCTTCTTTGGGGCTCACTCTGTTTCTCTGTCTGTCTCTGTCTCCCTCCTTCCACTCTCTGCATCTGCCTCTCTCCCTATCTCTGCTTTGTCTCTTTCTTCCTCTCTGTCTCTCTACTCCATCCTTTTCCGTGCCCATCTCTGAGATTTCTTGGTCCCCCACTTTCCCCCACCCTGTTCTTTTCCTTTTATCTTCATCTCTGCCCACCTCTGCCCCATTTCTACCCCTTTCCTCTGTTTCTGCCACCTGTCCCCACCCACCTCTCTCTCTGGCCATGTCTGTCCTCTCCAGCCTGTCCAAAGCCGCTGACCTGGACCATCACTGGGTGGCCAAGGCCTGGCTGAATGACATCGGGCTGTCCCAGTACTCTCAGGCCTTCCAAAACCACCTGGTCGACGGGCGAATGCTGCAGTCCCTGATGAAGCGGGACCTGGAGAAACACCTGAATGTGTCCAAGAAGTTCCACCAGGTCAGCATCCTCCTGGGGATCGAGCTGCTGTACCAAGTGAACTTCAACAGGGAGGTGAGAACCAGAGCAGGAGGTGGAGGCGTCTTCCACAGCCCTTCTTTCTGCCCCTGGCTCCCACTGTCTGTCCGCCCAACTCTCTGCCCATCCAGGCATCCATCGCACACGCGTCCACCGACCTCGTCATCCACGCAGCCATCCCCACATGCACCCATCCCTTCCCCTCTCCCTCCCTTCTCCCAACAGCTGCTTACTGGGCATGGGCCAGGCCCTGTGTCCAGTTCAGGGAAAGTGGGGAACCCTCAACCTCCAAGTTCTCTGCTCATCAGGGAGAACCACAACGAAGCTGGTGTCGCCATACCATGGAAAATTGGCCCAATGAGGGAAGTCCAGGATTTTATGAAAACCCAAAGGTGCAGCTTCCAAGGGATCAGGGAGGGCTTCCCTGAGGTTGTGATGGCTGGACTGAGACCCAAGAGAGGAATTCCAGGCACCAGTCAGCAGGAGGTGTGAGGGAAAAGCAACCTAGCAGAGGGAACAGCATGAGCAAAGGCCCAGAGGACAGACTATGGGGTCCCAGTGTTGGGTCTGAGGCGGGCAAGTGAACAGGGAGGCCAGCTAGGTGACCAGGGACCTGGGGGAGAGTCAGAGTTTGGACTTTGACTGCCCCTTTGATTCTGAGCCCTGCTGAGTCAGACAGCACGGGCACCCGCTTCAGCTCCCCCAGGACCCAAATATTCCCGAGGCCACTGGGCCTTGCGGGGTGGAGGCTGTCCAGATGGCTTTGTTTTCTTAGAGTGAGGTCAGAGCACAAGCTACTCAGGGTCAGAGGAGGGATCTGTTCGGCTCTTCAGCCCTTTTCACACCCCCCCCCCAAAAGGGCTCTGGGCACCGGAAGTAATGAGGTGCAGACCCTGCCCCCGCCCCCAGCCCTGGGAACCCCAGTCTGGTGAAGGAGGGAGACGTATCGAAAGATTGTGACAGCGAAGCGTGGAAACGGGCACGGCGCGTGGGGACTGGAGGCCCGGAGCCCTTTGTCTGGGGGCCAGTCCCCCTGGGGAGGCTGGCAAAAGGGACCAGGCTGATCCCTCCATATGTTACCAGGGGTGATATTTGGTAGGTGACGCTCATTGCCCCCAAGGGACTGGGTGCCCCCGCAGAAGACAGCCCTTCATGGAAGACGCTCATTGTTGGGCCCCTACTCCATGTCGGGAAAGCGGGGGGTCTGGGTTGTACAAACTAGGCAGCTGCTGGGTCTCACCCAGCCCCCCCCCCCCACCGAAGCAGTCTTCTTCCCATTTCCCAGAGTGAAAGGCCAAGCCCCAGGTTGACAGGGCCAGAGAAGCCGGGGCTTGCCGGCCAGAACTCCTCCTTGTACCAGCATGCCAGGGCCCCCCAGCACCGTGGATGCTTGCTCCTTGGGACCCCCTGAGTGCTCCCCGACCCCCAGCTGACCCACTGTCTCCCCACCCCCACCAGGCCCTCCAGGAGCGCCGCGCCCGCTGCGAGACACAGAACATAGACCCCGTGGTCTGGACCAACCAGCGGGTGCTCAAGTGGGTGCGGGACATTGACCTGAAGGTGAGGGGCCGGCGGGCGGGGGGCAGGCTGGGGTGACTCACAGGCATCTGTAAATCCCATGCACGTTTGTGTGTCCGTTTTCTGTGAGCCAGTGTGTCACCCAAGCAGGTGACAAGGCCTGCCTCCTGTCGCTCAAGAAGAGGGAGGGCTCAACCCACCCCTACACCAGGACCCCTTTCATGATGGCTTTCCCATAGCAGGGGAGGAGAGGCTAGGCTGTCCTCTGAAGCAGGGTTGGGCTGAATCCAGGCCCATCTCATCGGACAAGTATTTATGGGCTGCCTGGCAAGATCTGAGGTTACGTCAGTGACAAAGTAGTCTTGGTCACTGTCCTCATGTCCCTAAAAGAGTGGGAGCATTCCCCCTCCGGCTTTTACTGCCTTATACTAACCGGTCCCCAGAGGGACAAGTCCTTGCTGTGGGGGGCATGGCCCCACCTGGAGCAGGGCAGCTCCTCAGGACACCTCGGGATAACAGGATGGCCTTCTCAGCCTTGGAGGGTAGGACACCAGGGCAGACCTGTCAAGCTAACAGGGCACACCCCCCCCCCCCCACTGCAACCTGACCATCCCTGTGCCTTGCCCTCAGGAGTATGCGGACAACCTGACCAACAGTGGCATCCACGGTGCTGTGTTGGTGCTGGAGCCCACGTTCAACGCTGAGGCCATGGCTACCGCCCTGGGCATCCCCAGTGGGAAGCACATCCTCCGAAGGCACCTGGCAGAGGAGATGAGCGCCGTCTTCCACCCAGCCACGTGAGTGTGGGCTGCTGGCCCCCGCTCTGGGGCTCCGGAAGTTGGTGATCCTGACCTCCCCCGGCTCCTTCCCTTCGTGGATCCCACTTTTTCCCTACGACACAGTGGCCTCCTTCTACAGATCCAAAAACGGAGGCTCCAGGAAGCAAAGTGGTTGAACCTGAAGGTCACAGCTGAAAAAGAGGTGGCCACTCCAGGCAGGGAGAGCTGCGGAGACAGAGGTTTGGAGGCAGGAGTGAGGATACTAATGGTGCTGATGGTCCCAGTGAGCTGACCACGGCAGCCTACTGATCCCAGTCTCCTCATTGGAAAAGTGGCCAGAGAAAAAGCACCTGGACAGACAGATTAGACGCCCTCCTAGTGGACTCTCTCCTTAAAATAATTGCAGTTAAGCTAAAGTCACCATTTAGTGGGCACTTGCTATGGGCACTAATTTCATCCTCATGACAAGACCAAGAAATCGGTGTCACTATCCCTCCTTTATAGATGGAAAAATCTCATTTGAAGGGGTCAAAGTACTTGCCCAAGGTCACACAGCTAGTAAGGAGCTGAGCCCAGATTTGTCCTTTGCTCTATTAATATGACATATTACATTGGCTTTCATACATTGAGCCAACCTTGCATTCCTGGGATAAATCCCACTTGGTCCTTTTTACATGTTGCTGGACGAGGTGTGCTAGCATTTTGATGAGGATTTTTTTACACCTGTATTTGCAAAGGATGTTGGTCTGCAGGGACTTTTTCTTGTGATATTTTTGCGTGGTTTTGGTATCAGAGTAATACTGGCCTCATAGGATGAGTTAGGAAGTATTTCCTCCTCTTTTTTATTTTTCTTTCTTTCTTTTTTTAAAGAGTGTGTGGAGGATTGGTGTCATTATTCCTTAAACATTTGGTAGAATTCACTGGTGAAACCACATGGTCCTGAACTTTCCTTTGTGGAAAGTTGGGGGTTTTTTTCCCCCTACTTCAATTTTGTTATAAATCTGTTCAGATTTTCTATTTCTTCTTGAATCAGTTTGAATAGTTTATATCTTCCTAGAAATTTGTCTTTCATCTAGGTTAGCTAATTGGTTGGCATAAAGTTAATTATTTATTTCTTTATTTTTAATTTTTTATTTTTAAAAATATTTTATTTATTTATTTGACAGAGAGAGAGAAAGAGAGATCACAAGTAGGCAGAGAGGCAGGCAGAGAGAGGGGGGCAGGAAGCAGGCTCCCTGCAGAGCAGAGAGCCTGACGCGGGGCTCGATCCCAGGACCCTGATCAAGACCTGAGCCGAAGGCAGAGGCTTAACCCACTGAGCCACCCATGCGCCCCCATACAGTTGATTTTATAATCATTTCCCTATAATCTCTCTTATTTCTGTAGAACTGGTAGGGCTGTCTCCTCTCTCATTCCTGGTTTCAATCATTTGAGTCCCTCTGTAATCTCCGTCAATCTAGCTAAATCTTTGTCCATTTTGTTGAGCTCACATTTGAATCTGAAGCTCTCTGAGTCAGAACCCTGAGTGCCGAACCCCCAAACCATATGAAGCCTCAGGAAGCAGCTGGGCCACACCCCATGTTGTACAGAAACTGAGGCTTGGTGGAGGGTCAGGGATTGTGCATCTGTGGCAACGATCCAAACGTCTTGAACTGCCCTTCCCCGTCGGCAGGCTGATATCCAAGATTCTCAAAGTGAGATCCACAGACCCCAGCGGCAAAATCATTGGCGGGGATCTGGCCCAAACTCAGATCTATAGGATGTTATTTACTGGGAGAGCCCAGGAATCTACATTTTGAGCATTTTTGAGTAGTTCTATGGAGACCAGAGTTTGACAAGAACCCTAGTCCATGAGCCATGGTGCAACAGGTGCAGGAAAGAGGCTTTTCTCCTAAGAATTGTCCACCTTCCTTGACCCCCCTCTGGCGCCATGTGACCTGTAACGGCCTTAATATATTCTGAGCCCTGGACAGGCAGCACTAGCAAAGATTAGCAGGCATTTGTGTGTCTGATTAAACCCTTGACCGCCCCTGAGGTCACAGGTGCATTAAGGACCATCTAGAATTCATGGGTGAGCCCTGGGGAAGTTTCTTCTGGGGCACAAATAGGGCGGGTTCTTATGCTGTTGGCGGGCCAGGAATGAGATGAAAGCAATCCTTCCAATAAGAGCATAAGGAAGAGGAACGTGAACTTGGTTCTCCTCCTTATTTTATGGACAAGGGGTCTGAGCTGGTCAGCCAGGGCACTGAGAGGCAGTGTCTATCCATGGCCAGGTGTCAGTTCTCCTCGGAGCCCTTTGCTGAGAACTTGCCACAGGCCATGGGAAGAGATCTCAGTCAACTCGGGGGAAACAGAACTTCATGAGTTCCTAGGAAATTTTAAAGACCATCCCTGTTGGCACCAAGAGTCCCTGGCTAAGCGAAACACCAGTAGAGACGGTGATCTCCAGGCCTGGTTAATATCACCGTGGTACTTAATCACATGCCTGCGGATTATATTAACCAGGTTCTTGAGGCTTTGCCCCCGGGACATCTCTGCAGCAGTCCAATCAGTGAAGATGCCCTGCCCACTGCCCTCTTGTTCCCTCGCCTTCTGTTGCTGACTTCAGCTTTCCGGAGAGAGAGGGAGCAGGGCAGGTGGTGCTGGCCCTTTAAGGCGAGTCCTTCCAGAATGCTCTGATGGGGTGGAAAGATTCAGATGGAGAAACATCCCTGACCATTGAATAGCTATCAAGAGCTAACCCAAAACTCCATCCCAGGATGAATCCAAGGCTTGGAGCCTGATGGAAGGCTAAGACAAAATAGTGCATAAAGCAGGGGCACCTGGGTGGCTCAGTGGGTTAAGGCTCTGCCTTCGGCTCAGGTCATGATCCCAGGGTCCTGGGATCGAGCCCCGCGTTGGGCTCTCTGCTCTGCAGGGACCCTGCTTCCTCCTCTCTCTCTCTGCCTGCCTCTCTGCCTACTTGTGATCTCTGTCTGTCAAATAAATAGATAAAATCTTTAAAAAAAATAGTGCATAAAGCAATTGGGAAAGGAATGCAGGTACGGCGAGGCGCCCAACAACACAACTATTATCAATGATTTTTCCAAACCCACTCCCAGCACTACCCTTTCTTCCCCCACAGGGGAAATGGCTGGAATATGGGTTCAAAACTGGGCTGTGCTGCTCTCTCCCATATTAGACACGAGCCTGTGACTTCGACCCTCTGAACCTCAGTCTCTCATCTGTCTTATGGGAATACCCGGCGGCTTCATTGGCAGGATTCCGGGAGGCAAACTGTAGGCAGTGCTCCTGACCCCCCCCCCCCCACGAACAACTGATAGTTCATGCCTCCCGGCTTCACACGCGCATCGGAGTGTCCCCGTGATGTGAGGACGAGCCATTCCTCTGTGAGCGCTGACAGACTTTGCCGTCAAGCATGCAGAATAAGACGCCTTGTCATGTCTCCCACCTCCGTGGCTGGCAGGCTTCCCAAGCTACAGAGTGGGGGGACGGGGGTGCTCCCAGGGGGGAAGGGACACACTGAGATATTCGGGCACCCATGACAAGGTGATGTGTTATGACGTTCTACCCACCCAACCCTTGGCAGTGATTGAAATGTGAGCCTAGGGACCAGGCGCTGGGGTGGGTCAGGGGTGGTCCCGTGTCATGCGGGGGACACAGCAGAGCCTTCAAGGGCTCAATTCTGGCTCCTCCATCATCATCTGTGTGATTTTAGGCAAGAAACTTGCCCCCTCTGAGCCTCAGTCCCCCCAACTTGAAATGGGGATAATCACCCCTCCTCAGGGTTTCTGGAAGGGTTCAAGGACCTCAACTCCGTCCTTACAGCGAGAAAGTAGGCGACGACAACATGTAAACTAATGGGCGTGGCTGGGTTCCAATAAAACTTTATTGGCAAAGTCAGTTGGCTGGCTGCAGGCTGCAGTTCGCCAAATCCTAGTCTAACAGAAGCCTTCGATGCTTTGACACAAGGAGCAGGGGGTCGCTTCAGGCACTAAGTCAGTGGTGGGGGCAGGAGACACAGATTTCAAATGCAGAGTGGGGGAGATTTTCCTGATGCTTCTCAAGTCATACCAGTGAGCTCAAATGGGGGGATTCGCCCATCCAGTCCTCCCTTTCCTGGGAAGGTTTGTAGCAGGCTGGAGGGGAAGGAGGGTGACCTTGGAGTCTCAGAGCCTTGGGTTCAGGTCTCGGCTCTGCTGCTCCCAGCTGGGTAATCCTGGACAAATTGCTTAACCTCTCTGGGTCTGCCCCTGTGCCCCAACTGTGCAGGGATGATGTGAGGATTGCATTCAGAAAACATTTAGCATGCGGGGGCACACAGGAGGTCCACAGTAAATCACAGCAGTTATGGTCATTGTCACCCGTGGGAGAGTGTGTGTCTCTTGGGAGGGCTGTAGCTGACTCCGTATGGGTCTCTCTCCAGCTCCTCAGGCATCCGGGAGGCTGAACGTTTCGGGACACCCCCAGGGAGGGCCTCCAGCATCACGCGGGCAGGGAAGGAAGAGAACAGCGGTGGTGGTATCAAGTACAAGGCTGGCCGGGTAAGTCACTGGATGCCTTCACCTGTGAGTCCTACAGCCCGGGGGAGGTCTTGTTGTCATCTGGGCCCATACTGTCCCCTCCCAGCTCCTCTTTGGCCTGTGGAGGAGGACCGAAGGGCCGAAGGGCCGGGTCACAGGTGCAACCAGGAGGGAGGAAGTCACCATCAACTGAGCTGCATGATGCTTAAGCCCGCCCCCAATCTCCCCCCCCCCCCCCCCGCCCAGGCTTAGAGTAGCATCTGGAAGCAGGGTCTCACCTGCCTGCATCAGGATCACCTGGGCACCTGCTTTACAGGATGTTCTAGGACCCACCTGGGTCTCAAAGCCAAGGCTCTGGGGTGAGGGGAGCCCTCCCTGCAGCCAAGGTTTTGAACTTCAGCGACCCGACCGATAGCCGCAGATTAGCCTCCGGTCTTTGAAAGGGCGTGCAGTTTGCCTCTGTTCACCCAGACTCAGACTGACCCCGATTCCTAAGTGGAAGTGTGTAGGCACAGACGGGAGAAGCGGATAATCCAAAATCCTCCCGTTTGTTAGGCAAACATTTTTTGGGTACTGATGGGGTTTGAGGCACCGTCCTGAGTGTGAATGGGGAATGCATGAGTAAACTCCCACCGTACTCTCCCGGTGAGCTCAGTCTAGACCGTGGAGTCTTGAATGGGGTAGAAATTGTTTCCTAGGGGGAGAGGCAAACCCCTCACCCTCTCTCTCTATGAGGAACAGATATACATACGGGACATGAACAGAAGCACAGTGTCTGTGGTGTGAAAATTTCATGGTGGGGGGGTGTGAATAGGGGGAAAATATCTTAAAAGGCTCCTTTTTTAAGGCGGCAACACTGACCAAAAGGTTGAGGAACAGTGGTCTGGAAACAAAAGCAGTTGGGGACATGAAGAGTTACAAAGCTCTGCCTGGATTATTAGCATAGAGAGATGTTCACAATAAGAGAAAAATCTGCTGGGAGCCTGGTGCGTCTCACAATAGTGGCTACCCCTTGCCGGTGCCTTGCTGTGTGCTTTACAGGTCTGATTTCGACTCTTCACAACTACTCTGAGAGAAAGGAATCGCTAATCCCCCTTGGAAACTGAGAAAACAGAGGCTCAGAGAGGGCAGGCCACTGGTCCAGGGTCACACAGCTAGAAAGTGGCAGAGCAGGGATCCACACCCCGACTTGTGAGCCTCCAAAATACATGCTCTTTCTGCCACACCAAGAGGTGCTAGAATATTTCTTCCTGACCTAGGGACACAGTCAGACTTCACGCCCCTGCTCAGACATTCTCACTTCTCCATCGTACCCATTCTCAACAGATGGGAGGCTTTTGAGGACAATCAAAAAGACTGTATTTGTCCTCACCCTTTGCAACCACCGGTTCCTTTAGTTGGGAACGTGAAGCTCCCTCATAAGGTTAGCTCACAAAATCCTCTCGGTGTTTCTGAGCAGCGGAGTAGGATTACTAATAGGAGGAGCACAGAGAGGTTAGACAAGTTGCTTAAGGTCACACAGCAGTTAGAACAGGGGACCCCCACATTGCCCAGATCCAAAACACTCAATTCCTCTTCTCTTCTCCCCACTGCTTCCTTTCATTTCTCTCCTCTCAGCTGCCCCTGGGGAAGATAGGAAGGGGCTTCAGCAGCAAAGACCCCGATTTTCATGATGACTATGGCTCTCTTCAAAATGAAGACTGTGGAGATGATGACCCCCAGGGCAGGCCAGAGCAGTACTGTCTGGAAGGCTACAACGGCCTCGAGGTCTCCAACGTGTAAGGAATGGACGCTCCACCGGACCCAGCACAGACACACCGACTGAGGACGAGTATCCAGTTGCTGTCACCACTGTACATAGGGACCGCGGGCCAAGGATACTCCTCTACTCCTGGGCAAAACCCCAGCAGACGGGAGCTCCAGGGAACAAGGTGGCTCCAGCCTGCCTGTCTCGAGCAGGTTGTGGACCTCCCAGCTCGGTGGAAGGACCTGTCGATCCAGCCTCTCTGTAATCCAGGCTCCCCCTCAGAGCGACTGTCAGCCAGTGAGCAGTCCAGGTGGTCCCTGGAGCCTTGAACGGAGCTGCCAAGAGGGAAGGAGGCCGGCGGTTCCCCAAAACACCCTTCCAGAAGGAGCAGACGGGACTCCAATCAGACACGCAGAGCCCAGCACTGGCAGCGCTAGGAGCCAGCAAAGCCTGAGGCTGACCAGTGGGCCCTTCTGGCCAGCCTGGGGGAGCTCTTGGCTTCAGCCCCATATCCCCGATGACTGAGAACTCCGGTTCTGACTTAGGTCACTGAAACTCTCTTGGGAGAATGCAAAATGGGATGGCCATTCCCTTCCATGCTAAAAGCCGTGAGTCACATGGGGTGGACGCGTAGAATGGCTGTTTGCCTTCTCCTCCCAGGAGTGACTGCTCTGGGCGGGTGGAGGCAGGTGGGTGATCAGGGAGGGGTGGGGCTTAGCAGCGACCTTTCCAGGAGATGCAGATTTCCTGTCGTTGGGATAATGGATATCCTGAGGATAGGACCGGGGATGATGGACTTAGATCAGTGACAACCAGCTATGACAGTGGGTTTGGGATTGGGAGCAGGGAAATGCTTGTTACTGTTGACCCAACAACAGTGACCCTTGGTTGTGATGTCTCAGTCACCTGAAATAGGTGTGCTTCCCAGCGCCCTCACCGAGATGAACCTTGCAAAGCAAAGTCATGAAGGTGGTGAAGAGAACCCCAGCCCTTTGCCTGACTCTGCCACTGTTCTGCTGTGTGACTTCTTCCCGGTGGCCTCACCTCTCTGTGCCTCAACGTCTTCGTCTACAATACTCCTGGCTCCCTCCCAGGGACGTCATGAGAATTAACACTTGCTAATGTCTGTAACACACTTTGTAACCTCTCAGGAGACAGGTGGGAAGGTATGGGGACAGAAGGAAACGCCCGATATCCCATTCACGACACAGAACAGACATTGAACGGGTCCTCTGCAACTGTGTTCTGGTTGGGGCCACACGCAAAAGGAGGACAAGGAATGCCTACTGTTCAGACTCTCTAGAGCCCCCAGTAGGGCTTGACCAAAGAGAGAGGGAAAAAAGCCCACGTTATACCACCCTGGAAAACCAGTCTGATTCATGTGTTCGGGCTTGAGCCTGCTGACCTTGCGCTGAGTGATGATTTGGGAGGGACAAAACCCACTGGGGTTCTATTGCTGCTTGGGTTGTCAGAGTCATTTGTTGGGATCACAACACTGAAGCCATTCGCCTAAGAGTCATGAGAGGTCTGAATTTCCAAGACTTGAGCAGGTAAGTGTCAGCCTCTGAGAACCGTCAAAGCCCATGTTCTTCAACCCAATGAACTGTCTGCCCTCCTAGGAAAAGCCTCAACCAAGGCGTGATGAACTTGAGAATGACTCCTCCCCAGTGCTGACCTTAAGATAAGCACAGCTTTTCTTGCCCCTGGAAACCAAACGCCTGGCTGGTGAACAGGTAGATGGTCCCCCCTTTCGTCTGAATGTTTAGCCTCCTAGGGTCACATGTCTGACTCCAGGGCCTGAGGGAGAAGCTCCGGTATCTGACGTAGGTTTGCTGGGGTTCCGGACCCCAGGATCCTCGTGGTATGCAGCCACACAAGGCACCTGAAGAGGCAGAGCCCACAGCCTGGATTGGGGGGCTCCCCTCTAACCTGATGCCACAGGTCCCTCCTGAGCCAGCATCCAGGCTGGGTGACCTGGGGCCCCAGGATCTGCCTCTTGCAAGTCAGGCGGGAAATGATTCCCACAGAGGGAGGAAAGGTGGCACAAGGGGGCCCGCGTGCAGCTCGGAAGCTTTAAAGCCAATGTGGACCCGAGTTGTCAGACATGAAGCTGGCGCTCCCCGCCCCCATTCATTCCCATAGGGGATAAGATGGGCAAGTGGGCATTTTGGGGGGTCGCTGGCGGGGATGGCATTGCCCCCTCCCCCAAATTTGCCAGCATCAGGCCAGGAGGCCTGGGGCAACGTGAACAACATTGAAAGCACCTTCCAGTCCCAGTGGTACATCCTCTCCCGGCCCATGGTCCCGTCCTTCGCAGCCAGAGGAGCGTTTGGAACCGGCTTTTCAACACGAGGACAGGTTCGGCTGATAAATTAACAACCTCCACACACAGTCAAATCCGGTGGGCTTTGTCTGCTGAAGAGAAAATCCCAAACGTCCACTCTGCTTCAAGGGTGGGCAGGACTGAGCGGAGAGATTCTGGGAGCAAATAGACCACGGTTGGCAGAGCGGCCGCCGATGGAACAGTGACCCGCCACGTCCTGTCCGCAGGGCCTGAGGTGTGGTCTTAGGGCTTCCGGACCTGGGAATGCTTCTTGGAGAGGTGTCCTCGGCGCCCATGGGTGCTAGCCCCTTAAAAAGAGGTAGTTGGTGCCAGAGGTTGGGGAGAACCAGAGTAAGCAGAGGCACCCCGTATTTCTGCGAGAAGCTGGAGACCCGAGCCCTTGGAAAGGCACCTGCCCGGCAGACTCTCAGCTTTAGGACCCCAGACCCCTCTGAAAGGCCTCTTTGCCATTAGCTACGCAGAGCCTTTCTCCTAGAAATCTGTCATCAGGGCCCAGGCTACCAGAGGCAGGAAGAAGCCGCAAGAAAACCTGGACCAGATGTGGGAGAAGGGAAGGACCTCTGCACAGCCCAGCCAGCACAGAGGGGGCGGGCAGGGGGTGCTCAGAGCAGTGACCCCACATCTTGAGGTCCCTCAGCAGGGCTGCAGGCGGCAGAACAGGAAGATTCGGCAGGACAAGATTTTGGTGTCCCACTACGGGGGACCCCGGAACCCTCTATGGCTCCAAGCTTAGCCCTCCCACCCCCTGGGCAAAAACCGAATGTCTGGGCACCGTCTCTTCCACGCTGCTCTCCCAGGCTCCGGCGGGCTCCCAGCAGCGGAGCGGCGAGGAGCGAAAAGCCAGGGGACACGCCAGCTTCCGAAGTCAACATTATTGCCAACGGCTGGCTGGTGAGAAGGACTTCCCAACACAGAGGCAGCTTGTGGCTGCACAGACAATGAGTTATCCATGAGCAAAGATGATGCCCCTGGACTTTCCGTGGCTGGTCACGGCCCCGTGTCTTCCCAGGAGTGAATTTTAACACTGTAACAATAAATACTACTGCACAGCGCTTTACTGATCAGGTCGCCTTTTCCTCTCATTTAATCTTGCCAACAGCCGCTTTGAGAGAGGAGATTACTGACCCATTTCCTAGATGGGGAAACTGAGGTTGGGGAGGCAGAGGAGATTTCCCAGCTGCAAAAAAGCTAAGAATTCCCAAGGCAGGGACTCAGACTCAGCCCTCTGCCTCCCCACCTCAGGCTCGTCCGACCCCCGCTATGCGATTCCTACCCCCACCCCATGTCCAGCCCTTCCCCTACCTCCCAGCGTAGGACCTTCTTCACCAGGTGACATCACTCCAAGTGAGTTCAGATGCGCTCTGTCCTGCTGGAAAAGCCTGGGGCCTGCCCTCCCCGTGCCAGGAGGAAAGCGTCTGACAAGTGACCCCTTCCTTAGCATCAGCCGCTTGCCTGTGTCACTCATCCCAGGGTACTCATTTTCAGCTCAGGCTGCCGTGACAAACATCACAGACTGGGGGTTGACACAACACACATGTGTTTTTCCCAGTTTGGAGGCGGGGCATCCGACATCCAGGGGCCAACTGAGCCTGCTCTGGGGCTCTCTTCCTGGCTCGCAGAAGCTCACCTGTGGCCGGGAGGACGGAGCACAGACAGCGGTAATGTGATGGAGGGGTGGGGGCTCCCAGAGGACCTACGAACTGAATCCTAAGTTCTGAGGAGCCAGCCCTGCTAAGACCCCGGGGAAGAACATTCCAGGCAGTCAGAACTGAGCTAGGTGCTGAGGACATAGTGGTGAATGAAGTCCTGCCCAGCCTCTGCTGTTGCAGACCTTCCAGTCCAGTGGGGGAAAAGAGACACAATCAAATACTCCTGGAGGAATGGGAGAGTGTAACCATGACTAGTCTTGAGAGCAGAGGTAGCTGGTAGTTGGGAGGCCTTATCACATGGGCATTTACTGTAGTCAAAAGGAGGTGAGGTCTGGAAAGAGGAGAGTTCAGCAGGTGAAGAGGAAAGGGAAAAGGTTTCTATAGAGTGGGGACAGCATGTGCAAAGGTCCTGTGGTAGGAGGGCCAGAGTAAGTAAGGCTGAAAAAAGGCCCACATGGCTGGGAGAAAGAAGTGAGGGGCTCATCTCCCAAGAGTGCTGGAGGGACCTGCTGGGCTCCTGCCGATCTGTATCACTCTGATTGCAAGCAGAGCTTTCTAACAGGACATGAAGTCCCACCTGTTGCCAACGGGTCCCTCTTTCCCTTTGCTCTAGGTTGCAGCTAAACTGGGCTCCTTGGGCCACAGAATGACACAATGGGCCCATGAGGTGGCCCCAGGGCTGTCAGGGCCAACAGAGGTGTCACGTGCCTCTTTCATGACCACAAGTAGAAACCCGAGATGTCTCTTTGAAGCCCTGCTCATCGAAAGAGGACCAGCGGGGTCTCTGGGTGGAATCTTGTTGGCTCCGTGGGATGGGGTCTCCAGCCTACCAGCGATGAGGGCAGCCCACCGGGTCTCATGTCCTGAGGGATGAGTGCCCGTGGCTCTTAGGGGACTCTGGCAGTGGGTGCTTTAATGTGGCCCAAAGGTTTTCCCCTTCCCTGATTGAGGTCTCCCCTCCCTAGCAGTGGGGCAAGCATGGATCCCAGGGGAAAAGAGCCCCCTGATATTCAGAGGGCAGGAAACTTGAGTCCCAGTACCCAGCAGGGACAGATTCAAGGTCAGATCCAGAGGTCAGACCTAATAACAGCCAGCCTTGACTGGACACACATGCCCTGTCCTTTATCGCAGGGTTTCCCAACCTCAGCACCGTTGACATTCAGGACGTACTTTGTCGGCGGCCTGTGCTGGGCGTTGCAGAGTGCGGAGCGGTATCCTTGGCCTCTTCTTGGTAGATGCTGGGATCATCCCCTCCCCCTTCTAGTCATGACAACTCCCATATTTTTCCAGACATCACCAATGTCCCCTGGGGAGGCAGAGTTCCCCACCCCTCGGTTGAGAATCCCAGATGGACATGTTTTTGCCCATTGAATCCCCCCAGCAACCCCTTCAGGTAGGCATGGCTTTTCTCATCTGACAGATGGGGACACTGAGGCATGGAGCGGTTACATAGATTCCCAGGGTCCTGGATGAGTGAGTGCGACCGGGGAGCAGACTGGTTCTTGCCAGAGTCTGGGCTAGAAACCAATGGCCTGAGGCTGAACGGCCACACCCAGCTGTTACAGTAAAAAGAAAATCCTAAAGCCAGGTGCTCCCAGGGCAGAAGAGACGTCCTCCGTATTAAACACGACATTATTGGAAGCTGGACCCGCTCCTTCTGCCGGGCAGAAAATTGCTCTGTAAATTACAGGTTTGAAGGCAGCCCCATGAGCTCCTGGCTTAAAACAAAGGTAATAATTTAGGGACTAGAACAGTCTGGTTGAGTGAGTTCCTATAATAGCTAATCTCACACCACACCCCCATCGAACCCATTTTATTAAGACACAAACAAACAAACAAAAAAAAAAAAAACAGGAAACAAGCATAGGTTTTGGACACTCGCCCAAGGCCTCGTAGCAAATTAGTGACACGAGCTGAGGCACCGGCCCACCTTCCTCTTCCAACGCCGCCCGGAGTCACAGACCTGGCCCAGGGCTGCCTGTCCCTGCAGGCTCCGCCACAGACCCAAGCTGTGCGGCCTGGGGCCCATTCCTTTCCCTGTCTGATCCCTGCTGAGCACGTTTTCCCCTCCTCCGCCAGTCTTGAGGGATGGCTCCCCCTTCCCTTCTTGGGGGTGGGGCCGATCCGGGGGCTCCTCCCCCCCCCACCTCCCTCTCCCCCATCCTCACTCAACCTCCACTCCTGCCTTCAGGGACATCACAGGATCCTGGATGGACCAATTCCAACCCTCGGCCCCAAGGCGGTGCAAATGGCCCCAGGAATGGGCGCTGAACTCTGAGAGGGGAAAACCTAAATGCTTTCACCGAGATGGTTCCAACTAGGGACTGCAAGGTTAGCTCTCACTTTCCGTTTGGATCGGGAGCCCTAAGATGTGCCCCGAAGTCGCAGACTGCGTGTCCTTCCCCCAAGAGGAGGTCCCAGAGAATGGGGGGAACAACCCAGGGCCAGAGTACAAGATGGTGAAGGCAGCAGGATCGTACACTCCCTGGATCGACCTGTCGCTGCCGGTTCCACCCCAGCTTCCCGGGTTTTGGGGGAGTGACAGCGTCACCTCCCAGCACCCGCCTTTGCTTCCCTGTCTGAGTTGGCTACTGCTGCCGTAAGGAAGTGGCTTAAGCATTGAAATGTCATGTCTCACAGTTCCAGAGGCTAGAAATCCGAGATCAAGGTGTCAGCAGGGCTGGTTTCCATGGCGTGTAGATGGCTGTCTTCTCCCTGGGTCCCCACACCGCCTTCCCTCCATGCCTGGGTCCCCGGTCCCTCTCCTTATAAAGACACCAGTCAGATTGGATTCGCGCCCACCGTAATGGCTTCATTTTAACTTAATTACCTCTTTAAAGACCCTGCTTCCAAGAACAGTTCATTCTTTTTTTTTTTTAATTTTTTTGAATTAACATATAATGTATTATTAGCCCCAGGGGTACAGGTCTGTGAATCGCCAGGTTTACACACTTCACAGCACTCACCATAGCACATACCCTCCCCAATGTCCATAACCCCCCTACCACCCCCCTACCCACTCCCACAACCCTCAGTTTGTTTTGTGACATTAAGAGTCTCTTATGGTTTGTCTCCCTCCTGATCCCATCTTGTTTCGTTTATTCTTTTCCTACCCCCAAACCCCCCACGTTGCATCTCTGTTTCCTCATATCAGGGAGATCATATGATAATTGTCTTTCTCTGGTTGACTTATTTCGCTCAACATAATACCCTCTGGTTCCATCTGTATCATTGCAAATAGCAAGATTTCATTTCTTTTGATGGCTGCATAGTATTCCATTGTATATATATACCGTATCTTCTTTATCCATTCATCTGTTGATGGACATCTAGGTTCCTTCCATGGTTTGGCTATTGTGGACATTGCTGCTATAAACATTCGGGTGCACGTGCCCCTTCGGATCACTACGTTTGTATCTTTAGGGTAAATACCCAGTAGAGCATTTGCTGGGTCGCAGGGTAGCTCTATTTTCACCTTTTTGAGGAACCTCCGTGTTGTTTTCCAGAGTGGCCGCACCAGCTTGCATTCCCACCAACAGTGTAGGAGGGTTCCCCTTTCTCCGCATCCTCGCCAGCATGTGTCATTTCCTGACTTGTGAATTTTAGCCATTCTGACTGGTGTGAGGTGGTATTTCATTGTGGTTTCGATTTGTATTTCCCTGATGCCGAGTGATGTGGAGCACTTTTTCATGTGTCTGTTGGCCATCTGGATGTCTTCTTTGCAGAAATGTCTGTTCATGTCCTCTGCTCATTTCTTGATTGGATTATTTGTTCTCTGGGTGTTGAGTTTGATAAGTTCTTTATAGATTTTGAATTCTAGCCCTTTATCTGGTATGTCATTTGCAAATATCTTCTCTCATTCTGTCCGTTGTCTTTTGGTTTTGTTGACCGTTTCCTTTGCTGTGCAAAACTTTTGATCTTGATGAGGTCCCAATAGTTCATTTTTGCCCTTGCTTCCCTTGCCTTTGGCGATGTTCCTATGAAGACGTTGCTGCGGCTGAGGGCGAAGAGGTTGCTGCCAAGCACAGTCCATTCTGAGGATGAGACCTGCAACATGTACAGTTTAGGGGGACCTGATTCAGCCCCTAACACTCTCCCCCATACACCCTCCCCGCCCCCACTGAAGTCTGCATGATTGGGTTTCAGTCTCTTGACCCTTGAACCTCCATTAAGCCACACACTGTTCACTGGGCTTGACCCCAAAGTGCCCCCGTCCCTTCTCCTAAGGCCTCCATATGCCACCTACATGTGCACACACACACACACACACACATGTGCGCACACACAGCCCTCCCCATGGGATGTCACCCTCTTTCAGTTTCCTGTTGGGGTTTCCGTGCCCAGAAGACTGTTCTGGCCAGGCAGGACCACTCCGGCTGTAGCTCACCACAGCGGTCAGTCCGGAGCCAAGAGGACAGAGCCAGTGTCACCCCCACAACAATGAGCCCAGAGCGCCCGGAGTGGGGTGTCCCTCGGAGGCAGACAGCACGCGGCTCTGTCCACAGGAGAGCCAGGGACCAGTCTCTGGCCTCAAGTGATGGACAAAAGAAACACACAACAGGGTGTGTGGGGAAAGAAACACACAAGGTAAGGGGAGACGACAGCTGGAGATGCACGGTGCCCAAAAGCTCTTTCCCTTTCTGGAACCACCCATGGCTCTGGTTTCATGGCCTCTTAACTCCGTGAACTCCAGTATCAGAGTCATTGGCGGCCTTGGACTGGCTTGCTGAAGAGGCCAGCCGCTTTCACAGAGACACCCAGAGTGTGGGGGGTGGGGGGTACAGGCTGCATTTGTGGGAAAAAGCAACCTGCAGCATCACCCAGATCCATCTTCAGACCCATCCAGAACATTCCTTTGAGGCTGGATTCCCCACGACCGCCCTATTTTTGCCACATCCACAGACCTGTCCCGTAAATGCTGACATCCTGTCTCAGTCCAGCCTGCTGTGTAACCAAGTGCCCCAGGCAGGGGGGCTTGTAAACAACAGAAATTCACTTCCCACAGGCCTAGAGGCCAGAAGGCCAAGATCAGGGAAATCAGTGGGATAGGGTCTGGCGAGGACCCTCTTCGGGGCTGCAGTCTGCCCCCTTCTCGCTGTGCGCGCATCATCCTGATTGGCAGGAGGGGCAAGGGAGGTCTCTGAGGTCTCTCTTCTAAGGGCACTCATCCCAGCCATGACTGCTCACCCTCATGACCTTATCTCCTCCCTAAAGGCCCCCTCCAAACAGCATCACATTGGGAGTTAGGATCCAACACATGAACGTGGGAGGGGAATAAGCATCCTGTCCATAACACTTGCTACTTACATTTTTTTTAAGATTTTATTTATTTGATAGACAGAGATCACAAGTAGGCAGAGAGGCAGGCAGAGAGAGAGGAAGGAAGCAGGCTCCCCGCTGAGCGGAGAGCCCGATGCGGGGCTCGATCCCAGGACCCTGAGATCATGACCTGAGCCGAAGGCAGAGGCTTTAACCCACTGAGCCACCCAGGCGCCCCGTTACTTACATCTTTTAAATTTGGCTCAGGCCTGATGTTGCTTCCCACTTTGGTGAAATCACAGACCCAAGATGCTGGCCTCATTTTTTCTCATGCATAACATACATACCCGCTTGTGTGCACAGGCATACCAAGTATATGTCCACACACATGCCAAGGGTAGGCGTAGACATATTAAAAGCTATCGTCGCAGATGCTTGTCTGCCCCCCACGATCGGGCCACACTCTGGGAGGGGTGTAGGTACCGCGTTGGAATCGCTTGCTCTGTGCCACGGAGTTCTCATTCGGCATCTGTCCAAAGGCTTCCGTGACAGTAAGCTCACTCCCCCATAAGCTAGCCTGTACCCCTCCAAGCTCTGGTGCTTTGAAGGTGTTTGCTCACACATCACACCTCCTGATCCCCATTCCCTCTTGCACACTAGAGCCTGACCTGGTATTTTAAAGCAGCACACATGCCTTGCTCCCCAAACACCTCTTCCCTCCCACTTACAGACCCTCAAGCCTTCTCCAGGTCCCTCGGCTCTTCCATCCCTTCCCCCTCTGGACATTCCCCTTATAAATGCGTTACTGAAGTCAGACACAGTGCTCCCAATAGATCTGAGCCGTGGGACTGTTTGTGCAGGACCCTCTTCCTAAGGACCAGGCCCTGTGCTAAGTCTTTCAAGCATGATCTCATTGAGTCCTTGAAACAACCCTGGCAGATAGGTACTCTTACCTCCGCTTTATAGACACAGGAAGAAGTTTAGACAGTGGCCCACGGTTACACAATTGGGAGTAGCAAAAGTAAGACTTGAACCCAGATACTAACCACTATATTATATCCTCCCCTAACCTAGGTATTAGGCTTCTAATAATATGACCGAATATAGCATCAACTTCCTTAAAAATCCATATCCCACAGTTTTCTCATTTAATTTATGGCCAGATGAGTCAGTGGTGTTGAAGTCAAGCTGCCTATGGCAGTTACTAGAGGGGTCTTGTTAAGAATCTGGATTCCCAATTCTATCCCAAACCTAGTAGTTTAGAGGTAAATCCTGGGAATCTATATTCTAAACTCGAGATTTTCGGGCCTCAGAGTTTCTGATGCAGTAGGTGTGGGGCAGGGCTTGAACATTCATATTTTTTAAAACCTCTTTGGGTGACTCTATGGCACATCGAGGAGTTGGAATCATGGGCCCAGGATAACCAAGTCTAGTGTATCTAGACCCTTCTTGAGCCATGATAGCGCCCAGTCCCATCACCCACCACTAGATGGCGCGAACCTACATGCCTTGCCAGCCCAGCCCAGCTCCACCCAGGAAGACGCAAACCAACCCAGACCACCCAGCAGCCATCCCTACCCAACAGGGACAGCCTCCTGCAGGCAGGTGCCCCTTAGTGTCTCTGCCCCTCCCTGCAGCCCAAAGAGGGTGGCTCTTGATGGGGAAATAACTTTTGCTTTTATTTCCCCCACATGAGGCAAAAACACAACTTCCGTGGGACAGGCAAAATTTGGAAGTTGGGCTCAGGACAAATTAGAATACCCGTGGGCCCACTCAGATTCCCTCCCAGGCAGGACACCCGGATCCTGAGCGGGCACAGGGCTGGAGATGAGCTGGGGATTGGGACCCATGCTAACCCAGGCTCCAGCAGTTTCCCTCCGTCTGAGGGACCCCAGGTGAGCAGGGTACTTTCTCCCAGCCATCGTTCCCAGCCAGGGAAGGCTATAAACCTGCCCCACGGGACCATATGACTCTCCAAGAGAGTCAGATACACAGTGGGGGAAGCATGGACCTAAACTTTATTTGGTTCAGCCACGGGCCTCGTCCTCACATTCCCAGACAACACAGGAGCCTTCCTCCTGGCCCCTGGCCATGCCAAAGATGGTCTCTCACCTCCGGGGCTAGGCGATCAGGTACAAGGGCGATCAGGCAGCCAGGTGTGGGGAGAGGACGACCCTCGGCACAAACGAAGACAAACGCTTGGAAGGGCTCTGTGGTGGGCAGAGCAGTGGCTTCTGGAAATACCCATGCCCCGCATCCCCAGAACCTGGGACAGCGGTTAGTTGACAAGATCAAAGTGGGATTAAGGTCACTGATGGGATTAAGGCAGCTACTCAGCAGGCTTTAAAATAGGGAGATGGTCCAATTCTTGGATTGCCTGGGTGGGCCCCATGTAATCACAAGGGGTCTCAGAAGTGGATGAGGGGGACAGGAGCAGAGAGAGCAGAGAGCGCAAGGAGACAGAATCACGAAGATGCTACCGGACTTGCTTTGCAGACTCTGGAGGCAGGGGTCGCGAGCCACAGAACACCAGAGCCTCTAGGAACCAGAGAAGGCAAGGAAACAGCTTCTCTCCTGCAGCCTTGGGGAAGGAACGCAGCTCTGCCCACATGGGGAGTTTTAGCCTAGGGAGGCCCATGGGGGACTTCTGGTGGGCAGAACTGAAAAATAATACGTCACGTTGTGTGAGGCATCACGGTTTGGGGGGTTTGTTAAGCAGCCCTGGGAAACGACGGGGCAACGGAGGCACAGCAAGCTCGTTCCACTTAGCCCTCTGCTCAGCCCGGGGGAGCGGGCGAGGGAAGCAGCCTCTGTTTTACAGAAGAGGCTCAGTGAGGTTGATTAGTGGGTGGTTTCATGTTGCAGGGAAAGAGGAAAACCTGGCATCAAACTCCACTCTGCCTGGGGCGCCTGGGTGGCTCAGTGGGTTAAGCCTCTGCGCTCGGCTCAGGTCATGATCTCAGGGTCCTAGGATCGAGTCCCGCATCGGGCTCTCCACTCTGCGGGGAGCCTGCGTCCTCCTCTCTCTCTGCCTGCCTCTCTGCCTGCTTGTGATCTCTCTCTGTCAAATAAATAAATAAAATCTTTAAAAAAAAACAAAAAAACTCCACTCTGCCAGACCCCAAAGCCGAGATCTTTCTGATGCCCAGATGGCAGAGCCGTGTGCCCCAGGTGTGGCTCCCCACCTCCTGGTGTTTGCACTCTGGTGAAACCCGTCCCCTCCAGTGTGACTTGGTACCAAGAACAGAATCCAGCGAAAAGAATGGGATGTCACTCCTAACATCAGGTTACAAGATCCTCAATTCAGCCCTGACGGGAGGTACTTCTAGACACAATGCTCGCTCGTATCGGGCTTCCCTCCTGCCAGCCCAGACTCGGGAGATCCAGCACCCAGAGACCTGCCTTCAAGGCTGGTCCCACCGCTTCCTACCGGTGTGACCTTGCCTAGATGAGACCCCCAACCTCAGTCATCTCGTCTAGAAAAAGGGCATGAGATTAGGCATACCTTTCTCTCCCTGGGTTGTTGGGGGGATTGGATGGGACCCCAGCGAAGGAGTATCCTCAGGGCAGAGTCCTTCCAACACCACTCTTGTCATGTAATACCCACGGCTGAGCTTGTCGTGCCCCGTGCATCACCCTTCGGGAGCTGGGAGGGGGCAGGTGGAGGGGGAGAAACAGTGGCGGGATAGCTCTGGAATAGAAGGAAGTCAGGCTGTGAAGTTCACGTTTTCATTCATCACCTGCTTATCCAGTGTCCCCAATAAGGAAACTAATGGGACATGGTCCCTCCCTCGAGGGGCTTACATCCTACCGGAAGCAGACATGTAAGCACACAGAATCCCTGCAGAGTACCAAGAGCTCTTGTGGGGCACCCAAGGCAGAGGAAAAGGCCACAAAGGGGTGCCCTGGCCTCCTGGGGCTCTCCAGTGGGCCTCATCTGTGTGGGGGGATGACAGACATCTGCCCTCCTGAACCCGAGTTTGAGAAAACTATGGGGGGGGGGCAGACAGAGCAGAGAGCTGCGCCAGGGGCCAGAGAGGGCAAGAGTTCCAGTCCCCTGCTGCCTCTGATTGGCCGTGTGATCCCGGGCACGGAAGCCACAGCCCTCACGGGTCTCAGCTTCTCATCCAGAAATGAAAGCATCTGGGCAATGCAGCCCTTCTAGCCCTGACTGTGGGGATTCTAGAAAAGATGGTGACATTCCCATTAGAACACTCTGCCAGACTGACCCTGAACTCTGTGGCTCAGCTGGACCGCATTCCCCAGGACGGGAGAGGGGGAGGGGTGTCTGCCCTAGCTGCCCCTCCTCCCCATCGGACTCCCCACCCGCAGCTCTGTGCCTTTGCCCAGAGGCGTCTACTCTTCCAAGGCCCACCCCAATGTCCTCGTGGCTCCTCTTAAGAAGTGGGTTCCCACAGGCACCTGGTTGGCTCAGTGGGTTAAGCCTCTGCCTTCGGCTCAGGTCGTGATCCCAGGGTCCTGGGATTGAGCCCCTCATCCGGCTCTCTGCTCAGCAGGGAGCCTGCTTCCCCCTCTCTCTCTGTCAAATAAATAAATAAAATCTTTAAAAAAAAAAAAGGAAGAAGAAGAAGAAGTGGGATCCCGGTCATTAATGTCGGTACCACACAGGACAGGGGGCTGCTGAGCTATTTAGCACAGCTCTGAGTGGGCAGCAATGACCTGTGTGTGCCTGGTTGGCCCCTAGGGCTCAGCTACAGCGAGCGCAGCTGGGCCATGGGCTGCAGGCTCGGCTATGGGGGACTGTCCTTATTGGCATGACCCCTCCCCCTGCCCGCTGACAAATGTGTTCTATCGCACACCATCCATGTGCTGTACTAATATTATTCTGGTTCAGGAAATAATCTAGACCTGGAAGACAGAAAGTGAAAAAAAGATAAACATCCTATATGCCCCAAACATACAGATTAAGAGGGAGATGTAAATATTTTTCTAATGATTCAGAGTCTATGTACTTGGGGAGTTTTTAGTTTTTACTTTCTCCCATCCATAATCTTAGATAAGTAATACAGATGAAAAGTTATTAACGTAGTTATTCATACAGCTTTACAATTATTCATAGGAGTCGAGCAGATACTTGTGGGTCAATCTGGAAAACCACCTTGGCTTTCATAACATTGTTGCTAGAGGAAAACAGATTTGATTCCCAGTTCACGCACCTGTCAAGGCACCTTTGGAATGTAAGCCGCTGGTTGGGTCTGGACTGGCCCCTCCCACAAATCTTTCCTGACTATTTCGATCTATTTCAATTGACTAATCAGGAGCGTTCAGGGTACAATCGTCACTGGCAATGCCATTGAGTAAATAAGGACAGAGCACCTTTCTCTCCCCCAGGCAGCCATCCTGTTAAAGAAGCTACAGATCGGAAGAAGGGGAGGAAAAACCCTTAAGTCAATGCAAGGGGCAAGATCTAATCTAAAACCTTCCGGAAAAGAAAGATACCATGAATTTCTCAGGAAAATGAGACTATCAAAAATTTTAACCGGGATCCTTCTAAAGGGGCTAGGACAATTTTAAAGATTCACAGATTTGTAAAAGAGATTTTGGATCAAGTCTCTGCTGCAATGTGGTGAAAGGGTCCTGAGGGATTCATCCCCTCAGTCTTCAGGAGACCAGCAGGGCTGGCCCCGACCAGTCCCTTCTAGCCCAGGGCAGCCTTATCTGTTGACTTCAGGGTACCAAGCTGTGATGGGAAGCAGGGCCCTGGTCTAGGGGTCCTCGAGCATAGGAAACACCTGAATGGATGTTTAAAATACAGATCACACAGAGAGAGATCGTAAGTAGGCAGAGAGGCGGGCAGAGAGAGGGGGGAAGCAGGCTCCCTGCTGAGCAGAGAGCCTGATGTGGGGCTGGATCCCAGAACCCTGAGATCATGACCTGAGCCGAAGGCAGAGGCTTAACCCACTGAGCCACCCAGGTGCCCCAAACTAAGGGGTTCTCCACCCTGGAGGTGAGGCACGGTAGAAACACCTGGAGTGTCCTTTTTACTCTAATGTTAGGTCCCAGCCCCGGAGATTACCATTCGATTTCTCGGAGGTAGGCCTCATTGTTATTCTTTAAAAGGTGTTCCTAACATGCAGCCGAGATTGAACACCACTGATTTTTTTTTTCATCCAACTTCCCACCCAATGTAAGAATTTCCCAAGATATTGGGATATTGCACTGAGCCAGACAGTCCCCGGTGTCCTGGAGTTTACATCTTAGTGCAAAGGGCACCAAAAATGAAGGAAATCAGTAGCAGAAACCAGCTCCTCCTGGTTTTTGCAAAACGGAATTTACTGGAAGTGGCCGTCAGGGCATCACTCAATGGTTGGACCTATTCCCATTCAGACCCAGAGAAGAAGCATCTGATTGGCCAGGCCTGGGTCACATGCCCATGGTGCTGCAGGAGGGCGGAGCTCTCAGTTACCTTCCTCTCTACCAGACCTTGTCCAGAAGAGTTGAGTAATTCCCCCAAAGGGACGTCCGTGGGTGGGGAGAAAGGGGAGATGGATGCCAGGCGGGCAGAACACAAGCATCTGTGACCCCAGCCCTCAACTATTGAAAGACACAATCTTCCACCTGGACCCGGTGTCTCCTCTGAGCTGAAACCCTGTTCCCCACTTGGGACTTGGGTTCCAACAACCTAACTCTAGGCCTGTATGACTCTAGAGCTGAAAGCTACAGTCACCCAGCCGTACAGGGGGTACTCATGACAAGCCTCTGTCATGTGTAGGACAAGCGGGTTGTACACCTCAGGGTCGAACCAGAGAAATAGAACCAACAGGCGGCATATGTGGAAATTCACTGCACGGAGTTTGGGCGGCTGGCGAGTCAAGCCTTGCAGGGCGGGCGGTGGGGAAGGGCGAGCCAACACTGCGTGGCAGGGGGCGAGGCAGCGGTCCCTAAGATCCACAGGCAGGATTTATCCTTCACCAGGGAAATCTCAGCTCTGCTCTTAGGGCCTTTCAACTGATTATATTAGCCCTGCCCAGATTATCTAGGATAAACTACTTTACCTAAAGTCAGTCATTCTGGACTTTGATCACGTCTGACAATACGTTGGCAGCAACACCTAGATTAACATTTGATGGTGTCACTGAGAGCAGATGCCGGCCAGGTTGACACACAAAAGTATCCATCACCCAGAGGTGACCTCACTAAGCCTCTGAGAATGTGGAGGATGGTTAGGGTCTCGAGACAGAATAAAGGAAAAGTGAATGCCCGGTTCAGTTTGAATTTCAGACAATGAGTAACTTTTTAGTATACGTATGAAAGAGCACACAAGGAAGGAAGGGAGGGAGGGAGGGAGGCAGAAAAAAAATCCTTTAAAAGCCCTCCTGCATATAAACACCTGAACTCAGAAGCAACCCCAGGAAGAAATGGGGCACCCAAGGACCCTTGGCTAGCCATGCATCTGGAGAATAATTATTGAGCACCTATTATGTGCTAAGTAAAAAAGCTATAGTTAGCATTCCTATGTGAGTGTATGCCAGGTTCTAGCCGTGTTTATGCCTATTAATTCATTTACTATGCACAAATCAATGGGTTAGGTATAATTCCTATTTTACAACTGAGGCAACCATGGCAAAAAGATTAAGAAATGGGCACAGTCGCAGAACAGGTAAATGGTAGAGCTGGGATTTGAACCCAGGTAGTTTGGCTTCAGAGCCCATAATCCTTGATTGCCTGTGTATTAATTAGTCAGGGTTCAAAGCAGCAGAGCCGGTAGGAGGTTTTCTAAAGGGAAGGAGGGAGAGAAGAAAGGACAAAGGGTAGGAAGGAAGGAAGGAAGAAGAGAAGGAAGGCAGGGAGGGAGGAATTACCCTATAAAAGCCTTTCTGTATGATAAGTATGGATATATGCATAGGTGGCACGGAAGGTACATTTTGTCCCCTCCCCGTCATGCTCTATCAGTCGCACGAGGGCAGCCCTATTTGGTGTGGGAAGGGACACCCAAGGCGTGAATACCAGGAAGTGGGGCTCACCCAGGCCATCCCAGAGGCTCTGCCCCTCTAGGCACTGAGCTTTGTACTTGGGGAATGGACAGTCAACAAGACCAACTCATTCCCTGCCCTTCCAATGCCTTCCGGTATGAGAGACGAAACAATCAATAAGTAAACAAATAAATAAATCATACAAACTGCAGTGTTGTGAAGAAAGCAGAGAGCAGCTAGGGTGACTCATTTCCAGCAGGGAGGGCAGGGAAGGCCTCTCTGAGGAGGTGACATTTGAACTATGACCTGAAAAATGAGGGAGGGATGCCAGTCAGAGTCCGAATGGCAAGTGCAAAGGCCCTGAGGTGGAAAAGGCCCGGGACCCCAAGGAGAAAGGTCAGCGGGGCTGGAGCATAGTCAAGGGTCGTAGCCTTATACAAGGTTTGATCATGGAGATGCTTGTAGGTCTGCGGAGTGGTTAGAACTTTGTCGAAATGCCTCCCAGAGAAAAGGGAAATTGGGGGAGCAGGCAAAGGACAGGCAAAGAAGCATCAAAGTGATCTCCCCTCCACCACGCACACCCATGAACACACAGATATCCACACTCACACATTTTCTTGGTTGAAGGACTCGGTCCCATGTTTGGGGAGGACACGGTGAGACCTTTCCCTGGCTGACTTTGGGGAAAGGAACCTAAAGGAGGGATCTAGAAGGAGACGTGGTACCTGAAATTCAATGGCCTTCTTTTTTTTTTTTTTAAAGATTTTATTTATTTATTTGACAGAGAGAGATCACAAGTAGGCAGAGAGGCAAGCAGAGAGAGTGAGAGGGAAGCAGGCTCCCTGCCGAGCAGAGAGCCCCATGCGGGACTCGATCCCAGGACCCTGAGATCATGACCTGAGCCGAAGGCAGTGGCCTAAACCACTGAGCCACCCAGGCGCCCCTCAATGGCCTTCTTTGCAAAGCACATCTGCTTTGCATTCAAGGTGGCCTTGTATTAGCGCCAACATCAGCCTGCCAGGGAGTCCGACTGGTGCTCCCTTTGAAACATCACGGGCACCTGTCTCCCTCCCCTGTCTCTGCCTGCCTGGCCAAGCCCCATCGCCTGTCACTGGATTACTGTCAAAACCTCTTAACCCGTCTCCCTGCTTCTGCCTTATCCTCGTCTATTTTCCACCTGGCAGCCAGCTCCCCTGACATTAAGTCAGACCTTGTCACTCCGCTGGGGGAACTCTGAAGGTTCTGCATCTCACTGAGTAAAAGCCAAAGTCCTAGCCGCCTATATGGTCCCTCAGCCCCTCACCTTTCTGACCTCATCTCCCACACCCCTCCCACTCGCTCACCTCATTTCCACCAAACAGTTCCAGGATGCCCCCAGGATCCTACCTCAGGGCCTTTGCGCTTGCTGTTCCCCTTGCCCAGAACACTCTCCCCATCCTATAGCTCCTACCTCATCCCCCAACATCCCTCACCTCCTTCAGGGCTTCTGAATGTCACCTTCCCTGACCACTTTGTTTAAAACTCCGACTCCCCCCGTCCCCCAAGCCACAAGCACTTCCCATCGTCCTTCCTTCGTCTTACTTACAGCACTGATCTTTATCCAACTTACTTCGCTTTATGTACTTAATTAAGAGTTTGTTTTCTTCTCCCCTGTGACAATGCCAAGTTATATGAGGGCAGGAATGCTGGTCTGTTTCCTACCCTGCTGTATCCCCCAAAACTAATAAACCAGCACCTGGCACATAGTGGGTGATCAAGAGAGTAAATCTAGAATCTGACATCCACTAATGAGGGAAGGATGATTACTAGGAAACTCTAAACTTTGGGGACAACAGTTCTGGTTTAGCCGGATAGCACTGGGAAAGACCAACGAAGATGATCCCTTTGTCCCAACCTACAGAGGAGGCCACTAGAGGCCAGGATTCTTTGCGCCCCTCCTCCTGTCATTTATCAGCTGTGAAGCTTTAGGCAAGTCACTTCTCTAGGTATCAATTTTCCTATCTGTAAAATGGGGGAAATGTACTTGGTCATCTCTGAGCCCCTACACAACACTCAAGACTTCAGCAGGCACCATCAGCAAGAGAAAGAGCAGAACTTTCTTCCAAGTTTCAGAAAATCTCTACGTACGTTGCCGGCATAAGGTCAGCTGACATTTTTGAAAGGGGAAATGCTGTTGGCAAGGGGCCAACATGTTTTTACATCTTCTTCTGAATGTGGCTGGTGTGGTGTGGTGCCCTCGGCCTCCTTTCTGCTTCTCAGGCTCTCACGGCTGCAACCCCGAGGTGGCTGTGCAGGGGGAGGGGAGAGGAGGGGCGGGAAACACGCTAGTTCCCTATTCCCTGATTCTGGAGCATTTTCAAATAGAATGTCGAAAAGGCCTGAAAGCACTCCAGGGTGTATGCCTCACAGAAACGGGAACTTCTGTGCCCCCAAAGCCAGGTGCAAAAGTGTTCCTCACTACTTTATTCATAATAGTTCCAAGCTGGAAAGGAACGGAATAAGAACATAAATTAGGGGATATTCCCACAATGGAATATTATACAGCCATGAAGAAAAAAAGTACAGATGTATGAAAACCCAGACACAATGTCGAATGAAAGAAGCCAGTCACAAAAGAAGGCATACTGAGTGATTCTGTTTATTTGAGTTCAACGGTCGTTGAAGCAATGGTCGTTGAAGGTGATAACAGAATTGAGGACTCTGGGGAGTCTTGAGCTGGGAAAGGGTATGAGGCAGCCTTCCTGGGTCCTGGGAATGCTCTAGATTTTGATCTGGGTAGTGACCGCATGGGTATGTACATCGGTAGAAACCCATCGAGCTGCTCGCTGAGGAGTTTTGCACTTCACTGAATGTAAATTATGACTCGATAAGAATAAATAAATAAAAATCAGTAAAAGGCTGGAGCCAGAGGAGAGTTCTAGCACAGGGAGACTCCCCAACACCCACCCACAGGGGATTTCCACGGGACTGGGTGGCGGTTCCCACCTCCCCCAGCAGCCTGCAAAGTCCTTAACTCAGAACTCAGCACGTCTGGCCACGACTTCCTCCTTCTGAGCAGCCTGGTCCCCAAAAGCCGAGAGGACACAGGGCACAGCTGCTTCTGGCCCCGGGCTGCTTACCCCCTCCACTGCCCTCCTACCTCCTTCCTGAGAGCCCTCTGAATGGGTCCGTTTCTCCATCCCTCACCCTCCTCCCCCCAACAGTGTTCCATAACCCAGGATGAGCTAGAGAGGAAATCACAGCTTGGCTCCTCCCTCCGGGCCTCGATGGCTTGCTGGGTCAGTCTCGTGGCTGGTTCTCCGGAGCCAGCCAAGACCCTGGAGAGTCTGCTCGACCGGAGGCACTATGTCTTTGACACTCCAGTCATGGGTCTGTGGAGTAACCCCCCCCCCCCCTCTGTGCAGCAACCCTGTCTCCCCACCCCTCCCCCACCTACAACAGTTTCCTTTGTGTTGGGAGTTTTTCCTCAATAATAAGCTCTTCCTTTTACAGAGCAACTTATCACAAGCCAGGCATTGCTTGCTGTCCTTCACAGACATTGACCCGGTCAGGACTCTCACTAACCCCATTTTACAGATGAGGAAGCAGAGACTCCATGAGGTTAAATGCCTCCCCTCAGGAGCGGTAGTCAGCAACTGCAGAGCCGGGGTTTGAACCCAGGCAGCCCAGCTGCAGGGCCCTGTGCCCCAGAGGACAGAGCTCGACTCCCTCCCATAGGAACGACGCTAAACGCAAGTGCCAGCATTAAGGATGGTGCCCAGTGTTCACTAAAGAGCCATGTAGGTGGGGGAAAACGTTAAGTTTCTAGCAGGAATTTATCTCAATCTCACTTAATACACATTTTTTTAATGTTGAATTACATCGGACTAAAAACAAAACAAAGCTCTTCCCTCTTTCTGGCCAAACAGAGGGCCAGTTAGCTCAGTGGTGCTGTCCAAACCTGGTCCAGATGCTGGGCAGGTGGACGCCGCCTCGGAGAAAACCCAGGGACCTGGGGTGGGTCTGTCTTTTCTAGAGGCGGCGCTGACTGGTTGTTCCCAGGCCTTTCGCTGCAGAAATCCTCAGATCAGAGCCCCTGGCTGTGCAGAGGGCTGGCAGGACAGATGGTTTATCAGCTGTTCCTGTCCACCAGGGGTGAAGAAGGAATGCCTCCGTGCCCAAGTACTTAGAGAGGATAGCTCTTCCAGAGGCCCCGTGACAAGCAAGCTCAGGGATTGCTAGCAAGGCCCTTGGACCAGAGACAGTCAAGGGACAGTGGGCCGTGGGGGTGGGGGGTAAGGGGAGTTCTGCAGGGAGCCAAGCCGAAAACCCAGGATGGCTCTCTAGGCTCTGTCTTGTAATTAGATTTTGAAGAAAAAAAGCTTTACCCAGCTTGCAAGGCGGGCTGCTGATTTACAAATTGATAGCAGCCCGCTTCTATCCTTTCCCGTAACTAGATTTGCCAACTTTCTGACTCAACCTCTTGTTTCGTCCTTCCATTTTTATCCCTGTTCTTCTCCAGGGAGTCGATCTGCCCCGGCCGTCTGGACTCTCACGCTGCGGTTACAGTGGCGTGCGGTGGGGGTTAATATATCGCACTGTGCCAAGAGTAGGTAACCTGTCTGTCACGGCCACCCTGCCAATCAGCTGGGAGAGTGGGCGGGGCTTAATAAAAGTTCGACCAATGGCCTTTCCCTTTCACCCAGGTAAGGATTCGGACCGGCCTCTGCCTCAATTGAGGTCAGTACAGGCGAGCGCTGGAAGCCGAAAGGGTAGAGTTGAATTAAAGCCACACCTCTGGGGAACCCGGGTGGCTAGGATGATCTGCTCTGGGTTCAAGTCTCAGCTCTGCCCCTCACTAGTTGTTGACTTTGGACAAACACTTCATCTCAGCCCCATTTCCAATCTGTGGTTGGAATGAGATTAGGCACCTGAAGAGCTTGGCGCAGCACCTGGTGTGCAGAAAGATGATGGAGGGGGACGTCTTGAATTAACTGATGCGTTTTTCATTTCCAGTTTTTGTTACTGCTTCAAGATCCTCTCCACCCCCAAGATTCAGGCAGCTGTTATCATCTGCCTCCAGGAAGGGATGGCACAGCGATAAAAAGAAGCCAATAGTCCTGGCTTTGGATTTGGAAGGCCTGGGAAATCAGGGGAAATAGAAAAGACTGGTGTGTTTAGACAATAGACTGGGGGGTGGTGGGGGCAGGGCGGGGAGAGGCACAGTTTCTGGACCAGCAAGGCTTCCTGCCTCTTAGCACAGACAAAGTTCCCAGATCAGGAGGAGGAGGGTGTAGTCTGAAAGGAAGGGAAACCGAGAATGAGGGCCCCGGGGCTGTGTCCCATTGTGTTCCTTTCCCGTGTGGAGCCAGGGAGGACAGCAAGACCCCTTGGTCTTGCTGAATGGCCATATGATAGATGAAGGCAGATGGGTATGAGACAGCACGCCATAGCCATAGCGTTTTTCTGTCCCCCAGCAAGGAGCAGGAGAGAAATGGGCCCCCAGGACCTACAAGTGACACAGAAATAGGAAAGAGTGAGGTTGCCAACTCAAGAAACTATGTGGGCTAGGCAGATTTTGCAAATGAGTGAACCAGGCCCCGTGTATTAGGGAATGGTGGGGACACTGGCAAGCAGACAGTGAGCATGACAAGACATGAAAATCTTTATTATTATTATTATATTATTATTATTATTATAAAACACGAAAACATTTTTTAAAAGACATGAAAATCTTGTTTTTCTTTCAAATATCTAGATTCTTCTGTGAAAATTCCCATTTCAAATATTGGCGACTGATCTTTTAAAATACCATATGGGTCAAATGAACGTAGCTGTGGATGACACGTGAGTCAGAGGTTACCAGGTAGTGACTTGTCCTGCTAGATTTCCCTCAGGGTCAGCATGGACTTGCCAGGACCAACAGCCCAGAAGCCAATGTGGGAACAGGAATGGATGGCATCTGCTTCAGATGTGTCCCTAGGAGGCTTTGGCATGACACAGGCTTCAGAATTTAGATGCAACCCCAGCAGGGGCAGCAGGGCGGGGGCGGGGAGGGAAACATTTCTGTCACCTGGCAGAATAGGGGCTCCTAAGATAAATCAAGCTGAGTCATGGAAAAATAGTTCCATTTCCTGCCAGCTCGAGTTTGTGGTCTGTCTCTCACCTCTTCTAGTGATCTGGGGAATTTAACTATTTTTATGCTGCACATGTTTTGGGGGAATTCTTTCTTCTCTTTTGTCCCTACATATGTATTTTCTTCAGGTTCAAATCTTTATTTTGAAATAATAACAGATTCACAGGAAACTGCGCGCACACACACACACACACATCGCAGGGAAGACTTGTGTGTCCTTCCCTCAGTCTTTCCTGCAATATTGTAGCTGGGAAATTGACATTGAAATTGACGTTGGTACAACCCACAGAGTTACTTGGATTTCCGGTCTATGTATATTCATGTCTGCGTGTAGGGCTATGTAGTTCTATCATGTGTACAGATTCATGTGACCGAACCCTCCCCCTCAGTATTCAGAACAGTTCCATGCCCACAAGCTCCCTCGTGCTGCTCTGTGGAAGCCACGCCCAGGCTGGCACAACCACAACCCCTGGCAATGTTTTTCATTTCCATAATTTGGTGGTTTCCAGAATATTCTATGAATGGAATCATACAGTATGGGACCTTTCGAGATTGGCTTTTTAAACTCAGCCTGATTCCCTTGAAAACCACCCAGACTGCCTCAGACCTCGAGGATCTGTTCCTTTTCATTGCTGCGTGGTATTTTACCACCGTGTGGCTATACCACGGTTTAACTGCTCACCCATCGAAGGACATGTAGGTTACTTCCAGTATTGGGCTTTTATGAATCCTTATGTTTTTATAAAATTCGTTCAGAGAATGCCAGCCAGTGGCATCCCTGTTCTGAGTTTGGAAAGGGCACGATATCTTCCATGATCCCCAGTCATGGAAGTTGGCACAGCCTTTTTCATTTGAACCCTGCTGAAGCCCTGGGAGGGAGGCAGCCCAGAGATTCAGTCAGCCAGTCAACACATTTTTATTGAGCACTTACTATGTACTAGTCTAGATATTGGGGATACAGGAGTGAACAAACCAGACTCAAATCCCTTTCCTCTTTGGTTATCCCCAATACTCATCAGGAAAAACTGAAGCTCAGAGAGGCTATATAATTTGCTTAAGGGCACACAGGTGGGAAGTGAGACTTGACCCCAGGTGTTCTGACTTCCAGACCACTACTTCTCTGGTTAGATTTCGCCATTTATCTTCACTGACATCAACTTCAGAGCAAAAAGCACATGTTGGGGATCTAAATGCAGTATTTTAAGCAGCGGTTCTTAATGGGGGCGGGGGGGGGGAGGTAAATCCTCCCTCCCCCCAGGGACTCTGGACAGTGTCTGGAGTCATTTTTGGTTGTCAGCGCTTGAGAGGGGTGTTGCTACTGGCGTCTAGTAAGTAGAGGCTGAGGGAAGCTGCTAACCATCCTATGGTGCTCAGAGCAGCCCCCACGACAAAGACTTATCCCATCCAGATGTCACTGGTGCCAAGGTTGCAAAACTCTGGTGTAAAGTGGCCTAAGAGTCATGGACAAAGACAGAAACTCCCCAGACAGCACAGTCAGAACTGTGACGTAATACAGAACGTCCATCCCAGGAGACACAATTATCTGCATGACCGGTATGGGGAAGGCAGCACCCTGTTGTTCGGGGGCTGGCTGATGGACGGTCACTATGAAGCAGGTACAAAGCATCGTCACTTCCACTATATCAATACTGGGCAGCTTTTCTGCAGGGGATGAGGGCACTGGGGGGGCGGGGATGGTAGAAGACAGAGCCTGGCAGGCTGCCTGGAAGAAGACGCAGAACATGCGGGAGCATTGCTCCTCTGCTCCACGCTCTCTTCCTCCGCTTCTCTTGAAGAACCTTATTAAGCTCCTTCATGCAAAAACGTACAAGAGAGCAGAGCTGAACGTGCAAAGCCTTTTTAGTAACAGCCGGGAAGCAGGCAGGATTGTAGAAGCCGCAGTCCCCACTGCAGAGTGTGCAAGAAACATAACCTCCGTTTTCAAAACTAGGCTTAATTTCTATTTCAAGTCTGCATTTTGCTGGGTGGAAGAAAAAAATCACAATTAATCAGGGTCTCCCTACCGCTCGTTCTAGGTTGTGCTTGTCTGTCTGTCTTTCTTTTTTTCCCTCTTTCTTTTTCCTCTCTTCCTTTTTTTTTGGTGAAGGGAGTTCACGAAGTGCCAAGACCTGGGCAGGGGCCAGCAGCAATCTGGTCTTCTCTGGCACCTGCCGACATGGCCTCATTTCTGTCTTCCGGATGGCAGACGTGCCCTCCTCGCCTCCTGGACGCCCTCTCTTTGCCCAGCTTCTCACTCTTTCTTCTCTCAGCTTCTTCTGCCCTCCTCTGAGGCATACAGGGGACATTGGCATGGTCAGGCAAATTGCTGCAGGGTTGGCACCCCTCCATGTGACCACCCCCTCCCGTACCATCCTGGGTGGGGGGCAGACATTCTCTGGGGCTCCCCCCTGCCCAACCCACTCTCAGACTGGCACACGGCCATTGCATTGACCACCACTCACCTCTCTGGAGACCCATATCATTGTACCTCTTTCCCCCTCTCGTCTTCCCCTCTGCGTGGACCCCCTCCCAGAGATACCTGATCGTAACTGGGTCTGGCCAAGGGGTTGCTGGACCTTGCTTAGCCCCCAAACCATTTTTTTAAAAGATTTTATTTATTTATTTATTTGACAGCGAGAGAGAGAGATCACAGGTAGGCAGAGAGGCAGGCAGAGAGAGAGAGAGAGAGAGAGAGAGAGGGAAGCAGGCTCCCTGCCGAGCAGAGAGCCCAATGTGGGATTCGATCCCAGGACCCTGAGATCATGACCTGAGCCGAAGGCAGCGGCTTAACCCACTGAGCCACCCAGGCGCCCACCCCCAAACCTTTTGTTAATGACATAAATTTCATGCGCGGGGCCCCCACTTTTGAAACTCAGAGCTCAGGTTCTTACAACCCCAAAGTCTTGATTCTTTAAAGTCAAAAACGTTATCTCTGCTTTTCTGCCGAATCTGGTTTACCCCCGAAATAAAAAGAGCCACTGGCTGAGAGAGCAAAAGGGAAAGGGGGGAGAAAAAAACAAAACAACTTTTCATCACTATCATGAAGTATTAGTTCGCTCCAACGGTGTGTGCGGAATGAACGGAAGACACCATCGTTCATGCTCCTTCTTTGGGCCCTTCCCAGCCAGGAGAAGCTGAATGTCAGTCCTCAAGCTCATCTCCCATCCTCCAAACCTGGATCAGAAGCCCCTAAAAGCATCGCAAGCCGCACTAGCAGGAGAGCTAGGGTAGAGAAGCGTGTGGGTGCCCGGACCGCGGGCAGCCTGGGTTCCCAGCCACACGCCACCACCCACCAGCCGAGTGAGCTTGATCGAGTTACTTAACCTCTCTGGGGCTCAGTTTCCTCGCCTGTAAAAGGGGAGTATAATACCTCCTCCCTGTGGCTATGAGGGTGATTAATAAGACCGAAATTGTAAACTGTAGAAGACTGTCCAGCATGTAGTCAGCGTGGCCAGAGGGCTGACTGCTGTTATCATCACCCACCTAGCCTGGAAGTGAATGGGTTTCCTGGAATCCTAGTCACATGGGCCCCGGCGTTAGCTTCCCCGGGGGTTTCAGTGCAGTGGCTTCACCAGGAGAGGATCAGGACGCCTATGCCTGGCCTCTGGCACTGCTCCCAGTTGCTGGCAAGAGCCTCAGAGTGTTTCTCTCAGGAGCCTTTCATTGCAAGAAATGGAAACCATCGAACTAGTTTAAGTAAGAAAGGAAACTCGTTGGAAAAACAGGAATGCTGCTCAGGACTAAGAAGGAAGGAAGGTGGACGGCAAACCAGGGAGCTTCCCTCTCTTGTTCTCTCTGCAGCCGGCTTCCTGCCTTGGGGAACCTTGCGGGCTCCCTGCACCTGGGGTGGGGGCGGGGGCTCTAGGTGCCTGCTGGGCGCACCAGCCTCTTCTTCCTCTTGGCAGAGCCTCCATCCGATTCGGGAATCTGTGCCAACCCCAGGGACTCCTGAGGGTCTATACCAGTCATGGGTTTGGGTCATGGGTTTTGGAATGAGCAGGTGACCCAGTTCCAACAAGGGAGCTATCAAGGAGGTTTACAGGGAGCTTCTGGGAAACATTTGATCCCTGATGGAAAAGGGACCACGGAAGAGTGACAGGGCCTGGAGCCTGAGGGAGCCATGAGTAACAAGGCTGGGCACATCAGAGGGTCCCACCCGGTCACAAAGTCCTGTGTCAGACTCGATGCTGCGGGCCCCGGGGAACGGTGGCTCAGGTCTGTGCGTCACAATGCTGACTTTGTGGCATGGAGAATGCATTCCAGGGGGACAGCCTGGAAGCAGGACACCACTTAGGAAGCACCCGGATGAATACAGATAGGACATAGAGGAAGGTTTTAAGGGATGGGACACCCCCGGAGTCCAGGGGCGATGAGGAGAGAGACTTGCTGGCTCTCTGAGCTCAGAGGCCTTAAGAACCGTACCCTAAAGTCAGGAGGTCCTCACTGGCTCCATTCTGGGCTGTCTGACTTGTCTACACGGGCCCAGTTACAAGGATAACTGAGGTTATCTTGACACCATTTCTGAAGCAATTTTGGGGGAAATTGGATCAAAATGGTTTCATTTAAACCAACAGTCCCAAACTACCCGGTTTCACTTTGTAGTGCATGAACACAACTTCTCTGCCACCCAGATCTGATGTAACCTTCCGAGACGTTGGGCCGGTCTGTCACGCGTGAAACCTGCGTGTGGGCACAGCCCTTCCCGGTGACTAATGGGAACGCCTCCAGATGAGGGACATGGTACAAGCACGTACGGATGTGATTCCTGCTGACTTGGGCAAGAGTCACACCGTGGAGACATCGCTCAACTTCTCAAAGGTTTAGAAAGGAGCCGTCGTCAAGAGCGAGTGGGAAGAAGGGGTCACCTACTCAGGATGGAGCCAAAGAGTGGCAGATGGGGGAAGACACAGGGGCAAGGGAGGGTGTGCTCCTGGGGGGACAATACCCATGGCTTCTGGCCTCCTTTTTTTTTTTTTCTTTGCACAGGCACACACTGCTTTTTGATTTCTAAGGGCAATCACAGTTTGGTTTCATTCCTCCCATACACATTCTTTTTTTTTTTTGGAGAGAGAAAGAAAGTGAGCATGAGCAGTGGGAGGGGCGGAGGGAGAGGGAGAAAGAATCTCAAGCAAACTCCCTGCTGAGTCTGAGCCCAAAACAGAGCTTGATCCCACAGCCCCAAGATCATGACCTGAGTCAGTTCGACGACTGAGCCACCCAGCAGCCCCTCACATTCACTTTCTTTTTTTTTTTTTTAAGATTTAGTTTATTTATTTGACAGACAGAGATCACAAGTAGGCAGAGAGGCAGGCAGAGAGAGAGGAGGAAGCAGGTTCCCCGCCGAGCAGAGAGCCCGATGCAGGACTCGATCCCAGGACCCTGAGCCGAAGGCAGAGGTTTTAACCCACTGAGCCACCCAGGGGCCCCAGATACATCCTGGCTCTTCTTCCCGGTCAGCTCTATCCCCTTTTTCGTGACCACATAGCCTCCTGCACAAGCCTGCGCCATGACTTAGCTAGCTTCTGCCGGCGGTATTCAGGTTGGTAAGCATTTTCCCCATTCTAAAAAATCAACAGTGAAAGCCCTTAAACACACACTCTTGGGCACCTGGGTGAGTTCCACATGGTGACCTGTTCCTCCCGGTCGGTTTCCAGCTTCACTTCCTGAGAGATCGAGGTCTAGTCACCAAGCAGAGACTGTCTAATACTTCAAGCTAGTTACTTGCCCACTCAGCCAGAGCGAAAGGAAATGTTTGTCAGGAGAAGGCTCAGAGCAGCATCCTCGCCTCTTAGAATCCAGACCCCCAGAAACGGTCAGCCTAACGTGCCAAGTGACTCGTGCTCAGACAACACTGGGCCATTGACGAGGCCTGCAGCCACATCCCGTCTCACCTGACTCTCCTACCAGTCCTGCAAAGGAGGTATCATCGGCATCACTGTTTTTACAGAGGATTTGGAAACTGAGGCTCAGAGAGGATGAGACATCTATCCGGGGTCACACAGCTCATAAGCAGCAGAGGACTCAGAAAGGAGAGACTGATTCTGAAGAAATCCTGCCTTCTTTCTAAACCCATGGTGCAGGCTGTATCACGGTGCCTCTTGGAGAAGAGACATAAGGCGGACACTTAGCTGAGAAGGTAGGTGATGCAAACATCTGTCTACAGGCTGAGTTTGCCAGCCCTGTGGGTTTCCTAGAGCTCCTGGGACCAGTGACCGTAAACTTCAGGGCTTAGAACAACGCAGATTCATCAGCTTGCAGTTCTAGAGGTCAGAAGTCCAACCAGTCTCTGTCTCAGGAGGCTGAAACTAAGGTGTCAGCAAAGCTATGCTCCTTCTGGAAGGCCTAGGGGAGACTCCGTCACTGACCTTTTCCAGGTTCTAGGGGCTGCCCCCGATGCCCAGCTCACAGCTCCTTCCAGGAACCACATCGCTCTGCCCTCTGCTTCCACCATCATAACGTTGTCTCTGACCCTCCTGCCTCCCTCTTAGAAGTATGCTGGGTCGACCACGATGATTCAGGATGACTGCCCCATCTCAAGGGCCTTCCCTGAAACGCATCTTCAAAGTCCCTTTTACCATGTCATGTAACACCTTCACTGGGTCTGGAGACTAGAATACGAACATCATTTGGCAGCCATTATTCTGCCCATCTCGTGCGGTTCCTAGCATAGTGGTTAAGAGCAAGCACATACATCAGTTCAAATCCTGGCCCTGCTGTCTTCTGGCAGACTCTGAGTCTCAGCTAGTCTGACCTGAAACACTGAAATAATAGAATTTTCCTTCCAAGGCTGTTGGGAAGACTCAACAATACAAAGTTTACAGAGCTCTTGAAATACCGTGCTCAGTAAATGGGAACCGTCCTCTCTCCCGCTGCCTCTTATGGTAACGGGTAACAGAAATTCCACCATTTGAGATTCACTTCTTTGGCTCTTTCCCCAAGGACACAGACACATCTCGGGCCCTTGTGAGCTGACAGAGAAGTTGCCCATTAAATGAAGTCAGGCTCCTCAATAGGACCTAGAGAACCAGGGAGGAATCAGAGAAACATACCATGGTAGAGGGAGAGGGAGAAACATACTGCCCCCGTCAGTTTCTAGTTTTGCCCATGGCTCCACTTCGGATGGGAATTTCTCCAGCCTCTTCCCAGATTAGCCAGGGTGAGCCTGCCTAAAAGGAACACTCTGAAGATGATTTGCTGAGATAGGCGAGACCTGCCCAGTTAGGCTTGTGGCAGAGCAGGGTGGATCTGGAGTTGGATCCTGGCATGGAAAAGTACTGAAGCTCTTTGCCTCCAGGTGGGAGCTAGAGCTGCTGTCTGAAATGATTATCCCCAGTCCGGGCCTCTCCGAAGTTGGTCTTGCAGAGTGAAATGAAAGCCAGATTCTGGGTCTTATCTGAGAGCTACATGACTGTTTCTCATCAACCATTTAGAGATTGGAAGGTTCCCAAATTCGGTGTCTAAACTTTGTGATGGAATACACACAGCTCTCCAACGTGAACTTGGGTAGCCACCTGCCTACCAAACAGTTCTCCCCCTTCAATAAGATGTTACTCTTTGGGGCTTTCATTTAACCAAGAAGTATGTATGGAGCACCTGCTGGGAGCCAAGAGAAGGGGTCCCTAACCTCAAGGAGAGCAGGAGGCAGACTTGTAAAGAATTATGTCACTGTGTAGAGTGAGACAAAAGTGACTTCCCTTCCTGAAAGAGAGGGAGAAGCAGGGAACCGTGTCTCGGGGGAGAGAGTAGATACAGAGCGAATTCTTCCAAAGATGGGACAGCAACAGCACAGGCCTTGGACCCAACCAACTAGGGTCTAATTGCTGATACTTCCCAGCTGTGTGACCTTGGGCAAATGATGACCTCACTTCCCGAAGCCTCAGCTTTCTCTTCTATAAAGTGGGTGTAGCCAAAGAACATCCCTGGGGTTTTTGTTTTATAAGGATTCAATGGGCTGGGAAGTGAGTAGCAACCTGGTGATGGGTCCATAGCCAGGATGTGAGGAATAAGCTGTTATTGTTATATTCATGAAGACTCATCACTGTTTCCCTAAATGCTTTCCTCATTCCCAAATCACAGGTCAGCCCCAAATTTGCCTATTTGTAGACACCAGGGACTCATCCAACTGTTACTGTTCACGTTAGAAAGCGACAGTGGGAGGAAACACCCACGTGGGACAACATGGGTAGACATATCTTTGGATGATGTGTACCCATGAACTTGGCAGTCCGGCAGTGAACTTGACTGCGGTCCCACCACGGTGTCTAATTTCTGTCCTGGACACAGCAGATTCCCAGTAGGAGGCGCCTTCTGTCCTCAGCTGGATTCGCTGACACCCGGCCAGCCGCCTATTGGCTTTTCTCAGGGTTTGAATTTCAAAGAACTGCACCCGGGTTGGGGGGGGGGGGCGGTGGAGAAGGGGATCCCTGACCTGGCCTCTCTTGGAACTCAAAATAATCTAAGATGGGGGGGCGGGGAACAATCTAAGATTGGGGGAGGCTGCGGGCTTATTTTCCCTCTAGGTTTAGAATTCAGGTTTTCTGTGGTCTGGCCGAGATCAGATCAGTCTGGGCGCCAGAGAGGCAGGGTTCCAGGGCAAAACTCCGGGGGGAGTAGAGCCGCCGTCGAGAGGCACCCTCACCAGTTCGGCTTTACCCTCCCCAGAGCCAGGCCTCGGGCGGTAGTTCTGGGGCTCTAAGCGGAGGTGGGCCACCCCGCTGCAACCTGGCGGTCAGGACGACGACAGCCGGTGTTTCTTTGGGAAAGTTCTCCGGAAAGCTGGGAATGAAAGCACCCAGGAGGCAGGATTCTCTGGACAGGGCGTCCGCATCCCGATGCACGCAGGCGCGGGCCCCCGACGTGGGCTCCACCCGGGCGGTACGACCGGGAATCCGCAGGGGGCGCGCAGGGGACCGGGGAGGGATCGAGGGGTGGGGGTGGGGCGCCCGGCCGAGGGCAGGAGCAGACTCGCTTTAAAAAACACACACACACACACAAAACCTGCTTCCTCCTTTCCTACCTCCACCCATCAGGCACCTCGCAAACCACCAGCCTTGGGCGGTGCAGGCGGGTCCCAGCGCCCCGAACACGCCCAAGGGTGAAGGGGGAGGCGGTGGCCTCTCCAGGAAGTGGGGCGAGAGGCCGGCGCACCGCTCGGCCAGGTGAGCGCCCGGCCAGGTAAAGGCGCGTCACTGGGCCCGCGGTGCTGTACCTGCACACTCGCGCCTGAGTTGAGGGTGCGGTATGGGGAGGGAGGGACGGTCTCCCAGCGCAACTTAACATTTAAACAACCGGGACTCCCGGGCCGAGTCGCCGTCCCCCATTCCACGGCCACATCCAACTCCGCGGCCCGGGGGTGGGGATGTCTCGGCTCTGTTCCATTCCCCCATCCCTGCTTAGCCAACTCGGAGTGGCGGGGGTCGGGCGAGGGCTTGGTCCAGCATCCCCCCACCCGCCGGCACCCCCTAATCCGACAGAAGAGAGCGGGTCCCTTGCCTCCGCAGCTCGGGTCCGCGCCCCAGTCCTGGGGGAGGCGCTGAGCGCGCCGAGGGAGGGTCGACTGGTGGGCGGCGCCTCTCCCGGCTGGAGGCCGCTCCTGGCCGGCGCCGCCCTCTGTCTCTTGCCGTCCCTCCCTCCTGCACGCCGGCGCTCCGAGGCAGAGCTTCCTGCGTCCCCATCCCCGTCCCGGAGCGGGCGGTGCGCCTTCTCCGCCGCCGCCTCCCTCGACCGAGACCCCCACCCCGAACCTCCCACCCTGGGATCACAGCGCCCCGAAGGAGGCAGCCCGGGGTGGGGGTGGGGGGGACCCGGTCGTGGAGTCCCCGATCCCCGGCCGCCCGACCGTGACGGAGCTGGACCCGCAGCCGCCCGGGTGAGTCTGCGCCGCCGCGCCCGCCGCCCCGCTGCTCCCGCGGAGTGACTGTCGGCAGGGCCGGGGAGGGAGTCGAGGGCTGTCGGGGTCTGTCCGCGCGTCTGGGAGCTTCCTGTCCCGGGTCCGCCGCCAGGAGGACTCTGAACCCGCACCCACTGGAGCCGCGCCCCGCCAGTGCGGGACACCCCGCCTCCACGGCAGCGCGCTGACCTCGGCGCGGGCAAGGCAGCCCGCCTCCGGGGCCCTCTGTTGGCGAGGTCAGGTGCCATTCGCCAGGCGGGTTTCGAACCCTTGGCCTCGACCGAGAGGCACCTTCCACCCGTGCCTGGAGCAGAACTTCCCAGTACGTCCCCGGAAACCACCCTGGCGCTGCCCAGTCGATCCCTCGTCCCCCAACCCTAACTCTTTTCTGGAAACCGAGGCTTTGGGGAATTTAGATTCGAGTGTATGTTTAACGTGCCAGAGGCAAAACCAAAACAGAAAACAAACAAACAAACAAAAACGGTAAGAAGTCGGGCGTGAGCAAAGTGGGGAGACACAGTTTCTTCCCAGTGAAGTAGGCGGGATAGCCTCCTGGGATGAGGTGGGGCGCTCCTGCCGAGCGCGTCGCCAGAGCTTGAAATCCGTATCAGATCTCCTGTCTGCGTCCCGACGGGAGGCGTGTGGCCTGGGAGTGCCAAATTGCGAGGGATGGTCACTTACAGAAAGTAAGTTTTCCTAACCAAGGGGTGGGGGAAACAGGAAACCTGGAGGTCCGTACGGTTCCCCAGCCCTGCCTGGGCCCTTCCTGGCCGGTAGCAGCTTGTGTGACCCCGGCCAGATCCCTGCTAACAGTGCGGGTGGTCGGGGAGCCGGGAACCCCCGCGCGCGGCTGGAGCGCAGCGGGCGGAGCCTGGGTGGGCTGGGCCGGAGCAGCGCGGGCGGAGTCCGAGCCGGAGCGGCTGGAGAGGGGTTTCCCTCTGGTGCTGGCTTTTGGCTTTTGATCGACGTGGTGGTCTTCGAGTATGGCTTCTCTGGTGGAAGATCGCCTCTGGGACCTGTGAGCGGCTTTCACACTTTGGAGACTCGTCGCACAAGGATCTTGTCCTAAGTTAATAGGAACGAATGGAATTGGGAAGGAACCCCTTTCCCCCCACATGCTTCCCTCCGCAGCTTGCCAGAGGTACTGCCCAGACTGGGACAAAAGACAGAAGAGAGGGAGGGGAGGAGGCTGGTGGCGCCTCTGTTCTGGGGGGGAGGGGGTGGTTGGATGATTAGGGCCTCCTGGGCATCAAGCAGGGCCAGGGACACGGAACCTTGGGACCTCAAGACCTCCCAGCCTCTTGTGTAGTATATGACGAGTGTTGCTCGGAGGTGGTGATACAGTCAGGCCCCAGCACTGGCTGGCTGCGTGACCCGCCTCACTGAGCCTCCAGTTTCTTCCTCTGTAGGATGGGAGGGGTAATCTCTTCGCTAGGACCTTCACGCCTAGCAGGAAGCTCTGTTACAGGGCTTAGGGGAGAACAGGAGAGAGAAGATAACTCAGGCTGAGGTGTGCCAGGAGGTCCCGCCAGGAAAAGGATGTTGGAATATGCAGCAGTGTATTGGAGCCCCTCGTGGAGGGGGAGGAAGGGTGTCTGGGCTGATGGAACAGCACAAACAAACGCTGGGCGGTCCAAAGGTAACACCCGGGGTGTGGTGGGCCTAGCAGGGAGTGGGCTCAGACAGTGGCAGATGGGCTTGTGGGAAGGTGGGGAAAGTAAAGGGAACGGAGGGTCTGGAATGGGGGCTGGTCACGAGGGACTTTATCATGTGGACATCTGGGAACCGTTCGACAGATGTTGACTGGGTGCCTTCCAAGGGCCCGGCACTGTTCTAGGTGCTCAGGATGGATCATTGAACTAGAAAGACAAAGACACAGATTCCATTCAAGTTCTTTAAGGAGGGGAGTCATTTGATCCTGTTGGTATGTGACGAAGATAATTCTGTCTGTGTGGACGTCAGATGAGACTTTGGGGAAGGCTGCTGGGAGAGAGGAGGCTGGTCGGCGGGCCCGTGGCAGTGGGCATGAAATGGCCGGGGGGGGGGGGGGGGAGGCAGGAGTGGAAGCCCCGCACAGGAGGCAGAGATTAACATGTGGTCTTCACACGTGACCATTGCTCAAGGGTGAGGTTTGTGGATTTGGTGTGAGGCCCAAACTGCCAGCCTGTCTTCCGACAGAGAGTGCAGGCAAATGCCTAGGACCTTGGCAGGGCCCAAGCCCCTCCAGCTCTGGCTTTCCTGCTCCCTGACTCCAGAAGGCACAAAACCTAGGAGTTTCTGTGTGAGGAATGGCAAAGCTGGACACAGAGCCAGCAGCCCATCTCCTGGGCAACCTGCCTCTTTTAGGGCTCCTGTTTTCCTGGGTCACCGTTCTGGTAAATGTTCTCTCCCTCCGTGGGGCTGGCAGTAAACCCCTCAGGACCCTAGGGCTGGAAGAGGGGCTTTGGCTCTGGGCTTCTCTTCTCCCCGTTCCAAATTAAGGTGGAATTTGAGGGACTGAGCAGAGTCCGAAGTGCTGGGAAAGTTCCAGAAGCTCAGATGTCTTCTGTTGGGGATGTGGCAAGGGGTCTGCTTCTGACTCCTGGCTTTTGCTTTCACTTTGTCTGTTCGGAAGCTTGGATGGGCCTTTCTTGCAACTAATAGCTCTAAGACTATTCTCCGTGTCGGAAGTCTCCCTCTGCTTGGAAGGAGAGCCCCCCCTCTGTCTTTGACCAGCCACAGGAGGACCCCAGAATGTCTTGGGTGGAGGGGACCACTCTCGTTTGACAGATAAAACTCAAAGAGGGGAAGAGCACACAGCAAGTCAGCAGCAGAACTGGGACTGCCACCCGCCCCCCGACCGCTCTGTGTTCTCCCAGGAGACCTGGCCACATTCAGGTCAGGGACCCATTTTTAGAACCCAGTTGCATACAGGTTTGGTGGTTTCTCAGCATCTCTGTCCTGCTGGCCGCTTCATAGAGTCTTGTTCCTCCCCAGCCTGGACAGGTGGCCCAGCTTAGCCTGGCAACATTTTTGTTCTCCTCCCCTTGGATTGAGCCCTTGGTACACCGGCTGCCTCTCCAGGGAGCTCTGGCTCCCCACAAAGAAACAGGTTTTCCCTGCTTCATGCCAGACTGCCCAAGGCACTGGCCAGACACAGCCCCCTGAGAGTCTCTGCGGGGCTCCCCCCACTAGCTGTGGCCTCAGACTGATTCTCCACTCCTCCCTCCCCTCCGCCCCAACCCTTATCTCCCGAGGCTGGTTGGCCCTGCCTTCTATCCAATGTTGTTTACTTGGACTAAGCTGCCAACAGTCTCTTATTCTCTCTTGCCCTAGATTTATCAGACCTAGCAGCCCTTAAAACCTGAATGCTGGTCTTTTCAGCTCTTCGAGTTTCGAGTTTTGGAACCAGAGGGAAACTTAGCCATCAAAATATCTAATCTGCTTATTTTACAAATGGGGAAACCGAGGCCCAGGGAAGGAAAGGCACTCATCTGAGTTCAGAGCTAGGACTAGACCCCATTTTCTGATTTCAGGGGTGGTTCTTGAAAATAAACCAAAACAATAAAACCAGAGGACCGCCCCTCAGAACCCTCTTTCTCTCCACGCACCTCCTGGCAGGTGCTGAAGGACCGGGAAGACGAGGGTGCATGCCAAGGCATATATATCCTGTCATTTTCAGGTCCTGTCTGTTCAGACTGGTATGAATGCCAGGGAGTAAGATAGTGATGAACCAACGTTGTCTGCTGTTCTTCTAAGCATACTTGACAATGCACCTGGGAATGGGCGGGTGTTTAGTGTTTTCTCCCCGATTACAAAGGCCGTACACGCTCGCTGTAGAAACCCTGAGAGGACCCATCACGATATGCCGGCCACCATTGCTGATAGTTCGGTGTTTAATGCAGATTTTTTGTTTGCTTGCTTGCTCTGCTGTTTAATGTCTGGTTCATCGTCATAATGTGTATTTTCCCTTGTGTGACAGCACCCGGTTCTAACCTGTCAATCTCATGCACTTGTGCCCTCTGATGGCTAGAAGGTTCTCGGGAAGCCAGCTTTTTGTGGCTGTGTCAGAACACTCCAGCAACCAAAAATCCTTGCACGCTATGCAGATTATGGACCGCGTGGGGCTTCAGGGGGCCATGGCTCTGCACCGCCATGGTGTTTGGGAAAGGGCTGTGTTTACGATCTGAAGCAAAGATCCGATTCTCAGTGAGCCTCTTAGAAACCGGGGAGGTTAGCCATCTCGGTGCGATGGGTGTGATCCAAAGAGTATAGGAGGGAAAGAGAAGTCTCCATTTCCTCTGATTGTGAGAAGTCTTCGTTTCCTCTGATTGTTTGCTGGTTGGTTTTTAACCCAGCCAAGTGCTCCCACTCCCCCTTACCACCCCTTGTCCTGAATCCCCCCGGGATTAGGCACTGGGGTGGCAAGTGTGGGTCCCTAGGAAAATCAGTACTGTACTTGGCTTGCTCGTCTCCGAGCCTTGCCTCTTGGACTGCGAGTATTTCGATGACAAGCCTGAGCAGAGAATTTGCTGCCTACTCAGGAGACCCAGGTTAGTAACTTCACCTTTGGGACAGGGTCTCCTGGCGTCATCTCTCACGGTCTAACAGGATCACAGCTTCATTAATGCCATATAAATTCTAAGTGCTCAAGATGATCTCAGAGGATTCCTTAGGCCAATGTCTACAGACTGTGGGCAGCAACTTAGTGGGTTGTTTTTTTTTTTAAGATTTTATTTATTTATTTGACAGAGAGAAATCATAAGAGAGGCAGGCAGAGAGAGAGGAAGGGAAGCAGGCTCTCCGCTGAGCAGAGAGCCCGATGTGGGACTCGATCCCAGGATCCTGAGATCATGACCTGAGTTGAAGGCAGCGGCTTAACCCACTGAGCCACCCAGGCGCCCAACTTAGTGGGTTTTAAAATCAGTGAGGTAGTTTTCCACCGGCTTTTAAAAAAATGACGTAAAAGAAAGCAGACTAGAGACAAAATGCATCTCCTGTCGTGAGAAGCATCCTTTAGTAAAACTTTCATCTCAATTATCTCTATATCTCTATATGCACTGAGTCATCAGATAAATATATTTCCATCTGCATGGTAAGAACCTTGGTCAGTCCTTGCCCCAGTCCATTGGGTTTCTTTTTAAAATGAGATACAAGGTGCCTCGTTAGCGCAGTAGGTAGCGCGTCAGTCTCATAAAATGAGGTATACGGTTCATATACAATATTATGTGAGTTTCAGGTAGACAGCATTGTGATTTGACATTTGTATCCGTTGCAAAATGATCAACACAGTAAGTCTAGTTACCACCTGTCGCCTGACAAAGTTAATACAATGTTATGGACTATATTCCCCATGCTGTAAGTTACAGCCGCATGACTTCTTGTCTTATAACTGCAAGTTTCTACTTCCTCATCCCCTTCACCCATGTTGCCCCCACCAAGCCCTCTCCCCTCTAGCAACCACCAGTCTGGTCTCTGTACTCATGAGTCTAGGGTTTGTTTCGTTTCATTTTTTAAATTCCACATATTTTGAAATCATGTATGACTTGTCTCTTTCTATCTGATTTATTTCACTTTGCATGAATCCTCTAGGTCTATGCATGTTGCTACAAATGGTAAGATTTTCATTCTTTCTTAGGGTTAGGTAGTATTTATTTATATATATAAATATTTATATCATGTCTTCTCTACCCACTCATCCATCCATTGATGTATACTTGGGTTGTTTCCATGTCTTGGATGTTGTAGATAACACTGCAATGAACAGAAGGGTGCATGTATGTTTTCAAATTAGTGTTTTTGTTTTCTTCGTGTCAATACCCAGGAGTGAAATTGCTAGATCATAAAGTAGTTCTATTTTCAAGTTTTTGAGGAACCTCCACACTTTTTTCTATAGTGGCTGCACCAATTTACATTCCCACCAAAAGTGCTCAAGAGTTCTCTTTCTCCCACATCCTTGCCAACGGCGTGTTTTTTCTTACCTTTTTGAGGATAGTCATCTGACGGGGTGAGGTGGTGTCTCATTGTGGTTCTGATTTGCATTTCCCTGATGATGAGTGATGTTGAGCATCTTTTCATGTGTCTGTTGGCCATCTGGATGTCTTCTTTGGAAAAATCTCTGTTCAGATCATCTGCTTATTTTTTAATCAGATTCTTTGTGGGTTTCTTTTGTTACTGAACTGTGTGAGTTCTTTATATATTTTGCATATCAACTCCTTATCAGATATGTGATTTGCAAATGTCTTCTCCCATTCTGTAGGTTTTCTTTTCATTTTGTTGATGGTTTTCTTTGCCGTGCAGAAGCGTTTTAGTTTAATATATATTCCCAATTGGGGTTTGTTGTTGTTGTTGTTTTGCTTTTGTTTTCCTTGCCTTCGGAGACAGATCCAAAAAAACATCGCCAAGACCAATGTCCAGGAGCTTACTGCTTCTGTTTCCTCCTAGGAGTTTTGTGGATTCAAGTCCTGCATTCAAGTCTTCAGTCCATTGTGAGTTGATTTTTGAGTATGGTGTTAACAGTCCACAGCTTTTAATACTGTGATTGTGGGAAACTTGGAATTCTTTGGACGGGTCCCAGAAGCAATCAGGGGTTCGCAGGGACAGAGCTGAGTGGTGGGCGGCAAGTCCAGCTGGAAGGAAGCTCTTTTTACAGATGTTCCAGATGTCAGGGGTGAGAAAGATTCCTTTAAGAAAATTCTGTGGCTTTAAAAACAATACCAAACAGCAGGTTGGAAACCAGTGCTCGTCCAACCACCTCAATTCTTAGAGGCCAGAAAACAGAGAGTCTGTATGGGACAGATGGGCTCTCGGGCCACACACTCAAGCATCTCTAAGTGTAGACCTCTGACCCCTCTCCAAATGACATGCCAAAGTCAGTCTCAGACACAGCTGTTGGCCTGAAGCACACATTCACCACGCAGCCCGAGTCCCCCACAGACAGTGCTGTTTGTGTACACTAGGAATTCAGCGTTTGTCATAAAGCCCATAACTATCACGCTAATGGCCAGTTTATATTGCCATGGTGCACAAAACATCCTTTGTTCTGGGCCAACATCTAAAACCCATCGCAGGATTGGTAAGTCCATTTCAGCATTTCTTCTTTTCTTAATGTGTCCCAGAGCTTTGCTAGTGGAAGCGTCCTCGAGGTGATGGGCCCAAGGTCACCCGGCAGATTGTGGCAGATCCAGGATGAGAACGTACACGATTGTGGCCTCATATGATGTACATTCTGAATGTCTCCAGAAGGTTCTGGTATTTCTTTGATGCATGATATAGAACCCGGTGGCTCTAATTCTTGGTGAATTTTATGTCTTTGCCACTTTTTCCTCTCCACATCTGGTCTGGGGGAGAGAGAGAGAGAGAAAGAGAGAATTTACTTACCTTACCCTTGTCTACATTCCCCCCCACCCCACCTACTGGCTGGGCGTGTACAGAGATAACTAATTTCTTTTTTTTTTTTTTAAGATTTTATTTATTTATTTGACAGTCAGAGATCACAAGTCGGCAGAGAGGCAGGCAGAAAGAGAGGAGGAAGCAGGCTCCCTGGCAAGCAGAGAGCCGGATGTGGAGCTCGATCCCAGGACTCCGGGATCATGACCTGAGCCGAAGGTAGAGGTTAAAGCCACCCAGGTGCCCCAGGTAATTTCGTTGCACTCTGCATTTATTACAGATTGAAGATTGTGGCAACCCTGCATCCAGCAAGTATCTTGGTGCCATGTTTCCCACAGTATCTGTTCACTTCCTGTCTCTGCGTCACATTTTGGTAATTCTCCCAATATTTCATTTTCATTATTATTATATTTTGTAGAGTGGTCTGTGATCAGTGATCATGACTTGCTGAAAGCTCAGAAGATGGTTAACATCTTTTAGTAATAATGGATTTCTCAATTATGGTATGGACCTTGTTCTGTTTAGCCATAATGCTATTGCATGCCTCACAGACTACAGCCTAGCGTGAACATGACTTTAAATGCACTGGGAAACTGAAAAAGTCATTTGACTCGTTTTATTGCGATACTCACTTTATTCCAGTGCCCTGGAACGGAGCCCGCCATATCTCTGAGGTGTGCCCATGCCGGTTAGGGTTATAAGCATGCTTTGTTGATACTTGGTAGAAGAGAGGGTATGATTAAAAAACAAACGGTCACACTTGGAGACCCCAAATATTACATCTTCATTAACTGGAGTTTGGACGGTAGCGATTCCTTAGGGGAGTTGTCCTTGGGTCAATGTGTTCAGGCAGTGATGGGTGCAAATTCTACTACGGTGGCAGAGGACGTTACCTTTGGCTTGCCGCAAGCTGTGGCTTTTTACAAATGTCCTGGGATGTTCTGTGTGCCAGTGGTGAACTAGAGGGCCGGCGTCTGTGTCTTGGGGAGGGAAGGAGCCGGATATAAAGGCGCCATTGCCATTCAACGGACAGTGAGGACAAAACCCAGGAGAGGGAAGAGGAAATTTCTCCCAGACCTGGATGGAGTGTCAAAGGCAGGCTTTCAGAAAGCTGAATCGACGCTGAAATCGGAAGGTAGGCACCAGAAAAGGGGGCACCTGGCTGAAGCAACAGTCTGGGTAAAGGCCCCGAGCTGTAGAAGAGGTTATTGACATGGGCTGATACTGCATGCGAACGGTGGGATGAGAAAAACCTTCATACAGTTTCTTCTTAAAAGTCGTTTGGGAAGTGAGACTCATTCATCCAAGCGATATTTACTGATTTCTTCTGCAGGCCGGGTGTTCTGAGCTGCGGGGGGGACGTCGTCCATAAGAGAGACATGGTCCCTACCCTTGTGGAGGTGACCCCTTATTGGGGCGCAGTGAGGAATCAGTCAGTTAGGACACAAGTGAAGTAACCAATAATCGTATATTCACAGAACGAAAATCTTTTTTTTTCTTTAATTAATTAATTATTTATTTATTTATTTTTAAAGATTTTATTTATTTATTTGACAGACAGAGGTTACAAGTAGGCAAGAGAGGCAGGCAGAGAGAGGAGGGAGCAGGCTCCCTGAGGAGCAGAGAGCCCGATGCGGGGCTCGATCCCAGGACCCCGGGATCATGACCTGAGCGAAAGCAGAGGCTTTAGCCCACTGAGCCACCCAGGCGCCCCATAATTTTTTATTTATTTGACAGAGAGAGAGATCATAGGTAGGCAGAGAGACAGGCAGAGTGAGAGAGGAGGAAGCAGGCTCCCTGATGAGCAGAGAGCCCGATGTGGGGCTTGATCCCAGGACCCTGAGATCATGACCCGAGCCGAAGGCAGAGGCTTAACCCACTGAGCCACCCAGGCGCCCCACAGAACGAAAATCTTTACCACCCCCTTGACTGCATGTAGGATCAAGGCTAAGCTAAAACCCTTAGCCTTCAAAGTTTTAAAGACTAGAGTCTCCTAAACGCTGGACTCCTTAGAGTTCAGACTCCGTTTACCTTTTCCAGACCCATTGCTGCTGCCCCAGCCGCTCCCCGCAACCAATGGATGTGTTGGGAGGAACCAGAACCACTTCCCACCTTCATCTCCCTCCTACGCCCCCACCCATAGCCATGAACCGTGATGGTTTTTCTCTTTCTATTGCTTCTGCTTTTCTGCCTAAACCATTCTCAGTCCTAGACAAAACTCTTAAAAAAAAAAACCCAAATTCTATTTATTTTGGAATAATTTTAGATTTGTAGAAAAGTTGCAGAAATAATAGCTTTCCTGTATCCTTCACGCAGCTTCCCCTGGTGTTAGCATCTTACCTAACATGGCGTAGGTCACAAAGCTGCGAAATTCACGTTATTACTCACAAGAGGGCAGACTTTATTTGGATGTCACCAGGTCGTTTTGTTGTTGTTTCTGCTCTGGGATCCATTTCAGGCCACCCCACGGCATTCAGTTGTCCTGTCTTCTTCGTCTCTCCGGGTCTATCCCAGTGTTCTCCTTGAATTGTGTGACCTTGAAAGCTTTGCCGAGTCCTGGTCAGTATTCTCTAGAATGCCCCTTACTTTGGGTTTGTTTGATGTTGTCTCATGGTTAGACTGGGATTTGGGGTTCGGGGAAAGAATGCGACAAGGGTGAAGTATCCTTATCATTGCATCCGGTCAGGATTTACTTGACATGCGGCCACATGACTCACTGGTGATGCTGACCTTGATCGTTTGGTTGAAAGTGGCATCTGCACGACTTCTCCACTGTGGAATTTCTACAGCCCTTTTGGGGGGGGAGGGGGGTGTTTAAAGGATGACAGTAAAAAGTAAAATTGTAGAAGAAATGACTGAAAATGATCGATAGGTTAGGCTCCTAATATTAAAAAAAAAAAAGAACTTCAGTACAGCACATGATACATGAGAACAACGTTTACAACACACTTCAGACAAGGGGCTGTTTTCTGAACACATACCGAGCTTTTCCCGTTAGTAAGGAAAAGCCAACTGCCCTCAAGCAATGGAGTAAACAAAAACCAAAATGAAACCAAAAACAAACAGCCGAAAGAAACGGGATAAAGAAGAGATGCTGCTGGCCAGCAAGCCTGCTGGGGGGGAGAAAAGAAAAAGAAAAAGAGACAAACAACGTAACAATGTGTAACGATCATACACGAATATCATCTGATTTATTGTTCCTGTTCAAGAGACCCCATAATGTCAAGGTCTGCATTGGGATCACCCACTGATGTTCTTTTTCTTAAGTTTTTATTGAAATTTCAGGTAGTTAACCCAGAGTGTAATTGTAGTTTCAGGGGGACGGTAGAGTGGTTCAGCGCTTCCATTCAACACCGGCACTCATTACAACAAGTGCACGCCTTACTCCCCTGGGCCACCCATTGATTCCAGTGTTCTTTAATCCAAGATAGTCCCCAGACCCTGTTGGATCTTGCGTGGCATTGACATTTTTGAGGACATGGACCCAGTGTCTTAATTGCTTCTCCCCTCATGACTGGATGAGTTTTAAACTTTCGTGGCAAGACGCTGTCATCACATCCCACCAGGAAGCCCAGCAGGTCAGAGCTCAAGAAAGAAGGAGGAGGAGGAGGAGGAGGAGGAGGAGGAGGGAGAGGAGAAGGAGAAGAAGAAATACCTTTGGCCAATAAGCCCATGGGGGAAAAAACCCCCAACATTCACCCCCATCGTATTAAAGAAAATGACACTTAAAACTGTATCATCTTTCACGCAGGAAATTTTAAATGTCTTGAACGTTTCAAAACTTTAAGTTAAAGAAACAATGCCAGTCTTTCCCCAGCTCAGGGTGGGGACGAGGAGAGTCTGAAATGCGTGTCCAAGCATTAAAAAACACAGCAGTTTCAAGACCAAGAATTTATCCAGAGGACACACGATTGTGTAAGGAGTTAGTTTCAATACTGTTATTTTTTAAAAGAGCCATAAAATTAGAAACCAACTCTGCACCTGGCAGTAGAGGATTGGTTAGTTGGGTAAATTATGAGGCCTCCATGGAATGTTCTTCAGCCACTGAAAGTTATGGTTTAGATGAATACTGATGATGTTCAGAATCGTTTGTTATATATCAACATTTTAAAAGTTAGGTCACAGGACGCCTGGGTGGCTCAGTGGGTTGAAGCCTCTGCCTTCAGCTTAGGTCATGACCCCAGGGTCCTGGGATCGAGCCCCGCATCGGGCTCTCTGCTCAGCAGGGAGCCTGCTTCCTCCTCTCTCTCTGCCTGCCTCTCTGACTACTTGTGCTCTCTATTAAATAAATAAAATCTTTAAAAAAAATAAAAAATAATAAAATAAAAATAAAAGTTAGGTCACCAAGCCATGTTGCAGTGAGATCTCATTTTTGTTAAAAAAAAAAAAAAAGAAAGAGAAAAGGTATGTTTGTTTATAGAACCCACAAGAAAGTCTGAAAACGATCATAGATATTATCAGTAGTTAGGGATGGTGGGGTAATCAGTGATTTTCATTTCCTTTCTGCTAATCTAGCTTTATTAATGTTTGCTTAATAAAGAAGCATTGTTTTCATAATAAGAGAAAAATGTTTAAATTTATTTTTTTAAGTCTCCCAGGGTTGTAGTGGGTCCCCCAAGGGTGTTTGCTAAGTGACATGTTTGTGAGCTGGAGGGGGTTTGCATTGGATTTTAGCCCCTAGTCCAGGTGGTTCTTTTATAATTTTAGCTTTGAGCATCTGGTTCTGCCTTTCCAGACGTCAAAAGCTGAGAGGGGAGCATGGTGAGGATGCAGCAGCGCACTCGTCTGCACCTGGGAAAACCATCTGTTACAGGCTGCGTTTCTGTGCCCGCCCAAATTCGCCTGTTGAAGCCCAGCTCCCAGCGTTATGGTATTAGAAGGCGGAGCCTTGGGCAGTGATTAGGTTTATTATCTTTTTTTTAAGATTTTTTATTTTTTTATTTGACAGAGAGAGACACAGCGAGAGAGAGAACACAAGGGGGAGTGGGGAGAGGGAAAAGCATGAAGCCTGATGCGGGGCTTGATCCCAGGACCCCAGGATCATGACCTGAGCCTATGGCAGTCGCTTAATGACTGAGCCACCCAGGCGCCCAGTAATTAGGTTTAGATGAGGTCATGAGAGTGAGTTTATCACGATGGGATTAGCGCCCTTAAGGGGAGAGGAGGAGAGAGAGCTCTCCCAGGAGAGGCTCCAGGAGGACGCAGCCAGAAGGCCACCATCTACAAGCCAGGAGGTGGACCCTCCCCGGACACGAGGTCTACCAGCACCTTGACCTTGGACTTCCAGGGTCAGGGACCAGGGAGGAGTCACGGTCTGTTGATTAAGGTCTGCAGTGGTGGTTGTGGCAGCCTGAGCCAAAACAACACCCTCCCAGCGCTCGGCAGATCTCGTGTCTGGTGGTAGTCCACCTCCTGGCTTGTAGGTGGGCGGGAGGATTCACTGCTCGCTGGGCACCTCCTGGGTGCCACCCACAGGGCTAGGAGCTTCACTCGAACGGCCTCACGTGGACCTCAGCACAGCCGGGGTTGTAACAGGCTCGGGCTGCCCCTTGACCCACAGAACGGGCAGTGACATTCGCCTCAACCTGATAAACACAGAGCCATTCTCTTTGAACTTGGACAGGGTTTGCCTCGGCAGGCTGTTGAGCCTGCCCTGAATGTCTTCCCTCTACAGTCCAGCTTTGTTCTAGCATTTGCTGTCTCCATCACCCCCCCCCCCCCCCCCCCCGCCGGGCTCAAAGTCAATTGGGTTGAGTGCAGTCTCCCTGCACTTCCCTAAGAAGGTTCTTCCCAGTTCCGACTGCCAACACCACGCGGTGTACGGACCTGATGAAGTGGGAATCACCCGCTGCCTTAGCTTGGGACTTAGTGACTGGAGCTGATCACCCAGGAGAAACAGAGTCACCCCACCCCCGCCCTCTTGAGTGCCATTTTGCCCTTCCCCAACCCATGTGGGTCCTACTCCGCCAGGAAGTAAGTTGACTTTTTCCGCATTGGTTGATCTGCCCCTTCCCCGTGTCATAGGAAAGGCAGTCACAGTGGCTTGTGTCTAATTCTTAACTTAAATAACTTTTTCTCAATGCTTTTTGTTTCATCAGAAAAAAATGTTACCCATGGTAAAAATCTTTTAAAATCACACACTGTATAAAGGGACAGCCAGGGAAGAAACAGGAATCTCCGTCTCATCTCAGACCCCCAGTCTCGTTCCTCAGAGAAAGCCGCGGCTCCCCGTTTCTTGGACGGGCTTCCAGAAATGTTCTGTGTGCATGAGGAGCCCTGAAATACCGCCTTGCGATTTTCAAGTGTTACCGTTGTCCAGATCGTTCTAAGATCGTCGGGTACTTTTAAACTCGTCATCACTCTTTTTTTTTTTTTTTTTTTAGGATTTTATTTATTTATTTGACAGAGAAAGAGAGATCACAAGTAGGGGTAGAGGCAGGCAGAAAGAGGGAAGCAGTCTCCCCGCTGAGCAGAGAGCCCGATGTGGGGGCTCGATCCCAGGACCCTAAGATCATGACCTGGGCGGAAGGCAGAGGCTTAACCCACTGAGCCACCCAGACGCCCCTCGTCATCACTCTTACCAGGATCCACGAACCACCTGAAATTTTTTTTTTTTAAAGATTTTATTTATTTATTTGACAGGCAGAGATCACAAGTGGGCAGAGAGGCAGGCAGAGAGAGAGGAGGAAGCAGCTGCTGAGCAGAGAGCCGGATGCGGGGCTCGATCCCAGGACCGTGGGATCATGACCTGAGCTGAAGACAGAGGCTTTAACCCACTGAGCCACCCAGGCGCCCCTGAAATTTTATGGCAGACTTCCATCGCGGCATTTTTCGGCGGAGGTAGCAGTAGCTTTCACCAGGGGTCTGTGCTCACACACGCACACACACACAGAGGAAGAACGTGGCTCACACAAAAAGGCATGGCAAGCGGGTATGAGAGAAGCAAACTTTCACCTACAACAAGTAGTTACATGTGTAATCAGCGGGGGGGGGGGGGGCGTTTCCGAATTTATGGATCACTGGTCCCCAGCGTTGCGGTCGGAAGCCGACGGAGCCGTTGACCAGTGCTGTCCCGGGCTAAGGGGAGCTGTGCCCGGCTGAGCCAACAGCCGTGACATTCACCGAGTGGGTCAGCCCCGCGCTGTTTCTACTGACTCATTGCCTGTGGGGAAGTGTGTTGGCTCTTGCCCGGGATGGAGTTACCCATGCACTGGGAACGTCTCACAGAGAGGAGGAGACGAACTTGCTTCCGACAAGAGGATTTCCCGCTGCAAAGCGTTCGGAAAGATTTTAGGGAAATTCCTGGGAGCCAGAGCCACATACCTGGTCGGTGCTGAAGGTCATGAATGTGTGGGGAGATGTCCTTCGTCGGGTCATTACTCTTGATGGCGTGGTGGGTGCGGAACACCCGCCCCCCCCTCACATCCTAGTTTTAGGGGTGGCTCTGGAGGAGGAGACAGAGTCTGGCTGGCTGGCTGGAGAGAGGGTCTGACCTTCCAAGGCATTTCCCATGTTAGTTTAAATGCGTGCGGTGTTTTGCTTGTATTACCCCGTCGGTCCTCATAACTCACCAGTCTTCGTAGCAGTTCAGTGACAGGGAAACTGAGGCAGGAGAGCGTTACCTACTGTGCAAACAGCCCCACATCTCAAAGGCTTGAGACGGTCACAGTGTCCCCTGCCGAGTGGGGAAGGTGGGGCCTTTGCTCCACAGGGTCCTTCAGGGACGCAGGCTTCTTCCTTCTTCAGCCCTTGGTTTCCAAGGGCTTGGTGAGCTAATAACACCACCTACCAGCTGTAGAGATGAGTTTTATTTGTTAATTTTTTAAGATTGTATTTATTTCGGGGCACCTGAGTGGCTCAGTGGGTTAAAGCCTCTGCCTTCAGCTCAGGTCATGATCCCAGGGTCCTGGGATCGAGCTCCACATTGGGCTCTCTGCTCCGCGGGGAGCCTGCTTCCTCCTCTCTCTCTGCCTGCCTCTGCCTAGTTGTGATTTCTCTCTGTCAAATAAATAAAATATTAAAAAAAAAAAAGATTTTATTTATTTCACAGAGAGAGCGAGAGAGCACAAGCAGGAGAACAGCAGAGGGAGAGGGAGAGGGAGAAGCAGGCTCTCCACCAAGCAGGGAGCCCGATTTGGGACTTGATCCCGGGACTCTGGGAACATGGCCAGAGCTGAAGGCAGATGCTTAACCATCTGAGCCACCGAGGCACCCCTAGAGATGGGTTTTCAGTCCCTGTAGTCTGGTTCCAGAATCTGTATTCTTTTTTTTTTTTTAAGAGTTTTTATTTATTTATATGACAGAGATCACAAGTAGGCAGAGAGGCAGGCAGAGAGAGAGGGGGAAGCAGGCTCCCTGCCGAGCAGAGAGCCTGATGCGGGGCTCGATCCCTCATGACCTGAGCTGAAGGCAGAGGCTTAACCCACTGAACCACCCAGGTGTCCCTGGAATCTGTATTCTTAACCGCTGCATCACAGGGATTTTAGCTGGATTTGCCTGGTGTGTCCCCAGAGCAGGAGGTAGGGAGCACACACAGCGTTCTGGAGAACACTGGCACCTTGTTGCCACAGGATCAAGCTCTTCTTCCTAAGGACTGAGCTGGGTAAATCTCGCAGGCATTTTTACCTCATCTTTTGCCCATAAAAATGAAAGCCTTTCCCCGCAACAGTTTGCACCTGAAATTAATGTGCGTCAGCCACGTTGCTGCCTGGCCTGTGGGTCTTTCCACCACAGACTTCAAGCATGCGGAGCTGACTGCCCCATGTTGCTGCTTGTTGTAGGGAGAGGAGGTTTTGCTAAGTTTTAACACCCTGGTCAAAACGTTTTTTCCCCAACTGAAGTGTCTTCTTAGGGAAATAACCCAAATGTCCGACATCGAGGCCGGGACAATAGACTGTGGTACGTCCTCAGAGGGAATGCCGCATGGCCGTTACACATGGCGGCGATGGAAACCCAGAAAGACAATTCTAATCTCTTAATGTAAAAAAAGCATATTATAAAGGTGGTCTGTTTTTTTCATATTAAAAAGGATACAAAGAAGTTAGAAATTTGAATATTTCCCATTTCTAAAATTTTCTGTAGAGAACCATGCATGACTTTGTATTAAAGTTTCAGATTTAGGGGCGCCTGGGTGGCTCAGTCGTTAAGCGCCTGCCTTCAGCTCAGGTCATGATCCCAGGGTTCTGGGATCGAGTCCCGCATCGGGCTCCCTGCTCAGTGGAGGGCCTGCTTCTCCCTCTGCCTGCCGCTCCCCACTTGTGCGCGCTCTCTCTCTGACAAATAAATAAATAAAATGTTTAAAGTGTCAGCCAAGGGGCACTCTGGCTGATGTCTGGTTTCTGTCTGCTGCACAGGGAAATACCTCAAATGTTCTGAGTCAGACTACTTGGATTCCACATCGATTATACAGAGAGACTTTAATGCCGTCTCTGTAGGGTGGGCATGAGGAGGAAACGGTACTAAGCTTGTGCAGCCTTAGCACAGGGTCTCAGTAAACACCAGCGCTCACAGACAGGTTAGGCCTCAGAAATTCGTATGACATAAAATTATATTAATAATACAACATATTTTACAAAGGTAGCGTTCCAGAATCTTTTCATCATCCCAGACAGAAACGGAGGAAGGCTTTTGAAAGGCTTACAGGAGCAGTTCTTAAATTTCGACACATCTTAGAAGCTCCCCCCAAATTTCTCCTCCAGTAGGTCTGGAGGGTTGGGACGCAAGAACTTGACTCTCTCACAGGCTCCCAGGGGTGCTGGTGTTGTTGGTCCAGAACCACACTTGGAGAACCACTGCCGAAGATTGCCGGGGCTGCCGGAAAGGGCAGGTGATGACCTCATTCAGGCCGAACCCGGGAAGCTGAGCCACTGGGACAGTGGAATTTTGGATTTACGAGAAGAATTAGATCTTACGCTAGAATGGGGGCGGGGAGCAGAAGTGAAAATGAACGGGAGCCGAGGGACCAGGATGTCTAGCCACCAAGGCGAGACCACAGGGAGGTTCGTGGAGAAGTCTGTGGGCAGCTCTGGCCTGGTGGGTGCCCAGCCTGGAGTCTGGTGACAGGCCTCGGGACACTGTGGGTCAGCAGGACCAGCAGTCAGAGAGAAGAGCTGGACACAGATCAGACAGCAGGATGGGCTCAGTCAAACCTGCTGGGCCCCATGGGACCTGTCACCACATCGACCTCATATGCATCATGGCTGGCCACTTCTTCACCTCCAACTTCCAGACTTCCCGCAGACCCCTCTTTGGGCCAGCTCCAACCTCGAGCCGATGGGAAGGAGGGTTCCGGGGAAAGCAATTCCAGCTTCCCAGGTTGACACAGCGTAAGCGACCGTAGCAGATCAGGCAGTCCCTGCCGTGGAGCTGCCTCCCGGAGCCCACAGGTGCTTTGGGGAGCCTGGCTGGGGGCTCCCCAGCTCTCCCAGAGGGACGTTCTGGCTGACACAGAGGTGTCCCCCGCCCAGCGATCTTCTGCTCATAGCATCAATCAGCTGGATTAAAACAACAGGTGCCCAGGCCCCAGCCCCGGCCTCTGACGATGGAACCCAGGAATCTAGATTATTCACTTGCTCTGCCGTTGATTCTGACATCCAGCCAAGTCTGGAACTCCTGACATGTGGAGCAGAAAGCACACTCAGGGCCCAGACAGACCTGAGTTGGAATTCTGGTTCTGTAGTTTTGAGCTTTGTGATCTTAGGCAAGTGGCTTACCCTTTCTTTTTCTTTTTCTTTTTTTTTTAAAGATTTTATTTATTTATTTGACAGACAGAGATCACAAGTAGGCAGAGAGGCAGGCCGGAGTGGGGGGCAAGGAAGCAGACTCCCTGCTGAGCAGAGAGCCCGATGCAGGACTCGATCCCAAGACCCTGAGATCATGACCTGAGCCGAAGGCAGACTTAACCCACTGAGCCACCCAGGCGCCCCTGGCTTACACTTTCCTATGTGGTACTGTTGAGTCATCTATAAAATAGACATAATGCCTGCCTTCCCCGTGGGGGGTCGTGGGGACCGAATGACAGAATGTATCACAAACTTCTGGTATTTGACTATTAACGGTGCTTAATATAGTTAGTTAATAACCATGCATAGACACATCCAGGGTGATGTGTCAGACAGGCCTGGAGTCTTCTCTTTCGTCTTAGAAATCTGGGCCTTCACCTGGCCGTATTCTTTCACGGATTGCTTTCCTGACATCATGAAACCCAGACTCGCTTTTCCTGTGTCTCCATTCATCCCTCCAGGCATTGTTTTGTGTAAAGATCAGTTGCTTCAGTCTTGAAAAAGAACAAAACTGGAGTTTCACACTCCCCGATACCGAGCCGCGGTCATCAGAGCAGTCTGGGACCGGCACAACAGTGGGCACAGAGACCAATAGGGAGCCCAGAAATACACCCACACGTTGACGTTCGATCTGTGACAAAGGCGGCAAGAATGTGCAATGGGAAAAAAAAGAGGGTCCCTTTAACAAATGATGTTGGGAAAACCGGACAGCTACATGCAAAACAATGAAACTGGACCACTTTCTCACATGATATACAAAAATAAACTCAAAATGATGAAGGACCGAAATGTGAGACCTGAAGTCATACACAGCCTAGAAGAGCACGCAGGCAGAAATGTCTCCAAAATCGACCGTAGCAATATTTTTCTAGATATGTCCCCCGAGGCAAGGGAAATAAAGGCAAAAATAAACTGTTGGGACTGCACCAAAATAAAAAGCTTCTGCCCAGCAGAGAAAACCATTAACAAAGCCGAAAGACAACCTGTGGGGTGAGAGAAAATATTTGCAAGTGACATATCTGATAAAGGGTTACTATCTAAAATAGATAAAGAGGGGCGCCTGGGTGGCTCAGTGGGTTAAGCCGCTGCCTTCGGCTCAGGTCATGATCTCAGGGTCCTGGGATCAAGTCCCGCATCGGGCTCTCTGCTCAGTGGGGAGCCTGCTTCCCTCTCTCTCTCTGCCTGCCTCTCTGCTGCTTGTGATCTCTCTCTGTCAATAAACAAATAAAATCTTTAAAAAAATAAATAAATAAAATAAAATAGATAAAGAACTGATAAAACGCAACGCCCAAAAAATGAATAATCCAATTAAAAAACGGGCAGAAGACACGAACAGACATGACTGCAAAGAAGACATCCAGATGGCCAACAGACACATGAGAAAATGTTCAACATCACTCATCGTCAGGGAAATGCAAATCAAAACCACAATGAGATACCGCCTCGTACTTCTCAGAATGGCTACAGCCAAAAACACGAGAAACCGCAGATGTTGGCGAGGATGGGGAGAAGGAGGAAGCCTCTTGCACAGTTCTTGGGAATGCAGACTGGTGCCGCCGCTGTGGAGAACAGTATGGAGTTCCTCAAAAAATTAAAGATAGAATGACCCTGTGATCTGGTAATTCCACCCCTGGGTGTTTACCCAAAGAAAATGAGAACATGAATTCAGAAAGATACGTGCGTCCCTATGTTCATAGCAGCATTATCAACAAAAGCCAAGTCATGGAAAGCTAAGCGGATGGATACAGAAGAAGTGGTGTGTGTGTGTGTACATATTTATAATAGAATATTACTCAGCCATTGAGAATGAAATCTTGCCATTTGCAGCAACATGGATGAGCTGGAGTGTATAATGAGTGAAATTAAGTCAGAGAAAGCCAAGTACTGTATGATTTCACCCATATGTGGAATTCAAGAAACAAAACAAACAAAAAAATAAACAAAAACCAGACTCTTAACTACAGAGAGTGAACTGATGGTTCGCAGAGGGAAGGTCGGTGGGGGGATGAGAGAAAGAGGTGATAGGGATTAAGGAGTGGCTTGTGATGAGCAGGAGGAACGTGTAAGATTGTCGAAATCACACTAAATTGTACACCTGAAACTAATATAACACTGTGTTAATTATACTTGAATTTTTTTTTAAGTTTTTTTTTTTTTTTTGATTTATTTGACAGACAGCACCAGTAGGCAGAGAGGCAGGCAGAGAGAGAGAGGGGGAAGCAGGCTCCCCGCTGAGCATACAGCCTGATGCGGGACTTGATCTCAGGACCCCAGGATCACGACCTGAGCTGAAGGCAGCAGCTTAACCCACTGAGCCATCCAGGCACCCTATACTTGAATTTTTTAAAAAGAACCATTTCCTCCCAAAAAAAAAAAAAAATCAGTTGCTTATGTCTTCTTGAGGCAAATTTCATAAATTCCACCTTTAAACAAAAATGATTCCATCAAAACCCTCCCAACCTCCAGCCCTGTTTCATCTCAGAACGTTTTTCTTGACTCTGGAATCTTTGTTGTTTCCTTGGAACGTTTCCATAAACATCCTTCCTTTCTTGTCTGTCATTTTGACACCCGGTCCATTGCTGTGGTCTGCGACACAGAACCAACCGCGTGTCCAAGAAGGCAAAGCAGGAGGATTCCAGTGTCTGCTGGTCGGCGGATGAAAGCGGCGTGTCCCAGGCCAGGCTGCTTGATAAAAGGAACTCTGGCTTTGAAGTGAGCTTTTAAAGAAGCTGTTATTCCCAAAGCAAGCAAAGGCAGCAATAAAGAAAAACGGAGGGTTTTGCATTTCAGCTGCTAGAAGGGTGAGAAAGGAACGGATGATTTTTAATGGTCAGACGTCGGGGAGCGGGGGCGGGGGGGGGCCTTTGGAGAAGAGCTCCAAGTGCGTCTGAGGCATCTGGGAGCCAATGCATAGTTCCGCGGCTTAGACACACCTCGGTAGGCTTCGGTGACATGGTCTCACCATTTTCTGTATCAGTCTCAACGCTGGGATTTTTCATCTTAGAGACATCTGTAATCATTCATTGTTTGGGGCGCTTTCCTCATCTCTGGAAAGGACCTGTATTAGTCAGTCCAGGTTGCTAGAACAGATGCCATAGACTGGGTGGTTTAGTAACAGAAACTTATTCTTACGGTGCTGTAGGCTGGGAGGTCCAAGATCAAGGTCTAGCATGGTCAGATTCTCATGAGGGCTCTCTTCCTGGTCTGCAGATGGATGTCTTCTTGCTGTCTCTTCACATGGCCTCTCCTTGGGACATTTTGCAGGGTGGGAGCAGGGGGGGAGAAAACAAATTCTCTAGAGTCTTTTCTTATAAGGGCACCAAGTCCCATCAGACCAGGGCCCCATCCTTATGACCTCCTCAAACTCCAATTCTCTCCCAAAAGCCCCATCTCCAAATACCATGACACTCGGGGTTAGGGCTTCAGCATGTGGATTTAAATTCAGTTCTTTACAGTGCCCTAGCATCCTCTTTGCTCAGGTTAAAATCATCTGCCCCCTCACCCTACACTCCTTCCTCAATCAAATCCATGAAAAAATTCATCTCCTTTAGTCAGCTTTGCCCTGAGCTAGGAGTGTACCCTCCCAACTGGCTCTCCACTGCCCTTCTGCCTTGCCCATCTTCCAAGGTTGTTTCTGCCTCAGGGCCTTTGCACTTACTGCTGTCTTCAACCCGGGACTCCTGCCACCTTCCCATTCTGCTGTGCGGCTACCTCATTGGTCCCCGCTGAAATATTCCCTTCCTTGAGAGGCCTCCCTCCATCGCCTCATCTAAAGAACCACCTTCACTTTTATGCTTATGTTCTGTTTTCTTTTCTGAACAATTCTTAGTCCGTGCCTTCTAATGCTTAGAAGAGAGGCTGCATAAGAACAGGCCGTTGTCTTACTCATTTTTGTGTTCATTCTTGTGTCTGGCACCCAGGATTGCTCAACAAACATTTGTTGAATGAATAAATGAAGTCAGCAGAGATTCTCTGAGACTTGGGGATGCGTACAGCTCTGTGCCTAGTGTTAGAGGAGTCCCAGAGAAATGTCAGAATACCCAGAGGCAACAATAAGAGAAACACGGGTATTAAGCCCTGCCTGCTTAACAGCAAATGTAGTTAGAGAAAGTAGCATGAAAATGACACCCTCCAGGCCTCTCTAAATGGTCAGGATCAGGTGGCTCGGTTTGGACCGGCATTGACAAAGCCCGAGAAGAGGAGAGCTCCTTCTGGCTGGCGGTGGGAGGAGGCTGCACAGAGACGGGGCATGTGAGCTGGATGTGGAAGGAGGTTAGGCCTTCATGGTCAGCTGGGGGAGGGGAGAAAGCCAACGCAGGGAGACTGGACAGCATGCAGAGGACGGAAGGCAGGCCCATGTGACTGGAGTTGTGACATCAGGACGGTTTCCCTCCCTTGGACACAGCCCTGACATTGCATTGGTCCTTCTCCTGGGGGAAAGCACGTTTTCCTCCACCCTGGATCGCTGGTGCCTGTACAGGTGCCCAAACAGGTGCTCCAGGAGCACTGGCGTAGGAAGTAAGCTTGAATGGGGACATCGGGTGCTCCCATCCTCTAGGCTGTAAGGGACTCCTTTGAAGCTTTGGTAGACACAGCTGCAGGGTTGGCCTGGCCGGACTGAGCCATGGGGCCCGAGACAGCCTTAGAGAAGTGGGTTCTAGTAATTCTCATGGTCAGCCAGACCTGAGAATTGGAGGGAGGTAGACGGGGGCCAAAGAAAGGCTTTGGGGAGGGAGAAGAAATGAATTTGGGACCAACAGAGTGTGGAAGCAGACAGGGACTGCAAATGCACATGGCTGAGAGGAGGCCACTGGGGCTGTGTTAAGGACAGAGTCAGGCCAGGTGTGAGGCGTCAGGGAGTGGTGGGGATTGTGGCACAGTGGAAGGCAGGCCCCTTCCAGAGGACGCAGCTCTGAAGCAGCACCGGCTGCTTGTTACATGGGAAAATTGGGGCCAGGCTTACCAGATTTTCAAGTTTTATGTATGAGATCACACCCATGCTCTTACAGTTGGCTACCACTCCATATTACATAAAATAAATAACCCTCCACAGTCCAAAGAAGATACGTCTGCGGGTCAGATACAGCCCTCAGCCTGCCAGTTTGAGACCTAGAGTGTGTGTGTGTGTTTTGGGGGTTAGAGTAAGGAGGGGAAAGAATGCCCAAGGGCACTGAGATGTCAAGACCAAGTCACGAGGACAATAGTGAGCCATTGCTCTGCAATTAGGAAGTAGGAAGGAGGGGGTGGGCGGAGTAGAGGATGTTGAAGTGAGGTGGATGGTCTTGTGACCAAGGAGGGCACAGCCTGGCAAGAACAGCTCTTTCTGGGGCAGTTGCTGAATTTCAAAGGTGGTAGGTTTGAGAGGGGAGGGAGGGCCTTAATTGTGCTTAATTGGGTTCTAGTGTGGAGGTGGGCTCTCTGGACCCCCTGTGCTTCTTTAAGGTTTTTTTTTTTTTATGGTTTGGGGTTTTGTTTTGGGGTTTTATCTCCCCCCCCCCTTAAGATGGCCTGATTTGGCTCCTGGCAAGTGTTACACGTAAGGACACTGGCATTAGAGATGTAGGGTTCCAGTCCTGGCCCAGCCCCTGGCTGTCAGGGACATGGAGCAGAGTCCCTCCGGGCCCCGCTGTCCTGGGTCTCTGTCAGTCATGCATGAGAAAACCAGCCCTAATGGGTTGGGAGGAGGCATCCGTAGCCCCCTCCCCAGTGCTCGTGTCCCATCCGCGACGGTCGAAACTGTTGTCTTCTGGCTCTCATCCCTCCTGTATGCCTCCCACCTTCTCTTCTGAAATGAGGGACACAGACACGATGAAGCCAGGGTCCTTCCTGGTTCCACTCATCCCGCCTGGGCCCTGGGAATCCCACCACGAGGTTCCCCTTGAAGCCTGATGTGCTCCGGCTGGAGGCGGAAGGCAGAGCGGGAATCTGCCCTCGGAGGCAGCCTGTTCTCCCTCCCCCAGCCACCTGACACCGCAGCACACACTAACCAGCCCCGAACGACCTCCCTTCCCCATCTCGGGACTCCCAGCCAGGTGGGGATGGTCCTGAAGAACGGTCCTCGGCCACCTGGTCAGAGGTGCCTGGTCAGAGATGCCACGGAGCATCCTGACACCCCGAAGGCCTGTTGGGTGTAGACTGTGTGACAGGGCCCCGTGGTCGTGGGACTCACGGTTGCTGGCAGGAGGGAGGGTGACACAGGCTACAGGTTAAGTACCTACTCTGAGCCTGGCACCAGGTTAATTGGTGTGTCTGGTTCACTTGCTTTCCTGAAGCCCCCACAGCGATGCAGTACGGTGGGTTCGGTATCATGTCCACTTTACAGATGAGAAAACTGAGACCCAGTGCAGCCAACTGGCTTGCTCCCCGCCCCCACTCAAGCTGCAGGGCGGGTCTCCCTGGCTAGCAGGAGACCCCGTTATTTGCACAGAGCGAAGCAAATGGGTATGTTCGGAACCTCTGGGAGAAGAGGGGAATGCGGCCTGAGGGGAGGAGGCCGTCTGGAGATGCGTGAGAGCCGTGTCCTCTGTCCCCAGGCCGTATGGGTTGAGGACAGTTTCTCAGTTGTCAGAAGTCGCCCAGTGTCTCCCCAGAGCTAAAGAGGAGGCAAGATGAGGCCCTGGCGCTTTCAGTACTAACCATGGGACGGGGGCCGTGGGACGGCGTTCAGTGCCGTACCCACTCGCACCCATGACCGCCTTCCAGCTGAGCGGAAACAACTTTCTCAGCCTCGTCCAGCCAGGAAGTGGGGTAGCCGGGAGTTGAACCTGGGGCCCCCTAACTCTAGAGCCAGAACGTTTCACCCTGGCCCGAGAATGCCACGGTCGCTGAGGTGTTAGCGCTTCGCGGAGCTGACCCACAGGCCATCCTGGGCAGAGCCAGGAGGCCATCTTGGGGGAGGAATCAATCCGTCTCCGGTCCTCCCTGGCCTCCTTCCATTCTGTGGCTCTTCCAAGCCTCACGTGGCCTTCCTTCCACCCCGCCTGTCTCTGCGTCCTCGTGTCCGGCTGATTTCCCGGGCTCTGCCGGGGTCCACACTTGGGATGAGAGTTCCAAGGCTTTTGTGAGCACCGGGACCACTTGGGGAGCGTTTGGGCCCCAGAATAGGCTTATTTAGCAAACCCCGCTCTACCCATGCCTCGATGGGGTTGCAGAAGTCCTCGGGTAGCCGTGGGTCTCCAGGGACCGGTCCCTTCTGCTCAGCCAGCCGCTGCACCTGCTGCTTACAGGGCAGCGTGTCCGATCCTTCCTCCAGTGCTCCGGGGGGTACTGCTGGCTTCCCCGGTTTACGCGGGAAGGGAGCGAGGCTCGGGAAGACCTGGATTTAATCCTCACTGACTCCAATGATCCATCTTGCTTTACTGCCTCTGCTAAACTGGTATTGGGGGATCCCAGGGGGCCCTGCTGGGGTTTAGAAGAAGGAAGGGCCATGAATGGTACATTTTCATGAGTATATTCAATACGTAGACTATAAGGGAAGGAGCCATGAAACTCAGTCAAATCTTTGATCCCCAGGGACACCTGGAGGGCTCAGTCAGTTAAGGGGCCGACTCTTGATTTTGGCTCAGGTCATGTTCTCGGGGTTGTGGGATCGAGCCTCCCCGGGGTGGGGGGACTCTGCTCAGCAGGGAGTCTGCTTCTCTCCTTCTCCCTTTGCCCTTCTCCCTGCTCCTGCACACACTCTCTCTCTGTCAAATAAATAAATCTTGGGGAGGGAAGCCTTGGTACCCAGAATATTCCTTGCACTATCTCCGTGGGCTTTTAAGTCCCAGTGTGAACAGCTGACACCATTAGTCAGAACAAACCATCCCCATTCAGTTCAACTTTCAAATCTAAACGTGAATCAAAACATAAAACCGATCCCACTGTGATCCAGAGCGGGTCCTGCAACCTCCAGGAGCCTCCCACGTGGACAGAGGGCTGAAGAGAGGACAGTAGGGAATCCTACCCCCACGGGACTGCGGTAGCACCTGGAGGGAGGGTTAAAATAAATTCTTCAACCTGTGCCCCAGCAGTTCCATTCCTGTGTATTTACTGAGAGAAGGGCAGACATCTGCCCATCAAAGACTCTGAGGCAAACGTTCCTGGCGGCTTTCTGCATAATAGCCCGGAGCAGGAAACGGTGCAGGTGTCCGTGTCAGCAGGTGAACCGGGAAACCAGGAAGCTGTTGCTCCGCACGGGGAAGACCGGCAACTCTGGGGTGAAGACAAGGAGGCAGACAGCACGTGCTGTAGGAGTCCCTTGATAGAAACTTCTAGTTCAGGCACAATTAACCCATCGTGGCAGAAAGCAGATCCGTGGTTGCCTGGACAAGGAGGGTGGGGGTTCAGTGGGTAAAGGCATGCACAAGGAACTTTCGAGGGTGATGGATCCGGGCAGTGGTTACGTGGGCGTATACAATCGTCAAAACTCATCAGATTGTGCACTAAGATCTGTGCATTTTACTGTATACAAATTATACTTTAGGTAAACAAGTAAATGAACAGACACCTCCGCCCCTGGCCCGGCCACTCTGAGCCGGCAGGTCTTGGGAGGGACCCTAGGGCGTCTGCATTTCAGCCAGGGGCACAGCCGGTGGTGACCCACCCCCCTCCCCAACCTGGGACAGCACCCACAGGCTGGAATCATGAAAATCTCTTCTGGCCAAGACAGTGGAGCCTTTGAAGATGTTGAGCACTGAACTGCTAGTCTGTTTTTAAGCATAAACTGAACTGGGGTCAAAGTCTGGCCCTGGGGCTGCCTCCCGGTGATCAGCAAGACCAGCTCTAAGCCCTGGACAAAGCAGCCTCAGTCTCCGAGCTGATCCTGGCCATGTGCCAGGCATCACAGGGTCCGCTTTGCTAGGAACAGAGGGCAGGACTCCACGCGGGGCTGCAGACATCCGCCAGGTGCTGGGCATCGGGCGGAATTAGACAGGCCCTCTCTGGGTTCTGTCTCCCTGGACGCCCTCCAGATGATAATGATTTTGTCTGCGTGTTGAGGAACTACTGTGTTATAGACACTGTGCTGGCTGTTTTGTGTTGAGTTAGAGGCAACCGGGGCTCAGGTCCCCACATCTCCTCAGTGAGCTGTGTGTCTTTGTGCAAGTGACTTAACCTCTCTGAGCTCATCTGTAAAATGAAGAGGATGGCAATACTTTTTTCTTCACCCTGCTTTAAGGATGGAAAACATGTAGGAAATATTGGCTATTATTATTATTATTATTATTAATTATTATTATTACCTAATTTAGTCCTTCTAACAACCCTATGGGTTAGGGGCTATTCTTATCCCTGTTTTGGAGAGCAGCATCTGAGACTCAGAGAGGCCAAACCCCTGGCCCAGAGTCACACCGGGAGAGTTGGAATTAAACTCCTGATGCTTTCCACTGCACCGTACCCGCCATCAGCTTTGTGCGAGACGGGGGGGTCTCCCTATAAAAGACCCCCCGGTACTGGAATGAGTACGCACCACTGCTTGAGTGAGAGACGTGCCGTTCCTCGGGAAGGCTGTTAATCTAACTCCGAAGATGGGTTCAGATCCCTGGTCTACCCGCTGCGGGACTTTGGACAAGTTGCTTAACCACCTCAGTTTCTTCATCTGTAAAATGGGGGTGCTAATACTGACCTTAAGAGGCTATTGTGAGGCTGAAATGAGTCACTAGGCATAAGGCACGCCGAGCAGCCCCCAGCACACAGTAAGCCCATCACACCTGTAAGCATCTGCTCGGCTCCCGACTGAGCTAGGTGGGGCTCCAGGGGCGGACGCACGGGGAGCTGTCCCCCACGCCTTTGAGGAAGTGACAGGACAGTCTCCAGGGTGGCTTGTGGCAACACGTGTAGCAAAAAGCCTTCTTGAACCATTTCCAAGGGATCTGAAGGTCTGCGATTAAACGCTGTCTTGGATTCTCTCACTGTAAAAATGCAAAGTCTTCCTCCCAGACTGTTTCCTGCCCGTCATGTTGAGGCCATTGCCATCGGGAGAGATTCCCGCCCCACCAAGCTGGTCTGAGAGCTTGATGAGACCATTAGACCGAGCTCAAGGGGGACAAACAACCGTTTTGTTTGTTGATTTTGTGTGATGGATTGACTGATTGCCTGCATCTTGGGAATCACAGTGTGGGCTTCTCAGGCTTCTCTGTTTCCCTCGGGTTGCCAACAGAAATCAAACTGTGACATCCAGCTGCCCTGGTGAGACGTCACGTGGGCTGGTTTTTAAATGACAAACGTGTGACCACAGCAGGCTGAAAGCAGAGTGGTGACACAGCATGGCATGTCCCTTCTGGATTCAAACCCCCACTCTCTTCATGGCTGTGTGACCTTGACTCTCTGAGCCTCAGTTTCATCCTCTGTAAAATGGGCACAGTCATGCCCCCCCCTCTCGGGTGGCTGTTGTGAGATTGGAAGCCTGGAAGAAGGCAGAGGGAGCCTGGGTCCAGAAGGCAGGTGGGAAGTTTGGATTTTATCCTCAGGGCAGTCGGGAGCCAGGTGGGAGAGTGCCGGAAATGAAGGGCACTGTCGGAAGCAAGGGCAAGGGCAGGAGCAAGGGGACCAGGGGGTGGATGGGGTCGTCCAGGTTGTGGTGATAGCAATGGAAATAGGTGTAGGTGTGTTTAGAAGTGGGTACCTTCGACATCTTTGGGCAAGGAGGATAAATAACACTTGCCAAAGTGTTGAATAGAGATATACTTAATATTATCTCCATAAAAATGGTTGTTCATGCTTCTTTAAAAAAAAATCTTACATCAGTCATCTAGAGCAGCGGTTCCTGGCTGAGGGCATCCCCCCCACCCCACCCCCACCACCACCAGGGAACATTTGGCCATGTCCAAAGACATTTTTGTGGTCCTGAGCTGAGACTGAGATGCTGCTGGCATCTAGTGGGTAGAGATCAGAGACGCAGGTAGATATCCTACAATGCACAGCACAGCTCCCACGACAAAAGAATGATCAGCCTGACATGTCAGTGGCCCAAGGTGGAGAAAGCTTGGTGTAGGAATGTAGAAGGTCAGAAGGATGCCACCCCCTTTTCTCACCCCATCCCCACCCCAAAGATGAGCACCATGACAATTCTGCTGCATAACGGTCCAGGGGCTGCCCTGTGCGGATACACAGACTCCTTAAACCACCTCACCCGGCAAGGAATACAAGGCAAGTGCTCAAAACTTGGGAGGAGGGCCTGTTTTGCTGAATCTGTTCTGCTGTCACCCGATAAAGGTCACGGCCCAGCCACAGGAACTGGGAGATGGGTGAGTGCCCTAAAAGCTATTTCCTCTAGAAGTTGTGAAATTCCCCCTTTTCTCCAAAGAGTTCTCTACAAACTGCATATCCTGATGATGCCTGCAGCCTCTGCAGCAGGGCTGACTTACAAAATTGGAGAATTTCAGTGCTGCAAGAAACTTGGGGAATCTACAGTCTCGCCCGACCTCCTGTTTCTCAGATGGGAAAACTGAGGCCAGAGACTTCTTTTGTAAATGGGAGGATCCTTTTATGATAATAAATGGTCTCTTCTTAATTTATTGGGATTTTCATCTCTGATTTTTAATGTGATGCATCGTGACAGCTTATGGTGCTGATTTTATTTTTCTTGGTCACTTCCCTACGTGAGGTCGGTTAGATGGCTGACAGAGGAGACGTGTTTTGCCTTGTTTCTCAGTGCTTCATGGAGGCTCTGGCCTGGCAGGGAGAGACACTTCACCAGTTCACAGCAGAGCTGCAAAACAAAGGACAACGTATTAAATTTCCCCCAAATAAAAATGGGTGGCATCTACTGGTTTTACTGTGATACGAGGCTTTCTACCATGCAGAGATGGCCATGGAGGGGAGGATGCTTTTTGTTTGGGTTTTGTGCTTTAAGGCCCCTCCATGGTAGAAGAGAAAGGCTGGTACCCAATGTCAGGCTTCTCCAAAGTTTGGGAGGGACTTTACTGGTCTGTGCATTCCGGGGTCTGAAAGTCCTGGTTTCATCTGTTCTGAATGGCTGGACTGAGGGCGAGGCTGGGCGTCACTCTCAAATGCCCGTGGAGCGCCACAGCTATGTGGTGGTCACCTTCCAGACTCAGGGTGCTGCAGCCCGTGGCCCCCATCCTGTCCTCATGCTCCCAGGTGGGCTCTGGCAGCTGTGAAGGTGCCAGCATCTGGAGTACAGCTAATAAGCTCTGGTCTGGGGTAGCCAGCCCCGCCCCCCCCATCCCAGCAGGCCAGTGAAAAGAGGTGGAACCTCTAATGGGGGGAGGGGTGCATTAGGGTGGCACCCTGGGAAGGCTCCTTACCTATGTCCCAGACCCCTTGGGCTTGGCAGAAGGGCCTAATAAGGACTTTGATCTTTGATTCTCTGGCACTAGGGAGCCACGGAGGGTTTCTGAGCAGAGCAACGAGGATCAAAATGGCAGCGGCATGCTGGATGATTTGGATAGAAAGGCAAGACGGTGGGTCAGGAAGCCAGGTAGGGACAGCGGGGTGGAAGGCAGTACCCCGGAGTAGTAACAGTGGATGCAGAAAAGGAGGAAGAAATGGACCTTTGAGATGACGGGGCTGATGGGAAGGACTAGGGAGAGCCACCAGCAGTCACAGATGATTGGCTTTTGAGCCCAGATGAGAGGATGGATCCTCTCTCGGCCTCAGTTGTCTGTAGAACGGGGTGGGGAGACCAGGGGTGTGGGGAGGATGAACCGAGATTGTGCTTGGCGAGTGCATGCAAATCAGCCTGGGCCTGAGGGGAGCAGCAGGCACGAGGGGCCAGGAAGGTGATGGGGAGCCATGGAGGGATCTTGACCGAGGGTGGTATGATCCCATTTGCCTTTTGGAAAGACCTCCCGCCCCCAACCAATGAAAGCAGCATAGAGAGGGCAGGCCAGGAGGCAGGGAGGCCCCAGCGGAGGCCTTCGTGGTTCCCATCCAGGTGAGGTTGGCCTTTACCGAGCAGGAGGTGGTGGGCCATCCTGGGGTGTGGACTCCCTCCAGGGCCCCACTTGCTTGCTGGGTCTCCTTCGTGCTCCAGCAACAGCTGCGTTGAGTGTGGGGAGGCAGATGTTTGCCCAGCAACGCAGCTCTGGGGTTCTCTGTGCCCATCAGCCTGTCCGCGTACACAGAACAGATGCCAGGCCCACCCCGCGACAGCTGCAGGACAACAAAGGCCTGGCTGTTTGATCAGAGAGGCAGGACTGCTCACAGTGGGAGCCCAGCAGCACCAGATTCGCCCTCCCTTCCAAAAACTCCAGCCCACATCCTAGCCCTGTATCGGAGCCCTGCCCCGCAGTGGTCTCCCCAGCCAGCTGGGGACCAGGTTCTCATTGCTCCTGCTCTCTGCTGGCTGTCTCTTCCTCCTGCTACCATGTCTTCTCCTTCCACCAGGGCTCTCCATCTTTGCTCACTTTTCTCTCCTTTGGGTTGTTAGTGCCTCTCTTTTCCCTGGTGCCCACTCTCAGCCCACTCCCTGTGTCATCCCTCACCGTATTTCTTCCCTCTCCCCCTCTTGGGCGTGCGGGAGGCTGAGGGCAGAGTGCTGTTGACGGCTCTCTTGGTGCCCAGCACGGTGCCTGGCCCACAGGGTAGAGCCATGGTGTCCCCTCGGGCGTGTCTGCCTGTCCCCTCACCCCCTTCCAATGCCTTCCACTCTTTCTCTCTTTCTTCCTGCCTGTGTCTGTCCCGAGATGGGTCTTATAACCTTGGCAGTAACGTTTTCAAGGGCTGGCCTGGTTCTTTTTGCCCTGTGATTCCTGCTAGCCTAGAAGCATTCCTGGCCTCATGATTTACGACAATATCTACCGAGTGGCTCGTTCGAGGGCAGTGGCCCAGGGAGAGATTTGCCCCCTGTCAGCCCACAGACCGCATCCTTCCTCAGTCACTGCCATGGCCACAGGCCTCTCTTAGTCAGTGCCCCTAAGAGCCATCCTCAAAACATCCCGACCAAGGAAAGAGATCCAGTCACCCTGCAATCGGGCCTGGATTCTTAGCCCTGCATTCCAGAACGCCTCCTTGTGCAGGTGCTCGGGCCTGACCGCGCCATCTGAGAGGACGTGTGAGGAGGTGTCCTAGGGGAAGGGGGTGGTCACTGCCCACTTGGTCAGCACCAAGCTAACCTCAGAAAGGGGAGGGTTGGCGGCAACTGGCCAGTGTGGTTTCGCTTTGGGGTTTGGGGGTTTTTTTTTAGTCATTATTTATTTTAATTTTCTTTTTAATTAGGCGAGAGGGTTTATATTGGTTCATGCAACTGACACTTCGGGAAGTTTGGGAAGACCCTTCGGCGGGATTCTTGGGTTCAAGGGGTGTGTTCTGGTGTCGGGCTCGCTGTCCACCTCCGCTCTCATTTCCTCCGTGCCGGCTCCGTTCCCCGGCCGCCTCTCCCACCAGATGGCCACCGGTTGCCACCAGCTACCTCCTGTCCCTCCAGCAAACCCAGCGGGGGTTCCCCTCCAGGGCTTTCCCCAACCCGGAAGACTTGCGTCTCATTGGTCCCAGCGGGCCAGGCCCCACCCTCAGAGAAATAGGAAGCTCTGATTGGCCGGGCTTGGTCACGCCCAGACTTAGGGCCCTGAGAAGGGGGCTGGGATGCTGAGCACCTGCCTGGCTCCTCCAGCCCAGCATAGCCCCGCGCCCCAGGCCTCCAGGGACCCTCCCGGGGAGTGACTTGTGGCACAGGCTCAGGACAACTTGGCCGTGTGGAGAGCACAGCAGTGCCTCCTTCCAGGGGTCCCTGCAGAGACTTTTGTGATAAGAATAGGTAACCCTCCGATTCCCTGTTTCAGATTTTCCAGTTTGATACTGGATCTTTGTAGGGAGAAGCCTTACGTGTAGGGCTGGCCGCCCAGGCCCCCAGCACCTGGCCTTCCGCCCGGCTTACCGTGGGCGCCCAGTTAATGCTGGGGGTGGGCGGACAGACTGCCAGAAGACAGCCTGCAAGACAGAGGTCGGCAGCCTCGCTCCTGCCTGCAGGACCCACCCTCACTGGGCAGCCCCCTCCATCGGCGCCCAGCGTGTCGGGGATGCTCAGGAAACAGTGGCTACGTTATCACCACCACCATCATCATCATTATTTATCGTCCCTGTTGCGGTTCCTCTTGTGACTGTGTGGCCATTGTTATTGTTCAGCCTGGAAGCTTCTCCTGGCTCAGGGAGCAACCTTGACCCTTGCTGACCCTCACCCGCTCTGGCTACCTTTGCTTCAGTAATTGCATCCCAGGCCCAGAAGTGTAGTTCCCATCCCTTGGCTGATCAGTGTGCATCAGGGTCAGAGCTCACAGATAGTTAATACAGTCCGGGCACTGCCTGGGCCCTCTCTGGAGGGTAGAGACCATTTGACATTGCTCCTGGCCTGAGAGGACGGGGACACAAGTGGGACACCCACAGATGCCCTGGAGACCAGGGCGCAGGCTGTGCGGCTTCCCAGGGGGACGGTCCTGGTTCAGATACGAGCAGAGCCTGTGGTGTCCCCAGTGCTCGCCAGCCTCAGCCTCATGGAACAGTCGGCAGGTGCTTTCATGACTACAGAACTGACGTGCAGAAGTGTCCAGCTCAGGGCCAGGAAGGAATTGCAACCCCCAGCGCTGTGGTGTGGCGTCTGACAGAGGGGCAGAGTCCTGGGACATGTGACGAGCCGCCTGAAGCCCCCAGTCACAGGGGCCGAGCCTGGGTGGCGGAGAGGCCCAAGGTCAGCCCTCAGCCCTGACCCTGGACGTCCAAGCAGGTTACTGAAGACACTGGTGTTTGTCTTGGCCCCTGAGCGGCCTGGGACAAACCAGAGTCCTCTCCGCCTCTGTGCCATCAGCAAACCTTGGCTGCTGACAGTGGACAAAGGAGGGCCTTGTTCGGGGAAGCAGCCCGTAGCCGTTTAAAAAGCTCATGCTTTGAAAGCCTGGCTTGGGGGCAGATGAGAGGCAGGATTTTAGAGGGACTCTGGCCTCAGACCATCTGGTTGACAGCCTCATTCTGCTACTTATTAACATGAGACTTGGAGCCGGTTACGTAACCTCCACAGGCCTTGGTGTCTGCATCTGTGACATGGGGGCGACAGGTAGTGGCTTCTCTGCGAAGATGAAGTGAGATAATCCGGGCTCAGAGTAAGCGTCCAGTGTGTGTTAGCCGTTCTTATCGTGATGTAAAGACACATGCTTTTGAGAACAAAGGGGCCCTTTGTAAAACGTGTGATCCCCCAGTTTGCGTCTGATGTGTGTTGTCCGTATCCAGATGGACCTAAAGCATCAAGAAACTTGTGGGTAGATTCCAGACTGGGGTTTCTTATCCTGGAGGACAGTCCCCGGAAGGCCTGTGAACCTGCGATGGTGCAAGACGGTGCCCACGGCCCTTACCGTAGGCTGGATGGCAAGTTGTTTACTGAACGATGGCCCCCTCCTCCCCACAGCGATGTCCGCCTAATCGCAGAGCCTGTGATTACATTACCTGCCTTGATCAAAGGCCTTTGTGGATTCCCATTATCCAGATGGCGTGTCCTAGTCACCAGAGTGCTTGTAAGAGGGGGTCGGGGGTGTCAGAAGGCGGTGTGCTGATGGGAACAGAGGTAGGAGTGAAGTCCTGGGAGACGGAGGAGGGGGCCAGGAGCTGGGGAGCACAGGTAGCTTCTAGAAGCTAAAGAAGGCAAGGAAGGAGAGTCTCTGCTAAGTCCTCTAGGGGCCACGGAGTCCGGCTGATGCCTTGATTTTAGAACTCCCGCCCTCCAGGACCATGAGAGGGTGAAGAGGAGTGGCTTTAAGCTGCGAAGTTTGTGGGTTTGTCACCGCAGCAACGGGAAACCAACACAGCCCTTCTTGGGAGAGGGACTGTGGTCCGTTTCAGACTTCCACCTGCGTTGACAGGCCCGTGACGTACAGTCCCAGGTGCAGAGCGTCCCCGCTGGCCTCCAGGGCCTCCTGCTGGGTGTTAGTACAGACACCTTCCCCTCCTCCTCCCTGGCTCTGTGTAGTGCATCCCACAAGCAGACATATTTCCATCAGTCATTTCTTCTCTGGAACAGACTCCAAGAAGCCCCGCAGAAAAGAGTGTCCCATGCTTCTGGGGGTTTCTAAATCCTGGCCAGTACAGGCGCCGTGGCCTCCCGTCTCCAAGCGGCTGGTGCCCATCTGGTTGGGGAAACCAGCGGTGCCTCCAGCAGGGGGAACAGTAGAGACACTTCTGTTTGGGGATAAACCTCTTAGCAGCTGCTGGAGGCCACCGCCTGGCGCCGGACTCGGGTTTATCCTTCGCACACCCTAACCGGCACCGCCTTTGCGGCAGAACCATCCGGGTTCCCACGCATTACAACAGCCGCTAGCAGGCTGCCCCGGCCGGTGTAGGTGATGACGCCAGACCCGCAGAAACAGAATCTTCCTGGTACAGAGAAGGAAACCGAGGCTCGCAGAGGCGGAGTGCGTTGCCGGGGGCCACACAGACTCTAAAACCTGTGTATTTTCCATGGTACCGCTGTGTCATGCTGTTCCTTCCTTCAGCATTAATGCGGCTCCTTCTGCATACACCAGACCTGTTCTAGGACAGAGGGAGAGCAGCGAACAAAACAGACCAAAGTCCCCACCCTGGGGAGCCCCCATTCTGGAGCAGCACTGTCCCGTAGAGCGAGGATGCAAGCCCCAGGTGTCATTTACAATTTCCTGTACCCACATTATTTTTTTTTAAGGACAAAGAAATAGGCAAAAATCGTGATTTTTTTAATTTAACTTGATACATCTGAAATTGGTTTAAAAATGTGAATGAGATGTTCTTGGTGCCCCTCCTCTGCCTTTGGAATCTGGGGTGTGTCTTGCACTTTTCTAGAACATCTCCGGGTAGACTGGCCCCATCTGAAGCGCTCACTAGCCACGTGTGGCCAGCCGCTGTCGGGCGGGGCAGCTGTGGCAGACAGCAGATGCCCGTCCGGACAGTGACTGGGGTGGACCAATGTCCTTGAGGCTGACCATTGCCTCTCCCGCCTGCCCCGCCTCCGGAACCTCTGGACCCTGAGTTCCCAGCTCCCCGCCTCTCTGCCCGAAGAGCCCTTCCTAGCTTCTCTGTCCAGACTGTCCCCTTTCCCCAGGTCAGGTTTAGGCTCCTGGAGAGTGGGCACGGAGTCCCGCATGCCTCTCTTTCCTGCAAAGGTGGCTTCCCAGCCACGCTCCACTGACAAGCACTTTCTGTGCCCATTCTCTCTTCGGAAAGGTATCATTGTTGCCATTTTACAGATGAGGACACTGACGCTCCCGCAGGGTATAAGGAACAGCTAGTTGAGCAGAGGAGCCACAGCCAGTACAGAGTCCTGCCTTGCATGGTCGTCCCCCTCCCCGCCCACCTTCCTGAGCCCCAAGAAGCTTAGTTTCCAAGACCTGGCTCTGGAACCTGTCGCCTTTGCCTCACAGAGCTGCATCTGCCCTCTGCCGGCCTCCAGGCTTCACCCCAACGTGGTAAGCCTCTGGGCCCCACCTTCAGACTGCCCCACTCTTCCAGTCCTCACCCCCTAGTTCTCCTATGGGGAGAGATGGGGTCCTTCACTGACTTCCCCTAATCTCTGCGGAGCCCACTGGCAACACACCATTACCTTCTTCCTAAAGTTCCCCTCTTGGTCTAGCACTTTCTACCCAATTACCACAAATTTAGTGGCATAAAATAACTCACATTTATTATTTCAGTTTTTGTGGGTCAGGAATAGAGGCACAACTCAGCCCCGTTCTCTGCAAGTCCACAATCAAGGTGTAGGCCAGGGATGGGTTCTCATCTGGAGGGTCGACTGGGGAAGGATCCACCACCACGCTGTCATGGCTGACGGCAGAACTGGCGCCTACACTTGTCACAGGGCGCCTACTTCAGGTCCTTGCCACGTAGTCTCTCTCCAAAGGTTCACTTGCTTAAATAAAGTCAGCAAGCAAGAGGACATCTTCTTGCAAGGTGGACATCACAGTTGTACCTAATGTAGTCTCACATAATAACCTTCACCCCATCACTCTTGCCATATTTTGTTGGCCAAAGCAAACCACAGGTTCCTCCCACAGTCAAGTGGAAGGGTCACGGGAGGGCGTAAACACCAGGAGGCAGGCACGGTAGGACCACTTTAAGAGTCTGCCTGCCATACTTAATGGCAGGATGGGAGACTAGAGTCTCAGAGACCTGGCTTTAGGCAAGACCTCAGTTTCTTCATCTGGGAAATGGGCCAGTACCATCTGACTCTAGGCATTCATGGGATGATTAAATAAACTCTATAAGTAGAGCTTTTGGCAATATTCTTGCCATAGCTGTTAGGCTTATAAATAGTAACAGATTCGCTGTTACTATTCACCAAGTCTGGGCTGGTTTAGGTGACAAAAATCCCTACCTAACAATAGATTCGATAAAGTAAATGTTTGTTTACTTTCATGTAAACGGGGTTCAGAGTTCAGCAGTCTAGGGCTGGCAGGATGGCTCAGCAATCACCAGGGTCCCAGGCTCCTTCTCTCTTACTGCTCTGCCTTCCTCGACTTCATGCTCCGGCATGGCTGCTGAGCTCCAGTCATCACATCTACATCCCTTCTAAAAACCCTTCCTGAATGTCCCCCTCCCCTGATACTTCTGCTAATGTCCCGTTGGGGGGAACATAGTCCTGGGGCACAACTAACTGCTCAGGAGGCTGGGTAATGCTCCTAGTTCTGAGAAGCCCTGGAAAAACTAAGCATCAGGAGTTTGCTTACGGAGGAGGAAGGACAGAGTGGATATTGGGAACCAGGAGCTGGCAGAACAAAACCTCCCTGCTGAAAATAATCAGGCTGGTGAGTCAGCATTACCCACTCTTCTTTCCCTCCCTCCAGCACAGGTAAGAAAAGCCAAGATCAGGAGAGCTGGGCTGGGACGTAAGCTGTGCCCTCCAGGTGACACCTCACTTTGGCCGGCTGGCTCTGGGGCATCCCAAGGAGGTCGTCACCTTTCCCAGCCCTTAGCTGGGGAGCCTGACTGGCAGTTCCAGACCAGAATGGCTGAGAGGAGTGGCAGCCAAGACGTGGAAATCATTTCGCACCTCGAGAGTGTCAGTGGGGCTCATCTGTTGACAATGAGGCCACTTCAGGGTCACGGGCTGGCTGCAGAGAAAGGACAGTGAGCCTTTTTCAGTCCCTAAACCTGGGGCAGTGGGTGGTGGCCAGTACAGGATCCAAAAGTCATCTGTCCCTTAACCCTTCCCTCCTTAACCTTATGAGGTCAGCACTGCCTGATCTACTGGACAGAGGGGACCGGACCCCAGCCCTTGCACGGACTGTGCCCCGCCTTCCGGGTATTGTTGTGGGGGAGGGGTGGTTCTAGGAGTTCTAGTAGCACTTTCCTCCCGGGCTGCTGGGAGCCACAGCGGGGACGATGTTGGGGAGCGTGAGTGATGCTGTGGACGTTGTGAGCACTCACGGAGGCTCGGCTCATTCTCCTTTCATTTCCCAACAGAGGTGCCAGCCCCGCCAAGCAAGCCCCCCCCCACCGTGGGCTCTTACTCTCCTCCCCATCTCCCACAGGCTGCCCCGTTTTAACCTTGGTTCCAGTTTTATGATTAAACATCCCAGCGTCAATTATTTACAATATGTCCAGATGGCTATCAGGGGTTGCAGGGGGCTGGGTGACTCACACGGGAGAAGTTGGTTTTTATGGAGGGGAAATAACAAGAAGGGAAACAAGGAATTCTGCCACAGAGACCGAGGTCAGCCTAGGGAGGGCTGGAAGCATCCAGGGCGCCGGGAGAGGGCTCTCGGTGGGGTGCGGGGCGCCGGGAGGCTGGGTGGGGTGGGGGGGAGGGCAGGCCAGCTCTACCCTCAGACATTACAAGTTCAAAGCTTTACTGTGCTGTTGGTTGGATGACTTCGAGCAGGCGTCTTAACTTCTCTGAGCATCTGTTTCCTCATCTGTGAAGTGGGGATTTTTCTAGAAACTTTCCCATCATGGTTCTTGGGAATGTGAAATGTGTTAATATGTAATACATTTTTAAAGTAAGTGTATTAACTGAATCATAGAAATAATAAATCATTATTCTTTATATAAAATAGATAAGATATACTAAATTGTCTAAATACCGTTAATAACAGTAATAATAAATGCACGGAAAGCACCCAGCACGGTGCCTGGCAGTTGGTAAATGCTTAGGGGACTGCCCACGGTGGTTTGCTGGCATCGCAGAACGTAGCAGTTGGGAAAAGAATTGGGTGTGACTTTCAGGGAAGGGACTTCCTGAAAACCGGAAGCAGGAGGAGACTGGGGGCTGGAAGTGGGAATCACAGGTAGCACAGGGAGGGAGGGCAAGGAGAGGGCTGGACAAGCTTGAGCGGATTCCAAAAGGGCGCTTGGCGGAAGGTTTGGGAACCACTTCTGTGGAAGCAGCATCACTGTGGCTAAAAAAGAAAATGTCCAGATATGGGCAGGACTGTGTCCTCGCCACCATCAAGGGCCGTCCTGATAAAGGCCTGGGAACGGGGAGGGCTTTGCTTCTGCAGGATCCGTCAGCCTGCAGAGGTCTGCCTGTCTTCTCTCCACACCTCCAGTTTTGGTTCAAAACCCCCATATAAGGACCACGCAAAATAAATGTCTGCCGAGCTTTGTCCCCAGGGCTTAGGAACCGGAGGTCTGAGCCACCGGGAAAGCGGGTGCCTGCTGATAGGACGTGAGAATGCACGCCTGCACGCCTTTGTCACAGTTTCTGCCCCAGCCAAGTCAGAACAAGTGCAGGCTTGCCTCCAGAGAGATCTCGGGTTAAAATGTAAACCGGGGCAGGAGGGCCAGGCTGCCCAGCCTCCCTCCAGCCTGGCCACGCCAGGAAGAGATGCAAAATTCACCAAGGGATCAAGGAACTGGCCCCAGTTGAAGGAACTGTGGGACAAGTAAATGGTCTGAGCCCCGCAGGGGCCAGGCTGAAAACAACACACACTTTTCTTTTGTGGTTTCTAAGGCCAGAAGCCCCCAGTCAGCCTCATGGGCGCATCAGAAGGTTTGCAGGGCTGGTTCCTTCCGGAAGCTGAGGGGACACATCGCTTCCTCGCCTTCTCCAGCCCCAGAGGTGACTGCCCCCCGCCCCCCGCCACTGTGGTTCAGGGCCCCTCCCCTCATCACCACAGCCCCTGGCTTCTGACCTCACATCTCCTGCTTCCTCCTCTGACCTTTCCTGCCTCCCTCTTCTTCTTCTTTTTTTTAAAGATTTTATTTATTTATTGGACAGACAGAGATCACAAGTAGGCAGAGAGGCAGGCAGAGAGAGGAGGAAGCAGGCTCCCTGCGGAGCGGAGAGCCCAATGCGGGACTGGATCCCAGGACTCCGGGATCATGACCTGAGCAGAAGGAAGAGGCTTTAACCCACTGAGCCACCCAGGCGGCGCTTGTCTCCCTCTTCTAAGGACACTTGTAATTAAATTGAACCCACCTGGATAATCCCGGCTAATCTCCCCATCTCAGGATCCTTAATCACATCTGAAAAGTCCCTTTTGCCATGTAAAGTGAACAATCACAAATGGCAGGGTTTAGGATCTGGATATGTGGGAGAGAGGAGGAATCATTATTCCGCTGTCCACATACCTTCTCCCAAATTTCGAGAAACACAGAGGATGGGGCAAATAGCTTTGAGCTGAACCCCAGATTCTTCTCTGCCCCCAACTTCAGTGGGCTTGAATTAGCCTCTCACCCACGACCACCACTCTACCCCGGGCATCTGTAAAGATGTTGGATTCTCCTGTCCCTCCACAGGTCTGGAAATGACAGCGAACACATTTGGACTCTTTGCTCATAATATAGTCCCTCGTGGATTTTCCAGCATTACTGTCCCTGGAAATAGCCAGGGCTCCTGCCTCAGAACCTCTGTTCTGTGGTTTCCTGTGCCTGGAAGGTCCTTCGCTCAGACACCCACATGCTTCCCTCCCCAGCCTCCTTCAAACCCCTGCTCAACGATTGCTTTCTCAGTGACTGCATTCCCTGAGCACCGCGTTTCAAGTCCCCACCTCCCTACTCCCTGTCCCCATCCCAGGACATCGATGTCCTTGCTCCCAGCTTGTCCTCCCCCTCCAGCAGGTGGTCGTCTGTGTGTTTCAGCCATTTGTCTATCCCCAGCTCCTACAGAGGCCCCAGCACATGGTAGATGCTCTGTTAATGTTTTGTTGAGCGAATCACTAAATACCCAAACCCCCAAACTTTGAGCCCATCACGCATAACAGCCCACAAGGTCGATCCGAGTCCAGCTCCCCGGACCAGTGAGACAGCTGAAGTGGACAGAGGTCAGAGGTAGCCTCTAGGCAAGCGTGAAGGAGCCGGACTAAGATGGGATCCCAGAGCCCACCCTGAGAACCTACCGTGTGCTGGAAGGGGTCGCTATTCGCCAACAAACCTGAGCTCCCCAGTGTGAGTTCTCTCCTCTGCTCTCCTTTTTTTTTTTCAAAATGCCTCTTGGGGAAGAGGAACAAATGAGTCAGGGCAGTGCCCAAAATGACCTTCTGCACAGGACACAGGTTTTGTCCAGAAGGTGCCCAGGTTTACCCAAGCCTGGCCAGCAACCAGCACACTGACCCGAGCTGCAAAGTCACATGAGCTCCCTGTCCCGGGAAGTTCGGCTACAACATCTCACTGGCCTCAGTGGGGGAACGCGTAACAGGTGTCGCGTGCCCCACCTTTGGTGAATTTGACTGAAGGCTGCTTTCCTACTGCCTCAGGGATGAGGGAGTCCTGAACAAGGAGCCTCTGCACAGGGTTACATGCTGTGTGACTTGGGGCAAGTTTCTCAACCTCTCTGTGCCTCCATGTATTCATGATAACATGGACAGAAGGGGGAATAAGAGCACCTCCCTAATAGGATGCTTGGGCAGAACGAATGTGCTGACCCATGCCATGCATTTAGTGTGAGCTCAGCACAGTCTAGTGTCCGGGAAAAAGTAGCAGATGTAACCGTTGCTGGCTGCGTGCTGGAGCCGGGGGGACGGTCAGCGCCTGTTGCTCAGCCTTGCTTGCCCAAGTGGGAGGCCACTGGTGGCCCATCCCCAGAGCCTGGCGAGGGATCAGACTGTCAGGCTCACTTTGAATGGATGGTGACAGGACCTCTGGTTGCTGCCCTGCGTCTCACGGGCACCAGACTCTGTCCCTGCAGGGGGACGCACAACGATGTCACCTTTACCCAAGAAAGACTGAACGTGGCTGGAGCCCTTGAGATTGGTTCCCAGCGCCAGCTCTGCAAATAGGGTCACACGCCAGCCAGTCGCTTAGAGAAAAGACACTGCGTCGAGCTCCAGAAGACTAGATACCCGGTTGGTTTGCTTGGGTTTTGTATTTATTTGAGAGAGAGAGTGAGTGAGCAGGAGAGGACGAGCAGGGTGAGGGGCAGAGGGAGGAGCAGGCTGAGCTGAGCAGGGAGCCCCGCCTGGGTTTCGATCCCGGGACTCTGGGATCATAACCTGAGCCGAAGGCAGATGCTTATCCCACTGAGCCACCTGGCATCCTGGTACCCAGTTCGTGAACTTGCTCCTTCTGTTGATGACCCCTGGAGTCTTCTGAATGTGACTTCTTAGTCTCTCCAACATTTAAATGGATCAGCAAGGAGACTGGAGATGTCAGATCTTACAAAATTCGTGGACATCTGCCGACGCAGAGGGGGAAGCTGCCTATTTTCTCTGAAGCAAGAGGCAGGTGTCTGGGAACCATCCTCTTTCCCATTCTCTGTGCAGTTTCTCAGGCTGAACCCTTCCCGCAGGTCTCCTTAATCTCCTCCTTCAAACTCTGCCCGAGGTCAGTGCCTTGCAAAGCTGCCTTTTTTTTTTTTTTTTTTTTTTTTAAGATTTTATTTACTGGGGAGCCTGGGTGGCTCAGTGGGTTAAAGTCTCTGCCTTCAGGTCAGGTCATGATCCCAGCCCCACATCAGGCTCTCTGCTCTGCGGGGAGCCTGCTTCCTCCTCTCTCTGCCTGCCTGCCTCTCTGCCTGCTTGTGTTCTCTGTCAAATAAATTTTTTAAAAAAATCTTTAAAAGATTTTATTTATTTGAGAGAGAGAACACAAGCAGGGAGCAAGAGAAGAGGGAGAGGGAGAAGGCACCCTGACATGGGGCTCCATCCTAGGACCCCAGGATCCTGACCTGAGCCAAAAGCAGACCCTTAACCAACTGAACCACCCAGGAGTCCCAAGCCGCTGCTTTATCGTCTTTCGTCCACCCCCTTCAAAGCTAATTTGTTACTCTCTCTGTAGCCGCCTGCTAAGCCCCATTTTAGTAGTACCGTCTGGTGACTAAAAGCATGGGGTTTAGAATCAGACATGCCTTATCCTTGCCTGTACTCGCTGTGTAACTTCAGACCGCTCACTCGACCTCTCTGAACCTCAGTGTCCTTATCTGTAAAACAGAAATAATACCTCGGAAAGGATTGTGCGTGGAAGGAGCTGAAGCACAGGGCCTGGCACAGAGCCCCCCTGGAACGCACGTGCACTCTTAACCTGCCCTTGACATCCCTTCTGGGAGGAAGAATCCCTTTGTCTTCCTGCTGGACCGTGACTGTGTATCACACATCGGTATGTCCCCTAAAGCCCCTGGCACACAATAGGGACCCAGGAATGGTTGAACCCAAATTCTCTAGAAAGCCAGTTTCAAAGAAAGCCACACCCGGTATGCCTGGTGCTTCTGGGACAAAATATCTCCGAGGATAAAGTATGGTGCTCACCGCTGGCCTGCCTGCCCTGCCCAGGGAGGGGTGTGGTGTGAGGGAAGGAGGTGCACTGCAAACTCAGCGGGATTTGATTGTGAATCTTGCCTGCTGCCTGGAGCTGTGTGACCTGGGGCAAATTACATAACCTCTCTGAGACTCAGAGATAATGAGGCTAATCCTTCCTTGACTGGCTGGTGCTTCTGCTACTATTCCTATAGTTACCGCTGAGCCTGGCAGATTCCTTCACTCTGTCCGGCCGGGCAGCCCTCTTTCCTCCCCTCTACCTTTATGACTCACTTGCAAGGTGATCTTCATTTTTCTTGAACGCTCAAGCTATAAGAACTCATTCTCGAAGAACGAGAACCTGACACTTTTGACCTTGGTTGGTGGGGAGGTGGCCTGAAATTCCCAGGCCGGACTGGGGCAGCAGCGGTGGGGGTGGCCCAGAGCCTTTCTCCTCCATCCTCCCCTGCCTGGGACCGGAACTTGGTGACCAGAGTGACTATGGGCTGAAACTTGGCCCAGAGGGCCCCCACTGAGTTCTTCCTTTGTGATGGGAATGTGGCCTGGTTCCCTGGGAATGCAGCTCAGGATCCCTTTCCCAATTATGCAGCTTGGCAGGCAGAGGTTGGGCACGGGGAGACCAGTCAAGGAGCCTCTTTGTCCTGGGGACTGGTCAGGCTGCCAGGCACCTCGGGCCGCTGAGATGCCCTCCCACGAAAGGCAGGAAAGGCAGCAGCGCCGGGCCAGGCACTTCTGACACCGCACCTTCCAGGGCCACAAGGCAAGCTCGATGGCCACGCAGGGGTCTTGGATGATGATCCCTATAGAATTTCTGGGATTCAGCCGTAACAGGACAAGGGAAGGCTTGGCGATCACTTGGAACCCTTTACTCTGCCTCAGCTAGGACAGCACCATTTTTTCTTTCTTTCTTTTCTTCAGTGTTATTCAAAGCATTGTCTTCACATTAGGTTCACAGAGACTCCAGTCTGGGTCTCAGCCAGGCGGGGTGCTCGAATGAACAGAGCTGTGACTGTCCACCCCCTCTTTGGAAATCCCTGCTGGCTTTGGTCAACCCAGGGTGCTGGTGGGAGGGAAGACAGCAGCTGCCCAAAAGGAGGGAGGCTTGGGGCTCTCAGCCGTGCCGGCTTCTGCCTGGGAACACCAGGGAATGCTGAAACCTCAGACTCCGTCGGGAATTTTTTTTTTCAAGATTTTATTTATTTATTTGACAGACAGAGATCACAAGTAGGCAGAGAGACAGGCAGAGAGATAGGAGGAAGCAGGCTCCCTGCTGAGCAGAGATTCCCTGATGTAGGGCTTGATCCCAGGTCCCTGGGATCATGACCTGAGCCGAAGGCAGAGGCTTAACCCACTGAACCACCCGGGTGCCCCAGGAAATGTTGATAGAGTCACCTTCTCGGGTCAGAATGGAGGTCACATTTAGCCTGGCCTGGCCCCCTCTCCATGTTGCTGGCAAATCATGTGTGTATGGATCCTCCAGAAAGTTGCCTGAACTCATCCTCTCCCCCTTGGTGCCAACTGTGGACTAGAAATTTCCCCAAATTGATACAGGACATGGGTCAAACTTTTTAACTTGCCAGAAAGTCATTCTACCAATAGTTGTTAAGCACCTGTTCGGTTCCCTAACAAGAACTTTGGTTCAGGGAGTTTATACTCCACTGGGGGAGACAGGGAGCCAGCAAGAAAGCGAAGCAACACTATTAGAGATTGTGAGGTAATGTCATCCATCCATGGGAAGAAATGTCCTCAAAGAACCAAGCATGGGGCTTAAGAGTAGCCGGGTGATAGAGGGACATTTTATATATAGGATGATTAAGGAAATCCTCACTGAGGAGGTGGCATTTGAGTAAAGAAGTAGCCGCACCAAAGAGACAGAAGGAAGAGTGTTTCAGGCATGGGAAACAGCAAGTACAAAGGCCCTGTGGCAGAATGTGCTTGGTGTGGGTGAAAAACAGTACAGAAGCTATGGAGGGTTGGTGAGCCAAGAGAGAAGATAAGATAAAGGCAGGAGCCAATCCAATCTGGTGGGGCTTGAGGCCACAGCAAAGGAGTTTGGAATTTATGCTAAGAGTGGTGGAAAGGTGTTGATGGGTGTCGGAAATTCCTATTACAAAGTAATTTGGCCAGTGACAAGGCTCTCTATAGGGCATCTGTGCAGTGTAAGGAATAATGTAATAAATAAACACCCATATGTTGTTTGGTTTCACCTGGTTTGGAACTTCACGTAAATGGAAACGTGTTGCATTTGCTTTTCTGTTCAATGTCACGTTTGTCAGAATGGGCCACGGTGGTGCCCATGGCGATAGGTGACTCGTATTCTCGGCTGTGTGCTAATGCACAGGAGAATGCTGTCATGGCTTATCCTTTCCGGGTGCATGGCCTTATTTGATTTTTTAATGTTGACCCAAGCCTACATTCTTGGGATAAACCCAACTTGATTGTGATGTATTATGTACTTTTAAAAAATTAATTTATTTATTTAAATTCAATGAACATATACATAACATATATTATCATATGCTATATAGATTTATTATATACTATACATAATCTACTAATAGTATATATAGTATTATATATATAGTATTTATATATAATAGTATATATAGTATATTATTAGTTCAGAGGTAGATTCATCAGTTACATGTAACACCCAGTGCTCATTACATCACGTGCTCGCTTTAATGCCTGCCACCCAGTTACCCCATCCTCCACCCCCTCCCTTCCCGCAACCCTCAGTTTGTTTCATATGGTTAAGAGTATCTTACGGTTTGTCTCCCTCACTGATTTTTGTCTTGTTTTATTTTTCCCTCCCTTTCCCTATGCTCCTCTATTTTGTTTCTGAAATTTGACATAGGAATGAGATCATATGATCCTGGCCTTTCTCTGATTGACTTATTTCACTCAGCATAATACCTTCTAGTTCCATCCATGTCATTGCAAATGGCAAAATTTCATTTTTGTGATGGCTGAGTCGTAGACCATCATATTATATATACCGCATCTTCCTTATCCATTTGTCCGTCAGTGGACATCTGGGCTCTTTCCGTAGTTTGGCTATTGTGGACATTGCTGCTATAAACATTCGGGTGCACATGCCCCTTCGGATCCCTACATTTTTATCTTTAGGGTAAATACCCAGTAGTGCGATTGCTGGGTCGTAGGGTAGCTCTATTTTCAACTTTTTGAGGAACCTCCATGCTGTTTTCCAGAGTGGCTGCACCAGCTTGCATTCCCACCAACTGTGTAGGCGGGCTCTCCTTTCTCCGCATCCTCGCCAGCATCTGTCATTTCCTGGCATGTTACTTTTTGGCCATTCTGACTGGTGTGAGGTGGCATCTCATTGTGATTTTGATTTGTATTTCCCTGATGCCGAGTGATACGGAGCATTTTTTTTTCATGTGTCTGTTGGCCATTTGGAATGTCCTTGCAGAAATGTCTGTTCATGTCTTCTGCCCATTTCTGGACTAGATTATTTGTTCTTTGGGTGTTGAGTTTGATAAGTTCTTTATAGATTTTGGATACTAGCCCTTTATCTGATAAGGCCTCTGCAAATATCTTCTCCCATTTCATAAGCTGTCTTTCGGTTTTGCTGATTGTTTCCTTTGTTGTGCAAAGCTTTTTATCTTGTCCCAATAGTTCATTTTTGCTTTTGTTTCCCTTGCCTTTGGCAACGTGTCTAGCAAGAAGTTGCTTGCTGCTGAGGTCACGGAGGTTTCTGCCTGTGTTCTCCTCTAGGACGCATTCCTTTCTCACATTGTGGGATTCCATTTGCTGGCATTTTGTTTAGGATTTTTGTCTGTGTGCAGACAGATCAGATTGGCCCATCATTTTCCTTTCTTGCCTTGTCCTTGTTTGGTTTGGTATTAAGATGATACACTCCTCATCAAATGACTTGGGGGAATGTTTCCTCTTCTTTTAAGCCTCAGGGGCACCGATGGAAGATGGATGAAACCACAGAAAGGTCTGGGAAACACAGCTACCAGACTCTCATCCTTCTGTGGCCCTGCTTTTCGGTACAGAATCTTGGCTTCTTCTGATACAACTTTTCTCACTATGGGTCCCAACCACACAGCCCAACCTATGCCCCCCCAACCCCTGCCCCCCAAAAAAAAAACAAAGAAAACACATTCCTCCCCCATGAGCACCTCACATGGAAATGCTCACAGCTTACTTAGAAAGCTGTGTTTCTGGTTTTTTACAGGTGGTTCCTTAACTCAAGAGTTTAGCATGAAGAGTTGTTTTCAAGCCAGGTAGCAACAGTTACCTCTCTTAACTAGTTAAGACTAGTTAACCACTGTTCTTGAAAACCCAGGTATAGGATCACTCACTTATCCCTTAGGGCCACCCCAAACCTGAGCTGTGATGCGTCCAGCCAGAGGTGGGTCTGGCAGAGCGGGGACCCCAGTCTGCCCGCCAAGGCTCCTCTGTTTTAGGGATGTGTTGGAAACGATGCGGTCCAAATCCTCTAGCACAAAATTAGCTTCTTTCCATATTTTTGAAAGGGAAAGAACACCTTACTAAATATAACATGGGTCAACAAGCCAGAAACGAGATAAACAACCAGCAGCTGCAGCTCGGGGCTGGGTCCCACACCATGGGGAGCCCACCGGGGTCCCGGGCTCCAGAGGGAGAGGGAATCAATGGACAAGTTTAAGCAACCCCTGGGCACATGACCCTGCCACGAGCCCCAAAACACCAAAACCTTTATTTCATATTTTTATTCTAAAAGCAACACATACACGTTTCTGTGTTTCCAGTTGTTACTCTCCCAGTAAGAAAAAGAAAAGAAAAATCACTGTAATCCCGCCGCACAGAAAGCAACTAAGACGACCATGGAATGCATAATTTGAGTGTTTTGAAATTTAATATGAAACATTAACTAGTGTTTCTCAGCCTTCCCCCTCCCCAGTATTGTCCCCTAAAGAGTCTTTTTAGACATCGTTTTTGTAATACCCCACTTCACCCCTCCCCCCATGAAATTTTAAGAGTGCAGGTATCCTGTGTGTCTGTTCATGTATTGTGGAGGGCCACAAACCCCTGTAATACATAAGACTGTTTTTACACCATCCCCAAGAATGCATTTTTACCCCCACCCCAATGGGTGGTCTCACCCCATTAGGAATGCAAGCTTTTTTTTTTTTTTAGATTTTATTTATTTATTTGACAGACAGAGATCACAAGTGGACAGAGAGGCAGGCAGAGAGAGAGAGGGAGGGGGAAGCAGGCTCCCCGCTGAGCAGAGAGCCCGATGTGGGGCTTGATCCCAGGACCCTGGGGTCATGACCTGAGCTGAAGGCAGAGGCTTTAACCCACTGAGCCACCCAGGCGCCCCAGAATGCAAGCTTTAAATAGTATTAAAGAAAAACCTTTCTGGAAGAACTTACTGTGTGCTGGTCACATATAATTCTAAGTATTTTATGTACATTTTCTTGTTCACTTATCATAACTCCCCTATGAGTGAATACCAGGAGACTTTTGTCTCCATTTTTGTAGTTGTGGAAGCTGAGGCACAGAGAGGTTAAGTAACTTGCCCAAAGGCACACAGCTGGGAAAGTCCAGAGTGAGGATGTGAGCCAGGCAGCCTGGTTCTGAAGTTCACGCTGAACCACCAAGTTACGTTGCCTTGCAACACCTTGTGATTGTAGCAAATCCAAAATACAGAAACAGAGTAACAGGTACCCTTCCCAAGCCCTCTCTATTCTCCGAAGCAATCATTGCTAAATTTGGAATGTGTCCCTTGTCAGAGATTTTTCCATGCGTGTTTGTACTTATGAAAATCTTTCGTCTCTTATTTAGTTTAACATGAGGATTATCTGGTCTTCCTTCCTATGTATTCGTGTGCACAGATCTGTATATAGAATTTTTTAAAAATTAGAATCACAAGGAACATTACTGGTTTTTGGTTTTTTTGTTTGTTTGTTTGACTTTAAAATGTATCCGAAGCTGGCTTGAAACCATAGTTTAACAAGTACGCGTACTGTATTTCATTTAACCAGATTCAGATTATGAGCTTTTTAAATAATTTCTAGTTTCTCACTGCTGCAAAGCTACGATGAATATCCTTGGCGGGTACCTAATTCTTGGGAGTTGGAATTACAAAGCCGAAGGGTTTAAGCATTTTTGAAACTTCTGGTCCATCAGTGACAGCACTTGCCATCCGGAAAAACTGTATGAAATCGCTTATCCCAGCACCATTGCCCACACCGGGTATTATTGCCTGTTTTCCATCACTGACCATTTAACAGGTCCAACTGTATGAAGCCTGACATTTTCATCTCTGTCAGTGACTCTCCTTGAGGGCCTGTTTTACTCATGAGACAGGTAAGGCAAAGTTGAGTGGAGAGAGCAGGGAGGGTAGAAGGTTCCAGTGGCCCCAGTCGCCAGTTAAGAGAACACACCGTCAGCCTCCCAGGGACAAGGCCTCCCTGTTGGGCCCCTAGCAGGGGGCTCAGGCATGGGCTTTTTCATCTTCTGCTTCCCTCCCCAGCCTCGGGCTGCACCTCCAGACCCCTAAGCCCTCTTCCTCCTCTGGCCTTGTCTTCGATCCATTCCGCAGAACTGCTAAACCACTCATCCTTTCCTGGGCTGACTGTGAATGGTATTGGGGAAACAAATACCAAACAAATACCCCAATAAAACCCAAATATCGGGGCGCCTGGGTGGCTCAGTGGGTTAAAGTCTCTGCTTTCGGCTCAGGTCATGATCCCAGGGTCCTGGGATTGAGCCCCGCATCTGGCTCTCTGCTCAGCAGGGAGCCTGCTTCCCCCCTCTCTCTCTCTGCCTGCCTCTCTGCCTACTTGTCATCTCTGTCAAATAAATAAATAAAATCTTTAAAAAAAAAAAACAAATATCATTGGGTTTTGTAGGCTTTTCAGCTGACCCCCAGCAACTGTCTGCAGCAGGATGGGATCCCTGTTCAGGGCCCTACACGCCTACACATACGTGTTCACACATGAGTGTACATGTATAGTGGGGATGCACGTCTGCACATCCAGGGGCAGACCCTATTATGTGAAGTGGGGCTTCTCTCTCTCACAGAGACTTTCCACGGCCCCGAGTGAGGACACCCACCTACCAAATGCCACAGTTTCTAGACTTTCTTCCCACTTTGTTGTTATTCCTTGTAGACCCTTTCCTGCTGGCCAGGAAGCCCCACTAACCCTTCGCTTGCTCACCGGTGTCCCCCCAGTGCCTAACGCTGCTTAGCAGATGCGCAGGAAATACCTGTGGCATGAAGAAAAAAGAAAGAACAGACCTCAAGCTGACAAAGGATATTATCACAAATATATTTAGAGTATTTTTTTTTTTTTTTTTAGCAAAGTGGGCACTTTCAGATTGAGCCCGTTGTTTGATGAGAAAATATCTCTGCAGCATGGGATTTCAAGTGGCCTGGTTAGCCGTCCTTCTGGAAAGATTGGAAGGAATGCAGCACTGAAAATAGGACTTTGCCCATCCAAACATCTGTCAGGCTTTGCTGTTCTGCAAAGGTCACTGTCCTGGGAATAATGTATTGAGAAGCAGTTCACCCGGAAGGGCACCGCTCGCTGGTCCTCCTGGGCCCTGAAAGCGTTCTGAGCTAAACCTTCAGGTGACTTGTTTATCTGGCTCATTCTCCCAGCCCACACATGGTTGTAGAATCCCCAGAGGGTGGGCTCCTCCCTTGAGCACAAGATCTCTGAACTGCTTCGTGGGAAGAGGCTTTCTCGCCCAGCTGGGCACCACAGCTAAGATGGGAAATAGGGAGGCTTCCACCCCTTTAAGAAAAGCAAAACTCCATGTGGCTGAAGGGAGACTAGTCTCCCAGATGGCTTCAGGTGGCCTCTGTTCATTTCATTCAGTGATGTTTCAGCGGACATATCTGGAGCCTCCGCTTTGTTCCAGGCACAGAGCTGTGTCATGGGAAGAGAGACACTGGCCACGGTAGCCACTGGTAGCCTGTGGCAGCCCACGAAAGCGGAAGCTGAGTTGGGGCGGGGGGAGACCAGAGAACTGCAGAAATGCTGGAGGGGGCTGTGCAGAGAAGGGCGAGGTGAGAGTTGAGGGCAAGAGGCGGTCACATGCATCCAGATCCAGATCCAGGAGCCCAGATCTTCTACTGCAGGAGATGGGGAGCCATGGGTGGGGGGGGTGGAACCAGCCCATAGGCTGTGTGCGCCGGGATGTATCCCCGACCGATGCCCGTCGCCCAGGCCATTTGGGCTACTGACCACAGCTCATGCACGCCGTCGTTGGCACTCCTTGCTGGACCTCATGCCCGCTGAGACTGCCCTGCGCTTCCTTAAATTCCACAAAATGTTTACAGGACCCGGAGTGCTGACCTCTCTGGTCTCCTGCATGGAAAGGTCTGGCTTTTCCTTTTCGGGTGGGGTGGGCGGATCAGCCCTCCTTCTGCAGGCTCACAGAAGGAGCCGAGTGTGTGGCACGTAAGACATCTGGAATGCATCAGCGGCCTGGCCGGAGCCCGCAGCTCAGTCCTGCTCCATAACTCCTTCAGGAGGATAGGCACTGGGTTCACAAAAGCGTCCGGAATCCAAACTGATCCTCCTCTCTTTTTCTGCTTTCCTTCCAGACCTCTCGGCCTCAGCTGTCCACACAGGATGCCTCAAATTTGCTGGAAACCGTCCCTCAAGAGGTCAGCCGCTGTTTCTTTAGGGCGGCACTAGGGATTTCGTTCCGTGCATCAAAGTGGGTTTTGTTGTCCCTGCTGCTGCTGCTGCTGCTGCTGCTGCTGCTCCCATTTATTTATTTTCTTTCTCTGCACCGGTCCTCGCCCCGCTCCCACTGGCATGATGGCCCAGTCGAAGGCCAACGGCTCCCACTATGCACTGACCGCCATCGGCCTGGGGATGCTGGTTCTCGGGGTCATCATGGCTATGTGGAACCTGGTGCCCGGGTTCAGCGCCCACGAAAAGCCGACCGCTCAGGGGAACAAGACGGAGATAGGCAGCGGCATTCTCAAAAGCAAGACTTTCTCCGTGGCCTACGTGCTGGTCGGGGCTGGGGTGATGCTTTTGCTGCTCTCCATCTGCCTGAGCATCCGGGACAAGAGGAAGCAGCGGCAAGGGGAGGAGATGGCCCACATCCAGCACCAGCCGGGGGTCGAGCCGCATGCCCCGGAGGAAGACAGGTGAGGACCGGCTGACCGCCTTCCGACCGGGGGATGGGTACACGCGCGAGAACACACACACACACACTCCTAGGGGTCACTAATGAGATTATTTTAGTCTAGGACACTCTGCCTTCCCACTTTCCCCCCCGGAGGCTCTGAAAAGCAGTTTATAATTTTCCAAGTAACTTTATAGTCCTATAGTTTCCCCAATAATGCGGTATGAATGGATGACAAGTGTGTCAAGATTTCGACACCTGCCGGGAAGCTGCACGGGGCCCAGGACAGCCAGAGTCTCCAGACGGGCTGTGTGTGCATGCTTTGTGTTGAAAAGGTTGGGAAGCAGTGTTCTATTTGGACAAAAATGCCACAAGCGTGTTTAAGAGGTACACGGTACATCAGGGAACACACGGTGAAGGTTGATATCCCTACTAGAAGGAGCCCTTGCAAAGGAATGTGACAGATGAGCACAGCAGTAGGAAACGGATAAAGGATACAAGGAAGCATCTCAGAATGTTCAGACAGTAGAGGTCCCACCTCATTAGTCACGAGATGCAAACAAGGCAAGGTGTCCTCATTCTTTGCCTGTCTTCATGGCCAGGACAGGCAGCCCCTGGTGTCGGAGAGCTGTAGGGAAATGGGTCACTGATGGGGGCAGTGACTGACACAGCCTTTCTGAAGAGGCAGTGAGAGGAGGTATTGAAGATGTGTGTCCCTCTCCGTTCCGTTCCTAAGAGTTTACCCTTGGAAGGAAAAATCACGCAAGGTCAAAGGAGTCTGTGCCCTTGGGTTTATCAGAGCATTGCTTAGGACAGCAAAAACTGAGCAAGCGACCTAAATATCCATCATTCGGCCTAAATTATGGCACGCCCCCTCGGTGGCATTCTGCACAGCCGTAGCTGACCTATATTTGCTATCGTGGGACCATATGCTCCACGGTGGGAGATGAAGGTAGCACCACAGCGTCTTTGGGAAGGTCCTAATCACATCAAATGTTGCAGCTGTGGGATTAGAGAGGGGTCCGGAAAGATGTACGACGGAGGGTTAACAGTGCCTGTCTCCAGGTGGAAGGAGATGGGCTGGTGTGCTTTTCTGCCTGAGGTTTCTCGGCATTGTTTAGGTTTTCTGCAACTTTGTCATCTTTCGAGCAGGCAGGGAGTGGTTTTCAGTTTGGAAAAACGAAACCCATTTTCTGATTATAAAAGATCGTGCATGCATATTCTAGAAGACTTAAGAAATACAGAAAAGAACAAAGAAGGAAAATCAGTCATCCCTAATCACCCACCCTCGCCATGAGCATACGCATGCCCAGGTGAAATGAGAGGGAGGCCTGGACAAACAGGGAGGGGCTGATGTTGGCCATTATCACGCTACAGGTTCAAGTGTAGAGTCCTGGACTATGGCTAATGGCACTATTTCCTGCACATGTGTAAAAACAGAACAAAAAAAAATCACCCTGACTTCCTGGTTTTCTCTTTGAACAGTCAAAGGAGACTACGCCTGAGGATAAGACCTTCCAGCCTTATAGTGAACTTGGAAGACAAAATTACAGAATAACTTGAAATACTTACAAATTTTATAGCAGAAATTCCTTCTCTCCCTGGGAACAACCACTTTGCTTCAGGCTGGCAGCTGGTTCATGTGTACTTATGTGGCCTTTGGCCAAAGGACCCAGCTCAGCACCAGAGCAGCCCATCCGGCATGCGGTTAAGGGTGAGGCTTAAAAGCAAAGTGGGTTTCACACTTCCTTGTGTTAACACTTCCGAACTGTCCAGTGTCGTCATTGAGGGTGGCGTTCAGTTCCTGATCTCCCACTTCCCAAGTATATGACCAAGTCACATAACCTTGATATACCCATTTCCCCATCCATAAAATGGGTATAAAAATAGTACCTAACTCATTGTGGTGTTAGGAAGATGAGAGCGGTTGATCTGTGTTAGAGTACTTAGCAGAGTACCCAACTCCTAGCGCACAGTTGAAGTGTTAGCTTTGGTTACTTCTGGGACCCACTGGTTGTTTCCAAGCCTGGTATATGAGGACCCGGGGCTGACACGGGATCCAGAGTTCGTCCCCTCGTGATTTCCAATATGGCGGAGCGCCTGCTAACACTCTCTGTTGGTGCTTGTTGCCTTGCAGCCAGGAGGAGGAGGAGGAGGAGGAGGCCTCCTCCAGGTACTACGTCCCCAGTTACGAGGAAGTGATGAACACCAACTACTCAGAAGCGAGGGAACTGGACCAGAACCCCAGGATGAGCATCTCTCTCCCCTCCTATGAGTCCTTGACCGGGCCTGACGAGACGAGCCCCACGGCTGCCAGGGCCAACGCGGAGGCCAGCCCGGGGCATCCGCCCGACAGGCAGAACTCCAAGTTGGCCAAACGCCTAAAGCCACTGAAAGTTCGGAGGATTAAATCCGAAAAGCTTCACCTTAAAGACTTCAGGATCAACCTGCCGGACAAGAACGTCCCTCCTCCCTCCATCGAGCCTCTGACTCCGCCACCACAGTACGACGAAGTCCAGGAGAAGGCTTCTGACGCCAGGCCGCCCGACTGACGGCGCCGTTCAGGAGTGTCCCTCCGGTCGCTCACCCTCCACACCACGGACCCCCAGTGAAGTCACTTCAGCTGCAGTGGAGAAGCGGAGGGGCCAGACGCACACAGACTGATGTGGATGGGGGCGGGGGGTGCGGGGAGGGGCGGGGGGTCCGGTCACTAGGGACTGACGGACGTCCGTGGGACCTCATGTGGCAGGTGCACTGGGAGGAGCTTCTGCCTGGGATCTGGGACGTGGACGCCATCAGGGGGAGCGGGGTACACACCTTCCCTGTCGTTTCTCCCCAGCTCTGAGTTGTTGGCGACAACACCTCTCTTTTCAATCCGGAAAGGACGCCGGCAGCTGGTTTAGGTTGTGATTTTGTTTTGCTTCCACTAGGTCTGTTTTGTTTCAAAAAGAAAACAAGATAGGACTTCGCTTTCTTCACCGGAGTCCTGCCTGAGCTGTGGGCAGGAGATGTGACTCAGCTTTCTAGAAAGGACGTGGGGCTGTCCCGTGAATGAAGCGAAACAAAAGGCTGATCGATGATGTGGGGGTGAGGCCCCCTGACGCTGTTCAGAACCTCTGAAGCATAGAGACTCTGATCTTAGGCATTACCGGGCCTCGGACCCTCCGAGAACCAACCGCTTCAGGGGCGAAAAAAGAAAGCTGTATGAGATATTTTATTCCTTCTAAAATGCCGTGCAAGTGAGCTTTTTATAATAAAATATTTTATATGTAGTACCTTTGGGCGCTGAGTTACGGTAGCAGTTCTTCCAATACTGACTTGCTTAGGACAAATATCCCTGATGGTCCTGATTGCTGCTGATCTGCACAAAACACTTCCCATTGCCAGGCGCTGAGTACTTCACACATGTTAGCCCATTTCATGTGTATCCTGGTATCACTGCCATTTTGAAAGTTAGCTCCCAGAGGCTCAGGTTCAAGTGCCCCGTGACACATTGCTAGCAAGCAGCTGGCCCAGAGCCTGAGCCCTGTCTGGCTCAGGTCTTTAAACGCTCTACTGTGCCATTCAATGTCAAGAGCTTTTCTAGACTTCAAAGGAGGATCTGTGCTTCCCAAGAGCTGGAGCTGCCCCGTCAACCCACATGCCCGACAGAACATGATGGCCCTTTAGACAGCAGCTCCTACCCGCCTAAACGCCCTCCCAGCATCCCCCTCCTGAGACCCAGCCCAGAGAGAGTTATGGGCTGTACGCTCAGAAAGACTAGATGAGCGGGTCCTCATGCAGGGGGCCCAATGCCTGCCTGTGGAACCGGGAGAAAGCAGTTCAGCTAATGAGGATGTCCAGGGGATTGCTGACTGCTGAGGCCGTGACGTCTGGGACCATGGTTTTGACCATGGGGTGGGAGTCTGGGAAGTGCGTAAGTCCAGGGGTGCCTTCCTGGTACTGGTGAGCATGAAGTGGAGTCTGCATGGCTGGGAGAGGAGTGAATTCTGAGGCCCTGGATGTTTCCTAAAGGCTCCTAAGTAGAGAAGGGGCCGTGGGTAGGGAGGGAATCACCTCTTTATCTCGGGATTGGCAGCAGGCCCTAAATTCCCACCTTTCACTTTCCTTATGCAAATCCATCTATTAGGAGGAAACTGCTTAGTGGCTAAGACTCCAGGGGCCTGGTCTGGTCACAGCCCACCTCTCAGCCCCACTGTGGCTCTCCATGTATCTGGGGGCTGGGTTCTTCTGTTAGTCTTTATGCTTCCTGGTGGGAAGACAAAATAGGAGGAGACCAGCAGGGTACCTGGGCGGCTCAGCTGGTTAAGCCTCCGACTCCAGACTTTGGCTCAGGTCATGATCTCAGGGTGGTGAGAGTGAGCCCCGAGCAGAGGCTGGAGTAGAGCAGGGAGTTAGCTAGAGAGTCTCTCTTTCCCTCTTCCCCCACCCCTTCTAAAATAAATAAATCTTTAAAAAAGAAAAGGAGGGGCGCCTGGGTGGCTCAGTGGGTTAAAGCCTCTGCCTTCGGCTCAGGTCATGATCCCAGGGTCCTGGGATCGAGCCCTGCATCGGCCTCTCTGCTCAGTAGGGAGCCTGCCTCCTTCTCTCTCTGCCTGCCTCTCTGCCTACTTGTGATCTCTGTCTCTGTAAAAAAAAATAAATAAAAAATCTTTTAAAAAATAAAAAGAAAAAAGAAAAGGAGAACAGCAAGTTTACAAATGACAGAAAGGGCCCTCAATCTGGGCTCTGGTAAATCATCTTGCCAGAGAATCTGCCCAGCCTACACCCTCCTCCCGGGGGGGAGAAAGGTTTGGGGCTTGTAGTGGGCTGAATGGTAACCCCCAAAAGATACCAAGACCTAATTCCTAGGACCTGTGGAAGATACCTTACAAGGTAAAGGTTTTGCAGGTGTGATTGCATTAAGGGTTTTGTTTTGTTTTGTTTTTAAAGATTTTATTTATTTATTTGACAGACGGAGATCACAAGTAGGCAGAGAGGCAGGCAGAGAGAGAGGAGGAAGCAGGCTCCCTGCTGAGCAGAGACCCGATGTGGGGCTTGATCCCAGGACCCTGGGATCGTGACCTGAGCTGAAGGCAGAGGCTTTAACCCACTGAGCCACCCAGGTGCCCCGCATTAAGGGTTTTGAGACGAGGTTATCCTGGAATCTTCCGGTGAATTCTATACGCCATCCACAAGTGCATTTGCAAGTGAGAGCTGGGGGACAGCACACGCAGAGAGGAGGAGGAAGCAGTGTGACCACAGACACAAAGGTTAGACTGGTGCGTCTGCAAGCCAGGGGCAGCCAGCAGCCCTGGAGCTGGAGGAGGCAAGGGGATTGCTCCCTTCGCATCCAAGGGAGCTGCAACCTTGACTGTGGCCCAGCTGATGCCGGTTTTGGACCTCCTGCTTCCAGAACCATGAGAAGATACATTTCTATTATTTTAGGCTGACAGGTCTGTGGGAATTTGTTGCATGTAGCATAGAGAGCATGGTTCACCTTTGTCTGCAGGAGGGCAGAGAGAATGTTAGCTGCGAATGTTGGCTGTGGGCTGGAGACCTGAACAGTGACGAAGCAAAAAAAAAAAAAAAAAAAAAAATTCATCTGCAATATTAAGTTAAAACCACCTGTCAAAGCAGGGGACCACCTTCCCCTCAAAATTCCCCAGGGCACGCTCATCCTCTTTGCTCCTTGGTCCAGATCAGGGCCCTCTCTTTTGACTCAAAAAAAAAAAAAAAAGAAAGAAAGAAAGAAAACGGTGGAGGGGGGATAGCTAAAAGCCAGAATAAAGCCCCTAGTCCTTTCCTCTCCATCATGTTACTGTTCTTAAAGTAAACATAAAAGGACAGAAATACGGGAGAAAATTAAAGAAAGCGCCCACTTGTTCTTGAGCCTAAATAGCCCCTGGGCCAAGAAAGAGCTGAGAAAAAATTCCAGCTGGCAATCCCAACCCGCCCAGGAGGAGGCGCCGCAGCAGCCATATTGGTGTCACGTGAGCACTGTCCATCTGACCCAGGAGAACCAATCAGAAGCTGAGCTGGGCTAGGCCCTGCCCCCTCAGGAACTGGTCCTGCAGTGAATGGAGATGGAGTCTCAGGGATTAGGGGGCGGTTTGGGCACCATCCTGATGAGCCACCGGTGAGCAGAGCAGGGGGAGATGCAGAAAGAAGCAGATGCAGAAAGAGGAAGTGGAAATAGCTGTCTCCAGGTAGATTTCTGGTCCTTTTGGTCCTTGGGAAGCCCAGCCCAGCCCTTGGGTTCTGTAAGAGATGCTGTGTCCCCCCGGAAAACCCCTTTTTGAGAGCTGATCCTAAATTTAGCCAAAGTCCTTGAAGACAGGCAAGGCCTTTGCGTCATAAACAGTACTGAGCACATAGAGGACACTCCACCGAACCCGGGCTTGTTTTTGTTTTTGTTTTTTGTTAGGTTTCTTTCCCCCCCCACTTTTCTCAGACCCGGTACACTTCTAACAAAGGGGAGCCACAAACAGATCATTGAGGCAAAAGGTCGCTCTCTTCCTCAGTTCACCAGATGGCAACTCCCGTCATGGATGGTGGACAAGTCAGTCCATTTTGTTGGCTCTCCTGCCAATTACCAGATTTTTGGTACCTTTAGAACCGAGTGGCTTGTCCTAAGAAAGTGAATGTCAGGAGGCCACAGCTTTCAGGATTTAGAGACCGTCTCCCTTGTTGATTCCCAAGTTTGCTTCCCTGGACTTTAATGTGTGGAAGTGAAAAAGTCCCTGATTACATTCATTTGGAAAGCCACAAGTGAAACAACATGCTTTTACTGAGCATCGACTATGCGCCGCATGCTATACAGATCAGCTGCACACAAATGGACCAAGTCCCTGTTGACACCAAGGCTAGATTCTGGTGCAGAGAAACAGACAATGAACAAAGAAAAAAATACGTAAGCTATAATATCAGAAAATGAGCATTCGTGTAAAGAAAGATGAGACATTAGAGCATTGCCGATAGGTGATTAGAAAACTCTCTGGGGAATTAACATTGGAGAAAAGTGGGGAGTGAGGTACATAGAGATCTGGGTGCAGAGAATTCTAGAAAGTGTCTCACATGCTTATGCACGTTATGAATCTCCAAGCAGATATTCCAGGATCTAGCTCTCCCCAAACCAATTTGGCCGCACTACATTTCTTCCCCACAAAGGCTCTTCCATGGTCCTTTTTCATTGGAATACCCCATAGGGAATGGTGATTGAGCCAAACCCAGGAATCTACAGGGGGAGAATCAGGCCCAGAACAGACAAGAGATATGTCCAAAGTCCTACAGCTCATGGGCAAAGCTGTCCATTAGCTTCCTTGTTGTGTGGCATTTGGGTCAGAGATCACCAGCGAGGGCCCCAGCAAAAGATCAGAAAGATCACAAGATGGCCCAGAACCTGACACCTCAGAGGAGAACCAACTTCACATGGGAGGAAGGCAGGCAGATAGACGACATGCTGATACAAACCAACCAGCCCCCAGACACAACGTGATGGTAAACATTCACACAAATGCCAGAACCGGACATCTTCACGGTAGATCAGTGGTTCTCCACCAGGATTGACTTTGCTGCCCAGGAGCCATTTGGAATACGACAGTGGCGGGGGTGGGGAGGTTCGCTGCTACAGGCATCTAGTGGGGCCGGAGTGCTACTAAATATCCTACAATACAGAGGGCATTACCCACAACAGAGTCATCCTGCCCCAAATGTCAGCAGTCCAAGGTTGACAAATCCTTCCTAGATAAAGGAAGACCCATTCTCGTGGGCAGTGGGGACTCTGGGGATAGAGCCTGGCCACCCTGTGTCAGTACCATCAAAAACCAAGAAAACTTCAAACCATCAAACCTCATCCCTGGAGACCAACCTGAGTGTGGTATTTATGATTTTCCTTAAAAAAAAAAAAACACACAACAAAAACCTGTCACTTTTACAAAGACCATTTTCCTATCCCTCCCCAATGCAGAACTATAATTCCCCACGGCATGATCGAAACAGATCTCTCCTCCTTTTCTCCATCCCCAGTCCCCGCTCTGTGCATTAAAACTCTCCATCGGAATTTATTAACTGTCATTTAAAGGATATGGGAAAGATAATAGTCAGTAGTACTTACAAACTCAAATAGATTTCAAGAAAGTTTAGGTTACTTAAAGCAGACTAATGAAGGCTTCATTTCAAAATAAAATAACTACAATATAATTTGAGAAGCAAAACTTATGGCCTGATCTTCTGGGATGTAAATCTTCTCAGAAAAAAAAAAAAAACCACAAAAACCACAGTGTCCATGATATAGCATGCTTCTCAGGGATAAGCTGGGCTAAGTACTGTATAAAATTTGAAAGGTGCATGGAAACTTTTTTTTCAGAATTTATTTATTTACTTATTTATTTATTATTTCATAGAGAGCACAAGCAGGGGGAGCAGCAGGCGGAGGGAGAGGGAGAAACGGGATCCCAACTGACCAGGGAGCTTGACGTGGGGCTCGGTCCCAGGGTCCCAGAATCGTAACCTGATCTGAGGGCAGACCCTCAAACCAACTGAGCCACCCAGGCATCCTGCATGGAAACTTTAAACCCAAGAATGTTCTTACTATTTATTCTCAAGATGTCTTATTTTAAATCTTTTTTAAAAAGATTTTTTTATTTGTCAGAGAGAGAGAAGGAAAACACAAGTAGGCAGAGAGGCAGGCAGAGGCAGAGAGAGAAGCAGGCTCCCCGCTGAGCAAGGAACCCAATGCGACACTCGATCCCAGGACCCTGGGATGATGACCTGAGCCAAAGGCAGGTGCTTAACCAACTGAGCCACCCAGGGACCCCAAGATGTCTTATTTTAAGAAATCATCTTGGAAAAAAAAAAAAAAGGAAAAGAAATCATCTTGGCGGTTGGGTCCAGTCAAGAAAAATTATTAGCACCTACTTTAACAAAACACAAAAGAGGGAAAGATGATGTAACAGTGTGATAGCAGCTAGACAAGCTGTAAAATACGTGTTTATAAGAGAAAGTGTGTGAATACTTGATATAAGCAAGCGAATAAATACATCTGCCTTTCTTCAACTTGAAAAATTGAACCAATAAAATAAAAAGCTGCATTTTGTTGTTTCTGACATATTAATTGCCTTTTTAAAAATCAGTTTCGATGTACTAGTTCACAAATCGACTTTTCCAATAGGCAAGGACACACCACTCTAGCACTTGCCAATGGTAAATTCACTCCAGCACCAGGTGGGTTGTTCTAAATCAGTACAGATCCAGCAGAAGAAGGGATAGGGGAGAAGCCGTGAGCCATAACTTTAATGACTTCCCAAGGTGATGCTAAGTTTATGGAAAACATCCATTCAATCGATCAAAATGGCAAAGGAATGGGACCCAAAAAAGCTGACTGCTCTATGGGATAAAACTTGATTTTGATGTTTGTTTCTTAAGCTAAAAAAAAAAAAAAAAAAAAAATCAAGGTATAACGTTTTCTCATTGGCCTGAAAGCAATAAAAATTGCCCATTAATCTTTCCTTAGGCCAATAATAGAACAGTCTCAAGGGGGAAAATAGGAGCCAGAAATAAGACTGGAGGGGAAATGTAGGAGAATGCCAAATGGCTAATTCTGTGGATATGTTAGGAACAGACTGTTCCACCATTGTGTTTTGTGTGTACTTGAATTCTCAGATGTGTACATTTGTATACATCCTTTCACTGAAGAAACATTAGATTAAAAGGAATATGCAAGTCAGGGTTTCTCACCTCCAGCACTATTAACACTTGGTGAGGGATGACGTTGCTGTGGTTTGGGGAGCGTGCTTAAGATGTTTAGCAGCATCCCTGGCTTCTCCCAACTAGAGGACAGTTGCCTCTCCCATGTGTGACAATCAAAAAGATCTCCAGACATTGTCACAAGTCCCCTGAGATGCAAAATATGGCTGAGAACCAGAGCTTGAAGTCTAGTGGGAAAAAATGCAGGATGGGAAATTGGAAAAAAATATTATCACTCAGGTGGTAATTTCCTTGTTAGTAAAATATGGATGTTGACAATTGCCTTGGGTCCCAAGGCTGGGAGAGTTGAATGAGTCAACTTATATGAAAATGCCACAAAAAGTAGAGTCTTGAGCAGGGATGGTTCCAGAACTCATCTTGTCCAACTGCCTTGTACAGAGAAGGAAAACTAAGATGAAGATGTTTACCTAAAGTATCACCCCAAGGCGATACAAAAATGGATGGTTATTATCAAATATTGTGTGGTTTCCACCTGGAAAGGCAAAGGACACAGAGCCCACCTCAGTGGACCCCTGAGTTTGCATAGTGTGACCCTCAACCCAAATAATGGCTTTGATGGGCTGCAACACATCTACAGTTTTGTGTGTGTGTTTTTTTTTTAAGATTTATCCATTCATTTTAGAGAGAGGAAGAGAGAGAGAGAGAGCATGGGGGGAGGAGCAAAGTGAGAGAATCTCGAGCAGACTCCCCACTGAGCGCAGAGCCCCGCACCGGGCTCAATCCCATGACCGTGACATCATAACCTGAGCCGAAATCAAGAACCCGGTGCCCAACTGACTGAGCCACCCAGGTGCTCAGATTTTTGAATCAAAGCTTCCTAATGATATTTTTAAAAAGCCATCAGTCACTTTGACAGTTGCTTCTTACTTTGAATATTGACACATAGAAGAAAAAAAAACCAATCCTTTATTCTGCCTCTCCTGAACAAACCCTATTTTATGATAAACATGAACAAATAGTCGATGAAGGAAGACCCTTCTTCCTCAAAGAATTCTAGCTAACACTTACCTAAGGCACAGCAATCAGAAAAATCGCAACTTAGCAACTCCGAAGGAAAGAGTGGGTCTCGAGAACCATACTCAAAAAAGGCTACAACTTTTAGTTAAAAAGCTGATGAGCCCAAGTGTCCATCAACAAATGAACAGATAAACAAAATGCGGTACCTACCTACTGTTAGGGTCCGTTATCAAAGGAACGAGACTGAGACAAGGTGAAAGTTATTTAAAGCTTTCTTCTACACCAAGCATTAGAAATCAGACTGATTGGCCAGGGGAATGAGAATGAAACAAAGTTGAGTTATGCAAAGCTTTATTCTATGCCAAGCATTAGAAATAAGACTGACCAGCCAGGGCCGCTTCCAAAGAGAGCGAGCCCTCTCAGCCTCACAAGACTAATTTTTATAGAGCAAAAGCCTGGCCACACATAGGCAGCCAATGAGATTGTAACATTGTATAGTCATGTTAGGCCACACACAGGTGGCCAATGGAATTACAATTTACCCTATAGTGGCTGTTTGACCTAACCTATTACTCTGGTCAGAACTGGTGCTCAAGTTTGGCACCCAAAAGGCGGGGTTTACATTCTTTGGTGGTTAGGGAGAGAGGAAGAGAGAGTGTGTGTTTCTTACTGATTGGCGGTCTCCACCTGGCCTGACTTGTCCTTGTATTCTGGGCTCTGTTATCAGGAACTGGCCAACCTGGCATTGTATTCTGGGCTCTGTTATTAGGAACTGGCTGACCGTATTTTACTGGTTTCCCAGACTTGCTTCTAAGTAAGTTTCTCGGGGCGGCGGGGGGGGGGGGGGGGGAGGATCGGTTTAAGTTTTACTGCAATAAAATGGCTTTTAACCGAGATGGAGTCACTCTGGCTAAATAGGCCCTTACTCATACAATGGAATATTATTAAGAAGGAAAATAATTCTGACACCTGCTATAACCGAGATGAACTTCAGGACATGATGCTGCGTGGAATAAGCCAGCCATAAAAAGAAGACAGATCCTGCATGATCCCACTTATAGGAGGCACCTGCCTAGTCAGATTCATAGAAACAGAAAATAGATGGGTGGTTGTCAGGGGTTGAGGGGGTATACGGAGCTGTGGTTTATTGGGTGTGAAGGTGCTGTTTTACAAGACAAAAATGTTTTGGAGATGAGTTACTCAGCAATGTAAATATTCTTACCACTACTGAACTATACATTTTAAAATGGTTAGGATGGGGGCGCCTGGGTGGCTCAGTGGGTTAAAGCCTCTGCCTTCCGCTCAGGTCAAGATCCCAGAGTCCTGGGATCGAGCCCCGCATTGGGCTCTCTGCTCCGTAGGGAGCCTACTTCCCTTCCTCTCTCTCTCTCTGCCTGCCTCTCTGCCTACTTGTGATCTCTGTCTGTCAAATACATAAATAAAATCTTTTTAAAAAATGGTTAGGATGGTACATTATATATTATGTGCATTTTACCACAATTAAAAATGAAAATAAAAAATTACTGGGAGAGAAAAAGCTGATGGGGACTTTGTGGCGGGTGGCTCAGTCTATCAGCCCTGGTCCCATAGATCAATCTCTGGCTCAAGAAAAATGGGGTGAGCAGGGGGCCTGGGTGGCTCAGGCAGTTAAACATCTGCTCTTGGCTCAGGTCATGATCTCGGGGTCCTGGGATGGAGCCCCACATGGGGCTCTCTGCTCTGTGGGGGGGTCTGCTTCTTCCCCCCTCTCTACCTCTGTGCTCTCTCTCTCTCTCAAATTAAAAAAAAAAAAAAAATATTAAAAAAAATGGGATGAACAGACATTTATGTACCCATGACGGAGAAGAAAGAACACAGTACCACCTACGAAGTGGTCTTGGCAACAAAAAGACTTTGGATGTAATCAGGCTTCGAGATCTAATTGTCAGTTCACTGGAAACACGGAGAAGAGCGAACAAGTAAACTGAAACCCTGAGGAAGCAATCAGCCACATCCGGGATGTGGACATTCTACAGGACAAAGGACTTGGTTTCTCCAATAAATCAGTGGCTGAGAAAATGGGGGTGGGGGGCGGGTGGAAGGAGGGGTTGCCTTTACAGAATAAAAGGGATTTCAGAGACAACAACCAAATGGGATGTGAGGATCTTATCTATGTCCTGTTCTAACAAACCTGCTGTGAAGAGGTATCTTTGAGAGAATCAGGGAAATTTGAGCATGGACTGGTGTTAGATGATATTCAGGAATTATTATAATTATTGTTCAGTGTGATCATGTGTGGGGGTGGAGGATGGCAGGTAATGCAAAGGGTGGGGTGTGGAAATCTCCCTTCCAGTTAGGAAGTATTCGTGGCTGAAAAAACACGATCTGCTGGGGCGCCTGGGTGGCTCAGTGGGTTAAAGCCTCTGACTTCGGCTCGGGTCATGATCCCAGGGTCCTGGGATCGAGCCCCGCATTGGGTTTTCTGCTCGGCAGAGAGCTTGCTTCCCTTCCTCTCTCTCTGCCTCTCTCTCTGCCTACTTGGGATCTCTGTCTGTCAAATAAATAAATAAAATCTTTAAAAAAAAAAAAAACAAAACAAAACACGATCTGCTTTAAATTAATCCAGGAAAAAAAAATCAAGGCAGAAAAAAAAATGAGAGAAGACTAGGAAAATAATGAAGCTAGATAATGGATACTGGAAGTTCATTGAATTGTAGCCTTTCTCTACTCTTCTGTATGTTTCAAAAGTCCCATAATAAAAATAGTTTTTTTAACGTAAGCAGCCCCAAAGGAACATGCGAGCATTCGGCACAGGTAGAACGAGCTACAAGCACAGCATAAACAAATAAATTAACAGCTCTGTACCAAACGGGGACGTTAACAGGTGCTGGAAATGGGAGGGTAAGACTTGGACCTTTGCCGAGTCTCAGATGCCCAGACCGAGCCAGCACCCTCAAAGGTGTTACACATCCTGGTAAAGGGAGGGCTTTAAAAAAAATTTTTTTTTTCCTGGACTACCAGAAAAGGGAGGCTAGGAGGCAATCTGTCTGTTTTCAGTGTGGGTCTGGAGGGAAAAAGATTTAATCATGGCCCCAGTGATAATAAAGATGACTGTCAACCGGCGACCCTGAGGATGTGGAACCACATGCAGCCGGGGTTCACATTTCCACTCCAGGCGTTCAAACTCCAAGCTAAGGAAGTAAATGGAAGTGGTTACAGTTTGTTAACATTCCTGGCTTCCAGCTGAAACCAACAAAAAGCTCTCCTAAAGGAAAGCAGCCCAGAGTCAGACCCCTCAGGGTCCCCACAGGTTAAGTTCAATCCAAAATGAGATCAAAATCAAATCCCTCCACATCTGAGAAACAAGCCAGGGGGAGCCAGAGTGGGCCGGAGACACACACCCACCCATCCATCACCTTCGAGGACTTCAGACCCTGGAATGCTCCGATGCAGCTTCTAAAATCATTAAGTACTAAATCTTTTTCCAAAGAGGTTATTTATGCCTGAGCAAGGAATGAGACTATCAAAAACGGTCGGCATTTGTCCTCGGGAGTTTATGGGGGCATGGGGAGCGCTATCTGACCCCTGTTCTTTGGTCATTTCCATTCTGGTAGGAGAAACAGATTTATTTACAGAATCAAATTATGCTGGGAATAAAAACCAAAGTGCTCCCCGCTGCCAGAGGAAAGTGAGCAGTGCAGTGGGCAGGGAGAACGCAGACCGTATCTAGAGGGCAGCCCCCTCAGCCCTCACAGATTGCTATCTACATGCAAGAATACAGCCCAGGTTCCCATTTTCCAAGAAAACGCATTAATCCAGATTTGAATGTAAATTAAAATGGTCTATACACATGGGCCACTGTGAAAGATATCTGCAGTTTTCATCACTCGGGACCTCTCTGCTAAAACAGCATGGCGTTATGATCCCCCTTTGGGGACCACATGTCTCCCCCATCTCAGCCTACTCTCTAAGAGACGGTGTGGATTCCATCTCTGGAGGCAGGGAGACGCATGTGACTCCAGCCTCAGCCAGTCAGAGCAGAACAGTCCCTTGGCCTCAGTAACAGGCTCAGGAATGGGTCTGTTCCCCAATCAGAGGAAATAAGAAGCAGTGAAGCCTTTGAGGGAAGCTTCGGGAAAAGACTCTCCCTTATCCCCTGTGGGATTCATGAGAAGATGTAAGGGCCAGAGCTATGGCAGCCCTTTTGTGCCCATGATACAGGGATTCTCTCTGAGCTTGGATCCACATGGCTAAAAGCATGGCAGAGAGCTAGAGAGAGGCCAGGGCTTGATGACATCACTTGGGCCGGCACCCAGCTGTTCCTCTAGGCTTTTCATCTGTGGTAACCAGTGACTTGGCTTCATGCTGACTCCAGTTGGATTCAGTTCCTCTCTCACTCCACAAAGGAGACCAAACCCTTCAGCAACTACTTACAAGTCTTTGAGACACTATGAAAGCCAAACAAACATCTGTAAGGGCTGGCATGGGTCTCCATTTCCAGTCTCGGAATCTGGCCTTCCCTCTTACTCTGCAGGATCATACTTAGCCTCTCCTATTCCTGGTCTTCTAGCCTCTGTTCCCGCTGCCCCTTCCTTCCATAGAACCTTCTCTCCCTGCTCTACTGCCTAGAATCCTACCCATCCTTCAAAACTTGGGGGAAATGCTTCCTTTTTCTTAAAAGGGCCTTTCCTGAGGGCCCCCCCCCCGGTCCCACCCCATAGCAGAAGAATGTACCTCCCTCTCTCTGCCCAGGTCCCTCTGACACCCCCTTCAGTGCTCAGCCCTTCTGCCAAGGAGCCTAACCACCCAGCAACATTCCTGTCCCCGGTGCCTCTTGACGGTGATCCAAATTTAGACCCAGATTAGAAGGGATGATCCTTGAGACTTGAATTTCAAAAAACAATCCATTCACAGGAGAAGTCAGAAAACATGGTGAAAGACGAGGACCTAAGTGAGGGACCAGAAAGAAAGGACGGTTGTTCTGGGGAAAAGAGAGGGTCTATGTCGAGTGCCGGGAGGAAGGAGGGAAAACTGGACGTATCTGGCCCAAACGAAATGATTCAGAGGAAACCCGAGAAGAAATGTCTTAGAGGGGCATGATCTGCTCGGGAAGGAAGATAAAAAGCATGTGACGGGAATGACCGAAAGCAGAAAACAGGAGCCCTGTTGAAAGGATGAAAGAATGCAGACAGCAGCGAGATGCTGGGAAGCCTCCAGAAAACAAGACAGAGGGTGACAAATGATGAGATCATCTCAAACTGGATACACCGAGAGGCTTTCTGAGAAGGTGGGGCTCATCTCGGCTTCTGCAGAAGGAAATCGAGGCTTCTGGAAGTCGCTGTTCAACAAGCAGACACAGGGAGGGCCCCACGAGACCGGGGAGTTGTTAGGCCAGCCACACCCAAAGTCACCCTGGGTCAAAAGTCCAAATGCGGCAAGGTGTCCCTTCATGCCCCATCCAAGCAAGCACTCTCCCTCTCCTCTCTTCTAAGCTCTGTCCTTCCCCAGGACCAGCTGTTTCTTACTGTGATCAGATAACCGAGCCCGACTGGATCCAATCACGGTGGCTCTTAGTCTTTGCCAGAGGAGAATTTAGTTAAGGCGCTGAGCCCTCTTCCCTGAAAAACGCACGGGGCTTCGATACATCCAAGTTTCCTCCTGATTTCAGGAGTTTCACACCCTCTCTGAGGCCAACAGCAGAGCCTGAACTTGCTCATTTAATTAAAAAAAAAAAAAAAGATGTAGAGGCTCCTGGGTGGCGCAGTCGGTTAAGCCTCTGACTCTTGGTTTCTCAGGGTCATGAGATCGAGCCCCATGTCAGGCTCTACGCTCAGTACGAAGCCTGCTTGAGATTCTCTCCCTCTCCCCCTTTGCCCCTCTGCCTGCATGGCACATGCTCTCTCATTCTCTCTAAAATAAATAAATAAAATCTTTAAAAAAATGTTACTGAGTGCCGCCACTTACAGGGGCTGCTGTAGGCGCCAAGGATGGACCAGTGAGGACAAGGATCCCTCCTGCCTCATGGAGTGTGTCTTTCAGTTCATATTCTAGCCCTCAAATGATGAAGTCTGGAGATGTGGCCCCCAAATTTGGTGATTCTGATCTGGGGCCAAGTTGAGGACCTCCCGTCCTGAGGAACCCCGGGTCAAACCCCCTTTGTAAGGAGGGAGCGATAGTATTGAGAAGCAGGTGATCTGGATGGAACATTCCCACACCGCTCAAGGACTGTAGATGTTACCAGCCCTTTGGAGAAATGTTTGGCAGAATCTCCTACAGTTGGACATCTGGGTTCTCCATGGCCCAGCCGTTCTACTCCTAGGTGTATACCCAGGAGGAGTATCCCCCGAAGACAGATACAATGACCCCCAATTATCGCCGGTGTTCACACCTCTGGGTAATCCCCTCCCCTTGAGCGTAGGTGGGACCTGTACCTTATTTCTAACTAGCACAAGGCTGCGAAGGTGATGGGACGTCATTTCTGTGGTTACATTACATGAGACGGCAACACCCATCTCCCTAGGACACTCCCTCCATTGACTCTCACTGGCTTTCACGAACCAAGCCACCCTAGGGAGAAGCCCATCCAGCAAACAGAGAGTGGGGGCCTCCAGCTAACAGCCAACAAGGAGGTGAGGCCCTCAGGACCTCAACTAACTATCCTCAAGGACCTGAATCTTTCCAACAACCACCTGAACTTGAAAGTGGATCCTTCCCTGTCTCAGTTTCAGATGAGACCCCTGGCCTCGGTCAACTCTTTGGTGCAGCCGGTGAGAGCCCCTGAGCAGAAATCCGCCCACCCCCAGCAGTGGTCGGATTCCTGACCCACAGAAATTATGACATGATAAGGGTGTGTTGTTTTGTCGTAATTTGTTATGAAAGACTAGATAACTACCACCGTGGAATGCGGTAGAGCAGTGAAAATGAATGAGCCAGTGACATCACACAACAAGGACGAATCCCACAAACACTATGGAAAGTGAGAGAAGCCCGACAGAAAATGGAATCTGTATATTTCCACTTAAATGAAGCTCAAAATCAAGCAGAACTAAACTACGATATTGGAGGTCAGGGTGGTGGGCAGGAAATGACTAGAAGGGAGCACAGGGAGGCTTCTGGGGCCGGGTTGGGGGCTGGCAATCTGCTTGTGGATCCGGGCTCTGGTTAGGTGAATGCATGCACTTTGCAAGAATTCTTCTAGTGTACGCTAATGACTGGTGCACTTTTCAGTATTTCAAAATGTGTTATTTTTTTGATAACAGTTTGCCAAAGGTGCAGCATTCTGGAGTTGAATCCTGGTCTGACCTGTTACAAGGTTTGTAACCTTATCACCTGACTCTTCTGTGCCCGTTTCTGTAAAATGGGCTAAGAACTGATAAAACTGTGCATGTCATAGTGGCTGGTACCTCACAAGTTTAGGTATGTATTACCTGGTCTTGCGAACCACATTCATAAAGGTTGTTACTTGCAAAAAAAACCCAACAACAACAACAACAAAAACCCAGCAGAGGTTTGTTTGTCCAGATGCCTGAAAGTAGAATTTATGGAGTTGCCCAGCAGGTCCCACCCCGGAGAGACCAGGTGGGTTCTCAGGAAGCCCTGCGGGGGACATCAGGGAAGGGAGCTCAGCCCTTGTCTGAAACCTACACCCAGAAAGGTTCCAGGGCAAAGAGGAAGATCACGTGCCACTGGTCAGAGGTCACCTTTGCTCTGGGTTGAGACTGAGTCTTGATGCCAATCAAAGTTCTCCCCAGGGTGTCTGTGACCTCGGGCTGCCCTCCCATACCATCCAGAAACGAAAACAAGCAAAGGAAAGGGACACTAGTAATTGCAAACACTCACAGAGCGGGGCTGTTGGGCTGGGCACCGTTCTGTAGTTTACACTCACCGGCCCCTGAATCCTCAGCATCCCGGCCTTGGCATTGCCACCAACAGGCGGCAGAAGTGAGGACAGTAGGAATCGGAAGAACACACCCACGGTAGGATCCGTGCACTTAGCCGTGTGCAAACAGCGCCCACACCCACTCCCGTGGCAAAGCTGGAGGAACCAAGGGGCCTGACTCTGGAGACCGACTTGCAGGAGAAAGGAAGGCGTTGAACCAGCAACCAGAGTCTGTTTGAGAAGGCCGAGTTATCGTGGCCTTGGAGCCTCCAGTGGGCTGGGCCGTCTGCTCTCCCCTCTGTCATCCTACTCAGCAGCTTGGCTGCTCCCTGCCGGCTCTCGCTTGCTCCTGTTCTCGTTCTTTCTCTGCCTCTCCCTCACCCCAGAGAGGCTGTGAAAGCCTCCCGACCTTCATTTCAATTTGGAATGCAAAGGCACTGGGAGGAACAAGCAGCTCTGGGAAGGGTGGGAAGGGGGAGCAGGGGATGCATTCTCCCCAATCAAGGACAGCGCAGGGAAGGTGGCTGACACAGAATAAGGTTCTAGAGGGGCAGAGCCCCTCCCCCCTCCCCAGGAATGAAGCCCAGTGTCTGCCCCTCTGAGTTTGCTGGCCGGCCCCAGCTGCCCTCTCTTGGCCTGGCCCCTTTCCCTACTTGCTTCAGGCAAAATATCTCTGGGGAACAACAGAGTCGGGACTCAAACCCAGGTCGTTCACACACCAGCGCTTTTGACGGGAGTCACGGCACAACAAGACTTTGGTAGCCACCCCCAGCTGAGAACACTGATTACAAGTATCACCAAGGAGCCCATATAATCTAGAAACCTTTATTTTTTCCTTCGGGGCAGTATTTTTCACACCCCATCACGGTTTAATTGCAAGTTACAGCCCTCTCTCTCAGTCCAAGAAATCATACAGCCATACGTTATTAGGGTGTTTAATTTTGTTTTTGAAATTCAAATGGATTACATGTTATGGTGTTTCAGGGACTGTACACACCCTTGGAGATAACGGTGGCCTTTGGGGGAAGGGGAATCCAATCAAGATTTCAGAATTTCTGCTCTGTGGGTCTGAATGCCAGCTTTGCTCTCGGTTTCATATTCTTCAGCGGGATGGGCTACTTGGCCACATAGGACCTCTCAAAGACTATCTGGGGCCATGGGGTGCTCCGGCTTCATGGCCAGCCTGGCTTCCGTTAGGGTCTGCCTGGCCGTAAGCAAGTTCACATCCTGCACTCATGCTGGGGACACGAAGGGGGCTAAATCGGGCGTCTGGGCAGGTCTGGGCAGCTGGCTAGAGAAAACATGTCCTGGGATCGGGACAGATCAGCTCAGCAGCTCAAGAAGGTAGGAAGCCAGGCTGTGGGTGAGAGTCAGGGGCTCCCCCCTTCCCCACACTCATTCACTCAGGCACTGTTCTAGGTACCCGATCCAGCAGTGAACGAAACAGAAAAGAAACTCCCTGCCCTCTTGGAGTTGGTTTCTCTGGAGGGTGGGGCAGGGAGACAGATGAATGAGATAAATCAAATCGGATGTCAGATGATAAGCGGTCAAATGAGAAGAAGAGCAAGAGGACGTGGAGATTTTTGTTTTGTTTTGTTGTTCTTGTTGCTCTTCCTTACATATTGGTTGTTGTTTTTTTTTTAAAGAATTTGAAATAGGGCAGTATTCAAGTAAAAATCTAATGGAGGCGAAGGAGATCCCTGGTGGAACTGCTTTCTAGGGAGCGGAAATGGTAGGTGCAAAGGCCCTGAGGCAGGAAGGCACTAGGAAGTTTAGCCCAACCCTCCCTGTCCCTGTGACGCTATTATTACTCAGGCCCCAGTTTCTATGGTCAATCCCTAACTTTATGCCTCGGTTCTTTCTGGTTGTGGGGCACTAACCCCAGGCAGAACCTTCTATGCTGTGTGAAGCCCTGTCTGTGCCTGGGAATCTGCATTTCTAAAAAAAAAGCCTCTAGGCATGTTTCAGCACCTTCACTATGTCCATTCCCACGAGATCTCCCTTAGATCTTGTTCTAATTGACTAGGGTAGACTCTGCCACATTTCATCTTTCTTAAATGTTTTTGAGTTTTGTTTTGTTTTTTTTTAAAGATTTTATTTATTTATTTGACAGAGAGAGATCACAAGCAGATAGAGAGGCAGGCAGAGAGAGAGAGAGGGAGGGAAGCAGGCTCCCTGCTGAGCAGAGAGCCCGATGCGGGACTCGATCCCAGGACCCTGAGATCATGACCTGAGCCGAAGGCAGCGGCTTAACCCACTGACCTTGCTGGCCATCATCTGCCAGGGAAGGGAAGCATTCTCTAGGTAAGTACCCAGCTGGGCTGTTGTGCTCGCAGGTAGAAGGTGCCATGGGCGTGGTGGGAGATGGCTGAGATTTGCATATTTTCTCCACACAGCCCCTCCTCCAGTCCTGTGCCCATGGTGGGGGTTCCAAGGACAAGGCCCATGAGGGTCAATTCTGGGGACTCAGATGCTTGTAGAGATAGGGAAAACAAACAAACAAAACCAAAAAACAAATGGCCGGATAAACGTCAGTTTTGACAAGGAAGAACAAGAATCGTGGGGGGCGGGAGGGTGGCTGGAAGGATTCTTTCCCCAGCGCATGAAAAAAACTCCTCATTCTTTCAAAATTTTTCCACCCCATCCTCTCCCAGCCCCACCCCCAGAAGTGCTGCCCCCCCCCCATCCCAGCTTACTCTATTTGCTGCAACAGAGAGGGGTAGCGATTCCGGCGGGGCAGGGGGTTCTAACCTCTAAGCTTCTCCTGGTTCAGCGCCATCACCATCCCACCCCTCCTCCACGCACGCAGCCTAGAGCAAAGGAGAGTAGGAAGGAAAGACTCTCGAGTCTGCTCCTTCCTTGCTGGAAAACCGCGGGCTGTTTCTGGGCCCTCTGAGCCTCCGTTTCCGCATCTGTGAAATGGGCCTGCGGGAGAGGCTGCAGGGCGCGCGGCAGGGGGCGCTGTGATTCTCGGGGGCGTGTCTGGCACACCGCCCCCGCCCCTGTCCCCCACCGCGTCCACCTCCCCCCACGCCCGCCACGCCGCGCAGGCCACGCCCCTCACCGGCCTGGCGGCGTTGCCATGACGACGCGCGTACACAGGCCTGGCGGGCGCGCGGTGCCGGCCGCCGGCTGGAGACTCCGCGGGAGCGCGGCCAGGCGGCCTCGCCCGGGAGCTGGCCGGGCTCCTCCCGAGCCCGCCCGGGGTTTCGGCGGGGGACTGAGCGTGGGCTTCTCCCTCCGGCCAGGTGAGTGCGGCACGGAAGGAGGTAGCGGACGGACACCTGGGACGGGACCAGGTCGGCCCTGCGAAGTCAAGACCTTGGAGGGGAGGCGCGGCACCTGGGAACTCCTCTCCGATCCAGGCTTGGGTCTCCCGGAGCACCCCAGAGGAGATGCTCCAACACCAGCTCGTCCTCCCCAAAATGCAGGCCCCCGCCCCGCCTCCATAAGTAGCTTGTGTAGGAGCTTCAGGACCATCCTTGGCCAGTGGTGTACACAGCTGGGATTAGGAGAGGTGCCCTCCAGTTGCCTTGGTTTAGGGACAACACCCACCCAGTGGTCAGAGATCCCTTTACTTGACCTTACCTTCCTTGAGGAAACTGCAGCTCCCCCGCCACTGAAGACCTGTAGCCCAGAAAAGACATACTACTACTCTAGTCCAATTCTGAGCCTTCGAAGTGCTCAGGGGGTAGGCAGGTGATTTGCTCTGACTAGGCCTGGTGCTTCAGGGCAATAAGAGCGAATTTCCAGAGCTTAACACATTCAAATTACTTTCTACAGTGTTTTCAGGCAGGGGAGTGGATTGTGCAGGGCAAGTTTAAGATGGAGAGATACTGTGCAACCCAAAAACCCCAGGTAGCATTTAGGGTTTCCAAAAAGGATATCTAGGGTAGGCACTGAATGGGAAGATTCGTAGCCAGCTGGCTGCACAGATTTGCTTTGACGGGTCATTTGCATTTTCATTCATGCAGCAAATGTTTACTGAGCATCTACTATGTGTCAGACAAGGCTCCAGGTGCTGGAGATGGGGTGATGAACAAAACTGTGAGGAACCGCAAAGGGTCTGAGCTTTTTTTTTTTTTTTTAAGATTATTTATTCATTTATTTGACAGAGAGAGAATCACAGGTAGGGAGAGAAGCAGGCAGAGAGTGAGAGGGAAGCAGTCTCCCCGCCGAGCAGAGAGCTCAATGCGGGGCTCGACCCCAGGACACAGAGATCACAACCTGAGCCAAAGGCAGAGGCTTTAACCCACTGAGTCACCCAGGCGCCCCAAGGGTCTGAGCTTTTATCTTGCTTGCAAGCTAGGAAGTGAGCCTGGCCAGCTTACAGAGCCTCGCAGAAGACACGGGACAAAATTCACCGATGCTTTCACTCCATAATGGGTACAAACACAAAGCAACCATGAGGAATTGTCTCTTAATAGAAACAATACAGTTCTGGCTCTCCTGGAACATATATTTCAGTGAAAAGAAAACAAACAGCAAACACAACTAAACAGAGGAACCAGAAAATGTCAGAGACTGATGAGCACAAGGAAGGACACACAGCAGATGGCATATGCCAATAGTGACTAAAGGGTGCCTTTAGCTAGGGGGGTTGGGCGGTTGCCACACAGGGGGACATCTGAGCAGAGAGAAGGCATCAGCCTTGGGAACATCTTGGGGGGAGAGCTAAAAGTCAAGCATGCACATGATCCAAGTTCTGGGGTTTCGTTTAGTGGCGTTTCCTGTGGTTTTCCTGCAGAAGAGACATTTCTCCCAAGTTTGCATTCCAGATTAATCAGGCTTGAATGTGTTGCCTGATAACATGGTCCTCTGCCATTGAAGTGAGTAACTGAAGTGATTTGACAGCAATAAAGGATGGTTCTTTGGGAAGAGGAAACGTCTCTCCCTTTCTGTGAATGACACGAACTTAATAAAATGTATTTCTCATTACAGGAAAACAAATTTGTGACGTATCCATAGCTCTCAGAGTTTACAAGTATAAAATACACTATCTGGCTTGTTTTTATTTCTCTTACCCCCAGGCTGGGTCTTTTCTTCCTTTCAGAGGATGGAATCCAGGTGTCAAGGACTTTCTTACAAGTCCAAGGGTCAAGAGACAGTGCAATGCCCCCCGTAACCCCCCTCCCCGGCCGCCAGCCCATTCTGCCCCACCCAGCAGCAGTGAACATGTGGGAGGTTGAGCTGTCGGCCAGTCATGTAGCAGTTTCATGCAAAGGCTCAGAGCTGTCTCCCTGACCCTTGCTACTGTGTGTCCTTAACCTCTCTTGAGTCTCAGTCTGCCATCTGTAAAGTGGGACAGTACCAATACTTACCTCACAAGGTAAGGTAAGTTTTCCTCTCACAAGGAGGAAAAGAAACGATGTGTACAAAAGAATAGCATAGTGCCTGGTACTTAGGAGGGATTCAGTCACTGATGATGGAGATGCGGATGGAAAGCAGAACCAGGATGCCTGGGTGGCTCAGTGGTTAAGCATCTGCCTTCAGCTCAGGTCATGTTCCCAGGGTCCTGGGATCGAGCCCCACTTTGGGCTCCCTACTCAGCGGGAAGCCTGCTTCTCCCTCTCCCACTTCCCTTGCTTGTGTTCCCTCTCTCGCTGTGTCCCTCTCTCAAATAAATAAATAAAATCTTAAAAAAAAAAAAAAAAGAAAAGAAAAAGAAAAGCAGAATCAGATCCGAGACCCTCTATGACCACAACTAGATGGGCTTTGTTTTTATCTACTCCAACAGCTTCACATTTCAGTGACCTTTCTGTTGAAAGGAAAAGAGAGAGGCTTTGGCTCTTGGACACCGTGTTGAGATGGAGGCTGTCCTGCTGTGTACCTGGATGGATACCTCAAATCAGAAGTCAGGCATCATATGAATTATCAACACTTTGGAACCTACTGAAGTCCCTGAGATTTTTATATTTTAAAAAACCAGTATAGAACTTACTTTGGAATGCATCAAACTACAAAATGGATGGGTGCATGGGTAGACGGAGGGATGTGTGATACAGCAAACCGAACAAAATGTCAATTGTCGGATCTACGTGGTGGTTATAAAGGAGTTCACCGTCTACTTCTTTGGACTTTCCTGTGTATCTGACATTGTCATAAAAAAAAATGTTGGGTGAAAAAATGGGCAGGGTCCTGATCGTACGTCCAAGCTTGAGTCTTGATAGTTTGCCTTGCAAGGTTGCCCTTTTTCCCTTAATTATATGAAGAAATGGAGTGATTTACAAAGAAAGTGTCCTTTAAAGTCCATTCCCTCAATGACTGACTCAGCAGTTTCAGAAGCTTTGTAGAAGGCTTAGACTTCCTTGGGTCCGAGTTTGATAAGCCCAAGATTCGTAATAATAATTATAACAATAATAATAATAATGGGACAAATGTGTGGTCAGTGCATGGCGGTCACCACTCTAAATGCTTCACACATATGATTGTATTCCATCCTCACAGAACCCTTTGGGGTGCAGAGTATTTTTAACCCCATTTTACAGATGAGAAAACTGAGGCACAGAGAAAGAAGAAGTAACACACCCAAAGTCCCAGAGCTAGTGTGCGGTGGGTTAGGAGTATGGGACAGAATACTCGCTGTGTCAGATAACTAACCTTGTACTGAGCTTCATGGGAGGCGGACAGCGATTATCCGTGGAATTCAGGGTCATCGTTGGGTGGTTTCAGCTACTGGTGGTTTGGGCTCTGAGTTGTGTAAAAGATGTCTTCTCTGTGATGATCAGGACCAAGCTCATCTGCACTAGATGTCACTGTTTAAAAAGATAGTCTTAAAAATCTGCAGAAATTGTGATCACCCTGTAAAGTCCATCTATCCACTCCAACCTCTGCTGATTTCTCCTTTAAACATGATGGTGCATTCCATCCGTTCTAAATGTGATGCTGAACAATCAGAAGATCGCATTTTCCTAACAACGTTTTTTTCCCACAAACCTTCTCTAGGGAAAGCAGAGAGTATGAAAGCCTACCTAAAGAGCGCAGAAGGCTTTTTTGTCCTGAATAAAAGCACTACTGTTGGAAGGCATGAAGACTCAGACCTTGTTTTAGAGGTAAGGACTGGTCCCGCGCAGTCTCATCATCTCACCCCCTCCACACACCCCTGCTGTTCTGTGGACTTGAGTCTCTTTAAAAGCCCACCCTCTAGCTCACAGCCACATCTTCCCTCCACGTGAGACCTATAACCACCTGCGGAATGTACTGGTTCTCCCCAGCGTGTGTAGTGAAAATGAATATGAGATTAAGGGTGATGTGCCCTCTGTCCTTTGCTGATCATGAGTACAGATGCCCTACCTGTCATCCCCTCCCCCCAGCCAAATGGGGCCATGATGCTGATGCTTTGACCTTCACCAAGGGCCACCTGAAGTACTCAGCTTGAGCAATGGCCTCCCGCCCTTTCCAGAGGCTTTTGGAAACTGTTGTGACTTGTATCACATTTTGAGAATGTTATATAAATGGTATTATACCACATGCGACCTTTTGAGGTTGTTTTTTTTTTTTTTTTCTCACTCAACATAACGTCCTCGAGATCCATTTAGGTTTTTGGCCTGTTTCTTTTTTGTTGGGGAGTAATATTTCCATGGTGTAGATGTAACATTGTTTGTTTAACCATTCACATATTAGAGGACATTTTGATTGTTTCTAACCTGAGGTTCTAACAGATAAATCTACTTATGAACATTTGAGCGCAGGTTTCTGTGTAAATGCAAGTTTTTATTCCTCTGGGATAAATGTTCAGGAGTGTGATTTCTGGATCAGAGGGGAAGTGTATGGTTTCTAAAGAAACATGCCAGCCTGTTGTCCAGGGTAGCTGTACCATTTAACATCCCCACCAGCAAATGTATGGGACACGGTTTCTCTGCATCTTCACCAGCAACTGGTATTATCGCTGTTTTTTTATTTTAGCTGTTCTGGTGTGTCATGGTGCCTCTTCATGGTCTTCATTTGCATTTCTCCCATAGCTAGTGATGTTGTATATCTTTTCAGGGGCTTATCGGCTGTGTGCACATCCTCTTTGGTGAAATGTCCCTTCATGTCTTTTGCCCATTTTCTAATCACATTGTTTGGTTTTTCACTACTGAGTTTTGAGAGTTTTTTAAAAAATATTTTAGATATGTGTCCCTTTTCACATACAGAGCTTGCAGATCATTCCTCCTGGATGATCGCTTATCTTTTCATTCTCTTAACAGAATATTTCACAGGGCAGAAGTTTTAGATTTTGGTTAACTTCAGTTGATCATTTTTTTCTTTCATGAATCGTGCTTTTCATGTCCTGTCCGAGAATACATCACCGAGTCCTTGATCCAAGGGGTTTCTCATATGTTTTCTTCTAAAAGTTTTCTAGGTTTTGTGTTTAAATCTGTGAACCATTTTGAGTTCATTTTTATATATGACATGAGATTTAAGTCAAGGTTCTTTTTTATTGCATGTGGATGTATAGGTGTCCCAGCACCATTGGTTGAAAAGACTGTCCTTTCTCCACTGATTGCTTTTGGAGCTTTGTCAAAAACATTTAGGCATACTTGTGTGGGAGCTATTTCTGAGTTTCCTATATGTTTCATTGATCTATGTGTCTCTCCCTCTACCTATACAACACAGTCTTGATGACAGTAGTTATGTGAGTCTTCACACAAAAAGAGTGATTCCTTTCATTTTATCCTTCTTAAAAATTTTTTTTTCTTTTTACCTATTTTAGTTCTTTTGCCTTTCCACGTGAATTTTAGTATAAACCTGTCTATATATACAAAATATCTTGCTGGAATTTTGACAGGAATTATATTTAAGCCAATGTATCGGTGTGAGAAGAACTGATATCTTTACTCTGTTGGCTTCCAATCCATGAACATGGTATGTCTCTCCTTCTATTTAGGGGAGTCTTTGAATTCTTTAATAAATGTTCTGTAGTTTTTAGCATACCAGCTCTGTGCATATTTTGTTAAATATACACCTAAGTATTCATCTTTTTTAATGATTGTAAATGGTATTATATTTTTAATTTAGTGTCCACATGTTCATTGACAGTATCTAGAAATACAGTTGATTTTTGTATGCTTATGTGCTATCTTGCAACCATAACTAAACTTTCTAGAATTTTTTTTGTTTTTTTGTTTTGTTTTTAAGATTTTATTCATTCATTTGACAGAGCTTAGAGTGCACAAACAAGGGGAACTGTGGAGGGAGAAGGAGGGAGAAGCAGGCCCTCCCCCAGCAGGGAGCCTGATGTGGGGCTCAGTCCCAGGACCCTAGGATCATGATCTGAGCCAGAGGCAGATGCTTAACTGACTGAGCCACCCAGGTGCCCCAGAAAGCTTTTATAGGTTATTAGGATTTTACACATAAACAATCATGCCATCTGCAAATAAAAACTTGTATTTCTCCTTTCAGAAAAGGAGATTTTTTTTTAAGATTTTATTTATTTGACAGAGATCACAATTAGGCAGAGAGGCAGGCAGAGAGAGAGGAGGAAGCAGACTCCCTGCTGAGCAGAGAGCCTAATGTGGGGCTCGATTCCCAGGACCCTGAGATTATGACCTGAGCCAAAGGCAGAGGCCTTAACCCACTGAGCCACCCAGGCGCCCCAGAAAAGGAGATCTTAATACCCTTAATTTCCTTTTTCTTGCTGTAATGCACTAGCTGGAACATCCAGTGCTCTGCAGTGATCAAAGCAGTATAAACCAGTATTAATTGCTTATTCCTAATTTTCTGAGTTTATCAGAAACTCTCAAATTTGAAAATAACCCAGTGGACCAGCCCTTCAGGTTCTTATCCATGGTGTGGCCTCCCTACAAGGAAGGACACAGAAATCTCTGTTCAGTGCACAAAGTGGGGGAAAAGAAAAAGAATTGGATATTCTTCTTTATCACAGCCAGGGACAGGTTTTAGGTAGCCTTCTTCATGGCTGGCCAAAGTAGAAACAGAGATCTGTGTTTCAAACTTGAGTATGACATTAGAAAACTGTAGGCTTCGGAGAGGGACAGACCTGGGTTCGAATCTCATTAGGTCACCGGCTGGCTGTGTGACTCCAAGCAAATTCCTTGATTTCTCTGAGCTCATGTTCCCTGTCTCTAAGCCACTGACCTCAGAGGGTTGTTGTAAGGCTTAAGTGAGAAAGGTATACAAAGTGCCTGGCACAGGATTCTAAGTAATGACACCATGATTGTTAACAGGGGCTCATGAAACAGAGATTGGGAAGAATCCTTAAGTACGCACAGGATTAAAATGGGAACCACAGATATTAACAAGCTGTTTGGAAAAAAGGAACTGATGAGGACAATTTTTATATAGACGGAAATCGAGTTGCATTCACTGTATAAAAATAATTGACTGCCTACTGCTCCTCAGACTTGGTTTAAGAAGTAAGTCACCCCCGCCAGCCACAGTCACATTGATTTATGAAGCAATCGGCTGTGTTTCCAGAAGCACAAGCTCACATTGGCTCCCTAGAGGACGGATGACAGGTGAATTGCCAAATGTTTTGTGAACAGACTTTTGATGGGTGCTTCTGTCTTCTCTTAGACAAATCCTCTTCCCAAAGCTTAAATGGATTTGGGAGTGGAGATTTGCTTAAAAAGGGTTGCGGGGACGCAGGCCCATTTTGAAAAATTGAAACTTGTGGATGTGTCAACATTTTCTAGTTCTGTAAAACAAGACAAGGTGAAAATTGCTTCTCTGCTGACTTCCTTGGGCTTTTCTGATGAGAGGAATCCCCCTTGATTAGCTATGAGGCACGCTGAGGACTAATTCAACAGCCAATTTATAGTTTATGTTATTTGTACCACGGGAGGTCATTTCACTAAATAAAGTTCAGAAATACATATTAATAAAAAGTCATCTTCAAAGTTACCCAGCAGTTATGTCTAGCAAATAAAAAGGATTGTTTCATTTACCCAAGTAAATCCTAAAGAAGAGACAGTCTTATTTCCGGAGATTCACACTCACTGGCAAGGCGGATGGATTGTTCTGATTGTTGATGTCATCAGATTTTGACACTGTTCACTTTTTCCGATAATGGAAGGTCATCACATGCTTCTTTTTAAAAAATGGGAGAAAGTACAGTATAAGGAAGAAAACAAAGTCCCTCGTAATCACTGGGCTCAGGGAAAAATCAATATTGATTTTGCAGGGGTTTGCCCTGCAGATTTCTTTCTCTATCCTGTAAGGAGTTTGCTTCTCTCACGGCAAATGGAAGCCTGTTTTCGCCAGGCTAGCTTTCACAGTTTTTATCACTCATTCCTTCCACAAATATTTATCTGGAACCTCAGCACTGAGGCAAGCCTGGGGATAATGCAATGGTAGAATAAGTCATGGTCCCTGTAGTCAGAAAGCTGCCAGGAGAGAGACACGTAAGTCAAAGAATCCCACGAAGACATGTATGGTTCTCTTCATGTTGGAGCTCTAAAGGAAAGGAATATAGAGGATAAGGGAGATTTAACAAGACAGGAGGAAAGGGGAATGGCATGTGCAAAGACCCTGGGGTGGAAAAGCATATTATGAGCCCAAGGGCCTGAGAGAAAAACAGATGTGTCCAGAAGAGTGGTAAGGGAGAGAACTTAAGAGATGAGTAGGCCTCCTTCGGTCACCATATCTGAAGGGCATGGGAAGAAACTGAGGAATTTTAAGCAAGGGAGGAGACATGCCTTTTGATTTTGAAATGACCATTCTGGCTGTCTCTTGTAGACTCGCAATCAGGACCTCTGTTCAGGGGCACCTGGGTGGCTCAGTCAGGTAAGCGTCTGCCTTCAGCTCAGGTCACGATTTCAGGGTCCTGGGACTGAGCCCCGTGTGGGGCTCCCTGCTCAGCGGGGAGCCTGCTTCTTCCTCACCTCCCCATTTGTGCTCTCTTTTGCTATCTCTGTCTCCCTCTCAAATAAATAAATTTAATTTTTTTTTAAGAAGAGTTCTGTTCAGAATCTCCCCTCTCCCATTTTCCACAGCTTGAATGCCCCAGCCTTGCTCATCTAAGACATAAACCTTGTGAATTTTAACTTGTATGATCAGTTGTGGCTTGTGAACTGTAATTTTTAGAGTTAGATGTGGCTGTTATTTCAACCCCACTGAGAAAGGGGCTCAGTTCTTCCAGAATGAAGAAATACTACAAGCCAATGATTGTAGAATTTTCCATCTGTATCAGAGTGTTTGTTAAACGTGAACCCCTAGACATTCTGACCCAGTGGGTTCTGGGTAGGGAACAGGAATCTCGCTCCTTATGCGCAGGTGGGGACCAGGGTCCCATGGAGATGCTTCCAGGACGATGCCTTGAGGACCCTTCCTCCCTCTTCTTGACCACCCATGTTTCTTCCCTCCTGATGTTGTGGGAGCCCCTTTCGGGGGTGGGGGGGGCGGTGCATATATTTCAATAGACTCTGTTTTGAGTGAAAGAGAAGCGAGAGTTCCACAGTGGAGAGCTGACGCCCTCGCCCCTCCCCAAGAACTCAACTGGGCCACACTGGAGAGATCTGGAAACCTCTCAGACCCTTCGAGGGTTTCCAAATCCCCTGGAAGACTGAGCTACAGGACAGCCCAAGTCAGCACAGCGCTGTGGTGGGGACGAAGGATAAAAATGACCTGCTTATCTGGCCTGGGCACACAACGCCCTTACCAGCTGGCTGCTTTCTGGCTAGAACAGTCTAGCGCGTGGCAGTCGCTTCTCAGGTGGGATCTGAGGGTCGTGGAACAAGACTGGCCCAGCAGACACACCAGCACCCATACAGCCAGATGACTCTTGTCCCTTTGCCTGGCACCTGCCGGTTCTGAGCTGTCACTTAGAAAAGACCCATCAGAGCCCATGCCATTGTCTTGTTTATCATTATTAAACAAGGCTGCCGTGATTGTCCCGTTATTTTCATCACTTCATAGACGTGTGGGTACATCTGGGTACAGGAAGACCGGGGCCTGGAGGCAGGGCAGTCACTGCCCGTCCATCTGCTGTTCTCATTCCCTCTTCACCTGAGTTGTGCTCCCACTGGCTCCTCCCTTTGCTCTGCTGCTCCAGGATTCACCTACCTGGTCTCCTGAGTCCCAGGGGAACTTTCCTCTTTGCCTTTTCGAGAACTGGTAGCTGGAACTCAGGGCTGATCTCATTGGTCACTTCCTACCGCAGCAACTTTAAATTCTTTTTTAAGATTTTATTTATTTGTCAGAGAGATGGAGCATAAGCAGGGGGAGCGGCAGGCAGAGGGAGAAGCAGGCTCCCCGCTGAGCAGGAAGCCCGATGTGGGGCTCGATCCCAGGACCCCAGGATCATGACCTGAGCCAAAGGCAGATGCTTAACCCACTGAGCCACCCCACTGTCCCCCTCCTGCAGCAACTGATGAGCCTACTTTCCCTCCAGCAGGTGGAGAACTTCCAACGGGGGGTGGGGGGAATTTATAGAAAGTGGCTGATCCCGTGTTACTTGCTTTTTTTCTTAAGACGGTAAAATACACAGAACACATTTTCCATCTTAACCATTCTTCGGTGTACAGGTCAGTGGCATCATTCAATACCGTCACCTTGGGCAGCCATCACCACCTCCCTCCCCAGAGCCCTTCGTCCTACAAAGCCCCTGTACCCACTCGACAACCATCCCCGGTGCCCCTCCGCCAGCCCCTGCCCCCCACCCTTCCGTCTTCTGTCTCTATGAATTTGACTCCTCTAGGTACCTCCTGTAAGTAGAATCACGCAGTGTTTGTCCAACACTGACTTCACTCAGCATCATGTCCTCGAGGTTCGTCCGTTGTTGGGATTTCCACTGTGCGTCTTCGGCACCTGTTACGCATCCGCACGCCTGTCTGTGGACCCTGGGTGGTTTCCACCTTGTGGCTATTGTCAGTAATGCCGTGAACCCAGGCCTGCAAATACCTCTTCCAGCCCTTGCTTTCCGTTCCTTTGGATGTGTACCCAAAAGTGGGCTCGCCGGGTCATATGATAATTTGATCCTTAGTTTTTCCAGGAACCGCCATACCCATTGTTCTCATCTGCTGCGCCATTTTACATTCCCACCAACGGGATGCAAGGACTCCTCTGTCCCCACACCCCCACCAACATTGGTTTTAACCCGGTTTTTTGACCGTAGCCATTCTAACGGAAGTGAGGTGGGAGATCGTAATCTCTCCAATAGATCAATAACGCCAACAGCCAGAGCGTGCATTTCTCGACTATTTACCGCACCTCACGTGGCTTCCTATATATTCTGTGAACTGTATGTGTGTTTACAAAAATACATCCTCAAAAAAAAAAAAGAAGAAGAAGAAGAAGAAGATCCCTGTGGGGTAGGAACTGTTATTATCATTATTATCATCGAGTAGGCTCATCAGTTGCTGCAGGAGGTTAAGGAACTTTCCCCAAACCACACAGCCGGTCAGGGGAAGTGGGGCTGAGTTTCAGATTCAGGCCGTCTGGCTCAGGGCTTCTAGAGAAAGAGACGTCTCATTCCTCGGGTGTGAATTTAGCTGGGAGCATCTAAAATCTAAGTATCTGGGGGTGCCTGAGTGGCTCAGTTGTTAAGCATCTGCCTTTGGCTCAGGTCATGATCCCAGGGTCCTGGGATGGAGCCCCACACCTGCTCAGCAGGGAGCCTGCTTCTCCCTCTCCCACTCCCCTACTTCTGTCCCCTCTCTCGCTGTGTCAAATAAATAAATAAAATCTTTAAAAAAAATAAAATCTAAATATCTGAAATTCCTTGTGAGTTCACGGGAATATTAAAATAGCTCACTGAGCTAGGGAAATTCGGCAGTGTGAGATCCAAAGTGAGGATGGTAGAATTTTCTTGGGATCCCCATTCCCACAACTGGCTGGGGCGGCACCATCTAGTGGGGGATTTGTGTGGGGAGGGAATGTGGACCCAGTGCTTTTTTCAGCCTAGAGGAGCGTTGGGGCTGTAAGTTGAGGCCCCACAAGGATCCCGTCTGGGGGTGAGGGAGCACCTCCGAGAAGACCACACTTGAGCTGCCCCTTTAAAAGAGAAGCCTGTGGATTTTCCAGGCAGAGCAAGCAGGAAAGGACACCCCAGGTGTTGAAACAGCACGTGCAAAGGTCCGGAGATGTTTGGTGAATAATTTGGCCCTGGGAGAAAAGGACAAAATGGCATGTTGTTGGCAATGTGTAAAATGGAAGCCAAGCTAAGCATTTGAAGAGGAACCTCTGCCCCTCCCCCACTGCCCCACCCAATGCCCTGGAAAAGGGTTTTAAAGCTGGGGAGGAACTGATGGTCTTTGTTATTTGGGTGAGAGAGGAGCAGGCAGAGAGGCTCCAGAGTGGGGCAGTCAAGGGCATGACCTTGACCCCAGGTGGCTGGTTCAGAGCCCTGCTCCCTGGTGGCCTGTGGGGTCTCAGGCAAGTTGTGCAGCTGTCCCCCACTGTGGTGTCTATGTCAGTGCTGCGGGGACAGTTACAGTGACCCCGTTATGAGACTGAATTAGTGGGACGTGCTCAGACCAGTGCCTGGTGCTTTCCTACCACAGTAAACATTGGCTCTTGAATTTGTGTTCCACTTACAACAACACAAAGGGATGACGTCACCGTTCTCTACGTCAGAAGTCAGGGTGGACTCAGCTGGTTTCTCTGCCCCAGGTCACATGAGGCCAAAATCAAGGTGCTGGTGGGCCTGGGCTCTGACAGAGTCTCCAAGGACAGTCGGCTTCCAGGCTGATTCTGGTGATTGGTGGAACTTAGCCCGTGCGGTTACAGACTGAGGGGCCCTTGGCAGGCTGGCTGTCCATGGGCATGGCTCTCAGCCCAGAGAGGCTGCCCACATTCCAGGCTGGTGGCCCCCTTCTTCTTCAAAGCCAGCAGCATTGGGTCAAGGCCTTTTCATGTTTCAGATCTCTCTGACCCCCTGTTCTGGCTCCTCTGTCCAGCTCCAGCCAGAGAAAGTGCTCTGCTTTAAGGGCTCATAGCATTAGACTCGTCCCACCTGAACGATCAAGGATATTCTCCCTCTTTTAAGATCAGGGATTCGTCACCTCCACATCCGCATAGTCCCGTGTGCCATGCGAGGGAGCAGAGTCCCAGGACCCAGGTTTGGGGCATGGATCTCTTTGGGGGAACCCATGCTTCCTGCTGTTGTTAATCCTACCTTTTGCCTGCACTGTTGCCGTGGGGAGGGTGTGGACTTTCGGGGTGGGTTTGAGAGCTTTTTGGAGGAACCAGTAAGGACAATGTCAGGAGCCCTGGAGAGAGGCGGCGGGTGAGCTGGGGGGTGATATGGGATGGGAAGAGGCAGGAGGGGAGTGCATCAGTCCCCGGGGCCCAGCAGGCATGGAGAGGCTCAGAGATGAGCTGGGGGTTGGAAATACACATTGGAGAATCTGGGGCTGGTGCAGTGGCCCCACCTGTGGACGGAGTGAGAAGGAAAGGGAGCCAGCACTCGAATCCTCAGGAATTGTGGAATCTGGGGCCAGGCATAGGGAGAGTTGCCCAGCACAGAAGCCAAGGAGAAATCAGAGAGGGAGCAGAGCCAGCAAGCTGCGGCCGGGCCAGGGAAGAGATCAGTAACATATAGGTAACACATCGAGGGTTTACTTTGTGCCAGGCAGGGTTTCTGGACACTTCCACGTACATTAACTCATTTAATCCTTATGATGAACAACCCTCCGAGGCAGGCACTATCATTTCCCCCATTTTACGGATGAGGAAGTTGAGGTCACACACAGTGAGTTGGGGCCTGGGAACCCTGCGCAGGCAGTCTGATTTCAGGAACCAGCCTCTTCTTGAGGCTTTGCCCCTCCGCAGGGCTCCCCCAGGGAGACCAAGGTAGGAGGGTGTCACTGACAGAGGGAGCCAGAGACGCCTCCCCTTCCCTTCTCCTCCCAGACTCTCACTGTCTCACCAGAGCCCAGCTGTTTCCTCATTTCCTTATTCTTTTGAAAACCCCAGTTTTCACTACTTTGGCACTACATCTTTCTTGAGGCAGTAAGGAGGATGGGGCTAGGGGATGGGACAGCCAAGAACCAAAAGGTCAAAGGAAACAGATCTCATGCACACACACATACACACACACATACCATTTAATTTTAAACACGTTGTCCTACTACCTTGAAAATTCCTCCAAACAGTACCTCCTGTCAGTCCCGCAAAGCACAGCATATGAAACCCATTTTCGCCCCGGGAAGCAACCACAGAGAAGCAAGAGACTTGCCCCAGGCTGCAGGGCTGGTGGAGGGGGGGATGGGACTGCCGGCTTCCCAACCCCAGAGCCCCTCCGCCCGCTCGCAGCAATAGTGAGCGGTTTGGCATTCTCTCCGCATGCCAGAGTTCCAAGTGCGCTGTCGCGTGTGTTATCTCATTCATACCTCACCGGTAAGCGCCAGGCAGTTCTGTTGTTGTCTGTATTCACCGAGGAGGAAACCGAGGCACGAAGAGAATAGGTCACGTGCCCAAGGTCACCCAACTAGGAAGCAGGAGAGCTGCACTTTGAACCAAGGCCCCCACCCCGAAAGCCAATCCGATAAGCACCACGCGCTCCTGCCTCTTCATCCCCTTAACCATGAGGCCGTGTGCCTCCCGCGGACAACAGTGCCGGCTGCCGGACTGAAAGCTGTATCCGAGAGCCTCTCCTGCTGGAACTCCGGGTCCTGGCAGGGAGCGGAAGGCCATTTAGAGTGGGCGTAGAGTGACAGAGGTGGGTTTCATAGAAGGACTCCTAGAGAGGGTCGTCAGACTTAAGGAAACCACCCAGGATGGTGCAGTGCCCAGAGCCACTAAGAGAGAGGGACTGTTCCCACCCTAGACCTAAGGCTGAAGGGGTTACATCTCCTGGAACCCCCAACAGGAGCTGTGACTTTTGGTGACCCCACAGGACGGGAGCCAGGGGAGTAAGTACCCCAACCTCTCTCCTCCCTGCTCGGATCTCTGATCCCCCATTGGCCAACCCCAACCGGAAGCCAGAGGCAAGGAGCCCATCAGCCCATTGACAAAGCCATATGGGCTGGCCTGCTGGGGCAGAGGGCCATGGGGAGCAGGTGGGTGAGGATTGGGGGGGAGGGGAGTGGAGGACGTCTGGCAGGGGACAGGAGGTGAGGACCCGGAAGGCTGTCAATGAGGTAGAATGAAAGACCAGGGACTGGGGGCTGGGGGACCCGATGGGAACAGCATGTGGCTGGACTGGGCCGACTTGAGGACAGAGTGTGAGGGTGGGGAGATGGGGACGGAGCCGGACTTGGAGGAGCTGGTGAGCTTGAGCGGGGAGCCAGGCCTGGGCAGGTGAAGGGGAGTGCCTGCAGGGAGTGGATGAGGAAGCAGAGGCCACAAGGAATCAAAGAGGAAGGGAAGGAGGAGGAGGAAGGGAGGAGGAAGAAGGTCACGCTCTGAGACTTCGCTTCTGAGTTCCAGATGAGGCAGGGCTAAACACTGGCTCTGAGGGAGGGTTCCGGATCATCAGGAGCCTGGGCCGCAGGGAGACTTCCTCAAAGCCCCGGGGTCACTGAGCTGATGTTTGCTGTTAGTGGATTTGTCGAAGTCTCAGTGTTTTGTGGACCCACTAAATATTTTAAAAAGATATTTAAAATGTAGGAGACTGTTTTAAATGCATGTTCCAGGGGCCCCTGGGTGACTATTGGGTTAAGCATCTGACTCTTGATGTCAGCTCAGGTCATGATCTCAGCGTCCTGAGATCGAGCATGGGGTCTTCTTAAGGTTGTCTCTCCCTCTACCTGTGCCCCCCCCCCACCGTGCACACACACGTGTGCCTGCGATCTCTCCCTCTCTCTCAAGTTAATTAATTAATTAAAAATAAAATAAAATGCATGTCCCGTATTCAGTTCCACCCCACTCCTCTCCCCCTATTAAACTACTGTCTACTCTGAAAAGCATAGGGGACAAGTCAAGGATACAGATTTTGGTCCTGACAGTGCCACGGGCCAGCATCTTGATGTTGGCTGAGACCCTTCATCTTAGCTAGTTTTTTTTTTTTTTTAAGATATTATTTATTTATTTGAGAGAGAGAGAGACAGAGCACAAGTGTGGGGCAGAGAGGGACAAGGAGACGCTGAGCTGAGCACAAACCCCAACACGGGGCTTGATCCCATGACCCTGAGATCAAGATCTGAGCTGAAACCAAGAGTCTGGCCCCCATCCGACCGAGCCAGCCAGACGCCTGCGTCTTAGCCATTTTTAGTATTGCAGTAAAATACTCCTAACATTTACCATCTGAACCGTTTAGACGAGTGCGGATTAGCAGTGTTAAGTGAGTTCACATAGTTATATATAACCAATCAGAACTTCTTCATCTTGCAAAACTGAAACTCCGTACCCATTAAACCATCAAGCAATTCCCAACTTCCCCTGCCGCCGGTCCCTGGCGGCCACCATCCTACTTCCTGTTCCTGTGAGCTCGACGACTCTGGGTACACGTCACGTCAGTGGACTCGGACGGTGCTTGCCCGTGTGTGCCTGGCTTATGTCACTCAGCATCAAGGTCCGCGCCATGTTACAGCGAGTGTCGGGATTCTCTTCCTTTTTCAGGCTGGATAATACTCCATTGTATGTACTTGGTGCATTTTGCATAGCCACTAATCTGACCGTGGACCCTGGGTTGTTCCCACCTTCCAGCTGTTGCGGCTAAGGCTGTGAACACGGGCGTCCAGATATCTCTTCGAGCCCGTGCTTTCTGTTCCTTTGGTTGTATACCCAAAAGTGGGCTCGCAGGATCGTCTGGTCATTTTATTCTTAATTTTTTGAGGAACTGCCATACCGTCTTTCTTGTTGAGCTACACTTTTTATTTTTATTTTTTAGATTTTTTAAAAATTTATTTGAGAGAGAATGAGAGAGCGTGAGCATGAGAGAGGGGAGGGTCAGAGGGAGAAGCAGACTCCCCGTCAAGTAGGGAGCCGGGTGCGGGACTCGATCCAGGGACTCCAGGATCATGATCTGAGCGGAAGGCAGTTGCTCAACCAACCAAGCCACCCAGGTTCCCGAGCTGCACCTTTTAATGAATGCACCTGCGAATGGTGAATGGTGGGCAGCTCAGCAGGATGGGAGCCTGTACAGTCCGCCCAGCTTAGCTGGAGGGCTTCTGTCCCGACAGTAGCTTTTAGCAATTTTCCCAGGAAGCCGAGGCTCTTACTCGGCTGTTACAGGGCAGCCCCAGGAAGCCCTCTCTTGGCCTAACATGTGGCAGGGGCTCACCCCATTTGATGGAGTCATTCAAAACTTCCTGCTTGCTTTGATTTCTTAATAATGGGCTGACAGCGACTGGGGAACTGAAAGTTATGAGTGCTGGGAAAAGAAAAACAAAATGCAGTACATAGAATTCCTCTCTGATGGGTTATCAAGGGTTCTTGGAGCAAGAGATCAATGAGAATGGTGACAACCATGGCGTGCGTGGCATTTCCCAAAGAACGGATGTGTTTTAATATTAGAAAAAAATGCTTTCTTCTTGAGGCCAGATTGAGGTTTTAGGATATCGAGCAGATAGTACACAGAGTTCCCACATATCCACCGCCCCCCAAGCACACACACAGCTTCCCTTATCATTAACATCTTGCTTTAAAATGGGACATCTGTGGGCTCCTGGGTGGCTCAGTGGGTTAAGCCTCTGCCTTTGGCTCAGGTCATGATCCCAGAGTCCTGGGATCAAGCCCCGCATCAGGCTCTCTGCTCGGCAGGGAGCCTGCTTCCCTCTCTCTCTCTGCCTGCCTCTCTGCCTACTTGTGATCTCTGTCTGTCAAATAAATAAAATATTTAAAAAAATAAATAAATAATAAAAATAAAATGGGACATTTGTTACCACTGAGGAACCAATATTGATATATTAATATTAACTAAAGTCCGTAGTTTACATTAGGGCTCACTCCTCACATCGTATATTCTGTAGGTTTTGGCAAATATATAATAAGTATACACCACTGCTGTGTCATACGGAATGGTTTGGCTGCCCCAAAATCCCTGTGCTCCCCCATTCATACCATCCCACATCCACTTTGGATGGCATGAATCCATCCCTTTGGAATTCTGTCCCCTTCCAGTTCCCTCCAACTGGAAAGCACTGATCTTTTTACTGTCTCTATAGTGTTACTTTTTTCAGAATTCCATATAGTTGAAATTGTACACTATAGAGCCTTTTCAGACTGGCTTTTGTCACTAAGCACTGTGCATTTCCTTGGTTTCGCCATGCCTTTTTGTGGCTTGATAGCTCATTTCTTTTCATCACTATTATTTTATTGTACAGATGTACCACAACTTACCTATCCATTTACCTCTTAAAGGACATCTTGGTTGCTTCCAGTTTGGGGCAATTAAGAATAAGAATGCTATAAACAGTATCCAAAATAAATGAGTCTTAAAACTCAACAATAAAGAAACAGACAACCCAGTTTACAAATGGTGGTAAAAGATATGAATAGATGCCTCACCAAAGAAGATACATAGATGGCAAATAAGCCTATAAAAAGAGGCTATAGTTTTCTTCATATAGATCTTTATATATTTTGTTAGATTTTTACCTAACTCTTTCTGTCTGGTCTTTCTTTCTTTTCCCTTTCTTTTCCTTTTTCTTTCTTTCTTTCTTTCTTTTTCTACTAACATAAATGGTGTTATGCTTTTAATTTCTTTTTTTTTAATTTTAAAAAAGATTTTATTTATTTATTTATTTGACAGAGAGAGAGACACAGTGAGAAAGGGAACACAAGCAGGGGGAGTGGGAGAGGGAGAGAAGCAGGCTTCCCACAGAGCAGGAGCCTGATGCAGGGCTTGGTCCCAGGCCCTGATATCATGACCTGAGCCAAAGGCACTGAGCCACCCAGGTTCCCCATGTTTTTAATTTCTAATTCCAGCTGTTCATTGCTGGTATTCAGGAAAGCAGTCAACTTTTGTGTATTAATGTTGTATCTGGCAACCTTCCCATAATTGCTTATTAGTTCTAGGAGTGTTTTTATTGATTCTTTGGGATTTTCTACCTAGGCAATCATGTCATTTGCAACCAAAGACCGTTTTACTTCTCCCTTCCCAATCTATGTACCTTTTATTTCCTTTTCTTGTCTTATTGCATGTCCTGGCTAGGACACCATACTGTGTTAAAAAGGAGTATGAAAGGGGACATCCTTGTCTTGTTCCTGATCTTAATGGAACATTTCTAGTTTCTCACCATTAAGTGTGATGTTAGCTTCAGGGTTTTTGTAGATGTTCTTTATTAGGTTGAGGCAATTCCTCTCTATTCCTAATTTGCCAAAAGTTTTGTGGTTTTGCTTTTCAATAATGAATAGGTGTTGAATTTTGTCAAATGCTCTTTCTTCATCTAGTGATATGATCATGTGACTTTTCTTCTCTAGCCTGTTGAGATGATAGATTACATTAATCTATTTTCAAGTGTTGACTTAGTATTGCATACGTGCATACTTGTGGTGTACAATTCTTTGTATACATTGTTAGATTCAATTTGCTAATATTCTGTTGAGGATTTTGCTTCTATGTTCACAAAAGATATTGGTCTGAAGTTTCTCTTGTAATATCTTTGTCTGGTTTTGGTATTAGAATAATGTTGTTCACATACAATGAGTTAGAAAGTGTTCCTTCAATTTCTCTTCCCTGGAAGAGGTTGTAGAGAACTGGTGTTACTTTTTTCCTTAAGTGTTTGATGGAATTCACCAATGAATCCATCTGGGCCTGGTGCTTTCTGTTTTGAAAGCTTTTAATTATTGATTCAAATTCTTTAATAGATATGGGCTTTTTCAGATCATTTATTTCTCCTTGTATGAGTTTTGGTACATTGTAGCTTTCGAGGAGGTGGTCAGTTTCATCTAAGTTATCAAATTTGTTGGCATAGAATTATTTATAGTGTTCCTTCATTAGCCTTTTAATGTCTATGGTATCCGTAGTGATGGTCTCTTTTTCATTTCTGATTTTAGTAATTTGTACCCTCTCTCTTTTTTTCTTAGTTAGTCTGCTAGAGTCTTGCCAATTTTATCAATGTTTTCAAGGGATCAACTTTTGGTTTCATTGATTTTTCTCTATTATTTTTGAATTTTTAATTTCATTCATTTCTGTCCTAATTTTTTCTTCTGCTTGTCTTAGGCTTATATTGCTCTTCATTCTCTAACTTCTTAAAGTGGAAGCTTAGATTATTGATTTTAAGTCTTTCTTTTCTAATATATGCATTCTATGCTATAAATTTCCTTCTAAGCATTGCCTTTCTGCCTCCCACAAATTCTGATAAGTTTTATTTTAATTTGCATGTGCTTTCATTTCATTTGGATAATTTTTTCTTTTTCCTAAAGCTTCTTCCTTGACCAGGATGCTTAGAAGCATGTTGTATAGGGGTGCCTGGGTGGCTCAGTGGTTGAAGCCTCTGCCTTCAGCTCAGGTCATGATCTCGGGGTCCTGGGATCAAGTTCTGCTTCCCCCCTCTCTCTGCCTGCCTTTCTGCCTACTTGTGATCTCTCTCTCTCTCTGTCAAATAAATAAATAAATAAATAATCTTTAAAAAGAAGCATGTTGTTTAATGTCCAAATACTCTGGAATTTTCAGCTATCTTTCTGCTATTGATTCCTAGTTTGAATCTCTCATAGGCTGAGAGCATGCTTTGTATGACTTCTGTTCTTTTAAATTTTAAGTTTGTTAGGTTTTGTGGCTCAGAATCTCTCTTGGTGAATGTTCTATGTGAGCTTGAGCACAATGTGCATTTTGTTGTTATTTGGTGATGCAATCTGTACATGTCGATTAGATGCGGTTGACCGGTGGTGGTATTCAGTTCAGCTTTATCCTCACTAATTTTCTGCATATCTGTCCATTACTGATATGAGGGTGTTGAAGTCTCCAACTGTCATAATGGATTTGTCTGTTTCTCCTTAAACTTCTATCACTTTCTGCCTCACTTATTCTGATGTTCTATCTTTAGGCACATATAGTTAAGGATTGTTTCGTATTCTTGGAGAACTGACCCCTTTCTCATCATATGTAATGCCTCTCTTTACCCTGGTAATGCTTCTGGCTCTGAAGTCTGATTTTCATCTGAAATTAACATAGTTCCTCCTGCTTTCTTTTTGTGTTTCAATATTTTAAGTACCCAAGCGTATGATAAAAATTTGCAACATAGTTAAGAACACAGACATTTGAATCAAGCAAATCTGAATACAAGACAGGCTAGCCAAGCTGGGTGACTTTGGGCAAATTAAATCATTCTGTGGCTCAGTTTCCTTATGTACAAAACAGAGAACAATCCCTTTGGATTATTGTGTAGATGAAATGGAATAATGCAGTAGTGCACTTAGCGTACTTCCTGGCATGTAATGTTAAATTAATATACTCTGTTAATATAAGTTATGATATTACTGTATAATAATATAAGCTATATAATATAAACTATTATAATATTATTGATACAAGCTATTGGTATCATTGTATCATGGGACTTTACACTTGTCTAAGTGCAAATACTCTTTCTATGAATGTCAGATGAGGCACTCCGAGAAGATAAATTTAGAAACTAATTGCCAAGTCTCAGGCCGGGGTAGATATCTAATAGACACAGTGTCCTGAAAGGAGAAAGACTTCACATGTGCCCTGTAGCCACAGTCCAGAGCCCCACGCTCCAGGAATGTAGTATTTCCTCCTGGGTGCTAACCTTTGCTCACTCTTCTGACAAAAAGAAAATTACAGAGGAGCCTTCTGCCTGGCATTGCCAACTCACAGACACATGGTCTGAGCTGGAGTCCCTTTCGTTCTGGATAGGAGTCACACCCGGCCCCCTACTGAAAAAGCAGATCATCACTGATGAGATAAATTCTGAGCAGCTTTTAAGAAGCAATAGAAATAACTAATCGCATGGGAAAACCTTCATTGCAAGCCAAAGTTTTGTAAAAGTAGGTATAAAACTGTATGTTATATGGTGTGATCTCAGTTTTGTTTGAGCTTTTTAAAAAGCTTGTAAGCACAGACAGGGTACTGGAAGGAAGTGAACCACAGTGTTAACAGTGCCCGCCTCTGGGGGATGGGAGCCTAAGTGGTTTTAATGTCTTCTTTGTGCTTTTCTCCAATTCTCATTTTCTGTAATATTTTTTTAAATGTGATTTTTATAAAATGTGGCCAACTCCCTGCCCAGAATATGTGCTCATTCAGACTCCCCTCAGTTCCCTTTGCCTCTGTGCTGTCTGATCCCCCGCCCCACAACGTGGGCACCTGCTCTGGGTCTGGAGTCAGAGACCGCATCCCCAGCCCCATCGCACACTAACCATGTGGCCTTAGCCAAGCCACTTCACTTCTCTGACTCGGAGCATCATCATTTTTGAATGAGGGTTGTGGTGACCAGCCGGCCAGGGAAGGGACTTAGCACCTTCTGGTACCCATACTCCCTAGTAGGTGTTGGGGCCCTGGCTACAGCTGTCTTCCTTCTGTATTTCAGTCTGCAGACATCGACAACCATCATGCACTTATTGAATATAATGAGACCGAGGACAGCTTTGTTCTCCAGGACTTCAATTCCCGAAACGGCACCTTCGTCAACGAGTGCCACATTCAGAATGTGGCCGTGAAGCTGCTGCCCGGAGACATCCTGAGATTCGGGTCCGGAGGGCTGACCTACGAACTCGTCATCGAAAACGCTCCCTCGGTGAGTCCAGGCCCTTGCAGGGTAGGGGCCAGAGGTGCGGTGTCCTGTCGCCTTCTGTGCATCCAAAGGGTGGTGCTTGTCCACAGCGTATCAACCGAATTTCATGCTGGGTCCACAAGTGACCCTGACCTACTGGATCTTACAAGGTTCACACCAATCCAGGTGGATCCTGGTCGGTGGTGTGCATCTTAGCGCCCTCTTCTGGGCATTTCCTGGAATGACATGTAAGAGTTGCACAGGGGCCAACCCAGAGCCATAGCGTTCTCCTGTAAATGGAAACCTTGGTTCGGGCAAGAGGAAAGAAAACTCAGATGGATGCTTCTTTTTACGCAGATCAGCGCTGTGCAGCTCCCTTGCTTTGTGATCAGCCAGGGTTCTTTATATGCCTGGGTCTCAGGCTCCCCGATGATGCGTGGCGCTGAGAGGAAAATCTATCTGTTGAGTGTGAAAGTCAGTGTCCGCCTGGAGCAGAGACTCAGGGCACGGCAGCTGTTACCGTACCCTGAACAGAAATGTCCTTGGGATCCTGACCTCTAATATGGTCAGTTTAAGCAAAATGCAATACAAAACTTCCCCGTTAAAACTCAGTCCCACGGAAGACACCATTCACGGGGGAGGCAGGCTGGGGTGGGGTGGGGAGTGAGGGAGGTTAGCAGCTCAGGCTTTGGTTAGAATCCCAGCTCCACCCCTTGCATACTCTGGTGTGCTCCTGGGCAAGCCCCTGGAGCCCCCAGAAGCTCCCATTTCCTCCACAAAATGGGGCCAATGACAGCCATGACCTTGCAGGCTCACCTTGAGGGTGGAAAGAGATGATTATAATTGCAAAACTAGCACGGTGCCCGTTCGCGATGAGCACACAATTAATACCTGCCATGTGTGTCCCAGAGAGATGGCGTCTTTGTCTTACTCGCTGCCCCCAAGAACGCTACATGGACTGGGGCCTCCAAGGCTTAAAAGCCTTTCTGGGACAAGGCTGGGTATAAATAAATCAAGTTTAGAGGATCGAGACAGACTCCTGGGGTTTTGAGCCCATAGGCAGCCCTAATTGCGTACCCCAGAAAGACGGGCAGCATCCCTCAGGCTGCGTGGGCCATGATGCCACATCCATCACATTTGGCTTTGAAGATGTGGGGCAGATTTTTTTGGTTGCTGCTCAGCTGCCTTATCCTCCTTAGACCGTTAAAGTTTGTTTGCTCATGGTACGTACCAAGGTCCTGAGGCAGCCCTGGGGGGGGCTCCTGACCCAGAAGGTGTTGATGCAATCAAGAGTTCCCAACATGGATAATAAGGATCCCTCCACACACACCCCTACATCAGAACCCTGTGGGGAGCAGACCTACAATGCACATTCCTGGGCCTCACCTGGGCCCAGGGACTCATACTTAAGGTTGCCAGAAAAAACACAGGACACCCAGTTAAAGCTGAATTTCAGATAAACAGCAAATAATCTTGTAGTATAAGTATGTCTCAAATATTGCAAGGGATTGCTTATGCTAAAGAAATTATTTGGTATTTGTCTGAAATTCAGAGTTAATTGGATATCCTATATTTCATTTACATATTTTTAAAATCTATATATTTATTTATGTTAAATCTGGCGACCCTACACAGCCTCCCTGGGAGTGGGAATATGCATTTTCCCAGGCTCCTTGGTGATTCCAATATACCCCCTACAGAAGGGAAACCTAAATATGGAGCCCCTTGTCTAGAGCATTTACAGATTTTTTTTCAGGAACCAAAGAAAATGGAGTTTCAGACCCCAAGCCTATAAATCCAAGTTTGTGAAGTTCGAGTCAATGTTTCTCAAACATGTCTGATTTTAAGAATGTTTCTGGAATGTTCAACAAAATTACAGGCTCCCAGGCCCCCCTGCCTGGGAAGTTCTCATTTTGTGGCTTGCCAGAAGGGGAAAGGGCGATAATGTCTGCATTTTTTTCATACGAAGATATTTATGGAAATATTATTTATAGGAACACAAAAATTGAAACCTAAATATCCATCAGAAGGGGGCATTGTTTGAAAAAAAAAAGTACGAGAGTTCGTTTGCATATGGAAAACTGTGTTGCTTTTTAAAAAAATAGCTTTATGGAGGGCGCCTGGGGCGGGGCTGAGCCAGTTAAGCGTCTGACTCTTTTTTTTTTTTTTTAATATTTATTTTTATTTGTTTATTTACAGCATAACAGTGTTCATTGTTTTGGCATCACACCCAGTGCTCCATGCAGTACAAGCGTCTGACTCTTAATCTCAGCTCAGGTCTTGGTCTCTGGGTCGTGAGTTCAGGCCTCACATGGGGCTCCAAGCTGGGCATAGAGCCAACTTACAAAAAGGGGGGGAGAGAGCAACTTGATGGAGATATGACTGACATACAGTCAGCTGCACGTGTTTAAAGGTTATAATCTGATGGGCTTTGACCCACGTGTGCACCTGAGTAACCATCGCCACGGTCAAGACAGTGACCATATTTGTGGCCCCCAAAAGGTTCCTTGTGCACAGGGCATTTGTTCCCTTGCCTCCAGTCTACATAACATAAACTTCATTCATGGTAAGCCTATGATTCAGCCCATTTTTGTATGCTTTTTAAAAAAGATTTTATGATTTACTTGAGAGATAGAAAGAGCACAAGCAGGGGGAGTGGGAGAGCTGAGCAGGAAACCGGATGCAGGATTCGATCCCATCATGACCGGAGCCGAAGGCAGAAGCTCAACCGACTGAGCCACCCAGGCGGGCCCCGTTTTGTATGTTTACGGAGCTGGCCGTCACCACAACCTCCTTTCAGAACGTTTCCATCCATTTCTGTTCCTCCCCCCAAAAAAACCTTGGAGGTACTTAGGGTTTTTTGTTGTTGTTTTTAATTTTTAATTTAATTTTTTTAAAGATTTTATTTATTTATTCATGAGAGACAGAGAGAGAGAGGCGGAGGGAGAAGCGGGCTCCCCAATGAGCAGGGAGCCCGATTCAGGACTTGATCCCAGGGCTCCAGGATCATGATCTGAGCAGAAGGCAGATGCTTAACCATCTCAGCCACCCAGGCGCCCTTTAATTTTTAATTTTAAAAATCGTGGCCAAATACTGAAAGCATTCACCCTCATAACAGACTTTAAGTATATAGTTCCTTGCCGTTACATTCACGTGGTTCTACAGCTGTCCCCAGAAATCCGTTCATCTTCCCAAACTGGAACTCTGCGCCCATTCAATAAAACTCCCTCCTCCTTCCGCTCCCAGCCCCCATTCTTTCTGTCTCTCTGAATCTGACTGCTCCAGGCCCCCCGTGTAAGTGGAATCTTACAGTGTTTGTCCCTTTGGAACTGTAGTATCGTGTCCTCGAGGTGCATACGTGTCATAGCAGGGGTCCGAGTCCCCTTCCTTTTCGAGTAAGGGGATCCTTTTGAGCCAAGGAATATTCCATCGTGTGTCTACCTCACGTTTTGTTGAGCCATTTGTCCATCCATCCATCGACGACTGCTCCCACTTTTTGGCTATCGTGAATAAGAATGTCATGCGTACAGGTGTACGCATGGGTACTTCACTTTATGAGATGCTTCTGATATCAGATAAACGTAAGAAACAATGATCAAGACCTTGAACCTTGACTACAGAAGAGGACACTTTGTAAAAAGAGAAATCAGTAGAGTAGCAGGAGTCACGGATATGAATGAAACTGTGCTAAGTGATTTTCCTGCTCGCCCTTATTTAACACTCACAACAATCTATGGGGTGGGTTCTCTCATGATGCCCATCTGACAGACAAAGAATCCAAAACTCAGAGAGGTTAAGTAATTTCCCCAGCATCACACAGCTGGTCAATGCAGAATTAAGCTCTGTCCCCACTTGTGGGGAATAGAGAGAAGAAAACCATGTAATCTAATGCTAGCCAGAGCAGTGTCCCCGACTGGTTTTCAAAGGGACCAAAAAACACTCCTGTGGTCACTTGAATATACACACATTTCTTTAAAATTGTTATTTCTATAAGCATTTGTGTCCCACTTCATCCCCAGGTGACGGCAAGGAGCTGCACAAATGTTCCCCTGGCCTGTGGCCAGGGTGCTTTCCCGGCCTTTCCCAGGGAGCCACCTTACCCCGCAGGACTCGCCCCTTGTCCATCCTCCCCAAAGTGCTCTCTGCTCAGGGCATTCCTATATTGAGGGACTTTCATGCAAGCATCCTCTGAGGTCTTATTAATGGAGGGGTCCTCTGCGGGGCCTGGGGTGAGGGTAGCCTTATGGACTGGAAGGAGGGAGAGGAGGGAGGGAGGAAGGGAGGAAGAGGAGGTAAGGAAGGGCATCTATCGTTTAATACTTTGAGGTCCAGCCTTCCTAAGAAATTTGTGGCCCTCTTGATTGCCATGCTAGCCTTTCTGACTGGTTTTTTGGGTCCCAGGTGAGGGCACTGTGTTTTCCCCCAAGGTGGAGTTTTCAAGGAGAATCATCATGAAATCAAAAGGGTTGGGCGTGGTCAGAACTAGTCCCTTCCTGACAAAGAGTTCCCGAAGGAAAACCTTCATTTCAGGCTTTGTGGTGGTCACCATAACCAATCGGAAGGGACGTGACAGCCTTTTCTTGGGGGTGGGGAGGTGGGGGGAAGGTGGGGGTGGGTTAGGGAGCCACATGTGTTAGCGGCTGTCACGGTGCGGGGGATGCGGGGGAGTGCGCATCCTGGTCTGGCTGCCTCCGGCACAGCCCCAGCCCTGCTCTTGTGCTCTGGGCTTGTGCCCATGTCACCTGACTCTCACGCCTCGGTTCCCGCTGCTGTAAACTCAGGGAACTAACAGTCCCTACCTCGGGAAGTTACTGTGGCATTAAGAGCGTAATGTATGTAAATCCCTTGGCTCAGCCTCCGGCCCTCTGACAAGCTCGTGGTAACTCTCAGCTCTAGAATCAGGCAAACAAGCACTGTGGCAGCTAGGATACCTCCTATGGGAGTGTTCCTTTAGCCAGGAAACCTCCCAAGACCTCCCCAGCCAGCAGATGGATACACGTGCATGTAAATTACCTGTGGGATGACATCCAAGATGAAAAACTGCTCCCCCAAATCCCTCTTGGTTGACGAAATACATTGGCACCTGCCTCCAAGGATATATTCTGGAACATGCTTTGTAAATCATAGCTCTTTCGCCAAAATCTAACCTAGGGCTGCCATGTTGCACAACGCCAGGGTTGCCATTCACATCAGAGTCTATATGGATGATGTCACCCTCCTCCCCCCCGCCCCCCCGCCCCGCCACGCCTCAGCTATGCAGGACATGAGCTGCAGGGCCATTTGCAATGCCCCCCCCCCCCAAAAAAAAACAGGGAAGTAGAGTCTCCATTTCAGCACCGGGAGTGGGCAGTAGATGTCGCAAGCTGGACATGTCCACCATATTGTGGGTTTTGTCTGTGGTTGCCTTTTTGAGTGCTTTCTGGTCTCCGGGAAGGGAGGTGTGGAAACAAACTGTCCAGTAATGGTGGTGGTGTTCTGATCGAGCAGCCGGGCAAGGAAACCCACCTCGCCCAAATCTATAAATCGTGTCTTTCTCTGTTGCGAAATATGGCAAGTCTAATGGAAATCCCCAGAAGGCAGAAAGGAAGCCAGGTGCCCCAAGTGGTGTGTAGAGTTGTTTCGTGAATGGGTAGACAGCCCTTGGCAGCAGTTTTCCTCGCCCCATGCATGGTCCCATCAGCAATCGCCCCGGAAAGGGCTCTGGGCTAACCTTGACCACAGGGGCCAGCGGGGGGCCCCACAGTGGTAAACTTGACTACCCTTCCCCTTAGCTGCTCGGCCCTGTTCCCAGGCCAGCCACCCTGTCCCATGTGACCTGCATACCTCCTTTGTCCTTCCTGCCACGTCATGATAGCCCACCCGACACAGAGAACGCCTCTATCAACCCCCATCCCTTTGCTGCTCCCCGCTGTGATGGAGAAGCGCAGCAGATACAGTGAAGGAAAGCAAGTGCTTTGGATTTCGATAGATTCAAGTTCAAACTCCAGCTATAGCTAATGTCACCTCTGTAAGCTTTGGTTTCCAGTTTTTGCCAAGCAGATACTCAGTAATCCCAGGTCCCCCTTCTCCCTTCAGGATTTCCATAGAGGCCACTGGGACCACCCTGTCATTGTATAAATGGTGCTCAAAGATTTCCTGCAACTTCCTTGAGTTTATGTATTAGCTACAGCCAGTGCTGGGAAGGAAAGGCCACTCTCCACGTCCTTGGGGGTCGAGAGGCTTTTCCTAACCATGGGGTGCCTGGAGCACCACAGTCCTTCACTGGGGGTGGTCAAGGGCGAGCCCCAGGCCAACCTGCTGTGCTTCCTGCTGATGGGGAAGATTATCACTGCAGTAAAAACAAAAGCCACCAAGAGTAGAAGAAAACGCAATTGCATTTATTGGCTTCCTTACTTGCCTCCACTAACGTTTTGCCGGCTGTGGCTGCAGCTCCCGGGCAAATCGTGTCACGCCCTTTCTTCTTCCTCTTTGCTGGTGATGGTGATGTCTGACCCACACTGTTCAGTATGCATGGGCTGCGTACCAGGAAGTACTCTAAGGGTGATGATAGACAGGCACTAGCTCGTTCACTCCTCACCACGAAGAAGCACTGTTGCCATCCTGATTTTTCAGACGAGGCACGAAAGCATCACATCGTCAGGGTCACACCGATGGTCAGGGACAAAGAGGGAGCAGCGCCTGATTCCGTGTAATGCTGAATCCCGTGCTCCTAGCCTGACGTTGGCAAACTACAGCTCACACGCCACATCCAGGCCAGCACCTGTTTCTGTAAATAAAGTTTTATGGGAAACCAGCCATCCTGTTCGTGTCGGTGTGGCTACGCCTGCTGTCCTGCTTCGACAGCAGAGTGAGCTGGGCAGAGCGTACCACACGCAGACCTGGAAACATCTGCTGCCTGGGTCCATGGAAAACATCGACCAGGGTCTGCTTATAACCCCATGCTCCACCGACTCTCCCCTTTTACTTAGCTTTCTGAAAGAGGAGCTGAAAATCGAGGTGAGGACAGGGAGAAGGACCGCTCGAGCCCTACTGTGTTCCAGGAACTGGGCCGTTTAATTGCTTTTTCTCGGTAACTGAGGAATAAAAAACAAAAATTGGCGAGCTGAAGAAATAGATTTGAACAGTCTTTTCACCACATCTTTTTTGAAAAAGCTGAAAATATGTGGTTCTAAATATATAGATACATGTATCTATGCATTTGCTCATGTGATATAATCACATTCAGTTATGTCTGATAAGTACGCTGGCGTTAATATAGAACATACATAACAGATGCGTATTATACATGTTCGTGTTTCTTCCACTGGAAAGTTTACTTTGAAAACTTTGGAATGTTCTTCCTGGTATAAGTTTTGAAAAGATATTTGGGACTTGTAGTCTGAAGTCTGCTGTAGCTAGAGAACTGTTCGTTTGTTCAAAGTTTCTCTATGTCCTGTTTCACTACTGGTCTTATGGTTGGCTCCTTGGTCTTAAATCACTTCTTCTGTGGGCCATTGCTTTACTTTTACAAGTTTAAAGATAAATGTGGTGCATGTTTACAGGCTGGTGGGTTGTATCAGGTCTATCACAACTCGCATAACACCTCTTGTTCTGACTAGGTCCTGATGCTTGTGGTGAAGCCGCAATAAGCTTGTTTTCCAGGAAATTTTATTGTTTGCAAGTGTCGGAAACCCAACTCAAAATAGTCTAAGGCGGGGGTAGCGGCAGAAGGAGTTCTTGGAACTGAAAAGGCCGAAAGAACCAGCTTCAGGCCCAGCTGGATCCAGGTGCCCAAACAATGGCCAGGAATCTGTCTTTTTACCTCTGTTAGCTTCACAATCTCAGGCAGTCCCTTGCCTCACCTGTAGTGAGGTGGCAGCCAGCATCCCCAGCAACATTTCAAGAAAAGAAAAAATTTCTTAATTAGCTTGACTTGGACCATGTGCCTATTCCTTCCTGAACCTGTCACTGAGGCCAGGGACATGGAATGGTGTGATTGCCAGGCCTGGGTCATGGTCTCTCCCCTGGAGCAGAAGGGATCAGCCTCACCAGAATTGCATGGACTCGAAATTGTGGGGGGACAGGCTGTCTGCTCCACAAAATGTAAGGTACCCCTCTAGAAGATGGAGAAATGGATGCAGGGTGGGCAAAACAAACAACAAAGAAATGCCAGACATCCATGACATTAGGAAGCCTTCCCATTGCCTCAACCAAATGTTCCTAACAGGATTGAGAGTAGGAATTTGGGGGAAGAGGGAAGAAAATGAGAAATAATCCGCCTTTCCGTTTTCCACTAAAAAAGTCTGAAGCTGATCCCCAAGGAAGCCGACTAGCTCATCCCTCCCCTCTGGGGAATGGGTGTGATGAGAAGCTCACGGAGCCCGGAGTTCATTGGTCCATCCTGGGAACGGTGGCCTTTCCATCTTCACAGCACTTTTGCGTAGATCCCATTCTTGAGAAGATGTTGCCTTGCCTGTACCCAGGCTTTAGGGACCAGTGACCAAATGGACCACAGAACTCTTCAGAACGAACATCTTGCTAGACAAGCTTTGTCATCGCTAACCTGATCTCCTAGTTGTGCTTTGAGGACTCTGTGGGGACCCGCTGATGTGACGAGGTGCCCTGAGGCCGGGTGTTTCTTGTGGAGTGGAGGGGCTGGGCAGCCTCAGGCAGGGTGTCCTCAGCAAAAACTCACACAAAAGGACTCTCGAAGTCTGTGTTGCCATCAGATGTCTACTGGCCCCCCAGATGACACTGGCGGGCAGGGCGGGGATGCAGAGGGGAGAGGCAGGCAAAGCCTTGGCATCCTGATGAAACAACCCAGCCCAGGAACCAAGGAACCAGCCGCGGCCCTTTCCAGTACCCTCTGGCCGCTCGCACTTTGTGACCACACTAGAACCACGTTGCTGCTTCCTTTTTCTTAACTTAGTGGGAAGTCATTCATTCTTTCACCCCTTCAGTCTTTCAATCTGGCAAGGCTGACCTGAAGTAGACCTCATCTAGGGGTAGAAAAGACTACTTGCAAAAATCTGGGTCTTTTCTCATTAGACTCTATTTACCATTCCGTAGACTGACCTGGAAGCTAGTTAGAACTTGAAAGGGGAAACTGGGGGCACCTGGGTGGTTCTGTGGGTTAAGCATCTGCCTTCAGCTCAGGTCATGATCCTCTAGGGTCCTGGATTGAGCCTCATGTCAGGCTCTCTGCTCAGTGGGGAGCCTGCTTCTCCCTCTCCCTCTGCCCCTCCCCTACTCATGCGTTCCCTCTCTCTCTCAAATAAATAAAATCTCTTTAAAAAGGGGGGGACGACCTGTAGGCTAGAAGACTTACAGACAATGGGGAAACTCGATGGAACAGATCTCTTTTCTAACCCAGCTGCTAAAAATCCAAAGGAATGTTTCTTCTGAACCCCACAAAAGGACCTGCTCTCTGAAGCTCCGAAAATCCTATATAACGTGTCAGGTCCCTGTTCCAAATGTACAATCCTGATTTCTCACACTGGAAATCTTGGACACCATTTCTCCTTTCCTGGGGTACTTAAAATTAGTACCCCGCTTAGAGTTCGCGCAACACCCCAGGAGCTGCGGAGGTAGGGAAGGCTGTTGGCCCCGGTGCCGAATGGCGCCCCCTGCTGGCCGTTGGCGCCAATGTCTGTGTTTTCTGTGGATCAAGTTGAACCTTCTTCCTGCGGTCAGGGTGACTCTTTTCCACCTTCGCCCCTTCCGGTCATTACAGTTGTGTAGCTGTAAGAGTAAAGTTCAGTAAACTTTATTTGGTAAACTTCTGGGGCTGAAAGCAGTCCCCGAGAGCTCTTCCATGAGTAAGCTACACTAGGAGTTGCGTAAGGATTTTGTACCGTTTTCTCCTGGTGACTCAAAGTCTCCTTCCCGGCTTTAGTAATTAACATTTTCATTCTGGAATAATTTCTAGATTTATATAAAAGTTGGAATGATAGTACAGAGAGTTCTCATATACGCCTCCCTTCATTTCCCCCATTTGAAGCATTTTCTGTTACCACAGTACAGTTTTCCAAACCAAGACACCAACAGTGGCCCGTGATTATTAACTCAACTTCAGGCTCAGCCCGACCCAGGGCACCACGCTGCCTTTCGTCACTATGTCCTCTTAACCTCCTCTGGTCTGTGACAGTTTCTTAGTCTGTCTTTCACGACCTTGATAGTCTTGAAGAGTCCTGACCAGGTGTCATTCTCCAGGATAGCTGACTGGACTGGATTGTGTTCATCTCTGATTTGCCTGATCCTCTTCTCTTATTAGTCTGGGACTATGGTTTTTGGAAAACAAAGGTGAAGTGTCCTTGTCACATATCGGGGGACCCATTATCCACATGACTTCCCTGGGGACGTTAACTTCTTCGCTTGGCTAAGGTGGTCTTTGCCAGGTTTCTCCACCAGAAAGTTACTGTTTTTCCCCTTCCACACCCTGGTCTTTGGAAGCAGGTCACGAGTATTGTCTACCCCCAAAGGAGAAGGGAGGAAGGCGCAGACAGTGAGACTCAAGCCCCGCCTCCTGGAAGGCAGCCTATCTACACGTGCTCAGTTCTTCCGTGAGGAAGATTGCCTCTCCTTCCCTGTTTACGTAGTTCCTGAATCGTGTCCTTGTATCAGGATGAACTGGTGTGTATTCGGTGTATACTTTGGGTTATGATCCAATCCCACATCATGTCTTGCTGCTCGAATAACACCCAGCCTTGCCACTGGGAGCTCTTTGAGGTTGGTTGCCGTGTCCTTTGACAAATCCCCACCCTTGGCTTTGGAGAAGCTCCTCACTCTCCGCTATTATGCGATGAACCAGACTTGCCGTGTATTTTTCCCGCCGCACTCCCAGAGGCCTTTCTACTTGTGCGGTTTGCCAGTTGTCCCCTTCAGCTCAGACAGCCGACACCTGCTGTGTGTCCCGGGCATGACGTGGGGTGCTGGGCACAGCCGTGCTCCGCTAGAAAATATTTACCGCCCGGCTCTGAAAAAATAAGTGCGCACATAGAGCGTAAGGCTTACTGATGGAGAGAATGAGTAACCCATTCTCTGCAAATAATAATGAACTATATGCCGCTCTTTAAAGTAAGTCGCGGGGCGCCTGGGTGGCTCAGTGGGTTAAGTCTCTGCCTTCAGCGCAGGTCATGTTCTCAGGGTCCTGGGATTGAGCCCCGCATCAGGCTCTCTGCTCAGCGGGGAGCCTGCTTCCCCCTCTCTCTCTCTGCCTCTCTGCCTACTTGTGATCTCTGTCTATCAAGTAAATAAATAAAATCTTTAAAGTAAGTTGCGTATAACCTATCGATTCTCATAGAGCGCTTTCACTGACTTTGGCTGAATGTCCACGCCCACAGCCAACTTACCTTCACAACTGACCAGGGGGTGGCTTCCCAACCGATATCTTTGTTTGCATCCCCAAGTAAGATAAGAGTGAAACGAGAAAGATGTATGGTAGAACTTCACGTGTTTATCAGTGACCTTTTTGCTACACCAGATAATAGTTTTCAAATACTTCCTCAAGAATATGTCCTCAATTTTACATGCTACTAATAATTTTTTTAAAGATTTTATTTATTTATTTGACAGAGAGAGAGATCACAAGTAGGCAGAGAGGCAGGCAGAGAGAGAGAGGAGGAAGCAGTCTCCCTGCAGAGCAGAGAGCCCGATGCGGGGCTCGATCCCAGGACCCTGAGATCATGACCTGAGCCGAAGGCAGCGGCTTAATCCACTGAGCCACCCAGGCGCCCCACATGCTACTAATAATTTAATGGCTCTAGACACAGCATGCTTTTATATAATTTACATTGTTAACATTTTTTAAAAAGATTTTTATTTATTTATTTGATAGACAGAGATCACAAGTAGGCAGAGAGGCAGGCAGAGAGAGAGGAGGAAGCAGGCTCCCTGCTGAGCAGAGAGCCCGATGCGGGGCTTGATCCCAGGACCCCAGGATCATGACCTGAGTCGAAGGCAAAGGCTTTAATCCACTGAGCCACCCAGGCGCCCCACATTGTTAACATTTTTGCCAGACCCTCCATAAGTGCAGACAATCATCAAAACAAAAAAGATCAAGCTCTCATTTACAGTGTTCCCTAATTTCTGGGACATAAATACTTCCACCAAGGCCAATGTCAAGTGACTGGTGAGACATCACTGAATACAGAGATGCAGTGAGACGAGCAGTAGCACAGGCATCTGTAGAGTTAAATAACCTCAGGAGCATGGATAATAAGAAAACAGAGGGAAAGAATTAGGAAGGGTGAGTTTTAACTCTCTGTTATCTTTGTTTCCAATATCACTTAATTGTATGTTTATGTAATTTAATTTTTATTTATGGCTGTGTTTATCAACCAGCTCAAGAAATTCCTGGGCATTTAGTAACTGGCTCTCAGGAGCCGGTAGTGTCTGGCCCCAGCACGACACCTCTGGTACAGAGGACATGCCCCCGTCCTGTTTGGGTGGAGGCTGGTGTCCTCTGAGTTGCGTCCAGTGTGTACCATATGAATAACATTTCCATAAAAGAGTTGTCGGTGTTCCTAGAAAATCCTGTTTCAAGTACCTCTTGCAACATTTTGTGGTCCTTTCTAATTTTCTTTTTTTTTGTAACTCAGAAAATCTCCTATTCCCCACTAATTGTTTAAGACCCATTTGTGAGTATGGAAAGCAGGTATGAAATCATGACTTCAAATAGCCTCAGTGCTCTGGGAGCACAGGTGTTAGAGTCAAATAGCATCACTGCTTCCTGGCTGTGGGACCTTGGGCAAGTCATTTAACCTCTCTAAGCTGCAGTTTCTTAACCCACAACATGAGGGTAGAAAGCCCTCCCCACCTCCAAGATTATCCTGGTGATTAGATGAGAACACGTTTGTTCAGTGCACAGCCCAGTCTCCGGCACATGTGTGCCTTCTTGATATCATGGCTCACAGCCGTAGAGGTACTGGCAATTACAAACAGCAGAGCTAGTGACGGGCTTTCCAAGGACAAGGTCTACTTCACTTTGTACCCAGCCTCCAGGGCTTCCTGGCAGAACGTGTGTATCCTGTAGGCACTCTGTATGCAAACTACCTTGATTATTTTAGGGTGTCCCTGCTACCTTTTATAGGGCTAGAAGCACATATTGGAAAGATAACACAAAGGACAAGTAGATAATCCAAAAAAAAATGGGTTATGTTTTCTTGAGTAAATCATTGATGGGTGTTTGTTCAGGCTGATATAAATTCAGCAATGGGTGTATCATGGTTAATCCAGGTGGCTGACAACCTGCTATTTTAGAGAGAGTGTGGAAGAAATCAGGACCATCCCATATGCTACCTCAAAAACAAAACAAACAAAAAAAACATTCAAGTGCCATATGGTCAGAGAACTGGGGGTGAGAGGAGAACAAGAAAAGGCATTAGCATGTATTTTTAAACTAAAGTTTCTAAAACCAGATTTGTTGATAACTGACCTTGACCCCAAGCTCTGTGTACATTCTAATGTGAGCACAGCCCAGAACCAGCTTTTAATGGGAGCCTTTTTCTTGTGTTTGCTTTACCCTTGCCTGTTTCCTTATAGTTCCCGGCAGCAATTTCTGAGAAAACCTTGACCTTGCTTATTATAGAGCAAGCATGCAAACCAGGAAAAAAAAAATCAACTTTAACCTTCCAACTAAAGCCATCGCAATCAACAAACTTGAGGGGGGAAAAAAGCTTTATAATTTTATTTTTAAACCCAAAAGGCTGGGATTGGAGTCTTTGCTGCATTTATGTGTCTCTGGCCCCTCCCCCTTTAGAGACGTTATGGATAGGGTTCTGTGCTGCTCTAGCTGGCCTCATGGGGCTGAGCAGCTCAGGGCAGCACCCAGGACTCAAAGCCAGCTTCCTCGTGTGCACGTCCATGTTCACAGCAGCATGGTCACAAAAGCCAGAGTGGAAACAACCAAGAGCCCTTTGACACTGAATGGATAAACAAAATGTGATGTATGCAAAAAAGGAAGGGAATTCTGACTCCTGCTACAATCTGGATGAACCTAAAGGACGGGCTGCTCAGAGAAATAAGCCAGTCACCAAAAGACAAGTGCTCCGTGATTCCACTTACCGGAGGTACCTAGAGAGTCAAAATCATAGAGACAGAAAGTGGAATGGTGGGTGCCAGGGGCTGGGGAGAGGGGAAAGGGGTTGTGGTGTTTCATGGGGACAGGGTTTCAGTTCTGCAAGATGGAAGCTTTCTGAAGATCGTCTCCCAGCAATGTGCGTGTCCTTCGCACTCCTGAACACTGCACTTAAAAATGGTTAGGATGGGGGCATCTGGGTGGCTCAGTGGGTTAAGCCTCTGCCTTCGGCTCAGGTCATGAACTCAGGGTCCTGGGATTGGGCCCCGTATTGGGCTCTCTGCTCAGCAGGGAGCCTGCTTCCTCCTCTCTCTCTGTCTGCCTCTCTGCCTACTTGTGATCTCTGTCAAATAAATAAATAAAATCTTTTTTTTTTTTTTGTAGTGGCTGAGATGGCACATTTTATGTAATGTGTGATTTACCAAATTAAAACAGCAACAGCTCCCATCTCTCCGTGCCGGGGCCCCACTCCCTCATGGGGGGCTCCTTTCCCAAGTCTGGGAGGTCTTTCCAGGTCCTGGTGCCCAGCTTCAGACCCTTGGGTCTCCTTGGCCCTGATTGGATCACATGCCCCACCACTCAACCAATCACGATGGGCAGGGGATGTGATTGGCTGGGAGTTTGTAACCCCACCCACAACAAGGAGCTCAGTGATTGGGCGAGGGATTCTCCCCCTTCCCCTCCCTGCCCCCCCCCCCCCCAAAGACCTGAGCGGGTTCTGGCCTGAGCACTGGGGACGTGGAGGCCTGGAGCCCTCCGTGTATTCACGCCCGCTAGCATCCTTGCAGTTGGTTAGTGGCCAGCAGGTTCCCTGAGGACCCCAGCATGAAAGAGAGTTCCTCCACCACGACCAGTAACCCCTAGATTTGTTCTCCAGCAGGCTGGGGGTAAACCACAAGAGAATTTGCACTTTGTCACCTTCAGCCCGTTCGTTCAATAAATATTTATCAAACTGACAGGAAAAGGATGTAGGAATGATCGAGGCAAGAGGTGGGGAAGGGAAGGGACGGGATGGATGGAGAAGTCAGAGCAGGAGCAGGACATGTCGGCCGCTGAGAGTGAAGACAGGAAGAAGGTACAGATGCAGAGACTAAGGTGTTGACAGTGGAGAGAAACACGAAACTGCTAAGAGGGTGACAGAGTCTCGGAATCCTAGCACGTCTGCTCCAGAAGCAGATGTAAAGTGGGCCGGTATGGTTAGGAATGCTGGGCCAGATGTCTCCAGGCAGCTGGAGCGTGGAGGTTGATATCCCCGAACGCTGTTCTTGCCAACTCCAAGGAAGAGTCTTCAGAGGGAACGCACAGGATCCTTGACTTGTTGGGAAAGCCTGGAGCTAAAAGCTTGGTTCAGGAGCCTGAGTGAGCAGAGAACCTTCCTCCTGAACAAAATCCAACCGAAGTTCTGCAAGCTGGGGCTCGTATTTTGGAAGTGTCTCTTTCTCTCTATGTGCCTCTGAGTTCATATTCTCTCCAGTCTGCTGAAGGAGAAGTGTGAGCTGGGGATGTGTGCCCTTACATAGGCGACAAACGTTTGAACTTACTGTGTTTTTTCAAGAGAAGTAAGTGAAGGCTGAGGGACAGAGAGAGGAATCATCAGACCTCGATCCCAGTGCCCCGCACCCACCCCACACTACCACTGCCTGAGGCTCAGGAATCAGGAGACCTGCAGGGCTGTTGTGAGGAATGGATAAGGAAAGAGTAGTAAATGACAGCCCGCCCCAGTGACATTGTTTCACCACTAGGCACAGGGAGAAGCTACCTGAGGCATTAAACTCAGGCCCAAGCCAGGTGTCAGCCCCTCTCAGCATATGCTCGTCTGCGGGAGAGGGAGTTGGGTGTGCTTCCCAAGGACGGCAGCTGCAGACTCTTCCACGGGTCAGGTGCTGTAAGATTCCCTTTATAGATGCTTACGGGGCCTCTCCCAAAAATCAGATGTGGTAGGTGTTGAGGATCAAAGGTTAAGAGGACGGTTGTGGTCCATGCCATCCCAGAGCTCTCGGCTTCAGAGGCCAGATGGCATAGAAGTGCCCAAGAGAGGCGCCTGGATGGCTCAGTGGGATAAAGCCTCTGCCTTCAGTTCAGGTCATGATCCCAGGGTCCTGGAATCGAGCCCCACATCGGCTCTCTGCTCACCAGGGAGCCTGCTTCCTCCCTCTTTCTGCCCGCCTCTCTGCCTACTTGTGATCTCTGTCTGTTAAGTAAATAAATAAAATCTTTGAAAAAGAAAAAAGAAGTGCCCAAGAGATGGGCAGTGTGGATGGGGAAAAAAAAAAAAAAAAGCGGGCTGGGGATCCTAGAAAGCTGGGTGTGAATCTCAGTGGTCTGTTCATTCCTTCTTTCACCCATATTTGAGGGTCAGCTCTGTATGTGATGGGGGCTTATTCTAGGTGCTGAAGATACAGGGGTGAGCAAGATAGACCAAAAGCCCTCTTCTCTTAGAGGTGACATTCTACCAGCTCAGACGCTCACCGGCAAATCTGCGGTCTGGAGAGTCAGGAGGTCTTGCTCAGCCTCAGTCTCATGACCGAGCATTGGGTGTATTAAATAGGGCAATGCACGTGAACCTCTTGACAGGATGCCTGGCATGAAGCCTGCGCCCTGTTAATGGTGGTGCAAATGTGACCCATGGTGGGGACCACCATCCCAAACTTTGGGACAGTCTGGGAGGGCTTCCTGAAAAAAGAGACTTATAAGCTGAGCCCTAGAGCCACAATTATAGGGCTGGGACAAGGGTGGGGATGACCCCCAGCAGATCAGAATCTCTTCTGACCCTCTTGTCTGCCCCCACAGGTCTCCTTCCCATGGATGAGTGGCTCGGTACCCTGGTCAAGACCACAGCCAACTCGAGGCACACAGCAGTTGAAACAGCCACCCTCGCCGCCACAGATACCCTTCCACCCGGGCATCCGGCCAGCCCCAGTGCAGAGGAGCTGGTCCCAGGGGTTTCCCAGACCCACCATGGTCCCGCCTGCCCCCCACCGGCGGCCTGTAAGCGCTGGTGGGAAGATGTTCTCCTTTGTGGTGGATAGTACCCACAGGACTCCTGTCATCAAGCAAGGTATTCATGCGTTCTTCCACTGGTGGCTTTAGGGATGGGTTTAGAGCCACAGGGATGGGTCTTGATTTTCACTTATTTTCTCTAATTCTAAAAGTAGAACATACTTAATCATGAGAATATCGGGGATGGGGGCACCTGGGTGTTTCCGTCAGTTGAGCGTCTGACTCTCGCTCTCAGCTCAGGTCTTGATCTCGGGGTGGTAGTTTCAAACCCCACATTGTTGGTTAAAACCCAGGGTGGAGCCTACTTAAAAAAAAAAATCAGGGGGGCACCTGGGTGGCTCAGTGGGTTAAGCCTCTGCCTTCGGCTCAGGTCATGATCTCAGGGTCCTGGGATCGAGCCCCGCATCAGGCTCTCTGCTGTGCAGGGAGCCTGCTTCCCCCCCCACCCACCAGCTGCCTCTCTGCCTACTTGTAATCTCTCTCTCTCTCTCTCTGTCTCTCTGCCAAATAAATAAATAATCTTTTTTAAAAATCAGGGATAAACAGAAAGTAAGAAAATAATTAAGGATCATTTGTCACCCTCATCACCCAATCTCTCCTGTTGGCTTTTTGGGGCATATCCCTCCAGACTTTGTGCTCGGCACATAGGTACACATCAGTGCCCCTGTGGTGAGTGTGTGGGTGTGGGTGTGTGTCAATGTGTGTGTGTGCTTGCACGTGAATGTGTAGCAGGACTGAAAACTTACAGCTTTGACTCACCCGTGCAGAAATATTGGCACCTGAAATCCCTCTGGGCCACAACAGCCTTAGGAAGTTTTTAAATAGTTTATTACCATTTTGCAGGTAAGAGAAGGCTGAGGTTTACTGAGGAAAACGACCTCCCAGACATGACATATTCAATCGAGTCCAATCTAACATTTTTCAGTCGAATTTATGGTGGTTGTCTCGGTCACTGTCGTTGTCACTCACACCCTGGTCACCCTGGGGTGCCAGCCTTCACGATTTCCCTCGCCCTCTTCCCCAAAAGGCCTCGTGACATTTGGGGAAGGGACTTCCTGCCTGTCACTGTCCTCTTGACCTCACCAGCAGGTTTGACTTCGTCCCTGGCATGATTCCGGTTTCTTCCATGCCTACGATGTGGAGATCCCATTCTCTGTCCTCTGCATCCCAGCTCCAGGCCCCTCGGAGTCCCCAGGGGTCTCTGCGGCTCCACAGCCTCCCCTGGCGTCACTTAAGACCATTCACCTAATCACCTCCCTCAGCCATTCAAATAGTAGTTATTGTTGTGAAATATACAAACGGAGGAGTAAATGAAATGCAGTAATATCGTGTTCATCATCATCATCATCAGCAGATGAACCCCTATGTGCCGTCAACATCGAATGAAATTACTCAGCCATTTCCCCCCCTGTGTTTTATAAATATGAAACTTTTCAAACATTCAGCAAAGTAAAAAGAATTTGACAGAGAACCTCCCACCCAAGTTCCGTCATCAACATTTTGCTATATTCTATTACCTATCTGTCTAACCATCCTTCTACTCATTCATTAATCCATTTTAATTTTTGATGTATTTCAAAATAAATTGCACACATCTGTAGTCTTCACCTTAATACATTAATATATATAACAGTAACCAGAGTTCAAGAGTTTTTGTCTTTTTGGTGTAAAATTAACATGCGATGTATGTAAGTTATCAATTGTTGTATAACAAATTCCCCCAAAACTTAGTGGCCTAAAGCAAACACACACACACACACACACACACATATTTGATATAGTTTCTGTGGGTCAGGAATTTGGAAGCAGCTTAGCAGGGTGACTGTGGCTCAGGGTCACTTCAAGGTTGCAGGTGAGCTGTCAGCCAGGACTGCAATCATCTGAAGGCTTGACTGGGGCTGGAAAATCCCTTTCCAAGATGGCGCACTCACATGGCTGTTGGCAGGAGGCCCCAGGTCCTCACCCTATGGACCTATCCAGAGAGCTGCTGGAGAATCCTCATGGAATAGCAGTTGGCTCTTCCTGAGCAAGTGATCCAAGAGAGCAAGATGGAAACTGCAACATGTCCTAGGACCAAGCCTCAGAAGCTACTTTGTCATTACACAAGTCAGCTCTATGCCGTGTGGGTGAAGACCCAGGGGCCTGAATGCCAGGAGCGAGAATTATTGGCAGCCCCATCTTAGAGGCTGGCTACCACAGTCTGCCCCAGGTCCTCAATGATTCAGCCCTCCCCCACTTATACAACTCCCTCACCCTCTCCTGAGTTCCCCCAAATTCTCACCCTATTCTAGCATCAGCCTAAATTCCCCTAAATTCCAGAATCTCATCATCTTTTTTTTTTTAAAGATTTTATTTATTTATTTGACAGACAGAGGTCACAAGTAGGCAGAGAGGCAGGCAGAGAGGAGGGGGAGGCAGGCTCCCTGCTGAGCAGAGAGTCCAATGCAGGGCTCGATCCCAGGACCCTGAGATCATGACCAGCGCTGAAGGCAGAGGCTTTAACTCAGTGAGCCACCCAGAATCTCATCATCTAAATCAAGTCCAGGTACAGATGGGGTTCACTGGGTGAAGTTCCTTGAGTTCAGCTTCTCAAATACCACTTCCAGCAATCTGAAGACCTGTAAACTAAAGAGACACTTCATCTGTCCATCACACACCCAACATACCCTGGTAGGACAGACATAGCAGACTGCTGTAGACACACCTTTCAACCTTCTGTTAAAAAGGCAAAAACAAACACACAGGAGTCCTTGGCCCAAAGCAATTCTGAAATCCAGCCAGGATAGTGTTGGAAGTTCCCTGATTAGGACTTAGACCTATTCTTGCCCAGAAATGACCCTCCATGGCTCTCGCCTCTACCCTCTGGTTCCTTGGATCGGCCCTCTGAGTCCTCCTACCTTTTCCAGGAAAGGCATCACATGTTTGCAACTGCATAGTTTTATAGTCAGCTACCTCCCTATAGAGGTATGGGGTACATTGTCTTCTTTGGCTTCTTTTGCTTTCATGGGTCTCTGCCTCCCTCAGTCCACATCAGTAGTGTTCCTTATTGGGGTTCACCCTACTGGGCAAAAGCCACGTCCACATATTCCTTTGACACAAGTGCTCCTCTGCCCTGGGCTTCTGCCAAGAGTGGGAGGGACAGCACTTCTTAGAAGCCCTGTTCTTTGCCCAAATCAGTCTCTGAGACACTGGCTCAGACTGTTGTTCATGCTTGACAAAGGACAGTACAGTCTTACACTCAGCTTCCTCTTCAAGTGTGTTTTCCTGAGAGTGCCCTGGATTTGATCTTTGCCCAGAACTTATGTCTTACATTTCCTTTGTCATGTGGACAGGCAGGGAATCGTCAAGCTCAGTCGAGTCCCAGCTCCTTGGCATTCGGCAGTCCCTCGGTTGGCCTCCCTCCCCTCCCGCAGATCACATCAAGTGCCAGGAAGGAGGCAGGTGGCACTCTGCCTGGGCTCCATCACCCAGTTCATCAGAAACATTTTCTACTTTCCACATCACCACAGGCCAAGTGTTATAAAACTTCCTGCCACATCACGAGGATCCTTATCAGAAGAGAAAAAGAGACAGACAGACAGACCAGGGATGCCTACACATGGAGGAAAGGCCATATGAAGACACAGAAAGTAGCCATCTACAAGCCATGAAGACAGGCCTCAGGAGAAACCAACCGTGATGGCATCTTGGACTCCCAGCCTCCAGGCTCTAAGGAATATCATTCCATTGCTTAGCGGCCCAGTCTATGGTATTTCATCATGGCCGCTGAGCTGACCATTGCGAAGTCCATCCACTGTTGGAGAGGACTGTCCGAGGGTATAAATACCAGGAGATAAGAAGCATTGGTGCTGTCTTGGAGGCTAGCCACCACACAATGAAAGGCACCCAGTGCGCCAAATCCTAAAGACACAACGCAGGTACACACATGCTGTCCCTGGTGAAGACTGATGATTATCTGATAAGTTCCAGGAGAGCCAGACAGTTGTTGAAATATTGAACCATCTGGCAGACAGCTGTAGCTTAAAACTTCTTAAAGCACATCCATTCCCACTCCTGCCATCCCCCTGCCTCGGCCATCCCATCCTTGCCTCAGGGTTCTCCCCACTGGAACCTCCGAATGATCCAGCAGCTAGAGGGTATGTCTTGAATGGAGTTAAGCCAGTTTGGTCATACATGGTCCTTGGGTTCACTTTGAAAGGTAACAGGAGCCAGTAAAGACGTCTGGGGCATGTGGGGGAAACTGCTCCAGCTCCTCCCTGCCTGGGTATAAGGAAAGCAAGTCTCGGATAAACTCTACCCCCATGCAGACTTCCAGTAAACATGCGTTCAGTAGCAAAGGGATCCTAAACCTCATTCAGCCTGTCCTGTAGGTTTGATCCAGTCCAGGCTCTCTGTCCTTTAAGCGCTCTGGCCATCACGTGGTAGAAAAGCCTCACTCAAGGCAGCCAGGACAAAGTCACAGGGGCATCTGGAGTTACTCCCAGAAATGGCGTCGGATGGCAGAGATCTAAACCAAGACTGGACACAGGTCCCTCCAGAGTGCAAGGGAGGGGCTCTCCCGTACTTGAACTGACGTTCAGCTGACCCGCAGGCAGTACCTTCCTCCGTTTGGCCATCGGGAACCTGTTGCTGACATAAAGCGTACGAGGTCATGGGCCACCGATCTGACCAATAAAAACCATCTCTGGCCTTCAGTTTGCTAATTAGGAAAGACTCAGGTGTCATAGCTGCCTCTAGAGTGTGGCCTGTCCAGGGCAATGCTGCCTAGACACCCCAGGCGTGGGGACTCCTGATTGGGGCAACTGACTGGCCCGAGGCTGAAAGGGAAACGGAGTGCACATATATAGCATCAAACGAATATTGATTATTGAAATTGAAAATTGAATATTGAAATATTTAATATTGAAAAAATAAGCCACAAGCCTTGGGACAGTCACTAACGTGCCACAGGGGCATCCAGAACTTGGCTGGATGTTATAATCAAAGCCCATGCCATGGAATTATTGGGTTTTTTTTTAATCTCACTTCTCCCATATTCCTTTTAAAAATAAAAAAATCCAGTTATAGATGTTGGCAAGAAAAGAGATATCAAGTAAGGAAGAGCAAAAGGGGAAATGTTCCAGGCCTGTGCTTTCTGACGGGGTAGCAACCAGCCCCATGCGGACGGAGCTAAGACCGCTACTGGGACAGAGGAACGAAATGTTTAATTTGCACTAACTTTAATTTCAAAACCGATACTTGATTCAGTTACCGGGAGGTTTAAAGTATGCGTGGAATGTCTTGAGAATGCAAATCTGCTTCTTCAACTGCAAGTTTTGGAGAGGCCCAAATAGAGATCAAGTTTTCCCGTTGAAAAGGCAGCTTACTTTGAGGGGCGCTCTAAGTGTAAACGGAACCCCGGGATCTCAAAGACTTGGTGCCCAAAGGAAAAGAATGTGAAATACCTCCATGATTTTGACCTTGATTACAGGTTGAAATAATAATGTTTTAATGTACTGGGTTAAATAAAATGTATCTCAAAGTCAGTTTCATCTTTTTACCTTTTTAATGTGGCTGGTACTAGAGAAGTTTAAATTCTCTTAAAGCAACTCTCATCAGAGTTCTCTCAGACAGCCCTGCTCAGTGACATTCTCCAGCCCTTCTGTTGCTCCTTATTCTGTTCCTCACTTGCCCCCGACCCCGTAGCAGCAGCTGCCTTCCAGAATTCCCGGGGAGGAAGCAGGAGGAGTATTCCTCAGAGAGAGGGAGCCGCCATCTTGGTGTTTTGGGCTCCCGGGCCCAGAGCCTGCTCCCCACACGCAGAATACTGACAGAACACGAAGGCCCATGCTCAGGGGTGGCATGAACACACCTGCTGTCCCAGCTGTGAGGCCAGTACCCCTGGCAGGACCTCTTCCCTAAGCCCTTTCTGTCCACAGCTCTGTTGGCCTCCACCATGGAGACAGGAAACCAAGTGGGTGTGTGGGTGGGTAAGTAGGGAGCTTCCAGTTCTCGACTATTTCTAGGGAGACCAACTGGCCCCGGTCTGCCTGGGTCTTTGCCGGCTTTGTACGGAAAGCCCCCCATCCCAGGAAGCCCCGCAGACAGTTGGTCACTTTACCAGTTTCATAGGCAGCGGCTAAAACTCCATTGAGTGAATCCCAGATCCAGTCCTTGGCAATCAGCAGGAGGGGAGACACTCCATGGGGCACGGTTCATGCAAAACTGCTCTTTGTTGATGGGTTTGTCATGGGAACCAGTCCCTAAATTCCTCACTCACTGCCTCACTCACATGTTCACTACCAGGGAGGACCTCCTACCCGCTGGTGTGTGTACGGGTTCTGGAGCCAGACCGACTGGGTCAGACCTGACTGCCCCTTCCCAGATGCGTGGCCTTCGTCTCCGCACCTGGGCTTCTCCACAGGGCTATAACAGCACCGGCCTCACAGCGGATTTTGTGAGCCCCTGCAGTGACGTATGGAAGGCACTGGCGACCAACAAGCCTTTCATGAGTTATTGTTTATGAGTGGGCCAGGCCCTGAGCTTTTTGCTCTTAGACAACACTCCTGAGCACCTTTCCCGTCCATGAGCGCATCACGGAACGGGGACAGGTGGGGGTTCGTGCCGGAACTTGGCCTCTTTCCAGCTCTGGGTGCTTGGGCAGAGCTTTTCTCTCTCTGTACCCGTTTACACATCTGTCAGATGGGATTAGTCCATTCATTTTATGGGGCACAAACTGAGACGTGGTCCCCAACCTCACAGAACTTACCATTCCGTCGGGGAGACTGACATTGACAAAAGGATCACAGAACAGCATCTATGATGTGGTAACCAGGACAGCACCCGGCAGCAGAGATGCCCCGTGCCCCATGGGCTCAGAACTGGAAGGCCCCGACTTAGCTGGGGGATCAAGAAGGTGTCCTGAGGGGGTGATGCTCAAGCCAAGCACTGAAAGGCAAGTGACCTCCACAAAGTGCAGAGGGGAGGGAACAGCATTCCAGGCGGAAGGGACAGTGAGTGGCAACGGTGGACGGAGGGTGGGACGAGTGTGAGATGTGGGGCAGTGTGGCTGAAGCACGCACTCCCGGAGGAACGTGGCCTGAGACCCTGTAAAAAGCAGGAAGTGATGGCAGGTGTTAGCCAGGGAGGGGATGTGACCCAAGGTCCAGCTACAGCAGGTCTATCCCAGCCTGTTCCGGTGCAGACGCAGGGAGGGCGGTTGGGAGCCCAAGCCCGTTTCCTTCCATGTACCCAGGAAACACTGTGGCCGAGGCCACTCATCCAACACACAAGGCTACGCATTTGCCAGGCACCACGGGCCTTTGACTATGTCTATTCCTGCTTCTGGAGTCCGCAAACACGGTCGAGACCTGGGGGAGGAAATCGTTGGCTCTGCAATGCATAAATAAAAAATGCAGAATCAAAGGGAATAAATGACTGAGTAAATGTCCACAAATGTGACGCTGTGTACTTCATTAATTGTTAATGTTAACATTCATTAATGTTTCATAGCCTTTGAAAACAATTGGTTCAATTTCTCACTTCACAAGAAGACAAGAATGTGAAGTGATTGCCCAGAAATCAGTCAGCTGGAAATTTAAAACTTGCCACTTAGTGCCAAATGATCTCAAAAACAGAAATAGAGAAATCTTTTCAAGTTTGTACACCCCCCAAAAAAAAATATATATATATATAATTATATAAATATATATATTCAGTGTTAATGTGAGTAAATCGTGGTGTGTTTGATGTGATACAGAGGGGGGCCTCCAAACAGAACAACGCCGGGACTCTTGAAACTCATAAACAACCCTTGTGATATTGGGGGGAAATAAGCAAAAAAAAAAAAAAAAATCAGGAAACCCTAAATGTCTATCAAGTGGATCCAAGTTAAATGTGTTTGGCACATTTGCATGATGGACTGCAGCTCTACCATTAAAAATAAATGCAGCATAGGGGGCATCTGGCTGGCTCAGTCAGTGGGGCACGCAACTCTTGATCTCAGGGTCATGGGTTTGAACCCCACACTGGATGCAGAGATTACGTAAAAATAAAATCTTGGGGCGCCAGGGTGGCTCAGTCGGCTAAGCATCTGCCTTTGGCTCAGGTCATGATCCTGGGGTTCCAGGATGGAGCCCCGCCTCTGCTGAGTGGGGAGTCTGCCTCCCCTCTGCCTACCCCGCTCCCCAAGTTCATGCTTACTCTTCCACGCTCTCTCTCTCAAATAAAATCTTTTAAAAAATTTTTAAAATCTTTAAAAAAAGAACACAGTATAAATAATGAAGGGGATTAAAAAGTATAAACTTCTAGTTATTAAAAAAACATAGCATAGCTACAAATACTGACATGGGAAGATATTTTTGATATATTGTCAAGTGAAAAAGCAGGCTGGGGGAAAAGACCTCAGCAATAGAAATCTTTTTTTTTTTTAAGATATAATTGCAATAAAAATCGCTAACATTTAGTGTTTAATGTTAATATAGTGCTCAGGAGCAGGAAGCTTCTGTAAAGAGAAGCTTTTTCTGTAAATATTTTAGTTTCTGTGAGCTATATGGTCTCCGTCACAGCTACTCAACCTTGCCTTTTTAGCTGGAAAGCAGCCATAGACAATATGTAAATGAATGACTGTGTTTCAATAAAACTTTATTTACAAAAAACAGCTGGGGGGCCAGATTTGTCCCTAGTGCCATAGTTTGCCAACCCCTGCTCTATATCACTACTTCATTTAATCCTCCAAGTGCCCTTTGTAACAGAGACTATAACATGTAAGTTATATAACTAAGGCTTAGAGAGTAAATGACTTGCCCAAGGTCACCAGCTCTTACATGGAATAGCAAAAAGCCTAGTAAGGGACGCACCAAAGTGAATCAGCACAGCTAACCCTGGAGAAGATGGAGGAGGCAGTTCTTTCCCTTTCTGATACTTCTATAATGCCTTTTTCATCACTTTAAAATAAACATAGACTGCTTTGCCATTTTTAATAACAGCAGGAAAAGAATTATATAGATAGCCTAGAAATATCCTTCTGGACCTCAGGGACACTCACAATGTCCTGTGTGCTCTCTGTTGATCTTGTGCATTAGTGTGGACCAATGCTGTGGAACTATCGGAACCGTCAGTGGTCGATGGAGTTCCCAGGGCGGGACCTTCCAGGGATATTTATGTGGACCAGGACACAGCCCAGCAGGAGAAGGTGAGGGGTCTCTGGGGAAGGACAGAGCTATAGCAGCAAGAGAGACTGCAAAGGGATTGCCTCTTGTTCTCTACAGTCTAGAAGTGCCTCTTTTTTTTTTTTTTTTTTTTTAACTACTTCTAAGAAACCATCTTTTACTCCCAGGGCATTCAACCAAAGGCTTGGTAACTGCTCATTTTATCCCAAATAACAACATCCACGAGCGCAAAGTATTGGCACCTACTGTATGCTAGACCGTGTCCTGGGCCCTTGACATTCAATTAGCTCAGGAATCTTCACCATCTTCAAAATAAATGTTATCACCCTCACTTTACAAAGGAGAGAGCCGAAGCTCAGAGAGGTTCAGCAAGTGGCCCAAGGTTGCCCAGTGTGAGGGGCAGAGCTGGGATTCAAAACTGGGCTTGGTCAGCTTGCAAGCTGGTCCTCCTGACTCCCACACAGGAACCGTTTGGTCAGCCATGAGTGGTGGGACAGTGGCGGGGAAAGCATGTTCCCTGGCGGGAAGAAGTGAGCAATGAAGCCGAGGACAAGAGCAAGGACAGAGGCTTGTTGAAGGACGGGAGAGGTTTAGAATGAAACGGGAATGGGAGCCAGAGCAAGTGAATTCGAGCCCTGCTGGGAAGGGTCCAGGTTGATTTCACCCTACATCGACACAAACTAAAATTATCCTAAAAGAAGCAAGTCCCGTGATATCTTACTTTCCTTAAAGGCCAGGGCCTGAGCCCGCAGCGATTCTCTGAGTCTGTGAGGAGCAGAACCGCTTGAGGTCCAGGCTGGGCGTGGGAATCTGCAACCTCAGGTGGCAGGTGTCCCAGGACCAGACCTTGGAGAAGTGCTGCAGTGAGGCAAGAAGCCAGGTTCGCAGGACGCTGTTACCAGTTCTCTCTTGCTGTGTACAAGCCACCCCAAAACTTAGTGGCTTAAAGTGGCAATTTATTGGGCACCTGGTGGGCTCAATCAGTAGAGCATATGACTCTTGATCTCAGGGTCATGAGTTAAAGCCCCAAGTGGGGTGTGAAGCCTACTCCAAAAAAACCAAACACCAAAAAACAAACAAAAAACAGGAATTTGTTAGTTCCCAGAATCTACAGGGTGACCTGGAATGTTCTTTTGCTAGTGTCCCCTGACTTCATTCATGCAACTGTAAGTCAGCCGGTGGCATGGTCCAGCCACTCGGATGGCCTCATTCCCACGCCTGGAACCTGAGCCCGCATGACTGGCGTGATGGGCCTCTCTCTGCACATGGTCTGTCATCCGGGGCTGCTTCACAGCGTGGTGGCCCCAGGCTTCCCGGAGGGCCAGAACAGATGCCGTATGGCCTTTAAAGAACTTGCCTGGAAATTGTTGCCCATCACTTCTGCCACATTTTATTGGTCAAAAGCAAGACACAGGACCTGCCCAGACTTAGGGAATGGGGAAGTCGATTCTACCTCTTGAGTGCAGAAGCTGCAAAGCATTTGTGGTCATTTTTTAGTCCTCCCCGGTTTTAACTGGAAAAAGAATGCAACCGCATTTATAATTTTTTTTCTATTTATAAGCCATTTATGCCCTGACTTTCCAGGACTCTTTCAAATGCAGGTGCCAATAAACAATTTGGCTTAAGCAAAAAAAAAAAAAAAAAAAAAAAAAAAAAGGCATTTATTGACTCATCTTCTTGAAAATTTAAAAGCCTGCTAGCTTCAGGGATGACTAAATACAGGAACTTAAGCGACATCAAAACAGTCCCTACTACTGATCTCTTCCTTCTGTTTCCCTCAGTGTTTGGCTCTCTACAGCACACAGGCTGCCTGTGCTGGAAAAGACAAACTCATAAGCCCATAAATTTAAAGTTTGTGCTCCAAAAGGAGGCACGATCCTCTCCCTCTGTGAGAAAACTTGACCAGCTTGGGTCACATGCACGGGGCGGGAGGGCGGGGACAGGAAAGAGCAGGGCACATGATTGACAGTCCTACCAAGACTACTTGGAAGGGGGACCCCTCTCTCAGGGAAGAGTTTGGGGGCCTCACAGAAAGACAGCCACTGTATCTGCACAGCACACCTTACAGGCTTCTTTATACTGCAGAGCCCAGCACAGGGCCTGGCACATAGTAGCTGCTCAATAAATGTTTATTGCATGAATTAATTGGGTGAAACAGTCATGGCTGCCCAGTACAGAATCTGTCTGATGCTCTGCCCTGAAATTTTGCCACAAGCATTTGCAGGGATTCAAAGAAAGATCCTTGGCAGCAACTGGCAATGCCAAAGAAGCTTCCTCACAGCAGAAACCCTGTCCTTCCTTGGGCCGGGAGCTGGAAGGTCGTGGAGCTGATTGGCTAAAGCTCCCCAGGAAACGAGTTGGCCTACAAATTACTCATTTACCTCCTTCCAACCAGTGGGAAATTGTTGGAAGAGCAGGGACTACTTTAAAAGCAGAAATTCTGTAGCTATATTTGCAGATACACCTGGGGACTTGTGTTTCAGTTTTTTTGACATTTTATTGATGATTTCTGTTAAGAAGTTAGGGGAATTTTTTTTTCTTTTTGGGGAGAAGCCTAACAAATTCTTTGGCGGCAGAGCTCTTTCTTTTGGAGAGAGGGAGAACTGGGTTAATTATACCTGTGGGTAAAGTCGGTCGGCAATTTTGTTTTCCCCAACTCAAAGTTGACATGAGCCCACACGAATAAATCCCCACTCCTGCTTATTTACTCTACAGACTCAGTTATGTGGAGTAAATTTTTACGTCAATAACGCAAAGAGGCAGGAAGTACTGGAAGGGAGGAAAGAGGAAAGAAATATTTCAGAATTTATTAACTTTTTTAAGTTAAAAAATAGTCTTCATTATACGCAGGATGTGGTCAAATAGAGTATCGTTTTCCTCACAACCTTTCCTGGGTCCCCCCTGTGCTAGGCTGAATATTATAAACAAAAATATTATAAATAAACTCCCTAGCAACAAAAGTTCCCAGGTGGGGGAGTTGTTCTCATCATGAAAGTGTAATTTTACAGGAAAGGAAATTTTCAGTGCCTGTGAGGTATAAACACCTATTACAGGAGTCGGTATACAAGTGTATCATTTCCCCCAAACTCTTGTCTCTGTGAGGTTTTCCAAGTGATGGAGATAACCTTCAAAGTCTGCTTTTTTCCCCTCCCCACCTGCCCTCACCCTCCCAAAAGAATCGCACCGTGTTTTCCCTGCATTTTTAAAATGGGCTCAGCCTTGTGGCGGGACCCACACCTAGTAAACTCCCCATCTGGCCGCCACCCAGGATGAAATCATTCTGCTGCTGGGGAAAGAAATCAGTCGCCTCTCGGATTTTGAACTTGAATCCAAATACAAAGACGCGGTGATTGCAAAGCTGCAGAATGAAGTGGCCAGCCTGAGTCAGAGGCTGTCGGAGTCCACCTCGTCCAGGCAGAGTCGGTTGCAGGATCTGGATGAGGACATCGATGCCAAACGCAGAGAGATCCAGAGCTTGAAAAACCAGGTGGGTAGACTCGGAGACAAGGTGGTGGAGGCCTTGGAGTCGGGGGGCCTGGGGGGGGGGGCGACAGCTGTGGGGGAGAGCCAGGGAAGCACCAAGGGGAGTCACCCAGATAGAAAAGGGGAGGTCAGCACAGTGCACCGTGGAATGAACACACATCCCAGGAATCGGGGGCGTGGCAGGCTCCCAGCCCAGGAGAACCACGTTCACTTTTGTTAAGCACCTACAAGGAGCAAGCTTTGGTGCAAGTTTGGTAGATGAATTGGCTCGCTTAAACCCCACGGTTCTCTGACGCATACCATTCTCCAGATGAGGAGACCGAGGCAGGCTCAGAGCCTCCCAGGAACTTGCTCAGTCCACACAGCAAGTTAGAGGGGGCGGGGCAGGTTGAACGCAGGTGTGTGTCCTCGTCCTCGCAGACCCTATGCTTTCACCCCGCCTGCTGTCTCTACCCAGCTCCATTGCCTCAGTGACTCTCACCCCCCACCCCAGCCCCAGCCAGAAAGAGCTCGGGGCAGGGAGCAAAACACAACATGCAAAAGTATAGCCTTGGGGAGGGTGAGGGACAGAGTCATCCGTGCGCCATCACCTTCCAGCAGGTGTCCTCTTCCTAATGTCTCAGATGCCCCAGGGGAAAAGCACGTGTACCTACCCCACCCAGCTGTCGTAGAATCTGAACAATGATAGTGCTTGAAATGAGCCAGGGAACTTGAACCCTGTTCATTCTCCCAGAGTAAGAATGACAAGGTTTTCAGGGACTGAAACGGAAAACAAGGACCGTGAGCGCCATCTGCTGGCAAAGGTCTCTGCGCCCTCATGGGCAGTCCCCCTCCCCCCAGCAGGATAAGAGGGTTGACTGAGGAGCTGCAGCTCACACCTGGGTAGTGAGGTCAGAGGACAGTCACAGCTACCACCTGTCTGCCGTGTGCCAGGCACGATCCAAGCTCTTGTACATAAGCTAACTTACTAAAATACTTTTCACAATCCTCTCTGATTGGGACTGCCATCACCCCACTTAATGAAACAGTGAGACACAATCTGGTGTCCTCCCTGTGTTCATCATCAGCTCAAAGAGCAGCAACAGACACCCAGAGTCAGGATCCCAAGTCCACACTGTGCTTTACAGCCTGCAGCCCGCACTCCGGTGCCTGGAGCCACCCGGCAAGGTTGGAACCGGGCGCCTGGAGACCAGCTGGATCCTAACTCCACCTGTGCCAGCCGTGGGATCCTCACCGTTGTGAGACTCAGTTTGCTCGCCTGCAAAATGGGAGCATGGGTGGGGGGACCCTCAGCCTCCTGCGATGCTGTGAGGAGCGATGAGAGTAGCATCTTGGAAAGGGCTTAGTGAGCTCTGGAGTGTTCTATGAGATACAAGCTACCATTGTTCTCATTCGAGGAAGTTAATTTTACAACCTGCTTCCCTCTTGTGAGCTTTGCTCTGCATCCGGTCGGTGCTGGATGAGACCAGCAGCTGTTCTCTTTCTGGCCAAGAGTCCAAAGGTGGTAGGAAGGCACATTAGGAATCGTTTTCATCCCATATGACATGGTGGTCACTGAAGAACAGCTCCTCTCCTGTACCTTCTACCAGTTAAAACTAAAAAGCTCGGTGTCCCCAGCTCCCCCACCAAAGATCTATCCAAATCTGTTGTCCAACCGGGAAGAAGTACCCGCGTATCCCGTACACCCGGGCTGACCCCCTCTGACTGTGTCTTGTCTCCTCCGACAGATCAGTGACCTGCAGAAAGGCTACAGCCAGGTGCTGTGCCAGACGCTGTCTGAGAGGAACTCAGAAATCACATCCCTGAAGAACGAGAGTGAGAACTTGAGGAGGGACAAAGCCATCACCTCAGGTGAGCTCTCTCTGATGTGGGCCTGAGAGCTACCCCATCCCCCTCCTTCCTGGGCCACAGCAGACATCACCAATCAACCACCGCACCGCTGCTCACTGATCTGGGGTGCAGTCTGAGAGGTCTTCTGAGCGGCCTGTGTCTGTGAGTTGGAGGCAGCCCTCAAGAGAGGATTTTTGCCATCCAGTTCCTAGGCCAGGGCCTTTTTAACTATTTGAGGGAAGGTTATCACTTAGTTCTGTCTAGCAAGCGCTGGGCTCACCAGGAAGAATACAGGGAGTTCCAGAAGCCACTTCAGTACAAGCTGGAATGTGGGCAGCGCATTAGGGCACCTGGTGCCCTTGGGCCCGGGTGAAAACATTTCCTAACTGGCCAGCAGAGGGGGCTTCACACTATAGTCCTTGGGGTGAGGCACAACACACTGTCCAGAGGCCAGCCGTTTCTTACCCTGGATCCTTTCATTCATTCCACGTGTTAACTGAGCACCTACTAGGTATAAGGCCCTGTTCTAGGTGCCGGGGAGAGACAGCCCTGAGCACAATGTTCCTGTGCTCCTAGGGCTCATATTTGCAAGTTGGGGACAGACACCAAAAGTAAACAGGTAGATAAGCCAGTTTCAGAGAACACTGGCCAGCGTGGGAGTGAAGTGCTTCAGGCGTGGGAGTGAAGGAAGAATAGCTTAGTGGGCAGGCAAGGACAGGTCTTTGAAGAGGTGAAAGGGAAGAACAGTCAGAAGCCAGAGGGAAAAGTGTTCCAGGCGGAGGGATCACAAGCGCAAAGGGCCTGAGGCTGGGCCCAGCTGGCAGCATGGGAGGAGCTGAAGGTGAGTGTGGCTGGAGTGGGGTAAACATGGGGCTGGGGGGCGGGCAGGGTCAGAGAGGGAGGCAGGTCACAGGGAGGAGTCTGGGTTTTATTCTAAGGGGGATGGGGAGCCCCTGGGGTTTTTAGAGAGAAATCACATGCCTGAGAAGGATAGGGCCATTAACAGAGAAAGAGGGGAGGGAGTGAGGCAGGCGAGGGGGAACAGGCAGTGAGTCCAGATGGGGCACAGTGCTCTCAGAGCACCTGCTACACAGCAGGAAACGCATCCAGAGCTGCAAAGGCCCAGCGAGCTAATGCTGAGGCACAGGTGAATGGCCATCCATGACTTTATGAATTCGACGTCCTGTGCCGGGACTGCCTGACCCCTGGCAGGTTCACCTCCAGGCTTTTCCTCCGCCTCACTCTGCCACTTCCCGCCCCTACCGCCACCACCTGCCAGGCCTGTTCATGCTCTTCCCTGTCCTCAGATATTTCCCGAGCCCTTCCCGCCCTGGGTCCTGGAGAGAACCACAGAGTTTCAGGCCCCAGCCCAGACCTCCTGAAGGGGCATCTGCACATTAGTGAGATCCCCGGGGGGTCATACGCACATTCAAGTTCCAGAAGCACAGGGCTGGGTTTCACTGCAATAATGGGCCCTGAGGCTCAGTGGCTTATAACAGGCAGCCTCATGTCTTGCCTCCACTTTGGTGTCCATCTTGGCTTAGCCAGGGCTTTGCTCATCGTAGCCACTCAGGGACCAGGCTCACAGAGGCCATCACAACACCTGCTTCTACAATGAGAGAGGCAGGAAAGACGAACAGGGCAGATGGAATGACAGAGACTGGGTTTCAGACTCTTCTGCCTGAAGCCACCAAAAAAAGAAAAAAATTAATCTGCAGTAATTATTTTCATGTGACCATGATCCAGGAGAGAGGAAACAAACCAGGAACCCTATGATTGCCCCAGCTTAGTGCCCACAGAGGGGTTCCAGACCACAGCACAGGAAGGAGACCCCAGGCAGAGCCCAGAGGACCCCCCCACGTTGAGGGGATAGCATTGGAGAAGCCAACACAGCTACAGGGCGCTGGGCAGCGTGCCAGAGAGGAGAAACCACAGAGAGAGAGCCCCGGTGATCTTTAGAGGGTCCCCCACCAGTGTTCAGCTGAGTATTGAGCCACACATATGTGGGCAGGGAAAGAAAACCCAATAGGAGCAGAGGGAACCATCTCGAAGCTCACACGGGCTAGGGATGTTCATTTTCCCAGCCTCCAGAAGGGAGAGGCCTCCCAACACACAGGGTATCTGGTAGAGAGTCAAAAAGGTGTTCGCTTAATCATGAGGCCCCATCACCTCTAGACTAAAGGTTGCTCTGGTCCCACCTCACAAAGCCAGAAGGCAAGCCCCAAAGGGATCAACCTGTTTCAAAGTAACCTCACCGTGTCCTATGACAGAGCTTACTGTTCAGATGAAATTCTGGATCACTTGTCCTTTATTTCACATACTTTTCTGATTGACAGCTACCCATAAAATTGGGCATAACGTTCTTCCGAGAAGAGAAACACATGAGCTCATCCAGTCCCACAGCATTTCTGCACCCTTCTTCCCACGTGTCCTCACTCATGGAAGTCCAGTAATGTACTTATCTCCTGCTGCATAACCGGTTATCCCCAAAGTTAGTGGGTAAAACAACAACCACTATTTTATCATCTCATCCAGCTTCTGGAGCTCAGGAACGTGGGGTGACTTGGTTTGCAAGGTCTCCCATGTGGAGCAGTCAACACATTGGCGGGGGTGACTGTCACCTCATCTAAAGCCCCAGCGGGAGCTGGAGGATCTGCTTCCAGAATGGCTGGTCCACGCGGCTGTCAGCTGGACATCTCCATTCCCCAGAATGTGGGCCTCTCCCCTGGCAGCTTGAGCGTCCTCACAATATGGTGGTTGGCTTCCCCCAGTGAGTGATCCAACAGAGAGCACAGAGAAAGCCGCAGTGTCTCTTATGACCCATCTAGGAAGTCACAGTCCATCTTTTCCACAGTATCATACTGGTTCCGCACATCGGCCCTACTCATGGTGGGAGGGGGCTGTGCCAGAGCAGGAATTCCAGGAGGCTGAGGTCACTGGGGCCATTTTAGAAGCCGGCTACCATAAAAAATAATAGGTACCTGTAACAAATGCTATGGGTCAGCCGCTCTCCTATGTTCTTTATAGGTCTTTACCCCTTGTAATAACTCCATGGGGGAGATACAGTGAAAGATACTTACAGGGGAAATAACTTGTCCAAGAATGCCATGCTACTAAGTGGTTGAAATGTGTTCCAAACTCAGGTCTCAGTGTGAATCCAGCCACCTTCTCACACCCTCCTTCTGCCACAAGACTTTTTACGGCCTCTGGTGAAAAATTCCTGGTCTTTCCCTGCACTGAGACTTTGTTCTCCGGGTCCATGGTGTGGATGCTCCTGCCAAACCCACAGGCTTTTTCTTTTTCCGGCAACACTCGCTGACTTCTTGTTCTCACTGAGGTCTTAAACACTGTTCCACGAATTTCAGTGTCATCCCTGGCCCAGCTCCGGGAGCCTGGACACAAGCTCCTCAGTTGCAAGCAAGGACCAGGGACCGCCCGTGTTCAGAAGGGACTCAGCCTCAAGTTGACTGACAGCTGTGGCAACAGTAATCCTTCCTGCCCCTTTGAGCTCTGCGAGTCTTTGTTTATTTTTTATTTTATTTTTTTACAGGGATGGTGTCGTCATTGCAGAAAGAATTGTTAACAAAGGATGAGGAAATCGAACGACTCAAACAGGAGGTGAACCAACTAAAAAGCGAGAACAAAGAAAAGGATCACCAGCTTGAAGCCCTCAACTCCAGGGTGAGTGTTGGGGTGCCATCATCGTCCTTGTAGCTGTCCCCAAAAAGCAGATCAGAGTCCCATGACTTATCTCACATACCCTGGACCCTGGCTTTCAATGTCACTCCCATTTCTCCCACCACTGCAAGACCATGCCAGTGCCCTACGGCATAGGGAAGGCACAGGGAGGACAGCTGCTCGGTGGGCCCAAACACCAAAGGCCCTCCTGGAGAGACTAAAGGCAAGGGGCCAGGTTCTCTGCAAGGTAAAGAACTTTTAAAGTGTAACTTTGACTCTGCAAATGATGTTTCAGTCCTGACTTTGGAACCCTGAGCCTGTAGATGAAGACTTCTCAGGATGCGTGTGCTCTGTGTGTTTCCATGAGTCGAGGTAAAACCCAACAGCTGTCATCTTGGGGAGGCAGCTCAGAGATTCCGGCGGCTGCCTGGTCGCGTAGCTCTGTCTGCAGGGAGGTGGGGGGACTAGAACTCGCAGTTCCAAAGAAAAGGCGCAGGAAGTAACATCAGGTGCTTAGTCCGACACTCAGTGTGGGAGCCAGAAGATGCAGAGCGCGAGCTTTGGGGTCGGAGGGACCAGGAGCTTTCCTTTCTCGTAGCATATTGGGCCTCTGTTTCCACATCTGCGAAATGGGAATAACAAAACCATTTTTGGAGAAATGAGAGGCTGACCTCAGTCGGGCTCTTTGGCCTCTGCAGCTGCTCAGCCGCCTGGCGGGGCCCGGACCGTACCAGGCAGATTGACTCCCTAGTCCCACCGGACCACGGCTTCCTGTGGGGCGCATGCGTGCGTGCGTGCGTGCGTGTGCGCGTGCGTGCGTGCGTGTGCGCGTGCGTGCATGTGCGCGCGCGTGCGTGTTGGAGGGAGGGCGGGTTGCGGAGCTGGTGCTGAGTGGAAGAGATAAGGAACAGCGTCCGCGTTCGAACTGTCCTGCTTCCTGAAGTACATTCGGATTCTTTTTCTCCCCGTTTCCCTTTCCTCACTGACCTCGGGATGAGGTATTTGCCCTCTGCCTCTGTGCCTGCCCTTAGCACAGAGGCTCCTGCCCCCAGCTGGCGGCCCTGGGCAGTCCTCATGCGTGTGAATTTTAGGGAAATAGAAGTAGGTGATGCTGAGCAGCAAAACTGGAGGGATAGGAAAGAAAATGCTGCCCTAGAAATCCACATTAATATATGTTTTTCAAAGTTTTATTCACTTATTTTGAGAGAGGGGGCAGAGTTAGCAGGAAGTGGGAGGAGAGGGCTCAGAAGCAGGCTCCCCGCCGAGCAGGGAGCGCCACGTGGGGCTCCATCCCGGACCCTGAGATCATGACCTGAGCCGGAGGCAGGGGCTTGACCCACTGAGCCACCCAGGCGCCCCTTGAGGAAGAATTTACACACGTTACCCCCAGAGCTCATGAGAAGGGTGACTAGGAACTGCTGCAGGGTCCCGGGCGTCCCTTGGACATAGGCGGCCTCGCTTCTGAGAATTTGGGGGAGTGATTGGCTGAAGCAACAGGAAACGCTCTCAGGGCAAAAAGGGGGACTAGGGACCCGCGGACAGCCCCACGTGGTCTTGCTGTCCGTTCTCTCCACAGTGCTCCGTGCTGAAAGAAGAGTTACGGAAGGAAGATGCGCACAAGGAGTACCAAGAAGCCCAAGGGAAAGAATTAAAACTCTGCAAAATTGTGAGTTGAGCCTCCTCACTGCTAGGTATCCCCAGAAGGGCTAGACTCTGACCTTCAGGGGTTCTTGGGGGTGGGACGGGGAGGGATTCCTTGGCCCATTAGATAGCCTAAGCTGTGGGGCTTAATGATTTAGTGTTAACCTAGCCGCCTAGTTCTCAAATGCTGTCTCTAGCCTCCAGGAAGAGGTGGCTGAAAATATCATTAAAAAAAAAAAAAAAAAACTCTCCCAGCATTCTCTGGGCAGTGGGTGCCTTCCCGCTGGGGCTGGGCAGGGGACACACCCTAGACCCGTGGTGCCCAAAGTGTCATGTTCCACTGTCAGAGTTTATCAAAGGCATGGGCACAGTTAATAACACAGAGTCCTTCCAGAAATATTTCTGAATATATATGAGTCCTTCCAGAAATATACCAACGATACAGCAATTCATAAAAACAAAACAAAAAGAAAAGGTGTCGTTTGCCTTAGATAGATGATGACTTTGGAAATAAACAGCAACGAAACTACGAGCCCTAAAATGAAAACGTTCATTCCCTGTGCCCACCAAATCCTCTTGCACAACAGCTGGTGTGAGTTTCCATTCGCTGGGAAGTACGGAGCCTTAGATACGAGGAGGAGACGCCCGTTCTCTGTGCCAGGAGCATTGCTATTCTCTGCCTCGAAATGGGAGAAAAGAAAAATTTCGTCATTCTGTCCTTCTGAACCGCGTCCATTGTTTCGTCCGAGGAGCCCTTATTTAGATCTCAAAAATATACCCCAGGAGAAGAGCTTCTAATGAGTTGATAGATATCTTGTACTGTTTAATCCAGGATCCTTGCTGATTTTCAAAAGAAACTAATCATTTCCCTTTACCCAGTTTCCCATACATCCATTGAAAAAAATATCTACTTTGCCCCACGGATGTAGAATTTTCCCCCCAAGGGAAGCAATTAAGCTAATACCAGACTAGGTTTCTGCCTTAATGAACCCAATGAAATGAGCTACAAAGATTCAGAAATTCCAGCCCAGAAGGCAACTCCTACTTCCCATCAGGGAAGTTGATTTCCTATTGTTGAAACTCTTTCAGCAAATCCAAGACATGGAGAAAGAAATGAAGAAGCTCAGGGAGGAGCTGAAAAAGAGTTGTACCGAACAGAATGTGATCTCCAAGACGCTGCGAGAAAAGAGCAAGGTAAGACAAGGGCGGTGGGGCCCAGGGCCCGCTCTGGGCCAGGCTCTCTACACCCATCATCTCCGTGAATCTCACAACGATTCCGTGTGGTCAGTACTGGTGTTAAACCCACTTGACCGCTGAGGAACTGAGGCTCGCAGAGGTAAAGGATGTTAGCCAAGGGCTTGCAGATAAAGTAGCTGTTCACGTTCGGAACGTGAACTCGGGTCTGTCTGACCCCTGTGCTCCTGTATGTCTCCACTAGTCTCGACTGACTTCAACTCTTAACTGGTAAAATTTATCCAGGAGAGAATTGATCCATTAAAATCAGATTTGCCAATGATGTTGTTCAAACTTAAACGCTCTTATTGATGTTTTTGGCTATGTGTTCTATCAGTCATTGAAGAGGTTTATATTTTTTTTAAATATACTGTGCATTTATGTATTGCTACTTTTAGTATTGTCAGCTTTTGCTTTGTATGTTTTGAGGCTGTGTTACTAGGTGCCTATAAATTTAGAATTTAACACTTTTCTTTAGGGAAAAAAAAAACCCTTTGATCATCATAAAACATCCCTCTTCATCTCTAGTCGTGTTTTCCCCTTAAAATCTGCTTTATCATTAATATAATTCTGGCAGTGGGGCACCTAGGTGGCTCAGTTGGCATCCAACTCTTGGTTTTGGCTCAGGTCATGATCTCAGAGTCCTACAATTAAGCCCAATATCAGGCTCTGCGCTCAGTGGAGAGTCTGCTTGTCCCTCTCCATCCCCTTCTGCTTCTCTCTCTCTCAAATAAATAAAATCTTTAAATATATATATAATTGGTGGCCACACTCATTTTTCTTTTGGTTAGCATTTTCGTAGCGTGTCTTTTTCCTATTTTTCTGTAAATCTTTGTTTTAAGTTTTAGACACATCTCTTCTAAATACTATATCATCTTTGTAAAATCTACTTCGACAGTCTTTGTCTTTTAGTCCATTTATATATAATGTGGTCACTGGTTTACTGGGGTTTAAAACTACCTTCCTGCTCAGTTCCAGCTGTATAATCTGTGTGACGCTCCTTTTTCTTTTCTTTCTTGCCCTCTTTTGAGTTAGTGGTTTTCTGTCATTCCATTTTTCTCTCTATTAGCTTGGAAATTCTTTCCTCTTTTACTACTCTTTTAGTAATAGCAAGACAATAGCATTCAGCCTTGACTTACCAAAAGCCAGTAGTAATTGAGTTTCTCATTCTTTAACTGTTTTTGACAGTCATCCTAATGGCTATAATCTGCATTCTTGACTTACCAAGGTCTGACGTTACTTGATAATTATCCCCTTCTCCTTGGTAAGGCAATGACTATAGAACGCTAACTTTGCTCACCCCCTCCAGATTTGTATGCCGTTGTTGTCATTTTCTAAATTATTCCCTTTATTTTGTTTTGTTTTGTTCTTAAGTGGGTTCTGTGCCCAGCATGGAGCCCAATGCAGGGCCTGAACTCACGACTCTGAGACTAAGACCCAAGCCAAGATCAAGAGTCAGATGCTTACCTGAATGAACCACCCAGGTGTCCCACAGACTAAGTCTGGAAGACCTTATCACCATTTCTCTATAGTCAGTATTCATGTCCACACATTACCTTCCTTCTTGTCTTTTCTGCATCTCTGATCACCATATGGAATCATTGTTCCTCTGTTTGAAGAACACCCTTTAGTGTTTTCCTTCAGCACGGCTGTGCTGATAACAAATTCTCTCAGATTTTTGCATATGCATCTTTGGAAATGAATATTTAACCTTCATTCTTAAAACACATTTTGACTGAGGCTCGACTTCTGCATTGGCGCTGACATTCTTCCTCCGTTACAGGTGGCATTAGGTCCATCATTCTCTCGTCTCTCGGATCCTATTGTTTCTACTTCGAAGTCATTTAGAAGCCTAACTCTCGAACCTTTGTGTAATCTGTTTTCCCCGGCCACTCTTAAGGTTTTCTTTTCTCTTGATTTTTAGCAGCTTTATTATGATGATTTAGGCGTGGATTCATTTTCCTTTACCTTGTTTGGCATTCATATGGGCTTCTTGAGTCCTTGACTGGGTGTTTTGCATTGGTGTGGCACTCGGGTGACCTACCACACAGGCAAGCGGGAAGCTGCCGAAAGCTTTTGAACAGGGCACTGGTGTGATTCCATTGTGATCAATAATAATAGTAAAAGGCACCTGGGTGGCTCGGTTGGTTAAACGTCCGCATTCAGCTCAGGTCATGATCCCACAATCCTGGGATTGAGTCCCACATGAGTATCTTTGTCCAGTGGGGAGTTTGCTTTTCCCTTTCCCTCTGCCCCCCCCCCACTTGTGCTCTTTCTCGCTCTCTCGATCCAATAAATAAAATCCTCTAAAAATAATAATGATGATGATGAAAACAATAGCTATGATTTCCTGTGTACTAGGTATTATGCCAAATATTTCATCTCTCTCCAACATTGATCCTCTCCATTTCGCACATGAGGGAATCAAGTCTCCTAGTCCCTCGTTAGGTAACCAGGCCATGGCCAGCCACCCTGTCAGTAGGAGGCGAAGCCTAGACCGGAGGCTGTGTTGGTCTGGCTTCAGTCACTGGGGCATAGCCACTAGCCACATGTGACTCTTCACACTGAAGTTAATCAAGATTAGGTAAAATTCAAAACTGAGTTCCTCAGTCACACCAGCCGCATTTCAAGTGCCTGCGAACCAGATAGGGCTACCACTCAGCACAGACACAGAGCATTGCTATTGCAGCAGAAAGTTCTGGCAGACCGAGCTGCTCCACAGCCTGGTGACTGGCACAGCACCATGAAGAGCATGGCGGGAGGAAGCAGACGAGAAGGTGGAGGCCACTTATCACCCAGCAGAGGTCCTCAGTGCCTGGCGGTGGGGGGGGGGGGGTGGGCTCGCCAGGGGAGGGACAGAGGTGAGGACTGGAGATGAGGGGGTGCGGAGCCACAGGCTCGGGGATCGCTGGGCGTGAGAGTGCAGTGGCAGCGCGGGAAGACCCCAGAGGCTGGGGCAGGGAACGGGGTGGGGGGTGCTGTTCGTTAGACGCGGCGCAGAGCTAAAGGCAGGATCCAGGCTGGACTTGGCTTTCCCGGTGTTTGAGAAAGTCTGCTGAAATAGACGTCAGAGCATGTTTAGATGGGTGGGGGGTGGGGGGAGGACGTACGCGGAGGAAGCTAAGGTTAGATGGCTTTGCCAAGCTACCCTCGCTACAGCCCCTGTGCCACACTGCTCACAAGAAAGCTCTGCGGGGTTCTTCTGGGTCTTTTATTACTTCTGTTACTCCCCCTCCCCTCATCCCCCTAAGAAACAGCTCGTGAAGTGGTTTCAGCACAAAATCCTCACGTTCATTTAGGGGAGTTTGCTTCATTTCTCAATAGTGCCAGAGCCCTGAGCTCAACAGGTGCTTCCAAAGGTGGTTGTTCGGGAAAGAAGGCCACAGCTGCAGGTTTGCATAATAGCCAGCAGAGGGCAGCATCGAGCACCTGCAGGCTCACCTCGCCTTGACCATTACCGGAGAATAAAGGGGCAGGTTCTCCACCACCCAACCCCCACGGGGTAAATGCCTTCTTTGCGATCTGCGATTCTTAAAAAGATATTGTTTAGCAAGCCCCTAGACCGGTTTCCACTGGTGAGTGTGCTAAAAGTGGCAGTGACAAATAGTTAGGATAATAAGCCTGACAGTGACATCAACCAAGTACCCAGCATGGGGCAGTTCCTAGCGGCTTTAGAATGACGCCACCTGGTGGGCATTCTGTCCACTTCTACAGATCACAGCCCTGTCCACTTCTACAGATCACAGCCCCTGATGCACCAGTAGAGCCCACGGGAAGTGCTGGCATTACTCTCAACGTTTGGAGGCCCCGCAGTAACCCTGGGAGGCGCACCTGGGGTCATCGTCCCTATTTGACAGATGAGGACACTGTTCGGCAGTCACACAACTTGCTGGGGACCCAGAGGGGATCAGATCCTGAGCCTGGGCATGCAGAGCATGGCCCTCTACCCTGGGGGGTGGCTTCTGCGAGCCTGCTTCCACCCTGTGACCCCTGCCCTCTGGCTGCTGCACCCCCTGCCTCCCGGGGACTCCCCCATGGCCATTAGTCCTCCTGGAGGAAGTTCCCCGGAGTGCATTATGATCACATTAGTGGCAAGCATATGCTTTCATCGTCATTTCAGGTTGAAGAGAAGCTTCAGGAGGATTCCAGAAGGAAATTGCTCCAGCTACAAGAAATGGGGAACAGAGAGAACCTCATTAAAGTCAATTTGGAAAGGGCAGTAGGTCAGGTAGGCCAGCTCCAGAGCCTCCTTCAGAGGGGTGCATTCCCCAGGGGTTTTCTGCACCCAAGCCACTGGTGGGGATGCGTGAGGACAGTGGCCATGGTTGAATTCTCCCTTTTATCCCAGGGGAGAAGCCATATGTGGCTTCTGCCTCCCAGTGGACACCTCGAACAGGCTTCTGGGAAGCTGTCCACCGAAGCAGTTCCCCACTGTCTGAGACCCAGGCAGCCCCTCCCGGCTCCATGCCCGCCCCAGTTAACCCGCTGCGTGGTTCCCTGTTGGGAGGAGTTTGAACCTCTTGATCCCATGGTGTTTCTAGTATTTTCTTCCTCACATTTTTGTCCTGACATTTACCATGATTTCGCTTCCTCTGTTGACCAGCAGATGTCACAGTCAGCGTCCAGTCAGTGTCCTTGAGATAAAGTAAGATCCCAGAATGTCAGCACGCTCTCCGGATGGGGAAGTCCTTGGGCAGGGTGGTGAGCAAGTTCGGACAGGCCCATCTGGGGTTGCCATTTCTCTAATATCCTGGTCCCAGGTGGCCCAGTGGCCCTTCCTCTTATGTGTGACACAGATGTGAGGTCCAGAACATGCAAACAAGACTTCACCAAAGGCTAAGGGAGAGCAAACGGGAAGCCAGGATGGGGGGCATTGACCCTCCAGAATATGGCCCTCTGAGGGAAGCCCACCTTGGACTTCTCTCCAAGGGGCTGTCTTCTGGCAACCTCGGACAGCTGCAGGGGACCCAAGAACATTGTGTGTGTGTGTGTGTGTGTGTGTGTGTGTGTGTGTGTGTGTGTGTGTGTGTACATGCATACTTTCATTTTTCTGGGAAGGAGGGTCTACCATGTCACCCATTGGATTCTCAGAAGGGTTTGTAAACCTCCAAGAAAGCCTTAAAGGAGGCCTCTATCCCATGAGACCCAGTTCCCAAAGCCCTTCCAAGCCTTCACAGGGCAGCGTGACCTGGCTTTGTGAGAGGCACACACGAGTTAAATAATGATGCTGACTGTTGGACAGATCTTAAAGCCCCTTCAACAGTGTCGTCTCTGCAGGGTGCCAATGCAGAGCAAAGGCAGAGAGCCTGCCAATCTGGGCCTCCCTTTGCGCACCTGGACTAGACCCTCACCTTTCCTGTGCTCTGCAGTGCCCAACACAAACCTGATCTGAAGGCATGATCTGTGTCAGTTGCCCAAGTACTAAGGTCCAGGTTATGGCTCTAGGGAGAAGTCGTTTGGGAGGACCCTAAGAGACACTGAGATTCCTCCAGGTCTAGACCCAGGAGACGGAGGATGAGTCCTGTCTCTGCCACCTTCCCATCCCGTCCCTGTATTTCCATGGCCCTGCTCCCTCTCTGAGATTCTGCCCCTCCCCAGACAAGTGGCTCCAGGACTGAGCCCATGAACCAAGAGGACCTGTCCCCAGGCAGTGCTGTTGGATGCCTCTGGTCGGTCCATCACCCACAGGGCCCTCTCTCTACATAACCTCTTCCTGGGCTAGTTCGATCCTTTGTGTATGGATCCAGAGAGTGGCCTGGAGTGTCTCGAGACACCTCCCACCCTGGTCAGCCCTGGGCAGGCTGATTGCATGGGAGTCCTTCGGAGGTTCATCAGTCTACTCTTGTGTTCCCAGAGGCCCACGGAATATAGTAAACCCTGCATATTAGGACCTTCTCATTTTTAAATTGGTTCAGTGGCAACCTTCAGGGCTCATTTTTACTTTTTGTTGTTGTTGTTGTTATTTTTGTTTTGTGTGTGTGTGTGTGTGTTTATATTTTTTGTAATTTTCAGGGTAATTTTTTTGGTAATTTTCTGTTTTAGAGTCAATGACCATATTTTGCCAGTGAGCAAAAAACCCAGGCTGTGTTAGTAAATTCTCAGAGAAAGGGGGCTTCTTTGCCTCTCACTTCTCTGGGAAAGAGACACCTTGAACTTGAATGTCTATGTGCCCCGATTTAATTTAACTGTGCTGTTTCGTCAGCCATAATCTGAAAACACCAGCGCCCAGGAGGCACTGGATAGAAGCCGGTGGAACCGAAGTAGAGGACCCGGTTTGGGGACAGATGTCTCTGCATACGAGCATCTGATGAATATGTATTGAGCGCCCACTCTGCCAGGCACCGTACCAGGCTCTGGGGAGACGAAGACAATAGACAGGGTGTTCAGGACATGGACGGTTGGAGGCCCAGAATGGCAGAAGGGAGCGTGTTGTCCTTTCGCCAGGCACCCGAGCTGATGACACCATTTACTTCGGCTGACGGCTTCAATATTTATTTCACAGTCTGGAGCCAACTTAACAATTAGGGAAGAACGCTCCCGGCCCCAGACTTCCCACTGGATAATTGGCACCAAGTGGTTCTTCCGAGGGCACGAGGCGTGTGTACGCTGCCCACATGGGTCGGCTGGGCTTGGCAGGCAGACCTAAAAAGTAATTAAAATCTGCTGCTCTGTTCTCTTCTGTTGGCACTGCCCCTTCCAGTGAGAGGTGAAGATATTCGTGACCCATAATGACCGTTAGCGGTGCACGGACCGTCCTCCCTCCTGGACCCCCGGCGCTGGAAACGCCGCACCCGGGCTTGCAGACTCCCACCAGCCCCACTCACTGTGTCGCCTTCCCTTTGTGCTGTAGCTGGAGCATTTCAGAAGTCAAGTCATCAAGGCCACCTATGGACGAGTGAAGCCGTTTCTGGACAAGCCCATCACCGATCAGCAGGTTTGTCTCGCGTTGTTACTTCCCCCTTCGGGGACCTGGGACTCCAGACATTGGGAGCATATGCTTCTGTGTTTTGTTGGTGGTATATATTTTTCACACTGTTGCTACACCATAAAGATTTGTTTTGATTTTATGGGATTTCCTGGCTTTTAAAGTAAAAGCCAGTTAAACTCCCTTGAAATGTTTCTGTGAAAATCAAATTAAACCACTCAGGCCTATTTCTGGTCTCCAGACACACACATTTACCCTTCGTTAGAACCTTAAAAGGGGGATGCTGCCTCTCCGTAGATGATGCATTCTCACTTCTTCTTTCTGAAGGGAAGTGATGGTCATGGGGGTGGACTTCTGGCCATAACGATTGGCTTGTCATTCTTTGATTTTCTTCCCAATACTCTGTGTCCATGCATTTGGGAGAAGACCCAGCATGGGCCGCTCGCATTGACTGCAGACACCGACCTGCTATTTACGAGCCCACAGCATCAGGCTCCGTGTTACAAATCACTGCTACTATGCAGAAGAATCTAGAACAAACTCATGAACAAACTCATGACAACATTACAGATCTTTGGCTCTTAAAAGCTCTGTCCTGGAGACAGAGCCAATATCCTCCTCCAGGGCCATCACCAAGAACCAGGGCCATCACCAACGTCAGGGCCTCCCTGCTCACCTGTGGCCCCGGGAGCTTGAAGTAATGCTCCCAGCTCCCCTCCCAGAGCCACCCTGTCCTGTAAATCTCTCTTTTCTTTTTCTCACCAGCTAATAGAGAAGATTACCCAGGTCACTGAGGACAACATCAACTTTCAGCAAAAAAAATGGACGCTGCAAAAGGAGACTCAGCTCAGCAATTCCAAACAGGAGGAAATCATAGAGAACATGGAGAAGCTGAAGGCATCTCTAGACAGCTGCCAGGTGGCCTCTCTCGGCTTTTTACACATGTCCCCTTCATCTCATTCTTGTGCTGCTAGTTTGGGAAATTGCCCAGGGTTTGTGAAGCAGGTCAGGCAGAAATGCTCTGCTCTCTTTTGTCCTTTTCTCTTGTTGGAGAAATCTGTTTGGGAGCAGAAAACAAAGAGCCTCCAAAAAACGCCTCCCAGATGAATTTAGTATGGCCAAGGAAAGAGGCCTGACACGCTTCTGGTACTGACTTGGGGAGGCCCCAGACCCACGCATAAATGAATAAGTAAGTCTCCTGTTATTTCCAGAGAAATCAAAGAAACATTCCTGCTCTTTATTTGAATTATTATTGCTATTTTTTTTTTTGACCCAGCAGGGGAAAGTCTGTTGTTTTGGGGTCTTTGTGTGTGTGTGTGTGTGTGTGTGTGTGTGTGTGTGCGCCTCTTTTTTTGCTTTTGATTCTGGAGGAGACGGGCCCAGGAGTCTGCCTGAACCCCCAGGGGGCTCCCACACCGAAATGGAGCCTTCCAGAACAGGCAGCTGCTTCTGCTTTCTCTGGAAATAAGCAGCTACTATTTGGGGAGCCTGCGCAAATGCTGGCTTGTCAGCACCCTTTTGAGACAGGAAACCCCGCTTTTTGACCAGCTGAGACATGGATCTCAACAGGAATTTTGACGAACGGAAGTCGCCACACTTGGCTCCCATTGCTGCCAGAGGTCCTTGGCGATTTGCCACAGATACCTAAAAGTGGGGTCTCTTGACCATCCAAAGTCCAAATTAGAGTGGGGGGGAAAAAAAAAAAAAGAGCGAAAGCGGAGCTGTCCTAGTGCGCCCAGCATGGGCATGGTCTGCTTCATGGCAAAGGCAACAGCACCATTCTTCAGGTGCCGTCTCCAGCGACAGGGTCTGGGCCCCTCATGATTTCATGTCTCTCCAGGCTTGCATGAAAATGTCCTGCTGTAGCAAGGACCTGAAGAAAGAGGTGGACACGCTTCAGAACCTTCAGGTGAGCCCACCTGTTTCAGGGCTCCAGAAGGTGGTGCTGGACATCCTGCGTCTGTCGCTGTCCTGGCTGGAGGAAACGGAGCGTCTCCTCCGGGATGTCGGCATCCAGTTATCCAGCTCCGACACAGGTTAATGTCACCTTTTTTTTTTTTTCCTCACGTAGTTGCATGACTCTAAAATGTCGTGTTAAATCTTATCATGCTGGGACATCTGTTGAGGAAAGCTTCTTAGGTATGTGGCCAAGTAGTCCCTTCTGCAGACTTTCTTTGAGAAGTGATTTTCCTTGGGGGTAAAAAAAAAAAAAAAGTGAGACATGATTACTGAAGAAAAATGAGACGTGACACAAGCAAAAGGAAAATTAAAGCAAAATTATGCTAAATCCTATCTCTCAGAAGCAACTAGCATTTTATATATATATGCATAGATATATAATTTTTAATAGATTTTTAGAGCAGTTCTAGGTTCACAGCAAAATAGAAATTATTGTACAGAGACTTCCCTTGTACCCCCTGCCCCCCCACATGCCCAGTCCCCCTCATTATCACCATCCCCCACCACCAGAGTGGTGACCCTACACTGACGCACCATTACGCCCAGAGACGATGCTTCACATCGGGACTCACTCTTGGCATTGCATGTTCTCTGGTTTGAACAAAGGTGTCATGTATCTACCATTATCGAATCATGCAGGATGGTTTCATTGTCCTAAAAATCCTCTGCTCTCTGCCTATTCGTCCTTTCCCCAACCTCCAGCCCCTGGCGACCATCGATCTTTTCACTGCCTCCATGGTTCTGCCTTTTCCAGAACGTTATGCAGTTGGAATCATACAACCTTTTAGACTGGTTGCTTTCACTTAATAACATGCACTTCAGTTCCCTCCGTGTCTTTTCACGACTTGATAACTCACTTCTGTTTAGCACCGAATAATTGTCCGGATGGACCATGGTTTATCTATCTGTCCACCTAGTGAAGGACATCCTGGTTGCTTCCAAGTTTTGACAGTTATGAGTAAAGCTAATATCACCATCCATGTGCAGGATTTTGTGTGGATGTAAGTTTTCAACACCTTTGGGTAAATACCAGGGAGTATAATTGCTAGAGCCTGTAGTAAGAGTAGGCTTAGTTTTTAAGGAAACCACCAAACTGTCCTCCATAGGGCCTACACCATTCTGCATTCCCGCCAGCAATGCACAAGAGTTCCTGTTGCTCCACGTCTTTTGCCAGTATTTGATGTTGTCACGACTGTTAAGAGTTCAGTTGTAACGTTCACAGCATTTTCCCATGGAAATAGCTGTAGGATTCTTATTCTCTCTATGCCTCAGATTCCTTACCTGTAAACTGAGGATAATACAGAGTACCTAATGCTTAAGATTGTTGTGAAGATTACAATGTACTGGTATGTGTAAAGTACTCAGAGTAGTATCTGGCACAGAGTAGGCATTACCCATACATTTTTTTTAATTTTTTTTATCATGGGCATTTAGGTTGTTTCCACTTCTCCATACTTCTAGATAATACTGAAGTGAACGCTATCAAACATATACCTATTCACTTTACATTATCATTTTAGAGGTAGAAGGACATTGAGCCAATCTCATTCAACGAAGATTTATTATGTGCCTACTAGAGACCAGCCCTGTGTGGGGCAGAGATGTAGTGGGTTGGATCAGGTGGAATCGTGGTCATGAGTGTATGGGTGTTAGAAAATTTCTCTAGCTTTATCTGTACATTTGAAATTGGCTACATTACTATATTGAGGGGGAAATAGGCACCATTCCTGCCCTCAAAGACCTTGTGGTCTGGGGAGGGGAGGGTGGGCGTAAGTTGAGAAATCTCTCAGACATAAAATTTGAAGGTGACAAGTGCTACAAAGGAGACCTGCAGGACTCTGACCCGTCAGGGAGGGCAGGGCATCTGCAGGATAGAATTTATTTGCCGAAGAAGGGAGGGGGGAAAAATTCTGGGCAAAAAGGGTTGCATGGTGGTGGGAGGGGAGCATGAAGAACACAAGGGACTTAAAGAAATGGGGGTCTGAGGTGGGGCAGGACTGGCAGGGAAGGGCAGCAGGGGCTGTGCCTTGTGGGCTTACGCGGCCCTGCTAAGAAGGTCTGCTTTAACCTAAGAGCGGTGAGAAGTCAACGAAAGATTTAAAGTAGGGAACTGATGGAACACGTTTGCTTCTGTAGATAATCCTCTTGGCTGTGAGTGGAAAATGTTCCTGGAAAAAGGTCATCACAGAGCACCAGAGAACCAGTTAGGAGGCTGTCACAAGAGATGATGGTGGCTCCAGGGCAAGGGCGGGATAGAGAAAGAGAGAGGTTTCTCAGGCATGTAAGAGGTAAATCAACAGGCCTCCGTTATGGAATTGGATATAGTTAGAAGGGAAGTGACAGAGAAAGGGGTCTGCAGATCTCCAGGTTTCTGGCTTGTATAAAAGGACAGACAATGCTTCCCTCACTAAAATCCAGAATAAGGAACACTGCATGAAGACCAGGGTTGAAGGAAGTGCCTCAAGATGAGGCGGCAGGGATGCGGCTGTGACCCTGTATGTCTAGTCTGGAAATAGATGTTAGTGTGGCGTATCTCCAGAAGCCAGAAAAGCATGGGCCACTTAGTGGGTGCTTAATAAATAACTGTGAGAGGGATGGGTGGGGGGGAGGGAGAGAGGGATGGATGGGTGGATGGATGGGATGGATGGATGGATGGGGGATGAATGGGGGATGGATGGGTGGATGGGTGGATAGAAGGGTGGAGGGATGGACAGATGGATGGGGGATGGATGGTGGGTGGATGGGAGAGATGGGGGGTGGGTGGATGGACGGGCGGATGGACAGATGGAAGGATGGGGGATGGATGGGTGGTGGATAGAAGGTAGGTAGATGGATGGGCGAATGGATGGTGGGTGGATAGGAGGGATGGGGGGGTGGATAGATGGGTGGGTGGATGGACAGACAGATGGACAGATGGATGAATGAATAGATGGATGGGTGGATGGATGGGTGACTAGATGGATGATTAAAGCCATAGATGTGAATGCTCTCACTTAGAAAGAAAGTATATGAGGGAGATTGCCCAGGGCTACACCTTGAGGAACTCTGACATTTTGAAGATTGTTGTTACACCTTGCCAAGTCACCCTTGATAGAGGCTACATGAATTTGACATTCTTTTTTTTATTAAAGATTTTATTTATTTATTTGTCAGAGTGAGCATAGGCAGACAGAGTGGCAGGCAGAGGCAGACAGAGAAGCAGGCTCCCGCTGAGCAAGGAACCCGATGTGGGACTCGATCCCAGGATGCTGGGATCATGACCCGAGCCGAAGGCAGCGGCTTAACCAACTGAGCCACCCAGGCATCCCTGAATTTGACATTCTTATAGCAATAAATGAGACTAGAGGAGGGATTTTCAACTCTGACTATTCAACATCTCTAGCCATGATTTCCCCAAAGTAGTCCTGAAGGTGGTGTAAAGTTCCTTTAAAAAGAAGGCAAAAGCAAAAAGAAGATAACTTTTATAACTGCCTGTCCCTCGTGTATAGCACAGAGAACAGGAGAACTGGCCTTCTCCTGACCACCCATGGGCTCCCCTATCCCAGTGTTACGTTGTAATCTTGGCAGTCTTGAGCAAACGTGAAATCAGGTAAAATGTGGGTCACAGTGCCAGCTGTTCTCCAAGATTAGAACTGAAACAAAGACCATCATCTCTGTCCTAGTAATAGTTGGGACAAGCTTTGTGTGTACCATCCCCTCCCCATGTCCAAGACCATTTTAGTCCTTATAGCTTATGTCCATAAATCTAGTCATATATGTTATCATAAAGAAATGTGGATTATAGAGTTAAGTTTCAGGTCAGCAATTCTAGAAAGATGAAGAAAATCATTTCAGGCAACATTTCTCAGACCTGCCATCTCAAGTGCAGAGTCCCTTCTATACTAATATGCCCTATGGATCTAGAAAAATGGGGTAAAGAATGCAGTGTTCCCAAAACACATTTTTCCTTTTTGGCTGTCCTCACCTGCATCTAATATCTTTCGGAATAATGCTCTGTGGAACACCTGCGGGGGGAACACGGACTATATTGTGTGATTACAGCTATCTGGCTCTGAGAAGTCAAAGAGGAAGCATGAAGGGTAATAACAGAAAGGCCAGTGAGTAGGGGCCATCCTTCATTCATTCGGCAAGAGTTGATGGTTAAGTATTTTTCTCTTCCGGTAGAAGCAGTATTATGGCAAGGCCCCAAAAGACTAAAAGAAAGGGGCGAGCTAGAGAATTCCCTGCATTCTCTGTGTTAGCTACTGCTGCATTTCAATCCTAGCACAGAACCATCTCCACACAGATGGCAGCAGCCACGGGAGTGGTGGTGAGGATGGTGAAGATGGTGAGGGTGATGAGGACAGTGGGCGTGAGGATAAGTGAGGATGATGAAGGTGATATGACTATGATGGCGGTGATATGATATGATGTGATATGATATGATATGATATGATATGATGATATGATATGATGGTGATAGTGATGAGGATGACGATGGTGGTGGCTCAGATGGTGATGGCGATGAGGACGGTGGTGGGGAGGATTGTGGTGATGAGGATAATGATGGTGATGGGGAGGATGACGATGGTGGGGGAGGAGGATGATGGTGGTGGTGGGGAGGATGGTGATGGCGATGAGGACGGTGGTGGGGAGGATGACGACGATGGGGGGAGGAGGATGATGATGGTGGTGGGGAGGATGGTGATGAGGATGATGATGGTAGTGGGGAGGATGATGATGGTGGGGAGGAGGATGGTGATGGTAGTGGGGAGGATGATGATGGTGGGGAGGAGGATGGTGATGGTGGGGAGGATGGTGGTGATGAGGATGATGATGGTAGTGGGGAGGATGATGATGGTGGGGAGGAGGATGGTGATGGGGAGGATGGTGGTGATGAGGATGATGATGGTGGTGGGGAGGATGATGATGGAGGTGATGAGGATGATGATGGTGGTGATAAGGAGATAGTGGTGATGAGTAGGACAGTCATGGCGGTGATCCCATGGTGGTGGTGGAAATGGTGAGGAGGACGACGATGGTGAAGGTGATAATGGCGAGGATGACCGATGATGGTGGTCATCCTTTACTACTGAGCACTCCCAGTCTAGATGCTCTTCCAGACATTTCCATACATTATCCCAGTTCATCCTCACAACAACTCTGTGAGGCAGGTACTGTTACCCTCTTTTTAGAAATGAAGAAACTGGTTCAAAAACTGCTTTTGTGAGTATTGCAGCATGAAAAGGAGATTCAAGGTACTTCACATTACTGAGGCCAGCAGGGGTCCACAGTCATTCACTGCCCTCCACAAACACTCCTGAAGGCCTTCTGTGTCCCAGTTCCTGAGAGAAGGGTGGGGACCATGGTTTATTTAGCTCCTCCTGGCTGCTTATCACTGTGTTAGATGTTTTATATGCGTCGTGTGCTTTTATCCTCCCATATCCCAATAAGCAAGGTACTATCATTGTCTTTATTTTTCAGGTAAGGAAACTGAGTCGCGGTGCATTAAGAAACTTGCTCAAGGTCACACAGCTGGTACCTGGGAAGGTCAGGAGTCAGGTCACTCTGATCCCAATACCTGTGTTTTTCTGTGACCCCGGCCTCTCTCTGAAGATCCAGAGAAGTACCAGGTACACGCCCAATTCCTAGAAAACAGGTTCTGTCATCATCTTGGGCAGGGAAAGAGCGAAGAGCGCTCACTCCCCGAGGTGAGCTCCCTCTCCACTGCCCACCATGAGCCAGGCCCAGGGAAGGTCCAGCCCAGGACCAGCGGAATGGTTCTGAGCGTGGGCTTTGGAGGATAGCTGCCAAAGTCTGAATTTCAACTGTGCGCTAACTTGTTGTGTGAGCAGGTTACTTGACTTCTGTGTGCCCTGTTGTCCTGTTCAGAAAATGGGGCTCTAGGAGCCCTTTGGGATGTCATGAGGATTAAATCCTGAGATGTGTGCACACCAGTCATGGAGCCTGGGCCACACTAAGTCTCAGTAAGTGGGAGCTGCCATGATCACCACCTGAAGTAATTGTTGACCTAATCTGACCTAAACAGGGGTCAGACAGGTACACGCATGGGCGGTACAGCTTGATTTATTCTCACCGAGGTAACTCGACCCGCAACCCCATCTCCACTTGGCAGCAAATGGGATTTTTGTAGCCATGAGCATTCAGTTGGGTTGCACCCAAAAGAGCCCTTTCCAGGTCTCCTTCCTAGAGTCATGACAATGGGGTGAGTGTCCCAACAGCCAGGTGGTAGAGCTGGGATTCAGTTCAGATCCTTTTGACCTCCAGGCCCCTACTCTCAACTACCATACCACCTGCCTTGTCCAAGATGTAAAGCCTGTCCTGAGAGGTAGAGAACACCTAGGTCTGTGTATTCTGAAACAAATCGCCCAAGGCGTTGCAGGTCAAGTAATGTAAAAGGGAACTATTTGAAGTATTGTTGGCTAGCGACCCAAGGGACCGGAGTGTTGGTGTTGGCCCTGAAGACCTGACTGGTGAGGGATTAGCTGTGTGGTCCAGCTAGGCAGATGTGGAATGCCTAAAGAGGGACCTTGAAAGTTAGTCCCCCACTCCTCCTGCCTGGTTTCTCAGCTTCTTTTGATAAAGGGAAGAAAGGACTGCATTTTTTCTGGCAAGGTCAGTTGTTTCTGTCTATTTCTGCAAGACTTTGTTACAAATAAAAGGCTTCCCAGCATGCATGGAAGAATCCCTCTTTCTCAGATAACCAAAATACGCAACATTTTTAAATGAAAAAAAGGAGGTTGTAATACAATATGCATAGTGTGCTCCCGCTTCTAAGTATCGGTGTCCAACCGAAAGAAAAAGCCGAGGAAAAAGACATGCACGCGTTGGGAGTGTTACCCAGCGTGGTGGGATCGCGTGGTGGGATCGCGTGGGACCTTTGCTTTCACATGGTGGTTCATCAGCTCCTTCTGGCAGACCTGGTGCGTGCCGGCCAGGGAAGCTAGAGCAGTGAACACTTTCCACGTCATGGATGTCTGTAACGTTTGGATTTGTACAAGACACATAACTTTTGTAACCAGAAATATAATGAAGAATTGCTTCATCTTCTCGGGAAGAGAAAAATCCCGTTATGGTACAGCTCATCATCGAACCCAGACTCATGATCACACACTCCCTCTTCCCCTTCGACATCCTCGAGTCCTTCCTCTCCTTAATTCTCTCTGGATCCTGTTCATGCTTTACTCCTTCCCCTTGGGTTCCTGGGTCACAGGTTGAATCCCATTTTAGCCGCCCCAAATCTGTGTGCTCCTAAAGTTCATGCCAACATCACCCAGGCCACCGCCCCCAATGCCTGCCATCTTGATCTCCTCACAGAGCCCCTTTCCTGATGCACCCTTCTTATTTGCCACCCTGACCCTTACTCGCACGCCTCCATTTGCTTGAAGGAGAACGACTGGGGTCTGGATTCAGACCTGGATGGGGCCCCATAGCCCCATCTTGCTGAGTTTCTGTTGCCTCACCTATAAATGCCAACACATTTCCATGCTGGGTTGTTTATAAGGATTAGAAAGTATCACGCGTCGAACTCCTGGCATGGTGCCTGGTACACAGCACGTGCTTAATACTCGGGAGCTATTATTATATTATTGTCCTACTCTTGCCTGCTGGGAATTCTCAGAAAGTTGCTCTGCCAGGGATCAAGGCCCCAGGCATGAACATATTCAGCTCTCTTGTTTTCTCTCTCTCGACCGTCTTTTCTCCCTTCCCTCCAAATTCCCACTGTATTCTCGGTGCCTTCTCCAGATACAGCTCATCCCTCCATGTCGCCCCTTCTCTCCCTCTCAGGGGAGCCTGTGCACGAGGTCTGGAATTATGACTTCCTTCTCTGGCACCTACAGCATTTCTCTCCCTCTTATTCCTCCTCTGGCCATCAAACACGCCTCTCAAGAGGACAGTCCTTCCCTGGCACCTGCTGCTTCTTTAGCTCTTTTTCTACTGCTGACACTCCGGTCCCACCTATGATCTTGAGGAGGTGTGTTACGCCATCTGTCTTCATTGCAGATGTCCTACAGTGTCTTTGGCTCCTTGCTTTGTCCCTGCGTGTAACTGACGCGGAGCCCTCCTGCTCTGGCGGCCCCGCCCTCTTTCCCCAGCCTGTGTTCTCGCTGGCATCCCCAACGCTCTTGGATCTCTTCCTGGAAACACTCTTACCCCCTCGGCTCTCCTGGGACTGACACACCCTGCCCATCTGACCTTCTCCATTTGTTTTCAGCAGCCCCTTTCACCTACTCCTGCCCCTGCCTGAGTGTCTCCTCCAGGGCAGTCCTTGGTCCTCCCCTCACTCTTATCTCCTTTCTCACGAAGAGAGTCTCCGTCCAGGTACTTCAACAACCCCTCCCGCGGCAGCAGTGGCCAAGTGGACATCCCCACGTCCGTGCTGCCAGGAATGGTGGTGCTGATTTGGTGCCGTGTCAGGCAGCAGGTGGAGTGCCTGGCTGGGGCCACGTCCACCAGGAGAAGACAGCTGCTCCCTCCTCATCTCAGGAAGGCCCTGGGTGAGCCAGGCTGTTCCTGCTCTCTGCGGACCACCCCTCCGGAGAGTCCTTCCGGTACCTCAAATTCCGCATGTCTGAAAACGAGCTTGGCAGCTCTTCCCTTCTCTCCGGCCCCCACACCACCCAGCCTGTCTCTTCTGTCTGATAGTGGGGCCACTCTCCAATTCCTAGAAAGAGCTTTCTCTCCTTTCTATCCCCATGTCTCCCATCCTTCCTTAGAACTTCACCCCTGAAGACCTGGACACCCATGGGCTCTCGGCCTCTAACTCACGGGAAGGGATTTAGCCCTGGGAGACACCTAGCAATGTCTGGAGACATTTTGGTTGTCACACCTGGGGTGGAAGGGGCTCCTGGCGTCCTACGGTGCCCAGGATGCACCCCTCCACACAGAGAAGTGCCTAGCCCAACCTGGCGATAGAGCTGCGGTCAGGAAACCCAGCGAGTCCCTCCACCTCTAATTCATCCCAGCTATTTTTCTGAAAATACCCTTTTAAAAAGCAAAACGAAAAAAGCACTCTTCATCAGGGCAGTTCTCTGCTCCAACAGCAACTGAAGTCCCAGTGACTCCAATGCTGGCGTCACACTGACTTGAGCCCAAGGCCGGGCTGGGCTGTTTGCCCGCCGATGGCACTCAGCCGCCACAGTTCTCAGAGCCTGGCTACCTCACCTGTCAAACAGGGCGATCAGGTGATACAGTGGGGTGATGCATTGAGTGCTTGGCCGAGAGCCTGGCACACAACCCAGGCTCAGTACACTTCAGAGATGTTTCTATCAAGTTAACACTTCTTGGGCTACTGTTCTGGCCCCGCCACAAGTGGGCCCAGCCTTCCACTCCCGCTCCACCTTCCGAGCCCTGCCTCGCACCGTCTGTGCGTCCCAGTTAAGCGCAGCACCCCACGGGGTACGCACGGCCTTTCCCCAGCTGCCCACCTGCCTCCCTCCGTGTTAGTTCCCTGCGGCTGCTCTCACACATGGCACAGACGCGGCGCCTCATTCACGTACAGCCCTGGAGGCCGACAGTCTGAGATCAGCGAGGCTGGGTTCTTCTGAAGGCTCTGGGGAAGGATCCATTTCTTTGCTTTCCCAGTCTCTAGAACGTTACTCCTTGCGTTCGTTGGCTTGTGGCCCTTGCCTCCATCTTTGGAGCCAGCAGGGCAGCGTCTTCCAGGCTCTGTTTCTCTGACATCACCTGTCCTCTGTCTGTCTGGAGTAAGATCCTCCCGGGGGATGATCCTGGGTCCACCCAAAAAGCCAGGCTAATTCCCTGCATCTCAAGATCCTTAACTCGGTCACATCAGCACAGTTCCTCTGCCCCGTCAGGTAACGTTCACAGGCTCCAGAGATTAGGACGTGGGTATCCTCGGGGACTACTATGAAGCCTGGCTTCCCACTTCTTGCATTCCAAAATGCCCTCCCCGCCAACTCTGACTTTTGCCTATGCACAGTGCCCACGCCCAGTAGCTCCTTGGTCAAGTAGCCTCCTATGATGGCTCCAGACGAATGACCTCTCCTCAGAGACTCTCACCCTCCCCCCTCGGTCAGCAGTCACTTCCATGCCCTGCGGAGCCCCTGCCGATTCTCCTCAGACAGTCGGACCCCATGTCTCAGATTGAACCTCGAGGAATAGCTTCACCCCCTCCCCCGCCCCCCCCACCATACTCAGCTCATGGCTTGGCACACAGTGGACATTTAGTTGATAGGTGCTTTGCTGGTGGGTTTTATTTTCCACCTTCATAAAGAAACTGGATTTGAGCCCATCCAAGGCTGACCAACCACTTTTAAAACGCACATGGGGGGCGCCTGGGTGACTCAGTGGGTTAAAGCCTCTGCCTTCGGCTCAGGTCATGATCCCAGGGTCCTGGGATCGAGCCCCACATCCGGCTCTCTGCTCTGCAGGGAGCCTGCTTCCTCCTCTCTCTCTGCCTGCCTCTCTGCCTAGTTGTGATTTCTCTCTGTCAAAAAAACAAAACAAAACGCACATGGGACAGCAGCTCAGGTCTTCTTGATGGGAGGGCCGTGGTGCCCTCGTCCACCTGCGAGCAAGCTCTGTTACATTATTCGGAAAGCGAAAGAGGTGAACTGAATGGATATTTAACCTTCTTGCTTCTCTTTTCAAGGATTGTCTTTGTATCTGGAATATCTTCTGGTATATTATAAAAAAATTACAAGCCAAACCCAGGAACTTCAGGTAATGCTTTGACTTTGAAAGTTCATTTCAGCTCCTCCTCGGTGTTTATATACCACTGTGCATTTTAACCCTGGTTTTTCTCTGTTAACGAGTCCGTCCATATTCTGCAAGACATGACATGATATCCCCACTTGACACAAAAAGATTGAGACAGGGTGGCTAAGATCTCCCAGGAGGGCAAGGGCAAAGACAGGATGCTTGTTGTCTTGTGTCAAAATCATCAGAAAGCTTTAAATGCCATCAGATCTTGAGACTCATGCTTACTAAATACACAGCTACCTGCAACGTAGGGAGTAGAATTACCAAAAGTTACATAAAGTCCACATTTTAGGGGCAGAGGATCCTTAGGGATGGTACCTCTCTGGTAAGATATTGCCATAACAATGCTTTGTAATAAGCACCTACAAAACTTCAGTGGCCTTCCACAGTTACTGTTCACTGCTCACATATCAGGGGTCAGCCACTAGGTGGGTGCACCAGTCCTGGACAGGCTTGCCCAAGTGTCTGGGTGTTGGCTGGCCCTCGATCAGTCTAGGCTGGACTCAGCTGGAGGAGCTCCTCTCTGCCCCACCTGTCTCTCCTCCTCAAGCAGGCTAGCTTGGGCATGTTCCCATGGCGATGCGGAAGTACAAGAGAAAAAGCAGCCCAATCATGAAATGCTTTTCGGTTCTCTGCTGTGTTAGCATCCCATTGGCCCAAGTAGCTCTCGTGGCTGAGTTCAATATCAGAGCAGCGTATGGGCGGGCACTGCAAGGTACACGGCCAAAGACATAGTGGAGAGAGAGTGAAGTATTGGGACCACCACATGATCAACCCCACAGGCCATCTAACCCAGGGGTCCACAAACTTTTTCTAAAGCAAAGGGCCAGAAGGTCAGTATTTTAGGCTTGCAGGGCATACAGTCTCTGTCACGCCTACTCAGCTCGGCTGCTATAGAGTAAAAGCAGCCATAGACAAGATGTAAATGAATGAGCATGATGGAGATGGCTCTGTTCCAATAAAACTTTATTTTTAAAGATTCGCAGTGAGCCAGATTTGGCCTGTAGACAGCACTTTGTCAACCTCTGATCTGGCCCATTTTTCCTATTGTATAGATAGGAACATGGACCCTCAGAGGTTAGGTGATTATTTCAAGTCACAAAGCTAGTTGATGGAAGAATCAAGAGAAAGCTCAGGCCTTCTGACCCTAGCTCACTGCTTTTTCTCTTCCACTAGCAAATAATAACTCCCAATTCTAGCTTCCATTAACCAAGCACCTGCTATGTGCTCAGCACTGTGCTGAAGCTTTCCATCACGATCTCACTTAATCCTTGCTCTAAGAGGCAGATACAATTATTATCCTCATTTTCTAAATGAAAAAGCATCTAGAAAGAAGTAGAGCTGAGATTCTGAGTTCTTGACCACTGAGAGTCTGGGTTCTTGACCACTCTACTCTACAGGTTCACTAGCAGAAACTAGGCTAAGCATAGTCTTTCTGTGTTTTGAAGGCTGTGTAAACCTTTGTACCCCCAAAGGTAAAAGAATTTGGAAAAGAAAAATGTTGAAATGACTCCTTTAATTCGTCCTGTCCCCCTCATCAGCTTCAGCTTCCTTTCCTCTCATTTCAGATCAAGATCCACAGTTCTCAGGAAACTCAGCAGTCTTTCATGCAAGAGAAGCTGCGGGAGCATCTGGCAGAGAAGGAGAAGCTGACTGAGGACAGGCTGCAGCAAGAGGAGAGGCTGAAAGCCAGAATCAAGCGGCTGATGGACGAGAAGGCGGTAAGGTGGTCCCTGTCATTTTCTTTACTCCTGGAAGCTGATGGAATGGCCTCTTCTGCAGGCTTGTACTTGGGAGGAGAAATCTCAGCAATTCCTTGTTTGATGCTCTGGAAGTAAATTAATTAAATAAGTGAGTAATGGAGGAAGTAACGCGAAGCTTGAATTCTAAAACTCAACTTGAAACAGCAAAGTTATTGAAATTCCTGGAAATGGTACCTTATTAGCTCAAATACCACAGTCAGTTTGCCAAGTTCAAGTCATTACTGCAGTCCTGGTTTGTAACTGACAGATTGTCTCTCAGTGCTTGCAAGACCAGCCTCACGTTATTTTCGTCTTCTCTCTCTCTTGATTTGTATCATAGGAACAAATGGCCAAGATTGCTACTACTTTTCTAAAAACGAAGCCAGTTACAAGACACTTTACAGCAGCCCCTCTCAAACTTAGAGGTGCCCAGGGAGCCCCTGGGGAGTCTGTTAAAATGCAGATTCTGACTCGGGAAGGTTGGGGCAGAAACTGGCATTCTGCGTACCAACCAGCTCCCAGCTGGTGCTGACAACACAGGTCTGCAGACCACATTTTCAGCAGCAAATCATAGAGGGTGGTTTTCCCAGAGTTGCCTCATAAGCACCACCTGGACACCTGTTAAAAATACAGATTCTCCGGGTGCCTGGGTGGCTCATTTGGTTAAGTGTCTGCTTTCGGCTCAGGTCATGATCCCAGAGTCCTGGGATCAAGCCCTGCATAGGTCTCCCTGCTCAGCGGGGAGTCTGCTTCTCCCTCTGACTCTCTCTCTCTCTCTGTCTCTGTCTCTCTGTCAAATTAAAAAAAAAACAAACAAACAGATTCTCGGGCCCCAGCCCAGACCCACTACATCAGAATGTCTGGAGAAGGCCAGGAAACTGCATATAATGAACTCATTCTCATCTTTGTCCAAGAGTCGGCCCTTTTTTATATTCAGGGATTGCCATGAAGTTTTAACTACTTCATTGCCATCACCCTACATCAGAGGCTCGTGACTTTGGCTGTGCTTTTGTCATGTAGGAAGTTAAATAAAGTCCTAATGCTTAACTGACTGAGTCATCTAGGAGCCCCGCGGGGGTCCCAATTTTAAATGAACCTTCCTTAGACCATAAGACACTATTACCCTCACCCTTTCTAAAAATACTTGTGTCAAATTCATTAATTAAACTCCTCCTCATGAATCCCAACTCATTTGAGTACTGTTTGAATAGTAAGAAATTCTAGGTTGCTTTATCAAGCTAATCCTTATTTAATATGAGCTGTAAACATGTACTTGACTTGGGCACACACTCATGGTTTAGATCAGGGTCAGCAAACTTTTTCCATAAAGAGCCAAATGGTATATATTTTCAGTTTTGCAGGCCACGCTGCTCTGTCATGACTGCTCAGCTCTGCTATTGTAAGTGCAAAGGCAGTCATAGGCAATCTACAAACAGTGAGCAAGGAAGTGTTTCAATAAAACTTTATTTACAAAATGCAGACCACGGACCAGATTTGGCTGGTAGGCCATGGCTCGCCAACCGCTGGCTTAGAAAAGCGGCTCTTGAGTCAATGGACCAGGATTCGAATCCCTGCTCATGTGATTTGCTAGTAAATTTGATAGATCCTTAATCCTTCTAAGTCTGTTTCCTCCTCTGCAAAGTGGAGATCACGGAAGAAATGACCAACCCTTATTCATGAACGATGATCATCTGCCAAGTGGTCCGTGTTCAGCCTCTCATCTGCCCTTCAACATTCACCCAGTGCAGGAAGCACTATTACCCTCCCTGTTGTACAGATAGGGAGACTGGGGTGTCTATCGCTTTTCACCTTCCTAAGATCAAGCACCCGGAAAGGCTCAACCTGGGGCTCTGATCTGGGGCCTGCTTACTCTGGATCCCTTGCTCCTAGCTACGCAGTCTCCCCAGTGGGCTTGTGGTAGGAGCAAAGAGATAGCCCGTGCAATGCCTGGCACGGAGTCCAGATTCCTGCCATGGAAACTGTCTATTAAACAATAGTCATTGACTTTCAGGCTTTGGAGGAAAGCATTACTCAAGAGAAAAACAGAGCAAAAGAAACATTAGAAGAAGAACAAAACAGAATCCAAGAGCTGGAGAATCGCTTAGCCCGCCAGAAGAAGGTAGGCAGCTGGGGGAGACAGAGTCGGCCTGAGCCCAAATCAGGGTCACACACCCCGGGAGGACCAACCTGGGGCTCTAATCTGAGGCTGCCTGATCCCTTGCTCCTGCTGCCTGCGGTCTCCCCCGTGGGTAGTGGAGAGCAGCAAAGGGCCACCGGCGCAGTTCCTGGTACAGAGTCCGGGTTCCTACCATGGCGACAATGTCTATTAAACAATGGCCTTTGGATTGCAGGTCTGGGAGGAAAACATTATGCAAGAGAAAAGCAGAGTGAAGGAAGCATTAGAAGAAGAACAGAAGAGGGTCCAAGAGCTGGAGAATCGCTTAGCCCGCCAGAAGGAGGTATGCAGGGGCGGGGTGGGGGGACTGTCGGCTAGAGCCCAAATCCGGCTTGCGGGCCACATGGCAGTCAGCTCTGAACCACGGATGAAGGGGTAGAGTGTGGCAGAGCTTTCCTACAGCGATCTGTCCTCGGGAGGGTTCGGCTACTCTGGGAAGCAGTGGGGCTCGAGGTGAGAGCCCTGGAGTCCTAACTTGGACAACCCAGTTGGAGAAATTGTTAGCAGCAAAAATACAGACATAGATAGGACTTGAGAGACAAGTTGGGGCTGATGACGCGAGCATCTTCTGCATGGAGATTGTGTCCCACAGCATGGATGTGGAGCAGGTGCAGAGTTCTGGGACTTCAGGACTGTGTCAGTCCTTCAGCGATATCCTCACATCCAGCCTTCGGCTCTGCCATCAGGGAATTTTCTGCAGGCCAGGCCAGTCCAGCCCAGTGGGGATGCCTCAGGCTGGCAGAAAATTCTTCCTTTAGGTTGAGCACAAGTGAACTCTTTCTCCCAGAAGAATGTCAATCCCCCACTGGCCTCCTGGGCTCCTGCAGTCCTATCCACCTCCTCGTCCACATAATAACTTTTAGAGGCTTGAAAATAGAGACACCTGCTCCTCTCCAGACCCAAATGCCCTTATTTCTCCTGGATCCTGGCCTTGGTCCCCTCCTCTGGTCTGCTCTGTTCTCTAGAAGGCACAGATTGGCAGCTTCCTGTCTTAAAAGGGCCCAGGGGCATGTTATGTTTGGTCCCCAAGGTTTTTTTTTTTCACTTTTTTAAAATTTCTTTTCAGCATAACAGTATTCATTGTTTTTGCACCATACCCAGTGCTCCATGCAGTACGTGCCCTCCCTATTACCCACCACCTGCTTCCCCAACCTCGCACCCCCCGCCCCTTCAAAACCCTCAGGTTGTTTTTCAGAGTCCATAGTCTCTCATGGCTCATCTCCCCTTCCAATTTCCCTCACCTCCCTTCTCCTCTCCATCTTCCCATGTCCTCCATGTTCTTTGTTATGCTCCACAAATAAGTGAAACCATATGATACTTGACTCTCTCTGCTTGGCTTATTTCACTCAGCATAATCTCTTCCAGTCCCGTCCATGTTGCTACAAAAGTTGGGTATTCATCCTTTCTGATGGAGGCATAATACTCCATCGTGTATGTGGACCACATCTTCCTTATCCATTCGTCCGTTGAAGGGCATCTTGGTTCTTTCCACAGTTTGGCGACCGTAGCCATTGCTGCAATAAACATTGGGGTACAGATGGCCCTTCTTTTCACTACATCTGTATCTTTGGGGTAAATACCCAGTAGTGCAATTGCAGGGTCATAGGGAAGCTCTATTTTTAATTTCTTGAGGAATCTCCACACTGTTCTCCAAAGTGGCTGCACCAACTTGCATTCCCACCAACAGTGTAAGAGGGTTCCCCTTTCTCCACATCCTCTCCAGCACACGTTTCCTGTCTTGCTAATTTTGGCCATTCTAACTGGTGTCAGGTGATATCTCAATGTGGTTTTAATTTGAATCTCCCTGATGACTAGTGATGATGAGCATTGTTTCATGTGTCTGATAGCCATTTGTATGTCTTCATTGGAGAAGTGTCTGTTCATGTCTTCTGCCCATTTTTTGATATGATTATCTGTTTTGTGTGTGTTGAGTTTGAGGTGTTCTTTATAGATCCTGGATATCAACCTTTTGTCTGTACTGTCATTTGCAAATATCTTCTCCCATTCCGTGGGTTGCCTTTTTGTTTTGTTGACTGTTTCCTCTGCTGTGCAGAAGGTCCCCAAGTATTTTATTTTGAATTCATAACATTTACTTAAAAATCCAGATTTCCATCCTCTCCTGAAAAATCGGAAAATCTGGCCCCATTTCCACTTGGCAGAAGCGACGGGAGCTCACCCAAGCAGCAGCGATTTCCCACCATCCCCACCATTCCCTGTCACGTTCATTGCAGCCCACTTCCTTGCCGGCCCCTGTCTAGTCCTTGTAGACATCTGGGTTGGCAATCCCCACTCTGTTTTCTTTCCAAAGTGCGGTAGCCAAAACCTGACCCGGTTCTCCAGCCATGGTGGCGCAGAGCAGGACTCTTCTCCCCTGTTAAAGATTTTGTACTTATACTGATGCTCCCAAACCAGCTTTGGGGAGAGCTCTATGACATCATTGGCGCAAGCTTAATTTGTGGTCACCCTTGGACCTCAGAGTCTTTTTCACGTACTGTTCTCATGAGCTCCTGCACCCCGAGGCAGCTCAGAGGGGTGAAGAGTTCAGGCCTTGTAGCCACGTGCAACGCAGTTTCAAATCCTGGCTTGACGACATATGGGCCTCAGCAGATCGCTCAGGACCTCCTGACTTTAAGGGTGGCTGTGAGGGCCGGCAGCCATGCACAGTGCAGTGTTTGACCCCAAATTGTTGCTCAGCCCGTGTGGCTGTTGGAATAGGCACAGAGTTGTGTGTGAAGAGCTTTGATAACAGGTACATCCTCCCCTGCAGACCCCCTCCCCATCCTCACTGCTCAGTGGCATCCTCGCCCACCCACTGCTGCAGGAGAGATGAGGAGTTGGGCCGGGCAGAGCCCCTGCGATGCCATCTGCTCCAAGGAGGGAAGATGTTTATGTGCTGGGTGTCACCTGGGGTCACCTGCATGGCTGTGCTCAGCGACCCATGTAAACAGTGTCACTGAGGACTGGCCCTGAGTTATTTCTCCAGGGGTGCTGACGAGGAACAGAGTCTTCCAAGGGTTCACAGGGGCCAAATGCCACCAAGAGGTCAACAGCTCAGCTCAGGGGCCTGGAGAAGGCCCTGGAATTTAGAGATGTCGAGGTCATAGGGGACTTCAGGAGAGAGATTTAAGGAAGAAGGCATGATGGGGTCAGCCTCATTGCAGGGAGGGGCTGTGGCCAGGTCATCCCAAGCCTAGGAAAACGGCAACCTACCTACAGCAGAATCTCTCTGTGGTTTCTTGATGGGCAAATCTGAGATAAAAGTCCCAGACACAGACTAATCAACCTCAAACGGCTCTTGGGTTTTTGTTTTTATTAGACCTTCTGCCACGTTATCAAATGAATCTTTAAGGAAAAGGATGCTAGGTCATAATGCGGGTTTCGAGGTGACGTGAGAGGTGAACTCCCATTACCTGCCTGGGAACTTGGGAGCAGCGCGGTGGAGAGAGCCAGGGCCCGAGTGTGTTGAGTCACAGGGACAGTCTTCCCCTTAGTGCCCCTTCTGCTGCAAAGGAGCTGCCGAGAGCAAAGTCATGAGTGTAGACACGAGCTGAATGCGGTGGAGCCAACCCTAAGTCACTGCGAAGTGCTGGGAAGTCTCTTTCACGAATTCCAGGAACCCCGACCCCCCCCCCAGTGTTCAGGAGCAGTGTGCTGCCTCCCATGATGCCGCCGTTCTTCTGCTTTCTTCGGGGCTGTTACTGGAGCAGCTGAGCATTGGGATTTTTTTAAATGACTTTTCACCGCAAAATAGGCAGCACTTCAGCCAGGCTCATCTGGGCAGGCTTTCTGGGGCCCTAACCACGGGCTACGATGGAAACCATGCTCCAAGTTCCAGGCATCTTACCGTCAAGCCAGCGCTTAGAACTCAACCCATTTGAAAGCTACAGTGCCCTTTCTTGCAGTGACTAGAAACAGGGGCCTTGTGGGCAACTCTGATCCTTTGGGATCGGCGTCAGCCTTTTAATTCCTGAATAAAATGCCTTGAGCACAAGCACTGAGCCACGCTTTCCCCCATATGCCCTCTCCGAGCTCCACGTGTCAGGTTCACCTCCGCCCCTTCTCGAAATTGCCACGTTGGGGCTCATGAGTTCAACACACTGTCCGCATCTTGAAACCCGATTCTCTTTAGGAGATTTATTTTAATAATAGGGTATGCATTATTCATGAGATTCTCCCTTCTTATCAGAGCAGCTGCTTGGTGCAGTGATAAGGGCTCAGACTCCAAAACAGACAGAGCCGGTTCCCTCTGCTCACGTGGTCCTGGCCGAGGGCCTCTGGGCGCAGACAGTGGGCCGTCCTCCACGGGGAGCCCAAATCCTGACCTCACCTCCAACAGACTGCTTGATCCCAGGCCTTGTGCAACTTTCTGTTCCTTGGTTTCCTCATCTACAAATGGGGGACAGTAACTCGTCCGCTAGGGTAACCGTGATAGGGTTCACTGTGTGTGACGAGCTGGCCATGGGCCCCGAGCGTGGGATTCTCACCCCACCCCTGCCAACACCCCCACATGGGAGCTGCTGCCACTATGAGTAATACGGCCTGAATGAGCAGTTTGCCCCGAAACGCACAAGCAACCAAAAAGACTGGTCATTGATTTTCAGATTTTGGAGAACAGCATGGCCCATGAGAAAAGGAAAGCAAAGGAAGCTTTAGAGACAGAAAGGAGAAGAGTTCAAGATCTGGAGAACCACTTGACCCAACAGAAGGAGGTATGAGGAGCAGAGAGAGAAATGGGCCATAGGAGTCCCTGTGGAAGGAACTCCAAGGCTACACGTGAGGCCCTGGCTCTGTGCCCCAATGGAGAGTGTGGCTGGCCAGTGGGCAGGTGCTGGGCAGCACTGCCATGAGAAGTGACGAAGGTCAGGTACAACTCACTAGCTGAATGACCTAGGTCAGGTCACTTAATCTCCTGGGCCTCAGTTGCTTCCTCTGTAAAATGGGTATGGTCACAGTCCCCGCCTGGCAGGAGTAAATGAATTAATAAAGAGAGGATTTAGAACTATACCTTGCACGTGGAGGGCCCTCTACATAACCATTCCCCCGCTCAGCCACAGGGTAGAGGGATGCGCTCCAGGAGAGAACCCTTGAGTCCGGGTCTGGGTCGGTCCCCCAGGCAGCCTCTCCCTCCTCCTTACTGAAAGGTATTTATGACACAACCTGGCACGGGCACAGTAGAAAGACACTCGCTCCCAGCTCTGGTCTCCTGGTTTCATAGACTTTTTGTACAGACACAAAGAGTTGTGGAGTAAGATGGCAGAGACCGGTACATAACCAGCTTGCATGGCAGTTCCACGGGTAGGTGCCCAAGGTCCGGAGTAGGTGAGAAGTAGTACACCCTTGTGGAGAGGGTGACAGTGGTTTGGGCAGGCCCAGGCACCATGCCTGGGGAGCACTGGAGACATCCACCTCTAGCCACCCCCACCAGTCTGAGGACTGGGCCCACCAGCCACACTGGCCTGGATCCGCCATGAAAGGCAGACCCAAGGCTGAGAGGAGAGGGGTCACTCAGGTGAACCCAAACACCCCAACCGCCCCTCTCCCAAGAAGTCAAAGAAGGGCTCTCAGGAGCTGGAGGCCAGGGAGAGAACTCAGTGACTTACAGCAGCAGCTCTGTAAGCTGGGCTCCCAGGACGCAGGGGGCACAGACTTGGCCTGGCCCTCAGGGACCTCCCAGAAACACAGTACTGACTCCAGGAATGGCTCACTTCTGTCTCGTTCGTCCACCCACGAATGCTGCCCGAGCACCTAGCATGGGCCAGGCCCTGGTGGGCATTGGGGACACCACAGTGCACAGGAAGGACCAAAGCTGTGTCCTCTCAGTGCTCCCACTCTAGGCTGAGGGACAGACACCACAGAACCAGGTGCCCACAGTAACTCCAGGGCCACCAGCCCAGGAGAAGATCAAAGGAGCGGGCTAGAGAGTGGCCACAGGCAAGGAGGGCCTCTCTGAGGAGGTGACATTGGAGTGAGTCCTGGAGGGGAGAAGAAGAATGAAGGGAACATCCAGGGCGAGAAAATGCCGCTGAGTAAAGTGGCCCAGCTGCAGAATCCAAGGACCTCCCTTAGCCGCAGGGACAGGGCAGCAGTGTGAGGAAGGAAGGAAAGCTGGAACAAGATGAAGCCGGATGAGGGGCCCAGGGAAGAAAGCCGGAGGGAGATGCAAAGGGGGTAAAGCATGAAAGCCTGGTAGGCGAGAAGTGCCGATTCTGGTTTAAACCCCAGCTCTGTCCCATCGTGCTGTTTGACCCTGGGCAAGCGCCTTGCTGTCTCTGTGCCCCTATCTGTAACATGGGTGTAGTGACAGAACCACCTAGACATTTGTTGGGAGAAGTCAACGTGTTCATTATCAAGTTCCTGAGCCCTTGCTCCAAACCCTGACTCACCAGTCTCCGTGATTACTAATCCTGGGTCTCCAGGATTGCTAATCCTGGCTTCCCCCGTGGTGCCCCTTCCCTTCCTTTCTCGCTACACTCCCTCAGACCAGTTGTCACTGACTTCCAGATTTCAGAGAGCAGCCTCGCCTACGAGAAACACAAAGCAAAAGAGGCCATAGAGCAGGAAAAGAAGAAGGTGCAAGATCTGGAGAACTACATCACCAAGCAGAAGGAGGTGAGAGTCTCAGAGAGGGGCAAACATGGAGGTGCCCAGTGCGGTTAAGAGCAGGGCTCTGGAGACAGGTGGTCTGGGTTCGAATCCCACCTCTGCCGCTTTCTGCCCGTGCGACCTAAGGCAGGTGTCTTACCATCTCTGTGCCTGTGTTTTCCTGCTTATGAAATCCAGGTGATGCCCGTAGGTCAGCCTCATTGAGTGGTGAGGCTTGATTGCTAACAAGCTCATAAAACACATAGGAAAGTGTCCAGAGTCAGTGAATGCTCTGTGTGTTGCCATTATTATTATTATTATTATTTTTATTATTTTATTATTACTGTGAGCTCACAACTGGGAAGTGGAGGGCACAACCGAACACCACACTGTCCCCTCCTCTTCCTACTATCCTTAGACAGTGCACGGCCTCAGCTGCCTGGGGTCGCAGAAGGGATGTCAGGAGGTGGACACCTGAATTTCTCATCACCCGGACAGCAGCGTCTCCACCAGAACTTGTCCCCATGGGTGTCGTGACCTGCCCAGTCAAACTGCATTTGCAGTTGTTCCTGGGAGGAGCAGACACCATAGGAGCACAGGCTGTTGTATGGGACTCTGTCTTCAGCACCTCTGCATTGTAGGACAGAATTCACTCCTCCTGGGTCCCAGCAGTACAAAGGACACACACACGCAATGGCTCATATCACAAAAGTCAAGGCAAGGGATCAAATGCACCCTGACAACAGGGGGTTGAACTTCAATGCAGGTAAATACAATTTCAGAGGACCCTGAAGACCAGATGGGACGAAAAAGCTCTTTGCATGTATTCCCATCAGTCTTAGATCATTTTTTTTAAAAAAGCAAGATTCTCAAACATTAGCATGCACAGAGTCCCTTGGAGGAGGGGCGGTGTTCATATCAAGTACCTGTGCAGGTGAGGTCAGTGGCCAGGTGAGGTGGAGAGAATGGTGTGTGTCCAATGCAGGGGTGGCGGCAGGGGGACTGCAGACAGTCCAGCAAAGACCTTGGCAGTGGGACTGTGTCAGCCTGAGCAGGGAGCGAGGTCAAGCTGTTGTCAGCAGCTGTGCCCAGAGGGTCCCTTATACAGACGGCCCGGGGGTAGGGTCTTGAGGCACAGGCTCCTGTATGGTGCAGGGGACTCTGTGCCCAACTAAGTATGAGCATAGAAGCAGGTCTCTGCCTCTGGAGAGGGTGGGATTTTAATTAGGAGGTCCGGAAGCCCAGTGGCCGCATGGTTAGGACTGGGCCCTGGTGTGGTGGTGTGACCTCTGTACATTATTCGTCCTCATACTGCCTCGGTGACGGCTGCCATGTCCTCACCTGCAGAATGCAGCTTGCTGGGCTCACGCTCTGGGGCTCTGCTGATGAGATGCCCTGACGCACTCGGTGCCTGGTGCCCAGTGCGCGTGTCGCAAGCATTTAAAGAGGCGTCAGTATCATCATTATTTTCAGCTGTGACGCGCCAAGCAGCACAGAATCCCACAGGGCAGGCGGAAGGGAGCAGCCTCTTACGACGGGCAGGGTTGGGGCTGGACCATCTTAGCAGACTTGGCATCAGGCAAATGCCAAACTCGTGCAGGGAGGTGAGTCAGAGCCCGGGTGGGGCGGGTGGCCTGTGCAGAACAGGGCAAGGGGATTGGCAGCCACGGACACTGGGCTCCAACCGCCGGGCTGCTGGAAAGACCATCTTTTTCTCCAGGACCACGCAGCCCCAAAGCCTCATCCTACCCGCCAGCACCGCATTCCCTAGCATAATTTTCATTTTTCTTTTTGCCAAATAATGTATGTTCACTCAAGAAAATGTAAAAGATACAGACCAGCAAGAAGAGGAACGTGTAAATTTCCATAGTTCCAATCTCCCAAAATAGCCGATATTTACATTTCAGATCATATCTCTTCAGGCCCCTGTCTGTGCACACACGCATATACTTAAAATATGTGTCTGTGAACTCTGTGTTTGTATGGGAGCGTCCCCTCAAGGATTCCAAGCTGCAAATTGAGTTTTCCAACCGCCCTGCTCCATGTACCTCCTGGGGCTTGTGTGGGTGAGGCTGGTCCTCAGTCCCCACCTCCACGTCACCGGACCTGAGGGCTTCATGTACTCAGTTCCAAACTGTCCCAGACATCAGTTTTTGGACCCAAGCCTTTGAAGGCTGGAGAGAGCCTGAAGCCACGGGCATGGCAGGTCCCGCTGGGACAGGAGGCCTCTCCCCTCTACTTTGCCTCTCCTGCCCCACCTCCCGAGAAGCCAGGTACTTCCCAACAGAAGGAAGGCTGCATTCCAGCTTGGCTTAGTGCCAAACGCCTTGACCTGAACATTCACCAGCACGTCACTTCCCGAACACAACCCCGAAATCCTGAACAACGAATAATGCTCTCTTTTATGCGGTGACTAACCAGACATGACCTTCAGTTTCTCAGCGCTGTGGCTGGCAGGCCAAGATGCCCACCCTCTCTCCCGTGAGCGTCCTGTTCCCTGAGCCCTTGCTCCAAACCCTGACTCACCAGTCTCCGTGATTACTAATCCTGGGTCTCCAGGATTGCTAATCCTGGCTTCCCCCGTGGTGCCCCTTCCCTTCCTTTCTCGCTACACTCCCTCAGACCAGTTGTCACTGACTTCCAGATTTCAGAGAGCAGCCTCGCCTACGAGAAACACAAAGCAAAAGAGGCCATAGAGCAGGAAAAGAAGAAGGTGCAAGATCTGGAGAACTACATCACCAAGCAGAAGGAGGTGAGAGTCTCAGAGAGGGGCAAACATGGAGGTGCCCAGTGCGGTTAAGAGCAGGGCTCTGGAGACAGGTGGTCTGGGTTCGAATCCCACCTCTGCCGCTTTCTGCCCGTGCGACCTAAGGCAGGTGTCTTACCATCTCTGTGCCTGTGTTTTCCTGCTTATGAAATCCAGGTGATGCCAGTAGGTCAGCCTCATTGAGTGGTGAGGCTTGATTGCTAACAAGCTCATAAAACACATAGGAAAGTGTCCAGAGTCAGTGAATGCTCTGTGTGCTGCCTGCCGTTATTATCATCATTATTATTATTATTACTGTGAGCTCACAACTGGGAAGTGGAGGGCACAACCGAACACCACACCGTCCCCCTCTCTCCCTACTATCCTTGGACTGTGTGGCCTCAGCTGCCTGGGGTCACAGGGGATGTCAGGAGGTGGACGCCTGAATTTCTCATCACCCGGACAGCAGCGTCTCCACCAGAACTTGTCCCCAGGGATATCATGACCTGCCCAGTCAAACTGCATTTGCAGTTGTTCCTGGGAGGAGCAGACACCATGGGAGCACAGGCTGTTGTACGGGACCCTGTCTTCGGCACCTCTGCATTGTAGGAGAGAATTCACTCCTCCTGGGTCCCAGCAGTACAAGGGACACACACACATACAATGGCTCATATCACAAAAGTCAAGGCAAGGGCTCAAATGTACAACCTGACAGCAGGGGGTTAAACTTCAATGCAGGTAAATAAAATTTCAGAGGACTCTGAAGACCAGATGGGACGAAAAAGCTCTTTGCATGTATTCCCATCAATCTTAGATCATTTTCTTTAAAGCAAGATTCTCAAACATTAGCATGCATAGAGTCCCTTGGAGCAGGGGTGGTGGGGCGGTATGTAAATGCCCATTTCCCAGACCTCACCCCCAAAGATTCAGATTCACGGTCTATGGGACAGACTCAGCAATCTACATCTTTAACCAGCAGCCCACGTGGCTTGGAACACTGCTGCCCCAGAGAGATGAGCGTCAGTAAACCAGGTCTGCATTATGGATCAGCCCCAAGCACCGCTTTCTCAGAAGGGCCTTGACCAGCTGGAGCATGCCGGGAGAAGGCAGATCGGAGTCGGAGCTGGGGGACATGATGCTGGGCTTGTCAGCCGAGGCCGGCACACCAAGGGAGGGCGAGCCAATGCTGCGGGTCCACGTAGCCCCAAGGGCACAATCTGTTCACACACAGCCTTGTTCCCCCAAATAATTCACTGTGGATCTTCCATAAAATACTTCAGTCAGGGGCAGGAGGAATGGAGACATTAACATTTTTTTTAAAGATTTTATTTATTTATTTGACAGAGATCGCAAGTAGGCAGGGAGACAGAGAGGAGGAAGCAGGCTCTCCGCGGAGCAAAGAGCCCGATGCGGGGCTCGATCCCAGAACCCTGGGATCATGACCTGAGCCGAAAGCAGAGGCTTTAACCCACTGAGCCACCCAGGTGCCCCGACAACATTTTTAAAGTGGAGTTGTCAGGACATCGAATGGATCAGGGATGAGAATAATGCGCCCCCCCCCCCCAAAAAAAGTGTATCGGTGAAATCAGCGGTCAGTTTTCACTCTAACGGTTACAGTGAAAGGGAGGGCTCAGGTGGCTACGCAGCTCTGCAGAGGAAATGAACCGATGGGTGGCTGGTGGCTAGCCCCTTTCCCATCCCAACCCAGAGAGAATCCCTCCTGCGGATCATCAGAGAGAGGGCTCTGTTATGCACTCAACACCCTCAACAGCCTCAGGGAAAACAGCGGTGACATCAGAGCGCAAGGTCTCGTGACAGCCCTGGGGCATCACACCAGACAAGGAGAAATGAGGACCCCCCTCCCAGAAAGTCCCCATGTACCGGGAAAGACCGAGGAAGGACAAGGTCAAGGAACCCCCTGCCCCAGACAGAGTTGCTTATTCACAGGCTGTTTTACTCCTCTGCATGGAAGAGCAATGGGTGTAAGAGAAGAGGAGAGCGGGGAGAAGAAAAATGCATCCAGGCCTGGGGGCACAGTCAACTTTGGTGTCCTGTCTTTGAGTCAGCTCGGCTGAGCTGCTGGCAAGGAGCGAAGACCCCAGGCAGTGCGTTCTGACCTTGGGCAGCTTCATGGCCATCAAAGAAAAAGTTTGTTTGCTGTGGATTCTCTGGGACAGCTGGAGGGTTCCGCTGGGTGCTGCAGGTGACAGGCGTCTCCATGGGATGCCTGCCAGCGTCCCCGGGTGGGGGGCACCTCCTCTGGCCAGGGCTGCACACAGTCTGCACCAGGATTTCTCAGCAGCCACGGTGACGTGAAGGCCCCGAAATAGAACCAGATGGACTTCAGTGGTGATGCACCGAGAACGAAGCGGCGCCCAGGTGAGGCTTACAGGAAGTGAGTGACGAAATGGGTTTTTCTCATATTTAAATAATCCGTTTCCCTTCCCAATTATAAAAGGAGCAACCATTTACAGGAAATCGCTGGGAAGAAGATAAAAAACTGCCCTTGATTTCCACTGAGCAGAGTTACCCCTGGTGACATTTTGCTCTGCTTCCTCCCAGACCATCTACGCGTTGATCCTTATTACAGACGTCAGCAAACCTGCGTTTATGACCGTGATTGACCCCGTTCCACTGTGCACACGGACCTGGATGCTATATTTTAACCGAATACATTACCAAAACGTCTCCACGGCATGCAGTGTTCTTCCATGACCTGCCCTGGACGGCTGGCTGACTTTGGCCCGGCTTTGCACCGCGTTGGGTGGACCCCAATTCGTTGACCTGTCGCCTATGCTTGGGCCCTGAGGCTGTTTCTCACTCAAGTTAAAAACGCTTGACTGGGGCGCCTGGGTGGCTCAGTGGATTAAGCCGCTGCCTTCGGCTCAGGTCATGATCTCAGGGTCCTGGGATCGAGCCCCGCATCGGGCTCTCTGCTCTGCAGGGAGCCTGCTTCCTCCTCTCTCTCTGCCTGCCTCTCTGCCTACTTGTGATCTCTCTCTGTGTCAAATAAATAAATAAAATCTTTAAAAAAAAAAAAAAAAAAAAAAAACGCTTGACTGGACAGCCCCGCATATCAGTTCTTGTGAAAGTGTGCGGTTTACGTCCTTAGGACGGATTCCCAAAAGTGGCATCACTGGATCATGGTGTAAACATGTTTGGCCTCTTGACACATGTTCCCAAATGAGCCTCCAAAAAAGGTCATACCAGTTTACCCTGCCAGCAGCCGGGGCTGAGAAGACCCAGCACTACATCTCATGGACTACTATTTTACATCAGATAAAATAATGTTTGTGAAAAGCCCTCATACGGTGTGATTCCAAGTCTGTGACGTTCTGGAAAAGGCGGAACTTTGGAGACAGAAGGCATGGGGTTGGTGGGGGCGAGGGAGGACTGCATGGAGCATAGGGGATTTTCAGGGCAGTGAAATTAATCTGCAGGATACTAGAAGGGTGGAAACATGCCATTGTACGTTTGCTCAGACCTGTCGAGTGTACAGCGCTGAGTGAACCCTAGCGTAACTGCGGACTTCTAGTGACTGTGGTATGTCAGTGCATGGTTACCAGCTGGAGCAAAGGTGTCGGGTGCGGGATGTTGACGATGGGGGCTCTTCCGTTGTGGGGGGAGAGAGCAAATAAGAGAGCTCTGTATTCTCTCAATTTTGCTGTGAGCCCAAAACCGCTCTTTCAAAATAAATCAGGTAGAGGCGCCTGGCTGGCTCAGACGGTTATGCGTCTGCCTTCAGGTCATGATCCCAGGGTCCTGGGATCAAGTCCCACATCCGGGCCCCTACTCAGCAGGAGACTGCTTCTCCCTGTGCCCCTCCACACTCCACCCCGCTCATGCATGCGCGTGCTCTCTCACTCGCTCAAATAAATAATCTTTAAAAAAAAATAAATAAAAGTCAAGTAAGTAAAGAAAGTTCATGAAGCCCCAACCCAAGACCAGTCACAAAGCTTCTATTCTGTATGGTCTGAGGAGGGGCTCCTGGAGGAGAGTAGAATCTGGGGAGTCGAGGGCTGGCAAGTAGATCCAGGAGGAGGGACAAAGTGCTCAAGGTCGACCTTGCTGCAGCCCAGAGAGAAGAGGGGAGGCCTTCCCGCCGAAGCCAGAGAGGGATGCAGGGAAGAGTGCTGAAGGCAGATCCTGGGGCGAAAGGGTGAAGGACCTCGGCACATTTATCCTGGAAGATAGATTTAGAGAGAGACATGACAGCCCTCCTCAAATATTTAAAGGGCTGCCTCATAAAAGAGAAACAAAACTTACTCGCTGCACTCCAGGTGACAGAACTGAGCTCAGAGACCGGAAATCACAAGGAGACAGCCTCAGCTGGAGAGAAAAGAGAGCTCTATGACAACTGGAACCTTCCAGAGAAAGCAGGGACTTTGTGCTGAAAAAGGGACATTAACAGAATAGAATTCACCTCCTCTCTGAAAACGGGGGGCCAGGATGGGGACAGCTAGGGTAAATATTTATTCCCAAATTTCTGTTAACCTGATGTTTGCTGTTTGTCCAGGAAATAGACTTAAAAGTGCAAAAAGAAGGCGTTTTAAATAATAAATTAAATGATGCACTGGCCATCGTAGAAGAGACTCAGAAAAGCAAGACGGCCGAGAGCCTAAGAGCAGAGAACCTCAGCAAGAAATTAAATGAAACGTTAGCTGAACTGGAAACCACCAAGACAAAAATGGTGAGTTGGTGCCTTCCGGGGACAGGAGAGTCTTTCCCTCAATGAAGGATCACAATGCTGGGAGGACTCTCAGCCTGGCTGCTGCTAGTGCCCCAGGCTGGATCACCCTTTCTCGTGCACAGCCGTCCTGTGTATCGCAGGGTGCATAACATCGCCCAGGTCTCTACCTGCTCGGTGCTGGTAGCATCCTCCCTCCACACGTGTCAGCCCACGGTGTCTTCAGATTTCGCCAAATGTCCTTTCGGGGGCAAAATCACCCTCTATGGAGAAGCACTGGTCTCAAAGGAAAGGCAAACAGAGGCTACAGTGCCCTCTCTCCAGGCATTCTAAGATGTTGTAATACAGGATCCTTATGGGATCAGACTGAAGGACTGAGCAGCCCCAGACCTTGGTAATCAGTGACTATTCCGCAGACTATAAGATAATGTTTTAAAATTTTAGCTCGGCATTCAAGGCCCTCCACCATCAGGGCTCAGTACTGCACACATTTATCATCCATACATTCAACCAACAGGTCTGTGGGCAAGGGCGTCATGAGGACTCATCTGGCCGAAATGGACAAAGTGAATGTGAGAGGGACTGGAGTTGGAGAGGCCAGCTTGGGCTGTGGCACATGGTGGCTGTGTCTACAGCCCGAGTCATAAGGAGCTGCAGACTCAGGGTGGCACAGGAGTGGGCAGGAAGGAGTGGCCGTAGGGACAGACACAGGAGAAATGGCAGGACTTGATAACTGATGGATGGGACATGGGCACCAAGGAGAGGGAGGGGCTGGGCTTCGAGCCGGGGCACCCAGGGTGTGGATGGCCTGTGGGTGACATGGTGACAGGAATATCGAGGTCAGAGTGGCTCTTACTGGGGAGGGTCTGTCTTCGGGGGAAAGAATTCAGACTGAGGTGAGGGTGGGGCAGCAAAGTCCAAATGTGCCCCAAACTTTTGGTGGTCCAGTAGATTTGGGGGAGAAAGCAAGATAAGACTTCTCAGTGTAGAGGAGGCTTGATCACTAAAACGGTGTGTGTGCCTGAGTTTCAGGATCGGGGGCTGCGGCCCGACATGTCAGCCAGGAGTAAGGAGCAGGAGTCAGTGTCAGAGAGCCGGGAAGGAGTGGCCGGAGAAGCAGGAGGGGAGCAAGGATGAGGCATTGAGAAGCCCCAAGAAGAGCCTCAGGAAGGACAGGGCGGCTGCGGGAAGGGGTCCAGCTCCCCTCTTGGTCATGATCAGGAATTTTCACTTTTAAGAAATAGAAATTTGGGGTGACTGGGTAGCTTAGTCGGTTAAGCATACGACTCTCGATCTCAGCTCAGTCTTGATCTCAGGGTCATGATTTCAGGCCCCATGTTGCCCTTCAAGCTGGACATGGTGCTTACTTTAAAAAATAAAAAAGAAATTAAAGAAAGAAATGCAAATTCATTCTCTTTTTCTTATTCTTTTTTTTTTTTTTCCTTTTTCTTATTCTTTAAGTCAACAAATACTTACTGAACATTTAGGTCTAGATGCTGTGGCAGGATGTAGGCACTGGGGCTGCGGGTACATTGGTAAATAAGGAGAAGTAAGTTTCTGCTCTGCTGGAGCTCCCATTCTAGTGGGAATGGGAAATAAAGAAATAAGATCGTTCAGATGGTGATAAGCACGTCATGGAAAAAGAAAGCAGAAGACGGAATAGAAAGTGTCTCAGTCTGCTCCTCTAGACAGGCAGTCCAGGAAGGACTTCTCTCAGGGGGTGACGTTGGACTTGAGACATGAAACACGAGAAGGAGTTAGCCATGCAAGGAGCTGGGGGGAGGAGAGTACCGGGCAGAGGGAACAGCACATGCAAAGGCCCTGAGGTGGGTCCGAGTTCCATGCCTGTGGGTGCAAAGGGGACACACTGATATTGTCACCTTTGGCATCATGCCCGGCTCCCGAGACCGCACTAATGACTTCCCTGCTTCCCCAGCTCGTCATGGAGGAGCGGATACAGCTGCAACAGCAGACAGTGAAGGCCCTGCAGGAGGAACACAACTCCCAGAAACACGGATTTGAAACAGAGATCAGGGAATATAAGGAGCAAATCAAACAGCACTCCCAGACGATCGTGAGCCTCGAAGAAAGACTCCAAAAGGTGACCGAGCACCATAAAAAAATTGAAGGAGAGATTGCAACATTGAAGGACAGCGACCCAGGTCGGTCCAAAGAGAAGCTGCAGAAATCATAGCGTTCAGGGCAGGTTCTGATTATCCCGTGGGTCCCCAGAGGCTGATGATGGGCCAGAAAAGGCCGCACCTTGCTTGATTGCTCCATTTTTCCCTGGGACACCATTTTCTTCCCATTACACAACAAGGTTAGGGGCCCTCGAGGCCCAGGTTAGACAGAGGTCACAACAACCGGACGGGATGTCCTTTGTGCCAAGCCAGTGAGCCAGCAGAGACGCACAGGCTGCCAGGCTGCCGAGGGGCGACAAAGCGGCATGCCACTGAGTGTCTTTTCCACGTGAAAACATCCCGTGCAGGGCCTTTCTTTTTGCCCTCTGGAGTTTGCGACGTTGTCTAACAGCTTTTCATAACCAGCTGTAAAAAGAAATCCAAAAGGGGCTAAGAAAAGAACTCAGGGTTGTGAGCCCACACTCAGCCTAAATGACCAAGGCGACGCTATGTACCGCAGAGATGCTGAGCTCTTGGGGAAGAGTTCTGAAAGTTGAGGTCTCTGGCCAGGGTTGCTCAGCCGCGGCATCCTGAATGCCAGCAGCACTCCCCACCCCGGTGTGACTACCAGAAACATCTGCAGACATTGCCAGGTGTCCCCTTGGGGGTAGGGGGGCAAACTCAGCCCTGATTGAGAACCATGGTCCTGCTGGCGGGGCCCACTTCATGCTTTCATTCACTCGTCACTCTTTGTTGAGCATCGGTTAGGTCCCAAGCTTATTCTAGGCACTGGGGATTCCGTATGGACAGGACAGGCAGGGTCCCTGCTGTTCATCAAATGATGGCCCCGACAGGTGACCCAGGAGGAAGACTGGTGGCCCAGGTGGCCCAGGCATGGAGCGAGACTCAGTTTCCCAGAACTGCCAGGTTCTGTCCCTCCAATGCCCCTTTCCTCCCCTATAAGTGGAGTTCATGATCCCTTGTTCATTGAGTAGCTGGAAAGATTTCATGAGCTCATGCATAGGGGGTCCCATCCTGTCCCACAGAACCCATGGTGGGACTCATTAGGCAGAGAGGGTGGCAGGGTGTAGGGAGGGTGGCTAAGTTGGAAGAGACGCAGGTGTGTTTATAAGCCCCAGGGAAGGAGAGCAGTGGTTGCTTGAAAACTATAATGACACTCACGGGCTCCTCTGATTCAGCCCAGGAGGAGGTAATGCAGCGAGAACCCCCACCGACGCCTCCAGTGGACAGCAGTGTCAAAGACGAAGTGTGTGACACCTTGATGTGAGTACCTGAGGGGTGTGTGCACACCGGGCCAGAGACCACCCGCCCCCGGCCCCCACTTCTGGCCACGTCCTTGGAACCTGAAAAAAAGGAGTCGAGTCGGGGGTCTTCTCGCTGTCATCTGAATTTCTCTATCCTCTAGAAGGTCACGATGGTATCATGGAAAGATCTGGGTGGCTCTTTGTTCAGACACCAACTCAGCCCCTTGCAGGTGTGTGGCTCTGGGCAAGTCACATCCCCCTTGGTGCACCTTAACTCAGTCGCTTGTGAAGTAAGCCACTATTTGTCATTGCTCAGCCTCAGACTGAACCCAGCTGGGATCCTCTGTCTTATCTCCCTGTAATTTTTTTTTTTTTTTTTGACATGGAAATGAATTTTTGCTTTGAGAATTTTTAAAGAGCGTGCTTCTCCCCCTTGCTGGGACTGGTATCCCGAGGCCCCCCACTGAAGGAGGAGCACGTTGCGATTCTAACTGGCCCCTTCCAGGCATTAGGGACATCCCAGGGCCTGAGGTGAACTGACTTGGCCTGTCTTTATGAGTTTCAGAGGGGATCTGCTGACCGCTCAGAAGGAAATCCTATCTCAGCAGGAGGTCATCATGAAGTTAAGGAAAAACCTCACAGAAGCTCACAACCGAATGTCAGATCTGAGAGGTTTGTATGATTGCCTGCTTCTCTTGACTTCCTGACCTGCTTCGAGAAAGGAAAGAACAGGCTTAAGAAAGCTTAGCGTTAAGAATCCTGCTGACCTGCTTTCCTGGGTGGTCACAGCATTGGAGCATTTGTACCTCCGTCAGCAAGACAGATGCCTGATCGGGGGCCACGGGGACCATTCTCAGAGGGCTCAGACCTCTGCGTTGAAATGCAACTTTCTTTTTTGGGAAAAATCCCCTTTTGCCTCAGAGGATTTGCCTCTGGAGGCAAAGTCTGGGAGGGAGGGCACAAAGCCCAGCACCCCCCATCTCTGGGACCTAGAAAAAGGTACCCTCTCCTCGCCTCCCCTTCCTCTGGTATAAAACCACCCACAACACGCCGGCTTCCTAGAGCTGGCTGGACAAAGCAGCCACCTACACTGGGGACCAAAGACCACGAACCAGTCTAGCTGAAGATTTCCACTTTGCTCTTTTTCTCTGCTCCCGACCCAACCCTGTCCTTTTGTTTCTGCCTCCCCTCTTTTGTTTCTCAGAGCCATCTTCCCCTTCCCAATCCCAGCCTCCATCAAGCCAAAAGGCACAGGCAGGCAGAAGTCAGGAGACAGAACTCGGTTTGGGGAAGTCGAGGGAGGGTGAGGAGACTTCTCTTGTCCCCATCTCAACCCCTGTGCACCCCCAAACCTTCAGCGGTATTTGCTCCCCCATGGCTGTACTCTCAATGCCCCCAGGACATTTATGGCTGAATTTTTCAAAGAGTGATTGTTTTCTTTTTTTTCTTTTTTTTTTTTTAAGATTTTATCTATTTATTTGACAGAAAGAGACAGCGAGAGAGGGAGAAGCAGGCTCCCCGCTGAGCAGGGAGCCCAATGCGGGACTCGATCCCAGAACCCCAGGATCATGACCCAAGCCGAAGGCAGACAATTAACGACTGAGCCACCCAGGCTCCCCAAAGAGTGCTTGTTTTCATACTAAAGCATGAGAAAGTGGAGCAGAGAGGCTAGCGGGTCCAGTTCTAGAATTGGGAGACATTGGACCCGATTCCTGATCTGCTATTTTTTTTAGCCCCACGAGTTTCGGCAAGTGCCTTTACATCTCCAAGCCTGTTTCTGCCTCTGGGAAGTGGGGGCGTGGCCAGTAGCTCACCTGTAGGGTTGCTGTGAAAATTTGGGGTGACACAGGTGTCTCTGTTTGGGTTTTGCCAGAGGCTGACCCTGAAGTCATGCTGCTCCTGCCGGCAGTGTAAGTGAGAGGTGATCCCGGGAACTAGCAGCAGTGGGAATGGACCAGAGGCAGGAAAGGGACGAAGGCAAAGAGAGCTGTGTTGTCAGGCAGGGGCAGAGCGGGCAGCTGGAGCTGAATTCTGCAGGGGTGAGGGAACCGGGTTGTGAATTCCAGTCTCACCTGTCTCAGGTGGAGGCTGATGCACCTGGCAGACCCAGGAGCACAGCAGACCCCAGAGGCCATAGAAAGAATGCCCTTGGGCAAATAGACCTGGAGGCAGACAGCGGAAGGTCAACCAGGGAGCCCCGAAATGCCACAGATGCAGAGGCAGGGCCCTGACAGCTTCTGGAATGCCGGGGTCAGGCAGAGATTTGCTGTCGTTTGCTAAGATGCAGGAAGATCCCCATGGCTGTCACTAACGCCGCCCACCACCATGAGAATTCCTGGAGGGGGGACCCACCGCATGGTTCTTGTAGGCCTGGCCGATCGGCTATGGTCCTGGCAAAGCCTGGAGGCAGGACACCCCCCCCCCACCACGCCACACCAGCTTTCCTTCTCTCCCAGGGGAGCTTAATGAAAAGCAGAAGATGGAACTGGAACGGAACGTGGCGCTGGTCCAGCAGCAAAGCAGCGAGCTGAGAGCGCTCAGGGAAAAGATGGCGCAGCTGACCGGCCTGGTGGAAAGGAAGGACAGGGAGCTGGAAGTCCTCAAGGAGACGCTCAGGTGTGTGGGAAGGCCCTCCTGGTGTAGGGAGCCCAGACACCCCCGAGTGCCCAGGGAGCCTCACACATGGAGGTCACTGGGTAAATGTTGAAGGGATGGATGGATGGATGGATGGATCAAGGGATGAATGGATGGATGGACGGACGGATGGATGGACGGATGGACGCCATGTGTTTCATTTATCATTTAAAACAGAGTTTGCTTAGTTCTGTGCCTCTCAAGCATTCCTGCCAAGTATTCCAGAGGACAGGTCTCAGCTTAATGCCCCTTCTTCAGGGAGCCCGTCATCACTTACCCTCACCAAACACAGCCACGGGCTCCTACACTGCCCGGGGTCTCTCAGCCCCTACACTCCAACACTCTCACACAGCCAGGCTGCTGTGGCCTGTTTAGCTGTCTGCCTTCCCTGCAAGGACCCCCATAGAGACCGTGCCTGCTGTTAACTCCCTAGCAATCACACAGTGCCTGGCAGGCCTGGATAGAACTTTGTAAATATTGACTGAACAAATGTATAAACTGGGGTAAAAGAAGTCAGCTTAAAATAAATGTGAAATTTCATTGTCATTCCATGGATTAGGCTAAAAACTGTATGTGACTTTGCCGTTTCATCCACAACTTATCCTTATTTTGACATAAGAGGAATGTTTTCTCCAAGAAAGGTTGAGTAAAATCCACATCTTGTGACTACCCTGTAGTTCATATGCCTCATGGCTTCTGGCCAAGACAGATTCACATAGTGGTTAAAGACACAGGCTGCCCGGATTCAAAGCCAGCCACCTTCCCGTGCAAGCTCCATGACCACGGGCAAATTGCTTGTGTCGCTTCCTTGCCTGTAAAATGAGGCAAGGAGAACCCCCAGCTCACAGGACTGTGATGAGAAATAGAAGGGTTAGAGTGTTAGAAAGAACAGACACAGTAGATACCCCAGTAAATGCCCAGCAGGTGACCCGCAGACTTACTGTGGGAACAAGGGTGGACAGGTGTCTGCTGCCCTGGCCATGATTTCAGAAGTCCCCTGAAACTTAAGTACTCTAGAAATCTGTGGGCAGGAGGACTTGAAGACCGGAAGGCTTCAGTGACCTATACAAATGGAGTTCCTTTTTCTGTTCTGCCAGTGGTTCCAAAGGTCACTTGTGGTTCCTGGAACCTCAGGCTGCCAGCCATTCTGCTGGCCAGTGACTCATCTTCTCTCCCCCAGGGCCTCCCAAGAGAAACACAGGATCCAGCTGTACAGGGAGAAGGAACAGAAGCCCAGGAACACGGCCAAGATGTGTGACATCTCAGTGCAGATAGAACCGGTCCACACGGAGATTCTCCTGAGCAGTCAAGAGGTGAGCCCTGCTGGGGCCTGGCGTTAAAAAAGAGCCTGACGGTGCCTGTCTTTGCTTCTGAAAATATTTTCATTCTAAGTTCCAAAAATGTGGCTTACTTATGGGAAATGTACACCCTAACAGCGGTAGTACCCCCCCCCCCCCACACAGCCACTGGAGGTCATGGCTATCGGCAGTTCAGCCGATGCACCAGCAGTCCTTTCCCCACAAAGACTGCCCACCCTCCTCACACAGGCGTGACCCTGCAGTGTGCGAAGGTCAGCCTCCGCTCCAGGCCGCCTGGGTTCCATCCCTGGGTGGGACTCTTGCACCCAGAAACGCTAACCCCAGGGAGGTAATTTTATGCCGGCTGGCTTGTCGGGGAAAGTAGGAGTCATGACAGCCACCACCACGTGGGGTTGTAGAGAGATAAATTTTATTTATGCACAAAACACACACAGCCTATATAAGCATGTTTATTCAATGGAACTTTTTGCAAAATAATGGTATTAAGCCATGTATATTCTGCAACCTGTTTTTTTCCCGCTGAACACTGTATAAAAGCCATCTTCTTCAGTAAGAATAAAAGAGCCATTCTGTTCTTTTAATTGGGTGCATAGAATTTCACTGCATTCCCTCTTGTCCACGCCGGGTTCCCCGTTGATGGACATTGATGATGCTGTGTCTCATGCTGTTATAGCTAATGTCCTTGTGGGTGTGTATGTAGAACAGATTCCCGGGTGTGAAAATGCTGGGTCCAGAGCGCATCCCAAATTGTGCATGATAGAGCCAGACTATCTCTATCTTCCCAAAGAACTGTACCAGTTCTGCTCCATGTCTCTCTTGCGGTGGCTCCTCTCGGGGTGCATGCCCAGAAGCCTTTGCACACCTGGATGTCTCGACTGCATGGAACCCAGGGAGCGTGTCTCCGAGTGAGAACAGCCTTCACCACGCTGCCCCCGAAGGTGGCCCTCCCACTCTGCCCTGCAGCGGGGGCTGTGATGCCTCCTGTTGTCCCAGGAAGGCTGACTGCGGGGGGCAGTGGTTCCTCGAGGCCTCCGCTTTCCTGGAGTCCAGGGACATCCTTTTCCTCTTTGCTTTATGAAACTGGAGAACAGGGCATTTCAGTAATGGGCTTTGGATTTTCACTTGGAAACAGGGCCAAATGTGTCAGCTTGCCTTCCTGCTTTCTCAAAGATGCCATTCCTCTGCCAAACAGCAGTGAGCCAGGGCCGCACACAGCTTGAATGAGAGGGCTCGGCAGCCCAGCCAGCTGTCCTTGGCACCATCACTGCCCAGAGCACCTTCACAGAAGCTGAAGGTGCTCAGAGCAGCCCCAGTGGTCTCGAGCCCTGCGTTCTGCGGGGCCAGGAGTGAGGCTCGCTCCTGCCTCAGACCTGTCGGATTCCCAAGCTCTCTGCGGAGGACCCAGCCCATACTTGTTCACTCGTCCAAGAACCACTGAGTGTCTGCCGTATGCCAGGCCCTGGGCTGGGCACAGAGGAGGCTGCAGAGGGCTCCTGCTCACACCAGACTCCCTCCAGCTCTGCACGAGTTTGCTAGAACGGACTGTCCACGGGACGCCGAGATTATAGTTTCCCTATGAGGCGGCATTAACAGGAGAGGATGGGGGAGGGAGGCTGCAAGATAAAAGGAAAAAAGCATTTGTTCTTTCTCAGATCGGCTTTCCAAACTCAGGCCACTTCCTGCTTCCTAAGCCAGAGTGGGTCAGAGGACTTCAGAGTTGTATGAGAAAGAATCTCCATTTTCTTCTCTAAATAAACAAATTCCCAGAAGAGCCATGAGTAAGGGTCACATCAAGCTCAGGCATACTCCACAGACAGAATAAAGGCCGTCACCGAGCCTCGGGGCTGTGGCTGCCCCACCCACGGGTCAGTAGACCCTCCCCTCCCCTCCTCACTCTTACACACACACACACACACACACACACACACACACACACTCCAGGGCAAACATACATCCTCAAAGACAGCAGGGTCAGTGTAGAATCAACCCGAGAAGAGTGGACCAGCCACAGAGACTATCAGCAGGTTGAAGACAGTGTCGGGGTCAAGTGAGGTCCTACTGAATGCAGCCACGGGTGGAACACCCCCTTCTTTTTGCTGCTGAGCCCTGGTCCCAGCCAGAAAGCTGGAACAAGCTCCTTCCCACTCCTGTTTCTGACCTCATTTCATTCAGGCTCCATAATTGCTAACCATCTACTAAGCTCGGGCACAGTGTGGGCCCTGGGAACACCACAGTCTCCAATGGAGACAAAAGACTTGGCTCTCACAGAGCCCATGTGACACATAGAGTCTATTACTGGGCTTCAGGGGGCCCTGAACCTCCACAATCTGTATGCAAATTTTTAAAATATGTATTTGAGAGAGAGAGAGCAGCGGGGAGGGGCAGAGGGAGAGGAAAAGAGAGAATCCTCATGCAGACTCCGTACTGAGTGAGGATCCCGATGCAGGGCACAGTCCCAGGACCCTGAGATCATGACCTGAGCCAAAATCAAGAGTCAGACACTCAACCGAGTCACCAGACACCCTTGTATGCAAATTTTTGTGAGTCTGGGAATTTTTCCCAAAGTTGGAATCTTCCATTCTTCTAAATCTGAAAGGTGGACATGACCCTTAAAAGATAGAGAAGACCTCTCCTTGTCTATGCCCTTCATGAGCTCTATGCTAGCTCTGTGCCTGGTGGCCGGCATATTGGAGAGTGCAAGAAGTGGAACCCGCCCCTCATCCCGGAAAGTTCTGCTGGACAGTAGAACCTCCGGAAGTCTCAAAGGAAGGTCTTCCTTTATCCAGACCAACCGGGAGCCAATCTATCAAATTCCCCCTAGCAAATATTAAAGAAGCATCCTTGTTGGCAGTCAAGAAGAAAGTACCATGTGTTCTTATCTAAAAATGCCCCTCCTGGAGCAGAATTTGACGTGATTATTCTGAGACAAGACCCAAATGACAACAAATGGAAACCCAAGCTTAGAAGAATATTAGAAGAAAATATAAAACACCGGGAGGGAACTCAGAGAGGGGTTTTATTCATAGATACGCTAAGTAGGTAAGAGAGTTGGAAATCTTCCTAGATGTGACTTTATATTTGAAATGAAAAATTTAAATTCCTTCTGCGCTGACTCCTCTTACAGTAGCTTCCAAGGTACTAAGTGACAGGGTCTCTGCTAGTCATGAGTTGTACGTGTTTCTTGGAATATAAGGGAGAGAGAGATTCTGACCCCTAACAAAGCTGTCCTCTGCACCATTCTGGCTACAGGAACAATCCTTCAGTGATCTAGGGGCCAAGTGCAAAGGGTCCCGACATGAGGAAATCATTCAGCATCAGAAAAAGGCCTTGTCTGAACTGCGTGCACGAATTAAGGAGCTCGAGAAGGCCTGCTCATCAAGTAAGTGCTCTCCCTGCTGGTCTCCCTCTCCCTGCTCAGATCCCTGAGCCCCAGGCTCTAGAGGTCACTCTGGGCACTGACACCTGGCCAGGACCACCGTCTTCTATCCCATCACTTCATAACTGAAAGGACGTTGTAATACAAGGAAAGATGGCAGGCATGATCTCAGAGTCAAGGGCAAGCCTTGATCTTAAATAAATGGGATTTCATGAAAAACTCACTACATTGTCCTTTTTCTTATTTCGCTGTGGCCTGGTGGGAACTTTGTCATGGACTAACAGTGCAAGGATCAGCCTTGGGGAACCTCCTAGAATACTCCGTTTAGAAGGGATGGCATTCTCAAGACACTGCACCTGCTGCTGGGCTAGGACCAAGAAGCCGGGGTTCAAGTTCCATCCTTGTTCCTGTGGCTGAGAGTTCACCCTCCATGTCTCGACACTGGCTCCTGAGAGGCCCAACCGCCTACTAGCTATGTGTGACCTTGGACAAGCCATTCCCCTGTCCAGGCCTATTTCTCACCTGCCAAGGGAGGGTGGTGGAGATCAGCGCTGGCCTGCAGGAAGGTCCAGTAAACAGCATCTGTGACTTTTTTCTTAAGATTTTATTTATTTAAGAGGGGTGGGGCGTATGAACTGGGGTGAGGGGAGAGGCAGAGGGAAAGGGAGCAGCAGACTCCCTGCTGAGCGGGGACCCCCCCCCCAGCATGGGGCTCGATCCCAGGACCCTGATCATGACGTGAGCTGAAGTCAGAAGCTTAACCCACTGAGCCACCCAGGCGCCCCAGCAGCTGTGATTATTACATGCAATAACTTCTTCCTGACCCTTTGTTTTGACTCTCAATTATTTATTTTATAGATCATAAGGACCCGCTGATTGAATCCTATCTAGACTTAAAGACGGTCAGAATGGAAAAAAATGTCCAGAAATTATTGGACGCAAAACCTGATATGCCAACTTTCTCAAGAATAGAGATCGCAGCGGTAACCAAAGAACGTTTCTCTCTGCAGTGACACGTGGAGAGGGTGGGCGTGAGGGCAGACGCTAGCCGGGTGCCCTGGCACGGCCGCGCACATCAGTGGTTCGGGGCCAGGCCTCCCTGGGAGCCCAGCGTCTGCACCGCCTGCTCGGGGCTTTGCTGAAGCAGCAGCCCCAGGTCTGAACAGAGAGGTTGCTTTCCATTCGTGCCCAGCGTGTTAAATCATTGCACAGACAGAGGGCCGGAGCAGTGTCTGGCGGGCCCTCCTTTCCACGTGATGTGTTAGATATGTCCGGCAGGAAATACTCAACAGGTTGATTTTTAACATTGTGCCATGAGTTTGCCTGAAGTTTGCTTTTCACAGCAAACCAAGAAGCATGAACACATAAAGAGTAGCAGGAGGGTTGATTAAGAGGACACAAATTCTAGAGACAGAGGGACCCGTGTCAGAATGCCAGCCCGGCCACCTGCATGACCTCGGGCGGGCTCCTAGCCTTCCTGGGCCTCCCCTTCCCAGCTGCGAACTGGTGAGAACCTAGAGGTGGCTGGGTTAAGTGCTTATCCCCACGTCCGGCTCACAGCAAACACTTATTAAGTGATAGCTGTTAGGATTGTTTAATGGTATTTAGATAGTGTCCCTCAAGAAAAGCTTCCTCTCTTAAGGGAAATAGTTTTATTTGCTAGGATTTTCAGAAGTGATTTGACTGTTATGTTGAAGGTGCCCTGTACCTTAAATGGGTATTTGATGGGCGCCTGATTGACACTCGACAATGGACAGCTTGGGTCAGTGTCAATCACAGAACCTGCTGGGCGTGGCTTCCTGCCACAGCGGCAGCTAAACCAGGCAGGGGCTTTCAGAAGCCCTAACAAAGTCATCCTTCGCTGTACTAACATTCCCCTGCAGTCTCTCCAGACACTTGCTAGGGGTGTGGGTCTTCAGGAATGTGTTGGCTTTCTGGATAAGCTCTCCTTCTCTGCGGTAGGAAGTAGAGGGGCAGTCTCTAGGCGGGAGCTCAGCGGGCTCTCATATCCTGACCTGCTTCCAAGATTTACCTTCCCGCCTAGCACTGACCCTATGCCGCGAGCAACACCACAGAGCAGGAGAGCCCCCAACCCGCTCAGAAGACCTCAATCCTCCAAGGTTGCCAAAAATGGAAATTAAAAGAAGAGAAGGAGTAGGAGGAGGGCTCGCTGACATCTGGGCTAAGCCATCATTTATTATTCGGTCCTCCCAAGAGCCTTGTGTTGGAGTTACTATCATGATGCCCATTCTACAGATAAGAAAAGTTCAGACTTCAGGCAGCCAAGTATGTCACCCAAGGTCACAGCATAATGACTGATGAACCCAGGCCTGTGTCTAGCTCCCTGCTAGTCTGCAGAGAAGGGCATGGGGACTGTGTGATCGAACCTTGTAGATCAGACTCTGCCTTAGGTGACCATCAGGAAAAGAAGGGGACCCTGGAGCGGGGTACAGAGGACAGCGCCCAGGGCTGGAGATGCTGAGCGGCAGTTCAGGCTCTGTCATTGTCAAATCCCCTCCTTCATGCTCAGCGCTACAGACATAGAGACAAATAGCCCACGCCCATGCTTGTCTATCATAATCACTTTCTGAGCCTTTGCATTTTTGTAGTCGGGTTTTTTTCATCTCAGAGGTTTACAGTGGAGTGCCAGCCAATGCTGCGGGCCAAGAGATGCTCGAGGCGAGCTCTCAAAACCCAGTTTGCTTTTTAGGGAGATTTATTATAGCTATTTGTGGTCCTTCAGACTCCCTGATCTGTCTGGTGGCTTTTCCGTCCAGGCAGTAGAGACTTTCAGCAGCCAGCTGGCTGAGAGGGTGGTCATGAGCGCACAGCTGGGAACACCATTGGGCACTGTTTCTGGAGTGGGTCTGAAGGGGTGCTCGCCCAGCAGCTTTCAGCACTGGGAGAAGGTTTGGCCAAATTTGGTGACAGTGTAGTTTCTGTTGCCTAAAAAATGCGATTCCTTTAATAAAAGGAGGAAAGCTACTTTCTCTGCCACTCTGTGTCAGGTTCCATGCTGGGCACAAGAAATGGAATAGTGAGCAAAGAGTAACACGACCTCCGTTTTTATGAAGCTTGTCTTCCAGACTAGGGTTTCTCAACCTGAGCACTATGGGTATTTGGGGGCAGGTAAATTCTTTGTTTGGGAGGCCATCCTAGGTACTGTGGGATGGTTAGCAGCATCCTCGCCCTCCACCCTCTGGATGCCAGTAGCACTCCCCACCTCAAGTTGCAACAACCAAAATGCATCCCAGCATTGACAGAGGTCCTGGGGCATGCAGGGGAGTGTGGACGTAATCGCCCTTGACTGAGAGCCGCTGGTCCAGAGGGAAGACAGACAGTAAGTAACTAGAGAACAAGGCAAGTGAGACTCCCGCTCTGAAGGGTGAGAGCACAGTTACCAGAAAGCAGTTCACAGAGGAATCAGACGGGCTGGTCAGGAAGTGAAAGGAAAATCAGCTCTCTCGAGTCATTCTTTGGTAACCACGGTGTTTTAGCTCCAGGATGGAGACCTTCACAGTGGCTTGCCAAGAGAGTTTTCACCTCTTTCTCATTTCAGCCTCAGAATGGCCTTGCCAACTCAGGCATCCCGCCCATGGAAAAGTCAGGGAAAATGGATGTGGCTGAGGCTTTAGATCTCAGTGAAAAGCTGGTAAGTACCTACAGCACCGTCCCCTCCCATCCCAAGCTGGGTCCCCCGCAGTCACCGTTAACCTCCGGAGAGTATAAGTAAACAGCAACCTCACACGTGTATTTAGTTGTAATAATAGCTCCGTGAGACCCATCCACTCTCCCAGCATGGGTCAGACATGGCATTGTCCAATTCCTTGAAAAACTAGGCAGTTAGAATGAATGTTTATGCCTGCTATCACTTTTCCTCCTGGTTCTCAAAAAGGCATAGAGTAAAGGGATGTGGAGTAAATGAAAGTCCTACTGCAAAACCCAGCGGCTCTGGCTTCCAAGCACAGCTGTGTTCTCGGCAATTGTAGAGAACGAACAACACAGAATTAGGTGTTGGCTTCCTCAAAGCAGCCACCAGCAGCCTTGGGCCAGGCCCCTTACCAGCCAACGCTTTCCTTACAGTACATGGACATGAGCAAGACACTCGGGAGTCTGATGAACATCAAGGACATGTCCGGTCACGTATCCATGAAATATCTCTCCGCCAAAGAGAGAGAGAGAGTCAACCAGCTCCGACAAAGGGACCTCGATCTGGTGTTCGATAAGATCACCCAGCTCAAGAACCGGCTGGAGAGAAAAGAGGAGCTTTTGAGAGGATACGAGAAAGACATTGAACAACTCAGGTACTGCCGGTGACCTCACAGAAAGGGCCAGCTGTCCGTTCTCACGGCTGAACCTCAAGGCAGGGACAGACACAGGTCCGGGGCAGGCAGAGGACTTGGGGGAGAGGAGCAGAGGCTCTTCGCTGCAGGGGGCGATGACTAGGGCCCGACAGAGGCAAGTCTGTCCGTGAGAAAGCAGCGGCCAAGGTGCTCAGTGTTCGTTCTGTCTGTCTCGCCACGAACGAGCTGCACCTCTTATGAATCTCGACTTAGGGCTCCCCTTCCATACTTTCCACAGCTCGCCCTATTCCAGTGGCCGCAGTTCCCCTGTGCCCTCCCTGGGAAATTGGGGGGCGGGTCTGACAGCATACCCTCCCGCTACACTAGGTACCCAGTGGGCTATTTATTCTACTCTCTACGCCCCACATCTGCTCGCCATAAGCCACCAAGTCAGCCGCAGACAGAAGCGTTCTGAGACCCTCCCAGGTTGGGGACACGGTTGAGAACGAGGAGGGGGAAACCAACTGTGTCTGTCCCGTGCGCTCAGGCAGAGCAAAGCGTCCATGCAGATGTACCAGTCGCAGATGGCGAAGCTGGAGGACAGCATCTACAAGGAGGTGGAGGAGAAGGCTCTGCTGAAGGAGGCCCTGGAGCGCACGGAGCACCAGCTGCACCAGGAGAAGCGGATCAACAGGGCCATCCGGCAGCAGAAGGTGAGGGCTCCTGGCCTGGGGCAGAACCTCGGAGGCTGCGGCCCCTTGGCTCCCTTTAGAAACAGCGAAGAGAGGGCCCAGGGGGTGCGGGCAGCACGGAACACATCTACGGAGGCAAAGGGAGAGGACAGAATGGCTTTAGCATCTCAGACGCACCTAGCGTCAGATCCCAGCGTCAGATCCCAGCGTCAGATCCCAGCTCCACACTTACTGTGTCATCCCAGGTGGGTTCCTCAACCTCTCTGCAACTCAGTCTAGCTCATCGGTATCTTTTTAAATCGTAGCTATTGTTTGAATTCTCAGGTTCTTCCAGGTGGTAGGGATACATAGATGAACAAGAGATCTGTGAATTAAGATTTGGGTTCACTGTTCTGAGTGCTGGGAACGTAGGTGGCCTCCAGTAAATATCGGATGGATGGATGCAGGGTGGGCGGATGATGGATGGATGTCCTGGAGACCGGATCCTTTAGTGCAGAACAGACCGCTAAAGAGCTGACTTCAGGATGATTTAAGGACTTAAAGTCCCTGCCTATCGGGTGCTCAGGCTACGGCACCCAGAGGCAGGCGCCCAGCCAGCCCAGAGCACTCCGCGCGTGCTTTCCAAGTGGCAACACCTACACCGAGTTGCAAAGGAGAGTCGGAGTGTGTGTACCAGAGGCATGGGCGGGTGTGCGTTCCGGGCTCTGGGAACCCCGGAGGAAAGACAGGAGGAGGAGAGATCTGTCTCGCAGCATGAACTGGGTAGAAACATCGCCTTGAGAAACCAAGATTCCAGACTCAGGCTGGTGATCCAGCCCAAAGCCCCCTCCCCCCTCGCCTTGTTACCTCCTCTGTCACAGGGCACAGGAGTCAGTCCTGGGTTCAGATCCCCCCACTCGCTAACCCTGTGGCCTGGTGCAAATCCAGTCGCCTCTCTGAGCCTTGCTTCCTCACCGGGAATTGGAGCTGAGGGCACCTGCCTTGCAGGGTTGTTGGGAAGACTGCTCACGAGGCAGGCACCCTCCCTGTCCAAGCTCTTGCAGTGTGAACTCACGGGCCATGTGGTTTCAGAAGCTGAGGGACACTTGTGCTGCCTCGAAAGCATCAGCCCAGGGCCTGGCCCCGGCACATGGACGCTGCTATCCTCCACATGGCCAGAGGCCTGCACGTGTGGTGGCCGGGGCAGGCTGTGCCTCAGACCCAGGAGAGTCGCAACTGACAACCAGGCACCATGACCCGCACCCAAACAAACGCTTTGGAAGTGCCCCAGCAGACCTGGGCCGGCCCGGTGGTCGGCAGAGTGGCTCTCCTGTCTTCTCTGCAGGTTACACCCAGGAGCCCTCACTCCTACACCCATTTCCCAGCCAGACTCTCCCTCATTCTTAACTCTTGCCAGAGATAGAGCAGATCTCAAGGCTAAGACCAGGCAAACAAGGAAAATTACCACAACTGCCATCTCATGACCATCCAAAGGCACCGGGCGCCCCCTGCGCCTTGCAGCCCCAGTCGGGGTTACTAATGCCGCGATAGCTTGGCCAGGTTGCTATGATGAACCCGCTTTTACAGATGAGGAAACTGAGCCTCGGAAAGTTAAGAGACTTGCCCAAGTTCTCACTGTAGCTGGTAAGCGGAGCTAGACCCGGCCCCGGGACCTCTGACCCTAGTTCCTGTGTTCTCTGCTGGCCTCTCTCCATTCTTCTTGTAAATGTTCACGTTCCTGACTCAGGGCTGTGTATTTGTGCATGCGTGCTGGCGTGTGTGCAAGAGTATAGAAGTGTGCATGCGTATGCGCTGCATGTGTTTCTGTGTGTATGTTCGTATGTGCGTTTGCATGTGTGCCTGTTTGTGTGTGCGTTGCCTGCATAAGCTCTAGGAGGCCAAGCTGCAGAAGGCTCTAGAAGGACCCCCTCCTCCCCAACCGGGAGGCGCCAGTTAGATCAGTTCCTTGCAGGAAGCTGCCCTCCTCCATCCTGCAAACCCTCCAGACAACAGGCTCCCTGGCCTGTAGCCCTGGAAATGAAAGCAGCCACCCTTCTCTGAGGGAGCCCCAGATGCGGGGTTTCTCGCATCCATGGCTCTGAATTAAACATCACAGGCCTCAGGCGAAGGACAATTTCCTTTCACACCACGCAAAGTCAGGGAGAGCTGGGCCAGTGACAGAGCTCTGACTTTTCCTTTGATGTGCCCTCTGGAGAGGTCACCCCTCCCTCAGATCCCCCCCCATCCCGGTCCTCCCCAGGACTTGGCAGGCTAGTCCCCAAAGCCGAAACACCAGACCACAGAATGGGGCAGCAAAGGGCCCAAAAAAGGCCATTGTCATGTGCTGGCTAAAAATGTAAGGAAACCTGAGGATTTACATAATCAGGCTCTCCATGCATTATTCATGAGCTGCCTCATTCATACACAATGCAAGGGCCTTGCCAGCCTGTTGGACACTAGACATCCTTCTGTGCGGGAGGGTCTAAGACGGCCGAGTCGAACCTGCCTCTGTGTCCCCAGAAGAGCTGGAGCTGGGAACATTCAAATTCAGGGACTTCACAATTTAGGGAAAGGTTATAGAAAACTATAGCCTCAATCACGGCCGCGCTGATGGCACCGTTCACTAGCACTTCCCGAGTGGCAGGCACCTGCCCCACGCTGCACGCTTCCTCTCTCCCGTGGACCCTTCGAGGGATGCTGGCGCCCGGCCGCCCATTCAGAGAGGCTGGCAAAGAGCAGCGTCAACTCGCTGCCCCGCAGCAGAAAGGGGACTAGCTCCCCCACATGCCCTCCCCAACTCCAGTCTGCTTCTCCACACCTGGTGCTCTCTGCACCTCCCTTTCTAGGAGCCTCCCTCCCTTCATCCTCCACTCACCATCTTTCCTGTGGTTTTCAGTCCAGGACTTGAGTTCGCACTTAAGGTTTGTTATTTATACGTTGTCAGAAATTCCTGTTTGTCGGGAAATAAAAACCCTTAAATTTTGAAGGTTTGCTGGATTCTAAAGGGAACTTGTATACGTCTGTCTTGGCCACAGTTCCTGCCAAGGAGTATAGCCGTCCTTCAAATGGAAGTTCAAGGAAAATGGGATTCCTTTTTGTTTTAAGTTTTATGCCTAACATTTTCACAAGGACCCTGAATGTTCACAGTCTCATGGTAAAAGTTCATCTATTCATAGAGAAGCAGTGGTTGAACCACTAGGTAATGAAATTACTCCCTTTGAGCTCCAAACCAGTACCCCCCCCCCCCAAAAAAAAAGTTTTAAAAAGTAAGATGTACTTTCTAGTTGGATGTTTGAACATCTCTTCACCAAGCTGAACTTCCTGGAATCATACTTCCATGCTCATACCTTTGGCTGTGACCATGAGCCTTGATATGAAAGCTTCCATTCTGGGCATTCCCAGAGAACCTTGCGTTCATCCACTCTGAACTCGAGCTCCCTCCATGCGACAGGGGCACAATGACAGTGGCCCGGGCGGTGCTCAGTCTCATCCACTTCCCACATCACTAGATAAGGCAGATGTGACTCTCGGTTCAGAGGCAGCCTCTGGAGTCCGACAAAGAGGGTTTAAGCCCCACCTCCGGCCTCGAGTGACCCTTGGATCTCAGAGTCCCGGACAACCACCGCCAAAAACGGTAACAACCGGACGGAGAGGGTTAAGTGCATAATGTCGACAGATCCCGGTGCCTAGCAAGCATGGTTACTATGGGGGAGAGAAAGGACAACTTCGGACGGGTGGGGAGAGGCCTGCATTTCTGTCCAAGAGCTTCCTGCCCCGGACACCGGCCACAGACCCCAAGGCGCTCTCCCGGGCCGCCTGGAGCCAGCGGCTCTTCTGCAAAGCTCCTTTAAGGCTGGTGAATACAGTCAGGGCTACGGCCAAGAAGAGCTCAGATCCTTTTTATGAATGGGTTAAAACTGGAATTTTCAAGAGGTGATTTTTAAATGCACGGAAGTTGCCATTTGGAAGCACGCACTCCCCTTCCAGGCCCTTTATTAGGGCTTCAAGTGTGAGAAAGGTTCGAGTCTGGCTGGGGAAGCTCCTCAGTTCTCCTGCCAATCAAGCCTCCAGCCAATTAGATCCTGGCCAAGGGGCGTGGCCACAACGTTGGTGGGGCTGGACCTTCCTTGTGCTTAATTAGCTCCGGTTTCCCATCTGGAAGGTGGGAGTAAAGGGGGCGCCCCGCTCAGTGCGTTCGCTTCAAGGGGAGAATGGATACAAGGTCCTTGGCACACAGAACTACTCAGTACGAGCGCCTGTACGTCATCGAAGTCATCGCTATCTTATTTAAATCCGAATCTTCCAAAACCATCTTGGGCCCAGGCATGCTCAAGACCCAGATTAGCTCAGTGTCACTTGCTTGATTTTTGACCAAGAACTAGGAATCGGTAGGTCGCGCGTAGTGTGGGGACGGGGGTAGGCAGGGGTAGGGGCAGTACACTTTGGCCCACGCGAGGACGAGAAAGTAAAACGTGGTTAGGGCGGTACTGCGGGTGGATAGGGGGTGAGGGCCCTCCCGGCCCTTCATCCCCTGCCCACCAACTCCAGTGAGCCCCAGGGTCTCCCAGAAACCTCGGAGGTGCATCCCAGAATGGAACAGGACCAGACACATTGAACGCTCTCTTGCTCACCTGCTGTTTTCACTCAGGAACGTTTAGAGGATCACGAACAGAGAAATGCAAAAGAGTCAACACCTTGCAACTGTTCCTTCAAAGAGAAAGAGAGGCAGGTATGGAGAGGTCTTCTGCTCTCACAGCGACAGGTAGATATGGCGTGTTCACAGAGTAGAACCTGGTGGGGGGTACAAGCCCCTTGTGCTGTGCCAGGAGCGCCCACACACCTCCACCCCCTCCCCTTCCCCCTCCACCTGGCCCTCCCTTGCCTGCGGTCCAAGCAAATGAACCTGAGACACAGGCAGGCCTCCAGCCCACTATGTGGAGGTAAGGCCCGGGGAAGGGCAAGTGCGGTTTTGGCGGAGCAAGCTCCCTAAGCGCTAAGTGACCCCGGGACTTGGAGCCAGGTCATAAGAAGAGAGGAGTGGGGAGCCCCAGGAACCCCTGCCCTTAGAATGAAATAAACTGGTGCCAGAAGGGGAGGAAAGTGGGCCCAAAATAGAGCCAGGAGTGAGGAGGAAGGTGCCAACTGTAACGACCTTCTTACCTGCCAAGGGGGAAGCCGTACTTGACCGGGCTTTCTGGCAGCCAGTGGGAGCGGGAGTTCACAGACCCCGAGCTCGCAGTGTCCGTGAGCTACTTGGAGACAATGCTCAGAAGCGTTCTTAGAATAAGGACAGTACTGGATTTTCCCCTAGAGAGGACAGTGTGTGATATAAGGAACAACATCTCTAAGAAGAACGGGGTACTGTTGGCTGGGCCACGTCTGAGGACAGTTCTTGAGACAGACTGATGTCTTTACAGTCCAGTGAGTTCAGGAAAAGCAGGTGTCCAGGGGGCCAGGATCTGCCCTTCAGTGTCCAGCCATCCACTGGCTAGACTTAATCCAAGGAAAATATTTTGGAGCAGTGCTCAAACTGGGGTTCCCTAGAGCCCCTGGGTGCCGTGGAAGAGAGTGATTCTCAATATCCCCCACCCCCCCACACACATACACGTTGTTCTCCTTTCCCGCAGAAACGTTCCCCTTTATCTGCTTCATATGCCCAAGTTCCTCATGGGATTCTGCCTAAAGCATTCTGCTGGGGGTGGGGATGGAAAAAAGGAAGGGAGGCTGCTGGTTTAAAAATTACGGCTTTACAGATACCTGGGAGTTTGGTTGGGGACAGTCTTCTAAGCTTAGCTCCTCTCAGCGGAGCCTGTGATAAATGTTGAGTGGCCGCAGGCCAGAGGGCGACTCCGTTAAATACAGCCCCTCAACCTTCTGAAACGGTTGCTTTAAGGGCAACTTGGCACCCTTTTTCTGGGAATGGAAGAGACTTCCAAGTACCCATGCCCTCTCCAGAAGATGGCGAGCTGGGGCCTCCCGGCGCACTTCCTCCATGACTTTCGGGAATACCCATAGACGTGCCAGATCTAGGGGCAAGAAAACAGGACGCCCAGTTCAACTGGAATTTCAGATAAACAACGAATAGTTATTTAGTATAAGTATGTCCCAAATATTTCATGAGACATACTTAGACTAAAAAGATTATTCCTTTGCACTCTGAAAGTCAGGTTTGACGGGGCACCCCGTGTTTCATCTGGCGAGTCTGCCCGCCGCTATTACGGAGCCCCCGCTGGAAGCCAAGGAGGCAGGCTCCGAAGCAGATGTCACAGAATGGCAGCCCACAGAGGCGTTTCATTTGGCTTCATTTGGGTTTTCTTTTTTGGGGGAGGGGGGGTGTCTTTTTTTAAGTAACATTTCCAATTAGGGCACTTTAACCAAATGCTCTGGATTTCTGGCTTCTCTGTGCAACTTGGAAGATCTGGGGCTTCTAGGCCCACAGTCTCCCACAGCCGCCATCTCCAGGCCCCTTAGAAAGGCCCTGGGCTTGTGGGTTTGCCGCCCGCCCCGCCCAGCTCACTCCACCCACTGCTGTTAGTTCCCCTGCCCCTGTAGGCGTCTGGCGGGCGCCTTCCACGGGGCTCAGGACTCTCTGAGAGACACCCCCTTCCGACCCCCTGCCCCATCACCTGCTGGGTGTCAGTCTGCGAGGGAGGCCCCAGCTCGCGCCCTCCGTTGGGTGCCCAGAGCCTAGGACACGCTCCTTTCTCAGCGAACTGTCCTGAGGTGCAGGGTCTTGCGGAGACCAGGGTCAGCAGCAGTCATGAAACCCCAGGGGAAGGGCGAGCTCCAGATTCGCCAGGAGGCTGACTCCCCAGCAGGCGCCCGCAGCCCCTGACAGGGAGGTCAGCCACTGCGGCTTCCTCACGCCCAGGCCGCTGGGATCCTAAGTAGAAACCCACGTCTTCAGCCCCTCCCCTGATCCAGGAGGCTCTGCTACTACCCAAAGCTGACTTGTCCCCCGGGAGGACAGCAGTAATCCTCCAGGGAACCTTGCTTGACAAGGCTCCCCCTCTCAGAATCCTCTGGAATCTGGAACAGACATCCCTAAGGACCCCAGCAGGACGGTGTGGCAGCGGGAAAGCCGGGCCTCCTTCCTCAGAGGCACAGGCTCACCCCACGCCCCATCCTAGGAAGGCCCAACAGTCCATCCAAATGGGCAACATCTGAAAGTGGGGGCCGGGGGGAACCACTTTCCTCTGATGCAGAAGGGAAAGAAGAAAACAAGCTAAACGTTGTCAATATTCTTTCTGTGTTCAAGAGACGAATGTTTGTAGAGACGGTGAAGAACAAGATGCAGAATTCAAGTCCCCAGGTGAGCTAGGAGGAGAAAGAAAGCAGTAGGACTTCAGCAGGAAACCCAGGTTGACAATAAGACCCCCCCACACACACCCGCTGTTACGCACTGAGCATTTAGTACGTGCCAGGCACCAGCGCTTCTCAGTCTTCACAACAGCACTAGGGGTAAGCATTGTGTTAGTCCCGCATTAGCAAAGGAGGTGTCTGAAACTCAGAGACTTCTCGTTACTCGCCCAGAGCCACACAGCTAAATAAGAGAGCTGGAACTCGTTGCCGATCTGAACACCCAGGTGAGCCCTGCCTCCCCTCCTTTAGGTGATCACCCTCGGGTTAATAAGCCTGATACATTTCGGGCACCTTGTCTCTTGAATTGCAAGGAAGGATCCCTAGAACATTCTTTTTTTAAGAGCTGGGAATCAAGACTCTGAAATTTGAAACATGTTGAAACACCGCCATTCACAATCCAGCCTCAGAGCTGGAACTGACCCAACCGCGTTCCCACGTCGCAGAAAGTGGAGGTGAGCTCTCAGGAGGCTCGAGAGCCAAACACGCGGCAGGGAAATAAGAAGCAGGAGCCACGTTCGCGTTTGATAAAAAGGTCACGAGAATTCTGAGACTACAAAATTATCAGTAAAAAAAACCCGAAGATATTCTAGGTAAGGGACATGTAGGGAAAATAGAAAACCTCTTCTCAACCAACACCCTTTTTCTAATTCGGGAAGGTGGTGACCCCCAGAGCAGGATGTGGAGAGGAGAGGGGGTCCCGAGGGCTCCCCGAGCTCCGAGACCTTCGCCAGCCCGCCAGGTGGGAATGAGCGACAGGTTTGCCACTTACCCACCCACCGGTAGGGATGAGCCTGGAGCAGGAAGGAACCGCTGAGAGGTTCGGTGACTAGGATCTCCTCGGTACGGAAGGGTCTTTGTGGTCCCGACCCAGTGCGGCTTGAGCCTCCCCTTCCTCTACAGTGTCCCTGGAGTCTTTAGAGGATAGCGGTCGCCATGAGCCCCTTGGAAAAGACAGGACGTGTAAAATCTGCTTTCACTCTTGCCCTCTCAGGAAAAGAGTCTCTATGCCTGGCAAGCCTCCTCCCTCCGTGAGAGGCTCTGGGTTTCTGTTTTCTGTCCTTCCTAATGCCATTCAGTGATTGTATATTGATTTCTATGGCAGCTAAAAGGAGTTTATAGTGGTTTGGGAGTGTTGTATGCTGAAGAGGACAACTTGTAGTTAAACTATATTTATTGGCCGCTAGTCCAGGCCACAGGCCACCGTCAGCAGGGGGAAGGAGGAGCGGACAAGCAGGTTCTGTCCCAGCCCTCGTTCATTCCAGGAATATTGACTGAGCGCCTACAACATGGTAGGTACTGTCCAGGCGTTGGGTTCAATCAGGAATTCTCAGTGGGGGCAGGTTCCCCCCGAGAGGACGAAAATAATTGTTGTAATGTGTAAAGCCCACGTATCTGTCAAAATTTCATAGGGATGGGAGCAACTAGGAAATGGGAGTCTGGGGAGGCTCCTTAGTTTGGGACAATAATGAGAACAAGGGGGAGCAATGCAGGCTTAAATCAAAGGAGAGACACAAAATCCCCGGCCTTTCTAGCTTCCATTGTTGGGCATTTTTTTCCCCCAGTAAATACGGTAGTGAATTAATCATCGCATACGACGCTTTGGGAACGAAGGTCAGCTGCCTGCGCTCAGGAGCCAATTTCACAAGGACACACTCAGTCCAGGGGCCAGGAGAGGCCTCCCCAGAAGCAGCGGCTTAAACCAAGCCCTGAGGCTGGGTGGGGCCTTTCTGGACCTCGCAGTCCCCGGAAGCGGCCTCTCCCGCGTGTCCTGAGTTCACTTCCACCTGGGTGTCACCATGTAGTGACCCAGTTTCTATCCCTGACCTTTTTTTTTTTTTTTTGAAGATCTAATTTGTTTATTCAAGAGAGAAAAAGTGAGCCAGAGAGAGCACGAGCGGTGAGGAGGGGCAGAGGGAGAGGGAGAAGCAGACTCCCCCCTGAGCGGGGGTCCCAATGCGGAACTCGATCCCAGGACCCTGGGATCACAACCGGAGACTGGGCCCCCCAGGCGCCCCATCCCCGCCCTTCCATTCCAAGGGTGAGGCGTGTGGTTCCCAGACACAGAAACCTAAGGCATGGCACTCACCTTTGGTCCCTGTTCAGGGAGGGTGCTGCGGGATTTCCCAGCCCTTCCCCTGACACGCCCCTGTGTCCTCCTCTTCCCAGGCCATCCGTCTGCCCTCTGTGACCTCCACCCCCACCCCATGCTCCTGGCCGATCTGGGGGCTGAGGGTGTTGGGACTGGGTACTCTTTATTTTTAACCAACCCCCTGGCTCCAGCTCTGAAGACCGGCTTCTCCCCCGGTCAGGGCACTGGAATTTGGGAATCGTCCATAGCGAGCCACTTTATGGAAAATCAAATGAAAAGGGATATAAAGGAGAGGTGGTTTGGGGGAGGTTTGGGGGCCTTCGCTGTCTGTTTTCCTTTTCACTGGGCACTCCAACCAAGATTTATTTTGTAGGCTCGTAGGTTCACCCTGAAATGCTTAGGATACAGTCTCAAAGCACATTCAAGGCCCCCTGTCAGCGGCTGGCAGGCTTCAGAAGGTGATTTTTATACCTCCTGAGTGAAAAGGGCTCAAGAGATGGTCCTGGCAGTCCCTTCCTTTAAAATCCACCCAGAGAGGGGCGCCTGGGTGGCTCAGTGGTTAAAGCCGCTGCCTTCGGCTCAGGTCATGATCTCAGGGTCCTGGGATCGAGTCCCGCATCGGGCTCTCTGCTCAGCAGCAAGCCTGCTTCCCTCTGTCTCTCTGCCTGCCTCTCTGCCTACTTGTGATCTCTCTCTGTCAAATAAGTAAATAAAAAATCTTTAAAAAAAAAAAAAATGCTTTAAAAAAAAAATAAATAAATAAATAAAATCCACACAGAGGGAGGCCTGGGAGGCTCAGTCCGTTAAGTGTCTGCCTTGGGTTCAGGTCATGATCCCGGGGTCCTGGGATCGAGCCCCGCATTGGGCTTCTTGCTCAGTGAGGAGCCTGCTTCCCCCTCTGCCTGCCGCTGCCCTTGCTTGTGCTTCCTATCTCTCTCTCTCACACAAATAAATAAAATCTTTTTAAAAAAATAAATAAAATAAAATCCACCCAGAATCTTCTCTGGGCCCCTGAGGAAGTCAGGATGGATATTCTGGTCCCTGTTTGACAGATGAGGAAACTAAGAGTCATGCAGTAAGTGGCTGAGCTCAAACTTGACAACCCACTAGCCCTCTCCACCCCCTCCCAGGGGTACCCCCAGGGGTACGAGACTTTGTGACTGGAGTCAGACACTTGCAGGAAGTCGGGCTGGAAAGAAACACGTGAGTTATGATCCCACAAACAGTACGTGCACATGTGTGAGAGGGAGACTCTTGAGTTGCAATTAAGGGAAACCTGCTCGGAAACAGGGAGGGACGCTTTTATAGGGGGTACAGGAACCCCTGGGTCAAAGGATTGAAAGAGGTCCCACCACTGAAGAGAACTGGTAAGCCCAAGGTCCCAGGCATCCATCTGTTCCCTCACACACGCACACACGCACACACACAAGCTCACACACCATATTCCTTCTCTGGGTCTCCCTGCACCCGCTCATCTCTTCTCTCTCCAGTGATCTCACTGGAAGAGATGACCTCACCATCCCGCCATTTAAAGGACCCGCGCAGGGACCCAATAGCATCTCAGAGCTTGTAACCCCAAGTCCTGGGCGCGATCATCTGCAAAGCACAGCCCGTGCCAAGCATCCAATCAACTGAGACCAGGGGCAGCATTGCACGCGGGGCAGCCGGGAGGAGGGGCAGTGCTCAGAAAAGGCCTAGAGGGAAGACACGCGGCCCTTAGTAAGAGCTTTCCAGGAGAAAGAAACTCCGACACAATGAATACGCCCATCAAAAGAAGCGCCTGCTTTCAAAAGCACAAAAATGTAAAAAGGGAAACTTATTTGTGTATCTGGCAGCGTGCTTACCTTTGGGTGGTACGGTCATTGTGGATCGTTTTAGCTTCTTTTACGCATCTTTCTCTCTCTCCCCCCCTCCCTCCTCCTCTCTCTCTATAATTATACATATATATAATTTTTTTTTTACAGCAAACATTTTATTTTGAGTAAAAAAAGAAAAATCATCCGAGTGGACCATTTTGGGATCTTGCCACAATTGTTTCTTCTTGCTCATTAAAGGTTGGAACCAGAAAAGCCACTCCAAAGATGGACCAAGAGAGGGAAATGCCCAAGAGAGACTCATCTAGCAAATCCAGCCAGAGCCTTCTGTTTTCTAAGCCTGGCGACAGGAACTAGAAACGTCATCCCGTCCGGCCCTGCGTGATCCTCCGTGAGTCACGTGTGTGACTCTCGCGTGTCAAAATTCTAAGCCGCTTTCATAGGACTTTTTCATGTTATCCTAGCATGTTGCTCCCCAGACTGGTGTTCGCACGATGCTGTACCACGGAGCATGCAGGGATAGGGGTTCTTTTTAGACTGACTTACGGATGTTTACATCCTCAGGCATATGAAGAATGTACGGTTGAAGCCCAGGCTCCCAGGCTTGGTAGACACGATGATGTGGCGTCACACCCGAGCTGTGGCATACCCACACACCCACCCCCGCGGAGCTGCGAGAAACCCACCACTGGCAAAACCCAAGACGAGTCCTGGGGCCGCCGGACGGAACGGCAACCTCGGGCAAGGCCGAGGCCGAGGCCGTGGTAGAGCACATTTATATCTAAGTTTATTATAATAAATTTAGCACACCTAGTCCTCTTACTGCTTCCGTAATAATGACTGACATTTATGTGGCACTCTGCAGTCTTCAAAATGCTTCTCGCCTAATCCTCCCCCAAACCCTGGGACATTAATAGTATTCTGATCCCCACTTTACAGAGGAGGAAGATAAGACCCAGAGAGGTTAAACTGCGTGTCTAAAATCAGGCAGCTACGAAATTCAAAACTGGGTCTGGAACCCAGTTTCTGACTCCCATCCCCTCCTGCCCGTTTGGCTGCACGAGGGGAGCAATGACAGCCTCCCGAGGAGAGCAGACCCAAGTACCCGGTCCCGGAAGGGAACACGCTGTCCAGGTGGACACACCCTTTCATCACCATGTTTGTAGAGACCCTCCTCCTCCTTGCTCCCATGTTCTGCTCTCTCCCCGTCCACCTGTCCACTTCCTGCCTTTTTGGTGTGGCCAGGACTGCCGAACGAAATGGGAGGAAGACCCAAAGGTCATGAATATCGTTTCTTTTTTATTTTTAAAAAGCCGCAATAAACCTATTTTGCTATTTTAAAACCAAATGGATTCTTTATACTGATTAAAACTAGAAGGAAATAGGAAAAGTTCTTGATGTGATATCTCATTGAAGGTACATTTTACACAGGGCTAAGATCTGAAGTCAGTGGGGAAAGTGAGCATTACCTGACGTTAAAAATATTCTTGAGGGGGGCACCTGGCTGGCTCAGTGGGTTAAAGCCTCTGCCTTCGGCTCAGGTCATGATCCCGGGGTCCTGGGATCGAGCCCCGCATCGGGCTCTCTGCTCAGCAGGGAGCCTGCTTCCTTCTCTCTCTCTCTGCCTGCCTCTCTGCCTACTTGTGATCTCTCTCTGTCAAATAAATAAATAAAATCTTTTAAAAAAATACTCTTGAAAATCCTGGAAAATGTTTATAAAGATCATGGTATTACCTATACTGTACCATATCCCCCAAGTCCAGAACAGCAAGTTTTTCTCCAGCACCAGAAAAGATCACTTAGGTAAGCAGCCAGGTAGGTGGCTCATGTGTGAAAGCCACATCATGTGGGAAAGGATGTTTTTGTTGGTCGAACATGTATATTTGCATTTGGATAAGTCAAATACTATGCCCATGTTACTCCACTATATTCTACATCTTCCAAGGACATGTCAATTGATTTTTTTTTTTTAAGATTTTTATTTATTTGACAGATGGAGCTCACAAGGAGGCAGAGAGGAAGACAGGGGGAGGGAGTGGGGTGGGAAGCAGCCTCCCTGCTGAGCAGAAAGCCCAGTGCAGGGCTCCATCCCAGGATCCTGAGATCATGACCTGAGCCAAAGGCAGAGGCTTAACCCACTGAGCCACCCAGGTGCTCCGGAGTGTCCATTTTTATCCTATCAATGTTACAACCCATGATGGCAATTTCTTCTCACCTCCTCCAACTGGGTGTGTCGTGTTAAAGGTGTCTCCTCAGCCACGCCCCTTTTCCCCTGAGAATACACCCCCACTCCCTCCACCAATCATGCTGCTCTCTTGGCCACACCTGATTGGCTGAGCAGTACATACCCAACCCAAACCAGACCAATCAGCTTCCTCTTCTAACTCAAGCTGGGCTAATTAGTGTCTTTGCCCTTGGCATTTGAAAGGTGGCCACTGGGATGCCTGGAGCTGAGAGTCTTGATGTGGTTCCAGGGCTGGGTGGCTGTTTCCCCACGCGTGTGCTGGAGAAACAAAAGCCAGTCTTCAGAAGGGGGGGGGGGGGGGTTGTCGGTTGATACTGAACAAGAAAGACAAGAGACCGGGACTCCCAGAGGACGGTGCAGCACATACTACAAGCTCCTTAGTGAGCACCTTCCTCTACTGTACGGACGGACCCCTAAACGCCTTGATTGCCGGCCTCCCCTGCCGCTAGAGCTGGCCAGGTTACTCGGTTCCCGCCAGTGACATGTAGGCGAAGACAGCAGAGGGCTTACCTTCTGTTACTAGAAGGCAAGTCTTGGGGCGCCTGGGTGGTTCGGTGTGTTAAGTGCCCATCTCTTGGCTTCAGCTCAGGTCATGATCTCCGAATTCTGACATCAAGCTCCGTGCCCAGCACAGAGTCTGCTTACCATTCTTTTCCCCTCCCTCTCCTTGTCCCTCCCCCTCCCCACACTTGCACTCTCAACCTCTCTCTCTAAAATAAATGAATAGGGGCGCCTGGGTGGCTCAGTGGGTTAAAGCCTCTGCCTTCGGCTCGAGTCATGATCCCGGGTCCTGGGATCGAGCCCCGCATCGGGCTCTCTGCTCAGCGGGGAGTCTGCTTCCTCCTCTCTCTGCCTGCCTCTCTGCCTACTTGTGATCTCTGTCTGTCACATAAATAAATAAACAAACTAAGATTAAAATAAATGAATAAATAACATCTTTAAGACGAAGAAGAAGAAGACGAAAGCATGTCTTCAGCAGTAGGAGAAAATACTTTGCCCTCTGCTCCTTTGACCAGCCTCCTATTTCATGCCAGGAGCTTGGAGCTGGGGCAGCCATCTTCAGGATTCCCCAGGCACTGAGCAAGAGGCTGAAGCCCACGTCCAAGGACGATACAACTAAAGACACGAAAGCTCTGGCGGGTGTCTGGCAGCATCCCTGAGCTCTGCGCCACGCCTGAAATGCCTCCCTCTGTACCTCTTAGTGTGTAAAAACCCCTGTTTAACCCACTGTAGCCAGGTGTACCTGTTTCTGCTACGGAACAAAGCCCTCAAAATGACCTGGTAACATGCAAATGATGGAAGATGACAAATATTTAGTATTTCTCATGATCCCACGGCACTTGTACTGGTCTGGGCTGGCTTGGCTGGGGCTGGATGCTTTAAGGTGGCCTCATTTGCATGCCCAGTCACTGGTAAGCAAGTTGGGTTAAGGCAACAGTTCTCAACGGGGGACAGTTTTGCCTCCCAGGAGGCACAATGTCTGGTCACAATTTTGGTTGTCATAACTTGGGAGGTGGGGTACGACAATCATCTCATGGGTAGAGGCCAAGGATCCGCGCATGCACAGAATAGGCTCCCCACAGCAAAAACTCAGGTGATCCGGAATGTAAGTAGTACCAAGAATGAGGAATCCTGGTCTAGAGAGGCCTCAGCTGGGACGGTCTGTCTCTGGGAGGCATGGTCTCTCATCACGGAGCAGGCTAGACCAGGCTCCTTCCCAGGGCAGTGGGCCCAGGTGCCCAAGAGCAGCAGGAGAGAAAAAGCCCCAACCCACAGACACTTACCAAGTCTCTCAGCCTCGTGCTTGTTTGGTTTAAGATTTTATTTATTTATTTGACAGAGAGAGACACAGAGAGAGAGGGAACACAAGCAGGGGGAGTGGGAGAGGGAGAAGCAGGCTCCCCGCTGAGCAGGGAGCCGAATGCGGGGCTGGATCCCAGAACTCTGGAATCATGACCTGAGCCAAAGGCAGACACTGCCTTCTGTTTGTTAATATCCCATCAACAAAGCAAATCACGTGGCCAGAGTCATTTTGGGAAGGATTCCAAATTTTTACAATCTACCCACGGTCCGTTTTCTGTTATTTGAAGCAGACGGCTTTCCAAGCAACACAGAGGAGTTAGCCGGATTCCCGAGGACTTTCTGCTTCCTAGTTTCTTTCTTTGGGAAGGCCAGTTTCAGTGCCCGCCCCTGGGTTCCACTAGGACACTTTGTATCACTCAAGATTCTTCAGTTGCAAGTAACAGAAACCTCCTGTGGCTCACTTCCGCAGAAAGGCAGTTTATTCAAAGGAAATGAGAAAACTTAATCAAAGGATAAGCACAGTTGAAGATCCAGGACAGTCAGAAACTGGCTTTCCCTCCCCATACATGCCCCCTTTTCGCTTCCACTGGTTTGACTTTCTGTTATTTGCAACCAAAATGGCCTTTACTAAGATACTGCCTCCCCGGGTAGTTCTGCGAAGCTGCCGGCAACCTTTTCCCTGGGTTGGTATCAAGGTACAACAAGGTACCTGCGGTCCCCAAGGCTTTCCAATCTTCGGATCCCCCAAGAAGCTAAGACAAACAACTTCCTTCCACCTTTGCCAATGGTGGCCTGTTTGGATTCTTGGATTCGTGACTTTGCAGATAAGATGCCCTTCTCTAGCAGCTTGGCACAGACGCCAATGCCTGCTGTTGTGAAAACCAGAGTCATGAGTGTCTGCAGAAAAAAAAAGCTTCCAGATCTGCATTCCAAAGTGTGCTCCTGGTACGCTGGAGTGGTTTCCAATTTTTCTGGGTCTTAGGAATGAAAGCAATACACTAACGATGAGAGGAAACCCAAAACCTGCTAATGCTAATGAATTCCTCTTCAAGCTGAGGCTCTCCTGAAGCAGGTGGTGGGGCCCAGGGTGAGGGCAGCCTGGGTCTCATTCCCATCAAGATGTGTTGCTTGCACCCGTGTGCCCGGTGTCCCAAGTTCTTTGGAGCTAATTCGTGGCCTCGCGTGCCTGGTTTTGTTTTTAAGCCTTTTGCTCCCCAGGAACCCACCATAACACCTCTGCCTGCACCCTGTGGTGGGAAGCCTTCGAAAGCCCCTGTTTTTGAATGTCCTCTCCTCTGTAGCACATGGCTTCATTCCTAAGACCCGAAGATATCGGAGGCAGAAATTTTCTCTTCTGGCTGACTGGGGTCTTATCATCATAGAAATCAGAGCTGACCTTTGGCTGATGAATCACTTTTTTTTAGTATAGCTGGCACATCATGTTGGATCAATTTCAGGTGTACAACACACTGATGGGACAGGTCTATCCATTATGCTGTGTTCGCTGCAAGTGTAGCCGCCGCCTGTCGCCATACGTCACTGTTACATTATCAGTGACTGTACTCCCTATGCCGTGCCTTTTATTCCCGCGACTTATCCAGTCCATAAGTGGAGGCCTGGATCTCCGACTCCCCTTCCGCCATCTTGTTCGGCCTCCCACCCACTTCCTTCTGCCAACCATCAGCTTGTTCTCTGTATTTATAAGGCTGATTCCGCATTTTTTGTTTGTTTTTGGGGGGTAGATTCTGTGTTTATTTGGGGTTTTTTGTTTATTCATTTGTTTGTTTTTAGGTTCCACTACTGAGTGAAATCATATGTTGTTTTTTTTTTTCTTTCTCAGTATGACTTATTTCACTTAGCATAATATCCTCTAGGTCCATCCATGTTGTCTCAAACGGCATGGTCTCATCCTTTTCACGGCTGCATAATATTCCATTATTTATATACATACCACATCTTCCTTATCCATTCGTCTACTGATGGACACTTAGGTTGCTTCTATATCTTGGCTATTGTAAATAATGCTACGATAAACATAGAAGTACTAATATTTTTTGAATTAGTGTTTTCGTTTCCTTGGGGTAGGTACTCAGTAGTGGAATTTTTAGATAACGTGGTGTTTCTATTTTTAACTTTTTGAAGAACCTCCATACTCTTTTCCACAGTGGCTGCACCAGTTTGCATTCTCATTAATGGCATACCAAAGTTCCTTTTCCTCCTCGCCAGTACTTAGCATTTCTTTTCTTGTTTCATTTTAGCCATTCAAACAGGTGTCAAGTGATGTCTCATTGTGGTTCTGATTTGCATTTCCCTGAGGATGAGTGATGTTGAGGATCTTTTCATGTGTCTATTGACCATCTGGATGCCTTCTTTGGAAAAATGTCTGCTCAGGTCCTCTGCATTTTTTAATTGGATAGTTTTTTGTTTGTTTGTTTCATTTTGGTGTTGAGTTGTATAAATTCTTTATATATGTTGGATACTAACCCTTTAAATGATGGGTCATTTGCAAATATCTTCTCCCAACCAGTAGGTTGCCTTTTTGTTCTGTTGATTGGTTCCCCCACTGTGCAGAAGCTTTTTAGTTTGATGTAGTCCCAATAATTCACTTTTGCTTCTGTTTCCTTGCATCTGGAGATGTATCTAGAAAGACGTTACTATGGCAGATGTCAGAGAAATTATTGCCTGTGCCCTCTTCTAGGATTTTTATGGTTTCGGGTCTCATGTTTAAGTCTTTATTTCATTTTGAGTTACTTTTGTGTCAGGTATTAAAAGGTGGTCGTTTCATTCTTTGGTTTGTAGCTGTCTGATTTTCCCAGCACCATTTATTGAAGAGATTATCTTTTTCCCATTGGATATTCTTGCTTCTTTTTGACATAGATCAATTGACCATTTAATCGGGGCTCTCTCATCTAGTCTATTCTGTTGATTATGGGTCTGTTTTTTTGTGCCAGCAACACACTGTTTCGATTACTACAGCTTTGTAATATGGTCTGAAATCTGGGATTGGGTTACCTCTAGCTTTACTTTTCTTAAGATTGCTTCGGCTTTTGGGGGTCTTCTGTGGTTCCATGAAAATTTTAGTATTAATTGTCCTAGTTCTGTGAAAAATGCTGTTGGTATTTTGATAGGGATTGCATCAAATCTGTAGAGTGTTTTGGGTAACGTGGACATTTTAACAATATGTGTTCTTCCCGTCCGTGAGCATGGAATATCTTTGCGTCATCTTCAATTTCTTTCTTCAGTGTTTTATAGTTTTCAGAATATAGGTCTCTCACTTCTTTGGTTATGTGTATTCCTGGGTATTTTATTGTTTTGGTGCAGTTATAAATGGTGTTGTTTTCTTAATTTCTCTTTCTGACTGAAAAATCACTTTTATGGTTTGAACCATAATGAACCATGAATGAACCAGCCTTCATTCATTCAGGCAACAAATACCAGATACCTAAGACTAATGATACTATGCTGGACCTCATGGCCTTGACCTTTGCTCTGCTTTCATGTTCCGATCTGCTGCTGTCCTGGAAGGGAGCTGGAATCATTAATTCACTGGGTATGTTGCATGGGAGAGCTCACCTTTGATGCTCACATCCGCCTTTTGGGCTTTCTAAGGGATTACTGTTGGGCATTCTGGAGAGAGAGCGGCATGCAGCAGTGACCCTCTTCTGGAAGTTTCTTTGTTCCTCTCAACGGTTGAAGTTTGATAGTTAATCATAGCAAACTTTTTATAGCGTCCTTGCCAAACATCAAATACCCACTGTGCCAAGCCCAGTCCAGGCATGATCCCACTTCGTCCTCACTCTGTATCACTCCTGTCTCACCTGTGAAAGCGATGAGTAGGCAAGGAACTTGCCCACGAGCAAGAGCCTCAGAACTCAGACTTCTTACTCTTTTTTTTTTTTTAAGATTTTATTTATTTATTTATTTGACAGAGAGAGAGATCACAAGCAGGCAGAGAGGCAGGCAGAGAGAGAGGAGGAAGCAGGCTCCCCGCGGAGCAGAGAGCCCGATGCGGGGCTCGATCCCAGGACCCTGAGATCATGACCTGAGCCGAAGGCAGCGGCTTAATCCACTGAGCCACCCAGGCGCCCCAGACTTCTTACTCTTAACTTCTCTACTGGATCACTTTCCTCTGGGAAGTCCAGAAGCCAGCTGGTTATTTACAACTCGATGAGGATAGGATTGGCACACTTTATCTACAAAGGGCCAGAGAGTAAAAACCATTTTCTTATAAAGAGCCATTCATGCACCTCAGGGACCGTGGGATCTCTGTCACCACTACTCAAGTCTGGCACTGCAGCATGATATCTAAAGAAATGAGCGTGACTGTGTCTCAATAAAACTTTATTTAAAATGACAGTGGTGGGGTGCCTGGGTGGCTCAGTCAGTCAAACACCTGACTCTTGACTGTGGCTCAGGTCAGATCTCAGGGTCATGAGATCCAGCGCCGTATGCTAAATAAAATCTTTAAGGAAAAAGTGTCAATGGGCCAGATTTGCTAGTCCCTGTGTTAAACGCTCACCGAGACCAGATTATTAAAATCTGCACGGCTGTTGCCTGCTGCCTGACTCCCAGGAAGTCACACCATCATCACCACCATCACGGAAAGCATTTTGAGCTTTGCTATGCACCATGCACAACACTAAACACTTTACACAAATTTTCTCCTTTTATCGTCTCAAGGACCATGGAAGGAGATAATTCTTGTCATTTTACGGACAGAGCAAGGGAGGCTAGAAGGGAAAAGTAACTTAACCAAGGTCACCCCACTGGGATTTTCAAACCCAATTCCTAACAGCAAAACCACATCACCTTTCGCCACTGGAACCCTGCATCTGGGCAGAAAGGAGTTTTGCTGGTGAGGCCAAAAAGCCCGCCTTCTCCAGGACCGAACTTGAAAGAACCACATGCTCAGGACACAGCCCTTGCTCCAGGCGTCTGGGTTTCCTGGCCCCCTCCTGAGAAAGTCACCTGCTTCCCTCTGTTAATACCTTAGGTCCGGCGTCCCTGCCCTAACTACTGTGCGGTTGCTGGCCTACCTCTGCACGGTGCTAACTTCACAATTCCCCTCCCCAGTTTCCCAAATCCTTGGTGTCCCTGCAGTGGTCACACGCGGTGCTGATCGGTCCCTTCCAATTTGTTTCTTCCACCTTGTCTGCTGAGCAGAGACCTGCTAAATGACCTCTGAGCCACACTGGTGCCCAAGGACCATCAGGTCGTCTGGCCCCAATTCCTATCTGATACCGCTGATGCTGTCCTCAGCGGAGTAGGGGACAGATACCGGAGAGCCTTGTTTTTAAGAGCTCCTGTTAACTTCTGTGTTGAGTCATGTGGGTGCAAAGAGGTGTCATTTTAGCAGCTTCTCTTTCTTGGCAGTGACCTTGAGACCTAAAAAATGGGCCACCGGATGCTCGAGAGGGGCTACTGAGAAAATACCTAGTCCGTCCCGAGCCCTTGGGCGGTGCAGACCATCATGCATTCATTCAACAAGGGTTTCTCCCCCAGTACCTTGGACCCAGGACCACGCTGGATACTGAGTAGCAAAAATGGACCCAGACAGATGGGTCCTTTCCTCCAGGAAGTTGTCTCAGGAGTGGGAAGGGGAGAAAGGGTTTTTGATATTTTATGAAGAGCTTCACTGGGTTGTAGTAAGTGCTGAGTCCCAGCGTTGGTACTAAGAGCTACAAACCAGCTATGACAGCTGTCCTTTCTCTGTCCCCCAGCATGGGGTCCAGCAAATCTCACGCTTCAAACTGGCTAGTCCTATTCCTCTCGCCCCTCCATCTTAGCCCTTGACCAGAAGAAGTCCAGGACCAGAGCCCAATGCCCAAAACACTTGATCTTGGCTGCCTGGATGCGGATTCACAAAGTTTTCACCAAAGTAGGATGGAAGTCGAAATCAGCAGCCCGTATGATTACCATCTTTGGGAAGGGTCCAGGAAGGCACTAGGCTTGCAACATTGCCCGAGTATAAGCCACAACACACACACACACACACACACATATTTTGAGAGTTTGAAATAGGGTGAACACGGAGGCCTATCCGGTGTTAAACTGAGACACTGAACTGCCTGGGGTTTCAAAGAAGCAGGAAACCTGTTCCGTTTGTTTCTGTGTTTTTTCCCAGCCTGCGCAGCTGGGCATACGTAACTATTCTGAAAGACGATCTTGGTTTTCAAATAGATCGATCACATCTGAGATAACCACAAAAAGAGAGCTCTCCAGAGAGACAGGTTGGGTCCTAATGACCTACAAATGGGTCTACCCGCAGCTGGTGCTGGATACCCCTGTCCTCTGCAGCCCTGAGAGCACCTGTTTCAAATGCCCTCCCAGTCCTGACCCCACGGCGTGTCCTGTATACAGCTTCCAGACTTTGTAGGAGGCAAGACAGCCCTTGAGACCAACCAGGCTGTGACCCCATTCTCTGCCCTCACTCCTCCAAATCACTCAAAGGAGTATTGTGGCTGTTCCTGAACCTTGACCTCTGTATCTTTTTCAATCCATCAGGGGTTTCCTGATGCTTTTGGAGCATTTGCAATGATTAATTAGTACGTAGGTATTTATAAAGTGCTAAGAGAGTGGTGCGGTTTATGAGTCAACGTTATCTCTGACAGCCTCCCTAATTCCTTCCCAGCATCTCAGGCTTCAGGGACCACCCAGCCCTGTGAGGCTCTGGAATGCCCCTCCTTGTCCACTCCATACTGCCCCCCCAAACCCAAGCGATCCTCCCAACCCTTTCCCATTTCTCCCCCACTCTTCTTCAAAGTGCTGTTGTTTTTCTTAATATTACTGGGCCCCTCCCCGAAAGATAGTTACACAAGTCTCTGTGGGAGGAAGAAGAGAAACATAAGTCAATGGTGACTAAGTCTGCCTCGTTCCCTTGCCGCTGGAATATTGTCAGAGTTGGCTCTGGCTCACCATGCCTCTGTAAAAATCCTTTGCGGAGGGTGTGATTTTTCCTGAAGATCATTCTTTCCACATGACCAAATGCTGTAATGTGTAACCAGTCCAGATCGTTTCTTTCTGCCCAAATCCATGCTCGGGGCATAGTATTCAGGGTCATTCAGAAGTGATTCCCCCTGGGGCACCTGGGTGGCTCAGTGGGTTAAAGCCTCTGTCCTGGGCTCAGGTCATGATCTCAAGGTCCTGGGATGGAGCCCTGCATCGGGCTCTCTGCTCAGCAGGGAGCCTGCTTCCTCCTCTCTCTCTGCCTGCTTCTCTGCCTACTTGTGATCGTTGTCTGTCAAATAAATAAATAAAATCTTTAAAAAAAGAAAGAAATGTTAAGTGTTCCTCTTGGGAAAAAAAAAAAAGAAAGAAAGAATTCCCCCTAACAAACAGGCAACTGTTCCTGGCAACTGTTCCTGGAAGGTCCACAATCAGGGCTCGGGCTGCCCCCGCCTCTCCTCCTCCTCTGCTAGGCTCCTTTCCTCAAGTCCAGCAGCCAGGAACAAGTTCGAGTAAAAGACAGCCCCTGGCGTGCATCTCAGGGGTCAGCAGACCGACAGCTGTGTCTCCAGGCAGGACCCAGACATGAGGCAGAGCTTTCCTCCTGTCTTAAACCCCAAGAACCTGTGAGAAAATCAGCCCAAGAGGTGTTAAAAGGGCTCCCCCATATGGGCAGCATTTCCTGAGCTCTGCCTGAGGATAACCCAGCAACAAGACTTGGGCAATCCATTCCCCTTCTAGAAGACGCAATAGGTGGGGTGCCTGGGTGGCTCAGTTGGTTAAGTGTCTGCCTTAAGCCTCAGCCTTCAGCTCAGGTCATGATCCCCGGGGTCCTGGGATCCAGTCCCACGTTGGGCTCCCTACTCAGCAGGGAGCCTGCTTCTCCCTCTCCCTCTGCTTCTCCCCATGCTTATGCTCTCTCTCTCGAATAAAATAAATAAAATCTTAAAAAAAAAAAAAAAGAAAAAGATGCAATAGGTGAACAAGAATTCCCCAACTGCATCATGGAACCTCCCCAGCCTTCTGAGTGCTGTGCCCGCACAAGCCAAAGGGGTAAGTAACCGGGGAGTTTGATAGACACAGCCCACCTGAATAATGCAAACCAAAACCATATCTGGTTTTCATATATATGTGAAGTTGTTTTTTAAGAAGTCAAACCCCCACATAATCTCATTACCATTAAAAGTTTGCCCCCACATCAAGGAGATCCAAAACATAATGAAGGCAGCCCTATTCCACGCAGACACATTCTAAATCATAGGTTGGGGCAGGTTGAGGTTCACCAAATCTTTAAAAGTAGGACAAGCCAACTTCACGCTCAGCGTGGAGCCCGATGCAGGGTTCAATCCCATGACCCCAAGATCATGACCTCAGCCGAAATCAAGTGTGGGGAGCTTCACCAACTGAGCCACCCAGGCGCCCCTGGCAGACAGAATTTTTAAAGTTTCCATCTACACCCCATCCCTAGTCTTTTGCATTCAATTAAAAAAATGAACTATTTTACTTCTCTTGGGTCCTTCAAGACCACATATGCGTGATACAGACACCAGCCTTTTGCAAGTAGCTGAAGCAAACAGCCCAAGACAAACAGAAACTTAATTCTGAGTTAAAAAAAAAAAAATCATGTCATTTAAGCTGAGCATCTTTATTAGACTCAAAAACAGTCTCAAAAATAACGAAAACATCACATTTTCCGAAACCTAAAGTGTTTTTTTCCTCGATTTCATTCCTTTTAAAATACCTTTTAAATTAATTTAGCAATTTTCTTGAACTATAGCAAACGGACAAATACCAATGAGGATCCCGTTCTATGCAAATCAGCCTGTAACAGCTTGCTGGCTTTACGTTCTCAAGCTCTCTCTGCCTCCAGACCAAGGGATTTTAAGCCCCGCATCCACCTTTTCTCTGCAAGACCGAGTGAGAGCAGTTTCTGCATAGGGATCCTCAGCATTGTCCTAACATTTTAGAGAATAAGCACAAAGCACAGTCCTCCGTCTGGATTAGAGACTCAAACTTCAGGGAGCAGACCTCCCCTGGGTGCTTGTTAAAATGCAGGTTTCTGAGGCCCATGCAGAGATCTGTCTGGATGGGGGCCTGGGAATCTGTATTATTAGCCAGCCCTCCCCCTCCCCAACAGTGGTTGTGATATTGGAGGTCCACAGCTTTGCAGTGTAAAGGGGACACACCAGACCACAGAGAGAAACCCTCTCGGGCCTCTTTCCGAAGCCGCATTCCATGGGGCCTTGGAAGGGATCTCTCTCCTCCCGGGCCCTCGCCGAAATGGCAGCATCAAAGCTCCCTGCCAGTTCCCCTAAGGCAGAGTCTCAGGGGACAGCCGTGGCCCACCAGCTATTCTGCGAAGTCATCCATGTGATGCGCCGGCCCAGGGGTGAGGACAAGCCCCTTCCCCACTTCAGCTCCCCCCGGTATCCGAACCAGGATCGTTGGTAGCGGAGGCCCCGCCCCATCTCCCTCGCAACCGCAGGTCCAGCCCTTTCCATAAGCGGCGGCGGCTTCAGCCGCAGTTAGATCTACACGGGGGGGAAGGGGGCGGGTGCCGCTCACCGGATCCACCTTCATACCCCTGCAACCCTCATTGAGAACGCCGGTGGTTATCGAGTCGTCTCCATGGCAACCGACAGGTTGTCACAGACTCGGGATTACGACTCCTCGGCGTGGGGATTCCAGAGAAGAGGCTGGAGGCGGCGTCCCTCGGATGCCCTGACCCACACCCAAACTGAAGGGATGGATCCCCTGCTTCCCGCCCGGGTCCCCGACCCCTAGCCCGACCTCCGCCGCTCAGCGGCCACAGCGAGCACGCGGGAGGGGCTGGACTTTTAACGGGGCCCCCCAGCCCTACGGCGGGGGATGGCGGCGCGGTGGGCGCCTCCCACCCGCGCCCTAGAGCCCCAGCGGCGGAGCCCCAGGGCGCGCGGGCCGCGCGGGCGGGGACGGGCAGTGGGCGGGCCCCGCGCGCGGCCTAAGCCCCACCCCCGGGGGCGGTGCCTGGCGCCGGGGAGTGTCAGGAAGAGGAAGAGCGCGGCCAGAGGCGGGCGGTGCGGGCGCGCGGCGAGCAGGGGCCGAGCCCAGGCGAGCGCCGCGCGGGCCACCATGGCCACGGACGAGCTGGCCAGCAAGCTGAACCGGCGGCTGCAGATGGAGGACGAGGGCGGCGCCGAGGCCCCGGAGCAGCCCGGGCTGAACGGGGCGGCGGCGGCGGCGGCCGGGGCGCCCGACGAGGCGGCCGAGGCGCTGGGCAGCGCGGACTGCGAGCTGAGCGCCAAGCTGCTGCGGCGCGCCGACCTCAACCAGGGCATCGGCGAGCCCCAGTCGCCCAGCCGCCGCGTCTTCAACCCCTACACCGAGTTCAAGGAGTTCTCCAGGAAGCAGATCAAGGACATGGAGAAGATGTTCAAGCAGTGAGTGCCCGCCCGACCCGGCCCCCCACCCACCCCGCGCGCCGGCCTCGGGCCGCGAACCCCCGAACCTCCGAGCCCCGCGCCGCCCGGGACCCCTGCCGCCAGCCGTGCGCCCCCGAACCCCGGCACACCAAGGGGGGGGAGACCCCGCGGCCCCTATTTAATCACGAGGCTTGAGGACCTCCTCCCCACCACGCGTGTGAGTCTGGCAACCCCGAGCCCCTGACACGCGACCCCTCCTCACGGTGACGCGGCCCCCCGTGCACCATACGCGCGCACTCTCGGTGTGGAGGACCGCGCGGCCCCTCCAGGTAACCCCGAGTCCCCTCGAGCCCCCACTACCACCATACACATGAGTCTGAAGATTCCGGGGCTCAGGCCTCGGATCCCTGGGTTAGTGAAGCTTCCCCCACCACCCACCAGACACCCACGCACTCTGAGATTTGAGGACCCCGGGGCCTCCCTTTCCCTCTCCCTAGCTACTGGAATTCCCCACCCCCACCCAAACACCCTGGTCAAAAACATCCACACACACACCCCCAGCACCTCAACAAAGGTTACCTTCCCTGTACCCTATGCTGTACCCATTCTTTTTATTAGGGTCCTTTCATTTCCTCGGCTTATCTCGGATTCCCCTCAACATAGGTTCTGGGCAAAGACCCCCCCCCCCTTCCCATTCAGTTATTCAGCATCTGCTAGCAAACTGTGGTCAAAGACCCTCCAGACCCTTCCACCCCTACCCCTACCCACGCTGCTAGCCAGGTCCCCAGTCCTTGACCCTCAGGTGGTCTCCTTAGGGAGAGATCCCTCTATCCCTGCCCCCCCACTTTGCAGGTATGTACCACCCATCACCCCTTCAGGGCTGAGTCCCCTCCTCCCTCCACACACTGTTCCTCCCCCCCCCCAGTAGCTTTGCAGTCACTGCCGACCCCCACCATGTGCCCCCTTTCCTCCCACACGGGATTCTGACACCCCACCCCTCCCTATCTGATTTGTCTGGTTGCTCTCACCCCTACCTTTTCCTCTGTGCAATTCCATATATTGTGTCTTAGCAGGTTAGACAGACACCCCCAGGCCTATGGCTCAGCCCTCCCCACCCACCCTTGCAAAAAACCTTTAAAATCTCTGTGATGGGGACTAAATGGTCCCCTTCGGGTCCATCCCTGAGTCCACCGAGTTGTGACTGCGATGGACAACCAAACTCTCCCCAACCACGGTTGTGCAGGGCGCAGGCTGGGGGGGGGGGGTGTTAAAGCTCGCAGCCCCCTTCCCTTTGGTAGCCCTCCCCACCTCTTGTTGCCCATCCCCTTGCCCCTGGCCCCTGAAGGGGGAACAGCCCAAGGGTGTGGTCTGCGTGGAGAGGTGCTGACCCACCTTGGCTGAGGCACAAGGACAGGGCGAGATGGGGCTGTGTACCGAAGCAACAAGCAGGAAGCCCAAGAAGGGGGTGTTTTGCAACCCCACAGCTTGAGAAAGGCTTTTTCCCACTTCTTGTCACTGCTGCTTCTGCCTGCGGCCCCCACACAGGGGAAGAAGGTTTCGTTTCCCAGACCTGGACGGCTGGGAGCCCCATACTTTTCCAAGGGTTAGCCGGGGGGGAAACTGAGTCCTGAACCCTCCTCTGGGCCACTGTGTGGAAGTCCCTGGGCCCTGAGGAGCCTGCCTCTTTGGCTCCAGGGTCTTTGTTGGGAGTTGTAAAGTTTCTGTCCCCACCAAAGACTGTCACCCTCGGGAGAGCAGGATTTCCAGGATTCCAGCCCAGATTGATGGTAAATGGAAAGCTTCTTGAACCCAGGGCTAGCTAGAGACAGCTTCACCATCTGCAACTTCCTTGTAGAGCCTGCCCTTCCCCGCCCCCACCCCACCCTAGAGTGGGGGAGGCAATGCCGGGGAGAGTGTTCAAATGCATCAGTGATTGATAGAGTCTAGGCACTGATAATATCTAGGCGCTACGGAGCTCCTGGATTCCACCCAGCATCCCCATGACGTAGAACTCTCATCATCAGCATGGTACCATTGGGCGGTCTGGGCACAGAGGGGTTAAATTAAACCCTCCGAGACCACATAGCTAGAAAACGATGGAGGCGGGATCTGAACTCAGGTCTGTGACTCCAAAAGCCATCACAGACATTTGCTTCCATGTGGGAAAACGCACTCGTTCAACACCCCCTTGTGTGTTCGTGGCTGATTTCCCACCTCGCAGACCCGCCAGCGGCCCGTGTCTTGCTGCCAGGGTCTTCCTTCTCCTGGGCTTCCGCAACATTGCCACACACCGCCAAAAACAAAAACCAAAACCAAAAAAACCACGACAGAGCTGTTTGGGAGAACGCAGGCACCCCGAATGGGTTGGGACTTGGGGGACCGCAGCTTGATCAGAAAGGGTGTGTGACCAGAGCAATGGCCTGGAAGCGGCATGTGCGGGAACATTCACCTTCGAGGGAGGCTGTTTGGGGTGTTGGTTTGACAGGGTTTACTCTGGTGCACTTTGTGGGGAGCCGAACCCCTTCGGACACCCCTGCGGGCCACCTCTTGGCACCACAGCTGCTGCTGCCTTGGAAGGGGCGGGGTGGGGGGGGGGGCAGGAAGGGGCCGGGGAGCTGGACTTCTAGGGAAGGAAGTGCCGCCCGCCAGGGCCCTGGCGAGGACAGAAAGGGGCAGGTTTTGTATTCAAGGAAACAAGGCTTCACTGTGCCAGCCAAGCCGAACCCAGCCGAGCCCCGGCTGCAAACAGCCAACACACAGGCTCTTGGGAGGACAAAACCCTGTTCTGCTTCTGCTGTCCTAATGGGGCGGCCACCTCCTGGGTCCAAGCGGGGCCCTGCTGACAGACTTCCCCCCGGGGCTCCGGGGCTCCGTCTTGGGCAGGGAGGAGGGGAGCCCAGCCCCTCAGGGAAGCCATCGCCCCCCGCCCCCGCCACCCCAGCAGAGCACAGGACATAGGGAGGGCCTAGGGAGCTGGGAGCTGGCCTGCCTTGGAAGGCAGGAGCTACAAAGCCTGCCCCTCTGTCCTGGCTCTGCCCCTGAATTATTGAGTAATTAATTCCCATCTATAAAATGAGCAGGTTGTACTTAGGAGTGGCCTCCTTATTTCTGAGGGGTCCTGAACCCTTCGGGATGACAGGCTGCCTTCCAGGGTCTTCTGGTTCATGCATTCAGTGTCTATCAGCAGCTCTTCCTGAGGAGAGGTAGAAGGAGAATCAAGGGGATTGAGGGAAGCAAGACAGGCCACCCGCCGTCCCTGACCTCGCCATCCAGCCGCACAGCTTCCAGCTGGGAGAGGCCTTCAGCCCGTCTCCCCATCTTACAGAGAAGGCAACTGAGACCCAGAGAGGTGTGGTGACTTGCTTGGGGTCACAGGGAAGTTTTCAGTGGCCGAACCAGAGCGCCCTTGTCTGTACGACTGATCAGGCAGGGCTGGGGGAGGCGGGGGGCGCCCACAGAGCTCAGACTTCGTGCCCAGCATTTGGAGGCCTGGCCGCCCGGAACCTCCGTCCTCCCTCCCCAGGCGGCCTCAGGCGGCCCCAGCACTTCTGACTCCTCCCCCCACCTCTCCCGGCCCATCCGTTCAGGGCTCTCTCTAGAACCTTCCAACCAAAGGGGGAATAGTGTGACCCCACAGAGCCTCAAGGGGGCCCAGCTCTGGGCTGGCAGCCTCATGTGTGAGGCTCTGTGGAGCTTTGTAAGTCGAGACCTGCCCAAGAGGTCAGCAGCCACGTAATTCTGAACCTGCCAGGGAATCTGAGGAAGATGCCCTAGTTCCCTGCTTGGCCGGCCTCAGCCTCAGCCACGGCATCTCATGACCCCGTGCGTCAGAGAGGCAGGCTTCCTTCTCCTTCTGGACACCTCTGCCCTCCCTTCTTCTCCATTCACTCCTCCTCCTCCGTGTCTCCCCAGACCCTGTCCCTCACAGCATCTCCCCCAGCGTCCTTCCTGGAAGACAGGAGGACACAGTAATTAAGAGCAGGGCCTTTGGAGTCTGTAGGTTTGAATCCCAAGGCCCTTAAACCTTCTGGGCCTCAGTTCCTCACCCTAAAACAGGGAGGGTTACAGTACCCACCTCACAGGGCTGTTGTGAGGTACTTAACTGAGTACTCAGCACGAATTGAGCCCTGGGAAGCTCCCGTCCCCTCATCCCCGGGCCTACTCCGCCAAAGCCCCTGGCTGCTGCCTCCACTGACCCCCCAGGGAGCTGCCCAGCTGGCGAAAACCTCATGCTTCAAGTGTTGGGGGACCCAGCTGAGAACCCCCTTTTTTTCCTGCTGAACGGGCATTCCCGTTGGCAGCTACATGTGGCTCTGATAAATAACAAAAATGGGGAAATGAATTCATTACCACTTCATTATGTGGAAGGCAGGTGGCAAAGAAAAAGGAAAGAGCAAGCGACAGCTTCCCGGGGTGATTCCAGACTGGGATCCCAGCACCCAGCCACCGTGGGGCAGCTGGGAGACCCCGGGGAAGGGAGCTCAGCTTTGCGGCCTCGCCCTGGGCTGAAGACTCTCCCTGGTAAAGGTCTAAGGGTTCAGTGTAAAGAGTCCTGGCCCTTGGCAAAGAGTCCACAGTCATGTCCGGCCCGTGGGCTGTTAAAAACATAGAAGCTTTTGAAAAACATAAAATCCATCCATATAATCATTCATCCGACACATACTAAGTTTGTGCTGTGGGCAAGTTCTAGAGAATCAAGGGAAGAAGAAAGTTCCCGCCCTCAGGAAGCTTAAAGTCTCATGAAAAGCAGTGGCATAGAGGGGATGGGCCCACGCAGCTAGAAATGGAAACTTCCATTCCTTTATCCGCGCCATGAGGACCCGGGGCGCTCATGAGGGTCCCGTGTGCTCAGACACCCTCCTCCACCGGCCCCTGCCCCCATGCCCTCGCCTCATATCCTGGAACCCCCAGGTCCAGTTGCTCACAACAGTGCAGTGAGGTGGGTAAATCCTCACCCCCACTGGCCAGATGAAGAAACTGAGGCTCGAGGAGTTTGAGTCAGGTCTGAAGGTTATAATAATCCACCGGATTAGAAGCAGGTTGGCCTGCAGGGAGCTCCAGAGGCCGAGAGAGGGCAGTGTTTATGGGCGGGGAGGGGGGGTCTTGAGGAAGAAGGGCTCTCAGAGCCTCAGGAGGGGAAGCCTTCTAGGGGGCACAGAGGTTGGGTCCTTCCACCTGCAGCAGCCTGGAGCCTGGCTTTCTGGGGAGATGCCACACCCCTGGGGAGGGAAGATTTCCCCAAACTCAGTGCTCCCCTTCTGCTCTTTCTACTTCCTTTCTGATTCTGAGTCACCTCTCCCCTCCCCCGCCCCCCAGCCTGGGGACTTTTGGTTCCCCTTTGGCATTGCACCTTCCTGCCTTCTCCTCTGGTCTGGACCCCGGGGGTCTGAGGCCCGGCTCCAGCTGTGAGAGACCTGGCGCCGCCACCTCCGGGGAGGCCGTCTTGCAAGGCCAGCCCAGGCGGAGGAGGAAGGAGAGGAGGAGACAGAAGACCTCAGCAGGGACAGTCCCCACTCCGCCCAGCAGCTGAGCTCCCTCTGACTGCTGAGCAGCCTTCTCCTTGGCTGCCTTCCGCTTCTCAAGGACGGCAGAGAAGCAGGAGTCCCACGCCAGCCGGACGCAGCTCAAGGGGAGCCAGGCCTGGGGTTCCTGAGCCGCATGAGGACCCTCATGTGGCCGAGACGGACGCCGTCCGCCTACCCCATCCTGGACACTGTATCTCTAATTTAATCCTTTTATGGCACGCTGTGAGCTCACCATCCCTCTTGTCACAAAGGAGAACACCGGGTCTCACAGACTTTACATGACAGGGACAGTGTGTGAACTTGGGTCTGTCTGACTCCAAGTTCCTGACTCCCAAGGTCCCCAAAGAGGGCAGCAGCAGCAGCCGCCGCCGCAGCCGGGTGCTTGTTAGAAAGGCGGCCCCACCCCGGGTCTACTGGGTCTGAATCCGCATTTTTAACACTCGTGTCAGCAGCAGCAGCAGGCCACCCACAGCTGTCTCCCCGCACTTGCCGGAGGCCTTCCTTCCGGTAGGGCAGGTTCCTTCGTCTGGGCAGTAAGGGGGGGAAGATGAAGTTTAATAATAAGGACTAGGTTGGACTAGACGCTCCGTGAACGTCCTTTGCCATCACCACTGGAACGATCAGTATTATTAAGAGCAGGCGGGACCCCCGCCACTGACATCACAGGCCTGGGGACGTGCCCTCCTGGCCTGGTGCTCAGCGTGCGGTTGAACCCAAGCTGGGGAGGTCCTGAGCCCAGACAAGCCCCCAGCAGAGTGCCATCAGCTTGAGGGGGGGGCAGGGGGCTCCCACTTGATTCTTAGACTCACTGCAAAGTTGTGGGGGAGCCGTGAGCCACACGCGCAGACACCCTCTCCTCGGCTGGCGGCAACAGATCGAGTGTCCGGTCTGCAGATAGGACTGGAGGAAGTGTCGAGCGCCGGGGCTTTCCCCACATGAGTCAGGCAGTCTGGGGGTTGGGGGGTTGGGACCCGACCCACCACGCCCAGCCAGTGGTTATCAGCGCCTGTGGGTGGTGGGTGGCCACCTACGGAGGGAAGCGGGTAGGGCTTCGCTGCCCAGAATTTTTCTCTCGTCCAGAACGTCCCTACCCCAAGGGACCTGCCTTCCCAGTTCATAGGACGAAGAGTAGAGAGGCCTAGGAGCCGCGGGGGGGAGGACCAGGTCTGTGAATGTCAAGTCCAAAGCCAGGTGAGCCTGGCGGGATCCTTCATCCATAAACACTACCCTCTCTAGCTGCTTCTCCCCCTGGGGACCCCCATGGGCTGAGGGGCCAGCTGCAAAGGCCTGGGATAGGAAACCGAGGACAGAATCGGGGTCTCCATGCCCCCACGTTGCCCCTGTGCAGCAGCCGTAGTAACTCATTCTGCCATCAGACTCCACAGCACAGCTGGTGGGTAGGGAGGCTCGTGCCCAGGGAACAGCCTTCTCATAGTTCCAGAGCCAACACGGGCTGCCTTAAGCGAAGCAGTGAGCTTCCTGCGCTCAGAGGTATTCCAGGAACATACAGGAAAACTGCCTTGGGAATCTGACCTTCATGCATGGCTGAATGAGTGGCCTCCAATATCCCTCCCAACTTGAGACTCTGGTACAGGGTCTGTGGGCTTCGGGACACAGCGTAGCAGTTTAGAGCGTGCCTGTGTTTCATCAGCTCTGGGTTTGGATCCCGGCTTTGTCCTTGTCCGCTATGGCCTCGGCCAAGTCACTTCCTCCCTGAGCCTCCCATCTCCTCAGCTGTCATATGGGGCCATTTATGCCTGCTCCCGAGGGTTCTTGGGAAGGCCTGATTGGGTCTACTTGGCAGAGTGTTCAGCAAAGAGTAGCCACAAAGGGTAATACTGTTACGAGACGAGGTGTTGATAGCGCACGCTGTAGGGACCGGCCACTGCCCAGCCCCCATGACTCCTGGTTATCAGAACCAAGGGGAGGAGGAGCGCCAGCTGGGTGGGACCTGCCGGGCCCAAGGGGGCAAAGGCTGCCTGGGTGGTGGCCGACTGCTCCCCTCTCGAGGGTAGATGGGAGGGACTTTGTCACCGGCATCCGGGGTGGCAGCTGCCGAGCCCTGCCTGTCGGGAACTATTCAGGGGGAGGCGGGTAGGAATGTGGGCACGGTGCCAGGCGCAGCAGCCTCCCTCCAGTGCCAGAGAAAAGTGCTGAGCTCCCGGCCTGCCAGCTTTGTTGCCATTCCTGCCCAATGCCACCGGCTCTCCCAGGCAGCCCCAGGCCGGGCTCTCAACCCAGCGTGGCCCAGCCCTACAGGCTGGAGAATTCGGGACCCTCCATGGGACCGGGAGGAAGAAGGAAGCAGATAGGCAGGAAGAAGGAACGTCTCCAGCTTTGGGGATCCCGCGGTCCGCCGGCTGTGTGACCCCAGGCTGGTTTGTTGCCTACTCTGGGCCCCAGTTTCCGCCACAGAACATGAAGCAGGAAGACCAGGCTATGAGGACAGATGTTGTGCACTGACACTCTTGCCCGGGTCCCTCTGAGCCCCTGAACCCTCAGCTCCGGCTCAAGGAGAGAGCTGGTGGATGAGAGGGTCCCCCAGCCCGGGGCATCTCCTCTTTTGCCAGTCATCCACCTGCTGGTGGCACAGTGACCCTCCCCGCCCCCCATCAGTTCCTTCCCATGAGAGGAGGGACAGGCAGAGCAATCCGGGCTGAGGCTCCTCACTTCCTCTGCCCAGCAAGAGAGCGGAAGGCTCTGTCCTGCTGTTTTTCCATCTCCCCAAGTTGTGGGGTCTTTGAATTAGGCCTAGCGGGGGAAGTAGTGGGAGCCTCAGAGGAGGGGGAGAGGCTGGGGGCAGCGCTAGATCACCTCCCCCATCCCCCGGCCTCCAGACCCGGACCACCTCGCCCATCCCCCTGCCTCCAGACCAGCGGACAGCGAGCGCTTCTCGCCGCCGCGCACGTGCACATCGGGACTGGTGCCCAAGAGAGAGGCCCTTGTGTTTTTTACCATTATCATTCTTATCAGCGCCATTTTTATGTTCTATGTGCGAAGTACTTAACGTAATGTCTGGCACACAGAAAATGCTCAGTGGCCTCTATTACAATGAAATTAGCAGGCTTTAAGCACCTGTTACGTGCTAGGCATATTATGTTCATCATCTCATTTAGTCTTCAGTCCTAAAGGCAGCTAGCGATGATGATGCTTCTGTTTATCATTATGGCCGTTGGCGTGATTGTCTGGGAGTGCCCATTAAAGTGGGCGGGGCTCTGTGCTAGGAACTGACGTGGCTGGTCTCTTTTAACCTTTGCCTCTGTCCTGAGATGGGTCCTTTGATCTCCATGCTGTAAATGGGGACGCTGGGGTGTGTGGGGTCAGGTGACTTGACCAGGATCAGCCAGCCAGCCAGTCAAGTGGCCGGCTGGGGGTTTGAGCCCCAGTCCATCTCAACAGCCCTGATGTGAACACAGAAACTTCAAGGTCATCTTCAGTCACGTTCCCCCTGGGGACCTGGCTGATCCAGGGGCTCCGAGCCCAGGGGACATAGTAGATGCCTGCTCCCCCGGAGCCTTGCGGGAACAGCCCTCCTCCCCCGCAGTGTCCCTCCTTTGGGGGACCCAGCTCCCACCCCAGCACCTGGCCTCTTCCTGACCTCTGTCGCTTTCCCTTGGCAATTGATCTGCTGGCGCTGTGACCAGCCCCTGCATTGTCCCACTGGGGGCCAGAGCCCACCCGGGAGAGAGCCCAGACCTGGTAATTGATTGACCTTTGATTGATGCAGGCAGCGGTTCAAGCCGCGGATCAAGCTGCAGCCCGGCCAGGTCCGGGAGCTGCCAGAGACCAACAAACACAGAGCCAAAGTCTCTGTCCAAGTTCGGACACTTTATCCGTGCACTTCCTCTGAAACTAAGCCACCCCCAGCTGCGGGAGAAACGCATACACGTGAGCAGTAAATAAAGCTGGGGCTCAGGAGAGGCAGGTGGGACGGCAGAGTAGGGTGTGGGAACCCGCGGGATGTGGGGTGAGTCCCTGGTCAGCGGGCCTGTGCCCTCACCCTCCCATCCTTGTTCCCTGGGGGAACACACAGTCACATGGGGAAGAAATCCGCCCAGGGTTGCTGCGCACAGAAGTTGTAACGAAAAAACTGCCTGGCGCACAGTAGGAGCTTCGTGGAGGCCGCTGGACCTCACTCTGCCATTGCTGGAGTCCGCTCCATGTGCCGGGCCCGAGGCTAAGCGCGCACCGTGCAGGAGCTCGGTCAGTCCTCGCGGTGACCCTGCGGGAGAGTCACCGTCACACCTGGCCAGAGGCTCAAAGGGGCAGGGTCTCCCAGAACCCAGGTGGTCTGCTCCAGCCCTGTTCACCAATGACTTTCACCCCGTTCAGAAAGCAGTGGGGTTTCCCTGAAGGGCAGCGCCCACGTGGCTTGCCCCAGCGAGAACCTGCCCCCTCACTAGGCCACTTACCGTGGGCCGCTCCCAGGCCTGTCACCCGGGGTCACCGCACAGCCGCCCAACCCCCTTCCCAGACTCCAAAGGTGGAAGGAGGGGCCTCTGCTGTGCCCCCCACAGGGCCCCTCCAGCTTGAAGGGAAGCATGGGATCGTGGGCCTGCCCGGCCCTCCCGAGGCCCACCGCCCGCTACCACACCCTCTCACGGTGGCTCCCACCCCAGCCACAGCGCTGCCCACAGGGATTTCCGGCCCATCTGCTCCTGCTCCCACCCCCCAGCCCAGCCCCATGGGGAGAAAGGCTTCAGGACCGTGTTCCCTGCAGGGTTCCCAGAACCCCATCCTCCCCGAGCTGCGTCACTCCCAACCACTGTCTGTCTGCGAACTATTTATACCTCTCACGCCAACTGCTCCGGGCTCAGGGCAGACAGCTCCGTGCTAGGGCCTCACCAGGACCCCTGGAAGCAGGCTGGCTCCAAGCAGATGTGCAGGCTGAGGAGCTGGGCGTCCGCCCTCTTCCTTTACTGCTCTGTGACCTTGGGCAGGTCACCTAACCTCTCTGAGCCTCCACTATATAAGGTTATTACAGGGATTAAATACAATGAATGATGTGAGGTTCCCAGCATCAAGACAGATTTCAAAAAAATGGTTTCTGTTCGTTGTTCAAGGTCTTGCGTTGTTCAAGGTCTTGCGAGAGCTTGGGATGGGGGAAGGGAGCTGGGGAGCCCGGAGGAAGGCACAGAGACGAGGTGTGGGTTTATGCAGGAGCACCAAGACTGGAACAAGGGTTTCCGCAGCTCAGCCCCTCTGTGCCGCTCTGCTGTCGCCAGCACTCATCCAGGCAGCTTGAGGCCTGGGGCTACGCAGGCCTCTCCAGGCTCAGAAAGCCCATTTTAGCCCTGAGAGTGCGATTCCCACCCCTGCCTCCCCTGCGGGAGGCCGTCTGCACAGGTGTTGGGTTAGCCTGACTAGAGGGCCCACATCCGCTCCCCAGCGGGGAACGGGCCCCGAGGCCATCTCTGACCCAAGCTCTGACCACAAAGAGGCCAGCGAGAGGGACATTTAGACAACACCCCCTTACACACACACACACACACCACCACCACCCCCACCCCCCACCCCCCGTGTCTGCTGGGCAGTTGGTGGTAGAAAAGAGACCCGCAATGTACAGACACACTTTTATCACCTAATCACTGTTCCAGCCCTTTCCAGCCACAGAGCCATATCCCCCTCCCTGTGCCCCCCCCACAGCAGGCACCCCTGTAACACTGTTCCCTGAATTCATCGCAGGCCACCTCCCAGCAAACCAGAAGTGGGCCTCCCTCCTGGGGCCTCCCTCCTGAGGCCCTGCTCTGTGACACGTGCCGTTTTCTCCCTCCCTCCTGGGTGGCAGCAGGAGTCGGGGAGACATGGGGCCGGTAGGGATGCGAGGCTGGCCCTGGAGATAACATCAGAGTCATCGGCCGCCCTCCCCCCCACAAACGAGCTGTACCCCCATGGTGTCGTGAATTCTTTGTCCCTGCTGGTTCCCGTCCCATCCAGCCCAGGCAGGCTGTGGCTTCAGCTTCCTTACGCATCGCACTGGTCCAAAAGTTAGCACTGTTCAACGTGTCAGAGGCCACAGGGCATGTGGGGAGCTCCTCGTCACCAGAGGTAACCAAGCAGCAGCCACACCTCAGGACCTCACCTGGACCGGGGTCCCTTCCAGCTGCAGTAGGGTGACCGGCGCCTCGCAGTCCCCCCCGTGGTGCTCTGACCCGTGAGCTGTGAGGCGTCAGGAGGTCCTCAGCCTCTGCCTTGGCTCCCCCAGGTACGACGCCGGCCGGGACGGCTTCATTGACCTGATGGAACTGAAGCTGATGATGGAGAAGCTCGGAGCCCCGCAGACCCACCTGGGCCTGAAAAACATGATCAAGGAGGTGGACGAGGACTTGGACAGCAAGCTCAGCTTCCGGGAGGTGAGTCTGCTCCCCGAGGGGGACTCTCAGGCTCCTCGACGGAGGAGGGACATCTGTTCCTTCACACGGTCAGCACTTACTGAGTGACTACTGTATACTTGGCCCTGGGGGGCTCTTGGGAATCCAGAGGAAAGCCCTGTGCTGCCAGGATCCTGGTGTGTAGAGGGGGAGGGAGATGCCTAGAGCGTGAAGGGACAGGGTGCTGTGACGCCGGAGATGAGGGGACAGGGAGGGAGCGACAGGCACTGCGCCCGGGAGGGGCTGGCCTCTGCGCTGGGGGACTCCGGGTCTCCATCCTCACTCTGGGACAGGAGCCGTGAGCAAGCCTGCTCCTTGGAGGAGGAAGTGGAGGCTCACAGCCAGCAAACAACGGTACTGGACCCCAGGCAGCCTTGGGTGAAGGACAGCGGTGGCCTCCATGGGCAAGCTCGCAAAAGCCTAGAGGAGGCAGGGCAGGAGAAAGGGAGTGGGGAGGACGCGTGCAGGGAGGAAGGTGCGGGCCGTGTGCCATAATGGTGTGGAGTTAGGACTTGGGTTCCGACCCTCCTGCTGTCACTTTCTGCTGCTAAGATTCGAAGCAGGGCTGTTTCCTGGTCTCTGAGTCTTCCACAGCGTGTAAAATGGGCACAATCCTATACCTTGGGGACTCAGTAAATTGGGGGGGACAGTGGGCACAAAGACACCAGGTCGGTTGGGGCTCTGCCTGGGAGCCGAGGGTGGGCCTGCAGCAGCCCCGGATCCTGGGAGAGTGGGAGATGGGTCGCCTTGCCTCCCACCGGACAGATGGGCACACCAAGGCCCCTTGTCCCTCCCTGACAACGTGCTTTTCTCCATCCCGCAGTTCCTTCTGATTTTCCGCAAGGCAGCGGCTGGGGAGCTGCAGGAAGACAGCGGGCTGCACGTGCTCGCCCGCCTCTCCGAGATCGATGTCTCCACCGAGGGCGTCAAGGGGGCCAAGAGCTTCTTTGAGGCCAAGGTGAGGAACCCGAGGCTGTGTGGAGCCCAGGGTGGGGAGCACCCTGACCCCCGGCTCAAGGACAAGGGTGCCCAGGGGGAGGACAGGACCCTGAGTTAGCCCCAGGGTCCGTGCTCACCCTTCGTGTCCCTGCCGAGGCCACGGACGGGAGACGCGGCACTGATGCGAGGGCTGGACTGCGCGCGAGGCCCACAGCGCTCCTGGCTTCTGTCCACTTCCATCCAGGCCGGGGGGGTCCCTTCCAGCTTCCCCCTTCTCTCCCCGGCCCACAGAACCACTACCCCCAAAGGGCGAGTCCTTGAATGGGTGGCCCAAGAGATGGCAGGGCAGGCCCAGAAACCGGGGCATGGGCTCAGGGGCCTCTTGGAGACCCCCACAGCGCCAGCCCTGGCCCAGAGGGAGGATGGGTCCCAGAGGCACCTACGTGCACAGCACCCTCCCAGTGCCGCACGCACTTAGATGGAGAGGACACACAGCGCTCCTGGATTCTGACCTCCCAGAGCACCTGCTTTTCCTGGTTTCTCCTTCTCCCCATGTTAACTAAGAACACCGTTTCTGAAGGCCACGTCCCTCCTCCCTCTGGGCTTCTGGGCTTGATGGGATGTCCCAGGGTTCCTCAGTGGGACCTTGTTTGCATCTGGGCTTCCCAGGACAGGAAGCAGATAAGAATAGCAACTTCCGGGGGCGCCTGGGCAGCCCAGTCTGTTAAGTATCTGCCTTGGGCTCAGGTCATGATCTCGGGGTCCTGGGATCGAGCCCTGTGTCCTGCTCCCTGCTCAGCGGGGAGTCTGCTTCTCCCTCTCCCTCTGCTCTTCCCTCCAACTCGTGCTCTCCACCCCCACCAATAAAAAAAGTTAAAAATGAAAATGAAAAAGAAGAGCAACACTGAAGCCCCCGCTTCCGGGACCCCCGCTAGGCAGCCGCTACCAAATGTACGTTCTAGTTTCCAATCCCTTCAACGAGTCCACGAGTGAGTTACGGAGCGGCAGGCTCTGAATGGGACACTGAGGCTCAGAGAGGTAGTGGGGGAGGGGTCCGAGAGCCCACGGCGGAGGCGCAGACGCCCCTCCCGCCCTGACCCCCGTCGCCCCCGCCTCCCCTGCAGGTCCAGGCCATCAACGTGTCCAGCCGCTTCGAGGAGGAGATCAAGGCGGAGCAGGAGGAGAGGAAGAAGCAGGCGGAGGAGATGAAGCAGCGGAAGGCAGCCTTCAAGGAGCTGCAGTCCACCTTCAAGTAGCCAGGGGCTGCAGCCTGACCACTTGGCCCCGGCCCCGGCGCCCGGTCCAGCCAGCGGGGGTGGGCGGACTGGAGGCCAAGCTGAATCCTGGGCTCTGTCCGAAGGGACCTACTGAAAACCTACCAAGTCTGTGAACGGGGCCAGCTGAGGGGTGTCCCAGGTGGCCCTGTCCCCCTGCTCCCTCCCGCTCTTCCTGAGGCCGGGCCACCCGTGCAGACTCCTCGTCCGGCCAGCCCTCCTCCCTGGCGATTCCCGTGTGTCTCTCGCCCCCGGCTGCCCCCCCCACCCCACCCCCCGCCTGCACCAGCGCTGCAGCTGCTCCGAGCCCGGCTCCTGGCCCTGAGGGCCTCCCTGCTCCAGGTGCCTGCCCTCCATGCCCGCCCTCCGTGCGCTCTCCTCCTCCCTGCCCAGCGGCCTGCCCTTAACCTGCAGGCCACGCAGCCCCTGGGGCCCCTGAGCAGCTTCCAAGACTGGGGGAGGACGGCCAGCAAGAAGGTGGCAGGCGCCAGCTCTGTAGGAGAGCAGGACGGAAGGGGCTAAGCAAAGGCACTGGGGCTCCCCACCCCCGAGGACTTTTCCTCCAGCCCTGCCTCCTCTCTCTGCTGGGGGCGAGGGTGGGGAGGGGGGCTTCTGTTTTGGCAGAGGGACCCAGGCCCCGGTCCCCCATGTTCACGTGGAGACCCTGGCACACTGGGACCCGGCCAGGCAAGGGTGAGGGGCAGCTGTGCCCATCTACCTCACGGGCCCGCACTCTGCCGGCCGTGCCATGGATCATGGGCAGGGAAGGCTCCGGGGGCAGAAAGGCCACTCCCCAGTCTCCCTGGAACCACCCAGGGGTCCCAGCGGCTCTGGAAGGAGCAGGGTGGGGAGGAGGGATTGGCCCCTTCACGGGAAGGAAACCAGCGCCTGGTTCCATTCTCCAGGACGCGTCCAAGAAGTGCTTTAAGTGGTTTGCACGGACCAGGCGGTGGGGAGCAGGGGCCTTGCTGGGCCCCTTCAAGCCATCCTTCCCCCAAGTGATGGGCACCGCCTTGTCACCAGCGACGGGACCCGTCCCGTCACACACACACACCGCCCCCCCCGGCCGAGGAAGCATGGGGACCCCAGCCCTCCCTGTGTCCATCCGAAGACGGGCAGTGGCCCCACCTGGGCCGCCAGCCCGGTCCCACGCAGCTCCCCGTGTGCTCACTTCCGTGCGTGCGTGTCCGTGTGTGTGCGCATCTGTGTCCGCTGCCGTGTCGTGAAACTGTGCCCGTCACTCAGCCAAACAAGTGAACGGCCGTCGAGGCCACCGTTATGCAACTTTCCGTGTGTCATGACGTCACTGCTTTTTAAACTGGATAACTCTTTATTTTAGTAAAATGCCCCAAGAGTCCACAAAACTGTTGGATTTGCAGAGGTTTTATTTTTTTGGCCTTAGAATCTGCAGAAATTAGGAGGTGCTGACCCCGGTGCGGCAGCCTTGGCCCCGGATTGCGTTTGCCTTAGCGGATATGTTTATACAGATGAATATAAAAAGTTCTTTTTCTTTGGCTTATGTAGCTCTTTCTCCCGCCCTTTTCACCTTCCCCCAAAGAAAGCTACTTCTTCATTTGGTGGTACAATTATTTTTTTTAACTAAAATAAGATAAAAGTCTATATTCTTATGTGTGTGTGGTTCTTGTTGGTTGGTGGAGGAGGGGAGGGGCAGGGAGAGGGAGGCAGGGGACAGGGTCACCCGGTGCTGGGGCAGCACTTGCTCAGGTAGCTCCCCTGTCCTGCCAGAGGCCCCCGGGAGGCGGGGGTGGGGAGACTCTTCCTAACCGGGGAGGTTGAGCGGGATGCCCACCCCCTTTCACCAGGGGCTACCCTTAGCGCTTTACATCTACTTACCCAGGTAACCCTCGGACCAGCACATAAGGGGGTGCTGTTTTGTTTCCCAGAAAGGCACATGGCGCACACGCTGTGGGCCGATGGGTCCAGGTGGGGAACTGGATACAGACCCAGGTCCTCAGCCCCGCAGCCCGTCCCCTTCCCCATCCGGTCACCCCCCCCCCCCCGAGGCAAGTTCAGAGGAGGGCATGCCCCGGAAGTGGGCATTCTAGGGGCATGCACCCAAGAGCACCCCAAGAATCTGCCCCACGCAGAGACCCCTCAAGCCTCCCCCCACCGCCAGGCACACAAGACAGGCTGGGGTGGTAGCATGATGAGGAAGGACCTGAGGTGCTACCTGTGTGGCATGGGACAGATCAGGCTCTTCTTGGGTCTCAGTCTCCCCGTCTGTTCAAAGCGAGGGTCTCTAGGGTCTTCCCAGCCCTGCAGTTTGCAGGTTCAGGGTGCAACCTGGGTTTTGGTGTGCGGAGTGCGGGATTAGGCTGGGCATCGCTGCCCCCGGGTGGACATGCATGGTACTGCAGCAGCCCCTGGCTCCCTCACCTGCCAGGCGAGGGGAGGACAGCGAGCTGTCCTGGGAGGGTGTTTCCTGGGAAATGCCACCCCCACGTGCTGCCCAATCCCCAAGACGTCACCATCATTAACACAGCATGCTCGGTTAAGCATTGTCTTTCAGTACCCCTTCCCCGAGGGAAGAACATCAGAAACCCTGACATCGGAGCTCAGAGGGTCTTAGAACAAAGGGATAGAGGACACGGGGAAGGACTAAAATCCAAGCTCTCCAGCCGCGCCTTCCAGCTGTCCCCATTCTGGATGTGGGCCTCAATCCCTCCGAACATGAGAGACACCATCCTATGTGAGAGCTGTGAGAGACAGTTGTCCCACACCAGGACCCTCCACCACACCAACAGGTCTCAGCCGGGAGGGGGCCCGCAGCCTCGGCCTGCAGGAGATCCCCACTCCAGCAGAGGGGTCAGGCTGCGGAATGAAAAGGCCCGAGTGCCTCAGGCCCCAAGGGTGGGAAAGTATATAGTTCCTTGATCCCCTCCCAGGTCCCATCCTCTGGGACCCCACTGCAAAACACTGAAACCCCCAGTGAGCCCCGGACCTCCTCTGAACCCCCAACACTTCCATCTGGTTCTAAGGAGAAGCAGTTGCCAGCCCCTCCCCGTCACCCCCGCTGGCCCCTTAGTGGCTCTCACCCAAGAAACAGCTGCCACCCGAGAGTCCTGTCCCAGCCGCTAGAAACCATGGGCCCCAGTCAGCGGCACCTGCCCTGTTTCTCAGGCTCTCACCACCCTCGCGCTCCCAACCTTGGCATTGCTGCTCCTAAGCAGCCCCCCCCCCCCCGCCCTCAGCAGCTCAGCCTCTGCCACGTCACCTTTGATTATTTTTCCAGGATATTCTGGCTCTGAGTGTCTGGGAGACTCCGCAGCCCCGGCCCTGGGAGGCCCCCCAGTCCGGGTCCTGGGAAAGCACAGAGTTTCAGGGGATGAGAATGGGGATTGCAGCCTTCTCACACCCCCCAAATCCTCCAGTTCATTGTGGACGTGGACTCTGTCACGAAGTAATCCTTTCTCAGTCTGCACCCCACCAAGTCCCAGGCCTTGGCCCAGCAGAGGGCTCCAGGGGTGCTGAGCGGGGTCTCACCTCTGCGGCTCCAGACTGAGCACACGGTCCCTGTGAATGCGGGAGCGAGGAAGGGATGGATGGATGGACAGATGGACGGATGGATGGACAGGTGGATGGTTTCTAGGTTTCTAGGTCACCATAGGTCAGCACCTCGTAGACTGGGCAAACAAAATAGTCAAGTCTTTAAACAAGTTAATCCAGGAAATCCACCCCACGGGGCTCCCCTCTGCTGACATTCACAGCCCCCCACCCCCCACCATGACGGCTTCTCTCGCTTTGGTTACCTACCACGGGCCAGCGAATCAGGTCAGCCCCCCACTTCGGCACCGTAACTTAGGCAGCTTGGACCACTGGAGTCATGGCATCCCCAGACCAGGGCGCCCTGCATCAGGGCCAAGTCAGCAGGGACTGGCGCCACCCACCGCCGCTGCCCACCTGGTCTCAGTGAGAACACGGGTTTCTCCCTGGCTACCCCAAGGTGCAGTTCGAAACACCTCCAATGCTCAGAGAAGGTTCCGGTGAGCCATAGAACATCCCCCAAAGCCTCACTCCGGTACTCAGTCGCACGTAACCTGGCATAAGGAGGGGTCATGGCCCTGGCTGGCTGACCCATCCACACTGTGGCCGCAGTGCTGAAGCCCACAATACCCGTAGGCCCCAAGAAAATCTTGTGGGTTCTTATGAAATCATCAGGAAAAGAATGAATATAATCAGGGCTTCTATTATATCAGCTCGCATTCCATTAACCTTTATACCTATGCAGTCAGAAAACGTGCTTTATAAATACTCTTGACGGAGGAAGGGGCCCAGGAAGGGCGAAGGGCCCGGTGATGCCCAGACTCAAGCTTTCTCGTAAGAGCCAGACAACAGCAAGAACGGCAGCCAACACTCACATGCAGAGTCTGCCGCATGCCAGGCACTCCCCTCCTTTTATCGATGAGGGCACAGAAGCACAGAGAGGTTGGGTCACTAACACAAGGTCACACAGCCAGGACAGACAGGTTTTCCTCTCCCAACAGTTGGCAAAGCACGCAACCCCCCCCCCCATCTTCAGCACGGGAGGCAGATTAAGGAGACCTGGGCGTTCTCCAAGGGCCCCTGCTGCTACGGCCTTTACTGCCTTATGCCAAGGCCCACCGGCTGAGGCCCTCAAAACAAGGAAGCACCCCTAGAGCTGGTGCTGTCTGCGCCTCCAGAGCTGCCAGCAGCTTCGCTCTCTCCCAAAAAAGGTCAGTTTCTCTGGGAACATTCCCAAAAAGAAAAAAACCAACGACTCCTCGTCTGATACCTCCCTCCTCGTGCGCCTGGGCGTTTGTGGCTGTTTCTACGTCTGGGCACATGTTTGAACGTGGGGCATGTGACTCTGCACACGTCTGTGGGTGTGAGTGCTCCTTATGTACGACCCCAGTGCGTGCGCGTCTGCGGGGACGGGGGGCAGGTGTGCGCGTGTGTCTGTCTGTCTGCCTGCCTGTCCCTGGGTGCTTGTGAAACTGGGGCGCACACACGTGACTGAGATGGGCACCAAGAGATTGTTGTGTCTCCGAGCGGAAACCAGCAAACTCCCACACGTGGAAGACCGGTTCATCATTTCCCCAGGCTGCTCAAGAGAAACTGAGGCCCGGGGGGCGCCTGGGTGGCTCAGTTGATTAAGCCTCGGCCTTTGGCTCAGGTCATGACCCCAGGGTCCGGGGCTGGGTCCCCACATCAGGCTCCCTGTTCTGGGGGGAGCCTGTTTCTCTCTCTCTCTCTGCTGCTCCCCCTGCTTCCGTGCGTGCACGTGCGCACTCGCTCTCTATCTCTCAAATAAATTAAATAGTTTTAAAGAAAGAGCGAGAGAGAGAAACTGAGGCCCAAAGATCCTGCCCAAGATCCAGGTCCCTAAGTGAGCCAGAAACCAGGAGCCTTCTCTCCAGGTGCCCGAGCCCTTTCACCCCCAAATCTGTCACAAGGCTCGGCCCCCATCTCTGTGTCTGAGATCCGTCTGCAGGCCAGGCGGACCCTTTCCAGAGCCTGCCCATCATGTGCTCTGGGTCTGAGATGGGTCGGCAGGAGCCACGGACCCCCACTGTCAGGACTGGCCTCCCGAATGCAACAGAAAGTTCCCCACAGTCTGAGATACCAACAACCCAGGCCTGGGGCCTGAGATCATCACAGCAGGTCAGACCCCTTTATCCAGACCCTTACATTCCCTGTCTATGTCTCGTTATCAAAACTGTCTTGATTTTTATATTACCAAAGTAAGGCATGCTTGGTTGTTTTTGTTTTTGTTTTTTTAAAGAATCCAAGCTGTGTAAGTTACCTAAGTTAGAATCCTCCCTTCCCCCGGACACCCGCTGCTAACAGCAGAGTGTAGTTTTCTGAACTGCTTTATTAGAGAATAATTCCTAAGGTGAGCAGCGGGCTGCGTTCAAAAAATGACTTCCAAGGAGCATCAATGAATAGAAAGCGGAGGGAGGGGAGACTCTAACAGGGCTGACTATGGGGAGGAATTTGGTCACCTGGGTGCCTTTCAGGGGCTGCCTGGACCTCAGCCTCCATCCAGGGCAGGAAGGCAGGCGACACCCCAGGACCAGATACTATTAGTCGAATGAGGGAGAAAGAAGAGAGGAAGAGAGAGAAGGAAACAGCGTATCACCACAGGATAAACCCCAGCCCGGAGTCAGAAGTCCTTACTTCAGCCTTCGGCTCTGGTGCTGCCCCGCGGTGCGACCCCGGGCCGTTGCTGACCCTCTGAGTCTCGGCTTCCTCTCTCTTGAGCGGACAAAAAAACGTCCCCTTCGCGTTGTTGGGACAATTGAGTGACTTCAAGAAGTACCAAGCCCAATAGATGATAACTAAAGAGAATGAGTTAGGGAGAGAGGATGAAAACAGGCTTGAGGCAGAGATGGTTGGGGGGGGGTCCCCCAAAACTGTAAGCCTCAGAATTTGCGGTCTCAGGAGATTGGGGAATCCACACCACTGAGCCAACCCCAGCTCCTGCCCAAATTAAACAGTAACCACCCAAGGTCAGGGAAAGGGCCTTGTCAGAACAGGTTGCTTTCCAAGGGGCGGCTCAACCTTGAGCAGGTGCGCCCACCCCCATACCTGCCTATAAGTGTGTTCCAGCCCGTCTCAACAGCCACTCGCTCCTCAGCCAGTCCCGCTAGCAGCATGCTGGGTGTTACTGTCCTCGCCGCGCTCCTGGCCTATGGTAAGCTGTGGGTTGGGGACCGGCTGCAGCCCGCTGTCTCCCGGGGACAAGGAGGGGAGCAGGGGACCAGGAAAGGAGTTTTGGGGTGACCAGACAAGCATGTCAGATAAGACACTTGCCTGCTGGGCAATTCTGCTTCCATATTTGTAGAACAGGGCTGAGGATGTGGACTGGGGACACAGTAACTGGCCAGCCTGGGTCCCGGCGGCAGGGACCGTAACGGCTCGGCTTTCCTGGTGTCAGCATCTCAGGGACTGATGCTTGTGCTCGTCCATTTTGGGGGCCTTCTCCCAGATAGCAATCGGGGAACTTGGCTTGACCATCACTTACTCTCAGCGGGCCCTTGACTAGCCCCGTGACATCTCAACCCCACTGGCTCTTTTGACAAATGAGAGCACTTGACAAAGAGTCCTTCCAGCCAACAACAACAATCATGAATAATAATAGCAGCGCCTATTTGTTCCATGGTTACTATGTGCCAGGCACGGTGTTAAGCCCTTTACAGGCTGGAGCTGATATGATCCTCGAGAGGCAGGGCCTATCAATATCTCCATTTCACAGATAGGCACGAGGCTATGAGGCTCAGTATCTTGCCTAAGATCACGTGACTGGTTAGTGGTAGAGCCGGAGTTTGACTCTGGGTCCATCTCCATGCAGACCACTTGTTCTTGACCGTTGCACTCGGCGGCACAGCTAGGATAGTCTGGGCCTGGGATTCAGTGCTCTCACACCCCCATTACACTGAGGTCTAAAAACGGACCGCAGGGTAAGGGTGAAGGGCGCAGCCAGACCCGTGCACACACACCCACCCCTGCTTTTGTATTTCCTTCCATGTGTTAAACACGAGACTCTTCGCACACATCACCTAATTTCAGTCCTCAGGACAAACTCACCAGGTTGACGCCATTCTTCCCCTTTCACAGAAAGGGAAGCTGAGGCCCAGAGAGCTAGACAGGTTCCCCAAAGCCATGCAGTAAAACCCGAACCTGTGTCCGCCCCACCCCAAAGTCTGTGCTCTTTCCACCTGCCCCTTCCCTGCTGGGGATGGCGGCCTCTCTCACCTGTGCGTTTCCTCTCCGGGGTACCCCAGCCTCCGGCTGCGGGGCCCCCACCTTCCAGCCCAACCTATCGGCCCGAGTGGTGGGAGGAGACAATGCCAGGCCCCACAGCTGGCCCTGGCAGGTAAGCACACCGCTGCAGGGGTGGGAGGCTGGCTGAAGAGGGTGGAGGGGTGCGGTCCCGGGGCTGATGCATGGCTCTCCCGCACCTTGCTCCAGATCTCTCTCCAGTACCTCAAGAACGGCGAGTGGAGACATACCTGCGGCGGCACCTTGATTGCCAACAACTATGTGCTCACCGCTGCCCACTGCATCAGGTGAACGGGGCTGGCGCCTGGGGCCCCGCTGTTGCCCTGGGGTGGGGGAGCTCGAGAAGCTGCTTTTATTGAGCATCTATTACACTCCAGGCCCTGGGTTAAATAAGCTACTCCCATCCAGGAACTTAGTTCACTCAACACATATTAATCGCACGCCCCAGTGTGCCAGGGAACATGGCAGTGAGGACCAAGTCTGCGCTCTCAGGGAGCTCACATTCAGGCAAAAGAATAACAGGCCATTGAAGAAGTAAATATCTAACATATCAAGGCAGGGAAGAAAAATAAGGCAGGATAAAAAGCCTAAGGGGTCCTATTTTAAATGAGGTACGCAGGGAAAAATGTCTCTGAAAGGGGGATATTTGAGCAAAGACCCGAGGGAAGTAAGGGAAGGGTGTCCCTGGCAGAGGGAACAGCCAGTGCAAAGACCGAGAGGAGGGAGCCTGCTCGGTAGGTTGGAGAAATAACAAGGCAGTGCGGGTGGCCGGAGGTGGGTGACAGAGGAGATCACATGGGCAAGAAGTAACGGCGGCTTGGACCAGCCCACCTCGCAGCTGCCTTGGGAAGGGATCCCAACACTGTCTCCACCATATGGATGAGGGAACTGAGGCCCAAGACCACCCACCTAGGAATCAAGACAGACTTGACTCCAAGAGCAGGGTCTTGACCCTGAGCCCTGGCAAGGGCTCCCTTCTCCCCCCACTCCCTACAAATGATTCCCACGGTGGCCACAGGGCCGGGTCACCAAAGCCCTGAGTTCCCTCCCTCCCCCACCGGCTGGCCACGCTGACCCACTCCCCTGCCTCTGCTCAGCAACACCCTGACCTACCGCGTGGCCCTGGGGAAGAACAACCTGGTGGTTGAGGATGAGGAAGGTTCCGTGTTTGCGAACGTGGAATCCATCGTTGTCCACGAGAATTGGAACTCCTTCCTGGTGCGGTGAGTGCCGACCGTGCCCCTGCCCCTGGGGGAAGCGCACAGGAAGGAGGGGTCCCTGACATGGAGCTGCTGAGCCTGCCCCCACCCTGGGCCTGGACCCCAACCCCACCCTGAACAGCCAACAGACGACCCCTTTACGCAAAATGGGAAAAGGCCAAGAAGACACGGACTCCTTTTCTATCTCCATCCTTGGCCTCGGTTTCCCAGAAGGGACACAGGGAATAAAAACCCTGAGACACCGCCCCCCCCCCCCCACGGTGTCTGGCCTGAAGTCTCTGAGCCAGGACTCATCTTTACGGAGCGCCTACTGTATACCCACAGGGCAATAAGCACTTCCTACGCCATGACTTACTTACTCCTCACGACAGCCCTAGACAAGGACCCAAGACCCAGAGAGGCTAAGTAAGGTACATGCCCCAGGCCACACCGCCCAGTGTGTGGCAGAACGGGGAATCAAACCGGTCTGTCTAGGGTCGCCAGCTTTCATTCTGTTTACATGACAATATTAAAAATTGCATCTGCCAAGGCCTCTCTTTAATCATTTCCAGTGGGCTTTAGTTTCTGGTTGATACCTAGCCTTCGGTGTCTCGGAAAGCCCCGGCCTCCCCGCTGTAAAGCCTTACAGGACCCGAAGGCACAGGAGGCAGAGGGGAGGGCCGCGGCATTAGAAGGCCAATCATTTGTCTAGTAAGGAGCTGGCGGTCTAGGATATGCACAGAGGACTCCTGGTCACCCTAGGCTCGACTCCCAGCTAACAGTCCGGGCGGCTTAGCGTTGGCTTGTGCAGCCTAGACTTTCCTACACACTCACCACCTCCACTGTGGCTTCCAGCAACGACATTGCGCTCATCAAGCTGGTGGAGCCCGTGCAGCTGAGCGACACCATCCAGTTGGCCTGCCTGCCGGAGGCGGGCTCCTTGCTGCCTCAAGACTACCCCTGCTATGTCACTGGCTGGGGCCGCCTCTGGAGTGAGTACAGTCCCCCCTCCCTCCCCGGCGCAACATGAGAGCCTTCCTGGAGGAAGCGGCTCCCGCCATAAGCATGCCACCCACATTCGCCCACCACTTTTCCTGTCTAAACAACTTCTCACCATTTTTAACTTTGTAATAATAACAGCTAATATTTATTAAGCATGTAGCATGGGGAAGATGCCATAACAAGCACATAGAAGGACTGTTGTGAGGATAAATGGGTTAGAACTGGTCAGGTGCTTAGAATAGTGCTCGACGCGATCTTAGTGCCATCTAAGAGACTACGAAATAACCTCAATGAGCCACTGCGGGTAGGGGGTTAGGGCTTATGGTAAACCGTATGTCTGTTAAGAGGCTGCATGCAACTAAGTGGAAGTATGGGAGACTTAGATGAAAATGCGGGTCACTACTTGGAAGATCTTGGAATGGGAAAGACCTACCGATGTGACGTGAAGGCAGAGACCTGTCAGGAAATGACGGACAGGAGAAACCGCAGAATCCAAATTAAAGATACTCCTCGAGGGCTTTCTACAGATTGGTTCTGCCTCCCGTGGGCTCCCCCGTCCCACCCTAAGAGGGGTCCTGACCCACAGTTTAGGACCATAGGCTCCGAGTCATGCCTCTCAATTAGGGGCCCATGTGTGGGTCCCACACAGCTTAGCCAGAGCTCACCCGGTCCTGCCCCGGCCCCGTGCAGCCCTCTGTTTCCTGAAGGCTCAGCACTGCCTGGCTGAGCCTTCAGCCGCCCTCTGTCCTCTCCCCCAGCCAACGGTCCCATTGCTGACGAGCTGCAGCAGGGCCTGCAGCCCGTGGTAGATCACGCCACGTGCACCCAGAGAGACTGGTGGGGCAGCATGGTGAAGGACACGATGGTGTGTGCCGGGGGCGACGGCGTCATCTCAGCTTGCAATGTGAGTGTCTGGGCCCTGTGCCCCGTCCCTCCCTCCTCCAGGTGGCCGAGCGGAAGGGGGCAGCGAGGAGGGCAAAGGAGGGTGGGAGTGGGTGACCCACACGAGCGAGCCGTTCCCCTGCTTGGGCCCAGGAGGCTTAGGGGCAACTTGTCACCCCCACGCCTCAGCACTGTGGCAAGGGCAGAAGCATCCAAGGAGCATGAGTATCGGAGCTGGAGCGCCAGTCCCACCACTGACAGCCGCGCCATCTTGCACAGGCCGCTTACCCTCTCTGCACCTCGATTTTCCCATCCATAAAACAGACGGGCCGTGAGCACAGGGCTGGTGTGGGTACCGAGTCTGACGAGCCATGCTCCTTCCCACCATCAGCTCCATCCACCCAGGGAGGCCAAGGACTTAGGGAATCTGACACAAAAACATCGAGAACAATCAGAAACTGTCCTTTTTTCCAAACACAACCCCTTTCCCCACCCCCACCTTCCTCACTTTCTCAGGTCTCTAACACCTCTCTGGGCTCCCGGCAGCCTGACCTCTCTGGGCAGAGCCTTAGACACGGTGATCTGAACAGCTAGGGAAACCGAGGCCCAGACAGGGTTATCGTTATCCCAAGATCACGCAGCAACCTGAGAGCTAGTCTGGCACCCCCAAACCACATCTCCTCTGCCCCCCTCACCATCGACAGGCTGAGGCCAAAACAGGGGGCGCCAGTCCGTATCCCCCGCCTCCCGGGCCTGCCTGTGGGGGAGGCCCCGCGGCTGATGACCACCCGGTCTGGCACAGGGGGACTCGGGCGGCCCGCTGAACTGCCAGGCTGAGAACGGTGTCTGGGAGGTGCGGGGCATCGTCAGCTTCGGCTCCGGCCTGGGCTGCAACACGCTCAAGAAGCCCACGGTCTTCACCCGCGTGTCCGCCTACATCGACTGGATTAACGAGGTGCGTGCCTGTCCCCGAGCCCGTCTTCCGGCCCCCGCCCCGCCCCACCAGTCCACGCATGCGCTTACGCACGCACACGCCCCTCCCGGAAGCACCGGCTGCCGAGTTGGGGGCGATGAGGGGCGCCGTCACGGATGTCGTCCATTCATCCGCTGGTTTAGGAGATCCTTACGGCACACCCGCGGCCCCAGGGGGAAGCGTGGCCCCATGAGAGCAGGGCCCAGCAGGGGAGAGGGGTCAGCCTGGACGGTGGGGGAACGGAGGGTCACCCTGGGCTCCGGGCCTTCGTGCTTGGGGGCAGGGTGTGTTCTGAGCCCCGTTTGCCCAGTGGTCTGAAGTGCCGAGGGGGCTCAGACCCGTTGGGCAGAGGCGAAACATGGCTGCCTGCCATGCCCCCTGTTCCTATAGTCCGGGCGGTGCTCTCTCCGGAGGGGGACACACACACACACACACACACACACACACCCACCCACACACACACCCCCACACACACACCCCCTCCACCAAGTCCTCACTCTGTTCTCTGCTCTTCCAGAAAATGCAGCAGTGATTCATCTTTGGGAGCCTGCAACCCCAATAAACCTCCTTCCCCACTCAAGCTGCCTGCATTCTTGATGTGTGCCTCCCCTGCAGGGTCCGGGGCTCTGTGGGACTGCCCTTTGCCACACCAGGGATGGGTGCAAAGAGAACCCCCCTCCGCCAGCCTGATGAGACTGTGGGGGAAGCCAGTGGGGTGCTAGGGGAAGGGGAATTTCAGAAAGCCCCATGGTAGCATGAGAGGCTAGGAGTTAGGACCCACGGGATGCTTACCCCCCCTCCAACATTTCACAAGCTGTGACCCACAGTGGCCTGATCAGATCACTGCCTTCCTGATCCTTCCTCCACAGAGGAGTCTGGTGGGGCCTCAGGCCCCGCCCCACCACCCGCTGCAGGTGGGGGATGGGGTCTCCCCAAGAGCAGCTCTTCGGCCTGGAAACAATGGCCATGGGAGGGTGCCCATTACACTGGGTCCCTGAGAAAGACACTCCCCATTAGGCCCCTACCCCAGAGCAGACCCCATAGCGGCTGTCAGCTGGGGCTTTCTGAGCTGAGAAGTGTTTCGTGAGCCCTGTCCTTATGCCAGCCCTGTGTGGGGCACCATGAGGTGAATGAGGCCCCAGAGCCTCCCTCAGGGGGCACAGGTTTGAGGAAAAGAGTGATTTCCACCCATAATCCAAGCAGATCAGAGCTGGAAAACTTGCACTGTACCAGACGGGTGGGCAGGGAAACTGAGGCCCAGAGAGAAGACAGAGCTGGGCCAGGTCAGGATGACCAGTAATGCAGGAGCCACAGAGGCTCAGGGAAAGAAGGGAGCCCTCCTGAGGCCAACCAGAGGGCAAGCAGGGCCAAAAAAGAGGGTGATCCAGTGTCCCAAGTGGGGCCCCGGACCCTTGACCATGATGTTCCTGAGAATGCACTCATCTACAGAGGGAGAGTTCCCACCCGAGGTCTGGGCTCCTGCTGGGAGAGTCCCCAGCTACGGCAGCCTCTGGTTGGCCTTGAGCTGTCTGCTTTGCCCCCATCAGAGTTTGGCTCCTGGAGGCGGGGACCAGACACACCTCCCATACCTTACTAGGCCAAGGCGATTCTCAGGAAAGGTTTTAGTTACTCAACAAGCAAAGAGGCCCTAAAGCAGCCTGGCATATGCTCAGTCCTGGGAATCCAGGAATGGTTCAGACAAGATCTCTGTTCAGCAAGAGACGGCCCAATAGATTCCTGAATTCCCTGGTGTGAGTACGGAGGTTGGAGAGTACAGACCAGGAACATAGAAAGGGGACACTGCAATCAGCGTTGGTTGGCAGGAAAAGTCTAGGATGGCTTCCTGGAGGTGGTGATGCCCAAGCTGAGTCTTAAAATGTGAATAGAAGGTACCCAAGTATAGAAGATGCTGCTGGTGGCTTGACCCAAACTTCATTCCCAGTTGCCTCCTTTTGTGCCTGTCTCCATGTCTATTGGAGTTCACAAACACTAAATACTTGCTGTCCTCAGGTCCCTTGCAGCTATAATAATAAAATAAAAGCTAATACTTATTGAGCACTTACTATGTGCCAGGCCCTATTCTACAGGTTTTTGCATGTATTCCCTTCCTGAATCTCCAAAACGACCCTATGAGGTTTTTCACCAATGAGAAAATTGAGGCTAGAGAGGGCTGGTGACTTCCCAAGGTGATTTAACTAGGAGGTGATGGGGTTGGGATCCAGACATTAGTGATCTGGCTCCAGAACCCATGCTCTTGACCACCACAACTCTACTGCCCTGCAAGAATATGGATATGGATGTGATGCGCAGAGCTGAAGCAGCCGTCTTGTAGCCAAGAGAACTGCAGCCATGAGTTCCATCACCACCAAGTTGCAGATCCAATGCCAGCAACCAGGCTCTGAATGTCTTATTATGTGAGAAAAAATAATAAACCTGCACTAGTTTTAACCACCGTCATGAAGTTGTCGGTTATCCGGAGTTTGGCACACTGCTGTCTGGTACCTGGGGCGGATAACTTAAGGGATGGCTTTCCGGACTGAGAGAAGGGCATGAGCAGTAATGGCACCTACTTGGAAAACATCTCCAAGCAACAGATTTTGCTAGAGCATAAAGTGCGGTGCAGGGATAGAGGGACCAACAATCCCAGTACTGGGTAGTTTCCAGGATGTAGGGACTTTCAGAGCTAAGACTGGGACAGTCCCAGGCAAACTGGCATGGTTGGCCACCCAAGCAGGGAACGGCAAGAGATGTGTCTGGAAAGTGAGCAAAAGCCTTTCAAGGACAGCCTTGTGCTGTGGCAGAGGACTGTTGGGACTTTATTCTGAGGGTGGTAGAGAGCCAGAGAAAGGTTGTGGGTAGATAAGGACCCCTGGGTTCAGATATGTACCCCCAAAGCGTGCATCTGACAGCCGTATGCAGGGTGATTGGGAGCAGGCAAGAGTGGAGGCTACTGCAATGAACAAGGACAAAATCAGCATGGCCCGACCTAGGCAATGATGGAGAGAGGGGTTTAGCAGGTCAGAAATAATTCAGTACTTACATAAGAGGCATCTGAGCTGTGCTGCCGAGCTGCCCCCTCCCGTCTCAAATCCATATAAACTTCCATGAATGTGTTTGAATTATCCAGATTACTTTTTATTAGCTAATAAAGGATAAAACATAAGCCACGGCTCTGTTCGTCCGAGAGTGTACAATTCTCAGACTTGGGGACAAGAGTCACTGCCGTGTGCATGTCTATATGTGGCAAACAGAGTAACAGCCCCCGTAAGACGTCCACGTCCTCATGTACAGGACGTTACCTCGTGCTGCAAGAGGGATTTGGCAGACGTGATTGATTTGTGGCCTTGGGTTGGGAGAGTATCCTCCATTACCCAGCTGAGCCCTATGTCATAGGCGGTTTGGGGGTGGAGGGGGGAGAAGGGCGGGAGCAGGGAGTCAGAGTCAGATGACGATTTGAAGAAGTTCCGCGCTGGCTTTGCAGGGGGAGGAAGGGGTCACAAGCCAAGGAGGGCAGGCGACCTCTAGAGGCTGGAAAAGACTGGGAAAAGGGTTCTCCTCCTCGAGAGCCTCCAGAGCTGTAAAGATAATTATTCTACGGGTTTTAGGCCACTGCATTTGCGATCATTTGTGAAGGCAGCAATAGGAAATAAGTGCCCCATCCCTCTTCCCTTCCGGCAGAATCTAGAGTGTGCTGTGGGAATGCAAGGAGAAGGAAGGGAGGGGTCACGAGGGACTCCCTTGGGTGACAGCAAGGATCTGGGGACTTTGTCAAGAGGTCACAAACCAATGGCTGGAAGTGAGGGAAAGTGGGCGCTGACGCACTGACCCTCCCATTCACCTTCCACCTCAGCAGCGGAACCCCCGGCCCGGGGGCCCAGAGCCCCACAGGCCCATGACCACTGAGTGCTCTTGGGAGTATAATGCAGTTGCTGGGTATTGAGCCTTGATCTGTGCGCCAAGTGCCACCCAAGGGCTTCAGGTGCACACTCCGTTGATAATCATAACAAGTCTGATTATTCTCCCCTTTGACAGATGGGGAAATTGAGGCTCAGAGAGGTTTAAAAACTCTCCCAAGGTCACACAGCAAGTAAAGGGCGCTGTGACTAAGCCCAGCCTATGTGGCTAACAACTATGTTATTCTGCCATTAGTCCCCAGACCTTAAGGACCACCCCCACCCCAATCCCCCAGCCCCCCACCCCGGCACAGTGCAGCCCCCTAGTGGCCCTGCTGGGGACAGGTGCAGCGTGGGAAGGAAGCTGGCAGTGAGTCCGGATAGAAAACCGAGAGGAGAATTATTTTTTTTCTAAGCTTTTATTTATTCTTATCTGAGAGAGAGCGCGCGTGTGCCCACGTCCCCAAGCAGGGCAGAGGTAGAGGGAGACGCAGACTCCCCACCAAGCCGGGAGCCCTGTGCAGGGCTCAATCCCAGGACCCCGAGATCAGGACCTGAGCCAAAGGCAGAAGCTAACTGATGGAGCCCCCCAGGCATCCCCTCGAGAGGGGAATTATTGCTGGTGTGAATAACAGCCCCATGTGACAACCAACCCCAGGCCCTCCGTGGCATCTGATGACAAGCATTTCTTTCTCACATATTGAGGTCAGCTGGGAGTCAGTTCGGTGGCCCTGGGGACTCTGGCTGGAATCACTCCGAATTAGGGCTCTGCTGCCACTGAGCTGGTCTGGTTGGGGCAGCTCGGCTCCACGTGTCTCTCCCCTTCCTCCCGGAAGGTCACAGCAGAGTGACAAGGCCAAAGCCATGAGTACAGGGAAGGCTGAAGAACCAGGCCCACGGTGGCAGTCCAGCCCATCCACATTATCTCTGGCACAAATTAAGAGCACAAACTGTGACAGGGCAGAAGGAAGGCCGCTCACTGGGCCAGAGCTCTGAACTCCACCACTGACAAGGAGGGGCAGTGGCTGAGTCACTTAATTGCCCAGAGCCTCAGTTTCCCTATCTGTAAAATGGGCCTCTGCCTTCCTTCCCCGTCAAGAGCCAATGAAATAACAGAGGCTTGTGATAAGGATCATTAGTACCACCGACCTCACACCTGTGTCCTGTGAGCAGCACTTCCCTCTTGCTTTCAATCCTTAGGAGACAGGATTAGGAGGATTCAATCAATCCATCAATCAGGATTCATTCCTTAGAAGACAAAGCCTCACTCCCAGCTGGCGTGTGGGGCCAGCCTCTACAAATGTTTGCTCAGTGGCAGACAGGTGGGGGATGTAAAGGCAGAGAATAAAGGCAAAGCCTCTTCCTAAAGCAACAATTTCCTACAAAGATTGGGTAGGAAGGAAAAAAAAAAATTATATTAAACCCAGCTCTGCCATGAAGCCAGCTACAAAATTCAGATTCAGCTTTCCAGATGAGAGACGAGACTTCTGAGAACTTTTGGGACGTGACTGCGGAGCGCTAGACGCCAAATCGTTGCTCCACTAGGACGAGAGCCTGCGAACCAAGTATGTTTTGTAAATAAAGTTTTATTGGAACACAGCTACGCCATATGGCTGCGTTTCCCCTGCTACAACAGAGCCGACTGCTTGCAGCAGAGACCGTATGGTCCGAGAGCCTAAAATATTTACGATCTGGTCCTTTGCAGAAAGTTTGCCAGCCTAGATCTACTAGGATTCTTTGATGAAACAGTTTGAAGAATGCTCTGCTCTTCTAACGTTTGAGGCCTGCAGGTCTGAGAATTTAAGAGGGAACATTGCAGGGGGGCCTGGCTGACGCAGTCAGTGAAGCCACTTGACTTCAGCTCGGGTCATGATCTCAGGGTTGTGAGATGGAGCCCTGCGTCAGGCCCCAAAGGAAGAGCAGAGTCTGCTGGAGATTCTCGCTCCCCCTCCTTCTGCCCTCCCTCACCCTGCTTGCTCATGTGCTCTCTCTCTCTCAAGTAATAAATAAATCGTAAAATCTTAAAGAGTGAACATATTAGTACACATTTGCTTGCCCTAACCCGATTCGTCCCACATTTCTTTTTTTAAGGAGGGGGAATTTTTTTTTCAGATTATTTATTTATTTATTTGACAGACACAGATCACAAGTAGGCAGAGAGACAGGCAGAGAGAGGAAGGGAAGCAGGCTCCCCGCTGAGCAGAGAGCCCGATGCGGGGCCCTTGTCCCACATTTCAACATGCAGAAGAACCCCCTGGTGTTTTGTTCCAGAAACGGCAGATGCTGAATAGGCAGGTCTGAGGGGGGAGGGTGTGCATTTCTCACCTAAACTCTCATCCTAAACTATGCCTCTGCCGCTGGTGGTGGTCCAGATCACTGTCTCTGAGGAGCAAGGATCCAAACCACGGAGTCAGGACACAGAAGCACGGGGGACGTAAACCGAAGCCCCTACCCACGGAACAACAGGCTTCTCAGAGGAACCCTACTGAATGAGTCATAAACCCCACGAGAAGTTCCCCTCTGCATCTGCCTGTCCACACGGAGACCTCAAGGACCCAGCCCAGTTCAGAAGTTTCTGGACTGCCTTGTTGTCCAACAACACGTAAATAAGTAAGCCCCAGAGGGGAAAGCGGGTTGTGGGGTCACTTACTCTCCACTGGCCTAATTTCCATTCCCTCGAAGTCTAGGGTTTTGTTAGGAGGAGTTAGGGGTAGCATTGGAATTAGAACACCGGTGTTCTGATTTCCTGTCCAGCGGGATTCTTCACCCCAGCCTCCCTCACCTTCAAGTGACCCTTGGGTGATGACAAAACACACGGGTTTTCTCAGGGATTTCTTAGGGCGATCCTGCAGTCAGGGCTGTTGCTGGACCCAAGTGGGCCCCTTCTGTGGTGCTCTAGAGACCAAGACTACACCAGGCAGAGGTCACTTTATTTGTACAAACAAGGAGGTTCCTGGGGAATAGCTTCCAGAGCCAGGATTCCCAGCAGGCTCTTTTTATTAGGGCTTGAGATGAATATTCAGAGGCGGCTTTAACATTCTAACGAAGCTGAGGTAATTGTCGGGGAATTTCTGATTCATCAGGGCAGGCGTGGTCCCCAAACGGTTCTTTTCCTGTTCCTGCAATCCATTAGTTGGTTTCTAAAAGATGACCCGGACAGGTCGAAGTTTCTAGGACTTTGCTGAGTTTAGGAGGTCAGTCCTGAGTTAGGGGATCCATCCTGAGCTCCGAGGGTCGAGGAGTCTCATACGGGTAATAGGACCCAGACGGTAACTGAGGAAAACTCGGGCCCATAAGAAGAGGGAATTGTCCAAGATAGAACATTCAAATCCGACTCAGTAAGGACGAGCCCAGGTCTTCACTGCTGACGTCTACTTACTTTCCGGCTATGGTCCCTGGCCTGCCTGGCACCGGGCTCTGACCACAACAAGCAAGGAGGCTGAGAGTCTAAAAGGAAGAGTGAGGAAACCCTTCATCCTCTACACCCTTCCCCCACCAAAAACAAGGGGCTTATTGCAGGATGAGACTCAGAAGGCCATCACCACTGGCATCAAGTAAAGGGACTTGGAAAACAAATCAACCTAGGTTGGCATTCCTGTTCTGCCTTAGGCGCTGTCACACATGAGGTGTGACCTTGGGCAAGTCACTTTACCTCTCTGAACCTCAGCTTCCTCGTCTCATATATGGAACCCTCTTGCAGGGTTTTGTAAAGCTTATATAAGACATGCAAACACATTGAACATCTGTATGTGGTGTTTGGCAAGTGTCAGCCCCCTTTCTAAGAAAGTCCTGCTCTGACCCCATTGGGCAGATGAAGGTATCAGAGAAGGAGCAAACTGCTGTTGTGTCGGGAGCAGACAGTGAAACACACCTTGATCCATCCAACCAAGCCCTCCTCTGCTAGCATTCTCTCTTTCACCCCAGGACTGGTGCTGCCAACCCCCAATTGTGCAAATCTATCTTGTGCTCCTCTCCTCTAAGCGCATTCCTTGCGTTTTTTCAAGCCCTCGCTACAATGTTGCAACATTTCTCTCTCTGTTTCAGCAAGCGGCAAGCCCTGGGCCTAGAGACTTCCATAGACAAGGTCACAGAGCGAGCCATGGCACAGCCTAGAACAAAATCCTCAACCCTGGCACCATTGACATCGGGGGTGGGATAATTCCTTACGAGGGGCTGCCCTATGCATTGTGGGCCCCTCTCGTCTCTACCCACTAAACGCCAGGAGTGCCCCAGGCCCCGCCATGACAACTGAGAATGTCTCCAGACATGGCTGGATGTCCCCTGGCCAGGAATGTCAGCCCCACTGGGAATTGCCTAGGGTACCATTTCTTCAGCATGCAAACCTGATCTTTTTTTTTTTTTTAAACAAAACTCCAAGGACCGACAACCAATATTTTCCTCTTTCTTTAACACATAACGTACTCTCTTAAAAGCAAATAGAACCCATATTTCAATACCCACCCTTGGCATCTTTTTCAAAGTATTTCCAAGATGACAGGTGGGAAGAGAAATGGGGGGGGGGGGGGGGGAAATTGCACACAGGCCCTTTGTTCCACTTGGCTTTGAGAAAATCCCCAATTTCTGTACTCCTAATGTATCCCTGGCCTCTAAGCCCACTCATAACGCCAGAGTCTTAGGCCGAGCCACACTTACAGGACACCTACAGACGCTCCGTGATCAGGCCCCTACCGCTGTCTGCACTGGCTCGTGGCTGGAGGTAAGCCCTGTCACCCAGAGACACCTTCCCCGTCCTCCAGTGGATTGGGGCCCTCCCTGCCCACACTGGACTCAGTGCTGTGGTTAAAAGAAAGTTGGATGAAAGTTTCAAAGCAGGACTCTAAGACAGGACTCTATGATTTCTTGGGATCCTTCCAGAACAAAGATTTTTTTTTTCTTTGGGGTTTGGGAATGCAGGAAGTGTAGGTTATACTATTTGAATGGGTCACTACTTCCTAAACCCAAAACCTTTTCTCTTTTTAGAACTCTCAGCTGTGGGCTCCCCACTTAGGAGCCCCAACCACCCAGGATGGTTGGAAGTGAAGGTGGGAAGCCCAACAACTGGCCCTAGAAGGTGAGTAAACCCACACTCCACTTCTCCCCTCCCTGCACTTAATGACCTCACATAACCTCTTTGCGTCCACCACGGGGTCTATGGCACTGGCAAAGGTCAGGAAAATTCACCCATAAAATACATTTCTGTGGCCTTGGTCAACCTTGGAGTTGGAAGGAGAGACCTCTCCAGCTTGGGTAAGGAACTGCCCCACTCCACTACCCATGAGGCGTAAATTCACAAGTAGAGTCTTACCCTGGTGACCAACCACAGGCTGGCTTACAAATGTACTGTTAGCCTATGGACCATTCACGCCGCCTATGCAAATGTTCCTTGCTTTAAGGAACCAAGCAGTGCTGCTTATGCAAATGACTTCTCAACTACAGGCTAGCTGGTGTTAAACCAATGAACTTAAATGTTTCCTTGCTGTGAAATAATCGTAGTGATACTGAGACGAAAATGCTGGGTGCGGCACAAACACAAGTTACTAGGACCTGTTAGTGGTGGGACTCCCAGTGGATATATGGAGGCTGACACTGACATAAACAAATACAGGAAAATCTCTCTTATCTGATATGATCGAGACAGCGTAAGTGAAAGTTGGTTAGAGAGAACTTATTACAAATCATCCATTACAAATTATTACAATTAAACATTTATTTTAATTTAAAACTCATAAATAGATGCGTCTGCCAATCCTTTGAGTTCTTCGCTTTCTGTCTTCTATAAACCACTGCCATCATACATCACCCATAATTCCATTTCTTTAAAGTAGCACCTTGACTTTGAGACCCTCATAAAGCAATCTGCATGAGCTCTTCGAGGTTTTTACGACCTTCCTTCCCAGGCGTTCCGCTTTCTCACAGACACCTAATCGGGTAGCGACTTTTTAAGGTCACGGTTATCCAGTCTCTTCCAAGCGTTTCATTTCGTTTCTGCATAAATCACAACTCGCTTTTGGAACTCCCGTTTCATTGGCTACACGCTTACTCAATTTACATAATGACAGTGGGAGCCCTTTGGGAACAAAGGAGCCGAAAGGGGGTGAGTGGACAACCTCTCCATGAAGAGGGCTTCAGCCCCAGAATGAGGCCTGATATTTCACAATGCAGAACTTGGCTCTGGGTGTTGCCTGCGCTCTTCCTTTTCTCAGGCTCCCACAGTAATTTTTCTCCGGGAAGTTGGAAGAGGAGCCATCTACCTGCCCCACCACCCCCATAGCAGAGGTCACCTTTGTGCTGAGAACCAGCCACTGCTGCCTAGGAAAACACTGCCCCTCCCTCTGGACCAGTTGGGACGGCTCATACAATGAATCTTTGCCTTGGGAACCAATTAGTCTATTAGTCTTGGAAGAGCCTCTCTCTATTCCCTGATTCCGCTGCCCTGGGAGATTTTTTTTTTTTTTTTTAAACTGGGCTGGGTGGGCAGGTCAGGCAGGGTGGGGACGAGGATGAGACCAGCAAGATACTCACTTTGGGGCAAAATTTAAGGGGATGCCACACAACTCAGTAACTAAAATGAATACTATATTAATGTATTTTAAAATCAAACTTAATGCAAAAAATAACCCATGATGAACAGAATACCACAATTTTAAACAAGGCCAGGACTCATATAACTTAGTTCAGCAATTCTGCACTCACCCAGGGTTGTGGCCCTAGGTTACAACCCACCAGTCACTCGAAAAATAAGTGCTAGGTGCTTTAGAACTAAAGTAGCATGTATAGTTTCCAAACCACATTTCTGGAGCCAGCCAATCTGGGCTCGAATCCCTCTTCCACAAGCTGCGTGACCAGAGCAACTCAATGTAACTTTCCCAGTCGGTTATATTAAAAATATCTAACAGTCTTTAGAGCATGGATGGTGTCGTGTAAATTTTCGTGGGTTGCCTCAGTTTACTTATCTGTGAAATGGGAACAAAAATAGTGCCTCCCGGGATTGCTGCAATGATGATGTGAGCTGATCCCCGTCCTGAGCTCAGAATAGTGTCTCCTACATGGTCAGGCTCAAATGATGAGACAAAGCAGTAGCTGTGATTACTAATCATAAGAGCCCTGCACAGTGGGTGTCACGAGCTCCTTTCTCCAAATAAGGTAATGAGGGCTCAGAAAGGTTATATAAATGCCCCCAAATCACCCAGGGAAAGTGGGGGTTTTACATTTGGTTCAATCCTTGCTCTTTTGGCCATACTTCGCTGCCCACAAATAATATCTTTTCCATTGAGCTGAGAGCCCCCCCCCCTGGGGGGGGCTGCCAGAGCGCACGCAGTTCAGCTCAGTGGCAGGAACATGGCACCTGCCCAAGGTCTTGGCCGTCCAACAGCTGGGCCCTGACAGCTGCCCGGTGCATCAGGGAACCGCTATTCCCCAGACACTGGCCTGATCGTCCCGCCAGTCAGTGCGCGTCTCTGCAAGTTGGAGCCTGGCCAGGGCAATGAGGGGACTGTTAGGAGGAGACCCATGTCCTGTCCTCTTGAGGGTACTAGATGTGGTCTCTGGATCTGAGAATGGGTCCCCATGAGTGACTTGAATGACTTTACCAAGCCTCGATGTCATCCCTGGCCAAAAAAAAAAAAAAAAAGGCAGACAATTGAGTGTGTTTATTTTTTTTAATTTAATTTATTTATTTGAGAGAGCGAGAGATCACAAGTAGGCAGAGAGGCAGGCAGAGAGAGAGGGGGAAGCAGGCTCCCTGCTGAGCAGAGAGTCTGATGCGGGGCTCAATCCCAGGACCCTGAGATCATGACCTGGGCCGAAGGCAGAGGCTTTAACCCACTGAGCCACCCAGGCGCCTCAGTTGAGTGTGTTTAAATGAGATGATGCATTAAGGGGCCTGGCACTTAGTAAGGGCTCAAAGAAAGTGAGTGGTCACCATTACAAAGACCCACAATGGGAGAGGGGTGCGCCTGGGTGACTCAATTAGTTAAGCATCTGACTCTTAATTTCGGATCAGGTCATGATCTTAAGGTCGTGAGATCCAGCCCCGCACAGGGCTCTGTGCTCACCATGGAGTCTACTTGTCCCTCTCCCCCTGCTTGTACTGTTTCTCTCTCTCAATCTCTAAAATAAACAAATAAATAAAATCTTAAAAAAAAAGGTAACTACGAAAAGAAGAGGAAAAAACATCCACAAGGGAAAGAAAAGACTCTGTGACATTAACTGTTTACCTGTCTTCTTGCCCCCATGACCTCTGCTTACCTATGTCAGTGGGAACCCTCCCAACTGCCAGAGTTGCCCCTTCTCCCCACCTAATTTATGAGCTCTGGGAGGGGGTAGGGAAAGAATAGAGGCCGGGAGTCAGGAGTCCCGCTTCTAGTTCTGGATTCTCACTAACTCGCGGTGACACTCTGGACCAGTTACTCCTCCCCGAGCCTCAGTTTCCTCCCTAAAAATGAGGGGTCAGAGATTCAATTAGAAAATGTCCCTGAGAGCAAATGACTCCTATTTTCTTTGCGTCCAATTCATTTCCCCATGATAGCAGAGAGTTTATATTATTGTAATTTTATTTTCTGTTATAGTGTATAGTTAGTATGATGTGGTTATAATTATTATGTAGTTAGAATTATTATGTTATCATGAACTAATAGTCCCTGGGGAAGAAAAATTCCCAGGCTTACTTGCACCCATCCCAACATTGTCCAAAGCCAGGTCTCTGGAGTGTCCCTGCCCATGGAGGGCCAGAGAGAGCAAAGGATCACGGGAGCTGACCCTCTCACTCGGCCCCCTTTCTCCCACCTCTTGGGGGCCCCATGGGGGCTGGGCAGGCACAGCCTCTCCACTGATGAGCCCAGCTCGCTGGCATCAAGGTCCCCAAGCTTGTTGTGTTCGGAGGACTGGAACTGCCATCAGTTGTGGAAAGGGTACCTTCTGTCTGAGTGCACCTGTAGGTTAGGTTGCCAGGAGCACAGATGTGGAGGAGAGGCTGGGGGGGAGGGGGCACTTCTTGCAGGAGGCCGTGAGTACAACCCCTTGCCCTCCTTTGCTTCTTCTGCAGGGAGGGGGAAGGAGCTCTGACCCCTTGGAGGCAGAGTCAGCCCCAAGGACGCCTGGAGTGGGGGTGGGGCCAGGAACCAGGAGAGAGAGAGGCCAAGACTGTCAGAGACACCTGAGCCTCCCGCCCGCTAATCCTGCGGGTCGCCAGGAGCGGGTGCTCGTGCAGCAAGAGTGCAGTCCCGGTGTGCGGGCGCTGGGGGGTGCGTCTGAGCCATCGAGACAGTGGGCAATGGCCCCAGGAAGTGGGGAAAAGGAGGGAGTGGGGGAAAGGGAAAGGTCCTCTGCCCAAGAGAGAATCTGGGCAGAATCAACCTCTCAGTCCTGCCCTTTCCCACTGTCATGGTACAAACCCCATCGAGGCACCTGGCTCGTTGCACTAGAGATGCAGGTAGGACTCTGCAGGGAGATGGGGCTGTGCCTGACTCAGCCCTGAGTCTCTAGCCCCAGCCCAGGGACAGGCATATAGCAGGGCCAAGGGATGTTTGCTGAACCATCAGGCTTCCTCCGTGATCATTAATCCTGAGATCCAGGTGGCACTAAACAAAATGCGGACCCATGGGTTTATTCTTGCCTTCATTCTGCAAACACCTGTTGAGCGCCCACTGTGCGCCAGGCCCTGTTCTAGGCATCGGGGAAACAGCCGTGAGGAAGACACACAAGACCCCCAGCCCTGTGAGTTTAGGGTCACCCGTAAATCTGAGCAGCTCACTGCAGCTCAGGGGAACGCCTCTTTCTACTCCCACGCCCCTCTGACCTTGGCATCTGTGCGCAGCCAACTGGGTCTTCCATTGGGATAGACGGGAATGTTGGGGGTCACCAACCCTCCAGAAACCCTGCACTCCAGGATGCCTTTCCAGTGAGTTCTTTTTTTTTTTTTTTTTTAAGATTTTATTTATTTATTTGACAGAGAGAGCGAGATCACAAGTAGGCAGAGAGGCAGGCAGAAAGAGAGGGGGAAGCAGACTCCTTGCTGAGCAGAGAGCCCGATGCGGGGCTTGATCCCAGACCCTGGGATCATGACCTGAGCCGAAGGCAGCGGCTTAACCCACTGAGCCACCCAGGCGCCCCTCCAGTGAGTTCTTTGTCAATCATACAAACGAACGCTCAGCGCTTCCCCTGTGCTAGTAAACCAGCGAACTTACCCCTCAAGCACACTTAGCATAAATACTATCATTATCCTTGCTTCCAACATGAGGAGACTGTGAGCTAGAGAAGTTACAGAGCTTGCCCGAAGTAGCAAACGTAGAATGGAGCCTTAAGTGAGGTGTGATGTACTTGGCCAGAGCCTGATCTCAGCGGGCCCTCAATACCTTAAGCATCATCCCCTTTTCCAGCTTCCCCACATCCCCTTCCCGGAACCCAGAGGTGCCTGTAACACCGGCCCTCCCAGACCAGAGAGCGGGTCTGCAGTTCCAGAAGGACCTCCAGCCATCCCTTCAGATCTGCGGGATTCAGCCACATGCACGACCTCTTTTGCTGCCCAAGGTACCGCTCGTGAATGGCTGCCCAGAGAGCCTGCTCTACCGGATCTCCCAGAAGACGCGTCATCGCAGACCCACAGAGAGCAGGAGGACGCCCTGTGGCCGGAACCCTCAGCGTCCCTTCCCCGAGTCAGCCCGCTGCAATCCAGCGCTCACAATGGCTCAGAGGGTACAGGGGTCTCCGAGGCACCCCTGCCCTCAAGGGCACTTGTCAAGTAGGTGAGACACACACAGACAAGACACTGGAACGCTATGGAAATGACACAGCGTTTGTCAGGGGAGGCCTTGAGAGATGGGGAGGAGGTGGGGGGCAGGGAGTGGAGAGGGGGCTCTCCAGGTCAGGAGGACTGCCAAGAAAAGGGGCTGGTCACAGCAGGGACCGTGGTCCTGGAGCAAGGAGCAGAGCAGTCCAGTGGGAACAGAGATTATATGACGTGACCCTGTGGGAGGGATGGCTGAGAACGCACGTTAGAACCAAGAAGCCCCTCGGTGGCTCCATCCGTTAAGCATCTGCCTTCCTTCAGCTCGGGTCATGATCCCAGGATCGAGTCCCGCGTTGGGCTCCCTCCTCAGTGGGGAGCCTGCTTTTCCCTCTCCCTCTGTTACTCCCCCTGCTTGTGTTCACTCTCTCTCTCTCTCAAATAAATGAACAAAATCTTTAAAAAAAAAAAAAAAGAAAAAAACAACAACAACTGAGAAGCCCATCAGCACGAAGCCCGTCAGCCCATCTCTATCTGTCCTATCCGCCTGTGTCACTCTCCTGGGTACATACTGCTGGGTGACAAATCACCCCAAAACTTAATGACTTAAAACTGAGTGGGCTCAAGTAGGCGGTTCTCACTTTGGGTCTCTGGTGAGGTGACAGACACATGGTGGGGGGGTGGGCTGGGTTGCATTGTCTGGAAGGTTCCTTCCCTCACCGATGGAGCCAGGAGGCGGGTCCGCTGCTGCTGTTGTCCAGACCACCCCTTCCAGGCAGACCCATGAAAATGCGTGGAGGAATCCAGGGCTCCAAGCTCCACCGCGGACAAAATGCAGTCCTGGGGGCGCCTGGGTGGCTCCGTGGGTTAAAGCCTCTGCCTTTGGCTCAGGTCATGATCCTGGGTCCTGGGATCGAGCCCTGCATCGGGCTCTCTGCTTGGCCGGGAGCCGGCTTCCCTTCCTCTCTCTCTGCCAGTCTCTCTGCTTACTTGTGATCTCTGTTTGTCAAATAAATAAATAAAATCTTAAAAAAAAAAAAAAAAAACAACCGCAGTCCTGGGGTTGGATCCCTCGTCGTGCCAGCAGAAGGAAGACTTGCTGTCAGCCTGGCCGAGGGCGGGGTGGTTCGATGGTACCGGGGGGGCTAGATCAGAAATAAAACGGGGGCAGGAACAGTCCACTCTTTGTGCTCTGGCTCTTTACCGACCCAGGAATGACACTGTCCAGCTCGAACTGGCCGACCCTAGATAGCAAGAGCCAGGGGGGCAGTTTGGAACCCAACGACTATGCCTGCTACCTCACCGGCTGGGGAAGGCTGCAGAGTAGGTGGGCGCCGGAGTCCAAGCCTCGGAAGGGAAAGGAGGCCAGGTCACCCCTGTCCAGTCAGGGACTCTCTGGATGTTCACCATCCCAGTGTGTCCGGAAGAAGTGGTGGCTGCCTGGAAAAGGCAGAAAAGCCCAGACTGATAAGAAGTCAGACTACCTGGGTTCAAACCCCAGCCTGTCCCCTCCCTCGCTGTGGGACTGTGGGCATGTTACTGAGCCTCTGTCCACGATGCAGATTCCTCGTCTGTGAGATGGGGATTATAAAAGCATGTGAGAGAACTGAAGGAGAGAATCCACGGGAGGCACATAGACCAGTGCCTGGTACCTGGTAGTTGCCCTGTGTTTGCTGTTGTCGTTGCCACTAAGATAAAAGGAGGGTTATAAGGACCACATGACATCAGGCAGAGAAGTCCCTTTGTATGGCCCAAGGTCAGAATCTGAAATAGCATTCACTCTATTATCTCCACAAAAGCCCCCAGACCCTCACCAGGTGCTCCACTCCCCCAAAAATGTTGCTGCCTCACGAGCCACCCAATCTCACTGAGTGTTAAGTCTCCATTTGACATAAACTCCAACAGTCAGTGACACCTGGGTGGCTCAGTCAGTTAAGCACCTGACTCTTGATTTCGGCTCAGGTCATGATCTCAGGGTTGTGAGATCGAGCCCTACATCGAGCTCCAAACACTGAACATGGAGCCTGCTTAAGATTTTCTCTCTCCCTCTACCTCTGCTCCTTCTCCACCTCTCTAAAAACAAAACAAGGGGCGCCTGGGTGGCTCAGTGGGTTAAAGCCTCTGCCTTCAGCTCAGGTCATGATCTCAGGGTCCTGGGATCGAGCCCCGTGTTGGGCTCTTGGCTCAGCAGGGAGTCTGCTTCCTCCTCTCTCTCTGCCTGCCTCTCTGCCTACTTGTGATCTCTGTCTGTCAAATAAATAAATAAATAAAATCTTTTTTAAAAAAATAAAAAAATAAAAACAAAACAACACAAACCCACCAACCATCAAAAATCAAATGGTGGTCAGCCACCAGGAAGGAATTGAGGACCTCCCCTTCGCTTACAAAATCATCAGATTTTTCCAGAAGTATATCCACCTGCATGCATACAAATAAATTAATAACACCCTCTTGACTAGCTTATCTGCAAAAGCAAAGACACATGGAAACTCAGCAGAAGTGAGAAGCGGGGGAGGTGTCTCAGGCTTATCAAGATACAAGCATAGCAAGCACACTTGCTCATTTATGCAGAAAACTCCAGGGCAGAAAATACTTCTTCAGAGGCAGCAAGAGCCAGGGAAGGGTCCAGATGTTGGGCTTCTGGTCCCAGCTGTTAGCCACTAGCTATGTAACCCTGAGCAAGCCACCCTAGAGCCTCAGTTTCCTCATCTGTAAAATGGAAAGACAGTTGGTAAAGACTAAAAGAGATGACCAAAGAGATGTGAAAATGCTTTTTACGTGGTAAAATATTACCCATCTTAATTATTCATTAGATTGGTATTGGGCAAGTCGTGACACTTCTCTTGCTTCAATGCCCCACCTGTCAAAGAGGAATAAATATTTGCTATGAGGATTAGCATATTATAAAAGCCTACTGATGTTCTCAACAATAATACAATAAGAGTAGGGGACTTTAACACCCCCCTCACTGAAATGGACAGATCATCCAAGCAAAAGATCAACAAGGAAATAAAGGCCTTAAATGACACACTGGACCAGATGGACATCACAGATATATTCAGAACATTCCATCCAAAGCAACAGAATAGACATTCTTCTCTAGTGCAAATGGAACATTCTCCAGAATAGATCACATTCTGGGTCACAAATCAGGTCTCAACCAGTACCAAAAGACTGGAAACATTCCCTGAATATTTTCAGGCCACGATGCTCTGAAGTTCAATCACAAGAGGAAAGTTGGAAAGAACCCACATACATGGAGTGTAAAGAGAATCCTACTAAAGAATGAATGGGTCAACCAGGAAATTAAAGAAGAATTGAAAAAATTCATGGAAATAAATGATAATGAAAACACAACTGTTCAAAATCTGTGGGACACAGCAAAGGCAGTCCTGAGAGGAAAATATATAGCGATGCAAGGCTTTCTCAAGAAATAAGAAAGGTCTCAAATACACAACCTAACCCTACACCTAAAGGAGCTGGAGAAAGAACAGCAAAGAAAGCCTAAAACCAGCAGGAGAAGAGAAATCATAAAGATCAGAGCAGAAATCAATGAAATAAAAACCAAAAAAACAGTGGAACAGATCAACGAAACTAGGAGCTGTTCTTTGAAAGAATTAATAAGATTGATAAACTCCTGGCCAGACTTATCAAAAAGAAAAGAGAAAGGACCCAAATAAATAAAATCATGAATGAAAGAGGAGAGATCACAACCAAAATTGAAGCAATACAAACAATTATAAGAATATATTATGAGCAACCTATACGCCAGCAAATTTGACAATCTGGAAGAAATGGATGCATTCCCAGAGATGTATAACCTACCAAAACTGAAACAAGAAGAAACAGAAAACCTGAACAGACCCATAACTAGTAAGGAGATTGAAGCAGTCATCAAAAATCTCCCAACAAGGGGCGCCTGGGTGGCTCAGTAGGTTAAAGCCTCTGCCTTTGGCTCAGGTCATGATCTCAAGGTCCTGGGATTAAGCCCCGCATCCGGCTCTCTGCTCAGCAGGGAGCCTGTTTCCTCTTCTTTCTCTGCCTGCCTCTCTACCTACTTGTGATTTCTGTCTGTCAAATAAATAAATAAAATCTTTTTTTAAAAAAAGAGAATTACAGACCAATATCCTTGATGAACACAGATGCGAAAATTCTCACCAAAATACTAGCCAATAGGATCTAACAATACATTAAAAGGATTATTCACCATGACCAAGTGGAATTTATTCCTGGGCTGCAAGGTTGATTCAACATCCGCAAATCAATCAATGTGATACAATACATTAATAAAAGAAAGAATAAGAACCATATGATACTCTCAATAGATGCTGAAAAGGCATTTGACAAAGCACAGCATCCTTTCTTGATTAAAACTCTTCAAATGTAGGGATAGAGGGTACATACCTCAATATCATCAAAGCCATCTATGAAAAACCCACTGCAAATATCATTCTCAATGGAGAAAAACTGAAAGCTTTTCCACTAAAGTCAGGAACATGGCAGGGATGTCCATTATCACCACTGCTATTCAACACAGTGCTAGAAGTCCTAGCCTCAGCAATCAGACAACAAAAAGAAATTAAAGGCATCCAAATCGGCAAAGAAGAAGTCAAACTATCACTCTTTGAGATGATATGATACTTTATGTGGAAAACCCAAAAGACTCCACTCCAAATCTGCCAGAACTTGTACAAGAATTCAGTCAAGTGTCAGGATATAAAATCAATGCACAGAAATCAGTTGCATTTCTTTACACCAACAACAAGACAGAAAAAAGAGAAATTAAGGAGTCAATCTCATTTATAATTACATCCAAAACCATAAGACACAGAGGAATAAACCTAACCAAAGAGGCAAAGAATCTGTACTCAGAAAACTATAAAGTACTCATGAAAGAATTTGAGGAAGACACAAAGAAATGGAAAAATGTTCCATGTTCATGGATTGGAAGAACAAATACTGTGAAAATGTGTATGCCATCTGAAGCAATCTACATGTTTAGTGCGATCCCTATCAAAATACCATCAATTTTTTTCAAAGAAATGGAACAAATAATCCGAAAATTTATATGGAACCAGAAAAGACCTCAAATAGCCAGAGGAATGTTGAAAAAGAAAGCCAAAGCTGGTGGCATCACAATCCCAGACTTCAAGCACTATTACAAAGCTGTCATCATCAAGACAGTGTGGTACTGGCACAAAAACAGACACAGAGATCAATGGAACAGAATAGAGAGCCCAGAAATAGACCTGCAACTCTATGGTCAACTAATCTTCGACAAAGCAGGAAAGAATGTCCAGTGGAAAAAAGACAGTCTCTTCAACAAATGGTGTTGGGAAAATTGGACAGCCACATGCAGAAAAATGAAACTGGACCATTTCCTTACACCACATACAAAAATAGACTAAAAATGGATGAAGGACCTCAATGTGAGAAAGGAATCCATCAAAATCCTTGAGGAGAACCCAGACAGCAACCTCTTTGACCTCAGCTGCAGCAACTTCTTCCTAGAAACATCACCAAAGGCAAGGGAAGCAAGGGCAAAAATGAACTATTGGGACTTCATCAAGATCAAAAGTTTTGCACAGCAAAGGAAACGGTCAACAAAACCAAAAGACAACTGAGAGAATGGGAGAAGATATTTGCAAACAACATATCAGATAAAGGGCTAGTATCTAAAATCTATAAAGAACTTACCAAACTCAACACCCAAAGAACAAATAATCCAATCAAGAAATGGGCAGAAGACATGAACAGACATTTCTGCAAAGACACCCAGACGGCCAACAGACACATGAAAAAGTGCTCCACATCACTCGGCATCAGGGAAATACAAATCAAAACCACAAGAGATACCACCTCACACCAGTCAGAATGGCTAAAATGAACAAGTCAGGAAACGACAGATGCTGGCAAGGATGCGGAGAAAGGGGAACCCTCCTACATTGTTGGTGGGAATGCAAGCTGGTGCAGCCGCTCTGGAAAACAACATGGAGGTTCCTCAAAAAGTTGAAAATAGAGCTACCCTACGACCCAGCAACCACATTACTGGGTATTTACCCTAAAGATACAAACGTAGGGATCCGAAGGGGCACATGCACCTGAATGTTTATAGCAGCAATGTCCACAATAGCCAAACCATGGAAGGAACCTAGATGTCCATCCACAGATGAATGGATAAAGAAGCTGTGGTATATATACACAATGGAATACTATGCAGCCATCAAAAGAAATGAAATCTTGCCATTTGCAATGACATGGATGGAACTAGAGGGTATTATGCTGAGCGAAATATGTCAACCAGAGAAAGACAATTATCATCTGATCTCCCTGATATGAGGAATTTGAGAGGCAACGTGGGGAGTTTGGAGGGTAGAGAAGGAAAAAATGAAACAAGATGGGATCGGGAGGGAGATCAACCACAAGAGACTCTTAATCTCATAAAACAATCTGAGGGTTGCTGGGGGGAGGAGGGGTCGGGAGAGGGTGGTGGAGTTATGGACATTGGGGAGGGTATGTGCTATGGTGAGTGCTGTGAAGTGTGTAAACCTGACGATTCACAGACCTGTACCCCTGGGGTTAACAATACATTATGTTAATAAAAAATTTTAAAAAATTTTAAAAAGCCTACTGATGTTCAAGGGGAGAACGACGATACCATGCGTCCTGTCATTTGTAGCAGCCGTACTCGTAACGGAGGCGAAGGTGACAGTGTCATCGGGGCCACTGGGGAAGCTCACCTCACTAAAACATCCTTCCCAACTGGGGGCTCCTTCACTTACTGCCTGACCAGCCTCAGGCAAGTCACAACCACTGCGGGCCTGTTTTTTTCCTCTTTGGTGACACAGGGATGCTCACAATACTTACCTTCCGGGGTTTTTGTGACAGTTAAATGAGATACAGCATATAAAGTGCCAAGCTCCGTTCCAGGCACAAAGAGAGAACCAGTGTTCGCTCCTGGTCATGATGGCGTCGCCTTGAGCTATGACCGCACCGGCTGGCCTCAGGGAACATGACAACCCAGGTGGGACAGGATTTAAATTCACTGCAAATGTGGGAAACACGGGGCTCTCGTGGGCAGCCCCCTCCCCTCCCATGGCCCCACAGAAGCTCTTGGGTTCCTCCTGACAGAACTGTGGCTTTCCTCAGGCGGACCATGGCCTGCCATGGACCTGCCAGAGGATTAGTGGCCAGGGGGAAGCGTATGGCATGGTCAGCTTCGGGGCCTCCCTCCGCTGTAGTGACTACCACAAGCCCCTGGTCTTGTATTCACGTGGCTCTCCGGCTTCACAGAGTGTTTCCCCTCAGGGAGAACCTGAGAAGCCCAGAGCCTCCTCGGCCCCGTCATGCTCACCTGGCGCCACAAGAACAGTGCCCTCCTAGGGCCTGAGAAGCCCCCTCCTTCCTCCTGAGAGCTAGGCAGGAGCCCCCTGGAGGAGGCTGCCGATCTAGGCAACCCCCGCTGGGTCCCCCTCCTTGGGCCCCCGCAATCTCTGGGAGTCAAAGGTGCCTAGAGGGTGGCCTCGTCTAGAGAGCTTGAAAACAAAGGTTACTCCTCAGGCATTAAGAGTGGCTTCCTTCAGACTCCGAGGGCATTTTATCTTATTTTTGCATGTAGGCTCTACCATCCAATGCTATAAACATATTTATCTGCAAAGCCCAAAACCTGATCATTGGAGACCCCCGCACCATGAATGATTTTTTTTTTTAAGATTTTATTTATTTATTTGACAGGCAGAGATCACAAGTAGGCAGAGAGGCAGGCTGAGAGAGAGAGGAGGAAGCAGGCTCCCTGCCGAGCAGAGAGCCCGATGTGGGGCTCAATCCCAGGACCCTGAGATCATGACCCGAGCCGAAGGCAGAGGCTTAACCCACTGAGCTCCCCAGGCACCCTAGAAATGCCTCCCTTTAAAGGGTCCGCCAGCTACTCTGCAGTTTGCCCTGGGCTGAGAGGTTTCCCAGGATGCAGGACTTTCGGTTTTAGACGGGAGAGACCAGGCAAACCAGGACTGAGTCGGTCCCACTGCTATTATGAATGTGTCCCCAGAGAGCGATCTCCTGTAAGCTCCACACCAGCTCCGTTCCTATTTTTGTAAACAACAGACACACGTTTGTATGTAAAGAAAACCATAAAAATTATCAAATAAAATAAAACCGCAAAACCTGGCACCAATCTGGGGAGCAGCCACAGATATAATCAGCAGCAGATGGAAGCAGCCAGAGCAGGGAGACCTCACGGGAAAGGCCGGTCTGGGAGGGGTGCCTGGGAGGGCCCGGGGGAGGAGGAGTGGGCATGGGGTCTGGTGATGGCTCCTGGGAGGGACCAGGAGGGCTCCACGCTGATCGGGGTCATTTTTTTCCACCTATCTCCTGGCACGGTCACTGCCTCCATTTGCTCTTCTGTAAAATGGACGTGAACCAGACCGGGACCCCCCTCCACGATTTTACAGAAGCCTAGAACACGGGGGGGGGGGGGTTGTATGCGCTGTTCGCAACAGCGCCCCGAAGCGAGGGAAAGCTGGCTCGTGATTTCAGCCTTTTAAGTTTATTTTGCAGAGAACTGTTCAACTGAATCAAACTGATGCTCTTGTTTTAAAATCCGGTGTGAAACCACAGCCATGAGCACGTGGTCGCAGCAGGGACACCGCACCGTCAAAGGAGCAGGTGGCCGTCTCTGGGACCCATGACTGCACACGGGCTCTCTGTCCATTTGTCTGTCTGCTGGCGGCCCTTTGTCATCAAGGGGTCACGGGCACCGGAGATTCCAGAAAAGTTTGTTGGAGAAAAACGTAAAATCAAAAAGAGTGTGGCTGTTAATTCACTGTGGTTTGTGTTTGCTCAGTTGGGAGGAAGGTTTGGGGGTGGGGGCTGCGGGAGCCGTGATTCCCTTGGGGCAAAGCAAAATCCGAGCCCTGGACTGCAGGCTTCCACCAGGATTTCAAAGGAGTCCGGCCCAAGACCACCTGGCGGGAAGGTGAGCTTGGGGCTGCTTCCCCAGCCACACCCCGGGGGCCCTTTCCAGCACAGCTGCTGCGTGAGTCACCACCGAGCAGCTGATCCTGGCAGCGCCTTGGGGACCCAAAGAAGGGGCTGGGGGATGGGGGGGCAACTGTCCTTTTTTGTCCCAGCATCAGCTGTCCTGAGCCAGACAGAGGCACCACAGAGCAGGCCACAGCCAAAAGCATGGCCAGATGTCAGAGGAGATCAACGGGGAAGGCAAGCCTGGGGAGGTGGCTGGGCAGAGGCACCCCCCGCCCCCCCAGCTCGCGGGACAGCAGCTGGAGCAGGTACACATGCCCAGTAATGGGCTCCAGGACTGGCACATTCAAGCAGGCAGCTGTCTTCTGGTGGAGGCGGCCCCAGCAGCTGCAGAGGCCCCGCTGAAACCTTGTCATGCTCCCAGCCTGGAGCGTGCCACGTGCAGCCAGGAGCACCTGCCACGCACGAGCAGGGTGGGACAGGGGACAGGTGGCCAAGGGCATTCATCCTTTCAACAAATGTTCATGGAATGACAGCAACACGCGCATTCTCAGCAGCTGAATGTTTATTTTTATTTGAGAAGGTAATACACAGTCTTTGTCAGAATATTAGAATCCAGGAGTATATCCAGTAAAACAGGAAAGTCCCCTTCATTTTACGTCTCCAATCCCACCTTCCAGAGATAATCACTGTTAAGAGCATGGTGGATGGTCTTCCGGACTTTACGTGCATCCCTGTATCAAATACCTGTGTACGTTCATACAGAATATCTTCTAGCCAAAAGCTGCATCTCACTCTTCACGCTGTCACTGAACACGGTATCACATTTCACGTCTCAGTCCATCCCTCCACGTCATCCTTTGGGACAGCTCAGTAATATTTTTTATTACGACCATAACGAGTGACGCTGTCATCCATCCCCTATCATCCCCTCTCCCGTGGCTACCATGAACCCACCCGGACACACACTCTCGCACGAGAGCTGAGCTCCAGAAGCAGCACTGAGAGACGGAGCTGGCCGGGTGAAGAGACCACTAACCGGCCTCTGAAAGCAACGCAGCACAGTGCCTTGCAAATACGCCACCGCTGGCTTAACCCTTTCGGGGCTCTCGATCCCCCTGAGAAACAAATGAAATCGAAACACCTGCCCATGCACACATTCGGCTCCTGGTGTTTAGGTGTTCATAGGCCCACGGCCCTGCGCCCCAAACAGCACTTCGGGCTAAGAACCCTCAGCAGGTCCGTGAAGAGCTGTCGTAACATCCCGTTCTCCTGAAGGTCACCAGGCTCCCCAAGAGAGGGCCACCTGATTCGCCTGAATTTCTGGAGGGAGAAAGCCAGAAACTGCCAAGCCCCGCTCTGCTCTGCTGGGTCAACCGGGTTATCTGCTTGTACGTGGCCCACAGGTGACTGCAAATAACGAACCACCACAAGTCCCCGCGACTAGTGAGACTTGGAAGGGTCACAGGAGGAAAATAATAATGAGATGACAACTACATGAATCCCTGTCTTGGTGAGTTTCAGCAAACAAGACTAACACCCATGCCCTGAGAGCTACGAACTGGCCACGGTCTGGAGAGCTGGCAAGACCTCAGGGATGGGGCCTTACCTGGGACCTCACTGCCCCAAGGACACAGCTCCCAGCCCAGTCACCTTCCTGAGATGGGGTGGGGTTCAAATAAAGTAAGAGATGGGGAGACCTTTTTTTTTTTTTTTTTTTTTTTTTTCAGATTTTATTTATTTATTTATATGTCAGAGAGAGAGAGATCACAAGTAGGCAGACAGGCAGGCGGTGGGGGGGTCGGTGGGGAGCAGGCTCCCCGCTGAGCAGAGATCCCAGGACCCTGAAATCATGACCTGAGCCGAAGATGGAAGCTTAATCCACTGAGCCACCCAGGCGCCCCGGGAGACGTTTTTTAAAAAGCCAAAATCTGGGGCACCGGGTGGCACAGTCAGTTGAGCATCTGATTCCTGGTTTCGGCTCGTGATCTCAGGGTCATAGGATTGAGCCTGGAGTTGGGCTCCCCACTCAGGGTGGAGTCTGTTGGGGACTTTCTCTCCATCTGCCCTTCCCCTCTCTCTCTCTCTCTCTCTCTCACTCAAATAAATCTTTAAAAAATAAAGAAATAAAAAGGCAAAAAACTCCTTTATAAAGAAAAACAAACAGTTGGAACAAAATGAGGGGGGGAAATAGGCCAAAAAAAAAAAAAAAGGTGTCCATATTCACCTAAACATTTTTTTAAAGAATACTGGAACATTAAAAAAAATTGGTAACTTAGAATTTCATTGAGGATTCGCAGACTCCAGCTGTCCAGACTCCAGTCGCCCCAAATTTGCTGATCTAAGAGAGAGGCTGGTTTGTTTGTAGCCAATATTTCCTACAGATCAGTGGTTCTCAGGCGGGGTCCCAGCAGGGGACACCTGGCAATGTCTGAAGACATTTTTGGTTGTCACCACTCAGGGAAAGGCATACAGGTGTCTGTGGGCAGAGACCAGGGACACCACTAAACTCCCTCCAGTGCCCAGGACGGACCCACAACAGAGGATTATCTGGCCCCAAATGTCAATAGTACTGATTCTGAGAAGCTTTCCTCTAGTCACGACAGTGGAGTGACAGGCCCCAGCCACTGGCTGGAGAAAGGGCCGCTGGGAAGAGCCCTGTGGTGTCCTTGGCCGTCTTCCGCTCCTCCTCCTCTGTCTCCCGTCATTTGTCTCCGACGTGGAAGCTGCTAAGAGCCTGTCGGCTACCAGTGGAGAAAGAGTGGACCCACGACAGGCCACAAACCCCTTTAAAGAATGACAGCCGTGGCTGTAGGACAGATGGGGCCTCGGCTGCCGTGGGTCAGGCCACTTCCTCCGTGGGCAGGAGGGTTTTGGGGTGAACGGTAAAGCAAGGTGAGCAGGGGACAGGCCCTGGCCCTCATCACACTTTAAAAAAGAGTTTTTTCCGGAGGAAATTGAAACAACCGGGAATCTGTTTGTAAAACCCTTTCTGCGAAACAGCATTAGCGACCTGTGAAAACATGAGCACGGGGAGGTCTGTGAGTGCTCTCGATGGAAGTAAGACGGCCCATGGGTGGGAATGGCCACTGACCCAGCCCTGTCTCAGTGCCAGCTTGTACTCTGTGTCTAAGAGTCTGTTTCTGTCTGTTGGTTTTATCTTTTAGATTCTATACACGAGTGAAACCATACTGTGTTTGTCTTTCTCTAACTTATTTCACATTGGGGGCCTAATACCCTCTAGCTCCATCCACGCTGTCACAAACGGAGAGCCCTCGTCCTTTTTTACGGCTGAGTAATATTCCGTTGTGTATCTATACCTCATCTTCTTTATCCACGCATCTGTGGATGGACGCTTGGGCTGCTTACGTATCTTGGCTGTTGTAAACGACGCTCCAGGGCCGGGCGGTGGGGGGATGGGCAAAATAGGCGAAGGGGATTAAGAGGTAGAAACTTCTGGGCATGAAAAGTACGGCATAGAGACTATGTCGATAATATTGTAATAACTTTGTATGATGACAGAGGGCGACTACACTTATCGTGGTAAGCACGGTGTGATGTACAGAATGGCCGGCTCGCCGGGCACGGTGGCGCGCGCCTGTAGTCCCAGCTACTCGGGAGGCTGAGGCAGGAGGATCACTTGAGCCCAGGAGTTCTGGGCTGTAGTGCACTATGCCGATCGGGTGTCCGCACTCAGTTCGGCATCAATATGGTGACCTCCCGGGAGCGAGGGACCACCAGGTTGCCAAAGGAGGGGTGAAGCGGCCCAGGTCGGAAACGGAGCAGGTCAGAATGGCCAGCTCCTGTGCGATACGCCTGAAGCTCACAGAACATCGCTATGTGTGTCAACGACACTTCAATAAACACATACGTCCATACATAAAAGCTTAAGAACTACTTTAAAAACCTGCAGTCTCCTCGAGTTGGGAGGGAGGGTGTTTAAAGAAAAGTATCTCCACTGTAAGTTTAGAAAACTCAAAAGTCAAAATTTCAAACTTCAAAAATTCACATAGTTCCAATCAGACTGAGGGGTTCGCTTAAGGGCGAGTTGAGACAAGGGATCAGGCCCAGGAGCCGAGTGCACCGCTTGGCCCTGATGGACTCCCAGGCCGACCCCGCACGGCCCCCAGCTGCCTCTGAGGTCACCGGCCCAGAGCCACGGCACACGGGGCCGCCTCGAGTCCTTCACTTGTTTTTCCTTTGTCCTCGGCTCTGCTCTGCAAAGCACAGAGCCAGAGCCTCCCCAGGAGGAAGGCATGCGCCCAGCCCTTCTAGACCCTTCTCGCGACACAAAGCAGCTGAGCAAGTGGGAGAGGCCCACGTGAGCTCTGAGGCCCGCGGAGGAGGCAGCTGCTCTGAGCAGGCTTCCGCGGAGAGAGGCTGGGGCCCCATCAGGCCATGCTTCCTGCTCTCTCATCGGCCCCCCCTGCCCCGAGAAGGGCATATACTGAGGAAATCAAAATTCTCGAGCATCAGGCCTGAAAGACTACACGGTGGGGTGGAGGGTGCAGGCCCCATGACCTGCCTTCAGGAACGCCACGCTCTGGCCGCTGCGCCATCCTGCCCTGCCCTGAGGACTGGCCCTGCCGGCGGGGATCCCAGCGTCAGCCGGGACCTCAGAGGAGCCAGGAAGGCAGCCCTCTGAACCGACCGATGTCACCGTAACAGTAACACCTTGTAATTCAGAGAAGCAGAAGCACCAACTCTCCCGGCAAGCCAAGGTGCACGAGGACCCTCTGGTGTGGGCCCGGGGCCCTGCAGGACCCGCCCGCCGGCCCCCAAGGACGACGCACGCCCCTCCCAGCAGCCTTCCCTCTCCTCCCCCAGAGGGAGGTCACGCTCACCCTGAGCAGGAGGGTCTGCAAATCTTCAGAGTGAGCCCACTGCTCAAAAACACCATCCAAGGTCTCCACGTACCAGGAGCCGCTCTTGGTATCCCTCCAGGAAACAAAGCCTGCAGAACCAGAAGGGCTGAGCTTTCCTGGAGAGACCTACCCCCCACCATGTGCAGGCTGGAGCAGCCTCCGGACTTGGGCCCGTTCACACGGCCCACAGGAGCGGCCCACATCTCTGCCCGCTGTCGCAGTCAGGGCCTAACCTCACCCTCACCACCACCTTGGGACTCCGGTCGTGATTCCTGCTTTCCCCGCAAGGAGAACAAGGCTCTGAGAAGTCACATGACTCACCCAAGGGCTGAGAAAGGAAGGAGACGATCGCGTTCACACCTGCTACGTGCCAGTCACCATTCTCAGCGAGGCACTACCCACCTCGAGAACCCCCAGGACGCCCATTGAAGGGCGACTGCTAGTCCCATTTTAAAGATGAGAAGACCGAGACAGGGCCAAGACAAGCGTGAGGCAAGTGAGGCCTACAAATCCAAGAGCAGGTGCTCCCTTAAATTCTGCCTCCTCAGCGACTCGCCTGCGTTGCCCCGAGCTGAGGCTCAGAGAGGCCAAGTAACTTGCTTAGGGTCCCTTGGCAGGAGGGAGAGCCAAGACTCATACCCATGTCTTTCCTTCACAGCACAGCTGGTTTGAGGGCAGAGCGGGGGACCCGCCGGCTGGGAGGAGGCGCCCTCCTGACGCACTCACCTGGGAAGGTGGAGTAGGACACAAAGATGTCACTGGGTGTGGGCAAACTAGACACGGCGTCCGGCTGGTCAAAGGGCCCCGGGCCTTCCTGGAACGGGACAGCGTCTGACTCAGGCTCACTGCCTGGGGTCCTGTCTTCCGGGGAAGCGGAGGCCACCTCAAACCCACGGTCTTTCTGCTCTGCAGGAACCAAAGACAGACACACCACTCATCACTGACACACAGACCAAAGCTCCTGCTCCTCGCTTCCTGGTGACATCCGGCCTGCCCCAGCCTGAGACCACCGGATTCCCTCTGGAGCCAGGGTTCCAGGGCTGAGCAAACCTCCACAAGAAACAGAAACCGAAGCTTTGCCTTTCTTTTAATTTGGGGGAGGGGCGAGCAGAGGAGGCGCAGAGGGAACTGGAGAGAATCTCTAGCAGACTCCCCACTGAGCGTGGAGCCTGATGCAGGACTCGATCTCACAACCCTGAGATCACGACCTGAGACGAAATCAAGAGTTGGATGCTTAACCGACTGAGCCACCCAGGTGTCCCCCAACCTTTACTTTTACTATGACAAAAGTTGTACACATTCATTAGGTAAAATGGGGGGGGGGGGTACAGAAATTTTTTTTAAAAGCTGTAAAAACAAGTTACAAGAGTTACAAGTTATAAGAGAACTGAAAACAGTGTTCCAACAAAACCTTGCTCAGCAATGGCATTATTCACTCACTTCGCGGTAAGAATAAACACACAGCGGCTCCTGGGCGGCTCAGTGAGTTAAAGCCTCTGCCTCCAGCTCGGGTTATGCTCCGGAGGTCCTGGGATCGAGCCCCGCATCCTGCTCTCTGCTCAGCAGGGAGCCTGCTTCCTCCTCTCCGCCTGCCTCTCTGCCTACTTGTGATCTCTGTCTACCAAATAAATAAATAAAATCTTAAAAAAAAACAAAAACCAACGAATAAATCCAGGGGGAGGAGCTGAACCCTCCCCACGGAAAATCCACAACCCCGCAGCACACAATTCCCTTCTGCCTTCTCAGCATGAGCCCTGGAAACCTGAAGACGGCCCCAAAATGAACAGCGGACGCAGCTGGGCTCCGGCCATGGGGCCGGGTCACGCTGTATCACGGGACCCGCTCCCGACAGGCCACACCAGCGCCACCAACTTCCAGGCGCGTGTCTCTGCCTTGCGGCGTGGGCCACCTCTGACGGAGGGGGCGCGGGACTTGTCAAAGGATTTTAAAATTCTTTGAAATTGTAACAACAGTGAATTTTGCAAAAGCAACCCAAGATAAACAAGAGGACACCCCGAGGGCAACGGACCCAAATTGTGGGCGGGTCAGCATTCTGTTCTCGGTCTCCCTACCGCCCCCATGTGGCCACCGCGTTACGCACAAGGTCCACAGCCGCCTGAGGCAGAGGGGACCACAGTTCCAAAGGCAGCCTCATAATCACGCATTCCAGCTCTGAAACCTTGCTGTTCCCACGGAGTTGGGTTTTCTTTGTTTTTTGGTTTTTGGTTTTAGTGGAGGAAATCTATATTATTTAAAATTTTGCGGGGGCACCTGGGTGGCTCAGTGGGTTAAAGCCTCTGCCTTCAGCTCAGGTCGTGATCCCAGGGTCCTGAGATCGAGCCCCACATCGGGGTCTCTGCTTAGCAGGGAGCCTGCTTTCCCCTCTCTCTCTGCCTGCCTCTCTGCCTACCTGTGATCTCTGTCTGTCAAATAAATAAATAAAATCTTTAAAAAAAAAAGTTTTTGCTCACAGTGATTTTTATACGGTTCTATTTCAAAATCAAATAATCAGGATCCACAGAAGACGCAACCATGCTGTGGGCTTTGTGCCAGGCTGGGGGGACCCGGCTGAGGGGCGGACGGGCCTGGCCCTGCCCCGGGAGAGCTGACCGGAGGGCAAGGCCATCTCAGCACAAGGCCAAAGTGCTGTGAGGGCAGAACAGAGGCTGCAGACCTCGTGGGCCGGCTAAGGAGTCCGGAGAGTGACCCTGCTGCTGAGAGGGGACAATGAGGAGGCACGGAGCCGGGAGACCAGCTACCTGTGACCTTCCCAGCGAGCTGTGTCCTAGCTCAGCCTTGTCGGTGGTTCCCTTGCCCACCTCACCTTTCCCTCTTTTCACACAAGAAAGACGAACCATTTGCTTCAGAGCAAGAATGTCGGCTGACTACCTTTGGGGTCGTAATAAAAACGATGAGTGGGAGCGGATTTCTACAACCCTAAGAGCAGCAGCCTTTCCACCTTCCTCTTACCATAACTCTGAGGTAACTGTGCTGGGGACGGGGGGGGCAGGGGGCTCCTAGGCGACACGGGGTCCTCTGGGGCCAGGGGGACGGGGAGAGTCCAGGTCTGTAGCTACAAGAAGGAACCAGGCACCGTGTTAAGTGCTATAACATGCGAGATATTTCACAGCGACGCTAGGAGGTTCTGTTCTTATCCCCACTTGCCAAGGCTTCTAGAGATGAACCAGCCCATGTTTGTGCAGGAAGCAAGGAACCACCAAGACTGAACCTGGCGTTCCCAGTCACTCATGGTCAAGTTACGAGCATGGGCCACAACCGTGACCTAATGCAATTCCAGGCAAATTATAAATTCCAGGGGGCAGAGACCTGGTCTATCCTGTATCCCCAGCACCTAACACACAGCCGGGTATCACAGCTCACAGTAATTTTTACTCAATAAACACTTATCAGATGTCATGTGACCAGAGCCTGCTCTCCTAGACAACCCACACCCCCTCACCTGACCCCACCAACGTGGAACAATATAGGGCAGATGAACACATTCAGGAGAATATGCTGCTGGGGCGCCCGGGGGGCTCAGCAAGCTAAGTAAGCGTCCATCTCTTCGTTTCGGCTCAGGTTGTGATCTCAGGGCCCTGGGATCGAGCCCCACGTCCAGCTCCCCACTCAGCGGGGAGTCTGCGTGTCTCTCTCTCTCTGTGTCCCTCCCCACCACCCCGATGCGTGCTCTCTCTCTCTAAAATAAATGAATAACTGTTAAAAATAGATATGCTACAGGTTATGATCTCAGGGTCCTGGAAATAAACCCTGAACTGAGCGGGGAGCCTGCTTGGGAGTCTCTCTCCCTCTCCCTCTGCCCCTCCTCACCCCCTCGTGTGCTCTCTTTCTTAAAAAAAAAAAAAAAAAAATATATATATATATATATATACACACACACACATATACACACGTTTATGTATATATATGCATATATATATCTATGTATATATATACACATAATATTACTGAAATCTCTCATACCCGGGCCCTTGGGAATTCTAATAATTTGGCTCTGGCCTCCGTTTCTCTGGGACAGTAGAAAGAGGGTCTAGTTGAGGCAGGCTGAAGGAATGATAAGGAAAATGAAAGAGCTTTTTTTTTTTTTTCTCTCCTCTGCTTTGTCATTGCCAAGTCTCTGGAGTTGAAGCTGCCGGAGCTGAAGGACCCCAGAGGCTCTGACCTCCACAGGCCGGACAAAGCTGAGGCCTACTCGAGACAAAGGCAGGTGCTGCCGTTCGGGCCAAGGGGCCATGTCTGGGACCCTCTGACCACCTGGACAGACCCCTTGGGCATCGGGACGGGCTGGAGAGAGAAGGCGGGGGCGGCTCCTCCCACTGGAGTCATGGGCGGGGAGACTGAGGACCTGCTTACCCCCACCGCAGGCCTGGATGAAGAAGAGCTTGGGCTTCCCTCCCAAGCTGGGGCAGCCGGCTCCATTGAAGATGTTCACAATTCTCTCAATGGCCACAGGACATCCATCCGTGCCATAAACAGCCCCTGGGAACTGGCGGTGGCTGGCCTAGGAGACCAAGAATCCTGGTTACAAAACCAAGAAGCTGGGGTGAGAATCCAACACACTCTTCAGTGGCTTTGTGGGGCCAAAGTGCTTAGAAGATCCCAGCCAGGGGCACAAACCTGACTCAGACAGAGGTTGGTTCTGGACGGGTCCAGCCAATCTACATTCCCGAGGTCTCAGACTCACGTGCCTAAAACCGCCTAACTGGAGAGTGCAACCAGCTTCTTCTAGATCGGTGGTTCTCAAACTGTGGTCCCTGGACCAGTGGCTTCGGCATCACCCGGGAACCCGTAAGGCCTCCTGAGTCCTGGGCTCCCCCAGACCAAACTCAAAACGTTGGTGGTGGAGACAAGCAATATGGTCTTTCAGGAGCCTCTGATGCAGCTAAGCATTGAGAACCACTGTTCTGTTCTTCTCAGACTTTCTGCCCCCTGTCAAAGTGCATGAAGACGTCTGGGGCAAGGCCCAAGAGTCCGATTTCTCGTGAGTTCCTGGTGAAGACCGTGCTGTTGGTCTAGGGATCACACCATGAATGAAAAGGGGGCAGTCCCTGCCCAGCTACAGGCCAGAGTTTTGCTCTTTGAGGATGTGGCCTAGTAAGGCCAGGCCACTGTGCTTTTTCCAAGAGAAACTGGAAAATCCTGATTTCTATGACAAAGTTCCCAGTTTGAAAACACTATGCAACCCCCTGCGGGACTACAGGCCTCCTTTCTGATCTGTCCAACCCTCACGTGAAAAGACGAGGGACCTGAGGCCCAGGCAGGGGGAGGGGCTGGGCCACAATGACCCAGCACATTAATGGCCAAGCCCAGAGTGGATCCCAGCGTCCCGACACCCAGCAAAGGGCTTGGGACCATGGCGAGCAGGACGGAGGGAGGAGCTGGGAGCTCCTATGTGCTATGCCCGGCTCGGAACGAAATCCAGGGTGGGCGCTCTGGTGAGCAGAACCTCCTTCCCTCTCTCTCCCAGATGGCTTCTCCCAGGAACACGGCGCCCTCCCCGAGGAGATTCCAACTCCTCAGAGGGCCAGATGGCTCCCAGGAGGCCAACGGGGGAAAGACAGGGCCCCATGGTTCTTCCCCCAAAGCCAGGACCCAGGAAGGACCGGGGCTCCGTCAGGGCCTCTCAGCTCAGCACCTCGGGGGCCGCTGCCCAAGGAGCCAACACCTCTACCTGACAGCCGTGGGAGAGGACGACCACCACGCAGCAGTCCAGGGCGCTGTGGTCCCGCCGCGCCAGCTCCACCAAAGCCTGGACCATTTGCTACGAGAGAAGGTGTCAGATAAGGCAGAGCAGGGACGGATCGGGTCCCCACGCCGGGCCCACCTGGGCAGAGCACTTCCCCTGCTCCCGCGGCCAACACTGCCGTAAGGACCGCCCTGACAGTCACAAGAGCCACCGTTCCTGGCGACAAGGTGCTGGGCTCGGGCACGGCTCATTCACTCCTCACAGTGGGAGTCCCCTTCCTGCTGTCTGGACGAGGAAGCTAAAGTCCAGGAGACGTACGGGACGACCCGTCTTCAACCAGGTCGCCCGGAGTCTGCGACCCGACCTGGGACCCCCCGGAGCCACGCTGCCTCTGCTGATGCTCCAGTCTTCAGGGCTCATCTCGGGGAGTCACTGGGCTTCATCGAGTGGGTCGTGGGACCCTGCCCCACCCCGCCCCCACCTCTCCCGGACGGCGACCCTACCTTGGCCGTCAGGTCGCACTTGACCTCCACCATGAAATGCAGCAAGTGGAAGCGTTGACGCAGCTTCTCACAGTCGATGTTGGAGCCGGTGCGGGCCGTGAGCCTCGACTCGAGGCAGAAGTTCACGTTGTTGATGATCAGGCAGTGGCCGCAGGGGTCTGCGTTCAGGGCGTAGGCCTGCCCAAGCACAGGGACCAGTGGCAGCGCGGGGCTCGCTGCCCTCCCGCCCCAGGAGAGAAGGCGAGCCCCTGGTTTTCATGCATGCAGCTGGCAGTCTGGAGAGAGGGGACAGAAGAGGGGTCTGCCCGCCCTCTGACAGGGCAGCAGCATCTACACCTGGCATTCTGGGGCAAAAGCACACAGACTGCAACCCAGATGGGCGTGAGCGTGTGCGGGAGGGCACACAGAGAGCTAACCTGGGAGAGAACACCAGTCCCCACAGCAGCACTCAGCTTAGAAATCCAACACCCAGAGGCATTCGCCCTAAAAGGACCGGAGAGACTGTCCACCCAGGGGAGCCCCTGAGAACCGCGTGGGTATCTCCTGCAGCAGACAGACCCGTGGCCCGGCCCGCCCTCAGGACGGACACCACTTCCCAGCCAGGCTCCCCGGATCCCTGGGAATCCTCCCTCACAGCAGCCCGTCCTTTTTGTCACAGTACTCAACACCATTTAGACCGAGGTTATTTCTTTGTGTACTACCCCCTGCTAAGCTGATGGTCTAGCACAAGGACTAGAAACACCAGGGGTCCACTCCCAGGATCGCGGCACGGAGCCCAGGACCGGCACGCGGGACTCACACAACGAGTGCTGTGAGTGAGAGTGACTCGGTCCCATAACCGATTCTGACAGCCGCCTCACGTGAGGTCTGAGCCCCCGACTTCGCAGACAAGGGAAGAGCGCGGAGGCTTGGACAGTCGGCTCCGGGAAGAGCTGCGCCAGCGTCAGGGAGCTGTAGAGGGCCTGGGACCCTCCCGCCAGCTGGGCTCGGTTCCCTGGGCTCCCAACACTGCTGCAGAGGGAAGGACCTGGGACGTGTAGAGCAGAAGAGCCCAAAGCCAAGGCAGCTGGCCCCAGGTCACAAGAAGACTCACCAAATCAGCATTTTGCTTGGAAATCTCCTGATCACCTGGAGAGAGAGAGAAAACATGAATGGCTGCCCCAGCAGGGGTGGTGCAAGGGTCTCTGAGTATAAAAGAGCAAGGTAGTGCTAGTGGGAGACCAGGGGCACGGCCACCTTGCAGAACGGCTCAGAAGTCTCCAGTGAGGTTGAACACACACCTACCCTCTGACCAGCAATTCCACGCCCAAGTACAGACACAAGAGAAATGGGTGCGTGAGCAGAAAACAACCTGGCTGTGGGTGATCACTGAAGCCTCATTCCTTTTTTTCCTTAAAGATTCTATTTATTTATTGGAGAGACAGAGAGAGGGCACGCGCGCACGGCGGGGAGGAGGAACAGTGGCAGAGGGAAAGGGAGGAGCAGACTCCTCGCCAAGTGCAGAGCCCAATGCAGGGCTCGATCCCAGAACCTCAAGATCATGACCTAAGCTGAAGTAAGATGCTTAACCGACTGAGTCACCCAGGCAACCCCACTGAAACATCACTTTTTTTTTTTTTTAAGATTTTATTTATTTGACACAGAGAGAGAGAGATCACAAGTAGGCAGAGTGGCAGGCAGAGGGAGAGGGAGACGCACGCTCCCCACTGAGCATGGAGGCCAATGCAAGATTCGATCCCAGGATTCTGGGATCATGACCTGAGCTAAAGGCAGATGTTTAACCAACTGAGCCACCCAGGCGCCCCTAAAGCCTTATAGTCTTAATGCCCAGAACTAGAAACAATCCCAATGTTCCTCAACAAGTTGATGGATAAACAATGTAGGAAAAAAGTCATACATGGGAATGCTTCACAGCCTGAAAAGGAACAAGGTACAGACATGTACAATGCTGTGTTGTTATGTCCAGGAAAGGAGCCAGAAGAGTATACATGACGTGATTCCATTCACATGAAATTCTAAAACAGAAAGGCATAAGGGAAGCTCTAGGACAGTGGACACTTCCTTCTGTAGAACCCGTGGAGCCCAGCACCCAGAAAGTCCTCAGCAAGTATTTGCAGAATGAATATATGAGTAAAGGTGATCATCTTTCCTGCAGTGTCAAATGAGTTTTCATTTTGATTAGCAAGAAGAGCACTGACCACAAGCCTGTAAGGTAGTAGGATTTTTCTTCCTCTTAAACAAAGAGAACTTGGTGGCTATCTCCGAGTTGCCATGCAAGGTGAGCTGTACTGGAGCCTATTCTCGTGATCCCACAGTTCTGCCATTCATTGCTCACAGAGGGCTGGGACCCCTCGCTGGGAACTATTCTCTCAAGAGTTTTAAAGCCATGCCAGAAAAGCATTCACGTCCATTTTTAAACTGGAAGTGGTTTTACCTGCCTGAAGAATCCCATAGTTCACAGCCTTAAATCTGGAGCTATCACTCACTTCCAAAATCCCGCAGCACCCCGACGATATAAGTAGTATCCACAACTGAAGAATTCTTTCATTCCCTAAATTCGATCCACAAAGCGAGAGAGGGACATCACCAAAATGGCACAAATAAGAGTGTTCTACTATCTTCCCCGCCAAGGAACACCAATTTTGACCACCATCCACAAGTGAGACTGCCTTTGTGGAAGTCCAGGAATCAAGCAGAGATGTTCCAAAACATTGCTGGTACAAAATAACCCAAGATTGGATGCACTGAAGAAGCCAGTCAGCAAGGACTCCTTCAAATGACTCCTCCTTCAAATGCAAAGCCAACACGTGACTTCAAGAAACATGAGAAATCAAGGAAATAGGACACCACCAAAGGAGCACAATAATTTTCCAGAAACTGACCGCTGAGAATAGAAACCTGCAATGTGTCTGACAAAGAATTCAAAATCGCTATCTCAAGGAAGCTCAGTAAGTTACAAGAGTATACACAAAGACAGTTCAACATCATCAGGAAAATAACACATGAACAAGAGAGATAGAAATCATAAAAAAGAACCAAACAAATTCTGGAGCTGAAGGATGCCATGAATCAAATTAAAAATGCAACAGAGAGCATCAATATCAGACTCAATCCGGCAGAAGAAAGAATCTGCGAAGCAGAAGACAAGTCTTTTGAAATTATCGGCAGAGAACAAAGAGAAAAGAACAAAGAAGATGAAGAAAGCCTACATGGACTATGGGTTATCTTGAAAAGAAACGTCTATGCATTATTGGGGTCCCAGAAGAAGGAGGAGAGGGAGAAAGGGGCAGCAAGCTTATTTAGGAAAATAATGGCTGAGAACTTCCCACACCTGGGGAGAGATCTGGATATCCAACGTCACTAACCTCATAGGTCCAACTACCCACCAACCACTCTCTTGGTACTCACAGACATCACTGAATCGTCCAGAACCACTGTCCACTGGCCTGGGCATCTCTGGTCTGAGAACCTCTGGCCTGAGCTTGGCTGGCCAGAGCTGCTCAGGCCCCAGTACCACTGGAGCGAGTTTTCCGGGAGTCGCCTTTGACGGACCTTGCTTCCCTCTGAGATCCTCTGGTGTGAGGCCCATTGCTCCAACCACTACAGGCATGGGGTTCCAGGGTCTGACAGCCTCTGGATTCTGCTTTTCTGCTTGCCGACGCGCTCTCAGGACTGAAGCCAGGTTGTTCTGGTCTGTGTCCTCTAAGCAGGAGATGAACAAAGGAAGGGCCTGACTCCCTCGGGTCTCTAGATCTGTGACGAGCTGCCTGGCCTGATCGCTCCGAGACCCTGAGCCTGCATGCTGTTTGGAAAGAAAGACATGGCACTATTATCTACACAATGTCCTGTGACTCTCACTTTGTCCCCCCCATCTCCCATCTAGCGTAAGTCTAAACAATTGGGCACGTGGGCAAAACTTGAGCCTGCAGTTACACTGACTGTAACCGGCCAGCCTTTGCTTATCTATTCATTCAGTATTTTGGAGTCATCTCTGATGAGCCCAACACTGTGCTAAGTGCTGAAAATACAGCAGGGGACAGTATCAGTCCTCAAGAAGCAGACGTCTAGCAGGGGTTGCAAACACACGAATCAACGGTGACACACCAAAGAGAGAAGTGTCAGGTGGGAAAGCACACGAGCCTAGGAGGGTCCAGGGGAATCCAACTCAGACTTGGGAAGCCAGGGAGGCCTCCGGCAGGATATGTAAAGCTTTGCTGAGACCCCAGAGAGCATTAGGAAGTGAAGAGTGAATTCAGAGAAATGAGAAATGTAAGCTGGAATGGGAGACAGCGGTGCCTCTTTGCCTACTTGTGATTTCTGTCAAATAAATAAAATCCTTTAAATAAATAAATAAATAAATAAATAAAAATCTGAATTTGTTGCTAACATTTAAAATCAGGGAATTTAACATCAAAATCAAGATTTTCAGCTTCTCTTTAAAAATCTGGCAACGCAGGGCCAGCATTCTGGAATGACCATACTGAGCTGGACCTGGGGGGCTGCCCACTGCAATGGCCACCCATCGGGCTTCTGTGGGCATTTGAATTTGTATGTGAAGGCACAGAGATGGCCTCAAACCATTTCCACTCTTTAGTATAGGCCACAGAGCAGATGCCCAAGACACTTCTTTTAATTTATTATTATTCACTGATAATTTTTCATATGACCCTTATCCTATTAAAGACTTCCTCACTAGGTCAGGCCAAGCTCCTGGATGATGGAGGAAACCGACACATGGTCTGCAAGCAGCCCCCAGGGCAGGGGCCTCCGGAAAGCCACTCACACCTCCTGATAGGAAATACCTCCTGGACGCCCCCCTGCTTTTAAAGAGAACCTTGCATGTTTATTTTCTCCATTCCCTGCATCAGGCCCCTCACCTCCAAAACCCCTTAGGAAACATAAACTTAGCACAGGAGAGGCTGGCCAAAGTAGGTAGGGCATGGGCAGCTAGGCCCTGACTCTGCACCTGACCTTAGAGTTCCACATCCATTAGCTCATTTGGTTCGCACGCTACTACCGTTGTAACCCAGTTCAGAGTCCAGGAAACTAACGTTCAAAGACGATTAGTGGCTTAGCCAGGGACACAGTCCCAGGGAGTGTGACCCATCCCCTCCAGCTGGGTGCCCTGAACCTCCACGCTAAAAGGAACAACACAGGCCTCCTTCCCGGGCAGAAACACAGTGCTGCTGCAGCCAACAGGGCCTGCTGGCGGGGCGGGGCGGGGAATCACACTCTCCAACCCTGGAAGAGGCGTTTGGGATGGCACGGTTCAGCTGGACGAACCAGTGGGCTCAACGCCGCGAGGTAAAAGGGGGTTCCCACAGGATGATTCCCCAAAGGGGATGGGTACAGGGGGCACAGATCGGAAGGAAAGACCGGGAGCACGGCCTTAAAGTCATCCTGAGGCTTCAGCAACCCTCTCCGCGCGGCCCCCCTAACCCCAGGTGGGAGGTGAAGTCTGTGCGCGGAGCGGGAAACTGGCCGCACCTGAATATCCTCGATCATGGCGGGCGTGAAGAGCTGGCGGGTCAGCAGAACGTCCCAGAGCGGGGCCACCTGCAGCTCGTTGACCAGCTGCACCCGGCACCGCCGCAGGATCTGCCGGTCCGCCTCGTCCATGGCAGCCAGACGGCGGGGACCCGTAGGGCCTCGGTTCGCTTCCGGGCCTCCGCCGCCGCGCCCCGCCCGCCGCCCAGGACCCGCCTTGGGACCGGCCCCCGCGTTGAGCCCCGCCCCCGCATCCCCTCTAGGCCCCGTGGGTCCAGCCCCCAGGCCCCGCCACCGCCCCACCTCCGCCCCAGCCGCTCAGCCTCCGCGCCCCGCCCCCAGGACACACCCCCATGTCGCCGCCCCGCCCCTCCGGCTTACCCTGCGTCTCTGCCCCGCCCCCAGTGCGCATCCCTAGTCCGCGCAGCCTACCCCCAGCTAGAAGGCACCACCACTCCGCTTTTACAAAAACTTGGGAAGCGGTCACACTGCTGGTAAGCGGGACACCCATACCTGGAGCCATGGTCTGTCCCGCCCCATTCAAGCCCCTCGCGGGTGCGGTGTCCTCTAGTCCCCTCCCCACCTGTGATAAAACTGTAATTCTCCTACCCCAGTCCCGTGCCCAGATATCGACGTTTACTGTTCCAAACTCGCCTGTCTGATCCAACCAAGGTCTAAAATTCCCCCCTGCCCTCCCTCCCACCCTAGTACCGCCTACAAAGAAAAAAAAAAAAGAAAACACCCCAAACTGGCAGAAATCTACTCTCTGAACTTGCACTTTGTACAGCTCACTTCCACATTTCAAAATAATTGCTCTTGTTTATTGAGCATTTGCTAAGTCTCAGCCACTGCGCTAGTCACTTGACGCTGCGTTATCTCACTTGACTACAATCCTACCGAAGGAATATACCAAAAAGTGTTCCTTTCACCCATCTTACAGACGGGGCTCGGGGAAGTAGTCTCCGTTCAAGGTCCCAGAGGTAGTAAGAGGCACAAGGCAGTCAAAATTCAGACCTGAACCCGACTCAAGTCCACCTTAGAATCCATTCTCTGAGTCTCGAAACCCCAGCCCCATTCATTCGTTTATTCCACAAATATTTGTTAAGATCCTGCCTGTGCTGAGGTCTACGCAGGCCCCAAGAAGATCTAGGTGAACACAATAAAAGGCCCTATCCTTAGAAGCTTACATTCCAGTGGGAGGAGACAGACGATGACAATATGAACAAATATAAGAAATAGAAAAAGATAATATAAAGAAATAAAAGATACAACGTGTTGGTGATAAATGCAAAGAAAAAAATTTTAATAACAGAAACAGGGCGGGGGGATATGAAATCTGTATCTTTATATCCCCAAGGAACCTATATCATTGACTCAATGAAAGTGTGCCTAATTCACCTGTGACTTCCCCTCTCCCTCCCCGCCACACACACACATCCCTTTCCAGTGCTGAGGCCAGTCCCTGGCATATTCTAAGGTGGAGCTCGCTTTGGTAGTAAGTTTGGGAGTCCTGGATTCTAGGCGTTGGGCAAGTCCCTGCCTCTCTCTGGGCCTCGGTCTCCCCATCAGTATAAGGAGGAGTCGGACTAGAAAGGCTCCCCAAGGTCCCGTCCAACTCTGACGCTCTAGGATTCTATGAATAGGGTTAAAGAGAACAGGGACCAGCTATTGCTTCCCCACCCTAGCAACTGTTGCCAGACGAGAGCCATCTCCGGGTAGGAGGGGAAACTCCTCCCTGAATCGGGGATGTCTTTGGGGCATCCCATCATGCATCGCGACCTCGCCTCTCTAGGAGGCACGTCTTAGCCTCTTTGGTCACGATCATCCTTTTGGATCCAGCCAAAGAGCGCGCCTCGTTCCTATGGCAACCGCGCCAGGTCCACGCGCAGACGGCGGGTAGCAAGGGTCAAAACAGATTCGCAAAGTAGAAGTCCTCGACCCGTTCAGTCCGCGCCTTCGGTGAGCCGAGCCTTTAAGTGTCACGTGACCCCTTCCGCTCGTTCCCGCCCCCCTCCCCTCCCCAGGTCCCAGCCAGCGCTGGTGCGGACCGGAGGCTCCCGGCCCGGCGGACTAACTGGAGCACCGACGCCGCAGCCGGTTGGGCCGGTGCCCTTTCCCGGTAACTCCTTCCCGGCGTGACGCGCGGAGCCGCGGACGCGGCGGGGCCGGGCAGGCTCGGGGATCTCCCGTCAGTTCTTCCTCGTTCCCGGTTCCCCCGGGCCCGGGGGAAACTGGGAGCCGACAGGGCCCTGCCCAGGGCTCTCGGTGGGCGGCGGGGGAGGCGGCCGTCTCCTGGAGGGTTGCGACCTCCGGCGGGAGCTCAGACCTGGAGCGTGCCTCCTGGAGCCGCTACCTGGCCCGGGGGATACTGCCTCGGGCGGTAGCCTACCTGTTGGGCAGGTGGTTTCCTGCCCCGAGGCGGGCACAGTCGAGCTCGAGACTGCCAGCCAAAGAACTTCACAGACCCCCCGCCTCTGGGGCTGCTCACTGGAGGCGACTGACACGGTGGAATAAGGCAGCGATGGCACTGCGTGATAGGAAAAATAATAAGTATCACTTTCTGACTGTTGACCCTATGTTCAGTAAATCCTTTACATACATTTAACTCCCTCCTTGATCCTTTCAAGGTGGTATTAATTCACCTCCATTTATGAATGACACTGAGGCTTTGCAAGTTTAAGTAAATTGCCCAAGGTCATAAAGTGGTGGAGGACAGATCCCAATATGAGTCTGTTTCCAGAGGCTGTGCTTCACCGATAGCTACCTCACCTTCCCGGGTTTCAGCGCTCTGTGCGGGGTTTGTAGGACAGAATCGGTTATAGGTTGCCTTAACAAGAAAGAGACTGATTTGGTTTAGGGTTTTCGCTCAGTATGCATGCAGTCCTAAAAATTGGCCATCAAATGGGTCAATTTTATGAGCACTCCCAGGCACTCTTGAGACTTCTGCTTGTCAAAATCCACCGCTGTCAACAGCTTTGCCTTCCTTAAGTCGGGTGTCACATTAGACACTTGAACCATAAAACTTGAGTAATTCATGAGAAGTCAAGATAAATATGAGCCTTGAAAACTCACCGTATGATAGAACAAAGATCGTACTTCTGAACTGTAAATGTCTGTGCAATACAGCACGACCTTGTTCATTAACCAACCAGGATTCTTTGGGAACCCACAGTGAATTCAGTTACGGCACTCCCCAGACATGAATCTTTAACATTTGGAGACCCTGCCTGATCTACAGCTTTTGCCATTAAACTCCGTTCACATGGAAAACTAAATTTTTTCTCACCAGCTTTTCCTCATCTTTGGTCTCTATTTATGACAACTGTATTGCTCTTGGTTAAAGAGTATTCTCCCTGGGTTTTTTTTTTTGGTCCAGTGGGTGTGGTGAGAAAGAATAGATTTGGGGTACACAATGTCATAACCGTCTTTTTTTTTTAAGAGTATCTCACTTTCCTACTTGTACTTATTTAACCCCAAGAATGTCACAGCTATTGAGTTTCATAGTTTTGCACCTGGCAAATCTTACGATCTCATGAATTTATTTAGCATGTACTCAGTGAAGTGTTCTTAAGCCACTTATTTTTTAAATTTAAAGTATTATTGTCAGACTAAGTGAAACAGTTTGAGATGTTTGAGATGTAGTTGCCTTGATTTTCCTATGAATATTTTCCCACATTGGCTTATCATTTCTTCATCTCATTCATTTTCAATCATTTCTAAAGCTTTTCTAACCCAGGGAGTCTGGAAAGTTGCTGTTAATTTTTACTGCTCGTCTTTTCATCTATAATAGTTCTTATGTGTGGTATATTCAAAAATAGCAGCAAGATGGTTGATTTTAAAAGACCTGGTCAAACAGATTGACACTTTTCCTGCCGAAGAGCTTTTGTTTGTTTTGTTTTTCATCTATATATCTTACCCCTTTACCTAAAAAAGTAAGACTGTCCAGGTTCCTACCACTGAAACTTACTGCCTCTTCAATCATTTCAGCTCTGGAAAGGAAGAGAAATGGAAGTGAAAAAGTTGAGCATTTCCTGGCAGTTCTTGATAGTTCTGGTTCTGATCCTGCAAATTCTGTCTGCGTTGGATTTTGACCCATACAGAGTCCTAGGGGTCAGCCGAACAGCCAGTCAGGCTGATATTAAAAAGGCTTATAAGAAGCTCGCCCGGGAATGGTAGGTGAAACAAAGAAATAGCAGTTTAATATAAACTAAGCAGTTTTAGCAGGGGAATGAAGCCTAAATTATGGTTAGCTTTTATTTGTCTCTGTTTCTATGTTCATCTGTCTAAAATATTTTACTGGGGAGAGCTAATGTTCTCTATACTTTACTGGGGAGAGCTAATGTTATTCTGTATTTTTTAGTGATGAGATCCAAAGCCTGTGTTGCTGGGAAACCCCCTTTTAAGAAGTCTTTGGCGAAAAAGATGACCCTAGTTGCTGCTAGCATATTGAACATTAACGTAGAAGGGAGCTTTAGTTTTAAAATATGTATGTAATCAACCATAGGTCAGGTAACCATCCCCACGCTGTGTTATTCACAAAGTAACTCTTTGTAAGTGTCATTGCTGAAGGGAACATCCTCCAGTCCTGTTTTCTAAATTATTTATTTTAAGCTTTCAAGAAAATTTAGTGTAAGAGCTTTTTGCCCTCAGCTTTACAATATTCAGGAACTGAGTACGTTACTCTTAAAAATCATCCTGTAGAAAAAATCATCATTTTGCCTTGATAGGTTTTGTATTTGCTAAAGAGTATATGTGAATTAGCGGGATAGCAATAAATTTAAAACTTAAGGACAGATGTCAGCAGTTTTTTCCACCAATGCTTTGGACGTGCCAAAGGAGTAGAAGTATCTAGATTGTGTAGTTGGAGGGGAGCAGCAAGAGAGGAGAGGATGGGAAGGGCACGGATGACTAGAAGCTGGGGGAGCCAGTCATAGATAGAAAAGCAGGTTTGGAATGGGAATGATCATCACATACCTGCCTGCTAGGCTCCCAGTTCTATGTTTTTTATCTTATTTATACCTTATAATTACCCTAGGAGAGAGATACGCTGTCCCTCTTTTACCTGGGGGTAAATCGAGCCTCACCGTTACTAATAAGTATGACCTCTGGGCCCCATAGCTTGACCTTCTGCGCCAATAGTCGTTTATTGCTTTTTTTACTTTTTAATCCCTTACCCGTCTGCGTAGACGGAAGAGTGAGTGGGTTAGTGTTGGGGCGGGCAGGAAGTTATGCGGGAGCAAAGCTGCCACGTGTACATGACATTGCATTCTGTGTGTGCCTCTGCCTGACACCATTATTCTTCAGTGAAAGAGGGAGCTGAGTTTTAAACGGGTTTGTGATAAAGGTAAAATGTAGTTTCAAATACAGTGTTTTGAATACATAAATATTTTAAACCAAACTCCAATCACAGAGAATCCAGAATTCAATACTGAAAACACAGTCTGATTATGTGTGGCCTCTTTCCAGGGACTCTCTTTACAACAAAATTGCTTTCCACATTGTTTCAGACTCTTGCCTCTTTGTATTTAAAGCAAAATACATAAATCTGCAATAAATTCATAAGGCAGCCACATTCTTTTGGACAGGGTATGGACCTTTGGCAACATTTTAAAAGCAGAAATGATCGCTTGAGTATGTGGGGTTTATTAAAATGTACAACTTTGACTTTTCTGTCTTCCAGAGCTGAAAAGGGTGTTATGCTATTAATTAAATGAGTCATATGCTTCTCTTCCTTAATTAGATTCTCTCTAGGAGTCATTCATCACCTTAGAAGCATAGAGAGTATCATCCAGGGAAAATCTAAAATTTTACTTCACCTTTGTATTTTCACTGTGTTATTCCTTGTTGCTGTTTTGGCAACAGCACTGTTTTATCCCTAAAATCGTTGGTTTCATTTCATGACAGCTTCATGGGCACTGAAATGAGCGATACTTCCCCAGTTTGACTTGTCGGAATGAACAGCAGCTGGGAGAAGCAGTTAATCATTGAATTGGGTTTGTGACTCTTCTCTGCTAGGTTTTACTGCTAAGTAATGTCTCTGAAGCTTCACAGGAACTTTCCCGTTCCTTGGTGAAATCGTTTCAAGTCACTTTTTCCTCTCAGAAAAACTTTTTCTCTCCTAATAATTAAGTTTTCACATAGGTGCTTTCCCTTTTATCATCTACACTGGCCAAATAAACACCCTCACACCCCAAGAAAAAAGGCGTCCTAAAGTTTGATCGGAAGCAAATGAGTATTAACATGGTCAGTCACTGGAACAGTAAAACGATTGTCTACGACTTTTCTGTATTACTTTTTCTACAGCCAGTAGATACCAAGTACAGTATTCACTCCCAGGTTTAAGGAACGGGTATCATATTGCTATTGGTGACATGTTTCCTACCTACTGAAAATATGTTGGGCAGTTCTTTCCTAGAGCCGGATTTATCCTTCCCTACATGTTTGCCACCTTGTGGTAGTGTCCTGCAATTAGGAAAATATTCCTTATAACCTGAAACTGTCTTGTGGTTTCCTCCCTGTTCTCTGGCCTTGGTTTTGTCTGCGTCAGGATCTGTGATTCTAACCCAGCCGTCCTCACAGCCCTCTCCTTGGTTCAGTCTCCTCAAAAGCCCCTTCCAGTCCTTCTTCCCCTACCACATTCTGTATGTTCAGTCTTCATTTCTGTGATTGCATCATTTTTCTCTTTTCAGCCTTCAGCCTAAGTCTGAATATTTAAAACATTTTTTTTTCTCATCCAGAAACATGCTTTGGAACCACCATCTTGTTTCCTTAACTCATACTATTTTCATTATACCCAGCTGACATTTTTCCCCACTAATATCCATAATAAGAACTAAATAGTTAAGGGAGGAATGATGTCTAAATTCAACAGCCAGCCATTTGCAGTTTATTTTTAGAGAAATCAGAATATGTGGTATAATTCATTCAAACATGTTCCTGCCAGAATAAGTTGATCAAGTTATAAGTTTTCTTTATTCCAATGTACTTGGTGCTATTTTTAGTAGTCATTTGCTTCCTGGTGGATGATTTCTCTTTCCTGGACCTTTGCTAGAGGAAATTTACTAAAAGTTAGGTGAAGTGATTACATAAAGAATACACTCTTTGAGTCTCCTAACAAAAAGAACATTGGAATATCAGTTGGTATAAAACACTGACTTAGGTCTTGGGGGATCTTAAGGAAGGAAAACCTAGCCCTTACTTTCAGGACTTTAAAAATCTCCAAAGCTGAAATTGGCATAAACATGGGTCTATTACAGAATAACAGAATAGTCAATGACTGCAAATGGATACAGTTGATTGCCAGCTATGAAAAATAGCAAACATTATTTCTAACAGAAATTTAAATCACTTTGCAGAAACTGCAGATTTTTCTCACCTCTTAAAACATGGGGCCTGGAAATCATTATCCACTTATAGGCAAAAGGCCACCTTAGGCAAAAAGGGACAAGCAGGGCAATAATGAAACTGAAACGCTCTCATTTGAACATCAGTAGCCAAATGCTATTTGGAACATGGTTGTCACTAAACGAATTCATGGTGTGTCAGAAAAGCTATTTCCTATGTCTCCCTGACTGGTCAGAAGAAATCCCTTCCTAGATGACATTCTGATATTGGGGTGAATTGCCCCCATCCTAGGAAGAGAAGTCAGCTCTTAGGGCTCAGTGACATTAGCCTGGAGCCAGCTTCAGTGGTGTTTAGGAACCAGGGTAAAAACATACCCACAGCACACCTTTCCTCCGTGGGACGCTGCTGAACTCCCTGGCGCTTTGAAATTGTGCCGCACTGAAGCATTTTGGGTAGAAACAGCCGGTTTCAAAGTTTCACTTAAGTATGATGGTCATGGGAAGCAACTGATTGCTTCTACCATTTATTTTTAAGAAACCGTCCTAACAAAATGGCCTTGCATTCACCTCTGATGTAGTGAACTGTGTGTACAGGATGTTAATTGTGTGTAAAACATTGAATCAACGCTCACTGCCTGCCCGTTTGTGTTTCAGGCATCCTGACAAAAACAAAAATCCTGGAGCAGAAGACAAGTTCATCCAAATAAGCAAGGCTTATGAGGTATCGTGTCAAACTTGTGATGCGTCCATTAGCTCTGATAAAATACTCTTTAAGTGGCCAGTTTTGTAACGACCTCTCCGAGAGGGCACACACCCCCAGTGTCCTTGACCTAATTTCTAGATGATGGTAAAGAAAGCCTATTGAGTCACATCCAATATGTTGAAATTGGTGCCTGAAAACTTCAGCTCTTTAAAAAAAAAAAAAAAGAAGTGGCCTATTTTAAAGGCTTTAATTGGAATTGCAGAATTCTCAGAATTCCTCAATGTAGGTCTCTACTTCCTTTGTCGAAACTTTTTTTTTAAAGATTTTATTTATTTATTTGACAGACAGAGATCACAAGTAGGCAGAGAGGCAGGTGGGGGGCGGGGGGAGCAGGCTCCCTGCTGAGCAGAGAGCCCAGTGTGGGGCTCGATCCCAGGACCCTGAGATCACAACATGAGCCGAAGGCAGAGGCTTAACCCACTGAGCCACCCAGGCGCCCCGAAACTTTTTTATCACATGCTCACCTCAGCAACGTATGTACTAGAGCTTGTATTAAAGAAAGACTGACGGGCCTGTATTTATTAAAGTGGCACAAGCTTACAAGTACATGGAAACACAAGATTTTCAACAGTTTTCCAACATGTCAGCTTAAGTAGCTTGGTCTGGAATGTGCACAAAAGAGACGTCTGCCGCTTCCTTGATGTGTGTTGGGTGATAATCTTCGAAATACAGTGCTTGGCTCATAGAATAGAACCTCATCCTGAAACAGTTTCTCGACTTTTAGACTTCGGAGTTGTTTCTAAGTAAAACAAAGCTCACGTGCAGGACACTGCACTTGGTGCTGTGGCAGCTTTTTGGTGTTCGCAGCCTGTCCTGTCCGGCTTTGAGTCACTCCAACTTAAGTGGCATGACGTAGTCCGTTTTTTTGTGGTCAACATTATGTTAAGTTTTATTTGCTTTCCTGATGTGTTGAGTACTTTGACAACACAGAATCTCTAAAGCCAAGACAAACACAAGGACTGAAGTCTTTTGGTCTTGAAATACTGGATGTTTCTATTGAGAGAGAAGTTTCCGGGTATGTTGGCGACTGCTTTCGGAATGTCTAACCGTGCTATAGCTTTATGCTTCTTTTCTTCCCGTGTCTCCCGTGCTGCTCACAGGATAGTCCTTTGGGTGAAAATTTTTCCATTTCATAGATTTCCTTTTTTTTTTTTTTTTTTTTTTTTGCTTTCCTTATAGATTCTTTCCAATGAAGAAAAGAGATCCAACTATGATCACTATGGAGATGCCGGAGAGAACCAGGGCTACCAGAAGCAGCAGCAACAGCGAGAGTATCGCTTCCGCCATTTCCATGAGAATTTTTACTTCGATGAATCCTTTTTTCATTTCCCTTTTAATTCTGAGCGGCGGGACTCCATCGATGAGAAGTATTTATTGCACTTCTCACACTACGTGAATGAAGTGGTTCCAGACAGCTTCAGGAAACCCTACCTCATCAAGATCACCTCAGACTGGTGCTTCAGCTGTATCCACATCGAGCCTGTTTGGAAAGAGGTAGTTCAAGAACTGGAAGGATTGGGTAAGATCATTTTATTTGCCGAAAGGTGTCTGTATAGAAGAAGGGAACATTTATATCTTGAATTGTATGGGCTCCTGGGAAGAAGGAACAGTGAGATTTCTCTTCAAAAGTTCACATGACGGGGTTTTTCCAAGGACACATTTTGAGAGAAAGAAATGTGTCAGCCATTCTCATTTTGCACTACTAATTTAAACCTTAACCTAGCCTTGAAGCCTCTGTACAGTTTCCTAACATCTGGTTGGGGGAGACTAATGCATAGGAGAAGTTTAAAAATTATTGGTTGAACAAAGCAGCCCTCAGACATCAGTTTTGACACTCGGAGTTGCTAGAGCCGCCATAACAAAATACCACGAACCAACAGAAGTGTATTTTCTCACAGTTCTCAAAGTTAGAAGTCCAAGATCAAGGTGTTGGCAGGCTTGGTTTTTCTCTGAGGCCTCTCTCCACGGCTTGCAGGTGGCCGCCTTCTCCCTGCCTGCCCACGTGGTCCTGTCTCTCTCTGCACGTTCCTGGTGTCTCTCTCTCTCTTTCTGTGTCCTCATCTCTTCTTACAAGGACACCAGCCATATTGGATCAGGGCCCACACTGACTAACTCATTTTAACTTAATTACTTCCTTAAAGGCCCTATCTCTAAATACAGTCACATACCGAAGTTCTGGGGGTTAGGACTTCAACAGATGGATTTGGGCAAAGAGCCACAGGTCCATCCATGACAGTAATGGTCATGCGTTACCATTCTGGATCACAGATTAGCCCTTCCTATGTTCATAGTTACCACTTAGTGCTGGGAAAATGCCAGGATTCCAGGCCGGGTATTTATTTTAATGACTCTTAAAAGTTGGAATTACAGAATTGTGTGTGTGTCTGTGTGTGTGTGTGTGTGTGTGTGTGTGTGTGTGTGTGTGTGTTGTGTTATAGGCATTAGCAGACCTCTTCTTGAGTAACTAAGAAAGGTCAGACTCAATCATAGGGACCAAGGGCCCGGATGTCTCTGGAGAGAATGTACCCATGAAAACCATCAGTTCATTTATCCTAAAACAGAAATTTCCAGCCTGTGGTTCCGAAGCACTCCAATTTGCCAAAATGCTTTCATGAGATTGAGTAAGGAGGTTCTTGGAAGAAGATGAGGAAATAAGTTTAGCACAGTGTCACGCACATGGTGGGCAGTCAGCAGATGCTTGCTGGTGGTGCATAATGAGAGGACGACAGGCTGAGATCAGCCGGAAGCCCCTGGGTTGAGCAGCTTCTTCGTCAAAAAGCGTAATGGCGTTTTATGCCACGCTAGGTGGTATACTGAAACCTCTTTAACCTCGTTCGTCTGGGCGCCGACATTCAGACCCTGGAGCAGAACAGAAACGTTAAACCAGTGCTTGAGTTAGGACAGCAGTGTGTCTACACCAAACTCAGGTCAGAGCCAGCTTCTAATTTTTTTTTTTAAGATTTTATTCATTTATTTGACAGAGATCACAAGTAGGCAGAGAGACAGCCATAGAGAGAGAGGGGGAAGCAGGCTCCCCGCTGAGCAGAGGGCTCGATCCAGGGCTCGATCCCAGGACCCTGAGATCATGACCTGAGCTGAAGACAGAGGCTTCACCCACTGAGTCACCCAGGCGTCCCCAACGTTCTATTTGAAACGTGCCTGGTGGACAGCGTGAGTGAGCAAAGCGCAGGGGTTACCTGTGTCCCATCTGTGGGCTTCGGACTCACACAGACCAGCGTCAGCGAACGTGCTGCTCCAGCAGGCCCCCGGCTGTGCTCATGTCCGAGCTCTGTCATTTACTGTCTTCGTGCCCTTGGGCAGATTGCTTGACACACGTTTCCTCATCTCTAAAACGGATGTAATAATGTCAAACCAGATTTGATACAAAGATTAAATGAGAAAAATACCTATTAATTTCTAATATATATTAATCACAAATATAAAACAAGCCTTGGGGAATGTCTGACGAACCAGGTTTTCTGGTTTACCAAAGTAAAATTTTTTTAAATACCTATTTTATAAATCGTTTTAAAATCATTCTCAAATACATGAGTCTGCTTTCTTCAACTCACTGACCAGCAGGCACCGACTCCTGACTTACGTTTAGCGGAGTCTTACAAGGTACTTCGAAGCTGGATGGGAAACAGGGAACAGGGCAGCCAAAGAAACAGTGTGCCTGGGAGAGGCAGTTGCAGGATGTGACTCGGGTGTGGCTGAGGGGGAGGAAGCAGGAAGAGCTCGCCAGGACCAGGAAGTAAGGAGCCTGAAAGTCCAGGCTCGAGAAGCTGGACTTTATTTTACAGTATGTAATAAGCCAAGAAAAAATGTTACATGGCGGTGTGATTTAATCACGTCCATGGTTTAGGAAGCTGTTAGAGCCGCTTGAAGGACAGATTGAAGAAGGTCAGAAGAGGAACCAGGGAGGTCAAGGGCCGTGGCAGGACAGCAACCACTGGCCCAGACTAGGAGCAGAAGCAATAGAGAGGTGGACAAGTGGAAGAGATTTGAGAGGTAGGATCATGGGAGTTGACGGACCTGTGGCTCCTGGAGACCATCTGAATGTGAGAAATGAAGAAAAAGGGAGAGAGGGGGTCAAGATGGACTCTGCATTCTGACTTGAGCCAGTGGACGGGCAGACAGGGCACGGAAGAGCTGGATTTGAGAGATTGTTCTAAATAGTAACTCCGGTTGGACTGTGCGTGATGACATGAAAATAATATGAGCTCATATTTCCGGAGAATTTATGCCAAGCACACTTACAAGTATCACCTCATGTTAAACAACAGCCATTTAAGGCAGATGCTGTTGTCATCCCTCTTTGACAGACATGTGGCTCATTTGGGGGACTCTGTCAGGGTCCCACAGTTGGTGTTCTGCAAATCTGGGCTTTGAGCCCCAGTAGTCGGACTGTAAGTCCGTGCGTCGTGTGCCAGCTGTATCTGTACCGCCTTTTAATGACCTTAAGTCTTCGATGATGGAAGATCTTACTATGCTTTTGGGCCATCGTGCTCTTTGATCGTAGTGGATCAGGACTCAAGTGACAAGGGTGAAAGCAGCTGAATTCAGATTCACAGAAGTGACATTTACGGAGGGTTCAGTCCATTCCCCCGCTCCACCCGCAACGTTCCCTGGAAGGCTGGTTTTGACCAAACGTATTAGATTCGTTTGGTTTATAAACCACTTTCCTCTTTGGAACATTGGGATTAGTGGCAAATTCCTGAGAGTCAAAGTCCACTTGGTTACGGCTGGATGGCAGCGTGGTGAGATCCTTACGGCCCCTGTGGTCATTTCCCCGTCCCAGTGAGGCAGCACTACCCTTTCAGACAGATACTGCCCAAAATATTTTTCTTTCTTTCTTTTTTTTTAAAGATTTATTTATTTGAGAGTGAGCAGGGGAAGGGGCAGAGGGAGAGAGAGAATCTCAAGCAGACTTCACGCTGAGCCCAGAGCCCGACTCAGGGCTCAGTCTCACGACCCTGAGATCATGACCTGAGCCGAAGCCACGAGTCCGATGCTTTGCCAACAGAGCCATCCCCTGCCAAAAATGTTCCTATTCTGAGTTAATAGGAAGAGCAGACTAGGGTACCTGATGGGCCCAGTCAGTAGAGCGGGTGACTCGTGATCTCCGGGATGTGAGTTGGAGTCCCATGTTTTGTGTAGAGATTACTTTAAAATAAAATCTCTGAAAAAAAAAAAAAGGGAAGAACAGACCATCTTAAAGATCAGCTGAGGGGTCTGGGAAAGCTTGGACCTTCTCTCAGAACAACGTAAAATGCGTGGATGGATGAAATAGGATAGTTCTACCCTGGGGGAAACGTGGTAGCTAGTTCGGTGGAATCCTCAGCCACACAGCGTGGAAACGGCTGGTCTGCAGACGTAGCCCACGTGTCTGGACAGCCACCCTGGGGAGGAGGACCAGAGTCGTCAGTGCTGCCGTCGACCTCGAGGAGTTTACTGTCTAGCTGAAGAGAAAGTATGTACCCAGAGAATGCACACTTGGCATCTGCAAGTACAGAATCACATTTGCAATTACAGAATAATGGAGCGCTGCTGGAGTGAGTGGGGGATGAGAAAGAATGCATGTTCTCCTTGTGCACTCTCTTCCCGATGGACCAAGTACTATATTAGCCGTTAATGTGTAACTTACAGTAGTGTTTATTGAGCTTCAGTTGTTTGGCATTGTGCTAGGTGCGTCGTGAGGATTGTCTGTATCCCCAGAGCAACTCAGGGAGAGACTGTTATTATCCCTGTTTTCCAGATGAGCAAACCGAGGCCCAGGAAGGTTAAGGAACTAATCAAAGCCACACTATCCACAAGTAGGCGTGCTGGGATCCAGACCCAAGAGCACAGCTCTAGGGGTCACGGTTAACCACCATGCCTGTACAGCTTCAGAAATCAGTAAAACGTGGCCCTTGCACCAGCAGACTCGGGTGGGAGACACAGGTGAATCATTTCAGTGCTCTACGTGCTCACCGGGAGGGGTGCAGACAGCGACCAGGGTGTAAAGGAGGTTGCGAGTCTTAAAAAATCAAATACCATTTTAGGGCAACCCAGTTTGAACAGTCCTGCAACGTATTCACCATGACTTCACATTGATTTTTTGTAAAGATTTATTTATTTATGTTAGAGAGATAGAGAGTGTGAGTGTGAACAGGGGAAGAGGGAGGGAGAGAGAACCTCACGCAGACGACTCACTGAGCATGGATCCCGATAACGGATCTCAATCTCATGACCCTGAGATCATGACCTGAGCCGAAACCAAGAGTCAGGCCCTCGACCGACTGAGCCACCCAGATACTCCATGATGACTTTTTTTTTTTTTAAGATCTTTATTTATTTATTTGACAGAGACACTGCGAGAGAGGGAACACAAGCAGGGGGAGGAGGAAAGGGAGAAGCAGGCTTCCCCCTGAGCAGAGAGCCTGATGCAGGGCTCAGCCCCAGGACCCCGGGATTGTGACCTGAGCTGAAGGCAGATGCCCAATGACTGAGCCACCCAGGCACCCCATGACTTCTTATTTTAAAAGAAGGAGCAGTTCCTCTCTTTCAAGGAATTGTTAAGTCTGCAACAATGTTACACTGGCTAGGTAAAGGGTCTACCTAGATACTAGTTTTTTAAAAATATGCTTTGCTCATTGTCCTTGATTTTCTTCCATTTCACATTATTTAGCCTCTTAATAATTTCTTTATTGATGGGTTTGTGTTTAGTCAAACTGAACGCTGGCCTGTTCCTCCAGTTGGCTCTGTACCATTCCTTAAGACACATGCAAAACTTGAAATAAAGGTGAATGTGTCTAGAGGCGCCTGGGTGGCTCAGTTGGTTAAGCAACTGCCTTCGGCTCAGGTCATGATCCCAGGGTCCTGGGATCGAGCTCCATATCGGGCTCCCTGCTCAGCGGGGAGCCTGCTTTTCCCTCTCCCACTCCCCCTGCTTGTGCGTGCTTGCTCTCTCTCTCTCTCAGATAAATAAATAGCATCTTAAAAAAAAAAAAAAAAAAAAGGAATGTGTCTATGTTAGAGAGGAAAAAAGGAAAGAATTTCCCTAAATGGCGCAGTACACGTTTGGGATCATCTCATGGAAGTGAGTGCAGTTGGTACCTCCGTAGAGGTGCGACGTGGCCATGTTCAGTACCGTGCAGGAGGAAGACTTCTTACACCCTCCAAGACAGAAGGAAATGCTAGTATTTTTAATTACCCAGGACCTGCACATTAGCCAGAAATGTCAATCCATATCAAAATCAAATGTTTCTGGAAGAGGTCCCATCTGCTTTGTCTTTCTTTTCAATTCACTGCTCACGTTTTCTGGGTTTGGGGCTTGTCCCTCTGTCCTCTAGCCAGGCTCTGCTTAATCGAGATACAGATACATGGAGCTTTACTCGCTGTTGACCTAGCTGAGCTTGCTTTATGAGCTTTGCTGAACTTTGAAGTGTAGAAAATTTGAAGGCAAAGGACAATGGAGACTGTGTTGGTCTCTGTGACTCAGAGACCCCAAGTCCCCAGCCGTTACTGGTCACTTCCGAACCGGAGTCTCCCCGGGGTAACGGTGCCGCCAGCTTTTCTCACTCTTCCTTCCCAGCTTGGGTGGCAAGCGTGGAGGGTTTGATCTGAATTCTTTTTTCTTAAGATTTTGTTAATTTATTTTTATTAATTTAGTATTTATAAACAAATTCTTAAGACTTTATTTATCATGAGAGAGAGCGCGCGCGTGTGTATGTGCAGCAGTGGTGGGGAGGGGCAGAAAGAGAGGGAGAAGCAGATTCTGTGCTGAGCACAGAGCCTGATGCAGGGCTCCGTCTCGGGACTCTGGGATCATGACCTGAGCCGAAGGCAGCTGCTTAATCAGCTGAGCCACCTAGTGCCCTGAGATCTGAATTCTTTATTAAATATCTTCTCAGGGGAAAATACCACCAATTGAAAAACACCAAATATTTATCATTCTTTATTCTATTCTAATCCATCTGCTAGTTCATCCATAGAAGAGAGGTAAAATTCCTCCAGAATTTAGAAGTGGAATTATGATAGTAACAGTCGAAGTCCTTTGCAGAAATGATCCAAGAAAATGGCCTTTATAGATTTGGAAACACATTTAACAAAGCGGTTGTATGTAAGGAGTCGACAGTAATTTAAGTAAAAGAAATGAAGCCTAACCGCTTGTATTCTGTTCTAAGCAGGAAAGAGTCTATACTGATGAGGCGGGGAGAGGTGGCGGGAGGACACCGGAGAGAGCGAGGGTTTGCTGAGTGTATCCCACTCTGCAGGAGGAGATCAGCCCCTCGAGGCAAAAATTCCCCCGCCACACACACAGTCTTGGTCTCAGGCTTCACCATGGTCTGGATGAAATAATACTTAATAATAACATTTGTAATTAGTTAGGCACCTACTGTATTCCAGGCTGGGGGTTAGGTTCTGTTTTATGTTACGTGATTTAGTCCCAACAGAACAACTTAACCTTCATTTTAAAATGAGGAAACAGACACAGAGAGGCGAAACGACTTGCCTGAAGTCACACAGCTCATGGGGAGCAGAGCTGGGCTTGAATCTGGATCTGAGTGTGAATACTGATTTGTAATTCATTGTGTTTGTTTCTAACTGAGTGCCTACTAAGTGCCACGAGCTGTTCTAGATATTAGGGATGCAGCAGTGCACAAAGTAGGCAAAACTCCCCGCACTCCTAGAGCTTATGTTCTCGTGAGTACACACCGCTGTCAATCACAGAGCACAACAACGGGGCCTGTAGCCTGGTAAGGCAGGGAGGGCACCAGAGAATGCCAGGCCCAGGTGACAGGCTGCAGCTGGGCAGACAAGGAGGGCCTGGCTGAGGAGGCAGCCCACGGGGCTGGGACAGGGAGCCCCGGGACAGGCAGAAGAGTAGCGGGAACAGCAGATCTTTTTCAGTTTCCCTTTGCTCTCAGGACTGCCTGCATCTCTCCGTTCAACTCCAGGCTCACCAGTCACCTTTCTGATTACTAATTCTGGTCCGTGTGTGTCCTGAAACCTGGCAGAGAGGGCACCCTGAATGGCACAGTCGCTAGAAAGGTGTATGCCTGGGATCGGATAATGTATTGGCGTCAGGTCTGTGTAAAATCATTAAGGGTGAGTCGGTCTCCCAAGAAATCGATCCCTCCAGTGTCCAGAACCTAGGGTGGAAGAGGTCAATCTCTCAAGCCAAGAAGGAGCCAGGCTTCGCCCTCAGATGGGCCTGGGTTCAGACCCCGGTCCCACTGCGTGCCGACTGTGATGCCAGCTCAGTTGGCCTCCGCTCCCCGGCCGGGGAACATGAAGGTAACAGCATGACCACTGGGGGTGTTGGCGAGTATGGAAAGTGATCATGTCTGTAAAGCTCTCACCGCGCTGCCTCACTTAGAAGGGGTTCAAGACGTGGTCGTTCCACCCTTGGGCCTTTGCTGTGGGGCCACTCAACGTCCCTAGGTGATGTTCTTCTGACTTTACATAAGACCAAACCTCTCAGTGTATGTGCCTGCTATATTGTTCTTCTCGCCAAATTTTCACACGCACTTGCGTTTGCTGAACGGAACTATTCGTAGTTATCTGTGACACCTGTAGTGTGGTGCGATGTCAGGTACTAGACCTGGCACGTCCAGCTCGGGTTCTGGTTCTGCCATGCTGGCGGCTCCGCATCATCTCTCCGAAGCTCACTCTTTGTCTGCAGCAGGCGGGGGTGGACCATGTGACATCCAGGGTTCCTCCTTACCTGCCCGCGAGATCCTCCAAGGGTCATAGTCGGTACCCTGTAGATAGATTTGTTTCATCTTTCATCAATGCATTAAGCTTGTGATCCCTGCCGTTTACCCAGCAATTCCATTTTGGGAATTTATTTATTTTTTTTATTTTTTTAAAGATTTTATCTGTTTGACAGACAGAGATCACAAGTAGGCAGAGAGGCAGGCAGAGAGGGAGAGGAGGAAGCAGGCTCCCTGCCAAGCAGAGAGCCCGATGCGGGGTTAGGTCCCAGGACCCTGGGATCATGACCCCAGCCGAAGGCAGAGGCTTTAACCCACTGAGCCACCCGGGCGCCCCCATGTTTGGAATTTAATTAGGAAATCACACATGTGCACAAAGATTTGTACACAGAGATTTGTACACAAAGATATACAAGGGGACCCGTTAAAATATTCCTGTAATAGTGAAAGCCAAAAGCGACTTCAGTATTCAGGCAGACTGATGGCCCAGTTTCCATGAGCTCCTGCTGCGTGCCACGCTCTGGCCTGGTGCTTGGGATACATCCGTGAACCGAACCGTCCTAGCAGGGGCAAACAGACAACAAGCAAGTAACAGAAAAAAGCAAAGTATGTGATTTGTTAGAAGGTGGGAAGTGCTGTGGAAAAAGGGAAAGTGATCAGGTTGAGGGGGATCCCGTGTGTGTGGGGGGTGTAGTTTCAAACATGGTAGCCGGGTGGGCCTCATGGAGAAGGGCTTGGAGTTGGCGAAGGAGGGACTCAGTTCAAGAGACGGGGAGGCACGCACTCCAGGCGGAAGGAACAGCCAGTGCCAGGGCCCTGAGGCGGGAACATGCCAGCGTGTTTAAGGAAGAGAAGGATGCTGGGTGCTGAAGCAAGGTGAATGAGGAGGAGGAGGATGAGAGGGAGGTCAGAAGGGGACCAGGGACCAAATTACAAAGGGCCTTGTTGCCCTTCCTGTAGATCAGCCTTTACTCTGAGTGAAATGGGAAGTCTTTGCAGGGTTGGGACAGAGGCGTGCCGTGATCTGTGTTTATGTGTTAGAGGAGACAGTGTGCTTATCATGTTGAGAACAGGCCACGGGGAGACCAGGAGAGACAGTAACGTTGGGTGGGTGTTGCACAACCAGGGAAGAGAGATGGTGACTCAGAGAAGAATCTAAAGAAAGTGGAGACAAACAGATTCCTGGTGCGTTTTGGAAACAAAGCCAACAGCACTTGCTGACAGATTGGACGTGGGGTGTGAACAGCGAGAGGTAGAAGATGACTCGGGTCTTCCATGCAAGTGATAGGAGGGAAGGAACCCTGTGGGTGACCCGGGGAGGCCTGCGTGGGGTGGGTCTGGGGGAGGAGAGCAGGGGTGGGGTTTGGGAAATGTTAAGCTTGAGAAGTCTGTTGGGCAGACTATGAATATTTCATATACCTCAGTGTTTGGCAGAGGACCTGGCTTACCAGATACCGTGGTTGGAGGAAGGAACAAGGAAGTTACTCAAGCATTAAGTGAAATGAGTATCAGATGCCCGTTTTGTAAAGTGTATGTGTCCACACACGTGTTAGTGTAAGAAAAGTTACAGATGGATACCAAATTATTAACAGTATTATATGGGATTTGACTTCTGAGTGATCTTAATTTCTTTCTCTTTTTGAGAATGTGTACTTTCCAATATCTCTCTCTATAAATTAATTTATATAAAATGGAGAATTTCTCTGAAGAGTGAGAAGACTGATTTCTCTCGATAAATCCTAGTTATTTTTCCAACCATTGCCGAGTTGTTGAGCCCTTGATTGTTTACAGGTCTTTTTCCTTGTGAATAGAAGCACCGTGAGCAGATTGCTTTCTTTTCTTTTGAAGTATTTTCTCACGGTCTCCAAAAATTTGAAATAATAGGACTGAAGGATACAAAGATTTGTAGCTCTTAAATATTGCCAGACTATTCTGCAGTAATACAACTGAACCGATTTAGAATATCAGTAATGAAAAAAAAATGCTCATCGGTCTATTAGGAAAGACATCCTCCCCTCCTAGGTCAGGATTTCAACCGCACACCAGAAAATCACTTAGCAGCATTACTTCATCTACCACGGGGGCATAAAAAAGCCTCATGTAGGTCTTCCACACTTTGCAGGTGTAGGAATCGGCGTGGTCCATGCTGGGTACGAGAGACGCCTGGCCCATCACCTGGGAGCGCACAGCACTCCCTCCATCCTGGGAATCATAAATGGGAAAATCTCCTTCTTCCATAACGCGGTCGTCCGCGAGAACCTGCGACAGTTTGTAGAGAATCTTCTTCCAGGGAACTTGGTGGAGAAAGTAAGTACCTGGCGGAGCAGTAGGTTACCAGGTGCCTGGGACCGCTGGCGGCCCTGACCTCTGTCTGGTCATCTCAGACCCGAGGGCAAGGTCATGTGTTAATCACTCAGCCGAAATCGTCTAAACGAAATCTGTAGGAGACTGAAAATTGAAACAGGGCAGAAAGACTGAGAGACTCCCTGTTAGTAACCACTGGACACACTTCCGCAGTGGTGGGGATCTGACAGTGACTCTCATTTTCTAAACCAAAAATTAGATCACAACATGGGATGAAGGATTTCTTTCTGACTCGTGTGTTTCTTCATTTGAAGGTATTTGTCTTATGAAAGGATTCAAATTAGGTTACTTTGTGTATTTAGCAGTCACATCTGTGGAATACACAAGATTCCACGTTTGCAACTTTCAGAACTTAGCGTAAGGCAAGGATGAGTCAATTTCACAAACAAGAATTGCACTAAAGAAGCCAGGCACAAAGAGCACACAGTAGTTTATCTTCATACTTGAGAAGCATTTTTCCTCCAGGATCTTAGATTAGGGATCAAAGGAGCTGGAACAGGATTCTTGTTTGCTTTAGCAATTCATTCCTTTAACTATACCAGAGAGAGTGAACATACCAACAATTCCATCTTATTCCCACATGCACTATGCATAGACTGTCCCGCCAGGATCATTATCCACAGAAGAAATACTTGTTGGAGGCTCCTGGAATGATCACAGGTTGTCTGGATGGGTCCTCAAGCATTTATGAAATACCTGTTCTCCGCCAGTCACTCTAATGTTGGGGACTCTTTTCAAGGAGCTCCCAGGCTAGTGGGTGATTATTTCCATCTGATCTGCCAAGAGGCTGCCCAAGAGAGCTGAGAAAGGCTTCTTGGCAGAGACAGTCCCGGCACTGAGTTCGCCCAGTGAGCAGAGAAAGGGAATGAGTTGCAGGCAGATAGAGGTCCAGGACGTGAAGCAGTCAGCTCTGTGTTAGGTAGTCACCAGTGAGCAGGAGAGGGTGATACGAGAGGGGTTTACTGGCATCTTACTGCCAGGGCCTCTGAGAGCCCAGCCGCCCTGGTCAGGAACTTGGGCCGCGTTTGCAGGTGCTGGCGCCACCGAAGGGGACTGAGCTGAGAGTGAAATGGCCAGATTGAGGTTCACTAGAGAGCATCGTGGAAGCAGAATGGAAAGATAAACCTTCTTTAACTATGAAAAATTTCTAGGAAAAATTTTTATTTATTCATGTTTTTTATATTCTCAGTAGGATTATTTGAGGCATAAACAGGGAAGCACAACAGTACCAATTCACGTGGTAATAAATGAAATTGTGTAACGTATAGACTGAGTGGGTCCCCTTATTCTTTTAAGTCATTTTAAAAGAGGAATCACGGCGTTATCTTCCACAGGTTAATAGATGAATAAGGACCGTCTGTAACAGATTAAGAATCATGTCTATAATTCAGTTCGATTTTTTAAATAACATGCTCAGTAATTATTCCAGAAAAGATTGTTGATTTCAGTCTGTAAGACTGGGAACATGAATAGAGGAAATCAGTAACTATTCTTTTACCATTTTAGTCAAACAAAGACAAAAAAGTAGTAGTCTGCATTTTTTCTTTTTTTTAAAAAAGATTTTATTTATTTATTTGACAGAGATCACAAGTAGGCAGAGAGGCAGGCAGGTGGGGTGGGGGGAGCAGGCTCCCTGCTGAGCAGAGAGCCCGATGCGGGGCTGGATGCGGGGCTCGATCCCAGGACTCTGGGATCTTGACTTGAGCTGAAGGCAGCGGCTTTAACCCACTGAGCCACCCAAGCGCCCCTGCATTTTTTATTTCTTAAGAAACAGTATTTTACAATTACTTGATTGTGTTTCATTACCTCTTGACTGCATTATTGCACTTGTTGGGAACTGACTACTGAAACCAACCTCCTCTCTTCCATTTAAGGTTACAAATAAAAATTACGTGCGATTCCTCTCTGGCTGGCAGCAAGAGAATAAGCCTCACGTGCTTCTGTTTGACCAGATGCCCATCGTACCGCTGCTGTACAAGGTATATGAGGTGCTGGGGGGAATGTTTGCTCTTTTTTTGGTAGAAGGAACTTGTGGCCTGCTTGTCCTGTTTGTAAGAGCTTACCCAAAGAGAAATGTGTGAAGACTAGAAATTTGCCTTAACCACCGTACACTGAGCACGTCCTGATGCCACTACCATGCAAGTGCCTTCCACACACATACTAGCCTAGAATCTTCGGAAGAGCCCAGGGGTGTAGATAGCATCCCAGTTTTATAGACCAGGACACCAAAGCTCTGAGAGGTTGTATAACCTGTGCCCACGGTGACCCTCCACAGCACTTCTGGCTCCCCCGCGCCCCCGTTAGCCTTATGACATGAGATGGGAGAGCAAAGTGTCCCACCTAACCGTTCTCACCCTCGCTGCCATCTTCCGTAATTGAGGGAACTCCTCAAACCCTCCATGCCTCCAACCCAGTGTAGATCTCAGGAAACTGAGTATTTTTCTCCATTGGTGAAAAAAAATAAAATTCACTGTGTTTAGCTTTGTGGGTACAGTTTTCAGGCGTGAAGCGCTCTAGAATTTCTCCCAAGTGCACAGAGGTCTAGCAGCCCGAGTGGGGCTGTACAAGCTAGGAATCGTCTCCACCCGTGGGGTGAACGGTCCTCTCTTGGTTTGTGTGATCCTGCCACCAATTTAATTTCTTCCTCTCTCTTACACCCTAACAGTTGACTGCTTTTGCATACAAAGATTACTTGTCATTTGGATACGTACACGTCGGTTCGAGAGGGGCCGAAGAGATGACAAGACAGTACAATGTCAACGTCTATGCCCCCACCATCTTGATCTTTAAAGAACACATAAACAAGCCTGCAGACGTCATCCAGGTACGTGGGAGTTGCCCCGGCTTGCGATCGCCCTCACATTGTGTCCTGGGCCTTTAGAAATAAACGGCGACACTGAACAGAGCCAGTGAGAAGGAGAAAGTCGTTTTTCGTTTCTTCCCTTCAGAAGCACGAAATTTAAAAACAAATTTGGTTTTTATCCAATTTTACTATTTCACTCTATTTTACTCAAAAAATAATCTTTCGGCAGAAAACAGGATGGTGTTGATGCCCGGGGCTGAGGGAAGAAGATAGGGGAGTTAGTGTTTCATGAAGACAGTTTCCGTTTGGGAAGATAAAAAGGTTCGGAAGGTGGATGGCAACAGTGTGAATGTACTTAATGCCACAGAATTGCGCACTTGGAAAGGGTTAAAATGGTCCATTTATGTTATATATTTTGCCACAAAAATAAAATAAATAAGAGGGTGCACCCGGCTGACTTAGACACACAGTCTCTCTCTGTGACTCTCCTCTGTCTCGGGGTTGTACCTACAACCCCCGGGGTATAAAGATTACTTAAAAATAAAATCTTCAGGGGTGTCTGGGTGGCTCAGTCATTAAGCATCTGTCTTTGGCTCAGGTCATGATTCTGGAGTCCTGGGATCGAACTCCACATCAGGCTCCCAGCTCTGCGGAGAGCCTGCTTCTCCCTCTCTCACTCCCCCTGCTTGTGTTCCCTCTTTCACTGCATCTCTCTCTGTCAAATGAATAAATAAAATCTTAAAAAAAAATGAAATAAAATATTTAAAAAAAATTTTTTTTAAAGATTTTATTTATTTATTTGTCAGAGAGAGAGGGAGAGAGAGCGAGCGAGCACAGGCAGGCAGAGTGGCAGGCAGAGGCAGAGGGGAGAAGCAGGCTCCCTACTGAGCAAGGAGCCTGATGCGGGACTCTATCCCAGGACACTGAGCCGAAGGCAGCCGCTTAACCAACTGAGCCACCCAGGCGTCCCTAAAAAAATTTTTTTAATAAAATAAGAAACAGTCATCACCTTTTATCTCTAAAGTGATCCTATCAGAAAATCAGTAATCTTATTCTAAAATAAATTACAAAAATAAATTTAAAAATTAAATATAAAACAAAAAGGAATGAAAGAAACCCGTAGTAAACTAACTCAGAGAACATATAAATGAATATCTGATCTTAAGGTAAAGAAGGGTTCAGGGCACCTGGGTGGCTCGGTTGTTAGGCTCGGGCCATGGTCCAGGGTCCTGGGATGGAGCCCCACGTCAGGCTCCCTGCTCAGCAGGAAGCCTGCTTCTCCCCCTTCCCCACCCCCTGCTTGTGTTCCCTCTGTCGCTGTCTCTCTCTCTGTCAAATAAATAAATGAAATCTTTAAAAATAAAAAAGATAAGGGCTGAAAATCTTGTTGGAAAATCTTAATTTGTGTATAGGTTTAAAATTTGTATGTAAATACTTCAAAAATTTTAAGTTAAACAATAAGCTAAGGGAAATACTTAAAACCGATCTAAAAAAGATTATCTTTAATTTCTCATGAGCTTCTTCTAATCAAAGAGATCAACACAAAACTTCCGAAAGTGATTGCTTAATGGGTATAGAGTTTTCTTTCGGGGCGATGGAAATGTTTGGGACTAGAGAGAGGTGATTGTTACAGAACACTGTGAATGTACGAAATGCCACGGAGTGATATTTTAAAATAGCTAATTTTATGTTATGTGAATTTCCCCTCAAGTTAAAAAGGTTTTAATAAAATTTCCCAAGCAAGGTAAGCTGAGAATATGAATAAAATTCTGAAAAGAGGGCGCCTGGGTGGCTCAGTGGGTTAAGCCTGTGCCTTCGGCTCAGGTGATGATCTCAGGGTTCTGGGATCGAGCCCCACTTCGGGCTCTCTGTTTGGCAGTGAGCCTGCTTCCTCTCTCTCTGCCTGCCTCTCTGCCTGCTTGTGATCTCTCTCTGTCAAATAAATAAATAAAATCTTTAAAAAAATTCTGAAAAGAGACTCAAGGGACTAATAATCACTTTTAAAAATTAAATCTCACTAATCAAAAAAAGCTAGTTTAATGTTTTCTTCTCCTCCCATCACATTGTTAAAGATTTTCAAAGAGAAGATACTCCGTTGAGAGTAGAGAGAAACTGGGCAGTCTTTTGTTTTGCGGAGCTGGAGGAAGCCTCAGAAGTTTTCAGAAAAGCAATTAGGTGATAATAGGCCAATTGCCTGGATTCATTCGCCAGAAGAGTACTTCTGAGTACCTCGTCTGGGCCAAACCCTACCCTGCTCTGGGGACAAAGCCCTGAACAAAGTCACCTGAATTCCTTGTTCCAAGGTCTGCCATGTGTTCTAACAGTAGAAAATGGGCCTAGCCTCACTCCATGGAGGCCTGTCGTAAGGGGAGAAGCGCCGAGGGGAAAAATAAAGCAGGAAAAGGGAACGGGGAGTTGGGAGAGCAGGTTCACATGTTTTAAGGCAGAATGACAGAGAAAGGCTTCACTAAGAGGCGGCTTGCCTAAAGACCTAAGGGAAATGAGATTAACTTTTAGGATTCTGTCCTCAGGGAAAAGGAATTCAGGCCCAAAATACAGAGACATTATCGTTTGTAACCAGTTTCACTGGGGGAAAAATATAAGTATCCAACAGTAGGCTAACGATTGGTATACACCAAACAGGGCCTACTATATAGCCGTTGAGCCGTTAAAACGGCAGTTCTAGAACACTTATTGATGGGGACAGTATTTGTAACATAATATTGAAAGGAGCATGGATGCAAAATTGAGACACAAGTCTGTAGCAGGTCTGAACCCTCTCCATGGTCATCTCAGACCCGAGTTCCACAGTGGTTAACTAATAACTCAGACAAAATCACTTAGATGAGGTCTGTAAGAGAATGAAACTTGTGGTAGACTCAGCACAGGCAGAAGGATCTCAGTAGATACCAATTCTAGACACTCGATTTTGTGACGTGTGTATATGTGTGTGTTTGTGTGTGTGCGCATGCATGCATGCAGGAAAAAGCCGGAAATAAATGCATCTCTTGAGGGCAAAATTAGATATTATCCTAATATTTGGGTTTTCAAAAATCCCTTTTGTGAACATGTATTACTTTATTTCTTTAATGTTATTTTTAATTTTTTTTTTTTTCTAAAATTTTTTTTCCACATAATCTCTACACCCAACATGGGGCTTGAACCTGCCACCCTCAGATCAGGAGTCAGCATGCTCTACCAACTGAGCCAGCCAGACAGCCCTATTTTTTTTTTTTTTTTTTTAAGCAGTAAGAAGCCTGACTCATCCTCTCTTTTTTTTTTTTGACTCATCCTCTCTTAAAGGAAGCTAGAATGAGAAGTTCTAAAATATCACTTATTTCATTCACTCAGGAAACATTTTGTTGCCTGCCTGTTGTGGAGGGAATACAGAGGAGCTCTGACATCCAGAGTTGGGCTCTGTCCTCACGACTCCATCCGAGGAGAGAGGCCTGAAGGCAGTTTCCATCCACCAGCCTGGTGACTCACTGCGATGTGAACATAGGCCCTTGAGGCTGGGACTTCGGGAAGGACATGGCATGAGGCAGAACCAGATGGGGGAAGGGGACAGCAAGGAGAGAAGGGCAGGTTTAGAAGAAGGTAATGAATTCAGCTGTGGACGTGCAGAACGCGAGGGGCCTACAGGAAGTCTGAGGGATGGTGTCCACCGGACAAGGGGGTGTAGGGATCCAGGTCTCAGTGAGCTGAGGAGGGAGGTCTGTAGCTCCTCAGTGAGTGGTGAGAGGCAGAAGTCCCCAGTGGGGAGCCATCTCCCAGGCATTGGTAGTAGGTGAGGGGAGGAGAGAAGGGGGCCAAGGACAGATTTCTGGGCAACCGCAGGCAGTTAAAAAGGCGGTGCCCTGTCCCGTGGCCGCTGAGGAGCTGAGAGCGTCAGGAAGAAAACATGCCAGCGGGGAAGAAAGGAAAGGAAAGGAACTTCTCGATTCAGGATTAATCTATGAAGACTTGCAAAATTGCTTTTCAGGAATAGCTTCTTCTCTTGAGAATGATTCATTTGTCCCCTGGGGGAAATTGTAACTCAGATACATTTACAGAATTACTGGCTCGGGGTGCCTGGGGGGCTTAGTCGGTTAAGCATCCGACTCTTGAATTGGCCTCAGGTCATGATCTCAGGGTCATGAGATCGAGCCCCGCACGCAGCAGCTCCGCGCTGGGGGTAGAGCCTGTTGAAGATTCTCTGTAGCCCTCTGCGCCTCCCTCCTCCTGTGCACGCACACAGGCTCGCTCTCTTGCTCTCTAAAAAAAAAAACAAAATTACTGGCACAATGGATGCTTTTCCAGTTTGCTCCTGTGGTCTGGAACCGGCGCCGCTCCGTGGCAGGTCACTTAGTAGGTGACGCTGGCGGCCCCGCTTGTCTCGTGGCACACTGCTGAATGTGTTGTGTTTGGTCTGCAGTATTTATGGCCTCGTGCTAATTTCTTGATTCTTTCTTCCCTCGGTGGGCATTTTGGGGCTTTAGGAGCCGCGTTTCCATGAACACGTGTATCTCAGTCTGTCTGGGTTTCTCCAGGACAGCAGTTCGCACAGGTTCACAGACGCTGGGGTGAGGGTGAGAAGTCTGTGAGATCAGAGCAGTCTTCATAATAACACAGAGACGTAATTTGTTCTTTTTCTGTGTGTTGACACTTACGCCGATGGTACGAGAGCCATAGTGGGTGAAACTGCCAGTGCGCGGCCCCGTGTGCGGCTTCGTGCGCGGCCCAGTGCGTAAACCCAGGCCTGGGCCCCAGACCACAGTAAGCAGCTGTTTTTCACTCCTAAGCACTCACCATAAAAACAAACAGAAAGGGGCGCCTGGGTGGCTCAGTGGCTTAAGCCTCTGCTTTCAGCTCAGGTCATGGTCTCAGGGTCCTGGGATTGAGCCCCACACCAGGCTCTCTGCTCAGCGGGGAGCTTGCTTCCCCCTCTCTGTCTCTGCCTACTTGTGACCTCTGTCAAATAGATAAATCTTTAAAAAAAAACAACAACAGAAAACAAAAACAAAAAAACAACTTACTTACCACTTAATGCCCTTGATGAGGCAGTAACAGGGATTTATTTTATTTTATTTATTTATTTTTTATTTGACAGACAGAGATCACAAGTAGGCAGAGAGGCAGGCAGAGAGAGAGAGGGAAGCAGGCTCCCCGCTGAGCAGAGAGCCCGATGCAGGTCTCCATCCCAGGACCCTGAAATCGTGACATGAGCCAAAGGCAGAGGCCTTACCCACTGAGCCACCCAGGTACCTGTGATTAATTTTATTAATAAATAGACTGGCCCTCAAGTACTCATCTTTGGGGTGTTTTAAACATCCTGTATGACAAAATGGGAAGTGGACAGGAAACATGCTGCCTGGGAGAGTATGGAGGCTGTTGTTGTCTGGCGGGTAAGCGCTGGTGTGATGACTTAACCCAGGAGTTCTGAGTTTTGAGCTAGCGCCTTTTTTAACGAAACGTTATTTTTACTTGAAAGAATGACTGACCGACAACTAGGATTATTCTGACTTGGGTTTGGGGCAGATAGTTCCTAAACAGTGAGCACAGTGAGCCTAGCACTTCAAGGGAAGCAACTCACAGTATTTGTTGCCAGTGATAAAATGCAGAACTTCCAAGAACATTCGAAATTTGAAAAATTTGTATCAGCCATTGTCAGCTTCAAAACTTCTGATGAGATTGGTTCATCCATGTGGTGTGCTTTTTCTTATATGTGTAATAAAATTCGTCAGCATTTGGAAGATCAGTGAACTAATATTTTCCAAATGACCAAATGAGTAAAAGATCCATTTTCAGTGCAAGGTGATCAGTGAACTTGAATTTAACAAAGTACTTAAAGTTCACTGAGTCCGGGGGTGCCCGGCTGGTTCAGTTGGTCAAGGCTGTGACCCTTATCTCAGAGTCATGAGTTCAAGAAGCCCTATGTTGGGCATGGAGACTAAAAAACGGAGCGTAAGTGTGTTCTGGGACCAAAACGTTTTGGGAACCGTTGCTTCCTGGGTGTGTCTGATTGCAAAATTCCTGAGTCCTGGAGTCTGCACATCTGCAGCTTTTCTAGGTTATGTGTTTTCCGAAGTGATGTTACCAGTTTAGATTTCGGCCAGTCACGTGTGGAAGTCTCGTTGCTCCACATCCTCGCCAACACCAGTTCAATGTAATTTCTCGAGTTGACTGATTGATGGTATCTCGTTTGATTCTGCCCTGCTTTTCCCTTGATCACAAGGAAACTAATGATGGGCCTTTGGGGTTTCCCCTTTTGTGACAGGTCAAGCGTCGTACCCATTTTTTCCTATTGAATTGTCTGTCTTTTTGCTAATGATTTGTACAACTAAAATCATGCAGCGTATACCTCTTGTGTCTGGCTTTTGTCAGCTTGTTTTGTGAGGTTCAGACCTGTTGTCTGTGTCTTGGCGTGGATGGGCTACAGTGTTTCTGTCCTGGCTGCTGCCGACAGACTTTGCTCTTCCCAGTTGTTAGTGGTTTGACCAGTGCTGCTACGACCATATTCTTGCCTTTGGTGTCTTTCTGATGAACATACATTCTTACTTTTTTTTTTTTTTAAGATTTTATTTATTTGACAGACAGAGATCACAAGTTGGCAGAGAGGCAGGCAGAGAGGAGGATGCAGGGCTCGATCCCAGGACCCTGAGACCATGACCTGAGCCGAAGGCAGAGACTTAACCCACGGAGCCATCCAGGCGCCCCTGTTCTTACTTTTAACATATTCATTCCTCTCAACATTTCCCTTTATGATTGATTGGTTCTGTTTGTTTGCTATTTAAGACACCTTCTCCTACATTAAGGTGATAAAGATAATCCCTTCACGGAGCATCTAAAAGCTTTGTCGTTTGGTTTTTTTACTTAGGTATTAGCCATTTGGAAAAAGTCTTGATAACTCATAGAGCAAATCCTCCCACTTTGTTTTTTGGATTTTAGGAGGATGGGGAAGTTTCTTCAAAAGCATCTTGGCTATTCTTGGTCTTTTGTACATTTTATATACATGTTATATTCTGTCAGGTTCCATCAAAGCAAACAAGTGTGTTGGGATTTTACTGGGTTTGTATTGAGTCTTGAAATCAGGTTCGGGAGGGGCGCCTGTGTGGCTCAGTGGTTAAAGCATCTGCTTGGGCTCAGGTCATGATCCCAGGGTCCTGGGGTCGAGCCCCACATCAGGCTCTCTGCTCAGCAGAAAGCCTGCCTCTCCCACTCCTCCTGTTTGGGTTTCTCTCTTGCTGTGTCTCTCTCTGTCAAATAAATAAATGAAATCTTTTTTTAAAATTAATTAAATAAATGCAAATAAATAAATTTGGGGATAATACACACCTTGACAAATTTGAGCCTTCCCACCTGTGAGTGTCATATATCTGTTTTCATTTGTTTAGGTGTTCTGTAATATACCTCTATAAGCTTTTGTAATTTTCTCTATAAAGATCGTACCTTTTTTCCAGCTTATTTCTTCGTACCTTGTATTTTTATGCTATTGAAAAGGGTATCTTTTTTACTGAATTTTCTGTTTGCTGGTATTAAGTAATACAATTGATTTTTTAAAGATTTTATTTTTAGAGTGTGCTTATGAGTTGGGGAGAGGCAGAGGGAGAGGGAGGAGAATCACCAGCAGACTCCCAGCTGAGCACAGAGCCCTATTGGCTGGAACCTACAACTCTGAGATTATGGCCTGGGCTGAAACCAATCGCCAGGTGCTCAACCAACTGAGCTACCCAGGAACCCCAAGACAACTGATTTTTAAACATTGACTTTGTGTCCAACAACCTTGCTAAACTCTCTTCCTGATTGAAATAATTTATCTGTACCATCTTTTGGGCTTGCTAAATACACAGTCATATCATCTGAGATTAATGGCAGTTTTACTTCTTTTTTATCCAGCCCTTATTTATTTCTTTTTGTTACTTTATTGGTGACCTCTGGTGTGACATGGAATAGAAAGGTAGTAGGGGCGCCTGGGTGGCGCAGTGGGTTAAGCGTCTGCCTTAGGCTCAGGTCAGCATCCCAGGTACCTGGGATCCAGCCCTGCATCTGTCTCTGTGCTCAGCAGGGAGTCTTCTTCTCCCTCTGCCTCTCCCTCTGTGCTCTCCCTCGCTTTCTCTCTCAAATAAATAAAATCTTGAAAGAAAGAAAAAAAAGAAAGGAAGGAAGAAAGAAACGTAGTGATGGAGGGAGGGCCTGAGTAGCTCATTCGGTTGAGCATCTGACTCTTGATTTTGGCTCAGGTAATGATCTCAGGGTCCTGGGATCGAGGCCCATGTCAGGCTCCACGCTCGGCAGGGAGTCTGCTAGAGATTCTCTCTCTCTCTCCTTTTGCTCCCCCTCCCCATCATGTGCGAGCATGCACATTCTCTCTCTCCCCTCACCCAAATAAATAAACCAACAAATAAATAGAATCTTAAAAAAAATTAAAAAAGAAAGAAATGTAGTGATGAAGGCATCTTTGTTCTTGATCTCCATGTCCCCAGTAAGTATGATGCTTGCAAAAGGCTTTTTGTAACCACCCTCATCAGGTTAGGGAGTTCCCTTCTATTTACTGCTGACCTGAACGGTATTAGTGTTTATCAGATGGATTTTTCCATTTCCATTTCCAGCCATTGAGATTATCCTGATTTTTCTTCTTTCTTTAATCTTTCCTCTTCTAAAATGTGCTAAATACATTAATTCGTTTTCTAAAGTTAAACCTGAGTTCATCAAGATAAGTCCAACAAGATCACGATTCATATTATGCTTTCAACGTATTGCTGGGTTCCGTTTGCTAATATTTTGTTGAGGATTTTTGCCTTCGTGTTCAGAAATGAGGTTGACTTCTGACTTTTCTTTCTCCTGATGCCTGTGTGAGGCTTTGCTTCCTGAAGTGAGGTGGATGCGTTGTCCCTTTTTCTATTCTCAGGAAGACTTTATGTAAGATTGGATTGTCCTCTTGAAAGTTTCATCAAAGCCATCTGTGACACCATCTGGGCCTTGAGTTGGTGTTTAAGGAAGGATCTCTGACTGCCGCTGGTTCACCTTCTTTAACAATTACGCAACTATTTAAGCTTTCTATTTTTTCAGATACTGCTGTATTTTTCTAGAAATTTTTCTGTCTCCTCTAAATTTTCGAATTTAAGTGACTTTTTCTTTTAACTTTTACAACATAGCTAGTGATTCCTCCTTGTCACCATTGGTAGTGGGCTTTTGTGCTTCCTCGTTTGCGTGATGGGTTTTACCAGAGGTTTGTCTGTTTTTTGTTTTTTTTTTTAAGATTTTTTATTTATTTATTTGACAGAGAGAGATCACAACTAGGCAGAGAGGCAGGCAGAGAGAGGGGAGGAAGCAGGCTCCCTGCAGAGCAGAGAGCCCAATGCGGGGCTCGATCCCAGGACCCCGAGATCATGACCCGAGCCGAAGGCAGCGGCCCAATCCACTGAGCCATCCAGGCGCCCCATGTCTGTTTTATTAGCTCTTCCAAAGAGCCAACTTTGGCTTTGTTAATTCTTCTTTTCCTTTTTCTATGTTTGTTTTGCTTTGTGGATCTCTAATTTTTTTTAAGATTTTATTTATTTGACACAGAGATCACATGTAGGCAGAGAGGCAGGCAGAGAGAGGGGGAAGCAGGCTCCCTGCTAATAGGCAGAGAGCCCGATGCGGTGCTCAATCCCAGGACCCTGAGATCATGACCTGAGCTGAAGGCAGAGGCTTAACCCACTGAGCCACCCAGGCGCCCCGTGGATCTCTATTTTTATCTTTATTATTTCCTTCTTTCCCCTTTCATATTTTTGCTGTCCTTTTTTTTTTTTTCCTTAAACTTGTTGATGTGGGCATCTAGGTCATTAATTTCTTTTCTGTTTTATTCATTGTAACATTACCCTCCAAGTATGGCTTTAGCTGCACCCCAGGGTTTATAAACAGTACTTTCATGAGTCATTCAGATTCACGGGGCATCTGGGTGGCACAGTTGGTTAAGTGTCCGACTCTTGGTTTTGGCTCAGCTCATGATCTCAGGGTCGTGCGATCGAGCCCTGCATGGGGCTCCACGCTCAGTGGGGAGTCTGCTTGAGAGTCTCTCTCCCTCCCTTTGTGCCCCTCCTACTCATTCTGTTTCTCTCCCTCTCTCTCTCAAATAAATAAATACTTTTTTAAAATTTCAGAGTATTTTCCTAATATCTGGTAGGCTCTTCTTAGATACGTAGGTGATTTGAGTATGTTCCTAACATGTAGAGAGATTCTTGTCGACATTTTATATGGATTTCTAGGTTGTGGTCAGACAACCTGCTGGATGTATAATTTCCGTCCTCCAAAATGCACAAAAATTAGTGATAACAAAGTGGCCATGATACAGTTTTATAGTCTGCCTTTTGTACTTAGTCACTTTGGAGTTTATTTTTAATTGTTCAGTGTGCTCTCCATCTTAAAGGGAAGTCAGTTTGCCTGGAATTCAGGATGACCCGTTAGGGGCACCTGACTGGCCGGGTTGGTAGAATGTGTGACTCTGAGTCTCGGGCTGTGAGTCCAAACCTCGGGTGTGGAGCCCACTTAAGAGTCTTTTAAAAAGGGGCGCCTGGGTGGCTCAGTGGGTTAAAGCCTCTGCCTTCGGCTCAGGTCATGATCTCAGGGTCCTGGGATCGAGCCCCGCATCGGGCTCTCTGCTCAGCGGGAAGTCTGCTTCCTCCTCTCTCTCTCTGCCTGCTTGTCATCTCTGTCAAATAAATAAATAAAATCTTTAAAAAAATATATGAGTAATAGGGGCGCCTGGGTGGCTTAGTGGGTTAAAGCCTCTGCCTTCCACTCAGGTCATGAAATCAGGGTCCTGGGATCGAGCCCCGCATCGGGCTCTCTGCTCAGCGGGGAGCCTGCTTCCTCCTCTCTCTGCCTGCCCCTCTGCCTACTTGTGATCTCTGTCAAATTAAAAAAAAAAAAAAAGCCTCTTTAAGTCTGCCAGCATATACCCATATACAAAAGTACTTCATTGGAAAGTGCACTTGATTTTCCTTTGACCTGAAATAGCTCAGTCGTTGTTTCCAGCCCTGAGCTGTTGAAAGAGATCCCCCGTGTTTATTTACTCACACAGCTCTGTCTTGTTTGATGTACGATTTAGCCCGGGTCCGTTCTTTTTCCAGTTCTTTTTTTTTTTAATAATCTTTTTCCTCGGGTGTAGTTTACGTACAGTGCGCCATTAGCTTCACGTACACAAGAGAGTGATTCAGCTTCTCTGTGTGCGGCGCTCACCACGAGTGTGGCCGCCGCCATGTGTCACCATCCCCTGCTGTTGCAGTACCCCGGGTCAGCCACATTGTGGTTTTTTTTTTTAATATTTTATTTATTTATTTGACAGAGAGAGAGGTCACAAGTAGGCAGAGAGGCAGGCAGAGAGAGAGGGAGAAACAGGCTCCCCACTGAGCAGAGAGCCCGATGCGGGGCTCGATCCCAGGACCCTGAGACCATGACCTGAGCCGAAGGCAGAGGCTTAACCCACTGAGCCACCCAGGCACCCCAGCCACATTTTTTTTTAAGCTTTGTGTAAAGCCCATTTGCAGTGCGAAAAGGGCATAAAAATCAACTGTTTCCTGGTTCTTCTGCAGGTCCGAGGTCTGAAGAAACAGGTCATTGACGACTTCGTCACCCAAAACAAGTACCTGCTGGCGGCCCGACTCACCAGCCAGAAGTTCTTCCGTGAGCTCTGCCCCGTGAAGCGCTCTCACCGACAGAGGAAGTAAGGATGCCAGGCTCTGCCTCTGCTTGTCGCCACGGGAGAGCGGACATGTCACATTTTTCTACCAGGCAGTTACCTGTGACAGTACCTGTGACGTCACAACTTAACTCTTTATGTCAGTAGTGCAGTGTACGAGTATCCGGGGTGCCGGCCTGGCCCTGGGGGGCGGGGGTTCGGATTAGATCTCCCTCATTCATAACCCTTTAGCTGAGGCCAGAAGGATGAGTAGACTTTAGCCAACTGTCAGGGAGAGGCTGGGTCCCTCTGAGGAAGTCTGGATATGAACATGTCACTGTTCCTAGTAGGAGGTCCCATGCAGAGCGAGCCTTCGGAGGCCTAGGGTAGGGGGCCGGGAAAACACTAACTTTGAGGAAATGTTGAGAGAATTAGCTGGGAATGGGAAGGCTGAGGCATACTTACTCATACAGAGTACGTAAAAAGTCTAGAAACACAAAGGAAATATTTATTAGACCTCTTTCAGATTAATCAGTCCGTGGCTTTAAATGTAGGACTATTTCATCATGCAACGTGTCTAGGTATGGAAGGAAGGAAAACATTCTGGTCATCGTATTCGAAAATACAGCTCCGGTATTATTTAAAATGGGAAAACTTCCCTATGTTTCCAGATATTTCTGATTCCTTTATAAGACTAAGGGAGAAGGAAGACTTGAATTCGATATAAAGAAGAATTTCATGGACTCAAAGACTGTGTACACGGCTTTCAGAAACTATCCCAGATCCATGCACGTCTCACCTTTTTTTACCACCGCCCCCTCTGGAGACCCCCGTGCCAGCCTCCCAGCCAGGCTCTGCTTCCGTCCCGTCCTCTTCCCCTCTTGTGCCACCCAGGCGGTTCTCCACACAGCAGCCAGTGATCTTCCTGGAACTGTGTGCGGGGTCCAGTCTCTCCCCATCCAGGGGTCTTGGCACTTGAGGCTCTCTCTGCTTGGAATGCCCTGACCCCTTTCCCCATATGGCACAGCCCGTTCGGGTCTTTGCTTGCCTCTGAGAGGTGAAGTGTCCCTCTGCAATCCGGCTAATGACCCAAGACAGATCTGACCAGCCCTGCCTGTCATGGAGACACTTGAACAACCGGCTTTTGGAAGGATTCAGAGGCCTTTGCCACAAAAGAAATTCCTAAGTGTGATAACGTTTGGTTTGGGGAAGCTGTCACCAGTCTAGAAGAGAAGCAGGTCACTGATGACTTGGAAATCGTCTCTCGTTAGAGACTTCCGACGTACAGCTTCCATTAGTAAAATGTATTCGCGTCTGTAAAACGAGCGAGCCTCTTCTTCACCTTCTCTTGTTCTAGCCTTAGCCTTGGAGATGGATTATAAAGTCTTCTCTTCTGTCATTGTGCAGGTACTGTGTGGTTTTACTGACCCCTGAGGCTACCAAGCTGAGTGAACCCTTTGAGGCTTTCCTGTCCTTTGCCTTGGCAAACACACAAGACACAGTGAGATTCGTGCACGTCTACAGCAATCGGCAGCAGGAGTTTGCCAGCGCCTTGCTACCAGACAGTGATATGTTTCAAGGAAAATCAGCGGTGAGTCATGGATCCTCTCCTTAGTCCAAGCTCTTGACACACATGTGGCACCTGACCTCTGTTTCTCCCTTCTTTGACAGTTTTGAATACAGATTCCAAGAAATCCAGAAACCTCTGAGCCTGTTTTGAAAGCCTACTCTTGAAACAGTCTTTTACGCTAGTGATTTCACCTCCTAGATTTTCAGCATTAGACCTTTACAGAAAGCGTCTTTCTTATGAGTAAAGGTTCAAGAGCAATCAGTTCTTTTCAACCATTTTTTTTCCCCATGGCAGGTGTAGTCTTAGAATATCTAGTTTATAAGGGACACCTGGATAGCTCAGTTGGTTAAGTGTCCGACTCTTGATCTCAGGGTCTTGAGTTCAAGCCCTGTGTTGGGCTCCATGTCCACTACTTGGAAAAAAAAAAAAATAGAATACCTATTTTGTAAAATCTTCTTTAGGCTTCCTTAGGCAGTAAAATCTCCCTCCTTCTGCCTCGTTCACTTCGTTTTAATTGATCTCTCTTCCCTTCCCCTCCTTTGTCATCACTCTACAGAAGCATTAAAGTCTTCCCTGTCTTTGCCATCGTTTTGGTAATAATGGAAAATCTTTCTAAAAAATTCAAGTTCCTTATTATACGTTTAAGTCAGAAGTTACAGGAAAAAGTCTACTCACAAGAAAGAGCTTTAACTTCTGGCGGAAACTTTGGAAAGTCACCATAAACGTGGTGTCCTTTTGTCAGAAAGAACTTAAATCTCGTGCACGTACTGTATACCCATCCATATTCCTGTTCGAGCTTATTGCTGCCTTCACTGGATCCTCTTTACCATCCTCCCTGAGGAAAAAAAAAAACCAAACTTGAAGACTTGTAACCGTTTCTGGCCTTTCCCCCCAGGTGTCTATCTTGGAGAGGCGCACCACGGGAGGAAGGGTGGTGTATAAAACGCTGGGGGCTCCCTGGACAGGGAGTGAGAGCGATAAGTTCACGCTTTTGGGCTACCTCGACCAGCTGCGCCGAGACCCGGCTCTGCTGTCCTCGGAAGCTGTACTCCCAGACCTGACAGACGAGCTTGCGCCTGTAAGCATGTGGCCCAGGAGAGGGGGCGCCGGGCAGGGCTGGCAAGCTCCCAGAGCCGGGGCAGAGGCTGGCAGCACGCTGTGCTGGGCGAGGACCTCTCTCCGCCCAGCTCGGGGGCTCAGTCCTGACCGTCCCACATTTTCTCTGTCCATAGATCTTTCTCCTCCGATGGGTCTGCTCTGCTTCTGAATACATCTCGGACTGCTGGGACAGCATATTCCACAACAACTGGTAGGAGTATTGCTAGATGGAATTTCCTTTTCTCCATCGATAGCAGAACCACTGTTTTTCTCTTGAATCTGTCTTTCTTTGATCCCAGTGTATACTCAATACAGGCAAGTGGAAGAATGTTTACATGTTTTCAACGACTGTTCCCTTTATCTTTTTTTTTTTTTTTAAGATTTTATTTATTGGGGCGCCCGGGGGGCTCAGTTGTTAAGCATCTGCCTTCGGTTCACATCATGATCCCAGAGTCCTGGGATGGAGTCCCATATCCGGCTCCCACTCCCCTTGATAGTGTGCTCTCTCTCTGTCAAACAAAGTCTTTTTAAATAAACGAAGATTTCATTTATTCATTTGACAGAGAGCAGCTGGCAGAGGGATACATATTTGCTGATTGCCCCATCTTATTTTTCTGTGTGTGTTTGCTGATTGCCCCTTAACCACTGGGCCTGTCCTCTACATCGCTGCACCCCTGGTGCCCAGCCCAGGGCCCAGCACTTGTGGAGGCTTGTGTAGAGATGTACAAGCCAGTCAGCGAGTTAACCAGAGAAGGAAGGGCTCTCCCACTCCCACCCCCAACAATACCGTGAGCTCCTGAAGGGCAGAACTGCATCTCATTCATGTTTGTGATTCCTGGCACCCGGCACGGCTCCTGAAAAGTGGCAGGCCTTTGAGGAGTGTTTGTGGATGAATAAAATTTTAGAGCACCAGTCCTAGAGAATGTCGTGAAAGGTCAACATTTTCTTCCTTCTCCACCCCTCTGGGCCACCGCTGAATTATTCCAGCCGGGGGGAAGAAAATAATCAAAGTAAGGGAAACATTTCCACAGACGTTCTAGTCGCCACCCTTGCTATCAGAATTTTCTTCCACGTTCGCAGCACAAATCCTGTCACTCCCTTCTGCGGAACTTACCAAGCACAGCCTAGTCTATTGAGACAAGATAATCAGACTCTAAGAATAAGCAATCTGAATTAAAACGGTGAGGGAAAATCTCGTTTTCCCCACCCCCATGCTCCCCCTCCCCCCAAAAAACAAACCTCACTTGTATGAAACCATAAAGTGTTTATTGATATGAAAGCCTTTTGGTTTGGGTTCTTTGGGTTTTGTCTGAGCCGAGGAAAAGAAACCCAGCGTCATTCACGGGCAGAGCTCAGCAGCGCATCTGGGGCTGACCAGAGTCTGTTAACTCCGTTCCAGGCGGGAAATGATGCCTCTCCTGTCCCTGGTCTTCTCTGCCCTCTTCATCCTCTTCGGCACCGTCATCGTTCAGGCTTTCAGGTAAATAGCTCCGTGGCTTCCCAGCCCGATTTCTCAAGGGTGAGCCCCAAACCTCGGGGTTGTGTGTACTGTTTCTTTCCTAAAACTCCCTGTTTCTTACTTTAGTGACTCAAACGATGAGCGAGAATCCAACCCTCCAGACAAAGAGGAGGCCCATGAGAAGGCCGGGAAGACCGAGCCAAGCTTCACCAAAGAAAACAGCAGGTTTCTCTAACAGGACACCAAACCTCCCCCTGCCAGGCAGGAGAGCCACAGGCCACAGTCTGAGAGCATGGTGTTCGAGTACCTAGTGTCTGTCGGCTCTCTGGGTCCCCTCCTCGTATGTGAGATGGGAATTTAGGGAAGAGGCAGCTGATGGGTAGTGTTGACTGAAACCCCCGAGGCCTTTAGACACAGGACCTACTTCGATGCTACTCAGTGCCTCCAGGCCGCAGTCTCAGGCATGATAACAGGTGCAGGAAGCAAAGCAGGTCCGAGTTGCTAGATGACCCAAAAGCAGAGAAGCCTGTCACCGTAACCATGTGGCTCCCCTTCACCCTGTCCTAAAGCCACTTCTCCACCAGCCAAACGGCGACATCTGAACGGCCTTCTGTAGGCCCAGCACCACCAAGCGGGGACCGTCCCCATCCTGCCGATGTGTCAGGCTCCAGAACATTAAAGGACATCCCTAGTCTGGTTGGAACGTAGCATTTTCTTCCTCTTGTTTCTTTTCAAAGTAATGGCATTCTCCTGTTCTCATACTGTCTTAATTCCTCCCTATTTCTCCACAGCAAGATTCCTAAAAAAGGCTTCGTGGAGGTAACTGAGCTCACAGATGTAACCTACACCAGTAACCTGGTCCGCCTGAGGCCCGGCCACATGAACGTGGTCCTCATCCTGTCCAATTCCACCAAGACCAGCCTCCTGCAGAAATTCGCTTTGGAGGTGTACACGTTCACTGGGTAAGCGCGTGTGGGAGAGAGGGAGAGGCGGGGGAGGAGGGGGCTGAGGAGAAGGTCGTCCTTTCCTCTTTGACCATGAGGGGCTTCATGCATGCGATGAGATGTCGGCTGTGACCTTTCGAGCCCAGAAACCTCAGCCATCCCGGGGGGACCTTTCTCCCCTCGACTTCGTGTCCTGATGCTTCCGAACAAAGGAGTTTGACTTCTTCCCTGAGTCTTCTTCCCTGAGCATTTCAGGAAACTCTGTCCTCTAGCTCTCGTGTGTTTTCCTGAAGCCAGGCACTGGGAGTAATGCGGTGGCACCCAGCACGGGGCCCAGAGCGGACTCTGACAGCCGTCGCAGAACCCCTCCCATCCCACAGGAATCCTCCATTCTTTCCGAACTGGGGCCCTGTCCGACACACAGCGTCCGTCCTAGCGTTTGAGACCTGAAAGAGGTGTTTGTGTTCCCGCGGTTCAGGGTGCCGGGCTGTGCGCTAACCGTGCCGTGTCCTTCCCCAGGAGCGGCTGCCTGCACTTCTCCTTCCTGAGTCTGGATAAACACAGAGAGTGGCTGGAGTACTTGCTCGAGTTTGCCCAGGACGCAGCCCCGATCCCCAACCAGTACGACAAGCATTTCATGGAGCGCGACTACACGGGCTACGTGCTGGCTCTGAATGGCCACAAGAAGTACTTCTGCCTCTTCAAGCCCCAGAAAGCAGTGGAAGAGGAGGAGGCCATGGGGTCCTGCAGTGACCTTGACTCTTCCCTCCACCTGGGCGAATCTCGAGGGAAATCTTCCTGTGGCCTTGGACCCAGGCCCATCAGAGGGAAATTGAGCAAGTTGTCCTTATGGATGGAGCGCCTGCTCGAAGGCTCCTTACAGAGGTTTTATATCCCGTCGTGGCCTGAGCTAGACTGAGGGAGCTCAAGAGAGACTTTAACTCTTCAGGCTTTTTAATAGGCCCTTGGAACAGGTCTTTTCAGGACTCCACTTATCCCCACGGACAGAGAATAGATTCTAGATTATTCTTCTAGAACGATGGCTAGAAGAATCTTTCCTTTGTCCTGTTCTAACCTAGGAGTGAAAAACACCTCAAGTTGAATTCCCTAGATCAAAATATTTTGCTTTGGGTTTTTTCCCCCCTCATTTGAATGCCGCACTGTTTAAAGTAGACTGCTCATCCCCTTTTCCTTTGTCCTCCCTGTCCTGTCTCTGTGCTGGGGGAGAAGCACAGGGCTCCAGGCAGCAGCAGGGCCTGATGGAACCCCACGAGCCTGGAGCGCTGGTCGGGTCCCCTACCCCCCCGCCCCCGCTGTGCTTCCGCCCCGGCGCATGCTGGTATCGGTGGGACCGACAGCCCACGCGGCAGCTTCTCGGCTCTGCATCCTGAAAGAGGCCTGGTTCCAAGCAATCTCACATTTGGTCCTTTTTCCGGTAGTCAGTGGCTAAAAGTGTATTTGGGGGGTATCCCCCTGCAGCAGCTTGTCAGCCACGGTTTTACAAGGCTAGGGGCAATTGGGGGTCCTGCGTGTGAGTTTGGTTTTCTTCCCGAGACAGGAGAAGGGAGGGCTGAGCAGTGACAGAAGTGACCCCTTGGGGCGTCCCCATCGGCCGCCTCCCCGGCACTCAGCGTAGCCAGGGAGGGTTCGCACGGCAAGAAGTACTGTAATGACGTTGAGCCATTTACGTGTCTGTCTCACAAGCCTTTCTGCCTCTGTCAGTTTTAGGGTATGAATCTTAGGAGCCATAATTTGTAGTCTCGTTCTCTGGACGTAGAGATAAGCTGCTATAAGCCAGTAGATGTTAAACTGAAGACACCTACCTTATGCCTGCCTGACAGTCGTCAGGCTCCAGGAACCTCTTCCCTCCGGGGGTGTCTCTTTAGTAAATTACCAGACATGTCTTTGTATCAAGGAACTTAAAGATTTCTCAACAATGTATTTTGAACACTGTTACCCCAAAAGTCCTGTAACTTTGAGCCCTCTTTTGTGACAAGTGAGCAAAGACTTGTTCTAGAATCCTGTTTGGCAAAAGGCTTCCTTTGAGCTTCTGGCCTGTATTGTGGTCTCTCAGTTGCTTTCACTCTTAACTCACAACTGCTTCACCAGTAACAGGGTCCGCCCTCCCGCCAGCACCCCGGCTTCCAGAACCCCAGTGTGCAGCGGACCACACCCGCCACTTAGAGAGTTTGTGTTTTGGGGGGGTGGGGCGCCAAAACCACCAGTGGAGTTTGAACAGCCTCAGAGAGCGACCAGTTCAGATGTCAAAGCAGATTGCCCTTTTGTAATGCTAAGTGTCAGAATCAGTGATGGGAAGTTGACTCAGTTAGTATTTCTTTAATCATCAGTGCTAATTTAAACTAAGCCATTTGGATCCTGAATTATTCGAACACTGAGCTACAGTGGCAAGTAATAAATTATTGAAACCCAGGAATTCCTGTCGTTTCCACGGAGTCTATAGCTTTATTTAAAAAAGAGAAAAAGAAAAAAAAAAAACTGCCAGGCTTCCCCCCCCCCACATGATCCTCTAAAAATCACATGCTTACTCTGGTCGCTGTGTCTCCTGGCACCTGGTCCAGGCAGGCGTGATTAAGGGATTCATTTGGTTCCTTGATGCACCAGCCTCAAAATTATTTTCTGGGTCTTTTATGGCTAAGGCGCTGGTGTGAGTTGTGTTCTGGTTCAGTGGTGGGTTTTTTAATTTCTGGTACTAATGGGAGGGATCCGTGACCTTAATTTCTGAAAACCAAAACCTCCCCAGATTTGTTCTTTTAAAAATGTTTCTCATTAAAATAAAAAGCACCTTTAGACAGAAAGCTGCGCCCTCCATTTGCATGAAGAAAGGAAAGTGAGAATAGAGAGGATTAAAAACATTCCTGGTGAATTTTTCAGCCCAAAAATTATCTCACAGGTCTGCACGGGGTTGGAAGATACGTCCCCCTAGAGGATGCCAGGAAGGTTCTACTTTAAAGTGAACTTTGCCCTTGACCACCCAAGCCTCTCCTATGAATGTTTCCAGGAATTTGTTTACTTCTGTGTCAAATGTATGAGCCATTCTCATGCTCAACCAATGCCACCATTTCTCCTTCTCTCGTGTGTAATCACACAGACGTAATTTTGGCTTTAAGTTCATTTCTTGGTCTTTGAATATCTTGAGACTGACAACATTGTTTCATTTTTAGAAGTAGGCTTTTCCGCTTGATATAACCTATGTATCATGTTTGGCAGCTGGGGGTGAAAACTGACCTAAAACAAGTCTTTGTAGAATATACACCTACTTACAAATTTTTTTTATCATTCAGGTGCAGGTGGCGTAATTTGTGTAAGAGATTGGCAGCTCTGAGTCAGCAGCATTTCAGTGAACAGGACTGCCCTGACTTCTGCTGGGCACCACGGTGTCTCTCTCTCTCTCTCTCTCTCTCTCTGCCATCACTTACCGACCATGAAAATTTGGTCGTAGTTTTTAAATCAATAGGTTGATTTCCTCCTCACTCAGTACATGAACGCTTTTCCTGATTTAAAAAGAAATGAAATATGAATTTGTTTTTAAGTGATTTGCTCTGTTTGGGAAAAAGAGATCAGAAGCAAAACAAACTTTTTTCCTAAGTCAAATTCTCGACACGCTGATGCAGAATATCTTTGCAGATGAAATATCGTTCCCATCCAAATGCCTGACCTCACCCCTTGAAAACAAATGCAGTGTGGCCGCTGCTGAATCCGTCCGTTCCGTTGTCAAGGAGAAGGATGGAACTTTAGAGACCGATCTGAAAAGAAGGCGAAGATTTTAGGCGAAGATTTTGCACTTTTGATACTCTTAGGAACAAATAACTTATTTGGCAAATGGTGTCTTTTTTTATGTTGTTTTTGTTTTGTATTGTGAACAGGCACTGAAGCTGATGTTATTTTTGTTTTGAGAATATTACAGACTGGAGAACAGAAATAAACTATTTTAACGTGTGATGATTACATGTCGCTCTTGCATTGGGAGACGATCTGCTTGCGGACACATTAGCGATGCAAACCGAATTTGCGCGTAACTCAGCCCACGCGTGAATCTTCACAGCCAATTTCGGGAGTTGCTGTCATGGCACATCAGCTCCGAGAGTAGATAATGCAAAACTGAGGCAGGGAAGGGGTTAAGGAAATGTCCCCAAGGGCTCTCTGGAGGCCACCCGATGTCTGGCTGGAAAGACATTCCATGCATCCCCCGGGCTTTTGAGCAGGAAGTTTCTTGATTAGGATCTGCATGTTACTTTCATTCAAACTTTTTGTTTATGTTCACGGTGGTCCTAAAACCCAGATACAGCCCTGAGTCCCTCAGGAGGAGCCACCGTGTAAGGGAAGAAACTGGAGAAATACGGGGTTGTATACAGTATTATGTCACAGGGCACTTTTTATTTCATTTATGCAATTTTTAGATCATTTTGAATCAGAGGCTCCTTGGCTCCCTTTTCCCCTTAATCCTCCAACGTCTTTCATCAAAACAGTACAGTGCTTCTCTGGTTTTAGTTGTTCAAACTCCACAGAAATATTAGCTGTTGGATGAGGCCTGTACTGAATGCTGTGATTTTATAGCCTCCAGGGACAAAGTTTTTTTTTTTTTAAAGATTTTATTTATTTATTTGACAGACAGAGATCGCAAGTAGGCAGAGAGGCAGGCAGAGAGAGAGGAGGAAGCAGGCTCCCCGCTGAATAGGTGCCCAATGGGGGCTCGATCCCAGGACCCTGAGACCATGACCTGAGCAGAGGCTTTAACCCGCTGAGCCACCCAGGCGCCCGGGACAAAGTTCTAGTGGCATGGACTCTGCGCATAAATTCTTAAGAACTGTCATGAGCACAACCGTTGTGTCTTGAGGAGCACAAGGTTCAGGCGACGGTCACTTTGGGGAGAGCACACAGCATCTCAAAGAGCAGGTTAGCCGCCACCAGGGCCGTGTTGCCTACAAAGAGAACCGAAGGTGAACACCAGGCAGGCCGCCCCCACCGCCGAGACTCTCAATACTCCACCCTCTTCCCTTTGGGCTGCCTTTAGGACTCGCCCCCTCTTCCACGCTCTTCTCCGGGCCGCCCAGCCACCCTGTGGACACGCTTTCCCTGGTACTCGGCTCCATCAAGCATCATTCAGAAAGAGCCTCCTGAAATGTACACGGTTCGTTGTTTACCCTGAGAACAGAATCCCACCACCGCCTCCCTCCAGCCCCCACTCCACCCTGCTGCCGAAGGAAAACCTGTAATGATGGTGTCTATTTGTATTTATCACCTACCCTCTGAGGCTAACAGGCCTAAGTCTGGAAGCTTCTCTAAGTCGAAATTTTGGGGATGGCATCTGCTTCGAATTTCTCTCCTAAGCCACCCAACCTTCCACTTCTTTAATATTAATAAATATTACTTATGCCTCAATAATTCACTTCTCAATGAACTATCAAAGAAGGGTAGAACAGTGCCACCCTACTGATAAACCACCGACTGGTTTCTTTCTCTTCTGCTGTCCGGGCCAGTAATAGCCACCTCCCAGGGGTTTTGTTTTTTTTATTTTTGGTTTTTTTTTTTTAAAGATTTTATTTATTTATTTGACAGAGAGAGAGATCACAAGTAGGCAGAGAGAGAGGAGGAAGCAGGCTCCCTGCAGAGCAGAGAGCCCGATGCGGGGCTCGATCCCAGGACCCTCGGATCACGACCTGAGCCGAAGGCAGCGGCTTACCCCACTGAGTCACCCAGGCGCCCCTCCCAGGGGTTTTGTTAATTAGCTCGTGTTTGTAAGGTGTGCAGTAATTGGTTTATTTTCTTCGCTGCAAAACATCCTCAGCAGGTTCCCGAATCACACAAAAGGGCCCATCCATCTTCTGCTTATCAAGTACATTAATATAATTTAAACCAGCAGCCGCCTACACATCACAATATTCCCGCTTACTCACCAAAAGGATCATAGGGCGGCGAAACCTCCACAAGATCACAGCCCACCACGTTCAGGCCTTGACAACCCCGGATGATCTCCAGCGCCTGTCCGAGACCAAGCCCGAGTTGTCCACAACAGTAACCGCTCACAATGAAAAGCAACCACAGAGGTCCCAGTGCCTCTCTTCCAACGCATGCCCACCCTCTGACTTGGAACTATCTCTTTCCCACAATAAGCATCAGTCGACAGCTAGGCACGCCTGGTGGGCATCACAGAGACACAAATGGCCAAGGCACAGCCCCCCGCTCCCAAGGGGTCCACTGTGGGACAGAATACACACAAACAGACCAATCATTTCAATGATTGCATTAAAGGCTTCAAGAAAAGCCAGTGTAGGAACCCCTGGCCTAATGAATCAGTAGAGCGTGCAACCCTTGATCTCGGGGTTGAGAATTCAAGCCCCATATTAGGTGTAGAGATTACTTTAAAAAATAAAATCGTTAAAAAAAAAAAAAAAAGCAAGCATAGGAAAGTGTAACACGAAACAGCCCCAAGAGCTGGGGGAAGGCCTCCCCAGCGGTGGAAGCACTTAGCCCACGGTGTTGGCCAAGCAACTGGGTAGGAGCAGTGCAGCCCAGAGTGAAAGACACACGCAAAGACACCGAGATGGAAAGAAATACCAGTAGTTAGATGTGGCCAGCAGACAGCATAAGTGAGAGCAATGGTAGGAAGAGGTCGCTTTGTCTAGAAGAGTTTCCGTTCTGCCAGTGAGAAGCCCAGAATGAGAAGCTGAGGAAAGAGGATTGTGTGTTAGAAATCTCTGCGGAGAACTGATGGAGAATGACTTCGAGAGGTTGTTACTCACAGGCCCCCCTTTCTTAGAGGAGATAAGGTCACAGTTCAGGTGTGAGCGGTCTTCCCTCAGGCGCCCAGATATCTATGAGTGCCTCCTCTTTATGTCGGGCACCGTTCTAGACTCCTAAGGACAGGGGAGCACATGCGGCAAGAGCCCGATCCTCCTGGAGCTCACCTTCGAATTAAAACCACACTCCGATTCTGCCTCCGTTTCCTGACACTCAGCCCACGGCCAGAGAGCTTTATTTGAGTGTTTCTAAAACGTCTCAACATCCATGGCCGGCAGTTAATCCCACCGTGAGCATTTCTTAAATGGAACCCCAGAAAGATAAGCTTAGTGTTTTTAAGCGGGGATACTGGCCTATGTCCCCCCGAGCCAACCATACGTGGATCCGAGGCAGAAGGCTCAAAGAACAGACTATCCAATCCCAGAGAAGAAAGGAGGGCCCTTGCCAAAATCGGTCCACTCCTCACTCAACAAGAGGGTCCAACCTTCAAGCGGCCCTGAGAACAAAGGTCTAACCCCTCAGCTTTTAAAATCCTGTCCTGATCCCGAAGACTCACCCACCGCAAGTCTGAGGAAAGTGGGGCGTTAAGAACCCTCCCCGCCCAAGACACTGTCCCTGGTGGAAGCTGCTTACCTGACTCGGGGTGAGACCGGCAATCTCAGGGGTGCCTGTCCCCGGGGCATAGGCAGGGTCCAAGCTGTCAATGTCAAAGCTGATATAGATGGGTTTGCCTCCCATCTGCTGCCTCACCTCCCCCATCAGAGGAACCAGGGACTTCATCCAACAGTCTTCGGCCGGGACCACCCGGAAGCCCTGAGGAAGTCAAGAGCGGGACGCCAAGCCTCTTGCATGGCGTCGTTGACTGAGCATTTCGTATGTGCCAGCCCCATGCTAAGCGCTTCTGTACACACGACATCGGACCCCCAATCCTCACGAAGAGAGAACTGCCTTCCCCATCTTACTGGTGAGGAAGGGAGGAGTGACAGCCCCGAAGAAGCAGGAATAAGTCACAGCTGACCTGCGGAGATGGGATCACAGAGAGGCTGGGCTAGAGCTTGAGGGAGGGAGGAACTTAGCACCCCCTGAAGGGCTCTGTCCAGGAAAAGGGCCCTTTCATGCTCTGAAAGCAGGCGACTTGGGTCTTTCCTGTTGGCCTCTTGTCATTCGTGTTTACCTCTGGCCAGTGGTGGGGGGGGAGGACGAGAACTAGAAAGATGGCCCCTGGCCTTGGGTTCGGACCTCCTCCGCCCTCTCTGAAGCCAGCCACAGCGCCGAGGTTGGTGCGCTTCTGCTCCTCTCCCCACCCCGGCGATCAGAGGCCCCAGGTGCCTCATGCACTCACATCCTCTCTCCTCTCTGTTCCACGCGACCCTCTTGGTGCAAACTCGGCCTTCCTTCCTGTTTTTCTGAACTGGGTTATTAAAACCCTGTGCAATCCAGAGCCACCACCAAATGGGCACCACAGAGCAAGGACTCTGCAGGCTGGGGGCAGAGGAAGGGGCATTTGGTTTATCACCTGGCTCCGGCTGTATCGGTAAGGATCCAAGGTCATGGCGGAGCCCCGGATGCCGATCTGCACCACGCGCTTACAGTCCAGGAGACCCTCGTCCACGCAGCGGCGGAAGGGCGACCCGTGGTAGAGCTTCTCTCCGAGGGCCGTGTCAGCCGTGTCCATGTGAGCGTCCACGTGCAGCAGCCCCACGGGGCCATGCCTGATGACAACAGGCAGCTCAGAGGCCAGGCCTCCTTCTGGGGCCTGAGCACCGCCCCCCTCCAGGCTCCCCACACTTCCACACTTGACCTTTCATAGCCACGGGCGACCTGGCATCAATGACCAGCCTTGCAGCTGGTTCGTGTCTTTAAATCACTTAGTGGCTCAGAATAATCAGCTCAGAGAAGTCCGGCAGAAGACAGACACGTACACTGCTTTAGCTGCAACCAACTACCTACCTATCACCCAGAATGTTCTTCACTTAGAGCCGGAGAGGCCCAGACAGGTAAGAATGAAGGACAGAGGCTCAGGTGAGCTTGGCAGAGCTCATCAGAAACCCCCTTTCTCCAACCCTGGCACCAAGAAGCAGCTTCAACCCAACCCTCTCTCCATCATCTCCAACAGCCCCGCCAGCCACCGGAAAGCAACATACAACCTAAATCAATGCCAGGCAAGCGGAGCTTCCAGAAAAGACTTGCACCCGCCCACCACCGACGAAGATGCTACCCACATATCCTTCCCGTGTATGAATTCTGGAGCTGCGCCGCTCTGGCCCTTCTGCCTCTTTTTCAAACTAATTAACCCAAGTTAGTTCGTCCCTGATAGACCTGCAGGACCGGAAAATCCATTTTTTCATTCTCTGGGGCAGGGGCCCTCTTAGGGCCTCCCCTCAAAAAGCAACACCCCTGTGTACTGGGCCTTTGAAGCCAAACAGAAACTGAAGTGAACAGGGGTTGTGTATTTCACGAGGGGCCCATCTTCCAAAGACAGAGACACACGCTGAGCACGTGCACCAGAGCCAATCTAGGGCGAGCAAGGGCAGCCACAAGTGTTAGTAATAAATTGTCTTGGCTCCCAGCTGGTGACTGACAGAGAAACCCGGAGCTCGACCTTCATTTTGTTTTTTTTGTTTTTTTTTTTTTAAAGATTTTATTTATTTATTTGACAGAGAGAGATCACAAGTAGGCAGAGAGGCAGGCAGAGAGAGTGAGAGGGAAGCAGGCCCCCTGCCGAGCAGAGAACGAGATGTGGCCCGGGACCCTGAGATCATGACCTGAGCCGAAGGCAGCGGCTTAAACCACTGAGCCACCCAGGCGCCCCGACCTTCATTTTGATCCACAGAAGCAACTCAGTCGGGAATTTCCCATCACCCCAAATAACCTGAGCCAGCAGAGGTCACGTGATACCATCTAGCGGCAAACCACTCATTCCCCAGCTCCTGAATCTCGAGACCCTTGTGCGCACACAGATGCTCAGGACTTACTTTTTTGCCATCGCTTGCAGAATCGGATATGTGATTGTGTGATCTCCACCTGCAAAGAGGAAGAAGAAAACATCTGGAACGTGGGTGAGAGGAGAGGACCGCGTGTTACCGACAGCAGTCTTCCATTTGCCCAGGTGTGCTGCTCTTTTGATTAGACCGAAGGGCTATAACCTCAGCTAACGGGAGACCTTATTCGGCGGTGGGAAGATGGCCACTGGATGTTTGGGATTACACAGTCCTTTAAAAGAGGAAACGGAGGGCACCTGAGTGGCTCAGTGGGTTAAGCCTCTGCTTTCAGCTCAGGTCATGATCTCAGGGTCCTGGGATCGAGCCCCACATCTGGCTCTCTGCACAGCAGGGAGCCTGCTTCCCTCTCACTCTCTCTCTGCCTGCCTCTCTGCCTACTTGTGATCTCTCTGTTACATAAAGAAATAAAAAATCTTAAAAAAAAAAAAAAGAGGAAACAGAGAGCCTGGGTGGCTCAGCCCGTTAGACGTCTGCCTTCTGCTCCGTTCATGATCCCAGGGTCCTGGGATCGAGCCCCATGTCGGGCTCCCTTTTCAGCAGGAAGCCTGCTTCTCCCTCTCCCTCTGCCTGCTGCTCCGCTTACTTGTGCTCTCTCAAATAAATAAACAAAATCTTAAAAAACAAATTAATTAATAAATTAAAAAATTAAATAAGGGGCACCTGGGCGGTTCAGTTTTTAAGCATCCACCTTCGGCTCAGGTCGTGATCCCAGGGTCCTGGAATCGAGCCCCACATCAGGCTTCCTGCTCAGCGGGATGCCTGCTTCTTCCTCTCCCACTCCCCATGCTTGTGGTCTCTCTTTCACTGTCTCTCTCTCTCTCTGTCAAATAAATAAAATCTTTAAAAAAAACAAAACAAAAACTATGTCCCTGAGAGGGGCCTGGGGGGGCTCCGTTGGCTCAGCGCCCGGCTCTTGATTTCAGTTCAGGTTGCGTTCTCAGGGCTATGAGATCAGCCCTGGGTGGGGTCTGTGCTCGGTGTAGAGCACCAAAGAGTCTCTCTTGTTCTTCTCTGCCCCTTCCACCCCTACCCCTGCCCAGGGGCGTGCACGCTCTATCGTGCTCTCCTCTCTCTTTCAAAGAAAGGAGGAAAGAGAGAAAGAAAGGAAGGAAGAAAGAAAGGGAAAAAAAAAGGAAAAAGAAAAGCATGCCCTTGAAAAGGTTAAAAAAGCCACAGCTGAGTGAGGTTCTGTTGTGAGCCTTCCCGAGGCCTGGATTCTCAGGGGTAGGACAAAGTTGAGGTGGGCAGAGGAACTTGCTGGGATGCAAAATTTAAGGAACACCAAAAAACTGAGTCATTAAGATAAATGCTACTTTGATGTGATTTTTTTTGATGTAACTATTATGATGTAATTTTTTGATGTAACTATTTTGATTTTTATAAATCAAGGTCAAGGCCAAAAAAAAAATCTAGGATAAGAAATTTTTTTTAGAGGGGCACCTGGGTGGCTCAGTGGGTTAAGCCTCTGCCTTCGGCTCAGGTCATGATCTCAGGGTCCTGGGATCGAGCCCCGCATCAGGCTCTCTGCTCAGTGGGGAGCCTGTTTCTCCCTCTCTCTCTGCCTGCCTCTCTGCCTACTTGTGTCCTCTCTCTCCGTCAAATAAAATAAATAAAATATTAAAAAAAGTGCTCGCTTCGGCAGCACATATACTAAAATATTAAAAAAAAAGAAATTTTTTTTAGGTTTATTTATTTATTTGAGAGAGAGCACAGATGGAGAGGGGAAGGAGCAGAGGAAGAGGGACAAGCAGACTTTGCACTGAGCCCAGAGCCAGACGCGGGGCTCAGTCCCAGGACCCTGAGATCGTGACCTGAACGGAAACCGAGAGTCGGACGCCCAACCGACTGAGCCACCGAGGTGCCCCTCCATGTTAAATTTTTAAGGAGCGCCTGAGTGGCTCAGTGGGTTAAGGCCTCTTCCTTCGTTCGGCTCAGGTCATGATCTCAGGGTCCTGAGATGGAGCCCTGCATCAGGCTCTCTGCTCAACGGGGAGCCTGCTTCCTCCTCTCTCTCTGCCTGCCTCTCTGCCTACTTGTCATCTCTCTCTCATCTGTCAAATTAAAAAAAAAAAAATCTTAAAAAAAATAAAAATTTTGTTAAAAAGACAGGATCAGTAACAGTGCTATTCCGAACCATATTGGAGCCTCAAAAGGGCAAAGTCGATCATATCTATTGTTGACTTTTTGCCAACCCCCCAAGGTGAATGCCTCACTTGCCTCACCCTAGTCCATCCCTGTCAGTCATATGAGTCCAAAAATGTAAGCAGCATCTCCCCAGGGGTTAAAACACATGAATTAAAAACATTCTCTTTCTGGGGCACCTGGGTGGCTCAGTAGGTTAAAGGCTCTGCCTTCGTCTCAGGTCATGATGCCAGGGTCTTGGGATCAAGCCCCGCATCGGGCTCTCTGCTCGGCAGGGAGCCTGCTTCCCCACCCCCCGCCCCGCCTGCCTCTCTGCCTGCTTGTGATCTCTGTCTGTCAAATAAATAAATAAAATCTTAAAAAAGAAAGAAAATTAAAAACAAAAAAAACATTCTCTTTCCAGCTGTCTCCATATTCACAGTAGCTTCCCCTGAAGGAGCAGCTACACCCAAGCCTGAGATAAAGGAACTCCCAGCCCCGAGAGCTGCCCTTGTCCCCACAGACGCCATTACCCAAGGTCAGGGGAATACAGCCAGCTGCTACGATTTTCTGATAGGCCTCTCGAATTAAACGGCAGCTATCCTGAAGGTTGTAAAGATTGACGTTCACATCGCCTAGGTCTGCAACCATGAGGGACTGGAAGGGGAGGGCCCCCGTGCTAGGGTTGACTGTCCGCAGCATCACTGATTCTTCCCGGATCCGCCGGGGTCCAAATCTGGAGAAGGAAAAATCATCCTGTGAACCACCCCAGAAAGCTCAGAGGTCCTGCCTCCGCCAGGATTTCTTAACCTCTACACTGCTGATATTTGGGGCTGCATGAATCTTTGACATGAGGGGGGGCCGACCAATCCTTGTAGGATGTCTCCCCTGATCTGTAACCCACTAGATGCCAGTAGCAAGTGGGATAACCAAAAGGCCTCCAGACACTACCAAATGTCCCCTGGGGGCAAAATCACCTCTGGTTGAGAACCACTGATCCAGGCTATATACTTTTTTTTTAAAGATTTTATTTATTTGACAGAGAGAAACACCAAGAGAAGGAACACAAACAGGGGGAGTGGGAGAGAGAGAAGCAGGCTTCCCGCTGAGCAGGGAGCCCGACGAGGGGCTCGATCCCAGGACCCTGGGATCATGACCTGAGCCTAAGGCAGATGCTTAAGGACTGAGCCACTCAGGCACCCCCCAGGCTACATACTTGAAGACATCAAAGGCACGAATTTAGGGACCCACCCATCAACAATTTACTAAATGACATTAGACAATTTCTTAATCTCCACGAGCCTCAATTTCCTAATCTGTAAAATTACCTGCTGTGGTGTTGGAGGAATGGAGCCAGGTCACCTCTGCAAAGGGCCTTACATTTAGGAGATGTTTAATAAATGGCGGCATCCGTGTTTGCGGTAAGGCGGCGAGCTGATCAGAAATTAGCTGATGCTGGGGCGCCTGGGTGGCTCAGTGGGTTAAGCCGCTGCCTCTGGCTCGGGTCATGATCTCGGGGTCCTGGGATCCGTCCCGCATCGGGCTCTCTGCTCGGCAGGGAGCCTGCTTCCCTCTCTCTCTCTCTCTCTGCCTACCTCTCTGTCTACTTGTGATCTCTCTCTGTCAAATAAATAAATAAATAAATCTTTAAAAAAAAAAAGAAAGAAATTATCTGATGCTCACTCACTAGGAAAACAGATTTTACTTCCACTGCCTCCATCTTAGAAAAAATGCCTTGGGGTCCCCAGCTGGCTCAACTGTTGGAGGTAGAGGGTGGGACTCTTGATCTCCGGCTTTCAAATTCCAGTCACACACTGTGTATAGAGATTAAAAATAATAAAATGAGGGGCGCCTGGGTGGCTCAGTGGGTTAAGCCTCTGCCTTCAGCTCAGGTCATGATCTCAGGGTCCTGGGATCGAGCCCGGCATCTGGCTACCTACTCAGGAGAGAGCCTGCTTCCCCCCTCTCTCTCTGCCTGCCTCTCTACTTACTTGTGATCTCTGTCAAATAAATAAAATCTTTTAAAATAATAAAATGGAAAAAAATTTAAAATAGTAAAATGTATTTTTTTAAAAAATCCTTGTATTTGAACAATTCTTGATCAGGTGACATCTCGAGGTTTGGGGAAGGGGCATCCAGTTTCTCCTCTTCTCAGAAATAATGTCCCCTGCCTCCCCACCCCCCAACCCCCAGTCCCACAGCCACCCAGCAAGGCTCAGGAATCAATGTGTGGAGAAGGCTGCGGTCACCAACAGATGACACCCGTGACCAGCCCTCACCATTGCTCGATGCGGGAGGAGGGAAATCAACGGTCTTTCCAACAACGATCGGGAGCTTCTCGGAGCCAACACCAGCTTCCAGTCCCACCCTGGGTGAGCGGAGGCGCCCGTCCCTTTGTCTTGCGCGCCCAGTGGCCATCGGGCGGTCCAGCCACCTGTCCCCTAATCCTTCGGACCTCACCTCGCCCCGGGCCGGTTGGAGGTCCCAATGTCCAGCGGCACCCCGACGAAGGCGGCGTCCAGCCCCTCGGGAGAGGCCTGCACCGGCAGCCGCATCATGGAGCAGACGCCCACCGTCCGGGCCACGAACTCGGAGCTGGGGGGCTGGTTCCGGGGCGCATCGGAAGACCGGCTGCTGGAGCTGCGGCCCGGGTGGCAGAGCCCCACGGCAGGATGCGCGCCCCCGCCGACCCCCAGGCCCCGGGCGCCCCGGGACGAAATCCAACGAAGCATGCCGCCCGCCCGGACCGCACAGCGCCAGGCCCCGCGGGCTGTGCCGGCGCCGAGCAGCGCGCGCTCAAGGAGCGGACCGCCTGGGGAACGGGGCGGGCGAGGGGCCGCGCTCTCCCCGCCCCCTCTCTGGACTCTGGCCTCTGGCTCGCTCGATAAACAAAGCCAGGCCTGGCCTCCCCACTCCCGGCCACGGCCCCGCCCCGGTTGTCTGTGTCCCCCACCCCAAAACTGGCCCTTGACCCCTGTTTCTCCCTTTCAGAGTAATGTTTTTAAAAGTGAAAAGATTTAAAGAAAAGAAAAAAAAAAAACACTTTTTTCTAAGGAAGAGAAATAGGCAATGCACTTTTATTTAAAAGATTTATTTATTTTAGAAAGAGAGCGAGGGTGCAAACCGGAGGAGGAAAGGCAGAAGGAGAGAGAAGCGGGCTCTGCACTGAGCCCGGAGCCCATAGCGGGGTCAATCTCATGACCCTGATAATGTAACAGGACCTGAGCTGAAATCAAAAGTAGGAGACTTAAGGGACTGAGCCACCAGGCACCCCTGGAAATGCATTTTTTTTTTAAATAATATATTAAGAAATGTTGGGTAAGATTCTTAGAAGTGGAGTCTTTCTAAATAATCTTCTTGGATTTAGAGACCCGCCCCCCCTGCCCCCCGTGAAGGTCCCTAATCTGCAATCCTCTTTATTTCTAAGGGGGAAAGAGGAGAAAAACACCAGGGAAAGGAAAAAGTGATTTGTAATGAAGTCACATGAGCCAGGCGGTGGAATTACACGTTTTCAATCTCTGGAAGCTGAGATCAAATGGAAAAGGCCTGAGTTGGCTTTAAATTGCAAACTTCATACCCAAGTCGCACCTTAAACCCCGCACCACCTACGGCCTCCACTCTGTAGGCTGGGGGCAAAGTTTCCTAAGAGCCAGTGTTGAAAGAGCCTGTAGAGTATTTTCCAGGGAAAAAAAGAAGCAACAATCCCTTAACAGCCCTAGGGGCAGATTCGATCATCATTTCTTTCATATGGTTTGTCCTGGATGTATCATTTTCTCACCCCTGGTTTATTCTTTCATCCTTCTCACAAATATTTGAGTGCCTTCTGCGTGCCGGACTGTGTGATAACACCAACCCGTTCCTATCTTTCGATACTGCTGAACTCGTCCTTCCTTTAAACCTCCCATCAGGTGTGCCCTCCTGCTCTCCGGATGGCTCCGTCTCTGAGGGCGGTCTCCTTCAATATCAAGGTGACGTTTTTGACCTGGACGCAGGTAATTCACAGACCAAATCCCAGCCACAGGCTCCAGTTGCCCTCTTTTTGTCATTGTTGTTGTTGTTCTAAAGATTTTATTTATTTGACAGAAAGACAGCGAGAGAGGGAACACAAGCGCAGGCAGAGGGAGAGGGAGAAGCAAGCTTCCCGCTGAGCAGGGAGGCCCAATGCGGGGCTCGATCCCAGGACCCTGGGATCATGACCTGAGCTGAAGGCAGCCACTTAACGACTGAGCCACCCAGGCACCCCTCCAGTTGCCCATTTTCTTACTCCTCACCCAGATGCTCTGACAGCAGCCCAGGTGACCTGTGGCTCAGCGGGCGAAGTTCCACCTCCTTCTGTTGATCCTGCTCTCTGTCCCATCCTTTAGTGAGTCCCCATGGTTTCCTGCAGGCAAGCCCCCCACTCTCTCTCTCTGCTGTTGCTGTGGTTCCAGCCTCCCACCTCTAGCTTTCCACCTGATGTCTCCACTCTCCCATCAGACCGATAATGCTTCCTGAAGCCAATCCACGTTTCTAATCTGGCTTCCCACCATACCTTTGCGTGTGATTGTCCCTTGAGCCATTGCTCACCTTACACAGCCCTCACTTTCTTGCCTCCTGTCCTTTGCTCACGCCATCTCCTCGCCTGGAACGTTCTCTCTCCCACGACCCCCACCTCCACCTTCCCCATGTTCTGCTAAGCCCAGATTCAAACTGCTCTCTCTGGAACTCTTAAAACTTAAAATTCTCACCGTTTTCACTGGGGGACAAGTAAAGGAACTGGGGTCAGAAAAAAAGTTAAATCCTAGCTCCACCCTCTGTGTATCTCAATGACATATAACAGGAGAAAACCGCTGCGGGTTTGGGGCAACAGCTCAAAGTAGCTCCCCACCCAGCACAATGTCTCTTTGCAGTTTCATGCCTGACTTGCAATTTGTTCTGTTTCATAACACACATTTATATTAGTATAAAAACATTTGATCTTGTTTACCAGTTTGCTCCCTCCCCCAAATTTTTTTTTTTACGATTTTTATTTATTTATTTATTTGACAGACAGAGATCACAAGTAGGCAGAGAGGCAGGCAGGGCGGGGGGTGGGGAAGCAGGCTTCCTGCTGAGCATTGACCCCTCCCCCCCCCTGCCGCGGGGCTCAATCCCAGGACCCTGGGATCATGACCTGAGCCAAAGGCAGAGGCTTTTTAACCCACTGAGCCACCCAGGTGCCCCTGCTCCCCCTAAATTTTTAAGTGAAGCTGTCACTCCAATAACTGACATTATTGAAACCAGCACACCCATGTGTACATCCCCGAGGTATCTGGTCAGGGAGGCATGAACTTAGCATGTCAACCTGAGCAATTCACCCTTTTGAACTCATTTCCTGTTCTGCCAAATGGAATGATAAACCTTTCTGACTGTTCTGATCAGGATTGAATGAGGTCCACTGTGAAGAGCTCTGTGAAACCAACAGTTGGTAAATACCAGGTCGTGTCGTCATTGTATGTTTTATTTTTTTCTACTGCTGAGTTTCCTAACTAGTGGTCATAGGGCACTAGTGTTTGTAGGGGTTATGGGCGGGCGGGGGGGGAGGTATACATAACATAAAGATCCCATGGTCCTTGGGGCCACCAGCAAGGCCAGTCACCTCTGGGTACATGCAGGCCACGCAGTACCCCTCGGAGTCTGACGTCCTGCTCTTTGACCCTCGCAAGGAGGCAGCAGGATCAGCAGCATTTGCGGCTTGCCGGGCATTACCTGGGCATCGACCCCCGAGGCCAGCTGCAGAGTGCACTGCTATCCATTGCGGAGGAGGGCTCACGGTCCCGCTAGAGGAGTTGGGTACTAGGGCCCCAAGGAGGACGAGCAGCAACGCTGGGAGCTTTGGGCCAGAGCAGCCCCAGACAGCTGACCTAGATCCCTCTCTACTTACCATCAGATCTCTGTCCAGTTTTGGCTGTTGTCCAAACAGGGTCCACGCTAACTTCGGAGCGACTGCTTGAACAATGCTGATGGAGGGGTCGTATTAAAAATATTTAACCTCTGAGATGGCACAGGCATCGACCCATCAGAACAGAGGCCAGCTGGCCTCAAACAACACATGCCAGCTCATACCAGGCGGATATTTTAAGTATTTGTTCTGAAGGAACGTGCTTTAAATCAGAGCTGTCATTAGCTTGAAATGCTTGCCTGGAAAGCATTTGATTGGATTAAAAACCGATTTTTTTTTCAAAGATTTTATTTATTTATTTGACCGACAGAGATCACAAGTAGGCAGAGAGGCAGGCGGGGGGCAGGGGAGCAGTCTCCCCGCTGAGCAGAGAGCCCCATGCCGGGCTCAATCTCAGGACCCTGAGATCATGACCTGAGCTGAAGGCAGAGGCTTAACCCATTGAACCACCCAGGAGCTCCTAAAAACCGATTGTTATTGCAAGAAATTTCAATTGTACAACCATTAATGAAAGAAAATAAGACGCTTCTATAAATCTAAATTTTGTAAATTTTTAATATTAAAATTTTAAATTTTTATTACTTACTTGAGTTTCCAATTGTTCGTAGCTATCAAGAACTTGAAGAGATCCTTTTTTTTTTTTTTAAGATTTATTTATTGGGGCGGCTGGGTGGCTCAATCAGTTAAATGTCTGCCTGCGGCTCAGGTCATTATCCCAGGGTCCTGGGACTGAGCCCCGTGTCAAGCTCCCTGCTCAGTGGGGAGTCTGCTTCTCCCTCTCCCTCTGTCCCCCAGCTCGTGCTCTCTCTCACTCAAATAAATAAAATATTTAAAAATAAAAAATAAAGATTTATTTATTTTTAGAGAGAGAGAGCACACGAGTGAGGGGAGGGGCAGAAGGAGATGGAGAGACTCTCAAGGAGACTCCCAGCCAGCGCCAGGCCAGCACAGGGCTCAATCTCATGACCCCAAGATCATGACCCAAGCAGAAATCAAGAGTTAGATGTTTTACCGACTGAGCCCCCCAGGGGCCCCAAAGGGATCCTTCTTGAAAAGTCTTGGTACTTATTGCATCTAGCCAATTCAAACGTAAAACCTGAGAATAAAAAGTCACATTCACAGAGAAAGCTAAAATTTGAAAATATTTTATTTGGAAATTTTATGTAAGTTCAATATTTAATGCTAATACTTTCATTTTATTTTCCAAATCATAATTATACATAATATATTAAAAGTACATATAAAGGGGCGCCTGGGTGGCTCAGTGGATTAAGCCGCTGCCTTCGGCTCAGGTCATGATCTCAGGGTCCTGGGATCAAGCCCCGCATCGGGCTTTCTGCTCCGCAGGGAGCCTGCTTCCTCCTCTCTCTCTGCCTGCCTCTCTGCCTACTTGTGATCTCTCTGTCAAATAATAAATAAATAAATAAATAAATAAATAAAATCTTTTTTTAAAAAAAAGTACATATAAATATATATATATATATTTTTTTTAACCAAATCCCATACAGATCCCTAAATCCACTCCTCACCATCAACGTTTACCTCAATGTGACATACAAATTGTCCAATTTTTCTGTGTGTGCCCTGACAGGAAAAAGATTCCAAAACACCATTCTAGTAAACTCTAAGTTCCAATATGTGCTTCGTCCTTTCAGCCAGCCTCTAATCGCCGTGCCTCAAAAACCAAGTAACAGGATAAATGTTTGGTGGGTGAGTGAGTGGATCTTCTGGAAGCTGTAGAGGGCAGCTCTAGGCTGATTGCTGTTTCAGCCCAAAACTGCGACAGCCAGAGAACATGGGAAAGACATTGTGTACGTTTCGGCTGTCTGCATGGATTCCCTTTGGCCTAAAGAATGGTATAAGGGTTCCACGGACGGAGTCAACAAACTGGTCTGTGCTTGCAGACGCTTGGAAATGATCCTGCCTCAACTCCAGCCTCCCCGAGACACTTGGCCGGGGGCTTTCGGGGACACTTTACTCACTGTCACACAGTTACACTGGTACATTTCCTTGTCCCCTGGCCTTAAAGAAAAATAAGTATTTTTTAGCAGGTTCAGAATACTTTCTCCCAAGTTTGTCAGACTCCCCACTCTTTACCTACAAAGTTACACACTCAACAATGGTTCTGAGAATACTTCACACACTCACATGGTGTTACTTCCATTAATGGCATCATTTGCTTTTGAAATTGTGTATTTATTTGACAGAGAGAGAGAGAGAGAGAGAGAGAACAAGTACAAGCAGGGGGAGTAGCAGGCAGAGGAAGAGGGAGAAGCAGGCTCCCCTGTAGCAGGGAACCTGATGCAGCACAAGACCCCAGGACCCTGGGATCATCACCCAAGCCAAAGGCAGACGCTTAACCGACTGAGCCACCCAGGCGCCCCATGGCATCATTTTGGAATCTCGAAAATAATATGTACTATTTGGACATGAGATTGGTAGTTTGGTGGTCCATTTGCCAGTTGGATGGACATCTGGAGCCTGATTGATCCAACCACTTTTATCCGGATGCCAAATAAGTGGCCGGCTCAGCCTCTCTCTGGTCCTAGTAAGCCTCCTGGGGCAAGAGAAAGGGAGGGGAGAGCATGAATTTATGTAAGGAAAGACCCACCTGATGAAGTTTAAAGATTACCATCATGCAGTTTCCAAGTCAAGCCAGGAGAGGGCTCAGAAAACTTCTGCCTGAGAGTCTCACAAGGAAGAGGAACTTCAAGAAATGGACAGAGAGCACAAGCGTAGGGGAGGGGCAGAGGCAGAGGGAGAGAGAACCTCCCGCGGACTCTGCAGTGAGCACACAGCTGGTCTCGCGGCTGGATCTCACAATCCCAAGACCATGACCTGAGCTGAAATCAAGAGTTGGACGCTCAACCAACTGAGCCACCCAGGCGTCCAAGCCCACAATTTTATTATACAGTAGGCTAGCTTCATGTGATCTTTGCACCATTTAATTCTTTCTTGAAGAAAATATTGAGACTTCTTCAAGCCCGAGCCAGTTTTCCCCTGAGTTTCTTTTAGATGGCAGTCCTTTTTGCCTTCTTCAGGAAGTCAGCAGCTTCTGAGTAGCTCTCCTTCGCCTGCAGAGCGGAGCCTGGAGGAGCTAACCTCTCCTGACTTCCTGGTGATGACGCATAACTAAAAGCATATGGTCAATCCGGTCCTTGGTGGGAACGGCATTAGATAAATGCAGGGGCCGATTCTTTTTTTTTTTTTTTTTTTATTTATTTGACAGAGGTCACAAGTAGGGAGAGAGGCAGGCGTAGAGAGAGAGAGAGAGAGAGGAGGAGGAAGCAGGCCCCCTGTCAAGCAGAGAGCCCGATGCGGGGCTCGATCCCAGGACCCTGGGATCATGACCTGAGCGAAAGGCAGAGGCTTAACCCACTGAGCCACCCAGGCGCCGCAGGGGCCAATTCTTAACTGTAAACTATATACTCTGGGTAATAGATCTGACTCGTTACGAGTGAGACTGAATACTCAGTAATTGAGGACCAAAGCAACTGTAGCTAAAAACCAAGGTTCCAGACCGACACAAATCTCAGGGACACGTGGGGAAATGCTGTTTAGACAAAGCCATCTATAAGCCAACTCATCCTGGGCAATTCAAACCAAGAGAACATTGTTATAAGTGCTTGGAGGATAAGGACCAATGCTTGAAGTACAGAGAAAGTTCTCATACAATAAAGCAGGTATGATACATTGTATCATACCTGCAGTATCATAAAGTCGATGGGAAGATGAAGTATTTGTTCTGTTTCGTTATGACTTACTTTTCCATCCCAATTTCTTTCTATATTCAACACTTGATGTGTTTTACTTCATTTGTCTTTTCAATTATCCTATAAATAAAACATTTGGTAAGGAAACTGGAGTGTTAAGCCAGTAATGTCAATGTATATTGCATGGCCACTTCCTCCCCAGGATCCAGGATGAGAGATGGTCTTACCTGTTAAAGGTTTCAGTCAGAGTGGTAGGAAGGGAGTGAGTATTGGACAGTTAAGAGAATTTTTAAAAATCCCCCTGAATTGATATCCTTCCTATAGCTGCTATTAAAATTGTTTCAGAGTTCCCCTCTTGACACTTATGATCCACACTTCAAATACTCACTTCATTACTCGAACTCGGTTTCTGGAACAATAGCCAGCAGCTATATAATTTGTCTTAGCTCAGAGTTCAAAGACCAGAATGAGAAGAGAATTCAGACCTTCTGATTTCTAACCGAATATCCTGTTCACTGCCTTGTGGATGGGTCAAATAACCTTTTTTCTCTTGGTGTCACCCTTGACTTGATTTTCTCTTTTAAATTTTGATCTTCCTTTAAAAATCTTTAGTTTTTTCTGATTACAAAAGTGATACATGTGTATTGTGCAAAGTGACAGTCCGTCATTGCATACCCCACCTAGTCAAGGTTGTATTTCTTTTTTTTTTTTTTTAAGATTTATTTATTTGACAGATAGAGATTACAAGTAGGCAGAGAGGCAGGCAGAGAGAGAGAGGAGGAGGAAGCAGGCTCCCAGCCAAGCAGAGAGCCCGATGCGGGGCTCGATCCCAGGACCCTTCTATGCATTGAAATACAACCTTGAGGGGCGCCTGGGTGGCTCAGCGGGTTAAAGCCTCTGCCTGAGCTGAAGACAGAGGCTTTAACCCGCTGAGCCACCCAGGCGCCCCTCAAGGTTGTATTTCAATGCGTAGAAGGCTTTTGAAAAAACCAAAACTCGGTTTAGCTTATATAAAGTGGTTGGCAACTCTCTTTTTCACATTAAAATGCCTTGGAAATAGACAAACCATAAGAGACTCTTAATCTCACAAAACAAACTGAGGGTTGCCGGAGGGAGGGGGGTAGAGAGAGGGTGGTGGGGTTATGGACATTGGGGGAGGGTATGTGCTATGGTGAGTGCTGTGAAGTGTGTAAACCTGACGATTCACAGACCTGTACCCCTGGGGCTAATAATACATTATATGTTTATTAAAAAAAAATTTTTTTTAAGATTTTATTTATTTATTTGACAGAGAGAGATCACAGGTAGGCAGAGAGGCAGGCAGAGAGAGAGGAGGAAGCAGGCTCCCTGCTGAACAGAGAGCCCGATGCGGGGCTCGATCCCAGGACCCTGAGATCATGACCTGAGCCGAAAGCAGAGGCTTAACCCACTGAGCCACCCAGGCGCCCCTGTTTATTAAAAAATTTTAAAATTTTTTTTAAATGCCTTGGAAATCTTCAAGATAAGTTTTTTTAAAAACTGATTTAGGGGTACCTGGGTGGCTCAGTGAGTTTAGCACGTGACTCTTGATTTCGGCTCAGGTCATGATTTCAGGGTCATGAGATTGAACCCTGAGTCTGGCTCTGCCCTCAGGGGAAGTCTGCTTCTCTCCTTTTCCCTCTCCTTCTGCCCCTCCCCCTGCTTGCAAACGTGCACGCTCACACACTCTCTCTCTCTAAAATAATCTTTAAAAAAATAATGTTTTTAAAAAACTGCTTTGTTTAGGTGTAATTTATTTACCATAAAATTCACCTATTTTTAAGTGTACAATCCAATGACTTTTTGTCAGCTTGTGAAACCATCACCACAACCCAGTTTTAGAACATACTCCTCATACCTAAAAGTTTCCTCATGCCTGCAAATAAACTTTTTTAAAAGGTGCATTTTTGTGGATAATTACAGTCATGAATAACAAGTCCCAGAAATTTCCATTCTGCCTAGCTTTCACTTGCTGCTGGCAGGCAAGAAGAAAATTGCAAAGGCCCATCAACAAATGTTGGAAGAAAACACCATAAGCTGACCGACAGCTGTTTGCTCAAAATAGTTTATTCAAGCACTCCAGCTTCTACTGAGTGTCCGCCAAGTAGAGGCTATTGGTTAAGTCTGTAGGGATAGGAAGATAGATAACAGCGGTCTTCTCCTGGAATAAATTGATTGTGAGCTCAACAGTATGCAACCTAAAGTTTCAAGATTCAACAGTTTTTTGTTTTGTTTTGTTTTGTTTTAAAGATTTTATTTATTTATTTGACAGACAATGATCACAAGTAGGCAGAGAGGCAGACGGGGCATGGGGAGGTGGGAAGCAGGCTCCCACTGAGCAGAGAGCCCGACTCGAGGCTTGATCCCAGGGCCCTGAGATCATGACCTGAGCTGAAGGCAGAGGCTTAACCCACTGAGCCACCCAGGCACCCCAAGATTCAATGGTTTTGAGACACAAACGTTTTCCAGATGGGTGTGATATTTGGACTTCAACTTCCAAAAGTCATGATAAAGAAACAGCAACCAGATTTCCTTTCCCACCTAAAACAACCAAAAGAGGACAAAAAATATGAAACGATGGCTTTCAGTACACTGGATATAAAGCCACAATGGATAATAATCCCTAATAAAAGACAATAAACAGGGTGAGCCCTAATACTTGCCCTGGTTTACTACCTTGAGCTTACAAGCTACAGTGCAGTGAAGGAAAGCTGAGGCAGAGCTCAGTGGAGTCCTTGATTGTGAAGACAGAGTCCTTGATTGTGAAGACAAGAGTCCAGAGTGACCAAGGTGGCTAGAGTTTACAGGACAGAGTATCAGAGAGAATACACACACACACACACACACACACACACAGAGGGAGAGAGAAAGATCCCAAGAGACCTGTAGAGGGCCCTATTCTGCTATTTACCAAGTCCTGGATAGGGCATTCAAGTAAGAAAACGACCTGAGCCTGGGGAAAAGAACCCCTTGAAAGGATTAGAGGGAAAGGTGCTTCATGCACCCACCAGGCTGGGCATAGTCCCACTAGCCAGATTAGAAAAGCTCATAATTTATGGGGTATTGGGAAGAACATTCATAAAGGTCTTGCCTTGGGGGGAATAATGAGCCCTACAACTGGCACGGCTGTGGCCCTAACAAATCTTAAAAGCAAGACCCCAAAGAACCAAACTATTTCCAAGTAACTTACTGCACCCCAGAACCAATTTCCAGATTTACAGGCGCACAAAAATATCCAGCACTAAAACAGGGTAAAAGTCACAATATCTGGCATGCCATCATAAAATTACCAGGCAATTCTGCCTTCGGCTCCAGTCATGGTCCCAGAGTCCTGGGATCGAGCCCCGAATCGGGCTCTCTGCTCAGCAGGGAGACTGCTTCTCCCTCTCTCTCTCTGCCTGCCTCTCTGCCTACTTGTGATCTCTGTCTGTCAAATAAATAAATAAAATCTAAATAAATAAATAAACAAATAAAATACTCTTCCTTTAAAAAATAAAATAAAATTACCAGGCAAGTAGAGAGACAGGTAAATGGGACCCATGAGGACACAAACCGACCAGTACAAATGGACGCAGGAGTGACACAGATGGGAGGATTAGCAAAGACATTAAAACGATCATTATAACTGTATTCTCTACCTTTAAGATACTGAGTAGCGTCATGGGGAATACAGAAAAGATTATACATATAACTTTTAGAACCGAGCCACATACAATTCCCAAGCCCACCACAAGTACTTCTGGACTGAAAATGCTGAACAGCGAAAGACTGCCACTGTTATTAGAAATCTCAAAGGCAAAGCCTTTAAAAGAAAGGTAAATGTATAAACTCTTTTTTATAAAAAGTAATTTCTACACCCAGTGTGGGGCTGGAAGTCAGGACCCACCCAAGATCAAGAGTTGCTTGCTCCCCCGACCGAGCCAGCCAGGTGCTCCACAAACTTTTCTTAAATAAGTATTTGGCTCTTTTGCGATTTTTTTTCTTCTTTTTAATGGAAATCTGTTATCCTCAGGTCTACCACTATTCAAGGCACCATCTTTTCGGCCAAGACGCATCAGCAGTGCACAGAGTCCACCGCCCATTTCCTCTCTCTGGTCCAGGACAAGCCTAAGCCCTGACAGAGGCCACCCACGCCTGGGACTCCCACCAGGCACCAGTTTCTCCCAACGCCATTGCCTCACGCACACCTCCGCGCCAGCTGGAGGCTGAGCCGGTTCTCCGGAGCGGAGCGGGCCCAGGCGGGGAGCCTGAGAGTGGACCGGGCTTAACCCGCGCGGCTCTGCGGCCCCTCGGTCGCCGGCTCGGGCCCAGACGACCGCGGACGCGGGGACACCCGGACTGGAGCCCCGAACGACGCACGGGAGTGGACACCGCCAGCCGGTGTCCGCCACAGAGAAGGCGGAAACCGCGAAACACCACCGCAGCCTGCGGCACTTCCAAAAGCCCGGACCCGCCTGCGGCGTCCGACGTTACCTCCGCGATAAAGCCAGGTCGCGGAAGCTGGGAGGGGGTCGCCTAGCAACCAGGAGCCCAGAGAGCGGACGCCGGGCATTGGCCTGGCTGCGTCACGTGACTAGACGCCCCTGCTCCATGGAAGGCTACGCTAACGTCACGTGATACGGCGCAGGCGCGTTTCCGCCCGGCTGTGGGACTCTGGTGGTGGTGCGGCCGGAGCACTGTTTACCTGGGGTTTCGGCGGCGGCCTCTATGGGGTGGTCTGAGGGTGACCAAAGGCGCAGCTGGGGCCTTTCCGCACTAGTGACAGTGAAGAGATAAAACGGTGCCAGAGGCGGTCGTGAGGCTTGTCTGGTCGTGCAGGAGCCTTTCCTGAGAATAAGACTCGTCAGATGCTGAAGTCTGCCTCCTGTGGGCACAGAAAAAGTGTGAAATTTGTAATATTTAATAAGGGGTGAAATTTAGGGATATTAAGGTTATTATATTATTTAAGGCTGTCATACTCAGCACTGGCTAGAAGAGAGATCCTGCATCTCGGGTAAGAGGCATCACTTCGGGGGTCGGGGGTCCTGTCTCGCCGAGGTAGTTATTGGAAAGGTGGTTACCCCCGGGTCAGTTCATAAATCCTAGGACCCCGCGTGCAGGCCAGGGTTCGGGGGACCCCGCGACAAGCTTGTGAGGCCTGACGGGAAAAAATGTCCCATATGAAAGGGATTTGAGGGGCGCCTGGGTGGCTCAGTGGGTTAAAGCCTCTGCCTTCAGCTCGGGTCATGGCCCCAGGGTCACGGGATCGAGCCCTGCGTCCGGCTCTCTGCTCAGCAGGGAGCCTGCTTCCTCTCTCTCTGCCTACTTGTGATCTCTGCCTGTCAAATAAATAAATAAAATCTTAAAAAAAAAAAAAAAAAAAGAAAGGGATTTGAGATCATTGGGACCGCCCAGCTCTTTCTTAAAACTGCCAGGAGGCTGCTGGCAGGACTATTCTTTCCCTCTAATAAATTTCACACTAGCCGGCAAAGGAGTTTAAAATACTATGTATACTCTGGAATACTGACACATACACACCTGTGGCCATCCTTGATTCCTCTTTCTTTCCACACTGTGTTCAGTGCGTGAGCAAGTCCTCTAGACTCTGCCTTCAAAATGAATTCAGAATCTGACAGCTTCTCACTACCTGCACCCTGGTCAGATTCCCCAAGGTCTGTCACGTGGGTTATTGCTTGTTCTATTGCTGGCTCTAACTAGCCCACCAATGCCTTCCTCTGCAAGTCAGCCAAAGTGATTTTGATTTTCTTTTCGGTAAGTTCTGCACCCAGCCTGGGTCTTGAACTCAAAACACCAAGATTAACAGTCACATGCTCCGCCGGCCCCACCAACCAGGTGCCTCAGCCAAAGTGATCTATTGACACACGCGTTACATCATGTCATTTCTCTGCTCAAAATTCTCCAGTGGCTTCCTATTTCAGTCAGTGAAAGCCAAGACCTTAGGATCACTTGCCACATAATCTGGTCCCATAGGTTCCTATCTATCTACTGTCCTCATTCATTGATTTCCGGAAATGCTGTTCTTCATTCTGTTTCTGGAACAAGGCAGGTATCGTTTCATATTTAGGTCTACGGACCTGCTATGACCTGTGCTGAGTATTCATGGATGTCCACATGATTTACTGCTTCGTTCTGCTTCATTCTGCTCAGATGTCATCTTGTAAGACAGACTTTTCCTGACCACCCTCTGCGAAGTAACGACCACTGCGTGCCCAAATTCCTCACCCTTCTCCCAACACTCCCTGTCATCTGCTTGCTCTTTTCCCCTCTCAAGCATTTATCACCCCCTGACAAATTTTTATGTTCTCTGTGACCCCTTACTAGAATGTAAGCTCCTGCTAGAATGTAAGCCCCGTGTGGATAGGCTTTTTGTCTTGTTCCCTGCTGTGCCTAGAACAATGTCTGGCATTCAGTAGGTGTTAAGAATGGTTGAAGAGGGCGCCTGGGTGGCTCAGTGGGTTAAGCCACTGCCTTCGGCTCAGGTCATGATCTCAGGGTCCTGGGATCGAGTCCCGCATCGGGCTCCCTGCTCAGCAGGGAGTCTGCTTCCCTCTCTCTCTCTCTCTGCCTGCCTCTCTATCTACTTGTGATCTCTGTCAAATAAATAAATAAAATCTTTAAAAAAAAAAAAGAATGGTTGAAGAAATTATGGTTCTATTCCTGATTATGGCCAGTGGACCAAAGTTGTTCCAACAGGCTAAAGGACTTTGAACATATCCCTGCTATTGTAATGATTCTCACATTGGCAGTGCCCAATGAGAATGTTTTGTTTCCACTTTATATCTTAAAAGCTGGCTCTGTACTCTCAGTCATGATACCTGATACCTGAGGTTTCTCCACAACTATGATGTGGTGTTCCAAGAAGAAAGACACACGTTGTTCATGAAAAAAAAAAACAAACAAACAAAACAACAACAACAAAAAAAAACAGGAGCTTCCTGAAGGGAAAAAAATAGGAAAGCAGTTTAACTATGAAGGTGGGTATTAAACCAGGTATATCAAGGGTAGATCAATAAAATCCTGGTCAGATGTCAACAGAATAGAGAACTAGGCATGTGTTCTTGGGAAAATTTGCCTTCCCTACCAAATTCTCTGCTGAAGCCTAGAAATCTGTAGCTGATGATTGATACCTTTATCCCTATTAAAATGCAACTACCTAAAGAGAGACCAGACTGAGTTTCAGCAGTCATTAGTACCTTAGTGTGAGTTGATCCAGCTCCTTTCCTGAGAGCAGGTTTTAAAAAGGCAAGTGAAGAAAGTAGGACCCATGAGAATGAGGAGGAACAGGTGGAGAGAAAGGGAGCCAAAGAAGGAGCATCACGTTGAGTTTGCCAAGGACAAACTTTGGCCTGTTTTGTACTTTTGCCCAGGCTGACTCTGGTAATCAAAGTACATTTTGATCTCTAGCTACAAATTTCTGAGTAGGCAAATTATAGTGCTTGAAATTACAACCATAATTACCTGCAATATTTTGATAACCCAATGAGTACACGGTACACTGGAAATGAAGAGGAAGAATTGACCTAGAATATAGTGGAACTGAAATGCTATCAGACTTTAGGAACGATAAGCAGGAAAGGGAAGAGGTATTGCATTATATATCTGCACATGATCCTGGCCTAAGAAATAGGAAACCGAATGAGAAGAGTTTTTGTGTTAAGGTAAAATGAGTAAAATGGAGCACTGTCTGCTATCAGTTGACATGCCAGGAACAGCAAGGTAAGAGAGACTTCTTTGAGCAACCACTAACTGATGATAAGGGGAATATTCAAAGAACAATATCTACCTGCTTAAAAAAAAAAAAAGAAAAAGAAAAATGAGTACTTAGAGTGTTTGGGGATTTAGTCCCTATTGTAGGAGTTGTTTTTTTTTAAAGATTTTATTTATTCATTTTTGCATGCATGAGAGAGAGCGTGAGCAGGAGAAGGGCAGGGAGGAGTAGAGGGAGAAGCAGATTCCCTGCTGAGCAGGGAGCCCAATGGGGGACTCAATTCCAGGACCCTGGGATCACGACCCAAGCCAAAGGCAGACACCTAACTAACTGAACCACCCAGGCACCCACCAACTGCAGGAGTTTTAAAAATCAAATAGGGTCAATGCCTTTACCAATCTGTTCTTCCTAGTAGAGAAGAATTAGGCAAGAACCTAGAAGTAGGCAGAAACTTTGCTGGTGGTGACCATATGGTGTTGAAAGGGTTTTGGAACACAGCCAGGTGTCTTCAAGTGTAGTGTGCCAGCAGAATGCTGGTGCTCTAGTTAAAGGTTGAAAATAGATGTTTCTTGTTCTTAAAGGTTTGTGTTTTTTTTTTTTACAACTTGGAGAACCTGCTATTCACTAGCTGTATGAACCTGGGCAAGTTGGTTAAAATTCCCACACCTCAATTTCCTCATCCATGAAATGGGAATGAATACAAATACAGGATTCCCCTGCCATCCAAAAGTTCGGTTTATGAAACTTCAGTTTTATAAAAGACCTACATTAGTACTTTTTTCACTAACCAAAAGAAATCTAAAGAGGATCTTTGATTTTGAAAATGACTTGTTTGTTTTGCACCATTTCAATTTACAAAAGGTTTCGTAGGAACCATCTACTTTCAGATAGCAAGGGAAACCTATAGTTCCTATCTCTGTGGGCTTTTAGAAGCATGAAATGAGGTCTTACATGTAGCCATGTAAAGTAGTGGTTAAGATTGTGGACTTGTGGGGTCCCTGGCTGGCTTATCGAGAAGAGCATGCAACCCTCCATCTCTGGGTCATGAGTTCGAGCCCCACGATGGTTGTACAGATTACTTAAATAAATAAGTAAACTTTAAAAAAAGTGTGGACTCAAGTCAGTTTGCCTGGTTTGAATCCTAGAATGGCCATTTACTACTTGTATGTTGGAGATGCAAAGTCTACCTCCTAGAGTGATGAGAGAAGTGAGAGTCCACACTTGGAACCAGATCTCAAGAAGCATTTGAGCAGAGTCCAAGGCGCATCCCTTGACATAATAAGAGTTGTATATGAAAAACCTATAGCCAACATCATACTCACTCTCACCACTTTTTTTCCTTAAGATTTTATTTATTTAGGGGTGCCTGGGTGGCTTAGTGGGTTAAGCCTCTGCCTTCGGCTCAGGTCATGATCCCAGGGTTCTGGGATCGAGCCCAGCATTGTGCTCTCTGCTCAGCGGGGAGCCTGCTTCCCCGCTCCGCCTGCCTCTCTGCCTACTTGTGATCTCTCTCTCTCTCTCTGTGTCCAATAAATAAATAAAATCTTTTTAAAATTATTTATTTATTTCAGAGAATGCGTGTGGAGGGAGAGCGAGAAGCAGGATCCCTGCTGAGCAGGGAGCCTGACGCGGGGCTCAATCCCAGGACCCAGAGACTATAACTTGAGCTGAAGGCAGACACTTAAGCAACTGAGCCACCCAGGGACCCCTCTCTCTTACCACTTTTTTTTAAAATTTATGTAAGTAATGTCTGCAAATGACATATCTGATAAAGGGTTAGTATCCAAAATATATAAAGGACTGATACAGCTCAACACCCAAAAAACAAATAACCCAATTAAAAAATGAGCAGAAGGCAAGTCTCCAAAGAAGACATACACATGGCCAATAAGACACATGAAAAGAGGCTCAACATCACTCATCATTGAGGAATCGCAAATCAAAGCTACAATGAGATACAACCTTATATTTGCCAGAATGGCTAGAAGCAAAAACCCAAGAAACAAGGGATAGCAAGGATGTGGAGAAAAAGGAACCTTCTTGCACTGTTGGTGGGAATGCAAACTGGTGCAGCCACTGTGGAAAATGGTGAGAAGTTTCCTCAAAAAGAAAAATAGAACAACCCTACAATCCAGTAATCACACAACTTGGTGTTTACCCCCGAAATACAAAAGCACTAATTCAAAGGGCTACATGCACCCCCATGTTTGTTGCAGCATTATTTACAATAGCCAGACTATGAGGGCACCTGGGTGGCACAGTCGGCTAAGCATCTAACTCTTGGTTTCAGCTCAGGTCATGATCACAGGTCATGATCTCCTGGGATTAAGCGCCATGTTGGGCTCCACATTCAGTGGTGAATCTGTTTGAGATTGTCTCCCTCTTCCCCTGCCCCTCCTGCTTATGCGCTCTCTCTCTCTCTCTCTCAAATATATAAAATCTTACAAAAAACAAACAAACAAACATAACAACCACATTATGGAAGCAGCCCACGTGTCCATTGATAGATGAATGGATAAAGAAGACGTGGTAGGTATATGTGTGTGTGTGTGTGTGTGTGTGTGTGCGTGTACGTATACATATACTTGTGTGTATACATATATATGTTTATATATATATAAAGAGAGACTGTATTCAGTGTACCATTTATTGTTGCTTTGTAACAAACCACCTCAAACTTAGTCAAGCAAAATAATCATTGTATTATGCTCACAGATTTGTGGGTCGGGGATTCAAAAAGAGTACAGTGGAGATGGCCCCATCGCGTGTGAGACCTCTGCTGGAAAGACCCACATGCTGGAGATGGCTCAGTGTCTGGGGTTGACACCAACTGCAAGTGTCTTTGGTGGTTTTCCTAGGAATTGACTTTGATCTCAGCTGGGTTGTTCTCTCCATGTGGTTTGGGTTTCCTCACAGCATGGTTGTTGGGTTCTAAGACCAAGTGTTCCCAGAGAACAAAGCAGGAGTTATATTGCCATTTATAACCTAGCCTCAGAAGGCACACAATGACATTTATACCAGAGTCAGTCAGCCATGACTCAGGTGGAGGAACATATACCCCATCTCTTAATAGGAGGAATGTTACGGTCACATTGTAAGAAGAACACGTAAGATGGGCAAGATTATCATCGCCATCTTTGGAAAATAAAATCTGGCACACCTGGGCACCTGAGCTCCACTAGAAAAAAAATGTAACATGGAAAATTAATCAAACCTCAGTTGGATCCTTGACACCACCTGACAATTCTACATCATTTCTCTGTTCAACTTGCTTCAGTTTGCAATGGATATTTCAAATATCCTCTGCCATAGGTCTATGTAGATAGTAGTGGATTATGTAGGTCTCACCTAACACATGTTCCAAAAACCTTTTTCTCCTGTCCATGTCCTTTAAAGAGGTGAGAGAAGCGAAACACCCACTTTCCTACCCTTGCTTGCATCTATGTGGCATACTGGTGGCCAGTGAGGTGTAAGCAGAAACCTGCTGTAGGACTTCTGGCCAACTTCTTGCCTTAAACAAGAAAATGCTACATGGAGTGGAGGCAGCCAGCCATATCGTGACCCTCCAGGAAAGGCCAAAATATTTACAGGAATAGAGGCCCCAATATTATTGAGTCACTGAACAGATGCAGTTGTCTACCTCCTGGCTTCCTATCCTGTGAGACAAATAAACCTTTATTTGCTTAAATCACTGATAGGCTTTCTGTAGTCGATATAACCACTCTTCTCCAGCCCCTGCTCCTCCAGTTTTTCTCTTTATTCTCCACAGAAGAACTTCCATCCTTCACAGAGGGAAGTCATCCGATGGTCATTGACTTTCTTGCCACCAAACCTACCTACTTAACCTGCATCCACAGCCATCCTGTTTCCTTCTTCCCTCCTGTTACAACAGAAGAGGGATCCCTACTCCACAGATGGGGAGTTGGGCGGTGTTAAGTACGGAGATGCCACTGTTGGATCGGTTTTTGTGACCTTATTCTCATGTTCTGGGCCTCTATTCAGTCATCAGCCATGTGTCCATGAACAGGCCATTAAAGTAGCAAATACTTTAACAAGTAGATTCTGAGCTGTGCCCAATAAAGGCTCTGCAGCAGGCGCTGGGGGTGGGTGGGTGCTAGGTCTAGGAAGGAGACGTCCCGAGTAGAGAGAAAACTTTGCAAGACAGGGGAATGGAGCCTCGGAGGAACCAAAGGTCCCAGTGTGGCTGGGTGGGCGGAGCGCAGGAAGGACTCAGGAGGCAGGTCTGGAGAAGAAGGCAGGGGCCAGAGTAAGCTCGGTTCTGTACACTAGATGGGGTCATGATTTCGGTTTTAACTCTAAATCATTGGGACAGGAAGTGAATTAATCTTTCTAAGCCTCCATTTCTACTTGGTAAAATACATTTTAGAACTCTGTGCTTAGTTGCGTGAGAGTTCCACAAGGGCAAAGAAAGACCTGTGTTTTTACCCATTTTTGTATCCACCTGGTCGGCGCTTAATGAATGTCTCATTTGGGTGAATGAGATCATGGACACCACGACCGACCTCAACTCTGAAATCACTCTCCAATTTCCCTCATTCCCTTCCTTCCCGCCCCTTTTCTCGCCCTTCCTTTCCCTGGCTTCCCAAGCCTTCCCTTCCCTCCAATCCTCTCCTAGCGTCCCGCTTCCTCTTCCCGGCCCGCCCCTTCTCTGCGTCGCGAAGGCAGAGAGGGCGAGGCGGGCTTTACGGCAGCCGCGTTGCGGCGGGGCGGGGCGCCGGCGGCTGGCGCGCTTGGCGGCAGCGGTGGGAGGCAGGCCGGCAAGCAGGCAGACGGAGTCGCAGGCGGGTGGCGGCGGCCGTGCTTGGTAGTGAGGGCGGGAGGGAGTGAGTCACTGAGCGTGTGTGAGGGAGGGAAGCAGCAAGCGGGCGAGCGAGCAGCTCGCGCCGTTCGCCCGCAGCACCAGCCAGGCCCCGCCGCCGCCCCGCAGCCCAGCGCCGAGGCCGGGCCGAGCCGAGCTGGGTCGGGCCCGGGCCATGCTGCTCACCGTGTACTGTGTGCGGAGGGACCTCTCCGAGGTGACCTTTTCCCTCCAGGTCGACGCAGACTTCGAGCTGCACAACTTCCGCGCGCTGTGCGAGCTCGAGTCCGGCATCCCCGCAGCGGAGAGCCAGGTATGCCGGGCAGCGAGCGGAGTCTCCCTCCGGGTCTAACCCTCCTGCCTCCGGGTCTCACGCCCTCCCTTTGCTACTGGTGAGAATTTGGGGGTGGCGGGAGCAGAATGGCCTCTCCCAGCCCGCCCCCGCGTCCGGGAGGGAGCTGGAATCGCTGGCTGCCCCCACACACGCCGAGCGTGGGGTGGGGTGCCATGGGAGGGAGCGGGGAACCTGACCGCAGACTCACCCACTGCAGCCTGAGGGGCGCGTGGACAGTTGGGCGGCCCGCCCCACCTTCTGGCTCTCTGGCCCCTTCTCCCCTAATAATCCCTCGTTTGGGGTGGTGTGGATCTACGTACATTATGAACAGCTGTAGAATAGAAGCAGCAGCTCCAGGTTCGCAGGAATTCGTACATCCTGCTTCCCCAACCAGAAATACCAGTTTGGATCACTGTGGTAGGTTGTTGTGCATCTGCTTTTTTGGAGCGGGCTCCTGCTTAAGCAAACGTAATTTACCTTTAAATGTAGAGGTTTGCACTCTTAAGTGAAGGAAAAAGTTTTGAGACTTCCATTACCTTGTTTCGAGGCATTTGGAAATGCCCTGTTCCCTTTTCCCTACCACATGGCATTTCGGGTTAAATTCTTTAAAAAAAAAAAAAAAAAAAAGCAATTTCTCCCTTTCCCCCCACCAGTGGGAGGGCACTTATTAGTTCAATTCAGGTTGTTTGTTGCTCTGGTTTCTTCTCTGGGAGTAGGCCGGAATCTCTCTTTATTTCAGGCCATAATTCAGAGTTTGGGTGGGTTCAAAGTTCGTTGCTTTATGAAGATATTTTTGTAAAAAGGGCCTAGTATATTCTTGGTGTGATTCGCCTGTTTCATTTCCCTACCCTGCTGGAAGGAAGTTCAGCTGCTCTAACATTTCAAATAAGCAAAGTAATTTATTCTCAAAATGCCTTGAGGCTGCCCCCAAACAGAATTGGTGACGATAACTCTGGCCTTCACACTAAAACGTTTAAATCTTAACCTGATAAGTGGACCTTGGAGGACATGGTCTGAACATTTAGAAAATTACAGAAGTCCTGCAAGGCCCCAGAATGTAAATCTTGATTTCCTACTGCAGTTAGGAAATAGTTCCAAAAACTATTGCCTAACTACAGCGTGTTCTGCCCTGTGTTATGGTAAACAGATGCGTCACTATTTTGTTCAGAAGCAAGTATGATTCCTTTACAGTAAGAGAACTTTGGAACCTTGGCATAAAGCTGAATATCAAGAAAGATTTTGTTTCAAGGTACAAAGTGTCACTCAAATAGGCCGACTGATGAAAGTTACAAAGAACTTGGTAAAAGGGATTCTTTGAGCCTTTTTCTATAAACAGCTAATCCACAAAAACTGAGGAACCAGTTCCTGTCAGTGAATCCCTCAAGTGGAGTGCTAGGAAAGGACAGTTTAATTAGGGAGGGACACTCAACTCTTAAAATATTTGAAGGTGGCATTTCTCTTACCCTGGTTATAATCACCAGCTGGTGAGGGAAATAAAAAATTAAGATGTAAGTTGATTTTGTTGTTATTAGGACTTGGAAGAAGATGACGATTGGCACTGCCTCCAATCCTGCTGTTTCTGAGTGAAGAGTGTGTCAGATTGGCATAGCCCAGGATGTGAGGAGTTCCTCAGTCACTGAATAGTTAGGCTGACTCCAGATTTCTTTCTTATTCCTTAGGTCACCTTTGGGCATTTACTTCCTTCCCAAGCCAGCTTAGCATATGCAAACCTGGGCTCCCAGTACTGTGAACCTTGTATTACAGAGCGGTCAACAGCTCCTGCGTTTCAAGTTTGTTCCTGTTGGCTCCATTGTAACCTAACACAGATCTATTTTAAGATGTCTGGTGGTCGGTTGCCTTTTCAGTTGTTTGCCCATCGGGCAGGAACAGGATCCACCCTAGACACTTGAGTCATTTCCCTTCACCAAATCATAATAGTAAGCATCGTTAGAGTTCTTACCTACAAAAATGTCACTTACACGAAGGCCCCCCTCTCCCACCCCTTTACCTCCCAGATTCTCCCCTATTACTCATCTTCCCTTTCTTCCTCTCACAGTTCTCTTGGTCTCTTTACCTCTCTCCTCTTAGTTACCTTCTCCATTTTCATTCCTTCTCCTCCATTTTTAAAGGGATTTTTTTTTTTTCTTTTTAATGTTCCTGACTGTTCTTTCCTGTCAGGATCTCCACCACTGATCTCCAAACTGTTTTTTGTTATGTATCCCTCTGAGTAAAATGTTTTGGAACATACATCTTTGTGATACATAAAAAGTTACAAACATTTTGAACAAATGTGATATGCATTGTATATATATTGTATATATATGCACACATATGTATAATATATATACATTATGAACAACCATAAGATAGCGCACATATGTATAATATATATACATATATATGTGTGTGTGTGTGTATATATATATATAATGTGTATATAATGCACACATGAAGGAATACCTTGTGTACATTATGAACAACCATAAGATAGAATTTAAGGAAGGATGAACTCAAATAAATGGAAATGAAAATTCTAATACTGTTCTGTTCCTTCATATTTAAAGAATATGCATGCCTTCCCCGCACTGAGGATCACTGGTTTTGAATTCAGTCTTCCACATCAGCCTCATTAGTGCCTAAGTATGCGCTTGGAAAAGGTGTTAATTTTTAACAGCTCTGGTCTGATTATAGTAGTTATAATGTGACGATAACAAATTTAGACGAGAAACTATCTCTGCTTGTACATGTGATTAAAGCTGGGCATGTTCCATCTCTTAATACAAGTGTGGGCTTGGAAGCCAGTCATGGCTCTGTTTGATACTTTGATGCAGACTTGGCTGGGCAAACTTCAAAGAATTATCAGAACTTAGCTTCACTTTAAATTAATGTCTTTGTATTTTTGAAACATCATTATAATTTACCCCTGTAGGTGGCATGTGGTAAAGACGTGTGCAGAATGTGTAAGGACTCTCAAATGAAAGGCATATTTAAATACCAAATAATAGCAGTGACTGTATGATCCTGGAAAAGCAGCTCTGTACACAGCATGACTTGTGGTTTGTAAAACACTGTTTTAAATCAGTGGAAACTGAAATTTTCTGTTGTAGCTGGTTTGGACATGTTTATTTTCGCAGGTAATTTTCATGGTCTCCCCCCCCCCCCCCCCGATAAATACTACGTATTCATTGTAGAGAATTTGTAACTTACAGAAAAAGATAAGGACAGTAAGTTACTACCTCATAACCCCCGAATAACTGCAGTTTGCTTGTTTGTTTGTTTAAGATTTTATTTATTTGAGAGAGAGGGAGCAAGAGAGAGCATGAGCAGGGGGAGAGGGTGAAGCAGACTCCACTGAGCAGAGAGCTCAACATGGGACTCAGTCTCAGGACCCTGGGATCATGACCTGAGCTGAAGGCAGACGGTTTGCCAGCTGAGCCACCCGGGTGCCCCTGCAGTTTACTTTTTAGTGTATTTTTTTTTTTTCTAAGCTTATTTCCTTTTACATGTGTATCTTTTAAACACGATGCCCTGAACTACCATAACAGTTTCAACTTTCTTTGTTCCCTCAATAGTACATTGTCAGCATTTTCCCATCGCATATCAAATTCTTCAAATTTATCATTTTAATGGCCATATCATATACCATCCTGTCGATGTACTACAGTTTATTTAACAATTTCCTTATTGCTGAGCATTTGAGTTGGGGAAAATTGGAAGCCGTTATGAGTATCATTTTCATGGATATCTGTATACTTAAGGCTTTGTCCCCATTTCTGATTATTTTCTCAGGGTATATTCTTAGATATGGAATTGCCAGGTCTTTTGAAAGGCTCTTGGTAGCTGTTGCCAAATTGTTTTCCAGCAGGGCTGGAAAAGTCAAGCTGTTGCATGAAATAGTTTATGTAGATCACTTGATATACAGTGGGCTTTCTGTTACTGGTAGATACTATTCTGTAGCCATTCAGATGTGAGTCCAAAGATTTTGTGGCCAGTGTATAGTCCTTACTGCTAGAAACGTATTGCGACTTCTGTTGATGGGAGGCTCATTCAGAGACCGGGAAATGTTTGATGTCATTCTTAAAGGTCCTGGAGTTGTTTTAATCATATTGTTGTTGAATGTTCATTGAGAGGAGAATTCCATCTCGAGAGTGACCCCTCTGGAGTAAGTCCTCGCAGGTGGGCCACTTCCTCAGCTAGAGACTCGCAGCAGTATCAGTTTTCCTGTTTGATGTTCTCATCACTGGCAAAACTAGAATTTTTAGCTTTGTGGCCTTTGAGTGGAGTGTTCGGGTAGGCAGCATCACCGGTACCATTGCTGACAGTCATTCTGTTTTGACTGGTAGAAATTTGAAGCCATTGGTCTGATATTCTCCTATTAAGCTAGAAGATCATTCAGACTTATTCTAGGACTTAAGCTATAAAAAGATTATCTTTCTTAGACGTTTAAACCCGTCTGAACAAAAAGAAATCAGTTCTTTGTGGCAGTTACAATTTCAGCTAAGCTTTTGTTTATCTCATTTGTGTCCTTGACTCAAACGGAACATGCCTGCTGCTTTGTCAGTGTGAAGGGTCTTTGCTCCTCACCCACATTCTCCAGTAGAGTATTTTTAGGAAGTGGGGCAGATAGCAATATTCCACACTTCCTATATGTGTTTGGTGGTGCTTATTACCTGGATCTTATTGTTAGACGAGGCTGTCTTTACTTTGTAAAACAATCGTATTGTCTGCTGAGCAAAGACTGTGTTAAAGGAATCCTGTGGAGTGATGTACGGTGTCTACAAGGTGGGAGGTCAAAGAGGGAGGAGTTGCGAGCATTCTTTCTTGCGTTCAGGGCAGGGGATGCAGTGAGCAGTGGACAGGGTTTAGATCCCTCTGGTGAGGATAGGCCCTTAGTGGATGGCCTGCTATAGCTCTTGTTCAGGTCACCCAGTGATTCCCCAGGCCACTTTGGACTTAGGTTTGGGGAAGCTGTATGTGGTCCTTAGGGAAGATTATGGGCTCTCTTGTCAGGCAGACATGGTTCCAGTCCTAGTTCTCTTCTTAATAGCTGTGTAGTCTCAGGTCACTGAGCTCTGTATGTTTCCCTGGCCATAAAACGGGACCAGTAAGGCCCACCTCATAAAATGATTGACACTTTCATGAGCGGACATTGGTAAGTGGGAGACGGCGAGAAGCCATTCTGATAGAGGTGCACGTGGCAGTAGTGTTTGATTGTGGCTCCTCAGGCTGAAGAGAATCCAGTGACTTGGTGGCCCGGAGCATTCTGATGCTCCTGAGTTTGATTTCCTGTTGTCGATAAACGTTCTAAGTCCAGTTAGAATGTGTTCACTGACTGTATCTCTGGATATAGTGATAGTTGAGTTTCTGTACCCGGGAAATGAAGGAGTGGGCCGTGGACCCCTTGGTCCCTTCCTTGTGGTGGCTTCACAGTGCCGCTGCCACCTTGTAAGAGCTGCCTGTGTGGCGCGTCTCTTGGCAGGCCTCTTCTTGCTGCACACCCCGACCCGTGACACGTGTCCCTTCAGATTTCTGGTAGCTTTCCCAGCAGTCCCACACATTATGATAGGACTTTCAGGTTGTTTTGCAAACAGTCTGTGTTGATTCTGTTGTACCTTTATCGTGTGGTGCTTAAATAAGGGAGAAGAAGAGAGTGTGACTGGATTGATGGAATGGTACCTGCAGTCTCTTGTAACATGTTTGAACTCTGTAGGTTGAGGGTAAGAACGAACATTACATTTTCTAGTCGTGTATAGAATTTATAAAGTATCGGCATCCCTACAAACTCTGAAATCAGTTTTTTGTGCATCCCCAGAAGTATTCGGTTTTGGAAATTCGGTTTCCTGTTCGTTCTGTTCCTCACGTCAGTGCAAATTCTGCGAGCGGATATGACGGCTCATTTTTCCCCGTACAAATCCTGTACTTTTCAGGTTCCGTGTCAGGCAGTCTGACTGTGAAAGCTTTGAGGACACATGAGGAAATGCTGTAAAATGGTAGAGAGCAGAAAGACCTGGAAGGGACAGCTGTAGTGATTCTCGAGCCCCACCTGCTTGCTTGACAAATGGGGACTGTGAAGCCTGGACCAGCTGAGGGACACGGCCCCTCTCAGAGCCAGGACAGGACGCAGGCTCCTCCGTTTGCCTGTGACCTGGTGCAGAGCCAGTCGTTAGGGAGAAAACCTTTCAAAGCCTGAATTTGCTCTGAATGCCCCTCTGGAGCATGTGACAGTGTGGGGTAGGTTTCGTGTGCCCTCGTGGCAAAAGCACCCTGTGCCCTCCGTGCCCGTGCTTCCTGCAGCGCGGTGCTTCGTCTGCGTTTCTGCTCTCAGGTTTTCTTCACTGTTTGGTTGCACCTCGTAAAAATGTTTTTATTAGTAGTACATCCCTGATCCTTTTTGCCATCTGTGTTTAGTTCTTTTCTGAATTTCTTCCCCTTTCATCTTCCAGTCGTAAGTGTGACCGAGCTTTGGGAATGGTAGGAGGGATACAGAGCAGGTGGTGTTTGGAAAACTCGCGGACATGCCGGTGTGCAGGATCATTTAGAAGTGGACACACTGGGTGTCATGTCCAGCTTGGCGACTGTAATTAACAGTGCCGTATCACGTACTTGAAAGCTGCTAGGAGAGTCCATGTTAGAAATTCTCATCTCTCTCTCTCTCTCTCTCTCTCTCTCTCTCTCACTCACACACACACACACACACCATTTGAGATATGGCGAGCAAAACAAAATCCTGTCCTTAAGTACAGCTGCTAGGAGAGTCCATGTTAGAAATTCTCATCTCTCTCTCTCTCTCTCTCTCTCTCTCTCTCTCACACACACACACACACACACACACACACACACACACACACAACATTTGAGATATGGCGAGCAAAACAAAATCCTGTCCTCAAGTAGCTTACATTTTAGTGGGGACAGAAAGACAATAAAGAAATAGATTTACAGGGGCGCCTGGGTGGCTCAGTGGGTTAAGCCTCTGCCTTTGGCTCAGGTCATGATCTCAGAGTCCTGAGATCAAGCCCCGAATCGGGCTCTCTGCTCAGCAGGGATCCTGCTTCCCCCTCTCTCTCTGCCTGCCTCTCTGCCTACTTGTGATCTCTCTCTCTTTGTCAAATAAAAAAAAAAAGAAAGAAAGAAATAGATTTACACGGGCGCCTGGGTGGTCCACTGGGTTAAAGCCTCTGCCTTCGGCTCAGGTCATGGTCCCAGGGTCTTGGGATCGAGCCCCGCATCGGGCTCTCTGCTCAGCGGGGAGCCTGCTTCCCTTCCTCTCTCTCTGCCTGCCTCTCTGCCTACTTGTGGATCTCTGTCAAATAGATAAAAAATCTTTAAGAAATAGATTTATAATATGAGAGGTGAGGGTACATTTTATTTTATTTTTTTAGATTTTATTTATTTATTTGACAGAGATCACAAGTAGGCAGAGGTAGGGGGAAGCAGGATCCTCGCTGAGTGGAGAGCCTGATGTGGGGCTCAGTCCCAGGACCCTGAGATCTTGACCAGTGCCGAAGGCAAAGGCTTAACCACTGAGCCACCCAGGCACCCTGATGGTGCTTTTTAAATAGGCTGATGAATGAAGGGGCTCTGAAAAGGTAGTGTTTGGTCAGAGACCTTAAGAAAGAATGACTGGGGAGCACTGGCTGGCTCAGTCGGCAGAGCCCGCAACTCCTGATCTCAGGGTCGTGAGTTCAGTTTCTACATGGGGCATAGAGCCTACTTTAAAAGGAGATGACTGGGAAAAGAACATTCCTTAGGTAGAGAGAAGAGCAAGAGAAACAGCCCCAGAGGGAAATTGATCATGTTATTTGGGGAACGGCAATTACAATATGAGATGAAGTCAGAAGGAGAGCCAGGGACCAAATGGTTTGGGCCTAGTTGGTAACAGGAAGGGCTTGGGCTTTTGTTCCAGGTGTGACTGGAAACCACTGGGGGGTTTTTGCAGAGACTGCCGTCTGATGGAAAGGGACACTGGATGTAGTCTTCCTGCTTTGTGCCGTGTTACTCCTCAGTGCTTTCTACCGTACAATCTTTTCTGGTCGTAGATTGTCTATGCTGAAAGACCTCTCACAGACAACCACAGATCCCTGGCTTCCTACGGCTTGAAAGATGGGGACGTTGTGATTTTACGACAGAAGGAGAACGCCGACCCTCGACCTCCAATGCAGTTCCCAAGTAAGACATCCCTGACACCAGCATCAGGAGAGAGCGTGACATGGGCCGGAGCAGTGGACTGCCTTCGGGTCCAGAGTGCAGGGGACAGGCTCTGACTGCCCCTGGGTTGCTGTGTAACCTCGGACGTGTTAACTTTCCTACGTCCGTTTCATCACCAGCTGCGAGATAGGCTGTGAGAATAGTGCACTCGCAACCTTTGGCGCCCAGCGCATCCGCGACAAATGTTCGCTTCTACTGCTGTCAATAATAACTTTATTCTTGGGAAGGACTTAGGAGGCCACCTCTGCCTGTGATTCCTGACTGACTTTTGCCACTTTGTGCCTGGCCCGCTGCTGGCAGTCAGCCAGGCACATGCCCCTCCGTTATGTGGTCTCATCACTGTTGTGGGGGAAGAGATTCCTCTTTATAATTTGTTATCACTAATAGATGAAGCTCTGGTTTTAAGTAATGTCTTCAGTGTTATGTAGCTAATAAATGAAGACATGGGAACAAAATGTGGTACTTTCTCCTGTTATAGTGACCTTTATGAGCATTAAGCCGCCAGACTGCCAAATTCTGTTCCTTCCCTACCAGCCATGTTAATCCTGTGAAAGGAAGCTGTTGTCTGTCTGGAAGTTCCATCCAGATTAGGGGTTTATAATCTGGAACCTGTGCATTGGGATTTAGAGTGATTCCGGTCCCTGAAAGAATCACAGAATTGGGCGGCTTCGAGCATGTGTGCCTTTGAAGGGGAGAGGGTCTGTAGCCTTCTTCAGATGCTCCAAGGGGTTCCTGGTCTGTAGAAAGTTGACAGGGCTATGAGAGGGAACTGTTTGATGAAATGTAATAGTGTTTTCCATTCCCTGTTATCTTCAGATAGATTTCTTTCAACAGTGTTTAGTCATTAGGATGGCTGGTTTTACAGTTTGTGGCAACAGCTGATGGGTGTCTGGGTGATGATGACAAACCCCAGCTCAGAACACAGTGCTTCCATTCAGCCTGAAACGGGGACTGTGAGAGACCATGATGCACTGTTCTCCCGGATCGGGGTTACAGGAGTCCCTCAGGGCTACTGTTAAACTTTAGAGAGAGCTGGGATTTGAACGTGCCGGTCAACAAAAACCAAGTCTGCCTGTGGTTAATTTGGTGAGATGGTTAGTTCTGGAAAGTGACTGTTTGTTTGTTTGTTTGTTTTTCCCTGCACTGTCCCATGTGGACCAGACAGCCAGGAGGTGGGGGAGGGGAGGGGATCTGGTCTATCAGGTAAACAGGTTTCTCAGAATTACTCTGAAGCGAAAGGACTCTGAAGATAAGTGTAATAGGGTTAGAGATAAAGTGTCTTGACCCACGGAGAAGGCCCGCCCCTCTGCTCTGCCGGTTGGTATAGATTAACTCCCTCAAAAGTGTACACGTGCACATAAACATTGACTGGCTGCCGGCTGAGGTCTGTTTGGAGAAAGCGGCTAGTTGAACCCGTGCTAAGAGGCAGAAACTGATGCTGGAATTTAAGGACCGGCTCCTTCTGTTGATGTCCCGTACGCTTCAGGACGGCCTCAGACTTGGGACAGGAGTGACCCTCAGATACATTTTTGGGATTGAGGAGATGCGATCCACTAAGTTCTAGTGCCCCATTCTCGCTCTGCTCTACTTTTTCTTTGCTAAGGTAAAACTCCTTTCTAACTAACAGTTTTATTGAGATACCATTCGTATACCAGAAGTTCACTCATTTAAAGGGTACATACAGTTCATTGATTTTTAGTATCTTCCAAGTTGTGCAGCCATCACTACAATCAACTGTAGCACGTTCTCATCACCTTAAAAATAAACTGTACCCGTTAGCAGTCATTCCCCATCTGCCTCCAAGCCTCCTGGCCCTGGGCAACCATCAGTCTACCTTCCGTCTCTGTGTATTTTCCTATTCTGGACATTTCATATAAATGGAATCGTATAATATGTGGGTCCTTTGTGTAAGACTCCCTTTTATTTTCCTTTCATTTTAATAAGGTCAGCCCAGCCTGGATTTTAGAACCTGGGAGTTGTAGCCTTTAACTCTGTTCTATCTTTTGGTGACCTAAGCACTGAGAGAGAACCTGAGCGTGTTCCTTTTCTTCTGTTTGTCTCTCCTGTAGAACAGTTCTACCTGCTAGCTCCCCAGGGCATAAGAGTTAGCAGTGATGCACAGATGAAAGCATAAATCCCGACAACGAATATGTTCAGCAGAAACTTGTAGAATTTTACATGTAGAACGGATCCAGGTCCCTTGGCTTGTGTAGTGTACTTTCCCCAGGGTGTGCGGGCTCTTTGAAATATGTCAGAGCAGACTGGGATTTTTCTCAAGAATCACATTCAGAATTATGTGGTTATGTTTATTGAGACTAGCTTTACTGTTTTAAAAGCACAAATAAGTAAAAACTTGGCATCTCTTCTGGGATACCGTATAAGCCAAAAATCTAGGGTGACCACCACGGTCGGCCCCCCTTTTCTATTCTTGCCTGTGGGTTCCCCCAGGCTGCGGTCAGTTGAGAGCGGGAGCAGGGCCAAGGTCAGATGTCTGCAGCTACCATTTACTACATGCCGCGTACCAGCAAGTGCCGTTCCCTTCAAATGCTCGTTTTGATGGAGTCACTGGAAGTAAACTTTGAACCGATTTTCCCCAACAGACTTACCCCGCATAGACTTCCGTAGTATAGCCGTGCCCGGCACGTCAGGCTCCCGGCAGCGCCAGCCACCAGCACAGCATTCCCACTCATCTCCTGGCGACATAGCTTCATCTCCTCAGGGCTTGGACAATCCGGCCTTGCTCCGAGACATGTTGCTGGCCAACCCCCATGAGCTGTCCTTGCTGAAGGAACGCAACCCGCCCTTGGCAGATGCTCTGCTCAGTGGAGACCTTGGTAAGCTTACACGTGTGGAAGACTGTCAAGCTGACCCAAGGGGAAGTAGTTCCGTCGCAGCACGTGTGGAGAGACTCGGGCAGCTTTTGTGTTCAAGCCACTGCGTCGCGCGATTGCCTGAACCTACCAGGTGCTCTCCGAGAGGTAGATCCCGGCTAGTGTCAAAGGCTGAGTTTACTGCCAGTAGCGAGAGAATTTTACATCTGCATGGAGTTCTGAAATCCAGCTTGACCAGCCTCCTCCATTGACCTTTTTTTCCAGTTGTTTTCATAGCACACAACCTAGGTACTCATATTTTAACCTGTTCAGTTAGACCCTCAGTTTGAGAGCACACCCGTAACCCAGCTCGCTGCCCAGTGAAATGCTTTTAGTTACAGAAAACATGTCTGGTGCCATCGGCCTGTATGGTAAAATGGAATGAAGCCCTTTATTTTCTCCCGCCCCAAGTTTAATGGGAGCAGGGTTGTTGCCAACAGCTTGTTTGGAGCTGTATTTGATCCATTCTTATATTAAATAGAACATTTATTTTTAGTCAGCTTCATGAATAAAGTTTTTCTCTGTAAATTTCTCTAGTTTTATTCTTGGGCTTATGAAATGGTACTGATTAAATTTTAAAACACGACAGACACTTAATAGCTCATTCTTCAGCTGACCATGTTTTAATCGAGGTAATACTTACCTAACAGAAATGCATAGATTTTAAGTATACAGTTCATTGAGTTTTGGCAAACTCAATGTAACCACCCTAGTCAAGATACAGAACGTTTTTCTCACTCCAGAAGTTCCAATATATTCTCTGCGGCAAGTCAGTTTCCTCCCCTGACGGGCTGCTGCCATTCTGATAGTCGTGGTTTTGATCTTCATGTACATGGAATCGTACTCTGTGTCCTCTCTCATGTCAGGCTTCTTTTGCTCAACTTAATGTGTTTTAGATTCATTCATGCTGGGTGTGTTAATAGTTCATATGACCATTATTTTGGTGTCTTTGATTTCTTATGTAGCAGATCTAGTCGCCAAAGACCATGATGATGGCAAGTTTAAGTTTATACATCCTCATTTAAGAAGTAGCAAAATTAAGGTGGTTCTTGTAACACACATTTTCAGGCAAGCAGTATTTCCTCTTCACTCTTTTTCCTGCCTGTTCTTCACCAGATCAGATAGGTGGGCTAACAGAACTTTGCATTTAACTTACGTGGCTTAAGGCAGAGGGTGTTACAAAGGGAATGAAACCAGAGGAAAAACAGGGTTGTGGCGCATGGTTTTCGGTGGTGGAGGTGGTGATGGGTTTTTTGTTTTTTAATTGAAATACAGTTGACACACAACGTTACCCTAGTTTCATGTGTACAACACCGTGATTCATCAAGTCTGTGCCTTACGTTGTGCCCACTGAAGACACACTGCTTGTCACCACACAAACACTATTACAATACCACGGACAACATTCCCTGTTGTCATGCTGTTCTATCTCTAGGTAATAGGTTCATAAAGGGCAGCCCGGGAGGAAAGCGATGCAGCCATTTATCTGCCACACAGATAGTCATTTCCATTCATTTCAATTGAAATATTGTTATCTCTGGGTAAAGACACTACAATGGATAACTTCTTACAGGAAGAAATGATTTTTGCAAAGACTTAATTTCTTCGTATTGAATTTAGGTGACATAGTCTTGCCTCAGAAAATAGGTAAATGTAATTGCTCATTTAAAATAATTCTTAGGCATCCTTTCTGCATCTCTTTACAGTTGTATCTTGAGAAACTGTTTGACCTGGAAAAGTACTAATGAAGAATGGAAATAGAGTGGTACTCAAGATTTTTTCCCTTATTTTTGTAGAGAAATTTTCTAGGGTCCTGGTGGAGCAGCAGCAGGACCGAGCCCGGAGAGAGCAAGAAAGGATTCGTCTCTTTTCTGCTGACCCTTTTGATCTTGAAGCTCAGGCAAAAATAGAAGAAGATATAAGGTAATGACCCTTTTCCTAAAGAGCGAGCTCTAGAGAATGCAGAGTTCCCAGATGACAGGTGACCCGGTGTCAGTCGGGCATCGGCTCTGAAGCAGCCTCCTTATTTTTGTATTTGAGAGAGCAGTTCGGCCTTTTAGGTCTTCTTTCCTCTGCCGTTTTCCTCACACGTTGATTCAACATACGACAGTGGTACAAGTACCTAACTTCATGACGTTCTCCTCTAAAAGTTGAGCGAAGACTCAGGGACTGGCCCACAGTGCGCCAGCAGAGCAGCTGCGGGTAGATGACTCCGGGACTGAGCAGCGGCCCCTGCTTGGTGAGACTGTTCGGGCGGCTCTACAGGCTGCCTGACTGCAGTCTCCGTCCTTAGACATAATGCGTGAGCCCTAGTTCAACCCAGGCTTGGGTGCGATTGGATCAGAGAGGATCTCTGGACAGATGGAACCCTGTGGTCTAGGTCTGTTTGCCTCCTGCAGCTCTTGCACTGGCCTCAGCGGACGGCTCTCGTTCCCCTAATGCTGTGCTTCTCACCTGGGGCTACGTTAAAATCACAGAAGAAGCTTTAAAAATGCAGGTGCTTGTGCTCTACCCTCAAATCTGATGGATCAGAATCTTAAGAGGTAGGGCCAGAGCAGGTACAGTGATGCTGATGCCGGCCTTGGTCACATTACTAGTCACGAGCTAGATGCTCATCAGCCCCTCAGAATGGAAGGACGGCCGCCCCCACCCCCGTTCCGTTTTTGTCGCAAATGGTGAAGGCCTTAGTATAGTCTTTCCCCGCCTTTTCCGTGGTCTCGGCTTTCCGTGGTTAATTCTAGTCCCCAAGCAGATAGATCAGAAGACTCAGTAGTAGCTTCATAGCATGTCACAAAACCTATGCCATTCGCCTCGCTTCATCTTACCACGTAGGCATTTTATCATCTCACATCATTGTGAGAAGCGTGAGTACAGTACAGTAAGGTATTTTGGGACAGACGCAGTCATAGACTGTTTACTACAGAATATTACAATTTTTCTATTTTATTATTAGTTATTGTTGCTTCTCACTGTACTTCACTGATAAATGAAGCTTTATCGTAGGTATACGTACACAGGAAGAAACAGAGTATATGTGTAGGATTTGGTACTCTTGTGGTTTCGGGTGTCCACTGGGGGTCATGGACTGTATCCCTTGCAGACAAGGGGCAACTGCCGTATATGAAGAACTATGTTCTTCGCAGTCGTAGTCTTTTGTTACTCGAATGAAGCCCAACTTGGTCATTATATTATACTGTCAGCTTGGAAGTCAAATAATGGTTATTTTATTTCTTGTTTCTCTGACTGCATCTGAAATCAGGGAAATTTAAGTTATTCGTCAGAATCAGTTGACAGCCCCAAGCCATTCTTGTTCTTTCTGATGAAGTGCCCACATTAATTGCATCAGTATATTAGTATACGAATATCTTTGGAAAAAAACATCTCACTAGTTAAATCTACCCAGAGAAATAGGAAGACATTTGTGTTCTCTGAGCTAGACTCTTGCAGCTCTAAGGGAACTTGACATAATTCTGAAGAACAGACATGTTCAATCCAGGAAGCAGAAGCGGTGGGAAGGAAAAAAGTGGGGAGGCATCATGGCCAAACCCTGACACTGCCCTGCTGGCAGAGTAGCAGTGAGAGGGGGCATGTTTGTGTGGCTTGCGGAGGGTGGGGCGAGATTAAGGAACTGGGGTAATGTGTACACTCTTTTTTTAAACAATTTTTTAAAGGTTTGATTTATTTATTTGACAGAGATCACAAGTAGGCAGAGAGGCAGGTGGCGGGGTGGCGGGGGTGGGGGAAACAGGCTCCCTGCCGAGCAGAGAGCTCGATGTGGAGCTTGATCCCGACCCTGAGATCATGTCCTGAGCTGAAGGCAGAGGCTTAACCCACTGAGCCACCCAGCTGCCCAGTGTATACACTCTTTTAAAGAAGACCTTGTGCTTCTCAAGAGACTCTCCACATAGAGGGCCCAGAAGAGCCAAAATGACTGGTACTATCTCAGAATCTGATTTTGCTGAAACTTAACTTGGTTGGTCAGTGCAAGGTCAGGAGTGTACAACTAATTTTAGTTCATTTCTAAATTTAAGAGTGTGCATAAGAGAAGAGCCGTGTAATTCCGTCAAGCACTTCCTGAAGTTTTCTTGGGCACACTGCGCCAGTGACTCCCCAGCGCGCAAGTGCACTGGGGCACACGAGCTTGCGTATTCCCCTAAGTTAAACAAGCGTGCCTTCGATTCCTGAAAGTTTCGTGTATTATCACAGAATGGCTGATAAAGGGATCAGTTCGGTTGAGGGGGAGTATTACTATGAAAAGGACAGGCAGGGCGCCTGGGTGCTCAGTGGGTTAAAGCCTCTGCCTTCGGCTCAGGTCATGATCCCAGGGTCCTGGGATCGAGCCCCACATCGGGCTCTCTGCTCAGCGGGAAGTCTGCTTCCTCCTCTCTCTCTCTGCCTGCTTGTCATCTCTGTCAAATAAATAAATAAAATCTTTAAAAAAAAAAAAGAAAAGGACAGGCACCGCAGGTTAGAGCAGGGGTTGGCAAGCTTCCCATGGAGTGCCAGGCAGTAAATACTTCAGGGTTTGCAGGCCCTGCTGTCTCTGTAGCAAGGGCTCATTTGTGCCAGTGCGGTGCCAGCGTGGACCTACCTGACATGACCGCCCGGAGACCAGCAGTGCAGCTGCACTCCCGTGGGGGTGTTTGATTTTTTCTTTCTTTCTTTCTTTTTTTAAGATTTTTATTTATTTGATAGAGAGTACAAGTAGGCAGAGCAGCAGGTAGAGGAAAAGAGAGAAGTAGACTGTCTGCTGAGCAGGGAGCCGGATGTGGGGCTCGATCCCAGGACCATAGTATCATGACCTGAACTGAAGGCTTAACCCGCTGAGCCAGCCAGGCACCCCGTCCCATGGGGTTTTGTTCACACAAACGAATGGTGGTCCAAACTGGTGTAACTTATCCCCAGTCTGGGGCCCCATTCTGTTTGTGCCCCGGTCTTCAGATACGTTGCCCAGCCCCTGCCCTTGTTCCCATTGATGTTGGTAGTGTTTGGTGTTTTTAAAAGGAGGTTGGGAATGAAGGTACGGGAGGTTGGAGTAAGCTAGAACCCCCTTTTATATCCTTTTCTTTGTGGGACTAGAATATGTCTGGTGTTTGGAGGAATGGTTTGACAGACAAGTGAACTGTGCTCTGTGTGTGTGTGTGTGGTTTTCTGAGCGATAGCAGGTAACTAGAGAGACATCTGCTGAGCATCTGCTCTTCTGCCAACACTGTTCTAGATGCTCTCCACCTCTTAGCCACACTACAATCGGAACTGCTACGCTCACTTAACAGACAGAAAACCCCATCTCGGGGATAAAGCAGAGACACAGTGCAGACTGTTAACACCTATATCTTATATTTGCCAACTATTTCTAATGCTCCGGACATAGGAAATGTACCCAGATGTCCTGTAACTCCTCTGTTAAAATTGAAGCATTCATGAAATTCTCACATTCTACGGAATTAAAATGTCGTGACCCTTATACTCCGGAGGTTTATTCCTGTTTCTGAGCTCATAAAGGGAGCAGAACTGTTTTGCGGGAGAAAGCCATGCACAGGCCTTCAGATTTTCTGCCAGCTGCCTCTCACCGCCTCACCTGTTCCAGGAGAGAGCACCAGTTCCCATTTCCATGACTCAGCTGCTATAATAGGGGCTTGGTTGGGTTGGTTTTGTTCCCCCAGTCAGTTCTGTGAAGGGAAAACTCTGGGGGTTCCAAGGCCTTGGGGCGTGGACAGGCGGCTGCCCTGCAGGCAAAGGAAGAGCTGGTGGCGTGGCCTTATTTGACCTCCTTGGGGCTGAGGGGGCTGGTGTGGCCGCAGTTCTTGCGGCGGTGGACAGCGAGGGGGTGTAGGCAGGCAAAGCAGTGGCGGCTGATGATCTTGCCGCGGGTGTGTGTCTGGGCCAGCTGGCGGGGGGCGGGGGGCTTGATGGCACCACCCCGCAGGCAGAGCACCAGGTGCAGGCTGGGCTCTGCGACTGCTGTCATCAGAGCATCCGTCCGTCAGCGCTTTGCCTGCAAAATCAGACACTGCTCTCAGGCCGGATGCTCCCCTTGACTTGGATTTTGGCTTTGATGCTCTCACTGGTGTCACTGGGCTCAGCCTCGAGGGTGATGGTCTTGCCCACCAGGGTCTTCTTGAAGATTGGCGTCTCTGTGGCTGCCGCTCAGCCGCTCATTGAAGAGAAAGCCAAGTCTGTTTTGAATGTTGTGACTTTGAAACAGATTCCCCTTCTGGAAATAATGATCTTACTGTGCTTGGTTTTGGTTTGTTGCAGGCAACAGAACATTGAGGAAAACATGACAATAGCTATGGAAGAGGCTCCTGAAAGTTTTGGCCAAGTAGTGATGCTTTATATTAACTGCAAAGTGAACGGACACCCTGTGAAAGCCTTCGTTGACTCAGGTGACGTCTGGGTCTTTGTCTCTCCGTCTGTCCGACATTCTGACCTGACACGGGGAGAAGGGGGGCCTGGTGCCTGTGAAAGCGGGCAGTAGCCTGGACTGCTAACGAGCCTGGGGGTCACTTTACTTGCCAACCTTTGGTTTGTAACACGTTTATTTCTTAATTGTTTCTTCACTAGTTTTGTGTCTTGCATTATGTCCTTTATCTTCCTACCCCCCCGATTGGACATCCTGAATTTTTAGGATATCTCTGTAAGAAGTTTGCGAGTACAGGGGTGCCTGGGTGGCTCAGTGGGTTAAAGCCTCTGCCTTCAGCTCAGGTCATGGTCTCAGAGTTCTGGGATCAAGCCCCACATTGGGATCTTTGCTCAGCAGGGAGCCTGCTTCCCCCTTTCTCTGCCTGCCTCTCTGCCTACTTGTGATCTCTCTTTGTCAAATAAATAAATATTAAAAAAAAAAAGTTTGCAACTACATGGGTTTAGAAGAAGGAGCCGTGAGAGGCAGCTGTGTGGGGTGTAGGTCAGACCAGTACCTCAGCATGGTCTGTATGGCAGCCCTTTGCCGGGAGCTGTGAGGAGTCGAAGCATGTATGAATCAGGGCTCTTGCCCTGAAAGAACTTGACCGCCAGGTCAGCAGACAGGGAGTTCCCCACCTGAGATTGTGAATAGTACCTGTACCAGCTGGCACCTTTTCTCACAGTAGTAACTACTTTTCAGTCAGACCACACAGAGCACCGCGTGGCTGTGGCTCAGTGGTCTCCTGTGTCTTAATCCTGGGTAGCTCGCTCAGCCTGTGAGATGGTGGGATGAGCTCCTGAGCTCAGGCTAGGTGTTTGTGTGTTTTTTTTTTCCTTTTTAAAGATTTATTTATTTATTTATTTGACAGAGAGAGAGATCACAAGTAGGCAGAGAGGCAGGCAGAGAAAGGGGGAAGCAGGCTCCCTGCTGAGAGAGCCCGATGTGGGGCTCGATCCCAGGACCCTGGGATCATGACCTGAGCCGAAGCCAGAGGCTTTAACCCACTGAGCCACCCAGGCACCCCTAGGTGTTTGTGTCTTGAGGTACATGTGTTTCTGAGAGAAGCACGTTTTCTGATTAGTCAGTTCAAAAAACGTCCGTTGAATGCCGTCGGCGGGGCACTTGCGCGGAGTGTTTGGGAGGAAGACTCACCAACTGGAGCTTCATGGGGCTCGTATGAGTGAGAGAGACAAATGTGTATGGAAGAGACCTTAAGAGTAACACTCAACGTTTACTGAGCCCTTACTGCATGCCAGGCAGCACACTCGGTGTGTAAAATAGATGATCGTAATTTCACTTAACCCTCAGGTTATCCCAGGGAGCTGTGTTCAACTACTAACCCTATTTTGGAGATGAGGACACTTGGGTGATGCCGCTTTTCAGGTGGACAGAGCCCATGAGTCGTGGATTTCGGATTCAGCCCCAGACCTGTTTGATACCACAGCTCAGTGACCGCGAAAATCAGATGCATGTTGGCTAGCCGTCGAGACCAGTCTTCCTCCGACTGGGCTGCTCCGGCCTGGCTTTGCCACAGAGCAGGCAGCGGAACTGCCCTGTCTTTCCTGTCTCCACAGGCAGAGGAAGGGGCTTCGAGCCGAGGCTTGAGAAGAGGCAGGAGAGTGTTGAAAAGGGGCCCTTCTTGTCTTGGGCTCGCTTACTTTACAACAATAAGTAGCTTTTGTGCAGTAGAAAGGGGAGAGAGGAAGAAAAGAGAGATCGCCTTCTCCAGTTTTCTTTTCCTTCCTTTTCGCTGGGCCTTCTTGACTCTAACCTTCCTCAAATGCCAAGAGCTTTTAGTGCCCATAAAGTGTCAGGGGCCTCGTGAGTCAAGTGAACGGGAAGTGTTGGGATTGAATGAGAGGGGAGAGCGCTGGGCAAGGCCAGTCAGCTGCAGAGGAGGCGCGGTTTGACCTGGGCCTTGAGCATGAGTGGGATTCAGAGAAAGTGAGGTGGGGGGCACTCTCTCTGCAGGAGGGTCGGCGGGCGTGAGAGGCAGAGGGAACAACTGGCTCATGTCAAAGTGAGGGGTTTAGAACAGAGTAAAAGGCTGATCGCTGCATCTGTTCGGGCTGCTATAAAAGAATACCATCGACCGGGGGGCGGAAGAGGGGGCTTATACACAACAGATTTCCTTCTCCTAGTTCTGGAGGCTGGGGAGTTCCGGACGAAGGTACAGGCAGGTTCAGTGTCTGCTGAGGACCCGCTTCAAAGTCGCAGACGTTCATCTTCTCGCTGTGTCCTCACATGGCAGAAAGAGTGAGGGCGCTCTCTAGGGTCTCTTGCACAAGGACACTCATCCCATTCCTGAGAGTTCCACCTCCATGACCTGATCCCCTCCCACACGCCCCACCTGCTGATGCGGTCTCATTAGGAACGTGATAGTTTCAACGTAGGAGTTCGGCGGGGGGACACAGACATCGGTCTGTAGCAGCCGGAAGCACTTCGGCCAGGATGAGGTGGACTGAGCAGCTGTGGCGAGGGGGTGTGAGGGTGATCTTACAAAGAGGAGGAGCCGTGGAGGGTTTTTTAAGACTGAAAACAGTGACAGATCTGGAAAATTCTGTGTCCCTCAGGGTCAGAGTCAGAACTATTTCCCTTGCTTTAAATTATACCTCTGCAGAGTGGTTTGGAAACCAGAGAAATTGTCCACTAGCGAGGGGAATAGGGTGTGAGCTGCACTGGTTGCTATAGTTAGAAGAAGGAAGGTCAGAAATAGAAATTGCATAAAACTTACTCCCAGGGCTGGAGCAGAGTCTGAGAGTGGGGAGAAGGCTGAAAGACAAGGAGTCACACGTGAACAGTGCTGAGTTTTATGTTGCAGGAAAGTAATTTCATTGGTAAGAGAAATGCAAGGAGAGTACTACTTGGGGGAGAAAGGGCTTTATACCTGTTGGCTTCAAGAAGGAAATCTCCAGCACACGGCAGTAGAGTAGAGTCCATGGGAGACAAGGAGTACATGTAGGGGAAACAGAGACTGTCTGCTGACTGCCCTCTTGCCCTGGGGCATGCTTGTTGGTGCAGAGATGGGGAGTTCAGCTCTGACGTGTTCGAGACTGCAGGTTTCACCTGGTAAATTGCACTGTCCCAGAGTTTGAAGTAAAAATAATCTGATAAGATGTTTAGAGGTACTTGGTGAAGATGGATCTGAGCGTGAAGTGGTGATTACGTTAGCGTTCCCTGTCTGTAGACATGGTTTGACTTTCTGAAAGTCCCCTCCAGGTGGTTTTGCTTTCTGTCTGTAAAGTTTTAAAATGTCATCCAATTATTACATTTCAACAAAGTATTCTTTCGCTCCCTGCCAGGTTTCTACACTGTTTCAGATTCCACTGTGGAACTGAAAGTTGATTTTGGTGTGGTGGAAACAGCTAAGGGCTGGCTTAAGCTTGGTGTGAGTAATTGTACTCAGACAAAAGCCTGGGGTGTACCTGCTCTCTGCCCTGTTCTCGGGCTGCATTTTTTAATCTTAACACAAGTGTGGACTTTGTTTTTATTCTCTGATGTTTCCCTCTGCCTCCAGGTGCCCAGATGACAATTATGAGCCAGGCTTGTGCAGAAAGGTGTAACATCATGAGACTGGTGGACCGTCGGTGGGCAGGGATCGCCAAAGGCGTGGGCACCCAGAAGATTATCGGAAGGGTGCATCTCGGTGAGCAGAGGCACTGCGGGAGTCTTTTCAGAGTAGCAGATTCTTAAAAATTTATTCTACATAGGTGTATCTGATCCCCAGAAATGTTAAATCCTCTGTTCTGTCTGCGTTACACATGTACATGTTCTAGCTGGTTATAAAAAGATCAGTCACTGAGTACTTCCGTGTTCCTGCTCCTTAGAATCCCTTTCAACTATTTTAGCTCATTTCTTTTGGTGCCTGCCTCCATATTTCAAAATAACCTGTGTGTTGTGCTATTGCTGATATGTAAATACCGTAGAGAGCTGAGCCGTCTAATTGAAAGTGTTTTTCCGTTCGTGTCTAGTATTGTTTTTCTTGTAATAATTCTTTTGTTTTGGTCATTTGGATTTGGTCATTTGGGATTCTATGTGTTACTCAATCCCCAAACACTTAACCTAGTTGTGTATATCTTCCTTAATGCATTTCATCCTGTTGATGTTCTTCTGGAGACTGGACGGGTGTCCGGAGCTGCGCCACAGCTGCTGTCCCAGAAGCTCCCTTCCTGGGTCTCCAAGGCCGCTTTCCTCTTGCTGTTAGATTGGATCCCGTGCGTCCCTTCTCTCACTCTTCGCGCTCTTGCTCCTTGGCCTGTTAGAGTACAGTTTCCAGTAGCTTCCTGAGAGAAAGTAAGGGAGGAGACTGAGTCCTTAAATATCAGAACTTGTCTTTTTTTCCTTATATTCTACCAGTCTGGCTAAGTTGGAAATCCTCTTTGTTTTCCACAGTTTTTGTCAGTATTGCTGTAGAGAAGCTGGCTGCCGTCCCAATTCTTGATCCTTTATGGGAAAGATTTCTTTCCATTTCTGAAGCTTGCAGACTCCTCTCTGACCTTGGTGTTCTGAAATTTCGCAGGGTTGTACTCAGGTGTAGATCTGTCTTCCGCTGCACTGCGTCCTTTTCACTCCCTGCACCCTCCCACCTCCCAGATGTCTGTTGCTTGGGTGGAATAACCCATCTATCCTGGACTTGTCTTCTCGTTTTCTTTCTTTCCTCTTTCTCTCTTCATGTGTCCTGGGTGTTCATTGTTTGCCAGATTCCTCAACCTTGCCTGCCAACCTTTCTATTACGTTTTGCATTTATTTGACTTCTGTGTTAGATGCTTCTCTCAAATGTCTGGTGATCCTTGGCATCTGCTCGTTTTGAAGACTGGGACACCAGAAGGCTATTTGGAAGATGACTTGGGTGGGCAGTCATGGCGGTTGTGGGTGATCTGGATGTTGAAAGGGAGAAGAGGGCTAGAAGCTCAGTAAACGTACACTTCATCCCCCTAGGTTTCAGTTACCTGCTTGTTGTGTCTCTGTCTCCCTCCCTGCCCACCTCCGTATTGCCCTCTTGAGAAAATAAACCCCTGGTCTGCTGTGGGGGTGAAGGGAGGAAGTCACCTGACTGAGCAGAGAGAACCCCAAGAGCTAACTGTTCCTCCATAGAGACCTTGACCGGTCTTCCTGCTCCGGAGCCACCTCTACCCCTGATTGCACAGGTCCTTATGCATCGCCTCTGGGGAGTTCGGAGATCCGAGCTGGCTTGCTTCCTGTTTTCCTTACTGTCCTCTGCTTTCTATTCCAAAAGTGGGTTTCCGATGTCGTGTCCATGATTTTTGTCCTTAGTGATTTGTACCTTAAAAAAACAATTTTATTGTAAATTTTTAAGGAGGAAATAGAGGTAAATACATGTGTTCAGTCCTTCATCTCTAACCAAAATTGTTCTTTTTCTTAATACTTTAAATCCTTTTGAGTGAGACTCAACCACTAGGTACCATTTGGACTTAATCTCCTTCTGGCCTATTTTCCATGCATTTTGTTCTTGCAAAAAAGTAGTCGTATATGGGGCACCTGGGTGGCTCAGTGGGTTAAAGCCTCTGCCTTCGGCTCAGGTCACGATCTCAGGGTCCTGGGATTCAGCCCCGCATCGGGCTCTCTGCTCAGTGAGGAGCCTGCTTCCCCTGCCTTCTCTGCCTGCTGCTTGAAATCTCTCTCTCTATGTCAAATAAATAAAAAATCTTAAAAAAAAAAAAAAAAGTGGTCGTATAAGGGCACCTGGGTGGCTCAGTGGTTTAAGCCTCTGCTTTCAGCTCGTGTCATCATCTCAGGGTCTTGGGATGGAGCCCTGCATCGGGCTCTCTGTTCAACAGGGAGCCTGCCTCTCCCCCCAGCCCTCCTCTCTGCCTACTTGTGATCTCTGTCTCTCTGTCAAATGGATAAATAAAAATCCTTAAAAAAAAAAAAAAAAAAATTCAGCTTACAATCACAGTTGTGCTGAGAAAAGAGTTCATTTAAAAAAAGAAAAGTCGTATAACATAGAAATTTACACCATTTTATGAAAAAATAACATTTTCTCACTATTGCTGTGTATTTCATAAGCATCATTCAGATGCCTAGCATTCTCTTGTATGGGTTTAATGGTCAACTTTTAGGATAAAATTTTCCCCCAATATTTTATTATTGTAATATGGCAGTGTATTTTTGTGTAGTTTTATGCACATTTTAATTTTTTCTTAGTCAAGATTCCCGTAAGTGAAGCTACTGAATCAAAGGTTATGAATCCTTAAAGGCCCTGGATGTATTTCTAACTCGTAGCAGAGTGGCTTTCCCGGCGCTGAATCAGTGTTCATCTTGAGGTCCTTATACAATCAAGGATTCTTAGTTTTTACTCTCTTACTGTACAGATTAAAAAAAGACTTTTTTTTCCATCGTAAGTTTCTTTTTTTTTTTAAAGATTTTATTTATTTATTTGACAGACAGAGATCACAAGCAGGCAGAGAGGCAGGCAGAGAGAGAGAGGGAGGAGGGTAGAAGCAGGCTCCCCGCTGAGCAGAGAGCCCAATGCGGGACTCGATCGCAGGACCCTGGGATCATGACCCGAGCCGAAGGCAGCGGCTTAACCCACTGAACCACCCAGGCGCCCCCATCGTAAGTTTCTTCTCTTTTATTACAAGTGGTAGTTTCTGCCCATTTCTCTCCTTTGTAATATATTTGTCTATTAGAGTTTCTGTGTTTTCTTTTGTTGATTTGTGTAGACTAAGGATAGTTTAAACATCTTCCTCGCATATACTTTCCTACACACGGTGGACCTGTACTGTCACACAATGGTTGCTTCTGAGTCTGAATTCTCAGAATTTCTGTGGTTTTAAGTAGGAAGATGATAGGAGGAAGTAAAGTACCAATCCCTCATGTCCTCCTTCCTTGTGGATGGGCAAGCTGTGGCTATGATAGGAAGAAAACCTACGATTATAAAGGAAATCTAAGTAAAGGGGAGCTGTGTCACAGATAAGAGGGCTCAGGATGTCAAAAGTGGTCATTCTCCCACATTCGTCAAGAGCAGAGTCATTGTAATACCCTTAAGATCTCAGCAGGTTTTTTGTTTTTTTGTTTTTTTGTGAGACATGATGTGCTAACTTAAAATGTTATATGGGCTCTTTATTGTAGGAATAGGCAAGATACTCTGGAGTAATTTCCCCTTCTAGATGTCAAGACCAAAGTGCTAGAACAGAAACAGACCCACGTTTACATGAACCTTGATAAATGAGAGAGGCAATCTTACAGAGCAGAGGGAAGTTTTGGGAAAAGGTGCTAAGACAGCTGGGTACCCATGTGGAAAAAATGCATCAGAACCTGGACCCCGTCTCTCACACACAGGTGTCAGTTCGGGGTTGATGAAAGACCTTGATGTGAAAGGTGAAGTCAGAGCTTTTAGAAGAAAATATAAGAGAATATCTTGCATGGGGAAGGGGTTCCTTAAAGGTTAAAGAAATTACTTGACAGATTTGGCCATATTAAGATTAAGAACTTTTATCAAAAGGCATAAAGAAAGTGAACAAACACAAAGTACGAAAGAATTTTTATGGCACATAGGACTAAGAAAGGATTTAGATTCAGAATATGTACATTCTGTGTGTGTTGTCTGTCCTCCATCTCAGTGAAAAAGACAGTATAGGGGTGCCTGGGTGGCTCAGTTAAGTGTCCAGCTCTTGATCTCAACTTGGGTTTTATCTCAGGGTCGTGAGTTCAAGCCCTGCTTTGGGCTTCACACTAGGCATGGAGCCTGCTTTTAAAAAAAAAAAAAAAAAAGTTTATAAAAAAATTACAGAAAGGACTGAACAAGCACTACTTTTTTTTTCCCTAATTAGATAGTGAACAGGAGCAGAGGGGAGGGACAGGGAGAAGCAGACTCGGCACCAAGTGGGAGCCTGATGTGGGACTCCATGCGAAGACCCTGGGATCATGACCTGAGCCGAAGTCAGATGCTTAACCGACTGAGGCACCCAGATGCCCCTAGGCACTATTGAACAGGAAACCCAAATGGTTAAATATGAAATATGAAAATTCGTTCATTATTAATCAGGAAATAGAAAACTACTTGCCAGATTAGCAAGATTTTAAATCTGATAATACCAAGTGTTGATGAGAATGTGGGGCAGTGGAAGTTTTATACACTGCTAAAGACATTGTAGAAAATAATTCAGTGTCACCCAGCAAAGTTGAGCCTAATGTCCCCTAGAATTCTCTGATTCCATTTTCTTTGATATGTATATGTATTGTCAGAGAAACTGAATACACACTAGGAGACAAGTACCAGAATATTCAGGGGACATTGCTTATGACAGCATAAACCTGAAAGCAATCCAGAAAGTCCCGGAGCAATAGAATCGATAAATTAGTTGTGGTCTGTTAGACATTACAGTACTCTAAGGGGTGATTTGTAGAGAAAGAAACAGAGTCACATGTACAGGAATAGATCTCAAAATACTTTCTGAGTAAAGAAGCAAGTAGTAGGGGCGCCTGGGTGGCTCAGTGGGTTGGGCCTCTGCCTTCGGGTTGGGCCTCTGCCTTCGGCTCGGGTCATGATCCCAGGGTCCTGGGATCGAGCCCCACATAGGGCTCTCTGCTCAGTGGGGAACCTGCTTTCTCCTCTCTGCCTGCTTCTCTGCCTACTTGTAATCTCTGTCTGTCAAATAAATAAATCTTAAAAAAAAAAAAAAAGCAAGTAGTAGTTCAAAAACACAAAGTTAAACAGTAATGCTGCTTAAAAATCATGCAGAACTGGTAAGGATTATTTATTTATCATTTAATTTTTTATTTTTTATTAACATATAATGTATTATTAGACCCTGGGGTACAGGTCTGTGAATTGTCAGGTTTACACACTTCACAGCACTCACCATAGCACATACCTCCCCAGTGTCCATAACTCCACCACCCTATCCGTACCCACTGCCCAGCAACCCCCAGTTTGTTTTGTGAGATTAAGAGTCTCTTATGGTTTGTCTCCATCCCGATCCCATCTTGTTTCATTTTTTCCTTCTCTACCCTCCAACCCCCCCATGTTGCGTCTCAGATTCCTCATATCAAGGAGATCAGATGATAATTGTCTTTCTCTGATTGACTTACTTTGCTCAGCATAATACCCTCTAGTTCCATCTGTATCATTGCAAATGGCAAGATTTCATTTCTTTTGATGGCTGCATAGTATTCCATTGTGTATATATACCGTATCTTCTTTATCCATTCATCTGTTGATGGACATCTAGGTTCCTTCCATGGTTTGCCTATTGTGGACATTGCTGCTATAAACATTTGGGTGCATGTGCCCCTTTGGATCACTACGTTTGTATCTTTAGGGTAAATAGCCAGTAGTGCGATTGCTGGGTCATAGGTTAGCTCTATTTTCAACTTTTTGAGGAACCTCCGTGTTGTTTTCCAGAGAGGCTGCGCCAGCTTGCATTCCCACCAACAATGTAAGAGGGTTCCCCTTTCTTTGCATCCTTGCCAGCATCTGTCATTTCCTGACTTGTGAATTTTAGCCATTCTGACTGGTGTGAGGTGATATCTCATTGTGGTTTTGATTTGTACTTCCCTGATGCCGAGTGATATTGAGCACTTTTTCATGTGTCTGTTGGCCATCTGGATGTCTTCTTTGCAGAAATGTCTGTTCATGTCCTCTGCCCATTTCTTTCTTTTTTTTTTTTTAAGATTTTTTTATTTATTTGACAGAAATCACAAGTAGGCAGAGAGAGAGGAAGGGAAGCAGGCTGCCCGCCCAGCAGAGAGCCCGATGTGGGGCTTGATCCTAGGACCCTGGGATCATGATCCCAGCCAAAGGCAAAGGCTTTAACCCACTGAGCCACCCAGGTGCCCCCTCTGCCCATTTCTTGATTGGATTATTTGTTCTTTGGGTGTTGAGTTTGCTATGCTCTTTATAGATTTTGGATACTAGCCCTTTATCTGATATGTCGTTTATAAATATCTTCTTGGTAAGGATTATTTAAAAAGCTGGGAATGAGGAAAACAAAAGCCAGGATAGTAGGGAAGGTTGGAGAAGTCACTTAGTTGTGATCAGTGGAAGATATAGGGGACTTCTGCTCTTTGTGTTTCCTAACCTGGGAAATAAATGCATTGATCTTTGTTCTTTATGCTTTATACTGTACACGTTTCATATACTCTTCTGTTTGTAAGATATACTTAAGAACAAGGGCACGTGGGTGGCTCAGTCAGTTGAGAGTTTGCCTTTGGCTCAGGTCTTTTTTTTTTTTTTTTAAGTTTTTATTTAATTTTTTGAAAGACAGAGATACAAGTAGGCAGAGAGGAAGACAGAGAGAGAGAGAGAAGCAGACTCCCTGCTGAGCAGAGAGCCCGATGTGGGACTCGATCCCAGGACCCTGAGATCATGACCTGTTGGCCCAGGTCTTGATCCCAGGGTGCTAGGTTCGAGTCCTGAGTTGGCTCCCTGCTCAGCGGGGTGCCTGCTTCTCCCTCTGCCCCTCCCCCAGCACATGTACTGGCACACTCTCTCTCAAAAAATAAATAAACCTTCTTTTTTAAAAAAAGATATACTTAGGGGCACCTGGGTGGCTCAGTGGGTTAAAGCCTCTGCCTTCGGCTCAGGTCATGATCCCAGGGTCCTGAGATCGAACCCCACATTGGGCTCTCTGCTCAGCAGAGAGCTTCCATCTCTCTCTGTCTTCCTCTCTGCCTACTTGTGATCTCTGTCTGTCAAATAAATAAATAAAAATATTTAAAAACTTTTAAAAAAGATATACTTAATAACAAAGTAAGTATATATATGTGTGTGTGTGTGTATATTTGTATATAAAGTAAGAGGACTAATAAAGGACTACTAAAGGAAAGAGGCAAAAACAAGAGACTCCAGGCAAAGACAGGCATTGGTTTGTCTCAACTTTTGCAAATACAGACTTGATATAACAAGCAGTAGTAAACATTTTACTTTTTTGAAGATTAACTTGTGTACAGATTTTATTTCCCTTTTAATTCTTTTTTTTAATTAATTTATTTATTTGACAGACAGAGATCACGAGTAGGCAGAGAGACAGGCAGAGAGGGCGGGGGGAGGGGGGGAGCAGACTCCCCGCTGAGCAGGGATCCCCGACTCAATGCCAGGACCCTGAGATCATGACCTGAGCTGAAGGCAGAGGTTTAACCCACTAAGCCACCCCTTATTTCCCTTTTAGAAAGCCTTTTGTAAGTGTGTAGGAAGCAGGCGGTTAATATTGGAGGAACTGATTCCCATCGCCATCCTTAAGGCCAGCTCTCCTTACCAGTGAACACGTGTCCTAATGGTATCCTGTATCAAGCCGGATATTCTGGGTGGTGTGGTTCCATTCTATCCACTTTCCAAGCTGGTGCCTTCATTGGCTTTCGAACTGATGGTTGCGCTTACCAGATTTTCATACTTAAACTCACCTGTTTCATGCTTTGCCTTGGCTGTGACTGATTACAGGAAGCAAGGCCCAGAATGGTAGATACATTTCCAAAGTTCGTGTGAGGCTTTTGAAGCAAAAATCAGTGACAATAAATAAGTAAGATTAAAATAAAAATCCATAATCTCTTTTCTTAATGTGCTTTAGCTCAGGTTCAGATTGAAGGTGATTTCCTGGCGTGTTCGTTCTCTATACTTGAGGAGCAGCCCATGGACATGCTTCTGGGACTGGACATGCTAAAGCGGCATCAGGTAATCAAGGACTTTGCTTTCGTCTTGGGGTCGGCATTTCGTGTGTTACATGGTTATCAGCACATTGTCTCCCTCCATTGTGTATCCTGGAAAACTGAAAAGCCGTGGCTTCTCCAACCTGGAAAGGTCCTGAGTGGAGGATGTCATCATGCGTGGTTTGAAATTATGTATCAGTAGAAATAGAATATCTTCTTGTGAAATCTCTCTGAATCTTTTTTTTCCCCCTCTGAATCTTTTTAATCTTGCCATCTGTTTGAGATTATTTGGGCAACTTTATTCTCTTGTGTTATTTTTAGTTTCTGATAGGAACTCAGGTAATTTTTGATTGGTTCATAGGGATCTGGACAACACATGATGGTAATTTTTTTGAGAGGTGGGGGAGGGGCCAAAGGAGAAGAGGAGAGAAACTTAAGCCGACCCCACGCCCAGCACAGAGCCTGATGCAGGGCTTGATCTCACAGCCCTGAGATCATGACCTGAGCCGAAGTCAAGAGTGAGACACTTAACTCACTGAGCCACAAAGGCTACCATGATGGTGATGTTTCTGCTGCAAGTATACATTTAGTCCCTACTCGCTAGGCAGAAGAGCTGTGGGATTGAGGAAGGTGTACGCGAGATATCGGGAATGGAAGTGCTTATTTAGTACAGGGAGAATGATTTGTGAATACATTAGCTTGCAGTGATACTTGTATTTCCACTCTGAAGCCCAACAATTTGTTTAAAGATCACCTCTTCTGATTGAAGATGCAGTTAGTGTCCACTGGTTAATAAGATTTTTCACAGCAAGATTTCCTATTGACTCAATATTTTTATGTCACTCATACTCTTTAAAAAGATTTTTATTACTAAATTGCTGTAAAACATTGCATTAATAGTCTAATTAAGGTGCAGAATTTTAAGTAGAAGGGATGAGTGAATTCATGTATTAATAAAGCCAGTTTTTTAACTTGTCACTGTTCTTCTCTGCTTGTTAGTCATGGTGTAGACCAGTATTCTCCAACTTGATAGATATAAAACATGTAGGTGTGTACTGTCCTATGTCAAATACACAGATATACAGACCCAAAAAAAGGGTAGCATAAGTATGAAATAAAGAACACTTGGGGCACCTGGGTGGCTCATTGGGTTGAAGCCTCTGCCTTTGGCTCAGGTCATGATCTCTGGGTCCTGGGATCAAGCCCCGCATTGGGCTCTCTGCTCAGCAGGAGGCCTGCTTCCTCCTCTCTCTCTGCCTGCCTCTCCATTGTCATCTTTGTCTGTCACATAAATAAATAAATAATCTTAGAAAAAGAATACTTTTGTAGAGATGGCTTTGCCCATATACCACTTTTGAGGCCATTGGTATAGAGTTTAAATATAAGTTGTACTTTATGCAATAAGCAAAATGTAAATAGTAATGTAAATGTGAATGTATAAATAGTATGTGTCAGTTTTATAAGAAAATCACTTACATGTTTCTAAAAAGTGGGGCTGCTGATTATGCCTGGCATGTTTCCAAATTTTTACAATGAACATGTATTACATTTAAGTTCAGAAAAGAATAGAGCTTGGGTTAGATGAATAAGTAAACTGTGTCCTATGAAGATGATTCTGCTATAAACTTTTAAATGCTTAAAATATTTCAAGATGAAATAAAACTTAAATATTTAAATTCATGGTAATTTTCCTGCATGGCATTTTATCCACTGTCATCAGTCTTTGGTTTCTTCCTTCTAAGTGTTCCATTGACCTCAAGAAAAACGTGCTCGTGATCGGCACCACCGGCTCTCAGACCACCTTCCTCCCCGAGGGAGAGTTACCGGAGTGTGCCCGGTTGGCGTATGGGGCTGGGCGAGAGGACGTGCGGCCGGAGGAGATCGCAGACCAGGAACTAGCAGAAGCTCTTCAAAAGTCCGTAGAGGACGCAGGTATCTGCAGCGGCCAAGCTCTCGGATGACTTTCCTTGTTACTGGTCCGTGGGCAGGGGAGGGTGGAGCTTCAGAGGGATGGGGGCCTTTTCCGTTTCTAATCCGTGTCATCGTCCTGTCATGGATGTGTTCCTTGTCCTCTCACCACCTCCTCCTATCTCTGAATCCAGGAAGGGAAACCCTGCTGTTTAGACAGACCCATTGCTGTGTCACTAGGTAGGCGCGTCAGGGAGTTACTCGCTTAGGCACATTTTGGTAGGCTTCCCAAAAAATCTTGTTTCTTTCTTTTTTTTTTTTTAAGATTTTATTTATTTATGTGATAGAGACAGCAAAAGAGGAAACACAAGCAGAGGGGAGTAGGAGAGGGAGAAAGAGGCTTCCCACTGTGCAGGGAGCCCGATGCGGGGCTTGATCTCAGGACCCTAGGATCATGCCCTGAGCCGAAGGCAGATGCTTAACGACTGAGCCACCCAGGTGCCCCTTGTTTGTTTTTTCCTGACAAAAATTACTACAGGGGCACCTGGCTGGCTCAGTCAGTTGAACGTCCAACTCTTGATCTCAGGGCAGGTCTTGATCTCAGAGTTGTGAGTTCAAGCCCCGCGTTGGGCTTCATGCTGGGTATGGAGTCTACTTTAAAAAAGAAAAAAAATACAGTAAGCAGACATTTCCTTTTGAGTTTTAGTTTCCCTGAAAATTATTTTTCCTTTTCTTGGGCCCATTTCCTTTGAAGTGTAGCGTTGTCGTGGTGACTGAGTAGTCCTGACCTCTTCAATATCTACTGAAAGTGCTGCCGCCATAGAGGAACCGACGACCAAAACGCATAATTGAGCACTAATCAAACTACAGTGTTTATGCTGTTAATGAGATTGCGTAGTGCGTCCTTGGGCCAAATTAGAACAGTGGGTCAGCTGTTGACATGGGGATACCTAATCATTTTTTTTTTTTTAAGTATTTTGAAGATCTTTTATTTATTTGAGAGAGAGAGCAGCGCCAGAGAGAGCATGAGCTGGAAAGAGGGACAGAGGGAGAGGGAGAAGCAGGCTCCCCACCGAGCAAGGAGCCCGATGCGGGGCTCGATCCCAGGATCCTGGGATCATGACCTGAGCTGAAGGCAGAATCTCAACCGACCGAGCCACCCAGGCGCCCCAACCTAATCATTTTTTCATAAGTCTTAATTGTCGTGGCTTGTTCAAATCTAAAGATCAAGCCAAGTTTTCTGGGCTAAATGGAAGAACACATTTTTGCTGAAATCTACCTCCATGGCATAATTCTTCCCCATCTGTTATAAAACAATGACTCTGGGGTACATTTTCTAGAAGCTGAAGAGAATTAACTTTCAAGGTGGGGTTATTTTAAAGTCTTGAGCTGTAATCATTCATCAGTGACTAATACCATGTGCTGTGTTTTCTGGTATAGTAAAATGTATTAGAGCTACAAGTCAGGGAAATAGCTGTCCTCTAAGGACAAAAAAGATAGGATCTTTACAAAATAAACAGCCAGATTTTGCCAGTGTTTTCACTTAGAGAACACCCAGAGGTCTAGACCTGAGCCTCTTTATTTTTATTTATTTATTTATTTATTTATTTATAAAGATTTTTTTATTTACTTGACAGAGAGAGAGAGAGATCACAAGTAGGCAGAGAGGCAGGCAGAGAGAGAGGGGGAAGCAGGCTCCCCGCTGAGCAGAGAGCCCGATGCGGGGCTTGATCCCAGGACCCTGAGATCATGACCTGAGCCGAAGGCAGAGGCTTAACCCACTGAGCCACCCAGGTGCCCCTAGACCTGAGCCTCTTTAAAATGGGTGTGGATTGCATACAGTTTTCCAAGCTGGCCTTGTTCTCAGTACACTCCACTACACCTTTTGGCACCTTTGAGTTTTATACGTAAAGTGCAGCTTTGGTTGTGACTTAACATTTGTAGGAAGGGCAGAATTCTGATCGAGGCAGAGACTAAATTAATAGTTTTAGTCTTCCCTGCAAGGCAAGCTTGACTGAGTTTGACATACCCACTTAGAAGGTTTTACCTGTTTTAGTAACTTGTCAGCTTAGTCATAATACTGGGTGTTCATAAAATGAAGGTGTATTACCGTCTTGTGAAATCTCTGTTTTTCCTCCACAGTTTGGTGTTTTATTTGAGAAGCACTAGCTGATGATAGCAATGCTTTCTAACCTACTAACAGTTACCCTCTTTGGGTAATTACCTTCTTAAAATAAAAAGTTTAGGAAATTAAAATAGAAACCACGGGTATTTTCAGGCATAGTGAAGGGAATGTACCAATTGAAAAGACTAAAAGGAGGAGTGCCTGGCTGGCTCAGTCAGTAGACTGTGAGACTCCTGATCTCGGGGTCATGAGTTTGAGCCCCATGTTGAGCTTAGAGATTACTTTAAGGATATTAAAGGCAAAGTAAAAAAATAAAAACATTTTTTAAAAGGATTAAAAAATGGGTTTTGTGCCCATGTGCTGTTTTTGTTACTGACAATATGTGGCTCGTGCTAATTTTTGTAATGTTTAAATAGTGAAATAATTCTGCATCAGGTTCTGTTTGTTTGGAACACCGGCTTCCCGCTATCCTCAAAATCAAAACTCTGGACATAATAGGTGAAAGTATTTTCGTTAAAAACTTTCTTTCGTGGGGACTTATACCAGAGTGTCTTTATCTTTTCTATCAATGGGACAGTAAACCCGGATAGGAGTTATGTCTAGTACATCTTCTAAAAACTGGCTGCAAGATAGCCCAGGATAATCCATTTTGAGTTGTTTTTCTTCTAAAAATAAATCTCATCGGAGAATGAAATTTGGAAAGTGACAATTAGAAATGTTCGCTCACCTTTTAAGATTTCCATGCCGTGTGATTCCATCTATGAGTCTGCTGTTCTCCACCCGTCCCACATGTCTGCCCGTGAGTTCCATGTGTGTGGGTGTGTGGAGTTCATTTCTTTCCAAGTTCTACTGAAAAACCTGTTCAGGTTGACACATTGCTTTCTGTATGGTGAGAGAATTAAGCCGGCCAGGCTACGGAAACATTCCCCAAGCTTGACTCTACCAGTTCCTGAGTGTGAACCAGGTGGCAGAGGAATGGAGACAAAACCCTGCATGCTGTGTGGTTTGCATTGTTAACCCAAGTTTGCTTGTCTGTTTCCTAATTCAAACAGAGCGTCAGAAGCCATGATGCATGTAGTGTGTGTGTACTGCAGCTGGAGTGGGCCCCAGACCAGGTATTTATAGACACCGCATTAAGCCTTCCATCCAGTTACCGTCTGTGGTCTGAACGTCTCTGTGTGTGCAGCAGTTTCAGAATTTAGCTTCTGCCATCCATTTCACCTGGTTTCATCTGGTTACAACTAGCCTGTATATGCACCTGTGTGTTGGCACACCTACATGTCTGAGCACAGTTTCCCGTGCAAAGTCTTCTCTCAGCCGTTGGGACAGCCCAGGGAGGGGAGGGAGATCCAGGGAAAACAGGGCCCATCTGGCCATGGTGAATGTATCAGATCAAGAATGTCCGCACCGCAGCGCATTGTCGTTGGGGATAACTACACCATCGGGTTTCGTGAGTCCGTTTCTTCTGAAAACCTGAAAAGTTCTTTTTTCCTAGCACTGCACATGGCCACCTAGAGGTGGAGACAGGTAGAAATTGCCAGCCCACTGTGGAAGAAATGGAAGCCTAGACCAGCTGACTTGTCTAGCGACACAGGTTCACCGATGCGGGCAGGGTTGAGGTTTTATTCTCCCAGAAAGAAGAGCTGACATTTGGCTCTTCTGACTCTCCCTAGCCTGACAGATCCTCTCCCGGAGGTGCTGTGGCTCCGTTTCCCTGGAGAGTAAATCTGGGAGACGCAGCCTGGGCATCCCGGCTGATTTCTCAAGAGGAAGGAAGACAGTCTTTCTTTAAACTCCCAACCTGGGACTTATAGGGGTTTGCAGGCTGGTTGTAATTAGATACCTAGCACTCAGTTTCTTCTTTTTTTTCCTTTTTCCTTACAAAGGTGGGGTAAAGTAGGCACGGTTTAATTCGTCTTAATATCCATTGTCCTCATCCCCTTCTACCCTGTAGTACTGACCCAGTGCTCCCCTACAGTTAGGACTTAGGCCAGTGAGACCGACCATCTCGGTTACAGGAGGACTGCGTGCTGCTTTCCTAGTGAGTACCAGACCCCTGGAGGCCATGTTCTCCTGACCTCACGCAGTTGTCCTCACTGGCATGCCACTGCCCGGAGGCCGGTATCATACCCCCCGTGCCACTCATATGGACGCTGGACGGTAACGCATCTTCTCTGTCAGCATCAACTCACAACTGAACCTCCTTCAGTCAGCCTTAGAGATTGAGAAATAAAACTCATCGCCATTTACCTTTAAGCTAGAAGATGGTTTTGCAAGAAGTCAGTAACTCTGACGTAGTGAGTGCTTTATCTTCTCGTGCTGCGAACCATTGTCACGAGTTAGAGCTGTGTGAATCCTAACTGGATTGCCTCATGACCTCCTAAGATCAGGCCCCCACATTGGACATTAATCAGCACGAAGCATTTGAGTCACATCTGCCCTGATAGACTGTATTGTGGACGTAATTTTTGTTACCAGCCTTTGACATTTAATTAAAGATCTTAGAGTAATTGCATGGAGGTCGATGTTTCACTGGATCGGTGGCAAAGGCAGTGGGAGTTCATGATTAATGGTGTCATGAGGTGGCTGAGCCTGCCTTCCTGGGAGCACTCGGTTCGTTGCAGTCTGTCTAAATTGTCCCTGCCTGGTGAAAATGGTGAAAACCGGTTCCCAACTATCTCCCTCCACTGCCAGGCCCACCCCTACCGTGCCCTTAAACTACTTAAATGTTCTCACTTAATTGTACTTCGCTAACCTGATAAAGTCACTGATAATCTTTTCTAAAGTTGACCGATTTGGTAAGGTGATGATTGGACTTAATATGTTTGACCTTCAGTTTTATTTTTGTTCTTTGCCTCCACACTGATGTAGTTGTATCCTGATTTTCAGGAAGTTTGGATAGAAGTGAATTAAATAGAATGTCTCTGTTTTCTTTTGGAGGTTCCCAAGCATGTTCTCCTTTCTCGTTAGAATTCCTGCTCTGTTCCAGAGACACCTGCACTTACACTTGCCATTTAGAACCTTCCTGTTCACGTTGGGAACACCGGAAAAGTGTGTTGACACGAGAATCGTCCCAGTGTAGAGATCCTCAAAATTCGTAATATGCTTAAGAATCACCTGAGAAGCTTATTGAAAATGCAGATTCATGAGAATGCAGTAAACCTTGGGTTTACTTCCAAGGATGGGTGCCCCAGAATGTGCACGCTTAGCAGACAGCCCAGGTGATTCCAGGGCAAGTGATAGAACACACTTGGAAAAACTCTAGAAGTTCTAGAGTTCTGAACTCTCCGAGAATAAAGATATATCAATATCCCTCAGTCTTGCACTAACCCAGCTACTAGGTGAACGATTATTAATGGTTCTTAAAGAAAAATACTGAATTCAAGTGCACATGTTTTATTAAGAACGTACCAGCCTCTTATTCTGATGCTGTGATGTTCAGTTGTCTACCGCAGTGAGAATGGTTTTTGTATAAGTCTGTGAATATAAGGCAGACCCAGCTTTAAGGACCTGATTTTGTTCTGTCCTGTTTAGATTTGTATCATCCGATAATTTAATGGCCTTTGTAGCTGGCTGATTAATCTCCTTTCCTTTTTATTCCGTATAGAGAAAAGCGGTAAAGAAACTACCTCACTGGGAATGTCATCATTACCAACTTCAGGTGGATGTAACCATCCAGCCCATCCTTTAGGACAGAGTCCTGAGATTGGTAATCCTATGAGTCTTGCTCACTCTGTCTCTGCTTCAGTCAGCCCTATCAAGCCCAGTGACCCCGACAGCATCGAACCTAAAGCTGTGAAGGCTTTGAAGGCTTCAGCTGAATTCCAGATAACCTCTGAAAAGAAAGAACATCTTCCTCTCCAGGATCTTCCTGAGAGTGCTTCTTCAGCAGACCAGAGTCCAGCCATGCCTCTGCAGAATTCCTCCAAAGAAGCCGTTGTTGCCGATAACATGGAGAGATCTGCTGAAAGAAGCACCCAGGGCCCGAGATCTCATCTCCACACAAGACAGCAAGGTAGTGTACCTGTCACAACCACTAGGGTGCAAGAACCACCGGGGCTTCTAGGTGGGGAGGGTCAGCATCCAGAAAATCAGAACCGGCCTCAGGTGAGTGGCCTTCGGCGGCACAAAGAACCAGGGAATGAACAGCACGGGGTTGGACAACAGAATGCTCTCAATGACCAAGAACATCTCTGTAACACAGAGGACTTTGAGCTTTTTGGAGAAAGGCAACAGAATCAACAAAGAAGCGTTGATTTGGAAACGACAGTGAAAGGAGACGGGCTACAACAGAATGTGGACCTTCCGGGTGCAGAAGAAGATACTCTACCTTCAGGGTGCTCTGGCTGCTCGAATTCAGAAACACTTATGGAAGTAGATACCGTTGAAGAATCCCTCGTTGCTCTGTGTAATTCCGCACGTGGTCAGCAGGCCAGTGTCCGGGACATCGGGGCATCTGCTCTCACCTTAGATAATCCCTTGATGGAAGTGGAACCATCAAAATGCAACCCTTCGTCTGAAATTTTGAGTAATTCCATTTGCACTCAGGATTTACAGCTCCCAGACGGTAACATGGAAATGTCTGGAACAGGTAAAGAAGATGGGGATTGCTCCCCCTCTGTAAGTCTTTGTGGCAGTTGTCAGCCCTCTGTGGAGTCAGCGGAGGAATCCTGCTCATCTCTAACAGTAGCCTTGAAGGAACTCCATGAACTTCTGGTCATTAGTAATAAGCCAGCTTCAGAAAATACATCTGGGGAAGTTATCTGTCAGTCCGAAATGGTAACCAAGGGCCAAACAGTTATTAAGGACCTTTCTGAAAGATGGACCCAAAGTGAGCTTCTTACAGTTACCCAGGAGGAAGAGAGTTCACAAGTCACCTTTCATCAGACCGTATCTGTATCGGTGAGGGCAGAGAGGTTCCCAGATGCTTCAGATGGGGCTGGAGTAGATGCAGTCGAAAGTCGTTCCATGGGGGATCCGGGCGATGGCCTAGTAACGGATAAGGAAAGTGACCCCGAGTCTCGGGGATCCAGAAGGGAGAGCAGCTCTGTCACTCTGGCCTCCACTAAAACGTCTGATCAGCCACACTGCACCTTAGGTGTGGACATTCCCCCCAAACTCGTAGCAGGCGAGGAGGATGCCGTCGGTCACACTTGTGAGCAAACGAAGTATGAAACCAGTTTCATACTGGTTGAAGATTTGGGTCAGGGCACACAGAAGCCCGTGCCAGACAGGCCAGAAACCAGAGAAGATGTCTGTCCTGAAGCTGCAGAGCCATGTCTAGAATTTGAACCACCTCCCGGCCAGCCATCAGCACGTCCCTCCATTCCTTCACCATTAATTTTCCCCGCCGCAGACATTGACCGCATTCTCCGTGCCGGCTTCACTTTGCAGGAAGCTCTTGGGGCTCTGCGTCGAGTTGGTGGAAATGCAGACCTTGCACTTCTTGTTTTGCTAGCAAAGAACATTGTAGTTCCCACATAACCATGGAACAGGGGCTAGACCGTACTCCATTCCCTTCAAAAAAGCTATACACACACGTACACACTCACCACATACACAGTATATGTAGAAACCTGCAAGCAGAATGTTGAGCCAGATTTTTTTTAAAGATTTTTTTCGGCCAAAGTAACTTATCTCTTGTCTGATGAATTTGTCTATTCTCTTTGTTAAAATTTGGGCCTTTTTAAATGTATTGGCAGTTTGTGCATACAGAAGCTTTTTATTATCCTTAAGATGATGTATTCTGGAATAAAAGTGATGGTTTTGTGTATAGCATACCATTTTAGAATGAGAGTGAATGCTTTAAAGAGCAGAAGCCATGAGAAATCCCACCACCCGTGCAGCTAAAAGCAGATCAGCTTCCCATTTTGGCTGTGTCTGTGCTGTAGGCAAGGTATGGCTTGTCTCAGCTGTCCATTGGCAAACTGGATCACATGGTTTGGTGTCTGGAATTACACTTAGTGCCCTGTGTGTTGATGATTCATCAGTTACGACAGGAGACTGAAGGATAATTGAATGATATTTCCTAGAGTGGTATGTTTTTATTTGTGTGATTAGGATTTGACCTTTTTATGGAATGACGTGGGAGGGTTTAGAACTTGGGCTGCCCTGTGCATCATAGGCTGCGGCCTGGATTGCCAAGTGTTTGGGGTGGGACACTGCGGGGGGTGAGGGGGTGGGGAAGTCTGCATCAGAGTGAAACACGGTGCTACCCAGACAGGAGAGGGAAGAGTCTGTAATTCCATTTGCAAATGTCTTGATGATGCTTCAAGAATCACGAGTGGAAAATGGCCGAGAAACACTGGAATTGACTAGAGGGAGGGTTTGTCGGCATCTCACTGATCACCCCTCCACCCTTAGTGATGATGATGAACTTAAAGATCTGCTAGGGGGTCGATCGCCGGCAGTTGATTTCCTTTCGAAGCTCATGTACTAGGAACTTCTTCTAAAGCTCAGGTTGAGCTGTGATCTGAGTGGAATGTTGCGAAGCGGGATAACCTTGTCACTGGTTCACCTTGGTGCTTGGAATGGTCAGTCTCTGTGTTAATGTCCTTCAAGGCACCGGAAATAGCAACTGCAGTTTCTGACTGAAGTGGCCTTGGTAGAGATTTCCATCCCTTTCTTTCCTCAGGAGTTTCTTTTTTAAAGCAAGACGCGTCATATTTGTGTTTACCATGTCAAGGTAGAGTGGGGCATAGTATATAGATGTATTTATTGTGGCCTTTTTTTATATGAGGACTAGCCCTCGGAAACCATTGTCCTGTGGGCCCCACTGTGCAATAATCCTACTGGATAGATTTTAGGTAGTTTTTCCTGGAAAATAAACTCTCTTATGTACCTAGCAGGAATCTGAAATCTTGGTTTTACTGAAAAGAATTTTGAGAACGAACTCCCAGTTTCAAGTTGTTGTTCGTAATGTGTTCAAAACACGTGTTTTGAAAGGGTGATTCGTGAACTCAGTGTTAAATGATTTTGTCTAAAGTCTTACTCTCTTTGGAAGTTTATTCTTTCCCTCAACATTCGAGTCATTGAGCACAATCAGAATGGAGGCTCATATCTCAGGAGTTTTGAAATTTTAATTTGGGGGAGCGCTTGGAGACGTTTCTCTTCTACCCTATTCCATCTTCTTTTCCTTTGCTGCGATGCTTGTGTGTGTGTGTGATGAGACTTCAGTGATGTGACGGGAAGTCACACGGATTCATCATGACCCTCTCAGTTGAGGTGGTTGACAGAAGGAGTTGCGGTTTTACTGTTTTCCAGAGGGCGCTTAGAACAGGGGGTCAGCCAGGTGGTCTTCGACGCGTGCTTTTAGACAGTTCCATGTTGCAGACCCTTTTGCCTGCCCCACACCAAAGACGTAAGATGCACTAGGAAACGGCATGTAGGATTTCTGTCAACCGACTCTTAGAGCTGTGATTGTGATTAAGTAGTTGGTGCTATGATTGAAGCAAAATCTAGTAGCAATGCAACAGCCCCTGTATTTGCTTTATGGGTGGTAATTGGGAATTTACTCTAAGCTTCTAAATCTTTAAGTGGGATTGGTGAGAGGTAGGGGAAGCTATCGGTGACAACAGACCCCTCCGAAAAGGCCTCTGCGCGAAGCTGGGCCTCCTAGTCTTCTGTCCGGGCAGTGGCGCACTGCTCGGAGGTCAGGCCACTCCGTTTTTACAGCGCGGAGATTTGGGTGGAACGTAGAATATCAGCCCAGAAAAGGTCTTATTATAATAGCTTTTTGCATATGTATATTTATTTTTAGGAGAACATTGAATAGGCGTCGCGTTGTTCACGTCTTCTTGTTGGAGTCCTTTGAATGCATGAGCTGAACCACTCGCCAGATCCCCTTGTCCTGAGTCATCATTTATTTTTCAACGGTGTAATTGCTTTCGGTTTTTCAAAACCGCATTTCCTGCCCCATCGTTTGTATGAAAGTGACGTCGTCGACGTTGTTAGGGTTTGGGATCGTTTTTAAATGTTGCAGTTCTTAGAACACAAAGGGAATTAAGGAACACGGTCAGTTTGACGGAAAGTGCAGCAATCCGGGACGCCCGGCTGGCTCAGTCGGAAGAACGTGTGACTCTCGATCTCACGGTCGTGAGTTAGAGCCTCACGTGGGGTGTAGAGATGACTTTAAAAAAAAAAGTTAGACTTATTTTAAAAAGTGAATAAATTCAAGATTAACTTCTCTTAAAATAAGATAAAATCATCGTGAGCTCCTCTGGTTGCCAACAGAACTGATCCTGGTCAGTAATGGGCCACTTTACTGGACAGCTGCTTTGCCACGACCAGTCGTGGACGCTTCTGTGGCCAGCGCGCACCTTCAGCGGTGGGGGTCTCTGTTTATTCACCAAAGAGAGAAGAAGATTGTCTTGTATGACTTTCTGCGGTTTACCCTAAGTCGATTCGGGTGTGTAGCAGCGTGCTTGGTGACCAGACGGCTAATGGCTAGCCTGTAGGTTTTGCCCACTGGAGCTGATAAAAATGATTTCCAAGCTTGTACCCGTGTAGGCCTCCTGACATCAGCCAGATGCCTTCATCCCACATGTGGGGCCTTAGCCATTAACATATAAAGATAACCAGTTGCCTGGCAGAGAGAACTAGATAGATGGTGGGTGGGTGGGTGTTAAAATTGTTTTGCCTTGGAGCCTCTCAAACCTCCCAGAGCTCCTTGTCTCCATATGTACTAAAGGAAGACGCAACCCATGTGTTTTTTTTCCCCCAAAGCATTTCTCCAGCGAGAGAAGGTTGCGTAAAAATGGAAAGATACATGAGACTCTGTGTCACCGATTTTATGATAACTAGTTAAAATGGAACCTGCCATTCTTCCTTAGCGCAGCTTTCTATCTCTGGTAAAAGCCATAAAAACTCCGTGGGTTTAACCATCAGCTCATGTGTATATAGACATGTGTGACTGACAAATACTCTACAGTTAATTTTACGTAGACTGAAAAGCAAACAATTTTTGTATCTGCAGATATATTCTCCGCTTACGGTGGCTTTTATCCCACCATGTATATAAAAACAGCCTTGCAGATCACTGGCCAGGAAAGTTACAGTGCGTTCTGACTTCCCTTTCCTACCTGTTTGCCGCCTGTAATGAGAGCAAGCAGGATAATTGAACTGCGATGTACTTCAAACTTGTGATCACTGGTAACACATCCTAAGAAAAGCTGATTAGATTATGCATTCTTCCATTCTGTAGCACAAATATCAAAAAGCCAAATTTCTCCTTCGAATTTGGTGACTTAGTATAGTCTGCGGCTGAACTAGAAAGAAACAAGTTATTAGGAGTTTCCCTTCCCAGAAGATGGAATGTTAACCTTTTGTGTTAGGAGTTCCATAAAATAAAAATAGCTTTTTTTCCCGAAAGAATTAAAAACTCCAGTTCCTCTTAACAACAGAGTAAATTCGAAGTGTGTCCTTGAGAACTAGAAATGTAAAATCATGGCTTCAGTTCTGTACATTAGAGGCCTCTCAGTGTTAGGTGTTCTTAGGAGTTCGGTGAATAAATAATTTAGGGGTAAGCCTTTGAAGTACTTGATTTTCTCTTGTGCCTTAGTTTCTCCAAATAGCAGAAGCATCACATTTTGGTGGGAAGTAAAAGTGGAAGTATTGGGGGGAACGTTTGCAAATGGCCTTCCTAGAGGTAGAGGCCATGCATGGGGGGGGGGGGGTCCTAAGATTCACCCTCATTGTTAATTCAGAACTACCCTGCACCAAATCTTTACAGACTTCCCTATATAGAAGAATGAGAATAGGGCTTTTTTGCATCGGGAGTACCAAAAAATGGTTTCTAGATGTTTATCATGTTCTTTGTTGCACTGTCTGTATTGGGGTGGTTAAGACAGAGTTCGAGAAAATCTGCCTGGTACTCTTGAAGGCTATACAGTATCAGTCTTTGAATACGACTTCATTGATTCTTGGGGTGCCTGACTGGCTCATTCGTTAGAACATGCAACTCTTGATCTTGGAATTGTGAGTTTGAGCCCCATGTTGGGGGTAGAGTTTACTTAAAAAAAAAAAAAAAAAAAAGTATATTGATTTATTCATCAAACATTAAGTGCCTGTGTGCCCAGTACTGGGGAGCATGGGGATACAGGGGTGACTGAATCAGATTGGAAGCCTGCCCTCCTGAAATTGTGTGTAGTAAGGAGACATGAAACAAATTTTAGCTCTAAGAGCAAGATCTGTTTTTTGCCTACTAGCATGGTTTTATTTTCAAAGTCAGAGTGATCGGGTTCAAAGTCAGAGGAGATTGGGAACATCGGGCTCAAAATGGAATTAGATGCTATGATCCTAAAACTCCTCTAAAATTTTTTATTATTCTTAATAATATCAGAAACCAACAACAAATGTTCTAACGTGTGGTAGAAATATTTGAAGAGATGAGCATAAATGCTACCGGGGGACAGGGTTAGGATAGATGTGCGAGTAAATGGGAGATGATCCCAAATACGCACCAGTGACAGCTTTTCTTCCCGTCAGGACATCCTTGCACGCAGGGTGGAAATGCAGAATCCCCACTCCCCCTTTGAGCACCGCTGCCCTGGGAGGCTGACCATCTGGGCCAACAGAACTTAGCAGAGGATCCTGTAATTGCTGTTTTAAAGCAGCTGAGTGCAAAGTGTGGCGGTAGGAATCCAGAGCGGAAGGTGTAGCGAGCGGTGGGACCCGACGGTGGGCAGGATTGTTGACAAGAGGATTCCAGGCTCCACCGAATCTTTGACAGGCTAGCTCCATTCCAAGGACGCTCTTCAACCCATTATCTAAAAGGTCACCACGTGTGTTGGAACCCTGAGGCATACAGGTAGAAGTTCCGGGCCTGCCTACTAGTGACTTCTGAGGCTTACAATTCGAGAACTCACAAGTTTATCCGCTCCGTATTGGTGATTGGTAATCGAGACCCTGGGGGCTGTAAAAGGCGAGCGGGATCTAGCTGGTAAGCCTCAGGGCACAATCTTAAGGAATGAAATCCACGGAGAAAATGGTTCAAGGATGTAGGAGTTAGAGAATGTTTCTTGTACTGAAAAAAAGGCAGATGACAGGAGACCTGGGGTGGGGGCGCAGAACGCAAAATTAGAACTTCTGCAGAACTGTGTCTCTAAGTGTGTGCTGTGCGGTTTTCATTAGCCGACTCGGGGAAGGGGCGTGCTGGATGTTTTTTTCCCCTGGGAAAAGATGGTATTTACCAGGGGCTTGCTCTACACACAACCTTGCATGAATGCGTCTGTGGCTTAAAGGAGGAGACCTCTCTCACTCCGACCCCTGGCAGTCAGATCGGCTCGTTGGTTTCCAGATTCCTCCAGCCTGAGATGACCTGACGCTGTCCAGACTTCTTTTCCTTTCCCGGAAAGCCCTGCCACTTTCTGAGTTTCTGCCTCCTATCTGAGATCTCCGTCTCTCAACGACTATATTCCGTTCTCTGTTCTCTCCATCATCCTCTTGAAGTAGTGACGCACTCAGAGCAGTTCAACATACTGATTATGTTGCTTTCTTCACTGTGTACCTGTAATGAACAATGATTTGCTGGTTTTTTCCAAAATCTCGTCGTCCTGGCCAGTTGGGCTCATGACCTTCGCTCTCGAGTAAGGTTTGTTTACCAGTTTTGTAGCCATATTTGGCAAATCTTAGCAAATAGAAACCCTTCATTTCCCCCCTTTGTTCTTGGAATTGCTCATGTATTGCTCTTCTGACTTTTCTTTAAGCTTTGAGACTACTGCATCTTTAAGAAACTAGGCAGAATGGCAAAATAGGCTTGCCAGTAGCTTAGTCACTCCCATAGTGCTTTGGTTTTGAGAGTTGGGAAAACTCTGAGAACTTAAGAGAGCCAAACTCAGGAATCCCACTGTTGGCTGCACTGTGCCCTTGGCTTAGGCGCTGGACATAGGACCTGTCTGCCGCTGAGTGAACTAGAGGCATTTGGGTTTGAATTTTCGTCACATACTGAAATGTTAAGTCAGCCCGAAATAATCGAAACACTTTATTTTTCTTTTTTTAATAGGAACTTTCTGAAGAAAAAAGTGATGTGTAAAACATTTGATATTTAAGACAATAAAGTTTTTATCATAAGACTCTCGTTTGATCAGTTTCTTTTGAGATGGTTACTTTAGTCCTTGGCTGTCTCCCTGCCCCTTTAAGTCACCTGTACCCAGGCACCGTGATCTGTCGCCATCTGCCCGCACCTCATGAGAAATGGGTATCTCTAAGCCATGAAAGTTGACATCCAGACAACCGATGCAGGGGCACGGCCACCTGCTCCTGTCAGAGATGCGTGTCTGTGACCGTGTGGGCGGCCGGTGCCCAGTGACAGACGTTGTGGTTGGGTGTTGTGGTTAGACCAGCCTCTGGAGCCGGGCCGCCTTGCCACTTGCTGGCTATGTGACTGGGTAAGTTTCCTAACCTTTCTGGGCCTCCGTCTCATCTACAAAATAGGGACTGTCTGGCTGGTTGTAGGGATGACAGTTAACAAGCCAATACGTGGAAAGTGCTTAGCACAGTACCTCGCACCATGCTAAGCGCTCATTAGACTTTAGTATCATCGTGCCACACAAAGGATTTGAGAATGCTGAATGCGGTTATTCTGGAAGTTGGGCAATCCCAGCTGTCGGATGTGACTCTGCCCCGTGCAGTCGTTCAGGGTCCTAGGCTGCCAGGGCTCCGCTTTCTTCCACACGGGGCTTCCAAGATGACCCTGGACACCCCAATATCCCACTGACATACCAGAAGAGAATGAGGGCTGTACCTGGAAGTTTCTCTACCAGGCCTGGAAGTGGTGTATGTCGCTTTCCTACCCACGTTGCCCTGACTGCACTCAGCCACACGGCCAGACCCAAGTGCAAGGGAGGCTCGGGGTGAATGGTGCAGTGATGCGTCACCTAGCAGTGCTTCAGCCGCCCCCGCCCAAGGGGATGGCCCCATATCCCATCCTGGCACTCAGCCGACCAGTCCAGAAGCTCCTGGGATGCCCTGTCCTTCAGGTCTTGGTTGTGGCTCTTGACAGAGATCAGTTCTGTGCTCCTGCCCCATACACAGTATTGACGCAGGGAGAATGGCCACAACAGCAAATTCCATTCAGAAAAAAGAGAAAAAGAGTGGGAAATGCCGCCATCGTGAAGGGGTTGGGAAGTTCCTCTGCTTAAAATCGTAATCACCTTCTGTGGGAAGGACTCCCCTGTCTGGTGTCCAGGGCCCCGCCTGAAGCAGGTGTCGCGTGTGCCTTCGGGAGTCACGCAGCTCTCTTAGCTTGTCACTGGCACAGGTCTGGGAACTGGGGGGTGTCTAAAGGCGTGGAAGGGGGTCCGTGGCGTTTGAACTCCGGATTTGTACTTTCTTTGGCAAAACAATTTGCTTAACACTTAAGGGGCTTCTGATTATTGGCCACGGATCGTTGCCAGTAACCACTCTCGGGTTCCCTCATGTACACAGTCCTCCGGCATGATTCATTGCTCTGCTTTCGCACTTCCGGTCTGCCCTGGGGGCATCTACAGCTTACCCGACATAGGTTTGAATGGGAAAAACTTAGTATGGCTTTTACTACCGGGCTGATTCTTTTTTTTTTTTTTTTAAAGATTTTATTTATTTATTTGACAGAGATCACAAGTAGGCAGAGAGGCAGGCATAGAGAGAGAGAGGAGGAAGCAGGCTCCCCGCCAAGCAGAGAGCCCGATGCGGGACTCGATCCCAGGACCCCGGGACCATGACCTGAGCCAGAGGCAGAGGCTTTAACCCACTGAGCCACCCAGGTGCCCCACTACCGGGCTGATTCTTACTGGGCCTTGGTATTCAAAGCTTATTTCAAGCTTAGCTCTCACTATCTGAAGTGCAGAACAAGGAACTTCACTTGAACAACCCCAAACTCAAAGCCCCAAGTTCCTTGGCCCCATTCCTTTTCACTTCTGCTCGCAACAAGCCAGTTCCTTCCTAATCTTGGGTCTCTCTTATAATGTAAAAGTCAACACACTAACCTGAATTTTCAAGCTTTCCTTGGAGACCTGAGTTGCAGGCTATGTAGTTAGTGCAGTCAAAGATGCAAGGTGCTACAGGAGAGTTCTTACCCCTGGGTGAGAGGCACCTCCATTTTTCCAGCCTCCATGTATCTGTTTCCCTCCTGACCGCCAAGACAGGGCCGCCTTTGAGGTTTGCTTAACAGAACCTTATTTCTCCTTCTCTAACAGCCCGTTGTGGTCAAGTCCGTCATTCAGGAAACAGGCTTGGATACAGCTCTGCCATTTTCCCCCGGCTTCCAAACTTGCTCTGGCCTTCAACATTCAACCGGAAAATAATGGAAGAGAGACTAAAGCTCAAGGGGTTCCTCTAGGCCAGACCTAGAAATAGTACCTTTCACTTCCCACATAAAATCCATGGAAATCACAACAATGGGCCAAACCTAGCCGAAGGAGAGGCTGAGAAATGTAGACTAGTTCTGTGCTCAGTCAGAGGAGATCAAGTAACCCAGCTTTTTTCTCAGAAAGAGACAAAATGTCTGTTTTTTTTTTTTAAGATTTTATTTATTTATTTGACAGAGAGATCACAAGTATGCAGAGAGGCAGGCAGAGAGAGAGGAGGAAGCAGGCTCCCTGCGGAGCAGAGAGCCCAATGCGGGGCTTGATCCCAGGACCCTGAGATCATGACCTGAGCCGAAGGCAGCGGCTTAATCCACTGAGCCACCCAGGCGCCCCAAAAGGTCCGTTTTCTAATGTCTAGTGGGTTTGGAGCCTTGTGTTAACTCCCAGTTCATACATGTTCACAAATTGAGACCCCTCGTTCTGAACTACTGGGAGCAGGTTTCTTGTTGAGGGTAGCAAGACTATCTCTTTTCTATCCTAAAGCTTGGAAATACTATGTTCCATTTAAAAAAAAATTTTTTTTTTTTTTTTTTTTTTTTTGAGTTTAAGTGACTTGGAGCACCTGGGTGGCTCAGTCTTTTAAGTGTCCGACTCTTGATTTCGGGTCAGGTCATGATCTCATGGGATGGAGCTCCATGTTGGTCTCCAAGCTCAGGGGGCATCTGCTTCTCTCCTCCCTCTCCCTCTGCCTCTCAGCACATGCTCTCTCTCTCTCTCAAATAAATCTTAAGCTTAAAAAAAAATTTTAAGTGACTTAAAATTAACCATTTTGAGATTAATGAGTAAGTTGGAAACACCTTAGGCGTTGACAATGTGGAGTCATTGCCTTATGTGTGGTTTGTATTGTAGGGGATTTACTTGAGAAGATTTCAGTGTACCTGGAAAAGCTGGCATATATGGGAGGACCTTAGACAAATCCCCCTTGTTCTGTTAGGGTCCCTTGCCTATCTAATAAGAATGATGAGAGCAGAGGCTACGTCTAGTTGAAGGTAAGAGTTATGTTGCCCTTTTCCAGATCTCAATCCTTTGGTAATCATTTCATTTGAAATGAAATTTCTAGTACTTGATAGAGTGATGGAAATTGTGAGACATTAATTAATCATTAGTGGAGAGAATTATGGGTCCTTGGCACAAAGAAAGGGGAATTTATTGCATTTTTATTAAAAAACAGAACAAAGCAAAACTTTGAAAGTATCAGGGAAATGGGGTGTCTGGCTGGCTCAGTTGGAAGAGACTGTGATTCTCTATCTTGGGATTGTGGGTTCAAGCCCCATGTTGGATGTAGAGATTACTAAGAAAAAATAAACTTAAAAAAAAAGTATCAGGGAATAAAGGCATCGTGAGTTTATGACAGTACTCTATCTATAGCTTGAGGGAGGAACATGTAAAAAAAAAGGGTAGGATATTCATTTAAAAGTAGAAATAGGGGCGCCTGGGTGGCTCAGTGGGTTGAGCCTCTGCCTTCGGCTCGGGTCGTGATCTCGGGGTCCTGGGATCGAGTCCCGCGTCGGGCTCTCTGCTCGGCGGGGAGCCTGCTTCCCTCTCTCTCTCTCTCTCTGCCTGCCTCTCTGTCTACTTGTGATGTCTCTCTCTCGCTGTCAAATAAATAAATAAATAAAATCTTTAAAAAAAAAAAAAAGTAGAAATACAGGGGCACCTGGGTGGCTCAGAGGGTTAAAGCTTCTGCCTTCAGCTCAGATCATGATCCCAGGGTCCTGGGATCAAGCCCCACATCGGGCTCTCCGCTCAGCGGGGAGCCTGCTTCCTCCTCTCTCTCTGCCTGCCTCTCTGCCTACTTGTGATCTCTCTGTCAAATAAATAAATAAAATCTTAAAAAAATAAAAGTAGAAATACAAAGAAATAGAAGAAAATAGGAATTTAAAAAAGAACATAGTTCTAGAGGCCCCTGGGTGGCTCAATGGTTAAGCATCTGCCTTCAGCTTGGGTCATGATCCCAGAGTCCTGGGATTGAGCCCCACATCGGACTCCCTGCGCTGCTGGGAAAGCCTGCTTCTCCCTCTCCCACTCCTCCTGTTTGTGTTCCCTCTCTCGTTGTCTCTCTACCAAGTAAATAAATAAAATCTTAAAAAAAATAGAACATAGTTCTAAATTTCAAAATGCATGGTAAGTAGAGCTTATTGCCATCTTACATAAAAGGGCTAAATTGTCACGAGATACTGCTTCCTTGTTCAGGGCCATTAGTGTTACTAATGGGATTAACCAACTATACCAACCCTTACCCATGGATTTTGTCCTAAAAAAAAAAAAAGAAAAAAAATTAGAGTTAGGGTGGTTTGTTTCCTCCTAGAAAATTACACAAAGTCAACATTTTCCCTGTTGGACTCCAGGGGTCTGAAATTGCAGAGCCTGAGACAGAACTGCCCCCCTCCCCCGGCCCCAAAAACCTGCTCCTCTCCATCAACACTATCATGCTGCGTCCCTTTCCATCTCCAAGGTCCCAAGGGGTTTTGTTCTGTGAGTGGAATGACATAGCAGAACTGTGCCTGAGGTCCAGTGCGGTCCCGGAGGTCGGTTCCTAGACTCAGGGATTCCAGCCCAGGAGACCTACTGAGTTTGAGTTTAACATAGATTTTTTTAAAAAAGGTTTTATCTATTTATTTGACACAGAGAGATAGCACAAACAGTGGGAGTGGCAGAGGGAGCTGGAGAAGAAGGCTCCCCGCTGGGCAAGGAGCCCAGTGCAGGGCTTGATCCCAGCAACCTGGAATCATGACCTGAGCTGAAGGCAGGCGCTTAACCATCTGAGCCACCCAGGAGACCCGAGTTTAAAGAGATTTTTTTTTAAAGATTTTATTTATTTATTGAACAGAGAGAGATCACAAGTAGGCAGAGAGGCAGGCAGAGAGAGAAGAGGAAGCAGGCTCCCCGCTGAGCAGAGAGCCAGATGCGGGGCTCAATCTCAGGACCCTGAGATCACGACCTGAGCCGAAGGCAGAAGCTTAACCCACGGACCCACCCAGGCGCCCCAAGATTTTAAAAGACAGATGATATTCTGGGGTTAGTAAGTTTGCAGCCTTCCCTGCAAAGTAGTACTTTTTATTATACTCACATATACAATTAATTTGGGATGTTGGCAAACAGCACCCCTCAGTTAATGGTCATATGGACTTTAAATTACTTCCTCAATCTTTACCTTCTGGAATGGAAAGGCCCAAATCAGGTGCAAAGAGAGGCAGCTTTTGGGGCGCCTGGGTGGTTCAGTCACTTAAGCATCTGCCTTCGACTCAGGTCATGATCCCAAGGTTATGGGATTGAGCCCTGAGTTGGGCTCTCAGCTCGGTGACAGCTGCCTTCTCCCTCTCCCTCTGTCTGCTCTCCCTCTTCTTGCACTCTCTCTCTGTCAAAAACATAAAAATTTAAAAAATTTTAAAAAACAGAGGCAGGCAGCTTTCTATTGGGTCCTAGTTCTCTTCGGTCCTTTTATTTCCATGGCCAGCTACAAAGATTTTCTGCATCCCTATTGAATTAAAAATTAATCAGAAGATATTGATTCAGGGGCACCTGGGTGGCTCAGTGAGTGAAGCGTCTGCCTTCGGCTCGGGTCATGATTCCAGGGTCCTGGAATCCAGTCCTGGCTCAGCGGGCAGCCTGCTTCTCCCTATCCCTCTTCCGCCTGCCTGACATTCATTCCCCCTGCTTGTGCTCTGTGTCTCATTATCTCTCAATCTGTGTCAAATAAATAAATAAAATCTTTTAAAAAAGAAGAAGAAGAAGATATTAATCTCAACAAACACTGAGTATCATGTGCCAGGCCCTGAGCTAGTGCTGTGAACAGAGCTCGTCAACGTCATGAACTGAGAAAACGTGTGTCCTTTCGGGAGCTTACACCATAGCAATTTCTTTGAAGAGTGACCACAAACAACATGACAGGTAGTAATAAATTCTACAACAAAATTTAGTAGTTGTGGGGCGCCTGGGTGGCTCAGTCCGTGAAGCGTCTGCCTTCGGGTCAGGTCATGATCCCAGGGTCGTGGGATCGAATCCTGAGTCAGACTCCCTGGCTTCTCCTTCTGCCTCTGCCCCTCCCCCTGCTTGTTCTCTCTCTCTTTCTCTCTCAGATAAACAAATAAAATCTTTTTTAAAAAGTAGTACTTTTGCATGCTGGGAAAGACTAGAGGCTACTTAATGTTGAACAACCAAGGAGAAAGTTCTTGTGAGACGCTAACATTTAAACTGAGACCTAATTGGCAAGAAGGGTCCTCCCAGGGGAGGGCTTGGGATAGATTACGTTAGGCTAGATGGGGGAAAAGAGGCCAAAAATTCCAATAATTTGTTACAAAAGAAGTTTTTCATCTTGATCATGTTACAGTCCAAGACAAGTGTTCCTGGTTGATGGGCAGCTCTGCTCCCCGCAGTGACGTGGGGACCCACGCTCTTCGCATCTGGTCTGTCAGACATCCCCTGGCTTCATCTGACCTGGAAGGAGAAGGAACAGCACGGAGAAGGAGTCCCCACTCGCTTCGAAGCCCATCCCAGAAGTGGACCACCCTATTTCTATTCCTGTTCCATTAGAGAGCACTTGATACAGCCACGCCTACCACAAAGGAAGCTGGGAGATGTCATCTTGCATGGTAACCGGCTATCATGCTGTCACTGTGGAGAGAGCAGACTTGGGTGACCAGATGGGGGCCTCGGCCACACTAGGGAAGAGCGTCCCAGCCAAGACGTGAACGCACCAACATGTTTGAGAAGCGGAAGGTTGGAGGGGCTGATCAGGAGATGAGTCAGAGAGAGAGGTTGGATCGGATCGGCTATGGCCTTGGAGGCCAGAGAAGAGTCTGGATGTTATTCCAAATGCTGCGATGCGAAGATGTCAGAGGCTTTTAAACTAGAAGGTTGAACGACTTCCCAATTTTCACCAACCCATCTTGCTGACTGGACAGTCATGAGGAAGGAACTGGAGGTTCAACATTTTTTAAAAATAGTTTATTATGATTTTTTAAGTCATCTCTATACCCGATATGGAGCTTGAACTCACAACCCCGAAATCAAGAGTCATGTGGTTTTCCTACTGAGCCAGCCAGATGCCCCTGAATGTTCAACATTTTTTAAATAAAATCACTTAGGCACACCTGGATGTCTTAGTCAGTGGAGGGTGCAACTTTGATCTTGGAGTTGTGAGTTCCAGCCCGATGTTGGGGATGGAGATTACTTAAAAATCTCTAAAAAATAATAATAAAATTACCTTGACTATAGCTGCCTTGCTTTTCATTTTGTTTTTTTTTTAATTTAAATTCAATGAATTAATATACAATGATACAATGTATCACTGGTTTCAGAGGTAGAGGTCAGTGATTCACCCGTCTTATATAACACCCAGTGCCCATTACATCACGTGCCCTCCTTAATGTCCATCACCCAGTTGCCCCAACCCCCCACCCTCTCCCTTCCCTCCAGCAGCCCTCAGTTTTTTCCCTATGATTTAGAGTCTCTTTTGTTTTGTCTCCCTCTCTGGTTTCATCTTGTTTTATTTTTTCCCCTCTCTTCCCCTATGATCTCCTGTTTCATTTTATTTTGTGTGTTTTTTTAAAAATATTTTATTTATTTATTTGACAGAAAGAGAGCAAGAATGGGAACAAAGCAGGGGGTGCAGCAGAGGGAGAGGGAGAAGCAGGCCTCTCACTGAGCAGGGAGCCCCATGCGGGGCTTGATCCCAGGACCCTGGGATCATGACCCAAGCCAAAGCCTGATGCCCAACAACTGAGCCACCCAGGCGCCCCAATCCTCTGTTTTGTTTCTTAAATTCCACATATGAGGGCACCCGGGTGGCTCAGTGGGTTAAAGCCTCACTCATGGTCTCAGGTCATGGTCTCGATCCTGGGATCGAGCCCCATGTCGGGCTCTCTGCTCAGCGGGGAGTCTGCTTCCCCCTCTCTCTCTGCCTTTCTCTCTGCCTTCCTCTCTGCCTGCTTGTGATCTCTCTCTGTCAAATAAATAAATAAAATCTTAAAAAAATAATTCCACATATGAGTGAAATCATATGATAATCGGCTCTCTCTGATCAACTTATTTCACTTAGCATAATGCCTCTAGTTCCATCCACGTTGTTCACGTTGTTGTAAATGGGAAGATTTATTTTTTTGACAGCTGAGTAATATATAAATATACATGCCACATCTTCTTTATCTATTCATCTGTCGATGGACATCTGGGCTCTTTCCATAGTTTGGCTGTTGTGGACATTGCTGCTGTGAACGCTGCGGTACAGTTGCCCCTTTGGATTCCTACATTTGTATCTTTGGGGTAAATACCCAGTAGTATTTATAATAGTAGTAAATACCCAGCTGCCTTGCTTTGATTTACCCAGTCCTAGAGCTGTAGACTGTCTGCACTTGTGGGTGCCAGAGTGAAGCCATAGGAGCCCGAACACTGCTGTGATGTACGACCAGCCCCTGCTATCTCCCTTTCTCAGATGGGGTTCAGCTTCACAAGCCTGACGGTCAAAGAAGTATTTCCTCCCTCCTCCAGAAACACAAATGCATTTACCTCAAGTTCCTTGAATGAAGGGACAAGGGAGGAACCAGTCTCTTAAACTATCCTCCACCTTTTCCCCTCCAAGTTTTAATGTAAATTCCAGTTAGTTAACAGACTGTAATATTAGTTTCAGGTATAGAATTTAGTGATCCAACACTTACGTACAGCACCAGTGCTCATCACAGGCCCTCCTTAACCCATCACCCGTTTAACCCATTCCCCTGTTCCTTCCACCTTTTATTTTTTTTTAAGGTTTTATTTATTTATTTGACAGAGAGAGGGAGTGAGAGTGAGCACAGGTAGGCAGAGGGAGAGGGAGAAGCAGGCTCTCCACTGATCAAGGAGACTGATGTGGGACTCCATCCCAGGATCCTGGGATCATGACCTGAGCCGAAGGCAGTCACCCAACCGACTGAGCCACCCAGGTGCCCCATCCCCCCGCCCCTTTTTAAAAAATGATCCTGTCCAATTGGGAAGGGTATGTGCTATCGTGAGTGCTGTGAAGTGTGTAAACCTGGCGATTCACAGACCTGTACCCCTGGGGATAAAAATACATTATATGTTTATAAAAAAAAAAATTGGAAGGGGAGGCGAACCATAAGAGACTATGGACTCTGAAAAACAACCTGAGGGTTTTGAAGGGTCAGGGGTGGGAGGTTGGGGGAACAGGTGGTGGGTAATAGGGAGGGCACGTATTGCATGGAGCACTGGGTGTTGTGCAAAAACAATGAATACTGTTACGCTGAAAAAATAAATAAATTTAAAAGGCAAAAAAAAAAAATGATCCTGTCCAATGATCTTTTAATGATGTGGCAGGATAAAGCTGCCAGAATTTTTTGCTATCCCCTTCCTCTCTGAGGCAGCATGCATCTTTGGAAGGAAGAGTGAGAAGACCTGGTGGGTGGCGGGGTCTGTGGACTCCGTGACAGGCTTGTCCCCAGCCTCATCCCTCACCTGACGGAGTCGAGCGGCGGGAGGCAGGTCGAGATACTATTTAAAGGAAGAAGAAGAGCAAAGTCATTTTTCCTGTTTCACTGATTTGGAAACTAAGACAGGGATTTGCCCGAGGCGGTAGCATGAGTCAACTGAGGCTTTTGACTCCTGATGCCTCAAAGTCTCATGCACTTGCCACATGATCCGAAGTCTTGTGCAATAGATGAATGGATGAGCTTTGGTGACTCCCGGTAACTGCACTGATAGGCATCCTGGGGCGTCTTAGTTTTGTTCTTTTCTGGTTTGTCCCCCCACTTTTAAAAAAGATTTTATTTATTTATTTGACAGAGAGATAGCAGAAGCAGGCAGAGTGGCAGGAAGAGGGAGAGGGAGAAACAGGCTCTTGGCTGAGCAGGGAGCCCCATGCGGGGCTTGACCCCAAGACCCTGGGATCACGACCTGAGCCAAAGGCAGCTCCTTAACTAAGCCGCCCAGGTGTTCCTTCCTTATTTTTTTTTTCCTTAAGTGATCTCTACACCTAACCTGAAGCTCAAACTCACAACCTCAAGATCAAGAGTCACATGCTCTATCGGCTGAGCCCACCAGGTGCCCCCTGAATTGCCTTGTCTTTGGCAGGCAAGGATGAATTCCATATTTGAGCTCTGGGCATGGGGCAGTTATCTGCACGTGAACACACACTTGGCCCCCTCCTGTTCCCTGCAAGAAGTCTGGTGATGCCTCTTTTCTCCCACCCACTTACCCACGCAAAACTTAGGGATTTTTTAAAAAGGCTTATTTGTTTGAGAGAGAGAGCATGAGCTGGGGGGCAGGGGGAGTGGGAGAGGGAGAAGCAGGCTTCCCACTGGGCAGGGAGCCCGATGTAGGGTTCGATCCCAGGACCCCGGGATCGTGAACTGAACTGAAGGCAGACGCTTAACCCACGGAGCCACCCTGGCGGCCACCTTAGGAATCCAGTAGGCAGTAAGGCTGTATGTCCCTCCTGAATGTTGTAAAACGTTGACTGTGCCCATCCCCCAGTGTGTGAAGATGAGAACGTGTGACCGAGATGCCGCCACCTTACATCACAGGTATGCAGCCCAGCAATCCAATCCACTGAAGCTGGCATGTGCTCAAGCCAGGAGTGGCCATTTATAGGAAGGTGGCACCCAGAGAAGATGCTGCCCAGGAGATGTCTTACTGTTTAACAGCAAGGAAGAATCACGGAGCTGGTTGGTTCCACCCTGGGCTGAATGGATTCTTGTGAGCCCGAGTTGCATCCGACAGGTCAGGGCCCATAGCCAGCCTAGCCTGGGTGCCGTGGGCAGGGAGCTCAGAAGGAGCAGCTTCCCTCCTCCTTGCCACAAACACCCTTGGACATGTGACTATTTCTTTCCTCATTCATCTTAACACGTCCTCTGTTCTTAGCCTTTTCTCTCCCCGCCCAGTGACTGGAGCCTCCCCCCCCCCCCCCCCCCCCCCCCCCCGCCCCCAGCATTCTGTCCTAGCCCGACGCCACGGAGGCTCTTACCTCTTATTTTCCTGCCCTCGGTACTAGTAAGAAACGCCCTCGGTTTAGAGACTTTGCTTCTTGTCCTCAAGGGTTAGCTCAGGCCCCTATGGGGTCACCTGCTAGAATAGCAAGAAGAAATGTAAAGGGATCTTTGACTCAGGATGCAAACGGCTCCCATCGTCTGTAGAGGAACTGCTGTGTGCGAATACGTGAGATGTGAGACAAATGTCCGTAGAGCTCTTAGTTCAGCGCATGGCACGTGGTCAGTCCGCAACACTTAGCACCACCATCAGCAGCAGCATCCGAAAACTCCCGACCCAGATCCGGAAGTGCCAATAGAACGCAGTTTCTCAAGTTGTTCTCTTGCCTTTTATTGACACACAGTGTTGTCCGCCTACCCAGTCACATAAAAACAAAACAATGGGCGCCCGGCTGCCTCAGTCGGTGGAGCGGGAGACGCTTCATGTTGGGGTTGTAAGTTCGAACCCCACGCTCGGTGCAGAGATTACTTGAAAATAAAATCTTAAACAAACAAAACGAATAACTACCACCATCTTGGGTCTCTCCTGGGGAAACTGAGGGATGGAGAGGGATCTTTTTGTTGTGTATGGGGTGGGGTTCACCTAGGATAAGCTGTAGAGTCAGTGTTTCTTAGGGGTGCCGAGGTGACAGGTCTGGGAGGCTGGGGGAGGAGTAGCTGGACAGAAAAGAGGGAAAATAGGAAGCTGAAGTTGAGAATTGGCGTGTCTTAAGAATAAAGAGTACTGAGGGGCGCCTGGGTGGCTCAGTGGTTTAAGCTGCTGCCTTCAGCTCAGGTCATGATCTCAGGGTCCTGGGATCGAGTCCCACATCGGGCTCTCTGCTTGGCAGGGAGCCTGCTTCCTCCTCTCTCTCTCTCTCTGCCTGCCTCTCTCCCTACTTGTGATCTCTATCTGTCAAATAAATAAATAAAATCTTTAAAAAAAAAAAAAAAAAGAATAAAGAGTACTGAGGGGCGCCTGGGTGGCTCAGTGGTTTAAGCCTCTGCCTTCAGCTCAGTTCATGATCTCAGGGTCCTGGGATCGAGTCCCACATCGGGCTCTCTGCTTGGCAGGGAGCCTGCTTCCTCCTCTCTCTCTCTCTCTGCCTGCCTCTCTCCCTACTTGTGATCTCTATCTGTCAAATAAATAAATAAAATCTTTAAAAAAAAAAAAAAAAAAAGAATAAAGAGTACTGAGGGGCACCTGGGTGGCTCAGTGGTTTAAGCCTCTGCCTTCGGCTCAGGTCATGATCTCAGGGTCCTGGGATCGAGCCCCGCATCGGGCTCTCTGTTCGGCAGGAAGCCTGCTTCCTCCTCTCTCTCTGCCTGCCTCTCTGCCTACTTGTGATCTCTCTCTGTCAAATAAATAAATAAAATCTTTAAAAAAAAAAAAGAATAAAGAGTACTGATCATTTTGCGATATATACAAATATCGGATCATTATGTTGTGCACCTGAAACTGTTATGTAGTTAAGTTTCATAAAGTGAAAAAATATATAGTGACTTTTTTTTTTTTAAGATTTTATTCGACAGGGGCACCTGGGTGGCTCAGTGGGTTAAGCTGCTGCCTTCGGCTCAGGTCATGATCTCAGGGTCCTGGGATGGAGTCCCGCATTGGGATCTCTGCTCAGCAGGGAGCCTGCTTCCCTCTCTCTCTCTGCCTGCCTCTCTGCCTACTTGTGGTCTCTCTCTGTTAAATAAATAAATAAAATCTTTAAAAAAAAAAGATTTTATTCGACAGAGAGAGAGCATGCACAAGCAGGGGGAGCAGCAGCAGGAGAGGGGAGAAGCAGGATCTCCACTGAGCAGGGAGTCCCATGAGAGACTTGATCCCAGGCCTCTGGGGTCATGACCTGACCCAAAGGCAGATGTTTAGCCAACTGAGCCACCCAGGCGCCCCCCCCCACCTTTTAAGAATAAAAAAGAGGGACTGATGGATGTATCAGGATGTATTTGGGGACCAAATGAGCTAAGAGCCAGATAGGAGAATAAAAACTCTTTTAACTGTAGGTGGCTTTGGGGGAATTTGGAGAGCGGTGTATCTGGGAATAGAGGGGATGGTTATGGCGGGTTCAGGACGGAGGGAGTTGGGGTCTCCAGGGTAAGTGCACCATGCAGAATTGTGTATGGCTAAGAGTCAGAGTGGGTGTTGCGATTGAAGGGGGAAGTGCAGAGGGTGTGTTTTGGAGGTGGGGAGGAGCACCATGGCCCTGAAATGGCCTCAAAGTTTAAGACTGGGCCGGGAGGGCAAGGAACTGAGGAGAGGGGCTGGCTTCTCTGGGCGGGTGAGGGCTGGGGCAACCAGTGAGGGCCAGAGGGCTGGGGTCTCTGGGTCCGTCGGGATTGGGGGTACCCGGGTCCCTATGCTGCCAAAAGCCAGGGGCCCTGGGTCTCAGGGGTGAGGGGAGCCGGTGTCTGTGCATTGACGGGGGCGGGGGGTCTCAGGATCCCGGGCATGGCAGGGGCCTCTGGGCCAAGGAAAGGGAAGGTACAGGTGGGTTCTGTGGGCTGAGGGGATGTCTCTGGCCGGCGGGGCCGGGGGCGGCGGCTTCTCCAGATCCCTGGGATCTGTGGGGGCCTCCGAGGTCCCGGGCCGGAGGGGGTGGAGGGGCTCGGGGTCGCGGAGGAGCCTCGGGAGACCTGGGTCTGTGGGTTGGCAAGGGCAGGGGAAGGGGCCCAAGGTCTGCGGGGATCTGGGGGTCCCTGAGGTCTGCGGGCGGCGGGGGTTTCCGCGGTCCCCGGCCCGAGGGGCTGTGAGCCGACAGGGGCTGGGGCTCGGCGGCCCCGGCTCCGTGGGGGAGTCCGGGGTCCCCGGCCGCAGGGGCTGGGCGCCGACGGGCGCCGGGGGGCCCGGGGACGGGAGCCGCAGGTCCGGCGGGACTCCGGGCGCGGACGCCGCAGCCCGACCGCCGGCCTTGGCGCCGCCCCGCCTGACATCAGTTCCTGCCGCCGCCGCCGCCGCTGCCGCCGCCGCCGCCGCCGCCGCCGCCGCCGCGCACAGCCCGCGGCCTCCTCCCCGCCGGCCGCGCTCCGGAGCCGCCGGGCCGCGGCGGAGCGAGGGGCCGGGCGAGGCGAGGGCCGGGCGGCGGGCGCCGGGCCCCGCGGCCGGCACGACGGAGCCCCCGCACGGCCGGCGGCAGCGGTTGGCGGCGGCCCCGGGCCCCCGGCGGGGGAAGCGGCGGCGGCGGGGCGACGGCGGCGGCGGCAGCGGCGGCGCCATGGAGCCGCGGGAGGTGAAGGACCGGATCCTGGAGAACATCTCGCTGTCGGTGAAGAAGGTGAGCGTGGCCTGCTCCCCGCGGCCGGAGCCCCCACTCCCACCGAGCCCATCCGGCGCCCCCTACTCCCTCCTTCCCCCGCCGCGGGTCGCTCGCCGGGGCGGGGGGGGGGGGCGCGTCCCTCCCGTCCCCGGGGCTCGGGGACACCGCCCTTCCCCTCCGCGACCCCGGGGCCGCGGACCGCTGCGGGGGAAGCGGGGCGGCTCACGTGAGTGCGGCGGCCTCCGAGCTGTTTGTAAAGAGCAAAGTTGAGGTCAGCATCCCCGGAGCTCCTCCGGGGCTGGCGGGGGCCCTGCGTCACTCCGTGGGGCCGCGACCCGCCGGTCCCCCCACCGCGGCCCCGGCTTCCCGGGGGCCGGCTCCTCGGGGCGCGGCGGCGGGGCGTGAGCAGCCGCCGCTTCTCGGGGTTCTAGGTGACGCCGCCTCTGGCCCCGGGAAGTTCCCTGCAGGGCCTTGCTCCAGGATGGCAGTTTCAGGGCTTTGACGGAGAACCCCAAGTGCCTGGGGACTGCAGTTTGGGTGGTGACCCATGGAACTTGGTGGCACACAGACACGCTGCTGTCTGGGGCTTCCTGCAGTAGACATCATCGCCCCAATTCCAGGGAGAAAAAAACACAGTGCTTATTAACAGCATGTCACTGTGTGAGGAAGTCAGCTTATCTGGAAAAGGTCCAATTGTCTTCTTTTTTCTTCTTTTAAGATTTTATTTATCTGACAGATCACAAGTAGGCAGAGAGGCGGGGTGGAGGGGGGGAAGCAGGCTCCCCACTGAGCAGAGAGCCCACTGCAGGGCTTATCCCAGGACCCCAAGATCATGACCCAAACTGAAGGCAACAGCTTAACTCACTGAGCCACCCAGGCTCCCCGACCCTATTTTCTTACACCAAACCAGAATTGACAATTATTTGAGGAAGGGGGTTGAATGAAAATATTTATCACGCCCCCTGCCCCCAAATTGAGTTCCTTCTCACCTGATAGTTTTAGAAACTGGGAATGATTTAGAGGAGGAGGAAAGGGTCATCAGATAATTTTATTTTATTTTTTTTAAACATTATTTATTTATTTATTTGACAGAGAGAGAGAGAGATCACAAGTAGGCAGAGAGGCAGGCAGAGAGAGGAGGAAGCAGGCTCCCTGCGGAGCTCGATCCCAGGACCCTGAGATCATGACCTGAGCCGAAGGCAGCGGCTTAATCCACTGAGCCACCCAGGCGCCCCTCATCAGGTAATTTTAATTCAACAAACCAACATGAAGATAATTCATTAAGTCAGCTATTATATTTAAATAGTCCCCCCACATGTAAATTCCTTAAAAGTGACATAGGCTGGCAGTTTTACCTTTCATTGAGATCTGTGTGGCTTAAAAGAAAAGTAGATCCAAAATGAGCTTTACTGAAATGTTCTTAAAAGCACAACTAAAAGTAACATTGCAGACATTGGACAAAAGTTTTATTTATTTACTTTTCCTGAGCTTTGCTGATGCAATTGGGGTAGGGTTTTTGCTAACTCAAGGAGTTCAGGTTAAGCAAATGCTTTGTTTGAAAGCCATAGACCCTGGGGCACCTGGGTGGCTCAGCGGGTTAAAGCCTCTGCCTTTGGCTCAGGTCGTGATCTCAGAGAGCCTGCTTCCCGTCCTATCCCGCACCCGCGCCTCCCTCTCTGCCTACTTGTGATCTCTGTCAAATAAATAAAATCTTTAAAAAAAAAAAAAAAAAGCGATAGCTCTTTCATAATGGAAGAGAAAGGGAGACTGCTGACACTTCTAATCTAATCTGGGCTGATAATGGCTTCAGGTGCGCCAAGCGTTTTGTCTCTCGATTTCCAACAAATAAATGGGGAAAGTTCTGGTAGATAGGGGGTGGATATGGACACTGTCATTTGTGTAAGCATGAATCTTTCCAAGACAGAGATTCACGCTGTGGATCAGGCTGCCATTTAGGCGTTGAGAGTGCTTGTCACGATTCTTGTAATCGTGCGCGTCAGATAAGCACGTTTTATTGAGCTGTAATGCACGCTTGAAGATACAAGTCCCACACGAGTAACCAGGAATCCCTCCCCGGGTGCATCACAACCAAAGGCACGACTCTAGCTTCACGGTTAAGAACATGGATTCTGGAGTGTGGCTGCGTGCCTTTGCCAATTACCAACCCTTTAACCTTAGGTAGCTTCCTTAACCTCTCCATGCCTCATTTTTCTCATCTATAAAAGCAGGGATAAAATCAGGGCTGTGAAAATTTAACGGGAGTGTATATAGAATGTTGAGCAGGGCGCTCCACCCAGCCTTAGTTAAGTTGTATGAGTCTGTTCCAGCTGCTGTAACAAGCTCCCAAGGACGGAGTGGCTTGTAAACAGCAGGTGTTCACTGGCCCGCCTGAATTCTGGAAGTCTGCAAATAGGGAGTTGGCGTGGTTGGGTTCTGATGAGGGCCCTCTTCCCTCTGCAGACTGCTTACTTCCCCCCTGCGACCTCAACTGGGGGAAGCAGAGGGGACCACTCCTGATGTCTGTGATTGGGGCATTAATCCCTAGCATAAGGGCTCCACCCCTGTGACCTCAGCACCTCTGAAAGGCCCGGCCTCCTAATACCATCACCGTAGGTTAGGATTTCAGCCTACGAATTTGGAGGAGAGGGACACAAACATTCAGTCCAGAGCAGTCTAGCTTTTTCTGTTTGTGGGAGAGCCAGTTCCTTACTTCTACAAGGTTCTGAAGATGGCTAAGTGCCTTACCACTTAAGGGCTGTTATACAACATCATTTGGACTTGGTACCCACTTTCTTTGTGTGCTGTGTTTCAGGGAACTGTTTTGTATTCTTGCATCATGAAGGGCTTTTGGTTTTCTGAACCAGAGTATCTGCTCCTAAGACCAATGGGATGGGCTTCGGCCAAAGGCAGTGAGGGCTGGCGGCTTTGGGGTCACATTTGTCCTTGAACACCAGTCTCACCGAAATTTGTTATTTAGCTCCTGGATAGTGCTTTGTCCTTTTTTCTTTCATTCGTCCTGCTGCTAGTAAAGTGGTCTTGCCCATCCTTTTAGAAGGTTGTTGCCTGCAAAAATGAGATGTACGTTTCTGCAAAAAAAAAAAAAAAATCCATTGTGTATTACTATATTTGCCAAGGGTATTTTAAAGATGTATTTATTTTTAGAGAGAGAGAGAGCAGGGGGAGGGGCAGCAGGAAAGGAGCGGGAATCTCAAGCAAGTCCCATGCCCAGTTCAGAGCCCCATGTGGGGCTTGATCCCATGACCCTGACCCTGAGAGCTTGACTTGAGCCCAAACCGAGAGTCAGACACGTAACCAACTGAGCCACCCAGGTGCCCAGGCAAAGGGTATTTTAGAACTTTTTATTGAACAAGAACATACCTACAGAAAATAGAATATCTTTACACTAAGTGCAGCTGAATAGTTCTCACCAGGTGAACATATGCACACATCCAGCAGCCAGATGGAGAAACAGAACCCCGCCGTCACCCAGAAGCCCCCCTGGACCCCCTCCCAGGAACCACACCCCCAGGCCTAGCCGCTCTCCCCGAGGAGTCTTGTTGAGTTCATTTTCACAGGTTTTGTGATAAGGAGCAGGGGCTCCAACCTGGGAGAGGCGACAGGGCCGCTAGCCCGCGGGAGCCCAGGGGAACCTGTGTTTTGATATGGAGGCAGGGTTCATGGGTTAGAGAGAATTGGAGAGTTTAATAGTGCAGTTGAATGAAAAGCTGGTTCCATAGGTTCTGGAAAGGGAGAGGAGGCAGAAACATCCCACGTGCAGATAAGGAAGCCTGCGGTCGCGGACTTGTTAACAGTGCAGGGAGCTGTCCGAGCCTAAGACCGAGCTGGCATTTTATTTTATTTTTTTATTTTTTTTTTTTTTTTTTTTTTTTTTTTTTTTTTAAAGATTTTATTTATTTATTTGACAGAGAGAGAGATTACAAGTAGGCAGAGAGGCAGACAGAGAGAGAGGAGGAAGCAGGCTCCCTGCGGAGCAGAGAGCCCGACGCGGGGCTCGATCCCAGGACCCCGAGATCATGACCTGAGCCGAAGGCAGCGGCTTAATCCACTGAGCCACCCAGGCGCCCCTCATCAGGTAATTTTAATTCAACAAACCAACATGAAGATAATTCATTAAGTCAGCTATTATATTTAAATAGTCCCCCCACATGTAAATTCCTTAAAAGTGACATAGGCTGGCAGTTTTACCTTTCATTGAGATCTGTGTGGCTTAAAAGAAAAGTAGATCCAAAATGAGCTTTACTGAAATGTTCTTAAAAGCACAACTAAAAGTAACATTGCAGACATTGGACAAAAGTTTTATTTATTTACTTTTCCTGAGCTTTGCTGATGCAATTGGGGTAGGGTTTTTGCTAACTCAAGGAGTTCAGGTTAAGCAAATGCTTTGTTTGAAAGCCATAGACCCTGGGGCACCTGGGTGGCTCAGCGGGTTAAAGCCTCTGCCTTTGGCTCAGGTCGTGATCTCAGAGAGCCTGCTTCCCGTCCTATCCCGCACCCGCGCCTCCCTCTCTGCCTACTTGTGATCTCTGTCAAATAAATAAAATCTTTAAAAAAAAAAAAAAAAAGCGATAGCTCTTTCATAATGGAAGAGAAAGGGAGACTGCTGACACTTCTAATCTAATCTGGGCTGATAATGGCTTCAGGTGCGCCAAGCGTTTTGTCTCTCGATTTCCAACAAATAAATGGGGAAAGTTCTGGTAGATAGGGGGTGGATATGGACACTGTCATTTGTGTAAGCATGAATCTTTCCAAGACAGAGATTCACGCTGTGGATCAGGCTGCCATTTAGGCGTTGAGAGTGCTTGTCACGATTCTTGTAATCGTGCGCGTCAGATAAGCACGTTTTATTGAGCTGTAATGCACGCTTGAAGATACAAGTCCCACACGAGTAACCAGGAATCCCTCCCCGGGTGCATCACAACCAAAGGCACGACTCTAGCTTCACGGTTAAGAACATGGATTCTGGAGTGTGGCTGCGTGCCTTTGCCAATTACCAACCCTTTAACCTTAGGTAGCTTCCTTAACCTCTCCATGCCTCATTTTTCTCATCTATAAAAGCAGGGATAAAATCAGGGCTGTGAAAATTTAACGGGAGTGTATATAGAATGTTGAGCAGGGCGCTCCACCCAGCCTTAGTTAAGTTGTATGAGTCTGTTCCAGCTGCTGTAACAAGCTCCCAAGGACGGAGTGGCTTGTAAACAGCAGGTGTTCACTGGCCCGCCTGAATTCTGGAAGTCTGCAAATAGGGAGTTGGCGTGGTTGGGTTCTGATGAGGGCCCTCTTCCCTCTGCAGACTGCTTACTTCCCCCCTGCGACCTCAACTGGGGGAAGCAGAGGGGACCACTCCTGATGTCTGTGATTGGGGCATTAATCCCTAGCATAAGGGCTCCACCCCTGTGACCTCAGCACCTCTGAAAGGCCCGGCCTCCTAATACCATCACCGTAGGTTAGGATTTCAGCCTACGAATTTGGAGGAGAGGGACACAAACATTCAGTCCAGAGCAGTCTAGCTTTTTCTGTTTGTGGGAGAGCCAGTTCCTTACTTCTACAAGGTTCTGAAGATGGCTAAGTGCCTTACCACTTAAGGGCTGTTATACAACATCATTTGGACTTGGTACCCACTTTCTTTGTGTGCTGTGTTTCAGGGAACTGTTTTGTATTCTTGCATCATGAAGGGCTTTTGGTTTTCTGAACCAGAGTATCTGCTCCTAAGACCAATGGGATGGGCTTCGGCCAAAGGCAGTGAGGGCTGGCGGCTTTGGGGTCACATTTGTCCTTGAACACCAGTCTCACCGAAATTTGTTATTTAGCTCCTGGATAGTGCTTTGTCCTTTTTTCTTTCATTCGTCCTGCTGCTAGTAAAGTGGTCTTGCCCATCCTTTTAGAAGGTTGTTGCCTGCAAAAATGAGATGTACGTTTCTGCAAAAAAAAAAAAAAAAAAAAAAAAAATCCATTGTGTATTACTATATTTGCCAAGGGTATTTTAAAGATGTATTTATTTTTAGAGAGAGAGAGAGCAGGGGGAGGGGCAGCAGGAAAGGAGCGGGAATCTCAAGCAAGTCCCATGCCCAGTTCAGAGCCCCATGTGGGGCTTGATCCCATGACCCTGACCCTGAGAGCTTGACTTGAGCCCAAACCGAGAGTCAGACACGTAACCAACTGAGCCACCCAGGTGCCCAGGCAAAGGGTATTTTAGAACTTTTTATTGAACGAGAACATACCTACAGAAAATAGAATATCTTTACACTAAGTGCAGCTGAATAGTTCTCACCAGGTGAACATATGCACACATCCAGCAGCCAGATGGAGAAACAGAACCCCGCCGTCACCCAGAAGCCCCCCTGGACCCCCTCCCAGGAACCACACCCCCAGGCCTAGCCGCTCTCCCCGAGGAGTCTTGTTGAGTTCATTTTCACAGGTTTTGTGATAAGGAGCAGGGGCTCCAACCTGGGAGAGGCGACAGGGCCGCTAGCCCGCGGGAGCCCAGGGGAACCTGTGTTTTGATATGGAGGCAGGATTCATGGGTTAGAGAGAATTGGAGAGTTTAATAGTGCAGTTGAATGAAAAGCTGGTTCCATAGGTTCTGGAAAGGGAGAGGAGGCAGAAACATCCCACGTGCAGGTAAGGAAGCCTGCGGTCGCGGACTTGTTAACAGTGCAGGGAGCTGTCCGAGCCTAAGACCGAGCTGGCATTTTAAACTGGCATGTGGTTCTGCTAAACAGTCTTCTCCAGGGGAGGGAAGGCAATGTTTTTTTAAGATTTTATTTATTTATTTGACAGAAGGAGAAAAAGAATGCGTGCGAGCACAAGCAGGGCCAGAGGCAGAGGGAGAAGGAGACTCCCCGTTGATCAGGGAGCCCCATGCGGGGCTATATCCCAGGACCCCGGGATCATGACCTGAACCGAAGGTAGACACTTAACCAACTGAGCCACCCAGGCGCCCCAAGGCAGTGGGTTTCACGAGAGTTCTGTTTTGTTTTGGAGGAGCGTGTTGGATGCATACACGCGGAGTATGAGTAAGAAGCAGCCTCTGTCCCCCAGCGGGTTGTGTGGTGGTTGGAGGGAGAATTTTAAAAATCCGTAGAGCAGGATGCCTGGGTGGCTCAGTCAGTTAAACATCTGTGTGCACGTGCGCTCTCTCTCCCTCTCTCTCCCTCAAATAGATAAATAAACTATACCTATATTTTTTAATTGCTAGAGTGGGGCGCCTGGGTGGCTCAGTCATTAAGCAAGCATCTGCCTTCGGCTCAGGTCATGATCCCAGGGTTCTGGGATCGAGCCCCGCATCGGGCTCTCTGCTCTGCGGACAGCCTGCTTCTCCCTCTGCCTCTCCCCCTGCTTGTGTTCCCTCTCTCGGTGTCTCTCTTTCTCTGTCAAATAAATAAATAAAATCTAAAAAAAAAAAGAAAAAAAATCACCAGAGCAAGGAGAAACCCCCAGAGAAGGAGGGCTTATCTGAGTCTTGACAGATTGGTTTCTACCAAGAAAGAGCAGGAGCGGCCATCGAGGATAGAAGGACCAGTGGAAACGTCCCCGAGGACGTGGGGACATCGGGCTGTCTTCTGAGGAGACAGACCAGTCTTAAGCGTGCCCAGGGGTCTGCTGGACGTAGCTGGACAGAGCATTGCATGGAAGCTGTAGAGCATAGTGGACGCATGTGCTGGTTCCCTGAGTCTGGCCTTGAATTCTGGCTGTGTGACTCGCCTTTCTGACCCTGGCAAATGGCTGCAACTCCGTCAGCCTCCGCCATCAGAACTTACTGATAGAGGGGCGCCTGGGTGGCTCAGTGGGTTAAAGCCTCTGCCTTCGGCTCAGGCCATGATCCCAGGGTCCTGGGATCGAGCCCCACATCGGGCTCTCTGCTCCGCGGGGAGCCTGCTTCCTTCTCTCTCTCTCTGCCTGCCTCTCTGCCTACTTGTGGTCTCTCTCTGTCAAATAAATAAATTTAAAAAAAAAAACAAAAACTTACTGATAGTGTTGTCATGAGAACGAAATCTCAGGACATAACTCGCGCGGAGCACTCAGCACAGTGCGGAGCTCATGACCCGGCCTGAATGAGACACCCCCTACTGCCAGGCCAGCGCCTGTGTGGACCCTGCAGTCAAAGCCTCAGACGACGCTTCTCGGTTTCTTCAGGCTCAGGCTTGGCCAGACTTTTCCGTAAAATGCCAGGTGGTTTTCAGCCCATCTGATCTCTGTTGCAGCTTCTCGGTGCTGCTCTTGTAGTTCAAACGCAGCCACAGACCGTCCACCCACCCAGGAGAGCGGCTACGCTCCCGGAAGCCCTTATAGACAAGAGCGGGCTGCGCTCTGCAGGCTGTACTGTGGATATGTGCCCGTGAGCGTGCCTAAAACGTCCTCATCGGGGCGCCGGGGCAGCCCAGTTGGTTAACCAGCCCCCTTCGGCTCGGGTCATGATCCCAGGATCCTGGGTTCAAGCTCCACATCGGGCTCCCTGCTTCGTGGGGAGCCTGCTTCTGCCTCTGCCTGCCTCTCCCTCTGCTTGTGCCCTTTCTCTCTGTCAAATAAATAAATAAAATCTTAAAAAAAAAAAAAAAAACAACACAAAAATCCTCATCAGCGTAGGCGATGGTTCACCTTCCAAGCAATCAGTGAGACTGGTCCTGTAGGTAATCAAATCTCTGTGGCAGCTGTGTTTTTGTGTATCATATCAGGCTTGTGGAATGAATACGGACACTGGTCAATCCCGTCACAAGTCCTTATGTTTTGTTTTTCAAAAGTATTTACTGAGCACTGTCCCCTCCCCATCTGTTCCTAGGGTCCTAGGCCTTAGGAGGGCAGGGGTAGCAGCGAGCAAGGCCGATCAGATCCCTGCCCTCGAGCAGCGGATATTTCAGTGAGAGACGCAGTGATGAGTTAGTGGACACACCATACAAAGATGATTTCAGATCCTGGTTGGTGGTATGAAGGCACCACAATGGCAGCTACTGGGGTAGAGAATTGGCAGGGGAGTCTGTTGTATGGAGGAGGTGACCAGAGGCGACCAGCCTAAGGAGGTGATGTGGCATCCAATAAAGGACACTGACTAGGCTAAGAGAATGAGACGGTGTTCTAAGAAAATGAGTGCTTGTGGGGCGCCTGGGGGGCTCTGTCGTTAAGCATCTGCCTTTGGGTTGGGTCCTGATCTCAGGGTCCTGGGATCGAGCCCCGCATGGGGCTCCCTGCTCAGCGGGAGTCTGCTTCTCCCTCTCCCTCTGCCTGCGGCTCCCCCTGCTTGTGCTCATGCTCTCTCTCTGTGTGTCAAATAAATCTTTTTTTTTTTTTAAATGAGTAGTTGTTTTTAAAAGCACACAGAGAGGGGCGCCTGCGTGGCTCAGTCGGTTAAGTGTCTGCCTTCAGCTCGGGTCATGATCCCAGGGTCCTGGGATGGAGCCCTGCATCGGTCGCCCCTGCTTGTCGGGAAGCCTGCTTCTCCCTCTCCCACTCCCCCTGCTTGTGTTCCTCTTCTTGCTGTGTCTCTCTCTGTCAAATAAATAAAATCTTTTAATAAATAAAATAAATAAAAGCCCACAAAGTGCTCAGAAATGTGAAAAATAAAAAGTAAGTGACCTCTGCTTTCTGTCTCCTCAGAAGACGGAGGATTTGGCTCTCCCTAAACAAGGCAAATATGTGGATTTTTTTCTTTAAGGTTTTTTTTGTTTGAGAAGGGGAGAGCTCATGAGTGGGGGAGGGGCAGAGGGACAAGCAGACTCCCCACAGAGCGGGGAGCCTGACAGCGGGGCTCCATCCAGGACCCTGAGGTCATGACCTGAGCCGAAGGCAGATGCTTCCTAGACTGAGCCTTCCAGGCGCCCCTGGGTTTTAGTAAATTAGCCATCCAGGGAACGAATGTTCGTAGGTCAGGAGACCTTCCCCTCACCCGGGTCTCCTGCCCGGCACACACGTGCTGCCCCACCAGCTCAGGCCCCGAGTGAGGTTCTGTTTCCAGCCGGGCCCCCCCCCCCGCCCCGAGCTGGGTCTCCTGGTCGGGCTCTGCTCACGCTGGAGAAGAAGCCACAGCTGTGTTGTTCCACTGGGCCTGTGAGTGCGGCCGAAGAGGCTGGCAGGGTGGTGGGCTCCCCCCACCATTTTCCCATCCCTCAGATAGCTTGGGTTGGAGCGCTCGTTGCAAATTAGCGAGGGCAGCTGATTTCTAGACAGGTCCTTGTGTTTCTGTATATGTGGGAAATATATTGACCATTGGGTTTCGATCAATAGTTTTGTGCTCTCTGGCCTCATAGAAAAACTCTTAAGAGTTTAAAAGTCTTAAGAGCTCTGAAAACCCCCAGTGACCTGAGTCACTGGGGCAGAGCTCTAGAGAAGACACCCGCACACACAGTACTCAGGGTCAGGACTGCTTCTCCTCGCTCCCTCTCCCCCTGCCTGTGTCCTAATGTTGGCACTAACTGTTCTGTGCTCCTTTCCTCTCTCACAGAATAGAGGCTTTCCAGCGAGGGAGCCGAAGGCTCCCAGCCGGGAAGCACGGGAATGTGTGCCCGACCCCATGAGTGATCCCGCCCAAGCCCAGCATGGGATAATAAGCGGTCGCTCCCTTTTCCAAGGCCTGCCCATTCAGTTTTAGGACATGGTTTTCCTTTGACAAAATGCTTCTCTGGCATTAGGTTTCTATTTGAAGCCTTGTGACCCTGGGGGGTCCGTCCATCCCATCGCACCACACCACCTTGCCCTCTCTTTACTGAAGCGGGCGGTGCCCTTGGGTCGGAGGAACGCAGTGAGTTTCTGCTCCCAGGTGGCCTGGCTGGGAAACCAAGCAGCAGGTGTCTGAGCTTGGGACCTGCAGTGCGGGGGGCGCGACCACACGAGACAGCAGGGCCAGTTGGTTTGCGTGAACGTTCCTTTCCAGCTCTGTCCTTATGCTGCTTGCTTAAGGCGGGAGCATCCTAGAACTTCCCTTTGAGGCAGGTGAATAAGGACAGTTTCAGGGAAAGTGCCTTTGGCTGGAGCTGGAAGTTCAGGTCATTGTTCTGTTGGTCACCGTGACCGGCCAGGGTCCTGAGAGCACGTGCTCCATCTTGTTCGCACAGCCGCTGGCCCTGCCACACAAGCGTTGTCCCCTGTTTTACGTATTGGCAGCCTGTTGTTTCCCCCTTTTCCTGAACGCTTCACAAGCATTTTAGAAATACATAAGGAAGGGGACGCCTGGCTGCCTCAGTCGATTAAGTGTCTGACTCTTGATTTCGGCTCAGGGCATGATTTCAGGGTTGTGAGATCGAGCCCTGCATCAGGCTCTGCACTAGGCGAGGAGTCTGCTGGAGATTCTCTCCCTCCTCCGCCCCTCCTCAGTGCTTGTGCGTGTGTGCACACATGCATGCTTTCTCTCAAAAAACAAAAACCCCCAAAAAACATCAGGAAGTATTAGGGGCACCTGGGTGGCTCAGTCACAGGAGATGTAGCTCTTGATCTTAGGGTCATGAGCTCCATCCCCACACTGGGTGTAGAGATTACTGAAGTAAGGGATGGGAGAGAGAGGGAGGGAGGAAGAAAAGGAAGGAAGGAAGGAAGGGTCCTAGAATCAGCTCTCCTCCCTGGATAACTGTGCTTAAGAGTTGGGATTAAGAGATTCTAAGAAACGCAGTAATATTTGAGAAGAAGGAAGGGACTAGTGTAACCTTGAAATCCACAAAAATCTCCAAAGTTAATTTTAGTACGTAGTCAACCTCTGTTCACACTTTGTCCCTAGGTTCTTTATTTTGGGTGTCACAGACCACCGCGGCATGGGATGGCCAGGTACACGAGAGGTAGCAGGGTAGTAGCACCAGACGAGTCCCTGCGTTGAGTTTCTTCAGCCCCTGCTGGTTACACACATTTCCTGTGCCAGGCTCGCTGCGCACTCGCAGGCTAGGTCTTGAGCCCGATCTAATACCGGCATGGAATGAGGTTTGGAGAGGGAGCTTGCCCGGATTCTGATGCCTGTAAGGGGCAGAGCTGGATTTGCCCCACGTTTCTGGCTGTTGCTTTTTCCATTACTCTGGGCCTTTTCCGTCCCCATGATGCCTCTCTTGAAATTACAACAGATAATCCATCCTTGCGGGTCAGTCGTGTGGGCCAGGCCTCCTTAAAACCGTGTGTTCATTGAACAGCTGTTGGCTGAGTGACACTCCTCCAGTCACTGGGAACCAGCAGTGAACAGGACCCACCGAGCCCCCACCCCCTGGGGTGGCACTCGAGAAGAGAAGACGGTCAGTACCCCACAGTGGGTTAGGTGTCTACCCAGCTGTCCCCCATGTCCTTAGTTATGGCCAGTATGAGTGTGTAACCCATGGAGTTGTTGTCATGCTTCCTGACCCTGTATTTACATTGTTAACCTCTGACCATGTCGCATGGACCATGGGGTGGAAGCAGGGGTCCCCCCAGTGTCCTCAAAACCCAATATTTTGATTTAGGCGGTGACCTGATGACATTTTCTGGGGCAACAAAATGGCCGCCGGGTGAGGGGCACGTTGGAGAGGTCCTGTTGCAGGTACAGCTGAGGAGAGGGGAAGTGAAAGCTGAAGGCAAAACCCATGAGGCTCCCGGGCTTTAAAAGACTGAAACAGTCTTCGAAAAACTCCCTTCCTCTTCCTGTCAGGGCCACACGTGCCACTGAACGCGGCCCCTGACGCAACAGGGCCTGCCTCTGTCCCAGGGGCCAAAGGGCGGCGTGGAGTGGGGGCCATGTCCTCCCGGGCCATTGGCTGGCTTCCAGGGCTGTTCTGTTTGCCCAGCCACCGCTCAGCAGAGACTCCTGCCACTTTCATCCCCACTTCGAAGGGGTCCCCACTCTCAGTCCCGCCATGAGAGGGGGAGCCCCCACTGCATTCGGAGGCAGGACAGTTGCAGTATCTTGTGGCTAGGACACTCCTTCTCCAGGAAGCGGAGGCGCTTAACTACTGGTGGACACCATATCCCATCGAATTATCCCCGCGATCCCTGCCCAGCTAGGCCCGTCCCCTTCTGCTCTCACTGTTCCAACACCCCCAAGAAAGCACACACACAAAAGATGAAATCCGTGGATAATTCAAGTACCTGCTTTTTTTAGCCTTTTCTCCCCGCACCCCCCCTGCCTGCCCATATCTTTCCACAGAGCTGCCAAAAAAGCAGAGAGCTTGCCGACGCTTCTCCGGCAAAGCCCCCCCACCCCCAGAGAGTTAGCGATTTGGGCCGTGGGAAAGAAAGCCCTTCTAATTGGATGTATTTAGTTGCAAATAAATGGTTAAGAAGCATTGATTTCACTCCTTTTGCTTACAAAGCGGTGTAGGCTCGTGGTAAACAAACACCCGGCACGGTGACTCAAATGGGGCCGGTCAGCCCTAGGATGCCGCCCAGCCTGGGCACAAGCCTCTCGCGGGCAGAGGAGCTGACAGATGGACAGGGTTTTTCACGCCTCCCAAGAAACCAGGCCGAGCATTTCTGAGCTGCACTGTCTCTGGTTCTTACGTAGCAGTGATTTCTGGTTCCACAATCTACCGTAATTGTCATCGGGAATGCAGTGCTCTTCGGGCTAAGGCTGGGTGGGATCTCAGGTTAGGGATTTTAAAATGAGGACAGTTTAGGGGCGCCTGGGTGGCTCAGTGAGTTAAAGCCTCTGCCTTCGGCTCGGGTCATGATCTCAGGGTCCTGGGATCGAGCCCCACATCAGGCTCTCTGCTCACCAGGGAGCCTGCTCCCCCCCCCCCAATTCTGCCTGCCTCTCTGCCTACTTGTGATCTCTGTCAAATAAATAAATAAATAATCTTTAAAAAAGATAAAATAAAAAATAAAAATAAAATAAAATTAGGACAGTTAATTCATGGGGCGCCTGAGGGGCTCAGTTGGTTGAGCATCTCGATCTCAGCTTGGGTCTTGATCTCAGGGTCATAATTCCAACCCCCCATGTTGGGCTACACTCTGGGTGTGGAGCCTGCTTAAAAAAATAATGAAATAAAATAAAATTAGGAGAGTAAGTCAGAAACATTGCAGTTGCCAGGGGTTGCTGGAGCAGCGGCACCCAGTGGGCCAAAACCTCTGTCGACACGCTCATGTTGTCTAGGAAGAAGGCAACGAGGATGTTCCTGTCCTTGTCCCCAAACCCCAGCTTCCCTTCTGCAGAGCCCTGGAAGTGGCTCAAGGTCTTTCTCAGTAAGACGTGAGGATGAGCACTTCCCAGATGGTTACAGCAGGCACCCCTGGCTGTTGCCTTACCCTCGGGGCGGGGGGGGGGGGGGCATGGAAGCAGAAGGAGATCCAGGAACAGCTCCTTCCGGGCCAAGACGGTGCGGTAAGGCACAAGGACCACCGCACGAAGCCAGGAGAGGCAGGAAGCACCTTCACCTCCCTGGGCCCTTGTTCTCCCGCCGGCAAAGTAAGGACCAGATCATTTTTCTGATCTTCGGCACGTTCAGTAGCCAGACTCTCTCTTTTTTTCTTTTTTTAATTTTAATTTTTTAAAAAAATTTATTTATTTATTTATTTGACACAGAGAGCGAGCAAGCATAAGCAGCAGGTAGTGGCAGACAGAGGCAGAGGCAGGCTCCCCGCTGAGCAAGGAGCCGGCCCGGGACTCGATCCCAGGACCCTGGGGTCATGACCTGATCCAAAGGCAGATACTTAACTGACTGAGCCCCCCAGGTGCCCCCTTTCTTTTTGCATTTTTAGTCAAACTTGCATTCACTGTCAGCCTCACTCTGACTCCCCCCCAACAATGGGGGCCACCCCAGGAAACTCCGCTTTGTACCCAGGTGATTTCTAGGGGTCCTTCTGCTCCTAGATTCTGGAATCCTTCCACCCGGCCAGTCCCAGCCTTGTCTTGATTCCAGCGGAGCCTCTCTGCAGACATGCTCTTGGCCAGGCCTTCTAGTCCTTGGATCAGACATTATTATTCTTAAGAAGTTTTGCTAAGACTTAAGACTCCAGCTGGCCTGCCTCGTTTGTGTGTTTGTTTACTTGTTTATCTTGGGGGGGGTGGATGGTGAGCATGGGCCTTCTCAAATCCACAAGTCTGTGCCTGAAGCCAGTGCGGATTGCTAGTGCAGGGTCCCAGTGGGGACCTGTGATGCTGGGCTCCCCGAGGGGATCTGGGTAGTTCTGACCACACCGACCCCTTTCCAGTGGTCTCTGCTATGGATGAGCCATGGTGGGGTCCCCTCCCAGGGGAGCTCAGGAATCAGGATTTAGGGACATCCCAACCCCAAAGCTAAGGCAATAAAGTGTAGCACATGGCTTGACCTCTGCCTCTGCTCCGAGTTTCTGCTTTGGAAGGAAGAGCGAATGTCTTGACCTCTGCCTCTGCTCCGAGTTTCTGCTTTGGAACAAAGAGCGAATGTCCGTGAGGCCCCCAGGGCCAGTCTGACCCCGCGGGACTCACTGTGACTAGAATTCCAAAGGCCAAGCCGGCAGGGCCCCCTCGTTTTCTGCAAGGCTCGTCCCTCCCTGAGAGCGCACCAGCAGCAGCAGCAGCTGGAGAGAGAGAGGCAGCTGGGGGAATCGGGGGCCCTGCGGGGTCTCGCAGCTCGGGGTGGCTCTGAGTGCGAGTTCAGCTTCTGAATCCAGGGCCATTGTGGATTTCATTTCTAAAAGAGGTGATTTGAGGACAGGTGGCAGTCCCCCCCTTCCTTCCGTGGGGTTTCCCTGCCTTTGGATTTCCACCTCCCGGACATGGTGTGCGAGGCTGTTCTAAACATCCTGGTCTAAATATACCTGGTCTCCAAGGAGCCCCCAGGGCTGCTGCTGTTGCCCCCGGAGCAGGGCGGTCGGCAGGGGGTGAGGGGCGGGGCCGGTCTCTCCCACCTGTGTGCACACTCTGCACTAAGCTGGGAGGGAGCCCGCAGTGGTTGGGCAGTTCAGTGTGTCTGTCCTGCACCGTGGGTGGACCCCCTTACCGTTGTCGGGGCAGGCATGTCTATCCTGCTTTGTAAATACAGGGGTGGGGACCCTCCCGCAGTCCTCCCCATGCCCCGCCCAGTGCAGCCTGTGGGCAGGTAGCTGCTAGAGTGTGGACCTCCCGTCTCCCTGCTGGGCAGCATCACGGCGCCCTTGGGGTTGACTGACCAGGGAGAAAGAAGGAAGGACCCCTGTGACTGTCTTTATTTTCCTCGGACCATTTATAATCTTTCACAGCCATCTTTGAGTTAACCTATCAGGGACCAGTTCTGGAAGGCTTTCTCGGGACCAGCCGCAGAAATAGAAATCATCTCTCGGTTATGGGTCTGTAAGAGAGAGAGAAGACGCAGAAGGCCGGCTGCAGCTCAGAGCAGAGCATGGGACTAACCCTAATTAAAATGTCCTGAGTCAGGCATTTCTCGGCTTGCTGGACTGCGCCACCCACGTTTCCCAGCAGTCACGGGGCTGGCATGGCTCGTGATGGCCGGTCTTCCCAGGGTGCTCAGCCTGCCCGCCGTCCCCGTGGCTTTGAGAGGGTGGGTGGACTGAGCGCAGCACCCCCCTGTGCTGGTGCCTAGGTGCACCCCAAGAAGCAGGAGCAGGGAAAGGCAAGCAGCTTAGCCGATCTGGGCTGTGGTCTGGCAACATGCCTGACTTAAAGGTCTTTAGGGAGACCGTGGCTTTAAAAAATTACTCTAAATCTTAATCCTTCTCTTCATTCTCAGCTGACCTTGCTTGTTTTTATTTTTGTTGTTGTTTTTTTTTTTAATTTAAATTTTAGTTAACATACAGGGCAGTGTTGGTTTCAGGAGTAGAATTCAGTGATCCATCACTTCCGTACGACACCCGGTGGTCATCACAACCTCCTCTAATGCCCTCTAGCCGTCCAGCTCCTCCCCCACCCAGCTCCCTCCAGCAACCCTAAGTTTGGTCTCTATCGTTAAGGACCTTGCTTATTTTTAAAATTTCCTTCTGATGGGAACAGTTCATCCTGCCACCTTCGAGCACACCAGCCTGCCTGCATCTGGGCTCATCCCTGCCACCCTCCCCTGGGGCAGTGGCTGCCATCCTGTCTTTCTTGTTGGAGGACTCCTCTCCTGCACTCCACTCCCATTTTCTTGCCACTCTTGACAAGACTGGTCAAAGGAGTTTTCTGTATTAACGTCTCCTCCCCTCCCTCCTTCCATTCTTTCTCGTCTTCCCCTCTTTCTTTCCTCCAACTAATAGTAGGCAGTAAGGTGAACTGAAGTCTCGTCCACAGTTCAACTGTACCCCTCTGTTACTTTTTTTTTTTTAAGATTTTATTTATTTATTTGACAGAGATCACAAGTAGGCAGAGAGGCAGGCAGAGAGAGGGAGGGGGGAAGCAGGCTCCCTGCCGAGCAGAGAGCCCGATGCAGGGCTTGATCCCAGGACCCTGGCATCATGACCTGAGACGAAGGCAGAGGCTTTAACCCATTGAGCCCCCCAGACGCCCCCCTCTGTTATTTTTGAAGCAGATCCTACACATCCATAAATTTTTCTGTAAACATTGCTCAAAGGTGAGGATTCTTTTCTCACATAACCTAATACCACTATCATGCCTTAAAATTTTAAAAATTCACTTATTTTAGAGAGCATGCACGCGCAAGCAGTGGAAGGAGCGGGGGGAGGGGGGGGAGGGGAAAAGGATCCGGAGCAGAGTCTGCCCTAAGCGTGGGACCCAGTGTCACAACCCTCAGATCATGACCCCAGCCAAAACCAAGAGTCAGACGCTCAACCTCCTGAGCCACCCAGGCGCCCCATTCGCATTGCTCGGGGTTCCCAGCGCCTTCCTTTTCATGGGACTATGACCCCGATGAAGGGATCATTCCTGGGGCATCTGGCTGGATCAGTTGAAGGAGCATGATCTCAGGGTTGTGAGTTCGAGCCCCATGTTGGGTGTGGAGATTACTTAAGACTTTTTAAAAAACAAATCTTAAAAAAAAGACCATTTCCTCCCTTGGGAAGCTTGGCTTCTGGAGCATACACAGTCCAGATTTTCTGCCCGCCTCTTGGCTGTGCCTTCCCAGTCTAAAGCAGTGCCCCTCAGGCCAGGCTGGACATTGGAATTACCTGGAGAGCGTTAAAAAATGCTGGTCCCTGGGCTCCACTTCCAAAGTTTCTGCTTTAATTGATCTGAGAAGGTGCCTGGGCATGATTCTTTTCCTCCTGTTGCCAAGTGGTTCTATTTTGCAGACTGGGTGAGGACCCCGAGTCTCTCGTTGGTGTTGCTTCCTGTACTCCTGGGGTGACTCGTCTGATTCCACAGCTTTAAATACCTCTCCCTGAGCTCCAGACCCGTTTACGCAGCCATCTGCTTGACATCTCCACGTAGACACCTGAGCCGTGTTTTGAACTTACTATGTCCAGAGCAGAATTCCCCCTGACCTGGAAGTGGCACCCCCATGCAGTTGCTCAGACCGAAAACCTTAGAATCATCCTGGCACCTTCCTTGCTCTCATACCTCACATCTAATCCATACATAAATCTCTGGGGCACCACCTTCACATGAGATCTTAAACCTGCCCCTTTCCCACTTCCGCCACTACAGCCGGCTCCAAGCCTCCCTGCCCCACCATGGCTTCCCAGAGTCTGTGCATACACAGCATGGAAGTGACGGAAGCCTTGTAATGTATATATTAAATTATGGTAAGTCCCTGTTTTCAGCCTCCCATAACTTCCCATCAAACTGGTAATAAAATATGAAGTTCTTATTATGGCCCGTATGACACGATGTGGCCCTTGGCTGCCCTCTGACCTCATCTTAAAACACTCACATCAGGGGCGCCTGGGTGGCTCAGTGGATTAAGCCGCTGCCTTCGGCTCAGGTCATGATCTCAGGGTCCTGGGATCGAGCCCCGCATCGGGCTCTCTGCTCCGCAGGGAGCCTGCTTCCTCCTCTCTCTCTGCCTGCCTCTCTGCCTACCTCTCTGTCTACTTGTGATCTCTCTCTCTCTCTGTCAAATAAATAAATAAACTCTTAAAAAAAAAAAAGGTAAGTCTCATTAAAAAAAAAAAACAACACATCATCACGTCCTGAGCTCCAGTCACACCTGTCTCCTTACTGTTGCCCCTGCCTCAGGACCTTTGCACCTGCTGCCCCTCTAACAAGAATAACTCCTCCCCCAGTGCTTTCCTCAGCGAGATCTTCTCAGACCCCATATTTATAAGAGTCCCTAGACCCTGCATTTTCCTTTTTAAAAAAATTTTTTTCATTTTCCTTTTTTTATAACATTTTTACTACTGAACATGATGTTATGTATATGCACATAGTTATCTCCATCTGCCACCAGAATGTAAGTTTTACAAGGGCAAGGACTTCTGTGTAAGATGATTATCTGATATACACATAGTAGGTTCTCAGGAGATAATTGTTGAAATGCATGAATCTTCAAGGCTTGGACCTCCCCTCTGGTCCTGCTGAATGACTTTGGGCAAGAGACACCTCTCAGCCCAGCCCGTCACAGGTGTGCAAGGCTCTAGATCTAAAGGTCAGCAAACTTCTTTTGTAAAGGGCCAGATAACATTTTAGGTTCCTTGGGCCACACAGTCTCTCTGGCATCTACTCAGTGCTACCATCGTAGCACAAAAGCAGCTCTGCGTGCCAAGCTGTCTCAGTTGGAAGAGCACGTGACTTGATCTCTCGGGGACGTGAGTTCAAGCCCTGGGTTGGGTGTAGAGATTACTTAGGGAAAAAAAGAAAGGGCAGCTGTAGATAATACAGAAATACATGACATGGCTGTGTTCCAATAAAACTTTATTTATAAAAATAGGAGGCAGACCCACTGGCCATAGTTTGGTGGCCCCCGCTCTGACATTTTCCACCTCTCTCCCAAATCTACATAGACAGAAAGGAAATACTCAGAACTACTTGGGAATCTCATGAGCAGGACGAATTTCTTCCCAGAAGTGGGAAAGAGCTCTTCCTGGAGCAACTGCGGCCTGTGGTAGCCAGACAGCACGCTTCCTCACCGCTGGGAAGATGCCAGTGTGGAGCAAAAGCAGGGTGAGAGTCAGAGGCAAGCTTTCTTCTTCAAAAAAGGTTGCACTGGCATTTCTCCTTGGTCCATCTTCCAAGAAGAAGGGCTCCCGCAGAAGACGCTGAGCTCATTTCCACCCCCTGGTGAAAAAGCTTAGTTCTGTGGCTTGAAAAAAAGAGACCGCACTGCTCTTTCTTGGGTTCTCCTGCAGCACATTAGATCAGAGCGTGACTTTTTTTTTTCTTCTTTTTTTTAGAGCGTGACATTTTATACACATTATTCATTCAGGGATCTTGAGTCCGGATGGAAGGACCTGGATTGAGAGTCTGGTTCTGCCGCTTACTAGCTCTGTGACCTACTTTGTGCAATGGCTGTGGTGATTGCACAGTGTTGGTAAAGTGTGTCGTCATCAGTGGATAAAAACAGTGTAAACTGCTGACCCTTACAGCAGCCTATAGGGAGGAGACCATTGCTAAGCCCATTTCACAGATGCAGACACTGAGTTTAGGGAGGTGAAAGCACTTGCCCAGCGTCATGCGGTGAGTGAACAGCGGAGCCCACGCCCAGATCCAGGTTGTCTGACCCCAGAACCCATACTCTTACTCACTCTGCGCTTCCCGGTGTCTGTAACAAGCACTTGATAAAAGCAGATGCTAACCCTACCCGGCGTCAGCTCCAGCAGCAAGTGTTGCGTGATGAGGAGTCCCTGGGGAGACAGGCTGGAAACTGCTTCAGGCCGACTTAAACGTTCATTATCCTCATTCCCTGCATTCTGTTGCCCCAGAGCCCTTGTTGATGGGATGTTTGCTTCCTTCCCACTCCCCAGTTCTTTCCAAGCCTGCTGATCTTACGGGCGTGGTGAGGGACTCCTGGCCATGGCCTCTCTGCGGTGAAGGGAGAATTCCTCGCTGTTCCCCTTTATGTCGTGTGCTGCTGACCCAGCTCCCCAAGTCTGAGCTTGAGCCGTGGACACAGCTCCTGAAGTTCTTGTCATTGGTTCATGGTCATTCCCTCTCTCCCTCCTCCTCTCAGGAACTGAGCTGGGCTGCAGCACTGATTCGAGAATTCCTTGTCCCCTGAGATCATGGCAAATCTTTTTTTTTTTTTTTTTAAGATTTTATTTGACAGAGAGACACAGTGAGAGCCGGAACACAAGCAAGGGAAGTGGGAGGGGGAGAAGCAGGCTTCCCCCTGAGCAGGGAGCCTGACGCAGGGCTCAATCCCAGGACCCCAGGATCATGACCTGAGCCAAAGGCAGACGCTTAATGACTGAGCCCCCTAGGCACCCCAGATCATGGCAAATGTTTACCAAGCTGCCGGGAAATGGTGTTTAAAGAGTAGGCTTTGGAATCCCCGCTAGCGAACCAGTGAACAGAGTGGTCGTTCTTCAGAGCAGAGCACCTCGTTGTGTGATATTTGCCTCCGCTGTTAGGGTTAGCCAAGTGTTGTGTTACTGGTCTGACTAAGAATATGGGTTTGGGGCACCTGGGTGGCTCAGTTGGTGAGCGTCGGACTCTTGATTTTGGCTGAGGTCATGATCTCCAGGTCCTGAGATCGAGCCCTGTGTCAGACTCTGCACTCAGTGGGGAGTTTGTTTGAGATTCTCTTTGCCTCCCCTATTCACGGTCTCTCTCTCTCTCTCAACTAAATCTTTTTTTTTTTTTTTAAGATTTTTATTTATTTTTTTGAGAGAGCAGGAGGTGGGTGGGGGCAGAGGGAGAGGGAGAAGCAGGCTCTGCACTGAGCAGGGAGCCCAACACGAGGCTGTGTCCCAGGACCCCAGGATCGTGACCTGAGCTGAAGGCAGATACTTAGCCAACTGAGCTACACAGGCTCCCCTAAATGAATAAACCTTAAAAAAAAAAAAATGGTTTCATTATTCTTAATAAATTTGGCTAATATTTACTGAATGCTTGATGCTTACCAGAATGTATAGTAAGCCTTTTGCATGCTTTGTATCACTCCATCCCCCAAAATAGCACCATCTAATACTTCCACAAGGAGGGAATGTTCTACAGCTGCACTGTCCGGTCCAGTAGCCATTCAACCACCTGGGGCTATGGAACATCCGAGATGTGGCTCGTGCCACTGAAGAACTGAATTGTTAATTGTGTCTAATTTTAAGTAACTTAAATGTAACTAGTCCCATGAAACTGGCGGCTATCCTAGACTGCTCAGCTCTCTCCCATTTTACAGATGAGCAAAAATGAGAGTTTGGACAGTTGCGCAGTTTGCCAAAGGCGCTCCACTCCATTGTTGCCGAACCAAGCTTTGCACCCCCACATCCTGCCCACGGCCCCCACTCCTCACCACTGTGTTACACGCTCTTTCTGTTGTACTTTGTGCAGGAGTGGTTCCCTCGTTGGCAGACCTTTGCCTAAATCGTAGTGCACTCACATGAATGCAACCCACCTTGTAGTCAGTGTGCGAGACCCGCCGGAAGAAAGCTGTGGAACTCGCCAAATGACAGAAAAGAAGACCTGCTTAAATGTGGAAAAATTCCATGTCCCTGGTTGAGGAGACTTAGTGTTGCAAAGATACTGTGTCGTCCCCCAGCCCCACCCCCTGCTGCCCAGATCATCTCTGGACTCAGTATAATTCTACTCCAAATCCAAAAAGGAACTGTATTTAAATTTGATTCTAAAAGATTGTGCCGGAACAGTCAAAACAGTTTTGAAAAACAATAGTTGGAGGGGGGTGGATTTGTTCTGCCCATATCAAAATGATGAATAAAGTGAAAATTAAAAACCAGAGGCTGCCTCAGGAATGGGCAGGCAGTGGGCTGGCTAAAAGAATCCATTTTTTTTTTTAAATTTTTTTTTTTTTAGGTTTTATTTATTTATTTGACAGACAGAGATCACAAGTAGGCAGAGAGGCAGGCAGAGAGAGAGAGGAGGAAGCAGGCTCCCTGTGAGCAGAGAGCCCGATGCGGGGCTCGACCCCAGGACCCTGGGATCTTGACCTGAGCCGAAGGCAGAGGCTTAACCCACTGAGCCACCTAGGCGCCCCTGGCTAAAAGAATCCAGATAGGCGGCATATGGATTCACCAATCTGTGTGGGACCCTTTATAAACGTGGAAATGAGTTCTCCATCCAGAAAGTAATAAGGCTCAATCGTGACCTCACGCCACATATAAAGTGAAGGTCTAAACGCTAAAAAAAAGAAACCAAAAAAAGTCCAAAAGCGATAGAGGGATAGAAGTTCTTTTGCAGTGTTGGCCTGGGGACGACAGGAAGCCGTGAGGGGCCAGGCTGACCGCTCTGACTACCTAAAACACAGACGTTCCTCCATGGGACAAAAAAACACTATAAGCACAATTTAAAGGTCAGTTGACACGGGGCAAGAGTAATACATAGTTCGAGGCGACACACGGGATTAAATCCTCCACCAGCAAAGAGCTCTGGCAGACCATCAGGAAAGAGGCGAGTAGATGGAAGACGGAGCAGATTGAACCGGCAGCTCATGGGGAAAAAAAGAGGTGGTTAGGAACGGCTAAGAAGGTTCAGCTGGATGGCTGGATGGCTCAGTCAGGGAAGCATCTGCCTTAGGCTCAGGTCGTGATCCCACGGTCCAGCCTGCTTCTCCCTCTACCGTTCCTCCTGCTCTCTATCTCTTTCTCTCACTAATAAATACATAAAATCTTACCAAAAAAAAAAGGAATGCTCAGCTGCACTGGTGATGAGAGAAATCTAATTTAGAATGATCAGGTTCCAGGGCATCTGGCCGGCTGGGTGGGAGGAGCACGAGACTCCTGATCTCGGGCTTGTAAGTTCCCAGCCCCGCCTTAGGCATAGAGAGTACTTAAAATAAAATCTTAAAAAAAAAACCACAAAAAAACCCCAAACAATTAGGTACTGTTTTTCCCCAGTTGGACTGCCAAGAATTAGACTCATTACACCAGGGTTAGCCGGCGCCGCGAGTGCAGACCGACCCAGCATTTTAAAAGGTCTTCAGGTCCGTTGTAAGCACTCACCGCACAGACATAGCCACACGGGGACCCACGGGGGTTCGCTGCGGTATCGTGCGGCATCCGAGAAGTGGAGACAGCGGCCGTTAGCTAACAGCGTCCTATTTTAGTGTGCCGTGTGGCCCTGGAAAGATGCAGTCGCTCGGTATGTAATGGTACCGAAATAGATGCTTCAGATGTTGTTAAGAAAAAGCGCGTTTGGGAACAATGAGTAGAGGGTGACCCGGTTTCGGTTTTTTGCAGGAAGCGTGTTGGGAGGGCACACACTCGAGCCGTTGACAGAGGGGAACGGGGGGCCCAGGAGGTCCTTCTACTTTACACACAATTCCATCTTGCTTGAGTTTTTATGGAGAGCAAATGTTGTTTTCAGAGTGACTGTTGTCAAGGTCTCTGGAGCCGAGAATGGCGTCTGAGCCCCAGCTCTGGCTCCCCTTGACACTCGTAGTGAAGAGCTTAACCTCTACTGGTTTTTAACCCCCTTCTCTGTTTAAACAAAACCAACACAGTCTTAACACTCTTCCCTGTCTCTTGGGGGTTGTGGCAGGTATAGCTACTTTTATAATCAAGAAAATGGTGAAATTGCTTTCTTTCTTTCTTTCTTTCTTTAAGATTTTATTTATTTATCTGACAGAGAGACACAGTGAGAGAGGGAACACAAGCAGGGGGAATGGGAGAGGGAGAAGCAGGCTCCCCGCTGAGCAGGGAGCATGATGCAGGGGCTCCATCCCAGGACCCTGAGATCATGACCTGAGCTGAAGGCAGAGGCTTACCAACTGAGTCACCCAGGCGTCCCCATTTTGCTTTCTTAGTAAGGGAGTCCACCAGATCTCGAAATACCCTGCCGGCTCTATCATCTGAGACTCTCTGATCTCAGAAAGAAGAAGAAAAGGCCGGACACCCGTATTGTCAGGACTGAAGTGAGCAAGACCACCTCCGGCCATCTCTGGGAGGGACTTGGGCCGTTCGCCTGAGCTCCTGCCTTGCTTTCGCCTCTAGGAACCCTCCTCCCATGCCTGTTTTGCCCGCCTCGCAGGAGGGAGGGCAACCCCGCAGGACTGGGGTCTATCCCCAGCCAGCAGGGCTGCTGGGCTCACCCAGGGCCATGGGGAAGAGAGGCTATTTTTGTTGTGGGCCCTGAATGGCTGGCCTCTCGCCAGGAGCGCGTGCTCGCTGGTGTGGCTGATGTGGCCTGAGGCTGCCGTCTCGACTGCGGCCTCCAGAAAACACTTGAGAACATGTCTGTCGTGTGCCAAGCTTAGACCTGAGATGAGTGTTCTTGTATGTCTGTCTCCCGTCTGGCCATTAGAAGGGCACCAGCAGACCGGAGTGTGGCTAAAACGAGGTTAGAGAGACTTGTCACCTAGGGCCGCTGCTTTCATAGCCTGCACTGTCCAGAGAGAGCCGCCCTCTCCTTCCGCAGCGTTTGCACCGTGCAGCGGTTCGTCTCGCCGGCCACCCCCTTCCTGTTACCTGTCCAGCCTCGATACAGGTGTCCTTCTCAGTGTAGGGCTGGACAAGAGCCTGGCTTGGACCCCGACCTCTACCCAACCTTTTCCGTTTCCTTGGGCAAATCCAGGGTCCCACGTCAGCCCTTAGTGTGTGCGGAAGCATCGTGCACTCCACGGACAGAGCTGGCCTGGCGCCCCTCACCCAGCGGTCTTCTCTGGCTGCTGTAGCCCCTTTATCTGTTTCTCACTTCGGGCGGATTCCTTTTCCTTCCAGTTGCAGAGCTACTTTGCTGCGTGCGAAGAGGAGACCCCCGCCATCCGGAACCACGACAAGGTCCTGCAGCGTCTGTGCGAGCACCTGGACCATGCCCTGCTGTACGGGTAAGACAGAGGTGGCCTCCAGACAGACCCCAGGGTGGCTTTAGGCATAGCCCGGGCTTCGGGGAGCCTCTGTCTCGGCAGACAGAGATGTGCCCCATTCCGGGGGATCGCAGGCTGTGTGTAGCCGACCCCGGACACGGCCTGTGGACAGGATCAGCGGCAGCCGGGCTGCTGGCGTGAAGGCCCGGTGCCTGCCTGTGGGACCCTCGGGGAGCCCCTCGCCCTCAGCCTGGAGCTCGTGTCTGATACGCAGGCCGCTGGGCCGGCGGGCAGCAGCGTCCCAGGGTGGTCCCGTGTCGGTCCGGGCAGCCCCTGTCCTGTTTCCGCAGACTGCAAGACCTCTCGTCGGGCTACTGGGTGCTCGTGGTGCATTTCACCCGGAGAGAGGCCGTCCGACAGATCGAGGTGCTGCAGCACGTGGCCACCAACCTGGGCCGCAGTGAGTAGTGCTGGGACGATGCCGCGGTGGCCGGGGGCTCAGGCGTGGCCTCAGGGTCCGCCCGGAAGGTGGATCCCCTGGTGCTGTCCCACGGCAGAGGGGCGTTCAGGGGCCGGCGCCCGACAGGTCACGGGAGCTTTGAGGGTGGGGGGCAGGGGAGTGGGGTGCTGAGGGGAACCCGACTCCTGTCCAGTCCCAGCCTGAGCCCGGAATGGGGAGCCTGGCTTCTCTCCCTGCGCTGGGATCGCTGTCGGTGCCCAGTCCTTAAACTTCTCAGCCCCCCTGGAGGTCGCGACCTGCGCTCTCGGTCGCAGTGCCCTGGGCCGCCACCAGCTCGGGTCTGACCAGAAAACCACGGGTTTCGGGGATCCCGGCCCTCCCTACAGGGGAGGGGGCTAGCAGAGCACTTGGTCCCCTCAGCGACTCTCGCTGTCCTTCCTGCCGTCGCCCGGCCCAGACAGCCGGCAGCCTGACCTTCCTCCCAGTTAACTCCCGCCCCCTGTGTGCAGGCAGGGCCTGGCTGTACTTGGCGCTCAACGAGAACTCCCTGGAGAGCTACCTGCGGCTGTTCCAGGAGAACCTGGGCCTCCTGCATAAGTACTACGTCAAGTGAGTGTCTGGAACGGTCTGTCTCTCGCAGCCCCGGGGCTCCCCTTGAACCTCATCCCAAAGACTCTTGTCATAAGCAGACACCACGGTGTGCCGCGTCAGAGGCCCAGCCTAGCATGGCACGCAGCAGACACATCAGCGATGGCCGAAGGGCTCTCAGCACCTTGCCTCTGACGGCCCTGCCAGGAGGACGGGCGCCCCCACTGCTCCGCCTCTGCCCGGTCCGCTCCCCAGGCCTCAGACCTTACTAGCGCGCTCGGCCTTGGCCGGGCTCCTGCAGGAACAAAGTGTTGGGGGCAGCTGCTAAGAGCTAGACGAGCCTTGTGCTGCGGGCCCCACGCCTGAGGACGGTGGCCGGGAGGTGCTGTGCGGCTCCAGAGCCAGGAGGAGAATGGCAAAGGGGTGGCTGAAGGCGGCCTCAAGCTGGGTGCCCTCCAGACGGTGGGGACGTCCTATGTCCAGTTTCAACACAGACAGCTTGCCAGGGAGGTCGGGGCCAAGCTGGTAACCATCATCCCTCCTCGTGTCTCACAGGAATGCCCTGGTCTGCAGTCACGATCACCTGACTCTCTTCCTGACCTTGGTGTCTGGGCTGGAGTTCATTCGATTCGACCTGGATCTGGTGAGACTCGCGGCTCTCGCTGCCACTGGGGGGCGGCAGGCTGGGCGGGCTGGACGTGCGATCCGACCTTCCTGGTCCGTCTTGGGGAGCCTGTTGGGTGTGACGGAGCCTGAGCGGCACCTTGTTAGTTCAGGGTCAGAACAGGGGAACGGGTTGGAAGCCAGAGGGCCTAGTTCAGGCGACTCCTTCCTGCCTCTGTCCGAACCGGGCGACAAGCCACACGGCCTGGAGTATTTAGGGCCAGTGGACCCTTCTTCGTGTTTAGGACATGAGTGTTTAGAAAGACAAGGCACATTCATCCCTATGGCTCTTAGGATCCTAGAAGGGCCCTCAGCTCCTTGCTCCCTGGCCTAGAGAACCAGGACGCAGGCCCCAAAAGGGCTAAGGAGGGTCCAGAGCGTCTCTCGAACTTGGGTTCATCAGCACCCAGCTGCCCCGTCCTAGTTCAGTCACCTTCCCGGGTCCCTACGCCAGCAGCACAGACCGTCTACCAACAAGCAGTCGGAAGTGGAAAAAACGAGCCACTCCTGTGGTCAAAGAGGTCAGAGGGGGGCTTGGCAGGCAGAGATGGGATCTGCCCTCTGTCTGCCTCGAACCCAGAGCTTTGAGAACCACAGCCATTCACATGACTGCTTTTAGCAGCTTCTTTCCAAATTCTGTGCCTTTAGCCTACTGATTGCCGGAAGGAGAGCTGGCAGGGGAGGCCTGATTGAGGCAGGTCTCCTCCCGGGCCTCCCGCAGCCGAGCCTGCTCTCTGCTCTCTCATCTTAGGACGCCCCGTACTTGGACTTGGCCCCCTACATGCCCGACTACTACAAACCACAGTACCTGTTAGACTTCGAGGACCGCCTCCCCAGCTCCGTGCAAGGCTCGGACAGCCTGTCCCTCAACTCCTTCAACTCGGTCACCTCTACCAACCTGGAGTGGGATGACAGCGCCATTGCCCCATCCAGTGAGGGTGAGCGCCCGTGGCTGGGGTCCCGCCTCTGCTTGTGGCCCGGGTGGCGGGGCCACTCACACCTGGCTGGGTGACGTCTGTCTGGGCTCATCGTGGCCTGACCGGGGAGTTTGGAAGTTCAGCAGGGCCGACCATTTCCCAGGTCTCCGTTCATTTCCCCAGCATCTCCGTGGTGCGTAAAACACAGATTCTGGGGACAAAAAGCCAAAACGAGATCCTGCGAATGTTAGACCCTTTTCCCGAAGGCTAGGGCTCTAGACCCGGGGCAGGGGTGGCAGAGGGTTTTCTAAGTGATGAGGGAGTAGCCGCGAGACCAGGAAACTCCTCCTGCCACTGCAGAGGTGAGTGCCGCCTGCCTGGGGAGCTCGTCCTACTCTGATTCTAGGCAGAAAGAGGCTGAGCAGCTCCTGGAAGGAGATGAGAGGGCCGGCTGGGTCCGAAGAGGAGGGGAGACCTGCCCCCTGTTCTTAGGAGCCCGTCCGGTTTCTGGGTCCCTCCTGCACTTGCTACTCTGTTAGCGTGATTGTTCCCACCAAGACCGCAAAAGGCTGTCATCACGTCTGTAGGTCACTTTGTCGTTGGGATCCAACAGCTGATTGGAACAGCCTGGTTTCTTTCAAACCTTAGGCTTCTGTGTTCCTGTATAAAACTGGCTGTTTCTCCACCTTCATGCATCCCCCATGGGAAAGCAGAGCTCTTCGTTTACTGTACCCGCCTTCCCCTCCAGGAAGGGGGCCCCAAGCACAGGTGTGGCCCCCGGGCTCCCTGGAAGTGCATTAGCATTGAGACCTTGGCCTTCCTCTTTCTTTGCGTCGGCTGGTGCCGCTCGGCCTCCTTGGCTTGGGCATATGGGCTGCCTCCGAGAAGTCCGGGGCCTGGGCCCTGAGAGGGCAGCCAGGCCGCCTGCAGGCGGAGGTGTCCCCTCGAGCACCCCCCACCTCCGATGCTGGGTTCAGAGGCAAGGAAGGCGAGGGATGGAAAAGGCTAGGTACAGGCTGCCTATATTCTTCTCAGCCAGAACCAGGTCCAGGGGTTGGAAAGGGTTGCCCCCCGAGGTTGTTCCCAGCTGGCTAGAGGCTCCCGGGCCAGTGTGGGAGCTGAGAAGCATCGTCAGGTTCCCAGGCTGTTAGAGAAAATGCAGAAAGTTTAACTTTTTCCTCTTGTTTTCTCCCCATGTCTCCCACCCTGCCGTCCCCACCCTCCCTGTCCTTCCACTACCTGTTTCTAATCTTCAGTTTTATCCCTCGTTTTTATAGATTATGATTTTGGAGATGTGTTTCCAGCGGTGCCGTCTGTACCCAGCACAGACTGGGAAGGTGGGACAGAGTCCGCTGTTACCCTCTTCTCCTGTTTTGCTGTTTCCATGCCAAGCTTGCTGCATGATTCGAAATCAGCTCGTTGTTTATAATAATGTCAATGATTAGAATAAAGCCAAGTTTGGTGTTCTAATAGATGGAATTCTGCAGTAGGAGAACTTGACCTCTAGATCCAGGCAAACCCCCTTCTCCTAGTGCAGGACTCCTGCCTTTGTGCAGTGGCCGCATAGAGTCGCCGAGTGACTGCATTTCAGGGACACGTGGCTCACCCTTCCCTATTCCGATGCCAGTAGAAGCACCAGGATGTGCGTAGGGAACCACCAGCTCTTGGGGTGCTAGTGGCCTGGCCCAGCGAGTGGAGGCTTGTTCTGGAAAGTGTGGGTCGAACCCGTGGATCGCGAACCCCTTTAGGTCAGATGTGCTCTTGTGTCAGGAGCGTCAGGGAGTAAAGGCAGAGGGCTCGGTTCCTGCAGTCCAGTCTTGGCTTCCTCTCCCGTGTGTATCGTGGAAAGAGCCTGAGGGCCCGATGGGCAAAATGGCCCAGGCAGAGCTGAAACCTCCTAGGGGGAGATTCTCTTTGAGGTTTTCAGGCAGATTTCAATAAAATCCGTCCGCCCTCCCACCTGTCCACTAGATGGCAGCCGTGCCTGGACATTCTCCTGCCCGTGACGCCACTTCTGGGCTTCTGGAAACCCATGGGGCTCTTCCTCATGTTTCCATGATGACTCAAAGCACAGGGCATGTTTCGGAGAGGGTTACTGCTTCCTCCCTAGATCTGAGGCTGTGACCCCTCCGGAGGGAGGAGGTGCTGACTGCTCATCGGGCCAGAGGCAAAGGTGCCCTTTCCACTGCTCCGGAGCACCGGCCCCTTTGTTATTAGCGCCGTGGTCTCTGAGTAATGGATGACAGCTGACCTTTTTCCAACGAATGCATGAAATAGCTTAGTTGGAGGGAAATAAGACAGGGCGTTGGGGAAAATTAGGTCATCTGGCCAAGAGAGTAGCACTCAAGAGCGCCACAGGTTAGTTCAGATGAGCTCGAAATCCAGAATTCCATCGTAACCTCATTTATCCTCTGAACCTCTCTTCTTGCAGCGCACATGCTGGGCATTGATTTTTCTCCCCCTCTGATTCTAACCACTAACCCCTCGTGACCACCCAGCTCCTCGCTGCCCTCTGCAGTCACTTGTCGGGCAGGGCCTGACCTCCCTCCACAGCCCTTCGGAGCTCCCGGTGGCCTGAGAACTAACAGCTCGGGTCGCACTGCTTGCTCGGGCTGGGCTGGGCTGGGCTGGGGTTGGGTGCCCTGGCAGGGTGAGCTTCGTCCCACCGGGATCTCCTGCTTTCCTGAGTTCCCAAGCCTGTTCAGGCAGCTCCCCTGGGGAAGCTCAATCGTCTTCCCCCTGGAGGAAAGCAGGATTTGGGGGCAGCTCCAAACTCGGGGCCCTGGGGTTGGGGCTGAGGCGGCCTTCCATGGCCCTTGGCTCATTACAGAGCTGGCAGGTAAGCAGCCTGGAGCCACCACGTCCCGGGGCCTCCTCACTCACTTCTCAGCGCTCCTTCTGGATCTCTAGGGGCTGGAACGAGAACATACGGCTTCGCAGGACCCTTCTTTGAGGCAGAAGGGCAAGGTTTTCTACCTCTGAGAACTAAGGCTCTGGGGGCCCAGGACGTCTGAAGAAAGTCTCATGTGTTGCTAGTGTCTTTCTGGCAGGGCTGGCAATCGCCTTCGGCCCCTACCTTTGTCCTTATGTTAAAAGACACTGTACTTTTAAAAAAAAAAAAAAAAAAAAGGATGGTATGCTGTATCGGCGGACAGTTGCCCGCTGGTTTCCAGGACCCACGAGGAAGTGGCCGGCAGGTTGGGCCCTTCCAGATGAGGCCGAGGGTAGGAAGCATGTTTGCCACGTCTCCTCTGGGCAGATAATGGCCCACACAAGGTGTGTACACTGGCAAATGGGGCGTGAGCATCCTGTGCCCCGTGCCATTAACCTTCACCCGACCTCTTCCCATAGCTGGGCCTCAGTTTTCTGCTGGGCTGGCTGCCATCTGCCACCAGATAAACGCCCGGTGCGCTTTTCCTGCTCCTGTTCCGGTGACCTGGGCCCGGTGGTCGGGGTAGGGGGAGCAGTCAAAGCAGCCCCTCTCTGGAGGGGCAGCACCCTCCCCCAACCCTGCCTTCTCCCCAGGGTGGAGCCAAGGGTGAGGGGGACCCAGAAGGGACCGGAGCCTTGAGTGAAATGGAGTTCCCAGCTCGTGCCTTAAAGGGGTGCCTGGTCCCGCCCCCTCACTCCCAGAGTGTATCCACGTCAGGGAGAGAAGCAGCGACCGAAAGGCCTGTGAGGCAGCTGTTGGGGGCGGCCACTCAGGACCCCTTTCCTCTCCCCTTTGCATCTCCTTGTTGCTCTGTCATTCTTCCCGCTGTGCTCTGGGCCCTTGTTCTGCCTTTCCCTCACCCTCCGGACTCCGCATCCTATCTCTCAGCCCGACTGTACTCTGCACCCCTCAATTTCTCTGATCCCCATCGTCTCCCTCTGTTCTCCCTTCCTTTGTTGCTTTTATCTGCCTCTGGTGCAGGGCGGAGTGGGTACCCTTCAGAGGACTTCGGGTATCTCAGCCCTGCTGGGCACACCCCCCCCCCCAGCTCCCTCTAACAGAAGGTCATAAGATTAACCTGAGAGGTCCGTGGCCTTTGTCCTCTCCAGGCATCAAGGTCACCGTCCCTGACAGGCTTCCGCCTGGAGGCTGTTTAACCTTGGGGCTCTTAACCTTGAACTCAGCCAAATTGCTTTGAGCTCTTGGGGGTTCCCAGTGGAGTGGTGATGTCGTCCCTCCAGGTCGCTCTTAGAGCACACGTCCTGTGTCCAGTTGGTTTGGGGCTTCTGCTCTTAAAACAGGGCCGCCCTGATCAGATGTCCCCGGGAGGGACTCACCTGCCTCCCTCATGAGTTAAGGCATGCTTTGGGGGCCTGGGGTCTCCAGATGGTGTCTGATGGGCTGTCTCCTGTTTCCTGGTCTCCCAGATGGAGACCTCACAGACACGGTCAGCGGCTCCCGCTCCACCGCTTCAGACCCGACCAGCAGCAAAGCTTCCACCAAGAGCCCCACCCAGCGCCACAACCCCTTCAGCGAGGACCCGGCAGAGACGGTGTCCTCCTCTGACACCACCCCAGTGCACACCACCTCTCAGGAGAAGGGCGAACCCCACGCTCTTGACCTGCCAGACGCCTGCACAGAGCTCGAAGTCATTAGGTCAGCGGGCGTTGGAGGGACATCTGGGTGTCCATCCCGTCTGCTCCCGGCATCGTGTTTTAGTCCTCGTGCACAGGGATCACACCCCCGGGGGCGGACCGGGATCTTCCTGGAGACTAAGGGGTTCTCCAGTGGTTCTTGGAGCAAGAAACCGAGGGCCCGAGCCCAGAAGGTGGTGTGGCACGGGCGACAGCTGTGGCTGGCAGCTGAGGCCACACGTGGGCTGCGGGGGCAGTTGTCCGGTTCATCCAGGGCCCGAAAACCCCTTCACACTGGAATTCTAACAGTTCTTGGATGTCCCTGTGCAGTTTCTGAGATGTGTACTGATCCTAGTTCAGCATGGCTCCTTGAAAGTGTCACCATCAGGGGGACAGGGACCTACCTAGAAGGGAAGGAGGAGGTGCAGGACAGACTGGGGAGCTCAGGCCCGGGCTCCCCGACCTGCCCTGGCTCCCGCCCCTGAGACTCTCAGTGCCGAAGAAGCAGATGGGCATGTCGTACCCTCCGAGGCTTGCTGGCCTGAGGCAGGAGACGGGTCCCACTCTGTAGGCTGGTTCAAGGCCTCAGTTGCTTAAGTGGCTCAGACCTGGGGTCGCCCTGCCAGGCCCGTCCCAGCCAACTTGCCACCAAGGAAGTTTGAGCCCAGAAGACTCCGAGTGCATTTCTGGTTAAATTATCCGTGGTGATACCCGATGGGGAGTGAGGTCAGCTCAGGGGCCACGGGCCGCATCCCCAAGGGGAGGGCGGGGTTAGAGGCACCATCGTCCTGACTGGCCACAGCTTGTGTTTGTTCCCAGAACAGCTGGCGCCGCTGTGAGGGCAGCTAGAATTCGTAGGCCTTGCTCAGGGGTTCCTCGGGGCCCTGCCCCTGCCGGCAGCACGGCTACCTCAGGGCCTGAGCTGCTCTTGCCCCTGGCCTAGGGCCTCCCACCCGGCACTGCCCGGGACTACCGAAGCTCCCTCCTGTGTCCTTGGAGGTCACACGCCCAGGATCACCCCCTTTGACCCAGCCTGTCTCGTTCGCCAGTTCTGCGGCGCTCAGGTGGTAAATCTCTCCCCGTCCCCTACTGTCCCAGGGTCACCAAGAAGAAGAAAACCGGCAAGAAGAAGAAGATGAGGTCGGATGAGGAAGCCAGTCCGCTTCACCCCGCCTCCACCCAGGACACCGGTGCCCGGCGGGGAGACGGCGACAGCCTGGTCAGCAGCCCACGCCTGGGGCGGGCCTCCCCCGATGCGACCATTACGTCCCCCCAGGAGGAGGGAGAGGGGCCCAGCAGCGCGGCGGAGAGCAGCGAGCTCTCGGAGCCCGGCCAGGTGGGCCTGCTGATCCCCGAGATGAAGGACACCTCCATGGAGCGCTTGGGGCAGCCCCTGAGTAAGGTGATCGACCAGCTCAACGGGCAGCTGGACCCCAGCACCTGGCGCTCCCACGTGCAGTCCCCAGACCAGTCCTTTCGGACCGGCTCCCCCGGGGAAGCCCCGGAGAAGCCGCCATTTTGCGACTTTAGTGAGGGGCTTCCAGCCCCAATGGACTTCTACCGCTTTACCGTCGAGAGTCCAAGCACTCTTGCGTCAGGTGGCAGCAACCATGACCCTGCAGGGCCGGGCCAACCGCTGCATGTTCCTGGTAGCCCTGCGACTGCTGGCCAAGAAGAGGGAGGAGGAGGAAGAGAGGGGCAGACGCCTGGGCCCCTAGAGGACGCCCCCGCCGGGGAGGCCCCAGAGCCGGGGACCCAGGAACCGGACACCAAGCTGCCCCTGGTCGGGGAGGAGCCTGTGCCGGAGCTGGAGCCTGGGACCCACGAGACTCTGTGCCAGCTCAAGCGAGACCAGCCCAGCCCGTGTCTGAGCAGCGCGGAGGACTCGGGGGTGGATGAGGGGCAGGGGAGCCCCTCCGACATGAGCCACTCGGCAGAGTTCAGGTGCGCAGGGCTGTCCGTGCCGCTGGCCTGAGGGACGCTCCCACCCTCAAACGCCGAGGACAGTGGGTATCTGTCCTCCAGACAAAGTGCAGCTCCTGGGAGGCCTAGCCTGGGCTGGGAGGCGGGATGGGGTGTGGGCCCCCCCCCACACACACACTCTGGCTCCCGGGCAGGACCAGCGCCACGACAGCCACTTTCCCTCTGCGTGCCGCTGTGTCCTGTCACCTCCTGCCCCTGCCCTCGCCTGACACCCCCACGCCTGTCGCTCTCACAGAGTGGACAACAATCACTTGCTTCTGCTGATGATCCACGTGTTTCGAGAAAACGAGGAGCAGCTCTTCAAGGTCAGTCCTGGGAACCCCAGGGCGAGGGGGACAGCGCAGGGCCGGGGGGGGGGCGGCAGGGGGGGGCCGGGGGGGGTGGGGGCTGACCCTCCTCTGTCGCGGCCCCTCAGATGATCCGGATGAGCACGGGGCACATGGAGGGCAACCTGCAGCTGCTCTACGTGCTGCTCACGGACTGCTACGTCTACCTGCTGCGGAAAGGTGCCTGCCGCCCCCGGGCCCGGCCGAGGCTGAGCGTGAGGCCCGCCACCCGCCCTCTCCCGTGCCCCCCACCCCCGGCTCTCGGCCGCCTGGCGTGCGGTGACCAGAACCCTGCCCGGCTGCGCCGCCAGCCACCTCAGCGGCCCCGTGAGACCCGAGCGCCCCGCATCACTCTCCTCTGTGTCAGATGCAGGGCAGGGACGGGGCTGCTCTCAGACAGAGACGGGGTCTTAGAAGATGGGGCAGCGGGGGGAAAGTGACCCCTGTGGGTCACAGGCATTGGGGTCTCCTCTCTCAGGGGCCGCGGAGAAGCCATACCTGGTGGAAGAGGCCGTTTCTTACAACGAACTTGACTACGTGTCGGTGAGTGCAGGCTCGGCAGTGGCCATACACCGAGGGACAGGGCTCCTCGGCCACCCGCCCGCAGAGCTGCAGAGTGAGGCCTGTCTCCGCCGGGCCCCACCGCCCCCAGGGTCGGGCGTCAGCTTCTCTTAGAGCAGCTTGTGCCTGTGGTGCCGGGGAGGAGAACCGAGTTGAGGACACCTCTGCATCCACCACATTTCTGACTGTCCCTCCCCAACTCATGCCAGGGTCCCCGGCCTCTGGGGCTTTACCCTGTGTGCTTCTTTCGCGGCGTGCTTCCTCCCTCCTTAGCCAGCCCTTAGTCCGGCCACGGCTGCCTCTTCCTCCAGGCAGCCGCCAAGCCCCGTGCGCATGTGACGGTCTTGTTTCTGGCAGGTGGGCCTGGACCAGCAGACGGTGAAGCTGGTGTGCGCCAACCGCAGGAAGCAGTTCCTGCTGGACACGGCCGACGTGGCCCTGGCCGAGTGAGTGGCACGCCCCCGACCCCCGCCATCTCCCCGTGTCCGTAGGACTCGAGAGCGGCCTGGGGGTCGCGGGGCAGCAGCAGGACACACAGACGTGGCAAACAGATGTGTTCCCTCTGGAACCTGCGGGGGTGTGCAAGCACCCTGAGGGACTCGTGTCGTCCGCTCGGGCGACCTGAGACCTGAGCTGGCTGCCAGAGAGGAAGGGGGCTGGCATGAGTTACTAACAGGAAAGAAACACAAGCCCCACCACTGGGCCACAGGCCTGGGCCACGGGGTGCGTACAGAAATGACTCGTAATTTCTGTCACGGACTCGGGTCCCACCTGCACCGCCAGCAGACCGCAGGCCCCCGGGGCCACGGAGAGTGGTTTGGCCTTTCCCAGGTCCCTGTCGGATGACAGCGGGCTACTGCGCGTCACTGCCCCGCCCGCTGCCCTGAGCGCTGGTGCCAGACAGCTCCCTCCCCAAAGTTTCTGGGAACCCTCCGGGCCAGGATCCCGTCTGGTTGAGGGGTGGACCCCCCGCCCCGGGCCTCTGCCAGCAAACCCCACTCCCTGTGTAGGTTCTTCTTGGCGTCTTTAAAGTCTGCCATGATCAAAGGCTGCCGGGAACCACCTTACCCCAGTGTCCTGACTGATGCCACCATGGAGAAGCTGGCCCTGGCCAAATTTGTGGCCCAGGAGTCTAAGTGTGAGGTGAGTGCCAGGAGCAGAGGGGAGGGGTCGTCCCTGAGTCCCCAAGAGGCCCGCTGTGGTGTCGGGCACTGCAAATAGAGGTCTTTAGTGTTTCTCTGTCCCCCGCCCGGGAGGGGCTCTCCTACCCCTGGGTCGGGTCCCCCACCCCGCTGGGGGTGTGCCCTTGCTTCCTCAGGGGCCATTCCTGGTGCCGGGCCGTCGGCGAGCCGGGCCCAGGCCTCACCGCTCTGTCTGCTGCCCCTCCCAGGCCACTGCTGTCACTGTGCGCTTCTATGGGCTTGTCCACTGGGAGGACCCCATGGACGAGTCCCTGGGTCCCATCCCCTGCCACTGCTCACCCCCCGAGGGCGTCATCACCAAAGAAGGCACGCTGCACTACAAGGCGGGCACCTCCTACTTGGGCAAAGAGCACTGGAAGACATGCTTCGTGGTACTCAGGTGGGCGCGCCCGCAGCGCCAGCCTCGGGCTCCGCCTGTGGACCGGCCGCTGAGGAGAGAAGCCCGAGGGGGCCTCCTTCCACCCCCACAAGGGTTTTAGAGCCCACCTGCCTTGGGCTATTAGAGCTTCTGTGTGAAGGCCGCCACCTTCGGGACCCAAGGAATCCTGGGGCATCAGGCGTGGATGTGGGCGGGGCTGCTGCCTCACTGTCCCCGGCTGCTGAGGGGGGTAGTGAGGCCTCCTGTGTCTCGGTTCCTTCTTTACCCTCCGTTTCAGTCCCCAGCTTGCAGGGTGTCCCTGGGATTTGGGCGCCACCTGGTTCTCAGTTCCAGGGACAGGCCTCACCCCTCTCTGTCGCGCCCCTGCAGCAACGGGATCCTCTACCAGTACCCCGACCGCACTGACGTCACCCCCCTGCTCTCCGTGAACATGGGGTGAGTGCCGTGGCGATGCGGGGCTGGGCAGGTGCGGGGCCTCGTGTCGCCCCCCGCGGGGTGAGGACTCTGGCTAAGCCTGTGGCCCCGCGCTCCTGTCCTCCCTGGCTTGAGCTGATACCCGCTCTTGTCCGTCCCCACTCAGCCGCACCCCATCCGGCAGCCCTGGCCGGTAGCCGGGGGTCTGCTGATCTCTGAGGGGCTACAGGATCCTGAGCCAGGGGAGGAGGAATGGTTTCCTATCAGGGAGGGAAGGATCTGGTCAGGCAGGGGAGAGGGTCACTCCCCCCGGGAAGTTCCCGACCTGATGAAAGACGGACACACACATGCTTGGAGACAGCCTTGGGCCCCAAGAGGGAGTGTGAGTGCACATGCCCGATAAAGGGAGGGCCAGAGCCTGGAGCCCATCCTCACCCCTCGCCTGGCCAGGCCACAATAGCTAGGAGGGTCCTGGCGATTCTGGAAGCAGAAGTTGTTCCACAGAAAGGGGTGGACCTGGCCAGCAGCTTCCAGCCTCTGCTGAGAGACCGGGGGTCTGCACCACCCTCCCAGGTCCTCCCGCCTCTGGGACTGCGGGGGCGGGCACGCCGTGTCCGCACGCCTTGAGCCGCCCCTGCCTCCTTGCTCCCCTTTCACCCCTCCTCGTCTGGCCCAGGGGGGAGCAGTGCGGTGGCTGTCGGAGAGCCAACACCACGGATCGGCCCCACGCCTTCCAGGTCATCCTTGCCGACCGGCCGTGCCTGGAGCTGAGCGCGGACAGCGAGGCCGACATGGCCGACTGGATGCAGCATCTCTGCCAGGCCGTGTCCAAAGGGGTGAGCGCCCCCCGCCTGCACTGTCCCCCCGGCCTCCCGACCCCGTGCGGGATCCCCGGGGCCCTGGCCCAAACCCTCACGCTCAGGGAGCAACTCTTGGGAACCAAGATGGGGACGTCCAGGGGACAACCCAGGAGCGGACCCTAGAGCTCAGGGCAGCCCCACCGCCTCCCCTGTCCCCACCTGTGCTTCTGAGGTGGGCGGAGCCTGGCTGACCCCTGGCCGGAGGGGCCATAGGGCTGGCCGGGTGCAGTGCTGTGTCCTGGTGCCGGGAAGAGCTCCAGCTTGCCTCTCCCCTCCCCTCTGCCCATGCCCTTCAGGTCATCCCCCAGGGGGTGACTCCCAGCCCCTGCATCCCCTGCTGCCTAGTGATCGCCGCCGACCGCCTCTTCACGTGCCACGAGGACTGCCAGACCAGCTTCTTCCGCTCCCTGGGCACAGCCAAGCTGGCCGACGTCAGTGCCGTTGCTACGGAACCGGGCAAGGAGTTCTGTGTCTTGGTGAGCTGGGGGGGGGGGGTGCAGGGGCGCAGGCCCTGCAGAAGGGATGCTGCCTCTGCTCACCTGGGGACCCGCTCGCCCCAGGAGTTTTCCCAGGACAGCCAGCAGCCCCTCCCGCCCTGGGTCATCTACATGAGCTGCACATCTGAACTGGACCGATTCCTGTCTGCACTGAGCTCTGGGTGGAGAACCATCTACCAGGTACCTAGCTGCTCAGGGCCCCGAGGAGGGAGTGCAGGCGTCCCCTGGGGAGGGGAGCCCCGCACAGTACGGAGGCAGGAATTGGGCCTGGGGACAGCACCATACCCATAGCTCTGGGACAGACTCCGGCCCCCGTGCCCCTGAGGCCACAGCTCAGAGTTGAACTTGGGAAACACTGCTCCTGACCTTGGTCCCACAGTGCAGGGGGACCCGGGGTTCCCACAGCTGCCCGAGAAAGCAGGGTCCTGGACCACAGCCCTCAGATTACCCCGGAACCCTCACAGGTGGACCTCCCCCACAAGGCCATCCAGGAAGCCTCCAACAAGAAGTTCGAGGACGCCCTGAGCCTCATCCACAGCGCGTGGCAGCGGAGTGACAGCCTGTGCCGGGGCAGAGCCTCCCGGGACCCCTGGTGCTGAGGCGGAGCCGGTCGGCATCCCGGGGCCGGGAGAGGCCTGCCAGCAGCACCCGCTGTCCTCGCTCTGCCCTCGTGCGGCTCGGGGCCGGGCTTGCCCCTGTGTTCCATGGCCCACTCCCGCCCTGGGGGACAGAAGCACCGACGGGGGCTCGAGCCAGGGTCTCTGCCCTCGCAGGGATACAGAACGGGTGCTCCACGCTCTCGGGCTTCCCGCCTGGCCGGTGGTGACTGGAGAGCGCTGGGGCGGAGGGTCTGAGCCCTATGGGCTCTGCGTACGCGCGGCATGTACGGATGTCTGCCTCTCCAGGATGGCGATGAGAGTCGTGCCGACTCTGCCTCTGCGGGGAGCGGAAGGACTGGGAGGGCAGGAGTCCCCTCTTCCCCTCCTGGGTCAGGGGTCCCGGCCAAGGCCTGACCATCCTCGTTCACTTTTGAACACTGAGCTGGCCGCGCAGGGAAGCCGGACGCTGGGGCCTCCGTGCATGCTCCCTCACTCACGCCGTCCCCAGCCACACTGCTGTCTGCCTGGCGAGGGCACCGGCTGAGGGCTGGGGCTGGGGGGCTGGGCAGCCCCTCCCTGGCTGCCCGGAGGCTCTGTGTGTCCAAGGCACCCACCTCTCCCCAGACTGCCGTGCCAGGAGGACGCAGGAGTCAGGCTGTCTCCTTCTGCCAGGAGCAAAGGAGAGGGAGGAGGGCTCGGAGTGGGGCAGAGCCCACGAGTCTGGCCTCCTGACTGTTGTCCCCTGCTTGGCTGGAGCCGGACCTTCTGGGGGAAGGGGTCAGATGGTCTGGGTTTGGTTTGTTTTTTGTTTTTTTTTTTTTAAATAAAATAGACACGTTATATTGCCAAGACTTGTCACTGGCCCTTTGTGACCGGGCTGGGGGTGGGAGATCTCCGCACCCCCACCCCCACCCCTGCGTCTGCCTCTCCCCTCCCCGTCAGCACACTGACGCTGGGCGCCTGCTCACCCACTGCCCCGGTGCTGCTCTTTGGAGCTCAGGCCCTGAGGGTTTCTTGGTCTGACCTTTGCTCTCCTATTTCCTGCAGTGCCCAGGGGAGGGGAAGACACTCCTCTAGTCCCAGCGCCTGTCTCCACCGCCAGCCTCCCCAGCTCTGGGGGCTAGGGCCAGCCATTTGGGATAAACCCGGGAGTCCAAGCTGTCCCCAGATGGCTTGTTGAGCTGCTGCCCTGGGGGCTGACCAGAGGGTGCTGCCAAGCTTAACAGGTGCAGGCAGGGGAGGGGAGGGGAGGGGAGCCTGAGGCACTCGAGCACCTGGCAATGCCCCCCCCCCCCAGGCCCTTACACCTGGGACTAAAGGAGTGGGTGCTGGGAAGGTTTGGCGTGGAAGCTATGGACCATGGAGGCTCCGGCGATGCGGGGTGTCCATGGCAGAAGGGAGATGCCCTGGGGACAGAGACCAGGGTGGTGCTGGCTCCCAGGGGTGTGAGGTCCCTTTTGACAAAGAGCCATTTCCACACCGGGGCCTCTCCTCCAGACACCTCCAGCCCAGAAGGGGCTCCCACCAGAAGGGGGGCAGGACTGGGGGGCAAGTCCGCATGGGGTGACGACCAAAGCCTCGGGCCGCTCCTTGAGACACACGGTCAACGGCCCTGAAGTCATCGGAGACAGGGTCGGGGAGAAAGGAGCCAGAATGGGGGGGTGGCGAGCTGGGGAGGATGTGGGCCATCTTTTACTGGGTGAAGCCCTGTGCTAGGCGTGCCGTTCACACATCTCTAGTCCTCCAAGAAACCTCTGAGCCAGATATCAATATTCCCATGTTACAAATAGACTGAAGCTAGCAGAGGGTCACACCCGACAGCAGAGCCTGGGATTCAGCACCCCTTCCCCAGGGCTCGAGAAGCCCTTCACCACGGCCACCAATGCTCTCCCTGACAATGGGACCCTAGAGCGTGGGAGCCCGACTGGAAGACGGAGGCTGGGGAAGGGGAGCCGCAAAGACGGTGCAGGGTGGTTGTGGACAGTGGCTGCATTGCCTGGGCACGCGGCTCTGGGACCCTCCGTGGGCAGTCCCGGACCCTCCGTGGGCAGTCGCCCCTGTGCCCTGGGCTCTGAGCTGCAGCAGGACTGACTAGGCCAGAAGTACCCTTTGCCCCAGGACCAGAGGGAGGGCAGGAGGCCAAGAAAAGCTGGAGGAGGTGTCCCGGCTGATGGCACCCTCTCCCCGCCCCCAATCTGCCTCCTGTCCCAGGTGACCTTTTCCCCAGATCCCAGGGTCCAGGCACACCCCTGCTGGGAGGTGTGGAGAACAGAGAAAGCTGGGATTGGTCAGAGCCAGTGGGGGCGTGTCCCTGGCTCCGCCAGCCCCAGTGGCTGAGCAGAGCAGGTGGACTCCGGAGATAGACCAGGGGCCACCCGCCTTCCCGACTGGGACCTCTGCCCACCAGACATGGCCCCAGGCCCCCTCGATCCCCGGCCCTGTGGCGGGGCAGGGGTGCAGACAGCCTAAGCGCCCCCACCCCAGGGCCGGTGCCCATGCCCCTGACCCGGGCACGGCCAGCCTCAGGAACAGAGGCCATGGAGACGGTTGCCCCAGCTGTGGACCTGGTGCTGGGCGCCTCGGCCTGTTGCCTGGCCTGCGTCTTTACCAACCCCCTGGAGGTGGTGAAGACGAGGCTCCAGCTGCAGGGGGAGCTCCAGGCCCGCGGCACCTACCCACGGCCCTACAGGGGCTTTTTGGCCTCCGTCGCAGCTGTGGTCCGTGCAGACGGGCTGTGTGGCCTGCAGAAGGGGCTGGCCGCCGGCCTCCTTTACCAGGGCCTCATGAATGGCGTCCGCTTCTACTGCTACAGCCTGGCGGGCCAGGCTGGCCTCACCCAGCAGCCTGGTGGCACGGTGGTCGCGGGCGCGGTGGCTGGGGCACTGGGAGCCTTCGTGGGGAGTCCTGCTTACTTGGTGAGTGCCTTGTCTCCAACTTCCACCACCTCATGACCCAGCTTTCCAGTGGGGAAGGGACGGTGGGTGCCTCTGGAACTTTCCAGGCTGGCTCCGGTACCAGGCAGGGTGGGGCGGGGCTGGGTGGGGATGCTCCCGGGAACATCCCAGCCTGGGGGTTGGAATCTGTCCCTGGGTGCAAAGCCCCGGAGCCTTGCCCCATGCTCCTTCTCCTGGGGTCCCTGCTCCACTGGGCCTGAGCCAGGGGAGGGGGGAGAGGGCGACAGGGCGGGTGCTGGCTCAGACCCAGCGTGGCGGCCTGTCTTCCTATGTGGCCCAGCAAGTTCAGAATCAGCGAGGCCTCGGCGGACGAGGCCAGAGGCTGAGTAGTCACCATCCCACTGAGTCCTCAGAACAGTGGGAGCGGGCAGGCTGGGAGAAGGCCAGGTGACTTGCCCCGGGTCACACCGATTTGCAGACCCAGGCCGACTTCAGCGCCTCCCCCTGCAAAACCCTGTTCCCCATGCCCCCGAAGCAGTGGGTGTGGGCTTGTGGAGGTCTGGGGGTCGGGCTGCTGCTCGTCCAGTCCCTCTGTCACGTCTGCTCCCACAGGTCAAAACGCAGCTGCAGGCCCAGACGGCGGCCGCGATGGCCGTGGGGCACCAGCACCATCACCAGGTAGGGACTGTCACTCCCCAGAGCCCCCTGGGCTGGGTGGGCTGGCAGGGGCTGCTCAGTGACCCGGTGCCTTCTCCCCACAGAGTGTTTTGGGTGCCTTGGAGACCATCTGGCGGCAGCAGGGCCTGGCAGGGCTATGGCGGGGCGTGGGTGGGGCCGTGCCCAGGGTCATGGTCGGCTCAGCCGCCCAGCTGGCCACCTTTGCCTCTGCCAAGGCCTGGGTGCAGAAGCAACAGGTGAGGAGCCAGGGACACCCCTGCCCACCCTCAGACATGAAAGAATTGGGCCATCTGCCTCCGTTCTCCCTTTTGGGCCCTCATCCCATCCTGACATCTCCAGCTGGATGCCTGCCTAGGCAAGGCCAGTGGGAGGGGCAGACAGGGCCCCTGAAGAGAGCTGAGGACCCCGGCGCTGCCCTTGTGCCCAGCAGGGGTGGGGGCCGGAGCCCTGACGCCGTGAAGGAGCTGGGCTGGGGGAATGAATGGCTGGAGGGGCCTGATCTGCTCCCTTTCCCCCAACTCTTCCAGCCCGCAAGTACTGGGAGGGTAGGGTGGGCACCATGGGGGTGGGGGATGGCAGCAGCCGCAGGGGTCAGAGCCTGTCCCATCCCCACAGTGGCTCCCAGAAGACAGCTGGCTGGTGGCCTTGGCTGGAGGCATGATCAGCAGCATCGCTGTGGCCGCGGTCATGACCCCCTTCGACGTGGTCAGCACACGGCTCTACAATCAGCCCGTGGACGGAACTGGCCGAGTGAGCAGGGGAGGGTGCAGGGGCGATGCGGGGAGCTGGAGAGCATGCCCCAGTGTGCGCGCACACAAGCACACACAACCAGAGACACGCGGATGTGTGATACATGCAGACACATTGATTTGGCCGGTTTGCTGAGCACTCAAGTCCCCGGCACGGGCTAAGCGGGTTCACACCTGCACTTTATTCTATCCTCACGACCACCTTCATTTTCCTGCTGAGGAAACGGAAGGTCAGAGCGATCTCGTGACGTGCCTGAGGTCACCCAGCTAGGCCTGACCCCACGGCCCGCCACGTACCGTCGCGCAGGTTGTGTTCAACACAAAGGTGCCCTCCAAAGGCTGAGATGAGGACGAAATCCACTCGCATGTCACTAGCCAAATCTTGGGCCCCGGGTATGGGCTGTGGCTCCCTGGAGGAAGAGGTCTCTTCTTAAATGTCATAGTCTAAGGGATCACCTTTCTGTAAGTTGCCAGCTTGGGGACAGTCTCTCTGCTGATGTACCGCAGAGGCCCCTCCACACAGACACATGCCCACTTTCGCCAGCCAGGGCCCCATGACCCCTGCAGTGACCTCCACCCTGCCTCTGTCCCCAGGGCCAGCTCTACGGTGGCCTCGCCGACTGCCTGGTGAAGATCTGGAGACAGGAGGGCCCCCTGGCCCTCTACAAGGGTTTGGGCCCAGCCTACCTGCGCCTGGGCCCCCACACCATCCTCAGCATGCTCTTCTGGGATGAGCTCCGGAAACTGGCCACGCGGAGCCAGCACCAGGGCACCTAGGTGGCATCCCTCGTCCCCATCTCCTGACACAGCCCGGGACCCGGGAGCGACGGCCCGCTCCAGCTGGGAATGGCCGTCTCAGAGCAGGCCAGAGGCCCAGCCCCTGCCACACGTCCAAGGAGAGCGTGGGCAGCTCTGGTCAACCCAGGCCCACGGCCCGCTCGGGGCCGGAGCCGCTTGCTCTGGATCACCAGCTGCTCTGTTCTCTGGCAAGTTCTCTTCCCGCTGCTTGGGTTCCTCATCCCAGAGCCTTACCTGTGATTATAATAACTGCTCCGGGTTGTGACCGTCTCCACGAGCGAGGTCACTCACATGCACCGGCTTGCTTGGTCCTCAAACAGTGCAAGACGGCGAAATCCTCTCTTAGCAGGAGAAGCTGAGGTTCACCAGGTGGAAAGCCTTGACCAAAGCCATACAGCTTTGAAGGGACAGAACCAGGACTGGAACTTAGCTCTGCCCAGCCCAGACGGGTGCCCCTGGCAAGAGCCAGGACCACGGGGGCTGGAGAGCCTGCCTGTCACTGTACACATGGGGAGGCCTCAGGCTTCCATAAAAAAGCCCCTCAGACCAGGGATTCAAACAACAGATGCTGTCCATGGTCTGGAGGCTGGAAGTCCAAGGTCAAGGTGTCAGCAGGGTTGGTTTCTCTGAGGCTTCTCTCCCTGGTGGCCCAGTGTCCTCACACGGTCTACCTTCTGTGTCTGTGTCCGAATCCCTTCTTCTAGGGACACTGGGCATGCTGGACTAGCTCCCGTCCTAATGTCCTCCTTTTAACATATTTACCTCTTTAGAGACCTCATCTCCAAGTATAGTCACAGACTGGGGGTTAGAACTTCAGTGTACAAATGTGGGGGAGGGGGAGACGTAATTCAGACTTTTACGAGAGCCTCCTAGATGCCCAGCACTGTGGGCGTTTGCACAAATCCTCATGACCGTTCTGAAAGGGAGCTCTCGCCATGCCCATTCTTCAGGTAAGGAGACTGAGGCCTAGGGCAAGGAAGTGACTTGCTTAGGAGAGTCGCAGAGCCAGGTGTCCTCATCTGGGGCCCTCTCCCTGAGCTGTAGCCACACTCCCGCCGCTGAGCATGGTCCTCAGGCCCACACTGACCTTTGTGCTTCAGAAATGGACACCGAGTCCCTGGAAGGGACAGGACTGGCCCAGGTCAAGCAGCCTGAACAGCCTACCCCGCCACACCCCACGTCTGCTCTTCCCAGGGGTACTCCTAGCGCACACTCCAAACCAATAAAGTTTTCTACTTTGTTTACTTCAAGGACTCCCTTCTGCTGGCAGCCTCCGCCTCCCCCACCCCTCGGTCTGGGGAAGGAGGATCCAAAAGTCTGGGGGCAGGCCAGCCGCACCCCACCGCATCCAACCGATGGAGGCCTGCCACCTAGCGGCCAGGGAGGGGACCGTCGGGGAAGGACGCACAGTGGCCGAGGGAAAGGAGGGCCCCCACCTGGATCTCAGCCTCAGGCTGTGGGAGGATAGGGGCCCTGCCTCCAGACCTCAGGCTGTGGGGGGACAGACCACCTTCCGGACCACAGGTGGAGGAGCGCTGAGCCTCGGGCTGTGGGGACATAAAAGGCCCCTTCCAGAACTGGGGCTGAGGGGGCAGAGCCCAGAAGCAAGGCTGGCGGCCAGGGCAACCATGACGCCTGGGGCTTCAGGAAGACGAAACTGTGGGCATCCAGCTTGAGCGGGGACAGAGGCCAGGACCAGTGCTGGAGACGGTCCCCACGTCGTGCTGCCCAGAGGTGGAGCCCCTGAGCAGCGGGTGGCTCTCAAAGCCCCACAGCCCTGCGGCCCTGAAGGTCGAGGTCCCTGCCTCCCCTCCCGCCCCTCCCTTCCCCTCTCCTCCCCTCTTACCCCCTCCCACTTCTGGCCCCACTCTTCCCGGATTTCTGACCCCCCCTTCTGACTGCTCCCCTCCCCCACCACACCCTCCCCCCCTCCCCCCCCCCGGGGTTCTGACCCCTCCCTGCCCCACCCCTCCCTCCACTGACACCTTTGCCCCATGACGTTGATCTCTCCGGTGCAGGTCTGGCCGGAGGCTGGGGCTGAACCCAGCGGCCATGTTCTCCCTGCCATCCCTCCCCTCCTGGCTCCCCAGCCTCCCCTCCCTCCAGTGGGGCTCTGGCCTCCTCGACTCTGTCCTTCAAGGTGAGCGCCGCCTCCTCCCTTGCAGCCCCACCCCTCGGCCCGCTTTGGGCAGCACCGCGTGGACCCCCCACGTGGGTCTCCCACCACCTCTCACCCTGCCAAACTCGCCTGCCCTCCCTCCTGCCCTCAGGCCTCATCGGGGCCAGTGGAGTCTCGGTCCTGAACAGCCTCCTGAAGGTCTACTTCTTTGTGAACTGTGCCAAGTGAGTGTCTGCCAATCCAGCCCACTCCTGGCCCCTCCCGGAGCCCTGACCACCCACCCGCCCCCCAAAGCTGAATCCGGCCTCCAGTGGGGAGGACTGGAGGGAAGAGAACCCCGTCCCCAGAGAGTGTTTCTGGGGGCCCAGGACCGCTGCCTGGGCCGAGGATGGTGGTTCTGACCCTGCCCACGCCCGCTCTGCCCCACAGCAACCCCGAGCGGCAGCTGGAGAAGCAGCGGCTGCAGGCCCAGTGGGTCTCCCTGGAGATCGTGCACCTGGCTGGGCTGGCCTTGATCCTGACCGTCCTGGGGGCCCGAGTGGCTGCCCTGGTGGTGCTGGAGTTCTCCCTCCGAGCTCTGTCCACACTGCTCTCCCTGGGCCAGGTAGGACTTCCGGAGGTGGTGAGTCACTCCCCAGCCCTGGGCCCTAGTTTTCACCCGAGAACACAGGAAGCGGGGCCCGGGGGGGGCACCCTGTCTCCTCACCACCCCCTTTCTGTAAGACTGAGACTGGAGAGTACAGATTGCCTCCTGGGATTGGGAGCACAGGCCCCTGCTCACAGACCCCTGCTCACTCACTCAGTGGCCCACGGTGGCCCGCAGTGGCCGCAGCCCCAGTCCAAGAAGAGAGCGGTGGCAGCTCCCGGCGGTGGCGCCCCCCACGTGCCAGGCAGGCGCCCACCAGCTACTTTGGGTGCGTCATCTCGCGTGTCCTCACAGTCCTAGGGGGCAAAGCTCTGCTGTGACCTGCATCTCACAGGTGGGGAGACCAAGGCTCAGAGAGGGTGAGCGACTTGTCCCAGGTCAGCCAGCACGAGGTAGAGTCAGGCTTTGAACCCAGGTCTTCAAGGCTCCGGGCCACCAACCTTCAGGAAGCACGCGGGTCCCAAGTAACATTCGTGAGGGAAATCAAACAGAAAGAAACGGTCCCAGGAGGGCTTGACTTGAAGGCAACATTCCTTCTTGGGGAACGATTCCCAAGGTTCCTTCTGGCTCCAGCCTCCTACAGAGTAGTCTGTGTGCCTGGTGAGAAGCAGCTGGAGGCCTGGGCCCCCCCCCAGCCCTCCCCACTGCGCCCCCTTCTGCTCTCGCCCCGCGCAGGGCTCCGAGAGGGAGAGGCTGCAGCTGTACCTCGTAAGCCAGTACTCCCTGGGCTGTGGGCTGACCTGCGGCCTGAGCTTCCTGCAGGAGGGTGCCCCTCATCGCACCTTGAACTTGCTGCTGGGCCTCTGGCTGGCCACCCTGCTGGGCATGGGTGCCAGGCGCCTCTGCCGCCACACCTGCCAGCTCTACGAGCTGCACAGCAGCCAGCATTACTGCGGGGTCTGCCTGGGCCTGCTGGCCAGTGCTCACGGCCTCCCCAGGCTGCTGGCCCGTGCCCTGGCTGTGGCCTTTGCTGTGGGTGACCTGGCGGCTGTGGCCCTCGTCAACCGGGACTTCCCGACCACCTCGGATGCCGTGCGCTTCTGGACGCCGCTCGTCATCTGCTACGCCCTGCTGGTCATCTACATGCAGGGTAGGGGCCGCCACTGGGGTCCTGGGGGGCAGCTGGGCCACTCGGCACTCACATCCCGTGGTCTGACCTGGGTGCAGCACCACGCTGGGACCCAGGGAGGCCACCCACGGTTAGACCCCACCCCTGCCATCCCAGGGTGCCTGTCTAGCAACAGAAGCCAAAGGGAACAGCTCGGGGAAGGGTGTGTCGTGGTGTGGGAGCTCTGAGGAGGTGGAGCTTGAATAGGTAGGAGCCCAGCAGGAAAGGTGTGAGGCTGGAAGAAGGTCCTAGCAGGGGGAAACCACACATGCCAAAGCCCAGAGGTGAGAGAAGGCATGGCTCCATCCGACAATTGAAACAAGTTGAGTGTGGGTGTCACCCCAAGGGAAAGGGGGAGAGGATGAGGCTGGCCAGCTGCATGGGGGCCTGCTGGGGAGCCCTCTTCAGCCAGGCTGGCCGTCTGCTGAGAAACCACTGCAGGTTTTCAGTAGGGGAGAGCAACCTGGTCAGATGTGGGCTCTAGGAAACACCATTGACTGCAGGGGAGAGATGGAGTCAAAAGGGCAGGACGGGGAAGTGCAGTCAGGCAGAGAGCAGCAGGTGCAAAGGCCCTGAGGTGGGAGTGAGCTTGGTGTGCTTGCTGAACAAAAAGAAGAACTGGAAGGCTCCCGGATAGGAACAGGAGCAGGTCAGAGGTGAGGGGAGGTGACGTTGGAGAGCGGGCATCCTATCAGGCAGGACCTCACAAGCAAGGTAAGGAGTTTGGAGCTTACCCCAAATGCAATGGAAAGTCCTGGGAAGAATGTAAGCAAAGGAAAGATTTCATCTTGTTGATCCGTTTAGAAGGTCACTAGCTGCTGAGCAGACATGGAGTAGACGCTTGACCTACAAGGTCAAGAACAGAAGCCAGGAGCTGGGACTGGGCAGGACAGCAGGAGTGTGGAGGTGGGCTCGGGTGGGGATCTGCTTAGCAGAAAGTGTCCCCAGGGTTTACTGAGACATCGAATGTGCGAGTGCAGTCGGGAGGACTCCTCCACTTGGAGCCAGTGTGCTCCCCCACCCTCACTGCAAGCAGAGCCCAAAACAGCAGGGAGGCTTGGGGGTGAGCACTGAGCCTGGGAGTGGGGGTGGGGGAGGAGGGAGGGAGGGAAGGGAGCTGCTGCGGGGGTGGGGTGGGGAGCTGGGAGGTCCAGGCTCCGCTCCAGCTGGACCTGAGGTTGAGGCTCCAGGTATGGTGTCAGGCAGTGACAAGCACCCCCTCCCCCGACCCCCATAGAGGAGCAGCGGCAGCACCCCGGCCTGCAGAGTCACGTCCAGACCTTGCTGGTGCGCATGGGTGGCCTCTTCGTGCTGCTGCTGACTGTGGGCAGCTGGCTGGACCTGCTGGGAGTCGTCCTGTCCCTGCTGGGCGAGCTCTGGTGCCTGGCGGGCAGCCGCACTCTGCTGGACCTTTGCCAGGTACAGATGGGCCCTCCGCCCGAGCGCCACCCCGCAGACCCTGAGCCCTGCCCCAGACAGCCCAAGGAGCCTCAACACGCCCCAAGTTTAAGAAGAGCTGGGATGACCTTTCTTGGGGTGGGGCAGAAGGAGCAGAAATCCCCTCTTCCACCTGGTGTTAACCTTTGACCCCTCAGAGGTCCTGTGTTGGAGGAAGGGCCTGGGTAATCCGAGGCCTGAAGTCCCTCACCACAGGACCGGGGAACTGAGTGGTGTCCTCCGTCTTTCCCTCCCCATCTTCCCTCAGGATTTTCCATCCCAGAGGCCTTCAGTGTCTGCTGCAAGGGAGCCCCAGCCCCAGCCCTCGGCAGCTGCCCAGTCCCGGGGCCAAGCCCCCTCCTGACCTGCCTTACCAGGACTCGGAGTCTGTCTTAGGCCTACCCGGGCTCTTCTGGAGGCCTTGACCCCAGGGTACTGCCCCGAGGCAGAGGGACAGGGCTGGCCCCCACCCGGAGCTCCAGCTGGGCGCTGGGGGCTCCTGGCAGGGAGGGTTTGAGACTAGGGCCCTCCGAAGGGGGGCATCAGAGTCCAGTGGGTGAAGCCCCATTTTTCTCAGGATGGACAATGGGTACAACCCCCTCAGACCCTCCTTTGCCAGGGGGTTTGGGGAATGAGGGAGAATTGCATCCTTAGAATGGTCCCCTTTACTGGCCTCCCTCAGCTCCTCCATGAACAATAATAAAGATGATTTTTCTCAACCTGTGCTTAGAATCATGAACATACAGAGAGGGAAAGAGGCTTTTCTGAGGCCACACAGCCCTTCTGGCTGGGGCAGATTCCGGGGATACATGCGGGCTGGGTTCCCTGGGGTTCAGGAGTTCCATATTGATGTGTCCGCGGAAGCGACGGGGACTCAGTGGTGAGGACTCATGGTCCAGCACCCACCTGCCGTCGTGATGGACAGTGTCCACGTCCCGTCTCACCCTAGGCTGTCCAAGACCATGAGGGTCCTTGCCATCTCAGCCTCGTTCAGTCCTGTCTCTCCTCCAGGGCCCAGCCCAGGAGACCACAGAGTATCTGGGAAAAGGTTGGGTACCCGCTCCTCTGCTTACTTGCTGTGTGCCCTTGGGTGGGTCGCTGCCACTCTCTGAGCCAATCAGAAGAAAAATGGCCATGTGTAGGGTGCTTACCACATGCCAAGCACTTCTACAATCTCATTTCGTTCTGACATGAGCCCCAAGAGACAATTACTGTTACCCCTTTTTAACAGATTCAGAAACAAGCCCAGAGAGGTTATGTGACTTCCTTAAGGTCACAGAGCTAGTTAGTGGGGAAGCTAGGATTGGAGCCCAGGTGGCCTGCCCCGCAAAGTGCAAGTGCTTTGCATGCTTCCTGCTACCCTCTTCTTGTTGAAGAACTGGAGCCAGGGAAACCAACAGAGGTGCACATAAAAAATATGGCAGATCCATTTCTGGAAGGTTCTGGAATGTGGTTCCAGTCACCTTGTGAGCAGAGTAGCCTGAGGCTACAGGGATTGAGGGCCCTTTCTGAGGAGGAGCCCCACAGGGCAAAGAAGACTCCTAGCTAGGGGGCTTCCAGGGGACTACGGGGGTCAGGTTGTCCAGGAGTGATAGAGGACACACCAGGGAGGAGGTGAGGCAAGAAGGTTCTTGGAGGATTCCAGGTTCTGGCGAGCCTCGCTTCTCAGCAAAGGCCACCATGGTCACCCAAAGGTTACTGCTTCCAGACAGACAGCATCTGGTATAAGATTCTCTGCTCCCCACCCCGGGGCACACCTGGGACACAGAGGCAGGCTGGCCCCAAAGCTGGACAGGGTCGTTTCAGCTCCTTCCTCCAGAAATGGCCACCTACGGACAGTTCAAACCCAATCTCTGATTCCTTGCTCTCCCTGCTGTACCCCCAGGAAGGCCTCTCAGCTCCAAAGTAGCTGAGGTGGGGGGAAATGCCTGTGGTTGCCCCCTCCCCCAATCCAGGGGAGCCCCCCTCTGCCTGGGAGTGTGTTCAGTTCCCTCTGGGCAGGAAACTTACCCCAGTCTGGGAGGAAATGGCTCAGTTAGCTGGGCACACGGCCAGCCCTTGCCAGACCCAGACTGGGCACCAGGTTCCGACTCAGGCCCAGTGTTTTTGCTGGAAGGTTCCCTGGCCTCCTGGCCCCCAACACAGCCTGAGACCCTGTGGGGACAGTGCTGGGAGGGGATTGGATTTGGCGGTCCTTTCCTTTTTATGGACACGGGGACCATTTCCAAACAAAAACCGAGCCACGTGGGTTGGAATAGGATTCTTTTCTTATCTATTAAATTATTTTTGTGAGAAGTCTGACAAGGGTATAAAAATTAGATCACTCTAAGTGAGGCATTTAGGAAATCTCCATACCAAACAAAGAAAACGGGCCTGAAGTCCAGAGAGCAGAAGAAATACGGAAGGTCTGGTGTGGAGTGGCGTATGCAGCTGGGACTCATGCTCCTCCAGAGACCATGAGCTCCCGAATCCTGGGCCCAGACCAGCAGCCTTCTGACGAGGTGGGAGACCAGGCTCCCCAGTCTCTGCTAAGAGAGAATGGTAACCTCCAGCTGGGATTGGGGTGAGCCAGGCTCCTCCCTCCTGAGCCCCCTATTTCTGGCTCTTCTGAGCTATGGCATCGTCCCTTTGGGCCTCCTGTGTGCCTTCCTGTATTTGCTCATTCACAAGTAATTCCTGAACATCTGCATGGGGCCAGGCTCTGGGCTAGAAAAGATGCAGAAGTAACAGCCATGCTACCAAGAAACAAAGCTGGGTAAGGCGATAGATGGCAGGAGCTTGGGGCGAGCAGGCTAAGGAGAGCGTATGTGTTAGCCACAGCTGCATAACATGCAGTCCCAAAACTTAGCAGCTTAAAACAACAGATACTTATTGTCTCCCTCTTTTTTTTTTTTTTTTTTTGGAGAGAGAGAGAGGGTGTGCTTGAACAGGTGAGGGGCAAGAGGAGTGTGGAGAGGGAGAGAGAGAATCTCAAGCAGGCTCCATACCCAGCCCAACACAGAGCTCTATCTCACAACCCTGAGATCATGACCTGAGCCGAAATCAAGAGTGAGTTGTTTAGGGATGCCTGGGTGGCTCAGTCATTAAGCAGCTGCCTTCAGCTCAAGTCATGGGTCTTGGGATCGAGCCCCAGGTGAGCTGGGAGCTTCTCCTCTCCCTCTCCCACTCCCTCTGCTTGTGTTCCCTCTCTCACTGTGTCTCTCTGTCAAATAAATAAATAAAATCTTAAAAAAGAAAAAAAGAATCAAATGTTTAACCAACTGAGCTACCCAGGCGCCCCTACTATCTTTTTCTGTGGGTTGGGTCCCACAACCTGGAAGGGTCCTCTGGCTCTGGTTCTCCTCACAGACCAAGTCATGTTGTTGGACAAGGCTGTGTCGTCTTAAGGCTTGGCTGGGGTAGGATCTAATTCCAAGCTCACTCACATGGTTGTTGGCAGGGTTCAGTTTCTTGTGCGCTACCGGACCGAGAGTCTCCTTTCCTCTCTGGCTGTTGGTGGGGGTGTCTGTCCTTTGTTCCTGGCCACATCGGCCTTTCCATAGACAGCTCACAATATGGAAGCTGGCTTCCCTCAGAGCAGGCCAGAGAGGAAGAGAGAAAGAGAGAGGACTGCAGGACAGAAGTGACAGTCCTTTTGTAGCCCAATGTTAAAAGCAACACCCATTGTTTTTGCTGTATTCTATGTATTAGAAACAAGTATCTGAGTCTTGGCCACCCTTGAGAGGAAGGGATTACACACGGGCAGGGCAGAAGGTATGGAAGCTTGAGGGCCCTCGTTAAAGCTGCCTTCCACAGAGGGCTTCTCTGAATGGACAGAGGGAGTAAGCTAAGCAAGATGCTGAGGGAAGAGCGTGCCTGGCTGAGAGAACAGCATGGGCAAAGGCCCTGAGGTGGAAACAAGCTGAGAGTATTGTAGAAACAACAGGAAATTTAGTGTGGCTGGAGCATCAGAGAGGATGGAGTGGCAGGAATGAGGTCATGGAGGTGGGCAGGGACCATGTCACTCCAAGGTGGGGGTGGTGACGGTTAACCAGCAGAGAGTTTGCAAAGAGAGTGATGTAATGTGACTTACATTTTTAAAGGATTCCTCTCCTAGCTGTTTGTGGAATAGTGCAGAAACAGAAAACCAGTCTAGGAGCTTTTGGAATTACCCATGTGAGATGATAACCCTGGGAATAACCCAGGGCTTGGACCAAGATGGTAGCCATGGAGGCAGCCGGAAGTGGCTGGCTGGGATCGGATGCGTGGACACGGATGTATGGTGAAGAGTTCATAGGACTTCCTGATCAATTAGATGTGAATTTGAGAGAATGAGATGAATCCAGGGCTCTTAGCTTTTCGGCCTGAAGAACCCGGTGAATGAGGTAGGAGGCATCCGGGACAGAACCGGACCCTCTCATGCAGGCGCCGTCAGCATCGGCGGGCAGGCCAGGCGTCATGACGTGTGATGAGGTCTGAGGCTCCGGGGGCCTCGCTGATAAGGAGCTGTTGACCCTGAATCCTCAACTTTCGGGGGGAGTTCCCAGACCAAGGCAGTGGTGGGGAAGCCCGGGCGCTGAGGTGTCTGAGGGGCTCCAGAAAGGTCCGCGTGGCTGAGCAGAGGGGCAAGGGTCACAGGAGTGGGAGACGCTGTCACGGAGGCTGGCCATGGCCGGATCACCCAGGGTCACAGGAGGGCTTGGCGTCTTTCCCCCGAAAGCAGCAGGCGCCCCAGAGGGTCTGTGTGGGGGCCCCGGGAAGATCACGTGCTTTCTCTAGCCAGACGGTCTGGCCATCAGAGTGGAGATGTGTTGTGAAGGAGTGAGAGCAGGGCCAGTTCAACTTTAAAGGTTCCCCTTTAGGAAAAAGAATAAAAAATCGGTATTAATGATAGAACGATAAAGAAAAGCATAACAAGATTGCTGGAGGCCTGCAGACTGGGTTCCTTCTTCTGACATCTCCCTGGGCAGTGTGCCAGGAGCATTTAATGGAAAATGCTTCCTGAGTGTGATCTGGCCGCCTCCCCTCCCAGAACACTCTGTAACTCCCAGCAACCCTCATGGGGGCCCCTACAAGTAAGAGGCCACGCAGTCACCGTAAACCCACCTTGGCTAAGAGAGAAGTAGGGAGGCCAGCTGGGGGTAAAGAGAGGGTCCCAGGGACTGGCGGTGCTGAGACAGAGGAAGCCAAGGATGGGGGCTCCCAGTGGGGATGGGGACTCCAGCAGGGGGAAGGGGTCGGTGAGATGTTTGGCCGGGGGCTCAGCCTTGGCAAGAGGCCGAGGGCTTGGGGCAGTCCCAGGGACCTCAGGGACCTGACTGACACCAGGATTTCCCTCTCTCTGTCTGAGAAGGAGCTCTGACCTTCAAGGTTGGGAGCCCTCTATGACCCACCCCTCGCTCTGGAGCCGGTGCTGATTTGCTAAGCGATGGCAAACGTGCGAAACCGTGGGAACAAACCGGCCCAGACAGTGTCAGCTCCCAGGAAGGGATTAAGACCCAGACAATGTTGTCACAACCAGGTCTGGGAGGCTGTGTGGCCCAAGTGGACGCAGGCTTGGGGCCTGAGAGGAGGGGAATTTATGTGGCTATAATGTGGCCCAGTCTGCTCCCCCTTGGTTGTTTTGTGTTTTTTTTTAAGATTTTATTAATTTATTTGACAGAGATCACAGGTTGGCAGAGAGACAGGCAGAGAGAGGGGGGGAAGCAGGCTCCCTGCTGAGCAGAGAGCCCGATGCGGGACTCGATTCCAGGACCCTGAGATCATGACCTGAGCCCAAGGCAGAGGCTTAACCCACTGAGCCACGCAGACACCCCTCCCCCTTGGTTTTTAAACATTTCCCTACACACTTGGAATGAAACTCATTTACTAACCTTGTGACCTTGAGCAAGTTATCATGTGTGCTCAGTTTCCCCATTTGTTGAGTGCCCTGAGCAGATGGTGAAGGTCGGGCACAGAGCCCGGAGGCTGACTGTGGGCTCCATTCCCCGCCTGCCGGCCCACCAAGGAATGATAAATCGGTCTCAGCCCTGCCCCTGAGTCAGGTGATGGGGAAGGAAGTGCTGATTCAGGCAGCCAAAGCAGGAACCCATCTCAGGGGAGGAAGGGAATGACGAGCCCCCCATCCTGTCCACTAGACTGCCCCCCAGGTATAGAAAGAGGAGGACATTTGCATTTCACTTGCAAGGAGCTGTAAATATGTCAACTCTTCTCTACCGAGGAATGACAACCCCCTGCTACGGATTTTTCTTGCATTACCTGCCTCCAGCCTTCAGAGCAACATGGGAGGAGTTGACTGTTTTCTCTGTCTCCTCAGGAGAAAACCCTAGGTACGGAGAGATCTCATGACTTGCTCAAGGTCACAGAGCTAATAAGTGGGAGAGCCAAGATCCAAATTCAAGAAGGTCTGATTCCAAAGCCCAAGCCCTTGACAGCTCACCACCCATCACTACTTCTATGTGATTTGCCTATGAAGCTACTTAAGACCTCGAATTCCAACTTGTATGTTTCATAGGAATTACTAGGTCCCTACTATGCGCCAAGCATCATGCTGGGTGCTGGAGACCCAGAAAGGAATGAGACACAGCCCTGCTCCTAGTGTCATGGGGGAAAGCACAGTGGTGCCTCCCAGCAGCCTTGGGCTACATCCAGGGGATGGACATGACTCCTAAGCCTGCCTGGAGGAATCAGGACAGGCTCTTCCAAAGTGGTGACAGGGACGCAGTTTACCAGGAGGAGGAGGTGGAGATGATCCAGACCCATGGGGTCTCACCAGTCTTCACCATGACTTTGCTTTAAGCAACAGAAACACAATTTTAACCTGTTGAAGACAAGGCAAGAAAAAAGAGAACTCATGGGCTCCAGAAGTCCAGAGGGAAGATTTCAGGCGTGGCTGAATCCAGCAGCCTAAGTGATGAGATCAGCTGTCCCCTGCCCTCTGTGTTGGTCCAAGTGCTCATAAAAAATGATGCCAAGCTTGCATTCTGGCAGCCTGGAAAAATGCTGCCTCTTTTTAAATGGTTCCAGCCAGGCACAAAAAGTGGGGGTGGGGTTCCTCAAACAGAAATTAGATACTGTAGCCAGAATCCGGGGAAGTGATGCTGGCTGACAGGAGCCATGACATCCCTTGGATTCTCCAGTGGAACCAAGTCTCTGCCTTATCTTCGCCCTTCGTTCATCTCGAGGGATCTCCCCAGACCTCTATCCTCTACCTGCTGGGGAGAGGAAAGGAACTCCTGTTCGAACACCTGCCAAACACCAGGCATATTTAGCCACATTCATCCATCAAATCCTCACAGTGAAGCCCCGGTGCCCCAAGAGGAAACTGATTTGCCCAAGGTAAGCGACTGACCAGTGGCAGAGCCAGACTCACTCACAGATCCTGCTTTGACTCCTATCTGACCTGCTTGAGTCGGGGAGCTCCCGCTTCTCAGAACAGCTCCCCCTCCTGCCTGGCCCGACACACAGTAGGTGCTCAGGGAATAAGTGTTGAGCTGATCTGACTCCCAGCGGGCAGAGCAGAGGACGGAGGAAGGAGCAGGGGCAGAGCCAGGACAGGGAGGCTCAGGGAAGCTTCTGAGGCTGTTTGCTAAGAAGTGGACGTCCCGCCCCGCCCCGGATGTACAACTTCATGTGGCTGTATATCTGGGCCCCACCCCCACCAGAGGCTGGGGCTCGGATCTGGCCCCCGCGGAGCAGGTCAAGGGGACGGGCTACTGAGCAGGCAGATGCTTCCCTTCCTCAAGGTCTTGGGGCCAGTGGGGGCTGTGTGGCTCCGGGAAGCTTGTCCCTGTTCCCGGGTCTAGTTGCAAAGCAACCAGACTGGACTGTGTGAACAGAGGCGAGGGGGACGTGAAAACAGCAAGCACTACCATTGGTGGGCACGGACCAGGGGTCAGGCCCTGGGGGTCCTTTCAGCGCCTCCATCCCTAACAATTCCGCAAAAGGAAGCATTCATGTCTCCAGGGGAGGGTATCTGATCCAACTCCCCTATTTTTGTTTGTGTTTTTTGAAAGAATTTACTTTTGGGGCGCCTGGGTGGCTCAGTGGGTTAAAGCCTCTGCCTTCGGCTCAGGTCATGATCTCAGGGTCCTGGGATCAAGCCCCACATTGGGCTCTCTGCTCAGCAGGGAGCCTGCTTCCCCCTCTCTCTCTCTGTCTGCCTCTCTGCCTACTTGTGATCTCTGTCAAATAAATAAATAAAATCTTAAAAAAAAAAAAAAAGAAAGAATTTACTTTTAAGTAATCTCTGCACCCAATGTGGGACTCGAACCCATTACCCCAAGACCAAGAGCTGCATGCTCCCCCCACTGAGCCAGCCAGGTGCCCCTCCCTTACTGTTATAGGTGAGGAAACAGAGCCTCAGAGAGGGAAAGAGCTTGCCCAAGGTCAGAGCCAGCACCAGAATGCTGGGAGTTAACCTGAAATCTGACCTTAAAGCCCATGTACTTGGTCCCTGGCGCCGGAGTGTCCTCCCCTGTTCCTCTCACAGCTGCTCCTCCTCTCTCAGCTTCAGGGACGCCCGCCCCATGGAGAGGCCTGTCCTACTCTCCCCACACCTCTTACTCTGTGTCGGCCCCTGATTCACTGGTTCATAGCACACATCACCATTATATCACGGTCACGGTGATATCATGGTCATTATTATATTAGTTTGTGTTAACGTTGATGTCCCCCACCTTTCCGTAAGTTCCGTGGGCACAAGGATGGATTTTGTCTGACCTGATTCCCTTGGGCTCCTTGACTTCTTTTAGCACAGAGGTGCCCAACCAAAGTTTGCTGGATCAAAGCCTTCTGTGGGCAGCAGGGGCATGTTCCCCTCCGACTGGGCAGCAGCAAGCATCCACACTGCCTGGGTTCTGTCCCCCGAACCTCTCCCCCCCCACCCCTTCCCTGCCACCCCGGGTCACGGCGGCCACAGCCCTAATAAAAATTGAGCCGCTTTGCTCAGCTGCTTGGAAGAGAGCTGGTCCAAGGCTGGCAGGACAGGAGGAGGGAGCAGGGGCCCTCTGAGCCCGCAGACAAAGGGCATGTGTTCCCATCCAGCGCACTTCCTGGGTTTCCCTTACAGAAAGCTTGGCACCTGCCAAGGTGACACTGACCGACCCCCCCCCCCCGAGTGGGTGTGGGGTGTGGGACCGCCTTCGCCAGAACTCCGTTCCACCCAGGCCCAGCGACAGAGGTGGAACAGGTGGCCAGGGGTGCTGGACAGCAGGTGAGTGGTGACAGCCGGACCCCCCACAGAGCCCTTCCATCTTCCCCCTTCCCAGCCAGTCTTAGCTCCCAGCAGATGCCTGGAGGCCTGGGCCCTCGAGGGAGTCAGTGTGACTTTGGATGAGGCCTCAGGTCAACTTTTGGTGCCTCATTGTCCCATCGGCAGGGGCAGTGAGGTGGCTCAGAGAATGTCATGAGGACGACGAAGGAGGGCAGCCCCATTTTGATCTGTTTTAAATAAGCTTCTGGGACACGAAGCAGTTGAAAAGGGGGTTCTAGGGCTCAGAGCGTTTCCAACTCCTGGATAGCACCTTCCTCCTTAAGGTCCTTCCCATTCCCGGCAGTCAGCAGCCCCCTCCTTCCTCCTGGGGAAGTCCTGGGGCAGTGTGCTCCAAGCAGTGGTTCAGGCTGGGGAGGGAGCCTGATCAAGACTCCGGCAGCCTGGGGTGCCCCCCTCACGACCTCCATGAGCAGCAGCCCCAGAGCCATCCGGGCCAGGGTGACTGCAGCTTGGTGGGGGGGGCTCGACCCTGCCTGGCCTGCCCCCAGATGGCGCTGGGTCCCGCACTCCTCTGGCCTCAGCAGAGGCTTTAATCAAAAAGAACAATCTGTTTGCCTCTGAATCAGACCCAGATTCCTTTTCCCAGCAAAGTTCCCCAGGCCTCCAGGGACCCAGGCGGCCCATCCCGGCTCCATCTCCTGTCCCAGGGCCCAGGCTCTGCTTCCTCCTCCCCCCTTCTCCTCTGGCTTGGGTCAGGGAGTGCAGGAGGTGGGAGGGAGGCAGAGACTGGAACCAGGGTTGGCAAAGTGGGGACCGGGACTGCCTGCTGGGCCCTGTCTACCAGGCTACCCGGGAGCCTGTGCCCCCCCTCACCCCCCTTCCCCAGGGTGGGGACTGGGACCCCACTGCGGAGGGCTTAAGGTCCACCCAGGCCGTGATAGCAGGTCAGGACAGCAAGCTGAGATGACCTGCTCCGCTGGGCATCTGAGACCTCCAGGCAGGGTCACCCCCTAAAAAAGCCCACTGACCACCAGCGCGCTTCTGTCGATGCCGTCTTTTACCTCGGGCGGAGCCCCAGCGGTAAGCAGCCCCGAGACTCCAGGAGGCGGAGTGCCTGCCCCGGGGTCAGGGAATTGTTAGTGAATGGCCCGTGGAACACGGGTCCACCTGATACCTAGGACCCTGGGAGATCTCAGGCCAGACTCAGGTTTAAGTACCTTTCCCCCACCCCCACCCCCCAACTCCCGATGGCGCAGGTGGGGCCACCAACCCAGGAGACCTAGGGAAGGAGGAGGGGAAGGACTGCGCAGGGCGCACAAAGGCCCCCGGGGGTGGGCAGCCCGGGAGGCCTCCCACCCCAGGCCCAGGCCCAGGGGACGAGAGGAATGGTCCAGGGAACAAAGGGCCGGCGACGGGGGCGGCGCGGGGTGCGGCCGGGCAGGTGGGGGGGGCAGGTAGGGGCCGCTTCCGCCGGCGGGAATCCCGGGCCCCCTCCCCCTAAGCTTCACCTTTTATGGTAAGGCGGCCGGGGCGGCGGGGCGGAGGGAGCCGAGGGGGCGGGGAGGGCGGAGGGGGCGGGAGGCGCCGCGCCGCTCGGGGCTCAGCTCGCTCGGGCGTCGGACCGGAGCCGCTGGGGGCGCGGGCGGCGCAGGTAAGCCGGGCGCGGGGCGGGGGGCGCGGGGCGAGCGGGGCGGCCGTCCTTTCGTCCTAGCCCCGGCCACACACAGGTGACAGCGCGGGCGGCCCCGGGCCGGAGCCCCTCCCCGCCCCCCCGCCGGGACCCCAATTCCGGCGCTCCTGCAGGGGGTCCGCGGGACGGCGGGGGTGCCGCCTTGGGTCCCGGCCCCCGGTCTCTGTCCCCGGAGCGGGGGAAGGGCTGGTGTCCCTGCCCCGGAGCGGGGCGCCGGGGGAAGAGGTGGGCAGGGCGGAAGCTCCCGCACAAAGAGGACAGCGTCCCGCACATGGATCGAATTAAAGTCCCTGGCGGCGCCCCACAGTGACCCGGCCAGCCGCTCGGCTGGGCTGCTTGCGGGAGGGCGCCGGGTTTCCGGAGCTCCAGGGAGCTCCGGGCCCCTTCACCCAGCCCGGGACAGGCGAGGGGAAGGAGGGGCCCCAGGGCCGCCCCTCTCTGGGCCTTAAATCCTGGTCGGGGGTTGGGAAGGGGTGTGCCGTGGGGCATCTTGGCGGGGATCCTCCCCAGCCCTGCTCTGGGGACCCCGGGAAGAGCCCGGGCAGCTTCCAGATTCCTGTTCTTAATGTCGGAAGCCAAGTGGAGTCCTCCCAGGCGCCCCCCCCCCCCCCGCCCCCACCAAGCCAGCTTGACCCCTGGGGGCTCCTCCCCATCAGGGGCTGCATAACTTCTCTTGGGACCTACCTAGTACCAAGATCTGGAGCGCTCTCTCTCCTTGAATTCTCTGAGCCAACCACCTTTCAGGACAGACTTTTTAATTCTCACTTTAGGGAAAAACTGAGGCCCAGAGAGGGCCAGTAACCTGCCGTGGGTCACCCAGCAGGAAAGAGGTGGGGCTGGGTGTGACTGCAGTTCCCTGTGTTTCCTTGGCTTCCTTGAGGTGGGGGAGAGGGAAAGGGAACCCCTACCCAAGGCTGCAGGGCCCTCTGCTGGGTGTGGGCATGGCCTCCCTCCCACCTCCAGCAAAGTGTCATTCTGAACCAAGCATAGATTGCTTTGTCCAAGTATTAGAGAACAAAGCTTACAGGTGGTTCCAGAAGTTTTTGGAGGGGGTTAGAAGGAGTAGGAAGGAAGGGAAAGAGGGGAGGGCACTACCTGGAGGATCACCAGCTCAGCCAGCCTGTCCCCTGCCCTGGGCTGCAGCCTAAAGCTGGGTGGCTGGCTGGCTGGCTGGATCTCAGCCTCCTTCCTTCCTCTTGACAGGAAATGACTTTCTTTCCCTTTGTTCCCACTTTCTCTGCTTACCCAACTGGATCTCAGATTCCCCCTCTGCAGGAGGAAGGATGGGGGTGGAGGGTCCCCTGGGTGCGGCTAGCCAGTAGCCCCTCAGGGAGCTTTCTCCCACATACCCCCCTCTGGGGTGACCTGGGGGCAGTGGGACCTGAAGGAGGCTGAGGCTCTCTCTCCTAGCAGCCCTGGGCCTGACAGGCTTTGAAAATCCCCAGGGGCTGGGGGGGGGGGCTTCCCCTGGGGCCTGAAGTCCCTGAAGGAACCGCAGGGAGGGATGGGGGGGGCGTGAAGCTGGCCAGCTGTGAACATCTGGCGTCAGAGCTAGGACATTTGCCTTGGATGTTTTCCGAGAAACCCACAGATCTGACTTCCCGGAGGGGTGGGCTGGGGTGGGGTAGGGGTCAGAGCAGGGTCGGAGGGAGGTGGAGGGGGCATTCACAGCAGTCTCTGGGGATGAGCCCAGAATGCACTGGCCACAAGAAAATCTATCTGGATTGGCCCTTTCTGAGATGAGAACAGCCCCGAGGATTTGGAGGCCCCCGTACCATCCAGGGAAGGAAAAGTGTGACATCTCAGGTTCAAGGACACTGCCCCCCTCCGGGACTCGGGTCAGATGATGCTCAGTTAGAATTCTGAGTCTGCAAGGCTGCTAAGATGACCTGGAAAAGTCCCTTAACCTCTCGGGGCGTCCCATGGAACCACCTGTAAAGTGGGGACGTCAGAGGCTGTGTTTGCAAACGAGGTGTGTTGAGAGGCTCAGGAAGCGCGAGCCACCGTGCCTGGCACAGAGCAGGCCCTTGGTCAGTCGGTGCCCTTGCTGTCCTTTCTTGGATGTGAATCTCTGAAAGCTGCTGATGAAAACAGACTCTCAATCTGGTAACAAAGTGTCAAGCCAAAGGGTCAAACCATACAGTTTTGGATGACGTCTGACCAGGGCGGCCGAAATGAGCAAGCATATATACTCCCAAACATCCCTTACTGAACAAGAAGCAAAAGGAAAGGACTTGGAAAAGAACTTTTAAAGCTTTCTTCAGACGTTGATTTATTTATTTCTTTCTTTCTTTCTTTCTTTCTTTCTTTCTTTCTCTCTTTCTTTCTTTCTTTCTTTTTAAAGATTTTATTTATTTATTTGACAGAGATCACAAGTAGGCAGAGGGGCAGGCAGAGAGGGGGAAGCAGGCTCCCCACCGAGCAGAGAGCCTGATGCGGGGCTCGATCCCAGGACCCTGGGATCACAATGCAAGTGGAAGGCAGACAACGAATGACCAAGCTCCCCAGGTGCCTGCACCTGACCCCATGTCTTGAGTATCATTCACTGGATCCCTATTTATTCTCTCCACACGCCTTTGGAGCCACATCCAGGTGGCTCAGCTGGAGAGTGGGTAAGAAAGAAGGGAGACCCAGCTTAGAGACCCAGCTTAGAGACCCGGCTCAGACTGGGCATCAGCCCTGGGAGCATAGGTAGGACCTTTGACTGAATGTGGTTGACTTACCTTCCCCTGAGACCTGAGGGGCCCCACCTCAGCCTTGGCCTTGGAGGCAGCTGTTTGGGGTCACCACCTGGGGGATGGAAAATGGGCTCCTTGACATCAGGAATGCTGCCCGGCTTCCAGATCCGTGCTCTGATGCCCACGTTGGACTGGGGTCACAAAGATTACAGGCACAGCTGAAGTCACATGCAATCACTTGGGGAGGTGGGGGCAGACGTGGTGACAGGGCACCGACATGTCCCGTGATGGGCTGTCATCACCCCGAGGAAGCAGACGCTGCTCCTGGGAGGGGGTCAGGAACCACGGGAGGCTTCGTGGAAGAGCTGGGCCTCTAAGAAAAAATGGACATTCACCCTGTGGGGGGCAGGGGAGGAAAAACAAGGAGTGGAAACTCTCCAAGGCTGGTAAGAGAAAAAGCTGGGAAAGGGGCAGAGGTCCAGGGAGGTCAAAAAAGAAATCGAAGGGCACCAGCTTGGCTCAATTGGAAGAGTGTGCGACTCTTAATCTCAGGGCCGTGGGTTCAAGTCTCATGCTGGCCATAGAGATTCCTTCAAAGTAAAATCTTTTTAAAAAAACTTTTAGGGGCACCTGGGTGGCTCAGTGGGTTAAGCCTCTGTCTGGGGCTCGGGTCATGGTCTCGGGGTCCTGGGATCGAGCCTCACATTGGGCTCTCTGCTCAGCAGGGAGCCGGCTTCCCTTTCTCTCTCTCTGCCTGCCTCCCTGCCTACTTCTGATCCCTGTCTGTCAAATAAATAAATAAAATCTTTAAAAAAAAAAAAAAGAAAAGAAAAGAAAGAGCGTGGGCCTGGATTCAAATCCCGGCTCTGCTGCTGTGTGACCCTGAACAAGGGACTTTACCTCTCTGAGCCTTGGTTTCCGTGTCTGCTGGGATAGTCCTAGCACCTCTCCCCCGGCGGCCGGGAGGACTTGGAAGTGAGTGGGCAGCAAGTGCTTAGGATGGTGCGCAGTAGGTTTTGACCCACTGTAGCTCGGATTGAACTGTCCTCTCCGCCTCCGGGAACCCAGCCCTGATGCTCTGACAGGTTGCGCTGTTTCCCTTTCACAGCAGAGCTGGCCTGGACCCGCGGGGACTTTGACCCTCTGGGGAGAATTGGATCTCAGGTGAGGGAGGTAACTGGGGTGTGGCGGGGGGGGGGGGCGGGGGGGGCGCGGACCAGAGGAGCTGCTCCTTCCTCACGCTTCTAGGAAGAGGAAAATTAATCATTTGTGAGGTGAGCAGGGCAGGGCTGCCCTTTGCTTTCCCCGGTGCTCAGGTTGGGGGGAGGGACAGTCAGGACTGTTGGGTCCCCTCCCTGTGGCCTGAGTCACCTGGTGGACACCTGTCCTCCCCCGCAGGACATCCCCAGCCCCTTCTTTGTCTCCGCTGGGGCCTGGGTGGGGCGCAGGGGAGTGGGCGCTCCTGTCTATTAGGAGAAGGGAGGCTCCGGGCCGGGGATGTCTGTCTGTCTGTCTGTCTAGGTGGAACACAGCCCTGGGTCTGAAGCCCTGCCCCAGCCTGAGCCACACTCTGTCCCCAGCCCCACCAGGAACCGAGACAATGGCCTCGAAGCCGGAGAAGAGGGTCGCCTCGTCTGTCTTTATCACGCTGGCCCCCCCGCGGCGAAACACGGCCGTGGCCGAGGAAGTGAAGCGGGCAGCTTGTGAGGCCCGGCCGGGCCGCCCCTGGGAAGCCCCTGCTCCGGGGAAGGCACCCGGGGCTGACTCAGCAGGGAGGCCCAGCCCCTGGACCCCCCCTGCCAGGGCGGCAGCCACCAGGCCAGCGGTGTCCCCTCAACTCTCCAACGGAGGTAAGAAGGTGAGGGGACCGGGCAGAAGGCTGTGTCAGAGGCCGCACAGAGGCGGGGAGGAAGGGACTGGCTCTGAGCTCATCCGGGCGTCCATTCATTCCTCGAACACCTACTGCGTGCGGGGCAGACTCAAGCCCACCCGCGCGGGTTTGAACCCTGGCTCTTCCGCTTGGCTGTGGGAGGTTGGCAAGCCACGTACCCTCTCTGTTCCTCCATTTCCTAATCTATAAAACAGGCATCACGATAGTACCTTCCTCAGAGATTAGGGGAATTAATACATATGTTTGGGCCTGTGCCTGTCACGCGGAAAGTGTGAAATAATGTGTTACCCGCTGTGACTCTTCTGGGCCAGACACTTGGGACATGAGAGGAAAGACAAGTCTTTCAGCCTACATGAAACTTAAATTTTAGCGGGGAGACAGATGACCACAATACATAGTGTTGGGGAGACACAAGGGCTCTACGGGAGCAAAACACAGAGAAGAGGTGGGAGGTACCAATTTTTTTTTTTTTTAAAGATTTTATTTATTTGAGAGAGAAACTGCAAGAGAGAGAAAGCATGAGCAGAGGGTGTAGAGGGAGAAGCAAACTCCCAACTGAGCAGGACTCGATCCCAGGATCCTGGGATCATGACCTGAGCCAGAGGCAGACGCTTAACTGACTGAGCCACCCAGGCGCCCCAGGAAGTACCACTCTTTCTGGGGAAGTCAGGATGGCTTCTCCCAGCAGGTGACATTTCAGCTCAGCTAAGACCTGAATGACAGGATAGAGCTGGCCAATGGGGACAGCAAGTGCAAAGGCCCTGAGGCAGGAATGAATCGGGCACATTGAAGGACCTCAAAGGTGGTTTTATCCTCTCTCGAACTCTACCATTCACTTGCTGTGTGGTCTTAGGCAAGCTGTTGGTTTGCTTGGTTTCCTCCTCTGGAAGGTAGAAATTTGGTCACGTATGTGATGCTTCTGTCGCAGAACAGAGGTACTTCATACAAGGCTGTTCCTTTGCCTTGTGCTCAGCTCTGCTGCCATGACAACAAAGAGCCTTGGAGACTCCACTCCATGGAGTCTTAGCTGTTGGTTGGGTAGAAACAAGGAAGAAGGACAGCCCAGGGGCCTGGGGCAGGGGGATGACTCTCCTTATAGGACACCAGGTGGAATAAGGAAGCACAGAGACAACAAAGATGAGCCCCTGGAGTTCCCCCGGGTGCCGAGTCAGGTGTTCTGCTGTCCCCAAGCAAGGTTAGGGTAGCCCCATGCATCCGTCACCACAGAAACACCCTAAAGACCAATAGGACCTTCCAGTTCCAGGGGCCAGAAAAGGGCAGGACACGTAGACACTCATGTAACATGCCTCTTCAGATGACACCACCTTGTAAACTGATCTCTCCTTCCTAACCACTCATCCCAGGAACACGGCCTCCTCCAGGAGCTTCCATATAGAACCAAGACCCCGATGACCAGAATTCACACAGCAGGATGTGTGATCCAGTGGGAAAAAATGACTTCCCTTTTGGGTAGGAGAGGGAGACCAGAATATATAGTGCAGACGCCCCATTGCCAACATTTCCAGGATGTTTTCATGGGTTGCTGGAGTACCAGAAGGTCTTGGGAGTGTGGTAACAAAAGTGGACCTTCCCTGGGGGGGGGGGGGCACCTCGCCGTGGCTGGTCAGCTGGTCTGCCATTTTGTTTGCCAGTGGGGCGCACGGGCAGAGCTCAGGGAATCTTGGGGTTCAGTCTCGCCTGAGTGAGACAAGTTCTAGGCGAGCATCTTGGTCAGGAGTCTGGTCTGACCACAGCACAAAGCGGGCCCTGGGGCCATGCCAGCTGCAGGCGGTCATCTGACACCCCAGCCGTGCTTGTCTTAGGAATCCACACACGGGTTTTGGGGTTTGTTTGTTTTTTTTGCCCTTTCATCCTGAGAGAGGTCCCCACCTTTCCCTCCCTCTATCCTCACTCCCTTCTAGAAGCTTACATGCACAAAGCCTCACCGACTCCCATTCAGAAGTCAGTTTTTCTCTTGGCTTCTCTGGAAATCTGCGCTTCCTCCTCCTGCTCCTGGCCAGGGGATCCTGGTTCAGCTGGGGCCCCTCTGCACCCCTGCCCGCGGGCCTCCAGCTGCTGCTGCCCGGCTTGAATTCCTGTCCAGGCCCGGACCCACGACAGGTCCCAGGAGAGGCCTGGGGGCTCCGGCTGCCTTTCCTCGATCCGGTTCCTGACTCACTTTAAGCTCCTCTGGAGCAAGGTTCTGACACCGGCCTCGGGAGGGGGCTTGTTCAAACACAGCCGGCTGGCCGGGCCCCACCCTGCTTCATCACCCACACTGATTCAGCAGTGCGGTGGGGAGAATTTGCATTTTCTTACGCATTTCCAGATAATACCGATGCTCTGGTCTGGGGACCCCCGGTCCGTGAGCTGTTGTTCTAGCCCAAAGGCCTTAAGCAACTGAAGCTTGGGGAGCAGAAGAGAAGTTTTCCAAGTGTGGTCTTTGAACCAGCAGCGGCGTCTTCACCTGGGAACTTTTCAAAAATGTCAGTTCCCAGGTGCTTCCCCCAAGCCCGCTGAGTCAGGCGCTCGGGGGGTGGGGCCCACCGTCGGCACCAGAGGATTCTGTGGCTTACTCATGGCTCTAGAATAATCCTCACATCTGTACCGGCTCTCAGTCCCTGGGAGAAAGGGGAGGGGGCTCATTATCTTCGTCGAATGGATGACAAACCTCTAAGCCCAGAGAGGTGCGCCAGTGAATCAGCAGCGAATGGGACCAGAGCCCGAGTCTTGGGGTTGGGGGGGCTGGGCCTGGGTACTTGCTGTCTGCTTTCCATGGGTGTCTAAGGCGGTCCTACCTTGTGAGGCCTGGCCTACCTTGTGCCGCAGAGATAGGAGGGGAGCCGAGGGCCGATTCAGACCGGACTCCCCATCCTTTCTCCCCAGGATACTCTTTTTTTTCTAAAGATTTTATTTATTTGGCAGAGAGAGACACAGCAAGGGAGGGGACACAAGCAGGAGGAGTGAGAGAGGGAGAAGCAGGCTCCCCCGAGCTGGGAACTGGATCCCAGGACCTTGGGATCATTGACCTGAGCCCAAGACAGATGCTTAAGGACTGAGCCATCCAGGCGCCCCTCCCCGGGGCACTATTAACAGCTCTGTCCCTGCACGTGACAGCCATCAGGCTTTTCAAGGCTGGCTTCCCTCCTGACCCCCAGTCACCTCCTCTGGGGGAGCTGGGCAGTGCCTCGTTGGAACAGGGGTGGGAGTTGCGGCATCTGGGGAGCTGTTCCTGGACAGAGCAGAGCCTGGGGCTGTGGCCAGAGCTGGGCTATCCTTGGCCCTCCTCCTCCCTTGGTCCTCCTTGGAGCCCCGGATCCAGGCTCCTCCCCTTCTGTGAACCTTTGTAGACTGCAGCTTTCCCAGAAGCATTAAGCTCTTCTGGGGCGCCCGGAGAGGCCTGAGTCTCGGGTGGCTCAGGTCAGGATCCCGGGGTCCTGGAATCAGCCCCGCATCCCCTCTCTGCAGAGCGGGGAGTCTACATCTCCCTCTTCCCCTGCCTGCTGCTCCCCACTGCTTGGGCATGCACGCTCTCTCTCTCTCAAATAAATAAAATCCTTTAAAAAAAAAAAAAAGTTAAGCTCTCCTGCACTAACCATGAAAATAATGTCATGCCGGGAGGTTTTTCTTATGTATGTACGTGTGTTTGCTGTTGGGTGGTTCTTTTTTTTTTTTCTTTTAAGATTTTATTTATTTATTTGACATACAGAGATCACAAGTAGGCAGAGAAGCAGGCAGAGAGAGAGGAGGAAGCAGGCTCCCTGCTAAGCAGAGAGCCCGATGCGGGACTCGATCCCAGGATCCTGGGATCATGACCTGACCTGAGCCAAAGGCAGAGGCTTTAACCCACTGAGCCACCCAGGCACCCCGGGTGTTTTTTGTTTTTTGTTTTTTAATTTAGTTTTCTTTTTTTTTTTTTTTCCCCGAGAGAGGGAGAGCATGTATGTGAGTGGCAGAGGGGAAGGGGCAGAGAGGGAGAATCTTAAGCAGGCTTCGTGCTGAGCCAAACCTGGGGCTCCATCCCAGGACTCTGAGAACATGGTTCTGAGCCAAAATCAAGAGACGCTTAATGACTGAGCCACCCAGATGCCGCGGGTGGTTCTTTTAAAAAAAAACAAACAAACATTTATTATTTATTACTTTTTTAAAGAATTTTATTTGTTTATTTGAGAGAGAGCGCACGTGCACAAGCTTGAGGTGGCGGAGGGAGAGAGAAAAAAGGAGAAGCAGCTCCCTACTGAGCAGGGAGCTCCATGTGGGGCTCAACGCCAGGACCCTGAGATCATGACCCGAGCCAAAATCAAGAGTCAATCGCTTAACCGACTGAGCCACCCAGACACCCTGGGTGGCTCTTTTTTAAAATTTTTATTATTTATTACTTTTTAAAAAGATTTTATTTATTTATTACATCAGAGAGAGAAAAAGCACAAACAGGGGGATCTGTTTGCAGAGGGAGAGTAAGCAGAGGGAGAAGCAGACTCTCCTGTAAGCAGGGAGTCTGATATGGGGCCCAATCCCAGGACTCTGGGACCATGACCAGAGCCAAAGGCAGATGCTTAACTGACTGAGTCACCCAGGCGTCCCTAAAGTCTCTTAATTCCAGGGAAGTTTCCCCTTTCTTTTTCTGTCACGCGCCATTGACTTTTGCAGACAGCAGGGTCAGTTTCTGTGGAATGTCCCTGGTTTTTCCCTTTGCTCCCATGGTGCCCCATTCAACTCACCCCCTCTCCCAAATTTATCATGAGTGGAGTTAATTCTGGAAACCTGATGAGATTGGGTTTGGTTCTTGCTTATGTTTGGGGTTTGTTCTGGTCAGAATATTTCATGGGTGTACCCTCTCCTGCCTACAACCTAACACGAGCCTGAAGACCCCTGGTATCTGCCTGGGGTTGATCCGTGGATTCAGGTGGTGACAGCCTGACCCCTCTTCTAGAAAGTTCTCCATCCGCCTTTCAACTGATGCTTTCAACACTCGATAGGCATTGCCTGGATCAGTTATTTAGCCCAGGTGGTGGCTCCCACACTTCGGTGGCATATCGTCACTGGGAGGGTTTCTCCTGCTGTCAGTGGCTGCACACCCCCCCCCCGCCCCCCGCCCCCGCGCCCCCCCCCTCCCCCCCCCCCGCGCACATTCTGATTCTCCAGATCTGGGGCAGACTCAGACGGTGTGTTCCTAGACATACTTCCAGGCACTGTGGCTGCTGAGCCAGGAACCACGCTTTGAGAGCCGCAGCCTTAAGGGCTGAGTTTGCTTGTACTTCAACAAGGACCTTCTAGCAAGGATTTGGGGCCCTCGCGTGTCCAGGTAGGGAGCTGTCAGGGAAGGTTCTGACAGCTTCTGTTTTCTGAGCCCACAACACGTGCCATCTCCCGTGCCAAGTCCTTCCTGTCCTCACGACAGCCCGGAAAGATTGATACCCATGTTTCCGCTGAGTAAACAGACCCAGAGAGGTTAAGTGTCTTGCCTAAGGACACACAGCAAGTCAGCGGCAGAGCCAGAGATGGAACCCAGGTCTGGGGGGCCCTGGACCTGAGCTCTTGGCCCCCATGCTCTATGGCCTTCTGGGTAAGTGCACACCTTTTCTGTCCACCTGCAGAGACTCAGACCAACCCTCTCTCTCCTTTTGGTTGCAGGATGTTCTCTCCCTCCTCCTCCCTCCGAAGGTGAGGACGCACTCCCCGACCTGGACCTCCTCCCACCTCCACCGCCCTCCCCTGACGAGCAGCTCCCTGCCTCCATGGGAGCATCACTCATTACAGACTTAGAGCAGCTGCACCTGCCCCCGCCCCCGCCCCCACCCCAGGTATGGGTCCCCCCACGCCCGTGGAGCCCCAGGTTCCCCAGGGAGGGAGAGGGGGATGGAGAGTCTGCGCCTTTTGGGGATTTAATCTTTTTTTTTTTTTTAATAAAGATTTATTTATTTGACAGATAGAGATTACAAGTAGGCAGAGAGGCAGGCAGAGAGAGAGAGAGAAGGAAGCAGGCTCCCAGCCAAGCAGAGAGCCCGATGCGGGGCTCGATCCCAGGACCCTGGGATCATGACCTGAGCTGAAGGCAGAGGCTTTAACCCGCTGAGCCACCCAGGTGCCCCCTTGGGGATTTAATCTTGGAGGTTGCTCCTGCCTGAGGGTTGTCCCTCTTCGAAACTTTCAAGCTGGTAAAAGCTGATCCTGCTTTTCAAGGTCCCCGAAGGACGGATGCCATACCCTTTTCCCCCTCAGTTACCCCCTTTCAGCTCTGAGAACATCATTTTAATCCCCTGCCCTTCATAGAGGCCATCATAGAAACGGGCAGGATTCCAGGCCAGGGAAGAACGATTCCAGAAGGTTCTTCAGAAGTGAACGGAAATAGCTTTGGGCCCCAGGCACGGCCGTCAACCTTCCTGCGGAGCGACGTTCGGTCGCTTGCCTCTGTGCCTCAGTTTCCTCCTCTGTAGAACGGGGCTAATTGTGCTTGGTGCCATCAGAGAAGGAGCAGAGCTGAGAGGGCTGTGTGGGGTCCCCACTGGGTGACAACTCCCCTGCCCTCCCCCTGTCGCCCCACAGTCCCTGACAGAGGCGCCTCCGCCCCAGCCCCGGCCCGGTCTCGCCAGGCCTGCGGAGGACGAGCTGCCGCCTCCCCCAGAAGAAACAGTCGGCTTCCAGGAGAGGGAGGCGTCCACAGGTACGGGCTCAGGGCTGGAGGACTTGTGGGTGGTCCCCAGGGGCCCTCACTGGACACGCAGGAGCTTCCAAGCGGGAACTAGGAGGTCGAGGCCCCCGGCGTCTGTCCCGCTCATGGCTCAGCCATGCGCCTCATTCCTGTACATCCGTTTTATGTTTATTACTTTAATCTTTGTCCTTTGTAACTGCAATCCATTTTTATGCTATTTTTTTTTGTATTTTTAGATTTTATTTATTTGAGGGAGAGAGGGGAGGGGAGGGGCAGAGGGCAAGAATCTCAAGCAGACTCCTCCCCGAGTGCCGAGCCTGATGCAGGGCTCAGTCTCACGACCCCGAGATCATGGTCTGAGCCTAAGTCAGGAGCTGGACGCTCCACTGACCGCGCCCCCCAGGTGCTCTGAATTGAAACCCATTTAAATATCGATCAGCAAAATGTGCTATAATAACAATATGCCTCGGATTTTTTCACTGTTTAATTTTTTTTTAAGATTTTATTTGTCAGAGAGAGAGAGGGATCACAAGTAGGCAGAGAGGCAGGCAGAGAGAGAGAGAGAAGCAGGCTCCCTGCTGAGCAGAGAGCCCCATGCGGGACTTGATCCCAGGACCCTGAGATCATGACCTGAGTGGAAGGCAGAGGCTTAACCCACTGAACCACAGGTGCCCCTCACTGTTTAATTTTTTGAACACATAGTGTTCTCACATAGACAAAATAAAAAGAACAGAAAGGCATACAGTGCAAAGTCTCCCCTTTGAATCATCTGTGTGTCTCCCACTCTCCTGCCAGATGGGCAGCCTCTGTTAACATCTCGCGTATCCTTCCAGGGACATCTGATGCAAATGAAAGTGGTGTCTGGGCCCCCGCCCCGCCCACCAGCCCATTTTCCCACAAACTGGAGCGAACTCTCAGCTGTTCTGTACTTTGCTTTCTTTCCTTCAAACACCTTAGAGCTCACTCCGCACCCAAACATAACGGGGCTCCTTTTTCACAGCTGTATAGTATTCCTCCTGGGGCCCTGCTATATGTGTGTAGACAGCTGCCTGTGGACGGGCACTTAGGTGGTTTCTTGCCCTAACAAGTAAGGCTGAGACGAACCGTCTTTCACGTGGGTCATTTTGCCTGCGTGCGAGTTTGTGAGAGAAATTTCTAGAAGAGGAAATACTATGGCCAACGGGTACATGCGTTTATAACTTTAATCTTTTTGCCATATTGGCCTTTGGGGTCCTCCCGATCTGCACCGCCCCCACCCCTAGCAGTGTCTGAGGGCATGACCCCCTGCAGCCTCCCAGGCCCGTGTCTTAGCCATTAACTTAGCAGCTGCTAAGTGCTTACCAGACACCAAAACCCTTCTCTACTCTACGGTTATGATATAATTCTCTGGCTTCTAGTCTTATGGTTTCAATTGTCACACTTAGATCTTTGATACATTTGGAATTATCTGGGCATAAAGGTGTCACCATGGAACCTCCTTTAAATTTTTACAGATGGTAACCCATGCGTCCCTATGCTGTGTCCTTTGATTTAGGCTTTTTTTTTTTTTTTTCAAAGAATTTACTTTTAAGTAATTTCTACAGCCAACAGGGGGCTCAAACCCACAACCCCGAGATCAAGAGTCACACACTCCAATGACTGAGCCAGGCAGGCGCCGGTGCCCTATTTAGGCTTTCAGGGACTTTTCACATTCCTTTTTTTTTTTTTTTTTTTTTTAAGATTTATTTATTTGACAGAGAGAAATCACAAGAGAGGCAGGCAGAGAGAGAGGAAGGGAAGCAGGCCCTCCGCCGAGCAGAGAGCCCGATGGGGGACTCGATCCCAGGACCCCGAGACCACCACCCAAGCCGAAGGCAGCGGCCCAACCCACTGAGCCACCCAGGCGCCCTCACATTCCTTTTTATTGCTCCTGAAATGAGGCCACACTCCCAACCCCCTGGCGCTCGAGGCAGAGACCTAGCGCTCTAGGCTTGTCCTGGGCGGTGCCTGGGTGCGGTTCTCCCAGGCGGTTCTCCCAGGCAGGGTGACTGACAACCGGTGTCTCCTCTGCCCCAGATGTCTGTGCCTTCTGCCACAAGGCCGTGTCCCCCCGAGAACTGGCCGTGGAAGCCATGAAGAGGCAGTACCACGCCCGTTGCTTCACGTGCCGCACCTGCCGCCGCCAGCTGGCCGGGCAGAGCTTCTACCAGAAGGACGGGCGGCCTCTCTGCGAACCCTGCTACCAGGTAAACCCCCCCACACACACGGGTGGCCTCCAGGCACCAGGCACCATGCTGGGCCCTTGGAAGGTGTCCCGTTATTTCGTTCCCCACAGTAATCCTGGGAGGCAGGCCCAGGGACCCATTTCACAGATGAGGACCTTGAGGCTCAGCGAGGGGAAGGAGCTCAGCCAAGGTGTATTAGTTTTCTGTGGCTGCTGTGGTAAATATCCACAAACTTGATGACTTCACACAGCACCCATCTATCCTCCTACGGTTCCGGAGGTCGGAGGTCCGTGGGCAGGTCTGCACCCCCGCCGGAGGCTCTAGGGGAGAATCTGTTTCCTGACCTTTTCCAGCTTCTGTAGCTGCATCCCTTGTGCCCCTTGGTTCCTTCGTCCACCTTCAAAGTCAGCACAGTGGCGTCTTGCTTCGGTGTCCTACTTCCTCCTCTCTGTCAGTTCTCCCGCTGCCTCCCTCTTACGGGGACACTGGGGATGGCACTTCGAGCCCACCCAGGATCCTGTCCCCATGTCAAGACGCTGAACTCAATCATATCTGCAGGCCCTTTGGCCATTAAAGGTAGTCACGGGTTCCAGGGATTAGGACCTGCGTGTCCTGGGGGCATGGACGCAGCCTGTCCCACCCGTCACACTCTGGAAGGTGGTGGAAGGTGGTGGAGCTGGGCTTCTCCCCCACTCCTGCCTGGTTCTGGAGCCGGTGCTCTTGCCTCTCTCGCCTGAAGCCGCAGGTTCGAGTGCACAGAGGAACCTGTGTCACCTCTGAGTACCAGAGGCCACCTGGGAGAGCTGGTCTGGATGCCACGATGTTAGAATTGCCAGCCTTCTGATGGCGTGTGGTGCGCAGCCCACTCAGACGTGTCCCCTGGCTGTGCGCGGACCTCCCCTTGGTCTCATGAGTCGGTAGCACCTGGGGGTCTGTGTTTTAAGTCTCTCGGGTGATTCTGATACACACACTGCAGTTTGAAAACGACTGGTTCCAAGTGTTAGAATATTTGGAGGACTAGCTAGTAAATTCCGGACAATCTGGTGACCGTCTCAAGACATCTCCAAAGTCAGGAGGCACCATGGGGGCAGCAAGGAGCCAGGCCGTCCGCACCCCATCCCTCTGCCCCCATCAGATGACAGGGGGAGATAGCCTTATCCTCTTCCCTCTGCTTACAGCCAGGCATGGGTGAGCCACTGAGGGGAAACGGGGCAGGGGTGCGCCGACAGCTGGAAGCAGCAGGACGAAGATTCTAGGCAGTGTTCTAGGGAGGGAAGGGCTGCTCCCAGGACAAGGAGAGGGGGGTTCCCACCAAGTGGGAGCGGAGACCAACACACCCACCTGTCGGGATGAAATCAAGTTAAGTGAACAGGGGCCCAGCCAGGAAGGGAGGGGACCGGTCTAGAAGAGAAGGTGGACAGGCTGGAAGGTCTTTGCTCTGCCTCAGTAATCTCTCTCTCTTTCTCTCCCCCCACCTTCTCCCACCTTCCCATTCCCCTTTCTCCCTCCCCTCATCCTCCTCATTCCAGAAGGGATTTGAGGAGCTTATAAGAATGCACAAATACCTATAGTAAACGGTGTTGTACACTGAAAAATTTGCTAAGAGTATAGATCTCATGTTAAGTGTTCTTACCATAATGAAATTTCAGAGAGAGATCAATCAGAAGAGAGGAAAATCAAAGTAGAAAGGGAGATGAGACCAGAAGGGAACTTAGTACCCCAAAATATATGAATAAAAGACCCCGGTGGTCATTCCTTAGAGTGGGACACAGAATTTGACTCTGAGCTTCCCAGTGGCCAAATGGAAAAGGGAAAGAGTTTTGAAATGTATTGTCTATAAGATCAAAAGCACACCAGTTCTTCCAGGAATTCCGTTTCCTGACTGTGAGGTTTAAGAGAAATTTCCCCTGTGGGCCCTAGTGGACACTGGGCAGAAGCAGGTCCTAGTAACAAAAAATGCAGTAATAGCTCCTTGGCAGAATTCCTCACTGTAGGCCCAGGACAGAATGCGAAGCTCGACTCACTTTAACCAATGGTAGAGGTTTTGGGGCGGTAGTTACAGGCCGATTGCATGAGCGGGAGCCCTTCTCTATAGCCCTATGCTTCCAGGCCCCTGTGCTTCCAGGACCTTGCTGCTTGGAGTGGGCACAGCTATGGGATGGTTCTGAGGCAGTGTCCCTCTGTCCCAGGACACCCTGGAGAAGTGTGGCAAGTGTGGCGAGGTGGTCCAGGAGCACATCATCAGAGCCCTGGGCCGGGCCTTCCATCCTGCCTGTTTCACGTGCGTCACCTGTGCCCGGTGCATCGGGGACGAGAGCTTTGCCCTGGACAACCAGGATGAGGTGTACTGCCTGGACGACTTCTATAGGTATGAGAGGGGGTCTGCGTGCTGGGTGGGACTTGGCCAGATAGAGGAGCCTGGCCCAAGCTCTAGGGGCTGGAGCAGAGCATTCCTGCAATCTCTGGGCTCACAGAAACCTGTCTGCCTGGTCCACACACCCTATATTTGACCACACACCTGCTTCTAGCTGAAGCCCCACGTACCTGCACTGTGCCAGGCACTTCACGTGAGTTAGGCCCTTTAATCCCCAAGCCTGGCCTGTCAGGCAAGTACTATTAAGCATTCTCTTTTACCAAATGTGGAAACTGAGGCAGGCAGCAGACAAACCTCTGGTAGGTATGGAAGTTCCGATTCAAACCCTGAGGCCGCAGAGGCTCCCCTTGTAGCTAGAGCCTTGTGAAGTCATAGCCTAGGACACCTGTCAGGCTAAGTCCCTCTACTGGGGTTGTGCACTGCCCAAGGGGAGAGAAAGCTGCGTCTGTTCAACAGACAGGGAAAAAGAAGCAGCGTTGACCCACAATACCAGATAAACGAAAGGAGGGGGTCAGCCCCACTGAATCCACATGAGATTTCTTGCCTTTCTAAAATTCAAAAGTTCCCCGGTCACTTCCTTGCCTCGAGCTAATTATACCCTGGGAAGCTGGGTCTGATTACACCGGTCTCTCCATCCGCTCCTGCCAGGAAGAAAGAGGCTTTGTGGCTGTGGCTGCAGGTGCGGTCACATGGCAACGCGTCCAAAATAGCTCGGGGAGGCAAACTAGCGCCGCCCGGGCTCCCACAGCTAATTTCTGCGGTCCTGGCCAGAGCGCCTCAAGCGCGGGTTCCCGTCCCTCTAGGAAATTCGCCCCTGTGTGCAGCATCTGTGAGAACCCCATCATCCCTCGGGACGGGAAGGATGCCTTCAAAATCGAGTGCATGGGGAGGAACTTCCATGAAAACTGCTACAGGTGTGAGGTGAGTGGGGAGCTCAGGAGTCAGGATCGCGCTGCCGGTGGCCCCTGCTGCTCCCAACGCAGCCCTGCCGAGAGCCCACGGGATGCCAGCGCTGCGCTGGGCGCCGGGACACGGGGAAGAGTCAGGCTGGGGGCTCAGCTGCCAAGTGCTCACCGCCCAGGAGCAGAGACAGATAAGAAAGGAGATCATTAGAAGCAGTCTATTAATCAGAGCTCCGAGTGAATGAAAAAAACCAAGCTTAGGGGGCGCCCGGATGGTTCAGTGGGTTAAAGCCGCTGCCTTCCGCTCAGGTCATGATCCCAGGGTCCTGGAATCGAGACCCGCATCGGGCTCTCTGCTCAGCGGGGAGCCTGCTTCCTCCTCTCTGTCTGCCTCTCCGCCTACCTGTGATCTCTGTCTGTCAAATGAATAAATAAAATCCTTTAAAAAAAAAAAAAAAGGAAAAAAGAAACTGGTCCAGTCTCAAGAAGGCCTCTGATTGGCCCAGCTTGGGTCACATGACCCAATCATTCTGAGCCAATCACTGGCGGGGGGGAGGGCTGTGATGGACAAGCCCTCAGGCCAGGGAAGGAGGTCCCCAGGAGACAGAGGAGGAATTGCTACAAGCCTCGGGAAGCAGAAAGGGATGCCGATGCTGCAGGGTGGAGGGAAGCTGAGATCCGAAAGCTGAAAGCTGCCCAGCACAGGGCCCCAACCCCGATCCCCCCACCCTGCTCAGCAGCTTCTCTTGCTTCAAAGCTCTGCTGTCACCGTCTTGAAATTCTTCCTCTTTGGACAAGGGGCGCTACTTTGCCCTTTGCCCTCGGCTCTGCAATGATGTAGTCAGTCCTTCTAGGGAGACTCCGAGCCCTTCCCTGCCTCTTCCTCTGTCACCCCCATGTTGCTGATGTGTCTTCTCTGCTGATGGTGACAAAGATAGCAATCGTTTTTTTGTTTTGTTTTGTTTTGTTTTTTGGTTTTTTAAAGATTTTTATTTATTTGATAGAGACGCAGGGAGAGAGAGAACACAAGCAGGGGAAGTGGGAGAGGGAGAAGCAGGCTTCCCGCTGAGCAGGACCCTGATGCGGGGCTCGATCCCAGGACCCCGGGATCATGACCTGAGCCGAAGGCAGACACTTAACGACTGAACCACCCAGGTGCCCCAAGGTAGCAACTTTTATGGGTGCCACCCAAGTGGGGTGTCCCAGAGGACATCTCTTAGCCAGCCAGTGAGTAACTCCAAACATTTACCTTACTTTGCCGTATTTAAACAGATGCATGAAGCCAAGAGGCTGTTAGCGCTCAAGTGACAAGGAGGTTTGGTGGAGAAGTTGATGCATTGCTCCGTGTTAACGCTGTGCGTTGGTTGTGGTTCAAGGTCCAGCTGATAATACATCTTGCGAGAACAATAATGTCATTTAAGTGCTATTATCACCATCCTCGCCCTCATTAGGCCCGGTAGCGATTAGCTTTTCCCTGAGCCTGGCTGGTGAGCAAACAAACCCTCTCTGTGTGCCCGTGGTCGGCGTGGCGAAGGCGGCGGTAAGCATCACCCAGGCTGCTGCTCTAAGTCCGGGCTCTGGCTCTAGCAGTTACATTTTAGAGGGGAAGGCTTGAACCACCGTGGCCCGGAACTGATCGGGGGTGTGCTGTTTCCTCAGGCAGAGAAATGGGCTTCAAGGTGCCATCTCAGATGAGGAACAATGGGGGAGAAAAACTGAGCCTGAGAAAAGTGACTCCAACTCTGGTCAGTCAGCCCAGTTCTAGCCAGCTCGGGGCCACCCCACAGCTCCCTTGCAGACTGTGACTCCGTCATAGATGAGGGGTTTTCTCCCTTGATTCTAATTTAGGAGAAGTCACATGTGCCCTTTTGGGACCTGAGGTTTGGCACTTGATACTGCGGAATGCCGAGCAAGTAGCCTTTAGGAAGAGTTCGGATCCTGTCCCCTTGCGCGACTTGAGGTGCAGTTGCAGGGAATAGACACACGAGGGCGCCCTTCTCTGGCTGTGGGGGGTTAGGATGGCAGCTGGGACCCCAAAGTTGTCTCTGTGGGGACCAGCCGCTCTGGCCTGAGCCATGCAGCTTCCAGAGGTTGCCAGCTGAGCCCTGATCCAGGTCTCCGGACATTTAATCGTTCCCATTGTTGCACTCCAGCGTGTGTCCAGGGGAGGCCCCCAGGGAGGTGCGGGCTGTGGCAAAACGGTTAAGTGGGCAAAGTTCAGGCCCCGAATCCCCAACCTCCTTGGTCCGAAATCCTTTGGTGATTTGAAAAATTGGAGGTTTGTGCCAGTGTTGACGCTGTGCAGACAGGGGAGCAAAAAGAAGACTCCTGGGCTCAGGCTAGAGACTTGTCCTGTCCCAGTCTGGGACCAGCTGCACGGCCTGGGGTGAGCCCGTCGTTCCCCAGACCTCAGTTTCCCCCAGCTGTGAAGTGACGGGATGGGACTCGATTCAGTAATTCATGCAGCAGACGGTTATCGTGGGCTCGTGGTGTACCAGAGTCTGGCCTAGGCGGGATCTAGCAGGAAATGGGGTCACTGCCTCCCAGAGCTTGCGTTCCAAAAGGGCTGCTGCTGGGTGGTCACTAAGGCCCTTCTAGCTCTTCCCGCGATCCCTCAGTGTCCGTGACCCTCAGTGTCCTCAGTTCTCCCCTTGGCTGACTCCGCCCTCATCGCTCACACCTCCGTGTGGATGGACGCCCCCATGGGCCTCGTCTTCCCTGCCCAAGCTCGGGCCCAGGTGTGTCGGGAGGATGGAAATGAGAGGCCACGCTCCCTACCCCCCCGGAGTACATTCGTCAGTTAATTTCATCAGCAAATGTGGGGGGGAGGGTCCGCCCCGCGCAGGCTCCGTGCCGCTTGCTCGGGCCAGGGGTCCATCCGCTCGTGCCTTGTTTCCCGCAGGACTGCAGCATCCTCCTGTCTGTGGAGCCCACGGACCAAGGCTGCTACCCGCTGAACAACCGCCTCTTCTGTAAGCCGTGCCACGTGAAGCGGAGCGCCGCGGGGTGCTGCTGAGGGCACCCGCCAGGGCGGGGGGTGGGGGGCTCTCCTGACTCAGTTTGCCTTTCTGACCCACGCTTGCATCTGAGCCGGGACAGGGACCGGCCTGCGGCTCTGCCCGCCACATTGGGGACATGGGGGCTGAGCCGCCCCAGGCCGAGCCAGCCCCCTCCCCGCTCAGAGGTGGGCGGTTGGCAGACGGTGCTTCTCAGACTTTCCACTCCTCCTCTAGCCTCTGGGCTCTGGAAGGCTTCCATAGTCCGGGGCTCCCATCTCCGAGGCTCTCGCCCCTCTCAAGCACTGGCCTTGACCCCCACTTCCATGGGTGAGTTGGCATGAGTTCTCTAGAGGACACACCGTGTCCCTAGCAATGACACTTTAGCTGTCCCCATAGAGGATACTAAGACCAGCCCTGGCTTGCAGGACTGAGCTGTTTGGGTAAACCTCCAGGGTCCCTTAAAAAGCCCCACTCCCCTTTTTTAAACAAATTTGAGATTTAAACGGTGAGAAACATTCTTTGGACTTGGGGCGAGGTAGGGATCTTGGTAGGAAAAATCTCATAAATGTACAAGAATGTGGCCTAGCGGTGGCAGCCTTGGACGTCTCACCTGGAGGACATGTCATGCTGACGTGGGGTATGAACCTGAACAGCAGGGGCGGGCGGAGAGGGTGGTATATGCTGACATACCAGGGACGCCGGCCACCCCACTGCCCTGCCTTCGGGTGCGCCTCCCGGTGACACAGTGATTCGCCATTAAGTGCCGGTTGTATGCTGGGGACCAGGGTCCAGAAGCTCTGAGTGTCCCTCCAACAGCCTTGACCGGGGCTGTGTACACAACCCCCCACGCATGCGCACACTCTTCCGGGACAGGACTGGGCTGTCCCTTCTGCCTCCCTGTTTATCCCCCCCTGTGTCCCACTCGGACCCTCCAATCGAGGCTACCCTGTGACCACTGCTTCCACAAGGCTGTACCTAGAAGATTCTTCTTTTAAGGAAAATCACTTTTGTTGCTTCGTAACTTCTGAGACATCTCATAGGGTATGAACAAATGAACTTTCCTCCTTGGAGTGGTCTGGGTGCACCACGCTCTCCTCTGGGGAAGCCCTGGGCTCCGAGTACCGGGAGGGTCTCCTTCTGGAGCCCCTTAGGGGCCTCAGAACTGAGCCCAGCTTCCGGCTCTAAGCTTGGAGAGTGAGTCCCAATCTCCGGGCGTTCACGTACCACCTGCACAATTCTCGTCGTAACCGAGGACCTCCTGTTCTCTTCTTCCTTAATATTTTCTTTGACTCAACATATTTTTTTATTTTACTTATTTCGAACTTTATTCTTATGCTAAGCAATATATCCTGCCGTCACATCTTATGTGCTAGTTATGTTTTTTCCTATTACACGTGAAAATAAACGCATATCTATTCGAAGTCCGTCTGTGTTCCAACTAAGCTCTCCTCTAGGGAAATGCCTGCCTTCGGCAGTAGCTGGGGAAATGTTGGTTGGGTGTCTGCTCACTGGGGCACGAGTGTCCAGGAAGTGCCTGTACCTCGTTCCCCCAAACTGGGGCTCAGCTCAGCAGATGGAGGGAATCGTGTACATCCCCCTGCCCAGTGACGAAGACTTGCCTGCAGCAGCCGACCCCCAGACATGCTGGTGCACCGTTCCCAGACACAGGCCACCAGCAGCAAGAGTGGCTGCAGGGTGCCCAGAGCAGGGCCTCTGTTTCGGGGGGCCCTCCCGGGCTGGCCGATCCTTTCACAGAGTCAACATCTGCCCTCGGGTTGTGCTGTCTGCGCACGAACAGAACGGCACCCTCTACCCTCGCACGGACAGCCTGGCTCAATTGGCGAGCGTAGCTCTGGAGAGAAGGGTGCGTGGAGCAGTGGCCTCGGGGGTGCTCAGTGGTGTCCACTCTTCACAGTGTGGACAAGTGATCAGTCCTGAGCCTTGATTTTCCTCATTGGTAACATGGGAACATGGGAACCCTATGCTATTGCAGAGGGTTGCTGTGACCGGAAAAAAAGTATCAGGCTGGTGAGGGTTCACTCCTAGGGGTGGCCGGCAGCTCTTAGCATGCGTCGCTGGCCCTGTGATGCCCGTCAGAGACTGCCGGGGACATGCCCGCAGCGACAGAGCTGGGTGTCCCATGCTTGCTGCAGCACGGGAGGCCACGTGGCGCAGGGAACCGCGGGGGCATCTCCCTACGCAGGCGTCAGTGGGAACTCCCAGGACTCCAGGATTCTGGCTGGTATTGAGGGATTTGGGGGAGGACTTAGGGAGGTGAGGGTTTGGTCCCTGTGTAGAAGCAGGGAGACAGACTGAGAGGCGTAATGCATTTGTATCCAGCAGGCCTGGTAGGCGACAGTGGCTCACGGCAGAAGATGCTGGCCATTTTTGCAGGTGGCCCGGAGCCACTCAGCCCGGCCGGTCCCCGGCTGCCAGGGGCCACTTTGCTCTCTTAGTCACCACACTCGGTTTGGTCTGGCTTTTCCTATCATGGATATGTAACCATGTGCTGGGATTCCTGTGTTCCAGTCTGTTTCTGGCTGGTTGTGTTTGGAGGGATGGTATCTGGATGAAGTTCTGGGGATGCTTTTGTCTTCCAGGCTGCATGTGTAGGAATCATTCCATAAGGGGACAGACTTCTGGGGAGCGTTCTGCAATGGGAAATGAGCCCATCACAAAAACCCAAATACTCTGTAATTGCCCTTCTGTGAGGTACTTGGCATAGCCCAAATCACAGGGACAGAAAGTAGAAAGGTGGTTGGTTAGGGGCTGGAGGGAGGGGGGAATGGAGAGTCGTTTGGTGAGTACAAGCTTTCAGTTTGCAAGACAGCATGTTCTGGAAATGACTGGAGGAAGTGCTTTAAAAAAAAAGCCTCTGGGGGTGCCTGGGTGGCTTAGTTGATAAGCATCTGCCTTCAGCTCAGGTCATGATCATGCTCCCTGCTCAGCGGGAAGCCTGCTTCTCCCTCTCCCACTCCCCCTGCTTGTGTTCCCTCTCTAACTCTCGCTCTATCAAATAAATAAATAGAATCTTTTTAAAAATGACAATTAAAAAGCCACTGAACTGGACACACTTTCAAATGGTTTGGATTCATTTAATGTTATGTATATTTTACAATTAAATATATACGTAAGTATATTTAATGCTCAGAGATGGGGAGAGGGGTTGACAGAGGGATAAAAAGATGTAGGAATCCTGAGAGTGACCGATGGGGGTGCCCAGGAGGCCTGGCAGTAACTTTCTGCAAACCCAGTGGGATATGCCGCTCAGCCACGGGGACTTCCTGAGAGCAGGGCCCAGCCACTAGAGGGCAGCATGGGCTAGTGAACTGGGGCACCAAGGTTCTCACGCACCTAGTGGGGTCCTCAGCCTCTCCAGACGCAAGATGGGAATAATCCCTGCATACCAGTGCCGAGAAGAGGAGAAAAATGAATTGGGCAGGTAGGGAGTGAGCCACAGGGCTGTGGAATTACTGCACAGCCTCTTGGAGGGAGACCCACGTTGGAAGACAATTTTTCCTCTGCCCAAACTCACACCTGCTAGGAGGGAGAATCCCACCTGGGAACTGGCGCCGCCACCCCTCCGGGTCGATGCCTGGGAGCCTGGACTCAGGAGCCTGATGTGGGACTGGATCCCAGGATCCCAGGATCACGACCTGAGCCAAAGGCACACGCTTCACTGACTGAGCCACCCTGAAGATCCTGAGCACGCAGCTCTGGATCTCAAGGTCCTGAGTTCAAGCCCCATTTCCGGTGTGGAGTATCTCAGTTCACAGAAAAGGAAGCAGCACAGCAGAGAGGCCACACAGCAGAGTCGGTGCCAAACCAGGTCCAGCGCAAACCACAGGCCCACAGAAACTACAGACCCACATCTCAAACACCCACCGTCTAGAATGTTCCAGAACCCATGATGTAACACAGATACCAAAATCCAGCTGAAAAATTGTATGTCAGCTATACGTAAACAAACCAACCCATAAACGTCTTGGGCCCCTCACCTCTTAGGCTCCAAGCCTCTCGCTTGCAAGTGAGAAGCGATGTCCCCAACTCATTCAGAAAGGACCTGCGTTCGCAGTGTGTGAATCATACTCAGCTCATGACTGATCATCAGATTAGAGACCACGGAGCGTACCCTGGTCATGGCCTTCCTTCTGCAGGAAAAAACATGTACTTCAGTGGAAAACTATGCCTGCGCCCAGCACACCCTTCCGGGGTATCCGATTCTAGCCTTTCTTTCTTTTTTTTTTTTTTTAATTTGGAGGAGGCTCCACGCCCAACATGGGGCTTGAGCTCACCACCCCGAGAGTGGCAGACTCTCCCAACGGAGCCAGCCAGGCGCCCCTTAGCCTTTCATTATTCTTTTACAACTGTCAGTTGTAGGCAACTGACCAATTCTGTCTTGTCCAGCGGAGGCCCCTTCACCCCCTCGTGGAAAACCAGTTTTGCCTCCATGGGCACATCTACTTCCATATTCCTGGCCTATAAACGTGACTTTCTGTTGCTTCTTTGAGCCAGTGACGACATCTGACCCATGTTCACTCTGTATTGGCATAGGAATCACGGTTTTACCGTTTCTAGAAAATTATCTGTAGCACTTCCTCCGTCGGGTGTTTCCAGATGGCATGTTTGGCTGGGGCGCTGGGTGGGGGTCGCTGGCGGGGCCGCTGGCGGGGCAGCTCTCTTCGGTGAGTTCAGACAAGCAGGCAGCTGTCCACCCCCTAGGAGCCCTCTCCAGTCTCCGAGTGAGTCCCAGAAGGGGGCTTTGCCCAGGTGGACGGAACAAGGTCTTAGCAACTCCTACACACACTCTCTCCCTTTCTTCCTCTCTGGCTAAGCCTCTAATCAGCTACTTGACCTTGAGACTAGGCCTGAGGGTAAGGAAGGGCAGAGTAGAAGCTGACTTATTTCCTGACTGCGTGCTTGGGGTGAGGCGGGGGAGGTTGGCATGATTGATTAGCCCTGACAGGAAGCCGGCGTTCAGCCTGCGGGCCACACCTGAACAGAGGTGGACTTGAACTGGAGCTAGGCCTGCCTGGCTGGGTGCTCTAGGCTGTGACCTGTCCGCCCCTCACCCTCCAGGGCCGTAGGTCTGCGCAAATGACTGGCTGCCCAGGCACGGTCCCGTGGTATCTTTCCAACATCTCTGCGGTCCCCATCATACAGGTGAGGAAACGGAGACCCAGGGGGATGCCATGACTCGCCCAAGGTCACACAGCCAGGGGCCACAGGGGGACTGCACCCTGGGATTTCTCATCTTGAGGGCAGAGTCGAAGCACGTTCTGGAAGGCCTGACTTCTTCCCCAATAAGGGCACCCAGAGGGTGAGGGGCAGGAGCTCGTCTGAACATAACCCTTACCAGAGAACCTAGACTCTTGAGGAGATCTGGGCCCCTTCGTAATGATGGTGCTGACGGTCATAATAACAACAGCTCCCATGTTGTGGGCAGGGAGACGCCTGCAGACAGGACTCATTCTATCCCCACTCTTGCCTCCAAGTGAGTGAGTAGCCATCCACCAGATACGGGCCCACGGCTGGCCCCACTGCTGGTGTCTCTGGCCTTAAACCCCTGTTAGCCACTGGTTTGGTTTCTGGGCTCTGTGACTGAGTGGGTCACTCACTTCCCCCAGACTCTTTTCTCTTCTGTTCTTCGTCTTTTTGTTTGTTTGTTTGTTTTTAAAATAATAACTGTGTTGTAGATTTGGGGGTTTTGTTTGTTTTGTTTTAAGATTTTCTTTATTTGAGAAAGAGAGAGTGGGGGAGGAGGGGAGGAGCAGAGGGAGAGGGACAAGCAGACTCCACGCTGAGCACAGAGCCCCATGCAGGGCTCCATCCCACCACCCTGAGATCGTGACCTGCGCTGAAATCCGGAGTCGGACGATTAACTGACTGAGCCACCCACGTGCCCCATCTCCTCTTCCTTCATCTGTTGGATGGAGATAACTCTTACCTTCATCATCACCTTTAAGGGGGTTAAATACCCCGTGACTACCTGCAGTGGGGGTTCCCTGGATGGGATCCCGCGATGGAAAAAAAACACATTAGTGGAGACCGCGGGGAAATCGAGTAGCGTCTGGAGCTCGGTGAACAGCATCTTACCAGGGTTGGTTTCCTCCCTGCGGCAAACCTGCAGTGCTTTTGTAAGATGTTGTAAGAGGGGAACCTGGCGAAGGGCGTAAGGAACATCTGTATGATTTTTGTTTTTAAGATTTTATTTAAATCTTTTTTTTTTTTTTTAAGATTTTATTTATTTGACAGAGAGAGACACAGCGAGAGAGGGAGCACAAGCAGGGGGAGTGGGAGAGGGAGAAGGAGGCTTCTCACCGGGCAGGGAGCCTGATGTGGGCCTTGATCCCAGGACCCTGGGATCATGACCTGAGCTGAAGGCAGATGCTTAACGACTGAGCCACCCAGGCGTCCAATAAATAAAATCTTAAAAAAATAAATAAATAAAAATGTCTTCTTAGACAAGGTAAGTGAAAAAAAGGGGGAGAGCCTGTGAGTTCTGGGGGAGGGGCTTGGACATTGCCTACCATGGATAAGATGGACAGGAAAGGCCATCAGATCCTCTGCAATGGGGCATGCCCTAAGCTGGGAGAGGGCGTTCGCTGATGGAGAACAGGCCAGAGAAAGGGAGGCGGGGGGCACAACCCAGTATGTGGATTCTGGGTTGTTCTCAGGACTGGAGCCTACCCTGCACCCCCCTACAGGTGGCCCCAGATGGCGAGGGCTGGACAAGCCGTGTAAGCAAGTGCGTTGGAGCTGGCATTCCCTAACCTGGGAGGCCTCCAGAGCCAAGTGCTAAGGGTAGGGGAAAGTGCTGGGGCTCCCCTCCGCCCCCACAACTAGGAGACAGATGTCAAAGAGAGGGTAGGGGTGAGGGGTCCCAGAAAATCAGGGTGACCTTTAACTAGCGTGGGTGCAGATGTTGCCCTTTCTGTAAACAAAGGGAGGTTCCTCAGGAAAACGTAATATAGCCAAGGACTCTTGAGCTGGTCCTTTAAAGCTAGTGCAGGTCACAAGTCCACGGGGGAGAGATGCCAAGGGGTATTATACCTGAAGACCTGATCAGGAAGAAGGCTGGGGAGGGTTGAGAAAACTCTGGGGCCTTTGAGTCATGGGCCAGGCCGCCTGGGGCTCTGCCGAGGCCAGAGCCCAGCTAGAACCGCCCTCGAAAATCTGCACCCCCTCCGACCAGCACTCCTCCTCGGCAGGGCTGCGCTCTGGAGCGGCCTCTCAGAGGCCCTGGGAGGAGGAGGCAGACCAAGTTTCCTGGTTCCTTGCCTGGAGCTTCCACTTCATTCATTAGTTCATTCATTCATTCATTCACAAAATCCCAAAGGCTGAGTGGGAGTCAGCCAGCCCTGGTGCAGGGCCCAGAGCTTTCCAGGCGCTCGCTCTCTGCGCTGGGCACAGCTGAATGTTGCTGGGGGCCTGGGAAGAGGGAGGAGGAGGTCCCCAGGGGTGGGACCAAATCAGCAAGGGCCCCTTGGTTTGGTGGAGACGGTGGGCCTTGTTCCTTGAGGACGGAGGAAGCCTGAGCCTCGGCAGAATTCCAGAGCCCAGGGATGGGTAGGTAGGACCCATGGAGACCAGTTTCCCATTCTGGAAGAAGCAGAGACTGGTTGGAGCCCAGAGAGGCTGTGAGACCCACAGCTGGTTAGCAGCAGAGCCCCAGGTGTGCTGAATTCTAGAGCAGGTTTTACCCATGGCTCCCCCCATGCCTTTATTTCTGCTAAGACCTCCTTTCAGACCCCAGGCAGGCACCCGCATTCATCTCAACACCTCCACACCTGGGCAGAGGACGAAGAGTACGGGCGGACTGAGGTTAGTGTTGCGAACGGGCTGACCCAGACCCAGGGGGATGATCCCCCGGGTGGGAGGCGAGCAGGCTTCCGGCAAGGGTGAGAATCGGCTTGCCCCAGATGGGTGAAGTGAGTCACTGGGGAGCCGTGTTCACACTTCCTCCTTCCTCCGGGCTTCCATCCAGCTCCCTGGAGGGAGGTGCAGCCCAGATTCCTCGGGCAGCCATCCTCCTCCCTCCAGATTGGGGTGCCGGCTGTCTGCGCCCCCAACTCCTCCACACACCCTTTCAGAGGCCCTGGTAAGTTTCCATCTTGGCCCCGTGGTATGACTCAGTCTTGACACATCATGTGGGACGTTGGTGGCAGGAAGCTGTGACCTCCCCTCTCCTGCTGAGCTTGACCATGCGTTTCGCTGCCCCCTTCTCTTTCCGGGAGGCTTGATGGGATGAGGCAAAGGACCTGTGGCTGCCCAGCCAGTGGTGGGTCTCCTTAGAGACAGGGTCTCTGCAGACCAGAGACGGTAAGCCCCGGGGGCCAACCCCGGCTGGGCGCCTTACCACCTGCCAGGGACTCACGCAGCTAACAGCCCTGGGAGGCCTACCCATCACTGTCCCCATTTTACAGACGGCCTGTGCAACAGTCATGGGCAATGCATGACCATGGTGTCCGGCGGCACGAAGGGCCCGCTGGGGACCCATGTCATGAACCTAAAGCCACACGGCTTTCTCGCCTACATGCTCTGATCATGGAGCTCTGGCTGTCGGGGTGGCCCTTGAGGGCTTAGGATGAGGTTCCCTTCACGTCCCGTTCTCAGGCTGCTCGAACAGGCCCTCAGTGACGACTGATGGCGTGAGTGAGTTAGCTACTTGGGGCAGGGTGACTTAAAGGGTATTTTACTTTCTTTCTTCTACTTTTCTACTTTTTTTTTTTTTTTTTTTAGAACGGCTCGATTGAGATACAATTCACATACCATAAAATTCACACTTTCAAAGGGTTTTTTTCACAAGAAGTTTTTGGTGTATTCACAGAATTGTACAGCCATGCCCACTGTCTAATTTCAGAACATCTTAATCACCCCAAAAGGAAACCCAACACCCCCCCAAAAGGAAACCCTACAGCGCCACCCCCCCAGCAGTCACTTCCCATTTCCCCCACCCACAGCCTCCCCCTCCCCAACCACTAATCTACTTTCTGTTTCATTGGGTTTACCTAATCTAGACTGTTCTATAAATGGAATCCCATGTGGTCTTTTATGGCTGGCTTCTTGCCCTCCACATGTTTTCCCCTCGGACCCCTGCCGGAGCTTTTGTATTGGCAAATATTCATTGTATGAGTACACCCTTTTGTTTCTCCGCTCATGGGCTGGCAGACACTTGGGTTATTTCCATTTTTGGCTATCACAAAGAGTGCTGCTGGGGACATTCGTGTAGAGGTGGAACCCATGTTTTCCTTTCTCTTGGGTGGTTACCTGTGAGCAGAGTTGTTGGGGCAATTTTTATGCCGCTTGAATTCTTCCCAGTAAGCACATACTTCTTTTATAATAAATGAATATTTTAAAAATCAGTTTTTCACTGGGTGCCTGGGTGGCTCAGTCTTTAAGCGTCTGCCTTTGGCTCAGGTCCTGATTCTGTCTCTCTCTCTCAAACAAATTAATAAAATCTTTTAAATTAATATTTTTTAATATTAATAATAATAATTTAAAAAAATTAATAATTATTTTTTCTAAAAAGATGAGCTGAATCCATAGGGGAAAAATAGTGGACCAAACTTTGAGACAGGGAAGGTCTGGCTGGGAGCCAGGGTTGCGGCCACCAGCAGGCGGACACGTAACTGAGAGCAAATTATCACCCTTCTCAGGGCCTCATCGGGGATGTGGGGGTGAGGCAGGTGTGGGCGGGGCAGCAGCTGAGCTGCGATGAAGACATCTCCAGCCCTTCTCTGCCCTGACAGCTCAAGATCATAAGGCAGCCTAGGTTCCCACACCCGGTTCAAGAAACACATCAGGGAAATGATCTGTGGGTTCTCTTCCTAAAAGGATGAGTGCCCTAAAATTGGTAGTCCAGATAAAGACCAGATTCAACCCAGCAGAATGTTTTAGGTCACACCCTTTCCAATCTCTAATTGAGAGGTGAGCAGATAGCTAACTCTATCTGCCACTTATCTTCCACTTTATTTTTATTTTATTTTATTTTTATTTATTATTTGACAGAGAGAGAGAGAGAGCACAAGCAGAGAGAACGGCAGGGAGAGGGAGAAACCGACTCCAGGCTGAGCAGGGAGCCGGACGAGGGACTCGATCCCAGGAGCCTGGGATCATAATGTGACTGAACGCAGATGCTTAACCAACTGAGCCACCCAGGTGCCCCTATTTTTTTTTAAGATTTTATTTATTTATTTATTTGAGAGAGACAGACAGAGATAGCAACAGAGATCAAAGCAGACTCTCCACTGAGCAAGGAACCCGACATGGGGCTCAATCCCAAGACCCTGGGATCATGACCTGAGCCAAAATAAAGAGTCAGACCCTTAACCCACTGAGCCACCCAGGCGCCCTTTAATCTTCCACTTTAAACCAATGCTTCTCAAACTAAATTGTGCCTACAAAATCCTGGGGATCTCGTTAATATGCAAATGTTGAACCAATGGGTCTGAAGCGGGACCTCCATTGTGTCCTTCTAACAAGCTCCCAGATGAAGTCAGCACAGCTGGTCCCAGAATCACGACTTATTTTTTTTATTTTTTTTTTTTAAGATTTTATTCATTTATTTGACAGAGAGACAGAGAGGTCGAAAGTAGGCAGAGGTAGGCAGAGGGGGAGGGGGAAGCAGGTTCCCCGCTGAGCAGAGAGCCCAATGCAAGGCTGATCCCAGGACCCTGAGACCATGACCTGAGCCCAAGGCAGAGGGTTAACCCACTGAGCCAGCCGGGCGCCCCAGAATCACAATTTAAACCCAGGCTCTACCCCTCCTACGCATGGGAAGGAAACGGCACTTTACAAATTTCTCCATTTACTCATTAGGGAACTCAGTCCCTATTGAATGTATTTTTTTTTTCCCCTTAATTTGAGAGAGAGACAGCATGAGCAGGGGGTGGGGCAGAGGGAGAGGGACAAGCCGACTCCCCGCTAAGCGTCAGGGGCGATGGATCCCAGGACCCTGAGATCATGACCTGAGCCCAAGTCAGAAGCTTAACCGACTGAGCCACCCAGGTGCTCCCCCACCCCTTGAATGTGTTTTTGATGGATTCTGATCACTGTTTGATGAATCAATGGACGTAAGAACAAAATGCTTATGCCTGTTCGAGGAAGAACGTGGGGAAAATTGATGTCACGTAATCCTTGTGATAACCCTGTGAGATTAGAAGCTTATCCCCATTTTGCACAGGGGGAGGTACAGAGAGGGCGGGCAGATGGCCAAGTTGTAGTTTGTCCTCCAGTCTGACTCCAAACCTGGTGCTGGCTCCCCTGCCCTGGAGCTCCCCTCCTCCTTCTGTCTACACCGTAGAATTGCTGAAAGATGACATAAAACCATACAAACTGACTTCCTGTGAGCTTTTCTTACCTGCCGTTACTTTCTTGGGTTTCATTACTCCTTTTCACGTATTTGTTTCTTCTCTATGTCTGTCCTTCCACTAGAATGGAAATTTGTTGAAGGGAAGGACATTGCTGGGTCCCTAACTTCTGGGCACACAGTGGGAGCTCAATAAATATTGGTTGTATGAATGAACCGAAACATTTTGCGATAGCAGGTAAAAAAAGCAAATTGCAGAATGGTATGCAGGGAATAATAATTGAACGCAGGTAGAGAACAATCTATAAGGCCACCTATTAATTATCTCAGGGATTGGGACTGGGGTTTTGGTGTGGCTGATTTTCATTTTCCATTGTTTCATTCTTTTCTCTTTTATATGAGCACGAATTTCTTTAGTAATAATTTTTTTAAAGTGTTTTTTAAAAGAATAATCATCCAGGGGGCACCTGGCTGGCTCAGTGAGTGGAGCCTCTGACTCTTGATCTTGGAATTGTGGGTCGAGGCCCAAGTTGGGTGTAGAGATTGCTTAAAAAATAAAGTCTTGGGGGCACCTGGGTGGCTCAGATGGTTAAGCAACTGTCTTCAGCTCCTGGGATCAAGCCCTATGTCAGGCTCCCTGCTGAGTGGGGAGCCTGCTTCCCCCTCCCCCTGCTTATGTTCCCTCTGTCTCTCTCTTTCTCTCTCAGATGAATAAATAAAAAGTCTTGGGGCACCTGGGTGGCTCAGTGGGTTAAGCCGCTGCCTTCGGCCCAGGTCATGATCTCAGGGTCCTGGAATCGAGTCCCACATCGGGCTCTCTGCTCAGCAGAGAGCCTGCTTCCCTTCCTCTCTCTCTGCCTACTTGTGATCTCTCTCTGTCAAATAAATAAATAAAATCTTTAAAAAAAAAAAAAGTCTTTAAAAAATTAATCAAATCAAATCTTGGGATGCCTGGGTGGCTCAGTCTGTTAAGCATCTGACTCTTGGTTTTGGCTCACATCATGATCTCAGGATCATAGGATCGAGTCCTGCACTGGGCTCTGCTGAGCACGGAGCTTGCTTGGGATTCTCTCTCCCTCTGTCCCTCCCCATAAGCCCGTGCACTGTCTCTTTCTCTCTAAAAAAAACAAAAACAAAAAACAAAAAAACCTTAAAAAAAGAATCATCCACACTTCTTTCTAGTATGTATATATATATTTTTAAAGATTTTATTTATTTACTTGACAGAGATCCCAAGTAGGCAGAGAGGCAGGCAGAGAGAGAGGAGGAAGCAGGCTCCCCGCCGAGCAGAGACCCCAACTCGGGGCTCGGTTCCAGGACCCTGAGATCATGACCTGAGCCAAAGGCAGAGGCTTTAACCCACTGAGCCACCCAGGTGCCCCTCTTTCTAGTATGTACGTACAGATGGGTGGAAATATAAGGACATTTATTCCAGCATTATTTATCAGAGCAAAAAATTGGAGATGATCATTTACCCACTTTAAAATTTACATTGTTTGGGGCGCCTGGGTGGCTCAGTGGATTAAGCCGCTGCCTTCGGCTCAGGTCATGATCTCAGGGTCCTGGGATCGAGCCCCGCATCGGGCTCTCTGCTCCGCAGGGAGCCTGCTTCCTCCTCTCTCTCTGCCTGCCTCTCTGCCTACTTGTGATCTCTCTCTCTGTCAAATAAATAAATAAAATCTTAAAAAAATAAATAAATAAATAAAAATAAAATTTACATTGTTTAAAAAAAATTAAAATAAAATAGAAATTGTTTTGATTTTTTACAAAGAACATTGCAATGGACTGAATGGTTATGTCCCCCCTCCACCCCCACCAAATTTATGTGTTGAAATCCCAACCTCTCGTGGGACGGCGTGTGGAGGTGGGGCGTTTTAGAGGTGATCAGATCTCAAGGGCAGAGCCCTCATGATGGAATGTGTGCCCATCTGAGAGCGATCCCTCACCCCTCCTGCCATGTGAGGTTATAGCAAAAAAACAAAACAAAACAAAAACCTTGTCTCTGAACTCGGAGACGGGTCCTCCGTAGACATTGAATCTGCTGACGCCTTGGTCTCACGCTTCGCAATGTCCAGAACTGGGAAAAAATAAATTCCTATTGCCTATAAGCCGTCCGGTCTATGGTGTTTTGTTACGGCAACCCAGATGAAGATCAACATGTGTTTGTGTAACTGAAAACAAACAGCAGATAAGAGGGCGACGTGTGGGCTCGTCGGTGTATAATCCAGAGCAGTCAGCCAGAGGCTCCCCTCCGGCCCACGGTCCAGGTGCTGCCGCACCTGGCCAAGCCTATTCTGGGTTTTCTTCTCCCACGTGCCACATGACCAGTGGAAACAGTGTCTGACAAGGGGGACCAGCAGCAGAAAATAGGCAATCTGCTTCAGAGACCGAAGGCCTCTGATCTTTGCTGTCTCCTTAGGGACAGGTGAGAAGCCCCGGTGATACCACGGGCTTGTCCCTGGAAGCTGGGGTCTCTGTCCGTGGCTCGGACTTCCTACTGACAGAGCACTCGGGACAGGGTAAACAGACAGTTGGGTATGTTTTCCAAGCATCGTGGGGAAATTAAGTCCGATGTCTAGCTCTGCGTGTTGGGTGACTTATTTATCCGCCTCATTATCCCACACAGGCAGAGGTCACAGTTCTCTTTGATAACCATCCCCCAGCAAATACCAATGCAGCTGTGGGAACAACATTAGGACTTCCTCCTGCCTTCAAGGAGTTAACAATGTATCACTTTACAAGTCCAGGAGACACAAGTACCACCAAGTTCGGGTCCCGTGGAGACTAAGGGGACCCTGGAATGCTTCCACTGGGGGTGGGATGGGACGTGCCCCCAGCAGGCTACCAAACCGAAAAATGCTAAAAGAGCTTTACAGAAAGTACAGTACATTCTAAATGTTTCCATTAAGCAACCTGACCCTTTTTTTTTATTTCCTCTTTTTTTTTTTTAAGATTTTTACTTACTTATTTGACAGACAGATAGAGATCACAAGCAGATAGAGCATCAGGCAGAGACAGAGGAGGAAGCAGGCTCCCTGCTGAGCAGAGAGTCCAATGCAGGGCTCGACCTCAGGACCCTGGGATGGTGACCTGAGCCGAAGGCAGAGGCTTAACCCACTGAGCCACCCAGGCACCCTAGCAACCTGACCCTTTTAAGGCCTACACTGATCATAGCATGATTTATGCTAGTGAGAAGATGATGGGAATTATAAAAATATTTGTGGCCTCACAAGGGGACACACAGCTAAAGTCATCGGGTGGGTGTCTCCTCTCTCTCTGGTCTGGGACTGTGAGTGAGCCACCAGGTGTGGTGGTTGGTGCCAACCCCCGCCTATTCCTTCTGGGTCACGGCACACACCTGCTTTGTTTTCGCCTCTCCATTTAGCCCCGGCAGAAAACGTCTTGTCTCTTTATTGGCCGAATGTCCCCTTTAGAATACAAGTGCCACAAGAGGGGAGCCTTCTCTGTCCACGTCCCCACTGTCTGGCACATGGGGACACTGCATAAATGTTGGTTCCATGAGTACAGGTATGATATCCTCATTTCTGTGGGATCAGGTGCACACACCGATGCAATGGAATTTCGTGGTAAGAAATAGTGCGTGATGCTTCCCGGGGAAGCAGCTCTCAGGACAGAAGCACAGAGCCCTCCACCAGGGCTCCCGTCCCTACTCAGTTGCTCTCTGCACAGTAACCTTGAGCCAAATGTCGGTCTTCCCCAAGGCTCAGTTTCCCTATGGGTAACATGGGGGAGAGACAGATGGGCAGATCGCCAGGGTCCCCGTGACTCTGTCATCCTATGGATTCATGGAGGTTATACTGGGGTGGGTTTTCAGAGATGAGTGTGTAGGTCGAAAAGTGAAGGTGTTCTCCATCTCCAGCTGCTCATCTCTCTGAAGGACGGCACTAGGAGGGAAAAATCTGTTCCAGAGACCACCACAGGGTTCAGAATGGTTTATGTAGAAAGATCGCATTTTTGCAAAAGTCAATAATCATGTTACTACAGAGAGAAAAGGTTGGGGAATACACACCACACTGTGGACGGTGTTGACTCTCCAAGGCGGAGCATGTTAGGGGGATTTCACGTCTTGCACTTCGATTTTTATAGTGCTCAAATTTTGTTTTGTGCACTTTATTTGTAATCAGTTTTTTTAAGATAAAAAATTAACCTCTTTACATTGAACTGATTTTTTAGTTTTTATTTGTTTAAATATTTTATTTATTTTTGCATGAAAGTACGCAGGTGCCTGTAAGTGGACGGGGGAGCAGAGGGAGAAGCAGACTCCCCACCGAGAGGGGACCCTGATGTCATCTCTCTTCAAGACCCTGGGATCATGATCTGAGCCAAAGGCAGATGCTTAAAGACTGAGCCACCCAGATGCCCACTGAATTTTTTTTTAAGATTTTATTTGTTTATTTGACAGACAGAGATGCTTTCATGGTCTCGGGATCCTGGGATCGAGCCCACATCGAGCTCTCTGCTCCGCGGGGATCCTGCTTCCTCCTCTCTCTCTCTCTCTCTGCCTGCCTCTCTGCCTGCTTGTGATCTCCGTCTGTCAAATAAATAAATAAAATCTTAAAAAAAAAGATTTTTATTTATTTATTTGACAGAGATCACAAGTAGGCAGAGAGGCAGGCAGAGAGAGAGGAAGGGAAGCAGGCTCCCCACTGAGCAGAGAGCCCGATGTGGGGCTTGATCCCAGGACTCTGGGATCATGACCTGAGCCGAAGGCAGAGGCTTTAACCCACTGAGACACCCAGGCGCCCCTTTTTCTGAAACTTCTAAAGTTTTGCTTTCGTACTTAATATCTGGACGGATTTTCATATGCGTGTAGTGAGAGAAGCTCCGTTGCCTTTCAAACGGGCAGCAGAGGGTCCCAGGACCATTCCCTGGCCAGTCCCTCCTTTGTGCCAGACGGCGTTGCCACCCACTCGTCATGGTGTGGGTCAGGTCTGGGACTCTTTCCTGATCTGTCCGGTAGGCCTCCTTTTCTGCGATTAATATTTATGACTGGTGTGATTTGATTCATTTTTCCGTGAAAAACAACACCAACAAACCAATCCTACTACTCTTAGGGAAGACTCTGAAACTCATTCACCCAGAGCTGTGATTGCTAATGCTGCTAAAATGACACCACTCCCAACATTGTCCTGAATTTAGCAGGCGTCACACTTCAAGCAAAAGGAGAGAAGCTCTAGCAAGTGACATTTCAGCTGAGCTAGCCGTTGAGTGGGGTGCACCGGGGGAGGAGGCCGGCAGCGTCCGGGAGCCCCCCGAAATCCTGACACCCACAAAGCAACCCCTGTTGGACCCATAGGCCAACCCTAGCACACAGGTAAACATTTCCACAGAACTTCCACAGGACTGCGGCAGGGGGGAATTTGAGGAATTTGCTTCCTTCTCAAGTGGACAGATGGGGAGATTGGAGAGAGGAGGGTTAGAGAAGTACTTGGCTGGTCCCTGCCATTTATCTGGGCTTTCTGGCATCAGAGAAATCTGCATCCATACCTAGGCATTGACCCTGATCCTTTCTCCAGGGCCAAATGCAGCCTTTGCAAGACGGTGAACTCTAATTAGCGTGTCAGGTTTTTCTTCAGATGGATCATGGTCTACCTTAGTGAAAACAAAGCACTAGACTTTTTGGACCGTGAAGACTAGGGTTCGAGCACCGGCTCTGTCTGCCACCCTCAGAACTGAATTCAGGTCTCCCGTTTCCTCCTTTATAAAGTTAGGGTAATGCTGCCCCCACCTAAAAGTTCTAATGAGGGGCGCCTGGCGGGCTCTAGTCTGAAGAACGTGTGACTCTTCATCTAGGGGTCCTGAGTTTGAGTCCTACGTTAGGTGTAGAGATTACTTAAACAAATAAAATTTTAATACTTAAAAAAAATTCTAATGAGCTGAAGTCTTGGAAAGAGCCTTGTAAGCCGCACAGCTCCTGCCAAGTGTTAGCTGTATGGATAAGATGCCCGTCTAGCCCCTAACTCAAAGTCATCCGGAACGGTTCCGCTCATAGCCTGCCCGAAGGGAGAGAAAAAAAGAGGTATTTGAGTTGACATTTTGTAACTCACTTACCCTAAATAACACAGGACAAGAGCTGAATCACAGCACATGAATTATAGCCTGGACATAAGATTGTTGGAAACATTCCCCAACATTTTTAGCCAAAACATTGTTCATTCCTCAGTGTTCTCCCTCTTCTGCATCCCACACCCAGCCAAGGACTGACTCAGCCTTAAGGGAGAAGTAGCTTGAATTCAACAACAGTATTTAACATCTTTTTTAAAAAGTGTATTTATTTATTTTAAGTAGGCTCCACACCCCATGTGGGGCTTGAACTCATGACCCCGAGATCAAGAGTTGAGCGCTTTTCCGTCTGAACCTGCCAGGTGTCCCATATTTAGCATTTTCCTATAGTCCTACATGGAGCCAGAATGCTTCAGGTAAGGAGTGCCCCAGCACTAGAGGTCCTCAGGAGACCAAAGCAGAAGTCAGAGATGTCATAAAGTGATTCAGCATTAGTGAGAGGATGTACCAAGGGATTAACAACAAGATTCCTTCTAGCTCTAAAGTTGGATGCGGAAAAGTGGATGAGTATGTGTAGACAAAAGGCCCAAGTGAGTGTCAATGAAGAAATGACTCTGAGACCTCCGAGACCAGTGCAGACTGGAGAGGGATGCATTCCCGGAGGTGAATCTTGACTCTCAGGCGTAGGACTGGGAAGGGAGAAAGGGAAGAGAGAAGACAGTTGGGGAAGAGGCACCGACCATGTTAGCCAAGGCTGGAATCCAATCCAACAACCACTTACTTAGCACATCTCCAAGGCAGATACAAACATAAATAGGAACTTCAGTCCTGAAGAAATCCTGAAATACCTCTTGGTGTCAGTCACATGACTACTTCTTCAAGCTGAAACCGGTTGGTTCTGTGGCAACGCGGTGGGTGGTTGTCTGTTTCAGGGCAGCCATCCACTGGAAGAAGGTGGAACCCTGACCCAAGGATGGCACACTGGCATCGTGTCAGGAGTGGGCTTCTGGGCTCATTCCTCCATTTGTTCCTCCAGCCCTCGCAACCCTTTTGCAATCCATTACCCACATAACATCCACTTCCATTTCGGGGTACCTGGCAGGCTCATTTGGTAGAGCATGAGACACCTGACCGCTGGGTGGAAAGTTCGAGCCCCACTTGAACTGGGGTAGAGTTTACTTTGAGAAAAAGGGGAGGGCACCTGGGTGGCTCAGTCAAACATATACCTTCTGCTCAGGTCATGATCTCGGGGTCCTGGGATTGAACTCCTTGTCAGGCTCTCTGCTCAGCGGGAGAGCCTGCTTCTCCCTGTCCCACTCCCCCAGTTGTGTTTGGGTTAGGAAGTGCTTTCTGAGATCCGATGATGCAGAGGGAGCTCCCATGCACAGATCTCGAGGCAAAGCAGCAGCGGCAGGGGAAACAGCGGAGATAAAGCTGGGAGCCAGCAATGAGCATCGTGTATCTGAATGACCATTGCAAAGAATGGTGGCTTTTTTTTTTTTTTTTTTTTTACTGGGTGAAGCATGCGGGTTTAACCCAGCAAGGCACTCCCTTGGAGCTGACCATAGGATAGGCATGGCTTCAGAAGTCAGCCTACATGACTCGGGAAAACTCAAGTTGAAAGGTTTGGACCAGCTGTCTCTGAAGGAAGGGTGGATCCTTGGTCTGTAACTGCCAATGGACATACACAGATTTTAGGGCAGCAACATTGCAGCCTAAGGGAAGGAGGAGTAGGGTTTGCTAGTCCGTGGGAGGTGGCTAATCTAACCCGGCAAATTCTCCTTCCATTCTGGACGTTGATGAGGCCTTGCAGAACTCACGGGCACTCGGGCACTCGCACGCACGCATTCTCAGATCTGCATGTTCCGTGTGGGTGTCTTCAGCATCATCCCATAGGCGAGGAAACAGAAGGAAAAATGACCTTTCTGTGTCACAGGAAGCTACAAGCTAGGCTGAGACCCAGTTCTCCTGATCCCTGATGGAGCACTCCTTCCTTAAACAAGACTGCCACATGGACCCCAAGATGCTGGGGTCAGAACTCTGAAAAGCCGATTGAGTGGGAAGAAGCCTGCTCCTTCTCTCAGCCTACCTTTGCATTTTAAAGTATGAATATGCCATTTTCCATTTCCAGATGCAATTTCTGAGGACTCTATTCCTCTCCAAATCTGTGTTCAACTTTCTCTCACATCCTCATTAATATTTACTGATGATAGGGCACCTGGGTGGCTCAGTGGGTTAAAGCCTCTGCCTTAGGCTCAGGTCATGATCTCAGGATCCTGGGATTGAGCCCCGCATCAGGTTCTCTGCTCAGCGGGGAGCCTGCTTCCCCCTCTCTCTCTGCCTGCCTCTCTGCCTACTTGTACCTCTCTGTCAAATGGATGAATAAAATCTTAAAAAAAAAAATTACTGGGCTGCCTGGGCGGCTCAGTGGGTTAAAGCCTCTGCCTTCGGCTCAGGTCATGATCCCAGGGTCCTGGGATCGAGCCCCGCATCGGGCTCTCTGCTTGGCAGGGAGCCTGCTTCCTCCTCTCTCTCTCTCTCTCTCTCTCTCTCTGCCTGCCTCTCTCCCTACTTGTGATCTCTATCTGTCAAATAAATAAATAAAATCTTTAAAAAAAAATTACTGATGATAAAGTTAAATGTATTATTTCGAATGTGAGAATATGGCATTTGCATGAGGATAAATCTTAAATCAATGACACAAGTAATTTTGGGGGAGCAGCAGTGTCCAATAGAAATATAATGTGAACTGAACTAATTAAAAATTCTCTAGTAGCCACATTCAAAACATAAAAAGGGACAAGGTTGGGGTGCCTGGGTGACTCAGGCAGTTAAGCGTCTGACTCTTGATTTTGGCTCAGGTCATGACTTCAGGGTCATGAGATCGAGCCCAGTGTCCCACTCTGTACTCAGCACAGAATCTGCTTTAGATTCTCCCTCTCCCGCTCTCTCTGCCCCTCCCCCTCTCTCTGCCCCTCCCCCACCCCAGAGCATCTGTGTGCTCTCTCAGAATAAATAAATCCATCTTTTTTTTTAAGGGGACAGGGCTCATTTTAACATATTTTATTCAGTATATAAAAATACTGTTTAAAACATAATCAATATAAAATATTAAAGATATAGGGGCGCCTGGGTGGCTCAGTGGGTTAAAGCCTCTGCCTTCGGCTCAGGTCATGATCTCAGGGTCCTGGGATGGAGCCCCACATCGGGCTCTCTGCTCAGCAGGGAGCCTGCTTCCCCTCTCTCTCTGCCTGCCTCTCTGCCTACCTGTGATCTCTGTCTGTCAAATAAATAAATAAAATCTTAAAAAAAAATTGTAAAAAAAAAATATTAAAGATATAGTTTAGTGGGTTTTTTTGTACTGTCTTCAAAACCTGGTGCACATTTTACACTTAATGGGCATTCCAGCCTGGACTAGCCACATTTCAAATGCATAATACCACTTGTGGCTACTGCACCACGCAGGAGAGCTCTCAGGGTCGAACTGCAAACGTTCAGGGGCGCCTGGCTGGGTCAGTCAGTGGAGCATCTGACTCTTGATCTCAGGGTTGTAGGTTCGAGCCCCACACTGGGTGTAGAGGTGACTTAAAGAGAAAAAAAATAGAGAACTGCTAGTGTCTGAGGCTGACCAGTGTGAAGTTGGCAGACATCCTTTTTCTTTTTTTAGCGAGAGAGTGCTCATTGTGGGCAGAGGGCGCGAGAGAATTTTAAACAGGCTCTGGGCTGAGCGCATAGTACAATGTGGGGCTTGATCTCATGACCCTGAGATCATGACCTGAGCCAAAGCCAAGAGTCTGATGCTCACATGACTGAGTTACCCAGGCGCCCCAGTAGACATCTTTTTTCCGGGGGCAATGTGTCTTTTAATGTCCCTGCCGTCACACGGTACCCTCCAAGAGCACATACCCTCCAAGAGCTAGAAATTAAAATGAGCTATAGTTAACTTGACTTTTAAAACTGTGAAAGATTAGGGGCGCTTGGGTGGCTCAGTGGGTTAAATCCTCTGCCTTCAGCTCAGGTCATGATCCCAGGGTCTTGGAATCGAGCCCCGCTTTGGGCTCTCTGCTCAGCAAGGAGACCGCTTCCCCCCCCCCCCCCCGTCTGCCTCTCTGCCTACTTGTGATCTCTGTCTGTCAAATAAATAAAATCTTTAAAAAATAAAAAAAAATAATAAAACTGTGGAAGATTAAACTAGAAGGGCTCTCTGAGATTCTCTGGTCCAGAAGACGGCAAACTTCAGTCCTGGGCCAAACCAGGCTCACTGCCTGTGTTATTGGACAGCCTGGGAGCTGACAATGGTTTTTATATATTTAAGTAGTTAAAAAATAACTGAAGAAAGAGTGATGCTTCATGATACGGGAATAGTACATCGAATTCAAAATTCAGTGTAATAATGAAGTTTTATTGGAACACCGTCACACTCATCGGCTTCCATTTTGTCTGTGCCTGCTTTTGAGCTAAAATGGCAGGTGAGTGGCCGCCACAGAGACGATGTGGCCCATCCAGTCCAACATGGTATGGTCCGGCCTTTTACAGAAGAAATTGGCTGACCCTTGGACGAGACCAGCAGCTCCTCTTCTGTTGATGGGGAATTGAGGCACAGAGAGAGAAAATGACCACCCGGAGATCACAAAGTCTGCCAAGGGCCAGATGAGAACCCTTTGGTTCCCTGTTAGGGCTCTTTTCAACTACTACCACATCAAAGCGCCTAAGAAGCATCTCGGTTTATCATGACCATGACCACTGGGTTGTTGGTCCTTTTGCATGTTTTTCTCTCAACGCCTTCTCACACATAGGCCTGATCTAGGCTTTAGAATGAGCCCGCAGCATCTGTGACCTCAAGAGGGCAGCCCGGGCTAACTAAGGTCATTCCAAAATGCACCGTCTCATCCAGGAGAACCAAAACCCCAAATCCAATCACTATGTTGTCCTGTCCCTCAACCCCCACCCAAAAGAAAGAAAATGGGTCAGAGGGGCCTGAATTGGTTTTGATAACGATCTACTTACATAATGAGTAGAGATTTAAGACAGTTTCCTTTTATTTTGAACCAGTTGCCGAAGGAGAATTCGAGCACAGGAAAAATCCCCACATCTGGCTTAGAACAGAAGGCATGGAAGGCAAAATCAGCAGCAAAAGAAAGGTAGGCATTTCAGAGCAAAACATCCACACATTAAACACACACACACACACACACACACACACACACACACTTTTCTGAGTATTGGGGGAACATGGAGAGGAAATTAGTTCTCCCACAGCCCTGGGGACGGTTTTAAGTAGGTGAGTGGAGCTGTGCTCATGACCCAGATTTGTCCTCATTCTGAGTGGGCTGAAGAAGAGGTTCCATCTCTTCATTTGGGGAAGGCTAGTCATAAAATGGGGCTAGTGGGGCTCGCAGCCTAGTATCAGGGAGGTATTTATGAAGTATAATTAATGTTTGCTGCGGGTTTGGGGATCCTGGGATTAAAAGGTGCCCTGTGCAACGTGCAAGATGGACGGGTGTTACTTCAAGGGCAGATACATTCCGTGTTGTTGTTTACTAAGGTAGGAGGGGACAAAAGTAGGTTAAGACCATGTGGCGTCATCCTTCAACGTGACCCAGAACAGGAGACCTGTATAGGGAGGCTATCACATCAGATGGTGTAGAGAAATTTCACGGAGAATGCGCAAATCCCCAGAGGCGCAAATCCCCAGAGGCGGAATGGTTGGCTTCCTAACACCTAATCATGCCTGGGAGAAATCTGGTGGGGCTAGCTGGAGAAACACAGACGGCTCTTCCGGCTTTACAAGGAAGGGGGTTTGGCTGCATTACTCAGCACACATATTTCCTCAGCCTGAGCTTGAGTTCTGAGAGCTTCTGAGAACTGAATAATTTTGTCTAGGTAATCCTACAAGGCCCGGTGCTGGGTAACAGCAGGAACTAGGCTGGAAGTCTAATTAAGCATTCCGGGCATTACAACTCTTAAAAACATTTCGGGGAATCCCAGAGAGTTCCTAATGTCTAATTCCTAGATTTAATCCTAAATTGCTCCATTGAACTGTCTTGTATTACCTTGGCTAATTATGTAATATCGAGTCACTGGCGAGAATGATGAAAAATTGAAATGATGGCATGAGTCGTTTTACTTCTCCTTGTCGATATGTCATCAGAACCATAGATAGGGGTTTCTAGGAATAAAACCTAAAACTCCTAGGAATAAAACCTTCGCATGGGATGCCTGGCTGGCTTAGAGCACATGGCTCTTGATCTCAGGGTCATGAGTTTGACCCATGAGTTAAGTAAAAGTTAAGTTTACTTAACAAGGGGCGCCTGGGTGGCTCAGTGGGTTAAGCCTCTGCCTTAGGCCCGGGTCATGATCCCAGGGTCCTGGGATCGAGCCCTGCATCGGGCTCTCTGCTCAGCAGGGAGTCTGCTTCCCTTCCCCTCTCTCTGCCTGCCTCTCTGCCTACTTGTGATCTCTGTCTGTCAAATAAATAAATAAAATATTGGGGCGCTTGGGTGGCTCAGTGGGTTAAAGCCTCTGCCTTCGGCTCGGGTCATGATCTCAGGGTCCTGGGATCGAGCCCCACATTGGGCTCTCTGCTCAGCGGGGGGCCTGCTTCCCTTCCTCTCTCTCTGCCTGCCTCTCTGCCCACTTGTGATCTCTCTCTGTCAAATAAATAAATAAAATCTTAAAAAAAAAAATTTAAACTTCAATGATCAAGATCAAGTGTATTACTTACTCTAGTCCCTGGAATGGCAAGTAAGTAGAGATGCACTGAGTAGGATTTTTTTTTTCTTAGTTATTCTTATCAGCTAAAACTTTGTCCAGATCAGTCCTATAATGTGTGGGAAGATCATATAGATTTATCAAGAAAATAAACAGTCTTGGTGTACTTGAAGTGTGTTAAATTCCCAGCAGAAGGACAGTTGGGTGGCTTAGTCGATTAAGAGTCTGACTCTTGATTTCTGCTCCAGTCATGTTCTTAGGGTTGTGAGATGGAGCCCCGTGTCGGACTCTGCTCAAAGTGAGTCTGCTCGGGATTCTCTCCCTCTCCCTCTGTCCCCCCAACCCCTGCCCCATATGCACGAGCTCTCTTTCTCTCTTTCTCAAATACATAAATAAATAAAATCTTTTTTTAAAAAAGATTAAAAAAAGATTTTATTTATTTATTTGACAGAGAGAGAGACAGTGAGAGAAGGAACACAAGCAGGGGGAGTGGGAGAGGGAGAAGCAGGCTTCCCGCTGAGCAGGGAGCCTGATGTGGGGCTTAATCCCAGGACCCCGGGATCATGACCTGAGCAGAAGGCAGACGCTTAACGACTGAGCCACCCAGGCACCCCTAAATAAATAAAATCTTGAAGGAAAAAAAAAGAAAGAAAGAAATTCTCAGGAAAAACATCAATATGGGGTGCCTGGGTGGCTCAGTTCTTAGGCATCTGCCTTCGGCTTGGGTTATGATCCCGCGGTCCTGAGATCAAGACCTGCTTCAGGCTCCCTGCTCTGCAGGGAGTCTGCTTCTCCATCTCCCTCTGCTGCTCCCCATGCTTGTGCTCTCTCTCTCTCTGTCAAATAAATAAATAAAGTCTTTTTAAAAAATCAATACGTTTTTATTGTTACCTAACAAGTAAATCCACATCTACAATAAAGTATTTGCTTTGGATATTATAATCCACAAGAAAACAAAGCAAAAAAGGAAAGAAAAGGAGAGATAATATAGTAGTTATGTGCTCAGTATTATAACTGTAAACGGAGGGGCGCCTGGCTGGCTCAGTGGGGAGAGCGTGCAACTCTTGCTCTCAGGGTCATGAGGTTGTTTTTTTGTTTGTTTGTTTTTGTTTTTGTTTTAAGATTTTATTTTTTTTAATTTTTTATTTGTCAGAGAAAGAGAGAGAGGGATCACAGGCAGACAGAGTGGCAGGCAGAGTCAGAGGGAAAAGCAGGCTCCCCGCTGAGCAAGGAGCCCGATGTGGGACTCGATCCCAGGACACTGGGATCATGACCTGAGCCGAGGACAGCTGCTTAACCAACTGAGCCACCCAGGCGTACCTGTTTTTGTTTTTTTTTTTAAGATGTATTTATCTGACACAGAAAGAGAGCACAAGCAGGAGAAGTGGCAGGCAGAGAGAGAGGGAAAATCAAGCTCCTGGATGAGCAGAGAGCCTGACACAGGGCCCCAACCCAGGCCCCTGGGATCATGACCCGAGCCTAAGGCAGACGCTCAACCGACTGAGCCACCCAGGCGCCCCATCAGGGTTGTGAGTTCGAGTCCCATGTGGGGTGTAGCGATCACTTAAATAAAAATATATAAATAAATAAATGTAACTTGGAACTTAATTTATGACATTCATATAAAGCTAGCTGACTTAGATGGTTTGGGTTTTGTTGGTGGTGGTGGTGGTGGGTTTTTTGTTTTTTTTTTTTTTAATTTTTTTTTACTTTGTCAGTTCTGTGATGTTACGTGGGTTACAAGCCAAATCCCATTTTGTGTTAATGTTGTGTCTGCCCTTGAGTTTCAAGTCAGTTGACAGACCCCGTAGGTTTTGATATAACCCTCTGAGGGAAAAAAAAAAAGTCCTAAGTAACAATGACCCTGTTTCCACATTTATATATTTCTCATTTAAGGAGTCAAAAAAAAAAAAAAAAACCCCTCAGTGGACTTTATCCTAACTCTCCCGAACAAAAACACATCCGATGTGAAGAGCTTTCCTCAGATGACAAAGCATTTTCACATCCGTTCTCTCCTTTTATGGCATCTTCAGAACAGCCCCGTGGGATAGATGTGGCGTGTGTGGTATGGATATTTGATAGATAGTTCCTGAAACCAATTTGGTGAATGTTTATTGAACAACTACTGTTTGCCAGGCACTATTTTAGGTAATGACCATTTGGTGGCACATAAACCACACCGAGATCCTGCCAAAAACGCTTAAGGGACATGCCCAAGAACACAGGAAGTAAATCCAAACCTTTCGGCCGGAATACTATGTCATCAGTCTCATATTAAGTTGGAAAAATGAAGCCTGGATCACTTGTGTTTCTTGCTGCTGTCTCAGCGTAAGTGGCATCTCCTGGACACACTCATGCAACCATTTGCACGCCTGTATCCTGGCTTCTGGTCTTCCCCTGGGTGAACTATTTCTTTCTACCTAGCGATCTAGCTATCTATTATTTTTGAACCGGAAATAGGATTTATTGGTGGGCATGAATAAGCAGGGGGCAGTGCTGAGGTTCTCATGAGCGCAGGGCCTGCCGTTTATTCAGAGGGGCCACCATTCGTGGTGTATTTGACCCCACAGCCACCTGGGATGGGCTTTTCAGCCACCATGTCTGTACATCCATTCACAATAAACCCAGGAAAACCCCACTTCTTGAAGATGTGGCTCTTCCTGCCTGTGGCCAGGGAACTTGAACTTTGCCCTGGTTAGAGCCTCAATCACATGCCTCTTGGTAGCTCAGTCACATGTTCTGCAGGTTGACACGGATGGACGTGATGACCTGGCAGATGTGGACCGTGATCACTGTGCCCTGAGGCTTTCCAAAGACACCTGCTTTCCTGTCTGGGGCCTAGACAGGGGAGAGCATGAGGTCAGACACGAATGTCCACTGTCTCCAAGGTCCCTTGAAGCAACTCATACAGGCAACAGGCTGCACGAACTACCAAGGAGGGCACTGTTTGCAGCCATTGCACACCGGGCCCCCTGGGGAAAGAGCACATTCAGCTGAATTGGCTGCAGACAGAGGAACCATTTTGTATGCCCATCCAAAGCCAGTTCCTTCCTGTATGCACACACTGCATTCCTTCTCCCCTACTTAAGAACATAGATCCAGTCAAACTCTCCTGCCCACATCAGTTGTCTACTGTGTATAAGCAGAGTTATAAAAAAGTATTGTAGGAGCGCCTTGGTGGCTCAGTTGGTTAAGCGTCCGACTCTTGGTTTTGGCTCCGGTCATGATCTCAGGGTCTTGGAATCGAGCCACATGTTGGGCTCTCTGCTCAGCACGGAGGCCGCTTCTCTCTTTCCCTCTGGCTGCTGCTCTCTGCTTGTGCACACGCTCACGCTGCCAAATAAATAAATAAAATCTTTTTTTTTTTTAAACAAAGATAAGTTCAAATATTCAGAGGATTTGTCAAGAAAAACAAAAAACCTAAACACTTGTTCTGTTTTTCTCCAAAAGGTAGAAATATGACCAATGGTTAGAAACATCCAGCATGGCGGGCGCCTAGGTGGCTCAGTCAGTTAAGCGTTTGCCTTCAGTTCAGGTCATGATCCCAGGGTCCTGGGATTGAGCCCTGCTTCGGGCTCCCTGCTCAGAGGGGAGTCGGCTTCTTCCTCTCCCTCTGCCCTTCTGCATCCTCCCCCTCCCCCGCTCATGCTCTCTCATGTGCGTTCTCTAATAAATGAAATCTTTAAAAAACAAACAAAACAACATCCACCATGATATTTGTGCAAATAATTTCAATATCTCCAATATAATAGATGTTACACTTTTTCAAAATAAGAAAGGAGATATGGGGGTGCCTGGCTGGCTCCCTTTGGTTGAGCACATGACTCTTGATCTTGGGGTCATGAGTTCAAGCCCCACATGGGGCATAGAGCCTACTAAAGAAAAAATAAAGAAGAAGAAAGGAGATCTGTCTTTTTAAAAATGTAGTACTCTTGGACCTCTGAAGGAAGTCAAATATTCATGATATATCCTCTGCCAGCAACTGATGCCCTCATACCGCCAGAAATAAATCTTACGTCAAATAACTGGTTTTCGAAGGAAGTGGCTTTTTGTTCCTCAGCTATATTTAAGTTCTATATCAGTGATTTTCAGGAGGTGTGAGAAAGCTCCACAAGGTAGATGTACCAGAATGCCCTAGGATTCTGACATTCTGCTGTAGGGAGACATTTGTCCTCAGCCGCCAAATGAATCACTACAGAAAAAATCAGGGTAACTGACAGGAGCACAGCGTGTTCTGGGACAAGGGAAAAACAGTTTAAGGCTACATAAGCTAGCCAGTGCATCATTTCGTGAGTATCTGGAAACACAAACAACTGTATGATATTCTAGGCTGCATCCAAATTAAAAAATACTTCCATTTTAAGATTTTATTTGATGGAGAGAGAGAGAGAGTTCAGGGAAGGGGGGCTGCAGAGGCTCTGGGCTCTCAGCTGATCAGGGAGCCGAATCTGGGGACTTGGTCCCAAGACCCTGGGACCAGGACCTAAGCCGAAGGCAGACGCTTAACCAACTGAGCCACCCAAATTGAGAAATACTTCCAAATAGGGATGGTTTCAATGACTATTCAGCATAAATGGTTCAGAATAAAAAGTACACATAATACTTTATATCTGTATTTTATCATGTGCGCCTCTAAGAAATGATAAGGTAATGTGATTGCAAATAAAAAATTGGGGGCACCTGTGTGGCTCAGTTGGTTAGGCAGTTGCTTTTGGCCTGGGTCATGATCCCAGAATCCTGGGATCAAGCTCCGCATTGGGCTCCTTGCTCAGAGGGAGCCTGCTTCTCCCTCTCCCTCTGCCTGCTGCTCTCCCTTTTTGTTCTCTCTCTGTCAAATAAATGAATAAAATCTTAAAAAAATTTTTTTAACTGATCTATGTTTATCAATGGACAGGATTCTAACAGTGGAGCTCAAGCCCAGGATGATAAATACGTCTTCAAATAAAGCACACAGCCAATCTAGTTAACTGTCATTCACTGGGGACTGCTGTGACTAGAGCAGGTTCAGAGAGGACAGGTGCAGGGAAACCTATTGAAAGGAAAACACCAGGGCGGCTCACTCTTAAGACATTACCATTCCTGTGACAGAGTCAATTTGGCATCATTTACAGGAAGTCCAACAAAATCTGCAGAGTCATCAGGGATTATTGGGGTACACGCTTGAGAAACCAGGGCAAAGTCTGCTTTGTTGCATCTCTAAGCATTGCATGACTGGCTGAATCACCTCAGACTACTGGTGAGCACTGATGGTTATATAAATTCCAGGAAAAGCTCTCTGCTACATTCTTTGTCCTACTGACCAAATTCTTCCAAGTACCGACCAAACTCCACGTTCGGAATTTGCAGAGTGTATCAGAGAGAGAGACGAACCATGAGAGACTACGGACCCTGGGAAACAAAGTGAGGGTTTCAGAGGGGAGGGGCGTGGTAGGGAGAGGGTAACAGGGTGATGGGCATTAAGGAGGGCATGTGCTGTGATGAGCATTAGGTGTTATATGTAACTAATGAATCAGTTGAACATTACATCAAAAACTAAGGTACTGGGGCACCTGGGTGGCTCAGTGGGTTAAGCCTCTGCCTTTGGCTCAGGTCATGGTCTCAAGGTCCTGGGATCGAGCCCCGCATCCTGCTCTCTGCTCAGCAGGGAGCCTGCTTCCCCTACTCCCTTCACGTGCCTCTCTGCCTACTTGTGATCTCTCTGTCAAATAGATAAATAAAATCTTTAAAAAAAAAAAACCAAAAAACATACTATACAGTGGCTAACTGAACATAATAAAAACATAAATTTAAAAATAAGGATCTGCAGAGTTTATAGAAAGGTAGTAGTCCTTCCCCAAAGAAACTGTGTATTATTCATGTTGTTATAGAACAGATACAAGGCTAGAAGCAGACCATATCCTGAGGGTGTAATAATTCTTCCAGAAGCCTGAAGGTTTTGAGTTCCTGATTCTTGGACTGACCCAGGAACTTTCTGAAACAGAATGTACTTTCTACCATCACCAACCCTGGCACCTTCCCCTCTAAGTCTACAGCAGTATTTTTCCCAAAGTGACTCCAGAGTCACTAATTTTTTTTTTCTTCAATCTAGTCCAGTCAAGCTCTTGCCCCACTGCTCCACCCAAACTTCAGTTGTCAAGGTCACCAGTGACCTCTGCGATGCTCCAAAGGTCAGTCCTCCTGCCTCATTTTAACCTCTTGGCTGCATTCCACAGTTGATAAGACTGATCACTCCCTCCTTCAGTTTCTTCCTCTGCCTTCCGGTACACTACCCTCTCTGGGTTTTCCTCCCCCCCAACGCGTTCGTTCCTTCTGTTGCTTTGCAAGTTCCTCACTTCTGAGTCCTCTTTCTTTTTTAAAATTATTTTTATTAACATATATTATTTGCCCCAGGGGTACAGGTCTGGGAATCATCAGGGTTACACACTTCACAGCACTCACCATAGCACACACCCTCCCCAATGTCCACAACCGCACCGCCCTATCCCTACCCCACCCCCACCTCCCAACAACCCTCTTTGTTCTGTGAGATTAAGAGTCTCTTACGGTTTATCTCCCTCCCAGTCCCATCCTGTTTTTTTTCCCTTCCCTACCCCCCACAACCCCCCACCCTGCTTCTCAAATTCCTCGTGTCAGAGGGATCACATGATAACTGCCAAGACCTCTTTCTTAAGTGTCAAAGTGCCCCAGGGTTTTCCTGGGGTTTTTTTTTTTTCCCTGCTGGTTTTCCTTGGTGACATCATCCAGTTTCAGAGTCAAATTCCATTCACAGGCTGGCAACTCCAAACTCTCCTTCCCTCTGGCTTACTTGCTGTCTCTCTCTCCCTCCCTCTCTCTCTCAGGTGCACACAGTCATATAGACACAATATACACATATACAATATATCTCCTAAATAATATAAAGATATAGATCTTCAGGACTTCTTCCTGAACGCATATCCAGCAGCCTACCTAATGCCTCCAACTGAACATCTAATGCCTCCAACTGAACATACTTAAAACTGAGCTCTTAATACTGCTCTGCAAAATGGTTCTCGCCAGTGTTCCCTAGTTCAGTTGATGGCAACTTGATCTCTCTAGTTGGTCAGGTCAAATACCTCAGGCTCATCTTTGACTCCTCTTTTTATCGACTCTTATGTTCAATCCATCAGCAAGGCCCTGTGGATTTACCTTCAAAATATATCCAGGATCCCTTAGCCAGTGAAGCCAACCCTTTCTCCTCATGGGCTCCTGCTTCTAGCCTTATTTTTCTCCCCCTCCCACCGACACCTCTGCACTCCCCGCTCCCCAAGCCAATTCAGCTTTAGGAGAACAGAGATCTGATTACTTTCTTCAGTGACATAATATCCCAAGTACTTGGCACAAAGTTGATGCTCAAAAATTATTTGTTAAATAAAGTAATAAAGATCTTGACTTTTTAGATGTCCTTTTGATGTCTATACAGGCCATTTAAACCGTGACACCAAATGATAAATCTACAGGTTTCATATAATCTGCACAATTATCAGGATAGAATCTTGTTATAGGGATGACCATGTATACTCGGACAAGATAAATGTTGGGTTGTTCCAGGAGTCTTTTTTATTTTCGTAGATGTGTTTCTATTTTTTTTTAAGAAACATACTATTGGCTGCAAAGATTTTCTTTGAACTCCAATACTTCTGAAATGCTGAACTTCTGAGTTTTGCCTCAAAGGGGAAAGGCTATTACAGCATGTGGGAGTGCTTCACTGCTGCCAAAAATATTTTGAAGAACTTCCCATATTACTAAAGTCTCTAAAAGAGTTTAAATTATCCTTACCAGGGAAAGGTCATTACGGTTACTGTTTTAAATTCCCTCCTATGCTAGAATTTGGCATGAAAAGCTGTCCTTTCCTGGAACAATGGCTAGAGATCTTCAGTATTTCTATGTTGTTTAGAAAGGCTGCACACAGGGGCGCCTGGGTGGCTCAGTGGATTAAGCCGCTGCCTTTGGCTCAGGTCATGATCTCAGGGTCCTGGGATCGAGCCCTGCATCGGGCTCTCTGCTCCGCAGGGAGCCTGCTTCCTCCTCTCTCTCTGCCTGCCTCTCTGCCTACTTATGATCTCTCTCTCTCACTGTCAAATAAATAAAATAAAATCTTAAAAAAAAAAAAAAAAAAAAAAGGCTGCACACGATCTTCACTAAATGCCAAAAATATATAAGCCCAAGGGGCCTAGCACATGCCACGTAGATGCTGCCCTGGCTGTCTAAAGGATCTTGGTATAATTAAAGGTTCTGGTTAACATCCAATCTCTCTCAGGGAACACAAAATGCTACAAATTAATTCAGAAGCACAGTTGAAAAAGAAAGAAAAACTACAGGAAAAATGGATTGGTGATCGTGGAATTCTCTAGTCCTGCGTTGTTTGACAAAAGGAAACCAGGCCTAGGACTACATACAAAGCATTTCTACTCCAAGGGCAGATCATAAAATTGTTGTAATTCAGAATGTTTATTTGAACATGGCCTTCTACACGTTTAAAGTCCACCTGTTTAATACTGTTTGGGCTTTTTGGCTTAGGAAGCTGGAAAATGTTTTGAGGCCAACATTAGGGTCAGAGAGGAGTTTCCTGAATTTCTGTTCAACTGTTTTGCAAATGTTTGCCATTGATCATAAGGGAGAGAACAGTGCAAAATACCACCCACTCTAAAGAAAATACAAATTGGAAATATTTTGTACAAAAAAAGGATGTGCTTTTAGCATTCAGTGTAACAGTTAAAGGTGTGAAATAAGAATGTTTTATAAATAAAAACGAGTTCTAGGAATTAGAATTGTTAAATAGATCCTCTACATCTGTACAAAGTGAAAGGATTGTGCAATCATTCTCTAGTTTCAGCTGCCTGGCTGCTGAAGGTTGTCTGTGTTATTAGAATAATCTGTCCTAATTCCCAATAAAATAGTTTCATACTACTTAATTTTGGTTGTGCAGGCAAAAAGTAACAGCATTTTCAAAACAATTATTTTCATAAACTCTCCATACCAAAAAAATACACAATATTGTGCTTTACAAAATATTGACAGGAGTATAAAAAATTTAAAAATTCCAAAAAGTGCTTTCAGTCATATTGAAACTAGGACAAAATTTGGGATCTAACAGCCACTCCTCAGATGTTTCTTTCATCTGGAAGCGATCAAATCTTGATCTGTTCCCTCGAAAATATATTTTTTAAACTCTTCATCCTATCATTATGAGCTTAACGCCCCTATTACTGAAACAGATAACCAACCCCCTGTAATTATACATAGTAAGGGGAGAGAAAAAAACCCTACTGTAGCTGCAACACCAAAAGACGAGCCAGAAAAGGCTGGCTCGGTTATGAACTCACGCTGCTGTGAAGAAAAACAAAACTTAGGAAAAACACAACAAAAACAAAAAACCCACCGCACATTATTTTTTCAATGTTCCAGAATAAAAAAAAAAAAAAACACACATTAAACAAAAATACCTTGCACAAAAAGCAAGGCTGGAAGACGAATATAGCAACATTACTCTTGACTTCCTGGCTTTGTTGATTCCAGCCGCAAAGTTAACATTAAATTGCCAAGATTCACATTTAAATATTCCCTTGAAATCAGAAAAACAATAGCTCTTTCAGGATGTGAAATGACCCTGGAAGGCACATGGTATTTTATTGAGTCAATTTGCTATTTACATACTCAGAAGGGGCTTTAAAAAGAAGTTAAATGGAAGATGTTCTCCAAAGACAGAAATAAAATATTCCAATCTATTGTTCCAGTTTATGGCTCAGATCGAAATAATGGGCTACAAAACCTATCAGAAACCAGTTGCGCAGTGCGTGCTTCGCAGCGAGCCAATGAACACCAACGTCTCGGTTCTCCTGCTGATGACAGCACTTCAAAGACATTTTTTTCTTTCTTTTCTTTTTTTTTAAAGAGCCCGACCTCTCTCGGTTACGCCGGATCTCGGCCCCTCGGTCGGGTCTCCCGGTTCTCGAAGGTCGGCATTTTGCTATCTGCAGGGCGCCTCTGCGGGTCGAGGCAGCGGCGTCCAAGCCCATCCGCGGCGCCCCCGACCCCGCGCGCGAGGCTCGAAGAAAGCGCCTTCATTCTCAGGGCGAGCTACGGCTTCCCACAGTGGCGCTCGGGGCACGGCCAAATAAAATGCACTCCTTTCCCAGAGCGGGGGTGGGGGTGACGAGCCCCGGCTTGGACAGGCTCGGAGGCCAGAAGGGATTTGGGACTCTGCGCACGCCCCTCGGCCGCCGGTCGGGGGCACACGCCGCGCGCACTCAGCGCGGCTCGGGGGCGGCGGCGCCCGAGAGCCCAGAGGCGAAGAACAAAGAGGACGCGCTCGCCTTCGCGGCTGGGGGGCTGCCCGGGCGCCTTCGCCAGCTCCGCCCCACCCCCACCCCGCAGACCGCGGCGGCGCGCGCCCCTCCCCCGCCGCCCTGCCCCCTTGGCTCCGCGAAATGGCGGCCGCGCCACAAAATGGCAGCCGCGCCTGGCCAAGAGCGGGCGCCTGCGGGGAAAGGAAAGGCACCGCGGACCACTCCACCCCTCCCCGGCCCTGGCAGCACGGCAGTGCCCTCTCGGACTCTCTCAGGGTGGCTGCCCGGGTGGCTCTCCCTGGGCACCGGTGCGCCTGGGCGCCCCACGCCTTCCCTCTCCGCGTCGGCCCCTTCTCGAGTCCGCAAACGAGGCGGCGCCTTTGTGCGGGCGCTGCCTTTGCGCTTCCAAACGTGCCCCACTGCCGGAGGCTCTCACTGAACGGTACAAAAACCGACAGAACTGGGCTTCGCACAACAGACGGGCGGACCCCTGCCCGCCCGGGACGCTTCTCGGGCTGGCATGGGAAGGGAGTAGCCCTTCCCTAGGGTCTCCACACCCGCAGCTTTAGCTCTGGGCCACCAAAGTGAAGACAGGACGGGGAAATCAAAGGACACCCACCCCCAAACGGGGGTAAATTAAGGAAACGGGTCAAGGAGCCCCAGAGCAGTACTTCGGCAGCCGCGTAGAATCCCAATGCAGAGCCCACGCTCGAGAGCCAGAGAAGAGCCACGGGCGGCCCACGAGTGCGCGGGCAGCTCCAGAGGGCGCATGTCGGCTTTCACTCCACCACGCAAACCTCCAGTGAGCGTTTTAGGGTTTTCATCGCTCCCCCAGCCCTTTCCTTTCTCCCCGTGGTTAGAAGCCTCGGGGCTAGGCACAGGCAGAGGAAGGAGCGTCTGCTGCAGTTCCCATGCTTTTGCCCCCGACGTGAGGGTCTCGGTGGTCTTGGACTTTGCGGTGGCCATGGCGTGATGGATGGACGCGGGGCGATGGCGGTGTGTTTTGGATGTTTCGCTTTCTCTCAAACGCTCGCTTCCCTCGATCCCCATCCCCCAGCTTCCCCTGGCCTCCGTCTTTCCAGAAACTTCTCAGGGAACCAGCAAAAAAAAAAGCCGCAGACTCAGCCACCGCCTCCCTCCCGGAGCATGCGCGCCGCATTGGGCGGCAAGTTCGGCGCGCGCGTGTGCAAGTGTGAGAGTGGGACGTGCGCGCGCGCCGTGCGGGGCGGGGCGGTTCGCTCTCACAATGAAGGGAACAGGTTTTTTTTTCCTCCCCTCCCCCCACGTTCCGTCGTCGCGCCGGCGCGTAGGGGCAACTCCCCTGGCCTTTGGAAGGGGGGGAGGGGCAGGACCGTAGCGCTCGAATCGTTGCTCCGCGCGCCTGCGCAGCAGGTCGTCTCTGCCTGAACTGTGTTCTCCGCGCGGCTTGCGGTAGCGTCTTTGATATGAAGTGCGTCTGAGCATCTCGACTGCGCCCTACTCACTGTTTCCTCAGCTCCCACTCGGGGGAACTGTAGCTTCTTGAGGGGTTTCCTCGAGCTTAGCCTTCCTTTGTGCCGAAGGGATGAGGTCGGGCTGTGTCTGGCTGGCTCTCTTCCACTCCTGCGTGCGCCATGTTTGGCCCGGCTCCTGCCCGGATCGGGTGCCTGCAGTGTGGTGGCGCCTTCTCCCAGCCGTGGGGGGGACATACCTGGCCGCGGGACCGGGTGGTGGCCGGGCTGCCTTCCGTCCGGCGCTGCCGCAGGTCTTGCTCACTAAGCCAAAATAAAGGTGTCCTTTATTTGGAACGCTGCCCGGGCCGCAGAGGCAAGCCTCTGCTGGGGGTGGCGGGGCTGGCCGCTAGGCTTGTCCTCGCTGTGTGGCTGCGGACAAAGGGCCTGGGCGTGCAGCTCGGTTTCCCTGGGCTGACTTCAGCTTGGAGAGTGGTAACCATAGCAACAGCTTTTACTCTTTCTCAAGGTGCCTTTGGTTTTATTTTCCTTTTCTCTTCCCTTAGGAGTGTGGGGGAAATTACTGCCAGGGTTGTGGGTTCTTAAAAAAGCCAGCGCCCCCCCTCTCCCCACCCTACCCCACCCCCCCAAGCTCTTTTAACTTGCTATGTAATCCACTTCCATGCGAGCCCGTTTCTGAAATCCAGCAGGTTGAGGTTAAGTAAGGTTCCCTTGGCAGGGCATGGAGGTCTGCCACGTCTCCAGTCCGAGCTTTGTTTCCTTGCCTCCTTCCTTTTGAAGGACCTTCGTTTCGCTGGTGGGAGTAATTGCCTTCCTATATTCGTTTAGCGTGTAATGTACCTTCAGATCCTTACAGATGTGAGGTTTGAAAGAGGGAGCTTGTTCGCGAACAAGGCACCTTGGGGGCTCCTAAAGACTGGCGTGGCACTTGCAGCTTGACATTTTATGGTCGCGACCTGCGTTTTGGCTCTGAAGTTGTTGGACAGTGCTAACTCGCCCGCAGGTGCGAGTGCACCATTGACCACGCAGAGTCTGAGGTCAGGGCGGGTCAAGGCTCTGGGCGGAGCCACGCAGTGGGTCCTAAGGAAGGGAGATCTTTCTTCCTGGTGGGAATTTTGAGTTGGTGCCAGATTCCTATTAGGAACTCTTAGTATATGAAAAGGTGTCTAGAGGCTGTTGAAGCAGTAGCCAGCAATAGAATTCTCCCCCTGCTAACAAGACTGTAATTTGAAGCTTGGAAACGACCAAATCAACTGTCCCTTGAATTGCTAGAATTTTGGTTATAGACTCTGTTCTAAAAAATTATGGTTAATGAGTGTTTTCAGAGTCAAAATCCCTAAAGTAAGGATAACACCGCTAAATAAGGGGAAGAAAATTTTGTATTTCTTATGTTTTATAATTTAAAAAATTTTTTTAAAGTAAATGCTGTACCCAGAATGGGGCTTGAACTCACAACTCCCAACCAAGATCAAGGGTCGCAGGCTCTACCCACTGAGCCAGCCAGGCACACCAGATTTTTTTTTTAAGCTGTACATTTATTTGTATGTTTTATAATTTTAAATAGGCATAAAAACAAAGTTCTTATGTGCAGTCTAATAATTAGAATCTCTGGAAACTGATGTTGAGGGGTACGATATATTTAAACTGAAAACTGTGAAAGACAACAGTTTCTCTGTTTGAAGCCACTTTTTTTTTTAAAGACTTTATTTATTTATTTGTCAGAGACAGAGAGAGCACAAGCAGGCAGAGAGGCAGGCAGAGGCAGAGAAAGAAGGAGGCTCCCGCCTGAGCAAGGAGCCCAATGCGGGACTGGATCCCAGGACCCTGGGATCATGACCTGAGCCAAAGGCAGATGCTTAACCAACTGAGCCACCCAGGCATCCCTGAAGCCATTTTTCTGAGTGAATATTTTAAGTGAAAGGTTTGCTTGTGTGTGTGTGTTTAAATTCTCTGGTATTGTGGGGGAAACACAGACCCCCTTTATTAATTCATCTCACCATGCCCCTTCACCAGCTAACAGTATTCAGTGAAATCTTTAGTTACGAAACTTAATGGTTCTGTTTTCTTACAGAAGTCATTTTAAGTTAATCTAGCACCCTCAAAGACAGTTATACTGAGGCATTGTTTCTGTGTTTTTTGTTTTAGCCAAAGTATCATCCAAATAAAAATGTAAGCGATGGTTCTCATGACTTCTGTAATATATGGCCTGAAAAAATTCAATGAGCTCCTCTATCAAAATACTGAAAGTTAACTTTTTGAAGCTTAAATATAATTCCATCGTTAATGTAGAAAGGCATCGGTCCTATGTAGTCTTTAAATAGTGTGGTTTTAAGCCCAAACGTTTCAAGTGTCTATGGACTATTATATAAAATTATCAATTATCATTCTGAAGATTATTGAGGCAGTGATGTGATTTAAAGAGCCATTTTATTAAATAGCAATAATTGAGTTAAGATGGATACAGTTTTAAAAACATTTCAAAAGTACATAAATAAATTTTTTTTTAAATTTTCTATTTCAGACTAGAGACACGGAGCTTAAGACCCTAAGTCTGAAAATTTCAAGACATATGTAACAAGTTACTAAACACATTTTATTTGGTATTAATGTTTTTGAGATTGTGTCAACTGTACTTTGACAGTGTCTCCGAATTAATCAATAGCCTTATTATATTCTGCTTACTTCCATGTTCAAAAGTTACAATCTACATGGGGTGTTCGGTTAATGTATATTATTACTTCTAGTGAAGAGATTAAGTTTTTTCCTACATGAGGATTAACAATAGAGGTTCAAAAGGTTGAATGAAATATCCGAATTATCATAGCGAATAATACTTTGTTCACATGGGATCTCTTAAATATGTTGATTTAGTATAATCCAGCACGAACATTTTAGAGAAACCTTGAAAGTAACCCAGATGCTGACTTCCAAAAGTCATTTTATTATAACTTTTTCTAATTATAAAAGCAATATATGTTAACCAAAGAAAATATAGATGGAAATTTTTTAGAAAATGTAGATGAGTAAAAACTTTAAAAAATTTTTAAATTTCACGGGAGGTAGGTAGGGGGTTAGGTGACGGGCACTCAGTAATGTATAGAATTGTTGAATCGCTATATTGTACACCTGAAACTACCACTGTATGTTAACTTTACTAGAATTAAAATTTAAAAAAGAAAAGAATTAAATTCTACCACATAGGCACAGCTGTGATTAAGGTATTTGCAAATATCCTTCCAATCCATTTTTTCCCCATGCCCTAAACATTAATTTGTAATTCTGAATACTAGATATATTAAGCAACTTTCCAAGGAAATGGTAAAAACATAAGAATTGATTTAAAAAAATGTATCAGCCATTACATTCATTTCTGGAATGCAAAAAACAATGTGGGATAATTTAGCTTACATAGAGTGTTGAATAGTAAAATAGATTATGAAATGTTAGCTTGCTGAAAGTATGATTTAGAGGACTAGCTGGCTGATGTTCAATTGATATAAGTTATAATTTATGTAATTCCACCAGACTCTGCCTTCTATATCAAAATAGATCTGTTAATGGACTGGTCTTTCTTGCACCCTCAAAACTAACAATATGTCAAACACTCTTTGGGAATAATAAAGCAGTGTTGTCTGTTTTATTTTATTTTCTACTGTTTTGAAAAAAAAACTGATTATAAAAATAGAATTTGTATTGTCAAGTTGTCAAGTAGGCTTTGATCATTTTAGAGCTAGTTAATGCATTTTTATATGATGCCTTTAGGAACAGGTGCTTCTATTTTAAGTATATGTTTTGTCATGAAATAGTTTAATTTTAATAGCTTGGGACTAGATTTGTAACCAAATTCTTGTTAAATATCTGGTAACGATTCTGTCCTTCTGTTTAAATGTTGATATTAATTTATCTGCTCTATTGGCTAGGTTAGCATTCAAAGTCCGAATTTGAGGCTCAAATGCTTTTCCCATTGGGCTTCCGTTACGCATGACTGAACTCTTTGAACACATTTAGCATGCTAAATACAGGAGCTCCTCACAGTGTGAAAATAAGACCTGATTAAAAACACATCTATTTTAATTCCCCTTTGCAAATGGCTCTGCTTTTAATGTTACCTTTCTGAATTATCATTAAGACTCAAATGAGGAAATTTACTTCACCATCCATTTATCATAGAAGAAAGGAGAGATCACACCCTACTTTTGATCTTTTTCAATGAGCATCAATTATTTATTGTTAAAATAAATTTAAAAATCAGAATAACAGAGTGGGTTGCCTTGCTATTGAAAACATACCAAGATAAATGCTATTGAAGAAATTCTGCCTTTGTAAATATTTGTACCAAAGACAGAAATAGAGAAAAGCTTTCCCAGTGTTTTCTGATACATTGCCAATAAAAATGAAAGGCATTGAAAAAATCAAATACTTGATTTGGGCTATGCAAAGGGCGTGTACTTATCAGTTTTGCTGTTATTAAGAGTTTCACAAAAACAAACAGGGAATGTTTGCATACTTAATATGCAATCATTGCATTTTGATTTGCCTATAGGACCTATGTAGGCTATAAAACCCTGAAAATTGATAATGATATGTTCTTAATTTCAGCTGATGCTTACTTTTGATATTAATAAGAAATTAGTGGCCAACTTTAATAGTATTCATGATATTTATGGTGTATTACTTCCAAATCCTTTTACATATATCATCTTCTTTGATACTTCCAGGAAACTTTTTTGATAGAGAAAACAGGTATTTCGTTTTGCAGATAATGATATTGAGACTTTGAGGATTTAGTTGATTTGTCTAGGTCATATAGCCAGTGACAAAACTGGAACTGGAATTTCTAACTCTTAACCCAGTAACCCAGGGGTATTCCATTATACATACTGTCTATTGTTTGTATCATCAGTATTGTTTTTGTTTCGTTTTTATTTATTTTTTTAGTGTAACACAGGGTTCATGCCAAGTAGTGTTTGTTATGCTGAAAGAATCAGTAAGGAACATGGACAGTATTTTAACCTGCAACTATTAAGTTTAATAAAGATGGATAGAATTCCTACCTGAATTGCTCATTTGAACCCAGCATCTATATGTGAGCTATTTTTCCTTTAAATGAATCTGTTCAGTTGAAGTTAGTGTCATATTTTTTTTCTTTTGGCATCATAGGAGCATGTTAGATAATTGAAATTTGTTTTACTTGTTAAATTTATCTATTTAGGCTGATGTCTGTTGACATTTTATAAACCGAGAATTCTCTTGAGAAATATATATCGGATTTTTTTAAGAACCCAAGAAACTAAAATGAATACTTTCGTTGCTGTTTTTTGTGCCAAACAGGTAGTTTGACAATACTTCAAGCGAGTCTGAGTATAAAGGTTAGTTTGATGAGATTTTGTTAGGCATTATATTAAAGAGAGACTGTTTCTCAGTTGTTTGGTAAATCTCTGGCACGATGAGATGATATTCTTAATTTGATATTTGCCTCTAATCTTTTGACATTCTGTGATCTCTTTGGCCTTTGGGAGAACTTTAACTCAACTTTGCTTAATAATTTGTGTATTGATAATCTACCAGGTTTCTCCTCCACTACTTCCCAAAGGTGGGGGACTTGAAGGTATTTGTGTAGTATTTGTAAATAACTTTGCCCATTTTAAATTAATTTACAAAAATTAAGTACTTATTCTGCTTTTTACATGGAAAAACAGTACTGCTGTAACAAGCCTTTTAGGTTAACTGAAAAGAACTAGTTCAAAAAATTTTTAGTTGGTAAGGATGTTGCTTTAACTTTCACTTAATGTACCTTCATACTTGTGCCATGGAGAAAGTATTAGAAAAAATATCTTAATTGCTTCTTATTTTGTTCTGGTTTATCCTTTTATTGTTCTGTGGGAGTCCTAGATGGATACAAAATACTATATTCAATAATTAGTCTAATAATTAGACTCTAATTAGTCTTTTTTCTAATGATTTTGCTTCTAAAAGGCTACTCCCCCCTTTTTTTTTCAGCCCTTGAATTTTTTCCTCAGACTGATTTTAACTGAAGTCTGCGTGCAAGGTGAGATAGGCCCTTTACTTCTGTAACTGCAAGACACTATTTTGTGAATCCTCTTGTCAGTTGCCCCTCTTAATGCAATTGAGCTGAATCTCTTCTGTTCTTCATGGTGACACTTTGGTCTTTCCAAGAGGTTTCAGCTAATACAGAGCCTATCAAATTTTAAATGAGGAGTTTACATCCTATTTTAAAATGTGTTTCAAATTGTGGTTGCTTATATTGAAATTCATGCTTCATGGAAAAATGCATGTCAGTTCAATGTTAACTGCAGCCGTGCATGCAGAGCTATATAGTTCAGGGGCGCTTGGGTAGCTCAGTCGGTTAAGTGGCTGCCTTCAGTTCAGGTAATGATCCCAGGACCCTGGGACGGAGCGCTTCATCAGGCTCCCTGCTTAGCCGGGAGTCTGCTTCTCCCTCTCCCTCTCCCTGCAGCTCCCCTGCTTGTGTCCTCTCTCCTTGTCAAATAAATAAATGAATAATCTTAAAAAAAACAAAACAAAACACAACAACTATAAAGTTCATGGGTTTAGGTTAATAGTGTGCTGGCTTGACACTCGGTAAGTGATAGTGTCAGGACAAAGAAATGGCCATGTGTAAATGGCTGATCCTACCTCTGAATGTGGTTTGATTTGCTTTTGCTGAGGAATCCATTCCATAATATTTTCAAGAATACAAATTTCCATTTCATTTAATGACTGATTTGCATGAAGACGAGGACAGCCTCTGGGGTGGCACTAAATACCTTGAGTAAATTATCAATGAATGCCACTATTGTAGTGGGGCTTTTCTGTTTCTAGCTTTTCTCTACCTCTTCTTTCTCTTACTGAAGTTAAACCGGTTAAATTACCTGGCTCAGAATCTAGAAGTTTTAGAAATAATTTGTCAGAATTCCAAAAATCATTTCAAATGGAGGGTAAGCTTAGCCCCTCAGCTAGCTCATCTTTTACTGAAATCGTTGCAACTGTGTTAGGGGTTTGCTTAGCAAGGGGCTTGCTTAGCCTTGTCAGTGGAAGAGAAAGTATCTCAACTGGTCAGGTTTATTAAATATAGCATGGACTATTTTGCTTTTTAAGATTTTATTTATTTGGGATAGAGAGATTACAAGCCAGGGGACAGAGGGAGAGGGAGAAGCAAGCTCCCCACTGAGCAGGGAGCCAGCTGCTGGACTGGACCCAGGGATCATGACCTGAGTAGAAGGCAGATGCTTAAGGGGGTGAGCCACCCAGGCGCCCCTATAGTATGGACTATTAGACCAAATACGAGAAAAGTTGATGTGACTCTCAGCCAGACACAATAATTAAGCAGCTTATGTCACATTATATAGTAAACGACAAAGAAAAAACTACTTGGAGCATTACTGTCTGTGGAACAAAAGAAACTACTATGCACAGGTGACTCCAGGTATTAGTGCCACTGATCATGGTGACCGTATTTTCCAGTTCACAATACAGTCTGGTGATAAATCGGCTGTATGTAAGGAGACCGTGAATAAGACCAAATATTTAAAATCTGGTGTGTACTTGAAGTACCGCACCTTTGATATTTTATTTCTGCAGATAAAAAATGGAAAATTGAGTTGCTGACTGTTCTAAACGATTCCGTTTTTCTGGACTCAATACAGTTTGTCTTAATTTTGTCGGTTTTCTCTGGGGTTCTGTAAACTGGCCTTTATATAAAAGTTCAGCTATGGTCTTTAAAGGTCGCTAGGCCTGGAAAGGCCAGAGGTCTGATCCATTCCTATGCTTAAATATTAAATTACAGTAAATCCTCTATATAAATCCTTTTTACAATATTAGACATGTAGCCGTCTCATTTCAGTTCTATTCCTGGTATACCGTAACGTATCTTGCAAAACATTTCGCAAGATCCTATATAAAATAGTTGCTTAACGTTACGGCTAATTATTCTTGAGAGGGATGGGCTTCTGATCCCGTCATTGCTTCCCTTGGCAGTGAGAAGGGCGGCCTTGTTCTGACACTTTCCCAAGCAGGCGGGGATCCTGGTGCCCGGAAACGGCCAGCTCCTGGCCGAAGGGTGAGTAGTAGGGTCAGGAGTCCTGGCTTCTCCGGGGAGAGGCACCGGCAGCCGCTCTGACACGCAGCCCTATCAAAACCAACTCCCTTTCTCTCTTTTGTTCCTCTAGGCCGACGCCTGGGACCCCTGCTTGAGGGGCTGGAGACCGTCTCCGTCTCTGGAAGCTCAGCCTCCCCAGGTCTGACCCAGTGCCCGCCCCGCGGCCCACTCTCTGCGTGCCTGCGCGCCTGCGCATTAGGATCGGGCGCGCGAGCGTTCCTTTCAAGCCCCGCGTTCCTCCCTCCCCCGCGCGCCTGCGCGCCGGCTGGGAGGAACTCGGCGTTTCGGCCTCAGCGGGCGGGCGGACGCGCGCGTACCCGCGGCGAGGGAGGCGGGCCGCGCGCACCGGTGGGAAGCGTCCGGCTGCCACAGCGCCAGCTCCGTCGTAGTCGCTGCCGCCCGGGTCCCGCTCGCCCCTCCTCCCCGCTCCCCCGCCCGCCGCCGCCCGGGCGCATGCGCCGCCGGAGCGCGAGGGTCGGCTTCGGGTGTGTGGTGGCGGCAGAGCGGAGCTGCGAGGCCCGAGAGTCAGAACCTGGGGGAGAGGGATGGTCTCTGCACGGGGGGGAGCCGGAGGAGCCGCCGCCGCTGCCGACGCCACCGCCGCAGCCGCCGCCGCCGCCGCCTCGGCGCCCGCCTCCCGGCGCTGACGGGCTCGTACGAAGCCGGCGAGGGAGAACCCGCACCAGCGGTCGCCGGCACACCGCCCAGCATGGTCCGGGAAACCAGGCACCTCTGGGTGGGCAACTTACCGGAGAACGTGCGGGAAGAGAAGATCATCGAGCATTTCAAACGGTGAGTGACACGCGGCCCGGGGCCGCGCTCTCCCCTCGGGCGCTGGTGCCCGCCCGGCCCGTTGCCGGCCCCTCCCCGTGCGCGGAACTGCTGAGGGGACCCGGGCCAGACCTACGGACGGGTGCGGGGGGCGCGCGGTTGTCTGGCCGCCGCTCGGCCCGCGTCGCGGCGTTGGGCCTCGGGCCTCGGCGGAGCGGTCCGGCTGCCGCCCTCTCCCGCCCCAGCGAGAAGGAGGCTGTCGCTCGGCCTCCGCGGATCCGACGCCGGGAGGGCGCCCGCAAGCCGGCGGGGCAGGAGTGGGGTCGCGTCCTTGCGCGCCGCCGCCCGGGACCCCCGTCCCGGCGCGGCCAGCTCCGGAGTCCCGCCGCAAGTCCCGCTCCTCGCCCTCCCGACGCTTGGAAACGTCTAGCCGCGAGAGGGGTTTGTGCGATATGAGAGGCTTTACCCAGACACCCGGCTCGGTAGGTGGTGTGGGAGCAGCTCGGAACCGGGGCAGCTACGAGGTTCTGAGCACCTCTCCCGCACGGCGTACAGACCTAGAAACTGCAGGGACATGGCAAGCTCACATTTCTCCTGTGATTTCTTTTTTATTCTTATTTTTTCGGGGTTGGCTAGCGAGTGTGGGTCTGAAAATAAGTTGGTGCGCCTGTTTCGGCTCTTTCGCCTTCCAGGCCGCCTCAGCCCTCTGGGGTCCCTGGGTGAGGACGGTGGTGAGGACCGAGGGCTTTCAGTGGAAGCCCCACGGCGGGTAGGACGGTGCCCAGCGGGCGCCGGAGCCCGAGAGCCTCGGGATCGCTACCTCCGCGGCCGCGCGGGGTTAGCGCTGAGGGGCCGCCTTTGAAAGAACGGTGATTCCCTCCCGCCCAGAGTTCTTGAACCGGTCGTTAGAGGAATGCACGTCTTTTAAGGTCAGGAGATGTAGTTTTTTAAAACTTTCCAGAGTGTTTTTTTCCGGTGAGATGTTGGGATCACTGTTGTTTTGGTACCTCTGCTACGGTAGCATTCAAGCGCCTGCTTTCTTTGTGGAACGTACGCGTACCGTGACGGGTAGAGTCCTCGCTCTAACATACGGAAAGTGATGATGTGCTTAGGCTTGGTGCAGAATGAGGAGGGCTGTAGCAGATACCGTTCCTTGCGATGTTCCAGACCCGGAACGATCTTCAGTTCGGTGTACTCCTGATTCCTCTTACTATCTAGTGAGTGGAGGAAATTATGGAGCGCCCTTATTAGTGAGTCACCATGGGAAAAACAGATTGCGTCGCTTGCCCCTGAGCAGCTTGGATAGGGAAATGGAAGCAGAGGCAGCAGAGCTGGATCCACTCCGTCTTTTAAATGGAGGATCATTGATTCTGTTGGTGGTTGCTGTTACTGGGGTATTAAATCTTCACCGCTGGAGCGCGCGTCTGCGCGTGTCCGCGTGTGAAAAGGAGCCGGCAATAGTGAGGCCATTCATAACCTGCTCAGGCTGTCCTCGGCAGGGCTGGGGGAGGCGCGCTTCCAGGGACTCTCCCGGTGTTTACTACGTTGTGCGGAGAAACCAGGCAAGGGCAGGCAGGGAGCAAAAACTCACCTCTACCCCGGTGGTAAAGGAGAGCGAGACCCTGGGCTCAGTGGGGAAGCAGGTGGGAACTTTTCCCTCCCTGGCGCGGCTCCACCCTTTACCTCCACCCACCGCCCCAATGTCTTCAGTGCTTTGGTGGGAAAGTCATGTAGGTGCAGATTATCGGAGTGGAAAAGCCACTTTAGGTGTGCTCACTTTTAACTCCTGTGGACTTCCTCTGTAGGTCTCTGGGAAATTCGGCTGTACCGACGTGCAAACACGTGCATTGCAGCATTCGCGTTGCTCCTCAGTGTTCTGTGGCCAGACGTGTCATTTCGCATTATGCACATTCCAGAGACATTGCATACCTCTTGCAGGGAGTTTGACTCCTCTCAATATGAGGGGAGAGGGAATAGGAAGAGGAGATCGTCCGCGGGAGTTTTGGGAGATTTTTTAAGTGGATGGTGCTGCGGTCCGGCTTGTGTGAATGACTTTCTAAAATGGCGGCCAGGACCCACTTTATGTGGGAATCAGCAGAGCAGCTCTCAGAATGCACAGAGGGAGGAGGGGGCGGAGGATGCGAGCTGCCTTCGAAAGCGGAGGTCTGGAGGAACGTTACTGTATTAAACAGGGCTTAGCGGGCACATTGCGTTTAAAGGGGTATCTCACCTATTGCAGAGCACAAGCAGATGCTACCAAAAGCAGATTCTGTTAAAACTAAGCAGACCGTGTGTCCATGACACTCCTTTATTTTAAAAGCGATTTTTATAAAAAAATTTTAGACAAACGTCCTTAGCTCTTTGAAAAGGTAGTGCATTCTTATGGGTTTAAAGAGTGTGAAGGGTTTACAGAGAAAAATCTCCCCTTCACCCCTGACCTCGGGATTCCCAGTTCCCATCCCCCACTTCCCACCCAATCCCCGGGACAGGTAATCTCTATTTATGGTTTCTTGTTTATTCTTACATATGTATAAGAAATGTTTTTGCTTTTCCAACTGTGGAGCTAAATGGACCCTGTTTGGAGGAATTCAAAGTCTTTTATCCCTATTGCAGAAAATGTTTTGTAAAATGTGTGATTGCTACAGGGGGAAAACGAAATTTGAGTGATTTAAGTGAAAGGGATAAAAAGGTAGTTGTACCAGAATGATAGCTGTGTAAGAAAATGTAAGGATATACACTTCTAGTGTTTTCTAGAAATCAAGATGAGAGAAACCCTCTAATATCTTTTACCAGCTTTTACCCTTTTTCCCTTGCTAATTACAACATTAACTAATAACTGTTTTACAGGATTAAGAGGTGTATATTGGGAATATATTACATAAAACGTTTTCAAAATTATTCTTGTAACACTGATTAGGCTATTGTAGTAAGTGTTTGGGGTTTTGTTTTTGTTGTTTTTTAAAGATTAAACCAGTTTTGGAAGCAGGGCAGCTTAGAGGGCACTTTTGTGTGTGTTTGTGGGAGGGGTCAGAACCAGATCTTTTTTGTATCATTTACAGTGTATTATTTTTATTATTTACAATGGTCAGTGTTTTTGGTGGAAAATAGATTGAGGGAAGGATGCTGATAATGGCTTTTTTCCCGTTCATACTAAAGAAAGACTCAGTCTTTACAATCAGCATTTTCAAAATTTGGTTTTATCTTCTTGCAATAGAATATATTTGTTGTGTTTGTTTTCTCTACAGCTTTTAATATGCCGCTGGAAAAAAATTAAAATGAGGACTATTTCTGAATCAGATTTTAGTTAACAAAGATCTGTTGCAGGGACTGAATTTGCACAATAGAGAAAGTCCTTTCCTTTGTATGTTAGCTGGGTTGAAGGGGGGAAGGGAGGAGTTACACAACAATTGGTTGCTGTCTTTTAGTTGTAAGAGAGAGAGGTGTGTGCAAAGATGATTCCCTGAATTAGAATGAGCGAACGAATAGAACCCTTTAAAGAATATAAAATTCTCTATTTTATTTGCCCATTTTAAGTAAATCACATATTCGGGTTCTTCCCTGTCCATCCCCAGTTTTAGAGGAGACATTGAAGATTGTGCAGAGGTAGAGCAAGGTAGCAGCTTATGTAAAAATTTTGTCAAAGAATGAGACCCATTTAAAAATGTATTTTTGGATTTGCTAATTTTAAATATTACAATGGTTTTCTGAGTTAAAATAGCTGGAATACGTGTTACATGTATTTGGATATCTTTACTTTGGGGACACAGTAAAAATATAGTGGAAGAATTTCCTTGTCTTTAGTATTCTATAACTAGAGGTATTTTTAGACTTCAAACAAATTTGACTCACCCTAGCCTTACATCATTGCTACAGCGTTTCTTTTTTAGAGCCAGCCAGTTTCTATGTAGAAACAGCTCTGGTTTTGAATGTTACAATTTTGATATTTTTGTGACAGGCTTTTGTACATTTAAAAGATAAAATTCAGTTATCCTGATAAATAGCATTAAAAATTAATACAGAATGCTTGAAATGTTGTATTTTATTTCCTAAGGAGGATGCCTCTGGTAGATTGGGGGAAAATAGGGCTCGGTGCCAGGAAGATTGGTGGTGTTTGACTTGCGGCGGGCACTGTTTTCAAACTGCCTTCCTTGTAGATTCTTGATTGCTCAGGCATTGTATTGTTTGGTAAGCTTATGAAGAGATTTCAGGCTTGATTTATGAGGCACTTCTAATCCTGTGAACATTCATGCTTGGGCAAGATTTATATAGAAGTTCTAAAGATAGTGGTAATGTAAAAGTTTTTCCAGATAGTCTTCTAAGTCTTACTTTCTCCATACTTTGAAATTTTGCTTAAATTAAAAAAAAAAAATGTTTGAGGGGCGCCTGGGTGGCTCAGTCGTTAAGCGTCTGCCTTTGGCTCAGGTCATGATCCTGGGGTCCTGGGATCGAGCCCTATATCAGGCTTCCTGCTCAGCGGGAAGCCTGCTTCTCTCTCTCCCACTCCCTTTGCCTGTGTTCCCTCTCTCGTTGTGTCTCTGTCAAATAAATAAATAAAATCTTTTTTTGTTGTTGTTTTTAAAGATTTTATTTATTTATTTGACAGAGAGATCACAAGGAGGCAGAGAGGCAGGCAGAGAGAGAGGGGAAAGCAGGCTCCCTGCTGAGCAGAGAGCCCGGTTTGGGGCTCAATCCCAGGACCCTGGGACCATGACCTGAGCCGAACAAAGGCACAGGCTTTTGACCCACTGAGCCACCCAGGCGCCCCTAAATAAATAAAATCTTAAAATAAAAATAAAAAAAAATATTTGAAAGAGTTTGTGAGAACTAGTATATACAATTGAAGATGATACATTTCTATTTTTACGTATAAGAATCTGTGGTGTTTGAGCTGTAGTTAACTAGCCCACATTATTCAGAGTAAGCATTGTGGTCTGCAAATACCTTTAGTATATATCGTTATTAAAATTGGGCTCCTGAATTTCCTTATTGGAGGCTTTGTAATAAATATTCAAGCCCTTGAAACAGACCTTTATTAGCCTGCTGAACAAAGAGACAAAATAAAGTAATACTTTTCTATAGTTAAATTTCTAAAGTTTACTGCTATCCTTATTTTATTTATTATTATTATTATTATTTGCCTTAGAGCTACTCATGTTTTGAGTGAAAATAGCATAATCTGGGGGTGCCCAGGTGGCTCAGTTGTTAAGAGTCTGCTTTCATCTCAGGTCATGATCCTGGGGTTCTGGGATCCAGCCCTGCATTGGGCGCTCTGCTCTGTGAGAAGCCTCCTTCTCCCTCTCCCACTCCCCCTGCTTGTGTTCCCTCTCTCACTATCTCTCGTGTCAAGTAAAATCTTTAAAAAAGAAAAGAACGGAAAATAGCATACTCTGTTGTGGAAACCAGTTAGGATGATTAATCATTTTATTAGAAACCATATAATTTTTGTATTCTACCTGTTTTTGCTGTGTGGAAATACGCTTTGCTGTGAAGAGATGTTCTCTATACAATTGTACAGTATTACAATATTCAGACCCCCCCCCCCCACGTGTGTCTGTGTCTGCCAGGTTGAAAATTGTAAACATCTGAAACCCACAAAGAAATGTCTCTGTAAAATGCTAACTAAATTTAGTGAATTCTTGGATTTAATTACTTAGGAGTTCATTTTGAATATAGAGAGAAACTGAAATTTAGCATAAAGGTTTTTATTATGTAAGGAACCACTCCAGTTCTTACAGTTAAGGAGTATTTGTGGGAAAATTCAAATGGGAAACACAGTTGTTTGTCCTATTGCTTGTTTTGGTGCTAGATTTTTTAGTCCAGCATACCAAACCTCTAGAGTAATACATGTCTTTGTTAAGTGCAGACTTTGGCTTACTCGAGAATTTTGACAAATGGAATGGTGATTTTCTGAGTGTACCTTGTATAGACTTTGATGGTTACATTTCTATCATGTTTACACACAGTATATGAACTTCTGTGTGTAATGCATTTGTAGTTTTATGTATATATAATACATATAACATATATATATACATACACATTTATAGATTCTTAAAATTGATTTTTTAAAAATTTTCACCTCATTTTATTCCTTTCATTCAAAAACTAGGACGTTTGTATTCTTCTTAAACATTTTGTATTTCAGGGGCACCTGGGTGGCTCAGACGGTTAGGCCTCAGACTCTTGGTTTCGGCTCAGGATTGTGAGATTGAGCCCCTACCTTCAGCTCTCTGCTCAGCCAAGTCTGCTTGAGATTCTTTCCCTCTGTCCCTATCCCTGCTCCTGAGCGCACACAAGCATGCGCGTGCTTTCGCTCTCTCTCAGATAAGTAAATGTTTTAAAACATTTTTGTATTTTACAAAATGACATCTGGCATGCAGTGATTCGTGTCATCATTAAGTTGGTAGGTGGTAAATTTTTTTGTCTCAAGCGTTAATTTTTAAAAATTACGCTGTTACACTGTAGTAAAGGCTCTTTTGTATTCAAGATTTCTTAAAAATCACCTTGGGGTTTTTTGTTTCTGTTTTTTTTTTCTTAAGTTTTTTAGGATTTTATTTATTTGAGAGTGTGCATGCACATGAGGTTGGGGGTGGAGGGCAGAGGGAGAGGGTGAGGGACAAGCAGACTCCCCACTGAGCACAGAGCCCAAGGAGTGGCTCATTGCAGGACGTGGTCCCAGGACCCCAAGATCATGACAGCAGAAGTCAGAGGCTTGGTGGACTGAGCCACCCCGGTACCCTGCAGAGGATTCTAACTTCCTCATTTCCATGTTTGTAAATCATTTATGCTCATCACAACTTAGAAACTAAAGTAGCTATTAGACTTGCTGCTAGATACTTTAATGTATTAATAAAGATGCATATGTATTACTGTTTTATAGTTTAAAAGTTATACTTTGGAGAATTTTGGACACATATAAAAAGAGAAAAATAGTAAGTGAATCCTGTGTACCCAGCATTTCGCCTAAACAACTATCAATTGTGGCCTATCTCGATTTATGAAGAAAATTAAAGCAAAGGTGGCGGGAGAGAGTCATGGGGGTGGGAGGAATGAGTAAGGCCTCTTCGAAAAGATGGTATTGTGGGGCACCTATGTGGCTCAGGCAGTTAAAGCAGCTGCCTTTGGCTCAGGTCATGATTCCAGGGCTTTAGGATCGAGCCCCACATTGGGCTCCCTGCTCAGGGGAGGGCCTGGTTCTCCTTTCTCTCTGCCTGCCGCTCTGCCTACTTGTTTTCTCTCTCTCTCTCTCTCTCTGTCAAATAAATAGATAAATAGAAATTTTTTTTTTTTAAGATTTTATTTATTTGACAGAGAGAAACAGTGAGAGAGGGAACAAAAGCAGGGGGAGTGGGAGAGGGAGAAGCAGGCTTCCCATCGAGCTAGGAGCCCCACATGGGGCTCTATCCCAGGATCCTGGGATCATGACCCAAGCCGAAGGCAGATGCTTAAAGACTGAGCCACCCAAGCGCCCTGATAAATAAAATCTTAAAAAAACAAAAACCCAAATACTAACTCTCCTTAGTTTAAAAAAAAGGGGGGGGGGAGATAAAATGGTATTTGATATACCAGAATGAGCGTCCACATTTAGATCCACTTCTTTCTTACCAGTAACATTTTTCTCATTTAAAATTTATTTTGGATATTCATGAATGGTACGAAGAATTCCCACATTCCCTTCATCCAGATTCCTCAGTTGTTAGCACTTTGTGACATTTGCTCCTTTACACTCTCTTGTCTTTTTGTGGCATGATACCCTGTTACCCTTAAAGTCTCTGGTATATACCTTCCCAGAACAAGGACACTCTTGCATTGCACCTCATTGTCTTCCCAGCCAGGAAGTCAGTATTGGTGCCTTACTACTGCCCAGTCCGTAGACCCCATTCACCGGATGCCAGCCATCCCCACAGTGTTCCATTTTCCGTCCAGGAGCTTAGCCATGTGTTGCTGTTGGTGACTGTGTCTCATTATTCTGAATACTTTCTCAGTCTTACCCTAATTCTCCTGTGCCTGATAGTCTTAGAAAGCACGGGTCTTTTGGGGAACCGGGTGGCTCAGTCAGTTAAGCATCTGCATTCAGCACGGGTCATGATCCCGGGGTCCTGGGTTTGAGCTCAGTGTCTGGGCTCCCTGCTCAGTGGGGAGTCTGCTTCTCTCTCTGCCCCTCCCCCTGCTCATGCTCACTCATGCGCACTCTCTCTCTCAACTGAATAAATAAGATCTTAAGAAGGATAGGCCTTTCCTTCTGCAGGATAGACCCTTCAATTGAGTCTGTCCAGTATTACCTCATGGCCAGATCAGAGCATGCATCTTGGCAAGAATACCACAGAAATGATTCTTTGCTCTTCTCAGAGTAACATATAAGGAGGCAAACAGTGTGGATCTGTGCCACCACTGGTGATACTAGTTTAACTGCTCACCTGGTCAAGTTAATCTCTTTACTATTTTCCCCCTTGTATTTGATTAGCATTTTATGGGGAGATACCTTAATATAGTCTTTCTTCTTTTATCTAGCCTACAGTCACCAGCCTTAACAGTTAACTCTCGCCGGTAAATATAGTGCTGTGATTCCTTCTATATTTAGCTTCCTGTAGGTAGGAGCTTTCTGTGTATGTGTATAATACTTACGATTTCTACTTTTTTCAGTGAGCTTTGGTCCATGGCTTATTCGATACCCAAATTGTCCTAGATTTGGCCAGTTGGAGCTCTTTCAAACTGACTGCTGCGTCCTTTTGATATCTCTCCATCACTATGTAAGCATTTCTTTATTTCAGGCTTATCATGTACTTTCCTTGTCTTATAATCAGTCATTTCTCCAAGAAATTCTAGTTCCTTTTAGTGTAGGATGGTATTTAGAAACCAACACCTGGATGCTCGGCATACCCATTCCTACAGAGCTAAGAAAATGTGTGCCATGTGGGTACCTAACTATGATATATATATGTGTGTGTGTATACATATACATATATATATATACTTTTTTCATATATACACATTATCTGTACCTCTGTGTCCCATTTTAAAAAAAGTTCACTTATGTTCCAATACCTGAAGATTTTTTCTAACCTCTCCAGTTTTAAAAATATGTATATTTTAAAAGATTTTATTCATTTATTTGACAGAGAGAAAGACCACGAGAGAGGGAACACAAGCAGGGGGAGAAGGAGAGGGAGAGAGAGAAGCAGGCTTCCTGTTGAGCAGGGAGCCTGATGGGGGCTTGATCCTAGGATTCTGGGATCATGACCTGAGTTGAAGGCAGATGCTTAACGACTGAGCCACCCAGGCGCCCCATAATCTCTGCATTTTTATATTTGTAAATTTTTTCTTAGTGAGAAACCTAAGTGCTGCTATTCTCACTATATTTGCCCAGTCAGTTCTTTTTGCCCAATCAGTTCTCTTCTTAGTGTAGCTAATGTCTAAACCACTCTACTTCCCCCACCTGTCACCCCTGCTGCCTCTGTTTCTCATCCCCTTCCTCTCAGCTACTTTCTTTGGAGACCAACATTTGAGGGTGAGGAACAGGAAAGGAAGATGGGACTGGAAGTGACTTGCATTTTTTGCCCTCAGTATTTTCCTCTCCTAGGAGATAGTTTAATGGATGAATACATTCACCTGTCTCTGGTTTAAAGCAGATATGGAGAGTGCCTGGGTGGCTCTGTTGGTTGAGTGTCTGTCTTCAGCTCAGGTCATGGTCCTAGGATCTTGGGATTGAGTCCCTCATCAGGCTCCCTGCTAAGTGGGGGGCCTGCTTCTCCCTCTGCCTGCGGCTCCCCCTGCTTGTGCCCTCTCACTGTCAAATAAAGAAAAATGAAAACAAAAAAAACCAAAATCAGATACAGAGCTACTGGACTCTTAAAATTATAGTTTTGGTTCTAAGCCACCACTGACTTGGTGACATGAATATAATCACTGGATCTGTCTGAGCTTTATTATATGCTGAGTCACACAGAAGAGGAGATAGTGAGAAAGAAGTTTGTTTCTTTTTTTTTTTTTTAAAGATTTTATTTATTTATTTGACACACAGAGAGAGATCACAAGTAGGCAGAGAGGCAGGCAGAGAGAGAGAGGAGGAAGCAGGCTTCCTGCTGAGCAGAGAGCCTGATGTGGGGCTCGATCCCAGGACCCTGAGATCATGACCTGAGCCGAAGGCAGCGGCTTAACCCACTGAGCCACCCAGGCGCCCCAGAAGTTTGTTTCTTAGGAATAATATTAGGAATCATCATTGCTTCATTTATTTATTTGGTTGTCAGTCACTCACTTTATATGATATCTCAGCAAAATTTTACCTTTGCCCTACCTTCCCCCAAACCTTACTGGTCTTAACTTAAAAAAGTTATAATTAATGTATACTTGAAACTAATAATGTTATATAACATAATTTGATATTTGTATATATTTTAGTATGGTCACCATGTAAGTCTAGTTAACACCTGTCACTATACATAGTTATAAAAATGTTTTTCTTGTTCTTTTATTATTTTATTTTATTTTTTAAAGATTTTATTTATTTATTTGACAGAGAGAGATAGAGAGAGATCACAAGCAGAAAGAGAGGCAGGCAGAGAGGGGGAAGCAGGCTCCCCGCTGAGCAGAGAGCCCAACGCAGGCCTCTATCCCAGGACCCTGAGACCATGACCTGAGCTGAAGGCAGAGGCTTAACCCGCTGAGCCACCCAGGAGCCCTTACTATTTATTTAAAAAAAAAAAAAAAAAAAAAGATTTTATCTATTAGAGAGCATGAGTCGGGGGAGGTGCAGATGGAGAGGGAGAAGCAGACTCGCCGCTGAACAGGGAGCCTGACGTGGGGCTTGATCCTGGGATGCTGGGACCATGACCTGTGCTGAAGGTAGACACTTAACTGACTTAGCCACCTGGGTGACCCCAATTTTTTTTTCTTGTGAGGAGGACTTTTTTTTTTTTTTTTTTTTTAAAGATTTAATTTATTTGAGAGAGAGCAGGAGCACAGGGGAGAAGGAGAAGCAAACTCCCTATTGAGCAGAGAGGCTGACTCAGGGCTCGATCCCAGTGCCCTGGGATCATGACCTGAACCTAAGGCAGATGCTTAACCCACTGTGCCAGTTGGACATCCCAAGGTTTAATTTTTTTTAAAAAATATTTTATTTATTTATTTGACAGACAGAGATCACAAGTAGGCAGAGAGTTAGGCAGAGAGAGGGGAAGGGAAGCAGACTCCCTGCTGAGCAGAGAGCCCGACTCGGGGCTCGATCCGAGGACCCTGGGATCATGACCTGAGCCGAAGGCAGAGGCTTTAGCCCACTGAGCCACCCAGGTGCCCCCCAAGATTGAATTTTTTAAGTAATCTCTACACGCAGTCTAGGACTTGAACTTAGAACCCCAAGATCAAGAGTCTCATGTTCCACCTACTGAGCCAGCCAGGTGCCCCTGTGTTGAGGACTTTTAAAATTTACTTTCTTAGCAACTTTCAAATAAGTAATATAGTATTGATTACTAGTCACTATGCGGCACATTACGTCCCTGTGACTGGTGTCTAACTAGAAGTTTGTACCTTTTGACCCCCTTTCTTTCATTTCACCCTTCTACTCACCGCCCCCCCCCCATCTTTTCTCTGTATCTGTGAGCTTATGGGTTTTTTTTTGTTGTTGTTTTTAAGATTTTACATAGAATGAGATCATACGATATTTGTCTTTCTCTGACTTCATTTAGTATAATGCTCTCAAGGTCCATTCATGTTGTCTCAAATAGCAAGACTTCTTTTTTTAATGGCTGTTTAGTACTCCATTGTGTATATACACATCTTCTTTACCTGTTCTTCAGTCCCTGGACAGTTAGGTTGTTTCCATGTCTTGGCTGTTGTAAATTATGCTGCAGTGAACATGGGATGCACATATCTTCTCATGTTAGTGTTTTCACTTTCTCTGGATAAATACCCAGGAGTGAATTGCTGGATCATATGGTAATTCTATTTTTATAGTTTTGAGGAATCTCCATACTGTTTTCCAAAGTGGCTCCACTCAACTTTCTTTTTCTCCTCCCTCTATATACTCTTGGTCCCTATCCAACAGGTTCCTTAATGAGTTAAGACCCTCACTCTTTGGCACAAGCCCTGGAATGCTGGAGTTTGTAGAGTTTGTGTTATTTTGAAGTAGATTCCAGACATTTTATCCATAAATATTTCAGTATTTATGTCTAGAAGATAAGGATTGTTTAAAGAGATATATTCCTATTTCATATACCCAGTCAGTATTCAAGTTTGTAATTGATTTTGTGTGTGTGTGTGTTTTAAGAATTTTTTTTTTTTTTTTAAACTCAGGCTCTATTTAAGGTACACCAGTTATAACTGGTGATATGTAATTCTTTAAAAGTTTTATTGAAAAACTTAGAAAGTTTGGGGGAGGGCACCTGGCTGGCTTTGGTAGAGCATGAGACTGATACTGGGGTTGTGAGTTTAAGCCCTAGTAAATTTAAAAAATTATTGAGGTTTAATTTGCATTCAATAAAATGTACTTATTTTAAGTGTGAAGTTTGATGAATTTTGAGAAATGTAGGCATCTTGTAACCACCACCGCCACCCTAGTCGAGATACTACAGTTGGATTATTTACTTACTGATGAACATTTTGGCTATTGAAGTCTCTTAATCTGTAGATTTTAATCTCCCTCTCTCCTTACAGCTTAATTTGTTGTGAACCAGGTTGATTGTTCTATAGAGTTTCTCACTGTGTGAATTTTGCTGGTAACATTCTTGTCATTTGGGTAGCTCGGTCAGGTATCTGACTATTTAGGCTCAGGTTAAGATCGTTAGGGCCATGAGATAGAGCCCCAAGTTGGGCTCCAGGCTGGGTTTGGAGCCTGCTTGGGATTCTCTCTCTCCCTCTGCCCCTCCCTATGCTCTCTCTTAAAAAAAAAAAGAAAGAAAAAAGAAAAAAGAAAAAAATTCTTTTTCTCTATGATGTATGTTAATATCACCTTTTGTCCTCTGATTTTTTTTTTCCTTAAGATTTTATTTATTTATTTATTTGGCTGGGCAAGAGAGCACAATCCCGGGGAACAGTAGAGGGAGAGGGAGAAGCAGGCTCCCTGCCGATCAGGGAGTCCCTACGACAAGGGGCTGATCTCAGGACTCTGGGATCATGACCCAAGCCAAAGGCAGATGCCTAACCATCTGAGCCACCCAGGCGCCCCTGAGTGGAACCATGTTAAAGTATTTTGGTAATTGTATTTCAGTATAATTGCTTTTCTTTGTAATCTTGTTCATTTTATTTTATTAATATTATTCTGAGGAAGGGTTTATAGGTTTCACCAGACTGTCAGTCCAGGGCACGAAAAAGTTAAGAACGATTGGTTTAAACAAACCGTTAGGTTAAGAATAGAATAGTAGCAGCGTATTTATGTACCAGTTTTAGCTTTGACATAGAAAGGTTGAGGTGAGGGGCACCTGGGTGGCTCAGTCAGTTAAGCGTCTGCCTTCCGCTCTGGTCATGATCCCAGGATCCTGGGATGGAGCCCCATATAGACTGCCTGCTTAGCAGGGAGCCTGCTTCTCTCTCTCTAGCTCCCCTGTGCTTATGTTCCCTCTCTTGCTATCTCTATGTCATAAATAAATAAAATCTTTAAAAAGAAAAAAAAATGTTGAGGTGAAAAAGTTAAAATCACCAAAAGACTTGGATTGGAAAATAAAGATAGTGACAGGTGAATAGCTTGATTCCTGCCCCTCTTTTTTACTCATTGTACTCTTAGTGGTTAGAACTGCTTTTTTTTCCCCCATGGTTTTTTTTGTTTAAGTTTTTGCATTCTCCTCCTCTTACTCGTAGTCTTATCCTAGAAATCTCAGAGTCTTTATACTTCTGATGTTGCTCCTTTTAGTCAGCTTGAATCCTTTCAATGACGGGAATTTCAAGCACATCCGTAGTCAGAATTAAACTCCATGATAAGTACTGACTTTTTTCCTTTTTCTTTTTTTTTTAAAGTAGGCTCCATACCCAGGGTAGGGCTTCAGCTCATGACCCTGAGATCAAGACCTGAGCTGAGATCAGCTGGACACATAACCCACTGAGCCACCCAGGTGCCTCTGTAGACCACGCTTTAATCAGAAGAAACAAGATTTATGAAACTCTCAAGTTTATAGAGAGCTCTTAAAATTCAGTTAGTTGTGTGATGCTGTACGTAAAATAAAACGCTTTAACTCTACATAACACATTTATTACCTAAAGTGGGTACATGTAATTCCTCCCAGAAACCAAGTGGTTTGGGTTATAAAATTGCTAGGGTCTTTCTGGTTTAAGAAATCTTGTTAACAGCTGTCATTTGTAAGATGACCTAAAGGTCACTGGAATGCTATAAATTTTTTAAAAGTATGTATTAATGTTCAGTTGGATTATAAGAGAATTTAATATCTAGAAATACTGTTGTAGCCATCATACAAAACATTAGTGTATCACTTTGAAATGAATCATTCTGCTAACCAGCTATGTTCTTCAGTCAAAAGTAGCCTTTCTGGGTTAAGACTTAAGTTGTATTTGTAAAGTTTTAAATAATTTAACAGCATGTTGCAGTTAATTAAAAAAGATTTTATTTATTTATTTGACAGAGATCACAAGTAGGCAGAGAGGCAGGCAGAGAGAGACGGGGGGGAGGGGGGGAAGCAGGCTCCCTGCTGAGCAGAGCCTGATGCGGGGCTCCCCAGGACCCCGAGATCATGACCTGAGTGGAAGGCAGAGGCTTAAAACCCACTGAGCCACCCAGGCGCTCCATGTTGCAGTTAATTAAAAAAAAAAATGGTTATATGTTTTGTTACATGTAAAGTGTGTAAGGCTGTACTCTAGTTTTTCTTACACTCACTCCTCTCTATTTTTCTTGTGAAGTAACCCTTTCCACAGGGGTTTTTGACACAGATTATCCTTTTTAGCGTATATTTGCTTTGTCATTCTAAAAGTAGATGTATAAAAGGAACTTTCATCACAGCTTTGGGTCTCACAGGGTTATGACATTTGATTTCCTTTGTGTTGATCTTACAGGAAATTTTGTTTTAAAAATATTCTTCTGAGTGTTTTTTCTGAATGTTTTATTTTTCCTAAAAAAAGCTTTTTAGTTTTAGAGATGATAACTAATTGGATTAAAATGTTGACTGGGGAAGTTTGCGTATTTAATAAAATGATTGGCTTAGAAACTAGCGACTTTTTTTTTTTTTTTTTTTTTAAAGATTTTATTCATTTGACAGGGAGATGAGCACAAGCAGGGGAAGTGGCAGGCAGAGAAGGGAGAAACAGGTTCCTGGCTGAGCGACCAGGTGCCCCAGTGACCTTTTTTTTTTTTTTTTTTTTTTAAAGATTTTATTTATTTATTTGACAGAGAGATCACAAGTAGGCAGAGAGGCAGGCAGAGAGAGAGGAAGCAGGCTCCCCGCTGAACAGAAAGCCCGATGCGGGGCTCGATCCCAGGACTCTGGGATCATGACCTGAGCCGAAGGCAGAGGCTTCAACCCACTGAGCCACCCAGGCACCCCTTTTTTTTTTTTTTTTTTTAAGAGTTTGTACTTCATTTATTTTAGAGCGAGTAAGCTTGAGCAGGGGGAGGGGCAGAGGGATAAGCAGACTCTGTGCTGAGCACGGAGACCCACACAGGGCTTGATCCCACAATCCTCATACCAGGACCTGAGCTGAAATCAAGAGTCTCACATTTAACTGACTGAACCACCCAGGTGCCCAGTAACTTATTTTTTAATTGGGTGGGGTTAATTCCATGCCGAGGTTCTTTATGGTGAAGCACTTTTACTTAAAAGTTTATAAAACACTGGAATTCAGTAAAAAAAAAAAAATCCAAAGACCTTTTAAGATTGAGGAGTGATAACCCATTTCCTAAATCTTAAGAGTAGAGGTAGTCTTCAAAGATTTTACAAAAAAACTCATAGTGGAATATGAAAAGAATATGGAATTTATGTACATTACAAAAAGATGGGATCATGTTTTTGTCTTCTGTTTTGTCTTAGCAACTGTATAGTATGAAATAAGAATAAAAGTCACTAGTCAAGGGAAGTTATTAGAAGTATTTGTAAGTTTTCCAAAGTCAATGTTTTAAATTATCATTTTACTAAGAAGTTAAAAGGTTAAAAATGAATTTCTTGGGGCGCTTGGTTGGCTCAGTTGGTTAAGGGTCTGCCTTCAACTCAGGTCATGATTTTAGGGTCCTGGGATGGGGGCCCAGCTCTCTGCACAGCTGGGAGTCTCCTCCTGCTTCTCACTCTTCCCTTCCCTTCCCTCTCTTTCGCTCATTCTTTCTCTCTCAAATAAATAAAATCTTAAAAAAAAATGAATTTCTTCTCAGTAGTTGTAAATAATAGTTCTGGTAAACCAGGTAGGAATCACGTTTTCAAAGAGCCCTTTGTATTCATACTAGGGACTCTTGATGTGGATTTTTGCTCTTGCTTGTTCTCTAGGCTTCTGTTACTTCCGCTTTGTTCTCTCCAGTCTTCCCTTTTTTTGATCAGCTTGCCTTGATCCTCTTTTCTCCATCTGTTTTATTTATTGTCATTACTCTAAGAAATGGATAATCATCACTTGTATTCTATTGACAATTAATTATACTTGAACTTCTCCCAGAAAAGTACAGTGTAAATCAAACACATTTATGAAGTTATTTATGAGTTATTTTGAGAACAAATGTCCAAGTGTTAACTGAGTAGTCATTATATTCCTGTACTATATATATATATATATATTTTTTTTTTAAAGATTTTATTTATTTGACAGAGAGAGATCACAAGTAGGCAGAGAGGCAGGCAGAGAGAGAGGAGGAAGCAGGCTCCCTGCGGAGCAGAGAGCCGCATGCGGGGCTCAATCCCAGGACCCTGAGATCATGACCTGAGCTGAAGGCAGCGGCTTAATCCACTGAGCCACCCAGGCACCCCTCCTGTACTATATATTTGATTTTTCCAGACAAAGTCATCTCTTCTGTTCTCTAGAGGAGTACTTTATGAATTATTTCTAAGATTGGCTAAAATACTCAAGTCTTCCTATTTGGTCTCACCAGTAGGATCTAAAGATTATAGAACCTTTGCCATTTTTTTCTCATAATTGAATAGTCTTTCAGAGGATTACATGTTAGTTGAGCACTATCTTTTTGTTAAAAAATAATGAAAAAAATTTTTTAAAGTAAAATTTTTTTTTTAAAGATTTTATTTATTTATTTGACAGAGAGAGAGATATCACAAGTAGGCAGAGAGGCAGGCAGAGAGAGAGGAAGAAGCAGGCTCCCTGCGGAGCAGAGAGCCCGATGCGGGCCTCGATCCCAGGACCCTGAGATCATGACCTGAGCCGAAGGCAGCGGCTTAATCCACTGAGCCACCCAGGCGCCCTTTAAAGTAAATTCTATGCCCAACATGGCTTGACCTCACCATCCTGAAATCAAGAGTCATATGCTCTACTGACTGAGCCAGCCAGGCACTCCTCAAATTAATTTTACTTAGTAAATAGTTTCTCATTAGATTGGTATAAAATAATGCATATGTTTGTGTATATATATATATTTTTTTTTTTCCACTGAGGTAATGTTGCCTTAATAGTTTGAAGAATTTTGTCATTTGAGGCTTTACTGAAAACATTGCTTTTCTTAAGAATTAGTCTTCAAATTTTCATGTACAGGATTCTAGACATTCACCATGGATTCAGTAAACAGATGAGTTTAGTTTTGTCGGTTGAATTAAGCTTGACGTCAGTCTTCAAGTTTTCTTAAACTCTCTGAAGTAGAGCCAGAACCAGTAAGTAGCTTTTCATATAAGAAAGTCATCTATTATGTTCATAGCAGCATTATTCACAATAGCCAAAAGATGGAAGCAGCCAGTGTTGTGACCCATGAGTGAATAAACAGAATGTACTAATTAAATTTGTGACAAACAGAATTCATGCAGTGGAATATTACTCAGCCTTAAAAAGGGAAGGAAATTCTGACTCCTGCTACAACATTGAGGAACCTTGAAGAAACTGTGCTCAGTGAGGGAATTTGACATTTCTGTGGATTCTCTCTATGCATGCCTATTAAATTTGCTTTTTTCCTGTTTAAAAAAAATATGCTGGGGTGCCTGAGTGGCCTAATCAGTTAAGTATCTGACTCTTGATCTCAGCTCCGGTCTTGATCTCTGGGTCCTGGGTTCAAGCCCTGCATTGGGCTCCAGACTGAGTGGGGAGCCTACTCTAAAAGCAAAAACTAAACAAAGTTATGCTAAGTGAAATAAGTCATGTCCCAAAAGGCTAAGTATGGTGTTTTTCTACCTGTAGCGGGTACCTAGAGCAGTCAAATTCACATAGGCAGAAAGTGGAATGGTTCCGCCGTTACACGGTACAAGCAGCATTGCAGTAAGCAATGTTGTGTACTCTTTGCAGACGCCTGCAATTGCACATGCGTGATCAATCCCTGTGAGTGGAATTTCTAGTGATGTGTACTTAATTCTTAATCAGTACTATCAAATTGTCTTCCAAGAGGTTTTTCTGATTTGTACTTCTTCAGAGAATTTATGAAAGTGTCTGTTATGTTAGACTAGTACCTAGGTATTATTAAAATTTTGGGTTTTGCGTTATCTTACCCTCTTTAAAATTTAGATTTTTGGGGCACCTGGCTGGCTCAGTGGGTTAAGTAGCTGCCTTTGGCTCAGGTCATGATCCCAGCATTCTGGGATCGAGTCCCACGTCCCACATCAGGCTCCTTGATTGGCAGGGAACCTGCTTCTCCCTTTGCCTCTGCCTGCCTATGCTCACTTTTTATATCTGACCAAAAAAAAAAAAAAAATCAACTTAAAGCATAAATAAAATTTAGATTTTAAAATTTTTGAGTAAAATTGAACAGCGTTTTTTTTTTTTTTAAGATTTTATTTATTTATTTGACAGAGAGAGATCACAAGTAGACAGAGAGGCAGGCAGAGAGAGAGGGAGGGAAGCAGGCTCGCTGCTGAGCCGGGAGCCCGATGCGGGACTCGATCCCAGGACCCTGAGATCATGACCTGAGCCGAAGACAGTGGTTTAACCCACTGAGCCACCCAGGCGCCCTGAACAGCGTTTTTGAGTGTATTTTTTTTTGTTTACGATTTGTGTGTATTTTATTCATTTTCAAGATTTGTTTTTAAGTAATCTCTGTGCCCAGTGTGGAGCTCAAACCCACAACCCTGAGATCAAGAGTTGCTTGCTCCACCAACTGAGCCAACCAGGCACCCTCTGTGTGTATGTGCATATTTTAATTTAATTAATTTTAAGAAAGATTTTACTTGAGAGAGAGAGAGAGACAGCATTGACTGGGGAGCCTAATGGGGGTGGGGCTCCATGCTAGAACCCTGGGATCCTGACCTAAGCCAGTCACCTACTTAACTGACTGAGTCATCCAGGCACCCCAGTATGTGCATATTTTAAAAGAACTTCAGATATTTTACCTGTTTTTGTTTGGGCCTGTGTTTCCCTTGGTTTATCAGCATTGTTTGTATATTTCGGAAAACATTTATTTCTCATGTGTTACAGCTATTTTTCCCCATTTATCTTTTGACTGATTTGTTATTTAGGGGCTGTAATTTTTCTATGGTTTGTGTGGTCTTTTTCTTTCTTTCTTTTTTTTTGGGACATCACACAGAATCGTTCAGATTACTTTATTGAATTTGCAGAAGGATTCTGCAGTAAAACATTTAAAAAAAATAACATAGTGGGGCACTTGGGTGTCCCAGTCGGTTAAGCACAGGTCATAATCTGAGTCCTGGGATCCAGCCCCCACAATGGGCTGTCTGCTCGCGGGGAGCCTGCTTCCGCCTCTCCCTTTTCCTCTGTGTGGTCTAGCTCACTCTCTCTCAAATAAACAAAATTAAAAAAAAAAAAAAAAATCACGTAGCACTTAGTAGGTATATACATACCTGGACATTCCAGAAACAAATAACAAAAAATGGAATTCATGTGGTCTTTTTCTTTATGATTTAGAGGTTTTACCTCCTGTGTTGAGTCTTTCCTAGACCCAAGACTATATAACAAATGAATAATTTTTATTTATTTTTTGGGGCAGAGAGAGAACACAAATCGTGAAACTATTACAAATCATTCCTCCTTTCATCTTTTTCCACTCCTCCCCCTGTCCTTCCAAGTAGAGAAACATCTCTCAGAGTATTAGCTTTTTCTCCAGTGAGGCTGAGGATTTGTGGTTGACTGCCTTTTGCTGGCTTTAGGGATCCTTAGTCTGTCTTTTGCCATCTTTAGTGATTATTTGTACTTAGGCAAAAGATAATGTGATTAAAGGTGGAATATATTAATTACTTAAAAATGTTTATAAATCTACTTTATATATAGATTTATTTCACGATAGATTTCCTGAAAGAATTCTGTACCATCATGAAATGGAAATGGCAGATTTTGGCTGTCACCAGTAATGGGGTACTTATCTTCCCAGTCTATTTCAAGGCACACTTGAAATAGAAAATGTCTTCCAGGTATGCCCAGTTATGGGAACCAGAGCATACAGTTGACTTATATTGAGATAACATGGATCTTTTTAAAAATTTAATTTCAGTTAGTTAACATATAGTGTATTATCAGTTTCAGAGGTAGAGTTCAGTGATTCATCAGTTGCATGTAACACCCAGAGCTCATTACATCAAGTGCCTTCCTTACTACCCATCACCCAACTACCCCGTCCCCCACCCACGGCCCCTCCAGCAACTCTCAGTTGTGTTTCCTATACTTGAGAATCTCTTATGAAAAAAAAAAAAAAGTCTCTTATAGTTTGTCTTCCCCTCTGATTTTGTTTCATTTTATTTTTCTCTCCTTTCCCCTATGATCCTGTTTTGTTTCTTAAATTCCACATATGAGTGAAATCATATGATAATTATCTTTCTGCAGTTGACTTATTTCACTTAGCATAATACCCTCTTAGAGGTCACAGATCTTTGTGAGTAAAGGAGATACAAAATCTTTTGTAGTAGAGGACAATGACAGGCATTATCTTAGTCTTTCTTTTTTAAAAAAATATTTAATCTCTGCACCAAATGTGGGTCTCAAACTCATAACCCTGAGATCAAGTTTCATGTTTTGTTTTGTTTTTTTTAATATTTTATTTATTTATTTGACAGAGAGAGAGGTCACAAGTAAGCAGAGAGGCAGGCAGAGAGAGAGGGAGAAACAGGCTCCCCACTGAGCAGAGAGCCCGATGCGGGGCTCGATCCCAGGATCCTGAGATCATGACCTGAGCCAAAGGCAGAGGTTTAAACTACTGAGCCACCCAGGCGCCCTCAAGTTTCATGTTTTAATGACTGAGCCAGCCAGGCACCCCTGTATCTTTTTTTTTTTTCTCTTTCCTCCTCTCCCCTCCCCTCTCCTCCCTCCCTCTCCCCTTCCCTCCCCTTCCCTCTCCTCTCTTCCCTTCCCTTCCCTTTCTTTTAAATAAAAATTTTATTTGTTTACTTGTCAGAGAAGAGAGTGCTAGCACAAGCTGGGGGAGAGGCAGGCTCCCCACTGAGCGGAGCCAGATGCCAAACTGATCCCAGGACCCTGGGTTTGTGACCTGAGCTGAAGGCAGACACATAACCGACTAAGCCACCCAGGTGTCCCATATCTTTTTCTTTTAATAAGTTTTATTGGGATTTAATCTACATGGCATAAACTCATCCTTTTAAAGTGTACAGTCTAGGAGCACCTGGCTGGCTCAGTTGGTAGAGCATGTAACTGTTAATCTCAGGACCATGAGTTGGGTGTGTGTGTGTGATTATTTATTAATTTATCCATTTATTTCTTTATTTAATTTATTTGAGAGAGTGAGAGGGGGTGGGGTAGAGGGAGAGGAAGAGAGAACCCCAAGCAGATTCTGCATCGAGTGTGGAGCCTGAAACACGGCTTGATCTCATGACCCTGAGATGATGACCCAAGCAGAAACGGAGAGTCTGGCTCAACTGACTGGGCACCCCTGGACAGCTCTAATTTAAACGCTGTTATAACATATTAAGTTGCTAAGGATTCTGCCTTTTAGTCTGCCTGTAGTATTTCTAGTCGCTGGTGTAGGATGTAAAATAAAGGTCTGTCACAAGAGGGGAAACCAGCCTTTTCTTCTAAATATAAGATCAAATGGGTTGGGGCGCCTGGGTGACTCGGTGGGTTAAAACCTCTGCCTTCGTCTCAGGTCATGATCCCGGGGTCCTGGGATCGAGCCCCACATAGGGCTCTCTGCTTTGTGGGGAGCCTGCTTCCTCCTCTCTCTCTGCCTACCTCTCTGCCTACTTGTGATCTCTGTCTGTCAAACAAATAATAAAATCTTTAAAAAAAAAAAGATCAAATGGGTTGATTTATGTATTAGTAATTCCCTCATTTTGAAAAGTTACTACTCTGAAAAGATAAGTGTTGATGTTACTGCATTATTTCAAATAGTTTGGTAGTTGTAATGGATATACTTATGACTAACTGACTTTGAAAGAGGAAAGATTTTGAATCTATAATGTAAAAAACAAACACAAACATTTCTTGTCTTTAATATTTATCTCTTAGGCCTTTTTATCCCTTAAGACATGTTCATTTGCTCCTCACTTCTTTCTGCTTATTGGTTATTTTCTTTTGAATAAGGAGCATCTTGGCCATTATGGGATGGAAGGGTGGGAGAGCGGGTGATAGTTTGATAAAATACGCAATTTTTGGAAAGTGATATATTGGGTTTTACAGAGTAAACGTGTAGGTTAATTGCATGCCCCTTCAAAAAGACTGATAGTCTCCCTGTGTACAATCTTCTGTTTCTTACCTGGACTAGTGGGACAACATTGAAGCTTTAGAAGGGATCTCTTTACTTGGAAATAGAGCAGCAGTAGTGTTAGTAATCATAAAAGACTCAGATGAGATATTTTGCCTCTAGAAGTTAATGGGGCAAAGAAGGCATAGATGTAGAATTTGAGTGTATTGTCTAAGCACAGTGGATCTATTGTTTGAAAAATGATTTGGGGATTGGCGCCTGGGTGGCTCAGTGGGTTAAGCATCTGATTCTTGATTTTTGCCTTGGGTCATGATCTCAGGGTTGTGAGGTTGAGCTCCATGCTGGGCACTGAGCCTGCTTAAGGTTCTCTCCCTTTCCTTTTACCCACCTCCCCCCCACCCAACCTCTTTCTCCTACCCTCTCTTTTAAAAAAAAAAATGACTTGGGGAGGATTGTTTTCTGTAGTAGGAGGCCTTTTGTGAAAAGCAAGTACTGTATGTGGGTATTTTTTACTATTGCTCATTAGTAGGGTCAGTTGCAAAAACTAGGATTAAAAGTAATCTTTGCATTGTTATTGAAAACCTAGCCAATAATGGTTGCATGTAGTGCCTTCTGGAAAGAAAGGGTATTGAGAGGCACGTTTGTATTGAGGGTTATGTCTTTAGTTTTATGTAATGGTGTTGCTTTGGAAATTATAGAGTATGTTTCTTGTGGAGTTGATAAAAACAGTTTAGAATAGGTCTACTCTTCACCTATCAGGAATCTAAATTGTAATTAAATTCCCTGAGACTAGGGATTTTTGCTTTGTTCCTTGATATGCATCAGGTGCCTAGAACAGTGCCTGTTAAAAACCATAAAATTAATAATTGAATTAGGATCAGAACACTAGTCCAGAACTTATGCATTTCCTCCACTATGTCAACGTTGTTTTCCAATGGGAACTCGAGGCCGTTAATTCACTGAAATAATATTCTTCAGGAAACTGTTAAGGACTGTCAGTACTTATTATATAAATTGTCCATTGTGGTTTTTTTTAAATTTTTTATTTATTTCTTATTTTTTTACTAACATATAATGTATTTTTATCCCCAGGGGTACAGGTCTGTGAATTGCCAGGTTTACACACTTCACAGCACTCACCATAGCACATACCCTCCCCAATGTCCATAACCCCCCTCCCCCTCTCCCAACCCCACTTCCCCCCAGCAACCCCCAGTTTGTTTTGTGAGATTGAGTCACTTATGGTTTGTCTCCCTCCCAATCCCATCTTGTTTCATTTATTCTTCTCCTATCCCCCTAACACCCCATGTTGCATCTCCACGTCCTCATATCAGGGAGATCATATGAACTTTTTTTTTTTTAAAGTAATCTTTACACCCAACATGGGGCTCAAACCCACAACCTCAGGAGTCACAAACTCCACCAAGTGAACCAGCCAGGTGCCCCTAAATTATCTATTGTTGAAAGGAGACCAAACATTTCACCAAACCTGGCATTAATTTGGGTAATTTAAAAAAAATTTTTTATTTTAAGTAGGCTCCACATCCAACGTGAGGCTTGAACTCAGGACCCTGAGATTAAGAGTTGAATACTGTACCGACTGAATCAGCCAGGCACCCTTATCTTGGGTAATTATTAAATTGACTCTTAAAAACAGCCCCCCAAAAAACTTACAATACAGTGTATATTGATCAGTTTAGTATTTTTAAATGTTGAACATTTTGACCAAATAGAAACCAGTTTAGTATTGTTTTTTGACTGTGTTTTTGAAGACAAACCTATTAGTTTGTAGCAGTCGAACACAGTTTCTTAGCTTATGTTCTCATTTATTTTAACTTTAGGCTCTCTTAATTCTTGAGAAATTATAAATGCATTAACTTAATCATATAACTAGCGACCATGTAATTTTAGAAACTGATGTTCTCTGTGTATTACTGGAAAATATTCCGTAAGTTCTCTGAAAACCTGTATCTAGGCTCAATGTTGAAAAGGAAATATTACCTAATTGTGGTTTGATTCTTTTTTAACTACTAAATTTCAGATAAATGTTTAATCTTGAATACTTGAAGGATACTTGAAAACTGTCAGAAATGTGTTGTTTTGGAAAGAGTAGACAAAATCAGGACATCACCTTTACCAACTGAGTTTTCATGGATATGAAGAGTTAGCCACTGCTTTTTTTTTTTTTTAATTTATTTATTTTAGAGAGAGAGCACAAATGCATCCAGGCATGGGAAGGGGCAGAGGGAGATGGAGAGACTCTCAAGCAGACTCCTCCCCGCTGAGTGCTGAGGCTCACTTGGGGCTCAGTTTCACGACCCTGAGATCATGACCTGAGCTGAAATCAAGAGTCAGGTGCTTAACTCACTGAGCCACCCAAGAACCCTTCTTTAAAAACCTTTGCAACCTTCCATTTAGTGAGAAACTTTGTAGGTGTGGGTGTGGTAAAATATGCATAGTATAGCATTTATTTTGACCGTTTTGGGGCATACAATTCAGTGTTTTTTTTTTAAAGATTGTATTTATTTATTTGAGAGACCGAGATCACAAGTACGCAGAGAGGCAGGCAGAGAGAGAGGAGGAAACAGGCTCCCCGCGGAGCAGAGAGCCCAATGTGGTGCTCAATCCCAGGACCCTGGGATCATGACCTGAGCCAAAGGCAGAGGCTTTAACCCACTGAGCCACCCAGGCGCCCCTATTTTTTATTTATTTTTTTAATATTTTATTTATTTGGCAGAGAGAGGGAACACAAACTGGGGGAATGGGAGAGAGAGAAGCAGGCTTCCCGCTGGAGCAGGGCTTGATCCTAGGACTTTGGGATCATGACCTGAGCTTAAGGCAGACGCTTAATGTCTGAGCCACCCAGGTGCCCCTAGGGTGATGTTTTAATTTTTTTTTTTTCAAGATTTTATTTATTTATTTGACAGCAAGAGAGAGAGATCACAAGTAGGCAGAGAGGCAGGCAGAGAGAGAGAGAGAGGGAAGCAGGCTCCCTGCCGAGCAGAGAGCCCGATGTGGGACTTGATCCCAGGACCCTGAGATCATGACCTGAGCCGAAGGCAGCGGCTTAACCCACTGAGCCACGCAGGCGCCCGATGTTTTAATTTTTATCCATGTCGTGGCTTGTATCAGAACTTCGTTTCCTTTTATGTCTTTTTTTTCCCCGAAGATTTTTTATTAATTTGACAGAGATCACAAGTAGGTAGAGAGAAAGAGAGGAGGAAGCAGGGTTCCTGCGGAGCAGAGAGCCCAATGCGGGGCTCGATCCCAGGACCCTGAGATCATGACTCAAGCCAAAGGCAGAGGCTTTAACCCACTGAGCCACCCAGGCGCCCCTCTTTTTATGTCTTAATATACTATCCCATTATAAGTATATTTCGCATTTTGTTTATTCACTCATTGGTAGACACTTGGGTTGTTTCCATCTTTGGGCTGTTAGGAATAGTGCTGCAGTGAACATTGGTGTACACATAGCTGTTTGAACCCCAGTTAAGGAGTGGAATTGCTGGGTCATATGGTAATTCTGTGCTTAACTTATTGAGAAAAATGCCAAACTTTTCCACAGTGGCTGCACGATTTTATCGTTCTACTAGATCTGCCCTAGATTTCAAATGTTTCTGCATTCTTGTCAACACTTGTTTCAGTCCTTTTTTTCCCCCCTGCCTTAAATAGTCATCCTAATGGGTGTGAAGTGGTATCTCATTGTGGTTTTGATTTGCATTTCCCTAATGACTAATAATTTTGAGCGTATTTTTCTGGGTTTATCTGCCATCTATGTATCTTCTTTGTTGAAGTGTTTTGCCTGTTTAAAAAAAATGGGTTGAATTGTAAAAGTTTTTGTACTCTAGATACGAGTCCTTTGTCAGATACAATGGAAGGTATTTGATGTTTGTATGGAAAGAAAAGAACTATTCCAATTTCTCACGATTTTTTTTTTTCAAATTAGAAAGCTCCTTTCACTAATTCAGTATCAACAAATAGTTTTGTTACTTCTAGTTCAGTTGCCTGATGAAACAGAATTTGAGGATTAGGTTTCCCTTATTAGAGCTGTAACTTAAATCATACTGGAGGATGTAAGGAGAGAAGTTCTGCTTTCTGATAATGTCAGCTCCAGGAGAAGTGTAAAATTACGATTTTGGTTTGTCAGCAAATGAGAATATGCTATATTTAAAATGCTGTGCTTGCCTTTCTGAAATGCCAGATTATAAGTACGTAAAGCACAGTTAACTCCTAATGAAATTCATAGAATTTTCATGACTTTTAAAATTCTGAATCATTATATTTCTTACATATATCTTCCAAATATGAAAGGTGCCCTAAAATTTTTCTTTACAGACATCTCAAGCATTTTTTTGGGAATAAAAATGGGAGCATATGGTCTATCAAAACATTTTCTCAAATTCATTAATTTATATGAAAAACAGTTTTAAGTATACCTAAATTATAAGTTTTAGTAGTTTTAACCTCCTGAAAAAAATTAAATAGCAGAAAACTGCATTAAAAAATTAGACTGTTGGGGCACCTGGGTGGCTCAGTTGGTAAAGTGTCAACCTTTGACTCAGGTCATGATATCTGTGTCTTGGGATCAAGTCCCACTTCAGGTTCCTGCTTAGTGGGGAGTCCGAGTCTCCGTCTTGCTCCCCCTGCTTGTGCTCCCATTCTCTCTGTCAAATAAATAAATTAAATCTTCAAAAAAAAAAAAAAAATCTGACTCTCACTTGAGGGGCACCTGGGTGGCTCAGTCAGTTAAGTGTCTGACTTCAGGTCATGATATCAGGGTCCTGGGATTCAGCCCTCTGGTGGGCTCCGTACTCAACAGGGAGTCTTTTCTCTGTCCCTCACCCGAGTTGTGCTTTCTCTCTCTCTTGGGTAAATAAATAAAGTCTTTAAAAAAAAATTAAGACTGTCACTTCAAATGGATTGCTTTCAAGTAAAGATTGTGGAATCATCTCATTTTTTCAGTAAGCTTATTTTCACTTAATGATTTAAAAATGAAATCTGTAAAGTATCTGTTTTTAGTTAAGTTGTTTCTTTACTTTTTAATTTTAATTTTTAAAAAAGATTTTATTTATTTATTTGACACAGAGACACAGCGAGAGAGGAAACAAGCAGGGGGAGTGGGAGAGGGAGAAGCCAGCTTCCTGCTGAGCAGGGAGCTGGATGCGGGGCTCAGTCCCCTCAGGACCCTGAGATCATGACCTGAGCTGAAGGCAGACACTTAAGGACTGAGCCACCAGGCCCTCCTAATAAACAAACATCTTTAAAGATTTCTAAGTAACATTGAACCATCTTAGGTTTAGTAACCCTTTTTAGAATATAAAAATTCATAAAGCAGATTCATTTCAGCTAAATGTTCTTAAAAGGTGAAAAGTAATTTAGTGAATCTATTTAAGAAGTGAGAGTAATGGTTAAAACATTTGTAAATTTTGGGGAACCTGGCTGACTCGGTTGGTAGAGCATGCGACTAGATCTCAGGACTCATGAGTTCAAACCCCACATTGGGTGTAGAGCTCGCTTTAAAAAAATCTTTGTAAATTTTTGCCCCAAGAAAAACGTGAGTGTAAAAGCCATCTTGTGTACTTTGCAACTCCTTCTACATATGCAGTTAATGTAAAATAAGATTTTCACAGACTATTCTTGGAAAATTATTGTTATGCAACAATAATGTTTTATTTTTTCTAGATATGGCCGCGTGGAAAGTGTCAAAATTCTCCCCAAGAGGGGATCTGAAGGAGGAGTGGCCGCCTTTGTGGATTTTGTGGACATCAAAAGTGCACAGAAGGCTCACAACTCAGTCAACAAAATGGGAGATAGAGACCTACGCACGGATTATAATGAACCAGGCACCATTCCGAGTGCTGCTCGGGGATTGGATGATACAGTTTCCATAGCATCTCGTAGTAGAGAGGTTTCTGGGTTCAGAGGAGGTGGTGGAGGGCCTGCTTATGGCCCTCCACCATCACTTCATGCACGAGAAGGACGTTATGAGCGGAGACTTGATGGGTAAGTTCCAAGGTTTCTGTAGGCAGGTATTTTGTATTTGATATGGTGAGAAACAGAAACTCATATTTAGGGGCCCCAGATGGATTTAAAGTTTTGGGCATTCTCAATGTTTCCTATTTTGGGTTGGAAACGGAAGTGATTTCTATCCCAGTGGCTGGTATCTTGTGGAATCGTAGAGGATATTTCCTGCAGCTGGTTGGATATCTACTCCTGAGATGTAAAATGGTGGAAGATTTTGTATGGCAGTATCATTTTTGGAGTTACCTATCTTCTAGAATTAATTATTCCTTCTGTTGGATAATCTGAAGGCCTTCCTTGGATATATCTCTGCTATCTGATGGAGCTATTTGGCTACAGATTTTGTGGTTGTACTATATGGAATATTTCTGGAATATTAGAGCCTACAGATTCTTTTAGAAGTTGATATCTGCTTCTCAATTTTCACTACACAAAGTGTACAAACAAATTGGATTGTCACAAAAAACCTAGCAGACCATAATGATTCAACCGCCTGGATTCTACAAACAATACTTTAATCTGGAAATCTGTACTTGGATGAAGAAGAGTGAAGGCAGTGTTTGATTTTTTTCCATTTTGGATCTACACATTTTCCATGTTGGAATTATACTCCTTGATGGAATGGGGGAAATTTGAGATGATGAATGTTTCTAAATCCTGGAATATAGCCATTCTTTTCTAATTGCTGGAATGTATGGGATGTCATGCAGTCAAGATTCCATTAGCCCAGGGGAAGAGGATTACTATTTTGTTTCTTAAGCAAGTTGCTGTCCAATTAAAGGTACTTTAGCCTTGAACACATGGTGACGATCAGTTGTGGATACAGCAATCAAAATTGACTGTGCTGGATGGCTACAAAGGTGAACTAATGGGGAGCAACTGTTCTTCCTCATTTGGTGGAATCGTAGAGGAGATTTCCTCTTCTGTCAGCTGCCTGATTCCTACTTAGGGCTGGAAATTTTTTTGAATGTGGATGAATTTATAATTGTCTACTATCTCAAGAAAGAAGTCTGGGGGTTTGAGAGTTACAGTTTGTCTGGGACTACTTGCTTCCAGTGGAATTATTTTATCTGGTCACTAAGATTTTTTTTTTCCTTGTGGTTCATCTAAATATCATTTGACACCCTTGCCCATTAAGAAGGTGGATTACCCCCATAAGAGGGGCCAAAATTGGGGAAGTTATGTTCACAATTCTCTCCCTAGATTTAATTGGGATTATAGGTCGTGTTTCCACACTTGGAAAAGGTTGGTATGTCCTGACCTGTGTATATTAGCCCCTCTCCTAACCCAAGTCAAACTCTCTTCTTTTTTTCCCCCACTAACTCTAGAAGTATTTAGTACTAATAGATGAATCAAAGAATAGCTATTAGATTTCAGCTCTGCTAGCTCTTGTGCCTGCCTTCTGTATCTTCCTAATAGATAAGAACTTTGCATATTTCTAAAATACCAGCTATAGCAGTAATTCTCCTAGAACTATTGCCTATTGCTTGTTATATCATTAATAACAGCTTTTTTACCAATTAACATTTGATAGGGTGCTAATTGAATTATTTGTGAAATTTTCTCTTAAGTCTCAAAGGAAACCCTGTTGTTGGTTAGACATTGAAATATTTATCCAAATGCCAGAAATGTAGCACATTTAAAAAGGAAAAAGTTATTTAATACTTTTAAATAGGAAAGATATTACTGAATTTTTTTGCCATGCAGTTGCTTCACATCATAGCAGCAAAAAGCAAATATAGCCTAGGAAGGTATGATTGCTACTAAGTGAAAGAAAGGGTGGGTGAAAATGAGGATTAGTGGAGAGATTTGGATTTATGTATCTACTGGGGACATAGTATTAGTTGTAAGATTTTTGCCAGATATACTTCACTGGAGAGATTCTAATTCTGTGTCTTTGATGATTTCTTAATCTTTTGATAGAAGATCCGATCCAGAGATAATGTTGAGAAGAAACTCAGTCTCAACTTGAGATTCAAGTGATGAAATGGTCTTTTAGGAACTCAGGAAATGAGTTCTGGTTTCCTACAAAAGTAGAAAATGTTAAGATTTCTGTGTAGGATTAGCATTGGTTTTCATTATCAACACATAAGTGCATGTGTAACTGAACATGCAGCAATCTTTTGTAACCGTAGGTTGGCAAATAGTCATGTCCTACAGAAATATTTTTTTAAGTTAATCCATTGCTAATAGCAACCTTCAAATATCTTAGAGTTTCCAAAGTTGGCTAATTTCATCAGAGGCAATTGGAGCTTAGCTATGACTAAGAGCATATTTCCTGTAAACATTAAGCACAGACATTAACAAGTGGGATCATGAAATAGTTGTTTTAAAAAAATTATGTGGAATTTGATAGCACCAGGAGATGAAATAATCTTTATTCTTTAGTTAGTTAAATTTACTGTAGAATAAATAGCATGTGTCAGTCCAGTATTTTGATAATCTTTTCTTTTAAGATTCCATTTCTATTATTAAATGTGATTGTTTGGGCACAGCAGTTTACATAATCTGGTAGTTTTTATAATTACCCAAGAAGTCGAAAGTTAATGAGAAAAAATTATACTTAAAATCTTTTTCTGGACTTCTTCGAAAATGCCCTCTTACTGCTGGGACATACATTGCAATAGGGCTTTCATGTCTGTGTTAAAATGTATCATGGAAATTTTGCCTAAAATAAATTTGTCAAGTAAGTAAAAGTTTGGTATATATTTTAATTAGATGGGAGTATAGAAAACTTTGATATTAAAATGACAGTCTCTTCGTGTTCCATTAAACTGCAAATCAAAAGAAGATGGTATATGTATATTTCTGCATATAAGCCAGAAAATCCCTAATAAAAAGAGCATCTGATTTGCAGAACACTAGTCATGAAAGCCCAATATACACAATGATTGCTCAGCTGTGAAAATAATTTTTGGAGTCAAGTAAAATGTTAAGCTTGGTAGTGTTTGCTTACTAAATAGGTTAATGCTGTTTAGAAAATGACAGTTGCAAAGACAGACAATGCTGAAATGAATGTTTGCATGACTTGCTTTTAGTTTTGCTTGCCCTTTTCTGATTGATTAAATATTTTTCCCCCCCTCCTAAATGCAGGGCTTCAGATAACAGGGAGCGTGCTTATGAACATAGTGCCTATGGACACCATGAACGGGGGACGGGAGGATTTGATCGGACAAGACATTACGATCAGGATTACTATAGAGATCCTCGCGAGCGGACTTTACAACATGGGCTCTATTATACTTCTCGGAGTCGAAGTCCAAACCGTTTTGATGCTCATGACCCCCGATACGAACCTAGGGCTCGGGAGCAGTTTACACTGCCCAGTGTGGTACACAGGGATATCTACAGGGATGATATTACCCGGGAGGTACGAGGCAGAAGGCCAGAGCGGAATTACCAGCACAGCAGGAGTCGGTCACCACATTCATCCCAGTCTAGAAATCAGTCTCCTCAGAGGCTGGCTAGCCAAGCGTCTAGACCTACAAGGTCCCCTAGCGGCAGCGGCTCTAGGAGTAGATCCTCCAGTAGTGATTCAATCAGCAGCAGCAGTAGTACCAGCAGTGACAGGTAGGTTAACAGCCTTTTGTTATCACAGACGAGCTGTTGAATAAAATGTCACAAATTCTCAACAATCAGTGGTAATGATTTGTAGCATAGTAATATTTTTTAAAGTAAGTAATCTTGGATCGTGTATATAAGAAGCTGTGATTAGTGGGTGGCCATGGAATTCACCATTCTGTCAAGTACCTGAAACAGTGATTTGCAAATGCTGTTTTTTGCTCCAATATTCAAATGGCCAAAAGAGGTAGAAAAACGGTAACTTTAGCTGAATGAAGTACATCCTGTGCCGCTGAAAATGTATCTCTTTAAAGTTTTTAATTTCTTGGGTGTATAATGCTAACTTCTATTATTTTGGTTGAAAATTCATAAAAGCCTTTTGTTTAAAGATGTATTGGTGAAATATACTGTTGACACATCTATTATCAATGACTAAATCAACTTTTGGGTACATTTTAACTAATTTTAATATCAAGGTGGAAAGCCAATTTATAATCTCAAGTAGAAAAGCTTTCTTTAAATGCAGGTTGTAACTTAGCTGTTCATTAAGGTTGAGTGAGCTAATTTCATTAGTTGGAAATTTTTTTACAAAGGAATTTTATTCTAAAGGTAAAAATAATAATTTGAAGGTAATCTTAATAGGAAACCGCTTAGAAGTTTATCACAGATCTATGTAGATAGTACAGCTTACTCATTTTATAACCTTGGACAAGTTACTTAAGCTGTCTATGCCTCAGCTTTCTCTCATCTTCTGTGAGAATCAGGCTTTAAAATTACTGTGAAGATTAAATGAAAAAGTGTATTTAAGTGCTTAGCTCGATATCCATGTATATTAAATGCTGCTTTTAGTAATTCGCTATTATTATTACTGCATCAGTTGTTGAAGCATTTGAATGGTCTTTAACCATTCCTTGTTTCCATCTACTGTTATTGATCCTGTTTATGCCACATATCCTAGTTTTATATTTGAATGCTGTGTATTTTAAATTTATAGGATACAAAAATTTTTGACTGATTAAAATGCCCAGATTAATTATTCTTCCAGTATTGCCTGCTTTGAATTAATTTAAGACAAGTAAATGATCCTGTACGGGGGGGGAAATTGTGTACTGGCTCCAGTGTTGCATCTCTGTGACATGGGTGAAAACTCAGCCTCTCATGATTTTATTTGCTACGTTGTCAAGTTAAACAGTTGACGAGATTCATTTGAACTCTATAATAAGCTGATTATGAAGTCTTGTTATGTCCTACTTTCTCCTACATAGAATTAAGGCACTCAGGTTTTCGTTCCTTTTCTCTAAACCTACCTCGTTAAAGGGACACAGTAGCATTCCATTGTGTCAAAACTTAATGAAAAGCCAGCCAGTTGTGGAAGTGTTGAAGTTGGAGAAATATGATACAGGGCCTTCAGGATGGCATTCTACTTTGGTGAGAGTGATAGTGATTTAGGATCTGGCCCTTAGCATTGTAGGCTCAAAAACTTGAACTCAGGGGCCATCTGATGAATTTAATGGAGCTAATCCCTGTTTATGCAATCTAAAGGAAGGGTTATATGCTTCTCAGTATTTACAATCAGAAAGATAATGCCACAAAGGATAAGCTTAGAAAATGTACACAGGGACTAAATTATAATTTTTTATAAAAAGATTTTATTTATTTGACAGAGATCACAGTAGGCAGAGAGGCAGGCAGAGAGAAAGGAGGAAGCAGGCTCCCCTGGAGCAGAGAGCCCTATGTGGGGCTCAATCCCAGGACCCTGGTATCATGACCTGAGCTGAAGACAGAGGCTTTAACCCACTGAGACACCCAGGTGCCCCTAAATTATAATTGTTGAAGATATTTTCTCTTCTCTCAGCTACCTGATTCATGCTTAGGGCTGGAAGCTTTTATGATTTAGGGCTATAAAGGCTGTTACGTAGCACTTTGTCGACAAGAAGAGCTGAGTTTTAGGCTAGGCAGGGAACACTGCGGGTTGAAGGAACAACCTGGAAGGATACAGATGGAAGAATGTTTTGTGAACAGCACGTAATTTAGAATGACTTAACGATGATAATGATTTTGGGTTTAGTTCTTTATGCAGAGATGAGTGGTTGAAAGATTTTGAGAAGGGAGAGAGTTTGTTGAGATCTGTGCTTTAGATTTAGAAAGGCATCTGGTGACTTAGAGTAGGAAAGACCGAGATTGTGGTGAGGAGGCTATTTCAGCAGTTTGGAGAAGGAAGTCTTGGACTCTGAGAATGCCTAACTTGGGACAAGTGGGAGAGACATTGTGTTGATAATCAGATTATGTTGATTGTGAGAAACAGTGAACTTTCTGGAAATGGGACTGAATGACATGCCTTTCAGTGCTGTCCTTTAAGAACAAGACCAGGTCTTCCTTTGTGCACACCATAGAGCTTAGCATATCGTCTTTCTCAAAGTACATGTTCAGTAAATAGTTGAAATACTTAGATACAGTTCTTAGTTAACAATGGATAAAGCAGAATTAATGTAAATAGCTGAAAGATTGATCATTGTATATGATCCAAGCAAGTCTGAGAAAAAAAATCTTTTGATGTGCATAGAATACTCATTATTCCCGGGTTCAGCCTCCCTTTTATCAGATGTCCTTTTTTCCTTTACTATTATGCTGACATCAGAGTAATATTTTGAGATGTTTTATAGATTCAGAATGTTGAATTTCCTTTTGGGGGAAATAAGTTCTTTTTTGTAATCTTTAAAACCTTATGACTGTGGAACCATGACCTTCCAAGTTCTTTAAAAATGTTATGGGCGCCTGGGTGGCTCAGTTGGTTGAGCAGCTGCCTTCGGCTCAGGTCATGATCCCAGCGTCCTGGGATCGAGTCCCACATCGGGCTCCTTGCTCAGCGGGGAGCCTGCTTCTCCCTCTGACTCTGCCTGCCACTGTGTCTGCCTGTGATCCCTCTCTCTCTCTCGCTCTGACAAATAAAAAATAAAAAAAATCTTAAAAAATGTTATGGGCGCCTGGGTGGCTCAGTTGGTTGGGCGACTGCCTTCGGCTCAGGTCATGATCCTGGAGTCCCGGGATCGAGTCCCACATAGGGCTCCCAGCTCCACAGGGAGTCTGCTTCTCCTTCTGACCTTCTCCTCGTTCATACTCTCTCTCACTGTCTCTCTCTCAAATAAATAAAAAATAAAAAAAATGTTTTAAAAATGTTTCAAATTAATGTCTTATAGTAGATGAAATATAGCTTGGTTCTAGCGATAGAAACAAGCTTGTATTCTGTCTGTATGACTGACTGACAGGGAAGTTAATCACCCTCCATCCCCTTTAATTGTTGGAGCTTTGGTGAACAGATTCCTAGCAGTGCATTTCCAATGAGTAAACGTGGGATTGATAACAGTCTGGTTGTGAACTCTTTATAAATGACACACCTACAGTTTCTGCATAACTATCTCAGTATTTAACTGGTGAGAACTGGAACTTAATGGTATAAGCTTTCCTGTGTGCAGCTCTGTGGTGCTGTCTGTCTCTTTCTCTGTCGTGGTTTAGGGAGTCACTTTTCCTTTCAACAGGAAATTTTTAATGTGTGTATTCCACAAAAGTATTTTTTTTAAAAGCCCTGATTGAGGGGCTCCTGGGTGGCTCAGTCGTTAAACCTCTGCCTTCGGCTCAGGTCATGATCCCTGCTCCGCAGAGAGCCTGCTGCTTCTCTCTCTCCCACTCCCCCTGCTTGTGTTCCCTCTCTCCCCGTCTCCCTCCCTCCCTCTCTCTCTCTCTCTCTCTCTCTCTCTCTTTCTGTGTGTGTGTGTGTATGTGTGTGAAATAAATAAATAAATCTTTAAGGGACAAAAAAGGCCAGAATGAAGTTGAACATACTTTATTTCTGTAGTTTCCTATCATTGGGTTTTTTTTTTCCTGTCACATTAGTAAATTTTCTGTAATACAGGTTAAAGGAATTGAAGAATTTATTGAATTTAGTTCATAAACTTTCCTGATATCTTTTTTTTTTTTTTTAAGATTTTATTTATTTATTTGACAGAGATCACATGTAGGCAGAGAGGCAGGCAGAGACAGAGGGGGAAGCAGTCTCCCCGCTGAGCAGAGAGCCCGATGCGGGACTGGATTCCAGGACCCTGAGATCATGACCCAAGCCGAAGGCAGACACCCAACCCACTGAACCACCCAAGCACCCTCCCCTTTTTAAAAAAGATTTTATTTATTTATCTGACAGTGAGAGAGGGGACACAAGCAGGGGAGTGGGAGAGTAAGAAGCAGGCTTCCCGCTGAGCAGGGACCCCGTTGCGGGGCCCCATTCCCAGGACCCTGGGATCATGACCTGAGCCCAAGGCAGACACTCAACAACTGAGCCATCAGGTTCCCCAACTTTCCTGATATCTTAAAATAGTTTTTGACTGTGCTTTGTTTCCCAGTGGTTTACTTTGATCAAACCCAAAGATGATTGGGCTGGTTTAGGGTTCCTGAACTTGAATGGGGAAAATTACATCTTTTCACTAGTAATCTGTAACTGAAATTAAGTATTACTTCTCATTATGAAAGTAGGCAACAACAACAAAAAAAACAGTAGTATTGACAGTATGGGTTACTTTGTCACCAATATAAATCTGCAGGTAATTTATTATAGTTGCAGATAACTCAAAATGCGGTGTCTAGTCATCATTACTGGGACTACTGGAAATTATGTAGTTATTAAACTCAGTGTTAAGTATTATAAGTTAATGTTAATGAAAACATTATAACACAACATTTTAAATATTTTAATAACTGTCAATATAATTGGTTTCCATTTTTATTCCTGTTCATTTTACTTTATGCATTTAGAAACATTATTGTGAAAAGTGCAGAGGCTTTACCAGATTGCTGAAAAGATATCCTGGCAGTTAGTCGTTGATTCTACACGCTTTAAGAGGTTTACTGAATGAATGGGAAAAAAATGGATGAAAGGGTAAAGGGAGAGAGTTGAGATTTGGATAATCCTAAACCTGTTCCTATTCCTTTCCCTCCTATTCAGTAGATTACTTCTCTAAATCTCTTTTTAGTCTAAATTTAACTTTTGAGTTTATATTCAGCCATCTGTTTAACAAATACTGTGTTTTTGTGTGCACAAAATTTATGGAGTAAGATAGGTTGTATGGAGCCCCAAGAATAGAACTAATTTATTTATTTTTAATATTTTTTTAAGTTTATTATTATTTTTGTAATCTCTACATGCAGTGTGGGGCTTGAACTCTTGACTTTGAGATTAAGAGTCAGATGTTCTTCTGACTGAGCCATCCAGGCACCCCAAGAATAGATTAGTTTAGATTAAACATTTGCAGTGGCTGAGCCAAAACAGAAAACTACATATTTGTCTAATTAAGAGCTTACATGTATTTGTATTAATCTGGGTGTCTGTGGCTAGTGCATCTTTCCTGCTTTCCAAAAGCAGCCTCATCTCTCTTGAAAGCTTTTTCGGCTAGGGTCAGACTTTTCCTTTTTGTTCTTCTGAACCCTGCTGGTTTGTCTGTCTAAATACGTCTGGTAACTAGAGTTTTATTCTCACTAAGATAGGTCTTTAGGTGGAAACAAAATGAATGTAGTAATAAGCAAAGATAACTACATGAAAATAACTAGTTAGTGACATTTCATTGTCTCATTGTGGCTATTGGTAAACCATATGGCATTAAATCATGCTTAGTTACCTGTTGGAATAAATCAGAATTATTTTTTCTTTTTCTTTTTTTTTTTTAGAGAGAGAGCACATGTGAGCGTGGCGGGGGGCAGAGGGAGGAGGAGGTAGAATCTCAAGCAGACTCCCCGCTAAGCATGGAGCCTAATGTGGCTCTCAGTCTCAACAACCCTAAAATCCTGACCTGATCTGAAATTAAGAGTTGGACACTTAACCAACTTGAGCCACCCAGGCACCCTGAATCAGAATTTATTAGAACAGGCTTTCTACATACAGATTTTAAAAATTGGAATAAATTGATTTAGAAAATACTTGATGATGGGGCTCCTGGGTGGCTCAGTGGGTTAAAGCCTCTGCTTTTGGCTCTGGTCATGATCCCAGGGTTCTGGGATTGAGCCCTGCATGGTGCTTTCTGCTTGGCAGGGAGCCTGCTTCCCTTCCTCTCTCTCTGCTTGCCTTTCTGCCTACTTGTGATCTCTGTCTGTCAAATAAATAAATAAAATCTTAAGAAAAAAAAATAATTTGATGAAATTTCATGTGTTTTTTGGTATAGTTAATTATATTACTGGAATTTCTTTCATACTGTCGTGATTGGAAGATTTTTAAAAGTAGGCTCCATGCCCAATGTGGGACTTAATTAAACTCATGACCCTGAGATCAAGAGTTGCATGCTTTACTGACTGAGCAGCCAGGCACCCCCACAGTTGGAAGATTTAAGGAAGAGACTTGGGGACAGGAAGAGTTGCGGGGAGAGAGACAGAGAGACACTCTTCTTCTTACTTCCAGGGCAGGAAAACTGGCATTTGAAATAGCCTTTGTGGTGTTTATTTGAAGTAACAAGAAAAGCATATGGAACTTTAGAGCAATCAGACTTTTCAACACTGATGCTCTGTTAAGATGTGGTGTGGTTTCTGCTAAAGCCCCTCTCTTGTCTAATGTCGTAGCTTTGCAGTTGGAATAATTTACTTTTTTAAAAAATTTACTTCTTATTGAAAGGGAAATGAAAAATACTCCTTTTTTTTTTTTTTTTTTTTTTTTGAGCGAGAGACAGACTGAGCAAGAGAGAAGATGAGTGGAGGAGGGAGGGTCAGAGAGAAAGAGAGAAGCAGGCTCCCTGCTGAGCAGGAAGCTACACGTGGGCTTGATCCCAGGACACCAAGATCATGATCCCAGTGGAAGGCAGATGCTTAACTGACTGAGCCACCCAAGAGCCCTGAAAAATACTTCTCATTGCTTGTATTATTTGTAGAACTTGTTTGTATGTTTCTTTTATACATTTTTAGTAAATTATATCAAAGTTGACCATAACCCTACTCATTTTTTAATGATAGACCATTTAAGATTATTTTACCTGAATTATATTTAAATAGTAATTAGCAATATTAAACAAATACTGGATTTTTACAACAACGTATAGTTAAAAGGAATGTAATGAGCATTTTTTTTTTCCTGTAAAGACCCGTTCTGCTAGTCATTTTGTGAACAATCAAGACATTATAGTTTCTGAGAGGGGGAATTTTTTTAAAATACCCTTTGTCTGTGATTTCAAGAAGAGGTTTGCAGTTACTTATTTAAGGAGAGAGAACTTTCAGGTTCATGTAGAAAATTTTCCAGGCAACCCTCTCAGGTACCCCCCCCTCCTTTGGGAGCTTTGTATTCATTAAACTTTGCTTTACTATCACTAACTTTAAAAAAAGGAAGAAAAAATTTTCCAAAATTGTTGTCATCTTGCAGGTTTGTGAAAGACATTGGATGAGGCCGATAAGGTGAGAGGGAAGCCATTGGGATTGGTGGTGGTATGTGTATCAAAGTGACCGTGTACCTTCCATTTCTCTTATTTTGCAGATATGCTTATATAGAATATTGATATGGAAAAGGAAGGAACATTCATTTTATTACCTGACTGTACAGTTTGTTGTGATATGTATAATGTGCTGGAAACTGTCAGATTTAGAAGTAGTTTCAATACTGTGTATGAAGTAAAAGTTTTTTTTTTTTTAAATATTTGTTTGCAGAGTCAGAGAACTTGATCAGAGGGTGAGGCAGATGGAGAAGCCGACTCCCCATTGAGCAGGGAGCCTAACCTGGGGCTTCATCCCTGGACTGTGGGATCATGACCTGAGCTGAAGGCAGACACTTAACCACTGAGCCACTTAGGCCCTCCTAAAGATTTTATTTTTTAGTAACCTCTGTGCCCAACATGGGGCTCTAACTCATGACCCTGAGATCAAACTGAGCCAGCCAGCTGCCCCAAAAGTCAATTTTTTTGTGTATTAAAGGAATTAATAATTAGCAGTTTTTGGTGATTGTGAAATGTTTAATCATAAAAAACACATTTGAGTTTTTAATCCTCAAAAGTGATATCTTATCTATAATAACAAATAGGCAAATAATTTCAGTATTTAGTTGGAAATAAAATTTGTTTTTGTTGCACTGTGATTCCTTTTTTTTTTTTTTTTAAATTTAGGGTTTTGGGGCACCTGCGTGGCTCAGGGGGTTGGGCCTCTGCTGTTGGCTTGGGGCATGATCCCAGGGTCCTGGGATCGAGCCCCGTATCCGGCTCTCTACTCGGTGGGAAGCCTGCTTCCTCCTCTCTCTCTGCCTGCCTCTCTGCCTACTTGTGATGTCTGTCAAATAAATAAATAAATCTTTAAAAAAAAAATTTTAGGATTTTATTTATTTATTTGACAGAGAGAGACACAGCAAGAGAGGGAATACAAGCAGGCTGAGCAGGAGGGCTCCATGATCTGAGCCTGAGGCAGTTGCTTAATGACTGGCCCAGGTGCCCCTGCACTAAGATTTCTTATTCTCAGATATATTTAGGGACACAAAAATAGTTTGTATTCCTTTTTTTTAAACAGAAAAGTCACTGCCACTTTAGTGGCATTTACTTTAGTAATGACTTTTAATCTCAGGAGAAAAATTGATACAACGAATCAAACAGTATTTGGGAAATTGGTGTTTAGGAACCATGACTTTTCTCCCAGCTCTTTTTTTGTAGTTGCGTAGGATTGAAGTGATTATAGAAATTAAGTTGGTTTTACTGCATAAACCAACCTTTCTCCTGTTTGCTAGTGTTTATACCTGTCAGTTTGAGATGAATCATTTAAGTTGAGAAGAGATTTTTTTTGTTCTTGAGTGTGTAAAGAGAAGATACCTATGCCCAGAAACCATTGAAACAAACTATCTAACATGTAAAAATAGACGGTTAGATGTTTATTGATTTGGGGATAACTGGTGAAGTGTATGTTTTGGGAGCATTCAGAGGACTTTGAAGGAGAACAGTAAAGGTTTATTTAAGCCTTTAAGAAGCAAAAGTCAAAGATAACAAATATCTTAGGAGGGATGTTTGTTTATATTCTCCCCCTTTTGTATAAAATGAAAATATTTGCATGCTTATTTTAAGCCTAAGTAAAATACCTATTTTAATGCATTTTTAAATAGCTGATTTATTTCTGGGTTTCACAACCATTCTTTGCCTGTTTTTAAATTTTGTACTTCTGCCTCATTTTTACTTTTTTAGACAGCTCAAGTTATCTTAGACTTAAGAAAAAGATTTATTTATTTGACAGGGAGAGAGAGAGTACAAGCAGGGGGAGAAACAGGTTCCCCGCTGAGCAGGGAGCCTGATGTGGGGCTCCATCCCAGGACCCTGGGGTCATGATGCTTAACTGACTGAGCCACCCAAGCGCCCCTGAAATTAGATTTTGAAAGGAAGACTCTTTTGCAGAAAGTCAGTGTTGTAAATAAAATGTATTCATTCATTGCTCTATTTCCAACCATTAAAGGTTTTTTTTTTTTTTTTTAATTTTATTTATTTGACAGACAGAGATCACAAGTAGGCAGAGAGAGAGAGACAAAGGAAGGGAAGCAGGCTTCCCGCTGAGCAGACAGTCCGATGTGGGGATGGATCCCAGGATCCTGAGATCACTACCTGAGCTGAAGGCAGAGGCTTTAACCCACTGAGCCACCCAAACACCCCTTAAATAAAGTTTTTATCTTGAGATTTGCAGCTCTTAATTTGTGAGGAAATTAGAACCATCTAATAGTTTTATTGATTTTATGACTCTTCTCCTTGAAATACTGGTATCTAAGTTCTCTTTTTTCATAGAAAATTTATTTTTTCTTTATTTTATGCAGTACAGTTGACAGGTATTGAAGTTCTTTAAAAAGCTACCTGCTTGGAGGGAGAAGAGGAAAAAACGAGAACAGCAAGCATATTAGTGTGTCTGCAATCCTGGAGAAAACTATTAGATTTAAAATACACAAAGTCTCCCCATTTTTTTTTTTTTTTTAAAGATTTTATTTATTATTTGTCAGAGAGAGAACAGGCAGGTAGAGTGGTAGGCAGAAGCAGAGAGAGAAGCAGGCTCCCCGCTGAGCAAGGAACCCGAAGTGGGACTCCGATTCCAGGAGCCTACGATCCTGACCTGAGCCGAAGGCATTGGCTTAACCAGCTGAGCCACCCAGGTGTCCCAAAGTCTCCCCATATTTTGAGTAGCTCCCTTAATTACCATTACTTTCCAGAAGAGTGAGCATTTGTTAATTCCCTCTTAAATCAGTTTGGGGGCTCTTGAGCAGCATGAAATAAATGTTCCGCAGTCTGTGCTTTGGAGAGTGCTCCCCAGTGAGAGAGAGAGTGTGTGTATAGTTATGTATGTATATCTCTTTATGTATGTATGTATTAGTAGTAGCATGGTTTTCCATTTCCACCTTCAATTGAAGAGCCTACATTTTTGAAGTTTATTTTGGGGGCAATAAGCTATACACAATCTTCTGTCTTTGGGGGTCCTATTAGCTAGCCAAGCCTTTTTAATGCTAAATATGGAAAATGGAGGTGTTTGCTTTGTGACTGCCCTGATGGGCTTAACTTCCACTGTGGAGCTCTATAAATAGATTGATTTCCTTTCTGGTTCTTTTCTTTTTGTCGGGTACCAGCATTTCAGTAAGGCTCTCGTAGGTAATAGGTGGTATCAGCATTAGGGTTCTGTATGGAATAGGCAGTTTTGGAAACAAGTGCTAGGTTGATCTGTATTTGCTCTGTATGGAGAATCTGGCTTTCACTTGAGATCCCCTGCTGCGAGGGAAATGAGAACAAGGTAGACTTAACTCTGAGAGCAAATGAGGAGAGCTCATTGTGTGCTGCCTCAGCAGCCAGTGTGTGTCTGAATATTGCCAGTGTGTCTGAATATTGCGGGGGAATATTGAGGGGAAAGCTAAGAACTGCTTGTTTGTAAGTCAAACCAGCCTAAACTGGAATCATCCAGTTTGAGTTGGCCGCTTGCCACCTCCCAGAGGCTTCCTTATTTTGCCAGAGTTTCTGCCCAACCCTCAGCCCCGGGGGTGGGGTGGTGACCGGGCAGGCGTCTGTGCTGGGACTGGGCAGGCATTGGGGAGGGGCAGGCCGTGAAGTGGCTGCTAGTTAACCCGGGTTCATTCCTAGGCGGAGTCATTTGAGATAAAGTAAGGAGTTTTAGAAGCTGGTGTGAACTCTGCTATTTCCAGTGCATTTTACTCTGTTACTCCCTTGCTTTCCCTCTAATGTTTTGATTTCTATCCTTTAAAAGCCAGGGCTTAAAAAAACAGCGTCTGCCATACCGTTGCTCCGGTACATAATAACATGGTTTGCACTTGGTGATAAAGAATTTATTACCAAAAATTTGGGGTGCCTTGATGGCTCTGTCACTTGAGTCTCAGATTCTTCATTTTGGCTCCAGTCGTGATGTGTGTGGGGAGGGTCGTGAGATTCTGTCCCATGTCAGGCTCCACCCTTCGCCCAGAGATACTCTCTCTGCTCCTCCCCACTGCTTGTGTTCTCCCTCCTTCCCTTCCCCACTCTTTCTCTCAAATAAGTTTTTAAAATCTTAAAATAATAATAATTTATTACCAAAAATTTATGTAACTAATTTACAGAGTTCCCCAGGAATTATGCTTTTAGTTAAGTTAGTCTTTTTGAAGTGACAAACTGTCCCTCCTTTACCCGTTTTCATTCTTTCCATTTGGGTTGTGCTGAGGTTTGTTTTGGTTTGATTGTTAGATGGAAGAAATGAAAATAGATTTGGGGATAAGCTTGTGGCTCCATGTCTTGTGAATTTTAATGTGAAGTAAATTTTTTTTTGAAGTGAATTTTTTAAATGTTGCTTTCAAATTAACAAAAAGTAATTCAGATTAAAATCCTAAACAACAAATTTCAAAATTAAAAGAATTGTGCTGAATTTTGTTTAACTTGGAGGCAAACTCTAAACAAATTTTGCTTAAATTGCAAATTGTTAGTGTCATGGCTACTTTGTGCATATAAAGAACCTTAGCTTTCTTCTTTGAGAAATAAGGGAATTAAGTGATTAAACATGGCCTAATTCCTCATCAGAGAACACCCAGAAGTCACTAAGCCACAAATTAAAGCCTCAAATAAAAGAGTACATTTATTTTTGTCTTTCTGGATGTCAGGGCTGTATAGAAAATGGAAATTTCCATAACCTTGCTTATGTTTCAGGCTTTTGGAATGAGATTGAAACCTCTTTTACTTATGGTAGAAGTTTATTCAGAGCAGTTTTGGTGTTCTTCTCTTTTATCTTTTGTGAGGTATTTATATTTGGAGGTCATTCTCAGAAACCCTGATATAATTTCAACCTGTCCTGAATGAGGGATCATCCATCACAGATACAAAGGAAAATGTGGTAATCGTATTTTTAAGTTAAAATCTTATTTTAAACATTACCACTTTCTGAAATTCAGAATTAGCCGAGATTTTATTATAGGTACCATCCCCTAATTTTTTTTTTAATCTATGTCTTAGAGTATAAACTAAATGATTGCCCTTATTTGTGAAGGATAGTTTTGTGATTGCTTCTCTTATGAAAATATAGAGCACCCTCTGGTGATTTGTTTACTTAAGCCATGTGGTCATTCATTAAATTATATGCTACTGGCGTTTACTGTTGCTAGAAGTTGTATGAAGTGACCTCTATAGAGCATCTTCCTAAACACACTTCATTGAATAGATGAATTTCCTCTTTCCAGGTACACAGAATTATTAAGTGAAATTTATCTGTATTTTAAAGAGTTATTTGAGAGAGTACACACATGTGAGCAGGGTAAGGGGCAGAGGAGGAGAGAGACTCTCAAGCAGACTGGGCACTGAACTGGGAGCCTGATGTGGGGTGTGATCCTGTGACCCCGAGATCATGATCTGAGCCCAAACCGAGAGTTGGATGCTCAACTGAATGGGCCACCTAAGTGCCCTTAAGTGAAATACATTTTAAAATTAACTTTGCAGAATAGAGTTCGTTTCTCCTAAGAAGCTGAGTCATACTCTAAAAATTTTTCTTGGTATAGATGAGGAGATTAGAAGAACTATATGCTACCATGTGGGTAGTAAGATATGTTCATAGAATCAGGTGGGAAGACACTATATATATATATATATATATATATATATATATATATATACACACACACACACATACATACATACACATACACACCTCAATAAAATAGGGTTGGACATTTTTAGAATTTGGCTTACTTAATAACCATTGAGTTTTTCTTAATGTCACTAAATTAAAAACCTTTTTAAAAAAAACTTGTGTGAATTGTTGGTAAAATACTGAACAAGGGTTGGTGGGTATTTTTTGTTTCAAATCATTAGCAAAGATAGTTTTTTTGAAGTATACAGTGGTAGGTACCGTAGAACTAAGGTCCACTTTTTCTGTTAATTCTGTACTTTCCTCCCTTCCTTCCTTTCTCCCTCTCTCAAGATTTTAATTACTTATTTGAGATAGAGAGAGAAGCCAAGCAGGGGAAGAAGGAGAAGCAGACTCAGTGGCTCAGTTGGATAAGTGTCTGAATTTGGTTTTGTCTCAGGTCGTGATACCAAGGTGTGAGACAAAGCCTCTCCGGGCTCTGAGCTCAGCAAGGCATCTTCTTTAGATTCCTTCTCTCTCTGCTCCTCCTACTCGGTGCTCTTCCGCCCTCCCCCTCTCTCTCAAATAAGTAAGTCTTCAAAAGAAGAAACAACAAAAAACACAAACCCTCTGTTATCTGTCATAAATGACATTTCTTTTTAAGGATTCTCATGACTTTAACATGGTCTTTTTTTTTCCCTCCAAGGTTTTTGTTTTTGTTAAAGATTTTATTTGAAAGCGAGAGAATGAGTAGTGGGGAGAGGTGGCGGGTTGTGGGGGTGGTAGACAGAGGGAAGCAGACTTCTGGCTGAGCAGGAATCCCAGTGTGGAACTTGATCCCATGAGCTGAGCAGAAAGCAGAGGCTTAACTGACTGAGCCACCCAGGTGCCTCTTAACATAGTCTCTTACTTAACAGGTGATAATGTTTGTTTCTTGAGGAGCTTTTTGGTTCTGTAGCCAGGTTGCTCAGTTCTGTCTACAGGCCACATGTGGCTATTGAGCACTTGAAATTTGGCTAGTCTTTACACCAGTACTAATCTTTGCTACACAGTGGACAGACCTCAAAAACATGCTAAGTGATAGAAGCCAGTACAGAAGGCCACGGACTCTATGATTCTATTTATATGAAATATTGAGATAAGGTGAATTTGTACAGACACAAAGTAGTTTATTGATTGCCTAGGAATGGGGGTGGAAAAGAATGGGGAGTGATGGCTGATAGGTATGAGTTTTCTTTTTGGGGTGATGCAGATGTACTAAAGTTGTGTTATGAGGATTGTATAACTCCATAAGTATACTAAAAATCATTAGTATACTTTTAAATGAGTTACTTTCCTGGTATGAAAAGTATATCTCAATAGAGCTATTAAAAATACACACTGAATTTCGAAGATGTAGCAGAAAAAGTATTAATACTTTATATGTTGACTGCATGTTAATATTTTGAGTGTATTAAATATATTATTAAAATTCACCTGTTTTTACTTTTTAAAAGTGTGACTGCTTAAAAGTTTCAAATTTTTGGTTTGTATTAAACTATTGGATAGCACTGTTCTAGAATCAAGCTCTATTAAGATTCTTTTTTTTTTTTTTAAAGATTTTATTTATTTATTTGACAGGCAGAGATCACAAGTAGGCAGAGAGGCAGGCAGAGAGAGAGAGGAGGAAGCAGGCTGTCCGCAGAGCAGAGAGCCCGATGCGGGGCTCGATCCCAGAACCCTGGGATCATGACCTGAGCCGAAGGCAGAGGCTTTAACCCACTGAGCCACCCAGGCGCCCCTCTATTAAGATTCTAATGTCATGAAGTAATTTGTGCATCTGTTTAATGCTTTTCATTTTTTTTAAAGAAAAACAATATTCTTTTTATTTTAATTCCAAGACCCTTATATTCTCTTTGCAGTTATGGATTAATAGAAAAGGTTCTTGGGACTTGTAAGCCTAAGATACAGACTGACCTACTTTCAGATTCCATTTTCAGCAAATTTTGTTTTGGTTAGGCTGAAGTACATGTTTATTTCTAGGGTGGCCAAGAGAATATTTCAGCTTTTGAAAAACTTAAATATCTAAGCCTCCAATTAGTTTAATTCCCCAAGAAGAAAATTAAATCATTTTAACCAGAGTAATTTTTTAATGAGTAAAAAAAAATCCTTAAGTGAATGTAAGTTTTAAGTGATGTTTAATACTTTTTTTTTTTTTAAAGATTTTATTTATTTGACAGAGATCACAAGTAGGCAGAGAGGCAGGCAGAGAGAGAGAGAGAGAGGAAGCAGGCTCCCTGCCGAGCAGAGAGCCTAATGCGGGACTCCATCCCAGGTCACTGAGATCATGACCTGAGCCAAAGCCACCCAGGCGCCCTGATGTTTAATACTTTTGATAGAGGTTTGAAATGTGTGTGTATATGTACAGTGGAATTCTGATGTTGGAATTAGAATAAGACTAATGCATACAGTGTTGCTTCTAGACATGATTTATGTAACCCAAACTTTTTTTGTTTTTGTTTTTTAAATTTTAGTTAACATACAGTGTTGGTTTCTGGAGTAGAATTCAGTGTTGAGTTTTGTGATTCTTTGAATGTCATTTTCGGTGGTAGAGGGAAGAACAGACTAGCCCTATCCTGAATGTGCTTTGTCATGGTGGTGAGAGCCATTTGGACTGTAGCTTTGAGTTTGTTTCCACTGGAAGAGAGTGCAGGAGTTGTTTAAGCAGGACTTGAGGCTGGAGTTTGTCGTAGTGAGTAATTTGAAGTCATTTATAAATAAATAAACAAGTGCACCAAGTAATAGATGGCTTTAGGCTTCCTGCTGGGGAATTAGGTGCCCTTCTAACCTCTTGGGTCTGGAACTGCCTTAACAGAGAGCTCAGAAGTTGGAAATAGCAGACTTCTTTTTTATTCTGGTTAGGAAGGAGATGTAATTAGCACCAAAGTTCAGTTGGAAGAAGGCAGAACTCAAAGTTCAAGTTTACTTGTGGGTTTGGTAAAGGTTGCAGCAGTTGTACATAACCACTTGGAGTAAAAAAGAACCATGGTTTCACTTGATTTGTAAGCTTTTTTGGTTTATGCGTTCTGAAACATTTTGGTTATTCGAACAAGAAGTACATCTGATTTTATAAACTGCGTGAGGTTAAGGGAATGAGAAAATCCCACTGTATTATAATTGACGGTTTAGGTTTCCTGTCAGTTTGTCTCTTGAATAAGACATCCCATGGATGTTCTAAAGGCTTTGCGGCCATACCGGATTGCTTGTTCTTAGGCGTACATGTTACACCCACTTACAACTTTCAGGGATAATGCGTGTTTGATGCTTTTTACTTTGAGTTACTTGAGCAGCAGTTTTTCTGACTTCAGGTTTTGCCAAGAATATAACAACTCCATGAACCCAGGCTCTTTGGAATTTTAGCCAAAAGTAATTCTAAGGCAGGGTGTTTCAGACACAGTGACAATATGTAGACAAATTTTTTACTTTACCCATTTTCAAATATTAACTAGGGAATTTTAGGGCCTTTTAACAAACCTGATTCCTTTTTTTTTTTTTTTAAAGATTTTATTTATTTATTTGACAGAGATCACAAGTAGGCAGAGAGGCAGGCAGAGAGAGAGGGAGAAGCAGGCTCCCTGTGGAGCAGAGAGCCCGATGCGGGGCTCGATCCCAGGATCCTGGAATCATGACCTGAGCCAAAGGCAGAGGCTTTAACCCACTGAGCCACCCAGGTGCCCCAACACACCTGATTCTTAGTAATAGTTTATTTTATTTGTTTATTCATTTGTTTTAAAAAGAAAATTTTTTGAATTTTTTTTTTTAGAACTTTTAAAAAAGATTTGTCAGGGCGCCTGGGTGGCTCAGTGGGTTAAGCTGCTGCCTTCGGCTCAGGTCATGATCTCAGGGTCCTGAGATCGAGTCCCACGTGGGGCTCTTTGCTCAGCGGGAGCCTGCTTCCTTCTCTCTCTCTCTCTCTGCCTGCCTATTTGTGCTCTCGCTCTGTCAAATAAATAAATAAATAATCTTAAAAAAGAAAAAAGATTTATTTGTCAGAGAGAATGCACACAAGCAGGGGCAACAGCAGGCAGAGGGAGAAGCAGACTCCCCACTGAGCAAGCAGCCCAGTGTTGACTCAGAACGTGGGATCATGACCTGAGCTGAAGGCAGATGCCCAACCAAGCAACCCAGGTGTCCCTGAATGTTACTGTTGTTGTTTTTAATTCCAAAGTAATTCCTACACCCAACTTGGGGCTCGAACTCACAACCCCGAGATCAAGAGTCACATGCTCCACTGACTGAGCCAGCTAGGTGCCCCCTTAAGTAATAGTTTAATTAAAGAGCACAGCCTCTTTGAATTTTTGCTTTTATTAAAACAATAACTTTTGTAACCTTCAAATATATATTTAAAGATTTTATTTATTTATTTAAAAGAAAGAGAGAGCATGAGCCAGGGGAGGGACAAAGGAAGAGGGAGAAGACTTCTACTGAGCAGAAGCCCCATAAGGGGCTCAATCCCAGGACTGCAGGATCATGACCTGAGCCAAAGGCAGAAGCTTAACTGACTGAGCCACCTAGGATTCCCTCAAATTATATTTTTAATGCCAAATTTTAAAATTATGGCAAAATATACATAGCATAAAAGTTGCCATTTTAACCATTTTATTATTATTATTTTTTAAGATTTTATTATTTGAGAGAGAGAGCATGAGCAAGGGGAGAGGCCGATGGAGGAGAGGCAAACTTCCCCACTGAGCAGGGAATCTAGTGATGGGCTCCATCCCAGGACCCACCCAGGTGCCCCTGTTCTCACCATTTTTTTTTTTTTTTTAATATTTTATTTATTTGACAGAGAGAAATCACAACTAGACAGAGAGGCAGGCAGAGAGAGAGAAGGAGGCAGGCTCCCCGCGGAGCAGAGAGCCCGATGCGGGGCTCGATCCCAGGACCCTGAGACCATGACCCGAGCCGAAGGCAGAGGATTTACTTTGTTGTGCAGTCATCGCCACCAACCATCTCCAGAGCTTTTTCTTCTCAGACTGAAACTCTACTCATTAAAACATGGGGGTACCTGGGTGGCTAAGTGGGTTAATAAGCCTCTGCCTCTTGATCTCAATGCAAGTCTTGATCTCAGAGTGGTGAGTTTGAGCCCTGTGTGTATGCCCAGCGTGGAGCCTACTTAAAAACAGAACAAACAAAACAAGCAAAACTTCCCCCAGCCCCCTGGTAACTACTGTTTTATTTTTTGTCTCTACAGAATTTGACTATTAAAGGTACCACATATAAATGAAATCATATAGTACCAGCCCTTTTGCTTCTGGCCTAAACTTTATTTAACATGTTTTCTTTTTTTAAAGATTTTATTTATTTATTTGACAAATACAGATCACAAGTAGGCAGAGAGACAGGCAGAGAGAGAGAGGGAAGCAGGCTCTCTGCTGAGCAGAAAGCCCAATGTGGGGCTCGATCCCAGGACCCTGGGATCATGACCTGAGCCGAAGGCAGAGGCTTTAACCCACTGAGCCACCCAGGCGCCCCTATTTAACATGTTTTCAAAGATTCATCCATGTTGTAGCATAAGACAGAATTTCCTTCCTTTATAAGACTGAATAATATTCCTTCAGGTTTTTTTTGGGGGGGGGGGACTTTAATTATCCAGCACACATCCTATAGATTAACTCTTTCCATGTTCATTTTACTTAACCCCATCCAAAGGTAGTAAATAATAAACTTAAACATGAATTGAAGCTGTAATTGCATCCTAGAGAGTTACTTGTGTTTAATCTTTTGTGAGACAGCTAACCACATACAGCATGTTTAAGCTCAATGCGGTATTTTCTGCCAGACTTTTTTAAAGTAGTCTTTAATGATTTTGTTTTCCCCTCATTTATGTAAACTCTTGAATTTCAGAAGAGGAAGATAGATAAAACCATTTATTTTAATTATTGTGGTTGAATTTGCTACCACTTTAGTGACCATGAACACTAAACCTAATTAGTATTAATCTTTTTTTTTTTTTAAAGATTTTATTTATTTATTTGATAGAGAGAGAGATCACAAGTAGGCAGAGAGGCAGGCAGAGAGAGAGGAGGAAGCAGGCTCCCCGCGGAGCAGAGAGCCCCATGCGGGGCTCGATCCCAGGACCCTGAGATCATGACTTGAGCCGAAGAAAGTGGCTTAATCCACTGAGCCACCCAGGCGCCCCGAATTAGTATTAATCTTACCTACCTGTAAAGTGGACGTGGGGGAGGGGGCCTGGGTGGCTCCATTGGTTACGTATCAACTTTTCTTTCTTTCTTTCTTTTTTTTTTTAAGATTTTTATTTATTTACGACAGATAGCAAGATTGGGAACATAAGCATGGGGGAGCTGAAGAGGGAGAAGCAAGCTCCCCACTGAGCAGGTCATGATCTCAGGGTCATGGAATCGGGCCCTGCATTGGGCTCCATGCTCCATGCAGAGTTTGCTTGAAACTCTCTTTACCCCTCTCCCCCATCCCACTTGCTCACGCACATGTGCACTCTTTCGCTCTAAAATAAATGAATAAATCTTCTTTGAACCCAGGGGCGCCTGGGTGGCTCAGCAGGTTAAGCCTCTGCCTTCGGCTCAGGTCATGATCCCAGGGTCCTGGGATCAATCCCCGCATGCTGCTCAGCAGGGAGGCTGCTTCCCTTCTTCTCTCTCTGCCTGCCTCTCTGCCTACTTGTGATCTCTGTCTGTCAAATAAATGAAATCTTTTAAAAAAATTAAAAAGTGAATCCAGTAATTGTCTAAACTTTAGACATGCTTGATATTTATAAACATTCATAGTTAAAGACTAGATGGAAACTAGAACTCAGGAAAAGTTAACTTCTGAGCTGTACACTTTCTACTAAACTTAGGAATCCTTAGGGAATAAATTATTAATTATGTCAGCAATAAAAGCTGATTCCAGTGAAAAGCAAAATTGCTCCTGGTGGAATACAGTTCTCTTTCTGTTTCTACCTTTGTCTAATAAAATCTATTAACCAAAATAAAATTGAAGTTAAAATATTGGTTCCATAATAAAAAATAAAATTCCACTCTTTAATGTATCAATTGTTTCTCTGAATAAGGATCCCAAATTTAAAGAATTTAGACAACTTTTCATTACCTTAGGCTCTAAAGAGCTTAATTTACCATTTGTATGGTAGGACTGGTAATGTTTTCCCCATATCTTTTGCAATAGCTGCAGAATCACCAGTTAGAGCTAACTCCTTTTTCTGAAATAATTTCTGAGGAACTTTACCTGGATAAGCCCAGTTGTGAGACCCTTTGATTTAGCAGAACCTTATTGACAGAAAGCAGTAGGAATCCTGTTTCATTGACTGGTTGGGAATCTTTTTCTAAGGTGCAAAGAGAAGAACTATTCACTTTGTATTTTACTTTGTAAGTCCTGTGTGTGTGTGTGTGGCAAAATAACATAAAATTCACCATTTTGACCTTTTTTTAAAAAAAGTAATCTCTCAGGACACTTGGGTGGCACAGTGGGTTAATAAGCCTCTGCCTTTGTCTCAGGTCATGATCCCAGGGTCCCTGGATTGAGCCCCACATCCGGCTCTCTGCTCCTTGGGGAGCCTGCTTCCTCCTCTCTCTCTCTGCCTGCTTGTGATCTATGTCTGTCAAATAAATAAAATCTTTAAAAAAAGTAATCTCTCTCCAGCGTGGATCCTGAACTTGCAGTCCCAAGTTCAAGACTCAGTTGCGCTACTGACTAAGCCAGCTAGGTGCCCCTCCCCCCCGCCTTTTAACTATTTTTAAGTGTATATAGTTTAGTGGCTTTAAGTACAGTTACATTGTTGTCCAACCATTACCACAGTCTACCTCCATAACCTTTTTTATTTTTCCAAACTAGAACTCGGAATCCATTCAAGGATTTCTCATTCTCCTTCCCCCAGCCTCTGGCCACCACCACTCTTCTTTCTGTCTGTATGAATTTCACTGCTCAGTGTCTTATGTAAGTGGAATCATAAAATCTTTGTCTTTTTGTGACTGGCTTATTTCATTTAGCATAATGTCCTCAAGGTTCATTCAAGTTGAAGTATCTATCAGTTACCTTCTTTTTAAAGGTTGAATGAGGCTCAATTTTATGTTGATCATACGTTTTTTTTTTTTTTTAAAGATTTTATTTATTTATTTGACAGAAAGAGAGATCACAAGTAGGCAGAGAGGCAGGCAGAGAGAGAGGAGGAAGCAGGCTCCCTGCGGAGCAGAGAGCCGGATGTGGGGCTCGATCCCAGGACCCTGAGATCATGACCTGAGCCGAAGGCAGCGGCTTAATCCACTGAGCCACCCAGGCGCCCCTAATTTTATTTTTTTAAAGATTTTATTTTTTTTGAGAGAACAAGAGAGAGTATGAGTAAGGGTAGGGGCAGAGGGAGAAGCAGACTTCCACTAAGCAAGGAGCCCGATGTGGAGCTCGATCTTGAGACTTCGGGATTATGACCTGTGCTGAAGGCAGACACTTAACCAGCTGAGCCACCCAGGCACCTCTGTATTGTCATTTTTCTTCCTTCCTTTCTTTCTTTCTTTTTTTTTTTTTTTTTAAAGATTTTGTTTATTTCTTTGACAGAGATCACAAGCAGGCAGAGAGAGAGAAGAGGAAGCAGGCTCTCCGCTAAGCGGAGAGCCTGATGCGGGGCTTGATCCCAGGACCCTGGGATCATGACGTGAGCCGAAGGCAGAGGCCCTAATCCACTGAGCCACCCAGGCGCCCCTGTATTGTCATTTCTCTTTTCTTTCTTTATTTTTTAAAAAAAGATTATTTATTTGACAGAAATCACAAGTAGGCAGAGAGGCAGGCAGAGAGATGGTGAAAGCAGGCTCCCCGCTGAGCAGAGAGTCTGATGTGGGGCTCCATCCCAGGACCCTGAGATCATGACCTGAGCCGAAGGCAGAGGCTTTAACCCACTGAGTCACCCAGACGCCCCGTCATTTTTCTTTTTTAAAGATGATGTGTGAGAGAGACTGAGCCCACAAAAGGAGGGAGGGTCAGAGGAAGAAACAGACTCTTGGCTGAGCAAGGAGCCCATTGCAGCGCTCAGACCCAGAAAGGACCCTGGGATCATGACCTGAGCTGAAGGCAGATGCTTAACCACCTGAGCCACCCAGGCACCCATATAAAGTAATATATTAGTATGAAGGAAGAGCTGTCCCTTTAAAGGATTCCACATTTGAATTGGATCTTAAAATTAGCATATTGCTTTTGAAAAAGAAGGGAAAGCAGTCACATAATGTAGGCAGGGTTTTTCAACCTTGGCACTGTTCACAGATAATCCTTTTTCGTGGGGCTCTCCTGTGCTCTATAGGATGTCTAACAGCATCCCTGGCCTCTGTTCACTAGGTGGAAGTAAGTCACTGCCACCCACAGTTATGACAACCAGAAGTGTCCGGTGGTGGAGGGCAAATATAATAGGATGCATGAAATGCAAGACGTGTTTTTGTTTTTACAGATACCCATGATTTTCCACTCAGGTTATTAGTGTGAGTTCTGAAACCTTAGAACTGCCACTAGTGTTCTTGCATAATTAATGAAACATTAAAGAAGAAAGAAATAAGCTTGCAGTTTGCACCAAATATCAGAAATTTTCATTTTATTCTTAGATACTGAGTTTAGTTAATACGTTCATTTTACTGAACTTGGTGTACTTTCCTAGGTATTAATTTCAGTCATTTTCACTATTCAAGTCTGTAATTTCTTATAGGCACATCACATCAGGTTCTCTGTTTGCAGAAGTGAATTCATTATTGGCCTTTCAGGATGGTGGTAAATGAGTAGTGACAGCACATAGTGAAGGGATAGAAGATAGACATTGTAATAAAAGTGAGAAGTCAGAGAGTGTTGTGAGGTGGGTGGGGATGTCCAGCTACAGGGAAAGTTAACATTGGAGCTAATTCTCAGAGACAGGGTAGGCAAGGAGGGACCGAAGGTGTCTTCTGTAGGAATGGGTATGGGCAAGAGCTCTTTATCTGCTTGGTATATGCTAGGCAAAGTGCTTAAGCATTTTATAATCATTGACTTATTAAATCTTTGCCACATCCCTCCCAAGTATTATCACCATTTACATTACAAGAAAATTAAGGAATAGGAAGTAATTTAACCCAGGACTTATGTCTAAAAAAGATGTCCATGATTAGAAACTGATCTCTTAAAAAAAAAAAAAAAGTTATTTTTAAGTAATCTCTACATCCAACATGGGTCTCAGACAACCTGAGATTAGTAGTCCGAGGTTTTGCTGCCAGCCAGACACCCCTGATATATTGCTTTTACATGGATAGATTGTTAGTGGGTGGTGGGTGGAGTAAGAAGGTCGAGACAAGGAAATGAGCAGGAATAGGTAGAAAATTAGTTTGGGCCAAGTTGTTAAGGGTCTTCTCTCTCTTGTTGAAGAGTGTGGACTTTACCCTGCATGCATTTGAGCTGTCAGAAATGAGTGGTTAGAGGTAGGTAGTGGCTCATAGACCCCTACCTAGTGTTGGCAGGACCTTTAAACGTCATGAGATCTGGTAATTCACTAGAGAAGTTAAAGTTGAGAGATAAAATTAGGTTTCTTATTCTAGACCATACAGTTGAGTATTTCCTTCCTCATTTTCTTGTAAAAAACTGTTATAATACAGAGGTTAATTCATAGGTTACATTAGAAGTGGTATAGAGTTGAAAATGGAAGTGGGATCTCATCAGATTGCCTACTTAACTAATGGGTTTTTTGGTTTGTTTTTTGCTTTCTGGGCTCAGGATCCCTTTATCTTATTAAATTATGAACTTTAGTTTATTGTAATACCTGTAGACATTTGCCATATTAGAAGTTAAGACTTTTAATTTGAAATTTTTGTTTATTCTTTTGATATGACTTGGTAATTTGTGTTTGTTTTGTGTTTTCTTTTTAAGATTTATTTATTAGTAAAAACAAATTTAAAGATTTTATTTATTTATCAGAGAACGTGCGTGAGCTCCAGCAGGGGAGGACGGGGATGGGGGTCGGAGAGCAGACTCCCCACTGAGCAGGGACCCTCCCCCCCAATGTAGGACTCAATCCCAGGACTCTAGGATCATGACCTGAGCCAAAGGCAGACGCTTAATTGACTGAGCTGCCCAGGTGCCCCGTCCTTCCGCAATTTGAGTTAAAATCATTTTTTTTTTAGATTATTTGAGAGGGAGAGGGTGCACCAGGAGTAGAGGGAGAGACTCCAAGCAGACTCTGCTGAGCGTGGAGCCAGATGCGGGGCTTGATCTCACAGCCCTGAAATGATGACCTTAGGGGAGACCAAAAGTCAGATGCTTAACTGACTGAGCCACCCAGGTGCCCTGAGTAGAAAATCAATTAAAAAAATATTTGGGACACCTGGATGGCTCAGTCTGTTAGGTGTCTAACTCTTGATCTCAGGGTTATTAGTTCAGGCCTTGCTTTGGAGCCGATTCAAAAAAAAAAAAAAAAATTAGGGTGCCTGGGTGGCTCAGTTGGTTAAGCAACTGCCTTCAGCACAGGTCATGATCCTGGAGTCCTGGGATCGACTCCTGCATCAGGCTCCCCGCTCTGTGGGGAGTCTGCATTTTCCTCTCACCTTCTCCCCTCTCATGCACTCTCTCTGTCTCTCTCTCAAATAAATAAACGAAATCCTTTTTTAAAAAATCAGTTTTTTAACTTTGGCAGTGCCAGACCAGAAGTTTTTAGGAGTGCTCTTGAGAGAGAGAGAGTGCGTGCCAGGGGAGGTGCACAGAGAGGGAGAATTGCAAGCAGATTCTATGCTGCTAAGTGTGGAACTGGGCACAGGACTTGATTCCACAACCCTAAGATCACAGCCTGAGCCAAAATCAAGAGTTAGACTCTCAACTGATTGAGCCACCCAGGTGCCTCCAGGTTTCCTTTCTTAACTTGAGGCATGTATAGGCCTGGTTTTTGGTTTGCTTACATAGCCTTCTCAGGTATTAGAACCACCTCAGTCTAACGGCCTCCTTGTTTAATTTAACAGCTCTCCTCCCCTGCCCCCCTACCTTTGGTCATCCTCATACACAAGAGAGTAACCAAAATTTGGTATTAGTGCCACTCTCACTAAAACTCATGGGTTGTGATGTCAAGTCTGTGAAAGAATTGTTTTTGCTGTTCATTTTGTTCATCTTATTTCTGTTTCTCCAAGCACAGCAGGACCATCTGATGTGCTGCTGATGGCTACAATCACAAATTTAAGACCCTTGAGACAAGGTAGCCCACTAGGGAGATGACAGTAATAACCGTCAGTTGCATAATGAGGAGACTGCAGAATGCTCCTTAGGACCCCCTGTGAACCAGGCCAGCTGAAGTCAAGTAAATGAAGGACGTACCTGAAGGGGCGTCAGCCTGTTTTAGTGAGGTGGCCTGTTTGTTAATTTCTTACATGTGCTGTGCTACCAGAGCTATTGATCCAGGTACAGCAGGAAGTATTTGCAGTGATACACTGTTCAGCCAGTGAGTAATCTAAAGCAATTCTGGGGGCGTCTGGGTGGCTCAGTTGGTTAAGCTTCTGCCTTTGGCTCAGGTCGTGATCCCAGGGTGCCAGGATCAAGCCCTATGTCAGGCTCCCTGCTCAGCAGGGAGTCTGCTTCTCCCTCTGCTTCTCTGCCCACTCAGGCTCTTTTGTATATGTGCTCTCTTGTTCTCAAATAGATAAATAAAATCTTATTAAAAGGGGGGGGGGAGCAATTCTCTTATCTAAAACTACCCTAGCAAGAAATTGTAGGGAATTCTGTTGTGCAGCTGAGGCCTTAGCAATAGATTAAGTGACAGTTGTCAGAGTTAAGGAATGTTGTTTTCCTGTGCATTAAGAGAGAGAATAGCAAAAGGCAAGAAAAGGCAAAAGGAATAAAGGTTTCATATTGGAGGTGAAGATCTTCATCCCTGATTTTGGGGGAGCTGTTTACCTCAACATGATGTCTGCTTCTGGGGAGGAACCAATTTTAGATTTTCAGCTGGTATGATGCAACTTTTTAAAACCAAAAATAGTGAGATGAGTGGCATTGTGTTTATGTATTTATTTTTGTTAATCTCTTTGAAGTCTGGTTTAATTAGATAGCTAGATTCTCATAACTGTTCCTGTGTTCAGACTCATTATAATGTGTGTGTGTGTGACGTGTATGAAGAATCGGCCTCACACAGATACGTAACTGAAATGAGGACCTCACAGACCTCCTGAAAGGACTTTGGGGGCCCCCAGGTCCCTGAAGCCACATTTAGAGAACTCCTGCACAAAAAAGAGGGTTATCTTGAAAATTGGGACCTGTAAGAAATTGGATAGAGAGGAATTATTACCTGGTGTGGTGATACATTCCATTTAAGAAATTACATGATTTCCCCCCAATTTAATGGAAGTATGAAGACAGTGGGGTACGTTTTGAGTTGCCGAAGCCTGATGGAAAAATCTGCGTTTTGCATCTTTTTTTTTTGTCTTCGTTCAAGCTTATATAAGATGCAGAGAGAAAATTATTAGCTACCTGATATATATATATAGCTACCTGGTTGGAAAATTGTCGCTTGAGATTGTGTCTGCTTTTTTAAAGATAATTTAAAATAATAAGCCTCTAATATTTTAAGGGAAACATACATCAGTTTCTGTGGCTGACAAACCCAGTTTTCAGTGATGAGATCAGTTGTGCAAAGCTTTATGAAGAGATTGTATCTGCTTTTAACAAATGGGCCCTCTTAACTTTTAATTGCAAAGTTTCCTAGTTGCTTTAATTGTTCCTTTATCCTTTTATGTCAGATTTTTGTTTCTCAACTTGGTTGAGATGCTTTTCGGTCTTTCAGCTTTAAAAAAACAAATATTCATCATAATCAAATGTTTACAGTGATACAGGTGTTAATGTCTATTTTTGGATGCTACTCTTGTGAATAAATTTAGCCCTGAGTCATCTTATAAATAGTATACCCGGTGCCTTGACATTTTCAGTGTGAGGAGTCAAATGCTCACTGTAGTTGTGTGAATAAAATGGCTATAGGAACTGGGGTAGTTGATTATTTGACACTATAATTTGGGGTGAGAGAATCCTGGCATCCTAATTTCTATTCTCTTATTCAAAATTATTATGTAGAATTTCCTGAGCTACCACCCTTGGCCGGAGGGCCTTGTTCCTTGCCCGGAGGGCCTTGTTCCTTGCCCTGGCGGCCTGGGCTCTCGTAGACCATGGCAAGGGTAGACCTGGAGGTGGGGAGTCTAGAGCTGCAGGTGCCTTTCCCTGTGGCCAGAGAAATGGTTCACTGATGCAGACACTTGCACTGGGAGGGGAGCTAGTCCAGTTGTGGGGTCCAAGGCATTAGGGTCCCAGCGGGACTCAGGGAGGTGGGCTTCTCCCCAAGCTGTGGCTGCCGTGCGGAAGACAGGGAGCCCCTGCCACAGGTTCTCACCGGGCACTGACCAGTATCTTCCATGTAGTTCTGTTGGGAGGCCACCTGGTCACCTGTACTCCTCATTGCTCAGACAATTGCATGGCAAGCTCAGGTGCCCTTTAGTACAGCTTTATGTGTATTCCTTTTTAAAATTGTTTTAAAAGATATTAGAGAAAGAGTGTGTGAGTGGGAGGAGGGACATAGAGAATCTTCAAGCAGTCTACCCGTGGAGCCCGATGTAGGGCTTGATCTCATGACCATGAGATCATGACCTGAGCCAAAATCAAGAGTTCGATGCTTGATGGACTGAGCCACCCAGGCATGCGTGTGTTTATTCCTTTTTATCTGCTTGCTAATAAATTGCCTTTTGTAACTTCTGCATTTTATTTTCCCTTTTATTAGTAAAATGCTGTTCCTATAAAATAAAGCTATTTACTATTTAAAAGAAGAATTGTTAGGTAACTAGTTGCTTATTATATTTTTCTATTATGGAAATTTCTTTTTTTTTTTTTTTAAAGATTTTATTTATTTATCTGACAGACAGAGATCACAAGTAGGCAGAGAGGCAGGCAGAGAGAGAGGGAAGCCGGCTCCCTGCTGAGCAGAGAGCCCGATGCAGGGCTGGATCCCAGGACCCTGGGACCATGACCTGAGCCGAAAGCAAAGGCTTTAACCCACTGAGCCACCCAGGCGTTCCTCCATTAAGGAAATTTCTATAAGATCTGCCTCTTAGGGGCGCCTGGTGGCTCAGTGGGTTTAAGCCTCTGCCTTCGGCTCGGGTCATGGTCTCAGGGTCTTGGGATTGAGCCCCGCATCATCATCGGGCTTTCTGCTCAGCAGGAGCCTGCTTCCTCCTCTCTCTCTGCCGGCCTTTCTGCCTACTTGTGATCTCTTTCTGTCGAATAAACAAAATCTTAAAAAAAAAAAAAATCTGCCTCTTAGTTTTCTTAGTAATCTTTTTTTTTTTTTTTTTTTAAAGATTGTATTTATTTCAGAGAGAGAGCATGAATGGGGGAACCCAGCTCAGGGCTTGATCCCAGGACCCTTCATTGCATGCTTGCTCTCTCTGAAATAAATAAAATCTTGAAAAAAAATTGTTTTTCAAGATTTTATTTATTTATTTGACAGAGAGAGGGATCACAAGTACGCAGAGTGGCAGGCAGATGGGGGGGGGTGGAGAAGCAGGCTCCCAGCTGAGAAGAGAGCCCGATGCAGAGCTCGATCCCAGGACACTGAGACCATGACCTGAGCTGAAGGCAGAGGCTTAACCCACTGAGCCACCCAGGCGCCCCTTGAAAAAATTTTTTAAAATGTGTTTTTTTTTTTTCAAGTTCTTTACCATTTATAACTTTTTTTTTTTAAAAGATTTTATTCATTTATTTGAAAGACAGAAATTACAAGTAGGCAGAGAGAGAGAGGAGGAAGCAGGCTCCCTGCTGAGCAGAGAGCCCGATGCGGGGCTCAATCCCAGGACCCTGGGATCATGACCTGAGCCGAAGGCAGAGGCTTTAACCCACTGAGCCACCCAGGCGCCCCTACCATTTATAACTTTTAATTGATGTTAAAAATATAATATTGATGTGACCAGGTAAATTTAAAGTTCACCTTCTTGAAACTGTTACTTGATAGACCATCATTACTACTACTTTAAGAGAATTTAGATTGGAATAGATTCTGGTTAACTACTTTTGGCTTTCAGGAAACAACTGTATACTGTATATCTCCCCCCCCCCCCCCACCCAAGGATTTATTTTCAGGGAGAGAACATGCACAAGAGAGGAGAGGGAGAGAGAATCTTATTATGCAGGCTCCACTCCTAGTGGGGAGCCCGATGCTGTGAGTCTTGATCCCACGACCCCAAGCCACAGTCAGCAGCTGGACTCTTAACTGATGAGGCCACCCGGGCACCCCTGTATCATATGCTTTGATGAACTGTCGTGATTCTTCAGTTTTAACAAAATTTGAAAAAGGAAAAATTTTTTTTTTAAAGATTTTATTTATTTGACAGGCAGAGATCACAAGTAGGCAGAGAGGCAGGCAGAGAGAGAGGAGGAAGCAGGCTCCCCGTGGAGCAGAGAGCCTGATGCAGGGCTCGATCCCAGGACCCTGGGATCATGACTCATGACCCAAGCCCAAGGCAGAGACTTTAACCCACTGAGCCACCCAGGCGCCCCCAAAAAAGGAATTTTAAAAAATTGAATGTCACATGGCTCTCTGGACTCATGGGCTTTCTGTCAGTTTAATAGGACTGAAAAGTATTTGGGAATCTGAATTTATGCCCCCATTGTGACTTATGATCTTTAAACCTGTAGTACATCTGATGGACTACACTGGGAAATGCACACTGCAGTTAGGTTAGCATCGAAATGCGAACTCACTTGAGTCATTTTATCATTTTGTAATTCATTTTTAAAACCTTTCCCCCTTTGGGATGCCTGGGTGGCTCAGTTAAGCTTTGGACTCTTGATTTTGGCTTGGGTCATGATCTCAGGGTAGTAAATCGAGCCTCATTTGGGGCTGTGTGTGTACTCAGCATAGAGTCTGCTTGTCCCTCTCCCTTCCCTCTCTGTCCCTCACCCCCCCAAACATAAATAAATAAATAAAAATCTTATTAGTGTGGTAGTAGGGAATTCACCAAGAGTGCAGTGGCATTTATAACAAATTTAATTTGTTTGTTAACTTTTTTTTAAAAGATTTTATTTATTAGAGAGTGAGCGCACAAGCTGGGGGAGGTGCAGAGGGAGCAGCAGACTCCCTGCTGCGTGGTAGCCTGACTCAAAGCTTGATTCCAGGACCCTGAGATCTCGACCTGAGCCCAAGTCAGAGGCTTAACAAACTGAGCCACCCAGGCACCACAAAATCACTGTTACTATTGATTGGTCTCCGTCTCTGTCTCCGTGGGTTTTTTTGTTGTTGTTGTTTTGTTTTGTTTTCTTAAGAGTATCTGAGAAAGAGTGGGGCGTGGGGGTGGGGTGGTGTGAGCCCATGAGAGGGAGGAGAGAAGCAGGCTCTCCGCTGAGCAGGGAGCTGGATGGAGTGCTCATTCCTGGGACTTCCCGGATCATGACCTGAGCCAAAGGCGGTTGCTTAACTGACTGAGCCATCCAGGTGCTCCCCACCTTCTCCACTTTCATGACGCAGACTTGATGTGGAACTTGGTGTTTGTTGCCTCACTTATTCTTTCAGTAGCAGAAATTCTGCTCTTGCCCATATTTACTTTACCCATTGCTGCTAAGGAATTTTGGTATTTATAATATTGGCAGTATTGTAATTAGAGTAGTTTCCTTAATGGTTTTTTTTGTGAGTCATTGGAATTAAGTTGATAGTCCTGTAACATATTCTATACTGTAATCATATGGTGGCTTTGCCAATAATCTTGTATTACTTGGAGGACTTAATACATATAACAAGCATTTTTCCCCTTCTGTGCTAAAACGTAGTTAATTTTATTAAACCTTTAATTTGAATGAACATAGTATCCTGTCACCTAGTGCTGGTAACACTCCCTTTACTGAGTGATCTAGAAAAAACATTTTTAAAGAGAGAACCAACGCCTAAGCATGTGTAGGAGGCCTTGCAGTGACAATCTGTGGTCCTGTCTGAAGGCTTCTGTCCCAAGTTGTATTTTGTAACTCACGTATGACCTTTTGGATCTTATTAGCATAGGTTTATTTCTCTGTGTTTCAAGCTTGAGGGAGCTCTGATAACCTTGTGATGTTTTCATCTTTTGCCCTAGCATGTGAGAGCTCAATAAAAGTGCTGTGTAAATTCTTAGTTATAATACCCTGTTTTCTTAGAGTATTTTTTAAAAAGCAGTGGCAAATTTGCCTTAATTTATTGAGTTGGATTTATTCATCTGGCTGTCTTGAGGTTATCTTGGCTATGAGAGCTGTTGTTGTAGCTCAGATGACAAAAACTGTCCCTCTATAATGTATGCTTGAAGTGGATTAAACCTCCTCCTCTCACTTCCCCTTACCCCTGGAGTTATTTGCTTAAAAGATAAGCCTTCCACCGTAGGGAGGGGAAAGTGTGAAGCAAAATTTCAGAAACCTGTAAATAAATGACAGACCCTGTAAATAGCTTTTTATTAATATATTTGAGACTGCAGTAACAGAACCAAACCACGGCAGTCCTTGCACATCTGGTACTAAAAAGAGACTTTCCTATTTCTCACGTAGTTCTTAGGCATAATAAACTTGCTTAAATACCTCTCTCTTATGTGAACGGGTATAATATTTTCTTTTCTGTCAACCGTCTCCCCCTTCAAGGATTGTATCAAACTGAAGAGTAATAAATTCTCAATTTCATTGACTCATTTCCCACATTGCTCACAGAGAAAAGAGCCTAAATCAACAACACTTGAGTCACTTACATAATATTTCTTCATTAGTCCCTCAAATACTTAAAAGTTAAAATTACCTAGGAAATTATTTTGGATATTTTTGTTTTCCTCAAAATTGACACATCCCTGAGATGATTGTGGCTGTGGCGGCAGCCGTCACAGTAAGAGTGACGGAGCAATGCCACTTCATTTCCTGATGGCTGTCATGCCCCGGACTCCTCAAACCTGTGGGTTATTTATTTAATTCGTGCCCCTGCAAGATATAGGTGCTTTTATTATTTCCATTTAATAGCTGTGGAAATTGAGGCTTAGCAAGAGGTTAAGTTACTTGTCCAAGGATACATGCTGTACATCTACATCAAAATTTGAATTGAGGTCTCTGAATCCAAAACCATTATTACCATTATTCTTTTATTATTCCTGTTCAGTGGCTTGCATGTATTAGTCCTACTTGATTTGGAAAACCAGTGTTCCCACTGTGCACGGCATGAGACATTTGTCTTTAGGGGGCGTGTGGTGGTAGAAGACCGCCACTTCGCTCCCTTAGGCTGCTGTTTTCTCTGTGGAAGGCGGGGGTGTGAAGTAGATGTGGAGAGAGGAGGACAGCCAGAAATCCCAGAAGTGTAGATGATTGCTTTTAATTTTTTCTACTTGTTGATTTTAAGAAGTTTTACATGCTGCTCATTCTCTGTTTTGTCTTCGTTTGCCCTTCTGCAGCACTGATTCCAGCAGCAGTTCAAGTGATGACTCTCCTGCCCGGTCGGTTCAGTCAGCAGCTGTCCCAGCACCCACTTCCCAGTTGCTTTCATCCCTGGAAAAAGATGAACCCCGTAAAAGTTTCGGGATCAAGGTTCAGAATCTTCCAGTGCGCTCTACAGGTAACAATTTGTACCGACGTGGTTTGCTCTCTGCTATAACTGCGGGGAATGTGAGACTGAGCACCTTAAGTTCTATGCTGGGACAAGCTTCCTTCTTGTGGCTCATGTGAGAAAAAGCAAGCAATGACGGTAACTTTATGAAGGTGGCATGTTACTTGTATTCACAGTGCACACATACATATATGCATATATATTATTATACACGTTGTACATATGTACACAAAGACTGTATGGTGCATGTTCTGTAAAGAAAGCATGGTTATTTTTTAAAAAATACGCTGTCTAGGTTAAATATTTTGATATTGGGGGAAATTTGGTATGATGAAATTATAGAAATACTATTTTCAGTTAAATTTATTATACTGTCCTGGAGTCTTATGTTCTGTGAGAAATCTTTGAACATTAAACTGTGATAGGAAACCTGCTTCAAAATACTAACATTTTAAATGAGGAAAATCATGAATAATGCAAAAGTGTCATTAAAAGCTCTACTGAAGTCTTTTTTACTCTTAATATTTTTAATTGACAATTACATATTGTCTATATACTATACTATCATTTTTTACATTAGGCATATTGAGTATGTAAACAACTGTTAGTAGATGGTCAGACCACCAGAGACCAAACTTAGTACTTCTTAGCTAAGTGCATTTTAGTGACTACTTAAATTACTCATTAAAGCAGCCTCTGAAACCTACATCACCAGGTTTGTGAATAGAGTTATTGAGGCACAAATGTTGGTGAGCTTTTGATTTAGAATACTTAGTTATTTAGGAGTGGATGGAGGTAAAATTTGCTTGTCTTTCTGTACAATTTTAATTTTTATAATGAAGGAAATTAACAGAAGCCCCCTCTAGATGGTATGATTTATCTGTAGAAAACCTTAGAGTTGTTAGCATGTTAAATAAATGCTGCTTGCCACACAATTTTATCATTGACATGATGCTTGGAAAGCTAGAAATACAGCTTGCTTTCTCACGTCTTTAAAGTTTTATGTATGTAAGTATGTATGTTTATGTGTATATAAAATTTTTATTTTGGAAGTTTTAGACCTAGCCAAAAGTAGAGTAGCAAAGTGAATGCCCCTTACTCCATACCCCAGATTTAAAAATTGTCACTGTCTTCCAGACTTGGGTTTATCTAATGTTTCCACTTTCCTTCCTTCCTGTTTTTGTTGTGTGTGTTTTTTTAAAAAGTGAATTACATTGTTTCATATCGACTTAAAGATACATAACTTCTTTGTTGTCTGTACAGTAGAAGGGCGTTTTTCCGCATAGCCACAATGTCATTCTTACCTAACAAATAACCAGTGATATTTTCTAATACTCAGTTTATTTTCACAATTGTACAGGAGTCTCTAAAATGTGATTTTAGGGTTATTTTATTTGAAAGAGAAATGTTTTAATGCTAACAAAATTTAGGTCAAAAATCAAGCTAAAGATTTCATAGCTTACTTACTGAGTTGTAACTAAATTAGAAAAATAAGCACCTTGTTTTTTTGGGGGGGGATTTAGATACAAGCCTTAAAGATGGCCTTTTCCATGAATTTAAGAAATTTGGAAAGGTGACTTCAGTGCAGATCCATGGAGCTTCAGAAGAGAGGTATGGTCTGGTATTCTTTCGGCAGCAAGAGGACCAAGAAAAAGCACTGACTGCATCAAAAGGAAAACTTTTCTTTGGCATGCAGATTGAAGTAACAGCATGGATAGGGCCAGGTAAGAGAAAGGAGGCTAATTTTTAGTGTAATTTGTATTTCATCTCGTGAAAAGGCAGCATCTTATACTGAATCTGGATGCTTTATTTATTGACATACTTCCAGTGACTTCTGTTGTAAAGACTGGGTACATTTGTTCAAGTTAATAAAATTATGTTTTGGTTAGGGAGGGTTGAAGATAGTTCTGTTCCTGTGATGGAGAAATGTTGACTTTGAAGAGTCTGAAAGATTGTTTTATTTTATTTTATTTTTTTTTTTAAGATTTTATTTATTTATTTGACAGAGAGAGATCATAAGTAGGCAGAGAGGCAGGCAGAGAGAGTGAGAGGGAAGCGGGCTCCCTGCCGAGCAGAGAACCCGATGTGGGACTCGATCCCAGGACCCTGAGATCATGACCTGAGCCGAAGGCAGCGGCTTAAACCACTGAGCCACCCAGGCTCCCCTGAAAGATTGTTTTAGCCCTCTGTTGAGTCCTGCTTTCCCAAAAGGATTGAATTGATTGAGATAAGGATGTAGTTCTTAGGAGAATGACATCAGAATTACCTTGAATTAGAAAACAGACTACTGTTTTGTTACTGTTTTTTTTTTTTTTTTTTTTTTGTTATACTGATTTGAGGGACTAGTTAGACCAGTTTTATTTCTATTATGCCCAGCACAAATTGGATCTGTTGTTCTAGTTTCCATGACCTTCCATGACCTTGAGAGATAGTGACAAAGAAAATCAGGGCTAGGTCTTAGGAGTGTGACCCATTGAGAATTTCAGGGGGACATTTTATTAGTTTGAACCTACCTGTAAGACCTGTGGTAAGGTAGGAAGTCTTCTAAGGCATTGCCCGGGTCAGTGTTTCTCCTGTTTGAGAACCACCTGTGGTGCTTGTTTAAAATGCACACTCTTTCCCCCTATCCCTGCTCAGTGGTTCAGAATTCACATACTCAAGTCTGGGAATCCCTGACTTAAGGCAACTTTGTGCGTAAATTTGTGGAGGAGTAAACAGAACTGTTTAACTTACGCAGTCACATTATGTAGCTGAGACCAATTTTTAAGACTAAGCGTTTGAGGGGCACTTGGCTGGCTCAGTCCATGTAGCGTGTGGCCCTTGATCCCAGGGATGTGAGTTCAAGCCACATGTTGGGTGTAGAGTTACTTTTAAAAAGAAAAAAAGATTTTGAGTGGAATTTATAAGGTAAACATAGCCCATTCTTTTGGAATATTCATTTATTTGGCAATTAAGAGGGAAAAAATAGAGTTTCCCTGAAAAGAATGTGTAAATGTTATTTGCATATATTAAAATAAGCACAGAGTTGTTAGAGGGAAGGCTGCAAAATGTGCATAATTTTATAATAAACACAGGAATTCAAAGGGGTTATAGGTTATGCCCTCACATTCTCTCCTTTGCCAAGTTTGAGATGTACTAACCTAAGTTATACTGAGCTGAGCGCAACTCAGGAATTCTTATTTAACACATTTAGAACAGGTCACAGTTGGCCTGAGGAATATTATTTAGAATGTCATATCATCTATGTAGAAAGTTTTTGGAGCCATATATAATTATTAAGTAACGGGGCCCTAATTCAGGAGCATTATAATAGACTGCCCTCAGATTTCCAAGTCATGGGGCTAGCTTGACATTTTTACTGTAAAAATGTATTTTACCTGATTAGCACCTAATTTACAGGATGTAAATTGGGCTTTAAGCATGTGCCATTGAAGATTTTGAGAAGTTTGGTTGGGTTAGGCATAGGAAAGTTCAAAGGTACTTTTCCCAGATGGGAAAGCATGAAACACTTGTTGAATGGGATATTTGAAAGCAGTTGAATAGGAGTATGGAGACATGGGTGGAATTATGTTGTTGGATAGTTAAGATAAATGTTTTGTATTGAAGCATATGGAGCTGATTACTTCCTGAGGCCAAGGACCTCTTAGAGTTAAAAAGATCTAAATCCAAGAAGCCAACTTTGCAGATAGACCCCTGGTGTCTTCTAAGATTGTGCTCTCTCAGTCCGGTGCAGAGCATTACAGTCCTATAAACATGAAAAGAATTTTTTAAATGATATGTAGGCATTAAGACTTAAACTGATTATGATTACATATGGAAAGTGCACTTTTAAAAGAATCTTTGCTAAAATAAAAGAATCTTTGCTAAACTGAATTTCTCGTTTTGAAATGTTTACTGATCTATTTGATAGAAATACAGATTTAAGTGATTGCAAATTATGCATTATCCTTCTTCTGCCTTTTGGAATGTAAACCTCAAGATGTGTCTGAATTATTTTCTCTTTTCATTATTTTTCTCCCCTGTTAATTGAAATATTCCTAAATATGTGCCACTGTTTGATAGTTTCAAGAAAACCTAGTTGATCTTGATATGACATCTCTCCCTAGGAGATATGATGCAAATGTGGGATAGAGACAGGTACATGCGCTTTTGCAGTTTCGGGTCCACCTGACTCAGTGAAAGTACATAGTCCTTGGTGAGGCCAGAAGGGTTAAGCTGAGCTATCATTGGAGCCGTGAAACTGGAATCAGGAGTGAGGTGTGTTCTGAGTTCACTCAGCAGCTCAGATGTTGAATCTTTTTAATGTCAGTGTTGTAGTTGACATCAGTAATATTCAGTACATGACCCTAAACACTTCCAGTCAGGCTGAGTGACTTTTTTGGATGGCTTTGTTTTACATTAAAAAAGAGAGAACACGTGTTCTGTGGGCTCTATTATAATTATTATGACAAAACACTGAGTGTTCTGCCCTGGGTGAAGTTTAGAAATGGAGCTTCAGAGAAAGGCTTTGCTTGAATACGACATTGAACCAGGACTTTTGATCATAAGAAATAGAAACCTTAAGAGTCATTGAGTCTCTTCTCGTTTGTCATTGGGGACCTTGCAGCAGCAAGTTTCTAAGTGCCGCTTCAGTCTGTTTTCATACAGTTACTATTCTTGCACCTAACAATTGCTACATTTAGGCACTTGGGCTGTGTAATGACAAATGTAAAATGCTAAATATTTTCTAAAATGTTGAAAAATTAAGTAATGAAGCTGGGCTATTTTCAGTTGAGGGTTTTTTGTTTGTTTTTTAAAGATTTTATTTATTTATTCATGAGAGCAAGAGAGACACGGGGAGCCTGATAGGGGACTCGATCCCAGGACTCTGGGATCATGACCTGAGCGGAAGGCGGACGCCCAACCATCTGAGCCACCCAGGCGCCCTTCAGTTGAGTTTTATGTGTGTTTCAGATTGTAGTTTTATACTTCTCATTGACAGCCTGCTGCACAATTTTTGGAACCTAAGATTAGGCTTAAGTAATTACTATTTTTGCTGGAATTTAAAATCTATTTCTGTGTCAGTGATTATTTTTAAAACAAATCAACTTGCAGACTGAAATTCAGTCTACTTTTCTGTTTTAAAGATCAAAGAAAGTGTTACGTCTCCCTAAGTTTTGTTGACAAGTTTCTTTAGCCTTTGGAGTTAGCAAAAGGCAGCTCTTTCTGAAGGTGTATATAATTTTTCAGATTGTATGGTAGTCAAGCCCAGTATTTCAGAGACGTAGCTTCTTAAGTGTAGATTTTCCCATGATATATAAATACTCATTAAAACACTTTGTCTTGGGGCACCTGGCTGGCTCAGTCAGTAGGGCATGCAACTCTTGATCTTCTGATTGTGTGTAGAGATTACTTGAAAAACAAACAAACAAAACTGTTCTCTTTTTACTCTGCCACCATCCCACTTAACAGAAACGGAAAGTGAAAATGAATTTCGTCCTTTGGATGAAAGGATAGATGAATTTCACCCCAAAGCAACAAGAACCCTCTTCATTGGCAACCTTGAAAAAACCACTACTTACCATGACCTTCGCAACATCTTCCAGCGCTTTGGAGAAATTGTGGTATGTTGCTTTTTACACGAAAACCTGTTTTAGATCTTTGTCATAAAACATAAAGCATAGGACAGATTGTATTTGAAAAGATGATATTTAGATGGTGTAGTGAATATGTTTCTCATTTGCCCTATGTGTTTTTTACTCCTGCTAAAACATGACCCAGCAAAACTATTTTGTGTGTGTATGTAAAACTGTGTATAGATATTTGTCTTTGTTTACATGCATATTTTTCTGTCCATTTTTCTTATTTTTCTTTGTCCATGGGGTGCTGTTCAGTGCCATCTCTAGTCCTGTGGATTGGAAGGAAAATAACAGAAAATGTGTTTGTAAGAAAGAAGCAGAAGCTTAGTGTGTGAGTTACTGTGTTCTCACAGTGCACATCAGACTACCTTGGGGATTACTGGAACGTGGATGTCATGCCGGAAGCTCAGTTCTATTTTGAAATTTTAATTAGAATCACTTTTTATATTATGCAAGTCATTGTTAAATTTAGGAATTTGGAGGGTTTTTCTGTTCCTCGTGACTCAAATCCTCGTGACTCAAGTTTTGAGTCACTTTCTAATGAAAATAGTTTGGTTACAGCTTTATACCCTTGGGATACATATACTATTTTGTTTTGTGTTTGAAAAAGTAGGAAAATTATTACTGTCTCCCCTAGACCTTTTCTGTATTAATAACAGCAAAGAAATTGCTGTGTAATTTTGGACTTCGGAGAGTAAAAAAATGTTCTGGGTAGAGAAAACATTTGTTAATCTTTCAGGGGTGTGTGTGTGTGTTCGTGTGCGCGCACGTGCTGCATGCATCCATCCTATCCATTCAGCTATCCGGCTTTATTTACACACTGATGTTGTAAGCAAAAATCTTATTTTTTTAGTGGTGTAATCTGAAGGATAAAACATTTGTGCTTGTAGCTGATCTAAACCTCATCTTATGGGGGGAGTAGGGGCAAGAGAGAAGTGGTTCTAGAAAGTCAAAAAACAGAATTTTGTAAATATTCTGTACAGAATTCTGTAAATATATATTTAGAGAAACAGCAAAACATGCATTTTCCTTTCTTTTTCATTTTAAGTTCTTTCATCATATACCCTAATTCCAGCTGTACTGCCCACTGAGATGAATAACCTGGAGTTCACCTGCCTGTGTGGGCTCCAGCTTTTTCTGTCTTTAGACAGTGATCTAGTATTTAATTTTCTGATTGGGGGGGCGCCTGAGTGGCTTAGTCATTAAGCGGCTGCCTTCGGCTGAGGTCATGATTCTCAGGGTCCTGGGATCAAGGCCTGCTTTGGGCTACCTGCTCCGCGGGAAGTCTGCTTCTCCCTCTCCCACTCCCCCTGCTTCTGTTCTCTCTGTCGCTCTCTCTCTGTCAAATAAATAAAATCTTAAAAAAATTTTTTTCCTGATTGGCATTTATGAGCCAGTTCATAATTGTTTTTTGTTGTTGTTGTTTTTAAAAAAGATTTATTTTTTTATTTGACAGAGATCACAAGTAGGCAGGGAGTCAGGCAGAAAGAGAGAGGAAGGGAAGCGGGCTCCCTGATGCAGATCTTGATCCAAGGACCCTGGGATCATGACCTTAGCCGAAAGCAGAGGCTTTAACCCACTGAGCCACCCAGGTGCCCTGAGTCAGTTCATAATTGATAAAAACTTTCAGACCTACTTTGCAGTGTGGCTGCTACAGATACATTTTCATCGACAGGGTTGCTGAAAATGGAGTGATTATTGTTTTAAGAGCCATGCTTCTCAATAAGGTGGCCACGTCAGCATTCTGTTTGAAAACCACATCTCATCATGTTTGCAGTTGCTCACGAGAGTAGCTGTTTTAATGACATACAAACTTTGGGGAAATGATCTGCTGCTTATCGATAACAGATTATGCTGTAGCTAGAAGAACCTGTGTGGTGATTTGACCCACCGGTATTCGTTGGAGACCATTTCTCTTAAATGGAGTTAATCCTGCTTTTAACTTTCTACATTATGGTGAAAATCAGCTCCTGCTTACCATTACTTAAGTAGAACTATTTTGAATATAAATTACTGCTTTAAAAAAAAAAAGATTTTATTTGTTTATTTGACAGAGAGAAAGAGACAGCAAGAGAGGGAACACAAGTGGGGGGAATGGGAGAGGGAGAAACAGGCTCCCCGCTGAGCAGGGAGCCCCATGTGGGGTTTGATCCCAGGACTCTGGGATCATGACTTAAGCCGAAGGCAGACGCTTAACAACTGAGCCACCCAGGTGTCCCTAAATTACTGCCCTTTTTTTTTTTTTAAAGGACTCCTCTAACAGCTCTTTAAATACATTATTCATTTTGTTCTATTTCAGCTTTTGATTATTGGCTTATGATCCCTAAGAGGCTTAGATCATCGCAATACTTTAGATTGTGATTTACAGAATACTTTAGATAATCACCATAAGGGTCATTATTGTTCTTAACTATAAGTTTTGCCTCTCTGGACCATTTTCATGTTGTAAGTAAGCCAAATTTTTATACCACCTTGTCTGTGTAGGCAGGACCAGAGCCATCAGGTGTGAGTACAGGTTTCAAGCATTCTAAAGAGATGGGGCTAGGGGCGCCTGGCTGGCTCGTTGAAAAAGCATGGGACTCTTGATCTTAGGGTTGTGAGTTTGAGCCCCATGTTGGGTGTAGAGATCACTTAAAAATAAACAAACTTAAATAAAGAGATGGGGTTATGCCTTTATAGAGTGTTTCTTTAATCTAGGGACGGTGTTCAGTAACATCTTTACGAAATAGTTCAGGTATTTATGTATTGATTGATTTTGGATGTGAGAGGTCTTTGCCATATATATCAGTCACCAGGCTTGGTATGGTTAGATACACTGGTGGGATGAGTCTTCTAATTTAGGATTGCACATTTTAAACCACTTTTTGAAAACTTGATTTCTTTACCATTCGTACTCTTCTCAGGTATTATATTTTAAATGGCCTGCCCCTAGTAAGGATTTTAGACTATTGCAGAAGGGAATTACAGTTGACCCTTGAATAGCATGGTTTTAACTGCTTGGATCCACTTATATGTGGACTTTTTCCTTATGATTTTCTTAATAACATTCTCTTTTCTTCAGCTTACTTTAAGAGTATAGTAATAATCATATATACAAAATATGTGTTAATTGACTGTGTTGTCTGCAAGGCATTCTGGTCAACAGTAGGCTGCGAGTAGTTAAGTTTTGGGGGAGTCAGTAGTTGTATGTGGATTTTCAACTGCCTTGGGGGTTAGCACCTAGGCACCCCCCCACCACACCCCCACTACCCCATTGTTGTTCAAGGCTCTACTTATATTTCTTAAGTTTTTATTAAATAGGCTGCCTTTTCTTTATTACTCTTCTCTGTGTTGTTCCAGTTTTAGTATATGTACCGCTGAGTCAAGCACAAACTTTTCTTTATTCATAAATGTGTCCTAACACAGGTATTCTGGATTTTAAATTTTGAGTTTGCAGTTTCTCTTCTGCAAAGAGCTTCACATAGGAAGGTTTTCATGTTGTGACTAAAGGATGCTGTGCGTGTAGTCTTGGCTGTTCACAGTTGCTTTACGATGTACAGTTTTAACTAAGAAAATGATTTTGGGGAGTATGACTGTTTTGAGAAATATGCACTTCATCTGGGTTTGGGTTATTCTGATTTTTTTTCTGTTGGCCTGTCAGTAAGAGTGGTGCTTATTGGCTTTTTCAGGATATTGATATTAAGAAAGTAAATGGAGTTCCTCAGTATGCGTTCTTGCAGTACTGTGATATTGCCAGCGTTTGTAAGGCTATTAAGAAAATGGATGGGGAGTACCTCGGAAATAATCGCCTCAAGGTAAAGGACTTTGCATAAGTTATTATGCTTTTAGGATTCGTTATGATTTAGAGGTTTTTTGTTTGTGTGATTACTTAAAATTGCAGTATAGCTAGATAACCATAAAGGTGATACATTGCTTTGCATCCTCATCATCTTATACTGTAAACCGAATTAGGGGCGTCTGGGTGGCTCAGTCGTTGGGCATCTGCCTTTGGCTCGGGTCGTGATCTTGGGGTCCTGGCATCGAGCCCCACATCGGGGCTCCCTGCTCAGTGGGGAACCTGCTTCTCCCTCTCCCACTCCCCCTGCTTATGTTCCCCTCTCTCGCTGTGTCTGTTTCTGTCAAATAAATGAAATCTTTAAAAAATAAAAATAAACTGAAAATTAATACTTGCTGGGGTGCCTGCCTGGCTCAGTCTGTAGAGCATGTGACTCTTGATTTTAGGGTTGTAAGTTCAGGTCCCATGATGGGTGTTAAAGATTATTTAAAAAATAGAATCTTGGGGCATCTGAGTGGCACAGTAGGTTTTGAGTGTCTGACTCCTGGTTTCTGCTCAGGTCATGATCTCACGGTTGTGAGATCTAGACCCAAGCAGGGCTCTGTTAGCATGGAGTCTGCTTGAGACTCCCTCTCCTCCTGACCCCCGGCCCCAAATAAATAAATAAATCTTTTTTTAAAAAAATTATTTATTTATCTGAGAGAGTGAGAGAGAGCATAAGCTGGGGGCATGGAGAGGGAGAAGCAGGCGCCCCGCTGAGCAGGAATCCAGACAGGAGATTCGATTCCTGGACCCTGGGATCATGACGTGAGCTGAAGGCAGATGCTTAACTGACTGAGCCACCCAGGTGCCCCATAAATAAATAAATCTTTAAAAAAAATACATAAATAAAATTGGGGGGGGTGGGCAGGAAGCCAAGTGCCTGGAGTCCATAAATTAAAATCTCATGAACTAATAACTTGCTCAGCCTGGCAGAATTAGTTTTATATAAATTTCTATTTGATTTTAACCCGATGGTTGCCCTTTGGGATGATGGTCTATAAGATTCCTACAGAAGGCAAGTTTTTCTTTTTTTAGAATTCTGTAGTTGAATAATTGGTGACTTTACTAATAGAAATTTCACCTCTCCTATCTAGCTGGGTTTTGGAAAGAGCATGCCTACAAACTGTGTGTGGTTAGACGGGCTTTCTTCAAACGTGTCGGATCAGTATTTAACACGACATTTCTGCCGATATGGGCCTGTGGTAAAGGTAGGTGGGAGGTTTTGGTATTGGTGTCTGACTCCCTGTTCTCGGTATTCTGTCTGTCAGCCCAAAGTTTTAGTGTTGACATTTTCTTTCTTTAGTAACTCATAACTTGTCACAGAAGGACAACTGTGTCTATTAGCTTATGATATGAGGAAGTATTTTGGAAGACTATTTTGAACTGGCCAAGATGATTAATTTTGAAACTAATTTGCATAATACTGGTAAATAGAATGTTTCTTAGGGGTTTTTATAATTTTATCTCGTTAATATTAGTCTGATTATCTAGTTATTTACATTCACACTAATACGTAATTGGACTTCATTAAAAAAAAAAAAGATGACTTTAAAGGGACAGTCATAAAACAAAATACGTACATCTAACTGATGTTGGTAAGATGTGTCCCTGCGCCCAGCAGGAGGGTCTCTGAACCCCATTACAGTATGTGAAAGGAGAGCTTTGAACTCCTTGGGAGCGGAATCGCTCTGTGGTGGGCATGGCGCATAATGTCAGCATTTCTTTCGGTGTAGCTTTTGTTGTTCAGAGAAACGCACCGTAAAGACTGCTAGCGTAAAGAAGACATCCAGCTTTAAGTTAAGAATTCTACTTATAACCAGAATTCACTGAAATTTATTATTTATTTTATAAATTTATTATAATTTATTCTTCTAGAATAAAAAATAGATAAATATGTTTTTTCTTGGCAGCGTCCTTGAGACTTAAGATTTTCTTGGGATTGACACTGAGTCTAGTGGAGGAGGCTCTTACTTGGTTTTTGTTTCGCTTTTTTTGTTGTTTTTTATAGGTGGTGTTTGACCGCTTGAAAGGCATGGCTCTGGTTCTCTACAATGAAATTGAATATGCACAAGCAGCTGTAAAAGAGACCAAGGGGAGGAAGATCGGCGGGAATAAAATTAAGGTGTGCAGAGTGACTTTCAGCAGCATCACACTGAGATCCCACCGTCTCACTAACGCATTGTGTGGTTGCCCGGCAAGGGCAGGGGTTTATAGGATATGCACTGTATGTCCTGTTTTTAAAGGGACTATTACTATTTGTATACTTGGCTCCTTGAGGCTGCAGGGTCATTAGCCACAGAATTTTCCCTGAAAATCATGTCATTCAAGCAAATGTGCTTCTTTACACCCCAGGTTCTTGGTGCAGACTGGCCCACATTCACCTGTGGGTATCTGCACACCCGGGAGCTCGAAGTGTCACTCATTCCAGCTTCTTGAATGATCCTTTCTTCCTCTCCTCTCCTCCTCTCCTAAAGAGTGGGTAACCACTGAACAGTTGATCTTTTGTCTGCTGTTTTGTTTCAAAACCTCTGTTCATGATAACTTGAAGCAGTTTATGCACTTAATACCTATATTGGTTAAATTGGAACGAGTCTTTTGAAATGAGATCTTGATAGAGGATGGGTACCGTGGGCTTAAGTGACTAAGGCCCAGCTGTGAGGGAAGTTTACATGATCTTCCATATTTCACTTTATGTTCTAAGCGTGGTTCCAGCAAATTTGCAACACAGATTCCTGGGTTTAGTCAATCTCATTATTTAGCAACCTAGAATCTCCAGAGGTAGTTTCAGTTTTCCATTTTGCCTTTTCCACTCCTTCAGTGTGGGTTCTGGAGGTTAAATTATAGTTCTTTATCGAGATTTCTGTTGAATTTCAGAGAGATTTCACATTAACAAAATACAGTTTCAGTTAGAACTGTTTCACTTAGTTGAGACAGATTGCTCTTACTTGAAGTTTATCCAGAGGGCTATGTTGGGAAGGATTTTCAAATTCAGTAATGCTGGGGCGCCTGGGTGGCTCAGTGGTTTAAGCCTCTGCCTTCGGCTCAGGTCATGATCTCAGGGTCCTGGGATCGAGCCCTGCATCAGGCTTTCTGCTCAGTGAGGAGCCTGTTTCTCCCTCTCTCTCTACCTGCCTCTCTGCCTACTTGTGACCTCTCTCTCTGTCAAATAAATAAATAAAATATTAAAAAAAAAAATTCAGTAATGCTTTCCATCTTGAAAACCTGAAACTTGAATCACACACCTGCTGTTCTTTCTTTTTAAGGTGGATTTTGCAAATCGAGAAAGTCAGCTGGCATTTTATCACTGTATGGAAAAATCTGGTCAAGATATCAGAGACTTTTATGAAATGTTAGCAGAAAGAAGGTATGTATTTCTTTTTCCAAGTAAGAAGGTGTGTCTTTTAAACCTATCATCATAGCTTGAATTTTAAAATTTCAAATACATCAAATTTAGATGGGATTAACTTTTTATTTTTCACCCCCCCTCTTTTTAAAAAGATTTTATTTATTTATTTGACAGAGACACAGCGAGAGAGGGGGACACAGGCAGGGGGAGTGAGAGAGGCAGAAGCAGGCTTCCACTGAGCAGGGAACCCGATGTGGGGCTCAATCCCAGGACTCAGGGATCATGACCTAAGTTGAAAGCAGACGCTTAACAACTGAGCCACCCAGGCACCCCTCACCCCTTTTATCTGCACTTACCCCCCAAGTCTTTCCTTTTATCCCCTCATACAGAAACACAGGTTTGTTTTTATGAATCCAGTTTTCATGTGGCTCGTGGGATTTAGGTTACGCTAAATACATTTCTCACTGAATGCTGCTAGAATTTGAAAGAGTTACTGTTTTGCTAGATTATAACTTTATGTATAAATCATCCTGCTTAACAGTTTAAATTAAATATGATAACATGTTGAAGGGCACTGCAAACTGTTAAGTGCCTTGTATATTTAGTAATGACAACATCCAGGTTATAACTGTGCGTGTACTCAGACTGTTAGTCAGAAAATAATTGAGGGGCCTCTGGGTGGCTCATTCGGTTGAATGTCTGACTCTTGATCTTTGCTTTGGTCTTGATCTCAGTCAGGGTCGTGAGTTCAGGCCCCGCATTAGGCTCCACACTAGGCATGGAGCCTTCCTTAAAAAAATTTTTTTTTAAAATTGAAAAGATTATCGGGAGCTTTCTTTGTTTTAAATTTGAATCTTCTGTGGGGGTGCCTGGGTGGCTCAGCTGCTTTTGGCTCGGTCATGATCCCAGTGTCCTGGGATAGAGCCCCAGGGCAGGCTCCTGGGTCCCAGGGAGAGCCTGCTTCTCCCTCTCCCACTTCCCTTGCTTGTGTTTCCTCTCTTGCTATCTCTATGTCAGATAAATAATTAAAGTCTTTTAAAAAATTTTTGAATCTTCTAAATAATTTGTGAATAAGTAAGCCAAAGCATATATAAATTGGTAACTTTAGCCATGTAAAAAATAAACCTTATTTCCTCTTGTTAATTTTTTTTGGTCATGGTAATACTTGATTTTTTCTTTTCCTACTTGTAGGAAACATTGCAGTTTTGAATCATGTTAAGTCTTATAGTTTAAACCAGGCTATCTCTATTAGCTTAAAACTGTCCCCAAACTGGTAATTGACTCTTTTCTGGACTGAATATATTAAAACACCCTAACACAGTGTCATCAAGTGCTTCAGTAGCCGATCACATTTGAAAATGGAAGCTATCGTCCACATGGTCCAGCTGTTTGTCTAGGCATGCCTCTGCGATTAAGTCTTCTGGAATGTCACCACTGGACCTCCACCCCGTACATATGTGTTAAAAGGCTGTGTGTGAAAAATGCCTTTAGACACTCTAGTTTAAGTATGAAAGGGGGGTCTACAGGAAGTATTTGTCAGATCCTGATTGTGTTGCCAGAAACCTGTAGAATTATTGCCTGTTCTTTGCACTTTATTTTTGTGTAAGTCGTAAGAGTGTGTGTGTATATATATATATATATATTTTTTTTTTTTTAGTCCTTTCCTTGTGGAATATTGTATGACAGGCATTGGACACTGGGAAAATTTATTTTTATTTTTATTTATTTATTTTTAACTAGTCTTTACACCCGAATGTGGACATGAACTTAGAACCTGCAGACCAGGAATCGCATGCTCTACCAACTGAGCCAGTCAGGTGGCTCTGCGGAGGGGTTTTGTGTTTTTTTTTTTAATTGTTTTTGCTTTGTTTTGTCTTTTAAGATTTTGTTTATTTATTTGACACAGAGAGAGAGAGCGCACTAGCAGAGGGAGAAAGAGAAGTGGGCTCTCTGCCGAGCAGAGAGTCAGATGTGGGGCTCGATCCCAGGACCCTGGCATCATGACCTGAGCTGAAGGCAGATACTTAACTGAGCCACACAGGCGCCCTCCCATACACTTACTATGTTCAGAAAGTTTCCCTTTAATCCTCCTTTGATGAGGGTTTTTTCTTTTTCTTTTTTTTTTTAAGTCATGAAAGAGTCCTGGATTATCAGTTAAAATTATGTTTTTTCTTTATTAATATGGTGGATAATGTTGATTGAATTTTGTATTTGAACCACTCTTGCATTCTTCTTTTAAATATAATATATTTTAAAAATATTTAATAATGCAATAATGATTTAATGAAAGTTTTTTAAGTGGGTTATGAAGCAGTAGGTATAGTATGACCCAGTTTTAAAAACAAAAGCACGTATATGCAAAGAAAAAAGACTGAAAAGATTTGTATACACATACACACACATAGAATACATATATGTTTATATACATACAGAAATTAATGTATAGCAGCGTTTGTATCTATTTCAGGGTGTTTAGATTATTAGCGATTTTTTAAAAAATTTTATTTATTTTTATTATTTTTTTTTAAAAGATTTTATTTATTTATTTGACACAGAGAGAGATCACAAGCAGACAGAGAGGCAGAGCAGAGAGAGAGGGGAAGGAGGCCCCCTACTGAGCAGAGAGCCCTATGCGGGACTCCATTCCGGGATCCCGGGATCATGACCTGAGCCGAAGGCAGAGGCTTAACCCACTGAGCCACCCAGGCGCCCCAAAATTTTATTTCTCATGAGAGCATGAGAGGGGAGAAGGTCGGAGGGAGAAACAGACTCCCATGAAGCTGGGAGCCCGATGTGGGACTCATCCCAGAACTCCAGGATCATGACCCGAGCCAAAGGCTTAACCAGCTGAGCCACCCAGGTGTTCTAGTGATTTTTAAAAAAATTATTATTAACATGTATTATTTGTTTCAGGGGTACAGGTCTGTGACTCATCTGTCTTACACAATACACAGTGCTCACCACAACACATACCCTGGAGAGGTTTTTAATTTTTTTAATTTTTATTTTTATTAAAGATTTTATTTATCCACTTGAGAGAGAGAGACAGTGAGAGAGAGCATAGGCAGGGAGGAGAGGGAGAAGCAGGCTCCCCACCAAGCAGGGAGCCCGATATGGGGCTCGATCCTTGGACCCTGGGACCACAACCGGAGCTGAGCTGAAGGCAGATGCCCAATCGACTGAGCCACCCAGGCACCCCTGGGGAGGTTTTTTAAAATGAAAAATGTACCCCACAGTCAAATTCCCAAAAGCTTGAACTACTAAGGATTTGATAGTTTTTTGCTAGTAGATGAATCCATAGCCCTCTAGCCAGAAAGTTAGTTTTGATACAAGGCTTTCCTGTGTCAGTTTGTGTATGTGTGTGAGAGGGGGCATGTGTGTATGTTGGAGAATATGTGGGTCTGTAGATCGAGGAAAACATTTTCCATCCTGGCTCCCCAAGTAGCAGTTTGAAGTCATTGTTAACATTTTAAGTGCTGGGGCACCTGGGTGGCTCAGTCATTAAGCGGCTGCCTTTAGCTCAGATTATGATCCCAGGGTTCTGGGATCGAGCCCCGCATCAGGCTCCCTGCTCCGAGGGAAGCCTGCTTCTCCCCCTGCTTGTATTCCCTCTCTCACTGTCTCTCTCTGTCAAATAAATAAATAAAATCTTAAAAAACAAACCAAAAAACCCAAAACCTTCCACTTAAAAAAAAAACCACAAAACATTTTAAGTGCTTATAGGAATCCTTCCCTTTAAGCTAGTGGAAAGTTTGTTGGTGTTCTAGTGGCGCCTAAGACATAAAACACCCATTAGAATCTTCTGTGCATACATTAAATATTTTTCAAAGACTAGTGTCTTGTGAGGGTTGGATAATGCTGTGTGGGTGTTCATTTTTTATATTAACACTTAAATTCACTCATTTTACTGACGATCTGCCTTTGGCTTTGTTCTTTGGTTCTTACCCGTGGTTACTTATCCCTGTTGAGTGGAGTTTATCTCCTGATGTAGGAAGCAGGCGGATGTGGGACTTCACTATGACTCAGTTCTGCCCCATTTCATTCCAGATGGCAGTGCTCGCAGAATGCATTCCTTGTAGTAGAACTTGAGGATCTTTGCCCTTTCTGTAGAGTGGAAGGAAGTCATCCCACTGAATAGTTAATGCAGGAATGAAAAAAATGCTTCCCCTCTAATGATAGCTTAGCTCAGAAATACAGTGACCAATTTGCATAGGGCACTGCAGTTTAAAAGTAGCTTTTCATTTATTCCCTCAAATAACTCTGTCAGAGAGGGAGGCAGGGACTCTTCTCCTGTGTTACTTTTGGTGGGAACTGAAGATCGATGACTTCCCTGATGAGGTCACAGGGTAAGACGTAGGGCTGGAGATAAGCCAGTGTTCCTGCCTGCTAGTGCATTGAGCTTTACACTATACCAAACTGATTCTCAACATGAATTCACAGGATCCGATCCTGTTATGCTTTAGGTGAATTTCCCACCTACTTAGGGGAGTTGGGATATCGTACAGTCATGTGAACAGAGTTCTCTCAAAACTTGGCTTTTCCGGCTTCTTGGAGACCCGTTTTGTCCAAGGTACAAGTGTGCAGTTGTACGCTCCTGCTTGACCTGCAGTCTTTGAGGGCAGGAACACTCATTTCTTTTGGTGGTCAGGGGCCCAGCGAAATATGTCCAGAATCAGTTGTTTACACATATGCCTTTGATTTATGTAACTTCATATTTTTGGATATAGTTTTATTTAGTTTGATTGATCTAAAACATACTTGAGACTGTTTTTATAGTATGATTTGAAGCCTACTGTGAACGTGGGCAGTGAGCCAGTGACCATTCTAGGTGTCTCAATCACTTTATATTAGAAAGCATACAGTGTGTTTGCCTTTATGTATGAAAAGGTGCTTCCTTGGAGTTTGAATTTATGTTGGTGATGAATTAAATTAGCTGAATTCCATGCCTTATAACATTTATTTCAAGGTAGCTGGTCATTATTTAAGCAAAGAATCTGATTCCTCTGAAACTTCGGAAAGATCATCTTGAATCCAATTAAACAAAATGATATAGATATACCCTAATAGGTTCTCTTTGGACCGAGAAATTCTGTGTAAGTTCGTGGAATAATGTGTTACTGGTGCTCCCAGTGTTTGAATGTTGTGTTAGATGCTTCATCTAAGAGTGGGCTAGCGCACCACCCAGGAGAAGCTTTGACATATTTTTCTAAGGTTCATTTTTTTCAACAGATACTTCAATGCCTCCTATGAGCCAAACACTGTTACAGGAAGACCCCGAAAAAGCTAATGCCTTTAGGGGCTTAAATTCTAGACTTTTTTATGTTTCAGTAAGCCACTAGTGGCAGTAGTGCGTAGAATGTATGACTTGCTTGAGGAACAGAAATGGAGGGTGAGGGCACCTGGGTGGCTCAGTGGGTTAAGCCTTTGCCTTTGGCTCAGGTTGTGATCTCAGGGTCCTTAGATCGAGTCCCGCATCAGGCTCTCTGCCAACTTATGATCTCTGTCAAATAAATAAATAAAATCTTAAAAAAAAAAGAAAAATGGAGGGTGAACAAGAGTGAAAGAATTGATCTCTGTTTTGGGTGAATTTTATTTTATCTGTCATACATGTTCTTGTGTGTACATTTAATCCTATCTTGAATGCCCCCGGATAGGTCACTATAAAAAAAAAAAAACCATGGTGAATTCCTTTACAATTGAGGAATCCTCTTACAAAGCTTGTGTTCATTTGGTGGCTTGGGGAAAAGTAACATTCCTGAAGGCCAAGTATGTGCCTCACATTATGTCCGGAAAGTTCTTAAAACTGGTATCTTACTTAATCCTCTTAAGAGCCTTATGAGGAAAGGTCACCACTGTTCTATAAGTGAGGAGACAGCTGAGAAAAAGGGCTGAAGTGCTGTCCAGTAGAAACATAATGCAAACTAAATTTGAGGTTTTAAATTTCCTAGTCGACACAGTAAAAAAATGAAAAGGTAAAATTAATTTTATTCAACTCAATATTTCTAAAGTAATAATATTTCAACATATATTCAATCTAAATAAATTACTGAAGTTCTTTCTTTTTTTTTTTTTTTTAAACTAAATCTACCAAGTCCAGTGTGTATTCTGTATTCACATCTCAATTTCAAGTTCTCAGTAGCCATGCGTGGATTGTGGCTACAGATGGTATTGGATGGTCCACGTCTAACTAATGAGTAACCAATGGCAAAGGTTTTTTTTTTTTTTTTTTAAGATTATATTTATTTGAGAGAGCAAGGGGGCTGGGGGGAGTGGCAGAGAGAGAGTTGGGGAAGCAGACTCTCTGCTTAGCAGGGAGCCCCATGTGCTCGATCCCAGGACTCTATAATCTCATGTGTGTGATTTAATGTGTCAGTGACAAGAATACAAAAGAACTAATACATTCTTTTTCATATTTGGTAGAGAGGAACGAAGGGGATCTTACGACTATAGCCAAGATCGTACATATTATGAGAATGTTCGTACTCCGGGCGCATATCCTGAGGATTCCAGACGGGACTATCCAGCCCGAGGGCGAGAATTTTATTCAGAATGGGAAACTTACCAAGGAGACTACTATGAATCACGATACTATGACGATCCTCGCGAGTACAGGGATTACAGAAGTGATCCTTATGAACAAGATATTCGGGAGTACAGTTACCGGCAAAGGGAACGAGAGAGAGAACGCGAGAGGTTTGAGTCTGACCGGGACAGAGACCACGAGAGGAGGCCGATTGAGCGCAGTCAGAGCCCAGTGCACTTGCGGCGCCCACAGAGTCCTGGAGCATCCCCCTCACAGTCAGAGCGGCTGCCAAGTGATTCTGAAAGGAGGATTTACAGCCGATCCTCAGACCGGAGTGGGAGCTGTAGCTCACTTTCTCCTCCAAGATATGATAAACTTGACAAATCTCGTTTGGAACGCTATAGTAAAAATGAAAAGACAGATAAAGAAAGGACTTTTGATCCTGAGCGAGTGGAAAGAGAGAGACGCTTAATAAGGAAGGAAAAAGTGGAAAAGGACAAAACTGAAAAGCAGAAACGAAAAGGAAAAATTCATTCCCCTAGTTCTCAGTCTTCAGAGACAGACCAAGAAAATGAGAGAGAACAGAGCCCTGAAAAATCAAGGAGTTCTAATAAACTGAGCAGAGAGAAAGCTGACAAAGAAGGAATAGCAAAAAACCGCCTGGAGCTCATGCCCTGTGTGGTTTTGACTCGAGTGAAAGAGAAAGAGGGGAAAGTTATTGACCACACTCCTTTGGAAAAGCTGAAAGCCAAGCTGGAGAATGACCCTGCCAAGTCTTCTGCCCTAGATCAGAAACTCCAGGCCTGTCAGACGGAGCCTGCTAAGTCTGACTCGTCTAAACTGGAATCTGTTCGAATGAAAGTGCCAAAGGAAAAGGGCCTGTCGAGCCACATAGAAGTGGTAGATAAGGAAGGTAGGCTTAAGCCCAGGAAGCACCTAAAACCAGAGCAGACTGCCGACGGGGTCAGCGCTGCGGATTTGGAAAAACTGGAAGCAAGGAAGAGGCGTTTTGCAGATTCCAATCTGAAAGCAGAAAGGCAAAAATCAGAAGTCAAGAAAAGTAGTCCAGAGATGGAAGATGCTCGGGTACTTTTAAAAAAGCAGCCTGACCTGTCATCTAGAGATGTTATTCTGCTGAGGGAAGGAGAATCAGAACGAAAGCCTGTAAGGAAAGAAATTCTTAAACGAGAATCTAAAAAAATCAAACTAGACAGACTTAATGCTGTTCCCAGCCCCAAAGACTGTCAGGAGCTTGCCAGTATTTCTGCTGGGACTGGCTCGAGGCCCACCTCAGACCTGCAAGCGAGGCTGGGAGAACTGGTGTGCGAATCTGTGGAGAATCAAGAAATCCAGTCAAAAAAACCCACTCCCTCAAAACCACAGCTCAAACAGCTGCAGTTACTAGATGATCAAGGACCAGAGAGAGAAGATATTAGGAAAAACTATTGCAGTCTTCGCGATGAGACACTTGAGTGTAAATCAAGCCAAGAGAAACCACAGTCAGTAAATACTGAAGAAAAAATTGGCATTGATATCGATCACACGCAGAGTTACCGAAAACAAATGGAGCAGAGTCGGAGGAAACAGCAGATGGAGATGGAAATTGCCAAGTCTGAGAAGTTCGGCAGTCCTAAAAAAGATGTAGATGAATATGAAAGACGGAGTCTGGTTCACGAGGTGGGCAAACCCCCCCAAGATGTCACGGATGACTCTCCTCCCAGCAAAAAGAAAAGGATGGACCACGTTGATTTTGATATCTGTACCAAGAGAGAGAGGAATTACAGGAGTTCACGCCAAATCAGTGAAGACTCCGAAAGGACTGGCGGCTCTCCCAGTATCCGGCATGGTTCCTTCCATGAGGAGGACGACCCTGTGGGCTCCCCGAGGCTCATGTCAGTAAAAGGGTCTCCTAAAGTAGATGAAAAAGGTCTCCCCTATTCTAACATAACAGTCAGAGAAGAGTCCTTAAAGTTTAATCCTTACGATTCTAGCAGGAGAGAACAGATGGCAGACATGGCCAAAATAAAGCTCTCTGTCTTGAATTCTGAAGATGAACTGAATCGATGGGATTCTCAAATGAAACAGGATGCCAGCAGATTTGACGTGAGTTTCCCAAACAGCATAATTAAGAGAGACAGCCTTCGAAAGAGGTCTGTCCGTGACTTGGAACCTGGTGAGGTGCCTTCTGATTCTGACGAAGATGGTGAGCACAAGCCCCACTCACCCAGGGCCTCTGCTTTATATGAGAGCTCTCGGCTGTCTTTTTTATTGAGGGACAGAGAAGATAAACTGCGTGAGCGAGATGAAAGACTCTCCAGTTCTCTAGAAAGGAACAAATTTTATTCTTTTGCACTGGATAAGACAATCACACCAGACACCAAGGCTTTGCTCGAGAGAGCTAAATCGCTGTCTTCATCTCGAGAAGAAAATTGGTCTTTTCTTGATTGGGACTCCCGTTTTGCTAACTTTCGAAACAACAAAGATAAAGAAAAGGTTGACTCTGCTCCAAGACCTATTCCGTCCTGGTACATGAAAAAGAAAAAAATTCGGACTGATTCGGAAGGAAAAATGGATGACAAAAAAGATGATCATAAAGAAGAAGAACAGGAAAGACAGGAATTATTTGCATCTCGTTTTTTACACAGCTCAATCTTTGAACAAGATTCCAAGCGGCTGCAGCATCTAGAGAGAAAAGACGAAGACTCAGACTTCATTTCTGGTAGGTTGTATGGGCGGCAGACATCCGATGGCGCAAACAGCACAGCCGATTTGATCCAAGAGCCCGTAGTTCTTTTCCATAGCAGATTTATGGAACTCACACGAATGCAACAGAAAGAAAAGGAAAAAGACCAAAAACCCAAAGAGGTTGAGAAACAGGAAGATACCGAGGATCATCCTGAGACCTCAGAATCGGCTTCTGAGAGTAAAGAGTCCGAGCTGAAGACTCCCCCTCTGACTGGGCCTCCTGCCGTCACAGCTGCAGCTCCAGAGTCAGCCTCGTCGTCACTGGAGAAGGCGACAGCCAGTGAAAAAGCAGGGGAGGTACCGCTGGCGACAGAAGAGAAACCCAGGGAGCTGGCCCCCACCTCAGAAGAAGCAAAGCCCATGTCTGAGCAGGCGGCCTCCGCTGTGCAGCAAACCGAACAGGCTGACCTGCCCTCAGGAGTGGACCCCAGGAAAGACGCTGCCGGGCCTCCCTCGGTCGCGGAAGAGGGCTCATCCGCTGACCCGCTGCCTTACCTGGACACCAAGCCTCCGACTCCCGGGGCCTCGTTTACCCAGGCGGAGGTCACTGCAGATCCGGAACCTGATAGTGCCCAGCCGCCTTCAAAACCGACCCAGAAGCCTGAGGAAGCTGATGAGCCAAAAGTGGAAAAGCCAAACTCCGCTGCTGACATTGAACCTAACGCAAATCAGAAAGCTGAAGTTGTCCCGGAGGTTCAGCCTCAAGCTTCTGAAGACGTTGAGGTTGAGCCTCCAGTGGCTACAAAAGATAAAAAGCCAAACAAAAGCAAGCGTTCCAAGACCCCCGTCCAGGCTGCCGCAGCAAGTGCTGTGGAGAAGCCTGTCACCAGGAAGAGCGAGCGCATAGACCGGGAGAAACTCAAGCGGTCCAATTCTCCTCGGGGAGAAGCCCAGAAGCTTCTAGAGTTGAAGATGGAGGCAGAGAAGATTACCAGGACTGCCTCTAAAAACTCAGCCGCAGACACGGAACACCCTGAACCAAGTCTGCCCCTCAGTCGAACAAGGCGCCGGAACGTGAGGAGTGTCTATGCGACCATGGCTGACCACGAGAGCCGCTCTCCTGTCAAGGAGCCCGCAGAGCAGCCACGAGTGACCAGGAAGAGACTGGAGCGAGAGCTGCAGGAGGCCGCGGCAGTCCCCACCACCCCGAGGAGGGGGAGGCCTCCGAAAACACGCCGCCGTGCTGAAGAAGAGGAGGAGACCGAGGTGAAAGAACCAGCTGAGACAGTCAGACCAGCCGAGGGTTGGAGGTCCCCACGAGCCCAAAAGTCAGGAGCTGCTGGTGGCCCACAAGGCAAAAGGGGGAAAAATGAGCCAAAAGTAGATGCTGAACGTCTGGAAGCCGCAGCTGAGGTGAGTCCCCAAGTAAACGTGAAAGAAAACACAAAAGCCAAAGCTGATAAAGAAGAAGCAGGAAGTGAACAAAAACACGACAAAAAGGAACTTAGCATGGACAAAAATGCACCAGAAGCCCCTGCAGTTGAAGTGGTGGAGAAAAAAACAGCGCCCGAAAAAAACTCCAAGTCCAAGAGAGGAAGATCTCGAAACTCCAGGTCGGCAGCGGACAAGTCTGCAAATCTGAAAAACGTGGACACCAGCGTCAGTCCGAGTGCGGCGGCAGGCCCCGGGGGGCTGGCGGTGGACAAGGAAGCGGAGGTGGCGGCTGGCCCCGCCGAGAAGAGCGAGAGTCCGCAGAAGGAAGGGAGTTCGTCGTCCCAGCTGTGCAGTGGTCCAGCCCCTCCGGACGCGGCGGCGGCGGCGAAGGATGGGGTGTCGGCCTCGGCGCCGTCCCCGGAAGCCAACCAGTTAGCCAAGCAGATGGAGCTGGAGCAGGCTGTGGAGAACATCGCGAAGCTCACCGAAAGCGCCGCCGCGGCCTTCAAGGCGGCGGCCGCAGATGCACCAGAGGGCCTCTCCACCGAGGACGGGGACAAGCCGGCACACCAGGCGAGTGAGACAGAACTGGCTGCAGCCATTGGCTCCATCATCAATGACATTTCTGGGGAGGCAGAGAGTTTCCCAGCAGCTGCACCTTACCCTGCGGAAGCCCAGACAGATCTGCAGCCGCGCGCTCAGGCGCCGCAGCCCCCTGGGGAGGGAATGGAGCCCGAGACCAATGAGGCCGTTTCTGGCCTCTTGGAGACCGAAGCTGCTACAGAATCTTCTGGGCCACCAGCCAGTGCCCCTGACCCCTCAGCAGGCCCAGCAGATACCAAGGAAGCTGGGGGGAATAGTGGCGAAACCTCCCAGCCGGTGCCAGAAGCCAGAGGACCAAAAGAAGCAGAAGTCCCTCTTGCTCGGAAAGAGAAAGGGCGCCAGAAAAGTCGATCACGTCGCAAACGGAATACAAATAAGAAAACGGGGGGCACTGCAGAGACCCAGGTCGCCGAACCTGACCAAGTACAAAGCAAGAGTCCCGCTACAGCTGAGGGGACAGCGGCGCCGCCCCCAGAAACCCCACAGGAAGAGCAGCAGAGAGAGAAGCCCCAGTCCGCTCCACCCGAGTCCTGTGCTTCGGACCCAAGCAAGACTCCGTCCGTCGAGAATCTGTCCCAAGAGAGCAGCGTGGAAGCGAAGACTCCCACCAGAGCGCCTGCGTCCCCAGACCTTCCCCCTCCCTCCCAGCCCGCACCAGTGGAGGAGGAGCCGCAAGCCAGATTCAAGGTGCATTCCATCATTGAAAGTGACCCCGTGACCCCCCCCAGTGACTCAAGCACACCCACCCCCACGGTCCCTTTGGTGACTGCGGCAAAGCTCCCACCCCCTGTTGCCTCTGCTGGCGGGCCACACCAGAGCCCCCCTCCTAAGGTCACAGAGTGGATCACCAGGCAGGAGGAGCCGCGGGCTCAGTCCACCTCATCTCCAGCTCTTCCCCCAGACACGAAAGCTTCTGACATCGACACCAGCTCCAGTACACTGAGGAAGATCCTCATGGACCCCAAATACGTCTCCGCCACTGGCATCACTTCGACAAGCGTCACGACTGCCATTGCGGAGCCTGTCAGCGCTGCCCCTTGCCTGCACGAGGCGCCACCCCCGCCTCCAGTTGAGCCTAAAAAGCCGCTTGTGGAAGAAAAACCAGCAGCTCCAGTACCCAACACCTCTGACACGCAGGCCCCAGAGGTTCCAGTAGTGGCGGAAAAGGAAAAGGCGGCTCCCGTCATCGCTCCCAAAATCACTTCTGTGATTAGCCGGATGCCTGTGAGCATTGATCTGGAGAACTCGCAAAAGATAACTCTGGCGAAACCAGCTCCGCAAACCCTGACCGGCCTGGTGAGTGCTCTGACGGGCCTGGTGAACGTCTCCTTGGTCCCAGTGAACGCCCTGACCGGCCCCGTGAACGCCCTGAAGGGCCCCGTGAAGGGCTCGGTGGCCACGCTGAAGGGTTTGGTGAACACTCCTGCGGGCCCCGTGAACGTCCTCAAGGGGCCCGTGAATGTTCTGACGGGGCCGGTGAACGTTCTCACTGCTCCGGTGAATGCTGCCGTGGGCGCGGTGAATGCCGCCGCGGGCACGGTCAGCGCCACTGTGGGCACCGTGAACGCCACCGCCGGCGCCATGAATGCAGGCGCCGTGACCGTCACCGCGGGGGGCAGTGACCGCTGCTGCATCTGGCAGCGCGACCGCCACTACAACAGGCACAGTGACGGTGGCAGGCGCAGTGATCACACCGTCGGCAAAGTGCAAACCCAGAGCCGGCACTAATGAGAACAGTCGGTTTCACCCGGGGTCTATGTCCGTGATCGACGACCGCCCGGCAGACGCAGGCTCTGGTGCCGGGCTGCGTGTGAACACGTCTGAAGGGGTCGTGCTCCTGAGCTACTCGGGGCAGAAGACTGAAGGCCCGCAGCGGATCAGCGCCAAGATCAGCCAGATCCCCCCGGCCAGTGCCATGGACATCGAATTCCAACAGTCAGTGTCCAAGTCCCAGGTCAAGCCTGATTCTGTCACCCCGTCACAGCCTTCGCCCAAAGGCCCCCAGGCTCCTCCGGGCTATGCCAATGTGGCCACTCACTCTACCCTGGTACTGACGGCCCAGACGTATAACGCATCTCCTGTGATTTCATCCGTGAAGGCGGACCGTCCGTCCTTGGAGAAGCCCGAGCCCATTCACCTCTCTGTGTCCACACCTGTCACCCAGGGCGGCACAGTGAAGGTTCTCACGCAGGGCATAAACACACCCCCAGTGCTGGTTCACAACCAGCTGGTCCTCACCCCAAGCATAGTCACCACTAATAAAAAGCTTGCTGACCCTGTCACCCTCAAAATAGAGACCAAGGTCCTCCAGCCAGCGAATCTGGGGTCCGCCCTCAATCCCCACCACCCTCCTGCTCTGCCCAGCAAGCTGCCTGCAGAAGTGAACCACGTCGCCTCGGGGCCCAGTACCCCGACGGATCGAACGGTCACCCACTTGGCAGCCACAAAGCCAGATGCTCACTCTCCTCGGCCCAGCGGGCCGGCGCCGGCCCCGTTCCCGAGAACATGCCACCCCAGCAGCACCGCGTCCGCCGCGCTCTCCACGAACGCCACGGTCATGCTGGCTGCGGGCATTCCCGTGCCTCAGTTCATCTCCAGCATACACCCGGAGCAGTCTGTCATCATGCCACCCCACAGCATCACCCAGACTGTGTCCCTGAGCCACCTGTCCCAGGGCGAGGTGAGAATGAACACTCCCACGCTCCCCAGCATCACGTACAGCATCCGGCCGGAGACCATTCACTCTCCGCGGGCCCCTCTGCAGCCCCAGCAGATAGAGGTCAGGGCCCCGCAGCGTGCGGGCACACCCCAGCCGGCCGCAGCCAGCGTGCCGGCCCTGGCCCCCCAGCACCCTCCCGAGGAGGAAGTGCATTACCACCTCCCTGTCGCTCGAGCTGCGGCCCCCGTGCAGTCCGAGGTGCTGGTCATGCAGTCCGAGTACCGCCTGCACCCCTACACCGTGCCCCGGGACGTGAGGATCATGGTGCATCCGCACGTGACGGCGGTCAGCGAGCAGCCCCGGGCGGCCGACGGGGTGGTGAAGGTGCCACCGGCCAGCAAGGTCCCACAGCAGCCCGGGAAGGACGCCGCCAAGACGGCGGAAGCCAAGGCGGCCCCGGCCCCCGCCCCCCACGGGGAGGCCCGCATCCTCACAGTCACCCCCAGCAACCAGCTGCAGGGGCTGCCTCTGACCCCGCCTGTGGTGGTGACCCACGGCGTACAGATCGTGCACTCCAGTGGGGAGCTGTTCCAGGAGTACCGATACGGAGACATCCGCACCTACCACGGCCCTGCTCAGCTCACGCACACTCAGTTTCCTGCCGCCGCCTCCATCGGTCTACCTCCTCGGACCAAGGCTCCCGCTCAGGTAAGTGCCACACAGCAGCGGTCCTCCGTGTGTTGGTTGAGTTGCCGGCACCGTCCCAGACACGTGTTGCCCTTTCTGTGAGTTTAAAGAGGCGCTTCCGAAACTGCAGCGTTCGGGAATCCAATCACCGTGCAGAGGACGGAGGCCCGGGAAGGCGCTGAGGGTTCTCATGGTGGTCGTGGTGCGGGGGGCTTGCCTCTTGTGGGCAGAGGTGTGCGGGAGACTGGGTGGGTGACCTCTTCCTGGAGCCCTCAATCCTGAGTACCCAAGAGATCACTGCGTGGGCCTGACTTCGGGGATACCTGCAGCTGACCCTGCCCAAGAGCCCATAGCTGGGGGCCAGGGGGCAGGGTGCTGTGTGTAACACGCTCTCCACTCCGTTCCCCTCTCCCCTGCTGAACTCCAGGGCCCAGCTCCTGAAGGTGAGCCCTTGCAGCCCACTCAGCCTGCACAGTCTACACAGCCGGCCCAACCCGTGCAGTCCACACAGCCTGCCCAGCCCACGCAGCCTTGCCAGCCCACCCAGCTCAGCCAGCCGGGCCAGCCACCAAGCGGCAAGATGCCTCAGGTCTCCCAGGAGGCGAAGGGGACCCAGACAGGAGTAGACCAGCCTCGGCTCCCCACCGCACCTGCGAGCAGGCCAGCCGAGCCGCATGTGCAGGTTCAGAGGGCGCAGGCAGAAACGAGCCAGACCTCCTACCCCTCCCCCGTGTCCGTCTCCATGAAGCCTGACCTCCCGGCCCCTCTCCCCGCTCAGGCTGCCCCAAAGCAGCCGTTGTTTGTCCCCACAACCTCAAGCCCCAGCACCCCTCCAGGACTGGCTCTGACACACACCGAAGCCCAGCCCGCTCCCAAACCGGATTCTGCTCCACACCTGACTTCCCAGAGGCCTGTGGACATGGTCCAGCTTCTGAAGGTAAGTCCGGGCAGGGGGCCCACTCCCCTCCCAGCTTTGTGCTGTGTTGAGTGTTGTCCTAAGGTCCCCTCTTGGTCTAGTCAGCTGTCGCCTGGGGCCGTGTCCAGCATGGCTCTGCTCTGTAGCCGCGAGCTTACTTCTGTGTGTCTCCCCGAGAGCAGAAGTACCCCATCGTGTGGCAGGGCCTCCTGGCCCTCAAGAACGACACGGCTGCCGTGCAGCTGCACTTCGTCTCTGGCAACAACGTGCTGGCCCATCGGTCTCTGCCCCTCTCTGAGGGTGGCCCCCCGCTGAGGATCGCCCAGAGGATGCGGCTGGAGGCCTCGCAGCTGGAAGGGGTTGCCCGAAGGATGACGGTGAGCTTCGGGGCCCAGGCGAGCACCGGCCGTGCCCACGAGGGAGGATGTGGCTCGCCCCCACCTGCCCGTCTCCCTGGCTCGCCCCCCGGCATGTTCTGTCTCCCGCCGGCCTATGAAACGCTTCTAGGCTCAGAAACTGTTTTTTCAGGCAACAAATAAGGAGGACTTTAAGGTCACCCTAGGGGGTGGGGGCTTTTGTGGATTCCGCAGCTGAACCCCGAGGTTAGACAGGCCTCTGCGTGGGGCCGTGTCCTGGGGGGAGGCCGCTGATGACTCGCGGCTGCTGATGCCACAGGTGGAGACGGATTACTGTCTGCTGCTGGCTCTGCCCTGCGGCCGTGACCAAGAGGATGTCGTGAGCCAGACCGAGTCCCTCAAGGCGGCCTTCATCACCTATCTGCAGGCCAAGCAGGCGGCAGGGATCATCAACGTCCCCAACCCTGGCTCCAATCAGGTCAGCCGAGTGTCCTCCGCTGGGGCGCACACGTGGGTGCCGGTCTCGGCTGGTCGGGCCGTCTGATCGGGCGGCCTGGGCTACCAGTGCCAACTCAGAGGCGGCAGGAGGGGGGCATTTTGGAGAGAGAACTCGAGTGTAGAGGTGGGGCCTCCGTGGCCCATCCCGGATCTAACCCCGGGACAGCTGAGACACGGCTGAGACCGCAGCGGTGTTTAGCTCTGTACTGAGGAGCAGGTTCCCGGGAGAGTTGGGGGGACAGTAGTTTGCGGACAGCGAGGCTCCTCCGGGTGGACAGAGTCCTGGGGGCACGAGCCGACGGGGAAGCTGACTCACCCGGCCTCTGTGTGTTGCGCCCCTTCGGGGCCCCCGGTGGGAAATGCTGAAGAATGGTAATGGGGTGGCCGAGGTGGAGACAGGGGATCCCACTCTTCTCTCTCGTCCCCCTCTCCAGCCTGCCTACGTGCTGCAGATCTTCCCGCCCTGCGAGTTCTCGGAGAGCCACCTGTCCCGTCTGGCCCCCGACCTCCTTGCCAGCATCTCCAGCATTTCTCCCCACCTCATGATTGTCATCGCCTCCGTGTGAGCCGCGGAGTGGTCGCCGCTCGGTGTATCCCTGAGGCTCTGCAGCAAAAAGTAAACCCCGGACCCCCCAGTCGCGTGGAGGCAGCTGTTGCTGAAGGGCACACCCTCCACTGCCAGCCGCCAGCCTCGCCCTCGAGCCCGCCCCCCGCCAGGCTCCGGGGGACAGACCCCTCCGTCCCCCTCCGGGCAGTGGTGCTGCTCCCTGTGTGTTTACATGACATTAGCCCGAGGACAGACCGCCAACCGATGGACTCCGCAGACACCTTGGGGCTGGGTTTCTCTCTCCTCTTCTGGGAGAAAAGGAACTGGGCCGTGGAATTAATTTTTTGTTGTTTTTGTTTTTAAGAAACAAAACAGAACTGCCTTTGCACTAAATTAGTGACTCGGACTTTTGCACAGTGAAGACAGGCTGTGATACTCTGGATGTCTCGGTGAACCTGGAACACACATCGAGGACTCGTGCGCAGGACTGCAGGCGGCTGCTGAAACACTGGGGTCAGGAACATTTCCTCGGGTTGTTTCGTCCCCGCCCTGCCCTTCCCCTTGCTCGTTTGGACGTGTCACCTTTCTTAACTCTCCTGCCACCGTCTTTGAGCACCGGATGCACAGTTCACAATCGCGAAAGAGCAAACAGAAGGATTTTCTTTCCTGGTGGGATATGCAGAACTTGGGATGTGTGTATATATAAATATATAATATATATAAATATATATAATACTGACTTAAAAAATCAAATTCCCCGACATACATTTTTTTTAATCTGTGCCAAAAATGTGTTTTCAGAGAAAAATCTTATTTTCATACTCAGACTTTGTATTGTCACTCATTTGTATAAGTGCGCTTCGTTACGGCACGGGCCCTGCCCCCGCGATTCGGAAGTGTCTCACACACACACAGAAGACTGTACAAAAAAGACTGGCTTCCCCTCTGTTACCTTGACCCCCCCCCCAACTTCCTAACACTTATTAATTTATGAAACTGGTTTTCTCAGCGCAGTTTTGTTTTGTGTGTCCATTGGATTACAAACTTTATTAAAAAATACAAAACACGTGTGGATGTGATTGTCACTTGAGTGAGACAACCATGCGTCCTTCGCTTACAGGAACACCTGGCCCTCATCCCACTTCTGTTTCCCTCCCCAAGTCTGTCCATGGGACCTGCTCCCTTCCTGCCACTTAATCCTCCCCAAGCGGCGTGTTCTCTTGTACAAGAGGTTTCTGCCACAGACTGAACTTATTTGTTCTCAGGTAACGTGGAAGGCACTTCAAAGTCGGGGTGGGGGAGGAAACCACCTGCCAGGCAAACGCAGAAACCTCATAGACAAACTTTGGTGTCTTGGCTCTTTGCCCCTTCCTCGTGCGGGTCTGGAGCAGGCTGGCCCGGCAGCAGCGGAGGCACAGCTAGGCCCAGTGCCAGCAAGGAGGATGGGGCTACCGGGCCCGGCTTCCCCTGCAGCTGGACCCACTACAGCCAGGGCGGGGAGTGGAGACAGGGACCACAGAGTTGATGGTCTCACTTGAGATAATCATGAGGCTCTCAGGGATTACAGCTGCTCGGAGCAAACCAGAGGGGCAGAGACGGCGTCCGCTCTCCCTGCCGAGAGGGTTAAGGATGAGCTGTTCCACGGCCCCTGCTGGCTGTGTCCCCCACCTTCCCCATCAAAGCTCCTGGCCATATGTTTCTGACCCTCAGCCTGGTCGCAGACTTCCATCGGTTCACGGCAAATCAATGTTCCCAGGAGAGTGGGGCACAGGCTTGGCCTTGATCCTGTGAAGTGAGTGTGAAGCCCTCCTGCTTCCCCAAGCCCAACAGAACTGGGCCCGTGGCCTGGCGGGCCTGGCTCTCTGCCTACCTTGCTCTGGCTGAATGGGCTTCTGAGCTGGGCCCTCTGGGTGCCTGGATCCTGGTAAGCTAACCCCACTGGGTCACAGCAGGGTCACAGCTGTGCTCCGTGGCGGAGAGGGGAGCTCAGGTCCTGAAGCTGAACAGGTGAGAAGCCCAAGGAGGAGACCGGATGAGGGGACGGGGTACGTGGAGCCACAGTCTCTCCGGCCCCGAGCGTGCTGCCCAGACCCCGACTCAGGACAAGGAAGCCAGTTCTTTCTCCAGACGGGTCCAGAGTCACCAGTACCATTCTGTGGGAGGGACAGCCTGGCTTGGCCGGGAAACAGGTCGGTGCCAGCTAGTACCTGGGTGGAGCAGCCCTTCCGTGGCATTGGCCACAGCTTTGCTAGCTCCCCCCCCACATCCCCACAGGGAGCTCTAGGCGGCATTAGAAAATAATCAAATTTATTCTCTAGGGAACGGGGCCACCCCTCTCAGATCCAGGGGGCCATCCATCCTTAAATAAACAGTCACAAGGAGGGACGCCTGCTCACTCAGCAGGCGGCGGACATTCAGGGGCTGTGGGGGGCGTCTCTGCCAGAGCGGGCTGGCCATCGGCCCCATCCCGAGGGCGGAAGACCAGCTCCCCAGCCTGCAGCACCTGCCCGGCCGGCCACGCGCTGCCGGGCCCGTACTGCTGGTAGAAGTCCGCATCCGTCTGGAACATGACGAGTGCCTGGGCCGTGTGGATCCGCACGTGCTGGGCCAGGCTGTTTGCATCCAGGAACTTGTCCCCGCAGGAGTCGCAGGCATAGAGGATGTGGGTGTTGGGGTCTGTGGGAGGTAAAGGCCGTGGTCAGGCTGGGGAGAGCCCTCTGTTGGGGGAGGGGGCACCAGTTTTCAGGCCCCGGGCGGCCCCCTCACCTTCCTCCTGTACTTGCTTCACAGCTTTGCTAATCTCGGCCTTAAGGACTTCCGTCTCATCGGCGGTCACCGCGGCCCCCACTGGTACCACTGCGGGCAAAGTTCGTGGGGCCTCAAGCACCTGCCCCATCGTGGGAGGCTCGCTGCCCGTGACCCCCCCCCCCAGCGGCCCGCGGCCCGCACCTGTGAGCTGAGTGACGGCCGTTGCCGCCAGTGCCTCGGTGGCCAGCGTGACCATGTCATCCACGGTGACCACACTGACCTCACCCCCCTCCTCGGGCTCCAGGATTTTGATGCCCGCCTTGCCCTGGTGCACAGTCTTCACGTGGGAACGCAGGTTGTCCACCCGGTTGAAGCCACGACCGCACTTGTCACACAGGTAAGGCTTCTCTCCTGGGGGGGAAGGCAAGGTTCTCGCCTGCCGTTGGAGGGGGGGGGGGAGGACCTCAGTGGCCTCCAGCTCCCCCAGAGCCCTGTCTCTTCCAGCAGCAAGTGCTCTGGGGCGGCCACCGGGGCTGCCCAGGAGCCTCCAGTGGCCACCGCGCCTTCTGGAAACTAGGAAAATGGGGTCCTCATTGAAACAACCTCCCACGCCCCCGGCAGCAAGGACTGGCACCCAAGGCTGGGCTCTGGAGGGACCTCCCTTCCCCCCAGCCCGCCCCCAAGAACAAGGGCCAGATGAGGCAGGCGGGCGCGAGCTCACCGGTGTGGATGATGATGTGCTTGGACAGGTCCCCCACGTTCACGAAGGCCTTGCTGCACACACTGCACTTGTGCGGGCGAATGTTGTCGTGGTGGCGGATGTGATTGGCCAACTGGCTGGACTGGACAAATCTGAGGGCGGCAGGGGGAGGGGCTGGCACCCAACTGCCCGAGTCCGGCGGGGAGGGTTGGGGTGGGGGGCCGGGGAGCTGGGTGGGGCCTCCCGCCGCCTCTCCTAGATCGGGGCGGACCCAGGGAGCTAGGCCTGGGCCGGGGCCGCACTTGCCCCCCCCCCCACCCGTCCCATCCAAACTCTAGGAGGGGACCCGGGGCCGGGGGCCGGGGGCCGGGGGCCGGGGGCGGGGCGGGACCTCTTGCCGCAGCGCTCGCAGACGTAGGGCTTCTCCCCGGTGTGCTGGCGCACGTGCGCGATCAGGGAGCTGGCCTGGGTGAAGGCCTTGCCGCACATCACGCACTGGCACGGCTTCTCGCCTGGGGACGGGCGGCAGGAGAGGCCGTCGGCACCCACGCCTCCCCGTGCCTCCCCGCGCGCCCTGCCCCCGCCCCGGGGCCGCTCACCCACCCGTGTGGATGCGGACGTGCCGCTGCAGGGCGCCGGGGTCGGCGAACTGCCGCTGGCAGTGGACGCACACGTACGGCTTCTCCCCGCTGTGGATCCGCAGGTGCCGCTTCAGGTTCCCTGTGGGAGAGGCGGGGAGGGCCCGCCTGAGGCACTGCGGGGCCGGGAGCGAGGGGGGCGGGGCGGGGGTGCCGGAGGGGCGGGGCGCGGGGGTCCCGCCCTACCTGAGGTGGTGAACTGCTTCCCACACTCCCGGCACTTGAGGGGCCCGTCGGCGATGTGGATCTTCAGGTGAGCCTTCAGATTCCCCACCTGCGCCCGGGCGGGGGTCAGAGGGGCCGCCCCGCCGCATGGCGCGCGGAGACCCGCCCATACTCGGGGTCTCCAGGGCCCTCGTCCCGCCTCCACCCGTGCGTCCCTGGCGTCGGGGCTCGAGGACTCTACCCCTATCCCACCCCACCAGCCCCCTCTCATCTCCCCCACCCCTCCAGCCCCCCCAACTCCCCCTCCGCCACCCCCCAGCCCCCTCCCGTCCCCCACCGGCGCCGCCCCGCCCCCGAGGGCGCGCACACCTGGTTGAACTTCTTGTCGCAGTGCGGGCACTTGTGCTCCTTGTCGGTGTCGTGCGTCTCCAGGTGGCGCATCTTGGACGTGGGGTCGGAGAACGAGCGGCCGCAGTAGTCGCACTGGTAGGGCTTCTCGCCGCTGTGCACCAGCTGGTGGCGCTTCAGGTTGCCCGACGTGGTGAAGAGCTTGCCGCAGTCCTCGCAGCGGTAGCGCGCCTCGCCCGAGTGCCGCTTCTTGTGCAGGTTCAGCAGGCTGATGAGCCGGTAGCTCTTGCCGCACTCCTCGCAGCCGTACGGCTTCAGCGGGCTGCGGGGCACAGGGCCACAGGGAGGGGAGCGTCGCGGGGCTGGGGGGGGGGGCGGGTGGGGTGGTGGGGGGAGTTGGGGGGGCGCGGCGCACCTGTGGGTCTTCTCGTGGGCCTTGCAGGCGGCCGGGTCCGAGAAGGCCTTGCTGCACTCCCGGCACGAGAAGGGCTTCTCGCCCGTGTGGATGCGGATGTGCCGCTTGAAGTTGCCGGTGTGGGTGAACTCCTTCCCGCAGTCCTGCGGGGGTGGGGGCGGGGGCGTCAGGGACCCGCAGTGGGCGGCGGCGGAGGAGCGGGGCGGGGGGCGCAGGGAGGGCCGCACCTCACACTTGTGGATGACCGAGCCGTAGGCCTTGGACTCCGTGCGGTCGCCGTAGGTGCCGGAGCGCAGGCCCCGGGCCTCGGGGCCCAGCTCGTGGCCGGAGTCCGTGCTGGCCGACTCCTCGCTCTCCTCTGGGGCCTCCCCCTTCTCCAGCGGCGGCCCCTCTTCCTTGACCTCGGCCGCGCCCTCCTCCTCCCGCTCTTCTCCTTTCCTGGCCGGCTCCACCTCCATTTCTGCCTCGAGAAGGGCAGACACTGAGGCGCTTGGGAGGGCGAGAACCTGCCTCCACACGCGGTGCCCTCAGAGCCAGCAAGAGGCAGGGGTCCGGTCTCCGCCGCCCTCTGACCGGGGACTCCCCGCAGGGGCCCGCTGGGTCCCCTCCGCAGACAAGCCCGCGCAGCACTGGCCGGGGAGGGTGCTGTGGGCTGCTCTGAGGGGGCCTGTGTCCCCCGGGCTAGCAGAAGCACGGCCGGGTGCATCCCTGAGAACCAGAGGCCAGACTTGGGCCCAAAGCTAAAGCGGGACTCACTGTGGGATCCGTAGAGGGGTCTGGGGGGGAACCGGCGGGGGGACAGGTGAGTGCCAGCTACCGGGCCGGCTGGGGGCAGGATACCTTGCTCCGAGCTCTCTGACAACACAGCCTCTGCCTCTGCGGCTGCCATGCTACTCGTTGGGTCAGGCTTCGGCTCCACAGGGGGCGGCTCCCGGGGGGCATCAGCCTTCTCCGTCTGCTCGGCCCCTGGGTGTGGCATGGAAACATGGGAGGCGGGATCAGGGCCTGCCATCCAGGTGCCCAGCAGTGGCTGAGGCCCAGGATGAGGGCCCAGCACACCCCAACTCGGGCTGCTTATGCCTCTGCTCTGGCTGGAGCAGGTGCCCCGGTGCGAACAGGTCACTCTGGGTGACGAGAGCTCAAAGGGAGCAGCGGTCAGTGCCGCCCTGCCTCCCCACCCCAGGAGCCCTCCGAGGAAGCCACTCGCTGCACCAGGGCCCAGGCTGCGGGGAGGGGATGGGACGGATGGCTGGGCCCTCGGTGCCACAGCTCACCACTGGCCGTGGTCTCGGCCTGGCCACCTCGCTCCTCTTTGGGCTCCCTGCCCAGGCCCGCGGGTGGACCGCTGCCGGCGGGGTCCAGCTCGCTCAGTGTGGGGGCAGCCGCCTTCTCCTCTTTGGCTCTCTTGTCTCCTCCTGGAGATGGAACAGGACAGACCTGCCATTTCCCATCACGTGCCCACCACCTGGAGGGGTGAGGAGGCCCCACACTTGCTCGCTCTTCCAGATCCTCCCTGGGGATACTGCTATAGAGTGGTTCGCCCGTCTGTTCCCGGGGTACCTGTTCCACACACCAGGCTGCCGGCCAGGCCCAGGATCACCAGGCCTACCTACCACTCCCGTGGGGCTCCCACTCCCGTGGGGCTCCCATGCTGATCAGGAGCATACCTCACACGCAAAACAATATCACTCATCAGAGTCAACGCTTAGGAGGGGAGCGGGGTTCTCTGCAAAGGGTACCATGAGAATCTGGCCATGCCCAGTGTCAGGAAGGGCAGGAGAGGGGAGGGGCTGCCGGAGGGTTGACCCCCGTGTGCAGAGGCCTGGGCCAGGCATGCCCCCAGCTCTGCGGGGCAGCAGAGCACAAAGCAAGCAAGCAGGTAAAAGGTGGGGAAGGGAGAGGCAGACTGGCCCCTCTGAAGGCCTTCCCGAGACTCTCACTAGCAGCAAAGCCAGGTAAGAAACCGAAGCCCAGAGAGAGGAAACAGAGAGTCAGAGGCAACACCCCACCCAAAGCCGCATGCTCAGGAACAGCCTGCCGATCCTCTTACCTTCCGCGGCCGAGGCCACCGCGCTCTCCCCGGGGCTGGCGTCCGGCTCCGCGAGGGACTTGAGGGCATGGCAGGCTGCGATGATGTCCCGCATCTGCAGAAAGCTGGCCACGGCCAGCACGTCGTCCACGTTCTCGGCGCTCAGGCTCAGCTTGGCCGTGTACATGAACTCCAGCACCTGGCCCAGGCCTGCCAAGGACACAGACGGCCATCACGGACCTGCCTCAAGGCCTGGCACTGGCAGCCGGCCCAGCCACCCCACTCGGCAGCAGGACCCGGGGATCTGTGGAAAGCAGAGTGGCAGGGCCAGCAGCGCCCCCTCTCCCATACTGGGGCCCAGACCACAGCCTCTGAAGTACCCCCACAGAGGGCAGAGGTGGGGACGGCCACCCCGCATGGAGGACAGCAGGTGTGAATGCTCACTCAACACAGAGGACAGGGTATGAACGCCCGCTCTCCACAGAGACAGACAGTGTGAATGCCCGCTATGCACGGAGACAGTGTGAACGCCCGCTCTGCACAGAGACAGTGTGAATGCCCGCTCTGCACAGAGACAGACAGTGTGAACGCCCGCTCTGCACGGAGACAGTGTGAACGCCTGCCCTGCACGGAGACAGACAGTGTGAACGCCCGCCCTGCACAGAGACAGTGTGAACGCCCGCTCTGCACAGAGACAGTGTGAATGCCCGCTCTGCACGGAGACAGTGTGAACGCCTGCCCTGCATGAAGACAGACAGTGTGAACGCCTGCTCTGCACAGAGATGGACAGTGTGAACACCCGCTCTCCACAGAGACAGACAATGTGAACGCCACTCTACATGGAGATAGTATGAATGCCCGCGCTGCACAGAAGGTGTGAACGGAGGACTGAGAGTGTAAACACCCTCCCCGCACAGAGGACAGTGGTGTGAATGCATCCCCTCCCCCGAGGATACTCTCTACTGCTCAGCCAGCACCCCCCCCACTGAGGGTGTCAGCACTGGCTCTCAGGGGGGCTCTGTCACAACTATCTGACCTCCAAGCTAGTCACTGACCCCTCTGGGCCTCAGTTTCCATATCTGTAAAACTGGGGGAACACCACCTCGCCCTGACCTTCTCATGGCAGGTCCTGCCATTCTGGGTTAAGAGCCAAATCCAAGACCAGGGCTCCCTCTCAATCCCCAGGTCTTCCTGACACCCCTCCAAGCTGCAGCCATGGCCATCCCCATCATGGTCAGCACGGGGGTAAGGGTGCAGGACGGACTCGACCATGGGAAGGGGTCGGGGCTGGGAAGAGCGCACCCCTTCTCTGTCCCTCCCAATGAGCCTATCCTGGGTACACTCCAGCCCAGAGCTTACCACGAGTCCTTCCTGTCAGTTCTCCTCTTACCACCCAGGTCCCTGTCAAAACAGGCCCCTCGAAGGTGGAAGGAACTCGGTGCCCATACTCTCATGGCCTGGGTTCCCTATGGGAGGCCTGGTGCAGCCCACAGCTCCCCACCAGGAGGGCAGGGGCCACATCAGGAATGTCAGGAGGGCCGTGCATGGCACAGACCCAGCCACAGCCTCCAAGCCTCCGCAAACGTGGCCCTGGACCCCACGGGGTACCTGCCGCGTTACTGATGTCCAGGTGTACCACGTCCTTCTGGTCCACGAAGAGCATCTTGAAGTACTCGCTGCAGGCCGCCAGAACTGCCTTATGGGCTTTGAAGTCAACACCGTCCACGACGAAAGTGCAGTCACACAACAGTCCCAGCTGCCGCTGCTGGTTCAGCTGCTCCAAGACGTGCTGGCTGTGCTGGGGGAAATCCATGGCTGCGGAAAGCCGGAGGGCCTCCGAGTTAGCACAGAGAGAGGACGCCAGCCCGCCCGGCAGGCAACCCCCGAACTCCCGGGTGAGAAACGCAACGGAGAACGCGAGAAGGAAAACCATGGAGGGTTGATCCCTCCAGATTCCCTCTGCAAGCCAAGGCTGACCAGCGGCTCCGAGATCCCTGGGTTTACTGGCCAGCAACGTTCCAAAAACCAAAAGCACTGAGGGACCAACAGAAAACAGCCAACTTGTGTCTTGCCAGGTAACAACATTTTAAAGTCCAAAAACACACAGAAAACCCTGATGATGGTGAGCGTTAAAAAAGAAAAGACGTGGTCAGTTTAACATCGTTTACAAAAAGAATGCATGACATAATCTTAGGAGGCCAGATCTTTCAACCTGATACATTTGGCTTGATGTAAACCTTTCCATTTTGTTTTTTTTTCCTCATTCTGTCAAGCACAGGTAAGATGTGTATCTGGGAAGACAGATGCTCCCTCTCCCAGCGCTTCAGGAATCGGCCCTCTCCTGCGGCGCCCACAGGGCTCTGGCAAAGTCCCACCCTTGGGGGCAGATCTCTCTCTCTCTCTCTCTCTCTCTGATTCATAGGCTCAGGGGACTGCATGATGCTGGGGCGTCCTCTGCCTCCAGCAACCTCTCCAGGCTGTCCCGGGAGGAAGAGTGAACTCTGGCCCCTGACCCCGAGAGCCACCGGGTTGGCCGGTTTCGCTGTCAAAGGCCTCACTTAATGCCTGGAAATCCTACAACTGTCTCAAGTGAAAATGCTCAGAAAAATTCCATGGCCCGGTGCCAAATAATCACGAACCACCACAAGCCATGACTAAATAAGTATCTGAAACAGCTCTCTCCTCCCCAGCACCACACCAGAGTAGAGCTCGGACCAGCATTTTACAGGGAAAACAGCAGGCCCTCGGTTCAAGAAAGACCCAGTTTCAAAGTAAAAGCCAACACCCCCCTCCTGGGACGGCAGGCCCCCACCCGGCATCGGAGGCCTGGGTCTGCTCAGGACTGCCCCAGGCTGCTTCCGGGCAGGGGACAATGACACTTTGGGGCTCCCGGCCCCCAGGTTTCTGCAGCCCCTCACGGGCTCTCGCTGTTCTGTGACATCAGCCTCCTGGGGGTGAGTCACTGTGCGGGAGCCGTGACCATGTATGGTGGCCTGGCTGTGATGAGCAGCGAGGAAAGCCATGCCTGCCTCCCCCGCCAGGGGGGACTAAGTGGCACTGATCGCTGCAAAGCCCAGCCACCCAGGGCTACTGGGAGCTTCTCAAGCAGGGCTAGGTGTTTGCTGAGCCGGGGGGCTGGGGGTCACTGGGCAGGCGGGCAGGCAGGGCTCTAGGCAGGGAGTGGGGGCGTAGGGGTGACAACCGGCTGTGTCCCATGCCGGCCTCTGTCTGAGCCACGAGTTCAGAGCAGCCGTCGCCGGAGACCCAGAAACGGCCATTCCCTCCCTCCAGCACCCCACGCTCAGCCTTCAGTCCCACCCTTCACACACAGGCTCCCACGGTTTCTTGGTTCTCCGCTCCGTCCCCGCTCCTCCGGGGGAGCTGAGAGGAGGAGCCGCCGGGGCCAGGCCGGGAGCAGAGGGCAGGTGGCCTGCAGGCTGTCCGGCCGGCTCCGGAGCCAAGGCCGCCACAGACACATGACCCCAGGGAAGGCATCCTTCTCCGTCTTCAGTCCCCGGAACAAGCAAGTTCCTGTTGTGACCTGAAGGAATGAACGTGAGAATTCTGGCTGCTCTGTGCCCAAGCCGGTAAAAACAAAAAACAGAGATGTTTCTGGAGACCACGGAAAAGAACCAATGTCCAGTCCACGGGTTGAAACCCCCAGGCCGGGCCACTCAGGCCTGGGTTCCAAAGGCAATACACACCGGGCAAGGGGTACACGGAACGACAGCGGGGGGCAAAGAGAGGCCAGGCTGGGGCACCTGGGTGGCTCAGTGGGCTAAGCCGCTGCCTTCGGCTCAGGTCATGTCTCAGGGTCCTGGGATCGAGTCCCGCATCGGGCTCTCTGCTCAGCAGGGAGCCTGCTTCCCTCTCTCTCTCTCTCTCTGCCTGCCTCTCTGCCTGCTTGTGGTCTCTCTCTGTCAAACAAATAAATAAAATCTTTAAAAAAAAAAAAAAAAAAAAGAGGCCAGGCCAGCTCACCCCCAGATCCGCCTTCTCACCAGGGCCATGGGGTAGATGTGAGCGCGTGTGCACCTGGGCAGCCCCCGAGTCCCTGTCACTGGTCACTCCCTATGTCCCTGGAAGCCCAGGTGCAGAAACCCCTCCAAATGCAAGAAAGGGAGAACCACCAGCGCCCGGAGGGCCAGGTGCTCCGTCAGCTTCAGAACAAGCCCACTCGGCACTTGGCAGCGCCCCGGCTCCTTCACCTTCCCCAGCAGCCAACCCGGAAAGAAGGGGGAGGAAGTGTCTCCCAGGTGGAGAAACAAGCAGGGAGCGTCCCCCCAACAACCGCACCCCTCCTCCTCCAAGTACAGAGTTGGTCCAGGCCCTTGGGCAGGAGCCGGGGGAAGGCAGGGAAGGCAGAGCCCTCCAGCTGGAAGGCGATCTGACTTGCTGTGAAGGGAACCCCAAAACCAGACCCCAGGGTGGAAGGGAGCTGCCAGGAGCCCTCGAGCTGCTGCGGGAAGGGCGCAGAGCCAGCTCTCCTGCGGCCAGATGCAGAGGGGGCTCTTGTTTCAGAGACCTTGGTGGGGCCAGTAAAGGTCCTGGGAGAGGGTGGCTGGTGGCTGGGTACCCCCCACACCCCACCCCAGGACAGCAGCAGGTGCCCACAGGGAATGTTTTCCACCCAACGCTAACCACGTTCTTGCTATGTGAGCTGTGGCCTGGACGTGGGTGTGGGGAGCGGGGCCCCCCGAGGCTGCCTCTGAAGCTGTTCCAACGGACAAGCACTTTTAAGGTGCATCTGGTCTGACAAAATCAAAGAAAGAAACGGAAGCGAGGGGCGCCTGGGTGGCTCAGTGGGTAAGCGTCTGCCTTCGGCTCAGGTCATGGTCCCAGGGTCCTGGGGTCGAGCCCCGCATTGGGCTCCCCGCTCAGCAGCAAGTCTGCTTCTCCCTCTGCCTCTGTGATCTCTCTTGCTTTCACTCTCTCTCAAATAAATAAATAAAATCTTTTAGAAAAGAATAATAAAAAAGAAAAGGAAGTGAGAAAATGGGAGAGAGGGGGAGACAGAAGCCGCGGAAGACCGGGAAAGGGAGGCAGCAGAACCACAAGGAAGGAAGGAAGGAAAAGGCCGCCACACTCAGAGGAGCCTTAAACCCAGGCCCCGGGCCCCGTCCCGGCCGTGGAGGCTCCCCGAGTGCTCACGGGGTCCCCCCCACAGGCTGTCAGCAGCCCTGGGGATGTTATAACACCCCAACTGGCAGATGGAGCTCAGAGCCCCCCCCCCCCCCAGCTGCCTCCTGCGCTCACCTGCGCCAGCTGGCCGCCCACTAGAAAGCTCCAGCAACCCTCTTCTCCCTAAGGCGAGGGGTGAGGAGGTGAGGGGCCCCCTGGCGTGGTCCTCCTGTCAGAGGGGCCACGCTAGAACCAGGCAGTGCCCCACCGCCAGAGCTAGGTGAAACACTAGAAGGTCTAGAAGGTCTAGAAGATCACAGCAATCCTCCCACCGTCTCCTGTTTCGTTCTCCGCACCACGGTGAAAAGGAACCCACGGTGCTCTGGCCAAGCTCAGAGGCGCGCGGGAGGAGGCGAGGCACCTGCCTGGACCACACAGCTGGACGTGGGGGCCCCCAGGCGCCGGGAGCTGCCCACCCCAGTCAGTGCACGCACCCAGGGGCCGCGGCAGCACAGTAGGACCAACAGCCCCGCGGCTCTCCCTGCCCCGCCCCTGCTGCGCAGGGCCTTCACTTGCGCGAAACTGGTAGGGGGTCCCCTCTGCCTTACTTCGTCTTCCTTTAAGGGTGATCAATGTGGGCCATAAAGCTACTCTAAGACAGACCCTAAAAGCTCAGAACTACAGAAAATGCAAACAGAATAAGCCCACGGGGCCCACCAAGCCCAAAGCCCTCAGATTAGATGCAGAAAACCAAGCCCCAAACTGGCACATGACTTGTCCATTCCGGAAACGGCCCAACCTTCCAGAAACTCTCCACTGCACTCCTCACTCCTGCCCTGCGACGCTTCCCGTGACGCCGCCGGCTGCTCAGCGCTGATCCCTGACCAACGGAGCGGACGTCTGGCGTCAGAGCTGTCCGGCCGGACACACAGCCTGGCCTACCTCACAAGGAATCCATCTGGGAACGGAAAAGCGAGGGACCTGGAGAAGCCTGCAGTGTGATTCCCAACACAGATTCCAAACTAAGCAACGTGGACACGGACGGCCGCTGACAAGTGCCCCCATCCCACACACCTGCTAGGAGAGCCCGGCTGGATCTGGGCGGCTCTGACCAACCAGAGCCAAGGACTCGGTGCCAGCTCCAGGCCTGGCCCTTAAGAGGGCTGCAGACTCCATGCGGCTCTCCTGCAACCCAGCCACCCCACCGTGGGGATGCCCAGGCTCTCCTGTTGGGGCCCTGGAGGAGACGCCACGGGCACAGGCCACATGATGAACTCAGAGGCCCTACTGGACGGTGGCGTGCGAGGCGCTTTCCTGGACTTTCCAGCCCAGCTACTAGCTGAATGCTGTCATACAAGTGACCCCAACACCTCGCGAACAAAAGAAACTGTCTAATCAACCCACAAAATTGGGAGAATAAACTGCTGGCGGTTTAAGTCACGAAGTTTTGAGAGAGAACGAATACGGATGGTAAAGTTGTAAAGAAAAGGCGACGAGTAACAAAACGTCCAGGACGATGGTTCTGTGTAGATGGGAGACAGGGAGGAGGAGGGAGGAGGTGGGAGGAGGGAGGAGGAGGGGGAAGGAGGAGGGAGGAGGGGTCCTCTGAGACATGGGGAGGGCTCTATTTCTTGTCTTGGATACACCTAGGTTTATTATTTATAACTTACTTATTATTTAAATTAAATTTTAAAATAATAAATATTAATAACAAATTAATAATATTTATTATTTAAATTAAATGTAAATGAAACATATACATTTCATATACTTCTCCCATCCAAGTACTAACCAGGCCCGACCCTGCTTAGCTTCCGAGATCAGACGAGATCGGGCGCGTTCAGGGTGGTATGGCCGTAGACATTTCATATACTTCTGTAGGGCAACATGCTTCAAAAGCTGACAAAAGTTGACAAAATTTTGAATAAGAAGAAAGGGAGGAACAGGTGCCAACCTCACCCTCGCCGAGACAGGGCTGTGCACGAGCATGCGCGCCACCGCTCGCCCTGGGGCTGCGCTGGGGCCCAGGCCTCACATGTCAAGGTCGCTGAGTCGGGGGCAGGGGCACTGGCCCGGGGAAACACAACCCGTCTCAGTCATGCTTCAGTTCCAGAACACCGGCAAGCACACGATGACGTAAGGAAGGGCTCCCCTTGGGTGGTGAAATCCCAGACCCCAGGGCCCCGCTCCCGGTAACGACGAAATGGCATTTACGGGAGTCTCTTCAACACGGCCAACAGCACGGGGCGCGCACAGCACCACCGATCACCTCAAATCTAAGAACACGGCTGCTCTGCCGTCAGGTTCTGCTCTGAGCGCAGAGGAGGCAGAGCCCCTAGGGTCAGGCTGGGGAGGACCCGGCTGGGCCACCCTCCCACATCAGCAGTGGATCGCCAGCAAAGCCCCTCCTCCAGCAAAATGGGGCCAGTGGGACCGCTTCCCAGGTGTGGCGCAGGCTTCGGTTAGCTACTGTAAGCGCAGAGCCTGTACCGAGCCTGACTCGTAGTAAACATTCCTCAAACTACTGTTACCAGGAAGCAGAGATGCAAATTATAGTTTTATTTTTAGGCCGAAGACCGTATCAGATGGTTTCTACATACCCTTTCCTGCTGGGCACCTTGGGTAACTTGACCTTGTTAAGACGTTGTAATCATAACCCATTATTCTTTCTAAAAGCAATCTGGAAAAATCCCAGAGCCCAATTAACGTTAAGAGAGGGAGGGAGGAAAAGAAAGTAGGGGTGCTGGGCAAGAACCATTCGGAGCTATTTTCTCTGTCGGGGAAGCACTTTATATCGAACAACTGTTCTGTTAAACCCCAAGGGCGCTCCCGGGGGAAGGTCGGAGCTCCTGCTGAGAGCTCCCAGTGGGTCCACAGAGCACGGCCCCATCTCAGAGTCAAAGGGGCATCTGTCGAACATGAACGATCACCCAGGTTATTAGCAAGCACTACCCGGCGGCGTGCAGGGTTTCCAAACTGCCACACAGAGGGAAGCCATTAAGCCAGAAAACCACCAGCCTAGCACAAGGAGCTGCTGATTTGACAAACAGAAGTCGTCCCCGGCTCCCCGAACACCGCTGCTCCCAGCTGCAGGCCTGGGCATGACACAGCCGCCTCAATGTCCAGGGTCAGGGGACGGGGATCACCACTCTGCTTCCAGATACCTGGCATTCCAGATTTTCTGGAAACACAGGTGGTTCCCATCTCCAGCTTAGCACACACAAACTCAGGCTGAGCAAATGGAAGTGTGGTTAAGCCTTGCAACCGTGACACCTACCAGCCCAACCCACCATCCACCCAGTGTGACACCCTCTCCCTGGTCAGGGCAACACCGCAGAGAGGCAAGTACCAACAACCAGCCCTTCTGGCATTGTTCTCGTCGCCCAGCAAATACAGCTTTTATATTAAGCTCTTGTTTCTCAAACTTTTTTTTTTAAAGATTTTATTTATTCATTTGACAGGGCGAGTGACAGAGGGAGCACAAGCAGAAGGAGTGGGAGAGGGAGAAGCAGGCTTCCTGCCAAGCGGGGAGCCCGATGCAGGGCTCGATCTCAGGATCCTGGGATCATGACCTGAGCCGAAGGCAGATGCTTAATAACCGAGCCACCCAGAAGCCCCGGTTTCTCAAACTTCTAACATCAATTTCCCCTTTAGGGTAAATATACAAACTCATTTGGCCCTTCCCAACAGCCCCAGATTCTGATACTTGATCCTCTACTGGGTAATGGCTCCACTCTGAAAATCACTGCTACCTTCCACATAATCCCACCAGCCAAGATTCAGCTGTATTTTCTGTGAAGCTTGTATTACCAAAAAATATATATATATATATGGATTTCTAAACACATAAAAATCGTATCTAAATATAAAACTAGGAATGCTTGGGTGGCTCAGTTGGCTGAGTGAGTGCCTTCGGCTCAGGTTAGACCCCAGGGTCCTAAGATAGAGTCCGGCATCAGACTTTTTGCTCATCGGGAAGCCAGCTTCTCCCTCTGCCTGCTGCTCCCCCTGCTAGTGCATGCTCTCTAACAAATAAATAAAATCTTTAAAACTAATAATAAATAAATAAATATAAAATTAAATTGTTTTTTTAAAAGATTTTATTTATTTGACACAGACATACTGAGGGAACACAAGCAGGGGGAGTGGGAGAGGGAGAAGCAGGCTCCCCACCGAGCAGGGAACCCAGTGCAGGGCCATCCCAGGACCCTGGGATCATGACCTGAGCCAAAAGCAGACGCCCAATGACTGAGCCACCCAGACACCCCTAAAATTAAATTGTAGTCTGCCTTTGCCTTTCAAATTATACAACTACCACGACCTCTAACAGGTAACCACACTTCTGAAGAGGGAATGGCCATCCCCTTCCCTGACACCCGATGAACCCCCACTGCTCCAGGAATGGGGCGAATTGGGAAGGCTGGCCGGTCCTGAGGAAGGTGCCGTCCCCTCTCCCCGCGCCAGTTCAGAACCCATTATGTCAGGACTTGCTCTGGGGACTCTTAACGCTGGACAGAGGGTAGATTAAGGGCCTAGCTTCCACAAAGACAAATTCAGAACATGTGGGACTTGGTGGCATCTGATCTGTCTCACAGCATCCCACCCTCCACCCCAGTGCTCCCGGACCTGGCCCGAAAGGAGGCCCGTATGTTGCCCCGCCTCCCCGATCAGGTTCAGTTCACTGCTGGGGCGGGACTGCTTACTAATGGGCTCCTCACGATCCAGGACGGCACCTACCCCAGGACCTTGCTCTCACACGGCTGTGAATCAAGTCGGGGAACAGGCCTGGCGAGTGGTGATTCCTGGCCTTTCTGAAGTGCAACTAACTCAAGGTCAAATATTCTGCGGATCTTCGTGAAATAATCATTGTACTTTGAGTGCTTGTTAACTGAGAAACTAATGGGCAAGACCACCATGAAAGAAAGCATTTCCATTCCACTAATCACAACAGCATCTATACGTACTTGAGAAGTAACGAGAATGAGAAATGTCCTCCAATATACAGAAGGTCTGTGGGGTCATACAGCTGGGCAGGGACTCCTAATCATCACCGTCCCCTCTCAGGGTCGGCGGGCCCTAAATCAGGAAACAGACACACGGAAAAGGCAAAAGCACTTCACAAACGCTGAATGAGCATCTCCCCTGTGCCGGCGGTAGGTCTAACTAGAGCTACGAGCGTCGTGGGGAAGACAGGTCATAAGTGTAATACATAAGCTCACAGACGAGGCACTGTGAAGAAGGTGAAACAAAGTGTGGAGAGAAGAGGCAGAGGCTATTGAATATTTCAGAAAACAGTCAAGGAAGGGTGACACGGAAGCAAGGACCTAAGTGAAGAGCAAGCCATGCCACCATAAGCCCAGGGGCCACTGCAGGCACAGAGAAGAGCAAATGCAAAGGCCCTGGGGCAGGCGTGACCTTGACAAAGGGGCTGGCCTGCCTGGAGAGGAGGAAGCCAGCCGGAGAATGAGAAGAGTCAGCAGCAGAGGCTGAGATCTGCCTGGGTCTTAGAGGCAAGTCAGGCTCTGGAGTTTTCTAAGTATGCTGCGGTGCCCCGGGAGACTGGGTGCAGAGAAGTGATGGCAAGCGGGCAGAAGAGGGCTGAGGGACACCGGGGGAGGGGCAGGAGATGGAAGCCCCGTGCTGGGGCGGAAGTGGTCAGACCGGGAAGCTGCTCGGGAGAGCCAACAGTCAGCTGATCAAGCGGAGGCATGCCATGAGAAAAAGAGTCAAAGACAACACTAAATCGCTGGCCCGAGAAACTGGCTGAGCGCAGGTGCCATTCGCTGAGGTGAGGAATGATGGCGGGCGGAGGGAGGGCAGGGCACGCAAGAGTTCTGTGGGGCCGACACAGCGCAGACGTCTACAGGAGGGCTGGTGGCTAAGGTCACAGGATGGACCGGGGTCCCCACGGGAGCGAACACTGGACACAGAAGAGGAAACAAGGGCACCCAGTGGTTCGGTGGGTGATTTCGGCTCAGCTCACGAGACTGAGCCCCACGTCGGGCTCCGCACTGAGCGTGGAGCCTGTTTAGGATTCTGTCTCTCCGTCTCCCCTAACCCCTGGCCGGGCTCTAAAAAAAAAAAGAAAGAAAACGAAGAGGAGGAGGAAACACCAAAAGACTCAGATCCAAGGACACGCATGTGAATCGCGGCTCCAGTCGTGGCCAGGCGGCCTCGGGCAAGCCTCTCCGAGTTGGAGACCGCTCACCGTTCCACAGGAAACCACCACGCGAGAACTGGGAGGACGCAAACAGCGACAGGAAGCGCCGCACAAATCCTGGCAGAAGTGGAAGCACACGACTTCTCCACCAGAGTCCGACTGACACACAGGCGCACAGAAAGGGGGGAAAATGAACTAAAACAAGCCAGCTTATCCTAAGTGCACCCCCTTGGCTCTGAATCCATGGCCCCTCTTCACAGCAGGCGGAGAAAAAAGGAGGAAGCCACAGTCTGGTCCAAATTGACCAAAGCCCTGGATCTTTGTTCCCATCCGGCTTCAAACGTCTGCTGGGAGGCCTTTGTTTCTGTGTCACTCGGGGCAGAAAGCCTGGGGAGAGTCGCCCATTCAAGTTAAATATGGCTAGATTCCGGGGGCGCAGCTGCACATCCGGTGGGCTACGGGACGGAGTAGCGGACACGGACTCCGAATCCACGCGGAGCGCCGCCTGGGGCCGGTGCCCTGCTGGGAGCCCCAGCTCCCTGGGGAACAAGGCCTAAGTGTCCCCCCCTCCCCGCCAGGACCTGCCACTGGGGAGCAAGTCCCAGATGCTGTCAGCACCTTCTGATGACTTCTGAAGGGGTGCCACCCCAGGAAGATAGGGCACCTGGCCGCATCTAATAAGACGCGTGAACAAAGGCGAGAAGGATGTTCAGACGGAGGACAGCATAAGCCGCGGGGCGTGCCTGAGAGAAAATGGTGTGTGTGCGGGAGACCAGGTGGAAGCACGACAGCACACCTCAGCATCGCGAGAGGAAAAGCAGAAGACGTGGGTGGACACGGGGCGGAGCCAGGCACGCGGGGCCACGCCCACCACGCCAGGACCCAGCGCGCCCCTCCCCCCATGCACCCCACCCCACGCACCCCACGCATGCTGGGAGCCTGGCCAGGGACTTGGGCAGGAGAGGGCCATGGTTAGGCTCACATTTCAGGAAAGTCACTCAGGCTGCATCAGTATGGAGAACAGACTGGAAGGGGAAGGTCAGAAGCAGAAAATGGGACAATGCCACCCCCAGCTGGCACGGGGAGGGTTTAGCTGGTGGCTCAGGATCTGCCATGCGCTCTCACAACCCGTTCAGAGCAGCTGTGCTAATGGCCCAACAACTAAATATGATAATATCCTTTGAAAATTCTAAGTACCTCTTCTTGGAGTGGCTCAAAGTCCAGTAACATCGTACCGTACCCGACCGTTCCTAGGGGAAGCTGGACCATGCGGTTTGTCCAAAACCATAAACCCAAGCCACGAAATCCGAGCTCATAAACAAACAAAAAGTCCATGTCTCTGGACGTACAAGAGATGGGGGGGGGGGCTGGGGGGTTCAGAGAAGCAGGGCAAGCACAGGACGGAGCTCTACTTTTCATGCGTATCATTTCTGCATTTTGTTTTACCACTTATAAATGTTAGCTATTCAAGAAACCAAGTGAAAAAAAGGAAGGGAAGAAAGAGAGAAAGAAACTGTCCCCAAAGTCAGAGCTTCTTCATTTCTATTTATTATAAAACCTTGAAGACATTTTCTACAAGACCTGATGACTCAAAACTTCTCAACAGGAAAAAATTTCTCAGAAGGGAAATGGAAAATTATGGTAATTTGCACAAAGAATGTGTCACCAGAGAAATGTTCATGAGAGAAATTCCTTACGGGGACAAAACTGAAAATCCCCTAGACGAGCAGCTGGCAGCCTCTGCCAGCCCCAGCCGAGCCGCTCAGATACCGTGAGCAATGAGGCACGTGTGTGAGCGTGCACGCACGCGCGCGCGGTTCTGCATGCAGCCCCAGGGAGCTGACAAGATCCTGGACCCAGTTACCTCTCCTGCCTTGGCATCAAACCAAAGCTAGTCCAGCACTTTGCACAAGAGGTTGTAACCCTCTGCACCTCACTTTCCCGACTGTAAAATGGGGTTGATGACACCCGTTCCCACCGCATGAAGTAGCCACGGCTACCATCATTCCTGCTTGTCGCGCATGAAGCCACACGAGGTATGCTGGTGAGCCGTAGACAGCCGAATGCTGGAACCCCTGCCCTTTTAAAAATGGGCGGTGAATTTGTATCAGGCCCCCAGGACAAATGAAGTTTTAGCCCAAAAGCAGACCAGGCAAAGGCCTGCTGATGGCCATGCTGACTGCCCTCAGTGGTGACCGACACACGAGACAGAGGCACTCAGCCTGGAGGGCAAAAGCCTCCTGTGTCCTACAAGGTTGAGGACCAGCTGTTTGGAGGTGAATGTATCTGGACTTCAAGGCAGCACATGCGTTTCACGTGGCTGACTTTGACTGGCCTTGCTTCCTCCCTAGGATGGGTGACTGCTAAGGTCCCTCCCTTCCAAGGAAGATATAGTAAGTGTTGAATAAATTATTTCATTAACAAGATCGCCAGATTGCAAATGTGCGCATCTGAAGTAAAACAGATACTGTGTGCCTGATGATAAAAAATGACACATTCGGGGCGCCTGGGTGGCTCAGTGGTTTAAGCTGCTGCCTTCAGCTCAGGTCATGATCTCGGGGTCCTGGGATCGAGTCCCGCGTCGGGCTCTCTGCTTGGCGGGGAGCCTGCTTCCTCCTCTCTCTCTGCCTGCTTCTCTCCCTACTTGTGATCTCTATCTGTCAAATAAATAAATAAAATTTAAAAAAAAAAAAAAAATGACACATTCACCCAGCACAGATTTTCTTCGAAAACTCTCCCTGTACTGGAAACCTTGAACAGGAACGACACAGGACGTGTATCTATACGGACGGAGGACGTATACAACAGAAGCCAACGTGAAACTGTATACAGACTACCCCTGATAGCATTAAACTGAAAAATATTTAGTGAGACTTGACTGGGGAAAACTAAATGAGTACAAGGGTATTTCGGAGGAGCATTTGGGGGGGTTGCACAAACTCATGTTAGGTCTGGGTAAAGAGCAGTCAGGGACTCAGTATTTCAACTTTCCAGCATCTTTAAAAACTGCTCGGCTCCTCAACTCCAGCAGCTGCAGTGCGGCTCTAGAACAATCTCTGGACAGGAGCCCCGGGAGTTAAGATTAAGGAAGCTCAGGGCCCCGGCCTTGAGCAAACAGTGCTGGCCGGCCTCCAGCCCCTCACATCCCCTCCACCTGCAACAGCGGTGAATCAGCAAAGAAGCCGGAAGCCTTTGAACAGACCACTTGCCTCCCTGGTGGGTTTCCAGCCAGTGACTTTGAAGTGCGAGCTTCTGAGGGAAACTTGGAATGCACCCCCAAATGCTGCCCGGTTCCCGTTTCCCAGTCCGAACGCAGGTAGCCTGAGAGAGAGACAGAAACAGAGACAGAGACAAAAAGAGGGACAGATGGATACACGGAGGTATTGTGGGCCAGATACAGAAAGAGTGCATGCCCCACGACTGTAAGGCATGCAGACCAGCCCCCAGGGGCCACTTGGTGGGGCCTCAGGGAGGAAGATGCGCATGGAAGCTGAGCTTAATTCTTAGTATGAAAGGCTGGTCAGAAATCTAAATGGGGCGCCTGGGTGGCTCAGTGGGTTAAAGCCTCTGCCTTCGGCTCAGGTCACGATCCCAGGGTTCTAGGATCTAGCCCTGCATTGGGCTCTCTGCTCAGCGGGGAGCCTGCTTCCCCCCACCCCCCCGCCTGCCTCTATCCCTACTTGTGATCTCTCCCTGTCAGATAAATAAATAAAAATCTTTAAAAAAAAGAAAAGAAATCTAAATGTTCTTCCTCCCTCCCTCCTTCCCTTCCTTCCTTTCCTTAAGTAACTTCTACACCCAACACTGGGCTCACACAACCCCAAGATCAGGAATCACACGCTCCCCCTGACTGAGCCAGCCAGGCACCCCTCCTTGTTCTGTTTCATTCATATTACCCTCATCGTCCCACCTTCCCAAAAGTAAACATAAATTTGGCGTGAATATTTACAGCCTATGTTGTAAATAAGGGTTAACGATCTGGCTATATAAAAGGCACAAACAACAATGAAAAGAGATGTCCCCGGAAGCGCTTGTACTCGGAGGCACCTGGCTGGCTCAGTCAGTGGAGCGTGTGACTCCTGATCTCGGGGTGTGCATTTGAGCCCCACATTGGGGGTAGGGAACACTTAAAAAAATAAAATCTTTAGGGGCGCCTGGGTGGCTCAGTGGATTAAGCCGCTGCCTTCGGCTCAGGTCATGATCTCAGGGTCCTGAGATCGAGCCCCGTGTCGGGCTCTCTGCTTGGCAGGGAGCCTCCTTCCTCCTCTCTCTCTGCCTGCCTCTCTGCCTACTTGTGATCTCTCTCTGTCAAATAAATAAAATAAAATTAAAAAAAAAAATAAAATCTTAAAGAAAAAAAAAAAGAAAAAAGCTTGTACACAAAAGTTTGTGATAGCATTACTCATAATAGTCAAAGGTGGAAAGAACCCAAACATCCATCTACTGATGAATGGGTAAATAAAACGTGGTCTGTCCGTGCAAGGGGATTCTGGGCCATAAAAAAGTAATGATACACGCTACAACACTAATGAGCCTTGAAAACACTGTGCTAAATGAAGCCAGCCAAAAACCACACGTTACACGATTCCATTTACATGAAATGCTCAGAACAGACAAATCCGTAAGGACAGAAAGCGACTGTCGAGGGCTGACAGAGACAGAGGAGTGGGGAGTTGACTGCGGATGGGTGGTGGGTTTCTTTTCGAGATAATGACAATGTCTTGAGAATAGTGGTGAGGGCTGCACAACTCGGAATAAGCCACAAGCCATTTAACTGTACACTTTAAAGTGGGTGACTTGTGCACAACATGAGTATCTCAATAAAGCTGTTACAAAAAGTTAGTAAGAAAAAAAATCTCCCAACAGCAAAATGAGTCAAAGAAATGAAGAGGCAGTTCATAAAAGAAACATCAGTGGTCGGGACACCTGGGTGGCTCAGTGGGTTAAAGCCTCTGCCTTCGGCTCAGGTCATGATCTCAGGGTCTTGGGATTGAGTCCCGCCTCGGGCTCTCTGCTTGACAGGGAGCCTACTTCCTCCTCTCTCTCTCTCTGCCTGCCTCTCTGCCTGCTTGTGCTCTCTGTCTGTCAAATAAATGAATAAAATCTTAAAAAAAAAAAGAAAGAAAGAAACATCAGTGGTCAATATATTCTGTATGGGAAAAAGATGCTCAACCTCACTAATAAAAAAATATAAAGTGGGGCGCCTGGGTGGCTCAGTGGATTAAGCCGCTGCCTTCGGCTCAGGTCATGATCTCAGGGTCCTGGGATCGAGCCCCGCGTCGGGCTCTCTGCTCTGCAGGGAGCCTGCTTCCTCCTCTCTCTCTGTCTGCCTCTCTGCCTACTTGTGATCTCTCTCTCTGTCAAATAAATAAATGAAATCTTTAAAAAAAATATATATATATAAAGTGGGGCGCCTGGGTGGCTCAGTGGGTTAAGCCTCTGCCTTTGGCTCAGGGTCCTGGGATCAAGGCCCGCATCGGGGGCTCTCTGCTCAGCGGGGAGCCTGCTTCCCCCCTCATCCCCCCACCCTGCCTTTCTGCCTACTTGTGATCTCTCTCTGTCAAATAAATAAATAAAATCTTTTTTTTTTTTTTAAAGAAAAGAAATATAAAGAAGTAAAAGATACCACTTCCAGGATCAAACTGGCAAAAATCTAAAAGACAGTTTCCACCCCGGGCCGGGGCGTGTTCATGAAATGGCACCCTTCGTCTAGCTGGCAGCCTGCCCACATGATGCAAAGTTTGAATTCATTCGTTCGTTGGGTAAAAGCTAACGCTTGGATGTTGGTAACTGATCTGAGAACCCACATTGCAGACGCTATGGTTTCCCAATCTGATGGGGATTTCACCGGGTGGGAAGGAAACTGTGAGTCTTGGGAAAGGACTGTGGGTGGGGCTGTGGGGCTGTGGGGCTGCGCCCTGAGAAAACACAGCCTTGCTAATATACAAGTGCCACCCTGCGAAGCAGCTGGGAGGTTATAGAAATCATAGGCTCTTTGTTTCCAAAGGGGTAAATGGAATGGCTGCTGGGGCTGCCTGCAAAAGGTTTCAGGCTACAGGCTACTTCATCAATCCCAGCAGCGATCCCTCGGAAAGGCTCCCCAATGGCCCCACCCAGCAGATAAGCCAATCAAGCTTAGAGGGGTTGTCAGCTGACCTAGGTAGCACTGACACACCCAGATTCAAGGCCAAGTCCAAAGGCTCTAAAAGATAAGAACTTTCCACTTCAGAAAAACACAAAAATTTCCATAGACAAATAGATGGACATGGAATACTAGGCTCTACAGATCCTCAGCTTGTCCCAAAAGGGCAAATTCTCTGTCATTAATTGGCACTTACCCACACCCTCTCCTTATACTAATAAGGTTACAAAACATCTTATAAAAGCCGTAAGTGGACATCGGGAAGTCTTCATTCGAATCTGTTGCCAGATGAAACAAAATTAAGACTCAGAAACACCTTGATTTTCTGGAAGCATGGCACACCAGGTACCCAAGCCAAGTCTCAGCAAACGTGTAAATGCTGAAGAGGACTTGTGAGACAGCTTTTAAAATGCACCAAAGAACGGGCAAGTCAGTAAGGAACACTGAGGGGTCAAACAAAGTCAAGCAAAGGCTGGAGTATGGAGAGCAAGTGGAGCTTTGAGGGTGGGTGTCAAAGCCATCTGTAGAACAGTAAGCAGGGGTTCCCTCTCCCTTCCAAGGGCAGAGGTCTCATGGGAGCGCCCTCCAGAATAAAGCTGGGGCCACAGAGAGTTACAAGTCAGTGGGAAAAAAAAAAAAAAAAAAAAAAAAAAAGACTGCACAGAAAACTGCCTATATCAAATCTTGGCATCAAATGGGAGGAGGGTAAAATCCCTAGATGGCCCCCAAACAGATGAGAGCCCAAACTCACACATCATAAAAGATATGCTTCAGGCAGATAAAAAGTGATGCCAGAATGAAAGTATTAAATGCAAAAAGTTATGAGAACTAATCAATAATAAATGAGTAAATCTAAACAATACTGAACTAATGATGTCTTCTAAAATTTTAAAAAGAACTAAAATACCCACTTACAGAATAAAAGGAAGGAGTGATGGGAATTAAAGTGTGCTAAGATCCTTAACTGTTTGAGAGGAGGGTGTGAGAGACTAAAGTTAGACTTCAGTAAGTTATGTAAACTAAGAGATATACCATGTTCATGGAAGGTTCAATATCGTAAAAATGTCAATTCTATCCAAATTGATGTGGAATAAGTTCAAAGCAATGCTAACAAAAGACTGCAACAATTTTTGTGGAATTTGACAAGCACAATCTAAAGTGAAGATGGGGCGCTGGGGTGGCTCAGTCCTTAAGCTTCCGCCTTTGGCTCGGGTCATGATCCCAGGGTCCTGAGATCGAGCCCCACATCAGGCTCCCTGCTCGGCAGCAAGTCTGCTTCTCCCTCTCCCGCTCCCCCTGCTTGTGTTCCCTCTCTTGCTGTGTCTCTGTCAAATAAATAAATAAAACCTTAAAGTAAAATAAAATGAAGGTGGAAAAGCAAAGGGCCAAGACCTTACCAGATACCAGGAAACTGTTACATAAAAATTAAGTCATTAAGTCAATGGGATATCAGGACACAGATAGAGAATAAATAGTAAAGAGCTCAGGAACAGATCCACACATTTGTGGACACTCACTATATTATAATGGTTACTGGTGACATACACAGATCCACAAGAAAGGGATGCATTTTTTCAATAAACAGTACTAGAACAATTTGGTACACTTACTAAAAAAAAAAAAAGAATCAGCTCCTTACCTCATAATACACGCAAAAATAATCTTAAATGGGCTGAAAACTTTAATGTAAAACACAAAATCATAAAATGTTTGGAAGACAATACCTAGGGGATTATCTTTATAAACTTTCAGTAGAGAGGAAGTTCTTTAAAAAGAATGGAAAGCGCTAACCATAAAAGAAAAACAGTGATGAACCTTAAAATTAAGAATTTGTTTAAAAAAAAAAAAAAAAAACTCCAGTGAAAAGACTAGCCATAAACTCGAAGCAGGGAGTTAAAGCACATATAACTAATGAAGGATTCGTATACAAAATAAAAACCAAAAACAAATGAGAAGTCTATATACAAGAAAAAGACAACCGGAAAGGAAACTGAGCAAGATTTAAGCAGCTGTTTCACAGAAGCTGAAACCTGAGTGACCAATAAGTATATGAAAAAATGCTTATTAGCCCACTAATAATCATGAAAATGCAAATCAAAACCACATGAGATATCACTCCCATCAGATTGCTAAAAATTTTCAAGTCGAGTAAAACCAGAGTCGGGAGGATGTGGAAGAAGCAGAGTTGTCAGTTGAACTGTGAACTGGGGAAAGCGCTCTGGAAACAGTCTGGCACTATGGTTGAGCTGGAGCTCACACACGCTATGATGCAGCCCCACTCCTGGGTTCACACCCTGCAGACGTGGCACGTGTGTTCCAGAAACGTCCACAGCACCACTGTCTCAGCAAATGCCGAAAACAATCTAAACGTCTGTCAACAAGAGAAAGGACAAATAAATTCTCTTGCAATGGAACACATCCATCTGAGAAAGCCAAGTGCAACTATGGGCACCATGGATTACCCTCCAGAACACATGCTAAGCCAACAACGTAAGACACCAAAGAAAACAACGCCATTATGTTAAGTTCAACGGCACACACAATGAGACAACACATTGTTTGGGAATACAACACACATGGTCAAACTTTACAGAAAGGCAAGCCAGTGATAAAAGCAATACTCCGGTGACCTGGCGATGAGGCCGACCAGGATCAGGGAGGGGTGCGTCCAAAGCTAACAGTAACATTCTTATTTGTAAACTGACTGCTGGGCACGTGGGTTTCCTTGTATCTTTATTCTTTATACCGTGCATGTTCCTTTGTATCTACTCAATATTTATCAACTTACAAAATTAAACAATGTTCTTTCTGACTTGAAACAATGTTTGGAAGCATGAACTTGGGCAGTGGAGTTACAGTGAACCAGGAAAGTCCGTGACCAGGCCCCCCAATGCCCTGGGACTACCGGAATGAGACGGGCTTCACCCACCAGGCTTCGGAGCAGGTGGAGACACGGCTTCCCCGCTGGGCGGCAGCGCCTCCCATTCGGGACAGGAAGGTGGCGTCTTGGTTGAACAGCTCCAGCATGGGAAGTGGTGCGGGTGGGGTGTGGAGAACGGGCTTCACTGCCAGGGCTCTAAGGACAAGAAGCTCAGTGCTTTTCTTTCTTTTTTGGTTTGGTTTTTTCCCCAGCTTTACTGAGAAATAACTGACACACATCACTGAGTCCGTTGAAGGTGAACTGGGGTGGTTTGAATTCCCCTGTGCTGTGAAATGATGACCGCGGCAGGTTCAGGCCACTTCTCATAGGGACACAAGAAAGGAAAAGAAAACATATTTTTTGTGACAGGGACTCGCAGCATTTACTCTCTCGACAACCCGCCTAGATGTCCCACAGTGTCAGCTGTCCTCACCGCGTCGTCTGGCAGGTTTCTGATGCTACAACAAAACCGCCACGTCTGCCTTCTGGCCAGTCCCGCCCTCAGCTGGAACCCCACCTCCGAGTCCTGCCTGCAGCCGGCTGTGTAGACAGGAGTGAGCAACTCTCCATTCTAACCAGACCGTTGGCTTCCTTCCTTTGAAGCTCAAGCCTTCAGTCTCCAGTTCCCCACAAGTAGGCTTGACTCCCCGAGCCCAAGGCCCGGTTTCCTGTAGAATCTGTGGTGATGACGTGAGGGAGGTCTACTGTAACTAGCCCTTGGACTTGAGGTCAAGCTGCTGCTGGCCCCAGCACCTCTGAGAGGGCCAGGCCCCCGTGCTGATGCTCAACACACACACCTGCCGACAACCCAGAAACCCCTCAGCGCTGAAAGGCTTCCTCTTTGACCTTTATTATTTCAGTCATCTAGAAACTGTGACCGGCAAAAGGAGATAATGGTCTCCCAGACAACATGCTTTGGGCACACAATGTATTTGGAGTTTTTCATTTTCTCTGGGGCTGGGTCCCTCCCTTTCATGGTGCCACCCTGCCGAGACACGGTGTCTGGGAGTCTGGGTCCCTTCTGGCCACCACCCAGGCACCACCCTTTGAGGAATTCCGGGAAGAGTGAGCCTCCCAGTCTTTACACAGCAAACCGGCCGCACCCAGAAGCCCCGCCCACAGCCTCTGCCCTCCAACCGCAGGGGCTCCGCCCATGCAACCTAATCAGTGCACGGGACTCCTTAAAAATGGTCTTCCCAGGACTACGCAAGGACAGACGGATGGACAGAAGAGGTCCGGAAGGACCCGCGGATACTACTAACAGCCATCTGGGGGGGAACTGCATCAAGCACGGAAGCAGTGCATTTTTTTTTTTTTAAGATCCATTTATTTACATTAGAGAGAGAGAGAGAGAGGATGAGTTGCGGGGGGCGGGGGGCAAAGGAACAGGGAGAGAGAATCTCCAGCAGACTCTGCACTGAGCACCCGGCCTGACGGGCTTGAACCCACAACCCTGAGCCCACGACCTGAGTGGAAACCGAGAGTCAGACATTTAACCAGCGGTGCTACCCGGATGCCCGTCTACGCTGCATTCTTTAGAACCTCCTGATTTCCACACCTTGTGCATATTCCTCTACCAAACATTCTTTTTCTTCCTCTGCACTTTCTTTCTTGATCCTCTCAAGGGTCCTTTTCTCCTAATACATCACACCAGTCACCAATGATGGTGTCAAGGGCTCCAATAAGCATTTTACATCCATCACCTCATCGATAATTCCGGCCAGTAAAGTTATGGGCGAGGTCATCCGTACCCCCACTTTGCAGCTGGGAAAACTGAGGCTTGGAGGCTGAGTATTTTTGCCCAAAGGAACACATCTAGTAAGTATAAGAACTAGTCTGAGCCCAGGGATGCTGCAGGGTTCCAGCTGGGGTCGATCTGACCCCAGGAGATGTTTGGCAGTGTCTGGAGATACGTTCCACCGCCAGAGCTGTGGGTGGGTGGGTATTATGGGCATCTCTGGGTGGAGGCCAGGGATGCCACAGCCATCCTGGAGTGCACAGGACAGCCCATAACAAAGATTTACGCAGCCCCAAAGATCAATAATGTCAAGGCTGAGAAACCATGCTCTACTGGAAAAAGACAGAAAAACTATCTCCCGACGTAAATGCTCATCGTTCAGGTCACACAGCTCACCAAGTTTATGTCCACACTCCCGCCAGATACGAGATCCACCATCAGACACCAGATCACCCATCCTCTCTTCTGGCGATAGCACGCCAACCACACATCACACTGGAGTTCTGGTCAGCCCAACTGCCAGTCCCCCTTCAGCCTAGCAAGGTTGAGCACCCGCCCTCTGACAACGTTAACTGAGCACCAGCTATGTCCCAGGAAATGAGGTACACAGTGGGGCTACCAGAAGAAATGACCCCCTGTCTCTGCCTGCGAGACACTGGTGGGCCAACAGGGAGACAAAGGAACCCATGATTATAATGGGAGATCCGAATGCACTGGCAGATGAGGGCAGGATGATAAGAAATCAGCAGAGGAGGAGCTCCGAACTCAGCAGCGGCGGGGGGGCCGGGCAGCGCCCAGAGAAGGCTTTCCAGAAGCATTCGAGCTTGTGGGAATTAAACAGGCAGAGGCCATCCTTCCCTTCCCAAAGGACCCCCCACGAGACCTTTCTGAGCATGCTCCCTGGGAATCCACAGATGGACACCTTTCATTGGAGAGCTCGGTAGAACTTGCAGAGCAGTCGCTGATCCCCTCTGCGCCATCTGGATAATTCCTGCCTTCAGGGAGGCCACAATCCGGTTTCCCTATCGGTGCGGGCCTTTGTGGACCGCAGCCCTCGCTGGCCTCCCTGGCTTCGAACCACCCCGCACCCTGCAGCAGGAGGTAACTCCCCTTTACGTGGCAAACCCTGTGAAGTACGCTCTTCGTCTCTCATGATTCCCTGAACAATCCTGTGAGCCAGACGCCGTTGGCCCTATCAGACAGATGAGGAAACGGAGGTACAACAGTGAAGTAACTGGCACTCAGAGAGTCATGACACGGGCAGGCAGGGATTCGCACGCGACACCAGAGTCCTGGCTGTCTCTGTCTGAGGAGATGGGTATGGGTGTCAGTCCGAACACGCTCCTCACTCTTAATCTTCCGGGCTTCGGCAGGGCCTTCCAGCATCAGTCATCCTTCTCCTTTGTGCGTCCCCCGCGGTGCTCCTTGCACTAGACTGTGATCATCCCCATGGCTAAGAGCTCCCTGCTCCCGGCATTGAGTCTTAAATCCCTAGCACCTACCACAGAAAACGCTGAATGCATACACAAGTCTGGACTCCCTGGGGCCAAGCAACATCAACCCCCCGGAAGCCAGAGCAGCATGCCTCTTCCACCAATGCAGTGGACTTTCCCCTGAGGCTGGGCTCAAACCTCAGAGACGGCAATTTAGTCACACAGGGGGACCCAGCAGCCGGCTTTCCCTCCAGCATTGGAACAGTCATGATTCGTTCTTTTTGGTTGTACACCAGATGCTTGTGTTTGGGGACATGCTGTACAAAAATATGTATCTTTAAACATTAGAACCTTAAAAGGAATGAAAACGTGCTCCCCACTCTGTCTTTCCCTTTCTGCCAGATGGGGTGCATACACAATGGCAGGAGCTACAGCAGCCAACTTTGACCATGAGATGCAAGCCTGGGTTTGAGCAGAGAGAGCCACATGATCACTAGAACCCTGTTCCTGGATACTTCACAGAACAGACCAGGGCGCCCTACCAGCTCTGGACTGCCCTCCGGACGTTCGATGAGAGGAGAGGAATACACTTCGAGTTTGTTTCGGCCACTGTATCTCAAAATTGCTTTGTTGGAGCACATTAGGTTAGGTTGTACGTGATTAAAACAAGGTGTGAGCATTTGCCCTAGTCTGGTGTTTGTTGGTAAACCAAGCATAAATGATGTAGCCACAATTTTCCAACCAAACTCAGATGTTATCATTACTATATAACTTGAAAGAAAAAGCTATCTTGAAAGGGTGATTTGAGTCACGCTGAGCCCAGAGAAGAAGGACAAACAAGGACCTTCTGGTTTGTTTCATCCTTGAGCATTACAGACATACCTCAGATTTCCAAGTAGCCCAGGCTACTCTTTTCTGACAGTGTGTCTGCGTAAACTCCAGCTTGGCTCTCCTCCTCCAGCTCATTACCTGAATCAAAGACACCCAAGCGGAAAATCTGATGAGAACCCGAAAGGCACCTGGTCCCTAAGAGCTGCCCTTTCATGCATCCAAGAAACACAGGCAAACCCGGAGCCCTGAGCCAAGAGCCTGGCACAATGTAAGTGCTCAGTACAAGTTTGTCTGGATCGTTACTGGCCTGCTGCATGCCAGACCTGGGGCTGGACACCTGGGACATAAAGATGAGTAAACCGCTCCCAGTCCCTACACTCAGGATACCTGCTCACCAAGAGACATAACGAAACGTTAAAAAGCAGGAGCAACAAGACTGTACCCAGGTTCCCGAGTTGCTACAGCGTTAACATCTCCCCCGGGATGTCTCAGATGCCCTTGCTTCTCATTTCATACCCTCACCCTCAGTGAGTACACCCACCCCCCCAACTTTAGGGACTTTTGATGAATGAGAACTGCTACCTCACCACTGGACAGTTCCCCTGGAGTGTCTTACAGGCACCCACTTTCCACATGTTCAAAACTAAATGTATCTTCCCTTCTCACACCTGCTCCCCATCCTGTTCCCTATCACGCTGAGTGGCATCACCACCCGCCGGTCAAGAAGGGGAGGTCAATCCTGACACCTCTCTGCCTCTAACTTCCTCATCTAAGTAATCACCAACTTCTGTCAGTTCTCCAAAACCTCTCTCCCCACCCTCTGCCTCTAACCTGACTGGAGATCACCCTCCTTTCTCGCCTGGATCACTCCAGGCCAGCTCCCTTTACCACATCCTTCACACAGCCAGGTGATTGTTCTAATCCCCAAGTCTGATTCGTAAATGGCTTCCCATTAACCTAAAACTTCAAGTCCTTACCTAGGTTTACAAGGTCACGTAGGACCAGACCACGGCCAGCTTCTTTAGTCTTATTTCTTAGCTCTATCTCTAGGCAGAAAACTTAATTATTACACTGGCCCCTAAGCTTTCTCACAAACCCCATTTTCAACTGGGAACACTCCTCCCGTTTCTTGCCTCCACTCTCCTAAGCATCCTTTTGGTCTCCGCTTCTTGGGGAGCGGATGCCTCCCTGGATTCGCCTAGACTGAGTGAGGTGCCTCTACTCTTTCCAACTTTTCTGCTTTCCTTCCATCCGGCCGGATCGTGAAACGAATAATCACAGCAATGAACACAGAGAGCCTTTACTTTGTGCCAGGGAATGTTCTCGGCACTTTATACCTACGGCCTTTTAGAACAACTTTAGGAGGCAGGTTTTATTGCTAGGTCTGCTTTAAGTTTGAGGAAACTGAGGCAGAGAGCGAGACCCCAAGGTGCTTCAGAACGCCGCTGGGAAGCAGAGAGTCGGGACTCAAACCCCGGCTGCCAGGCTCCACAGTTCACACTTGAAACCACCAGACCGGGAGCAAGTCTGTCCGGTTCACTAGCTCTATCCTCACAACCTATCAGGTGCCGGGCCACCGTCTGCGGAGGGAAGGAATGAATGAAATCATCTCATACAGGGGCTAGTGCCGACCTCCCACTCTGCAGGCACCTCCTGGTTGTGGCAGGCCCGTGCCCTCCGGCCCCCACCCGCCGAAGTGAGCTGCCCCGGCACCCCGTCACCCCGCGGCCGCAGAACGACCACCCGCCGCGGCGCGCGGGGGGCGGGGGGTCAAGAGACGGTGACAGCCGGGCGGCGGGGGCGGAGAAGCTACCAGCTGGGGTGTCACCCAACCCGGGAAGCGACCCGCGCTCCCTCGCAGGAACTGCGGGTCCGCTCGCCCCTTCAGCGCCCGCTCGCCTGGCGGCGCTCCCCACCCCAGCTGCCTCGCACCCCCCTGCCCCGCGGGGTCCCCCAGTCCGGGTTCCCTTCCCATTCCACTTCCCTCCCCTCCCCCACACAACCGTCCCCGGCTTCCCGCCGCGCCCCATCCTTCGCCGCTTCCGCCCAGCTCCTGGGACTCGGCCAGCCCCGAGCGCTTGTTGACCCTCACCTGCCATGTCCCGGACCCCACTGTAGAGGGAGATGCATCACGGCCGCGAGAAGGCCGGGGACGGCACTTCACAGCAGACAAAGGGCGCCGCCATGTCAGAGTCGGGCGGAACCGACCTCGCTGGCTTCCCGGCTGCAACTTCCGGCGCATGCGCAACGCCTGCGCTACCCCGCGGCCCGCGGCCCGGCGCATGCGCTCACGTATCCAGAAGTTCTGTATTACAGTACTTCTGCACTTAGAATTGTCCTCATTGTAACCCCTCCTTGGATTTCTATTCCAAACATAACAGTAACAGCTTTCTCGCGTTCAGCGATTACTGTGTGCCAGGCACTGTGTTAAGCACTTTACGGGCATGATCTCATTAAGTCTTCTCGCTAACCGTAGGATAGTCTTTTTCTCCCCCTTTTTGAAGGGAAAACGGAGCCTCAGGAAGAGTAAATGAATTGTCCATTGTTAAGCGTCTTAGAAGTGGAGGAGCACAGACGTGGACCTAGTTGTGGCTCCCAAGTTGCAGATCCCCGCTTATGTTTTTCTGCCTCCTGAGCCTGCCATTTCCCCATTTCCTATTTAGGGCAGATCCAGGATTAGCCTGCCTGTGAAGGAGGGTGCTGGAAACTAAAGTGTCTGCAGACTCGAACAGTCCCTCTATGGCCTCTTTCCAGCTTTGCAGCAACTCTACACCACTGACTTCTCTACTTCCTTACAGTTCGTGGGCTTTCTCTTTGCTTTACTCCCGATCCTGTTTATTTCCCATGAGGGCTTGTTTTTTTCTTTCCTTTTTTTTTTTTTTTTTTTTTTTTAGATTTTATTTATCTATTTGAGAGAGAGCGTGAGCTTGCGGGGCGGGGCGGGGGGGGGGGGTGGTCCGCAGACGGGGGAGAGTGTATGTGTATGTGTATGTGTGCAGGGAGCAGAGGGCCAGGGAGAAGCAGGCTCAATCCCAGGACCCTGAGATCATGACCTGAGTTCCATCCCAGGACCCTGGGATCATGACCCCGAGATCATGATCTGAGCCAAAGGCAGAGGCTTCACTGACTGAGCAACCCAGGCACCTTCCCATGGGTTTTAACACTCTTGCCACCACCATGAACTTCTTTGGTCCCTTGTCTTTCTGTCACATGGATTTGGTAAGCTTTCCAACCCTCACTAAATCGAACCGCGCCTTTTCTCTTTGCTGGCACCCAAACAGCCATGCACAGTTGGACTAAGTACCCTAAGGGATAGACTGTTCCCTACAAATTCATGATAACTAGTCTGGAGAGGAACTTCAACAAATGTCGGTCTGGTCAAGTCACTCCTCTTCCCTTCACAGTCAGTAGGGACACTAAAAAGCTCAGCAGCAGTTGAATTCACCCTTTTCTTTTACAGGAAAATCCTACCAAATCTGATAGGACCCCTCTTGTCTTCCCAACACAAAGGACACAAATACACCTCTGTGTCCATCTGTGTTGGAAGTAGTCAGCTCAGACTTAACATCTGTTCCTCCAGAGTCTAAAAAGTTAAAATTCCATTTCCCAGACTCAGGTGCAGTTAGAATTCCAGATACAGATGGATTCTGCCAGTTAGTAAGACTGAGTGGAAGGAAGAAGGGAGGCAATAGCTATTTGTCCTACCGACATTAGCTGGTTGCTGCTGGCAAGCAAGGTCACGCAGATGTGAGGGTTTGCAGCAGTGCATGGCGGCCAGTCTCCAGCTTCTCGAGTGTTCAGATGCATCTGTGAATGGTGACAGTCAAACTCAGCCTTCTTGTGCGGGGGGAACCAGCTTCTAGTCCCAAAGTTAGACCCATGGTGATCTTGCTGGTGATATGTTGAATGCAATAATCTCGGTGATAACTTCTTGATTCCTCATCTTCCTGATTGTAGCAGAAGTAATAGGCTCTGCTTGGTGAGTTCTCTGGTGTTCTGGGAGCCATATTACTAGAGGACCCTCTAGAGACCTTTCTTTCAACCCTGGTGATAATGTTATAAACACTTAATTTTCTGTATTAAATCCCTCTCTGCTTAAAAGAAGTCTGAAGACAACATGAGGGATCCTTGTAAAATGGAAATGTTCTGTACCTGAACTGTGTATCACTGTAAATATCCTGGTTGTGATATGATGGTACCATAGCTTTAGAAGATGAGAGCATGGAGGAAACTGAGTAAAGCAGGGTGGTGGGATTGCTCTGTATTGTTTCTTACAATGGCTTGTGAACTGGGGTGCGTGGGTGGTTCAGTCGGTTGAGGGTTCGACTCTTTATGACTCTTGATTTTGGCACAGGTCATGATCTCAGGGTTGTGGGCTCTGCGGTCAGCATGGAATCTGCTGGGGATTCTCTCCCTCTCTCACGGCCTTCCATCCCTGCTCATGGGATGTGTGCACGCGCATGCGCGCTCTCTCTCTTTCTCAAAACAAAAACAGGGGCACCTGGGTGGCTCAGTTGGTGAAGAGTCTGCCTTCAGCTTAGTTCATGATCGCAGGGTCCTGGGATGGAGCCCTGCATGGGGCTTCTTGCTCGCAGAGGACCTACTTCTCCCTCTCCCTCTGCCTGCCGCTCCCGCTGTTTGTGCTCTCTCTCTGTTGAATAAATAAGTAAAATCTTAAAAAAAAAAACCCCAAGAACAATTACATGTGACCTACATTTTTTTTTTCAAAATAAAAAGTTTAAAGAGAATGCCCAGCAAGGGTTTCTATTTCTGCAGGAAACTGACCTCCAAGGGGGTCAAGGCATTAGAGTTGAACGTGACGCAAATCTAGCCTACTTTGCCTTGGGGAAAAGGAGTTACAGAAATTATCACTTATCACAGTTGAGTATTGTTGCCTGGGGGAAAGTGCCTAATAAAGATAGACTTTAGTAGATGGAGTAGTTGCCACTACGGACCACTAGAGGAGAAGGAGGACGGTAAGGACTATCATGTAGGCTGCCTATTTATAATTGCACTGAAGACTTTCGAAAAGGAAATATTTAGGGTTTAAATTCTCAGCTCAAGACAGGACCAGAGAAACAAGGGCCATTCCTGACGACTCTAAAAAAATTTATCCCCTCTCTGGTAGCTACAGGGCTTATGTAGCCAAAAATTGGACAGAGTTGATCCTGTGGGCTGCTGAACTGTAATACAATTACAACAGAAGCCGTATTCACAGGTTGGCTAGGTGCATTGAATGGGAACGAGTGGCATTTAGCAATTAAGATGGGGGGGGGGTGTGTTCGGGTGGAGGCAAAAGACTAAGTTCCCTGACCTCTCCAAATCCAAAATTCAGTGAAACTCTCACCTTGGATGCGCCACTCTCTTCCCATTGAATGAGACTGACTCTGCTTTCCCTGGAAAGCACGTAGGTCCTTATCTGAGGAAGTTACTTTGCAAAGAGATGCTGATTCTGCTCAGAGATCATTATCCTTTATTGGTCGCCAGATCTGTCCCAGTCCAAAGTGCCCCAGGGAACAAGCACGTGGTCTGACCTAGAGGTGAATTACTGATTTAGGAAAGCAAGCAAGCAAGCAAGCAAGGGGGGGGGGGGGGGAGCAAACCCCAGCTAATCCGTGCGCTGAAACGTAGAGAATATACCTGTAACTTAGACATGTTAAGTCAGGGAGGAAGGAACGTAAGATTAAACTTGGCTGAATTTATAAATATAAGTGACCCCCAAGAGACCCTGGGGTTTTAACGTCCCAGATCCAACAGCTGAGAATGGTCTAGTAGCACAGTTGGTTGATTGATAGTTGAGACCCAATAGTGATCTTCAGTAAATGAAACTGAGATGCCAGAAATTCTTTAGAATAATCCAGAAGGAGGAAATCTACAAATTCAGGCTAGATGGCCAAGAGCAGGAGCTCAGTATACCCCGGTTGCTGGAATGAGTGGAATGATTGCTTGGTTTTTCACCCATCGGGGGGTGGGGGTTGCTGCAATCTATTACGACAGACCACCCCCTCCCAATTCTCCCCTCTCCTCCAATCCCCTCTCCCCTTAGCTGTTGGAGGGATGCACAGGGCCCCTCACCATCTCTGGAGTCTCCAGCCAAAACCTCACCCACCCCCTACCCTAATGACGTCCCAAAGCTCAGTTATCATTTACACGTGGGTCTTTTCCCAACGAGGAGACCTTCAGTGGTTGGCTAATGTGTGACTATAAACTTGAAAGGCTGTAGATAAACTGACAAATGTCTATTTATGCAATTTAGCTTGTCAATTTGATCACACACAGGTTGAAATCATGAACTATGTAACAATAGATGAGTTTATAAATGCAACGATGTTTTCTTTGCCTATTCGTCATGAAATGCTTTTCTTCACTCTTCACAGGCATCCCTGACATACACTTTTTAAACTCACGTCCATTCTGGAAATGTTATAAAGTACTAGATAGAATAGGGCCTACTGGGGGGCTCAGGCGGTAGAGTGTGTGACTCTTGGTCTTGGGGTCGTGATTTTGAGCCCCATGTTGGGCACAGAGTTTACTTTAAAAAAGAAAAAAAAAAGAAAGAAGGGGTGCCTGGGTGGCTTATTCAGTTAGGTGTTGGACTCTTAATTTTGGCTCAGGTCATGATCTCAGGGTTGTGAGATCAAGCCCCACAGGGGGCTCTGGGCTGGGTGTGGAGCCTGCTTAAGATTTTCTCTATCCCACTCCCCCAGTACTCTCTCTCTCTCTTTCTCTCTAAATAGATAAATAAATCTTAAAAAAAAAAAATAAAGGGGCACATGGGTGGCCCAGGGGGTTAAGTGTCTGCCTTCGGCTCAGGTCATGATCTCAGGGTCCTGGGATGGAGCCCCGCATCGGGCTCTCTGCTCAGCAAGGAGCCTGCTTCCCTTCCTCTCTGCCTGCCTCTCTGCCTACTTGCGATCTCTCTGTCAAGTAAATAAATGAAATCTTTTTATTAAAAAAATAGAGGACTACATAAAATAATTTAATAAAATATTAAACTAGATACAAATAACAAAATATTTTCAAAATATTTTGCCCACCATCCAGATTCAACAGTTGTTTGGCTACAGGCACGTAATACATCATCCTTTCTTTTTTCTTTCTTATTTTTTGAGTAGGCTCCATGCCCAGTATGGAGCCCAATGTAGGACTTGAACTCACGATCCCAAGATCTAGACCTGCACTGAGATCAAAAGTCAGATGCCCAACCAACTGAGCCACCCAGGTGGCCCTCACTGAAGTATTTTATCTATCTATCTATCTATCTATTTACTATTTTTTAAAAGATTTATTTATTTATTTTAGGGAGAGAGCCACGAGGCAGGGAGGGGCAAAGGCAGAGGGAGAGGGAGAAAGAGAGAGAAACTTCAGCAGACTCTGCCCTGTCCGGGGCTCCATCTCACGACGCCGAGATCATGACCTGACCTGAAACAAGACTCAGATGGCCAACCAAGTGCACCATCCAGGCACCCCCTTCCACACCCCAAAGTATTTTAAAGCAAACCCCAGGTACGTCATTCAACCCTCATATCGCTCAGTGCGACTCTTATGTATCCATGATGTAAGATTTTAAAAACAAAATCTTTTTTAATAAAATCTTTTTTTTTGTTAAAAGAATGTTCTTTGGAATCACGTCCTCTAGACCATCCCATGTTCTGAATTTCTGTTTGCTTCCTCGTGCGTCATCTGAATAACTCTTCTCTCCTTCCATTTCCTGCAAATTCGCGGGAGAGGGGTAAGTAGGTTCAGGTCTAACATTTTCTGTAAGAGCATGTTCTAGATGCTGCTGAGTCACATCAGGGACGCCCTCAGTGGTGCTAAGATCGATAGTGGGTTCAGGTGAGAGCAACCCGATTCCTTTTTTGGAAAGTTCCCATCAGCTTCCCATGTAACAGTCCCTTCCTTTGAAGATCCCTGCCTGAATCAATGATTTCATTAGAGGTTGTAAAATGATGCATTTCCTTTTTTTAAAAATATTTTATTTATTTATTTGACAGATACAGATCACAAGTTGGCAGAGAGGCAGGCAGAGAGAGAGGAGGAAGCAGGCTCCCCACCGAGCAGAGAGCCCGATTTGGGGCATGATCCCAGGACCCTGAGATCATGACCTGAGCCAAAGGCAGAGGCTTAACCCACTGGGCCACCCAGGCGCCCCAAACGATGCATTTCTGACACTATTATTCTTTCACACTTATTAGCTGGAATGCCTTTTTTTTTTTTTACGTTTTCACTTATTTATTTAAATAACCTCTACTCCCAACGTGAGGCTCGAACTCAGGACCCCGAGATCAAGAGTTACATGCACTTCCGACTGAGCCAGTCAGACATACAGCTGGAATTCTTGGTTGTTGTTGTTGTTGTTGTTTTAGATTTTATTTATTTGAGAGAGAGAGAGACAGACAGTGAGAGCATGAGCAGGGGATTGGGGGGAGAGACAGAGGGAGAGGGAGAAGCGGGCCCCATCCCGCTAAGCAGGGGGCCCAACTCGAGGCTCGATCCCAGGACCTGGGGATCATGACCTGAGCTGAAGGCAGAGGCTTCACCGACTGAGCCACCCAGGTGCGCCATTAACATCCTTTCTTGATTCCAGGATCCAATCCAGGATCCCACAAAGTGTTTCATTGCCTTGTCCTCTTAGTCTCCTTCCTGCTGTGATGGTTTCTCCGGGTTTTCTTTTCATGATCTTGACTGCTTGAGGAGCACCAGGCAGGTATTTGACAGAATGTCCTTTGGTTTGGTTTTCCCTATATTTTTCTCATGGTTAGACCTGGGTGATGGCGTTGGTGGGAAGACGAGGCGTCCCCTTCTCATCACATGATGAGGAGAACAGGTGTCCACAGGTGCCCGGTCACTTTTAAGTCATATCACACAAGCAACAATATCCACCTAGAATTTAATTGTATTTTCTTTGACTTTTGCAGGGACTATCAGTTTTCTGTCGCTGCTATGGCAAAGTACCACAATCCAGTGGCTTAAGGCAACATGTGTTTATTATTGATTGGTGAGAAGCCTGATGTGGGTTTCATTGTGCCGAAATTAAGATGTTGTCAGGGAGGTTCCTCCATGAACGTCCTGGGGGAGAAATCCCTTTCCAGTTTACAGAGGCCGCCGGGATTCCTGGGCTCATGGCCCTTTACACCTTCTTCAAAGCCAGCAATGACAGGTGAGTCTCATATCCTGTCTCTGGCCTTTTTTCCATCAACACATCTCTTTCTAACCCAGCCAGGAAATGTGTTCCAATTTTAAAGACTAGTGCGATTAAATTGTGCTCACTCAAATAATTCAGGATAATCTCTTCCTCTCAAAGTGCACACCTGTGACAATGTGATTTATCATAAGAAATATATGTTATCTGCTCTTTGTCCGATTCCTGGCACAGAGCTCCTCTCACCCTTTGAAACTGCCCAAGTGCTGAGAGCAAGAAAGGTGTCTTTTGGGGGCGCCTGGGTGGCTCAGTCGGTTAAGCGCCTGCCTTTGACTCAGGTCATGATCCCAGGGTCCTGGGATGGAGCCCCGCATTGGGGGGGGGGGTGTCCCTGCTCAGCGGGAAGCCCTTTCCCTCTTCTCTGCCTGCCACTCCCTTTGCTTATACTCTATCAAATGAATAAATGAAATCTTTTTTTTAAAGGCGTCTTTTGTTATGTATTAACAAGGTAACTTTTATTTTTAAAATTTTTTAAAGATTTTTGTTTTTATTTGTTAATTTGAAAGAGAGAAAGAGAGGGCGTGAGCGGGGGAAGGAACAGAGGGAGAGGGAGAGAGGACTCTGCACCGAGCACAGAGCCCCACACAGGCCCAATCCCAGGACCCCAAGATCAGGACCTGAGCGGAAATCTAGAGCTAGACGCTCCACTGACCAAGCCACCGGGAGGCCCCATGAGCTGGCTTTTTTTTTTTTAAGATTTTATTTATTTATTTATTTGACAGACAGAGATCACAAGTAGGCAGAGGCAGGTGGGGGGGGGGGGAGGCAGGCTCCCTGCTGAGCAGAAAGCCCCATGCAATGCGGGGCTCGATGCGGGGCTCGATGCGGGGCTCGATGCAGGGCACGATGCGGGGCTCAATCCCAGGACCCTGGGATCATGATCTGAGCCGAAGGCAGAGGCTTTAACCCACTGAGCCACCCAGGAACCCCTCGCTGGCTTTTAGAAAGATCCTAGGTCACCTAAGGACCTAGTGCTAGGGGACCCAATTGGAACTTTCAGCTCCACCCACCAACGTCAAGGAGGGTGCAGGGGCTGGAGGGGGAGTTCAGCCACTAATGGGTAATAATTTAATCCTCCGTGAACAGAGTGGAGGAGATCCAGGGAGAGTGGTGGGCTCAGAGAGTGTTAGAAGCTCCATCCCTTTCTCCACCCTCTGTCCTGGCTGTTCCTGAGTTGCACACTTTTATAATAAACTGGTAATCCAGGGGTATCTGGCTGGTTCAGTCGGTTAAGCGTCTGCTTTGACTCAGGTCCTGATCTCTGGGTCCCGGGATTGAGCCCTGGGTCAGGCTACCTGCTCGGCAGTGGTCTGCTTCTCCCTCTCCCTTGCCCTCTGTGATCTCTCTCGCTATTACTCTATCTCAAATAGATAAATAAAATCTAGAAACAAAACAAAACAGAACCCTGGGTGTCCCTGGGTGGCTCAGTCAGTTTAGCGTCTGCCTTCAGCTTAGGTCATGATCTTGGGGTCCTGGGATCGAGCCCCATACCAGGCTCTCTGCTCAGTGGGAAGCCCGCTTCTCCCTCTCCCTCTGCCTAGGGTTCTGCAGGTTTGTGCTCTCTCTCTCTCTGTCAAATAAATAAATAAAATCTTTAAAAAAAAAAAACAAGCAAACCTGGTAATCTAGTAAGTAAAATGTTTCTCGGACTTCTGTGTGCCACTCTGGCATATAAGGAGGGGGTCATGGGAAGCTCTGATCTAGAAATCAGAATCACAGAGGACAGTGTGGAATTACAATTAGCATGAGCAATGGAGGGGATTGGCAGTCATTTGGGAATGAGCCCTTCATCTGTGGAATCTCGCTGACTCTAGGTAGACTGTGTCAGAACAGAGTTAATCGCTTACTGGTGTGGGGAGAAATCAAACACGCACATCAGAATTGACGTTAGAAGTGGAATGCCCTTAATCACTTTGCGAAGTCATTTTTGCTGTGTCAGGAAACGTGTTCACAGGTTCTGGGGCCTAGGGCATGGCTATCTTTGGGGGAGCACTATTCTTATGCCATGCAGAGTTACTGATAATGTACAGAGCTGAGACTGTTACATTTAATGAAACAATACCGATTTTCATTTCAAAGTATATTTCCAACAAATGAGCAAACAAACTGAAACAGACTCACCAATACAGAGAACAAACTGGTGATTGTCAAAGGGGTGGTTGCGGGGAGGGGTTAGGCAAAATAGGCGAAGGGCATTAAGAGGTACAAACTTCCAGTTACAACACTGGGGGGCCTGGCTGACTCAGTTGCTAGAGCATGCATCCCTCTTGATCTCAGGGTTGTGGGTTTTGGTGTCGGGCTTCTGAATTTGAGCCCCACCTTCGGTGTAGAAATCACTTAAAAATAAAATATTTAATTAAAAGTAAGGAGGTACAAACTTTCAGTTTTAAAATGAATAAGTCAGGGTGTCTGGGTGGCTGGGTCTTGATTTCAGGGGTTGAGCCGCTGTCTCTTGATTTCGGCTCAGGGCGCACTCTCAGGGTCGTGAGATCGAGCCCTTCATCAGGCTCTGTGCTCCGTATGGAGTCTGCTAGTCCCTCTCCCTCTGCTCCTCTCCCCACTCGCATGCCCTCTCTCTCTCTCAAATAAATAAATAAAATCTTAAAGCAACAATCATAATAATTTAAAAATAAAAAGAAGTCACAAAGACAAAAAGTGCAGTGTGGGAATGGGGAATGTAGCTGATAATGTAATAACTTTTTTTCGTGACAGATGGTAACTACACTTCCCGTGGTGAGCATTTCCTACTATGTGTAATGTCAAATCATTATGGCTCTGTCAGGCACCTGAAACTGACACAATATTGCACATCAACTACATTCCCCTTAAAAAATGGTGATGATAAAGTAAATACTTTTTTTTTCAATAAAAACAGTCAGTTGATTTAAAAGAGGCTGTCGGCTAAATGTGTCCTCCCCAAATTCATATAGTGAAATGGAATCCCAAGTGTGGTGGGGTTTGGAGGTGGCGCTTTTGGGAGGCGATTAGATCATGAGCGTGGCCTCGTGGAGAGGTTGGTGCCCAGATAAAAGGGACTCCAGGCAGCGCCCCTGCCCATTTTGCCCCATGAAGACCCTGCCGTTTCCGATCCCTGGTGAGTCCTCACCAAACACAGATTCCGTGGACATCTTGATCTGGCCCCAGCATCCAGGGTTGTGAGAAATCCATTCTCTTTCTTTTTTTGTTGTTTTTTAAAGATTTTATTTATTTATTTATGTATCTGATGTAGAGAGAGAGATCACAAGTAGGGATAGAGGCAGGCAGAGAGAGAGGAAGGGAAGCAGGCTCCCCGCTGAGCAGAGAGCCCGATGTGGGGCTCAATCCCAGGACCCTGAGATCATGACCTGAGCCAAAGGCAGAGGCTTAACCCACTGAGCCACCCAGGCGCCCCGAGAAATCCATTTTCCTGTTGAAGTCTGGGCAGACTGAGGCAAAGAAAGGGTGGGAAGCGGCTGGAGCGGAGAGAAATGGTGTCGGTTCGGTGAAACAGCCTCCCAGTGGTGACCTGACAACAATCCTGTTGACATAACCCTGAGCATCAAAGCGATCCGCTAGCTGCCCCGGGCCAGTTCCTGCGGCTCCTGATGGAATTCACTCAGCAGATCCGGATCCGGTCCGGTATATATAAAAGGTCTGATCCTTGGGTGGGGAACCACATCCTGGAAAAGGCTGTTGAGAAGTTCTTCTCCTCCTTCCAGAGCTAGAAGTTCTCCCACTGTGGCTGCAGCAGTGACCCTCCCCCCCCCCCCCGCCCCGAAAGCCCCCAGTGACCAACAAGCCAGCCACTGAGTCATGGGCCTTGAGACGGATCTGGAGACCTGCTCAGGTAAGAGGTGGCGGGCGGGGGGTCTCGGCACCGCAGAAGGACCAGTCGGGGTGGGGCTTGGGAGGGCAGACATCCTCCCTGGAGCTGCCAGGATTCTCAAGCCAGGGCTGGAGGGCTTTGTGGATTCCCTGTGTTAACGAACCTACCAGAACATGAGCTTCCTTCCAAGACTGTGTCGTGAGGAAGAGCACATAGTGAAGAGAATTTATTTAGGTAACTCAAGACATTCACTGTTGGAGAGTCCAGGCTCTGGATGCGCACGGAGCTGCTCTGGGCCTCGCTTCATTGATAAGGGTGATGGACTGGCTCGTGGCTTCTCCCTGAGCTGGGTCAGGAGGGTACAAAAGTAAGACTGCAGGGATACCAGCATGTCTGGATCCCCAGATGGCCCCAGGCACGACCAGTGGCCTCCAGGGCTAGGGACGAGATTGTGTCAGGGAGGGGAGGGGAGAGCAGCCCGGTGCTCCCTGAGGACCACCATTTGCACAAGCCAAGCCTCAGTTTCCTCATCTGCAAAAGATGGCAGGATCTTCCTCTTGTTCGAGGACCTCATTACTTCAACAGTGTGGTCTGTGGACCAGCAACACGGGCATTCCCTGGGGGAATCGCAAAAAATGCAGAGCCTCGGGGTGCCTGCGTCGCTCAGTCATTACGCGTCTGCCTTTGGCTCAGAGCATGATGCCAGGGTCATGGGATTGAGTCCCACATTAGGTTCCCTGCTCAGCGGGGAGCCTGCTTCTCCCTCTCCCACTCCCCTTGCTTGTGTTCCCTCTCTCTGCTGTCTCTCTCTGTCAAATAGATAAATAAAATCTTAAAAAAAAAAATGCAGAGCCTCAGCACCACACGCCCCCACCCAGCATACCAGAGTCCACTAGGGAAATTCCTACACACAGAAGCTCTGATGCCCGGGGCTCTGTTCCGGAAGGCAGACGGCTGAGTAGGGGAAAGCCAGGATTTCAGCTCAGGTCTCCCTCGTGCTGAAATCCATGCTCTTAGACCCCACTCTCTTCCCATCTTTGTGTGTCAGCCCGTTGGGCAGTGAAACCCTCGCGGAGGGAACAGGTGAATGAATGAAACCACACCGGACTGTGGTGACATAAGCCTTCTGTCTCCCCCCTTCCAGGTGGGAAGCCTGCCTGCCATCAGAAGGCCATCCCTGCCGCTCACCTCACTTTCGTTATCGACTGTGCTCGTGGCAAACAGCTCTCCCTGGTGGAACCCCCGGTGCCCCCCCGAGCCTCCGGTCCTCATCTAGGACCTGTCACTCCTCCAATGAAGACCTATATCTTGTTCTGTGGCGAAAACCCGCCCCACCTGACTCAGGAGGCCCCTGTGGGTGGGGGACACCTGGCCCACCCCGGGGGGACCCTGCCAGCCTGCAGAGGGACGGTGGCCCCAGCTTCCTCCCCAGTCAGTCCACAGGTCCCCCAGGAGGCTCCTGAAGCCAAGGGGAACCCCTTGAAGGCTGTGACCTCAAGATCTTCAGCTTGGGGCACGGTCATCGGCTCGCTCAAAGCCCTCTCCTCCTGTGTCTGCGGCCAGGCAGAATAACTAGAAGAGCCTGGCCTCGGAGGACGAGTTGGCACAGCAGGCTGGAGAGCTCCGAACTGAGGTTCCCAAAGCCCAGCCCTCCTTCCCCAGCCAAGCAGAAGTCTTTGTACCCGAGCCAAGGAACAGCATTAGAACGATCAAGGACATCTGAAATAGCCATCAAGTACACGCTCAAAGGTCTCCTCTTTCCTCCTACTTATCTTTGTTCGCCTTAAGGCACCTGCGCAGGGAAAGAGACTAGTTCGTCCTACGGCGAATCCTAATGTCGCATCTTCTGCACGCCAGGCTCAGCAGAGTACGAGGAAAGACAGCACAGCATTCTTGGAGCTTATCCTCGGGGCGGTGGGTGTGGGTGAGGGCCAGGGTTAAATAAGTAAATGAATCAATAAAGATGATTTTGAACAGTGATGGAATGAGTGCTGTGTAGGACCCCACATGGGGTGCGGGGATGGGAGGTGATAGGGGGCACCGAGCTTTTCTGATACGGTGGGTGGGAAAGACCTCTGAGCGGGTCACAAAGCATGATCTAAAAGACGAGAAGGAGCCAGCACCGTGAAAATCCAGCCTCCCCTCCGCCACCTGGCTGGCGTCCTGTCCCGGGGCGACCTGTGCGGCGTCAGGCTGCCCCAGTGTGATGGGCAGGCCCAGTGAGTTGTGTGCCGCCATCCTGGCTCTTGGGCAAGTGTGTGGGTCCCTGGGAGACCCGGACACCAGTGGGGAAATCTGGGGGCCCAGGCAGGGCCTGGTGACCCAAAATGGGAGATAAGGGGAGCTGCTGGTCGAGAGGGCATGGGAGGGGCTTGGCAAGGTAATGGAGTTTCGTGTTTGATCAGATACGTAAGAGCTCTTATTTCCTGAGCAGCTACTGTATACCAGGCCCACGCACCCCTAGGGATACAAGGGGTGGGTGGGGGTCCCTGCCTCACGGGGGGCAGTCACGATACCCAGCGGGAAGCGGGGGTCACTGGCGTGTGCGTGAGGTTGTGCGTAGGTCTGAGATGGATGGTGGTGTGTGGAATGCTTAATCAACTCAGCTGAGGAAACACGTCTCCAGGACTTCTTGTTAAAATTGCTGAACGTCCCTGGGGGGCTCCGTTGGTGAAGGATCTGACTCTTGATTTCAGCTCAGGTCACGATCTCAGGGTCGTGAGATCGAGCCCTGAGTCAGCTCTGTGCTGGGCATGGAGCCTGCTTAAGTTTCTCTCTCTCCCTCTGCCCCTACCTCCTCCCTCTCTAAAAAACAAAACCGCTAAATGTTCACGTATTTTTTCAACAACTATTTTACTAGTTTCCTACAGACCCTAGTAGCCAAGTTGTACTGGCCGTTTGCTCTGTGCCAGGGAAGCGACATCCTTGGGGGTGCCTGTGTGAGGAAGCTCAGGTTAGGGAGCTGAGGTGCACGGAGCTGAGGGATCCACTCCGCAGAATCTCTCCGAGGCAGAGGCGATCCAGACGGAGTAGCCCTAACTCTGCCCTCCAGGAGCTCCCAGCCTGGTGGGGGAGGCAAGGAAGGAAGACGACTGTTACCACACCTTCTGATAAGTGAGGCATACAGAATAATGCTGGGGCTGAAGGAGGGCGTCCAGCCCACTCTGGGGAGAAGAGATCCGGGAGGGCTTCCTGCAGGAAGTGGTATCTAAGATGTGACCCGTGAGTGAGCCACACAAAGGCGAGGGAAGAGGGCTAGGGAGTGTTCCAGAAGAAGAAACAGAGTCCTTCAGTCTGGCTGGAGTGTTCATTCACTCATCAGGTGTTTACTGGGCACCTACTGTGTGCTCTGGGCGAGACCCTCAGTTGGAGCCGTGGTAAGACAGACAAGGGCCCACCCTGAAGGAGCTCATTCTCCAGTTGGGGGAAGACCACGCGTGCATGTGTACACGAAACAGTGCCGGAGACGCGGCAGGGACCTCATCATGTGAGGCCTGGCAGGCCGTGATAAGGTGTTCAGATTTTATTCTAAGACAGGTTCTGTTGGAAATTGTGAGCCGAGAACGACATGCCCAGACCTACCTTTAAAAAAAATAGTTCCTGTAGGGGCGCCTGGCTGGATCCGTGGGTAGAGCATGTGACTTTTTTTTTTTTTTTTAAGTTTATTTATTTATGTATTTAAGTAACCGCTACACCCACTGTGGGGCTTGAACTCAAGACCCCTAGATCAAGAGTTGCATGTTCCTCTTACTGGGCCAGCCAGGCACCCTGAGCCTGTGACTCTTGATCTTGGGACCGTGAGTTCAAGCCCCAGGTTGGGCATAGAGCTTACTGAAAAACAAAACGAAACTTTCCCTTGCCCTTGTGCTGGGACCAGAAGGCTAGGGTGGGGGCGCAGGAGGGGGCTGGGAAGCTTCAGAGCCTGGAGTCACCTGGATGACGTCTGCCCCACCTCCTTCCGACTGGAAGAGCTCAAAGGCGCCCCTTTGAAGGAAGTGTGAGGCCCTCCAGAAAGAGGGTGGGCCTGGGGCTGCAGGTCCAGCTTTGGAACAGCAGGTGCCGCCCTATCATCAGACTGGAGGGCACCGTCCTGGCCGGGCGGGTAGGGTAGAGAACTGCTGGGCAAGGGACCAGAGTCCCGGGCAGGCCACCCAGTGGGGTCCATGCTTCCAGAAGCCCAACTTGCTTCTAACCAACACCCCCTTCATCCCAACAGTGACTATACGTATACATATATACATATACAATATATTATATATATGTATGTATGTATATACATATATATTTATATTTATATATTTTAAGTGTATTTATTTTTTAGTGCTCTATACCCAGCATGGGGCTCAAACTCACCATCCAGAGATCAAGAGTCTCTTGCTCTCTGACAGAGCCAGCCAGGTGCCCCATGACTATGTATATTTTCGCATGTACCACACACCACCTCTGATCCTCTCATATCAGACCAGAGCAGTGGGTATGACTGTTATGGGCATTTTACAGATGAGGAAAGAGGCAGAGCCCAAATCCAAACCGCAGGCAGTGTGACTCCGAAGCTGTAAGCCACCTTGACCCTGAGCCAGGTGGCCGGCACTGTGTTCACATTTGTTCAATGGGCAGAGGCCCCAGTCTGGGCCGGGACGGTGTGCAGAGGGTGTGTGGGGCTGAAGCGGTGAGCAGGGCCCTCACTGAGATGGAACTCACGGGCTGAGGATTGAGCTCAGTTAGTCTCTCTGCCCACAATCCTGTGAGGCACTGTCCTATTTTACAGATGGTGGAAACTGAGGCTCAGGTAGGGAAAGCCACTGGCCCGAGGTCACACAGCTAGCAAGTGGCAGAACCAGGGTTGAAATTAAGGGCATTTGGGGGGCACCTGGGTGGCTCAGAAGTTAAGCCTCTGCCTTCAGCTCAGGTCATGATCCCGGGGTCCTGGGATGGAGTCCTGCACTGGGCTCCCTGCCTGGCGGGAAGTCTGATTCTCCCTCTCCCTTTCCCCCTGCTTGTGGTCCCTCGCTCGCTCTCTCTCTCTGTCAAATAAATAAATAAAATCTTATAAGAAAAAAAGGAAATTAAGGTTGTTGGGCTTCAGAACTTTGCTTACCACCCATATTGCAAGAACTCAGAACAATTCTGTTGAGGGAATGAATCGATAAATAGAAGAAAGTGAACCAGTGAGTTAAAGTGTGAATGACTGAATGTGTTTCCAGCCTGGTAGCCGTGGTTCACCAGGGCTGTGTCTCCAGTGCCTTAGAGTGTTTATGCATGATAGGCGGTGGTCGAGAACAGTGTGAGAAGGAGGGGAGATGGGCCCTTGGGCGGCTCAGTCGGTTGAGCATCTGGCTCTTGGTTTTGGCTCAGGTCATGATCTCAGGGTCACGAGAGCAAGCCCCGGATCAGCCTCTGCATTCAGCATGGAGTCTGCCTGGAATTCTCTCTCTGCCTCTTTGTCTGCCTCTCCCCGTCTCGTTCTCTCTCTCCCCTGCAAAACAGACAAAGAAGTCTATTTTTTTAAAGATTTTATTTATTTATTTGACAGACAGAGATCACAAGTAGTCAGAGAGGCAGACATGGGGGGGAGGGCAGGCGGAGCAGGCTCCCTGTTGAGCAGAGAGCCCGATGCAGGGCTTGATTCCAGGACCCCGGGATCATGACCTGAGCTGAAGGCAGAGGCTTTAACCCACTGAGCCACCCAGGCGCCCCTAAAGAAGTCTAATTTTCTTTTCTTTTTTTTTTTTTATATTTTATTTATTTGACAGAGAGAGATCACAAGTAGGCAGAGAGACAGGCAGAGAGAGAGGAGAAAGCAGGCTCCCCGCGGAGCAGAGAGCCCGATGCGGGGCTCGATCCCAGAACCCTGGGATCATGACCTGAGCCGAAGGCAGGGGCTTTAACCCACTGAGCCACTCAGGTGCCCCAGAAGTCTAATTTTCAAAAGATATTTTAGTTTGAAAGAGTGCACATGGGTGGGTGGAGGGGCAGAGGGAGAGAGAGAAGCGGACTCCTTGCTGAACTGGGAGCCCGATGAGGGACTCAATCCAAGGACCCCGAGATCAAGACCCAAGCTGAAGGCAGATGCCTCCCTGACTGAGCCACCTAGGTGCTTCCAAATAAATCTTTTTTTAAAAAATGATATTTTTTTTAAAGGGAGGAGGGAGGGAAGGACTCGGAAGGATGGAAGGTAGGAACAGATGAGCTGTCTTGCCTTCTCCTCTGGGGCTCCGAGGGCCCGCAGCCCTGCTTTGTGCCCAGAGGGCCACACCCAATCTAGTAGCCCCCAGACTCCCATGAAAAGCTGTCCCTGAGTCTTGAGGCCTTGGAGGGCTTCAGAGCTGGGGACTGGTCCAGCTGGCTTGTCATGGTGAACCCCAGGCCAGGGATGGGTTGCCCAGCTGTGCTGACTGTAAATAACACTCCCTCCCCTGCCCAGAGGCTCCCACCTGGGACACCTGCAGACTCCAGTCACCGTGTCCCTCAGGGCTCTCTGTGGCCTGAGGGCAGTGCCCGGTGAGTGGAAGCTTGGCTTCCCTTGCTCAGAAAACAAGCACAATTCTAACAAGGCTTTAGCATTTATTGAGCTTGTACTAAAATACCCTCTCTCTCTGGTTCTTTATAGCAGCCCTGGGAGGACGGTGCCCGATCTTTGCTTGTGGGATAAGGAAACTAAAGCTTCCAGAGGTTTCTTTCCCCCCACCTCCACTTCCAGGGCCCAGATAAGATCTTCTGAGATGGCCAGGGGATCTTTTCGCTCTGACCTGACCGGTTTTTCATAGAGAGGAGACGGCTACCCAGGCAGCTCCTCTGCCCCTCCGGCCTGAGTCTTGGCCTCGAGAGAGCCCCAGACAGTGTGGCTGATACTGGGGATTCCAGGTACATTTGAATTAGATGAAGTCACAGGAGCTGGGCCCTACTGGACATTTCCAGAGCATGGCATACGTGAGCTCCTGTCGGCTACCCGGTGCCAGGCCCTTTCCATGCATCACAAGACAAGCCTGGCCATGGAGTTCATTAGCACCACGTAGGCACCGGAGGCACAGGAGGGTTATGTTACTTACTCAGGATCACACAGCTCAGAAGCAGCAGAGCCAAGATTCAAACCCAGGGGCTGCAGCTCCAGAGTCTGGGCAGACCCTCCACTGTTTACTGAGGCTCACTAGCTTTTCAAAACATGCTACAAACACACACTTAGCTCCCTTCCCGGGCCAGGCTTGGAGCAAGAAGGCAGAAAAAGGCACCTTCTGCTACTGCAGAATTGGGATCCGAGGAGACTGGGGAGAAGGGAGATGGGCTGGGGGGGGGGGGGCACACCTCTAGGACACGGAAAGGTGGCCATGGGTATGAAGGGGGTTGGTCTGGAAGACATGCCCCCACCTGAGGTTCCGGAGCCCCAAGTCTTCATCTCACCTCTGCCACTGACTTCTGTGTGACCCTGGGGAAGGCTCTAGCCCTCCCTGGGCCTCAGTTTCCCCACCACACCAAGAAGAGTTTAGAGTGACTCCCTCAGGGGATAAGGCCCGCCAACCAAGTGGGTAGTCTCAGGGTCTGCCCTTACCCTCAGTCAAGCACCCCCTGTCATCTGAGTTTCACTTTCTTTTGAACACAAAGTCTGGGCCTAGGGTTCTTTGGGCTTGTCTGTGCCCCTGAGTTGGTAGCTGTAGAAGGCTTTCTGGAGGAGGCAGCTTTGGACCTGAACGAGATGGAACTTTCTAGTCCCTTCCGGGTCTCTGGCACCACGGGACCTGGACCTTCTCTCAGGTCTCCAGCCCTGGAAGGCTGCATCTTTTCAACTTGCCCTGCCCTCCTGCCCAGGCCCACTCCAAAAACTATATAAGATATACAAGTTGGGGGGGCACCTGGGTGGCTCAGTGTATTAAGCTGCTGCCTTCGGCTCAGGTCATGATCTCAGAGTCCTGGGATCGAGCCCCGCATCGGGCTCTCTGCTCCGCAGGCAGCCTGCTTCCTCCTCTCTCTCTGCCTGCCTCTCTGCCTACTTGTGATCTCTCTCTCTGTCAAATAAATAAATAAATAATCTTAAAAAAAAAAAAAAAGATATACAAGTTGGCATTTCCTGTACAGGATGACAGGTTGGGGCAGGGGAGCTGACTTAATCCTCAGGTGGTGTTGTGTTGGGGAGGGGCGGGGAGGAGGAGCTGATTTGGACTTTCTAGACTCAGCAGAGAACTTTCTAGAGCCATATGACAAGGACTCAAATTCCAGCCATGCCATTTCCAAGCTGGGTGACCTTGGGACAGTTGCTTGACCTCTCTGGTACCTACCTTGCAGAATTATTGTGGGGATGAGCAGTATGCTTGGCACACACTAAGCGCTCAATGAATGGGGCTGCTAAAATTATTCTTCACGGGGAGGGGGTGGGGTGGGGCGCAGGGCCTGTAGCCAGACCTATATATAGCCTGGAAAGGGTGGGGGGCCCCCCGGGGAGACAAAGCGCCAGGGCCAGCCCGGGAGCCCAGGGGGGCGGGGCCGATGAAAGAGGGCCTGCCGTCCCCACCTCCCGGCCCTCCTCCTCCGCAGGGTCACCTTGGTGGGAGGGCTCTCTCGGACACAGCTTCTACTCTGTGCCCTGCTAAATCGTCATCTCCCCAAACCTCGGTCTGGGGAGAGGGCTGCTGGGGCTTGGGGGGTGGGGCGTATTCGGGCCCAACCGCCCACGTAGGGGGAGCTGCCCCTTTTCCCATCCCCGGCTGTCCGCCGCCCAGCCCCCGCCCCCTTCGCGACCCAGGGAGGGACATCGCTGGGGTCTCGAAGCCAAGGTGAGCGTTTCCCTGGGTGGGGGGTCGAAGGAGACGGGGAAGCTGGCGCGGCTCCACCCCCAACCCCCGCGACGATGAGTTTCGGGGCTGCAAATAGCCCAGTGGAATCAGTGAGTCACGGAGGCTGGAAATACCGCGCCCCCTCTCCCTTCTCCCTTCTCCTCCGGTCTCCTCCCCTCCTCCCGCCTGCAGTGGGAGCTGCTCTGGGGAGCGCCTGGCACTCGGGTTTCAGTGGAGTCTCCTGGTGTTGTGGGGGGGGGGGGGGTCCCTCCAGAGCGCACCCAGACTCCCTGAACCAGCCAGCCCTCCAACCAGGGTCCAGCCCTGGCCTGCCTCTGGGTCTGTGCGACCCTGAGCCGCTCACTCAGCCAGTCTGGTCCTCACACAAGATGGGCTTCCAGCGGGTGGGCGGCGGCGCAGGACAGCTGGCCCGCCTTCGGCGTCCCTAAGCCTGGGATGGTGCCTGGCCGTTGAAAGAGAAGTCTCTGCAAGGTTTTTCAGGGAAATAATTCTGGGATTCCTGCTCAGGTGGGTCTGGGAGCCCAGAGAGGAGGCCAGAGCAAACTCACATGCACTTGAGCTGCCAGGCCTGGCCCCAGGTCTCAGGAAGGCATGTCCGTTCGTTCTGGGGTTTCTCCCCCTGGCTGCCTCCAGCCCCATCCCAAGTTTGAGAACTTCAGGCAGGTGATCTCCAGAAGTCTGTGTTTCTGTTGTTTATTGTGTGTGCAGGGTACAATGCTAAGGCCCTCCCATGCCCCCTCCCATCACCTCCCAGCCATCCCCTAAGGGGCCCAGAATGGCAGGGGTGAGAGGCCCCCCCCATAGGACACTGACCTAAGAGCTGTGGAAGTGAGAAGCTGGCCCCACCTCCTGCCCCAGGGGGCCTCACCTATGGCAGACCACCCCTTCCTCCCTCCCCCCACCCACCCCTGCTTCTGTATGTTGGAGACCAAGCCTGTGCCACTGGGGATATCTGGGGCTCCCCAGGATGAAAGCTTCCTGGAGGTCCCCTGCCCTGGACTGAAGACTAGGGGGGAACTGGATTGGGGGCTCGTCCTATGACAGGGCTCTCTCCAGCAGGAAGCTGTGGGGCAGGGTGCAGAGGCCACGAGAGGCAGAATGAGGGGAAGCACCCCCTGGCACTCAGAGGGGCACGGAGCGAGGGGGTGGGGGCGTTTGAGAGTAGCTCTCACAGCCTGGGTTCAAATCCAGCCTTTTAATGAGTGAGCTGGGCTTTCAACCGTTCAGAGACTCAGTCTCCCCCTTGATAAAAGTAGAGATGGCAAAATCTGATTTCAAGCTCAGCTAACAGTAGCGCTTGGTATTTGAAGGACAGGACATGGGCACGTGTGGGGTATATCCACACACCAGGCCTATAGATTCATCGATTAAAGAGGGGGAAGTGTAGGGGAGGTGACTGGCCACAGGGGAAGGGTGACAAGAAGCTGGGGCCCAACCTTGAAGACCCAAGGCCCTGTCCATGCTGTCTCCCGCCTCAGCTGGGTGACCTGTCTGCAGGGGGGGATCTCTGGGGGGGAGGAAGGACCAGCCCCACCCCGCAGCGAGGCCTTGCTCAAGGGCACAAACAGGTAAGTGGGGCGGGGCTGTTGTACAGTTTATCACCAACCAGGTGCATTGGAAAAACCCCAGCTATATACAGACATTGTGTGCCCCCACCCCCCTCCCCTGGGCACAGCTGGCCAGTGGGGGGAAACAGGCAGGCAGCCCGGCAGCAGGCTTGGGGCTTGGGGCATAGGGCCTGGCAGACGGGAGGGTCCCCACCGTGGCTGTCCCCTCCGGCTTCCCTGTGCCGTTCGGCTCGGATCAGCAGCTTTGCCTAATATCTGCCTTTGCCTCCCCTGCTCCCCTTGGCCAAGGGGGTCCCAGGTCCCTGTCCCCTCCGCTCCTGCCCTGCAACTCCAGAGATCAAAGGATTTGTATATCTGTCTGTCTGTCCTGCAGATTTTTTGCCTGGGGATCCTGCCTGTCCCCGTCCCCCTTCCCCAAAGTGGGTTCTCTGGGAGCTTCCTTTTCCATCTAAATCCCTTTATTCCGGATTCAGTGAAAGAGGCCACATCTGGAATCTGGGGACCATCGGTGAGGCAAAGTGTTCCCTGGCCTGCCCCGGAGAGCAGAAAGCCTCAGTTTAGCGGGGCGGGGGGATGGGGGGGTGACCCACCTCAGGGCCTGGAATTTGAGCTGAGATGTCCTGTAAGCTGTCATGAGGGTTGAGGAAAACGTCTCTGGCAGGCCAGTTGGGGCAGAAAAGGGGAAAACGGGAGGGGACGGGGAGGGGGAGGCCCTCAGATTTTGATCTCCGTCCGGAAGGTCTGCTGGACGTGCTCCGTGTGCGGGTGGCGCCGGGCCCGGATGGTGAGGCTGCCGTCCTCCCTCAGGGCCGAGGTCACTGAAGTGGGGTCCACGTCCTCAGGCAACTGGCACTTGTGAGCGAAGGTGTTCATGACTGTGCCATCAGCTGCCAGCTGGGGAAGGGGCGATAGGTCAGGACTGGGTGCCCCTACCCCTGTCCTGTGCAGGTCAAGCCACAGCCCTTCTCCCTCCTCTCAAGCCAGCCAGGCCCCCGTGTGCCCACATTGAGGGCTCTGGTCTCAGGTGCAGAGGGGCTGGCCTGGGTGGCTGTGGCCGGGACTGCGTGCGACAGGGTGCTCAGAGGAGCCCCGGCGCTCCCCAGGGGGGAGGTAAGGGGCTGGGTGGGGTAGCTCAGGGAGGAAGCAGCTCAGTGGCGGAATCTAGAGCTCCTGAGCAGCAAAGAGAAGACAGCATGGAGAAGGGCCATGCCCCCTGGGATGCCCAGACACATCAGGTGTCCGCCGCCCTGGCTGGACGGGCCTCCCCTCCCCCGGCGGCTTGGCCGGCACACAGTGTCCAGAGGAGCCTGGGGTGGCTGAGTCACTGGCGGGGGTTGCCGGCTGGCACGTGCAGCCCGCTGGTCCTGGTGCCCACAGTCTTCGGCTTCTCTGGCCGGGGTGCTGGGGCGGCCTGGCCGCTGTGCTCAGCAGAGGAAGTCAGGTCACAGAGGATCTGCAGGAAGCCTTGGACAGACGCTGCGTGCTGGGCCACTGTGGCTGTGGCCCTCTGGGGACAAGCTGAACCACACCCTCCTTCCCAGTAGAGGCCTCCTGGGAACTGGGACTCTGAGACCCTAGTGACCCAGTGACCCTGAGACCCTTGGGTGCGGGAAATGTGAGGTCTGGAGTGCCTCTGACCCTGAACGGCAAGGTCTCAGCCCAGCCTTGGGCCCCGTTGGAGGATGCCAGGGTAGGGGCTGAGCCTCCGGGTCGGGGAGGAAAGAGGGACTTGAAAGTGTCACGTGGGGGGACTCTTCTCCCCACCTACCCACATGCCTGCCAGAAGAGCTGTCCGCACTCAGCTACCAACTCCATCCTCTCGGCTGCCTCCTCACCTCACCTCCTCTGGTGCCCGCTGCCTGCATCCCTGCACGCCTCTCGCTTCTCCCGTTCCCCCATGGCTCCCTCAGCTGCCCTTGGCTCCTAAAGGAAGGGTCTCCACGCCTTGGGGCAGGGAGGGGCAGCAGCGGTGGGTGGGGAGGGGTGGCCCTCGGCCTCCAAGTGACAGGAGCAAGGTCTGCAGTCTGGGTCTGGGGTCCCAGCAGGGGCAAGGGGGTGGGTACGGGGGGGTGAGGGTCCGGGCAGGGCGGGCAGGCTCACCTTCTCAGCCCGCACCTCAATTTGGTTGTTGGAGGTGGTGACGATAATGTCTTCAGGTGAGAAGTCACTCACGTCCACTGCAAACTCGTAGGCGTCCCTGAGGGTCTTGATGTTGCCCTGTCCCCCAGGCCGGGCTGTGGGGAAGGCTGCCGTGAGCTGAGCCCGGTGCAGGCCTGTGTCTAGAACCCGGGTTCCCGGCTCCTCCCCCAAGCCTGGCCTCCCCCTGGGCTGTTGTTCCTAACCCTCCTGCCCACCTCTCCTCGCCTCCTGCAGCCCACCTTTTCCGTGGGCAGCCGAGTGACCCTGTGGACGGCAGCCCGCCCGGGGCCTGGAGGCTGGAGGGTTCCTCCCACCCCTCAACCCTGTCCAGTCCTCCAGGGCTCCAGGGAGGACCTGGCCCCGGGCCCTGTGTGGCCACTGGTGTCAGAGCTGACCCCTGGGCCTACAGCTGTTCCTTGAAGGCCCGTCTGTTCTTGGGGCCACATCTGTCTCTCTGGCCACGTCTGTCATGGTGGCCACACGTGGCTACAGTCGGGCAGCACCTGTTCTGGACAGCTCGGCAGCAGCATTCACAGGTGCCCTGGAGCAGGGGTCCCCTCCCCGAGCATCTCCCCTCCGAGCCCTGACGACTTGCCTGGGAAGGCCAGGGGCTCCGAGCGGGGCCGCATGAAGCTGCCAAAATCCTCGGAAAACATGCTCAGGGCTTTCTCCATGGGCGGGTCCTGGGCCGGGAGGGCACGGGAGGCTGAGGAGGATGAGGACGAGGACGAGGACGAGGACGAGGATGAGGACGAGGAGGAGTGGAAGCTTCTCTCCGCTCTGAAGGTGGAGGAGGTCCTGTGGCTCATCCACGGGCCGGCGGCCGGGCACGAGCCAGGCGGGCAGGGGGACAGGAGAGGGTGTGGGCGGCAGGCTCTGGGGGAGCGTGCCGGGCCCTGGCTGCCGGCGCTTTATAAGGCCCGACCGGCCCTGGGCTTGGGGCCAGCCCCTTGTCTCCGAGCTAAATTTAGGCCTCGCCTCGGCTCAGAGGGGGCTGGAAATCTTCTCCGGTGAGGCGGCCCTGCTGACAGTCTGACACACGCAGGCCCAGGCTGAGCTCATGGCCCGGCATTCCAGGCCGATAAGTCCAGCCTGGGGCCTCTGCAGCGACAGGCCGGGGGCAACCTGTCCCCTCACCACTCAGACCCCCGTGCCTGCCGCAGGACCTTGTGTGTCTCTGAGTCCCTGCCTCCCCCATCAGCCTGGGGTGGGGGGGGTGCTCTCTAGGGACTGTGCCTCCCCCATCAGACTGCAAGCTTCCTGAGGGTAGGGTTTTCTGCTTCCTGTTCCCTCTCCCTCAAACTTCCAGTCCTTGGGAAGAGGGGATCTGGGTGGTGGGCCATCAGGTCAGCAGGGGCCCAAGGTCCTGGCTCTGGGGAGAGCAGGAGATGCGAGGTCAGAAGGTGGGGCAGGTGGAAACCCTCCACCTGTTGGACCCTGTGTGAGAGACTCCTTCCCTCAGGACAGATAATGTTTACAGCCATGTCTTAGGGAGGCCTGAGACAGCCCTTAGGGGGGAAGCCTGGGGGGGGGGTGGCTAGAATGTGCAGCTGTCCCCCGCCTGCTCCCACGGGGACCCAGATTCTGTGCTTGCCCTCTCCCCACTCTCAGAACATTTTGGGGCCGCAAGAGGAGGAAGCTGGTGGCCCTTGGCCGGGGTGGGGGTTGGGCCAGGACTTGGGGGGGGCAGATAATTTGATAAGTGTCCTTAAAAGTCTAGAAGGTTATGTCACTGGGAACTGTCTGCTTGAGCTCCAGCTCCGTGCAGATGCTCGGGGCCGCAGGGGGCAGGATTTACCTAAAGGAGAATTCCGCAAGATGCCCGTTCTAGCTCTGATTTCTGGAGTGCCTCCTGCCTGTGAACTTTCCAGCACTGCCCCACTTGATCCCCACGCGTCTGGGCTTGGGGAAAGAGCTGTCATTCCCATTTTACAGACGGGAAAGTGGAGCCTCACAAGAGAGGGCGGGGCTTGCATGTGGGTAAGTGGCAGCGCTGGGATTCAGACCCAGGGGCCTCTGATTCAGAGCCCTCCAGGAGGCGCCCCTGGGTGGCTCAGTCAGTTCAGGTCCACATCCCAGGGTCCTGGGAACCAGCCCCACATCGGGCTCCCTATTCAGACTTGGGGGGCGGATAGTCCGCTTCTCCCTCTGCCCCTCCCCTGCTCCCTGCTTGTTCTTTCTCTCTCTAATAAACAAATAACATTAAACAAACAAACAAAAAAACAATCCAGGACACCTGGGTGGCTCAGTTGGTTAAGCGTTGCCATCAGCCGCCTACGACTCTGCCTGCTGTGCTCTCTCTCTCTCTTTGACAAATAATTAAATAAAAATCTTTAAAAAAAAAAAAAAATCCCTCCAGGAGGCTGGGGTGACCTGACCATACACATATGGAGACAGACTGGCCCAGAAGCCCCTCTCTGGCCACCCACGGCTCAGCAGAGCCAGGACTGACATCATGGGGGGGGGCGGGGCGAGGGGTGAAGCAGCGGGCTATTCCGCTGGAAGCAGCGGGCGCTTCCCAGGCTACAATGTGGGGTTGCTGCTCTTCTCTCCAAATCCTGTCCTTCCTGCCCAGACCTGCTCTGATTCCTCCTCCTCCAGGAAGGCCTCTGTGATTGCTGCAGCCACACAGAGGTCAGATTGGCGCTTCACCTGGTGCAGGGGTCTCCCCTTTCCCCATTAGATTGGGGGCTCCTGAAGGTGGGGGCTGTTCTTTTCTTGGGTTCCCACAGAGCACCATCCTTGGGGGGCTCCCTCTAGGGGTAATCACTGGTGCTGGTGGTCTGTGGGTGGGGGCAGCATGGAGCTGGGAGCTGGGGGAGTGGCTAGAGCAAGAGGGGGTCTGCATCCTAGTGAATGTTCCTGCTGGGCCCGTGTTGCCCATCCTGGACGAGGGGTTCTAATGGGGCTGCCAGGAAGTGACCAGCACGAGGCAAGATGGAAAGAGGGTAGGGGCGGGGGTGGGGGGCCCAGAGGCCTCCCGCCCGCCAGGGAAACAGGAGCCAGTGGCTAAATGCAGACACACTGTCATGGTGCTGAGGGCCTGAGTCACTGCTCCTGGACGTCAGATCCCGTTACCCACCCCCGCCCACCGTTCCTCCTCCCCTTCCCCCGTCCCTGAGACATGGCCCATAAATGTCCTGGATCGCCTGACTTCTGTGGCCAGGAGGGACCTCAAAAGGTCATCGAGACCGTGCCCCTGTGTCTGGGCTTGCTCACCCTCCAGATCACAGGGATAGAAGGAACTTCCGAGATGATCCAATGCCTTGAATCCTAAACCTGACAGGGCATCCCGGTCACCTGGAGGAAACTTAAACACACACAGACTCTTCTCTCTGCACACCAAGATTCTGACTTGGGCTCTTGGGAAGGGTCCGCATATCTGTTCCTATCCGCTCCGCACACAGCTGCACAGCTGGCCCATAGACCAGTGTTTGGAAACTGCTCATCGCTCAGCAGATGTTTGCTGAACACCTGCTATGTGGGGGCGGGGGCTGTTCTAGGCTCTGGGGGAGACATGATGAATGAGGAATGCGTCCGTGCCAGAAAATGGCTTTGGGAGGGACTCTGCTACTCTCTCCCCAGCTTCCTGGTGTTGCCAGGGTGGGAAGGTGAGGGTGTGGACTGGCAGCACCTGCCGGGCGGCTGAGGCCGGCTGTGGGATCAGAGCCTATGGCTGCCCGGAGCCAGAGGCTGGGGTTTGGGATGTCAACAGGGCAGGCAGTTATCCTGTTACTGTAGCAGTCGCCAGGCTGGGGCAGCAAGGCGACAGTGGGCCCAGACCGTTCGGAACAGCAAGCCCCGCCCACCTCCCCGCGGCAGGCCCATGTGCTCCTGATTGGGATGGACTTGGCTGGGCATCAGGGGCAGCGGGTGGCTCAGGGTCCCAGGATTTTGGCAAGTCACCGAAGGGTCATCAAGATTTTCAGAAAGGAGCTTTGTCTGGGGGAGGGAGAGAGGGCAGTTATCCCAAATCTTTCCAAAAGTGACATCAGACTCAAATCCTCTGCTTTGTGCCCAAACCCCTGTCCTGACTGATGAAAGTCACAGGGGCCGGAGGAGCCCGAGGGAGGGGGAAAGCCAGACAGTCTAGGTCTGGGTTCAGCCTCGGCTGTGTGACTTCGGAGAAGCCACTACACCTCCCTGATCCTCTGTCATCTGCCAAATGGTGATGCTGCCCTTGACTCACAAGGATGCGGGAGGATGAACTGTGTTGCAGACCTAGAGGGCCTGGTGTGTGGCTGGCACATAATCTGTGCTTGCTCCCTCCCCTCATGCCCTCACCCCTACCCTCTGCTGGGGCAGGACCGTCTGTGGCATCTACTGAGAAGCACTGTGGTTTGAGAGGTCCTTCCCTGAGGCTAGAGGGGCTGGACCTGGGGATCAAGTTCAAGTTCCTCCCCAGGCCTCAGAGGCCTGCAGCGCCCCACATCACCGCACTGCTCCCCCTTGTCGGTCTCCTCCCCACCCCCGAGCAAGGTGGGCGGCGGAGCCGTGCGCAGGCTTTGGAGTCCTGCAAACCTGGCTGGGGTTTCCGGCTCTGCCCCTTGGTCTCTGTGACCTTGGACGAGCAGCATCACCCCTCAGAGACTCCGGTGTCTTTAACCCGGGATCTAGTTCCTCCCACCTCGCTGGGTTTGGGTGAGCACGCACCGATTCGGGGGAGGGCTGAGCACAGAGGCTGGCACACAGCGAGGGTGCGGTAGTAAGGGGGCCCTCGCCTTTGCCCCAGGTCTTCCTCCAGCTCCGTCGGCTTTCTTCCCTCTCCTTTCTCTGCTTCCTCAAACCCTTTCCGTGTCCAGCTCTGAGGATTCCGGCCCCCGCAGAGGACCCCCCACTGTGCTGCTGGGTGCAGGGGCTTCTCCACCCCCTCCATGTCCCCCAGCCAGCAGCGGGGAGCCCCCAGCGTGGTCGAGCGCCACCCTCCGCGTGGCTCTCCTGGGTTCTAGGGAGCTCCAGCTCCTGGTCCCCTGTGGCTCTTCTGGCCTGCATGGCTCAACCGGCCTGGGCAGTTCTGGGTGGTTTGTCAAGGACATTCTTAATGGCCAGGGTCAACCCTGTGGCAGGGTGGGGAGGGAGGGGGGGCACCCAGGGTGTGGATTGGTGGAGCACAGACCTGTCCAGGCACACCTGGGCTGCAGGCAAAGGAGTCTCTGTTAGAGGAGGGCCAGCTGGGGCCACAGCAGGGCCGACGGACAGAGGTGAGAGGCTGCCGGGTGTGGAGTGGGGGCCCGGACTGGGGTGGAACCTGCCGGGGGCCAGGGCAGGCCAGGCAGGAGCGGGAGGCTTGGCGGGAGGGAGCGAGCACCTCTTTTGTACCATCATGGGCTGTCCTGGGCCGGCCGTTGCCCTGCCTCTGTGGCCTGAGCAGGAGAGAGGGGCCTCAGGAACGGGCATGGGGAGTCAGAGCCGTCCATGGGGACCCCACGGTGCGAGCGACTCTGCTGGGCAAGGAGATCTCTGCACAGGGGAGGCAGCTGTGCGTGGAGGCAGGATAGGAACGATGTCAACAGCAGGGGGAAGGGAGTTCTGAGGCTTGGGGTCCTCCCGTGACCAATCTGCTCCTGGACACGGAGGACACTGGAACCCTGGCCCCCACCCCTGTACCCTCACACACATATGTGCCCCCTCGGCGACCCTCCCTCAGTGGTGAGGACACCTCCTGATAGCTTCACGCACACGTGCAAGCGAACGTGTGCACAGGAAAACACCTCGGTTCCTTTTCACCTGGGAGGTGCCAGGTGGCCGGGTAGCAACAGTCTGTCTGTCCATCTGCTCAGGGACCTAATGGAAGAGCTGGTGGGGCTGCGTGAGGGCTCCTCGGGGAGCCCTGTGAGCCTTCGGGAGCTGTGGGGCCCGTGTCCCCGTATCCGCCGAGGCATTCGAGGTGAGAGCGAGGTCCCCTTCCTCTGCCTATCAAAGACCCCTCAGGGCGTCACCCCTTCCTGGACCCCCCCTCCCTCACCCACCTTGAAACCCAAGAGCTGCCCTGCCTTCACCTGCCCACAGTCTCCGGGTGGCAGGGAGGGAAGGGACCTGTCTGCCTGTCCCTCTGCCTGTGGGTCTCGATGTCTGTTCCCTGCCTTCGGGGAAAGCAGCCCCAAAGCCTGATGGCCATGCTAGGGGCCTCGCTCTGTGCCCAGTGGGTGCTGCCTGGCCTGACCCCAGCATGGCCTGTAGGACAGGCCCAAGGTCTGGAGACAAGGAGGGCTCCTGCTAGGTTCTTGCGTTCTCTGAGCTGTGCCCCGTGGAGACCCTGGAGAAAGCTGTAGCTCTCAGCACACCCTCCCCGGCCGACTCCGGCATCCAGCGTGGGGGATGGGGTGGGGGAGGGTGCACAGGTCAACGGTCCCCTAGTGGGGCCCTAGGCCTGGCACCCACCGTACTGCTGCCTTCCCTTGCCATAATTCTTGCTTTGCCCCTCATGCGCAGAGCCCCTTCTGAGCCACCCTGGACTTGACCCCATGACCCAGCCCCATGCCGCCCCCCGCACTCCCTGCCCTGGGCCCTAGCAGGCCTCCAGGGAAGGGGCTGTCCGTGCCCCACCTAAGGCCCTGGGCTATGACCCAGTGCCCCTGCCGCAGGTGGCCTGGAGTGGCTGAAGCAGAAGGCATTCCGCGTGGGGGAGGACTGGTATTTCCTGATGACCCTCGGGGTGCTCATGGCCCTGATCAGCTACACCATGAACTTCGCTATCGGGCGCGTGGTGCGAGGTAACCCCTCCCAGGCACACACACCTGCTCTGGACACAGGCTTCCACACACGCTCTCAGGATGCCAGATGGGCTGTCAGGTGCATCGCGGGTACAGGAGGGCTTGGGGTAGGGAGGAGGCCTGGGTCTGGTCCAGGCTTTGCTCTTGGCTTGCTGTGTGACCCTGGGCAGGTTCCTGCCCCTCTCTCGGCCTCCGTGTCCTCATCTGCGCAATGAGCAAGAAAGACCTGAATGTTACCAAGAGCCCTTCTTCCCTTGAGCTCTATGCCCACCTCTTCCCGTTGTCTGTGCTCCTCCTTCTCCTCCCTCCCTCCATGCTCTGCGCTCAGTAACACATGGGGAGGGCACTTGCTTGGACCACCAGACATAGAACTTTCTTTCCCTGTGCTCCAGCGGGCTCTCTGCACCCTGAGCTCTCTGCACCCTGAGCTCTCCCAGGAACAAAGGGGCATAGGCAAGAAGGTTCTAACACCCCCCGGTAGACTTGGTCAGGTGCCATCCTGAGAACCTGCTACGCCTCAGACATTGGACATCATCTGAGTGCTTTCTCGCAAAGACCCCATGAGGGAGCTCCCGTCGCTAGCCCATTTGACAGATGGGGAAACGGAGGCTCACCGAGGTTAAGTCACTTGCCCAAGGTCATTCAGTGGGTAGTGACAACACTGGGATGCGGATCCAGGGTCTTAGTCCTGCCTCCGTTTAGGCGTCTGCCGCTCACTGGGGGGCCTCCCCTCGTTGCGCCTCCCTTTCCGGGTTAGTGGACACGTGAGGGCTGCAGAGCCTGCGATGGCTTCCTGACTCCCGGGTGTCCCCAGCACACAAGTGGTTATACCGGGAAATTGGGGACAGCCACCTGCTCCGGTATCTCTCCTGGACCGTGTACCCTGTGGCCCTGGTCTCCTTCTCCTCCGGCTTCTCCCAGAGCATCACGCCCTTCTCTGGAGGTGAGCTGTGTGCCTGTGTGCCTGGGACCAGAGCCTGTTTGTACCCCTCTGGGCATCTGATTGGGGGAGGTGGGAAGTAGGGACCCCATTTCACAGCCAGGGAAGCCAGGCTCAGAATCTTCGTGTCTCTTGCACCAAAGCAACACTGTGAGAAGGTCAGATCTTGACTCTAGGGTCGCTGCTGTCTCTGCTTCCTTTCTGAGGGCGCTTCTGGCCAGTGATGGGGAGTCCTGGTGGCAGGCTCCCCAGGAAGGGGCTGAGGGAGGCGCACAGCTCCCGCAAGCCTCTCAGCTCTGCCTCCAGCTCCAAGCCAGCACTGGGGACCTCCAGGGGTGCATCCAGGGGTGGCCTGAGATTCTATCCTGGGTGACCCCCATTTTTGCCGTAGCTGTCTGCCAGGCTCTGCTGGAACAACACAGACAGCTCCCGGCCCCTCTCTGACCTTCAGCTTCCTCCTCTACAAATGAGTTCACAGATCTTAACTCAGGGTTTTGGAGGACCTGACGAGATCATGATGTGAAACATTTTGGGTGGGATGAGGAGCTCAGAGTGTAATCTAGAGACCGCCCCTGTCTTGCCCCGTGTCCATCCCCTGCCAAGGTTCTGGAATCCCGGAGCTGAAGACTATCCTGTCGGGCGTCGTGCTGGAGGACTACCTGGACATCAAGAACTTCGGGGCCAAGGTGGCAGGCCTCACCTGCACCCTGGCCGCCGGCAGCACCATCTTCCTGGGCAAAGTGGTACGGGCAGGCGTGAGAGCCCCCCCACCCCTTCCCCCCTTTGCCCCACAGAAGCAGAGTCAGTGGAGACTCAGGCCAATGCCTGCTTTTAGGGGTTCTGGCCTGAGGAGGAGGCAGGCCAGGTCCCCAGAGTGTGACCAAAGAGCTGGGGAGACAGAGGACCAGGGCGTGGCCGGGCAGCTGTGCGGTTCTGGATGAGGCTCTCGGGCCCCCCAGGACCAGGCCCCAAGGGGGAGGAGTAAGCCTATGCCGGGTGCCCACACCTCCCCCGCAGGGCCCCTTTGTGCACCTGTCTGTGATGATCGCCGCCTACCTGGGCCGGGTGCACACCAAGGCCATTGGGGAGTCTGAGGTAAGGCGGTCAGGGACGTCCCCCCTTGGAGGAATGAGAGGGAAGGGAGGGGAGGGTGGGGGCTGACTGTGAGCCCCGCACTCGGGATCCCCCCAGAACAAGAGCAAGCAGAACCAGATGCTGGTGGCGGCGGCAGCGGTGGGCGTGGCCACGGTGTTCGCAGCGCCCTTCAGCGGTGAGACTGTACCCCTCCCTCGCGCCCTGGGGACCCCCCACACCCCTCCTGCGGACCACCCCGCTCACTCCTGTGCGGCTGAGGGCCTTGGAGGAGGTGTGGGCTGACGCAGGTCTCGGTTCTTACTGCAGTCCTTTGAGGGCACAGCGGGGAGGGGGGGTGCTGTCGAGACGCCTCAGGGTCACATCGACAAACTTGGGCTGGAGATCCGGCTCCCCTGTGCGACCTGGGGCAGTGGGTTCAGCTCTCCGAGCCTCGGCGGGGTGCTCGCGCCTTGCCACAGGGCCATCGTAGGGATGGAGATGCCCTCCCTGGGCTCAGGCCTGGCCTCTCCCACTTCAGCTGCAGGGAGAGCAGGATGGGAGGGGTCAGGGCGCTGGGGTGGACGGAGGCGGGGCTCTGCCTTTAGCTCAGCACCGCCTTCAGGGGTCCTGTTCAGCATCGAGGTCATGTCTTCCCACTTCTCTGTCTGGGATTACTGGAGGGGCTTCTTTGCGGCCACCTGCGGAGCCTTCATGTTCCGCCTCCTGTCTGTCTTCAACAGCGAGCAGGGTGAGTCCCCGCGAGACCGCGGGACCCCAGCCCTGGCTCCGCCCACCCCCACCCCCGTCCCTCCTCCTCCCATCTTTTCTCTCTCTCTCCTCTCCTTGCTGACCTGTATTGGGCGTGAAGGATGGGAGCCCCCCTCGCCCCAAGAGTACAGGAGGCAAAGCTGAGCAAGAGGGCAAGGGCTGGTTGTTGGGGCCTTGAATGCCAGGAAAGGGTATTCAGGGGCAGGGCTGAGCACCACCTCCGCTGCTGTTTGTCAAGTCTGGGGCTTGGGTTTGGCTGGGGCCAGGGTGTGGTCCCTGATCTTTCCCTCCTGCCCCAGAGACCATCACTTCCCTCTACAAGACCAGTTTCAGGGTGGATGTCCCGTTCGACCTGCCGGAGATCTTCTTTTTTGTGGCGCTGGGGTGAGCGAGCGCCTCGGGTCCCTCGAGAGCCCAGCGGGAGGCCTCACCCAGGCCTGAGCCGCTGCCCTTGTTTCTGGGGCAGAGCTCTGGGCCTCCCCTTCCTTCCCCAGGGCCATCTGTGGCATCGTGAGCTGCGCGTACCTCTTCTGTCAGCGAACCTTCCTTGGTTTTGTCAAGACCAACCGGGTTGTCTCCAAACTGCTGGCCACCAGGTAGGCTCTGGACAGGAACTGGGGAGGACTTTCAGGGAGGACAGCCCTGCTTCCTTCCTCAGCCTCCTGAGCCCACAGCTCCCTTTTATAGAGAGCCCCATCCTCTGACTGCACTGTTATGCTCCTACTAAGCACCTCCAAAGCTCCCTAGCCCACACACCACTCACGGAGCCCTGATTGCCACCTAGCACCCCTCTCCGGGTCCCCGCAGTCACCGCTCCACACCCGCACCCCCAGCTTGCTGGGCTTCCAGACTTCCACGTGCTCCCCCTCCTCCTGAGTCCTCACTCTATCACTGGGCTTGCCCCCCCCCCCCAAGCCCTCCTTTCCCACAGAGCCAGAAGCCCTAACTGAGCCCCTCTCCTCCCCAGACCTCGTTTGCCCCCTGGCATTGGCATCTGCCCCAGGCCGGCCATGCATGGCCCGCCCTGGCCTGGCGGAGCTCTGTCCCCAACTCCCCTGTCAGCCCTGGTTTCCTCCCCTGGAGGGGGTCTGGCCTGTGTCCCCCACTTCTTCAGTTTCTGCCTGCATCCCGGCCCTCAGGGGGGGTGGGCCCTGCTCTTGCCGGCTCCCCCTCTGTGGGGTGGGGGAAGAGGAGGACCAGTACCCCAGCTCACCCCCCGACCCCACGCCCCACAGCAAGCCTCTGTATTCTGCTCTGGCGGCCTTGGTTCTCGCCTCCATCACTTACCCCCCTGGCGTGGGCCGCTTCCTGGCTTCTCGGGTAAGGGGCGCTGAGCTGGGGGGGTAGGAGTGGGGAACCCCCATCCCTCACCCACAGTGTGCCTGTCATTTCACTTAATCCCCATGATGCCTGTAAGGGGAAGCCTGCGGGTCATCCTCGAGTTCTAGCCGAGGACACTGGCGCTCTGGGAGGTCAGAGCCCATCCCAAGGTGGGAGGATCTGAGGCAGGGTCAGGGGGAGGCGGAGGCAGGAACTGCTGCCCAGTCCCCCCCTGCAGAGTTCCGACCTGTCCCCTGCGCCAGCTGTCCATGAAGCAGCATCTGGACTCCCTGTTCGACAACCACTCGTGGGCGCTGATGACCCGGAACTCATCCCCACCCTGGCCCAAGGAGCTCGACCCCCAGAACCTGTGGTTTGAGTGGTACCACCCGCGGTTCACCATCTTTGGGACCCTCGCCTTCTTTCTGGTTATGAAGGTGGGTGCCGCGGGCCCCCCCACCGGGGTCATGCACAGAGTGGAGACTGGCCTTGGGTGGGAGGCGGAGCAAGGCCTCTCACTGGGTGTAGCACAGTGCCCTGGCCTTCCACCCAGACCGTCTGATCTCTCTCTCGCCCGTTGTGTGACCCCAGTCCACCGTGGTTTCAGTTCTGAGCCTCGGTTTCCTCATCTTTAAAATGGGGTAGTAGTTGTGTGTCTACCTCCAAGGGAAGGTTGAGCAGGAAGAAAGGAAAGCCCTTGGCACAATGCCAGGCACATAGTAGGCTCTTCGTCAGGGTGGGTGCCCTCCTAACACCAGACACTGGCGATGGCCGTGTGCCTGGGCCGCCTCCTGCTGTCTGGGAAGAGCCCAGGTCCCCTGCCCACCCATTCCCTCTCCTGCCCAGTCTCACCCCCTTGCCTCTAACCTCCGCCCCTCCGGGTCCCCCCACCCACAGTTCTGGATGCTGATTCTGGCCACCACCATCCCCATCCCTGCAGGGTACTTCATGCCCATATTCATCTTCGGTGAGTCTGGGGTTCCCAGGCTCCGAGAGCTTCCTGGTTATTGGGGCAGGGCCGCGGCTCCCGGCTCCCTCCCTCCCTCCCTTAGCTGGCATTGAGGTTGGTCCCCAGGAACAGAAGGCTGTGGGGGCCGCGTCAGCCTGCCTCCCCCGCCTCCCCCTCTCTCTGGCCAGGAGCTGGCATTGGGCGCCTCATAGGGGAGGCCCTCGCTCTTGCCTTCCCCGAGGGCATCGTGGCCGGAGGGGTCACCAACCCCATCATGCCTGGGGGGTACGCCCTGGCAGGTGAGTGGGCTGGGTCCCCACGGGGTGGGCAGACCTTGGAGGCGCTGGGCTGGAGCCGGAGGGTCAGGGCATGGAGAGCCCCTCCCTGAGCCCCATCCCCGGAGCTGCTGTTATTCTCTCTAGCTCCCGTCTTGTCCCTGATACCCCGTCCTGTCCCTGACGTGCTCCCACTCCCCGAGCCCAGGCACCGGGGCCCTTCCAGCAGTGGCCAGTGTGTGGCCTCTGCGTGACGGTGGCCCCTGTGGCCTGAACCACCCCGCCCTGGCTCTGCCCCCTGCAGGGGCTGCGGCCTTCTCGGGGGCCGTGACCCACACCATCTCCACGGCGCTGCTGGCCTTCGAGCTGACTGGCCAGATAGTGCACGCGCTGCCCGTGTTGATGGCCGTGCTGGCGGCCAACGCCATCGCCCAGAGCTGCCAACCCTCCTTCTATGACGGCACCATCATTGTCAAGAAGCTGCCATACCTTCCGTGGATCCGAGGCCGAAAAATCAGGTGAGAGGTACCGACGTGGGGCTGGCCGATGGGGGTGATCAGCCTGGGTGGGCTGGGGTAAAGCCCCCCCCACCCATATAAACCCCCCCTGTGGCTGACCTTGGATGTGGGTCATCCATCTCGAGACAGCCATCTCGTCTCCATTCTCTCCCGCTCCCTGCATGACCCTGGCCAAGCGCTTGGCCTCCAGGGCCTCCGTGTCTTCTTAGTCATCAGTCTGTCTGCACGACAGGACTGATGCTGCCCATTTGCTGGAAACTGGGGCTCAGAGAGGCGCCGTGCCTTGCTCCCCATCACACAGAGAGTCAGCACCAGATGTGGGAGGTCCCCTCCTCTCTCCCACTCCTTCCCTGCTGTCCTTGCTGCGATGCTGGGACAGGAATCAGGCTTTGGAATCTCCCCTGGCCAGACAGGACCAGAGCAGCTTCTGTTTCCAGAGAAGCAGGACTAAGAGGATCTAAGAGTCTTGGGTCCAAGACCCAGATCCAAACATGTGCAAACTGTCACCCTGGTCCAGACCTCTGTTTCTCCATCTATAAAATGGGGGAGGCCACTCCAGTGATTTTCAAACTTTAAACCTTTTTTTTTTTCCTTTCTGCCATAAAACTTTTCTTCAGATGAAATTCTCCAGGGAAGACTTCTGAGTAAAAGACCCTGAAGTGGAGCCAGTCTGGGGGGCGGGGGGTCGGGGTTCAGGGGCTGGGAATCCAGAGTCAGGCCAGAGGTGAGCTGTCCCTAAGTTGCTCCCCACCTTGGGGTTCTAGGAGCTGCTCATCCCAGAAATCTCTCAGCGCCTGCCCACGCCCCAGAACCAGCTCCCCCCAGGTACCCCTGCCTTGTCCTGGGGTCTGGAGATCCCCTCACTCCAGGACCTGAGGGGAGCACCCTTCTGCTTCCAGCTCTCACCGTGTGATCGTGGAACACTTCATGAACTGTGAGGTCACCACGCTGGCCAAGGACACACCACTGGAGGAAGTGGCCAGGGTCGTGACCTCCACAGACCTGGCCAAGTATTTCCTGGTGGAGAGCACAGGTGCCCAGCAGGAAGGGGGAAGCCTGGGTGCGGAGGGGACATTCCCTCGACCTTTACCTTCAGCCTTGGGGGGCTGGGCCCAGGAAAGGGGAAGCAGGGCATTGGACCTGTCAGTCACCTGACTCTGAATCTTGTCTCTGCAACCGTGTGACCTTGAGCAGGTCACTTCATTTCTCTGAGCCTCAGTTTCCTCACTGGTAAAGTGGAGACAATGACCTCCCCAACGTGGGGTGGTTGACTGGTTTAAATGAGATGAGAGGAGGCTTGTAAGGCACTCCATGGGTAGTTTTAGAAATTCTAGAAGCCAGGCCTGGTGTGCTTGGGAGTGGGGGTAAATGACGGCAACACCACAAGGTGTCAGAAGACTCCTTATCTCAGTCTCCCCTTCAAGCATTCCCCAGCTAACTCACCTCTCCTAAAACCCTGTTGCCACGAGAAAAGTATCTTTTTAAAGAAAAATGAATGGGTGACCTGTGAAAAGACACACAAGCTGAATCTTGGGGAAGGATCTAACTACAGCATCATTTCCTGCTGGGACACAAGTACAAAAAAAGTAGGAAAGATTGCGGGGGTAGGGGGGAGCGGGAGGCAGCCCTGTCCACTCAGGGGCACCTGTCAAGCACACATATGCAAACGAGACAAGGTACACACTTGGCAAGCATAGCACAGCTGGATTTTGATTCCTACTCAACCTTTGGGCAGGTATCTTGTTCAGTTATCTACCTGTACAACCGAATGGTTACCGCCATACCCACCCCCAAGAGGCCATAAAGCCATTTGTGAACAGCAGAACCATGGGCAAACCCCCTATGACCTGCAGTTTCTCCACCTGGAAAATAGAGACCAACATGGAGTTGTCAGAGGTTCTCAACCCTAATGCCAGGCCCTCTCCCCACTCAGATTGGGATATCTCTAACTCGATCCCACAGAATACACCAAATATGCCATTTGGAAATATTTGCATATGAATGACCCCTCCAAGAGGCTCCACCTCCTGGAACAAAGACAAAATTGGTCTCCAAGACAAAGACCCCTTCTACCCTCAGAGCCACAGGAAGCAAAGAGCTCCCAACCAGCCCAGGCCCAGGCTGCAGGACTCTGCTGCTCGCCCGAGAAATAGCTTTAATTGTTGTTGTCTACAGGGAGAGCATTTATATATCTAGTTGTACAGTTTTGATTTTACTTGACAAGAAGGAGAAATGCCAGGCTCCCCTCTCAAAACCCAACACCTGCCAACTCCAATGGCAGCTTGCAGGGAGGCATGCCAAGCCCTCCGCCCACGGCAGAACCTCCCAACATGGTGGTCTTCTGGGTTCACACTTGCACTGGGCTGAGCCAGAGGGGCAAAGCCCAGCTCTGACCCATAGACATCTTCATGCCCATGTCCCAGAGCTGCTCCTGCCTCGAGGCCCTGCCACGGCGGGAATCAGGGTGGGCAGCCTTCCCCGGCTGCCTTCCATTACCAACCTCCACATCAGCAGTCAGTGACCTTGGGCAAGATAAATAAGCTCTCTGTGCCTCCTAGCCTCAGTTTCCTCTTGTATAAAATCGGTGGTCATAGCTCCCGACCCACTGGCTGCCGTAGTTTCCTGAGAGACGTGAGAACACCTCGTAAATGCCATGTGGCTCACTCTCTCTCCACTCGTGCAGAGTCTCAGATACTGGTGGGCACTGTGGGAAGGGAGGACTTGGTGCAGGCACTCCGAGCTGAGCCTCCTTCCTGGACTCCAGGGCACCTGGCAAGTACTCCTTGGTGGTGGGGGGGGAGGGATGGTGTCAGGATGGGGAGTGGTCAGCAGGGAAGTGAGGGGGGCGCCTCTGGGAAAGGGGGTTTGAGAGGGACAGCCTGGAGGTGGTGGAGGCTGGTCCAGCCCCCCATGAGCCTTCTCCCATCGTTGGCAGTGTCTTCGGGACCTCCTGGCTGGGGGCTGTCCCATAGAGCCTGTGACCCTGCAGCTGTCTCCGGAGACCTCCCTGCACCAGGTAATGGGGAGGGTTCGGGCATGCAGGCAGAGAAGGACTGTGGGATAGAGGGGAAGCTCCAGCTTTCTTGGCACCTTGTAGCCAAGGCTCTCTGCTCCTCCTGGGTCAGCTTCCTCACCTGTAGAATGAGCATAGTAGTCCTTGTTCTCTCTGTCCCTCATTTCTAGGGTTCTTGGGATGATGCATATACCAGGGAAGAGGGAGAGCTTGGGGAGCAGAAGGTTCTGTGTGGAGAGAGACTGTAGTTAAAAATATGTCTTTGCATCAAGGCACACATGGGTCTCAATTTCAGGTCCACCACATTCTCCCTGTGGGATCCTGGGCAAATTACTTAATTTCTCTGAATCCTGATCCCTTCCCACCCTGCAAAACAGGGTGTACATGGGGTCAGAGAGGGGCAGAAACAGGTTGGGACGTGGAGGTGGCCTCAGCCCCTCTCTGCTGTGGGATCACGCGGGATCATGCTTAATAAACTTGGCCTTCCCATTGGTCCCTTGTGTGGACTTTGGAGACCTCTGGTGGTGATAGTGGACATTGCGGGCCCTAATGTCCCGCCGGCTATTACTGTGCCCCACCCCTTTCCCAGGCTCTGAGATAGACGGGTGGGCACCCCTGGGACAGAGCTCTGGCCAGAGCCTCCACCTCAGCTCACAGCCCCCAGGCTAGGGAGAGATTGAAGCCAGAGCGATGAGCTGAGCACCATCTATCTTCCAATGTTTACTAACAACCCCTCTCTTCTAGGCACACAACCTCTTTGAGCTGTTGAAACTTCAGTCCCTGCCTGTGACATCTCTGGGCAGAGCTGTGGGCTCTGTGTCTTGGGTGGAGGTATGAGGGTCCCAGGGGCAGAGGAAGGCAGAGGAGCCATGCTTGAGCAGACTGGGGGGGGGGGGGGTACCGGTATCTTCCCATCTGAATTTAGAGAGGCCTCACGGGATTCTGATGAGCCCCACTTTTTGAACCAGAGAGATTAGCCACTTTTTTGTGTCCAGGAGCCAGCCCTGCCATTTTCTGGGCCTAAATGATCCCATCTGTATAATGGGGAGGAACTGGCTTTAACAATTACCCCCTTCCCCCCAATCAACCCTTAGGACAGCCAGCCAATCCCAGAATCCCCACTCCCAGTCTCCTCTACAACCTCCCTCCCCCAAACCCCTCTTTCTCTGTTCTAGTTGAAGAAAGCAATTTCCAGCCTGACAAACCCACCAGCTCCAAAGTGAGCCAGCCTGGCAAGACCCTGGGCCGAGACCCCGCCTCTCTTCCCCGTCACAACACAGCCCTCCAGCCCAGCTCCTCTTGGTGAAGCAGGCAGCTCTAACCTAGCACTGAGCAGGGCCCCACGCTCATCGTGTTCCATCCTGGGTGACACAAGTGTTGCGTACTGTAAAGGACAAATCCCACCCTGGACCCAGCAAGATTCAAGACCACAGAAAACCAGTGGAGAGTGGGTGCTCATTGAAAATTCACCAAATTCACAGTGAAGACTGTGTAGGTGTTGGTGTAGGGCTATCGGCAAGGGCAGGCACAGATGCCCTCTGGGAGTTGTAGGACTCCCAACCAGAGGCTCCTGAGAAAAATAAAACTGGTTCCCAGAGCTGTAGACCCTCTCCCAGCTCCAAGGGTGTGGACAGCTCCGTGCTAGCCCTGAGTGAGGTCTTGGCGCCCCCTGGTGGCCATGTGGGCATTGCAAGCCTGGGTCCCTGGCCTTCCACTGCTCCTCCAACACTCCCTTCCTGGCAGGGATAGGGTAGTGAGCAGGTCCCCCATCAGATCTTATGATGCTTGTCCTCAGGTATAAGGAGGACCCTGTGGCTCAGTTACCCTCACCCCACTCCCAGCTTCCTTGTTGGCTGAGCCAGGGCTGATAAAGCAGGTTCCTAGGTATGGCTCCTGGGGATCCACAGAACCTCGGGCACCTTCCGTGGGGACTCTCCTGGTTGGGTGGCATAGGCTGACCACCTGCGTGTGTGTTGGGTGGTTAGGGGCCCTCCCCTAAATCCCTCTAGAACCCCCTTACCCCAGGGGCTCAAGGACACACCTTCCCCCAGAGACCAGGCCAAGTTCATCCAGGGTGAATCCACCACTTTAATGTCTGTAAAGAACCTTCTGGAAGGTGGGAGGAGGGTGCAAGGAAGGGAGCAGGGGCACCAGGGACAGGTGATCCTCGTGGAGGGAGCCGAGGAGCTTAGCTACCAGAGAGGCTGTCCCACCTCTGATGGGGACACAAACACAGAGGAAGGGGGGAGGACTGAGCCCCGGGGTCAAGACAGGGTCCCCAGGCCCCACTCTAAGTGGGTCTCCCGAGTCCTTCTGAGGCCGTCTGCCCAGGGGCCCAGCGGCTGGCTCCTCCTGGCAGCTTGCCCTGGTGCCTGCTGAGAGTTCTCGAGCTCACCGCTGGCGGAAACCCCACGGGGGAAGGTGCCCTCCTGAGCCAAGTAAAGAAAGGAGAAGGGGGATTATGGCTCCCACTCCTGGGGCAGGTCCATGGAGGCACAGATTGGTCCACAGGGAGGGCTGGCCCCCCGTCCCTGCTGTACCCACCCCTGCCTGCCCTGAGGAGTCCAGAAATGCCCAGCCCAGACCCCAACATCCTGAAATGCCTGGGATGCCCACCGGGCAAGGTCACAGTATAAGGAGGCTCCGAGGCACACAGCCGCCCCCCCACCTCAGTTATAGAACACCTCGTCCTCCTCCTCTGAGAGGGAGATGCTGTCCACCGAGGGGAGGGAACCTTGCAGATGGGCCCCACCCTCAGGCCCCAGACCCTGAGGCAGCCGACTCCGATGCTCCTCTTCCGAGCTGGGGGGCTGGGGGCCGGCAGCTGTGATGGGGGGCTCGTCGGGTGAGGGCCAGCCCTCGGGGGAGAGGCCAGAGGAGGAGAAGGCCAGAAGACTGTCATCCTGTGAGGGGCCACTCAGAAGACTTTCCTGCAGGTAGACGCTCTCCAGGTCTGGAAAACCAACAGGAGGGGTAGGAATGAAGTCCCAGCCCTGCTCCTCCCCCTCTCCTGGTGCGTGAGGGAAGGCGGGGGACAGAAGACTGGTCTCCAAATCCTGCTTTGTCGCTGCCAAGCTGTGTGACCTTGGGCCAGTCACTGAACCTCTCTGAGCCCCAGTTTCTCCCTGGGGGCTACCAGGGTGGTAGAGCAAGCTGGAGTAGTTAACGCTGCCCGGCCTCGGATCCGGCGCTGGGACATCTGGAACACCCAGGCCTCCGCTGCCTTCCCTCCCCTTGGTCAGGGGGAGGATTAAGTAAGATGATGGGCCTGTGGGTGTCACCGAGGCCCCCGGGCCAGTGAAGCCTCCGCAGTAACCTGGGCTATCTGTGCTTGGTATTAAGGATCAGATCCTGGCTCTGACGCCTCTAGCTGTAACCTAGGGCAAGGTTCCTGGTGCCTCAGTTTCCCTTATCTGTAAAAGGAAATAATAACAGGGCCCCCTTCTTAGAGGCGTGGTGAGGAAGTGAAATGGCACAGGGCAGCACCGAACGGGGCGAACACGTCCTCCCCTAACCGGTTCCAGCGCTCAGCGCTCGTTCTTGCCTCTACGCTTACGGCGCATGCGCTCGGTGGGCAGAGGGCGGGGCGAGGACCCCCTGCTCCGGCCCACATGAGACAGGGAGGGGCTTGTCCGAGGTCACCGTGGTTTGGTGGCAGGCACCCAGCCCCTGCTCTGCTCCACCCACCCCGCCCCGGCGCCAACCCGGGTCATACCCTGGAGCTGGACCACGTCCTGAGGGCTGTTCTCGAGGTGAAGCTCCTGGTCGTCCAGCGAGGACCAGGCGCTCAGCGTGGCCTCTGTGATCGCAAACTGCTCGGCAACCCCTGCGGGGGGTCGGGGAACAGTGAGACCAGCTCAGCAGGGACACGGCGGGGGACGGGGGGGCGTTCAGCACCAGGACGGGCTGGCACCCAACAGCCCAGCAGTTAGCTGCACTGTCCATCTGGGCCCCGGGGACCAGACGGCTCTCCCGAGTGCCTGTCCACCCATGGCACTGTTTTGCCATGTCTCGACAATACCCATGTGGCGACCCTCGGTCCCCTAAGGACCAGGGCCCCGACCAGTCCCCGTCCCCAGGCTCCCCAACCACTGACCTGCAGCAAAACGGGCCTCCCGCAGCTCATCGGGCAGGCGGCAGTAATGCTCGTCCTCAGTGGGGGACAGCTCCCAGCCTGACCGCTGGGCGCGCCAGCCCTTCCACTCGATCAGGTGGGCCACGCGGCCACGTGCCATGGCCGTGGGCTTTGTGATGTGGTCCTTGATGCTCTGCACCACCCCTGGGAGCATTGAGGGCAGCGGGTGACTACTCTGACACAAAATCCCGCTCAGGGGCCTGCCCCCCCCCCACCCCAGGCTCCCCGCCCCCCCACACCTCGGGCCCATGTAATGGCCTGTACCCCACAAGCATTCCAGGCTCTGTACTCACCCCATGCCCCGTGTTCTCCCAGCCCCGCACTCACGATGCCCTGAATCTATCCCAGCAAATCCTCCTGCCCAACCAGAGCTCACACCCACTCAGCACCCCACACCTCCCCGAGCCCCAAGGCCCCACCTCACTTAGGTCCCCACTCATGCAGAGGCCCCAAGCCTACCCAATATCCTACTCCCAGCAATGTCCCCTCCACCTGGTGCTTCTTCCCCAGACCTGCCACGCCCCTCATTCTCTGACCAGGTTTAGACCCTTCTGTCCCAGAAGATCCACTCAAGATCCACCCAGCCCTCTCCCTTTATCTATTAATTAACCAGTTCCGAGAGAGCACCCCCTGTGCCAAGGCCAGTGCCAGCTCTGCTGAGCGGGAGACCTATGTGGGATGCAGCAGGCCAGGAAGGCTTCCTGGAAGAGGTGGACCGGGGTTGAGCTTTACAGGTAGGTTGGTGGTTTGCAGGTGCACTGGACAGATGGAGGCAAGACTGGAGGCTATTTCAGAGATGAGATGAGGAGGAAGGCGTGGCAGAATCTGGCATGATTCTGGGACTGCCGGGGATGAGATATGGGGGCCATACTAAGGCTGGGATGGCAGAAAAGGCTGGGGAGCCCATCAGGGGCGAGACTTAGGACTGAGAGAGCCAAGCTGAGGACTCCCGAGTTTTCCTTCTAGCAATGGGGAGCCACAGCAGGGTAATAAGCAAAAGAGTGGCAGGTTAGATCCGTTGTTTAGAGCACCCCAATTTGGGGATGGGGCCAAGGGTGGTGATGGGGCAACCTCAGGAGCCATTGAAGGGATGCAGCGAGAGACAGGAGAGGGGCTGGGAAGCAGGGAGGAGGACCTGAAGGGCTCTTAGGAGCAGACTGCCTCAATGTGGAAGCTGACAGAGAAGACTGTCAGAAATGATTCAGCATCTCTCTGAACCAAGGCTGAGCATACCATCACTGGGGTCTCAGAGCCGTGATGTGAGGACCGGCAATGTTTAAGCAAGGAAGCTAGAGACATAATACTGAGAAAATGGGAAAGATGGGAATGAGGAAGAAGGGGGAGAACCCGCCACACATACCCCCGAGCTAGGAGCACAGGCAACCAGAGAAAGTTCTGGAGGAGGCGGTTCAAGTGGCCCCTGCAGGGCAGGTGAGGCAGAGGGAAGGGATGGTGGGTGGGAGAGAGTCAAGGCAAACAGGGGGGAGGGCAGCACAGGAATGGCCTGGAAGGTGTGCCGGGGATGACCTGGGCCAGATGCTGCGGCAGTCCCTGGAGTCCCCTCTGCTGGCCTGCATGCTCATCTCCCAGCTGCTGCCGCCACCCACGGGCAGCCCTCTCCGGAGACTTGCCCTTAGCTCATGGGAGTGGCCTCATCCAGAGATGCCTGGGAGGCGGTAGAGCCTTCCAGGGGCCACCACCCACCAACAAGGGAGTGATACCCAACCAGCCGCCATCCTCAACACCACCCACTGGAAGTTCTGAGGTTCTGTTCTGAGGTTCGATTAGTGCTCCTGAGCCCCCAGGGATCGGGCGGAGACAGAGTCCTGCTGCAGCCCCATCTCCGCTGAGCTCCTTCCCCTGCCCGGTCCTGCTGCCCTCACTCCTACAATCTGCCCTTGAGAATGATCCCTCCATAAATCACTCGTACAATTCGCGTCCGGGCTCTGCTTCCAGGGAACCCCAGCCACCACGGGGTGACGGGCAGACTGCACCTGCCGCGGAGGCCGGGAGGCCACGCCAGGCAGACATCCGAAAGACTAGGGCCGTTCCCTCATGGCTTCAAGGGGCCACAGCCATTTAACAGCAGGGGTGGGGGGCAGGAACCCTATGTCCCTCGTCCCTGCAGAACCTGGCATGGAGCATGGGTCCGGGAAATGTTGGCTCCCACAGGCTGCATCCCCTCCGGCCACAGCAAGGGCAAGGGACGGGCCGTGCTAACCCTGGGGCAGGGGAGGGACCCTGGAACCTACCCACAAGGGACGAGGTGGCCAGAGCTGCCACGTTGTAGTTGCTGGAGCCGGACCTGGCGTCGGCCAGGTAGCCGTTGGTGGTCTGGAAGCACCTCTGCAGAAAGGAGGGGAGGGGGGAGTAGGGCAGGGCAGACCAGCCAGAGGACATCTCCCGGCCACTACCGTCCCGCGAAGCCCCCTCCCCAGGTGACGATGCCCACTCCCACAAGACCGTCCCACCCGCTGCTGTCATCAGGCCCCCTCCCCCAGGACTGGCAGGACTGTGTGCCTGACGGTGTGGAGTCGCAGAGCGAGGGGCCACGATGTCCGTGGCGGCTGCCTGGACTGCGGGATGGGCAATGCGCACTGACCTGCCAAGGATCCCAACAGAAATCCATCTGTTTGTCCTAAAATGAGAGAAGGAAGAGGGTCAGGCAGGGCCTGGCAGACGGTGCCAGCAGATGGCACGAGTCCTTGAGCCCCGGGTGGTGGTGGGGGTCAGCCTTCTGCTATTGTCTGAGGTCTGGGCTCTGCCTGCTCCTGGTCGTGCCCCCCTGGCCTTCCCTCGCTGTGCAGAGAAAGACGTCGTGGGGCGGGGGGGGGGGGGGGGGGGCGTGGTGGCTCCGCCAGGAAGGCAGTGGGCACGGGGGGGGGGCGGGTAGATCAGACCTGGGTTCGAGCTTTGACTCTGCCCTTTCTACCTGGTACCCTTACATTAGTGCCTTAACAGCTCAGGACATCAGTTTCTTCCTCTGTAAGATGGTGATAAATGCCATTTATCTCAGGGATTGTGGTGATGCAAATGACATGATATAGACAAAGTGTCCAGCATAAAGCTTAGCATGTGGTGTGTGTTTTTAAAAAAGGTGATTATGTCAACCGGTAGGTCCAAGCCACAACCTCTGGGGGTGGGGTGGAAATTATGCACCAGGATCTGAGGCCCCTGGCAGGCTCTTCCTAACGCATCTGGACAAAGAATCCCACTCTGGGGGCGCCTGGCTGGCTCAGTCAGCAGAGCACGCGGCTCTTGGTCTCAGGGTTGTGAGTTCGAGCCCCATGTTGGGTGTAGAGATCGCTTAAATAAATAAACTAAAAAAAAAAAGTGCCACTCCTTTACCTTCCAGAAGGCAGGGCAGGCTGCTAAGAAGGAAGGCAGTGGGCTGGTCAGGGAACTTGTAATCTGCAAGGCTGGGGTACTTTGCGTGGAAAGACCTCCAGAGCAGGACTCTTTTTCCTGGTCCTGGTCCAAGTCCCTGGATGCCCAGCCCGATTCAGACTTTCACCCAAATGCATACTGAACCTTAGGGGCTCTGATCCAAGGAGGGACGAACAGTTGCAGCTCCCTGTGGAGCGCTGTAGGGGGCATCCCAGGAACCAGGGTGAAGTGAGGATCAAGTGGGACCAGTTACCTTGCCAGTGACATGGTCTGGAGCAACAGTGCGGGGGTGGCTGGAGGGCAAGTCCTGGTTCAGGGGGTCCGTGCCCTGGGGCATGGGGCAGTCCTTGTGGGCACTTGTGAACAGATCTGGAAATATGACAACAGGAGGAACTTAGAAACCCCCCCCACACAGCCCCGCACTCCCTACTTACGAGGCTTGTTCAAGCCAGCCCTGCCCAGCCCAGTGCTGCCCAGCCCAGCCCTGCCCAGCCCAGTGCTGCCCAGCCCAGTGGCGCTGGACACTACTTTATGGCCACCGATGTCATTTTGTGGAAAACAAAGACTGAAGCAAGCCCGCGGCAGGTGGGGATTCCTGCCAGACCGCCTGCCTGGTGCCCTCAGTGGGAATTCTCGTCCATCTGCCTGTCCCTCCGTTTTCGTTGGTTCTAGCGCCCACTCCCTGGCACAGCCTCTGAGCTCGCCTTCACAGAGACCCTCAACTCCCAGCCCTGTCCGGTCTCACCCTCCGCCTGCTCCACACCGGGACCTGCGGGGCTGCGCATTGCTGGAGAAGGTCCCCAGCCTCACACAGGACACGGCCCAGGGAACCGTCTATAGGTCTCCCGTCCCCACGAAGTTTGCTTCCCACCAGGCTAACTACCTAACGCAGCTTTACTTCTCAAACCTGCCACCCGGGCACCGCCTCCCCACAGCCTGCTGCTGGCCGCTCCCCCATCCCTCACAGAGGTCCGGAAGCCTGCAGCAGGCATCGCCCCATTTTTCTACCTGAAATCCTTGCCCTGCCCCCATTTTGCTCACACCATCTGCTTTCCTTCCTGTGACAAAGGAAGGGCTGTCCCTACTCCATCCAAGACCAGCGACCAGCCCCAGCCTGACCCGCCCCCCACCGGGGGCCCTGCCCCCTGTCTTCTCTCTTCTGGTCGTCTGCCCTTGTCTCCCTCTTGGCCACCAACATGGCAGGTGCTGCGGTGTCTCGCCCCTCAGGACTCTCCCCTGCATCCCTGCTCTCCTCACCCATCCAGCGCCCCCTGCCCCCCCATCAGACCCTCACCTCCCAGCACCTCCCATCCTTTAAAGACCTTAACCCAGCTTCCCCTCAGCTCCCTGCCCGCTCCTCTGCCCCCTTCCAGGCCGCACTTAAGACTTGTGCCCGACCTCTACTCCCCCCCACCCCCTCCATCTCCATCTCCATCTCCTGTCTCCTCCCCTCCCCTCCAGGCCTCCCTCCCCCTCAAGCCACGCCCATCTCAGGCTTCCCTCCCACCACCCCCCACCTTGGTCCCCCTTCTCTGCTCCAGCCCAGCCCCTTCTTACCCCTGGGGTCTCTCCCAGGACACCTCCTCGGTGTGCCGCTGACCCCTGCATTTACCCCTGTGCCCCTGACTCTGCTTGAGCCCTCAAATGAAGAGCCGGCTCCCCTCACAGATGCCCAGCGGGCGACAGCCATCTCAAGGAGGCCCAGGTCCATCTTCCTCCTCTTCCCAAATTTTAGCAAACGATGTAACAGCCCACCCAGCTGTACCAACCAAAAATCCAGGTTTCGCTGAGTGCTGCCTTCACCCCACCCCCCAGCCAGCAAGTCCTACTGGTTCTCTCCAACCTCCATTCCAGACCAAGCCCTCTCTGTCCCCACTGCCGCTCCCCACCTGGGGGCACCACCCTCTCTCACCTGGAGCCACTGGCCACAGGCTTCCCCTTCTCTCCGTCCCCCTGCACAGAGAGGCTGCAGGTCAGACTGCCTGTGTCTTTGCTGAAAACCGGCCACTGGCTTCCATCCACTGCCCTGGAGGAGGACAGCCAGCCCCCCACCAGGGCCTTCAGGGGCCCGCACACCGGCCTGCCCGCTGCTCTGGCCACTTGGGCCTCCCTGCTGCTCCTCAAATGGTCCCCTTGTTCCTTGTCCTTGTTCTCCTCTCCACCTGGAACATATCCTCAGATCTTCCTGAACCGTGTCATTCAGGTCTCAGCTCAAGGTCGCCTCCTTGAGGCCCTTCCTGTCCCCACACTGGGCACCCGTCGCTTCCCATCACGGTCAAGCTTATGTGAAGTGTCCGGTCCCTTCCTGCGCGGTGAGTGTGAGGCCGAGGGAATGGAGACCGTAGCACAGGGAGTAAGCATCTATTTCTGATGCGTTCAGGAGTATTTGCTGAGCACCTACTACGTGCCAGGCGCTGTTCTGCGCACGAGGAACACTGGCAAATGAGACAGAGATGGTTTCTGCCCTCACGCAGCTGACATTCTAGTGAGAGTGACATTCTAGGTCATTCATTCACCTAGACAACCTTTCATTCCTTCACCTGAGGAGCACTCGCCTCCTGTCTATACCGTGCAAGCGTGTGGGGAGAGAGGTGGGATTAAGACTCCACCCCGGCCCTCCAGGAGGTCCCAGTCTGATGGAAACCAGCCTCAAAGCCCCTCATGCAAACACGAGACTGACCTCAAGGGTCCTCATTCGGACGGACCTAAAGAGGAAAGATCCGTGGCTCAGCTTTCTAGAGGAGGAAGCTGAGGCCCAGGCGGGGATTAACTACCCACAGGCACCCAGCCCGTGGCTGGCAGTCAGGGTCTGCACCCTGTTACCCTGCTGCCCAGGCTCACTCTCTTCCAAAGCACAAAAGAGCAAGTTTTGATGAGTTTTGTGGGGGTCAGGGGCCACACAGAAGCACTGATGGGGGAGCTAGCTGGGGGGGGGTGCCAGGAGAAGGGGGTGCGGGCAGGGGAGGGTGGGGTGTGCAGCTTGCATGAAACTGAGATCCCGGAGACACGAGGAGCAAGGGCGTCTGCACCATGGCAGGGAGGCGAGGCTGCTGCAGGACACTGGTCCCAGCCGGCAGCCTGTCCTGCCCGGGTCGCAGGCTCCCAGCACCCTTCCCCGGCTTCAACAATCGACGGGCCGTGCAGCAGGAGCTGAGCGTGGAAGCAGGCAGGGCATCCTGCGAAGGAGAGGCCAGTATCCTACCCCCCCACCCCGCCTTGAGTCGGATTCTGCACAGCTGGGGAGAGATGGTTGGCATGCAAAGGGGCAGTCGAGTGGCCTGTCTTCCCTCACCCTGCACAGCAAGGGCTGTGCCTTTCTCAAGGGACCCTAAGGAAGGGGCCATGTTTGAGTTTTGCTGGTGCCCCCTAGGAGGGTCGCTTGCAGGGCAAGGGGACCCCAGTTCCCAGAGGCTGGAGGGTGGGCAACTTTAGCGGGCAAGGGAGTTGGGCAGGGAAGGGAAGAGGTCAAACCAGGTCACAGCTCCCATGATAGGGGTCCTGCTGCAGGCAGGCCCCCCAAACAGCCGCTGAGAGAACTCACACACGCTAACCTAGGGCCCGTGGCCCTCCCTTCCCCTCATCTTCCACTACTCTCCCTCTTGCACTCCAGCCACACTGGCCACTCAGATACGCCCAGCACACTCCTGCCTCAGGGCCTTTGCACTGGCTGTGCCTTTCCTCCAGCAGGAACTCCCTCCTCCCACATAGCTGCAGGCTCACTCCCTCACCATATTCAGGTTTCTACTCAAACTTTAGAACCTCAGGGAGGCCTCCAGCCACCTTGTTTAATGGCACCCATCCTTTCCTATCTCCTAATTTTCTGTCATTCCTTCTCTAAGGTGACATTCCTTCTTTACGTTATTATGTGTCTGTTTCCTTGTTCACCATCTCTCACTAAACCATGAGCTCTCTGAGGACTGGTCCTTGTCAGCTTTAGTCGCCACCATAGCCCTAGCACCTCCTGCCCCAGGGCCTGGCACATTGCTCATTAAACTTTGCTTCAACAGTGAGCCAGGGGTGGCTGACAGAGACCACCAGAGCTCCAGATAAATAAATATATCTTGGCCACTTTTTCTCAAGTTCCTCAGGCCAGACTCCAAGATGTCAGAGGAGAACGGGACCTGAAGAGGAGGGAAGCCAGCAGTCCTGGCTGGAGGGCCAAAGCGAACACTGAACAAGGTATGAGGTGGAAGTCTCTGTTCACACTGGACTGGGCTTAGGATTCCTAAGGGACCAGAGAGTCCTGAGAGGGGCCTGGAGACTGTTACCGGCAGGCAGGTGAAGGAGTCTGAATGAGCCTGTCCGAAACAGGGCGAGAAAAGGCAGGCAGAGCCGGGACTGACGCCCCCATCCCCTGAACTCGGAGCTCTGTCACCCAGGAATTGAGAGCAGTGTGGGCTGAGCCATGTGCTTACACACGGGGGCATTCAGCTCAACTGGCTCCTCACCGCGAGTCCAGGCTGTGCACCCCACGCAGGGCCTGCCCCTCCCCAAGCTTTAGGGTCTCCAGGTGTACAAATACCAGGTCCAGGGTTGGGACGTCCTTCTGCGGGTCACTTAGTAAGTAAGTAAGCCACTTACTAAGCCACTCTAAACACATGTGTTTAAAAAATAAAATAGAGGGCGCCTGGGTGGCTCCGTGGGTTAAAGCCTCTGCCTTCAGCTCAGGTCATGGTCCCGGGGTCCTGGGATCGAGCCACGCATCGGGCTCTCTGCTTGGCAGGGAGCCTGCTTCCTCCTCTCTCTCTGCCTGCCTCTCTGCCTACTTGTGATCTCTGTCTGTCAAATAAATAAATAAAATCTTTAAAAAAATAAATAAAATAGAATTGAACAGAAAATACCAGAACCTATCGAGGAGTCAGGTTAAGTATTGTTTCATGAAACTTCGGTTTAAATCGCACAGGCCCGCATGCACCCACACACGGGTGGCGAGAATGTTCTAAGCGTGTGCTGGGCATGATGCAAAATATATGTATTCCTACGGGTTCCAGTCAAAACGTTTGAGAGTTACCACTCCTAGGATTCCAGCGCAGAAGCCGGGGCCCGCCGGGGTGCAGGCAGATGGGTGCTGGAGTATTTCTAGGGCCCCTGGCCATCCCTAAAACTCTGTGGACTGTGGGCGGGGGAGTGAGGGGAGCTGAGGCCTGGTAGGCAGCGTCAAGGGCCTGGAGCACACAGGACTTGAACAAGGTCATTGGTCAAGGGGGATGTGGAGGACTCCTGACTCTGAGCCCCTCTCCAGCTTTCCTGCCCCCCCCCGCACCACCTCAGTTGGGGTGCAGGAGCCTCCACCAAAACCGCCTTCTCCCCCTGAGGACTTGGGCCCCGTGATGTCACAGGCTGGTTGCCATGGAGACGTCAGGTAATGGAGCAGCCCAGGGTGAAATCACAGGCTGCTCTTCGCCCAGCTGGGACCGGCGGCCACGTCACCAGCAGCAACTGGAAAAACACAGTGTTTCGCGTGGGCTGGGGGTCCCCTGAGGGGACCCCTAGCCACTGCTCCTGGGGGCACCTCCTTCCTCCTCAGTCCACACCCTACTCCTTTGACCTCAAGGTCTGAGGCCCCTTCTCAGACCGGCCCCCTCTCCCACCTCCCCCAGCCACAGCGGTGACAAGCCTCTGGTTGCCCTGGCAACTTGGAGGCCTTCTCGGTCCTTCAAGGAGAGGAGTGTCCTCCAGACATCTCCTGCATCCCTCTGCCTTCAAGCAGAGCGCTCCTCTGCCGGCCAAGGATACTTCCTGCCTTCTCGCACCAGCTCCTTATCGGCTGTAGAGCCCAAACACCCAGACAGCTCCTCCTGATGTCTCATCTAAAGCCGTCTGGCTGCAAAGCACCCACCCTGTTCCTTGGGTCCATCCGCGGCTTGGTCCCCTCTCCCCTGCCTCCGAGCCATCTAGTCTCTTTAGCTGTCCTTTGGTGTTGGAGTCCCAGCCCGTCAGACACTGCGGTTGCCATCGGTCCCCAGAGTGTCTCCCAGGGCTCTGCACCCCAGGAGGGGCAGGGAAGGCACCAGATTAACCCTGTTTTTTCCCAGCAGCCCAGACAGGGTAAACGTCTCCTTGAAAGCACATAGTAACAGAGCAGCAGCCTGGATCCGAAGCCCCTCGCCCAGCCCTGTGTGTGCTGGTGGCCCACCGAGGTCCAGGTCCTGTCCCTGCCTCCGAGGAGAACACAGTGGGCCCAATGCTCCTTTCACAGACCCTGCCCTGGGTCTAATCCAAGCCAGCCCGGGCTGCGGGCGTATGGCCCAGCCCCTGGGAGTGGCCGAGGACTCTCACCTGTGCAGTGAACCCGCCCAGCTCCCTGGGAAGGAGCTGTTGGAGGATAAAGCCCCTGACCCAGCAGGCGCTCTGGAAACCAAAGCTGCTCCGTCCCTCTCCCAGACCTGGTCCCCTTTCTAGACCACGGGACAGATCTCAGTCTCCCTGGGAGCCCTGCCGAGGGAGGCCACCAAGAGTGAGCCCTTGGCGTCTCTGCCTGGTGAGTCACTGATGTGACAGCAGGCCGTCCCGCTGAGCTTGGCCTCGAGTGGACAAAGTGCCCTCCTGCTCCCCGGGGCATGTGTTTATAGGTCACCAGGCCCACAGAGGTAACTTCATCAGGGAGCTGATGGGGGTCGGTTTCTGTCCCCAACCAAGGATAGAGGGAGACAACAGGCTCTTCTCCAGGACCTTCCATACACCTCAGCTCCTTTCTTCTTCCTCTGCCATCTTGGGGCTCCGTCCCTTCGACAAGCTATCCTAGAGCCCATCCTGCTCTAGCCTCACCTCCTCCAGGCAGCCTGCCTAGACTGGCCTCCGCTGTATTAGGCCACCAGCAGCCTTAATGAGCAAACTCCGGCCTGCAATGATTTTCTGCCACCATTTATTGAACACCTACTGTGTGTCGGGTACTGTCCCAGGCCTTTTCATCCATTATCTCTTGTTTAACCCTCGCTAACCCCCTGCAAAGTAGTATCATTATGCCCATTTTTACAGATGGGGAAACAAGCTCAGAGAAGTTAAATCACTTCTCCAAAGTCACCAGCTAATAAGCAGCAGAGATGGGGTTCAAACCTGATCCAGTCTGAAATTCCAAAGCTTGCGCTCAAACCACTAGCCAGTGCTGATCTCTTCTTCAGGCTGTTTTTCCGTGTGTGTGTGTGTGTCCATGTCCGTGTCCTGCCTCCCCCACTAGACCACCCCCCGGGGCAAGGTTGTGTCTGTCTTCTCAGACGGTGAGCTCCCCAAGGGCAAGGCCCCATCTACTCCTTCCTCAGTCTCCCCCAGTGCCCAGTGTCAGACTGCTCACTGGTTCTGCAGGGGTGAAGGGGAGACAGTGCGAGGCGGCTGGGAAGACATCATAGTTGGTGGGCCCTGTGTTCTATGGGGCGCTCTGCCCAGTTCCTTCAGAGCTGGAGCCTTCTCCCAGACATAAGAGATGTCTGACCTTCCAAAAGAAAGACTTTAGTCCCCCATTTCTGCCCTCACAAGCCCCAGGGCCCAGGGCACTGAGACCCCCACAGTGAGGCCAGGAGGCTGACAGGTTGGTTGGAGGACAAACCTGGGCGGGTGGAGAGGTTCTCAGGGCCAGGGGCATGGGGTGGGCCCTGAGAGACCCTGGAACTGGAGAGAGGGGCTAGATATTAGCTTCCCCTGCTCTGCGCACATCGTCACCTGTGGTGGAAGCAAAGCCCCAAGCAAATACCAGCCCTGAGAGTTACAGCGGAGGGCAGCAATTCTGAGCACTGGCCATGCACTCTGTGCCTCTCTCTTGGGGGTCGCATCTGAAAGCAAAGGGCAGGGGCTCCCTGCTCAGGCGCTGGGCTACCACAGACCTGAATCCAAATCCTGCCTCTCCGCGTCTTGGCTGTGTGACCTCAGGTAAGACCCTTCCTGTCTCTGAGCCCCACGTCTTCCCTCCCAGGGTTGAATGAGGATGAACTACTCCAGAAGAGTAGAAAGGCTCAGCTTGGCTTAGGATAAGCCCCCAACAAGTGGTAATATACAAGTAGATAATGAATCGGGTGCCTGGTTGGTTAAGCGTCTGACTCTTGATGTCGGCTCAGGTCATGATCTCAGGGTCGTGAAATCAAGCCCTGCATCAGGCTCCGCGCTCAGCACAGAGTCTGCTTAGCCCTCTCCCTCCTCACTCTGCCCCTCCCCCTGACCTCTCTCTCTCAAATAAATAGAATCTTTTTTTTTTTTTTTAGATTTTTATTTATTTATTTATTTGACAGAGATCACAAGTAGGCAGAGAGGCAGGCAGAGAGAGAGAGAAACAGAGGAGGAAGCAGGCTCCCCGCCGAGCAGAGAGCCCGATGCGGGGCTCGATCCCAGGACCCTGGGATCATGACCTGAGCCGAAGGCAGAGGCTTCAACCCACTGAGCCACCCAGACGCCCCGTAAATAGAATCTTAAAAAAAAAAAAAAAGTAGACAACAACACGAAGTAGCTCCTGGAAACAGCATGTGTTGCTTTACTCTGGTCCCCGTCACTTTCCCCAAGTCCCCAGCACCTCGAGTGCCTGCCATGAGGCATCCATGAGACAGGATGGGGCCGGAAGCCTCCGTGTCCTCCCCTTTCCCAGCCAAAAGGGGCTGGCTTAGCTGTCCGCACAGAAGGGTAATAACAACAAATTTAAAATTAAAGAAATAGGTAAATGTGCCAGGTACTGGTCTGAATGCTCTACATGAATTAAGTCCTGTGATCCCTGCCCAGCAATCCTACGACATCGATACTGGTATTGGTCCCATTTTAGAGATGAGAACACTAAGATACCCATTCAATATTAAGTAACTTGCTGAGGTCACAGAGCTAGGGAACGGCAGATGGGAACCTAGGCTGGCCGGCTCCTGAGTCTGCAACCCTAACCTCTCAGGCCAGGCACAGAGAACTGACGCCCCATGCTGGCGTGGAGAGGCTCTCCAAGGTGTGGCCTGTACCTGGGGCCTGGCGTCCGGCTAGGGCGGCCCCAGTCGGGTGCAGACTCGGGGATCAGCACCAGCATGAGGCTCCCAATCCCTGGCCTGGCTTCAGGGCTGCGCACCAGGCACAGGGAAGCGCTTAGAGAAAGGGGTGGTTAGTAGCACTGGGCCCAGAAGCTCCTGGAAGCCCGTAGCTGGAGAGGAGCAGGTCAGGCGCCCAGCTGGGGACTGGGGGTGCAGTGCAGAGGCTTGGGGCACAGGCCTGGCTTTTTACAGGTCACTCAGCCTCCTCCCCACCCCTTGCTCCGTTTCCCCATTTGTAAAACGAGGACTTGGGACAGCGCCTACCCCAAGTGAGCTGGTTGTGCCTAAAGCCTTCCAACCGGTCCCTGGCAAGCCGGAAGCAGTACCGGTGACAATTGCTCTGACAGTATGGGTGACAGTCAGAGGGGGGCGTGCCCTCCGCGTCGGGGTCCAGTCGCTGAGATCATGGTTGTCCTCTGCTCCAGGGTCCTGTCCCTTCTTTACCCTTATCCAGCTCGCCTGCTGCATGATGGGACCGTAAGCGCCACCCCCTCAGGAAGGAGACAAGGTTCGAATACACAACTAGATCCCGAGGCGGCACTCGGAGCCCAAGTCACAAAGGAAGGGCGATGGAAGTCCCCTTTCTTAGTCTGTGTGACCTCAGGCAGGCACAGCAGAGAGTGCTGGCCCTGGTGGGGGGCGGGGGGGCGGTCCAAACACCCAAGCACCAGCCTGACCTTGGCATCTCTTCTGTGTTCAGTGGGTCTGTGGCTCACAGGTTGGGTCCCCGGTACGGGAGGACCAAGTGACAGGGAAGGGACACAGTCACCAAGGAAATAGCGGATCCCAGATGCCCAACACCCAGAGCCTGCCCAGAGCCTTTGGGTTTCTGGAGACACGCTAAGAGCTTGTCAGTCCTAAAGAACCCTAAATACTCTTCCCTCTTAAAACTGTCTTCCCCTCTGGCAAGCTGTGGGTCTCACAAGGGCCGGGGCTGTGCTAGACTCGTCCCCTCTAGATGCCCAGCACGTACACAGCACCTGGCACACAGTAGGGACCATGCTAACAGCAGCCTGATGAATGAATAAGTGAACGACCCTCATACAACCTAACTCCCACCCATGATTCCAGCCTGACACCCTCCTGAGACATCCTAAGCCACTTACCCGAGTGTCCCACAGGGACTGGTGGGCCCCTGAGAGGCCAGAGGAGGGGGGGAAAGCATCGTGCTCCTTGCCCAGTGTCCTTCAGCACAAGCACACCCCCCCACCCCCACCCCCACCGCCCAGGACCTGTGCAGCCCCTCCCCTAGGCCTGTTCATCCCTCTACAACTAAGTTTTGGGGGTGATGGGTGGAGTGGCAGCCCCCAAGGTTGGGGGTCAGTGGGTTTGCCAAGCTGGGGTCAAGGCCTCAGTCACCTCTACCCCCAGCCCCCTGCTCTGTGTAGGACTCCACTGGCATTCCCACGGGACAGCCCACTCCAACTCCTGGGTTGCCGCCTTGGGCAGCACAAGGGGAGAGCAGAGGAAGCCAGGGCGAGGCGCCGTTGAAAGCCCCCAGGCAGAAAGAAAGGCCCAGGAGTTCACAGACACAACTGCTTTCTCTGTCCCTTCCTGTCCCCTGACCGAGGATGGGGGTGGGGTGGGAGTTAGGGACGAGAGTGGGGGAAGGGATACCTTCCACATAACCTGTTCCTCTCCATTAACCCACTGCTGTCGATGGGGCTCAGGGACTCTGAAGACAGCGCACGGGGTAAGGGGACAGAGGGGGAGCGCTGAGCAAGTCAGGCCTGTGTCTTGGGGGAGTGTGGGAAGGACAGTCGGCTGCTTCTCCCGGGCCGCCACCTGCCCTCCAGAGAAGCCAGGAGCGGCCAGAAGCCTTCCTCCCCTCCAGAGCACGCGACAGGGGGCGTGTGGCTGCTGGGCTGGAAGCGACCCCGCTTCCTGCCCCCTGCCTGGGTGTGGCTCCAAGCCCGGCTGGAGATGCGGCGACCTCCCTCCGATCTCTCTCTGAGCTGCCACCCCCGTCCCTTGTCCTCCCGGGGGCACCGTGTCCCCTGGGTCTCGGTGGGGGGGGGGGGCGTGCTGCGGGTCGGGGAAGGCCGGGTCGCCCCCCAGCCGCAACCCCCAGGCTCCTCCCGGGCCCGACCCCCACCCGGCCGGCGGCCCCCTCACCTCGCGACACGCAGGAGCCCATCACGGGGCCGCGGGGCCAGGCCGCTGCGCCTCGGGTGCGTCCGGCCGCCGGGCGCTCATGTCTCCGCGGGCCCGGGGCTCACGCGCGGCGCCGGCGCAGGCGGGCGGTCGGGCAGGGACAGGGGCTGGGGCTTGGGCTGCGGCTGCCTCCGCTCGGCTCCCCGCCGCTCCCGCCGGGTCGTCCCCGCCGCAGCCGCCTCCCGCGCCGCGCCCGCTCCTACCAGCCGCGGGCAGCACGGCGGGCGGGGGGACCCGGGGGAGCGCTCGCCCGGAGCCCCGGAGCCCGAGCCGCGCGCAGGCCGCCCCGCCCCTTCCCGGGCCCCCGGCGCCGCCCGCCGTGCGCACCTGTGGCCGCAGCCCAGGCTGGGGGGCGGGGTCAGTGGGCGGGGGGTCGGGAGGGGAGAGGGGCGGGGGTTCGGGAGGGGAGAGGGGCGGGGGGAGGGACCGAAGGGGTAGGGCCGGGAGCAGGGGAACCGGGGAGAGGGGAGGGATCCTCTGGCCCTCACTTCTCGCCACCCGGTGACCCTGGCTGAAGGTCGAGGAAGGGGGCGGAGGGGAGCGGCGCGGAGATCCCAGCATTTGGGGCACAGAGTACACAACCTTAGTTTAACAACCAGGACCCGATGCAGAGCTCAATGACACTAATTCCATTACGCCCGTTTTGCAGGGGAAGAAACTGAGGCTCACAGAAGCCAGATGCCTTGCTTGATGTCCCTTGGCTGTGAGGGACAGCGATTTCTCACCGCCAGCTCCTGCTTTGGGGCCCGCTGGCTTAGAGTGGAGGTCCAGAGGGGCCCGAGTGTACCAGCGGCCTCACTGCCAGACAAGAGTCAAGCACTCCTTAGCAGGGTCCCCTGCCTCTCTGGGCTTACCCAGGGTGGAGAGAACTGAGGCCCAGCGCCTTTTCTCAGAGGGACCTCCTGTCTCCTGCGTAACAGCGGCTCCATCAGGAACTCACCTGCAAGCCCACTGACACGTGTCCCCACACACTCACACATACTCGCAGATGCTAGTGCACACGCAAGCATCGGCATTCACACCGACACACAGTCACACGCACGTGCACACAGCCAGCTCCCGAGCGAAACTTCCCGTGCACAAACACATCTCTTTCTGTCTTTACACCTTCCCCTACCCGTGTGCCTTTTACAGGGGAGGAAGCCAGGTTCCTGGCTCCCCTCAAACACTCGCTGATCTCCTGGGTGGGTTTCCAGGGATGAATGAGGTTTGGGGCAGGAGCGTGAAGTGGAGCTGGAGGCCTCCAGCGGGACAGAGCCAGGCCTGGTGGCAGTGCCAGGGGGTGGGGGCGCGTGCTGACCTGGTTCTCTTCCCCCAGGCCTGGGGCCCTCTCTCCAGTGGGGGTCAGGTGGGGAGTGGCTCTAGCCAGACCAGGTGTGAGTGCCAGCTCTGCTCACACAAAGCTGTGTGACCTTGGGCAAGTTTCCTCACCTCTCTGAGCCTCCGTTTTCTCATCTGTTAACTGGGGGTAAAAGGAAATCTCACCTCACAGGATTGCTGTACGAATTAATGAGAAATATATGCAAAAATGACCGGCACATAGTAGGTACCTAACTCAGGGCTGAAAAGAAATAACAGTGACAGTGAACACAGATATGTTGCCTTGTTATGTCACCAAACTTCCCTATACCCACGGGAAGCCTGAAGAGTCTCCATTCGATGACTGTGTGTGAAGCACCTACTATGTGCCCGTATGAGCACGAGCGATGGGGCAGCCCCAGTGTCCTTTCTCTAATTCCTGTGGTGGGGAGACTGGACTTGGCTCTGAGGGATGGCTCTGACTCACCATGACGCAGGATGCTTGTCACAGCTGCTGATGTTCCCAGCTGGCAGCCTAGCAGCTCTGGGGGCAGGGGGGACTGGGAGGGGGACCCCGGCAGACAACAGGGAAGTTGGCAGAGGAGAGGACGTCTGGGGAGCCCACTATGTCCCCTTCAGCCTAAGACAGGGACAGGTGGGAGAGGCTGGGCAGTGGCCCCAACCTCAGTCCCCTGCCCACCATCCCAGAGAAGGGACCAGGGTCGGGTGAGGTGGCCCTGGCTCTCCCTGCCTCCGGCGTTCATGCTGAGCAGCTCCACACTGACTCAATCTTCTCCTTGTAAGGACTGGTGCTCAGAGAGGGGCAAGGGCTTGCCCAAGGTCACACAGCAAATGGCTAAAGGAGTCAAACCCAGGTGTCCTGCCTGTCAGCCCAACTTGGCACTAACTAAAGACTGGGCCTTGTAGGGGTGGGCAGCTCCCCCTTGCATGCCCGCATTCACCTTCCCAGTCCTTGGAATTCTGCTGAAGCTGACGATTCCCAGATTCCCAGATCGCTCTAAAACGTGTGGTTGTCCTTCCCTGGGGGGGCAGGCTGTCCTTTCCCAGATCAGCCCACAGTCCATCTGTCCTGTGACCTTCCATGACCCTCCCCCAGAGCCCTCTATGGGGGAAGAGAAGGAGCCCCTTGTGGATGAGGGGACCAGGAGAGGGAGTGCCCAGGGAGTGCCCTGAGTCCCATTCTCCCATCCTGACTTTGGGGATCCAGCCAGAGCCCCCGCTGCTGTGGCCTGCCCCGATTCTTCCTAGTCAGTGGCAAACATTCATAGCCGGCCCTGAGTGCCTGGTCCTGGGCTGGGCGCTGGAGCTTGGAGAGCAGATGCTGCGGGGCCTGATGGGAGAAAGATCAATCAAGCGGAGCCTTACAGGGATGAATCAGACTCAGTCTAAGCCCAGATGCTCCTGGGAGGGGGCAGGCATGGCTTGCGGGGAGCCATGTGCATAAATCGTTTGGGTCAATGAGGACAGTGGTATGTCCCCACGCCAGCGTTGTGAGGGCAGAGTCCCTTCTTTCAGGGGTTGTGGGGATGGCTGCAAGGTGTTGGTGACCCTGCAGTGGGAATGTGAGGGTTGATGGGTGGCTCAGTGGGTTGAGCCGCTGCCTTTGGCTCAGGTCATGATCTCAGGGTCCTAGGATCGAGTCCTGCATCGGGCTCTCTGCTCAGCGGGGAGCCTGCTTCCCTCTCTCTCTCTGCCTGCCTCTCTATCTACTTGTGATCTCTCTCTGTCAAATAAATAAATAAAATCTTTGGGGCGCCTGGGTGGCTCAGTGGGAATGTGAGGGTTGAGTGGGACATGGGCAGGGAGACAAGGAGGAGAGCTCCGTGTGCACAAGGCCATGGAGGCAGGGATGCTGGAGGGTGTACAGGGGACCGGAGCATCTGGGGGGCCAACAGGAGCAGACAAGGCTTCCGGCTGGGGTTGCCCAGCTCCAGGCCTTGAACAGCATCTCAGCTCCGGTTTCTCGGGAAAGGCAGAGCTGGATAAGCAGAAAGAACAGAACTAGAAGCCCAGCAGACCTGGGCTTGACTCCGATGCCCAGAACGGTACCTGGCAGATGCTCAGTCGGGGTTTGTTGACTGCATCCCAGAAAGTGAGACCTGTCCAAGGTCACGTACCTAGAAGCTGACTATGGCCCAGACTGACTGATGCAAACTTTCCTTCATCCAACCAATGTTCATTGAGCCCCTGCTGTGTGCCCAGCTCTGTGCGGCTCTGGTTAACCATAGATGAGACACACCACACCGGGTTCCTGTTCCCTGGGGGAGGGCAGTGAGCTGGCGGGAAGTGGGCATTGATCTAGTAACGACCCGGGTGAGTTGAGAATCACCACCCCCGAGAAGCGCTAGGAGAGAGCTGTTGACAGTGTGAAAAAGAAGCCCCTTATCCTGCCTAGGGCCCGGAGGCAGTGTCCAGTAGAAGTGACAGTGACTGAATCCACAGCTAAAAAGGGGAAGCGGGACTTGGCCCGGCAGCCAGACGGGCACAGGCAGCGGTGAACAGTCTGGAGACGGGACGAGGGACAGACTCCCAGGAGGGAGAGAGGGCCTTAGTGGCTGGAGCCCAGAGCAGGAGGAGGGGGCAGGAGCCCCTTCCCCTGGGGCCTCACACGGGATCTGGCCTTTATCCAAAGAGCAACGGGAAGCCCCATCGTCTGCTTCCTTCCTTCCAGTCGCCCTCAGGGGCGGTTGAGGCCCGCACCAGCCTCCCAGTCCAGGTCCCCGTTTCTCTAGAGGCCCAGCCCTGCCTGGGGGTCCGGAGCCCCAGGGCTAGGCCCTTCCGGGGAAGCCTGAGAAAGAAGGCCGTGGGCTGACCTCAGCTGCCCATTCTCAGCTCCACACTCAGGACTGAGGGTTTCTAGCTGGAGCGGGGTGATAGGCCGGAGTCCTGCCCACCACGTCCCCTGCCCCCAGGAAACAAGATGAAGTAGGTGGGAGCGTGAGCCCCCTGTCTGATAGGGAAGGCAAAGTCCTCAGGGAGCTCTAAGTCGACAGAGGAGACACAGCCACTGTGCCAGACGCTGGAGACATGGGGAAGAGACCAGCCTCTACCCTGGAGAAGCTTCCAGCCTGGTGAGTAAACAGGTACACTAAATTCAGCTCTGTACTGCCTGTCCCAGGCTTGGTCCACAGCGGCTGCTTCATGACGGGATCCCTTTCTCAGGGTTCAGAGGGTGGTACTCTGACTCCTGGGTGTTGGCTCTCTGCAGGCAGGTAGAAGGCCCCCCTGCTAGGACCAAGGCAGACGGGTAAGAGACCCCGGAGGTGCCTTTCCTGAGCTGTGAGTGTCATACAGGAGGTGGCCACGAGGGGGCAGCCAGAGACAGCGTCATTCTTTACTTTCATCTTCCTTTCCCCCCTCCCTTGGCCGACTGACCCAGAAAGTACTACGCTGGCAACTCGGACCCAGCCACATCGTACGACCTGCACAAAGGTGCCCAGCTGAGGGGAAAGGCACTAAAATCCTGCTCATGCTCTGCTCAGCAAGCCCTGGGCTGTGTCTGCCCCCATGTGGGGTGCCTTTTTCTTAACCCAATGGTGTCATCTCCTTGCTAAGCTGCGTTCTACAGGGCTGTGTCCACCCAGATCTGTACAGAGTCTCCCTCTAGGCCAGCAACACTGCTGAGCTCAGACGTCACCTGGTCCTAGCCCCCCACTGTGCAGATGCGGCGACCGAGACCCAGAAAAGGAACCCGGGCTCTTTAGGAGCAGAGCCGGGACTGGACCCCCATAGCCAGCGAGGCTCCCTGCTGCACCTGGAAGGTTCCAGTGCTAGGTGCTACCTCTGGAGACCAGACTGTGCCTAAGAAAGAAGGCCACAGGGGCGCCTGGGTGGCTCAGTGGGGTAAGCCTCTGCCTTCGGCTCAGGTCATGATCCCAGGGTCCTGGGATCGAGCCCCGCATCAGGCTCTCTGCTCAGTGGGGAGCCTGCTTCCCCCCAACTCTGCCTGCTGCTCTGTCTACTTGTGATCTCTCTCTGTCTGTCAAATAAGTAAAATCTTAAAGAAAAAAAGAAAGAAAGAAAGCCAGCCACAGGCCAACCATATGTCCACTCTGGAGTGCGGTGACAGGTCAGAGTCACCCCCACTGCTCCATGTCCCCCGAGGCAGCAAGCTGGACTAGGAGGGGTAAGGAGAGAATCAGGTGAGCCTCCAATCTGATGGAGGAGACACAGCCACTGTGCTAGGCATGGGGGAGACTGGGGAAAGACGGAAACCTGCCCTGGAGAAGCTTCCAGCCTGAGAGTAAACAGGCAGTGGGGCGTCCTTAGTACTTGGACAGAGATCTCCCAGTTCCTCCATGGACAGGCTTTCTTGTGGTCATCAAAGGCCCGTCCTCGGTGGGGAAGAGCCCCGCTGACCCAGGTAAGGCCATTGATGAGGTCTTGGAGGCAGTTTCAGGTGTTTGAATTACTAACAGCAAAACATAATCCTGTGCGCTCAGCTTTGCTGAGACCCGTACAGGTCCTGTTCTGTCAGTCCTCCCAGCAACCCTAGGGTGGGGCCTAGTCGTGGCCACACGGCCCCCTCTTTCTTGACCTCTGGGGTGATTCTGAGCTTGGTGACTCCTGGGGTTGGACAACATCCCCTGCATTGCTGCTTCATGATGTTTGCACAAGCTCGGCCTCCACCTTGAACAGTCCCCACCACACACGTCCCTCGAGTCTCACCACGGAGGTCTTTCCTGTTTCACTCCCTCAGTCATCAAACACTGATCAAATCTGTTCCTGCAATGCATTGTCTGCCCAAACAATGGGATACAGTTGAGAGTAATCAGGCAAGTCTCAGCTGTCTTGGAGATTAGAGCAGTTCTCAGCAAACTATGATCCTTGGGCCAAATCCGGCCCTTGGCCTCTTTTTGTAAATAAAGTTTTATTGAAACATATCCATGCTCATTGGTTAACCTGTTGTCTATGGCTGCTTCATCTTTTTTAAAGATTTTATTTATTTAGTTATTTGAGAGAGAGAGAGAGAGAGTGAATACAAGCAGGGAGGTGGGGAGGAAGGAGACTCCTTGCCGAGCTGGGAGCCTGAGATCATGACCTGAGCTGACGGCAGACACTTAAATGACTGAGCCACCCCGGCGCCCCTAAAGATGTTTTTTTCTTAAGAAATCTCTACACCCAGTGTGGGGCTCGAACTCACAACCCTGAGATCAAGAGTTGCAGGTTCCACTGACTGAGCCAGCCAGGCGCCCCATGGCTGCATCACCTTACAACCTTACAAGTCTTTTTTTTTTTTTTTTTAAGATTTTTAAAATTTATTTGACAGGCAGAGATCACAAGTAGGCAGAGGGGGAAGCAGGCTCCCCGCTGAGCAGAGAGGCTGATGCAGGGCTCCATCCCAGGACCGTTGAATCATGACCTGAGCCAAAGGCAGAGGCTTTAACCCACGGAGCCATCCAGGCGCCCCACAACAGCCCAGTCTCGTAGTTGCAACTGAAATGGTACAGTCCTCAAAGCCAGAAATACTTGCTCTCGGGCCCTTTGCAGAAACAGCTTGCCAATACTGACTTAATTTGGCGGAGAGAGAGATGGCAGCAAGTCACCGAAATGAATGCACGTATTGACAAATTGTGAGAAGAGCCAGGAGGGGCATTATGGGGCGGGGACTGAGATGTAAGGTTAGACTGGCCACCACTTCTTCTCACCTTCCACCCCTGATACCCTGACCAGGTCATCCAGGGCAGGACATGCCAGCCCACTGGAAGGTCAAAGTTTGGATGGGAGTGGCCCCAAGGGTTGTGTTTATGCCAGACAGGGGTGAGGGTCCTGTTGGTGTCTGTGGCTTGGACCACTGCCCTCATTCTCCCGTTATCTGACCTCGCCTGGCCTCAAGGCCTCCATGTCCTCCATCTCTTAGTCCCCCGGGGAGGCAGACAGAGCAGGAAATACTGTTCCTTCTACAAATGGGACAACAGAGGCTCCTTCTGTTTAATGACTTGGCCGACCCTGGCTGACCCACAGGCAGAGATCTCGGTGTCGTGGGAGAGCCCCAAACAGTATTTAGGACAGCGGGTTCTGGCCCAGGACTCGTGTGAACAAGTCTGTGCCCCTCTGGGCCTCAGTCTGTTCATCTGTAACCGAGAGGGTTGGAGAAACAAACTTACACTCTTTTCTGGATCGGCGGGTGGCACGCCAGGGCTCGCCCCATCCCTCTCCAGGCCTTGGTTTGCTTCTGTAAAGTGAGGAGAGAAATGCTTCAGCTGGTTCCAGGCCAGGGAGATCACAGATGGGAAAGTGCTTTGAGCTCAGAGGAAGAAAGGCCATCTATAAACCCAGGGGGTTATTAGGGTGATGGGGATCAGTCATGGGCTGATGGCGGGAAGGCCCCAGGGCAGCACTTGGTCTGACCAGCAGAGGGCACTGTGGGGAGGCTAAGGCGGGATCCTGAGCTGGAATGCCTTTGTTCCTTCTAGAACAGGGACCCAGGCGCTACTGTGTACCAAACCTGCAGAGCTGAGTGTGGGGACGTGACCGTGAATGAATGGAACCCAAGATGCTCGCGGTCTAGGGGTGGGAGGGGGAGGACACAGAACAAACAGGTCTTTTTTTTTTTTTTTTTTTTAAGGATTTATTTATTTGAGAGAGAGAGAGTACAAAGCAGGGCAGACAGAGGGAGAGGGAGAAGCAGACCACCCCCGCCTTGCTGAGCAGGGAGCCTGACGTGGGGCTGGATTCCAGGAACCTGGGATCACCATCTGAGCTGAAGGCAGAGCTTAACCGACTGAGCCACCCAGGGGTCCGGAACAAACGGGTCTTGACACAGAGAAGGGAGCTATGGTGGTTGGGGGCCAGACAGGGATGGTGACCCCCTTGCAGGGGGCTCAAGGGAAGCTGGGAGGGGTCGTTCAGCCTGAAGCCCAGGTCAAGGGTCTGGGCTAGACAGCCAGAGGGATACCATGGAGAAGGAAAGCATAGGAGAGGCCTGGGTTCGAACCCTGGCTCTGCCCCCACGGGTAACTTACTTCACCTCTCTGGGCCTGGTGATCCTCCCTTGTAAAATGGAGATGGTAACAGCGCCACCCCTCAGAGCTGTCGTGAGGGTTAAGTTAGGTAGAAGACACCTCTGGAACGCCTCCAGAGCAGGGCGCGACCCATGAAACTTCCTTAAATGTTGCAAGGGTGACCTCAGGCTGATGGCTGGGCTGTTGGCGACTGAAGCCATGAGGGGCTTGGGTCCACTTTGGGGGCGGGTGATGAGGACAGGTCCAGGGATGGGGCCACCTGGAGAAGAGGAGAGGAGGGACAGCCCGAGAGATTGGGGGAGGGGGTACGGAGTTGGGGAAGGGTACAGTGAAGTAAAGGAAGGGAGTCTGGAAGAAGAAAGAGTCTCCGAGCTCCCCATTCAGCCCCGACTTCCTACCCTGTTGAGTCGCCCCTCCAGCCCCCTCCTCACCTGTGTACCCTTGGGCATATCCGTGGGCCCCCACTGAGCCTCAGTTTCCTCCTCTGTAAAATGGGGGACTAAATCCTGCATTGGGGGGCTTCAAAGATTCTCCAAACCCCTCGTCATCTCCTATTGTACCTGCCCCCCTCCCTGGCCCCATGACAGTCGGTGTCTGGCTCTGTCCCTATAGTCACCCAGGCGTTCTGTTTAGAAACCAGCGACAGAGGAAAACCCCTAAAACAAACCCAGCACAGTTGGTCTCCCCTGCGGGGGCCTTGCCCCGCCCTACCCAGCCTGCTCTTGCCTTCCCGGCCCTAGAAGCAGGTGGGGGAGAAATCACACTTTGGGAAAGAGTTTTTTCCCAGTGGGTGGGGGCGGCAGTCAGGTCAGGCCAGAGCTGACAGAAGGGCCCCCAGGACTCCCCAAGGAATCAGATGTTCCTGTCCCAGCAGGTAGGACAGTGGGCCTCAGAATCCCTGGGGAAGATTCCAGAGCCCAGCTGCTGCCCCCACACCCTCAGGTCTTGGTTCCCTCCTCCGCTGAGGAGCTAGGGCAGGGGTGTGGCTGGTGGAGGGGGTCCAGCCATGGCGCTTTGAGACCTGCTGGGAGGGCGGGAAGCCAATTTGGGGAAGGGGCTGGGGTGGGCTGGGAGGAAGTGGGCTCCTGGGCTCTGTGTGAGGATGGGGGACACTTGCAGCAGGCTTGGAGGCCCAGGAGGTAGCAAGGACATAAGCAGATCAGAAGCACAGGAGGAAAAAGAGGGGGCCTCCCGACTGGCTCAGTAGGAACGTGTGACTCTGAATTTTGCGGTTGTGAGTTCAAGTCCCACGTTGGGTTAAGAGATCACTTAAAAATAAAATCTTAAAAAAAAAAAAAGGAAGTGCAAGAGAGAACATGGGACCAAGACACAGACACACACAGGGACAGCAAGCAAATCCAAATGAAAATACAAATTTTTAGGATTTCCCTAGGGTGACAGTCCTTATGCACATTGTCCCTTTTTGTCCTCACCACCGGCCTTGGAAGTGGGGACTCTTTGGGGGGACGGTGTGTGGGGCTGGTTCCTTTGGGGACTCTGAGCTTCAGAACTGAGTCACTGGAGCAGCTCCATGGCCTGCGGGGGACGGGTGCTTAGGATGGAGGTCATGGCTGAGTAGGAGCAAGGTCAGGCCTGATCCTGGAGGTCAGGGGCGGGGGCGGTCAGCAGCAGCGTGTGCCAGGCCTTGTAGGAGGCTTGGCCGCAGGGACAAGAGACACTTTTCCACCATACTAGGGGGAGCCATGGTATCTTGCTGGAAGCCCAGGCCCTGCCGTCTCCCTGGTTCTCACTCGGGAGCCCAGCGCGTGCCCTGACGCTCAGCAGTGTGAGCCGGGGAGGTTCTCGCTGCTCATCTCTGTGTCCCGTGAGGAAGCACGTGGCCACTGCCCCCCTCCCCCACACCCAGAGGGTAGGGTTCATGGGATGGAGAGCCTGGTCCAGATTTGATGAGGAAGAGATGATCCAGGCGGAGGGTGGCGGAGGCCAAGTGGAACTCTGTAGGGCCTCAGGCTCCCAGCCTTGGAGACTCTCTTCTGGGGGCTTGTCAGGTGATTCTTTTTTTTTTTTTTTAAGATTTTATTATTTTGACAGAGAGAGACACAGTGAGAGAGGGAACACAAGCAGGGGGAGTGGGAGAGGGAGAAGCAGGCTTCCGGCCAAGCAGGGAGCCCGATGTGGGGCTCCATCTCAGGACCCTGGGATCGTGACCTGAGCCAAAGGCAGACACTTAATGACTGAGCCCCCCAGGAACCCCCACGTCTGGTGGTTCTTGCTCCCAAACTGGCTGACTCCTTCCCAGGCCAGGCTGCAGTTCGTTCCTGGCCCCCAGGCTCTCTCCCTGCTACCTCTTCTGCCCCATCATCGGCCCTCTCTCCACAGCGCCTGAAGCCTCCCCCCACTGTCCGCTGGGGCAGCTCCGCTGGACCACTTGGGTGCAGAGGGAGAAAGAAGGCATGGGGCCTGCAGGGGGAGGCAGGGATGGGGAGGACAGATCTCTGAGCTGCAGAGGGGATGAAGCTCTGGGATGTTGGACCGCCAAGGGAGATTCCACCTGTAGCCAAGTGCGTTAAGCCTGCTCCGAGCCGACCTTGTTTACGGGTAGCTGTGAGGATGTGCGGTTCTGCGCCTGGCACGTCCTTGTGCTCAAGGAGAGTTCACTCCTATCAGTATTGGAGGTGGCCTCTCACGACCTTGTCTCACCCCTTTCCTTCTCACCAGAGAAACCAAGACTCTGAGAGGGTGTGGGTTCTGTCTCGGGTCACACAGCGCTCAGAGGCAGCTGGGCGGGCACCTCCCCAGGGTGTGTCCCTTGGGAAGGCTCCATTGTGCTCTCCCCAGCAGGAAACCGCTGTGCTCAGCAGCCTGGGCGGCGGGAGAGGAGGAACAAGTTGGGCTACGTGACTGGCAGGCCCCGGAGGCTGAGCCAGGCCCAGCACCGGGAAAACAACCTGCTGGGGGCCGCCTGGGCGCGGCCAGTGGGGTGGGCATGGGGTGGAGACCTCGCTGCCCGGAGAGGGAGCCTGAGCAGAGCGGCCGTCTTGCTCCGGGATGGTGCTGGGACGAGGTCGCGGGGCCCTATGCCCCCGACCTACCTGCAAGGAGGCAGAGGGGTGAACAAGCAGAGGGTTGGGGGGGAGCAGGCATGGGGGCCGCGGGGCCGGTGGGTGCACAGAGCACCTGGGCGTGATTTGCACGGGCCGACCACCTGCACATCAGCTCTAGCCTACCGGAATCAGGGTGGCCATCCAGGGGGAAGGAAGGTTCGACCCTGCCTGCTGGCAGCCGGCACCCAAGGGGCCCTGTGCCCACGGAAGCAAGGCCCAAGGGAGAAGAGTTGGGCCTCTGCCAGAATGCCTGGCCGGAAGACTTGGAACAAGGTGGAGTCTCCCCTCTGGGCCTCAGTTCCCCTTGGGGACTCATGGAACCATTGTGTCCCTCACTGCTAGAAGAGGCTCAGAGCAGACTCGAGGCCAGGAAGTCAGCAGGGAGAAGGCTCCAGGGGCCCGGGTGGTCCACAGCACTGCTGGTTGCCGCAGGGAGAGCCCTGAATGCCAGACCCAGTGGTCAGAATTTATCAGGAAGCCTAGTGGGGCCACTGAAGTTTTCAGCACAGGAGAAGGGAGGGGTCAGCGGAGCCTGCCGGGAGGGAGGAGACTGGAGGGGCGCCCAGCTTGGGCAGTGGCAGGGGCCTGCAAGGAGTTGGGGGGGGGCTGGATTCAAGAAGAGTAGAGGAATTACAAGTGCAATCTCCCTGGGGCCATTCCTGGTTGCCCCTCCCCGCCAGAGGAAGTACCCACAGGCTGCTGGTGTGTTAAAACTCTCGTATCTTCTTTGACCATAGAACAAAGCCAGCTTGGAAGTGGGTCAGCACAGAAAGCCTCCCTGCCTCTCCCTGGACACCCCAGCACCAAAATCCCCGGGCAGGGGGTGCCCAGAGCCAGGCAACGGTGCACAAAGTAGCAGGAACAGGCACAGCGTGGGGAGGCAGAGCCGTCACCCGGACAGCAGGAGGGCGGGCGAGGAAGCAGGTGTCCCTCAGAGGCCAACATTGACCCTGTGAGCTGGGAGTGGCAGGTGGGGGAACAGAGCCTCAGTGGGGGGCAAGGGGAACCCAGACACCAATCAGCGTCATTAGGGGAGCCGTCCCCATAGCCCTGAACTGTTGCTTAAGGGAAGGCAATGAAAGAGAAGACTCTGCCTGCATGAGAAGTCCCCTGTGATTGGGGTGAGCCGGGATCTTAAACTTGGCCGCCATCTCTCCCGCCAGCTCCCACACACCCAGGCTGCGGTATTGCCTAGTTCTGCTCGGTGAGAGAGGGAGTGGGGAGTAGAAGGGGGGGAACACAGGGTCAAGACATCTTAGCTCACCACCAGTCTCCCTCGAACTCCCAGTAAGTCCCAGTTTCCTCATCTGTCAAATGGGGCTATGGTGGTGCTTGCCTCGGAGGGCTGGCAGGAGGGAAACATGAGACCATGGGCGAGGAGGCGTAGCATATTCGAGGTGCCCCACACAGACACCATCTGCCCATCATGCTGAAGAGAAAACTGAGGCTCCAAGAGGTTAAAGGGATCTGCCCGTGATCGTCCAGCAGATCTAACCGTGCAACTCCCCAGCTTGGCTTCTCTGCAGGGGGAGGGCTGGAGGTGTGTGAGGGAATGGGGGGGTAGGCTGGGCGCAGGGTCTTCATGTTCTTCACTTGGCATGAAGGAGAGGGGATGGGATCCAGCCCCTCCCCGCAGCCCTCTCCTCCATCTCTCCTGGCCTGACTCCCCAGCCCTGCAAAGACAGACCCCGAGACAGACCAGACCACCAGCCCCATAAGCATCCCCTTCTGACTCCACCATCGGTCCTTGGGCTGATAGAGCCTCTTGGCTCTAACCCCAAACCTTCCCACTTTAGCACCCGTCTGCTTCTGTCCCACCTGCCTTCTGGCCTGGTAAACGGCAGCCACGCCTACTGAGATGCACCACAGCTCACTGATGTGGAAGAGAGGTCACCAATCCCGTCTCCAGGGCATCATCCTTTCTAGCCGAGGGGTGACTGACCCCCACCCGCCATCCCCTGCGAGAGGAGCTGCTGTCCCCCAGACTCAGAGAAGTTGCTTTTGCCCAAATCCAGCAAGGCCAGAGCATTGAATGCCGACTAGAGCCAGGCAGAGGCGGCCGGCGTCTCCTGGCACACCTGGCCAGGTGAGAAGGCAGGGAAGCCAAGAACCAGCTCATCGCTTGGGTGTAAACAGCAGCCAGTGGGGAGTTGGCAGCCACCCCCTCTGCCCTTTCCCCAGCCCCCTCCCCGTCAGCCCCGCCCAGGGGAATGAGGGTGTCCCAACTTGTTGGAGGAGTTTCCATCCCACACCTGTGCCCATACTGGGTGGGTGTGTGCGGCTGGTTGACGGAAGGGGGCCCACAGAGGATCTTTGTCCTCCAGACCCGCCCCCCCCAACGTCTCTTCCCTGGTGCTGGGAAGGCGCCAAGGTTCTTGGAATGCCGAGGCCTCCCCCTCGTCCGACCCATCTCAGATGCCTTGGCCACTCTTTCCCAGGGCCCACGCCGGCAGAGCAGAGCAGGGCAGCCTGGAAACTGGATCATGCCCCGAAGGAGGGCCCCCTTGGCTGCCATTCCCACCAGCTGAGGGCCATGTCCTTTGGAAGAAGGGGCGCAGCTCCCCGGTTTACAGCAGCCTGAGGACAACAGGTGTCCCACCGAGCACTTAGACCCCACGCCCCATACTCTACAGATGTGATCTGGGGGATGGGAGTTGTCTCCTCCGCTTTAGAGATGGGGCAAGTAATGCTGGTTGCATGGGAGCCTGGGCTCTGCCTTGGGTGCTCCTCTCTCCCCAGGGCCTGGCACCCAGCGAGAGCTCAAGATGTACCGGTGGGATAGATAATGAGCACGTAAGTGCCCGGGCCAAGTTCACACGGCCAGAACGTCACTCAGCTGGGAATGGACCCAGGCTAGTTTGAATCCTAATCTCAGGCTGTTTTCAAGACCCCTCATGGCGGGGGCATCACACACGCGCACACGAGTGTGCACGCGGCCCCGCCCACACACGTGTACACACCTGCCCACACAGCACCCAGTGGGAGCCCCCCCTGCCATGCCGCTCAGACCCCTGTAAGGGGCCCTCCGCCTGCCACCTCCCGTGGCTACACAAACTTCCTTCTGCCATGGCCTCTCACACCCTCCTGTCACCACCCCTTCCTCCACGCCTGAAGAAGACAGGACGGTGCCTGCCCTTGTCCACCCCCGCAGCCTTGGCATCCTCTCTGCCTCCCCAGGCCTAGCCCCACGTTGGCACCACGGCTCTGGGGAAGGCCCGGGAGCTAGAGATCACCCCCTTTGGGAGGGGTCCCCCAACAGACCTGCTTGGGGACAAGTGGGGCCTTGGGTCCCTGGACAAGGGGGCCGGGGACTCACTCTCCAAAGCAGGCTATACGCAGAGCGGCCCCCTCCTGCTTCCCTGCTCATGAAGGCGCCACAAGGCAGGGCTGGTCAGGGAGGCAGGGACCCCAGAAAGTACAGGTGACACGGGCCGAACTGTGCTCGAGACGCCCCACGCAGTTTTGCACTGAACCGTACAGCAGCCCGGGGAGACAGGCACTGGTCTATCTTAGGTACCAAGATCATTCCCATTCTCTGGAGGGGTAAACTGAATCCCAGAGAGTTAAGGCACTTGCCCAAGGTTCCCGGTCCCTGGCAGACAGCAGGTGTTGGTTACATATCTGTGGAGTGGACGAAGTTGCAGGAGGGGAAGTGGCTTGTCCAAGAGCATGAACGAGGTCAGGATTCGAACCCCGGCCAGACTCCGAAGCCTCCTGGCTTCCCCGCAGAGCTTCCTCTGTAGCCTTAGGACAGACAGACAAAGCGTGACTGACATTCTACCCCTCACGAGCACCCTGCGCAACGTGGCTTGCTTTGCAGGGCTCCGTGCCGGCTCCCCCTCACACGGAGAAAGAGAAAACCAGCCCCGGACAGCCTGGCCCTCCCCATCAGGCCACGGCGTGCTCCTTTGAACACAAGCAATTTCACAGATCGCCAACATCAGGCGAGGCCACCCAATGACCTTGACGGATCAAGACAAAGACAAGACCACTCCGTAATCGTGTCTGCACACAGACAAAAATGCACATGGTCCAAACCACAGAAATGACCAGACGTCCCTCTCTCTGGCTGCAGGAGTGACAGCTGCTTCTTTGCCAAACACAGCTTTGGCTTCAATTCATTCCTCTTCCTTTCTAGATTAAAATGATTGAGATACCCAATCCCAGAATTACTGCTGCTCCCTGACCGCGGCCAATTGACAGCAGGGCTCCACCTCCCCCGAGTCCTCCCCGGGAGCACCCATCAGCCACCCAGACTTTTAAACGTTTTTTAAAAAGATTTTATTTATTTATTTGACAGAGAGACAGATCACAAGCAGGCAGAGAGGCAGGCAGAGTGGGGGGTGCGGAAGCAGGCTCCCTGCTGAGCACAGAGTCCAATGCGGGGCTCAATCCCAGGACCCTGGGATCATGACCTGAGCTGAAGGCAGAGGCTTAACCCACTGAGCCACCCAGGCAACCCCACCCAGACCCCTTCCCACTCCTGGCCAGCTCCTGCTCACTGGCGTCCTGTGCCCTCCTGAGGGCTGCTTTCCCCCTCCTCACTGGGAGCAGTCAGCCCAGCTCTGCTCAGGTGTGTTTCTGGGGGTCTCGGGCTGGGAAGCATCGACAGAGTCTTAGGGCGACTGAACAAGACCTGTTTGTTCAGTCCATTTTGTTGATGCCGCCGCAGCCTTGGGCCAGGAAAGTGTCAGCCTCTGATGGAGCATGACGGGAAGGGAGAGGAGCCTGCAGTCTCCCTCTGTTCCCAGGAGGCCGTGTTTCAGGCTCTCGGGGCTGGGGGATGGTTAACTCCTGCGGCACCTGCCGGCTCCATCCACCACAGCCCACACGTGAGCCTTGAAACCACCCCAAACACCCCCACCAGGGCTGGGCATCCGACAGCTGTGTGGGAGGACCAGAGGAGGGAGTGAGCACTGGGCCAGGAGTCAGGAGGCCTGGGTTCAGGTCTTGCCTCTGCTTATCATCTGTCGGGTGACTTGAGCCTCAGTTTCTCTATCTGGATCATAGCGTGGGGAGGGACCGAGAGGACTAAGTGAAGGGGGATCCCCTCCCCGGCGCGGATCACTCGCCCAGCTCTGTGCTATAAACCTTTCAGTGGTCAGGTTGGAAAGCTAGTCTGTCCTCGACTCCTGGCTCCCTAGAGTTAACCAGCTTTCCCCTGCCAGGCTTGCTGCTGGAGTGACCCGGGGAGCAGGTGAGGGACTGGGGTCCTATCTGTCCCCAGTCCCTAGAATCCTGGCGGGGTAGAGAACAGTATTAGTTGGAACCATTCCTGAGGGCTCAGGGCTCAGGGCCCCCACACACCCTGTCCCTCCTCTCTGTCAGGGCCCCAATCCAAGTCAAACAAGATGGAGACCAAAGTGCCAAAGGAAGGGCCCCAGGGCCTGTACAGAGGACAGTCTGGCAGGGGCCACTGAGGAAAACAGTCTCTGTGGCTTCATTCAGCTCCACATCCTGCTTCTCCGGCAGCAAGGGGATGTGGCCTCCCTCCATTCTGCCCCAGGCAGGAGGACAGGAAAGGGGCCGAAGCTGAGGGATTGGAAGGATCCAAGGACTGGGACCTTTCCTGAAAGGAACTGTTTAGTACAGAAGGTCAAGGAAGTTTGTTTTCCCTCAAGTGTAGCCCCATCTCTGTCCAGAAAGCCAGACAGGGGAGCCAAACCTACCTCCCGCTCTCATGACTTGGCCCCCTGCTTCTCCCTCCTGATTGACCTCTCCGTGAAGACACCGCTTCACCTCCATGAAGACAGGTCTTCCTTCTCCCTCCCCCACCCTGCGCCGGGCAATTACTATACATCCTTCAAGCCTCAGTTTAAATATTATTTCCTCTTAGAAGCTTCCCCTGGTTGGATCACCTTGTAATGTACTCTGTTTACCCCTCCCAGCCTCCATACCGCTCAGCAGCAACTAGATGTCTACCACTCTCCTCAAGCGTAAGGGACATTATGGTCAACTGATTTTTTTTTAAAGAAGTTTGTTTGTTTGGGGCGCCTGGGGGGCTCCGTGCGTTAAGCCTCTGCCTTTGGCTCAGCTCATGATCCCAGGGTCCTGGGATCGAGCCCCACATCGGGCTCTCTGCTCAGTGGGGAGCCTGCTTCCCCGTCTCTCTCTCTGCCTGCCTCTCTGCCTACTTGTGATCTCTCTCTCTCTGTGTCAAATAAATAAATAAATCTTTAAAAAAAAAAAAAAAAGACGTTTCTTTGTTTTCATAATCTCTATGCCCGGGGCGCCTGGGTGGCTCAGGGGGTTAAAGCCTCTGTCTTTGGCTCAGGTCATGATCCCAGGGTCCTGGGATCCAGCCCCACATCGGGCTCTCTGCTCAGCGGGGAGCCTGCTTCCCCTTCTCTCTCTACCTGACTCTCTGACTACTTGTGATCTCTGTCAAATAAATAAATAATATCTTTAAATCTCTATGCCCAATGTGGGGCTCAGACTCACAAACCAGAGAGCCAGGCGCCCCTGACCAATTGATTTTTGACAAAGGTGCCGGGGAAATTCAGTGGGAAAAGAATCTTTTCAACAAATAATGCTGGGACGACTGGATTTTCACGTGCAGGAGAGTGAAGCTGGAACTCTGCCTCATGTCCTGTCCAGCATGTACGTCCATTGTTAACTCAAAATGGATCAAAATCCGAAATCTAAGCTCTAAAATGATGAAGCTATTAGGAGAAAACAGGTGTGACCTTGGATTAGGCAACTGTTTCTTCCATACAACATCTAAGTAGAAGCAAAGAAAAAAATAGATACATTGACTTGATCAAAATTAAAAAGTTTTATGCTTCCAAGGAAACTATCAAGAAGTGAAAAGGGGCTGCTGGGTGGCTCAGTGGGTTCAGAGTCTGCCTTCGGCTCAGGTCATGATCTTTGGGCCTGGGATCGAGCTCCATGTCGGGCTCCCAGCTCATTGGGGAGCCTGCTTCTCCCTCTGCCTGCCTCTCCCCCTGCTTGTGTTCTCTCTCTGTCAAATAAATAAATAAAATCTTTAAAGAAAAAAAAAGTAGAAGCTTTTATTTTATTCTAAAAAACTTAGAAGCAAATATTTCCTCCACAGATTGGAGGAAATATTTACAACCCAGATGTCTAATAAGGGCCCAGCATCTAGAATATATAAAGAACACAACGATAAAGTGGGAAATAACCCAACTTAGAAATGGGCAAGGGATTTTTTTAAAAAGATTATTTACTTATTTATTTGACAGATAGAGATCACAAGTAGGCAGAGAGGCAGGCAGAGAGAGAGAGCACGAAGCAGGTTCCCTGCTGAGCCGAGAGCCTGATGCGGGGCTCCATCCCAGGACCCTGGGATCATGACTGCAGCCGAAGGCAGAGGACTTAACCCACTGAGCCACCCAGGAACCCCTGGGCAAGGGATTTGAATGGACATTTCTCCAAAGAAGATATGTGAATGACCAATAAGCGCGCGTAAAGACACTTACATCATTAGTCATTGGGAAAATGTAAATCAAAACCACAGCAGGATACCACTTCACACCCACTACGATGGTTACAATACAAAAGAAGACATTAGCTACAGCTGGCAAGGGTGTGGAGGAATTGGAAACTCATACACCGCCAGTGGGAATATAAAATGGTGCAGAAGGGGCACCCAGCTGGCTCAGCCAGAACGGTGTGTGACTCCCGATACTGGTGTCATAAGTTTGAGCCCCCTACGGGGTGTAGAGATTACTGAAAACAAACAAACAAACAAACAAACAAAAAAAACTTTAAAAATAACTGAAATGATGCAGGCACTTTGGAAAACCATTTGGCAGCACCTCAAAAAGCTAACCGCGGGGTTACCCTATGACCCAGCAATTCCACTCCAGGGAAGATAACTGAAGAGAGTGAAAAACATGTTTAGAAAAAACTTGCACCAGGGTTCCTGACTGGCTTAGTCAGTAGAGTGAACCGTGAGCAGCTCCTTTTTTTTTTTTTTTTTTTTTTTTAAGATTTTATTTCTTGCAGGGCGCCGGGGTGGCTCAGTGGGTTAAGTCTCTGCCTTCGGCTCAGGGCATGATCTCAGTGTCCTGGGATGGAGTCCCGCATCGGGCTCTCTGCTCAGCGGGGAGCCTGCTTCCCCTTCTCTCTCTGCCTGCCTTTCTGCCTACTTGTGATCTCTCTCTCTCTCTCTGTTAAATAAATAAATAAAATCTTTAAAAAAAAAAAAAAGATTTTATTTTTTGGTTGACAGAGAACACAAACAAGGGGAGCAGCAGAGGGAGAGAGAGAAGCAGGCTTCCCACCAAGCAGGGAGCCCAACGCAGGGCTCAATCCCAGGACCCTAGGATCATGACCTGAGCCGAAGGCAGTTGTTTAGCCGACTGAGCCACCCAGGCACCCCAGGAACAAATCTTGAAAACATTTGCCCTAAGTGAAAGAAGCCAGACCCGAGGCTGCCTATTGCATTTATATGAAATGTCCAGAATGGGCAAAGCCACAGAGACAGAAAGTAGATTCGAGGTTGTGGGGGAGGGGGTGGTGGTATGGAGATGGGAGTGACTAATAGGTATAGGGTTTCATCTCGGGGTGACGAAAAGATTCTGGAATCAGTGTTAACAGCTGCACAACCTTGTGAGTCTACTAAAAACGACTCAAGGGTATGTTTTCAAAAGGTGATCTTAGGGTACGTCAATCATATCTCAATTGGAAAAAAAGATCCTTACAGATAATGTTAGCTAAGAGTAACGGCCAGCATCTGTGGAGCACTAACCGTGTACCAGACTTGTACACACTTTCCATGTATTAACTCACTTAATTCCGTAGGTAGATGCTATTATTGTTCCCCCTTTAGAGTGGAACACGGAGGCAGAGAGAGGTCACTTGCCAAGGTCACAGTTAATGTCAGAGTCAGGATTCAAACCCAGGGGTTGGGGGAGCAGTCCTCACAGGACCGATTCTCCGTGATCATCCAAGCCAACTGGTCGTTGTTCAGAGTCCGAGCTTGAAGCCCAGAGAGGGATGACGACTTGCTCAGATCACACAGCAACCCAATGGCAAAGCCAGGATGAAAATCTGGAGCGCCTGCCTGGGAGGCCCTCAGAATCAAGCCGTTTCTGGGCTGGGGGTTGCTCTCAGGCAGTCTGTATGTTCTAGGGGCCTCGGGAAATTCTTCACGGAGAAAAAAGAGCAAGAACAGCTCCTATGGTCAAACACTTAGCACAGGCTGAGCACTGGGCTCAGCACTCTAGGGCTCATCCAGCAGAGCCTCCCAAAGCCCTATTTACCTTCCCTGTGTGGGAAAACTGGGCACTCGGAGAGACCATGACACTTGCCTGAGATCACACAGCAGGTGGGTGGTGAAGCAAAATGTGAACTCAGCCGTGGAGCTCAGCGTCCGAGCTCTAACCATGTGGGAGGAGGCAAAGCTAGTCAATTGAAGGGGAATTAAAGCACTTCCTGGCAGGTCCCAGGTCCAGTCTGTCCCTGATCTGGGTCACGGATGTTGGGAGAGGGGCCAGGGTGAGGGAAAGACGTTTTGGGGCCACTGGGCCAACTGCTGGATTCATCAGAGAGCCCGGCAGAGAGGGCCCCGGGATGTGGACAGAGGGACAGGCAGTCGGCTATGAGAGTGCACGGCCTCCTAGCTGGGAACTGGGCAGCAAAGGGCTCCAGGCAGCCTTCCAAGTTCCTGTCCCATCCCCAGCAGGCCAGGACATCCACAGCCTCCCACTGTCGCTGCAGAGACCGCCCCTCCTCGTTGTAGGTCTTCATCAGGGCCTGCCAACTGGGCTAGAAAGGGGCCCCCATGCGGGGCTCAGCCCAGCCCTCAGATGCCAGCACCGCCCCCCCCGCCCCCACCAGGGAGGCACGAGGAAGGCCACGCGCCTGCTCCCCAGCTCCCCGGGTGCCTGGGAGACTCAGCAGTGACTCAGGGCAGCAGCTGTGGCTGTGGCGGGGGTTCCTTGTGGTGAGGAGCCCCCACGTCCGGGTCCCCGAGTCTCCCCTGTCAGAGTCTGCCAACAAGGACCTCATCTCTCCGTGCTGGCTTGGAGCAGAGACAGGGAGCACCCCGGCCTCCTCCTTTTCAGAAGCCCCACTTCTGCTGATAGCAACACCCCAGATCTGGGGCAGGGGGGAGAGGTGAGAGAGCAAGGGTACAGCAGCGGGGATAGTCCCTCTCAGGGAGTAGGAGCCACGGGGGTCTGGGTTACCGAGACGCCGTCATATTTGCAGAGAGGCTGTATCAAGTTAGGTCATGAAACTCCAAAGCCAGCCGCCCCAGGTTCAAATTTCAGCTCATGCACTGACTAGCTGTGTCACTTTGGGCCAGTTACTTAGCATCTCTGAGCCTCCATTTCCCCGTCTGTGAAATGGGCATACCAATGGTGCCTACTTCATAGGACTGAAATAAATTAATATATGCAACGTATTCTAAGCAAAGTGCTTAAAATAACTCTGGCTGTTCTAAGTGAGCTCTCAATTTTCACACCCAGTACTCAGCGTCTGGGTATTGCTGAAAGCCAAATCCCCAGCCTTTATGGAGCTCACAGCCAATTGGAGGGTAGACAAACTATAATAAGGTTTTGAATAAATAAACAAGAGCGTCACGATTTGGGCATAAGTGCTGGGAGGGAAATAAACTGAGGTTTATTTAGTGTGGAAGGAGAGGGTAGTGTGGGGAAAAACTGCTCTAAGGGGGAAATGGTTGAACAGATTCTGGAAGAATGAGAAGACAAGCTGTGTGATGATGTGGGGAGAGCGCATTCTGGTCAGGGCTAACAGCAAGTGCAAAGGCCCTGAGGCAGGGACTGATTTGGCATGCTCAGGGAACAGAGGAGTGGGGAGTATGTCGGATGATTCTTTGTTGTAGGGGCTGGTCTGTGTGTTATAGGACGCTCAGCAGCATCCCTGGCCTCTACCCACCGGATACCATTAGCAGCACACTCCTCCAATTGTGACAAACAAAAATGTCTCCAGACATTGCCAGATGTCCTTGGCAGGGGGAGGGGGAGGCGGGCCAGGTTGCAGGGCCCATGGGGTCTTGGAAGCCACTTAGAAGCCACTGAGGGCAGTTGGATGATGGAAGGGTCACAGGGGCTGGGATGTGGCTGGGAGAAGTGGACCTGCCCCATGGACGGGCCTGACCCTGCTCTGCCCCAGGCTTCTCCATCACTGATGCCTCCATGCCGTCCCTCCATCCAAAGTCACCCTTCTGGCCTCCCCACTCATCCCCTCCTGGCCCCCCTGCTCTCAGGGCACACCGCAGGGACCACTCCCTGGGCTCTCCAGCCTCTGAGGTCTGGCTCCTTCAGGTGGACCCACCCCTGGGATCCATGAGTAAGAGGTCCTCAAAAAATTCTCTTAGGGATGGGTGATCTCAGACGCACAGGTCAGGACAAAAAGCAAACATGAGGGCTCCTCCCTCCGTCCCCCCCTCAGGGGCGGCAGAGCGGGAGCCCCCCTAACTGAGCCCCCTTCTCCAGGGCAGCTCCACCCCGTGCTCTGCTCTCTGGGTTTCCCTTTGTCAAACTTCCATCCTGTCTCGGAGTGTCTCTTGGGCCTCCCCTGGTCTCCCCACGACTGCCCCGACATCCTCCATCATCCTATCTGTCTGTCTGTCTGTCTGTCTCCCATTCCACCTCATCCCTCTGTCTCTGTCTCTGTCCTTCACTGTCTTCTCTCTGCCTTGGGCCCTTTCCCTTCCTCAGGCCTCCCCCCCTCCCCCACTGCTGTACCCTGCTCCCCCCCAAGTCTGTCTCTCTCTCCCCCAGTGGCTCCAGTGGTTTGGACAAGCTCAGCTCCCTTCTGCCCAGATGACCTCACTTCCCCACCACACGCACGCACACATGCCCTCCATGTCACACACGAGCACCCACAGACGCAGACTGCACACACACGCCCAAGCACACACACACACACACACACACACACACACACACCAACACACTCCGCTCTCTGGCTGGGCCTCACTCTCCATCAGAGGGCCCCAGCCCAGCCCCGATCTACCTGGCCAGGTCCTGGGAAATGGTGAGGCCCCAGCCAGGCTTGCAGAATTCAGACTCTGCTCGGAATCCGCGGCCTACACCCTGCCTGGTCTCTGCCAAGCAGCCCCTCAGCCCTCTCCCCTCCACAGCCTCCCTTCTCCCCCTGGGGCGCCCCGCCTCTAGGATGTCACTAGGATGGCCAGGAGGGACTAGCCATCTCCGCTGCTCCCCACCCACCCCTCTGCCTTCCGTGCTGGCTGCCAACCGGGGCCTGGGAGCCGAAGACCTGAGTCCAGCTGGCTCAGCCACCAAGACCCCGGGTGACCCTGGCCTCGTGCCTCAGTTTCCTCCTCTGTAACAGAGAGTCTTGACGTCAGTCTTGCGATGGGAGGATCAAAGGGCTAGTTTAGTCCCGTGCCTGGCACGCAGCAGGCCCTCTGCAGTGACCGGCGTGAGGATTCTGTGGACAACCACCGGCCCGCCTGGCCTCGCAGACTCCCCCAGCCTGGGCCCTGGGTACCTCTGTAGTTAGCCCCCCACTGGCGGCCTGTCTCCAGGAGAACTTCCCGGCAGACTTGGGGGGTCGAAGGGAAGGGGGAGCCGGCCTCCTGCCTTCTAATTTAGATTCCTGGGTTTATGGCAGGAAGCGCAGGGAAGCTGACGCTGTAATTAAGGCGATTCCTGAGGCTGAGTGAGGAGGCAGGGAGAGGAGCCCACCGCAGGGCTGGCCCCCCACTTCTCTCTACTCTCTGCCAGGAGTTCCAACCTCAGGCCTGCAGCAGGCTCCTCTGCCTCCGATCCCCTGATCCTGCAGTCCCTTCTGCAGCTAGGGAAACCAGAGAAGGGCAGCAGCATACCCAAGGTCACACAGCACATAGGGGCCTAAGCCACTCTCAGCAGCGCCCCCCCAATGTGGTGCAGCCCCCTGGGGTGCAGGGAGAGTCCCAGACACGTGGCTTCTTTGTTCTGTCCACCCCTGGACCCCAGGCCCCCTCTTTCCTGAGTCCCCCTCCCCCCACATTCCTGAGGTGTCTGGGCAGAGTCTGGCCAGGGCTGAGGCAGGAGGGGCAGATCCTGCTCAGGGGTCAAGACCAGGGCAACAGCCTGGGCCTGAGCACCAGCCTCCAGGTTGGGCCTGCCCTAGCTGAGGCCTGGGACTGGGTGGGGGCAGCTGTGGCTGGGAGGGGATCTGGGGGCTCAGCGCCTCTGACCATCCCTCCCACCCACGGAGTGGGGGAGGGGGCGGGGCCTCAGGGCTGGAGCTCAGCTCCTCCCTCCACTTTTCACTGGGTAACCCTGGGCTCCTCCCCTCAGAGTCTTGCTGTTCTCATCTGCGCAAGGGGTGCAGCCTTCACCACGGAGACCTGTTCTTCCCCAGCCCTGGCCAGAATGAGAGTCTGCAGCGCAGACGTGCGGCCCTCCCCGCACCCCCTCCCTACACCCCCCGCACCAGTCCCGGCCTGACCGGGTTCTGCAGCCTCCTTGGTAAAAATAAGGGGTAGGAACAGAGTCAGGGGCTCAGAGGCTGGGACGATTCAAAAAATGGGGCAGGTGTGGGTGGAGGAGCTGTGACTTTTTGCTTTGCCAAGTGAGGGTATTTTTAAAAACAACAACAAGCACAAAGACATCAGGAACAGCCAAGGTGAGGCAGGGTCCTCGCGCCTGGGCCGTTTCTCCAGCCCAGCCGGGCTGTGGACACGTTTGCTCAGGCCGCCTGGGATTCTGGACTGAGCTGGGGTTCCGATCTGAGGGCTGGGCTGTTTGGGGGATGCATGTGGGTACGGGCGTGTGTGCGCGTGAGTGTGTGTGTGGTGGGGACGGGCAGGGGAGAGGCAGGGGGTGGGGGCAGGTAGGGGTAAAGGGCCTGGGCGGCCTCACAGGCTCAGGGCAGGGCCAGTGCCCAGCCTGGGCCCCACCGAGTGAACCCTGGGATCTGTGTCCCCGCATAGATGGAGGCGGTGGGGAGAGGGGTGCCAGGCATTCCTCAGGCTGGGGAGAAAGGGGGCTTTGTTGCCTGAAATGGAGCCCCCCCCCCCCCAGCCTCTTTGCATGCCCGAGGACTCTGCCAAAGATGGCGAGCCCGCTGGGGGGGGGGGGTGGGGGCTGAGCCTCTCCCGAAGCTTCTGCAGGACCCCACCAAAGCACCTCCAGTCGGCTGCACCCCTCTCCCAGCCATGGGCCAGACATGTCCTTCAGGGGGTCCAGACACCAGCCTGGGAGGGAGCTTGGCTGAGGGCAGATGTCCCAGGATGGGGGTCGAGGTGGTGGTACCAGCCCTGAGGCGCCCTGCCCCACCCCCCACAGGGCACTCACAGGATCTCATCCAGTCCTTACCACCACCCTGGAAGAAGGGTCTGATTTGTCCCATTTTACAGACGGGTACACAGAGGCTCAGTGAGGGCATGCAAGTTCACTGCAGAAGAGGGACTGGAAATCAGGCTCTCTGACCCCTGAGCTCGAGCCTCAGGGAGTCCTGCCCCCGCCTCCCTCAGAGACAGCTGGGAGAAGGAGGAAGAACGTAGCTGTCCCCAAGCTGGGCCTCCCTCCCGGAATGCCTGTTCAGAGTAGCCGGGTCTGTGGGGCTGGTCCTGGCTGCCACCTTCCAGAGTTCCAGGGATCAGACGACCCACAACGTAGACCAGCGTGACTCTCAGTAGGAGTTTAATAAGTGCTCATTGATGCTGCTGGGGGGACGAGACCTGTCCCTCTCTAGGCCTTGGTTCCCCTCTATGCCCTGAAGCTGCCTTCTCTGGCTCCAGCTGACTCTGCCTCCTTCTCCCACCCCAGGGTCCCTGGAGCCCACCCCCCCCCCCACTGGGCTTCCCTCCTCTCACGGGCTGAAGGCGGCCCTATCACCATTTAGGGGACACAGGAGGAGGTCCTGCCTATAGCCTCCCATCACAGGCTCTGCCCCAGATCTGAGAGAGGTTCAGGGCCTGGCAGGGGACTGTGACTGGTGGTGATGGGGGGGCCAACGGCCTGACCTGCAGGCCCAGCTGGGGGAGGTGGCAGGCTCTGGAAGGGACAACCTCTTGCCATCCCCTCCCTCTGCCGCCTGTGACTCACTTCAGACAGGGTTAAAACACAAAGCGCCTTCCTTTGTCCCCAGCCCATGCTTAATAGGATTGGGCGGGAGTGGGAAGGGGGCCTCTGGTGGGGGCCACCTCGCCTTCCCCAGCCACAAAAGAGCCCTGTGACATCACGCTGCCCCCTGCCGTGATGTCAGAGGCCACCACAATGGACCTTCCCAGACAGATGGCTGGGGGATGGGACTGGGACACCTGCAGCCTTGTGGCTCCGTCCCGGGAGCTGCTCTGAGGGCCAGGCAGGAGGGGCTCTGGTCCCACGGGGGCACACAAATAAATCGGCTTTTCTTTTTGTAAGTCAACATACACACACACACATTTATTTTTTTTTACAAAAGGACAACACAATTTTTTTTTTAAGATTTTATTTATTTGACAGAGAGAGACCACAAGTAGACAGAGAGGCAGGCAGAGAGAGAGAGAGAGGGAAGCAGGCTCGCCGCTGAGCAGAGAGCCCGATGTGGGACTCGATCCCAGGACCCTGAGATCATGACCTGAGCCGAAGGCAGCGGCTTAACCCACTGAGCCACCCAGGCGCCCCTGGGACAACACAATTTTAAAAAACATGCAAGTTGAGATTTTTCTTGCCCAACTTCCCTTCCCCCAGTTGGAAACCATGGAGCTGCTCCCTGGTGCTCTCCCTTAGGATAAAAATCAAACCCTCAGCAGGGCAACAAGGTCCTCTGCGTTCAGACCCCTGCCCACCCCTGTGGCCTGCCCCACGCTCACAGCTTCAGCTCCTGCCTCAGCTCCTGAGCCGGACACCCTCCGTTGTCCCCCTACTACCCTGCCCTTCCAGTCAGCTCGGACACCACCTCCTCCAGGAAGCCTTCCCTGATCTGCCCTAGACTGAGCCCATGGCTCTTCCTCTGGGTTCCCCAGGTCCCATGCCCGGCAGCCACAGAATTTATTTTTTAGGCACTCTGGATGTTCCCTTTGGGCCTTTCTCCCCAGCAGGCCTGGGAGTCTGTGAGGGCACCACCTGGGTTCTTCCACCCCCGACCCTCTCCCTGGTGCCAACCACCCTTGGTTGGTTCCTTCATCAGATGGGTGGGGGCACCCCGGTGGGGATCCGGGGAGCCACAAAATAGACTTGTCCTCGCCCTCCTGGGACTGGCCACTGGGCAGGAGGTGGGCATCGATGACAGAGAGTTAACACATCATGGGAGCCCATAGCTGCAAAGGATCGAAAGTGCAGGAAAGAAATATGGTAGGTGGTCCAGGGCACCTGTAAGAAGGGGGATGGGGGTACCTTCTTTGGGGCTGGACGCATGAGCCCAAATGTCAAAGGAAGCCGGTGTCAGGCCAGGAGTGTGGGGAAGAGCTCCAGGCAATGGATAGCATATAGTAGGCCCTGGGGAAAGTTCTAGGCTCATTCATGCCCAAACCCATCAGGGAGGAGCAGGGCTCTGGGGTGAGGTGCCAGGTTCGAAGCCTGATTCTGCCACTTGCTAGCTCTAGGGCTTTGGGAAAGCCCCTCCCTTCTCCGTGTCTCGTGGTGGGGTGACCAAATAAATGATCATCCCAATGGGGACAGAGGGCAAAGAGGAACACTAATTATAGAGGACAAGCCATGTAAGTGGGGTCCTGGACAAATGAGGTACACAGTGCCCCCACCCCTGGGGTAGATAGTAACAGTTCCACTGCATAGTTCTTGAAGAAAGGAAGCTGAGCTGCTCAGAGGGTGAATTGGGGACAGACACACGTCTGAGGCCCATTGCATCTCCACTCATCCATGGGCTGAAGGCGGCCAGAGGAGAGCGGGGGTGGTTTTATTTCCCAATTCAGGGAGCAGGAGTGGTGCTGGGGGGTCTCTCAGAGGATGGGGAACCCTGGCTGGGTCTGGAGGCTGAGGACAGTTTTCACAGGCAGAGATAGGGAGGGGCCGTGGGGGTGGGGAGAGCTCAGATGGAGAAGCTGGGTAGGTTTGGGGTGCCGGAGTGCGCCGGCGGGTGCAGAGTCTGGGGGAGGTGGGCATAACCAATGCGTCCTGGGGCTGGCGGTGGGGGGGGGGGGTCATGCATCTGTCTGTGCCCAGATGCTGGGGTTGGTCTAACTGACCCTGAGGCCTGGTCCTTGGAGGGAAGGCCCCCTCCACCCAGCAGGAGACCTGGTCATGCAGCCGCCTGGCTCTGCCAGACCAGTGTGGAAACTGCATCCGTCCATCCAGGCTGTGGAGGCCACTGGGGAATGTGATGAGGCTGCTGAAATGAGGCCCAGGCCCGGGGGGAGAGAGGGGCCCCCATCCCTGTCAGGGCGGGATGCGGCCACAGCTTCCCAGAAACCGGGGTCTGGTTCTGCCGGCAGAAACTGGCTGACAAGGGTTGGATTGGGAAGCCAGACCCCGAGGGGCTGGAGCGGGCCCTGCTGCCGGGGACTGCCTGGGAAGAGAGCCGGGGCAGATTATGGGGGGCGGGCAGGAGCCCCTCATCCCAGCTGGGACGGATTTCGAGCCCTCCACATTACAGATGGACAAACTGAGGCCCAGAGACACTGCGGGACACGCCCAGGTTCCCCCAGGAAATTCAATAGGTGCTCAATAGAGCCCTTGACTTCCTCTTCCCGCCCTGCTTCCCAAGAACTCCTAAGACCCCCAAATGTCATTCAGCAGCAGGCGGTGGGACACGAGGGCCCTTGTCTCATAATTCTGCTCTGTCACCTTCTGGCTGAGGGATCACGGTGCCGAGCCTCAGTGTTCCCCATCTCTAAAATGGGGGTAAATCCATGCTTTGCAGGGTCATTGTGATCCTTCAGTAAGACAACGTGGGTCTCGGGCTTGGCATGCTGATCAGCACATAGTAGGTGTTCAGAAACGCTGATCCCTTCTCCTTTACTGGTTCCAGCCGGCCCGCGGTAACCGTGACTGTGTCACACATGCCCCCCACAACACTCCCCCCGCCAACACAACCTCTTTTTGGGATATTGAATAATCTGGCTCCAAATGGCTCCCCACTGGGTCCTAAGGCCCCTCATCCCCTCATTATTTGTTTATTGAGCATGTATTTATTGAGGGCCTGCTAGATGCCGGACTCGGCACTGGGGAGCCAGAGATCCAGGCATAAAGCTTGGCGTGGGTGAAGGCGCGGAGCACCAGAGCCGAGAACCCCAGCGCTCATTTCCTCAACCTCTGTTCTAGCAGCGTCTGCTCTGCTGCAGGCCCTGTCCTGGGCCCTGGGCCACAGCTGGAGGTGGGGCTGGTAGGAGGGCGGAGAACCTGCCCAGTCCTCCAGGATTTGCTAATTAATTAGGAAATCTGAGCCCCGTGCCCGGTGATACTGTTTTAACTTGCCACCTAGACTGGGAGCAGCTGAGAAGGAGGGCAACCCCCACCCAGCACCCTCCTAATTGCCGCCTTTACCTTCTCCGGGGCTTCGCTGGGTGTATCAAAGGTCTGCCAAGGCCCCTGCAGCTCAGAGCCGGGGGAAGGCAGCGGGCTGAGAGCCCACTTCCCAGCTGTGAAAACTGAGGTCGGAGATCAAGGCTCTGCTTGGGGTGGGGATGAGAGCAGGGCGGGCATCATAGGGCTGCTCATGCCATGATAGCCAGGGGCTAGGGTGGTGTTGGAACCAGAGCGTGGCTTGTCCTGGTCCAGTGGGGGAGACTCAGGCCCTATCCTCAGAGGTCTGGAGTACGGAGGCCAGGGACAGGCTCTTCTGGGGGCCCCTTCTCTCCACCTCACTTGGCAGACTCCCACTTGACCTGTGTTTCTGCTTGGGTGGCTCCTCCTCCTCTAGGAAGCCCACCTGAACCTTTCAGGCTAGATCAGTTGTCCCCTTCTGGTTCCCATACCCCTAACTCCTCTCCCTCTTAGCCTGGCTCCTGCCTGCGGCTGAGAACTCTCTGAGGGAAGAGAAGGGCCGGATTCGTCTTTGTGGCTCCAGCGCCCAGCGCCCACCAAGGGAAAGGGGGAGGCAGCAAACCCATCTCCATCCTCTCCCCTCTCTGCCCCAGTTTGAGTGCCTGGGGCATGGGGCACGGAAGTATTTGGGGACCCTGGCCAGGTTATGTGGCCTCAGTTTCCCCAGAACCAGTGCTTTCAGATTGTATGTAGGGAGGTGCCCAACATAGCAGAGGTAGAGACAATGTCCTGTCTTGCAGCTGAGAGTGACAAACAGAAAAGCTTTTTTTTTTTCAAGTCATCTCTACACTCAACGGGGCCTTGAACTCACAACCCTGAAATCAAGAGTGGCAGACTCCACTGACTGCACCAGCCAGGCGCCCCCAGAAAAGCATTTTATTAGGGGCTCTGTGGCATGGGCTTGATTCCTGCCCCAGCCATGCATGTGCCGGGTGACTCTGGCAAGTTACTTGACTTCCCTGTGCCTCAGTATTCAAATCTATAAAATGGGATAACAGTGGAACCCACCTCAAAGGGTCGTTGTGACTATTAAACAAGTAGACACGAGCAAAGCACTGAGATTCGTGACTGGTACCGGTAGAGCCCATGTAAGCGTTTGCTGATACCCGATCTGGAATTCAAGCATCGTATCTCTTCTTCCCCGACTCTGTTTTCACTGATGATGATGTCAGCTTGGGTTACGGTAGTGTTTGCTGGGTTTCTGCACTGTAAAATTTGTCCCCCCCACCTTTTTTTAACCTTTTCTGCCATTCCTCTCTTTGGAAGGGTGTCCCCGGGTCCAGTTCACATTCCAAGCCTCGATCTGGAGGTGAGAATCTGCATGGATTATGCGGAATTCTTCTCGGAGAAAAACGTGTCTGGTGTTCCCTATTTGTTTATTTCTTCCACCACTGTTTCTATCAGTTTGGACTCGTGGCTATGTGTCTTACTGGGCTACAATTTATTGCTGTGTTATTTGTCCTGTTGTTCACCCTGCTCCAGGTTTGGCCATGGGGATCTCTTTGAGGCCGGCTCCTGGGTCTGACATCCCCCCATCTATTTATTTATTTATTTTGAGCATTTCCTTACCCTCTATCCCCTCAGGATGCTCCAGATTCATCCTATACATTCCCTGCCTCAGCCCTGGAATCAAGCCACTTCTCTAGGGAGTCTCGGGTTCTTTCATTAGAGAGTGGTGCTTAGGAGCCAAGATCCGGGAGCCCGATGTGTTTATTGCTATGGGGGTGTTGCCGCCTCCAGGCCCTCTAGAGGGCAGAGCTGGGTTTAATTAAAAAGAAAGAAAGAAAGAAAGAAAGAAAGAAAGAAAGAAAGAAAGAGAAAGAAAGAAAATGTCCCCTCTAGCCCATCATGGGGTCCATTGCAGGCTCCAGACAGCTGCCCACTGGCCTTTGAGCACAGATCCCAGTCTGCAGCTCAGAGGTCAGCGTCCTCAAGGGCTTCATATCTATCAGGGCAATGAGGGAGGGAGCCCGTGAGACCATCTCCCGTCCAGGCTCAGCCACTTCCCCGTGTCCACCTCTGCTCACCAGTAGGGACATCGGTAGGTGAGTTGCTTTGGGAATGGGGCTCGGTCCTGGCCTCAGGGGACCCTCGAGTGCCCGGATTGCTGTGGGGTTGCAGGCTTGCTCCGGGATTGCAGGCTTGCTCCGTCGGTGGTGATGGCAGGAGCCACAGCCCAGTAACAAAGCCAGGGTGGCCAACCAGGCAGGCCCAGCAAGGGTCAGGTCCCAGGAAAGCCTGACTCAGCCACTGTGCCTACCACGCCCAGGCAGCCCAGCGCTAACGGAGGAAGGCCTGGCAAGCTGGTCCCCTGCTCTGTCTCCCTTCCCAATCCCAGCCCCACCCAATGCTGCATGGCTCCCTGATGCTCAGTGGGTCAGACCCAGACCTGGCTCCCCATGGAGGCCGCTTTCCTGCAGTGGCAGGGGGGTCAGGCTTGAGACCCCAAGTCAAATTGACTATTCTCACAACTTTTGCTGCCCCACAGCTCCAGGCTGAGTCGGGAAGCAGGGGTTGTGGGCCTGCCCCTACCAGTGCCTTCCGTTTGGGGCACAGGCATCACGCCTCACCCTGCTGAAAAACCTTCAGTGGCTCCCCACTGCCCTCAACTTAAAATCACCACTCCTGGACCTGCCTGACAAGGCCCTGGAGAGCATTTCGGCCCCCCACATCATACCCTAACAACAGCATAGTGTTTGGGGTTCCCCCTCACACAACCATCTGGCTTCAACACCCCAGTTTCCTCTGCCTGCACTGTCCTCTTCCACGGCTTCCCTGGTTAATTCCCACTGGTCCCTACAATCCCTCCTTGGCTCAGCTCAGGGGCCACCTCCACCAGGAAGCCTTCCTTCTCTGCCCCAGATTGTCTCTGCTCACCTGGTCCATGTCCCTGGTCGCCTGTGGATGACACTGTCCTAACGTCACCGTGAATGACCCCTGGCATGCAGGGATTGCAGCATGGGATCATGGAGAAGCCTCAGGGTTTGAAATAAGGACTCTAGTTTCTCTCAAACCCTCCGCTCCTTCCTGCTATGTGACTTAGGCAAGTCACCGCCCACCTCTGAGCCTCAGTCTCCTCATCTGTGAGAAAGGCATCTAACCGGGATTCCTGGCCCTACTTTCAATTCTGGCCTCTACCTCTAACTTGCTGTGTGGCCTTGGGCAAGCCCTGTCCCGGGGCCCAGCCTCAGTTTTCCTTTTCTGTGAAATGGGGCTGCTCACAAAAACTCAAAGAGTACTGAGGTTCCAACAAGCCAAAACTTGTGAGAAGCCTTTATAAACCTCAGAGTCCTACACGGATGGTCGAAGAATCTATTTCAACAAGCCCCGCAGAGACGTGTGGGAGGGGGCTGGTGGCTGTTCTCACCGTTCTCCTGTCTCCCAGCCCTCCTGAAGTCTAGAGATCAAAGGTGACAGAGGCCTGTTGGCATGGAGGCCAGGCTCGGCAGGGCCTGCTCCCTGGGCCCCTGCCCACCTCCCACCCACCCCCACTCCCACGGTTCCACGATGTGTGTGCCTAAGGCGAGAAGGTCCGTTTAAGGGCTCAGGGTGCGCTCCCCACCCCCCACTTCCAACCCACAGGGCCTCTCTCCGGGCCCGCGGCTCCCCCAGAGACTCAAAACCAAGATGAGTTTGAATCATCTGCAACTTTATTCCAGAGCAGAAATAAGTCATTTCCTAGCAATAAATATAAAAAAAAATAATAATAAATTAAGTTTCGAAAAAAAATACCCAACAAAAACAGAATCAGTAACACTGACAGACTAGTGAATGTCTAAAGGGGAGGGAGACTGGATGGACCCGTCCCCAGCCTCGGAATGTGTTGATACAGGCCACCGTCTGCCCCGCAGCCCTGGCCGGGCCCCCTGCCACACACACACATACTTCCCACAAAGTACAAAATAGATATTTAAAAAAAAAAAACCTCAACGCAACCAAGCATCCTTCGAGGGCCCTGGGGAAGCAAGATTCGGCCCGCTGGGGCTGAGGACAGGGCCTGGGGGTGCTGAGGAAGGCACCAGAGAGACCGGGGAGACACTTTGGGTCTTGCCTAGCTGAGTTTGCTGGCTGTCCTCTTCTCCTTTGGCGGTGGGGCCGGAGGTACCCTGTTCACGTGGCCACAGGCCAACCCCTCCACCTCCTGAGACGGCGAAAGGGAGATCCATTTGGAAATGTCCTGTGTTGTTTGTCCAAATGCTTTGGCGGGGCTCCTGCCCCAGGGGATGCCGGGAACATGGCAGCGCCTGCTAAGTGCTTGGCAGTCTGTCCTTTGTAGACGAAGAGGCCCCCAGCTTGGGGTCCCTGAGCATCTCCCCAGTTTAGGCTTAGCTGTTGTCCAAGACCTCCCCCCCAGCAGAGGCCTCAGGGTGCCATCAATAAGGAATAGCCAGAAATAAATAAGGTCCCTGGTGGCCCAGCACAGAGCTGGCAGGAAGGCCACTCCGTTTCTTCAAGTATTCTTGGCCAAGGGGGTTCGCGGCCTGCCGGGGCTCAGATGGGGATCCCCACTGTGTTCACCTGGTCCTTGAGTCCCAGCAGGCTGTAGGCGATGCGTTTCTGGTGGCCGGGCAGCCGCACCCCAATCCTCTTGATGTCACTGTCAGGGAGGGAGAGAGGGAGTTAGGGGCTGGCTGGGGAGAGGTGAGGGAGAAAGGGGGGCGGGTTGGGAGGGTGGGCAGAGGCTCGAGGCCAGGATCCACACCCTGCAGGCTTGCTAACGTCGACAAAGTTCGGAAAGTGACGAAAGCACACACTCTGTGAGTTCTTCCCTCCCCCATGCAATCTGCACCACCATCACCACCATCTGTGAAGCAGGTGCTCTTTTCACCGCCATTTTCGCAGAGCTGAACACTGGAGGCTCAGAGAGGTAAAGCGACTTGTCCAAAGTCACACAGCCAGGAGGTGGAGGAGCTGGAACTCGGAAGAGCTGTGAACAAATGCCTTCTCTCCCCCAGCCTGGGTCTGTCCTCACTGTCCCCAGCTAAGGCCGCCTCCTCAGGGCAGCACGGACGCCATCACCGGGTGCAGGGGAGCAGAGGCAGGGACCGTCTAGGGCTGCTGCTCACAGCTCTTCCCAGCCTCCACTTAGTCCACTGCTGTTCCCTCCGAGCGCCTGCTGTAGACAACCAACGAAGAACTCAGGAAACACTCTGCACGGGGACCTCCAGGGTTCAAGTTCTGTCTGCAGGCTGCTAAGGACAGGAGCTTGCAGCCCCCAATCAGGTGACCAGGTCACCCCAAGGCACGTGTTTTTCCTTTAGGATCCTCAATTTCCTCGCCTGTGAAATGGGATGAGTACCTAACCGGAGGGATGGAGACCCCGGGAAATGGGTGGCAGAGTGGGACGGCAGCCTCGGAGCCGGATGGGGAGATGTGCCCAGGAGCCCACAGCCCTCTCCTGCCCCCCTCTCCGTGCCCCTCCCCATCCCCTTGTAAAACCACTTATGCTCCCAGGAGCCCTGGAGCAGGACGTTTACTGCTCACTCTGGGACTTCTCTCCTCCACCACCCTCACCCACCAGCCCAAACCCAAGAAAACACCCAGGTTTTTATGGGCCGTCTCCTGGCTATAAATGAGACTAATTATACGGTAGGAGCTCCTGTTTGCAATTCCGGAGACATGACTTTCCCACAGGCTCTGGGAGCCCTCAGAGAGGTGCTGGGCAGGGAAGAGCAGCCCCAGGTGCGTGGGGAGGGTGGCTCAGGGACCCCCAGGAGGGGCTGGCTGCCCCCACCACAGCAGGAAGGCCAGACATCAGACACCGGGGAGAACTTCCTAACCCACCCCTGCGAGCCATTCTAACCGAGACAGCTGGGCCTGCTGAAAAAGTAGTGCTGTTTCCCCCACACCTGCAGGTCTCCAAGTGTGGCTCCCAGGGAAACACTCAGACCCCTGGGGAAGGAGGCACTTCCCAAAAAGGCAGGATCCTGGACCCAAGTCCGGAATCACTGACCTTGAAGTTCTGAAGGTGGGGCAGGGAGTCTGCATCTTATTGGGTCCCAAAGTCCCTGGTGTCTGATTTAAGAACCAATGGGTTAAGTGAATGCCAGGAGAGTAACAGCAGAGACCTAGTCCCCTGGGCTCCAGGATAGGCCTGGCGCACAGTAGGTCCTCAGGATGTATCTGCTGAATGACTGATGGCTGCTTTAGTGAACGTGGGGCCACTGCCCAGGCCGCCTCGGGCCCCTCCTCCATACTGGTGTAGTTAATCCCATGGGGTGGGAGCCAAGATTGCTCCTGAGGCCCATCGAGGAAGCAAAACCCCTGGGCTGGGAGGCAAGAAGTCCAATTCTAGTCCTGGACTTCATCAAAGCTTTGGGCAGGTCCTGTCCTGTTACTCGGCCTCAGTTTCAATTAGCAATAATCGCGCCTCGGATAAACCTCATTGGCTACGATACTGCCACTGCGCAAAGCTTCGGCCTCAGTTTCTGCATATCTAAAATGGGAAGCTTTGCTCAGATGCTCCTGGGCCACGTATCCCAGCTCCAGTCTTTTTCACACACGAGAGACCCTGACACCTTCCGTGCCACATCTGCTTACCACAGAGGCACACAAGATGAGTCACGGACTGTCCCAAGACTGTTCCTACCCCAGCCTCAGTTTCCCTCTTACCACTCCCAGACACACGACCGAGGCTACATTTTTCCTGAGCACTCTCAACGCCGGCCCTCGTTCTGGGAAATTCAAAGGAGTACCTGCTGTGTACTGGCCCTGGGCACAAGCAGTGAGAGAGGGCTCCTGGAGCCTCCCGCATCAATGATTCATTCCCTCGGCAAACAGGGCACGAGGCCCAAGTCTATGCTGAGGGCACGTGGTGACCATAAGCCCCAATGGCCTGGGCTCCCCTCCCAGAAAGTTGTGTTGCATCCCCCCAGACACTGGATGGGGCCTCTTGCTGGACCGGGCATTTTTCTGGGCTACAATATCTACCGCTTCCTTAGTTCCCCCAAAGACACGCAGAACCACCAGTCTAGCTGGAAACTCTAGCAACTCCAAAATAACAAGGTGAATGCTCAATCTGAGAAAAGGTGGCAAGCAGCCGGCCCCCCGGGGAGGGACGGGAGCGGAGGATGGGGGGAGCACTGAAGCCTAAACTCTGACCTGACCCCATCGGGGAAAGTGCCAAGTTCTGAGACCAACTCCTTGCCTCCCACTGGGACTCCCAGCATGTGCAGACACAGCCTTCGGGGTAAAAAAAAAAAATAATAAGTGCTCTAAGATTCCCCATTCATTTCACTTATTTGAAATAAAGAAGGAGGCAGAGGTGGTGAGTCACGCAGGCCCCAGCTCCGAGCGCCACCGAGCTCCGAGCTGGTAGGAGGTAGAGGAGCGTGGAATGACTTCCTGCCTTTATTCAGGCCTTTCAAAACACAGTGCACACGCGCACACACAGCCTCCATCCGTCCAAGACAGCTCTGTCCCTGCTCGTGGGAAAGGAATTGGCCGAGGAGCACCCCGGGCTATTTCGGGAAGCTTCTAAGAACATGTGTTTCCTGTAAGCCCTTCTCCTTGCCCTCTGCTCTGCTCACCCACAAGAGTAGCTGTGCTGTCCCTGGTGGGAGCCCCTGGAGGGGCCAAGGGGCTGTCCCAGGTTCCCAGGCAAAAGGAGGGGAGTGCAGGAACCCTGACCTTTGCCCACAGGCTGCGGGCTGAGAGCAAGGGGGTCGAGGAGAGGAGGAGAGTGACATGGGTTCAGCCCTTACTGTATACCAGGCATGTCCCCTGCACTCACCTATCCACTCTGCACAGCAGGGAACCGGGGACCAAGGCCCAAAGATGGAACCTAATCTGATCACGGACTCCTGCTAGGACATGGCAGATGTGGGGCTTGAAGCTAAGCACAACTGCAGAGCTCGAGCCTGGGACCCTGCTGCTGGCTGGAGACAGAAGATATCCTGGGATCCATCTCCCTCTGGCTCACTCTGTCCCTGTCTGACTCCCCGTCCCCTGGGAGGAGACACAGCCCAGTCTAAGAAGCTCTGGCCGGCAATCACCAGCCAGCTCTGTGGTCTTCAGAGGCCCTGGAGAATGTTCCTGCTCTCAGGCCCAGATCCCAGAACTTCTGTAACCGGGTGGACCCTTCCATGTGATTCCCAAAACCTCCCAGCCCCAGGGCCCATTCCGGCCCTGACCTTGGACCCTAAACAAGCTGGGCTTTTGGGACTTGACACTATTTTTAGAGGCACAAAAGGCTAAGGGGATGGTGTCTTCTCCCACCAGGGATGGGAAGAGGTGTCCTTGCCAAGGCCATGCCGGGAAAGGTCCCTGACGTTGGAGGGGAGAGCAGGGCTCCCACAGGGCAGCCTGACGACCATGTGGGGAGAGGTCCTCGGGAGGGGAGGGGCTATGGCACTCTCTCCTGGGCAACAGCCAGGAAGTCCAAGGGCTCTGCCCACTTCTCTTCAGCATCCCGGAGAGGCATGCAGCCCCTAAACGGCTGTGTGACTTTAGGCAGGTAATGTACTCTCTGGGCGTCAGTTTCTCCACTAATGACCTCTGTGGTCCCTGATGCCATGAGACCCTGAGCAAGTCACTGTACTTCCCCATCCCATCCCCTGGTGGGGAGATGAACGAGCCCCAACGGCCAAATCATCCTGAGGCCTGATTCCCAGTGCTTGGGCACACAGCTGGCACACAGTCAGCCCACGATCAACACTGCTCTGATTATGACAGTGACTCTATTTTCCCATTCTGGAAAAAAGATGCAGGAACAGCGGTGGGGAGCCAGGCTGGAGCGCCCAGAATTCCTGGCGGCCAGTCTAGCTCTGCCCTTCCTGGGAAACCCGTCTGTCTCCCAACAGGAAAGGAGGGCTAAGGGGGAAGAAGGGGCGTGGTGGGCAGGTGGGGAGAAGGCGGGGCCGGACTCACTCATTGGTCATCTGCACCACCTTCTCGATGGCCGTGTAGCCCGCCGCCACGAAGTGCTCTGTGTACTGCTGCATCTTGATGGACTCGAGCCACTCGGACACCGTGCGGAAGGGCACCCCCTCGGAGCCACTGGTGCTGGGAAGCCGGATGGACACCCTGAAACGGGGGTCACCACTTGCAGGTGAGCGGCTGCGGCATGGCCCCCCACCGCCACGCCGCTCCCTAACCTGGGCGATTCTCCCAACTGCCCTGGGCCTCAGTTTCCTTATCTGGACAACAGAGAAGCCCAGTCGGGTAGGGTTCAGGGCGACAGGCTGGCATGTTGTAAGCACTGGGTGTTTACAGCTCCTGCTGGGCCCCTCCCCAACCCCCTGCCAACACCAGCACCAATAAACACAAAATAACAAAATGTTCAGATTCAGGTTCCTGGAGGCACAGCCCCAGCCTGGCCAGCTGCCAGCGCATAAAATACTTAATCGCCCCGTCTCAGCTTCCTCATCAACACAAGGCAGGTAATTATAGGACCCATCTCATCGGCCGTCCGAATGAGTTAAAACATGTTCGGCGCTGAGCGCAGGGCCCGACGCATTTCTCCTGTATGTCAACTGCGTCTCTTAGTCTCTTCCGAGCCCCCGTACAGGGGAAGAGCCCATGCGGAAGCCCCGAGCCCCCGGCCCCCGGCCCCGGCCGGCGGCTACACCGAAGCGGCTCAGGGGTAGAGCTGGGGGGAGGGGGGGCGCCAAGCCTGGGGGCTATGGCACTAACCGGGGGTCAAAGTCAGCCAGGGTCTTGAGGGAGTCGGGCGCCCGGATGAGCTTGTCGAGGATGCTGACGATGTCGGCGAACTTGGGGCGGCGGGCGCGTTCCTGCTGCCAGCACTGCATCATGAGCTGGTAGATGGCGGAGGGGCAGTCCATGGGCGTGGGCAGCCGGAAGCCGTCGTTGATGGCTTTCATCACCTGGGGAGGCCGGGGGGTCAGCAGCGCCCCGCGTGGCCAACAAAGCCCCGCCGGCTCCCTGGGGAGGCCCCCACGGGCAGCTGGGCACAAGGAGGGAAGGCGAGCCCCAGACACAGAGGGGACGAGCACTCTTTCTTGAGCCCAACGCGCAAGCGTCAGAGTCACAGAAGGCGGATGCTGAGGGGGCTGTCTCTGGGGTTGCACAGAGGCAGGGGCTCCCGACCCTGCTCCCTCCGGGGCACCCCGGGGCAGCAGGCACGCTGTGTGCCCTACAGCCAGCCTCCCTCCATCCAGCCCCGGGACATCTATACCAGCCACTCCCTCCAGCGAGCGCCCTCTTCCCGCTCCGGGTCTTCCCCTTGCTCCCGCGAGGCTCCCGGCCCTGCGGGCACACTCACACACCCCACGCACGCACACAGGCACACGCAGGTGTGTGCACACTGGAAGGCACCTGCCCTCCCCACTACCCGTTTCCATGTCCCTCCACCGACCGGAAGCAGGGACCGGCTCCGCAGCCCTGCACAAGGCCTGGCTCACAGCAGACCCCCGATAAACGCAGACCGGATGTACCAGAGCAAAGTGAGCCCCCCCAACTCTTCTCCGCCCGGCTGCCGCACTCCGGGTGCGGAAAGGAGTCAAGGGCTCCAGGTCAGGGCAGGGGAAGGCTGGGCAGGGCACGGGGGCCTACCTCATGGTTCGACAGCTCCCAATAGGGCCGTTCGCCGTAGGTCATCACCTCCCACATGACGATGCCGTAGCTCCACACGTCACTGGCGGAGGTGAACTTGCGGTAGGAAATGGCCTCCGGGGCCGTCCAGCGGATCGGAATCTTGCCACCCTGCAGGGGACCCCAGCCCTGTCACCGCTGGCCCTCCAGCGAGCCCCCCTTGTCCGTGCGGCCTGGGGGTGTTCCCGCCCGTGGAGCCCACACCGGGGGGGGGGGGGGCAGAGTTGAGGGGACCTGGGGCAGCGTAGAAGCCGCTTCACCCCCGGCAGCCACAGCCGCCTGAGCGCTTACGCTGGTGGTGTAGGTGGCCTCGGGGTCGTCCTCCAGCACGCGGGACAGGCCGAAGTCGGACACCTTGCAGACCAGGTTGCTGTTGACCAGGATGTTACGGGCGGCCAGGTCGCGGTGGACGTAGTTCATGTTGGCCAGGTACTTCATGCCGGCCGCGACCCCCCGCAGCATGCCCACCAGCTGCAGCACGCTGAACTCGCCGTCCTTCTCCTGCGGAGCACAGGCCCTCAGCCAGCGCTCCCCGCTGCCGGCCCCGAACCCCCCAGCGCACCCCGGGCAGCCCCGGGCCCCGGCCAGCCCCGACCCACAGCCTCACCCGAAGGAACTTGTCCAGGGCCCCGTTCTCCATGTACTCAGTGATGATCATCATGGGCTTGTCTGCAGAGGACGGCACAGGTGTGAGGGGAGGAGGCGGCCAGGGGTGTAGACGGGGCAGGACGGGGGGGGGGGCACAGCTAACCCCTGTCTGACAGCCCGAGGGTGCAATCCCTCTTCACCCCCACTCTGGGTGGGCAGATCCTGCGGGGGAAACGGGGGTCTCCCGCATCCCCTCACTCTGGTCCCCTCCCCAACCCTAGGGCCAGTGCTTACATTTGGAGACGACGCCCTCCAGGCGGATAATGTTGTGGTGGCTGAACTGGCCCATGATGCTGGCCTCGCTGAGGAAGTCCACCCGCTGCTTCTCTGTGTAGCCGGCTTTCAGCGTCTTGATGGCCACGGGCACCTCCTTCTTCCCCGACACCTTCAGCGTCCCCTTATACACCTCCCCAAACTCTCCTGTGGGAACACGAGGAGGGAGGAGCGCCCCGTCAGCCTGGCCACCGGCCATCGGGCGCTCCCAACTGGTCCCAGGCCCCTCCGCGGGGCGCCACGCTCACCTGCTCCAATGACTTTCTGCCTCGTGACACAGGAGGGATGGATCTCGGTGGTGAACTTGAGCACCGCCTGGTTGGGGTCCTCGTACGTGTGGGGGTCCACGTACGTCTTTAAGGGCTTCAGTTGTTCTGCAGTGGAGAAAGAGAGGCAGGGTCAGTTTGGTGAGGGGTCCTTGGGAGGGGTCCCCCAAGAGGAAGAGAAGGAGATGATCACTGAGCTTCCAGCTCGGCCCCTCTGAGCTGCTCAAGGAAGCCCCAGCCCCCTCCCCCGCCAAGCCCTGGGGACCCCCTCAGCTGCCCCATCTCCACCACAGAGCTGGGGGGGCCTGTGGGACCAGCAGGGCAGGGTGCGGGCGGGCACAGGAGGCCACGGCATCTCACCTGACTTGGAGAAGTAAACATCCTCTGAGGACTGGCGGGTCCGCAGCCTCCTCCTAAGAGAACCCCACAGGGAAACAAACACACAGGGTAGGTCAGTGACTTGCTCTGGTCACAAGCCTCCAGATGCCCCCATCTCCAGTCCTAAGCGGGGGCTTGGTGCGCTGGGCAGTCCGCTCAGCAGGCAGAGGGTGCAGGGAAGGCAGTGGGAGAGGCAGGCAGGAAATGAGCAAACTGGGCTCCCTCCTTGGGATCAACGCCCCGTAATGGCCCCGTAAGTGGCCATAATGAGGGCTTTCCTCATTAGAGCTCCCAGAGCTTCCTGCCTGCGTGACCAGAGGAAGCGTGGACACACCGTTACTAACGAAAGCAAAGACAATGACTGCCATGTCCCAAGTCCCCACGGCGTGCCAGGCGCTGTGCTGGGCACCTGACCGCTCACCGCATCTTCCCAAGTCCTCAGGAGGCAGGGATTAGATTTGCCATCAGCCCCATTTTCCAGACGGGAAACCGAGATTCACGCCGCCCTGAGTCCCACCTCAGCCCTTGGAGAACCCAGGCGTGGGCTCTGACAGACCTGCGATGGATGAAGAAGCCGATTCCCGCCAACACCAGAAGCAAGACCACGCCAACGGCCACACCGCCAATCACCGCCATGTTGCCAGATCCTTCCGTGGCTGTCAGGGGAGAACAGCTCATCAGCTGGGAGCCCCCCGCACTCCAAATCATGGCAATGCCCCTTCTACACCCAAGGACCACTTTAGGGACATGTGCTGGATGCCTTTACTCGTGATGGTTCGTGAGAATATTTATTCCCATTTCATAGACGATAAATGACAAGTCTTCCCTAGGGAATACGGCAGGAACCGTCAGGTGTGTGGGATTCTTTCCACGACACAGGATTTGAACTGGGTCTGCCAATGCTGGACCCCATGTCCTTCCTTCTCAACACTGCCCTTTATGCATGTCCCTGGGTCACCCTCCCCAGACTCGGAGCTGATCCCCGCCAGGCTCTCCTAGGCCCTGGCTGACCAGGAGCAGGGGACATTTCTAAGTTCTTTGACTCACTTCTTCCTCCCACATGTCCCAGCTGTCCCGTTTCAGGGCCCCGGCCCGCCTCACACCCGGCTGCCCAACTCACACAACGTCTGGAACTCATGAACCTTGCTGCCGGCTCCCTGCCCCTCCTGCGTCAGCGCCTGCACCTGGACCAGGTAGACGGTGTCCGGAGCCAGGTCATCCAGGGTCACGGAGAAGCCCTCGGTGCGGCGCACATTGTAGCTGTTGGAGTCCCCCTGTGGGTGAGGGTGGCGGGAGGAGGCATCAGCTCCATCCACCGGAGACCACCCCCAGCTCAGCCTAGCAAAGCAGGTCACTAATGTTAGCAGACTCGATGCTCTTTTTTTTTTTTTAATTTTATATATATATATATATATGCACATATATATATATATGTATGTATATATATTTAAAAGATTTTATTTATAGTGGCGCCTGGTTGGCTCAGTCATTAAGCCTCTGCCTTCGGCTCAGATCAAGATCCCAGGGTCCTGGGATCAAACCCCTCATCAGGCTCCCTGCACCACGGGAGGCCTGCTTCTCTCTCTCCCGCTTCCCCTGCCTGTGTTCCCTCTCTCGCTGTCTCTCTCTCTCAAATAAATAAATAAAATCTTTTTAAAAAGTATTTATTTGAGAGAGGGCATGAGCACAAACACAGGGAGGGACAGAGGGAGAAAAGACTTCCTGCTGCACGTGAGCCCAATGCAACGTGGGCTCGATCCCATAATCCTGAGACCGTGACCTGAGCTGAAACTGAGCATCGGACGCTCCACCGACTGAGCCACCAGGGCGCCCCTTGACGCTCTTCTTGCCGTGGAGGAAACGGAGGCTCAGAGAAATGAAGTGAGTCGCTCAAGGTTCCAGCCAGCAAAGGCATGACCTGAGGCGCAAACCCAGGTGTGTCTGATCTCCTGACTTGTCCCCCCAACCCTGACTATCTCTTCTGGGGACTCCAGAACACCGTGTCTTCTCTGCCACCACTCTCTGCTGTGCTGGTCTAGGAGTGGGGACTCTCGGAAGACCCTAGAGCACAGTGTCCTCATCAGCAGAATGCGGTAAGCCATCTATGTGGCCAGTCTGATCCCCTGCTTCCAGCCCGGCCAGGGTCTGCCCTGACCCCGGAGTTACCTTCTTGCGGTAGGTGACCTCATACTTCCACACGCGGCTCTGCTGCGGAGGGGGGATGGTCCAGGACACGCTCAGCGAGGTGGTGCTGCGGCCCTCCAGCTTCACCTTGGGGGGCTCTGCGCAGGACAGCGGATGGGGGAGGGGCGTGAGGAGCCACGGCGGGGGCAGCTGCGGGGTGTGTGGGTGAGCACCCCTAGACCCGACCCCATCCACAGCCTGGGCTCTCCAGATCCCAAGCTGGGATTGTTCTGGCTCCAGGGCACAGAGCTGCAGGCCCGGGGCCCCGCGGGCTGGCCCATCGGGGCGCCCTCTGAGTATTCATGAGCGCATACGTAATAAAACCCAAGCACAGCTGACTCTTGGTATACCCTGTCTGGGACCGGTACTGTCCTAGGAGCCTTCTACACGGTAATTTACTGCATCCTCTCGAGAGCCCTACCACGACTCCCATTTGACAGGTGAGGAACTTAAGAGAGGCCGCGGAGCTCAGAGGTAATCCCACGGCCTGCGGCTTTTAACCACGGGCTGCCGCCTCCCTCCGGACACAGCCAAGTCCTGGGTGGCCATCCCGCTGACGCCTGGCCCTCACCTGTCTGGTTGATGCTGACGCTGGCGGTGCGGAAGCTGCGGCTGGCCACCAGGCCCGAGACCCCATTGCGGGCCTCCACCGCGAAGGTGTAGTTCATGTGCGGCTCGAGGTCACTGACGGTCACGCTGGTGCGGGTCAGCGCATGCGGCGGCTCCGAGTACCGCACGCTGGCCTCGCAGGGCCCGCACTCGCCCGACTCGGGCCAGCACTGCTCACAGGTGACGCTGTAGATGAGGTCGTCCCGGCCCCCGCTGTCCTGGGGGGGCGTCCAGCGCAGCTCCACTTTGGCGCCCATGCCCACAGCCGTGAGGTAGTGCGGGGCAGAGGGCGGGCCTGCGTGGAGGGCAGAGGCCGGAGTTCAGAGCCGGGTAGCCTGGTTCTGTCAAGCAGCACGCCACGTTCCCCCCACACTGTCCCCCAGACACCCTCCCTGACCCACGGCGAGACTCACGAGTGCAGGGCATGGACAGCAGGTCCTGCGGGGCCCGGAAGTAGCCTTCCTCACACTCACAGAAGGTGGCGCCCTCGGGGGCCAGCACCGTGTGCACGGGGCACTCCAAACAGGGGCTCTCAGACGCCTCGGACTTGAAGAATCCAGGCGAGCAGGCTGGCGGACACAGGGATGGACATCGGTTCAACCACGTCCCACCCAAAGCGACTGTTCTCGTGGGACCTCGTCGCGGGACCCCACGCAGGCTGCTAAACCTCTCGGGGCCTGTTTTCTCATTGGCCAACCAGGTTGTGATGACAAAGTGCATACCCAGCACCCAGAGCTGGGCACCCAGGAAGTGCCTCACCCCGTGCTCCAACCCTCTGCACACGCACCACCGGCCCCCAGCAGGGCCATGCCCGAGCCTGGCACTTCAGGCTCCATCTCACCCCAGGACCCTCGTCCCCTTTAATCCCTGCAGAGCAGCCCGAGGGGTCCCCACCTCGGCTTCCAGCCACCCAGGGCAGGAACTGCACCTTCACCGCGGGCCTTTGTTGACCGACGGTCACCACAGCCTCAAGCCCAGCGGCCAGGCACGCCCACTCAGGATACCACCCCTGCGGGTGTCCCCTTCACCCCAGGACCCGGCTGCCTTCCCGTTCCGGGGCTGGGCCACCAGGAAGCAGGCGAGGCCGGGCCCCCAGCATTTTCTGTGGAGCTGCTCCCAGGACCGAGTCATTTCCGCCACTCACAAGGGCAGCCAGGAAGCGGCTTTTCCTCCCCCGGTGGAAGGTCCTGTCCTGGCCGGGCCGGGCCGGCTAGGGGCTCAGGCACCTGACTCCAGAGGCTTCTTCCTCCCACCACCCTATCCTGCCTCTGCCCCAAGCCCCTTCCTGGCTTCGTAGGCAGGAAGCTGCCCAGACACAGGGCCACGGTGCAGGGCTGCTCAGGGCTTGGGCAGCGGCCGAATGGCCAGAGGTGGGGGGGGTCACCCTAGGGACCTCTTCTGGAACCCCATCACTACTGTACCCGCTTCCATCTTATTCTTAGACAGCGTCCTGAGACACCTCAGGATATCACTCTGCGACGTGGACCCTGAGATGAGCCAAAGCCCCTGAGCTCAGGGAGTGGGAACGCATGACTACGTCTGCCCTAAAGGGGTAGGTGAGAGCTAAGGAGGGCTGAGGAATCAGAGTGGGGTATTTCAGCTGGGGCTTAGAGGCTGAGTAGGAGTTCGGCAGGGCAGAAATGTTGGAAGGGGGAGGTAAGGAACAGCAAGACTCACAAAGAAAGTATCAGTGGCCTTCTGGCCATAAATGGGGGGAGCAGGAGGCAAGAAGGCCGAGAGGTTTCCAGGGAACAGACTGTACGAGGACTTTAATGCCAGGCCAGGGAGCCAGGACATTACCCAGGGGCGATGAGAGCCATTGGAGGACTGAAGGTTTGAGGGAGAGCCAAATGGCACAGTTAGATCCACACTGTTGAGAAAATTCTTGGACAAAGTCTCCCTCCTTGTCCAGTTCTCTGTGTGAGCGGAGGTGGGGAGCAGGACTGGGAGTCAGGGGACAGGACTCCAAGGACACCTCGGCAGCCGCTCTCCGCCACCGTGAGTGAGAAGCCTGTCCCACCACGTGCCGCTGCCAGTTCAGAACCGCAGCAGAGGCCCTGAGGGCGTTCGCCTAAGAGAGAGGGGGCCTGGGACCCACTCCCGCTCTGTGCAGCAACACAAACAGTGACCGCTGCTGACGAGGGACCTACGATGTGCAGCTCCCAGACCACACACCTGACATTCGTTCAGTCCTCACAACAAGCTCGTCAGACGGGGACACGGAATCATTCATTCCACTTCGGAGGGGAGGAACCCGAGGCCCAGGACGCCTGACTCTGAGCCCCTCTCCTCCCACGCACACCTCGCTTTGGAGCAGAGAGAAACCAACGTTCTGATACGAGCCTGAAGAGAGACAGGAGAGGAGTCCTGCCCCGCTTTAACAGCCCAAAGATCCCAAGAATGATTTCAGAGCAGCGGGGGGGGGGGGGGGGGGGTTTGACACCCCCCAACATAGGTCTTTCTAACACGGCACGTTCACAGCCTATGCAAAGAAACGGTAGAATCAACCCCACAGCATTGACTGAGGAACCAAGTCTCCTGCTGTCCTGCAGCAACCCATGTGTATTTCTTTAAGATTTTAATTTTAAGTAACCTCTGTCCCAATGTGGGGCTCGAACTCACAACCCCAAGATCTAGAGTCGCGTGCTCCACCGACTGAGCCAGCTAGGCGCCCCTCCCGTGTAGTCTGCATTCCTCCTTATGTATCTGTCACGTTACAAAAATAGCTCTCTCCCCCAAGATCTTCAAGTAAAAATGAGACTCCAGAGAGCTGGGCCATTTTACCTTGGGATTTCAACTCCCCCGAGTACCCTGACTTGGCCCTAGAGGGGCCTGTGTATATTCCAGGTAAGGACTGACTCCAGCTGTCCAGGCCCAGTGGAGTCAGGGCGCTTGGGGGGAACCCCCAGAATCACCTTCCAGTCCAGGCTGGGGAGAGGACCTCAAGTCCCCACGGCTCGGGCTTGGTTCTAAAGGAAGGCATGAGCCGGGGGTGCCTGGGTGGCTCAGTCGTTGAGGGTCTGCCTTCGGCTCGTGTTAGGATCGCGGGGTCCTGGGATGGAGCCCCACATGGGGCTCCCTGTTTAGTAGAGAGCCTGCTTCTCCTTCGCGCTCTCCCTCTGTGCTCTCAATAAATAAAAATCTTAAAAAAAAAAAAAGGCGTTAGCCACCTGCAACCCCCCACAAAGCTGCCCCCCACGTGGCCAGCCCCCCAGTCCTATGCCAAGAGGAGGAAGGTGGGGTGAGGGAAGCGTCAGGTTCCATGCTTTGGACCCGGAGCCCGGGGGTGGCCTGACTGCTGCCGGCAGGAAAGAGGGAATTTGGAGAGATTTCCGCTGCGGATATGCCAGATAATACAGCGGACAGGCCCCGTCAACAGGCATGTGCTTGCCTGAACGAGAAGGCGCTGCCCCCTCCTCCAGCGGCACAACCACGAGGGGCTGTCCCCGGGACCCTGCCACAGTGGGCCAGCGCTCGGGGGGCCCCGGAGTTCACGGTGAGGACACCAGCAAGCCCCTGCATCTTTCTGACCTTGCCTGGCTGGATCTGCTGACATTCTGGGCACACGTCGGGTGCTCACACACACCCAAACCCACCCACGTGCACAAAATACCCACGGTCCCCTAGCCGACCGGGGACTCCTATGCAGCCTTCAATGCCCTGCTCAAGCTCCTCTCCCCGGCCCTCCTGGACTGCCCAATTTCTGGCCTTCTTCTGCCCCCGGGGGGCATCTGTTACTCAACCTTATGTTTACCAAATAGAAACGGAGCACTTCCTACGTGTCTGGTACCATCTGGGATATGACGGTGAGGCAGATAACACCCATTTCTGCTTCTTCGGGGAAGTTCACAGCCCGGCTTTCGGCTTTCTTTCGGCTTTCGGGCTCCCTTTGAAATGACTCCTGCTCCTAGGAGAGCCTTCTGCGAGACTGGCAGCAGGCATGGGGCCCCGTCTCTCTGGGACCCATGGCTCAGCACAGCGTCGGGCACACAGTCGGGGTGCAGCTACCTTCTCTGTCGGCTTGGTGGAGGGTCGGGTGAGTGAATGAGTGAATGAATGAATGAATGAATGAAGGTGTGAGTCAACGGCTAAACCTAGGACGCGCAGATTAAACATTCGCCCCAGGAGCGAGTAGTATCACAGCGTCCTGGGAGACCCTGCGGGGACAGCACCCCAGGACGTCCCCCGCCCAGCAGCAGAGCCTGGCCTCGGCGCACCTGTGGACGGCTTCTCTGGCTCGAGGTTGCCTGGCGGGCCTGGGCTACACTAAGCTGGGGAACTGGGCCACAGCGACTGCACCCAGAGCTGCACCCCGGTTTTTCCAGTTCCCGATGCCCGCCTCTCAGGTGGCAGCGTGGAGTGACTTAGGGACATACGCCCTCCGGAGTGACGCAAATCTCGCCCCTGGTGGAGCCCCTCCCCCCAGGTCCAGCCACCTCCCCAACCGGTAGTGGCGAGGTCATGGGGTCAAGAGGTCACAGTGGCCATTCACCTGGGGCCGGTCACCTCCCCAGGCCACGGAGGCAGAGTGTGGACTTTGTCTTATGCCCCGACAGGCAGCCAATGGTGACCCAGAAGTCACCGACCCTGCCCACGAAGGGAACTGCTCGCTCCTGCTCCTGACCCCGTGGCTTCTCCCCTTCCCCCCCACCCCGCCACGGCCCCGGCAGCCCCATGTGGGGATGTCCCCATGGCCCCACTGTGCCCCCTTCACAGACGCCCAGGGAGAACTATCTTCAGGCACATTCCTCTCCTGAGCCTGAGATAAGCGCAGCCCCCCCACCCCCACCCCCGCCAGCCTCCACCTCCTGCTGTCTCCCCACCACCAGCCTTTTATCTTCTGTTTGCTTTCCCTGCCTCCTTCCTTCCGTTCTGGGGACCCATTTAGTCCCCATTTACCTCCGGAGAGGGCGGGAGGGGCCACCCCACAGAGCTGCCAGCCCGGTGCGAGCAGAGGGTGGGGCAGGTAGGACGCGGGGCGGGGGGTGGGGGGGGCCTCCAGGACTCCCACCCCAGCGGGCCAGAGGAAACCACAGAAATGAGGCCCGGAAAGGGACGTGCCCGAGTCCACAGCTCACAGAGCCCCCAGCCTGGGGCTCAGTCACATCCTGATAGAGTGGGGCTTCTGGTGATTGCTCCCCACACAGCCTGGGGCCAACCTGCCCTGAGACCACATTGATCGGAGCTGGCCCCTGCCCAGGGAGAGCCTCCCCATCAGCCGTGGACCCTGGGCCGGGCCTAAGGCGCTCAGGATCCAGTACGAGGACCCTGCTCGGTCACCCAGTCAGCTGCTTCCCAGGGCAACCCAGGTTCCCAGGCTTGGGGTGAAAGTCACAGGAGGCAGATTCTGATCACGAAGTCGGCCAGGGTCCAACCCCCCCCCCCCAACTTTGACAGGCGGGCTGAATGAGACCCAGAGGGGACTTGCCAAGGGCACACAACTTATGAGAAGGACACACACCAGGGGCAGGGAGCTGTGGACCGTACGCCCCCCCCCTTTTTGGTCTCTGGTCATCGTTTCCTCTCTCTGGGCCTCAGATTCCTCATCCATAAAATAGAGCTAACGTCCACAGCCTTTCTGTGTTTATGAAGACGAAAGGAAATGCTCAGCCTGGTGCCTGGACCGGGTGGGGTGTCCCTACGAACCAGGGGACAGAAATTAGAGAGGAGACATCCTCAGGGGGCTGGGCCCCTTGAAGGAGCAGGAGCCTCCAAAGACGGAATTCCCCACGGTGCCCACCTCCAGCTCCGGCCTCCCAGCTGCTGGGCTGAGCCTTTGGCCAGAGCCGCTGGCCACCTGCTCACCTGGCCGGCAGTGCCCACGGCTGAGGCACCAGGCAGGGCCCCAGCAGCTCAGTGGCCGATGCCAACACAGGAAGCAGAAACAAAGCCACCCCAGGGGAGAGGACAGTCAGTCTGAGCAACTCCACTGTCCCCCAGGCAGGGCCGGGGGCAGGGTGGGGGCCCAGAGTGAAGGTGGCTCATTCCTGACATATCTCCAAGAGCTCTCTGGGCAGGGTGCCCACCTGTCCGATCGCAGCACCTGGGAGGTGCCTCCCTTCTGTTGTCCATTTAACTCTTTCCTGAATGCCAAGGTTCCTGGGGAAAGAGCCCTGAAAAGCAGTGAGCCCTGAAGATGACCCGGACCAGGTGCTCGGTGACCTCAGGGAATCCACACCCCTCTCTGGGCATGATTTGTCATCAGTAAAAAGCCCCAGTGGGAGAATCTGGCTCCATGCCCCTGTGGAGGGCCAGCCTTGCACCTGCCTCCATTTCTCCCACCGTGTGCTCAGTAACGGCCCCCCGACCATCCACCCTCCCACACCAGGACCCGCCATCCGGGGGCTGCACAGTGAGCTCCTGCTCTGTCCGCTGGCCAGGAGCTGAGTCAGGGATTCCAAAGGAACTGGTCATTTCCCGCCCCATTTCCTGACCCATCCTCCGGCCTGGGCGACGCTGCATCGCCCGGATTCAAATCCTGCTGTGACCACACATCGCTGTGTGACTCCAGGCGAGTCTCTCCACCTCTCTGAGCCTCTGTCTCCTGTCTATGACGTGCCATGAGGACAGGTGGGCCCGATTCAGCAAGCCTGCCAAGAAAGTGCCCACCTGGCTCCTGCTGGCCCGTGGAGGGCACCTGTCTGCAGGAGCTCCTGTTATCATCTCCACTGGCACCCATGGTCTGGGCGGCGGCGTGGTGGGGGGGGGCGGGGGTGCTGCTGCAAACGCCTGCAGGGATCGGAGCAGCCCGGCTGGGGCTTCCCAGCCACACCAATGGCCCCTAAGAACCACGCTGAGGGATCTCAAGGAGGAAAAAGTCGGGCAACAGGTGTCTGGGTCCACCAGCAAAGTCAAAGATTTTGCTCTTGGAAACCAGTCCTCCCAACCCGGGGCCTACGCAGTTCTTCACCAGCAAAGCATGCCAGAACCCTGACCCCCCTCCACCTCCAGGGGAAGGAAGCCTGCCCCCCCGCTTACTGGAGAGAGTCTCCCCTCTCCAACCTTCCCAACCCCATCGTCCACTTATCTCTGCAGGGCCTGAATCACCAGCCTGTGGAAAGTTTTCAGCTGCCCCTCACCCCCCACCCCTGCATTCTTGTGTGAGGATGTCATGTGGGAGGAGCCTGCTCGACCCACTGGGCTGCCTTGGCTCCCCCCCCACCCCACAGTCATTGTCTGAAACTGGGAGTGTGCACCAGAGGTCACCTAAAGCAGGGGCCGCCTCGGGAAGAGAGAAGAGAGACTCGGCATAGGGGAGCTGGAAGGACAATGGGGTAGTACGAAGGGCCGCGGCAGGGACTACACCGCAGGCCTACTAGGGAACTTCTCATCCAGGGGTTCACAGACTGTGTTAGCAAGGTTCTGAGGGTTTGTTTGAGGAGGCAAATGGAGCCTAACAGAAAAGGCTTTGGGCTCCTCCAACATTTGAACCTATTTCGTCTGTCACACGATCTATAGCTAAAAACCAAGCAGAAAGCCTTCTTATTTTAGGCCAGAGACGAAGAGAGATTCACCCAAGATCACCCAGTGGGTACAGGGAACCGCAAAGACTGAACCCCAGTTTCTCAACATCCCGCTGATCTCAGCAAAGAAATTCCCAGAGAGCACGGATGAGCTGGCCTTCCAACGGCTGGTCTGCATTCCACAAATGCCCTGCCCCACAGCCACTTCTAGAAAAAGCCACCCATTGAAAAAATCCACATTGCTGTAGAGATTTCCGCTGTCACTGGCCCTGGCCGTGCCAAGCCACAGCCTCCCTATGCGAGCTCCCTAATGCCCAGGCCCCGTTCCCAGACATAGTCCCGGAGAATCGGGCCCCCCTCTGGCTTCTATCTGTCATCTGCAGAAGAGATTTGTCAGGAGAACCTGGGTCACGGCCCTCGGGAAGGTCGGGCATGGAGGGCAGACTCTGCACCTGCCTTCCACTTTGACCTCAATGCAGACACTTTTCCAAAGTTTGCCAGGTCAGTCGTGTGCAGCTTGGGAGGTAGCGTGTGAATCCTGGGTCCAATTCCCTCACCACTACGTACCAAAGAGCAGCCTGAGACCCAGAGAAGTTAAATGCCTTGCCTTAGGTCATGCGGTGAGCTAACAGAGATGGAACGAGCTCTGGGGACGGGACCATGCATCCACGGTGTTGGTATATAGCCGATACTGAAGTTATATTTGTGGAATGAATCAAAAATAACAAACACACTTAAAAGCACTTACGCGTCAAGCACTGAGCTAAGCACTCCATGGGCATTAGGTCATGTGATTATCATAACAACCCTACGAGATGGGCCCTGTGCTCCTCTCCATTTTACAGAGGCGGCAACCGGGCACAGAGAGGTTAAGAAACTGGCCGGAAGTCACACAGCGGAATGTAGAGCTGGGATCTGAATGAACCCAGGCATGTCTGCCCTAGAATCCTTGCTCATAACCTCCACGGCACACGGTTTTTCTATTTATTCCTTCTCAGTGAATGACTGAACCCACCCGTAAATGAGGAAACCGAAATCTGGGATGGCTCTGGGAGTCCCACTCACAGAACCACCGTGCCGCGTCAGAGCCGGGACGACCTTCCCAGGGTCCCCAGGCAGCCAGAGCCAACACTAGAACCCAGAAGCCCAGCCCCTGCCCCTTCCCCCAGCACTCCCATCCCCCGCCAGCCCCACACAGCCACTCACCCTGGCAGGCGTCCTCCACTTTCTCGTAGCCGGCCTCGCACAGGCACTGACCGATGGGCACCAGCCACTCGCCATCCACCGCGCAGTGCATGCGGGGCTCGTCGCCCCCCGGCGGCACCACCGCGTGCTCCACGCACGTGCCGGCCACCGTGGCCAGGGAGGGCGCGTCGGAGCCCGCGATGGTCTCGGGGAAGCGGGCCAGGCCCTGCAGCAGCTCGGGGCACTTCTTGTAGTAGACGCGGACGGAGAGCAGGGCCACGCAGGCGCCGATGTCCTGGAAGGCCAGGTAGAAGCCCTTGCGGGTCAGCGGCCCCACGGAGCGCTCCTCCACGTTCAGCTTCACGTGGCGCGCCTCGAAGTCGCTGCTGACCGTGATCTCGTCGGGCGCGATGGTGTCGATCTTGGTGAACTGGCGCTTCTGGAAGTTGGTGCCGTAGTCCACGTCCGACTCGGCGTAGTAGAGGTTGAAGGTCTCCTTGCAGGAGCTGGCACCCCCGGGGAAGCTGTTGCAGTCCCGCACAGTGAACTTGAGCTCGATGAAGATCCGCTCGGCCTCGCCGCGGTACACCCAGTTGGTGCGGAGCCAGTTGTCCTGGTCACCGGCCACCACGTTGCACACGGAGTACATGTAGATGGGCATGTCGTCCATGATGTTCTGCATCAGGTCCCACTGTGCGCGGGAGGGGGGACACAGGTGAGTGTGGGTGTGTCCCCAGGGAGAAACTGAGGCCCAGAGGCAATGCCCAGGTAGCAAGTGGAGCATCAGGACGACACTTAACAGTTTTTAAATCTTAGCTTTGGGAACAGGTCATCCTCAGAACATGAGCTCCGTCTCCTCTGGGAAGACTTGAGCCAAGTGCACCCCTCTGGCTCCCAGAATCTCCACATCCCTATATCACAGCACTTGGCACCTCTGTGCTGATACCTACATCTGTCCCAACACTAGATTCTGAGCTCACTGGGGCAAGGACTGCATCAGATTCATTTACTGTATCCCCAGGGCCTGCATGGAACAGAGTGGGTGCTCAGGAAAGCACCTGTTGAATGAACAAGTGAATGACTCAATGACTGAATGAATGAATGAAAGCAGAGGAGCTAGGGAAAAGAAGCCTGGGCTACACCACAGGACATTGGCCAAGGCCTCACGCCAACGTTCTTGAGCCTCAGTTTTAGTCTCCCACCCTGTAAAATGAGTGTTGGATTAGGTGATCTGTGTTCCCTCCCAGGTGGACATTCTAGGATCCTTGAAATCTACAGAGCTGTATCTCAGGCTTACAGGGGGCTAAGGTGACCAGGGACAAGCACATGACTCACACAGATGTGGCCAGTAATGGAAACTGCCCCAAATAGTCCCCTGGAAACGTACTTCTCCCTGGCTCAGGGCCCCAGGACAAACTCAGCAAGGGCCCATTATACAGAGAGAAAAACTGAGACCCAGAGAGCATCAGTATCTTCCCCCAAGATCACACAAAGCCAAGAAAAGGATCCCAGGGTCTTGCCCTCCAGTCCTGGTGACAGTTGGGCAGGGAAGGGGGGCAGGTCTTGGGTGGGGATGATGCAAAACAAATTCAGCCCCTAGCAGGAAGGGGAAGTAACAGCTGGGGGAGAAGGGAGAGGGGCCCAGCAGGAAGGAACTGGATCCGGCTTCCTGGGGCTATGGGGACCTGGGAGCCACTGTTCCCTGTCTCTCCCTTACCCCTCACCTTCTGGGCTGGGACTTTGAAGACAGAAAGCCTTTAACCCCTTCCTCCCAAGAGGTAGATGGAGGAAACTAGAGGGGGTTCCTCTTGAGCATTGGCCCGCTGGACATCCAGGGGTCCCTGCTCAGCCGGGGCTTCCAGCTGTCTCTCCAGCCCTTTCTGCCTCTCCCTTCCCCACCTTCCAACCCCCAGCTCCCTGCCCCGGACTCTGAGCCTGGTGTGGGAAGCAGGAGCTTGATCTAGGACTGAGCTGTTGGATTTAGGCTGGCCCCACCTTCCCTGGGCTTCAGCTTCCCTATCCCCATGCCCCCGCTTGACCTTGAAAGCTTACCCCTTTGCCATATGGGTGCGTGAGCCAGCCGAGTTCCCCTTTAGCTGCGGCAAAGTCCAACAGTACAACTGGAAGAGACCGAAGGGAGGACCTGTGAGCTTGGAGGGTGTGTGTGTCCAGGACCCAGGTCCAGTGGGAAAGATGAGTCCCCCAGGAGCCCCAAGAAGCCTTGATGGCTTCCTCAGCTGTCATAGAGAGAGCCCACTATATGGGGCCACTATATCCCAGAGACCAGGGACCCAGGCAAGGGAGGAGACCCAATCAAAGCCATGTGACAGGATGGGGGAGGACTAGGGTCCCCGTCTCCCAGGCCACAGCTCCAGCCATGCCAGCCCCTCTCGGGGTCAGCCCCCAGCTGGGTAGTGTAAGACAGAGCTCAGCCCAGCAGGGGACAGCAGCTGGGCAGAGAGCTGGGCGGGCAGGGCTGGTAAGCGACACCACGCCTGCCCGGCTGCTTCCGGAAACAAAGCCCCTCGGCAGCACTTCACACACATGTGGGGCTCGGGAGCTCCCGTGTCTGCCCCTGCCACATCCCCGCCCCCAGCATGAGACGCCCCCACCCCACCCAAGCCAAGAAGCACACGGATGTACATACATGTCCCGTGGCATTCTGAGAGGCTGTTAACAGGTGGGAACAGCTCCAGGGGAGGAGGGGGGACGATGAGTGGGGGGTTTCTGGAAACTGATCTCCCCACCACAAAAGCCACAGAGCAGGCAGGATGAAGCTCTGAACCCACAGGGCCTCCAGGAGGGGCCCAAAGATACACACAGCTGGCGAGGTCCCGTCCCTGGGAAAGTCGCTCCCACTGTCCTGTCCCTCACACCCTGGCTACGGCCCTGCCGGCGGTGCCTGGGGGACCGGAAATGGAAACCTTCAGAGAGGACTTCCAGGTCCAGAGGGAGGAGAGATACATCTGGGCCTGATGGAGGGACACACTACCAGCGGCATCCCGAAATCCAGCCCTGCCCTTGGGCAGCTCCCATCAGTCCACTCCTGGCTCTTTGCCAGGCCCAGTGGCTACAGCCAAGACCCAAGACCCTGGGTAAGTCAAGTCCAGGTCACTGCCAATAGGCGTCACCTTCCCTAGAGAGAGAGGACACTGGGAGAGCTCAGGCAGGGAACCTAGACAATGTCCTGTCCCCCCCACCCCATCAAGAGGGTAAAACCCTGGTTGGGGGGGGGACCAAGCACTCACTTTCTTGGACCCTGGAGCATGAGGAATACAGCCTCAAGAAGCAGCCTTCCTCGGGCCTAGGATCTGGAAGAGTGATTCTAAGGGCGGAACCCGGGTAGGCAGGGGGCAGAGATGGGCCCGATTTAGGGGTGAGGCTGGAGTGAGGGGCTAGAGAGAGGAGTCTAAGAAACCTCCTGGGGTCAGGACGGCCTCCTCCCCTGGGCTGAAGGCCCCCAGGCCTGATGGGAGGCATTGCCAGCCGCTGCTGACCTGGGCCAAATCTCTCTAGGAAGGGCCCTGCAGCCCAGACCGGAAGGAGGAAATCCGATGTGGCACCTGTCCCAAGGCTATGGGGATAGGGGAGGGTGGCCGGAGCGGGTGGGGTAGGGGTGCAGATCTGTTCGGGCATGCCCGGGGCCCAGGCTTGGAAAACTCACTCACCCCACTAGCAAATGGAATGTTCTGGCTACAAAGGAAGGAATCTGGGGGTTCCTGGCTCCGGCTGGGTGGGTGGAAGGAACATGGTGAGTGCCCCCCAAAAGGTCTGTATATCCCCTCTTCCCAGACTTGTGCCTCTGAGGGAGGTGGCCCAGGGCTCCCAGCCTCTGAAGGGTTAACCTGGCCCAGAGGGACCCCACCACCCCTGCCAGAGCGCATTCCCCTTCCAGCCCTTGGCCTGGCTCTAGAAGTATCACGGGGCTCAATCTGAGAAGAAAAGAAGCCTTCACACAGGAAGGAGGCTCCCCAGGGGGCTCCCAGTTACAACCCCCTCCCTGAAAATTCCCTAGAACCGATCACCAGGAACGGAGCCCAGGCTGGTCAGGGGCCCTCTCTCTCCCTGAGCTCTTCCAGGGACAGAGGGTTCCCTGGAAAGGGTGGGGGGCCTGGGAGCCCCTTGGCTCACTGATAAGCCCTGTCTCAGCAGGCTCATCCAGGAGCCCTCATCCCTCTCACCACCCCCAGGAAACCTCCCTCCCTGACTCTCTGCCTTCGGAATGTCAAATGGCTTTCTTCACTCAAACACAGCACTACCGGGGGTCACCTCCCTTCTCCCCACATCCCACTTAACCGAAACCAGCTAATTCCTAAAGAAAGGGGGGGACTACAAGGGCTCCGTGGGGGGGAAGGGAACAGAGGGCAAACGGGGCTCTTACAGAATGACCCAGCCAAGGACTTTCCAGGGCCCGGGAGCACTCTCCAGCCCCCTTGCCCACAGCTACCTCATCGGCACCACAGCACCCCTGCCCAGCTATTCTGTTTCCCAGGAAAATCGCCCGGAAACCACAATGCCAGGGGACCTGGGCTCCAGCAGCTCTAGACACCAGCAGAGGGCCCTGGCTGGCAAGGGCTTGGCTTGGGTCTCCCTCAGTTTCCCCATCTGCAAAAAGAGGACAGATTCAGTGGCTGCTGAGAATCCATGTGGGTCCATCTGGGTCTCCAAATACATTCTCGCTCCTCTACCCACAGGGAGGAAGCGAGAAAGGAGAAGGAAAGTGAGCAGCAGATTCTATTAAGGGTGGAAGAGGTCTGTGTGTCCTACTCTCTGCCCCCCCCCACACACCTCCCATCTACCCCCAGGCAGATCCACCACATTGGGCCCGAAAAGCAAAGAACAGAACCCACCAGCAGCTGCCAGCTGGGCCAACACCCCCCACCCTCCAACCACCACCACCACCGCGGGCATATCTCGGGAGTTGTTCACCGGGACTCTTGGAGCTGAAGCTAAAATGTTCCCCCACCCCAGGACTCTCCAATACACACCCTCTTCCTCCCTAATCCCATGGGGGGGGGGGGCTAGTGGGCTAGGATGAGGAGGGCACAATGGGGGCACAAGGACGGGGCGGCTACAGGCTTCCAGGCTGGCGACCAGGGCTGCGCAGGGCCGCTCAGCAGCTCAGTAGTGTGGGTCCTGCTTAATCCCTTCACCCCCAGGACAGCCTTCCAGAAAAGCCTGTAGTGATACCAGCTGTCTCTCCCCTTCTCTCCAGACACAGTCCCCCAGGAAGGGGGAGGACCAAAAGCCCTCGGGTAGGGAAAGGGTTGAGTACTGGAGATGGCAGCAATCCCTGCCGCCCACTCCTGCAAGTTGGGACCAAGAGCCCTGACCCATCCAGGAACTGGGACAGGATGCGCCCCCCACCTCCACCTCCAAGAGTTCCAGCTCAGTCCTCTTTTGCTCCCAACCTGGAAAAAGCAAAACCTCCCACCCCTTTTTGGGAGGCAGATAAAGAAAGCAAGGCTCAAGGAAACTTCTCACTCGCTGCGTTTCCTCGGCACTTCCCCCTGCTGGAGCCTGCGGAAGCCTCGCTCTGCCCAGGTCGACGGGGAAAACTTGCTCTCACTGTTGGAAACCGAAGCCGGCTTCGGCCGGGGTAGGACAGGAAGGTCCTCCACCAAGGGCAGGAGCCCCCCCACCCGCTCTGCGACCCTAGCCGAGGGGCAACGCCCCCAGTCACACACCTGCCCCACCCAGGGCAAAGTCCGCCGGCCCCTCACCCCGCGCCGCTCGGGGAGCGCTGGGGCGGGGGTGGGTGATTCAGTCCCCCACCCCCGGATGCCCGGACTCCCCGGTGGCCCTGGGGTGACGGCTCCACACCTTGAGACCGCGCCCCCACCTGCCGCATTTCCTCGTTCTGAGTCACCCCTAGCTCAGAACGCTTGACTTTGGGACTTCCTGTCCGCACTCGCGGCCCCGAACCTGACCCCCGAACCTGGGAATGCGGGTTGGGAACACAGGGAGGCTCTGCGTGGGCAGGTTGGCCCGAAACTCCCCCCATACTCTCCTGCCCGACTGGAGGCAAAGGGAGGCGTGGAGAAAATCTCAGGGAGCAGGGGCTTCCGCTGGGGGCTCCCTGCCGGCCGAAGATACCCCTCCCCAAAAACGAGGGGCCCCCACAGGGATGCTTCTCCGCAAAATCGGGGCAAGCGGGTTAGGGAAGACAGGTCACCGAGAGGCTGAGTTCGAGGAAATCTCCTCAGACACCCCGTTCTCCAAGGGACCCCCGCGCCCCCATCGGGACGCGTTCCTGAAGCCGACAGCGGGACTGCGACCGCGTGGCCGGCGCCGCCGCCCGTTCCCGATGGCCTCCGAGCCCCGCGCGCCCGGCCGCCACCCCTTGGTCCCCGGAGGCCCCCTAACCCTGGGGCAGGGGGTCCCAGATTCGTCGCGAAGGCGGCGCGCGCGCGCCCTCCCGACCCCAGCACGCCGGGGCTGGCGGCACCAGATCGGTTTCCAAAGTTGCGCGCGTCGCCCCGCCGGGCTCCGAGAGGCTCGGGGTGCCGGGGTCGGGCCGCCCGGGCTGCGGCGGGCCGGGGCGGCCCCGCGCGCACACTCACCTTCCTTGCCCTGCGCCGCGGCGGCCGCGGCCAGCAAGCAGCCCCACAGCAGGGCCAGAGAGGCGCGGGGTTCCACACGCTCCATGCCGCCTCCTCGTTCCCGGCCGGGTCCTTGGCGCCCTGGTCCCGCACGCCCGCACGGCCGCCTCGCTGCCCGCTCCAGCCCGCTGCCCGCTCCCGCCCGCGGCCCGCGCGCAACTTCTCGCCTCCTGCCCCAGTCCTTAATGGAAGTTCGGTGAGAACCGGCTCGTGTTCATTCATGCCCCGCGCTGACGTCACCGAAGCCACGCCCTCAGGAATGTCTTTAAAGGGGCAGGGCTGGCACCGGGCTGGAAAGGAGGGGAGTCTCTAGGGGTTTCGGGAGGACCTTGGAGCCCTCTGGACACCCTGGGGTCCCCAGGCCCTCCCAAGTTTCAGCTCTGAGCCAGGATCCTCGGCCCAGATGTGCGGATGGTTAGTCCTGAGCCATTCGCACTCTCATCCTTTGCCCTCCGGATGGGGCTCAACGTTGGCCTGCAGGCCTGGGCTGACATGGGATGGGGGGCAAGGAGCAGTTGCCTCCTTGGCAGCACGCCTATAAGGGGAGCTGTGAAACAGACTGGGATGCCCCTCTTTCTAGGACCTCTGAAGGGCGCGCCAGACCCGTGGAGGTCGAGGAGAGCATCAAGGCTCCGGAGCCTTTAAGAATACGGTAATGTGGGGCACCTGGGTGGCTCAGTTGTTAAGCATCTGCCTTCCACTCAGGACATGGTCTCAGGGTCCTGGGATCCAGAGCCCTGCATCAGGCTCCCCGCACAACGGGAAGCCTGCTTCTCCCTCTCTCACTCCCCTGCTTGTGTTCCCTCTCTCACTCCGTCTCCGTCAAATAAATAAATAAATAAAATCTTTCTTAAAAAGAAAAAAAAATGAGTACATGAATACCGTAATCTAAAAGCAACCACCTCTAGGAATGAGTCAGACATGAATTATTTCCTCTAACTCTCCTCTGGGAACCAGGTGTCATTATCCCCATTTTACAGAAGAGGACACTGAGGCTCCAAGACCTTACAATATGTGCCCAAAGGTTGCACAGCTCAAAGGAAGTAGAGCCAGGATCTGAATCTAGGTAGTCTCTGCTTCAATCGCTGCCCCATGCCGGGGAAGGGCAGGCGGGAGGCTGCTGTTGGAGCACCCCACACCCCACCCCTGGCACAGCTGAATCAATCAGTCTGTCTCAACACTTTGGAGGGCACCTGCCTCCCACCTGCCCCTTCAAGGGGCCTCTTCCCAAAGGTTCGTCAGACGTGAGCTCATCTCCCCTCCTGTCGGAAGCGGCTGGACTTAGTGAAACAAACGGGAAATGTCCTCTCACCCGCCTGCCGGCCACCCACGGCTGCCAATTGCCCAATCACCATTTGGCCAGTCCGGGAGGAGCAGCTGTAGCAGGCCTGATTCCCTGAGAGGCTCCAGGTCCCTCTGTCCACCTCCCTTCTCTTTGACCCCATCCTGGACTATCCTGACTCCCCCAGATCTGTTTGCCAAAGGCCCAGCTGTGCTGCTCCAGTCCCCGCGTCCTCCCTGCCAGCTGTGGACATCGTGGCCTCTCGGCCTTGGCGCCGGCCCTTGGGAAGCGGGTCCAGACACCTCCTCTGGAGAAGGAGGAGGGCTAATTACAGGTGTTGGGGTAGCATAATTAAAGCCTTTGACCAAGATGATAGGAGAGTCTTGGTGTTCTGAGAGTCTGTGAGCGTGCAAGTGTCCATGAGAGTGCGTGTTGGTGTGCGGGAGCGCATGTGGGCATGTCGGGGTGTGTGTGCACATGCCTGCGCACATGTGAGTGTATGTGCGTGAGTGCGTGCGGGTGTGTGGGTGTACGTGTGTGAGCGTGTGTGTAAGCCTATGTGGGTGTAAGAGGATGTGTGTGTGTGAGTGTGCCCTCGTGGCAAGGGCTGTGGAGTCAACCCACAGGTTTTTGGATGTGTCCCTTCTCTGAGGCTCAGTCTGCTCATCGGGAAGATGGATTAACCTCCTTCAGAGGTTTATGGTGACGGCGGAAGAAGGTCGTGCATGTCCCCACCGCACAGGCGAGGGCTGTGGGACGTCCTGGTTAAACCCCGGCTGTGACTACAGTCACAAGCGACTCAGGGGGAAGAAGCGGCCTCTGAGCTGGGCGGGGCGTACGGGCCCTGGGCTCCTCCGTGGCACGTGCATGGTGTGTGTGTGTGTGTGTGTGTGTAAATGGGTGGATGAGTGTTTTGCGTGTTGTGCTAGATACTCTGGGCTAAGGTGAATGGAAGATTTCACGTGTCGTATGTAGGACTCCGCCCGTACACGTGTGTGACCTGCCACGCAGGCTCTGTATGTTGGACGTCACGCGGGGACATATGCTCCAAGAGCACAGGAAGGGGTTGGTAAGCTCTGTGTTGCCTGAGAGTCACCGTGCGCTGTGTTGGTCGGTCCTCTGCGTGGGAGGTGTAGTAGCGTGGGTTTCCCTTGGGGGTCCCACCAAGTGGGCCCCATGTGCCAGGGGTGCGGGCAGGCCCTGCTGTTGCCCGCCATGTGCTCAGAGGTGTGTGCCCAGCTGGGGACCCAGAGCCCAGAGACAGATGTGGCTCGTCTTTGACATGGGAGCGGAGGCCTGTGGGAAGGGGTGGTGTGTGCACTGGTGGGAGGTGGGGGGCAGGGACAGCTCCTCCATCTTTAGTCACTCACCTGGTGACACACCCTTCCCGTCCAACCCGACCCAGCAGAGTCCTTCCTGCTCAGGGTGACTGGATGCTGACAAGGAAAGTTCTTTGGTGAGTCTTAGGAAGCGGCGGCACCGAAAAGTGGTATTTATTGTGACATAATAAAACCCTAATGGAGCTAGAATTACCCCATAAAGGCCCCAAAAAGCCTGCGGGGCCTGAGTGCCACTGAGGCTTCGGGTATGGGCAGGTTGAGGTTGAGCGTGTTTGTGTGTGGCTGCACCAGCCTCCTCGCCCACTGTCCCCACCTCCAGTCCACCAGCCTGCTGGGGACAAGCAGATGACAAAGATCAGCATTGAAACAATAGCTTCACCCACCCCACCTTTCATCTGTGCCTTCCTCTGGCCAAGAGCAGCAGGAGGAAAAAAAAAAAACAACAACATTGTACCCAACACTTATAAAGGGCTTACATGCCAGGCCCTGCCTGGTTGGCTCTAGGCACTTGACCTATACTGACCCCCTTAGTTCTCATGATAGCCCCACAAGGTGGGCACTGCGACTGTCCCCATTTTGCAAAGGAGCAAAGCTGCAAGTTACAGCTGACATTCCAGCCCAGGCTACCAGGATCTGCAGCGCAGACCCTCACGGGTACCTGTCTCATCCCCTCTTCTGGAAGCTGAAATCCATAGATCCCCCCCCGCCCGGGCCAGGAGTGAGGCACCAGCTAGAACAGTGCCCTGCACCCAGGAGTCACTCAGAGTCACTCAGTAGAGGCTCACATGTAATGGTGATATTCTATTTTTTTTTACAGTTTTATTTTTAATAAACTCCTCACCACACTCAGGGCTCGAACCCACAACCCTGAGATCTAGAATCTCCTGCTGTACCGCCTGAGCCAGCCAGGCACCCCAATGGTGACATTCTTAATCAGTTCCCTCCATTTGTTTCAATTTCCATCTCTTGAAGACCTCCTATGGACCAAGCTGCCTTTGCATAGAACTCATTCACCCTCCCAGCAGCTGTGGAAGGAAAAGCTAATTTGTGGCCATTTTTGTGGATGAAGACTGAGGCCCAGAGAGAACAAAGTTGTCTAAAGTTACAGCTTGGGATGCCTGGGTGGCTCAGTCGGTTAAGCATCTGTCTCTGACTCAGGTCCTGACCCCAGAGTCCCCGGATCAAGTCCTTCATCTGGCTCGCAGGGAGCTTGCTTCTCCCTCTCCCTCTGTCCCCACCCTCAAATAAATAAAATCTTAAAAAAAAAAGAAAGAATAAAGTTACAGCTAGGCCTTGGCAGAGGTAGAACTAGGAAGTTAAGTGTATCTCATCGCGGAGCCCAGTCTCCCTGCTCTTTCCTGAACACACCACATGTTCTCGTCCATCTCGGCCACTCCAACTCATCCTTGCAGACTTACCTTGGATGAACCCGGGAGAAGGAACCCGGGAGCCCCACGTGTAGGGGAGCGCCTGCTCCGTAGTGTACACCCACCGAGGAGGACTCAGTGGGCAAGCGAGTGAATGGACGCTGGATCCAGCGGACCTGGATTCTGCTGCTTAACTGGCTGTGTGGCTTTGGCCAAGCCTTACAACCTCAGCTGCCTTATCTGCAAAATGGGCACCATAATAATGCTGGATTGCTGCTGGATTAAATGAGAGACATCAGGAGAGCTCTTGGCACGGAGCCCGGCGCGCAGGGAGCGTGCACTAAATCTTGGTCAGTGGTTACCTTCCCCATCAGAAGTCGCTTCTGAATAGCGGCTGGGCTCCCCCGGGCCAGATCCGTTCACCCTGGAACAAACCTCAGCTCTCAGGTTATAACTACTCCCTCACCTGCCACCCCCCACTTTAGGCAGGGAGCTCCTGGAGGGACTGGAGCCTGGGATGCAGTAGGCGCTCAGTAAATGCTTGTGGGTTGCACACACATGCGGGCACCCGGAATCTACATGAATATATTTTTTTCCAAATAACACATGCCTCAATTGCAGCCGCAGTTGGACTCAGGTGAGGTTTTCCGGGTGAACGTGCCTGAGCAGAAGTTTTGCTGAGCTCCCCTCCCCCATGGAACGGTTTGTGATTGGGGGAGGAGGTACTTAAATGTGTGCTCCGCATTTGGAGTGGAGGCGGACAGCGTGGGAGGAAGCGCCCCCCCCCCCCATAATTGCGGGGCTTCCCCCAATCCCAGAGCTGGGTTGGAGGCTGTGCCGCTTCCTCTGGGGCTTGCTCAAGCTTCCTGGGACCCTTTGAAGTGGGTTCCCGGCAAATCCTGCCCTGGGGCCTGGATGCGGGGCGGAGTCTCGGGGCGGGGCGGGGCCTCAGCGTGGGCCCGCCGCTGGAGGCTCCGGCGCCAGTGTTGCTGGGGGCCCCCTTCCTCCCGACTCTGGCTCCCGGTTGTCACCCCTCATTTCTCTGGGCCTTCCCTTCCTACTCTGGCCACATTCTCCTCCTCTCCTTCCAAACTCAGCTTAGACCTTCCACGCCCGGAAGACTTCCCTGGCCATCCTGGGCCACCAGTCTTTCTCCCTTCTCTGAGGGCCAGTCTTTATCCAGGTGTCTTAAGCACCAGAGGAAAAGCAGTGCCCACTCGTCGAGTACCAGTGAGGAACCAGACCCTGGCTAAGAGCTCTGCAAAACCTCATCCCAAACACACAAGTACCCGGAGAAGTGGGGACTCCATTCCCACTTCACAGATGAGAAGTTTGAGGCTCAGGAAGGTCTGAGTCACTTGCTCAAGATCAAGAGCCCGAGGGGCAGAAGGATCTTCGAAGTCCTTGCTCTCCCAGCCCCTACACACTTACCCACAGACACCCTTGACCATGCATGGGAAGCTAGTCACAGCACATCCTGTGGAAGGGAACCTCAGGAGATAAAGCCCAACCTCTGTATTTTACAAAATTAAGGCCCATAGAGGGGAAAGACCTTACTGGAGGGCACAGAAACAGCATGAAGACTGCAATCCCCACCTTCTGACTCTGAAGGCTGTCAGGGGCCTGGAAGATACCTCCTTAACCTTTGGATTGAGAATTTCAAAGACAAATTGGTAGCCCTGCCTCAGGGCCTTTGCACTTACCTTCCCTCTGCCAAGATCACTCCCTCCCACACCTCCTTCCTCACCTCCTTCAGGTCCCTGCGGGCAGTTATCTAGCTCACTGTGGTACTTTACCTGACCATCCTATGTAAAAGGGCAGCAGGTTACCCCACACGGGACTCCCCTATTTCCCTTCCTTGCTGTGTTTTTCTCCATGGTGCTTACCACCAGGCCCACGTTCTACATAGTATTGTTAATCGTCTGATCTCCCCCTCTCTCTCTGTGTCAAAAAAATAAAGTCTTTTTTTAAAAAGGGAGGGGGGCTGCCTAGGTGGCTCAATTGGTTAAGCATCTGCCTTCAGCTCAGGTCACGATCCCAGGGCCCTGGGATGGAGTGGGAAGCTTGCTTCTCCCTCTGCCCATTAGTGCATAAGCACCAGGAGGGCTGGCGCTGCCCTTTTTGTTCATGGCATTGAGCTTTGTTAAATGAATAGGCACCTGCTGAACATCAAACAAACCAAAAAAAACCAGCCAGTTACTTTACCCTTAAAATGGGCTTCTTCAAGAATAGCAAAGAATTACAATTCAGAAAAAGCAAGCCATAGGAGAGTCCAACAAGCAAAGGAAAGGAATGTTACTTTATGGAGAAAAAGGAGAAAGTTGGGGGGGTCGGTTGTTCTGAACAAAAGTCCCCTGGAGGGTTCAGGTGGTGAAGGTTTCTCATTGGCCAAGTTGCTGCTGATCAGGGGAGGAAATGTTCCTTCCCACTGGAGTGCTAAAGGACTACCTGCAAGGCCCATCTCTTCCTGTCGGGGTCTGGGACTGACAGTTGGCAGAGTGGTAGTGCGGGAAGTCTCCCCCTTTGGGCCTCCCAACTCTATTTTAATCAATCAATCAATCAATCAAGTTTAGCTGGGGAAGGGCAGAGGGAGAGAATCTTAAGCTGCATGCCCAGCGTGGGGGCTGACCTCGTGAACCTGCAACCGGGACCTGAGCTGAAATTAAGAGTTGGAGGCTTTTTTTTTTTTTTTAAAGATTTTATTTATGTATTTGACAGAGAGAGACTTGGCAAGAGTGGGAACACAAGCAGGGGGAGTGGGAGAGGGAGAAACAGGCTTCCTGCTGAGTAGGGAGCCCAAAGCAGGATGCGGAGCTGGATCCCAGGACCCTGGGATCATGACCTGAGCCAAAGGCAGCCGCGTAACACTTAACGACTGAGCCACCCAGGCGCCCCCTCCCCACTCCATTTTAGATGGGGTCACCTTTTATTAATTTTCACACTTCCTGCTGCACTGCTGAGAGAACTCACTCGGTGTGATCTGGGCTAAGTTCTTTCTCTCTTTTCCCAGCTGTTACACAGGTTGGTGGTGGGGGTGGGGGGTGGGGTGTCTTCCTCTTAGAGAGATGGAAGGATGCCCCAAGCACAGTGCTCAGCCACACCCAGAGGCCCAGGACGAATTAAGGAGTCAAGAACTGATGGGACTCGTGGGGGATTCCCGCTGCTGCGGAAGGTGAGGGATCTTTCCTGAGTTCCAGGGTCCCCCCCACCCCGCCCCGCTGTGGCCCTGGGGTGCTCTGACTTGCCAAGTGCTTTTCCTGCATTATCTTATTTCATCCTCACGGCAGCCCCTGTGAGCAGCACGTCCCCCATTTCAGAGACCAGGAAACTGAGGCTTAACCAGCACAGTGACCTGCCCAAAGCCACACAATAAGTGCAAAGCCAGGATCAGAATCCAAGTCCATGGGCTCTGTGGTCCCAGAGCTACTCAGCTAAGCATGGCCTTTGGAGATGACTTTTTGTCTTCTTTCCACCCTGGTCCCTTCCCTGTTGTGAGCTGTGATGGTCCCGCCCGACAACCAGGGTCCCCTGTGCCATGGGTGGCGAGGGGCCGAGGGCACACTTCCGGCTTCCCACAGCCACCACTTACAATTAGCCCTGGATGAAGAGCTTCTGTTTTCTCCTTGGTCAAGTGGGGATAAAAGTATTATAATACTATTGCACCTTGTGGGGGGAGCCATGAAAGTGTGAAAAACTCTTGGCACAATGCCTGCACATGGCAAGTCCCCATAAACGTCAGCTGCGATTATTTTTATCACTGACACCATAGTTGGGGGCTGGGGCGGGCACAGCACCTGCCAGGTGCCAGCCTGCTTCCTGCATCCTGACAGTTTGGCTGCTGGCCGGTGGAGGCTCTGATGAGGAAGGGAGGAGAGGCAGGGCGGCCGCTCTGCTGGGTCTGAGAACTTCCAAGTCTGACCCCAGCCCCTTCCCCTTCCGGAAGGCACGGGTGAACACACAAGGCCCCATTCCCTGGGAGCCCTGCCCCAGGTCCCCTTCTGACCATGCTCTCTGGGTAAACTTCTCAGGACCCCATCAGGCCCCTTAAGGGAAAGGGACGGACCCCACCCTCCGGACCCTTATTCCCTTGCCCAGCATCAGGCCTGTGCCCTCACGAGTCTACACACATATTAGGAAGTGCTGTGAACACAGTCACAGCCCCAGCAGCACACATATCTGTGCGCACACACACACACGCACACCCCTGTCCAGGCACACAGGTGTCTGTAGGAACCACTGCAAGATAGACAGACGCTCCTAGCCCGCCTCACCCCTGCCCTCCTCCCTATCCTGTCTCCCTCCATCTGTCTATCCATCTCCATCAACCAGTCTCAGTGGGGCCCTGGTCACTCCTTGCTGACTCCTCTCCCATCTACCCACCCACCCACCCATCCGTGAGTCCATCTGTCTGTCCTGCTGTCTGCAGCCAGCCCAGCAGTAAGCAATCCATCCTCACCCAGTCCCATGCATCATCTCTGCCACAGCCTCCCCAGCAAGACCCTGTCCCCTCACTCAGCAGGGTCTCTCATCACTCACCACCCCCCTCCCCCAGCCTTCCTCCACCCCCTCATCTGTCTCCCTCATCTGTCAGTCTGTCCATCTATCTATCCATCCTTCCTTCCTTCCTTTCCCCATGGGCCCAGCCTCATCCATCACTTCCCAGACAGTCCTGCCTAGCCAGGTAGTCACCTCTCCGCAGCTGCTGTCTGTCTGTCTATCCACCAGCCCATCCATCCATCCATCCCTCTGCCATCTTATCCATCATCCCACAGCCCCTTGTCCACACTTGTCGCCGTTCACATAGTCCCTGGTTGGGCCCCCGAGGAGCCCCTCAGCCAGCCCTGGGTAGGGGTGTGCACTTGCACACCGCTCACACCTGCAGAGCCTCAGTGACCTGGGACAGGAATCGTCCTGAACCCTGTGCTGAGCAGGAGGGCACCCGAGAGCTGGACACAGCCCCGCCTTGAAGAGCATGTGCTTGTGTAAGCGGGGGAAGGGTGCGGGGAGAGTAGAGAAACTAAGAACCTTGGTGGGGCCTTGGGGGAGGGGGCAGGGGGTGACTCGGGCTGTGTGTCCGTCCTGGGTACTGCGTAATTTGCACTGTAGGCATCAAAGAGCCCTACAAAAACAAGTACATAACTTGCAAAAAGTATCCAGCCTCTAATCCTATCTCCTGCTCGCTGAGGAGGGGCCTGACCAGGGCCCCACGGCTGGGGACCCAGCCCTCCCCCCCACCCCACCCCGCGCCACCCCAGCCCCGCCAAGCCCGGCTAGTCCCTCTCCATCCCCGGCCCCAGACGGGCACCGCCACCGCCGGCCCGCCGGGTCTTCAGGCGGCGGAGGGAAAACCCGGAGCCGAGGCGCGCAGAGCCGACGAACAGCCGGCGGGAGACCCCAGAAAAGGCCGGGAGAGGCCGGCCACGTGGACCGGGAGAGGCGCTGGGGCCGCAGCGGCCGGGCGGGGGGCGGCTCGGGTCCCTGATGCGCGGGCGCCCCACCTGCGGGGGGCCAGGCTGCCGAAGCGAGGGCCCGAGACGGGGGGCGGGGGACGGGTGGAGGCCGAGGAGCTGCGGCAGGGGGCGTGGGGGCGGGGGAGCGGCGGCAGGGGCGGCGGCCCCCTCCCCGCGCCGTCTAGCGCCCCGCCCCCCGCTTCCGCCCCGCAGGTGCCGCCCGGGAGGGTCTCGGCTCGCGCTCTGAGGCCGGCAGAGTCCCCTTCCCCGCTGCGAGGAACCGCCTCGGAGCCTCCTTAAAGGGGTCGGAGCTCGGGGGGCGGCGGCCCCCATCGGCATGGAAACAGGGGCGGTGCTGTGGACGACGACGGGGGACCCGAGCGTCTGGGGCTCAAGGTGGGCGACAGCGGCTCCCCTGTGCACTTTGCAAACAGCTGGTTCTTCTCCTTGGGTCCCAGCCGTCCCCTCTCACCCCACTTTTAAAGGCCACCTCCTCCAGAAAGCCCTCAGCTACCACCTCACCCGGCGGCCTCCTAACAGTAATGATTAACAGTGATCACCGTGGGCGTTAGCCGGCTCTGCCTCCGCGCCAGGCACCAGGCTACCGCTTCTCATTCATCACCTTTTGCCCTCATACCAACCCTGTAGGGAAAGCAGGTGTGGAAGCTAAGGCTGGCTCACAGCTAGAAAACTCCGTCCTCATTCTGGTCTCAGTTTCCCCATCTGTAGAAGGGGAAGGTTGCCCCTGAGACTTGCCAGCTGACCAGCCAAGGGAAGGAGGGAGATCACAGGCTTGTCTGGGTTTGGCCTGAGTAACATCCCACCTTTAGAGGTCCTTCGATGGGCTTGCACTCCCCAGTTTGCCCCAGCGCTGTGCACCATGCCCAGCCCCCCCCCCCTCAATTCCCCCGCCCCGTGGTGAGTCCCATCCTTGTGACCCTGAGTGGGTGTCTCTAGGTCAAACCCCTGGTGACTCAAGAGACATCTCCAAGGGGCCTCTCAGCTCCCACATTATGAAGAGTGACCTGCTCTGACTGGATGCTGGTGTGGGGGGACCCTCTCCCATTAGACCGGGGTGTTCCTAAGGGTCAGTACATCTCTGCCACTTCTCCAGGCTGTGGTCACCAGAAGCACACAGACCCAGGTGGTTGAAGGTGGTTGACCACATCTGTCCATGGACAAGAACATCCTGGGGATCTGCCCCCGCCCCTCGCCCTGCCCGGAGATGTGGCTTACAGGACTGGGTTCCTGGTGAGGAAATGTAGGCTGTGCTATGGAAACAGACTGGCCCCAGACCCCCAGAACCTTCCTCCATGCAGGCTCAGAACAGGAGAAAGGGGGGCAGGGATCACCTTCTGGGCAGCAGCCGCACCAGGGTCATTAACCCTTCTGCTTAGGGAGCTAAGGGTCCAGCACCTCTTAAACACGAACCAGCCCAGTGAGCTGGTTATTTTCATGCCCATTTTATGGATGGGGAAACTGAGTCTCAAAGAAGGAAAGTCACTTGACTAAGATCACCCCCAATGAGTGGCAACCCCATTCTTTCCCCCAACACCTCTGCTCAACTCCAGCATAACTGACTGGAAACTGGCTATTGACACAAGTCTGCAGTATTGGGTGTGAGCAGGAACAGGGTTTTGTTTTGCTTTGTCTTAAAGCTGAGGCCCCAGTGCCCAGCTCAAGGCCCGGAACATAACGGGTTTGTCGAATACACCTGATAATATCTGTTATCTTCCACACTGCGGGTAGTTTCTGCCTCCCTAAGTCAACCCAGCCTGCATTCGCTGAGCATCTACCGTATCTCCCCACTCTATCCATGTCACACTCGATACAGATCATCCCATGGATTCCATCCCTAGCCCTGTGCTCTCTCAGTGACTATACATATCCCCATTTTACAGATGGGGAAACTGGGGCTCAGGGCAGCGTTGGCATTTGAAGCCGGAGCTACAGGTCTTTCGTGTGCTGCCTCTTCTGAGCCCGTGGACCTTGCCCGGGGGCCTGGCTGACTTGGGGGTCCACCCCAGAGACAAAATGCGGCTGGTGGGGGTGGTAAGGGCTCTCTTTGGGGAGGTCCTGGGAAACCCGCCATGGCCCCCAAGTTCATATCCACGTATGCGTGCAGCTGCATGAAGGTCTTTGAGCAAGGCTGTGTGGGCACATTGCATGAGAGGAAGTGGGGACACTGAGCAGGGCTTCAAGGGCGTAGGTGATCACCCAGGTGAGTGCGTAGGAAAGCGTGAATGCCTGTGTCTGTTTGCCCTGTCCTAGTGCAAGGGCGTGGGTTGCGGGAGGAAGGCACCTGCCTCCGCAGATCCTATATCCCCAGACACATGCGCTGTTCTGAACCTCATCCTAGCCCTGGAACCCAGGCTTAGGGAGGCTGAGCGGCTTGCTTGTACAACTAGCGTGTCTGTCCGCATGTGTGTGCAGGGTAGTGTGTCTGTGCCTGGTGCATGTGGGGGGGTGGGCAGGGCGTCGTGGTTTGGGGGGGCTTCCTGCAGTTCCTACCCTGTAATAGAGCCTTCCTGTCTCGCCAGGCCTGGAGGAGCAGGCAGTAATAATTGTTTTGCCCAGGGCCGCCTCCTCATGTCACAGCCTGAAAATGTGCCCTGGGGCCTGTCTCAGAGACCAACCCCCTCCCCAGCCAGGGCCTGACCCCAGGCTGATCCCTGTGGGCATGGAGGTGGGTCTCTGGGCCCTGCTCTGCCTTCTTCACCTTCTGACTGACCTGACCAGGTCCAGCAGGTACAGAGCCTGGACTCTGAAGGGTCCTGCTTCATTAGCAGGCCTCCCTGTCTGCCTCTGCCTTCAGACTGTGAACCCCACCAAGCGAAAGGGGAGGGACTCCTCCAGCAGATTGGGAGCCTTTTCCAGGTATGGTATGTAGAGGGGAGGTAAGGCTCTCCTCTGATCAGAGTAGAGACATTCCCAGGGTAGAAGCCAGGCCTTGTCCCATCAGCCTGGGCCCTCTCCCCCAGCACCCCACCCCAAGCCTCACAGACACTGCCCCTGTTCAGCCCTGACCCCCCAAATCATTGTCTTCACTTCCATTCGCCTCCCATGAGCCTGAGAGGGGAGCCGGACAGTGGGAAGAGACTGCCTGGGATGGGACTTGCTTCCCCCCACCCCTGCCTGCCCTTCCCCAGCCCTGTCACCTCTGCTTCCTTCTCTTACCAGAAACCACCAAAACCATTCAATCAGTTGAGTATCTGACTCCTGGTTTCAGCTCAGGTCATGATGTCACAGCCAGGAGATGGAGCTCTGTGTCTCGCTGTCTGTCTCCGCTCTGGGCATGGAGCCTGCTTCAGGGCGCCTGGGTGGCTCAGTCTGCTAAGCGTCTGCTTTTGGCTGAGGTCATGATCCTGGGGTTCTGGGATCGAGCCCCACATCGGGCTCCCTGCTCTGTGGGGAGTCTGCTTCTCCCTCTGCCTGCCGCTCCCCCTGCTTGTGCTCTTTCTCCCTCTGTCAAATAAATAAAACCTTAAAAAAAAATTCTCTCCCTTCCTCTGCCCACACTTGTTCTCAAATAAATAAATAAATTAAATTAAATTAAATTAAAAACGCACAAGACATGGAAACTCCTGGCCTTCTGACCCCCGTATCTCACCCTGCCTCACCCTGTCTCCACTATTCTGGTGTGGTGCCCAGTGTCCATGACCCGCCAATTCTGTTCAAAGAAGGAGAGAGGAGTTCTGCTCCCCAGGAGGGAGCAGAACTGGCATCCTGAGGCCACCATCTGAAGCCCCCTAAGTCCCGGGTCCCTCCTGGTGCCTGGTACACCTGCCCCTTTCTGCCCAGGATGCCCAAGTAGGGTGGGGTTGGGTGAGGATGGTTCACTGGGGCATCGCCCATAAAGATAAGGAGATCTGAAGGCAGACACCGCCAGATCAAAGTCTGGGGCAGGAGAGGGATTGGGGGGGGCGGGTGAGACCTGCCAGGCAAAGTGACTTGTCCCTGATCAAAGAGGAAGTTGTGGGGCCTCCCATTTTCCCTTCCTCATGAGGGCTTGGAGAGACACCACGCTGATCCCAGCAGAGAAGGGAAACTGAGGCCCAGGGAGAAAGGCTAGTTCAGGCTCCTAGAGCCAGGCTTGGCGGGCTCCTCCCCACTCCTGGCGTGCTGAACACAGGTCTGGGTCAGAGGCCCATCTGTACCCTTTACTCACTGAGGACATGGCGGCACCTCAGTTTCCCCAAGGACTTTATCAATAGTGAATTTGTTTTATTATATGAGATAAGGACACAGATGGCGCAGCCAGTCCGGAGCCTGGCGTGTAGAAGGCGCTTTGTAGAGCCGCTTCTTCCCTTCCATCCTGAAGTCCTCCCCCCGGGGTGGGGGTGGGGGACGCCCTGGGCCCCACTGTCCCAGCATCTCTGTCCAGAGAGCCTTACCTCCCCTCTGCAGACCTCAGCCGTCCACCCTCACCATCCCCACCGTGTCCCCCCATGTGAGCCCTGGGGCACCCCCGCCCCCACCTCCGAGGGAAGTAGAACTTCCTCCTCCCTGCCTGTCACCACCTTCCTGGAGCTCTGCTGGGAGGGACAGGGCTGCTGACTCAGCGCCCGGAGCTGGAGCCGGGAGCCCGGGGCTTGCTTAGCAACACGCACTGGCCTTGGGCAAACACGGCCACAGGCAGCCACACCCCCACCACAGGAATGCGGCGGCATTCCTCGGGGCTGCCGTGGCACAGGGCCCGCAACTGGAGCGGGGAGGTGGGCACCTTCCTCTGACACCTAGACACCAGGAGAGAGGGGGCCTTGCACCGGGGGTGCCACAGCCACTCAGGCTGGGGGGGGAGGCAGCCTGCGGGGTCCCAGCCCACAGCGGGGGGGCAGGGCGCACTCAGAGGAAGAGAAGGCAGGACTGAGGTCGGGAGGCTCTGACATCTTTCCAAGCTGTGTGACCTGGGCCAGGCTTCCCTGAGCCTTAGTTTCCTCCTCTGTCACATGGGGGAGGAAACACGAGTGCGAGCCTCCTGCTGGGATTGCCATGAGGACTGGGGGAAAGAATGCAGGTCCCGAGCATAGCACCGGCCTGTCCCACTGCAGGAACTCAGGGAAGGGGACCCTCAGTTACCAAACCCTCAGCCACACCACAGAGTGAGAAAGGTCTTTTGACTCTGGGAGCCTAGAGGGAGATCGAAGCCCAGAGAGGGATTTGTACCTCCCTGAAGCCACACAGCAGGGCCCCATCCCAGGGCCCAAACTGCCCAATGTGCTGCTTCCCTGCCCACCCATGCTCCCTTCTCTCCCGGGAAGGTCTGAGTCCCCAGACCCCACTGCTCGCATGGGCCCAGGGGCCCAAGCAGAGGAGGGCCAGGGGGAAGGGACTTCCCAGGGGGTCCCTCTCTCTCCTGGGCCTGTCCCTGCCAGCTGGTGTCTCAATCTCCTGCCTTTGTGTTTTTCTGTCTCTGGAAGAGGCCACAGAACAGGGGTGTCTTGAACACACAGGAGTCTTGTGGCACGGAAAACGCCCTGAGTGGGAGCTGCGTTACCTGGATTCACCCCTGGTTCTGCCTCTGACTTGCTCTGTGACCTTGGACCAGTCCCTTACCTTCGCTAGCCTTTACTTTTCACACGGTCACCTACATGGCCAGGGACCGTGAGGACGACCCAAGATCAGGAAGAGCCCAGCAAATAGTAGGGACTCCCGTGGGAGCACTTCCATCCAGCATCCCTAGCCTCCCACAGCCTCCTGTAATCCCCCTAGATCTGCCGGCCTTTGATACTGCTGTCGGGCCTGAGCTGGGGTTCTGAATAGGAAGCTGAGGGCTCAGGGGCTGTGGGGAAGCAGGCAGGAGCAGAGCCTGCCAGGCCGGCCTGCAGGAGGGGGCTGCGGGCCCCTCGCCATTCACCACTAAGCCTGGATCCGGACTCCTTTGTGCCAGGAACAAAACCCAGGGGATCAGCTGTTCTCAGACCTGCCTCTCTCAGCTCCGGAAGGGACGGGAGTCTGGGCCTGAGGGTGGACCGTGTCCCCTCCATGGGCCCTGGGATGCAGGGGAGGGGGTGGCCCCACATGCCAGAAACTCCCCGCTGTCTCAGGGTGTGAGGCTGTGGTGGGTGAACACACCTGTGTTCAAATCCTGCTTCTTCACCTGTGACACTTGGGTAAGGGCGTGAGCGCCTCGGAGCATCAGTTTCGTGATCTGTAAAGTGGGCGTTATACTGGTTCCCGCCTTGCGGGGCCTGAGGATTCACTGAGATGATGCCTTTGGGGCTTGGCCAGGCCCAGGACCCAACAGGTGCTCTAGAAATGGAAGATACTATTAAAGTACTTTTCTTCTTGCCCAGGTACGTGGGGCATAAGCCTGATCATATCTTGGCTCTGAGAGCAAAATAAACATGTGGGGAGAACAACTGGGAGAGAAGGCTCTAGATCCATGCACCTGCCTCCTCGGCCTCCCAGAACGCCCCCCAGAAGGTCCAGGGCACATGGCTTACCCCTAACCAAGTGCCCCGGGCGTGGGGCTGCAGACAGTGGGGGTGGCTCCCCAGAGAGGAGGCGTGGAGGGACTCTGGGCGTCTGGGGGATGGTGGGCCTCTGCTAACTGGCCCCAAGGTAAAGCCGAGCTGAGCCTGAGCCTGTCCCTTCTCAGGCTTCCTTCTGGCCCTTAGTCCTCATGGTGGCCAGTGGCTCCCAGCCTGGAATGGTCGAAATGCTCTGGCAGGAACAGCCCCCTGAGGCGTAGCTGAGGGAGGCCTTGGGGGCTCTTCCTGCTCCAGGGCTCTCTCCCGGGACTCTCAGGCCTGAGCCACTGTCCTCAGACAAGGCTCAGCCGGGGAGCGCCTAGGTGGCTCAGTGGGTTAAGCCTCTGCCTTTGGCTCAGGTCATGGTCTCAGGGTCCTGGGAATCGAGCCCCGCATTGGGCTCTCTGCTCAGCGGGGAGCCTGCTTCGCTTCCTCTCTCTCTGCCTGCCTCTCTGCCTACTTGTGATCTCTGTCTGTCAAATAAATAAATAAAATCTTAAAAAAAACACACACACACAAAAACAAGGCTCAGTTGGAGGAGGTGGCTGAGAGCAGGCCCCGGGCAGTCATTACTTGAGTTCCCCAGGCAGGGGGCCAGGAGGCCTGCGGTCACACTGGGCCTCGGGCCTGGGCTCTGGCCAACCATCAGCAGCCGAGATTGTTGGTTGGGTTTTATTTTCAACGAGAACGTTGAGTGGAAACATGTGTCTCTCCTTCTCCCCCTTTCTGTCTCTCCCTCTCTTGCTCCCCCCGTTTCGTTCTCAAATATTTCTCTTTTTGTGCCTCCTCTTCTCTGTTTTTCTGTCTTGCCCTGTCTGGTCTTCTGTCTCTCTCTCTCTCTCTGTCTTTCTTTCTTTCCTTTTTTTTTTTTTTTTTTTTTTTTAAGATTTTATTTATTTGGGGCTCCTGGGTGGCTCAGTGGGTTAAAGCCTCTGCCTTCAGCTCAGGTCATGATCCCAGGGTCCTGGGATCAAGCCCCGCATCGGGGCTCTCTGCTCCGTGGAGGGCCTGCTTCCTCCTCTCTCTCTGCCTGCCTCTTTGCCTACTTGTGGTCTCTCTGTCAAATAAATAAATAAAATCTTAAAAAAAAGAAAAAAAAGATTTTATTTATTTATTTGACAGACAGACAGAGAGAGAGATCACATCGGGCTGAGCAGAAAGCCCAATGTGGGGCTCGCTCCAGGACCCTGAGCCGAAGGCAGAGGCTTAACCCACTGAGCCACCTAGGCACCTTATCTTTGTCTTTCTATCTCCTGACTTCTCTCTCTCTCTCTCTCTGTCTCTTGCTTTCTCTTTCTTTCTCCCCAGCTATTAGGGGTCTGGAGGGGTACCTGACTTCCTCCCCCCGGGGTATGCCCCGGTACCCCAGGCTCCCCGCAGAAGGAATCCCCAGGGGCCTCTGGGGCCCCATTCGGGCATTCTGCCCCCGGGGAGGGCTGAGTCCCCTCCAAGGGAGAGGGGGTTTGAGCAGCTGAGCGTCTAGAACCCACATCCTCCTCCCTCCTCCCCTCCTTCCTAAGCCCCAGTGTCTCCCAGGTCTGCCCCTCTTGTAACCATTTTCTGTACCAGGCATCTAGGAAATAATTCTGCAGCTAAAACAAGATTTCAACCACTGATCTGGCCCAAACCTCCCATTTTGCGGGCCCATATTGCAGCCAGAGAGGCTGGTGCCAAGAGGGACAGTGACTTGCCCAAGGCAACACGGAGAAACAGGAGCAAAGCTGGACAGAACTAGTTTCCTACTTGCAGGCAACGTCGTCTACACACCAGGAAGAGGCGTGCCCTACCCCCAGACTCAGTCGCAGTGCTCCTCAGGCCCCAGGCCTTCCAGAAGGGTGGTCCGCTTCTGGAGGACAGACCTCCCCTGAGTGGTCGCTTGCCCAAGAGATCCCCTGGGAAATGGCAGGCCATGGCTGGTCACTCTTTCCCTCCAGGACAGCCCTGTAACTTGGCCCCCACCTTCCAGCCCCTTCTGCCACTCACCAGGTAGCAAAGAAGAGAGATGAACATCCCGACACTGGGTCCAGGTCCCAGCTCGACCTGAGTCCTTGTGGTGACCGTGAACATGACCTTTCCCCTCACTGGCCTCAGTTTCCCCATCTTTGTAGCAGAAGGCTTGTTTTTATCACTAGGCACCATTTCACCCTAATATTCTATTGTGTCTTCATCTCCTTTCATGGAAAGAAACTTCTGGAACACCAGCTCAGGGATGCAGTCTTCTCTTCCAAAGTGGGAAGGACCTTTCCCGACATGACCAGCTCCTCTTCCTAGATGCAAATGTCTTAGATGCCACGAGCAGAGTGGGGACTGTTACCGCACCGGGCATCCCGTGTCGAAAGTGTGTCCCTTTGGGTCCCCAGGGTCCTGCCAGAGCTCAGGTAGGAATAGGAGGGGCTGCCTGGGAGGCAGAGGGGAATTTCCCTCCTCTCCCGTGGTGCGAGGAGGTCAGCCGGGGGAAATGAGGGGGGTTAGCCAGACGGGGGCAGGTGAGCCTGTCTTTCCAGATTTGGGCAAAGTGTCATTACCGGGGCAAGTCAGGAGTCCCTGCCCAGGAGCTCAGGGTGGGAAAGGGACGAGGCGCTGCTGCCCCACAGCGATGCTCCTTTCTGCCCCACCGGGCCCCCACGCACAGGCCCCAGCGAGGCGCTGAAGGGCACGACCTTCCACAGTCCCCACTGGGACCTTCCACAGTCCCCACCCGTCTTGCGGATCTCCTCAGCTCTGGGTGGGAATGTGGAAGCGAGTCTCTCTACAGATGAGGGAACTGAGGCCCGGAGCAGGGAAGGGCCTTGCCTCGGTGGCCCAGGCCTAGGGGTGTGCTAGAGCTCGTTCCTACCCGCTCGGGAAGAGCGGGGTGTTCCGTTCTTGGGAATTTTGCAAGCCCGACTTCATCGGCCCCTTGGAATCAGCCGTGGCGGGGAGAGTTGATACCGCAGCAGTTGGCAAGTGACACAAGCCAAGGTTTTGTGGGTTTTTTGTTTGTTTGCCTGTTTGTTTTGTATTTCCCTTCCAGACAGTGCGAGGCTAAACATTTCCCAGCGCACAACTGACTGAAGGCCACAACCTTTATAATGTCTCTAGAAGGGGGTGCGGGGGGGCTTGGGTGGCTCAGTTAGTTAAGCCTCTGCCTTCAGCTCGGGTCATGATCCCAGGGTCCTGGGATCCAGCCCCGCATCGGGCTCCCTGCTCAGCGGGAAGCCTGCTTCCCCCTCTCCCACTCCCCGTGCTTGTGTTCCCTCTCTTGCTGTCTCTGTCAAATAAACAAATAAAATCTTAAAAAAAAAAAAAAAAGTCTCTAGGAGGGTCCTGAGCTTAAGTTGAAGGGCTTATTAGCAAGACCCGGCCCTTATCTCCGCATCTGTCACAGATCCGAGACCCGCTCCAAAGCCAAGGAAATGTGTCCCTTCCCTCAGGATGCCAAGAGTTCGTTTCTTTCTCCTCCACCATAATAACATCCCATCCAGGGCAGTGGACTGTCCTGGCTGTCCCTTGGGGCAGGGATTAAAGGCACTGCAGGGTTTAGAGCGCCTGGCCAGCTCGCCCTGCCCTCTGACACCACGTGATCAATTCCATAAATATTTACCAAGCTTCTCACTTAACCTCCCAGAGCCTGTGTCTTCAGCTGGAAAAAAAAAAAAAAAAAAGGTTCATCAGCCTAACAGTGTCCGTCCGGTCTTTCGGTCATTCAACCCGGGTCTCCCACGTGCCAGTCAAGTGGCATCTTGGAAAGATTTCTGCTCAGAGTTCTGGCTCTGCCACGGGCTTCCGGAGTTGCCCCAGGCCCCGGCCTTCCCATTTCTACCTTGACATCGTCTGCAAGGGCTCCTTCTAACCTCTCCCCACCTCAGGGCTGTTGCAAGATCCCAGGGGAGGCCCTCGGCAAGAGACAACTCTGGGAAATGCAAACATGGCCATCGGGGGACGAGCCGGGTTGGGGACACAAAGGACCGGCAGTGGGTCACACCCTGGAGACAAAACACACCCACGTGATTCACGCCAACAGTGGTCCCCATTTCTGTTTACTTGACTGTGGAGCTCGGAAGGCAGGGAGGTGTGGGACACTCAGACAGGACTTCCTGATGGGGTAACAACGCAGTAACAGCTAATGTTTGATGAGTATTTACTGTGTGCTCAGCACACGCGGGATCTCATTCGATCCTTTCAAAAAACTCCCGAGGTAGGGACTCGGACATGCCGGTTCTGTAGATAATAAAACTAGAGCCCAGAGCAGGGGAAGTGACTTGACCAAGGTCACTTATGCCTTCAAAAATGTTCATGGATGGCGGGGTGCCTGGGTGGCTCAGTCAGTTAAGAATCTGCCTCCGGCTCGGGTCATGATCCCAGGGTCCTGGGATGGAGCCCCGCATCGGGCTCCCTGCTCAGCAGGGAGTCTGCTTCTCTCTCTCTCCCTCCCCTCCTTCCTGCTCTTTCGAATAAACAAATAAAATATTTAAACAATATGTATTCATGGATGGGGAGTTACTGTTTCATGGGGACAGAGCTTCAGTTTGGGAAGATGGAAAAGTTCTGCCTAAAGATGGTGGTGACGGCTGCAACACGATGTGAGTAAAAATGGTTATAATGGTCAATTTTATGTTATGTGTATTTTACCACGATAAAAAATTAGTTGAAAAAGTTGCTATTGATCCCCATTATGTTCTAGGCACTGTGCTGCAGCCCGGGGACAGCAGTGAATAAAGCAATTATCTCTGCCTCATGGAGCTGATATTCTAGAACCTTCCGTGGATGGAAGGATAGACGGAAGACAGTGTTCCATATCTGCTCTGTGCCATGTGATGGCCACCAGCCACAAGTGGTTACTGAGCCCTTGAAATGTGGCTAATGCCCCTGAGGAATTGGCTTTAATTTTATTTCATTTAAGTTAATTTAAATTTAAATAGGCACCTGTGACTGGTTAGGGACTTAACAGTGGCAGTTCTAGAAGGTCAGTCACATGATGGGGGGTGGGGAGGCTAACCTCGCTACCTTATTCAAGCTTCCAGCGCTGGAATTCCAGCGGCGTGGGCCTCCTGTGTCCGAATGGCCCGGGAGGCTCGCTACAAATCCTCTCCTCAGGCTCCACATCAAACCCATCCAATCGGAAGCTCAGCGGACGGTGCCCATGAGTCTGTATTTTTGTCAGAGTCCAGACAATTCCAAGACACAGTAGTTCCAGTTTGAGACCCACCGCCCCTTTTTTTTTCTTTTTTTTTTAGATTTTATTTATTTATTTGTCAGAGCGAGAGCAAGAGAGAGCGAGAGAGAGAGAGCGGTCGCACAAGCAGGCAGAGGCAGAGAGAGAAGCAGGCTCCCCGCTGAGCAAGGAACCCCATGTGGGACTCGATCCCAGGACCCTGGGATCATGACCCGAGCCGAAGGCAGTCGCTTAACCAACGGAGCCACCCAGACGCCCCCCACTGCCCTTCTTGTTCAAGACTCCCAGCTGCGGCGAGTTTGACTTGGGTCTGACCTGTGCTGGGCCTCCTGGGCAGGGACCAGGCCTGATTAGGGGGTGTGCCCAGCTCAGGGCTTCCCCAACCCAGCTAACCCAGCCGGGAAGATAACTAGTCCTGGCTACCAGCTCAGCTTCCTGACCATTGTTCCCCCCGAAAGAAAAGAGGGGGTCTGTCTACACTGCGAGCAAAGAGGCTGGGGCGGGCTCCTGGGCTCCTTGTCTCGTGTCCCACCGTCAGTCAGCTCAGGGCTCTGGCCCTAGCTGGGGGGCAGCAGGAAAAAGAGCCGTGGCCTGGCACCCCACCCTGCAGACCAGCCTAGCCCAGCAAGGGGAGGAAGGAAGCCATGGCAAGCCAGGCCAGGGACCAGCGGGGACAGAGGTGGGGGGTGACGAAGGCCTCAGGAATTTGAAAACAAACATTTAGCCAACGAAGGAAGAGGCTTCTGTGGGTCGGGCAGCCAGGGCGGGCCCAGTTCCCTCCTCCCCAGGGCAAAGCAGCCGAGTCCCAGCCCGGCTGACAGTGGCCGCTGACTGAAACCAGTGCCTGGAGGGTTTCCACTCCTGGGGGAAGGGAAAGCCTTTGGGGGGTGGCGGGGGATATGGGGACCAGGCGGGCTCTGCCCAGACACTGGAGCGTCATGGCTGGAGTGAGGAGAGGAGGCAGCAGAGAGCAGGGAGCACCGGGAATACTCAGGAGGAGGCTTGGTAGCAACATTTTGTCCACTAAGCATTTATTGAGGGCCTACGGCATACCAAGAATTCAGAGACAAAGGCACTACCGGGCTAGGGAAAGAGCCAGATACAAGGGAGGATAATACTGACAGAAGGGGCGCCTGGGTGGCACAGTCATTGAGCCTCTGACTTCGGCTCAGGTGGTGATCCCAGGGGCTCCCTGCTCGGCAGGAAGGCTGCTTCTCTCTCTCCCACTCCCTCTGCTTCTCTTCCCTCTCTCGCTGTCTCTCTCTCTCTGTCCAATAAATAAAAATCTTTTTTAAAAAAATAATAATACTGAGAGAAGACCAGGAGCTTGTGAGCCCTCGGCAGAGGAAGTCAGAGAAGGCTTCCTGGAGGAGGTAGCTCCTAAGCCGAACCCTGCAGGACAAATTCTGCCGGGGCAGAACAGAATCTTAGTAATCTCACCCCACCCTCTCCTAGGGCCAGCATTCAGTGAGTGGACGAGTGAGCAAGGGACCAGCAGACACGTGGAAGGAAAGGAAGGAATGAACGATGTGTAGTCTGAAGTCTCAGGGTCCAGACGGCAATATTGATCTTCCCACTCCTCAGCTAGTAACTCTCTTCGTAGCCCTGAGGCTCTGCTCCCACTTAAACCCAGAGACTCGAGCCAGCCTGCGTGGGTTCAAGCCCCAGCTCAGTCACTTACCAGCTGTGTGACTTTGGGCATGTTACTTAACTTCTCTGTGCCTGGGGCTCCATTCTCCATAAAATGGCAGTAACGACATGACCGCATGGGCTTCTGTGAAGACTGCGTGCGTTCGGACAAGTAAAGTGCTTCGAACAAGGCTGGGCGTGAAGCGAGAGCTGCGTCAGGGTTTGCTGATACAACGTGGACCCCGGCTTACTCATTCACTAATTCACTCACTTACTCATTCACGGATGCATTCCCCTCTTCGAGCCACCACTCACTCTCACACTCTTCCTTCTACCAGTCCTTTGCTGAGCCCTCCCCAGGCCAGGTCCTCTCCTCCCCACCTTCCCACCCCACTCTGCCGGTCGTGGGTGCTGCCCGCCACCCTGCTAATTACTGAAACCCTTGCATGAATTCCCCTCAAACTCAAAACAAACCAGAAGAAGCTGTCTGCAGTGGGGGGTTACCACCAGAACCGGGGTACGGTATGGGCATGAAGCCTCTGGCATGGGCTTCTTGGGCCGGGGGCCCTCCCCAGCACCTGCCCCAGTGACGGCCGGATTCTTCCAGATCCCAGCCTTGCCCAGCCTGGGGGCCCCTGGCATGGCCCACTCCGCACCCACATCTCAGGCCCCGTGAATGCCAGGAGGCCCGGACCTGGTCCTCAAGCCAGCTCTGCCAGAGCCAGGAGCCCAGAGCTGGCTGAGGGGAGAGCTCTGCAGGCAGGGCCCATCTCGCACGGGAAGGATGAGCTGCGTGCCGAGCACGATGACGGCATGCTGATTAATGTTAGGTGGGCACGCAGAAGATGCCACAGCTTCCTCCTTCCCCACGGGCCCCAGAAGAACAGGTCACGCTGGGGAGGAGGAGCCTGTACAGAACATTTCCAGATCACCTCCTGCATTCCGGCTACCCTGCTCGCCACTTTCTGTATTTTGATGGCACGGTGTAGTGGGCGTGGTCTCTGGCAGGCATCACTGAGGGAAGTGAGGCTCAGAGAGGGAAGGGGACTTGCCCAAGGCCACCCAGCCCAAAACTCGGGTCCTGGAAATCAAACCTCTACCAAGACCAGGGCTCCTGGCTCCTGGCCTGGATGAAGCCTGAGGTGTGGGTGGGGTTAGGGCCCCCGCTGGCCCCAGGGATGAGCAAGGTTGGCATCTGCGGGGCTGGGGAGGGGCTGGGGCTGGGCATGAGATGCTGTTTGGGCCAGAGGGCGGCGTGGGAGAGAAGGGGAGTGAGAGGGGCAGGGCCGGGTGCCCAGCAGGAACAACAGTATGGGGCGGGTAACGGGAGCCTGGCCAGGTCTGGGCTCTCGGGCAGGCCCTCCTGGGCCCTGGAAGCAGCAGGCTCAGCCTGGGGAGCTGCCAGGCCGATACCAGCCTCCATCAGCCAACTCAGCGATTGTATCGGCCTTTTCCTGGAAGACCACAGACGCGGTGGGGGAGTCCGGAAGGGAGGCACCTGTTTGGGAAAAGGGGGTGTGGCCACTGTGTCCCGCACCGCCGCTGCACCACGGGCCAGCCCACGTGATCTGCCTCTTGGTGCTCTGGCCGGCCTCCCCCTGCATGCCTGGACCCCAGAGCCACGGGATCCAGCCGTCAGAGCAGGCTGTGGGGGCTGCGTCCAGGGTGCCACCTGGGCCTCATGTGAACCATGCTGCCGGCCACTACCTCAGCCAAACCGTAAAGCCGCCTGGGGGCCGGTCCACACCCGCCTTCTATGGCGCCTTGTTTCGCCCCACCTTGGAAGGGGCAGGCACAGTGGGGTGTCAAGGCAAGAACTGATGTGACAACATTTGGTGTCTTCCTTCTTTGGAGAATGTCGTGCCGCTCTGCCATGGGTCACAGATTTAGGGACACCAAAGTCTTCCTTGGGATGAGGTCTGAGGCATCCCACTGCCTAGCTGGGCAGAAGACTTCACCTGGAATCCAGAAGAAGGACTGGGTCAGGAGCACCCCTCCCCTTTCTGGGGGGGGGCACGGAGCCCAGCAGGGCCAGTCACAAACTTGTCACACCTCATAGGGGATAACAGGATCAGGGACTGTGGCAATCTGTATGGTCCCCACCCCTAAGCAGGGCGTGAGCAAACAGAGGGAGGGCAGAGGCACCAGGAGGGGAGGGCAGAGGGGGAAGCAGAGTGAGCCTGTGGGTATCTCAGCATCATCTGCCCCATCAGCCAACCTCCCAGAGATGCCGTGAGGACTGTGCCGGGTGGGCAGGCATGGGCTTCAGGAGCTGGGAGTGGCTGCAGAGATGGGAGAGGGCGGGTTTTGTTTTTGTGTGTTTTTTTTTTCCTTAAGATTTTATTCATTTGAGGGGCGCCTGGGTGGCTCAGTGGGTTAAAGCCTCTGCCTTTCGGTTCAGGTCATGATCTCAGGGTCCTGGGATCGAGCCTCGCAGGGAGCCTGCTTCCTCCTCTCTCTCTGTCAAATAAATAAAATTTAAAAAATTTTTTTAAAAATTTAAAAAAGATTTTATTCATTTGACAGAGAGAGAGAGCACACATAGGCGAGCAGCAGGCTGGGTGAGGAGTAGCAGGCTCCCCACTAAGCAGAGATCCCAATGTGGGGCTCGACCCCAGGACGCCAGGATCCCAGAATCATGACCTGAGCTGAAGGCAGACACCTAACTGACTGAACCACCCAAGCGCCCCAGGAGGTGGTTGTTACAGCAAATGTCTTCAGGGAGGAGGCTCTGGGTCGGGTGGGCTTGGGTTCACAGAAGCTCTGCCTCTTATTTGCTGTGTGACCTCAGGCAAATCACATCCCCTCTCTGAGCCCTGGTTTCCTCCTCTGTAAAATGTGGACACTACAAACAACCTGCTCAGAGGGCTGTGATGGTGCTTAAAGGAAGTGATCAATGCTGACCAAGGGGCAAACAACATTCAGTACCTGGTGGTGGTGATTTTTATTGTCCTTGTCCGTCATGTAGTCAAGAACTTGGCATAAAGCCTGGGAAGTCACAGGCCCGAGAGGGTGGTCTTCAGAGTCTCTGGGGATAAGCATCTTTCAGTCTTAGGAATCCTCCCTTGCCCTTCACCTCACCTTCCTGGCAGTCTCAGAGGGAAGAGGCTCTGGACTCCCGGGACACACGCCCACACATGTATTCAAGACCCCTTCTGTAGCCCTGAGTGCCCGGTGGGTGCTGGGATCCCTGAAGTGCTCAGAGGGCACTGACTGTCCGGTGGGAGCAAGGAGCTGGCCACACTCCCGGTGATCCTGATGCTGGGGAGGAGGAGCTGTGAGGAAAGGAGGGGGCTCCTCACCCCACCCTGGAGTCAGCCTGGAGGCTTCCTGGAGGAGGGGGCCACGAACAGCCACCATCTTGCTTGTCAGACCCTTTCCTCTCAGAGTTGAGACCAGGACTGGGCAGGAGCGAGCTCCTGTTTTCTGGAGGCTGTGCCCTTCCTTGCCCCCTGCCCGGCCCACTGCCCCGTACCACTACCCACCCGCACCACTAAGGTTCGAGAAGGCTCATCCCCTGGGGCCGCAAAGAGTAAGCGGGGCGGCCCCCACCCCGCACCCCGTTGTCCCAGCCCCGGGACTCTGCTGCCCCCTAGTGGCCGGGCTGAGGAGGACGCCGCGCCCACTAGGGGAAACCAGTTCAAGGACAGCAGTTACCATAAAAAATAAAATGACGACGATGATGATGACATTCGTCACTTTACAGTTTGCAAAATGCCTCCGCAGTCAGTCACGGGCTGCACGGAGTAGGATGAAGGATACGGGCCTGAAATCAGAACCTGAGTCAGGTTCCAACTGGCTATGCGACCTTGGACAAGTGTCATCTCTGAGCCTCAGAGTCCTCCTGTGTAGAACAGGGGACAGAAGGATTTGGTGACCTAACGCCAGGTGCCCAGGTTGCACGGGGAACAATACCACCATCATTATCTAACACTTGCCCAGTCGGACGTGTGCTGTGCGCCACCCCCCTTTGAATAACGCTTCTTGCAAACTCTTTTTTCAAGGTGTCCCCCTCTTTAATCTGCACCATTTTTTTTGAAGTTCTTTCTTTATTTAAGTAATCTCTACGTTCCATGTGGGACTTGAACTCACGACCCTGAGATCAAGAGTCGTGCGCTCTTCCCACTGTGCCAGCCCAGTGCCCCTAATCTACACTATTAATCCCATTTAACAGATGAGGGGATTGAGGCTCAGAAAGGGGAAGTCACTTGCCGAGAGCCTCCTGGCTTGTAAGTGGTAAAGTAGGACTCAGAGCCAGGTTGGTCTGACTCCAACCCCAGTGCTCACTCCCCACACCCTTCTTTGGAAACCCCCGTGTCCTTATGGCCTCATCTGAATAAGCAGGCACGGCCTCTGCCCCCTTCAGCCTTTTCCTCCACCTTCTCCCACAATGCCAGGCCCCACAGCTGCCCCCTTCCCGCCCTCCTGACCAGGCCCCCAGCCCCCAGGACAGCTCAGGAGCGGAGAGCTTGAGAGTGGCTTCCAAAGGTCATCCCGTCCATCCCCCTGCACCCCGCCCAAGCAGATGACTCTCCGTCCTGTTCTTCACGCTGCTCAGGGGAGGAGAGTCCAGAAACCACTTCCTCTACCCGCCCAGCTGCGGCAGTTCCCACAGTCGGGAAGTTCTACCGTCGGTCTCACCGCAGTCCCTGCTGCTGCCGTGTCAGTCCATTTCCCTTTGTTCTTTCGCCCGGGAGTGTCAGAAACACAATCTGGGGAGGACCCTGGAGGCCTTGAGAGAGGAACTCTGGAATGGGGAAGGGTCATTCAGGGACAGGAAGTGAGAGCTGAGCCCAGGTTCAAAGCCAGGTCAGGGCGGCAGGAGTAGCTGAGCTGGTCTCCTGGTGCCCAGGGTAGCCTCAGCCCAGGTGGGGCAGCCTCACCCACGGACTGAGGGCCCCGAGGCCCACCCCCTGCCCCGCAGCACCACGTAGCTCACGCACGCAGCGTGGGAACTGAGGACCGGAGTGGGCTGAGGGCGCGTGAAGAGCTCGGCTCGGGGGTCACCTGGAGCTGGGTGCAAATCCCCTCAAACCCCTCAAGAAACATTGGGTGAGCTTCTCCCCTGTGCCAAACACTGCAATCAGCGCTGAGGCCAAAGCCAAAGTCCCTGCCCCTGCCCCTGGGCGCTCACAGCCCAATGCAGAGGTGACAGTAAGCAAGTCAATAAATGACGAACAAGAAATCCCAGCGTGGCAGGAGGAGGGGTGGGGTGGCCACACATTTGAGAGTGACCAGGGAAGGTCTCCAGAGGAGGTGGTGTTTACGTGGGTTAAGGCTGGAATAACAAGAAGGAGCCAGACCTGAAAATCTGACCGGAGAACACCCCAGGAAGGGTGAACAGTCTGGACACACGTCCTGAGGTCAGAACGAGCTTGGCATCGAAAGACCCACTGGAAAGATGGCCGGGGCAGCGAGCCGGTATGGGCTCGAGTGAATGGACTCACACACCGCCTTTCTCTCTGAATGTCTGTTTTCTTATCTGTGAAATGGGTTCAACAACACCTGTTTAATATGGAGATGGACACACAGTCCCTATATCCGGGCCTACGTGCTCATTAAATACTTGATATTCCTTTTTTCCCCTTTTTCTTTCCTTTTCTTAAATTTTTATTGATTTGACAGAGAGAGAGAGAGCACAAGCAGGGGGAATGGCAGAGGCAGAGAGAGAAGCAGGCTCCCCGCTGAGGAAGGAGCCCGACGCAGGGCTTGATCCCAGGACCCTGGGATCATGACCTGAGCCGAAGGCAGATGCTTAACTGACTGAGCCACTCAGGTGCCCCATCTTCTTTTCCTTAGAGAGAGAGCATGTGTGCTAGAGCAGGTGGAGGGGCAGGAGGAGAAAAAGAATCCCAGGCAGGCTCCACACTCAGCGTGGAGCCCGATGTGGGGCTCCATCCCCCAGCCCCAAGATCATGACCCGAGCTGAAATCAAGAGTCAGATACTTGGCTGACTGAGCCCCCCAGGCGCTCCTCAATACTTTGTCACTGCTCTATCAACAGGCCCATCGGTGGTACATTTCAGGCTGCAATTTCAATACCATCCCCCGGCCCCAAACTACCCACACCACACGCTCAGGATTGCCCAACGAGGAAGTCGGTTACGGAATGGCTTCAGCCCTGGTCCAAGTGCACCGCACTTTACAGTTTATAAAGCACCCCCTTCCACTGCCCTGCAGAGCAGGCTGCTGGGGAACTCCTTGGAGGCATCCATGGCAAAGGGTCCAGCAGCCCCTGGCCCACAGCAGGTGCTCAGAGACGGTCAGGTGTAGGTCCTGCCCCTGCCACCCCCACCCCCATGAACTTTCAAATTCCAAAGGCCTTTGTTACCAAATGTCCCTCATCTGAAAAACGGGTTCGGTTTCCAGCCGCACAGCTCCTTAAGCCTGGATGGTTCCTACTTACAGCTGAACTGCTGGAATCAGAAGGCAATTCTGAACGGAAACCCAGAAAAAAAAATATTGGAGCAAGGGTCCTTGGGCCCACCCACATGGAAGTGGAGCGGAGTAGACCAAGGTCAAGGTCAGGCCAAGGACTCAAGCAACTGGATTCCTCTCTTCACGACCGGAAAGAGCTCCTTGTTCCCAGAGGGGAGCAAATCCCAGGTCTCTGCTCTGCCGTATCCTTGTTCTCCTACCTCCATGTTAGCCCTCAAGAAGCAGCTTGCATGGTGCTGCCTCCAGGAAGCCTGCCTGATTTTCTTTTCTTTTCTTATTAAAGATTTTATTTATTCAGGGGCACCTGGGTGGCTCAGTGGATTAAAGCCTCTGCCTTTGGCTCAGGTCATGATCTCGGGGTCCTGGGATCGAGCCCCACATCGGGCTCTCTGCTCGGCGGGGAGCCTGCTTCCTCCTCTCTCTCTGCCTGCCTCTCTGCCTACTTGTGATCGCTGTCTGTCAAATAAATAAATTAAAAAAAAAAAGATTTTATTTATTCATTTTGACAGATAGAGATAAGTAGGCAGAGAGAGATGAAGGGAAGCAGGCTCCCCGCTGAGCAGAGAGCCCACCGCCACGCTGGGCTCGATCCCAGGACCCTGGGATCATGACCTGAGCCGAAGGCAGAGGCTTTAATCCACTGAGCCACCCAGGCGCCCCGACTGCCTGATTTTCTAGAGCTGGCTGCTGCCTTAGTTGCCCATCCACAGCCCCAGGCTTTCTCCTACTGGGGCCAAGCTCCTGTTGAAGTTTAACTCACATACAACAGGGACACAGATCTTCGGTGTGCAGCTCCATGAGCAGCCTGTGCCAACGACGTCCTCCGACTTCTCCCCCGCCAGTTACGACTCTTGCCCCTCAAGAGCCACACCGTGACCTCTACCCCATCCATGAATTCCGCCCGCTTTCGTACTTTGTGTGAATACAATCATCTGAGAAGCCCTTTGTGTCCGGTTTCTCGCACATTGTGTTTACTCTCCTTACTGTGTAGTGTTCCCTGTGGGAATAGGCCACACTTTGTCCATTTTGCCACTGATGAGCATTTGGGTCGTGTTTTAGTATTTTGGTCATGAACGAACAGGACTGCTGTGAACATCCCAGCTTGTGTCTTTCAGGGCACGCATGTACACACTGTGTTCACCCTGTGGGTGTTTACCCCAGGGAAGAAGTGGAGTCGCTGGGTCACTGGGTAGACACGTACTCAGCCTTAGCAGATGCAGCCACACTGTTTCCAAAGTCATTGTGCCGGTGTGAACCCTGCCAACCGTACAGGAGAGGTCCTGCTGCCCCCCACCCTCACCGACTCTTGAGTCTGTCTGGGGGCTTTGTATCCAGTCCCTTGTTTGTCTCACCTCTGTGCCACCCAAAAAAGAGACACAGAATGAAGGGGATCAGAAAGAAGGACAGAGACAAGGAGGCAGAGAGAGAGAAGAAGGAAGGGAGGGAGGGAAGGAAGGAAGAAAGGAAGGAAGGGAGGAAGGGAGGGAAGGAGGGAAGAGAGAAGGAATCAGGGAGGGAAGAAAGGAGGGAGGAAGAGAATCAACAAAGAAACATTAGGCTGACTCCTTGCCGTGGGGCCCCACACCCGCTGCCCACCACAGCCAGCCCAGAGCTTAGTGTCTGCTGCTGGGACTGAAGCTTCGGCTCCTGGTTCACCCAGAAACCTCAGTGTGCCCTATACATGAACAACTGAATGAAATTCTTTCTCAACAGTTTCCTTTCAGGATAAAATCTTTGAAACACTAGTAAAAGCAGGGGCCGCCTGGGTGGCTCAGTCGGTTAAGTGTCTGCCTTCCACTCAGGTCATGATCTCAGGGTCCTGGGATTGAGCCCTGCATGGGGCTCCCTGCTCAGCGGGGAGCCTGCTTCTCCCTCTCCCGCTCCCCCTACTTGTGATCTCTCTCTCTCTCTCTCAAATAAACAAATAAAATCTTTAAAAAAGTAAAATCTTTGAAAATAGCCTGGGGTCCACTGAGAGGACAGACGAATCTCCTTGGTCCCTGTAGAGAAGGAGTGAGCCCTGGGTGGGGAGGGGATTCCAGGAAGCCTTGAAACTACCTCCAGGAGATAGGGGCTTGGAGACCTACTGAGCAGACAGCCTCAGGGGCCAAAACCCCTACCCCAGACAGGCCCGCCCTCATCTCCTGTCCTGCCAGTCCCACCCGTCCCACCCGTAGCCTTCCTCCTTCTCCCACAGCAAGCTGGGGCAGGATCCTAGGTCCATGGCCAAGGCCAGACACCCAGGCCAGGCCTACCAGGCAGAGGCGGGTACCACTGAGCGAAAGGCCTCCTGGAGTTGCTTTGCCTGGATATACCTCACAGGGAGCTGGCAGAGGAGGGAGGCTGGCCTGGTAGGGCCTGGCGCAGTCCCTGCCTCCCTGCCTGGCAGCATGGCCCCAAAGCCAACCGCCGAGCACTCCCCAACCCGGCCCCCCGCAGCCTCGTGCAGACGCAGGTGTTGGCCCAAGTCCAGATGTGCCGGGGGCGGGCTGAATGGGAACTTGTTTCCTCTGCTTGGCCAGCCTGATGCTAACTTGGCTCTCCCCATGCAGATTCAGCACTGAAAGAAGCAGAGAGGCCCTCCGGTCTTCACTCAGCGCAGGAATCCCGATGCTGGACTTTCTGAGTTCCTTAAATCTTCAAGGGACAAAGGCTTTGCCGCCTCCCAGGCCCCCCCACCTCTGGCTATGCAGCTCCAACACAATAAAAGCCACCGTTTGGGGCAACTTCGGATGGATGGGCCAGGCACTGTGTTGACCTTGTATTTCCTTCCTTCCTTCTGTCCTTCCTTCCCCTTTTATTTATTTATCTGAGAGCGAGAGAACACGAGCAGAGGGAGCAGCAGAGGGAGAAGCAGGCTCCCAGTTGAGCAAAGAGCCTGACGCGGGGCTCTATCCCAGGACCCCAGGATCATGACCTGAGTCGAAGGCAGATGCTTAATTAACCCCCTGAGCCACCCAGGCGCCCATCTCTCTCTTTTTTTTTTTTAAGATTTTATTTATTTATTTCTGAGAGAGAGAGGAGCAGCAGGAGGAGATGAGCGAGAGGGACAAGCAGACATGGGGCTCCATCCCACGATCTTGAGATCATGACCTGAGCCAAAACCAAGAGCCAGACACTCAACCTGCCGAGCCCCCGGGTGCCCCGATCTGGCATATTTCCTCTCTCAGCAGCTCCGTGAATTAGGACGACTGTCACCATCTGCATTCACTGCCGTGGCAACAGAGGCTTAGAGCCATTCAGCGCCTTGCCTAAAATCATGCAACACAGATGGGGCAATAGATTCCCCACCTCCGTCCAGTGGGAAGGCCTAGAAGCAGTGACACGTCGATAGCCATGAGCACACCCGGTGCCCAGATCTTGGTTTCTGAACACCATCTCCAATAAAAACAACTACGCGCCTTAGAGAAATGACGGATTCTGGCACTCAGGCTGGGTGAGCACCAGACGAGCCTGGAGCATCTCCCAGTGCCAGAAAGCAAGGACATGCTCAAAAGACAAAAATAAAAGGGGATGTCAGACAGCCACAGGAGGGGCGCCTAGGAGGCTCAGACGGTGAAGCGTCTGCCTCCGGCTCAGGTCATGACCCCAAGGTTCTGGGATCGAGTCCCTCATCGGGCTCCCTGCTCAGCGGGAGCCTGCTTCTCCCTCCGCCCCTGCTTGCTCTCTCTCTCTCTGTCAAATAAATAAAATCTTGAAAAAACAAAAAACAACAACAAAAACTTAAAACAGGGGTGCCTGGGTGGCTCAGTGGGTTAAGCCTCTGCCTTCGGCTCAGGTCATGATCTCAGGGTCCTGGGATCGAGCCCCACATCGGGCTCTCTGTTCAGCGGAGAGCCTGCTTCCCCCACCCTCTCTCTGTTGCCTCTCTGCCTCCTTGTGATCTCTCTGTCAAATAAATAAATAAAATCTTAAAAAAAAATCAAAACAGTAAACTGTTGCTACAGAAATGGTTAAAATCAATCCTATTCAGATCTGGTTAAGAAATAATCACAGTGAGGGGCACCTGGGTGGCTCAGTGGGTTAAAGTCTCTGCCTTCAGCTCAGGTCATGATCCCAGGGTCCTGGGATCGAGCCCCGTGTCCAGCTCTCTGTTCAGCAGGGAGCCTGCTTCCCCCGCTCTCTCTCTGCCTGCCTCTCTGCCTACTCGTGATCTCTGTCTGTCAAATAAATAAATAAAATCTTAATAAAAAAAAAAAAACTAAAACAGAGACAGGAGCGAGTCAGAAAGAGCTCCCAATGGCCAAAGCTGGAACAATTTAAACAACAAAATACATAACTTAGTATTGAATTATAACCCAAAGTGAAGATCCATAAAGGCACAGGTCCTTTATAATAACTGATTACATAAATAGGGAAAAGGAACAAATCTTCCTCACAGAAGAATCTTAAATAATGGGATACAGGTAGACATACCCACCAGGAAGTGGGAGTGTGCCTTGAGTATGGGTTCCACTTGCTTCCCAAGAAGAAGAGAGTATGGGAAGGGGAAGGTAGTAAACGTCACAGTGGAGAAAGTCTAGCAGACCCCAGCTTACCGATGTAATCAAGGTTAACATCACCAATAAGTCACGTGGACACCACGTGGGCATCACATGCCTCCTGCGATCATGTGACAAGAAGGACCCTTGGCCTCTGAGGTATTCGTCCCCCAAACCCAGAACTGCTGTCCAGTCATCAGAAACACACCAGAGAAACCCAAACGGAGGGCCAGTCTAACAAAATTCTGACCAGAACTTCTTAAAATTGTCAGGGTCATGGAAACCGAGGGTGGACAGAGGAAACCGGTGCTGACCAGAGGACACCAGGGAGACATGACAACAAGACACAATGTGGGATCCTGGATCCGATTACTGGACGAGAAAAAAGACATTAGTGGGAAAACCGGTGAAATCCGAATAAAATCTGGAGTTCAGTTACTAATCATGTACCCGCGTTGGTTTCTTAGTTTTGACGACGGTGCCATGGTTATGGAAGATCTTAACAGCAGGGAAACAGACATTTGGAACTCTCTGGGCCACCTCTGAAATGTTTCTGTAAATCTATAATTATTCCAAAGTAAAAACTTTATTTTAAAAAGTCACATGGAGGGGGGGGGCCTGGGTGGCTCAGTGGGTTAAAGCCTCTGCCTTCCGCTCAGGTCATGATCTCAGGGTCCTGGGATCGAGCCCCGCATCGGGGGTCTCTGTTCAGCAGGGAGTCTGCTCCCCCCTCCTCTCTACTTGCCTCTCTGCCTACTTGTGATCTCTCTGTCAAATAAATAAATAAAACCTTAAAAAAAAGTCTAAAAAAAAAAAAGTCACATGCGTATCAATGTCTGAGCCAGGATTCAAATTCAAATGTGTCTGCCCCCTTCTCCCATACACTCCGCCCCCTCTGCGCCATCTCAGGCTAGAAAGCCATTCCCAAAAGCTCCTTCATGGGTCTGAGTGGCTCCCCATCTCCCCATGTTTGCCTTCTAGGACCAACCTGGCTCACGTTTTCTTTGCCCCGCGACCTCCTTTTGAGAGGTGAAGGATGCTCTGGTGTCCCCAGGTGTCTTCGCATCTCCAAGCTCATTCCCTGGTGTTTCTACTCTCCTGGGTGATTTGGGTTTCCATGAACACTGGCCTCCCCAGAAGCTACCTCTCCTGTGCAGCAGCCATCAGACTCCACGTGGGAACCGATGGGGTTCCAAGAAAGGTAGGTCCCCAACCTGATTCCAGGGCTAAAGCACATGACCTAGGCTAGGTCTCAAAGCACACACTATCCCCTGGCCACTGTGTTCAGCCCAGAGGTAGACCCATGACCCAAGCTGGTCTAGTCAGAAAGCATCCCCGGACTTTGACAGGGAATTCTGGGACAAAGACAATTCCCTCCTTCCAGGGGCACCTGGGTGGCTCAGTCATTGAGCATCTGCCTTCAGCTCAGGTCATGACCCGGGGTCCTGAGATCAAGCCTCACATCGGACTCCCTGCTCAGCAAGCCTGCTTCTCCCTCTCCCTCTGCCGGTTTCTCCCCTGGCTGTGCTCTCTCTCTGTCTGTCAAATAAATAAATAAAATCTTTTAAAAAGAAAATACCCTCCTTCCATGTTGGATGTGAATGAAGAAGCCCCTGGAAGCCTTAGGATGAAGACAATACCAAGGACAACCGAGTAGAAGAATGGAAAGAGTGGCGTCCTCAGTGACGTCACAGGAGCTGCTGGATCAAGCCTTGCTTGAAGCCCACCTTGCCCATATACTTCTTAGTTTTGAGAACTGTGGTAGGCTGAGACATGATCCTCTAAAAGATATCTGCCTCCTAGTTCCTAGAATTGGTAAGTGTTATCTTCTATGATAAACAAGGGAGGGGGGACAGATTTTTCAGGAGGGATTTAAGGTAAGGACTCTGAGATGGAGAGATTATCTGGGTGGACCTCAAATAAAATCCATGTATCCTTATCCTTGGGAGAGAGAGGTAGCTCTGACACAGAAATACAGAGAAGAAGGCAGTGTGACCCCAGAAGCAGAGTCTGAGTGGTGTGGCCACAAGCCGAGAAGAGCTGGCAGCCACCAGAGCTGCAAGAGGCAAGGACCCATTCTCCCCTGGCAGACATCCCCACTACAGGACAGAGTCCTGCCCTTCCGACACCTGGATTTTGGCCCAACGATACTGACTTTAGATTTCTGGCCTCCAGAGCGTCAGAGAATACAGTCCTACTGGTTTAAATCACCTGGTGTGTGATCATTTGTTACAACAGCTATAAGAAACAGACACAAGAGCCAAGAAAGTGTCTTCAATCTCCAAGCCCGGTTGAAAACAGTATCTTGTCAGTTGCCGCCTAAAGCAGTCTAATTCACACCCAGCTCTGCCGTCCCCTCCTCTGGATAAGAGGTGAGCTCTCCCCACTGGGAGGCAGCCAGAGAGCCTCCTGACCTTTAGCTGGAGGAAGTGGTGCTGGAGGGGGGCAGCATCAGACAGCTTGCAGACTCCAAGCCAAGGCATCATGGGAGTTTATTTACAGAAAAGTCACAGCCGCCAGGGCCCATGCAGGCTCTGGCCAGAAGACCCCAGATATATATACATCTCTTTCTATATATGTCCCGGCACCCGTCAGCACCAGAGCTGTTCCCAGCCGGGCCCCTGCCAGAGGGACCAAGAGTCAGGGGGCATGAAGGGAGTGAGCCCCAGTCCTTGCCAGATATCACAGGTCACCTGTGCAGTCCCTATGCCAGAGGAAGAAACTGGTGTCGGCCCTAAAGTGGACTGGGAGGAGCGTGAGGACGGGCTGTACTCCGGACGCCAGGCCATGGAACACCAGCAGTGGCCTGGGGCATGCGACACCAGAGGTCCCTGCAGACCTGTCCAGGAGCTGGGCACGGAGCTGGCGTCCCACCCATCATGCGGGGGGCTCCCCCAGTTTGCTGGGCGCACTTGTGATCCGCTTATTCTCTCGGAGGTTTCGAAGGCGAGCGCTGAGGCTGCTGATCTCTTCCACATAGGCCTGGGGCACCCACCCCTTCTCACCATCTGCCAGGCGGACCCCCTCCAGCCAGCCTAGAGCACGCGGGCCGGGAGCAGCATTAGTGGCACCAAAGGGATACGAGGGCCGGGTCTGCCCGGGAAAGCCTAGGCCCTGATGCAAGCCTTGTCTGCACCCTGGGGCAGAGGTGACCTCATCCCAGCGTCCCAGTTCCAGGAAGGACCCTGCCTCTAGCAGTCTCGTAGAGGAACTTCTGACCTGTTTTTCCTGACATCCTCTAAGAAGGGTATTTCCCATTCTTCCCCGGACCGTCACTCTGAATCCTCCAGCTTTATAAGAGGGAAGTTCCTCCTCTTGTCTAACTTGATTCCTACATGCTGTGGTTGATCAACACTTGCACAAGCTTTTCCTGTGATATCTTAGCCATCTAGCTACCTTCTGCCCACCCGGGGCTCATCAGGGAGGCCTTCCCAGGAGGCCCCTCTCACCATCACTGGTTTGGGTCCTCACGGCCAGGATGTCCGTCTTCTCCAGAGTCAGCTCGTCTGGCTGCAGAGCCTTGTATGTTCTGACACACTGAACCTGGGGGCGGTCTGACAGCCCAAGGGAGAGTCGGGGAGTCCCCAGGGGAGGATGATAGGGGGCAGGGAGAGTTAGAAGGACGAAGGAGAGGGGTCAGAGGGTGGCTGCTGCTGCTTCATTCTCTCTGCGCCTCCCTCTGCCCACCCTGGCCACCCTCCTCTCTTACTGTAAATACAAGCCCTTGGTGAATCCAGTCCCTCCTAGCTTGGGTTATTGCCCAGGACTCTCACCTCCCCAACTCAGTCTAACACCTTGACACTGACCTCCAGGTCAAAGTCCACCTGCCTCCAGACACTCCCCACAAAACACTAATGGTCCCTTCATATGCCCCTGTTGTTGGTACTCCAGGGCTCCCTCTAATCCATCCTTCTCAACTGGGAGTCAAGTTACATCACCTCCCTGCCAATTATAACCCCCTGGGGCTTCTTACTCCTCTGAGTAAAATCCAAAGCCCTCCCCACAGCCTACAATCCTGCATGGTCTGGCATTGTGTCCTCACTAGCTCCCCTTCCTCCCTTCTTCACGGAGCTCAGCAACATTAGCTGCCCTGCTGTTCCCCAAACGTTCTGAGCTCCCTCCTGCCTCAGGGCCTTTGCACTGCCTATCCTCCTCCCAGGAGAACTTCTCCCCCAAATCTTTTCATGGTTGCCCCTCTTCCTCCTTCAGAGGCCTTCTCTGACCACCTCTCAGGAATGGGAGGTTCAGCCCACAGCTCAAACAGGACTCTTAGCCCAAGCCAGAGCATCTGCTTCAATCTAGGCCCTCGGCTCTTTCTACCACAGGAGACAGGCTGGCAGTATTGAGAAAACCACAGGCTTTGGGGCCAGACCTGGCTTGAATCCCAGCTCTGCTCTCCACTGGCCTGTCTGACCTTGGGCAAGTTACTTAACATTTCTGAGCCTGTTTTCTCAGATATGAGAAAATGAGTCTACCCAACGGGGTTATCAGGAGGATTAAGTAAACTAAATGCGTATAAAAGTGGCCAACCCCAGGCCTGATGCGGAACAAGTATGAGTAGAAACAAGCTCCCTTCCTTTTCCCTTCGTTAGCGGAGCCCTAACTCCCCTGCTCGGCAGCCCTCAACAGCAGCCTGGTGTCCGCTGGATCAGGGTCCCTCTCGGACTGGGCAACACTCTGGCTTAGCGGCCTCACTCATACCCCAGAGAGAAGCCTCTAGATCAACAGAGCTGATCCCCCACCCCGCCCCACCCCGCCCCGCCCCGTGGCCACTTTGGTTCCTGCTCCTTTGCACCGGAGTGAAGGTGGGAACAGATCAGGCTGTCAGTCTCAGCTCTGCTGCTCACCAGTTCGGCGAACTTGGGTAAGTCACTTTAATCTCTCTGAACCTCTGTTTTCTAACTGGTAAGATGGGTTTGTGCGGGGATGAAAAGGGAGGACACAAAAGGCTTTGCCATCAGGTGCTGCCTAAGCATTGGGAAGGGGGGTGGGGAGGTCGGGCCTGGCTTATGCACATGTTGCCACTCTTTCAAGGGTCTGCACGGCAGCCCCTGATGGCCCCAGGCCGGCTGGTCTGTCTCCCCGCTGGCTCCGCCCGCAACAAGGCACCAGGATGGGAGGAAAAGGGGAGAGCAGTGAGGGACCCAACCCCTGGGGGAATGTGGGCCTGGAGGCGGGGTGGGGGGAGGCAGGCTGCTACCTTGGCCCTCACTGAAGACCTCTTTATCCTCCTGGGGGCTGGAGGGACACAGGGCTGAGATCCATCGCTGCTTCTCACTTCTAGGGAGGGGGAGGCTGAGTTGTCAAAACGCGCAAAGTGCAGTCTCCCAGGGCCAGGGTGGTGACACAGGGCTGGGAGGATTGGGCATGGTGTCCGGACTCAGGGCATGCCCTCCCCACAGCCCGGTCTGTCCCCGCGGGCCCCACCCAGCTCTGAGACTACCAGGGCAGGCCCGGAAGCCGCTGGCCGCCAGCCCCACCCGTGGCCTGCCTCAGGCCGCTGTCCTGCAGCCACACACCGGAAGGCCTTGTGCCCGCCCAGGGGTCCTCTCCCCCCATGCCCAAGCCCACTCACTCCGTCCGGGCCCTCAGCAGGAACTGGTGCTTCGCGTGGGGCCCATGGAGGAGCTGGAGGAGAAACACGTGGCCGGGGACGCCTTGCATTTTCAGGCTCAGGTCCTTCACCTGGAGCTCGGCCATCTTGGCGTGGACGAACACGGCGAACTTCCCTAGCCTGCGGGACCCGGGCAGGTGAGGTCAGCCCGCTCACCCTCGGGGAAACTCGGAAGGCAGTCACCTCCCTAAAAGCCCGCAGGCCCCCACAAGGAATGGGGAGCGCCATTCCCGCGGACTCCCTGGCAGAAGAGGAAGGTGACAAAAACTAGTCCCTGCCCCCCCGGCACACTTTCAGGTTCTCGCTGAGTCCCTGTTCTAAAGAGCCAACAGGCGACCCCTCGGATGAGACCCCTAACTCTCGGACCGCGTAGAAGCTGAACTATGTCTCTCCTTGGCCACTCTATCCTAATGCTCCCCACTGCCAGGCCCATCATTTGGGTTCAATAAACACTTGTGGGAAGAATGGGCAGGGGAGTGGGCCAAGGATGTCCCACAGGTCCCTTCTTCTCAACCTGTCTAAACAGAAGTCAGTATCTCCCAGTCCAAACCAGACCCCTTCACTGTTCCCCCGTCCAGGGAAAGGCTCTGTCAAGTGGCCCAGGAGGAAACTCAGCCATCATTCCAGGCTCTTCCCTCCCTCTCCCCACACACCCCGCCAGCAGCTCCATCCTACCTAACTCCCGACTGTCCCTGGAATCCGCTTCCCACAGGCCCCCCACCATTTTGGGGTGGATCTACTCTCTTCTGGGCAATCTGTAATAACTTCTGGTCTCAACCCTTCCAGTCCATCCTCCAAACTGGCCAGGAGTAAAATGTCACTCGTCTACGTAATTCTCCATACTCCCCATGGCCCTCAGAAAGCACAATCTCTGTCCTATGACTTTCAACAACCCCACTTCCTTCTCCTGGCCTTCCCCTCTACAAATCCAACCATATTTAGGCTTCATCATCCCCCAAACACACTCTGCTATTATACCCTACCGTGACTTTGCTATATCCTCCCAAACTCCTTCGCCACCTGGAAAACTCCTACGTATCCTTCAAGACCCAGCTCAAATGTCCCTTCCTCTTTGAAGCTTTACAGATTCTCACCCCATACCAGGGGATACTACAGTAGGAGTGCACCTTTCCCCTAAAACCCCCGACCAGGTGGTTATCAGGATATAGCTTAACTGTCCTGAGAGCTTCTATAGGCAGAAATAACCCTAGCACCCTTCACAGCCCAGAAGAGAACAGGGGTTCGGTGACACTTTCGTGAATGAATGAATAAACCAGAATGAACCCTTCCCATAGCCTAAGAAGCCCTTTCTTCATCACATCCAGCCTGAAGGCTCACCTCACTCAGAAAGACTTCTCCCTCATCCCAAACTGGTAACAATCACAGCTAATACTGAGTGTGTGTTCAGTGCGTGCCAGGCACTATGCTAAGCTCTTTTCTCCTCTTATTATCACACTGAGTCTCCCTACACGATAGTCTCTGTGTTACAGATGGAAGATAAGATAATACAATGGTTAAGAGCCTGGGATCGGACCTCAGACAGAGCTGGCCTCCCCGCTCCTGTACTTACTAGATCCCCGCTCTTGAGAATACCAAGCGAGCCTACTTCCCAGGCAGATGCTTAGAGGACTGGGGATAATAGTGCAAACAGCGGGGGCACCTGGGTGGCTCAGTGGGTTAAGCCTCTGCCTTTGGCTCAGGTCACGGTCTCAGGGTCCTGGGATCGAGTCCTGCATCGGGCTCTCTGCTCAGCAGGGAGCCTGCTTCCCCCTCCCCATCTGCCTGCCTCTCTGCCTACTTGTGATCTCTCTCCCTCTCTCTCTCTCTGTCAAATCAATAAATAAAATCATTAAAAAAAATTATGTACACAGCATGCCTGGCACAAGACAGGCACTCAGTAAATGTTGGCCATTATCTGGATGAGTTAGGTCGGAGCTGAGACCCCAGAATTATGCTCTTAATCTCTGCTCTACTTGTCTTAAGCTCAGAGCACCACTGAGTCCTCTGCACACAGCCTAGCCCTCAGGTCTGGAAAATGGACTGGCCTCACATCTCTGCCTTTTCTGGGTGGGGGGGAGCCTCCAAGGCTCAGGGTGCCCCAGCAGCACAGACAGGGGCTTCCAGGCCCAGTGATGCCTCACGGTAGGAAGAAGGGACCTGGCTCCGGTCTGCCTCCCGCACCCTGCCTGGACTCACTCCTTCCGCCGGGAGAGCAGCAAGCAGTCATTGAAAAGGTGCAGGTAGACTGCCTTGCTGGACAGCTTCAGCTTGGCAGGCGGCGCTGCGGGCAGCGGTGCCAGCTCCGCTAGTTCCCCATGCCGAACCAGCCAGCGCGCTTGCGAGATCAGTGGGAAGATCTGGAAGGATGGGAGAGGCAAGGGGGAGGGCAGGTCAGGCCCCGGACAGCAGGGCAGACAGCACAGAACAGGGGAGGGGACAGGGTGGGGGGTGAGGAAGTGGTCTGCTGTTCCCCAGGGAAGGACGGAACGAGAGAGGCCCCTTGGCGGACCCCACCCCGCCAGCGGCCGGTGTGCACCTTGCCCTCAAAGTGGATCTGCTTGCTCAGATGGATGAGCTCCTCTGTCCTCTTCATGGACTGCACGCTGGCATTGCACTCTTTCACCAGCTGGGGAGGCTGTGCGTGAGTCATCTGTGGTTCCCCCCACCCCGGCTCCCAGAGCTCAGCCTCAGGCTCCCCACCTGGGAACCAGAGGCTCTGCTGGCTGGGGCTCATTTCGAGATATGCCAGGGATCTGGGCGGGGGGGGGGGGGCCTGGAGAGCCGAGCTCACCTCCTTGAGTGCATTGAAGGCTCTGGTGGCCATGTCTTCGTCTTCCGAGCCCTGTGCTGTCCGTTTCAGGATGTTCTAGAGGGTGAGGTCGGTGTGGTGAGGCAGACCTGGACCTCCACCCACAGCCCTGCCCGCCAGTGGTTACCCGGGAGGGGCTGTGGAAGGCACAGCACCATTCCCCCCACAGCTCTCACTGCAGCCCGGTGCCCTCCACCTACCTCGACCAGCATCTTGAGGCGGGTGATCCTCTGAAATGGCAAGATAAGGAAGGAGGTGAGGGGCAGACGTTGGCATACGGGAGACTCCTCCAGGCGAGCCAGGATGCCAGGGAACTTGGGGTTCTCCAGGCTGGAAGATGGGGAGGGGCCTGAGGTCACAGATGGGCTCATAGATCCTATGAAGCCCCAGGATCCATGACCCCAGCCACCCTCTTGGTTTTTCAGGTGCCTTCTTGTCACATCCTTCCTGCCCTTTGGGGTTGGTCTAACCTGACCCTGGTCAGAGAGCCCTATTCAGGAACCATTCCCGCCTAAGCCTCCCTTTATCTCTGACCCCCACCACCCCACGCCCGCCTTTCAGAGCCTCCAGCCCTACAGCAAGCGCTGGTAGGTGCGCTCCTGGTAGGCCTGGTTGGTGACGTAGGGCAGGTACACTCGGCGGAAGGCTGGACAGTGATGCAGCACAATGTCACACACACTGAAACGCAGGACATCTGCCTCCAGCCGCTGCTCCAGGTCCTGCAGAAACCTGAGGGGTCGGGTGAGAGGGCAGGGTCAGGGTCAAGGCGAGAAGCCAGACCTGGGAGCTCGGGGCCAGTCACAGGCTTTGTCCCCGCCCCCACTACACCTGACCGGACCACTCCCTCACCTCTCGCTCGTGCTCTTGACTTCCGGCAGTTTGGAGAACAGCCATTGCTTGTCCTGCCCCCCCAGACATTCGCTCAGTTCAGCAGATCCTAAGAAGTGGCCCACGGCCACCGACAAGCTGTGGATGTAGGAGGCCTCGGACGTGATCAGCTCAAATTTGGCCTGAGTGAGGAGGAGGCGGGATTGAAAGGGCTGGACCGGCCCGCCTCAGACACTGTGAACTCACCACCCACCCTTCCGATCCCGCCTTTCCCTCCCCGTCCCCCTGCTGTTCCAGCCCCACTTCCGACGACCTAGTACCAGGCGGGTGAAGGGGACCACCCCTGGCCGCGCGCTTTTGTTCTAACTCAACGGAAGACCTCGATTGAGAGGTGGCACCCCTAGCCCCACCCATCGGGCCTGCCCCTCCAGCCGGGCCCTCTCAGTCCTTCGCCCACTAAGCTTTTCTTTCCAGAGGGCTCCGCCCCTCCCAGTCCTCGCTTTCGCGGTCCCACCTAGGCCCGCCCAGCCTGACTCCGCCCCTCCGCCTGCCCTGTTGGCTCCGCCCCGGGCCCCACCCCTCGACCCCACCCCTCTCCCCGCGGCGGCTCAGTCCCCGCTAGCAGCCAGCCCCACGTCCTCGCACCCACCTTTTGCACAGACGATCCCGCCGGCCCCGCCCTCTCGTGGCCCCGCTTTCCCCGCTGGGTCCCACGCCCACCTCCAGCAGCGTGCAGTCCCGCTGGCCCGGAAACCCTGGGCCCGGGGCCCCGCCAAGTCGGGGGACCCGTCCCCCCGTCCTCCTGGCCCCGCCCCTTCGGTGGCCCCGCCCCCTGCGGGCCCCAGAGCCACCTCCCGGCCCGCAGCCCCGGCGGCCCCGCCCCGCCGGCTCCAGGCGCCCACCTCCTGCAGTTTGCAGTCGCGCAGGCTCAGCGTGGCCAGGACGCCGCTGCCGCGCACGTCGGGGATGTCCTGCCACAGCGAGAAGGTGGAGCCTCGCGCCGAGCGCTGCGCCCGGAAGGAGCTGCTCGGGGAGAGGTTGGCGCGCGGCGGCCCGGGCCCCTCCTCCGCGCCCTCCGCCTCGTCCCCAGGGCCCTCCTCCTCGCGCTGCTGCCGCCGCAGTTCGCGGGCGCTGGCCACGTCGCTGTATTCCTGGTAGAGGACCGCTGGGCGGGGAGAGGGGCGGGGGAGGGCCGTGGGGCGCCCGCCTGCCCGGTCCGGCTCCGGCCCGGTCCGGCTCCTGCCTGGCTCCCCGAGAGCCCGCCCCACTAAACGAGCCTTTCGGACGGTTCGGGCAGCGGGACACCGTGAACTCGTTCACTCACGCACTCACTCCTTCCAGAAACACGGCTTGCGCACCCACTGCGCGCTGGCCACTGTGCTCGCTCCTGAGATTCGGTTCTCCCTCCCTCTCGCCAAGATCCCAACCTCTCCACTCTCCAAACCCCCCGCCCGCCCCCAGCCCCTTCGTCCCACGTACTGTTAAGGAGAAACCGTGACTGGCGCCGCTCGCTGGAGCTCCTGGACCCCAGAGCCAGCTCTTCCGGCGTGTCCAGCCTAGGAAACGGACAGGGTCAGGGCCCTTCTTCGCCTGCACCCCTCCTCGGACCGAGCGCGCAGTGGGAGATGGTACCTGGGCTCGGGCCAGCCGCTATGGCACCCGCTCGGGTCAGCAGGGGCTGGCATCACCAAACCGTCCACCCTCATCTCTACACCGCGCGACTCCCTTCCAGATGCTCTTCCTGGAGAGGGCGAGAGCTGAGGGTGGGTGACTCCAAGAATGGCGCTGGGCGCTGGGGTGCCACGCTGCCGCTGACCAGCACCCAGTCTCAGGTGTGGGCCTTGCCCCATGCTGCCTCTGGTTCATGGCCTGCTCTTAGGGCCCAGGGGAGAAGCTGGTACCTTCCCGAGCTGCGCCAGTGCCTGACCCTGGGGTCAGAACCCTGGCTGCTGAATTCCGCCCCAGGCGCAGGGAAGAGTGCAGGCGGGTCATCAACTCGGAGGCTGAGAAGCGCCTGCGCTCAGGCCCCTCCAGGCCTACTCTGGAGGGTACAGACAGCTCTGGTGGCCTAGGCTCCTCTGTACTCAAGGTCTGCTCCGCTGCCTGGCCAGGCTCCAGGAAGACAGCATGGGCTCCGGGGCTGCCAGGGAGCTCTTCACGCTGATAGACCCGCATCTTGCGCCCTGTGGGGAAGTGGAGTGAGCGCACTGGCTGGCATCCGCTGGGCGCTCTCTCCACTCCTCCCTGTTGCTACCTTGTGGCCCGGAGCATCTGAGGGAAAGGTCAGTGTTTTGGCCAGGATCTCGTCCCCCTCCCCAAATGGGATCAACAAGAGGGCCAGTAGAGAGAACATAGTGCCTGACTGCAGAGGGCAAAGGGCCAAGAGCCCAGGACAGCCACTCATCTGCCATGCAGCCTCTGAGACGTCACCTGTCCTCCCTGATTTCCAGTTCTCTTGTCACTAGAATCTACCACCTGTCCTGCCTGTTTGGGGGAACTCTGGGGCTTATGAGTCTTAAAAGAGCCACCCAACTTCTCCCCTGTCTGTCCCACTAGGCCACCACCCCCTCACCCAGAGTGACTTACAGGCAGACTTCTTCTCCGAGCCGTGACTGGCCCGGCGCTGTGGCTGTGGGTGCTGGGGACTCCAGGGTCCCTCCAGAGCTTGGGGTTGGGCACTAGGACAGTGTGGCCAGCTGCCAGCTCTGCTGGGCCGCAGCCCCCCACTGGTGGAGATCTCCGTGTCTGGGACTTCTGGGGATGGTGGCCAGGGCAGCCCTTGGAGAGGAGCAGGGGTCCCCAGGGACCAGCGGCTGCCGGGAGCCCGCAGCTCCTCTGGGGCAACAGGGAAGAGATCCAGACACACAGGGCTCGGGGGCTGCAGGGTGGGCAGCTCTGCAAAGGACAGACTCTCCTGCTGGCACACAGCTACTGGGCGGTGGGCAGTGCCACGTGGCCCAGCCAGGTGGGACTGGAGGGTGGCAGGTGGCCCACAGTCCATTCCTCCTTTGCTCTGCCACCCACCTGGGCCTGCAGGGAAAAAGGTATGAGAGGCAGACACAGAACAGGAGGGCTGGCCAGCAAGCCACCTTTGTCTTGGAGGCCTGCACAAACCCTTGTGTACACACGTGCGCACACATCTGTTCAAGCACACTCGCACACCTAATCACATAGTCACAGCTAATACTTACTGGGCACTTAGCGAGTGGCAGGCCAAGTGCTCTGTATGTGTCATTTCATCTAATCCTCGCCACCCTGAGGTGACGCTAGTTTTATCCCCATTTTTTAGGTGAGGTAGGGGAGGCACAGAGGTTATTTGGCATATGGGGGAGCCAGGATTCAAACCCAGGCAGTCTTGCTTCTGAGTCTGTGCTTTGAACCAGCTCGTGCATTTTCAGCTCTCACTGACCTATGATCAGAGACACATACATACGTTGTCGCACGATCCGCGTATGTTCCACGCACATGCACACACGTTTCCACGCACATGCACACACGTTTCCTTCCAAGGAGACACATGGACACACACACTTTCATGGGTACACTCAGACACTTCATATTCACAGGCTTACACATTCACGCACTTTTCACACAACTACATATATTCACAGACTCTCTCTCTCTCACACACACACACACACGCTGACCGATCAGATATTTATGTATCCGCTCAAACTTTCTCACACTCCTGTTCTATTCACACTCACACACCGAGATACTAACACAAACACACAGGCCCAGAAGTCCTTGCTTTGGTGTTACCCAACCTCCGCTCCCATGCCCAGAGTTGCAGCCTTCAGCGCCGAGTGGTGCCCACACCCTGCCAGGCTGGCTGGGAGGGTCACAGACTGGCAGGCAGGCCACCACCCAGATCAGGCTGGGCCCTCCCGGGAGGAGGATGGGGAGATGTCCCAGCTCCCCAGTTTGGGGCGAGAGAGGGGTTCTTCCCTACCCGGGCTCTCAGCCCCAGATCGAGCCAGGCTGACCGGGTCTTCTCTGGGCAGGAAGTCATCCCCAAGGATTCTGCCGGAGCCTCGGGACAGGCCTGATGACAGAGGGATCTGAGCCCCCACAGCCCTTCCCGCGGCCCTCCACCAGCTGCCCTCCCGCAGCCCCTCACCTCTCCAGCCGAGGGCCACTGCTGATCTTGTTCTGCTCCTGCTCCCCGCGGCTGGGGAAGCCCTCTCTCTGCCCAGCTGGCTGGGGGAGATCCCACCCAGACAAAGAGTTTGATTCATCAAACCCTGTGGTGAGGCAAGCGGGAGGGAGGGAGGGAGCAGGCAGCGGGCTGGGCGGGGGCCTACCCTTGCCTGGCCTCACTGTGGGCAGGCGGGGCAGTAAGGACCCCCCCCCCCCCAGAGGCCCCCTCTGGCCAGAGGAGCAGTGCCCAGCCTGGCAGGGCAAGGAGACCCAGGAGACAGAGACAGAGATAGAGACCCAGAGATACGGAGAGCCTTTAGGCAGCATCTCAGCACAGGAGACCCCAAACTACTCAAACCCAGAAAACCACAGATGCCGAGACATTCAGGGACCCAGGGATGGAGACAGAGAGACAGAGAGACAGAGATACCAAAAATGTCACAGACCAGATACTCAGAGACAGATGCGAAGCCCAGAAAAAAACAGGGAGACAGATGGACAAACATTTTGTGGCCCACGGTGTTGCCAGTCTAGTGAGGGAGCTAAAAATGAGAACAGTTACAACTCGGGGTTGGCAGGAGCCAAGCCAGAGGAACCATCAGCGCTGGGTTCGACTTGATCTGAGCATTCCAGGAAGGCTTCCTGGAGGAAGTAATGGCTAACTGTTCCAGCTGAAACAGCCAGGGACCCAGTAAACATGGATAGGGAGAAAATCTTGACCTGAGAGAAACAGTGACGGTGTCGGTGACCGAGGGATGAGGGAGGGATGGAGGAGAGGACCCGGCGGCGGGGGTGGGGGGGACCACTCTATCTGCACAGCTTCTCCCCTGCTCTCTTCAGTCCCTGCCTGGGGTGGGGCTGCTCCTAAGAGACAGTTACTCTGCCAGGCCCTCTCCACAGGGACAACTTTAGCATGTACCTTAAACCTCTGTCCATCTGAGCATGTCTCTGTTTCCTCATCTGATAAATAGGCCACTCATACCAGCTCTAAAACACTACTATGTGAATCAGTGACAGCGCGTGTAAAGACCCTGGCACATGGTGGGAGCTTCGTAGTTGATAGTCATTCTCCTGAGTATTGTGATTCGTCTTTCTCTAGTCGAGCAGGTGGCATGGGCCATCCCACGGATGGGGAAACTGAGTCAGTGAGGATGAGACCCACCGTTCTTTGGAGGAGCGTGTGGAAGGAGACTCGGGACCGCTGCCTGCCAGAGAAGTCTCTTTCTCTCCAGGAATCTGAAGTTCTCGACACAGAAGTCCTACTTGCTTCTGTGAGGATCCGTGTGCAAGAATACACACGTGCTTCTGCTCCCTTATATCCTGGGAGATCCTCTCCACTTGGATCTGGGAAGCCCCTGGAAGGCGGGAAGCACACCACCCCACACCCTCCTGAGTTACAGGGATAAATGAGCAAAAACATGGAAGCCTTGGGGCAGGAGCACCCTCTATTAAGAGCTTAGAGGAGAAGGCTGGGTGAGTGCCAGGGGAAGGTAGTAGGTTTTCTGTAGAGAGGAGGCTGGAGGCACGTCCCTAGGGGAAAAGTCAGGGATGAGTCAACCTCCACCTCTGTCAGACCAAAATGCAATGGGAATGACCCATCTAGCTGGAATACCAGCCCTATGGCCTTCCAAAGATGTGGCCCACTCAACCTCGGTGCTCGGGACCAAGGAGGGGTTGAGCTGTGTTCATATTGTGTGCAGCTCATCTCTGCTAGGGGAAAAAAAAAAAAAAAGGAAAAAGCCTCAGGCTCCAAGTAGCATGGTCATTCCCGGCCCCAGAAATGATCACTGAATATTCTAGTGCCGAGGGTCACTCTGGAAGCTACAGGGGAAAACCCCTGCCAAGGTTCAAGCCCAGTGTTGACACTACCAGCTGTGTGGCCCTAGGCGAGTCATAGCCTATTCCTGGGCCTCAGTGTCCCCATCTGTAAAGTAACATGGAAAGTCCCTCTTGGCTGCCCCCTCTAGGAAGTTCATGTCATCATGAGTGTCTCCATGACCAGAGAAGGACAGTAGGGGCCAAGGAGGGCCCCGATCAGCGGACACTGCTAATCACACGGACAATGGACCCGCTTGGCAGGGCTGGCAGAGAGGGTCTCTGGATACTACCGTCGTTCAGGGAGAGCACCTCTGGCTTCCTACACCCAGGATTTCCCTGCCCCCTCCCTGGCCTCCCTTGCCCCAGTGCCCAGAGGAGTAGGGCCCTGCCATGGCCCCTGTGTCCCTTCAGGGACAAAGCCGAGTGGAAGGTCATGGCTGGAAGGGGGATCCAGGCCAAACAGGCTGTGGAGCCTCAGGAGGCCATAAGCGGGTGGGAGCCCGGATCAGAGGCCAGGCGGGCAGCACAAAGGACTCCCTCTGGGAACACCGGCGGGAGGCGGATGGGACTGCTGGCATCAGGGTGGGGCCCTACCTCAGCCAGGGAGCTCCGTCCAGCCTCCGACAAGGCCCAGGGCTCCAGACCACCTGGGGGCTCTGGGGTTGCAGCTGGGTCCTCAGGGGGCGATGTCAGCATGGCCCCTGAGCCGGGCAGTGCACGATCCTGGGTATTGTGTGGGGCGGGGAGGGGGGGGAGGCGAAGGCGGAGGGAACCTCGCAGGCAGGCAGGCGGCTGTCTCAACGTGCCTGCTCCCCGCCCCCCTTCCCCAGAACCGGTTTGGCCAGTCTGGGGTACAAGAGGGGGGCTGGAACAATGGGAGTCCTATGCCCAGGAGAGGTTCTGAAGGACCCCAGACCGATGTCCTAAAGATGGGGGAAGCATTGCTTTTCTGCCCAAGAAAGAGTTCACCCCTCTTCTGAAGCTTCCCCAATGAAAGACATGCTGGGGGAGGAGCGGCTTCACAGAGAAACTTCCAAGCCTTGAACTCCTCAGGGACCCTGAGAACTCTGCAGTTTGCTGACCCTCTCTGAGCTGGCTATAGCACCCATAAAATAGGAACACTCGTTGCCATGGTGGAGAGATGGAAATCACGAAAGTTGGTGATGTGAGGCATCGAGGACCAGCCTGACCAACCCTTCCAGCATCACTGCTCTCATGAGTGACCCGTCCTCCCCTGCTGCCTGGAATGACCCATCTTGCCATTTCCAATGGCCGCCTCCTCCAGGAAGCCTTCCAGGTCTCTAGCCCACACCGAATGAGCCCTCAATAAACCAACAGCCCAGGCAGAACCAGCCTCCAGTAAGGAGACTCTAGCAACCATGCAATCATCCCAAGCCCATGAAGGGGAAAGCTGTTCTTTTCCTAATACTACCTGCCACTTATGTAAGTGCCCCATAATGGCCAGACCCTCAGTGTTAATACCAATATGTACACAAATACCAATACTCATGTTGTGAATAACTTATTGTATGCTATGTGCCAGGCACTGTTCTGAGCACTTCACAGCTGTTTACAGGTTTCCCCCACTACCCCAAAGTAGAGCCTTCCTACAAAAGCTTTCCTAAGCCAAAAATGGCACAAAACGAAGAAGCAGTTACCATTAATGTGTACGGGAAAATGTTTTTAGCATTTCCATACCCCCAAAATAACCTCTCTTAGACTTTTCTGATACTTGAGGACACATCTTCCTAACAGATGGCAAAATAAATCAAGATAAAGGACAGATGCTCCTGGATGCAGTTCAAAGTTCCGGTAGTTTGGTACTGAGACGCCTAGCGCGGGGCCGGGGAAGAGCTTGGTGGGGCAGGCTCTCCGCTCAGGGTGTGTGCTGCCTCTATAAGGGACCTTTGCAAAACAAATGTTGAATGTTATTTCCCCCTTTTTTCACCTTTTTCCGCAATAGCAAACATTTTCTCTGGATTTCTTCTGGTTAGTGAAAACAGGTACTAATAGAGGTCTTTGGGGGAAGCCAACTGGTTGTAACACAAACTTTTGAAAAGCAGGGGATACTGTATTCATTTCCTCTTGGCCACGACCCTGTTATTGCTCCCACTTACCAGATGAGGACAAGTACATGTTAAATCTGGGGGATTATCCCACTCGATCTCTCATCAGCTCCATGAAGTCTCTATTTTATAGATATGAAACTAAGGCCCAAAGGATTACATCACTTGCTCAAGTTCATACAGCGAACAGGTGTCAGAACTAATAATCAAACCCAGGTCTTTGCCTCAACCACCAACCTCTGTCCTTAGTCGCAGCCCAGGACCATATGACCAGGCTTTGGGGAAGATCTGGTGAAAAGTGTGTAAACGTCCGTTGGGAGGTGTCTCAGCTTCCCTGACTAAACCCTTTTAGTCTTACTCATACGCCACAGGCCTCCTGGAGCATATGGGGCAGGTGTCCAGGGCCCAAGATCCCAATGTACTCTCCCCCACCAGCTGGTGACCATTCAGCACTGAATGATTAGGGTCCCTCCACTCCCTCGGTCTCTAGAGCATGCAGACATAATGAAGATACACTGCTAGTGTGCGTGCGTAAACCAAGTGTCCATGGCGAGGTGGCACCCTGGGGGCAGAGAGGTTTGTTACCAGCACTGCGCGTAGAACAGGAGACTGCAACAAGGAGAGGGAGGCAAGGCAGGACTAGCGGTCTTCAGAGAGCTCTAATCCTCGCATCCCAGTTCAGAGGCCGACCTTGGGGCCGCTGGCCAAGGTACTGCCCAGACCCCCTGCCAGAGGCAGAGGACCTCCCAAAGGGAGGAAAGCATCTGGGAGCCTAGGATTCTTGAAAGGCAGTCCCGCCTCACTCGCCCCTAGTCCTGGGCTCTGGGGACAGCGCCCCTGCTACAAAGGACAGAAAGCATGGCTTGGTCAGGCTAAGTAAATTGGCCCTGGAGAGCAGAGGGGACTCCAGTGGGGATAATGTCATAGAAGGGGCGGGAGGTGGGCGGAGTTTGGTGAAGGGCGGGACCACGCAGGAGGGAGAAGGACGCAGGCCAATTCCCCCCTACCCGAGAGGCCAAACCGGAGGGCGTGGCAAGAGAGGGCTGAGCTAAGACCTGGAGGCGGGCCGAGGGGCGTGGTCAGGGAGGGGCCAGGGTCTTTTAGCCGCGCTGACCGAAGACAACACCCTGCGGTAGTCCGCAGGCTCCTGCACGACCAGATGGCGCTCGCGCTTTATTTTGGTCACCAGGGCGGCTGGAACATCGGGCACGAGCCAGACGAGGAGGCGCACGAAGAACACCACGTGCTGGGGGCATGGGGGAGCCAAAGAGACAATGAGTCCCTTAGTTACCTTAATTTTTCGACGCTTACTGAATGCTAGGCACTATTCTGAGGTTTCCCGGGTATTAATTCACTTAACTCTCCCAACACTAGGAGGTGAGGACAGTTACTACTCCTGTTTTACAGGTGAAGAGACTGAAACACACAGCGGTTGTCATTTGCCCAAAGACACAGATATAATTCGAAACCTGTAACACTAGGGACCCTGGTAGAGGCAGAGCTGGGGAAAGGATCCTAAGCAAAGCCGGAGGGAGCATGCCTCCTCTCCTTCCTCCAGCTCGTTGCCTAAAGAGAACAGTGGTAGCAGTAGTGCTGTTTATTGAGCACGTACACTGTGCTGGACACTGTGCAAGGGCTTGGCACCGAATCTTCATAAGGACCCTGTGAAGTAGATATTATCCTATAGCATACCCCCGTTTACAGCTGGGCGGCGGCAGCGCTTGAACTTGAACCCAAGTGTGTCCCACACACAAAGAGCTGAGCCTACCTCGAAGGCAACGATGAAGTCCAGACGCAGGGCCAGCAGTTTCCAGTAGAAGAGGGTGAGGCTCCCCTCGTGTGTCGCAAAAGGCCGCGTACCTGAGCTGAGGAGGGCGCGGGGTCCCGCGAGTCTCTCCCGCCCCTCCGGGCCCTGGTGCCTGGCCCCGCCCCTTCAGCGATACCCGCCCCCCGCCCCCAGCTCTGCCCAGCAGTCCGCTGCGCAGACTCAGCTTTCTGTCCTCCCAGCCAGGCCCCGCCCCACCCCTCCCACCCCTCCCACCCACGGGCTCACCGCTCTGGCTCCAGATTCAGCACCCCGGCCCCCCAGCCAGGCCCTGTGCGTCCCCAGGCTCAGCGCTCCACCCCTCCCAGACTGGCCCAGAGCCCCTCCTTGAGGCTCCCACTTGCAGGGCGTGAGGTCCTCCTGGGCAAGGTAGACTGGAGGTGCGGGCGCAGTTGGGCAGTTGACGAAGCTGCTCTGTAGGCTGTGGTGTTCCTGCCGGCGCAGGAGATGCATTAGGTCCGCGGTGAAGGCGAGGAGGAAAGCCTGAAGGGCCATGGGGACTCCAAGGCCCAATTTCCCACCTACCCTGGGTCCAAACCCATTCCCGTGGGCAGGATGAGTCTGCGCCCAGAATCCTGGAACTCTACCTCTTATTTCCCTACCTCTGACCCTGGAATTCAGCCCCCATTTCCCCATTCCTAAGCCACCTTTCCCAGACTCTGATTTCTAGTTCCCCCTCTAACCCCATATGCTCCTCCTTGGCCCCATGCTCTCTCATTCACAATGAAGGTGAGCCATGGCCTCAAGCAGAGGCAGCCAGATTCCAGTGCGCTGTACCCGCTCAGCCTCTGGCCTCCAAGACTCGCACGGGAACTTGTGGGTCCAGTCGGCTCTCCAACCGGTTGTTGTTGAGCAAAGCAAGCAGGGGTGCCAGAGCAAGGGCCCAAAGCCCCCTCACCACGACAAGGATGGCTGCAGAGCTGGTGAGTAGGTGAGGACGGCAGGTGCAATGTGGGAGGGAAGTGGGACTCCGTCAAAAGCCTGGCCCTGGGATCTGGGCCACCTGAGGACCCAGAGTGGCCAACCCTGGACATGCACACTCCTGTTCGGAGAGGCAACAGGTGTGCCTCCTGGGGCCCAAGAGTCTGGGTGTTACAAACTGGGGGTGGGGGGAGCCCCCATCTTTTTCTGCCTGTGCAGGGAGTTCTGGAAATACAGGAATGAGGTCCAAGTCATTTTTGTCTCTGCAGGGCCTTTCCCCCCAAGGTTCTGGCTAAACACCTGTGGATGGATGCATGCGTAGATGGAAGGTACATGTGAACAACAGTGGATGCACTTGTGGGAGCGGGCTGGACAGGCTGATGGCTGGGCGGACAGGAGACGGACAGATGGGTGGGTAAACCGGATAGGAAACAATTGGCACATTTCCATGAGTGGGTGCACAAGTGGGTGAGCAGAAGGGCAGATGGGTGGACAGACAGACGGATGACTGTGGATGAGCAGATGAGGGATGGCTGACCGGCATGAGGACGGATGGATAGGTAATGGATCGTGCACTAGTTCATCCAATAACTGTGAACTGACTGCGGCACCTGGCTGGCTCAGATGACTGAGCGTCCACCTCTTGGTTTTGGCTCAGGTCGTGATCTCAGGGTCATGAGATCGAGCCCCGCATCAGGCTCCAGACTCAGTGCAGAGTCTGTGTGAGATTCTCTCTCTCCATCTGCCCCCCCAAAATAAATAATCTTTAAAAAAAACCACTATGAACTGACCGCATACAGTTCTGCAATAGATACTGGATATGATGTGGTGAACAACCTGGGCACGGCCCAGGCCCTGATGGAACCACAGTCTAGTTGGGGAGACAGACCTCGAATGAACAAGCACAAATATGTAATTGCGAACAAGTCCGATAAAGGACTGATCTAAGTAAGAAGTTGGTGGGGTGGAGGTGGGGCAGCATCCCACGGGGGTGGTGGTAATGGCAGGGAAGATCAGTCTGTGCAAAGGCAGGGCCATTCTTTAGGGTGCATGACCTGTATACCACCGTATTCTAGAGGGTACCATTCACATCAATTTTGCTACCTCTGTGTTCCCTTACTGCCTTCTCGGTCCTCCTACATCTGTTAACCTCATGCAGCCCATAGGGCATAATACAACTCCCTCGAAGGTGTTGAATGAGGGCAATGCATGATGTGATTTGTGTTTTCAAAAAGTCACCCTGACCCTGAAAATGAATGAAGTAGGGCAAACATGGAAGCAGGGAGATCTTGGGAAGGCTACCACAGTGGTCCAGGGGAAGCAGTGTGGCTGGGACAGGGGGTGGGGATGGGGGAGGGAGCGGCGGTGGAGATGGGGACAAGCAAAGAGATTCAGGATCAATGACTGGGTGTTTGGCGGGTGGCTGGATGGATGGGTGAATGGAATGCTTCTCCCCTTCCTCCCTGTTCCAGAGTTTCTCTTTGAGACCCTAAATATGCCCAGTGTTTAATCTCACCAAACCTGGTATCATCCTGATATCAGGGGAGGGTGGTAAAGTAACCCAGGAGGTGTGGGAAGGAGCCAGATTTGGAACCTGGAATGATGGACTCCGGGCTGGGCTCTTCCCAGCATGCCTTGTGGTCTCTGAGAATTCTGGGAAGTGGAGTTCTGGACCTGGCAGGCTGCGCTGGGCATCACTTCCTCTTCCTGGAAGCCACTGAGGTCCTAGGGGTGGGCCAAGGGGACGCTCTTGCACTTCCAGTGCTCCAGGAAGGCTGGGGCTCAGAAGGGCTCAGAAGGACATGAAGATGCTGAGGAATACTGTTGCCAGATAGAGAAGCAGCCCAGCTGTAAGGGAGGGAGAGAGGACACACTGCAGGACCAGCCCTGCCTTCCCTGCAGCCAGGCCCAGGTGTCCCAAACCCTGTCCATTCCCTTGCTCTTGGCCCTGTCTCACCTGGCCATGGGGCAGATCTTGGAAATATTCCACGTGGCACAGGTGTTGTAGAGCAGGCACATAAGGAAGGCACCCTCATGGCCCAGATCTCTTCCCTGTGAGCTAAAGCTGCCCGTCCTGGGAAGGGCTGTTCTCAACCAGCCAGCTGATCTGGCCCACCCAGCCCATCCTCCTGCCCCCAGCTCCAGCCACTCATGGTGTGTTGGTACCCATGGTAATAAGGCCAGAGATAAAGACCAAGGTGCCCACGAGGGCAGCAGACAGGCTGTGCAAAAGCCTGAAGAGGTGACGAAGTCCGTGAGCCATCATCTCTGTACTTGACCCCAGCTCCCAGCCCCCAACCCCAGTGCCCAACTCACCTAGCCAAAGTAGATGGCCACCCTCTCCCCAAAGTATTCTCATACGAGGTGCAAGGGTTGGTGCCTGTGCCAGCATCTCCAGCAGGCCCAGGATGAGTGCAGCAATCGGTGAGGGTTGGGGTGTGCCCCAGGCACCTGATACCCGGGCAGTTCAAAGGGGTCCTAGGCAGATGAACGGAGGGAGGGCTGCAGGGAGGTCCCAGAATTCCCTCCTGATGCCCCAGCAGCGGAAGAGGGCTGAGCTCGTGTCTTCTCTCCTTCGCACAGTGGGAAGCCTGTAGTGCAGACTCCCTCGCCAGCAGACAGGCTATGGCTTTCTGCTCCCCATTGACTTCCACCTGCCTGAGAGGATCCTGACATCAGCTTCCTCCCCTTAAGGTCCCAGCTCCACTCTCCCCAGGCAGTTGTCTTGCCATTCGTGTCTCTGTGTGTTGGAGAAGTACAAGTCATAGGACTCACTGCCTAGGAATCGGTGAGCAGAGCAGGGGTCAGAGGCCCTCTGCCCAGCGCCAGACCTAACACAATGGGATTGCAGGGTCTAGTTTCTAGGCTCAGGGCAGAGGGTGGAGACATACCAGTTGCTAAAGCCAGAGAGCCCATCTACCCACAGAGCTCAGCCTTGGCTGGTGTGTTCCAGCCAGATGGACAGCAGAGGGGGACTGAAGAGGTGGGGATCAGGCACCCGGAGCCGCTAGAACACAGACTGGCTGAAGACGTAGAGTGAGGGAGGCGGGAGTTGCTTTTCTGAAGAACTTGGGAGCCAAGCGCCCCGCCCCTCCGCGGAGGCCCCGCCCCCGCGGAAGCCCCCGCCCCCTCATGTAACTTGCTGGGAGCGCTGGATAGTCCAGCGGCTTGGCCACGTGCTGCTGCAGAGAGTTGTATAGGCGCCTAGGCGCAGGCGTCGCAGCGGTTCTTCCGAGCGGTCCGAGGACAGGCTGGATCGGGCCTGGGGGACAAGAGCAGAGTCACCCGCGCCTGGCGACACTCCACACCCGGGCCGACCCCTCCCCGGCCCACTACTCAGTCTCAGTTTCTCTGCGTGGAACCAGAGCAGCACCCAGGGTGCGCTCAGCTCGGCGAAGTGCACGGCCTGCCTGGGCGTGGCTCTGGGCGGGACCGTGCGCCTGGGGGCCAGGGTTCCCGGTGGGCCAGAGCCCCGAGCCCCTTACCTTGCGACCCCGGCTGGGACTGACAGATCCCGTTGTGCGCGAGGGTCCTTTCCGCCTTCAAAAGCACTTTGACGCGCCTTTTCTGGTTTGAAATTCAAACGAGGAGGGAACTGGCGTCCCCGTTTTATAAACGTGGATACACGCTGAGCGGGCCGGCGTCCTAGAGCAGTGGCTGCTGTTTCCCGAGTATTGGGCATCTCCAGTGTGTCAGGCTGAGCGCTGTGCACACTTCGCCCGCTTAAGCATCAGCCCCTCTGGGGGGCTGACACGACAGTAAAGTCCATTTTGCAGATGAGGTGGTGCAGTCGCTTGCGCAGGTCCCAGAGCTTGTTAGGGGAGCCCGCGCTCAGCTTCGGGTACCCAGCCGGCTCAGCCCGTCTCCACGGGTTCCGCGGGAACGCACACTGCGAGCGCCGCCGCGCGGGGGGAGAGGGCACAGCTGCTCATTCCGCAAGAGCGCGGAGACTGCCCCGTGGCGGGTGGAGGACAGTTAGGAAGGGTCCGCCTCATTTCCCTCCTGGGCGGGAGTCAGGGGACTGGGTTTATCAGTCCCACTGAAACCAGAATTTAAGGAAGTAGTTTGCGCTGCAGCAAGACGGTTTGGGTTTGGTTCCCAGGGGGAACTACCCACTGCCCGTTGCAAGCAACGGACCAGAGATGACACAGGACTGCTCGCAGAGGGAGAGGGGATTTAAGAGAGGACTGTCGGTTGGCTACTCTGGCCTCCGGTGATGTGGGGCAAGAGTCCTGTCTGGCCCAAGTCTCACCGAATTTGGTTTTCCCGTGGAGGAAAAGGTTGCCCCTGGAATCTGACGCACAAATGCTGGCGCAGGATGCGCAGAGACCGGCATGGTCCGTGTCCTTGTCCTCAGTGCCATTGCCGTCCTGGGCGCATCAGGACGGAAGTGAGGGGGAGAGGAGTCCAGCGCGGATGCCAGGAGTTTCTCCATTCTCGGTCGGCCCAGCTGGGCTGCCCCTCCCTCTGCCCACCAGCCGCCGATCCCTGGGTGAATATGCAGTGTCGAAGCCGTCTGCCCCCTGCTGCTCTCAGCCCAGGAACGGCCACCACTACCGTAAGAACAAGGTGGAAGATCATAGCCAGCCTTTATTGTGCCCCTCAGGTGGTGCCTGGTGCAGCGCTGGACATTTACATACCATTTACTTACAACTCCCAGAAGCAGGTGCTGTTACCTTCATTTTACAGACGAACACGCAGGAATTAACGTGAATGTCCAAGGTCCTAGTTCTCCTTCCCCTTCCTTCTGGAGCCTCTCCCACCCTCAGCCTCAGTCAGTCATCTTTGCTCCCCGGATCCACCCCGACATTCAGAATGGAGTAGAACACCAGCTGCTCCACCCCCACTGCCCCAGCCTCTGGGTCTGAGGTCACAGGGAGGGGAGAACCTCCCCCCTCCCCCCCTTCACTCCCCACCCCCAGTTTGGCCCCCTCCAGTCCACACAGCTCCAACTTGTCCGGGCCCCTGAGGCTCCTACCTCCATCTGGGCACTTCCCTACCCTCCCCCAAGCCTGTGCCTGGCACCAGGCTGCCCAGGGAGTAAGATCCACGGCAAGACAGGAAACCCCCACCCCCACCCTGGACTCAGCCAGGTTCCTGCATCCCCTTCCTTATGCTGGGGCCAGGTTCCTTGCCAGGGGTCCTCCCACTTGCCCAGTTGCCCAGGAGGCCAGCCAGATCTGGGTGGCAGAGGGAAGAACTTTTCACTGACCAGCTGGGCATGGCCTGGGAAGGGAGGCGGCAGGGGTGGGGGCGGAGAAAAAGGGAAGGAAAGGGAGGAAGGAGGTAACAGCACTCTATCTCCCCTCCTATGGGCAGCCCCAGGCTTCGCAGCTGGAAAAGCTGGGAGGACCAGGAGTAGGCCAGTGAGGGGCTGGACCAGGAAGACAGCATTAGGAGATTGGAGGGGGGGATGGCTCAAGGGAGGGGCTGAGAGCATCAGAGATGCTTCGTGGCTCTGCAACCCTGGGCAAATGCCTGTCCCTCTCTGGACATCAGCTTCCCTAAGTCTCTTCGGGCTGTTATAATAAAATACCGGAGACTGGGTGGCTCATAAACAACAAAATTCGCTTCTTACAGCTCTGAAGGTAGGAAGTCCAAGATCAAGGCACCGGCAGGGGCCTTGAGGACCATCTTCCTGGTTCATAGCCTGCACTTTCTGCGTCTTCTTTGGGTAGAAGGGGCTACAGAGCTCTGCATGAGGCTCTGCCCTCAGGAGACAATCACCTCCCAAAGGCCCCTAATACCTTTGCATCGGAGATTCGGATTTTAAACCATAAATGTGGGAGAGACACAGTCAGTCTGTGGCATTCCCCATCTGTAGGGAAGGGGGTTAGGACTCCTTGAGAGCCTGTTTGGGGAAGGAAGAGGGGGCTGGTCAGTCCTGACTCTGGGAAGATCAGCAGCCGGGCTGGGCCACAGCACAGCCCACCTGCACCCTCGTCTCAGGAGATGGTCCCCCCTCCTCCAGGCTTCCCTGTGGAGCCCCAATGTTCAGTGGCTCCAGGGCCCTGAGCAGCAAGCATGGCTACTCTTTTCCCAAAGGTCCCTCTAAGTCAGGGCCCACCCCTGAACTGTTGTGGGGCACAGTCACTACCCCTTCCTCCCAGAGACCCTCAGAGCCCATGGAGGGGGTGGGGTGAGTGGAGAGGTATTCGCCTTTGAGCTGCTGTGATTTTTTTTTTTAAGATTTTATTTATTTATTTGACAGAGAGCACAAGTAGGCAGAGAGGCAGGCAGAGAGAGAGGGAGAAGCAGGCTCCCCGTTGAGCAGAGAGCCCAATGCAGGGCTTGATCCCAGGACCCTGAGACCATGACCTGAGCCGAAGGCAGAGGCTTAAGCCACTGAGCCACCCAGGCGCCCCTGAGCTGTTGTGATCTAATGGTGGTATTTTGGGCACCAAAGCAGGAAGAAGGCAACTTCTTGGTGGCCTTGAGACACTTCACTGAAGTGGCCTCTCTCTCCAAGCCCTGATAGGGGGGCTTTATCGGGACCCCAGACCCTCTCCCTGGACAACACACACAGGACCTGTCGTGTAATCTGCGGTGTGCAGAGTTTCAGGATGGCAACAGCAGAGCATTAAACCAGGTGGGAAGGCCCCTCTGAGTGTGGGACCCTGTGGACTGCCCACGTGGCAGGCCCATGAAGCTGGCCTGAATCCACAGTGTGTCTACACACGCTTCTCGCTCTCCCTGTAACCCTGCCCAGAGGGCACACTGCAGGCCCAGCCACCGGCTATTACAATAATGGTTCGCGGTTCCTTCTTCCCTCAGGCTCCCAGTTCTGCACTACCGTGCAGCAGTAGGCTGTAGGCCGACGTGGCACAAGGGCTGGGCTTGCAGGGGCTGAGAGAGTGGGGCTCGGATGGCAGGTGGCTGGGCTGCCAGCCCCACCCCCCTCCCCACCTTGTCCTTACACAGGAAAACAGCAAAGGACATTGGCATTGTTCACCTCTTGGTTTGGGGTGAAGGAGCGTGACAGGGTGATTCTCTGACTGGAGCAGGGCTAACCAGGAGAAAACTGGCTGATGCAGAGCTGGTACCCTAGAAGGATGCAGAAGCTTCCTTTCTGGGAGAGATTCAAGCCCAGAGATAAGTGCTGGACGTGGGGCAGCTGGTGCTCACAACACAGGTACCAGCCCTGGGGGGCAGGGTGTCACATTCAGGCCCAGAGGCCACCTTCTCTGGGTCCCACTCCCAAGCTTTTCTGTTGCCTGCTGGGGTAAGGTCTACTGGAGCTAAGAACAGAGAATGGGCTGAACTCACTGCTCGGAAGCAGAGCCGAAGCCTACCACGGGAGGGTCTATGGCACCTGCTGGGCCACTGTGAGTTATGGGCTCCTGCCCGGGAAGATTCCTTCTCTGGCGTATGGGATAAGCTTGGGTCTCAGCTCTGAACGAGAGTTGGGGGTGAGAAGTCACTAAAATCAGCCCTCTAAAGGGTTCTGGAAGGGGTGACGAACCTATGGGTAGTGCCCAGGGCAGCAGGCATGGTAGACACCAGGCAGGTAATCAGGGTGCCCAGGAGTGTGAGCCAGAGTGGGGAGGTACAAACCTCCTGTGCATGTCAGCAGGGGTGTGTAAATGTGTGGACGGCAGCATTTTAGAAGGAGTGCTAGGATGGGATCTTGCATGTTGATCCCATGTTGCATGTTGAAAGGAGCTGCTGATGCTGCCTTCTCAAGAGGGGGTTCCAAGGGTCAGGCTTTTGGGGTTACATACGTGGGCCCCCAGTCCCTTCCAGCTGGCTCAGACTCAGGCCAGGCCTCAGCCCACCATCGGGGGTGTCAGAACACATAAGGGCCTCTTCGTCAGCACCTGCCCCCGTACTTCAGCCTGCGCTCACCGGTGTCTGGTAGATGGGGCAGATGTGAGACACAAGAGTGGGCAAGTTCACTCATTTTCCTTCACCTGCCCTTGCTGGCTTTCCATAGGGCAGAGCTGCCCAACAGGGCAACTCACTCCCTGACCCACCTGGTCCAGTCCCTGGCCCTGTATAGTGAATTTTCAGATTCTCCAGGTTGGTGGGGCCCCTGTTCTAAGCCTAGCCTGACATCTTCCCGATGGAGAAAGGTGCTGCAGAGAGAGGGCTCACCTCCTGAACGTGTTGGTGGACTACATTTCCCAGCATGCCCTGCAGCCTCATATAACCATGTGACTATGTGTTAGCCAGTGGAAGGTGAGCAGAGGCCAGGTCTTTGGAGACCTTCTAGATAATCTTCCATTCCCAGTGGGCTGACTGGGGGTTGATGCCCCAGGCCAAACCAGGAAGCCATATGTTAAAGACCTCAGAGTCAGGGGCTCTGCATGAGTTCACTGAGCAGAGCCCCTAGACCCATCTTTCACTTCCAACTGAGGTGAGAAAGAGCAAGAAAAAAACTTCTATAGAGTTAAGCCACCGAGATTTCAGGGTTTATCTGCTACAGCAGATGGCTGTAATGTAGGCTCTTGATTGAAGTCACTTGAGGTCCAGGCCCAGCTGGGACACCCCCCCTTCCCAGTCACCCTCTCTGGGTGCTGCAGAAAGGGGGAGGACAGCAGGCAGCTGGGGAAGAAGCTTGGGCCCTGGGACCCTGCCCCTACAGTTCCTCAGCTTCCAGGGCCTAGACCCCCAGGTCAGAAGGAGAAGACTGGGGCAACCAGACACCCTCAGACCATTGGCCCACAGAGCCTTGTGTCCCCATCTCACTGCTATGAATTCTGCAAGGAAGGTGCTGCTGGGGCAGGAGGCTTCTTCTCAGGGCACCATCCTCCTGACAGGGCCCTCTGGCCAGTCCTCAGGATATCAGACATTCCTGCCTCAGCCCTAGGACCTGGCTGCTGCCCTCTGCCTTGGGTCATGTGAGGGTTGGGAGTAGGGATCAGCTTGGGGTGTTCTCAGAGGTGTTGGGGAGCACGCCAGCTGCCACTTGGTCCTGGTGCCACAGCTGTTCAGCCAAGCCATTGAGCACATGGGCAATGTCAGCTAGCCCGGCCCGCCCATCCAGAGTGCGCCCATCTGCCAGCCGCCGCCCTGGCACACTCTTCACCCGCAGGAGCGGCAGTCCCCAAGCCTGCCGGAAGGCTGTGAGGTCCCGCTCAGGCACATCTGTGTGCATGTACTGGTCAAATCTGGAGGAGGGTCAAGGAGCCTGGCCGGGTACCTCTGCTTACCACCTCATCACACCCAGCCTTAGCCCTCCTCCCTGGGATGGTGGCAGGGGGGAGCATGCCCGCTGCCTTTAAGATAAAGTCCATGGGACTAGACTCCACAGCTGGGCAGAGGCAGGGTTCCTGATCCCCTTGCTCCATGCCTTGCCAAGCGTGGCCTCTGACTGTCCTAGGGGCACCCAAAGGATACTTGGAGCCGATGACCATCCTGACAACACCAGGGGCCTCGCCTGCTACTCGGGCCAGCTGTCCAGGGAGGTCTTCAAAGGACGCACGGTCAGTGAAGGAGAAGAGGAAGAGGAAAGCATCTGTTTTCTCCTTGCAAGCCTGGGTATGGAGAGGCAGATGTGAGGCTTATAACCACAAGCCCTGAGAAGTCTCAGCTCACTTCCTCCCTCCGCAGGACCAGTCCCCACTGCCAGCTCAGCGCTCTCCCACCTGGGGCAGCACCCTCAGCCCATGCCCAGATCTGGCTCCTGCAGATCAGGCAGGCTGGACTCAGACATTCAGATTCCGAAGCCCATCTCAGACAACCAGCTCCTCCCGGACTCTCCCAGGCCCACCTGCTTGCTCACCGGCAGCATGTGATCGAACTTTTTGAGTGCAGACTCCCCACAGTCCCAGAACTCAAAGCGGAACATGACAACACGGTCGCTGGCCTGCAGCTTGGCTGGCCAAAATACCACGGTGGTCTGGATGCCTGGGGAGGGTCAGTCATTCAGCATGGGGAAGGCAGAGTGGAGAGGGTTAAGGGGACCAGGAAGGAAAAGAAAGAAGACATGTCCCTGGTGGGTCACCAGCCTGAGAGGGAAGGCATAGTCACTGACCTGGGAGAATTCTCAGTCTGATGGGAGAAAACGCCTGCCTAGATAAGCCTCCAGTTTGCTGGAGAAATGCAGCCTAGCCCTAGCCACAATGAAGCAGTTTCACTTGTATGCACAGGGAACCCACAGGTACTGGACACTGGATAATGTTGCAACCTGCTGGCCGATCAGCGTCCAGGGGGAGGAAACACGAAGGGAAGGGTAGTGCTCCCTGAGCTCCTCTCTTGAGCTAGCTCAGTACTATGTCTAGTACTTTGGAGTTGGTACTATTACCTCTGCTGAACAGAGGAGCCAGAGGTAGGCTCAGAGAAGTGATGTGACTTTTCAAGTTTGCAGAGTAAATGGTGGGACAAGGGCCAGTCTCTCCTTCATCCCAGGCAAGGCCTCCTTAGCTGGACTCACCAGTGGTCTCATGGTGTATGACGGGTACCTCTAGGCCAGCCAGCTTGGCCACCAGCGCTGTCTTGCCCACGCCACTCTTCCCAGACACGAAGATCTTGTAGCTGGCTGTGTCAATGGCCACGGGTGGGGGCAGCACCGGTCGCTCCAGCAGCCCTGGAACAAGAAGGGAGCCAGAGGGGGTCAAGAGGTCTGCCCCATCAGACCCAGCAACTCTAAGAGCTTTTCAGTGCCTGCCAGCCATGGTTTTCTATGCTCATTACAGAGGCCTGGGACACAAGCGGGGTCCCTGGATGAGCTCTGCTAAGCAGCTCACAGCTCACCTGTGCTCTATGAGCTGCACCAAGACCTACTCCAAATAACACCGAGTGACTTGTATTTGAAGTTGGATGCATGAGATTGTTTTTATTGATACTATTATCACATGTTCTAGATTTCCCACACGTAAAGGCGAGGCTTTTCATAAGTTTTTCCTCAGTGGAGAAATATTAGCAAAAATATTCTCAATTATTACAGATAAACTCAGTACAATCAGTAAATCAAGATCTTTATGAATGCTTTTAATTTGAAAAAAAAAAAAAAAAGAATTATGATACATCCATAGGCTTGGGATCTGAAAGTCCTAAGTTGTGGGCTGCCCTCTCATTTTCTGGCCAGAGCTGAGCCCCCACAGCGGATGCCAAGCCCCTCTGCTGATGTCAGCCCAATCCTGGGTGAGTTGGCTCATCCTGGGAAACATGAATGTCTTGTCTTAGAGACAGCAGGTTGTAGAAGAGGCACGCCTCTGATTACTAGGCTGGATCTTGGAGAAGTCTGTAAGGTGGACTGCTGAGGGTAATTGGGAGTCTGTTGTATAATGTGCCCAGCAGAGGGCCTGGCACAGGGTGAGAACTCAATCAACAGCCTCTCTGGTGACAATGGTTCTTGGCAGCGTTTCGGCTGTTTCCACGTCCCTGGCTCTGATGATGGAATTAGCTCTAAGGTGATTCGGGGGTAGGGGCCCCAGGGATAGGGCTTCCAGGGGTCCCCGAGGTTGAAGAGTGCAGCAAAGCAGGCCCTCACTGCCCTACTTCTTTGCTCTCCCCAGGGAACAACAGGTGACACTGTTCTCACCAGGGAGTGACAGGCGACAAGCTCGGGGGGTCAGGCACTTACCAAACACCCGTCTGCGGTTCTTGCGTAAGATGCAAGCCAGGTACTCCTTGCCCTCAGCACTCTCGTGCCAGTCTGGAACAATCACTGAGCCCGGGGCAGGTGGTCTGGCCATGGCTGGGCGACCCAAGAGGTAGGGAGAGGGGTAGGGAGATGGCAGAATGCTGAGTAAGGGATGGGAGCAGGTAACTGTCCTGAGCTGGACCTGTGATCCCACTCAACCTGCTCTGACTCTCCCTTGGAGCCCCAGCTCCCTCCTTGGGGTGGGGGATCAGTTATGGCGCCCCGCCCTTATCCCCATTAACGCTATTGGAACCCGGGCTTCCTTTCACGGTCCTGGGGAGTTACGCAATCCTCGTCTCCCTCTTATTACCCGGAAGGTGCAATCCCATAGTTTCTTCCCCATATTGCTCCCGAGGGGATACTCATCCCATTAATTGCCGGGGGGGTGGGGGTGGGGCATTTACACAGCCTTCCCCTCCTTTGTCATCTCCGGGCGGGCGGGGTTGTTACATGGCCCTGCTTCTCCTCTGCCTCGATCCCGACTACCTGGGCCACCCAGCCCTCATCATCAGCGGGTCCCATCGGTGGACGGGCCAGGGCGGAGCTGGTCCCTTTAAAAGCCCAGCCCGCGCCCCCCACCGCCTAGCCCGCTCGGGTACCTTCCGCCCGGCTCGCCTCCGGCTTCGCAGCCCGCCGCCCGCCCAGGCGCCGGTGTTTGCGGCGCATGTGCGGACGCTGTTGTCAGGGAGACGCCAGGGGCGGGGCTGGCCCCTCGTTAAAGTCCGCCGCTACCACCCGGCGGCGACACCCAGGACAGAGCCTTCCTTTCTGGGCCGTGGGTCTTCTTCATTGTTCGGTCCGATCCCCCAGGCTTTCCTCCAAAAACTGATCAACTCCCCCGTCTCCAGGAGCCTTCCCTGCCTCTCAGTGCCTCAATCTCCCTTCAATAAAGTGGAGGCAAAATACTATTGCCTTCTAAGGGGTTTTGTTTCGTTTACAACAGCGCTCGGCCCATAGCAGTGCTCAGTAAGTTACTATTCTTGCTGTTACTATCGCTCTGTTAATTCTGCTCGCAGGACCTAAATGATGAGTTAGACACCTCTGGCTTCACAAGTAGGGAACCAGCAGCTCAGAGCGTAAGGGACTTGCTCAAGGTCTTAAAAATGAGTCAGAGGCCCACAGGATTATACTGGCTTGTCATCCATTTATTGATTGATTCATCCCATTCATTCACAAATACTTACTGAGCACCTACTATGTGTCCGTGCACCCCGCCCCCTGGCGCTGGCAATACAGAAAGTACCGAGACCTGCTCCCCTCCTGGAGCTGATATTTCAGCACTGACGCCTACAGCCCCTCTCCACTGTTCCAACAGGCACCGGCCTGTTTCCAGAAGGTGGGCGCTCAGGAAATGCCCGCTAGTGGGACTGGGTGTGAGTGGGTCCTTCCTGATAGATTGTCTGTTATGCTTGATTTTCACCAGTATCTTCTTGCAGGGCCTTCACATTGGATAAATCCCTGTTTTGTAAGGAATAATCTATAAGTTAACTTTTATTGAAGGCTAACTAAGTGCCAGACGGTGGGCATTTTTTAGGGGCAACCACATTTATTTTCATGAACAAGCCTGTGGAGGAAATATTATCCTTATCTTTTACAGATGAGGAAGCTCTCAGAGACAACGTGGTTATCTGAGGTCACATCATACAGATGGTCAGTGGGGAAACTAGACTTGGAGTCTAGACTTAGTCTTCTAAGTCTAGAATACTAGACTCTGAACATCTGTCCTGTCAGACTGGGTCTCGCGTTTTTTAGCCTCTGCCCCCAGCCACTAGGAGGGCTCTTCTTGGTAATGCTGAAAGCAGCCAGAGGGCCATGAACCCACAAATCACTGTGGCTCCTTATGTCCAAAAGAGTAGAGGGGATGTGGCCGTGTGAGACAGGGCGCTTGCTCTCAGCTTGCTTCCACAACAGCCAGGCAGAAACACAACTGAACACCAGTTCTTACGGGATTCTGCAGCTCGCAACTCTTGCCCCCATTCCCAGGTAGCTCAGCTCCTTTTCCTGCAGTTCTTACTGCATCTGCCCAGAGTCAGAACTGGTCACAGTGTGTGGAGCGTTCTCCCTCCGTGGCAGGGCTCAGATCTCACTTATCTGAGTTCCCAGACTTCACATTTAGCCCTGCTCTGTCTTGGCTCTTGGAGGGCTCAGGGACAGTGTAAGGAAACGAAGCAACTTGGCAGAATGAGCTTGCCGGTTCACCTGGAGGCCGAAGGTGAAGTCCTCTTGGACAGAGAGGGAGGCTGGTGATCAGAGGAGCTAGTGGCCAAAGGTTCTTAGGGGAATGAGCCTTCACTGCCCTCAGGAGCCCCAGAAAGGACACTTCAGTGAGCAACAGGAGCCTGTCCCAAACATAGATTCTTGGGGTCCATCCTCCAGAGATTCTGCTTTGGGGGCCGGATGGGTCTGTGAGCTTGCACATTTAACAAGAGCCCTGGGCAGTTCACAAGGTGGGTTCTGAATCAGTCGGCGGGGGCTGCCGTAACAGAACACCTCAGACTTGGTGGCTTCAACAACAGAAACCTATTCTCTCACAGTCCTGGCAGCTGGAAGTCCAAACTCAAGGTGCCAGCAGGGTTGGTCTCTGATGAGGCCTTTCTTCCCGGCTTGCAGGCAGCCACATTCTCTGTGTACACACGCTCTTGGTGTGTCTTCGTCTTATAAAGACACCAGTATTCCTGGATCAGGGCCCTGCCCTGATTACCTCTTTAACCTTTATTACCTCCTTTAAGGCCTATCTCCCAGGAAGTCACATTGGGGGTTAGGGCTTTACCATATGGATTTGGATGGGAGGTGAGAGGGAAGACACACGATTCAGTCCACAGCAGGGCCACAGATCTCACATAAACACTGCTCTGGCAGCAGGAAGCCAGTCGAGGGTTAGAGCTGGAGTGAGGTGGTCAGAATTTCATTTCAAGAGGATGCTTGCAGACCATTCTGGTCTGGTGAGTTCTGCTTTCCTGTGCCCACTCTGACCATTAAGTTGAGGGTCCCCCGAGCAAGATGCTTTTCCTCTTAAGGCCTAAGGTGAAGCAGGTTGGCCATCTATCTAAAGGCCCTTCTGGTGTAAAACTTCCTGATTAACCCACTCATTTCTTCACAGCTTGGTCTCTCTCCATCCCCCAAATTGATCAAGCACCTTCTGGACAAGGCCCCATAAGGCTTGGAGAGGACTTATCAAAGCAGGGAGGGATAGTCACCTGCCTGAAATAGATGGCGGGGGGTGGGGTGGGGTGGGCAAACACACCGGACTTTGGGGGCAGGGGGGGATGGGACGCTCAGGGAGGGTAAGTGGTGAAGGGACAGTGGGATTATGTTTCTCTCTCTTCTCTGCCTGGACACTGCAGCTGTGTCCTGCAGGGTTCCCCAGCTTGCCTTCTGGAATACCACAGAGGCACGAGAGTAGTCTTTAGGCAGTGTGAATCCGGCAATGTCATACCCACGCTTACAGTTTCCCAGTAGTTTGCACTGCACTCAGAATAAATCCAAACCTCGTGCCTTCAAGGCCTTCTGTGACTGGCCCCTCATGCTTTCAACGGTCACTTTCTTCCCCTTGCCTACTGCACTCCAGCGAGCCCGGCCTTCTGTTCCCACACAGTGCCCAGCACAGCACTCTCTACATCTCCCCCTCTAACCCCCTGCGGGTGGGCTGCTCCACCTGTGTGGAGCCCTGCCTCCTCCCCCACTCAAGGACATGCCCTTATTCCCTCGGCTCACTCCTTCACATCATCCTGTTCGTGATTCTGAAATTTTTTTTTTTAAAGATTTTTTAAAGTAATCTCTCCACCCAACATGGGGTTCGACCTCACGACCTTCGGAGTAAGAATCGTGATCTACCAGCTGAGCCAGCCAGGCGCCCCTTGATTCTGAAATTTTAAATTTATTGTCGGTCTCTCTCGCCAGAACATAAGCTCCGTGAGCATAAGGGCCTTTTTGTTCTGTTCTATCCCCATATCACCCCCACCTGCAGTAACGAAGTCCCACAGACTGTGGCTTACACAGCACAAATGTGTCTCCTCACTTCTGGAGGTTGGCAATGATAGACAAGGAGTTGGGAGGGGTGGGAGGAAAGGATCTCCTCCAGGCCTCTCTCTTTGGCTTGGGGGTGACCATGCTCTCTGCAGGTCCTCACACTGCCTTCCCTCCGTGTAAGTCTGAGTCCAAATCTGCTCTTCTTCAAAGGACATGAACCATACTGGATCAGAGCCCACCGTGATGGCCTGGTTTTAACTTAATCACCCCACTAAAGACCCTATCTCCAAATATGATTACAATCCGAGGTACTAGGGGTTAGGACTTCAGCATAAGAGTTTGGCAGGACGGGGAGGGGCAGAAGGACACAATTAGGCTCATAATAATCTCTACTAGCTGGAGTATGTCTGACCCAGTAAAAGCTCAATAGAAATGTGTTGGCTGACTGGCTGTGGCTGCAGCTTGGGAAATGGCCTGAAGAGGGTGCACCGGGAAGGAGGACCCGTTAGGAAACTGGGCGAACATCCCAGGCCCGAGGGGATGCAGACGGGTACTTGTCAAGTGTGGACAAACACACCCTGTGGCAGCAGACCAGACGCTGGGAAGACCACTGGGAAGTAGATACGGACCCTGCCCTGTGGATCCCACACTCTGGTGGGGACCGCGATCAAATAACCAGGCAACTGCACTTAGAAACAGGACAGCAGGGTAGAGAGGAAGGGCACACTGGAAATGTCTAGATCCTGTTTAAATATAAAATTTGGGGCTGAGCTGCCAAATCATCCCCAGAGTTCTTCTGAGCCTGGAATGTGCGAGGCCTGCTTGGCAGCAAGGCTGGTGTCCTTGACCTGGACAGCCTCATGTATCACTTGCTTGCTTACAGCCCTCTAATGGCCACCCCTCCCTCCCCATGGCCTAAAGGGCCACCTGCACCCTCTGCCTTCACTCACATACTCCAGACATGCTGGCCTTTTTTCTGCTCCTTGAACTTGTCAAGTTCATGCCTGCCTCAGGGCCTTTGCTGCTGCTGTTCTCTCTGCCCTGCTGCTCTTACATTCAGGTCTCAGCTAAAATGTCACTTCCTCGGAAAGGCCTTCTCTGGTGAGCCCGAGCCCATCACATTTTGTCACATCCCAACTTTATGATCCTCACGGTCCTCATCCCGAATGGTCCTGCTCAGCTCTTTACCATCCGTTCCTTCTCCCTCACCCTCCTCTGAAATGTCGGCTCCACAGGAAGGGTCTGGCCCACAGCATTACATGCTTGCTTAAAGCAGGAGTGGGTGCCGGCCTCCTGCTCTCTTGATGTAGTCAGCCACCGGGGCTGAGTTTTCTCCCTATACATTTCACATCCTCTTGTGGTTGCCCCCACCTGGGTCCAGACCCCATGCCTGCCTGCCTCTCATCCCCCTCTCCAGCACATTCTCCAGGTCTGCCCTGTGCACTCGGGTCACACTGACCTTCCTCAAGGTCCCTTCTGGAAGGGCCGGTCACACTCAGATTTCTGTGCCTCTGCAAAGGATTCTCTCTACTGGAACACCCTTCTCCTTTCTCCCTCTGGCACTGGCCACAGCACCTCACTCTTGGGTCTTGGGATTCCCTAGCCCTTCATCTGATTTCTTTCCTTCTAACTGGAGCAAGTACAAGCTCTTACCTTCACCAAAAAAGAGCTTTGTTTCCTGACTTGATTTAATCTGTCTGCAGCCATTTTAATCCAATAATTTCCCCGTGAACTTAAATTCAGTTGACTTCTCATTCTCTACAGTTTTATCTCAATCTCCTCAAGGTTGTTTCTTTTTGTCTCCCCCTCCCCTGGCCCTGGGGCTCATGTTCAATGTGTAGGAGGGGTTACCCAAATGCCAGGGAAGCATGTGTGGGGAGGGGAGCACCCTCTCCTTGGACGTCCTCTGTTTTGGACCCTGTGGGTCTCCTGCTCCAGGGCGAACTCTCTTTCATAATTCTGCCATGGCCCCATCTGTGCTGGCCTCTCCTCCCACTGTGGCTGGTCATAAGCTTCTTTCCCTGCTACATCTGAGGCAATAACCCCTAGTCATCAATCCATATGGGTCACTCTGCATTGCCCTCAGCCCTTTTGATAAGCCAGATCTCCCACAGCTCCTCTACACTTTACCTGGACCACAGTGAATGGGTCTTTCCCAGTGTGAGGCCTGGAGGACTGCCGACATCCTGCATTACCGACTGCCCCAGGCCAGGCCTGGGATCCCCCAGACAGACTTTATTCTCATCTGCTCGCTGCCTCGGTTTACTGGGGTATGGAGAAACCCACCTCTCAGCTCTCTCTGGCTTCCGAACAGCTCTCCTGCCCAAGTGGCTGTTGCTTACATTCTCTACCTTCTTTGCGTCTTTTTAGTCTGTTGTCTGGGATTGTCCTCGGCTTCTGAAGCTCAGGATTTGTCACCTTTGTTCAGCTCAGTGAAACACCTCCTGGTTGGTGAGGAGGCTGTGAGCAACTCCAGGCGCAGGCCTCTTTTCAGCCATTTGTGTCCCAGCACCTCGACGGCCAGTCCACGCTCAGGGGAAGGTGCGCGGGGAATGACTGATCCCCAGGGCTGCACTGGGCTCTTGTGCCCTTGCTGATGGGTGGGCAGGAGCTTCCTTCTTCCTTCCAGGTTTCTGCCTGGTAAGGCCTGGCCCCAGCCCTCTTTCTCTTTCCTCCAGTGGGTGGGCAGACAGGTTCCCTGGTGGGGAAATGGCACACTCTGCCAGCCCTCCTAGGCATTTTCTTCGAACATCAGCTCAGCTTTGTGCGTGCTGACAGGGCCTGGGCCCAGAGCCCAGCCCAGTGGGGAAAACACTGGTTTTTCCCACAGCTGGGGGCTGGGGCAGAGAGGGCAGGGAGCCAGCCTGGGGGTGGTGCTCAGAAATGTGGCAGAGGCCAGGGATGGGGTCCTACCCAGGCTTTACCAACAGAGAGAAGGGAGAATGGGCATTTTCCTCCTCCAGCCCATTCAGTTTCCCTCCAAAGTCGACTCTGATAGAGTGCCTAGGATGCAAAGCCTTTCACAAGGTGCCCCCAAGTGGTCTTCTGGGGAAGCGCACCCACTCCACTGATGAACAATTACTGCTGAATTGCTAACCTGTGAGGCTAGCAGCATCGACCCAGGTTAGTGATAAAACTGAGGCTCAGATGGGATCAGGAGACTCCTACATGCCCTTTAGCTGTGGGATGACTTGTCTCAGTCCAAAGTGACAGTACCAGCTTTTGAACCAAGGTCTTTTCTGGCTGAAAGTCAGCCCACGTCCCTGTCCTGCAGCCTCTCTAGGAAGCCCTGAGTTGAAAGGGCATGGAGGGGTCTCTTGGTCCCATTTTTGATCTGACGCACACATCAGCTCCGTCATTCCCTCCCATGCAAGTTCCCAATCTCTGAGCACTTCCTGTAACGGTGGAAGCACGGCTTCTCGGAACATCTACAAGAGCCTGGACTACTGCTGGGAGTGGTAGATCATGGGGGGAGGGGACAGTTATGGCCACTGAGGGCAGAAGGCAGACCCGAGCTAGGTATGCTCCCCGTCTCTGGGGACGTGGGAAGGCACAAAGAAGCAAGGGTAGACACTGGTCCCCTGTGGCAGCACGACAAGCAGACCAGCCTGCAAGATTTGGAGGTGATGCCTCCTGTCCTGCTGGATATGAGGGTGCTCAAATGCTGGCCTTTCAGGGCTCCCCAGATGAGGGTGATGGGAGGCGAAGCCACAGGCTGCAGGACTCGCTGAGGGTAGGGACATGGGCAAGGCCTCGGTCTCCTCGTCTGAGTCAGTGATTCCCGCACTGCTTACTCACAGAGCCAGTTAGAGAAGAACCACCAAATCCTGGGAAGGAGAAAGGGCAGTGTGGAGCTGCCCTTCCCCTGGCTAGGTGCTATCATTTAGACCTAAACGTGCACAGGCCTCTGGCCCATCGATACCGAGGGGAGTGGCCCGGGAGTCTTGTGCTAGGCCTGCATGGGAAGGCAGTGGCTGCTGCCTCCTGCCAGGCCTTGGGGGGATCATGGATCTTCTCTGAGCTGTGTTCTCCCTGACATTGGCATACCCCCTCTTCTCTGTTCCCACACACCCTCTGACCTGAGGCCGATCACGTTGCTGTCTTCATGTTCAGGTCATCTCTGGAGCAGGAGCATGGCCCGTGGTGGGACAGACTACATTAGGATGCTGTCTGGGGGGCTTAGAGGCCAACCCATCCTGAAGGCTGAGCATGTGGGGTCCTCCCCAGGCACTGATGTTTGCCTCCTTCCGCAGGACTATGATCGCCCCGGCACCCTACCCACTAAACGCCGCCTCCTCTACGACATTCCAGACTGCCCAGGCAATGCCTGAATTCCCCCAGCAGTGCCAAACGGGTTCTGATACATACAGCTCTGGCCATAACAGAGTTCTTCCCAACGATGTGGAAATCTCTTCTCTAGAGCATCTACCCACTGGACCTCGTTCCGCTCAGCAGACCCACAATGAGCCCAGCCCTTCCGCAAGGGCGACTGTGAAAGAATACAGAACAATCGTTCTGCCTCTTGCCAATTTAGCAGCAGCTGGCACATGGTGCTGGACCCTTCGGACCCAGGACCCTTGCTCCGGCCACGCTCTAGTTTACTGTGTCTCCAAGTACAGGACACGGAACAGACAGCATGGGACTACGTGCTGTTAGGAAGGGAAGTTTCATGCCACATCTTGGGAGACACAAACGTGCAGCCAGCATGAGAGCTGCGGGCTCGTGGCACCTGAGCCTGGGACAGGGTCAGTACACAGCACTCACCGAACAAAAGAACATAATGGTGCTCGGCACAAAGACCCACGGGTACAAGAAACTGGCATGTAGTCAACAAGTGCTTTCAGCACTGGAGCAGCTCCCTACCCTCGTGGTGCCTGTCTCCTCCCAGGCCCCCACGCAGCTGGGCAGACTCATGTCATCAGTCCCTAACTGACACTTCCAGAATGGGAGCCAACTAAGTGTGCCCTTGAATCCAGGCGGAAGGATACCTTATGTGCCAGAGGCAGAATTCAACTAGCAAACCAAGGAATTCAAGTCCAAAAGGGAGATTAAACAATGAGACAGTTCTGACCTGATTTATGGCAGCAGCTGCTACTTACTGCTCTCGGGAGGCAAAAGCCTCAGAGGTTCTCACGCTGACATCTAAAAGATGACCCAGACAACCAGAGACACGCATAATCCTCAGCAGGGGCATGCTTGTAGCAATTCACACAGCGAGCCCAGCCCTTTCCTTCCCGAGCCTCTATTTTCTCCCAAGCTTCATTATAAGTAGTAGCCACCATCGACTGAGCACTCACCACGCGCCAGACGCTGTGCCTAGTGCTTTCGTACACAACCTCAGCTAATCCTCGTGATCCTTTAAGACAGAAACAACTGTATTTACAGATGAGGAAACTCGCGTCCAAGGTTAAGCAGAAAGCAGGGGAAGGCAGGATTAGAACACAGGCCTCTGGGGCTTCAGGCTTGTGTTTTCAACCACCATTTGCCGTGCTATTTCAAGATCCAGGGGCCCTGTGTCCTCTCTTTACTTAAGAGGCCAGCGATGATGTGGTTGTTGCTGTCCTGGTCCCTGGGGCCCTGCTCCAAGGTCATCCCCTCTTTTGAGTCTCCACCACATGGTGGTGCCTGAGGCTCTGAAATGCCAAGTCCTTCTAGCATGACCGAGAGTTGCCTCGTTATTCAATGGGAGCTGTCCCCAGGGAAGGGCAGCTCCCCACCTCTACCCCAAAACACAACCTTCCTAGAGCAGTTAAGAGCAGGTTTTCCAACTACCTTGCTTCCAATTTCAATCTCCAATCTCAACTGCTCTCCATGACAGTTCTGTTTCTTTCTTCTTCTTTTCTACTAATAAAACAGTTAAGACAATTCTGTCCATTTTGTTTTATTTGTTAAATCGCTAGAAAGTCATCAGGGAAAACCTTAACAAAAAATGAAACTGACAGATTTAAATACCAATGAAGTCCACTTTTCATTCCTACACTGTTATGTGCCTAAAATGACCATCTCAGGGTAAGCCATCTGGGACCCCTGAGTCGTATGGGAAACATCACTCACAGCACCAGCTTCGCCAGGGCACGACGGGTGTGCGCTGACATGAACCCTGGTTGGTGGGAAGGGAGCAGAGCGAGGAGAGCAAGGGTGGAGCCAAGGCCCAAGGGTTGCTCTCAGAGGACAATGAACACAGTGAGAGGGAGCCACTTACTGGTGACCATGCAGAACATGCCTTCTGCAGTTCGTGGGGAGGCTGCACGGGACGCAGGCCTCAAAGTTCGGCTTCCTTGCCCCTGGGTGTGTTCAGATCCTCCCCACTGACTTGTGCGCTGGTAAGAGAGCAGAGACAACGCAAAGCAGAGCACATCACCATGCCAGGATCAGCACAAGGACAAGGACAGACAGACAAACCCACAGGAACATCACTTTTAAGGGGAAGCAAAGAAGCAAAGCAGAGGGAAACCCAGAGAGATAAAGTTAGAGGAAAGGAAGTATCCCTCTGTTCTCCATCAGCTGGTGGCTTTCTGTTCTCCAACGTCAAGACTTCTCCAGTTGGTTTTCTTTTGTTGTCCTCTTCTTTTCTTTATTTGAGAGAGTTCCAACACAGTTCCTGGGATAGTTCGTGGTTTTAGCTCTTGATATAAAACTCAAACATTAAAATTAGATCAATCTGCAGAGGGCTGGGAGGAGAGGAAGGCCAGTATTACCTTACAACTAAATGTAAGCTTGTTTCGACACCTAGTTTGTGCTCCTAAAATACAGAAGTGTGTGCGGGGTGTGTGTGTAAAGGGGTGTTGCGCAGCCCACCACCCATGAAACGTGAACGGAAATACAGAAGCCTCTCTACTGCCCAGCCTGCAAGGTGAGAAAAGGGAAGCCCTGTCCAAGAGGAAAGGAAGACACCGAGACTCTCACAGGAGGTCCACGAGGGGGCCAGGGAAGTCCATGTGACGTGGGGCTCTCAAAGGCACACTTGCAGGAATGGAAGGGGTTAAAGCTTCAAGTAAGAAACAACATGTATTTTAAATACTTAAATACTGACAAATATTTGCTAATTTAGGTGCTCGTGAAGGCCAAAGAAACTTTCTGTCTCATTTTTCTCAGTGAATCGTTAAGACAAAATTGGCATCCTGTTCAAACCAGAGTCGTGGTTAACCGTGCCCTCATGGAAGCACCCAGGGTGTTGGGGAACGCTCTCCACAGGGGGATACCCGAAGTTCCCCTGCACGCGCAGCTTCACAGGGGCCTGAGGACACGACCACCCTGACTGTGTGGAGATGCTCTCCTAAGTTATCTGGCCACAGTGCCCAAGAGCCACCAAGGCCATCACCACCAGGTGCAGATGAAGCAGATGTTCCTAGGGAGCTGACCACACACGGCGTGCTTCTCAGCAGTCGGGGCAACACTGGGTGCCACGGAGCTCCAAGGAGCCAGCGACCTTCCAAGGGAGTCCTCACCTCCGCTGCCTGCCTTGTTTGGGGAAGACAGAGGGAATCCACGAGCCAACAGCTGGCTGAGGGAGGCCACAGGACTAAGGGAATGGTCACAAAGCTGAGATTCTGAACTCTCAGGCTTCCAAATACTTTATATTTAAACAGGAACTGAGTTTGGGGACGCTGTCCATGCACAGATGCAATGTCATAAACACGGTTCGGCAACAGCAATAAAGTGATACCTAATCTTACAGGCCAGGCTTTCTCTTGCGAATAAGGACCCCACGTGATCTAACAGTCTTTGCTGAAGGAGGACCGGCAATAGCCCAGGAGCAAGGTGTCCAGCAAGCGAAGTGCTGAGCTAGGAGTAGGTGGACACCACAGTAAATAGGCACATGGCAGTTTCGTCGTCTAAGGGAACAGTCTCTGGAACACAGACCTCTCCCTGTGAGCTGGCCTTTTCCTGGGCTTGGCACCAGGGGGGCTTTCCCACCAAGACCACATTGTAAAAGCTAATGGCTATGGGAAAGAATTCAACATGATGTCATAGGAGAAAACACACTTATCAGACAGATTGCTAAGGGCTGGCCTAAAGCCAGGACCCAGGGCCAGCTGTAACAGGCTTGTGCTTGGGAAATGCTAACAGGAAAAAAGCGGGAGTGTGAAAGATGGGAAATGCAGTGTTCTGAAATTCAAATCCTAAAGGCAAAGTAAAAATCTTTCCACTGATGAGAAATCACCAAAAATTAAAGTGGTGACATTTGACTTATTCTAATATCTCCTAGGCCCAGGCCATGGTTTAGAGACTGATAATTTGTAACTTCCTGTATCAACCAAAGGAATGCTCTAGTTGGTTGCACCTTATCTCAGGAACCGTGTGACATAAAAACCCAACTCTTATTTAGGTCACATGTGAAGGAGACAGTCACAAAGGAGAGGCTGCTCCCAAGGTGTGCCTTGCCTCAAAGAGGCTAAGCACCCGACACTCAACCCAACCACTAGTCAATAGCCACGCAGAAAAATGCATGTAAGAGGCGAAATTAATTCTAGAAGGAACTACTACTGGGATTCTCTTCCAGGATCAATTTCCATATTGTATAAATATGGCTGGGTGTGCCTAACGCGCTTTGGAAGTAAAAAGAAGCCCAAAGGGGAAAAACAGTATTCTTGACGCTTCAAGGATTTCTCATGCTATTGGCATCTTGGAATTCCCTACCAGGCCCCTCTGTGATACCAGAGAACAGGTTCCAGAAATATCTCTAGGAGATTTCCCTGGGCACCTTAGCTTTGTAAAAGAAACAGAAAGTGGGAACGCTTTCAGGGCCTGCTTTAAAAAAAAAAAAAAAAAAAAAATCCACATATGCCAAAAAAAAAAGGGAAAGGCAGCTTCTGAGGATCAAGTCTTAAGGGAACAAACGTGGTTTTTGGCAACTTGCAATCAAATACGATTGTCAGAAAATTCCAAAAGCAGACACCAGTATGTTTTCTGAGACACAGAGGGAGCGTGCTCAAGACCAGCGGACACTGGGCGGACAGGCGTCTCTGCATTAATGCTGCCCCATGGTGCTCCTGGGACACACACATGCAACGGAATTCCTGGCTGGGTAACTTTCCTCGATCCCAAGGACAGAACAGGGCCAGGCAGAGGGCATGACCGCAAAGAGACACTTGCACAGGTTCTGTGTGGGTTTAAAAGGAAGGGAGGAAGAGTTGTCTACAGGCTTCCACCCTGCCAGCTCCTGGAGCTCGCGGCTGGGAGGCTCCACATGTGCACCTCACACACGCTCTTTGTTTCTCTAACTCCGAGAAGCCACGTAACGATTTACGGGGGCTCTTCAGCTGTTCTAGTTAAGTTCTGACGTTCGTCTGTTCCCTAATTCTTGGTCTAGTTACCAGCAAAGTAGAAAAAGGCAGCACAGCCTCTGCTAAAACACAGCAACAAATTTATCTGAACCAGGACGGAGATCTCTCCCTTTTTGTAAACAGAGTTGGCTATATAATATATATTCATATATTTATATATAATTCTTTTCTTAATGGAGTTTTGATCCCAGCCTGGAGTGACTGCGGTTGGGAATTGGGGTTTTGGTTTATGGGAGTAATTCTGTCCTTTGTTTTCCCAATTCGCAGTCCAAATGCTTGCACGCTGGAAAATTAAAAGCCACAGAAAGGGAAGGGGGTTTAGAACACATTATCTCTTTGCTCGCACAAAGTACAAGGCGTTTGTTTTTGGATAGTACTTCACATTCTGTTTCTTGTCCATGAGTCCTCCAAATATGATGAGTTCACCCCTGCCTTGGACCACTGTATGCAGGCTGGTTTCAGGAGGTCCGACCACAGAACTGCTATTAAATACTTTCCATTTGACCCGCCCCTTCTCCTTGGTGTCTTTAATGTCTAGCACGTACATCTGCATGGGTTTGCAGTTCATACTCTGGTACAAAGGTTTACCAACATTTAGGGATTGTGGAGGATGGTGGCCCAGGCGGCGGGCAATGGGAGGCAAAGAATGTCCATCTCCTTGGGCAGGCCCTGGGCGGGGAACGGGAACTGTTTCTCCACTGCTCAGGTTCTGGTTCCCAGGAGAGCCTGGAGAAGACCCCAGAGGAGGACTTAGCACTGCGGAGGCTGAGGGGCCTTTGGATGACATTGCTTTGATGGCTTCTAGGCTCCGACGCAGGGCACCTGGGGAGACAGCTCCTGCAAGGGCACTGGTCACGTGTGGTGGGGTGTGCACACCATTCGTCTGTTCAGGAGGGTGTCTCACGCTTCCCCCAACTGTCCTGTTGTCCACACCATCCATATGATTGCTACTCGAAGCAGGTTTCAGATCCCAATTCAGATCTATTGATCCTAACCTTAGATCTTTCTGATCCGGTAGTGACCCTCGTCGGGGGGCCAAAGAAAGTCCCATTTTGAGGTCATATCCTTCAGTGGTAGACGGAGTGCTAGGAGATAGGGCCTGCACAGGGCTATCCAAGGAAGAGCCACCAATAGCTGCTGTTCCTGGAGACAAATTCCCACCGTTGAGGATGGGAGAGCCATCCCCTCTGGCTGGGGAAAGGCTCCCTTCCCGGGAACTTGAGGGGGTCTGCCTTTGAGCTCTGGGCCTCAGTGTTCCCCAGCGGCCGTTAACACAAGGGGCTTCATCCATACTCCTTACTGGAGACTGTGAGCGGTACTCTCGGGTTTCAGGAACCAGGGCTGGAGGAGTGGCACTGATAGGCGATGGGCGGGAGTTCAAACTGGGGCTCAGTGGGGCTCTCCCACTAGGAGCCTGGCTGAAGACCACCACGCACTGCCCTACCTGGAAGACAAAACCTGTGTTCAGTTCTGATCATTCATTTAAGCCTCAAACATTTTATTATGAGCACCTGGGCAGGCCAGGCATTATACAGGTACCAGAGATACAGAGATGAAAATAATGCAGCCTGCCTTCTAGGCCAGAAAGGGAGACAGACATGGGAACAATCCACAGCTGAAGCATGACAAGTGCCATCATGAAAGGTGTGTGTGCAGGATAGGGATAGGGTGAAGGAGCAATCAGTTTTTGTTTGGGGACCCTGAGGAAAGGTTCACAGACAAAGAGATGCTTAAAGCTGGCACTGAAAGGATCAGTGGTGGGGGCACCTTGCTGACTCGTCAGTGGAGTGTTCAACTCTTGATCTTGGTGTCAGGAGTTCGAGTCCCACATTCAGTGTAGAGTACATAAATAAATAAATAAACTTGGGGCACCCAGGTGGCTAAGTCAGTTAAGCATCTGCCTTTGGCTCAGGTCATGATCCCATGGTCCTAGAGCTGTGCCCTGAAGCAGGCTCTCTACTCAGTGGGAAGCCTGCTTCTCCCTCTCCCTCTGCCCTCCCTACCCCGACCCCCAACACCCAGCTCATGCTCGCGCATGCTCTCTCAAATAAATATACTTAGAAAAAGGAAAAAAAGGATCAGCGGGGCCCACACAGGTTTCCCATCTAGAAGTTCACATATGAGCAATGCCCAAAGAACAATGGTTAACGTCCACTTCTTTTATGACATCAAGGTGTTTTTTATTTCCATACAAATTTGCTTGGAAATCTGACAAGCCAGTTAGGCTTTATAATTAGGACCTTCTTTCACTGGCCCATCAGTGCCCTGCTTACCCGACAAGCTGGGTGGCACCACAGCTCTGGGGCCCCATGGTCTTCATTTTCCACCTTGAGTGGCTGCCAGGCCCAGGGGCCCGAGTGCATGTGCAATAACCAAGCATCCTTGAAGAGCTAGAAGAGAAGGACCAACAAGAGGACTCAGGTGAGGTATGCTACACAACACATACACATCACAGGAATCTCAAAGCTGGGCCGTCTGGTCTATAGGGTGTGTGGGTTCTTCAGAAGAATAGCAACATTTGTGGGGCACTTGGGTGGCTCAGTTGGTTATGATCCTGGGGTCCTGGGATTGAGCTCCACATGGGGCTCCCTGCTCAGCAGGAAGTCTGCTTCTCCCTCTCCCACTCCCCCTGCTTGTGTTCCTTCTCTCACTGTGTCTCTGTCAAATAAATAAATAAAATCTCTGAAAAACAAACAAATAATTAAAAAAAAAAAGAATACAGCCACATTTGTGGCCACTCATTCACCATGCCCTCATCATGCCCTCCTTTTGCTCTCCTTTATTGACAAACTATGGCTGGCCCAGAACATGGAATTGTACTTATAACCCATGAATCAATTTTAAATGGCTCTCAATTTTGCCTGTGTGTGTGTATGTTGGTGGGGGAGAGGGTAGATAATACATATTCACAACTTTCTCAATCTGCATTCTTCAATAAATTCCATGTAAATTCTGGCAGTTATCAGACTATTGTTCTGTCCCACCCCTCCTTGAAAAAATGATAGCAGCAAACCATACAGCCTAAAGGGAAGTGGGAGTAGGAAGAATATAGATAGAGGTATGAATATTTAAGAGACGAATGTCTTTGATTAAAGCAGCTCTCACCCCAACAAAGAAAGAAAGAGGAAAGGAAAAAGAGAAGAGAAGAGAAGAGAAGAGAAGAGAAGAGAAGAGAAGAGAAGAGAAGAGAAGAGAAGAGAAGGAAAGGAAAGGAAAGGAAAGGAAAGGAAAGGAAAGGAAAGGAAAGGAAAGGAAAGGAAAGGAAAGGAAAAAGAAAGCAGAGTTTGGCCAGAAAATAACACGGTTATATACCCAAAGTGAAAAAGGTATTCCTTCAATAAAAAGGACACCATGCTCACAAGGTGAGACAGGGAAGCAAGTACTGAACCCTTACAGCACGTGCCTTGGAAAGCCACACCAGCAATACTCACAGCATTGGGACCACCACACCCTCCAAGGATTAAGATAGTTGCATCATCTATGACAATCTGGGGAGAGGAAGACATTTAAAATAAGCCAACAAAGACACAGGTATCTGACCTCCTATGCGTTGGTGGTATATGAAAACAGCCTACCCAGAACCCAAATCAGAGTGTTCCAGTCACCATTAAGATCTCCATTCTCCCCAAACCATGTCATTTCTGATCCTTGTGAACAAATTACTGATGATTCACCTGAATGGATATATTCCTTGTTGATTAAACATTAATGTGAGCATACATAAAATGCAGGGTTCTCTTGAGAAATGAAACAGCAAAGTAAATGCTTTAGGGAGAGGATAATATAAAGCCACTAAAAATAAATACAACCCATTAGAAGTTGAAAAATAAATACCAGCAAAAAAAGAACGACAAAATCTCTTTGGCTTATGCATGTTGGCAGCTTACCTGACTCCCTCCTCCCTTTCCCATCCTAACTGGAAGATGCTACAGTGTTTGCTGAATAGTTATTTTAATTCCTGAGCACCTGAGATTGGCCACCTCGAGGATGAGGACTGGGGCCGGAGATGTTCGGCTTGGACCACGCCCACTGCTCAAGGTCAAGGACCCAGACATCGTTGCTCCTATAAGATAAGGACATAAGGTTGAAAGAGTTGGGAGCTCCCAGGGACCACAGAGCTGATATAAATGAAGTTACATTTATATTTTTTTTTTTTTTTTAAAGATTTTACTTATTTATTTGACAGAGAGAGATCACAAGTAGGCAGAGAGATCACAAGTAGGCAGAGAGGCAGGCAGAGAGAGAGGAGGAAGCAGGCTCCCTGTGGAGCAGAGAGCCCGATGCGGGGCTCGATCCCAGCACCCCGGGATCATGACCCGAGCTGAAGGCAGAGGCTTTAACCCGCTGAGCCACCCAGGCGCCCCGATTTTGTTTATTTTTTTAATTATTATTTTTAAGTAAGCTCTCTGCTGGACATGGGGATTGAACTCATGACCCTGAGATCAAGAGTTGTATGCTCTACCAACTACGCCAGCCAGGTGTTCCTGGAAGTTACATTTATAAAGATGCCCAGCAAAATGCCATGGCCATAACATTTTATTTAGTTTTTTTTTTTTTTTTAAAGATTTTATTTATTTATTTGACAGAGAGAGAGATCACAAGTAGGTAGAGAGGCAGACAGAGAGAGAGGAGGAAGCAGGCTCGCTGCGGAGCAGAGAACCCGATGCGGGGCTCGATCCCAAGACCCTGAGATCATGACCTGAGCCGAAGGCAGCGGCTTAATCCACTGAGCCACCCAGGCGCCCCGTATTTTATTTAGTTTTTTAAGAGATTTTATTTATTGGGGCACCTGGGTGACTCAGTGGGTGAAAGCCTCTGCTTTCAGCTTGGGTCATGATCTCAGAGTCCTGGGATAGAGCCCTGCATCTGGCTCTCTGCTCAGCGGGGAGCCTGCTTCCCTTCCTCTCTCTCTGGCTGCCTCTCTGCCTACCTGTGATCTCTGTCTGTCAAATAAATAAATAAATAAAACCTTAAAAAAAAAAAAGATTTATTTATTTGACAGAGAGAGAGATCACAAGATCTCAGAGAGATCTCTGAGAGAGAAAGGGAAGCAGGCTCCTGCTGAGCAGAGAGCCCGATGCAGGGCTCGATCCCAGGACCCTGAGATCATAACCTGAGCCGAAGGCAGAGGCTTTAACCCACTGAGCCACCCAGGCGCCCCGGCCATAGCATTTTAAACTATAGTTTTCTTCCCCTTCTTTCCCTGGAATCCATCTCAAGACCTTCAAACCTTTGCTCTTCCCACGGACCCATAAGGCCTCTGAGTCACATACTAGTACCTGAAGTAAGAGTGAACCAGTGATAGCAGGAAATAGCTACTGACCAGGATATAGCCATTCAAAAGCAAAACCACAAGAAAGAAAACTGATGCAAAAGGTAACTCTATCATTATCCAGGAGATAAAGATTTATTGATGCTGGCTACAAAAGTAATTTCACCATGGCTCATGAGATCTGCAGTTTTATCAAGAACGATTGGCATCTCCAACCCCCCCCAGGGCCGGTATGGCCAGGAGAGACTACTGGAAGGCAATCTCTGTTTTACTGTCACCTCACTAAGGTCATTGACTCATAAAGAGGAAAACAGGAGTAAGAACTCTAAGCCCTAAACCTTCTCATCTGGCGGGCAGCTCACAGTCTCTCCACAAATGTTTTGGAACAGGAAGATGGGGAATACCTTGTCTAACAGAGAAGAGAATTGGACCTGGAATGTTTTTACTTCTGACAGCTCATCGACTTCCCTCTCCTGACCATTAACACAGCTACCACCAACTCAGATAAAGAGTGATTCAGATGGAAGATCTGGTTCTTGACTCTGGCCTGAGCTGGCCAGCTGTGGCCAGAGGTGGTAAGGACAGAAGGTAGGGAGCACAGCCTCACAGAAGTGCACTGGACCTGAGAGTATTCTTGCTCCTACCCACTCTATCAACCCATCTCATTTGGAAAAGGAACCATTTTCGACTTGTCCTGTCAATCTACCTCTCTTCTCTAAAGCCCCAAAGGGCACAGGCTAGGTAATAAAGGAGAGAAAGTAAAAGGACTTTTTGCTTCTTAGACAGTAGCCTTCTGTAGGCAGGGGGAGAAACAGACAAGGTGGAGGCTACATCAGAATTTGATCCCACTCGATGAACCACATACCAAATAAAAAGATTCTACCCGGCTCTGATTTTATGGAGGAAGTTTTTCAACCTACTGCTCTGTGATTCAGGGATCAAAAACGAGAATGCTAGGAAGCAACAACTGGCTGGATCAGAACCATGCTGAGAATACTGACCTGACTAGTTCACTCTTCTGACCTGTTACTCCCAGGAGTATTTACCTTCAGGCTGACAGGCAGCAAGCCAAATATACTTACATTTGCCGGGATCCTAAGGAGCCACCAAAGACAATCATTTTATCATCTATCACACAGGAGGAATGGCCAGCCATGGGAGGTGGCCCATGGGTTGTCACAATGCAGTTCCACCTAATATAAAAAGAGAGGAGGAAGCCAAGAAGTAAGCACCACCTGCATCTGGTCTTACGTATTTAAGGTGGAAACAGTAAGTAGGTATCCACTTAAAATGACAATCCTATCCCCTTCAGTAGAGATACTGTTAGGATCGTAAGTGGAAGGTGGCAGAAGGTATTATGCCCTTCCTACAAACCTGCTAAAGCTATGCTCACTTTTAAGTTCTCAGTGTGTATGGCTTAGAGGTGGAGTGGACAGATGACCAGAGACGCCATCATGGCTCCCTGGCTGTTTTAGCCTAACGTTTAACGGAGCACCACCTTCCACTTCTTTCTACAGTCCTGATCAGCTGCAGCTGCCAAGAGCCCCGTACTAAGTAGTCCATTACAAGGAAATAGGAAAAAAAGTCAGGAATCAGTTGGAGACACAGCAGGGAACAAAGAATCATCTGGATCCACAGCACACCTGAGAAATAAGCCGCCAAAACTGAAGACACCCCTCGCCCCCATTCTCCAAATGGCACATTTATTTTTCTAGGAAGAGGAATAAACCTCTTCTACTTTTTCTCTTTGGAAGAGAGGATCTTAGCTTTAGTTTAGTTTTTTAAATTCTTTTTCTTCTTTTTCACCTTTTTAAAAAAACCGCTTTTAATGTAAGCCCTACACCCAACATACGACTTGACTCAAACCTGATCAAGAGTCGCACGCCCCACCGACTGGACCAGCCAGGCACCCCTAGCTTTAGGTCTTAGGGGGCCTGTAAACGCTCCGTAACTGTCAGCACATCTGTGCACATGTGAATTTACTTCCTGGAACAGAGTCCAGAGCTTTTACCAAATTCTCAAAAGAGATTCCTGGACACAAAACATGGAAGTTGTCCATTCATTTGAAATCTTTTATTCCAGACTGAAAGGATCTTATCTTTATGGCTTACCAGTTTTTAGAGGGTGAGTACGTGTGTATTTCATCAAAGAACCTCTCTGGTTGGTGCAGGGGATATGGGCTTGGCCGCGTCCAGCCACCAAATAGTACCAGCAGGTCCTTGTACACAACCAGAGTTGCTCCAGCTTTAGGGGAAGGATAGGATCCTAGGAAAGGTCAATAACATGGTGGTTAGGATTCAGGGTCTCACAAGTCACAGGCAGGTTGTCTATAGGTCACCTTTCCCTGAAAGAATCACAAAAGTGGAACCAATAACTATAAAACATAAGGGAAGGGAGAGAACAAAACTGGTTTGCAGATCTGACAGAAAACCATCACCAATTTATACACCTTTTCTTTTTTCTTAGTATAGCTGACACACAATGTTCTATTAGTTTCGGCCGTACAGCATAGTGGCGCCACAAGTCTATCCATCATGCTAAGTCCGCCACAAGAGTCGCTACCGTCTGTTGCAACATCACTGTTACAATACCGCTGACTCCCAATTTACACATTGTTTGTGATTAAAACAGGGAAACCTGAGTTAGAGGAAAGTTACTTATTTTGCTTTTCTGAAATTAGGGATGAAGAATACCTATAAGACTGTTTTGAGTATTAAATAATTCATTTGAGAGGCACCTGGGTGGCTCAGTCAATCAATCACCTGCCTGTGGCAGGGTCCTGGGTGTTGAGCCCCACATGGGGCTCCCTACTCAGCAGGGAGCCTGCTTCACCCTCTTCCCTCCTGCATGTGCTCTCACTCTTTCTCTCTCAAATAAATAAATAAATAATCTTTAAAAAAATAAAATAAAAAATAAAAAATATACCCAAAAACACATACACACTGCTTGGCAGACAGCGGGTGCTCAATAAATGTTGACTCTCTCGCCCGTCCTTTTAATCAGCTTAGTAGACCCTACACAGCAAACAACGTAAGGAATCTAGGGAGTATGCATACAGGCTAGTACGTAAAAACAGCTGCTGTCTGAGAACCTGGGTAAAACAGGAGGCACCCTGGAGTTCTCCTTTGTGCTGAGCCACATGTTAGCACGGTGACCTCTAGGCCTCTAGCTGTGGGCCTCACCAACACAAATGGGGGCGGAATTTCAGGCTCAGCATGAAGGTATTCCAGCGGAGCTGCAGGCCTGATACCAGCAGTGGCTACTAAGGCCCTCCAGGCTAGACTTCTGAGCTGTGTTGACCAAATCTTGAAACAACAGAAATTTGGCTTATGCTAGAGAACCTGAGGGATAATAAATGTCACTTAGAAGCAGGGTTTCTCAGAGCCTATTCTGTCTTTTAAACAACAATTGCTATTTCTCCCAGCCACCTTTAGTTTACCAAAGATCAAAGAAATTTGTCTCAATGTCCAGGTGTCAATAAATAAATACTGTAATATTTAAGAAAAAAATTGTTAACGCTGCAGGATTCATTTTTAAAAATCTTTTTTTTTTTAAGATTTAATTTATTTATTTGAGAGAGAGAGAGATTGAGAGAACGAGTGGGAGGAGGGGCAGAGGGAGAATCAGAGTCCCTGCAGAGCAGGGAGCCCAAGGTGGGACTCCATCCCAGGGTCCTGGGATCATGACCTGAGCTGAAGGCAGATGCTTAGCTGAGTCACCTAGGCACCCCAAAAAAAAAAAAAAAATCTTAAGCAGAAAGAATCCCAACACTATATTAAGCTAATAGCAGCTGAGGTGCTCCCATTCAGGTAGAAATCTGAGCCTTCCCCTTCAGCAAGGGATTTTGGGAATGCACTTTAATGGTGTTGATGACAAAGTCTCAAGGCTAAAAAAGGGAGCAAGTGGCTGTCTTCCTTGGGCTCCAACTTAAGAGTAACGTACCGTGATCTATGGAGAAGGTAGCAATCTTCAGAAAATGGAGTGAGTATCTAAGAGTACTATGTGGCATCAGCTACTCTGAACACTTTCCTAACGTAACAGACATCAATCCAAATAGGATCTGACCACAGAAATGAGGCTTCTCTAGGAATGATTCTCCTGTCAGTTAGCAGCACTGACTGAGGGAATGTTGGCTGAGTACTCCATGAGCTTGCTCCCGCTACCCTCATACCCTACTGGAATCATGGCTAAGGGAGCTAAAGTTCTACTTAAAACTTCTGCCTCCCCATAGGACGCCTGGGTGACTCAGTCAGTTAAACATCTGCCTTTGAATCAGGTCACAATTCCAGGGTCCTGGGATCGAGCCCTACATGGGGCTCCCGGCTTGGCGGGGAGCCTGCTTCTCCCTCTGCCTGCCTGTCCCCCTGCTTGTGCTCTCTCTTTCTCTGACAAATAAATAAAATTTAAACAAACAAACAGAAAAAATTTTTGCCTTCCCAGGAGGAAGCCTCCTAGATCAACCAGAAAATTTAACTGACATAATGGTCTACTTAAAACGCTAATATTACCCCAAAATGATTTGATTTATGAAATACCAAACAATGCTTCAAGTTCTTGATCTTACTTTGGAACGCACAAATACGATGAAAAAAGTTGGAAAAAGCAAATAAAACATGTAACAGATTCAGCAGAGTAGTTACTAACCTTACAGACTAAAATTTGAATTTGGATTTGAAATACTAGAAATCCTGGGTTTTAAAACCATGGGTATAAAATGAAGCAGCACCATTTGCAATGATGTGGATGGAGCTAGAGTATATTCTGCTGAGCAAAATAAGTCAGAGAAAGACAAATGCCATATTTTAGTCATATGTGGAATTTAAGAAACAAAACAAATTAGCAAAGGGGGGGAAAGAAAGATAAACCAAGAAACAGACTCTTTATTGAGAACAAACTCGTGGTCACCAAGGGGAGGTGGGGGGGGATGGGTGAACTAGGAGATGGGGATGAAGGAGGGCGCTTGTGTACAGAAGCGCTGAATCACTATATTGTACACCTGAAATAATATTACACTGTATGTTAACTAAGTGCAGTTTTTTTTTTAAGACTTTATTTATTTACTTGTCACAGAGAGAGAGAGTGCACACGTGCACAAGCAGGGGGAGGCAGAGGGAGCGACAGACAGAAGGAGAAGCAGGCTTCCAGCTAAGCAAGGAGTCTGCCACGGGGCTCCATCCCAGGACCCTGGGATCACAACCCTAGCCGAGGGCAGACTTCTAACTGACTGTGCCACCCAGGCATCCCCCAAGTAACTAGAATTTAAATAAAAACCTAAAAAAGAAAAATGAAACAGATGAAACAGCAGACCAAAGGTCCCCAAAAGAGCACAACATGGGATCACGTTCAATCATCGCTGGCTCAGTTGAAGGAGCATGCGACTCCTGACCTTGGGGTTGTTGAGTTCAAGCCCATGTCAGGTCCAGCACTTATTTTAAAAAATAAACTAATTAGATTTTTAAAAAATCATGGAAACGATCAAACAGAATTTCTAAATGGCCATTTGTATCAAATTTATATCAAAAATTTTTAAAGTGCAGGGTGCCTGGGTGGTTCAGCTGGTTCAGTGTCCAGCTCTTAGTTTCGGCTCAGGTCATGATCTCAGGGTGGTGAGTTCAGCCCCATGTCTGGCTCTGCGTTAAGTGTGGAGTCTGCTTAAGATTCTCTCCCTCCCTCTCCCTCTGCCCTCCCCCCCCAACTCTCTCTCAAATAAATCAATCTCTAAAATAAATTTTAAGTGCATATGTTTTCAATCAGTAATTCCATTTCTAAGGATAATCTAATGATAGCTGGACAAAACAAAAAAAGAAATACAAGGATGCTCATCTGAAGTGTTAAAGTAGACAGAGGAATACTCATACCAAAAATACTATGTGGCAATTAAAACTTATGTGGCTCTCTGTCTTAGAACAATCAACGTCCAGGCTTTATTAGGTGAAAGCTGAAAGCAGAAACTGACCATGTGCCTGTGTTTTGAGGTTATGGGGAAGGTGACAGGAAAGGTTGGGTGACTTGATTTTTTTTTCCATAAAGATTTTATTTATTTATTTACTTCCTTACCTACTTACTTATTTCAGAGAGAGAGCAAAAGCATGAGAGAGAGCATGTGAGACATGCACCAGCGCCGGGTGGTGGTGGGGTGGGCGGGGCGGGTGATGAGGTGGAGATAAGAAGCAGACTGGAGGGCGAGGGAGGAGGAAAGAATCTCCAGCAGACTTCATACTGAGGACAGAGCCTGGCTCCATCTCATGACCCTGAGATCACGACCTCAGCTGAAAACAAGAGTCGGATGCTCAAATGATCCACCGAGGTGCTCTGGGTGACTTGATTCTTAAGAGAAATTGCAATGACTACTATTAACTACTGCTACTATGAGTGATAATGACTAATACTGGTATTTATCATACCATCTAAGGCACCATCTAAGTACAGTCTGGGGGACGGAGCCCCGCATCAGGCTCCCCACTCAGTGGAGAGTCTGCTTCTCCCTCTGATCCTCTGACCCCCTCTCACGCTCTCTCTCTAATAAATAAGATCTTTTAAAAAAAAAAAAAGTGACTTCTCAAATATCTTGACCTTTAAGAAGGCCAAAATCCTTCCCTCTACTTCCTATCCCAAGGAGTGGGAGAATTCCCTCATCCAGCATTCCCAAGGCCTATTTCATGTCACAAATATACATTTTAATTTCATCATTTAAATATTATGACAACTAAGTACGGTCATACTTAAAATTAACTGTGTTCCTCCACCTAAGTTTGTAAACAAAGTGGGGAAAAATTACCATACAAGAACAAATGAAGGGGCAGGGTGGGTGGGAGGAGGACACAGAATTCAACGTACAACCCCTATACAGTTAGTTCAGGTCAAAGATACTAATATATCTTTTTTTTTTTTTTTAAGATTTTATTTATTTAGGGGCGCCTGGGTGGCTCAGTGGGTTAAAGCCTCTGCCTTCAGCTCAGGTCATGGTCCCAGGGTCCTGGGATCGAGCCCCGCATCCGGCTCTCTGCTCGGCAGGGAGCCTGCTTCCCTTCCTCTCTCTCTGCCTGCCTCTCTGCCTGCTTGTGATCTCTGTCTGTCAAATAAATAAATAAAATCTTAAAAAAAAAAAAAGATTTTATTTATTTATTTGACAGAGGGAGACAGAGCGAGTGAGGTAACACAAGCAAGGGGAGCAGGAGAGGGAGAAGAACGCTTCCCGCACAGCAGGGAGCCTGATGCAGGGCTCCATCCCAAGGACCCTGGGATCCTGACCCAAGCTCAAGGCAGATGCTTAATGACTGAGACACCCAGGCGATCCGATACTTATGTATCTTATTTTCTATGACCCAATTACACATATAATGTTTGTATTTGTTACAAACTGGATACTTTTAAATTCTTGTTACTTTAAGAATCAATAGTGAAGCCCCTGTAAAAAGTCCCTAATTTGATCATTTCTAAGAATCTATGTATTTCATTTTTTTAAAATGGGTTTTAAAAAAGATTTTATGTATTTATTTGACAGAGACACAACGAGAGAGGGAACAGAAGCAGGAGGAGTGGGAGAGGGAGAAGCAGGCTTCCCACCAAGCAAGGAGCCTGATGCCCGGGCTCTATTCCAGGACCCTGGGATCGTGACCTGAGCCGAAGGCAGACACTTAACAACTGAGCAATACAGGTGTCCCTGTATTTCATTTAAAAAAATTTTTTTATTTGAGAAAGCAAGAGCAGGAAGGGTAGGGGAGAAGGAGTAGTAGAAACAGATGCCCCACTGAGCACGGAGCCCACCAACCAAGGGGCTCCATCCAAGGACCCTGAGATCATGACCGATCAGAAGGCAGACGTTTCATGGACTGAGCCACCCAGGTACCCTCAGATTTTGAATTTGTTTAAAGTAGAGGGTCTTTTGACTCCTCTCCCAATGATCCTAATTCAAGGTTCACAAATCAAATGAATTAAATTTATCGTGAGGTCAGAGACTGCAGGGGTCAGTGAACTTTGGCAATTTCTCTAACTTGAAGAATAAATGGTCTTTTAAGCCAAGTGGAGCTCTGGAAAGCAAACAGTAAGTCTATACTAGGATTTTGAAAAAATAAGAAAAGTTATACTCAAATTACATACCTTTATCTATTGTTTTAAGGTTCCAAGAAAAGCTATTTTAAGAGTACTTAAAACTTTCTAAAAAAAACAAAAACAAACAAAAAAACAACCTCCAAAACATGACCACACTGTTAGATCAGGAAATAACTTTTTTTTTTCTCTCAAAGATTTTATTTATTTATTTGACAGAGAGAGATCACAAGTCGATGGAGAGGCAGGCAGAGAGAGAGAGAGAGAGAGAGGGAAGCAGGCTCCCTGCTGAGCAGAGAGCCCGATGTGGGACTTGATCCCAGGACCCTGAGATCATGACCTGAGCCGAAGGCAGCAGCTTAACCCACTGAGCCCGAGGAAATAACTTTTATATGAACTAGTCCTAGACAAAATGTGAAGTCAGAAACTTTGAAGAATTTTACAACCATGCATGCATTCATCCCATACAGTGGCTAGAATATCATATTTAATAAATTTTTATTAACACACACCTGCCTACCACACTAGAGACTGATTCACTGGAAATCTGGGGTACATTATAAAGTACTCTGACAACAGCAGAACCCTCCACAGTTAAGAGGCCCATCATCATCATCTTGGTGACATATACTGAATAAATCCCCTTCCCTCCAGAAAATTTATATTTGAAGGATTTATACTCATTAGGACATCTCTTGGCATACCTTCAAAATAATGTGGCTACTGAGCCTCGAGGCAGAGTCTAAACATCATCATATCACAGAAGGAGAAAAAGACAGGGTGACACAGGACCGAATGTGCCCATATTAAACCATGTTACTCAGGCCTGTTCCCCTAGAGCCAATGGTTAGCCTCACAGGGTTCATTCCCCAAACATAATCACACAGCAGGTATGATCAATGGAGTGAATCTCTAAACAAGGCACAAGCCAAAAGGCAGCTGTGGGAAACTGGATAATGAGACAAGCAGACTCTACACAGAACTAACATTCCCTAAAATTGCTAATTAGTTCAGATGCTTCCCAAGGTTCCTATGAAATCGGGGAATTTCACATGTGAAAGATAGTGGCAGAATTAAGTGGCATTCTTGTTTACTTTTGCAAAGAAGATGGTAAAATAGTGAAGCAATTTCCAATTCCCACTGTAGTTTCTATTCACACAGAACCAAGAACTAGGAGAGCAGTTCGAATGTTTGATACAAGATAAAACAAGTACTGGTTCCAATCAGGGATGCCTAAAACATTATTTCTATATCTCTATTCCATGACTGGTCTTTATTAATATTATTGATTTTTATTATTAAGGTTTTATAAACAATGGCCACCGTCCCCCTGGAGTGTTAGTTCTCAAACTCCAGCTTATGTTAAAAGCAGCTGGAGGAGTTGTTACAATGCAGATCACTGGGCCTCACTTCTGCCTTTCCTATTTAAATAGGCACGGGGTGGGGACGCAGAAGTTCCATACCTAGTAGACTTCCAGGTGATGTTCATGTTTGGGGACTAGACTTTGAGAACCATGTTGTAGAGTTAAACCATCCTTGAGTGCGTCTGTTAGAAAATTCTCCAAAAGGACATGAACATGGAATAGATACAGCCTGCTTTTCTCCTTCCTCCCATTTACTTATTTGAGAGAGAGAGAGAGAGGGAGTGAGTACATGTGTCTGCAAACGGGGGGGGGGGGGGGGGGGGGTGGTACAAGGAAAACACAGAATCTCAAGTAGACTCCCTGCTGAGTGCAGAGGTGGGCTTGATCCCACCATCCATAAGATCACAACCTGAGCCTAAACCAAGAGGAGGACCCTCAACCACCCAGATGCCCCATACGGAGTTTCTTCTATGCATACTCAATTTAGGACTATATGGGACCCTTCATTTTGGTTAACAGAATAAGAACAAGGGTCCAAAGTGGGCTTTTCTCAACAAATGCTTTTGCTCATGGGGGTGCTGAAAAGAACACGCACATTTTCAGTATATAAACATTTCGCCTCATCTACAGGTCACTGAACTTATACTTTGCAAAATAAATAAAAGGAAAAAAAAAAGTTCTACCTACTGGCTTTCAGGCAAATCACTTTAAGACTTATTTATAGCAACACAGGTTACCTGCTAATAGTTCTCTAGGACTCTGAAAATAGATTGGAGACTAGGAATTAGGGACTTACAGGAGGTAAAGTTTTAAAAACGACTATAAGCATGAAAAATGTAACCATGGGACTCACAAGCATACTAATAAATCCAGAAGAAAAGTACTGGACAAAATCTTTTACTTTGCTCAAGGAATTCCAGTATGTTCTGCTATGTGATTTGCTTTTTCAAGGGGTCTTGGTCTAAACAGGTTCTTAACTGGCAATCGAAAAGTTTTCCTCTGGATGCTTTCAAATATTTTATAGTAATGCTGCTGACGGGAACATAACAGCATGAGTAACTGCTGAAGTCGTAGGTCACAGTCCTCACTTCGTGGAAGCAACTCTTCACGTGCACTCACTTTCACAGGGTAGGTCCAAAGAAAGGCACTCCCTTGCAGCTCCACAGGCAGCACCCCAAGTCCTTCCCACATAGGACCAGCCTCTAGGGCGAAGTAAGACCTGATAGACCAGACTGACCTACAATCCTACCAAACAGCTTCTTTTGTTTGGGTACTACTTCTCTGTGGTAGTCAGGAGCCTTGAGCTGGTGTGTGCACAAGGGTTAGGAGAGATTAATTTTGCTGAGAGAATCCAAGTTGGGTCTTGGGAAGCTGACCAAGCCTTTGGCTTGATAGAGCTGTCTTTTTGGTAGTGTGTGAAGTGACTGACCTTGATAGCAAGAGTTCAGAGGTCAGGAAAAGAATAATTTGGAAAGGCATTTCCCAGAACACCACATTAGCATCTGAATCACAAAACCTAGAGGGCACGAGAGGACAGGCTAGCACTTAATAACTTAGCAGGGAAGAAATCCCTCAAAGAAAAACTGCTGGAGTTATAATTTAACTGCTTCTATCTCTAAACTGTTGATTTTATAGGTAATACTTTGTCACAGAAACAAGGAAAGCATGTTTCAGTTTTATCATTTGAGGAACAGAGAAACAAAAGAAAAATTGAGAACACTTTACAATTCCTGAGTATAAAGTCTGTCTTGGGCTCTAAACACCTAGAAGACAAATAACTACTCAGAATGGTCTCCAAAGTACACAGAAGGTCCACAGGGGTTCTGTCTGGAACAGATAACAGTCTCTCTCCTGATAGTGAAAATATGTCCAATTTACCATCAATGCGGCCAATAATAATTACAATAAGTCTTTGCATTTATGGAGATATGCTCAGAAGATACAAAAATATAGTGCTTATTTTACAGAAACAGAGTAGGAAGCAAACAGGAAGCGACTCTTTAGAAAAGTCACTACAGAACCCCTAAACCACTTTCTAGAATTTTGTTCTGGTCGAGTATGCTGTTTAACCTCAGCCTAAAATAGAGATTTAAGTTACAAAGAACATGGTACTGGATACAGAACACTAAATTCTTCTGTACTGGCATGGCCTTCTTTGGGACCTCTGCCAGCACACCCCTCCCATGCCGGGTTAAAGAGCCTCCTGGAAGGGGAGCGGTACACAGGGAAGGGACATCCTGTATCTACTTCAGCCCCAGAACTTAGCACACTGTGTTGAAGTTATCCATTTAGAGTATCCCGATAAGATTTTACTATCCTAAAGGGCAAGAACTATTTCTTAGGAAAATGCCGAACCAAATGCATCCACAGAAACCAAACGGTTAAAGATCCTTCCTGCGCTGGGATGAGAAGTGGCTCCAGTGAATCACAACCTACCCTGGAGGCTCCAGCTAGTCACTCAGCAGGGATGAGGCCACTTTTTGGGGTGTCTCCCTTACACTTACACCATTTTTTTTCTTTTCCTATTTTTTTTTTTAAGATTTTATTTATTTATTTGACAGAGAGAGATCACAAGTAGGCAGAGAAGCAGGTGGATAGAGAGGGGGAAGCAGGCTCCCTGCTGAGCAGAAAGCCCAATGTGGGGCTCAATCCCAGGGCCCTGAGACCATGACCTGAGCCAAAGGCAGAGGCTTAACCCACTGAACCACCCAGGCGCCCCTTCTTTTCCTATTTCATTCTTCAGTTGCAAAACAGCCAGAAAGGTACTGATTGATATCAAAACAATTCACTGATAGTAGACAAATCCTGTCTGGATCTTGGGTTTCAGGGCATACATTTTATTATTATAATTATACTCACATTTTTAAAAACATCACTCCTTGAGTCACTTACAGGACATCCAAAACAAGAGGAACTTTTGTAATGGGCATGAGAAATGTTTAGATCCTGTATGCCTGCATATGCCACAGGCATTAACAAAAAGAAATTTCCTACTGGCACTGTTTTCCCTTCTAAATAAACCCACGTGAAAGGGCGCTTGATGAACAGGATACCACTTATCAGCTAAAAATTAACAACATGAAACCAATAATAGTTCCTTGTTACCCTTTCAAGCAGTCTTTTGATTCAGTTTCTCCTGGAAGAGAGGAGGGCCACAGTCTGCTTAATCTGTTAACTTCTTAACTGCAGTTCTAATGGGGGTTGGAGAGTGGGTACCCTTTGAAGTAGCTCTGTTTGGAAGTAAAAACAATGTTGCTAGTCATAAAGTTTCTGGCCTGGTATCAAAACAGGAAAATCCTAGTGAGGCGGGAAAGAGCCAAACTGAAATACAGAATAATCTTATTTATTCTCTCCCCTGGAAGACCAAGGTTTACCCAGATTTGTGCTACGCAAATATTCCTACTCTTCTCTCCAGCAGGAGAGAAAGTGTACCCACCTTAGAAAAGCATGTATTCTGGAAAAATTCCAGGTTCTGAACTTTATACATAAACAGGAAGGACTCCTTCCTTTCCTAGGGGAACCCACTGGCTCTGCTTTCATGCACACCTCCTGAGACCACCGCAGATCCAGGTTGTTTCCAGGACTGCAAATGGCTAGAGGAGACAAGGAGAGATCACCAACTCATAACAAAGATTAACCAGGAACGGGTCCAGGGATGAGGAAGGAGCTAATAAAACAAAGAAAGTAGTAGCTAAAGTAATATCCTATGCCTTCTTCACAGAGATTAGCACCTGGAAGTGGTATCTGGGCCTCTGAGTGCCTTCCTTCTATGGAAACAGAAAAATGTTTAAAATACTTCACAGTCATTTTAATCAAAAGCAAATCATCTTAATAAAACCACATAACTGGCCTTAAAAATAAATTGTAACAAATTGTGAAAAGAACCCAAATTCATTAGTGTCCTACTTCTCTCTTCATAAATTAGATTTCCTTTAAAAATCCATGCGTCCACAAAGAAGTCCTGGCTTGACATAGTTTATAACTTATTTTTTTTTTAAAGATATTTATTTATTTGAGAGACAGAGAGAGAGAGAGGAGAGCAGGGGGAGGAGCAGAGGGAGAGGTACAAGTGAATTCCATGCTGAGCACGGAGTCTGACACGGGGCTCAATCCCACGACCCTGAGATCATGACCCGAGCTGAAATCAAGAGTCAGATGCACAGACACGGGCTTCTTTAGGACTTGTGTGTGACTGAGCCACACAGGCACCCTCATAACTTCCTTTAAACACGCCGTCTGCTCTCTGGAGCCAGCAGTTATTCTCTTCTTAGTGCTTTATATTCTCTTTGTACTGACTGACTGGTTTATTGTCTGTTTTTCCCCAACAGACCCTGCATCATACTCACGTCCGTACTGCTATAGCTAGGACAGCACTGGCTATAAACAATAAATAAAGGCATGAAAATGAATACAGACAGATGAATGCAATCACTTTTCAAGCTCTGGGAACGTGAGGGTAACTTCTGGCCACTCCCCACTCCATAGCTGGCACTTCAATATATATAAAGGTGTCAAATTCATCAGATTCTATATCCTCTCTCCAGCTGAACACCGTATGGGATAGAATTGGAACAGAAGCTAGGAAAAGGTAGGTATTCCCATCTCTACTCTAAAGTTAAGGCAAATGAGATGTTAAATACCCCATTTAAGGTCGCCAGTTACTAAGCAACAGATCTGATGCAAACCTGTGTCTGCCTAGCACAAAAACCAAGCCCTTATGGTGTTACCCACCAGCCTCCCTCCCTCTCCCAACACATTCCTCCCATCACTTTAGGTGGGGACGCCCTCATTATGAGCAGTACCTTTAATTACTGGACACAGAGTCTTGCCTCCTCAACCCTCTGTAATACTTCGCTATCTACCATCAGATCTTTCTATTTAGAGCAGGACTAAGTGAACAGAGAACTCTCTGGGATACTCACCATATATAGAATATTCCTTTTCTTCTTTTTTTTTTAAGAGTTATTATTATTATTATTATTATTATTATTATTATTTTCCAGTAATCACCACACCCCAATGTGGGGCTCGAATTTACAATCCCAAAATCAGGAGTCGCATGCCCTACCAACTGAGTCAGCCAGGCCCCGGTCCTTAAGATGTAGTAGGTCTTAAGAAATGAATGATACGGGGCACCTGGGTGGCTCAGTGGGTTAAAGCCTCTGCCTTCGGCTCGGGTCATGATCCCAGGATCCTGGAATCGAGCCCCACATCGGGCTCTCTGCTCTGCAGGGAGCCTGCTTCCTCCTCTCTGCCTGCCTCTCTGCCTAGTTGTGATTTCTCTCTGTCAAATAAATAAAATATTTAAAAAAAAAAGAAATGAATGATATGTCCATAAACTTATATAAGAATGTTAACTCCCAACTATATTCAACATGGAAATAACTCCAACATCCATCAACAAGAGGACGGATGAAATAAAGAAGTATATTCACGTCAGAGAGCGCTCCCAGCAACAAGAAAGAATAAACCACTGGTAAATGCAGATGAATCGCAAACAAACCAAGATGAATCTCAAATCACGAAGAAGTCAAAAGGTGGTTACCTCTGTGGGGAGTGGTACTGACAGGAAAGGGCATGAGGGAACTTTCTGAGGGGATAGAAGTATTTTGTATCTTGACGTGGGTGATAATCACATGGCTGTATAAATACATCTTTTATTTTCAATGTGTTTTATTTATCCTTTTTTTTTTTTTTTCAGGTGAGCACACATGTGTGTGGGGAGACGGGCAGAGGGGAAGGGAGAGAAAGAGCTTAAGTAGACTCCAAACCCAGCATAGAGCCTGACGTGGGGCTTAATCTAACAACCCTGAGATCATGACCTGAACTGAAATCAAGAAAACCAACTGAGCCACCCAGGTGCCCCTACTACTGTTTTTGTTTTGTTTTGTTTTAAACATTTTATTTATTTATTTGACAGAGATCACAAACAGGCAGAGAGGCAGGCGGTGGGGTGGGGGAGGCGGGAAGAAGGCTCCCCGCTGAGCAGAAAGCCCGATGTGGGTCTCATCCCAGGATCCTGAGATCATGACCCGAGCTGAAGGCAGATTCTTAATCCACTGAGCCACCCAGGCGCCTGTTTTGGTTTTTTTTTCTTTTAAGATTTAAGAAAGAGTGTGGTGGGGGAAGAAGGAGAGAGAATCTTTTTTTTTTTTCTTTTCCAACACTTTACATAAACTCCAACTTTAGACACTTTAGAGTAAACCAGATCTTCATTGTTGACAAGGTTTACTTGAGTTGCAGAAATTTCCCTCATTTTAGCCTGTACTCCCCCATTCAATCTTGACTGCCACAATGAGACAGACAGAAAGCGCGAGGACTCCCTGCTGAGTGCAGAGCCTGACATAGGGCTTGATCCCTCAACTCTGAGAGCATGACATGGGCTGAAACTAAGAGCTGGACATCAACTCACAGCCATCTAGGTCTCCCTGTGTAAATACTTTTGTCAGTCTGAGTTCTGTACTTAAAATCTGTTCATTTTACTATACGTAAATTATGTCGTAAAAAGTATTGTTAAGAAAAAAGAAGTAGCTAATGTCTGAGCTGACAGAGTGACCGTCAACCATGTTTATACGACTGTCACATCGTGTCACCTACGGCTTTACCCGGTAAACAGAAAGACCACCGATCCACTGCCACAGAATTCATTATGTGAGGTCTTCAAGAACATATTCCTCAAATAAAATGCAACCATGCTATAACTCATATATGTAAATCAAACAAAGAGCAAGAAACATTTTAAGCCTGGGCAATGGTTTTCAGAAACCTTACTAAAATGGGGAAGAAGGCAAAAAAGGAACACAGCATAAATGTTAACAAATCAAATATATAATCCATAGCCCATAAGCACTTCCAGAAAGAATTATGGAACAGAGGAAATTATCAGGGGGACCGCTTGTGTGAAAAGAAGGGTTCCTTAAAGCAACACTGCAGTAGTTCATTTCCCAAAGAGATGAGAGGTGGCTTCCAAGCTCTGAAAGGATAAGGCAGTCTCCTAGGACTGAAGTTGGTATTTCAAGTTAATAAATGACCCATCACAACCCTCGCCCACCAAGAAAGACCACTTGGTAGATCTTTTACAAATCTTCTCAAAGTTACAAGAGCTAGAAAACTTGAGAATCCGGACCAACCCTGACTGTACAGAGAATAAGCAAACAAAATACACGCACTGGGCAGGAGCTGGTACAAGGCGCTGCTGAGTGTCCGAAAAACCAACAGTGTCATCCATGGGGCAGGAATCAGGACTGACTCTAGGACAGTATCTTGTGTTCTCCCTAAGTAAGATTAGTCTTCTGCAATTTCACTCAGGACACAAAGTAAAATCAATAAATCTATACAGCCATGGAGATACACAGGGAGAAGGCATCATGCAAAATGAAGTTTACTGTGCTCACAACACAACAAGAGCTGCCGGGGGGAGGGGAGGTTATGTGGAGACCTGAGAAAAACAGAAACACTAGATGGTTTGAGAATTTTACTGCACAGGAAACCCCAAAGCAACCAAGAACTGCTTGTCAAGATGATAGGTAGACAGGATAACAGTGCACAAATATGAAAGCCGAGAGGTTTTTTTTTTTAAGATTTTATTTACTTATTTAAGAGAGAGAGAGAGAGGCGCACAAGCAGAGGGAGAGGGACAAGCAGACTCCCCACTGAGCAGGGAGCCCGACGTGGGACCCGATCCCATGATCCTAAGATCATGACCCAAGAAAAGCAGATGCTTAACTGACTGAGCCATCCACCCACCCTTAATGGCCTGTTTCTAGGACAGAGAGCAGAAGCTTGGAGTGTATTTGAAAGGCATGTGTGTCCTCTTGTTATATGGTCCAATATTTATTAGTTGATAAGATTCCACCTCTCCCATCTCCACACAGCTGGCATTCTCAGAACATACCTGCATATAATGGTAATTTAGAATAATGTATAAAGTGTTTAGATGCAAAACAATGTTAAAAAGCAGACTCTAATGCCTATGATTAAGTACACAAATACATTATTATTTTTAAAAATTCCACATTCAGCTATTTCAATGTCAACACTGACACCTGGGACCTAAACTGAGGAAAGGACTGTGTGATCTTTTCCAGAACAGACTCTTCTGGTTAGCTGTTTTGGTTATACGTGGTGCCAGGTTATCAGTCCCACACTCCCTTATTTGTTTTGACATTTCTTGGACATGTTACCACAGGCTCAGGAAAGGGCAGCAGAGAACCTAAGACTAAGCTTTTCTACCAGACACAGGACAGCAAAACATCTGTGGACTCAAGAGCCCGATCTGCATCATTTTTAAGGTATCATTTACACAGTAAGAGAAACAATGATACTTTGCACAGTTATTTCTAGACAGTTCCAGAACTTTCCAGCTTGTAAGGATATTGTGGCCTTCCCACAGACATCTGATATGACCAACACTCTTTTTTTTTGCTGCCCAACTCCAAAAGTAAACTAGCTTTTCTGTTGGATTACTCAGTGATTTTGGAAGATGTGATTATTCGTTTAGGGAACAGTCCTAATAAAACAAATTTCCAGTAGAGCTTTTGGCTCGAAGTAGCTGGAAAGATCTGGATGTGCAAGTTCATAATAAAATAGATGTCGACTTCAGCATTCTGCTCCCCACCAAAAAGTCTTAAAAAGTCTTACTGATATTTAAAAACTCCCTAAGGGGTGCCTGGGTGGCTCAGTCAGTTAAGCATCTGCCTTCAGCTCAGGTCATGATCTCAGGGTCCATGGGTCGAACCCCACATTAGGCTCCCTGCTCAGCAGAGAGCCTGCTTCTCCCTCTCCCTCTGCCTGCCGCTCTGTCTACCTGTGCTCTCTCTGTATCTGTCAAATAAATAAAAATCTTAAAAAAAATAAAATAAAAACTCCCTAAGCTGTGAAAAATTTTTTCAAATGACACACCCTATGCTCATTATCCTTTCCTGACTCTGATGATAGACATAACACCAGATAGCTTAGTTATTCACCCCCCCCCCCCCAATTCAAAGGAAGATCAAGAACCAAGGGCAACTACAAATAGAGGGAATCACAGGAAAAGAAAGAAAAATAAACTAGAAAAAACAGCTTTTTTAAAGTAGGTTCCATGCCCAGTGTGGAGTCCAACAGGGGCCTGAACTCACAACCCTGAGATCAAGACCTGAGCTGAGATCAAGAGTTAGACATGTAACAAACTGAGCCACCCAGCACCCTGAAAAAATAATTTTAAAGAAAGGGCAAAAAAAGGAGAAAAATTTTACTATAGAAAAATCTAAGACACACTATCTCAGCCAAGTGATCAAATTATCAAAAGCAATAAAACATGTTCATAGTATGTTCTCTTCACAGCATATGATGAGAAGGATGCTTTACTTCTGTGGTGTTCCTCCTCCTCCTAACCCCGTACTTCTAATCTAACCATAAGAAAAACCTCAGACAAACCCAAACCAAATGACAGTCCACAAAGTATCCGACAGTACTCCTCAAAACTGTGAAAATCATCAAACAAGGAAAGCCTGAGAAACTGTCATAGCCACGAGGAATGTAAGAAGACATTAAGATTAAATGTAATGTATCCTGAGACAGGATCTTGGAAAAGATAAAAGTTTTAAAAAAACAGATAATATGAAATAAATTATACAGAAAATGAAACTACTCACAGAATGACAGAGCAGAAAGAACACAGACTTTAGAGACAAAATCTTGAGTTTCTTTTTCTTTCTTTTTTTTTTTTTTAAATCTTGGGTTTCAATCACTGCTCCATCATTCATTGGCTGTGTGATCTTAGGTAAATTACTAGGTGATTCTCTGAGCTTCAGCTTCCTCATCTTTAAAATGGGGATAAGGGTGCCAACCTAACTGGGTTGGTTTGAAGCTTAGATAGTATGTTTAAAGAATTTGAGACACCAACACTCCACCCCCAAAGCCCTCTCACGAATGTCCATACACATTTCCTCAGACAGCAGGCCACTCCTGACTAACCAGGGTAAAAGGCAGCCCTTTTTACAAAGCGGCAGTGACGAGAGCACAGAGCGCCCATCCTTCCTTAACGGTCAGGGAGTACAGCTCTGCACATTACACACTCACCTAACAGACTGTGATAGCAAAGTCAGGTCACAGACTGCACAGTAAGAAAGCCACAAGATTCCGTAGGGATCCAGGATTTCCAAATTTAGCTAGGTTTAGAATCAACTGGGACATGTTCTGTTTTTTTCAAAAAGATCCACCACTCTATCCCCAACTCCTTCAGATAAGGTGAGTCTGATACGAGGTTGAGCAATATATTATTTTTATTATTTTTAGTGGACTTGGATAAAAGTGATCTGCTATGGGATTTTTTTTTAATTTTTCTTTTTTTTTTTTTGAAGGTTTTATTTATTTATTTGACAGACAGATCACAAGTAGGCAGAGAGGCAGGCAGAGAAAGAGTGGGGAGGAAGCAGGCTCCCTGCTGAGCAGAGAGCCCGATGCGGGGGCTCAATCTCAGGACCCCGAGATCATGACCTGAGCTGAAGGCAGAGGATTTAACCCACTGAGCCACCCAGGTGCCCTGCTATGGGATTTTTAGAAACAGGGATCCTGTCTCTTCTTTTCACAGAGAAGGAAATCAAGGCCCAAAGAATGCAGAAGTGATTAAGGATTAAGTTCAGAGGCAAGTGGCTCAGGAGTGGCAAGGCCAAGACCAGAACATGGCTTGGGCTCAGTTGTGTATCTCTGCCCTGTTTTCTAAAACAAAGGTCCCAAACCATAAGCTGTCACTTGAAACTTCATGTGTGACTGACAGGGAAAAAAATGAAAGCAAAAGCATTTATTGGGCAAGAAGATTCTATGGGGAGAATGTAGCAGAAAAATCTACTGTGCTCCAGGACTAGTTAACAGACATGACAGTCTGAGCTTTAAATTTTCCCCTAACATTTACCAACTCTCCTACTGGTGGAAAATTCGAATACCGAAATTTGTTCCCATTTTGTAAATGGGTGTTGGCTAATGTTTAAGAAGTTTTGAAAATCAGAACCCTCCGATTTTAAGTGTAAAAATGTATGCTTGAAAATCTCTACTGTGATTTGAAGTAACCAAAAGAGGCTGTGACTGATGGTGTTATTATATATTAAACAGATGCCAAAATTAGCCCCAGTCTGATTAAAGGGTATTGTAGAAACAGTTTAAACCTTAGTCTTTTGAAGAACCTATCCCAAGAACTGTGCAGTTACTTTGGGAATCAAACACAGGCTGATTAAGAATTAAGGTGTTCCCTTAATACAACACCAGAAGGTGGAACATTCAACTTCCTAGAACCTTCTGGCAAAGACTACAATGTAGACAATTGTACATTCATAATCACCTGCCAGGATTTCCAAAGGCTTCTGTTCTGTCCCACCCTCAGTCATTTTATCGGAGTGATAAAGCAATCAGTAATAACTTCCACCAGTTCCCACATCTATCCCTCCGCCAGCATCTGTACTCACGTAACCCTTCCTATTCCTTTGGATAAATGGTCAATGCTCCCACCCACAATCAACTCCCCTGCCTTTCTCACCACTGGAAGACACAGCTCTAACAATCCTTTCTCTCCATCCACACCCATTCCTCCCTCTAGATCACTCCCATCAGCATGAATTTGCTATACAATCTGTCATCTTAAAAATAAACCTCTTGGGAGGGAGGTGGGGGGTTGGGTGAGGCTGGTGGTAGGTATTAAGGAGGGCACGTATTGGACGGAGCACTGGGTGTGGTGCATAAACAATGAATTTTGGAACACTGAAAAAAATTAAACTAAAAAAGTAAATAAATCTTTCAATTCTACATTCTCCTCCACTTAGCATCTTGTTTCTCTGCTCTCTTTTATAACAAAACTTCAAAAACTGTAATGCACTGTTTATACTTCCTGTCTTCAATTTCTCTCTTCCCATTGTCTTGAAACCTTTCCAAATATGCTTTCATCCTTATCGTTCATCAGAAATACTCTTTATTGAATTTAAGGACAATTCTCATTGAAAATACTCTATACTGGGGCGCCTCGGTGGCTCAGTGGGTTAAAGCCTCTGTCTTCAGCTCAGATCATGATCCCAGGATCCTGGGATAGAGCCCTGCATTGGGCTATCAAGCCCCACATCGGGCTCTCTGCTGGGCAGGGAGCCTGCTTCCTCCTCTCTCTGCCTGCCTCTGCCTACTTGTGATCTCTGTCAAATAAATAAATAAAATATTTTTTTAAAATACTCTATACTAACTTTAAGGACAGTTCTAAGTCCTCAAATGACTTGATCTCTTTGCTGTGCAGGACCTAGCTGATTATCTTTCTCCTGAAAACACTTCCAAGTATGGCGACTTCTAAGATGCCATGTTCTTCTGGTTTTTCCTCACCTCCTCGGGTGTTCTTTTTCTAGTTTTTTTGCTGTTTCCCCTCTTCTCGTTGATCTCCAAATACTGCTATGTCCCAGACTTACCCTCCTCTACTATCCTCACTCACTCCTCTGGCAATCTCACCCAACCTCATGGTTTTAAATCTATCCATATGCTAATAACTTCCATGCTATCTCCCAGAACTCCAGACACATCTCCACTTGGAGGTCCAAATGTGTGTTTCAACGTTGTATGTTTCAAACTGAATTTCTCACAACTCCTGCACTTTACCAACCTTGACCACCCACAGTCTTACCCGCCTCAATTAATGGCAATGCCATTCCTTTAAATGCCCGAGCTAAAAATCACTAGGGCCATCCTTGACGTCTCTTTCATACTTCACATTCAAATCCTGTTGGCTGTGTCCAATCCATTCAGTTCTTAACTTCCTGACAACACCGTAGTCCATGTCACCATCATTTCTCGTCTAGATTATTGCTACCACTTCTTAGCTGGCCTCCTCACTGCCACACTTGTCTTCTTACACAGGCTTCTCAGAACCCCAAACGACCAGTCACTTCACTCAAAAAAATGTGAAAAACTCCCTACAACAGCCAAGAAGCCATATATGTATGACACATTCCCCTCCATTATTTGCCCAACTCCTTCTGCTAGGATAGTCTCCTTTCTTTACGCGGCGCTAGCCACACTGATTTCTCATTATCCATGGACTATGGAAAGCACACTCCCACCTCTGGACCTTTGCATTGGCTCTTCTCTCTGTTTGTAATGTTGTTTCCTTAGATATCCACTCACTTCACTTCTTTTACCCACTGAAGTCTTCGTTTTAATGTTGCCTCCTCCGTGAGGTCTACCCTGGGCACTCCAGCTGTAGTTCCCTATCCCTGACCCCCTTAACATGCGATCATTTCCCTTCAGTAGCTTAATCATGTTCTAACATACTGTATTACATTGTCATTTATTCATTATTTTTTATTTTATTTATTTATATTTATCCATCTATCTATTTATTTAGTTAAATGGGACCCAGGCTTGGGGATTTTTTTCTTTTTAAGATTTTATTTATTTACTTGACAGACAGAGATCACAGGTAGGAAGAGAGGCAGGCAGAGAGACAGAGAAGGAAGCAGGCTCCCCACGAGCGGAGAGCCCAATGTGGGGCTCGATCCCAGGACCCTGGGATCACGACTGAAGGCAGAGGCTTTAACCCACTGAGCCAACCAGGCATCCCTATTTATTATTTTTTAAAAAGATTTTATTTATTTGAGAGAGAGCGAGTGCATGCAACCATAAGCAGGGGGAGTAGCAGTGGGAGAGGCACAAGCAGCCTCCCCGCTGAGCACAGAGCCTGACAAAGGGCTCAGTCCCAGGATCCCAAGATCATGACCTGAACCAAAGTCAGACACTCAACCGACTGAGCCACCCAGGTGTACAACAGTATTTGTCCTTTTGTTTTATTTTTATATTTTTGGGCAGACAGAGATCACAAGTAGGCAGAGAGGCAGGCGGGGGGGAGGTGCGGGCGGAGGAAGCAGGCTCCCCACTGAGCAGAGAGCCCAATGTGGGGCTCAATCCCAGGACCCTGGCCTCATGACCAGAGCCAAAGGCAGAGGCTTTAACCCACTGAGTCACCCAGGTGCCCCTATTTGTCCTTTTAAGTATCTGTCTTCTCTCATTTGGATTTGATCTCCATTAGGAGTTGGATTTTTGTCTGTTTTATTCATTCCTGTATCCCCAGCATCTGAAACAATACCAGACACAAGGTAGGAAATTCATAAATATTTGCTGCCAGAACAAATGAATGATGAGAGTAGAATTAACCAAACAAAAGGAAGGGCTATGGCATCATTTAAGGGAAGGCAGACACTCTATTTTAAATGTCAAATTCTCACAACTAATTATGGGATGCCACCACTTAAAAGTATAAAGAAATCAAAACTTAAACTTCCAAACATTTATTTTATTTTTAAAGACTTTATTTATTTATTTGACAGAGAGAGATAAGTAAGAGATAAGTAGACAGAGAGGCAGGCAGAGAGAGAGGGGGAAGCAGGCTCCCTGCTGAGCAGAGAGCCCAATGCAGAGCTTGATTCCAGGACCCTAAGACCATGACCTGAGCCAAAGGCAGAGGCCTAACCTGCTGTGCTTCCCAGGCACCCCTCTTCCAAACATTTATTTTCCATTTTAACAAACAGGCCCACTGTCTACCTAGCTGCCAAACCTGAAACCTAAATCAGCCTTGACTGACCCTCTCACCCTCCCGCAGTCAAACCATCAAGAAGTCCTATCGATTCTATCATAAAATTTTAGCTCGAATTCATCTGTCACCCTTTTTCGCTACTACTAGGACTCTAGTCCAAGTCATCACCGCCTCTCATTCATACCACTGTGATGGCCTCCTGGCTGGTCTCTGTTGTGTTCTCATGGCCTCAATCTATTTCCTAAACAGCAGCAAAAGTGTTCTTTAAGATATAAATTGGATCATAATATTCCTCTGTTTAAAATTTCAAAATCTCCCAGACCTTGGGGTATGAATGAATTGGCTCCTGTGTACATCTCAACTCCATCTCCACCACTCTACTCCTTGCTCATCATGCTACATCCACAGAGGTCTGCTTTCAGGTCCTGCAATACATTCCATTCTTTGCTGTCCTGGGGTCTTTGCACATGCTGGTCTCACTCGCTCCACTCTTTATCCTTCAAATCAGCAAAGAATGTTGCCTCCTGTTTAAAGTAGCTCTTCCCCTCTTATTCTATCTCATTCCCTGCTCTCTTCATACTTTCTATCTGTTTTTGTTTCTCCCCTAATACAATATAAGCTTCATGAGAGGAGGGCTGCAGTAACAGCTGTAAAGGGAGGAGGAGGTACTTCACGGAAACATCTGAGAAGTACTGGCTATAGGTAGGTTTCGCTCAGCTCTTTCTTTCTTCCTTCCTTCCTTTTCTTTTTTTTTTTTAAGATTTTATTTGTTTATTTGAGAGAGAGAGAGCGAGAGAGAGAAAGAAAGCAGGGAGGAGAGGGAAAAGCAGCTCCCCACTGGCCAGGGAGCCTGACACTGGGCTTGATCCCAGGACCCTGGGATCATGACCTGAGCCAAAGGCAGATGATTAACCGACTAGGCCACCCAGGCGCCTCTATTTGTTTATTTTTGTTTGGTTGTGTTTTTTTTTTTTTTAAAGATTTTATTTATTTATTTGACAGAGAAAGATCACAAGTAGACAGAGGGGCTAGAACTCACCACCCTGGGATCAAGAGTCACATGTTCTACCAACTGAGCCAGCCACGCCCCCCGAAGTCTCACTCAGCCGTGTGATTGGCATTCTAACACTGGTTACTACCACACTCCCTTGAGATGGAGCACTTCTATCATTTCAAAAGGAATTAACAATAAGGACTCAGGGGCAAGTCACATTAATTCTAATGGCTACGGCCTGAACTGTATCCTGTCAAAATTCGTATGTTGAAGCTTAACACCAGTGTGGGGGCCTTTGGAGATAGAACCTTTGGGAAATACCCAAAGGTTGAGGCCTTTATACTGGGACTAATGCTCTTATAAAGAAGATGCGGCACCAGAACACTATCCCCGCCAGGTGAGGACAGAGCAAGAAGGCAGTCTGAAAGCCAGGAAGACAGCCCTCACCAGCACCCTGACTTGGACTCCAGCCTCTGGAACTATGAGAGATAAAGTTGTGTTGTTTATGCCCCTAGTCTATAGTATGTTGCTATGGCAGCCTGAGCGGGTTAGGACACCACCAAAAGGCCCCAGTCTCATCTGCAGGATCAACAAATGAACAAGGAAAAAGATGCCTGATGCAGGAGCACTCTCTGGAAAGACTCTGCTCCAAAATGAGACCGCCCCCTCCTGCTCATGGGATGCTCTTCTCTGCACCACTACACTAGCCGAGACTGAACCCTGTTCAGGCTACTGCTTTGAATACTCACTGCTTACAAATGCTCACACGTGAGAAGCCTTCACAGCTGACACCAAAGGGTGGCAGGCACCCTCCCTTCAGCCACCTTCCAACCTACCCACCCCCTGTGCACTAAAATGGGTGAGTCAGACACACCAAGGCATATATCAACAACTGTGTTTTGTTCAGAAAGACTCACTGATGTTTCAGTTAGGAAGTAATCTGGTTGGAACTCATGACAGCAGGCAGAAACATTTCCTCAGGCAATCTTCCCATGGGATTTCTGCCTGGAGGAAAATCTCACAGGATTCTTTAAAAACTATTGCTTGTTTGTTTGTTTAAAAAGTAGACATTTCAAATAGCTGTTTTCCCCCCTTTAAAACTAGGCTTTAATTGTAGATTAGAGTGAAGTGGCCAGGAGATTCTTTGAGATACTTTGTTAGAAAATTAAACCTTCAGGAGTTTCTATGTTTTATAAAAGGAAAGAGTCGAACGTTGTATTTTATTTTTTTGAAATTTTTTATTTGAGAGAGAGCGCATGCACTGCACAAGAGTGGGGGAGAGAGAGGGGAAGAGACAGAATCTCAAGGAGACGCCCCACTAAGCATGGAGCCTAATATGGGGCTCAATCTCATGACCCCGAGATCATGACCTGAGCCGAATGCTCAACCAACAGAGCCACCCAGGCGCCCCTAACATTGTATTTTTAAAGTCAGTTATTTCTCTGATACTTCTACCTTGGGGATTTCAAAACACAGCCTTAGTGGTTTTAAAAAAAAGTCCCATGTCTGCCTTACAGGGAGAAATAAGGGATACTAAGCACAGCAGTTAGCAATAGGCCATGAAGGTCCCACAGTCTGGAGCTCCATATCAAAGTATCAAAGGCATAAAGCTTGATTACAAAACAGAGAAAGATGGTATTAGTATTCTGTGATTAGAATAATCAAAGCTGCTCTGAAATGGGACCTAGACACCAAGTACAGTGGCAACAGAATGCTTGAGCAGAAGAGCTCTGCTACATTTCTGAATCCGTGATTCCAAATATTAATCAATACTGCACAAAGTGCAACAGGGGACAGAGGGCTAGAAAAGGAAACCCTCACACAATTCTGAGGGCCCTAAAATAGTACAAACTTTCAAAATTTTTAAAAGATTAACACCTAGTCATCTTTCTAATGATTTTAATAGAGAATTTCACCTATACACACGCCAGCTCCACTCGTGAATACCCACCGTCAGTAGGCTCCTGCCTCCTATGTTTGCCTACTGCAGGGGAAGGAACAGGAGCTTACAGCTTTGGGGGAGCAAAATGTAGCCTTATCTCATAAAAAGGTTTTAAGTCCCTGGCCTACACAGTCATAGTAGTCATCACAGAAAAAAAGGGAAGCATAAACTAGCCTTCCCAACCCTCTATAAGATAGAACCGTCTAGTCCTACTCTGTATTCATCCAGAGAGATGCGGTCGCCCGAACACAGATACATGGTGAACTGGCTGTTATGGCAGGAAATGAAACTCAGGTCTCTTCACTCTTAGCTCAGGGCACTTTTTACTACACCAAGTCACTTCCCAATCAAAGCAGTAAATCAAGACCTAAATAAGTAAAGAATCTGCTCAAGGAAAACCTCAGTCTCCTTAGTCCTGGAGTGAATTCCGACCTTGAAAAGCCAAATGAGTGTCTGGGGAAAGCTTGCCAACAAACCTTGTAGTGTGCTTGATGCTCAGTGGACTCTATTTCTCCATCACCCCAGCTCCCTCCATCTTGTGGATATGCCTTTTCAAACTGTCCTGCCTCAAGTGTGCAAAAACAAATCCCCCACCCGTCTCAAGAAAGGTGAGGTCAAAAAGGAGAAAACAACTGCTTTTTGCTAGAACTGTGGCACAGTAGGGCTGTGCAGGAATGTACCTACTCAAGAATCTTCCCACACTCCTGGGTTGTTGAGAGAAACCAGCAGAGGCATGTTCCATACACTCCCCAAATATCTGAGCTGGCGACAACAAAAGATACTCATTCAGAGCTCTCAGCCCTGGGACAACAGCTTCTGTCAGTCAGCTGTAGTTCTCACGATGCTGTGTGTCTGCTCTGACTTCAACTTCATACCAAAAAGCGTATCACACCAGTGCAAGCACTTTAGAAAACCACACAAACGAATTCACACAGTAGCCCAGCAATCCTGGCAGTGCACCAGTACTCAGGATAAAGCTTTTTTAAAAATTTTTTATTTCAAAGACCTTATACAAACACATTACTTTAGGCATTTACACAGCAGATGTTACAAAGGACCTGGGGCCCCAGCACCAGAGACCAACACCAAAACAGCCAGAAAGAATTACCATGCACAGGGAGTTACCTGGTGAGAGAACAAAGATCCGCGTTTTCTTTCTTACCTGAAGCCAAAGGTCGGATCCACTCTTTGCTATTTAGGTCAAGTCTCCAGAGGTCATTGAAGGCAGCATTGCAGCTGCTCTGGGTACAGCCTCCGAACACATACATAGACTGATTAGCATCGTAATAGCATGCACCTAGAAAGAAAACAATAAATGCATAGCTGGTGTTTAACTCTGAAGCCCCTCTAACAGTGGAATTACAGCCCATATCATTCAAAATCAATTTCACATGTTCTGCAACTCTTTGTCAGGTGCCATCTTTATATAACCAGCCTCTTATCTTCAGATTGGTTAATGTCATATTACTCTTTTTTTGTTTTTCTTTAAAGGTTGTATTTATTCATTTGACAGAGAGAGAGAGAAAGCATGTGAACAACCAGGGGGTAGGGGCAGAGAGAGAGGAGGAAGCAGGCTCCCCGCTGAGCAGAGAGCCCAACACGGGGCTCGATCCCAGGACCCCAGGGTCATGACCTGAGCCAAAGGCAGAAGCTTAACCAACTGAGCCACCCAGGCACCCCTCACATTACTCTTTAAAATAAGGCCCAGAGAGGGGCACCTGGCTGACTCAGTCGGAGAAGCACACAACTCTTGATCGCAGGGTCATGAGTTTGGGCCCCACGCTGGGTGTAGAGATTACAAAAAATAATAAACTTAAAAAATATATATGTGTGTGTGTATATATATATATATAATAAAAGAAGGCCCAGAGAATAGCTATGGAAATGTTATTTCTGAGCACACTAAGCAAACTGACAATGTTGTCATTAAATAAGAGTATCATTCCAGCAAGAGCACACAGAATTCAGATTAAGAGCGCTCAATGAGTCAAATTTCAGTACAGCTGCATAATTAATCTAAATCTACATCATTATGCTCTAGGGCTAGGCAGAGTCAGAGATTCTATCAAGAAGTAACCTCCCCACCACTACCAAGAAGTAAAATCCTATGAAAGTCCACTGCTCATACTCCAGATTATTAAGAACTGCAAATAACAAAGGACAGAGTTTAGCTGACCTCAGACAGAATGCGTAACTGCCAGAGCCACATTTCCATGTCCACGAACGGAGCTGAACCTCAGTATCTTGGTCTTCTCCTATCTGTCTTCAACTAGCCACTCGAACAAACGCGGTAGGAATTTTCAACTGAACCACCTGGTGCCAGGCACAAAAGAACATTCTTTTCCTCCTGGTAACCCATACTTACAGAACAGAAATTAGCAATGTCCTATGGTTTCTGAACCTTAATTTGTGTCCACTGTAAGAATCTTTAATAAGACAAATCCATAAGAGAGTCAAAGGCTCATTTACATCTCACCGTTCTTCAAAGACCAATTCTTGGCAGCTGTTTCCTTCATATAGCAAAAGAGCACAGTGCCTTTATTTTTCAAAGAGCTAGCCCACATTCTTCTCCTTCTCTATTTGGATTGAAACCCCAGCCAACAGCTGGGCCCCATGAGGTCCTTGCCACATGTATTTTAATCCCATACTAAAATAAGGCAATCGGCATTTTCCTGCTTCTCTTTGAGCGAACAAAGGTTTCTGGAAGAGGAAGGCACAGCCCAAACTCTGCAAACCTAGCAGGCCTGAAAGGACAAGTTTCACACACACTGTATTCTCAATGCCTATCAGTTAATTAGCAACGAAGCTTGGAGAGGAAGGGAGTCAATTCAGGCAGCTATGTTTAGAACTCAGATATAATGGAATGAGAAAATAGCCATCAATAATACACTCAAAAATTTTAAGCATCCTACTAAACTTTTGTTTATTGTCTATTTTTATTTAAGACACCTACATGTTGGTATGGGTAGGGGTGGGGAGACCTGACGAGTTCAATAGGCCTTTTAGAAAAGATTAAGAATTTAAGCAAATACCAGTGCTCAAGCAGTCATTTCCCTTTTACCAGCGTTCTCCACCCAAACAGCACATTTTCTTTTAGAACATCCAGACCACTGGAATGTGCAATACAAAAGTTAAGAGTTCACAGTACAGTATGAATAGTCTGCTAAGAAGTAATATTAAGAATGTTCATTCTAATTATTAAATCTCTTCAAATTTTCTAAATTTTTTTTTAAGATTTTATTTATTTATTTGACAGAGATCACAAGTGGGCAGAGAGGCAGGCAGAGAGGGAAGGGGAAGAGGCTCCCTGCTGATCAGGGAGCCCGATGTGGGGCTCGATCCCAGGACCCTGAGATCATGACCTGAGCCAAAAGCAGAGGCTTTAACCCACTGAGCCACCCAGGCGCCTGTCTAAAATGGTTTGATGGCTCCATGAACAACTATTCCAAGACATCTATTTCCAGTTAATATCTAATAATCCCTACTCAAGGGCAAGTCAAATATTCACATGAACACACAGCAAGCAAGTTCTTCAGCACCCAGCACAACTGCCAACTGCGGTATAATCCTCTCCAGACCAAGGTCTTCCAGTTGTTTCGTATTTTCCATGATGCCTGGGAGTCACTCAAGAAATTTCACTGAACTCCAACCTTTGCACATTCAGATGTTAAATTCTCTTTTGTTTTCCACTTGTTTCCAGGGAAAGGTCCTGAGGCATTTATCCCATGCTTAAAGAGCTATGCTGTCAAGTGTCTCACATCTACAAGCTAGGACATATTTGATAAGGCCTGTAATTATGTAACTATAGAACAAGCAAGGCTGCTTATCCAGTCTGGGCCTGCTAGCTACTGCACCGGCACTACTAGCATGGGTAGGAAATGACCCAACCCTATGTGCAGCCTAAACCTAAACACTAAAAGCATGAGGCTAGGGACTCTAAGAGATCCCTCCATCAACCTGAAAAGGACATTCACCGTTAGTCAAGACTTCATGATTGGTCATGTGCACAATCACCAAATAGGAAAACTGGCTTCATTTTTGTCCCAGGCTTCTAAACAGGAAAGAAGCTCTACTGCTCCATCTTTGTGACACTTAATTTCACAGAATTCAATAGATTTCAACTCTGAACCAAATGTTAGGAAAGGTGCATGGATGTCTAAGACCTGGAACCTGCTTGTCCTCCAGGAGACAACCACCTGTGGAGCAGACACCTTCAACACCCCATCACTCTGCAGTTTAAGATATATATTTACAAGTGGTTTCCTTGATAACATTTCCAGCGATGCTGTGGCATAAACAGAATTTGTTATATACATTTTACAGATGAGAAAACTGTGAGTTAGAAGAACTAACGAAGGGCACCTGGCTGGCTCAATCAAGGGAGTGTGTGACTCTTGATCACGAGTTCGAGCCCTATGTTGGGGTATAGAGATTACTTAAAAATAAAGAAAATTGGGGGTGCCTGGGTGGCTCAGTCAGTTAAGCAGCTGCCTTTAGCTCAGGTCACGATCCCAGAGTCCTGGGACTGAGTCCTGCATTGGCTCCCTGCTCTGCAGGGAGTCTGCTTCTCCCCCTGCCCCTTCTCCCCCCAGCCCCTGCTGCTGCATGCGCTCTCTCTCACAAATAAATAAAATTTTTTAAAAATAAAAATAAATTTTAAAAATTTGTTAAAGGGGTGCCTGGGTGGCTCAGTTGATTAAGCCTCTGTCTTCGGCTCAGGTCATGATCCCAGGGTCCTGGGATAAAGCTCCACATCAGCCTCTCTGCTCAGTAGGGAGCCCGCTTCTCCCTCTGCTTGCAGCTCTGCCTGCTTGTGCTCCCTCCCTCTCTCTCTGTCAAATAAATAAAATCTTGTTAAAAAAAATTTGCTAAATAAAAATTTAAAATAAGAGCCAAGGAACTTGCTTCTCAAGTTTAAAGTTCTTCTATCACGGGTGCCTGGGTGGCTCAATCACTGGGCGTCTGCCTTTGGCTCAGGTCATGGTCCCGGTCAGGGTCCTGGGATCGGTCCCACATCGGGCTCCCTGCTTGGTGGGAGGCATACTTCTCCTTCTCCCACTTGTGTCCCCCGTGCTTGTGCTCCCTCTGTTGCTGTCTCTGTCAAATAAATAAAATCTTTAAAAAAAAAAGTTCTTCTTTCGTATACAGCCTCTCTGACAATTATGGTGATAGATAAATGGTAATAAACATACAGAAAAGGAAGGAAGAATGTTTTAGGGGTGTACAAGTAGATGAAGAAAAGAGCTTAATCTCCATGCAGGAAATATGAGAGGAGTTTATGAAGAACATGGCTTTTGGCTTTATCTCTGAGATGGGTGTTAGAGGATAGAACATTTTCAGGCCATTAACAAGGGACAAACAAGGCCAGGGATGAAAAAGGAATAGGAGGGAAAGGGAGAAGGCAACGGGAGCATCCAAACAAGGCCATGATGTAGGAAATTTGTTTTTTAAAGATTTTATTTATTTATTTGACACAGAGTGAGAGAGAAAGAGATCATAAGTAGGCGGAGAGGCAGGCAGATAGAGAGGGGGAAGTAGGCTCCCCTCTGAGCAGAGAGCCTGATGCAGGGCTCGATCCCAGGACCCTGAGATCATGACCTGAACCAAAGGCACAGGCTTAACCCACTGAGACACCCAAGCACCCCTGACATAGGAAATTTAAGACATAACGAGGAGCCTCGTGTGGGTGCAGCCTGGCTGTGTGAGGATGTGGCAGAGATTCGGGCTGAAAGAGTATACTGGGGACTTGAAAGTCCAGGGGAGTGGAAACTTCTGCACGCAGTGTAGAAGGCTGAGGTTTCTTGGCAGAGAAGAGGTTTCAGACTTGCAGCGGATCCGGACAGGGGCTCCTGTCATTTTAGGCAGGTCCATTTTCTTTGTGTAAGAGCATCCCATTCACCACAGAACAGACAGCATCCTGGTCCTTGTTACTAAATGCATGCAGTGCTCTCCAGTCAAGCCAATGAGCAATGAATGACTTTACATACTTCCAAATGCCCTAGGAGGCGACACTGTCCCCAGTTTCAGAGATGGGGGCCAGAAGTGTCCAGTGCAGGTTTAGATGAAGTGAGAGAAAAAGAAGACCATTTAGAAAAGATTTAGGAAAGATGGAATGATTAGCTCATAAAAATGAGTAATGGGAAAAATAAGAAAAGATATAAGAGAGATTGCAGAAATGGATGGAATCAGTAAGATTTGACTTTTGTTGCTGAAGGAAAGAGAAGAAGTGAGGATAAATCCAAGAATTCCAAAGTGTGTAACCAAGAGAATGATAATGCCATTAACTAAACTATGGAGAGCAGAATATCTGGGGGAACTACTAAGTGCTGGCAAGATAGGAAACATCTGTGTATCTCTGTGGCAATATGAGCAAAGACCTGGAAATGCAGACCTTGAGCTCAACATGAGTCAAGAATAAGAAATAAAATTGGGCTCTGGGGAGAAACACAAAGTAGGAAGAGGAAGGAGCTAAGGAAAGACACTGAAGGAATTCCTGGTTTTTAACCTATCCTGAAAAATACCGATTTCCCATGTCACAGTCGTCTTCAGTCTGCCAGTTAGCACGTAGAGAGAAAGGTAACAATGAGAGATGCGCTCAGAGGAAATGAGACACAGACCCCTTTTTAAAAAAATCTATGGCACATTTTCTTGGCTTTCAAGTGAAGATATGAAAAACTTTTAAGGTTAAAAACATATATCAAAACCCACCAACCTCTGAATTTCTGTGAGCTTACTCACTGTACTTTTCCTTTCCATTTCCCCTTCAAATAACGATCTCTACTTTGTGATGACACTCTTTCCAAAGCTGTTAACAGAAAAATATTTCTTTCTTCTCTCATTAGAAAGCTGAACTGTTGCTATGATAATTATCCTCCTCTGAATACTAACCAGTTTGGTTTCTACTTTACCCAGATTCGCTCCATTTCCCTCACCTAGGATTCTAAAACTACTTGCTTCAAAAAATAATCTGAAAACAGTCTATAAAAACCCCATCTCCACTTCTTAGTCCAAATATCTGTAGGTAACTTAAGTTAACCCCCGTCTTGAATAATAAATACTGGACCTAACATGGATTCTTCTGTAATTTCATTAACTATTTCTGTCAAGAATTCATTTAGAGTCTATATGCCTGAAAACATTCAAGACCCTTTCAAAACTATGTTTGAGGAAATAAAATTGAGGAGGAGGGGGAGAAGAGCAGGAGGATGAAGAGGAAGTAATAATAGTAGTACTAGTCGTTGGGTTTGGGGTAATTTTCAGTAGTTGCTGTTAATGGCCCTTTCACTATGTTGACACCTGCACGGTGGTCCACAAGCAATGCTAGGCAGAAGTGCTGCAGCCTGGGCACGACTCAAGGCAGGGTCATCAAAATAAACAAAACCAGTTCTGACTCCGCAGACCCCTGAAAGGATCTCACAGATGCCCTCCTCCCCGAGAAGCCCAGGAATCACACTTTGAGATCCACTGTCTTGGGGGGTTTACAAACAGGACAAGTAAAAATAGCTCAAGAAAACTGAAAACACAGGAATAGTTTGGCCTATTCCTTTGATCTATTTAGACCCAGTTCAAAGACAATAAATTATAATTATGGACTGAACTCCCTCTGGATATGAGTACCACATACAGTCTGGGGCAGCCAGCATCCAAGATGGCCTCCGACAGTCCTCACTTCCTGGTATTTATACTGCTGGTCAATCTCTGTGTGACCATAAGAACTGAGCAGAAAAGTCAGTATTCACTTCAGAGATGAGGTTGGAAAAGACCATGGCTTCTGTCTTGGTGTCTGTGTCTCTCTCTCAGTTCATTTTGTGGGAAGCCAGCTGCCAAGTAATTAGCAGCTCTACACAGAGGTCCAAGTCCCAAAGAACGGAAGCCTGGTGTCATCAGTTACTTGAGTGAGCTTGGCAGCAGATCCCCTGGGCCCCAGTCAAGCCTTTAGGTGACTACAGCCCTGGGGGACAGACTGACTGCAACCTCATCAGAGACCCTGAGCCAGAAGCTCTCAGCTAAAGCACTCCCAAATTCCGACCCTCAGGAACTCTGTAAGATAAGAAACGTAGTGGGGCGTCTGGGTGGCTCAGTGGGTTAAAGCCTCTGCCTTCGGCTAGGGTCGTGGTCCCGGCGTCCTGGGATTGAGCCCTGCGTTGGGCTCTCTGCTCAGCAGGAGCCTGCTTCCCTTCCTCTCTCTCTGCCTGCCTCTCTGACTACCTGAGATCTCTGTCTGTCAAATAAATAAATAAAATCTTAAAAAAAAAAAACATTTTAAGCTGCTAAGTTTTGTGGTAATTTTTATGCAACATGAATAACCAATAAACCTCTCCTTCCCCTGAAGAGTTCAAAAAAATATACACTGACAATGATGAGAACTGAGTGATATACAGAATTGTGAAATAACTACACTGAAGACCTGACACTAATTAACTATACTGGAATTAAAAAACTTCAGGGGCGGCTGGGTGGCTCAGTAGGTTAAAGCCTCTACCTTTGGCTCAGGTCATGATCTCAGGGTCCTGGGATCGAGCCCCGCACCGGGCTCTCTGCTAGGCAGGGAGCCTGCTTCCCCCTCTTTCTCTGCCTACCTCTCTGCCTACTTGTGATCTCTAATAAATAAATAAAATCTTAAAAAATAAATAAATTTAAAAAACCCTTAATTTTAAAAAGAGTTTAAAATTAGTTTTAGTATCAAAGACTATAAAAAGTATCAAAATTAGTATTCCAGACAACAATATAGGCTTAGAACAGGAAAAACTCTTCTATGAGCTAAAGAGTTGAGAGGTTTCATGCAGGAGCTAGAACCCCAGCTGTCTTCAAGGAAAGGCAGGCTTCAGCTAAAAGGATGGGAATACTGCAGCGAGGAAGAAACCAGTACGGTTGAGGAGAGCTCCTGGGAAAAGATGGGAGATGAACTGGTAAATCTGGACAAAGATCAAATTAAAGAGGGCTCTGAATATAAGACTTAAGTTTAGCTTTTATTTTGTAAGCAATGGACAGGCACGGAAGGTTTTTGAACAGGGAAGTAACATAATTAAAACAGTAAGTATGAGAAATTTTCTAAGAGCCCCCCCCCCCCCACCAATGAGCTTTCTTTACGCAGAACCATTAATAATACACCTTTACTGGCCCAAGATATAGCACATCTCATTCTGATGAAGGAATGAATCACTAACAGAATAAAATGGTGTCTACAAAAATCAATGAAAATGGAGTTAATGCCAGAATAATTTGAAGAACTCTAAATTATATCTAAATTGCCAGAAGATTTATAATTTTACTATTTAAATTTGTATTTTATAGTTAATACCCTTGGTGTTCAAAAATTTTTGTGTGACCCCAGTCAAATTCAGTGTTTGCTAAACATATACTATGTTAAAATAAAGAATTATTGTAAGACTTAGTGCTAAATCCTGGCTACTCCCAAAGTAGGATCTCAGAAATACCCATGTGCACTCCTTTCCTTTGTTTTCCTCTGACTTGACATCAGATGTTCAAGTCTAAGATAATACCTTGACCTCTTTGTAGCAGATACTAGAAAAATCCAAATATAAAATTATACCAGAGTGTCTATCCTATATCTAGGCTCACACTCTTCCCTGACTGTAATTATAAAATTAATAGAAATCCTCATTTTGCATTCTCTTCATTAAAAAGTCAAACAAAATACATGCCTCTGGTGTAATTTTTAGAAAAACGATTACAGGCAGGGTGGCCTCTGCTGTCACGGTGAATACTTACTGTGTGAGAACCGCTGAGTGATCGGGGTTCCAGGGTAAGGGTATGTCCGACTCTCCCACTGAATGTGTCCTTCCTGGACGGCCTTTATGAAACCGTGGTAACACTGGTGGGCTACACCTAAAGACAAAAATAACAAAGGCTTCAACCTGGATACTTCACTTTTCTTTTTTTTTTTAAAGATTTTATTTATTTATTTGACAGAGAGAGATCACAAGTAGGCAGAGAGGCAGGCAGAGAGAGAGGAGGAAGCAGGCTCCCTGCGGAGCAGAGAGCCCGATGCGGGGCTCGATCCCAGGACCCTGAGATCATGACCTGAGCCGAAGGCAGCGGCTTAATCCACTGAGCCACCCAGGCGCCCCTCACTTTTCAATCAAATTATTAAAACTGCATTTATTAACTATCTTATCACTTTTATAAGACCTAAGTTTCCGGGATGCCTGGGTGGCTCAGTTGGTTAAGAGGCTGCTTTCGGCTTGGGTCATGATCCCTGGTCATGGGATCCAGTCCTGCATCCGGCTCCTTGCTCGACAGGGAGCCTGCTTCTCCCTCAGCTTCTGTCTGTCACTCTGATAAATAAAAAAATAAAATCTTAAAAAAAAAAAGACCTAAGTTTTTTGGAGGAACTCCAAATTTCTCTGATTTTTCATTCAAAGAAGGAAAACAGAATTTCAAAACAAGAAAATCCAATCCTTTTACTTTACCAAGGTTCAGGGAGGTTAAGTGTTACTAAGCTCAAGGTTGCAAAATTAGCTTGCACTGGAACTCTGCTCCCCTTCATGTCATATGATGAGGCAACACATTAAAATAATTGGTAGGGGCACCTGGCTCAGTCAATAGAACATATGACTCTTGAACTCAGGGTTGTGGAGTTTGAGCCTCATATTGGGCACAGAGTTTACCTTTAAAAATAAATAAATAGGGGCGCCTGGGTGGCTCAATGGTTAAGTCTCCGCCTTCAGCTCAGGTCATGATCTCAGGGTCCTGGGATCGAGCCCCACACTGGAATCTGCTCAGTGTCCCCCACTCTGTCTGCCTGCCTCTCTGCCTATTTGTGATCTCTGTCTGTCGAATAAATAAATAAAATCTTGAAAATAAATAAGTAAGTAGGTAAAAACAAAATAACTGTATGATTTACTCCAAAGCAAAGGGGGTGAGGGGATAGTTTAGTTTTGTGAGAAAGAGCTGGTAAAACAGTGTCTGGAATATAAATAACAGGCATTCATAAATGTCTATGGCTAAACCATGGTAACCAAGCATATTTCATCTTAAACAAAGAGATAATAATTAGCTTACAGGGAATTATGAAATAATGAATTTACAACTATAGAAAGCTATCTTTAAAAGTGAGAGCTTTTGGGGCGCCTGGGTGGCTCAGTGGTTTAAGCCACTGCCTTCGGCTCAGGTCATGATCTCAGGGTCCTGGGATCGAGTCCCGCATCGGGCTCTCTGCTGGGCAGGGAGCCTGCTTCCCTCTCACTCTCTCTGCCTGCCTCTCTGCCTACTTGTGATCTCTCTCTGTCAAATAAATAAATAAAATCTTTAAAAAAAAAAAAAAAAGTGAGAGCTTTTACTATAATGGTGGATACATGTCATTATACATTTGTTCAAACCCAAAGAATGTGCACCCTAATGTAAATTGTGGACTGTGGGCAATGAGATGTCCATGAGATTCATCAACTGTAAAAAATGTAACACTCTGATAGAGGATGTTGATAGGGGAAGCTGTGGATTTCGGGAAGATGGGGGTATATGGGAAATCCTAAAATTTCAATTCAATTTTGCTGTAAACCTAAAACCGCTCTAAAATATCCAGTCCATTTTCCTTTTTTTAAAAGTGAGAGCTTCAAGTTTCTGGAACAATCTTTTTTTTTTAATATTTTATTTATTTGACAGAGAAAGATCATAAGTGGGCAGAAAGGCAGGCAGAGAGAGAAAGGGGGAGGCAGCTCCCTGTTGAGCAGAGAGCCCGATGTGGGGCTTGATCCCAGGACCCTGGGATCACGACCTGAGCCACCCAAGCACCCCAATAATCTATCTTTTTAACCCATGAAATGATTATCTTATTTCAAAGAGCAACATTCTGAATGAAGAGTATAACAAATTATGTTACACTTTGAAAGAACGTATCATTTTTTAATTCATGTCACCTTAGGGGATCCTTAAGCAGGATGAGAGTACTTATACATGTTTTCCAATGATGATTACTATCCCTTGGCTGAACTCACAATTAAGAATTAAATATTAAGGGATGCCTGGGTGGCTCAGTTGGTTAAGTGTCTGTCTTTGGCTCAGGCTCCTTGCCCACTCCCAGCACATGCTCTCTCTCCCAAATACAGAAATAAAATCTCAAAAAAAAAAAAAGATTTAGGGGTGCCTGGGTGGTTCAGTGGGTTAAGCCTCTGCCTTCAGCTCAGGTCATGATCTCAGGATCCTGGGATCGAGCCCCACATCGGGCTCTGTGCTTGGCAGGGAGCCTGCTCCCCCGCCTCCCCGCCTGCCTGCCTCTATCCCTATTTGTGATCTCTGTCAAATAATAAAATCTTTTTAAAAAAGAATTAAATATTAGAAAGACACAGCTACTCAATGTGTGACAGCACTGCCAACTATACACTGGTGAAGAAAGTAACACAGATTTGTAAATGCTGAAATGAGGTAAGGCAGCAAGGAATAAAAAGACAGATACCTAGTGACAGAACAGGACAGGGGGAGACTGTCTTGGCAGTAACTTCCTTCCCCCTGAAGATTTAAGACTGTGAGTACTAGGTTAGGGCTTCTCTCCCTTAAAAAAAATGTATCAAAATAATTGGAATGCCCAAAAAAAACCAAAAAACAAAAAAACCCACAAAAAACCCTAAGAATAAATTCATGTATTTCATTAGAACACAGTCCCTCGTCCATGATTCTTCCACTTCTATTTTAGAGATGAAACCATCTACTTCCACAGGTTAGGCAGCCAGTCTCTCCTGGGGAGTCCATTAAGTCTACAAAGAAGCAGGCTGTGCACACCAGTATTACCAGTTGTGAGCAAATGAGCACAGGGCCCAGCAAGCAGTTTCAGCACAGCTGGTCCTCGGTCTTCAGGCTGGACGCTGAGCAACTGACAACGACCCCATGCCTCCTGAGAACCACCCTGATGAAAAGATTTTAAAACTCAGTCTGATCTAAAGGTTTTTCTGTCGTAACTCTGACTGCCTGTTCCCACTAGGAAAGAACAAATTGATACAACCCTTGCTTTGATCAAAGATTATTTAACTGGCCTGATACCTTCATTTTAAAAACTGATACCTTCATTTTAAAAACAGGCCTTTTCCACTTAAAATGTAATGAAGTCAAGGGGCACCTGGGTGGCAGTCGGTTAAGTGTCCAACTCTTGGTTTCAGCTCAAGTCATGATCTTGGCGTCATGCGACCAAGCCTTGGATCAGTCGGTTAAGTGCTTGCCTTCAGGGCAGGTCATGATCCCAGGGTTCTGGGATGGAGCCCCAAATTGGGCTCCCAGGCTCACATTCGGGGTGGAGTCTGCTTAGGACTCTCTCTGCCCCTCCACTCCTCTCTCTCTGCCCCTTCACTCCTCTCTCTCTCTAATAAATAAATCATTCTTAAAAGAATAAAAACAAAAACAAAAAAACCTGGGGCGCCTGGGTGGCTCAGTTGGTTAAGCATCTGCCTTTGGCTCAGGTCATGATCCCAGGGTCCTGGGATCAAGTCCCCACATTAGGCTCCTGGGATGCTCAGCCTGCTTCTCCCTCTCCCTCTGCCTGCCACTCCCCTTGCTTGTGCCCTCTCCTCTCCTCTCTCTCTCTCTCTCCCTGAAATAAACAAATCTTAAAAAACAAAATAAAACAAAACAAAAAAAACGAATGAAGCCAATTACCTGCTACTAATTCAAAATATAGCATACCTAGTAACTACAACATTTAGCCAAAGTTGAAATCTTAATTAGGAAATGATGGAAAAACAGGAGAAACTCATTTTTAAATGTAAAAGACATGCATAGGGCCTACACTGCTTGAGATACAATTAAACAGTAAACGCTTGCACAATTCCATATTTGCCACAGTTAGCTACTTTAAACACAATGATATCCTCGTAAAGAACATGGACTCTAAACCCAGACTACCTGAATGTTGAGTGTTTGATCCTCCATTTACTACCTGTGTGACCTTGGCTACCATTCTTAACCATGCCTCACACTCCATTTCTTCATCTAATTCAGAGTCTGCTGTGAGGACAGGACAATAGCCGCTACACTGCCCGACAATGCTCAATAGTGAGCGTACATTAACACTCACTATACTGTTAACCCATATCGATCCCTACTTCACCAGTTCAAGAAGAACACAATTTACCAGATTAACTCTAAGAATATGCAGAAAAAGAATCTTCGTTTTAAAACTGCCAAGTGGGATTAACTATCACAAAATTCAAGCTGTTCATAATACTAGCCAAGATTAAGAGAAAAGGAAAATGTAGAGAGTTAATTGTCTCACACTAAATTTTAGAACCACGATACACTTAAGGGAGGACAGGGAAAATGAAATTGGGAGTTCAAAAATAAATCATTAAAACAGATTTTAAATAAATAAATAAGCCTTTCCACTGTCCACAGTACCTTTGATAAGTCGATACCACTGTTTGCAGACAAGGGCTGCAGTTTTGTGCTCCTGGTATGGTGAAAGGAAGGACAGGATATACTCCAAAACCTCTTCTGGCAATTCAGACATGGACCTGTTATGTCTTGTCTCCTCAGCCTCCAGTGCTGGGTGGGGCTCCTCATCCTGCTCCATTGTCCCTTCCAGCACGGCTTCTTCTTGGTCCACAGCCATGAAACTGTCATCTTCACTGTCCGAGGAGCTGGCCATGACATTCCACTCAAACAGCTATGGTGGGAAATGCACAAACATCAGTATACACTGTCAGAAGCTCTGAAACAACTCAGGCACACACATTCAAGCAGCACATGATGTCTTTCAGACCCTCAATGTGAAATCTGTTCCTCAGCCCTTTCCCACACTAGCTGTGAGCCGTCCTCATTTGACAGGTAGAGCTCATACACCAAGCCCATCCCAAATATCTAACAAATCCTTACAGGCTTCTGACTGTATTGTTTCTCTCCACTGTAAACCAGAATGACAGTCAAGTTCTAGTACAACCATAAAACTAGAAGACTGTCCTGTAATGCTCTTCTAAGGCAAGTTTCTGACTGGCAGACAGCAAAGGGTATAGCAACTATACTCCCCCTAGGCATGATTCAAGACCCCAAACTTCAAAGGAAAAACAAACCGTGGGTTCTATAAAGAGTAATAAGAGCATTCTGAGGACGTGGATTAAGAAAAGTTTTTCTAGGGGCGCCTGGGTGGCTCAGTGGGTTAGGCTGCTGCCTTCAGCTCGGGTCATGATCTCAGGGTCCTGGGATCGAGTCCTGAATCAGGCTCTCTGCTTGGTGGAGAGCCTGCTTCCCTCTCTTTCTCTCTCTCTGCCTGCCTCTATGTCTACTTGTGATCTCTCTCTGTCAAATAAATAAATAAAATCTTTAAAAAAAAAAAAAGAAAGAAAGAAAGAAAGAAAAGTTTTTCCAGGGGCACCTGAGTGGCTCAGTGTGTTAAGCCTCTGCCTTTGGCTTGGGTCATGATCTCAGGGTCCTGGGATCAAGCCCCACATAGGGCTCTGCTCAGCAGGGGAGTCTGCTCTCCCCCTCCCGCCTGCCTCTGGCTACTTGTGATCTCTCTCTCTGTCAAATACATAGGTAAAATCTTTTAAAAAAAAAAGTTTTTCGGGCACCTGGGTGGCTCAGTGGGTTCAGCCTCTGCTTTCAGCTCAGGTCATGATCTCAGGGTCCTGGGATTGAGTCCCGCATCAGGCTCTCTACTCGGCAGGGACCATGCTTCCTCCTCTCTCTCTCTCTCTCTCTCTCTGCCTGCCTCTCTGCCTACTTGTGACCTCTCTCTGTCAAATAAATAAATAAAATCTTTTTTTAAAAAAAGTTTTTCTAGCTTTTATACAAGGCAATTCACTTAAGAGGAAAACAGATATTCCAAGAATAGGCCTAACTAGCTAAAATACCATATACAAGGCAATATTTATATTGCCTTGCATCAAAAAAGATCCAGGGAGTAAAAAAACAAAACAAAACAGAAAAAGTATATATGCCCATCAATAACGTAACAGATAGGGGCAGCACCTGAGTGGCTCTGTGGGTTAAAGCCTCTGCCTTTGGCTTGGGTCATGATCCCAGGTCCTGGGATGGAGCCCTGCATCGGGCTCTCTGCTCAGCAGGGAGCCTGCTTCCTCCCTCCCTCTCTGCCTGCCTCTCTGACTGTTTGTGATCTCTGTCTGTCAAATAAATAAATAAAATCTTTAAAAAAAATAACGTAACAGGTAAATTGTGGTACATTCACACAGTGAAATTAACACAATGGAATACAGCAAGGAACTACAGGCAGAGAGGAGTGGGAAGCAGGCTCTCTGCTGGGCAGAGAGCCCAATGTGGGGCTTGATCCCAGGACCCTGAGATCATGACCCAGGCCGAAGGCAGAGGCCTAAACCACTGAGCCACCCAGGCTCTGCTCAGCCACTGGCTGGGGGCTCCTCCAAAGCTGAGGCCCACCATGAATGGACTAAAAGATTTCTTTAGTTATATTCCTTACAGATGGGCAGCAAGTTCTTATCTGAAGGGATATCTGACATTTTCTTATTTTCTAATAAATCTATTCCCCTTGACCATAACCCAGATCACTCACTACGACATTAAAATTTCCAGCATTCCCTCTAACACTGATGCAAAGAATAAAAAATACTGGGAAGAGAAGAGGACTCTTGCAATATACTTGGGGCTTTGAGAAAGATCTGCAATGTTCTAGGGTTGCCTGGCTGGCAGTCAGTAGGGCATGTAACTCTTGATCTTGGGGTTGTAAGTTCGAGCCCCACACTGGGTGTAGAGATTACTTAAAATATATATAAATATAAATATATAGATATAGATATAGATATCTGAAATGTTCCAAAAGATGAGGGGGATGGGGAGAGCAAAGAACAGAAACTTTCCCCTCTCATTTCTACCACTCCTGTAATTTATATAAGAATTATGTACGACATCTTAAAAACCAGGGGCGCCTGGGGGGCTCAGGGGGTTAAGCCTCTGCTTTTGGCTCAGGTCATGATCTCAGGATCCTGGGATTGAGTCCTGCGTAGGGCTCTCTGCTCAGAGGGGAGCCTGCTTCCCCCCCCCTCACCCCGCCTGCCTCTCTGCCTACTTGTGATCTCTCTGTCAAATAAATAAATAAAATCTTTAAAAAATAAATAAACACTGGAAGAATGATCACATTAAGGAAAATGAAAACATGAATCAGCTCATGAAGCCGCTTCCAAGAAACTCATCTACCAAATTGGCTCACGATACTACACTGTGTCCTAGCAGAGTGGCTGCTAGAATCTTAATGAGATGGTGAACGACTGGTAGCTAATGGAAGTAGGGGAGTAGCCTAAGTTCTCCTAGCTGGGGGAAGAGGGACAATGGCAGAGGGAAGGTGGCGGCAATCCCCTCCATTCCCCAAAAGTAGAGCACTGTTTACTGTAGGTTTACTGTAATTGTATTAAATGATCCTAGTTACCCCCACCTTGGGTGAGCTGTTTTTCCACACACTTACCTCACTACAGGAAGGCTTTTCCATTTCCAGCCTAACTCCTACCCTAAGGAGTAGTCATATAAAATATAAAACAAAAATTAAAAATTTCTTTCTGGCAAAAAAGAAAAAAGGTACATTTACTACTGAGAAAAAAAATTACTTCCCATATTCCCTCTTATTGTTTCCCCTGCAAGTTTTCATTTCTCTCTTCCCACTGGCTATCTTTCCTAATGTACTTTCTCCTATTTTTAACCCCCACTCAGCTCTGAAATTTACTAGGGAAAAGAATCCAAAGAAACAGATTCCTTGAATTTGGCTGCATCTTTCGCATTTGAATTACACATAGCATCTCGAATACAGTTGTTCCTTTACTCAACAGCTTGGCCGATTGTGAGGGTCTGCTTCAGAACAAACTTAATCAGTTTAGCTGTAAGAGCTTATTACAGAATACTATTTTTTTTCTCAAGAAAAATAAATGTTTGGGGACGCCTGGGTGGCTCAGTCAGTTAAGCTGCTGCCTTCAGCTCAGGTCATGATCCCAGGGTCCTGGGATCAAGTCCTATGTCAGGCTCAGAGGGGAGCCTGCTTCTCTCTCTTTGCCTCTGCCTGCCACTATGCCTGCTTGTGCACTCTCTCTCTCTCTCTCTCTGACAAATAAATAAATAAAATCTTTAAGAAAAAGAAAAATAAATGTTTGGTCCAATAAAAACAACTTCTTACTCCCTTTCCAAATCTTCTCAAAGTACAATCAGCAAGAAAACATGAAGGGACTCACACTTTTGTAACAACCAGTTTTAAAGATTTTATTTATTTATTTATTTATTTGACAGAGAGAGAGATTACAAGTAGGCAGAGAGGCAGACAGAGAGAGAGGAGGAAGCAGGCTCCCTGCGGAGCAGAGAGCCCGATGCGGGGCTCGATCCCAGGACCCTGAGATCACGACCTGAGCCGAAGGCAGCGGCTTAATCCACTGAGCCACCCAGGCGCCCCTGTAACAACCAGTTTTAAATAATTCTCCCATTCAACCATTTCCCTGTTCACAAGAGCACCAAACCCCATGCTCCTGAGGGCATGTTTCCAAACTTGGCCCTGAGCACAGATGCCAATGGGAATACACAGGAATGGGCTCAGATGTGATTCCTCTGTAATTACATGCCCAGTACCGATTTGCACAGTCCTTCATTTTCACTTCCATGATTAGGTAATGAAATCATCACTCATATTCCCACAGGATATGGAGGCCTTCTGAAACAGTTTTTGTTCCCTTCATGCCAAAAGAAGCCCTACAAAACAATTCGCACGTAATTGTTAACTCACTGAATGTGGTTTTCGTGAAGTCTTTTTTTTTTTAAGATCTTATTTCTTGGGACGCCTGGGTGGCTCAGTCAGATGAGTGGCTGCCTTTGGCTTGCGTCATGATCCCGGGGTCCTGGGACTGAGTTCCACATCAAGCTCCTTGTTCAGTGGAAAGCCAGCTTCTCCCTCTGCCTGCTCTGCCTGCCAGTTCCCCTGCTCGTGCACGCGCGTACTCTTTCTCGTGCATGCGTGCTCGCGCGTGTGTGCGCTCTTGCGCTCTCTCTCTCTCTCTCTCTCTCTCTGATAAATAAATAAATAAATAAAATCCTGAAAAAAAGAATAAAGATCTTATTTCTTAAGTAATTTCTACACCCAATGTGGGGCTCAAACTTCCAATCATGAGATCAAAAGTCATACCTTGTATAGACTAAGCCAGCCAGGCACCCGGGTTTTCCTGAAGCCTTTTTTTTTTCTTTTTAAGTAATCGCTACACCCAACATGGGGCTCGAACCCACAACCCTGAAATCAAGAGTCACACGCTCCACCGACTGAGCCAGCCAGGCACCCTATTATGAAGTCTTTAATGGAATTCTTCCTCATCCTTCACATTTTTGTTAGACCTTCTTAGTTTCCCCAGGTTTTTGGAAGAAACCACAAACTGAAGCCAATTTACTGGAATCTGAGCTCTTTTGAGGACATGTCTAGCCATCTTGTCTTGCTAGAACTAAATATGCAAATGAGCCCAAGATTTATTGAAATTTCTACTCACACCACCCCTGCTCTGACTTTTAATTATTTTATACCAGAAATTACATCATCAGTACATGCGAGAATAGCAGACCCTACCCTTATAGGTCACTGGATGCTGCCAAGATACTTTATTGGTCAGAATAAATATACTCTTTGGTTCCTTGTTTTGACCTTTTAAGGTGTACACTGGTCTGAGAGTCTGCGCCAGACTCCGGAGCCATACCCAGTGACCTTTTGCTGGGTCAAGATGGGTGGTACTAAAGAAACCATTTATTTGGCCCAGTAGTATCACTATTATACTATACTACACTACTATACTATACTATATACAGTATACTATGAGACTACATCCAACTAAAAACAAATCACTTTTAAAAATCCAAACACTGGGACGCCTGGGTGGCTCAGTTGGTTAAGTGGCTGCCTTCGGCTCAGGTCATGATCCAAGCGTCCTGGGATTGAGTCCCACATCGGGCTCCTTGCTCAACAGGGAGCCTGCTTCTCCCTCTGTCTCTGCCTGCCACTCTGTCTGCTTGTGCTCACTCTCTGTCTCTCTCTAACAAATAAATAAATAAAATCTTTAAAAAAAAAAAATCCAAACACTTTGGGGCACCTGCCTGGCTCAGTCAGTAGAACATGTGACTCTTGACCTCAGAGAGCTCAAGCCCCACATTGCGCATAGAGCTTATTAAAAAAAAAAAAAAAAAAATGCTGGTGCCTGGGTCGCTCAATCGTTAAGCATCTGCCTTCAGCTCAGGTCATGATTCCAGGGTCCTGGGATCGAGTCCCGCATTGGGCTCCTGGCTCACCGGAAAGCCTACTTCTCCTTCTCCCACTCCTCCTGCTTGTGTTCCTTATCTCTTGTGTGTCTCTCTCTGTCAAATAAATAAATAAAATCTTTTTTAAAAATTACATATACCCTGCCCATCTTAAAGGTAAGATTTCGAGACAGGGAGATCTGGCTACTGTTTCTCCTTGTAACACTGCGTGATTCAGGATAGGTCCACACAGAACAACGTGGGAAAACCTCTTTACCCCTAAGTAATGAAAATTCCCTACTTTATGAAGATTCTGTAAAGGTAGCAGCTATCAATCAACAACTCTGAACTCCCTGAAGGAAACTGATTAAGTTGTGAAGACTTAAAATCAATTCACAGAAATTCTGGATGGGAATGAAACTATTTTGTTACTCACATACCAGTTTTTATCAAATCCTAGAACACTATTCGATTAACCGTGCCTTTGATTTCCGCAGAACTAGACATCTGACAATCCTCTTGGAATAAACATGTCTTTATGAAAATCAAAATACACTTCACTTACTAAAAGGAAGCCGAAGGCTTAAAATGCAATCAAGTTTATTCTTCACAATTTCAAAAAGCTAAAAAAGAAAATGCAACAGGGGAACCTCTCACTGACAGTAAGATAAAGCACTGAGACTTCACTGAAGAACATGTGGCTGGACTGAACGGAAAAGCACCCACAGTCATCTGCAATATGAAGGCTTCTGAGGCTTCAGGAGCCAAGCAGCAACCTTGCACACCGTTACTGTGAACTCATGAAGTCACCCACCTAAGCAGCACTCATGTTAGCTAATAGGTATCGGATACTACTCTTGAAAATATAAAATACTGTTAAATGAAGGCCACAATATGATTCAGTCTAAGACAATAATAAGCCTTGTTAATATACCACATTATCATTCTACTAACTCAAATGAAAAAGTTATAGAAAACGGTAAAATACAAATTTCCACCTTCATGCATTCAACAAATATCAACGGGACATTTACTATACATGAAAATACTGTGCTTACATCCCATGGGAGTTAAACAGAAGTGGACATTCCAGGGTGCCTGGGTGGCTCAGTCGGTTAAGCGCCTGATTTGGTTTCAGCTCAGGTTATGGTCTCATGGGTCAAGGATGGAGCCCTACATGGGGCTCCATGCTCAGCAGGGAGTCTGCTTGAAGATTCTCTCTCCCTGCCCCTGTCCCTACTTGCATGCATGTTCTCTCTCTCCCTCAAATAAATAAATAAATCTTAAAAAAAAAAAAAAGAGGATATGCCACTATTTCCTTTCAAGGACATTAACGTGGTAAGAGCCAAAGACACACAATTAATGAATACCAACACAGGACAGACCTGTGCTACAAACAAGCTTTAGCAGTTCAGGGAAGGAGGAGATGGCTTCCAACTAGTCTGAGCAGGAAATTACACAAAGGCAAGCATTTCAACGTTGAAGAATAGGTAGGATTGCAGAGAATGAAGTGGGAGAAGGTGGAGGGATAAGACATATCTCTTAAAATGATATTCTTGCTACTTATGGAATCATCTTTAGAACAAAGGGCAAAAACTATTTTTTCACCATTTGCACATACTACTTAATATTTTATCTATATCAACAGAAGCTCATAATCTGGAGACTCCTTGGTTCTTGACAGTCAATGTTTTGACTAAGTCTAGAAATAGAGTCATTTGGCATAACTACTGTTGCTATTAGCAAACTGTGAGCTATTTTGACAAGCAAATTCAGAACGCTGTTTCTACAAAGCATTCCAAACCTAGTTAGAGATATCAGCTGCACTAAGCTTTTTTTTTAAGTGGTTAATTCATCAATGTGTTATCTAAGATCTGCTTTAATGAAATTGAAAAATATTTTCCCAAATTACCCACTTAGTATACTTTCATTCTTTACAATGACTGATATTAGACTTTTATAGAGTAGCAGAAATGGACCAGGTCTCAGGGTATTCTCCATATTCATACGTAGCAGCAAAGGCCTTTGTTATACCAAGTATATGGTCAAGAAAAATGTACTGGTTTCGTATCACGAATGGAAATACTCTAGGATCTGAAAATTCCATATGGAGGAACTACACATTCTAGGTTCCAACGAAATGTTTCATTTGGTAGAAAGAATACAACAGAACTTTAATACCCAAATTTGTATTTTGTGAGAGCTTGAATTTTTAGTTTTTTTTTAATTTTTAGATTTTAAGAGAAGACAATGATAATGTACAAAATATAGAATAATTAGGATTGCAACAATTTAACACATAGTAATTTTAAACAAAATGCTTTCATTTGAAGTACAGTATGAATCAGAGAGGAGTTAGAGGAGAAAAAAGGTACATTAAAGGGTGTGTTATTCTGGGTTTGGAAATGTTTTCCTTCTCAAAAATAATTATTTAGGGGCGCCTGGGTGGCACAGTGGGTTAAAGCCTCTGCCTTCGGCTCAGGTCATGATCCTGGGGTCCTGGGATCGAGCCCTGTGTCGGGCTCTCTGCTCAGCGGGGAGCCTGCTTCCTCCTCTCTCTCTCTTTCTGCCTGCCTCTCTGCCTACTTGTGATCTCTGTCTGTCAAATAAATTAAAAAATTAAAAACAAAATAATAATTATTTAAGAGTGCCTGGGTGGATCAGTTGGTTAAGCATCTGCCTTCGGGGTCAGGTCATGATTCTGGAGTCCTAGGATCCAGTCCCACATCGGGCTCCCTGCTCCACAGAGAGCCAACCTCTCCCCTTGCCTCTCTGTCTCTCATGAATAAATAAAATCTTTAGAAAATAGTATTTAAGAAAGAAAAATGCAAAAGGGGCAAATAACCATATTATAACAGTAGTAAACTGTATTAACTCAAAATTGACTCCATCAGGCTACAGAAATGCTCAGAACTTACCTACTTCTGCCTCTCCGCTCCCACAATACTAACTACCTGCCGGCAGTACCAGGCATTACTCCACTGCACCTGTCTGTCTGCCTTCTCCTCTCCCCTTAAGACATAAAAGAAATTTGTTTTCTGCATCCATACAAGAGCTCAGCAAATAAGCAAATACAACTTTATGAATTCATTTTAAAGTCAATGACAAAGGGCGCCTGGGTGGCTCAGTGGGTTAAGCCTGTGCCTTCAGCTCAGGTCATGATCTCAGGGTCCTGGGATGAGCTCCGCATCAGGCTCTCTGCTCAGCAGGGAGCCTGCTTCCCCCTCGCCTTCTGCCTGCCTCTCTGCCTACTTGTGATCTCTCTCCCTCTGTCAAATAAATAAAATTTTAAAAAATAAATAAATAAATAAAGTCAATGACAAAACCTGCATATTAATTCCTACATATTCTGATGGGGAAAAAAACAAACTTCATATCAAAAAGTAAAATTAAAAAAAAACAAAAACAGTTGAGATGGCTAAAGACTAATAAAACCAGAAGATGGAGACTAGAAACAGGAATGAAATGGGAATTTTTATTTTTTTTTAAGATTTTATTTATTTGTCAGAGAAAGAGGGAGCACAAGCAGGGGAAGCAGCACGCAGAGCAGGCAGAGGGAGAAGCAGGCTCCCCGCTGAGCAGGATGCGGGCCCGATCCCAGGACCCTGGGATCACGACCCAAACTGATCGCAGATGCTCAACCACTGAGCCACCCCAGGCGCCCAAATCACTACTACTTTTTTCTTTTTTTTTTTTTTCAAAGATTCTACTTATCCATTTGACAGACAGAGATCACAAAAAGGCAGAGAGGCAGGCAGAGAGAGAGAGGAGGAAGCAGGTTCCCCGCCGAGCAGAGAGCCCGATGCGGGGCTTAATCCCAGGACCCTGAGATCGATCGTGACCCGAGCCGAAGGCAGAGGCTTTAACCCACTGAGCCACCCAGGCGCCCCATCACTACTACTTTTAAGATGTTCAGATTTTTTTTGCCGTTATGCACTTTCCTTCTGACAATGAGAGAGGAGTATGCAAAAACCACTGCAGGCCAGGATTCTCTTAGCCTTATGTGGAAAGCCTTTTGAAAAGATCGTATCACAATGGTTCCCAGGATTATGAATTTCAGGAATCAGCAATTTTTTTAGACTGACATAGGGTCAACAAATTTTTATTTTCCCAAGTAAGAACAAGGAAAAAAAAAAAAAGACACCACACACACAAATCCTACCATCTAAAATATCACAGCTTCACAAAGGAGAATTAAAAACCTGCACAAGGTAGAAGATCATAATCTTTCAATAAAAGCTTTCCCCAACAAGAAAGGAACTCTTAGACACACATATGCACACACCCTCAAGACAATGAGGGTAAACGAGTTTTTTTGGGAACCATTACTGTGGCATGGTATTTCAATTTAAAACTTTGCTTTAGGGCACCTGGGTGGCTCAGATGGTTGGGCAACTGCCATCCTGGAGTCCTGGGATAGAGCCCTACATCGGGCTCCCTGCTTGGCAGGGAGTCTGCTTCTCCATCTGACCTGCCCTCTTCTCATGCTTTCTCTCAAACAACAAACAAACAAACAAATAAATAAGTAAAACTTTGCTTTACGTAGGGGCGCCTGGGTGGCTCAGTGGGTTAAGCCTCTGCCTTCGGCTCAGGTCATGCCTTCGGGGTCCTGGAATTGAGGCCCACGTCGGGCCTGGGGATGCCTGATTTCCTCACTTTGCCTGCCCCTCTGCCTACTTGTGATCTCTGTCAAATAAATGAATAATATCTTTAAAAAAAATTTTTTAAATCCCATAATTAAAATAAGTATTAATCTGGATTTTATTTATTAAGTTTTTTATTTTAATTCAGTATAGTTAACATAGAATGTTATCTTAGTTTCAGGTATACAATACAGTGATTCAACAACCCTATGCATTACTCAGTGCTCATGATGATAACTGTACTCTTTAATCCCCATCACCTATTTCCGCAATCCCCCAACCTACCTCTCCTCTGGCAGTCATCACCTTGTTCTCTATAGTTAAGACTGTTTCTGGGTTTGTCTATTTTCCTTTGCTCATTTGTTTTATTTTTAAAATTTCATACCAGTGAAATCATGGTATTTGGCTTTCTCTGATTTACTTCACTTAGCATTATACTCTTCAGCTATACCCATGTTGTTGCAAAAGTAAGATTTCACTCTTTTTAATGGCTAAGTAATATTCCATTGTAGTGTCTGTGCATATACACATATATGTGTATGTATGTATGTATGGGCACATACCACATCTTCTCTATTCATTCATCAACTGACAGACACTTGGGCTGCTTCCATAACCCGGCTGCTGAAAATAACGCTGCAGTAAACACAGCGGTGCATGCCTCCCTTTTAATTAGTGTTCTTGTATTTTTTTTGGGTAAATACCCAAGTAGTGCAATTACTAATCTTATAGGGTAGTCCTATTTTTAACTTTTTGAGGAACCTCCAAACTGTTCCCCAGAGTGGCTGCACCTGTCTGCACTCCCATCAACACTGCAAGAAGATTCCTTTTCCCTTCACATCCTCACCAACACTTCTTGTTTCTTGTGGTTTTAATTTTAGCCATCCTCACAAGTGTGACGTGATAGCTCATTGTTGTTTTGATTTATAATTCCCTGTTGATGAGTGATGTCGAGCATCTATCCACGTGTCTGTTTGCTGTATGTCTTCTTTGGAGACAAGTCTATTCATTATCTTCTGCCCCCTCCCTTTTTTCTTCTGCCTATTTTTTCCCCTATTTTTTAAATGTATCATTTAAAGACATGTATCATTTCTTTATATATTTTGGATATTAACACTTTATTGGATATGCCATTTGCAAATACCTTCTTCCACTCAGTAGGCTGCCTTTTAGTTTTGATGACTGTTTCCTTTGCGGCACAGAAGCTTTTTATTTTGAAGCAGTCCCTATACTTTATTTCGCTTTTGTTTCCCTTGCCTCGGAAGCCATATCCAGAAGGATGTTGCTCCTATGCCTGATGTCAGAGAAACTGCTGCCTATTCTATGATTTTTAGGATCTCAGGTCTCAAATTTAGATCCTTTTCTTTTCCTTAAAGATTTTATTTATTTATTTGACAGAGAGAAGGAACCCAAGCAGGGGCAGAGAGAGAGGGAGAAGCAGGCTTCCCGCTGAGCAGGGCGCCTGATGTGGGGATTGATCCCAGCACTCTGGGATCATGACCTGAGCAGAAGGCAGACACTTATTGACTGAGCCACTCAGGTGTCCCTTGCATTCAGATCCTTGGTCCATTTTGAGTTTACTCTTGTGTGTAGTGTAAGAAAGTTCCAGTTTCATTCTTTTGCATGTAGATGTCCAGTTTTCCCAACATCATTTTATTGAAAAGACTGTCTTTTTCCCATTGCAATATTCTTTCCTCCTCTGTCAAAGGTTAAATCCCATACTTATTAACCATTATAATTATGCGTTTATTTCTGAGTTTTTTATTCTGTTCCATTGATCTATGAGTCTATTTTTGTACCAGTACCATACTGTTCTGACTGCTACAGCCTTGTAATTATAGTATAATGTCATCTGCGAATAGGGAAAGTTTTACTTCTTCCTTACCAATTTGGGAGCTTTTTATTTCTTTTTGTTGTCTGAATGCTGTGGCTAGGACTTCCACTACTATGCTGAATAAAAGTGGTGAGAGTGGACATCTTTGTCTCGTTCCTAACCCTACGGAAAAAGCTCTCAGTTTTTCCCCTTGAATATGATGTGAGCGGTGGGTTTTTCATATAAGGCCTTTATTATGTTGAGGTAACTTCCTACTAAACCTACTTTGTCAAGAGTTTTTTTTTTTATAAGGAATGGATGTTATACTTTGTCAAATGCTTTTTCTGCATCTATTGAAATGATTATACGGGGTTTTTGGGTTTTTTTTTAGTTTGTTTTTTGGGGTTTCCCCCCTAAAGATTCATTTGCTCTAGAGAGAGAAAGTGAGTGTGCACACGAGCACGTGCAAGCTGGCGGAGGGGCAGAGAGGGAGGGAGAGGGACAGGCAGACTCTGAGCTGAGCGTGGAGCCCATAGCAGGACTTCATCCCATGACCCAAGCAGAAACCAAAAGCCTGACGCCCACCTAGGCGTTTTTTGTTTTTTTGTTTTTAAGTAGGCTCCACTTAAAAATTCCTCAATGCAGGACTTGAACTCATGACACTGAGATCAAGACCTGAGCTGAGATCAAGAGTTGGGTGCTTAACTGACTGAGCCACCCAGGCACCCCATGATCCTATGTTTTTTTCTTTTCTCTTACTGATATGATGTATCATGCTGATTGATTTATGAGCATCAAACCACTGTTGCATACCAGCAATAAATCTCACTTGATCATGGTGAATGATTTTTTTTAACGCATTGTTGGATTTGGTTTGCTAGTATTTTGTTGAGAATTCTGGCATCCTGTTCATCAGAGATACTGGCCTGTAGTTCTCTTTTTTTGTTGTGTATCTAACTGGTTTTGGAATCAGGGTAATGTTGGCCTCATAGAATGAATTCCGAAGTTTTCCTTCCTCTTCTATTTTTTGGAATAGTTTGAAAAGAATGGTAAGAACTCTTCTGAAATGCTCGGTAGAATTCACCTGTGAAGCTGCCTGATCCTGGACTTTCGTTTGTTGGGAGTTTAATTACTGATTCAATTTCATTGCTGGTAATTGGTGTATTCAAATTTTCTATTTCTTCCTGTGGTTTTGGTAGGTTACGTTCATAGGAATTTACCCATTTCTTCTAGGTTCTCCAGTTTGTTGGTGAATTTTATATTTATTTATTTATTTGGTGAATTTTATTTTTAACAAAATTAGCTGTTTCCCATATGCTGGGAGACCATTTCCTAATGCTACAAAACAGAGGGAATGATGGCTACTGGCAAGAATACATGAAAGATGAATACAACCTGATTTCTTTCAGAAATAGCTTAGCTGCTCTTGGGGAACACACGTGACACAGCTGACTGTCTGACCCTTGGATTCAGCTCTGGTCCTAATCTCAGGGTTGTGAGATCAGCTCTCCGTCAGGCTCTGCCATCAGTACATGGTCTAAGACTCTCTCCCTTTCCCTTTTCCTCTGCCCCTTACCCCCTTGGTGCGTGCGCTCTCTTTCACTCTCTCTCTCTCTCTCTCTCTCTCTCTCAAATAAATAAATAAATAAATAAATCTTAAAAAGATATCTTAGCTGCTCTTTTCATAATGCTTTTTAATTTACGATTTTTTAAATTTTATTTTATTTACATTTTTATTATATTTTATTTATCTATTTGACAGAAAGAGTGAGATCACAAGTAGGAAGAGAGGCAGGCAGAGAAAGAGGGAGAAAAGTAGGCTCCCTGCTGAGCAGAGAGCCAGACTTGGGGCTTGATGCCAGGACCCTGAGATCATGACCTGAGCTGAAGGCAGAGGCTTAATCCACTGAGCCACCCAGGCGCCCCAATTTACAATTTTTTTAAACTAATGTGTTTTCCCCACTAAATTCCTAATGTCTATATATATATATTTTTTAAAGATTTATTTATTCATTTAAATAAAGAAAACACACTGAGAGAGGGAACACAAGCAGGGGGAGTGGGAGAGGGAGAAGCAGGCCTCCTGCTGAGCAGGAAGCCTAATGTGGGACTCGGTCCCAGTACCCTGGAATCATGACCTGAGCTGAAGGCAGCTGCTTAACCAAACAAACCACTCAAGATCCCCTTCACTGTGCTGTTTTATCACTCCCTTACTTTTTCCTTATACCTTTACCACATAAGGATATGAAAGAAAAAATATATTCCTAAGCAATATATTGTTTAGTTGCTGGATGTAGCTGTAGTTCATTTTCACTGCAATGTCAACCTGCTGTATGAAGACATCACAATTTATCCATTCTACTGTTGAAAGAAACCAATGTCTCCAATGCTTGCTCTTATGAAATAATGAGCATTTTTTAGTTTCTGTAGGCTAGGAGTTGCTTTTTTGTTTGCTTGTTTGTTTGTTTAAAGATTTCATTTATTATTATTTTTTTTTTTTTTAAAGATTTTATTTATTTATTTGACAGAGAGAGATCACAAGTAGGCAGAGAGAGTGAGAGGGAAGCAGGCTCCCCGCTGAGCAGAGAGCCCGATGCGGGACTCGATCCCAGGACCCCAAGACCACGACCCGAGCCGAAGGCAGCGGCCCAAACCACTGAGCCATTTGACAGACAGTGAGAACCCAGGTAAGGAGAGCAGCAGACACAGGGAGAGGGAGAAGCAAAGCAGGCTCCTCACTGAGCAGGGAGCCAGATGCAGGGATGGATCCCAGAACCCGGGGATCACGACCTGAGCTGAAGGGTGGAGACACTTAACTGAATGAGCCACCCAGGTGCCCCTAGGAGTTGCTTTCAAACTTTCTTGACAGCAAACACGTACGAAAATACATTTTATCTCACAAGTCAGTTCACCTACACATACAGATATATAATTGGGAATAAGTTTCTCAAAATAATACCCTTACAATGAAGTACACTAATATTTTCTGTTGTATTTAACAGTTAAGAAGACTGTTGGCCAAATGCCGTTAAACTGCCTTCGTTCTTACTGCTGGGCTACAAGCCATAGGTTGAAAACAGAGCTCTAGAAGACATGTTTAGGAGTACAATGTTTAGGAGTGAAACTGCAGGATATAGGTAGAGGCATGTACATTTCTATGAGGTAATGTCAAACTGTCTTCCAAAGTCATTATTCCAACTGACACTCCCACCTGCAGTGTATGCAACAAGTGATTTTAATTTAATTTTTTAGAAGTTTATTTTTAAGTAATCTCTTTATCTAACATGGGGCTTGACCTCATCATGCTCTTCTAACTGAGCCAGCCAAGTGCTCCCATCCAATTTTATTTTAAAATTATAAATGAGTTTTAAAAGTTTATCAAATGTTTTTGCTGTAATTACTAAAATACATGGTCTTATCAGTTTATTGAAGTAAATTATATTAATTTATATATGACTTTACTAATGTTAAAATAAGCTTGCATTCCTCAGATAAAATGAACTAGACCATGATTTATTATATTTTTTTATAATGCTAGATTCAGTTTGCTAATGTTTGGTTTAGAATTTTTGTATCTACATTCATGAGAGAGATACGGCCTACAATTTTTCTTTCTTATATTATCTCTGGTTTTAGAATCAAAATTATGCTAGTTTTATAAAATGATCTGGGAACTGTTCCTTTTCTCCCCATTGTCTGGAAGAGTTTAAATAAAGGGAATTATCTGCTCATTGAATATTTGGCAGAAATCACCAATACATCTATATATGCCTAGAGTTTTCTTTGTAAGATTTTTCTGTCCCCAGATTCCAGTTCTTGTATAATAGGACTACTTGAGTTTTCTGTTTCTTCTTGAGTCAATTTTGTAAGTCCTATCTTTTTCTAGAAATTTACAGTTGGTTGCTCAGTTGGTTAAGCACTTGCCTTCAGCCCAGGTCATGATCCCAGAGTCCTGGGATCGAGCCCCACATCAGGCTCCTTCCTCAGCAGGGAGTCTGCTTCTCCCCTGCCTGCTGTTCCCCCTGCTTGTGCTTACTCTCTGTCTCTGTCTCGCACTCTGTGTCAAGTAATTAAAAAAAAAAAGAAAGAAAGAAATTTACACTTCATCTAAGAGAAAACACACTAACCAGAATCAACTACAGCTTTCATTACCCATATAATTTAAACTTAAGACTACTGACAAAACACAGAAATAACCATACAGATACCATCTACGTAATTGGTAAATGCCCTTAAACAAAGTATATATCCTCTGAAAACTTTCCATTTATGATGAGCATTTAACTTTTTCTAATCTCCAACAGATGTCACTAAAAAGTCCTGTTCACTTATACAGCCCTCATGTTTCTATGACCCGCTTCTAAATTCCATTTTAACTTCCTTTCTTCCCCACTACATGGTAAACTACTTGAGAAAAGAGGCCAAGTCGTGTTTGTCTTTGCAACATCTGGCATATTTTTTTTAAGACTGTATTTAATTATTTGACAGAGAGAGAGTGAGAGAGAGACAGTGAGAGAGAGAACACAAGCAGGGGGAGTGGGAGAGGAAGCAGCAAGCTTCGCTGAGCAGAGAGCCCGATGGTGGGCTCGATCCCAGAACCCTGGGATCATGACCCTGCCAAAGGGAGCTGCTCAACAAATGAGTCCCAGCCAGGCACCCCTGTAACATCTGGCATATTAGTAGGTACCTTATCAATATAAAAACTTTTTTAAAAGATTTATTTATTTTAGAGAGAAAGAGAATGCAAGTGGAGGGAGGGGAAGGAGGGAGATAGAATCTCAAGTGGACTCCCTGCTGAGTATGGAGCCTGATGTGTGGCTCAATCCCAGGACCCTGAGATCATGACCTGAGCTGAAATCAGGAGTCAGTTGCTCAACCAACTGAGCCACACAGGCACCTCTTAAAACTTTTTTAATGAATGAAGATCACAAGAAGAGGTTAGTGTTACTCATCTCTGGTTGCCATTCTTAAGGCAACTGAAGTTGGGTGGAAGAACTCTATTGGATTCTACTCTTACATAGCCCTCCTTGTGACCAAAAGAGCAAAGCCATCTGTAAGACAGTCTGTCTTATTTGGGAGTAGAACATAAAAGAGATTCCCTTCATTGATAAAGTTACTAGATTAAAAATATATCTGCAAAAATAAATAAATAAACAACTACTCACTGTACCTAACTTCTTCCTAACCAAATAAGTCATCCACCTAAGAATAAAACTATAAAATGAACAAAAGGAATAATACCCAAAAACAAAGGTAAAAATGCCAAGATTCTATTCAACGCCAGATTCTGAATACCTGGATTCTTTGAAGATAGAACTATTCCTTTATGAAAATCTGCATGTTAGGGGCGCCTGGGTGGCTCAGTGGATTAAGCCGCTGCCTTCGGCTCAGGTCATGATCTCAGGGTCCTGGGATCGAGCCCCGCATCGGGCTCTCTGCTCCGCAGGGAGCCTGCTTCCTCCTCTCTCTCTGCCTCCCTCTCTGCCTACTTGTGATCTCTCTCTGTCAAATAAATAAATAAAATCTTAAAAAAAAAAAAAATCTGCATGTTAGATTTAGGGGCTTAGCTGATTAAAAAAAAAACAAAAACCCAAACAGGTACCTGACCCCAAATCACTATCTTTTTTTGTCTTTAATTTTTATTTATTTATTTTTAAAAGATTATTTATTTATTTGATAGAGAGAGGGAGAGAGAGAGAGAGACAGCGAGAGAGAGAGCACAAGCAGGAGGAGTGGGAGAAGGAGAAGCAGACTTCCTGCCAACCAGGGAGCTGGATATGGGGCTCAACCCCAGGACCCTGGGATCATGACCTGAGCCTGAAGTAGACGCTTAATGACTGAGCCATTAAGTGCCCCTTTTTATTTATTTGAGAGACAGAGAAAGCACAAATATGGGGGGTGCGGGCAGAGGGAGAGAGAGAAGGAGACTCCTCTACTCAGCGGGGAGCCCAATGTAGGGCCTGATGCCAGGACCCGGGGATCATGACCTGAGCTGAAGGCAGTCACTCACCCAACTGAGCCACCCAGGTACCCTCAAATCACCATTTCAATAGTGAGAAGTCCCAGAAGAAAAACATTAAAGAGAAACCAAAATAAAAAAGATAGATGTTAGTGGCTCTGTGAGTTAAGCCTCTGCCTTTGGTTCAGGTCCTGATCTCAGGGTCCTGGGATGGAGCCTCACATCCGGCGCATCAGGCTCTCTTCTCAGCAGGGAGCCTGCTTCCCCTTCTCTCTCTGCCTGCCTCTCTGCCTAGTTGTGATCCCTCTCTCTCTGTGTCAAAAAAATAAATAAAATCTTAAAAAAAAAACAAAAAACTAGACTCTGACAATTTTGGTAGCTGACTTAACAATAGCTGACTTAATAATCATCATCACAAAACCCTTGCTTACAAGCTATTCTTTCCTTTAGCTAAAGTGAACTACCAATATTTGCTAATATATATTCAGCTTCTGCGCAAATGAAAAACAGAAATGGTGAAAGAGCTGTGTGACAGAAGCGCAATCTTAAGAGGCCTCAGCTGAGCTCTGTAACAGGATTTTCTGAGGGCCCATTTTTTTGTTTTTTTAAGATTGTGTTTATTTACTCATGAGAAAGAGAGAGAGAGAGGCAGAGGCAGAGGGAAAAGCACAATCCCCACAGAGCAGGGAACCCAATGAGGGACCAAGAACCCTGGGATCACGACCTGAGTCAAGGCAGATGTTCAACGGACTGAGCCACCCAGGTGCCCTCTGAAGCCCAGTCTTGATCATGCTTTAGGCAAACTCTTAAGATCTTCTATTCCTTTGGGAATTTTCTTGAAATGATAAAAACATAAAATCCTGAGGAGGAAGTCATTACCCTCTGTTATGGACTGAATGTTTGTGTCCCCCTCAAATTCTTATGTTGAAGCCCTAACCCCAATGGTATGTGGAGGTGGGACATCTCTGGAGGTAATAGGGTTAGATGAAGTCATAAGGGCAGGGCCCTTAATGGGATTAGGGCCCTTGTTAGAAAAGCCACAAGAGAGCTTTCCCTTTCTCCTTCCCTCTCTCCCCCAACTCCCAAATAGGTCGTGAGAGCACACAAGGAGATGGTAGGTACTTACAAGTCAAGAGAAAAGGATTCAGAATGAACACTACCTTGCTAGCACCTTGCCCTTAGACATCTCAGTCCAGAAATACATGAAAAATACATTTCTGGTGTTTAAGCCACATAATCTACAGTATTTTGTCTTGTTACCCCAAGCCAAGACACTCTCCTTCCAAACACCTCATTAAAAAATGCTAATGTAGGGCGCCTGGGTGGCTCAGTGGGTTAAGCCGCTGCCTTCGGCTCAGGTCATGATCTCACGGTCCTGGGATGGAGTCCCGCATCAGGCTCTCTGCTCAGCAGGGAATCTGCTTCCTCCTCTCTCCCTCTCTCTACCTGCCTCTTTATCTACTTGTGATCTCTCTCTGTCAAATAAATAAATAAAATCTTTAAAAAAAAATGCTAATGTAAGTACACAGGAAGTAAGCCACAGGGGATTTATAGCATAATAAACTAACACCTTTTCTTTTTTTTTTTTTTTTTTTTAAGATTTTATCTATTTATTTGACAGAGAGACACAGCAAGAGAGGAAACACAAGCAGGGGAAGGGGAAGAGGGAGAAGCAGGCTTCCTACCTAGAAGGGAGCCCCATGCAGAGCTCAATCCCTGGACCCCCAGATCACAACCTGAGCAGAAAGCAGACGCTTAACCGACTTGGCCACGCAGGCACCCCTAAACTAACATTTTTTTTTAAGATTTTATTTTTAAGCAATCTCTACAGCCAACATGAAACTCAAACTCACAACCTTGGGATCAAGAGTTGCACACTCCACCAACTGAGCCAGCCAGGTGCCCCAATAAACTAGTATTTTTTTTTAACGATTTTATTTATTTGACAGAGAGAGAGACAGTGATAGAGGAAATACAAGCAGGGGGAGTGGGAATGGGAAAAGCAGGCTTTCCGCAGATCAGGGAGCCCGACATGGGGCTCGATCCCAGGACCCCAGGATCATGACCCAAGCCGAAGGCAGATGCTTCAACTACTAAAGCCACCCACCCAGGCGTCCCATAAACCAACATTTTAAAGAAAGTATATAGGATAGGTTACTGGTTATATCTCATTACCCTTAATACTTAGTCACTTTTGATGCAGCATATTTTTGCCTTAGAAAAGATCTACTGATTTAGTGATGTCCTTTTATATTGTGTTCCTTTGTCCTCTCAAAAAAACTATTGATAAATTGACTGATTCTGGGATAACAAACAGGTTTGAGAAGGGAGGGAAACGAATGAAATAAAAAGTCACTGCCCCTCAGACACCTTCAGTAAAATTTATCACATACAATGAGAGCTTTTTTTATACTTAAAAATGATACTGCGGTGCACCTGACTGGCTCAGTTGATGGTTATGCAATTTTTAGTCTCCAGGTTGAGAGTTTGAGCCCCATGTTAGGTAGAGAGATTACTTAAAAATGGTATCTTTTTAAAAAAATATTGTACTTATATGTTAAAATTTTTCAATTTCTTCAACACAGTAGGAAAACAATTAATTATTATCATTATTATTATTGAATGAAGGCAGATCGAATATACCTATTTTTCTCCCCCAAAAAAGGAACATTTATGGAACAGATGAAAAGACTTAATGGATTAAACTTTGATATGTCATCTGGGCAGAAAGTAAATAAAATTATCCTCCTGGACCGTAGAAAATACATCTTATTTAGTTTAATTCTTCCTATCAACAATACGAATGATTGATAAAATGAATAAAATTACCAGACAAAAGCCACCAAAGCAATCCAAGGATTTAAGAATAAGATTAATGACTCTTTCTCACAAATTTCAATCCCATCATTTTGAGCTACTTGTTTCTGTAATAGACTCAGCTCTTTTCCCATCTCTGGTCTTTCTTCTTGCTGGCCTCCCTGCCTTCCTAAAATACCCTTCTCCTACTTGTCAGCTTGGCAAATTCCTACTTGTTATTTAAGAGCTATTTCTTTTGTGAGATCCTCTCATCCCCTCCAACTCATTAAGTATTCCTCCTGGCCTTCTATTCATTTTGTACAGTATCTTCATTATCTTAGAGCTATATAAATATTTGTTGCGTTAGGTGGCCTACAAGACCTAGGCCAACATTAGATAAATAACACAGATAGTTCCCACTCTTCATCACTTCACATGTTACAGTTCTACTCATTAATAACGTGCCTAATTAAAATCCATATTTCACTTCTTACTGCTATCGTTTCCAATAAAGGCCAGGCAAAGGCAACAGCACAAAAGGTAATCAAGATTCAACACACACAGCTAGAATTCTGCTCTCAGGCAGACAATATGCGTTAAGACAGGGGGTCTAGAACATGTGAACTGACCAGCGCCAACTGCACTGTACATACATACATTGTACAAACATTACAGATGGTAACAGGAGGGCTGAAAATCTTCAATACCCTAATTTAAATGTAAGAGTCCACTTTAAAAGGATGGAGTCAGGAAAACTGATTTCCATCTTTGATCTTTAAATTTGCTGTAATCTGAGAGAAATTGATTTGCATACTATTATCAATTAGCTGGTTAAAAAAAATCACCCAGAAATTTCAAAATGGGACATTTTGTATCATTTCTATAAAAGTAAGTGAAGATTGTACAGAATATAAATGTATTCAAAGAAAGCTTATTAATACTGAATTCAGCTAAGGTGCCAGAGTGGCTCAGTCGGTTAATGTCTGCTTTTGGCTCAGGTCATGACCCCAGGTCCTGGGATCAAGTCCCAGCTCCCTGGTCAGCAGAGGGTCTGCTTCTCCCTCTACCCTTCCCACTGCTTGTGATCTCTCTTTCACATTCTCAAATAAATAAATAAAATCTTTAAAAATATATATATTGAATCCAGCTACCAGAGAGAAATAATTGAAGGCAAAATTCTGTACTTACTTAAAACTGATTTTACAGACAAAACTAATGCCCTCAGATAATACCTTACTGGTATTTGGAGTCAAAGTCCAATTATACGGTCTGTTCTAAACAGGTGACTTTTAAATATTCTTTAAAAGAAACCCACAAGTAAGAACATAATATAAAACAAACTACTCCTAATTTCACTGCTTCACATGTACTATTCTGGATCAGTTTACAAACTCTAAAATCAAACTGACATGCATTTATAGAATTCCCACTCACACAATAACATTGTCATACAGAAGAAAGATGATACTTATGTTATTAAGAGTTAGCTACTGGGACGCCTGGGTGGCTCAGTGGGTTAAGCCGCTGCCTTCGGCTCAGGTCATGATCTCGGGGTCCTGGGATCGAGTCCCGCATGGGGCTCTCTGCTCAGCAGGGAGCCTGCTTCCCTCTCTCTCTCTCTCTCTGCCTGCCTCTCTATCTACTTGTGATCTCTCTCTGTCAAATAAATTAATTAATTAATTAATTTAAAAAAAAAAAAAAAAAAGAGTTAGCTACTTCTCCGGGCGCCTGGGTGGCTCAGTCCTTAAGCGTCTGCCTTCGGCTCAGGTCATGATTCCAAGGTCGTGGAACTGAGCCCCTCATTGGGCTCCCTGCTAGGCCAGAAGCCTGCTTCTCCCTCTCCCACTTTCCCCTGCCTGTGTTCCCTCTCTCACTGTGTCTGTCAAATAAACAAACAAACAAACAACAACAAAAAAAGAGTTATCTACTTCTCTGTTACTTCTTTTAAGCTGCAAACCATAAATCTAAACTTCAGGAGAAATTCTAAGCAGAGAGTGCATGAAGATGAACCATATAGGCAAACAGGTATACAGACATATTCAAATTCTCTTATTCTTATACACTGAAATTCTTTGAATGAAAGCAAACCCCTAATAAATGGTAGTTTTAGAAAGGTAACCGTGATCTTGATGTATTATCAAGAAGAAAAGAAAAATTTTTAAGAAATAAATTCCCTAATTTTATATCAAGTTGGTGGCATAACACCACAGAGAAATTAGTTCAAGCAGCTTCAAAATACAGCTTTTTTGACTACGTATCTTCTGTGAGTTATATTTTAAGTACAAAACCATAGGGCTTGGCTGGCTCAGTTGGTAGAGCATGTGACTCAGGGTTATGAGTTCAAGCCCCATGTTGGGCACAGAGCTCACTTAAAAAAAAAAAAGTATGGAAAAATCCATATAAGAAATAATAAAGCTATACTTAGTCTTATTGTTAGTAATAATACTATCATTATTATTTCCAAACTAATATAGGTAAGGTGTAGGATAAATCCAACAAATAATTACATTAACAGTATTAAAAACAAAAAAATTAGCATAAACGAAGAGCTATAATTATAAAACTAAAGAGAGTAAATAAAACCCATGTAATTAGGGAACATGGGTGGCTCAGTTAGTTGGGTGTCTGATTCTTGGTTTCAGCTCAGGTCGTCACCTCGGGAGTCATGGGATCAAGTCCCATGTCAGAGAGCACTTGGCATAGGGTCTGCTTGGGATTCCTTCCTCCCCCCCCCATTCCCATTCTGTTGCTCCTCCTGCTAGTGCTTTCTCTCTCTCTCAAATACATAAATAAATTATTTTTAAAAATAAAAATAAAAACCCTGTAATTGTACATTTGAATCAGAAGTATCAGTAGGAACTCATCTTTTTCATCTCCTGGGGGGGTAGACCATAAGACTCTTCACTGACTCTAGATCTCAGGGTCATGAATTCAAGCCCCATGTTGGGTGTAGAGACCACATAAAGAAAAGAAAGATTTTTCTAACCCTGTCCACTGAAAAAGCTTCAAAAGCAATGGGTAGCAAAGAATATCCCAGAACCCAGATTGTGGTCTTTATATCCTATTTTCCACAAAAAAGACAGTCTCCTTGGAGAAATGGCTATTTCTAAAATTGGGGCAGGAAATGTACAAGGTGAGCCTAGAACATCTTGTTGTGCCCAAAGCAAGGAGACTATTAAAGACTAATACAGTCTTGTCAAAAGGTCACAGGGCCCAAAAAAAAAGCACTCCCACAGGCCTAAGAGGAAACAATTTAAGCATCAAAACTACAAAAAACGAAAGTGCTATGGATTCAAACATGAAATATATAAAAATCTGTACATTTATAACGCTGCTTAAGAAAATTCATGGTCGGGGCACCTGGGTGGCTCAGAGGGTTAAAGCCTCTGCATTCAGCTTGGGTCATGACCCCAGGGTCCTGGGATTGAGGCACGCACTGGGCTTCTTGCTCAGCAGTGAGTCTGTTTCTACCTCTCCCTTTACCCCTCTGCCTGCTCTAATAAATAAATAAAAATCTTTTTAAAAATAAACAATAAAAATAAAGCGAAAATAATGTAGTTTAAGATTTACAACATAGGGACGCCTGGGTGGCTCAGTGCGTTAAAGCCTCTGCCTTCGGCTCAGTTCAGGGTCTCAGGGTCCTGGGATTGAGCTCTGAATCGGGCTTTCTGTGCAGCAGGGAGCCTGCTTCCTCCTTTCTCTCTGCCTCCTCTCTGCCGACTTATGATCTCTGTCTGTCAAATAAATAAATAAAATCTTTAAAAAAATTTTTTTAAAAATTCAAGGCCATCGAGGGAGGCTGCTAAAGGGACTAATTCATGATTACTCTCAAATTACTTGAAAAATAAGGTAGAAATACCTTTCCTGCCTTTCCTATACTAATCAACAGGGTAACCAAATAGTTAATGTGGTAGAATTCTTTCTGAAGAATTCCATTTACAAGAAGGATGACAGAATAAGAAAAGTACCATTTTCCAAACCCTAATTTATAATTAACAAAAGGTACTAAAAACATTACATGAAAGGCTGATAGAAAACATTCTAATGGGGAGATCAGGCTACTGTCATCTGAACCCAGAGCTCAGTCTGAGTGAGGATGGTTAAAAGTGAGACCTCTAGAAATTACACAACATGAGCCAAACAATGGGAAGTATATAGCATTGCCTGTGAAGTGTTCTTGCTTTAAATTTTTAATTTCATTATTTAGCCTCCAGATTAAGCTAAATGATACCACAAGAAAGCAATCGGATAAATGCAGACTATGGGACATTCTGCTATTCAAAAGACTGATTGCCCAGGCTGTCTACCCAGAGGCCATTTTGGATCTCAATGATATGAAGAGGGAACCAAAAGAGCCCATCAACCGAAAGAACCCAGGGTTCAGGGAGGCTGAAGAGTCTAGAACTAACGGGCAGAATTCCAAAAAGGACGGAAGCTACACAGAAAAAGAACTACAAAAATCTGCATTGTATGCCCTTGAATCTTTGCTTAGTACTAGGCAACACTTGCACAATGAGTCAGGGTACTGTATGGATGGAGGTTTCTGTGATTTGTTCTGCGTAGCCCACCACCACGCCCTGCACTACCTGCACCTCTGCCGGCAGGCTAAAGAATGTTGTTTGTGAGACTTGTGCTGCATTAAGGGACCTTGGGAGTCTGATAAATTGACATTAGCGGGCCTCCTGGTCAGAACCCAAGAGCTATAAATCTTGCCTTGTGTCCCCTCCGGCTCCAGGCCAGGCTGGTCCCCCAGAATGAAATCCGGGAAGGGAGGCAAACACACCTAGCCCAACCTCCTTGAATACGTAAAGACATGATAACATAGAAATGCAGCTTGCTCCAAACTGCACAGAGGCAAACAAAGGCTTAACTTCAGACCCTTCATCTGCCCTATAAATATGGCCTTTCTGCGAATGCTCAGATGGAAGTCTCGCCTGCGGGGAGGACAATCCACTCAGGCCTCTCCATCAGGATTCCAGCCTGGCTGTCTCTATGGGGCTTCCCTGCTGATGAGGTTAAGTGTTTAAAATCCCCAATTTGAGGTAACTCTTATTCTCCTTTACTGCTTACTACTACTGTCCTCACCTATACACAGATTTCCCTTTTCTTCCTTCCGTTTCTATTCGATATTTATAATCTCAATAACGTGGTATCCCCACCCCAGCCTTTGAAACTGAGAGATGGCTGCTGTGAATCTTTTCAGAACAGTCAGGCAAAGAAGGACGAGGAAGCTGTAAGCTGGTCAGTCTTCACTGCTCATAAGCACAAAAACATTCGAGCTCTAGCAAGCCAGGGTTAACAAGTCCTTGTTGACTGACTCAGATACCCAGCACAGACACTGGGGGGGGGGGGGGGGGGTGACCACTCAGGGAAGTGCTCAATGTCTTCCAGTAAAGACCACTCTAGAGCTACCCTAGCAAAACCTAAAAACAGCTCAAAACCATGAAACTGATCAGCAGGCAACCGAAATGTCTGAGAAAACACTTGTTAAAAATAGGCAACAAAACCCAGATACTCATCCAACACCCAACCGAAGAGTACTACATGTGCCAAAAGACAAAAACAAAAACAAAACCATACTAAAAGTTAGTCAACAGGACCAAACTTGGAAATGGCAGATGGAACTGAAAGATGAGGATAAAACTTTGAAAATGTTATCTTTGAGAACTTAAAAAGAAACCTAACTGAAATAGAGAAAGAAATGGAAAATATTTAAAAGAAACTTCTAGGAAGGAAAAATACAATATATGAAAAGAAAATATCACAGGGTGCCTGGGTAGCTCAGTCAGTTAACCGTGCCTTTGATTCAGGTCATGGGGCTCCCTGCTCAGCGGAGAGCCTGCTTCCCCTCTGCCTGCCGCTCTGCCTACTTGTGTGTGCTCTCTCTCTCTGTCAAATACATTGATAAAATCTTTAAAACATATATTTATATAAAAAAAGAAAATATCACTGTGTGCAACTAATGGAAGATTAGAACATGCAGAAGAAAAGTTTCAGTTGAAATATAAGACCCAGCAAAACAAACTAACCAAAATGAAACATACAGGGGGAAAAAGATGGAAAAAAAATTAGCAAAGCCTCAATAACCTTTAAGACAATATGAGATGGTCTAACACACACATAATTGGAATCCTAATGGAATAGAGGGGAGGGGCCAGATAATCAGATAAAGGTTTTAAAAAATAAAGGAGAGAAATTTTCCCAATCTTGTGAAAACTACAAACCCAGAGACCCAAAAATCTGAACAAACCAAGCAGGATAAACACATACAGAGACAAAACCACACCAAAGCATATCATAATCAAATTGCTGAAAACCAGTGATAATGACAGCCAGGAACTATGAATGCCGGAAGAAAAAGAAACAGCATCTTTAAAGCACTGAAAGGAAAAAAATCAACTTGGAATTCTATATGCATGAAAATATCCTTGAAAATAAAAGTGCAGGGGGCGCCGGGCTGGTTCAGCTGGAAGCGCATGTAACTCTTCATCTCAGGGTCATGAGTATGAGGCCTACATGGGATGCAGATTACACAAACAAAATATTTTAAAAAAGAAAAAAGTGAAATAAAAATATTTTCAGACAGACAAGGTGGAAAGAACATAACACCAGTACACCTGCATGATAAGAAATGTTAAAGGTAGAAGGATAGTATCAGCTAAAAATCTGGATATACACTAAGAAATGAAGAGCACAGGAAATCATATACAATCAAATATAAAAGACTTCCAGGGGCACCTGGGTGGCTCAGTGGTTTAAAGTCTCTGCCTTCGGATGGGGTCATGATCCCAGGGTCCTGGGATCCAGCCCCGCATCGGGCTCTCTGCTCAGCAGGGAGCCTGCTTCTCTTCCTCTGTCTGCCTCTATGCCTGCTTGTGATCTGTCTGTCAAATAAATAAATAAAATCTTTTTTAAAAATAAATAAATAAAAATAAAAGACTTTCATTTTATCACTTTTAAAATTTCCTTAAAAGGTAACTGTTTGGGTGCCTGGATGGCACAGCTCATTAAGCATCCAACTCTTAAGTTTAGCTCAGGTTGTGATCTCGTGCAATTGTCCCTGCATTGGGCTTCAGGGTTTGCTTGGGATTCTCCTTCCCTCTCCCTCTGCCCCTTCCGCTGGTGCTCTCTCAAGTAAATAAATAAAATCTTAAAAAAAAAAAAAAAAGTGTCTAAAGCAAAAATAAGGGGCACCCATGTGGCTTTTGGCTCAGGTAATGACCCCAGGGTCCCGGGATTGAGGCACACATTGGGCTTCTTGCTCAGCAGTGAGTCTGTTTCTACCTCTCCCTTTATCCCTCTGCCTGCTCTAATAAATAAATAAAAATCTTTTTAAAAATAAACAATAAAAATAAAGCAAAAATAATGTAGTTTAAGATTTACAACATAGGGACGCCTGGGTGGCTCAGTGGGTTAAAGCCTCTGCCTTCGGCTCAGTTCATGGTCTCAGGATCCTGGGATCGAGCCCTACATCGGGCTCTCCGCGCAGCAGGAAGCCTGCTTCCTCCTCTCTCTCTGCCTGATTCTGTCTACTTGTGATCTCTGCCTGTCAAATAAATAAATAAAATCTTTAAAAAGAAAAAAAAATATTTACAACATAAATAGAAAAAAAATGCATATTGTCGGGGTGCCTGGGTAGCTCAGTCAGTTAAGCGACTGACTCCTGATTTTGGCTTGGGTCAGGATCTCAGGGTCGTGAAATTGAGACATCAAGTTCCATGCTCCACATGGAGTCTACTCACACTCCCCCACCCCCGGCTCCTATCACCCTCTTGTGCATACATGCACTCTCTCTCGCTAAAGAAATAAAATCTTTTTTGGGGGGTGCTTGGATGGCTCAGTCATTAAGCATTGCCTTTGGCTCAGGTCATGATCCCAGGGTCCTGGGATTGAGCCCTCCATTGGGCTCCCTGCTCAGCAGAGAACCTGCTTCTCCCTCTCCCACTGCCTACTGCTCTGCCTACTTGTGCTCTCGCTCTCTGTGAAATAAATAAAGTCTTAAAAAAAAAAAAAAAGAAATAAAATCTTTTAAAAACTTTATAATGTGGGGCGCCTGGGTGGCTCAGTAGATTAAAGCCTCTGCCTTCAGCTCAGGTCATGGTCCCAGGGTCCTGGGATCGAGCCCTGCATCGGGCTCTCTGCTCAGCGGGAAGCCTGCTTCCTCCTCTCTCTCGGCCTGCCTCTCTGCCTACTTGTGATCTCTGTCAAATAAATAAATAAAATCTTTAAAAAAAATTTATAATGTATGTTGTGGACTGTGATAAATTAGCGGTATATATTATGAATGCTAAAACCACATATGTGCACATGTGAGGTGTAGCCAATAAGCCAATAGTGAAAATTAAATGGATTACTAAAAAATACTCAATTACTTAATTCAGAAGAAGGTAGGAAAAGATATAAGGAACAAAGCACAGGTGGTACAAAGAGAAAATAGTAAATTAAAATCTGTATCAAAACATATTAAGTATATATGGTCTAAAGACTCCAGTAAAAGAACAGAGATTATCAGACTGGCTAATAAACCAATACCTAACTGTACACTGTCTACAAAAAATGTACTTTAAATATAAAGGTGCAGAGAGCCTAAAAGTCACAGGTAAGACAGAAGGGAAACACCAAGCATTAGAAAGCTACGGTTTCTTGGATGCCTGGGTGGCTCAGTCTGTTAAGCATTTGCCTGCGGCTCAGGCAGTGATTCCAGGGTCCTGGGATTGAGTTCCAGCACAGGGCTCCTTGCTCTTCAGGCAGCCTGCTTCTCCCTCTGCCTGCCACTCCCCCTGCTTGTGATCTCTCTCTCTCTTTGAAAAAATAAAAAATTAAATCAAGAAAAGAAAAAAGAAAGCTACTGTGTCTATATTAATGACAGACATTGTAGACTTCAAAACATATTAACAAGAAAAAAAGAGGGGCACTTCACAATGATATTTTACATGACAGGTAAATTCACTAAGAAGAAATAATCCTAGGGGCACATGCACCCCAATATTTACAGCAGCAATGTCCACAACAGCCAAACTATGGAAAGAGCCTAGATGTCCATCAACAGATGAATGGATAAAGAAGATGTTACACACATACACACACATATATATACACAAACATATACACATATATATAATGTTATTGTATGTTTTATGTACACTATGTTATTATATGTTATATATTATATACACACAAAATACGGATTATATATATTCACACATATATACACACACAACACAATGGAATATTACATAGCCATATTTAAAAAGAACATGAAATCTTGCCATTTGCAATGACATAGATGGAACTAGAGGGTATTATGCTAAGTGAAATAAATTAGAGAAAGACAATTATCATATGATCTCACTGAAATGAGGAATTTGAGAACCAAGACAAAGGATCATAGGAGAAGGGAGGGAAAAATTTAACATGACAAAACCAGAGAGGGTGACAAACCAAAAGAGACTTTTAATCTCAGGAAACAGAACCGAGGGTTGCTGGAGGAGAGGGGGGTGGGAGGGATGGGGAGGCTGGGTGATGAACATTGTGGAGGGTATGTGCTATGGTAATATGCTGTGAATTGTGTAAGACAGATGAATCACAGACCTGTACCCCTGAAACAAATAATACATTATATGTTAATTTTTTTAAAAAAGAAAAATTATCAGGACAGAAACTAAGTATGATAATAAAACTAAGTGCTTATATTTATGTTTAAAAAAAAATCTTTAGGGCGCCTGGGTGGCTCAGTGGGTTAAGCCGCTGCCTTCGGCTCAGGTCATGATCTCAGGGTCCTGGGATCGAGTCCTGCATCAGGCTCTCTGCTCAGCAGCAAGCCTGCTTTCCTCTCTCTCTCTGCCTGCCTCTCTGTCTACTTGTGCTCTCTCTCTGTCAAATAAATAAATAAAATCTTAAAAAAAAAAAAAATCTTTAGGGGCGCCTGGGTGGCTCAATGGTTAAGTCTCTGCCTTCGGCTCAGGTCATGGTCTCAGAGTCCTGGGATCCAACCCTGCGTCAGGCTCTCTGCTTGGCGGGGAGCCTGCTTCCCCCTCTCTCTCTGCCTGCCTCTCTGCCTACTTGTAATCCCTGTCTCTCTCTCTCTGTCAAGTAAATAAATAAATAAAAATCTTTTTAAAAAATAAAATTAAAAATAAAAAAAATCTTTAAAAATGTGTATACTGTCAATAAGAGCTGCAAAATACAGGAAGGAAAAAAGAAAACAAAAAACAAACCCAAGACCCGAAAATCAGTTAAAGATGAATATGTATTTACTTGTCAAATGAGAAGATGTGTAGAATTTGCTTCAAAACCCTCCACTACGCCCCTGCCCAAAGGTATGAAGAAGGATGAAATAAGAGAGGTTACGTGTCGGTAATTTTTTGAGCTAAGTAAGGAGTACACAAAGATTCGCTACAGTAGCCCATTTATGAATATATCTGAAACTTCCCTTTACATAAAATTAAAGAAGGAAGAAAGAAAAAGGTTTGACCAAACTCTGCACTAATCAAGGGCATACTACTGAGGGGTTGCTGAGAACAGTGGCAAAACTGTGACGCTGCCAAAAGAATCCTTAGAACAAAGGTGCCACAGCAGTCGGGGAAAATGTACAGAAATACTTTCGTATACATATGAATAAAATTGGACTGGCAAGAAAAGCATATCTTGGAATCACAATAACCTGAAAAAGCTCTATTTAAAAATTTTTTTAAAGATTTTATTTATTTATTTGACAGACAGAGATCACAACTAGGTAGAGAGGCAGGCAGAGAGACAGGAGGAAGCAGGCTCCCTCTTGAGCTGAGAGCCGGAAGAGAGGCTGGATCCCAGGACCCTGGAACCATGACCTGAGCCGAAGGCAAAGGCTTTAACCCACTAGGCCACCCAGGCGCCCCTCTATTTAAATTTTTTAGTTCTATTGAAGCATTTCTTTTAAAAGTCTTCATTTCCTTAGCTATAAAATGTGAGTAATAGGGGCACCCGGGTGGCTCAGTGGGTTAAAGCCTCTGCCTTTGGCTCGGGTCATGATCTTGGGGGCCTGGGATCGAGCCCCGCATCGGGCTCTCTGCTCCACGGGGAGCCTGCTTCCCCCCCACCCCCGCCTGCCTCTCTGCCTACTTGTGATCTCTGTCAAATAAATAAATAAAATCTTAAAAAAAATATATGAGTAATAGGGGCGCCTGGGTGGCTTAGTGGGTTAAAGCCTCTGCCTTCCACTCAGGTCATGAAATCAGGGTCCTGGGATCGAGCCCTGCATCGGGCTCTCTGCGCAGCAGGGAGCCTGCTTCCTCCTCTTTCTCTGCCTGCCTCTCTACCTACTTGTGATCTCTGTCAAATAAATAAATAAATAATCTTTTTTAAAAAATGTGAGTAATAATACCTATCTCATAAAAACATTGTGAGGATTAAATGCTTCAATGCATGTAAAGTCTTTGAAAAGAGTAAGGCATATACAGGAAATACATTATTTTTGTACTTTGTTTCACATTTCTATTTGCAGAAGTATGGTTAAAGTACAACATTTTAAACAATCAGTAGTGAAAGTAAATTTGTTTTACCATATACACTAATTTTTTAAAAGATTTTATTTATTTATTTGACAGAGAGACAAAGAGGGAGGGAGAGAGCATAAGCCAGGGGGAGAGGCAGAGGGAGAGCTGACTCTCCACTGACCAGCGAATCCGACACAGGGTCTGGACCTGAGCCAAAGGCAGACACTCAACTGACTGACCCACCCAGGCGTCCCATATATACCAATTTACCAGAAGATGTGTTTCCTTTGAGGAAAGCTGTATATTCTACAGATCAGATGTATTTTAGGGGCGCCTGGGTGGCTCAGTGGGTTGAGCCGCTGCCTTCGGCTCGGGTCATGATCTAAGGGTCCTGGGATCAAGTCCCGCATCGGGCTCTCTGCTCAGCAGCGAGCCTGCTTCCCTCTCTCTCTCTCTGCCTCCCTCTCTGTCTACTTGTGATCTCTCTCTGTCAAATAAATAAATAAAATCTTAAAAAAAAAAAAAAAAGATCAGATGTATTTTGCATGTACAATGCATATTCTACATTAGATGAATCAATGTTCTTACTAAGCACAAAAATGTAAACATACTGGGCTTTATTTTAAACTGATATGGAAAATAGTGTGCCCTATATTATTACATAGGAAGGCAAAAATCATTCAAAGAAAAAGTTGCACTCTACGTTCACTTACACCAAGAGTTCTAAGCCTAGCAAAGAAATTTCCATTGAAAGCAGTGCCACATATTAGGTCCAAAAGGAGATAAAACAGTCTGCCAGGATTGTCTGGTTTCACTTGATTTTGGTTTCCAATGAGCATATAATGCTTTAGTCAGCTCCTCTGGAGATGTCTTTGTACACACAAGGCATACACAGAAAAATAATAACATACATGTGTACATATTCTGTATCTTTTTAATGCAATGAAAAACACCATACTGTTTTCTTTAAAATTTCCTGAAACTATTTTTCCTCATGTAACACGTATTGCTTGATTTCCAAATCATTTTAGAATTCCTAGTTTCACTTTGATAGAAGACTTCATTATTGTCACTCTGTACAAATAATATTCCTACTTCTACCAGAGTAGGATATTTTATATGTAAATAAAAATGTTCTTTTTTAGGGGCAGCTGGGTGGCTCAGTGGGTTAAAGTCTCTGCCTTCGGCTCAGGTCATACTCTCAGGGTCCTGGGAACGAGCCCTGCATCGGGGTCTCTGCTCAACAGAGAGCCTACTTCCCCCCTCTCTCCCATTCAAGTACTAACCAGGCCCCACCCTGCTTAGCTTCCGTGATCAGAGGAGATCCGCACGTTCAGGGTGGTATGGCCGTAGACCCCCGCCTCCCTCTACCTGCCTCTCTGCCTACTTGTGATCTCTTGTCTGTCAAATAAATAAATAAAATCTTTTTTTAAAAAATCCTCTTTTTTAAATTTACAAAAGCAAAGAATTTTCTAATTTTAAGTCCTTTACAAATAATTAGTATGGAAACAATATTTATTGATAAAGTAAATCAGGCAATTTATTTATACTAATGTTAATTTGCTTGTATTACACTCGGAGAGAAAATATATTCTCTTATTTTCCTCCAAAATAATCTGTAGTTGACTTCCTGACTAAAGTATTCCAATTCAGGAAGCCCTAATACAACAAAAACCTTCTTTTAAAATCAGCTTAGCCACAAATTCTGTTTATAAAATGCAGCAATACTTGAGGGAAGCCTAGAGTTATAGTTCTAAGTGTTTATTTTAATGTTATAAAGAAAAGCTTACTTAACTAAAACAGATTACTGCAATTATCTTCATTATTACTTCTTATTTACATTAGTGCTAATGGCCAGAACCAGGAGCTATTTGCAAACTTAAAGAACTGAAGGGAAAAAAGTATTCTTCAGACTTTAAACAACACAGTTACACCAAATTCTACAAATGTTTGCTTCTCCCAGAATCGGATTTAATAAAAAATGCAAAATCACATACATGCATACGTCCATATAGTGAGAGAGAGAGAGACACACACACACGCATTTATGGGGAGTGGGGAAAAGCTTAAGATTTAGATGTTACAAAAGATTATTACTACTCACATTCACCTGCATTGGTACTAATTTCAAATTTGTAATGATCAAAATGTTAGTCATTTACATGCAAAGCTACAAAGAGTCACCAGGACTCTTCTATTTTAAATTTTCATGTTTTCTAGTCAGAATGGACACTGGCAGTTTTTCACATGGCTGAGCCCCCTCTGCTGGTTTAGCAGCAGTAGTTGTCCAAAACTTAGTTGTGGCACAATTGAATGCATTTTCATTAAATTAATGAAATAAGGGGCACTTGGGTGGCTCAGCTGGTTGAGCATCCAACTCTTGATGTCAGCTCGGGTCATGATCTCAGGGTCCTGGGATCAAGCCCGCATCAGGCTCCCTGCTCACCTGGGAGTCAGCCTGTCTCCACTGTCCTCTGCCCCTCCCCCCCTCAAATAAATAAATACATCTTTTAAAAAAATTAATGAAATAAATTGCTATTTCATTATATACACATTTCATAGAATGCATATTTTCAGTTTAAAGCAAGTTGCATTCACTTTAGACCTAAAAAGTTGTTAGTAAAAAAAAAAAGTTACGTGTATTAGTAAAGAAAGACATGTTTCACCAACTCATTTTTTTTAAGTTATTTATTTTTAAGTAATCTCTAAACCCAGCATGAGGCTTGAACTCAGACCAGAAGATCAACAACTACACACTCTGCCAACTGAGCCAGCCAGGCACCCCTTTACTAACTCATTTTTTACAGTCACAAAAATGACTTCATAAAACAAAACCTTATTTGTACAATACTGCCCATTTAAAAATAAAAACTGTCAGTTATATTAATATCTACATAACACTAACACTACATAGTGTTATAAATACATGAATATATAGTAAAATATGCAAACATGCCTGGGAATGATGAACAAAACTCATTATGGTTATTTTAGAGAGTGATCAAGGCAACTGGAAGGGGAACACAGAGGGTTTCAACTGGTACCTGTGTCTTTTATTTTCCTTTATAAAAAAATCGGGGGGGGGGGGGCCTGGGTGGCTCAGTGGGTTAAAGCCTCTGCCTACGGCTCGGGTCATGATCTTGGAGTCCTGGGATTGAGCCCCGCATCGGGCTCTCTGCTCGGCGGGGAGCCTGCTTCTCCCTCTCTCTCTGCCTGCTGTCTGCCTACTTGTGATTTCTCTCTGTCAAATAAATAAATTAAAAAAAAAATCTGAAGGAAATATGGCAAAAGGACAAATCTCATAAAGCTAGTTGAAATGTTAAAAAAATTTATTGCCTCTTTAAATATTTTTCTATAAATGTGGTATAAAACACTACATTTCTTTAAAAAAGGAAAAAAAGAAAAAGCTAAGAAAATGAAGTATCACTTTTGAATCACTCCACTGGGTACTTTGAATTAAGTGAGTTAAATATTAGAATGAAATTAAACTTCAAGGAGAAATCAATTTTATGTGTGGGAAAGATGAAACATTGCTAGGAAAGAGGTTTGTTTTTTAAAAAGCAGTAAGAATAAAGAAATATATTACTGGTTATATAAAAATGTGAATATACTTAATGTCACTGAACTATACACTAAAATGGTTAATTTTATGTTATGTATATTTTACCAAGACAAAAAAGAAAAGTATCATGAGTCTGGATGAGTTGTGTTTAAATTGAAGGAAGACAATATTTTATTTACAGATTAAAAACTAAGGATCAAAAAGAAAAAGAAAAAACAAAAAACAAAAAACTAAGGACAAAAATTCCAAATGGGAACTTCTGCTTAACAGCAGAAATCCAAAACTGAACACACCACTGACTGGCACACTGGTGTAATTCAATCTCAGTCATGGATCAAAAAAATATGAAAAATGGCACAAGAGAAAAAAGATTTTTTTAAGATTATACTGTCATCATGCCTATGAACAAAGAGAAGTGGAATAGCAAATTTCTGAAAATTTCCAACTTCATCTGTTATCACTATTTTGATTCCATAAATTCAGTTTAATTCTTGATGACTATATATTCCCATTGATCTCTACTGCCTCTATGACCCCTCATTCTGAGGTTCCTTTCTCCTTTCATAACATGAAGGTGGCCCCTAAAATTCCATTTTGCCTTCTCTTTCCTTAATATATTTTCTCATTTGGCAATCACATGGTTTCGAACACTGTTGCTAAGAGCATGATTCACTGGACAACGCAATCCTTGAGGTTACAGACTGCCGTGTTCACTTAATATGTCCAGTAAAGGCAGAGTTGATTCAACATTTGTTCAGATGGACGGAGAAGCAAATCACTCCACAACTCATCTTTAGGCCTGATTCCCCTAAATTACATCTCCCCATTTTCATATTTCTATTGCCTTCTGGAGAGGTGATGCCAAATTCATATTGAACATTCTTTCAGCCACCTGCTTATTTTCCTGCTTACCTGACTCAAAACCTAGCAGTCATCTTTCATTTTTCTATTCTCTTTCTTCTCACATCCCACATCATTGTCAAATATCCCATGCATGTGGGGCACTTAGGTGGCTCAGTCGGTTAAGAATCTGACTCTAGGGCACCTGGATGGCTCAGTGGGTTAAAGCCTCTGCCTTCAGCTCAGGTAATGATCTTAGGGTCCTGGAATCGAGTCCTGCATGGGGCTCTCTGCTCAGCAGGGAACCTGTTTCCTTCTCTCTCTCTCTCTCTCTCTGCCTACTTGTGATCTCTCTGTGTCAAATAAATAAAATCTTAAAAAAAAAAAAAAAGAAGAAGAAGAAGAAGAATCTGACTCTTGGTTAAGCGTCTGCCTTCAGCTCAGATCATGTTCCCAGGGTCTTGGGATCAAGCCTCACATTAGGCTCCCTGCTCAGTGGGAAGCCTGCTTCTCCCTCTCCCACTCCCCCTGCTTATATTCCCTCTCTCGGTGTGTCTCTCTCTATCAAATAAATAAATAAAATCTTTAAAAAAAAAAGAATCCGACTCTTGACTTTGGCTCAGGTCGTGATCTCAGGATCATGGGATCAAACCCCGCATCAGGCTCTGCACTCAGCATGGAGTGAGCTTGAGATTCTCGCTCGCCCTCCCTCTCCCTCTGCCCCTCCCCTCTTTCTCTAAAATAAATAAATAAATCTTTAAAAAACAGAACAGATATACCCCACCTTGACCCTTGTGCCCACTTCTCTCCACTGCTGCTGCAGAGGCCCAAATCACTTCTTAACTAATCTATTATAATAAAGAAGAAAAGCTGGTTTTTCCACTGCTTACTCCTTTCTTCTCCAATTTCTCCCTCCTCCTCCTCCTCCTCCTTCTTCTTCTTTTAAAGTAATCTCTACATCCAAAATGGGGCTCAAACTCATGACCTTGAGATCAAGAGTCCCACAGTCTACTGACTGAGCCAGACAGGCACCCCTCCACTCCACTCCTCTTTTTTCTTTATTTTATTTAGGATTTATTATTTATTTTATTTAGGATTAATTTTCATTGTGCAAATCTGGATCAAGAACTTTCACCAAGTAGGGGATGGGTGAAATAAAGCAAATAAGGTATACAAAATTCCAAACGTCACAGAGACAAAAAGGACTAGTGTAAGGACTAGAGCCAGCATCGCTCCAGGCGGTGGTGACTACACTTACTGTGGGTGAGCACTGAGTAAAGCGCAGAATCACCAAAGCAACACTGCACACCTGAAACTAATACAACACTGCAAATTATACTCCAGTAGAAATAACTCTGATTACTAAATGCCTCTTCTCTAATATTCAAGGTCTTTAGCACTGCATTTTTCTTGTTTATTTCTATTTTTATTGTAAAATGCATATGACACAAAAAATAACATTTTAATCATTTTAATCTCTATGAACCAGACTGCTCATATAGGTAGAATGACACAGTACTTGTCCTTCCGTGTCTGGCTTATTTCAGTTAGTATAATGCTTTCTTTCATCCATGTTGTCGTGTGTGTCAGAATTTCATTCCTTTCTAAGGCTGAATAATATATTCCATTGTACAGACTGCTGTAATAGTGTGCTCTAATATTCATCTCTTAATGGACCTTTGCGTTGTTTTCACCTTTTGGCTACCGTGAATATGCTACTAAGAATGCTGAGGCACAAATATCTGTCTGAATTCCTGCTTCAATGTTCATGGATATATACCTAGAAGTGGAATTGCTAGACCATATGTTAATTCAGTATTTAATTTTTTGAGGAACTGGTTTCCACAGCTAACATAACACTTCAAAGTCACCGCAATCTGGGTCAAACCTCACTTTCAGTGTGTCTCTCCCACTCCAGCCTAGGCCTCTATCACTCCAACAAACTAAATTTCCGGAGAGCCGATGCTCCTCCTACCTGTGTCCTTTGTCCTTGATGCTCTCTGCACAATTTCATATGTGCAAACCTGCCTATCTATCAAGGCTGCCTCAAGCGCCACCTACTCTAGAAACCATCCCTAACTTTTCTCCAACTAAAAGGAATCTCTTTTTCTGAATTCTCTTTAAATTTCCTTCTCACTTTCCACCATATATAATAATCAGGTACACACATTTCTCAGTAAGTATGGGTTATATGTCTAATTATGCATGCACTGCCTTCAGTAACTAGCAGGGAGGGAGTAGACAATGAATAAATGAACAGAATGGATCAATGATAAAAGAATAAAGATAAAATAGAAATCAAAATTCCCAACCAAGTTGAGGACTGTGAAGGAAAACTAAACCATACCTGTCAAAATCTTTTAAAAACTGTTATCTGTCAACATTTTAATGCACATGCCAGATGACCCAGATGTTCTACTAGAAGTATGTCTGAAGTAAATTTTGGCACAATTGCAAAATGGAAGGTCAACGCAGTACTTTATTAACAGAAAAAAGAAAAAAAGCAAATAAAGAAAACAAACTAAATGTCCATTCACAGGGGAGTAGATAAATTATGATACAATTGTAATCCTAAGCAGCTGTGAAAAAGGAGGTGGAACTACATGTACTAACTTTATATACTACAACATATTGTGAAATTCCAAAAGCCATTTCTGCCTAAAAGTGTGAGGATGAATTTTTTGTAGCCACAGGAAAAAAATTCACTTCAAACTGTTAAAAGTAGTTATCTATGGCAGTTTGTAAAAAGGATTCGCTTATGTGAACTGGTTACAGCAAGCATCTGTTCTTTAATTTTTAAAAATGTCTTCCAAATTTTCAGTAAAACCAACTCAGTTCCAATTTTAAAATGTAAAAATGCATATTTAAAAGTAGGATATTCTATAGTCTAGTTAAAAAAGAAAAAAGACACCCAGGAGATTTTATAATATTCCTGCCAAAAACAAATACAATAAAATTAGCAATTCTGTAATGTTCAGAATCAAAGTGGTGAGTGGTTTACATATTACAACTGTATACCTTTAAGTAGGGGGAAAAATAAACTCTGCATTAATGGGTATTCCCTAGAGACAACTAAACATCAAGGTTTAATGCTACAGCTGAAATTATTCTAAAATTGTTCAAAACTTGTCAGACTTTTTTGGGCTTTGCTACTTTAAAATTGAGCAAAAGACGACAACAAAAGAATACATAAAGTATGGTTCCATTTATACAAATTGAGAAACAGACAAAACTAAACTACGGCTTAGAGATATACTTGCAGGTGATAACAGTATCAAGAAAAGCAAGAAAATCATCACAAAAGACAAACAGTGGTTATTTCTGAGACAGAAATGGATGTCATCAAAGAGGGGTACATTGGAAGTGCTTCTGAGGCACTAGCAATATTCTATTTCTTGACTTGGTTGGTGGTTACACAGGTGTTTGCTTATAGTTATTTTTTGAACACATACACTTATGCATTCTTCTGAATGTCTCACAATAGTTAAAAATCCAGCTGAGGGCGCCTGGATGACTCAGTGGGTTAAGCCGCTGCCTTCAGCTCAGGTCATGATCTCAGGGTACTGGGATCGAGTCCCACATCGGGCTCTCTGCTCAGCGGAGAGCCTGCTTCCCTTCCTCTCTGCCTGCCTCTCTTGTGATTTCTCTCTGTCAAATAAATAAATAAAATCTTTTAAAAAAAAAAAAAATCCAGCTGAACCTAACCTTTAACGCTATTTAATAATAACATGTAAAGATTTCTACAGTTCAACTCTCACTCTAAACATCCACTCATGTTTCATCTAAAACAGTTTCAAGAGTGCCTGACTGGCTCAGTCAGTGGAGCTTGCCACTCTTGATCTTGGGGTTGCGAGTTCAAGTTTCACACTGGGTGTGAAGATTACTTAAAAAATAAAATCTTAGGGGGCGCCTGGGTGGCTTAGTGGGTTAAAGCCACTGCCTTCAGCTCAGGTCATGATCTCAGGGTCCTGGGATCGAGCCCCATGTTGGGCTCTCTGCTCGCGGGGAGCCTGCTTCCCCCTCTCTCTCTGCCTGCCTCTCTGCCTACTTGTGATCTGTCAAATAAATAAATAAAATTTAAAAAAATTAAAAAATTAAAAAAAAAAATCTTAGGGACACCTGGGGGGCTCAGTCGGCTAAGCATCTGCCTTAGCTCAGGTCATGATCCCAGGGTCCTAGAATCACGTCCCACCTTGGGCTCCTTGCTCAGTGGAGGCCTACTTCTCTCTCTGCCTCGGGCACCTGCTTCCCCTGCTCGGGCACCTAGGTACACACTGGTACGCGCTCGCTCTCTCTCTCGCACAAATAAATAAATAAAATCTTAAAAAAAAAAAAAGGAGTATGGATTTGGAATCAGAAATTACTTTCCTGTCTACGGCCATACCACCCTGAACGCGCCCGATCTCGTCTGATCTCGGAAGCTAAGCAGGGTCGGGCCTGGTTAGTACTTGGATGGGAGAAATTACTTTCCTTTCTAAATAAATAAATAAATAGATAGATAAATAGATAAATAAATAAAGTCTTAGGGGTGCCTGGGTGGCCTGGTTGGTTAAGCACCAACTCTTAAATTCGGCTCAGGTCATGTAGAGCCCTACATTGGGCTTCAAGTTCCATGGTGTGTCTACTTAAGGATTCTCTCTCTCTGCCTCTCCCCCCACTTTTGTGTACTCCCTATCAAATAATCTTTTTTTTTTAAGATTTTATTTATTTATTTGACAGAGAGAGATCACAAGTAGAGAGGCAGGCAGAGAGAGTGAGAGGGAAGCAGGCTCCCTGCCCAGCAGAGAGCCCGATGCGGGACTCAATCCCAGGACCCTGAGATCATGACCTGAGCCGAAGGCAGCGGCTTAACCCACTGAGCCACCCAGGCGCCCCTCAAATAATCTTTTTAAAATGAAATCTTTAAAAATAAATAAAACAGCTTCAGCTAATAGTGCACAGTAAAACCAACCTGCCAAAGGTAAAAAGAACAACCCAGTCATTAGGAACTCAGGCAAAAAGGAGGACATCTCTCAATGGAAATCTGTTAAGGTTCCAATTCTTCTCAAGGTTTTTTGGGTTTGGTTTGGGTTTTTGGGTTTTTTTTTTGCTTCTCAAGTTTTAATGTGGACCTCATTGAACTACAGGTTTGGATGAAGTAGGCCTGGAGTGGAAACTGACAGCCTGCATTCTAACCCAGGTGATGCCAATGCTGCCAGTCAACGGACTCAGCGTATAAAGTTCTTAAACAGCCACTAAAATGTGACAAAAGAAAAAATATGACAAAAGAAAAGGAAATCAAAGAGGGAGAGAAACCGTTAAGAGACTCAACCACAGGAAACAAACTGAGGCTTGCTGCAGGGGCAGTGGGTGGGAGACGGGGTAGCTGGATGATGGGCATTAAGGAGGGCACTTGATATAATGAGCACTGGGTGTTACATGCAACTGATGAATCACTAAACTGCACCTCTGAAATTAATAATACACTATGTGTTAACTAACTGAATTTAAATTAAAAAAAAAAAAAAGGAATCAACAGGTATGGAGAGTCTGTGCCAGCTGCCTTATTTCATTTAATCCTTACCTCAATACTATGAGGGGCATATTATCACTCATGTTTCACAGATAAGGGCTCAGGGCTCAGATAAATTAATTTGCCCATGATTACACAGCTGTGTAAAAAGAAGAGGAACCAGAATTTGAACCAAATTCTATGATTCCATTTTTTAAAAAAGAGACTGTATAAATCAGGGTTTGAAATTTAAAATAATTCTCAAAAAAAATAACTATAACATGTTCCAGTTCATAGTCTCTTACATACAGACTTTCACCTTCCCCCATTAGTTCATTCTTCAAAATGGCCTTCCTTTTATTGTTACTCCCTCTGCTATGATGCTGGATATTTGTTGTTCACCTTTACACCTCTACAGCTAATACCTATCTAACATCTAACTTCCCCATTCCAGTCTCTGGCCCACCAATTTATTCTGAAGTCTCCAGGAAGGAATTCACTAAAGGTGAGCAAATGAGAAGGGGTGGGGAAGTAGAATTCAAAGTACTGTACGATCCCAAGATACTCTTACCAAATCTCTCAGTTTGCATCGAGCCAGCTTCCTCACTGACACACAAACACATTCTAGAAAGAACAGAATACAGTTTGACAATATGCTATAAGGAAATGGATATTTTTATTTCTACCTGTATTTTTTTGGTGGTTGTGAGAGCAAAGGAATTCATGAAAGGTGAATAATCTCTGTTTATTCCCTATCCTCCCAAAACCTAAAGGACAGTGGCATCTACACACAAAGCAAATCTTTTTTTTTAAGATTTTATTGATTTATTTGATAAAGAGAGAGACAGCGAGAGAGGTAACTCAAGCAGGGGGGAAGAGGGAGAAGCAGGCTTCCCACCCAGCTGGGAGCCCCATATGGGGCTCAATCCGAGGACCCTAGGATCATGACCTAAACTGAAGGCAGATGCTTAAGACTGAGCTACCCAGGCACCCCTCACATAAAGTAAATCTTTGTTTCACAAGCTGACTTGACCATTAAAAAAAAAATCCCCTAATAAGAAATTTCCCAGAGACTATCAGAAAATAGGGAAGGGTCCAGGAATTTTTTTTTTTTTAACAAACACTGCAGCAGATCCAAGTTCAGAAAACCCTCAGTAGTACTTTTAAAACTTAATCTGATGTTTTCATTTATCGTTTTCCTATGTGTTGCGTACTTTACTGAGCAACAGGTTTAAAATATGGGTAACAAAATTTCCAGAAAAATATAAAATACTATAGCAGGAAAGCTTAGAGATTACTGGGCAAATGAACCTTTATTTTACCAATGAGGAGAAACTGAGGTCAGGAAACATGCAACCTCCTAAGATCGTGTAGGTAACCTGGTGGCAAAACAGAACCTGTGTCTTTTGTTTTTCCGCTCAGTGCTCCTTCTAACACACCATACCAAAATCTACTTTCAAAAGAGTGGCAGTAGAGCATTACTTATTGCTGTTTATCGAAGACTCACTAGATGAACAAACCCAGCACATCCACACAGCAAAGCCGTGAAAAAGATGAAGGATAACTTCTATTCTAATATGGCATGATCTCCAAGATACAGTAAAAGAGAACAGTGCTGAACAGTGTTACAGAGACCAAACCGTCAAGGAGGAGCCCGCATCAAGCAAAGACACAGGCAGTTAAGGTTCGGCAGCTAGGAGATATCACTGGGACCAACGTCAGCTGACACCCCAGAGCCGAAAATGAGCAGAATAAGAGGAGGTCTGCAGAGACCCAAAACTGACTAAATCCCTTTAAAGAGGGAAGGATTTTGGCAGGAAAACGTCAGACTCTTCAGACCTGGCCCCTTTATGTCTGACCACTTCAAAAAGTCAACTGCCGCCAATGGTCCATCCGCCCAGTGGATCTCTGAACAAAACTGAGACCCTTTCCTGCTTGAACATAAGGAGCAGCAAGTGCCGAGAGCTGACCCAGATCAGACCAAGGCCTTAGCTCAATGGCACACTCACAGACTGCGTGTTGGGTCGTTAAACTTCCTGCACCTTTCTTTATCTTGTTTGTTATATGGCTTGTCTTCTATCCTGCTCTGTGTACTGTGTAAGAAGCCAAGTGAGTCTGGAATCCTAAACCTGCTTTATAATTGCGGTTTAACTTTATGACTGAATAAAGCTGACTGTGGAATGACAAACTCATGTGTGCACCTTCATAGTGTGCTCATGACAAGTGTACATACTATGGCAACTTTTTGTGTAAGAAGAGAGAAAAATGAATATATGCAGATATTCGCTTATTCTTGCAAAAAGAAACACTGAAAGGATAAACCAAAAATTAATAAAAATTAGGAGAGCCCAAGTACCAGTCATGGGGCACCTCTTGGCAACCCCTTCTCATGGTCCCAGCTCTGAAAGTGGCAGCCAGTGTTTGAGGTGGTGACCCTTCCTCCATATTTTTTTTTTTTTTTTAAGATTTTATTTATCTACTTGAGAGAGAGAGAGAGCAAGGTGAGAGAGCATGAGCGGGGTGAAGGGCAGAGGCAGAAGCTCTCTGCTCAGCAGGGAGCCCAATGTGGGGCTCAATCCTGGGACTCCAGGATCATTACATGAGCTGAAGGCAGATGCCTATGCAGCTGAGCCACCCAGGCGCCCCCTCCTCCATATCCTTTAAAAGTTCTGGTAGTCCCATCTACCCTTTCGGTCCCCTCAACTCTTAAGACTATAGCTTCACCTGTAATTATGAATCTCTAAGTTACACCCTGCTCTTTTTTTTTTTTTTTTTTTACTGTCTTGCAACACATACACTACCAATTCTCTACATTAAGTCCCCATTTGAATACCTACTACATTTTTCACTCTACTGAATGGATCCTGACAGAATGTTAAGGGTAAAAAGAGTCACAAAAGAATCTTAAATTTGCGTCAGTAATTTTGTCAGTAGTAACATGGATACAGTATTTTTAAAATCTCTTATGGCTACTGCAAAATAAAGTAAATAAATGTGAACAATACTTAAAAACCAAGACTTCCAGTTGAAGAGAGACAAATACAAAATCCCTTAAAGAGGGGAAAAAAAAACAAACCCTGCAATATGTTCAAAATAAACTGGAAACAGCAATATGAAGTTTTTATTTCTAAAAAACCTATTTTCCAATTCTGCTCATTGAAAGGACCTAGAAATAATGAAGACCCAGTAGCAATGCGCATTCCTGGCACTCAGATCTTAGGTTTCTAATGGCATTCCCATAAAAGAAACTAGGTCTTCCTAGAAAAAAATGACTGATTTCAGTCAAGGACAGGGAAAGTAAAATGTGAATCTGGGATACCTTGTTGTGATAGAAAACAACCCAAAGACCAATTGGGGGCATGTCAAAAGGACACAACACCAGCTTAAAGAGACTTACAGTAGCAGAAGGGTAAGTGTCAAAAAGACTAATGGCTGCAACTATGCGTAAAACAATAAATAAAAACCACGTCACCTACAGTGATAGAGAAAACAGCAAAGAAACTTATTTGCCACCACTGAGGTGACCAATTCTTTAATAAGAAAATTTATAAGGAAAAGCAAAGAACTAAATAGTCTACCTTATTAGGAGAAATTTCTAGTAGCTCATTCTCAAGTTGATGGTATCTTGCCAGTTACTAAGTGTGGAAGGAAGAGTAATAATCATCATCCTTCTGCAACCTCCAGTGAAATAACTGATTCTGACAGGGACCCTTAATGAGTGCTAAAACCAAGAAGTGAAAGATAGCTGAAAAACAGCATAATTGCGTGTTGTTAAATTGCTACCCCACAGATTGTCTGATCGCTATAAAGGGAAAGCTTTACAACAGAAAGATCAAGACTTTCATATGAACCAAGTAATCAAATTTAGCATCATTATAACGGAAAAATATGACACCAAGTATGATACAATATGAGTACACAGTATCACAAAGGACTGCAAATATGAATATAATCAAGCCTTTAGAGTTGTCTCAAAAGAGGATAAAAGGGTTAAATGACACAAGGAAACATTGAGACAAATCATGAATGTGAAAAAGTCTACCAGAGAACCAGACTGGTACCCTCAAAAAGTCAATGTCATTTAGGGAAAAGAAAAAAAAGGGGGTGGGGGGAGAGGGCTGTTTTAGATTAAGAAGTAAAAGCTAATTAAAACCAAATGCAATTTAGGAATCCTGACTGCATCCTGGTTTCTACTTCCGTCCTCTGCCTCTGTCCCCAGAACTTAACGTTGAACATTTTGCTTTGTGTCTCAGCCTGAACATGACCTTCTCACAGAGGCCTCCTCTAAACCGTCCAATCTCACCCTTTCCCTTCCGCTCCATGTCCTTATCACATCACCCTGTTTTATTTTCTTCCTAGTACTTACTACTACCAGAAATTTTATTCATTCATTAATTGCTTTCTCCAATCTCAAAATATAAGATCCAGGAAACTAGACACCTTGCCTATTTTGCCCACTGTATCCCTAATACCATGAGCCATGCCTAGGACATAATAGCATTCAAAAAATATTTGAGGTTTGGGTGTTTTTTGTTTTTTTTTTTAAAGATTTTATTTATTTATTTGACACAGAGAGATCACAAGTAGGCAGAGAGGCAGGCAGAGAGAGAGAGGAGGAAGCAGGGTCCCCAGGCGCCCCTGTTTTGTTTTTTTTAAGATTTTATTTATTTATTTATTTGACCGAGAGAGAGAGAGAGAGAGAGAGAGAGAGAGAGAGCAAGAGAGGGAACACAAGGGGCACCTGAGTGGCTCAGGAGGTTGAGCCTCTGCCTTTGGCTCAGGACATGATCTCAGGGTCCTGGGATCGAGCCCCACATCGGGCTCTCTGCTCGGCGGGGAGCCTGCTTCCCCCTGCCTCTCTGCCTGCCTCTCTGCCTGCTTGTGATCTCTGTCTATCAAATAAATAGACAAAATCTTAAAAAAAAAAAAAAAGTTTTGAGAGGGAACAGAAGCAGGAGGAGTGGGAAAGTGAGAAGTAGGCTTCCCGCTGAGTAGGGAGCCTGACGCGGGGCTCAATCCCAGAACCCCGGGATCACGACCTGAGTCAAAAACGACTGGGCCACCCAGGCGTCCCATTCTTTTTTTTTTTTTTTTTTTTTTTTTTAAGATTTTATTCATTTATTTGACAGAGAGTGGAAGAGAGAGCAAGAAAAAGCACAAGCAGGGGAAGCAGCAGAGGAAGAGAAGCAGGCTCCCCATTGAGCAGGGAGCCCAATGTGGGGCCAGATCCCAGAATCCTAGGTGCCCCGTGGGGGGCTTTTTAAAAAAGATTTTATTTGACACAGAGAGCACAAGCAGGGGGAGCAGCAGGCAGAAGAAGAGGGAGAAGCAGTCTCCCCTCTGAGCAGTTAGCCCAATGTGGGCTCAATCCCAGAACCCTGGGATCATGACCCAAGCTGAAGGCAGATGCTTAACTGACTGAGCCACCCAGGAGCCCCTCAATATTTGTTAAATAAATGGACCAAGGAACAAAAACGCAACAAAGATTCAACAGACACTTGGGATCATACAATGTCTCAGAAAGCTCATGAGGAACATCAATCTGATGTACACACTGAAAGTGTACAGTATCTGCATGCCTGACACGTAAGCACTAAATGTGTCTACAAGGCACTGAAAGTATTACATATAAATTGCATCACATGATATATCCCTTTTAAGCTACTTGGCAGAAAGTAATCAGCACAATAATTTTCTTTTTGAATACTGACTTTAACCTAATTGTGCAAGGACGAGTGGCTCAGTGGTAGAGCATATGGAAAATAATATACAGAGCTTCAGAGACTAATTAAATGAAAGAAAAAAAAAAAAAAAGGCCCAGGCCACCTGGGTGGCTCAGTCAGTTCAGCATCTGCCTTTGGCTCAGGACATGATCCCAGTGTTTTGGCTTTGGAATCGCTGCTCAGCAGGAAGTTTACTTCTCCCTCTGCCTCCCCAGCCCCCATGCTCTCCCTCAAGCATGCATGCGCTCTCCCTCAAGTGTGCGTGAACTCTCTCTAATAAAAATAAATAAAATCTTGGGATGCCTGGGTGGCTCAGTCGGTTAAGCATCTGCCTTCGGCTCAGGTCATGAACCCAGGGTCCTGGGACTGAGTTCCACATAGGACTCCTTGCTCAGCGGGGAGCCTGCTTCTGCCTCTGCTTGCTGTTCTCCCTGCTTGTGCTTGCTCCCTTGCTCTCTCTGACAAATAAATAAATAAAATCTTTAATTAATAAATAAAGAAAATATTCAAAAGAAAAAAGACCCCCTACCTAGGAAGATGAATGTTCAGTTGTACACATGTGCATAATATGCATGAGAAGCAAGCCAAGGTACAACGAAGGTCACACAGAGAGTTCAAAAGAAAAGCAGGGGACACAGGCACTTAGAGAAGTTACCATGGGTTCTTGATCAGAGTAGAAACATTCAAATAATATCCCTTAAGACTGATCTGTCAAAACACTGTCACCTCACTCTTAACCATTTCCAAAGATTACTGAGAAGAAAATCTCAAATAACAGCAGCTTCTGTTTATTGAGTGTTTACCATGTGTTAGGCATTTAGTTAAATATTTTACACATATGTCACGAGACAGGAATTGTAATTGCCATTGAAGATGAGGGAGACTGAGATCATAAAACCAGCAAATGGCAGAGCCCTGGCAACAAGAGCAGCTAAGAACTCTAACACTAGCCCAGTCTGCTTTCAGCTCATGAAAACCTGGTCTAGAGTCACAGTCAAGTCAGGCAAATCTAAGGGATACTGAGTAAGAGAATACAGAACTACATGGCCAGATACAGGAGATGAAAGACTGAAAGAAGAAGAAAAAAAAAAAAAAGATTCCCAGTTTTATGGTCTATCAGACCAGAATAAAATTATTCTACCTACAGATATGAGAATATTGAGAAGGGAACTTGTTTAGTAAGATTTTTGCCTTAATAGAAGAGAGAGATGAGATAATGGACTCAGTTGTGAACACCTGCACGGCTGAGTTAGAGGATATGCTCTATGAAACCCCTGGAGAACCAAGAAGCATAAAAGAAAGATCACATCTAGATGGATTTAAGACACATCAGGGCAGTGGTGTCAAATGAAGCCATGAACAAGGTCAGTTCTCCAATCAAGGATAGAAAGAGAAGTACAGGAGAAAAAATTAAACATGAGGGGCGCCTGGGTGGCTCAGTGGGTTAAGCCTCTGCCTTCGGCTCAGGTCATGATCCCAGGGATCAAGCCCCACATCCAGCTCTCTGCTCGGCGGGGAGCTTGCTTCCCGCGCTCTCTCTCCGCCTGCTGTTCTGCCTACTTGTGATTGCTCTCTCTGTCAAATAAATAAATAAAATCTTTTTAAAAATAAAAATAGGGGCGCCTGGGTGGCTCAGTGGATTAAGCCGCTGCCTTCGGCTCAGGTCATGATCTCAGGGTCCTGGGATCGAGCCCCGCATCGGGCTCTCTGCTCCACAGGGAGCCTGCTTCCTCCTCTCTCTCTGCCTGCCTCTCTGCCTATTTGAGATCTCTCTCTCTCTGTCAAATAAATAAATAAAATCTTAAAAAAAAATAAAAATAAAAATAAATAAATAAATAAAACATGCATTCCTGTGAAAGGACAGGTATGCCACTGGCTATACTATAAACAATTTAGGAGATTAAGTTCCCTCTGCCCCAGTTTTATTTTTTTAAGTTTACTTATCTATTTATTTCTGTAACCTGTACACCCAACCTGAGGCTCAAACTCACATTTGAACCCACTGATTAAGAGCTGCATGATTGGAAAAAAAAAAAAAAAGAAAAAAAAGAGCTGCATGATTGAGCCACAGGATCAATCTGATTGAGCCAGCCAGGTGCCCCTTGCCCCCCAGTTTTAAAGTTCCATAAAAACAATATAATAACGTCTAACCTTTGGATATTTGTATGTGCTACACATACAAATAAGAAGTTCACATACAGGGGTGCCTGGGTGGGTCAGTGGGTTGAGCCTCTGCCTTCGGCTCAGGTCATGATCTCAAGGTCCTGGGATCGAGCCCCACATGGGGCTCTCTGCTCAGCAGGGAGCTTGCTCCCCGCCCCGCCCATGCCCCCCCCACCCACACCCCTCCCACCGCCCTCTCTCTCTTACTTGTGGTATCTCTCTGTCAAATAAATAAATAAAAATCTTTTTTTAAAAGATTTTATTTATTTGACAGAGATCACAAGTAGGCAGAGAGGCAGGCAGAGAGAGAGGAGGAAGGAGGCTCCCCGGTGAGCAGAGAGCCCGATGCAGGGCTCACCTGGGATCATGATCTAAGCCAAAGGCAGAGGCTTAACCCACTGAGCCACCCAGATGCCCCTAACTAAATAAAAATCTTAAAAAAAAAAAAAAGTTCACATACATTCCCATATTTAATTGTCCCATAACACAGGCATCATTATCCTGATTTTATAGATGAAAAAACTGAGACTTAGAGAAGCTAAGATCCGTACCTCAGGAGAGAACTAGGGTATGAACCTGAGTCTACCTGGGGCTAAAGCCCAGGATCTTAATTACTATGTTAAAATAAATGGTTACCAAGGCATCCCACAGGGCATATATAAACCATTAAGTTAGCTTTTTAAAAACTGTGATAATATATACATAAAACTTGCCACCTCAACCATTTTTAAGTGTGCACTTTGGTTGTCTTATGTACATTGACACTGTTATAAAACCATACCCCACCCATCTCCAAAACTTTTTTTTTTTAAGATTTTATTTATTTATTTGACAGACAGAGATCACAAGTAGACAGAGAGGCAGGCAGAGAGAGAGGAGGAAGCAGGCTCCCTGCCAAGCAGAGAGCCCGATGTGGGGCTCGATCCCAGGACCCTGGGATCATGACCCGAGTCGAAGGCAGAGGCTTTAACCCACTGAGCCACCCAGGCACCCCCATCTCCAGAACTTGTAATCATCCCAAACAGAGACTCTGTAACATTAAACAATTCCCCAAGCCCTCCTCTCCCCAGCCCTTGGCAACTACCAGTCTACTTTCTGTCGCTATGAAATGGACTACTCTAGGTACTTCATACAAGCGGAATCACTCGGTACTTGTTCTTTTTTGTCAGGCTTATTTCACCTATCATGACTTCAAGATCTGTTACCATTAGTTACTTTTAAGTTAAATAAAATGTGAAATTTTAACCCATGGGTCATTATGCATCTCTACTGAGAATTACATTTCCAAATTCCATATGATGTATGAAACACTTTTTGGAGGAGAGAACTGCATTTAGTGAGAAAAGAGAGGTGAGTAAGGTTAAATTTGAGGGACCCACAGGGAAGTAAATCTTTAGATTCAGTAATATGGAAGAGAGCAGCTGGCTTGATCTGGACTAGACCAAAGGATCTACTGGGGAAGATGTCATTAAGTATCAAATCAAAAGTTAAGAAAACCAGTCTTGCGCAACTCAAGGCAAACACAATACTGTTTGATTCTAAGAGAAGATGCTATTCCTTTTTGGTAAAAGACAGCAAGACTACAAATAAAAAAGCTTTAGGGGCACCTGGCTGGCTCAGTCAGTGGGGCCTGTGACTCTTCATCTCAGGGTTGTGGGTTGAGCCCCATGTTGGGTGTAGAGATTGCTTAAAAATTAAAATCTTGGGACGCCTGGGTGGCTCAGTTGGTTAAGCGGCTGCCTTCGGCTCAGGTCATGATCCCAGCGTCCTGGGATCGAGTCCCATATTGGGCTCCTTGCTGGGCAGGGAGCCTGCTTCTCCCTCTGCCTCTGCCTGCCACTCTGTCTGCCTGTGCTTGTGCGCGCGCTCTCTCTCTCTCTAACAAATAAATAAATAAAATCTTAAAAAAAAAAAATTAAAATCTTACCCCCAAACAACAACTACTACTTTAAAAAGAACTATTGAAATAGAAGGATAAATTCCATTTCCCCTTGACTTCCATTTGAAAAGTCAGGAGATGGGAGAGGCAACATTTTAGTAAAACTATATTGATGAATTCATAATTAACATCAATCTTTCCCCAAACAATGAACCAAGAGGTTCATGCCAGAAAAAAAAATTCCTTGTTCTCTATTAGCAACATGAACCAAGCATTTAAAGTGAGATTAATAGGGGTGCCTGAGTGGCGCAGTACATTAAGCACCCAATTCTTGGTTTTGGCTCAGGTAGTCATCTCTATCTCATGGTCTTGAGACAGAGCCCCTGCCAGGCTCTGCAATCATGGCAGAGTCAACTTGAGATTCTCGCTCTCTCCCCCTCTCCCTCTGCCCCTCCCACCCATGCACACCCTCTCAACTCTCTAAAATACATAAATCTTAAAAAGTAAATAAATAAAATGAGAATAATAAAGGAAACACAAATTCGGAAAATATGCTGTATTAGTGAATTCCTTAAAATAGTTGAAATAAAAGTATTCAAAATAGGGGCACCTGGTTGGCTCAGTCAGTAAAGTATGTGACTCTTGATCTTGGGGTCATGAGTACAAGCCCCACACTGGGCATACAGCTTACCTTAAAGATAAAAGAAAAATAGCATCCTAAATATTAAATATTCTAAAGAAATATTAATAGCTGAAACTAAAACTTGTCTTTTTTTTTCTTGTTTGCCTTTACAGTAATTAACTGAACTACCCCAAATATATACATTACTAGAAAATAAAATAAGTTACTGTTATAAAGTAGTAAAATTTTCTAAGTGACTACTACTATATATAATACCTATACATTTATCAGACATATATATAAATAGGTATCAAAGCACTACAAGAGCATTTCCACTTTAGAAACAAAACACAGAACAGTGACACTGGAAAAAAATAAATTAAAAACTTGGGGGATGGGGCACCTGGGTGGCTCAGTCATTAAGCACCTGCCTTCAGCTCAGGTCATGATCTCAGATCCTGGGATCAAGCCCCACATTGGGCTCCCTGCTCAGTGGGAAGCCTGCTTCTCCCTCTCCCTCTACTGCTTCCCCTTTTTGTATTCCCTCTGTTGTTGTCTCTATCAAATAAATAAAATCTTTATTTTTTTTATGATTTTATTTATTTATATGACAGACAAAGGTCACAAGTAGGCAGAGAGGCAGGCAGAGAGAGAGAAGGGGAAGCAGGCTCCCCACCGACCAGAGAGCCCAATGTGGGGCTCGATCCCAGGACTCTGGGATCATGACCTGAGCTAAAAGCAGAGGCTTTAACCCACTGACCTACCCAGGTGCCCCAATAAATAAAATCTTAAAAAACCAAAATCTTGGGGGAAATTCTACAACTTAAAAAAATTTAATACAGGGGCACCTGGGTGGCTCAGTTGTTGGGTGTCTGCCTTTGGCTCAGGTCATGATCCCAGGGTCCTGGGATCAAGTCCCACATCGGGCTCCCAGCTCAGTGGGAAACCTGCTTCTCCCTCTCCCTCACCAGCTCCCCTGCTTGTGTTCCCTCTATCACTGTATCTCTCTCTGTCAAATGAATAAATAAAATCTTTAAAAAAAAAATACAGAAAGAATCAAAATTCAAAGCAAATTTGCTTGCCAATACACCCATGAGTAAGGAAGAGCAAAATCAAGCTATAGGAGTATCACTAAGTTGCAATTTTACAAGATATTTAGAAGGTCACAAAAAACCAATTTAATTATTTTCTTATTTTGCTTTGTTTTCTTCCAACACTTTTTTTGTTTAAAGTAAGCTAAACAGGGAGCACCTGGGCGGCTCAGCCAGTTAACCAACTGGTCATTTTGTCTCAGGTCCTGATATCATGGGTTGAGGGATAGAGTCCTGCATCAGGCTCTGCGCTCAGTGAAGAGTCTGACTGAGGATTCTCTCTCTCCCTCTGCCTCTGCCCCTCCCATCGCATGCGTATGCGCTCTCTAGCTCACACTCTCTCTCAAATAAATAAATCTTAAAGCAAGCTATATGGCCAACGTGGGACTTGAACCAACAGCCCAGAGATGAAGAGTAGCATGGCCTATAAACTGAGCCAGGCAGCACCCCCAGGTCACCAAAAACAATTTAGAAAATAAGCTGGGGGCACCTGGTGGCTCAGTCAGTTAGGCATCCAACTCCTGGTTTTGGCTCAGGTCATGATCTTGGAATCCTGAGATCAAGCCCCATGTGGGACTCCGAGCTCAGCATGGAGACTGCTTGAGATCCTCTCTCCCTCTGCCCCACCCCCCATTCATGATCCCTCTCTCTCAAATAAATCTAGAAAGAAAGGAAGGAAGTGAAGGGAGAAAGGAAGGAAGAAAGAAAGCAAAGCTGAATTATGAGCACAATACTAGGCAATTTTTTTATTTTTTTGATGTTTATTTACTTAAGTAATCTATACCCCCAACATGGGGCTCCAACTCACAACCCTGAGATCAAGAGTTGCAAGCTCTTCCAACTGAGACATCCAGAACTGGGCAACTTTAAAGTTACTTCTCTATATGTCATATCTTTCTATACGTAACAAATTCACAATATAGAAAAATAAACAGACACATTACCTTCATTTTTCTATCAACCACCACCTTAAAGCCCTCATTTTTAGTGTTGAGTATTTACATGGTTAATATGTAAACATGAGTGTTATCAAATTGTAAATGTTCTACTGATACTGCACCACGTAAAGATGGTACACATCCCAAAACTCATGAAGTCTGCAATACAGACGACAACATGCTAAATTAATTATAAAACTACCACAGCACTAAGATGAGGAACTTGTTGATACAGAAGTTCAATATCAGAGATGCTAAGCAACTTTTACCTACATGAATGAATTCTGTAAGATAGTTCAGTATAATCCTGGTTTAAGTTGTCAGCTTTGCCCAAAAAGGAAAAAGGACCTTCTCGCTTAATTTATTACTGAGAGAAAGGAGACAGTACTATAACTACTTATAGTACACATTCTGAGGGATTGACAACTAAACATTAACTAAACATGATCAAATTAAAATCATACATTGCTTCTTATGCCGGTTTACACAACAAAAAACAAAACATCACTCTAAAGTTGTCACCATTTAGTAATCTGAGATATTTTCATTGCAGCTGCAGTGTTTGTGTTTGTTGCCTGGTATATGACTCACTCTCAGGTTCTCCCAAGACTCTGTTAGATTTTTGAGAATGCAGAAATCATAACTGGGGCATACTGTGTGGGAAGTGTCATGACTGTGAATGAATAAAAGGGGGAAAGAAGTCAAGATTAAAAAATATTTTTAAGTTTTTATAAAAAGCAAGTCACTCACAAAAGGCAGATTTTTCTGCAGAACAGGAAAGGCTATGGAGCCATCCTGGCCCTGAGAAGCCTTCCTGGACTCCCTCGGTCGGATTCTGTGCATTTCTTACTTCTTAAACTACAACATACTTAACTAGTTTCCTTGTCTGGCTCCCCAACAGGACTATACGCAACTTGAGACCAAAATGAGACCAAATGCCCAGCGTACATAGACGGCCCTCAGTAAGGGGTTTTCATAAAACTGATCACTGAATAATCAATCTTACATTTACCTGTTATTTTACTAAGGACTCTCACAAAACATTATCTCTCTGACCCAAGTAACAATCTCCAAGTGGAAAAGGCATTAGTCAACCAAACGGCTTCTGGTTTTATAAAGAGTTGTTAATTCAGTGACTAAAACAACCCTGAAATCACAAAAGATAATCACATATTTATTCATCTTTGAGATAACTTCTCCTTGGGACCTCAATATCCCTGTAAAACCCAGAGATTTTACTAGCATTTCTGTGCCTGCTCTTCATAAGAGGTAGGCATCATGAACAGCTCTGAGTCTCACAAAAGAGCTGAACTACATAAAGCAGTGTCACATGAAGGCTCTTTTAGCAATCAGACAATAAGGAGCATCCTAAGCTATTTTTCCTGATCCTGTTCTTTTTGAGACTCTGAGAAGGTAAGAAATTTACAAAGGGCAAAATGCTGGAGAGTGAATGATGTCATGGATGTCATGAAGTTGCATCAATACTTGATGATGATTTAGCACAACAATGCAACACATTACGCCAAGAAGCATAATGTCAAACCATCAGGATGTTTTACTGCATTATTGCATGATTCTTAGCAAACTGAAATTTAAGGTGGCTCTTCAATTCTCTATGAAGTTATTTGTTCAGGTTTATGTCCTTATGAAAGGCAATAAGAAAATCTACAAATCTCTATGGGAAAGCTTTAAGAAAAGGTCAAAGAATTAGCTAATATTAAATCAAGCAGTTGTCATTTTAACAATTAAAAGCTTTCTGAGGTAGACAAAATATCCGTGGGTCAATGAAGATTGAGTAATAGATTTATACTGGGTTTGTCAAAAGCAAACAGTTACAGGGTATAAAACGACAACACACAATAGAAAGGACACCCAATCAGATTTTACACATGAATATGCTTAAAGTTAGGAATTTGACACAGAGAGTCACTATTCACTGTAAAAGCTGCAGACTGAATTTTAAATGTTCGATTCTAAAGGATGGTATTTCTCCTCTAATTTCCTTCTCCCTTTAAACTCATGATGTCATCATTTTAAGCACAAGGAAAACAAATGTAAGTTACAAAGATATTCAGTGTGTCCAAGCCAAAGCCATTGCCTAAACATTTTCCCCATAGCACAATTCCAGCTGATTCCATCATTCTTCAAGGGAGAGATCACAAGGCTTCAAGCCAGCTTCCCAACGTGAGAAACTAAATCAAAACCTCCCAATTAGCAGCTGAACAACAAAAACTTATTCTCAAAAAGGAATAACAATGTCCTTGCCAGTAGGTGAGAGCTGGTAAGGTGACTGAATCTTCACCCAGAGCAATCAGAATCCCAGGACAGCAAAGCCCAAAGACTTCGGCAATTAAGGAAAGCTTTTATTTTCCGAATAAAATTCAGGAGATTTAACAGACAAAAGCAATTAGCTATTCCGAAGCTCAAAAACACAAAGGTTTTCAAACAAACGAGGACTTCATTGGCACCTAAGTTACTCTGCAGAGACGATCAAGACCTCAGAATCGGGGTTTCCTCCGTTTACAAATTCGTTCCCACCCTCCACCGTTCCCTTTGCACAAACAATTCTCGCAGTCACAACGTGGACTGCTGTCTCAATCAAGGAGACCCGCAGTCACCACTTCGCCGGAGGAACACTCAAAAAGCTAAGCGGCAAGACAGGCTGCTTGTGTTTTATTTTTAAAACCAATTCCAAAATCTCCCCCTCTGCAGCTACGGCATCACCACAGATGCCGGCCCCTCGCCGCAGCCCCAATTTTGGAAGGCGCTGGACTCCGGCTCCTCAGCGCAAGGCGTTAAAGATCCGGGGGCCGGGTGAAAGATTAGCTGACACCCTGACAGCCATCCCTGCCCTGGTCATAACACCCTTTCGTAGACACGGTGAGGGGATGTGAACCGCCCTGCTGGAGGAGAGGGGCCGGGTTCACTCCCATTCCAAAGGCTAGGTGGAAAGGGGCACTCCTCCTCCTCCCAGCCGAACCCAGCGAGGCCGAGGATGACGACAGCAAGGCCCCCAGGCGAGCCGGCACCGACCTCCGCGCAGGATGCGCGGCCTGCGCGGGGCCGGGGACGCCCCCTGCCCCCTGCGGGCCTGGGGCATAAAGGGCAGAAGGCGCCGGCTCCCCGCCGCGGCCCCAGGAGAGGGAGAAGCCTCACCTGGCCCAGCCCGCGCCACGCTCTCGGGTTCGCTCCGCTGGCGACGGCGATGAGGGAGCCGGGGACAGGGCCAGAGCAGAGGCGCTCCGCCTCAAACGGCGCTTGCCGCACTGGGGCTCCTCACAGCTGGCGAGACCCCGAGCCGCCCGGAGCCGCCATCTTCCTCCACTCAAACGCCGCCGCCGCTGCTGCTGCTCTGGCCGGGAGAAGACAGCGCCGAGTACGCATGCGTCGGGGGCTGGCGCGGAGGACGCGCTCGCATATACGTCAGGGCGGCGTGCCCGAGCGAGGCGGCCTAAGGATGGCGCCATGTTGGGAAGGGACGTGGTCCCAGGCAGAGGTTCTCCAGAGGCTGGAACGCCGCCCCACCCGGGCAGTGAAGCTGGCTGGAGTGGGGGAATGTCGGGCTCCTGCGCCCGCCTTCCTTGAGTCCCTAGAACCGACCCCAGAGCTGCACCCACCCTCCTTTGCACTTAGGCCTAGAGGCAACTGGGCAGTTTCCCCAATGGCTTGAGACTGTATAGACCTAGATCCAGGAATTAAACTCTAACTCTGGATCCCCGGGGGCCTGATGGGCACGAGGGAGGGCTGTGGTGAATGGACGTGCTCTTAGACGTCAACCGAAGCAGGGAAACTGAGTGCCTTGATTGTGCAATGGAAGCCTCCCTTAATGGAGGCACCCACAGTGTGGCTTGTTACCAGCTCCTTTTATCACAGGAGGAAAACTGAGACGCAGAGTAGTATCAGAATGTTTTCCCAAGACCACACACCTGAGGAGCAAGGTGGGGCTGAGGGAGACAGGGCAGAATGTGGATTTAGGCAAGCTCAAGCTCCAGTATTTTACGGTATCACTATCACCAGGCGGTGGGGTCCAATAAAATACCTCTTCCAAGGGGGCACCCTGGTGTGTAGGTGACAATCTCCACCGTCTCATGCGTTCGGTAAGTGGTCTAAGGAAATGCCAGAGATACAGAGCCCAAGGACTTCAGTCCTAACCATTTGTGCCTGAAACTGAAGCGTTTCTCAGCTGCCAGCCCACCGTTCAGGAATAAAGTGGACCTTCGGGGGTATCTCTTGGGACATAGGTCTGGGTCAGAACCCAAGTCCCCTTGGGTTGGGAGGACAAGGTGCTCTTGAGGAGACGTGGGTCAGCCTCGCTCCAGAAAGCACTGGATAATTCAGTCGTCCTCAAACTTGGATAATTCAGAGACCCCAGGGGAAATACTTGTGAAATCCCAGTACGAGGAACTGATTTAAGACACTCAAAGTCTGGGGCGCCTGGGTGGCTCAGTGGGTTAAAGCCTCTGCCTTCAGCTCAGGTCATGATCTCAGGGTCCTGGGATCGAGCCCTGCATTGGACTCTCTGCTCAGCAGGGAACCTGCTTCCCCCCTCTCTCTGTGGCTGCCTTTCTGCCTACTTGTGATCTCTCTCTGTCAAATAAATAAATAAAATATATTTTTTTAAAGCATAAAAATAGCCATAGAGCTTGTGACCAATCCCACCATTCACCAAAATACTCTATAGGGCTCAGTGCTAGGAACACTGGACCAGCTATTAAGTGCTTCCTTTTAAAAACGCCAGTTCCGGGCGCCTGGGTGGCTCAGTGGATTAAGCCGCTGCCTTCGGCTCAGGTCATGATCTCAGGGTCCTGGGATCGAGTCCCAAATTGGGCTCTCTGCTCAGCAGGGAGCCTGCTTCCCTCTCTCTCTCTCTGCCTGCCTCTCTATCTACTTATGATCTTTCCCTGTCAAATAAATAAATAAAATATTAAAAAAAATAAAAATAAATAAAATAAAAATGCCGGTTCCAGGGCCCACCTTAGCTCCCCCACCCCCGACCCACCTCAGACTTTTTCTGAAAGTTCCTAGGACTTTTGATGCTCAGGTTGGTTTGGAATTGCTTGTTAGAACAAGTTCAAATATAGAACCACTCCCCAATCCTTCTCCGAAATCTAAGTCAAAGACAGCAGATACTGCTGTTTTGTTCACTGCTATATCATCTAATATAGAGACTGGCACACAGTAGAGACTTACTAAGTATGTGTTGAATTCAGTATGTGTTGAACTCACTGGAAACACATTGGGAATCTGACAACTAAGAAGGCATCTAGTCAACAAATATTTAGTGAGTACTTGTACGTGCCAAACCATGTAATATGTATAGAACATATATTTTTTTTTAAATATTTTATTTATTTATGTGACAGACAGAGACCACAAGGGCAGAGAGGCAGAGAGAGAGAGGAGGAAGCAGGCTCCCTGCGGAGCAGAGAGCCCGATGCGGGGCTCGATCCCAGGACCCTGGGATCATGACCTGAGCCGAAGGCAGCGGCTTTAACCAACTGAGCCACCCAGGCGCCCTAGAACATATATTTTTTTTAAGATTTTGTTTATTTATTTGATAGAGATCACAAGTAGGCAGAGAAGCAGGCAGACAGAGAGGAGGAAGCAGGCTCCCCGCTGAGCAGAGAGCCCAATGCGGGGCTTGATCCCAGGAACCTGGAATCATGACCTGAGCCAAAGGCAGAGGCTTTAACCCACTGAGCCACCCAAGCATCCCGAACATATTTTTAAATAAAATTAACAAAGTCCCATGTCCTTGTGGAGCTTCCCTAGAGTTACTGGGAGAGACAGACAATAAACAAGTAAATAAGCCACTATAAAATTATTAATTGTGATAAGCATGAAAGATTTAATGTTAAAGCAAAATCTTTTTTTTTTTTAAAGATTTTATTTATTTAGGGGCACCTGGGTGGCTCAGTGGATTAAAGCCTCTGCCTTCGGCTCAGGTCATGATCCCAGAGTCCTGGGATCGAGCCCCACATCGGGCTCTCTGCTCGGCAGGGAGCCTGCTCCCCCCCACCCCACTCTCTGCAGAGAGGCAGGCAGAGAGAGTGGGGTGGGGGGGAGCAGGCTCCCTGCCGAGCAGAGAGCCCGATGCCAGGATCCCTAAGACCATGACCTGAGCTGAAGGCAGAGGCCCAACCCACTGAGCCACCCAGGCGCCCCCTAAAGCAAAATCTTTAGTAATAATCATAGCTGATGTTTCTTGTGTGCTCTTATGTGTCAAACTGCTAAGTGGATGCCATTATTGTGCTTATTTTGCAGATGATGAAGCTGAGGAGGGGCACCTGGCTGGCCCAGTTGGTGGAGCATGTGACTCCTGATCTCCTGGTTGTGAGTTTGAGCCTCATGTTGATGTAGAGATAACTTAAAAATAAAATCTTAAAAAATGAATTAATTAATAAAGACAAAAGAAACTGAGACACACGGGGATTAACTAGCTCAACCCAGGATCACAGGCAAAGGTTTGAACCCAGGTGGTTTTGCTTCAAAGCGTTTGTTATTGTTAATTTTGTTCATTATTTTTTTCCAATTTTTTATTGTGGTAAAATACCCATAAAAAATAAACAACATTTACTATTTTACCCTTTTGAAGTGCAGCATTCATTGCTAATAAGAACATTCATACTGTTGTGCAACCATCACTACCGTCCCACTCCAGAACTTTTTTTTTGACATACAACATTATATTGGTTTCAGGCATATGATACAATGATTCAACATTTATATACATTTCAAAGTGATCCCGGCAGATGTAGCTAACAAGCATTACCACACAAAGTTGTTACATATTATTAACTATAGTCCCCATGTTGTACATTGTATCACTGTGTCTTACTTATTTTATAACTGGAAATTTGTACTTTTCCTCTCCTTCCCCTATTTCTCCCATTCTCCCACCTTTTCCCTCTGGCACCCGCCACATTGTTCTCTGTATTTATCAGTCTGTATTCGTTCTATTTTGTTTGTTCATTTTTGGGGGGTTTTTTAATTGTTTTAAGTTTATTTATTTATTGTTTTAAGTCATCTCTTACCCAATGTGGGGCTTGAACTCACAACACTGAGATCAAGAGTTGCATGATCTACTGACAGAGCCAGCCAGGTGCCCCTGTTTTGTTTCTCAGATGCCATATGTAAGTTAAATCATACAGTATTTGCTTTGCTTTTCTTTTCTTTTTTTTAAAGATTTTATTTATTTATTTGACAGAGAGAAATCACAAGAGAGGCAGGCAGAGAGAGAGGAAGGGAAGCAGGCTCTCCGCTGAGCAGAGAGCACGATGTGGGACTCGATCCCAGGACCCTGAGATCATGACCCGAACCGAAGGCAGCGGCTTAACCCACTGAGCCACCCAGGCGCCCCAGTATTTGCTTTTCTATGCCTTATTTCATTTAGCATAATACCCCGTGGGTCCATCATGTTGTCGCAGATGGCAAGATTTAATTCTTTTTTATGGCTGAGTGATATTCCATTGTGTAAATATATCACATCTTCTTTTTTTTTTATTTTTTTTTTAAGATTTATTTATTTGACAGATAGAGATTACAAGTAGGCAGAGAGGCAGGCAGAGAGAGAGAGAGAGAGAGAGAGAGAGAGGAGGAAGCAGGCTCCCCGCTAAGCAGAGAGCCCGATGCGGGGCTCGATCCCAGGACCTTGGGATCATGACCTGAGCTGAAGGCAGAGGCTTTAACCCGCTGAGCCACCCAGGCGCCCCTATATCACATCTTCTTTATCCATTCATCTATCAATGAACACTTAGATTGTTTCCATACTTTAGCTATTGTAAATAATGAGGCAATAAATATGAGATGCATGTATCTTTTTGAATTAGTGTTTCTTTGGATAAGTATTTCTGTGGATAAATACCCAGAAATAGAATTGTTGGATGTTATGGTAGTTCTATTTTTGATTTTCTGAGGAATGTTCATACTGTTTTCCACAGTGGCTGCACTAATTTAAGGTATTTTTTTGGAAAGATTTTATGTATTTATTTGACAGACAGAGATCACAAGTAGGCAGAGAGGCAGGCAGAGAGAGAGGGGGAAGCATGTTCCCTGCTGAGCAGAGAACCCAATGCGAGGCTTGATCCCAGGACCCCGAGATCATGACCTGAGCCGAAGGCAGAGGCTTTAACCCACTGAGCCACCCAGGCGCCCCAGCCTGCACCAGTTTATATCCCCACCAATAGTGCACAGGGTTCCTTTTTCTCCACCTCCTTGCCAACACTTGTTTTTTTCTTGTGCTTTTGATAATAGCCATTTTCACATGTGTGAGGTGATATCTCTTTGTGGTTTTGTTTTTGTTTTTTTAAAGATTTTTTTTTTAACAGACAGAGATCACAAGTAGGCAGAGAGGCAGGCAGAGAGAGAGGAGGAAGCAGGCTCCTCACTGAGCAGAGAACCCAATGCAGGGCTGGATCCCACGACCCTGGGAACATGACCTGAGCCGAAGGCAGATGCTTTAACCCACTGAGCCACCCAGGCACCCCTCTCTTTGTGGTTTTGATTTTTATTTCCCTTCTGATGAGTGATGGTGAGCACCAAAACCTAGGCTATTCATCTCTATGCAATGTTCCTTCTGATAAAGAGGAGATAAGATTGATATTAATTTATATATGATCTGAAATATCATCAGGAAAACTGGATGTTACCTCTAGGGCATAGAGATTTAGGGGCAGGGAAGATATGTGTTGAAAATAGTATTTTAGAGGATCACCTCCGTGGCTCAGTCGGTTAAGCATCTGCCTTCAGCTCCGGTCATGATCCCAGGGTGCTGGGATGGGGCTCCCTGCTTAGCAGGGGCCTCCCCCTCCCTCTCCCTCTGCCTGCCACTCCTCCTGCTTGTGCTCTCTCTGTGTCAAATAAATAAAATCTTAGAAAGAAAAAGAAAATGTTATTTTAGAATAATCTTTCTGCAGTGTGAAGGCTGATTGGGATAGGATTGAACACAATAGGACAAGAGATGAGGCAGGGCTGAAAGGGGCAGCTGTCGCCTCTCTATAAGTAAAAGAAAAGTTAGTTTTCCTCCAGTCTATTCCAATAATCAATTATTAGTGAAGTACATTTCTTATGTATATACTCATGTATAATAAGTATTAACATAGAACCACATTCAAAAGCTATGGAAGGACATATAAAGATTAAGTCCATCATACCGGTCCCCCAGCAACCTCTCCTCCATCAACGTGATTACCATGACAAGTTCCTTATACCTTCCCAGAGAGGCATACACAAATAACACACATACACATAGAGGGGCGCCTGCCTGGCTCTGTCAGAAGAGCAAGCAACTCTTGATCTCTGCATTGTGAGTTTGAGCCCCACACTAGGGGTAGAGGTTGCTTAAATTAAAAAAAACAAAAAACAAAAACAAAAACCCTATGTACATATTTAAATAAATAAACCTACAGATAGCAGCAAACTATACATGTTGTTCTTTACCTTGCTGCTTTTTAAAAAAATTTTATTTAACTATAATTCTCTGAGGTCATTCCGTGTCAGCATATTTAGGACCAACAAAATTTTGTTAACAAATTGCATTCTGTTCCTTCGTATGAATGTACCATATATCTTTTAATCAAATGCTGTAGAGATGAACGTTCATCTCTCTTGCTTTGTGACTATAAACAAAGTAGCCGAGAATATCTTTGTCCTTTTGTTATTTGCATATGGGCAAATGTATCTACAGGGAAATTTCCCAAAGATGCAATTGTTGGGTCAAAAGGCATGTACCCTTTAAGTATTGGTAAGTTTGCCTTTTCTTTCTTTCTTTTTTTTTTTTTTAAGGTTCTATTTATTCATTTGAGAGCAAGAGACAGAACACAAGTGGGAGAGGAGGCAGAGGGAAAGAGAGAGAAGCAGCTGGGAGCCCATGCGGGGCTCGATCCCGGGATTGGAGATCACTACCTGAGCTGAAGGCAGATGCTTAATCATCTGAGCCACCCAGGCACCCCTGACATTTATTTCTTGACATAACTGCCTACATAGCTCCAGTTCGTGCATTAGATGGAAAGTTTGTTCACTGTGGGCTTTGCTCTTTTGGAGGAAAGGAGGGGCAAAGGGAGAGGGAGATAGAAAATCTCAAGCAGGCTCCAGGCTCACCAGGCAGGGCTCAATCTCACAACCCTGAGATCATGACCTGAATTGAAATCAAGAGTCAGATGCTTAACTGACTGAGCCACACAGGCGTCCCTGGGGCTTTGCTCTTAATTCTTTTCACATCTCAGTGTTTTACATGGTCTATGAAAGGTGCCTGCAGTTCTGAGTGCAAGTCCCAAACATGAGTGGTATATCATGTTTTAGGATACCCGTTAATATATGTATAGGCCCCTACTTCAGCTTTGGGGGCTTTCCCCCAGTGGAAGAAAACCACCACCACTTCCTCAATGTTAGAGTTCATTTGGCCCCATTTCTTCATTTACAGATGAGGAAGGGACTTGCCCAAAGTCACAAAGGGCCTATATGATTAACTAGGGCCAGTCTCCTGGGGGCCCATTGGTTGGAACAAAGGCTATTTCCTTTGCAGCATCCTCCAATGGTCTCCTAGATCTTTATCTTTCTGTTCTCCTAGAAAACTCAGTCCCAGGAATGCCCAACTAATTCCTTTGTTAAGGCGCATGGCCAAGTATAACAAAATTGTAAGGAACTATCTCCCTCTGCTGGTAACATGCTACAACCACAAAGCCTTCCAAAAAGTGTCCTCAACCTTGATGAAAAACTAATCACACCCCAAGAGTGAGACTTAGATGAAGCCTGATAGACAATATCAGCCCCACTACTGTCCCTAAGACTTAGTCAGGATAATTCATTTAAGGGAATAGGTTCACAGAAGAATGTATTCAAAATAAATATAGCTCCGGAGAATGAACAAGACAAAATCCTCTTTCTTTGAAGTTGGACAGGCTGTCCATAGTATTAGTTGTATTTTAGAGAATTTGAGCTGCAAATGGAATATCCATGTGGAGATGCCAAGAAGAAGCCTCAGAAACACCCAGGGAGGTCAGGGCTGGAAATCAGCTTTGGGAATTTTAGTGTTCAGTGGGTGGCTCACACCATGAGCGTCAAGGCAAAAACGACGGACTGAGGACACACCCTGAGATGATCCATATTTCAGAGATAGGAAGTCATGAAACCAGAGAATTAGTAAGCACATCACTTTAACTTCTAAAGACTAGTAACATTTAATACATGATTGCAGTTTACAACAATAATTATTAGGATTGCAATTGCAAAAATTCTCAACAGGAAGCTGTTACTTTAGGAAGATGACTGGCATGCTAAAAACATGAAAGGAAACGCGTTCTAGGTTAGATAATTTGATTACAATGGCTAAATGCAATAGTACCAAATGACAGGGCTTTAATACTGGGAGGCCTATACGAACACATCAGTGAGAATAAAAACACATGGTGTTTAGTTTTCCCTTGTTTTTGTGTTTTGGGAAAGAATGGGTGAGTAGAGAGTTTCAAGTCTTCTTACGAAGGCAAGACACCTGGTAATGATAACAGTTAATGTTTGGAAGTCTTAACTGCTGGTCAAGCATTGTCCACGCTTTATATAGTAACTAGTTTAATTCTGATGATTTTTTCAAAATTTTATACTCTTCAGGTTTTTTTTTTTTTTTAGATTTTATTCATTTATTTGACAGACAGAGATCACAAGTAAGCAGAGAGGCAGGCAGAGAGAGAGGGGGAAGCAGGCCCCCTCCTGAGCAGAGAGCCTGATGTGGGGCTCAATCCCAGGACCCTGGGATCATGACCTGAGCTGAAGGCAGAGGTTTTAACCCACTGAGCCACCCAAGTGCCCATAATTCTGACGATTTATAGTAACTAGTTTAATTCTGACGATCTGCCTTTTAAGCGGCTACTACTACTATTATCTGTTTTTGTACACTCGGGGAAACTGAGGAACAGACACCTTAAATAACTTCATAAGATCATGGGAGCTTGTTCAAGTTGAAAGTGTCAAAGTTGAACTTTAACGTTGAAGGTCTCTACCACTGCACGGCAGAAAAATAAAACAAGAATATTGTTTAGGGAGAGGTGTAAGTAAATTTTTAAGGAAATGATTATGTATCTGTCGTTAACGACTCAAGAGAACTTTAGTAGTGCTGGTTGTCCAACTTGGGTGCCAGTATTATCAACTAAGGAAGTTCTTACTGAGGGTACAAAGGAGGGTTAACAGATGCTTGTAATACTGCTTTATGTGCAGGAAAACTGTAAAAATTTCCACCCTATCACACAGAAATAATAAAATGTCTTATGCATCAGTAGGTATTTTTCATCCTCTGGTGAGGTATAAAACGTTTTCAGAACTTTGCAAAAAATGTAGTCTGCAGTTTATAAAGATTACCACTCACATTAAAAAAAAAAAAAAAAGTTTTCAGTAATTTCCTGCCCTTAGAAAAGATGGCTTCAAAGAACACACTCTCCGTACTCAAGACGATGACTTCACAGGGGCTCTCCCATTCACTACGAGAGTTGACGCGTTGCCCTTAAGAAAAATGGCGGCTTTCGGGATCGTCTGCCCTTTTCCAAGACGGCTCTCTCTACGCTAGTGGGCCCTGGCGGGGTGCGTCTTCCGGGCTAGGCAAGGGGCGGGGTCCATTGAGTAAAGCTTTGCGTGCAGGCGCCCGCGACGGAGGCGCGCTTCAGGGCGCAGGCGCGAGGAGGGGGGTGGGGGAGGAGGGAAAGCGGCGAGTAAGATGGAAGATGAGGAGGTCGCTGAGAGCTGGGAGGAGGCGGCAGACAGCGGGGTAAGGAGGAGCCGCCGCCGCGGGGCAGGGCCGGGCGGGACCTGGCGTGAGGGGAGCCTCCGGGGAGCGGGCCTGGGGATGGTTCTCCCCAAGGAAGGGCCCCACACGCCGGGCCGGGGGTGGAGGAGAGGCCCCCCGTCCCTGAGCGCCGTGAAGGCCTCTTAAAGGGGCCGCGTTCCATTTCTCCTTACACCTTTGCCGGGTGCGCCTCCCTCCGTACCCCCGACGTGCGCGTCACCCAGGGCGCCCCACCCGCCACCCAGGGGCTCTTTTCTTGACTCCCGCGCCCGCTTGCTCGTCCCGAGGCTCTCTGACCCTTCCTCTCCTGTCGCCGCCCCCTCCCCCCCCGTCCGAGTCACCATTTTAAAGTTCATGTGCTCTGGTGAGGAGGGACACACCATGTGGGGGCGGGGGATGCGCGGGCCGGGGCGGCGTGCGGGGCTCCGGAGAAGAGCTGCGGAAGGCAGGAGAGGAAATTGAGTCGTCTCTGGGCCCCTCCACTTTGCGCTAAAATCCCCTATTGCTTCGCGCCTTCCGCCACGGTGGGCGAGTCTGGGGTTTTTTTCTGTTTCAGTTTTACTGAGAGCCGGTGGCAGGCGGGTCTCCCGGGGACCCCGCCGGAACAACCGAAAGCCCAGCGGGCAGCCCCTCTCCCCGGGGAGCCACCCAACGATCTGAGCCCCGGGCGAAGGTCTCGGAGAGTGCTTGCGATTTGTAAAGTGGCCACATTCCTGGGGGAGGGGGGAAAGGGGCCGTTCGATTTTGTTTTTGGAGTTTTTGTTTGACTCCCAGAAGCTGTAGGAAAATAGTTTATCCCAAGCTGGGACAGCCGGAACCAATTCTATTAGGTTTGTGATTAATTTGGGTCTTCTCAGAGTTTGTGGTTCTGTGGTGACCCTCGTGAAGATGGGGAGATGGCCTTTTGGTCTCCCCGTGTTCGTGTCTGTTCAGTGCGGGGCTCGAGTGACAGCCACCTTCAAGGTTTATGTGTTGGGAGTGGAGCTTGGAGAGCCGAGTGTACCAGGGTAGAACAGGAGCTGGGCGCCCCCCACCTCGCCCCGCCCCCAGCCCCTTTGGGGGTGCTCAGTAGAGCTGGAAGACGCTAAGAAATTGACCCTTGCCGCAGTGGGTGTATCCCTGCGGGAATGTTGAAACTTTGCTTGGCTTCGAAGTTTTTTCCGGTGGTTCAGCATTTCTTTGACGGTGTTTCTGTTTTTCCACGTAGCATAATTAAGGTTTTGAAAAATTATGTCGTTCAGGTGTTTGGTACAGTTCTTATGTGCTGACATCTTTCTTGGATTTTGACTTGAATTAGGAGAGCAATTGAAAGATTTTGTACGGTGCGGAGCAACAGGTGTCATCTGGGTATTTATTCAACAAACATTTTTTGATTGTCTCTATGTGCTAGGTACGCAGTGTGTTTAGCTGTGACTTTGTGCCAGAGAATGCAAAAGTTCCGGGTACAGGCATTTATTGCCTGCCATTAATATGAGTGCATCATTCAGACACCCTCCTGCAAAGAAGCCTGGCCTGCAATTTGAGTGACTCAAATGATAAGTTGCTTGAGCATCTTGGCCTTTGATTTTTCTCACCTGTTTACAAGGGACTTGAGCATTTCATCTTAAGAAGGAAATGATAACAAGAATGCATGCAGAATTCAGAAATTGGGGATTACTTTTGTTTTTCAGAACGTGTGATTCACTAAGGGATCAGCTGGCCCAGTCCCACATTTTACAGCTGAATGAACCCCAAAAATCCAAGATGTGATTTAAATCTTTCTGATGTTTTTACTGTTCTTTCTTGCTTTGCTTCAGTAAAACCCTTTAAAAGTGCCAGGTACAGAGATGGAACCCAGACGTTGCCTTGTTGACATAATGAGCGATGATTGCCAAAATGCATGTTTCTTCTGTATCTTTCAATTGAACCATTGATATAACCTGTAGTTATTGTCCTTTTATAAACAAGGAAACTGAGGTTTAGGGAGTAACTTGCCTTGCTCAGGATCACACAGATGTAAGTAAGGAGCTGGGATTTGACACCAAGCCTGTCTGACTCCAAAGCAGGTTCAGTCTGTAGCATTTTGCTGTTTCTCTACCTGGGACCTCGAGAAGACTTGGGAGTTGGGCATCACCTTTCTTTTTTAATATGTTTGTTTGAGGCTTACATTTGAAGGCTTTCTTGAATTTGATTCCCTTTTTAAATTTCACAAATGATTTTGTAGAGGTGCACTTTCGCAGGAGGAGAGCCAGAGAGGGGGATGAAGCACTCTGTCCACATGACTGGGAAACCATTGCACTGTACATGTCTTTCAGATGTAGCTAGTTGCACATGTAATCCAGAAAAGTTTCAGCTTCTATTTATCCTGTCTTCCAACTGATACATAGTAATGAGTGTTAAGTACCCACCCTTCCAAAGAAGCAACCTGGATGGCCGGAAGACAAGCAAATGGGGATTGGCTAATTTCTAAAGTGAACCCTTTAACTTTATATGATCTGAAGGTAGTTCTCATCCTTGAAAAGTAGAGGCTTTTGGTGATCCCTGCCCTCGGCACCACAAAAAATTTTTGACATGCTGGAATGTCTTATGTGTCAATACATCTGAGGTCATTTTTTCTTGCGTATCTTCAGAATACTCAATATCAAATGCTGTTGTGTCATTCTGGGGAAGGCTTTGAGAAACACTCCAGATGTTCTGCAAATAGGCTGCTTTTTGCTTTTAGTGTGGTGAACACTGACCTAATATAGAATTGTGCCTTTGCCTGTTTCCTCCCAAGGAGTTCCATCCCCAATCAAAGGACAATTCAAGGAATATGGCTTACATTCCACTAAGGAAATGGTTCTTTCAAAATATACTGCCTTTGGGAGAAATGAAAATGTAAATTGAGTTAATGTTGATTCAAACTCTAAATTCTGTACTTTGTCTTAAGCACATTTCAGGGGACAAATAGAGCATTTTGTAATTGGAAGACATCGTTGTGCTCCAGGAAAGAAAAATCAGATCAACAATTTGCTCAGTTTCTGATAGTTTGAAGCTTTATATATACACTTATTTAGACTTAAAAAAAAAAAAAAAAAAAGACATGACTGAGTCCATCTCATAGGTAATGGGCTAATCCGATCCTGGGGGAAGATAGATGGTATGCAAATGGAATTGGACTGGTAGTTAATTATAATGCATTGGCAACCTCTCTGATTTTTTTGCATCTCGAAAGTGCTTTTTGTTTTTGGCAAGGGCAAGTTATGTAGCTTTCTTTCTTAAAAGAAAATGTATCTTAAGTTTAAAGGATGACTGGTCTTCTGGACTAGAATTCAAATTTATTTTTACTTTTTACCCTCTTTGAGCCTCTAAACATGACCACCCAGGAATGCTGGGTGGCATTCAAGTCTACTGTAGGAAGGTGTCAGTAAACACTGAATGCTATATACCAGGCACTGGGCCCAGTCCAGTGGAGGAGTCAGACGGGTAAGGCTGCACTTTTTTTGCAAGAGGCATAGATGGGGTACCATGGCTGGGATCAGAGACAGCCTTGTAGAGAAGGTGATGATTCAAAGGACACTTGAATTAAGTTGTAGTAAATCTGGGAGGGGTGGGCAGAGTGTAGGGCTGATGTGCATACAGGCAGCAAGAGAAGAACGTGCTGCATGGGAAGAGCTACAAATACTCAAATACTTCTTCCGGCTGTAGTGTAGGGGTTGGCAGAGAGGAATGGAAAGAGATGAGGCCAGAGAGGTATGCAGGGACCAGATCAGGAAGGGGGGCCTCGCTCTTCTTGGTTCTGGGGCCCTTGGACTTTGTCCTGAAAGAGAACTTTAAAGGATTTTTTTTTAAGCAGGATAGTTACGTAGATTTTAAGAGATAAGAACTTTGATTAACTTATTTTTTTAAAGATTTTATTTACTTTATTTGACAGAGGTCACAAGTAGGCAGAGAGGCAGGCAGAGAGAGAGAGGAGGAAGCAGGCTCCCAGCCGATCAGAGAGCCCAATGTGGAGCTCGATCCCAGGACCCTGAGATCGTGACCTGAGTGTAGGGCAGATGCTTTAACCCACTGAACCACCCAGGCGCCCCAAACTTCTTAGTCTTTAGAGAAGAGGCTGTTCTCCCTGAGGCATGGCTTCTACCTCACTTTGAGGTCCTCAGCACTTCCTGTAACTGTTTTCATTATGGAATATTTACAGTGGCTGTGGGTACTGGGCAAATAACAGTTACTTTGGAGCTCTCTGGTGCTGATTTCTTTGTCTATCCTTATTGTAAAGAAGGCATTTAAGACTTGTGGTATGAAGCACAGTCCCGGTGTACTATGCCCAAAGGAACCATTTCTAAGCTATTCCAGTCTTTCCGGGAAGACTGGGTCCGAAGGACTGTGATGTGCTCAGCGAGGGCTTTCTGTAAAGCAGTTGGCCAGTGTAGACATGATCGTGCTGAGCCGTCTGTCCCTGTGACTCTGGAAAAAGATCTGTTTCACTATGATTTCAAAGAAGGTAGGATAATGAGCTTTTCACTCTAACTTCTCAGCTCTTTTCATTGGGCTGCATGGGGGGCCTGTTCCCAGCATGCCCTGGGTGTTTGAGAGCGCTGCCATGGTTGCTGTGGACCAGAAATTCAGGCAGTCACACACAGGCCTTCTTGCTTTTCCTTACACAACAGGAGAGAACTTACTGTATCTCTCTGAAGCTTTCGGTAAATGCCTACAAAGAGAAAAGGCACTGCTGTCTCGATCTGATGACTCAAACGTATCCCTGGGGCCAGCCCTTTCTTTCCCGTTTTCACGTTTATACTGCAGTGGCTTCCCTGCCGTAATGTCCCTTTCTGGCTGTATCAGGTAGAAGCCTTCACAAGGTATGCTGTGTTCTTTCCTACACACTTGCCCTACAGGAATAGAAATTTTTTTTCTGTTGGGACAGTTACTGACTTGTTGGTTTCCTAGGAGAAGACTGAGTTTAGCTGCTTATAGCTGTGGCCAAAACTCAGAATGCATTTTTTTTTTTTTTAAGTAGTAACCATAGAGATTTCTCTTGCTGAAGTGTTTTTAACTGCTAGCCTCTGCCAAGCATCCTTCTCTTTAACATTCAGTTCTCTGCAGGATTTTCGATGGGAAGATAGAGGTTAAGACCCACCACCTCAAAAATTAGCAACACATCCTGACTTTGGTCCTTACGTAGATAAAGACTCTTATCCCTGAGGGTAGGGCATTTCAAAATGTCCTTCCCAGCAAGTCATCCCCTCCCCACACCCAAAACCCTTGCCCTTATAAAATGAACACAGGAAATAACAGTCATTCCTTTCTAAAAGGAATAATATGTACAGTTGCAGGATCGTTATGACGCGAATCTGGAGAGGTCAGGATTGTTACTGCTCTTCCTAGACCTCGAAAGCCAAATTCCCAGCCCTCCTGCTCTGGCTGTCTTGGCTTATGCAGGCATTTGTGACTCTCCAGCTGTCAGTTCTGTTTTTTGCTACCTGGTTGCTCGTCTCACTGGTAAGTGGACTCAGACCATGAGCCCGCAGACCCCTTTTGGAAGGGCTTCTTAGATAGTATGTGAAGGGCTCACTACAGGCGGGGCAGAGTGCATTTGTATGTTCATTTTCCCAGTCAGTCTCTGTGACCTAGAGACGTGGAGGTGTTTTTATTCCTAGTGTCCGGGAGAGGAAATCACTTGGTTGATCTCAGCTTGGCGGTTGGCATTCTGAGCCCACACTCCAGGGAGCGTTCTGGACTGTTTATTTACCTTTGCTTTTCAGCAGATAATTAACTAGTTAAATGCTTTAGGATATTTAGTTGCTAGTTCTTTTGAGGTGTTGTTACTTGTCTCACCTGGGATTGACCTTCTGCCTCTGTGGCCTGATGATGAGGTACTAAATTTCATGTCTGAGAAACTCGAATTTGTTTCTCAAGAGCCAAGAGGATGCTGCTGCTCTCCGTTGTAAGACTAAGAATAGTGAACACTGATGGCAAGTGACAGACATGCTGGTTGAAATCTGGATTATAGGAGGGAAATAACTTTTTAACATCTGGCCAAGTGAAAAGAGATAAGTAAGTTTTGCTCAGATCTCTTGAGAAGATTTAATAACTCCATCTGCTATCTTAAGGATTCTTGTATCCTTAGTTGCAAACTGGCAGCTCTTGGGTATTCAGCCTGTATATTCTTTGGGGTGCACATTGTTTTTTATATATTGAATTCGAATGCCTTTACCTGGGTCTTGCTCTCTTCTCCTCCCCTCTCTGGAGTCCCCACTTTATGTATTGTGTAACCTCTCGTGTTCTGTCCTGCTTGCTTCATCGGCTTGGCCCTGGAGGCATTGTGTTTGCTGCCCCTGCTTAGTGCCATGATTCTAATTAGCTTTTGATGACAGTGCCCTTGGGTGTTAGGATAAAACCTGGTGGTGGTGTAGCTGATGGTATAGAGGGGAGGTAAGAATGACTTTGTGCCATTCCCCAGAGACCAAATGCATATTTCCTTTGGGAGAGGAGCCTTTCTGTCTTCTTTATAAAAGGAGGAAAGAGTAGGACACTCCTGCCAGTTAGTGACCCACTTCCTCCATCTCTGGCAATAACAAAAGTTAGAAGCTAGGCTAAGGGTTTAGGTGCCAGGTCTGGTTTGGGGGCAGATCACTGCCTTTCTTTCTGTCAGCTTCAGTTTCTTCTTTTGTAAACTTAGGTTGATAAAGTCTTGCCTTGCCTGACGGTGAGAGCTGAGTGGAACACTTAGTAAAGTGTCACACAAAGGCAGGTGTTAGAGCAGAGTGCATTGCTGTGAGCGTGAGGGTGTTGTTCCCCAGTCCTCCAGCCATTCCAGTATGGCCTCTGTCTGGGTAGAGTGGGAAGTTCAGGAACTTCCTGAGACTGGCTGAGAGGTCTCTTTTATTGCTGCACCCGAGAACTAATACATTCTTTTTTCTACGAGTTATAGGGAAAAACAATAATAAAACTTGGAGAAAGGGGAGCCCTGTTAGATTCTACCCACTGTTTTATTCCAAGGACAGGGTTCACCACCATTATTACTCCCACTGCTGCTTGTCTGCACCTTTAAAGGAAAGGGTTGCATGGATTCCCTCCCATGGAGCCCCTTTGAAGAGGTCCTGGAAGCAGAAGGAAACAGTGTCTCAACATGGCAACTCCTGGTTTCTCAGGCTCTCCGGCTTGAGATACATCTAAATTGTAAGGCTTGGGGGCGCCTGGGTGGCTCAGTGGATTAAGCCGCTGCCTTCAGCTCAGGTAATGATCTCAGGGTCCTGGGATCGAGCCCCGCATCGGGCTCTCTGCTCCGCAGGGAGCCTGCTTCCTCCTCTCTCTCTGCCTGCCTCTCTGCCTACTTGTGATCTCTCTCTCTGTCAAATAAATAAATAAAATCTTAAAAAAAAAAAAAATTGTAAGGCTTGTCCTTTGCTGAAGAATTACTTCCTTTCGGGAATTTCTTTGCAGATTTAAGCTCCGGACTTGGTTGTGATCTGCCACTGCTGTAGTCCTTCCCGAGGAACCCTGCGCTTGCATTAACCTGACCTGGGGTGCAGGGGAGGCAGGTTGGTGTTCCCCATCAGCCTTTATCCTACTTTAGTAGTTGTGTGGCCTCACGCTAGCTAGCTCCTGAACCTTTCGACTTCCTCCTCTCAAGATTTAGAGATCAGTTTTGTCACTTACTAGTTGAGTGGCCTTAGTCAAGTTATTTAACCTCTGAGTGTGTAGCAAGGCTGCTGTCCATCCCTCAGGTTGTGCTGAGTGTGAGAGGTGGTAAAGGGAGGGCACAGTGTCTTCCTTACATGAGTCTGTGGCAGGTGCTTGGAGAATGCTGCCACCACCATTGCTGAAAAATGCCTACGGCAGCCTTAGCTCTTATTTTGTTTGTTTGTTTGTTTGTTTGTTTTTTAAATATTTGTTTGAGAGAGGGTGTGTACAAGTGGGAGGGAAGGGGCAGAGGGAGAGAGAGAGAGAGTCCCAAGCAGATTCCACGCTTGAGTGTAGAGCCTGATGTGGGTCTTGATCTCCCGATCCTGAGATCATGATCTGAGCCAAAACCAAGAGTTGGACGCCCAACCAACTGTGCTACCCAAGCGCCCCCTTTGCTCTTATTTAGAATATGGATAGTGTTGCTGCCTTTGGACCCACTAGACCCACTTCAGATTCTGGCTCCACTCCATCATACACGCTGTGGAACCATGCCGAGTTACATTAAACTCTCAGAATCAGTTTCTAAGTCATTCGTGAAATGGGAATATATCCCTAAAATCCTGTTTCATAGGATGGTTCATGAATTCATGTATTGGGTACTATTTTAGGCACTGTGGACAACTGTAGTGAATGATGTTTCTCATAAAGCTTGCTTTCTAGTGGAGGAAGATGGACAGTAAAACAGTAATGTTTTCTGCACGTACACAATGAAGAAAAGTAAAACAGGGGCACCTGGGTGCCTCAGTCCTTAAGCATCTGCCTTCGACTCAGGTCATGATTCCAGAGTCCTGGGATCAAGCCCCCTGCATCAGGCTCCTTGCTCACTGGAAAGCCTGCTTCTCCCTCTCACACTCCCCGTGCTTGTGTTCCCTCTCTCACTATCTCTCTTTCTCTCTGTCAAATAAATAAATATTGAAAAATCTTTAAAAAAAACAAAACACGGAGCATAGAAAGTGTCTGGGATAAGTGTCGTGTTGGGGGGCGGTGGAGGGGGAAGGTTAGAGAAGGCCTCTCAACAAAGACAGGCAGAGAGACCTGAAGGACGTGAGAAGAAAAGTGTGCAGAAGCTGGTGGAAGTGCATTTCAGGCAGAGGGAACAGCAAGTGCAAAGGCTCTGAGGCTGGAGCATGCTTGTTTTATTTGAGGAATGGTGGAGGCTAATAGGAACTGAAGAGTGGTAAGAGAAGAGGTTAGAAGTATCAGGGAGCCAGATCCTGTAGACTAGTAGGCCATGGTGGATATGACCTTGAAATAGGAAGCCATGTGAGGGTGTTGAGCAGAGGCTGACTTGGTTTTTAAAAGGATCGTTTTGGCCGCTGTGTGTGAAATAAACTGTAGGGGCAAGAGTAGAAACACAGACCGATGAAAATGCTATTTCAGCTGTCCATTCAAGGGCCGTGGTGACTTGGACCAGGGAGGTCATAGCAGCAGAAGTGTTGAGAAAATTCAGGACATGTTTTGGAAGTAGAACCAACAAGTTCCACTGATTAGAGGTACGAAAGAGGCATCAGAGATGACTCCAGAGTCTTTGACCTGATCTGCGAGAAGACGGGAATTTCTGAGATGGGCTAAGTGGAGGGACTATGGGAGAAGCAGGCTTGGGTGAGTCAGTGAAATCAAGAGTTTGATTTTGGACCTGGTGAGGTTAGGTCCCTTGCAAAATCAAAGTGGGCATGTCGAGTCAGCAGTTGTCTATCAGTGTCTATAAAGCTGTGGAGGGGCGCCTGGGGAGCTCAGTTGGTTAAGCGTTTGCCTTCAGCTTGGATCATGATTCCAGAGTCCCTGGATTGACTCCCACGTCGGGCGGCCTGCTTAGTGGGGAGTCTGCTTCTCCCCCCTGCTCATGCTCACTCCCTCTCTCAAATAAATAAATAAAATCTAAAAATTAAAAAAAAAAAAAAAGCTGTGGAACTAGATGAGATCACCGAATAAGCCAGCGGAACTACAGAAGAGGAGAGGTGCAAACTCGCCAACCTCTAGGGATCCGGAGAGGAAGAGGAGCCTGTCCTGTTGGAAAAGAAATCAAATATGGGGTAAGAGAGAAGCTACCAGGGAGCTAGGAGAAGACTGGGAAGCTGGTATAGAAGATGGGGCACCATCTTTAAGAGGGGCATCTGGGTGGCTCAGTCACTTGAGTGTGCAACTCTTGATTTCCGCTCAGGTCATGATCTTAGGCTTGTGGGATTAAACCCCCTGTCAGGTTTTGTGTTTCCCATGGAGCCTTCTTGGGATTCTCTCCCTCTGCCCCTCCCTCCTCCTCCCCCCCCCCCCCCCCCCCCCCCCGTGTAAAGAAAAGGAAGGAAGGAAGGAAGGGTGGACATGGCTTAAGGAGGGAGTTTTGAGCAGTGTTGGCTGAGGCTGAGAGGTTGAGTGAAGTGAGGATGTAGAATTTACCATTGAATTTGGCAGCAGTGGAGGTCATTGGTGACTCCAACAACAGCAGTTTCAGAGCTGGTTTGACTCGAGGTGGTGAGTGTTACTCACAGCGGGGGGGCCTGGGCCAGACATTGGGCCCTGGGTAAGCGCTAGTTGCTGTCATGCCAAAATGATGGGACCCACCAGAGGAGGTTTTGCACAGCGTAAACAGCATGCCCCTTGGGTACCTAACGCATTTGGTTGCTAATTGCTGAAAGATTAAATGTGTAGCAGAGGGCGCCTGGGTGACTCAGTTAAAGCAGCTGCCTTCTGTTCGGGTCATGATCTCAGAGTCCTGGGATCAAGCCCTGTGTTAGGCTCCCTGCTCAGTGGGGAGCCTTTCCCTCTTTCCCACTAACCCTGGTTGTGCCTGCGTGCGCGCACGCTCTATCAGATGAGTAGATGGAATCTTTGAGAGAAAAAAAAAAGTGTGTACCAGAGATAGATACATCTTATTCTAAGATTAGAATTCTGAGACTCAGGGCGCCTGGGTGGCTCAGTGGGTTGAAGCCTCTGCCTTCGGCTTGGGTCATGATCTCGGGATCCTGGGATCGAGCCCCACATCGGGCTCTCTGCTTGATGGGGCGCCTGCTTCCTCCCTCTCTCTCTCTGCCTGTCTCTCTGCCTGCTTGTGATCACTCTCTACCAAATAAATAAATAAAATCTTAAAAAAAAATTTTAAAAAGTGGAAAGAAATAGGTGAGATTAACTTTAATGTTTTTTTAAAGATTTTATTTATTTATTTGGCAGAGAGAGATCACAAGTAGATAGAGAGGCAGGCAGAGAGAGAGGGAAGCAGGCTCCCTGCTGAGCAGAGAGCCTGATGCGGGACTCGATCCCAGGACCCTGAGATCATGACCTGAGCCGAAGGCAGCGGCTTAACCCATTGAGCCACCCAGGTGCCCCACTTTAATATATTTTTTAAAGTTTTATTTATTTAAGTAATCTTTACAACCAGTGGCATGGGGAGGTTGGGGGGAGCCGGAAGGGGGCTCAGACTCACGACCCTGAGATCAAGAGTTGCATGTTCTACCTGCTGAGCCAGCCAGGTGACCCTAATTTTAATATTTTCAATATGAAAATTGCAGTATTCCCCAAATAGTGTCACGTCAGCATGTAATCAATCCTGATAATAGGTTAACAAGCTATTTTACACTATTTTTGGACTAAGTCTGGGAAACCTGCTGTGAATTTGGTGCTTACAGCACAGCTCAGTTTGGACTGGCCATGTGTGTGTGGTGGCCACAGGACTGGGTGGTGTAGCTGGAAAGTGTGCCCAAAGGATTTCCTCTTCCTGGGCAGGTGCAGAGAGATCCTGAAAGCCCCAGTGAACTTGGGAAGGAAAGCAGGAAGCAGTTTTCCCTTCCAAGGGCGTAAGAATTGTTTTGCCTTGACACATACCCGCCAAAGCCTTTTGAGGAGTGTTCATAACAGCTAATAAAAACCATTGCCGGGGCGCCTGGGTGGCTCAGTGGGTTAAAGCCTCTGCCTTCGGCTCAGGTCATGATCCCAGGGTCCTGGGATGGAGCCCCATATCGGGCTCTCTGCTCAGCGGGGAGCCTGCTTCCCCTGCCCCCCCGCCTGCCTCTCTGCCTACTTGTGATCTGTCTGTAAATAAATAAATAAAATCTTAAAAAAAAAAAACTTTAAAAAAACAAAACAAAAACCATTGCCTACTATAGCTCAGGTAATCTCAGAAGGTTTTCAGCTTAGGAAATCTCTTATTTGGGGTCCCTTTCCTTTTTTTTTTTTTTTTAATTTTTTTTTTTTAAGATTTTATTTATTTATTTGACAGAGAGAGATCACAAGTAGGCAGAGAGGCAGGCAGAGAGAGAGGAGGAAGCAGGCTCTCCGCCTAGCAGAGAGCCCGATGCGGGGCTCGATCCCAGGACCCTGAGACCATGACCTGAGCCGAAGGCAGCGGCTTAATCCACCGAGCCACCCAGGTGCCCCGTCCCTTTCCTTTTTTTTTCCCCCTTCTTCCTTTTTTTCCTTTCCTTCGTGTTTTCATCTTTCGCCTTTTATACCCTTCTCTTTTCCTTGACTCTCTTGTTCTTTAGGTCTCTGCGGTTTTCCCTGACTCCTCATCGCAGGGTCTCTAGCTCTCCATTTCTCTTCCCAAAACAGTTTACAGCTAATACAGCAGCTGTGGTTCACTTACCTGTCTTCTCCCTCCTTTTGGGCTCTCCTTTTCAGCAACGATTGCCTAACCTCTGGGAGTCCAGCAGCATCTGGCACATCTCCTACATTATAGTAGGTTTTCCGCAAATGCTTGTTTCCAGCTTTTTGTCACAGCGAAGCAAAAGGACACCTTTGAGATATGTTAGCAAAGCATGGACTTCCTTAGGGAAGGGATTTTAAACCTGTATCCTGTGCCCCCACAGTAACCCACTTAAGGTGGAATCTTTTTCCTTGCTAAGGGAGTAACAGAATGGAGGATTGTTTTGTGGGAAGTAGAACCTTCCAACAGACAAATGGGTTTGTATTAAAAAGGCAACCAACGTGATGGCCTTGATGGTCTTGAGTCTCAACTTCTAAATGCTGTCTTTTTAAAGATTTTATTTTAAATATTTTTTTAGGGTTTTATTTAAGAGCGAGAGAGAAAGAGCACTAGCGGGGGTGGGGGAGGGAGAGGGACGAGTAGACTCCCCGCTGAGCAGGGAGCCCCATACAGAACTCCATCCCAGGACCCCGGGATCATGACCTGAGCCAAAGGCAGATACTTAACTGACTGAGCCACCAGGCGCCCCTAAAAATTTTATTTTTCAGTAATTTCTACACTCAGCCTGGGGTTCGAACCTACCACTTCAAGGTCTAGAGTCCTGCGTCCCACAGACTGAGCCATCCAGGCGTCCCACATTTTTGCCTTTTTTTCTGATTTAACCAATCAAGTTTGCCCAGGAGTTGCGTTAATGTTTTGAACCTGATGGCAATCCTGAATAAATCATCGCTTCAGAATCAAACCCAGGGGGCGCCTGGGTGGCTCACTGAGTTAAAGCCTCTGCCTTCGGCTCAGGTCATGATCTCGGGGACCTGGGATCGAGCCCCCACATCGGGCTCTCTGCTTGGCGGGGAGCCTGCTTCCCTTCCTCTCTCTGCCTGCTTGCGATCTGTTTGTCAAATAAATAAACAAAATGTTAAAAAAAAAAAAGTATCAATCCCAGAATGGTAAGACTTTGGAGGCTTCCCTCCCTAGTTATCCAGCGCCCATAGAATAAGCAGCGACCCTGTGCCTGCCTCTGCTGGAAACAAGGCAGGCAGGGCTAAAACAGTTAACAGTTGGTGGAGCTGGGTGGGGGAGGCCCTCAGTCGGTTAGGCATTTACTCTCCTTGGCTCAGGTCATGATCTCAGGTTCCTGGGATCAACCCCAACATCAGGCTCCCTCCTCAGTGGGGAGTCTACTTCTCCCTCTCCTTCTGCCCTTCCCTCCCCATTCGTGCGTGCGTGCTCTCGCTCTCTCTCTGCCTCTTTCTCTCAAATAAATAAATAAAATCTTAAAAAATAAAATAGTTTAAAACAAACAAAAAAAAAAAAACAGAGGTTGGTGTGGGGGTGGTTTGGAGAGATCTCTGTGACTGCATGTCTAGACTTGAAATGGCCTGTGGTGTGCTCTAAAAGTACAGAGACCTTTTTATCTGATAGTTTTCAACCAGATTTTGCTGGCTGTAGCTGTGGATTCTTGTGTTTCACTCCTTAGTGAAATTGGGGCTCTAGTAGAAATAGGCAGAGTCTCATCCAGATGTGTGGTATGGGAGACATAGGTGCCTTGCTGGGGTCACAGGAGGCCCTATAGCCAGGCGAGTGGGTGCTGGGGTCCTGGCCAAGACTTAGAGCGGTCAGGCCCAGCCTGGCACCGTCGCCAGTACTGGGAGTTCAGGGCCAGATGTGTTGGAATGAAGGCCTGCCTTCGCCTTCCCAGCATCTCCTCTGCTCTTTTCTGAAATGGTGGCATTGTGTTCGTCAGGACCTGTCAGGTTTCAGTTCTGAGAGGAACCCTGCACCCGGGGTTCCTGTCCCCTTTTAGATTCCACGTAGCGTCTGTCTGCACATGTGTGCTCCCCAGTTTGGGGCAGCTACACAAGACCAGACGAGCCTGTGGGACATCGTGGGTGACGAAGAGTCCAAAACCAGTCGTTACAGAATGTGAGAGGAAGGTCAGAAAATGTCACCTTCTGAAATGGAAACTGACAGAGAGAAGCAAATTATCTGAGAAGAGTCACTTAAATAGCAACTTCTGCTGATAAAAAGAGATTACTTCTTTAACCCGAGCCAGGAATCTCCATTTAATACAAGATTTCTGAAATCTTAGGACTCGTGGTGATTGTGTTGGTGACCAGGGATTCTAGTTACCAGAGGAGGGGCGCACAGGTGGAGCCGGACAGTCCTGCCCTGGGCACTCCTGCCGGCGGACAGCAGAAGGGCAGGCATCAGAAAGGGGAGGACACCCCCTCCGCCCCAAGTGTAGCAGAGTGGGATTTGGGTTTGTGCACTCTGGCTCTTCTGAGTTGGGCTAGTTTGAATTGGTCTCCCAGGGCTTCCCCACCCCTAGGTAAACCAGTAAAGTCTGCTTCTTGAATATTCCGGTCTGCCAGTACAGCTGTGGCTGATGCTGTTACTTCCTGGACTTTGCGCTGAGCCCCAGAGCAGCCCAGTTACTGCTCTCCTTTGCCTTTCTGCCCCTCCTTTCCGCTTCCTACCTTTGCTTTTTCCTTCTCATCCACCTCTTACTGCTAACCTGCCTCCCCTTAAAGATTCATCCCTATCCTCTTTGTCTCCTTTGATCCTTTTGAAGATGGGGACTCTAACAAAATGGACTGGGATGTCCCCTTCCCTGCTCTTCCCTGGTGTGCCTCCATCCCCCAGCTTTCTGTGGCGGCTCACAAAGACAGTCATTACAAGGGCAAGGGCAAGGGCAAGGGCGGCAGCAGCCAGTGATGCTGTGCTGCTTCCTCAGGTGAGTGGAGTTTGCGTATGTTGCCTCATTGCATCTGACTTCGTTCACCTTGTCCCCCGGGCCTCTCCCATAAGGGACTGGCCCTGTCCAGAACTGCCTGGCTCCCCATTATGGTTCTTCGTGACCTTCTGCCTCTATGCCTTCCATCTGGTTTTGCTTGTTCTCTCAGACCAAGAAGGGTGTACTTCATTTTTGTAGAGATGTAGCCCCACAGGGCAAGTGATACCTGTTATCTGTTAGTCGCAACAGAGCTTTTGATTAGGTTTCGACCCAAAGAGGAGACCACACCACTTAGCAGAGCACAGGGCATCATCTTCTGGAGTCTGCTCAGTGCTACTTGACCAAAAATAGCCTTTCCAGAAATAGTCATGGGAAATCAAACTTTTCTTAGCACCTCCCCTCTGTTATGCTTATGTCCTATCGCTTGCTCGTATCCTGGTGCGCCGCCGCCATCAGTCGCTCTGAGAAGTCGTAGAGTGAGGAGCTTATGTATGTGTTCTTTCACTACGTGTGGTGTTTAGGCCTTTCACACAGAAGTCTTGACTGTGGACCAGGGTTCTGTTCATCCTTATGAAAAGAGAAGTTGCCTTCAGGTGATAAGATTTCTTGTTGGGGCCCACATCTAAATGCTTCCTCACACAGAGTTCTGAGGCCTGTTTAATTCCACTGAGCTATTGCATCTCTGGAGGAGACAAGCATTCTCCTAATAGTGCACCCTGTAGGAAAGTTTTGGCTTGGTGCAGCTCTTGGAGCAGGAGACTGACAGCAGATTGATTGCAAGTCCTTGTCCAAAAAGAGAATGGACTGACTCATGATACCTGGATAGACTCCAGAGGGAGCTGCTCTCTCCATTTGCTGGCAGGGTCCCCCCTCTTAGCGGGGCCAGCTCTGGGCTCACTGGTGTCCAGCTAGCCATCTGGATGTAGTCAGGATCAGCTTTCTCCTGAAGCTGTTGCATTTCCATCCTGTTCTCTAATCTGATGGAAGAATTCCTGCTCGGCTCTGATAAGCCATCCTGCCTGGTGTGATGGTGTGTGATGGAGTTTGATGGGAGTGCTCGGGAGCAGTGTGGCGTTCAGGGGACACAAGGAAGAGAAGATCGGGATCTAATGGCTTTACCATCTCCAGGGGTTTGAGTGGTTGCTGGCGTCGGAGAGGGCCTTAAAAGATCTCAATTCTTGGGCTGCCTCTGTGGTTTACTTTGGGCGTTGGGTTGGTTTCTTAACCTCCCTGAGCCACAGAAAAGGATAAAAGCTCTTTGTCTATTAGGGGTGGTGTGAACAGAAAATGAGCGTCTGGGGGAAGCGTATTGACAGCTATAAAGCATTATACTGATGTGAGTCATTACTTTTAGAGCCAGCCATTTATATTACATGGCAGGTATGTCTACCTTGGGGACAGAGACCCATTTATTCAGGCATGGTCCGTAATGCCCTCTTGAAGGGCTTTTCTCTATCCAGTCTCCATCTGCTGGGCCTGGGCAAATTCTCTATCTTCCCTAAGGCCCTACAGAAAGAAGGAAGCAGTTTGCTGTCCTGAGAAAAACCTGGTTGGGACATCTCACATTCAGCTAAAGTAATGTGTATTTTACCACAATTAAAAAAAAAAAATGGATTCCTATATTAAGCTGTTTTGCCTGTATGCCTTATTTGGCCCTTGTAGTGATATGAAAGTGAGAGTTCATGTAATAAAGTTTAAAAATATAAGCTTTCCCATAAAAATCTTGAATTTGCTTTTTCCTAAAATAGGAGCTCTGGCCGCTCAGCCAAGGCTCTGCTGCATGTCTGTGTCCTGCAGCCAGCCCAGTGCCCTGTGGTGCCTCTCAACCCCTTTGGTTCCCCCACTGTGCTCCCTGCAAAAGGAGTTTGGGTTACTTGCCCAGCCCCTGGAGGCATTTGGTTCTGACCCTGTTTGAGGGCCTCTAAATCCCGCAGATGTTAACCCTTGCATTTATGGTGGAGAAACTTGAGTAGGAAGTATCATTTGCAGATGGGAACAAAATGGCGCAGTGTGGAGATTTCAAACTGTACGTTATTTGTGCAAAGCCCTTACATGGTAACGGGCTTTAGACTAACGTGAGACATAGTATCTACTCAGGCTATAACACTGGTAGTAATAAAAAAAAATTTTATAGGAATTACAATTCTGATACAGACAGTGCTGTGGGCCTAGATTCTCCCTGCCTGCCTGTCAGTTCCCAGAAGCCATCCAGGTCATTCCCATGCTCTTGGTGCACCTGCCAGTCAGTCATCAAACGGTTGTTGAATGCCAGCATGTGTCCTAAGCGTGAGTGAGAGGTCTTCCATTGGTGGCTTCCTGGCCCCTCCACAGAGTTGATGGGACCCTCAGAACACAGTCTGTTGTGCTTGCCCCTAAATATTTGTGGGGTAGGTCATAAAAACAAACAATGTTAAACACAACTCAGCACCTGGCAGAATGAATGTCAGTGTCAGACTGGGTTGAAATCTAGCTTTGTACGGTGAGTCAAGCTTCATATTGTTTACAGGAGACAAAATAAGAAGAGGGAAAGATGAGAAGGAAAAGAGAGAAACATACTCTGGGGAATAGTAACCAAAAGAAAAACGGACACAGCTTTATTCATGTTAAATAATAGATTTTAAGGCAAAGAAGATCATTTCATAATGATAAGGTAATTCACTAGAAAATAATCTCTGATTCTTTGCCTAGTCGGTAACCCTAACAAATGAGTAAGCATATGGAGGTTCTGAACCCTAGAGTCAACCAGCTTGAACTGTACTTACCAACCGGAGAATAGTCATTTGCAGGACATTTGGAACATTTCCCTACAACTGGCTACCACCCGACCTTGAGGTGGAGCTCAGCAAATTTCAAAGACTTTACTGGCAGTTAAGGGAGTGATTCTTAACATTTTGCAAGTTCTAGACTCCTTTGAAAATGCCATACATCCTGTAGGTCAGGATTGTCGGCTTCAGCACTGCTGACATTTGGAGCTAGGTGACACTCTGCTGTGGGCTGTTCTGTGCATTATAGGATTTCGCAGCGTAGCGTCCCTGGACTCTACCCACTGGTTGCCAGCATCACCTCCTCTCTGGCAGAGACAACCAAAAACGTCTCCAGACATCGCTAAATGTCCCCTAGTGGGCAAAGCCAGTCCTGCTTTAGAACCACTGTGAGAGGTCTTTTCTTCAGAGAAATAATAGTTTTTCATACACCTTTTCCTACTCTAGTAGCTAAATGGTCTTGCCCTCACTGAGGACAGCTGAGTGGGGTGTTTTGTATGAAAAAGCAGCGGGGCAGCCAAGGAGCCTGAAAGTTCAGTCTTTGTCCGCACACAGCATCCCCCGTCCAGCGTGTGGACGCTTGTGCTCAAGGCTGTGGGAGCATCTGAGAGTTCCCGGTGCCGAGAGCGTGAGGGCTCACTGCCATCCAGTTTCACGGATGCTAGGCTTCTGTTTTGTTCTAGACCTTTGGCTAGGTGCCAGTCCCAGAGTCCAGGTCCATAACAGTGGGGAGAAGAGGCTGGAAAATTTGTGACACCTGTGCTCATGAAGGGCTGGGAGAGGGAGAGCTTAATGTCTGAGAAGCAGGTGAGGAGCTACGCACGGGGCCAGGGAGGACTTCACCACGCAGAGGCCGACATCAGTGTGGAGTTGGCAGGGTCAGTGGAGGTTTGCAAAGGGGAGGCCACTGCGGGCCCCCGTGGATCAGCATGCGGAGTTTGGGGGCTTAGGGACAGCCCAGTTTCACAGTAGACAAAGGAAGCTAGGGGTGAGGCGTGCTTAGGAGCTTGGACTTGATCTGGCAAGCGGTTGAAAGGGTTTTAGTGGGAAAGTGACACAACCAGGTTTTTGTGTAGAGGTGATTTGAGTGGCTCTGTGAAGGACAGATGGCAGGCCAGGCGATGAGTTGGAAGCTCTACAAAGAACCCAGCTGCATGACGAGGTCTAGAACTGTCACCGTGGCCATGGGGATGGAGGGAGATGAACCCTCAGGGAGTCAGGTTCCCAAACCCGAGTCTAGTAAAGGGAGGTCTGCATCCATTACCTCAAAGGGCACAGTAACGCCCCTGCTCAGAGGACACCATCCTTAGCTCTGAAAATAAAGACTTAAGTTTTTATCTAAGAGAGATTTTTTTCCACTTTTTATATACATTTTTTTCCTCTAGGAAATAGACAGACGGTTGGAAAAAAAACTGAAGATCACACAAAAGGAGAGGTAAGGCTGCTGTCTGGTCTGAGGGCTCATGCTCTCTGCCAGCTGAGAGCTGGGCAGTCAGTGGTGTTCTCCAGGTGGCCGTTAGGGTTCCAGGGCAGGCTCCTGAGCGTGTCCCTCCAGGATATGTATGGTGGCTTGAGGCTTTGAGAGTGAGGCTCGACTGTCGCATCTGCCTTCTAACTTAGTGGGTACGCGGTGTGAGGCGGTCTGGTGGACAGTGGGGAGGTGACATGTCAGAAAACTTGGGGTTTAGGCCTGGCTCTGTTCCAGTTGCTCCGAGGTTTGGGACAAGTTGTTTTCCCCTCTGGACATGAGTTTCATTCTCTGTGACATAAAGAGGTTGGACAGATGATTTCTCTGGGCCTTCCGTGATGTGGTGGCTGAGGGCATTATGGGGTATTCTGGAAGAAAAGACTCTCAGTTCTCAAAGACCGTTTTAAGGATATTTTCCCAGACAGAAGAGAAAGTGGGTTTCAGAGCAGGTGAAAGTTAACCTCAGCCGTCTGACTTTGGACTTAGGTAACCTGTGGGCTTCCCACAGGGACAGGGAAGGGAGGAGGAAAGGACCTCTCTGGACGTGGCTTACCATTCCCCAGGGGTGCCAGGGTGCCCTGTCTGCCCCCTAGTTTCCTGGCTCCCTGCCTCTGATCAGGTGGCTGGCTCCTTGTCTGTCTGCTCGTCTCAGCAACTGCAGTGATGTCTGGTTACAGTCCCCTTGGCACGCCATTCCTGTCCCGCGCAGGACTTGTTCCAGGTCCCCTGGCGGCAGTTGAGTTCCTCTAGCCCCTTCCCCTCCTGACAACCGTGGCTCTGAAAACAGGCCCCTGTAGGCTGTTGGGTTCTGAAGAGAAGCTAGTTTGGGCTGCTCTGGGGAGGGTCTTTGTGGCTGCTGAAGGTCCATCACTCCTGCCTGGATCCCTTTTTCCCCTTTGGCTTTTGTTTCTCTCCCTTCCTGTGTGGTTTTCCACCTCTCCTTGTGGACACGTTGCCCGGTGTGCACATCCACCAGCCTTGGACAGTGCTTCTCTGAGCACTGCCAAGCACTGTTTCTAGGATCGTCCTCTACCCCAGCCCCGCCGCGTCCCGCATCCCAGGGAGCCATGGTGAGGGAGGTGTCTCTGCTCAGAAGCTCTTCTGAAGAGCTCACCCAGTTGTCTGGTGTAGCTTGTCTCGGGGAGGCCCAGGTCACTTACCGAAGGCTGAGGCACTTTGGTAAATCCTGTCTTGGTGCCAGGCAGGGATGGCGGAGTGGGCTTCTTTGCAGTGTTGGACTGGCGTGAGCACATGTGGTGGAAGGCCATGGCTGGCGTGAACACTTCGCTGACCCCTCGCTAAGGGGCTCCCACCACACCAGCCTGTTGTATACTCTGCTCTGTGTAGGGAAGTTGGGATTTTAACTGACGTCATTGGATTGTGGGCTTAAATTATTTTGCCACAGGGGCCAAACAGTGGTTGACGTGACTGTGAACCTGGGGATAGAAGTCCCAGAATGAGGTGCTGTTCCAGCCCCCCTTTGCCTGGGGTTAGGTCTGAGGAGCAGACCTGAGGACCTCATGAGCTTATGGCAAGGTGGCTCTTTTGAGAAATCCCTCTTGAGGAGTGAGAGTTTTGGTGTCTGGTCAGAGGCCAGAGAATAACAAATAGAATTAGGAGGAGGGAGGGAAAAGTGGGGGTGGGTGAGGGACATGGATGGGTCCTCTGTAGTCAAGGGTAGGACTTGTGAAGCTCTGTTTGCTCTTTGTCAGCAGGAAATCCAAATCTCCTCCCAAAGTGCCCATTGTGATTCAGGACGATAGCCTTCCCACGGGGCCCCCTCCACAGATCCGCATCCTCAAGAGGCCCACCAGCAACGGTGTGGTCAGCAGCCCCAACTCCACCAGCAGGCCAGCTCTTCCTGTCAAGTCCCTAGCGCAGCGGGAGGCAGAGTACGCCGAGGCCCGGAAGCGGATCCTGGGCAGCGCCAGCCCCGAGGAGGAACAAGAGAAACCCATCCTCGACAGGTGAGTGCAGCTGCTGGCGGGGATCTCCAGCAACCACTCTGCCAGGCCGGCGGAGTAGTGAGAAGCAGGCAGAATCGGGTCTGGAACCGTGGCAGCTCCAGCTGCCAAGCCTGACCTGGTGGACAAGTTCAGGGTTTGCTCCGTTGGCTCAGGACTGCAAGCTTTGAGGTCATGGCTCCCTGCTGTGCCCCTTCTGCAGTTGCGGACACGGGGCGGGTTGCAAGGTGATGGGGAGGCAGGGTGGCACAGAGGTTAAAGGCACAGACTCTGAGTCAGAATCTGCCATTTCCTTCCACATCCGGCTGCCTAACCTCTCTGCGCCCTCATAGCCTCATCTGTGGGGGAAATGGATAACCATAGAACCTCCCTTGTCAACTCGTTGTACAAATAAATGAGTATAGTGTTCTGAGAACCCCACCTGGCACAGCGGACGGACGGCACCCCACGACGTGCTTAGATGTTATCTTCCAGGTCTCATAATAGCTCTCTGTGATGTTTGGTGAATTTTCTAAATCCTTTTTTGTTCCCAGCATTTTTTTCTTCCCTCTGCAGTCCTAGAGGTTGCATTATGTAAATTTGTCAGCTCCTGCTAAAGTGGTATTTGTTAAAACATCCTCTTTCTGACTTTGAGAGGCCTCCTTGGGCTTGCTATTCTGGGACTTGAACTAATCTATATACCTTCTTCCTGTCCCCTCATTCATTCGATAGACTCCCGTTCTCCTCCAAGCCTTCACTTGGCAGACAGAAACGCTCTCTCTCCTTATAGTCTTCCAGTAATGTGAGTCAGCCATTAACCACATGGTTTGAAGAGAAGCAGGAGGGCAGCCATGGCTGGTGCCTGGTCCCTCTACTGAGTTCTTGGTTAGGAGTCTTCCTTTGCCCGAGACCCTGAAGGGTCATGCCACATAGTTCTGTGGAGGCTGAGCTGTCCGTGGTCATGGCCTCTGGACAAGATGTGCCCGTGAGCACCAGCAACCCCCCCCCCGCCCTCTAGATTCAGGGGAAGAGCGTGGCTGCTGCTCAAGGTGAACACAGACCACCTGCCCCACGTGCCCACGGGGACGTCCCAGCTTGCAGATTCCCCGAGTCTGCTTGTCGGAGAGGGAGTCAGAGTTGGCTGACAGCTACTTTGCCTTCTGCCCTAGCTGCGGTTTTAAGATTTGGTTTTAAGATTTGGGGACCTCTTTTATGTCCTTTTTCAGGCCTCCCTCTGATCTTTTTCTCTTCAGGCCTACCAGGATCTCCCAACCCGAGGACAGCAGGCAGCCCAATAATGTGATCAGACAGCCTTTGGGTCCAGATGGGTCACAGGGCTTCAAACAGCGCAGATAAATGCGTGCGGGGAAGGATGCCGCCGCCGCCGCCATCACCGCCTCTTGGGTCGTCCGCCGCGGGTCGCACTGCCGTGGCAGACAGATGGACTTGAGCAGAGGGAACGACCTGACTTACTTGCACTGTGATCCCCTTTGCTCCGCCCACTGTGACCTTGAACCCCATGCACTGTGACCTCCCTCCTTCCCCCCCCCTTCCCACTGTGATTGGCACGTCTACAAGGGCTGTCCCAAGTCAATGGAAAGGGAAAGGGTGGGGGTCAGGGGAGGGTTGGGGGGACCCACGAAGGACTCAGAGTAGAGAGTCAGACAGTGCCACTTGGCCACTTGGGGTAAAGCCAGTGCCAGCAGTAACAGTTTATCATGCTCATTAATTTGGGATTTCAAAACACAGATGAGAACTCCCGTCCACCCACCCGCAAGTGCATGTCTTCATCACTTAAAAGCAAGTTCCATTTGAAAATATCCTTTCTTTTTTTTTTTTCTCCTTCCTATTTTTGTTTGTTTATACAAATACCTGATTTGCAAGAAAAAGTGCATGGGAAGGGTTTTAGCAGTTTAATGAATTTTTAATTGAGAAAGGGTAGTTTGGTAGTCTACTTAAAAATGTTTCTAGGAAATTCACTAGAAACATTAACCAATAGGACTTCGGTGAGCTTAGCTTCTGTATTCCTACTGCCGCCCAGAAAAGGGGCAGGGCTCTGCAGCCCCCAGGACAGATGAGCACCCCATGCCTATACCTCCCTCCCTCAGCTAAGTCCCGGGAGATCTTGGCCCTACCTGGAGACTGAGCTAGCTCTACAGGCTCAGAGAGCCTGGGGAGGGTGCCGACCCCACCTCTAGTATTTTGGGAAGATAGGGGAAGTGAACAGACTTCCCCTTCCCATCCCCCTCAGGGTGGCTCCCCTGCCAGCCAGGCTTGCTCCTTCTCGAAGAGAGCAGGGAGTGAGATGCACTCCGGGCTCAGAAGCAAGGGATGTGAGACTTGCTCAGTGTTTTGCTCTTAGCCCGAGGAGAGCCAGGAGAGTGTGGCTCCAGGACTCTGAGCCTCCTGCCCAGTGTGCACAGAAGGCGGCTGGATCTTCCCACTCCAGCAAGGCTTGAGCTCCGAGAGGTCTGTGGGCACCGTCTCTGTTGATGGCACCAGCTTGATAACCTCGCCTGGTACATTTCCTTCGTGAAGTCATTACCTTGGGAGCCAACCATTCTGAATACGTTTGGGAAAAGGCAAGCTGTGCATTGCAAAGATGGGTGGTGACAGATCGGTTCCCCATAGACCCAGGCTACCCTTCACCCATTTTTCCAGAGCGAGGGCCTGGAATGAAGGCAGTTTCCTTTCTGTCCCTAGAGCCTAGAGATTTGCTTTGGCTCTTTAAGGTGGAAGAGGCTAAGGGCAACTGCCTAGAGCAGCTGTGTGTATGTGTGTGTGTGTGTGTGTGTGTGTGTGTGTGTGTGTGTGTGTGTGTGTACACTATCAGGGTCTTCTCAGGCTCTCTGTTGCACTGCGCCTTATCCCTCAGCCAGCCAGATAGCCTCCCCACTCAGTGGATGAGTTAGGGAGTGGGCGATAGGACGTTTTGTGATTCGGGCAGCTAGTGGCCAAGGTGACGAGCTAGGTTTTGCGAGCTCACTCCACCTTTGGCTCACCTGGCTCTCAGCCTTGCCCTGTGAGAACGTAGGCCCAGCAAGCCACGTCCCACTGCATCTCCCACTGCGGAGGAAGGGCCAGCTGCCTGCTGAATCAGCGACTAGTCCGTAGCACAGCTTTGTGACGGTGAGCAGCCAGGAAACTGCATGCGGAGAGCTGGAACAGAGCTTCAGTCATGGAGAAGGCCCAGGCTGTCGGGTTGTGCCCACAGGCTGTTGTGAGGGGGATGACCCCCAGGAGTGGGCAAGGAAGAAGGTTGGCTGCTGTCTTTATGGTTCCACTGCCCTGACCAAGTTCCCTCCTTTTAGCTGTACAGTGTCTAGCCCTCATGTAATAGTGGTTTCTGACCCGATGACACTGTCCTTTCAGTTGGAGAGGGGTACAGAGGTAGGCCAGGTGGCATGGCCAGGAGTACTGATTGCTCAGCCATCGGGACCACCTGCTCTTGCCCCCCTCCCCCCTAGTGGGAGCCGAAGGGAAGGCCAGCTGATGGGTGTCCGTGGATTGAGGATGTAGTAGGGACTGATGTTCCCACCTCCCTCGGGCCAAAGATGGGGCTTTGCCCACTGTGCCTGCCACTACCCACCAGCAGTTGTACCCGTGGCTTCCCAGATGGAGAGGTGGCAGGCACAATTTTAAAAAGAAAGAAAGAAATGAAAACAAGGAACGGTATTGTGTTGGGGGGAGGTGGGAGGGGAGATGGGAGAATGGTTTGGATTTTGTGTGTGTGGGGTTTTTTTGTTTGTTTGTTGTTGGTTTTTTTTGGGGGGGGGGTAGTCGTCTGTAACTTTCCTTAAGTGCTTCTTTTATTTCTTTTCTTTTTCTTTTCTTTTCTTTTTTTTTTTTAAAGTAAGCTGCAGGCTTTGGCTTGGAAAACCCCAGGGGGGGCGGGAGGGGGCAGAAACCTGAGGCTGCTGCCCCTTTATCTGCCTTCATGGTACTGTCCCCTTCCCCCAGCGCCTCCCTGACCCCATGAGCCAGGCCTCAGACCTTCCAGCTAACCGCTTCCCATGAGCCACTACTCTGATGTCAGCCTATAACCAAAGGAGCTGGGGGTCCAGGCCTGGTGACCAACCCTTCTCAGCCCACTCAGTCAGGGTGCTCCCCACCTGCAGGCAGGAGGCAACACCCTATCTGCTACCATCAGCCCCTTCCAGAGCCCACTGCCCCACCCTGCCCTGTCCAGCCCAGCCATACCCTGCTCTGCCCCATGTGGGGATGCTCTGCTCAGGGATGGGCTGGCAGGGCTGCCCCAGCCTCCCTGGTAAGCAGAGACTCTAGAAACCTCTGGGGTCCTGTTTTCTGGTCGTGTGATCCCCGGGGTGCACATGGGCCCCTTGGGTGTCTGAACAGAAGGGCATGGGAGGGAGGGCCGCACCCCTGCAGTCCTGCTCTGCTGGTCTAGCGGGCAGCTGCCTACCCCACCCCACTCCGCACCGCGGGCTCCTGAGTCGGCAGATTAAGCATTTTATAAATTGTATTTTAAATACATGTTTTAAACTTGTCAGAGCCTTGTCCTCATTTCAGTCCCTGGCCTCCTAACCTCTTGCTGTGCCTGCTTGTTGAACCACAGGGGGAGCTACCTCTGCTCCATCCCAGGGAGGGGCTCGCTCTCTGTTGGAGAAATAGGCCTGGGGTGGTGTGTGGGTTGGGGGACAAAGACCCACACGCCCTTCTGCAGGGTCGGTCTGCTCCTTTTAGGGTCCAGAATCTATCCCATCATTCCCTTCGAGCAATTGGAGAGAGATGCTCTCTGCCCATGGGGGAGACTCAACTGGAGAGAGTCCCAGCTCTATGCTTTGAGAATGCATAGAAGGTCAAGATTTTTGCCCCCAGGGTCGCTCTAGTGGGAGCCCCAACCCTGGCAGGGTTTCAAGGTGTGTCTTGCTTCAGGGTTTCCTAAGCCTGTGGGAGGCAGGGACCCTGCACTCTGAGAGCCAGGTGGAAGGGTGAAAACCTGGGGGCCTTCCCAGCACTGGACACAGAGGCCAGGTTCTTGGTGTTTATTGGCTTACCAGGCCACAAAAGCAAAATCCAGCAGCAATACTGGCCTAACAACCTGTCCGCCTGCAGGTCCTGAACAGCTGCCCCGAGTCGGGACTCCAGAGGTCAGTGGGTTCGAGCTGGCACGGAACTGAGCCACTTGCAGCTCTCAGAGCCGTGTTCCCTAAGGCGAGAAGTGAGGGGTGAGTAGGAAATGAGCCATTCCCAAGTGCCCCAGGGGAGAGTTGACTTCTTTGGGATGCAGTGGAGCCAGGCAGTTGGGCTGGGGGGCCTGATTGCAAGTCCTGAGTTCTTTTGCCCCCAAAGCACCTGGGAGGGGACTGGGAGGGGAAGCTGCCTCCATCCAGCAGTCAAGCCTGTTCCTGCCACTCCTAATGTAGAGTCAGACTCAGGCAAAGGACTTGCAAGCTAATCCCTGCGTGGTGGTGCCAGCCTGAGAAAAAGACGGTGTGTACCACTGAGTCTGGGCACAGCAAGCCAGAGGTTCCCGGACTTAAGCACAGTCGATGGGGCACATGGGCCCTCAACGAAGCTTAGTTCCTTACTGCTTCCATCCTTTCCCCTTTTCCTCCCGGGAGCAGCAGTATTCCAGGTATCATCTCTTGCAAGGATGGATTCCCCTTGGATTAGGCCAGGGGCTCATTAAAAAAAAAAAAAAAAAGGTGGTCGATGGGCCTGGGGTGGAGCTCTTGCTTTCTGGGCACCCACCTGCTTCCTTGGGATCCTGATTGGAAGAGGAGGCTCCGGATGTCAGGGCTCAGGCTGGCAGGGGTGCATGGGTCCAGCACGTAGTGGCTGCCCTGCTTCCGATGGACCATCTTGTCCAGCCGCGGACAGAGCGGGATGCAGGGCACCTGCGCGTAGGGGCTCTGCAGGTTGGCAGCTGGCAAGGGAGGAGGAAGCAGGCAGACCCAGCTGAAGTCCCAGCTTGGCCACATCCTGAGCTGGGTGGGTTTGGGCAAATTCCTTAACCTCTCTGAGCCTCTCTGTAAGCTGGAGGTGAGTACCCACCTCACAGAGCGGACGGTGAGGATTAAAGGGATAATACATGCCGAGCACAGTGTAAATGCTAATAATAGCTCACACAAGAGCACGTGTCTTTGTGATGGGTCCTGGCAGTCTAGGCATGCTAGAGAGACTCCAGAAAGCTCCTAGCCCATCACTTGGCACATAGTGGGAGTCTAATCAGTGACTTGCTTTTATGGGGAGTGAAAAGAGAACAGGTTTTGGAGTCAGACCTGTCTATACACTGTGCTTTCTGATACATGTTAGCTGTGGGGCCCTGGGCCTTGGCCTTAAACTTGCTCGGTTCCACTGTTCTCATCTGTAACATGGGGTGAATACGTGATCATGAGCATTAAATTCTAGCCCATCTACAAAGGGCCTAGCACCGGGAGTGACCCCAGTGGATGTCCAGTAAATGGTGAGCTGGGATTGCTAATTATCTGCCCTGCTCCGTGGAGGCTCTTGAGACCAACGTGTCCTCAGGGCTGAGCCCTGGGAGAGAGTGCGTAAGACCCTCATCAGAGGGCTAGAGGTGGGATACCGTGATTTTCAGACCACTGGCTAATGCACACAGTTAAGCCCGAAGTGGGAAACCATGTCTCTCAGCTCCTGGGTCTGGCTGTGGGGGCCCAGGGAAAGAGGAAAGCAGAGCGCTCGCCGCGCCTAAGGCCCTCACCATAGTTTTGCTGCTTCAGCCGGCTCAGGATCCTGAGGACCCTTCGTTCTGGGACTTCCAACTCTGCCTGCTGGGGATTGTAGGAAAGCTTCTTCCGGGACTGCAGCCGGCCTATGGCTGTCTCCATCTCTCGGGCCTTACAGGTGCCTTCCTTCAGCTTCTTCTGGTAATAGCTGGGGAGGCAGTGCCCACCCAGCTCAGCCTGGCTGTGTTTAATTTACCCTCCCACCCCCCCACACTGTTTCTGAGCCCCTGTTCTGTCTGGCCAGCTCTGGGACAGGGACACAAGCCCAGGAATTAGGGGACCTGGGTTTTGGTCCCAGCTCTGCAGTTAACTCCCTGTCACTGCCTTGCTTGGGCTCCAGTCACCCCGACCTGCCATCTGCAAGTCACATGACTTATCTGGGCTTTAGGTTTCCCCTGGGTAAAAGGGATCAAACAGTCTTCACGTTATAGGATTAAATAACAAAGCCCATCTGAGCACTCAGCAGCATGGCCCATGGAAAGAGCCTGGTCACCACCATCTCTGCTTTCTGCCACTGATATTTTTACTTAGATATACATGTGCTCTGTGTGATTAACCTGCCCCTGGGTTTGAGTTTTATTTTCTAGACTCACTGCTGCTTGCCCATCCACTAGACTGTGGCTCTGCACATGCATTCAGCAGGTACTGAGCGGCTGTTTTCCACAGGCCAGCACACGCCTAGGTGCTTGGGGAAGCAGTGCAGATCATCTCCACAGATGTTCCCTGCCTCCTAGCATCCCAGCCCCTCTCTCTCTCTGGCCACTGCCGTAGTGACCACTGCACACGGACTTCGAGCAGCTTTGCACAGGGACAGTCAGAGGTGGCCTCACCTCAGGAGCCTCCTGCCTGGAAGCTTCTTTGATGCCCCGAGTGTGACCCAGAAGTGCAGGGGAATGAAACTGCCATGGGGGCCACCTTTGACCAAAGGAGCTAGCAGCTAAGGTACATGGGTTTCTCTTTCTTCTCCTGACAGAATTCTGAACCACTATCCATAGTCTCCTCAGAAGATCCTGGGGGTGACTGACTCGACACATGTTTGTATTGGCTCCTCCTCTGGTCCCATTCCTTCTCTCACTCCAACCTGGAATCCCTTTCTAAGTTGACCACCTAGACATGTGCCTAGTGGGAGGGACCGTGAACAAATAAATACAGTACCTGGTCGGTGGTGGTGGGTGTAATGAGTAAAGCTGGACAGCGGGTAGTGATGGGGAATGATTTTGCTCACAGAGGCCAGCAGAATCTCAGAGGTGGTGATATTTGAGCAGAATGAGGGGAGGGAGCAAGTCAAATGGATATCTCTGGAGGAAGAGTCTTTCAGGTAGAGGGAATGGCATGTGGAAAGGCTAGGAGGTGGGCGAGAGCTCAGTGAGCTCTAGGAATGGCAAGGAGGCCAGAGGGGCTAGGACCTGGTATGTGAGGAAGAGTAGGAGATGTGGGCAGCAAGATGGCAGAGACAGACCACCCAGGGCTTTGAGGCAGTGGTGAGGGGTGCTACTCTTGGTGCAGGGAAACACTTAAGGCTTAAGTTGCTGGTTCTGCTGTGGTCTCTGCCTATCTCTGGGGCCTGGAATTTGGGGTTTTGATGAGCTTCAAACATAGAACACAGAAAATGAATACCAGAGCCCTCATATGGAAGTTGGATCTAACCCCTGTATAAAACTAGGCCCTGAAAAGGCAGCATGTGGAGTAAAAACGATGACCTAGAAAATAACTTCACCCCACAGGGGCCAAAGGGACAAGAGCAAAATGTGTGCAACTTTCTCGGTCACAATTTTAAAGGAAATTGCTTGCTCTCCACTTCCTCTCTCCCCTTCCCGGGGGCTTGAATTCAGATGTGTTGCTGGTAAATTGGCTTAGGTTTGATCTAGGGAATGGTGGGACAATAAGTTAGAAAGAAACAATAAGTTGTGTGCTGGGCAGCCTTGTCTTCCTGCCTGCTTCTTCTGGAGTGTCAATGTAAGAGAAATAAACTATCTTGTTTAAACTGTAGTGCATCGAGGTCTGTTTCTGAACTAATACACCAATATAGAATTCTATACCCAGCTAAACTACTCAGTGCGACTATAAATAAACTCTTCTGCAGACACATAAAATCTCAAAAATTTTGTATCCCATGCATTCTTTCTCAAGAAGCTGCTGGAGGACATAGTCTTCTAAAATGGGGGCATAAACCAAAACAGAAAAGATATACATAGAGAAAACAGGAGATCAACACAGGAGATGCAAAGGTAGTGGAAGCTGGTAAAGGGGAATCCCACATTGGTGGTGCAGTTGCCATAAAGGACAAGTTTAAATTAGATCACTACAGTGTAGAAGACAGAATAGGGCTGCTGTTACTGCACCGGTGGTTGAATCACTTCCTGTGTAACCCAAAAATCTACCAGGGTAACCTGCGCCCGTTATTTTTTTTTTTTTTTTTAAAGATTTTATTTATTTATTTGACAGAGAGAGATCACAAGTAGGCAGAGAGGCAGGCAGAGAGAGAGGAGGAAGCAGGCTCCCCACGGAGCAGAGAGCCCGATGCGGGGCTCGATCCCAGGACCCTGAGATCATGACCTGAGCCAAAGGCAGCGGCTTAATCCACTGAGCCACCCAGGCGCCCCCCGTTATTTTTTAACTAAACCAAACAAACCAAGAAGGATTAAGCAAACCAAGGAAGAGTAAGGCATGTACTCTAACAGAGAATCCTAATCAGAGGAAAGGAAGAAAGAATTCCTAGGATGACAGCAGACCCCCAAGATGACAACTCTGCAACAGGCTTAAAAAATTCATCCAAGGGCCACCTGGGTGGCTCAGTGGGTTGAGCCTCTGCCTTCGGCTCAGGTCATGATCTCGGGGTCCTGGGATGGAGCCCCACATCAGGCTCTCTGCTCAGCAGAGAGCCTGCTTCCCCCTTCTCTCTCTGCCTGCCTCTCTGCCTACTTGTGATCTCTCTCTCTCTCTCTCTCTCTCTGTCAAATAAATAAGTTAAATATTTTTTGAAAAAAGAAATTAATCCAAAAATAAGGTTAATGAAATTATTTAGAACATGCCTTCAAGAAAAGGAAACTCTAAGGTGGCGGCACAGGAATTATTAATGAGTACAAAGAAAAAAACTAAGGCAATCGTCAGCTTCAGGCGTTAGACAAGGAGAGGGGCATCTGGGTGGTTCAGTCGTTAAGTGTCTGACTTCAGCTCAGGTGATGATCCCAGGGTCCTCGGATGGAGCCCCCCATCCGGCTCCCTACTCAGCAGGACGCCTGCTTTCCCCTCTCTCACTCCCCCCGCTTATGTTCCCTTTCTTGCTGTCTCAGTGTCTTGCTATCAAATAAATAAACAATTTTTAAAAAAAGGAAATGAAGTCATAGTATAATAAAATACTCAGCTGTTAAAAATTGCATAACCATAATAATAGAAACCCCCCAAAATTATTTAGTAAAAAATGATAATATATTAGAACAGGTAGAGGGGAGCTTAGAGGATGGTTTATCAGACAGCTAAACCCATACCATAATTGGAAGTCAATAGATACATGTAAAAAAAAATCACTAATTAAAATATTGTAGTACGTGCATGTTATTTCAAAATGAGAAGAGTCAAAAGTATTTGTCTTGGGAAGGGAGACTTCAGGGAATGGGGTACTGCAAGTGTTTATTAACCTTTTTGCACTACTTGGTTTTTCTATTGTTCTTAACTTTTTTTTTAAAAGATTTTACTTATTTGACATAGAGAGAGAGAGAGTGAAAGAGGGAACACAAGCAGGGAGAGTGGGAGTGGGAGGAGCAGGCCTCCCACCAAGCAGGGAGCCTGATGCGGGGCTGAATCCCAGGACCCTGGGATCATCACCTGACCTGAAGTCAGACACTTAACGACTGAGCCACCCTGGTCCCCTGGACTATTTGGCTTTTTCTTTCTTTCTTTTTTTTTTTTTAAAGAATGCATACATTACTTTAAATTTTTAAGAATTAACTGAAAGGATAAAGTTATGTCAGTTGAATACTAACCAAAGGAAGTCAGTATAACCATATTATATTTTAAAAACTAGGTCTTACGACAAAAAGCATTACTAGAGACACAAATGATTACCATATAATGATAAAATGTTCAGTTCGTCAGGAAACAAATTTCTAAACATGAAATATAAGGCAAGATCTGATGAAACTACAAGGAGAAATAGATAATTTTATTATCACAGAAGTGATAATGGATACTGAGCTTTGCCAATGTAGCATCAAGAAATCCATATACTATATGGGGATGAATGGATGTGGCTGTGTTTTGATAAAATTTTACTGTAAAAACAGAGCAAACTGGGGCATCTGGGTGGCTCAGTCATTGAGCATCTGCCTTTGGCTCAGGTGATGATCCCAGGGTCCTGGGATAGAGCACAGGCATCGGGCTTCTTGCTCAATGGGAAGCCTGCTTTCCCTCTCCTACTCCTCCTGCCTGTATTCCCTCTCTCACTGTCTCTCTCTGTCAAATAAACAAATAAAATCTTAAAAAAAAAAAAAAAAAAAAAACTGAGTGTGGCCTCCAGCCCGTAATTTGCTGACCTCTGTATACCGTAGGCCTTACCTAAAACTAAAATCCGTAGGAGTAACAGAGTTTGGAAGTTGAGTCTACCAAGTTAGAGGGTTCATGTAACACCTGGGTCTTTCACAAATATGCCTGAACAAAATGAAAAACCAAGACTACGTAAACTCAAACTGGCTAGTATCTGCCTACAAGAACAAAAGATGCTCATCAAAGAAGAGTCCAGCTTCCAAACAAAACAATCCAGTCTCTAAACCGTATCATCTAAAGTGTCCAGGACACAATAAAAAATTATCAGACATGCACAGGGTGCCTGGATGGCTTGTCGGTTAAGCGTCTGACTCTTGGTTTCGGCTCAGGTCTTGATCTCTGAGTCCTGAGACTCTGACGCTCGGCTCAGGTTATGATCTCAGGGTCCTGGGACGGAGCCCCACGTCAGGTTCCCTGCTCAGCAGGAAGTCTGCTTTTCTCTCTTCCTCTGCTCCTCCTCCCATTCATGCTCTCTCTCTCAAATAAAATCTTTTTAAAAAGGTATTAAAAAGGGGGGCCTGGGTGGCTCAGCGGGTTAAAGCTTCTGTCTTTGGATCAGGTCATGATTCCAGGGTCCTGGGATCGAGTCCCACATCAGGCTCTCTGCTCAGTGGGAGCCTGCTTCCCTTCCTCTCTCTCTGCCTGCCTCTCTGCCTACCTGTATCTCTGCCTGTCAAATAAATAGATAAAATCTTTAAAAAAATTAAAGTTTAGGGTGCCTGGGTGGCTCAGTGGGTTAAGCCACTGCCTTCGGCTCAGGTCATGATCTCAGGGTCCTGGGATCGAGTCCCGCATCGGGCTCTCTGCTCAGCGGGGAGCCTGCTTCCCTCTCTCTCTCTGCCTCTCTGACTACTTGTGATCTCTGTCTGTCAAATAAATAAATAAAATCTTGGAAAAAAAAGTTTAAAAAGGTATTAAAAATATATTCAAATAATTGAAGGAAAATGTGATCTTAATGAATAGAGAAACAAACTACAAACATGAAACAACTGGAAATTCTAGAACCAAAATGTACTATAACTGAAGTGGAAAAGTCACTGAACAGTCTTCGTAGCAGACTGGAGAATTAGTAGACTTGAAGACAGATCAGTAGAAATCATCCAATCTGAAGAACAGGGGATTAAAAAATTGAAGGCAAGTGAACAGAATTCTGTCTCTGGCCATAATGAAGGAACTGGTACTGAACTTGTCCTCCTGCCATAAATAAATATATGAAACTTGTGAGATATTGAACAACAGGCAGCACAAGACTATAATCCCTGAGGGGAGAAACCAATGAGGTGAGCTGACCGGTTCTCCAGAGAACTTTGCGTGGAGGTACAGGAAGTGGCACCCAGGCAGAACTGTAGACCCACCGAGGTAAGGGGACAGACAGTGTAGTTGGTAAACATGGAGGCCACAGGGATTAGTATATCAGGATATCAAAGAGATGGGAGCCATGTAAATAAAGTTGCAGAAATAAGCATGGGGTGTTCTTCAGTTTTTGGTTGCGTGCTAAGTAGTACACACATCGTGTGAAATTTCACGAAGCCAGACAAAGAACAAAAAACAGAAGTGATTACCAGGGTTTACCTAGGGCTGAGAGACACATGACTTTCAGACAGAGCAGAAGCTCTTTGTTGAACACCTGTAGAATTAGTAGAGCTCTTAGATGAGTCCTCTTTCAGTAGTTGGGACTGAGTCCTAGAGGAGAGACTACTCTGGATCTTCCCTAACAAAGCTTTATTTTTATTTTATTAAAAGATTTTATTTATTTATTTGACAGAGAGATCACAAGTAGTCAGAGAGGCAGGTGGTGGGGTGGGGGGGAAGCAGGCTCCCTGCTGAGCAGAGAGCCCGATGTGGGGCGCGATCCCAGGACCCTGAGATCATGACCTGAGCCTAAGGCAGAGGTTTAACCCACTGAGCCACCTTGGTGGTCCCCTAACAAAGCTTTAAAACCTTGAAATAGGGACACCTGCCTGACAGAGTTGGTATATAGCATGTGGCTCTTGATCTCAGGGTCATGAATATAAGCCCCATGTTGGGAGTAGAGTTTAATAAAATAAAATAACATAACCTTGAAAGAAAGAAGACTATCCTCAGTAACATAAACACCTGCCCTCTAGTTCAACACTTTAAAGAATAAAATCCAGACCCTCAATAAAGTGCCACAATGTCCAGCATCCAATCAAAAACTAGCAGACATGAGAAGCAGGAAAGTACCAATAAAAAAAGAAAAATCAGTTTACAGAAACAGATCCAGAAGTGACAAAGATAGCAGAATTAACAGAAAAGGACCTTAAATGAGGTATTATAAATATGCCCAAGGATTTGAAGGAAATATGAACAAGAGGAAAGAAAGAAAACTATGAAATAGAACTGAATGACATATTTAAATATGAAAAATGCAACAGCTGAAATGAAAAATTCATTGGATACATTTAAGAGGTGATTAGACACAACAAAAGAAAATACCAGCAGGGGCGCCTGGGTGGCTCAGTGGGTTAGAGCTCTGCCGTCGGCTCAGGTCATGATCCCAGGGTCCTGGGGATAGAGCCCCACATCAGGCTCCCTGCTGGGTGGGAAGCCTGCTTCTCCCTCTCCTACTCCCCCTGCTTGTGTTCCCTCTCTCGTTGTGTCTTTGTCAAATAAAATCTTAAAAAAAAAAAAAAAAGAGCAATTGAGGGGTACCTGGGTGGCTCAGTTGGTTAAACGACTGACTCTTGGCTTTGGCTCGGGTCATGAACTCAGGGTCCTGAGATGGAGCCCTGTGTTGAGCTCCATGGTCAGTGGGGAGTCTGCTTGAGATTCTCTTCCTCTCCCTCTAACCCTCCCCCACTTGCTTGTGCAGACACACACACACACACACACACACACTCTCTCTCTCTCTCTCTCTCTCTATCTCTATCTCCAAGATAAAGAAATCTTTTTTTTTTTAAAGCACTTGAAAAACAGCAGATACGGGACAGGCACTTGGATCTTTCTTTTTCTTTCTAAAAGCTGGTGACCAAATTCTCACATACCATGCCCTCTCTGCACCAGGAGGAAGAAATATTCTTTTTTTGTTGTTTAAGATTTATTTATTTATTTGACAGACAGAGCGCAAGCAGAAGGAGCGGCAGGCAGAGGGAGAAGTAGGCTCCCCACTGAGCAGGAAGCCCGATGTGGGACTCTATCCCAGGACCACCTGAGCCATAGGCAGACACTTAACTGACTGAGTCACCCAGGCACCCCAGGAAGAAACATTCTTATCACAAGAGATGTGGAGCTTTAGCTGAGAGAACTCTGTAATAAACCTCGTTAAAATAACTCTTATCTTCCCTTAGTCTGCCGGTGTAGTTTCACTACTTCTCCACATTCACTGCTCTCTTTTCAACCTAGGATAGAAACACTCAAGCCAAGTCATTTCTTTGGGTCTTCTCTTTCTTGTGAGGGTACCCAGGTACATGTAAATAAGATTCATATGCTTTTCTCCTGTTCATCTATCTTTTTTTTTTTTTTTTAATTTTCTTTCCTTACTTAAATGATCTCTACACCCAATGTGGGACTTGAACTAACGACTCTGAGATCAAGAATTGCATGGTCTACTGACGGAGCCAGCCAGGCAGGCATCCCTCCTGGTTGTCTACCTTATGTCAGTTCCAGTTGGAAATTCTGAGAGCGTAATGGACAGTTTTTCCTCTCCTGGACATCGAATGACATTTTTATTTGAATGAAGGACAAACTATGGTTATTCAGCCTTTGGTTTTCAGTGGATATTTCTCTAAAAGTGGATGAAGTTAGCCTGTCATTTCAAAGAAAACAACTGGCAGCATTTTTTGCCTCTGATCAAATTAAAGCTTTCAGGAAAAAGTTAGACTTTTGGGAAACTTAAATCCATCAACATGGGCATATACATGTCCTTATACAAAATACTTTATAGCAGTGAAAATGAATGAACTATAGCCACACACAACACTTCTAATACTTAAAGACTTTCCTGATATTAGTGGTGATATTAATTATAATATTGTAGTATATCTATACTAATTAATATAGTGTCATAGTATATGTATACTAGTTATATATAGTGTATATAGATATAAATATACACATACTAATTAAAATGAAATGTGCCAACACCTGGGAGATATGCGGTATTTTCCAAATGACCAGTGCACGTTACCAAAACATTCGTAGGAGAAGGGCCATTTAAACTACAAGATAGACCAATAGACTCTTACATTTAAGAGTACGAGCACTTCTGGCTGGCTCAGTCCATAGACTGTGAGGCTCTTGAGTTTGAGCCCCATGCTGGATGTAGACAGTGCTTAAATAAATAAACTTAAAAAAATAAAGGAGTGGGGCGCCTGGGTGGCTCAGCGGGTTAAAGCCTCTGCCTTCGCTCGGGTCGTGGTCCCGGGGTCCTGGGATCGGGTCCCGCATCGGGCTCTCTGCTGAGCAGAGAGCCTGCTTCCTCCTCTCTCTCTCTGCCTGCTTTTCTGCCTGGTTGTGATCTCTGTCTCTCAAATAAATAAATAAAATCTTAAAAAAAAAAAATAAATAAAGGAGTACAGGAGTACCCGCCTGGCACAGTCGGTTGAGCGTCCAACTCTTGGGTTCATCTCACGTCATGATCTCAGGGTCATGACATCAAGCCCCGTGTCCGGCTCTTTGCTCAGCATGGGACTCGGCTTGGGATTCTTTCCCCCTTCCTCTCCCTCCCCCTCTGCTCCTCCCCCTGCTCTCTCTCTCTCTCTAAAAAGAAAGAAAACATTTTTTTTTAAGATTTTCTGTTTTAAATTTGACAGAGAGACGCAGTAAGAGAGGGAACACAAGCAGAGGGAGTCAGAGAGGGAGAAGCAGGCTTCCCACTGAACCGGAAGCCCAATGCGGGGCTTGTTCCAGGATCCTGGGATCATGACCTGAGCGAAGGCAGAAGCTTAACCCACTGAGCCACCCAGATGCCCCGAAAGAAAATATTTTTAAAAATAAGTCAAAGGTGGGGCACCTGAGTGGCTCAATTGATTAAGCGACTGCCTTTGGCTCAGGTCATTATCCTGGAATCCCGGATCAAGTCCCACATTGGGCTCCCTGCTCAGCAGGGAATCTGCTTCTCCCTCTGACCTTTCCCCTCTCATACTCTCTCTCTCTAGTAAATAAATAAAATCTTAAGAAAAAAATGTCAAAGAGTACAAAAAGTTCATTGATACGATTTCAAATGACACATCTCAGCCACAGAAGGCTCTACCACTTAACAAGTCTGGTATAGTATCAAAGAAGAAGATCCACACAATATGTGGGTATTAAATGAAAAGGCTATTAAAATACTTCCTTTCCAGTTATATATTTTGGGGGAGGGGGAGTTCTTGATATACTTCAACTGAAGCAACATATTGCAACAGATTGAATACAAGGCAGATATGAGACAGAAAGCTGTCTTCTTTTCTGCCAACTCTGAAGAGATCTGCAATATTGTATAACAATGCCATTCTTCTCATTAACTTTTTTTTTGGAAACTATATTTTTCATTTAAAAAAATTGTTTATGTTAACATGTAATGGGGTTTATTGTTAAATAAGTTAATAAGTATTTTAATTTTTTTCTCAGTTTTAAGATCAAATATAGAAAATACTAACAAATGTTCCTTGGCGTCCTCAAAACTTTTCAAGAGCATAGAGGAGTGGGGTGCCCGGGTGGTTCAGTTGGTTGGGCATCTGACTTCGGCTCAGGTCCTGACCTCAGGGTCCCAGAATGGAGCCCCGAGTCAGGCTCCATGCTCAGTGTGGAGTCTGCTTAAGACTCTCCCTCTCCCTCTGCTCCTCTCTGCCCCTCGTTGTGCTCTCACTCTCTTTCTCTCTCAAATAAATAAGAAAATCTTTTTTTAATTTTATTTTTTAAAAAGTTTTATTTATTTGACAGAAAGAGACAGATCACAAGTAAGCAGGCAGAGAGGGGGGAGGGGAAGCAGGCTCCCCGCTGAGCAGAGCCCGATGTGGGGCTTGATCCCAGGACCCTGGGATCTTGACCTGAGCTGAAGGCAGAGGCTTAACCCACTGAGCACCCAGGTGCCCCTAATAAAATCTTTTTTTAAAAATGAGTGTAGGGAGCCTGGGTGGCTCAGTGGATTAAGCCGCTGCCTTCGGTTCGGGTCATGATCTCAGGGTCCTGGGATCGAGTCCTGCGTTGGGCTCTCTGCTCCACGGGGAGCCTGCTTCCCTCTCATTCTCTCTCTGCCTGCCTCTCTGCCTACTTGTGATCTCTCTCTGTCAAATAAATAAATAAAATCTTTTAAAAAAAAATGAGTGTAAAGGGATGTTGGTCTAAAAGTTTAAAAACTACTGCTCTGGAGAAACTTTTGCCCACATGTCGCAGGACACATATGCAAGAATATTCACACTGTTTCTACATAGTTGAAAACTGAACATAACTCTAATGGTATCAGCAGAATGAATAAGTATACTGTGATATAGTCACATGTAATAGTGTATGTAGCAGTTGGGACGTCTGGGTGGCTCAGTCAGTTAAGCATCTGCCTGTGGCTCAGGACATGATCCCAGGGTGCTGGGATAGAGACCCACATCGGGTTCACTGCTCAGCGGGGAGCCCGCTTCTCCCTCTCCCCCTGCCTGCCGTTCCTCCTGGTTGTGCTTGCTCCCTCTCTCTGTCAAAAAAATAAAAACTTTAAAAAATAGTATGTAGCAGTGAGAACAATAAATGATTTTTTTAAAGAATTTATTTGACAGACAGAGATCACAAGTAGGCAGAGAGGCAGGCAGAGAGACGGGGGGAGGAAGGGCTCGATCCCTGAACCCTGAGATCATACCTGAGCCAAAGGCAGAGGCTTTAACCCACTGAGCCACCCAGGTGCCCCAAGAACAATAAATGATAATTACTCACAAGAATGTGAATGAATCATAAAAACATAAGGTTGAGGAGAAAAAACAAGTAACAAAAGACTTAACACAGTGAGTCCACTCATAGAAAGTTTATGAAAAGCAAGACACCTGGGTGGTTCAGTGGGTTAAGCCTCTGCCTTCGGCTTGGGTCATGATCTCAGGGTCCTGGGATCGAGCCCCGCATCAGGCTCTCTGCTTAGTGGCGAGCCTGCTTCCCCCCCGCCCCCGCCACCTGCCTCTCTGCCTACTGTGATTTCTGTCTGTCAAATAAATAAATAAAATCCTTAAAAAAAAAGAAAGTTTATGAAAAGGTAAACAATAAAGTACTCCAGAATACAAACGAAGGTGAGTACAGACCAGAGTGCTACTCCGTATCTACCAGAAGGAAGACCGACACTACCAAATTTGCACAAGATGTAGAGCAGCTGGAACTCTCCTATGAATGGTGGGATTGTAAAACAGTGCAACCACTTGGGAAAAGGTCTGATGAGTTCCCAGAAGTAAAATATACCTGCCCGCAATTCCCTGCTGCATATTCACCCAAAGAAGCCAAAGTATGTGTCCACGGAAGGACTTGCACAAAAATATTAACGGCAGCTTCGTTCGTGATAACCCCACCCCGAGAACCATGGAGAGGCCCATCAGAATGGATGAACCAACTGTGATAGATTCACAAGTGGAGCACTGGTCAGCCGTAGAAACGGGTCAACCCTGACACCCACAGCAACACGGACAAGTCTCAAAAGTCTTGTGCTGAGTTCAAGAAGCTGACCCCAGGGCTGCATACTGTATGTTTCCATTGATGTGAAGTTGCCAAAAAAGCAAAGTCAATCTGGGATGGAAAACAAACCAGAAGAGTGATTGCCTTGGAGGGGTGGGTTCGGAGACCCACTGGGAAGGATGATGCGGGCATCTTCGGGAGTGAAGGCAAAGTTGTGTATGACTTAGGGGTTCGAGTTCTCCGGGTGTGAGAGGTGGCTGAGATTCACGCACTGATGATTTGTGTGTCTCCCTGAATACAAATTATACCTCCAATAATGAAAAAGAAAAAAAGCTCTAAACAAATGTCAGTCTTTCGTTATTGATCTGTATGCTGAAGTATTTAGAGGGAAATGACTATCAATTATTGTGAAATGAACAAAAAACTGGTATGGATTGATGAAAAAAGGTTAGGTAGACACAAGATTAAAACAACATGGCGGATTGGCAATGGTAGGATCTAGTTGGTGAATATATAACATTCTCCTTGAAATTCTCTCAACTTTGCTGTATATTTGAAATTTTCAGTAAGCAAAGGGAAAAACAAGTAGTGAAAATTAAAAGAGAAAGCAGGGGAATACTGGTTAGTTCTTATCTGGGGAGATGTGATTGGAGTAGGGCACACAGGGCTTCGAGATTATTGGGAATGATCTATTTTTAAACTGGGGAAATGGACACATGGGAATTTGTTTTACTGTTTCTAAAATTATACATTTATGCTCCTTGCTCAGTGGGGAGCCTGCTTCTCCCTCTGCTTGCCTCTCCTCCTTCTTGTGCTCTTTCTCTCTCTGACAAATACATAATTTAAAAAAATAAATTTAAAAAATTATACATTTATGTTCTTTAGAGTTATATATATTTAGAGTGATTTACAGATGCTGGGAGGAAAAAAGACATTTTGTCTTTGGGGTTCCTGAGCTGGCGTTGTTGGAACAACTTGCTGTCATTCTCCTACCTCTGGCCCCATGTGGACAAGGCCTGGTCTCAGTGGCAGGGACAGTCCCCTGTGTGATACACAGAGAGACCAGCTGGGCTGTTCTGCCATCACAGTTTGCTTTTAGCCTTGGAATGTTGGAAGTTCCTTTTGTGCGTAGCCATTCCTTCCTTAGATGAACCAGTAAGCACCACCCCCACCCAGCCCAGTCTGGAAACATGGGGAGGCTTTCATCTCTAGCGTTCTCTGGCCCCAGGCAGTCTCGATCACATAGCTGTTCTGAGATTGCTCTCTGGGTACTGCAAGAAAGTATTCCTCTTGCTGTTGAATTGGTTCAGCGAGGCGAGTGTGAGTATGGGGCTGCCAGTTGCCATCCTTCCCACTGAGGAAAAGGGAGAAGCAGACTCCTCACTGAGCAGAAAGCACAACATGAGGCCTGATCCCAGGACCCTGAGATCATGACCTGAGCTGAAGGCAGAGGCTTAACCGACTAAGCCACCCAGGTGCCCTGACCTAGTTGAGCTTGAAACCATGGAACAGAGATGAGTAGGAGAGATAAGGCCTTAAGACTATCATCTGATCTCCTGGATCCAGCCATTCCTGAGGCCGTGATCCATTCTATGAGCCAATATATTCCCCTTTTGCTTAAGCCAATTTTATCTGGGTGCCTTTCACTTGCAACTAAGAGTCCTAACCATCAAAATTCCTCAGCTGCCAAGATACTAGGTGCCATTTCTGTGTCTGCCACCCTCCACCCACAACCACCGGCCGCACTCACTTGGTGATCTCCTCTAAGGCCGCCTCCGGTAAGGCCAGCATCTCCACCAGCAGGGACAGGATCTCAAAGAGCAGAGTGTGGGGGTTTGGGGGAGCCATGTCCGTCAGGGCATTCTGCTCTGGGGACATGGGAAGATGTCTGCTGTTACCATTCCGTAGTTCTGGAGGCCAACTGGCCCCACCAGCCACCAACCCTGCCCCCCAGCCCGAGCTCTGACTGGGCTCACCCCTACTCACCCACAGAGCAGAAGAAGCGCCTGGTGTCTGTCATCACAGCCAAGAAGTCCTTGAAGCCTACGTGACCATCTCCTGTGGAAGCCAGGGGTATAACAGTGGGCAAGGGCCTGCCAGAGTGGGCACAGGCCCTGCAGCCCGGGCATGTTAGCATGTACTCAATGGGTTTGATTATAAAACACAAAAAAGACACATTCAACGCATATTCAATGCAGCAAGTATGGTGCACACAGCAAAGTAGAAGGTGAAAATTAGGGGGGCCTGGGTTGGAAGCTTCTAGAACTCAGGACAGCTGTCTGAGTTCCCATCCCTGGTCCACCACTTACTATCCGTGTGACCTTGGCAAAGCCCCCAACCCCTCTAAGCCTTAGCTTTCTCACCTGGAGAGTGGGGATAACCATAATGCCTATCTCATGGGAGATCAAATGAAGTAAAGTGCTTAGAACAGGGCCGTGGGTATTATACAAGCCCAGTAAATGTCAGCAACCGTTATTATTACCATGTGCTAGTCACTGCATGAAGAATTAGGTACCCACAAGATTCCCACCTCAGCCTTCAAGGCCCTGCAGGACCTGCCTATTACCTGTCTCCAGCCTCACCTGGTGCCAAGGGCCCCCAGCATGAACCTGTTCTTCCACTGGGGCCACGTTCTCTGCTCCGGGCCTTTGCACATGCTGCTTCCTCTTCCTGGAATCTTCTCTACTGCCCTCTAACTCTTTAGTAAACATCCTACATGTGCTTCTTCTTGATCATCCCTTCCCCAAGAGAAGTCAGACCTGACCGCGTCAGCTGCCCCACTATACATTCTCACAAAACCCTGTGTTTCCACCACACACTTGTAAGATCTGGAATTTAATGGAAGTGCCAAAAGGGTCTGTTTTGTTCTGCACTGTGTCCTCAGGGCTAAGACAGGTAGGTTTGGGGGGCACCTGGCTGGCAGTCCAGAGGAACATGTGACTTTTGATCTCAGGGTTTTGAATTTGAGCCCCACATTCAGGGTAGAGGTTACTTAAATAAATAAAACTTAAAAAAAAAAAAAAAAAAAGACAGACAAGTCTTAGAAGATGTTTCCTGAGCTACTAGACAAATGAATAAATGGTCTTTAATCCTGAAAACCACCCTCTGGAGATGCCTAAGACTCTTATCCCCATGTCACAGATGGGGCCTGAGGCATAGAGAAAAAGGAAGCTTTTGCCAAGAGTCAGAGAGGGGCAGAGCTAAGGTGGTTCCTGGCTTGTGTGTGTGTGGATTCGCCCCTGTGCAGTGATGGAGGAAGCAGAGCCGGACCGGTAGTGGCCAGGAGCCCAGGCCACTTACAGCTCCACGGCTCCCCACGCCCTGCATCTAGCCGACCAAACCACGTGGAATTCCCCTCACCCCATATCCTCCTCCCTTTGTCTATTTATTTCTATCATGAGGGATGCCCTTTTTTCTTCCCTCCCTGCCTAACCGCTATTTAATCTTCCACCATTTGGCTCAGTCATCGCCTCCTCCAGGAAGTCTTCCTTCCTGATCCCGTCCTCTAAGCCACCTGAAGTGCTGCTTCCTTTGGTGACTCTTTTGTGTCCCTGTCTCTGTGAGCACCTCGGGGGCAGGGCTCACGGGCCTTACCCATCTCTTTCTTCTCAGCGGCCAGATCTGGAAGGCGCACACAGTGGGTACTTAATAAATATTTCCTGGATGACGAACATGAGCAGCTCAATGTCTCATGAACACATTCTGTGCACCAGGCACTGGGCTCAATGCTCTGCCTGGATTATCTCATTTGCTTTCCAGCAGCCTGCTGAGATACATGCTATAAGCCCCATTGTACGGAAACCAAGGCCTGGCCAACTTCACTGATTTGTCCAAGGTCACACAGCTGGTCAAATGAGTGACCCAGTCATGGGAGAAGGTCCCATGAAGCAGGCCTAAAAGGGAGGTATCGCAGACACCACCTACATCCTAGGGTCAGGAGACAGGTCATGGCCATCTCCAGGTGCCCAGAACCCGGTGCTGAGTAGATGCTCAGAGAGCGTTAACTTTGGGCCAGCATGAGGGGCCCCAGTGGAAAATAAAAATGCAGGATGGGGTCCCTCACTCAAAAATTTATGAAGAATTTCCAGACTGCAACAGCGGAGCATTAAACCACGTGCAGCCCCTTGAAGCGTGGAGGTCTGCAGGACCAGAAAGGTCTCCCATTGCTGGCCCTGCCTGGGACCCAGAATGGAGCCTCCCCTCACTCACCATCGATGTCGGCGCTCCTCAGGGCGTCCCGTACCTGAGCTGGCGTGAGGGAGATGCCCACAAGCAGCAGGATGTTGCCCAGGCTCTGTGCGTTCACCTCGCCATGGCCATTGAAGATCTCAAAGTAACTGCGGAAGGCTGCAGTGGGGCGGCGGGGGTCACGTGAGGCGGGGACACGCCTTGCTCCTACCATCCAACGCCCCCACCTTCCAACCACCCTCCTGCCCAGCATCCTTTACCACCGTGGCTGGGTGGAGAGGCAGGGGCAGCTAAAGCAGCCATAGTGGAAGGCGCAGTCCCGCTAACTCACTCCACTCTCTATCCCAAGGTCAGGCCAAGGTCTCAGCGGGTGTGCCAACACCTAAGCTCCTTAATGGCCTTCACTCTGTGCCAGGAGCACAGCCACCTTAGGGCACCCCTGCTATGTGCCAGGCACTGTGCTAGGCTCTTCATGGCCACGTTCTCATTAAAGTCTTACAACAGCCTCATAAGAGTGGGATGCTTATTCCTTTTGTCCCAATAGGGAAACGGAGGCTTAAAGATTAGGTGACCGGGTAGGTCTTTCTGACCCTTGAGTCTGTGCCTTTGACTTTGGTGCTCTGTGGTCACTTATCCGCATGGATGTGCTTTCTAGGATAGCTTGATACCAAAAGCTGCACCTGACTTCTCAGCCCGCAGCCAAATGTCGGCAGAATCAACAGACCGAGGGAGGGGGCAGGGTCTGCCCTTTAATAATAAGCGGGGTGGCTGCTTTGGCCTGAACTGCATCCCACTGAAACTCTTATGTTGAAGCCCTGACCCCCAGGACATTAGCGTGGGACATTAGCGTATTTAGAGACAGGGCCTTTAAAGAGGTGGTTAAGTTAAAATGAGATAGTAGCGTGGGCCCTGGTCCAGCCCGACTGGTGTCCTTACAAGAAAAGGAAATGCGGAAACACGAGAGACAGTAGGGATGTGTGTGCACAGAGGAAAGGCCACGTGAGACCACATGAGGACACAGGAGGGTACAGGCGGCCACCTGCAAGGCGAGGGGAGGGGCCTCAAAAGAAACCCATTCTGCCACCACCTTGATCTGAGATCTGCTTGGTTTGCGACCTCCTGCGACCTCCTGAGCTCTGAGCAAAGAAATGCTCAGCCACCCCGTCTGTGATAATGTGTTACGGCAGCCCAAGCAAACCATACAACTGCCACGGGCAAGCCACCGTACTTCTCTGAGACTCGATTTTCTCATCTGTGAGATGGACAAAACGGTACATCCTCTGAGAGCGGTTGTGCTAATTCAGTGTCTGGCATGTAAGAGACTCTGAAGTCTGACACACAAAACTGAGATGAGGACAGAGGGAGGACTAGGATGCTAGGGTTGGGGTGAGTGGTGACCCCCCAAGGGCAGGCATGCCAAAAAAAAAAAAAAAAAAAGGAAAAGACAAGAACAGCTCTTAAAAGCAGGCATGAGCAAAATGCCCGTGGTTTGGACCATGTGAGCAGAGCAGCCAGACGGCTTCGGGGCATGGTGGAAAGCCCGCATCTCTAAGCCATGGCAGCACCTTGTCCGTGAACTCTGCTCAAGGACATGGTACAGAAGGGCCTCTTTGAAAATGACTAGAGAGTTGCAATGCCAAAAGGAGCGAGCTCCCAGGAAGCGGTCATGGGGAGCTGGAGAGCGCATTCAGGGAAATCAGAAGGGGCCAGTGGAGAGGGTCACAGATTTGGGGGAGGAATGAAGGGTGGAGGGAGGACTGCTCCGTGCTCTTCTGGGGCTGGGGCGGGGTGTAGCGGGGCTGCAGGAAACCCGTGGAGCTCACGGAGTCAGCACTCCCTCCTCCGCCCTCTCGTGGCCAGTGGAGTCGTGGGGCCCAGGGCCTCCCCCAGGTGGGTGTTCAGAACTTTAAAACTTTTTGGAGGGGGTGGGATGCGGCAGGAAATGGGACTTGTCCAGGGCAACTGCTCTTGTTAAATGGTGAGGGATGGTCTAGGGCGGACGGGGGGCCCTGGAACCCTGCCTCCCACCCAAGCGGCCTCCAGAGGACCCGCAGCGTGGGCTTGGATGGAGAGAGGCAGAAATGCCTCCAAGCCTGAAGAACCTTGCTGGACTTGATCTGTTTACTCAGGGAGGCCGTTCCGGAAGAGGACTGGGCCCCAAGGAAGAGGGTCTCAGCAGGGACTCAGACCCCCACGGCCAGCTGCCACCCCGCACTGTCTCCCTAGCCAGGAAGTCTCCTCCGGGCCCAGAACACAGGGCTGCGGTGGGCATCAGGTCAGCGGTGTGGTCTGGAGCGCCCCATCCCCCCAGGACTGAGACTCCTGCCACCGGAGGGGCTTCCCTGGGCAGGCCCGTCCTCACCTTCCTCTTGCCTCAGGGTGAGGTGCTCCTCGAACCTTTCATCCCAGTTCTGGTACAGCTTGAGGAGGCCGCGCTCCTCCAGCTCCTGCCTACGGAGGACAGACCCCAGACACAGGGCACACATCCCGTCACCCTTGCCCGGGGCCACCCCCAGAAGCTAGGGGAGGGCAAGGGGGGAGGGTGGGGCAGAGGAGGACATGGGAAGGACCCTGGGGGAGGCTTTGGGAGGTCAGGAGAGTCTCAGAGTGACCCTGGGGAGGAGGAGGCAGGAGTGAGGGGACATGAGGGGAAGGGACACGCCTCCGTGTCCCTTAGAGGGACTTAGAGAAAAGCTGGCAGAAATGGGGATGGGGTGGGGGGGCAGAAGTGACAAAGGACGAGGGGGCACACGAGAGGGAACAGGTACGGTGACGGGACGAGAATCTGGAAGAAAGATACCAGGGACCCTGGGACACCAGCACTGACCTCGGGCGCTCTTTTTTGGGGTGACTCCTACCGTGTCTTGGTGCTGCTCAGGCTCCTCTCTCCGCTCGGGTGCAAGAGTTCTGCCCTTCTCCAGCCCACGTCCAGGGTGGGGGCCGGCAGGGCTGTGACCAGCCCTGAGGCCGGGACCGGGGATCCCACAGGGGCGGGGACAGGGACTGGCCCGGGGGCTGGCGACCGGGCCCAGGGTGGGGCCATCGCAGGGGCCGAGGCGGGGGTCTGAGGCAGGGTCAGAGGCAGGCTTGGGGCCGAAGAGGGCACGGGGGTCAGGGTCCTGGGGGACTTCCGGTTTGGCAGGGTCCGGGCCTTGGCAGCCCTCCGATGTGTGACCGCCTCCTCCTGCACCTCCAGCAAGCACTTCATGAAGCCCGGCCGAAGGCTCCCAAGGTTCTGGGCCCCCACAGCCACTGTGGGCTCCCGAGGCTGCTTCTGCACAGGGTCCAGATCCCTCCTCTCTCCAGTGCCCCTCACCTCCTGCGGACAGCACAGGAGAGGGAATCCAGCTGGACTGTCCCACAGAGCTTCTCCTGCCCTTCACTCTCCAGGGCAACCTCGCAGTGCTCTTCCTCTCTGGGTCCCCTGGACGATGCCCTCCAAATCTCCTATGCACCCCAGGAGGCTCCTCCCTGCCCTTGACCTTGGCTCCCCCGCCTTCCAGCACTGTGAGCCGGGGGGCTTGAATAAGTCACTCCCTGCTCCACCTTTCATTTATTTCTGTCCCTGGGAAGCCTCAGTGGTCTTGTCAATGACCTGTCGTTTGCCGACCTGACCAGAAGGTAAGCTTCATGTGAGCAGGACCTTGTCTGCCTCCTCTGTCCATGACTATCCAGGGATGACACATGGCAGGCACTTAATAAACGCCCACTCATTCATCTGACAAATCTAGCTTCTGTCCCTCCTGCTTCTGTCCCTCCTATGACAGGGACGGGTCATCCCCAGCCCACCTCCAGCACGCACACCCCTGCCCAGCCCTTTGTCCCACATGAGATGCAGCTCTTGTCCCTAAAGCACCAGCTCTATTTTGTCCATTAGCAGAAACATGCTATATTACCTTCCTTCCAACTAAAAGCACCCCCAGGGGCGCCTGGGTGGCTCAGTGGGTTAAAGCCTCTGCCTTTGGCTCAGGTCATAATCCCAGGGTCCTGGGATTGAGCCCCACATCGGGCTCTCTGCTCAGCAGGGAGCCTGATTCTCTTCCTCTCTCTGCCTGCCTCTCTGCTTACTTGTGATCTCTCTCTGTCAAATAAATAAATTTTTAAAAACTTAAAAAAAAAATCTCCCCTGACAAACCGCATCAGCTACCAGCTACCAGCCCAGGGTTCTGCTCCTGTTTCCAAGCTCCAGAGTCTAAGGGCATCCTTTGTCCTCCACCCAAGATGCACACACGTGTGCACACACACGTGCAAAGACACACACGTGTGCACATCCATGTGCACACTCACACAGGCTCACTCACACCTTCCCCAGCTGGATTCCAGATACCAGCCCTGTCCCTCCTCTGCCTCCTTCCTCCTCCTGATTCCCGACAGCCGCCCTCCCCACCCCAGCTCCCGCTCCACTTACCAGTGCAGGAACAGGCCCTGGTCCTGGTTGGGTCTCCACGGCCTTGACCCTAAACAAGGAGGAGACCCTGGGGTGGCAGAGAGGCTCAGCGCAAGGCTCATCCTCTGCACTGACCTTCCCTGAGCCCCCGGGACACTCAGGCCCATCATGACACTCAGCCTCATCTCTCCAGCCTTATAATCTCAGAGGGACCCCTCATTCCCTCACGTCCCCATGTTGGGACGAGGCCCTTAAAGTACAGGTTTGCAGAACAAAGAGTTCTGGTGTTAGAAGTATCCTACAGATAGGGAAACTGGGGGCCAGAGGGGCGTGACTTGCCCAAGGTCCTACATCAGGTCAGGAGCTAGAATTCGCCTCATCTGTAACTTAACAGAAGCGTGATCTCGTTGGGTCAGGGAGTCGGGTGGGGGCGGCATCAGAGGATGGCTTACCTTCCTTTGGGTGGGTCAGGTCCTGGAGTGGATGGTGGGAAGGAGTTGGCCATCTTTTCCTCTGGAGTTGCCAAAGGTATCAGGGGCACTGCCTCTTGGGAACTGTCCTCCTGTGGCCTGATGTGGGGAGTGTCCACTTCCTTGGGGAGCTTGTCTCCCCGTGGCTGCCCACAGCTGTCCAAGGTGCAAGAAGCTTCTGCTGGCTGCACTATGTCTGCCCCATGAGCTTCCTGGTGACCTGGGATGGGCTGACACTCCCGGCCCTGCCGAGGACAAGACACCAAAATGAAGAGCCTGAGCCTGGTTCCCAGGTGAACCTCAACGCTGGCCTGGAGACCGGTCATCCCAGGCTTACAGTGATCGACACTGCAAGTGTCCTCTCACTGAGTGCTCTCAGCACCCCTAGAAGGAGCACAGCCTCGTTTTCAGGGATGAGGACACTGAGGCCCACAGGAGTCACGGCCCACCCAAAGTCATGGTCCATGCTTCTCTGCGGCAAAGAGGGGGAGCTTGGAGGAACTGAGATGGTTCCCTTTAAATCCCAAACTCCTTGGTTTTCCCAAGGAATGTTCAAAGTACAAGAATCCTTCTTGTACACTCTCTAAAAAGAGGGTATGTTAACTGATTTCAAGACTTCCTGTAAAGTGACATGATCAGGACAGGGTGGTATTGGAATAAAGATAGAGAGATGAGTGGGACAGAGAGTCCAGAAATCGACTTACACAGAGCTCAACTGATTTGCAACAAGTTTGCCAGTAGGGAAAGGGATCTTCAACAAATGGCGCTAGAATGGTTGGATGGCCACAGGCCAAAACCCAAACCACAATCCAGCATGCCGTGCACAAAAATGAACTCAAGATGGATCATAAGTTTAACTATTAGGGCGCCTGGGCTCAGTGGGTTGAGGGTCTGCCTTCGGCTCAGGTCATGATCCCAAGGTCCTGGGATTGAGCCCCACATCGGGCTCCCTCTGATCTATGGGGAGCCTGCTTCTCCCTCTCCCTCTGCCTGCCACTCCCCTTCCTTGTGCTCTCTCTCTCTGTCAAATAAATAAATAAAATCTTTTTAAAAAATATTAAGCCTAAAATTATAAAACTTCTTGAAGAAAACATAGGAGAAAATCTGACGTGATCTTGGGTTAAGCGAAGATGTGCAAGAAATAACATCAGAAACTCAAGCCCCAAAGAAAAGATTGATAAATTAGGCCTTACCAAAATTCAGAACTTCTGTTCTTTGAAAGTCTCTGTTAAGAGAATGGAAAAGACAAGGCACAGCCTGGGGGAGAGCATTCACCAATCACATATCTTATAAAGGACTTGTATTCAGAATATCTAAGGACCTCCGAACTCAATAATAAGAAAGCAAAGAACCTGATTTTTTTTAAAGGCAGAAAGTAAAAAGATGATCCATAAAGTGGAAGGAAAAAAATGTGTGTAAATCCTATACCTCATAAGAGACTAGTATCCAGAATATATAAAGAGCTCCTACAACTCAACCATAAAATAACCAATCCAATTAAAACAATGGGCAAAGTATTTGAATAGACATTTCTCCAAAAAAGATATGCAAATGACCTATAAGCACATTAAAAATTGTTCAACATTGGGGCGGCCTGAGTGGCTCATTCAGTTGGGTATCTGAGTTTGGCTCCAGTCATGATCTCGGGGTCCTGGGATCGAGCCCCGCTTGGGCTCCCTGCACTTACTGGGCAGTCTGCCTTTCCCTCTCCCTCTGCCCCTCCTCTCAAATAAATACAAAAAAACATTTTTTTTTAAATGCTCAACATCATTTGTCATCAGGAAAATTAGGGGCACCTGGGTGGCTCAGTTGGCTAAGCGGCTGCCTTCAGCTCAGGTCATGATCCCAGCGTCCTGGGATGGAGCCCCACCGGGCTCCCTGCTCAGCGGGAGTTCCCTCTCTCTCTGCCTGCTGCTCTGCCCACTTGTGCTCTCTAACTGTGTCAAAAAAAAAAAAAAAAAAAGGAAAATTAAGGCCACAATGACAGTCCACTAGACACCTATTAGAACGCTTAAAATTAAGGACTGGCCCTACCAAGTGGTGGGGCGGATGTGGCTCGGTGGAATTCTCACACCTCTGCTGGGGCTGGGAAAAGGCACAGCAGCTTTGGAGAGGACTTTGGCGTTTTCTTAGTGAGTGCCATTTATACCTACCGTAGGATCCCTTCTATGCTAAGCGGGTTATTTGCTCCAGAGCAATGAAAGCCTTTGCTCCTGCGGACACGAATATTTGCAGAAGTTGTTTTTTGTTGTGGTTGTTGTTTTTTGCTTGTTTGTTTTTTTCAGAATCAAAAAGTGAGAAGGAACCATATGGCCACGGGTAGGTGAAAGGATGAAGACATGGCGGTGTATGTGTGCGGCGGGCTGGACTATCACTCCGCGTCAAAAAGGAGGACTCTTGTTTTGTTTTGTTTTGTTTTGTTTTTTGTTTTGTTTTTGGGGAAAAGGAGGACGTTTTGAGACCTCAAGAGCGTGAGTGAATCTCAAAATAATCGTGCCGAGGGAAAGCAGCTGGGCAGAAGGAATGTACCCTGTCCCCTTCCGTTTGTGTAAAATTCCAGGAACTACAAACAAATCTGTAGCAAAAAGTGCGGATCAGAGGTGGCCTGGGGATGGGGTGGGTGGGAGGAGGGATGACAAGGGGCATGAGGGAACTTGGTGGGGGGATGACAGATACGTTTATTTTCTTGATGGGGGTGACGGCTTCAGGGGTGAAGATGTACGTCCAAAACATCACTGAAGCTTGCCATTTATTTATTATTTATTTATTTTAAGATTTTATTTATTTGACACAGAGGGAGTGAGACACAGCGAGAGAGGGAAAAGAAGCAGGGGGAGTGGGAGAGAGAGAAGCAGCGGGGAGCCTGAGGCAGGGCTCCATCCCAGGACCCTGGGATCACAACCTGAGCCGAAGGCAGACGCTTAAGAACTGAGCCACCCAGGCGCCCCTGAAGCTCTTTTTTAAAAGATTGTATTTATTTATTTGAGACAAAGAGCATGCATGGGATGGACAGGAAGAGGGACAAGCAGACACTGCTCTGAGCACGGAGCCCGATGCAGGGCTCGATCCCAGGACCCCGAGATCATGACCTGAGCTGAAACCAAGAGCTGCATGCTTAGTTGACTGAGCCACCCAGGCTCCCCATACCTCTCTGAAGCTTTAAAAGAATTAATCCCAAAATGAAAATAAGTGAAAAGATATTTTGTAGACAAATAACTTAAAAAAAGGCACCAAGCACTAACCACCTCTTGCAAAGTCCCACAACACTCAGCAGCTAAGAAACAGCTTCTGCGATACCCTAGCATAAAGAAAACCACGGAGTGTGGTTACATCCAGCATGTCCCTATTTTTCTCGTACACAGAACCCCTCCACTCCTCCCCACCTCCAGCATCCAGTGACATACCGTGGGACCACCTGGAAACAGGTTACACAGTCTTGCAATTAAGAATATCCAGAATAGGGGTGCCTGGGTGGCTCAGTGGATTAAAGCCTCTGCCTTCCGCTCAGGTCATGATCTCAGGGTCCTGGGATCGAGCCCCGCATCGGGCTCTCTGATCAGCAGTGAACCTGCTTCCCCCTCCCTCTCTCTCTCTGCCTGCCTCTCTGTCCACTTGTAATCTCTGTCTGTCAAATAAATAAATGAAATCTTAAAAAAAAAAAAAAAAGAATATCCAGAATATCCCAGTGACCCATAGAGACGGTACACTTGACATTTCCGGCGCATGGAGAGAAGTAGACACAAGTGTACCAAAATGGGGGGAATGGGGGGAAGCTCCTTCGTCTTCCCTGTGGGGCAGTCATTCTGTACCCTCCTCCCCACGTCTCCATGGACATTACCTGGTGGCTCTGGAGGGCCTGACCCTTCACCGTCCCTGGGTTCTGCTGTCTCCCCCGCTGGTCCTCGGTCTCCTTCCCTTCCTGTGTTGCAGGGACCCTGGAAGGCAGCACCCCCAGCTCACTTCCTGGCTTGGCTTGACCCCCGCCTGCTTGCAGCTCCCTGGGCCCTTCCTGGGGAGCCGGAATTGACTGCTTCTTCCTGGGGAGAACAGCAAAGCGACACCTCAGCTCCCGGATTGGGCCACAGTTTTATATTCTTAGGCTCCTATGTGATTCCCAGAGCACCTGTGCACACCTAGGTATACCATAGGTGCATACTTAATGCTGGAGAGGATAAATGAAGAACTGACATGAATTCTCCAAATCCCAAACACTTTGATGTCAATGTTTTGGGGAGTTAGGATTTTATTATTATTATCATTATTAATGTTGCCGTTGTTGTTGTTTAGAAAAAAAGAAAAAACAGGAGCACCTGGCTGGCTTGGTTGGTAGAGCAAGTGACTCTTGATCTCAGGGTTGTGAGTTTGAGCCCCATGATGGGTGTAGAGATGACTTAAAAATAAATCTTGGAGGAGCACCTGGGTGGCTCAGTGGGTTAAAGCCTCTGCCTTCAGCTCAGGTCATGATCTCAGGGTCCTGGGATTGAGCCCCGCATCAGGCTTTCTGCTCAGCAGGGAGCCTGCTTCCCACCCCACCCTTGCCTGCCTCTCTGCCTACTTGTGATCTCTGTCTGTCAAATAAATAAATAAAATCTTTCAAAAAAAATAGAAAATAAGTAAATCTTGGAGCGCCTGGCTGGCTCAGTCAGTTAGCGTCTGACTCTTGATTTGGGCTCAGGTCATGATCTCAGGGTCATGGTCAGGCTCCACGCTCAGCAGGGAGCCTGCTTGAGATTCTTTCCTTCTGCCCCTCCCCCTGCTCTCACTCTCTCTCTCTTTCAAATATAAATAAATCTTAAAAAAAAAAAAAAGAAGCAAGCAAAACCAGAGAGGCTGCACGGAGAGGTTGAGACTGAAGCCTCGAGCCTAGAGTCATCAAACTGCCAGTGACAGCTCAGGGTTTGACTCAGATCCCACTCACGTCCTGGAGTACTTCTCCCAGGCTTCTTCCTATGGGTGTGCACACGCGATTGTCGTGGGGATTTACGTCATTACCATCTTCAAATAATTGCCCAACTTTACATAATACAGTCATATTTCATATACAGTTTTGCCATCCTTTTTCGATGATTATAACCTAAATTTTCCTTGCCAAAAAAAGCTTTCATAAACCTGCTTTTTAAGGGAAAGTATAAAATTCCATATTTTATTTTATTTATTTACTTTTTAAGTCATTTCTACACCCAGTGTGGGGCTCGAACTCACAGCCCCAAGAACAAGAGTTGCACGCTCCGCTGACTGAACCCACCAGGGACCTCCTAAAATTCCGTATTTTATAAATAAATATACTTGACTTTACCATCCCTCTCTTGTAGGTATTTAAGGCATCCTGGCATTTCCAGTTTTTTCATATTTAAAATGACGTGACAGAGAAAAAAAAAACTTGCATAAAACTTTGCCTAATTATTTAGGGGTGACTTGGTGGCTCAGTCGGTGGAGCATGTGACTCTTGATCTCGGGGTTGTGAGTTCGAGCCCCAGGCTGGACATAGAGATTACTTAAAAATAAAGTCTTAAAAAAAAAAAGTCTTAAAAATAAATAAATAAAAATAAAAATAAATAATAAAAAATAAAAAAAGATTAAGGCAACGCTCTTGGGCCCTCTCCTTCTTCAAAACTTCATACTATTGCTCGATAAACTTTACTATCACTCAATTTAAATAAGTAAACAAGATTACTCTCACTGTAGACACGTTTAAAAGTGGACAGAATTCAGGGGTGCCCGGGTGGCGCAGTGGGTTAAGCCACTGCCTTCGGCTCAGGTCATGATCTCAGGGCCCTGGGATCGAGCCCCGCATCAGGCTCTGTGGTCGGCAGGGAGCCTGCTTCCTCCTTTCTCTCTCTCTGCCTGCCTCTCTGACTACTTGTGATCTCTGTCTGTCAAATAAACAAATAAAATCTTTTATTTTTTCTTTTTAAAGATTTTATTTATTTATTTGACAGAGAGAGATCATAAGTAGGCAAAGAGGCAGGCAGAGGGAGTGAGAGGGAAGCAGGCTCCCTGCCGAGCAGAGAGCCCGATGCGGGGCTCGATCCCAGGACCCTGAGATCATGACCTGAGCTGAAGGCAGCGGCTTAAACCACTGAGCCACCCAGGCGTCCAACAAATAAAATCTTTTAAAAAAAAGGTATACAGTATTTAGAAAACAGTAACAATAATGCATGTAAATGTGTGTTTTGCCTCTTTTGTTCATTCTTCTATTGATTCAGTGAATACATATTTACTGAGCATCTACTATGTGCCAGTCCCAGTCCCAGGCATGAGGGATTTGAGGCTGAGCAGGACACATCAAAGCAGCATGTGATCTAGTCGGGCAGTGCAGATGGAAGGTTCCACGAGTAATTAGGTAGCGTGATTTATGCTGCATGAGAGAAGCAAGAGTGCTTCTATCTTAGGCCGGGAGTCCTACCTCGTCCTTATCCCCCAGGTGGCTCACAGGGTTCTCTCCTGGACCTTCTCTAAGAAGTCCCCAGCTCACCTTGGTCCTGCCGGATGCGTCTGCTCCTGGGTCCTGAGCTCCAGAGGACCCTCCTCTGAGGATTCCCTGTGTCTAGGTCCCTTTTCTGGCCCTCCTGAGGTTGAAGAGGGCTGCTTCCCATCGTCCATCCCTGCGGCATCTGGGAATGCAACCTGGAACAGAGATGTCCATGTCGCTGGCCCGAGGCATGGCCACAAGTAACCATTCTAGAGGGTTCTTCCCTCTCCCTGGGTTTCGTCCCGGCCTCAGGGGCAGGGAGATCCTGTGTCTGACTGGAGAGAGGTGAGGAGGAGACAGGGGCCCCTGGAGAGAGCGGCTGCTGCGGCTTCGGCTTCGGCTTCGGCTTGTTACGACCTGGCCCAGCCCAGAGGCTGTCATTCAGTGCTAATGGCTCTAGCACAAAGCTGAAGTCCAGAGTAGGACCTGCGCAGAGGGGACTCCCTGAGGTCGGCCTCAAAAGACCCCCCCCGGGGGACATCAACACCCTAAGAAGATCCAAGAGAGCCATCCTCAGTTTCTGCTGCTTCAGAGCTCAAGCTCTAGAACTGGGTTTTGATGTCCATCTTGGTCTATCAGTCCCTAGTGGAGCCGGTGACTTAGGGCTAGCTCCGAGCCTCACCTGAGTCAGCAAACTCCAGAAGACCTGGATAATAATTGTTCTACTGCAAGATTGTGCCGGAAGCCAACACCAAGGTCACCTACCGGTCATAGGCAGGACCTGTTCCCGTGCCGCCAGGGATTGAACCCAGTTGGTCCTCACCATGACACACATGACAGCGGGGCCCAACGGGGGTGCAGAGGCTTGCCCAAGGTCATACAGATGGTTATGTAATGGGACTGAGACCCATGACTTTGCTCATTGAAAAACTAAATCAGGGGTAGAGATGAGGGAAGCCCTGAATGTCTCCCCCAACCTCCTTCCAAGACCAACCCCCCCAACATACACACACCTTCAGGTGCTCTCGCTGCCCCCAGGGGAAGCCATGATTTGTAACAAAATCAACAGGGAGAAGGCAATGCTTAACCATGAGAATGCTGACCTTTTTTTCATGGTGACATTTTTGGCTCTGGGGAAGCTAGATGGGAAGGAGGGCCTTCTTTGTGCTCTTCAGTTCATGCCACTTGGCACTTAGAAGGATGGATGGAAAGAGGTTCAGAAGTGTGATAAAAGCTCAGGGTGCAGGCTCGGGGCTGGGGAGGGTCATGGGTAGAAGCTGGGAGCAGCTGCCTGGGAATTAAGCCTTAGAAAGGGGCTGGATGCCATGGAATTTGCATAGTAGAGTAAGTAGGAATTCTTATTTTACTCATCCAGCACCTATCCTGGTAAAAGAAGCCAGCATTTTGTGTGTGTGTGTGGTGGGGGGGGGGGGGGGCAGCTCCTGGGGTCAGTGGAGCCAACTGAGTATCACTTCTGACTTCATTATACCAAGAGCTCCAGGCCACTGTGTTCTGCCGTGGTGGCTAATACAGGGATGAGCATGCGACCGTGAGCCAATGACAGTGGTACCAGAAACTTTCTTCAACTATTGCAAAGAGGTTCTCTTCCTATTGGGGACGTTATTCCAGAGGATATAAGATGAGAAGACTAAAATCTGGAGTGGCCAGGGAAATCCTTGCCAGCTTTCAGGGAGAGTCTGCCAGGGAATGGCATGTTGGAAGGCAGAGCCAAAGGACACTCATTTAGCACCTTGATCCAGCCATACCTGAAGTCTTCTAATAGATTTTTCAGTTATCCAAGCTGACATATTCTCATTTCTGCCTAATTCAGTTTGAGTTGGGTTTTGTATCACTTGTAACTGAGTCTTAATTAAAGTAGTTGGGGAGGAAGCCTGGGCAGGGGAGGGGAAAGGTGAAATAGCAGGGTCAGAACACGAGGTGCAGGGCCCTACCTGGTTGACTCCTGATATGGTGGGCTCAGCACCAGGCCTCTTGCTGGTGGCACTCATGCCAGGACTTGGCTGGGCCCCAGGAGACTTGATCCTTGCCTCCATGTACATTCTCTTGTCCATTGTGCCACAGCCAATGGGGATACCAAGAGAGGCATCACATGGAACCTGTAATAGAGAGCCTGACTGAAGGGAAGAGTCATGGCCGGGCCTGGCTCTGACGGGCACACATTGAAACTGAAGAGCTAGCCACACCCAATTTACCCACAAATCCTTTCTAATTCTCACAGTGACTCTGAGGAAAAGGAGGCTCTGGGAAGCAAAGTGATTTGCCCAAGGTCTGACACCAACTGAGCCACAGAACAGGAATTAAACCATAGCCTGTTGGATCCCCAAACACATATACTTTCTTCTTCCACAGCATTGCCTAATGGGTGCTCTTTGATCCTAATATTGGTCCCACGAGGGACACTGCAAAAAAAAAAAAAAAAAAACCATTCTGATACTAAATGTGTTTGGAAAGAGCAGAGTTGGAATAGGAATAGGAATAGGAATAAGAATAGGCTGTGTTGCAGGACTTCTCAGAGCCTTTAGTATACATTTCAGACACGCATTTTAAAGAGTGCCCAAGAATGTCACGGTTGCTGTTGTTATAGATGAAAACTCCAAGTTCTTCTTGGGGTTAAGGAATAGGAGTTGAGAACATCTGTCTTGAGAATCCCAAGAACTCCAATGGCATATGTAGTTCACCAAAGCACCCCCATCCCCCGGCTGCCTCTGCCCTGGACACATCCCTTTCTAAAGGCTTTCCTGGTGTCTCTCCTGCCTCTCCCATCCAACCTCATATTAGGCTGTATGACCACCCCCGACATAAACATGCTATTTTAACCTGGACAGCCTCCCGCAGTCCTAATCCCACAGCTCCCCAGCCTCTGTGCCTGCAGCCCACTTCTCTGTATAACCCCCACCCCCATTCTTCAGCCTCCCACCTCCTCTCCAAGCTTCCAGCCCCCCCCCCCCAGCTCTCCCTCCAGCCTCTGAGTTCCTCCGAGGCCCATATTCCTATGGGTGCATCACAAACCCCATTTTACTGTTAGCGAGTTTCTAGGGGGTAAATCCTACCCCTCTCTGTGAGACCATGGGGTCGTGGAGATCTTGATTATGTTTTCGCTCTAAATCATGGCAGGCCAGCCAACAGACACGGAGGAACCTTCTATTTGCTGGGCACGTTTGCAAGCGGTATTCTCCTAAGCCCCTGTGAGGTCAGTGGGTTTAGCCCGAAAGCTCAGAGAAGCCCAATGTCTTGTCCAATACAACACAGTTAGCCTGCAGGAGATCTGGATTTAGAACAGGGACCATGCGGCTCTCAAGACTGCTTGTCTCATCATATTATCTTGCCTCCAAGCTGCTCATTCGTTTACCTACACAACCAACAACTGTCTCAGGGACCTGTGCCCAAGCTATAGGTACAGCACCAGGCTCTGAGGGTACACTGGGTGTTCAGAAGGCTCTCACCATTTACCAGGGGCACAGAGGAGATGCCCTCATCAGCCACGAACCCAAATTCCCACTCCCTCCTCCTTTCCTCCCACCCCTGCCTACCTTCCAGTCCTTCCCGCAGCTAGATCAGCACCCCACAATGCAAACAAGATCTCCACTCCCGTAGGATGCCCACCCCAGGCATAGTGCCCACCTCCCAAAGGGTTTAGGCTCTCACTTGGCACAGGGAAGTCAGCACTGTGACCAAGTTCCTCCCTCTCCCTGGGGAGTTCCTCTCTCTTCCTGTCTCTCTCCCATGAGGACTCCCTGCGCATTCCCCTTTCCTCCAGGGCTTCCTGCCCCAGGGGTGGATGACCCATCTGGAGGAATCCCCTTCAGACCTCCTCAAACACGCCCCCCATTGTCGACTGTCTCCACCTCAGAATCCTCAGTCCCCAGTATTCCACAAGCTGAAATTTTAAGGGGCAGAGTTTCCAGAAGAGATCCAGCGCCCTCTCCGTCCCCATCTGAAACTTACAAACTCTGTGAGCATCTGAACAAGGGATGTCCCCAGCCCTAATAGAAGGGCGTGGAATCTGAGGACAGAATTGAGGGGGGTGGCTGGTACATATGGACAATATTCTCCTTTTGGAGCACTTGGTGCCTTTTCTTTTTGTTCACAGCTTTATTGAGATTTAATTCACATACCATACAATTCTCCCATTTAAAATGTATAATTCAGGGGCACCTGGGTGGCTCAGTTGGTTAAGCATCTGGTCATGATCTTGGGGGTCCTGGGATCGAGCCCTGTGTTGGGCTCCCTGCTCAGCGGGGAGTCTCCTTCTCTCTCTGCCTGCCCCCACCCTGCTCATGCTTTCTCTCTCTCTCTCAAATAGTGTACAATTCAGTGGCATTTAACACAGTCACAGAATTGACACTGGGGGGGGGGGCATGTGAAATGGTGAGTGCTGTGAAGTGTGTAAGCCTGATGATTCACAGACCTGTACCCCTGGGGCAAATAATACATTATATGCTAATAAAAATAATTAATAAATTTTTAAAAAGTAAAAAAAAATACAGTCACAGAACTGTTTGACCATCACCCAATATTAGAACATTTTTATCATCCTAAATAGAAACCTCACTACCCCATAGCCATCACCTCCATCCGCCCAACCAAGCCCCAGCCCTAGGCAATCAGTAATCTGCTCTCTGCCTTTTAGGTTTACCCATTCCAGACATTTCATATAAATGGAATCATGTGATATGTAGCCCTTGGTCACCAGCTTCTTCACTCAGCAGAATGTCAAGATTCATCCACATTGTAGCCTACACCCATCATTCCCTTTTAGAGCCAACATGCTACATGTTTGTATTCTTTCATCAGTTAATAGACATTTGCATGTTTCTACTTCTGGGGTGTCAGGAATAATACTGCTATAAACATTCATGTACAGATTTTTGCATTATATGTTCTCATTTCTCTTGACTATATATCGAGGAGAGTAATTGCTGGGTCATACGCTAACTCTATGTTTAGTCTTGGGTAATTGCAAGACTGCTTTCCAAGGGAGCTGCGTCATTTTCCATTCCCAGATGCAGTATATAAGGATTCCAACTTTCCCACGTCTGGACCAACACTTGTTATTATCGGCCTTTTTAAATTCTAGGCATCATAGTGGGTGTGGGTATGAAGTGGTGTCTCATTGCAGTTTTGATTGGCATCTCCCTGATGGCTGATGAGATCGAGGATCTTTCTTTCTTTATTCATTTTTTAATTTTATTTATTTTTTAAAAGATATTATTTATTTGACAGACAGAGATCACAAGTAGGCAGAGAAGCAGGTAGAGAGAGAGGAGGAAGCAGGCTCCCTGCTGAGCAGAGAGCCCGATGCGGGGCTCGATCCCAGGACCCTGGGATCATGACCCGAGCCGAAGGCAGAGGCTTTAACCCACTGAGCCACCCAGGTGCCCATCTTTATTCATTTTTTTAAATGAATTTTTTAAAGATTTTGTTTTTGGGGGTCCTGGGTGGTGCAGTCCGCTGGGCATCCAACTTTTGGTTTTGGCTCGGGTCATGATCTCAGGGTCATGAGATCAAGCCCATCCACCCCCCATCCCCAGACTCTGCAGAATCTGCTTGAGACTCTCTCTGCTTCCCCCTGTCACCCACACTCAGCTTCTCTCTCACGCAAATAAAATAAATAAATCTTCAAAAATAAATACATATTTTAAAATAATCTCTATGCCCAACATAGGGCTTGAACTGGCAACTCCCAAGAGATCAAGAGTTGTGTGCTGTATAACCCCAGAGCCAGTCTGGTGCCCCACGATGGAGCATCTTTCTATGTGTTTACTGGCTATTCATATAGCTTCTTTGGGAAAATGTCTACTAGGGTCCATTGTTCCTGTATAAACTGGGTTGTCTTTTTGCTGTTGAATGGTAAGAGTTCTTTATATAGATGTAAGTCTTATTAGGTGTGAGTCCCTTGCCAGATAAATAATTTGCAAAATTTTTCTCACATGATGTGCTTGTATTTTCACTTTTTTGTCCTTTGAAGTGCAAAGTTTTAAGTTTTATTGAAGTCTTATTTATCTATTTTTTTCTTTTTTTGTGCTTTTAACATCATTTCTGAGAATCCACTAGATTATTATTTATTAGAACATAAATCCAAGGTCATGAAGACTTAGGTCTATGTTTTCTTCTAAAAGTTCTGAGTTTTAGCTCTTACACTAAAACTAGGATCCATTTTTAATTCATGTTGTATACGGTGTGAGGTAGGGATCTAACTTCATTCTTCGGCATGTAGACATCTCAGCACCGTTTGTTGAAAAGACCATGGTTTCCCTATTGAATTGTTTTGGCACACTTCTGAAAAGCCAACTGACTGTAAATGTGAGGGTTTATTTCTGGATCCTGAATTCTAGTCCATTAATCTATACATTTAGCCTTATTTCAGTATTCTACTATACTCTACTAGTTTTGTAGTAAGTGTTGAAACCAGGAAGTAGAGGAGTTCTCCAATTTCATTCTTTTTCAAGATTGTTTCGTTGCTGAGTGTCCTTTTATAAGTGGTTTCCCATTCTGAGGAATGGGGGAATTTCTCTTAGAAATGTCTCTGATGGGGGTGCCTGGCTGGCTCAGTGAGTTAAGCCTCTGCCTTCGGCTCGGGTCGTGGTCTCAGAGTCCTGGGATCGAGCCCTGTGTTGGGGCTCTCTGCTCAGCGGGGAGCCTGCTTCCCCCCTCTCTCTCTGCCTGCCTCTCTGCCTACTTGTGATCTCTCTCTCTCTCTCTCTGTCAAATAAAAAAATAAAATCCTTAAAAAAAAAAAAAAGAAATGTCTATGATGGAAGAAAAATGCAGCAAAGAAAAATAATAAGTGACCTATAATATATATTTCAGGAAGCCACCAAGGACAGCTGTCCACACCAAACCCCCACCCTGGCCCTGGACCTACCAGAAAGCAGCTGGATGAATCCGCAAGACTTTGCCTCCCTGCTCATCTCCTCATGCTTGGGATGAGCCTATACTCTGCCTGTTGGGTTGAATTGAATTCATTTGGTAAATAATGTAATTAACCTGGGAGTAGATCGTAGATCCAGTTGGTCTCACCAGAGAGGTCTAGGGATGCATTTTGGGCAATGTCCAGCTATGGGTTTGAGAAAAAGTCCAGGGACTGTCTGACCTCCAACTGCAGTTCAGTGTGGTTTCCCTGGGACTTGTCGCAGTTTCAGTGCCCTCCCTTACACAATGGAGATAACAACCTTTGCCCTGCCTACCTCACAGGGATTATTATGTCGCTGCTGTAACCTCTTCCGGAGAGCCTTCCCTGACTGCCCCAGGCTAAGTTGGGTCTCTCTCCTCTTGGCACCCACAGCCCCTGGGAATTCCTCTGTCCTAGCACTTCCCACTGTGCATCCTAAAGTACTCTTTTCCTCGCTGTGTCCTCTGGTTTGTGTGCTCAATGAAAGCAGGAGCTGGGTTGGCTCCTCCCTGTGACGCCGGCACCCAGCGTATATTACACAGAACTGACTTGCCAGTGTTCTGACACACTGGAAGGCCAGGCTGCCCCTCGGCATGGAGTGATGATTTCCTCTGAGGTTCATGAGGGGAAGGCTTCTTACCTGCGGCAGCCACCGTGTACCTGCTGCTTGGCTTCCAGAGTGGACACGATGGAGTTTGGTGGTGACTGTGGACACCACCCCAAAGTTCAGCTCTCGAGACCCAGTCATAGATGCTCTCCCCGCTGGAAGTTCTCTAAATGAGTCCAGTGATTTACTCCTTGGCTACCCTCTCTGCCCCTCTGTTGTTCAGTGTGTATTGACGCAAGGGGTCAGAGCGTGAAAGAGAAAATGCAGCAGCCCATCCCCAAATTGCCACTTGCTTTTGGGATGTAGCCAACGAAACACACACACATTTACTCATTCATTCTCTGAGCACTGTCTCTGTGCCCAAACCTGTGTGGCTGAATACAGGGTCCCACAGATGAGAGGGGACAGGGTCCTGCATTCAGGAAGCTCACAGTCTGGAGCCCCTGGGTGGCTCATTGGTTAAGTGGCTGCCTTCGGCTCAGGTCATGATCTTAAGGTCCTGGGATGGAGCCCCATGTAGGGCTCCCTGCTCAGCAGGGAGTCTGCTTTTCCCTCTCCCTCTGCTCCTCCTCCCCCCACTCGTGTGCTCTCTCTCTTTCTCTCTCTCTGCCTCTCTCTAATAAATAAATAAAATCTTGAAAAAAAATAGAAGCTCATGGTCTGGTGGGAGAGCAGGAATGCGAGGGGGAGTGCGCCTTCCCTGCCCCTCTCGATATCTCTCCCCCTCCACCTTCAAAGGGGAGTTCTGTCTTCGGCACTCCAGGACTTTAGGAAGATGAGAGACAAGATCAAAGAAGAAGGAAGAGAAAATCTCATTTTCTGGGTCATTTCTCAATTTCTTCTCTGTTGTAGGGAAATAGGATAATGAGCAAAGTTGAAATAAGAGGTTAAAGCAATTCACATAAAGAAAAGTTAACTTCACACCCACCAGGATGGCTGTGATCAAAGAAATGGAAAATAAATATTGATGAAGATGTGAAAAAACCAGAACCCTTGTTCAAGAGCTGGTGCAAACGTAACATGGCACAACCACTAAGGAAAACAGTTTGGTGGCTCCTCAAATAGCTAAACATAAAATTACCAGTTGGTGGGCACCGGGGTGGCTCAGTTGTTAAGTGTCTGCCTCAGGCTCAGGTCATGATCTCAGGGTCCTGGGATCAAGCCCCACATCAGGCTCCCTGCTCAGCAGGAAGGCTGCTTCTCCCTCTCCCATGCCCCTGCTTGTGTTCCCTCTCTCGCTGTCTCTCTGTCAAATAGATAAAATCTTAAAATTACCATATGGCCCAGTAAATCCACTTCTAGATAAATACTCGAGAGAACTGAAAACAGGGACTCAAACTTAGTGGCATTCTTCACAGTAACCAAAAGGTGGAAAGAACCCAAATGTCCATCAACAGAGGAGTGGGTAAACAAAGTGGGGACTGCCCCCACAGCTGTCAGAAGGAATGAAATTCTATTAGATGCTAGAACAGGGAGGAACCTTGAAAACATTATACAAAGTGAGATTAGCCAGATTCAAAGGACAGATACAGTACGACTCCACTTACATGAGATTTCTAGAATAAGCAATTTCATAGACACAGAAAGCAGAACAGAGGTTACCTGGGGCTTGGGGCTAGGGGGAAATGGGGTGTTATTGCTTAATGGGTATAGAGTTTCTGTTGGGGAAGGTGAAAAAATTCTGGAAATGGTGGTGATAGTTATGCAATATTGTGCATGTACTTAATACCACTGAATTGCACACTTAAAAATGGTTAAAGCCGTAAAGTATAGGCTATATATATTTTACCACAATTTAAAAAAAAAAGATCTTTTAAGAGATTAGATTAATTCTGTAATAAAGAACTTATACACTGTGAGTACAAGGAGAGAGCGGAGCGGGGGCATGCCAGTGGAGCCCATGTGAGAGCATTCAGTGAAACAAAGACGGGATCAGCACAATCGCTTAGTAAGCAATCGTGGAAGGAATGAGGGAATGGTACAGGAGGAGAAGGGATTTTTTTTAAAAAAGATTTTATTTATTTATTTGACAGACAGAGATCACAAGTAGGCAGAGAGGCAGGCAGGGGTGGGGGGGGGGAGCAGGCTCCCCACTGAGCAGAGAGCCCAATGCAGGTCTCGATTCCAGGACCCTGAGATCATGACCTGAGCCAAAGGCAGAGGCTTAACCTACTGAGCCACCCAGGCGCCGTGAGGAGAAGGGATTTTGAGAATTTTTTTTTTAAGATTTTATTTATTTATTCAACAGACAGAGATCACAAGTAGGCAGAGAGACAGGCAGAGAGAGAGAGACAGAGGAGGAAGCAGCTCCCTGTTGAGCAGAGATCCTGATGCGGGGCTCGATCCCAGGACCCTGAGATCATGACCTGAGCGGAAGGCAGAGGCTTTAACCCATTGAGCCACCCAGGCGCCCCGGATTTTGAGAATTTGTCTCTGGTGGACAAAATGCATCCCCTACCACATTCTGTGAGAAATCCATGAGGACTGGGAGTCTTTTTTCCAGACTTATGTTAGTAGACTTTAATCTCTGTCAAGTGGACGTCCCGCTGGGCACGTGGTGGGGGAGGATAAGGGTGGCGCCCCACGTAGCGGTGGGTCAGGTAAGCCTCTCTCTGGTTGGAAGAGCCTCAGTGGAGGTTTCTAGAGTCAGGAGAAGGCAGGACGTTCAGGACGAGCCCAGGGAAGTAGAGGCTGGAGGCCATATTGGCTTCAGGGTGAGCTGTGTAGGTAGATGCAGCTTTGAATTTCAGCCAGCTGGGATGCAGGTGTAAGTGTTGAGGGGATGGGGATGACCCACAACCAGACAATGGACTGCAGCGGGGTCGGCACTGAAGTTTTCTCTGCTGCGCATAAGGCCTCCTACGAGCCCAAAGCCCCTAAAAGCTCTTGTCCCTCAGCGCAGAGCTCCAGGATCCGCCCGCCGCGTGTCTTGAGCCAGAGTCGCCAGCAGAGGGCGGGAGGGAGACGGACGTGCTGAGGCCCGCAAGTTGCCGCTCTAGCCTGAGCAGGGTCATAGAGTCGAGCCGCTTCCGGCCCCGCGGCTGGAAAGGGGCCGGAAGTCCGGTGGGCTCCGGGTGTCGAGATGGAGGAGGGAGAGTACGAGTCGGTCCTCTGTGTCAAGCCGGAGGTCCACGTCTACCGCATCCCGCCGCGAGCCACCAACCGTGGTTACAGGTGACTGCTTGCCGCCGGGCCAGGCTAACCCCGACTTAACCGCTTCCCCGCCGCCCGACACGCCCACCATGGGAGCCGAGGACGGCTCCGGCCGGTTTAGGGGAGAGGCGGGAGGTAATGCTGAGGCTTCTCCCAGTTCGAGGCCAGAGCAGGGAGGGAGACCCAGACTTGGGGCTGTGTCAGTCCGGCGCACGGGGCTCCCAGCGCGGGGAGGGCTTTGGAGCCGTGTCTAGCCGGTACCCTCAGTGTGGTTCGGGGTGGTGGTGTCTCAAGCCCTTTTCTTTCAGCCCTAACTGGTGGCCTTGAGAGGAACCTTGAGAAGCCTGAAGGGGGAGGGGTCCTATCACGGGCGGAAATCCCCAGGGGAAGGAAAACAGCTCAAAACCGGCCAAAAGGACCCATCCGAGGGAGCGGTAGGCGGATGGCCAGAGCCGGGGGACCCCTCCCTGCCCAGGTCCCTTCGCACGAACCTTAGTCCTTATCACAGCTGGTGGCGGTTGGGCGGAGTGCATCGCGCTTCTCCGGTGAAATGTTCACCCGAGACGGATAGACATGCTTGTAGGGTCTGGAAGGGAACACAGGAAAGGGCGCTACGGGAGGGCAGTGGGGGTTGGAAGCAGACTTCCTTTTGCGATATGCTTTTTTGTTCGCATTTTGTTACCAAGCTTATGCATTACCTATGAAAAGGTGGGGGGGGGGGGAGATGTACCTGTTACAGACAACCCGGTCTGTGGCTATTTTGTGCCCCTGGAGTGGGGGTGGAGTCGCTTTTGAAGGCAGTGTTTTTGTCTCCGTGGTTTGGAAATACAGGATTGGCCTGCATCGATCGCAAGGATGGTGGAGTGGCCACATTATCTGGCTTCTTGTTACTTTCCAGGTGTGTTAACACAGACTCCTGGCTGATTTTCTAGACAACAGATTACTTTCTTGAACACCTGTGATATCCATGGTGTAACTTGAAAGTAGTTCGAAAGCAACAAGAGAAGCCGTTACAAAAACACATCTGCTTTCTGTTACCAAACTGGAGATTGGACACCAAACCCAGGATGGTCAGCCTACTCTGATCCCCTTCAGTAGGATGGGTTTTGTCCCTCCTGGTCCCCGCAAGAGTGAGGTTCCCAAGTGTCCGGCTGGCTGGTTTGGCAAGGAGGAAGCTGGCGGCCCCTGCCCTTGACCCTAAGAGCCCCTCTTAGCTTGGATCTGAGACCTGTGTTGCCCCAGTAGGAGGAACTGAAACTGAGTCAGCTGACTTGTGAATCCAGAGTCTGCATTTGTGTGGTCCTCAAAAAGACCTGTGTCTGTAGTTAATGGTGTTGCTTAGGGACTTCCAGGAAAAACCTTTGAAAACACCCAAAGTTCTTGCTATTTGGGGATTTTACTGAATTGCTTTTTAGAAGTAAAATGTGAAGTTACTGCTTTAAAAGTCCCCAAAGAAGCTATTGTGATAGGTCCGTGGTTTCCTGGGGTTCTTTTGGCCTGGAACACCTTTGGGGTTAAATTTCCTGGGTACCCATTCACTTTTCTCAGGTGTATAGTTGCTCTCTTTTTCTCTTTCTGCTAATGATTACTCCCTCTCTGCTTTTCCTCGGAGATCGTCTCACTGGTCCCAGATGGTCACTCTCGCCACCAGCCTGGCAGTGTCTTAAACAGCAGGCTCAGGAGCTGCTGCTTTTACTGAAAGAAAACTGGAAGTCCTGCTTCTGAGAAAAGTCTCTGTAGTCTAGAACTGGGGCGGGCGAACTGCGACCCACTGTGTTTTTGTATGTCTCACAAGCCAAGGATGGTTTTTATATTTTTAAATAGTGGTTGGGGAACATTTAAAAAGAAACCTCTTAATGCAAAAATTACATGAAATGCAGGTTTTTAGTGTCCAGAAAGTTGCGCTGAAATACAGTCACACGCCGCAGCAGACATTCAGATAAAATACGTAAAGCACCGAGATGCTCCTGTACTCTGTATCACTGCTGTCCCCTACAACAGCAGAGTGGGTAGTTGTGACAGAGATGGGTTGGTCCTTTTCGGAGAAAGTCTGCCAGCCTCTGGTCCTGAGCAGGCAGCCCACATGCCCTTCCCATTCCCGTCCCCAGCCCTGGAGTGATGGAGCAGGACCCCCTAGCAGAGGCTCAATGGTTTTTGTCCCCTTAGGGCCGCGGAGTGGCAGCTGGACCAGCCATCATGGAGTGGCCGGCTGCGGATCACTGCAAAAGGGCAGGTGGCCTACATCAAGCTGGAGGACAGGACCTCAGGTAAAGGCCAGGGAGGCCCTTATGGGGCTGAGATGCTGTGCCTCCTACTTTGTGAAGGGAGAGGCAGCCCTGGCGAGTCCACTCGGGTCATGGGAACTGATCCTCGAAATTAAAGGCCCAGCTATACCTCTAAGCCGCCTCCATCCCCCCCACCTTTAATTGTAGAAAGCCCGGTCTCCAGGTGCAAAAGGGTGCATTTCCTGTCACGCACCTGTCTTTGGTGGGGGGCATCCTTAAGAACATGCTAATTTTGGAATCCAGGAAGAGGAGACAGACAAGTTGGTCTCAGGTAGGAAGCCCCAGAGTTTGTCTTTAAGACCAGCTTGGCCAGGGGAGACGCACAACACTGTGCCGCAGAGCTGAGACTCCTTGCTCAGAAATTCTGTTTATCAACTGAATGGTAACTCCCCAGACTGACCACGCCCTTGTCCTACTCAGCTGTTTCTTTGGTGAAAGGACAAGCCAGGCTGGGCTGTGTTGGGGTCAGCTGGCAGATGTCACCTTAGGGGAAATCTGTCTGGAAGTCATGTGCCCTCAGGGCCTCCGGGTGAGCTGTGGAGGCCACCACGGCCTAAAAGAGCCCCAGCCCCCAGAGCCGGGGTCGGGCATGGTGCTGCTCAGTTGGGGGCTGCAGCGTTCGGTCATTTATTTTTCTAATGTGTAAGATTCTCCTGGGTGGGGCAGGACTGGCTGTAAAGCGCCACAGGCAAAACCGCTGCCACTGAGAACTGGTCTCTTGTGTCTGAGCCGTGGGACCTTTGGCAAGCCACGTGACTGCTGGTGCCTTGGCCTCCTTTTTGAAATGGGGATCACGTTAGCTCCTACTTCACAAGATTGTTGGAAATACGAAGTGAGCACACATTTATCCAGCTGCGTTGTGAGCTGCAGGGTGACCCAGAGCACTGATGCGTTCTGGAACACGGGGCTGGCTGGGTGTTGGCTGCGGAAGAGTTTGAAAAGACAGCTGCTGTGACTAGGCCAGACAATTCCGGGCTGTCCCAGGTGATCTCACAAGGGATGGCAACAGCTGCTTCCTGGGAGCCTTGGGAACAGACTTTACGGTGCCTGCCTGGTGGCCCAGCGGCTGCCCAGAGCTGAGCCTCCCCTGCAGGAGCCGCCCTAGGGTGCTCGTGTCTCGGGGTCAGGCCTGCTGGGTCCTCTTGACTCTCACTCTGCACTCCTTCTCGGCTAAGGCTAGTGGCATTTAGGCCAGGGGAGTGTTGGGACTGTCAGGTCAAATTTCAGATCCGTAGCAACATCTCTGGCCTCTGCCTACCAGATGCCAGGAGCACCCCCCAGGCTGTGAAAAACCAAAAGTGTTTCTGCACATTGTCACAAGTCCCTGTGGGGTTGGGGGGCAAAACCACCGCTGGTTGAGAATCACTGCTCTAGGCCAAAGGTGTCCAGGTGAGTACTAGATCCCCAGGGGCCAAGCTGGGGGAGGGGGTGTAGAGAAATTACCAAGAATTTACAGACTCGAGGGCCACCAGTTTGGAGTCAGTTGAGTCTTGATTGCAGTCACCTGTGAACCCCAGCCCTGAGTAGAGGAGCCTCGGTGGAGTACCAGAAGCACCTGTGGAAGCGGTGCGAGTCCAGAACAGCCTGAGGGCGTGCACTGCACAGGGGCCTAGAGAGCCGGAGTGACAAGGGATGCGTTCGGCAGGGGCTCCTTTTAAAACCAGTGGTCCTCTTGCCCCGTGTCAGCTGCTTCAGAACCTCCTTCTTGTTAACATTTTATTTATTTGTCAGAGGAAGGGAGACAGAAAACACAAGCAGGGGAAGAGGCAGGCAGAGGGAGAAGCAGGCTCCCCACTGAACAAGGAGCCCGATGTGGGGCTCGATCCCAGGACCCTGGGATCATGACCAGAGCCAAAGGCAGCTGCTTAACTGACTGAGCCACCCAGGCGTCCTTGTTTCAGGTTCTTCTGTGGGTGCCGAAGCCCCTTTCACTGGGTTCTGCGGCTCCTCTGCAGTCCTGCCTCGGGTTCCAGGCCTTTTCTGAGGTGGGGCTGGACCTGCACCAGGGCCTGCCTGCTCCAGGGCGCTCCGGTGCAGACAGGTGGGCTCCAGCCCAGCTCTTCTGTGGGAATGGAGTCCCAGCATCGCTAGAGGTTTGGATTGTCAGGGAAGACCAGAAATCTCGATGATTTTGCATGTAATTTGATTTTGAAGAGTTTGGCAGTTAAATCAAGAATATTAACCTTGGGCTATGTCTGATCTTCAGGCCACTCCTGACTTAAACCATTGCTTGGTTATAGGTCTGTGTCTTCTCTTCCATCAGAATGGATTTGATTTGAACCCCAGAGTAAGGTTTGCCTCGCTGCCTTTCAGGAAAAAGGCTGCAGTGGTTTGGTAGAAATGTCAGGCGGGAAGGGGGCTCCAGGCTCACCCTAACCTGTGCTTCCAGGGGAGCTCTTTGCGCAGGCACCGGTGGATCAGTTTCCTGGCACGGCCGTCGAGAGCGTGACGGATTCCAGCAGGTACTTCGTTATCCGCATCGAAGATGGAAACGGTGTGTGCGGGTCTCGGGGGTTCCTTCTCGTAAGAAGAGCTTCCTCTGCCGCTGGCAAGTGGGATTAATCCTGTGTTGTTCCCCAGGGCGCCGGGCGTTTATTGGAATTGGCTTTGGGGACCGAGGCGACGCCTTTGACTTCAACGTTGCACTGCAGGACCACTTCAAGTGAGTGGTTCCAAGACACCCGTGCTCGTGCCTCTTTCCTTGCTTTCCTGGGACAGAATGGTTTCCCAGCCTAGGATACTTAGGTGGTTGTGTGGGATTCGTCTGCTAGCAGAGCCCCCAAGAGACTCACTGCTCCTGGGGGACAGGCCGCCTTCCCTGCTTTCCAGTCTTCTCCTTTGCCCCATGCCCATCTCTCACTGGTCAGCTGGCCTAGCCTCTGAGGTGCCAAACCTCTTCCCTTACCAGGCCCCAGAGGAGCTAGAGTCTGTGGGAGGCTCCTGGGGCCTTTCTGAGCCTGCTTCTTCGTGATACAGTAAGTGGTGGCAGGTGGCCACTGTCGGGGAGTCCTTTCGAAAGCTGAAAGACGGGGCAGGAGAAACTGCTCCCCTGCCACCTGCAGGCCTCCGTCTCTGGCTGCTGTCGAGTGACGTGTGTGCAGCCACTCACGTGGGCACCCCTGGCTCTTCCCTGGCCTGCTGTCCCTGCCCAGGTGGCTGCTGGACGGGTATCAGATGGAGGGTGGAGGGTACTTTTGTCTTGCTCTCAACTTCCTGGGCATCTGTCTTGTCTCACCGTCTACCTTGTGAGTCCTTGTGAGTGGGGAGTGTGGATATGTTGTCCTGGTCCACATGCCAAGTGCTAGGGAGGAGAGGGCCAGTTCTCAGATTTCCGGAAGACTGGGATGCGGACCTTTGTCTGCATCCATGAGCTCACTGAATTTTCAGAGCTGTCTTTTACACCTACGTAACTGTCATGCCATTTTGTTGATGAAGGAACTGATCTGCCTGCAGCTACTTATGTGTCAGAGTCAGGATTCGAATTCAGGCCCAGCTCCCAAGCCTGCGTGTGCTCTTTCTGCCATGTAAAACCTCTTCCCAGACGGGTGGCAGGTGGAGGTGGGATAAGGGAGTGGAATGCAGGGCAGCGGGTCTCTTCTTCACCTTTTTCTTCCTGTCCTCTCCCCAGGTGGGTGAAACAGCAATGTGAATTTGCAAAACAGGCCCAGAACCCAGACCAGGGCCCCAAGTTGGACCTAGGCTTCAAAGAGGGCCAGACCATCAAGCTCAACATCGCGGTGAGTCCCACCTCACTTGGCTTTGTTGGCCAGCCCCCAGCCCTGGCCCGGAGCCCACCCTTCTTTTCCCACACTTGAGTTCCATCGGTTAAGTAGATGTTTGTGGGTCAGCTGCCTTTTGCCAGGTCCTGTGCTGGGGGTGAATGAGAGAGCTCTGCTCTCGGGGAGCTCAGAGTTAAACAGAAGGGCGAGGTGAGATGTGACCACAGCCTGGGAGGGGAGGGGACACGCTCAGTGCCGTGAGCGCCTAGAGGAGGGGCACACAGCCCATAGTTAAGGGAAGTGAGGAAGGGTTCCTGGAAAAAGTGACCTGTAAGAAAGGTAAAGAAGGGAGATCAAAGGCAGTTCAAGCAGAGGGATCAGCATGTGCAAAGCCTCTGAGTTGAGAAGAAGCATCAGTCCCTTGTCACCAGAGCTGGTGTTTCTGACCAGGTTGTTAGAGTGGGGGTCAGCTGCGTCCTGGCCTTGCTCCTCGAGGAAGAGTAGGGAGGGCTCTGGACAGGAAGGCATTGAGGTGGGCACTGGGAATCCTGAGCCGCTTCTGCTGGTGGTGGTGGTGGTGTCCTAACGTCCCGTGTCTCGTCCTGAGCTGCCCTGCCTCTGGGTTTCCGCTTGTTAGCCTCTGTGGAGAACGGGAAAAGGTAGGGCGGGCTGGGTGTCCGGACTGGGTCCTCACCTGACTGCAGGGAGTGGGGTTGGAGTGATTGGGGGATCCACGGACCACATGGGAATGTTTTTGAAGAAAGTTTGTAACCCTAAGATAATGCTCTTCCTCTTTACTTCCTCTTTATTGACTATCTCTTTCTCCTCTTTTCTGCTTCATGCTGGTGATGATTTGGGACCTTTGACGTTGGCCAACTGGCCCTTAACAGAAAATACAGGTCATGTCCAGTGGACTGGTCGGGGTGTGACTCCTCTCTTGCTGGGAGGAAACTAACATTTAATGAGCATCACCTGTGTGCCAGGTAGTGTTTTTAGGCACTTACATGAATTAAACATTCTCCCGTTTTACAGGCAAGGAAATTGAGGCTTAGAGAATTTAAGGGACTTGCCCAGGTCATAAAGCTGAAAGTAACCAGCCCAGGTGGACTCTCACTGAGGGCTTTGAGGGTTCTGGCTTCAGGGCTGTGGTCTTGGATTACAAGGGGGTAACCTTGTCTTCATCTTTGTAACTTACACTGGTTTCTGGCTCACATCGGGGCTCAGGTTTTTGCTTTTTAATTTTGTCTTTTTTTTTTTAAGATTTTATTTATTTACTTGAGAGAGAGCAGAAGCAGGGAAAGAGGGAGAGAAGAAAGGGAGAAGCAGGGAGCCCAGTGCAGGGCTCGATCCCAAGACACTGAGGTCATGATCGGAGCCGAAGTCAGATGCTTAACTGGCTGAGCCAGCTAGACACCCCCCCCCCCCCGCCTTTTTTTAACGTTTTATGGAAGTATGATACACATACAGGAAAGTGCACACATCATAAATGCAGAACTCAGTGAATCTTTGAAAACCAAATGGACCCACACAAACTAGCCCCGAGATCAAGAAGCAGAGATTATCAGCATTCTGGAAGCCCATCTCCTGTTCTGTCCACATGACAGAGTCACCACCGTCCTGATGTTGAATGCCCTGGATTTTGTTTTGAAACAAAATCTACCTTTGTGTGGTTGCTCGCAGCTTGTCCGTTGTGACTGCAGTAGCTCATTCCGTTGTGAGCATGTGTCATAGTGTTACTGTTTGTGGGTTGGTTTGTTTTTTTTAAAGATTGATTGATTTATTCGAGGTGGGGAGGGGCAGAGGGAGAGAGACCCTCTCCAGCAGACTCCCTGCTGAGCACAGAGCCCCACGGGATCCCCCGACCTGAGATCACAACCTGAGCCCAAACCAAGAGTCAGAGGCTCAACCGACGGAGCCCCCCAGGTGCCCCCAGTGTTATTCTTTAACCGACGATGGACACTGGGTAATTGCCAGTTTGGAGCTATTCCGAATGGTGTGGCTGTGGACATCCAAGGGCATGTCTTTCGGTGCCATGAGTATGTTTCCGTGGGGTCTGTTTCCAGGAGGGAAATTGCAGGGTCAGCAGTTCAGGTAGCCATGTATGAGGGAGCCTTCTGTTCGCTCCGCGTCCTTGTCAGTACTGACAGTCTACATCCCAGCCGTTCCGGTGCCTGTTTCATGACACAGCACTCGTTTTGATTTAAAGTTTTCATTTGTATTTCCCCGTTGCTTAATCAAGCTAGGGCTGAGTTTGCATATGAGATGTATTTGGGATCGCTCTGGAACTGTGATGCCTTGACCAGCACTCACAGAGTGCTGGATGGCTCTTGACCATCTTTTGGTTATACAGACGTTTGGGGATTGGGGGCCACCTTGGCCCTCTTAGTGGGGTTTTCCGATAAGCAGGGGTCCCCAGCAGAACTGACTGGTTTGCATTCCTCGCCTCTCCTCAGAACATGAAGAAGAAGGAAGGAGCAGCTGGGACCCCCCGAGCACGGCCCGCCAGCACAGGAGGACTGAGCCTGCTTCCCCCACCCCCCGGGGGGAAAACCTCTACCCTGATCCCTCCCCCTGGGGAGCAGGTGTCTGTGGGGGGATCCCTGGTCCAGACGGCAGTTGGTCCCAGTTCAGGTCAGTAAGCTGTGCCTGCAGGTTCCTCTCCCCCCGGCAGCTGGGCCCGTGCCGTTCCCACCTCACTCACGCTGTCCATCATTTGGTACGTGTCTGTGGTACCATGAAGCTGATCCTGCCCAGACTGGGTAAGGGGCTCCTCTGTTCTCTGGTGCCTGCCACTTCCCCCCTCAGTGCCTCTGTCTACCCCTGCCAGGCGGGGGCTGCAGCTTGTTTGCTGTGACACTGATTAGCTGTGAAATCGTCAGTGTGTGGGCACCTGGTTCTTAGAGGATGCTCAGTGTTTGTCGCGTGGGTGAGTGACACAGACATGGTCTGCTCGTATCTAGTAGGAGGCAGGAGCCCAGGGCACAGAGAGGGAGAATCTCAAGGAGACTCCACCCAGAGCTCAGAGCATAATGTGGGGCTTGATCTCATGACCCTGAGATCGTGACCTGAGCCAAAGTCAAGAGTTGGACACAGCCAGCCTAGCCACCCAAGTGCCCCTCAAGGGCTTACATTCTTTTTTTAAAATAATTTTTGTATTAGCACAAGCAGGGGGAGCGGCAGAGGGAGACAGAGAAGTAGACTCCCCACTGAGCAGGGAACCGATGTGGGGCTCAATCCCAGGACCCTGGGATCATGACATGAGCTGAAGGCAGATGCTTAATGCCAGAGCCACCCAGGTGCCCTGCTCTAGTGATTAAAAAAAAAAAAAAAAGATTTTATTTGTCTATTAGAGAGTGCGTGCACACAAAGGAGAGGGAGAGGGAGAAGCAGACTCCTGGCTGAGCAGAGAGCCCAATGAGGGGCTCGATCCCAGGACTCCAGGAGGACTCCGGGATCATGACCTGAGCCAAAGGTAGACACTCAACTGACTGGGCCATCCAGGGTGCCCCAAGGGCTTACGTTCTTTTTTTTTTTTTTTTTTTTTTAAGATTTTATTTATTTGATAGAGATCACAAGTAGGCAGAGAGAGAGAGGGGGAAGCAGGGTCCCCACTGAGCAGAGAACCTGATGCGGGGCTCGATCCCAGGACCCTGAGATCATGACTTGAGCCGAAGGCAGAGGGTTAAACCACCCAGGCGCCCCAGGGGCTTATGTTCTCACGTACAAGACAGGCAGTCAGTGTGTCTGCAGACAGCATGCTGCCAGATAATGAGCCACGAAGAGCTACCGTTTGTTGAGCACTTAGTATATCCTCTAAAACCAGACTGGCTGAGTTCACGTTCTGGCTTACCCACTGTGTGATAGAAGATTGATTGTCTGCTTCTCTGGGCCTTGGTTTTCTGATCTCTAGGCTGGAGGGGGGGTTCATGATAACGCTCAGTGTGGGTTTCCTGTGAGGGTTCAGTGAGCTAATCCGTGTGTAGCACTTGCGAACGATACCTAAAACACTAAGTGCTTGTGTTCGTTAAGTCTCCTTCCACTACTGTGGTCATTATCACCACCACGTGCTGGGCCTTCTCCAAGCTTACCACCGTATTAACTGCTGCAGCCCAAGCCGGTTCTGTGAAGTAGTCACTGTACCGTCCCTCACCCCCGCATGAGATAAGGAAACCGATTTGAGGGATGTGCATTGAGTCACACAGTTGGTCCTGGCCTGTCTTCCCCCAGGGACTGTGATGGGTCTGAATGGGACAATGTACTGTAAGCACTTGGCAGGCATTTGGTGAGCTGTAAAACTGAATCCTTGAGGGCCCTGCTGTTATCTGGTCACCCTGCCCAGAGCAGATTAGAAATAGCAAATTGGTGGGAGGGTGGAGGGAGGAGGGCACAGAGCCCTCAGCAGGGACAGCAGCCTGGAGGGCGGTGCTGGATGAGCGCAGAAGCCTGCCTGGCTGCCCCGTGTGCCCCCACCTTGGGGCTCTGTGTTACTTCTTCTGGAAGGCCTGCCCCAAACTGTAACTAGTTTGGGTCCCAGCACTTGGCACGTGTCTGGAGCATAACTTTTTCAATTAGTCGATCCAGACCCTGGTCAGAGGGGCTTTACGTGAGGATGACCTTGCATTCTGTGGTGGGCATTTTCCATTCAAGAAGCCAGGGCGGATGGGGCGCGTGGGTGGCTCATTGGGTTAAGCCTCTGCCTTTGGCTCCGGGCATGATCCCGGGGTCCTGGGATGGAGCCCCGCATCAGGCTCTCTGCACGGCAGGGAGCCTCTTTCCTTTCCTCTCTCTCTACCTGCCTCTCTGCCTGCTTGTGATCTCTGTCAAATAAATAAAGAAAATCTTAAAAAAAAAAAGAAGCCAGGGTGGGAGCGTGTGAATTTTAAACAGATTGCCAACATAAACGGTTGAAGACCTCAGCTTGGTCAGTGTGAGTCAGTATGAGTGATGGATGATGTGTGACTTGTCCTCACCGGCACCCTGCGCTCCACCTCGGGTGTATGTGGTTTCCCACTTTTCTCCAGGAGCCCTCAAGGGCTCATGAGCAGATAGAAATGTGGCAGCTTGTTTGTTTGTTTGTTTATTTTTTGTCCCAAAGCGGGTCTCTGTGTGTCTTTCTCGGCCACCTGGAATCATGAGACTGATACTGAGACCAGAAAGAGAGATCTCTGACTCCTGTGTCTCCTTTCCTTCTCTCCCTGCCGGCGGATTTGGGGACGTCAATAGGAGGAGCCACCGTATCCTGGCCGCAACCCAGGCCTGCCACGACTGCCACCACCGACATCTGGGGAGACTTTACCAAATCCACAGGGTGAGGAGAGGGTCACGTTCTTGTGGTGGGACTGGGGCCAGGGCTGTGTCCCTAGAAACCTGGGATTGTTCCATATGCTTTTCTTCTGGTGTTTGGAGCAACAACTCAGACTTGGATGTTTTCTGGCCAGCCAGAGGGCAGAGCCCCAGAGTGCCTGCTTTGGGTGGCTTACTTCGCTTCCTGAAGGGTTTTTGCTGCTCTCTACTGCTAGGTGACCTGGGGCTATGCTGTAACTCTTTCTGGTCTTCCAACCGCCTTTGCTTGCCCCAGTAGCTGCTCCCCCTCTTCCTCCGCTCCACACTCCCTAACCCCGCCCCAGCTCTCCCAGAACACTGGACTGAGTTAACCTTGGATCTAGCCTCGGCCCTCTTGCATTCTCCGCCTCAATAAAACTTCAAGCCTTTCCTTGGAGTCAAGGGGAAAAGACACTAAAAACTGACTGCACCATTGTTTATGGGGAGGGGCTGTAGGACAGGACTCAGCACCTGTGTTTACTGTAAAGACAGATGGTTTAGACTTTATAGACCTCATGGTCTCTACTTGGTTTTGCTTTGTAGCTCAAAAGCATCCATAGATGGTGTGTAAATGAGTGGGCGTGGCTGTGTGCCAATAACTATTTATACAGACAGAGGACTAGATTTGGTCCCTGGGCTGTAGTTTACTGACCCCTGCTCTAGAACATTCAGGGACTGACTTCTTGGAGCGTTTTCTGCCCAGAGAGAAGCCTCATTTTACTGACTTTGTATTTTCAAATGTCTGACCTCTCCCACCCCTCCCTTTTTTCCTTTTACAGGTCGACCTCCGGCCAGACTCAACCAGGTACAGGCTGGGTCCAGTTCTGATCTGAGTGTAGTCCCTCTTTTTCCTCATACAATTTCTGGAAAGAAGCCACGTCACCTGGGCCAAAGGAAGGAGGACGAAGCACTCCCCGGCCAGCCTCTGTTTGGAGCATGACCCTCCCCTCTCCTCCTCACCCAACTTTGGCAGACTGGCGTGTTCAGCAGTAAATGGGCACAGTGTCACACTGTTTCCTGGGACTCGAGGAGGAAAGCCCAGCATCCCTGTCCCTGTCCATCTCTTGACATGAGAGACGCTGAGATTGCTGCTTCCATCACGTGACCCATATTAAACAGAAGCCCCCAGAGCGAAAGAAGGGCTTGAGCATGCTGCCTGGCCTCGGCTGGGCCCTTCTCAGTGGTTACAGATGTCCGGTGGCCACTGGCCAGAGGGAAGGTTTTCTGCACGCTCGTTGGCGGTAGCCATGTCACGGTGCCTTCAGAGGGGGGATTCCGTCCTGATAGGCTGCAGCTCAAGCAGATAATCAGGAGGGAAATCAAGAGTATTAACCAGCTTTTAAAAATTTTTTCATTTGCTTTGCTAACGTGCTGATCTGCACTAACTCGTCTTTGCAAAAGGGACTGCTCCCGCAAGATGTCCCAGCAGGGACCTCGGAAAGCATCCGGCCCCATCCGCCGTAGGAGCTGCTCTGAGCTTCAGAAAGCATTGTTCCTTCTTGGCTAAGTGGCCGGGCTGCCGGGTCACCACGTGGGCAGTGCAGGCTGAGGCAGGCGCTGGAACTGTTCTCATGGCGGTGGGCGGTCCAGCCATCCTGTCCACTGACAGCTCTCTGGGTTCACGGGCCCCCAGCGCCGTTCCCAGGGGCCTTGGGTTTTCTCCTTGGTGTGGTTTCTGAAGTGCCTTATCTGCAGACAACCTCTTACTTTCTTTTCTCCTTCAGAAACTGTACATGACGGAAGGAGTTCTGAGTGAACTGGAAGACTAGGGTTGCCTGTTTTACTGGTTGATGAGAAATAATTTTATCTGAGCACACCTCGAAATTTTGCTTTTTATCAACATACTTTACCTCTTAATTGAAGATCGGTTTTTTTTGAAGGGTCAAGACAACTGAAAAAAAAAAAAGTGTTGGCCTTTTTGTGGGACCTGATTCCGAAGATAAATAAATATTTTTACTTCTGTCCGTGTATGTCAAAGATGCGCCTGCTTTTGGCAGCACGGCCACTAAGCCATCCAGGGTGCCGCAGCTAGACTCACAGCCACTTCCCACTGCTGATCGTGTGTCCAGATTTAAAGTCTGGTGCCAGGGTGTCACTTGAGGCAGAATAAGAGAATTGGGTCTTACTGCCCGAAGGCAACCAGTTAACGTCTCCCCTGTGCGTCTAGAAGAGCACTGGGACATTTTTAGCTTGTAATGTGGGAGGGGGCCCCTGCTTCCCCCCAAGACCTCACCAGGGAAACCACTCCCAAATAGGAAGGGTGTAACAGGCAAGCAGAAGCAACAAACTAAAGGCCCCAGCACTTCCCGTGCTCGAGGGTTCGGTAAGAAAGCTGCAGTTTTCGTTGGTTATGGAAACAGCTGTTCTGGCTAATAAACCGTGTAAGGAGGGACATAGAAGATGAGAATGAAGGGTCCTCTGCCCTTCGAGTAAGAGTAAGGAGTTAGCAGCAGAGGAGTCTGGAGTGGGATACCTTATGTCTGTTGCCCTTTACATCCCATCTTCCTTCCTGAGTGCTTGGAGGCTGGAAAGGACGTTCACCTTGAACTCTTCCTTGAGCGGAAGTTTCCTTTCCTTGGAGGTGGGCTTTCGGGTTCTGGAGCTGGACCTGGCTTTCAGGTCTGGGCGCTGTCCTTGTTAGGCTCCTTCCTTAACTCAGGGGTCAGTCCAGGAGGCCTAGCCGCACTAGCTCGTGCCCACGTGCCATAGTTTGGCCTTAATGACCTTCCTCTAGAACCAGAAAACCGTTACTCCTAATGGGGGTGGTGAGGCGGCTGGTGAAGCAGCCATCAAGGGCCTAACCGGAAAAACACCTTGACAGATCCTGAGGGGTTGGGGGGCGGGTAATAAAACAGTTTGGTGTTCTCCATCACCACCTGGAAGCCTGGCTGGGAAAAACCTACCAAAATCCGCACTGCCAAACCAGGCTTCTCTTCAGACACCTGACTGGAGCTAACAAGGGGGTGGGGTGGGGTCTACAGAGCAGGGGGAGTTGAATGCGCTCCCAGATGAGCGTGGCTCCCCCAATTGCCACCACCAGGTGTGCCCATCTCCAGGAATCTTCCAGCGTCGGCCAGACCCGTGGCTTCTAAGCAACACACAATAAGGCAAAGAGGACAAAATGTGGCTTCCATGATCACGTTACAGAACATCCCATCAGTCCTGCTGTCAGGACATCTGTCCAGACAGAGACCCTCTGTCACTGGCTTTGGAGAAACAAGCTGCTCTGTGTGTCCCGCCACGGTTGGAGGGTCAAAGAGGCGAGGAGCTAGGGCAGCCTCAGGCTGACAGCCTGCAGGAGACCACAGCCCCTGGGCCAGCAGGCCGCAAGGAAGGGAGCCCTGCGCAAACCATGGGAGCCTGGAAGCCGGTTCCTTGCCCAGCTGGTCGTTCAGATGAGCCCCATGCCCTGGCCAAGCCCTGGCTGCAGCTGTACCCAGACACCTGACCCAGAGAAACAGCCAGTAAATGTTTTGAACTGCTGCATTTGTGGGAATCCTGTTAGATAGCAATAGATCACTAAGACAAGAAGTGAGCAAAACATGTTTGAAGTGGGAGTCTTGGAGAAAAGTATCTGGACAGATATGAGGCTTCTGTGGCCTTGGTAGCTCACTTCCCATGCTCCTTTGGGCTTCCTCTCCCCCTTTATGTTGCCAGCAGCGATAGCTGGATGATGCTTACTCTGTGCTAGGCACTGATCCATGCACTTGGCCTAAAACTCGTTTTGCCATCACATCTGCCCTCCGAGGTAGGTACTCAGCTGTTTTACAAATGACAAGACTGAAGCAATGAGATGAGGTAGTTTGCCCGAAGTCCCATAGCTGCTGAGTGGCAGAGCTGGGATCAGAACCCGGGCGTCTGGCTCCAGCATCCATGCTTCTAATCAGACGGATCCAACCAGTGCTGCCTCCCGGGGCAGGCTTGGAAGACCGGGTTAATCTGTGGGAGTTCCCATGAAAGCCATAACAGGGCAGGTGTCAAATGACAGGTCAAGGGCGGGGCCTTGCCTCCTAGGTGATTAGAAGCACCTCCAGGCCTCACTGGCACATAGTAGGTGTTGATTTCTCTGAGCAGACTGTGACAGGAGGGTGCCATGCTCTGTGGGCAGAATGGACCGGAACTGGGAGAAGACCAGTTTTTCCTTACTGCAGCTTGAACGTTCACAGATACTTTAATGTCTTCTGGATTACAGAGGTAACGCAGGTACAAAAACAAAACCACAGAGGAAATTAGCGATCATCCCAAATCACTCCTTGCTTTGTAGGAGCAGGAGCCCATCTCTGAGGACAACCTGCACTGGATTTAGGGCCCACCCCTGAATTTAGGTGGACGTTAAACCCAGGACAATTTGGGTGCCTGGGTGGCTCAGCTGGTTAAGTGACTGCCATTGGCTCAGGTCATGATCTCAGGGTCCTGGGTTCAAGTCCCACATCAAGCTCCCCCTGCTCTGTGGAGAGCTGCTTCTCCTTCTCCTCTGCCTGCCACTGCCTCCCCGCTTGTGCACTCTCTGTCTCGTGCGCTCTCCCTCTCTGTCAAATAAATAAATACATAAAATCTTTAAAAAAAAAAAAAACAAAACCAAAAACCCAGGATGATTCTATCTCAAAATCCTTAATTACATCTGCAAAGGCCCTATTTCCAAATAAGGTCATATTCACAGGTATTGGGGTTGGGACTTGAACATTGGGAGGACACATTTCAACTTACCACAGTCCACCCACTCCAAGATCCATCAGTAAGGGATGGGTTATATAAATTTAGATACATCCATATAGTGGAATACTAGATTTTGGGGGGGGAAACGGAATAAAAAAGCTCTTTATAGGGGCACCTGGGTGGCTCAGTCGGTTAAGTGTCTGCCTTCAGGTCGGGGGTCCTGGGATCGAACCGCACCCCCGGAGGGCTCTCTGCTCAGCGGGGAGCCTGCTTCTCCTTCTCCCTCCGCCTGCTGCTCCCCCTGCTTGTGCTCGCTCTGTTTGTCAAATAAATCTTAAAAAAAAAAACAAAAAAAAACTCTATGTAGTTGTAAGGAACTATCACTGAGTTATATCAAGGGTAGGCAGCAAGGTACATACAGAATACGGTGTAGATAGAATATACTCTTTTGCATAAATGGGAAGGGAAAGCTTTATGAGCATAAAATATCTCTGGAAAGATACACAGGAAATAGCACCCCACAAGTTGCCTACACAAGAGGCTGAGTGCCTGGGAGACAGAGATGCTGGATACCAGGAGATACTTTTGTAACTTTCTGAATCTGAACCATGTAAATATACCATCTTTTCAAAGAAAAGAAGAAAGGGTGCCTGGGTGGCTCAGTGGGTTAAGCCGCTGCCTTCGGCTCAGGTCATGATCTCAGGGTCCCGGGATTGAGCCCTGCATCCGGCTCTCTGCTCAGCAGGGAGCCTGCTTCCCCCTCTCTCTCTGCCTGCCTCTCTGCCTACTTGTGGTCTCTCTCTCTCTGGGTCAAATAAATAAATAAAATCTTTTTTTTTTTTTAAAGATTTTATTCATTTATCTGACAGAGAGATCACAAGTAGGCAGAGAGGCAGGCAGAGAGAGAGGGGGAAGCAGGCTCCCTGCAGAGCAGAGAGCCCGATGCGGGGCTCGATCCCGGGACCCTGAGATCATGACCTGAGCCGAAGGCAGCGGCTTAATCCACTGAGCCATCCAGGCGCCCCAATAAATAAAATCTTAAAAAAAAGAGCCCCTGAGATCATGACCTGAGCCGAAGGCAGCGGCTTAATCCACTGAGCCATCCAGGCGCCCCAATAAATAAAATCTTAAAAAAAAGAAGAAGGAAGAAAAAAATCTACATTTAAAAGGTCATTTGTTATATCAACACTCAAAGACACAGAGCAGAGTGAGCATTTTAGTGTCTTCTCATCTTATTATATATATAAGCCGAAAATAAATTTTATTTTATTTTATTTTTAATGTTTTATTTATTTGACAGAGAGAAATCACAACTAGGCAGAGAGGCAGGCAGAGAGAGAGGAGGAAGCAGGCTCCCAGCTAAGCAGAGCCTGATGTGGGGCTCGATCCCAGAACCCTGGGATCATGACCTGAGCTAAAGGCAGAGGCTTTAACCCACTGAGCCACCCAGGCGCCCCAATAAATCTTATTTTTTTACAGATAGGGCCTTATTCTGTCTAGTGTTCTGAAACACGTCACTTAATAACTTGTAACCATTTCTCCAGGCATTGAATGTTCTTCTCTAACATTTGGAATGATTTCACAGTTTTCCATTAAAGAAACCACCCAAGGGGCCCCTGGGTGGCTCAGTGGGTTAAAGCCTCTGCCTTTGGCTTGGGTCATGATCCCAGGGTCCTGGGTTCGAGCCCCACGTGGGGCTTTCTTCTCAGCAGGGAGCCTGCTTCCTTCTCTCTCTCTCTCTCTGCCTGCCTCTCTGCCTACTTATGATCTCTGTCAAATAAATAAATAAAACCTTTAAAAAAAATAAAGAAACCACCCAAGATTATATAAGTTAGTGCTGAACCTTTCTTTCTAATTTTTTGCTATCCAAGTTGGATCTTACAGAAAGACTTTGCAAGTTACCGTTAAGATATCCAGTGAAACCAGTCAATCAGAATGCCTCGTCCTCTAAGCTTCCTGGTTAATGTGGTTTTACGGATGGTGGGCAGAGTCCAACCCAGCCTAGCACCCGGATTTGGCAGGCAGTTGGCCCTAGCAACCCTGGGGTGGCAATTCCAGTCGCTTGTTTTCCAGTTACCTGAGCTGCAGATTTAGAACCCTCTGCAGTGAGCAGGTGAGCCCCCGGCACGACTCCCTTTGGGTGGCTGATCTTGGGGGTCGCTGGGCTGAGCACCGTCTGGTTTTCGGGCTGGGTGACCAGTGGGCAGCATTTCTGGGGACTCAGATGAACTAGCCAGGCTGAGCTGAGCAGAGCCACTGACTCGGCACAGAGAGGGGGGGCCAGAGGTACATATGGGACTCCCTGCAGCAGGGTCCTGTGAGCTCTGGGATAAGAGGGTCAGGAGAGAGTCGCTGTGCTTGCTGTCCCTCCCAACGACTCCTATCAGGTTGCATGGTATAGAGGAAAGAAGGTGGGATTGAAAGCTACTGAACTCCCTGCCGAGTATCATTGAGTGAGTGACCGTACGTACTCTGAGTCTCGGTTTCCTCATCTGTAAAATAGAAATAATCCTAGCACCTGCTTCGTAGCCTAGATCCTGTGTCAAGAGCATTCAGAGGGGACTGAGGATAGCATGAGAAAATGGAAGCCAAAGCAGCCAGCACAGTGTGGTACAGAGCCGGTGTAGGCTGCCTTCGAGGTGCACATGCTGGTGACCAAGGGACCCCCGGTGGAGGCAACAGGAGGTCTGTTGGAGGGAGGGACAGGGACGGGGGCCTGAGCTCGGAGCCTGGCGCTGGGAGGAGCACTCTGGAGTGAGGGCTCTGCAAGGACACTGAGGATCAGCAGTGGACTGGGGAGGCTATGAGCCTGTCAGGGCCTGGGTAGGGATCCCGCAAGTCTGGGGACTCCAGACAGGGTGACACAGACCTGGGCCATGCTAGGGTGCCTAGGAGCCAGCTGTGCTTACTGGCAGACGTCAGTCAGCCCTCTCCTTTGTGCCCTTGCTCTCCCAACCTCACAGCTCCACCTCCCCAACCCCAAACACTAAGGATTGACCCAAACCTTTCTGGACCAATAGCTCATAGTCCCGGCCCAGGCCACAGCCTCGCTTGCGCCATCCCAGGGTGTCAGGGCTAGAATGCCACGTTGGCAGCCTCAAATGTCGTTTCTCAGTTATAAAACCCAGGCTCTTCTTTCACAAAGAGAAAACTCCCACTCGCCCCCTCCTGCCCACCTATTGACTGTTTTCCAAATATAAAATCATCAAGTTAGGAGCACCTGGGTGGTTCAGATGGTTAAGCTTCTGCCTTCAGCTCAGGTCCTGATGCCAGGGTCCCGGGATCGAGCCCCACCATGGGGCTGCCTGCTCAGTGTGAGCTCGCTTCTCCCTCTCCCTCTGCCTCTACCCTTGCTTGTGCTCTCTGTCATATAAAAAATAAAATCTTTTGAAAAATCATAAAACTAAACATGCTTTTTCAAACCAACCACACCCCTCTCTTTGCATTAGAGATTCAGACCTGCCTCCCCCTTTGAAAATGGACGATTTGATTCAATGCTTTGGAGAAGAGAGCGAGATTGAGCCCCAATGGGCAGATAGAATCTAGAGAGCGCAGCTTAGTTCCCAACGCATGGTTTTCTCCGAGGGCCTGTGAAGCCGGAGACTCTTGATTCCAGGGTTGTGAGTTTGCGACCCACTTTGGGTGCAGATTACAAACAAAACAAAACAAAAAGGCATGGTTTCCTCTATGGTCTGGTCCCTATCCCATTTGGGCAAGGCACATGAGTTTGAGAGAAAGAGTGGGTAGCAGATGGGTTCTGCCATTTCACAGATGAACAAACTGAGGCCAGGGTGCCTCAGGCAAGGTTGCAGGGCGATCAGGCAAGCGTTCTCCTAGCGGTGCAGTCATCAAAGCCCCAGTACTGTGGGCTCTGAAGGCGCAGGCGGGATTGCCCCCTCAGTCTGGCTGGCGACGGGCGGAGGCCAGATCTTGAGTTTTAGACCTTCAAGGCCGGGCCAGGGAATAAAAGCGAGACCACAGCGGGATTCTGCCCCTGAGTGTGGGCATTTTCTGTTCTGCGGCAGGAGCGAATAATCCCTGTTTGCTGGATTGTCCGGGGCCCCAAGTGAGACCGAGCTGGAAAAGTCCTCAACCCAGTACCCGCCACCAGCTAGCGCTCCATAGTTTAAGGGCGCTGCCTGGGTCAGGGCTGCCGCCACCCCGGGGCCCAGGGACCAGACGCACCCTTCGCCCCGGGCTCCGCGGGGGCACTGGCATGGGTCCCTCCAGAGAAACGGCCTTCGGCCCCGCCCCGCCTTGGACACGCCCTTAGACACGCCCCTCCCCCCACAGTCCCCGCCCCCGCCCATGCTCCGCCCCGCCCCGCCCCGCCCGGCCTGTGCGGCGCCCGCGGTGGCGGCGGCGGCGGCGGCGGCGACGGAGGCGCGCGAAGGTAGGAGGCCGCGGGCGCGCGCTTCGGCGGACGAAGGCCGCAGGGCTGAGGTGGCGGCGCGCGCGGGCGGGAAGGCGGGAGCGCGCCAGGGGGCGGGCCGGAGCCGTTGTCCCCGGGCCCTTGGGAAGCCCTGTGCGGTCGCCGCGTCCCCGCACCCCCCGGTTCTGCGGGCATCCTGCCTGCCCTCCGCTCCAGACCCTAACCCGGCTCTCGCGGGCTGGGGGCCGGGCGCGGCGGGGGCCTGCCAGGCGTGGCGGCCTGAGGCCCCGGCGGGCGCCCCTGTGCCGCGTCCCCTCGCCCCTCCGGCTGGACCGCCGCCGGAGGCCCTTCCCCCCGTCCCCACAACAGGAGCTCCCGGCTGCGGCTTCCTGTGGGCCCGACACCGTCCCTGCGGCCCTCGCGCGGGAAGGGATTTCGCCCTCGCGGCGACCGGACGGAGTGCAGAGTAGCCTGCAGGCCCAGAGTGGTCAACTGAGTTGCCGAAGATGGCACAGCCTGAGCAGGGGATCTGGGCCCTCCTCGGGTTTCTCAGCGTGGGGTCTAGGGTTGGCGTTCTGAACGGGCTCCGTCGTGATTTTTATGCAAACCCAAGAGGACTGTTTGGCCAGATGTCTGCTCCCTTGGTGGCCAATCTCCCCAGCTCCCCCCGGGACTGGGACTTGTCTGGGGGATTGGGACACTGTGGGGCAGGGTCTGTCAGGGTACCTTCTGTCTCTTTTCATCAGAGATTTCCTCTTTTCCTTAGCTGGGCTCGCAACAGGTGCTTAATAAATAAACAAGTCTGTGTTAGGAGCCGAGGGAGGCTAAGGCCAGGCTGGGCTCCTTAGTCGGGAGCAGGATTCAGAAGAGACCTCAGGAGTCAGAACCCATCCATCTTGAGGCTTTGCCTGACTTAGCTCTTCTCCCCAGGCTTTCTCTCAAGCCCTGAGGATGAGAGCCAGCCCTTGGACACTAGGCACCCTTCCCACTCGGGGGTCCCTGTAGGGACCCTATCAGGTTTTTATGCTAAGTACCTGGGATGCAGCAGGTGCTGGCCGTGTGTTCCCTGGGGGTCGTTCTGGGATCCCAGTCTGTGGGTGACATCGTTTATCGCCAGGACTTGCCCAATGTGACCCCCAGCAAAGCTCAGGAGAATTGTTTTTCTTTAATTTCTTTCATTTAGTTTCCTATATTATTACTTGTCTCAACATTCATTCATTCATGCAGCATTGGCTGTGGAGACAGCACTGAACAAGGCCAACTTGGTCCCTGTCCTTGGAGGAGATAGACAACGTACGTGTTAGATAGACAACATACATACCTGGCTACGGGCAGGCACCACTTTAGCTGGTATTTTTGAGTCAAGGTCTGGTTGACAAGCAGGAATCGGCCATGCAAAGGAGGGAAGAGCATGGCAGGCAGAAAAAGTGGCAGGTGCAAAGGTCCTGAGGTGGGAGCATGCCTGGTGTGTGGTTTTTTTTTTTAAAGATTTTATTTATTTATTTGACAGAGATCACAAGTAGGCAGAGAGGCAGGCAGAGAGAGAGAGGAAGAAGCAGGCTCCCTGCTGAGCAGAGAGCCCAATGCGGGGCTCGATCCCAGGACCCTGGAATCATGACCTGAGCTGAAGGCAGAGGCTTTAACCCACTGAGCCACCCAGGCGCATTTTGGTGTGTTTTGATGAGAATCAAGGGCAGCATGGCTAGGGTGGCATGAGCAGTGGGGGAGGTGGGAGAAGTGAACTGGGGCCAGATCCGGCAAGCCTTGTATGCTGTGGCAAGACTTTGAATTTTGTTATTTTGGGTGTGATAGGAGGCTCTGTGTGTGTGTGTGTGTGTGTGTGTGTGTGTGTGGTGGGGTCATTGAGCAGAAGAGGGATGTGATCTCCATTGCATGGGAATATACTGGAACTGAGGGACAGTGAAGCCGGCAACCTATGAAGAGCCATCTCAGTGGTGCAGGCGAAAGATGGTGGCAGCTTGTATAACACACACCGAGACCCAGGGTGGTGTTTGGCACACAGTAAGCGTGATGTACCGGGAGCCATTGCTGTTACTGTCCAAAATTTTGGAACCAGGCATGCCTGGGTCTCCCATGTGGCTCCAGCTCTTCATGCTGGGTAACTTTGAGCAAGTTATTGAACTTCGCTGAGCCTTAGTGTTGTCATCTGTAAAGTGGGTAGAACAGTACCAGCATGACAGGGCTGTCAAGAAGGTTAAAACAGGAGGCGCCTGGGTGGCTCAGTCGTTAAGTGTCTGCCTTAGGCTTGGGTCATGATCCCAGGGTCCTGGGATCGAGCCCTGCATCAGGCTCCCTGCTCGGTGGGAGGCCTGCTTGTCCCTCTCCCTCTCCCCCTGCTTGTGTTCCTGCTCTCACTGTCTCTCTCTCTGTCAAATAAATAAATAAAATCTTTAAAAAGAAAGGTTAAAACAGATATGTACAGATGCAAAGTTATGGGCAGAGGGCTGGGCTCATGGTTGGTTCAAATGTTTTTGTTATAATTTCTAGTCAGCAGTAGGAGAGTAAAGGCATAAGTGGGTAAGAACATGGTGTGTTTGAAACTCATGAGTAATCTCTGAGAGACTTTTTGACTGATTCCTGCCCCTGGGAGGGTGGGCCCGAGCCCAGCAGGGGTGGGGAGGGAACAAGTGCAAAGAGTGTCTCCTCTGTATTTATTTGCCAAACAATGGCTGAGGTATGCCACTGTGTACCGGGCACAAGGTTCTGGAATGGATATTGGGAAAAGCCAGTAACACCCGCGGCAGTAATGATAACGCCAGTAAGAACCAGCCCTCACGCACTATTTAACAACATGGAATCATTAAGGTGATACCAGCTGATGTGACAGTGAGACCCCGAAGTCTCAGAGGCTTAACAGAAGTTTATTTCTCATTCATGGAAAGCCCTGGCGGGTGTTTGGCAGGTGGCTTTCTACATGGCGACCCACGGGACCCAGCCCCCTCCAGCTGGTGGCTCTAGCATTCCCTAGGACCTCAGCATTCTTTCGTTCCAGCTTCTGGACAGGGAAGGAGATTAAACAGTCCCTCAGGCAAGGTTTTCATGGGCAGATCTGAAGTGGTCCACCTTCTACTTTGATTCTGCTGACCAGAACGTGTCACGTGGCCATATCCGACGGCAAGGGAGTCCCATTTTCTAAGAAGAATTGGAAGTATGCTTTGGTGAACACATAGCAGTCTCTGCCACACCACGTCCAAGCACACAGCTAGGCATGGATCCATGATAGAAATAGGCACCATTATCACCCCATTTTACAGATGAGGAAACTGAGGCTCAGAGAGGTGAAGTCACTGGCCCCCGTCGCACAGCTGGTGGGGAAGGATAGCCAAGGCTGGGGTTGGATGCTGAAACTATAATGTCCAGATTTTTCCTATGAGGAAGTTAATCGTTGCTTCGAGGTTTGGCTGCAGATTCGGGAGACCTGCCTGCGCACACAGGGTTTAGATGTGATTTCTTGGCATCTAGAGAACCCAGTCAGACTCTAGGGGGAGAACTCTGGGCCAAGGGTTCTGGCATCCTGCTCCCTTCCCCTGATCCGTTAGGGCACTGGCTGGGGGAAGGCACAGAATAATGGCCAGTTCACTAAGCACATCTGGGGTGCCTCTGTGCCAAGCTGGGCAAGTGGGGGTGGAGATCCTGGTCGAGGGGGTGTTTGCGACCTGCTCTGGTTATGGTTGTGCAGCCTATAGAGGGGACTTCTGGAGGGGGTCTGGAGGTGGGAAAATGGGAGTCCCAAAGTTTTGTAGTGACAGCTCTCTGCCCCTGGCCCAGTTCACTTTTGCCTAAATTTGGCCTTGCCTGCCACAACAACTTGATGGCGCTTACCTTTTTGGCCTGGTTTCCCATTTGCAGAATGGATTTCCTAGTTGAGGGTGAGGGGTGCAGCCTGACTAATGTGCATTTATGTAGCACCTGCTGCATTCCCCAGTCTGACCTAGAGAAAGTATAGAGTGTTTTTTTTTTAAAGATTTTATTTATTTACCTGACAGACAGAGATCACAAGTAGGCAGAGAGAGAGATGAGGAAGCAGGCTTCCTGGGAAGCGGGCTCCCTGGGAAGCGGGGCTCAATCCCAGGACCCTGAGACCATGACCTGAGCCGAAGGCAGAGGCTTTAACCCACTGAGCCACCCAGGTGCCCTGAGAGTAATAGAGCCTTAAAGGGAAAATGCCTGGCCTCAACTTGGAGTGCTTCCTGGGGGGCTATCTGGCCCAAGTGGAATGGGCTCTGGGTGTACCACTTCCCTGTGGCGTGTCACTTTGAATGGGTGAGGCTCTAACCTCTCTAAGCCTTGGTTTTCTCACCTGGAAATGGGTTGAGGTGGGGACTTAATGAGGTAATGCAACTATGTGCCTCCTCTGGGACATGGCACTTAGAGGGGCCGCAGGAAGCAGGAGTGTCGCTAATGAAACCAGAACGGAAGCTGCCATCTGCTCACTGCTCACTCCGTGCCCGCTGGGGTTCGATCCCCCTTATACCTTTCAACCCACATGATCCTCAGTGACTCTGTGTGGCAGAGGCTCTCAGTCCCATTTTAGAGATGAGGGAACCGAGGCTCAGAGAACCTTGTCCAAGGTCATACTGCTGAGGAGCGGCAGCGCTGGGACTCCCAGGTGACCACAGATATGCCGCTCGGTCCAGGCAGCCTCCCTGCTGGCAGGGCAGGAACCATGGGATGGGTGGCCGGACCTCTGGCCCTGAGGTACAGGGACTGGCTATTTTGGATTTTCAAATGAGTGCAGTCGTTATTTGTTGAACGCTCGCTATGAACCTGGCACTGAGTCACACGCTGTTTGTGCCCACATGGTTTTTGGTTGACTCTCCCAGACAAGTCCGTGAGATGGGTGCCAGTCATTCTCCACATCTTACAAGGGGACGGTGAGGCTCAGAGAGGCAAAGCTGCTTTCTCAGAAGTACACAGCCTGTGTGTGTGTGGTGGGGAGTGGCGGTGAGGGGATGAGGGGATTCAGATCGCTGGGTGTGGGCGATTCCACAGCCTGCGATCCTTACCCGGAACCTCCTGTGGGAAAATGTCATCCCCGCGCCCTGGGAATAAGGGCTTAGCAAATCATGTGACCCCTGTCTGGGTCAGCAAAGAAGGTCTAAGACTGGCCTTTCCCGCCTCCTGACGTTGACCCCACTGCCTGGGCTTGGAGGGCTCTAGGACCCAGCAGCTGGGGAGGGTGGAGAGAGAGAGAGAGAGAGAGAGAGAGAGAGAGAGAGAATGTGTGTGTGTGTGTGTGTGTGTGTGTGTGTGTGTGTTAGATTCTTGGCTCTAGGGCCCTCCTCCCCCTTCTCTCCATCCTTTCCTTACTTGCCCACCTCCTCCCCTCCCCCTCTCCACGCCAACTCTTCCTCCTCTTCCCTCCCCTCCTCTGCGTTCCCGGCCCCTCCCCCTCTCTCAGCCCCTCCCACCTCAGTGGTCACATGGGGGCACCGCGGGATTTAAGCCTAATCTGCCCTGTGCTCAGCACAACGGTCTGGCTGTGGGATGGGCAAACTGAGCTGGTCTCTGGGGCCCTGGAGAAGGGCCTGGAAGGGGGTGCACACAGCTTGCCCCCCATGAGTTTGGGGCTGGAGGAACCTTTGGAGGCCCCGCTGGCACTGGAGACGGTTATCCAGGTGGGTCCTGAGGCCTGGGCCCACCCCGTCCAAGGCAGGCAAGCCTGGGTCTGGCAGGATAGGGGAGCGGTAGATGCCTCTTGGGGTCCTGAGGTGGGATAGGTGGGTTTGGGTTGCACAGGGGCCCCAGCCAGGCTGGGAGTAGAGCAGCTGCTCAGGGCTCAGCGGCTATGGCTCCCCTATTCCAAAGTCCCATGGGGCAAAGGGCATCCCCGCTCCCAGACTAAAGGGTTGAGTGACTTCTGCCAGCACAGTGGGGTCTTCATCCATGTGGGGTTGGAGCTGGACGGCCGCCCCCCACACTGCCGGCCCGATGGGTTTCGTGAGTGGGCCATGCATTTGGTTCGCTTCTCTGGCCCTCCGTGGGGGCTCCTTCCCTGGGCAGGGGGCACACAGTCTTCCCATGGGGGCTGTTGGCCCTTCTGACTCCCTGGCTTTCCTTCATTTGGGGGATTTCCTGAGGGTCTCCTGGGCACCCACATCTTGGGCCGCAGGACTTTGGTCCTCTCCCACCAGGCCAGGGAGCCCAGCGTCCCAGATCCCCTTCAGAGCTTCTCTCCCCCTGCCCTTCCCACCAGACCCTGGAGAGCAGCGTCCTGAGAACAGGCCAGGAGGAGGGCCTGAGCGTGCAGGACCCGGCCCAGGACTCTCTCAGGACCGCCGGCCTGCCCGCCCGCATCAGAGAGATTGTCACCCGCCACCTCTCCCAGCCTGAGAGCCAAGGTGCCACTCTTCTTCCAGCTTCCACAGACGCTGCCTGCCTCTCACCCCTCCTCATAGCCCCCTTCCCGTGGGCAGTGGCAATGGTGACTCACCGCGAGGCAGACACAACCCTGTGATGGAGGGACCCATTTCACAGACGAGGAAATAGAGGCTCAGAGCTGTATTTGCCCAGAGTTGTTCCCCATGTGGTGCTACTAGGCAGTGGGGACCAGCACCCCATCTGGTAGCCCGCAGCAAAGACTTAGACCCAAACACCACACTCTCTCCCAGGGATGGTGCGAGCTGCCTGACCCCGAGACTACAGGGGAGGGCAGCTCAGCTCAGCTCAGGGCTTTGCAGAAGTCCGAAGGGTGGTACTGACCATTCCCTCCCTGCCCAGGAAGAGAGGCTGATGGGCCCTTGTTTCTCCTGGCGGGTGGCATCCTCAGCTGCATAAGCGGTTTGAGAGCCTGGGAAGGGCGCCCTCCGTTGCTACTCCTGTGTTTGCCGCTCTCCTTTCCTTGGGGGTGGTGCTGGTGCTCTGGCCACAGTCCTTGTCCAAGCTCAACCTCCTTGGGAGGAACAGAGATGTTGGGGCCCCTAGGAGCCCCAGGCAGGGAGAGACTCAGTGAGCCCTCACCTTAGGTTGGAAGAGCCTAGAGGCCTGTGGTGTGTTGGCGTGTGTCCAGTTCTCCTGGGATGGAAGGGAAGCCCACAGGATGGGGGGCACATCCACTTCTCCCTTTGGCCTTTTTTCCCCTCCACCGCTTCCTCCTCCCTTTTCCTCTTCCTCCTCCTCCTCCCAGCATGACCCATACTGTCTTAAGCCCTGGCTTCAGAAGCTTGCATGAAGCCCTTCCCTTAAGTGAGGCCTCCCGGCTCTCCTGGTCGGGTCTGGTTACCATCCACTCATTTGCAGAGCAGCAAAACTGAGGCCCAGAGAAGAGTAACAGTTGGAGAGAGAAGGAGCTAGTCCCTGCCTCCTAGACCGAGCCTCCCTCCACACGGTCCGGGCCTGCTGGGGCCACCCTTGTGCTGCGGTCCTGTCGGCTTCGAGGCTCGCTCTGGGGATGGATATAGGGGGAGGATGTCCCACTGCACCCCGGGGGGAAGCCAGTCTCGTGCCTGCTGTCCCTCTCCAGCCCCGCTGCCCGCCCCGGAGATGGCATCAGTGCGCTCACTGCAGGAGGAGAACCAGTTGCTGCAGCAGGAGCTGTCCCGCGTGGAGGACCTGCTCGCCCAGAGCCGTGCGGAGCGCGATGAGCTGGCCATCAAGTACAACGCGGTCAGCGAGAGGGTGGGTGCTGCCTGCGGCCCGAGAGCTGGACCCGGTGCTCCTCCGATGCGAGGGCCGGGAGATGGCCGGGCCGGGCCGGGCCGGGGCACTGGGCCGAAGGTGAGCCCGGAGTCAGGCTGGCCTGGGTGCCGATTGTGGTTCTGCCAGCGCGAGTGGCCTCGAGCAAATCCCTGTGCCCTCGCGGTCTGTCTTCTGTCGCGGGGATGCTAGTACGGTGTGGGCTTGTGAGGAGTGGACCAGCTGATGGAACCAAGTGCCTACAGCCAGGGTGTTTCATTCCTTCCTGTCCCACACCTGCTCAGGGTGGAGGGCACAGAGAGTAAGACTCCTAGAGACCCCTGCTACCCCTCCAGTATCTGGACGTCCCTCTGTGCTCCCATGTACACGGGTCTTGGGTCCGGCCAGCGGCGGCTGGACACTGAGGCAGGCAGGCTGGAGTAGGCACGGGCAGCGTTCCCATGGCCCTCTGGGGCGGCCGCGGGCCTGCAGCCGCTCCCCGTGGGGGTGAGACCTCGCCAAGGAAGGAAGGAGAAGCCAGGCCAGCCTCCAAGTCCAGACAGGACTCGCATTCCCCAGGCACCTGTCTCCAGGGCCCAGGCCAGGACTGCGCGTTGTTTGGGGCGCCTTGTTTTCTCTGGTCCCTCCAGGGGACGCCAGGGTGTAGTAGCTGGTGGCTGGGAGTTGGTGACAGCGTTGCCGGAGGGAGGGCGTGTCTAGATGGGAGACGCGCGGGTAGTACCAGTCATCCCAGTAACTCCTGTTTACGGACTCCCTCTGGGCCTGGCGCTTGCTGGGTGCTTCACTGTCGCTGCACCAAGAGAGCAGGCTCCGAGAGGGACAGCGCCGGGCTTGGGGTCACACAGCCAGTGAAGGCTAGGGCTGTTGATCCCCAGCCCAGGGCTGTGCTTTGCCGTTTTATTTTCTGAGTGTAGGAAGAGACAACTGTGCTGGGAGTTCGGGGGGTGGGGGGGCAGTTGGAAAGCTGGAAGGACCTCAGACATGACCGTCTGGATGTAACGAACGGGAGGGCGAAGGCCAGAGTTGGCAGCTAGCCCAGAGCCCCCTGTGCGCTAGGCAGAGCCAGGTTAGCCGAGGCTCCCTGGGCTGGGCCTGTCCCACAGGGGCTTGCCTAATCACATTGGGAAGAGGGGCACACATTTATGTGTGTGGTTGTGGGGGGTGCACATGTCCTGGCGTTGGCTTGCCTGGACAGGACCCCGACTTGTTGAGACTTGCGGAGGAGCAGGGCGGGGAGCCTGGAGTGGCCCCTAGCGCCGGCGACAGTGCGGAGCTAGTGTTCCCAGGTTTGCAGGGGTGCAGAGGTGGAGGCTGGCCCAAGTCCCCTGTTGTTGTGGGTGACGGGGGCCTCGAGCCAGCCCTCCTCTAGTTTAGCCCTCTCTCATCTTTTGGCCACTGGCTCAGTGCCAGGCCCCCCGGGGACTGTCTCCTAAATGCCAGCTTCTGACCGACAATGAAGCTGGCGCGGCACCCCCTCGCTGGCAGGGGAAGAGAAGGAGAGATGGGAGGTGGCAGGTTTCTCTTCTGCTGAGACACAGCTGCTGCGGCTGAGGCTGCCTTGGTCCGGAAGATTCCCTCGTGTGGCTGGGCAGTCCCCTGAACAGCACCCAGAGGGAGCCGGGTGTCTCGCTTTTCTGGGTGTGCGGTGATGTGAGTGAGCCCCCCGCCTGCAGGCAGGGTTTGGATGAGAGTGCCCTCCAGGCCTGTCCGGGGACATGGGCTCCCAGAGGACATCAGAGCCTGGAGATCGCCCATGACAGAGTCAGAAGCAGGCCCAGAGTAGGGGCTTGATAGGGTCGGTGGTGGAGCTGGGTTAAGGGCCCTGGTCCAGGGTTCTGCGGTCCTGTGACACTCTGTCCCTTCTGCTCACTTGTTCCCATGGTGCAGGTGGCAGGGCCGGACCTTGTGGCCATAACTATTACATGTGGGCTGTTTGGAGGCCCGTCGGTGAGGTTGTTCTGACCCTTTCAATCCTATGCCATCCCTGGGAAAAAGTAGTGGCGGCGAGGTCAGGATCTGTGTCCTGTTGACTGCATGTAGGGAAACTGAGGCAGGGGCTTCCCGTGGCCTCCTCTCAGGTCAGAAGGAGAACTTCATGGTCCCTGTGGTGGCCCCCTCCATCTTCCTGTCCCTGAGGAGCAGGTGTTGGGCAAGGCAGCTGAGAATAGGAAGGAAAGCATGGCCACGCCCCCTGGGCTCCCCCAGTGTCCATGGCAACCTGGACCCAGTGAATGAATGGCCGGTAGTAAGCAGCGGTTGCTAAGGGAGACAGTAAACTTCTTTCATCCTTAGCTTGGTGACCCGCCTCTTTCGCTTTTGAATTACAAGTTAAACTGAAAGGCTGTTTTGTGAGGGGTGAAGTCGTGCAAAGGGGCCAGGTGTGGCCGGGAGTGGCCAGGGCCCAGCTGTGAGCTGTGTGGAGAACCCGTGAGCACTCAGCGACTGCCTGAACCCCCCCAAAATCACAGCAAATAGAGCCCGCTTCATACGGATGTGCAAACACACAGAGCAGGGCCCCGATCAGACCCCACCTGGACACACAGAGATGTCACCTGGAAACACAAGTCCCCCATCGTGATTCACTCTGATTCGTGGACCGGACACAGCATGAGTCCCCCCAACAGCCAGACGCCACACTGTCCCCACCCCCCACAATTCACCGCACATACCACCCAGACGCACAGCCACACCACCGAGCTGCGCTGTCCCGCAGACAGCACAATGCCTGGCCGCCGGTCTCGTGGGCACACGCAGCCAGACAGAGGTACGCTGCGCACCTGCACGTTGCACAGAGTTGCTGATACACATGCTGCCAAGGCACGTGGAGCCCAGACACGCTCCCCAGCCCCGCCCACTTACAGATCTGCCTCCAGTCATAAACACACATGAACAGGGGCGCCTGGGTGGCTCAGTTGGTTAAGCATCTGCCTTGGGCTCGCGTCAGGATCCCAGGGTCCTGGGACTGAGCTCCACATCAGGCTTCCTGCTCAGCGGGCAGCCTGCTTCTCCCTTTCCTCTCACTCTCTCTTTCTCTCTCGCTATCTCTGTCTTGTTCTCTCAAATAAATAAAGAAAATCTTTGAAAAACAACAACAACAACAACATTGTGAACACACGGGCGCTCACTGGGGTCCCTGTGAAGGCCTAGCCACAAAGACACACAAGGTCCCCTATGGAGACAAATGACAAAGCACAGCCAGCGAGGTGCGCCCTCGATGGGCAACACACGTGGGATCTCAGTGCCACCGCGCTCCGAGGGAGACACTGTGCCTGCCACCCTGGTCACAGGCCTGCAGCCCACCTTCCAGGCAGCAGCCCTCAAGCACTCTCCACCCGCCCCTCTTTATGGGTGGCACCCCGGTGGCCATGGTCGCCCTGCTCCGGCACTGACCCCCAGCACACGGGGCGGGGTGGGCAGAGAGCAGGTTGTTAGCATGGTCAGCGGCTCGTCGAGGGGCTCCCGGGCGTACTGGGTGGATGTAGGCCCAGAGGGCTGACCTGGCCTGGTCCCGTTCGTTAGCCAGCGTGACAGCAGTCGCCCTCGCCGTTGGCTTCCCTGGGACCTGGTGTGGGAGGGCATGTGAGTGGCGTGCCAGGCGCTGGGGTGGTAGACGGTGAGTGTGGGCCTGGGTCAGGATCAGCCGGGCTGGGCTGTCTTCCTCTTGGTTCTCCCTGGGCGCTGTCACTCTTCTGTCCGTCCCGCTCATCCTCAGCTGCCCGCTCCCCCCTCCCTTCCCCAACAGCTTGAGGAGGCTGAAGGGCCCCCTGGGACCAGCAGGTGCCTAAGGGGTTAGGAGGCTCTGCCAGAGCAACGATGATGACAACAGCGCGTGCATCCAGGCATCCGGCCTGTGCTGGCGGGGTCTGCTAACGAAGGGGCTGCCAGCTGCCTGGGGGCGGGGCAGGGCGCCAACAGCAGCTTTTCATAGAAGCCCGCCCTGTGCTAGAGTGGGTGCCCCTTACAGAGCGCTGTGTTGGAGGGGGAGTGGGGGTGTGGCGGGGAGCCCACCCGTGTCACCCCGGGGATGCTTGAGACTGCCACTGTGCCTTCTGTGGGTGCGTGTCTCTAAGCTCAGATATGCATGCGTATATTTTTGCCTCTGAAAGTATTCAGATGTGCTCATGCGATTAATTCATGACTCAACAAGCACGCCACTGCCACTCTCCTGGGTCTAAATACGATGGAGAACAAAAATCTGGGCTTTCCTGAGCTCACCTTGGATGGGGTAGGAGGACAGGGGCCTGTTGCTAATAACCCCCCACAGCCGGGTAAGGTGTTCAGCCCGGAGGCTCATGGTGCCCCCAGGCAAGAGCACAGAGGGCCTGTAAGTTTCCCTTCCCTGCCAACCCCAGGCAACCTCGTGTTTTGCGTGTGCGTGTTCATGGGCCCGCCTGCATGTGTCCACCATGCCTGATCTGTGTGTGCATGCATGCCCAGCCTGTGTCCCTGCACAGCTGCGTTACCCTGTGCACGCGTGTGCTCCACCCTGGGCTCGCCCGCGTATGCCTGCAGGGCATGTGGGCCTGGGCCCAACCTGGCATCCTCTGCAGAGTTCCGTGCCTGCCTTCCTCGGAGGCCCGGGCCTCTCACCCAGGGACCTTCCCTGCAGCTGGAGCAGGCTGTGCAGCTGGAGGCTGGGGAGCTGGAAGCGCCCGAGCCCAGGGGGCTGGTGCGGCAGAGCGTGGAGCTGCGGAGGCAGCTGCAGGAGGAGCAGGCCTCCTACCGGCGCAAGCTGCAGGCCTACCAGGAGGGTCAGCAGCGGCAGGCCCAGCTTGTGCAGCGGCTGCAGGCCAAGGTCAGGGCCACCCACTCCCGCCCCTGTCCCCCTCCCCCACCTTGCTTGGCCCTGCCCCCCCCCCCCCCCCCCCCCCCCCCCCCGGGGCTAACCTTCCACTCTGCACCTGTCCACAGACCCTCCAGTATAGGAAGAAGTGCTCGGAGCTGGAGCAGCAGCTGCTGGAGAGATCCACAGAGCTGGAGCAGCAGCGGCTGAGGGTGGGTGCCGGGGATGGGGTGGGGGGGGGGGGTGGCGCCAAGGCAGGCCCTTCCCTTTGCTGGCCCAGGCTCATGCCCACTTCTCCCGCCCAGGACACGGAGCACAGCCATGACCTGGAGAGCGCCCTTGTCCGCCTGGAGGAGGAGCAGCAGAGGTGGGGTGCGGCTGCGAGGGCGCGGGGCTGGCACGGCTGTCTCTCCTGCCATGGGCCCACCAGTCCCTTCTGCACCCCCCAGGAGTGCCAGCCTGGCCCAGGTGAACTCCATGCTCCGAGAGCAGCTGGACCAGGCAAACTCGGCCAACCAGGCTCTGAGTGAGGACATACGCAAGGTGACCGCCGACTGGACACGCTGTCGGAAGGAGCTGGAGCAGCGGGAGGCCGCGTGGAGGCGTGAGGAAGAGGTGGGCACGGGGGTGCTGGGAGGCCAGTGGGGCCTCCGGGGCCCAGCCCGACCTCAGAGGTAGGACTGAGGGGTCAGGAGAGGGGTCCCTGCTGGTGGGTGAGCCCTTTAGCAGAGGTAAATAGTTGTAAGAGCTGGCCTTGCTCAGCCCGTACCACGTGCCTGGCGCGCATTTTCTCCTCTGTTCCTCATCAGAACTGTGTGTGGGAGGTGCCGTCACGCTCAGTTTAAAGAGAGGTTACGTAACCTGCCCACGGTGAGGCAGGGATGCCGCTGGTAGCCGGATCTCTCTCTCTCTCTCTTTTAAAAGATTTTATTTATTTATTTGACAGAGAGAGAGATCACAAGTAGGCAGAGAGGCAGGCAGAGAGAGGGGGAATCAGGCTCCCTGCTGAGCAGAGAACGCGATGTGGCCCGGGACCCTGAAATCATGACCTGAGCTGAAGGCAGAGGCTTTAACCCACCGAGACGCCCAGGCGCCCTCTCCAGCCCTCTCCAGCACTTGACGGCCTTTGCGCTGCCTCCTGCAGCGGCAGCCCGTGGAGGCGTTGCAACCCGGTTCCCTGTGCCGGAGGGAGGCGTGGGAGCCCGAGCGGGACAGCCCCCACTTCCCCTGTCCGCTGGCCTGGGACGCTGGCCCCCGGGAAGACCCACGCCCTGGTCCCGGGACCCTGGATCTGAGTTGTGGGAGGAGGCCGGGTGGGGCGGGGCTACGGAGGGGGCGGGGCCTCGGGGGGCGGGGCTGGCCTTCACGCAGCGCGCCTTCCCTCCAGTCCTTCAACACGTACTTCAGCAATGAGCACAGCCGCCTGCTCCTCCTCTGGAGGCAGGTTGTGGGGGTCCGTCGGCTGGTCAGCGAGGTGAAGATGTCCACCGAGAGGTGAGTGAGGCCCGGGTGGCGGAGGGGCGGCCTGGGGAGACGCTGCGGCAGCTGGGAGACAGCCCCGCTTTTTGAGTTGGATTCAACTCAGCTCAGTTGAACTTCAGTCCAGCCCAACACACCTACAGCGTGCCAGGCTCTGCGGAGATGCAGAGACAACTCGTAATGTGAACTCCTGCCACTCCTGGCAGTCAGCATTTACTGGGTGTTTACAGTGAGCTAGGCTCTTTGGCCGTTTTGTTTCTTCTGAGATCTACAGCGTCGCCGGGAGGTAGGGAATATAATAATCCCCATTTTACAGATGAGGGCACTGAGGCTCAGAGGGGTAGAGTGACCTTCCCAAGGTCACACAGCAGTAAGTAAGTGGCCCAGTCAGGATTTATAGCTCCTGCTTTTAATCCACTGTACCATTCAGCTTCTGCCACAGGACCTCACAGGCTCTAGTGAGGCAAAGATACGGAACCCCAAAATTCTAGACTGAGGAAGTGAGTGGAAATAGAACAGAGAATATCCCAGACTCTCAGGAGGATGGGAGGGTTGGGGAGGTCAAAGAAACAGTTCATAGAGGAGGTGGAATTTGCACTGACCTCAAGGGCTGGGTAGGATTTTAACCAGCAGAGCCAGGGGTGCTCCAGGCAGAGACAAGAGTGGGAGCAGAGGCTTGGAGGTAGGAGGACGTGGCAGTCGACCGTGCTGAAGCTTAAAGCAGGGGAAGGGAGGTCAGGCTGGGAGAGCCTCAAAGGGCCACATCAGCAGGGGAGCGTGGTCCTGCTTAATCTTTGAGCAGGTGAGGCTGTGGGGACAGCTGAGGCAGGCCAACCCCTTCCTTTCCTTTTCTGCATTAAAACTTTGTTTAATTAATGATCTTTTGTTAAAGTCATTGGATATTCAGTGTCCGGATTTCCAGTTGACACATCAGTGTCACAGATGAGTCACTCTTTTTTGTTTTTTTTTTAAAGATTTTATTTATTTATTTGACAGAGAGAGACATAGCAAGAGAGGGAATACAGGCAGGGGGAGTGGGAGAGGGACAAATGGGCTTCCTGAGGAGCAGGGAGCCCGACATGGGGCTCGATCCCAAGACCCTAGGATCATGACCCGAGCCGAAGGCAGACACTTAACAACTGAGCCACCCAGGCACCCCGAGTCACTTGTTTTTATAATTTGTTTGAATTAGAACCCATAGATGCTCACCAAATGAGATTGGCTGACTTGTGTTTTAAGTCTTTTCATTTATTCGTGTAGGAAACTGGGATAGTTGGGGGGCGCCTGGGTGACTCAGTCAGTTAGGCGGCTGTCTTTGGCTCAGGTTATGATCCCACTGTCCTGGGATCCAGCCCCACATCAGACTGCCTGCTCAGCAGGGAGTCAGCTTCTCCTTCCTGCTGCTCTTGCACTTACCCCCCCCCCCCCCGCCCTTAAAGAAAGAAAGAAAGAAAAGGAAACTAGGACAGTTGTTCTAAGAGTTTCCCACAGTCTGGATTCTGAGGTGGTGTTTAACACCTTGTCCCCTATATTCCCTGTCAGTTGGATGTTAAATTTAATTCTTTCTTTTTTAAGATTTTATTTATTTATTTGAGAGAGAGGTAGTGAGAGAGAGCACGAGCAGGGAGGAAGGGCAAAGGGAGAGGGAGAAGCAGGCTCACCGCTGAGCAGGGAGCCCAATGCAGGGCTTGATCTCAGAACCCCAGGATCACAACCTGAGCCAAAGACTAAGATGCTTAACAAACTGAGCCACCCAGGCACCCCTGGATTTCATTCTTGATCAGATTCAGGTCTGGGTTTCAGGTACTCCTTTACTTAGTTTCAATTTAAGATTACATTTTTAAAGCTTCATTGAGGTATGGGGCCTCTGGCTGGCTCAATTAAGCATCCAGCTCTTGGGTTTGGCTTAGGTCATGATCTCAGGGTTGTGAGCTGGAGCCCCATGCTTGGTGTGGAGTTGGCTTGGGATTCTCTCTGCCCCGCCCCCAAATAAATGAATAAATCTTAAAAAAAATAAAAATTTAATGTTTTACTTTTGAACAACTCACATATTCACACAGTTCAAATTTCAAAAAAGTGTACAGTGAAAAGTCTCCCCCATCCCCATTTCTCTGGCCCAGATGCTTCCCTCCCCTCCTGGAGACAAGTGGTATGACCAGCTTCCTTCATGACCTTCCAGGCTTATTTTATTCAAGCAAATAAAGCAGATACACACACACACACACACACACTCTCTCTCTCTCTCTCTCTGTCTCTTTCTCTCCCTCCCCCACCCCCTTTGCTCCATACTCTTGGTGGAATTTCATCTTTATGTTCTTTTTTTTTTTTTTAATATTTTATTTATTTGACAGAGAGAAATCACAACTAGGCAGAGAGGCAGGCAGAGAGAGAGGAGGAAGCAGCCTCCCTGCAGAGCAGAGAGCCCGATGCGGGGCTCGATCCCCGGACCCTGAGATCATGACCTGAGCCGAAGGCAGAGGCTTTAACCCACTGAGCCACCATGGTGCCCCTCATCTTTATGTTCTTAAAGATGCGGTCTTCACCTAATAGCTGTAACTGGGAAGTGGTTCGGTATCAAACTTTGAACAGCTTCCCCATTTTTCTTGGCTACAGAGTATTCCATGAGTGGATATACCAAATTTATTTAATAGTAGCCCTCTTTTGGGGCACCTGGGTGGCTTAGTTGGTTAAGCATCTGCCTTCAACTCAGGTCACGATCCTGGGGTCCTGGGATGGAGCCCCACTTCTGGCTCCCTGCTCAGCGAGGAGTGTGTTTCTCCCTCCCCCTTTGCCCCTCCCCCTGTTTGTGCTCTCTCTCTCTGTGTCTCAAATAAATCAATAAAAATAAAAAGAAATAGTAGGCCTCTTTTGATGCACATTTAGACTCTCCCCAGTATTTCTTCCATGAACAGTGCTACAGGGGATCACCTTGTGCACAGGTCCCTTTCCTTGCATTGGAGCCGTATCTGTAGGATAAGCTCTTACGGGTATAGTCGGTGGGTCAAACAGCCTATCCACTTATAATTGTCACAGCTCTTCCTAATTGCCCTGTGTCGTGGTTATACCCACTTACCCTCCTGCCACAGGGCCTGTTTCTCCACAGTCTCACTGTCTAACCTACATTGTGTGTTATGTGACTTTTCTTTTCTTTTTTTGCCAACCTGTTAGTGACATCCCACTGTAGCATCCTGGGGTAGTTTTAATTTATCGTTGGGAGCCTGCCCCCATCCCTTGCCTATCCCGTGCTCTCTCCACCAGAGACCTGCTGCATTTGGGAGGGGAGCTGGCCCGGACCTCAAGAGCCATCCAGGAGGCGGACCTGGGGCTGAGCACCGGCTTGCATCTGGCCGAGAGCCGGGCCGAGGCGGCCCTGGAGAAGCAGGCGCTGCTACAGCTACAGCTGGACGAGCAGCTGCGGGACAAGGTGCTCCAGGAGAAGGAGCTGGCCCAGCTGCAGGTGCAGAGCAACCTGGACAAGGCCAGTCTCAGTGCCAGGTGGGTGCCTGGTAGGCAGCACAGGAGGCGAGCTGCCCTGCGCAGGGGGCATCTGGGGATGCAGGGAGGAGCGAGTGCCCGTTCACTGGCCACGGGCCTTTCTCCCCAGTCTGCCCCAGCCACACCCTGTGTGACAGAGGGAGAGACTGAGGTTTGGGGGCTCTTGCCCAGGGCACATTAATGAGCAGTTTAACTGCTGATGCTAGAACTTAGGCTCCTCGCTCCAGAGACCTGGGCGAGTCCCAGCGGTAAAGCAAATGGCAACCTCATTCTCCTTTATAGAGGATCAGCCTGAGCCGCAGAGGGGAGGGACTCGCTCAAGGTCACACAGCCAGGGACGCAGATGCCAGGGTCTCTCCCTGAGGTTTGGGAAGGCATGAAGGACACAGAGCTGGTGGGTTTGAGGACACGGTGGAGTGGGTCTCCCCTTCACCTCTGTTACTGCCCTTCCTCCAGAGTGACCGAGCTGGCCCGGACAGTGGAGCGCCTTCAGAACCAGAATCTGGAGAAGGATCGGCTCAACAAGGCCCTGAGCGAGAAGCTTGAGGCCCTGGTGAGATACGGCTGCCCCTGAGATGTGGAGGATGGGATCGAGAGATAGACCAGACCCCGATGAGGGTCATGTTTGCTTGGGCCACTCTTAGCATCCTGTGTTGGCTCAGTTTCAGCCCTCATTCACTGAGCCCCTAGTGCGTGCCAGGCTTAGTGTGAGCTCCTAGTTTGAACCCCTAGTGTGTGCCAGGCTTAGTGTGAGCCCCTAGTGTGAGCCCCTAGTGTGTGCCAGGCTTAGTGTGAGCCCCTAGTGTGAGCCCCTAGTGCGTGCCAGGCTTAGTGTGAGCCCCTAGTGTGAGCCCCTAGTGCGTGCCAGGCTTAGTGTGAGCCCCTAGTGCGTGGCAGGCTTGGTGGTAAGTGCGTTCACCTCCTTCATCCTGTTTCATCCTCTCAGCAGCCCTGTAGCATGATTCCCATTACACAGATGAGGAAGCTGAGGCCAAGGGGAAGTACTTGCCCAGAGTCTCAGAGCCAATAAGGTGGGGCTTGAATAGATGCCTGTGCCCTGCTAGCCCAGGGCTCCTTTTCTTGGAGCTCAGCTGCCTCCCACCCCAGAGGGAGGCAACTGCTGGGTTGGTCATCCTTCTGTGTGGGGCCTGGCCTGGGTTCTTTTTTTTTTTCTTTTTGAGATTTTATTTAGGTATTAGAGAGAGAGAGACAACACAAGCAGGGGGAATGACAGGGAGAGGGAGAGGGAGAAGCAGGCTTCCCTTGGAGCAGGGAGCCTGATGGGCTTGAATCCAGGACCCTGGGATCATGACCTGACCCAAAGGCAGATGCTTAACCAACTAAGCCACCCAGATGTCCCATGGCCTGGGTTCTATGTCCGGCGCTCCTCCAGTAGTCTGTGTGACTGTATGGTGACACTGCGCCTCTCTGGGCCTGGGCTGTTCGGTGCGGGCCCTGGGGCTGCTACAGGGTCTACCAAGCGCTGGCCTGTGGTCATGGCCTTAGAGATCTCCTGATGGGCAGGGCCTCCAGGAAGGGAGAGGACGGGGGAGCTTCAGGCTGGGCAGAGAGCCTGACCACCGTTTCTTCGTCTCCCCGACATCACTCCAGGAATCCCTGCGGCTCCAGGAGCAGGCGGCCCTGGAGACAGAGGACGGAGAGGGGCTGCAGCAGACCCTGCGGGACCTGGCACAGGTGTGAGGTGGGAGGGAGCCCTGTGCGGGGCGGGGCTAGGCCGGCTGGGAGCATCGCCGCTCTGGTGGCCTTGAGCTGAACTGCAAGTGGTTGGGGGCCCTGGGGACCCAGGCTGCTGCTGTTGGACACCGCCCCTGGCTGAGCCTGGCCTCTACCCTGAGGGGAGCCCCAGCCTGAGAGGGGAGGCACTGCCGGTTCCAGGCCCATCGATGAGAACGGCCCGATCACGGCCGGATGATACATGAGAGACCTCACCGGGGTGCCGAGGGCTGTGAGCCAGAAATCGGGAAGACCTGTAGGAAGCTTAGAATGTGCTGCGCAGTGTGCGAGGAAGCCGGACACGTGGTCCCGTGACCCCACTGCCTCGCCTGGGCCCGCTAATCCGTGGCCCCCTCCTCAGTGGCCTCCCTACCCCACCTCAGGCCGTGCTGTCGGACATGGAGAGCGGGGTCCAGCTAAGCGGCTCTGAGCGCACGGCGGATGCATCGGACGGCAGCCTGCGGGGGCTCTCGGGCCCCCGGACCCCCTCCCCGCCGCGGCGTTCCTCGCCGGCCCGCGGCCGATCCCCGCGCCGAGGCCCATCCCCAGCCTGCTCCGACTCCTCCACACTCGCCCTGATCCACTCGGCCCTGCACAAGCGCCAGCTGCAGATTCAGGTGGGAGGGGCCCCAGCGCCCTCTAGGGCGGCGCCAGAGTCCGGGGGGTCGGGCTTTCGGCCGCTCGGGGCGGAGCCAGTGCCCTGCGGGTGGAGCCAGAGTTCCGGGGGAGGAGCCCGGGCCTGAGCTTTTCGGAGCGGAGCCAGAGCCCTGAGAACGAGCAACTGAGGCAGGACTCATGGAAGTGGCCGAGAGCGAGGAGGCAGATCTGAGCCCAGAGTGGGAGGTGCCTGGGCAGCGGGCGGCGGAGCCTGGGGCAGAGCTAGAGCCCTGGTATAGACAGGAGATTACCGGGACAGAGCTGGGACCGGGAAAAGGCCGGGGGCGGGGGGAGCAATCAATGTAGGATCAGAGGAGCTGGAGAACTAGGGGCAGCGAGGAGTCTGGGGGAGAGTCAGAACCCGGATGCAAAGGGGAGGAGCCTGGGAGCCCTGGAGTAGTCAGAATCCGGGAGAGGACAGAGTGTGCTTGGTGGTTTGTGTGGGGCTTAGGTCGGTGTGGCCAAGGAAGCGGAGGCTCTGAGCCCTGGCAGAGCGCTCAAAAGGGCAGTGGGGGCACAGTGAACGGGAGTGGAAACCTAGTGTGGGGGCTTAGCCCCCCTCTCCTGGCCTGGGCCTGGGCTGCAGAGTGGGCTGGTTGAGCAGAGTAGGGGGCGCTCTGGGAGCTTCCCAGAGCTTCCCCCCCACTCAGAGGTTCCCATGCCACAGGACATGCGTGGGCGCTATGAGGCCAGCCAGGACCTCCTGGGCACCCTGCGGAAGCAGCTCAGTGACAGCGAGGGTGAGCGCCGCGGCCTGGAGGAGCAGCTGCAGCGTCTGCGGGACGAGACCAGCGGGGCCACCCAGGCTCACGAGGATGCCCAGCGTGAGGCCCAGCGTCTGCGGAGCACCGTGGACCTTCTGAGCAGGTGCTTGAGAGGTCAGAGGTGGGGGCCCGGATCTCATGCCAGCCGGACCCTGTAGGCACGTGGTCATCACTGGCCATGTATGTCTGTTAAAATTCAATTAAGCATTATCCGGGCTCCTGGGTGGCTCGGTTAAGCATCTGCCTTTGGCTCAGGTCATGATCCTGGAGTCCTGGGATTAAGTCCCGTGTGGGGCTCCCTGCTTCGCCGGGGGTCTGCTGCTCCCTGTACCCTTCCCCCTGCTTGTGCTCTAATAAATAAATACATAAAATCTTATCTTTAAAAAGATTTTATGTGTTTATTTGACAGAGAGAGTGAGAGCACAAGCCGGGAGACAGAAGGAGAGGGGGAAGCAGGCTCTCCCCTGAGCGGAGAGCCCGATGTGGGGCTCGATCCCAGGACCCAGGGATCATGACCTGAGCCCAAGGCAGATGCTTAACCGACTGAGCCACTCAGGTGCCCCCAGTTAACCATTTTAAAAAGTAAAAGTTTAGTCCTTCAGTTGTCCTCGCCACATTTTAAGTGCTCAGTAGCCACACATAGCCATAGAACATTTCGATCATCTCAGAGAGTTCTACGGACAGTGCTAAGAAATTACCTGCTCTTACCTGCCCGGTTATTTTTGTGTTTTATTGTTGTTGTTTGCTGTGTCTCTTCATAAATGTAACTGCAGAGTAAAAATTTCCAAAAATGAAGGAAAAATAAAAAACATGGGCCCTTGTCGCAGCCTAACCCGTTAATGCACTAGTTCTGTTTCCTGTCGCACTTCGGGGTAGCGAGGCAGGGGACGCTCCCCGTACCCCTACCGGGTGCCAGGCTCAGTGTCAAGTGCATTACGTGTCTTAGCCCAGTTAGTCTCCCCATCAGACTCACGCTGTTCGGAGCTGTGACTGTCCTGAGCTTGAGAGACTTGTCCAAGCTGACACAGCGGTGTGGCTGGGGGTAGGCCTTGGAATTCATGTCCTTCCGGAAGCAAAACCAGAGCTTCCCATGCCTTGGAAGGAGGGCATTTCTGTAGTTGTGTACACAGTGAACACCTCCCTTTGCATTGTGCTGTTTTTTTTTTTTTTAAACTTTTGTGCTTTTTAAAGATTTTATTTATTTATTTGACAGAGAGAGAGATCACAAGTAGGCAGAGAGGCAGGCAGAGAGAGAGGAGGAAGCAGGCTCCCTGCGGAGCAGAGAGCCCGATGCAGGGCTCGATCCCAGGACCCTGAGATCATGACCTGAGCCGAAGGCAGCGGCTTAATCCACTGAGCCACCCAGGTGCCCCTGCATTGTGCTGTTTTAATGTTGTGCTGTGTGGTTCTTCTCGCGTCCTGCCGGCCTTAGCGTCTCGTACACAGTCAGGTTGTCCCTTCAAGTGAAGGGGTAGGGGCCGTGGAGACAATGCCAGCAGTCAGTCCTCAGCTTGAGCCGAAAACCCCAGCTGGCTTGGAAGGAGGGGTGACAGACACGCTCCCACCCCCCTTTGTTGTGACTGCTGGAACTGGGGGAGAAGGCAGAACTCTGAAAATCTCCAGAGTTCCCGGTTGCTGCCCCCGCCCCCCGACTGCTGGCTCCCACGTGCTGCCGGCTTGTGCAGCAGGAAGGGTGGCATCTGGGCACACCGAGCTCTGTTTTCTAGAATCGTGGGGCTTGGCAGGGTGGAAGAGCTGTAGGGGTATCTCCTGGTCGTATGGACTGGCACTGCCTGCGGGTCCCAGGAGCCTGGCCTGGCCTCTTCCACCTGGTGGGGTGGTTGGAAATAATGCCATCCATCCTGCTGGGCCTCTGAGCTGGGGGGGCTTGGCTCTTGGAGAAGGAAAGCTGAGTGTCGCCCCGGGGGAAGAGTTGGCTCCAGGGAGATGTGGATGAAGTGAGTCACCCATGCAGGGGGGCCAGGGAAGGCTTCCTGGAGGCTCGTGCCTTAGAGGTCGGAGGCTGTGGCTGAGGCTAGAACCGCAGCTTGGCCTCCTTCCCTGGGGAAAGCAGCCCCATTGTCCCCGACAGCGCCCCCGGCTCTGGTCCTGCAGGGAGAAGGACAGCCTGGCCTGCAGCCTGCAGGCAGCCCAGCAGCAGGCCGAGGAGCTGCGGCAGGAGCGGGAGAAGCTGCAGGCGGCGCAGGAGGAGCTGAGGCGCCAGCGGGACCGGCTGGAGGAGGAGCGGGAGGACACGGCGCAGGACAGCACACGGGCTCGCAGGGAGCTGGAGCGCAGGTCAGCGGCTCCTGGTCTCCTGCCAGGGACACTGAAACAGACCGTGGGGCTCCCAACGTTGTCCCCGTTGACACCGGTGTGAGGCCGGGGGTGGGGGGACCCACGCCCCCTGCTGCCTGGAGGAATCTCCACGACACCCCTCTGAGGTGGGGTCTTCCGACCAGCCCTGTTTCAGGCAACAGGCTCAGACATAGACTCACTTCCCTGGGATCAGAGGACCGCTGTGAGGTGGGGGTGGGCATGGTGACAACAGCCAGAGTTCAGATGACCGTGGTAATAGTCCTATTGCGTTGTAAATGGCAAGTTACAGGAACAGTGATAATAATAATATTACCAAGTGCCGGACACCGTTTTAAGCGCCGACGTTCTCTTGTTCAGGCCTCATGGTAACTCTGTGATGTAGGACCTGTCGCTGTCCCCGTTTTGTGGATGGTGAAACTGAGGCACAGAAGGGTCATGTAATTTGACCAAGGTCCCACAGCTAGTTAGTAGAAGAGCCAGGATTTGAACCCAGGCATTCTGCCTTCAGCGTTAACGTCTTCACTGTGCATGCCCTGCTTCCTCCTCTGAGGCGTAAGTCGTGGTGCTGGTTAGTACCTCGTGGTACTCGGTATCATTCACGTTTCTGCCAGCTGTTGGAGGGGAGCTATGTCAGGCACTGTTCCAAGCACTACGTGTTCAGTAGGTCCTGTATCCTTACAACAACTTCATGAGGCAGCTGTTACCCCATTTTGCAGATGTGAAAACCGAGGCCCGGAGTCACAGAGCCCGAAGCAGAGGGCTTGGCTCTTCTTTTGAGTAAGGCTCTGGCCTCCAGGGCTCCTGTCTCAGGCCCGGCCGGCACCCTCTGTCCCACAGCCACAGACAGCTAGAGCAGCTGGAAGGGAAGCGCTCGGGGCTGGCGAAGGAGCTGGTGGCCGTGAGGGAGGCGCTGAGCTCTGCCGCGCTGCAGCGGGACATGCTGCAGGCGGAGAAGGCCGAGGTGGCCGAGGCGCTGACCAAGGTGGGACCCCCGGGGTGGCACCACCACTAACCCGTCCCTCCCCCAGGGCCCTAGGCCTCCTCACTCTGGCCACAGACTGACCCCGTCGCCAGGCTGGCCTCGGGCTGAGCCCTTGTTCCCGGACCACAGGCTGACCTCACACCCCACCCTCTATTCGTGGTCCTGTCCCTTGCCTTTCCACATGCTCCTGGGCCAGTGCCTGTCGTTCGGGTCAGCCCGTCCCATCTCCAGATGCAGGTCCTGGGGACTGTGGGAGCCAGGGGCGCTGTCCTTGGTGGGTGCCTGCCCGCCCCATAGTCTGGGTCCTGACAGTGCCCCCCTAGACCCTACTCTGAGGGACCCTCTGGCCCTGGCCCCGCCCTGCACGAGCTGGGGTTCGCCTGCTCCCACACCGCTTTGCCGTGTGTGGCTTTTGCGTAGCTTCGAAGGCAGCAGGCCTTCCTCGCTGGTGGTTTTCCGTCTCATGTCATGTCTTCTCTCGCCCCCCCACCCCACCATCTCGGAGGGCCCCCCCCCCCCGCCTCTTGTGCCACCCCACACTCCTGCCTCCAATCTCTACCCTCTCCCATCTCCCTGTCTCTGAGCATCGTTTCCTGTCTCCCCCCGGCTCCCTTCTCTCTCCACCTCTCCCCTCTGACCATCCCTGGCCGCCCTGGCCCCACAGGCGGAGGCCGGCCGCGTGGAGCTCGAGCTCTCGGTGACCAAGCTGAGAGTGGAGGAGGCCTCGCTGCGGGACTCCTTGTCCAAGCTGAGTGCCCTCAACGAAAGCCTCGCGCAGGACAAGCTGGGTCTGAACCGCCTTGTCGCCCAGGTAGGCTGGTGCCAGCGGGACCCCCCTGCCTCGTGCCCCTCGGTCCCCACCCCCTGCCTCGGGGCCTGCCTCCTTGTACACCTCTAGCCCTGCGCCTGTCCTGGTTGCTGCCCCTTTTTCTGTCCACACGCCCGAGGGACCACCCTTTCTCCCCATGGGGCCTCCCCTGGGCTGGTCGGGGTGGGCAGTGGGTGGAGAGGAGGGGGCATCCTTGGTCCTGGGTGGGAACCCCTTCCGTAGGTGGAGGGGCTGAGCCGACCTGCTCCTTCTGCTGCCGCCCGGCTGCCGCAGCTCGAAGAGGAGAAGGCCGCCCTGCTGGGCCGGCAGCGGCAGGTGGAGCAGGAGGCCTCCTTGGCGCGGGAGGAGCAGGAGCGGCTGCAGCAGCTGCGGCTGGAGCAGGAGGTGGAGCAGCAGGGCCTGCAGGGCTCCCTGCGGGTGGCAGAGCAGGCCCGGGAGGCCCTGGAGTTCCAGCTTCCCGCGCTGCGCCAGGAGCGCTCCCGGCTGCAGGAGCAGCTGGCCCAGGTGGGTGTGGGGGCGGGGCGAGGGGGAGCAGGTGGAAGGGGCTTTCAGGCTCCCAGCCCCCTGCAGCCGGTGCTGGCCTAACTCCCAGGCCCAGGAGCTTGATTCTGGGTTTAAATCCAGCCCTCCCTTTGCTTGCTGGAGTCTTGGGCAAGCTACCCAACCTCCCTATGCCTCAGTTTCCCCCTCTGTAACATGGGGCTAACAGTTCTCATCATAAAGGATTGTTCTGAAGTATACACCGGGTAAGCACTTGGTAGATGGAGACCTTGCTGCTCAGTAAGAATTCACGATACGATACCAGATAGAGAATTTTTGAATTGGAATCTTAGACTGTAGAACACAGCTGGAAGGCATCTTAGGGCTTTAGGGATCCAGGGACCTTTTGACAGCATCTGTGCTGGGGGCCCGGGTTCTTGGGAAGGGGCTCTAGGGGATGGGCCATGGGGCACAGGGAGCAGGGCTCCAGGTCTCCACTCCGAGTCTGTTTTGTATATTCAGCTCCTCCAGAAAGTTACCCCCAAACTGCGTGAGGACGCTTATGTGCTTTGGTACGCATGTACGTTGCGGGTCCAGAGAGGGCTGTGACTTGTCCCAGGGACTCATAGCACATCAGGGTCCAGCCTGGGCTTAAACCTAGATCTCCCACCTGCCTGGCCGGGGCGGGGTTGGGCTCAGGCTTGGGGTGCTACTTGGTGAACAGCTGGGAGATTCGGGGAGCTGTGCTCATAGTGCCTTGGCGGGGGTGGGGGGCAGCTCTCCCGGCAGCTGAGCGGGCGGGAGCACGAGCTGGAGCAGGCGCGGAGGGAGACGCAGCGGCAGGTGGAGGCGCTGGAGCGGGCGGCCCGGGAGAAGGAGGCACTGGCCAAGGAGCGGGCCGGCCTGGCGGTGCAGCTGGCGGCCGCTGAGCGAGAAGGCCGGACCCTGTCGGAGGAGGCCACTCGCTTACGGTAAGGCCCTTGGGCTCCACGCCACCCTGGGGGTCTGCCTGGGGCCTCGCTGTGACCAGCCACACCCTGGCATTGGCCCGCAGGGATGGTTACTTAGGACCCAGGCTTGCCAGCATGTCCTAGCTAGGGCCCTGGGTTCCCCAGGGAGCGTGGGCCTGGCTGAGCAGGTAGGTTGGCACCTGGCCCACGGCTGGCCACGCCCCGGGAGTCACCGTTTCCTGGGGCCTGGGAAGCTGAGTCCCAAGACCTCGGATTGTGTGTGCTGCAGCCTGGAGAAGGAAGCCCTGGAGAATAGCCTGTTCGAGGTGCAGCGGCAGCTGGCGCAGCTCGAGGCCCGCCGGGAGCAGCTGGAAGCCGACGGCCAGGCCCTGCTGCTGGCCAAGGAAGCCCTGACCGGTATGGGGGGGTCCTGAGTGGGGGGTGGGGAACTCCAGGCTCCAGCCCAGGCTGTAACCTGTCGGGTCCTGGGGTCACCAGAAGTTGGGAGCGCTGGCTTTGGAGTCTGGCTGACCTGAGTTCCAGTCCTGCGGCTGCCACTTAGATCCGAGCTTTCTCGGGCAAGCCCCTTCCCTCTCTGGGCCACAGGTTCCTCATCAGACAGTGAGCAGTGCTAACACTCACCTTCTAAGGCTGTTGCTAGGATGCGGCGAGAAAAGCACGGGAACACCTTGGTGCAGTGCCTGGCTCGGCCAGCGGTGGCTGTTTCTCGTCACCAGGGCACTTAGGTCTGAGTTCTCCACGGAGCCGTGGACTCTCTCAGCCCACCCCCCTGCACAGCCCTGCTTCCCTCCACGTTCCCCGTCCAGTATCTGAACTCAGGGCTTCCTCTTGCTCAATAAGCCTTGACCAGGCATCTGCTTGGGCCACGAAAATTAGCTTTCGCGTCCACATCTCCCTGGGCCAGACAGAACCAGGAAGGGAAATGCCGAGAGAGGCTCTGGTGGGCTCCCCACCCAGGAGATGGCTTTTAGATTGTCCACAGTGGGGGGTGGCTTCCCCATGGTCACATCCATTGGTGCTGACAGCCCACCAGGCACGTTTGTAGCCATCAGTCATTCGAGGAGATGCCGTATGGAAAGCTGTTTGGCTTTGGGGAATTACCCGTCTCCTCTGAGCCTCCACTCCCTCCTCTGTAGGTCAGGCACGAGGTCAGCTACCCGGGTGTTACCGTGAAGCTGCAGTGAGAGTAGCTCTCACGGGTTCACCCAAGAGTCTGAGCCCTCGTAAGCACTCAGTCCATTATGGGGGTGGTAGTATTTTGCTAACCTCCCTATCCAGGGGGTCTTCCTCATGTCATTTCATTCCTTTGATGCCTTTCTGGCTAGATAGGGAGGGGACAGGGCCAGTGGAATCATGTGGCAGATGGGGAATCGGGCCCAGGGAGGGTAAGAAGCTTCTCCAAGGCAGCTCAGCTCAGATCCCAGGTGGAGCCTCTCCGCTCTGGGATTCTGCCCGCCTGGCTCATCTGGCTTGAGTCTGCTGGCCCACAGGGAGGTTCTGACCCGAGCGTGTCCCCTCCTCCCGCCCCTCCCGTGCAGGGGAGCTGGCAGGCCTGCGGCAACAGATGACAATTGCAGAGCAGAAGGCGGCTCTGGACAGGGAGCTGATGGCACGGAAGCTGGTGCAGGCGGAGCGGGAGGCCCAGGCCTCTCTACGGGAGCAGCGGACGGCCCACGAGGAGGACTTGCAACGACTGCAGCGAGAGAAGGTTCGGGCAGCTGGTTGGGGCGGGCAGGACTCTGCACCCGTCTCTCCTCTGTGAGCTCAGAGAACTTCTCCTTCTCACTCTGCATCAGTCCCCGAATCTGTGAAATGGAACTTCATCTCTGTTCCAGGGACCCTAGGGGCCGCTGAGAGAAGCCACTGGGTATATGCCTTCTGGAACGCACGGTTGCCCAGGCCCCACGTCTGGTTCAGCCCTGGTGACCCTTTTGCAGGCGATCCAGAGCCGCAGTTGGGAAATGCTGACCCAACGTACAGTAGGAAAGCATTTTCATTTGCTAAGAAGTGCTGTCTGCCTATGAAAGACCGCTCTGGAGCCTGAGCACATAGAAGGACAGAGAGCCAGGTTACTAGAAGACAGAACAGAGCTATCTAAGAACACTGGTTCTAGAATTTCCTTGCCTGGGTTGGGACCTGATCTTGGCCACATCCTGGTTAGGTTACCTGAGGGGCCTTCATCTCCCCGTCTGTAACAGTGGGGACAACGAGACTGTAGATACTGTGAGGATGAGGCGGGGTAATCCGTAGAAAGGGTTTAGCCTAGTGACTGGCATTTCATAAGTGCTCCTCTCTTGTTATGGCCCTGAGATACCATCCAGAGCAGGCCCGGGGGCAGGGCTGCCGAGTCACCCGTGTTGGACAGGGCTGCCTCCGACAGAGGTTCAGGGCACCCGAGGGGCACCACGTCCCCCCCGTAGTCTTCTTGGACTGGGGCAGGTGTGCGTCTCACTTCTCCGCCGGTGGCAGCAAAGCACTCGCAGAAGGGTCACTTGTGTCTACTTTGCACTAGTTGGTGGGGCCTAGTGCCGGGGCCAGGGACCTGCCTGGGACCCCGAGGGGGCCTTTCTTTCTCTGTGGGTTCTACCTACCCACCTGCCCACTCTCTAGGGAGCCAAACTCCTGCGTCCTCTCTGACTCCTCCTGCACCTTCTGACTTGGCCTCTTAATGTCACCAAATCTGCACTCGTCAGGCCAGCTGTTCTGCTGTCCCCTGGCCCCCTTTGTCCCTCACAGCGCACCCAGCTCCTCTCTACCCGAGCCCCCATGCCCGTCCCTCTTCCATAGCTTTGAACAACTCCTTAGTCCCAAATTCGGATTATTTCTCGTTGCCCTGACTTGAGGCTCTCTATTGCCCTGACTGTTCTCAGAATTGGCCAACGTCCCCTTACAGCCCACAGGGCCTGGCCTGGCCTGGCGGCTGCCTGGGGACTCTGGTTCCTTTGCTCACCATGTCCCGCTGTAGTACAAGCTCCAGGGACCTTAAACAGTGCATCAGTTTCTCTCTAGCCTCCAGGCCATCTCTGGGGCCGGACTCTGGGCCTGGGGCTCTGTTTCTTTTCTCTCTTGACCTGGTTGACCACTGCCCATCTCTCCTTTGGGAAATGTTCTCTGACTCCCAGGCCAGGCTGCTGCCACTCCCCGGGGCTTGCACAGCCCTGGTGTGTCCCCGTCACAGCCCTCATCACTCACCCTGCCTTGTAGTTACCGGGTCACCTGCCCTGCCCCTCAGGGTCTGGCCTACAAGTGGCTCTTGCTGCATGGGCCGAGCCTTGAGGGGTCACAGGTGCCTGGGCCTGGCCCACAGGAGGCAGCCTGGCGGGAGCTGGAAGCCGAGCGGGCCCAGCTGCAGAACCAGCTGCAGCGGGAGCGGGAGGAGCTGCTGGCGCGGCTGGAGGCGGAGAAGGAGGAGCTGAGCGAAGAGATCGCGGGCCTGCAGCAGGAGCGGGACGAGGGCCTCCTCCTGGCCGAGAGTGAGAAGCAGCAGGTTCGTGAGCCTTGGTGTGGCCTCCACGGCTGCCTGAGGGAGCCCCTGTTCTGGGGCCGGTCCCTGCTCAGCCACCCAGCAGCTAGGAGCTGGGAGTCCCTCTCTGGGTCTCAGGGTCCTCTCCTGCAGATGGGTAAAGCCTTGCTGAGCCCCGTGGTCAGCCACGCCTGGTGCGTGGTGGGAACTCACCGAGGGGCACTGCCTTTGTGATGCGGTGAGCCCTGGCTCCAGGAAAGCGGACCCACGGTCCGCCATCCCTTCTGCCACGGTGGGCTGGCCCAGGTGCTCCCAGATCGGAGCAGTCCCCGTGAGACCCACATCTATCAGTGGACCCTCCTCAGGAGAACGAACTCCTGACTTACCCGTAATGTCGTGATGGAGTCAGACTAGATAGCATCCATCTCCTCATTAGCCGTGTTCCCCTGAGCAAGTCACTTTACCTCTTGAGTCCGTTTCCGCATCTGTAAAAGGGGAGTGATGAAGGGCAAGGATTGTTGGCGGCCAGTTAGGGAGATTTCTAAGTTGTGTCCGTGTCCAGACTTACTGTACGGCTGTTGTGCCCTTTTCTGGGGCCATAGAAGGGGTGTGTGTACACCGCTGCCCTGGGTCCACCTGCAGTGACCCAGATGAGGTACCAAGCCTGCAGTGGGCACATTTCCCAGGGGAGGGTGGGGACAAGGCCCGAGCATGCCCCCATGACCCGCCAAGTCCCAAGCCTCTTTGCTCCCTGCCCTGCCCAGGCCCTGTCCCTGAAGGAGTCCGAGAAGACGGCACTGTCAGAGAAGCTGCTGGGCACACAGCACAGCCTGGCTGCCATCTCCCTGGAGATGGAGCGGCAGAAGAGAGATGCTCAGAGCCGGCAGGAGCAGGACCGGGTAGGGCAGGCTAGGCAGGTGGGCCTCCATCTCAGCTGGGAGGCATGGCCCTGCCTGGAGGGGCCCCCTGTCTAAGGCGTGGGGTGCATGGCTCTGCCCTGGAGAAGCCTCTGGGCTGTGGGGGAAGCTTCAGCCCTTCCTTGGGAGTCCCCATCAGAGGGAGGCCGCCGAGCTCTGCTCGGTGAATCCTAGCCTGGGGGAGAAAGCAGCTGCGGGGACAGCACTCACTGGGCATCGAGGGACCAGTAAGGTGGTCTGGCCGGGCGGCAGGAAGGGCCGTGTTTGGAGCTGAAGGTGGACAGCTGAGCTGGCCCCACCGGGAGCAGCCGGGGGAGGGCTACGGTGGCAGCAAGTCTGAGGAGCCCGCCTGTCCTAGAGCACCGTGAACGCCCTGACATCCGAGCTGCGGGACCTGCGGGCCGAGCTGGAGGAGGCCACTGCTGCCCACGCCCAGGAGGTGAAGAGGCTACAAGAACAGGCCCAAAACCTGGACAGGCAGCGGGAATCCTCCGCGCGCGAGGTGAGCTGTCCCCCCTCTTCCGGGCAGCGCACTGAATGCCACTGGGGCCTGGCCTGCTGGGGTCTAGAAGAGTGTGAGATTTGTCCCCGCGTGTGAGAGCAATTGAACAGCCAATGCAGAAAGGAGGCAGTAAGCATTTATGGAGTCCTTGGGGTGTACATGCGGGACTCAGGGCACTAGGCGGGTCCCAGGCCTCTTGGGTGTCCCTCCGTCGAAAGATCCCAGGGGCAAAGATCCAGGCCCAAACACCACTAACTCCATCATGCTTTGTGCCAAATGAGAACTCACGTGTGGTCTCAGTGGCTACAGAGGGAGGCGGCAGGTGCCCGTGGCCAGGAACAGGAGTGTGGGCTGGTTTCGGCCACGTCCCAGCTGGAGCGGAGCCGGTACCCTGTCCCGTGACGGCCTGGCACCCTCCCAGGCAGAAGAGCTTCGGACGCAGCTGCGCCTGCTGGAGGATGCCCGGGACGGGCTGCGGCGGGAGCTGCTGGAGGCCCAGCGCAAGGTGCGGGAGGGGCAGGATGGCCGCGAGGCCCAGCGCCAGGAGGCCAGCGAGCTGCGGCGCAGCCTGAGCGAGGGCGTCCAGGAGCGCGAGGCCCTGCGGCGGTCCAACGAGGAGCTGCGGGCCGCCGTGAAGAAGGCCGAGAGCGAACGAATCAGGTGGGGCAACGGGAGGGGACCTGCCCTGAGTCCTTCACGCTGGATCTCGTCCCTGGAAGCTAACTTCACCCCCGCGGTTCTGGGGAAATCACACAGATGGGGAGTCTTTGGCCCTGGAGCTAGGCGCTTGGGGGGTTTTAGGTGATTTTCCTATCTGAAAGAAAGGGAAAGGTAGCGGAAGGCAAGGCTGGGTCCAGACTCTGACCCCACCTGTTGGTGTCACCCCAGAGACTAGCCCCAACCTTGGAGTCACTGGCCTGCCCCTTATGGCCTCGGACCTGGCCCCTGGCCCTCCAGGGCTCAGCTCAGGAGGGGCCCTGTGGGCAAGTAGCACTCGGGGCACCTCTGGGCCGAGAGCCGGCCGGACGCACTCGAGGGATCAGGGAACAGCCTCTGTGTAGATGCACACCCTGTACTTTTCCCCGGACCGGTGGCCGCCTCTGACCTCTGCCTCCCCACGCCAGCCTGAAGCTTGCCAACGAGGACAAGGAGCAGAAGCTGGCACTGCTCGCGGACGCGCGGGTGGCCGTGGGCAAGGAGGCCGAGGAGCTGCGGGCCGGGCTGCAGGAGGTGGAGCGCTCCCGACTGGAGGCCCGCAGGGAGCTGCAGGAGCTCCGGCGGCAGGTACCGTCCCTGCGCTCTTGCTGCTGGACCAGCAGCACCCCGTTTGTGGAGCCTGGGCCCCCACATCTGCAAAACCAGGGCCTTGACCTCTAACAAGCCTTTCCGACTTAAGAACCCCTGAAACTGTGTGCAAAAGTGAGTGTGTGTGTGTGTGTATATGTGTACATTTGTGTAAGTAGTCACTCACCTTTCTCCCAGGAGAGGGTCTGGAGGTCTTGTCCAAATCTCAAAGCAGTCCTCGAACACCTAGAGGTACAGACCCAGTGAGATGGAGCCGCAGCTGCAAACATCTTTTGCAAAGAGCCCGGCAGTAAATATTTCTGGCATTGCCGGCGGCACGGTCTGTCGTAACCACCCAGCTCTGCCATCGGAGCGGGAAAGCAGCCCCGCACGGCACAGAGACGCGTGGGCATGCGTTCGATTCCGACTTTGTGTCTGGACACCAAAATTCGAATTTTACATCATTTTTCACGTGTAAGAAATGTTGTTCCTCTTTGGTTTTCTTCCAGCCATTTAAAAACGAACCATTTCCAACTATTTAAACATATAAAAACCATCGTTGGCTCAGGCCTTCCCAGAAGACTTGCAGAGCAGGCGACGGCCCCGGTGGGCTCCTCGGCTCCACCTTGCCCAGAGCTAGCACAGCCTGACAGCCAAGTCCTCTTCATCTCCCACCGGCGCCCCCACCACTCCTTCAGCCCCCTTCCTGCTCGGTGGAAGTCCTGGGAAGCCATGGGAGTCCCCGAAAGAAAGGCGTGTGTGTGTGCGCCAGGCTCTCGCTGGGGGCTTCGGGTGCTACGGCATGATCTCTGTTCCCTTCCCTCCGGGCCTGACTCCCCACCTGCTCCTCTGGGGAAACAGGGGCTTAGAACTTACCTCTGCATTCTGCTTGTCGACTCCCAGTCTGCTGCTTGTGGGCTGTGTGACTTTGGACAAGTCACTTCTCTTCTCTGAGCTTTAGTTTTCTTGTCTGTTCGATAAGGATAATGTTAGTACTTGTCCGTATAGAATTGTGTGAAGATGAAATGAGTTCGTACAATTAAAGTGCTTAGAACAGGGGTGGACACGTGGTAAGTACACCATAAAAGTCAGGCATCCCTGCAGAGAAGGGGGCCAGGAAGCTGTGCCTCCTGCCCTCCAGAGTTCCGCTTCCGACAGGGGTCTGCCCCTCCCCACGGTGAGTGGTTACGATGAGGCGGTCAGTGGAGGTCCTCGGTGCCCAGGTGCCAGGCATGGCTGGAGCTTGGTGAAGTTATCTGGGGCAGATTCCCAGTGGATCCGAGGTGGTGTAATGTTTGTGTCCTTAGAGCACGGGTCCTGAGTGCCCCCCCGGAGGGCCTGGGCCGGGCAAGGTATGGGGCAGAGTTGAACAGACTGTCAATATGTTGGGCTAGAAGGGGCTATGGAGGCTGAGAATGGGTTCAAGGTCCTCCCGGTGTCCACTGCCTCTCACAGATGAAGATCCTGGACAGTGAGAACGCCAGGCTGGGCCGGGAGCTAGTGGAGTTGCAGGGTCGCCTGACGCTGGGCGAGCGGGCAGAAAAGGAGGGCCGGCGGGAGGCCCTGGGCCTCCGACAGAAGCTGCTGAAGGGCGAGGCCAACTTGGAGGCCATGCGGCAGGAGGTAACTCGGATGGGCGCGGGCTGCGTGGATGGGGAGGGTCTTAGGAGACAGTTGGGGTGCCCTGTGCTTCCTCCCATCAACGAGAAGTAGGTGGGGACTCCGGTGCTGGAGTCGCTCTGAGAGGTCCCTCCCTAGGACTTGTCCCTGTCCCCCACTCTTTGAAATTCCTCCCCAGGTATAATAGTAATAACAACTGCGAGAACTGTGTAGCAGGGGCCGGGAGGTGAGGGGGAGCTCTGTAGACGTAACTGGGTTTGAATCTCCCAGCTGCCTCGGGAGGTAGGTATGCTAAGCCCCATTTCACACAGACACCCAGACACTTAGGCACACGGCCACCCAGGTCTGTCTGATTCCAAGGCCTGCGCTTTTTCCGTTTTGCTTTTCTGGCTGTTTCCCTGTAGTGAATCTACTGTGTGACCTTGACTAAGTCACTTGACCTCTCTGTGCTTCAGAGCATTCGTGGGATGGGGGCCCTGGCATAGGTCCTGGCTTCCAGGACCTCCGTAAGTGGTGGCTTCTGGTGAAACTAATGACCGTGAGGGGTTGACTTATTCCCTAAATCAGAGTGCTGTGTGTGTGACCGTGCACCCCGTCAGAAAATAATTTTTTAGTACATGCCCTGTTGTGTGATTTATTGATAAATTATGTGCACAGAGAGGCAGTATGAGCTCATAGTTAAAAGAACAGCCCGTGGAGCCTGTGTGCCTGGCTTTGAATCCTGGCTCTCAACTTAGTAGCTGTGTGGCCTTGGGTTAAGTTATACAACTGCTGTGTGACTCAGTTTCCTCATTCGTAAAACGGGGATGATTCATAGTGGTAATTGGAGCTTTTTGCAAAGTATTTAGTGCCTGGCACTGATAAGTCCTATTTATGTAAGTGTTGGCTGTTCGTTTATTGCTAAGAAACTGTGTATATTACAAGGCATATACACGGAAGAGAAAAAACAAATTCTAACAGTTAACTCCCACACTCCCGGGGATGTTCCTGCACAGCCTGCCTGAGTGGGGACCACTAAAAACCAGGTGTTGTGCAAGCCGCTTTTGCTGGGGGGGGGGGGGGGGTTGCTCCAGGCTGGGCCTGCTGACCACCACCTCTCGGCCTTGCCTGTTCTAGCTCCAGGGGGCCCAGAGGAAGCTGCAGGAGCAAGAGGGCGAGTTCCGGGCCCGAGAGCGAGGCCTGCTGGGCTCCCTGGAGGAGGCGCGCAGTGCTGAGAAGCAGCAGTTGGACCACGGCCGCAGCCTGGAGCTGAAGCTGGAGGCGGTGCGGGCCGAGGCCGCGGAGCTGGGGCTGCGGCTGAGCGCGGCGGAAGGTCGGGCTCAAGGCCTGGAGGCCGAGCTGGCCCGTGTGGAGGCGCAGCGGCGCGCAGCTGAGGCCCAGCTGGGCGGCCTGCGCTCAGCCCTGCGCCGGGGCCTGGGCCTGGGGCGCTCCCCCAGCCCGGCCCCGCTGCCCTCGCCCGGGTCCCCCGCCCGGAGTGCGCCCGCTGGAGGTGAGCAGAGAGCAGAGGGCAGAGGGCAAGTGGGGGGGGGGGAGGGGGGGCCGCTTGTGGAGTCTCCGCCTCTGGCCACACCCCATCTAGTTGGGCTCCACCCGAGAGCCCGTTGGGGGCGGGCTGTACCTCGCCAGGACGCCGAGTCTCAATCCCGCCCTCAGGTCACTTTCCTTCCCTTTGGGGAGCCTGCGAGGTTCCTTCCCTTTGCTGAGCTGTGCTCCCTTTGTTGCTTCGTTTTTAAGGGGGTGATGGTGATGCGTCTTAAGGCCCCTGACTCCAAGTCTTTGGGGCTCCATCTAATAGAATCGATGCTCACCGTCTCCCCATCAACACCCCATCCTCTGCAGTCTCCCACCCCTAGCTTGACACACCTCCATTCTAGGCTTGTGACATCACAGCCACAACATCACAGCCAGACAGATACACACCAGCCTAAGCCCTTCCAGCAACTCCTTCAGACCTCCTTCCAGTCCCATTTGCTCCCAGTGACCTTGGGAATGTCAGCCCTGTAACTTCAGGGGGTGTGAGCATCCACCTGGTCTCTGCCTGACCTAATCTTGATTCCTAGGACCTAGAATAGAACCAGCACCGTCTTGGCCCTGCGGGCAGTTGACTGTGGGATACTGAGTCCTTGCCTCTTCAAACCCACAGATACAGCCCCAGGATCACATTCATTCAGTTACTCAGTATTTATTAAGCACCTACTATGTGCTGAATACACTTGGACGGAGCAGTAGACAGAACGACTAGCATTTCGGCTCTTACGGAGTTTGCAGTCTGGGGATGGGAGCCGCAGACAGTAAATGCGGTGTATAAATGAAATAGAGAATGTTCTGGGTGGTAGTAAGGGCTCCGAATCGGTAAGGACAAATGTATCAAGGGATGTTGGTAGTGAGAATGTACTTCTACCTGCCGTAGAAGATCGTTGGCAGTTCCTCGGAAAATTTAGGATTACCGTGGGCCCGCACAGTTCCACCCCTAGGTTATAACCAAAAGAACTGGAAAAGGGAACTGGAACAGGTTAAGTGTGTACCCGTAGCAGCATTATTCACCGTAGCCAAAGGGTGGAAGCGGCCGGTGTCTCCATCGACAGATGAACGGATAAACAAAATGTGGTATATCCATACAGAGGAACGTTATTCAGCTTTAAAACGCAACGCCGGGGGCGCCTGGGTGGCTCAGTCAGTTAAGCGTTGGACTCTTCTTGACTTCGGCTCAGGTCATGATCTCACGGTCACGAGATCAAGCCCTGCATCGGGCCCTGCACTGAGCAGGGTTTGCTTGGGATTCTCTGTGTCCCTCTCTCCCGTCTCTGCCACCCCCACTCCCCACTGCTCGCACTCTTACTCTCTCTCTCTGAAAGACAATGACATTCTGACATGTTACAACATGGATGAGTCTTGACGTTATGCTAAGTGAAAGAAGCCAGTCATGAGAGGGCAAGTGTAGTATGATTCAGGCTTATACGAAATGCTTCGAGAAGACACATTTCATGGAGGCAGAAAGTAGATGTGGGGTCCCCAGGGCCCAGCACGGGGGGAAGGGGAGCATTGGGAGTTATTGCTTAGTGGGTACCGAGTTTCTGTTTGAGGTTGTGCGCATTCGTTTGCTTGGCCAAAACAAAGTACTGTGAACTGAGTGTCTTAGGCAACAGAAATTTGTGTCTCACGGTTCTGGAGGCCAGAAGTCTGAGATCAAGGTGTTGGCCAGGCCTCGCACCCTCTGAAGTCCCTAGGGAAGGGTCTGTTTCTGGCCTCTTGGCTGCTTATAGTTCCTAGGCGTGTGGCAGCAGAACTCCAGCCTTCACATGGAGGCCTAGTGTGTGTGTCCAGATTTCCCCTCTATATTGGGACACCAGTTGAGCTGGATCAGGGGCCCACCCTACTCCACCAGGACCTCGTCTGAACTAATTACATCTGCAACAACCCTACTGCCAAGTAAATTCACACTCTCAGGTACCAGGGGTTAGAATTTCAACCTATTAGTGCTGGGGGGACATAGTTCAACCCCAGACAGGGGTGATGGAGAAGCTTTGGGAACAGTGGTGATAGACATACAACATTGTGAATATAATTGATGCCGCTGACCTGTACACTTAAAGATGGTTAGAAAGGCCATCAAAATAGATGCAGAGAAAGCATCTGATAAAATACAACATCCAATTATGATCCAGACTCTGGGAAAACTAGAAAAAGATTTCCTTAACTGATAAACTAGATCTTCAAAACCCTATAGCAAATACTACATTTAATCCTTCTATTTAATATTGTTCGGGAAGTCTCAGAGGTCCTAGCCAGCACACTATGGTAAGAAACATAGAATTAGGGGCGCCTGGGTGGCTCAGTGGGTTAAAGCCTCTGCCTTCGGCTCAGGTCATGATCTCAGGGTCCTGGAATGGAGCCCCGCATCGGGCTCTCTGCTCTGCGGGGAGACTGCTTCCTCCTCTCTCTCTGCCTGCCTCTCTGCCTACTTGTGATTTCTCTCTGTCAAATAAATAAAATATTAAAAAAAAACAACAACATAGAATTACCATGGTAAGGTTCAGGAAGGGAGAAACAAACTTGCCGTTATTTACAGATCACATGATTTTCCTATGTAAAAAATATAGGAAAGCTACAATCAGTTGTTAGAACAAATAAGAAACTTTAGTAAGATTGCTGGAAACAAGGTCAACATACAAAAATTAATTATATTTTATTATATCAATGGAGACAGAAGCAACAGGATGCTGGGGGGCAGGCTGACCCCCTGCCCTGCAGTTCCAAGGTTGGCCTCCAGGTGCCACCCTGTCTCTGTGCGCACTGCCCCTCCTGCCTCTTAAAGCAAGAGTTCATCTTTCTGCCTGGAAATAGGGCTTTACCTGGTTCCCCATCTCAGCTTGGGATCGTCCCAGTTTTGTGACCAAACAAATCCCTTAACTGCTTTGAGCCCATCCAGCCTGTGCAGGGGGGACGATGGTCCTTCTCAGAGAATTATCACAAAGGTGGACTAGGGTGCCAGAAGAGCCAGTGCGTGCCCTCCGTGCAGGGAGATGTCACGGGAGTGGAGTGTCCACCCTTGGACTGGGCCCTGGGGGTGCAGCCCTCGCAGTGCTCCTGGTCTGGGTGGGGAGACAGATCTCGGTGCCTCATGAGGGGGTGATGAGCTCACCCCAACCCAGCCTGGGATTGGGGACACCTCTGGGGAGCAGGCCTAAAGGAATGGGCCAGGCAGAGCGAAGCCAGGGGGAGAGAAGGGAAGAGGGAATGTTCTAGAACCTGGGACCTGAGGGTGATGTGGAATGGACCGCTTGTAAAAGTGAGAGGGCTGTGCTAGGGTGAGCAGCAGGGCCTCTGTGTGGTGGCAAGGAAGTTGGGTCTTATTCTGAGGGCCGTGGGGGCTGGGAAGCGTTCCGCAAAAGGGGGAGAGCCCTAGCATAGTGCGGGAAGCTCCTGTGAACTGCTGGGTGCGGCAAGGTGAGGGAGGCGGTGCACACAGAGCCCGCAGGGCCCTTCCAGGCAGGAGAGGCCAGGGCTCCCGCACCGCTAAGCGTGCCTCCTTCCCTAGGAAGCGGCGAAGGGCTCTATAGCCCCAGCCCCTTGGAACACAGCCCTGGGTCTGAGCCACCATCCCCCGGACCTGCCACCTCCCCGGCATCCCCAGACCTGGACCCTGAGGCGGTGCGGGGGGCCCTCCGGGATTTCCTGCAGGAGCTACGGAGCACGCAGAGACAACGGGTGAGGCTGGGTGTGAGCGGCTAGAGAGGGAACCAGGCACCCGGGGTCCTGCGGGGTCCTGCGGGGTCCTGCGGGTTGTCAGATCAGAGGTCTTCCCTTCCCCCGGATGCTGGGGCCTCAGGACGAGCTTCGGGCTCAGATGAGCACCCAGAGTCGCCAGCTGGCCGAGATGGAGGCAGAGAGGGACAACGCAACGTCACGGGTGAGGCAGCTGCAGAAGGCTGTGGCCGAGAGTGAAGAAGGTGAGTGTCCACCCCCAGGTCCTCGCTCTGCTCTCTTTGCTCTTAGCAGCCGTGGTGGGACCTGTGGGATTGGCCCGAACCGCTCCTGCATCCCAGCCCTGGCCACCGTGACCTGAGTTGGGGACCTGTCTCCTTTGGGGTGCCCTCTCTGGTCAGCCCCACTCCATGTGTCCAGACGGGCAGACCCCTGAGGGCCCTGTGGTGGGTTGGAGAGGCGGGGCAGGCCAGGCGTCTGGCGGCCGGGCCAGGCCGGGCCTGACGGGGCTGGGGGTCCGCAGCCCGGCGAGGGGTGGACGGCCGGCTGAGCGGGGCACAGGCGCAGTTGGCGGAACAGGAGGAGAGTGTGCGGCGCAGCGAGCGGGAGCGCCGGGCCGCCCTGGACCAGGTGGCTACCCTGGAGAGGAGCCTGCAGGCCACGGAGAGTGAGCTCCGGGCCAGCCAGGTAGGCAGGAGCCGAGGGCCCCAGGGGCAGGTGGAGTCCGTGCGTGCTTCCGCTGTGGCTGGGGGTCCTACTGTGTGCCTCTCTGTTGCTGTCAGCCTGGGGCCCGGCGCCCGTGAACGTGACCAGCCTGGGACTCCGCCCAGAAGCACGTTCAGATTCCGCACTCCCCTTCCTCCCCGGGGTCACTAGGCTGTAGAAGAAAAGTCCTGGGCTTTTGAGCCTGATGGAGGAAAGCCTGGATTCTAGTCCTGGTCCGGCAGCTTGCTTGCCCACTCTCACTTTCTTCCTCTGTAAACGGGGGAGAGTAGCCATTGTCTCCTGGAGACGATGCTCAAAGGGTCTTAATGTCTGGTGTTTGGGGGACCATTTCCTTTTCCTCTGTATAGCCATACGAGTGGTGCTCTGGGGTTTTTCTGTGTTTGGGGGACATCTGTGTACGTGTATGTATGTGTGTGTGTGTGTGTGTGTGTCTGGGGCAGGACACCCTAGCCCTGGTAGTGACCGTCCAGGCCACCAAAGACTTGAGCCTTTCTCACAGCTACAGATTCCCTCGCTCCTTCCCCCCTCACTCCCTAGCCCTCCAGCCTTGCCCCCACAGCCCACCCCCTGCCTCTGGCTCCAGGTCAAGTTTGAGCTGGATTGTTATGTCTGTGGTTCCAGCTCTGGCCTTGGGCCCAGCCACAGGGGCCGCAGGAGGAGGCCAGGAACAAAGCTGGGCAGGGGCCAGCGTGGGGCTGCCAGGTCCAGACATGGCTGCATTGGGGCTCTGAGCACGGCGGCAGAGGGGCCGGGCACAGGGCAGGGTTGTTTCGGATGTAATGGGATGGGAATGGCAATGGAAGGGCCCCCGTCTGTCTTTCTGTCCTGTCCCCACTTCTCAAGCTTCCTTTATTGTCTGACCCCATGTGAGGGGAAGAACACCATCCCCTGAAACCAGGTGGGGCCCAGGGCTCCTACCCGGCTCTGTTCAGGTCCCAGTGCAGCTTCTGGGCCTGCCTCTGGGGAGTGAGGCAGCAGAGCAGGGTCGCCCTGGAATCTGCATTTTTACCCTCCCTCCGTCCTCCCCAGGGCTCTGTGAATACCTTGTGGTACCCTCCCCAGGCAGTGCAGTCTCCCACTATACATATTTGAACTAGGGCCACAGAGCGGAAAAAGAGAATTCTGGATCACAAAGCCTGGTACGCTCAGCCCAAACCAGAACGTGCTGAGATTCTCAGAGCAACGCATCCTGCAAACGTATGGGTTGACTGAGGCCTCTGGAGGGTCACAGGCTGGCCCCAGGTCACACAGGGAGTGGTTGGACCAGCTGCCTCAAGGCTGCTCCCCACTTTCTCCTGCGGGGATGGGGGGGTGTGGGGCGACCGGGCAGCCGGGGTCTGACCCCTCCGCACCCCCAGGAGAAGATCAGCAAGATGAAGGCCAACGAGGTGAAGCTGGAGAGCGACAAGCGGCGCCTGAAGGAGGTGCTGGATGCCTCCGAGAGCCGCACCATCAAGCTGGAGCTGCAGCGGCGCTCGCTTGAGGGGGAGCTGCAGCGCAGCCGCCTGGGTCTGAGTGACCGTGAGGCCCAGGCCCAGGCCCTGCAGGACCGGGTGGACTCCCTGCAGAGACAGGTGGGTCCCCACCTCCGCCTGGAGGCTTCTCGTCCGCCCAGCACCAGGTGCTTCACAGGGACCACGTGATATTCCCAGCAGCCCTGTGAGGCAAGCGTCATCCTTATTTCATGGACGGACAGACAGAGGACAGACGGGTTCAGAGGTGACCTCATCACCCAAGGTCAACATAGCTAATAAGAAACAGACAAAATTAGAGTGTGAGACTCTCACAACAGAGTCTAGGAAGTCTGCTTCCTGCCTAGGAAGCAGATGGGACAAGTTAGAGATGTAGATTCCACTCGTGTCCCTTTTTGCCTTGGCTGCTAGGAAGCTCAGCTCTAGAATGTTCAGGAACTCTGCTAGCCCTGCACGGTCACCTGCCAAAGTCAAGAACTCAGAACATTTCCGGGTCGTGGAGGCTGTGGTGGTTTTTCTCCCTCTTCTATAGCAGGGAGGAGACCGTGGGGTCTGAGACAACCAGGCGGGCGGCACTCCGGGTGAGGGGAGTTAAGCAGCAGTGGGCCAGGGCCCTGGTTGCAGTGGGCTGAGCCAGTGGGAGCACATGGGAACAATGAGCGTCAGTGATGAAGGCCGAGGCAGAGTGGGAGGGGCTTGGCTTGGATTCAGCCTCCTTGCTGGAGGCCGTGGTGAGAGCAGAGCCGCCTTACCGTCCTGTGTCCCCCTGCCAGGTGGCAGACAGTGAGGTGAAGGCAGGGACCCTGCAGCTGACAGTGAATCGGCTGAGTGGGGCTCTGGCCAAGGTGGAGGAGAGCGAGGGGGCCTTGAGGGACAAGGTGCAGGGCCTGACCGAAGCCTTGGCCCAGAATAATGCCAGCCTTACCAGCACGCAGGAAAAGAATCTGCACCTACAGAAGGCCCTCACTGCCTGCGAACATGACCGCCAAGTGCTCCAAGTACGGATTCCGGGGCCGGGCGCGGGGTGGGCTCAGTGAGAGTTCGCCGTCAAGGGCAGGCTTGGAGGGACCCTGACAGGCAGCCACTGGGGCCATCAGTCGGGAACCCTAGGGAGCCGGTCAGTGAAGCTTGGGCGGGGGAGAGCAATAAGAGAATAGGTCATTGAGGCTTACAGAGACCCAGAGGCAGGGTTGATGGGACAGAGCTGGGGTCTGAGGGGTCCCCACCTTATGTAGGTCCATGGGACAGGGCTGCCGTCTGCCTCGTCCTCCAGATTTTGGAGCTGTTTTATGGGCTGTGACCCTGACCCAGAGCTATAGAGTAGAGGGGAGCCTCTGCTCCCTCCTGGTACCACCAGCCCCTGTCCCCCAGGAACGGCTGGAAGCCGCCCGGCAGGCGTTATCCGAGGCACGCAAGCAGAGCAGCTCCCTGGCTGAGCAGGTGCAGACGATGCGGGGTGAGCTGGCGGACCTGGAGCTGCAGCGGGCGGAGGCGGAGGGCCAGCTGCGACAGCTCCAGGAGGTGAGGGCTGGGATGGGCCCCTTCTGTCCCCAGGATGCTGAGGATGGAGGGGGACCCTCCTTATTCCAACCTCATCCCTGACCTGGGCCCAGCCTCCCGTGGGGAAGCATGGTTCCTTCAGCCCCCGCCCCTATTACACAGATGGAGAAGCTGAGGCCCGGAGAGACGGCCTCAGCTGATAGCTGTCTGACGGGTTTCAGGAGGCTTGGCCGCACTGGGCGCTTGCTGGCTTTTTCAGGTGCTGCGGCAGCGCCAGGAGGCTGAGGCTGCAGCCCTGCAAACAGTCCAGAAGCTGCGGGACGAGCGGCGGCTACTGCAGGAGCGCCTGGACGGCCTGCAGGGCGCCCTCGGCCAGCTGGAGGTCGAGAAGCGGGAGGTGGAACGGTCAGCGCTGCGGCTGGAGAAGGACCGCCTGGCCCTCAAGAGGATGCTGGACAAGGTGGGCCGAGCCTCTGGGGCCCTCCCCTGCCTTCCTCTGGGTCCTAGCCAGGGTTGATTTTTGCTGTGTGCCCCCCGACCCCGGCCCCTGGTCTTGCTGCCTCTAACCTGACCCCTCTCCCTGGGCCCTTCCCTCTTCATGGGACCTCCCTCCTTCCTGGGGGTCCCCTGATGCCCTCCTGCTCTCCCTGCCCAGGTGGAGCGCGAGAAGCTTCGCAGCCACGAGGACACAGTGCGGCTGAATGTGGAGAGGGGCCGCCTGGACCGCACGCTCACGGGGGCCGAGCTGGAACTGGCTGAGGCCCAGAAGCAGATCCAGCTGCTGGAGGTTCAGCCCCTGGCCACCCTCTCTCTCCCGAGCCCTGGAGCCGGGCCCCACCTCCCACCCTGCCCTTGGCCTGAGTGCCGAACCGGCCCAGGCTCCTCAGCCTCCATAACCCCCTGAGTCCGGACCCTTGGAGGGGGCAGCCCAAAGCGAGGGCCCGGAGGGAGGGGTCCTCCCAGCGTGGAGAGAAAAGACATGCCAGTTAGTATGTGAGCCTGTGTGTGTGTGCTCTGGGCATGCAGAGGTGTGAGCGTGCCTGGGAGTATTCTCGTGCATGTCTCCTGAGTCTTGTGCACGGACGTGGCAAGTGCAAGTACTAGGAATGTGTTTTATGTGTGTGTGTGTCTTTCTGTACAGATGTCTTCCTATCTGTAGATACATGTAGGAGTGTTGGGCTTTTGCACATATGTGTGCATCCATGTGAACACGGTAAGTGTTTACGTGCTTGCTTTTGTGCCTCTGTGTGCGTGTGGGTCTGTCTCTGACTACATCTGTGTGTGTGCACGCGCGCATGGGTGCACGCCTGTCAGCGGGGCTCACTAGGTACCCTGACCCAGGATTTGCAGACCAGGTGGGCCAGGAACATGGGGGACAAACAAGGATTTCTCCTGCACCCCGTGCCTGCACTGACTTTGCTCCGAGGGGCCTTTAGGCTCCGGGAGGTGCCTGACATCCCCTTGCACGCGCACACGGCACACGCACACAGGGCCAGACCCCTGACCAGCTGCCGCTCCCACAGGCCCAGGTGGTGGCCCTGGAGGCCCAGAGCCCGGCCCAGCTGGAGGCCGAGGAGCAGCAGCAGCGGGAGCTGCAGCAGGAGGTGGAGCGCCTGCGCAGTGCCCAGGTGCAGACAGAGCGCACGCTGGAGGCGCGGGAGCGGGCCCACCGGCAGCGGGTGCGGGGCCTGGAGGAGCAGGTACTCGGGCCCCTCCCCGGGATGTGGAAGCAGGGAGGAGGGGGAGGAGCGGCGGAGGGCTGGCCCTGACCTCGGGTAGAAGCAGTCGGTGGTCTGATCGGGGACCCACCTGGTACCTGTCATGGCCAGACACAGGCCCAAGTGATGTCCCTGGAACTCTGGCCCCCTGCTGTGGCTCTGCGTCCTCATGGCTGTCCCCTGGGTGGGACAGCTGGCGTCAGCAGCCCCAGCCTAGGTCATCCCAACGACCCACAATAGAGAAAAGGGGACCTTTTTCCTGAGAGCAACCGTAGAAGTCCCGGGGATGATGCTGACCTGTGCATGGGTAGCCAGGCCTGGGTCATGGGTCATGGGCACGAGGCCTGCCTCAATGACGCGAGTGGGGACAGGTGGCCCGAGGAGATGCGAGGAGCGGTCAGAAGACAGCCAGCTGCCGTGTGAGACGGAATGGGAGGGGAAGGAAGCAGCCTGGTGCTTCACGAGAGCCGTTTTTTCCTGAAACAGGCAGGATTGCGTCCCTTGTGGGGCCCTGGCTGCAGCCACCCCCCCATCCCCACCTTCTTGGACATCAGCCTGGTGGCCTGAGCCGCCATCTTCTCTTTCTTCTCCAGGTGTCCACACTGAAGGGACAGTTGGAACAGGAGTTTCGCAGGAGCTCGGCATCCTTCTCCCCCATGTCCGGCCCCGCGGGGGAATGAGCCCCTTCCTGGCTGGCGTCCTAGAGAACAGCCGCAGCAGCCGGGGCAGGACCGCAGCCCCCCCTGTCCGCAGGGTCCGCCCAGGCGAGGAGCAGCTTTGTGGCCTCACCCATGGGTCCCACCTCAGTTTGGTCCCTCCCCTGGGATGAGCCTCCAGGTCCTGTGAGAGCCTCTCTGAGTGGCTGAGCCAAAGCCTGGGGTAAAGGAGACACCCTCCTTGCCTTCGCCTGGCCCTGGGACATGGGCTCACCGGAAAGAGGAGGGGGAAAGAGGAGGGGAGCCCGGGAGTCAGAGACCCGGGCCCCTCCCCCAGCTTTCCAGAGCTCTCTGCCTTAGTTCGGAGTGTTTGTCAGGAAATTCCTCAGAGTTCAGAGTCCCTGTATTTTTATACCTTTTTACAGTGTTAACGGTTCAGAACTATTGTGTTTTTTTTGTAGCAAGGAGACCTCATTTTCTAAAAACGGTTTGTATGGACGTGTCTCTTCAATTCTGCACCTGAGAGATTGGAGGGCCCAGGAGGGGGACACCGGGGCCCTCCTCAGGACGGGGCCCCACTCTGGACACAGGCAGGCGGTCCAGACAGTGCAGGCCTGGGAGAGACCATGGGGTCTTGTCCCGGCTCGACCGAGTGGGCCTGGTGAAGCCTGCACAACCTCTCCGAGGCTCGGATTGCTTGTGTGTAAAATGGGACACACCTTGTGGGGTGGTTGTGAGGAGGTTCACGTGCAAGGCACTCCGTGTTGACGAGGAGACATTCCTCTCCTCCCTGGAGTCCAGTGGAGTCGGGCTCTGCCCCAGCTCTGCCACCTCCGGCTGTGGACCCTGGGTGGGTCACTGATGCCCCTGGGCTTCTGGTCTGTTAGAGACATTACCAGGACCCACCACGCAGGCCTGTTGGGAGGGTGTGCTGGTCTGACACGGGGAGCCCGGTCCTCATGTGCTGGTCAGAGGGAGGCCTGCTAAGGCCTTGGCCTACTTCCGCCCTCTGACCACCAGCCTTCCCCCTGCAAAGGTGGGTCTGAGTCCACCTACCTTGACCTCCTGCTTTATATCCTAGACGTACGTACCTTTATGCCTGCACTTGGGCAGACTCCTGTCTGGGCTTGCATCCCTCTGATGACAGGGAACTCATGCCCTCACCAAGCAGCCTGGACGACGAGGAAGCTGTATCCCCTTCTTCCCCCCAGTGACCCATAGACCCTGGGCAGGGAAGTTGTCACAATCCATCTTTCTGGGTGGGTCCGCTAAAGCCAGTGATCAAGGAGGCAGGATTGGGACCGCAGAGGCAAGGCCACAGGTCACCTGAACGGTCCCTTGTCCCAGGGGGCCAGGCAGCCTCTCAATGAGGACAAGCAGTGTTGGAGGCAGCTGGCCACCTGCCCTGTGCTCCCAACCAAAAAATGACTGAATCTTTTGTAAAAACAATTTTAATTTTATATAAAACAAAGGTGGTCTATGCCCGGGAACTGTAGGAAACCCAAGCAGACCAGCTGGGGTGAGGGGCATAGCCTGCCTCGAGGGGCTGGGGGGCCGGGGGACTGTCCTCACAGGGACTGAGAAGGCACATCAGAGGCCCCGGTCCCACCGAGAGACCTGGGAGGCCCCTCATCTGGGGGCGAACACTGGACAATGGGGAGCCCCCTGCCTTGGGTCCCAGGGATGGCCGCAGGCTATGAGAGGGGCCTGAGACGAACCCCCGGGGCCACAGTCCACTAACTTCTTACAGAATAAAAGGAATGTGAGGCTGGGGAGAAAAGCACCAGGTCAGGCAGGGCCTGAGGGCCCCGGAGCCGGGGAAGGTCCAGGGCGCGGGGCTGCCAGCTCGGCCCTAGCAGCCCCCGCAGCTCCGGGCACAGGAGGCCGCCACGGACTGACACAGGCCACTGCTGGCCATGACGCCGCACTTGGAGAACTTGTCCCGACACAGGTCAGCTGCGGTGGGGGCAAGGAGCTGGGGTCAGGGTGAGGCTGGGGTGATGGAAAACCCCTGCCCCCCCCCACGCCCCGTGGCAGGGAACGTTCCGAGGCTGAGCAGCCAGGAGGGAGCTCAGGGTCCCCCCAGCAGTGACCCCGGCACAGGACACATGCTTCATAACCACCAGGGGCGGAGCAGGGAGGGGTCTAGGGGGGCAGGTCTTCCTACCTCGAAGGAGCTCCTCATGGGCACAGACCGTGCGGACACAGATCTCCCTGTTGACCACGTACACACGGCGGAGGCTGGGGACACGGAGCGGGGACGGTCGTGTCACCCCACCGTCACCCAGCCCCACTGGGGGAGCCCGCACACCCCGACCCCCGAGGTCAGGCCTCAGCCAGAGTCGAGTTCCACTTCAGGATTTGTGCTTCCCTCAAGTCCCACCTGGGCTGGGTGCTGCTGCCCGCCCTGCGCCGCGGCGGCCTCCCCGCCCCACTGCCCTACGCGTGCTCACCTGTAGAAGCAGGCCTCGTTGAGACACTGTTTACAAGGCTTGTGGATGGAGTAGAGGCGGGTGCACGGGTACTGTTCCTCTCGGCAGTCTGGGTGACGGGCAGGATCAGACGAGCGGCTGCAGCCTGGGGCCCCGTGCTGGGGCGAGCCCCCAACACTGCCCACCAAGACCGGCTGTCCTATGGGGGTCTAGGTCCACCCTGCGCCCTCTGGCCCGGGGCGCACACGCACAGGGGCATGCACAGCTGCACAGACAGCGGCTGAGCCCCCAGGGGCCGCCGGGTTTTATACAATGTATTGATAACGGGCACAGATTTGCAACCACACTTGGAAGCCTATAAGCTCAAACCCAACCACGCGCACTCACAGGGTCGCAGAAGCACACACAAGCACACACCAACCACCGGGGCAGGGCTGTGCCGACTCGCAAGACGACACCCTGACACTGAGCTCAGCTCGGGGAGCGCAGCCGTCACAGTCTGGCTCCCTCAGGCTTGTGGGGGCAGCACGGGCTCGCTTGGCTGGCTAGGGCTTTGGCTTCCCTCCACCCAGTGCCCCCTTCCCCTTCTCAGTGTCTGGGGGTAGAGGGCCCTTCCTGAGTCTACGGCTGAGCCCAGGGGCAAGAAGGTCCCCCAGAGCTGCCCGAGGGGCCCTGGAGTTGCTGGCCTAAGGCAGGGGCACGTCTGCAAGCCACTACCCTACCATCTACCCGGCAAAAGCCAAAGGCCTGGCTGTCTCTGTCCTACCAGCGCCGCCCCTACTCTACCCCAGCGTGGGGGGCCGTGCCTCCGTTTCCCCTGCGGTAGGGGAAGCGCTTACCGAGAGGCCCAGGCTCCGTGGGCTCTGTCTCCACGTTTCCCGGAGCTGGTGTTGGGAGAGGGGCCGGCAGAGATCACTGAGAGGGGTCTGTTCCGAGGACCCGCCCCAGCCCAGCACAGACCCGCCCTCCCACGGTTGACAGGAGCGGACAGCCTACCTACGGTGGGGACCCCGATGACTTCCTGCTGGACTTGCTGCTGGGACTGGAACTGGAACTGCTCCGCGGGGGGCCGGGGAGTCACCTCTGAGATGGGGGACGATCAGAGGGTCCACTCCATTCTCTCCAGCCCCCACCCCGCTACTCACCCACCTGGCCTGCCCCGCCCTACGTCCCCGCCTTTACCTTGATAATCATAGTAGTCCGCGTTTTCTGAGAACAAAGACAAATATGGAATTGCCGGGGGTTGGGTGAGCTCTCAGTCCCAGGGGCCAAGAAGGTCACAACTAAACCCAGGCCTCCCACCCCCTTCCCACCGGGTCCCCAGCTGAGTCAGGCACACCCTGGCAGGGTGTGGGGAGACCCGGGGAGGGCAAGGCCCTTACCTATCTGGTCACTGTAGTGGGTGTACTGGACTTGGTCTGGGAACGGAGGCAGCGGGTCTAGGTCGTATTGGCCCTGAGCCAGCAGGCCTGCCGCGAGGAAGCAAAGCATGAGGGGTGCCCTGCAGGGAAGGACAGCAGCGGCCCCAAGGCACATCTGGGGAGGACAGGTAGGAGTCCCAAGGGCAGCAGGCAGGTAAGACCTTAAGATTCTACACCCCAACTCTTAGATCCAAGGGATCCAAACTCATTCGTCAAGCATAAAGGCCCTTACACTCCCTGTTACCAGGTCACCTTACTGACTTTTGGGCTGTCCCCTCCATCGTGGCTTCCTGACTCTTCCTGGAACTCAGCATCCTCCTGTCTGCCCCAAGGCCTTTGCATTTGACCTTCCCCAGGCCTACAATCTTGGTTAACTTTTCTTCCTTCAGGTCTCAACTAAAAATCCAGTCTGCCAAGAGGCCTTCACCGGCCGCCCTCTCCCTCCCACTCTTCTGTTTATTTCCATCATAGCACTTGACACACTGACATTTATCACAGGGACTTGATATAGCAGCTTCCCGTCCCGAGATGGGCAGCAACGAAGGCAGGGATGTGTCTGCCTGGTTCATCACTGTATCCCCAGGGTCTAAGCCCGTGCCTCGCACATAGTAGGAGCTCAACAAATATCTGTTAAACGAATAAATGTTAGACCTGGCAGGGCATTGGGGGTCACTCCACAGTCAAGATAATATAGGGTGGTTGGGTCCCAAATGGGTCTGGAACCCAAACCTAGACACTCCTTGCCTTGTGTGCTTCTCCCCGCTTACACATCGGCTCCCAGGAGGGTTAGTACATTAGAAGAAAAGCAGGGGCTCCCGGTGCCTGGGTGTGTACCCACTCTCCAGAGCCCCAGCCTGGCTGCTTCTGTGGGGGGGTGGGATGAGGGTGTGGGATGCCCCCGACTTTGGGAGGGGTTGGCCAGTCTAGTTTGTGGTCCAGGGGGCAGGAGGCCCTGCGACCCAGGGAGCTGAGTTCTGGCCACAGGGCACGATGAAGGCTCACTGCCAGCTTCCACCCGGGGGGACCCCACCCCCAGCCCCAGAAGCCACTCACCGGGCAGGAACAGCAGGAAGAGGTAGGCAGCTCTCATGGCTCCGAGGTGAGGCCGTCTGGGCTGGTGTCAGGACAGCTAGAGGAAGAGGAGGGCCAAGCTGTAGTTCAGGCCCACTCACCCATGGCCGAGGAGCCCACCTCTGCTTGCCCACATCTAGCCCGGAAGAGGAGGAGGAGACGCTCGGACCAGAAGCCAGGCATAGGGAGGGCCGGGAGTCGGGCAGACGGGGGACGGGGGGGCTACGGAGGGACAACTGCTGTCCCTGTGGCCCATCAGGTGTTCAGGTGCCAAGGGACAAGGCCTCCAACCTTGTTCCAGCGTTGATCTTGCGAATGGACAGAACCCACCCTGCCCTTCTCACCGGGGGGAACTTCCCAGTCCCCCACTAGCCTGACTCTCCACTCCTAACCTACAGCCATGCCCATCTTCTGACTCAGCACCTCTGGTGTCTCACGCACTAATGTGAACCCCTGACCCCAGGCCCAACTTCAGGACCCCGGCCCCGCTCAGCCACCATCATAGCCGGGACTCCGCAGCGTCCGCCAAACCCACCACCTGTTCCCAATTAGCCAGAGGGCCCTGAGTGTCTTGCTCTGCAGGAAACCACATGCACGCATGGGCCCCAGGGGCCGAAGGGCAGCCAGGCCTGGGCAGGGCTCCCACCCCCAGAAGATTCCTCTCCTGCCAGGCCTCCAGGCCTCCTAAGACCTGGCTGTCTACATTACAGACTCACGAGACTAAGGTCTATTTTGTCTGCAGCGGCAGGAAGCACTTAGGGTGGAGTCTGAGGGGAGTTTCTCTGGATCCTGGAAGGGCAGTGTTGAAGGGACCATGATGTCACCCAGCCCAGGGGTTCTGAGCCCCCAGCACGGTATGACAAGTGTTGTGCGGGTCCTAAGCGGTCCTTAGCCTTCCCCCGGTTCTTGAAGTTCAAGAACGGCAGTGTCTGGCCACACTGTGGGGTTGGCAGGGTCCACGGGTCCCCATGTGCCGTCCCGGCTCAGTGGGAGGCGGTCTCCGGACTGGACTGTCATCCTTCTCCAGCGGTGTTGGGCGACAGCCCAGGGCTCCCCCATCCAGGAGGGCCCCTCCCACCACAGCAAAGAGAGTTCTTCCAGACAGTTAACTGGACACCTGCCTGCCCCAGGGCGTCTAGGGAGAGGGAAGGAAACGTGGGCATCGATCCCTCTTCCCTCCCAATCCTGAGCCTTCTGGGACCCCCCGCCTGGCTCATACACTCGCCACCCGGCCACCCCCTTCCTTACTGGGGTGGGGTGGGGTGGGGTGGAGGGGATGAGGCCCATGACTCAAGCGGCCCCAGAGGCAGGGCACTCTGGCTCCCTACAGTCCTGTTCTGAAAACCCTTGGCCTCTCACGGTAGGCAGGACCGAAATACCTGGAGCTCTTTCCTGGTAACTCCCCACAAGGCCTCACTGTCCCCTCGTCATCCCCATGGACTGGTGGCAGCCAGGCCAGCTGGAGCTGTCACCACTCAGGAGGAGGCCTTGAGCGGGGGCCTAAGGGGCTTTAGAAGTGGGGTGGGGCTGTCTGTCCCCCAAACCCCTCCTAGGCCTCTCAGCCTCCTGCATGGACTCTCCCTCCTGGGAAAGGTCTGGCACTCAGGCCCAGGCTTATTATTGCGGGGACGCCCCAACCCGGGGGGGGCAAAGGGTGTGGGAGTAAGAGATCCTCCTTCCTCTTGGGGGGAACATATCTCCAAGCACCTCTGTCTAGACTATGGATTCTGGGGTGTGGGGGAGGCCGAGTGCTGCTTAGGAGGCCCCTTCCCCTTCTGGGGACCCCACCCCATGCGACGGTGGGCGAGAGGGGATGAGAGGGGCCTCCTCAGAGCCCCTCGACCCCATGCTCCCCGGGTACGGAGGAGGCTGGGTGCGGAGCGGCTGGGGGAGACCAGATGTGGCCGCGCACAGCTGGGAACAATCAGCCCCGAGCTCCTACGTAGACTCCCCGCGCCCTCCGGGTCTCGGGTGTCCCTTTGTCTCTCCGGGGCTGTGGCCCAGCGGCTCCGGCCTACGCCCCCATCCCACCGTGGCAGTTCAGCCTCCCGGGGAAAAGGAGAGCCACCCCCACGCCCCGACGCCGCAACTCGGGCTCCCCCAAACTTCCCCAAACTCGAGCCCCCCTCCAAGCGACTCCAAACCCCCCAAGTGCCCTCTTAGCATCTGCTCAGACGGCCCTGGGTTCAGGAAGCCTGGCAGCCGGCCCCAGGCCCGGGGGTCTGAGGAGCCCCGCACCCCAGCCCCCACCTCCCCGGGTCACCTTAGTGGCCTCCGCCGCTCCCGGCGCCAGGCCCGCGCCTACCTACCTGGTTAGGTCACTCCGCCGCCCGCTCCGAGTCCGCCCGCGGAGCCGCCCCTCCGCCCTCTCCGAGCCCCCCTCCGGGCCCCCGACGGCTGGGCGCCCGCCCTCCAACCCTGGAGCCGCTGGGTCCTAATGCGAGCTCCGTCCGCCTTTCGTGCCCGCGGGGCTCCAGTCTGCTTCTGGGGCGGCCCTGGGGGAGGCGCCCCCCGCTGCCACCCTCACATCAGCTCAGACTTTAGGTGAGCAGACGTCTCCCCCATCTCCTCGCCACCTCTGGGCTGGGGTCTTGTGTGAGGTGGGTTTTGGAGGGCGTGTCACCCCATTTCACAGAGGAGGAAACTGAGACCCCTAAAGAGGATTCACCCACAGCCACCCCTCTGGCTTCTCCTCGCTTCCAGGACAGCCCTCCTGACCTGCTTTCCCTACTGCCTCTCTGGTTGTGCCTTCTGGGTCTCCCCAGCCAGCTCCAGGGTGGGGCTGGCTTTGAGAACCAGCACTGAGGTCTGTGCATGGACCACAGGCTACCAGGCCTGGCCGCAGGAATATCCCCAAAGCAACAAGGATCCAAGGAAGACCCAAGTCCAAATTCATCCCTCCTGACCCTTCCCCAGGCCTGGCTCTCCAAGAGGTCCCCATCTGGGCAGAGGTCCAGCATCCTTCCATCCCTCAGGCTTCCTTGCTCCCCACCCCTGCACCCAGCCCAGCACCCAGCCACTAATTCTGCGCACTCGTCCCAACTGTGGTGGAAACCGCCATTAGCTCTTGCCTGGACTCTGTAATAACTTCTAATCTAGGCCTTCTCAAATGCGCCTTGCCCTCCCTGACCCACCGCAGACGCTGGCCCCCTTCTACTCAAAGCCTTTCGCAGGCTTCCCAGGGTATCTGGGGAAAAAGCTAAACTTGCCTGTGACCGCCTATCCCCAGGACCCCACCCTTCATCTTGGTCTGGCTCTGCCTCCTCATTCCCTGCCTGGTCTCCCAGCAGCCACATGGCCTTTTGGTCGTCTCTCCCTAAACCCTTTCCTCTGCCTGCCCCAGGACGTTTGCACAAGCTGTTTCTTCCTCCTGCAACACTGATGAGGTCTCCCCTCCTTCAAGTGATAGACCTAACCCTCCCTTCTTCAGAGGAGCCTTCCTTTTCTCCCTGTTTGGCCCCTAAGCACCTTCTGCTTTGCGACTCACAGCTATCCCATTGCCCTTTGTTCGTGGCCATTTGAATTCTGCTCCTCTCCCACGGGAGCTTGGGGGCTACATGAAGACAGCCACAGTCTGTTCTTGCCCATCTCCTGTTTATGCTCATTAGGCACAGTGCCAGGCTCAGAGCCGCTGTTCAGTAAACATTAATGGAATGAATGGATATGCCCTCAGTTCTCCTGGGGCAGACTGGCTTGGGGGGGTGCTGGCCCCTGCCTCTGGGGCAGACCTTTGCCCTGCCTTACCAGGGGAGCCTCGGCCTGAGGTGGCAGCTCTGGCTGGGAGGACATAGGATCTCCTTGCCCCCCAGTCATGCACCCCACTGCCTGTCCCTTAAACTCTGAAGCCTATTAGACAGAAACTCTGTATGTCCGATGCGTTCCCTGGCGCTGGTTTGTCAAAGGAATGAATGAATGAATGAATGAGTATCCGCCACCCCCTCTCCAGGGTCTATTACAGAATAGCAGGGACTTCTGTTACCTGGAGCCCTGTGGGCCCTGGGGGCCAGCACAGCTCTCCCTGCTTCCCCTTAGCCCTTGGCTGCTGCCAGGCCCAAGCCCACTAGGGGAGGAGGGGAAACCACCTTGCAGAAAGGCTGTTCCCTTCACTCAACAAAAAGGGGAAATAGAGGCCCCTGAGCTCCCCACTCTCGTGTCCTGGCCCCCAGATCCTCTCTGCTGCTTCCCCCCCCCCTCCCCTGGCCCTAAGGACCCAAGCAGAGGTGGCAGCTATGCGAGGAGGGGGTAGGGGGTGTGGGTACTCTTCTCGCGACGACTGGAGCCTCACTCCTTCCCTGCCCGCCTCTCCCAGCAGGTTACACGCCGTATACCGGCAGAGGCCAAGTCTCTCGTATGCTGTGCTGGCACCCGTGCCCGGCACACGACTGCCCAATAAATGCGTGACTAAATCGGCTAAGGGTAGAGCAGGGATTCAAACCCAGGCCTCTCCCGGTGTCCTCCAAGCCTCCCCCTGCCCAGCACCTACCACCCTGAACGATTGCTGGTTGACACCACCGTGCTCGGCGCACGTCTGTGGCCACGCCGCGTAGTGTAAATTGCTTTTTCACACCTCACATCCCTTCTCCGCAGGTTAATTCCACATCGACTGAGCTTCTGCCAGGGCAGGCCAGGTTCGGCACCAGGACTTCCGGTGATGAGGTCGGCGGCGGGGGTGTCCGGAGGGCAGGAAGCAGTCTTTCTTTCCTGCTCTCTCTGGCAGTGCCTGCACCGACAGGCCAGATGACCGAGTTGCCTCTCCAGAGCAGGGCTTGGACAGTGTCCCGCTGGTGGGATGAGGTCAGAAGCACCCACCCTTCCCCGGGGGACAGGGCACGTGGTTCGGGTTGGGAGATGTGGGCTCAGAGCCTGGATTTTCATCTGAGAGAGGAATCGGAACACAAACTTGTCCCGGGATCTGGGGCGTGGGGGTGGGGGCAGAAGGGAACAGTCCCCATTAAAAGCCTCAGAGGCACAGGCACTTGTAGGAGGCTTGGCCCTTCTCTTGCTGGCCCACAGGATGGAGGAGCGTGGATGCTGGAGTCCAAGCGATCTGGCCCCACCTCTGACTGAGTGTGTGGCCTCTAAGCCTCAGTTTCTGTATCTGTAAATTGGGGATGAGACGGACTCTTCAGTGATAAGGACTAAAAGACGCCATACACAGAGTGATTAACGGGGCACCAGGCATGCTCAGCCCAGAAACACCATGACTGTCCAATGAACACACGGAGGCCCCGAGAAGGGGGTCGCCCAATATGATCTGAAAAGTCAGGGGTGCCAGGAGCAGACACACACCGGGGCCCCCCCCGCACCAGACACCTGGTCCATGGCACCACGTGGGAGACAGGCTGCACCAGGAAAATATTTTGACTTTTATTTGCTACACCGACAGCGGCCCCGAGAGGGGCTGGTGGCTGTCGTCTCTACACGGGACGTCTGAAGTGGGGGACAGCAACAACATTTCCCCAGCAGATGGCAGGGCAGGTTGGGCCGGGCAGACTCGGGGCAGGAGGATGACGTCTGCCAACCTCCGGGCCACGGGAGCGACGGCGGTGGCGTCTGTGGAGATGTGTCCCGGGCGGTGGCTCAGAGGCAGGGAAGTCCAGTGTCCAGGGGGCCGAGAGGCCTGCACTACCTCACGGGCCCGGCAGGCGGCGGCCAGGGCTGCTCGGCCAGCTCCCGCTCCAGCTGCTTGAAACGCTTCTTCGAGACCCTTTTGGGCCGGAGCCGCCGCAGGCAGGCGGGGAGGCACTGGTCCAGCACGCTCTGTGGACAACATCGAGGGTCCAGAGGGGTGGCTGTGGCCCACCTCCGAAGCCCCCCTCCTTCCCCAACGCAGGGTGAGCCCCACCTCCAGCATGAAGGCCCCCACGAAGTTGAAGGCCACCAGGCCCAGCAGCAGCAGCTTGAAGCAGGTGTCGGTGATGTTCCTCAGCGCCAGGGGACCTTGCAGGAGGCCAGGGACCAGGAGGAGGCCCACCAGGATGGAGGCCAAGAGCGCCAGGGCCACCAGGAAGGGCACTGGGGGCGAGGGTGCGCATCAGGCTGGGCGGCCCTTGCCCCCTCCCACGCATGTCCGGAGGGGAGAGTCCCCCACCCCAGGCCACACCAGCCCGTCCCTCCCCCACCCACCCCGGCCCGGCCCTGCGGCAGCACCGTTGGTGTAGAGCGGCCGGCGGAAGGGCGCCCCCTTGGACACGGCTGCAGCCAGGATGAGGTACTGGAAGCTGGACAGAGAGAAGACCACTGTGTTCTCGTAGTTGGGCAGGTTGTCTGGCGCGGGCACGGTCTGGTTCAGAGGCACAAACCTGGGGGGGAGGGCAGCGCGAAGACGGGGGCTCAGGGAGCTCATGCGCAGGGGATGGGGCAGGGGGCAGGGGATCTGGGAGCCGGGTTCCCTACTCACCAGGGTTGGGCCACGGTCAGGAAGTAGCCCCCCAGCTGCACGCCGGCCACCAGGGCCACCTGCAGCAGCAGGCTGCTTAGCACAGGGATGCTGAGCAGGGCCCCCGGGGGCCGCGCCGGCCCCAGCGCCAGCGCCGGCCCCGTGCGGCTCATGAGCACGGCCACCGTGGTGGTGATGACCAGGTCGATGGCCAGGAACTGCACGTCCCCCAGGTTGGTGTTGATCTGCCGGCAGGGGAGGGAGGGCACGGGAAGATGGCAGGGAGGCATCGGCCCTGCCCTCGGGAGTCCGATGGGGAAGGCCGGATTCCCGCCCTGTAGCCCAACCGGGAGCGGGGTGGGCAGCGCCCTCCTGCTTCTGGGGAACTCCGAGTCTGATGGGGGAGACACCGTGCTGCCTTCAGGGAGCCCCCCTTCCAGCGTGACGGAGAAGGCATCCCTGCTGACCCTTCGGACACCTAAACCTAATGGGGTCGGTTCCTCTTGTCCACAGGAAGCTCCCAGCTGGAGGGGTGCTCAGGCTCTGCCTTGCGGAGCCTCTGGTCACCAGAGGACACAGTTCTTGGTGGATGCAGAGACAGATGCCAGCTCGAGATCTGCATTGCCCCCCACCCCCCATGTCACCTGCTTTCCGTGGGGCCAAGCCACGTGCACTCAGAGCAAAACTGGGGAGATACTCTCTGAGCAGGTGTGATGGGCACGACCAAGTCTGGACCAGGGCGAGTGGGGAAACAGGTGGAACAGTGGGATAGGAGCAGCGGCCCTGGCTCTGCCCCACTCCTGCCTCTGTCCCTGCCTGGGCTCAGCCTCGGTCTCCCCTGCAGACAAGAGCTCCTGAGGACAGGGATGACACGTTAGCAAAGGACAGCTGTCCCTGTTTCTGAGGACCTACTCTGTGCCACCACCCAAGGCTCAGGAACTGTCCAAGTCACGCAGCTAGAACGTGGCGGAGCGGGATCTGAGGCCACACCGTCCGCTCCAGAAGCTGCTGGGCTCCTAGGCACGGGGCCGAGTGTCCCGTCTCTGCGCCTGCTCCAGGCAGCGGGCTCTGCCCCACTCACCGTGTAGAGGATCAGGACGGAGATGAACTGGGTCAGGCTGTACAGAGCCATGTACTTGAAGACGCTGAACGAGGTGTCGAGGGAACACCGGCCTTCCCTGGGTGCAGAGTTGGGGCGTTAGCGGGCCCAGGCTGGCTGTCGGGCCCCGAGGGCACCCTCACCCCCCCGCCGGCCGCTGCCCACCTCACCTGATGACCATGGGCACACACTCGATGCTGGCCATGCTTGAGGTGAAGGGTGAGACTACCGAGGCCTCGGCCTGGGACAGCGAGATGCCCACATCTGCCGCCTTCAGGGCCCCGCAGTCGTTGGCCCCGTCCCCGCACATGCCCACGCAGTACCTGCACAGAGGAGGGACCTGTCCGGAGCCCACCTGGTGCCCGGAACGTCGCAGGGGCCCCAGAAGAGCCTGCGGTGGGAGGTGGGGGCTTGCGCACCCCCACCCCCCTCCCCACAGCTGGACCCGCTAGCCCGCCCTCCCGCCTACTGGTACGCACTGGAGTTTCTGGAGCTCACACACCAGCTCCGTCTTCTGCTCGGGAGCCATGCGGGCGAAGACCGTGCCCTGGACCAGGACCTGAGAGCACGGGAGGAGGGAACGGCTGAGGCAGCTGCCACGTGGGGGTGGGGGAGCTGTGAGGAGGGGGCGGAGCACGGGGAGGCTTCGGACGACCAGGGGTGCTGGGGGGGCAGCCCTACCTTGGGCAGCAGCTTGGGGAAGTGCTTCATGAGGACACCGAAGGTGGACCCGCTGAGGGCCAGGTGGCTGGACCGGGGGTCCGGCTCCACGGCGTAGCTGGCGGCCTGATCAGGATCCTGGGGGCACAGGAAACTCCGCTCAGCTTCCCTTGCCCACACCGGAGTGCTGGGGCCGGGGTCAGGCAGCACAGGGCGGGGTCGTCGGTGGGGTGTGTGGCTGGAACCCCGGCTCGGCCTCACCTTAGCCCCGTTCACAGCTGCGGAGGGTTCCAACGGCAGGAGCTCGAGGGAGGCAGGCTGGCCTCGCTCAGGGGGGGTGGCGTGGATGATGACCAGCTGCTCCTGGGGGCCCACCATGCCGCAGCCCTGGGCCACCGTGACTGCTGTCTGCAGGTTGTCCCCTAGGAGCACGGGGGCAAGGTCAGGGCCCAACTGCTGTCCGGGAGGGCCGTCTTCACCCTGACACTTACGGATGGGAAAACTGAGGCCAGACACGCTGTCTGCCATGACTGGCTGGGTGAGCTCAGGCAGGTTCATCAGTGGCTCTGAACCCGCCTTCGTCACCTCTAAAACCAGGCATGGAAGGACTTAGGAGAAAGAAGTGGGGATCAGGGCTAATGTCCCACATACCCTACTTAGTGCTGCAAGACTTTCTGGAAAGTGTGTGCGTGCACTCAAGAGTGGGGAGGACAAGGAGAGAGACACAGACCTAGCCGGCCCCTCCGCATCACCCTGGCTAGAATCTTTTTCTTGGTCCATAAAACTGTCACCACTTTCCAGGGTGACATAATTCCCCCCATTTCCTACAGGGGGCAGTGGAGGCCAGAGAAGTCACAGGGTCGCAGGCAGGGGCTGGACCCAGGCTGCTTAGTGGGGGTGGGGTGAGGGGGGTTGGGGGGGTGCCTGGAGGTCATTCTACTCCCCGGGGCCTCACCGTCCTTATCTATCAAGCGGAGGGACAAGGGCCACTTGGGAGGGATCCCGTGAAGACCCATGAGACATCTGAAAAGGACCTGGCCTGAGGCAGGGATCCGAAAAGAAGGGGTGCGTCCGTCCACGATGGTGAAGGGGAATGCCGCCCTCCCAAGCCAGCCTGTGGCCCACAGGCACCTGTCACCATGACGGTACGGATGCGGGTCCTCCGCAGAGCCTGGATGACCGCTGTGGTCTGCGGCTTCAGCAGGTTCCTCAGGACCAGCAGCCCCAGGAGGCTCAGCTCCTGCTCCAAGGTGTCCCTGGAGGGTGGGCGGACCCAGGTCAGAGGTCACAGGGTGGCTCAGGACCCTGTCCCTGCCTCTGGGAAAGGCTCTCTCTCCCACCCCCCTGCCCCTGTCCACCCCCCCACCCTGGGGGCTCCTAGCAGAGAGGCCCCCCTGCTCCACCCACGCCAGGGCCAGAGGCCCAGTTCCCGGGGGGGGGGGGGGGGGGGGACAGCCCACCTCGTCAGCTGCTGAGCGGCCTCCAGGCTGGGTGCCACGGGCAGCGGCTTGCTGGCGAGGGCCACCACGCGGTAGCCAGCGGCCGTGTAGCTCTGCAGCCTCTGGGCGAAGTCCGGGGGCACTGCCGGGGAGAGGCAGGTGTCACCAGGACAAGGAGCTGGGGGCCCGCCCCGTTCTGGGCCGCGGTGGCCTGCACCCTTCACCTGTCTCGGGCTTGCAGAGGCCTGCCACCAGCTCAGGGGAGCCCTTGACGTAGGCCTCAGGCTGCGCGGCCCCTGGCCACGCCACCACCACGTTCATGCGCTGCAGGGCTGACGAGAAGGGGAAGCGGCTGAGGATGCTGACGGGCACTGGGGGCTCCTCCTGCAGAGATGGGGGGGCAGCTGAAGGGCCGGCGCGGGGAGCCCGCCCCTCCCACCCCACACCCCACCATGACTCACCAGGCCCTGCAGTTGGGGCTCCTGGCGTGGGGGTCTCATCACTGCCAAGACCTGCGTCCCAAAGGCCGAGTCAGCAGCCGGCCCCTCCTCTAGGACCTGGGAGGCAGGCGGGGAAGGTTGGCCTCTGCCGGGACGGCAGTGGCTGGGCCCACCGAGGGAGGCAGCGGGAGACTCAAGTTAGCCTCCTGGAAGCCTTCCTTCGTGGGAGAGCGGATGTAAGTCACAGGCTGTGGAGTCGGAGGGACCCCAGTTCAAACCCTGGCTTTGCCACTCACAAGCTGCAGGGGGACCTTGGACAAGTTACTCTGACTCTCCCTCAGCCTCCGCTTCCTCCCTCTGGGGCAGGTTTGGAAGCTTCCCTCCAGGGCTCCAGGGGAACGTGAGCCAAGGCCTGCACCGCAGAGCCCTGGCACCAAGTGGGGGCTCCCACGTGGCCCGGGCCATTGTTACTAATGACAGCGGTACAACGATGCCACCCGACGTCCTGGCATGAAGACCAGGCGGGGCCAGTGAAGAGCCCAGCTGCCCCGAGCCAGGGGCTGGCCTGCTCGGCCTCCTCACCCAGCCAGTCGATTCCACCATCTTGAGGTCCATGGGGTCTCCTACGGGGGTGTCCTGGAGCCGGCTGAGGGCATGGCAGGTGGCCAGCGCTCGGAGCAGGGGCCCCATGGGCAGGCGGCGGGGCTCTGGCACCAGAGGCAGGAACGCCTGCCCTTTCAGGGGCACCACACCCATCACATCCAAGCCGTCCTCCGTGAGGGTGCCCGTCTGCAGGGAGCAACGGACGGGCCAGTGATGAGTCCCGGGAGGAGCTGTGTGCACTTGCACGGGGCGCCCCCACCCCAGGCCAGGTGGGGGCCGTGGGAAGCCCCGGAGCCCGCGCAGGAGCCAGAAGCGGTCCCTCTGCCAGGTGGCCCTGCCCAACCCCGCCTCCTGTCTGGTACCCCTGCCTCCGGAAGTCTTCCGCCCCCACGGCGGCGTCAGGAGGCCCCTGCTCTGGGTTCCCACCCACGACCACTCTGTTACCCTCCCCATCGCTTGTTTGATGGGAAGCCAGGAAGGAGGCCTGGCCACACTTTCAAAACACCCTGTGGCCCCCAGTGCCCCCAGAATCATTAAGGTCCAAAATCCTCAACGGGGCTCACCAGACTCTGCCTGACCAGGGCACCAGCTGCCTTGGCCTGGCCCCTTCCCCCCGCTCCCCGTGCCCTAGGTCTGTTCCTCCAAGGAGCCAGGCTGACTGCTCCCCAGCCCCTGCCTCATGTCTCCAGGGGCCGCCCCCCACCCCGGCCCTGAGGTCACAAGGAGCCTTCCTTGATGCCATGTCCTAAAGGGAGACCCCGTTCACTTCCTTCCCCAAACCCATCACCACCTGCAGCTCCCTGTGCCCCGCAAGTCACTCATTCTGGTGGGGGGACAGCACCCTGGGGGTCTCTGCTGGGTCTCAGTGCTGAGAGAAGCTCCAGGGAGCGACTGAATGACCTCACACTGTCTGGGCTTTATCTGCCAGACCCTGAGGCTGGACATGCAGCGGGAGGGGGCAGGGGGCGGGGTCTCTGAGCATCTCCGCCCCAGGACAGGATCTGGCACCGAGCTGGCCCTCGGCCAAGGCTGCCAACGGAGGTATACAGATACAGGGACCTGGTCGTGGTAGAGTCCGTGGCCCCCGCCCTGCAGCCCCCACCTTGTCAAAACACACCAGCTGGAGCTTGCCCCCCAGGTTGATGCGCAGCGGGTGGATACAGAAGATGCCCTGACTCCGGAGCCGGCCCTGGGCGTAGAGTGTGCACACGGTCATGGCGGCCGGCAGGGCGGGGGGCACCACCACCGTCACCAGGTCCAGAGCCCGGATCACGATCTCATTCAGCGGCATCTGGCAGGAGGCACAGTGAGCACCAAGGGCCAAGCCGGCCCAGGTCCCCACCGGCGGTCCCTGCCCCTCCCTGGGGCCCCGAGGCTCACCCGGTTGCGGTGGAGGATGAAGATGCTGTAGATGGTGCCGAGGAGAGCTGGGGAGACAGCAGGGAACTCAGTCTGGTTTGGGGGCGGGGCTTCGGGGGTGGGGGCCAGCCAAGGGAGTGCAGGGGGCCCCCGGCTCACCCAGGACTGAGAGGGCAGCCACGAACTTCATGCTGTGTTTGTAGAACTTGAAGTTGATGGGCCGGGGGTGCAAGATGGAGCTCACCAGACCTCCTTTTGCTGTGCAGAACCCTGGGAGGAGCCGGGGAAGGGTGGAGTGGGGAGGGTAAGGGTCGGGGCAGGCCCTCCCAGCCCCTGCCCTACCCCACCGCACCTGGGAGCTAGGAGACACTGCTCCTGGGATGAGAAATCATCCAGGTTGGGGTGACTCGTGATGGCCCACACCCCTTGCCCAGCCCTCACACCGTTTAGTGAAAACAGAATGAGTGGACACCACCTATAAAGTGGGAGGTTTTACTTAAAATCCAGGTATGTGCCTTCTGCTGCAACACTCAGACTGGGGGACACTAGGTCCCATCCCCACGTGACAAGAACCTCTCCGAGTCGTATAGGGCTACTTCTGTCCTAAGGGCTGGGCTCCCGCTTGCTGGTCACATCCCTGACCACGTCATCTGGCCAACCCCAAGCTGGGGGGTGGGACTCTCCTGCCCTGCCCAGGGTCGTGAGTCCGGCATCCCTCCCCACTTCCCTGACTCCCACCTGTTCGAGTCACCACTGCCAGGACGTGGGGTCCGACGAACGCCCGTGCCTGCAGGACGAGGGTCCCACAGAAGAGTGTGTGCCGCCGGTGGGTCTCCGGGCAGTAGGGCACGGGTCCCTCCGGCAGGGCTGTCTTTAGTACTGGGACACTCTCCCCTGGGAGGGATGCGGTAGGAAGCCCGTGAGGGGCCTCCACGCCACCCCTCCCTACCACCCAGACAAGGGTTAAGCACACTTAACTCTTGTAACCATACGTGCAGAAGTCACTGCCCCCATTTTACAGAGAAGGACCCTGAGGCTCAGGGCAAAAGACATAAAGACAGCCAGACAATGCGGAAAGAGGTGTGCCAGCCGGGTACCAGGGGGAGCCCGACAGTGTGGGTGCGCACACCTGCACCCAGCCGGGGGAGGGGGCGTGGGGAAGACGTTCTCACTCTGTTGGGATTATTTTATAACAAGCAGTATTATTTTTATAACTCAAAGCAACACACCAGGGGTGGGGGCAGGAGCGCTCAACCTCTCGGAAGCCCTGAGCGCCCGAGGGGTGTAGGATCAGCAACTCGGGAGAGCAAAAGGGGAAGAGAAACCTCAAAGTGCTGCTGCGAGGCCAGGGGCCTGGTGGCAGGGGCGGGAGCCGGCGAGGCGGCGGGCCACTGACCTGTCAGAGCGCTCTCGTTGACCACGCACTCGCCGGCCACCAGGGCCGCGTCACAGGGCACCAGCCCGCCTTCCTGGGGCAGCACCAGGCAGTCTCCGGGCACCAGCTCGCTGCAGTCCACCCATTCCTTCTCTGCAGGCAAGCGGGGGCCTCAGCACAGCCCAGAGCACCCCCAGCCACCTCCTCGAGCTCCCCCTTTCCCTGCTCTCACCTCCCCCGGGCCGGCACACACACACCCGCGCCGACAGCTGCACCATATCCCTCAGAGTCTGGCTTTGCTGTGGGCAAAGGGGGGCACGTAGGGAGTGGCGGGAGGCGGCCCCTGGGGGGGCCCACCTGCTCCACCCCCCGCCCCGCCCCCACCCACCTTTCTGGTCTTGTAGATCGCCAGGCAGATGGACGCGGTGGAGATGAGGAAGATGCACAGGGCGTACGAGTAGTAGCGGTCGGCCAGCCACAGCCCAATGCTGAAGGCCTGGAACCCATAGTAGGGGTTCAGTGCCTGGGGGAGGGGCGGGGAGGCAGCATCAGGGCCCGCATCCCCGGGGTGGCTAAGCCCCTCCAGACATCCCTGGAGCCTCCGGCTTCTTGGATCTGAAGAGGACACAGGCACGTAGATGCCAGGCCCCCGCTAAGCCCGTCCTCTAAGGGTCATCCAGTGGTGATGACAATTCCAAGCTCCATTTTGCAGATGAGAGCACCGAGGCAAAGAAGGCTCCTCCAGCCACTGGCCCCGACCCACACAGCTCCCCAGGGGCTGTCTGGGGTTCCCAACAGGCCCGACTCCAGGAGCCAGTCTCCCACTCGTGGGCGTCTGCCTCTGGCTCAGGGCGCTGGGACGCTCAGTGTCGTCTAGGGTGTCCGTGACACTGGCTCCTCTGTCCCCTAGGCCACACCACCCCTCTGAAGCTTGGGATCTTAGCATGTGAACTGAGTGCCCCTACTTGTGTGGCTGCCAGAGGGTCAAGGTGGCTCAGGGGCAGCAAGGCCCGGGCTCTGTGGCCTGGCCTCCCGGCTTCTACTCCCAGCGCCAGCCCAGACCCCAGCCTCTAATTCCTTGGGCTGAGTGGACCGGGTTGAGTCTGAGGTAACTCTCCCTTGTGGAGGAGGGGAGAGTCCCTACCAAGTGACCCTAAGACAGCAAGCCCCCGGCCAAGGTCACACAGCCAAGCCAGGCCAGAGCTGGGGCGGAGGCCCAGGGCCAGCCCTACCTCGTCCACCAGCAGCTGGGGATAGGACTTGACCGGCACACTGATCACGTTGGGGCCATATATGGTCTTCCTGTAAGAGAAGCGGCCAGGCGAAGAGATGGAGGGCGCAGCGGCAGCTGGACCCTCCGAGGGCAACAGAGCTCCTCATCTTACCGCCCGGAAACCGAGGCCCGGAGGAGGCAGGGGACCGAAGACCACGTGTGCAGGGCGGGGCGCACCTCACGGTTTGGTCCTGGAGGCTGAGGCCAGAGCAGGAGCGGTGCACATCGTTGCAGGTGCGGCCGCGGTCCAGCAGGCTGGGGGCGGGGGGTGGGGTGGCGGGTAACTCATGTGGGTGATGCTGCCTCCCTGCCCCATGGGACTCAGGGCTCCAGGCCCCTTCTGGGCCACTGAGCTCCTGGGCGGGGGCGGGGCGCAAGTCCCTCACTGACTCTGGGCTTAACCTTCGCCTGCCCCTCTGATCGGGCCCCAAACCACCTCGCCGCGGAAGAACACGAGCGAGGATGAGAATAACGAAGAGTGACAAGAATCACTGTTACTGAGTGACGGGGGGGGACTCTTTCCAACGACGATGCCTCCGGAGGTGACTTAGCCTCTCCGTGCCTGCTGCCTCGTCTGCAGCGCGGGGATGTGACAGCACCTGGCACATAGGGCTCCAGCGGGCTGAGAAGCCACACAAAGCACGTGGCCGGTGCATCCCCACGTCCCCTCGGAACCCCCCTCTGCGGATGCAGCTCCGTCTACCAAGCACTTGGAGTGTGGCAGAGCAGGAATGAGCCCCCAGACGGACGGCCCGAGTCCAGAGCGTGAGGTCTGAGTCAGCGTTTCCACCTCGGCCTGAGGCTGAGCCAAACTTTGGGAAAGCTTACATGCTTCCCCCTCAAAAAAGCCCGAGGAGGCAGGGATTCTCTTTATGCCCTGGTTACAGACAAAGGCCCTGGGACCTGGGGAGGCTCAGTGACTGGCTCGCATCGCAGGGGCACGGCTGAGCGGGGAGCTCATGCCAGGCCACGGCCCTGACCCTTACCTGACTTGGCAGAAGGCCTGCTGGTTCTCGATCCAGACGTAGCGCTGCCCTTGGAAGAGGTAGTACCGCAGCGTCCGGTGCTGGGCAGGAGAGAGAGGAGGCTGGGGGCAGCCGCAGGAGGAGGGGGGCGGGGGCGGGGCAGGGGAAGAGGCCAGAGTCACAGGGAAGAGGCAGGGAGGTTTGGGTGTGTTAAGGCGGTCAGCTGAGCATCCTGGACACTGGGGACAATGGGGACAATGGAATTGGAGGTGCCCGGGGAATGTGGCGTCCCACCCTCCCATTGTACAGAGCATGAAACTGAGGCCCGGGGAGGTTAAGGACTTGTCCAGAACCCAGCTGTCCACTCACTGCCTCTTCACTCCTGCAGAACTGGGCGGTGTCCTTCCACGCGCCCTCTGGTACTGTTCCCACCGCTGCCTGGCTCCGGCCGTCCTCCGGGCCCTGTGCAGGCAGCTCCAGGCTGGGAGGAGTGCGGGGATGCTTGGGGAGGTCTGGAAGCTGATCCAGCACCTCCCTACCCCACAGAGCCTCAGCCCCTGCCCCGGGGTGGGAAGCACTGCTGCCTTTGTCCGGAGGCTTGTGGACAGGGGCAAGCGGGGAGCAGGGGCTTCTGGGAGGGGTGACAGGGCTATCTCACCTGCCCTCGCTGACGGCCTCAGTCTGCACCTGCACAGTGTACAGCTGCCACGAATTATCCTGGAACAGACGTTTGGACTTGCTACTAGGAGAGACTCCTCCCCTCCCAGGTCCCACCCAGCTGCCCCGAAGCCCCTGCCAGGGATCAAGGACATAGGTGACCGCCTTAGGAGTCACCCTCTGCCCCTTCTGCCCACTGCTCAGGCGGGAAAGCGGAGCTCCGGAGATGACAGCCTGCATGTGGTCCCACAGAAAGTCAGTGGGCAGATGGGGCTGCGACTCCACGCCTGATCCCCCGCCTCCCCCACCCTGTCTGACCCTGCCCCCAGCGCCACCCTCTCCAGCATGAGGCCGCCTCACCTCTTTGTCTCTTATTTCGATGACGAGTGTTTCTGCGCGGGCCAGGTTGCAAGGCCGGAGCCGCAGCCGCACCCCCCACACCGGCTTCCAGCGGAAGAGCAGCAAAGGGATCCCCGCCATCATCCAGACGACGATGTGATAGCCTATGACCCTCCATGGACTGCCACAGTAGCCGCTGAGCCTCTGGGGGGGGGGTGGGGGGGGACGACACACAGACAGGCCCTGTGGGGGCGGGGTCTGGCGAGGGCTGGGAGGAGGAGGAGGGGGGCAGGGCCAGGCAGGCAGGGTGGGGGGATGGGGGGAAATGGGGTGGCGGTGGGGGGTCCGGGGGATTGGGGGGCTTCGGGCCCACCTACCACGGATGAAACTGAGGAGCTGAGGGGATCTACAGATGTCTCTATCGTCAGGGTCCCATAGCCGGTGGGCGTGCTGCCCACGAGAGGGCTGCTGTCTGTGGGCACAAACGAGAAAGGTTATTAGGGGGGGCGCTCCTCCCTCTCTCATGTCTTTAAACAAAATTAGCATCGTCATTTTGTGGCCCCTATGAAAGCTGCGGTGGCTTCCACACAGCAGCAGTGGTCAAGAAGGAGCCGGAGGGACTGTTCTGGACGTTTGCTTGCTGTAACTGACCTGTAACAAATGGGGAAAAGACAGCCCCCACTGCCTGCCATTTCTCAGGTTCGGAGAGCGTGCTTTCTTAAAACTGACACACAGGGCACCTGGGTGGCTCGGCTGATTGAGCATCCAATTCTCCATTTCGGTTCAGGTCATGATCTCAGGGTGGTGGGATCAAGCCCTGTGTGGGGCTCCGTGCTGGGTGTGGAACCTGCTTGGGACTCTCTCTCTCCCTCTGCCCTCCCCACCCACCGCACTCTCTCTCTCAAACAAAAAACCCTGGCATGTTCCCAGAAACCAGCAGAAATGTTCCACTGAGGGGGTCTCGCCTACAGTTATCAGAGCAGAGCTTTTGAGAAGGAGCCTGCTGAGACCAAGGACCAGCACTGAGGGGCGGATGGGAGCGGGTTGGACACGCGAACTGGAAAAATGCGGCAGCAGATGGCACAGGTCTTGTGGTGCTTTGGGTCCTTGCCCTGCAAAGCTTCAGGTGTCGGTCCCAGGACCAAAGGCAGTCAAACCTTTGCTGCAGAAGAGCGCAGGAAAGGGACTATAAGGCTATTCAAGACAGTGGTATTTGCAGTTGGGTGAGAAAAAGGTTCTGGCAGGAACCAAAGTGGCGCTTTCCGGTTGAGTGAGGATCCAGCGGCCACGGCCGCGATGGGACACAACCACCTTGGGACCTGGCTGCCCCCAGGTTTTCTGGCGGTGCCTGATTCTGAAGGGTGAAGACCCCAGCTTGCTGCTGGAGCTGGGCTTTAGAATGAGGTCATGACCAGGACAGCGGTCTTCACCTGTAATTATAGGCTTACACTTGGGAGAGGAACACTATGGGAATGCGGCAAGCGGGAAGACCATGGGTTATTTTATTTTATTTTAATTATTTTTTAAAGATTTTATTTATTTATTTGATAGAGAAATCACAAGTAGGCAGAGAGGAGGCAGGCAGGGAGGAGGGGAGCAGGCTCCCTGCTGAGCAGAGAGCCCGATGTAGGGCTCGATCCCAGGACGCTGAGATCATGACCTGAGCCGGAGGCAGAGGCTCAACCCACTGAGCCACCCAGGTGCGCCACCACGGGATATTTTAGATGGAAAACCACGACCTCTGTATTTCTGCTAATGCTGGCGGGACCAAGGAAAGACTTGAAGCAAAAAAGAAGAAAAGCATCGCTAGGGGGCACCTGGAGCTCTGTGGCCCCCTTTTGCATCCGGGCCCCACCCAGAGGGCACAGATCAGGGCTGCTTATCCTTGTTCAACTCCGGTGCCCAGCAGAGTCCTGGCAGCGAGGAGATGCTGAGAAGACCGAGTCTGGACCGAGGAGGCCTGCCTTTGACAGCAGCCACGAAAGGGGCCCCCACTCTCAAGGTGGGATGGGGGATGGAGGAGCTCAGCCATTGTGGATGGGCAGGGGGGGTAGAGAGGAGGGGTGAACAGAGGACAGAAGCTGCTATGTCCCAGCTGAGCACGTTCCAGGGTTCCTTACTTAACCCTCTGAGGGGAAGGGCTATCACCCCCAATGTACAGATCAGAAAACCGAGGCTCTATTAAGAAATTCTGTTTCCTCCTGTCTCCCCTACCGCAGAGCTGGCAGGGCAGGCGGACAGTGAGCATGCCGGGGCTGCGGAGGGCCTGGGCTCACTATTCCCGCCTGAGACACGCAGGTGCCCGGGCCCATCCCCAGAACTTCGGGAGTGACGGCAGGAGTGCTGGGCACCTGCGGGCTTCACAGGAGCCTCTGGCTTCACTTAGGGATGGGCGCCACCAGCAGGTGGGGGCAGGCGCCAGATTTCTGAGCTCCTGCCCTTTCCCCTCCCCAGCCAGGGCCCTGCAGAGCCCCGACCTAAAAGTTTCCAGCAACAAGCCCGGAGTGTCCCAGCCACTGCCACTGTCCCAACATCCCCAGCCCCTCAGCTGCTCTGTTCCCAAACACTTGGGCTTCCCCGAAGCTTTCAGAACACTTCCAAAAGCCCACTGGGAGCAGGCTCTGCTCCTGGCCCTTTTAAACGTGGTTAACACACTAACCCTGCCGCATGAACTCCATTATTATCTCCTTTTCATAGAAGAAAATGAGGCTCAGAGAGGTTAAGCACCTTGGCCAAGCTCACACAGCAAAGACACAGTCGTGTCAGGATGCAAGTCCGGGCAGGTGGACTCCAGTGTGGGTTTTATCCCTCTGCTGCGCCACCCGGGAATGCCTGAGGACTGGGGTCTCCTGTCTCCATCAGACCAGGCAGAGTCTGTGCTCTCCCCCCACAGGCCCCGCATCTCCACATAACGATGGTGACCATAATTACAACGGTAATGACCGCAATCAGAGCCGCCAACAGCCATTAAGCACTTCCCAGTGACAAGACCCACTCTCAGCCTCCAGACCAATTAGCTCATTCAACCCTCCAGCAAGACGAGGACGGGACTCCTTCCTCTCATTTTACAAATGAAGGAACCGAGGCTCAGAGAGACAAAGACCCCCACCCCACCCAGTAAATGGTGGGATCAGGACGTGGGAGCTAGATCCTGCTCTTCAGGGGCCTGAGTGGGCTACCAGAGTGGGCTACCAGGGCTCACTGCCTCACCTCCCCAGACCTCTCTGAACTCCCGATTCAACAGCCCAAGCCACACCTCCGGCCAGGCCCTCCCAGTGCTCTCTGATGACTCAGAGAACAAACAGAGCCACTAGCTCCAGGAAGAGGCCAGTCCCTGGGGAAAACACACACACACACACACACACACACACACACACACACACACAGACACGCGCGCGCGCGCGCGCGCACACCCCCCCACCCCCCACCCCTGTAGCCTGTACTCTGGCTGGTAGCAGGAGTGGCAGGCCAAATCAGCCTTCTTCCCGGGGGCTCCCACAGACCCGAAGCCAGATCCCCTCTCACTCTCAGGTCCTGGCCCCATCCAGCTCGTGAGTGGGGCTTGTCAGGGAAGCATTTCCTTCCCTTCCTGACAGCGGCCTGCACACAGCACACAGCAGAGGGCCCTCTGTCAGCTGCGGGAGCCTGGGAGGGGGTGGCTCGCTCTGGCTCCCGGCCTGGCCTGCCGGGAGAGAGCAGCAGGCCTTCCGGGCAAGCTGGATTCTCAGGTCCCTGCCACCAAAAAGCCACAGATGTCTCTTGTGGTGGTCTAGTTACTGCTGGAGTCCCAGCTGTCCTTTCTGCCAGAGTCCTCCACCCGCCCCCGAGACCGGCTCTGCGAGCAGGGCATGAGGGGTCGAGCAGGGCATGAGGGGTCGTGTTTCGGCCCTGAGGGGTGGTGTTGGGGGTCTCCATGGCTTAAGGGAAAGAGCACCTCAGGGTTCTAAGAGGTTGACACAGGCCAGGCACTGTTCCAGGGGCTTCAATACATCGACTCACTTATTCCTCACCCCCACTCTATGAAGAGGGTACTACCTGTATCCCTATTGTACAGATTAGGAAACTGAGGCCGGGAGAGGTGAAGCCGGGGGCCCAGGGGCCACAGAGCCAGTGAGTGGTAGGATCTGGATCAAGGCAGCCTGGCTCTCAGGTCCACACTCCTAACCACGGCACCCCATCCTCACGGTTTCCTCGCTGGGCCCCTGGTTCTCTTAGAGGGAAGCTGTGTTTTGGGAGGCAAGTGCTTAACATTTCTGGGTTTCCATTTCCCCTCATTAGGAGTGGACCCCCGAGCAGCTGGCACTCGAGGAAGTGGGGGCGGCGGCCGCCCCGGGGCAGACGGATGCTCCTGAGGCCTGGGCCTGTTTTCACCGACAGCTGCCGGCTTCCCTGCCAGAGGTGTGGCTCGGCTCTGACCCATTTCTCAGGCTCTCCTCTACGTCCCCACCAGCCTGTCCAAGTCCACCGCCGTGCCCCTGCTCCCCTCGGTGGCTTCTCCCTGGCTCGCTGCTGGGCAGGGCATGGGGAAGAAGCCTGCATGGCATGCTGCGCCCCTGGAAGCAGGTCGCTTCGGTCGTGCCGATCTGCAACTACCCTGCAATTTATCCCATTTTACAGGTGAGAAGACTGAGTCTTGGAGAAGCAGTTGCTCCCCCAACTTGTCTAGCAGCTGGAAAGAGTCTGTGTGGCCTCGGCCACACCCACCAGCAGCCATCACGCCATTGGGCCTGACCAGGCGTCCCCATCCTGCCCACAGTGCCTGGCATGCGGCTGGGTCTCAGGAACCATTTACTGAACGAGCACACCTGCACACCTCGCTCACAGAAGCCAGATGCTGAGGGGCGAGCCTCTTCGGGAAGGGCCCCGCCAGAGGTCACCCTGTCCCACCCTCGTCTGCTTGCTTCCCCCTCGATCTCAACAGTGTTCCCTCTGGGACGAGTGTCCTGCTGCCTATCCCACACCCCTCACTTCCTCAGGGAGCACGCTCTCCCAAGTCCACCTTGGGAGGAAGGACAAAAGAGGGGCTTGAAGGAGGATGTCACATCTGTGGAAAACTAATCTCTCAGCAAGGTCAAAAGCTCAGTGCTCTCTCTCTCCTGCAGGATGACCCCTGTCCAAACACTAGGATGTGCTGGTTTGTCTCCAGGCACGTTTCAGTCTCCCCAGGGATCACAGGAAGGTCAGGGCCAAGTCTGATCTTTCAGGAACACCAGTTCAGGCTGGCCGCGGAGCCGGCTATGCGGGAGGAGAATATTTTCACACTGACCGCACTGCTCTTCTGAGTAACAGCGACTGATCACCCATCACCCTCGGAGGAGGGGCTGTTATCAGCTCTCTTGACAGCAGGGGAAACTGCCGGAACTTCCAAGTACCCGGCCCAGAGTCAGACAGCTGGCAAGCGGAGAAGCTGGAAGTGAGTGGGTCAGAATGAACACATTCCTTAGTTCATCCTCACAGTCACCCCGTGAAAAGTATGGATTTGGATCCCATTTACCAGGAGGCACGTCTTAATACGTCCACGGTGGTACAGCTGCGGGTGGTCCAGACTAGACTTGAACCTCCCCCGACTCCACAGCCCGGGGGGCCATGCCGCCAACTGCAGAGGGGAGGGGCTGAAGTCAAAGCCATCTGAGAGCCTCTTGTTTCCTGCGGAAGCCCAGCTTCCTGCAGCTGACCTGGCAGTGGCCCAGGGCGGCAGGGCAGCCTCCTCCCTTGCCGTGCTCCCCCTGCAGCCAGAGGCTCCTCTCCTCTGCCAGGCTAGGGGGTGGGGTGAGAAACAACCTGTGAGTGGTAAACTGCGCTTTAGATCTGGAGTTCAGAGGCCCTCTCTCCTCAGCTTTCCCCCCTCCCTCAGCAGGGTGCGCAGCGAGCTTCCGGTTGGGTTGGGGGAGAGAGGTAGAAGAAGGGGAGGGAGAGAGCAGAACGGAGGGGTCTGCCTCTGTAGATGCTCAACCTTTGGTGGGCCCTTTGCAGAGGTCTGGGGTCTGAGTGACTGCCATGGAGATGAGACCCTTCTGGAGAAGAGAGGTCTCGGGGCTCCACTCCCAGCACGTGGGATTTAGACTCCGAAAAGGGTGGGCCTGGGACACAGGGTCTGGACTGGGCAACATGCAGGGTGTGGTCCTCAGACCTGGGTGTTGCCAGGCTTCCTCTGCGGGCTTGAAGCACATCAGGGGTGGCATTTGCGTCCCGGACACACTGACTCAGGGTTCCGGGAGCCCTGGCTTCTCCAACCCCCATTCATTCACTCATTCATCCAAGAGGAGTACTACCCAGAGGCTGCGATGCAGCGGCCTCCATGGCTCTTCCCGGACCTGGACATCTGTCACAGCGGGAAGGAGGCCAGTGGGCGTAGGGCATCTCCCCGCGCCCCTTCCCCACGGACTTCCAATCACCCGATTGCACAGCGCCCAGGGCTGCAGGAAGGCGGGGAGGGGCCGGTTTCCGGGGCTCCCGTCCTCTCTGGGAACGCCCCGTGCCCACTCCCCCAGACGGGAGCGGGGGCGGGGACAGGGACGAGCGCCGGGATGCCCCCAAGGGTTGTTCCCCTGACCCGCGAGCCTGCGGTGGGGGTGGCGCGTGGCGCGACGACGGGAGGCCCAAGAACCGCACCCGGTACCGGGCGGCCCGGGCGGCCCGAGCTGCGCACTCACCTGCGCTCATGCCGGCTCCTAGCGCTCATCGCCGGCCCCGGCGCTGCGGCCCGTGGCCCGGGCCCGGGCGTCGCGATGCCCCGCAGCCGGGGCGCGAGGCGGCAGCGGGAGGCTGGGGGCGTGGGGCGGAAGGCCGGGGGGCGCGAGGCGGCCCGGGGCACCTGCAGGAGCCGGCGGCTGGCGCGGCTGGGAAGGTGCCGCAGTCGGGGTGTGCGCGCAGCCAAGCCCCGCCCGGCCCACTGCGGCCCCACGTCCGCCCCGCGCGCGGGCTGCCGGGACTTGTAGTCCGAGCCGCCTGCACCGCCCACCGGCGACAGACACACCCTGGATGCGACGCGCTCAGGGACTGCGACACCCATCCCTCAGACACAAGAACACACAGACACACACTATGAGACGGCAGCCCTCGGACACACACACATACAGAGGTAACACGTAGAGACAACGCACACATACACAACAGCGCTGTGACACTCAGAAACAGATACAAGCCCCGCCCGGTGCGCTGTAGACCCGGAGTCAGCCCCAGCTGCCAACGGCGGTAGCTAAGGGCTCTGCCTACGGCTTTAAGCTACACCTTTCCAGGCTGTGTGACCTTGCGCAAGTCACCTAACTCTCTGGGCCTCCTTTCTTAACCTCCGCGACGGCAGTGACATCCGCGATGCCCGTCTCATAGAGTTGTGAGCCTCCCATGAGGGAAAACGTAGAACACTTGGGACAGCACCTGGCACGGCTTGATAAACGCCAAAGAAGGAAGACACACCCGCGCAGAGACTCACAGACTCCGACATGTGCGTGCACGCGGGGAGCCTCTGCAGTGAGGCCTGGGAGGCGTCGGAAACGCCAGAGGGAGAGCCAAGGGGTAGCCCAGCTCCCAGAAGCCTCGCAGCATGACTGCGGGTGCCCCAGCACAGGTGGGACGCATGGAGGCCCTGACAGGCCCCGACATCTTGTCCCTGTATGCAGCGTGGAGCACACTGCCCTGTCCTGACAGGTGCAGACACAGTGTCCCCTAACCTGGGGTTGGTGGCTTCTGGACTAAGGACTTCCAAAGACTGTGAATCCGAGACCCCAGGGTCTGGGGCAAATCAGGGAAGGATCATATCAGGGTAGGACTGACTCTATTCATCATCCATCCAGCACGACTTGCGCCATGCAGGGCACTGTTCTAGGAGCTGAGAACAGGACGGTGAAAGGGACAGACACCAGGAGCAGCCAAAGTCAGGCAGAGGAAAACTCCAGCAATAATAACCTGTCATGGAAAGGGCTGGAAGGAGCCAGAACTTCAATGCGGGGGTAATGGTGCAGGATAGACTCCAGAAGGGAAAGCAGGGAAGGCCTTGACAGTACCAGATACAGGGCAGGAATGCATGCAGACATTTGCTAAAGGAGCAAACGCTGACAGCGCTTTCTGATGGAGGCGATGTGCAGTGCAGGAGTGTGGCATTGGAGACGCTCCAGGGGTCTGTTGTTTTATTTTATTTTTTAAGATTTTATTTATTTATTTGACAGAGAGATCGCAAGTAGGCAGAGAGGCAGGCACAGAGAGAGAGGGAGAAGCAATTTCCCTGCTGAGCAGAGAGCCCGATGTGGGGCTCGATTCCAGGACCTTGAGATCATGACCTGAGCCGAAGGCAGAGGCTTAACCCACTGAGCCACCCAGGCTCAAAACACCCTCTGTTTTGAGGGGGGTCGGGGGGAGAGGGGTACAAGGGAGCCACTTGCTGAGCTCGGGCAGGCTCCTGGCGGAGCAGCTCCACTTCACTCCGTTGAGAAGTGCTGTGTCATCTGCTGATGAGATTCGCAGCGTGGGCAGGTGACTTCTCCGAGTCCACATGTCCTCCTCCAGAGTCCAGCCCCACGCCTGACGGACCTCTTCCCTGGGGAACCCAGACCTCCCACAGCAAGCAGAATGGCTGGGTTCAGAGAAATGGCTCGCTAGGATGGCCTTGCCAAGAGGCAGTGTGGTGCAGGGACCGGAGCTGGACTATGGCCCCAGAGACCTGGGTACGATACGCATCGGGTGCTTTCTAGCTGGATGAGCTTTAAAAAGTCACTTTCCCTCACTGAGCCCCTCTCCTGCTGTGGAAAACAGAAGCTGTTCAGAAGGCGGAAGGAGATAGCAGGTGCTTGGGGAAAGCTGGTCGCTTTCTGTAGCTCCTGGTGCTGGGCTGGATGTTTCATAAAACAAGGGTCTCAGGGATCGCCTTGCCAGATTGGTCCCCTGGGCTGAGCTTTGAAGAGGCTCCGCCCTCTAAGCCAGCTGGGAAAGTGCTGCACCTGCTGCCCCGCCTGTTTCCTTGACCCGCAGGAGGATAGAGGAAGCTTCTCTTCAAACCACAGAGGATGTGGAAGGTCCTGCCGTCTGCTGGGGTTACCTTTGGGGAAGTGGCTCTCACAGTGTGGTCCTCTGAGTGGTCTGTGGGTTGGGCTCTAGTCACCTGTGGGTCAGAACCCATCAAGGAATTTTCCTTGCAAGTGGCGGCTCCCTTGGAGGCCCCCCGACAGAAGGACATAAAATATGCCTGGTCCAAGTGGCCAAAGGTTTGACAAGTGACTAGTGTGAACCCGTTTATTCTGGAGCCTTGCCTTACTTCTCCATTTCGCCAGTTTCACTAGATTTTTGCAAAAGTGGATTTTCTCTTCTAGTAACAAACCCCATGACAGGATGATGCCTGTCTGGACACAAAAAGGGGGGGGTTTCAGCAATTTGTCTTATAGTCTCCTGGGCAAGGAGAAGGACTTGAGAAAATTTGGGTGTTGGGGTCTGTCGCAGCACTCTGAGTGGTCAGTGTGACCCGGGAAATGAGCGGCCAGAAAAACCATCCTCCAGACTCCAGACGGGAGTTCCCTCACTCTGGCCGGAAGTCCTGGGTGGTTCCCGTGACCCTGAGGGGGCCTTCCACGCCGTGTGGGCTCGAGACAAATCCGCTCAATTGTGTTTCTGGAGCATTTGCTCTACTGCAGGCTAGATGCTGTCCCATTTGTCCTTACTTTCTTTGGAAATTAATATGTTACGTATTTATTTAATTTTTTTTTGAGTTTTTGGGGGTATCAAGGATTGCCTTCTCTGAGTTCACACATCTATCAGCTCACATATTTACTTTTTTGGAGAGGGGTTGAGAACTCACATTTATTCTCATTTGGAATTGAGCCATGATGCTTTTTTTTTTTTTTTAAGATTTTATTTATTTATTTGCCAGAGAGAGAGATCACAAGTAGGCAGAGAGTCAGGCAGGGGGTGGAGGGGGGAAGCAGGCTCCCTGCTGAGCAGAGAGCCTGATGTGGGGCTCGATCCCAGGACCCTGAGATCACGACCTGAGCTGAAGGCAGAGACTTAACCCGCTGAGCCACCCAGATGCCCCTGAACCACAATTCTGAGTGATGAATGCTGTTAATTCCCATTTTATAGATAGGAAAACAGAGGCACAGAAGTTCAAGTTGCCCAAAGACCAGGGAAGAAAAGATGGCTTGGTCCCGTCTTAGAGAAATTTGAGGAATTCTACAATATTACTTTTGTGAATGAAGGCACATTGACTGGACACGGTTGGGGCCACAGAAGTAGCATAAGGGACAGAATACCCTTCGTCTGCTCAAGTATGAAGTTTTTATAAAGTCTTTGTGACTGTTGAAATGGAACGCTTGCCCAAAATCCAGGGAAAGTTTAAATAAGCAGTAAGCGCAACCACGGGTGGGTCACGTGTTCCCATTTGGCCCCAGTTTGAGACGTGGTGACAGTGGCCGGCAGTCATGGATCTGCCAGGTGCGGGAGCAGATCAGCGGTGGCAGCTCCCAGGACAGGACACTGCCTCGTCCCCGGAGCTGGTGGCGCAGAGCTGTCATTCCGAGTCATGACGCATGCACGAGAAAACCCTTTTTTCTCTACCCATCAAGGCACGAGAGGCAAAGTCAAATCATATGTGGATCCAAGAACTGGGACCTTCCCAGGGCCGACAGAGATGGACAGAGTGTGAGCGGGAGTGGAAGGTGTGGGGGCTGCCGGGGTCTTTAGGTTCCCGCTTCCTGAGGACGGGGTATCATGTAGTCTTCCAGGGCTGGTCAAGAATTTGAGATTGGACACTTCAGGGCAAAGACCCTGTTCTGAATTTCTCATCAATCAGTGTCTGCTCCTTTTTAAGTTGGTGACTTGGGCTCCTCGGTGGCAGGGAACACATCTTACTCATCTCTACCCCTAGCTACTAAACTCGCCTAATAATGGAGACGAGTCCTTCTGAGCTGTCCCTTCTCAAAGCCAGAAACGCTCATTAAGGTTCATCCCGGATGAGTCAGACATTTATCTTAGCTGCCTGCCTCACAATGGCAACGCAAGGAGCCTTTGTTTCCCCGCTGATCTCACTGCTGTGGGTGAAAAGAGCCACCTTGGGGGCGCCTGGGTGGCTCAGTGGGTTAAAGCCTCTGCCTTCAGTCCAGGTCATGATCTCAGGGTCCTGGGATCGAGCCCCACATCCGGCTCTCTGCTCGGCAGGGAGCCTGCTTCCCCCTCTCTCTCTGCCTGCCTCTCTGGCTACCTGTGATCTCTGTCAAATAAATAATAAAATCTTTAAAAAAAAAAAAAAAAGAAAAGAGCACCTTGGAGTGCTCCCGAGGGAGAGGAGGGTCGGTCACCGTGCACCTGCGCCAGAGACCTGAACCTGGGGTTCGAAAGGCTCAAGCAGAATTTAAATCACACACACAAGTAGATCTTTATTAGCACCAAAGAGGCCCTTGGTTATTGTGGGGTGGAAACAGAAGGCTGCTGTTATTCACAACAGCTAAAAGACGCGGAAGCAACCTAAGTGTGTACTGTGGGATGGATGAGTCCACAAAATATGGGGTCTGCACCCAAGGGAGGATTCTTCAACCTGAGAAAGCAAGTTCAGGGGCACCTGGCTGGCTCATTTGGTGGGACATGTGACTTTTTTAAAAAAATATTTTATTTATTTAATTGACAGAGAGAGACACAGTGAGGGAGAAACACAAAGGAGAGAGAGTAGCAGGCTTCCCGCGGAGCAGAGAGCCCAATGTGTGGCTCGATCCCAGCACCCTGGGATCAGGGCCCGAGGTGAAGGCAGACACTTAACGACTGAGCCACCCAGGTGCCCAGGGACATGTGACTCTTCATCTCGGGGTTGTGGGCTTAAGCCCCACAGTGGTGTAGAGATCATTTAATTTTTACTTTTAGAGTATGCACAGGGTCGGGGGCAGGTTGGGGAGGGGCAGAGGGAGAGGGAGCGAGAATCTCCAGGGCCCCATGATCCCATGACCGGGGCTAAAATCAAGGGTTGGATGCTTCACGGACTGAGTCACCCAGGTGCTCCTTAAAAATAAAAACGTATAAAACAAAAAAAGGAAAGTGGTTCTGACAATAGGCTACAACACAGAGAAACCTTGAGAATTGTATGCTAAGCGAAGTGTTACCAAAGACAAAATACTGCCCGGCTGCCCTCTCAGGAGGGAGTGGTCAATCCTGCAAACAGCAAGTAGAAGGGTGGTGGCCGGGGCGGGGCAGTCGTTTCACCCGGAGTTTTGCAGGACACAGAGGTCCGCACGGCGGGGGCGGCTGCACAATGATGTGAATGTACGTCATGCCACCAATAGGGCACTTAACGATGGCTAAGGACGTAAATCTGTTACATGGATGTGACCACAGTAAACGGGGAAAAATGGGAAGTGGACAGGTTAGATCACACCGTTTTCCCTAAGATTTTAAGATTTTATTTGAGAGACCCAGTGCATGTGCCGGGGGGGGGGGGGGGGCGGCGGGGGGGGGGCGCGCAGGTGTGGGGGAGGGAGAGAATCCCAAGCAGATGCCACACTTGGCCCGATTTGGGGCTCGATCTCACGACTCTGCGATCATGACCTGAGTTCCATGCCTAACCAACGGAGCCACCCAGTTGCCCCGTATCACACCCTGATTTGGAAGGGAAAGCTTTCTGTGTGCCCATTTGTCATGACATAAAGGTCTGGGAGGAAACCATCGGGGGTGGGGGTGGGGGTGTGCTCAGAGGGCCTTTCACTTCTGCCCTGATGCACTTTCGCGCTGTCTGGCTTTTAGTGAGCGTTGCCGCCTCGGTGGCAAAGCCAAGTGCCGGGAACCGGAGCTTGCCGGGAGAGGCCCCTGGTGGTCAGCTGTGGAACTCGAGGTCACAGCTGACCTGGTCACTGCTCCGTGTTGGGAGGCAGCCAACCTCTCGGTAATTCTCATCCAGGAGGCTGCATAAGGACAAGAGCTGAGAGTGAGCGTGCAGGGAAGTCTGTTCCCACAGGCATGGGTGAGACGGGCAGTCACCACCCTCCCCGTACAGAAGGCCAAACTGGAGACTAGAGGAGGAACCCACCCAAGGGTGTGGAGCGGGAAAGCGGCAAAGGGAACCCCCTGCACATTCCCCTGTGCAGACAGGCCCCGCCCCACCCCTCAGGGGCTCAGCGCAGGAGCCGGCCCCTCTCTGAGGACAGGGACTCTTCCCTTCTCCGGCCCGTGCATTCCTCTTCAGGGAGTAAAAGGAACAGGCTTGCTTTTTTGTTAATAAAGTAGAATAACATTTATTTATTTCTTAAAATCTTTATTATACATGCTGTATTCATGGAAAACCAAGACCTCTGAAGGGACTCGGACTGGAGATACAGCACGGCTAGCCGAGCTGGCTGTCATGCTGAGTGTGGGAACAGTTACACCGACGCCTTCTTCCCCTTATAGGTGGCCATCATTTTCTTGATTTCGGCAATAGCTTTGCCTGGATTCAGCCCCTTGAGAAAAGAGAAGAGAATTGATATCACCAGGTCAGCTAGGCCAAATGAAGAACCCAGCGCCTTGGGCAAACCCCCCAGTGGGACAAGGACAAAGCAACCGTGGATGCGAAATGCGCCCTTCCAAAGCCAGGGGGTCGGGCTCAGGGCTCTCCCGCCTCCACCTGCACTGGCCTCCTGGCGGTGAAAGCCTTGCCCAGGGTTGACCGCCCCCGCCCCCGGTCCCGGCCCGCACCCGGTCCCGGCCCACCCCGCGTGCACAGACATCCAGGAGAGGGCGGCTCTTCCACGGCCATGGCCAGTGTCCCAAGCAGCCAGCTGCCCTTGGATTCTTACACATTCCCCAGGGCACACACGCGCCCTCCTGGGTGACCCAGGCCTGGCAGGTGGCCCCTCCCAAGCGCCATTGGCCGTCTGGCCCACACTGGTTCTGCAGGAGGCACCACAATGAAACCCTGTGCAGACCCGCCGACCGCCTACAGGTAGGCAGACACGTGAAGATGGGAAAACGAGACAAGGGCTCCTCTGAGGTTAGAAGAGAGTGCCGTGTTTTAGCAGGACAGCTCTAATCCTGACACTGAAGTGTGTGGGAAGAGGCCCAGAAAATCCTGAGCAGGAAGCAAAGTCTGTCGCCTCTAACACCCAGAACTGGCCAAAGACATGTGGCCATGCCCTCTGAGGGGCAAGAAATTCAGGGCTGAGTTTGTTCGCACACACACATCGTCAACAGGCACGCAGAGAAGACTGAGCAAGGACGGGAGGAGGGGACATGTGTAACAACTTTCTCCCTCGTGCCAAGCGCCCAGCTCTCCCCGCAGGCCTGGCCCTGGGGACCCCCTGCCCACACCAGACTCCCCAGGGCCTGATGCCCTATGGTCAGGCCCAGCCCCCCATCCTGGGCTATGCGGCTGCTGCTGTGTGCCCTGCGGTCCCTGCACAAGGCCACCACCCCCTTCTGCCCGCTGTGGTGTGGTCCTGTGCACCAGGATGCCTTCCGCGGAGACCCGCAGGCCGATGTGGACTCGGTGACCTGGAGGCTCCAGACGGTGGGGAGTTTTCGGACGCCGTCTACTCTCCCTCACTCCCAGCATAGTCTATCCTGGTGACTGCCTCATCCCACCCAGCTGGGAAGCTTTTGTCCGTGCAACTCAACTGCCAAAAAAACCACTTCCGTGGTGGGAAAAAAAAAAGTGCGTGGAAAGGAGGAAAAAAGAAAAAGAAACAAGAGATCTTCATAGACAAAGGGAGAGAGGACACTCTTCAAAGAATGATACGGAATGGTCTCCCAAGTAAATGAAGGGGAAAAGGCAGCGTGAGACAGAACAGGAGCCGTGAGCATTTGTGCACAGCATGGAAACTCGGCAAGGGCCTCTGTGGCGCCCCTGCCTGCCCCCATTTACCGCAGGACCTGGGGGGGGGTCTGTGCCCATCAGCACACCTGGGGCAGCAGGAGGAGCCGGGTCAGGGAGTCCGGGGGACTGCTTTCCCGGCCCTGCCCCAACAGCAACCTCAGCAAGTGGCTAGCAGCCCACCCCCCGCGCCCGGGGCTCAGCGTCCCCATCTGTGGAAGGAAACCTTTCAGCTCACACAACCCGGGCCTCCTCTAGTCCCTCAGGTCACGGAGGGCCTCTGTTCCTGTCTGCTGCGAAGGCACCTGCCCGGGAACGCACCTCCGGAGCCCAGACCGGGCTCCCATGTGTGGGCCCAGCTACTAACGGCTCACCACGTGCCAGGCTGGAGCCTGTGCGCTCCCTCACCGGGGGGGGCCCCCAGGCCCCATTGCTGGCCAGACATGAGAAGCACCATGAGACAGGGGGCCCTGGAAACCGTCTCCAGGCAAAAAAGCAGGGAATTACCCAGTCTCACTTCCTGTTTAAGCTATGCTATCTCCCCCCACCTCCTTTTTAAAAACTCCCAACTGGTTACCCTAGAGTTTTCCATCTTGCTGCCTGTTTCCTCGCTGCCTCTCTCAGGGATCCCGCTCTGCCCCCCGTCTCTGCTCAAAGGGCAGCCGTGTCCTGAGCCGTGTGGCCCTGGCCGCTCCCTGCCCACTGAGCAGACCAGGGTCGGCACCTGAGTGGAGCCAGGCCACAGCGAGCCATCCTGCTGGCATGCAGGCCCCACAGGCAGGCTGAGAGATGGGCAGTGGTGGGAGCCAAAGGTCAAGGGGACCGCAAGAAGGGGGAGGAGAAGCAGGAACGGGGAAAGCGTGCAGAGAGGAGGCCTGACCGAGGGACACGGAGGGAACTGGGAACCAAGGGGCTGCTGGGAGAGCACCGCATGTTGGCAGCAGCGCTGCGAGCGGAAACCCTGCGACACGGAGCAGGGATCCAGTCCCCGCAGCTACCCGCCTCTGCCACCTCTCGAGGCTCCTACCGAGCCAGGGAGAGCGAGGACAGGTGCCCGCTTGTGGACTCCTGGGGCATGCTGACTCCCCCAGGCCCCGCAAGGAAACCTTTCTCTGGAGGGGGAGGGCCCGAGCCAGTCTGGTCCTCACAGCTCAGCTCGTCCTGGGGGACATGGTTCTCCAGCCCCTCTCCCGGAGCCCCGCAGGCAGGGCTGGGGCCCGCGTACCTTGGGGCAGGTCTTGGTGCAGTTCATGATGGTATGGCAGCGGTACAGGGAGAATGGGTCCTGTAGCTTGGCCAGGCGCTCCTCTGTGAAGTCGTCCCTCGAGTCAATCATCCAGCGGTAGGCCTGGGGAGCCGGGGGGGCGATGAGCCACGCTGGCATCCCAACCGGCCTGCTCAGAGCCCCGGGGGAGCAGCAGAAAGGGAGTCCCTCAGCTGAGAGGCCTGTCTCTGCTCTGTGGTTCCTGCCATCTGTCAGGGAGAGTCTCTCCTCGAGAACGCCTCTCTACTACAGTGTCCCCCCGCTCCCTGGGGCACAGCACCCCGGGTACCCGCACTTCATCACAGGTCAGCAGGCATCGTCTCGTCATCTCAAGGTCTCACTGGCTTCCTGCCCGGATTCTGAGTGCGGGAAGGCAGGCACGGTGTCACATGACTGTCTTCACAGCGCCAACCTAGGTCTCCTAGTAGACCCATGACTTAGATCTGTCGGGAGATCTCCCGGATGGACTCTTGGGTCAATCCGCCCCGGGGCCTGGCTTGCAACGGCCGAAGGCAGCCTGGCTGCTCGCGCAGTGAAGCGGGGGCCGCTCGTTCCCCAGCAACTCACAGCGTGGGGGGCAGAGGCCCACCGTGCATGCGCCTCGTTATTCGGTCTTTTGCGTGGATGGAAATCAATACTGCTAAGCGGTCACACAGCTTGTAACTTCCCTTTTTGTGGGAAGATGAGAAATGAGAACTTGCTTTTTGGAACTGGGAACCTGAGAAGCACTGACCACAGACGGCAAGAGCACAGCTCTCTGGGGACGAAGGCAGCTCCTCTGCAGGGACCTAGATGCGTTCGCCCGCACACGGAAGAGCAGTGCCGCCTTCCTGCCAAGTAACCCCGACGCCCAGGACTCCAGGCTCTCATTAGCCTGGAAACCCGTTCCAGCCTTAGAGCTGGGAAGCTGCCCCTCCAAGAAATGTCTCTCCCCTGCTTGCATGTCAGACACCCCCGTGCGAGGGCGCTGGGTGGCCCCCCGACAGATGCGGTCTCGGGAGGGGCGGGGGGCCAGTGGGTAGACAAGAGCCAGCTGCACAGGGGATACGTTTAAACACCTGCAAGGCCTATTTAGCCAAAAGCCACGCCACTACCCCATGGGGTGGCCCGCAGCACACAGAATGAGGTGTTTTGCAGGCAAAGATTTACTGAAAGCCAAGTGAAGACAGTCCTGGTTGTAATGGATGTCCGCTGGAATGCCTGGTTTCCAACAATATATTTTCCTCTTGGACTTCTTCATTATTTATTTATTTATTTTTGGGGAAGATTTATTTGTTTATTGGGGGTGGGTGGGGAGGGAGGGAGAGAACACGGAGGAGGGGCAGAGGGAGAGCAGCAGACTCCACCCCAGGTATGGAGTCCGACTCAAGGCTGGCTCTCGGGACCCTGAGGTCAGGACCTGAGCTGGCCGAGAGTCAGCCGCTCCGGCGACTGCGCCAACCAGGCGCCCGGGCCTGCCTCAGCGTCACGTGCCCGTGGGGCAGCGAGGGAGCGCCTTACCTGCATGAGAACTGCAGGTCCCAGGTACTTGTCTCCGTTCCACCAGTAGCTGGGGCAGCTTGTGCTGCAGCAGGCACAGAGGATGCACTCGTACAGTCCGTCCTGTGTGCGGGGAAGGGCAGTCGGAACGTGCATGAGACAGCCACGTCTCCAGGTGACGGATTGTGATGCTGGGGCCGAGGCGCGAACAAAGTGCCTGCCTGCGTGAGTTTCCCTGGCAAAGTCTTAGGGGTGGCTTGAGGAGATTATCAGGTTCATGGAAAATGTCTTGGAATTGAAATGTACGTGTCTGTTGGGTTAGAACCCAGAGCTGGCACTTATCCTCTAATAAACACTAACCTCTCAATCGTCTAAAAAAACCACGAAAAACCAACCAACCCACGCCAAACACCCTACCACCTAGAATGCTCGTTAGGAGCAATGAGGCACCGAACAGTCTACCCCGGCCTCTGCCCGGGCTGGAAACGGGGATGGTATCTTAAATAAGCCCCCTGTGCCAGACTCACTTTCCCTCATTTGATCATCCCAACAACCCTATGCTATGGCGTGAGGACTACTGGAGTTGCAGACAGGTTAGGTCATTGGTCCAGGGTCGCACAGCTGCAAGCAGCCAGGGCTGGGATGGCCAAACACCTGCTTGCACTTGAACCCCGTCATGCTCAATCTGTCCAGCCAGTTCTAAAAAACCAGACTTTCTGATTTTGTGAGCAAGAGAGAGGGGCACAGTGACCTCTGACTCTAACAGATGACACAGAGTTGACAGTCATGACTGTAACCACGAGTCTTTAACAAAATCTCTGTTCTGTTAAGGGAGCACGTGGGAGCGCACACTGCCCCACTGGTCTAGAAAGCACAGGGCGCCAGGCTTAAGAGCCTTGAAGATGGTCATGTTCTTTGGTCCACTTACAGAAAAACCTATTAACAAGAAAAGGAACTCACACTTTTGGCCAGAACTTGAAAAATAAAGATGTTTATCCAGCCTTATTTGTAACAGTGAACAACTGGAGAGAATTTCGTTGTGCAACAGTGGGTGGACGTTACGTAATGCACAGTGCACTCAACTGAAGCAGCAGAAAGCAGCGTCTGGGCAAATGCTTACGAAGAATTCGGAAGAACATGGGAAAATGCTCGTAGTAACGAAAGTGAAGGCAGGACACAACGACGTTATTTACATTTGAGCCCAGCTACAGAAAAATGTAATGTAGCACATAAAAGAAAAAAACAAAAGTAGCTGTCCATGGACGTTATCCTTGGGTGCTGGAATATTACACATTATTTATATTTAAAAACAGTTACTTGTATTTTCCAATCACCCACAGTGACCATTATGGCTTTTAAAACTGTGAGAAAAAGCCATGCTCAGCATACTCATTTAAGGAAGTGAAAAATGCTTAACAAATTTTTGGTGTTTAAAGGTGTAAACTTGGGGGCGCCTGGGTGGTCAGTGGGTTAAAGCCTCTGCCTTCGGCTCAGGTCATGATCTCAGGGTCCTGGGATTGAGCCCCGCATTGGGCTCTCTGCTCAGCGGGGAGCCTGCTTCCTCCTCTCTCTCTGCCTGCCTCTCTGCCTACTTGTGATCTCTGTCAAATAAAGAAATAAAAATTAAAAAAAAAAAAAAAGGTGTAAACTTGGATCATGTAGAAAGAGTCAGGGAGACTCTTCGTGCCTTAGTACCGGGCACCCAGCAGGCGGTTCCTAGCTGGGGTTGCCTACTGGAGGAATGCAGGAGGGTGAGGTGGCCCAGAGAGACCAGTTCCAAGCTGGCCCTGTGGCCCGGCGCAGTCACGCCCCCTGCACGAGTCAGGAATGCCAGGCAGAGCGCTGTCCCGAGGACAAGGACTCCCGACACAGGAGAAAGCTGCCTGCGCCGCACCACTCTACCTAGAGTGCGGGGCACCCACATGGGGACTGTCCTGTCTTAATTCTACAGGTTGAAGAGAGGGCCTCAAGCGTCTGATATCTAGAAGGTACAGGGCGTTTACTCATCCACGTGCCTAACATGTACCAATAAATAACCCGAGCCAGGGCCTCAGGAAGGAGTAAGACCCCCCCTGCTGCCCGGGAGGAACGTGGGACGCACAGACATGCTGTCTCCTTGGCCCCATGCCGTGATACTGTCCACACTGTTGGGTCTCCCTCCCACTGCTCCCTCCCCACAAGGACACTGGAAGTGCCAGGACTGCAGGTGCGAACCAGAGGCTTCTCCAGAGGAGGGCCGGAGAATGGGACCGACAACCTGAGAATGCTCCCTGTAAGACGTCCCAGCCTGGACACCGGAGCGCCAAGAGAGTGACAGGCCGTCACCGCCCCACCGAGCAATCCCCTGGACACTCAGCATTAGGAAAGAACAGCAAGGTTCCCGTGCCCGACTGGCGGCCACCTGTCACCCGGGCTGGGGGCACGACTGCCAGGGGCCGGCCCGTGGGACGTGGCCACTCTGTTGAAGAGCAGCTCTGACAGAGCGGTCGCCTTGGCAAGACCCAATCACCTGCACACAGGTTTCCCCTGAAACAAACATCTCGCAACATGGTAACCATGTGCCCTTCCAGGCAGGGCGGCCGTGCTCCGGATCCCTGGTCCACTGGGGGCCCTTGTGGGATCACACGACCCCCCTGGCCCTGAGAGGACGGGTGTCCCCTTGGACAGATGCTTTTGCAGTTCCTTTCCAGAACACACTCCATAAATGGTCTGCAGCGTCCCGTGCTGCTACTCCCCACCCCATCCCCCCAAGCCACGCTTCCTGGCAAGGCAAGACAATAAATGGGGACTAATGACCAGTTTCTCACGATCTTCTATGGACTGTAGATACTGCTGCTTGCCCTCCTGGGACTCGTCCTTCTTCTTCAAATAAGGCTCGATGGATTTGTACTGAGCGTAGAAGTTGCTCAGGTCCTGCGGTTAAGAGGAAGACAACGAAAAGAAGGGTCAGAGTCCACCATCGCTCCCGAGCTTTCGTATTCTCCCTGTTTCTGGGACGCGGCCCACTTCCCCATCCCACACCAGCAGGGGTCTGACTCTCTGTCCCGGGCGTGGACCCACGCAAAGATGACAGGAGAACAAACAGTCACAGGCATTAGTGGCAGCTGGGCAATCTCTCCTCCACACACTCCGGAAACCCTGCAATCCCGCAGCCCTGTCGGGGAAGGTGCCACACACGGGGGAGGCAGAGACTGCACAACGTGTAACAGCCGGTGCCTTCCCCGCTGGTATTTTCCACATGAGTTCTTTGTAGTTAACGGCCAAATTCTTGATTCTGGGACTGTTCCAGATCTAAAATCCTATGCCCTGTTATTCCCCAGCAATCCTCCCCAATGAGAGGCTGGAGAATCTTCTAGGCCTGTTTGTCTTCTACCATTCAAATTCCTTAATTCAACTCAGGAGAAAAGCCTGCCCTAGAGAACGGTAACACATCTCTCCCTCGCGCACACCTCTTCCCTTCTCCCCCCAAAATAAAAAATGGGGTGGGGAGAGAGGGAGAGAGTGGGATGGGGGGAGGCAGGAACTCACGGGAACAAGGTCCTTTATCACATACATATGCGGAAGAGGGTAGATTTTTGAGACTTTGCTGAGGTTGGTGTCGATCCTCCGGGTGCAAGCCAGGGTGTTGCCTCCGTTGATGTTCATGGCACAGGAGCCACAGATGCCTGAGAGAGAGACGCGTTCAGCACTTCCTCACCCGGGCCCGGCAGTCCAGCTTCCACCCCTCTTTCGGGAACATCGTTCCCCTACCAGCAGGAGCAGCACTGACATAGGATACATCCGGGTGCCCTGTGGCGATTTCCTTCTCCATCTTACTGCCTGGAATACAGATCTAATGACTGTAGTTCCAAATGCCATTTTGTGACCACGAGGCAGCCCAGGGGTTGGAATCTACACGCTACAGAAGGCACTAGAGACAGAAGGGGCCCGGGGCACTGTGGCATCACAGACCCCACGCCAGTCCTAATGCCAGGCTTCATGCATTTTCGGAAATAAATCAGCACCCCAGCCCCTCTTTTAAAAGGCCCTGTTATTTGACCTCAAACTGTGACAGACTGGACCCACAAGCGAACTGACACCGTGCCGGTCATCTTCCGGCTGAGGCCTGGACACAGGTAACGCACACACAACCTTCACTCTATCGTCCCCACTGAACTAGCAGCACGGTGGCTGCCCTGGGGCCACGACACCCACATAGGCCGCCTGAACACTGCCTTGCCAGGGAGAAGAATGAACGCATGTGTAAGCAAAGCAAACGAAACAAAAATAAGGTGCTGAGCAAGGATCCTGAAAATGACACTTTCCTTGCCGTGTATGGGCAGTTCCTCGGTATTTCAGAGTTTAAAGAGGACCAAACAATCTGAACCCACTTTTCTGAAGCTGTTTTTTCAGAAATGTGATTACTTGCGAGACACTTTAGGAAGACCACCCCCTCTTCTTCTGTAAATCTTTTTTTTCTTTTAAAGATTTTACTTATTTGAGAGAGAGAGAGAGGGAGAACACAGAGGGGTAGTGAGAAGCAGATGCCCCGATGAGCAGGGAGCCCGATGTGGGGTTCGATCCCAGGACCCTCAGACTGTGACCTGAGCTGGCAGACGCTTAACCGACTGAGCCACGCAGGCGCCTTCCTGTAAATCTTAGTATAAGCATGTAAGAGACAACAAAGACCCATCATAAGCAAATACTCCAAAAGTTTCCCAGGAGACTGCTATCAAAATACTTACGTGTGCCCAGCATCCAACCAGAGAAGTATGCTCTTGTAAGAGATCAAATACAATTTAAAAAATAAATCCAGTGAGTCTTCTCCGAAAAAGGCTCCCCTGGAAATTCCTTTACCGGTCAGTGAGGGAATAAAAAGGAGTGGCAATCAGTGTCATTCTATCTAACACTTTTTAGTCCGGATGGGCCACATCCTATGTTCTTGGCTCTGAAAAAGTCTTATGGGGAAAGGTTACTGAAAAGCATCTCTATTTCCTGCGTTGCTGGGACTTGCATGGGCAAGGCTGGTATTTAATTAGAGCAGAGCATTCCCTAACAGCAGGACTCAGCACGACTATCATACTATCTGTCAGCGTTTGGTACACTAACTCCCATCCTCCACAATTAGCTGAATCAAAGCAGATGTCTTAGCAGGACTGAAATACTTGAAAAGTATAGCAGAACAGACAAAAAGTGACAGGCCAAGAGCTATAGTGATTTTCCCCTTTCTGGAAGGTCATTTCAGGAAGAAGCTTCCCACTGGTCGTGGCTCAAGCGACCCTGTTTCGGTTTGATCCCAGGTTTTCCAAGCCTGGAGAGCCTGAGCAGAGTGTACCACCTGAGCGCAATTCTGGAATCTGACAACCATGGCTGACTCCTGGCTCCTCACTATCTGCGTGTTTTTCGGAGTCCCTTAACCTCCCTGGGCCTAAAGGCGAATAGTGCTGGTCTAGCCCTATACAGAGCCTGGTACACTGACGGGGATCTACGGCCGTCAGGACCTGTCAGCCCTTGGGCTATCCATCCCTCTGGGATTTTTGCTACGTCTGAGCACAGCTGAAGGATTATTTACGAGTTTTCTTAAAATCAACTCATTTTTACTTCAACTTGTATTAAAAAACTAGATCACTGTTCCATGGTCATTAGTAATTCTATTTTCCTAACATGTCACCTCAATATGCAGCCATGACCATGAGAAACGCTGGCGTGAACGTGCCCGAACTCCGCTCCTGTAGCAGCAGCGGCACACGGCGGGAAACTCTGCTCCCACCCAGAACGGTCCTACTGAGCAGCTGCTCTATACACACGGACACACGCAATGCTGGGAGCCTGGGGGTGGGTGCACTGGACCCCAACTAGAAACTCTCCACTGTCTCCCCCCACCCCCCTCCCGTGAATGAACTCCGCAGGGGTTGCTAAGGTGGCTGCCAGCAGGCGGGAGCAGCTGGTCCCCGAACTGTGTGGCACCTCACGGGGATGCCAGAGGCCGTAACCATGTGACATAAAGCTCCCGATGGGAAGGAAACTCAGAAACTCAGAAACCAGAACCCGTACTACACTTGGAATTTTTGGCACATTTATCCAAGGAACAGGAAGTGTGATGCCCAGCAAGGTCCCCTGGCAGAAGGGGTCGTGGCAGGCCCCGGAACCAGAGCCTAAGCATCTGAAGCCTAACAAGGAAGGAAATGCTTACCTTCTCTACATGATCTTCGGAAGGTCAAGGTAGAATCAATTTCATTCTTAATCTTGATTAAAGCATCCAACACCATAGGACCACATCTGCCCAGAAACAAGAGAATACCCCGGTTGTACTGACGAAGTTCAATTTCCCTGCTTCAGTACAGTATGATCTGAGACGCTGCACACGGTAGCTGCTCTTCTTATCCACTCGGTTTTCTCAGGGCACACTCAATTTTTTTTTTTTTTTTAAAGATTTTATTTATTTGATAGAGATCACAAGTAGGCAGAGAGGCAGGCAGAGAGAGGAGGAGGCATGTTCCCTGCCAGCAGAAAGCCCGATGTGGGGCTCGATCCCAGGACCCTGAGATCATGACCCGAGCTGAAGGCAGAGGCCTTAACCCACGGAGCCACCCAGGCAATCCCGGCACACTCAATTTTTTCCACACTTTTATTTTTGTGTATTCCTTTGCATTTTCAGCATGGTGGAGTCACACTGCATATGCATTTCTAGGAAAAGAAAAGCTACAGGACGGGTGCCTGTGCCCTGTGTACTTCCCAGGCATCGCATTTAAAAACACATGCCCCCTTCCCCAAACAGCCTTTAGCATGACCCAGACTTTTTTTTCCTGGCTTTACTGATATCGTGGCCAAGGTGTGGATTTAAGGTGTTTAGCAGGACAGTGTGGCACAGAACCGGGCATGTCTGTTGTGAAATGATCACGAGGACGAGATTAGCTACAGAGCTGTCCGCAGTCTACCAGCAAAGCGCAAATACCCCACCGCCCTAGCCCTATCTTTGCTAAGATCGGGAACTGTGACCTTAACAACCTCTGCTATTTGAGGAGGGAGAAGTATTACTTATCACTGTCAGTGTTTTTAATGCGAGAGCTCTGAAAATCACAGTGGCTGAATTATGTCATAAAATCAGAGATTTTTCTGCACTGTTTACTGAAAGTCTGCTCTGTGCCAGGTTCTGGTCGGGATGCTGGAGGCGCACCAGAGAACAGAACACATGAAAATCCACACCCGTGTGGCGTGTTCCTTCTAGTCAACCAATGCCGGAGACTCCGTTCACCGTGCTCTTTGCCCCTCTACTTACGAGATCTGGGAATGTTTCTTTAAAGGCAATTTTTTCAAAGCCGTGAACCTTTCACCTGCTCACCCCGATCCTTCCTAGATACTGGTGGTCACCAAATATGTAGCTTTTGGAACCGAGCAACCTTTGCAACACCACCTGGGTGTCCCACATCCTAACTCAGTCTGCTGCCATCGACTGGGAGACAGTGTCAGATCCCTCCTCAGACTATCCCAAGTCCAGGCTGTCCCCTGTGCTCCGAATGGCTGGCTACAAATCAGAGATTCTCACGATCCCTTCCTTGGATTTGAAATTGCTAGAGAGGCTCACAGAACTCAGAGAACAGTTAACTTACTAGACTATGACTTAGTAGAACAGCCAAATGGAAGAGATGCACAGAGACACTCCCTCTCCCTACAACTCCACGAGTTCACCCAACCAAGCTCTCTGAACCCCACACTCCATGAACTTTAGGAATGTTTCAGTGCCGCAGCACGACTGAGTAATGGCTGTTGGTTTAAGTGATTCGACCTTGAACTTCTCCCTATTCCCAGGTCAAGGGGTAGGGCTGAGGGATCCAAACTTCCAGACAGGATTGGTTCCTCCCACTGAAGTAGGAGATTATCTGGATTTCAGAAACCTCACTAACATAAATGCCAAGGGCTAAAAGGGGCTTGTTATGAATAACAAAGGACCACCCGCTTTACCTTTATTATTTATCCAGAGCTATTTCAGGAACTGGGAGTAAAACCAAATTATAATAATACAAGATGACCTTGTAGCTCTTATTTCTTCGGATTTACAAGGGTTTTAGGAGTCAGAAAGCCTGGACAAGACCAAAATATACCACAAATTTGTTATATCTGATGCTAACCCTCCCCTTCCCTCACCCACAGCCCTCAACCAGCAACTGGCTATTTGAGTTCTAATTTGGATAGTGGAATTACCCAATTTTCAAATTACCCAATTTGAAAAATGCAATTTTTCAAAACACAGATTTAAATGCTTACATCCTTAAACTGACTACCTCTTCCTCTTAGGATACTACCACTTTCAAATCTAAGAAGACCACACCCCTTCCTGAGGTTTCATGAATACACAGGATTTTCTCCTAGCTTTTACATCTCTCAATATATATATATGGGAATGGCTGGGGCAGAGGGACAGAATCCCAAGCGGTTCCATGCCCTGCACGGAGCCCAATGGGGCTCCACCCCAGGGCCCTGAGATCATGACCTGAACCGAAACCAAGAGTCAGATGCTCAACCTGCTGAGCCTCCCAGAGGCCCTGGCATCATATTTTATTTATTTATCTTTAAAAATATTTTATTTATTTATTAGAGATCACAAGTAGGCAGAGAGGCTGGCAGAGAGAGGGGAGGAAGCAGGCTCCCTGCTGAGCAGAGAGCCCGATGTGGGGCTCAATTCCAGAACCCTGAGATCATGACCTGAGTCGAAGGCAGAGGCTCTAACCCACTGAGCCACCCAGGCGCCCCTAGAGTATATTCTTTGACCACAAGGCCATAACCAATACGCTTTGTTCTTTCTTCCCACTCCTGTCTGCCTATAAATCTTTCATTTTGCGCAGCTCTGGGGAACTCCTTTTTCTTTTAAGTAGGCTCAAACCAGAACTCTGAGATCAAAACCTGAGCTGAGCTCAAGATTTCGATGTTTAAGCCACAGAGTGCCCCTTGGAGCACCTTTCCACCTGCTAGACTGGATGCTGCCTGATTCAGGAATGGTTAAACAAAGTCAGTATATCTTTAAAATTTACTTAGCTGAATTTTGTTTTTAACAATATTTAAAGCGCCATTTCTTGTAAGCAGCATGAAACTGGGTTTTGGTTTTTATCTATTCTGACAATCTTTGCCTTTTAATTGGAGTGTTTACTGTCTTTGCATGGTAGGATTATTGATGTGGTTGGATTTGGGTCTCTCATTGTCCCAACATCTTTCTTTTCCCTTCTTTCTTTCCTGACTTCTTTTAAGTAGTGAGCATATGGGTGTGAGGGGAAGGAGGGGGAGGAGGGGGAGGGAGTGGAATCCTCAAGCCAACTCCCAGCCTGGTGAGGCTGGATCCCAGGACCCTGAGATCAGCATGTGAGCCAAAACCAAGAGTCGGATGCTCAAACGAGCCACTCAGGCTCTCCTAAGTAATATTTTTAGAGTGAGTAGATATTTCTGGAATTCCATATAATTTATATATTGGCTTTATAGCTCGCTCTCTCCGGATTAAAAACAAAATGGTTACTTTAGAATTCTAATGTGCATCCTTAACTTTTTGATCTACTTAGAGTTAATATTGTACCATTACATGTAAGACCTTCCAACCTTATAGGCCAGCCTGTTCCCAGCCCATACGATAGTTCTCATACATATTACATCTGTATAAGGTATATGCTACACAATACTGTAATTCTGCTTTAAATAGTACTATATATACTTTAATGAAAGTAAGCAGAGAAATGTTTTTTAATTTACTGTAACTAGTGATTTTCTTTCCTTTCCGAAGAACCAAGCTCCTTTAGCCTAAATAACTCCTAGCATTTCATGTAGTACCAGTCTTCTGGCTATGAATGCTTTTATTTTTTTGTTATCCGAAAATGTCTTCATCATTTTGTTGAGTACAGAATTCTGGTTGGTAAGTGTTTTTTAGAAGTAGTTTAGGGATGTCCTTTCATTGCCTTTTGGCGTCTACAATTTCTGAGGAGAGTAAACCACCATTTGCACTATTTCCCAGATGTAACATGTTTTCCCCTTCCTGCTTTCCAGATGTTCTCTTTGCTCTTTCGATCTTCAGGAATTTGACGATGATGGTCCTGGAGATAGTTTTCTTTGTATTTACCCTGCTTGGGGTTCACCAAACTTCTTAAATATGTCAATCATGTCTTTCACCAGCTTCGGGGGGATTTCTTGGCCATTAGTTCTTCAAGTTATTTTTTGGCTATTCTCTCTCTCTACTCCTCCTGGGACTGCAATTATGTATATGGAACCTTCTGGTATCATTCCACAGATCAGTGAGGTTCTTTTTTTTTTTTTAAAGTTTTTTTTAAAAAACATATTTTATTTATTTGACAGACAGAAATCACAACTAGGCAGAGAGGCAGGCAGAGAGAGAGGAGGAAGCAGGCTCCCCGCAGAGCAGAGAGCCCGTTGCGGGACTTGATCCCAGGACCCCGGGCCCACCACCAAAGCCGAAGGCAGAGGCCCCAACCCACTGAGCCACCCAGGTGCCCCAGTGAGGTTCTTTTTTAAAAAATCTTTTTGTTCCTAAGAACAGGTAACTCCTATTGTATTTCCAGGTTCACAGAGTCTTCCTATTGTCACTGCCAATCTGCGGTGAGCCCTATCCAGTGATTTTTTTTTTTTTAACGATACTGCTATTTTTTCAGATTTTCCATGTGGTTATTTTTTAAGTTTTTGTTTCCAGGCTAAGACTTCCTATCTCATGAGCATCTTTCCCTTTAATCTGTGAACACAGGTGTTAACTACTTAAAATCCATGTATGCTAATTCCAGTAACTGGATTATTTCAAGGCTGGGTGGCCTCTACTGCTTGTCTTTCCACTTGAGTTTGGGTCACGTCTCACTGTTCCTGGTAGGATCAGTGATGCTGGACTGTACGTTAGACCTCGTGAATAACACGATGTAGAAACTCTGGATTTTACTGTCTCTCTGGAGAGTACGGATTTTTAAAAATATTTTTTAATTTAAGTAGGTTCCATGCCCAACGCAGGGCTTGAAGTCACAACCCAGAGATCAAGAGCTGCATGCTCTACTGAGCCAGCCAGATGCCCGATTGTTTTTATTTTTTTTAAAAGACTTTATTTGACAAGAGAGAGAGAGATCACATGTAGGCAGAGAGGCAGGCAGAGAGGAGGGGGGAGCAGGCTCCCCGCTGAGCAGAGAGCCCGATGTGGGGCTCGATCTCAGGACCCTGAGATCATGACACGAGCCGAAGGCAGAGGCTTTAACCCATTGAGCCACCCAGGTGCCCTGCCCCTGACTGTCTTTAAAGATATTCATTTATTTATTTATTTATAGCAGGCACCGAAGAGCAGGGGGAGCAGCAGAGAAGAGAGCATCTCAAGTGGACTCTGCAGAAAGCGTGGAGGCTGACATGGGGCTTGATCCCACATCCTCAAGATCATGACCTGAACTGAAATCGAGAGTCAGCTGCTTAACCAACTGAGCCACCCAGGTGCCCCAATTTTTTTTTTTTTTAAAGCAACAATTAATATGGGCTGAACTCCCAACTTGGACAGAGTCCATAAACAGAATCAGGAGCCTCCCCCCGCCCCATTTTCTGGTTGCCGTAGTAGCCATACAGTGTACCTTCCTGTTGTTCAGTCATTAAGTCTGGTTTCATTTCTACTCTTGTACCTCCACATCAACTGGGGTCTGCCCTCAGGAAGGAGCATCCAAAAACTGTCCATCTGCCCAGCAGCATTCTGTTCTTCCAAGTGCCAATGGCCTGCCCTCCCAGGACCTGCCTGTGATGGTTACTCTCCTGTGCCCACAGGTCATTACTTCTGACGTTTTGTCCAAAGTTTTCCAAAGTTTACAGCTACTGTTTGGGAAAGGGCAGTCTGATGAAAGCTACTCTGCTCTGACTGGAAGTGAATGTAATGCCTCTTTAAAATTTTATCATTTGGGGCATCTGGGTGGCTCAGTGGGTTAAGCATCTGCCTCTGGCCCAGGTCACCGTCTCAGGGTCAGATCGAGCTGCGCATTGGATTCTCTGCTCAACAGGGAGCCTGCTCCCACCCTGCTCCCCCACCTACTTGTGATCTTTAAAATCTTTAAAAAAAAAAAAAGTTTACCATTAAAAATTACTAATAAATTTAACTCTTTCAGTTTTAGCCTCATTCTGTAAGTTTTGATTTGCAATGCTTTTATTTCCCAAGTAGCTAACAGTATTTTACATTATTCCTTAATAAAGCAGTTATTTAAAAGAGTGCTTTCTAACTTTCAAGTAGTTCAGAGTTTTTTGCTTCTGATGTGAATTTTTAGTTTTATTGTTTTATGGGCAGAAAATTGGCCTGGGGGGCACCTGCGTCTGCCTTTGGCTCGGGTAATCATCTCAGGGTCCTGGGACTGAGCCCCATGTTGGGCTCCCTGCCCAGCGGGGAGGCTGCTTCTCCCTCTCTGCCCCTCCCCCTGGTGTGTTGTCAAATAAATAAATAAAGATCTTTAAAAAAAAAAAAAGCGCTCTGTATTTCCTTTTCTTTGAATTTTATGTATGATTTTTGGTTGCTGGTATTTGGTAACTGTCTGCTTGACAAGGTTATATATCAAGAACTTACGTGTTGATACAGAGTCAAAGAAAGTGTTGACAGTATTCGTTTTCAAACCATTTTCTGGCACCACGGAAGCTTTTGTTCAACAGAAATAAAATACTTATTCACTGACAAATGAAAGAGGTCATAAAATAGAGACGTTCCGGTTATGCTGGGGAGAGGTGGGGCGCCCAGTGGGAAGCTCAAGCCCCAGCTCACTCCTCTTCCTTCCCTTTGGCTGCCTGTGGAGATCCTTCAGGGTGGAAACCGATAAAAGACAGTGCCGGGGCACCTGGGTGGCTCAGTGGATTAGGCCGCTGCCTTCGGCTCAGGTCATGATCTCAGGGTCCTGGGATCGAGCCCCGCATCGGGCTCTCTGCTCCGCAGGGAGCCTGCTTCCTCCTCTCTCTCTGCCTGCCTCTCTGCCTACTTGTGATCTCTCTCTCTGTCGAATAAATAAATAATAAAAAAAAAAAAAAAAAAAAAAAAAGACAGTGCCTCAGAGACAGAGGAAGGACTCAAGCTGCTGTTGGGGGCCTCTGGAGGCCAGACTATGAGCCACGGAGCAAAGAGGCCTAAAAGCTGGAAGTAGCCCTGAGCTTACAGCCAACGAGGTAACAGGCACCTCGCGTTAGCAATGGTAAGGAACTGAATTCTGCCAACAGCCCGAAAAATAGAAAATGGATTTCACCTTAGTCTCCAGAAAGGAACATGGCCTGCTGACACCTTGATTTCAGTCTGATGAAACCTTTACCAAACTTCTAACCTGCACAACTGGGAGATAATAAATCCATGCTGTTTTAAGCCACTAAGTTTATGGCACTTTGAAGATTTTATTTATTTATTTGACAGAGAGTGAGAGAGAGAATGACAGGAGAGAAGGTCAGAGGGAGAAGCAGACTCCTCATGGAACTGGGAGCCCGATGCAGGACTCGATCCCAGGATTCCGGGATCATGACCTGAGCGTAAGGCAGTTGCTTAACCAACTGAGCCACCCAGGCACCCGTTTGTGGCACTTTGATGGGACAGAAATGGAAAGAATAACAGAGGTACAAATTGTTAATATTTTAACTATATCCCGCTCTTGTCCTATCACCATTCCAGCCAAATCTGTGGTGTCCACCCGCTCTACGGTACTCCGAGGAGTTTGTCATCCTCTGATTTGGGGAAAGGAAAGAAAATTTTTCAAAAAGTTGTTCTTCTTGGTATTTTTTCTTTTTTCTTTTTAAGTAGGCTCCAAACCCAGAGTAGAGCCCAACATGGGGGACTGAACTCCAAACCCTGAGATCAAGACCTAAGCTGAAACCAAGAGTCAAACGCTTCATTGACTGAACCACCCAGGAGCCCCCAGTCATCTTTCTGAATCAGGTACATACCTCATTCTTATCTGAAAAAGAGATGATAAATTCCAGACCACGAATGATCTGTTTTTAAGCCTTCCAAGGATGCGAAAAGCATGTCCCTGAATCAGATCAAGCTTCGCTTTCACTTATCAAATACCTAGCTCTCACACAGATACTCACTTATTCAAATCAATTTCGTAAGTTTGCATATGGGGTTTATCTCCAGTCTTGTCTGGGTCCCATCGGTAGATGGCAAATTTCTTGATTCGGGGCGCTGCGGCGGCAGCTGTCTGGGCCCCCCGGCAGGCCTGCAATTGAAAAATTCAGAACGAGAAAAAAAAAATATTAAAATTGCAAGATAAACCCTGTGTGTAGCTGGCACTATGAACTTCCACACTGGATATAAGCCCACACATGATTAACACAAACTGTTTCTTTTTCTTTTTTTTTTTAAAGATTTATTTATGAGGGGCAGAGGGAGAGTCTAAAGCAAACTCCCCCTCTGAGCACAGAGCCCAAAGCGGGGCTCTGATCTATAACCCGGAGACCACAAGCTGAGCCGGAATCAAGTTGGGACACCTAATGGACTCAGCCACCAAGGTGCCTCCTGATAAGAGTCTTCCTGAGAAACGCAGTGAGTCATTTGATAATCTAACAAATACTAAGCACCTAGCACGTACCAGACAAGGTGCTGGGGGCGGGTGAAGTAGCACATAATGAAACAGTCTTCGCCCTCACAGAATCTACTCTGTATGAGCAAGAAAGAAATTTAATTGATTAATTTATTTGACACAGAGCGAGCGAGCGAGCGAGCGCCAAGCAGGGGAGCAGCATGGAGGAGAGGGAGAAGCAGACTCCCTGCTGAGCAAGGAGCCGGATGCAGGGCTCGATCCCAGGACCCTGGAATCATGACCTGAGCGGAAGGCAGATGCTCAACTGACTGAGCCACCCAGAAGCCCCAGCAAGAGAGAAATTAAATATTCATAATACAGTATAAAGAGGGAGGAACACAGCGGACTTGCCCTAGTACAAGACCGGGGAAGGCCCCATAAGGGATATTCAAGCCGTGGCCTGACTAGTAGGGATCAGGGAAAGGAGTGGGGTGTATAAACGGAGGAACAACATGTGTGGAGGCCTGGATGGGGGAGAGCACAGCGCATCTGGGACCTGAGAGAAGTCCAGTATGAGTTGAGGGGAAGCCTGAGTAAGGATGGTGATGGCGAATGTGAGCAGGTCAAGATTTCGATTTTATCCTAAGAGCGAGAGGCCAGCACAAACGATCAGGCGGGAGACATAATCATATTTATTCCCGAGAAGACTATCCCGGGCTTGAAGGAAGAACTGTCAGACAACACGTGAAGAAGCCAGCAGAAAGCTACTGGAGTTGTCAAAATGAGATGCTGCTGCTTTTAGATTAGGTGTCCTCGGCAGTCTGGGCTGCCGTGACAAGATGCCGAAGGCTGGGTGGCTTAAACACCACTTGTTTCTCACAGATCTGGAGGCTGGAAAGTCCAAGATCAAGATGTCAGGCAGACCTGGTGTCTGGTGAGGACCCTCTTCTTGGTTTACAGATGGCTACTTTCTTGCTGTGTCCTCATGTGGCAGAGAGATCTTGTCTTTTCCTCTTTTTTAAGGGCGCCAATCCTGTCCTGAGGGCCCCATGCTCATGACCTCATCTAACCCTAATGCCCTCTCACAGGCTCTATCTTCAAGCACCATCACAGTGGGGGCTGGGTTTCCAGGTATGAATTCTGGGGGAAACGCAAACATTCAGGGCACAGGAAAGAAGAGAACACATTTAGGGAACTAACACACAGCCGAGTCCTGTTCTCTAGGATGATTCTATTCCATGTCCTGGACATTCCGTCTCTGCCGGCGGCTCTCACACCAAGAGCCCAGAACCCGGGAGTGCCACTGCAGGGGCTGCTGTGAGAGGGTCGGGTGAGGAGGCCTGGTCTGCCTCCTTCCTTCCTTCCTTCACCAGAACAGCTTCTTCCTAAGAACCTATTTGCCAAAAGGGTGCTGTTGCTCAAAAGTTTTGTATTTAAATTCATACTCATTTTTTTTCCTTTCATTCTATTCAATTTTATTTTTGTATATATGAAGGTTTTGCTTTCTTTACAATTTTGGGATTTGGTGTCTTCTAACAGAGAGACCAAAACATACTCAGAACCATGAGGATCACCCTGGTTTGTCCACCCTGTAAGATTATTCTCTCTTGCACCCCCCCTTTTTTCTCTTGTTTTTTATTTGTTGTTTGTTTGTTTGTTTCTTTTTCTCTTTTTTCTCTTTTCTGGTTTCTGACCTCTTCAGATTTGTTCAGTGTGTACTTTGCTTGGGTAATGCTTCCATTCATTTATTTTTTCAGCGTAACAGTATTCATTGTTTTTGCACAACACCCAGTGCTCCATGCAATACGTGCCCTCCCTATTACCCACCACCTGCTTCCCCCAACCTCCCACCCCCACCCCTTCAAAACCCTCAGGTTGTTTTTCAGAATTCATACTCATTTTTAAAGCCACTATTTATGATGAGCTGATGAGAGTGGCCACGACTGGGAACCCAAGTGTGCCTGTCTGACTCCAGGACCCAGGTTCCTAAATACTATACTATCCTACTTATCTGTGAATATTTGCAGGTCTCTTCTCAGTTCTGTCTTCTTTTTAAGTCTTAAATTCTTTGAAGGCATGTATACTAGAGTTCTCCTAAGAAATAGAATCAGGAGTATGTATATTTATATATATATACATATACATGTCTACATATATATGAAAAAATATATACATACTTATATATATTTATAAGAAGAGATCGTATTATAAAGAATTGGCTCATGATTATGGAGGACAGCAAGTGCCAAGAACTGTAGCTGGCAAGCTGGAGACTCAGGAGAGCCAATGATGTAAATCCAGCCCAAGCCTGAAGGCCCATGATGAGGCAGGAGAGCCGATGATACGGTTCTAGCTCAAAAGCCAGCAGGCTTAAGACCCAAGGAGAGTTGATACTCAGTTGGAAAGCAGTCAGGCAGGAGAAATTTCTTCTTATTTGGAGGAAGAGGAACCTTTTGTTCTACTTATGCTCTCAACTGATTGGATAAGGCTCACCCACATTAAGGAGGATTTTAGTTATTTGAGAGAGAGAGAGAGAGAGAGCAGAGTGAGAGGGCAAAGGGAGAAGGAGCAGCAGAGGGAGAGGGAGCAGCAGGCTCCCCACTCAGCAGGGAGCCTGGTGTGGGGCTCGATCCCAGGACCCTGAGACCATGACCTGAGCTACCCAGGTCTATTAATTTAAATGTTAAACTCACCCAAAAACACTGTCACAGAAATACCCAGAATGGAAAGTTGGACCAACTACCTGGGCACCCTGTGGCCCAGCTGACACATAAAACTAACCATTCACGGGGTGCCTGGGTGGCTCAGTGGTTTGAGCCGCTGCCTTCGGCTCAGGTCATGATCTCAGGGTCCTGGGATCGAGTCCCACATCCGGCTCTCTGCTCGGCAGGGAGCCTGCTTCCCTCTCACTCTCTCTGCCTGCCTCTCTGCCTACTTGTGATCTCTGTCAAATAAATAAATAAAATCTTAAAAAAAACAAAAAACAAAAAAACAACCATTCACAGCATGGAACAGGTTCTATTTTACATCTCCCAGCATGCCTAGTCCAGGTCTTTGCATACAGCAGTTCAATTTGTGGTTAGGAATAATTGAAGAAAAATGCAAAAAATTATATACTGGAATTTAAAATAAATTTAAAAAAGAAAAGAAGCAAAAAGCAAAACTTGGGCATTAGAATAATACAAATATGCTGTCCCCACTGCATAGCCCTTGAAACTCTTCCATCTAAGTGGAGGACACCAGGCAGAGGCCACACCAAGTCCCCTGGGACCTACAGGCGAGGCAGCAGAGGCGTCGGCGGTGGGGGGGGGGGGTGGGGTGGCGCGGTGGCGATTGGTCAGATCCTGTCAGTCCAAAGAGCAACCAGCAGCTGAGCCCCCGTTTGTATGCAGACACATGCAGACTATCTCCCAGGCCAGCTAGTTCTCTTAAAAGCTGGTAAAAAGGGGCGCCTGGGTGGCTCAGTGGCTTAAAGCCTCTGCCTTTCGCTCAGGTCATGATCCCAGAGTCCTGGGATCGAGCCCCACATCGGGCTCTCTGCTTGGCAGGGAGCCTGCTTCCTCCTCTCTCTCTCTCTGCCTGCCTCTCTCCCTACTTGTGATCTCTGTCAAATAAATAAATAAAATCTTTAAAAAAAAAAAAGCTGCGGGGCGCCTGGGTGGCTCAGTGGTTTAAGCTGCTGCCTTCGGCTCGGGTCATGATCTCGGGGTCCTGGGATCGAGTCCCGCGTCGGGCTCTCTGCTTGGCGGGGAGCCTGCTTCCTCCTCTCTCTCTCTCTCTCTCTGCCTGCCTCTCTCCCTACTTGTGATCTCTATCTGTCAAATAAATAAATAAAATCTTTAAAAAAAAAAAAAAAAAAGCTGGTAAAAAAAGATGAAACTGGGAAGGTTAACTGTGTAACTACGAGAAATGTGATGGTCTTACCTAATGGCAAAAAAGTGTCCTGAATTAGGTGAGGATGAAAATATAAACATCAGCTCTCAGTATGAGAAAAGGAAACAGAGAGATGAGAATGAAAGGGAAGATAAAAGTAGTATTTTCCTTTATCACCAACCTGGCTCGGATCAGCAGTAAAAGGAAAAGTCATTTTTACAACTGAAGTCTTCCATTAGGGATTCCATCTTCCCCCTTCCCCCCTTTTTAAAGAATTAAAGGCAGGATTCTCTTCTAGTCCGTTATATATATATATTTTTAAAGATTATTTATTTATTTATTTGACAGAGAGAGATCACAAGTAGGCAGAGAGGCAGGCAGAGAGAGAGAGAGGGAAGCAGGCTCCCCGCTGAGCAGAGAGCCCGATGCGGGACTCGATTCCAGGACCCTGAGATCACGACCCGAGCCGAAGGCAGCGGCTTAACCCACTGAGCCACCCAGGCACCCTAGTCCGTTATATTTTATTTATTCTTAAGCTCTACATGGGGCTTGAACTTACAACCTGGAGATCAAGAGTCACTCCCTCTAGCGAATGAGCCAGCCAGGCACCTCCCCCCCCCACTCCATTTTGTAAAACGGCAGAACATTTGGTTAGCGCCACCCTGTGGCGTGTAAGACAAAGTGGAGGAAGTGAAAAGATCACTCGAGATACTTATTCCAGCAGCTTTCTGCTTGCTTGGTGCCCCCACCTTGTTTTGGTTAGATTTAATGAGGTATAACTCGCAATAAAATTCACCATTATAAGTGTATAGTTTGATGAGTTTTAATGAAGTGGTATAACTCCCACTGTAATTATGACAGAACACTTCCATCTAGAAAGTTCTCTAGTTTTCCTTTATAATCAATGCCCTACCCTATCCCTTGTAACTGATGTGCTTTCTATCACTACAGATTTGCCTGTTACAGAATTTCACATAAATGCAATCAGACAGGGAATCTTGGCTTGAAAGCTTCTTTCGCTCGACATAATGCTTCCGGGATTAATTCAGTGTTGTGTATGTACAGAATTTGTTGCTTTAAAAAAAAAATGAACTTTTCATTTTGAGATACAGAATCACATGCGTTTCTAAGAAATAATGAGATCTCTCAAATCCGTTACTCAGTTTCCCTCATGAAGACAATGCCCCACACTACTGCACAACCCACAACTAGACATGGACACGGACAGACACAGAGCATTCCCAGCCCCACAAAGCCCCCCAGGACTGCTCTCTCAAAGCCACACCCACAGCCCTCAGGCCTCCCTCCCTTACTCCTTAACCCCTAGTCATCACTAATCTGTCTCCATTCCTGTAATTTTGTCATTTCAAGAATGTTATATATAAATGGGATCATCTAGTATGTAATCTTTTGGGATTGGCTTTTCTTTTTTCAACATAATTCTCTGGAGATTCATCCAAGTAGTGTTTCTTTTTACTACTGAGTAGTGTTTCATGGTATGATGGACTCCGGTTGGTGTAGCCATTCTCCCACTGGAGGACATTTGGGTTGTTTCTGGTTTTTGGGTACATGAGTGAAGTTACAATGAATATTTGTGAACATGTTTCCATTTCTCTGGGATAAATGCCCAGGAAGGTAACTCGAGCTGTGCGACAGTGACGTGGGTGGCTGCCCTCCCTGTGGTAGGTGGTGAGAGAAAGAGGGACAAAATGCCTTTAAAACACAGAACTCTTAGGGCACCTGGGTGGCTCAGTGGATTAAGCCTCTGCCTTCGGCTCAGGTCATGATCCCAGGGTCCTGGGATCGAGTCCTGCATCGGGCTCTCTGCTCAGCAGGAGCCTGCTTCCTCCTCTCTCTCTGCCTGCCTCTCTGTCTGCTTGTGATCTCTCTCTGTCAAATAAATAAATAAAATCTTTAAAAAAAACCCAAAAAACACAGAACTCTTTTTTTTTGGCCAAGACATTAGTAAAGCTTGGACTTTCAAAAGAAGCTGGGACTCTGGAGTTGCTAACTCCAGCTCCATGGCTGTGAAGGGGGCAAAGTCATCCAGTCTAAAGAAACTCAGTCTCACTCCCACAAAGGCTTATCGAGGGTGACGGCCATTACCGGCCACAGGTCCTCACCTTGACACTTCTAATACTTAAGTCGGCTTCATATCCACTCTACAAAATACAAAGGTCTAGACTTGCTCATGCAGATCTTCCCAAATGTGATTAGGGAATTTTTTTTTTTTTTGCAGATCATTTAAATTCTTATCCTACGAATGACGTGAGACAAAAACAATGAAGGGGGGGGGCACTGAAACAGAGTACTACCATAAGGCAATGAGCCCCAACATAAAATCTGGGGTATCCCAAAGTGTTACTGATTTTTTCTAAACAACTAATTTTGTTACTGATTTTTTTCTAAACAACTAATTTAAACTAAGTTTTGTGTATTTTATACAACACTCAATAGGATAAGTGGGGGAGGGCCAAGAGGAAGGAGAGAAGATACGGAAATCAAAATTACCAGAGGCGGCTGTGGTTCTAAAGTGAAGGAGTGGTGGAATATGGCAGCTGCGATAAGAACAAATAAATTTGTGCAACAGAGAAATCTTAAAAATTTGTTACATGGGTGTCCTAGGAGAAGGGGGAGGGGAGCTTCGATTCCCTGAGCCCTTACCATGCGTGAAATGTACTAAATTGTCTCTAATCTTTGCCACATCTCAACAACAGAAGTTTTATTATTCTCAGTTAAAAAATGAAAGTAAAAATCTTACAACAAAAGAACCAGGATGCAAACACAGGTCCTTCCACTCCAAAGTTCCACCCTACACCCATTCTGTCTGTGGCAAAAATGCGAATCTGAAATAGAACAGCACGAAAAGATAATCTGTCTTCACAAACAAATCTAACACTCAACTCATACAATTAGCAAGTTCTTAGGTAGTAGCTGGCCCAGACCTATTCATTTGTTTATTTGCTCAATAAATAATTACAGAGTGGCTTCCATGTTCCTGGGACTGTTCTAGGCCCTGGGGATCAAGGGCAAAGTACATGTACATTCTGATCCTCGAGGAGCTTACAGTGGCCGGAGGCACACACAAATAACACTGACAGTATGTGGGCCCTGGGGGTACGTGCAATGGGGGGGTGGTAAGGGACAATAAAAAGGAGGGAATGGGGGTCCTGGCTCTAATTCTACAATTCTAAATGGGGTGGCCAGAGAAGGCTTCATTAAAAAAGGTGACAGTTGAGGAACATCTGAAGGAGGTGAGCAAGCCATGTCTGTACCCAGGGGAACAGCAAACTGGGCAGAGGGGTGGGCACGTGTCTGAGGAGTGACAAGGCCGTCAATGTAGTTGGGATCGGAGTGAGGGAGAGGGGGAGGAATGGCCAAGGGAATCAGAAAGTTACCAGGAGAGCCAGATCACAAAGGACCTTCTAAGATCTTGTTTTTTTTCTTTTGTTTGTTGTTTTGTTTTGTTTCTCTATGCCCATTATGAGGCTCGAACTCATGACCCTGAGCTCAGAAACCCCACGCTCTACTGACTGAGCCAGCCAGGCACCCCTAGCAAATTTCTTTAAATGTACTCGGTGGAGGTTGTATATTTGAGATTCAAACTTTGGATATTTTTATTTTTAAATATTTTTAAAGGTTTTATTTATTTATTTTAGAGAAAGAGATAATGTGCAGTGAGAGGCAGAGGGGAGAAAACCTCAAGCAGACTCCATGCTGAGGGCAGAGCCCCATGTGGGCTCCATCTCATGACTCTAGGACCACGACCTGAGCTGAAACCAAGAGTCCAAGGCTCAAATGACCTGAGCCACCCAAGTGCTCCCCACTTTTTGTTAATTAAGTAAGCTTTAGGTCCAAATGACCCCGAGAGCAAGAGTGGCATGCTCTACCGGCTGAGCCAGCCAGGTGTCTTGGCCTTCTAAGGGTTTCTGCTTTTACGCTGAGTAAGAGAAGAACTCCTGAAAATTTTGAGCAGAGGAGTGACACAGTCAGACTTAAGTTTTGAAAGGATCATTTTGGCTTCTGTTATGAAAATCAATCAAAGACAAAAGCAAAAAAAACACAAAAACCAAAACTAGGTAAGAACTGCAGTAGTCAGTCATCAGCTAAGAGATAACAATGGCTTGAACCAGGTTGGTGGCTATGGAGGGCAGGAAGTGGTAAAGTTTTGAATAGGTTTTAAGAAACAACTGACAAGAGCTCCTCAAAGACTGGATATGAGAGTGAGGCAAAGAGCAAGGATGACTCCAGCTTCTGGCTCAAGCCACACGGTATAAAGATGAATAGGGAAATGGGGTGGTAGCTGGATTTTTATATATTTTTTTAAACAACGGGAGAGATTGTAGCATGCTTGCATGCTGCTGATCTGATGGAGAGGGAAACACGGCCAGTGGAGGGAAGGGCAGACTCACTGGAGAGCTACCTCTGAATAAGCGATGGGATACAGAGCGCGATCGAAGGGTTAGCCATAGAAGTCCTGCTCATTCTCCCACAGGAACATGAAGAAAAGGAGAACACTTGGGCAGAAGTGGGGAGGTGGGAAACAATTTAAGTTTTTTTTTCCTTGTGGTCTCTCCAGCAATTTATATTACAAGCTCGAAGAGGAGCCTTCAAAAGCATTTCTACCTTGGTCTATAAAACTGAGTATTCACTGCTGAGCATGGCCTTCTAGAAAATCTCAGATAAGATTAACTCCATAGTTTATAATTAATTTAAGGAAGGTGGCAAGATAATTAACAACTGGACTGAACCAGACTGAGGAGGATGAACAGAGTGAATTCTGGATCATGCTAAAGGCGGCTTGTTATTTCCCTAGGAAACCTTCCTTAAGGAGCAGGCTTAGAGCTCAACAGAGCAGACACAGATTTGGAGGCAGGAAAGAAAGATGTGGAAATAGGACAGGAGGAAGGCAAAGAAGTCTGCATAAGCCTGAGTAAAAGAGAAGGTGCAGGCTTGTTTCCGAAATGTCTGAGTGGCACTGGTTTAAATCCAAGTTCTACCACTTAGTAGCTGTGTGTTCTTTGGTAAATTACTTAACCTCTCTGACTCTATCTCCTCTTTTGTATAAAGAGGAGGGAATATTAATATCTACCTCGTAAGATTAAACTGGAGGGTCAGGTGGCTAGCATAGTCCATAATATAATTTCTGCTTTTCAACACTGGCAATATCATCAGTTTCTCTATTATTCTGATTGGCAGACAGGTATCCTAAGACCTGCCAGTGCTAAGAGCAATGAGATACACAAGGAGAGAAGGCAGTACTTGCCCTAACGTTGTTCACAATCTAGATGAAGAAATAAGGCAACACAATCAATTAATACATTACAGCCAGACACTTACAGGCAAGAACTATGATTTACGGGAGCAGACTAATGCATAAAAGGAATTCAGAAGGGAAATCCTGTATCTTAGAGACCTAGGAACCTGAGTATCACCTTAGATAATACACCAAGCTCATTATTTCTTTTTTTTTCTTTTTTTAAAGATTTATTTGACAGAGAGAGAGAGAGAGAGAGAGAGAGAGCGCGCGCGCACGCATGCACAAGTGAGCACAAGCAGGGGGAGTTGCAGGGAGAGGGAGAAACAGCCTCCCCGCTGAGCAGAGAGCCTGATGGGGTTCCATCCCAGGTCCCTGGGATCTTGACCTGAGCTGAAGGCAGACACTTAACGACCGAGCCACCCAGGTGCTCCTGATGACTGGATTCTTTTGAGGTGGTTTTTACTGGAACGAATGCACATTCCTAAGAGGTGCAGAGGAGGGACTCTTCAATTTCTCTGCCCTCAGGAAACCCTGCAACGGCCTCACCTGGAATTACGAAACTGACCTATGAAATTAGCCTTCTCCTCACTCATTTGTGTAAGAGGGACCTGAGCTTTAGAACTCATTCTCATTGGCTGGGCTCTCACAACTTAATTGCTTGCTCAGCAACTATAAAAGGAACTGGTAAACAAGGTCATTATTAGCCATCAATTTAACGCTCCGAGGACTCCAACTGAGGCTCTTGTAGGCAGTCCTCCTTCCCTATCTCCTCTTTTCAGAGAGACTATAAAATGACTTGTCCAGAGTTCACAGCCAGCATACTGGAAAGAGCTAGTACCAGAAGACAGGCCATACATACTGTCTGATAGGGCCAGAGCAGTATTTAGAGTGAGAGACAGCCTCATGCAAGCCCAAGAAGGGGAGAGGAACTAATAATTCTTGGTTCACCTGTGTCCAGGATCTGTGCTAGGAGTTTTTCTCATATTATGTTAAAAAACAAACAAACAAACTGGATTTAGGTCCACCAGTTCTTGGCCATGATATCCTGAACAAGCAAAATTTTCTTTCTGCGGCCTAAGTCTGCAAACTTCTAAGGAGGAGGTAAGAACTGTTTATCACCCACCCTACAGGGGCTGTTGAGGAGATCAGAGGAGGAAATGGACTTGGAAGGAATTTGTAGATTTTTAGTTCCTTATGTGTGCAATGGCAATTTCCCTCCCGCTTACAAACAGTCCCATTTAGAACGTAGATCAGAAGCGTGTGGTTTCCTGACAATACAAGAGGGGTGTGGGGAGACGTACCACTGCACACTGAGTAATATAAACAAATACAAGAAGGCAGCGCCAAGCTCTGTACCTTTAAGATCCATGCCAAAACTCGCGCTCGGTATGTTGTATGCCCTTTACAGACAGAGACACTGAGAGGATGACATCCAGTCTTTCCCGCAGCCTCCCGCCAGGGGAAGGGCCCAGATCCTTCAGGAGACAGAGTGATCTGCCTCCATTTCTCCCTTCCCAATCCCCGTCCAGTCCCTATTTACTGAGCCCTCAATCTTGCACCCTGGAGGAGAGACCTCCCTTGCCAGTTCCCATCCTTCCCACTCCCGCAGGTCTGTCTCTCCCACAGAGGCTAGTCTTTAGACAGAGAAACAGCTTGGAGCCCAAAGGTTTGGATTCGAATTCTGCCTCCAACAGTGTTACTCGCTTGCCATGTGACCTTGGGCAACTCGAGACTCCTCTCCGAACTTTTCCCCCGGATCTTTAAAAAGATCCTTGATATCTCCCAGGCTGCGGCGAGGCGCAGAAAGATAACGGACAGGGATGCTCCAGGCCCAGAACCGAGACTACGCAGCGGGAGCGGGTCCTCCCCTTCCCTGAGGCCTTGCGCTGTGCTCCCTCGGCCTCCTCCACGGCCCCCTGAGCAACAGGCCGCCTCCATCACTCTCCTGCCTGCCCTCTCCCTCCGGCCCCGCATCTCACCTGCAGGCAGGCTCCGCCAAGGGCTGCAGCCGGGAACCGGCGTTTCAAGGAGACTCCGACCACCGCCGCCATCTTGGCTTCTGACGTCGCGCCCCACCTCTTAACCCCGAGGTCGCTCTCCGCCGTCGTCCCGCCGAGCACCGCGGCGCCGAGCCGGCGTCCACCCAGGACCCGCTAGCGGCGCTGGAGCCGCGGAGTAGGAGGCGGTTCCGGTTTCCCGAAGGGGAGGAGGGAAGGCGGAGAAAGAAAACGCGAGCATGCGCAGTTGTGCGTGCGCGGCGCATGCCCACTTGGCTTCCCGCCTTCCTAAGGTGACCTTCCCAGAAGGGGGCGGAGTCTGGAAGGGAGGGAGTTGTAGGGACCCGGGCTAAGATAGTGGGGTGGGGAGGAGCCCTCCGGTCTGAGTCCAGTCCTCGTGTTAGCCTCCTTCCTTCCTGAGAAATTGTCAGTAGTATCACTCATCTCTTAGTGATGAGCTTATTGGCTTTAGTCAGACAGTTGTCAGACACAGTGTGGTTTGCCCGAGAGTGTCCCGATTTTGGCATCCCGAGAGTCCTGCATCCTGAGAAACTCCTCAGTCTCGGGCAAACTGGGAGGGTTGATGAAGGAAACGAGGGGATGTCAAAGATGATGGGTCATCCAACCACCCACCCATCCATCCATCCACCATCCTCGCATCCATCCATCCATCCATCCTCCCATCCATCCATCATCCATCCACCCACGCATCCATCCATCCATCCACCATCCTCGCATCCATCCATCCATCATCCATCCACCCACGCATCCATCCATCCATCCATCCATCCATCCACCATCCTCGCATCCATCCATCCATCCATCCACCCACGCATCCATCCATCCATCCGAAGATACACCAGCAGCACTGCTGTGCTGGGCGCTGGGTCACTGTTGTGAGTGAGCAAGCCAGGCACAGTTCCTGCCTTCACCAGGTTTACTGTGGGATAGGGACACAACTAGGCACTCATGCCTCAGCGAGCTTTGCTCTGTAAAATAGTGGGGAGAGGGGAGCAAGCCCTTGGTGGCTTACTTAGCTACATAGCACCAGAAATCATTGCTTGATATGCCTAGCGCGATATGCCTAGCGCTGGGCGCCATCATCTCACTTAAGCCTGCCAGTAGTCTTGTGGGAGAAGTCTGTGTGTGTCCTTCTTCAGTTTAGTCCTCTCAGCTGCTTTCCCTGACCTCTCCGAGGCTCATCTCAGAGCCTGCCTCCTTCTGGGGGCTTGATTACCTCAGTTCTCCAAGTGGCTTGGTCTCTTAGGTCACCTCTGGCAAACTTTATGTAGGCAGTTGGCTTTGCAGGTATCAGTGTTTGTCAGGAATGACGTTTTCCCTTCTCTGCCTGCTTATTTCTAACATACAAAGGACATCTTTTCAAGGTCTTTGGTTTTCTCACAGATCATTTAGATGTGACTGGGGAAATTAAGAAGGCCAGACAAATTGGTTTATTGGGGCGAAGTTTCTGGAGCCCTGGGCTGGAACCTGGCTACATTGGTCTGTGGCCTCATTAAAAGGAGGGGTGTAGTGAGGCCATATGAAATAGCCTGGACCCCTGGGTCTAACCTCCAAACTTCTCAAGCCTGTGTGACCTTGAACAAGTCCCTCCTCATCTCTGGCCTATAATTTCCTTTCCCGTATCATCAGGGTGTTGGTCCAGCTGAGGTAGGGTTCTGTGATTCAGGAGGCTGCCTGGGGGTGCTGTGGGATGGAGGCCATCTGGAGCATAACTGTCGACAGGGCTGAGGTCACCTTAACTTTTTGCTGAGGCTGACCCGGCACAGGAATAGGGCTCCTCTGTGTCTGCCTCAAGGCCTCTTGGGCCACCCCACCTGGGTGAATTCATGGGAAGATTGTCACTCTCTCTGTAGCTCCTCCGGGCTGAACTGTCTTCTGAGATGAAGGAAGAGCGTCCTCTCCTTCCAAGGAGTATGTTTCCAGAGAACTGGTCCTGTTGGCTTTTTCATGATTTTTTCACCTCGAAGGTAGAGTTTATTCCTAGAGAAGTGACTACCCTTTTACTTTGTCCAGGTCACCTTGGAAAAAGCAGTCTGAGGCCAGCAGAAGCGAGACCTTGATTTATGGAGGGGCTCTTGGTGCCAAGGGGCCCACGCGCCCTGCAGTCACACCATTCCCGGGCTTCATGGGGATTTGGGGAGCTCAGAGTTATGGAGGAATAAATTCCTGGACGGCTGCACCTCCGCCCTGAACTTTGGGATTCCAGAAAGGCACAGCTGCAGGGCTTAGAAGTTTTCATGGCCTGCGCCTGACAGATCTTCCCAAGGTGTACCCTGGTGAGACCTGAGACTTTTTTGTTTGTCTGTTTCCATTTGGCTGGTGAGTGAGGTATTGCTTTTCAACAGTCAGCTACGTGCTTTAAGTTTATGGGGAGCTCCATCACTTACAAATTTGTTTACATAAGTAGTCTTCCCCAGTCCTCATAACAACCCTTCTTGGTTGGAAGAACTACCCCCATTTTATAGACTTTCTTAGTCTTTGGATAATGGGAAAGCTGAGCCATCTTGGTTGGGTGGGAATCTTGCATCAGGAGCTCCAGTCCAGAATTAAAAATTAAAACCAGGGGCACCTGGTGGCTCAGTCGTTGGGTGTCTGGCTTCAGCTTGGGTCATTGGGATCGAGCTCCACATCAGGCTCCCTGCTTGGCGGGAAGCCTACTTCTCCCTCTCCCACTCCCCCTGCTTGTGTTCCCTCTCTTGCTGTGTCTCTCTGTGTCAAATAAACAAATAAAACCTTTAAAAAAATTAAGAAATAAAAATTAAAACAAAAACCATTCCGGTGTATCAACTATCATTTGTACAATCAACTATATTTCTAGGGTCTTGTGATTTAGGCTAAATTCCTCCCCAGCCAGAGGGCCAAGGATTTAGGGAAGATTTGTCAGATAAGATCTAGGGGAGAAATGTCAGATAATTTTGTTGCCTTTGAGAGTTGTTTGGCTTTGAGAAAACCCCCCCTCACCCCAGTTAATCTCTATGGTGGGACTCAGGGACCTTTTCATCCAAAATTCAGGATTTTGTTTGCCTTTGACCAATGGGCTCTCTCTTCCATTTCTGGCCACTTCTTCCCTTTGTGCAGCTGTCTCCTGAGCATCTCTATCTGAGTGTCCCAATGGTCTCTGAAATGCAACCTGGCCCCAATCATACGTATCACCTGAGGCATTCACAGCTCCTCTTTTCTCAGCACCACTAAGCTAGAAATCTGGAGTGTACCTCGACTCTCCTGCCCGCCACATCCAATCGACCACCCACCCCCAGCATGGCCTCCAGGTCAGCTGCCACGTCTGGAAGACTCACTGGTCCTGTGTACCAGAACTTTCGCAAAATACTTGGGATACATTTTCTCTGTCTAATCATGAAAGCAACCCCATGAAGCAGGGATTTCTGTCTTTCATTTTAAGTTGAGGCAGGGGACACCCAGGTGGCTCAGTTGTTAAGCATCTGCCTTCGGCTCAGGTCACGATCCCAGGATCCTGGGATCCAGCCCCGCATAGGGCTCCCTGCTTAGGGGGGAGTCTGCTTCTCCCTCTCCTACTCCCCCTGCTTGTGTTCCCTCTCTCACTGTCTTTCCCTCTGTGGTTGAGGCAGCTGAGCCTCAGAGAGGGTCAACAACTCACTTAAGTCATACAGCTAGGAGGTCAGTGTCCTCCATCAGGGTGATGCCTGGGCTCTAGGCAAGCTCCCCAAGGTTCTGGGGATCCTGGTGGTTGCAGCTACTCTGGTCCACCTGCAGAGGGAGCCCCTGCCTCATGGAAATGTCCACGGCTCCCTAATAGCCCTTTTCAACCTGCCCTTAGAAAAGGCTTATCTAAACCCTCCTCCCTCTAAACCCCACCATATAATTAGACGTCTCAAAATATTCTCTCTGAGTGGGATGGGGACCATCATATGCTACAGACTTCTCCAATTTCATGAGCAGTCTCTATGGAACTCCCGGAGCAAAAGTCACAAGTCACCTCCACTCCAGATGGGGTTGCGTTTCACACTGCTGAAGTCAGCTCAGCTGCTGGGACTTAGCAAGTGGCCCAAGGCCTTCTGGGGACTGTCACGTTTCTGGGCCCTATAGCATCATACCACACCACACCACACACACACACACACACACACACACACACAGAGCTCACCCCCCCCCCGCTAACTTCTGTCTCACTCCCGTCTGCCTGCCACATCACCAGCACACTCTCAAATTAGCAGTTAATTTGATCCTCTGGGTGTGTGCTTTGTAAACACAGTCCGGGGTAAAATTCCCTTTCCAGCTGAATCAGAATTTTGAGCACCCCTTTCTATAAGAGAAGGAGTTGTGTAAATGAAATGTGAAAAACGCATAGCGGTAAATACTCATTGGTAGTGACTAGACATTGGCTCCCTGGGAACAGAACCAGTCAGACAGGTGCAAAAAACTAAAGCAATTTCTACCTTCTAGAAGGTAGGTGGAGTGGTTAAGTGTGCAGGCCATTGGAGGTTCAAATGCTGCTTTATCGGTCTTTTGCTGTGTGGCCTTGCACAAATTACTTACTGTCTCTGTGCATTACTTTTATATTGCATAAGATGGGGAAAAAGAATCATAGTTGCCTCACAGACAGGAGTAAATGAATTGGTATCTGTAAGGAGCTGGTCAGTCTTAAACTGTGGTGGGAAGCCCAGCTGGGGGAATATAAAAATGGAATAAAAGAGATTATGCTAATCAGGATAGAAAGACTTCAGCATAAAAATGATGACAGGGGTTTCAGGCAGCTTTAAAAAAATTTTAAAATACATATGTAATTAAATTCTCAGGAAGTAAAAATTTCAAGCAACATAGATAAAGTTTAAATCCACTCAGTCACACTTCCTTTTCCAGAGGTGATTACTGTTGTCAGTTTCATGAGATTGCGTCCATATCTTTTTCTTTGCATGTATATACATATGTATGTTTCTATAGAAATCCATGGCTTTGCTTGATTTTTTTTTTTTAAATACTGACATCAAGTGTTCTGTCTTGGAGCTCCTTTTTTCTTTTTTTTTTGTTAAAGATTTTATTTATTTATTAGAGAGAGAGAGTGCAAGTAGGGGCAGAGGGAGAGGGAGAAGCAGACTCCCCTGCTGAGCAGGGTGCCTGATCCCACTCCTGGGATCATGACCTGAGCTGAAGGCAGATGCTTAACTGACTGAGCCACCCAAGTGCCCCAATGTCTTGGAGCTCTTTCCATGTCAGTGCTCACAGATCGATTTCATCTATGCACTCCCAAATGGTTCAGTGTAGGCATGTACCATGGTTTGATTGTTCTTCAGGTAGTTTCTTAAAAATGATTTTCCTATTAGCTTAAGAGCAGTTAAAAATATATATATATATATATATATATGTTACTGTCCTCTTTCTAAAACGCAGAATTGATCATGTGGCTGCAGCTATCCTGAATCTTGAGGGGTTCCCATTGCTCAAATCCTTGTGTTTTCAGCAGGCTTTAGTCTCTATCTTAGACTTTCACTATGATCACCAATTCTTTTTTTTTTTTAAGATTTTTTTATTTATTTGACAGAGGGAGACATAGCAAGAGAGGGAACAGAAGCAGGGGGAGTGGGAGAGGGAGAAAGCAGACATCCACCAAGCAGGGAGCCTGATGCGATGCTTGATCCCAGGAACCCAGGATCATGACCTGAGCCAAAGGTAGACGCTTAACGACTGAGCCTCCCAGGCGCCCCTATGATCACCATTTCTGAAACATGACACACGTTTACGCTCCCTTGTATCTCTGCTCCGCTTGGCAGTGCCCCCTTCTCTGACCAGTCATCCATTCCTACACTCAGTTGATGCTCATCCTAGCCTAAATGAACACGAGAGCCACCCTTGGTCACTCTCCCAGCTGGAAAAAATTGTGCGTGCACGCGTGGGTGTGATTCCACAACCTTTTGTACCCTTTTCACTCCTCCATGCAGCAAATACTCATCAAGTCTCTACTCCATCAGTCTGCTTCCTGTCCGTCACCCTGACTTGGCTATCAGTTCCTGGGAGGATGAGATCATGTCTCATGCATAGGGGTTCCAGGGAGAAGAGACAACCTGGTTTGCCTAGCGTGGTTCCTGTTATCGGGTGAAATTATTGGTAGTGCCCCCTTTCACTCTGCTTGAGGTGAGAAATCACATGATCGCTTTAGTTTTATGCATGATAGATGCTTCCAGTAACTGTGAATTGGAAAAAAGAATGGATACAGCAGATGAATGAATGTAATTGCTTCTCACATTTGGAGATGCCCTCTTACTCTGAGCTGAAGCCTGGAAAGAACACACTACATTGTGCAGAGATCATTCACCCTGAGCTCTGGTGCCTTAGAGGGATTTATTGGAATCCTCTAATCCCCAGACAGATGCTTGCAGGTGGTGGGGCATTCTCGTTGTACGGTTCTAATGGGCCACGCTAAGAAACGACTGGCGCGAAAGAAACATTTGTGAATAAAAGAGCTGATGACCCACTGGCCTTGGGTTAGGAAGCTGCTTCTCAAACGGGGTCGTCCAGAGCAGAGGTTCAGCGGGTGGGCTCTGGAGTCAGGTCACCCTGGTGGGAATCCTGGTTCCGCCACTTCCTGCTGTGGAAACTTGAGCCAAATCACTTCCTCCCTGAGCCTCAGTTTTCTTATCTATAAAGTGGGGATAGTAACTTCGCGGCTCTGTGGTAGGGGGGAATCAGAGGCGATGAGGAATGTGAAATATCACGTGAAATCATCTCTATTTGATCATTTTGACCTTCAAAATGGCTTTTCACATAGTTCAAGCGGGCAGGTGCCTGGCACGTAGTCAGTGCCTAAGACATGTGGCTATTAATACCTCCCACCTGGTTGGGCTGATCTTTCTGCTTCCATTGTTCAGCTGAACAGACGTTTCTTTCTTTCATTCAAAATGCATTTGGGGCGCCTGGGTGGCTCAGTCTGTTAGGCGTCTGACTCCCGATTTCAGCTCAGGTCATGATCTCAGAGTTGTGGGATCGAACCCTGGGTGGAACTCTGTGCTCAGCTCAGAGTCTCCTTGTCCCTCTGTCTCTGCTCCTCCTCCCCATGCATTTGCTCTCTCTGTCTCTCTCTCTCAGATAAATAAATAAATAAATAAATAAATAAATAAAATCTTAAAAAATAAAAAAAGGTCTTTGCTGAGTGTTATGTGCTAGGAATTGTGGGAGATAAGTAGAGTAATCCTTATAGCATTTCCAGTAGCAGGATAGCATGTAAGGAGGGTTCCAGAATGCAAGTCAGAGACAGGTCCATAAGATTCATCTGGAGGCATTCCCACGACGGACAAAATGGGCCTTAGCTTATAGAGTATAAGGGGCCAAGGCACAAGCAGGCTTGACCTGAACCTGGTACTTTCCTTCCAGACCAGCTAGAGAAGCCCAGACCTTTGCCTTCTCAGCCATCAGGGCTCAAAAGGAGCCTGGGCTTCCCAGAGGTGAAGCTCAAATGGAAAGACAGATTTCTCACAACAGCTAGCCTGGAGACCAGGCCGCAGAGCTGAGCTTTCTGCCTGGGCATGTCCTTCTTCTGGCTGTCCAGCTGGTGGAAGAGATACCACGTGCTGTCATTTGATGTCATTCACTGTATTGAGTTACCAAAAATATCGCCCTCAGTTCCCTGGACCTGATGCCGCTTGGGTGAGGATCCTGGATATGTCCCACTGGGCAGGCAGAATTCATCCCTGGCTGCTCTTTTTATTTTGGGGGAGGGATCCCACTTCCATAAGCTCTTGGCTCTGCTGAGGTATGGATCAGGTCCCATCTGGAATGAAGGGGCTGAGATAATGGGGACCTTGACTCCACTCACCCAGGACCTGCAGACAACATCTCTCAGGAAGATGCAGGGTCGAGTTGTGGAAGTGAGGCTGTTCTATTTCCCATGGGGCTGGTGGGGATTCTCATCTTGACAGTGGGCAGAGGTGGCCTGGCCCAAAGGTATTCCCCTTGCTGAGGTTGAGGCCAGTTCTGGTAACACGGCAGCAGTCACAGCTCAGGCAAGAGGACCTTCTGGAGGAGCAAGGCTCTGTACACTGGGGCCAGGGAGGGCTGATGTCTATTTTATGCTTCTCTTTTTGGTATTATAATAATAAACTTCTGTTAGCCATTGCAGTCAGACTAGCTGGACTCTGGGGATTTAAGGAATGTGCCTACTCTTATAATTGGGCTCAGCCTGGCAGAGAAGATTCTAGAACTGTGCTTTCAAACATAGGCACTCCTTGTGGCTAATCTGAATGAAGATGTCCTATAAGTAGAAAATTTAAAATTACATGCATAGCTTGCTTTACATTTCTGTTGGAATGTGCTGTTCTAGAAGCCTAGAGGTCTCAAGGTGACTTCCAGCCATCCTGAGGCAGGTGAGTGAAAGATATGAAAGCACCACCAGGGCTGGGTTTAACACACCATCATCCCTTGGGGAGTCTCAGAAATTGGTGGATGGGGAAACGCCCGTGAAGATTGCCATTGCTGTGGCTTGGCAAGTTGGGTATAAAAGGGAAGCATGACCTCAGACAGCTGGACCCACAGGTTAAATCTGGGAGTATGAGAACTAGTGATTTTCATTTTGCAGTTGCTTCTTAAGATGGCTTCAACAAAACATCAGTCTAGAAGTCCAAGATGGGGCTGAGGGGCAAGAAGCCCCACGTCCATCCCAAAGCACTCAGGAGTGGTTTCCAGGCCTGGGAAGTAACTAGGTGTCTTTATTTTTAGGGCTTCAGAGAGGTTGTTCACAAAGACCCTGTTAGACCATGGCTGTGTAGTATGGATTTTTATACCAGGGGTCAAATCACAAATGTCCTCATGTAACAATTCCATATGGTAAGAACATGATATAGTCTAGAGTGGTGGACACTCTTGGTGCCCTACCAGGTCCTCTTCTGGTAGTGAGCCCATTCCCCAGCTCTGGTGACTTTGTGGCTAACTGCAGCTCTGATTGCTACTGGTGCCCCCTTGCCCGTTCAGAGAGCCGAGGTCCCCATAGCCAACAACTGACTGCAGCAGGTGTACAAAACTCTGCGTCCAGGTGGGACAGTTCCGAGCTGCACTTATGCTCCAGGGCTTTCCAGTGATCAGGCTGAGGCTACACCTCAAGTCACATTCTCATTTGGTTTCTTCCCCTTCCCTGTCCTGTTCCCTTCACTCCCTTCCTGGTTTTTCTTGGAGGCACTTAATAAATAACAAATCACCTGTTCTCATTTGCTCATTTCAGGATCTCCTTCTGTGGAACACCACCAGAAAAACACAGCCAGACTTTATGGTGGTTATTGGTCTTGACCTTGAGGGTGGCCATGGAATACATATCCACTGAATGTGTGGGGGATTCCAAACTCTTGAGATACCTTTGCTGAGCCCTGACCTTGTGCCCAGGAGAGCAGGGGCTACAAGACCAGAAGAGTGCCCCTGTCTGGCCTGCTTCACTCCGGGCTGTGTCCCTGAGGCAACAATGAACATCACACCAACACATGACTTCCCCTCTGATGGTTTATTTTATTGCTATTTAATTAGGCTCTTCCCCAAACATCTTTCGATCTCCGTCATGGCCTCTCGTCCAGTAAGTTGAAACTTCCCTTCTTCTTGCCATCTTCACGGCACCTCCCCTTCCCTCTTACATAAAATATTTCAAAATAAAGATCGAAACAGGAACTTAGCTGAGTTTTGCAACACAGAACTGTATCTTAGGTCTACATTTATAGAAAGTTGGGGATGGGGAAGAGCGATGAGTTCATGGGTATTGGGGGAACTGTGCACGCTGAGGGTAGTCACACGGGGTAGGAGGGTCAAACAAGATGGGAATGGGTGTCTGAGTCCTGGGGGCTCCAGAATCATCAGAAGTTACCAACTTACCAATGGGGAGAGTTTTAGAAAAATTTATAAACACACACTCTCTCCACATGGGAGATGCTCACTTCCCCTTAAAGATAGACTAGAAAAAAAAAAAATGAAAGAAAACCCCAAACCCCACTTTAAGCAAACACACACACACACACACACACACACACACAAACACGCACATGACAAACTCTAAGTCTCCAGATGGACACCTTCAAATAGGCACTTGGTGTTTTCAGCTCTGGGGTTGCAGAGGTCTGGGGCTGTGGCCCTCAAAGGCAGGGGCACAACAGTTTCTAAAGGCTCTGGGGTCTGATCTGTCGGGTGGGTACTGGCCCAGCTGGGTGGGAAAGGAAGTCTGGTTGGAAAAGAACCCTCTACCTTCATCCAAAATAGTGACTTGCAGGAAGGTCTGTGCCCCAGGCATTTCCTGAATATAGCGGGTTCCCACTTTGGAAGAGCATATCACTGAAAGGGCAAATGTTGACCATTTAGAGTGGACACGGCATGCTGAGAACTGACCAGCTCCAGGACCAGGGACCAGGCCCAGCCTGCTAGGGACCACCACATCCTCAGAGCCCAGCACTGTGCCTGGCCCTTAGTAGGGGCCACAAGAAACGTCTGCTGAATGCGTGAATGAAATAACCCAAGAAGAAAATCCTGTTCTCGCAAGAATACGAATTTATAACAGTCTCATTGGCTATAAATTGGTTCTTTTTAACCCACAAAGTGGGATTATAATTCACTTATTCTCCCGACATCAGCTGGCCCTCAAGGAACTTTTTTTTAGTGGAAACTGAGTCTTTTGGGTTGGAGCCAGGGAATTAATCTAGTTATGTGCGGATGAGAGGATGTTCAGCAAATGTGCTGGTAAACTTCCATGGGATAGACAGTCTGTGTCTAAGGCCACCTGCTGGCCCAGAACTGGCCGCTGGGCTGGGGGCCAGCCCAGGTCTTTAGATGTTGAATCTAAGGTCTGGGGAGAATTGGCGGGTCTTTAATTATAACCTGGGGCAGGTCTGAGCCTGGCTGGTGGCGAACCGGTCCCCATCTAGCTGCTTGGAGGGATAGGATCGGGAATAGGAAGTGGAGGCATGGGAGGAGGGAGTCCAGGGACTGCCCAGGGAATGGAGAACCAGGCAGGAGAAGGATAAGGCTGAGGCCAGGCATCTATACCCACGGCACTCTCAGGTTCAAGGATGCTGGTCTGGGGGGACCCCCACAAGCGTTTGGGAGAGCCTGTGTCCATCAGAAAGATGAGGTATAAGGAGCATCTTGGAAATGGAGAGGTCTGAGAAAATCCACTTCTGGGGAAGGTTCTAAGCTAAATTATTGGACCCTCAGGGAATGGGGAAGCTAGTCAGGGATGTCTACACCGCAGAGAGGAAGCCAAGGGGGTCTGAGAGAGGCCGGGAAGGAATGAATAATTGAAGGCAGCCCCTTGCACACTCCGAGGGAGTGGGGAACTTGAAATGATGACGGCAGTTCAAAGTACATCGGGGGGTCCCAGGGTCCCTTTCCATGGGCTCTACCTTGACCTTCAGAGCGTGGCTGCCAGAGCTGGTGATCCTAGAGCTTCCAGAACCTTCTTGCCTTCTCCCCTCCTTCAGTTTTGGACAAGAGACTAAGCACTCTTTGGGGAATGGTTTGGGTACAGAGTTTTTGTTTCTTGGTTTTTCGTATCAGGGCTATACAGAGGCCGGCCAAAGGCACAGCTCTTTTCAGGAAGTACCAAGTTGAGGTTCAGCGGGAGTGACTTTGGTGGATGCTGGGGCCCTTCTGAGAGATGGCGAGGCACAGATGTCCCAGGTCCCTCCTGCCTTTTTGGAGGCCTGGTGGGGACAGTCTAGTCCTTGTCAAGTCCTCGGCCGGCAGGGGGAAGCTCTGGGGGTGGGTGCCAGGGGTCTAGAGAGGGAAGGAGGGATGTACCAATGCCCCAGTTGTGTGGGGTTTTCTCTTTTTGGTAATGCAAGTGCTTGACTTGGGCTTTGATTGCGAGGGATCCACTTCAAAGAAAGCCGTCTCCAATAAGCATGTTTGTTGCCAGCCACAGGACTGGATAAAACACCAGGCTTCCTCCTGCCCCAGGCTCCTTCGTTTTAGAAATCTTGGCTAGTTTCTAAAGCTGACCACTTGAGCCCCTCGATTTTCCTCATCCCCCACTCCCCACCGGTGCTGCACAACCCCTGGCCCCCACCCTCCACCGCCCAAAAAGCAGAACCCCAGGCTTGGGCTGTCTCTCTCTCCCTGCGACTTTGCTGTGTGGCCCCAGGTGTGCTGTGCAATTTCCAGGGCCTGGAAATAATCATCCTTTTCTCCACCCACCCCCCCACTAAGTTTCCTGACTGTTATTGCTGAAGAACATCTTGCAATCATAAGAACCACGAGGGCCGGTCCCACCACAATCTTGGTTACTGACGGGCTGAGACCCGCACAGCACAGCCCCCGCCCCGGCTGCTCAGGGCACCATGTGCCACCACTTGAAGGAGAAGGGCTTCCTGCGGACGTTGGTGCCACAGTGCACCTCCCCCAGAAACTTGTGGTAGGCGGAGATGTCGTCCACGAAGGTGCAGCAGAGGCCCAGGGGCTCCAGCAGGGAGCGCACGTGCGTCTCCAGGCAGCACACCTCCTCCACCTGGGGCCCGAACGGCTTAGGGATGCCCAGGTCCTTGTCGAGCACGATCATGTTCACCTGTGATGGGGTGTGGGCAACAGCTCCCATTTAACGAGCACCGATTACTTGCTGGGCCCTGTTCCAAGCTCTTGGGCATTCCTAACTCCCCTGTGACATAGATGTTGTGATCATCCCCATTTTACAGGTGAGAAAACCGAGGCACAGAGGGGGCCAAGCAGCTCCTACGTGGTAGTGTTGAAGCGGAAAACCAGGCAACCTACCACCGCATGTATGTTGTGTACAGGTACCTGCACGTGGTTATACGTGTCCGTGTCGGTGTGCGCGTGCGTGCAAGTGTGTACCCGTGCGTGTGTTCTAACCTCCCCCGCCTCACAGAAGACTCTCCCCTAGGATGAAAAGCACCCTTCCTCTCTGTAAAGGCCTTTTTAACTTAGAAAGCACTTCGCTGTCTGCTAGGGGAAAGGATATCCCAGGACCCCAGGGAGGCAGCTAGGATGAGAGTCTCGCCCCTAGGAGGGAATGCAGCCCAGAGAGCCTGAGGGGCCTGGTGCGGGTGGGCGAGGCCGCTCAGCAGTTCAGCCAGGACGGGCACCCGGACCTCCTGAGGGAATGGCCTCAGCTGAGGGGTCCCTCTGATCTGGCTGCCCCTCACTGGCCTGGGTGAAGTCTGGGGTCCCGAGTGCCTCACCATGTTTGGGAAGAAGGCTCTGGCCTGGCGGCCCTCGTCCATCTTGAACAGGGCGGGCAGATCGATGATGTCCTTCTCTGTCAGGCCCAGCTCCTTCTTGAGGATGTCACGGTTCCAGTCCAGGCAACGCTGGGGGAGGGGGAAAAAGGGAGAACAGGCAAGTGAGGGGACACCCCTGTAGCTTTGTCCAAACTGCTCCTGTCTCCGGCAGCAGCAGACCCTGGGCCCCAGCACGCCAGAGAGGTTTCCAGGTCTCACCCGCCCCCGCCACCTCTCCAGTGCCCCTCCCATCAGGGTCCAGTGACAGGGGTAACAGAGAGAGCAGGACAGAAGATCACAGAAATCATGCTGTTGGACAGAAGTGGGACGGGGACTCAGAAGGTGGGATCCATTCTGGAGACTCTGATCCCCTAAAATAAATTAAAATCCAGGGCATATACTGATACTTAATTTTTCTAGAGGGCAGGTCTGTAGCTTGCTTCATATTTTATTATTTTATTTTAATTAATTTTTAAAAATTTATTTACTTGACAGAGAGAGAGCGAGAGAGAGCGAGCGAGCGCACAAGTAGGCAGAGGGAGAGGGAGAAGCAGACTCCCTGCTGAGCAAGGGGCCTGATGCAGGGCTCTATCCCAGAACCCTGGGATCATGACCTGAGCCGAAGGCAGACTTTTTTTTTTTAAAGATTTTATTTATTTATTTGACAGACAGAGATGACAAGTAGGCAGAGAGGCAGGTGGGGGAAGCAGGCTACCTGCTGAGCAGGGAGCCCAATGCGGGGCTTGATCCCAGGACCCTGGGATCATGACCTGAGCTGAAGGCAGAGGCTTAACCCACTGAATCACCCAGGCGCCCCTGAAGGCAGACTCTTAACAACTGAACCACCGAGGCACCCCTAATTAATTTATTTTTTAAGTAGACTCCATGCTGGGCATGGAGCCCCACATGGGGCTTGAACTCATGACCCTGAGATCAAGACCTGAGCTGAAATCAAGAGCTGGATGCTTCACCAACTGAGCCACCCAGGTGCTCCCACATCATAGTTTAAAGGGCTGTGTCTCCCCCAGATGTCTCGGGCTCTAACCTTACAGAGCCCTTGACTCTTTGGCACGGCCTGCTCTGCTCTCCTTCCCTGGTCTCCTGGCTGCTTCTGACTTCTGTTGACCTGCACACCCTGCCTTTGCTCCTCCGTTTAGCTCCCGGCTTTACACAGGGGCGATGGAGGGAGGCTGGACCGAATGCTCACGGAGGCCCTTCCCTCTGTCATGTGCCCTGACCCCTTGGTCATTCCCTCTAGAAGCCGTGAGGACGTGAGTGGTGTCACCGGGCACAACCCCATCCCTCTCAGGGCCGCCTGTTCCGCTCTTACCTGGAAGTACAGGTTTTCTTGCACGAGGCTCTCGTTGGATAGAATCTTGTTGATGGTGATCCGCTTGCTGCTCATGCCGCCCAAGCCTGTGGAAGTCAGAGGTCCCAGGGGACAGTCTAGCCTCAGGTACACAGCCTGGGTGCTCCCCTCTATGAAGCCCCCAGGTTTTGGGCTAACTGCGGGGAGGAGGGAGATGGAGCCGGGACAGGCTGAGACCCAGAAGGGCATCCCCAAGGGAACCCAGGCCCCTCTGCCAGGGCGGCCATGCTGCTTGAGCCAGAGACCAGGTGGTGGTGTCTTGCTGTCTTTCTGGCCAGAGGGTGGGGTGGCACAAGGCCTGGGCCTCCCACCGGGAGCCTCCTTCTAAGGACAAGCAGCTGACCAGGGGGAGGGTGGCAGAGCAGGTACCCCGAGGTCACCCTTCCTGTGTTCCAGACCTGCCTCATGCTCGGCCCCTGCCCTGGTCGCTGCTGCACCCACCTCCTGGTCCACACCTGGCTTTTGGTCTGATTAGCAATTCCCAACCCTCATCGAGCCCCGACTGTGTGGCAGGCACTCTTCTAGACATTTTACAGGGATTAACTCAGAAATCAATCCTACATTTCTATGAGGTAGCTGCTAGCATTAAAGAAGGGGGAACGGAGGCACAGAGACGTTCAATAACTTGTCCAAGGTCTTACAGCTAGTAGCAGAGCCCACGGGCAGACCAGACAGTCGGATTTCAGAGCCTAAGCTATTGATCACAATTCTTCTCCTCCTTCTCCTCCCCCTCCTCCTTTTTTTTTTTTTTTTTTTTTTTTTTTTCCATTTTGCCTGATCTGGAAAAAGTTTGCTGGCCCATTGCCCTTCCCAGTCCTGCAGCTTGTCAGTGGCAGAGAGATTGGGGCTGTCACGCCCCTGCTGTTCCTACACCGTCTCCACGCCCCACTTGGACCTATCTCCACAAAGAGAATGGTTTCTATATCCTATGGGTAGCTTCAGGGTATGTTTAATACATAAAGGAGCCTCCAGAAAATCCAGACTTGTGCCTGATAATCCAAAGAAAAGATTTCCCATCAGTGGGGAATCAAAAAAGGACAGAGGGCTTAAACTGACATCTTCTCTAGACACCAGTAACTATCAGGAACACTGCCTTCGGATCCAGCAGGCAGCGATGTATGTAAGTATCAGCCAGCCTTAGTAATGGGACTTTTGGGAGTAGGCAGGTTGGAGATACCAACCTGAAAAGTGACATAAAGTAATTTAAGAAAAACATGTAAGGAAGAAATTGTCACGGCCGCTCTAACCCGGCTCACCGTCTCCGTCTGATCAGCTTCCCCTCTTTCCATGACTCATTTAAGAGCACACCTAATCCCCGTCTACATCTGGCCCAGTGAAGGGAATGTCTGCATGAAGCAGGTAATTTCTCACTCTGGGACTGACGGTGGTGATGTCTGCTTCTAGATCATGTCTATGTGGCTCACTTTTCTTCCTGTCCCTAAACTGCGTTGTGTCTGTTTTTCTCTATCTCCTTTTCAAGCTCCTTGAATACAGATCACGTGTCAATTAACTCTCTTTTGTGTCTGGTGCCACGGGGTCCTGGAGAAGCATTTGGCAGTGCTGCTGATAATGAGGAGCAGTGGGTGGCTTGATGGTCCGGGTGACCAGGGCGAGGGTCTCTAGAGGTCACCGCAGCTTCCCACCACGGTGAGCTCACAGCCCAGAGTGGGCCAGGCACCCAGGGAAGGGGAGCTGGATGCTCAGGGGCAAAGCGATCCCCTGCCCCAACCTCCCGAGCATCCCTCTGGGGACTCAGCTCCCCACCCCCTGCCAACGTCCCACGGACACTCACCTTTGAACATGATGGCCTCCCCGTGGCCCTCCTTCTGCTTCTCTCGAAAGAGCTTGTAGCAGGCTGCAGTACTGGCCATGAGCATCCGGAATTCCTGCGAGAGGACGTCCAGAGGGACCGTGTCAGCAGGGGGGAAGGGGGCAGGGACTTGGAGCCCTGTCTGCCTGTTGTCTCAGGCCTCCCTGTGTTGAGGGGCAAGGAGGCCTGGCTGGGATTTCTCTCTTTTGGGGGAGTACTTTTCACCCTTCCTGCTGTAGAAATTCCTCCACCTCAGCAATGACATCACGTCAAAGCTCGGAGTCCAGAATGGCTCTGGACAGGGCGGAACTGCATCCTCAAGGGGCCAAGAGGACAGGCCATGTACATGACATTTCCAGGGTATGAAGTTGCAGCCATTTCTTCCATGTCAGAAAATGAAAAAGCCCCAGGCCCATACCCCAGAGCTCTCTAGAGTATCACAGCAAATACAGTAGCCACGAGCCCCGGGATTCTTGGACTCCTGAATTGTGGCTAATCTGAATTGAGATGTGTGGTTAAGAGTAAAATATGCACCAGATTTTGAAGACCTGGTATGGATCAGAGAACGTAAAATCTCTCATTTATATTTTTACATTGATGACCTGTTGAAATGCTAGTACTTTGTTGTATCGGATTAAACATTTACCTGCCACAGCGACAACAGGCAAACCAACTTGAGTCTACTTCCTTCTTCCTCTATGCATGCAGTCCACTACCTGTAGATCCTGCCCCCTGCTGACAAGAGCTGGTAGTACATGGGTTCTCCATCACCCTATTCACTCCAGCCTCAGGGACTAGCTCACCTTTGTGCCCGGGATGGGGACGAAGGTCATGAACTCATCCACGTGGCCCACGGTCAGCCAGTCCGAGTAGAGTTCCACGGGTGCCTGCACCTTTTGGGCCTGCAGGAAGTCCCGCACCACCTTGGTCATCCTCCGACCGCCAGACCTGGGGGTAGGGGTGGGGAGGAGGCCACTCTTCAGATCTCTTGCTGTGCCTGCCTCACCGAGGGCCGGCAGCAGTTCAGCCTCTGCAACCCAGCCTGTATCCTGGGTGGCATCAGCAAAAGTCAGGGGAAGGAGCCTGAGCCATGGGGCTGAGAGACCATGGTGCAGGCAAGAAGGCATTTGAGCTGGGGCGCCTGGGTGGCTCAGTGGATTAAGCCGCTGCCTTTGGCTCAGGTCATGATCTCAGGGTCCTGGGATCGAGCCCCGCATCGGGCTCTCTGCTCTGCAGGGAGCCTGCGTCCTCCTCTTTCTCTGCCTGCCTCTCTGCCTACTTGTGATCTCTCTCTCTGTCAAATAAATAAATAAAATCTTAAAAAAAAAAAAAAGAAGGCATTTGAGCCCAAGGGGAAAGAAGGAGGCATTAGCTGGAGCTGTGGTCTGTATGGCATTATCTGGAGCCATGGTCTGAATGGCATGGAGCCCAGCCTTCAGCTTTTTCAGATCCTGAGAGTGTCAGTTGACATAAAGAGACCATCTTCTGTGCTCAGGGGCCCTGCCTGGACGCTGGAGGGGCCTAGGGCACAGGTATGGTTCCAAAATCTGCCTGTGTGCCTCTTTGTTACATTAACTTCTCCTTAACTTCCATCTTTTATCAGTTCAAGAGACACCTCCTCCAGGAAGCCCTTCCTGACTTTTAGACTCTCTGAGGTCTTCGATCTCCCTAGTGCCCTTAGATTATTACTCAAGGCCTCCCCGTGGCCAAGAAATTCCTCTCTAATTTGGCCCCTGCCTGGACCTGCAACCTCCTCTCCCTTCCTTCCTCCTTGTTCTACTTCCTACGTTAGCTAACCCTTCAAAGTCTCTGCCCTTGCTGTTCCGTCTATATGAAATGCCTTTTCCCTCTGATCTTCCCGTGGCTGCTCCCTTCTCCTTCAAGCCTCGATTCCCAAGTCATTTCCTTAAAACTACAAAAGCTAAAGTTCACCTGCCCCATCACTCTTTGCCACGGAACCCTATTTTACCTTCTTCATTGCAACTTATTAGCATCCAGAAGCGTCTCGTTTGCTGGTTTCCATGTTGATTTTCTGTACTCCTCCCACCGTGATTGAAAATTTCCCAAGAGCTGGGGCTTTGCCTGCTTGGGTCACTGATGTATCCCTAGAGCCCAGAGCAGTGCCTGACAGAGAAGGCCCTCAGTAAATATTTGTCTCTAAGGAGCCCTCTCTGGACTCCCCAAAGGGGTTAGGGACCCCTCTTTGGGTTCCCCGGCTCCCTATCATTCCTTCTGTCACTGTATATGATCGTCCCCCTGCCCCCAATCATTTCATGTCTGTGATCTCGACTGTTTCCTTGAAGGTGGGGGCTGGACTTCAGGTTTAGAATGCCATGGCTCACACTTGGCACTTGGCTAGGGCATGGAAAATACCCAAGGAATAGATGATTGACTATTGAGTGGAGGGAGGAGAGGAGGTGGGCAAACGGGCACTGGCCTCCTCCCAGAAGGTAGAGCATCCCCTGTTGTAACTCACAGGTACTTGGTGCCCAAATCCTGGCTGATCCCATGTATGCAGGTTGCTGGCAGCCCTTTTGTGACATGAGGACCCACAGTATTCAGTCTTCCTAGTGACTGTCCTGACCAAAGAAGACTCTGCCTTTTTATTGGGAAATGGGTCAGCTGGGGAGGGAGTGACAGTGTTGTGGACAGGCCCAAGAGCCAAGTACTCACACTTTGGGGCAGGGCCATGTCTTCTCATCCCTCTTTGGTGTATGGGCAATTTATTGCTTATTGCTACCTTCCCCCTTATTGCTACCTTCCCACTCAGCCTCTTTCAGTTACCTTCTATGGACTCCTTCGTCTCTTCCTTTCCTGGTTTATAATCTCATTATACAACCTCCCATTTTGGGAAGAGCTATTTAGCTTTATATTAGATCCTAAGTCATACTAAGGTATGAAGGCTAACTTGGTTTTGTTTCTAAGAGTATCTGTATCTTTCCAGAGTCGTGGAAGGGGTTCATTTTCCCAGATAATCGCTCCATGTGTGAGCAGCCCAGGCTACTCCTAAAGAGAAAGAGTAACATCCCCAACCCCCCAACCCCCCTTAGCCCCACCCTCATCTCTCTTACAGAGGAAAGCTGCTCCCGATGAGAATCCGGCCCAAGGGGTAGGCCTTGCCGTTCACAGTCACTGGTGGACTGACCTCCAGGTTCCCAAAGGAATCAAGGCTGGTGACAGGCTCAAAGAGAGGCTCCCGGGTCACGTAGCCGAAATCTGGGCCCTGGGCAGGGAGCACACACACATCATTAGTCTCCTGTAGCCAGAGGTCCTTAACCCCAGCTCAGCTAGCCACTGAGGACTACTATTTCACTTCCTTCAGGCTGGCACTGTGGGCACTTGGTTTCTAGGAGTCTTCTTAGTCCCACTGAAGAGCAGAGGGCAAGACACAGGGAGGCTGAGTTTGTGGGCAGGCTGGCGTGAGGGTGGGCATGCCCGACGGTATATAAGTGTTTATGAGTGCGTGTGTGCACTGGGTCTCATCATGCGCCTCTGTCTCTAGACACAGAGACACACTGGTGACTTCAGGGCCGGTTTTCATTTTGTGCTGTTGACGTCCCTGCTCATCTCTTTATTTATCTGACCCTCAGTTTTCCCATCTGTAAAAGAGGAGCCAGATCCGGTACCGGAGGGAGGGCTGTAGGTTGTATTGTTGTTCCCAAAGACTTGCTGCCCTCTCCCCGGGAAGAGGATTTTGCACCCTGAGCCATGGCTGGTATGCGTGACGGTATCTCCAGGCGGAAGGAACAGAATTCCACACCCAGCAATGGACTCAGTCACGTGACTGGCTTTGGCCGGTGAAATGTGAGACGCGTGCCCGTTCAGAGCAGAAGCCATAAGACCTCATCATTCTCTGCTCCTTGTGCTAGGAGAATGGCGTTTCCCAGGCTAGCACTGCACCTGCAGCCTGGGCTCTAGAATGGGGAAGGCACTCGGAAGCAGGGCTGCAGAAGACCAACCAGGCATCTGTGGGAGATGCAGGCAAGAAATGGACCTCTGCTCTTGTCAGCCCCTACAGTCTGGGGGTTGTTTGTGCCCGCAGCCTTACCTAGGAACATCTGACCGATTCACGCAGGAATGGCGGATATGTAACACACAGATCATCCCAACCCATTCCTCTCCCCTGAGCCCAGAGACAGCCTCAGAATCCTTTTTCGAACAGAGCTCCAAGAAGTGAGAGTTGGTGCACACTATAACGCCAGGGACCCTTGAATTTTAAGGTTCCTTTCAGGACTTTTTGATGAAACAGTAGAGCCCCTGCTTGGGAACTTGTACTGGGGCTGGAACGAAGCTTGCCTGACAAAACTTCTTGGTAAAAAAAATCCCCTGGGGTGGGAAGATGTGGCTTATCCTCACCCAGCTGAGAGGCTCAAGGGACAGCCATGCCCAGTGGCGTGGATGGCTACAGCTTAGCACTTTCTCACCTGGGAGCCCTAGATGGCAAGGTGTGCGGTGCCGGAAGCTGGGGCAGCTGGGCTTTAGGGCACAGGCAGGCAGGCAGGCACGCGGCACAAAGCCGGGTTTGGCCCGGGTCCCCAGGAACAATGTAGCCATGGACCTTGGCACCAGGCCAGCCTGGAACATTGAAGGCAGGTGAGAACCCAGGAAGGCCGTGAGAGCAGGAGCTGGGAGGTCGTTCTCAGGCCTGTGGCCACCGCTGCTGAAGACCAGCTTGACTCTACGCCTCCCAGTGTGGGAAGAAGCGGACAGTCCTCACCAAGGACAATGTCCAGGGCTGTGGGATGACAACTGTAAGGGCAGCTGATAATGAGCATTGTATTAGGAGTAGGAGGACGCCTTCTAGGTGCCTTCAATCTTCACAATGATTCTGTGAGAGAATGCCATTTCTAGCCCCATTTACAGATGAGCAAACTGAGGCTTGACGAGGTTCAGCTGCTTGCCTCAGGTCAAGGAGTGGGACAAGATGCCAGGCCAGGCTCTAGCACTGTCTTCCTGTGGTGAGGGCCCTAGGTTATGTTCTTAAGAAGTAGAGGTGAGCCTCCGAATGTTTCCGACTCTAGCAGAAGCTGTCCCATGTGTGACCTTGGGAAGAGCCCCTGATCTATCCCAGTCTCTGCTCCGTGCTCTGTCCTCGCCTCCCCTGCCTGTTCAAAGTGGAAGGTGAGGATGAAAGAAGGAGGTTTTGGTTCTGCCCTCACTCCACCAGTGGCTAAGGGCATCATTGGGAGTGGTAATGACCTCTAGAATCAGGGGGTTGGATTGCTTTAAAAAAAAAAAAAACCCACAGACTGCAAACTGCAGCTTCAGGGGGCTTTGAAGTTGGAACCATAATTTTTGACAACGGCTTAACTCTAACTTTCCTCTTTGAAACTGATTTTTCTGCAAGGTGGGGGTAAGCAGGGGCAAGGGCAGGAGCTGCCCCTTTCCCATAAGTTCCCCATTTCTTATGAGAAAACTCCCCTATGAGTAAATTTTTTACCCAGGGGATTGAGAAGTCTTGTCAGGGTGCTTCTCATTCCTGCCTTCCAAAGTGGGCGAAACTGATGACAATGGTGCATTTATTGAGCACCTGTGGTATGCCAGGCCGTGGGGTAGTGTCATGCTCTCCTCTGAGAAAACTCTCCAAGAAAAGGACCATGGAGGTCACTATTCCAACTGACCCATTCTGCAGATGAGAAGATGGAGGCGCTGGGCAATAGACTAACTTGTCAAGGGTGCCCCCAGATCTCCTGCCCACTCTGCCCTGTAAGAGTCCCCAGGATCGTTTCCCCAACCCCCTATCCTGAGGTGGCCCTCAGCATCTCACCAGAAGCTGCTTCACTGGGAAGTCCTTCAGGTTTCCATCTCGGGGGGAGTCCAATACCACGGGGAAGCCTTTGTGGGGGGCCTCTATGTAGCCAAACTCAACTTCATCCTGTGGGGACACCAAGGAGAGCCATTAGACAAGCCAACCTCCCTCATTCTCCTCCCTGGCAAGCGATGGCAGGGGTTCCTTATATATACTTCTCCAAATAATCTCTGCCTGCTCCAAGCATGTTTGACTCCTATCAACCCCATTTCTTAAAACATAATCAATAATATCCTATTTACATTTCTTGCAAGTAACATCTTAATTTGAAGTGCATTCTGTATTTCTAGGTTGGCTTCTTTTTCGCTGCTGTATAGTACTCCATGGTAAGGCTATCTGCTCATATGGTGACCCAGTCTCTCTTGGGGGACAGTCTTTTGCTACTTCAAGAAGCAGTGTTGCAGTGAATTGCCTTCTACATTTGTCTCTGTGCACATGGGCATGTAAGAGCCAACAGCAGAATTCCCATCCACGGAGCTGCTGGGTGCCAGGGCACTGATGCTAAGCCAACTCTTCTTGCCTGAGCCATGGGCCACATCCCTCCCAGCCTGCAGGGCCCTCACCTGGATCCAGCGGTCCCCTCGGTTGATATACTGGAAGCAGACCTTCAGTTCGCAGTTGGTTTTCTCAACCAGGTTCTTCACCTCTTTCAGGAACAAGTAATTGTCCTTCATGCTGAGAAGTTCGGGGAAGAGAGGGAGGCCAGGAGGAAGGGTGAGGAGGGTCAAGAGCCAGTCCAACCAAGGTGGCAACAAGCAACTTTCACCTCTGGGTTGTGCTGGGAAGATGAGGCCACAAATGGGTTCCTTGTCACCTTTGCGAAGGCTGCTAGAGTCAAGGCCAGACAAATTCCTCCACCCATGGTGTTTGTCAAGGTCACAAACACAAAAAACGAGAAGGGGCCCTCTTCCCCCCACCTGCCCAGATTTCTGGAGAGTTCTGTCTAGCCCAGAGGCAGGGGATGGGCCCAGGGCCTCAGGGCCCTCTCGTCATGGCCAGCAGCCACCTGCAGGGCACTTTCCCTTGCTTCTCATCTTGCTGCGGATGTCTAGCACATGATAGCTGCTAAAAAAAAATAAAAATAAAAATAAAATAAATGCTGCATAAGGTGAGCTGAATATCCATTGCACAGGAGATTCCCAAGCAGACGATGCAAGCCAAGAATGAGAAAAGGAGTGACAGCTCTTATTTTTATAGCACGCACGGCGCCAGGACCTTGGATTAATACCTGACCTGCTTCATTTAGTGTCCACAGTGATGCTGTGATGTCAGCATTTCAGAAAAACAGAGGCACAGATTGCTCAAGGGAGTTGCTCAAGGTCACACAGGGGGTAAGGGACAGAGCCAGGCTCTGAACTCAGGGCTGTCTGCCGCCGAATCCCCAGCTTTAGCCACTTGGCCGTGCCTCCTCCCTGCGTCCTGGCCATCGCTTACCAGCACACAAACACCGACACGGGAGGCAAGATGTTGGGGGTCATGATCCACGGAGCAATCCGGAATATCACGGTGTCCGTGAAGATGGGCGTCAGGGGAATCTCCTGGACGTGGGGGGGGGGGGGATCAGAAAGTCTGGTCAGGGTAGCTTTCATGCCTGCTTCCTAAAGTGGGGGAATCTGATGACAAAACTACATTTATTGAGCACTTGTGGTATACCAGGCCCTGGGCTAGCGCCACACATGCCATTTCAGTTCTGCCTCACAGCAACTGCAGGGGGAAGATGCTATTATAACCCGTGCCTTACAGGTAGGGAAACTGAGTCACAGACTTCTAGTCACAGACCTGTTTTGTGTGGTTAGTCGGGCGGGAGCCTGGATTTAAACCCAGGTGGTCAGGCTGCTGCCCTCATACTCTCAACCACTATCGGGTCTTGCCCCATCAAAGTCCCCGTCCTGAAACCTGCCCACAGGATGGCCGGGCCAGCCCGGCACCTTCTTCTGTCTCTGCTTTGGGACCTTGCCCTTTTCTACAGGTGAGCATTTTAATGTTTCTTGGGGGAATTTTGCTGTGTCCAGATGGTTCTTTAAGTAAAGGTTCAGGAAGCTTGCTTGGAACCTGAGGGAAAACGAGTCAGTTCCTTTGCGTAGTTGGCTTTGAACAGCTACAGGAAATGGGTGCCTGCCTTTGGCAGAGACCATGGGAGCAGGTGGGACGGGGCCCTAGCTGTCCTTTTGTGCCTGGGTCTGCCTTGTGGGTCTCTGCTGGTGCCTGCTGGGGGGGCCAGTCTGAGGCCCCGATGGCCAGGCTACTCCAGGCACAGATGGGAGCAGAAGCCGTCCCCGTCCCGTCCTGTTAGCCCTGTCCTTCCTGCCTTTATTCTTCTGAGGGACTTGAGGATGCTTTGTGAAGGAGTTCTTACAAGTTTGGATGCTCACAACCACCCCAGGAAGCAGAAACTTCTGCCATTTGTCTTACAGATGGGGAAACTAAGGCACAGGGAGCAAATTCACCTGCCCTATGTCTCCCAGGGCTTGGAACTGGGCAGTCTGACTCCAGAGCCTGTTCTCATAAGTGTAAGCTAGGTTCAGCCTCTCCTTCTACAGAGCCCACTGTGCCCTGCCCCCAGTACTCTGGAAGTGACAATGGGGAGGGGACCCTGTGTTGGGGAGGGCAGCCAGGTCCCGCCCTATATCTGAGCAAAGCGGGGTGGGCCCAAGAGCTGGGAGTCTGGGGCCGCGGTCTTTGCGAAAAGAGGCCTTGTCAGCAGGACACGCTCTAAGTGAGGGGGGGCTTCTCCTCTAGAGGGGCGGACGTTTTCCTTCTCGTCCAGTTTCCCCAAACCAAGAACAACGGCGAGTGAGATGTCTGGCTGCAGGGTTGGGGGGATGGGTTCAGCCTGCGGTCAGAGTTGGTATAACCCACAGTTAGGGTGAAGGGTCAGTCTGGGGAGGGAAAACCTCAAGTGTGTGGCCTAGTTTCCTTCCTGCCTGGGCATCTGCGCCTCAGAACTAGGCCCACAGCGCTGCAGGGAGGAGGACAGACCACACCACTGTGGGGAACGCCAGAAACCCTCACCCACGGGGGGGTCCTGGGGAGCAGGTACGGCCAGCAGGAGGACCCCTAGAGGACAGCCCAGAGGAGCCTGGCCGGCAGGTGCAGGCAGGGCGGTAGGTGGGTCTCTAAGCTTGGCCAACACCCCATCCCCGCCCCAGTGCTTTGCAGCCTTGTGGGGCGCCCTGAGACTGGCCCGCTGGAAAGACTCCCACCTGGTCCCCAGGGACGGCCCTTCACGGTGGCCGCCCGGGAGCCCTCACCTCAGCCATGTACTCCAGCAGGCTGACGTGGATGGAGACCAGGCCCGGGAAGCCCTCGTCGGGGAAGCGCAGGCCTTCCACGAAGAACAGCATCTCCGCCGAGCCGCCCGTGTACTTGACCACGTGGTAGAGCTTCCGCCGGCCCAGGATGTGGATGTAACGTTGGCCGAAAAACGGGTCTGGAGGGAGAGGGGCTCATGTCAGATCCCTGCCCCCGCCAGGGGGGTGTCCGTGGGGTAGGGGACAAGAGGGCAGAGTGACTCGTCCTCTAGACACAGGGAGATAAGCACAAGCAGAAAATGCCACCGGAAGGGCCATGGCGCCGGTCATCGTCCCAGCACTGCTGTGCGCTCGAGCGCGGTGCGAACCGGACCACATCTCTAGCTTCCAGCTTCCTCATCTAGAAGATGGGCTGACACCCAGGAATGGCCCAGGCGCTCTGACGGCAGGTGATGACCGAGCACTGAGAGGTGCTGAGGAAGGACAGTACGTTCGTGCTTTACACATGACGAAATCGAGTCTCAGAAAGGAGAAACGGGTTGCGGAGGTCATTTAGCCAGCAAGTGGCCAAGCTGGGGCTCAAATTCATGTGCAATTCTGAACCCCAAGCTCCCCTCCCCTTTTATACGCAAAACCCCAAGGTGCCCATTTATATCCCACATTCCTGTCCGTGTGATGAAAGTCACATTGGCGTAAAGCCCCACGCATGTTGTCTGGCTGTACTGGCCTGAGGCTGGGCGGAAAGGCAGGTTTCCCCCAGTGCGTCCGGCTGTCCCACTGGCGTCACCCAGCTCTTTCCAGCGCCGTTCCCTCCTCTGGGCAGAGTTGTTCTTTCCTTCCAGGACTTGATTTGGGTCCCTTCTGGGAATTAGGCCCGGATCCCCCAGACACCAAGCCGGGGTCCGTGTGGAGCCTCTGCTGTCCCCATCCTTGCCCATCACAGCCTTTCTGAGGGGGTGTGATCTTGATGTTTAGTTCTTAGCCCCGAGAGACTGTCACCTGAGGCGAGAGACCGGCCTGGCTGGGCCCAGTGCCAGCATCACACAGGTCGTGTTGAATCAATGTCTGCCGAATGAGCCCGTGGCTTCCACGCCACTCCCTATAGGAGACTCTTCAGGCCAGAGCAGCATTACTACTCTGTTCCCAGCATGGGCAACCTCTGGGGGAGGGGGGTGGCGGATAGAAATGGGCAAGATTCTATAGCTCTGTCTGTCCAACAGCAGTGCTCGGCCGATGATAACGCTGACGTGGGAAGTGTTGTAACATGGGCGAGAGCTCTGGGCAGGTTACTGGGGTGGGGAGTGGGGGGAAGGGAGGCAGGACGGGGAGCATGTGAGCAGATGAAGGGAGACTCTGAGATGCCCTTTGGGGTGGCAGAGGAGGGGTACGGTGAGGAGAGGAGATAGATACTTGCATTGCCAAAGGCATGGAGGGAGAACCCTATGCAGTTCCAGAAGGAGTTTCTTTAGGCCCCGCAGAGCTGGAAGGGCAGAATCAGGCTCAGCTTAGGATTTATTGTCAGCAACAACGGTAATGGTTCATCACTAGCCACCCGTGGGTCGGTCCTCGTACAAACAGGGTGTATGCTGAAAACCAGCAAATTAAATGGAGGAAACTCCGAAGCCTGGGCTCGGGACAGCTCCTCAGGTAGGACAATGTGCTCAGGGGGACCCTGGTTATACGTCTTGTTGAGGGCACGTGACCTTGCTGGTTATGACTTCCAGAGTCAGAGAGACCTGGGTTCCAATACCGTTCAGGCTTTACAAGCAGCAAAACCTCAGGGAATTCACTTAACCTTCCCAAGTCTTAGTTTACCCATTTGTTAAATGGGGCTAATATCACCTAGGCCACAAGGTCTTGGAAGATAGAATGACACAGCATTAGAAACTTAGGGACACCCGTTAACTGTGGGTAACCATCATTAACACAGCCGGGACCCGTAGGTGTCAGTAAGACGAGCGCCCAAGCCGAGTTGGCACGCCCCTTTCTGCAAAACTCATGGCCTTTGTGTTGAACGGCTTATGAGCAGAAGGCAAAGAAACAATACCTCACCTCACCTCCCCTTGGCTGGGCCCAAGAAATGAGGCCGACAGGCTGAGACCCTGGACATGCCAAGGAGCTGACTGAGAAGATGAAGTCCTTCTCACTCGGAAACAACAGGGTGAGCCCTCCCTAGATCCTAACTGCCGAATACATCCAGAAGGATCTTTGTAATTAAAAAAGTTCTCTTCCAGGCATTCAGGCTGCCTGGGGTGAGGCTCAGGGGAGAGATCTCAGGCCCAGAAGCTGACTTGTCTTTGCAGAAACCTCCAAAGCTTCCCCGGGACTCCGGGTGGCGGGGCACTCCACCTGGGCCGGGGGAGGGAAGGGGTCTGGCCAGGAGGCTGGTTCAGGTGGAAGGACACGTTCTCACTCCTCTGCAGGTAATTTTCTCCCTCCTGTGGCCTGCGATTTACACACGTCTCTCTTTCTGGTGCTTGGGCCAGCTCTGGGACGATTGACTCAGGGGTGGTAACAATGCAGCCACTGTCCCAAGGAGTCTGCTTCCCCCGCCCCCAGCTTGGGGCAGGGTGCCTGAGCATGGCCGGCTCTCCCTGCAGGAACAAACAATGCCCTTCCCTGTGCGGCCCACATGCCCCTCGCTGGGCCTGCCAGCCACCCTGACCTCTCCTTGGCCCCAGGCATTGGCCCTACAGGCCGGCGCGTGGTCTGGTTTGGCATAACCCTTCTGGTCATCTTGGAGCCATTCCACCTCCCAAGCTCCCAAGGAGACTCCCTGATGGTGCGACCAACCATCCTGGTTTGTCTGGGACTTGGGTTTCCCAGGGAGGTGGATTTTCACTGTGACAACCAGGGATGTCCTGGGCAAATGAAATGGGGACAAGCTGGTCACTGTATGGTTATTGGAAGAAGTCAGGCTCCGACTTCAGGATCCTGGGGCAGAATCCGAGGCTGGAACCCAGACATCAGTGTCTTCCTAACAGTGCGGGGGACTTCTGTCTATTGCAAGGGTTCTAATTCATGATCATCAGAATGATCCCAGCCAAATCAACAAGGGCCATCTCTAGAGGACATTCTGTGGGCCCGCTCCTGCGCCGGGTGTCTCACACGTGGTCCTTGTTTAGTCCCCAACCTGGGCAGGGACCGTCATGCCCCCCATCATCCCCAGGTCACATCACAGCTGAACCCAAGTCACAGACTGGTAAGTAGACTTGCCCAGATGCAGGTTTGAAACCCCTAGGCACCAGAGCTCCCTCTTAGGATTCCTCTGCCTTCAGCCCAGCTCCCTGCTCCCGGGGGACCCAGGTGACACGAAACATTTGTGTAATATGACCCATTCTCCCCCATAGGTGTACTCAGATTTTGACAAAACCTGGAAATGTTTGCACAGAAGAGAGGGAACAGATAGAGAACTCCCCCTCCCCCCCCACTCCATTCTTTCCAGGATTCCACATTTTGTGGGAAAACTATTTTAGACTCATCACTGCATCTGTAAGGTGCCCCCTGTGCCCCACGGACAGCAGCCCTATAAGGCAGACTGGGGAATGGCAGTGTCTCAAGGCGTCTGTCTGCTCAGGGCCCGTCTCGGATGGCAAGGGAGGGGCAGGGATGTGATTGTGGGGCCAGACTACAATCCACTCCCATTAATGAGCAGCACCCTCTAGATAAGGGCCAGGTGCCACTATCAGCAACACGCCGCATGTCCCAGTTCAATGTCACGGTCGAAAGGAGCAGGTGGGGGTTCTGCTGTATCACTCCCTCCTGCCGCGCCGTCAGCCCCGTCCTCTGCGGTCGCCTTGGACTGGACGGGACAAACATCAACAGCTCCGGCCCCCTGGGGCAGCAGAGCCGGCCTGACTCTGGGGACATTCCAATCTCGGGGAGGCCACTGCCAGGCCTAGGGTAGATCAGGACTGGCCTTGGGTGGCAGCTGTCCACTGCTGTCCGGGCTAAATCACTCCCTCAGTGAGGGTCCGGGGCTCCCATGACTAGCTCCTCATGGTGACTGTCCTGGTGCTAGTGGGCCTGTCCAGAGGTGGTCCCCAGAGGTAGGCCAGAGATCCTGGGCCCCCCAGACAGCTGGGCACACAGGGGAAACCCCACCCCGCATCATGGCAAATCGCAAAGCTAACTATTTTGCTGAGAGAGCTTTTTAATACATAAATCAGATCTTGACAGTCTCTTGCTTAAAACCCTCTAATGGCTTTCCACTGCTCTCAGAATAAAATCCAAGCCTGCTCCTCATGCCCCTGGTCTCTCTCCAGCTTGCTGACCTTGACTTCAACACATCCCCCACCTCTAGTCTCTCCCTTTTTCTCCTCTAACGCTCCAGGCTGGTTCCACTCCTCTCTGCTTTGTGCATGCTGTTCCTTTGATTAGAACAGTCTTCCCTCAGCTCCTGAATGTCTGGGTCCTTGTCACTGTGGATTTGGGCCTCAGCTCAAATGTCACCTGCTCAGAGAGGCCTTTCTGGACGGCCCAGGGCCAGCGATCCCTCAGCTCTGCCCCTGAAAGTCCCTAGTAGTTGGTGGGTGTCATTTTCTCCCATTGTGCTCCTTATCATGCCCAGACCATCCCCTCCGTCAAGCTCGGGAGGGGGATGGTGGTAGAGGGAGACACAGATGGGGTGTGATTGCAGAGTTCACTGCAGGGGACCCCAGCACTGAGAACAGTGCCGGGTGCAGAGGGGGCTCAACACGTATTTATAGGAGGCATGAGAAAGAGCAGGTGGCTGTGAGGACTGGCTCTGTGGCAGAAGCATGTTCCCTACACAGCTGGGGCCCGGGATGTCCTGTCACCATCAAGAGGAGAGAGGGGCTCTGGATTGTATATAAACCCCCATCAGTACCAACTCCTTTGAGAGAGGAGAGGCCTATCCCTGGGGCCTCCTGACTTCACAGGACAGCAACAATGCTCCCACGGACCATTACTAAGAAGCAGGTCCCGGCCCTCTCCAGTCTCCTGCACTTGCAGAGGTCATAGCTGCTGCTGGGGGGGTGGGGTGCTCTGGGGAGCAGGAGGGCAAACCGGGGTCCTGGGGAAGTTAGCTCAGTGAGCACCAAATGGAGAGAAACTTCCAGAGGGGTCGAACCGGGGTCACTCACTCTCCACGTAGAACACGCCCACTTTGTCCGAGTCTGCCATGGAAATGTAGAGAACGATCTCGTATCCGGCGGGGAGGCGCTCAGGGCCTTTGGTCCGCAGGATCATCTGGGACATGTCCTTGAGGTCTGGGGAGCGGGGGATGAAGAAGAGGTTAGAATTAAGAGACAGGCAGCTGGAATGTGAGCTCAGGAATAATTGTTGCTTTTCCAATCGGGACAGAAACCCCCACACATGTGTATTGTAGGAACCACAGAGAAGCATAACAACAAGTTGTCTTCTCTAATGCTATGACCTCCTGCAACTTTTTGGGAATTTCCTTCCAGTCCTTTCCCTATGTGTTTGTGTACGTGTAACTCCTGTTACAAAACCATGGTTCCCGTTGAACCTCCTTAATAGTTTTTTTTCTGTTTTTTAGCAAGAATGGACCTTTTTTTTTTTTTTTTTTTTTTTTTGAGAGTGAGAGAGCAGAGCAGGGAGGTACAGAGGGAGAGGGAGAAACTCTTAAGCAAGCTCCAGACCCAGCAAAGAGCTGGATAAAGGGCTTGATCTCACAACCCCGAGATCATGACCTGAGCCAAAATCAAGAGTTGGATGCTTAACAGACTGAGTGACTCAGGTGCCCCAAGAGTGGATATTGGAGTCCACCATCCCCAGGAGACCGAAGGTCACTCCTGCCTCTGTCTTGGCCCAGCCCAGGCCTGAGCATGCGTGTTTCCATTGCCCATCCCCCCACCCATTTCGAGTGTGGGTCCTGCTGGCACCTTCCTTGGTGTAGACCTTCTCATCGTTCAAGTCCTCCTTGGGCAGCCACGGTGTGTCTCGGTCACAGTTCACCAGCAGGATGGCCCCCTGGCCCTCAGGGCCCCAGGTCCAGGATGCCTGCAGTGTCAGGGAGAGGGGTCAGCATCTTCTTGTCTACCTTCTGGCTCATTCCCAGCTCCGCCACAGACCCCACAGGACACTCAAGAGACAGCCCCAGGATGAGGATGAACAAAGCCACCATGCATCGAGGCAGGGGTGACATGGCAAATGTGACCCCCTTGTCTGATGCCTGGAGAGGCTCAGTGCAGGCACCAGAGACAAGTTCAGGAGGGGGATGGTGGCAGAGGGAGACACAGAGATGGGAACACTGGGCATTTATGAGCCTCAAGCCTGGTGTGCCCGTGTCTGGAAGGGGTGGAGGCAGGGAGATGGAGGGCGGCCGGAGGAATGAGGAGGCTCGAATTCTACGACAGGCTCTGGAGTCCCCGGAGGGGATCAGAGGGGAGACGCCTGGATGGACGGACACCCAGCTGTTTCCAGACATGCTGAGTGCTCCAAACGGGACCTGCAAGGTGATCCGTTCTCTCCGCTGTAGCCAGGGCCTTACTAGAACAAGCTCCAACCAGATCATGTTGCTTTCCTGCTGTAAGCCCTGTCCGGGGCTCCCTGTTGACTTAGGATAAAGCCCCAATCCCTGACTGTGGGCTGCAAGGCCGGGCAAGCCCGGCCCACTCTCCATCCATCCCCCTTCCTGCTGGCTCGCTCTGCTCCCTCGATACAGACTCAGGACCTCTCAGGCTGGTGCCCTCACAGGTCCTGTGATCCCAACACTGTTGGTCTCCCCTCGCCTGGCATCCCCACAACTCCTGGGGTCCTGGCATGACCATCCCTTCTTTCCGGAAGACTTTCTAAGTTTCCAGCCCTGAGCGGCTGCACTGGGGTTACATTTAGGGCCCCGTACATGTTCCCTTTGGAGGCGAGCTTGGGACAATTGTGATGAGATGGTCACCCATGTCACTCTGTTTAATGTGGCCTGCCTTCCCTCCTCCTGCCCTGGACCGTGGGCTCCCGGAGGGCAGCACTGACTTCCACTCTTTCTTTCTGCAGCTCCAGGGCCTGACCAATCCGGGAACATCAACAAATACTTATGGGACAAGGGGAGAGCATATGAAACCTCACAGGCCCAGACAGAGAGAGTCCGAGGAAGTCTAGACCTGCAGGACTGTGGGACTTCACCAAGGCTGCAGAGCTGCTTGGGGGAGGCGGGGTGCCACCGAGGCCTCCGTGGAGTCTGCTGTCATGTGGCTTGGCCACGGACACAGACTCGGCGTCTCCTTGCAGCGGGAGCCCTCCAGAAGGCAGAGCCCACGGAGGAGCTGGGGAGAGAGGGCTCCCCCGTGGGCCTGAGGCCGCACATCTCTGGTACAGAGTCTGCGGCTGGCTGCTGGGACCCAGGCTTCTCCCTGGGCTGTGCTCATTTAACTTTTGCAAGTATCCATCTACATGTAATTTAAAACAGGATTTGGGTTGTTATTATGAACGTAACATAAGCCACCAACGTAAGTGATCTAGAAGGCCGGGAAATGGAACGGAGAAGGAACGTTGCATGTACACAGAGCAAAACCCGTGGAGCTGAAAACCTGGCTGGAGGGTGAAGGCCACAGCCGGGGAAGCCGGAGACACTGTGCTGTCTACGCAGGCTAAAGACACACGTGCACCAAGCACACGGCATGTTTTGCAAGAATCATGAGAACGGAAAGGAACACACTAAACCCATTAAAATGGTCCTCTGTAGGGAGCAGAATGGGAGTGCAGAATGCAGCGTAAGAGAGAGTAAATGAATGAAGATATGAACCAATGAAGGGATGAATGAATGAATGGATGAATAAAACATGAGAGGGGGTGTCGGTGCGCCCTTAAAGATAACACGCCTTGAACGAGAATTGTTTACGCAGCCTTCTGCTCCCGAGGGTCTCCCTCGTTCAGTTTTAAAAAGAAAAAGAAGGCCGAGACATAAGAGCGAATGTCTCCTCTGTGGCAGGACACCATCCAACAGCTCTACGAACCGGGTGTCCCATCCTGTGGACGGGGAACCGACTCGGGAAGGTGCTTGGCAGCTGTGGCTGTAAGGCACTTGGGCTCCTCGGTGGGCTCTGCCATGGGTGTGCTGTGTGGGAGCCTGCGCTGGGCCTCAGTCTCCCTATCTGTAAAAGGGGAGCTGTCCGTGCTTGCGGGGAGGACCGCGGCTGACTGCAGCACCCATCCTGGGGCTCTGCTCTGCACCCCTGGGAGCCCCCCCCACCAAGTCCGGCGCCGTCTGCCCTGGTAGCTCAGTACCTTTCTCGGGTTGTTCTTCTCCACCACGCCGTCCCGGTCTGCATCCACATCCAGGGAGATCTCTGGGGACAGACACACGCGTGAGTTGTGGCCAGACAGGGTGGGGTGGGGCGAGGGCCAGGAGGAAGCCCTGTGTGATTAGGGTGTAGTTCCCACGTTTGCTTGGTCTCTGGAAGGGGAGGGTCTTGCTGCCACCTCAGGCAGCCCCCTGCCCCAGCCCCCCACCGCCCGATGGAGGATGTAAGAGGAATACTGTGCCAACCCCACACGTGACGGCCCGGAGAGGGGCGACCAGGTAGGGCAGGGATCCCCCCAGCCTTCATGGTTCCGCAGACGGTTCTGGGTAGTGGGTGGGATGAGCCTCACGAGACAGGTCCAGGAGACTTGGCTCAGAGACGCCAAGTCACGTGCCCCGTGTGGATAGGCAGCTTTAGTGGAACTGGGACACACTGCGTTTGGCCTGACCTGAAACTCGGATTTTGAAAACTCTCACAGGCGTTCCTGACTGCCTTTCTCCGTCTGTCCTGGCAGTGCGCACACATGGACGTGTGTGATCTCGTCCAGAACTTCCGCCTCCCATCAGGGTTTTACTTTGGATGGGAAGCTGGGTCTCCAATCCCTCTTGGTCTGAGGGGGTCTGAGAAAGAAAGGCTGCCAGATAGAGCACTCAGTCTGGGGTCCCTATTTATTCTTTCTCTTGGGGAAGAGGTGTTTGGTATCTCTAGGCCTGTCCTAGGGACCAACTTCATGGAAACCATGTGGGGCAGTGAAAGGAGCCCAAGATTAAGTGTTAGAGAGTGCTGGGTTCAAACCCTGCTTTTCTGCTTATAAGCTGTGTGACTTTGGGCAGGTTGGACAGCCTCCCTGAGCCCTAATTTCTCTACCTGCATTGAAGGATGTCTAGCAGCATCCCTGGCCTCCACCTGCCAGATGCCAGTGACATCCCCCAACTGCGACAACCGAAATGTCTTCAGACGTTGCCAAATGGCCCCCCGAGTTAGAGACTAACAGGACAGGGCAGGGCAGGGCTGGGGACTTGTCCCGAGGTGATGGGAGTGTCACACAATGGATGAGCTGAGGCCAGGTCTTGGAACTGCCCCGTGGGCTCGGCCTCACGCGGAGCATGACTTGGACAGAGGCGGGAGCTGGGTGGGAGTGAATGCATTCCTGGTCTGTCCCCTTGGCAGGCGTGCTCTCTCCCTGGATCGGGTGGGGAGGAGGGTCCTGGCACAGGAAGGGCTGCTGATGTCACTCTTCCTGAGGCGGCTTACCCTGGGGAGGACACACAAGTCCTCTCTTTGCTCATAGCCCGATGCCCTGAATGTGGCTTTTCTGGGTCTAGAAGGAGGCAGGACAGGGGAAACTCTCAGGGCGCTTGGTCCTTTGGGAGAGGGAGCACACCAATGTCCCAGCCTCTGCAGCCCAGCTGTCAGTGGGGTGCCATAGGCTGTGATTATTAGATAAGCTCCTCCCATCGATCCTGTCTATTCAACAAATCACCATTGAGCGTCCCCTCATTCCAGGCACTCTACAGAGCGTGGGGGGCCCAGCGGTGGGCATTCGGGACACCTGCCTGCCCTGGAGTCCCCAGTCTGATGAGATAAATAATATTATTGCCACAACTGTAGAGGTGAGCGAACCCAGCCTTAGAGACGTCATCTGTCAGCAAACTGGGCTGATAGCCGGGAGGCTGGTGCAGGGTAGGGATTCTACGGACCAAGTGGGGAGGTACGTACCACCAGCTGCTGTTAAAGAGATTGGAGGCTCTGGTGGAGGAACAGTATTGATTCTGGCTTCCAGACCTTCATGAACTTTCCAACTGGACACTCCCCAGTGAGTGCTGCCTTTCAGGGAGATTGGCTTCCCGAAGCTCCTCCCTGGGAACCGGCCACATTCCTGGGCTCCCTAAGGAACCCCCTGTCTTGGCTTTTCCAGATAACAATCTCTTCTGTGTGTGCAGTTCCCTTCTCTGGAGGCAGAGTGCCTCCCATCACGTGTTCTCCCCTCAGTCACACCCGCAGAGATGACTTACCACTACCACACAGAAGGGGAGACTGAGGCATCCTGCAGGGAAATGCCCACAAAGTCTCCAGAGAGTGGAGAGCCAGGCATCCCACTCGGGCCTCTGACTCCAGACCCCTGACCTTGGCCCATTTCCTCTCCACTGACTCAGGCTGATCTCCACCTTGGGCTGTTTCTAAAAACCAAGTCCGCCTTCAAAGACCCAAGATTTATTCCCCTTAAGGTCATTCCCAGGGGAGCTGCCCACATCCCCACCCTGGCAGCCCTGGGACTTTGGTCTCTAGTTCAAGGTGGCAGGATACCATGGCTGTTGGGGGGTCCACGGACACAGTGGGCCACAGGAGAGAAATTACGAAGCACTTAACTGTGTCTTACTTCATGATAAATTCCTTAAATTTTTAAAAATTTTGTCGATGTAGTGGCGCCCATGTGGCTTAGTCGGGTAAGCATCTGCCTTCCACTCAGGTCATGATCCCGGGGTCCTGGGATCGAGCCTCACATTGGGCTCTAGGCTTAGTGGGGAGTCTGCTTCCCCCCTCCCTCTCCCCTTCTCCCTGCTCCTTCTCTTTCTGTCAAATAAATAAATAAAATCTCTAAAAAAATTTTAAAAAATAAAAATTTTATCGATGGAATATTTGCACAAAATGCAAAACAAAACAAAACAAAACAACCCACACACAAAACAAGCAAACCGCAAATAGCACCAAACACATTCTAGAAAATAGCACTTTCCTGTCCATTCCATCCTCTCACGTGCCTTAGGAAATCTCCAGAATACCGAGTTTTATGCTTATTGCTCTCCCTTGAGACAAGTTTTAACTTTAACTTCAGACATGTTTCACTGACTTCCTGTTATAAAATTCAGACTTGACGTCATCGGGCTCTCTTATCACCCACTTCCCAACCGCCCAGGCTTTTCCCCTTCAAAGTTCCCTCCAATGTCGCATTTAACTAGATTTCCGCAGAGATGATCCTTGCAGGGACAGAGGACAGGGCCGTCGTGGCCCACCCAGAGCTCTGCCGTCTTGAGATAGCTCTGCCTTCCCTGTAGGGAAGCGGGGTGAGGACAGCTGTTTCGGGGCATCTGGGCTCCAGACGACATTTCCCAGAGGCTCAGAATCCTACCTCAGCTCCCTAGAATAGCCCCAAGGGGTCAGGTGGCACCTGGGGTGTGGGGCAGATTTATGGGAAATGTCACTGGGATTGAGTTCAAGGTAGTCTGCCCTGAGAATCTAGACACCGAGGCTTCAGGCTTGACACAGAGGCATAAGCATTTTGGCAGGCCGCCGGCCCCCGGGGGCAGGGGCAGGGGCAGGGTGCCCGCCCTTCTTACGTAACCGGACAGCACGGGGTGTGGTGGGGAGGCAGGACTTTCTCCCCCACAGCCAACTAGGGCAATCAGCCTAGGCTCTGGGGAGGGGGCACAAGAAATGAGGTCCTTAGGATGAAGCTAACAATTCTCAAGGCTCATGTCCTGCTCCTGTTGCCAGAACCACAGCCAAGACAGGGAGACCATTCTTCTGTTTCCCACCCCTCCCTTCCCCCAGTCCCCTTCACAGGAAGGACTTTGCAACTCAGCCCTACCCGGAGTCTTGAAGGCCGTCAATGGGCTCAAAGCCTTGGTTTTACAGCTGGGAGAAAGTGAGGTCCCAAGGGGCGGGCTACTTGGTGAGGTCACACAGCATGTCCTTGGCAGGACTGGGAGCCAAGCCCAGGGCCTGGTTTGGCCAAGGGCACCATGGGTTTGTTTCCAAGTCCCAGGAGGAAGACTGAGGGACAATAGGGTTCTTCAGCTTTGCCCAGGAGGAGGGAAAATGCGGCTAACCCAAGCAGAAGGGCGAGAAGAACGAGTATTGACTGAGGTCTACTCCAGGCTCTGTGATCGGATCCCCGTGAGCCCTGGGCACAAGGGCACTGTGGGTCCCTCGGGGCAGGTGAGGAATGTGGGGCTCAGGGCAGAGCTAGGGTTTGGTGGACTCCGATATATCCCTGGGTGAGGGGCAGCCCCCTATCCAGGAACTTTTGGGGTATTCCTTGCCTCTCAGGTGCCCTCCCTAGGAAGGGGCAATGATTACTCAGGACTTGGGGCTCAGGGCCCCTGGGATAGATGCCTGAGAAAGACAAGACCCGGAGGGTCAGACAGACCAGTGAGCCCTAAGGGGAACCAATTTCCCCCAGGGTCCCTGGTAGAACAGGAAATGTTAAGTTCAGCGGGTGAGGTTTCCACAAGACTTTATTTTGGCAACGTAAGTGACTGTCTTCTATTCTGGAATGATTCCTCTGCCTCCTTTTTAAGTGTGAAAAATGTTAGAATGATGGTGATAGTTGTTGGCAAGTTATTTTATTTATATTTATATAAATAAATATCCACATATTTTTTTCTTTTGAGCCAAGCACCAACAATGTCAGGCTTATTACTGGAGGCGGGTGGGCACTTTACTGGTCTGTGGAACCCGCTCTTCCCTCGAGCACAAGCTCCTCAGTCCTTTGGATGGGGGGGGTCCGGTCCTGCCTCCTCACGGGGCACTGTTTTGCCATCTATCCTGTCTGCCTGGCTTCGGGGGCTGTCTCGCTCACGGTGGCGTCAGCCCTCTGGGACCACTGGCCACTGCCCTTCCTGCTTACGTCCTCAGGTGTCCCCATCTCTGTGGGATTAGATTTCCTCAGGGCCTGTCATCTGAGACGCCCAGGGGCCGTGTGTGCATGTGAGGACCCTCTTCCGGGGGCCCCCCCCGAGGGTGTCCCAAGGAGTCCAGCCCAAGGCTGGGCACTCCCCTCTGCGTGCAGAAAGAGGGTCAGGGTGACCAGCAAACAAAGCTCACGGGGAAGAAGCCGAGGGCGGAGGTGCATTGCTCCTACTCTGGTGGTTGGAGGAGGAGAAGCTGAGTGGGAATTGGTTGTCTAGGGGGGAAGTTCTGATACCCCTTATCTATCCGGGCCATAGTGGGAAGAGAAGTCTAAGACCGTGACAGTGAAGGGGCGGAACTGGGCACACAGTAGGCGGTCAAGAAAGGTTGGGTATTTCTCCTCCTCTTCGAAGCACCCAGCTCCGTAGAGGACCCAGGGTAGGTTTTGAGTAAGTGCGAGACATTTTCGCAATTTTTAAAGCATTCCGCACCTGGCTGGTTCTCGGCAGCTGACAGGTCTCTCGCCCTGCCATGGGGCAGCTCTAGCAATGCTAAATCAAGGCTGGACAGACAGAACGACCCCCTGACATGTCCTCCTGGCTTAAACATCATGTAATTAAGATGAAAAGGAAGATGCAAAAGTAACACCTCAACTGCACAAGAGGGGAGTGTTGGAAGAAAACCACACCGCCTGAGCCCCGGAACCGGGCAGGGGAGTGCTGTGCAGATGGGAAGAGCCTCAAGAGGGGGATCGTCCTGAGCCCCGGATCCAACCTGCCAGGGAGATGCTGCGTGACTTTGAACAAGTTCCCTAACCTCTCTGGGCCTCCCTGTCCTCCATGCCAAATGAAAGGCTTGGACTAGGTGAGTTAAGGAACCAGGCTGCCTCTCTGTGTTCCCAGGGCAGGGTCTAGGGAGGGCAAGGGGGTAGCTGGGACTGTCAGGGACAGAGCAGACTGGTCATTTCCCTCACGACGAGAGACAAGCTCTTCTCCAGGCTGCAGGGGAGAGGCAGGGGAGGAACAGACTCTGCTCATTCTTCTCAGTGGCCCACAGAGCCTGGGGTGGGGATGCTGACATTGGGGGCGAGGTGCCGGCTGACCAGGGTACGCCTCCTCCTGCAAGACATCCCTCACCCAGGACAGAAGGGCTTGGGCATGCGTGGCATCACTTCTCAGGCCTGCATTATTCAGAGGAAGCTCCGAGTGTCCGGTCCGCAGCACTGGACTCAGGCCAAGTGCTGCTGAGAAGGGTAGCAGGGTCAGCCCCTGGGGAGCAAAGCACCCAGGCCGCAGTCACACCAACTTACCGATGGCTGTGAGGAAGAGCCCAGCCTGGTCAATGGGCATAGTCCCCTCCTCCTCATAGTAGTTGACAGTGACCTTGGCAGGGAGGGGGCGCATTGGGAGGGAGAGAAGAGCAGAGATCACAGATCACAGGCAGGAAAATCTGCACTGACCCCTCTCCCTGACTCATCCCTCCCAGCCTGTCAAGCCAATTCTCCCCAAACATATAAACCCTCTCCTCCAGTAAGCATTCCTGGGTTGGTGGGCTGTTTGTCTCAAATTATCCAACAGATGGGAGCTCCCCTCTTCTCAGAGGGCATCAGGGTACTGAGTGCTTACCTATGACCCCTGGTGCATTCTGCTGCCTGGACCCCCCCCCCCCCCATATCTGCCATGGTGTATGACTCGCTCCTGCTAAGCAGCCAGGGGCAGGGCTGAGGGGTTTTCTTTGAATAATGCCCAGTGGCATCACTGCCACGGGGCGCATCGGAAGTTCATAACTACAGAACCCAGCGAAGAGACGTCTGGTCTCAGCTTTACCACTGGGCAAATTGCCCTACTGCGTGGGCACTCAGCACCCCATTTAATACAGGAGGAGGCCAAGGACATTCAGGGCTGTAACTTCCAGTGATTCTAATATATCACTCAGCAGCCCACAGCGTTAACATTCCATGAAGCCATCGTTCCACGGTCTGGCCCTGAGCCTCCGTGTCCAGTAGTCACCAGCCACAGGGGTGTTCCCGTGGCAAATCTGATCTCGGATGTGCTCTAAGTGTGACACAGACTTGGGGTAAAAAAGAACATACAGTATCTCATGGATTTTTTTTTTTTTTTTTTTTTTTTTTTTTTTTTTAGTATTAGCATCATGTCAAAAGAATAATACGTGATCTATGGGGTTAAGGAAAACGTACTACAAAAATGGAGGCCGCCTGTCTCTTTCTGTTCTTTGAGAATGGATGCTAGGAACGGGCAGTGACAAGTGTGATGCACGTTCTGTTCTGTCTGCGTTGGGTGACGCTGCTCTAGCCCCGTCCCCGGTTCCCGCTGCTCTCACCCTAGGAGGACGTCCCTAGCCAGGGTACCTTGTCACTGCTGGCCTCAGCGCTCGCCTGGCTCATGGTGACCCGCAGCGTGGTGCTGGGCGACAGAAGCCAGCGCTGTTTGCCGTTGGTGGCCACCTCCTCCGCCTGCCCGTCGCGCACCACCTCCACGCGCACGCGCTCCGAGTGCTTCAGGCTGAAGGTCCGGGCCTCGGCCGGGGCCGCGCTGTGGGGAGAGAGGAGAGCGGGTCATGGTGCGGGGAGGATCCCGGGGCAGGTGGGACGAGGGGTTTCCAAAAAAGACTCCTGGGGGGGGCGGGGCTGCAGCGGACCCCCGGGAGAGCCAGTCTGGGGGACCCCAAGGACCCAGTTGGTGGGGAGGGCACTGGATAGCAATACAGAGCCCTGGGGGCAGTCTTCTATCCACCCAGCCAGCATGTTCCGGGCCGGCCCGGGGATCTGAATTCTTTTTTTTTTTTTTTTTAAGATTTTATTTATTTATTTGACAGACAGAGATCTCAAGTAGGCAGAGAGGCAGGCAGAGAGAGAGGAGGAAGCAGGCTCCCTGCTGAGCGGAGAGCGCGATGCGGGGCTCAGATCCCAGGACCCTGGGATCATGACCTGAGCCAAAGGCAGAGGCTTTAACCCACTGAGCCACCCAGGCGCCCCCCCAATCTGAATTCTTAACAGACTTCCTGGTGCTTCTGATGGGCCGCTACGTGGGGCCCTACGGGTGCGGGTACTGAGGCTCAGACCAAGAAATGAATTTGCACCAAAGGCAGCGCCCACCCCCATCCAGGGTGTGAACTGCAGGCAGAGGAAGGGCACGAGGCAGGTGTTACAACGCTGGGTTTGCCCAGGGGAAGAGCCTGGGACTTGGGTCCTCAAGGGGCAGCGATGGGCTGGCTCCGTCACAAGAATCTCTCCCTCCGGCCAGACGTTCCTCTCCCAGCTTGGAACTCCCTCCTCTGACAGTCATTCCTAGGGGCTCTGGAGTGGTTTTTCTACTAAAGACTGATAGCTTTGGAATTCTTTTATTTTTTTGTTTAAAGATTTTATTTATTTGTCAGAGAGAGAGCATGAGAGAGCCCAAGCAGGGGGAGCAGCAGGCAGAGGGAGAAGCAAGCTCCCCGCTGAGCAGGGAGCCCGATGTGGGGCTCGATCTCAGGACCCTGGGATCATGATCCGAGCCGAAGGCAGAGGCTTAAATGACTGAGCCTAGTATCCTTGGATTTCTTGAAAAGCCATGAAGATTTCAGGGCAGGAAGCGGACTAGTTTGATTCAGTTGCTGTAGGCACGTCTGTGTGCCCCCAAATTCACATGCCAAAGTTCTGACCCCGCCCGACATGACTGCATTTGAAGAGAGGGCTTTCAGAAGATAGCCTTAAATGAAGTCATGAGCACGAGGTCCCCTCTGATCTGACTGGTCGCCTTGTAAGAAGGGGAAGAGAGATGTTTCTCTCCCCCATGCTTCGAGGAAGCTGGAGTGAGCTCACAGTGAGAAAGTGGCCGCCTGTGAGCCAGGAAGAGGTCCCAACCAGATAGGACCACAGTGGCCCCTGATCTCCTCGACTTCCAGCCTCTAGGACTGTAAGAAATTCATTTCTTTGTTTAAGCCACCCAGCCCGCAGTATTTTGTTACTGCCTAAGACACTGGTTTAAGCGGAGGTGGCAGGAAGGACGGGGAGACTGGGGAAGGGAAGGTGCCCAGGGCAGACAATTTTGCTAAATCCATCCCCTGGTCTGAAGGTTCCCAGAGGGTGAAGAGGGCTCAGATGGATTTAGGTGGGATTCTCATAGGATTTGGGACTAAGACGTAGGTACAAGTGTCTGCCTCTAAGCCACACCTGCTCTTTGGAGGGCCGTGCCTTCCTGGGTTCCAGAATAGTCTTCCGCTAGGGTTGGGCATCGGAATCATCCAGGGGTACAGTCTAAATCTCCAGGTTTGTTTGCTTGGTTTTTCTGTTGGTGTTGTTAAGGCTAGAGATTAGTAGATCCTTTCCCTGGAGAGTCTGGCTGGCCGGGTAGAGGTTCGGCGGGGCAGCCGTGGCCAGGGGTTGCAGAGGTTTCCACCAGTGGTTCTCCCAGCTCAGCAGTGTCGCGTGGAAGGCTTTTCTGCACGCAGACTGCCCGGCCCCTCCTCTGAGTTTCGGATTCAGTAGGTCTGCAGTGGGGCCTGAGAATTTGCGTTTCTACCATTTCTAGGAACGGTTGGTCCAGAACCACCGGTCGGGACATTCAGCCGTGTGGCCTGGTGGTGAGAGCCCTGGAGTGGCCGGGGCCATGAGTGTGAGTCACGCAGGGTCTCTCTGATGACCCAGGCCACCGATAGCAGGGGTTGCTGGCAGAGACCACTGGTCTTGGGGGGGCACCGCAGGAGAGCGTGGGCCAGGGTCTGGCAGTCCACGCCCGGGCCTGGGAGAGGAGCTTGAAAGAAAAGCTCCAGGGCCACCCTGTTTCTTGTCCATCTGCCCCTTTTTACAATCCCCACTCCTCACGGGGCCACTGGGCTGATCAGAGGCTGGACACTTGTCAGCAGTGGTCTGCTGCCGTCTGTCTGCAAGGCACTTTGCCTCAGTTTCACCAAGTGTGACATGGGAGTGTGGCACCAGGTCGGGCTGGTGGCTGGTATCTGGGCAGTGCAGAGGGGGCAAGCCCTGGACGAAGGGGTGAGGAGGGAGGCACGGAAAAGCTGGGGATCTCTCGGTTGGGTCCCCACTCTCCCGTAAGCAGAACCACTGATGTCACGTGGTTTCACCTATTGGGTTTCTGCATACAGTTCTATTTAGGAAAAAGAATGCTGTCTAAACTCACAGACAGGATGCGTTTTAGGACGGGACTCTGACCATAGCTGCTTTAAGCGGTGCCTCCTGCCTCCTTCATTCCTCTGGGCCAGTGAGAAGCTGCAGGAGGCCCCAGAGGCTCCGGGGGTTAACGCCTGGGCCCCACACCCTCCTACCCCAGCACCAGCTCTGCTCTGAGCTGAGCAAACAGCTATTCTTGGAGAGGCTCTGGCAGAAGCAACAAAGGCAACCATTGTCCCCTACAGATCCTGCTGGCTGCCTCCCTCCGCAGAAAGAACCGCTCAGAACTCATCTCCCAGAAACCGAGAACCAGGGGCTAGGGAGTGCCTCAGTGGTCCCAGGAGGCTGCAGAGAGGGGCCCAGGATGGTATTGAGGGAGAGAAGGAGGGTATTGATGGTGGCCAGGACCTCCAGCTTATGGGACGGAGGCTAAAGGTAGCGTGCCTGGCACAGGCTACCAGTCCCCAGGACACATCTGTTCCGCCAACCACTGCACCCCGGTGCCCTGGACAAGGCCACACCTTCCATATATTCTTTGGTGGGAATATATGAATGATTGAACCCACCCTTCTTGGTTTCCCAAACTGAAGAACAAATCACAGAGGGATTAGAAAAATGAAATCAGGCAACTTGCCTGCTTGAAAATACTCAGTGGCTCCTCGATGGCAGACAATACAATAAAAGATGGGACCCAACCAGTGACCTTCCGTCACTGGGTCTCAGCATGACTCTCTGGCCTCTGCAGCCTGAACTGTCCCATGCAAATGCCGTTCCTTCTACCCTTCCTTTCCCTGACTTCTCTGCCGGGCAACTCACCATCCCACCTTAAAGACCCAGCTCCATCCATTTGTCTCCATCCGTGTCCTTGAAGGTGGGGGTTGTCTCTTTTTCCCATTTTAGCCCCTGGCCCAGTCCAGGCTCACAGTAAATCTAGGTGTTTGCTGCGGGAAGGACTGGAAGAACAGGGCTTGCTTTTGTGGTCACTCAGCCTGCATTTCTGAGCACTTCCTAAGTGCCAGACACAGTTCTTGGTGCTGGGGGTAGATCAGCAAAAGAGAACAGTTTCTCTGGGCCCATGGAGCACATGTTCCAGTGGAAGAGAAGAACTTTCCATGGGTTACACAGTTTTGGCGATGAGAATGTGGTTTTGGCGGTGAGAATGGCTCTAACATAGAAGCACGGGGTGCCATGAAGCCCTGGCCTGAAGGTCAAGGAGGGCTTCCTGGAGGAAGTGGCATTGGAGCTGGGGTCTAAACTCTATACTCTGAAAGACAGCAAGAATTCACTAGGCCAGCGGATCTTAAATTTGGAGCGTGCCTCGGCATTATCGGAAGGGTCTGTTAAAATACAGGTTGTTGGATCATCCAGTCTCTGACTCAGCTGATCCGGGGTGGGGCCCGGGAAATGAGGCTTACCTTTCTTTTTCTCCCCCCGATTTGCAGAAGAACAATCGACAAATATAATTATATACATTTAAAGTGTCCAGCACGATGACTTGCTGTACATATACGCCGTGGAAAGAAACTGCATTTCTTTTCTGAGTTTTATAATTCATTTAACGGCAAATTAACAACGGTATTTTCAAAAGTTACGACGCCGGATGGGCTATCATTTCTTGAGGTTGATCAGATACCTAGAATCCCAGGCGCTTCCCACAGAAGAGTCAGGATATAAATCCGACTTGGTTTATCACCAGCCTTTATCAAACGAGACCTGGGGAAGGACCAAGCCTGGCCACTTAGGCATGGTCTTAACCTCGCAACTTCAGGCTGCGTTTCTAACTAGTCCCCAGCTGCTGCTACTGCTGCTGGTCCAGGGACCACAGTTGGAGAACCAGTGAACTGGACAAAGGGAGGAGGAAGAGGAGCAAGTTCCAGGCAGCACAGACCACCTGGGTGGGGGCCGAGGTAGATGTTAGCCCAGTGTGTTGGAGGGACTGGAGGGAGATCAGTGTGGCTGCAGTTTGTGGTCGGGGGGAGTGGCGGTGTGTCAGGGGAGAGGGCCTAGCTTGTGGTGAGGAGCTGGTCTTCCCCACCAAAGGCACCGAAGGCTTCTGGGGGGCGGGGGTCATGATTGATTTTGCCCTGAGGACAGATCACCCAGGGTACAGAGTGGAGAAAGCATTTCAGGAGAGCAGCACCGAAAGATGGGGACTCAGGGAGAGGGCGACCCCACAGCTGTCTGGGTGAGTCATGATGGTGGTGTGGGACAAAGTGGTGGCTGGGGAAATGGGGAGAAATGGCTGGTAAACAAAGGAACTTTGAGCAAGACTGGAATGCAGTGTTGGATGTGGAAGAAAGTTGCTTCCTGAGCTCAGCCCAGGGGAATAGGCTTTGTGATCTAACAGCTGCTCAGCCCCACGTAGGGCCTCTGGGGAGCCAGTCAGCCTCTCTGGCCTTCACTCACTTGGTGGGGGAGGTTCCTGGTTTGGTCTTGCAGGCCTGGGGTGCCCACTCAGCCCCAGGCTGGAGGGTGTGATGTGCCTGGTTCTGGCTGGCGTCTGGCCCTCCCAGCTTCTCCACCTGTCCTGGGCCTCGTTAACACCAGCCAGGGATCACCCCCCCCCCCGACTCCCCCCGCTCCAGCGAACCCGGCTCCTGGCGCTGCGGGTGTGACATCCTGCCCTCCGGTCTTTGCACGAGTCTGAGGGGTTCACAGGTGCCAACCCGGCACGCAAGCCCAGGGTGAGCACCCTCAAGGGCAGGGATGAGAGGAGGAAGGTGAAGCCTCAGCTTGGCATGATGGGGGCTGGAGCCCCGAGGTGGGTGGCTGCCTTGAAAAGGCCTTGCCTTCAGCAAGTCCCCTTCTCTGCCTGGTGACCTCAGCCACCTCTCTCCCTGGATACTGGTGCTTCTAGCTGGCCCCTCTTCTTAGGGCAGAAACAATCAAATCTGTGGTCACTCCCTTTCCAGACAGCTTCAAGAACTCCCTACTGCCTTTGTAACAAAGCCCAACACCTGAGCCTCACAGTCAAAGCCCTGGTTTGAGCTCATACACTCTCCAGCCTTGCACTGTAGGTCACTGAGTCTATGCCCTTTCTGCCTTTCTGTCTGCATGTGTCCCAACAGTCCTGCCAGGCACCATTGCTCCTGCGTGCTATGTCCTGGTCACACTGTGAACCCCTGTCCATCCTTCAGCTTGGTTGCCGCCTCCTCCAGGAAGTCGTCCCTGATTCCATCTGCCAGGACTCCTCCCTCCCTCCCCACTTTGTTGATGCTTTAAACAGCATCTCAAACAAATGTTGTTCAACTTTTCTCTCCCATGAGTGTTATGGATGCTTGGAGGCCAAAGCTCATCACTGTTTTAATAATATTACGATAAGTCCAATACTAATTCATGATAATGACTTACTGGGTGTTTATCATGCACCAGGCACTGCTCTAAGGGCTTGGCCCACGTGATCTCCACCCATCCTTTTGAAACCCCAGGAGGTCTGTGTCAATATCATCCATTTTTACAGATGAGTGTGTCCAGACCTGCAGAGTGTGAGCACTGGATCTGAGTCTCAGGGACAGTAACGGCCAAGTGCGAGGTAAACTCAAGCTCTCTGAACCCCTGGCCTGGCTGCTCCCTTCCGGGGGGAGGTCCAGAGGTTACAGTCTTCCCTAAAGGTCCTCTAGTTGGGGATGGGGAATCCTGGGCCTGGCTTAGGAGAGGAGCAAATGAGAAGCCCGAAGGAACCTCTAGAGCCCCCTACTTATTTTGAAGGTGGGGTCTGAGGCCCAGAAAAGGGACACCGAAGGCTTGGGTGAGTGACTTAGATAGGCAGGCTTGGGCCAGTCAAAGCCCCTGGCCATGGAGCCTGGCAGGGCTAGGCAGGCAGAGCTGCCTCTGAAAACTGGCCTCCCCCTACCTCCCCCATCTAACAGGTGTCCCTGTCCAGCTGGGGGGATTGACACAGTGGTGAGCTCCTGCCACTCTGCTCCCAACCTGATGGCGGGTCCTGTGGGCAAGAAGGGAAGCCTCTGCGGGACCTCTGTTGTGTCCTGGGCTGTGGGCTGCACACACAGGGTACCAGGTCCTCCTTAGAACCCTGCTTCCCCCTCCCCCAGGAACTAGCCTGAAACCAGAGCTGCAAAACAGCTCCTGGCAAGACCTCCTTTTTAGGGTTGAGAGCGCTGGGTGCTGTTCTAATTTATGAGGCCACCTGATCTGGCCTGATTCCTTAGGAGCAAGTGCTGCTCTGGCCAAGCTCGGCCACATGCCCTTGACCTTCCACTGGCCAGTCCAACAGCGCTCATCCCTTGAGGCTGGGGGTGGGGAGCTCAGCCCAGTGACGGGCCGATCTACATGCATCACTGGCCACATCCATCCATTCATTTACTCAGTGAAGGAGCCCTTCATTGATGTGAGGGCCGGAGGTACAGGGGAGTAAGGAAGTCAGCAGGTGTGGAGGGGACACGCCCCAAACATAAGTCCTTAGAAGGCAGCCTGGCAGAATAGTCTGGGGCTGGGGTGAGGCAGTGCCATCATTTACCAGCTGTGCCAACTTGGACAAACGTTCCTTATCTCAGTTTCCCCAACGAAGGGGGCCAGGAACCATAACTAACTCCTAAAATTGTTGTGAGGTTTAAACACATGTAAATTATTAAATACATGTGAGATGAGTATGGAACGTGTTAGGAAGGCAGTCTGATACAGAATATGTGTTCAATAAATGTTATCCGGTAATATTAAGTAAATAAGATCTGCAGGAGGAAAAATGGCATGGAGGCAGAGAACGCTTGGGGCTTGAGGTAGTGTGCCATGAAATGAGGGTAATGAAGAATGCTTCTCAGAGGAGGTGATGTGGGAGCTAAGCCTTGGTGGATGAAGTGTCAGGCTTGCAGAGGTTTGGAGAATAGTACTCCAGACAGAGGGAACAGCACGTACAAAGGTCCTGTGGCATGAATGAGCTTAGTGTGGTCAAGAGCTAATAGCATCCACAAAATTAACGTGGCCAGAGTAGAATGTGTGCAGGGTAGTTGGCAGGAGATGGGATCTGTGGGGCACGGCCTGGCACTCTCAGGGATGGGGACACCATGGCACTCCAGTTCTCTAATGCTTCTAACTGGATCACAGACCCCCCGCCCTTGGCCTTTGTCCTAAGGATACTTTCTAAAACACTCGCACCAACCAAGGAACAGGAAGGAAGTCTAAGAAGGGTCAAGGGAGTGAGATGGCGAATTTTGATTCTCCAGGCTCTTCCCCAAGGTGGGGTACCTCTCTGTACCCTTCCCTGTTTTCCCAGCATTTTACTGTGCTCGCTTCTCTTGCCCTGGTACCCTTGGCCAGCTTCTGCCTTGGGGTATCCCACAGGAGGGGGCGGGGGATGACTCCCACCCCCCATCTCATCCTGATGTCAGCTGTAATTAGGAGAATGCTCCAGAGGCAAGAGACCATTGTTAAGGTCATCTGCGTCCTAAGGCTTCTGCAAGCTTTAGGAAACAGATCCTGACCTTTCTCCACCAGAGAGAAGGGTACGCCTCTGACTCCCCTGGACAGAGGCATAGACCAAGAGAGAGAGAGGAGAAGCTGTCTACACAGCCCGGTTTGTGGGTCAGTGGGACAATCAGGCACAGTGTGATCACCCCCGTTACCCGACTCCAAGGCTGCCCTTTCTCTGATCCCTCCCGGCTCTGGGGGTGTCTCCTCATGGAAACCAGAGGTGAGCAGGGAGGTTGAAATCAACATGGAGAAACCACTCGCTCTGTGCTCTCTCCAGCTGCAAGCTTGAAGCAGAGGGGAACCCGGGCCAGCCCCAGTGAGGAAGCATCTGCCAGGTAAAGGGACTGTTGGGGGAGATGGTGTGGGCAAGGCGTACACGTGCCAGATCTAAGAGAAGATGCTTGGGATGGAGAGATGGAAACAACAACTACCTTTAACAACAGCAAAGTAAATCTCTAGGAAAAAAACCTACTTCCTTTTTCTGTGCATGTATTTACTTACAGCTCACTGGAAACCAGCACGCAGAAAGTGCCTGGGTCAGGACACCTACCCCCAGGGGCCAGTGTGGCTGGGAGAGGGTGGGTCAACATAGGGTCTGCTGAGGACCCCCCCTGTGTGGCCTCCTCACTCACAGCTGTGGCCCCCACTGTGTGTCTGTAGGAAAGAGGGGGCATGCATGCATCTCAGGAAAGGGGGCCCAAGCCCCTGGGAAGAGGAGGTGGGTGTTGAGACCTGTTCACTCACTTTTGTCACTCGGGAAGTGAGGGGTCCAAACACACTCCCTTACTAGCTGGGCCCAGGGTCCACAAGGCCTTGTCCCTTGATGTCTCCTTGGAGACCCTGGGCGGAGGGGGAGGACTCATGTGATATCTAGAGTCAGAACTTGTATCTGGGTCCAGAAGGACTCCGTAGGAAGTGCAGGGTCGAAAGGGGGTGGGTGAAGGGTCTTGGGGCATTGGAGGGAGGAAGAAACACTGGTCGAGAGGGTCACCCAGTTCAACTTGCTAGTTTTAAAGTCACACACAATGCAGTGGAGGTTAAGAGCACAGGTTCTGAGTCAGACAGACCCGGACCTGAATCCTGTCTGACATCAGGCGACTGGCCTCACTTCTCTGAGCCTTGCTTCCTCATCTAGAAAATGAGATGATCTCAGCCTGACCCCCAAGGTCCATGGCGAGGAAGAGACTAGGGAATGCATTTGGTTTCCAAGTGCTCACTAATATCCCCGCTATTATTAAAACGGACCCTAGCCCTTACTGCCACAGATACTAGGAATGGCAGGAAGAGTAACAGCCCGTCTCCTTCGTTCTGGAAGAGGCTTCCTTCCACTCGACCAGTGGTTCTCAGCTGGAGGTGTTTTTGTCCTCCTGCTAGGGGGCTGCTGCCATTATCTGGAGACATTTTGGGTTGTCACAGCGACAGGGGACTTACTACAGGCGTCTAGAGGTTAGAAGTCAGGGATGTCACTGAACATTGCACAGGACAGCCCCCACAACAAACGATTATCTGGCTCCAAATGCACTAGTGTTGAGGGTTGGAACCCCGGCCTGGGCTATTTAGGACGGTGGCAACCAGGCACCTGTGCCTACCGAGCACCCAAGATTAGCGCGTCTGTACCGAGACGAGCCCCAAGTATAAAACACACATTGGGGACACCTGGGTGGCTCAGTGGGTTAAGCCTCTGCCTTCGGCTTAGGTCATGATCCCAGGGTCCTGGGATCGAGCCCCGCATCAGGCTCTCTGCTCCACGGGGCATCTGCTTCCTCCTCTCTCTGCCTGCCTCTCTGCCTACTTGTGATCTCTGTCTGTCAAATAAAATAAATCTTAAAAAAAAAAACAAATGCACATTGAATGTCAAAGACTTAGTATGAAAAAGACAATGTAAACTATCTCCTTAATCATTTTAAACTGATCAGATGTTGGAGTGCTAGTATTTTGGATCTCTTGGGTTAAATAAAACACACTATGAAAATTAATTTTGCCTCTTTATTGGAATCCTAAAAATTGTGGGTGATAGGAAATTAACGTATACCTGCGGCTCTCTTTGTAGCTGGCATGCTATTTCTGCTGGACCGTGCTGGTCTAGACCAAGCTTCTACTCGTGGGGGGTGGTGGGGTCTTAAGCGAAGGGCAGCTGGGGGCCAGGGGTCATCGTGACAGTGGGGGCTTTCTTGGGAAAGGACAAAGGGGATCATCACACCTCTGCCCCCCGCCAGAGGGAGGATGGTGGGTCCACCCCTCCCCCACACACTTCCCTACTGGGGCTGAGCCTCTCTCTGCCAGGACAGGGGAGGGCAAGAGGCCTAAGGATGACCCCCCCCTTCCCCCCATCCCCCCACCAGAGACACCATGCCAGCCTTTCAGGCTGCAGCGAAAGTGCTCCAGTGAACAAACAGGAGGGTATAGGGACAGCTGAGGCTTAGAGACCTGAGTGCCTTGGCTCCCCGCCCGCTCCCTGGCAGAGCCTGGTTTAGGATTGGGGGTGGGGAACAGAGGGGAGCCCTTCCAGGCCACTGAGGCCTGGACCACAGTCCTCTGCTGTATTTTGACCCTCAGAAACCACCATGAAGTTTCCATGTGCACAACTGAGGCCAGGGGCCGATGAGCAGAGAGGGTGCCTGGTCTGCATGGTGACGGGACCCTTTGTCCTCACAGAAGGAGGCTGGGGCCCTAATGGTATCAGCGTGGCCAGTGCCTGATGAAGGGGTGGCAGGAGACTGGCTGGGCAGGGCTGCCAGGGCCACTGGAGGTGACCGAGGATCGGCTGGGGAGGGGGTGTGGGAAGATGCAGGGATGGGATTTGGTGAAGGTCCCAGGGAGACGGGTACTGCGGATGGCAGAATGATTTGGGAGCAATGAGACATCGGCACCTCCAGCTCAGATCAAGGAACAGAGAGGTTAGGGGACCTGCCCAAGGTTATCAGCTTGGGGTCCCACCTTAGAGTCCGGCATGTTCCCTCCTGTCAGCACTGGCCCGTCCCACTCTAGCCATGCTTGCAGGAGAGGGCTGCTCTGATAAAATGCTCAAGGAATGATCCTGCCAGGGTCCCCCTCCACCCCTTTGCACACACCAGCCACACCTTCACAAGGGTGACCCACAGAATACAGGACGGGGACCATGGGGTCCCCCTGTTTCCTGGGAGCTGGGGGCAGTGGGGAGGGTCATGACCTCAATCCCCCCCCCCATCTCCTGCTATTTCAGAAACCCTGTATCCCACCAAAATTTGCAGGCCAGAGAAGAGGGGGAGGGAACAGGGTGTAGTCAGGGACGCTCTTCTTCCAAAGACCCTTCCTCTGCACCCTGCAGCCTGGCAGAACCAAGTCCTCCCCAACTCCAGGGTGAAGTCAGGGGAAGGCATTCAGGGACATGGAGCTCACAGCCAGTGCCTGGGGACAGGCAACCACCAGCAGCCCCCACAGGGAGAAATTGGAGCCTGAGTAACCCCCAGGGCCAGATTCCGCCCCAGGGCAACTCCCCTCTGGCCTGGCCCTGGCCGCACCCCCCTCCCCCCAGCAGATCCTGGAGGGAGCTCAGCTGCTTTGAGGTGGGTGATGAGTCAGAAGGGTCTGAAAGGAACGGGAGAGCGGAGGGGGGAGGAGGGAGGTGTTGAGGGGAGAGCAAGGGGGAAAGACTAGGGGTCTCCCAGTTTGTTCTGGGTGAGGGGCTGCAGAGGGTCCGACCATGGGAAGACTGGGGTCCAGGGGAGGGGGCCTGGGAAAGGGGTGATGAGAGAGCTAGGTCTGTGCTAGTGTGTGTGAGAGGGTGTCAGGATTTCGGGGAGGCTATCGGTTTGGGGGCAGCTGGTCGTCCGGGTGAGTTTCTTAGGATTTTTGGATACAAGGGCCTCAAGATGAGCAGCAACTCGCGCTGGAGGAAGTCCGTCGCGTCCCTACATCCGAGGAGGGGCTGGGGGTTTCTGGAATCGGCGGGGGGAGGGGTTTCTCCGTCGGTCGCGAGGGTCCCCACTCACCTGTAGACATCGGTCCAGAGGTAAGTGCCCAGCACGTACACCGCCTCCACGCGGCTCCCGTACTGCAGCCGCACGGTCCTCTCGCGCAGCATCTTCCCGCAGGGCCGGTCCTCGCTCGTCCAGGTCGCTTCGGCCCGGAGCACCTGTCGAAGCACCTGCCGCAGCACCTGCCGCAGGTGAGCCCACTCCCGCTGCCCGCGGTCCGGCCGCGCGCTCCGCTCACATTTATGGCCAGTGGGCGGGCGGCCGCTTGGCCTTCGCTTCGCAGCAGAGGGCGGGCCCGTCCGTCAAGCGTGGCCACGCCCCCACCCTCTCCACAGCTCCCCCCCACCTCCGCGCAGTCGCCAGCGCACCCGCGTTCCCCATCCCCGGGTCTGTAATCCGGGTGAAGTCGGCGGTTGCCCATTTCCTCCTTTCCACGGCTGGTTTACTGACTCAGTATACTTTCGGTGAGGCCCCAGCTACCGGGCGCCAGGACGCAGGCCGGGCTCCCCTCCGGGCGCCCCCAGCTTTTCAGGGCAGATAATGCAGCCCTGGAGCTGTTACAGGGGCGAGGACAGGAAGTGGTGGTAGCCCAGACGGAGTGGGCGCCCTAACCCGGCTTGGGGTCCGGACCTGAGCCTTCCTAAAGGAGGCGTTTGCAAACTAAGGGGAAGGGAGGAGAGGCAGTGTCCGGAGGAAAGCCAGGAAGCCAGAGACAAGCTGACATCCCCATCCACCCCCTACGGTGAGGGAGTTGGCAGGGGAACCCAGCAGCCTACAGGGTCAGAACGCCAAGCCAAGTCATTGCTGGCTGGGTGTGCAGTGGGAGCCTCGGGGTGGCTTCTGGGCTTCACCCAGGACCTCAGGACCAGCGAGGAGGGGTCAGAGTGGACGCAGGTTACAAGAGGGAGGGAGGAGGCTGGAGGCAGCTCATGTTTGAGAAGGGCATAGGGTTGCTGGGGGAATGGAGCCCTGGGATGGGGTGCCCCTGAATGAGCAGGTGGGGGCTTACAAGTGCCCAGAGCTGAGACACACCCAGCCTCTGACCCCCGCAGCCTTCTTGAGATGGCCCAAATTAAGAGATGGTGAAGAGCCCGGCTGTTCACGGGCAGCCAGGATCTGGGAGGAATGTGGTGGACAAAGGGAAAGGTCTGAGTTGGGCTGGGGTGGGGGGCATCTGCCCCAAAAGGCTCACTGAGCCAGAGAGACCCTGGTAACTTTTGAGAGGAGTGAGACTCAGGAGACGGCTCGAGGGCAGCTACCCGCCAAAGAGGAGAAAGCTTGTGGACCTGGGAGCTGACTTTGGGGGTCCCCCAAGGGGGGGTTCTCATCTGGGCACCGCTCTCCCAGAGTTATTTTTTAGTCCCTACTGTGTGGCAGATACTGGGCATATGCCAGGGGTCTCACCTTCCTGGGGATCACGAAGCATGACAACCTCATCTCACCCGCCCAGGAACTAGGGCCCTGGCCTTGGGGGGAGGAATGCCGCACCCACACTGGGGCCCCGGCAGGTCACGACCGGAGCAGGATAGTGATAACGTCAGGCAAGGGGTGGTGATTGCCAGGAGATAAGGAATGACAGCGGGCCCTTAATGCATTCTTCTGGCATGCCCGGCGCTGTCCCAGCGGCACGTTTCATGTATTAGAATTAGATCATTGTACCCTCCGCATAACCCTGCCACTTTCCAGACGAAGAAAGGGAGCCGCACAAATGTTAAGGAATTTGCCCTCTGTTAGGGCCAATTTAATGTTAAAACCTGTTTGACTATTAGGGCCTGCTTAGCCAGAGCGACTCCATATTGCCTGGGTAGCCATATTGTTTACATCCACGGACTTCATTCCGGGAGTAAACGCCTTGACAATAGAAGCCACATACCTTGGGTCTGCGGTTATGCCCTGTAAAACCAGCCTGTGAGATCGGGACTGGTTGCTCTCTTGGGAGGCGGCCCTGGCCGGTCAGTCTGGCTTCTAATTCTTGGTATAGAATAAGGCTTTGCATAACTTTCACTTTGTCTCAGTCTCGTTCCTTTGATGACGGACCCCAACACCCTCCACCTCCCAGCTCCCAAGAGGGGCAGAGCCAAAGTAGGGACTTGTGTGGCCATGGGGGAAGGGGTTGGGGGCAGAGCAGCTCAGGGCGGAGACGGAGTGCTATCTCTTCATTGGTAGATGAAGAAACCCAAGTTCTAGCTCCTTCGTGGGGACCGCATCACGAAGTCCTGGACGATTCACCCTGCCCTTTGGGGACCTGTGGACGACTCAGCTCTCAGCATAGGTGTGAGGATGGCATTAAATGAGACCATGTGTGGGAAACATGAGCACAGTGCCCGGTACAAAGCAAGCAGTCAAGAGGTGAAATTCCCACTCCTTCAAAAATCCAACCTGGACCCACTGGACCCACATTCGGGTTCCTACCCCTGGCTCAGGGCCTGCAGTTGGGTCACGGCGCTGGTCGGTGAGAGGGGAGCCTCCTGGTGCCCAAGGGTTTAAAATAGCTGAAGTGGTCACAGCTGTTGGGGGATTCGGGGCCGGAGGTCTCACGCATCACGGCTGCTCCCACCACTCCCCTGGGGCCCGGAAGAGCTGCAAAAGCCTCTCATTGTGTCTTTTGGGGAATGCCAACAAAGAAGAGGCTTAGTGTGGGCCGCTTCCTGGCACTGATCTGCACCCCACACCCCCAACTCCATCTCCTGCCAAGCGTGTGGCTGGAGAGCCTGGGCTGGGAGGGCTCCTCTGAGCTGTTCCGTGCTATGATCCTGTCCCCGGGGTCTCCCTCTGCCAGGTTGTGGGGAGGTGACTCAGACATCATAGGCCTGCTTTGAGATGAGGGACAGCTCACTGAGGACATAATTCATGCAAGAATTTAAGAAGAAAGAAATATACAATGAATACCTGATTAGTATAGAAAAAAAAAAAAAAAAAAAAAGCTATGATCACCCAGGACCTCAGGACCAGAGATGCCACTGTTAACTTTTTTTTGAGTGTGATCTTGTAGGGCCCGCCCGGAGGCAGTCCGGTGCTGCTGTGGGTGATGATGCTGGCTGAGCCCTTAGGCTCTGCCAGGAGCCGCCCTGAGGGCTTTGCACCTCTTAGCTCATTTAATCCTCCAACAACCCTATGAGGTGGGAGCTATTATTATTCCCAATTTGCACAGGGGTACCAACTGGCCTGGCGGTGAAGAGCATGCATGGCCTTTGGACTTGGCAAAGCTGGGGTCAAGTCCAGTTCTGCCCCTCGCTAGCTAGGGGACCGTTCTGGACCTTAGCTGTTTCTTCCTTATAGGAGATGCTGGTGGTACTCAGTGTTAGGGCCGATTTAATGTTAAAACCTGTTTGACTATTAGGGCCTGCTTAGCCAGAGCAACTCCATATTGCCTAGGTAGCCATATTATTTACATCCATGGACTTCATTCCGGGAATAAACGCCCCAGTAGTTCCTGGTATGGTTCCGGTATCGATTCTGAGAGTAAACACCTTGACAATAGAAGCCACATATCTTGGGTCTGCGGTTATGCCCTATAAAACCAGCCTGTGAGATCGGGACGGGGTCGCTCTCTTTGGAGGTGGCCCTGGCTGGTCAGGCTGATTTCTAATGCTTGGCTTAGGAGAAAGCTCTACATGACTTTCACTTTGTCTCAGTCTCATTCCCCTGGCCGGTCAGTCTGACTTGTAATGCTTGGTATAGAATAAGGCTTTGCATAACTTTCACTTTGTCTCAGTCTCATTTCTTTGATAACGGACCCCAATACTCGGCTGGCAGGGTTGTAAGGAATAACGAGGTGGTACAGACAGTAACATTCTTCGTGCACCAGAGCCCAGTTCCAACTAAGCCTAATAGATGGCAGTTATTTTCTAGATGCATCTTTTGGATTTTACGTGCTGTTCTATAACAATTAAAAAAAAAAAAAACACCTCTGCAATTTATCACGAGCATGCATTCCTAGGGTGTTATCACCCTCCCCCTTTATGGTGTCCAGAACTTCAGAGTTTGCAGATGAAAGCAAGGTTCTGATTAGCTAAGGAGACTCAGAGAAGGGGAGAGATTGGAGAGAGGTCACCCAGCCAGACAGCAAATGGAAGAATGCAGAGCAGGGCGTGGGTGGTATTTAGCGAGTGCCACTGTGTGCCAGGCTGTACCGGGCACCAGGTGTTTGAGATGTAAAAACAAGTAGCTGTGGCCATTCTTTTTTTTTTTTAAAGACTTTACTTATTTATTTGACACACAGAGAGAGAGATCACAAATAGGCAGAGAATCAGGCAGAGAGAGAGGGGGAAACAGGCTCCTCGCCAAGCAGAGAGCACGATGCGGGGCTCAATCCCAGGACCCCAGGGCCCTGAGATCATGACCTGAGCTGAAGGCAGAGGCTTTAACACACTGAGCCACCCAGGTGCCCCTGCTGTGGCTTTTCTTGAGAAGGGGCGGGCAGGAGCAGAGGAGTGCCCTTGATCACTGCTGGGGGAGGGGGAAATTTTTCTCTACCCTCTGAGATTCTTCTAGCTGGTCTCAGACTCAAACCAACATGAGAAGGATTAACCAGAGAAAAATAAGCAAAGTTTAAGAGTATGTGTAAGTTCTGTATACATGGGGGAGGTTCAAGGAAACCGAGTAACTCCTGAAGTGGCTCCATCTCCAGCTAAAGATGAAAGAAGGTGTGGGGTAGGGAGTCAGTTATGGGAGGTGACCAGGAAAAGCACAGTCAACAAGAGGTCAGGGTTTTAGGCAGATTTAAGTCCATGCCTTCTCATTGATAGAGTTTCTAGAGATTTAGGGTCATCCTAAATACCTCTTTCTGGTACAGAGAGGGAGACACCCTACAAATGGAACTTTCCCTTATACATATTAAATATCTTTGATGAAATGGTAACTTCTATTGATTCTTTAGAACTTCTCTCTCTCTCTTTATTTATTTTTTTTTTTTTTGCAGATTTGCAGTTTCTTAAAAAAAAAAAAAAACAACAGTTTGGGGTGCCTGAGTGGCTCAGTGGGTTAAACCTCTGCCTTTGGCTCAGGTCATGATCTTGGGGTCCTGGAATTGAACCCCACATTGGGCTCTCTGCTCAGTGGGTGTCTGCTTCCCCCTCTCTCTCTGGTTGCCTATTTGTAATCTCTCTCTCCGTCAGATAAATGAATAAAATCTTTTAAAAAAATAACCAGTTTAAAATAACAAGCATGCCAAAATGGCATATTTTGGGGTGACAAAGTTTGCTCCCCTACATCACGATTAGGCCCCCTAAAGCCACCCAAGCAGATTAGATCTGAGACCTCTCTATATAGAAGTTCTGGAAGGGCCACTGAGCCAGGGCCTTAGGGACCTGGAGGAAGGGTGCAGGGCTGCCTTGTAGATGAGGGGAGGGAGACTTAGAAGGTAGGCTGCAGGGGAGGAGGGGGTGAGAAGAGTGCTCCCGACAGAAGCAAGCACACACACAAGGCTCTAGTGAGTTCTATCTGGCCAAGGATTGGGTAGGGTAGGGGCTGGCCTGGCCATGACCAGGTCACACAGTGCCTTGTAAGTCATCGGAAGGATGTTTTTCTTTACTTAAGGTCACAGGAAAGCCTTGCAAGGACCTTGAAACATGGCAAATGACATGATGGGTGCTTTAGGAAAATCACGCTGGATACAACGTGAGCTGAATTTGACAGACATTCCGATAGGAGGTCAGAGTGGGGAGGCGATGGGCCATCCATCTTCACAGTAGCTTCTCTGTGGAACTCCACAGTGGACCTCCCCCCACCCTGTCCTCAAGAGCAGTTCCTCACACCCTGGGTCTTTCCTTGTTCCCTCACATCCCTTTTTCCCTGGCAAAGCCTATCCTATGATCCCACTCTCTTGGAAGGGGTCTCTGGCCAGTCAGTGAAGGAGGGGCTCTGGAGTGGGGCATTACTTCCACTTCTGCCCCAGCCCTCAGTCCTGTAAACCATTCCACTTAGGAGAAGGGAGAGGGAGAGAGAGAATCTTAAGCAGACTCCCAGCTGAGCTCAGAGCCTGATGCGGGGCTTGATCTCATGACTCTGAGATCCTGACCTAAGTCAAAATCAAGAGTCAGATGCTTAACCAACTGAGCCACCCAGGAGCCCCGAGAGATACTTATTTTAAGGATTTGCTTCAGGCTAATTATTGGGGCTAGCAATTCTGAAATTTGTAGAGCAGGACCACAGCTAGCTGGAAATTCAGGAAGATTTGATGTTGCTGTCTTGAGTCTGAAGTCTGCAGGATGGAAACCTAGGCAGAATTTCTATGTTGCAATCTTGAAGCAGATTGGCGTCTTCCAAGAAAATCAGTCTTAAGGTCTTCAACTGATTGAACGAGGCCCACCCGCAGTGCGGAGGTGATCTGCTTTTCTCAAAGACTGTTGATTGAGTGCTCGCTTCGGCAGCACGTATATCAAAGATGGTTGATTGAAATGTTAATCACATCTAAAAAGAAGACCTTCACAGCAACATCTAGTCTGGTGTTTGACTAAACAACTGGGTGCCACAGCCTAGCCAAATGGACACATGAAATTAACCATCACAGTGCCAAAAAGCAGGCTAAGGCTTTGGTGCATTAGCTCACCCTCTATGGGGCATTGATTTCCTACCAGCTGTTCTTGCTACAACCTCAGAGGTGAGTATTTTCTTACCTTCGCTGTACATTTCAAAGGGTCAAACGACTTGTACGGCATCCTATCCCCAGTCGTTAAGATTCAAACGCAGCTCAGCAGGACAGAATTTGGATGAGTCCCAGCACACCCTGGAAACAAAGCTGCAAAGGTAAATCCTAAAGAAGTTGTATGTAAAGGGCCAGATCTCTGACAAGTCGCCGAGGGACCAGAGTAAACGGACTCAGTCTATTTGTGGTGCTGTCCACTGTGGCAGGCGCCTCTGGCTGGATTAAGACGTGTGGTGAGTGTAAGATACACACAGGATTTGGAGACTTTATATGCAAAAAAAAAAAAAAAAGTGATTTAAACAATTGATTACACGTGCAAATGATAGTTGTATTTATTGGATTAAATAAAATATATTGCTAAAATGATTCGCACCTATTTATTTTGATTTTTAAAAATGTAACTTTGGGGGCGCCTGGGTGACTCAGTGGATTAAGCCGCTGCCTTCGGCTCAGGTCATGATCTCAGGGTCTTGGGATCGAGTCCCGCATCGGGCTCTCTGCTAGGCAGGGAGCCGGCTTCCCTCTCTCTCTCTCTCTCTCTGCCTGCCTCTCTGCCTACTTGTGATCTCTCTCTGTCAAATAAATAAATAAAATCTTTAAAAAAAATGTAACTTTGGGAAAGTTTTACTTTGCCTATGAGATGTCCATTTGCGGCTTGCATATTTCCGTTGGAAAGGCTGGTCTAGCCTCTTCTAAACTATTAGGCAGGGACTGTGGCCCCCTTGCTCGTAATTTTCTCTTCTGGGTTGTGCCTTCATGCCTAAACATAGTAAATATTTGGTGAAGAGGGTGGGATGCCCTGGAGTTCCCAGAGGGCATCAGTGGGCTCATTGACAAGAGATAAAGGAAAAGGCGGCGGAGGAGGAAGTGATGACCACGAGGTGGCGCCAGATCCTCATTTTAGGAGCAGGGAGGAGGGACGTTTTTCTCCAGGGAGGGGCATGGTACCAGCGAGCGTTATGCTGCCAGATGAGGGAAGGTGCTTTTTTCTGTCTTAGCGCCTTCCTTTAGCTTTTGGTACCTTCTTCCCACTGCATGGCTGGAGTTAGGGCTTAGGGACTCCATTTGTATGGGTCAGTGACAAGGGACCCTCTCCCTAGACACAGGGGCAACTGCAGCCTGGAGAAGGGGGAGTGAAGCCCAGAGAGGGACAGCGGCCTGCCCAAGTCACACAGTCTGCTAGGTGCTCTGAGCCTCAACATTTTCACCTGTTCTGTTGTCTTACTGCCTTGGTCCTATGAGCCTGGGCTGTTGATTCAGTCTAATAAACACTTAATAAATCATTCTTGAGTATGCATCGTCACTGGGCTGGGCAGGAGGAGGCGCGTGAGTCCATAGACACAGTCTATCCTTATAAGCAATCTAGCAGGGGTGACAGAGGTTCCCTGCCCCCCCCCCCCCAGCCCTTTCTATAAGAACACTTCTCGGGCATTCACAACTATGTGGAAGCAGGTGCTGTCGTTATTCCTGCCATATCCCACACGTGGCTAAATTCTCCATCTCTAGAATCCAACCACCTGGATTTAAATCCCAGCCCTGCCACTTGTTAGCTGAGGAGACCTTGGACAAATCGTTTTACACGAGTCTTGGTTTTCTCAACTGTGAAATCAGGGTCACCACGGCACCCGCTTCCCAGGTCGTTGCGAGCTGGAAATGAGAGGATACATAAAAAGGACCAGGCGCGTCGAAAGTGCTCCATCCATCTTGCTTGCTGTTTTAGTGGGCATCCTGCAAGGCCCCTGCGGCCCGGTGCTCCAGCAAAGCCATCCGCTGAGCACTGTGGAGGGAGTGCACAGGCCCAGGGTGGGTTCCCTGGAAGCAGATTCTGCCATAGAAATTCAGGGCAAGTTGTTTATGTGACGGGCTGTCCCAGGAAGCACCATTAGGGGAATGAGGAACTGAAGCAGGAAAGGTTAGGGAGTCAATAGGGAGAGGGGTGCCAAATTTACTGGTGTAGGCAACTGCAGTTTTGGGGGGTAGGAGGTGGGGGGAGTTTCTTGGGGGGAGCGTGGAGCATGAACTCACAGAGGGGTCCCTGAGAGGGGTGATGGAGCTGGGGTGTTTGTCAGTGGAGGGCAGCACCTGGAATGGGGGTGGGATGATTCCTGAGCATTCCTGGCCTGTGGTCTGCGGTAGAGAGAGCCTTCTGCCAGGTGAAGAGATACAGGTGCTCTTGGGAGGCGGGCTGGGACACACAGCCATGGCTTCACAGAGGAGGGAAATTTAAATCAAGCTAAGGAAAGAGGGGAAGGCCTTCGGGAAGAGGTGGCTCTGGATTTCACCTCCGAGGGATGGACAAGAGTTTGACGAGGGCATTGCTGGCGGGAGACAGGGCACAGCCAAGGAAGTTGGGTGTGGACGCTCAGTGAGTGAGGGTACACGGTGGGGAGATGTTTGGGGGGCAGGGCCAAGAAAAGCCTGGGTTCAGGCCATGGAGCCTTTGAGTGCCAGGCCAGAGAACCTTCTGGCTGGATTCCTTGGGCACTAGGGAGCCATGGAAGGTAGGCTCTCTTGCTGTTGGTGAGAGTGGGCAGGAGGGACTCCTAAGAGCAGATGCGAGGCTGTGCTAGGGCTCCTCTGGGACAGTGGGACTGAGGTTAGAGAGGCGTACCGGAGGTTAAAGAACTTTCTGGAGACAGGTCCTAGAAATCTTGGAGCCTGGAGCCCTTTCTGTCCCTCCCAGGGGCAGAAACCTTAGGTGAGCTTCTTTTGTGTGCCAGAGCTCCGCTGTGCCATACGTCCACCTTCCAGCAGGAGGCGTCACTGGTACAGAAACTCTCCGCCTCTTAGAGCTCATAAACGGAAGAAGGACCCCCTCCTCTCTGCTCTGAGTGAGTGAATTCCACGTGTTCCACTCTTTAGGGGAGGGCTTGAGACCTAACAACACACAGCCAGCAGCCTGGATTTAAACCCACGCGCCACCTTTATCTCCCTGTGTCTTTACCTTTCCGTTCTCCCATTCGTGAAATGTACACGATGAAAGTGTCTTCTCCAGATGATTGTTACAAGGATGAAATGAAATAAAGCATATTAAAGCCCTTGGCACATAGTGCTCAGAAATTGGTGGGTAAGTTCTGGAAAGAGCCACTAGCCATGAGGGCTGAAGTCAAGTGACAGGAGCGGTGCAGAGACCAGGACCTTGCCCCGGGGATGATAGTTCCCCTGTGCGGTTGGCAGACACCGAAGTCACTGGGGAAGGGGGAGTGGGTGACCTGATTGTCATTTCCACAGCTAATGCTACCTGAGTGTCACTGTGAGTTCTTGGTGCCCTTGAGGTGGCTTTTCTGCCTAGAGAAGATCATTCGGTCTCCTTTGGTTTTCCAAAATTAACAATTTCTTACAGTTATAAATTCAATAACTGCATTTCAGCGTTTGAGTTCAGAATAAAAATCCCTTACGAATAGAGCAACTTTAAAAATAAGTTTAAACGATCATTTAAAAGTGATGAATGTTTACGATCTTGGTTAAACATGTGTAAACACTTTAAATGGAATGTATAAATTTAATATATTCAATTTATGTTTAAAATCCTTCACTTGCCTTAATGACAAACAAAACTTTCTCAAGTACTTAAATGGTTCTTAGAAATCTAATAATTTATGTTAATAAATATGGTGAATTTGAATTCTCAGAACTACTCTGATGCTGTTGACAAACTTGGATAGATTTCAATTTAAAAATCCTGAGTCTAAGTCAATCAATGATTCATTTGTGCATTTTCAATTAGAACCAGAAGGCTGATCTGTTACACCCATGGAGCATGTTCTTTTAAATATGACACTCAAAATTATGAACACGCACCCACCCATTATTTCTTGACGTCACTGTGTAACTGCTATATGTTTGATTCTCTTAAATACCTTTTTAAACATTTTATTTTATTTATTTGACAGACAGAGATCACAGGTAGACAGAGAGGCAGGCAGAGAGAGGAAGGGAAGCAGGTCCCCTGCTGAGCAGAGAGCAGGGGCGATGTGGGGCTCGATCCCAGGACCCTGGGATCAAGAGGCACCCAGAGAGAGAGAGAGGAGGAAGCAGGCTTCCCACTGAGCAGAGAGCCTGATGCGGCTCAATCCCAGGACCCTGAGATCATGACTTGAGCCGAAGGCAGAGGCTTTAACCCACTGAGCACCCAGGCGCCCCACCCAGGTGCCCCTCTTAAATACCTTTGTACTCAATTCTTATCAAACTTAAGAAAAGTGGGTTCACAAAGGCTACGATTTTGCCACTCCAAGCAAATGTTGAGGTTAACTTCCCAAGCCATTTTGGGGTTATCTCCTCTAAGATTTCTTAATATCTACAGAAACCGCAGGCTTTGATGCAGATTTGCCCATGACCTTGATGGGTCCTACGTATGTCACTTGGACAGATTTCCCATCTCCTGGAAGGGAGTGGTTCTGTAGCTTTGTTCCTACGGGTTCCACCTGTGGATTCCCTATTTCTCAAGTCATATTTGAGGTTAAGTGTTTGGGTTTGGTTCAACTGGATTTACTGCTTGAATCTCTTCTGAACCCTGTTCAAGGACTTCCTTTTGGAGCCACCCTGTTACAGATACTTAAATGACACCCAACTGAATCTTTCGGATTTTGTTTGGTTCCTAGGGACAATTCTAAGGCGTTTATAGTGACAACTTGAGAACTGACAACTCAATTCTTAAGCCGGAGTTTAAGGAACCCGCATGCAGCTGAAGAAATGGGGTGTGGGTCAGGTCGGGGGGCAGAGAAGGAGCCTGGGGTGGGGCTTCCTCTTCATTATGGTCTCAGCCTCTCTGGCCAAAACCCCCCATCCCCCGTCACGGTCTATGGTGCCAATCACCCTTTCTTATTTTCCTCAGATGACTCGTCTCTGGCTGAAAATATCTTGTGCAAGCAAGTAAAAACACAAGCCACCCAGTTAAATTTGAATTTCAGATGAACAATGGATAATGATCCCAGGTTCCAAATATTGCGTGAGATGTTGCAAACTCTTTGTTGTTTATCTGAAATTCACCTGGACACCCTGTAGTTCATCTAGAAAGCCTACCCTACGTAACTGTATTGATAATCGCCAGTCCTACACCCTCTCCCAACTAATACCGTAAGTCTGTGAAGGTTCAGTCTCTCTGTCTTGCTCCCTGCTGTACTCCTGGTGCCCAGCATGGGACCTGACTCATAGCACCCCCTTTTTTGGGAGTTTGCCCTTGGTGATCTCTTGAGCAATCAGATCGAGCCTCCAGGCTGAGTTTCAACACCAGGTTTTCTTCCTGGGGCCACCTGGGCCCGGCTGGGTTCATCCTATACAATTTTTTAAAAAGAGTTTATTTATTTATTTGTCAGAGAGATAGACAGAGAGAGAGCATAATCAGGGGGGAGGGGCAGAGGCAGAGAGGGAAGCAGGCTCCATGCTGGGCAAGGAGCCCGATGAGGGATTTGATCCCAGGACCCCAGGATCATGACCTGAGCCAAAGGCCGAGGCTTAACCATCTGAGCCACCCAGGTGTCCAATCCTAGGCAATTTTTTGGGTATGTTGTTCCAGTGTCTTGTGATGGAATTTGGAGCTGGGGGTATCAGCGTTTCCTACTGTTCCCCGTGGTTGGGACCGGTCCTACTGTTCCCCATTGTTGAGAGCCTGGCCAGCAGCCTCTGAGGTGCTTCTGAGCCCTGGTATCGTACCTGCTTCACCAATCCGAGGCCAGTAGACGGCCACCCGCAGCGAAGCCGAATGTAGGGGAGAACCACTCACTAGTCCGACCCGTTACCTTCCCAGTGCCTGCTATGTGTGCCCGAGAGACAGAACAGGGGTCCCACATGTGGCCTGCAGGAATGTGCTCTGCTGGGCCTGGGGGGACCTTTCTGCCCTCATAGGCCCTTGCGGGCTTCCAAGGAGGGGTTCTGGGGTCCCCACGTGGGGCTGCGCTGCACGGAGCCACCCTCACTCCAGCCAGGGAGGGGTCGAAGCCTCAGCCTCTGCCCTCATGAGCCAGACTCCAACAGCACAGATGAGTCGACCCTCCCACTTGGGCCCAGACCTGCACGTGTGTGTGCTCAAACACGCACATAAGCTTATCCTGCTATGATCCCATGGACCCTGTAAGGGTCAGCTCCCCAGAAGCCTTCTTGGGACGCAGCCCCCTCTTGGAAGGCATGCCTCACCCTGAGGGGCAGTGAGGGGCTGGGAAGTCTGCCCCTATCCCTGGCAGTGAGCCCCTGGTGTTCAGGGACCTCTAATTCATCTCTGTGCCTGGCACCTGGCATAGGGGTCAGAAGTCTCAGTAACCATTTACCGAATGGTACGAGCAGAGTCCCGACACAGCAACAAAATTAAGCATCGAGCCCTGCTTCATGCCAGGCACTGAGTGCTCTCACTAAGCTTAGGAGGTGGGGACTACCATTACCCTCACGTTCCAGAAGGGGAAACTGAGGCACAGAGCTTCAGTGATGACAGTGGTGAATTCATTTGAGCCCTGTGAGCCTGCCAACAGTGAAGGTTAACCCTTCTACATAACTCCCCTCACCCACATGACTTAGTTAAGGCTCCTAGATGTTCCCTGGTTTCCCTATAGCCCTTGGTTTCCAAATTCCCATTCTTTACTGGATAAATGATTAGCTGAACTGCTTGTCGCCACGGATCCATCAGAACATGGTGCTGGTTAACCAAGCTCCCTTCCTTCCTCCCTGCGTGTCTGGTCCACTCTCAGCACGGGCCAGCTACAGCTCCCTGGCAGTAGTAGGGCCCTGGGGCGGAAGTGGTCTACCTCTCCATCACCCACGTTCCGGCCCACTTCCCCACACCGGTTCCTCTCGCCTCATTCTCTCCTTTCTATAAAAGAAAAGCCCTTTCTGCCTGCCTCTTGGGGTGCTCACAGAATGTACGGTCAGAGCTCTCCCTACTGCCAGAGGCCCTTCTACCCCATGAAATCGTTCCTTCCTTCCCCGCAATAATCCATGTGAATAAAGCCGTGCCCTACACAGTCTGGCTTTGTCAGGTTTAGTCTGCCGTAACTTGTCCAAGCTCCCACCGCCAGCAGGGAGCTGAGCAGGGTTCCGATCCAGGCTTTCTGCTCTCAGAGCTGAGTTCCAGATGCTCTGCTAACTGGCCCGTTGTGCGCCTGCGCGCTCCAGGCCTCCGCAACTACGCGCAGACACACCTGCGGAACGTGTGCCTCCATTGCCCTTCTCGTGCACGCGGACTCACGCATGCGCTCATCCTCCCGCGGGGGGGGGGTACCTGCCCCAGGTGCACGCACGCGCACACTCAACTCTTCCCATACGCCCCCCGCCCTGCACGCACAGCAGTCCTGTTCTCTGTGGCTGGAAAGGAAGGTGAGTCTGTGGGAAAGCTGGTAGCGGGTTTGGCTGCAAGCCTCGCACCCCGCATCCCTCCGCCGCCTGCCGGGATCTCCTGGTCCCAACCCCACCCCCAGAGTTCTCCCAGCCACCCACCCACCCCAGGCTGCTGGCAGTGCTGCTGTCCTCGGGGTGTGAGTCAGGACCCTGCAGGGAGGGAGTGCGAGGGGGCTGGAGGACCCAGGAGCTGGTTCATGGAGCTGGGGTGACGTGGGCCCCAGCACCCAGGATCTGGCTGTCAGATGGAGAAGGAAGGCTTGAGGGGCCCACACTGAGGCGTGGCTCCCTGTTCCTCCCATCCGAGAGGAGCCTCGGCTCCACAGAGGGGAAGCCCAGGGCGCTGCCCTTCCTTCTGGATTTGAATCTTCCGTGGCTGCCTGCAGGCTGGATGGCCTTGGACGAGTTACTTAACCTCTCTGAGCTTCAGTATTTTCACCTGTTACTCGAGGACAAAGAGGACAATTAAACAAGAGGAGCTAACACTTACTATGTGCCAGACACCGGGCCAGGAGATTAGAAAGGTTAATTTATTTGATCTTCTCAGTAACCTGCCAGGATAGATTTTAGGTCGAAGCATGTGAAATTGCAATTTTTATAGGTCAGAAACAGTCAAACTGCTGACGGATGTGTTTAGTATAGCCGGATATTATCATCCCTGTGTTACAGATGAGGAAAGGAGACTCAGAGAGGGGACAATTCCTGCCCAAGATCACACTGCCATGGAACAGCAGAGTCGGGATTCGGACCTAGGCCCACCTGGTTCCTCTCTTAAATGTCGCTGCTGGGCCTTGATGAGGACCAAACCAGCTCAGGGTAAGTGCTCAGCATGGCACCAGGCACACAGTAAGTGCTCAGTAAATGCGCTGTTTCTTGTTCCTGGGGTGACTTCTCACCTATAATCTCATCCGGCTAGATGATTGACTCCCCTGTTCCTACCCCAGCCCCTCCCTCTGACCTGTCACTCACTGCAGTGCTGGGGTGAAATCATGGGCTGGCCTCACCCACACCACATTTGACCCTTGTCCTTCATCATCATCTAAACGCTTTCAGGCAAAGGCAGACCATCTACTCTTAGGGAGTCTTCCCGGATGGGCACCTCCCTGCCAGGTGCATACTCCCTTTCTTCCTGGGCTCAGGTTCAACGCCGCGTTCAACTGGTTCTGCGTTTGCCCGCGGAGGCCGTGTGCCTGCGGTGCTCCGTGGGGCTCTGGAGCCAGAGTGCCCCCCACCGACCCCGCTCCGAGATCACCAGCTAATGTCATGCGTGGGGCCCTGGGCTAAGTGTTCTCTAAATTTGTTCCCATAGCAATGCTTCCAGAGGGAGAACTTTGATTCTATTCTATTTTGCTGATGTTGAGACTGAGGTTTTCAGAATTAAAGTGACTTTCAGGCTTGAGGTGAACCTGAGGATGGAGGGGCTGTGACCTCTGCCCAGGGGAACGAAGGGGCACATCCTGGTGAGGTGACGTTTGGGGAGGCTCTTGATCCGGGGCTGGCCTGTCCACAGGCAGGGGTAGGGCGATGAGAAGAGAGGAGAAGGTGAGCCAGGAGGAGGAGACCATGTGAGCAAGGCTTGAAGACATGAGCACTTCTGGGTGTTTTCAGAGAGCAAATGGAGGAGAGAGTGGCAAGCAGGGTGGGTTGTGGGGCTCACAGCGTGGCTGGACAGTGAGACCCTGGGACCGAGATCAGGCAGAGGGAGGAAGGTTGCTGGGGTTGGGAAGGAAGTCATGACCCAGGTAGGAAGTGGGTCCTGACCATCTAGGAGGTCCCTTCCACCCAGAACACTTTGCTATTTCACTGCCCTAAAAGTCTGCAGTTCTCACATACTTAGGCTAAATGAGCCTATGGGTTTTGTGTTTGTTACTTTGAACATGTAGCGTCCGAAGATTCCCTACTCCTGACATTTTAATGGTCTAAAGTCATGCGTTTCCATCTAAGCTTCTACTAAAGCAAGAGCTGACAAGGTCGGAGGTTCTATAATTCACACCTGCTGAACCAGAGCTCTTTGCGTCTCAGATCCTGTGATCTGCAGATTCTATGATTAATTTCAGGAAGATGCTAAGCATGTAGGTGGGGAAGGCAGGGACAAGGCTGGTGCATAAGCATCAACCCCCTCCTTGAGTGTCAAGTTTCCAAGGGTTGGGTACAGAAGAGGAACCAGGAAATATTTATGGAATGAATGTTTGGGTGAGAAAGGACAAGGCCAGCTTGGGGGTGGGGGCTGGGGTGATTCTGGGCCAGGTGCAGGGCTGATGGTGGCACCATTAGGAAGAAAGGGTCAAGTGCCTTTGTGGGACGGCCACAGGAAGTTGCAGATAAGGGTTGAGCATTTGGGCTTGTGTTTGACGTTGGCACGGTGACGTAGCATGCTATGAAGTCAGATTTGCAGTCCAGCCCCGTGGCTGCTGGGAAGCCAGGATAAACCCCAAATGGGGGTGGCCCAGCCTTTTTCATAGATGGCCGGCTGGGAAGTAGTTTAGGTGCTTTGGACCAAGATATGTATTGTTTTCTTTTAGCACAGATACAGTGCCCTTGCATAAGTATAACGCTTTGCCGTTAAATTCACTGACAAAATAATACACACGCTCCCCCTGTGCCTTAAAAGTGTGACGTCTGACCATCAACAGATGGAGGGATAAGCATATTGTAGCGTATACATACGGAATATTATTCAGCCTTGAAAAGGAAGGGAATTCCACTATCTGCTGCAACATGGATGGCCCCCGAGGACAGTCATCTAAGTGAAGTAAGCCAGTCACAGAAAGACAAATACCATATGGTTCCACTTCTATGAGGTTCCTCGAGTAGTCAAACCCATAGAGACAGAAAGCAGAATGGTGGTGGCCAGGGGCTCGGGGAGGAAGGCTTGGGGGGTTAGTGTTTAATGGGTGCAGAGCTTCCGTTTGGCAAGATGGAAAGTTCTAGAGACAGAGGTGGTCGCTCAACTGTGTGAACACATTTAGTGCCACTGAACCATACACTTTGAAAAGGGTTAAGATGTTGAATTTATGTGGGGTGTATTTTACCACAATAAAAAAAATTACAACATTCAAAGTCCATGTTTTTCCATGTTTTGACATGATTGGAATGCACTGGTTAAAAAAAATACATATATATACTGTGGTGATCTGAACGCTGTCACCTTAGCTGTGTTACTGTGATTTGTCACGCCCTGCGCGGCCTCGCACAGCGAGGAGAGTGGCAAGTCTGTAACTACTGAGCTCAGCGGTTGTGGGGTGAGGGGACCCTGGACAGTGTGTAGGGAGCAGGCATGGTCCTGTTCCACTGGAACTTTATTTACAGACATGGAAACAGAAGTTTATTTAGTTTTCACGTGTCATGGAACTTCTCCTTTTGATTTAACCCCCCCTCCCTGAATCAATGTTAAAAGATGTTAAAATCATTCTTCGCTGGTGGGCTGTAAGCATATCTGCCGGGGGGGGCGGATTTGATTCATGAGTTGTAGTCAGTCAGCCTCTGGTCTAAAACTTCAGGTTTTGCGGTCATTTGGCCGATGGCTTCCTCACAGAATTGGTAATATGGTGGATTGACTTTTGGTGTGTCTGCTCTGAGGCCATCATTCTGCCTCCATGGGCGGGGAAGGATTCAGGCTGCTTGGGCGCTCCTTTGCCTGAGAGATCTCTCTCGGAAGAGAGAGACGCCTGGTGGCCTGAACATCTGGTTAGGATACTGTGGCCCAGGTCAGGTGCCTGGCGGAGAAACTCAGGGGGTCGGGGCAGAACAGGGTTTCAAGGCTGTGTCCCAGAGAGGAGCCCCTCCATCGTGATGCTCTTGGATATTGGGGGCAGGTGTCCTTCCCCACCGTGGTAACTTTGGGTCTCTTGGTTCCAATCCCAGTTACCTCCTCTGTAATTCCTATAAAATACATTTAAGGAAAGTGAAATTATTTTTTTTAAGGTCAAGCCGGAGACATTAGCTTGGCATAGCTCTGGAGGGCCTGAGACCTGATCTCTTCTTCTCTGAGAAGGAGATTGGCAAGTGTTAAAGGCAAGAGTAGCGCCCAGCTGAGACTCTCTCCTTGAGGTGACCAGAAGGAACAAAGAGAACCCTAAAAGGAATTACTTGCTTTAGGGGAATTTAGTGCTACTTAAAGCTGTGTTCATTTCCCTGTACCTACTGAAAGGTGTCTGGGGGACCACTAGTGGCATTTTTGATACATTGGAGAACAAGAGAGTAAATTATTGGCATGCCTTTAATGTGTTAGTTTCTCCAGGGCTAGGTTACTTGAAGAGCATGATCAGAACAGGAAATGATTGCGTTGGTTCCTTCCCCATGGTTGCTGGTTGAAGGGAGGAGGAGAGAGGGGTGGTAGCAGGAGCAGGTTGGGGGGAATCTCTGGCTAGGAGGGCTGGAGAAAGGGCTCAAAGGAAGGGGAGCAATGCATCGGCAGAGAAACACTGAGTTTGGGGGCTCTGCTGCTTTTATGGCAAGCACAAGGAAGCCAGCTTCATCCTGGTGTGGGGGGAGTGGTGTTATCCCCTCATCCCTCCAGTTGCTTGCTGCAAACATGAGCCCAAGACATGGCCTGGGTGAGGAGCAGTCAGGACGCAACCATTTTGGCAGAACCAGCAAGAAGGCACAGAGATGCTTAGGGCTCGTGGCCAATTGCCTGTCCTAAGAGTGACATGGGTGGGTGCAGATCTCCCTGGGGACAGGAAGAGGGAAGAGGCTTTTTCCACAAGGGAAATGCATCTTGCTCTGGAGCTGTAGGGGCAGTTCAAGTCTGCTTTCTAGGGTAACTCACTCCCCCGCCTTTCAGGATCCAGCTAATTGATGGAGTATCTGCTCCCTGCTGGGTGCTGCACTGACCTTGGCGGTGCACCTGCTCTGTGCAGGGCACTGTGTGGACCCTGTGAAAGGTCTGAGATCTTACCCTCCCTTTAAGCTAATAGGCCACCTGTTACCGTTTCATGGACGCTGGTAGATGACCTGAGACTCCTACTTTGTGCTGGACCCTGGGATTTGGGAATACTTAGGAGCAGGTTCTGGCCTCGGGGAGCTCCAAATGGGGACACTAATACAGGTTTCAGCCCAGCACCTGCTGAAGCAGGAAGTGCCTGCGCTCAAGTGGGAATGAGGGAAGGCTTCCCAGAGGAGGTGGTGTTTGAACCGGGTCCTAAAGGGCAAGCAGGAGTTTGCCAGGCAGAGGATAGAGAAGGGTGTTCCTGGCAGGGGGATGGTGTGTGCACTCTGGAGATGGGAGCAGTCTAGAATGTCCTAAGGAATGGGTCTGGCACGTTGGTCCTGGATCCAGAATCCTGCCCATTTCACCACTTGCTTATTCAGCTCCAGCACCTGTGGGCAGGAGAGAGCACAGAAGAGAGGGTTGGAAGCCCCTGACCTTGAGGATGCCCGCATTCTGCCCAGCATGGCATGATCTGTTCGCAGGGAGGGGCCAGAGGAGGGAGAAGTGGTTTGGGAACACTTCCCAGAGGGAGTAAGTCATTTTATTTTAAAAAATTATTATTGCATAGACAATGCATGTTTGTTGTAAAAAAAAATCAAACAATACTGTTTTTCACTATACAAAGTGAAAAAAAGTGAAAGCTTGCCCTCCCCCACAATCCTTCTTCCCAGAGGTAACCACTTTTAGCCATTCAATGTGAATCTTTCTAGAACATTCCTAACATATATAACCATATTGTATGAAATTTTTTCCAACAAAAATGGGATCATACTAATATATATCTTATTCTTCAAATTGCTTTTATGCACAATCATTATTGGCACAACAAATATTTATTGAACAGCTACCATATTCCAGGCAGTGTTGGTCTACTCTGGAATGAAAGCAAGGGTCGGGTCATGCAAGGTCATGGCTCAGGCTGAGCTTACTTTTACAAAGAGGAGAATGATAAGCAAGCAAACAAATGTATAAATAATTACAGGGTATTAGAAGTTCTGTAAAGGAAGTAAGCATGATGTCACGGAGAAAGCAGAAGAGACCTATTTACTAGGATGATCAGGGAAGGCTCCTCGGAGGAGGCGATGTTTGATGTGAGACTCAGGGGAGGAGCAGGCAGAAAGCCACTGAAAAGCCAGGAAACCAGCTTTAGGCAGAGGGAAGAGAAGCACAAAAGTTTATGCCAAAGTGCGTCACCTGAGTCTAATGATGAGGAAACATCAGATAAAATGGAGGGACAGCGTCTGCAAAAATTTCAAGAACATCATTGTCATGAAATGCAGAGCAAGTCCGAGGAGCTGTTTCAGATGAAAGGGGACTCAAGAGACATGATGACCGGGTGCAACAGATGATCTTGGATTTTGTTTTGCTGAAATGGACGTTATTTTGACAGTTGGTAAAATCCACATTAAGGACCATGGATTAGGTAATAGCTTCGCATCGTGTTAGCTTCCTGATTTTGATAATTATACTGTGGTTATAAGAGAATTCTACACTTGTAGGAAATACATAAACAAATATGTATTTATGGTAAAAGGTCATCATGCCTGTAGTTTGGGGAAAAGTATATATATTAAATATATAAAACATGAATACATATATATATAGAGAGAGGGAGAATATTAAGGTAGTAAAATGTTAATATTTGGGAAACCTAATTGATCTAGATGGCGGGTATCTGGGAATTCTTTGTATTATTTTTACAGTTTTTCTGTAAATCAGAAATTATGTCAACAAGAAAAGCTGCAGACAAAGTATAGGGTTGATCATTCTATTCCATTTTATCTATATAATGACAGACATTAAGAAGTTCCCTTCCAGAAAAAGGCCATACTTTTTATCTTTCTTACCAGTGGTCCCCCCATGCCCACACTAACATTGAGCATTAGTAATCTTTTGAATCTCTGCCATTGTGTAGATTGAAAATGTATCTCATTTGTTTCATTGGGCACCCCTTATGCTTGGGGCTGAGCGTGTTTTTTTCCTTTGCGTGCTGCCCATTTTCCTTCTGTGTAAGTAGGGAAGCAAAGGGGGTCCATGCCCAGACCCTGGGCCCCTTTGGAGGAGGAGAAGAGAAGTTGAAGGAAGCCCAGAGAGCATGATGTTGAGGAAGCCAGGGAAACAAAGTGCTTCTGGAAGGAGGGAGGCCAGGTATGTCCAAGGCTGCTGAGAGGGCCAATAAGATGAGGAGAGAGGAGTGGCCCCTGGGGTTGGTGGCCTGGAGGGCACAGTCTCAGTGACATGTCAGGATGGAAGCCTAATCACAGTGGGTAGAGGGGGAATGGGAGGTGATGTTTTGGAGAGACAGATCGTCCCCACACTTTCGGGAATATTGCTAGAAAGGAGAGTGGAGAAATGGAGTGGGAGCTGGAGGGGAGGTAGGAGGGTGATGCTCCTTGTGTTTGCTCATGGGGACATCCACATCCTGTGATGAGACAGGAGTGAGCAGAGATAACAGGAGTAAGATCCTTCAAAAGAGAGGGGACGTTACATTCTCTTTTGGGGACCTCCTCCATTCCCATGGCATCAATCCTAGCCAGTCACCGGTGCCTCCCAAAGGTAGCTCCTCTCTTCACCCTAACTGCTTCCCTGAGCCCCAGTCGTGGCCATCTGCCTGCCTGGTTGATATCTGTCTGCAGATGGCCAGTGGGCACTCCAGCCCAACTTGGCCAAAGAACTCATGACTTTGGGGCACCAGGGTGGTTCAGTCAGTTAAGCACCTGACTTTTGATTTTGGCTCAGGTCATGGTCTCAGGGTTGTAGGATTGTGTCTGGCTCCACGCTCAGTGGGGAGTCTGCTTGGGATTTTCTCTCTCCCTCTGCCCCCTCCCCTGCTCACTCTTGCGCTCTCTCTAAAAACAAAACAAAACAAGACAAAAAAACAAAAACAAAAACTTGTCGGGTGCCCAGCTGGCTCAGTTGGTAGATGATAGAGCATGTGACTCTTGATCTCGGGGTGGTGGGTTTGAGCCCCACGTTGGGTGTAGAGATGACTTAAAAAAATAAAATCTCCAGAGAAACAAACTTCTGTCTGAACCAACTTCCGCTCTTGCCTTCTGCCATTTTTTTTCCCTTCTAAGAGAAAGCACCACCATCTTCCCAGTGTTGAGGGCAAAACCGTTTGAGGCATGTCCGGATCCTTTGGTCTCATGGCAGTGCCCTTCTGAGTGGCCCCTCGCTCTGTAAAATCTGTGGACTAAGTTCTGGACTTTGCGGAGAATAACTAGGCAGGTGCCATGGACCGTCCTTTGCCAGATGCCTCCATTAGTAAGTTACACGGAATAAAACTCTGTGTAAATTGTACGGGGTCACCTGCTATTTTCTGGTCTCAAAGTGCCTTCTCAGTTTGGGGGATACTTTACTGTCCATCCCACCTTCTAGGAGTGGTATATTCTTGTTGTTCTCCCCTCACTAGATCATTCCAAGAGTAGGTGACCTTGTGTCCTTCACCCTGCACCTCCAATGTCTACCACAGTGCCTGACATACAGTAGTTGCTCAATGAATAATTGTTGAATTGATTTGAAATTACCTGGTTCACCTCTTCATGATTTTTACCATTTTTCTACTGAGTTATTATTTATTTGTAAGAACTCTATGTTTATTAAGGATATCAGTACTCTGTCTTTTGATTTCTTAGAAGGTGTTTGCTGAAAATGGTGCAAACTTTTCACTGTGGCAGCGTGAGCTAGAACTACTTGGATGAACCGCTCCAGCCTCAGAATATACAGAGAAAAGAAAAAAAAAAAAACACTAATGGACACTTCAAGTGTGCCAACTCATATGCAGAATCAAAGGGAGGGACGACTTCCCTTCCTGGGAATGCTGAGGAGCTTGGACTCCCAGATCCTTGCCCTGACTTAGCTAGTGGCATGAGCAGGTGACTTTTCGGCAATTCTCTTTGCGTGAGCTGAGTCACTCACAAATTGGCGATAATGATGTTTGTTCCTGGCTCATCAGCTGGGGGGTGTTTTAAACTTTTCAGGTAGAAAGATTTGGTGTTGGGTCAACAGGCCCACAAATATTGAGTGAGTTCCCTCTCTTGGCCACGGCCCTGTAGAATAAGACATCATCGGCCTTTGAGGAGCTTACTGTCCACACAGGGAGAGAGACAAGTAGGAGAAGCCATCCAGTGGCTACGGGAAATGATATGTGTGTGTGTGTGTGCGTGTGTGTGTAGAGCCACAGACAGCATACCCATGAAGTGGGTGGCTGGCTAGAGGGAGGGCAAGAAATGCTTCCAAAGGAAAGGACATCTGAAAGGGGTGAGGGATAAATAGAATAGAAGTTTGTCAGACAGACAGTGGGCAGGGCAGTCAGAGGGAGGGATGTGCAGGTGCAGAGAGGCTGGAAGGCTCGCAACAACACAACAGAGTTGGGGACACTGGCATCTGTGGGATTCCCCCCTGCCTGACCCAGCACTTCCTCTACTTCTTGCCTTTCCCGACTTTGGCCTGAGCCAAGGTGGCCTTGGTGGCTGATGTGTGACTACAGGAGTGGCCAGCCTCCCTGCAGACAGCTGGGAAGCAGTCCTTTAGGAGGCGCTGCTTGGGGAAGCCAGTCTTTAGGGGGCTTGTCAAATCTCCCTTCTCTGCACAACAGGGAAAGAGGCAGAAGGAGACCCTGCCCCATGGCTCTCTTGCTTGGCCCAGCAGTCTCACCTCTGCTAGTGGAGAATCCTTTCTGGGAGCAGAGAAACCACAGGGATGGGGACTCTGGGCAGGGGTGGGGGTGGAGGGGAACTGGGAGATACTGAGCTGAAAGGCAGAGCTGGGGAGAGTCTGTCCAGGGAGGGCAAAGTATTTCATCCTCCCTGGGACCTCTGTCCTTGGTGCTTGGTGGCCTCTGCGAGCGGTGTATATGAGCTGAGATGTGTTTCAGCAGGAAAGTGTGCTGGGATCGATTAGCAATGTCTGCTATGGATGCTGGAAGGCAGAGAAGGGGTCTGCAGGCTGTATTTCTTGCTATCTCTGACCTAGTCAAATGCCTTTTATAGAGAGGGAGACTGAGGAACAGAGAGTGGCAGTATCTTTGTTGTTCTATTTCTAGTCCCGGGACTATATCTGTCACATAGTATCAGGAAAAGTCTGTGAAAGTGGCTTGTGTGAGACAATAACCCAGACCTCGAGCCTCAATTTTGTGTTCTATTAAAACTGGACAAGTGGCCATTTGGTGCATGGATCCTGCACGTTCCCTGGGAGTTTTTCTGCAAAGGGACAACCCCCCAGAGGAGGAACTGGAGTGCCTTCCCCTGGCAGCTGTGGGCTGACCAGGCTGCAGGAGAACTGATTTTGCCCTTTTCAAACAGATCAATTCAAAAATATTAAGTGTAACAGTAGAATCATAGACCCTCAAGTCTGAACGCCCTCAACAGATTTTATTCCAGTTCAGCAGGAAAAAACAAAACAAAACAAAACAAACCACAGACCTAGGCTCAAAAATCAGCTCAATTTCTTTCTAGCTGTGTGACCTTGGGAAAGTGACCTAACCTCTCTGATTCCATTCAGTTTCCTCATCTGTAAAAGAAGAATAATGTAATCTCCTGCTCAAAGGTGTGAATGAAATATACAAGCACATTGCCAGCCAGGGGCTTGACACTGAAAAGAGGAGTCTGCATTTTACAAAGTAGGAGAAGAAAATGAAAGAAAACTCAGCAAATTCAGGTTCCAAAGACACTAGTGTCCATATTTCTAGCAAATATTCATATAAAATAGGCACATTTACTGGTCTCCCACCCCTTCCAGAATATGCCATCCCTCCATTTCTCCCACTAAGTCTTGTCTCTTTCAGAAGTCCAGTGTGGAGTTCTGGAAAGGCCTCAAAGTTCACTTAGCACCTACTATGTGCAAGGGCCGGGGCTAAGTGCTAGGGCTCCAGTTTAGTGTAGACAGGAACAGGCGATGACATTCGGTGACCAGGGAAGTCCAGCTCTCCTGGCCCTAGCCAGGTTCCTTCCTCTGGGCCTCAGTTTACCCATCTGTGAGGCGGGGATATGGGCGTGACCAGAGGAACTGTGGGGTCTCACCCTGCTGTAGCCTGCGGTGTGGGGCGGGGAGGAGGGTGTTGGCTGTTGCTGTTGGGGGTCTGGAGGTGAGAAAGGGCGAACCCCGTGGCGTGGGCGGGGTGAGAGAGGCGCTCCCCGCCGGCTGGGCGCTGACCTGTGGCCGCCCTGCCTGCCAGGGAGTGAACCTGCAACCAGGGTTTAGCAAGGCTTTAGCCCGGGATTACCGCGGATGGCCAGCTCTTTGGTGACTAAACTGCTCCTTCGCAGCCTGAGCCCCGCCCTAGGCGCCAGGGCTCCAGGGACACCTCCCTCCTCCAATCACGGGCTCCGTCTCATCCCGCTGCCGTGGCTCGAGAGAAAAGCCGGAGCCCATTGGCTGATGGTGGCCCTCTGCCAGGCCTTTGGCAAGCCTTGGCCCCCACCCTCCACGGGATTTGCCGCCCTGTGGGGGCGGAGGGGGGTGGTGGTGGTGGTGGACAGTTGTCCCTCAGTTCAGATCCCCCAGTCCGGCCCAGGTTTGCTCCTCGAGGACATCTGTGCCTCCCAAAGCAAAGTCTTGGCACCCCAAAGGGAACCCCCTTTTCGGTGGTCCCAGGCTTCCTTTGGTTTCGTGGCAGCCAGGTGTACTGGTGCTGTTGTGGGCCCTGGGTTCAGATGCCACTTTTGCCTTCTGCCTGACCCGTGACCTTGACAAGTTAAGCTCTCCAAGTCCAGTTTCCTTACGGACCGTGGTTAAACTCATTATTATCAAAAACAACACGGAGCACTTATTAAGAGGCCACATAGAGCGTGGAAACTGCTGGTGTGGTCCGTGGACTGGCAGCACCGCATTTCCTGCGAGCTTGATAGAGACACAGCGGCTCGACCTGCAGCCAGACCTGCTGAGCCAGGTTGCATTCCAAAAAAAAAAAAAAAGAATTATTTATTTATTTGAAAGAGAGAAAGAGTGAGTGTGGGGCGGAGGCAGAGGGAGAGGATCTCAAGCCGACTCCAAGTTGAGTGAGGAGCCCCAGGGAGACAGATTCTTGACCCTAGGACCTGAGCTGAAATCGACAATCAGAGGCTCAATCTACTGAGTCCCCCAGGTGCTCCCCAGCCTGCATTTTATTTTATTATTATTTTTAAAGATTTTATTTATTTATTTGACAGACAGAGATCACAAGTAGGCAGAGAGACAGGCAGAGAGAGAGGGGGAAGCAGGCACCCTGGCTCCATCCCAGGGTCCTGGAATCATGACCTGTGCTGAAGGCAGAGGCTTTAACCCATTGAACCACCCAGGCATCCCCCCCCCCCACCAGCCTGCATTTTAACAAGATTCCAGCATGCTGTGAGGAGTAACCCCAACGGGGAACTCCGAGAGCCAAGACCTGTGGGCAGACCCCATCTGCCTCCTACCACCTGCTAAGTTTGGGCAAGTTACTCCAGGCCCAATTTCCTCCTCTGTGAATGCAGAAGATGATAATGTGTACTGTGTGCTTTTAGAGAGTTGTCCCGAGGATCAAACAACTGAAAAATGAACCCCCGCAAAAGCCACCCCACAACAGAACAGCAGCTGGTGCAGAGAAAGACTCCATCCAGGACCGTCCAGCATAAGGGGCTCTCACACCCGGCCTTCGCTGCCTCTCCAGCTCCAGCTGCCGCCTGCTCCCCTTTCCTGGAAAGCAGCTCCCAGCTGCAGCGCCTGCCCCTCTGGGCTGGGACTCCCTTCCCTCCTTGCAGAGACTCCTGTCTCCCTCTGTCCATGTCCCCCAGCAGGGAAAGGACATGTGTCCTCCAGTTTCTACTACCCTTAGGGCTTTATACATGGCAGGTCATTAATAAGCAGTTGTCCATTCTGGGCTGACTTGCCCTTGTTGCTCTGTGTGCGTGTGGTGGGGGGAAGGGGGCTTAAAGGGAATTTAATGATAGCCTTAGTAAGTACTTGCTGTATACTCTACATGGTTATTTATCTAGTGCTCAGTAAATAGCTCTGAGTGGGGCAAGCACTCTTATTACGCCCCTTTTCTCGAGGAGGAAATGAAGGTTCAGGGAGATGAACTCATGGCCGACCTGGGATTTGGCTTTCTCTCTCCCCTGCTGTGTGACAATGCCTCCTCTCTATTAAGTCTCTGGGGACAAAGAGCAGGGAAAGAACTGGGGAGAGGGGAGTCTGATCTGGGTCTGGATTGAAGTGGGATCCGAGGTTCTCCTTTGCCGTCTCCCTGGAGAGACTATTAGCCTTGGCGTGGGGTGGAAGGAGCCTGGTGGAAGGAGAGAGGGAAGGAGGGAGAGGATGGGGAGAGAAAAAGAGGATACATAGGAAAGGGAGCTAGCTATTTCTAGAACTCTTCTTCCCCATTTTCCAGACGGGAGGAGCGAGGCTTACTGCCTTTCTGGGAGTCCCATGATCAGAAGCTGAGCCTCCAAGTGCCTGTCTCTTTCCCCCAACACCCCAGCTTCACCCAGCTCCTGAGCCAGGACCTAGGCCCTGCCCCTGTTTCTTCCAGCCCCTCCCAGGACTCTCCCTTAATCCCTTCTGCTTTGGCCTGACCTGGCAGGTAGCTGAAGATCAAAGCTCCAAAGGAAAGCTTGGGGTGGTGTTGGGCCAACAAGTCTCACTCAGGTGGGGAGACAGGCTTCCCAGCAGAGGGTGAGCCCCTTCCCCTGCCCACTGGAGAAGAGGGAGACCCCATGTAAGTCTGGCTTCGAACCCTGGACTTTGTGATTTTAGGGCTGGGCTCTCAACCTCGAGTTCTCCCAGGATTCCGGGGAGATTGGTGCTGTCACCGATTTCCCAAATGAGGAAACTGAGGCTCAACATCTGTGGTTGTTTCCTGTGGCTGCTCTGACAAATTGCCACAAAGTTGGTGGCTGAGCCATACATGTTTGTTACTTTATGGTTCTGGAGGTCAGAATGCTGACGCGAGTCTCACTGGGCTAAGGTCTGTGTCAACAGGGGCACATTCCCGATGTTCTAAAAAGAATCATTTCCCTGGTTTTTCCAGGTGCACAGCCTCCTTCCTCCAGGTCCAGAGTCAGCAGCGTCGCAGGCTAGAAGAGGTTCTGTCTTCTCCTAAGGGTTCCTGTGATTAGATTGGCTCATGTGGCTAATCCAGGATTATTTCCTTTTATCTCAAAATCCTTAACTTGAAGTATATCTACTTCAATGGCAAAGTCCCTTCTGCCATTTTCAGGAGTTCCAGGGATTAGGATGTGGACCTGTTTGGGGGGGGGGGGCGTTATTTTGCCCAGAACAGAGGGGTTAAGGGATCTGTCCAAAGCCACACAGCCCAGGAGTGGCAGAGCTAGGACTTGAGCCCCAAAACCCCAAGCCCCAAATCCTGTTGACCTCTCCTACTGGGTGCCCCTGCTGCTCTGGTTCTAACTTCTATTGACTGGATGAAGGTTGACCCAAAGGTTTCAGGAGACTTCTAAATTAATAAATGACTTTATAAATGAAGATGTCTCAGTAGACTGGCGCTCAGTAGATACCACTAGTGGGAGGGTGGAAATGTCAAAGGTAGGATGGAGTAAATGGACCCCCCAGTGTCACAGCTGCCCTGGAAGAGCAGGCTCCATTGTGGGTGCCCTAGCTTTGCCTCCATGCTTCTCCAGCGGCTCTAGGACTTCACCTAGAATTTGCATCTTGGAGTATAACCATGAGGTTTCATTTAGCAAGAACTGAGGAGAGAAGAGGCAACATGGATGGAGCTGGAAGATGAGAGGCCATGTCCTGTTTCCCACTCTCCTACCATCTACCTTAATAATAAGTAGGGGTCATAAAAGCCCTATAAAAATAGTCAGTGTATTTATTGTGGGGCTATTCTTAAAACTGTTTATATTTGTTAGGATTTTTTTCAGCAATAAAGGGATTTTTATTGGTTCATGATACTAAAAAACCAATAGGATAACCTTCAGGTATAGCTTGATCCAGCAGCTCATACATGCTCAGTTCTGTGGCTCTATAGTTGGATTCTCCCCTTGTGTTCCTAAGATGGCTCAAGAAGTTTCTGGGACTCTATGTCTCTAGATTCAAATTCAGTAGTAAAGAGAAAGTTCCAGGGTAGTAGAAAAAAGTTCTGGAATGGGTTTGTTGGTCTCAGTTGGTCTGTCTGGGGTCATCTGTGTATCTCTCAGTCAATAACCATGGGCAGAAGGATGGGACATGTTGATTGACTTGACGCCTGCCTCTGAAGCTGGAGATGAGGTCAGTTTCTCTTAAAGCACCAGATTGGCAAATTTGGGGTTCCATTAGGAAGGGAGAATGGATGTTGGGGAGTCTATGGTATGGCCCTCCCAATCATTATCATGTCCTCTTTGTGAGGACACATCCCTTTGCTCTTTCACAGTAATGGGCACATTTGTACCTATGGATACCATGAGTCTTTTTTTGTGGGGGGGGGGGTAGAGAGAAGGAGAGAGAGGCAGAGGGAGAAGGAGGGAATCTTAAGGAGGCTCCACACCCAGCATGGAGCCCAACATGAGACTTGATCTCACAACCTTGAGATCATGACCTGAGCTGAAATCAAGAGTCAGATGCTTAATTGACTGAGCCACCCAGGTGCTCCTGGATACTGTGACTTTTCTGTGTGTGTGGGTTGGGAGGGTTGGGTGAAAATCAGAAAGAAACTGAGGAGAAGAGAAAATGATGGTCAAATAGGATAGAGCCCGGGAGAATTAGCTCGTGGAAATTAATGTCACAAGCTCGTACTTTGTCCCCGCCTCTGTGAGCCTCAGTTTCCCCATCCATAAAATGGGGATAGTAATACCAGCATCATGAAATTAAGTGAGAGGTGCTTTGTAAAAAGGGGGTGGCCATTCCAATCCCTCAACAATCATTTATTAAGCACCTGTGTGTGCCAGGTGCCTTGTTGGGGATCTAATGATGGGCAAGCCAGATGTGGTCCCTAACCCAAAGGGCCCAGAATTTTCCAAGGATAAGAAGTTGTTGTTACCATTATTTAAAGATGCTAATGTCAGAGGGGGCCTCCCCAACTCCCTAACCAACCATGAGTGTGTAGGGACTTTTCCAAGGCCACAGAGTGGTAGAGCTGGGACTTGAACATGGAGCCTCCAACCCTCTCCAGTATGAGCCGGGGCCTCACCCTCCCCACAGTAGCTACTTTCTGGTTAATAGGCCAGACTTCCTTCTGGTGCACTTAGGAGCCACGTTTGATGTTGCTCAGCCTGGTTCCAGGAGCGTCCAGGCCCTCCTCAAATTACCACTGGTAATTGGGCTGGAGAGTTAATCATAGCTTTGAGGTTCCACTTTCCCCTCCGGCGGCCCTGCACTGTTGCTTGGAGAGGGAGGCCGAGTGCCAGCACTGGGTAATGATTTTTGTGTTCTGGGATGAAGCCACTGGGAGGAGGTCAGCCAGCTCTGCTCAGTATGTACATATGTGTGCAGGTCATTCGGGTGTGCATTGTGTGTGTGTGCACGCCGGGGGTCTGTGAGTGTCAGAAGTATCGCTGGGTGGGGTTGGGGCCTCCCCAGAGGAGACCTTGTTCCACTTGACCCTATCTGGGTCCCTAAGGCCATGTTACCTTTCCCTAGTCGGCCTCAGTTCCCTTAACTGTAAAACGGGAGTAATCCTCGTCGCGGTCCTTGTCTTCCTTAAGAGATGTTTGTGAACACCGCACAAGACCACGAGGCCAAAACTGGCTGGAAACTGGAAAGGGAAGGACGCCCCATAAGGATGCAGACAAGCTCCCCACTTTATTAGCTGTGTGCCCTCGTCTTCACCTCTCTTGGCCTGCTTTCATCTTCAGAATGGGGACAATATTGGGAGCCACCAAAGCTCATCAAAGCTAAGACTTCCATCGATTGCCCAACACCAGTATTTTATGTCCCATAAGTAAAGAAAGGAGGTGACCCACCAGGACCCAGTGCTCCCTTACACCAAGGTTATATTTTATTCTTACCAGAAGGGCTCTTTTGGACAACATTCTTTATCATAAGTCGGTCTTACGGATACATTACAAGGAAAGTATAAATGAAATAGAAGTGAATTGGTTAAGATGTGATTTAAGCATCTTCATATTCAGAAACCAACTTTTCGGAATCACTTTTCAACTCAGACTTGCCAGGGAACAGGTTTTCCCATGATTGTGTCCTCCGTGCCAGCAGGAGTGTGTGTGGGGGTTGGCGGGCTCTTTGAGAGAGAACTTGTCCTGCAACGTACTTCCTTCCAACCCCTCGACCTTCCTACATTCCATGGGGCCCTTTGGCCTCAAACTGTAAGAGTCATAGAGATTCAGAGGGAAGGTGACAGTTTGCGGCCCCTCCGCCAGCTTGGCAGGGGCTCGGAGGGCACGGAGACTACAGAAGTTTGGAGATTGGAGAACAGGTAGACGTGAGCTGGAAAACGGTGATTAGGGAAAGGCTTCCAGATGGCACCCCGAGTTCTCTGACCTCAGACGGGGTACAGAGCAGTTGTCACTTCTAAGGAAGGTATACAGTGGCACTGTGGGGTCATGACAGGGTGACCCTGGGCAAGGATGGCTGAGACCTCACACCTAGAGGCCAAGTGGGGATGTGGACTTATCAGGAAGGTCAGGAACCACATGGCAGGACATCCACCTCTGATTCTACCCAAGAGCTGGATGGCCCCGGCTCTAGTCAGTAATATTATAATGCTATATTTGTTATTTTAAAAAAAGATTTTACTTATTTGAGAGCGAGAGAGGGCATAAGAGAGAGCACAAGCCAGGGCCAGGGGCAGAGGGAGAGGGAGAGGCAGATTCCCCACTGAACATGGAGCCTGATATTGGGCTCGATCCCAGGACCCCAGGATTATGACCTGAGATGAAGGCAGATACTCAACTGACTGAGCCACCCCGACACCTCTATAATGTTAGATATAAGTTATGAATTTAAATGCTATTGAGGAAAGAGGAAGGAGTGAGGAATGGGGAGGAAGAATGCCAAATTGGTGGAACTCACCCTGATTTGCTCAAAGCAGATAAATCTTAATTGGCTGAAATTGATCTGAAATGACCAAGGTTATCCATTGGCTGGTTTAGGCTTCCCCCAGCAGGGAACAAGGAGCCCGAGACATAAACTACATTCATATGCAGGAAACAGAATGTTTTTGCATCTGTGAGTTTGTGTCCTGGGAAATCCACACTCGTTGCATATTCAAACTCACATGCCCGAGTGTTCCTGACCACATTGATACAGGCAGGAAAAAGATTCAAAGGACAGACATCCAAGGTAGCTATAGGTTTCTTCAATGGGCAGGACATGCACAGTCTAGGACAGATGTAGGAGCTGACTGGTATTGTAGGTCCCAGGCTCCTTCTGACTCGTTGGTCCACCCTCCTCAATACTTGAGGATTGAACACCTTATGATCTGATATGGCTGCCCAGATCCTCCCCTCACATCTGCATTCTATCTGGTAGGAAAGCAGAACGGGAAAGGGAGGACAGATTCATTCTTTCTTCCTTTTTTAAGGGTACCAACCTAAGTTGCACTCACAGCTTCCTGTCACATGACTTGGACTTACCCCGGTCACATGGTCATGAAGGCTGCAGGGGATGCTGGAAAATGGTCTTTCCTCTCCAGCCACGGGTCCACTTTTCAAAGGAGAGAGTGGATCTGGGGGAGGGACATCTAGCCGTCTGCTGCATGGTTGGCTTTCCATGTTCCTTATTCTGTTCCATAGTTAGTGAAATCATCCTGCCCTGTACCGCTGATTCCATTTTTACTTGTTTCTTCCTTCCTTGTCTGATGGGAGGCAGTGTGATGGAGAAAAAAGAATGAGAGTCTGATCTGGGTTTAAATCCTGGGTTTGACTTTGCCACTTTCTGACTGGGAAACTTAGGACAAGTCACTTAAACTTCCCGTGGGGGATGCCCAGATGTTCCCCCTTCCTGCGAAACAAAACCAGATCCTAAAACACACGTGCCCCAGCGGTGAGGAACACCGGGTGGCTGAGAGCTCTCCGGTGAGTCCCCCTCCAGAAATTGCCCTTAGCCAGAGGGAGCTACCTTGCCCAAGGCCATGCCCTTTCCTGGGACAGCCCACATACAGTGATGCCAGTGTGGGGGTACAGAGCCCACCCCTCGCCTCAGGGGAGGATATCTCTGAAGGACATTCCAGCTGCAGATCCTCCGGTGGGCTCGGCTGAGGTCTCTGTTCGGGACGCGCTCCAGCCCAGCTTCTCCCTCCACCCAAGCTGGCTCTCTTCCCCCCACTGCAACCCCACAGGTATGGATCCTGAGAGCACCCCTCAGCTAACTCCCGGTGTGCAAATCTCCACCCCACACTCTGCTTCCCCGGGAGGGACTCTAGGTCAGTTCCCCAGATCTGTAAACTTGAAACAATACTGCTGTGATGTTTTATAAGTGCAACTGCCCAGCACACAGTAGTTGCTCAGTAAATGATAACCTTGGTGAATGCTTCAATGGATAGGACCGACTCTGCCAGACAGCGTTTATATCCTCTGCCTGCATGATGTCATTTACTCTTCGTGACGAGCCTGGGAGAGAGGTACCACGATGATTCCCATTTTGCAGAGGAGCAAACAGGCTCAGAGAGGTCAAGTAACCCACTCCAGGTGCCCAGCTTGGGAGTACTCAGATGCAGCGCTGACACCTGTTAAGTGGTGGGTCAGGATGACAAGGCCAGAGCCAGGAGGACAGGCTCAGTGACTCCAGGGAAGGAGCCTCTGCGTGTCACCCCAGGGGCTCCTTCAAGGGAGCCAGGGGCTCTGCCTCCAAGGACAGAGGTGCTTTGTGAACGGAAGTGCGCTGGGCACGGCAGAGCTGTGCTTATCTCCCGTGATTCTTATTACGATGATGATGGCGCCCATTTGTGCAGCCCTCACCCTGCCCAGCCCGCATTAAGCACTTGACAGGCATCTTGTCATGTACTTCTCGCCTACCCCAGAAGGCAGGCGGCTGTTCCTGTCTGTTTTGTAAATGAGACAACAGAGGTTTGGGAAGGTTAAGTAAATTACCTCGGTCTGAGGGCAGGGAGGTGGCAATGTGGGTCACCAACCCCGGTCAGTGTGAGTCTGGAAGGTTGTCCCTCACCATGAGACCTTTGTCAGGATGAGGCCCTGAAGAAATTGCCCTCAAACAAACCCCAAATAGAGAGGATAGGTCTACAAGGGCTGGCCAGTGTCCCAGAGCAGGGGGTCCAGGGAGTTCCCAGGGACACCCTGGAGAAGCCCCTACTTTGATGGGGAGGCTCGGCTTCTCTCCAGGCAGAACCACTAGTCTGAGACGGGAGGTCCTGGGGGAGTTCCTGGGGGAGTTCCTGGTGGGGCAGAAGAGACACAGGCCTTGCCTGAGAGGAGACCCCAGTCTAATGAGGGAGGCTCAGGCCCAGCCCTTGCTGTCCACAGGGAAGAAGGAACAGTGGTGGAAAGGGGCCAAGGAAGGGGAGAAGCTGGAGCAGGAAGCTGGCTCGAGGCCAAGGCCAAGGCCAGTTTCTCCTGTCTTACCCATCCCCCATGCATTCGGGCCTCTGTAACAAGCCCGTGAGTAACTGCCCAGCAGCTGGGCACCAGTCATGAGGGCATGATGGGGCCTCATGAAGAAGCCACATGAGCTGGGGTGGAATGTGCTGATTTGGGAGCGGCCCTGTGTCAGGTTGCCATCGGCTGGCTCCACCATCCCCCTGGGCTGCCCACCTGCCCCCCGCCCCTGGTCCCCACCCCAGTGCTGAGTGGCCCCGGGCCACTTCTTTCCCCTCAGGACCTCAGTTTCCCTATCTTCCATGGCTCAGCCACCTCTGGGGACCATGGCGCTGAAGACGCCTCCCCCGCTGGTTCCCATTCTGGTCAGCTCCGTGTCCCACACCTCCTCAGCTCTCCATGCCCTCCACAGAGCCCCTTCCGAGGAAGACCCGAGCTGCTCCGTGGTTGGCCTTTATCACCTGCTCCCTGCCTGGGTTGGCTGATGTGGCAGGTTCCCTGTCGTCCTCTCCTGCTGGTCTGTTGCCTCCTTTCCCCGCCCCTGTCCGCCCCTGGCAGGGTGTAGGGGGTGGAGGGCTCTCAGCCACACTTCGTGGCCTCTCTGTGCGAGCAGCTCCCGGGGTGCGTGTCCAGCTGCCCATGTGGGGCTCCCGTGGGGGGGGGGTGGCGTCCCCGGTGTCACCTGACAGGAGAAATGATCACGGGGCTCACAGCCATTCTGCACACTCTGTTCTCGATGGGCTGCTGTCTCCCCTCCCCCACACTCACAGTCAGTGAGGACTTCACATTCCCACCCGGCGGCGGGGGGGGGGGGGGGGGGGGGGGGGGGGGGGGGGTTGTGCTGGTACCCAAAGTCAGGCACCCTCAGACGGTGTGTGCTGTAGAGCTGGGACTATGTATACGTTGAGCGTTTCCCTACCCTGGTTCTGGACTCCAGCCCTGGCATGTAGTAGGTGTTGTGCCCGAGTTTTCGTGTCGGAGAGACCACCAAGGAGCCAAGCACCTGATGCAATCGCACCAGGGTTTATTTGACAAGCTTAAGCTTGGGTCCAAGTATACCCAAAGCAGCAGTGTAGAGACTCGGACCGAGCTTAGTTAAGGCAGGGGTATTTGTAGGTTCCTGTTACTAAAGCAGGGTGGGGATTCCTAGAACCAAAGCAGGGTGGGGGTTATTAAAGCAGGGTGGGGGAAAGCTCAGCCTTGGGCACAGGGGTCTGAGATGGCTGCCGGAGCTAAGATAGCTGTACTTATGCTAAGGCTAAACCTGAGGTGGGTTGGCCTTAATTTTCTCGGCCTCCACATTTACCCCTGAACAATTTTGACCCTTAAATCTTTAGGGTTGTTGAAGGTGGAAGGTCTCATCTTCTGTAACTTCTTCCTGCTGAGTAGGGGCGTAGAGTTGCCCCTACCTACTCGGGTCAACATTGATCAGTTGGGGAATGTATAAGGGAGTTATGAAAGACAGAGACAGCTGAGTCCAGGGGTTTAAATCAATCATTGAAGGAAAGAGGGACTGTTTAAAGTGCTAACCTGAGTAGGTCAGAACCCAAGAAATATTTTGTGATAATCTGGAACATCAAGATGGCTGCACTTACATCAGGGCTAGACTCGAGATGGGTACAGCCTTGTTTTTCTTGGCCTCCACAGTAGGTGTTTAATAAATGGTGTTTTGTTTTTTTTTTTTCCCAGATAAATCCAGTGACTGGATGGTGGAGTAAATGCATGAAAGTTTCATCATCTGTGCAGTGGGGGTGGTTACGGGACTGCCTTTAGGTATCTGGGAGGAGAAATGAGAAATGTCTGCGGGGGGCTCCGCACAGCACCGGCTCATAGGACGTGCCCAGTGCATGCTGACCAAGACTATTACTGGGCTGTAATTTGGCAGGACAAAGGGATAGGGACTTGCGCCTGCCTCCCTGTCAGTTTCTCTTAGACCTCCATTGAGATTCCTGCCTTTAGAGTGAGTCTAGGCCAGTAGCTGATAGAAGAGCCCAGAACCGCTCAGCCCAGAGTCTCAGCCTCCAGCTCCTGGGGACTTGTGGGCCACCCAGACCTCAGTGTTGTCGTTGAGCAGTGACTGGGAGGGCAGCCAGCGACCCTTCAGGAGGACCTCATCTGAGAGAACAGAGCCAAGGCAGGACCCCGCACAGAGGGTGACTCCCGAGGTTGGACCAGCCTTGGGATCAGCCTCTGACTCTCTACTGTGCACCTGCCACGTGCCTCCAGCTGGGAGGGTATGACCTGGGTGAGATGTGGAAGGCAACTGCTTATAGGCAGTTAGGAATCAAGTACACTTGGGTCAAATCCTAATGGGGCGGCTATGGAGAAATCCCCTCTCCTGTCTGAGGCTCTGTGCTCAAGCTGCAAGCTGGCACTGAGGACTGAGTGAGCACAGAACCCAGCCTGAGGTGGTCGTGCTACCGGGTGCCGCACACAGCATTCCGGAAACAGAACCTATCCGTACGCTTAATTACAGCATATGGTCTTGGCTCTTAAGGATTTTGTATTCTCGCTGAGGAGACAGGATGGGTCAGGAGCAAGCTGGGAGTCCATAATTTCAGCTATGATGTGGGTCCCAAGGGATGAGCATCTTGGCATCGAAAGTGTAGCGTCACCTAGGTTGGAGTGATCCTGGAGGCCTTTCTGGAGAAGGGGTCCCTGAGCAAAGCTGCAGGGAGAAAACAGGCTGTGGACAGGTGGATGGGAGAGTGGAGGGCATTTGGGCTGGGGAACAAGGTACAGGAGTCATGCTGTTGGGGTGTGTGGCCTGAGGGCTGCCAAGGACACTTTTGGGGTGCAACAAGAATGGGGAGGGGGAGGCAGGCCCACAGGCTTCTGAAAGGATGCTGCTGAGTGGGCCTCTTTAAAGAAAGTTTTTCTCTTTCACACCTCACAGGGTTAAGAGTTAGCTTTAGCAGTTCAAAGGAGAGACAGGGGGGTTGCAGCCTCCCTTGTCTTCAGGGTCAGTCCAAGCCCCTCAGCCTACCCACCTGGGGCCCTTGGTGACCTGGCCTCTCCCCATCTCTCCTACCTGAGCAGCCCCACCCAATCCGTGGGCCCCTCTGAACAGCGCCCTTCCCCGAACGACGCCCATGCTCTAAACCACACCCTGCTTCTGAGGCCTTTGCCCTACTGTCCTTGGCCTGGAATGCCCTTTCCCCCACGCCCACCTGGCAAACTCCTCCTAATCCCTTTAGACTGACTTCAAAGCCACCTCCTCCTTGAAGTCTTCCTTGATCTGCCCAGGAGGGACTCCTTTCTCCTCTGTGCCCCACAGCACCCCCTGCCTGCATTCATCAGGACAAATGCATTTTGCTCTGCCAATTAGTGGCCGCGTGACCCTGGGCAAGTTATTAAATGTCTCAGTGCCTCAGTGTCCTCCCCAGTAAAATAGGGGCAATAATAACACCCGCCTCGAATGGGTTAACACTTGTAAAGCATTTAGAACAGTGCCTGGCATTTAGTAAGTAGTAAATGTTACCCATGATTAAAATAATTACTGTTGCCTCATAGGGCTGTTAGGAGGATTAGTGAGTTAATGCACGTCAAGTGGTCAGCATGGTGCGGGGCACCTAGTGAGCCCTTAACAAATCGGAACCTATCATCCCCATTGTTACTGCCATCCCCACCATCACAGTCCTCCTGTCCTCCTGTGGCCCGTCTGCCTCCCCTACACACAACCCCCGAGGCACTGCTGGGACCTGGCTGTCTTTGATCCCAGTGGCCAGTTCTGAACCCACCCCACAGTAGGTGTTCAGGAAGTGTGTTAAGTGGACAGGAGACGGGGTAAGAGCTGAGTGGAGAGGGCTTAGGGGAGCCATTTTTCCCTCCTTAGAATTTTTTTTTTTTTTAAGATTAATTATTTTAGATTGAGAGAGCAGGAGCAGGAGGGACAGAGAGAGAGGGACAAGCAGACGGCACCAAGCACCGAGCCCGACTGGGGCTCGATCCCACGACCTGAGCTGAAACCAAGAGTCTGACTGTGCCACCCAGGCTTGCCCTCCTTGGAATATTTTAAAGCTAGCCGCACTTGAGGCTTGGAAACTTCTGTCTAAGCTATGACCGTGCTCCAAGGGGGTGTCCTGTGAGACGTAGGTGAACCCAACTCCACAAACTAATAGCTGTGTGGCCTTGGGCAAGTCCCTTAAAAACGCGGGGCCTCAGTTGCCGGCTCTGTGTAATAGGGACGGTGATAGCCGCAGCCAGCGTTCATGGAGTGGCGGCTCCTGTCATAAAGGCTTTGCGCGTGGTGGCTAACTGAATCCTCATGGCCGCCCTGCGAGACAGGAGCTATTGAAACAGATGCAGAAGGCGTCAGTGCAGTGATGTGGGTGAAGGGTTTGGCTCCACATCTGGCCGTGGGGAGCACTCTGCTCTAAGAGCGGCCACAGAGGGGCGCCTGGCTCAATCAGTGGGTAGAGCATACAACTCTTGATCTCAGGAGTGGTGAGTTCAAGCCCCAGGACGCTCTGGATGCTGACTAGGACCGAGTCAGGCCTGTGCTCTAAGTTCTGGACCCTGCCTCCCGCCTGCACCAGGGTATGTTGGTGCATTCCAGGACTCTCTCTGGAGGCTGCTGGGGCCATTGGCCTCTCTGGTCTGCCTCTGCTGACTCCCCCGCCCCGTGGCATGAGTCAGGCAGCACTGCCTCCCTGGCTATGAGCCGGGCCAGCCAGCTACCGTGCATCACGTTTTGATGTCAGTTAATTACAGCCATTACTGTCATTATGAAAAATTTACGTGACCGTGCAGGTCCAGGAAGCCCCAGAATGCCCCAGGGGAGCTCCTCTCCAGGGCTGCTTAGGAGGAGGCTCCTGCTTCCAGCCAGTTCTGTCCTGTGCAGTTGGACGGGGAGCCGTTTTAAGGATGAAGAGGGTATCCCCATCGTGAGGCTGGAGCTCTGGACCAAAGATCTGAAAGAACGCTTAAAATGCACGACGGAGCTGGCAAGAACATAAAGAAGCTATTCAAGAGCCAAAAATAAGTTAAAAAAAAATTCAAGATGGGTGCACCTGGGTGGCTCAGTGGGTTAAGCCTCTGTCTTTGGCTCAGGTCATGATCTCAGGATCCTGGGATCAAGCCCCGCATTGGGCTCTCTGCTTAGCTGGGAGCCTGCTTCCCCCTCTTTCTCAGCCTGCCTCTCTGCCTGCTTGTGATCTCTCTCTGTGTCAAATAAGTAAAAAATTTTTAAAAAATTAAAAAATTAAAAATTAAAAAAAATTCAAGATAAAGAAAGGATGTGGACACAAATCAAGAGAGGAAAGTGAGTCCCACCCTGGCAAATTCCCCTGAAAGATGCCTGTGAACTAGAGCTTTGTCAGTTTTTCAATGGAAGCGAAATGTACAGAGAATGCCGTTCACCCCTTTTAGTGTGAAGGTTTTTAAATTTTGACGAATGCAAAAGGCAGTTGACCCTCGAATGACATGGGGCTTTGTGACGCCAACCACCCCTCCTCCGTCACGCTGTTGAAAATCCCCCCATCACTCTTGACTCCCCAAACTTAACTACTAACAGCCTACTGTTGACCAAAACTGGTAACACAACAGTCAGTCAACACGCATCTTGTCTGTTCATGGACTGTGTCCTGCATTCCTACAGGAAAGTAAGCTAGAGAAATGAAAATGCTGTGATAGTTGTTTGGAGGAGGAAATGCATTTGCCCTACTGTTCTGTATTTATCAAAAAGAAAGTGAAGTGTAAGTGGACCCGCACAGTTCAAACTGTGTCCTTCAAGGGTCAACCATCGTTGCGACCCCATCACCGTCGTCAAGAGCCACCTGTTTCCTCTCCTCTTAAATCTCCCTGTGTCCCTTTATAGTCAGCCTGTTTTCTCGTCTCTGGCTCTTGGCAAACAGTGATCTGGTTTCTGTCCCTGTGGTTTTGCCTTTTGTGGGATGTTGTAGAAATGGAATCCTATAGTATGTTACCTTTCGTGGCTGGCTCTTTTTCAGCATAAAGCATCCGAGAGTGAGTGTGGTCGGGTACGCGTGTGCTTTATGTCATTGTATGGACGTACCACATTTTCCTTATCCATTTGCTTGTTGAGGGACATCGGGCTTGTTTGTGGTTTGTGGTGATTACGAGTAAAGCTGTTTTATGCACGTTCATGCACAGGGCACGGTGTGAATGTAGGTTTTCATTTCATCTGGGTGGGTAGCTAGGAGTGAGTTCATGGGGTTGTAGGGCATGTATGCGCTAGACTTCACGAGACTGCCCTGCCAAACTGTTTTCCCAAGTGCCTGTGCTACTTTGCAACCCCCTCCGTGACCAACAATGTGCAGCTTTGCTTTTCTTATTTACATTTTAACGATTTTATTTATTTATTTGGGAGAGCAAGAAAGCAAGCATGTCAGGGGAGGAGCAGAGGGAGAGGGACAGGGAGACTCTATACTGAGCATGGAGCCCAAGTGGGGCTCGATCCTATGACCCTGAGATCATGACCTGAGCCAAAATCAAGAGTCAGACACTTAACCAATGGAGCCCCCCAGGCACCCCTGGAACTTTGGCTTTAATAGATGCACATGAGACAGGACATGTAGCCCAAGACCTGACCAGGTAGAAAGGGGGATCTGAGATCTTTTGCAGACAACGTCTTCAGTGAAAGAGTAAACTTGCAAAGTATCTGTCTTCCAAAACGGCATGCAAGAAAAATGTTGGTTTTGGTTTTGACTCAGGATGGAGGGGGGATAACCACTTCCCCATGCCAGCCCTCAGGAAAGACTAGAATCCAAATTCCTACTTCTTGCTTGGTCAGAAACCTCCAGCTGAGAATTTAAAGTAGATCCAGATGAGTAATACTCCCAGGTCTCCAGCAAACAAACAAACAAACAATCCCCCAAAACCAAGAACACTAAAATCCTTTTTGGGGAAAACATCAATCAAAGCCTTAAAAGCCTTATAAAATTCCCACAGAGTCCTAATGGTCATGAGCTTGCACTGAAAAATATTAAAAACACACAAAAACCAAGATTCCATGGACAAGTTTTAATAGAAACAAGAAGCAGGAGGACCAGATCTGCAAACCCTCAGATACGGCAATGAGAGCATTCATCTTAGGAAATAAAGGTGCCCAATCATTTAAACAAATGAAAGTATTGAAAGTAGGAACAAGGAATGAGACTATCAAGAATGACCAAGCACGGTATCTTATAAAATTAAGCAGATGCTTACCAAATGAACCAGCATCTCCACGCCTAAGTATTTGCCAAAGAGGAATGCAAACCAATATGTCCCGGGAAAGATTTGTGCATGAATGCTCATAAGAATTTCTGAGAGCCCCAGACTGAACACACAAATGTCCACCAACAGGCAGACAGAGAAACAGATTGCGGGATATAGTGGAATGGTATCTAGCAGTAACAGGAGATTAACTACAGATACTTTCAACTCTACCATGTGGAGAGAGAGAAAGCTAGATACAACACACTGTATGATTTCATTTTTATGAATTTTTCAAAAAAGACAAAAGCTAATTTCTAGTGACAGAACGCAGATTAGCGGGTGCTTGGGGCCGAGAGTAAAGGGGGCCAAAGGACACGAGGCTCCTTTTTTTGGACAATGGAAATGTTCTCCATCCTGACTGTGGAGGTGGTTCTGTGAGTGTCAAAACTCATTGAACGGTACACTTCAAACTTCAAATAGAGGCTTTTACTGGGTGCAAATTATACAATATAACTGCACCTGGGGAAATTACACTTCAGTAAAGTTAATTTTAAAAAAGCAATAAATTGGGGTGCCTGGGTGGTTCAGTCAGTGAAGCATTGGACTCTTGATTTCCACTCAGGTCATGATCTCAGGGTCCTGGGATTGAGTCCCGAGTCCGGCTCTGCGCTGGACGTGGAAACTGCTGGAGATTCTCTTCCTCTCCCTCCCTCTCCACCCCTGCCCCCTGTCTCACATGTACACACACTCTCTCTCAAGAAGAAAAAAAATTAAATTAAAAAATCAATAGGCAGTTTGACAAAGACTCAACTTGAGCTTCTATAGATGAGATGTATAAAACTGAAGGAGAAAATAGAACGGATAGGTTGAGTAGTAGATTAAACACTGAAGAGAGAGCTGAGAAGAGAACCGATGAACCAGGAGGTTGGTGGATAAATACTCAGATCCCAGCACAGAAGAATGAAGAAATGTAAAGGGTGGCATAAAAGCCTCTAAAACAAATTGACTCAGCTTTCTCGAAAGGGACATCAGGGAAATAAGGAGCTACGCTTTCAAAGGGAAGAAGGCTGAGAGTTTTCTAAAGCTAAGAACAGATGAATCCTCATATTCAGAAACCCCAGCATGCAAAATAAAAATAAAATAAAATAAAAATAAAATAAAATAAATATAATAAATAAATAAATAAATAATAGAAAAATAAAAGAAAAAGAAATACACAACTAGACAATTAGATTGAGATTTCAGCATACCGAAGATAAAGGGAAGACCCTAAGAGCCCAGTAGGAGCAGAGGGACAGCGACAGGGGTGATAGGGGACCTTTGATCAGAGACAGCGGAAGCTAGAGGCCACATCCACAGGAAAGACCGAGGGTGGGGGGCGTGGGGGGGGAGATGGGGCAGCCCTCGACCAGCCCTGGATGCTTCTGAAGCTATCTTTGTGGAACCGGAGGGAATTAAGGGAGTTTCAGATCCGGAAAAGCTGAGAGTGTGGTCCCAGATGAGACACATTTAGAGGAGATCGTGAAGGATGTGCTTCAGAAAGAAAGAACATGATCTTAGAAGGAAGTCTGAGCCACAGATGGAATTGTGAGTAATAAACACGCCAGACATGTGGCTAGATGTAATTAAACACCAAATCTATAATTAGCTGTAATAATGTCTTTTTTGAGGGCTTAAAAAAATAGAGTGAAAATACCAGACAACAGCAGCATGTTAAGTCACGAGGGGGTGACAGGATTTAGAGCTTTCTCAGGTGGCTGTCCTGTTTTGGAGGAAAGTAGCTGTAGTGACTTACTTACATACGCTTTCGGACAGAGGTCTGCAGACTGTGGCCCTTGGGCCCAATTGGGCCCATTGCCTGTTTTTATGCATAAAGTTTTATTGGAACACAGCCATGCGCATTCCTTTAGGTATCGTTTATGGCTGTTTTCATGCTACCGACTGCGGCAGAGCTGAGCGGTTGCTATCCAAACTGTGGTCCGCGAAGCCTAAAATATTTACCACTGGGCACTTTGTAGGACACGTTTGCTGGCGCCTGCTTCAGGGAAGCTCCTGAAAGAAGAGAAATAGAGGCGATAGCATTTAAAGGGAGGGGTTGGATAGAACGAGGAGAAAACTCAGTTCAAAAAAAAAGGGGGGAAAGAAAGATCTTAAAAAAATCAGGGGTGGCAGAAGTAAATCTAGCCCCCGCCCGATTCTCTGCTCCCACTCCAGCGAGAGGCCCTCGCAGGGGAGGCCGGACACACCGTCTCCACTTATCACCTTTCTTCTCTCCCAACACACTCCAGTGAGGCACTTGTCCCTGTGGCCCCCTGTCCCAGCTCTGGTCCAGGTGACCAAAACCTCCCTATGGCGAGCCCAGGGGTTGAGAGCTTCCCGACTGGGGTCCCGTGGAGGGAGGGTCCTGGATGGCCAGCTGTGGATTCACTCAGGTCGTGGGCAGGGCCCAGGGTGGCCAGAGATCCTCAGTCTGTCACATTCGTCCCTGAGCAGCCTTGTGTGTTTCCCAGGGGCCACACCAACATTGGTGTTTTCTGTGTGTGCCGTGACAGAGGAAAGGCGGGAGGCCTGGCTGGGGGCCATCTTTCGTCCTCTTCTTAGACTCCTCTGCAACATGTCACACAACGGATCGTGCCCCTTCTTGAAACACTCTTCCGGACACACCCACTTCTGCTGGGTTTTCCTCCCTCCTCCCTGGGTGTTCCTTCTCAGGCTCCGTGGTTCTCTCCAACCTCTGGTTGTTGGAGGACTACAGGCGCGTCCCTGGGGCCTCATCTCTCTCCTGTCTACACTCCCAGGAGCACTCATCCAGGTTCCCGGCTTCGAAACAGCCCCATGATTCCTGCCATCACACCTCCAGCCCAGCCTCACCTCTGAACCCTAGAGGGACCTCTGCCCGCCCACCCCCCCATGCATCGGCTCGAGGAGACCTAATGGCATCTCAGTCTCAACACCCACAAACCAACCTCCTGATTTCTAGCCCTACAAGCCTACCCCTTGCCCAGGGTCCCCATTTCAGTCGGTGGCAGCCCCAGGCTTCAGGGGGCCCACCCCCAAACATGGAATAGCCTTTGGCTCCCGTCTTTCTCTCCCACCCCACATTTGATCCATCCGTGAACGCTGTCAGATCTGCCTCCAAAAAACAGTTTCAGTCTGAGGACTTTCCCCCTGCTCCACCACCACTTTCTCATTAGGGTTATTATCGCTGTCCCTGACCCGGGTCTCTGCTTCACCGTGGCCTCCTATGAGATGAGTGACGGTCAGCAAGGCAGCCAGAGGGATTCTGTGAGAACCCAGGTCAAGTTCATGTCTCTTCTGCTTAAACCCTTCGCATGGTTCCTCAACTCGTGAAGACATGAGGCCCTTCCTTCTGTCTTCAAGGTCAACACGAGTCTACCTTGCACCTTTCTGACCTCATCTCCTAACGTCGTGTCCTTTTCCCTCCACCCCCAGCCATGCTGGCCTCCCAGCAGGTCCTTGGATGTGTCTTGGGGCTTTGCACATTCTGTTCCCTTTTCCAGCATGGAGATTCCCCCAACCCCAATATCCCCACTGCTCGTTCCCTTGCTACCTCAGGTCCCTGCTCAAGTGTTACTATGCTGGAGCGGCTTGCTGGCCCCTGTACAAAACAGTGGTCTTGGGGTGTCTGGGTGGCTCAGTCAGTTAAGCATCTGACCCTTGATTGTGGCTTGGGTCGTGATCTCAGGGTGGGGAGATTGAGAACTCCATTGGGCTCTGCACTGGGGGTGCAGCCTGTGTAAGATTCTCTCTGTCCCTCTCCCTCTGCCCCTCCCCCTTCTGTCCCTCTCTTAAAAAAACAAAAACAGAAAAACAGCAGCCTTGCCCTGCTCTGTGGCGTTGAGCACCATGTCTTACCACTGTTGGCGTTAACCTTGATCACCCGGCTCAGGGCATGTTGGTGAGTGTCCTCCACTTGTTATGGGTTGAACTGTATACCCCCATTCCCTAAATCCATGCACTCACATCCGAACCCCCAGCACCTCGGAATCTGACCCCATCTGGAGATAGCATCCTTCCAGAGGGAAACAAGCCAAAAATGAAATTTGAAAGTGAAATGAAATTTCAGGTGGGCCTGAACCCAATATGACAGGTGTCCTCATAATAAAAGGGGTGATCTGGAGGCAGACATGCAGGGAGAATGCCACATGAGTGAGGAGGCGGCCATTTAAGAGTCCCAAAAGTGGCCAGGAAAAGGTATTTTCCTGGGGCACCTGGGTGGCTCAGTTGGTTAAGTGGCTGCCTTTGGCTCAGGTCATGATCCCAGGGTCCTGGGATCAAGTCCCACATTGGGTTTTCTGCTCAGCAGGGAGCCTGCTTCTCTCTCTCCCTCTGCCTGCCGCTCTGCCTACTTGTGCTCTCTATCTCTGTCAAATAAGTAAATAAAATCTTTTTAAAAAAAAAAGGTATTTTCCTCACAGTGGTCAGAAGGAACCAGCCCCACGGATACGTCCACCTCGGACTTCCAGCCTCCAGAAATTGACTTGAGACAGTCCGTTTCTGCTGTTTGAGCCACTCAGTTTGTGGATTTCTCTATGGCAGCCCTAGCAAATATATACACCACGGTGCAGTCACTCTTTCTTCCTCCTCTCCACACTCTGTGTGTTGGAAGAAAGTCACGCGCAGCCTGCAATTAAGCTCCACCTCCTTGAGGGGAGAGTGGCTACAGAAGCTGTTTGGAATTCTCATCCATGGACAGTATCTGTGTTAGTCATGTGTTCGTTGTCCGTGTCCCCCAACCAGACTCGACCTCCTAGGGCTTGGATGGTGGCTCTTCTGCTCACTGCCATGTCTCAGTGACTAGAACAGTGCCTGGCACAGAGTAGGGACCTGAATATTAGAATGTCCAAAAGCGATGAGTCAACAATGATGATAATTGGAAATGGACTAAATTATCTACTTTAAAGACATAGATAGTCCGTGTAGATGAAGAAGTACAATTTTGTACTAAAGAAACTCCCCAAATATTAAATCAGGAAGTTTGAAGAGTAGAATGAAAAAAAGACAGATGAAAAGAAATGCCAACCTAAAGGAAACTGGTCTGGCTTTAATATCACGGATAAAATGTTATTAGAGGAGCGCCCCGGTGACTTACTCAGTTACACACCTGACCTTTGATCTCAGCTCAGGTCTTGATCTCAGGGCTATGAGTTCAAGACCCGCATTGGGCTCTACCCTGGGCATGGCGCTTACATTAAAAAAAAAGAGAGAGAGAGAGAAAAAAAATTATGGTGAAAACATTATTAGGAAACAATAATGTTATTTTTATAATAAAATAGAATAATTATAAATAAATGTATAATTAAGGAGATTGCCATGTAATATTAAAAGGTTTGGTACAGGGGCGCCTGGATGGCTCAGTGGGTTAGGCCTCTGCCTTTGGCTCAGGTCATGATCTCAGGGTCCTGGGATTGAGTCCTGCATCCGGCTCTCTGCTCAGCAGGGAGCCTGCTTTCCCCTCTGTCTCTGCCTGCTGCTCTGCCTACTTGTGATCTCTCTCTCTCTCTGCCAAATAAATAAATAAATAAAACTTAAAAAAAAAAAAAGGTTCGGTACATTGGAAAGCCAGAATAATTCTGAACTTGTATGATCTAATGACATGAGTTCAAAATATATAAAGTGAACTTCTTGGCTTTTCTTCTTGCCTTTCTTTTGTATATCCTGGACTGGATACCAAAGAAGGTAGGAACCCAGAAACATCAACAGGCCGAGATGACAAAAAAAAAAAAAAAAGGCTCCATAAAAGTCTGCTTTCTCGGGCCAATGAATAAGAAAAGAGGCAGCCGAGCAACAAAGGCTGTCTTAGACAATGAACCGCTGTGTTCCAGCTGCATACTCCAGAAAGAACTGTCTCCAGTATCATCCCAAAAGCAAAATTTACAGGAATGGAGATCGTATATAGTGTGCTTTCTGGCCACGATGGAATTAAAATAAATCTGAATAATTTCAAACTCTTGGCAACTAAAAACATATGCTTGTCAATGATCCATGGGTCAAAGAGGAAGTCTCAAGAGAAGTAAAAAAAAAAAAACAACAACATTGAACTGAATGAAAATTGGAATACATCCTATCAAAATGTATAGGGCACAGAGGAAGCTGTGCCGAGAGAGAAACCTACACTAAATGCTGATGCAGAAAGGTGATGTAGAAGTCTCGAGCCATGTTCCAAGCTCCCGCTATGAGAAGCTAGAAAAGTGAAAGAAGCCCAAAGCAAGCAGAGGGAAGAAAGTAAGCAAGCTAAGAGCAAAAATCAATGCGGTCCAAAACAGAAGAACGATAGAGCAATCAATGAAACAAAAAGCTGGTTCTTTGAGGTCAATAAAATGGACAAATGTCTAGTGAGACTGACAAAAAAGACAGAAGGCACGGGTTGTCGATGTCAGGAATGAAGCCGGGGATATCCATACAGAACCTGGGCTATCAAAAGATTAAGAAAGGAATAATACAAACTACACGTGTAAGTCTGACAACTTAGTTGAAACGGGCCCCTTTCTCAGAAAACACAAAGAACCGAGATTCACCCAGTATGAAATAGGTAATTTGGCCCTGTACCACTTAGAGGAATTGAATCCACAATTTAAAAACTCCTGAAGGGCGTGCAGCTCTTGATCTCAGGGTCCTGGATTTGAGCCCCCTGTTGGTGTAGAGATTACTTAAATAAGTAAAACCTAGAATCCATAAGTAAATAAAAACTCCTAAAAAAGAAATCCGGCCCAGATGTTTTTGCTGGAGAACCCTACTATGCATTGAGAGAATTATCACCAGTCCTGCACAGTCTCTTCCAGAAAACAGAAGAGGAGGTCATTTCGCAATTCATTTTATGAAGCCTGAATGACACCTAAAAATAGAGAGCAATAAAAATATTACACATATAAAATACAAAAAATCCAAGAATCACAAAAATCTATGAAGGCAAAGTGGACTAAATGCTGAGCACTGGATGGGGGGTAGATTTTAACCCATCTCACTAACTGATGAGGCCGACAAGAAAATCCGTAGTCCATAGAAGGTTTGAGAAAAACAAATAGCAGACCCCACCCACTCAACAGACACAAGCACTTTGCTTTGATCGTAGACAGACAGACAGATCGTAGACATTCTTCTCCAGCGCAGGGAACATAAGTGAAAACTGACCATGCGAGTCCTGTCCAGAAACCAAGTCTCAACAAAATGGAAATAAATTGCTTCCTTCAGACCACATCCAACTCTTGTGCAATGAACTTAAAACTCAGTACAGATAGTAAGAAAAACCTATTTGTGTGGAATTTAAAAAAAGATTTATTTATTGATTTTTGAGAATTTGTGGGGAGGAACAGAGAAGGAGAATCTTTAAGCAGACTTCCCACCGAGTGTGGAGCCTGATTCGGGGCTCAATCCCATGACCCATGAGACCACAACCTGAGTCAAAACTAAGAGTCAGATGCCTAGCTGACTGAGCCACCCAGATGCCCCTTGTTGGGAAATGTTTTAAAAAGGCCTTGTAACTTGTCAGTTAAATTATGAACGGAAATTGTGAATGGAAAAATAGTGGAAAGACAACATCTGGAAACCAGTGGGCTCAGCTACAGTGGTTCTTAGAAGTATCTGCCTTTGGCTCAGGTCATGATCCAAGGGGTTTGAGATCAACCCCGCATCAGGTTCTCTGATCCCTGGTGAGCGTGCTTCTCCCTCTCCTTCTGCCATTCTCCCCCTCCTTATGCTCTCTGGCTCTCTCTGTCAAATAAATAAATAAAATCTAAAAAAAAAAAACCTCAAAACCAAAATGCAGAGTCTGAAATGTTTATGGTGGAAAATAAGAAAGGCAGAAAATTAATCAAAATATAATATAATATATAATAAAATAATATAATATAATATATACTATAATAAAATATAATATAATTCTCAATATAAATTGAGAATTCATGAAAATAACAAGATTAACCCAAAGAAAGGAATGATGAGTAGAAATGTGGGAGAATTGGTGAAAAAATTAAGATTAAAAAAAAATCGGAATTTGGTTCTTGGAAAAGATTAATTAAATTGATAAACTTTTGGCAAGATTCAGTGGGGTGGAAAGAGAAACATATAAATAAAGGAACTTAATGAGAGAGGCACAAGAGGGTCTGATGATGTAGACTAGGTGGTTCAAGAAAGCCACCCAGTTCCTGGAGGGGACAGACACCACTTCAGCTCTTCTGGCCTTGGAAGGACCCCCAAAAGGTCACCCACATCGCAGTCTTTTGGAGAAGGCAGTCCTGCCCCTCGGGGAGCTTCATGGTCCCACTGGCAATCATGCAGGAGCTTGGGCCTGCAGGGGGTACCTGCTTTCTGTCTGATGGAAGCCCTCAGAGCAGGAGCCCCTTCCTTGGATGGTAGTGAACTGTCAGATTACCATATGGCTGCCCACTGATTCCCAGAGCAGCTGCACCCTCCCCCCACTCCACAGCTGGATGAGCATTCTAGTTTCTCCACATCTTCACCAACACTTGTCATTATCTGTTTTTTTATTTGTTTGTTTGCTTTTGTTTTTTGGGTTTTTTTTTTTTAGGGACTAACACACCCTTTTAATATGTTTTAAAATATTTTTAAGGTTTAAAAAGTGTTTAAAGTTTGTAGTTCCTAGTAGGAAAACATTATCTGAATGAATACCCTAATGGCAAACCACTGTAGAATGTTTCAGTTGCATGGGGGAGCGGAGGGGTAGGGATTCTCTTCACAGCACCCCAGCTTTCTTCATGAGAAGGTCGGAGGTACACTGGTTTGTATTATTTCGACATCCATTAGGTGATCCAAGTTGCTTTTCCTTCAGCAAGGGCTTTATTTGTCAGAAGGGCATTATGCTTGACCTCCAAATTTGGCTGACAATTTACTGATGAAATTCATAACCTTTGGGTTGCCCTGATATTTTGACATATTTGCTGGGTTCTGGGCCACATCCTGGAAGGCCACCATAACTTCTGGATCCTGCATGGCTGCAAGAACTTCCGGATCACTAAGAATTTCATTGAGCCCAGGCATTCCTGCCATTCCAGGCATCCCTCCAGGAAGATTACCAGGCATTCCCCCAGGAAAGCCACCTGGGAAAGAGCCATACTGAGCTCCTGATTGTTGTCTGGCTTCTTCCTCCCTCTGGGCTCTCCTGTTCTTCCCTAGCCTTCTTAACCCTTTCTATTCTTTCTTTGATCTCTCGCTCTTCACGTTTTTGCTCCTATTTTCTCCAATGTTCAGCAATTTTCTGGGCCCTCGGTTGAACTTCTTTCAGCATCGCACCAGCATCTTCATCATAATCCGGTTTACAAGCAAGGGCAAGATCATGTGCTGCTTCTTCCCAATGGCCCAGAAGTCTATGTGCTTTCCCGCGCCACTTATAAGGCTGGGCTGAATCAGGATTTATTTCAATAGCTCTGTCACAGTCTCGAATGGCAGCATTTGGCTTCTGTAATTTGATGAAGACCCTGGCTCTCTTGGCATACAGAATGGCCAAGCAAGGATTTAGTTTGATCTGTGAACAAGTCAATGGCTTTCTGTAGTTCACCATCATTTAGGGCATCAATGGCAGCCACTTTTTTATCATTTGCCTGATCCATCATTTCCTCGGTTATCTCTGCATTTTCATCTCCCATTTCTTTTTTTTTTTTTTTAATTTTTATTTATTTGACACAGAGAGAGAGAGAGAGAGATCACAAGTAGAGCAGCAGACAGAGAGGGGGAAGCAGGCTCCCTGTGGAGCAGAGAGCCCGATGCGGGGCTCGATCCCAGGACCCTGAGACCATGACCCGAGCCGAAGGCAGCGGCTTAACCCACTGAGCCACCCAGGCGCCCTCATCTCCCATTTCTTGACGGGCATCAGTATCTGGTTCAATCACACCTTCATTGTCAATTTCGAGATCACTTTCCTCACTTGATGGTTCATCTGTCTCTATGTTTTCCTCCGCCTTCTTACTATCTTGTTTTTCTTCCTTGATACTGTCTTCTGATTTAGTTTTATGAGTGGCAGGTGGTATTTTACCCCCCATGCTCTCCACCCACTCCTGCAGGAAACGCATTTCCCCGGTGTGCAGAATGCTCGGATCCTGCTTACACATTTTCACGAAAGCCCGAAGCTCGCTCACTTGGCGGGGGTCCATGGTCCAGAGGCAGTGGCAGGCGGCAGGCGCGGCTGAGGTTGCGACCCGATTCCAGGTACGGGTACTAGCTCAGCGTGGTCGTGTGGAAGGCTTATCTGTTTTTTTGATAGTAGCCATCCTAGTGGGTGTGAGGTGGTCTCTCAGTGTGGTTCTGATTTACATTTTCCTCCTGACTCCCAGTACTGGGAGTACATCTCCCATCTAGATGTCTTCTTTGGAGAAATGTCTATGTCTATGTAAATCCTGGGACACCTGGTGGTGGAGTCTGTTAAGTGTCCTGCTCTGGATTTTGGCTCAAGTCATGATGGCGGGGTCATGAGATGGAGCCCTGAGTGGGGCTTTGCGCTGGGCACGGAGCATGCTTAAGATTCTCTCTCTTCCTCTCCCTCTGGCCCATCTGCGTGTCTCACTCTCTCTCAAAAACAAACAAACTGATAAACAAACAACTTGGTCCATTTTGTAACTGGGTTGTCGTTTTGCTATTGAATTGTAAGAATTCTTGATATATTCTGGATAGTAGATCCTTGTCAGACTGCGGTTTACAAATATTTCCCCATTCTCTCAAATGTCTTTCACTTTCTGGATTTTGTCTTTGAAGCACACATTTTTAAATTTTGATGAAGCCCACTTCATCTTATCCTTTTTTAGGGGCTAAAATTAAATTTAGACAAAAAGAAAAACGTGTGCAACAAGTGTGAAAACTCAGATGTACTGGACACATTTCTAGAAAAATATAACTTATGCATCCAACCCGCGGTGTGCTGGTAAATGCTTTACAGTTGGCATCCCAAACCAATAACCCACACATGCACACGCACAAAACCCCCTCTGTTGGTAGCATTTGCCAATTTCCGTGGTGTGACTTTTCCCACCGTGACCAGGTTCAAGCTACAGTGAGACATCTCTGATGGGCAGAGATGTACAGCGTCCCCTCCGCAAAGCTGGCCTCCAGCACTCCGCGGAGCTGTGACAAGAAATGGACTCCTGCTGTGTCTTCCTGCACCTGAGCCCCCGCCAAGCCACCCTCCACTCTGGGAGAGTCGCTGATGGTGCAGCTAGCGAGGGCTTATTGGGGGAGGGTCCTGCCAGGGAGCAGTAGCCCAGGAATCCCCCTCACTGGTGGCCTAGCTTCCTTTCCTGGCTCTGTACACCCCCAGAGCATTCCCTGAGGCTTCCACCCAGGTCCTGGCCATGGTAGGGATCTGCCGAGTCTGGGGGAGGGTGGGTGGGGAAGGGCAGGGAGGCTCACATCACCCCTCCCTCCTGCCCCTCACCGTCCACCAGCAGAAACTCCTGGGTGGGGAGGAGAAAACCAGGGGAAGGAGAGAAGCATACTATTTACTGGTCACCTTCTGTGTGCCAGCCCAACGAGAGCCCTGGAACATGAGCTCATCATGACCATTTCAGCGCAGTGGTCCGCTCTGAAACTTTGAACCTCACCAGGCTTGTGTAGACTCAAGCATCACAGAATGTTAGTGACCAGCTTCTGGAAATGGAGGCTCAGAGAGGGCCAGCAACATGCCCAAGGTCACACAGTGGGCCATGGCAGAGTTCACCTGGAACCTCAGCCTATGGACTCCCATCCCAGCCTTGGAACTGTACAAACATGGGTGTGGCCCACGAACCCTCTTCAACTGCCCCCCCCCCCCATGCTGCCTTGCACTGGCCTGGGGATCCCCATGGGGTTGAACATACCCTGAGGTCAGGTGTCGGTATGCCTGCCCTGTTGTTTCCTGCAGGGAGCCGCGGAAGCCCCGCGCCAAGGCTACGGTGGACGCGGGAGGCAGCAAGGCCAGCTCCCAGCAGCAGAGACAGGACTCCCATCCTGTGAAGGCCTCATGCTCCGAGCACTCCCCAAAGGAGTCAGGCAGCCGCTGGGACCCTTCCGGAGGCTGCGGGTACAAAGGAGACACAAAGCGTGGGCTTCAGAGGCAGACAGCCAGGCTGGCATTCCAGCTCCCCACATAACTGCTGCGTGACCTTGGGTGAAGTGTCTCAACATCTTTGAACCTCCGTTTCCTCTCATAAAGGTGCCTGGTTCCACAGTGTTCGTGATGAGCTCATGTTCCAGGGTTCTCGCTGGGCTGGCACATAGGAGGAGCTCAGTCAATAGTATGTTTCTCTCCTTCCCCTGGTTTTCTCCCCCGCCAGGGCATCCTGCTGGCTGATGGTGAGGGGCAGGAGGGAGGGGTGATGTGAGCCTCCAGGCCCTCCCCCATCTCCCCCCTCCCACCTCCCCACGCCTGTCTTAGCAGATCCCTACCATGGCCAGGACCTGGGTGGCAGCCTCAGGGGATGCTCTGGTGGCATACAGAGCTAGGAGTGGGGAAGAGGGTTCAGCCCTAAGGCAAATCCCCAAATACCCCTAATACAGATCTTTCTGAAACCTGGGTTCCCACAAGGACAGGTTGAGGTACAGAGTGGCTCTCCTTGGCCCCATTGCTGGGAGAGTCCCAGACAAGGGGGCCAAGCTGTGCTGCAGAAGTCCTTTGTGACCTTGGGCAAGTCATTGCCCTTCCTGGGGTCCTCACTGTTCCTTCCCACTCAGCCCCAGTCTCCCTCTGGCTCTGACCATTGGAGATTTCTAGCTCCTGCCCAGCCTTGGCTCACACAGAAGCTGTGCCCCAGGCTCCCTGGGGCAGACCCATAAACCAGGCTCGTAAATGCCTGGCGGGACAGCAGGCCTCTCTCAAATAGAATTGTTTCCCAAACAGGATGGAGAAAGGCTAGCTCTGGGCGACCCTGAGTCAGCCCGTCAGTCAGCCCGTCACAGGGGCACCGGTTCTGGGCCGTTTGGCTGCCTGGCCTTCTGGGCCAAGTGTCTGGGAAACCAGCTCCCTTAGTCACCCTTCACTCTTTCCTGCCTCTTTCCTCCACTTCTTCCCTTTGGAGATAAACTTGGGCTCTAGACCTGCCTCCCTGTGTGGCCTTGGCCCTGCCGCTTTTCCTTCTGGGCCTCAGTTTTTTTCACTTGTCCAACAGGGAGGCCAGTCCTGGGCTGGCCTTGCTTCTGGATGGTGACGATGCTCAGGGAAGACATTACAGGAAAGTTTTTTGCCAGTAGTGAGTGGATGTGGGATTTAGGAATGACTTTCATGGTAGAGCTGGTCCCTTCCGCAGACAGAAACAGTTTCCCTAGGCTCCTCCATCAAACTATAGATTCCTCCAGGACAGAACTGTGCTTCCCCCATTAGATCAGAAGTTTTGATAAAGAAGGTGAGAGGGGCTTTGGGTAATCCCTAGCTCCTGTGAGGTAGGAGCTGTGTTTCCCCCATCAGACTAGCTAATCCGGGTGGTCGGAGGCTATGCCTCCACCATCAGATTGGAAGCTTCTCAGAGGTCGGGGCTGTGCCTCCCCCATCACACTAGCTGATCTGTGTGGTCAGATTGGAAGCTTCTCAGGGGTAGAGCTGTGCCTCCTCTATCAGAGAGAAAATTCCTGAGGGACAGGCAGTTTTTCTCTACACTCGGTCTAGGGATCCCACAGAGCCTGGTCTGTGTCTACCCCTTCAGATTGGGGGCTCCCCCGGTCCCCTGCCTTTCTCCTTCACAGCCAGCACCCAGGAGGACTGTATTGTGGGCAGCTGTGGGGTGTGTGGCTGGCCCGTGGGGATATGCAGGGGTTCAGGACGAGCTGCCCACCCTGCCGGGCCACACTGGCACTGCGTGCTCCCAGGACGGAGGACCAGGGTCGGGCTGGGTCCTTCCAGACCCATGTTGGGGCTGGCTGGCTCTCAGCCTTGGCCAAAGGCTGACTGACCTCACTGTGGTTCCCCTGGGGGCGTCACTGGGGCTGGGGGCCCTGGGGTGCTGTTGGGGAGCGGGCGGAGAGGGGCAGCTAGAGGGCTGGCAGTCGGCCCTAGCAGCACTCTTGAGGATCAGCTCCCCAGTCCTCTCCTGCAGATGTGAAGACCAAGGTCGTGGAGCCGGTGCCCAAAGCACCCCCCCCCCCCCACCAGCCAGTCCGCATGTGGCGTGTTTGCACCAGATCCTGAGGCTCACGACTCCTGCCCCGGGACCCCTTCCACTCTACTGGCCTGCTTCTTGCAGCTGTGCTCTTGGGGAACCTCCCCTCTAATCTGGGGGTGAACAGAACCCCCTCCCCACATCCCTCTATGGTTAGCACTGAGCCTGGATAACTCAGGGGCGAGAGCATGGGGCTGGTCTGGGAAGACTACCTGCCCTCTTACCTTTGCTCCCGGCCTCATCCTTCCTCCTCCTCTCTCCCTGTTCCCCTTTCCCCGGCCCGCAGCCCTGCCCCTCTGCACGGGAGACTTTCCAGGACTGAGCCCTGAGTTAGGCACAGGTGGATGCCTGCCTCGGAGGGGCACAGGGTCCCGGCCAGGGAAGCCAGCAGCAACCACAGACTCTGCTGGAAGTCACCTGCTTAGCATGGGTGGTACGTGAATTTTGTGTCCTGCTCGACTTACCATACGGGGCTGGTGGTTTCTCTTTTTCAGGCTGATTTATGGGCATTTTTTTTTCCTAACACATTTATCTTGTTTTATTTTTATTTATTTTTTAAAAGATTTTATTTATTTATTTGACAGATATCACAAGTAGGCAGAGAGTGAGAGGGAAGCAGGCTCCCTGCTGAGCAGAGAGCCCAATGCAGGGCTTGATCCCAGGACTCTGGGATCATGACCTGAGCCGAAGGCAGATGCTTTAACCCACTGAGCCACCCAGGTGCCCCCAATGGGCATTTTTCATACATGCTGGACGTGAGGCCTTTGTCAGACATACAGATATCCGCTCTCGGGAAATGTAATTCATGTAGTCACTGGTCATTCTGGGAGGCTCCGGTTGACCGGCCAGACCCTGCTGGTGCCGGCGCCTGTGATGTGCCCCTGCCCTGACATGAAGAATGAGAGAGAACGCAGTTGGTGAGAAGCCGGTTCCTCTCACCACGCTAATGTGGTTTTCTTTGGAAATATTGAATCAAGGAGAATTTCTTCAGAACTCGGGTGGGGTGAACAGAAAGGTTTCCCTGTGTTTGTTTTCTGGGGTGGGTCTTTACATTCTTTGCAATGAGCACCACTTCTAGAAATTTCCTTGACTCCACATGTCCCATTTGGGTAAATGTGGGCTCACCGGTTGACCTCTTCCCTGGTTTCTGCCCTGGTTTTGTGTGTTATGGCTGGACCCATCAGGACATGGCGGTGAGCCTGAGCTCAGACTTAGCTGATGTCAGTGAAGTTAGGGTATGGGAACAGCCCGCCTGTCTCTTGTGCCTTAGTTCTGCAGGAGTCCAGGCTGGAAGGCAGGGAATGGGGAGGTGGAGATGCCCCGGTGGAGGCCTGGTTCCTAGGAGAGAGGACAAGCTTTGGAGGTTCCCGGGCTGCCCTTCCCAGAAAAGATAGCAAGAGGAAAGCAAGAAGGAAATGTTGACAGCTTTTAGGGTGTTGGCTACAGGCCATCTGGTAAGACCTGGAACCTGCTTGCCAAAGACTTAACCTGATTAACTTTGTTTTCTTCACATCCAGGCCAAGTGGCAGAGGGCCTGGCTTCTAGCTTTGGCTCTGTGGCTGGCTGCTGTGTGACCCAGAGCCAGTCACTTGCCCTCTCTGGGCCTCAGTCTCCCTATCCCTTGCCCGTCCTCCTGCACCCTTGCGGTGGTGGATCCAGTTTGATTGACTGAGTAACCTGATGGCTCCTAGCCTCAGTTTCCTCATCTGCACAGTGGGGATACACAGAGCCACCACGTGGGAGGTATCGGGGGGTGTGTCCCCAGCACCCAGGGCAGGTGCAAAGTCAGTGATCCTTCCATGTCCGAGGGTGGGAGCAGGAGTTTGGGGAAAAGGGAGGCCCTGGGGAAGCGGGGGGGTTGAGAGGGCTGGGGTTTTTCTGTCCCTCCCTCTGTCTTTCAGTTTGTCTTTCTCTGTCTCTACTGCTCTCTGTGCCTCTCTTCCTCACTTCTGTCCCTTTGTTCTCTAGGTTGAATTTTCTTTGTCTCTGTCTGTCTCCATTTCTTCCTGTCTCTGTGCATCTCTCTGGCCCCCCCTACCCCCACTTCTCTCTGGAGGCCCTTCTGGCTTCATGGAGCCACAGGAGAGAAAGCTGGAGCTCGGCTCCCAGACTGCACTGGGTTCCCCGAGGGCCACAGTTGGGGCATGATGGAGCCCAGGGGGCTCTGTCACGGGGTGGCTGGAACCCCTGCCTCGACAACCTTGGGCTGCTGACTGGCTGTAGGTCGGTGGCTGAGAGAGAACTCCTGTACCACCGTGAGTCTCAGGTGTTTTTTTTTTGTTTGTTTGTTTTGTTTTGTTTTGTTTTGTTTTTTCATTCAAGCCAGCTTCCTGATCTCCCAGAGCTGAAGACTTGGCCACTCCCTGTTTCTGTCCCTCTGAAATATGCAGTCTTGCCAGTGTGATGGGGGAAATGGGGTTAAAACAGGTGGTTTCCTGGGACAGAGCCTTGGGCCGGGGAGGGGGGTTGCTACTGAGAGGACAGAACATTCCATGGAAGCCAGAGGCAGGCGTGTGACACGGCTTCCTGGAGGTAGTGGACTGTGGGGGTCTAGGAGAGGGACTGGTATGCACCGAGTGCTCCCGGGGACCTGGCCATGCCGAACGCCTTGTAAGCAGGACCTCGGTGTCTTCATCTGCAGAGTGAGGACAAGCACAGCCACCACCTGGGAAGTGCCACAGGAGACATGTTGAGGCCAAAGCTGACCCCCTGACACCCCAAATGCTCCTCCAGAGGGAAGTGGAGGGAGAGGGGACCGTGAGATGCACAGAGATGAGAAGAAACAGAGAGAAATGGAGACAAAGAAAGTCCAACCCAGAGAACAAAGGGACAGAAGTGAAGAAGAGGGCTGTCCATGGTCACCCAGCCAATGAGTGATGGGCCAGGGCTGGCCCTTCCCCCGGACCCATGCTCGGTCCACTGTGCGTACAGCCTCTCCAGCTGCTGACCCCCCGCCCCAATACTCCTACTGCTCCTTTTTCCTTCCTTGTCTGGGGGAAACAGAAGAGTCTGTGTGTCCTGGGCAAATTGCTGGCCTTCTCCGGGCTTATTAGTGGTGACAAACCAGGCCCATGGCTTTCCGGGAGGATCTGGAGAGCCCCAGGCCCCTGATCAAGGACTACGGGTACTGCTGGAATGGGGAGGGTGAGCAGGGGGCTTTGGGCCCCTACTCTGCGTGGGCCTGAGTGTCTACTCTTTGGTCTGTTTTCAGTGTAAGCCCTTGAACATCCAGCTTATCTTGAAAGCCTCCTCTTTCCCTGACATTTTAGGAGAGTATGTGCCCCCCCCCGCCCCCCCACCCGCTGGCCTCAGCCATCAGGGCCCTCTCTGAGGGGGAGTGTCTGCCCCTGGGCTCCCCGCCAAGCCCAGGGCTCAGGCCAGGCCAAGGCCAGCAGGGGCCCGATGGCTGGGGCTCATGTCGTGGATGCCCCCAAGGTTTGAAGGAGCCAGAGAGACAGAGTTGGGTGGCTGTGACCCAGATGGTCTTACTGGTGTGAGGTGTCGAGGTCTCTTGAGTCCTGTCATCTGGCCTCTGTGCCAGACACAGGACAGTCTTGCCTCCCTAGGGCAGAAGGTCGGGATGTGTGTGTGTGTGTGTGTGTCTGTGTGTGTGTGTGTGTGTGTGTGTGTGTGTGCGCGTGCGCGCGTATGTGGGTGACTAATGCAGCAAGAGGGGCGAGGCCTGTGGCACCAAGGACGGTAGAATATGGTAGAACAAGCTCAGAGTTCCACGGACAGGGCCGTGGCCCTGTTTCCAACCTCACTGGCAGGAGACCTGAGACAACATGTCCTCCTCTGCCAAGCGGAGGCCGCAGCGGTCTGCCATCTCGCTCCACTCCAAGAAAGCACGATGGTGCCCGAGAGGCCTGACGCACCGAGCTGGCGTCCTGAAGGGCTCTGTGACCTCTGGCTGCCCTCACTGCCATGCTTTCTCTCCACACACACGTCCCTGGGCCTCTGCACGGTTCCCTGTTGGGGCTCTCGGGAAGCTTCATTGTCGCTACCCATTCACACGCCCACAGTCCCCATCAGCCGGCCGCTTCTGGAAGGTAGGCTGTGGCCAGGTCTTGTCCTCTGCTCGTGGACTGGCCCATGGTGGAGCCGCCCAGGAAATCTTGGTGGCATAAATATGCCTGAGTGATATGGGGAACGATGCCAGGCTCTTTTGTCCAGTGGTTTCTCCCCTGGGGGCCCGGGGAGATGATGTCTCACAGCAGCCGGACAGGCCAGATCCAGATCGAAGGTCCCTAGTGGACAGGGCTGCCCTACAGGAAAGAGGAATTTTTCAAGGACCCCTATCAGGTGGCCCGAGAATCCAGGTTTCTTGCTCCAAGGCTGATTCCCTGTCTTCTACTTCACATTGCTTCTAGGAGGCTATGTATTTTGAGGCAAGTTGCTCTCCCTCTCTGGGCCTCTCTGTCTCTATGTGTTTGATGAGGCAGGTGGACCAAGTTTTCTGGGAGTGCTTGCTGAGACGTGAAGTGTTGGGAGATGCCCAGCAGAGGTACCGTCCCTTACCCCCTTTCCGGGAACGACTCCCCAGCTCTGTGTGAGCCGGTAGAAGGTACTAGACTCTGATTCTCATGGTGGGACCACAAGGGCAGCCAGCTTGGCTGACACTGAAAGATACGGGATCTCTACTGGAGCAGCTGCCAGGAAGGGCCGTCATCATGGGGGGAACCCCCAAATTCCCTGCCACTCCCCATGTAATCAAAGGATTGAAGAAAATGAAGACTGTTCATTGAGGAAAGTCTGAAGGATACCAAGCACATTTTTCTAGAGACACTGCACCCCAAAATAGACCCGTGAATCAACTCAGAACCAACCATAAGAATGCCGTGGGTCACTTAGTTCAAAATCCCACACTTGCCCTGTTTTGGAGATGGGAGGAGGGGAATGTTCCTTAGTTTTCAGGGCCCAGAAGAGTTGGGCTTCTCTTCTTCAACTGGTTTGGTTATATCTTGTGGGCGCCATGGTTCATGAAGTTGATTCTATTTCTCTTTTCTCATGGGCCACCAGGGAACTCACTGCTAGATCTACCAACCAGATGTCCATCCCTGTCTTTTGTTTTCTTTTCCCACTCTTTGACCTAATTTTCTCACTTGAAAAATGATTTTACCCAGGGTGTATTTTGTAAGCTGCCTCAAATTCTTTCTATTAGGATGTGGAATAAAAATCCATGAAAGAAGGGGAAAAGTTGAGTCTTGTGTGGAGTGGGCACTGGAGGAAGGGAGGTGGGAGTGGGGGAGGGGAAGGCAGGAAAGCAGGTGATGGGGAGAACTTTATGGAGACCCTGCAGTCAGGGAGCAAATTCCTGGGGAGCAGTGAGGGGGAGCAGCTAGAGAAATATGATCAGAACAGGTGTCAGGCACTGAGTGAAAAAGGGGTTGTCAGGGGCCTGGTCTGGGGGGCCTTGAGTGCCAGGCGAAGTTTCTATTTCTTGAGGATTGCCTATATCCCAGGCACTTTACAGACATCATTTTGAACTCCCGAATTATTCCGGACTTTACCAATTTAGGAGACTACGTCTCAAAAAAGTTAAATCATTTGGCCAGGGCTGCGAAATCTGAGAAACGGCTGAGCCCAGACTGGAACCACAGATAGTAGGGCTCCAGGATCTAGACTTTCTCCATCCAGCTGCCCTCCTTTATCGGGGGCCACAGGATGCCGGAGCAGTCTTATGGGCTGGGGGGTTGGCAGATGGGATGTGTGCTTCAGACAGGTCCCTACTGCCTGCAGTGCGGAATGAGGTGAGCCTGGGGACCGGGAGAGCGGGGGGAGGGGGGGCAGCTCAGGTCCTGGCAGGGAATAGGGTGCGGGTGTGGTAGGGGTGAGGGTGGAGGGGAAGGGATGGGGCCGGAGAGGTTTGGGAGGTAGAGCTGATGAGTCAGGTGGGGTGACTGTTTAGATGCTGGGGATGAGGGAGGGGCTGACTGAAGGGGTTGCCTTGGTCTGTGCTTGGTACCTGGGGTAGAGGCGGCACCTTCTGCTGAGAGAGGCAGGGAGGGGGAGAGCAGACGGCCAGTGGGGGGCAGGGAAGGAGGTGATGCTGAATCGGCCACTTGTGGGGGTGGGGCTGGCTGCACCTGACCACGAGCCCCTAGTGCCCAGCCCAGCCCCGCATGTGATGCTGTTAACACCAAGTGGAGCCTGGGATGTTCCAGAGCTGGGGAGGGAGTCAGTGGAGTTGGGTGACTCATGGCCCTCGCCACTTCCTGCTATTAGAGCCGCTGGCCGCAGGCCCTCTGGCCCTGCGGGAATCGGTGGGTCCCCTGCCTTCTCGCGATAGTTGAGTCAGAGCCCCTGAGGCCCACAGGGGGTCCAGGATCCTGCCTGGGAGATCCCAGAGGAGTGAGTCAGTGTAAGGAGCTTCGAGGGCCCGACGGGTGGTGAGCCCTCTGATGCCCAGAACAGCACCTGCACACAGAACACCCAGGACACATCGTCTTCAGTGAATGACTGGGAACCTGGGACCTGGACTTGGCTTCCCGTGACTCTGCCGCGTTGTCTTGTGTATGTCAAAGCTCTTCTCGGGGCGCCTGGGTGGCTCAGTGGGTTAAGCCTTTGCCTTCAGCTCAGGTCATGATCTCAGGGTCCTGGGATCGAGCCCCCTATCAGGCTCTCTGCTCAGCAGGGAGTCTGCTCCCTACCCCCCTGCCTGCCTCTCTGCCTACTTGTGATCTCTCTCTGTCAAATAAATAAATAAAATCTTAAAAAAAAAAAAAAAAAAGCTCTTCTCGGAGCCTTGGTTTACCCGACTGGAAAATTAAGGAACTCTAGGGGCTTTTCCAGCCGGAAAAGGGAGGATTGTGGGAAGCAGGAGGAACTGAGCTTGTGGTGCTTGGGGGGTGCTCAGAGCGGAGAAAGGCCACGTATGGGGCTCCAGGGAGCTGGGCTCTGCTGCCCCCCCTCCATGGCCATCCTACGTAAGCCCAGGCACAGGCGGCACGGGGGGGGGGGGGGGGGCTGAAGAGGACCCCTCCCCCGAGGAGAGGAGCCCACAGCTGGTGTCCGCAATCACAAACAGCCCAGAACCCATTCTGGGCAGGCAGATTCCTTGCCTGCTCATGCGAACCAAGGCTTCCCTGGGCCCAGGTAGTTTACCCTCCTCGGCATCAATGACTTCCCCAACCTGAGCGATTTGTTCCCCGGCCCTTATCCACCAGTTTTTAAATAGTGCGAGTTGGGGTCTCAAACAGTGGCCCGAGGGCCAGATCTGCTGACACTACAGGCTTGACCTACAGTGTTCTGTTTTGAAGAAATATTGAATTTTAATGCATCAGGCAAAGCAACGGTGTTACCGGTGTTACTCCCTTTGCCACAGCTGGCGGCTTCCCACATTTATTATCTGCCCAACCTCTGAAGGCATCTCGGTCTGGATGCTCGGTGCTGGCTCCAGAGCCCTGTCTTGTGAATGGGGAAATGGGACATGGGGCCTCCTGGGTTAATGGGATCCCAGGTCCCTGAGGTCTGCCCTTCCGAGCTCTGCTCCAACATCATTTCCCCAGCGAGCCTTCCCCAATCAGCCGATGCAAATGGCACCCCACCCCTCCTCCCCTCTAACCGCCTTCACTGGGTCTCAGCACCTCCTGACGCCCCAGTGTCTGTCCTGCTGTGGATTCCCTGTCTCTCTTGCAACTCTGTTTGCCCCATGAAGTCAGGGACTTGGTCTTATTCACCACTGTATCACCAGCACCAAGAATAATGTCTGGTGCATGGCAGGAGCTCAAAACGACTGTTGGAGAATGGGGAAAATGAGTGCCCGGACATGGTCGCACCAGCACCAGGCATCCTCCCTGCTGCTGTGCCCCCGCGCTGTTCCGGGGGCATCCTGGAGTCATGCGAGTGTCCCACAGTCACCCAGCAGCTGGCAGGCCTCTCCCCCTGCGAGAGGCTGTGTTTGAGGCTAACCCGGGCACGTCCTCCCAGCTGAAGGTTCTCCTTGGCAGAGGGGAGGGGAGCAGTGATGTCATTCAGCTCCCCTACCCCTGCTCCTCCCAAATTTGGCCAATCAAGCCTGATATTCCAAGTTCAAATAGATGATAGCATGGGTGTACAGCATGTGCCTTTTGCGGGTTGTGGGCAGGGCAGGAACCCAGGCAGGTCATGGTGTCTGAAGGGACATGTTCTTAGAGCCAGAGGAAAGAAGGAGGGGGGCAGGGAAGCCAAGAGCAGGAAACTCATTTTTTCTTTCTTTTTTTTTCCTTCCTTCCTTCCTTCCTCCCTTCCTTCTTTCCTTCCTTCCTTTCTTCTTTTCAAGATTTATTTATTTAAGAGAGAGTGAGCACACAGGCACACAGAGACGGAGAGGGAGAAGCAGACTCCCAGCCGAGCAGGGAGCCCAACGTGGGACTCGATCCCAGGACCTGGGATCATGACCTGAGCTGAAGGCAGATGCTTAACCGACTGAGCCATCTGGGGGCCAGTCTCCTCATTTTTTCTTAAAGACAGACTTCATTTTTTCTCTAATAGTAAAAGCATCAGCTTACCAAAATTTTTAAACAATTATACAAAAGCATAAGGAAGAAGGTAAAATGAAACAAAATGAGACAAAACACAAGATCCCTGATATTCTATCTCCCAGGGATCCAGTCAACAATTAAGAGCCAATCCAGGGTCCGATGGCCTGGGTTCAAATCCCGCCTCGACCACTTGCCAGGGGCAGATCTCGAGAGGGTCTCTTAGCTTCCCTGTGCCTCACTTTCTCTGTGCAATGGGGATGCACGGATGTTCCTCTCAGTCTCTGTGCCCGCTCTCTGCTACTCCCTCCCTCTTTCCTCCGGCTCTGAGAACATTTCCCTTAAGCGGCTGTGACCTGCCCCAGGCCCCTGCCCCACCCACAACCCGCAAAAGGCACGTCCTGTATACCCAGGCTGTGGTCTGTTTGAACTTGGGCTCCCGGCTTAGCTGTTACCTGCCACCTAATACTGTGGTGAGGATTAGGTGGGTGATGACACGGAAGGGGTGAGAACAGCGCCCAGCACGTGGTCAGAGGCCAACAGGTGTCTGCTGGCATCTCGTCACCATTGTCACCGTCGTCACCCTCATTTTTGCAGACAGCTCTTCATGCACCAACCTGCTTTCTTCCCCTCCTCCCTCTTTCCTGTCTGTCCGTCCGTCCGTCTGTCCATCCATCCATCCATCCATCCATCTTCCTTTAACAGGAATATTCCCATGTGCTCTCTGGGAGCCTGCTTTCTCCACTCCACTTTACATTACGTACGAACAAAATGGCTCAGGTTCTGCTTAGTGGAGGTGGAAACCCCTTGGGTGTTGTGTTGCTAAGCTCTGTGTCCATGGGGGTAAACCTCGACTTTGAGTCGGTGCCATTGGGTGTAAAGAACTTTGTAGATGGGGAACATTTGCCATCGGCTATGTTGGCCCTAAGAAAGACATTTCAGGAAGATCTTCAAAGTGAAAAGTAACCACATAAATGCTTATACGACTTTTATGTTTCCCGTCTTCCTCCTCGGACAGGGGGTTCCCGGAGCAGGGATTGTGTCCCCCTCCTGCCTGGTCAGACTGGCAGTTCCCCAGGTGAGGGTGCTGCCCCGTTTCCCCTCTCTCTTTGGCATCCTCCCACCCCAGACCTGTGCACAGCGGCAGTCCTGGTTGTGCGTCCTTATTCGGCCCCGTGCAGTGGCTGCCCAGGAGCAAGAGGACCCCGTGGCTGCCCAGGAGCAAGAGGACCCCGTGTTCAGTGCCTCTCAAGGGAACTCCCCTCCTCTGCCTCCTCTTTGCCCAGTATGACGGGAGCATGGCACCCGCAAAGCGTTACTGTCCTCACGGGCCTTATAGACACTTCCTAACTGGGAGGCCCCGGTCCCCCTGCCCCCCCCCCCCAGCCTTCCCCATCTCTCTGACGACAGCTCTGTCCTTCCAGCTGCTGCGGCCCAAGCACTCGCGTCATCCCCGACTCCCCTCTTTCTCTCACACCCACACCCAGCGGGCCCGCATCCCTTCCCAGCCCTGTCCTCAGGAGACATTCAGAACCCAACTGCTCCTCCCCATGGTCATGGTTGCCCCTAGGACCAAGCCACCATCGTCTCAGCTCTTGCGGTGGCTCCCGGAGTATCAATGGCATTGGAACAGGGACTGTGGTCTGTTTGGTTCTTGGCTGCGTCCCCCTCTCCTAGAGGAGTGCCCACCGCAGAGTGAGTGCTCCGCGAACGCTTGTCAAGTGAGCGACTGGGGTTCCACGAGCACCCCGAGGACAGGTGGGGCTGCAAAGACAGGATTTTGAGGGACGAGTCAGGCCTCCCCAGCCCCTTGCTCTGAGCACCTTCTGAGGTGCCCTCCCCACTGGCTGGCCGTCTCAGGAGTTGGGGTACAGGGCTCTAGCCTCGGCTTCTGGGGGTGGTTTGGTGAGTCAGAAGGACCTGGGTGTCAGCCGTGGCTGTCCTCCTACTGACAGTGGGTCCTCTCCTCCCTGTAAAATGAGGATACCAGGAAGAGCTGCAAGCATTTCTTTCAGCGAATGCTGGGGGTCAGGCCCTGTGCTAACCCTCGCACGCATAGCTCATGCGTCCCCACCTCCGTCCCCGACAGCTGCCGTCTCACACCTGGGAGAGGAAGCCACAGAGGGTGGAGCGTCTGCCCAAGGTCATAGGTTGTAAGAGGCCAAGCCGGTATTTGAACCCCGGAGGTCTGACTGCCTCATGCTTTGGATGCGTGAGATCGGGATCTGCACCTGGCATGTCATCAGCCCTCAGAAAGTGCTGACGTTGTGACCGTGAGGGTTCAAGCGCCAAGGTCTGAGGCTGGAGTCAAAGCTAGGGAAGGAGAGACAGGGCCCACAAGGAGCTTCTGGGGGCAGCTGAGCCCTGCTCCATCGGGGCCCCCAACGGAAGCCCTCATTTCCCAACTCTCTGAGAGACCTAGGGTGCCTCCTCCCCTGGCCTCCTGGATTGGCAGGCCCGAGTGAGAGGGCTGGGCAGGGAGCCAGGAGGTGGGGACTCAGTTTAGGCAGCTAATCAGGTCACAGGGTGAAATTAAAAGGGAGGAGGAAAGCACCGACCCATCAGAACGCAGGCTCCTTCCTGGCGACTTGTTGCCCAGGACAGGAGCCAGGGAGATAGGAAGAGCAGAGCCCGGGAGCCCGGGGCACGGGATGGCCCCGCAGAGATCTGTGAGGCTGTCCCTCAAGAAGCCCACCTATGCCGTATGTGTGGTGGGAGTTGAGACGTCTGTGGACGTTCACAGGTGAGAACTGAGAGGTACCTGTCTGGGTGCAGAGGGCTGGGCTGCACCGGAGGGCCCCGAAGCCATGGGGTGGGTGCCCGTTGGACACATCGAGCATGCTAGAGGGTGCTGGTAGGCGGTCGTTCGGAGTGTGGAGCAGGTAGCCTGGATGGAGAGCCTGGGTATCAGGGAGGAGCTAGGGTATCAGGCCCATCTTGGGGCCCCGTCTCTCCTGGGCACCCAGGGTTGGGTCTTTGGCCTCAAGTCCCTGGATCAGAGTTCTAGCTCTGAGCCCCGGGCTCTGTGTTCTGACATCAGAGAGGCGCTGGTGTGTGGCACCAGAATGAACTGGTACTCAAGACGGGGAGCAGGACTGGGCTGCCCTGAGTTTCTCCCTCTTTCTTGCCAACAGCCCTTCTGTCTGTGGTGGAGGTGTGGGGTGCGTGGCGACTTGATCCTTGGAGGCCGGCCAGGGTGATTGGGATCAGGAGGGAGTGTCAGAGGGATGATTCAAGGAGTTAATAAAGGACAAGAACCTAGAACAAGACCCGGGCTTGTGTTTGCCACGATGATGGAGGTGCTGGCGGTGATGGGGGCACCTAGGGGTGACATCTGAGGGACCCCAGGAGAATCAGCTTCTCCTGTTGGCCCAAGTCTCTGACCTGTCCTGGCTCTGCCCAGACGGGGGCCCAGGGACCTGGTCTGGCTTCAGTTTCCTCACCTGGCCATGGAGGGAGCTGGAGCTGGGGGTCTCGGGGAGCCAGCTCTGATACCGTCTATGGACTCCATTCAGTCTGGAACTATTTAGGGACTCCACTCCTGCTGGATAAGAGGGAGCTGGAGCCCCTGCAGATAAGGGGCTCAGAGTGGCGGACTTCTTCTCAGAGGAGGCAGGGGCTGGGGAGTCTGTCACAAGGTGGGATCTGAGCTCCCACTGCCTCCTGGGTCTCAGTTTCCGTGCTGTCCCAGTCTGGTTGTGAACGTTGGGTCTGCCTTCCTGCTTGGCCTCCGGTGAGCCTCTGTCCCGGAAACCCTCCAAACCCTGCTTACTGGGGCCCCAGTAACAGGACTGAGGAGGGGGAGCCAGGACCCTTGGAGGCCAGACCTTGGCTCTGAGTCCTTTTGGGAGTCCTGGCATGGGACTGGTTCTCTCGGATGTGGGTGGGTAGCTGAGATCCCATTTTCTCCTGTCCTTTTAATGTAGCATTTCCCTGGCTTAGCAAATGGAAAAACAGGACGCCCAGTTAAGTATGCATTTTAGGTAAACAACAATAATTATTTTTAGTATATCCTATGGGACCTACTTAGGTTTTTAAAAACCGCTGCTTAGCTGAAATTCAAATTTAGCTGGACACTGACTTTATCTGGCCACCCAGCTCTAACACCAAGGGCAGGGAAGGGGTTGCTAGCAGGCCCCTGCTGTCCAGATTCCAGACCTCTGCTCTCATCCTGGGGGGTGGTTGTTTCTGGAAGGTCACTTCAGAAACTTAGGCCTTACATGGTGCTGCTGACTAAGGCTGGAAGCATTTTCCTGCGAGCCAGGAGACACGGGTTCTAGTCTGAACTCAGCAGCTGACTTGCTGTCTGGCGTCAGCCAAGTCACCAGCCCTTGCTGGGCCTCATTCCTTATCTGAGCCTCAACAGAGTGAGCTGAGTCCTGTTTTGAGTTCAGCGTGGAGGTCAAGGGCCCCGATTCTGGACAGACGTGGCTTCTCATCCTAGCTCCGTTTGTGGCTGTGTGACCCTGAGCAAGCCGCTGTCCTTCTCTGGGCCCTGGTGTTCTCATCTGACAATGGGGTGGGAGGGGGGATAAAGGAGACCCTGCATGTTTGGGGCCCCTGGAAGCTGGAGGAGGTACTCACAGCTCCTCCGGTCCCTGTTCTCCCCGTCAGGTCTCCGAGAGTGGGAGGAACAGAGGACGGATTGGGCTGTGCGTGCGGTGGGAATGGAGGGCGGTTCCTCTTTGGGATCACCAAGCACCCCAGCACCCTCAGATTCGGGCCCTGGCCTAGCCGTGGAGCACAAGGAAGCTGCCTGCGTTGGCCACAGCTGCTGCTCTCTGGTTGACTCTGGGAGGTGGGGCGGGGGCACTACTTTGGGGCCCTGAAGTGAGCACTTTTAATTATTCTATTTTGAATGTGGGGCTCAGACCTATAACCGTGAGATCAAGACCTGAGCCGAGATGAAGAGTCGAGCACTTCACCGACTGAGCCACCCAGGTGCCCCCTGAGTGAGCATTTTGAGAGACCCCCCCACCCCCACCCAACAGCCCTTAGGGAGCCTTCATCCTGGGCGTTGGTCTTGACCAGGGGTGTAAATACTGAGGGTCTCTAAGCTAGAAAATGGAAGTTTATTTGCAGCAAGTTGGTTTAAAAGGAGACAAAAGGAAGAACCCCCGCCCCTGCCAACCCGCCTTCTGGTCTAAGATAGGTAGAGAAGTGGGCATGACATTATCAGCCTGGGAAGGCTTGAAGAGGAGCCTGAAGGTCACCCAGGGCCCGGGCTGGCTAGGATGATGAACTTGGGGCTCCTCCACGCCCATTGGTGTCCCGCTCCAGCTGAGGCGAAGCAGCGGGTTTCTACTTAGCCTTGCTGATTGAAGGGGAAAGTTCCCCCCAACCACAAAGAGGAGGTTTACCCCTCACCTGAGCTGCCAGGAGGCTAAGTCCCCCAGGAGAGCCAATGGGGGTGGAGATGTGGGGTGATGAATTCCCCCAGGTGCTGTGTGGACCATGTGGAGAAATATTTGTGTTTGGGGTAATTGTGTGCCCCAGCGCAAGGAACCCTTAGAAATCCCCTGATTCAGGATGTGCTATAGAAACCGTCCCCCCAAGGACTAGCTCCCCACCCCCCCGACCCCCCAGGTCTGGTCAGATTGCCCTGGTTGTCCCTGTCCTCGCTTGGAGGTGGCCCCCAGAGGATGCATGCCAAAAAAGGGGGGGGGAGTGTGGGGAGTCCATTCGTGGTGCGGTCTGGCCCTCCTTGTCCGCCAGAGGCCAGAATGAGAGCCCCAGGCTGGAGGCTGTAATGAATGTTTACTCTCTGGCCCAGGGAAGCTGGCTGGGGGGGAGGGGGAAGAGACATCCTCCTGGATCTCTCCAAAGCCTCCCCCAGCCCTGCAAAAGTGTCAGAGCAAAATAGACTCTTCAGATCAGACGGGTAATATTTGAGGCGCCCAGGAAAGAGGGACTCCGGGGGCCTCTCCAAGGAGCTGGAGAGAGACCCCAGGCTGCTCCTGTTTCCTGGGGTTCTGTGTATTTCAGAAAATGAAAATGCCAAAACAGAGTTATAAAACCTGTGATATATATATTCTTAATGTTTACATTGAATAAATTGATGCTTTTAACGTGCGCAGAAGTACAGTGAGGTATAATTGTGCGGCTCATGGGGTAATTACCGGATTGCCGCAGACACTAATTCGTAATGATGGATGGACTCCGAGAGCCGGGCTGGACCAGGGTTTGAAGGCCGGGTGAGGACCGTCTCTCTTCCTGGCTCCATCCCGGGCCGCACCACATTCCTTCATTAGATGTAATGTTGCAGTTTGAAGGTGAGGTGCGTGGAGACTCTGGGGCCAGGGTCCTCCCTGCCTCCGCGGGGTCCGGACATGGAACGTGCGCTGTGTGTTCTTGGGACGGAAAATGTTGGCATTGGGGCGGACCTCTGAGGTCAGCCACTGTTTAATCCTACAGGTGTCCCTGCCTCCCTGGTCCCCTGGCCACCTGCCATTTAAGACCATGGACCCCTCCCCGTCGGTCTCTCTGTCCTCCCCTCCCTGCCCCTCCCATCATTTCTGGTTTGGTTTCCCTTCCAGCTCCCATCACTGCCGACCCCCTGCCCCCCGCAGTCCTGGCTCCTCTCAGTCCCTGCCCTTCCTCACTCGGTGGGCCCACCCTCTAGGGACCCCAAGAGAGCACTTGAGACACCAGGAACGGGAGGGTCGCTCTCAGGTGAGGTAGATTCCTCCTGACCCCAAAATGCTCTCCGTGTCACATGTCCTCAGCTTTGCTCCGTCCAGAGAAGGTTCTACTCCCTTCTTGGGGGCTGCTAAGCAACTGTTTAGCTCTGCCAAGGGGTCCTGAGACGCAAAGATGTTGTGGGTGGTATGTGGGGCTAGAAGGAGCTGGCAAATCCCCAACCAGCTGAGGACGTCAGCTACCGGGGGAGCCGGGGGAGGTGGTCCTTAACTGTGGGCCTGGACAGGTGCCATTGAGACAGTGTATGGGTACCTGGCTCTCAGGGCCAGGGCCGAGGGAGCTGGGATGCACCGGCTCTTGTCAGGGGGTGCAGAGCAGTGTTTGGCCCTCCAAATGCCCCAGAGAAGCCAGTCACCCTGCATTGGAGCCCAAGGCCACTTGAAACCCTTAAAGTGCTCCAGTGATGTTTAGGACCCCGCCTATCCCCACCTGGGTCACAGGCACCGTGCTGGGAGAGGTGGGGTAAGGCAGGGTTGAAAACTCCACAGTTGGACCCTGCCGTGGGTACAGCTGTGTGGTCTGAGCCGGGCCAAGCCGAGGTGGCTGGGCCCGGGTTCCTCACCTGGGGTGGAAGGCTGGCCACCATCCTCTCTGGGTCCCTCACGGCCACCAGAGAGTCAGTGAACTGACTGCAGAGTCATGACCTGTGGCCGCGGGTCAGGCGTGTACTTGCAGGCTATGTGACCTTGGGCCCATTGCTTAGCCTCGCTGCGCCTGTTCTGCCCCTGCAAGACCGGGATGATGTTGCTTGTTGTTTCTACCTGTGGCTTTGGCCCCCATTTTACAGATGAGGAATTTCATCTTGCATGAAATGTGTACGCACAGGCATGCTTTTCTTTCTGCAGTTGGGAAGCCCGTGGGTGAGAGGGAAGAAGTGACTCACCCGTGACTTCCCATCCACAGCTCTTGGCTTCTCTCTCAGGGGGGAGGTTCTGGTCCCCAGCCCCCATGTGGCTCTGCTGGGGGCGCCTGCGGCTGAGAGCCCTGTCCCCTCCTCTCCAGCCCACACTCCCAGGAAGGCAGGGGTCCGCTTCAAAGAAGGCCTGCCCAGCCTGGGCCCTCCTTCCAGGCCCTGGGTGTGTCCCTCCCTGAGCAATGACAGGGCATAAGCCACCCGTGATTGTTATCACTAGGAAGGAAGGAAAGAGAACACAGCCACACCCGACACTCTTCTAGATTTAGGAGAAAGTGTCTGCCTGTGACTTGGGGTCTGCCAGGGGCCAGCCATAGCCAGCTCCCAGGGAGGTCTGAGGAGAAAGCCACACTGGGGTGGGGAAGTTGGGGGACCCTCTGGGGCCTTTGCCCCATGGTGGGCATTTAACAGATCCTACTAAAATCTGCCTTGTGTCCAGGTCCCTGCCGGGCTTGGCACTGGGAGATGATACAGCCCGTACCCGCCGGTGAGGGACTCCGGTCTTCGTCTGGGAGCAAAAGGAACTTCAGGATGTGAATGTGAACCACCCACATTTTTGGTCAAGTCAGGTAGTGAAGGGAGGTACAAGGATCCTCTTATCGACCAGCCTTCTCTCCAGGATCTGCTCTCTCCCCATGTCCTTTGTGACCATAATAACAGGGGGTTGCACTATAGCAAGGGCTCACGGCCTTAGCTCAATGAAGTGTCCCAACAACCCCACGAGGTGTGGACAACTGTACCCCCATTTTGCAGACAAAGACATGGAGACACAGAGAGGTCGAGAGACTTGACCCAAGTCACACAGGAGCTGAGATTTGAGTTCAGGTCTACCTGATCCCAAATGCCATGAGTTCAACCCCCAAACACCTTGAGATCTGGGTATCTTCTGTGTTGCTCGTCAGTTCAAGGGGAGGAGTGAGATCAAGGTAGCGGCTGAACTTTGGAGTCTGTCCCAAGTGGGGTCAAATCCTGGCTCTGCCACTGTGGCCCTGTGGGTGATCTCCATTTGAATTTCAATCCGTCTTCTATAAAATGGGGAGAGGAATCTTGACTTCCCCGCTCAGCAGGCAGAGGTCAAGGGGATGGTGTTAGAATGGAATAGCAGTGCGGTGCTGACCATGGTGTACCTGCCCCGTGTGGACCCATGAGGGCAGGGCCGGGGTGACTCACCCGTGCCCTCCCTGTGCCCGGTGTGGCGCCTGACGCCCAGCAGGTGCCCAGGGAATGCGTGTTGAGGCAGGGCAGCCAGCAGCACTAACTGGGAGCTCCTTGGGCCCCTGGGCAGCTGCTGTTCTTTAGGACTAGAGCCTGGAGGGGGCTGCCCATCTCTCTGGGAACGTCGGCTATGGTAGGTCTCAGCACCCAGCAGAAGCATCCACAGGGTTGGCTGTACCAGAGAGGACTTGCTGGGTCCTGCTGGCTGGCACTATGTCATTTATTGTGGCTTTGGTCCAGAAAACTTCCAAGTCCAGGGCATCTGGAAGGTGGCACCTTGGGGCACCCAGGGGGCAGGTGTCTGGCCAGGTGTGAGGGCTGTTGTAGGCTTGGCTGGCCCCGTTTGCTCGAGAGCTGCCCACTGGCTCCCTCCTCGGCCTTTCCATCCAATTCTGCATTATTCTCCTGCCTTTGCCTCTCCCCAGCACGGTGCCCTGGGCAACCCTCCAGAACAACTTGTCCTTCGCCACCGTGCCCCCAGCTGGAGGCTGGGTCAGTACCATTCTGCCCTCCCTGCCCAAGCCCTAGGCTGGGAAGAGGGACCCCAAACCCCTCAACTCTATCCTCTGGGGGGGGGGGCTGGTGACGTCCAAGCAGCAGGTGTGATGAAGGGCACGGAAAGGACTTCTCCAAGACTGTTGTGTTTCTCCTCTCCTTAGAGACCAGTGGTAAGTTTCTGCGTAGTTGAGGTAAGTTGTGGCCTGCTGAACCCCAGTAGGAGGAAGCTTCTGGGAAGGTGCAGCTAAGCAAAAGGAAAAGCTTTCTAATTACCTGAGCTGTCAAAGCACAAAGGGATGTGGTAGTGAGCTGTCTGGCCCAGGAAAAGTACAAACACAGAGCCCTGTGACGGGCAGGAGGCAGGCCAAGATGATCGCTGAGACCTTTCTCTGACCCAGGGCCTGGGCAGATACTCCACAGACTCATTGTTTGGGGGGAAGCAGGAGCCAGGAGGTCATGGGCGCTGTCGTCTTGGCCCGCACCAGCCTCACTCCTGCAAAATTCAGGTGCTTGTGCGGGGAAGAGGGGACATGGCTTTCCTGACTCGGTGCCCCACACACGGCCTTGGGTTCCACACCACCCCCTCCCCCGCAATCCCAAGGAATCGTGTTGAGGAGCTTGTGTTGCAAAGTTTCATTTTCCTTTTTCCTTCCTACGTCTTCCCCAACTAACTCACCTTTCCAGTCCCCCTGGGGGCATGCTCAGGGAACACACGTTCATTTTCATGTCAATCAGTACAGCATATGATGGAGATAAACCTGCTGCTCCCTCCTCCCCTTGCCAGCTGTGTGGCCCTAAGAAAGTTACTTAACCTCTCTGAGATTTCTTCATGGGCTAGATGAGGACAGCAACACATACCTGGGAGGGTAGTTGTGAGTGCGGGTGACATCATGGGTGTCAAAACCTGAGCAGGTACCTGACGCACGGTGGGTGCTGGGAGAAGCCACCTAGGCGTCCTCCTCCCCACTGTTACCCGCAGAACGCGCTGTCCTTCTGCCTCATCAGGTGGCTGGGAACTACGTGTTGACTTGAGATTCCTCGCCTCACCGTCGGCGCCTCCTTCTGTGAGGTTTTCCAAGAATCGACTCTCTTCTCCTCGCAGCCTCTTTCTGAACCTGGTGCATACCAGCTTTGGGCATGGGGTGCAGGGATGCACATGGGTTGGGCAGTCTGCGGCTCTGGGGGACACAGATGGACTGCGACAGGGCCCCAGGGAAGGTCTGAACCCGTGCTATGGGAACACAGGGGAAAGGACACAGGGAGCTGGCCCTCGTGGGCTGGGCTATCTGGGGGGCTCTGGGCTGAGTGATAGGAATGGTGGCAGCAGCACCCAATGCCTTTTAAGCACCTACTGTATGCCAGGCACTTTAAATGCATCATCTCCCGGAATCCCCCCCACAGCCCTAGGAAGTAGCTCTTTGGATTGTACCCATTTCCCAGAGGAGGGAAACAGAGGCTCAGAGCAGGTGAGCGACCGGGTTTGGGCCCGCACTCTGCACAGAACCCACACTTCCCTCCGCAGAGAGATGGCATCCGGAGTGGGTCTTCAAGAGTGCAGATTTCTCCTCGCCCTCCCCTTCCTCACCCCGCACCCCTGCAGAGGTGGGAGTGGGCGCCAGCTCAACAGCATCAGTGTGGACATGATGATAAAGACACGACGCTGATACGTATGGTAATGACTTACACCCTCTCGTCTGACGGGTGATTTCAAGTCCGTTATTTCATCTGCCTGTGAGTCTGGGTTGGGTCTGGGGGCTGCTCTGTGAGGCTCTGTTGTGGGGCAGCCGGCCGGCAGGCGTCAGCTGGAGGCTCCTACCGAGCCGCCCTCAACCTCCTACCCCTGCTGGTTACACCCCCCAAGAGCAGCCCTTCATCCACGGCCCCAGCCACAGATCCAGGAGCCCGAGAGATGAGGAAAAGCAGGGTGGACCCCCTCTTCGAGGCCTGGGCACAGTCCAGGGGAGGACGCCAAGCGAATGAGGCTCTGAGATGGTGAGGGCCTGTTGGGCATAACCTGCCAAGCGTGGGCGCCAGCGGGAAGCAGCGGCCCCCTTCTCTCCCTCCCAGTCTGCAAAGCTCCTGCTTGGGAGAGCCTCGGCTCTTTTGCACCTTTTCCACCCCGAGAGGCAGCCCAAGGGAAACCACCTGGATGGGGGTGATGGAACGGGGAAGGCAGTGGGGGCCAGAGGGCGGGTGAGACTGGCAGAGGATGGAGGCGGCGGCCCTGGGGGTCAGCCCAGCCCATCGTGGTCCTCCTGCACATCATCACCTCTCCCTGAGGCCTGGCCTTGGAGGGACTGTCCTGCCACCTGCCGGGTAGAAAGAAGCCGAGAGCGGACTCGCAGCACCCCAGAGGCAGCAGTGGCTGAGTAAGGGGGGCGGTGAGAAGCAGGCTGGGCTTGGAAGGGCTGGACAGCCCCAGAGCATCTGTTCCCACTCTTTCCCCCTCTTCTTTTACCATCGCTGTTATTACTGTTCTTATTATTTCTTACCCCAAATAGGGAGTTGCATGCCAGGACCATGACTTGGAAATGTCAACTTCTGCCCAAAGCTGGGGATTGGCTTCATAGAACCCCACTCTCCTTGAAAGGGCTGTGTCTGGCGATGGCAGTCCCTGGCTGGGGCAGGGCAGGTGTCTCCCAGGAGCTGGGAACCTTTCTGCCACCAGCTGGGGCTCATGCCTGCTTGCTTTTGGGATGTGTGGGGAAAGACTCTAGGGGTGGGCAGGTTGGATTCAAGTCTTGCGGGGCCACCTGCCATCTGGGCAGTCCTGGGTTTCTGGGTTTCCCTGTCCTCATCCATAACACAAAGGTGTACTGTGCTCCTGGTCCATGCCAGACACTGAGCTGGGCGCTCGGGTGACAGTAGGTTTGGAGAGAGTAAAGTGGAAAAAATGCCTGCATTCTAGAGGGGGAAACAGGGGGACAGGCAATAAGCAAATATGTCAAAATAAACAGAATATGTCAGGTGAAATGAAGCTGGCTCACGGGGTTAGAGAGTGTGGTGTTCATGGTGTCTTTCTATCACACTGTCCTAAATTGGGCAGGGAAGACCTTTCTGAGAAGGAAATGAGGGGTGAGGACCCAGCAGATATCTGTGAGCTGAACATCCTGAGCAAGAACTGCAGGTGCAAAGGGCCTGAGGTAGGAGTGAGATGAGCGTGCTAGAGGAAGAGCAAGGAGCTGAGTCTGGGAAAAGGGGGAAAGGGAAGCCACATGGTCAGGAAGCCAGTCTGACTCTGTGGAAGCGTTACAAGCAGGAGGGACACCAGAAGGTTTTGTTGTTTTTTTTTTAATAAAGAGGACCCTTTTGCAGATAGGTCCAGGACAGACTGAGGGCAACAAGAGAGGAGGCAGGAGACTAGCTTGTTGTAAAAATTCATGTGAAAGTGATTGGTGATCTGCTCTGGGGTGTTAGCTGCTGTCGAGGTGAGAGTGTCTGCCCTGGGCATGACAGGAAGGTGGAGTCCTTGGGGTTTGCTGGGCCGCTGGATGCAAGGGAGGGAGCAGACCCCAGGGTGAACCCAAGGATGGAGAGGCAGGGGAAGGTCTTGGGCAGGTCTGGACGGGGCAGGGGTGGGGAGGTAGGAGTTTGATTTTGGACACTGTAAGTTTATTTATTTATTTATGTATTTATTTACATTATTGTTTTTAGAGTCGAACATCTTTTAAAAAAATTATTCCAGTATAGTTAACATACAGTGTTACACTGGTTTCAGGTACACAATATAGTGATTCAACAATTAACCAGTGCTCATCATGGAAGTGTACTCATTAGTATATATATGTATACATATATATATGTATATATATATATGTATATTTATATATAAAGCATATTTTTTATCCATTTATCTATCAGTGGACACTTGGGCTGCTTCCCTAATTTGGCGGTTGTCGGTAAGCGGCAGTAAACTTAGGGATGCATATATCTTTTCAAATTAGTGTTTTTGTGTGGCTTGGGTAAACACTCAGTAGGGGAATTATTGGATCACAGGGTAGTTCTACTGTTAATTTTTTGAGGACCCTCTGTACTCTTTTCCAGAGTGGATGCACCAGTTTGCATTCCCACCAACAGTGCATGAAGATTCCTTTTTCTCCACACCCTCGCCAACACTTGTTTTCTTGGGTTTTTGGTTTTAGCCATTCTGACAGGTGTGAGGTGGTGTCTCATTGTGGTTCTGATTTGCATTTCCCTGATGATGAGTGGTGTTGAGCACATTTTCATGTGTCTGTTGGCCATCTGGATGTCTTCTTTGGAGAAATGTCTGTTCATGTCTTCTTCCCATTTTGTAAAATTTCTTTTTTGTGAGGTTTGAGTTGTATCCATTCTTTATATATTTTGGATATTAACCCTTTATTGGACATGTCACTTGCAAATATCTTCTCCCATCCTGTAGATTGCCTTTTAGTTCTGTTGATTGGTTCCTTCACTGTGCAGATGCTTTCTATATTGATGTAGTCCCCATAATAATTCACTTTTGCTTCTGTTTCCCTTGCCTCAAGAGACATATCTAGAAAAATGTTGCTACGGCGGATGTCAGAGAGATTACTGCCTATACTCTCAAAATGAATTAAGGACCTAAATATGAGACCTTATGGTTTCAGGTCTCACATTTAGGTTCTTAATTCATTTTGAGTTTATTTTTGTATATGGTATAAGTAGTCCGGTTTCATTCTTTTGCATGTAGCTATCCCGTTTTCCCAATAAAATTTGTTGAAGAGACTGTCTTTTTCACAATGGATATTCTTGCCTCCTTTGTTGAAGATTAATTGACCATATAATTGTGGGTTTATTCCTGTGTTCTCTACTCTTTTCCATTGGTCTATGTGTCTGTTTTTGTGCCAGGAGCATACTGTTTTGATTACTGTAGATTGGTAGCATTTCCTGATATCTGAAATTGTGATATCTCCAGTTTTGTTCTTCTTTTTCAAGATTGCTTTGGCTTTTCAGGGTCTGTTGTAGTCCATACAAATTTTAGGATTCTTTGTTATAGTTCTGTGAAAAATGCTCTTGGTATTTGACAGAGTTTGCATTAAATCTGTAGACTGCTTTGGGTAGTATGGCCATTTTAACAATATTTGTTCTTCTAATCCATGAGCATGGAACATCTATCTGTGTCATTTTCAATTTCTTTCATGTTTTATAGTTTTCAGCATACAAGTCTTTCACCTCCTTGGTTAAGTTTATTCCTAGATATTTTATTATTTATGGTGCGATTGTCAATGGGATTATTTTCTTAATTTTTCTTTCTGCTACTTCATTTTTAGTGTATAGAACTGCAATAGATTTCTGTACATTGATTTTGTATCCTGGGACATGATTCATTTCCTGGGACAGGATTCATTTCCTGTGATACTGAATTCACTTATCAGTTCTAGTAGTTTCTTTAGGGTTTTCTATATATAGTATCATGTCATCTGCAAATAGTGAGAGTTTTATTTCTTCCTTACCAATTTGGATGCCTTTTACTTCTTTTTCTTGTCTGATTGCTGTGACTTCCAGGACTATGTTGAATAAAATCACGAAAGTGGACATCCGTATCTTGTTCCTGATCTTAGGGGAAGAGCTCTCAGTTTTTTACCATTGAATACGATGTGTTGTTTTTATTTAAGGCTTTTATTATGTTGAGGTGTGTTCCCTCTGAACCTACTTTGTTGAGGATTTTTTTTTAAAGATTTTGTTTATTTTATTTATTTGACAGAGAGAAATCACAAGAGAGGCAGGCAGAGAGAGAGGAAGGGAAGCAGGCTCTCCGCTGAGCAGAGAGCCCGATGCGGGACTCGATCCCAGAACCCTGAGATCATGACCTGAGCTGAAGGCAGCGGCTTAACCCACTGAGCCACCCAGGCGCCCTGAGGATTTTTATCATAAAGGGATGTTGTACTTTGTTGAATGCTTTTTCTGCATCTACTGAAATGATCATATGGTTTTATCCTTCCTCTTGTTGATGTGATATATCATGATGATTGATTTGTGAATATCAAACCACCCTTGTATCCCAGGAATAAATGCCACTTGATTTGCAGTGCATGATTTTTAAAAATGGATTGTTAGATTCAGTTTGCTAATCTTTTGTTGAAGATTTCTGTATCTGTGTTTATGAGAGCTATTGGCCTGTAGTTCTCTCTCTCTCTCTCTCTTTTTAGTGTCTTTATCTGGTTTTGATACCATGGTCATGCAGGCCTCATAGAATGAATTTGGAAGCTTTCCTCTTCTGTTTTTTGGAATAGTTTGAGAAGAATAGGTATTAACTCTTCTTAAACATTTGGTAGAATTCACCTGTGAAATCATCTGGTCCTGGACTTTTCTTTGTTGGGAGTTTTTTGATTACTGACTCAATTTTATTGCTGGTAATCAGTCTGTTCAAGTTTTCTATTTCTTTCTGATTCAGTTTTGGTAGGTATATGTTTCTAGGAATTTATCCATTTCTTCTAGGTTGTCCAATTTGTTGGCATGTAATTTTTCATATTATTCTCTTACAATCCTTTGTATTTCTGTTGGGTCTGTTGTTATTTCTCCTCTTTCATGTCTGATTTTGTTTATTTGCATTCTCTCTCTCTCTCGGAGTCTGGTTAAAGGTATATCAATTTTGTTGATCTTTTTAAAGGACCAGCTCCTGGTTTCATTGATCTGTTCTATTTGTTTTTTTTTTTTTTTGTTTGTTTGTTTGTTTGGTTGGTTGGTTGTTCTTATTGCATTTATTTCTGCTCTGATTTTTATCATTTCCTTCCTTATACTGGTTTTGAGTTTTGTTTGTTGATCTTTTTCTAGCTCCTTTAGGTTGTTTGAGATTTTCTTTCTTATTGTGCTAGGACTATATTGGCATAAACTGTCTTTTTAGAATAGCTTTTGCTGCATCCCAAAGATTTTGGACCATTTCATTTTCATTTGTCTCCATGTACTTTAAAATTTCCTCTTTGACTTCTTGTTTCATTAATTGAAACATTCATTGTTTAGAATAGCATGTTATTTAACTTCCATGTATTTGTGTACTTTCCAGATTTTTTCTTGTGGTTGAATTCTAATTTCATAGCATATAGTCAGAAAAGATACTTGGTATGACTTCGGTATTTTTTAATTTGTTGAGACTTGTTTTGTGGCCTTATATGTGATCTATTCTGGAGAATGTTCTGTGTGCACTTGAAAAGAACATATAGTCTGCTGTCTTAGGGTGAAATGTTGAATATATCTGTTATTTCCATCTGGTCCAGTGTGTCATTCAAAGCCACTGTTTCCTTGTTGATTTTCTGTTTGGATGATCTTTCCATTGATATAAGTGGGATGTTAAAGTTCCCTACAATCATTGTATTACTACCAATTACTTCCTTTATGTTTGTTATTAGCTGCTTTATGTATTTGCGTGCTCCCATGCTGGGTGCATAAATATTTACAATTGTTATATCTTCTTGTTGGATTGTTTCCTTTATGATCCTATATGGACATGTTACATTTCAAGTGCCTCTTAGACATCCAAGGGAGATGTTCAAAAAGCAATTAGCTATAAGGGTCTGGAGATGAAAAGTAGGGGTTCTATGCATATCATCATGGCAGGTGGAGATCATCAAGGCGGTGAATGTCACCAGACAATAGGACTGAGCACTAAGCTCTGGGGCCAGGTGGGCTGGAGCCAGCTGGGACATACTCACAGGAGTGCCTATGAGGTGACCCTGCTGGTTGCTGAGTGCTATTCCAACTATGCGTTCTGGAATGGAGGGGGAAAAAAAAACACAGAATGGGAGCTAGACCTGAGCTAAACCCATTGGCCACCTGACCACTGAAAACCTCTACTCTGACTGGCAGGTAGCCATGACATGTGCATCTCCTGAAATTAGCCTCAGCTCAGAGCCAGTGTCCAATAAAGGTCGAAAAGTCTGATCATTTCCTTTTCCCCAGTGTACAGACACCTGGTTAAAGGCTGTGCATTCCTCTGGAGAAGCCTGGGAGAGAGGGGAATAGTACCCATTTTTAGCAGTACAGGAGGGTCCTTCCCCAAGAGGACCTGATTGTCCATTTTTTAGGAAGTTTATGAGCCTATTGGCAAACACAGCCATAATAGTATTTATTTATTTTTTTTATTTTTTTTTTAAAGATTTATTTATTTGACAGATAGAGATTACAAGTAGGCAAGTAGGCAGAAAGGCAGGCAGAGAGAGAGAGAGGAGGAAGCAGGCTCCCAGCCAAGCAGAGAGCCCGATGCGGGGCTCGATCCCAGGACCCTGGGATCATGACCTGAGCCGAAGGCAGAGGCTTTAACCCGCTGAGCCACCCAGGCGCCCCTATTTATTTTTTTAATTTAAAAAATATTCATTCATTGGGGCCCCTGGGTGGCTCAGCGGGTTAAAGCCTCTGCCTTCGGCTCAGGTCATGATCCCAAGGTCCTGGGATCGAGCTCCGCATCGGGCTCTCTTGAAAGCAGGGAGCCTGCTTCCTCCTCTCTCTCTCTCTCTGCCTGCCTCTCTGCCTACTTGTGATCTCTGTCTGTCAAATAAATAAATAAAATCTTTAAAAAATATTCATTCATTTATTTTTGAGAGAAAGAAGAGAGAGAGAGAGAGAGAGCACGCGCATGTGCACACACACATGTAAGGGGACAGGGGAAAGCGGGAGAGAGTCTCATGCAGACTCCACACTGAGTGTGGAGCCCTATGGAGGGTTCAATCTCATGATCTTGAGATCATGACCTGAACCAAAACCAAGAGTTGGTCGCTCAGCTGACTGTGTCACCCAGGTATCCTGTCACGACAGTATTTAAAATTAAATTCTATATGCTTACAAGTAAATAAATTATATTTTAAAAAAGGTGGTAATCAAAATTATCTCCACTTCCTTACTATTTTGTTATACTCTACCAAGATCTATGCTCTGTGATCATTTACCTCTGTCTGGTAGAAATAGTTATGTAGGGGGTGCTATTGTGCGTTTCTTTGCAACTCTTGAGTTCAAGGATGTTGCATTGGTAACTTGATATTGGCCATTGGTGGAAGTCTCTGGAAATTGGCAAAGTCTACAAATCAGACCTCCACTTACTGTTTCACTGATGAAGAGAGGGAGATTAATGCAGATTAAATTTAAAAGCGTGTTCCGGGGGCGCCTGGGTGGCTCAGCGGGTTAAAGCCTTTGCCTTCAGCTCAGGTCATGATCCCAGGGTCCAGGGACCAAGCCCTGCATCGGGCTCTCTGCTTAGCTGGGAGCCTACTTCCTCCTCTCTCTCTCTCTCTGCCTGCCTCTCTGCCTACTTTTAGTCTCTGTCAAATAAATAAATCTTAAAAAAAAAAAAAAGCATGTTACGTTGTGATTAGCACAAGAAGGAGGGACGTGTTTGTCCGGCATTCATTGGCTCAGCAAAGAGGTTGTTCATATCACCGATGGACTGAGGTTTATCTCCACGGCTTTGCTTTCGTTTTATTCTTGAACGCAAATGAAAATATCCATCCGCGTTTATGTCACATATCAAATTTCATGACAACAAATTTGTTGGGGAAAGAAAGAGCAGATTGGGAGGCAACTGCATTTGCGAAGTTGTGATTGAATGGCCAGCATGGTTTGGCTGTGGGTTTGAGAGGCATTCTGTAAGAATCGAAGGGATTAATGGGATTTCCGAGTGATTTTATAAAGAAGAGTAACATACAGTGTACTATTGTTAGTATGCTGTGTGCTGCACGGCCTTTATAGCAGTAAAATTCATCATCAGCTTAACTATGTGCTCTGCCCAGAGCTGCTGGTGGTTTGGGGGGCAGCCTGCCACTGCCTGGGGTACGCTGCAGTTAGGAGGACAGAGCAGCGAAGGAGAAGTCAGGTGGAGGAGAGGAGAGCTGTGTGTCCCAGAAGCCAAGTGGAAAGTGTTTTAGGGAGGACAGCCGATCATCTGGGTCAGATGCCCCTGACGGCTCTCTAGAGGAAGAAGAGAAGGGACCTCTCTCTGGATTTGGCACGGAAGCAATTTCAATGGCACGGCAGGGAGGAGAGCCTGACTGGTGACAGGTTACAGGGACAACAGGGAGACAGGACTGGGCAGCCAGCACGCCAACCCCTGAGGTCTTTTCCTGGAAAGGAAAGGAGCGGGAGAGACAAAGGTGTGGGTATCCGAGCTGTCACGTCCTACCACCTCTCTACCGCAGGCAGATGGGTCATAGGCAAGAAACAGAGGCAGAAATTCAGGGCTGCCCAGTCCTGTCCCCGGTTCATTCTGATGCTGCACACCAGTTCCTCTTGGCCATCAGAACGCACAGCCCAGACCCCAAAGCCTGGACCCAGGACTCCGAGTTGGAGCCTTTCTTTAGACCAAAGACCTGTCCCCAGTGCGCAGGAGATAGAGCCACAATGGGCCAGATACCCTATCCCTCCCTCCCGGGCTCTCCAGCCCCTAGAAATGTTGTCAGGCTGTGGGCAGTGGCAATGAATCTGGGTGGGACACGGTCAGTGGGGGGTGAGGGGGGTGCACCTGCAGAGTGGGAGGGAGGGGCTTCCTGGAGGCTGGGGCGGTGCTTAGAGGGTCTGATGGAGGGGAAGGTGTGCAGAGGAGTGGAAAGGTGCTAGGGAGTGACGGCGAGGCGGGCTAGGGACTCTGAGCCTGTGAAGGGAAGAGAGACCAGGAAGGCCAGGGCTGCAGAGAGGGGATAAAAATGTCTCTACCTCAGGGGTTGCCGGTCCTGGTGGAGCTGGGGGCTCAATGGGGTTGGCAAGTTAGAGGACTGAGCTGGCAGGTTGGCAGGTGGTATCCCTGGGCTGCTGATAGGGGAGGGTGTGTGGGGTGTAGTTCTTGGTAATGACAAAGTCTGGGGTCTGCCCTGTGGGCAGGTGGCTGAGGCTGGGTGGAGGCCAGGATCTTTGGGAGGGGCTGCCCCATCACCCATGGGGCTGCAGCGCTGGCGTTGGTGGCAGGAGCCGGCCCCCTCCAGGAATGAGGGCAGAGTGACAGTGATGTGGCGGTGACCAGGAGGAGGGGGACTCCTGCCCACCTCTGGGCCTGGGGGTTAGGGGAAGTGAGGGGGGAGTGAACACCATTGAGAGGGCTGCAGGGGGTCCCCCTGCCTGCTGTGGGAAACAGGCTTCTGTGGCAGTGTAAAGGTCAAGGACACAGTCCGGGATGTGGCCAAGGCCACCGCACAGGTGATGGTGTGTGGGATTGCCCGGGAGTGGGGCAGATGGGAGATGGGGTCCGATTAGAGGACGAGTGTCTGGGGTACTTGGGTTTCTATGGTAACTGACTAGACAAGGACAAAGGGCATGCAGGACGGGGCTTCCTGAAGGTACCACGGGGCCACGAGTGTGGGCTGGCGCGGGGGGGGTCTTGCCAGAAGCCTGCAGGGCCCCAGGGCCCTTCTCCACCCCAGCCGCATCTGTAAAGTGAGGAGAGTGAAAACTACCTTGCTGAGCATCAGAGGGCCAAGTGCGGAGTAGGACTTGGGGTTGTCGTAACCATGATCGCTGTTACCATTGTCATGGAGGCAGTTTGATGCGCACCATGGTGGGGCGGGTGTCTGGTTTCTCTAGAGGTGTGCAGGTTTACTATCTGGGTGGGTTCTCAGGGGTCCAGGAAAGGATAGAGGCAGGAGGATACATTAAAGAGCCCCTCTGGCTCTGGATCTTTGCAGTCAGGTGGATGTCTAGTAGGTGCACGTGACCTTAAGTGGCAGCCTTGAGGCTAATGGCTCTGTCCCGGGGAAGGGCAGGGGAGAGCCCTGACATGCAGGGGAGGGAGAAGCACTGACAGGTAGTGCTGTGGTCCGACATACCCCTCTAGGGTCAGAGCAAAGTGAGAGGGATAGGGAAGAGGGGGAGAGGAAGGGGGCAAGGTGCAGCATTCAGTGGAGTGATGGAGGGCTCACTGAGAAGAGCAGCTGGATGACTCAGTCATTAAGTGTCTGCCTTTGGTTCAGGTCGTGATCCCAGGGTCCTAGAATCAAGTCCCGCATCGGGGTCCATGCTCGGCGGGAGGCTGCTTCTCCCTCTCCTACTCCTCCTGCTTGTGTTCCCTCTCTCCCTGTCTCTCTCTGTCAAATAAATAAAATCTTAAAAAAATACTGGAGGGGTTAAAAACCCATACTTAAAAAGAGACAGAGAGAGAAAGTGACATTTAAGCAGAGCCTTGAAGAGGGTAGGAGAGCGAGCCTTGTGGACACCTGGGGGAAGAGCATTCTATGCAGAGGGAACAGCCAGTGCAAAGGCCCTGAGCTAGGACCGATTGGCAGCTTCATAGAACAGCCCGAAGCTCAGTGTGGCAGGAGTAGAGTGGGCGAGGGGAGCATCGTGGGGAGAAGAGGTCAGGGAGGTGGCAAGGGGCAGATTACTGGGGGCCTTGTAAGCCACTGTGAGGACTTTACCTGTTACTGAGTGTGACAGGAACCACTGCTTTGGGGCAAAGGAATGACACAGTCTGCCTCAGTGTGCCGTGTGCGGAAGAGACTGGAGGGGGGCACAGGTGCATCCAGGGAGACCAGTGAGGAGGCTGCTCAGCCTGGTGGGGGTGGTGGGGGTGAGAGGCAGATGACCCAGTGTGTTTCCTCTTGGGATGGAGAATTTGGAAGTATCAGCACGGGAAGCTTTGGGTGGGGGTGGGAGGTTGTGCGGGGGTTTGCTGTCTCTGCTCTCTGGAGCCTCGGGGATTGCTCTTAGAGGCAGGGGGTGTTAAATGCCATGGTTTGGGCCCATGTCCTGCTCCCTTGTGTCTGTCTTAGGTCCTGGTTTCCACAGGAGGTCCGCCAAAAGGGCCCTGCGACTAGAGCAAAGCCCCAAGTTACAGATGGGGAGACTGAGGCCAGAGGACAAGACGAGGTGCCCAGGGTGGATCACATGGGAATCAGTGGAGAGCTGGGTTGGAGCCCAGGCTGCCCGGTGCCCAGTTGGGCTGGTCTCCTGGCTAGTGGTGGTCCCCTGCCACTCCCCAGTCCAGCTGTTAGGCAGTGCTGTTTGTATAGCTTGGCGACCCGAGCCTGCTACCCCGATGTGGTCTTTCTCCTGAGCCCCCTGGAAACTCACCTTTCTCCTTTCTGTCAGTGATGTGCCCAAGGGGGCCGAGACCTTCAGCATCTCGGGGAGCCCCGGAGTGGAGGTCTTCGTGGTCTATGACCCAGCTCAGGTGACGGGGCCCACAGGCAAGTCCCGCTGGCCCCTGGACGTCAGTGTGGAGGTGACCGTATCCGTGGACGCGGCCAGTAAGGACTTAAATGATCTCAAGGTAAGAGGCCACGTCTCCACAGGGGCCATGTTCCCCACCCCCCACCCAAGCATAACCCCATTCACACATCACCCTTACTCCACCAAACTCCACGAGGCTCAGACATTTGTCTCCACGCAGCACATCTCGATGCCACAGACACCCCGGACATGCATGTCCCCCCCACAGCAGTGTCACCCATACACGCATGAATGGACACACCCATGAAAACAGCCTGCCTACTCGCCCCCTCCAATTCACAGGCACCCTCACACGAGTACCTGTGTTCACCCTACACACAGACCCCAAAATACGCCCTGTAGCAGGGAGGACTGGAGCGACAGCCCGGGCACACGCATACGCATGTGCGTGGAGACACAGGTGCCCACCCAGATGCGCCCCTGTCCCCATATCCAAGGAGGGGAAAGGCTTTGCTTTCATGGACAGCCCCCTCATTACTCACCCCAGGAACCTTCCACACACACAGTAGCCCACGGGTTCACGGCCATGGCCCTTTCTCCCCTAAAGGCAGAGACTGTGTAGCTGTTGAGAGCAGGAGTCCTGGAGCCTGCCATGGGTTCAAATCCTACCCCCTCTGCTTACAAGCCTGCAGGGAGGGCTGGGAGTGGGCTCATTAGGAATGGGCCCAGTCTCCTGGGGCCATCTTGGGAGCTCACCGAGATGACCTGGGTAGAGCACTTGGCATGGGATCTGGACCACGGGAAAAGCTCTGTGGCCACTGGCTTTTTTGGAGCATGTGGCCATTGCTCCCATTTTACAGATGAAGGAACAGGAGCCTACACTGGCTGAGTAACTGGCTCATGTCGATGGCTTCCGTCGTTCCTCCCCTCATTCTTCCTCTCTGACATCTCCATGGATTTCTGAGGGTCCAGCAGCTCCCCCGGGACCCGCCCCACCCTCCTTAGCCCTCCTTGCTCCTCAGCCCAGCCCTGGAGCCCAGGAGGCATCCACAGCCCCTTGAGCTGGGGAAGGCAGATCTGAGCCCAAGCCAGGAGCCCGGGAATCTTGGACCTTAGGCAGTGGGGAGACTCTAGGGATGCCCAGGCCTCCCCTGCCTCGAAGCGGGACTGTTAGGGTGTCCCCCTCTCCACGCCCCCTGCCCCTGCCATCTCTGAAGGGTGGCTGTGCTCACTTAGGGCTGACAATGTCTCCGCAGGTGAAGGTGTCCTACTTCGGGCAGCATCAGGATGGGGCCCTAGGCCACAGTGTCCTGTATCTCACCGGCGTTGGTAAGTACCAGCTCCTGGCTCCCAGGATGTCCCCCCGCCCCTCCGTGTTGCCCTCTAGAGGGTGTTAGTTGCCCCCTGAGTCCCAGGCCCAGGCCCTCTTCCTCCACCTCCAGGAGCTTCTTCAGAGACCTTTAGCTCACTCAGGGATGGAGACTCAGCAGTACTCAGGGCCACCAGAATCTAGAAACTGTCCATGACCCACAGCTAGACCCACCCTAGGCCTCCTTCCTCCGGAGGCCACCTGTCACACCACTGGAACTCCAAGATTCCTCACTAAACCTCAGGGAGCCATGAGCTGCCCTTCTACCAGAGCCCTGGCTGCTCGTCCTGAGAACTATGGATCCAGACCCGACAGCCTCAGGCCTCGTTCCCAATGGCCAGAGGCAGGGCCACCAAGAGCTAGCAATTCAGCATGCATAAACCGGCAGTGAATTCAAGAGTCCTGGAGACTGGGTCCCTCCAACATCCAGAACCAAAGGGGGTGGCCACACGGCCTCCCGGGTGCTTGGTGTGGTCCCCAGAACAGGTCTTCCTGGGTCTCGTGGGCAAAGGTTGCCTTGGCCTCATGGGCGTGGAGGCGGGATGCGTGAGCCTCTGGCGCCCCTCTCCACTCCTTTACAGACATCTCCCTCGATGTCGACACACATCGCACGGGCAAGGTGAAGAGGAGCCATGGCGACAAGGTGACGCTCTCCTGGCTACCCTGGGCTGGCAGAGTTTACAGGCAAAACCGGTGGGGGTTGGATCCCAGGGTCTTTGGGATCCGACTATGTAGGGAACCCATCTGGAGACTGCCAAGTTGGCCCAGGTGGGCGTAACTTGCACCGTATGATCTCTGTGCTGCGTGACTCCTGTGTGAGCCCTCTCCGAGTCTGTCTTGCACCACTTAGGGATTGGAAATAGTTCTTTTGCTTGATACATCTTTCTTTCCTTGGCTGTATTTGAACCTGAAACATGATAAGTGCTTCATAAAAGGTTGCCGAGGGACTGACTGATAGAGGAGGCTGGGTGGACAGCCTCAGCTGGATCCTAAAGAGTGAGGAGGAGGGTGGGGTGGTCCTGAGGCATTATGGGCATTCCAGATAGAAGTATCTGGAAACCATACTGGAGGGGATAGAAGGTATAATTTGTAGGGAGAGATCCTGGAGAGATAGCGTGGGGCCCAAGGATAGGCTTTGAGGACAAGAGGGGGTTAGGGCAGCCATGGATGGCTGTACAGGTTGTTCACTGCACAAGGTTGCTTGGCTAAGGTGGTGAGTGGGGCTATAATACAAGTCATGTCTTGTGCCCTGGCATAGGGCAACATTTACCAAGAAAGGTGGATAGGTGTGTCATATAGGCTAGCAGTGGCCTTGTGGAGTCCCCCAGGTCTCCCAACTAGTTGAATCCCAGCTAGGGGACTGAGGCATTCCTTTCCAGAGCCTTCCTTTCCATTTTCCAGAGCCTTCCTTTCCTCTTCTGTGAAATGAGGCAAGTGAGCCCTGCCTTGTAGGGTCTGGTAGGGATTAAGTGAAGATGTATAAGGGAGAGCTGCGATCTGAGGCAGGGCTCCAGCCATCTTTCCCACCTTGGCTTAGACCTCCTTGCAGGACCTGTAGGACTGAGGGTAGATGCCAGGACCTGGAGAGCTGGGAGAGAGGCAGCCTCTGTCCCCCAGGCAGGGCCAAAGCTCAGTGGGCTGGTGAAGGTCGTTTCTGAAACAGCCTTCCTCCTGAGGGAGTGACACTACCCTTCCTCCTCCAGTGCCACGGCTGGGTGGGGCCACCATGTATGGTTGCATAGGTTGTTCACTGCACAAGTATGGGGTGGCTCTGGGTCTAGAGACCTGGAACTCCAGTCCCCAAATCTATGATTCTTCTTTATATCCTGAATTAAACCCAGAAAACCAAAGTCTCCATGTTAACAAAACAACATGGAGACTCCAGAGCCCCTTTCCCAGGCTCTCTGGGTCCCACTGACCCCAGAGTTTCTTGTTTTGCCACAGAAAACCTGGCGCTGGGGCCCCGAGGGCTATGGGGCTGTCCTACTGGTGAACTGTGACCGGGACAGCATCACGTCCAGAGGGCCTGACCTTACCAACAGCCAGCTGGCATCACTGGATGGTGTGTGATCGAAGGGTGTGTGGGGACGTCCAGGGCAGTGGTGTGGGGCAGTACAGCCTGGGGGAGGCGGGAGGAGGATAGCCTGTCAGTGGGGTGCAGGGAGAGTTGTCTCAAGGGCGCCATTCTCTCCAGACCTACAGGACATGTCCCCCATGGTGCTGAGCTGTGACGGCCCAGACAGGCTCTTCGACAACCACAAGCTGGTCCTGAATGTGCCCTTCTCGGATTCCAAACGAGTGGGGGTCTTCTGTGCTAGGGGTGAGTGGCCTGCTGGGGCTGTTTTCCTCCCTGCTCTGCTTGTACTCTGCTTCTAAACTCTTCTTTCTACACATCTCCCCTCCCTTGCAGCATCTCCTATACCTTCCTCTACCTTTGACCAATAGCCACCCCAGCAGCTCACAGCATATTACCTAAGAAGGGGGTTCGAAAACGAGTCCCATTTTATAGAGGAGGCCACTGAGGCTCAGGGCCAGGAATCCAGGGTCTGTAAGTCATACAACCAAGTGGGGGCGGGGAGCAGGCATTCGGACCCAGGTCTCTCAACTGCCCAAACCCCTCCTCTTTCCACTGCCCACCCCACTCCCTGCTCAGGCAGCACGGGGTGAGCTCTTGAAACACCCCCAGGTCTGTGCAGGCTGGGTGAGGTGGGAGTGGGAACTAGCAAAGCTGAGGCCCAGGCTGGCCCTTGGAACCTGCCAGAAATTTTTATTAATCAAAATCTGTGGCTTAAAAAAAAATACACCCATCCCTAACCCTGAGCTGCCTTTACTCATTTTTATAAGTAGCAAGAGGCTTCTCCTGCTCCTTTGTTTCTTCCCCCCTTACCTTCTGTTCAGACTGACCCAGAACTTGTCCTGGCCACCTGAGCCTGGCAAGAGCCAGAACCTTCCTCCTCGTGCACCCATGGTCAAAGTTTAGGCTGAGGGCCCTGCTTGGAAACACTTACTGGGACACCAGAACATAAACAAAATCTCAATAAGTGAACAGATAACCTTTCCCCACTGTGAATAAGAGCATGCCAGGGTGACCTGTCCAAGACAAGCCTCAGGCGAGGACGGAAGAGGGCAGCGCGGAACCACTACAGGCCAGGCGCTTTCAAAAAAAGAAATTGAGGTGAAATTCACATAATAGGAAATTTACCATTTGAAAGTGGACAGCTCCTGGCACTTAGTAGGTCCTTGATGCTGTGTGACCACCATCTCTATCTAGTTGCAAGACCGTTTCCTCACCCCCACATAAAGCCTCATACCCGTCAGCGGCCACTCCCCATTTCCCTCTCCCCCTGCCGCCAATCCTAGGCAACCCATGATCTGTTTTCTGGCTTTCTGTCCCTATGGATTTACCTGGGTTGGATACTTCCCTGTAAATGGAATCATGCAATATGTGGCCTTCTGTGTCTGGCTTCTTTTAGCTCACATATTATTGGCAGGGTTCGTGCACACCGTAGCTCGCATCAGCCCCTCATTCCTTCTGGTGGGTGAAAAAGTTTCCATGATACGGATGCACTACTGTTTGTTTTTCCATTCATCCGTTGATGGACGTTCGGGTATTTTTCACCTTTTATGCCAGCGGCTTTTATCTCTTGATCTGATATAAAGCTTTACACTGACCTCATGAGATACCGTTGGCCCAATTTTACAGATGAGGAATTGAGGCTCAGAGAGGCTGAGTCACTGAGCCAGGGTCACACAGCTTGTACGTGGCAGGGCTTGAGGGGAGTCCCAGGAGATCTAACACGAAGGTGGCTCTGCCCTGGATCCCTGGCCTCTGGTTTCTTCCCTCCCGTCCTTTGTCCCAGCACTGGCCCCTGCCTCTGGTTTCCCCTAGGCGGGCATTCCCTCGAGCACTACAAGCAGGTGCTGGGACCTCAGCGCCTGTCCTATGAAGTTGAGCGGCAGCAGGGAGAGCGGAAAATCAGTTTCTTTGTGGAGGGACTCACCTTCCCTGACGCTGATTTCTTGGGGCTCGTCTCCCTTAGTGTCAGCCTGGTGGACACGGGGGTACGTGTTGGGGATTGGGGTGGCGGCTGAGGGTGTGGGGGGAACCATTGGGGATCTCCGGGGCTGGGCAGGCTGGGGGGCTGTGGAGGCTTTGGGGCCTGATGGGGCTTCCTGCAGGGCCCATTTAGTCCTCATTTCCCCCCCAGACCCTGCCTGAGGTGCCCCTCTTCACAGACACCGTGGCCTTCCGCATGGCCCCCTGGATCATGACTCCCAACACCCAGCCCCCCCTGGAGCTGTATGCGTGCAGGTGAGGCCTTACTCCCTGCAGGAACCCCACTGTTTCTGGTAGAGATAGGAACGGAATGCTGGCTCCAGCGTTGGGCCCTCACTCAGTGGACAGATGCCTGAAGGTCACCCGTGGGTGCAGGCTGGGCAGGGGAGAGCACCAGGCTGGTTGGGTCGGTCAACCCCACCTTGTCCTGAGCAGCGAAGGCCCCGGCTGAGGTCACTGGCTCCAGCGTTGGTGTCCCTGCCTCTCCCGTGTCCTGCCGTTAGGACAGCTCGGATCCAGTCCGGGCAGCAAGGCTAGGCTCTGTTTAGGCAGCTGGTGGTCGCAGGACACCTAGCCTCACTTTGGCGTGGACATGCTGCTGGGCCTGCCCAGAACACGGGAGCCCAGCCTCTGGCACCAGCTGTGAGCCCCAGCCCAGCCCGGGACCCTCGTCCTTCTGCCATCTCCCAGAATCCTTGGCAGGCGCCGTGATGGACAGGGGAGCCTTGACTGGCAAGGCCACTCCAGGCCTGTGTGTCAGAGATCAGAGCAGTGGACAGACCTGCCTCGGACTTGGAACCTAAGTCAAAAGGCTGGGAAGGTGTGGAGAAATAGGTTTGCCCTGCACTTGTTCGGAAGGGAATTCTTTCTTTCCGTTTGCTCACTAACCCCACCCTGACGCCTTTGTGTGGGCTGGAGGAGCGGGAGCGGATGGGGCTGCCTGCCTCTCCCTGCCACATTCCCCCAGTCTCCAGGTCTCCTTCTCCACGGCTGCCCCCGCTAGCCTTGGTGCCCTGTCTTTGGGCTCCATACACCTGGGCTTGCTCCTGACCTTGCAGGGACAGATAATGTCCCCTATGATCTGGGGATATTATCCGTCTCTGTCTTCTCTAGGGCAGGGATGTGTTTGAACCCCTCTACCCGGGGGCCACATAGGGCCTAGTGCAGATGGAACCAAGGCCCCAGTCAGAGGTCACTATTACATTCCTCTCTCCCTATGTTTTGCAGTGTGGTAGACTCTCATGGCCCAAATAAGAAATTTCTGGAAGACATGTCGGACCTAGCATTGAAAACCAACTGCAAGCTGATCATCTGTCCTCAGATTGAAAATCGAAATGACCGCTGGATCCAGGTGGGCGCAGGAGCGGAGGGAGGGGTGGCCCTGGACGCCTGGGTCCCCATCCTTTACCCCGACTTTGGGAAATGGGGCCCGCACAGGTTCCTAAGCAGCCTTGGTGTCCTGAGAAAAGCCAGGACTCGGTCGGGATGGGGAGCGAGGCGCCGGCAGCTTAGGGGAACACATTCCCACTGCCCCATCTCCCTAGTCTCTCCTGTTTCCCCCACGTGCTTGGGTCCCAGACAGAGTCGTCTCCCAGTGGCCTCCCAAAGGCCTCACCTGTACCCCTGACCCAGGCACCCCCAGGTCTTAGGAAGCATCTGTGGCCCCGCCTTGGCCCAGGTCTGAGGGGATCACCCCGTTCAGAAAATCACACCTGGGGACACCACCAGGATCTCTTCTTCTCCCCTCCTAGGACGAGATGGAGTTTGGCTACATCGAGGCCCCTCACAAGTCCTTCCCCGTGGTCTTCGACTCTCCCCGAAACAGAGGTCTGAAGTATTTCCCCTATAAGCGGATCCTGGTATGTAGCAAAGCGCCGAGTGGAGGTCCCTTGGGGGGCTCCTCCTATAGGACTTTGCTGGTCCTGGTCCTTGTCCTTTAGGGGGAGCTAAAGGACAAAAATGGTAGAGAAAGGCGGAGTCAGTGGGGGCAGGGGATTGGGCCAGAACATGCAAATAACATGCAAACAGCATGCAAATCCCCCCATTCTGGGAAGGGCAGGCCAGTCAAGTCCTCCTGCGGAGCCCTTCTACCCCATGTGGATGGGAGTCAACAGTGGGACCAGTCCTGGGGAGACCAAACTGCCTTGTGGGGGAACGCACGGTTAGCAAGCCCTCATGACTCTTGCTTTTACGAGGTGGGGCCTCTTTTCAGGTAACAAATGTTTTCTGAACCCCTGCTGCAGGCCAGGCCCCGTGCTGCCTCTCGTGCCAGAATGGGGATGAGAGCAGCCCCAGCAACCACGTGCCGCATTGCAGGCACCCGGCCCTCAGGTTACAGGGTCACTCCTCAAGTCCACAGTTGTGTGTTCAGTCCCTCTTTCCAGAGGCTCAGAGAGGTTAAGTAACTTACCCTAGGCCATGCAGCTAGTGGCACCGAGAGGCCAACCCAGAGGGACTGTCCCTACAGCTCTACACTGCGCTAAACTGCCTTTGGAAGTGGGCCTGAGACCTACAGCTCACCGTCTCTGCCTGTTTCCCGGCTCCCACACCCCCGCGCAGACCTGTCCCTCTGTCCAGGTGGGGGCTGGGAGGCGGAAGTCCGGGAGCTCCTGGTCACATGGAGCAGGGTGTTTACCACAACCTGGAGGGGCGGGTCCTGGGGGACAGTGAGCCCCACAGGGTGAGTTCTGCATCAACCAAGGGCCTGACCCTGCCGGGGCATTCCCCGCTCATTTCTGCCCTCGTCTTTACTCTGTCCTCCCTTCCACTTGCTCTGCATCTAATTTGCTGTTCTTTTCCTAGCTGGTAATGGAAGCAAGATTTTCCAACCCTCTCTCTTCCTAATATGTGTGTTCGGAGCTACAGCTGCTCCTAGCTGCAGCCTCACGAACACCCAAGTTCTGGTGGGCTGCATGCTTATTACCTTACACTTCAAAATACCATCTAGTTTCCACTTGGATTTCTTCTTTGACCTAAGGATTCTTCAGAAGGGTATTGCCTGATTTCCCAACATTTGCAGATTTTTCTCATTATTGTCCCGTTGCAGACTTGGACTTTAATCGCACCCCCCAACCCCGCACCCAAGAGTTGTCACTTCCTGTCCTAACTGACCCCTCCTTCTGGGGTGGGGGGACTTGCTGGTCCTCCCCTAGGGTCCTGACTTCGGATATGTAACCCGGGAGATCCTGTTCGCTGGAGCCTCCAGCCTTGACTCCTTCGGCAACCTGGACGTCAGCCCCCCCGTGACAGTGGGCGGCAAGGAGTATCCCCTGGGCCGGATCCTCATCGGCAGCAGCTTCCCCAAGTGAGAGGCTAGGCGGGAGGCAGGAGGGCGTGGGGACCCCCACAGCACGCACACTCCAGCTCCCTCACCGCAAACATGGGTCCCCAGTCTGAGAAGTGGTCTTTATTCCTGCGTGTGGTCCTGGAGTCAAAGACTCGGAATCCTAGAATCTTCGATTTAAAAGCTCATTTCTCGTTGGAGAAAACTCACGAACTAGTGACCCACGGTCTTTGGGCCTGCTGAGTATTTCACGAGCTTCATTAGTCACCAACTCGTATATAGGGGGAGCTGCCAGATTTCCAGCTTCTTTTGAAACACGGAAATTGTCGGGGAGGTGACGTGCCATCTGGCCCAGAGGCAGGAGACGGACCTGGTGACCTCTCCCAGAAGGTCAAAATGGCTATTGTTCTAGCAACAGCTTAAAGGGTCCAGGGGTCACCAAGGTGGTTGCCAATGAACGAGTGGCTGGCCGGGACACGAGGGTGGCAGAGGTGACCTGGTGGGTCCCGCCCTGGACAGCTGTCATCAGGTGGGAAATAAGGTTTATAGGGGTTAGTGCTGAGACAGGTGACAGTGTCTGCTAAATCCTGCTGACCAAAGAATGGGGTGTGCTGTCCAGAGGTCCTGGTGTGGTCCTTGGCTTCCTGCCTGGACATTAAGCCCACCATGGGCACCAGAGGCCACCTTCTCCTTTGTGTATGTGGGTGGCCGGGAAACCCGGTGAAAACACCAAGGCCTGACTGACACCTAGAGCAGCCAGGCAGTCACAGGAAGGTCACCCAGCCTCAGGTGGTGACCCTGGCAGTCTCAGGGCTATGGATCTGGTGAGGCGAGGTTTTCTGGCACTAACCCCAAGCACGTAGGCAGGTGCCCAAGCTGGGTGCCCGGGGCTGAGGTTGGCTGGAGGGAGGAGTTGCTCACCTTGCTGGTGACTCATGCTCAGACACTACTCTGGGACCTGATCCCGCCCACAGCCCTGGAGGCAGAAGGACCATGAAGCCTCCAGGTAGTCCTCCTGGGCTTCAGGGAGGGAGCCAGGAGGAAGGAGCATAGGCTTTGGAGCACAGATGGGCTTGAGTTCGAGTCCTACCTCTGCCATATAGTAGTCACACGTTTTGGGGTATACCACCTAAGCAGCACTTACTGTAGTGCCTGACGCATAGTAGGTGTTCAGTTAACTCATTTGAAGCTATTTATCTCATGCTTACTATGTGCCAGGCATGGCTGATACTAGGGATTTATCAGTGTGCAACAGATACATTAGGAAATGAACAAATTATTTTCTACTCCATGCTTTAGTTTCCTGTCTGTGAAATGGGTCTGTTAAAAATCTCTATGCTAGCTATATCATCAGCACTAGTGGGGATAAAGAATTCATGTTAACTGTCTTCTGGATGTTTCAGTATTGTTTAGCTGGGTCCCCAGCAGTGGGTCTGCTATGAAGCAGGTTGGAGCTCATTGGACAAAAGTTATTAATCAACTAATATGTGCCATGAACATAATGATTTACCCATTACCTCATTTAATTCTTAGAACAGCCCTATGAGGCTGGGATGATTATTATCCCCATTTCACAGATGACGAAGCTCAGGCTCAGAAGGGGGAACGGAATGCACTCATTCATGCATTCATTTACTGATTCCATAAATATTTATTGAAACTTCCCATTTGCCAGTTCTGTGGCCCTGAATAAAAGAAATGTTTTGGAAGCTCCCAGGCTCAGAGCAAGGACTGGGGATAGGAAGGTGAGGATCCCCAGTGCAGCTAAGACTCAGTCCACTGACCATTGTGTAGATAATCAGAAACAAGCTCCTTGGTAAACAGGAGGGGTCCTTGAGACTCAGAGAGGGAGAGCTACTGCCTAGGATCACACAGTAAGTTAGCATATGGATAGAATCCAGATCTCCTCCTTGGGCCCCAGACTGAAATTTAATACTCAGGCTGCTGTCCTGTGTTCCTGCCTTGGCTTCTTTTGGACCTCAGCAGTGAACAGACAACCTACATTCATTCTAGCAGGGAGAGTGTTAGATAAAGTGCTCCCTGAGGAGAAGCAGACATTTAAACAAAGCCCTGGAGGAAATCAGGGAGTTAAAGATGTGGGTATTTGGGAGGAAAACGTGTGAGGGAGTGGAAATGGTCAGTGCAAAGGCCCTGAGGCAGGAGTATGTCAGAGAGATTAGAGGAGCAGCAAGGAGACCTGTAAGCTGGAGCTGAGTGAGCAAGGAGGGGCTCCATCAGGGATGAGGTCAGAGAGCTTAGCCGGGCAGAGTTCAGATCATGACTGCGCGTTTTTTGTACGTACATCATAGAGAAATCGTGGACATTAAGCAAGATACTTAGTACTAGGAGCCTCAAGCAGGCACACACTAGGTGCTCAGTAAGTGTCCTGTCCATTCTCTGGTTTCTCCACCTCTCTGCCACGTATTTAAAATCATCTTTGAGCAATTCTGCCTCCTGGTGGTGACTTTGATGTGACGTGCAGAGCAGGTCTGACGCTCCCCAGGCTGGCTTGGGCTGACGGGGCCCTTGCCTTAACCTCGTGTTCCGCATTCCTGCCACTTTCTGCTCAGGAGCAGGTTCCAGAGTCTTGCTCTTCTCCATTATCTCACTGTGTTTAGGAAGTCTTTTAAATCACCAGCACTCTCTTAAAATAACAGAAATACAAGAAAAATATTTTCCACAATCCTATCCCCCAGATCAAATCATTGTTGTCATTTGTCACTACTTGTCGAGTCCATGACATATTTGAGTGATAGGGACCATGGACTATTACACAGTTGTTCAAAAGCATATAATTTACAAACAGTTTTTAGTTTTTGAGCATCTAGTACATAAGAGGTACTGGGACCCCAGAAGTGAATGTGGACAAAATCCCAGCCCTCCTGGAGCTTATGTTCTGGTGGGATGCCAGGCAATACATGAGATAGAAAGTACACCAAATAGTGCCAAAGAAAAATAAATCTGGAAGGGGATTGAGGGACTGTTGTCATTTTCAAAGTCCTCATAGAGAAAGAAGATGTCATTTGAGTTAAATCTGAAGATGGAAGCGAGCCATGGGGAGAGGGGGAGTGGGCAGTAATTCCTGGCGCAGAGAATGGCATGTGCAAAGGTCCTGAGACAGAAATGCACCTGTACCTGGTATGTTCCAGGGGCAGCAGGAGGCCAGCGTGGCCAGAACTGAGCAGATGAAGAGGAGAGTGGAAGGCGGGAAGTTGTCGGGATTGGTAGGGGCTGTGCAGGTCATCGTGAGGACTTTGCATGTGCAGTGAGGGAGACAGGGGTGGTGGGAGGATTTTGTTTGGAGGAGGGAGGTGATCTGACATATTTACAAGCCTCCATCTGGTTAGACTGCAAGGGAGCAAGGGTGAAAGCAGAGAGGCCAGGGAAAGAAGCAAGCCACTAGAATTCTTTCTCTCTTTCTTCCTTTCTTCTTTCTGCCCTTCCTCACTTCCTCTCTCTTTCTCTCTCCCTCTCTCTCTCTCTTTCTTTTTTAAGATTTTATTTATTGAGAGAGAGAGTGGGGGGAGGGGCAAAGTGAGAAGCAGACCTCCCACTGAGTGGGGGTGGGGAACACTCCCCCCCATCCCAGGACTCCTGGATCATGACCTGAGCTGAAGGCAGAGGTTTAACCCACTGAGTGGCCCAGGAGCCCCTGCCACTGGAATTATTTAGATGAGGGAGGTGTGCGGGGGGGGGGGGCCGGATGGTGGCAGGAGAGGAGGAGGGAAGGGCTGGACTGTGTTCTGCTTAAGGTGGAAGCACCAGATTCGATGTAGGGAGCTTGTCCATGATAGGTCCTTAAGCCAGGCAAGCAAAGTCAAGAAATGTGATCCCTTTTTTTGTATAACATATTAAAAAAATAAGTCTTTCTCTCTCTATGCATGTGTTTGCACATGGTTACCCGTGCTAGGGAAAGGTGGAGAGAGCCCAGAGTATATCAGACATGGCTCTGACTTTGGACAAGTCCTCCCTTTGACCTTGCTAGGCCTCGGCTGCCCCATCTGTGAAATGGGGACATGGCCGTGCTGGAGGCAGTGGTAATCCCCCCAGGCCCAGGCAGCTTTTGGTAATGTCTCCTCCCACAGCCCTGGGACTCCAGCTCGAAGACCTGCTCCCTGGTTTTGGCCACCCCAGCCCCTCCTTCTGCTAGTAAAGGGTGGTGTGAAACTGCTAGACAGTCATGTTGAGCACAAGGTGACCAGGGCAGTAGTTCTCCAGTGCGTGAATCAGCCGAGGGGCTTGTTGGAATGCAGATCCCACATCCTTGGATGCTCCACGTTCTCCAAGACTCTGAGATGTGGAGGAGGCCGGGGCCCAGGAACCCTTGGTTGAAACAAGCAGCTGCCCCCACCAGAGTCTGACTCCCAGATGGTTCAGACCCCATGCTTTGGGATACACTGGGCCTAGGGAGGGGCTGGCCAGCTCCTGGTCGTCTTTGGAACCTGAGGCTGGGCACCGTAGGTAAAGAGTCAACCTCTCTGAGTCGTGGGATGTGAGGTCAGGGTCTTTAGTTCCCTTTGGCAGGTGGAGCTCTCTTGTTTGACTCTTTTTAGTGGGGAGGGGCTGGCAGGGCCTTCCTGGCCTTGGGGAGGATGCTTTGTGTATGGGAGGGCTAGAGTCTCTGGGATGATCGTCAGGATGGACAGTGAGTTCTGGGGAGCCCCTGGGAGTTCGAGCCAGGAAGTGGGGACGAAAGGAGACCCGTTCAGAGGGACATCATGAGGCCTGGACAAGGGTGGGAGGCTCAGAGAGTGCCTGCAGGGAGCCAGCAAACAGTAGGCATGAAATGACCCTGCTCTTTCCCTTCTGGGCCAGGTCCGGTGGGAGGCGGATGGCCAAGGTCGTCAGGGACTTCCTGCAGGCCCAGCAGGTGCAGGCACCCGTGGAGCTCTACTCTGATTGGCTCTCCGTGGGCCACGTGGATGAGTTCCTGAGCTTTGTGCCCACCTCTGACCGAAAGGTACATCCCCTCTCCTCCTGCCTGAGCCACTCCTACCCCTCCCCAACCTGATGGGAAAGGATAGGGCAAAGCTGCCTGGAACCAGCTCACCGCCTATGTCCATAGGGAGCTCAGAGTCAGGGCACCTTGGGAACAAGATGGTGTTCATCTGGAGGGCTTCCTGGAGGAGGTCAAACTCAGATCAGGAAGGTGCTGGTTGGCTCCACCACTCATACACTCATTCTCACACTTGTTGGGTATTTGCTCTGATCCAGACCTCTCAGCCTAGACCCAGGGATGACATTGACAATGATAACTGGTAACATTTAGTGAGCACCTATGATGTGCGTGGGTTTTAAGTCATTTCATCTTCCAGCAATTCCATAAGGTGGATAGTATTATCATCGTCCCCATTTTATGGATGGGAAAACCGAGATTCAGAAGGGCAATTACTGGTAGGGTAAGATTCAAACCCAGACAGAGGACTCGGGACCAGCCTCTTAACCACTCAGCTCCACCACCTTGCAGAGAGGGCCACTTGCTCAGAGAGCGAGCAGCCTGGGAGGGGAGGGAGGGTGACCAGTGGCCAGTGGCTGAGTTCCCTGGTTGACAAGGGCATCCAGGCAGAGAATGTCTTGGACAAAGGCTTGGGGGTGTGAACCAGCTTGGAGGATTAGGGGACTTGCTGAGAGTTCTTTGTGGCTGGTAGTTGGCACCCCTGCATGGTCTGGCCTCTGAATTCAGGCCCTTCCTGAATTTGGGGTCTCCTGCACCTAGGGGACCCCATCCGCTGAGACATTCTTCCTCCCTCTGTGCTAGGGTTTCCGGCTGCTTCTGGCAAGTCCCAGCGCTTGCCTCAGACTGTTCCAAGAGAAGAAAGAGGAGGGGTACGGGGAGGCCGCCCAGTTTGATGGTGAGTGCCAATGACCCAGTCCCCCCGCGGGGATCCTGCCCTCTCACTGCCAGCCCTGGGCACTGGGGATGCCTTTCGTGGCTATGCCTTTGCCTTGCTCCGATCCCTCCGCTTAGAGCTGGACATCACTAATTCTCCTGACACCCTCCCCTGGGAGCAGGGCTGTCAGTCCTCCCTTTATTGGGCCCAAGCAGGGAAGCCAAGAGGCCAGTGGACTGTCCCAGGCACACCCAGGGGGTGACCTCCACAGTAAGAGTGGGTGGCTCCTGGCCACACCCCAGGAGAGGAAAGCCACCGGAAACAATGTGCACCCTGCTGATCTTGCATCCTTTCCCTTATCCCTTTCCTGGGAGGCTCAGGGAGGAGTGCCTGGCTCAGGGCTATCCCCCCGGATGAGGCAGGGCTTGGGGCTCGCTCAAGAGGTGGGGAGTGGGGGAGAAGTCAGGTGCATGGCCAGGGCCGCTCTGCAGACCTGCCTCTGGGAGTTGACAGACTGTCCAAGGACCTGGCTGGGCCCTCTTGAGCCCCCCTCCCTTCCCACCATGGATCTCAGTGTTCCCACCTGAGAAATGGAGCACTGGAAGGGGTGTGGCAGAGCTTCAGGACCTGGGTTCAAATCCTGGGCTGGGAGATCAAGCTTGCGTTCCAAACCGCTCAGTTCCTCTGCTCTGAGTTGGGGGTGATAATTAACCCCTCTAGCATTGTTTTAAAGATTAATCATAAATTTAGTAGGGTGCCAGAGCATGGTGGGTGCTCAGTAATGGTAGCTGCACCTTAGTGACACAGCACCGAGCCAGGAGTCTCTTCCCCAGGAGCCTGTGCTCCATCCCCGGGATGCACTTGCAGCCAGAGCCTGGGTCCGGCAGGGTCTCCAGGGTCTGACATTCTCTGTCCTAGCTTCAGCCCCTGGCCCTGAGGTAGGAGACAAATCCTGGCCTGGATTCTATAGCCCCAGGCCTGAGATGGCCCTGGAAGTCCGCCCTGAACCCCCCCCCCCCCCCCCCCGGGTCCTGCCTTCTTTCTCTCAGGGTTAAGTCACCAGGTGAACAGAAGCATTAACGAGATGCTGGCCGACCGTCGTCTCAGGAGCGACAGTCTCTATGTACAGGTGAGGACTCTTGGGGGTCCCCCAGCTCCCAGGAGAAGCAGCCCCAGGAATTGCTGGGGTGGGGATTAGGGGCTCAGCCCGGAGCCTCTACTAGTCCTGGGGGCTGCCAAAACCTGTGGGTAAGGTAGGGCCTCTGCAGTGGGAAACCCAGGGTCTGATGGAGGAGACGCAGCAGTCCCTCAGGGAGCTTCCAGTCTGATGAGGGAGATCTAGCTCTGCTCTGAGGAAATGAGATTCCGGGTTCCGTGGAGTGGAGTGAGAGGAGAGAGATGTGGAGAAATGGGGCCCCGTGGGGGTGAGGGCGGGAGGAGGTCTCTGGGAGGGGCGGGGCTAATGCCAGCCAAGTGCCAGGTGCAGGACCTCGTGGCAGCTGTGCTCAGTAAATGGAGGAGGCCCTGCCCTTCTCCGGAGTGGAGCCTGGCACTCTCTCCCTCACTGCTGAGATGCACAGGGGTACGGCTCACACTGAGGCTGGGGCAGTGTGGTGTAACGGCAGGCACTTTCGGAACCAAAACTGCCTGGGTCCAGATCCCAGCTCCGCTGCGTCCTAGCTCTGTGCCCTTGGGCAGGTCCCTGGAGCCTCAGTTTCTCCATCTGGGAGTGGCAGGGGCCCACAGCTGTTGGGAGGATCGGAGGAGCACAGGGGTGCCCAGCGCTGTGCGCTGGGCCTGACACGCAGTTGGCATTCAGCAAGTGTTAGAGCCTCCCCGGCTCCCTGGGTGCCCGCTGCCTCTCCTCCTGCCCCCAGAAATGCATCGACTGGAACCGAGAGGTGCTGAAGCGGGAGCTGGGCCTGACCGAGCGGGACATCGTCGACATCCCCCAGCTCTTCTCCCTGAAGGGCTCCTATGCAGAAGCCTTCTTCCCTGACATGGTGAGAGCACAGAAGAAGGTCGTTTCCTTTCCCTGGGGCCCGGCAGGGTCCAGAGGGGTGTTATTTGGGGTTTCAGAGGAGAAGCACTTCCTGTCATCCGAGGGCAGCTGGGCAGAGACTGGGGCGGGTGGACGGCTTGCAGACCTCTCCGGCGTGTGTTTGCTTTTTGTGCAAACCATCTCCACCAGTGGTTGTCAGCCAGGGCGATTTTGCCCCTCAAGGTCATTTTCTCATTGCTACGAGGATGGGGGAGCTTTGGGCATCTCGTGGATGCGGGCTGGGGTGCTGCTGGACCTCCTTCTGTGCACGGATCAGCCCTGAGCTAAAGGGGTTTTTTTTTCTCCCAAGTGGAAAAAGGAAGCATCTTTTGGCTCCAGGGTTTCAGGCGTCCTTTTCTGGGCCTCGGCTGCTGGTTCTGCCCTGCACCCTGGCCCCCTACAGGCTGCTCCCCCGTGCGGCTCCCCAGGCAAGCAGGCGGGCCCAAAGTGGCTGCCTCCCCGCTGTCATTAAGTCAGCAGCTGACAAGCAGATGCCCAGGTGTGATCTCACCGGTGTGGCCTCTGGGAGGGGCCCAGTGATGCTATCAGCACAGCTCTGGCTAACCCATTAACACCTTGGGAAAGGATGTCAGGGTGTTGGTGGCTTGGGCTCCCCAAGACGGGAGACCCTCCTTCTTCAGCCCGGCGCCTTTTGCTCCAGTCCCTGTCACTGGACAAGCTAAGGGGTGGGAATGTATCCCGACGGCCTGCCTGGAGGCACGTGTGTGGGGCGGGGCTTCCTTGCCAGGATGCACTCTCGCTCCTACATCCTCACGGAGAGGTCCTGGCAGAGACCTCTAAGGCAGGGCTTCATGACCTTGGCTCTCCTGATGTTTGGGCCCAAATTCTTTATTGTGGGGGCCGTTCTGTGCCTCATGGGATGACTGCAGTGTCCCTGTGCCCTGCCCACAAGATGCCAGTAAGTAGCACACTCCTTGCTGTGACAACCGGAATGTCCTGGGGGCAAAATCACCCCGGTTGAGAACCACTGCTCTAAGGCAGTGTTGTGTGTTAGAACTTTCTCAGGTAGTGGAAATGCTCCGTGTCTACACAACACAACGTGGGAGCCACCGAGCCACTGAGCATTCAAAATGTGGCTAGTGTGGCTGAGGAATGAACTTTATACTTGGACTTAATTTCCAGCAGCTGCTTGTGGCTGCACGTGGTCGCCATATTGGTCAGGGAGACACTACGGGGCACCCAGGTTCTGGTTCTGGCTGAAGGTTGGGGGAGAGCCTGGGACACAGCCCATGACCTTGGCCAGCCCTCTTGGGCTTGGGGAGCTCCCACCCCAACACACACCTCTCTGTGAGAATCCCTAAACTTTGGTCCAGACCCTGCTAAACGATCCCAGTATGTCCTCACTGGAAGAGCCCCATAGGGAATGCTCACTGAACCCCCTCATTTGTCAGATGGGGAAACGGGCCCTCCGAGCCAAGTGGTTGACTTTCCTAAGGTCACCCAGCAAGCGAGGAGCCTTCAGTCTCCTGAATTCTCATCTCCTCTCCAGGCCCTTTGTCCTTTTACTTGCCCCACTTCCACCTGGCACATTCTGGCTCATTCGTGGGCACTGGGGTAGCTCAAGGCCAAGGCCATGGGATGGACCCCAGAGGACCCTCCAGCTTCATACTGTTCCCAGCTGTGGATGGCCCTGCAGGGTAGACTTGATGCCAAGGGACCATGGCACAGAGAATGTGAGAGTGCGGAGTCCGGGGTGATCCATCCCATATTAAGATGACCCAGCACCAGCCTCCAGACAGCAGGTCCCCAAAGAGTCCCCTTGGAACACCAAAGACAGCTCCTCTGGCCATCAGTATGGGACAGAGGTTTTCTCTGAGACCTTTCCATACCCTATCCTAGGGAAGCTTCCCTTCTCCAGGGTTAGGGCCCTCAGCCAGGGAAGCGGAAGTGTCCCTGGAGACTGAGAAGCCCCCAGGGGCTCCTAGCCCCTTGCCCCGACTCTTCAGCCCCCCAGCCAGCCACAGTGCTACCAACTCTGGCAGAAGATAAAGAGCATGAGTTTGGGCGTGAGTTACATCCACATCAAATTTTAGTCTCTCTGTTCTCTTTTTTTTTAAAGATTTTTTAAAAAATTTGTTCATAAGAGACAGAGAGAGAGAGGCAGAGGGAGAAGCAGACTCCCCGAGGAACAGGGAGCCCAATGCGGGACTCAATCCCGTGACCCTGGGATCATGACCTGAGTCGGAAGCAGACGCTTAACCGGCAGAGCTACCTAGGCACCTTCATCTCTCCGTTCTCTGATTGTGTGGCCTGGATTATGTTACTTAACCTTCCCCAGCCACTGACTCAGAGGGAGGCTGTGAGGTTTAGTGTTGCTGTATCTGGTACACAGGAGATGTTCAATAAACCATAACACTTATCAGGGCTTCCAGGGAGAGTTGAGCAAGCTGTGCACTGCACAAGGACACCACACCAGAAGGACATTCACACCGTGGACCTTGTAGATATTTGTTGTACAAAGTTTCTGGCCGATGGTGGTGAAGGTTTGCTCTAAGTAAACTGTTAGAATCTGACAATATTCTGAGAGGAAGTATTGGAGGAATACTGTCATTTGTATAAAGGCATCATGTGTGTTCTTGGCAGCCCTACTTGGTATTAATCTTCTCTTCCAACCACGAATCCGTTTCTTCTTTCCCTTGACCCCTAGTTTTTGAGCAAGCGCCTGTCCTAGCGGCCCAGGGATGCTGATGAGGATGGGACAGACCTGGGGAAGGGGCCCCGTGTGGGGGGCGTCCCCTGGTAGCAAGGCTTCCCTCCCCTTCTCTCTTCTGCAGGTCAACATGGTGGTCTTAGGCAAGCACCTGGGCATCCCCAAGCCCTTTGGACCCATCATCAATGGCCGCTGCTGCCTGGAGGAGAAGGTGCGCGCCCTGCTCGAGCCGCTGGGCCTGCACTGCACCTTCATCGACGACTATCTGTCCTACCACGAGCTGCTCGGGGAGATCCACTGCGGCACCAACGTGCGCCGGCAGCCCTTCTCCTTCAAGTGGTGGCACATGGTGCCCTGAGCCCGCCTCCGCCCGCCGTCCCCTCTGCCCACCTGCCAGGGAGCCACGCTAGGGTGACGGCGAAGACCCTCCACCCGGCCTCCGGCCTCTGAGGGGTGCCCCTGGCGCTTCTTCCCGAGTGCCTGCAAACGTGCTGGCCACTGTGGGCCCGGGGATACAGCAGTGGACACCACACACACACACAACACCCTCTGGAGGGGCCTCCCTGGCGCAGGGAGGACTGTCCTCATTCCTCCCTCCCCCTTCCTGATCTGCCACTCCCAGAGGTTCTGGAAAAGAGCAACGGCCTTAACATGTGCCTGGTCACTCTAAGTAGCTCCCCCTATGTTCTGCTGTTCCTCCCGTGTCTGCACCAGGAAGGGGTCCCAGAGGGCCTGGGCTCTGGGGTGGGGGCCTGGGCCGCAGGCATCTGTGGTTCTTGTACGAGCAGGAGTGGGGAGGTGAGGCACCGTCTTTTCTCTACCAGCTGTCCTGGGACCTCCTGGGACCTCTCAGCCATGTTTATAGAAACAAATAAGGACAGGAAAACCCAGCATCTGAGGGCCTGTTTAAAAAAGAAAAGGCAACAAAACCCCTTTAATACCTGACTCCGTCCTTAGAAGGGTGCTTGTTACCTGGTTGGAAAGCCTTTAATTACGAGTGCTGGCTGCTTCCGGCCCCCAAACGCTGTGAGGCTGGAGAGAGGCCTCAGGGGGACACACAGAGGCAAGCTGGCAGGAGGCCAGGGTGCAGAGGAGGCCGACGCCTGAGGACGAGCCGCGGGGCCTGGTCCCCACTTCGGATTTTGGACGCTGGATGCAAAAGGGGGTGCTGACCGTTCCAGATGTCGCAGGGGGCAGGGGCCCAGATGTTAAGAGAGGGTGGGGGGCCATTAGGTTATCTCTAAAGGTGGGGTTTAATTTCCTTTAATTGTCTTTAATTATTCCCCTTGGTCCTGCAGGCAGTGGGAGGGAAGGCTCACCCCGTCTCTCTCGGCAGCTCGGAGACCCCGCACGTAGCCTGGGTTTCCGCTGTGGAGTCAACCCCACAGCAGGCCTATATCCGCCCCCGTCCCCCCCAAAGAGGGCAAGAGAACTACCACGGTGAGGTCACCGGGACGTGCACAGGCAGGCAGGCTTGGCCAGTGCCTGGCAAGCGGTGGCCCCTGCCCCAGGCAGGCGCAGGCACAAGGGAGCCAGGCTGCCCCCTCCCCGCCATTGCCAGGGGCTCTCAGCCCCGGGCCTCCGCCAGCGGGGTTTTCAGTGGCCCCTGGTAAGACCAAGACCAGGCCAGTCAGCCAGCGTTAAACTCTCTGAGCCATAGAACACTCAGCAACCAGAAACTTCCATAGAAACCGGACGTATGAAGCAGATGAAACAGAACTGCTCTGGTTTAAGATGACAGGGGTGGTGCAGCTGGGTTCTCCCCTTCCAGAAGATTCTGGGGACCCTATTTGGAAGCCCCTGGTCTAACCTTTGCACTTTCTGCTCATAACCATGACCCAGCCTAGACTGAGCCAAGGAGAGAAGGGAAGCTCTTCGGGGGCCAAGGGCGTGAAGCCAGGGTTGAGATTCTCCAGGGAAAGGCTGTGGGTGGAGGGGAACGGGCATTACGGAGGGATGGGGAAGTGGAGAGCAGGCCTTCTCAAGCTACCCTGAGCGTGGGAAGCTCTGGAATTAATGCTAGAGTTGTCCGAGGGCCCTGATGACCCCCACTGAGGATGTTCCGGGTGATCAATCATCTCCTACGTGATTAATAAAAATGTCAATATGCATTTCTTCAAGTGGCTGCCTCCTTAGTTTCTATTCGTTGGGCTGCAGGGAGGAGGGAAGGAGGCGGGGGAGAAACTTCCTTCCAGTTCCACCCACCATACCCCAGCTCCTTGGCTCAACTGCGGGCCGTGTGCAGCTCCTGCCTGGCTGGGAGAGCCCCCAGGGCCGGTGCCAGGCAGGCAGGCAGGCAGGCTGATTCAGCGGGATGGCTGGCACAGGCCCACAGCTCTGAGGCCAACTGCCCTGCTGAGATGGGTATCAGAGGAGAGGTGGGTCCTAAGTCTTCTTTCCCTGGGCTATCTCTCTCTTCCATCTCTCAGATGCAGGTGGGCTGGGCCCTACTGGCAGAGGCAGGAGACTCTTCAGTGGGACTGGTGCCCAGGGCCAAAGGCCACTGTGATCCCCTTTCATTCCTGCCTCTAAAGCCATTGGGTTACCCAGCCTCAGTGTTCTGGTTTCAGGAGCCTGAAAATATCACCCCTCTCACCCTATACACAGGCTGCTGCCTCAGGTCGCCCCCTTTGACACTCACTCATTTTATTCTCTCTTTTGTTGCAGACTTAAAGGCAAAACATTGCTGCCCATCAGTCATTGACACTTTAGTCTAAACGAACCGCAGATGTATTTCTACAAGCTGGTATCAACTGGGTAGAGGCGAAGGCCTGGCTCTACTTCCAAAGGGAGATTACAGAGCTCTAAGTTGGAAGCTGGTCCTGCCCCAGCACAGTGGGCCGGTGCCCAAGGGAAGCCCTTACTTTCTGCACTGATTCCCTCACTGTGTTCGTAAGCAGGTAGGGAGACTGTCTGGGCTACCTTCTGAGTCCTGACTCTTACCCAGAGCTGAGTCAGCCATCACACCATTTTCCAGCCAAAAAAAGTAAAGCTGTCATTGAATCCAGCAACCCAGTGGCTCTCCTTGAGAACATCCTTCCCAGACTCTGGGAGAGAAGGGCACCAGCCTTGGAGACCTGTGGAGATCCTTGAACTGCTGGGAGTTCACCCACTGGGAACTCTGGGGAGCAGGTCCCAGTCCCTCCCTTGCCTCAGACAGGCAGCATCGCTAGAGAGAAGGGAGGAAGCTTCATCTATCCAGCATCTTTAGAGCCTGGTTGGGTAGGGTGTGTCCCCGCCATTATCTCTGCCCTGGGTGGTGATGAGCCACATTTTCTACAGGTGAGGAAACCAAGGCTCGGAGAGAGGGAACGTAACCACCCAAGTTCATGTAGCTGGTGCATGGCGGAGTCGAGATCTGAACCCAAGACCCCTCTCCCCAGAGCCCTTGCTGCTTCAGGTGGCTGAATACTGCCTCTGGCCTCAGTTTCCCCACCTGACAAGTGAGCCCTCCTACCCTGATGTTCTAAGCTCTTTCTAGCAGGAAAGGGTTTAACTCACGCCACCCACCCCTTCCACAGGCCTTTGGCATGTGAAAATAATGACAATGCCAGTAATAAAATAATGCCGAGCTCCACACTACAACTCTGCCCACGTCGTCCCATGGAAACCCTGCAACAGCATTTTCAGAAGCGACACGTGAGGGACACAGCGATGAAGTGACTCGCCCACTCCGCACAGCCAGGATGTGGTTGAGGCAGGGCTGAATCCAGTCCTGCTTCTGCGCTCCATGCTCTTAGGGAAAAGGCCGCTGTTCCTCAAACTTTCTCAAAATGCTCTGGGCTGCTTATTAAAAAAAAAAAAAAAAAAAAAAATCCACATGCCAGGCGGCACCCCCTTCCCAGCGCGTCAGACTGGAGGTGGGCCCTGGGAATCTGCATTTCACCAGCTCCTCCAGCAGGGTAGAGAAGCTCCCCACCAAACCAGATCATCTCTGAAAATGCAGGAAAGGGGGTGAGGAGGAGTGTGGAAAGGGAAGGAGGCGCCCAGGTCAATAACCCACATCTTTGCCTCCTCCACCTCTCAAAGTCCTGGTGGCCCAGCCAGATGCCTGTGGGGACTTGCTCCCTTCGAGGGAGAAACTGACTCCCTCCATGCTGGGGGCGGAGCAACAGGTCCATATGCAAATCATGGGTTCCTTCCGGGCAATTCTGAGCTCCCGGCTCTGGGAGGGGGCTGGGCTTCCAGGACTGGAACCAATGAGCTAGCACCCCGGGCTGAAGAGGCGGGGCTGGTGTCCTTTAAACCACACGTCAAGGGATCTGCGGGGCAGTGTTGGGTTTGGTGGCCCAGGCCCAGTCCCGAGGCCAGCATGTCACTGCAGAGAATCGTGCGTGTGTCCCTGGAGCATCCCACCAGCGCCGTGTGTGTGGCTGGCGTGGAGACCCTCGTGGACATTTATGGGTAAGAGCCAGAGACCTGGGGGTCTGCGGGCCGTTGGTGCTGATCCCCTTGGTCTCTTCCCGCAAGCTGTGCAGGGCTTCCTCGGGGCGCAGGCCTGGCTCCGCTGCCCTCCCCTGAGTCAGAGGACTTGCAGTGGTTGAGCTCCAGCCCAGGGCCTTGGAGGGTGCTGGTGTCATGGGGGTTTGGGCACAGTGGAGGACCCTGTAGGCTGGGTACACAAGAATAGGAAGAGGTGTGTACCCCAGCCGTGGTCCCCAGCTTATGAGCTCTGCAAAGAGCATCAGCCATTTCTTTAGAAATCATTTGTGCTTATGTAGCACTTCCTGTGTGCCAGACACTGTTCAAAGCGTGGCAATCTCCTTGAATTAAATCCTTGAACTTAAATGCTTCAGTTTAACCTCACAACACCCTATGAGCTAAGTTGTTGTCAGCTTCATCTCACTTGATGGATGAGGAAACTGGCACAGAGAGGGCAAGCCATTTGCTCAGGTCACACAGTCACTAAGTGTCAGTGCCAAGATTCAAACCCATTCCATGGTCAAGTGTCTTATGATTTTAGCTGTGTGCCACTTGAAGAGGAAGGATCTGGTTTCCTCCAGCCATTCAGAGCCCACCTGATATGGCCCTACATGGCCATGTCCTTAAAGCCAGTGGCTGGAGGTAAGGCCCCACCTTCTCTCTCTCCCAGGAAGAAAAGGAGAGTTTGGGCAGGGTTTTAGGAACTGGGCTCTGGGAACCACTGGGGAGCTGGCTACATAGCTTTTTGGGGAGACTCCAGGGGTTCCAGCTCCAAGGCTGACCTGAGGATGTAGGTAGTAAGGGGACGGGGAGGAGAGAAGGCAGAACTGTGTCACCATTCCCTTGTCACTGGTCTTACACCCTCTCCTCAGAACAGGTTTTAAAACCTCGGCAGTACTGTCGCGATAATTCCCAGCTGCAGAGGGTGTCCTATGCACTGGGAGATGCTGAGCAGTGCCCTCAACTTCCACGGACCAAATGCCCATGGCACACCCCCACTAGTGACAGCCAAAAATGTCTCCAGACATTGCCAAATGTGCCCTGTAAGGGGTGGGGGGATTCACACCCAGCTGAGAGCCAGTAACCCCAACTAAGACTTTAAAAATTGGAGCGAACTTAGTCGGAAGCAGAGATGGGGTTGGTCCCAGAGTGTGAGATAAGAAGGGGTGAGGGGCTGGTCATGGGAGTGAACCAAGTCTGGAGCAGACTTAGCCCAGCTAGGCATGGGGAGCTAAAGCCTGGCTGATGGTGGGTGGACAGTGAGAAGTAGGAAGGGGATTTGGAGGAGGGGACAGCCACAGAGGCTGTACCAGGAGGAGTGACAAGGGAGGAAGGTGTCTGGCGCCTCCCCCTCCTGTAGCACTGCGTGCCCATGGCCATGACTCACCTGCGTTGGCTGCCTCATGCCCGTCGGGCAGATGTGCCTCCAGTCTGACCTGCCCGGGAGGCTCAGGGCCAGCTCCTCCCCTGTGGAGCTTCCTTAGACGATGGAGGACGAATTAGGGCCACCAGAGGCAAAGGCAACAGCGTCTTGCGGGTATGAGAATGGATGGGCCGTGTTGGGGTTCTCAGAGGAGACTGGGGGGGGGGTCAGCCACAGGGTGCAGAGCAGAGCCTCAGGCACCCTCAGATGAAGGATTCTTGGACCGCTATGACCAGACCATCTTGGGGGAGGGGGAGAGCTGCTGGTCCATTCATTCACACATTCATCAAGTATTTCTTTGAGGTCTAGCGTGGGCTGGGCGCGGGGACACAGCAGTGAACGAGGAGGCGTGGTCCCTGCTCTCTGAAAATCCTGTCCCTTCAGAGTCCTATCAGAGGCTGGACCACATCACTCTTGGTGGAAGGGTTCCCATCTTGCTAGGGGAGAGGGACCGCGTCAGCTCTATGGTCCCTCCCAGCTTGGAGATATCACTGCAATCCTGGTGCTCACGCGACAGGCCAAGGAGGGAAAAGACAGTGGGTGTACTGGCTCAGTCCTGGCTCTGTGATGACTTAGCAGCCGTCTGACTTCGGGAAAGTCACTGAACTTCTTGGAGTCTGTTTCTTCACCTGTAGGATGGACGCGGTCCTAACAGCAATGATTTTAGAGACCGCCCTGTACCAGGCACTGCCCGAAGTGCTTGGTGTTTAGTAACGAATTCTCACAATTCCATGAGAGGGGACTATCATCATCCCTGTTCTATAGATGAGGAAACAGAGCCACAGAGAGGTTGAGTAACTTGCCCCATGTCACACAGCCTGTGAGGAGTGGTGGGGCCAGGCTGCAACCCAAACACGTTGACCTTCACTTCAGAGGACTCTGGGGAGGATTGAATGAGACTGTGCGTGTGGAGCACATAGGTGATGCCGAGCCCGTGGTGGGCAGTCTGTTATGGTAACTGCTACCACCTCCTCCATCACCGCCACCTCCCCTCCTCCTCTTCCCCCTCCCTCTTCCCCCCTCCTCCTTCTCCTTCTTCTTCACCATCATTTTAAGGCTCTGTCCCAGCCCTTCGGGCAGCGGACAGCCTCAAGTGTCTCACACCTGCCATCCACAAGATGGGTACAAACTCTGAACCCTACTGGGAGGAGGAGGCGATGAGAAAAGAGAAATGAACATAAGCCAAGCAGTCAGGGCAGGTTTTCTGGAGAAAGGTTCCCAACCAGAGCCTTGAAGGATGGGCACAGGCAAGACCATTGGGGTACTCTTGTCTGTGGCAATGGACTGAACCCTGTCTTCTTGCCTTCTGTGGAGTGGGAGAGGACCCTGACTTGGTAAGGGGGTTTTGGTTTCCTGAGCAGAGATTTCTACGGGGAAAGGGAAGGAAGGGAGATACACGGGTGTGTTGAACCTCCCTGGGGATGAAGGTGTAGCCAGGGTTGAAAACCACTGCCCTAGCTGGACAAGCTAACAACTCCTGTCCCCTCTTGCTCAGCAGAGACAGGCCAATGGAGGGAAAGGGCAGAGGGCTCCTGGGGGCCAGGATTCCTGCATTTTAATCCTAGCTCAGTCACCCTTTGCTACCTCATCTCGAGCCACTTTCTGTGCCTTCTTGGGCCTCAGTTTCCCCTCATGGGCCCTGATGAAGCTGACATTGAACACTGGGTTGCACGCTTTGCTCATAGAGGTGTCGAGCCCCCTCCCTGGTTTGACAAAGTGGCTCTCCATTTGCTTCCCCCAGCTCGTGCTGTGTGAGAGCGCTGACCTGCCTGGGCAGAGCGAGGCCCTGGGAGGCTGGTGCATCGTCAAATCTCCCAGTGACCTGGGCTTTAGGAAAAGGATTCATGGGGCCACCATTTCTCAGGGGTACAAATTCTCAGTGGAAGAATGTGAGACTAAGGAGGGGCCATGGTCTTCTGACCCTGGTGATGGTGAGGCCAGAGGACTTGGGACCTGGGAACCTCGCTGAACAGGGAGGGGCCACGAGTACTGCCCCCAGAGCCCGAGCTGTCTGGGCCTTGATGTTCTCTGCCCCCGTGGGCCACGTCAGTGGGGTCCATGGTGGTCATCTCGTCAACCTGTCTGTTTCAGCCACAAAGACCTTTCCCATCAGTTTTTTGGCTCTGAAATGTCTGGTTTCGTTTTCCCAGAGGCCAAGACCCTGAGCCCATGAAAGGGGAGGATGGGTTTGGGTTCGCAGAGGAGCAGGGGACAGAACTGGTTGAGTCCCAGCCCCATCACTGACCAGCTGTGTGACTCTGGGCAAGTCACCGTCATCCCTGGCCTTGTTCCCTCATCTGTACAATGGGGATAAGAGGACCGACAGTGGGTGGCTGCGGGGATACCCCTGTCACTATTGTCACCGTCATTGTCCTCACCATTGAGGGGTGACATGGAGCAAAAAGGAAGACCTGACTTGTCTTGATTCCTAGGACAAGGTGGGCTCACCCTGAGTCCTTCCCATGCTGCCCAGGGAGACAGCCCACCCTTAGCCATGGTTCTCAGACATCACTGGGAGTCAGTGTGGCTTGAAGGACAGGTTCTGGGGACCCTGCCAACAGCACAGCTGGGTCTGGACTCTGCATTTTCAACAGATAGGTCTGAGGTTGGCCACCGTGATGGTGACTAGCTATCCTGGTTTGCCCAAGACCTTCTAGGTCTTAGCACTCGAAGTCCTACACTGCAGGACACACACGGGCTCTGACAAAACAGGTCTGTTGGTCACAGTAGCGTGCCTCCCCTCCCCCTTCATCATCTGGGCTGGTAGGGCCTCCGGAGCAGGTGGGCCCCTGGGGAAGGGCCTCAGCCCATCCCGTGTGTGGACAGCCTCAGTGGTGGAAAGCTGGGCTGGGCCTGGGGCACGGTCTAGAGCAGCGCGCTGGCAGCTCGCGGTGGACAGGCTGGAGGAAATTTTGTCCTGCTGAGCCTCTGGCTTCTTCCCCTGCCCTCCATGAGATGGGAAATCCAGAGCCTCCTGTACCTGATGCAGGCTCTTCTCCCAGAAGCCACCCTTTTGATCTTCTTTTTTTTTTTTTTAATTTTATTTATTTGACAGACAGAGATCACAGGTAGGCAGAGAGGCAGGCAGAGAGAGAGGAAGGGAAGCAGGCTCCCTGCTGAGCAGAGAGCCCGATGCAGGGCTTGATCCCAAGACTCTGGGATCATAACCTGAGCCGAAGGCAGAGGCTTTAACCCACTGAGCCACCCAGGCGCCCCCCCTTTTGATCTTCTTAACAGCTTTCCTGATGGGGTATGAGCACCAGATTGGGGGAGTCTGGACCCCTACCTTCTAGTCCCTTATCTTCTGGGTCTCAGTTTCCCTGGAGTGAAGTAGGCATGGGTTCAGGTGCCTTTAACTTTCACTTGTCTCAAGCGTTTGCATGCACTGACTCCTTTAATTTCTACTTTATAGATGGAGACACTGAGGCAGAGGAAAGCCAAGCGTCTCCCTCAAGGTCACATACCTAGTGGGTGGTAGGGCTGGGATTTGGACCCAGCTTGCCCACACCCACAGGCTTAACCCCCTCACCTCAGCTCCAAGGTGTTGCCCCTCCTGATCAAGAACTTTTACTGGCTCCCCACGACAGCCTGAGTTTACCCTTGACCTCTTAAGGCGTCACTGTGAAAATGATTCCCCTCAGATGTTTCTCCTCCTTGTCCTTGGTTCCCCTGCCTCTCTCCAGGAAGCTGCCCCCAATGCCCCCAGTCCACCCTCTCAACCTGCCTCTGTCTGCTCATTTCCCGTTTCATAATTTACTTGAATAGCACCCTTCCCCCATCTTGGATGGGCGGTTTTCCAAGCCTTTCCCATGATCTCACCTGAGCCTTGCAATTGCCCGTGTGGTTGACCAAATGGGTGTCATCATTCCACTTTGTAGGGAGGCTGGCTAATTTCTCAGGGTCACCTGGCTTATGTGCGACCCAGCCCAGTCTAGAATCTGACTCTTGACTCTGGTCCTGGCATCACTGGTCTCTCAGCATCTTCCCCCCAGGCCTGGCAGGATCTTCATCGGATCCCTGGTGCCTCATACAGGGAGGTACCCCAAACCCAGGGGCTGGGGCGGGGGAGCGGGGTGGGGTCCCATACCAGAAGGATCATCAAGTTGTTCACCTCGAGCTCATGGGCACCTAGGGTCCAAGCAGCAGCTTGGGATTGGGGGGGGATTTCATGAAAAGTTTATAAGCCTCCTGGGAAGCTGGAGGCTCCCCAGAGAGTGGGACAGAGGGCGTCCCCTGGGGTGGGGTGGGGGACCCTTCATACCCAGTCTCTCTCCACATGTCTCTGTCTTTCTGGCTCTCCATCTCTCTGGGTTTTTCTACATCTCTTTGTCTTTCTCTGTCTCTGTGCCCCCATGCTTCTCTGTCCAGGTTCTTTATGTCCCGTGATGGGGCTGGCTCCCACACCCAGGGCACAACAGGACAGAGGGTACCACCAGCCCTGGAAATTATAGGTTTTGGGAATAGGGTTGCCAGATAAAATGCAGGATGCCTAGTAAAATTTGAAATTCAGGGGCGCCTGGGTGGCTCAGTGGGTTAAAGCCTCTGCCTTCGGCTCAGGTCATGATCCCAGGGTCCTGGGATCGAGCCCCGCATCGGGCTCTCTGCTCCGCAGGGAGCCTGCTTCCTCCTCTCTCTCTGCCTGCCTCTCTGCCTAGTTGTGATTTCTCTCTGTCAAATAAATAAAATATTTAAAAAATAAAATAAAATAAAATAAATTTGAAATTCAGATAAACAATTAATGTTGTTTTAGTGTAAGCTTGTCCTAAATATCGCACGGGACGTCCTTAGACTAAAACAGCTCTTCGTTGTTTATCTGAAATCCGGGGCCAACTGGGTGTTCTCTGTTTTTGTTTGCTAAATCTAGCAGCCCTCCTTGGGAGGAGAAGCAGGTGTGCTGGCCCCGCCCCGCTGGTGAGGACGCCTGGGAGGGCCACGCACTGGGCTGGGACCTGCCTCATGAAGTGGAGCTTGGGCTTGGCTTATTTCTTTATTTATTAAAAAAAGCCATTTGAGAAGTATCAGGATCCCACTGCTGGAGGAGTGAAGAGGGTCATCTGGGCTGGTAGGGCCTCCGGAGCAGGTAGGCCCCTGGGTATTGAAGGAGGTCTGCTCTCCTCCTGGTGGGGCAGGGAAAGGGAAAGGGCCTGGAGTCGAATCCGCCGGCTGGGCTAATTTGGGGAAGTCTCTTGCTCGTCCTGAGCCTCTGTTTCCCCAGGTGTAAGTGGGAGTAATAATCCCTCCTCCCGGGGCCACAGTGAGGATGAAATGAATGCGGGTTGGAAGGGCTCAGCCAGGCCTGCCCCGGTGAGCGTGCAGGGGATGGGGGCCTCAGGGGCTAGGGTTATCGTGAGTACTCCTGGGGAGGTGGTGGGTGAGAATATGGATTCAGGAACCAGAAGGCTTGGGCCTTGCCACTTACTAGCTCCATGACCTTGGACAGTTTACTTAACCTCAGTTTCCCCATCTGTAAAATGGGAGACAGTGGTAGTCCGTGTCTCCTAGGTTTATTGGAAAGATTACGTGATGTAATAGACCTAAGAAACTGGCACCGGGCTGGCATGTAGCCAGAGCCCGACAAAAGTCAGCTCCTGCTATCCCCCAGGCACATGTGTATGCTGCTTCCTCCAGGAAGCCTTCTGGTCCCTCTGGCTCACAGTGGCCTGTCCCTACATGGGATTCCACTGACCACTGACTTCCTGGCCGTGAGCCCCATCTGGCTGCCCTGGGCAGGGCTGTTTTTAACTCCCTGGTGGGATGGAAGGTTCTGGGGCAGTGGGGAGAGCAGTGGGTGTATCTGCCTCGGTCTGGCAATGCCTCTGGGCACAGTGGGTGCCCCGGGCACCCCCCAGACAATCAGAGGGTGAACAGACTGATTTTAAACAGGACTCCAGACTAACTGGAGGTGGGGTGGGGAACATGCAGTCCCAGGGCCAAATGACATAGACTTTTTTTAACCTTACAAATAATGACTGGTTGTTTGACTGAATCTAGCCCAGTTTCCCAGGTGACCCTGCAGCGCCACGGAGAAGCAGGGGCTCTGTGTCAGAGACGCAAGGCAAACCTGGCTGTGCCATTCAATGCTGTGTGATCTTGGGCTTGGTACTTGATCTCTCTGAGCCTCAGTTTCTCACCTTTGCAATGGAGATGGTACTACTCACTCTGCAGACTTGTAAGAATCAAAGGAGCTATAGGAACTACAAGGCATTTGGCACATGGTGGGCACTCCACAAGATTTACTGCCCTTCCCTAGGGAACACCCAGAGGACATCTCACCCACTAGAGAGGGATGCATTGGGGCCTTGAGGGGGAGACTGCTCTTAAAGCCATGGTCTTACAATTGCACTGGGGTCCATTTGCTGGCTGGTGTCCCCTGAGCTCCTCGTGCCCAGCTTGGCACTGGGAGATTATAAAGTACTCAATTGGGTCCTAACTTTCAAAGAGCTTGTGGTTTTGTTGGGAGTTAAAATAACTCACAAAGGAGGGGCGCCAGTGGATTGAGCCGCTGCCTTCGGCTCAGGTCATGATCCCAGGGTTCTGGGATCGAGCCCCGCATCGGGCTCTCTGCTTGGCAGGGAGCCTGCGTCCTCCTCTCTCTCTGCCTGCCTCTCTGCCTACTTGTGATCTCTCTCTGTCAAATAAATAAATAAAATCTTTAAAAAAAAATAACTCACAAAGGAAATGTTAATGAACACAGAACCTGGGAATGTGAGATTTGTGAATGCATTCATGTGGGGTCCAGGCTTCACTCCCAGGACCTTGCTGTGGGGATCTGAGAGGATTGGGGTGGTCAGGGAGGGCTTCCTGGAGGAAGCAAGAGTTTGAGCCAAAGCTCAAGCATCTGAACAGGTACTGCATCCCTCTAGCACTTCCCATGGCTTCTCGTCCTTCCCAGGTCGGTACCTGAGGGCACAGAGATGTTCGAGGTCTATGGGACCCCCGGCGTGGACATCTACATCTCTCCTAGTGTGGAGAGGGGCCGGGAGCGCGCGGACACCAGGCGGTGGCACTTTGATACGGGGTTGGAGATCATCGTGGTCATGAACTCACCCAGCAACGACCTCAATGACAGTCATGTGAGCAGGTCCCTGGTCCGGGGTGGGGCGGTGGAGGGGGTGGGGCGTGATCTAGCTCCACAAGGGCCGGCACCCTCTATTCACCCAGATGGCAGGGTGGCGTGATGGGTAAGTTCCTGCCCCTGGACCTAGCCAGCCCTGCAGCTTACAGACATAAACTGTGTGTCTGCCGGCAAGTCACATCAGCCCTCTGGACCTCGGTTTCCCCATCTGTAGAATGGGGATGATCACAGCATCTTTTCTCCTGGTGTTGATGCAGGGTGGAACATGAGTCAACATTTGCTCCTCTTCTTGTTTCCCAAGACCCCGGTGAAGGGAGGTGTCCCCGTTTCTCTGGGTCAGGCCTCAGTTTCCCCATCTACAGGCTGAAGGTTGATTAGGAGATCTCTGCCACCCTGAATGAAGGAGAGAAAGCAGAAATGGGGGGTTCCAGTGACGGGGAGACTCCCTTCTACAAGGTGCCTCACCTTCTAATCCACCCGCTCCCTGACCCCCTTCCCTTCTTCTCCTCTCTCCTCCTTCAGCCACCAAGGGTGAGTTTAACAAGCCCCAGCTGTAGGCAGAGTTCTGGCCTCAGGGCAGGGGGCATTTAAAAGAGGGAAGAAATGGCGTGGCCCCGGAGCTTGGCCCCGGTGATGCCCCCTTGAAGGGGTCATGGGAAGTAGCTTGTTATGCGGGAGTGACAGGTTTCCACTCCACATCAGGGATGGTGTTGCAAAAAAACTGACCTTTTAAGGACCACTGACCATATGCCACGCCCTGGACAGCCATGACCTCACACAGCCCTCACAGCAGCTGCGAGAGGCAGGGTCTGATCTCCATTCCATCGGTGGGGCCGCCAAGGTTCAGAGTAGCTGTGTTCTGCACAGATCTGCCTGACACCTGGGGGGCAGGTTCCCTTCATCACCCCTTCGCCTTTTCCCACCCACGTATCTGAGATGAGCCCCTCCATGGAACTCTATGATGCAGGCGGACAGGTAAATGAACTCATTTTACAGATAAGGAAACCGAAACCACTTATCCAAAGTCAGCAGATCTAGTGAGTAGCAGAGTTGGTGAGGTTCAGGACAGAGTTCCCGGGGCAGGGCAAGAGGACAGCTGGTGAGGGGCCCCTCCTGGGTGCCCTGCCAAGCTGGGGGCCATGTGGATGCCAAAGACCAAAGGAACTGAGGACGGTCAGAGTGTCCTGCCCCTCCTCTTCCCCCATCTTTGCCCTGGATCCAGGTAACTGTGTGCCTGAGGCCAGCATCATCCCTCAGGCTTGACAGTTGGGGGTCAGTGAATGCAGGATTTAGGGGCTCCCAGCACTGAGGGGTGAATGGCCTCTGTAAGATCCTGAGCCTTCTGACAGAGCTGAGGGACCCCCGTCAGGAGTGACCGTGCAAGCAGAGAGCAGTGGGTCGAAGGACTTTGACATCTGGGCCTGAAGCTGTGTTCTCATCAGTCATTGTCAAACCAGCCTTTAACAGCTATTGGGGCTTGCCATGGCCAAGCACGGCGCTGAGCATGTCACCCACCTTCTTTTTTTGATGGTCACAGCCTACAATCAGCCCTCTGGGGTAGGGACTATTATTATCCCTACTTTACAGCAGGGGACATTGAGGCCTGGAGATGGCAAGTGACTCTTCCCAGGATGGTCACAAGTGGTGGATACGGAATCGGAGCCCAGAGCTCTGGAGCAGCTCACACAATGCTGCCTGCCCTCTATGAACAGTAGCAGGCATGTCTGGGGCCCTTCCTATGGGGTCAGTCTGGTACATGAATTGTTTCTAAGCAGCACTATAATCCTCTGTGGGCAGCAGGGACCTGTATGCTCACCGTTCTGCAGATGAGGAAAACAGACAGCTCAGAGAGGTGAGGGACCTCGGCCAAGGTCAAAAACCCAGAGGTGCTGGGCTTAAGACCAGGCCTGTCTGAATCCCACAGATAAGAGAGGGTCCCTAAACCCTACCCAGCCAGAGACCTCCTCAGTTTACAAGCAGCAAAACAGAGATCCAAAGGGGAGCAGGGGCTTGTCCAAGTCACACGGTAGTCATTGGCAGCACTGGGGCCCAGGTCTCCAGGGAATCCCTCACAAATGGTCCCATTTTACAGATGGGCCAAACAAGGCATGGAAAAATAAATGGCACAGAGACTAACAGAAGAGCTGGGTTGGTAAACTCAACTTCAGTGCACAGAGCTTCCTGAGACCCTCTCTCTGTCCTGCCAGATCCCCCAAGACCTGTCCTTTGGGGTAGGAGATATTGGCTTCTGCCAGCTTGACTCTAAGCCCATTTCTCTACAGGTTCAGATTTCCTACCACTCCAGCCATGAGCCCCTGCCCCTGGCCTATGCGGTGCTCTACCTCACCTGCGTTGGTAAGTTGGGGCCCATGCAAGGGCCTGGGCCAAGGGTGGGGGGTAGCTGGGAATAACAAGGAACAGGGGTCTTTTTACAAACATCAACTCATTTTATTTTAAAAATTCAAATGAGGGTATATTTTAAAAATTCTAATGGGATAAAAGAGTATATATATGGAAAAGTAAGCTTCCCTTTCTCCCAAACTAAGACTTCCAGTTCCCCAAGCCCAGCATCCTTCTAGAGATCTTCTGTGCCTGTGCAGGTGGACACAGGCATTCCTGTACACTCCCTCCTTTTGGAAGCAAAGGGAGACATACTCCAGGCCTGGACCTTGCTTTTCTACCTTAAGATTTTGTGCCAGTTGAACACAAATTGACATGTAAACTCCGTGCACAGTAATACAACAAAGGAAAAGGTAGATAACATGAATGAACAGATGGGGAATTTCAACTGAGAGATGAAAACTATAAGGTGTCAAATGGAAATGCTAGAACTAAAAATCATAGTAACAGATTTTTTAAAAAAGCTCCTGGTGGTTGTCTTGGTAGATTTGACACAGCTGGAGAGAGGATCAGTGAACTTGAAGATAGGGCAATGATAAATTAGACTGTACTAAATTTTAAAACTTTTACACAACAGAAGACAAGCAAAAAGTCAAACTATGGGGCTGCCTGGATGGCTCAGTCCATAGGGCACATGAATCTTGATCTCAGGGTTGTGAGTTCAAGCCACACCTTGGGCACAGAGCTTACTTTAAACAAAAAGGGAAAAAAAGTCTGAATATGGACTGTGAGAAGAAATTTGCAATGCATACAGCTGATTCGGTACACATAGATTATGGAGAACTCCAGTCAATAGGAAAAAGCATAAACTAACAAAACAGGCAAAGACTCTGAACAAACAATTCACAGAAGAGAAAGTCCCAGTGACCAGAACCTAAATAGAAAGATGCTTAATACTTAGCATTGCCAAGGATGTGGAATTGGGAGCTCCTGGATGGTGGGTGGGAGTTTGCATGGGTCCAAGCACCTGCAAAGTACTTAGCAAGAAAGCTGAAAATGCTCTGTCTGCCGGAGGCATTGTTAGAGGCAAAATATGCATTATTGGACTTGTGCTGAACTCCTGGGAACCCCATAGTGATTCACTCTCTGTCCTCCCCTTACAGACATCGCTCTGGATTGTGACCTGAACTGTGAGGGCAGGCAGAATAGGAGCTTTGTGGACAAGGTAGGGTGACTCAACCTGGACCCAGAAAGGGGCATGGAGTTTGGCATTGACCTAGGCTGGGTTAGGAGGGTCAAGGCCATTACAGGTATCCCCCTGCCTCCTAACTGGTGCCGAGGTCGGGAGAGCCAAATGGGAAGTATGCATGACTGGGGGTATTCTGTCACCAGGAGAAAAATCATTACCAAGAATTATCAAGCATATACATGCCCAGGACTGGGCTACACCTTGCTTTGTGGGGAAAAGTCCTTCTGGAATGTCAGTCTAGCTTAGGGGTCAGCAAACTTTTTCTGTAAAAGTGAGATAGTAAATATCTTGGGCATTGCAAAGTGTCTCTGTTGCAACTCTTCAGTTCTGCCATTGTAGTGTGAAAGAGCTGTAGTCAATTCAATGGATGTGACTATTCCAATAAAACTTTATTTACAAAAACAGGCAGCAGGCCAGAGGTGGCCCCCGGCCCTGGCATGCCAACCTTCTGATCTAGGCGAAAGGGGAACTCTGCCAAATATGAGGCTGTTAAAGAACTTTGGGCTGAACTGTTGTGGCACTCAACGCATTGGGAGATCTTAGCAGAAGGTCAAGTTTGGCTGCGTGAACAAGGAAGACTTCCTTTGAAGTCTACTTGAGCTAGGCTTTAAAGCGATGCAAGAGGGAGGGGATTCCAGGTGGAGGGATGAGCGGGAGCCAAGGCCTGGAGCCAGGAACAGATCTTTAATCAGGAAGTTGTCCATTGAGAAATAGGACATTGGCCCAACACACACTGCCTTTGGCCATGAAAGACCTCTGTGTAGTTTGGACTTGCTGGTGTGGGCAGTCTGGAGCCCCTGCCGTGTCTGGTGCAGGAAGTGCTTCTGTGCGCATGGACCTATCCTCACAGGGACAGCAAAGAGGAGAAGACAGGGTCAGCAGGTTGCTGGGCGGGGGCAGAGGACGGTTGTCTGCCCCGTCACCAATTATGCTTTGCCTTTGGCAGCGGGATTGGGTCTGGGGGCCTGGCGGGTATGGAGCCATCTTGCTGGTGAACTGCGACAGGGACAATCTGAATTGTCATGACCAGGACAACCGAGACCAGCAGGTGCGCTGCCTGCAAGGTAAGGGGGTGCCCCGGATCACTGCTCAGCCACCCCGCAGGTCGCACTGGAGGGAGCACCGGGGGCCAGAGTTCCAGCTCCCAGACACACTTGGATGTCGCTCAAAACCTGCCTCATGCTGGCAGCTAACCCCTCCCAGCCTGTCTGTGGTGATCCAAAACTTCCTATCCGCACCCCAAATCCCCACCAGGCACCCCGGGCCTGCAGTTCAGGATGCCCCATGTTCTAAGTCAGTCCCGCACTGCGCACAACAGCCCCGTGAGGAAGACCGCAGTAGTGGCCTGGGGAACGGGACAGGTGCCTTATGCCTGGGCGGGCACACTTCTACGGAATGTGGGCACATCTGCCCCTCGTTTCAGACTGGGGAGCACTGAGGCTCGGGGAGGGAGGGGCCTGCCTGGTGTCAACAGAGAGTGATGCTTGGACTGAGACCAGACTCTCCGCTGCACGCCACCCAGGTGGCCTGCCTACCGCACGCTTCTCTCCTGTCCCCGGGCTCAGGACGGGCCACTCTGTACTTCCGGTTGCTCTGGGCAGGTGAGGGAGCGGAGGCCCGGAGAGGGTCGGACGCATTCTCGTGGCACACGCTTCAGACGTCCTCATGGTTTGTTCTTGATGGTTTCTAGCATTTTCACAGGCTGGGCAGAGCCGGGGGCTCAGAGACCCAGGTCTTGGCACCCTTTTCCCTGGGAGGGGATATGTGGTGGGCAGGAGGAGAAGACACGGAGTGTGAGGGGCCCATGGAGTCGTTGCCCCATCTGGCTCCACAGACCTGGAAGACATGTCCGTCATGGTCCTGAGGACCCAAGGCCCTGCCGCCCTCTTCGATGGGCACAGACTCATCCTCCACACTTCCAGCTATGACGCCAAGTGGGCACGGGTCTTCCACGCTTGCGGTGAGTTCATGCCCATCCCCTCCCCCTGTGCCCACTGCCCGGGGCTGGGGGGTTCTCAGTTTCCCCACCTTGGACCAGAGGGCAGGCTCTGCTCTGGCTTCCAGCCTGCCCTGGGGGGCAAGGAAACATGGTCAGATGGGGAAACTATGAAACAGGTGGGCTGGCGTCCCCACACAGCCATGGCCCAGGATCGTTTGATTGGATAAATTAAAATACATTCAGCGGGGCGCCTGGGTGGCTCAGTCAGTTAAGCGCCTGCCCTTGGCTCAGGTCATGATCTCACGGTCCTGGGATCAAGCCCCAAGTCAGGCACCCTGCTTAGCAGGGAGTCTGCTTCTCTCTCTCCCTATGCCCCTCCCCCTCAAATAAATAAATAAAATCTTAAATAGACATATTTAAAAATATAATTTAAGCATGTTTGGAAATTCTTATCAAAACTTTCAAACACACAGAAAAGTAGAGAGAACAGCGATGATCCCCTGGACGCCAGTCACTCAGATTCAACAATTACCGCTGTTTGCTTCTCTTGCTTTATCTGTATCGTAAAGCCACTCCCAGACACGATGGCTATTGTCCCCACAGAATTTAGCATGCATCTCCCCCCAGAACCAGTGACAATTGCTCTACGGAGCCACAGTATGAGCAAGGACATAAAATCCCTTTTAAAGATACAAATGCATACAAGTAATAAAATGCCCGTTTTTAAAAAGCTCAAAGAAGGGGTGCCAGGGTGGTGCAGCGGGGTGGGCGTCTGACTCTTCGTTTTGGCTCCAGTCGTGACCTCAGTGTCCTGAGATCAAGCCCCACGTCCGGCTCCACATTCAGTGGGGAGCTTGCTTGCGATTCTCTCCCTCTGCTCTCTGCCCCTCCCCCAACTCACACACGTGGACTCTCTCTAAAATAAATCTTTAAAAAAAAATCAAAAAATTTAAGAAGACCAAACAAGATAGAAGTATATAAGGTAAAAAATGAGAGTTCCTCATCCCTACCCCTAAGCCTGACTTTTGAAAATGCGTTCACTGTTAACGATTCGCAATGTGTTCTTCCTGACTTTTCTCTGTAGGCATCATCAAACGTGCATGCGTGTGTGTGCACGTGTGTGTGCACGTGTGTGTGTGGTGGACATTCCTTTCTGAACGAATGCAGCTCTGCCTCGGTGTTTTGCACAACTGCGTGGTATTCTGGAGCACGGGCGTGCTGTGACTCACCCGCTCCCCTGAGCACACGGCGGTTGGCGATGTTCTGATTTGACCACAGTATAGGTGCCTCGAGGGCAGGGGTCTTGCTCACGGCTGTATCCTGAGCCTGGAACCTGGCGTCCTAGGTGCACAGTCGGTGCTCAGTAAATGCTTGTTCAATGACTAAACAGCGTGAATACCCTTGTACATGTATTTGTAGCAAAGACACCTAGAAGCGGGGTTGCTCATTAAGAGTAGAGGTTCCTTTGCGAGATGCTGCCGGGCTGTCCTCCAGAAGGTCTGAACAAGTATCTTAGAAAGGAATGGCCTTTCCACTGGTCTAGCCCACACTGGGAATCAAGCATCTTGTCTCCTTTGCTGGTGGGAGGGCAGAAATGGGGGCTGCTATCTGGCGTGTGAGGTTGGCCCAGCTCCTCCCGCGTCCGTTGTGCACTGTGGGTCCACCTAGAGGTCACAGCCGTCCCTCCCGTCCCCTTCCAGGTCCTGAAGACTCGTGTGAGGCCTACAGGCATGTGCTGGGCCAGGACAAGGTGTCCTACGAGGTGCCCCGCTTCCACGGGGACGAGGAACGCTTCTTTGTGGAGGGCCTCTCATTCCCCGACGCCAGGTTCACAGGGCTCATCTCCTTCCACGTCACCCTGCTGGATGACTCCAACGAGGTGAGGGCTGGCCGGGGCAGAGAGGGTGAGAGAGGAGGGCTCCATCCCCAGGAGAGATGGGCACCACCGGCGTGGAGGACCCCAGACCTCTTGACCTCCCTCACCCCTGCTGCGGCCCCTCTAGAAATGAGGAGATGCCAGGGGCATCAGCCGGGACTCTGGACTCCAAAGCCAGTGCTCTTCCCCGTCTGCCCATCTTCTGCTGTAGGATTTCTCCGAGTCCCCGATCTTCACCGACACTGTGGTATTCCGCGTGGCGCCCTGGATTATGACGCCCAGCACCCTGCCGCCGCTGGAGGTGTACGTGTGCCGGTGAGTGTGGGAGGTGGGCGTGGGTGTCCTTCAGAGGCTGGCGGCCCCTCCTGCCTCCACACCTGGCTCAGTCCTGAGCCGTGCTGCCTGGGCTTGTCTGCAGTGTGAGGAACAACACGTGTTTCGTGGACGCGGTGGCGGAGCTGGCCAGGAAGGCCGGCTGCAAGCTGACCATCTGCCCGCAGAACGAGAACCGCAATGACCGCTGGATCCAGGTACCAGGGCTGCCGGGCAGCGTCCAGCTAGGACGCCATCGGCACCGTGGAGGGAGAGGCTGGCCCATCCTAACTAGGGGCAAGGCTGGGGGGTGGGGTTGCTTGTGGATATCTAGAAGGACCTGGGGGCTGTGACTGTCTTCCCCAGGGCACTCCTTTTTCTTACTCTAGACCTAGAGCTCCCTCCCTCTCCCTAGAACTTTCTAGAGACCCAGGCGCACACTGACATTGGATTGAACCTGCATTCACCCACAGGATCTGGGCCAGGCAGGGGCTGGCCCTGAACGGGATGGTGGAGGTGTGGGACACAGTCCCTGCACTCAGCAGCCCGGCCCTATGGGTCCCCACAGAAGGCGACTTTGTCCTCCAAGGGACGTTTTGCAGTATCACCCTGACGATGCAACTGGCTTCTAGTGGGCAGAGCTCGGGGCTGCTGCTATGTGTCCTACAGTGAATGCACAGGGTAGCCCCACAGCAAAGAATTGTCTGGCCCCAAGGCCATGAGTGCTAAGGCTGAGAAGCCCTAGTGTGGTGACTATTGCAACCACCCCCCTCCCCCTGCCCCTGCAACTGAAAATGTAGTAGGGGCGCTGGGCCATCTTTGCCTCCAGGACCAGAGAGGTCAGAATGAAGCTGGGCTAGATGTTGAGAGATCTGAGATCTGAGAAGGAGGCAAACCTATACCTCCTTTGTCCCCCTAGCCCTGTCCTTGACCAGGTGTGGAGGCCAGAGGTGCCGGCTGATGTCTGGAGACTTGCTTGTCCAACTCAGGCCACCCCAAGCTCCTCTCTGTGGCCACTCTACCCCGATCCAGCATGGGGACATACCCAGGATCACATCCACGTTATAGTTCATTCCCCGCCTGTCTTGCTGTGTGACCCTAGGCAAGAGCACACCATCTCTGAACCTCTAGCCCCTCCTCCAGCCAGCAGGCATCAAGAACCCCTGTCTTCTTCAGCTCAAAGGGCATAGCTGGCCTGAAACAAAGAAGCCGCAAGAACAGTCCACCCCAAAGCGCTCAGTCCCAAACGAGGGTTCGTTGTCCACAGGGTGTCTCTCTCGTTCACAGGACGAGATGGAGCTGGGCTATGTTCAGGCGCCACACAAGACCTTCCCGGTGGTCTTTGACTCCCCCAGGAACGGGGAGCTGCAGGACTTCCCATACAAAAGAATCCTGGTGAGTGGTTGGGGGCCGCAGGCTACAGCCTGGCTCGGAGGGCCAAGGGACGTTTCCCAAAGCCCCACCGGGGCGTAGAGTCTAGGACATGGTACTGGGGGCCGTGTTCTTTAGGGACAGGAGTGACCAGACAAAATACGCGAGATGCCTAGTTACATTTAAATTTCAGGTCAGCGATGAGGAACTTTTGGTATAAGTATGTTCCCAACCATGCACGGGACGTAGTTATAGGTGTCCTACAGTGAATGCACAGGGTAGCCCCACAGCAAAGAATTGTCTGGCCCCAAGGGCCATGAGTGCTAAGGCTCATGGTATATCAAAATATATCCAAAAATATACTCGTATATCAAAAATATACTCATGCTTTATCCAAAATTCAAATGTAACTGGGCGTCTTATACTTTTTATTTACTGAATTTGGCAGCCCTAGGTAAGGGCGGGGTGAGGCAGTGCCGCTGTTAAGAACACAGGATTTGGAGGCAGAACAATCTGGCTCTGCTACTCAGATGCTGTGTGGCCTGGTGTGAGTCACTTCCCCTCTCTGAGCCTCAGGTTCTTCATCAGCAAAAGTGATGTGACAGCCCTGGCCTCACAGGTGTTTCTGAGGCTTCTCTGTCCTGGGCAGAGGGAGCACACAGCGCCGTTAGCTGAGATCAATACTGGTAATAAGAACTACTGTGAAGATGGTCCTTGGGGACCAGGACCTCCTAGAAGAGAGAGAGGAGACTCCCTTGATGCTGGAGAGACCATGAGACCCTTCCAACCCCTGCTGGATCACTGAGGTGGTGGCAGGAGCTCTCGCCTGGGCCTCAGTGTTGTTTGAGTTCCTTCTGAGAGATGGCCCTGGGGAGCTCTCCCCTTTTTCTGACTTGAAAGACTGAGGCTCCATCCCTAGCCACTTGGCCCCCAGGAACAGGCTGCTCTAGAACAGCCACGTACTTGCCCTTGGGCGGTACTTGCCCTTGGGCTGCACTTGGCGGGAAGTCTACTCAGAGGGAAAGGGGCAGGGGCCATAGCCTCGGGCTCCATGTCTAATGGGGAGTATAGGCCACTGCAGCCCTGTCCACTGTCTCCCTGTGACCACGGGGATACCGTGCTCTAATGTGGCAGCAGGCCCAGAGTGCCTGTGTGTCTCACAACTTTAACCCCTATGCATGCGTGAAATATTGAATGGGTCAGATCCCTGTCTTTGACTCAGTATTTCCATCCGAAGAACGGACAGACACCCCTGCCCCATCCTGAAGGAGCTCAGAGCCCAGCAAGTTCGTTCAAGCTCTTTCTGGTGACCCCCACCCCTAGCCTGACTCAGTTTCCCCTGCCAGGGTCCAGATTTCGGCTATGTGACTCGGGAACCACTAGACAGCTCTGTGAGTGGCCTGGACTCCTTCGGGAACCTGGAGGTCAGCCCCCCAGTGGTGGCCAATGGGAAAGAGTACCCCTTGGGGAGGATCCTCATCGGGGGCAACCTGCCTGGGTGAGAGAGGGGCAGGGAGAGGTGTTCCTTCGGTGGAGGGTGGTGATGGGGGCAGGGGTGGTGGTGGTGAGGGATCATTCCACTCCTGGGAGAGAACCCACGAAGAGCGATAAATTCCTAGTTCTAGATGAGGTGGGGGGAGGCAGTGGGCTGGTGACCGATCACTGTCCATTGACCTTGATGAATTTTGAGAAGGCCACGGTGAGCAGAGACCTAAGAGATCATTCAGTCCAGGCTTTTCATTTCATAAGTGAGCCCAGAAAGGGTAAAGTGGCCTGGTACATGTCACACAGAATCCAAAGTTGTGACTAAACTTAGGTCTTCCATTTCCAAAAAGAAATGATATTGCTAATAACAGTCTATTAATTAATAGTTCTAGAAGAAAAAGCTTCAAGTCTCAACAGTCCTAGAGTAATTACATTTCAAGAGCTTGTTCATACTATAATGTAAATGACTACCATCAGATATTTTCCTGAGAACAGGAGAAGGAAGGTATAGGACATGAAAAATGAGATATCATAACACACACACACACACACACACACAAACACACAGAATAATAGACTATGTGTTGTTCAACATGTGACACAGAGATACTGATGCAAAAGAAAAGGAATTATATGGTGATGGTTTTTTGTTGTGGAATAGACCAGGGCATTGAGCCATCCAAATTCAACAAAACAGGACAAACTCGCAGTCAAATAACAGGTGAATCAAGAGGCTTTGGAGGGAACTCACTGCCCTCAACATGTGATCCCACAGAAAGAGGAAGTTCAAGGTGCCTGGGTGCCTCAGTCAGTTAAACGTCCAACTCTTGATCTCAGCCCAGGTCTTAATCTCAGGGTTCTGAGTTCAAGCACTACCTTGGGCTCCAACAGGATGTGGATCCTGTTTAAAAAAAAGACAAAAAAGAAAGAGGACATTTGGGCCGTGCCATCAGATACTTATGTGGAAGTCGAAAGAAGAATGAGAGTTAAGTTCCCGAGCATAAAATGCTGGGGCTATGTGTTCCTGGGGGTGATCTTGTCCACCTGTCTCCCCACTGATGAACAGAAGGTGAGGCCATAGCAAGAGAGACACAAGTTAAACTCCCAGAAGAGCCGCCTAGCCCCAGGGGATGGACTAGGGTGGCGAATGTCTCTAGGAGCCAGTGAAGATGATTCTGAGGGCGGCTCTGAGTGTTTGCTGGGATGGCAAGACCTGGGGGTCACCGACTGGGTGGGGTCGAGCTGCCCTGCCTCCATCTGTTCAAGAGCTCAGCCTGAAAAGAATTTAAAGGACACAGTGCATGTTTTTTGTTATAAAAAATTAGATACTGCAGAAACTCAAAGTTTGTCATTCCATTTCTGCACAGACATTTTTAAGCTAAGCAATGTTTTTGACCCCTCGGGCCCCAGGTCCAGCGGCCGCCGGGTCACCCAGGTGGTGCGGGACTTCCTCTATGCGCAGCAGGTGCAGCCCCCTGTGGAGCTCTTTGTGGACTGGTTGGCTGTGGGTCACGTGGATGAGTTTCTGAGCTTCGTCCCTGCCCCCGATGAGAAGGTAAGGACAGTGGTGACCTGCCTGTCCCTGGTGTCTGGGTCAGAGGATGAGCTCCAGGGGGCTGGGCTGAGGCCGGGGAACTCAGGTGGTTCTGCCCTCTCCACACAGGGCTTCCGGATGCTCCTGGCCAGCCCTAGCGCCTGCTTCAAGCTCTTCCAGGAAAAGCGGAAGTGGGGCCATGGCAGGGCCCTCCTGTTCCAAGGGGTTGTTGGTGGGTACCCACGCTGTGTCCCTCACCCCAGGCTTCCCGCCCCCTCCCCTATCTAAAGCAGGACACGTCATGGCTTGAGAGACGGATGGCCAAGTCCATCCAGCAGGGTGGTCCCCCCAAAGAGCCTCACTGTTGCTGCATGCCTTTTCCCCACTGGCCCCCGCTGCCTGTGGCTGGGGGCAGGGACATGGCGAGTCGCATGGGTCTGTGACCAGTGTTGTCAGACAACGCCCTCACCTTAGGAGGTTTGATGTTCTGCCATTACTGTCTTGAAGTTCTTAACCATCTGGGCTTCGTGAGTGAAACCTCTTGCTGCCTCCCAGGGGTGAGATCCCTTCTGTACCCCCCGAAACCCTGAAGTCTCAGCCATGGGCAGTGGGAGCTGGTGGGGCCTCCCCTCTCTGCCTCCCCTTCTCAAACCGCTCCCCCCTGTGGCAGTTGTTGTAGCAGGAGCCTGGGCTTGGGGAGGCCTGGGTGCATGGGCCCCTCCGCATCCCCGGGGGTGGGGCGTGGGTCCTGGTATTAACTGTCCCTGTCGTGGACTGGCAGTGCCCCAGATCATGGGGTGGGCACCTCGCAAGGGGTGAGCCTCTTGCCCACCCCCGAGCAAGGAAGCTAGCACACCCCTGTACGGAGTCTGCCTGTTTACCGTGGTTCGGGATGGCGGGCCTGGGGGAAGGGGAGACACCTGGCCTGATGTGGGTCCTGTGGCTCATGGGCTGGGATGCCGGGCAGCCGGTGGGCTGTGCGCACGCACCAAGTTTCAGCTGGGGCTCCCAGCCCTGCAGGGGTCTGTGCGCGCCAAGCGGGTGTCCTGTGACCAAGGGAGCATGACATCAAAGAGCAAGTTAAAAAACCAACATGACAGGGCGGGAGAGAGACGCTGGATGAAAGAAAAGGCCTTTTATTTTTGTACGTTTATTGAAACTTTTTTTCCTGTTCTTTGAACAAAGGGTCCCACATTCTCATTTTGCTTAGAAAGAATTCCGAGAGCCATTGCTGGCTGGGGCATGGGGCGGTTTGCCTGCTTGCTGGGATCACTCCTTCCCATCCCCACCAAAATTGTGTGAATCAGAGAGGACTGGTCCTCTCCGACAGGGACCCTGGCGGTTTCAGGGCAAAAACCTTTGGCTGGGGGGACTGTAGCTTTTCTTGGCCTCATGGGAGATAAATAATGTTCTGGACCAAACCTCCAAGGGAAAAGACTGTGTAGAATTCAGAAGCTCTCAGTAGAACTTTGCAGTCCCTGTCTCCCCGTTTACGATCCTTACCCCATTCCCAAGGCCACCCTGGAACCCCAGGTGTAAAGTGGAAGAAACACAGTCTTCCCAGCCCCTTTGTTCCCATAAGGATCGTGGCTAAATGCCTTTGGGTCCAGAGCAAACCTGGAAAAGCCTCAAATCCAGATGTTACGGATCAGGTGGAGGGAAAGCCATCATCACCTTTCCTGGAAGGACCACGTCCTCAGTGAACAAGACCCAGGAACAGGCTGAGTGGGTTTCCCAGCCGTCCAGCTGGGAAGGGGAATGTGGGAATTCATGGCCATCAGGCCACATGAAGCCACTGTGCCCCAGGAGACCAGCGTATCTCACTGGCCACACTGTGTGCCAGACCCCACCTACCATCCCCTCCTCCTACAGACCCAAGAGCACGGGGAAGTCAAGGGAATCACTGGCCCAAAGGGCTCAGCAGGGACGCAGTGGAGCTGGGACTGGACCCCAGCTGGCAGACAGGCGGAGGGGATGCCGAGCCTGCAGATGGGCGCATGGGTCCCGCGGCCCTGTCTTTCCCCTTGGTCAAGGTTCACTGCCTTTTGTGAGCACTGGGCTGGGGTTTGGATCACAAGCCCCCTGTTTCCTAGCTGTAAGCTCCTGAGTGAGTCTTTTTGCCTCCTTGAGCCTGAATGTGCCCGTCTGTAAAGAAGGTGACAACGCACACCTTGTGGGTTCCAGGGAAGTTAAATGAGGTGTTGAATGTGGAGAACCGATCCAGGGCCTGCCCCTGCTAAGAGCTCGCTGGCAGCTGTGAGGATCATGAGCCTAACCTCCCCTTCCCTGCCCAGCCCATCTGGGAGACTCCAAGGATCCTGTTTAAAAAAAAGACAAAAAAGAAAGAGGCAGGGACAGGATCCATCAGGGCTGATGGACAGGTGGATGCCCCAGCCCCACTACTGCGGCCAGCGGGAAAGAAGAGGGATCAGCACCCAGTGCCCTAAAGGGGCGGACATTTCCGGTGAAAGGCATCACCACTTCCGGCGTACTCAAATAGAGCTCTAAGTTCCGTGGCACTCAGCCACCTGTCCATCCCTCCCACCCCCCAGGCTTGTGCCGTGGCCAGGCCGAGCTCTGCTGGGTGGTGTCTACCCCATGTCCAGAAAGGCGAGAGAGCTACTGACTCACAAGACCAGTAGCTGTGAACTTGACCTCTGCCTGGCTGCCTCCCAGAGCCAGCCAACTCTGGTATCGTTCCTGCTCCTCCTCTAACATCTCTCTCTCCCTCTCAGGGGATGAGCCGGTCAATACCGTCTCCATCAACCAGGTCCTTTCCAATGCAAACCTCATCAGCTTCAATAAGTTCGTGCAGGTACAGGGCTGTGAGGAGAAGGTGGGCATGGCTGGGGACAGCAAAGGGGACAGAGTCTGAGGCTCAGGGTCCGTGAAAGCCCAGGCTGGAACTGGCCCAGACAGAGAGGCTTCAACCCCTCCTCTGATCCAGAAGAAATGGGGGGTAAGCTGTGTGCATGTGAGGAGGACACGCATCCAGGCAGAGGGAAGGGCACAGACAATAGCCCTGAGGTAGAACGAAGGGGCACGGGATATTTGAGAATGAGCCAGGGGGTTCTGGGGAGATGAGGGGCGGCTGGGTCATCAAACAATGGAGGGTAATGCAAGGGTGTTGACATTTGAGGCCACTAGGGCATTTGGGCAGAGGAGGGCCCTGATCGGACTTTTGCTTTGAAAGGATCGTTCTGTGGCTATGTTGAGATCATATCAATATTTCATAGCAGGGGGTGGGGGTAGTGACATTAGGTCCCAGCAAGAAACACGAGGGACCTCAAGCTGGAAAACTGGAATAGTTCAATCAGGGAACATTTATTTATTTATTGATTGATTGATTGTATTTATTTATTTGACACAGAGAGAGAGATCACAAGTAGGCAGAGAGAGAGAGAGCGGGGGAAGCAGGCTCCCCGCCGAGCAGAGAGCCCGATGCGGGGCTCGATCCCAGGACCCCGATATCATGACCCAAGCCGAAGGCAGAGGCTTAATCCACTTAGCCACCCGGGTGACCTATTAAAGATTTTATTTATTTGAGAGAGAGAGAGAATGAGAGAGAGAGAGTGAGCATGAGAAGGGGGAAGGTTAGAGAGAGAAGCAGACTCTCTGCTGATCAGCGAGGCGGATTCGGGACTCAATCCCAGGACTCCAGGATCATGACCTGAGCCGAAGGCAGTTGCCCAACCTCCTGAGCCACCCAGGAACCCCATAATCAGGGAATATTTATGAAGGTGCAAGCAGAATCTGAGGAAATCAACAGGAGACTGTGTAATATCCCCAGGTTAGAGAGAGGGGAGCTGTCACTACCTCTAGACCTGATGGCATTAGGGAGGGAACGTGCTGCTGGAAACTGGAGAGGTCACCATGAAAAGAGGGCTTGGAGACAGGAGCTGTGACTTTCCTGGCCAGCCCACAGTGACTTGGCAGTGAAGGAGCTTCAGGAACAAATACCCCAACAGCATTCTGCTACCCACCCCCCACCTCCTATCAGCGCCCCATCGGCAGCATCTAGCCAGAAGCCAGGGGGCACAGGAGCCCCCAATTCCAAGCACTAGGCTCCCAAGCCACAGAGCAGAGACAGCCATACCGAAGGTCCAGAAGGGCAAACAGAATTCCCAGCATGCTGTCATCTAAGAAGGAAATGCCAAGACCGAGTTAAGCATGCAGGAATCCTGTTAGGGACAGTGCCTGGGAGCCAAGGACAAGGAAACCTGTCCTGAGGGGAAGGCATTTTCACGGTGGAGCCTTAGGAGGTCAAGGGTAAACTCAGGCTGTCATGGGGAGCCAGCGAAAATTCTTGATCAGGAGGGGCAACACCTTGCAGCTAAGGTGAGGGGATTAAGCCTGTGGGTGCTGGGCCCCGGTGAGCTGGGTTCAAATCCCAGTCCTACCACCCACTAGGTATGTGACCTTGAGGAAGACACTTGGCTTCCCTCTGCCTCAGTGTCTCCGTCTATAAAGTGAAGAAGATTAAAGGAGTCAGTGCGTGTAAACGCTTGAGATGAGTGAAAGTTAAAGGCACCTGAATCCATGCCTTACTTCACTCCAGGGAAACTGAAGCCCAGAAGAGAAGGGGCTAGAAGGCAGGGCTCCAGACTCCCCTAGTCCAGTGCTCATGCCCCATCAGGGAAGCTATTAGGAAGAGGAAGGGAGATGGAGGGAGCTGGGAGACCAGACCTTCCATGAGTGAGGGGGAAGGAAGGCTGAGGGAAGCATCCTGTAGGGTCATGCAGTCTCAGACAGGTTCAGCAAGGCAGGGCCCTTGGGGCGGGGAGGGGGGTCCGCAAGCCAAAGATGGCCATGGGTCTGCCTTATTACCCTTGTTGCACTCAGCATTGGCCATTAACAGCTGGTGGGAGGTGTGGCCATGGGATTTCAGAGCTGGAGCCAGGCAGCGAGGCTCTTGGTCAAGTCTACCCCACCTACCAGCTGGAGGTCCACAAGGAACATCATGAGGGCTGCCACCAGGCAGGGAGGTGGAAGAAGCAGGGTGACTGGTTCAGGCTGGGTGGGGGATGGCTGCCCACCAGGTGGGAGCAGTGGAGGTGGTGGAAAGAGGTCACACTGGGGGTGTATTTTAGAGGTAGAGCCCACGGCACTTGCTGAAGATGGGTGTGAGGTAAGGGGGAAGGAGGCTCTGGCAGGACAGCAAGGCTTTCGGCTCGAGCAGCTGGCTGCCTGTATGGAGCTGAAGGACACTGGCGGGGGCAGGGGTGATGTGTGTAGAAATGAAGAGTGTGTCTTTGGACATGTTTTATCTGATGTGCCAATTAGCCATCCACGGAAGGTGCCCAGTGGTGGTTGCATGTGCAAATCTGAGATCAGGAAAGAGAGTGGACTCTCTACGCAGTTAGGAAGTAGAAATGTGGCAGTTGTCTGCGTGTAGATGCTGTCTTAAACCACAAGACTGAAGGATCTGAAGAAGGGAAGAGGGCCAAAGATAGAACATTCTGGAACACTCACAAAAAGAGAACGCTGTGGAACACTCTGAAACTAGCCCAGCTAGTGGGATAGGACTGTGAGAGGTGGAACCCAGAACAGGTGTATTTTGACAAAGGGACACAGAGGTAAGGTTTGTGTGGAGAGGTTAGCCCATAGGTATATGGACATCCTGTCTCCTTAACCAGACAGGACCTCCTGGGTCCCCGCAAAATTTGCTGACAAGGTCTCTCCAACTCTACCCACCCCCCTAGAGCTGCATCGACTGGAACCGGGAGGTACTGAAGCGGGAGCTGGGCCTGACTGAGCGGGACATCATCGACATCCCTCAGCTCTTCAAGACTGAGAAGAGAAAGGCGGTGGCCTTCTTCCCTGACTTGGTGAGGCCACCATTCGTTAGTTAAATCTGTTTCATCAAGTTAGGCTCCAAGATTTTGCTTCCCAGAAGGGCAAGATGTTTGGTCGCTGCCATGTGTGGGATTGTGGTGGCTGGTGGGGGTGGCAGAGATTTTCAGGGGTCCCAGGATGGCCAGCAGATGGGTGTCTAGTTGGCTGACTGTCCTGGTCACTACAGAAGGCTCACTGGCCAAGCCTTGCTCAAGGACCATCAGGCAACGGCCCTTCCCTTCCCCCAGGGACCCACTTGATATTCATGGAGGGAAGCAATGATCCCATGAGGTCACGTGTGCATAGCACTCAATGTCAGCTGGGAGCTCAGACACCCCCTGTGTCCCCTCTGTCCCAGTGCATAGCTGTTCCCCCATCCCCCATATATTTAGGGTACACTGTCAGAGAAACGATTAAGGTTGCTCCCTGCTTTCAGGGAGTTTCCAGTCTAATCTACTGCTGGGAAAGTCTCCTCACCTCCCTTAGGGTGTGTCCCACTCAAGGATCTCTTTTGTATAATATCATCTGCCAGTTGAGAGGGGGGACAAAGCAATTCCAGCCTGAGAGGTAGGCCTGGAGATCCAAGAAGGCTTCTTGGGGGAAATGACTTTTGGTTGAGGTTTTGGTTGAGGGCTTTGCCTCTGGAACCCCTGGACTGCTGGGGCCCCACCCCATGAGTTCTGATTCAGCAGGGGGCACTGAGGCTGCTCTCCGAGGACCACACTTGGAGTAGCACTACTATAGATGACCCAACTCTCCACGCCTTCCCTCCTTTCCCCTCCTCCAGCCCCCCTTCACCTCCACCCCACAGAGGAACTCAACTCGCCCACCATCAGAGCCTTACAGGGAGCCTGTCCACACCACCATTGCTCCATCCCCCATTTCCCTTCCCCTTTCTGGCTAACCTTTTGCCCTCCTCGATTTCCCCATTTGCAAAACTTGGTTTCCCCTCCTTTTATCATCCCCCTTCCTTCCTGCTTGTTTAAGGCGGATCTGCATTTACGTAAGTGCCCCCAGCCTTTGCGGGAAACAGGGCCACCTGAGCCAGCTTTAGCCGGAGCAAGAGGCTTAGTGTAGCATCGCCACACAGAGACACAGACACCTGCAACGACCCACGGGACCGACCCACTTTGTCAACTTCAAATACCGCAGAGAGAGAGAGAGAGAGAGAGAGAGAGAGAGAGAGAGAGAGAGAGAGAGAGAGAGAGAGGGGATCTGATTGGTCCAGCCTGGGTCAGATGTCTGCCCTGGTCCAATCAGCTACAACCTAGGAAGTTGCGATTCTGCCCCACAAACATGGCCGCCACCATAGTCCACCCATACGCAGGGACGTCCCTGGAGAAATGAGCTGTCCCTGGCAGCTCTGTGGTTGTTCCCACGGGATGGCCCAGCTGGCTAGAGTCTCAGCAGCCCAGGTGCCTCTCCCACTGCGTGCAAGTAGTATAAGGAGCTCTTCTCGGGACTGCCCGCAAGGCAGGCGCCAGGTCCTGCCAGGTGTGGTGCAGGAGTGGAGGCGGAGCTGACGACAAAGTGCTACCCCTGAGCTGGGACCCCGCTCCTTTACAGGTGAACATGCTGGTGCTGGGCAAGCACCTGGGCATCCCCAAGCCCTTCGGACCCATCATCAACGGCCGCTGCTGCCTGGAGGAGAAGGTGCGCGCCCTGCTCGAGCCGCTGGGCCTGCACTGCACCTTCATCGACGACTTCACCCCGTACCACAGGCTGCACGGGGAGGTGCACTGCGGCACCAACGTGCGCCGGCAGCCCTTCTCCTTCAAGTGGTGGAACATGGTGCCCTGAGCCCGTCCCCGCACCCCTCTCCTCTGCCCCTGGGGCAGGACATCCGCCGACCCTGAACAATAGCTTCAAGAAACCCCAGTGTTCCAGATAGCACACTGAGGGTGACTGTCTCTCTCAGAAGCCTTTTCCCTTGAAGTGTTCACACCTCACTGGCAACCCTTTTGGTTCTCAGACTTGATTCTTGTTGGCCTCCCAAGAAGAAAGCCCTCATTTCTTGTGGCCTCTCTCATGAGGATCGACATGACCCATGGGGATTCCTCCAAGCCTTCTCCTCCCCATCCCCAAATCCTCTGTTTGGGCTCAAATTTACTTTGGGATCTAGAAATATCCATGTGTCTGATTTGCCATCTTGGCTTGTTTGTCCTAATGGAGGAAGGACCCACAATTCTGTTTGGGTCCAATTGCCTCTCACTGTGCAGGGGAACAGCCTTAAAGTCAGATCCCTCCACCCAGAAGAGAGTCTACCCATAGCTTCCCACAAAGGGAAGGAGGTAGGGTCCGTGTCGATCAAGGTTGGATCATCAGTCTATCTGTCAAGCTTCTGAACAGATGTGGAGCTCTCTACCCCACCCGGTGCCCGGCAGGAGCTTTCACACAGTTGGTCCTTTCTAGATGTGTGTTGAAGGAATGACTGTTGGCCCTTAGCCTTATAAATGCCCCATCATCTGACATTCAGAAATCTGGCTTTGTCCAAAAGCCTCCAGGAATTTCCTGGAGATGAAACTACGTGGGAAATTCTTGGATTTTAAGAAGGCTATGGGTGCAAGGGGGAGAGATGTCCTTCATAACTCATAAGATGCTTCCCTGGCCCCAGACCGCTCTCTGCAGGAGGGGAGAATCAGTATGAGGCTTTGTGTTGCCTTCTGGTCAAACATTCCATGTCCTGCTGTGCCTCAGGAGAGGGGGCCCAGACGGGCAGATCCACCGAGACAGCTCACAGTGGGCCAGCTCTGGGAATGACCTGCTCTGAGGGCCAGGGGAGGGGGTGGGGGTGGGAGGGTTCCTCCAGATGTGTGCCAGTTCCATATGTGTTCTGTATGGATCTAGCTGGGTTTCTATCACTGGCTAATAAAGCTACAGCAACACGAATGGTTTGGGTCTAATTCTGGCCCTTCTTTGGGATTAGAACATGATAGAACAGAGGGGTTGTTTGCAGCTGAGACAAAGGCTTGCCTGGCCTGTGAAGAATTGGGGGAGAGAGGTCCATGTTTTGGTAAGATGGGGAAGTGGTCTGTGTTGACCACGGGAAGAGTGAGGGCTACCGTGGGCAGTTACGGTGATTTAGCCACATGCATGCAAGCCTGGGGGTCAAGGGCCAGGCCTCCAGGGCCAAGTGAGCGCAGCAGGGGGAGGGTCTGAGCTGTGGCCGGAAGGTTGCATCGTGAGTGTGGCAATGGGGGAAGCCGGGGGTTCACGGAGCATGGGGCGCCTGCTGTGTATGCGTCCCAGCATCCTCCTTCCTGCCCATGGGAGGCCACGGGTGCCCCAGAAAAGGCCAGGTGGGCTTTGCTTCAGAGCCTCGGGAAATCATGCCCCCTGCTCGGTGTCCGTCTGATCCCCTACCAGGGTGCAAAACAGAAACACACTCAGGCTGGCTCCAGGACTGGGTCGCTTCCCAGTGGTTAGAGAAGATGCTACAGCCTCTCCCCCAAACTCCTTCCTCACCATGATTTACTTAGATTCTCTGGACCAAAACAAACTGAGCGCTGCTGGAGGGGTGGGGGAGGGATGGGGTGGCTGGTGATGGACACTGGGGAGGATATGTGCTATGGTGAGTGCTGTGAATTGTGTAAGACTGATGATTCACAGACCTGTATCCCGGAAACAAATAATACACTATATGTTAATAAAAAAATAATGAATAAACTTTGCCAAAAGTTTAAAAAAAAAGTTTCTCTGGACCGGCCTACCAGTACCCCTATGTGGCCAGATGTTACCAGAATTCGCCCACCTCCAAGGGAAGGTGGTCCAAATAAGGATGCTGAGAAAATCCTTTTCTTACAAAAAAAAATCCTACTCTTTGAAAGAGTTTGCAGTGGGAGATGTGACTTTCTAAAAGCCAAGAATCAAGAGAAGAATCAAGAGAACTGGGCTGATGGGGCGACTGGGTGGCTCAGTGGGTTAAAGTTAAACCTGAGCTTTCGGCTCAGGTCATGGTCCCAGGGTCCTGGGATCGAGCCCCGCATCAGGCTCTCTGCTTAGCAGGGCGCCTGCTTCCCCCTCCTCTCTGCCAGCCTCTCTGCCTACTTGTGATCTCTATCTATCAAATAAATAAATAAAATCTTTTAAAAAAAAGAGAGAGAGAACTGGGCTGAGTTTGCAAGCAGGCTTTTCTCATCCCCCCAACCCTCCCCCACATGCCTTCAGGCTGAACCCAACAGAAAGCCCTGGAAACTTCTTGCTTCTCCAGTTCTCCTCCCATGCTTTAGGCTGGTGTGGGTGGCTCCACTGAGCAGCCCCAGGCACCTGACCCCCATGCAGAGAGGAAGCAAGAGAAGCTCTCATTTGGGCCGCCACCCGCGGCACTCACCTGTCCACACGGGGAAAGATGGAGCTGGTGTACCTGTTGAGCACTGCTTCTGTCCCGAGTTACCAGAAACGTAGTGGCTTAAAACAACACGGATTTATTATCTTACAGTCTGGAGATCTGAGGGGTGAAATAGGTCTCACTGGGCTAACGTCAAGGTATCAGCAGAGCTGTTTCTTCTGAAAGCATTAGGGGAGAATCTGTTCTCTTACCTTTCCAGCTTCCAGAAGCCGCCTGCATTTCTTGGCCAGTAACCTCTCCTTCCCCCATCTTCAGAGCCAGCGATGTGGGCTCTCCGGCGGTTTCTCTGATTCCTCTGCCTGCCTCTTCCACTTATAAGGACCCTTGTGATTACACTGGGCCCACCTGGCGAAGCCAGGCTGAGTGGCCATCTCCGGGTCAGCTGATTCATAACCTCAACTCCACCTGTGACCTTGATTCCCCTGGTCCCCGTGAGGGAACATAGTCACAGGCTCTGGGGATTAGGATACAGACATCTTTGCGGGGCGGAGGGACCATTCTTCTGCCTCCCCTGGCCAGCCAGGCTCCCCGACTGGGCTTTCTGGTCTCCACGAGTTGGAGCACACATGTCCCTTCTGAAATCCAGGTCAGCTCCTCAACGAGTATCAACGGGGTCATCAGGAGAAAGATGCCATTGGTATTTAGTCCTGGACCCCTGGTGATGCGAGGCTGAGACCTGGGATCCCATGAGTTCAGGCTGGTGGCTCTTAAGGGCACTGGGGGTTGTCATCAAACCAGGGTGCTGGTTCTCCCCCTAGAGACCCCCAGGAGGACCAGGGTGAGGGCTGTGTTCTAGTGGGGGGAAGCCCCGCTCCCACACAATGCACTACGGGTTCTCTGTGGAGGTCAGCCTCGACCCTGGAAAGGTTAGGATGGGTGTCCAGGGGAGGCTGAAGGTGTCAGCTCAGCTGGGCCTGTTATTTATATTTATATCCCAGCGGCAGGTTTTCTAGCAACCTTATGAATTCTTCATTCATTCAAAATCTATTCAACAAGCATCTGCCGTTTGCCAGGCAAAATCTCTAACCTCGGTTTCTCTCTAGGAAGGTAGCAAGTAAAGAGACCTAGATCCAGTGATCAGTAGGGGTGAGTGACGAGGAGGCCCATTTTCCCAGAGCCCTACCATGCCCACCTCGGAGTGCAGCGCCCCTTCCCCTCTCCCACTCGGCAGGGTCTGACTTAGGGGTGGGCAGAATGGAGTAGAGCGTCCGCACACCACAGCCCCCGGACAAAGCAGCACAGTACAGAGGAAAGGCCACGTGCCTCGGAGACGGACGATCAGATGCTGAACTGGTACTTCTCTGCTCTGAACCTCTCTGGGTCTCTTTTCTCCTCTGTGAAATGGACGTCATAATCGTGCCCGCCTCACCGAGTTTGCACCTGGCTTCCGCGAGATGCTCCGTGGCGCAGGGCCTGGCACCTACTGCGTGCTCAGTAAACATTGCCTGTTGCTGGACAACCTCCCCGGGCTCTCCTCCAGCCCCTGCTGTGCAGCGAGCCCCTCATTCCTGCCTTCTTCCAGGGGGGCAGAGACCCTCTGAGGTACAGAGGTCCGATGTGGGAGGAAGGGTAGGGAAGGCGGTCCAGGCAACTCTCAGAGGATATCCTGCTGGTCTCAGCTGCCTGAGACCGACCCAGGGGGAGGCTCCGACCCAGACGGGGAGCGAGGGCCCGTCTTTCCCATGCAGACCGGCAGCTCTGGGCGACACCAGGCCGGCCGGACTCATGCTTCTTTCCCAGTAGGAATAAGCAGTCGCAGGGCCTGGGCAGGCACCAGGCGAACTCTGTGGTCTCCTGCACCTTTGCCTGCAGCCCTGGAGGGCGGAGTGTCAGGCTGGGCTCCAGCTGGTCGACGGGACCGTCAGTGGGAGACACTGTTCCCCACCAAATCAGCGTCCTGCCTCGTCTCCCCCAGCCCGATGGCGGGGAGTGTGGGCCACGTGCCAGCACACAGCAGAGCCACGCCTCCTCTCATTTGCCCTTGACAGTGGGCTAACAGTCAGTACCGTGGTTACCCTCACTTTATCGTCAAGGAAACTGAGGCACCGGGAAATAAAGAAACTTGCCTGGGTCCCAGAGCCATTAAGGGGGGAAGACAAGGTTTGAGCCCAAACAGGTGACTTCCAGAGCCTGGGTTCTCACCCCGCCACTGCCGTGGCTCTCACCCCATCTGTCCCTGAGAGTCACACAGGAGGCTGGAAACCAGCAGGGCATAGTCTCCATGCTTTGAGGGTCTGTCTGGACATTGGGGTGTTGCATGGGGCTGCTGGGGGATTCTGACATGCAGCCAGGTTTGAGCATCAGCGACCCGGGCCATGTGGCCTTCCTGAGCCTCTCTCCCCCTCCCCCCACCTGGCATTCCACTCTGCCACCGAGAAACCCCAAATTTGGGGGCCCTGGGATCCCACGCCACCCGGGCAGCGGGGGCATTTCCAACAACCAGACAGTTGTTGCTATGTGCGAGTTTTCTTGCAAGGCCAGTGGTTCTTAGGGTGCACACAAGATTCCCTGGGAGAGTCATTGAAAATACAGACGTCTGGGCACCCCACCCGTCCCGCCAGGCCTCCTGAGCCAACTCCCTGGGCCCAGCTGTCTGGATGCTATAAAGCTTCCCTGATGGTTCTCATGGTTCTCCTGGTTCTGAGTTAAAATTCCGACTATTTCCTGTTCATCATGGCAACACCTAGACCTAGCGTGAACATTTACCAAGAGGCTGTCTTTGAATTCTGGTGTGGTTCACACCTTGGACCATTATACTGCTGTTTAACAAAAATGAATGGCAACGATCCCAACGGACTTGGAGGGATTTCCACGAGGCACTTGAGTGGGAGCTGGCTGTGCGTGTTCTAGAACCCGGCCCAAGGCCTCCAGGTGGGAATGGAGGGAGCGAGCTACCGTGGGAGGGTGCTGGGATAGACCGCAGGGCCCCATCTCTGCCCCAGGGATGAGCTTGGCTGTGGCTCTGAGGCAGGGTAGGGGGAACTCCCTCAGCTGAGTGTGACGTGATTTGGTCTACATTCTTGGAGAGAATGTTCTAGATGGGGAGTGGGTTTTGGGGTAAGAAACGTGGTGGGGAACAAAGACACAGATCGGAAGGCTGCACTTTCTCAGCCAGAGAGCAAGGCCTGCTCTGGGCTCAGCATTTGTGTGGCAACCAGAAGAACAAGACTGCTGATGCGAACAGCGCCGGGAACGGAGTGACTGCAGATTTCCGGGCTTCCTGCTTATTGATCTACAATGCTGTAGATCACAGGTACAACAGAGTCTTTGAATCTCTATAGGACTTGAAGCACGGGTTACAGAGTGAAAACCTGTGTAGTCAGCACCATTTTCTAAAAAGAGGGCATTCCAAACCCCCTGCCGTCCTGCGGGGTGACCCTTCCCACCCCTCTCCCGCACCCAGGACGTCTCACTAACTTGAAACTTGGGTTTATCATCACTTTCCCCTCCTTGTAATCATACCTCGTACAGCAGCGTCTCTGGACGGCCTCCCGGGTAGCGCCGCCTGTTTCTAGAGTTGAGAGCACACGACCACATCCCCGGCATTATTCTGTGACGTGCTCTTTTCGTCCAACACCGTGCTGGCGAGATGGGCTCCGGCTGTGCGTCCCCGGTGTGCGTTCCTTTCCGTGGCTGTGTAGGATTCCACTTTGTGGATGGAATTTACGATTTTCTGTCGGTGGGTGTTGGATGCTTCCCAGGCTGTGCTGCCATAAACGGCTATCACCGTTCCTGCAGGTGTCTCCCGGGGTGCGCATTCATGAGTCTCTCTAGAATATATATCTAGAAGGTTTCTAGCCTCATTAACTGGGGGAATGGTGATGCCATGGAGGAGAAAGGGAAAGGACTGGCCTGCGGGGGAAGCATTTGTTCAGGGAGGCGAGCTGTCCCAGCGAATGGGATCTAATGTGTGTAAGGGCTCGGACACAGCCCCTGTTTATTTCTTCTCGCGCCAACCGTCTAAGGTGTGCAGGTGTGTGTGTTGGGGCGGAGTGGGGGAGTTCTGCTGCCCACAGGCACTCAGGGACCCTTATCACCGTGGAAACGTAGCGCCTGCATGTGAGTACTAGGGACTCTGGGGACACGGTCCTTGCTGGGGCAGCTGCCTGCCAAGTCATGACTGCATGACAGATGAGGGAAAAGGAATTCCTTGCTGTTTGCTAGCCTCCTCAGAGCCAGAGGAAGAAGAGAGTAGGCAGGGAGAAAAATCTTTCCCCGAAGAGAGCTCCCAGGTCCCAGCACTGAGCTTCAAGCCCCTTCCCTCCATCCCCCCCGGGGCCAGCTGCGCTATGGCTCCGGATCTCGCCCACTGAAGGAGAGCGCAGTCAGCAGCTTCCCAGACAGAGATTAGTGAGTCAAAGGTTCCTTTGGTGCAAGCAGATAAAAGCCCCGCACGGAGGACCTGGTGACAGACGAAGGGCTGTGGGGCAGTGCCTCTTTCTGTCCCTCCGGTTCCCTCTTTGTTGAAGCATCTGGTGCGCCAACACAGAAGTGGGCCGAGGTGTCCCTGCCAACCTCTCCCTGCCCGTCGCTCAGGGGTGAGAGCTCCGTGGATGGACACTGTCCTTGAACCTGTTAGGTGTTTACTGAGCACATACTATGTCCCCAGGCAATGAGCAGAAGTGGTGGTCGCATAGCTAAGAGTGGGGGCTGGGGAGGCGGGCTGCCAGGGTGTGCTTCCTGTGGCCTTGGGCAGGCGTCTTAACCTCTCTGAACCTGACTTTCCTCATTGGTAAGACAGGGACAGTCCTTCTCCCTCAAGCTGGTGGTGTGGGCGACATAAGAGATTGTCTAAAGTGCTTGGCAACGTGCCTATAGCCCTCAGTAAACAGCAGCTTTGTGATGGGGACCCAGAACTTGGAAGAACTTAAAACACAGAGGGGTTTTGGCTCTAAAGCCTTGAATTTTCTGCGCTGTCCCTAAGGAGTCCTTTTACCAACCTTTTCTAATAATAAGCTTTTTTTTTTTTTTTTTTACGATTAAACTGGGCACGTAAGAATTCTTGCTACAGCAAAGCTTTGATGAACATGGCAGATCCTAGCACCCTCCACCCACCGGGGGAGGCAGGTGGGCTGTGGTGTCTCCCCTTTGCCCGCTGCGATATGCCAGCAGCCACCCCCCGAATGACTTGAGGCTGAATAAGCAGTGGGCAAGTTTTCATGAGGTCGGGGCAGGCGGCAGGGGGCTGGCTCCCTGTTCCTCCAAGTGCGCCGCCCCCGCCTGGGCATGCAACCAGGGCCTCTGCTTCTCAGCATTTTCTTGCTATGTTGGTGGGGAGGATTCGAGATGGTTTTTGATGGCCTATCAGGGGGTAGGAGTCACCCTTGGAGTTCCTAGAAAGGAATGCAGACTTGAAAAATCCAGGGTGAGTGGCGTTGGTATGAGGGCTCAACAGACGTGTGTGTGTGTGTGTGTGTGTGTGATCATTTCCAGCAGATGAAAAGAAACCACCGTTAAGCCGGCTCTCTGAAGCAATGCTGTCTTTAAAGAGTTTAAGACCAGCTTTAAAGTTCACTCCGTAGTTTCGTTTTTGAACTCTCCTTGGGTCTGTCCGTGTCTCAGCTTCCTGAGAAACTACATCTCATTGTTAATTATCTTAACCTGAAACATCTCAATCGCAGAAATTATAGCCGCCCCAGGGACTTCCCAGGGCTCTGGCAAGCAGGGACCTGAGCAGGGCTGGGCGGGGCGTGATTCACTAATGAGTTTTTATGTGAGTGACACTACCCAAGAGGGTATTGGACAGCTCATTCACGATTGTTACTTCTTTGCCTTTTCAGTTTTTATTCCCTTGACGGGAATTATTCCTCAAGGGATTTGAGGCCTTTTATTATAAGGAAGGAGTCAGCAAACTGATGGTTTAAAAAATAGAGAAAAATGGAGACACCAAAGCAGGAAGATTTTAAGGAATAAAGGCCATGGAAAGGAGGAACACACATATGACAATGGGGACCAAGCTTGTGCACACGGTTAAGCTCAGAGTTGGGATCTGAGCTTCCCAGCAGCTCATGCAAGAAGGGAAGCAGAGCCAGCCAGCTCCTTCTCAAGGAAGGCAGCATGTCAAGTGATTCCCCCTCATGCGGGCCTTTATGAGAGGATGTGAAGAGGCCAAAGCCCTCAACCCCCTGTAGCAGCGAAACTGATGAGAGTTCTCCTAAGTCCGAGCCTCCATTTCTTATCAGTAAAATGCCAACATAATGCTTATCTTCCCAGATCGTCTGGACTAGAGCCATGCTTGGCAGACCGGGAGCACCCTGCAAATGTTCATTTCTTTGCTTTCCATTCTCCACCCCCTGCACGATTCATACCTTATTCATCCTCCCAACAGCGGCTACTTGATCCTTGCTCCTGTTTTATAGGGACAGGATCATCCCGGCTCCGTGTCCAGCGCTGTGGCAGACTCTGAAGTAGCCAGTGTGGACCCCACCTTCTTGAAGCCTGAGGATTAGTAGTGAAGCAAGGCAGACGGACAGCGCAGCATGGCATAAATACGATGATCCAGGCAGAATAATAACGTCCGCATTTTTGCGCTTAATCTGAGCGCGATACCGCACTTGACGAGGACGGCAGGAGAAAGGACACCTGTAGACAGAGCCGCGCGTTCATAGATACAAAAATTATAAGCAAAACCTTAGCAAAGAAAATTCAAAAGGGATACCCTGTCGGATCAAATGAAATGGATTCCAGGAATGCCAAGTTTCACCTTAGAAAATCAATTCAACAGGGGCTCCTGGGTGGCTCAGTCGGTTAAGGGGTTGCCTTCGGCTCAGGTCATGATCCCAGGGTCCCGGGATTGAGCCCCTTGTCAGGCTTCCTGCTCCCTGGGGAACCTGCTTCTCCTTCTCCCTCTGCCTGCTATTCTGCCTACTGGTACTCTCTCTCTGTCAAAAAATAAATAGAATTCTTTTAAAAAAAGAAAATTAATTCAATAGATTAATAAATCAGGAACAATTGATACAATGATCTCAATAAATCAGGAAAAAAACGGTTGACAAAATTTCCACCCATGACTTTAAAATAAAATTAAAGCATCAGAAGGAACTCCTCTAATCTGATAAACATCTACAACAGCGCTTCTCACAGCGTGGTCCCCAGAGCAGCAGCAGCCAGGAAACTGGTCCAAAATGAAGGCCTCAGGCCTCTCCCAGACCTGCTGAATCTGAAACTCTGGGATCAGGGCGTGGAGGGGGGCGGCAGGCTGCATTTTAATGAGCCCTCTGGGTAACCCCAGTGAGGCTGGACTTCGAGAACCACGGTTCCACAGGAAACCCACATCAACAATTACACTTAATGAGGGAGTGTTGAAACTACTCTCGTAGGATCAGAGGACCAGGGCGAGACAAGAACACTATTGTCATCACTTCTATTCAGCCTGGAACCAAAAGTTCATGCAGTACATTAGGCAAGAGAAAAACGCAAGTTAAAAAAAAAAGGGGGGGGGGGGCGCCTCGGTGGCTCAGTGGGTTAAAGCCTCTGCCTTTTACTCAGGTCATGTGGGATCCAGCCCCGAATGGGGCTCTCTGCTCGGCGGGGAACCTGCTTCCTCCTCTCTCTCTCTTTGCCTGCCTCTCTGCCTACAGGTGATCTCTGTCAAATAAATAAATAAAAATCTTAAAAGAAAAAAAAGAAAGAAAGAAATGCAAGTTTTAAGGACTGGAAAGGAATGATTATATGCACAGAAAATCCAAAAGAAGCTATAGGCTATAAAAACTGAAAAGAGGGTTTAGACAGACCATTGCTATAAAACAAATACACAGAGATAAATTGAATTTCTGTATACCGATGGCAAATAGAAAATTTAAAAAGTTAAAGTTGCCAGTTATAATAGCAATAAAAAAGTAAAAAATAAAACAAAACTCCAAAAACCAGATCTAACCAAAGATGTGCAAAAACCTCTATGGGTTATGCTACAGGACTGAACTATAAACATTGGAGAAGGTCTGAATGAATGCAGAGAAATGCCATGCTCATGGATGGAAAGCTCCATATTGAAAAGACGTCCACAGGGGCACCTGGGTGGCTCAGTCGGTTAAGCACCTGCCTTCGGCTCAGGTCATGATCCCGGGGTCCTGGGATCAAGCCCTCCTTTGGTCTCCTTGGTAAGCGGGGAGCCTGCTTCTCCCTGTCCCTCTGCCACTCCTCCTGCTTGTGCATTCATGCTCTCTCTCAAATAAATAAATAAAATCTCCTCCCTGAGATCTATAAATTAATGCAAACCCAATCAAAACCATTGCAGGGTGTGTGTGTGTGTGTGTGTGTGTGTGTGTGTAGAACTTAAAGGCCAATTCTAAAATTTATGTAGAAGTGCAAAGAGCCAAGAATAGCTAAGTGAGTCATCAAGATGACAAGATGAGAGAATGAGTTCTCCCAGGTATTAAGACTCGTTAAAAAGCTGTAGTCATGAAGGCGATGTGGAATTCATGTGCAGTTGGACAGACAGCCCAGCTACCCAGATCAGAGGGTCAGACATCTTATTATCACATGGCAGCGATTGCTTATAAACTCCGTATACTGGTCTGTCACCATTTACCTGTATTATAGATCTACTTTCTCCCAGTTTGTGGTTTATTGTTTTATTCACTTAATCTGTCTTTCACAAATAGAATTTCTCCATTTTAATATAGTTAATCATTCCTTTCCCGTATTATTTTGTTCTTTGCGGACCATTCTTCTAGAATATATAAAGAAGTCCTACCATTCAACAAAAATAAGAAAAAGAGAAACAATCCCACAGAAAAAAAGGATAAAGCGGCGGATAGGCCCTTCACAAAACAGAAAACACAGGTCTCCAATGAAGAGATGGAAAGGTATTCAGCCTCGTTCTTAGTGGGGGAAACTCAGAAGCAAACCACAATGATAGACCATCACATGCTCACCAGATAGACCAAAATAAATAAGTATATAAAGGAGAACTCTTAGGGGGACCTGGGGTGCTCAGTCGGTGGAGCGTCTGCCTTCGGCTCAGGTCATGATCCCCGGGTCCTGGGATCGAGCCCCGAATCAGGCTCCCTGCTCAGTGGGAAGCCTGCTTCTCCCTCGCCCACTCCCCCTGCTTGTGTTCCCTCTCTCGCTGTGTCTCTTTCTGTCAAATCAATAAATAATATCTTTTAAAAAAAGGGGAGGGGCTGTGAGCAAGGATGTGGAACAATTGGAACACTCACAAATCGCTGTTGGGAATGAAACTGGCACAACCACTTGGAAAAAACAGTTGGTTACTACCCAGTGAATTAAAAATGCCGCCCTCTGCCAGAAATTCAACTCCGGAGTACATGCCTGCAGAAACTCTCGCACTGCGCCCCGAGAGACACAAATATTCATGGTAACCGTGGTCGGTTTATCCCCAGACTGGAAAGGATGCCCGTCACCAGTGGGATGGCTAGCTAAATTGTTGGACATCCATATTTCAGAACATTAGAAAGCAATGAAGAAGAGCCATTTAGGGCTCACACAGCCATGTGGATGCATTTCACTCAAGGTCATTCACTCAAGGTCATGTTGAGTGAAGGAAGCAAGTTGTGGAGGAATGGCACGTGCTTCCACTGACACCAAGGCCAACCAGACAGAACTAACCAATACAGTAAAAACTGTAAAGAAAAGCCAAGGGATGATGACCAAAAAATTTGTCTAATTGTTAGTTCAGGGTTGGAAGGGGGCTGTAGTGAGGGAGGGGTCCCTGAGTAGCTTTGAAGGTACAGAGGAGTTTCTATTTCTTTTTATTTTTTTAAAGATTTTATTTATTTATTTGACACAGAGAGAGAGATCACAAGTAGGCAGAGAGGCAGGCGGGCGGGGTGGGGGGGGGGCTCGATCCCAGGACCCTGAGACCATGACCTGAGACGAAGGCAGAGGCTTAATTAACCCTCTGAGCCACCCAGGTGCCCAGGAGTTTCTATTTCTTAACCTAAGTGGTGTTTCCCCGGTGTTCACTTTATTATTCCTTAAAGTGGCTGAGCGTTTGCCCTCCTCCATATGCATAGTATGTTACACAGTTTGAAGAAATGCACGCAGACGGAAAGGCAGCCTCAGAATGTCTGCGTGAGTGGGTCCAGTTCAAAAACGCAGCTCCCACTGGCTGGAAAGAGAGCAGATCCCCACCTCCAGCAGGCAGCTAGCAGAGGATTTGCCGTCCCTCGAAGAGGGGGCCCCCCGGGGGTGCCTGCCAGGGAGCCAGCTGCCCTGACGTCCCAAAGGTCAGAGAAGCGGAGGGCGCCTGCACCCTGGTGACCGGAACCACAGTGCCATGGCTGAGCCGCCTCCCTCCGGAAGAGTCCCTGAGTGTATGTGGGAGGAGGGCAGCTGTGTCTGGAAAGCCTTGACCATCTCCTGCTGGGGGCACATGAGTGGGCATGGGGGAAAGAGGAAGGATGAGTCACAGGAGGTAGAGGTCTTAAATCAGCGTCTCCACGTGGGGGCTCCAGGGGTCCACGAACCCATCAAACTATATGCAACATGTTCCATGTGCATTTTTCAGGGAGAATGTGTCCCCAGCTGTCTCTTGCTCCTTGAAGGGGTTGGAATGCCCCTGTCTTCTTGTGGCAGATGCTCTCAGTGCCCTCCCCACCCACACCATCCCCTCCCTCTTCAATTCACAGAGACCTGGTCTCCGGGCACCAGCACAAGCACCCTGCCCATCAGAGCCTGCTGACCAGAGGCTGGAGCACTGACGCCCCCAGGAGCAGCCCTCACCCAGCAAGTGATGGGATGCGTGTATGAGTGCCCCAGCTGCCGGCTGCTGGGGTGGGCTAGCTTTGGGGCATGGGCTCCACACTTCCTAGCACTCCCCAGTGGCTTAAGCTTTACCACCCTCAGGTGGTAAGCAGCTCACTAACACACCTTCCCTGGCTGCTTTCCCATTCCACCCGAGTGTATCCTGCTCCTCCCAGATCAACGACTTTGCTCAAGTCCTTGTCCCAGAATATACATATTCGGAGAAAGAGAGAAAGTGCGCGAGCTCTTCTTCGTTCATGTTCCTTGAAGGCAAGGACCCTTCTACCTTTGGGGTCCCTAATACCTGACCCAACACCTGGCACAGAGGGGTGTCCAGCAGATGTCCGCTGAATAAACGTACATCGGACGACCCGAGAGGCTGGGAGCTTTTGTTCCTCCCCACCACCGGCCAGTAAAGCCTGGTGGTTAAGGCTTTGCAATCCTCTCGATCTGGATTCAAATCCTGACTTCTCTTACTAACAGCTGTGTGATCTTGTTCTAGCCATTCACGTTCTTTGAGCCTCAATTTCCTTGCCTGCAAATTCCCTTCCTCCTGGGGCTGCCCCGAGGATCCCATGAGGTGCTGCATGTCGGTGGCTTAGCCCAGAGTCTGCCCAGAGCTCAGTCCCCCCTGTCATCTACGTTGGTGGCCAGAGACACAGTGAGCAGGACAGTAACATTCTTTGCATTGTGGTACTTAAGGAAGCTCTGTGTTGGGATAGCATCCTGGCAATCAGAATGTCCCAGAACAATCCAGGCCGGGATTCCTTAAGACCTGGGAAGAGAACCTGGCACACAGTGAGTGTGCAAGAAACTGAATGGAGAGATGGCATGCAAATAGTGTGTTGCAGTCTTCTGAGGTCCCAAGTAATGAGAAACAGGAGGAAAGTGCTAAAATATGGGGACGAGGGCATATGACAACCACCTGCCCTCACCCTGCTCCATGATGGCTGCTGGGCTCTGGACGCCATAGGACCGAGAGGCATGCCACAGAGCCAGGAAGAAGAGCACCAGAAGGGTCGGCCACCAAGCGGTCAGGCCCTGCCGAGCCCTCTGTGGCAGAGCCGCCCAGCCCCGCCTTTTGGCTTCCTGGTTGGGTGTGAATCCACTGAGCAAACAAATTCCGGAGACGATCGTCACCCAAGCCTGGCTGAGAAGAATGTGAGGTGTCAGTGTTATTTTATACCGGGGCTAGGTTCAAGTTTATATAGCAATGTTATTTTAATATAGCTCCAGGTTCAACCTCCAAGTCTCTGCTGGAGAGATGCAATCATGGCTCAACCGGAAAAAAGCAAAGCAACGAATCTGTGGGGACACACGCTGCCTGCAGGGCTCCAGCTCCGGGCTCTGGCTCATTCCTTCCCTAACATCTCTCTTGATCAGAATTGCTCAGCACCATCAGCAACTGGATGACAAAATTCTGGAATGTGTATCATCCCCACGAGGCGCTAAATAAACTCAAAACACCACCAACAGAACAGCAGGAAAAAAAATCCCCCTAAAAGATTGTCGGGAAGGTGAGTGAGGTGAGCAATTAAATCCCTCAGACAGAAGGGATCGTTCATACAGATTGCGTGGGTGCTTATACAGATGCGATGTGATCACACAGTCCTCTAGAAAGCAGTTTCAAGTATTGGGAATTCTTTTTTCTTAAAATATTTTATTTATTTATTTGACACAGAGAGAGATCCCAAGTAGGCAGAGAGGCAGGCAGAAAGAGAGGAAGAAGCAGGTTCTCTGCTGAGCAGAGAGCCCGATGAGGGCCTTGATTCCAGGACCCTAAGATCATGACCTGAGCCGAAGGCAGAGGCTTAACCCACTGAGCCACCCACGCACCCAAGTATTAGGAATTCTACCTCTAGGAAAATAAATAATAAAGTAGTCTTACTCAAAGACAAAAGCTTACTCAGGATTCATAATAGCCAAAAATGAGAGTCATGGTCGATCAAAATGTGAAAGCATTTGGGAACGGATAGGAAAATGAAGGTACCTCCATTTGTGACAAATACCTCTTGTATTAAGCAAAAAAAAAAAAAAATCTGCTACCAAAGGACATGATCTGTGAAATGGCAAAATCAATAAATGCGGGTGGTCATAGTGATCAAACCCACGGAAAGGGGTTAAATGAAGCATGATTTGCTTTGCATACATCTCTTACAATTTAAGTGTAGGAATGGAAGAAGAAAACCAGATATATACGTACAGTAGAGAAAGTTGTCTGAGACCTCTAACGTGAAAAAAGGTGCTTGACTGTATGTGTTTCCCTTCATAATTCCGATCCCAAGATGCATGGGCGGAAGTGTTCAGACTTCTGTTCTTGGAGGCTGGCATTGATGATCTTGTTCTCTCCTCTGTGTAGGGGACGTTGTCCTCCAGCATTGATTATTGGTGTCCGGTGTTCTGCTCAACCAAAACCAATGTAATCCACCACGTAATATACTAAAGAAGAAAAATCATACCCTCGTATCAATGGAAGCCAAAAGAGAATTAAAAAAAAAAAAAAAAGTAACAGTCATTCATGATTAAAACTCTCTGCAAATGAAAGGGTCCCTGGGTGTCTCAGTTGTTAAGGGGCGCTTGGGTGGCTCAGTGAGTTAAGCCCCTGCTTTCTGCTCGGGTCATGATCTCAGGTCATCAGACTGAGCCCTGCACTGGGCTCCGTACTCAGTGGGGAGTCTGCTTAAGATTCTCTCTCTTCCGCTCCCTCTGCCCCTCCCCACCACATGGATGCACTTTCTTTCTCTCTCTAAAGTAAATAAATAAAACTTAACAATACATAAAAATACAAGACCATCTACAGTCTCTCCACTAAAATGAAACACTTAGGTAGAAATCTAACAAAACACTTACAAGACTTGGAATATATGCTGGAAACTCAAGATACGTGGGGGTGCTGTGTCATTGGGTTGGAAAACACAGTGTAGTGGGGTGTCAGTCCTCTACAAATCACTATCCAGGCTTTAATGCAGTGACTGTCAGAATCCCAGTGAGATTTTCTGCAGATACATGCAAGATTATTCTAAAATTATGTAGAGGGGCACCTGGGTGGCTCAGTGGGTTAAGCCTCTGCCTTCGGCTCAGGTCATGATCCCAGGGTCCTGGGATAGAGCCCCACATTGGACTCAGTGGGGAGCCTGCTTCCCCACCCCCCTCTGCCTGCCTCTCTGCCTACTTGTGATCTCTGTCTGTCAAATAAATAAATAAAATCTTTTTAAAAAATAAATAAAAATAAAATTATGTAGAAAGACAAAAAAACTGTCATAGATAAAATGCTTTTGAAATAGAATAAAGTGGGAGCAATTAGTTCACCCAATTTCAAGATGCAACCATGATAATCAAGGCTGTGCTTGGTTTGGGGATAGACACCTAGATCAATAGCACAGAAGTGAGAACCCAGAAACAGCTCACCCAAGTATGGCCGACTGATTTTTTGACGAAGCTGCAAAGGCAATTCACAGGAGGAAGGAAAGTCCTTTCAACAAATGGTTGATGGAGCAAAGGATGTACCTTAAAATAAAGTTTTCAATTCAATATAGTATTTCCTGTGCCCATCCTCTGCCCCAGACATTAGTTCTAGTACGAGGGGCATAGCAAGGAACACAAAAGAAAGTCCCTATTTTGGGGTGCTGACATTTTCATGGTCCCCAAGAGAAATTCTGGGTGCTGGAGAAGCAATGTGGGCACCTGGGATCAAAGACAGGGTAGAAACCAGGTCCAGAAAAGGAATTAGGATGCTCTGATCTTCATCTGGCTGGATCCCCTTCCTTTCCTGAAAGATGGCGTCGTGGACATTTGCAGGCGATCTATGTGGACAGACCTGTGTCCCACCTCCCGTCTCTGCCCCCTGGCATAGTGCTCAACCATCGACGACTAGCAGGTGTCCTCCCTTCATCAAGCTGCTGTGGGGTCTGCCTGAACGGGCACAGTAACAGTGGTGCAGGGTGGGGCCTGGCACGTACCAGTCATGATGTTGCCTTGTATGCCCATGAATCTTTCCAGAGCCTACAAGGGTTCTGTGAAGGAAAGCAGAGAGGTACTGGGCCAGACAGAGCTGGGGGAGCAGAGAGAGAGGGAGCAAGGACCCCCCTCACTACCTGCACGGTGTACTTAGACAAACCTTAGTAGGAGCAGATTTGCCAGTTTCTCCCAATCTGGATGATCTAGACACACGCCCAGTTTTCTGCTTGAAGTTATGGAGAAGTTGGGGTGGGGGGTGGCGGTTGTGCTGGAACGGGTTTCAGAACTCATCAGCCAAGGGACCTGACCAGGAGGCAGCCGCGTGGCAGGCAGAGTGGGACAAAGGGACAAAGTTAGACCCAAGTGTTGCCACTTCTGGTCTGTATAACCTTGGGCAAGTTATGTAAGCCTTTCAAGACTCGATTTCCTCACCTGGAAAGTGGGGAGAGCGTAATTCAGACAGCCACATTGCTGCAAGGAACAGAACATGTTAGGGAAAGCTGGGTTTGAAACCTGTTCAGGAGCCAGGTGACCTTGAACATGGTGCCTGACTCCTATTTAGAAACAAGATCATAAGTCCTGCCCACTGGGTTATCTTGATAACTGGAAATAATATCGCCAAGGACCTGGTGACAAGTTTGGCACGTAGTAATAGACTATGGTCTCTGTCATCACCCTGGGTCCTTGTGAATCTATTTAAATAAAGCCCAACCTAGCTTCTAAGAGAATGCCAGGCACTTAGGAGGCTCTGATAAGCAATTTGTTGAGTGAAGAGATCTGTAAATGGATCTGAGCGCTGTCCGTGAAAGAACAGCTCAGCTCTCCACTCCAAACACTGTGCAGCCCTACACCCAGTCTCGGGGGCTCAGGGAGAGTCCCCGATGCCAGCGCCACTTCCCGAAATGATGTCATGACAATGTCCTGGAGGAAGCGCATACATCCAGGCCAGTGGCTGGGGCATCTGCTCAGGAGCTAGAGGGCAGTTGGGCAACCCCAACCCAGCCTCGCTTCCTCCACGGAGCAGCCCTACCGGTGATTCTGCCTTTCCGGAGGGGAGAGGGGCCCCTTCCTGCAGTGTTTCTGGCCTGAGCCTTGGGCCAGCTGCCCTTGTACCAGACAGTTTGCTTCCCAAACTTCCCAAGGTCAATGCCTTCCAAGAGGTAATGACCAGGCTGGGTTCTGAGGGATCCTTGCAGGGAGCTGTCCTCAGGGGCCCCGTCCTGGGGTTCAGGGCCGGGCTGGGTGCCAGAGAACACTCTGGTCGTCAGTCATAGTGTTTAGTGAGCACCTACTAGGAGTCAGGAGCTATTCTAAGGCACCGGAAACGCAGTTGAGACCTGTGGAAGCCCTGCCATCATGGCTGATGTGGGGGACAGACAGTTAAACACACACACACACACGTAGTGATAAGCTGTAACAAATTTCAGGAAAAAACCAAAATGCCCTATAAGGAAATAAAGAGGAGCAAAGATCAACCAGTGAAGTTTCTGCAAAATAGCCACAATCAGGGACACAATTTGTTGTTGTTGCTGGTGTTGTTTTCTTTAAAAAAAAAAAAAAGAAGTTTATTTATTTAATAAATAAAGAGAGAGAGAGTGAGCGAGGGCGATTGAGTGAGCAGGGGGAGGGGCAGAGGGAAGCGGAGAAAGAATCCCAGGCGGACGCTGTGCTGAGCACGGAGCCCAACATGGGGTTCGAACCCACAACCCTGAGATCATGACCTGAGCTAAAACCAAGAGTCAGATGCCCAACAGCCAGCCGGGGGCCCGGATTTAGATGCAATTTGTGCGTCACAATGTGGTTTCTATCCCAGAAACCTGCAAACAGCCTTTGCATCCAACAGTGCTACAGACTGAATCCCCCCCCCCCAAATTCCCAAGTTGAAGCCCTGACCCCTCCCATGCAGTTTTTGGAGAGGGGGCCATAGGCAATCTGTCGTGACAGTGGGCTCCCCTAAAAAGAAACCAGAGAACTAATTCTGTCTGTTTCTCTCTCTCCTCTCCGCCCCACTCCCACCATGCAAGGCACAGACGGCCACCTGCAAGCCAGGGGGACGGTCCACCCCCCACCGGAACTCCACTGCGCCGGCACCATGATCAGCCTGCAGAACTGTGAGAAAATCCATTTCTGATGTTGAAGGCCACAGCCGAGGCTGTTTTGTTATGCAGCTGATCTAAGACAGGGAGCGGGGACAAGGACGCAGCTGGAGATGCGGGTATGGGTGGTGCCCGGGCTCCCCACGGGTCTGTCTGCCTCCGGGCCCCCTGCCTTTCTTCTCTGCCCTGCCACGCCAAAGCACGTGAGTCTGCAAAAAGGCTTTGCTTCCGGCTGTTCCCTGTGTGCGGGTGTAGACGCGACCCTGTGAAATGTTCCCTTCCTGCAGGTGGCTCTTCTCAGTCTCTGGTCAAAGGTCCCGGGGCTTCTCTGTCCACCCAGGAAGCTCTAGATGTTGACCACCCACGGATTTATCATTCCCAGCCTGATCCTCTCCAACTCCAGAACCATGTGTCCAACCAAGGGCCTACAGGGCGTCCTCAACAGACTCACATAGACAGCCACACGGCCGCCTGCAGCCATTCCCTCCCCAGCCCTCCCCCTCACCTGGAGCCAGCTCCATCCCTCCTCCGGCTCAGGCCTCCCTGGACCTTGGAGAACTCCTTGATTCCTCACTTTTGCTGATGTCCCCTCGCATCCGGTCCCTCTGCAATCTCCCCACGGCTGATTCACCCTCAGCCGCCAGAGAGATCAGACCGCGGGCCTCCTCTGCCCAAAATGTCCCCATGTCTCCCCTCATCACTTAGGGTAGATGCCAAAGTCCTCATAACACCAGCAAGGCCATTTGTGACTGACCCCCCCACCTCCTAGAATTGCCCTCCCTCCCCACTCCCTCTTCCACTGGATCCAGCCATGCTCCAGGCATGTTTCTGCCTCAGGGCCTTTGCACGAGATGTGCTCTTTCCTCAACCTGGAATATTCTCCCCCTAAATAGCCACATTGCCACCTCCCTCAAGTCTGCTCAGGTGTCCTCTCTTCTGACCACACTGTTTGAAATGGCAATCTACCCCAGGCCCTCTTGTTTCATTTTTCCACAATGCTAATACACTATGTAATTCATTTATTATATTTATTGCCTATTGGTTGTTTCTTTCTATGAAAAGAAAAAAACGTTCCACGAAGACAGAATTATTTGTCTGCTTTATTCACTTTGCATCCTCAGTGCCCCAAACAGGGCCTGGCAAACATTAGGCAGTCAAGAAACATTTGTTGAATTAATAAAACTGCTTTGGGCTTGTTCTCTCTGTGGCTTATTCATAGCCAGTATAAACCCCAAAATGCTGAAGAAAAATGGGAGGAAAAGGAAAAACAGAAAATCACACCAGGAGACTTAAGGCTTGGGGTAGAGCCCGGCCCTGCCACTGATTTGCTGTTTGACACTGGGCTCACCATGGCCGTCTGGGCCTCAGTCTCCCATCCCCAGGATGACCGGATCTGGTGGTGAGGACCTTCTCAAGCCTGGCAGTGGACAAGCCCCTCACCTGGCTTCCAACCAAAGCTCAGAGGAGTCCTAACACTGGGCCCAGCTGGAGAAAGTGGGTTTATTAAGGCCAGCTGTGTGGACACGCCGGCGGGTCACATGGCCACATTACCTGTCTGCACAGCAGACGGGCTTTGAGCCTCCAGGAGGCGGTCTGGGGCCCGGACGCCCACTCTACCCATTGTGGAGCCTTGGAAGCATTACTTGGCTTCTCTGTGCCTCAGTTTCTTCTGTAACATGGGACTCATAGTGATTCCGATCTCCAAGAGCTGCCGCGAGGACCAGGTGGAGAATAATGATAGTGTTTACCCCACAGGGCCTGCCTCAGTGGGTGAGTCCACGTGAGGGGCAGGGAGAGCTGCCTGGTGCACAGAACAGACCCAAGAAGGTGAGCGGTCATGTGGGTGGTCCGGCCTGGGGAGACTGGTCCCGAGCCAGCTCGGTCCTCGAGTGCTAGCCCAGGGGTGACCTCCTTGCCACCATCCTCCGAGCTCCTTGCTTTTCTCACCTCTTCCTCTCTGACACCCATGTTGCATGGACCCGGTGTTCAGGGCCCCAGGCATGCAGGGGGCTGTGGCGTGAGGACCCAGACCTGCACTCGCGGCTTCTTGAGCCCCTGACCCTTCCCAGGAGACTAACAGAGCCAGCCTGGTGTGATTCTGACATTGACACTCACGCGGGTCGGAGGGGCAGCTCCTGGGCAGGAAGAGCAGCAAGAGTATACGCCCCGGGATCTGAGTGGGGAGGGGCTAAGTAGCCTGTAAACCACAGGTGCTGACTCATGGCTCTGCTGGGCCCTATAAAGGAACCAGCCAAGGGGTTTCCTGCAGCTGGAGGGACGGGCTGGCGGGATTATGGCCCAGGGTGCGGTGATCCACGTGACCCCGGAGCAGCCCACCCATGCCGTGTGTGTGCTGGGCACCGAGACTCAGCTGGATGTCTACGGGTGAGCAGGGACATTCTGGGGGCGGGGGACAGGCCCACCGATGCTGGATGAGCAGGTTCTGCAGACGCAGGATGTGGGGTTGGCTCAGGCTTCGGGCCGCAGCCTCTGTAGCTGCTGCCAGGGGAGATGCTGGAGGGGTGAGGCTCGAGTGGTCCTGGGATGTGCTGGACTCCAGGCGAGGGTTCCCCAGGGCCTCACCACAGGTGAACTATCACAGGGCAAGCAGGACCTTCTCCTTTCACCATTGAGGCAGTGGAGCTCAGAGAGGGTCTGTGACTTGCCAAAGGTCACACAGCAGGTGTGCCCTGGAAGGAAGGCGAGACCCTGGACTTCATGACCCACACCTGGCTCACGGTGCCGTTCGTCACCCCACACACAGATCTCTCAGCCAAGCCTCCCTCCACGGGTGGGGAATAACCTATGTGTGGTGGGACAGGCTGGGGCAGGAAACTTGTCCCTGCTGTTGGCCAGCTGGCTGGCCTTGGCCAACTGAGCCTCAGGTCCCTCATCTGTGAAATGGGGATGATACCCACTCCATAGCATGGTTAGAGGGATTGAATGTGAAAGACCGTGGGAGTGTGGAAGGACTTAGCGCAGAGCTGGACTTATTGCTGGTGGATTTTCATCCACCCATGCATCCATGCACCCAACAAATACCAGCTGCACGCCTACTATGTGCCCGGCCTGCGCCAGGCTCCAGTGACACAAAATGGTCCAGGGTTGCTCAGCAAGTGTGCATGGTCAGTGTCGTTATCGATCATCGTAGTGGCCGCCCCAGGCTTCCTCCCACCCAGGCAGGACGTCAGTGGTCCTAATATGTGCCCACAGGAGTGTCTGGGACATCTCCTGCAAGTGTCACTGACTGCCTGACCCTGGGCCATGGTAGAGCAGCAGTAAAGTTCTAGGGGACTGTCTGGAGCTGTGGAGAGGAGGCAGGGGACGGAGAGATCAAGTGGTGAAGAATAAAGAGAGACCGATGTCATCTGAGGCCGCTGACTCTTCTGAGAGTGAGCTCCTCCTTCAGTGAGACATTCCACGCCCTGCCCATCCCCCATGACAATGGCTGCCGGTTCCACCCCCACTGCCTACACAGGACTCAGTCATCAGCCTTAGGAGGCAGGCAGTGCTATTATTCCCATTTTACAGAAGGGGAAGCTGAGGCTCTGAGAGGTCCAGTAACCACGTAAAGCCACACGGCTCGTAGGTGAGGGAGCCAGGATTCAAACCAGGCTCTGGGACCTCACCCCCTCACTTCCCACCCCCTCTTAACAGCAGCCCCGGGCCAGCCGCCACCACCCTGATGGTGGCCTGAATTCCCTTCTGGAAACACAGATGGGGTTGGCACTGCCTCCTCCCCAGCTCCGCTCCCCTGACCTCCTCCCAGCACACGTGCGCTCCACGCCCCTGCTGGAGCCGTGTCCTCTGCCGCCGGGCTCAGAGCCCCTGGGGGTGGGTGGGTAGAAAGACAGTGCTGCAGAGGCAGGAGCAGACCCAGGGGTGTGGGAACCTCTCAGAGCTGCCGCTTGTGATTTTCAGTTTACGTTTGGGAAGTACTTTTCCCGTATGAGAAGCATGTTGATTATACTCGGACAAAATCCCACTGACCTGAGACAAATATTGAAGCCCGTCGAGGGCTTTCTGTGATGCTCGTGGCTGGAGTCAGGGAGGTAGTGTGACCCTGGCTACTATGTGCCTGGTCCTTGGGTCCATGATTTCTAATGAGCCTGTTTTAGAGATGAGTAAACTGAGGTTTCAAGATCATGCAAATTTAAGGTGACCAAGCCAGGAAATTCAAATCCAGGACTGTCTGACCCCAAATTCACTTGCTTCCCTAGCACACTTGGCCTCTGAGTGCTTTGGCACTGACCTTGCAGGGCCCCGCTACCTGGTTGGTGGAGTTCACGCAGCTTCCAGAGGGCTTGGAAGACCCGGAGTGTTGTGGGTGGGGAGGTTCTGGAGTCGCCAACCGTGGAAGATGGTGGGCGTTCTGATGCTGCAGTCAGGGGGCTTGTCCTCTTCCTCCCAGTGTCTCCTTCTCAGCAGACAGTTACTCAGTGTGACAGTGGGGAGCATGGATGTCCCTGAGCCTCAGTTTACCCACCTGTAAAATGGGAACATTAACATCCGTGCTGTTGGGTTGTGGTGGGGATGAAACCATATAAGGCACGCTGAGTGTCCTCAGAGCAGTCCCCCTTCCTGTAAGGACTGTGTGAGCCACTGAATGAGAGAGTCGCAGATGCTAAGTGCTGTCCAGCTTGGGGTCATAGGGAAGGAGATGCCGGATTCAGGAGTTGGAGGGATGTGGTCACTTGTCTGGGGCTCAAGCTCTCAGCGCTGGCTCTGCAGAGGCTACTAGAAATCACTGGAAGACCAGCTCCGGATTGTCTCACAACAGCACACATGGCTGCTCCCCCGACTCACAGTGAAACCCCCCTTATGTTTTTGAAAGTCCCTTGTTTGGGGACCTGAGAGGGTCTGGAAAACAGCCAAAGGAAAGAACATACATTCCAGGTCCAATCCCAGTGGCAGGGACACCCACTAGTGGAGTTTAGTAGATGTGGCATGGTGACCTTGTCAAGGAAGACTTGGGGGAGCTCAGATCCTCTGGCTGAGGAAATCGCCCTCCTCCTAGCCAGGAGCCCCTGGGACCGTGGAGCTTGTCCCCACCCCATCCTCTGTTCCCCCAGCTCAAGGTCTGGTACACAGCACAGACACACACATCTGGGGAGGTGAGGGGTGCCATGAGGGGGCTCAGTGTGACTGCAGTATGGAGAGAAGGTAGAGGTGGGATGAATGAATGAAGGGCACTGGCACCATCCCAACTCTGTGACAGAGCAGAGACGCGCAATGCCTAAAGCTGACCCTGGCAAGGTGTCTTCAGCCCTCTGCCTCAGTTCCCGCACTTGTGAGATGGAGAGAAGGTTTGTGGTGAAAACTCAGTGAGCTGATGTGTGGAAAGAACGTGTTCGGGGCCTGGAGCAGAGTGAATGCTCTGTAAATGCTCGCTGTCCTTGAAGGCTAAGAACCTGAGCTTGACTTTGTGTGGATGGCGTGAGGGCCGGGGAGGGGGCGACTGGGTAACACATGAAAAGAAATCTGGGAACAGAGACTGGGAGAGTGTCAGGGGAAATATGTTTCTTTTTTCATCTACTTCTTGGTCCTTCAAAACAGACTTTAGAAATTTGTCTCCTGAAAGAAAATAATCAAAATGTCCATCCATGATGGTCCCTAAGTGGTAGTATTCCATTTTCTTCTAGGCAGTTCTTCCCTCCTCCTCATTCCCTCCCTCCCTTTCTCCATTCCCTCTCTTCCTTCCTCCCTGTCTGTCTCTCTCCTCATGTCTTCCTTGTTAGTCCTCTGTTAGCTAAGGATCACTGTGGGACAAATAGTCCACAAACCCAGTGGCTTGAACAGTAGTGGCTATTATCTTACTGTTTCTGTGGAGCAGGACTCCTCCGTGGTTTAGCTGGGTCCTCCGCCTCGGGCCTCAGCGGTCAGGGTCAAGGTGCCAGGGTGGTTATAGCCATGTTGAGGCTTGGCTGAGGCAAGCTCTGCTTTTAGGTCCTCCCTTATGGTTGTTGGTGGCTTGCTCTGTCAAGGTGAGGAAGCTAAGGAGGAGAGGAGAGAGGAAGAGAAATGGGGGGAGAGAGAAGGGGTCTTTTGTAACCTTATCACAGACATGACAACCCATCCCTTTGGCTTTTCCCATTGGCCAGAAGGCCATCGCGAGGCCCTTTCCACCCTCCCCGAGGAGGGATTTACACAAGGGCATGAGCACCAGAGGTGGGGATTACTGGAGACCATCTTGGAGGTCTCCCTCCCACAGACTTTTCCTGTGTTTTCCTACTTCTCTAGAAGGAATACATGTAGCTTTTGATACAGAGATTAAGAACTTTATGGCAAGAATAAAAACAGAAAACACAATCCTAACACACATCTTTGCGTCCTTGGGGAGCAAGCTCTGCCTTTCCAGGGAGCCTGGTCTGAATCGTGGTCTGAATCTGCTATGACGCTCTAGTCCTTCCACTGTCTGTGGGTCACTCACTGTTACAGAAAATGCTGCTCTGAACGATCCCGGACATGTCTCCTGGTGGACACGTGCCAGGGATGCTCTGGGGTGTCTACCTTGCAGTGGATTGCTGGGTTTGGGGCGGGCCGATGTTTGACTTCAAACAGAACACCAAGTTGTTTTACAGAGTGGTAAAGTTCACACTCCTCTGAGCAGTGTGTTAGGGTTGCCTTTGAACTGTCCACAGTGTTATTTTTCACCAGTCCAGTCAGGGTAGTACCCCTGTCCCGCTATGGCCTGGGTATTTTTGTTTCCTTACTCATGAGTGGGATGGAGTGACTCTTCACATGTTTGTCATCTTTTTCTGTTGCAGCCTCTCTGAATACCTGTTCATATCGTTAGCATTTTTTTTTCTATTGAGTTATCTTTTTCATATTGATTCACCAAAGTTCTTTACATATTCTAGGTGCTAAGCCTTTTTGGTTTGACGTCGTGAATATCTTCTCTGTAGATTATGCTAAGTCTTTTCTCTTTATAGTGTCTTTTGATGAACAGAAGTTATTTATTCTCCTCTAGCTGAACTTAAAATCTTTTCTTTAATGTTTATTGGTTTTATGCCTTGTTTAAGAAAGGACATAAAGATGCTTGTGTCATCTTCTTTTAAAAGATGCAAATACCTGTTTATGATAAAACTCTCAGTAAACTTAGAGGGGAATTTCCTCAACCTGATAGTCTACCAACAAAAAAAACCCTACAGATAACATCAACCTAATGGTGAGAAACTTGCAGCTTTCCCACTACAATGAGGAGAAAGGCAAAGATGTCCCCACTCACTACTGCTTTTCAACATCATACTAAAATTCCTAGCAAATGCAATGAGACTAGAAAAGGAAAGAAGAGATACTAATTTTGGAAAGAAAGAAATAAACCTATCTTTCTTCACAGATGACAAAATCATCTATGTAGAAACTCCAAATGAATTAATAACAACAAAAAAACCTCCTAACCCTCCCCCCAAAAAACACTAACAAGCAATTATGGCAAGGCTATAGAATACAGTGTTAACGTAGAAAAGTCCATCATTTTCCTACCCACCAGAAACAAACAAGTGGAGTTTGAAAATTAAAAACACAGTACCATTTACATTTGTACTCCCCCAAATTAAATATTTAATTACTCCTCCAAATTAAATACTTAGGTATAAATCTATAAAATATGTATAATATCTATATGAGGAAATGGCAAGACCCTGATGAAAGAAATCAAAGAAGTAAATAATTGAAGAGATATTCCATGTTCATGGATAGGAAGATTCAGCATTGCCAAGATGTTCTTCCCAGCTTTCAGTGCAATCCCATTTTGTGGATATTGACAAACTGATTCTAAAGTTTCTATGGAGAGGGAAAAAACTCAGAATAGCTAACAGTTTTGAAGGAGAAGAATAATATTGGAGGGCTGAAACTATATTATAAAGACTTATTATAAAGCTATAATCAAGAGAGTGTGGTATTGGCAAAGGAATAGAGAAATAAATAAATAGAACAGAATAGGGAACCAGAAATGGATCCACGTAAATATAATCAACTGACCTTCATCAAAAAGCAGACAATACAGTGGGGAAAAAGTAGTTTTTTCAACAAATGGTGCAGGAACATCTACATTCAAAAAAGGAATCTAGACACAGACCTTACATCCTTCACAGAAATTAACTGAGAATAGGCCATAGACCTAAATGTAAAAGAGAAAACTATAAAATTCTCAAGGTAACATAGGAGAAACTCTAGACGACCGTGGCAATGACTCTTTAGGTAAAATACAAAAGGCATAATCCAGAAAAGAAAAGAAAGAACTGATAAGTTGGACTTTATTAAAATTTAAAAGTTCTGCTCTAAAAAAGACTGTCAAGTGAGTAAGAAAGACAAACCACAGACTGGGAGAAAATATTAACAAAAGATATATCTAATAAAGGATTGTTATCCAAAACATACAAAGAACTTTAAAACAACAATAACAAACCACCTGGTTGAAAAATGGGCTCAAGATCTTAACAGACACCTCACCAAAGAAGATACACGGGTGGCAGGTAGGCATATGGGGAAGACGCCCCACGTGATATGTCATCCAGGAAATGCAAATTAAGACAACCATAAGATGCCACTTCACACCTATTAGAATGGCCAAGATCCAGAACACTGAGAGCACCAAATTCTGGAGAGGATGTGGAAGAACACGAATTCTCATTTCACCACTGGTGATCATGGAAGATGGTACAGCCACTTTGGAAGACAATTTGGTGGTTTCCTACAAAATTAAACATAATCTTACCATACAGTCCAGTAATTGCCTTCCTTGGTATTTACCCAAAGAGGTTGGAAACTTATGTCCACACAAAATTTGCACACAGTTATTTAAAGAAGCTTTGTTCATAATTGCCAAAACTTGGAAGCAACCAAGAAGTCTCTCAGTAGGTGAATGGATAAAGAAATTGTGGTCCGGGGCGCCTGGGTGACTCAGTGGGTTGGGGCCTCTGCCTTTGGCTCAGGTCATGATCCCAGCATCCTGGGATCGAGCCCCACATCGGGCTCTCTGCTCAGCGGGGAGCCTGCTTCCTCCTCTCTCTCTCTGCCTACTTGTGATCTCTGTCAAATAAATAAATGAAATCTTTAAAAAAAAATTGTGGTCCATCCAGGCAATGGAATGTTATTCAGTGCTAAAAAGAAATGAGCTATCAAGCCATAAAAAGGCATGGAGGAAACTTAAAATGGATATTACTAAGAAAGAAGCCAAACTGAAAAGGCTACATAGCTACCCTATAACCCAGTGATTGCACTACTGGGTATTTATCCCAAAGATTCAGATATAGTAAAAAGAAGGGCCATATGCACCCCAATGTTCATAGCAGCAATGTCCACAATAACCAAACTGTGGAAAGAGCTGAGATGCCCTTCAGCAGACGAATGGATAAAGCAGTTGCGGTCCATATATACAATGGAATATTACTCTGTCATCAGAAAGGATGAACAACTTTTGCATCAACATAGATGGGACTGGAGAAGATTATGCTGAGTGAAATAAGTCAAGCAGAGAAAGTCAGTTATCATATGGTTTCACTTATTTGTGGAACATAAGGAATAACACGGAAGATATTAGGAGAAGGAAGGGGAAAATGAAAGAGGGGGAAATCAGAGGGGGAGATGAACCATAAGTGACTATGGACTATGGAAACAAGATATTAGAAGGAAGGGGAAAATGAAGGAGGGGGAAATCAGAGGGGGAGATGAACCATAAGTGACTATGGACTATGGAAACAACTGGGAGTTTTAGAAGGGAGCAGTGTAGGGGGTTGGGTGAGCCCAGTGACGGGTATTAAGGAAGACACAGATTGCATAGAGCACTGGGTTTATATGCAAAAAATGAATCATGGAACACTACATAAAAAACTAATGATGTACTGTGTGGTGACTAACATAACATAATAATAATTTGTAAAAAGGTTACATACCATGTGATCCTGACTGTATGACATTCTGGAAAAGACAAAACCATGGCAACAGTAAAAGATCAGTGGTTGCCAGGGATTCAGGGAACCAGGGATAAATAGGCAGAACACAGAGGATTTTTTTTTTGGTATAACTTTTAAAATTATGTTAGTCACCATACAAGTACATTAAGAGTTTTTGATGTAGTGTTCCATGATTCATTGTTTGCATATAACACCAAGTACTCCATGCAGCACATGCCCTCCTTAATACCCATCACCAGACTCACCCATCCCATACAACCCCCTCCCCTCTAAAACAATCAGTTTGATTCCCAGAGTCCATAGTCTTTCATTGTTCATCTCCTCCTCTGATTCTACCCACTTCATCTTCCACTTACTTCTCCTAATGTCCTCCATGTTATTCCTTATGTGCCACTAAATAAGTGAAACCATATGATAATTGACTTTCTCTGCTTGACTTATTTCACTCAGCATAATTTTCTCCAGTCCCACCCATGTTGATGCAAGTGTTGGGTATTCATCTTTTCTGATGACTAAGTAATATTCCATTGTATATATGGACCACACCATCTTTATCCATTCACCTGTTGAAGGGCATCTCAGCTCTTTCCACAGTAGGCTATTGTGGACATTGCTGCTATAAACATTGGGGTGCATATGACCCTTCTTTTCACTACATCTGTATCTTTGGGGTAAATACCCAGTAGTGCAATTGCCCTATTTTAAGCTTTTTTTTAAAGATTTTTTTATTTTTTTGAAACAGAGAGAGAGAAAGCACAAGCAGGCAAAAAAGCAGGCAAGGGGTGGGGGGAGAAGACTCCCTGCTGAGCAGAGAGCCTGGTCCTATTTTTAACTTTTTGAGGGACCTCCACGTGGTTTTCTAAAGTGGCTGCACCAACTTGCATTCCCACCAACAGTGTAAGAGGGTTCCCCTTTCTCCACAACCTCTCCAACATTTGTTGTTTCTTGTCTTATCAATTTTTTGCCATTCTAACTAGTGTAAGGTGGTATCTCAATGTGGGTTTGATTTGAATCGCCCCGATTGCTAATGATGATGAACATTTTTTCATGTGTCTGCTAGCCATTTATACGTCTTCTTTGGAGAAGTGTCTGTTCATGTCTTCTGCCCATTATTTGACTTGATTATTTGTTTTTTGGGTGTTTGGTTTGGGAAGTTCTTTATAGATCTTGGATACTAGCCCTTTATCTGTAGTGTCATTTGCAAATATCTTCTCCCGTTCTGTGGGTTGTCTCTTTCTTTTGTTGACTGTTTCTTTTGCTGTGCAGAAACTTTTTATATTGATGAAGTCCCAAAAGTTCATTTTCACTTTTGTTTCCCTTGCCTTTGGAGATGTGTTTTGAAAGAAGTTGCTGTGACCTATGTCAAAAGGTTACTGCCTATGTTCTCCTCTAGGATTTTGAAGGATACTTTATCCAGCAAGGCTGTCATTCAGATGGACAGAGAGACCAGGAGCTTCCAAGACCAGCAGAAACTGAAAGAATATGTGACCACAAAGCCAGCCCTGTAAGAAATATTAAGGGGGTTTCTATAAAAGGAGAAAGACCCCCAAGAGTGACATAGAGCAGAAATTTACAGAGACTACCTATAGAAACAAAGACTTCACAGGAAACATGATGACAATAAAATCCTGTCTATCGATAATCACTCTCAACGTGAATGGCCTAAATGCTCTCATGAAATGGCACAGGGTTGCAGATTGGATAAAAAGACAGGGCCCATGCATATGCTGTCTATAAAAGACACATTTTGAACTTAAAGATACATCCAGACTGAAAGTGAAGGAATGGAGAACCATTTTTCATGCCAATGGACCTCAAAAGAAAGCTGGGGTAGCAATTCTCATATCAGACAAATTAGATTTTAAGGCTAAAGACTGTAGTTAGAGATACAGAAGGACGCTATATCACGCTAAAATGGGCTATCGAAAAGAGGATCTTATGATTGTCAATATCTATGCCCCCAACATGGGAGCAGCCAACTACATATGCCAACTATTAACCAAAATAAAGAGACATATTGATAATAAGACGCTAACAGTAGAAGACCTCAACACTCCACTCTCAGCAACGGACAGATCCTCTAAGCAGAAAATCAACAAAGAAATAAGAGCTTTGAATGACACACAGAACCAGATGGAGTTCATACATACATACATACAGAACATTCCACCCTAAAACAGCAGAATACTCATTCTTCTCGAACATACATGGAACTTTCTCTAGAATAGACCACATACCGGGTCACAAATCAGGTCTCAACCGATACAAAAATATTGAGATTATTCCCTGCATATTCTCGGACCATAATGCTTTGAAACTGGAACTCAACCACAAGTACAGAGGATTTTCAGGTCAATGATACTACTCTGTATGATACCATAATGGTGGATACATGTCATCATGCATACATTTGTTTAAATTCATAGACTGTACAACACCAAGAGCAAAACATAATGTAAACTGTGGACTTTGGATGATTATGATGTTTTGATGTAGACCTATCAATTTTAGTGAGTGTACCACTCCAGTGGATGATGCTGATAATGGGAGAGGCTGTGCATGGGGGTGGAGGGCAGGAGATATATGGAAAATCTTTGGACCTTCCACTCAGTTTTGCTGTAAACCTAATGCTTCTCTAAAAAATAAAATCTATTTTTTAAAAAATTTACAATTTACCTTTCATTTTTAAGCCTTAAATCCACCTGGAGCTTATTTTTGTATATGGTGTGAGGATGGGATCGATTTAATTATTTATCCAATTTAACTATTTTCCCTATGAGCAAGCAATTGTTCCAGCACCATTTGTTACATAATCTTCCTTTTGCCTGCTAATTTACAAGATTACTTCAGTCACAGGTCAAGGAGAATCTCTCTCTCTTTCTCTTTTTAATTAACACACAATGTATTATTTGTTTCAGGGGTACAGGTCTTAAACGATTCACAGCACTCACCATAACACATACCCTCCCCAAGGCCCATCACCCAGCCACCCCATTTCTCCAGCCCTCCTCCACTCTAGCAACCCTCAGTTTGTTTCCTGAGATTAAGAATCTCTTATGGTGGGGCGCCTGGGTGGCTCAGTGGATTAAGCCGCTGCCTTCGGCTCAGGTCATGATCTCAGGGTCCTGGGATCGAGCCCCGCGTCGGGCTCTCTGCTCCACAGGGAGCCTGCTTCCTCCTCTCTCTCTGGCTGCCTCTCTGCCTACTTGTGATCTCTCTCTCTCTGTCAAATAAATAAATAAAATCTTAAAAAAAAAAAAAAAAAGAATCTCTTATGGTGGGGCGCCTGGGTGGCTCAGTGGGTTAAAGCCTCTGCCTTCGGCTCAGGTCATGATCCCAGGGTCCTGGGATCGAGCCCCGCATCGGGCTCTCTGCTCAGCAGGGAGCCTGCTTCCTCCTCCTCTCTCTCTCTGCCTGCCTCTCTGCCTGCTTGTGATTTCTGTCTTTCAAATAAATAAATAAAATCTTTAAAAAAAAAAAAAGAATCTCTTATGGTTTGTCTCCCTCTCTGGTTTCACCTTGTTTCATTTTTCCCTCCCCTCCTCTATGATCCTCTCTCTTGTTTCTCAAATTCCTCATATCAGTGAGATCATATGATACTTGTCTTTCTCTGGTTGACTTATTTCACTTAGCACAATACCCTCTAGTTCTATCTGTGTCATTGCAAATGGCAAGATTTCATTTTTGATGGCTGCATAATATTCCGTTGTGTATGTTGTATGTATGTATGTATATACTATATCTATCCATTCATCTGTTGATGGATATCTAGGCTCTTTCCATAGTTTGGTTACTGTGGATATTGCTGCTATAAACATTGGGGTGCAGGTGCCCCTTCAGATCACTACATTTGTATCTTTGGGGTAAATACCCAGTATAGCACAATTGCTGGTCATAGGGTAGCTCTATTTTCAATTTTTGAGGAAACTCCATACTGTTTTCCAGAGCGACTGCCCCAGCTTGCATTCCCACCAACAGTGTAGGAGGTTTCACCTTTCAGGGAGAATCTCTCTTAAGTTACATCTGTCATTTGTCCCTGCCTGAGCCATTATAGCACCATCCATAGCTTCCTGGTAACTCATACCTGGTAGAGCAAGTCCCTTACCTTTTGCTTCTTTTCCTTAAGGAGCACTTTGTGTTAGTCCCTTGGTTTGTCATGTCACTCCTGGAATCAACTTGTCAAGGTCCATGAAATGTCCTGGAATTCGATGTTATTTCCTTCTATTAATTTGGGTCTTCTCAATGTTTTCAATAGGTTTGGTTTTCTCCATAAAATCCTTTCATATCTTTTGTTAGATTTATCCTAGGTACTTTACAGTGTTTTTTTCCTAATGTAAATTATATATTGGTTTGTAAAAATTATTTTTCGAACTATTTACTGCTGCTGTACAGAAATGCAACTGAGGGGCGCCTGGGTGGCTCAGTGGTTTAAGCTGCTGCCTTCAGCTCAGGTCATGATCTCGGGGTCCTGGGATCGAGTCCCGCGTCGGGCTCTCTGCTTGGCGGGGAGCCTGCTTCCTCCTCTCTCTCTCTGCCTGCTTCTCTCCCTACTTGTGATCTCTATCTGTCAAATAAATAAAATTTAAAAAAAAAAAAAAAAAGAAATGCAACTGATTTTTGCCTCTCCACCTTACTATCTACCTTATTGAATTCTTAGTATTTCTTTTAAATTTAAGGTTTAAAATTTGGGGGGGGGGGAGTTTACAGATAATCATGCTCTGGGGTTTTGTTACCTTTTATCAACTATCTACAAAATAATCTGCCTTTCCTGTAGGGATTTTTTTTCATTTTTCTTATTTTTTCCCTTGATCAATCTTGCCAGAAGTTTACCAGTTATGTTAGTCTATTTTGGCTTTGTTGATTTACTTGTTTTCTATTTCACGGATTTCTACCATCTTTGTTTTCTGTGTCTTGGGAGATTACATTCTATTTGGTTTTTCTGATATACTTATTTTTTAACTTTTCTTTTTGAAGCTCTAAGCATTTAAGGCACAAAGCAACACCTTTAACTCCCCCCAAAGTTTTGAAATGTAGTATTTTAAATGTTGCACAGTCCTGAGTATTATTATTTAATTTCCATTAATTGTCCGTTGACTTGTAAATTATCTATGTCTGGTTTTAAAATTTCCAAATGTATGGGGCTTAAAGATGGACTTTCTGTTAGTGACTCCTAACTTAGTCACATTCTGATCAAAGATTGTGCTACCTATACTGTATATGACCTATCCTTTAACATTTGCTGCAACTTGCTTTGATGGTTAACTATGTGATCAATGTTTTTTTTATTGATCCATGTGCACTATATATTTATATAGCAAGGAATTCTGTATATGTGTAACAAATCAAGCTTGTTAATTGTGTTACTAATTTTTTTGTCTGCTTAATCTATTGTTGATTGAGAAAGAAGACTTGCGGTCTTCAACTGTGATGATGGGTTTGTCAATTTCTCCCTGCATTTCTATCAGTTTTGCCTTATATGTATATTGGGGCTATGTTATTAGGTGCATACAAGTTTAGAATATCTTCTGGGTGAATTGAACCTTAAATTATTAGGTTGTGTTCCTCTCTATTGCTAATAGTGTGTTTTTCATCTAAAAATTAACGTATCTGATATTAATATACCCACCCCAACCCTCTTTTGGTCAGTATTGGCCTAATGTATGTTTTTCCTTTCCTTTAAATTTCATCTTTTCTGGATCTTTATATTTTAGGTATGCCTCTTACAAATTTTATATAGCTAAGTTTTGTTTCTTTATCTAAGTCAAAACTCTCTTTTAACTGGTAACATTGATACATTGACATTTATTTTGATTCTACATATATTTGGACTTGTTTTTACCTTTTTGGTATTTTTATTTGCACAGTTTTGGGGGGGCACCTGGGTGGTTCAGTCAGTTAAGCATCTGTCATCAGCTCAGGTCAGGATCTTGGGGTTCTGGGATTAAGCCCCACATTAGGCTCCCTGCTCAGCAAGGAGTTTGCTTCTCCCTCTCTGTCTGCCCCTCCCCATCACTCATGCTCTCTCTCTCACTCTCTCAAATAAATTTTTTAAAAACCTTTATATATATAAATATGTGTATAAATTTTGTGGGGTACACAATTCAAAGTAAACAGTTATTTTTTCAAAATACTTTTTCCAAAATACTTTGCAACTGTTATTCAATTTCTTCTGGATTTTGTTGTTGCTATTGGGAAACCTGCTTTTAATCTAATGGTAATTCCTTCATAGGTGACCTGACTCTTCTTTCTGGATATCTTTACTATCTCCTCTTTGTTTTCGGTGTTCCTCAATTTAACCTCCATGGTGTGTATGTGTGTGTGGATGCACACATAGAGAAGGGAGTCCTTGGAGATCTCTCTTATGTCTCATGATCTCAACAGTGCTCTAAAAAGTATATTTTAATCACGATCTAGTTGTTTTGCAAGAGGAAGGTCCTTCAGAGTACCGGTGTGCCATATGCCAGAAGCAGTAGTTTGCGCTGCTCTGCTCTGTGTGCCCATCCCTCTGCAATTCTCCTAGCCCAAGTGTAACCTCTTCAAGTCAGGAAAATTCCTTTTTTTGTTTCTCGCTCCGTACCAACAACCTCACAGCACTTCATTTCCATGGTCAGAGTCGACTGGCTGCCATGTGGGGTTTCCAGTTGCTGGGGGGAAAGGGAAGAATGCGGGGAGAGCAGTGGAGGGCCATGCCTCCCTCACGGAGCCCCTCTTTCCTCCCTATTGTCTCTTCCACAGCTCTGCGCCCACGGGCTACACGTCCTTCAGCATCAATGCGTCCCCAGGAGTGGTCGTGGATGTTGCCCACAGTCCTCCAGCCAAGAAGAATGCCACAGGTTCCTACAAGTGGTCCCTGGACCCTAGCCTGGAAGTGAGCTTGAGGATGAAAGCTGCCAGCAGCAGCACAGGTGACCAGAAGGTGAGTGTGGCAGCCGTGGGTTGGGATGTGTGGGAGGACGTCAGCAGGTGGCAGCAGGTCAGCTGCTCACGGTCCGCCCGGCACTGACCCACAGCCCCAACCCTGGCAGAGCGTCCTCTTTTCTGGATACTATGGAGACCGTTCCAGCCATGGAATCCTGGCAGAAAATATAGGGATGTTGGAGGGTTATGGAAGCTGGGTTTTTACTAAATTCATCCATTCAGCAAATCTTCAGTATTCACCTCCTACATGCCAGGCACTGCCAGGCACTGGGGATAGAGAAGGGCACGGGACAGGTGAGGTTGCAGGCTGCATGGGGCTTACAACCTATGGATAAAATACAGGTAAGTCGTTATAAGTGCTGGTGAATGCTAAGGCAGCCCTGGGAAGCTCTGGTCCATGCCCACGTCCTGTGGCTGCTGGACAAATGACCAGAAGCTACTGGCTTAAATCAGCAGAAATGTATTCTCTCTGGAGGACAGAAGTTCAAAATCAAAGTGTCTTCAGAGCAGTACTCCTTCTGGAGGCTCGGGGAAGAACGAGTTCTTGGCCTCCTTCAGCTTCCTAGACCCCAGTCTCTGCTTCTGTGGTCTTGTTCCCCCTCCCCACGCTGTGAAATCTCCCTCTGCTTCACTCGTATAAGGACCCTAGTCACTGGATTTAAGGCCTCCCTGGATAATCCATGATGATCTCATCTCAAGACCCTTAACTACATCTGCAAAGACCTTTTTTTTTCCAAATGGGTCACATTCACAGGTTTCAGGGATTCGGATGGGGACATGTGTTTTTGGGGACCATCACTCAGCCCGCTGCACACCCTCTGACTGTAGATAAGCTCAACAGGATCCTCTGGGGTTCCCACAGAGATCTGGGCCGATGAGCAGTTGTTTCCAGCAGGACAGGCCATTCGGTCTTCCCTTGGGACGGAGAGTTCTTGCCTACTATAGGAGCATAGGACTTGAGCCTCAAAGTATTATGTAACATAGACACATATATTCATATTTTCTCAACATAAGTGGTCTATGCAACTAAAGAAGACTTCCTGGAAGAAGTGGCAAGCTGAAGGAGGTAGGAATGATCTGCCTAAGAGAGGGAAAGCAGAGTGAGAACTCCATATGGGGTATGTGGCCTCTGTGCACGCTCTAGAGGAGGAGATGGTCAGGCACGTGCTGGGGAAACCGAGGAAGAGATGTAGGGCAAGAAAAGAGGGTGAAGACGGCACTGGGGACAGAGGTAGCCAGTATTAGAGAGTTTGGCATCAGGGACCTCACTTTGTAAGGGCAACAGGAAGCCAGTGAAAACCTGGATCCAGGGAGTAACAAGTCTACATTTGTCTTAGAAAGACCCCGCTGGCCGCAGTGTCCTGAGTAGACTGGATCCAGGCAGTCGACTAGAGGCTGGTGCCGTGGTCTAGACATGAGGTGATGGTGGCTGTAACATGTCCCTGGATCCCCACTCCCTGCAGGGCAGACCCAAACCCCTCAGTCCATCCCCTCAGGAGAGCCTCGTCTTCTGGCTCTTTGGTTTTGCATTGGGGAACTCCCCTCTGCCATTTTCCCTTCAAAGTGTCCATCCTGGTGCTCTGCCCTCCTCTGGCCAGGGTGGGTCAGTCAGATCCACTCTTCCTGGATTTTGAACCCTGGGCAATAAGGGTTGGTGTTTTTTTTGATCTTCACCAGCGCTGAAGAGACCAGCTCCCTCCCAAAGCTCCCAGAGGGCTCGGGCTCCAGCCTTTCCAAGATTTGGTTCTGCAGGTCCTCTCCACCCCTTCTGCTTGCTGAAGCCAGTTCCTGTGGCTTGCAGCCAGTGCCCTCCCACTGATGCCCCCTCCACCATGTCTCCAGCTGCAGAGCTCCTACTTGTCCCTCAAAGTGTATCTCCCTGATACCACCCAGGCTGGCTCAGCCCTTCCATTTCTGGGCTCCCACAGGACCCTCATCTAAGTATCATAGGTATTTGAGTTCTTTGCCCCCCCCCCAGTGCCCACCAGTTGGGGTGTTTCTATAGGCTGGCACCAGTTCTTGCTCATCCTTGTCTCCTCAGCATCTCACCCGGACTGGCACAGAGCAGGAGTCCAGTTAGCGTTTGTTGAATGACTAAATGAAGACCTTCATGGTTTGCTCTGTTTTTTAGGTTCAGATTTCATATTATGGACCCAAGACCAACCCCGTCCAAGCCCTGCTCTATGTCACCGGTGTTGGTAAGTGATGACCCGGTTCTTGGGATGCCACTGCCCCTCTCCACATACACACACCGTTTCAAGGTGTCTCTCCAGGAGAAACTACATTCTGGAGCTTACTTTAGACTGAGCAGAGAAAAGGGACAATTTCTAGCTAGTTATACATATTGTGGTTCATAAATATTCCCTCCCCAGTTGGCGGACCATAAAGTAATTCAACTGGGGAGAGAGAGAGAGCATTTATGGGGAGTTCCATCGTATGTTTATATTTTCTCAACATAAGTGGTCGTATATGGGTTTTCCACATATGAGTCTCTATACCTTTTTGACACTTCAAATATTTATAAGAAAAGTAGATGACGACACTGTCTTATACAATAATATATAGACTGATGCTCCCCAAATGCCATGTCTCCACCATTCTGCCGTATCAATTATCTGGCTAGACTCATATTTATTTAACATTCTTCTTTAAATAAAGGAATTTTCTAACTTGAACTCATCTTGAACAATAATATTATATGATTATCATTACCATTTAAATGTGCATTAAGTATCAGAATAGCATGTGAAAATTTCAGCTTTCATTTCATTAATGAGTTTTATTCATAAATATACATTCATTTCATTAGTGCACATTTAAATAATACGAATCATATAGCACTAATTCTGTACCAGGAACTCTGCTAAGACTTTACCTTTGAACCTTACAACAATCCTGGGATCCCTGGGTGGCTCAGTGGTTAAGCATCTACCTTTGGCTCAGGTCATGATCCCAGTGTCCCCGGACCGAGGCCCATATCCAGCCCCTCACTCACTGGGGAGTCAGCTTCTCCCTCTGCCCCTGGCCCTGCTTGTGCTCTCTCTCTCTCCCTATCTCTCAAATAAATAAATAAAATCTTAAAAAAAAACCCACAACCTTACAACAATCCCATGAAGTTGGTACTATGATATCTCATTTTACAGATGAGGAAACTGAGGCACAAGAGGTAGACAGATCTCCCTAAGTTCATGCTGCTGGCTAGTGAAGGAGCTAGTAATCCAGAGCACGAAACTCTATGCCGCTCTGGTCTGACACTAAAATATGGCTGTGGGTGTGTTTAAAAGTTCATCCAGGTCAGTCTCACACTGTGAGCTCACAAGGTCACTACCTACGATATGGGCACACAGATCTTTATCACTGGGAAGACTGTGATCACGTGTTCTGATGAGGCTGGGAAGGACTTAGAAACAGACGTATGCTTTCTCAGCCTTGACATCTGGACAGAGTGGGGTAGGTTTGGGGCCATGATGTGCAGCCATAATGCACACCAGGAAAAGCCAGGTGGGGCTGAAGTAAACACTGTATCCCTGGCTCCAAGGTCACTGGGGGCTAACATTGGGGCCAGAGGCCTTTGAGAGCCTGGTTAGGTGTCCTTCCAGGAGTTTGGCTCCAAGCATCCCATTGGGGTGGCCGGGAAATCTTTCTGAATTCTTTCTGAACCCCAGAAGGTGGCCAGATGTGTAGGATCTGGTTGGCATCACAGCTGTGGCAAGGCCCCCCAAAACCCTGCCAAGGAGAATGGGTGTGGTAAGAAGCTCCAGCTCTGCTCTCTGGGTTGCCATTAAACATCTTCTTTGGAGACGTGAGGGTGTCTTTGATTTTGTGTCACGGAAGGGGAGGGAGAGAAGCCGTGGGGCAGACAATCTCCCAGGGACCACACTGAGTGCCTTGACTTGTACCTTCACCAACCCTCTCCTCTTACTCGGTGGGATTGCAGAAATCTCCTTGAGCACGGACATCACCCGCACTGGCAAAGTGAAGCCCATCGGTGCCAAGAAGGGCCAGGTACGCTCAAGCCTCCTGACGCTCCAGGTGCTACATCTGCTGGGCTCTCCTCTTGCGCCCTCTGGTGGTGATGGCATGAATGGCCGTCTGTCCCAGGAGAACAAGGCAAAGAAGAAAACAAAAAACCACACTTACCATTTTGATTTGTGTATTTCCCATCTCTTTTGCAAAACTAGATTTTCACCAGTTGTGAGCTCATAGAACGTGTTGTGCAAATTAGAAACTACAGAGTCATCAGGTTAATTAATGCCCAGCAGAGAAAAAATTTGCCGACAGTTCTTAACTCTGGAGGGCAAAAAGATCCCTCTCCCTGGCTAGGGGGAGAGGTCCCCACGGTGTTGCCCACAGGGAGTGAAGAGCAGAGAAAGGGAGAACTGGCAGGGGGCAGAAGAGGGAAGTAGCTGCGCTGGGACAGCGAATCTGTTGCTGAAAGACAATGGAGTGTTAAGAGGTGCGGCGTACAGGTAGCCTTACATGGGTCTGAGGACAAAGCCCAGGGTGTTCCTGAAATCCCCAAGCTGCCTGTACAGCTTAATGCTGGTGTGCCCTTTAGGAGGATATGTCCTGTCAAAAGATGAAGATCCCTCCATGGGGTCAGCTAAAAGTGGAGGGAGGGATTACAACTCTGGGAGTGGAATCCATCTTGCTGTCCCACCCAGAATGCAGTCATTCCTGGGGGCCAACGCTGTCCTGCAAATAGAAGACGTCATCCCTATTAGATCCCTGCTGGGAGGGGCTGCTGAATTTGCTTTAATCTTTGGACAGACAGCAACTGGCTGCTAAGAATAGTACCCACACTTTGGCGAATGAGTAATGAAGAGTTCACGTAAGAGTAACAATTTAGATTAGGATCTTGGCATAAATATTTAGCTCAGTCCAGTTTGCCAACCTGACGGTTTTTTTTTTTAAGCTGTTAAAATAAATTTTACTATCTTGGGGGTCGTTTTTTGAAATGGTTGAATTGCATTTTCGGTGACTGTGTTTAGGATTTTTGGTGACCGTGTTTAGGATTTTTGGAGCAGGCAAACAATCCCCTCTTGGGACTAAAGAATTCACTGATGTGGGAGTGAGATCTGTAAACCACACAAGGCTCATGAGGGACTGGGGAGAACGGTTATGCTTCCCCCAAGAGCTGGAGGGACATACGCAGGTTTCTAGATGTGGCTCGTTTCTGCTGGGTGTCCACAGAGGACCTGGACCTGGGGCCCGCGCGGGCAAGGCGCCATCCTGCTGGTGAACTGTGACAAAGACAATCCCAAATCTTCCACCATGGACTGCAGGGACGATGACGTGCTGGACAGCCAAGGTGAGGGCCCCCGCCCCCCAGCGTCCCCCTGCCCAGAGAGCTCATGGAAATAGAGCTTGGTCTTTGTGTAAAGCCCTTTTGTCTATGCAGCCTGAGTTTGGTAACAGCCCTCAGAGACGGGGTTTAACGGAAGCATGTTCTTGTTAGCTTGTCCATTGCATAAGAAGAAGAATGGACAAGGTCCCGAAGAGGGTAAGTGACTCACCCAAGGTCACACAGCAGCCAGAGAAGAGCCAGAACCAGGACTGAGTCTCCCAATGCCTCCTCCAGGTCCCATGCTCCGGTCCATGGCCCAACCTAAATTTCTGCTCTTGGGTCAAACCTGGGACCCGAAATCATTCAAAATGAAAGCCAAACTCCGCCCCAAAGTCCTGTCAGCGCAGCCCCGAGCCGCTGCCCTATGCCGGACACTGCTCTGACCTCTTCAGAATTAACTCCTCTGATCCTTCAGTACAAGGCTTGGGTGTATGTACTGTCCTCAGGTATGGGGAAGTGAAGCAATTTGCTTAGGGTCACACAGCCAGTAAGTCACAGGCTCAGGATGTGGAACCAGGCATCCTGACACCACGGGGTTGGAGGGGACACAAGGAAGGCGGTGGGCGCAGGGTCTCCTCCAGCAGCACCCTCTGAAGGGTGGCTGGGACGGAAGAGGGCTCTGGGGGAGTGACGTCGGCCAGCCATGGCGGCAACGCTGGCCGTCCCGGGGAGCTGCTAGGGCAGCATAGAAATGGATGCATTTGGAAGTTGCATGCAATTGTCTCTGCCTGATGCCAAGGGGCAGCCCCCACGCAGTGCCCGGCCCTAATCAAAATAGCCAGTACCCTTCATGGGCGCTCCCGGGACGCGGGCTGCCGCAGTAAGCCCTTCATACACATGACCTCACTCTCCCCTGTGCGTGGGCACTATCCTTAGCTCTGTTTACCGACGAGGAAGCAGAGACACGGAGAGAGGAAATACCTCCCAGGCTCCCACAGATCCAGGGCTTGAACCCACCACCTCCGATTCCTTCACCCGGGAGCTAATGCCCAGTGGAGACCCCTGTCCAGCTTCACTCTCCGCACACGTTTTTTGGCCATCATTTGGGTTGGTTCACTTCCCACTCAGGCCCAGAGGAAAAACCCATTGACTCAAATAGTTACCCAGCACACTGCCATGCCCTAGTCCTTGTTCGAGGTGCTTCTGGATGCTTCTAGGCTCCAGGGGCTGGGGACAGAGCAATCAACAAGTCAGCCGTGGGCCCTACTTCACTGAGCTTGCCTCCTAAGCTCATTCCAAAATGAAAATCATCATTTAAATCCTGGCAAGGGCGTGATGAAGATAAAACCAGGCGACAGGGTTGAGGGGGGTAGGGGTCTGAGGGGAGCCGTGAGAGAGGAGAGGGTCTTCTCGTTCCAGACCTGCAGGACATGTCCCCGGTGACCCTGAACACCAACACCCCCAGGGACTTCTTCACCAAGCACCGGCTGCTCCTCCACGTGTCCAAGTCGGAGATGGACAAAGTCAGGGTGTTTCAAGCCAGCCGTGAGTCACCCTCGGCCCTCACCTTGGGGTCCCCTTCCCGCCCCGGCACAGCCCCTTCGCACCCCCCTTCAGCAAATAATTCCTGAGCCCCTGCTCAGTAGCATGTTCTAAGAACCAGAGACACAGCAGTGAGCAAGGTGGACAACCCTGCCTCTCCCTTCTAGAAAAGGCAGGCGGGCGAAATGCAAAGAAACAAGAAGCTGGTGTCTGGTGCCGGTGAGGCCAGAGGAGATCCCTCCCCAGGACTGCTGTTACGGTGTCTGTCTCTTCCTCTCTGCCACACACACACACACACACACACACACACACACACACACACACACACACAGGACTCTTGTTTAAGAGAGTGTTGCATCCGAGCCGAGCTGACCGCGGTGTTAGGTAATAGTGTGGTCTCCAGCATCCTGCTCATCAAAGACAGCATGAACTTCTCAGCGGCTCACGAGCCCCCGCTGCTGAGTGCCGGGCTTGCTCGAGGCTCAGGGCATAGAGCAAAGAACAGAACAAAGCTCCTGTCCACGTGTCACTTTCCTCTTGCTGGGTTGAGAGAGACCATGTACAAAATAACTAAGTAAAGCGTCTAGTGTGTCTGATAGGGTTAAATCCTGCGCAGAAGAATGCCAGCAGGGAAGGGGGTGTGGTGGGGGGGTGGAGCCTGGGGGCCTGCAGGAGACGGGGGGGGGGGGGGGGGGGGGGGGGGGCTGGAGGAAGCCTCCCCCCTACGGTGTCATTTGAGCAGAAGGAGGTGTGGGAACAGTCATGCAGACACCCAGGGGAAGGGCATTCAGAGCAGAGGGAAGCTCAAGTACCAAGGCCCTGAGGTGCACTCGTTCCGATGGGGTTGAGGAAGGCAGGCAGGGAGGCCGGTGTGGCTGGAGTGCAGGATGAGGCGTTCAGGTGGTCGAGGAGGGTGGAGAAGAAAGGGGAGGGGCCAGCTCGGGGAGGCATGGGGTGACTCTGCCTTCTAGTCCGAGCCACGTGGAGGCGGCCAGCTGAGGGCTTTGTGTAGAGGCACGACTTGATCTGACTTACTTCCATCCCAGATCAACTTGATTAGACTGACATTGATTTAGTGACAACCTCGGCTGAGGCATCCCCTCCTCCAGGAAGCCTTCCGTGACCCTTCGGGGTTCCCTCCATCACAGCACTCATTACCATCTGTGATTTTGACCATCTCTGGTCCTCCTTCCTTACCCAGGAGGCTGTGTACTCCTTGGGGACTAGGACAGGGACTACCTCCCTGATCTCCCCAGGCATCCGCTGAGGGCAGGTGCTCAGGAATGAATGAATGATGAACGGTGAATGAATGAATGAACTGTAATGCTCTTTGAACTGGTGTGTATATGGTTGGGAATGGCTCAGACTCCCCCTCCCCCATCACTCCACCCCTGGAGCCCCAGCCAGGGGGCGATGTCCTACCTGATGCCTCAGTTTCTTTGTCCTACGGTGGGCCCATTTAGCTGTGACATGTCGTCCTGAGTGTGGTGGCCTCAGGAAGGCATCACGGCCCCGGGGAAATGAAGACCTGAGTCTCCTTTCTCCACCAGGCGGCAAACACATCTCCAGGTACAGGGTGGTCCTGGGGCCCCAGCGGCCCAGTCACCCCCTGGAGCTCCCGGGCGGCCAGCACAGCGTGGACTTCTATGTGGAGGGCCTCGCTTTCCCAGACGTCAACTTCCCGGGGCTCATTTCCCTCACCATCTCTCTGCTGGACACGTCCAACCCGGTAGGCCAAGGTGGCAGCCCGAGGGGGGACCCGAGCTCCCGGGCCTTGGCCCAGCTCGTGGGTGGGGGTCCAGAGCCTTGCCGGGAAGCGGCAGGTGTCAGGGCCCGGCCGTGGTGACCGCTCTGGCCTCACCCACGCCTTCAGGATCTTCCCGCCGCCCTGCTTTTCCAAGACAGCGTGGTCTTTCGTGTGGCCCCCTGGATCATGACCCCGAACACTCAGCCCCCAGAGGAGGTGTACGTGTGCAGGTGAGGGTCCCGTGTGGGGCACAGACGCACCAGGAGGAGCCCTGGCTTCTGGCCATAGCCCCCACCCCCGCCCCCCAAATATCTGCTGTTTAAATGGGGGAAAATGACTCCTACAGCAACAGGCCGAAGGCTTCTGGCCAGTTTGGAATAAAAAGGCAGGGAAGTGCCTGTTGCTGCTGTTTTGTCCTTGCTCTCCTACCCTAATGCAGGTGGGGGAGGGGACAGCTTTCTCTCCCAAAGGCCCAGAGAGTTTTCTAGACCGGACAGATGAAAGCCCTTAGTCTCTGAGCCAGCCTGCCCGGGCTCAGTGGGTGGCCTGTGGACCTCCCGCACCAGAAACCATTTCAAATGCATGTTCCCAGCCAACCCCAGAACTGTGGGGTCTGGGGTCTGCGGATGGGGCCCAGCTGCCCTTTAATGAGCTGCCCTGGGGAGCCTTGGCATCCATCTCACCATCTGAGAGCACCTGTTGAGTACGCTGGGGTCTCGGAGGGCCCCTCCCCTCTTCTCTTGCAGCTGCTTCCTGGCAGAAGGGGTGAGGGGTGAGCTGGTGGTTGCCAGGCGGTCAGGACGCAGCTGGAAGCCAGCAAGGCCTGGGTTCAAAGCCTGGTGCGGTCTCCCCATGTGGCATGACCTTGAGCATTGACATCCTCATTGTGGCTTCTCCCAGATGGAAGGGGAGACTGCTGGTCCCCTCAGGGATTGCTGTAAGAGTTCAGTGAGATGTTTGCTGAGAGCAGAGAGAAAGGGTGAGCCCGCATTGCCATCCAGGCCACGAGCATCTCCTGAGCGACCACCGTGCCCCTCCCCCCGTCCGTCCAGGCTTGAGCTCCTACTCCACCCCTAGGGACCCTGCAGGGGTCCAGCTTGCCCCCTCAGAGCCTGGCCAAGGCCACTGTCCGCTGAATCCAGAGCACTGAGAAGCTTCTTTCTTGCCCTTTCTAGGGTGTTTGAAAACGAGAACTTCCTGAAGTCAGTGATAGCTCTAGCCAAGGAAGCCAAGTGCAAGGTCACTGTCCCCTCCAAGCAGCAGAGCAACGATGACCGGTGGATGCAGGTCTGCGCCCCGGGGGGCAGGGGGGTGAGACACAGAGGGTGGATCTCCCTGAAGGTCAGAGGACACGGGGGGCCCCAGGCTCCTGGGGCTGGGACCCACCCTTCCTCAGATGGGCAGGAAGTGAGACGCTTCTGAGGGCCCAGGCATGTGGGGGCTCAGGCTGGTGAGTAAAGCGACCGTTACAGCCGGCCACGGCCTGTCTGGCAGGGTCACCAAGATACAGGACACCTTCCTGCCTGGAAGCTCTCAGAAGCCGAGGAAATGACGCAAAGCTCAGAGGGTTGGAGCTCAACCCATCCCTCCAGGGACCCTCCCTCCCAGCCCCCACACCAGGCCACACCCCTGCTCCAGCACTTTCCATCTCCTCCCTCTCAGCCTGCCTCCAGCCCCACCCCACTCCAACCTGGCTATCCCTCACCTTTGGCCAACCTGGTGGCCACACTGTCTCCCTGTTCAGGCCATGAGCTCCCCGAGGAGCTGAGTCTCACTCAGCTCAGCACCCCAGCACCTGGCACGGGGCAGTGGCTGCAGGCAGCTGGCAGACCGACCCGAGCCTTCTTGCCACTCCCTTGCTTTCTCGGGCTCTTTGCCCTCCCATGGCATTCCCCCTGCTCCCACCTCCTCCGTGCCTCTGCTGTTGGTTCCCTCTCTCCGCTGTCCTCCCCATTCCCATCCCCCACATCCAGGTCCCACTTGTACAATCCCAACTCGAAAGCCTCCCCCCCAAAAATCTCCCATCCCTCTCCTAAACCCACAGAGAATACCTCTTCCTTTCTCGAAGTCCTGTCTGGACTAAGTTGGATGGAACAGTATAAAAGTGCTGTGAGTTCCATCTTTGACCTACAAGAGTGGCCGTTTCAGGGGGTCAAAGAGGGGGTCCCGTCCAACATCACATCTATCAGAATGCAGGCAGGGTTTGCACCAGGTGCACTTCGGAGCCCTCCCCGCTTCTGCCCTGTGGGCAAGGCTGGGTCTGAACTGCCCCCCGCTTCTCTGCCTGTCTCAACCCCATCAGGAGCCCCTCCTTCCGGACCCACCACCTCCTCACACTGGGTGCTAGGAGACCAACTCCCCAAGGACAGGGCCTGAGGCTCGCTTACCAGGTCCCCAGCACTTACAGAACTCAGCCCCAGCACTCACCAGCAGTGGGGGTGAGACCTTTTGTGCACACACGGGATGATAAGCTCTGTTCCCTCCTCGATCACTGCACAGGAATTTGCCCTTGACCACAGAGGGAGAGTGAATGCGTCCATAGGCCCCTCCTTGCACTGGGTGTCACGACCATGCCCATCAGCCCTCCTTCCCCTTGCTCTGCACAGGACGAAATAGAAATCGGCTACATCCAAGCCCCACACAAGACCATGCCTGTGGTCTTTGACTCTCCGAGGAACAGGGGCCTGAAGGAGTTCCCCATCAAATGCCTGCTGGTACGTGCTGGTGGGGCCGCGGCTGCTGAGATCCCCCTGCCCAAGGCCCCCTTCCTCACCACATGTGGCCGAGCACCCCGGCTCCATAGCCCGAGCCCTTCCTGCTGGGGCAGCGATCATGCAGGCGGGCCATGGCCTTTTTGTCACCGCTGAGATGAGATCTGGCTCTCCCTTTCCCAAAGCTCTTTCCAGCCATGAGTTTGGCCTGTCCTCAAAATAACCCTGCCAAGGATATCAGGTGCGGCTGTGGCTTCCTTGTTCCACTGAAGATGTTCTTGCTGCAAGGTGTGGGTTGGGCCAGGACTGGAACCTTCTTCAGTGTCTGGCTAGAGGCTCTGTCTTTTGGGGGAGGGGAGTCTGGCCTTTGTGGGGGTTATGGGGTGGGTGTGGGGATCAGAGTGGTCATTTCCCAGGTGTGACTCTGCAGGTGTTTGGGGGTGGGGTGACATGTCGGTGAATCAAGCAGGACTAGCCCGGCAGGATCGCGTAAGCTCAGCGCAGAACGCTGATGATAGGAACAGTTACGTTCATCGAGCATGCGTCCTGTGTCAGACATGATGCCAAATTCTTTACATGCCCTGACTCATTTAAATTGTCCGGCAACCTTTAATCTAGATATTATCACTAGGCCCATTTTATAGATTAAGAAACCGAGGCTGAGAGAGGGGCAACCGCTTTTCCAAGGTCACACGAAGAGAGGAGAAGCTGGTACTGAAACTGGGCGGGTCTGGCCCTGGGGAGTTCTGTCCTCCGTGCACCGCCAGGCGCACACCCCGGGCGCTGAGAGCCCCTGACTCCAGGCACCGGGGAAGCACGGAGGAAGGAGTGTGGGGTGTGGGGTGCAAGGTTTGCTTGCCGGGGAGCACCCTGAGCCCCAGGGAAGACGAGGCAGCCCTGCCCACACAGGAGGCTTTGAAAGGAAATCTGAGTTCAACTCAGCAACTCATCTGAGTCTCGCCCACTCCCCTGCCCTGGGTGGTGATGACAGAGAGACTTCTTTGGATCCATGGCGTCTCTCTGACTGGAACCAGGTTACCCCTGTTTCAGGACCACCACTGGGATAAATAATCCCGCTGGCCCGTGGGGCCCCTAGTCCCTCCCCCTGCTTTCAGCCCTGCTTTGCTCAGTGGCCGGTCTCCCACTGCCATGTTCCCAGGGCGACAGAGGCCAGATGTTCTGACGTCACCAGCCACATCTCCCGAGTCCTTCCCGGCAGACGGACACTTCAACACAGGGGTCCCCGCCTCTCTCACACCCAGGTTTGAATGAGAGGCTGCGACGCGTTCTTAGGCAAGCATGGCTGTGGTTTTCCGACGCCCATCACTCAGGAAGAGAATTGGGCTCAAAGGCAAACTTGTCACCAGACAGCATCCTCATCGGCTTTTCCAAACCCATTGCGGGCCACTCTCCCCGTCCCTGACCCAGCTCCAAATCCCACAGGCTGCCTTCCCGTTCTTCAAATGTGCCCAACTGCTCCTCACCTCATAGCTTTTGCATGTGCTGTTCCCTCTGCTCACAATGCTCTTCCTGCTTCCCACGTCTGCCGGTGTCCCCGCCTCCAGGTCTCGGCTGCAGTGCTCTCCACTGTGAGACCATCCCTGGCGCTGAAGGATGCCCCGCCATGGTCCCTGGCATTCTGGGCTGCGGTACCTCGTTGGTTTCTTCGGGACTGTTTTGCTATAAATCACTGCCCTGTCATCTCCCTTTTCACCACTCAGGGGCCGCTTAGCGCACAGCTTGACGCACAGTGGGTATTCTCCCCATTAGACCGTGTCGGTAAACGTTACCCCACCTATAAGTGGAAAACCAGCGGCGCTTACTGTAAGTAGAAGGCAGCTGGGAAGGTAAACAGTTAAAACACAATAACGCGATGAAAGCCAGCTCAGTGCAAGTGAGTGCGAGAGGTGAGCCCAGGTGTGCTCTCGGGTTGTGAAAACGGAGATCAGCAGGTTTCAAGAATGGATTTGCACACTCTGGGGCTTCAGTGGACAGAGACTCGAGGAGAGTGGACAGGGTGACAGGTGTCTAAGTCTGGGCCAGAAACGGTATCAGGTAGCATGTGGGGGTGTCCCCTGCCCCTCCCACTCCTGGGGGCGGGGGGCACTTCTGCAAAGGGCGCACCTTCATTCACCTTCAGAAATCCAAGCCTGCAGCCTGTGGAACTGAGCCCCTCTCGTGGCAACGGCCAAGGCAGTGACGCACATGAACTTATCGTTCATTCATCATATATCCCTGGAGCCCATTCTCTGTGCCCAGCCTTGCTCCAGGCACTTGGAATCTATCCGTGAGCAGTGCCGAAGATCCCTCCCTCACAGAGGTGACATTCTAGCCCAGAAAGACGATAAACAAGCAGTATGGTGAATGAGTAAATTATATTGCGTGTTGGAAAGTGGAATCTAGCGCTGTAGGAAGAAAAAACCCAGAATCAAGGGGCTCCCAGGTGCCGAAGTGGTGGGGTGGGGGATTACAGAGCAATTCTAAATAGGATGGTCAGGGTAGGGCCCCTTTGGGAAGCTGACACTGAAGCAAAAACTCCAAAGAGGGGAAGGATTTGGCTATATGGACGTCTGGGTGGAGAGTATACGAGACAGAAGAAACAGCCAGTGCAAAGGTCCTGAGACAGCTGCAAGACTCGCATGTTGAGTGAAGAGCCAGGAGGCCAGAAGGGGCGGAGCAGAGTAAGCCGGAGGAAGGGTGAGGTCTCTGTGCCTCATCTACTGAGGACGAAGACCGTTCTCAGCCTTGGACCGTGGATGTTCCAGAAAATGTTGACATCACTCGGGTAGGGACTCACTGTTATTGTGAAGGGCCCCAGGGGAGCCCTGCAGAGGGACATCAATCACATCAGTGTAGGAGTCCGTCTCCTTGCAAAGAAGAAGGCTCTGCGTGGACAAATGGTGGGCACTAGACCAGAACTGGCTACCGTTTGCCCTGTCTGTACTGTCTGCAGTTGGGTACAGAGCACGGTCAAGGGCGTGGCCCCTGGGCTTCCTTTCCGGAACGAGGTCTGGGTACACTCACTTCCCCATCAATGTCGTCGTTCAGGAGAATGGTTCTCCTGTTGAAATCCAAAATTTCTTGGGTGAGAAATACATCTGCAGGGTTCAGATGAGGCCAGGTGTTGAGCCCAGAAAGATGAGTTAATTCTTAAAGGAAGCGACATTGAACTTGTATCAAACTCAGCAGCTTTGATTCAGCAAGCCACAGGAGTTAAAAATAAGGATATTGGGAAATTGGGGGGACGGTGTCTATGTTTCTGAAAAAGGAACGGTTCGGTGGGCCGACGAGTAAGATCTAAGTTGTCCAGCTAGAGAACTAGCAAGATGCCGGATGATTTTCCAGGCTCATTTGCGATGTTTGAAAGATACAATAAAAGCTGGATTGATTTGGAGGAAAAAGTGAGGGAAAGGGAGAAGGAGAGACCGTCAGAGAGTTGGAGGGGACTGAGTGAGGGGCAGGTCCTGTGGGCCACTGCAAGGCTCTTTGTTTAAACTCTGGGAAACTGGGGTTGTTGCAGGAGGATTATGACCTGATGGTGTGATAAAAGGGAAGCTTTGGTTCTTTGTTGAGAGTGGATGACAGGGTGGGGGCAGGTGGTGCAGGGAGGGATCAGGCAAGTAACCCAGTGAGAGGCGATGTGCCTGCAGGTTTGGGCATGAAAAGTAGCCACATTCTGGACATGCTTTGAGGGCCCGGCCGACAGGATTCCCTGACCCCTGTGAGAGAGAAGGAAGCCAAAGTTGACGGCAGGCTTTAACATTTGTGACCAGCAGCCATCCTGCCCTGAAGTGGGGAGGACTGTAGGAGGGATGGGGGATGAGGGAAGAGGGGCCGACCGTTTCATCTGGGGCGAGTGTGAGATTTTTGGTGGACGCCCGAGTGGGAAGTCAAGCAAGCAGCGGATGGCCGTCTGGGGTCAGTGGGGATGTGCAGACAGGAGGGAGACACCCGGGGTTGTCAGCACATGGTCGGTGTTCTGTGAGACTGGGTGACAGCACCAAGAGGAAGAGACTTGTAGGGAATCAAAGACTAGGGACTAGGCTGGGGACACCCTGTCCCATACACAGGAGACTGAGAGGACCCAAGAGCGTGCAGTGTCGGGAAGGCCAAGCACAGGACAAGGGTGTGACCAACTGACTCCCCGATGCTGGTGGGCACTGCCTTTTGGGCTCAGCTTTGCGGTCATGAAGTTTCTAGGGCACAGTGAGCATGGGAGTCAGGCTGGCATCTCTGTTAGAGAGAAAGGGAGAAGAGGGATTGGGAACGGTTCCCCTTTTGTAGAAAGCTAGGGCTAGTGCAGTAGACAGAATGGTGGCCTCAAACATGGCCTTGCCCTAATCCCCAGGACCTGATGCTTTCTTGCGGCAAAAAGACTTGGCAGATGTGATTAAGTCAGGGACCCCAAGATGGGGAGGCGCCCCTGAGTTATCTGGCGGGCTCTGTACCATCATGGTGCTCCTTGGAAGAGGGAAGACAGAGTGGGAGAAGGCACGTGATGGTGGAGACACAGGACGTGAAGTTGAGGGAAGAGGCCACTGGCCGCTAGAAGCTAAAAGAGCAAGGAGACAGACTCAGAGCCTCCAGAGGGAGCCGGCCCCACCACACCGTGGGGTAAACCCCGTGAGTGTGCTTTCAGACTTCTGACCTCCGGAGCCAAAAGAGAATCCATACGTGTTGTTCTAAGCCACTAGCTGCGTCCCCCCAGCCACAGGAAACGCACAGAGGGGGTGAGATGTGTCGCCCACCCATTCTTCCCGTGAAGATCCACGCAGGGACATCACAGCCCCTCGGTGAGGCCGGTTCCAGCCCAGTCAGGATGGAGCACAGTGCGGTCCTAGAGGGCTTGCTGGAGACACAGTTCAGATCCTTCCACCACCCGCCACTCTGACCTTCGTTCTTCTCTGCAGAATGAGAACAAAAATGATGCTTTGTAGATTTGTTATAATGCCGGAGTTAAGGTTTACAAAGCAGCAGGCACGCATGGGCCACCCCATAAGTGCTCGCCCCTTTTCTTACCACCCGCGTCAGCGCTCCTGCGGTGTCCTGCAGATCATAGCAGTGCCCGCTCGGTGCCGGCTCTGACCGCTACCGGATCCTGCCTGCGACCTGGCCCCCACCCTGTCCTCACGCAGGGATCGTGCTCTCTAACGCTTGGCCGGGGCTTCTCCCATCTCAGGGTCCGGATTTTGGCTACGTGACTCGCGAAACCGAAACCGAAAAGGCTTCTACCTTCGACTCCTTTGGAAACCTGGAAGTGAGCCCCCCGGTCACGGTTGGGAAGAAGAAATACCCTCTGGGCAGGATCCTCTTTGGGGGCAGCAGCTACCCCAGGTGAGAAGGGAAGGGGCGGGGTGCACCCGGGAGGCTCAGTCGTTGGGCGTCTGCCTTCGGCTCAGGTCATGATCCCAGGATCCTGGGATCAAGCCCCACATCGGGCTCCCTGCTCCACGGGGGGGCCTGTTTCTCCCTCTTCCCCCTCCCCCTGTTTGTGTTTCCTTTCTTGCTGTGCCTCTCTCTGTCAAATAAATAAAATCTTAAAAAAGGGGGGGGAGGGGGAGACCCAGGGATGTCATGGAAAAGCAGAGGCTACAACAGAAGCTTTCCCTGCGTGCTCCCAACACAAGAGCCTCGACAAACTTTAGGGACTTAGACAGGAATCAAACACAGAGCAAAGAATACAGCTTAGGAGTCCGGCGAACCAAGCTCAAATGCCAGCTCTGCCACTTACAATCTCTCCGTCAGTGAACATTTATTGAGCACTTACTGTGTGCCTGTGCTAGGAAGGAAGGCAGTCATGAGCCTAACAGGCAAGGCCTTGCCGCTATTCTAGTAGGGGAGACACAAAGGTAAACAAATAAGATAATTTCAAAGAGCCAAGAGAAAAGATAGGGACAGAGGAGGAATGGGAACTGATAGGGAGACTACCGAGGGCCTCGCTGAGAAGGCAGCTCGTGAGCTAAGGCCCAATGACAATAAGGACATGGCCGTGGGGAGAGGTGGGGTAGAGGGTTCCCGGAATATCAAAGAGCATGTGCAAAGGCCCTGTGACAGGACTGAACCAGGTGTGTTCAAGAAGGCCAGAGTGGCTGGAGGAGCCGGAGTGAGAAAGAGCAAAGGGCTAGATCAGGAAGGCCCCTGGAGGCCAGAGCAGGAGGAAAACTGAAGGCCACAGAGGCAAAGGAATGTCCCCAGGGCTACATGGCTAACAAGGGATTACCCACTGAGGTCGGATTGGCTCTCCACGTCGCTGTGGATAATATGGGTTAGCCCCATGTTTACCTACAACCCCAGCATCTGGACTGAGTCAGTGGGCAGTGCTCTCTGAGGCTGAGCTCTGGTCTTACCCACTGTACTGACTTGTTGCCTCAGTTTCCCCCCCAAAAAAACTGGAATGGCAAATTGTAAACTCCTCTGATGTTTGAAGATAGAATAAAGTTATCCAGGCTTCTGAGTCCCTTCCCTAGCTGAAGGAGAACCTCGACCCCCTTGGCAAGCCTCCATGCCCTCAGAGGCCCCCTGTTGCCCCTCGCACCCCACAACGCTCCCTTCATCCTGTGTCGGCAGCACCGAGAACCACGAGATGCACCAGGCCGTGCAGGACTTCCTCAGCGCCCAGCGGGTGCAGGCCCCGGTGAGGCTGTACTCCGACTGGCTGTACGTGGGCCACGTGGATGAGTTCCTGAGCTTCGTCCCAGCACACAAGAAGGTGCGCAGTCTGGGGGGGATGCCTGAAGGAAGCCACACGCCTGCTCCCTGGGCTCCCAAGCATCGGTCTGCTCTCTGCTTGGGAAGCCCGGCCTTACAAGCCTGACCAGCTCCCCCTCAACCCCTGGAGGGGGCACAAAGGAGACGGGCGGCCTGGGTCTGCGCCGGCACTTCTGGGAGCCCCAGGGGCAAAGCTGACCTCTGAGCCCAGTGTTTCTGCCCCCAGGGCTTCAGGCTGCTCCTGGCCAGCCCCAGGTCCTGCTACAGACTGTTTGAGGAGCTGCTGAAGGAGGGCCACGGGGAAGCTGCGCTATTTGAAGGCGTCAAAAGTAAGTTGGCTCCGCCTCGTTCTTCCATCCAGGGTCCTTTCTCTGCCTTCATGTGGTCGCCCATGGCCAGATGGGGGCCTCTGGGCAACGGCTCTCCTCTGAGCACCTCCCGTGCCCTGAGCTCCAGGGATGCTGTGTGAACAGGCGGAGTAGCTCCCCCTGTCACAGGGGTGGGGGGAGGCGGGGGGTCATTCACGGTCCTGGGGAAGTGAGTCAAGGAAACAATGGTGGCGCAGGCGCTTTGGGAGCGTCTGGGAGGAGTTCAAGAGAGGCTTCCTAGAGGAGGCCAAGACCAAACAGGATCACGAGGAAGGAGCGGGAGTTCGCCCAGTGGGGCAGGCGGTGGGATGAGAGGAAGAGAGAGCTCTCAGACAGAGGGAACAGCGAATGCAAAGGCGCAGAGGCAGGAGAAAGCGAAATGTGTTTGAGGACTTGAGGAAAGTTCAGTCTGGCTCAAATGATGAATGAATGGAAGGAAGGGAGGGAGGGAAAGAAAGAGCCTTCTCGCTGGAGCACAGAAGGAAATCCTCAAGTTCGCAGACGTGAGCTGGGTCAGTGTTGATAACTCCACGTGGATGAGAGTTTTTACCTAATATCTGTAGTACGTTGCATGGCATCAGACAATGGTTAGACCTCTGTTTGCCTCTTGGTAGCTGGGATCCCTCTGGAAATACTTTAAAGGAGTGAGAGAAACACTTTTAAGGAGAACTTACACTGATGAAATACTTTATTAAGGGCCTTTGCCTCCTCGAAGCTCACCACAAACCTGTGCCTTAGAAATCATAACTGCCCCCATTTTCTAGATGGAAAAACTGAGTCCTCACTGTGCCTACTGGGAAGAGGGACATCAGCCTCTGAATTCATCTTCATTCTTTTTCCTTTTTCTCCATGACAGGAAAAAACCAGAAAATAAAGGACATTCTGAAAGACAAGAAGCTGAAAGAACATAATTCATACGTAGAGGTACTAGCCTGGGTGCCCGGCCCAGGGGACGCCTCAGCCCGGGGTGACTGAGCCACCCACCCCACTGCCGTCCCTTCCCTGGGAGCCATAAAGCAGAGCCTCCCACCGGCTGCGGGTCGGCTTAGTGAATGGCTTTGAGATTTGGGTCAATGTGTGGGACAGACGGACCTCAGTCACCACTGTGGGAACGCACAGTGGTGATGTGAGGAAAAGAGAGAAAGAGAAGTCGGGAAAGCTGGAGCCACAGCAAGACAGGGGACACTCTCAGAGACAGAGGGACTGGCAGGAGAGAGGCCAAGTGCTAGAAAGACACAGAGTGACCGTAAAGACGGGGACACCCAGGCAGAAGCCAGAGAGGCAGAGGGACTGAGCAGAACAGAGGGAGGGAAGGAGGGAAGAGAAGGAGGTGCCCATCACTGTCTTCCAGACCCTGTCCTTGGTCCTTCCCTTGGCCAGACCGCCCTCCCCCACAGCTGTCCCCACCCCTTCCCCGTGGCAGCCCTGTCATGCCCCATCACCGCCATCCAGGCCCTCCACCTTCTCACGGTCTCCCCCCACCTGACCCCCATGCCAGTTGGTTCCACCATGCCCTCTGCCCCTCCCCCCACGCCCCTAGAGCTGCATCGACTGGAACCGGGAGGTGCTGAAGCGGGAGCTGGGCCTGACTGAGCGGGACATCATCGACATCCCCCAGCTCTTCAAGCTCCAGGAGGAGGCCAAAGGGACCCTCAAGGCTGAAGCCTATTTTCCAAACATGGTGAGGAAGGTGGTCTTTGGGGTCAGCCCACTTTTGCCAATGGCCTGAAGTCAGGGACCCTGAGCGCAGATCCAGGGGACTTGGCTGTCGACTTGGGGTCTGTGTGGCCGCAGATAGCTCCCAGGGTGGCTCTGGGCATCTCACAACCACTCTGGGAGCCCAAGACTCTCAAGGCTCCCTACTCAAAGAGGAGGCACAGAGATGTCGGGTCTCTGGTGGCGTGGGATTCGGGGCTAGGGTTCGAAGCTGGGGGTCTGGCTGCAGAGCCCATGCCCTTACCACATGGCACTGCCCGCTGTGGGTTTCCCTGTGCGGGTGTCATGGGTGGGCGGTGGGCAGAACAAGGGGCTGAGCCCGGCTCTCGGGTCGCATTTGGAAGGGATAGAGTGGGGAGACACCATTTCAGATGGGGTGGTCCGGGAAGGCCTCTCTGAGGCCACGAGGCTAGCATGGCCCAGGCTGGGTGGATTCTGTCCTCTGAAGGGGGGATTTGAGGGAGATCCCGCCTTTGGCAAGAACTTTTCACCGTGACTGCTCCACTCCCTGCCAAGCACCATCTCAAAGCCACATCTATTGTATTTTTACCGTCCCTGTGCCCTGACCCTATCTCTCCAAAGTATACGCGAGGGCCAGGCAGAAACCTCACGCAGTTCTGCTGGGACCCCGCAGCCGCCCTCTCCTGCTGGGGGCTGGAGGTCACATTCAGGGAGGAGCCAGGAGCCCCCGGCACAGGGACGTCAAACTGCTTCTCCAGGTCACTGGGGTTCCAAGACATTGCCTCAAAGCTGGTATTTTGGCTTTGTTCTGTTTTAGGCATCAAGGTACCACACAGGATTTTATTTGGAAGAGGTTCTGTGGCTAAAACAAGGCAGGAGGGGGCACCTTGGCTAAAATTCCTTGGCCCCAGGCATTTTGTTTCTTGGTGTCAGCCCCGCCGGGTTTCCCAGGCAGGAAAGAAGGCTGATGCGGGGCAGGGGATGAGGCAGGGTGAATGAAGTCATCGGCCCCACTCTTACCTTGGCTGCTGGAAGCTCTGGAAGGAACCTGAGCATGAGCCGTGACTCACCCCAGGAGCCCGCAGTGGGAGGTTGGGGAGTGGGCTTGGAACAGGCTGAGAAATTCAGGGTACAAGACACTCAGCAGGGGCTGGGTCTGGACCATAACAGAGAATGAGAGGCCCGTCCCCGACTCCCGAGCCCCAGAGACGGACCCCGCCCCCGTTCCGTGAGCCTGACGTCTGAGCGTCACAGCAACGGAAACCCACTTGGGCTCGTCGGGCTGATGAGGCTCAGAGAGGTGAAGGGACCTGCCTGAGGTCACACAGCCATTGAGGAGCAGGGCTGGGATGCAAACCCATGTGGGCCTAGAGCCAGAATCCTCCTCCGCTCACCCCCGGTATAAGGGAGGAAACAGTCATTACCTTACACGATAATACACGCAGAGCGACACCAAAAAGGTAGTCCTTTATTCATCCAGTCAACGGATACTTACTGAGAGCCTGCGATGGGCCAGGCATCGGGCTGGCAGCTGCGGGAGGAGCCCAGAGGAGGAGCACTGACTGGGGACTCAAGGGCGGCTTCGCAGAGGCCATACCGCTTGAGCTGGGCCTGGAGTGATGGAGAATTTGCCAGAAGGTGGCAGAGAGGGAAGGAGAGTGTAGCGGTGAGATCTGATCGTCCGACAGAATTGGGTATAAGGCCCAGACCAGCAGGGCGGCTGGAGGTGGCCCACTTCACCTGTCTGGGCCTCTGTTTCCCCATCTGTGAAGTGGGCTGCCAGTGGGGAAGGTCAGAAGGAAAAGGGGACCCACGGGCGGGGATGCGGGCTGCACGCCGTCGGCCCTGCGCTGGGACCCCGCTCCTTTGCAGGTGAACATGCTGGTGCTGGGCAAACACCTGGGCATCCCCAAGCCCTTCGGACCCATCATCAACGGCCGCTGCTGCCTGGAGGAGAAGGTGCGCGCCCTGCTCGAGCCGCTGGGCCTGCACTGCACCTTCATCGACGACTTCTACGCCTACCACGTGCGACACGGGGAGGTGCACTGCGGCACCAACGTGCGCCGGCAGCCCTTCTCCTTCAAGTGGTGGCACATGGTGCCCTGAGCCCGTCCCCTGCACCCCCTCCTGTCCCCAGGTCCAGCCAGAGGCGCTGGGACCCTGCAGTGTGGTGTTGCAAGAGCTCTGGGGGACAGGTCAGCTCCCTGGGCGTGGCTACCCTCCCGGCGGCGGCTTGCTCCCTTCCGCTGTGCCCTGGAGCCCCTGGGCACCCCCTCTGAAGATCCCAAGAAAGTCCTGTCCTTGCAAACTCATTTCTGCTGTGAGACGCTGCAATAAAGTTTTATAATCTCTTTGTCAGGGAGGTCACGCTGTCATTGCTGTCTTTCATACGTTCCCTCATTGTCATGGTCAGACTGAATGTTCCCAACGGGAAGGTGCCGCAGGACGTGTTGGACGTCAGTGTTACAACGTGTGGCTTTTCCTCCCAGGTCTATACGTGGTCTATGAAATCTTCTGTGATCTGAGTCCAGCTCATTCTAAGTTCCCACGGAGCCTTTGGGGGTTGGGGGGGCAGGAGGAGGGCTGAGCCCCGAGGATACGGCCCATCTCTCCTCTGAGCTGCCCTGAAGTCGGCTCCCCAGCAGCCAGCCGGGAGAGCATCCCGGGACATACAGTGGCCCGTCTGATGATTCACGATCACATGCATGTGTGAACGACACACCTCAGCTCTGTGCTTCATGATAAAGAAAAATACAGGAAGCACACCGGATTCCGAGCACGTCGGCAGGAAGTGCGACAGAACAGTCACGTCAGCCTGGGATGTCTCTGGAGACCCCAAAGGGATACGTATAAAATTCCAAGGGCCAAGGTGAGGCCAGGAATTGCATTCGTGCTGCCCTTTGAGGAAAAGGCAACAGACGGCCAGTGCTAGAACCTGGGGGTGGGGGGCGTGAGCGTAAGGATTTGACTGCTCCGTGAGATCCATCCAGACGCCAGTGAATTCTCCGTGTCCCTCACATGTGTGGTTCCCATTCCAAGCCCCGTGAAGGGGCTTGTTTGATGCTGTCCCCAGACTACCTAGAGCCAGGTGTGGCCCATAGCAGGAGCCAGGGGAGTTTATGGGATGAAGTCACTCGTCTCCCTCTGTGTGCCTTGTGTCTGGTTTCTTTTACGGCCCTGACACAGGGATTTAGGTTCCTCTATAGAAAATGAAATCTGATGCTTTTAGACTTTATTTTTTTAGATTTTTTTTTATTTACTTATTTGACAGACAGAGACCACAAGTAGGCAGAGAGGCAGGCCCCCCGCCGAGCAGAGAGCCCAATTCGGGGCTCGATCCCAGAACCCTGGGATCATGACCTGAGCCGAAGGCAGAGGCTTAACCCACTGAGCCACCCAGGCGCCCCTGCCTTCAGATTTTAAAAATGAAGACCAGACCTCGACTCCATAGAGTCTGCGATGCTCAGAAAACACCCAGACATACTGTTTCCACGTGGTCGTGGACAACATGTGATGGTGGAAAGGCTGGACTTCCAAAGCCTCTGTCCTCAGACCACAGAGAAAAGGATCCAAAAAACCTGGGTCAAACCGTGCTTCTCCGAAGACAGTCAGCTGCTTCCCCTTCACAACTGCTGCGGCAAAAGATGCAGGAGCGGTTTTTGTGGACCAGAAAGTGGACTGTGCCCAGAGGGGCGTTGGTATGAGGTTGTCCCCAAATGTGACCGACAGGACAGCTACCTGGCTCAACACACAGAAGCCAGAGGTTTTGCTTGATTGCAGGAGCTGCAGACGGACCGAGGGACAAGCTGGTGACTGAAGCAGCCTTGGTTGGCATCAAGACAGATGCAGGGGAGCCTGCCCCAGGCCCCTCATGGACCCACTCCCCACACACAGGGCAGGAGCTTCTGCAAAGGACCGGGGAAGCCCAAGTGCGAGGAATCCCCTTCTGGAAGTCCTGCAGCCCCACAGAGCGGAGCACAGAATCCATCCTAGGACAGTGCCCGGGAAACCAGAACTTTCTAGCTGCCTCTCCTCCCCTCCCCGGCAGTCACCGTTTACTTGCCTGCGGCTGCCGTACATAACAAGTTACCGCAAACCGGGTGTCTTCAAACATCCAAAATTTGTGCTCTCCCTTCTCGGGAGAGGTCCAAAATCAGATTCAAGGGGGCTGAAATCAAGGGGCGGGCAGGGCTGTGTCCCCTCCGGGGGCTCCGGGAGGAGTCCACTCCTCACCTCTCCCAGCTCCTGGTGGCCACCAGCAACCTCCAGGACTTGCTGGGGTCACCTTGCTCTCTTTTCTGTGTGTGGCAAAGCTCCCTTTGCTTCTCTTATAAAGACACTTGTCACTGCTTCTAGGGTCCACTCAGAAAAGCTGGTATGATCTCCCCACCTCAAAGATTCGTGGTCCCCTGTGCAAAGACTTCCTGTGCAAGATGTTACAGGTTCCCAGGGTTGGAACCTGATGTCTTTTAGGGGCTGTTAGTCCACCTCCCACAGGTCAGGAACCACCGTGTCCAGCCACGGTAGGCAGAAGAGGCAGAGAGAAACAGAGCATCCCTTGGCCACAGCTTGAAGAGCTGCACCTGCACTAAACCCTAGCAGGAAAGGGACGAGACTCAACCTTTTACAAAATTGAGATAAAGGGACCCCTGGGTGGTGCAGTCGGTTGAGTACCAGTTCTTAGTTTCGGCTCAGGTCTTGGTCTTGGGGTCATGAGATCGGGCCCCGGGTCAGGCTCCGCGCTCAGGGCAGAGTCCGCTTGTGACTCTCTCTCCCTATCCCTCTGACCCTCCCCCTGCTCTCTCTTGAAAACAAATAATCTTTTTTTTTTTTTTTAAGATTTTAGTCTTTTATTTGCCAGAGAGAGAGCGCAAGCAGAGGGAGCAGGAGACAGAGGAAGGAGCAGACTCCCCGCTGAGCAGGGAGCCTGATGTGGGGCTCGATCCCAGGACCCTGGGATCATGACCTGAGCCGAAGGCAGTCGCTTAACTGACTGAGGCACCCAGACATCCCATAAAATAATCTTTAAATAAATCTTCAAATCAATCCATCAGTAAAGACTGAGATGTAGGGACAGATAACATTGCATAGGGCTAAGGTACACAGAGTTGATTGTGCAAAAACTGAGGAAAATTTACTGAAGAGCTGAGGCGCACCATCTACAATGAGCAAACATGCGGGGCCTGTGGGAGCCTAAGTAAACTTGTCTCATGGTCACAAAGCCCTTAGTTTGGTTGGAGGGCCTGATGGAAGCCCACTGAGGTATTTTTTTGAGGGGCATGGGGTCATGTCATCATGTGCACCCCAAGAATTTATTGAGCATCTATTATGTTCAGGATCCTTTTATGGGTGCTGGGGATTCAGTGGTGAACAGGACACCCCCTGGAGAGGGAGCAAGACCCACTCTAGATCCTTCCAGATCCCATCCATGCCCAGAGGGGTCTCCGTCCCCCAGGTTGAGAGCGTCCTCCCCCTGTGCGCTCAGAACCCTGCACAAGGCAGGGCTGTCTGAGCTCAAGGGGGACAGAGTTCCCAGACTGTTTGGCTCCAGAAGCCAGAACGCAGACCTCAGCAACCCTTCCCCAGCCCGACTATCCTCTCCCTCTGGCCCACCTCCTGCTGGCGTGGGTGTGAGCAGCAGGGTGGGCAGGCCGGCGGGTGTAGGCAGGAGCACACACACGTGCTGAGCGCCGCCCACCCGTTCAATATTTGCCACTTTCAGCCCAAACAGAAGGGCTTTTCGAGTCTTCCCTGCTGGCCCCATTATCTCCAAGAGCTTCCTAAGTAAAGCCACCCCGACAGTTACGTTGTATGCTTAATGCTTCCGGGGAGGGATACTTCTACTTTTAGCCCTGAATTTAACAAGTCTGGCTGGCCGAGCAGACTTCACGCAGGACCCAGCTTACGCCCCCTGTGCCGTTACACACTGGTTACACACCACCTCGTCGTGCGTCACTGTCAAAGACCGAAAATGAATGTTTCTACCCAGCCCAGTGTGGCTCTGCTGGGAGGCTCCGGCAGCCATAAAAAAGGATAAGGATGCTTTTCACACGCTGCCAGGATGAACTTCTCTCCAAGTTGTACTATGAAAGGCAAACAGCAAGATATAGATACTATGTAGCATTTGCTGCCACTTACATGCAGATAAGGAGGGAGGATAAGCATCGTGTTTGCTTGCTCATGCATCACGTTCATTTGGAAAGACACAGAAGAAACCCATGCCCCTGACTGCCTCCAGAAGGAACTGGGTGGGTGAGAGAGCAGGAGGGACACTGTTGCAAGCCCCCTTTGAACTTGGGACCCTGTGAATGTGGTACCCGTTCAAGAACAACCACAGACCCTCACTTAAACCATGTCATGAACACTGCTTTAAAGTTAGCTGGCGGGTCCCTGGTGCCGGAGCCTTTCTCTGTCCTTTGCTCCGTGAGCTCAGGGATGATGGGAGGCAGCTGCTGAACCGGGCTCAGCAGGGGCTCCTCCGCTCATTCATTCCAGTAGCACTTGCCACGCCCCCTCTGGGAGTTGTTGCCACCCCTGCAGACAAGGAGCAACCCCATCACCTGGACCACACCCCAGACCGGCCAGGCCCAGGAGTCTATAATGTTAACCAGCTTCCTGATCCTTTCCGCAACCACCATGCATCGAGGACTGCTGATCTAGCTACTTCGCCCGGCTCACCTCGGGAATTTTCTGGAAGGGCAGAGGCCCCGGTGCCCGGCGATGCTGCTGCGTGTTGCCCTCCTGCATGAACCCCATGTGCCCTCTGTGGATATGTGCTCCTGACAGCAGCTTGCAGCCAAGTCAGTCCTGTGGTGTCATGGCCAGGTTGCCTAGCCCCCTGCCCCCCCAGCCCCAGCCCCAGCCCTAGCTCCCGAGAGCCCCTCTTGCTCCCTGTTCAAGGCCAGAGACCTAAGCAGCTGGCCTCAGAGGCTCTGGATCTGTAGGAACTAGCTGCCTGATTGATTAGGGACCACGGGGCTTGGACCCCACCTGCTCCTCCATGGCAGCCCCCACCCCCAACCCAGCAAGTCTCAATGGAGAAAATCAGCCACACCTGGGCAGCTGCTGAAGCCTCCTTAACAAGGGAGTGGCCTGGGGAGGCCCTGAGCCCATAAGAGAGGAGAGCGCAGCTGAGCCCTGGGGTTTATGTGAGGCTGCTGGGTTGAGTCAGGGTCGTCTCGCAGGTCTGAGGGTTGACGGCTTGGAGGGCGGCGCCATGTCTTTCCAGAGCATTGTCCGCTTGTCCTTGGACAGCCCAGTGCATGCCCTGTGTGTGCTGGGCACGGAAATCTGCTTGGATATCAATGGGTGAGGAGCTGGGGCTCTGGCTGGGGGGGTACGTGCCTGCCTCACGTACGGGGGTACTCCTAGGCTAGGCGGGGGTCACTGCCCTTCTCTGCACCTTTGGCTCCTGCCTCATCTCCAGGAGCCTGGTTTGGGTCTCTAAGGGCTTTGTGATCCTGACTGCAGGATTCTGACCTAAATCCTGCCTCAGCCCCTTATGGGCTGCGGGACCTTAGAGGAACAAGTGCCTTGCCGATCCTGTGCTCTTACCGGTGAAGCAGGGGTGAGGTTGACTCTCCAAGAGGCCATGAGGATTAATTAAGGGGGGGGGCGCCTGTAAATTGGAGCCTTAGTGGAGGGGGAGGGGTGTAACTTGTTCTGGAGGCTGAGTCTTTCCCAGAGTCACCACGTGGACCTCCCGAGGCCCAGGTCCTGTTTCTCCCCCATGGGGATCCCTTCTGGCTCACACAAATGGCTGCTTCCTCCACGGGCTTACAAATAAGATGTAGATTTGGTGATATCTGGAGACTCACTGGGGGGCGGGGTCTGGGCTAAAGCTGGCAGGTGAAGGACACGGGCTCCTTGGAGGGGGTGAAGGCAGGAACAGGCTGAAGTTGGAGGACCACAAACCTGTCCTGGCCAGCTGGCCTCTGGCTCAACACCCCAAGGGGAGCCGTGGTCAGGGCCCATCCCCCACCAAGCCGGCTGCCCTGTGGTCCAAGGATGGAGACTCCTGTGCCCTAAGGTCTGTCTCCTCACCGGGCCAACCAGGTGTGCCCCGGAGAAGTGCAAGTCGTTCACGGTCAGTGGCTCTCCCGGGATCTTGGTGGATGTCCCCAACACAGTCCAGGCAGGGAGTGGGGAGGAGGCTACCCCGACCCGGTGGACTCTGTCACATCCCATAGACGTGCTGGTGAAGATGACCGCCCCCAGCTCTGCCATCGATGGTGACAAGGTAAGCCTGGACGTGGGGGTGAGGGGGAACCCCCTAGCTGGGAGAGGGGTCAACCCAACCCCTAGGAGCTCCCTCCTGGGAGCTGGTGTTTCCATGGGGCCCTGAGTCTGTGCACCATGCAGGTGTTTTGCCTGACATTCAGTGCTTGCGTCAGAACTGTGAGGGGGGCGCTCCGTGACCCCAGGATGCAGACAAGCGGGGAGGGAGGGTGTGATCGGCCCAGCCAGGACTCCAGCTCCAGCACGTCTGTCTCTCCCCGTGCTCCTGACCACGACCCCGGGCCAGCTTCCCAACAAGCTGCTTTGCAAGTCTGCCTCAAAGGTTTTAGCAGCAAAACTCAGATGGGCTTGTTTGGCCAAAGCTGGTCTTCGGGGGTGTGGAGAGCTTAAGGAAACAGAGGAACTAACGTGTAATAAATGCATATGCTGTGTCCTGGGTATCTGGGATTCTGTTCCAAGAGGTCAGCCCTCCCCCCATCTTCCATATGTGGAAACTGAGTCACAGGATGGCCTTTCTCAGCCCGAATGACATGACTAGAGTGGGGGCAGATCTAGGGTTTGAGCCCAAGGCTGTGTTCTTTCTCCTGGGCAAGCTGTCCCCCTAGTGGGGCGCCGCTGGTGGCAGGATGGTGACGTCCTTGCAAAGCCGGCTCCTGGGTTTGCTGTTGGGGGTGGTTCTGAGGCCGCCGCTGATGGCTCCTACAGGGTCATTGGAACCACCTGGGACTCTAACACTCACCTCCCAGACCACACCCTCTGCCAATTAAGTCAGCCCCCGGGGGAGCCCCAGCTTCTGCGGCTCAGCTCTCCAGCTGACTCCCGTGTGCAGTAGAGATGAGAACTAGGAAGGCCCGTTCAGGACCAGGGCACTCAGCCGGCAAAACTTGCTGGAATGGTCTGCTGGTGACTGGCAGGAGACCGATGGGCAGTACACGTCCCCCGCTGCCCTCTGCCCAGAGCAGGCCCCTCCTTAGGAGGCACAGGGCACCCTTAAGCACGATACAGCTCCCAGGGAAAACTCACAGCTGTGACGCATCCTGGCTGAGCCTAGAGGACCTGAGAAGTGCTCTCCGCCCCGGAGCCAGCCAGCCAGCACATGGAGGACCCTGCCCTCCAGCTCACTGGTTCACATCAGAAGCTCAGAAGCTGTAACGGAGGCTGAAGTCCAATGGCTGGCCGTGGGTGCTTAGCCCAAGGTCCCGTTCCTGCTCCCCCGCCATCCCCGCCATGGGTGCTGGGTGCTGTCTCCACAGGTTTCTGTCTTGTACTATCTGTCTGACGAGGACGTCCCCGTGGCCACAGCTGTGCTCTGCCTTACTGGCATCGGTGAGTGCCTGCGGGGTGGGGAGGGGCTCTCCTGGCAATAAGACCCCTCCTGTGGGTCCTGGATGGACACCCCCGACGTGCCCATTCACACAGCCCCCTCCAGCCACCCTCACTCACCGCTGACTTCGTTCCCTGAGAACAGGCATGGGAAATTCCCTGAGCTTCTACTGTCTGACCCGCCTACCCTGGGCCCCACCAGCATTCTGCCTCCCGTGTTGTTGCCCATGGTGTGTCTGGTGCAAAGTTCACTTTCTCACATCTGGTCCTTTCCCCTCTCATTCAGAACCTTCCTTCATCAACTTAATGATGGAGGAAGCCTCTACTCCTCTCCTCACTCCTTTTCTGGATCATTCCAGAACAAGCCAGAACCTCTTTCCTTTAGTAGGAGCAAACTATGCTGTCTACTGTCTTAAGGAACAAGAGAGAACCTTGCTCTCTTAAACCTGATTCTGGATCGTCTTCCAACTTTTTGAAGGAGATCCCCCAAACTTTTCCAGCCAGGCATCTCCCACAAACTTGACACGGGTATCCGCTGACCCGGCATAACTTCTTGGACATTTAACCAACGTCTCCATCTTTACTGTATCCCGAATGGAACTGGTTCTACTTCCGGGAAGATGGCGGCAGAGTAGGAGGACCCAGCTCGGTTTCCTTTTCTTCCAGCACCTACCTTCCCGGTGGTCTTCCCGTCGCCGTGGACTGTGGTCCACCCTTCTAGCCGGTCAGGCCTAAACCCTGGGGGTCAATCTTCCCTCTCCCTCCACCCCCGTCAGTCCTTATGTCTTGTTGCTGCTTCCTCAGAGTTCGCTGGAATCCAACCACAAGCCACCTTGGCTGCTCTTGGCTGGTCTGAGCCACCATCCTCTCCTACCTGGGTCACTGCACAGGTTCCCCGGGTGGGAACCCTGTCCTTCCTGTTCTACTGTCCACTCCTGACCTGGCTCCCAGAGCAGCACGTCTTTGGAAAGCTATCTGATGATGTCTCCTCAGATCAGAGCCTTCGGGTGCTTCTGCATAGCCGGACTAGAGTTGGCGTCCCTTTTACTCACAAAACCTACCTCTGCACTCTGGCCTGTTTCTCTTCCCATGCTCATTCTGCCATGGGCTCTTGACCTTACCACTTCGCACTTCCTGTTCTAATTGGTGTTATTTTTGGTAAAAGCAATTCTTTTTTTTTTTTTTTCCTCTTTCTGGCCTCTGTTTATATTTCAACTCTTTAGAAGACTTCGGATTGTCTAAAACCAGAACAACCTCCCCCCTTACCCCCTCCTTGTTTCCACAACACTTTGCCATCAGACATAATGTGCATTTTACTCATTTCTTGACCCCTTACCGCTCTCTGTGTGTGTGTGTGTGCGCGCACTGCGCGCGCGCTCACACTCCCATCCCCAAGACTGAAGACGGAGCCTGTCTCGCACGCTGCCGTGTCCCTAGGACCCAGAACTGTACCTGGTTCCTAGCAGGGATCTGGTCCCTGAGCATCCCCGTACCAGGGGCTAAGTACACGCGGCGACTGTGGTCTGTTCTCCTGGCCCTGGCATTCCAGCTGGGGTAGAGCACATCAGGTGATCCGCTCTATGAACGAAAATAAAACCAGGGCAAAGCTGCACGGTGGTCAGCGTGCGGTGGGGAGGAGTGGAAGGTGGAGTGTGGAGACTGTAGGAGGAGCCTCGGTGATGATACTCGGGCCCAGCCTGGATCCCTCTGCTCTCAGAGGCTTGGAGTTGCTGCAATTGGGTCCTTCCGAAGTCTTAGAGCACCAGGAGCTTTCCAGAGCGCCAGGAATGTTGTTCCTCCTGGGGGGCATCACCTGGGTAGTCCAAGAGGCACAAGATGGATTAGGACCACAGCGGGTGGGGTTTGTGACTCCCCAGGGGGTTGGTTGGGGGAGACACGCAGATACTTGGTTCTCTGCAGGCTCGCTCAGAGAAGCAGGTGGCCTCAGAGGAGCTTTCTTGTAAGCTGACAGCATGCCTGAAAGGCTGGGCATCCCTGATCCCAGCTTTGGGCACTGCTGGGATTACCTGGCGCTCCGAGGCTCCGTGCAGCAGATCTGGGTGGTGGAAACTTTCTCTCTTGTTTCAGTGGTCTCTCTGGATGTGGACGTCTACCGTACTGGGCAGGTCCAGATGACCAGTGACAAGCAGGCTAAGGTGAGGTGGCCCAGGGAAGGACACGGGCCCACACACTGTCTAGGTCACACAGTGTCTTCGAAGTCCAATGGCTCCAACACAATCTGAGCTGATGAAGTCCAGGGCGCCTGCAGGGCTCAGTCAGTTAAGTGTCTGCCTTCGGCTCAGGTCATGATCCCAGGGTCCCGGGATCGAGCCCCACATGGGGCTCCTTGCACAGCAGGGAACCTTTTCTCCCTCTCACTCTGCCTGCCACTCCTGCTTGTGCTCGAGCCCTCTCTGTCAAATAAAATCTTTAAAAACAAAACAGGGGGCGCCTGGGTGGCTCAGTGGTTTAAGCCGCTGCCTTCGGCTCAGGTCATGATCTCGGGGTCCTGGGATCGAGTCCCGCATCGGGCTCTCTGCTCAGCAGGGAGCCTGCTTCCCTCTCTCTCTGCCTGCTTCTCTGCCTACTGTGATCTCTCTGTGAAATAAATAAATAAAATCTTTAAAAAATAAAATCTTTAAAAAAACAAAAACAAAAACAAAACAGAAGTCCATGTTAGCTCTTTCAAAAAAAAAAAAAAAGCTAGAATGTCTGGTGACGCTAAGTCCCCATCCTAGCTTGGTTGTACGGTCAACCAGAACAGGCCTCCTGTGTGGGACTGGCCTCCTCCCCTTTGTCTCCGTCCAGGCGGCGCAGCTGCAGCACGGCTCAGGTGGGGAGCCGTGACCTGCACCCAGCTGCTCCCTGCCTCTCCACCCACCCCCCTGATACTGCCTGCTGCTTCTAAGTGCCTGAGTTCCCCAAGAGGTCCCAGTCCCCCTGTAAAGCCTCAGGTCCACTCCTGCTGTGGGGTAGCATCTGGAAAGCAGGATTTCCCTGGCTTCTTCCTGAGTCAACATTCCTGTCGTCTTTGCAGAAAAACTGGGTCTGGGGTCCCAGCGGCTGGGGTGCCATCCTGCTGGTGAACTGCAGCCCTGCTGACAAGGGCCAGATTGTAGACAAGAAGACCACGAAGGTGTTCCTTCCCGAGGGTAAGGACTGGCTGCTGTCCTGGGACTGCTACCGCTTTTCTCCCTGGGACCCCCCTCTCCCTGGGGCTTTGTTGCCACACCCCCAGCAAACATGGATGCCAGGCCGAGGTGTCCCCACTCTGAGCCTAAAGGCTGTCAGAGGCTTGACGCTTATAACTAGGAAGAAAGAGGCCACATGGCTCTGGCTGGGGGGCAGCATGGGTCCTGCTGTGGGATAGCAACCTCATTTCCTGGCTATGGACTTGAGTGTGTTAACTTCCCTGGTCTCGTTTACCCATCTGTAAAATGGGGATGATCTAGCTAGCTTCACAAATTAGATGAGAAGGCCAAACACAGGGTTGCAAGCATCTTCCTAAAAACCCTCCTGTGACCTGGACCAGGAGCCCCAACTGTCTTAGGCAAGAGCAGTCTTGGATCTGGCCCTCACTTGTGGTTGGCACCAAGGTTCTGAGTGTTAGCAGTATAAAGGGATACCCTGGTTCACACCCAGGCTGGTGGGGGACCCTCTCTGAGCAGACCGTGCCAGGCCCTCTTCTCAGTTTGTAGGGGCTGTGTACTGGCCCCAGCTGGGGTCACGGCCATCCTAACTCCCAGCAGACCCTGGGATGACAAGTTGCCCGTGGCCGTGTGAGGAAGCAGGGAGCAGAGACCTGTTGCAGGTCTGGGCCAAAGCGGAAGGCGGAGGGTCCCCAGGACCCTGATATAGGAGCCCCACCCCTGGCCGGACAGCCCCTCCCCTCCTCCCTCTACCCCTGCAGCACTGGCTTTATCTTGTCTTTTGCCCAGAAATACAGAGTCTGTCCCCGATGACCCTGAACCTTCAAGGGCCCTGCTGTGCTTTAAAGAAATACCGACTGCTTCTCCACACCTCCGAGGAAGAGGCAGAGAAGGCCAGAGTCTACCGGCCCCAAAGTGAGTTTCTTGACTGAACCACATCCAGCTCTGGCTTCTCTTCCAACGCACCGGGGGGGAGCCGAGGACAGGTTGTTCCCATCAGGGACCTTGTCGGAGGCCTTCAGGGACCTGGGGCTGCAGGTCGGGGCCTGGTGGGGCCACGCTTGTGTCCCTGGGACCCTCCACCTGCCACCTCCATCTACTAAGCCTGTACGTGTGGGCGAGTCAGTGTCCCTCCAAGCCACTTCCCCAGCAGGGATGAAAGCGGTACCTGTCCTGCAAGGCTTCATGGCTGGGAGAGAAGAAATGCATACTGGCTGAAAGCTATGCCTTACGCAGACCTGCTAAGCTCTTCTCCAATTACTCCTGCTGGGAGGGGCCGTCTTCACTCCTCTACAAGGCCCCACTAGATTGAGGTTCCAGAACTTGGAGGCCAAAAGCTACGCGGCAGCTGTGCCCGCATATCCGTCCCAGGCATCACACCGCACCCTGCCCGTCTGTAGCCCTACCAACCTGGAAGGCAGGTGCACGTTCCTATTCTATAAAGGCCCAAGAGCTGTTGCCCTTGTTACCCGGTACCCTGGCTCCATCTGTGAATCATGTGACCCCTAATTGCAGGGTTGTGGGATCGAGTCCCATATCGGGGTTAGAGTTTAATTTAAAAAAATTTTTTTAAGTTCTACAAATACAGGGCAGGGACACATAGCACACGGTGTGTTCACGAGCCGATTGGGAGAGCCCTCCGGCCGATTGGGAGAGCCCTCCGGCCGATTGGGAGAGCCCTCCGGCCGATTGGGAGAGCCCTCCGGCCGATTGGGAGAGCCCTCCGGCCGATTGTGAAGCAGGCTGAAGTTTGAGAACGCTGCTTTGCAAGATCTAGCAAAGGAGTCTGAGGGGAGAGTTCCAGAGAAATAGAAAGCCAGAGAAAGTTCTAGAAACCATGGAAAGGAAGCCTTTCATGAGGGCCGCGATGGGCCGTGGCTGATGCCGTTGCCAGGCTAATCAAATCCGTGGTGAGGTCGCAGTTCTCAACATGCCCGTCGTTCATGAATTTGGTAAGAACGTGGGGCTGGAAGTGAAGCGGGCAGACCGTGGATGTGCACGTGGGATGACTGTGCCGTGAAGGGAACCGTGGGGAGGTGGCGACTGGGAGGGAGCAGGGAGTGACTGGAGATGGAGGAACTCAGCACGTCTGTGTGGGGGGCGTGGTCCAGCAGGGCTGGGGGTGAGGAAGCAACTCAGAGGAGGAAACTAGGGAGGAGAACATCCCCCTCGGAGGACCCTGGAATCGGGATCACTAACAGAAGTGACAGTAGTGTTCCTGAGCAGCCGTGACGGCAGCTCTGAGGCTTGGTCCCCTCCTAAGTGTGGTCTCTCAGCGTTGTGGTTCCTCTGGCTGCTCAGGTACAAAAGTGCTCCGCAGACTTGGCTTACCCGGAGTTGAGGTCTCGGGGTGGGAGCGGACCCGGCGTGTGTGCAAGAGAGCAGGCGTAGCTGTGGCTCTCGGAATGGAAGGGAAGGGAGGGAGGGGCAAGGAGAGGGAGGAGTTGGCAGGGTGGGGGCTGGGGTGAAGAATCTCGGAGGTAGGAGTGTAGGTGAGCTAAAAAGGCAGGAGTGTGCAGATGGTCTGCGTGGAGGTGACGTCCGGGCCGTGAGCATGGGGAGGCACGTCTGAGGTGGTGCAGGGCTCTGTCTCATGGCAATGAGGTCAAGGAACAGCACGGACTGGCTCGGCTGGGCTGGGCTATGGTGTGACCCACAATGACCACAATCGTGGGGGAGATGGAGCAGGGCTAGAGCAGTCTGTGGAGGACAGTGTGGCGAGGAGAGGGGCAGGTGGCATGATCTGCTAGCATGACCTTCAAAAGGATTAGGGTTCTTGAAGGATGAGGACATGGTCTAGAAGTGTTGAGGACAGACCCCCATGGTACCTAGAAGGTAGGGAGAAAGCACAGCTCAGATCCACGTTGACTGGGTTCTGGGGTCCCAGCTCTAGAAGGGTAAGTTCACTCCCTGCTCTCCAAGCCTGCTAGGGATGGACAGCCAGGGACCGAGCAGGGGCTGGGGTGTGGCTTGAGTTCAAGGGTAGGGGAGCTGAGAGCTGAGTGGGAACAGGAATGCGGGCAGGAAGAGCCTGTCTGGGTCCTCAGGTACTTTTCTCCCTCCTTACCCGGAGAAGGGGGCTGGCCGTCATAGCACCTGCATCAGAGCTGGGGAGGGTGCGTAGGAGTCCGTGGGCCTCCGCCGTGCTTCCTGGCCTATAGGACGGCCACAACCAAACGTCCGCTATGCTTAAAGACCAGCAGCTGGAAGAGAGACCTTCCAGCCCCCAGCCAGCCACAGAAGGACTGAAGTGGCTGGGAAGGGACCACAGCAGGCAGACCTGGGCCCCTGTTGAGCCCCACCAACTCCATGGAGAATCACCTTCGTGTGCCTGGGCCATGGGGAGCCCAGGGCCCTGCTCAGTTGAAGCTGCTGGACGTTCTTGGGGCACTGAGTGGTGTCTGGCACAGTCTAGTCGGGGCGGCTGGGAACCCGGCGATGCTCCAAGCGTACCAGCTGTGAACCTCTGCAGCCTGTTGACAGGGCTGCCTCCCTGTGCTGGGCAGCTTCGGGGGTCCTGGTGGCAGGCTCTATCTTGTCCAGGTGTGCCCCTTTGAGGCCTGGCTCTGGGCCAGCAAGGGCAGCCTTCAGGCCGACTAGAGGCCAGGAGTCCCCAGGGGCAGTCCTAGCTGGAACCGTCCCAAACATGGCCAGCCAGAAGCCAGGGTCCCCCGCAGCTGGCACCCCCATGCCTGTAAGGCTTTCTTGCTGAGTGCCCCATAGCTAGTGTCTGGGGCACGGCCACCACACAGGCCACTGCAGTGCTGTCACCCAGAGTAAGAGGTCAGTGAACCAGAGCTGTGCCTCTGTCCTGGGGACAGTAGTGACCTCAGCAGCCATCTGTGGCGTGTTGGAGTCCGAGGTCAAGGCAGCTGGCCCCCGCTGTGCAGAGGCACGTGGTGCCCAGATGGGTTTTGGTGACCCAGGGAAACCGAGACTGGGATTTCCTGGAGTTGGAGTCTAGAGGCCATCAGGGCAGGGTGGCCATGCTGGGAACGGGTCGGAAGGACAAGGAGAGTGGCAGGAAGGTCAGGTGGGGAAGTTTGGTGGCTTTGGGTCAGGACGATCTCTGCTAGTGGACAGCGAACAGATCTGGGATTGAGTTCAGTAGAGACAACCGCAGGGTGTGGTCAACTTCTCTCTTCTGTGTGTGGTTTTCTGTTTCACACCCCCAAGAAGCCCGAGGGTGCTGGGCTCCACACAGCGGATAGGAACTTTCCTGAGCTTCTCCGGAAATGAACCGAGGCCTACCCTGTCGACAGGCCGTTCCCATGGACGCTTCCCTGCTGCTTACTCAAGGAGGGTCTGCTGTTTCAGATGAGGCTGCCAAGCCCACCTTGGCTGTTTCTCTCCTTTGAGGCTTTTTAGGGTTTCCTTCCCAAAGCTGTCTGAGGATAGAGCCAGCTGCCTCTGGCCTTCACCCTGGACCCAGAGCCTCGAAGGCCAGCATCTTCATCTGAGCCCAGGCTCTGTGATACGTGTGCTGGGTCTTTGAACAGCGCTGCTGAGCTCTGGCTCTTGTCCGTGAACAAACACTTGATTGCCCCCTGAGCCCCACACACACCAGAAACGCGGGGACAGAAAAGCCAGCTTGGTTCCTCCTCAGCCAAAGCTCCCAGCCTGGCTTCCGTCCGGAGGAACGAGCTGGCACCCCGACCGTCAGAGGGGGAGATGGGCACCGGGCTATATCAGCAGCTGGCCCATCCCTTCTGTCCTCAGGAGACAGCTCGAGCACCTTTGAGTTACTGCTGGGGCCTGGCCAGCCGACTTACACGCTCACTCCCCTTGAGAACCCCCTGAAGGAAACCTTCTATGTTGAGGCTGTGGAGTTCCCGTCTGCCAGCTTCTCGGGCCTCGTCTCCTACTCTGTCTCCCTGCTGGAAGAGTCAGAAGACCCGGTATGTTCCCCGCCCCCACCCAGGTAGACCAGCGGCCCTGGGGCCAGGGGCCGCGTGGGAAGGACGCCTTTCTCATGCGGCACAGCAATGGGGGAGACCAGGCTTGGTGCAGGCAGAGCTGCGGTCTAGTGCCTCCTGTGGGAGGACAGTCGGCAGAGGACAGGGGAGGGTCCAGAGGTGGGAAGAGCAGCACGGCTGGGGGGAAGGGGCGACGTGGAACCAGCTCGCCAACGGGACCCTGTGTGGCTTTGCAGTCAATTCCAGAGACCCTGGTGTACAAAGACACGGTGGTGTTCCGGGTGGCCCCTTGCGTCTTTACTCCCAGCACCCAGATGCCTCTAGAGGTCTACCTGTGCAGGTAAGAGACCCTCGGGCGGCCTGTGCCAGGCCCTTCTTGGTATTCTGTCCGTCTGCAGGGTGGGAGGTGGGCGGTCGAGATCGCTAGACTTCTCCCCATGCCGAGTGAGCTCCTCCTGCCCCAGCTGTCTAGTCCTATCCTCAAGGTAGTCCTTGCGGGAGTCCTGTTTAAACACGAACAGTGCCGGGGACAGAGCCGTGACTGTGAGCATCCCTCCCCGGCTCTCGTGGGGAGGTGGACGACAGCACGGCTTCAAGCAGCGGCCAGTGCTGGAAAGCGGGGTGAAGGATGGAAAGGTAAGGACTGGCCCGTGCTCCTGGGAGGCTCAGAGAGCCAGGAAAGGGCAGGCAGGAGCAGGAGGAGGAGGGCAAGACCAAGGCAGAAAGGCCTCGGGGGCTGGAACAGACCCCGTTTCCCGCCCAGATGCCCACAGGTCGGAGAGCTGTACTTTTCAGTCACGGAGCGGCCCCGGCTCCTTTTAGTCTTGTGCTGACGCCTTCCCTGGGGCGGCATCTCCATCTCTGTGATGGAGGCTGGGCCCAGGCATGTCCATGTCCCAAGCCGGAAGGCAGGAGAGTCAAAGTCGGGAAGAGCTGTCCTGTGCCGCCACTGAGGTCTGGAAGTCTCTGAACTACTTCTCATGTGTTCATGGCCTGCAGAGGGCCACCCTGGCTGCAGGGAAGCCAGGCATAGTGTCCTAGCTAGGTGGGCAGATACCTACAGAGGAGGAGACAAAGGACCCTGGCTGGTAAAACCCGTCACTCCGGCCACTTGGAAAATCAGGGGCACAAGCAGAAGGCAGGACCCACTTTAGCTGTTGCCATGGTGCAAGCCGGAGGCAGCAGTGGCCCAGGGCAGGGGTGGGGAGCCCAGTTGGGTTCAGGGGTGCGTTGAAGGCAGACCTCCTCCCCCTGGGCCGGGGAGCCGATGCATGGGCTATAAGGAGACAAGACTGTCCCCTGGGTCTGGGGTCTGCAGCAAGGTGAATGGGGATGCCGTTGCTGACTTGGGATAGAGTCATTGCCTTGGTCCCAGAGACTTAGAGCTGGGGAGATCCACTGGGTCTCTTATCTTCTGGAGCTCCATGGACCATTGGGAAGCTCAAGACGAGGCTGGGTGCCCCTGGCAGGTGGAGCACGTTCAAAGCCCAGGCCTAGCCATGCTCCTCTAAGGAGTGATGAACACAGGAAAGGTAACTGAGCGGTGAGCTCTGGGTTGATCCAATACTCAGCTCTGGACCAGAATATGGCAAGGCAACTGGGAAGGGAGAGGAGGTTTGATTAATAAACCAGAAGAGTGGAGACCCAGAGGTTAAGGGTAGGGGGAGACCAGGTGAGGGGCTACCTGTGTGAAACCAAGAGGAGAAAGAAATGCCCCTTGGGTTTGGCAAGATGGAGGCCACTCACTGTGCAGCGAGAAATCCTGCCTGATGGGTTCGGAAGCACAGAAGGACGAACGGGAAGGGGGAGTACCTTGCAAAACTCTACAGAGATGGGAAGCAAGAAGGGGGTGTGTGGCCAAGGGCAGGCTGTTTTTCAAAGTGGGAAGCTGTGAATGAGACTGATTTAATGATCCAGCAGAGCAGGTCGAATCCGAGGAGGGGAAAGGCCACTCCAGGAGCCAAGCTGGTAGGCTGCGTCCACAGGTCCTGCTGATAGGCGTGAGGACTGCTCAATCACAGCTCCACGAGGGAGAGCAGAGCAAGGGGATGAGGGACGGGCGAGAAGGACAGCTGTCCGGTGCTAAGAACAAGTTCAGCTCGTCCCCAGGGGCTTTTCTCTCCACTATTTCTGGTAACTTGAGTTCAGGCGAAGAAGAAATGTAGAACTGGGCTAACCAGGGCTGGGGTTCGGTCAAGCAAAGGGGCAAGGGGAAAATTACGAAGCCAAATGAGAAAGGCCAAGAACCAGAAAGATGGGATTGACAGCAGCCGAGGACCAGGGGTCCCAGCAAGGGGGAGTTGGAGCCAGAGCTGGAGGTTTCAGAACTGGCTGCCAGACGGGGATCTTGGAGGTAGTGCAAGAAGGGGGAACTCTAACCTCTTCCAGGCCCACTGGGGGATAGAAGAAAGATAGCCTTTCCATGGGAGGGCTTCCAGGGAGAAGTGTCCCCAGAGGAATACCAGGTTTCAGTATAAGAAGGGAAAGAGCTTGAGGGACTGCCGAGAACAGATAATCCATACACCAGATCCGTCTACCTTGTCTTTTATATCTGAAGATTCCTCTTCACTCATAAGAGGCATCTATTAAATGCCTGGTCTCCTAGGACTCCCCCATAGAGGTGGTATGCAGGCACAGCTTGACCCAGCTTCAAGCCTTCCACCAGCACACATCCTTGGACGGTTCCAGACTTTGTCAGGCTGGTCAGCTAGCTGCAGCCTCGTCTGTGTTGACTGGAGAAAGAAGGTTCTTTAGGAGCCCAGAATAACAAAGGGAGTCTTGGACCTGGAACCAGACTAGAACCTTAACTTTGACCCTTCCCAATAGTGTGACCTTGCTTGCATTTGACTCCCGAGGATCTGTGTATAAAATGAGTGGTCTTAGTGCCTGCCTCAAACACATCTGTTCATCCCCAACATGGAACAGACGTCCATTGTGGTCCCATAAGCCTGCTATTATGCCCGACGACACGAAGATCCCCAGGGTCTGAGACCTGCCCCTGTCCCCTGCCAACCATACCAATATGGCAACCTTGTTGGCCATCCCAAGGGCTGGTGGGGGACACTTGGCTGCTTGGCTTCTTAGGAGAAAAAGAGCCCGTCTAGGTAGGCTGAGATGGGAGAGCCTGGGGCGGGGGTGGAAGGCACACATGGGGTCTGACCGCAGGCTGGGGACAGAACAGGGTCCTGGGGAAGCAGAGCCGGGGCTGACTCTGGCAGTTCTCGACTCTGCTGCGAGCCGAGTGCTGCTGAGTGAGCGAGACCCACTCTAAGTACCAGCTCGTGCTCCAAGAAGCGGGGCACAGCAGCTCTGCCTACCTCGGGGCTAGGGGCATGAGCTCTCCTGACCGGAAGGGCGAGGCCATGATTCGGGTGGAGGGAGCCCCACAGGCCTCCCCAGGGCTGGCTTTTCTCCCGCGGCAGAGAGCTGCAGGTCGAAGGCTTTGCAAACACGGTGATGGAGCTGAGCGAGAAGAGCAACATCCAGGTGGCATCTGTCTACGAGGACCCCAACCGCCTGGGCAGGTGGCTCCAGGTAACGCCCCGCCTGGGAAGACCCACCTGTTGGGGGAGGGGCAAGGAGCCTTGCAGGTGGTACACGTGCCCAGCTTCACGTGTCTGTTCAACCTGCCCAGGAAAGCTCAGATGAACCAGAGGTGTCTGTTTCTAGAACTTTAGTAGAGGCTCAGATGGAAGGGCTTGCCCAAGTCCTAGCCACTAGGAGAGAGCTTAGAGTCCAGCTTCCTTCCCCTCCTGTTCCAGAATGTGCGGGTTCAAGACCACAGAGCGCCCAGGTGCGAACGGTCCGGCACCTTCGCCTCCTGGCTGCTGGGGCAGGGCTCCTCCTGCAGCGTCCAGCCCAACACGGCAGGGCCTTGCAGTCTGCGGCTCTCCTCTCCCCAAAGACCACACACTGACCACCAGTCTACATGCTACAGCCACAGGACAATGGGATGGGTTGTGCTCCCGGGCTAGCTAGCAGGACACGGGGCTCTAAGTGCTGGGACAGCAAGACGCTGTAGTGAGTCTCTTGCCCAAACGAGGCCGTTTTGGGTGATGAGGAAAAGCTTCAAATTCAGGGAACCGAGCTGGCCATACAAGATCTGGAGAGGGGGGTTGGTGCTACATTGGACATTAAAGCTCTTTAGGGGGAGGCACAGCTGATGTGAGGAGCCTAATGGGGGGGTGTATCCTTGGAGGATCGGAAGAGCAGCAGGGCTGGTGTGGCCAGATGAGAGCAGAAAGGCCAGAGGGAGGAAAGAGCCAGACTGTAGACTCGGGATCTTTTAAGCCAAGGTAAGGGAGAGAAACGAGTTCACAACAAGGTGGGATGATGTCAAAAGGTGTGAAGTGAGACGTAAATGTTCTGATTTAGGTTTTAAAAAGCCCCCTCTGGCTGAGAACTAGAGAACCGGTCCTAGGCAAGGGCAAGGATGAAAGTGCACTGGCCGCGAGGGACTGCGGTCACCTGGGGAGGCAAGCACAGTGGCTTCCTCCAAATGGTGCGGGAGAGCAGTCCACCTGCACCGTAGACCACCAAGGCTTGTTCACGGACAGGGAGGGAAGAGAAAGAAGGATCTCGGTGACCCAGCTTTTAAGCACAACACATAGAACGGGTCTGGAAAAGCCCCAAAGAAGGGGATGCCTGAGCAGAGGAGTTTCATGGGCTGAGCAGGAGTTGGCAGAAGGGGGTTCCTGTTGCCTAGTCCCCCCGCCCCGCCCCTTGGAGGTGGCCTGTGTGCAAAGTGTGACCGGCAAGCCAGACACAGGAAAGCAGATGATGGTGCCAGGTGACTCGACTCCTTTTCCTATCCCCTCCAGGACGAGATGGCCTTCTGTTATACCCAGGCTCCCCACAAGACGGTTTCCTTGGTCCTCGACACCCCTCGGGTCCTCACGCTGGACGACTTCCCCATGAAATACTCCCTGGTGTGGGGCTCGGTTTGGCTGATCTAAACCCCATCCAACCTGTCAGGCCCCGCGGCTGCCCAGGAGGGATGGGGTGCCAAGGGGGAGAGGGCCCCAGTGGCCTCCGGGGGCAGGGGGTGTGGGGATCTACCGGGCGGTCTGGATCAGGGCTAAGGCTGGGGCTTAAAGCCCATCCTTCCTAACAGCCCTGCCCCACTGGGTCTCCTTCTAGAGCCCAGGGGTTGGCTACATGATCCAATGCACCAAGGACCACAGGGTGGCCAGCATGGACTCCATTGGGAACCTGATGGTATCCCCACCTTTGAAGGTGAAAGGCAAAGAGTACCCCCTAGGCAGGATCCTCATCGGCAGCTCCTTTTACCCCAGGTGAGGCAAGAGGCCAGGCGGGGGCCAGCTGCCTTCAAACCGAAAGGACTGTCCCCTCCCCGACTCCCGCGTGACTCTGCAGGTCATCTGTACTGGACTATTTATTTTTTAAGATTTTATTTATTTGACAGATGGAGATCACAAGTAGGCAGAGAGGTGGGGGAGGGGGGAGGGGCAGGCTCCCCGCTGAGCGGAGAACCCGATGCAGGGCTCCATCCTGGGATGAGCCTAGGATCATGACCTGAGCTGAAAGCAGAGGCTTTAACCCACTGAGCCACCCAGGCGCCCCTGCTCTGGACTATTTAAATTGGCAAGAAGGGACTTTTAAGTCTTGGACTGTCACAGGAGACGACAGGTAGAAAAAGCAGATGAACTATTCATCCTTTCGAGTGGTGACTCCTGGCTTCAGATTTGGAAGGATGCTCAATTAGTTCACCTAAATCCAAGAGCTACTTGTGCCCAAGGGTTCAGAACTGATCTAGCTGGAATCCCTTGGCTCCATTTGGAGTTGGGCCAGAGGAAGGGATTCTTAGCCAGCCCATCCTTTATGGACCAGTCCCTTGAGCCCAGTGGTTAGAACAGCCAGTTAGCTCAAGGGAGACCGATCTTGAGCTGGCCAACCCACACCATGCTAACTCAAGGGCTGGTCATTCCATGTCTCCCTTAGCAAGGAGGGCCGAGACATGGGGAAGGCTCTGCGGGACTTTCTCTATGCCCAGAGAGTCCAGGCCCCGGTGGAGCTCTTCTCAGACTGGCTGATGGCCGGCCACGTGGATGAGTTCCTGTGCTTCATCCCCACACAGGAGAAGAGTGAGGGAGACAAGGTTGGTGGGGGCGGGGGGTAGCCTAGAGAGTGAGGGGTCTCCCCTCCCTTTTAAAGCCCCTTAGCAGCTTCTGGAAGGAAAGCGAGCATCTGACCCTAGTTGTTTCTCAGGGCTTCCGGCTGCTCCTGGCCAGCCCCAGCTCCTGCTACAGACTGTTTGAGGAGAAAAAGAAGGAGGGCTACGGAGACATGACTCTGTTAGAAGAGGTCGGGGAGGACCAGCTCCTTTCTAACGGTGAGCAAAGCCCCCAGCACCAGAGCAGACACCAGCTCCTTTCCCAGATGTCCCTTCTAGAGCGCCGGTTGGCCATTGTTCCTCCTGGTGCAGGGTCCCAGGGCAGCACGAAAGCCTAATGCGGAGCCCCTGAGACCATCTTGTTCCAGAGCTATTCTGGAGATGCTAGGGGTTCCGGAGGGGGGAGGTGGCCAAGTGTATGAGAAGGGGACTCTGGGGGGATGAGGCGGCAAAGCCAGGTGTCACCAACACTCACGTCTACCTACTTGGGGAACGTGGAGTCAAGTACCTGCCCTTTGGGACTTCCCGGGTGCCCTGGGCATGTTGCAGAAAACCTACAGGGATAGGCAGAGACGGTGTGTCTGGGGCACACTCGTCCTGTTCGAAAGTGTGGGAAGCCAGGGAGGGGTGGCTGGGAAGCTCTCTAGCCTACAAGGCAGCTTCACGGTCACCGGGTGACCCATGCTGGACTTGGTGAGTCACGGGGTTCTAGGAGCTCTTCTAGAAGGAGACAGCACGAGCCACGTTTCACCCCCCACAAGCCAAAGACCCTGTTACCTTAGCTGGGGCCTGAGTGGGCCATCCCTGTCTTAAAGAAAAAGCAACTGAGGCACACAGTTAAATAATCTAGTGAAGGCCCCAGGTAGGAGGGTCCGGGGGGGTCCGGGTCACGTGGTTTACAGAGCCGCCCAGGGTGAGGGGAGTGCCGGCTGGAGTCGCCCGCTAACCTGTTCCAAGCTGCCTTCCCTCCTGCCAGGGCCAGAGAGACTGGGGGGCAGCAAAGGTCCTCCCTGGGCTTTAATGACCCTGACGTCAGTTCCCAGAGGTGATAGGTAACCTAGGTAGTCTCTGGAGACTGGCCAGGTCACCTGTCAGGGTCACCAGGGGCAACAATACACCAGGAGGCCCGGTGCTTGCCTTCTGCCTACAGGACGGGAGGCCAACACCATCGACCAACTTCTAGCTGACGGAAACCTGAGGAAGCAGAACAACTATGTAGAGGTACGGGCCAACAGCGTGAGGGATCATCTCCAAAAAGTGGGGGGAGGGATGGATAATTCAGAAGGCCCTAAATGAGCAGCTACTTAGCCCAAGCATCATGAAAGGGACTATAATCCTCGATCACCCCCTGAAGCATAGGGGGATACCAAGCCTTAGAGCCCAGGTGGGGGAACCAGGTCTGATTCCAAGTCTGACCCCCAAAGACAGGCTCTGGGCCACTCAAGTTGTCTGGCGTCTGACCAGAAAATATTGGATACCCCCTCCCGCCAACTCCCCTAGGAAGCTCTAAGTTCCAGAGACTTGGACCAGGGTCCTCTCCATGCTTCCGGGAGTGGCCCGGGAGCTGTGTTCTAGGCCACTCAGCACCTCAGGCCTCGGTGTGAATCACTGGCTAGGAGTTCCCAGAAAGAGTTTATCCAGATTCCAGCGGGGAACACAAGTCTGGAAAAGGGCAAGGACCTGTCCAATGTCACATGGCACAAACCACTTCACTCCCTGGAGCCTTGTGGCTCCCAGCGTATGCCCACCCAGGGGCATTCTGGGCAGCGGTGCTGACCTTCGCTGAACAGGGAATGCCTCCGGGGACAGCAGGGTGGTACTGGCCAGGTATGGGGTCAAACAGCATCTCGGCTCCAATGACTCCTGTCCTGGGGGTGGAGGTCATGAGCCTTATTATCAAGATCCAGGAAACAGGTGGTCAGGGCAAGAACGTGCTGTAAGTGTGGGGGCAGCTGCTCAGGTCCCTTCCTAAGGAAGGCAGTAGTGCGCCCACGGAGGACTTCCTCTTGCCTTGGCCTGGCCCAGCCCGGCTCCTCCACTCTGGCCAGGACTGAGGGCCACACAAACGCCCCATGCTACAGTAGAATCAGGCCAGCTGTGGGATCCTGGCCGTTTCTCTGAGCCCTCCCCTCCCTGCTTCCCCAACCCCAAAGGGACCTGTGTGCCCCCTATGAGAGGGCATGCCTGCCAGCGGAATGAAGATGGGGGGCCATTCAGGCCATGACCCTGGGCTTCTCCACTCCCCACCAACTCCCGTCTCCTTCCTGCCCCACAGAAGTGCATTAACCTGAACCGTGACATCCTGAAGAAGGAGCTGGGTCTGGTGGAGAAGGACATCATCGACATCCCGCAGCTCTTCTGCTTGGAGCAGCTGACCAATGTCCCCTCCAACGAGCAGACCGCGAAATTGTTCGCAAGGCCCTACTTCCCTAATCTGGTGAGGCACGCAAGGGCTGGGCTGGGAGGGGAGCTGTCCTGCTCACTCTGTGCTCTCCTGACCTCCCTGATGCTGGACTAGAGCCTCAGGCACAGCAGACAGCAGTGGCTGCGGAAGGGAGGTAGAAGTCCTCCCTTCCCCCCTCAGGGACCACTGCCTCGGGGAGGAGACCAGCCAGTCCCAGGCCAAGCAGTGGCCACAGACGAGCCCCTGGGCTCAGCCTCAACCCTGAGGGAGCGATGCTACATGTCCCCCTCACCGATGGGGTCACTTTACCCTCTTCTGAGTCCCAGGGACACAGGCCCTGCATTCATTAGTCACACAGGGGTAGCTTTTAATTCTAGAAGACCCAGGGGCCCCTCTGCAGAGACGTGGCCCTGGGAGCAGGGGTGGGGAGCAGCGGCGGGGGGAGAGTGTGTTTGAGGAAGAGAGAGGCTAGAATTAAGAAATGAGAAATGGCCACAAGTCAACTGCCAGAGCTGGGGGGGGGAAGGCGTTCCAGAAGAGGTGCCTGGATTACAGTGTGAAGTTAGCTTCCTGTCCAGAGCAAGAGGAACGCAGTAGGGGAAGGAACTGGGGAGATCTGCAGAGCCAGACCGTGGCCATACGGGATTTCGGTTTTGCTGAAGCGCGTCAGGGAAGGTTGAGGAAAAGTGAGTTGGATTTTGCTGAGGTCGGCTGGTGTCCACAAGGGGGCAGAGCTCGAGAAGCTGCCTTGTGTTTGCTGCGTGTGGTCGAGCCTGACCACCGAGGGGCTTTCTTCCACGGCTCTGACCCCACCCCGGCCTGGCCTGGCCCGTCCTCTCTGGCAGCTGCAGATGATCGTGATGGACAAGAATCTGGGCATCCCCAAGCCTTTTGGGCCCCTGATCAAGGGCATCTGCTGCCTGGAAGAAAAGATCCGCCAGCTGCTAGAGCCCCTGGGCTTCCAGTGCACCTTCATCAACGACTTCGACGGCTACCTGACCGAAATCGGGGACTTCTGCGCCTGTGCCAACATACGCCGGGTGCCCTTTGCCTTCAAATGGTGGAGCATGGTGCCCGAGCCCCAAGCCTAGCCCCGCCAGCCCTGGCCCAGCGCGAACAGGCATCATCACATTCTGCAGCACTCCGATGGCCTGCCTGTCCCTCCCTCAAGCCATGCTCGTCCCTCCCTCAAGCCATGCTCGTCCCTCAAGGTATTCCGAGGGGGCGGCAGACAAAAGTGGCTCAATTGCTCTGGAACCCTCCTTGGAAAATGGTCCTCAGCTGAGAAGTGGTTACTAAGTATCCATTAAAGTCCTAGATGTTCCGAATGCATTTTGCTCGCAGCTGCCTTGTTTTGAGGACGGGGAGGACAGCTGAGAATGGAAAGTGGAGCCCCTGGGACTCCTGGGGTCAGGCTGCCCCACCTGGGCAGGGACAAGGCCGGACTCAGATTCCTTCAATTCTTTTCTAGTTTAAGCCCTTCTGATGTGCCGGGTCTACACGCTTGAGCACGGGGACAGCCTCCAGGCTTGAGGAAGGGGGAGCAAGAAATCACCCCCTGTAGGCAACTGGCCTCCTCTGGGGTCAGAGGGACAAGATACAGCAGGCGCGGGGCGGGCCAGGGTGGGGGAGGGGTACCTTGTTAACCTCAAGTGTCCAGGAGAGAAGAAACGCCCACCCTGCGACCCAAAGCTGCTTCTTTCCACCTGTCTGCCAGCCCGAGCAGATGGCACGAAGATGCTATTAAGTGCTTCTGAGGGGCCGCTCCCATTCTGCCCCTCCTGCTGGTGGGGGGCGGGGGGGCAGGGGCAAAGACTGGGAGGCGGGGAGAGGAGGCCAGTGTGAGGACTGAGAGCAGCCAGCATCTCAGAGGTTCCGCAGTGATGGGTGTTGGGAGACTGGGGAGTGCAGGTGGCCAGTAGCCGCAGGGTAAGAACTCAGCGGGGGAGGAGCAGCCTGGGAGCAAAGGCAAAGGCTGTCAAGGTGGACACAGCTAAGTGCGTGCCTGGGGCTTCTGAGCACCCGACTGGCTCCTTGGTGCCACCTGGTGGACAGTGCGCTGCACAACCGGCAGGGGGGTGGCCCTGACCTGGAGCATCTTTGCGACCAGTGCTTAAGTGACAGGACGGCTCAGGGATCCCCTTGGAAGTGTTGGTGGGGAATGAGGACAGACCTTTCTGGGCACACAAGACCTACCATTGTTCCCGTGCTTTTCCGTGCCTGAACCAAGTCTGCCCTCAGAGCCCCAGTGGGCAAACCCAAACCCCCTTTTTTAGTTGGGCCAGTGAAGGGGGACACCTCCCTGAGGGTCACAGGCTTCCAGGGAGAGTTGGGAGCTCCACTCACCTTCAACCCCAGGTTTAAGCCTAGACACTGAACAGAGCTCCCCCGAAAGCCTATCTTTCTCGGGGGAGCCTCGGCATGGGCAGCAGGCAGGGGCCCCTGCGGGGAGCAGAGGGAAACCCAGTGGCTCTGCGTTCTTAAGGTCTTATGCTGGTTCTACTGAAAAAGAAGCACAAAAGCCAAAACAGAGTAAACAATGATGTCGTTTATTTAAAATGTTTACTCCAAGAAATATATATATAAAAAAAGATAAGACAAATACAGCACTAAACCAGGCACCTTCGACCAAATCACAACTTCTTCAGGTGTTCTCTCCCCTTAGCCCTGAACCCACCCTCCAGAGATGGGAGGCGGGTCAGAGGCCCGGGGGGTCGGCGCAAGGCCACTCTTTCTCTTGGAGTGCAGGACAACCCCCTAATTCCTTGTCATGAAGGATTCCCCCCCCCCCCCCCTTAGGAAGTTCATCTTAAAATTCTAAGCCAAAAGGAGTGATTGTGGCGGAGAACAGGGCCGTCTTCACCTGGAAGTTCCAGGCCTATGCTGCTCTGGTCCCTGGCAAGGGGCCCTAAAATAGGCTGGTGGCGGGTTTCAGACTGGTCCCCCAGAAGATCAGAGCCCTGCCTGCCCCAGGGCAGCTCCCGCAGAGGGGACCCTGGGGCGGCTGTGCGGGTCCAAGGGGCACATGTGCCGAAGCCCCACTCCAGGAGACAGACTCGTGTCCAGGAAAAAGGGCAGGTGCCCCGCACGGAAGTGAGAGCCCGAGATGGTGGCTCTAAGGGTGATTTGGACAAATTAGGTTAGTTTAGCAGAAGCTTCTCCCCTGGACTACGGACTGACACAGGACAGCAAAGATGAGCGTGAAGTCAGACTAAACCTTAGGAAGACGCAGACCCGCTCTCCTGGCACAAGGCCTCGGGACTGGCGGGGCAGATCCTGTCCTGTCACATGCCCTGGAAAGGCAGACGCCGTGAGGCGCCACAGGGGGATGGGCAGGGGAAGAAAGCAACGAGACTCGATCATTTTTGGCATTTTAACATCAAGACAATGACAAGTGGTAACAACAGCAAAGCAAAGAATAAAAAGACCCATATTCAACTCTCCCATCCACCCACGTGTCCCACCGCAGTCCTAACCCCCTCTCCCCCAGAAGCACCACGGAACTAAAAAATCTATTTTAAAGCACCCAAACCCGTCCAGACCCTCTCGAAACCAAGAGCCCCAGCCAGAGCTGTCGCCTCTCCTGGGTCCAAGTGAGCGGAGGGGTCCGGGAAAGGCACCTCGTAACTCACGCAGAGCAGCGCACCGCCGGTGACGAGCTCGGGCAGAGGGCGCGTGGCGGGAAGCGGGGTGGCAGTCACAGATCTGCGCTGACACGCGGGGAAGGGGGACTTTTCAGGAATCCCAACTATTTGGTACCACAGCCAAGCAAGGCGACCAGAGAGCTGGGTTAGCAGAACAGGACCCCACGTCTGAGACAGGGCCCGTTCCAGCAGGATCCGGCGGAGGATAGAGACAGAAGCACAGAGGTGATCAAGGCTGGTACAGAAAGGGCTGATCCTTCCTTGCAAGGACTCCTGAATGCACTTTTTTTTTAAACTGCTGGCTGATCAATCTTTAACGGCGAGTGCTGGCCAGACGGCTCCAGCTCGTCCGGAGAAACCTCAGAGCCGCCCGTGAACTAGACACGCTGTCCCTTTGTCTGCCCACCCCCCAAGTCCCCACTGGGTCCACAATCACCTGATTTTCATCTGGACTTCTTTTACAGCTAAAGTAGATAAAAAATGGCTAAACACAGACCCCAGAGCCCCCACCAGGGGGGAAATGGCAGATTCTGGTAATGTTGCAGCCGAAAGGCGCTGGGGCTTACAAGCAGCCAAGGAGAGAAACAGAAGGCCAGCCTCGGCTGGTCTACAGGAAAAAGCGGGAAAGTGACCCAGATGCTTCCGAAGCAGGCGGGCGTGATTTGGGAATGGAGGGCCACCACCAGCACGGTCTCCGTCCAGCCGCTGCTGCCTCCCGGAAGGGACCTTTCTTTCTGCGTCAACGGGGACTCCTCTCCCAGGGAGCACCCGCTCGGATCACAAGCTAGTTACGACTGGAAAGGGGCATTCTGAGAAGTGTGTTTAGGAGCAGGAAGAAAAAGAAAAACCACTTGGAGAAAAAAAAAAAAAAAAAAGGCAAAAAACCTAGGTTGCTCAGAGTTTCTGCCTCTTTTGTAGGAATGGTAAGTCAACTATGAGCAAATATTTTAATTAAACATTAAAAGAAAAAAAAAACACTTTGGAAAGCATACAGAAAAGGTAGTTGACGTTGAAATCAGTTATAAAACGGAACCTCAGGGAGTCTAACAAAAATGCACCTTCGGTCAACTCTTGCTTTCTTTCAATTCCTCGTTCGACGTCCGGTCCCAGTGCACGTGGAACTGACAGCTGCCGCGGGAGGTGTGGGGCTGCGGGGGCTCTGGGAGAATCAGAGGGTCCGGGGGTTGTACTCTGGCAGTTTTTTGATCTTCTCTTTCTCGGTCTCGCTTTCGTCTCGAGCGATCACCAGGGAGTGTGCGTAGCCCATGGCCACCTGGGGGAACAAATCTTGGTTGGATGTGCGTGGGCCCGTCGTGGAGAGCAGAGCAGACAACGGGCCACCGCTCAGCTGGCCTGACGGCCTGGGCCGGGACCGCCTCCATGCCCCTGGCTCCACGACACCAGCGTCCACAGGAGCTGACCCGTTACCAATGCCCCATTCTGGGCTGCCACCAAGAAGGGCTTTGATGCCGTCAGCACACACCAGCAGGACCGTGGGGGTCCTGCCCCATTCCCTCTGCCTCCCTGGACCACAATCCCACACTGTGGGGGTCACACGCCCTGCCTGTGGGTTGATGGGTAAGGGCGGGCAGGGCGGCCTGGTGGACAAAAAAGGAAGCCCCTCCCGCCACCATCTGCCCCACGGCCAAACATGTGTAGTCTCAGCTCAAAGTACAAAGCAGATGTGAGTGGTACCCTTGTCCCCAGAACAAATCCACCGTGGCTGGACTGTGGCCGGTGTGATTGGGGTGAGAGCGGCTACCGAGCCTGGCCGGCCTGCCCGTGCCACGTCCTACGGATGCCCGTTACCCACCAAATCCTCTAGCTAGCACAAGGCAGCTGAGAAGTTGCTCAGGGAGCCGAGACCAGCCTCGAACAGGTGCACAAGCCCAGGAGCCGCCCAAGCGAGGCCTGGTGTGGCACGGCCTCGCTTCGCCCGGCTGCCGGCGCCCTCGGCTTCTCGCCGGCCTGGAGGCCCCCGCTCACCTGCTCGGTGAAAATGCCATCCAGCGTCTTCACCTCCTGAGCCGCGGTGGAGGACTTGGGCTTGTGGTCCCCGTAGCCCTGGCAAAGCGAACAGAGATGCACAACTGGGGGTCACTGCAGTACGGTCCAGGAAAGGGAACCACGGCGACGTGTGCGGCGACCCCGCTGTCCGGGAGCCTGAGCCAACGCTGGCTGGCCTGGAGCCAGAGGCCCGCTGCGCCTGACACCACGGCTGGCCTGGCGAGCGACACCGACCCACACAAGTGCTGCCAACGGGGGACTGATGCTGAGCTGTCACCTGTGGGGGTCTGTGCGGTAACGGGCACCTTCTGGCGGGGGGGACTGGGGAGACAGCGTCATCACGAAGAAACACTGGTGGTCCCCACACTCCCTGGCAGGCCAGACTCCGAAGAGCCCCCCCCCTCTGGGCCCCAGCCCCAGACTCCAGGACACCAGAGCCAGCGGGCCCGGCTCGAAGACTGCTCCCCGAGCCTGGCGCTGACAGGGTGGGGATGGGGGCTTTTCCAGCTGGCAGACCCCACCCTTCCCAGCTCCATCTGCCACCAGATGCCTCCTCACCCCTTCCCGTGCAGGGAGTGCTTCCTCCCAGACGCCCTGCCACCTCCTCCTTGCCCCTGGGACGCTGCCCCGAAGTCCCCCTCGCTCCCCTCGTTTCTAAATTGGTATTTGGAATCTCTGACAGGCCCTAGAAACACCTTCCTCTCTCTGAGAAGGATCCATAAAATCCGGGCCAGGTTCTGTCTCCTGATTTCAAGGATGCAGCCAGGGCCACCTCGGAGGGCTGGAATGTCTGCTGCCCCGGGGTCCCCGTGGACCCCCCAAGTCTGCACAGAACACTGAGGACAAGGCCACCAAGTGCCGGAGATGGCTCAAGGGACCAAGACGCCCTCCCTCCCCTCCTCTCCATCGCCCCTCAGCTCCCACCCACGAGCGAGGCGGGAAGGGAAACAGACCGCCTTCCCCACAGGAAGTAACAAAGAGGCTGAGGATCATCGCAGCTAGAACGGGCAGAGCGCCAGCCGGGCTCCGCGACCAAGCTGTTCCCGACGAAGAAACTGAAAGTTAAAGACTCATCAGGCACCAGAACTGAAGAATCAGACGGTTGGTTGGGGAAGGCCAAGTATGGGTGAGAAATCGAGGGCCACGGGTTCTCATCAGTCAGGCACCGGAGATGCAAAGCAGGCAACGCAGACTTTCAGTTAGGAAGAGCGAGGGCACCGTGTCCCCAAGTGACCCAAGAGACCAGCCCCGTGACGCTCTGCTCTGGGCAGCAGCAGACGTAACTACTCAGTGCCCACCGCCCCCCGCGGACATGACCCCTCCTGGAGGGGAGCCGGGAAAGCACCCCCTTCCGTGCCCCGGCACACCTCAGCTGTGCTGACAAGACCACGGCGAACGGCGATCTGCAACCTCCCTGTCACCGTGACCACACGGGCACACACCCCTGAAAGCCAACGAGACCCAAAGACTAGGGAGCGTCTCCCCTTCCGGCAGACTCCCGTTTTCCTCCTGCCCGTTTTCAGGAGGCAGCCGCAGAGATCCCGGACTGGGTCCCGCCCCGGCCACACAGGCCCCCCGCTTACCAGCTCCCCAAAGGTGGGCGATGGGCCCCAGCTGATGGTGCTCTCGTCGGCGGCCACGATGATGCTGCTCTTCCTGCAAGCGGAGGTGGGAGGGGGGGCGTCAAAAGCGCAGCCACAGCCCCAGCCCCCGCCGACACCTCCTATAGGCTGGGACTTGCCAGCACCAAGATCAAGTCCATCCCACTCTGAACCCTGCGCGGGACGCACTTGCCACAACACGCGCCTGGCCAACGGGCTTCTCTGAACCCCTCACCCGTGTCCTGTGCAAGCCCCCGACCCCCAGACCTTCCCAGCAAGAGGAGAGGTCAAGTCAGGACGGAGAGCTCATTCCAAAGAGGGTGGAATGCAACAAAAAAATAACATGTTCGGGCCTGGACGTTTGGGGGATTAAAGCCACAGCTCCCCTCCCCCAACGACCCCATCCTGCTCCACCCCCTCCCAGCAACCTGGCAGCTGATTAACATTAACAAACTCCTCACCAAGACATGCTAGAAAGCTCAACAGGTGTCCTTAAAATAAAGTGAAAAGCACCGGTTTCAGGACAATCTCTCCTTCCCAGCGAATCAGAGTTACTAAAATCCTACCATCATGTGGAGTTAAAATCATTTTAACCTGCAAGATGAGCAGAGCCCACCAAGCCTCTGGAGAACGGAAACTGTCAAGACGCCGTTCTTTCTGCGAAGGCAGGAAGATAAGCAGCCATCTGTCCCAGGACCTACCAACTCCTCTTGCCCCGAACAGCACCTCCCCTACTGAATTCTGCTGCTTCCGATGCCCCGAAGGAGGGAGCAGGGGCAGGTGGAAGAGAAAAGCCTCTCAAGGGAAGAGGCGCCCTCTCCGGGGTGTCCACTGGGCCCAGGAAGGGGACAGATGTCCCGCTCCCCAGCAGCCTTGGCCACATACCCACAAGCCAGGCTCCGGATTCGCCAGCCACAGAGGTCCTGCACAGCCTTTGGGTACATGGTGGATTCGCGGGACGTGTTGGTGGCCCCCCAGAAGAACAGCCCACCTGGGGGAAAGACAAACACATTCCCACTGTGACCACACGTGCCAAGATCTGAATTCTCCTCAACAGGAAAGGCAAGATGCCGCACGCTGGGGACAGCAGAGGAACATTCTGTCCGACAGAACGCTGGGGTTTCGGTCTGGGAACGCGGAAGGACTCCGTGGCTCCCCACCCACGGAGTACGCGTCTGCTGGGGAGGCTCACGCCGCCCCCCCCCTGGCCTGAGGCTCCGATGGGGAAGTCACTAACCCACTTCACTGACGGCAAAGGAGCAGGTGTAGCCAGCGTAGATCTGGGACGCCCCGCGCCCGGGGAAGTCGAACAGCTTCACCAAGCGAGGGACCATCTCGTCCTTCTGCTCGGCATGGCCCAGGCGGCCGTAGCCACCAAAGCCCCAGGAGAAGACGCGCTTCTGAGAGTCCAAGACCAGCTGCGGGCGGAGAGAACACAAAGTGTGGGACGGGGCCCCCACAGGAGGGGACAGGAGGCGCCATCGCGCTGTTGCAGAGGACAGCAGAGGACAACGTAAAAGGCAGAAATGCTGCAGCTAAGCTGAGCCTCCCCAGGGCAGGGGACGAAAGGGCGCTTCCTCTTTTCCTCTGCTGCGGGCCCTACTTTCTGTCCCCAAGTACTCCCTGAAGTCACAAGTCCCCCTGGTTCCTCATCAGAAGCAAGAGCCTGAGTCCCCAGAGGGCAGGACAGTGCTCTGGTCCCCCCATCACAGCGCAGACGGCGCCGCAGGAAGGACGGACAGAAGGCCTGCCTGGGCCTTCTCCGCAGACACCCCCCCAACCCACCCATGCACAGGGGACCTCCGTCTGGCCACGAGGACCGAAAACAATTTCAAACTGATCTTCGGGGCACCCGCGTGGCTCAGGTGAGCATCAGACTCTTGGTCTCAGCTCAGGTCTGGATCTCAGGGTTCTGAGTTCAAGCCCCACGCTGGGTGTGGAGCCCTATTTAAATAGAACAAAACAAAACAAAACAAACTTGTCCATGACAGCCTCTTCACTGTCCAGCGTTTGAACGGTGTGACTGTACAACCAAGTACAACCACGTGACGTCAGGAGGCCCGTACAAGATCGACCTTTGCTTCCCAAGACCGCACTGGACAGAAGAGAACCACAGATTTCAGACTCCAGAGGACCAAAACCTCCTCACCCACATCACTGAGCGCTAGACGGGGAGGATTCCAGGCATGAAGCCGTGTCTGAGGTCACTCGTGAGTCAGCTGTACCCCAGCAGACCAGCGTGGTCTCTGGACTCCCAGCCCAGTGCTCTTTCAAGGGAAGAAAGCCAACTTTGACTCACAGGCATGCTTGGGCAGAGTAACTGCAAAAAGGCAATAAAGATAAACAGACACAAATACGGGGGCGCCCAGTTGGGTCAGTCTGTGGAGCATGTGACTCTTGATCTTGGAGTGGCGAGTTCAAGCCCCATGTTGGGTGTGGAGACAACTTCAAAATAAAATCTTATAAAAACAAAATCAGGGGGCACCTGGGTGGCTCAGTGGGTTAAAGCCTCTGCCTTCGGCTCGGGTCATGATCTCAGGGTCCTGGGATCGAGCCCCGCATCGGGCTCTCTGCTCAGCAGAAAGCCTGCTTCCTCCTCTCTCTCTCTCTGCCTGCCTCTCTGCCTACTTGTGATCTCTGCCTGTCAAATAAATAAATAAAATCTTTAAAAACAACAACAACAACAACAAATATCAGGGGCGCCTGGGTGGCTCAGTCACTGAGCCTCTGCCTTCGGCTCGGGTCATGATCCCAGGGTTCTGCGATCGAGCCCAGCACCGGGCTCCCTGCTCAGCGGGAAGCCTGCTTCTCCCTCATCTATTCCCCCTGCCTGAGTTCTTGTCTCTCACTGTCTGTCAAATAAATAAAATCTTAAAAACAAAACAAAACGAGACAGGACACACACAGAAAACAGGACGGCCATCTGTCCAAAGTGATCTTTAAGGAAACAGCCTTCACAGCTACAAGCCATTTAGATCGACTACAGACCTAGAGAGAGGTCTTGTGGTGCTCTGGTAGACAAAAGCCACCCCGGAGAGACACTTGCAAGAGGATTCTGACCCCAAACGTCTGTGTTTCAACTGCATCTCCAGAAACTGTTAGAGAAACTACGAACCCAAGTATCACAACCTGCGGCCGAGTGAGTGGCACGGAGCCGTGGAAGTAGGACGGGCCGTCGTGGGCCTCCGGGATCAGTTCCTGGCTAGAGCCGAGTGTTGGGACACTGGAACATACACACATCCTTCCCCGCAAAGGTGGCAGTCGGGAAGCAGAGGAAAAGCCAGAAACCCTCAAGCCTCACCGTGTGGTTAGCGCCACAGGCCACATCCCGTACGACCACATTGGGGACTGGCAAAATCTGCCCGTCTTTCGTCTTCTCGATGAAGATGGCCACTCGCCGGGGTACCAGCTCGCAGTCATACTCTATCCGCTGCGCCCTGGCGATGAACTTGCCGTCCGAGTTGTGTCCTGGGGCGACAGAGCCGGCAGTCAGCGACGGCCGAGAGCACGGGCCCCAGCCTGGCCCATTAGGGCCTCACAGGACATTTCTGTCAACCAACGTGATGCCTTCCCACCTGGGGCACAACCCAATCAGCACCATGAAATCGACTGTGGGCGCTGAAGCCACTTGTTTTTAAGAAATGAACGGGACAGAACAGCAAACACCCAAGGATACTCTCCCCAAAAAGGATGTTGCTTTGTTAAGATGTCATCAAATGCGCCTCTAGCGTTTGCATCAGTCCGTAACACCGACCACACGTCTACCCACCAGCCGTGGTCAGAGAAGCCAGAGACCACAGATGCAAAGGAATGGCCTACCAAGTGTGGTCTCACTCGGCCCCTGCATACTCCAAGAACGAACAGAAAAAGTTCAACACACGATCCCTAGACTTGAGTTTTTGGGACTTCCTAATAACCTAAATATATCATTACGGGGTTGTTAAAATACAGTTAATGGCATACGCCCATCTCTGCCTTGCCTGACCCAGTAAAACGCGTCATGGCAGGGAGGGGAGGCAGACGCAGGCACGTGGGCTGCGGACGCACTTCTCCAAGGTTACGTTTGTATGTTCTAATTCTAAAAGGAAGGGAACCTCTTTGGATTTGGACAATGAGATTCAAAGTGGGTTTCAAAGAAGGCTGACAAGTAGGGCTGATTCCACAGACACACGTAAAGCCCGTATCTCAAACTACTGTTAAGAAAGCATAGACCGGGCACCCCAAAGTCTGGATTCAGCACTTGGGAGTGCGTGGCACACAGTCCCTGCTCCAGGACCAGCCACGGTCATCACTGCCAAGGTCACGGAGTTTTCCCCCTAGGAAAATCCACTTGCCCGTCTGCAAATCCGGGGCAGCCAGAGGCCGCAGGGGAGCCACACGCACTTCCAGAAGGAGACCGGAAACACGCTTCCGGTGTTCTGCCCGGGCTTAGGGATGGCACCAGGGCCTGTGGCCATGGAAACGGTTTCTCCAACAGTCTCTGGCAGCTCCCTGGCAACCAGCACCGCATGTGCGTAAGGGGCTGTTCGTTCTTATTCACTTCTGACTCGAGGTATATTTAGTTTCACAAAGTCACTGTTCCCTGAAGTCTAAGGCCAGCGCGATGCTCCTTGTTCTATTTATACCATCTTCCATCTGCCTGCTCTTAATGACGTGGGGACCCGGCAACCCAGATACGGGGGCCGCGGGGATCCGGAGTGGCATGCAGCTGAGGCGCCAGCAGAGGGCGCCCACTCCTCACCTCCTACTCGCCAGGGGCTGGGCTGTGGGAAGACGCCAGAAGGGGGGAGCGGGGAAACAACAACAAAAAAAAAAACACACTTTGGTGTCAGATGGGAAAGAAAATGGAGACCTTGTAAAATCAGGATCGAGAGACGTTTTCTACTTACTAGGAACTGCTTTCTGAGCTTTCTCTTTCTACTCAACGAGACAGACATGAATGTTTTTCTGAAGGCGTAGGCTCTGTTCAGGGACGGACATGGGGAAGGGGACTCAGGTGGGCGGGGGGTAGTCGCCCAGCCCCGCATCCACAGGACAACCTTCACCTCGTGTAACATTCTCGCTTCCAAGAAAGGCGAACTCTTAAACAGTGGTTTGATTTTTCTTTCTTAAAAACTCTGAGATCCTTCTACATATAAATGAATTCCCCCTCCCAGAAAAAAGAATCCTTTGTCAGAATCCCAGCCCGATTTGCTCATTAAGGCCAAGCCGTTGGAGACGCTCCACCACCCTGTGACTTAGGACGGGCCGTCCCAGTAAACGAGACCCACTTAACGGATCAAGGCTATTATCTGCGATCAATTACCCACATTTCCAACATGTGTGTGCAGGCCCACACTGACTTCTGGTTCCAGATAGGCAGTTAGATTACAGAGCTTTTAAAAAACGTTTCCATACCCAGCTGACCATATTCAGGGCACCCAAAGGAATAGAGGTTCCCTTTGCAGTCCATTATCATACTGAATTCGGCCCCACAGGCCATTTTGGTAATTGGTTGACCGTTGTACATGATCTGAAAAGACAAGACAGCAGACTCTCAGACTTTGTTTTAAAAGACAGGAAAAAAGCTTCCCCCTCTCTGCAGGTCGGTGTGAAACAATCAGATTGCCAAGGAAACTGAAGGAACCTAGGAATTCTGAAGGCTAAAACCCAGAGCGTCCATGAATAAATACTCTTGGGACGCCCACCTTCCTGGCAGAGTCGAATCCCAAGGTAGGCACATGGTGGGCCCAGCCCCGCGTTCCCCAAAATGCCCAACACTGCGCCCAAGCAGCATGGACCTTGGCTGAGCAGCCCAAGGTTGGGGGGGCGGGGGTGCAGAGACTAGCCCACACATAACCCCCAAAGCTTACCCGGTCACTAGCAAGCAGTTCAGCCTCAACCTGGAAGAGGGCAGCTTTCTCCCGTGCTCCTTGCCCTCTAGAAACACTAGCCCAACTAGCCCTCACAGAAGGTGTGGACAAGAAATAAAACCATTCAAAACTAGGAAGTAAGGCAGCCAAGGCCCCCAAGGAACTCGGCGTGGGCTCTGGAGACACAGGTCAGACAGGACGTGGAAGCCTTATCGCACCCGACAAGCCCTGAGCCCTGGGCCCAGCCCCTCGTTCCCACCTTCCTCTAGAAACCGTCACTTCCTCAGTGCAAATGACAGATACAATGGGGACATTTCAAAAATCCTTCAAACCACAGGTAGCCTTGCCCACGGTCTCTTTCTCAGACCAGGGAATGGGACCCCCGCCTTCACCCTCCAACCACTCGTCACTCACTAGCACATGGTCTTGCCCGACATCAGCAGTCACTGTTAGGTGGGATCCCCACCTCTCTGACGGGAGCACGTGTTCCTCAGGAATAAAAGACCGCCCAACTCCTGTCTGGGTGCTGTAAGCCCCTGGCGGGTAGCCCCACACGAGGTCAGAACTCAAGGGAGTATTTGCAGAGAAAGACGCATCACATGCGTCCAACAGTTCTCACTTTCTTTGGAACAGAAACTTAAAACAAGGCCCCTGGAGCTAATTCATTCAAGGAGAACGGTTTTCGGGAGGCTTTCTGACCATGGGCACCCAGAAGGTGCGCTTTAAAGACTACAGCATGTGAATTCCACTCCGAGAATCTAGACCATCTCCGCAAGGCATGACTGAACTGCAGGGAGTGGTGCTTGTCCTCGCTTGGACAGTCAAGCGCAAAAGCAGAGAGAAACAGAGGCCCTGGCGTCAGGAGAGGGAGCAGCACCTGCGCAGGGCTCGGGACAGCGTCTGTCTGGTTGCCGAGGCCGAGCTGCCCCATCTTGTTCTCTCCAAACGCAAGCACGGAGCCCGTCTCTGGAAGGAAAGAACAGTATCACAAAAGGGAAAAGAACACTGAGGGCTCTAAACCCGATTTGGGATCAAAGGCTCCCAGACCATCACAAGTGGCAGGAAGAGCGCGAGAGAGACCAGGCGGTGGACGTGGGGCGGCAGCTCGGAGGAGAAGCCCCTCGTGGCCCTGGCCTGGGCCCGCCGTCGGATGCCAACAGGTGGGAGAGGCCATCAGCGGCTCTGAGAAGCACCCACCAGGGCTCTCCGGGCACCGTTCCCATTCTGACCGACGGCCACAGAGGCGACTCCACCCCCTCGCCCAGGTGGACTGTGTGACCGCCTGCCCAGATGCGGAAGAAACCAGCCGTTCCTCACCCGTCAACGCCAAGGTGTGGTTCCGTCCACATGCCGCAGACACGATCACTTCATGGCTCAGACCCTCAATGAGTTTGGGGGCTTCTACCCTCTTGGTGTCACCGTGTCCCAGCTGCCCCTTCTCGTTGCGACCTGCAGATCAAGAGCAAGATAAAGTAGGAAGGAGAGAGGGTGGCCGGGCCGGAAAGCAGCGTCCCGGGAAAGGCAGACGACACACCTGGGTCCCCCTGAAGGCGCCCTCCACAAGCAACAGCCGAGGAGGCGGCGGAGAGCGCCCCGTTCCCTGTCCACAGCCAACATCCCGAGCACCTGGAGAGGCGCCCGGTGACCAGGGCAAAGTACACAGTATCGTCCCCAGAGACGGTTCTGTAGGCCGCGGCCACCTCCTTCACCTGCTCCGACCTGCTTTTCTGGGACAGCAGCTGGAACCCAGCCGGGAGCACTACCCGTGGCTCTACCCCCAAGGGAGAGAGGGACGCGGCTCGGTCGGCCCTGGGGGTCCTGCACGAGCAGGGGAGCACGGGGAAAGTCCCAGCTCTCACTCCACCTGTCAGACGAGAATTCCCTCGCTCCCCTCCCGAGATGGACTTTAAAAGGGGAACCATTTTCGACACCTGCCCCAGTTTCGTCACCTCAGTGCCCTGCGTGTCTTCCATGGACCACGTGGTTATTTCTACTTGTCATTTCTTTCCTTTTACCTGCCCTGGAAACGATGCCCACAGAGCAGAGCCAAGCCCACCGCCTGCGGACTGACCTCCAACAGGACCCGCAGCCAGGGACAGAGGGCAGGACGGCGCAGACCACCAGCCCTTGTGGAGCCACACAGGCCGTGAGCCGCCGAGACCCAGGCCTTCTGGCAAGGCCCTTGCACCCCACAGCAGACAGGGCAAGCAGGGTGTGCGGGGAGGAGCCCCTGCATCCCCCTGGTTTTCAACACCCACTACCACAGTCCTCAAACCAAAGAGCTCAAAGGGCCCCACACAGGTCCCCCCAGCCAAGAGAACCGCCACACAGCAGGAAGCAAACTTACCTGGGAGCTTTCACAGGGCCAGTAAGTCATGGCACCTGGGGGCAGGGGGAGGAAGCAGCTCCCACCCCTCCCTGACAACGGCCTTCTAACCTTCCACCAGGAGAAAAACGGAGGGCAGAGCCGCAAGGACAAGGACCAAGCACCCTGAGGGCTGGAGAGGCAGACACCAGCTTCCACCGGGAGCTGTCCAAATTCACCGGCAAAGGCATGGTTTCTCGGGCCCTCGAGAGGCCGGAGTGGCTGACAGGTGTGGACCCCTTGAGAGTGACATGTTGTAGCACTAAAGCTTCCAAGCACCAGCCCGTTTCAAGCGGCTAGCCATGGCACCGGGACGTGTCCTCTCCCTGCCCCACCCCCACATCTGCTGGGGGCGGGGCACAGGTCTTGGCTCGGGCGCTCGGCCAAGGGCACGGACCCCTGCACCACTCCTTGCCCACAGGGCCAGCACAGGGCCCATTTTTAGAAGCACCATGTAAGTGCAATTCAGTAAAGAGATCAGAGAGAAGGTATTTCAAGTTGGGAGCTCTGACAGACTGCTGTGTTCGGCGCTGGAACACTAGGCAGGAGGGGTGTGCTTAGGGGGAAGGACACACCTCCGCGCCAGTCGGGGAGAATGAAAACCGTGGCAATGTCAGCATGTCATCAAGAGACTATAAAGTTTAAATTTGGGCCAGACACACTTGTTAGTTTTTTTTTTTTTTTTCCAACAGCGTTACAAAATTAGCAGAGTGCAGTGAAGACAACAGATGTTAATATATTTGGACTTTGGTACAGCAGCTCATGAAATCGCAAGAAACGGTTCAAACAGACGGAAATAAAAAAGCAGTCATATGGACTAAAAACTAGCCAAAGGACCAGAAACAAAGGGCGGGGACAACTGCCAACCCAGCCAGCTGGAGGAAGAGGCCAGGGGCTACCAGAGGGCGTGGGGCTAAACTGAGCCTCACCCAGGACCTGCATCAACAATCTGGAAGGAAAAAAAAACAGGCAACAGTGCGTGGGGGCCCCGAGAAGGGGATGCTGGAGCAGGAGGTGACCACGGGCAAGGACGCCGCCTCCCAGGGACCCAGGCCAGGGGGTCCAGCAGTAGGAGACCAACTCCACTCAGAAAAGTAAACTCAATTGTCAAGAAATCTGAAAGGAAAGAGGAACCAAGCAACCAAACCTGCAGACGGGTGAGATCCCCGGAATCAGAGGGACAGGATCGCAGTGACACGGCGGCTGATGCCATGACGTGGCCGGTGGCATTTAAAGTGGCAAGAACAGAGGTCTTACGTCAACACTGTGCCACGAAGCAAGAAGGGGGGACTGTCCGCCCTGGGGACAGCGTGTCTAAAATAGGAATTCAATTCTAGGTGCCTCGGGATCACAAAGATCCAGATTCCGTCGGAACATTCAGGAAAAAGGAGGACCAAAAGAGAAGACTCAGGGGCGCCTGGGGGGTGGCTCTGTTAGTTAAACATCTGCCCTCAGCTCGGGTCATGATCCCAGGATCCTGGGATCGAGCCCTGCTTGGGGGGGAGCACGGTTCTCCCTCTCCCTCCACCCCGCCCCCTCTTGTGCGCTAATATAATAAAAAAAATCTCCCCCCCCCCAAAATAGGATTCAGAAAGTTCGGTAGCTATGTACAAGCAAATGGCAGAAGGGTGGAGGAAGGGGACGTACTTTCAGGAACAGGCGAGACCAGCTGGAAATCAGGGAGAAATACCGCTGCAAAAAAGCCGCCCTTCCAGGCAGACAGAGTTCGAGGAAGTCAGCCCCAGCGGGAGCCCACCCCACCCCCATGAGGCACCCCATCCCACCGGACCCCAGACTTACCCCAGCTCCACAGCTTCCCTTCCGTGGTGATGAGGAGGCTGTGGGCAGCGCACGAACCCGAGACCACGGTCCGCACCCGGACCCCCGACAGGCAGCCGTATCGATGGGGCCCCCACAAGTTCTGACCGAGATTGCGGTAGGCAGCTGCAAAGGGAAGAACGCAAATCAAACCCCACAGTGACCAGGGGGGCGGAAAGCACCCCAAGAAAGGGTTCTAGCCACAAAGCGTCCGCTCTCCTACGACAGGACCCCACAGGACCCCTGGAGTGCTGCATCAGCCTAGCCTCGGCCGGGGGTGCTGCCCAAGGAGAAAGTCTGCAACTGCAATAGAATGACTGCCTCCACCCCCCCATGCCCATCTCTGTCCCCAATCCACGGGAACCACAGACCCTCAGGCACAGGCTGCTGAGCACACCCACATGCAAGCAGCGGAAAAGGCAGGGCCCTCTCCCTCCTGCTGGGAGCCCAACCCAGGAAAGCTGGCGGGGGGCTCAGTATCTCCTTCCCCACACCCTTCCCACCTTCCCCTGCCTGCCTTTCCCCGACCTTGGCCTTGCCCTTGCAGCCAGAGGCTCCTTTCCAAGTGGAGTCTGAGGGTCCCCATCCTCCCCAGAACCACCTGCCCTGCCTGGCACATCTACCAGGTCCCGGGCAGGGGGCCCAGCTGACACCCCTCCCCTGCCACGCAGTTTCCTCCTTTCCCAGGGGTCCCACTGTAGTGGCCAAGTCATGGCCCCGTACTCTGTCATGTACTCCTTCCCACAGAACACCCTTCCCTGTACCCTTGTTCTTCAAATCTCATGACAAGCACCCCCTCCTCTGGGAAGCCCTCCACGCCCCCATCCCCCTCTTCCAGCTCATGGCTCCCTGCTCACTATGAGGCCGATCCCGGCATGCAAACCTACTGAACTCATGTGCCTTCCGGGGCCTAGCAAGCCCAGGGCCTCACTAATGCCTGGCCCCCAAGGACGCAATCAAAACAATGGAGTGTGTATGGGCAGGAAAAACAGAGCTGCCGCCTTCAAAACTCCCCCTCCTCCCCATTCACGGACAGGGCATGGCCAGCGTTTCGTGTAGTATTTTCAACTTGGGGCTCTTGAGGACAGAGACACGAGCCGCATGTGTAGGCCTGTAGTGACCGTTATGAAATGCTAGTGGCTGCCACAACGGCCATGTCACGTTAATGTGGATATCAGAGCTGATGAAGAGGATGCTTAATCGGACTCCAGGGGAAAAGCACCGGTGAGACTCGAGGCCAGTCCTGCCCTGCCCGTGCCGCACCAGCAGAGGGCGCCAGGCGCATCTTCCTTCAGTTACAGGGGCCCCCAGGCCGGGAACAGCGAGTGCAGTCAGAATCCCAGACCCGCGACAACGCCCCCAGCCCGAGCTCTCCCCAAAGGTGGAAGATGACCCGACACGTCCTGGGAAAGGGCACACCCAACATGACAGCCTTCGCAGGATCTGCTGTAGTCTGTTGATCACGAAGGTGAAAGGACGGTGGCAGGGCGGACACGTGTCATCTCTGGGAACAACGCACCACAACACGGGGACACCGTGGAGGGAACAGGTGTACCACGGCGGACCCAGCTTGGAGTGGACCCGTCTCACAGGTGGCTGGATGCCCTGGTTTGCCGAAGCCTCTTCCCTACGGCAGCTCCAGGAAGATCAATGCCCAAGATGCTGAGGGCCCAAGGGGTAGGATTTGTCCCCACCTTCGAGGACCCGTTCGAGTGATCCAAGTCAAATCCAGTGCCCAGCAGCAGCGGCGGCTCCTCGGCCAGCCTGGCCGTCTGGGGACAGAGCACGAGCCACCGTGTCACAGTCAACGACGTGGCCATCATGCCGATACTGGAGGCTTCGCCACAGTGGGCCCTGGGGGGCTGGCCGACTCCCCGGCCAGAGTATGAGGAGACTGGAAAGGGCCAGCGCGGGAGGACTCTCGGCTTGCACCAGTGGGACAATAAATACGCCCCCTCTCCCTAGAGTCTCCTGGCAAGGTCAGGGAGGACCCAAAGATACTTTAAAGTACTTAGGAAGAATGTTTGTTAATTGCGTAAAACTTCACTTGAAGGGAGACCAACCAGGGAAGAAGCAAAGGTCGGAACGGGAGAAGACAAAAAGGCACTCTTGAAATGCACCCAGCACGCCTATAACTAGGGCATGAGAGTGGATTTTTTAAACCACAGGGCAGTTTCCCTCCTTCTGGACCTCCCTAGGGTGTGGGGAGCTCGGCCTGGCCTCAGTGCACCCCACCCTCTGTCCACAGGAGACGGCCAATACTCTGCCGCTTGCTTTCCTCTGGAATTTACTTCCCCGCTCCGGGCCCGAGTGTAACTGTGAGCAGGCCACTCACTGGAAAAGCAGCTCGGAGACCCCATGCGGCGCCCACACGGGGCTGGCAGGGAGACAGCAGCTGTCACACCCCCGGAGGGGCTTCCCGGACACCAGCCCCGGGGCAGACCCCGTTCGTCTCCAGCCGGACCCCTGGTGCTTCTGGAAGTCCTGCTGCCTTCATGGAATACGATGATGTTCTCAGCCCGGCGTGAGGCACCAGGGAGTGCCCATGTGCAAATATTTGTTCGCTGGGCAATGTTGGAAAGTACTTTGGGAATCCTTCCAAATGAAATCAAGAAGCCATAAAACGTGGCAACGGGCCAACTTCACTTCTCTTGGTTGGCCCATATCCTCCTGAGGAGAGATACCGGTTTTCTAAAAGCTACTGGGCACCAAAAGCTACTTCTTGGGGCTTCTCTGCTCTCTCCACTCCACACACTGCCATCTGCTCTGTCTGAGCAGCTCCTGCAACAAACTGGCAGTGTGCGAAGGACCGTGGACTCTTCCGTGGCGTCTAACAAGCTGGACGTGTGACATGTGCCGAACGTCTTGGACACCTCGGACATCCCACGGGACCAGCCTCTTCGTGATCATGAAAGTAACCGATGTGAGGAGGAGGAGGATGGGAAGAAGGCGTCCGTGTTCTTTTTGACGGTTTATACTTTTCCCATTTAATCCTGAACGGAACTGGGTTTTTAAAACACAGAACTGGGAGGGGCGCCTGGGTGGCTCAGTCGGTTCAGTGTCGGACCCTTGGTTTCCGCTCAGGTCATGATCTCACAGTCGTGGGACTGAAACTTGTGTCCAGCTCTGTGCTCAGCATGGAGTCTGCTTCGGAGTCTCCCCCTCTCCCTCCTGCGTGTGCGCGCACTCTCTCTCTCAAACAAATAAAATCTTAAAACACCACCACCACCAGAGAACAGCGAAATGAGACATTGGCATGAGACCTGGGTTCAAGTCCTGCCCTCTCACCAGAGGGGCTGTGTGGCCTTAGGCAAGTGGCTTGGCCTCTCTGAACACTGCCAATGCGGAGCGCACCTACCTGGTGAGGACTCACGGGAACCACGCGGGACACCTAGCACACAGGGAAGCACCCGACAGACAGCTTCGCACAGTTGTGGAAACCGGGTCTCATACCTTGCTGTTTAGGCACTTCTTTCCGACCGATCAGGTCCCAGTTGGTCGCCCCAAAAATCAAAAGCTGGCCTTTGCACTTAGGCCCTTCAAGTCTCTACAGACAGAAGACAGGGAGGGAAGGAAGGAAAAGATTAGCTCGCGATGCTGCTTCCAGCTGCGGGGTCTCGTCTCCCGAAAGCCAGAAACAAAAGAAAGATCGTCATTCATTACTCGCGCCCCCCCTGCTGCGTGCCGCAGGGTGGATGGAGGCCCGAGGGGGTCACCACCTCATCAGGGTGTGGAACCCCAAACCCGCCCGCCGCAGCTCATTTTTGAGGCCCAGGCTGATCTCTCTACCCGCTGATCTCTTGGAAGTACCTTTTGCAAAACACTAAAAAAAAATCGGCTACACGTATGTTTCCCTCCACCCTGCAAACTGCCTATAGCGCTGTTTCCAAGAGGCCTGGCGGGGTGCAGAGGGGATCTTAAGGCAGCTGACCCTGGGGCCAGCAGGGCGCTGCACGTGAACTACAAGCCTCAGGAGCCCTGCGTCACCCGACTTCAGACCATCCCTCCTCCGCGTGGGGCCTACTGTGCCTGGCACCTTTCCAGTCCGGGGCGGCGGGGAAGGGGTGACAACACATCATCAGAGCGCCGTGTGACAGGGGAGACCCCAGCCGGGCCCGTCCTCAGGCCTGTCCTGGCTGCGGCCTGGGAGCCGGGGGAGCAGCGGTGAGTGGGGACAGGGAGGCTCCGGGGGAGAGGCCGTGTTCACAGCCCCAGGACTCTGGAGTCCAGCCCCTCAGCCTCTCCACAGAGCAGCGCTAGGACCACACACCGCGGGCCAGTCAAGGGAGGACGTGTCACTGTCCCGTTCGGGCTGGGACTCATGAGGGTATTCTCATGTGCTGCGTTTCTGAAACGTCCAAACACACTTTGTAAAGTCGACCAGCAGGCAGAGACTCGCTTCTGAACCACGCACCCACCTCCTCTGTCAGCCTTGACCTCACCAGCCCAGGACACGGAAAAGAATGGTTTCCTTCTGCTTACAGAACTGCTCTCAATGAAAGAAAGCCACCTGGCCCCCGTCCTTCCACGTCTAGGCGGTGCCTGCCCTGGCGGGATGCTCGGCGACACAGTGCGTGCGTTCTGAAGAGGAACACATCTCCAGGGGGACGCTGCATGACCCAGACCCGAGGTCACCAGCACCCCACGGAACAGGTCCCGCCACACGCACCCACGTTTACGTGGCTGGAAGACGGTCCCTATACAGGGCACGTCCTGCAGACAGCCTGTGAAGGGGAAGCCAACAGCCAGGAACGGAGAAGGACCTCGCCACGCATAAGTTATTTAGAGAAAGACCTTAATCGGAGGGCAGTTCCCACCCCACGGCACCCACCGACTCGGATTACTTGAATGGGAGCCTAGTTTCCCTCAGTTATCTCCCCTTCTTTGTTTAGCTGGCAGCCTGGCTGGAACATTCTACAGATCTACCACAGAGGACAAACAGCAGCCAGTGGGTTCTGTCAAGTTCCCCAAGGAAGCAGCGGCCCTGGGAATCCGCCCAGGCCCCCAGCCGGCCCTCCATGGCTCCTCCGGTCTGCATGGTGAGTGCAGGAGACGACCCCTGGGGGCATGAGGTGACCATGAAACCAGGACACGGAGGGGCACCTGCCAGACCAGCAGCTCGCAGGCCTGCAGGTCCCTTGGACTGCGAGAGCTTCTGCAACGGCCCCGGCAGGAGCGGGTGTCCCCTGTGACCCGAGGCAGCGAGGGCCTGTGGATACTGGCTCCCAAGCCAGCTGTGCACTTCTCCAAAACCTTCCTGATACAAGGCTTGTGGCGAGCCCTCGAGCATGGAGTCCCTCCAGGCACCGCGGTCCGATTCCTCCAAAGAGACTGTTCTCTTTCTCAGGTTTTCATGCCCTGGGCCTTACGTCCTCACCCATCCGATGAAACTAATGGACTAGACTTCTGCAGTGATCTGCACAGCTGTTTGCCCTAGGTCACCTACTCTATTTCTCCCTAGTGGAATTCTTCCCTTTACCTTCTAGGAAAAAAAAAATTTAAGTAAGGAACAGAACTCCCAACACCCTTAAATGACAGCCCGTGCTCCTTTTGGTCACAGACCTGAGCTGGCCTGCCAAGTGCGAACACCCGGACATCTGCTGCCTCCACCCAGAGGAACCCCCAAGGACGGCTGTCGGGGCTGAGGGCTGGAGGCTCTGTGGTGGGGAAGCAGGGTCTACAGTCTCCCCAAGAGGAGGAGTGATGTCATTCCACCTGCTGCTCCCGACACCCCGGTCACAAAAGCTGGTCCCAGATGAACGGCCGCAGCAAAAAAAATGCACTGAGCTTCTTCAATCAACAAAATAGGCTTTCTGGTCCAAAGCAATTTCTGAATTATTGCCCAAGTGCAAAGAGCACGTTAATGAGGCTGTGAGCCCACCTTTTAACGTATACCCTTTCAGAAAACCGCTACTCTCCGCTGCGGGAAGGCCGCTCAGAGAAATGTCAGCGACAAATCCCTTCACAGGCTATCATCAGCTCGAACAGACTTCAAGCTCGCTTTTGGGTCCGATGTGTCTGGCCCTTGCAAATGGGACAGACTTGTCTGGAGCCCACACGACCTCGGCACCCCAACACTGAAGAAACCACGAAGACCCGCACAGGCAGCGACACTCCAGTTTTCCAGAATTCTGCCAAGGCAGCCGTGGTCACCTCCGGGGTCACGGAGCTCGTCCGTCACCCACCCCAGACAACAGCAAAATGGTCATCTGACACCACCACACACAAGTCCGGGAGAGAGCATTTCCCAAGACTGAAATCCCAAGAATGTTCTACAAAAATACACGTTTACTCAAGGCAACCCTGCTCCTCAACCTCAGGTATCTGGGTTCACCTTTAACAAGCCCCGACTTCAGCTCAGAGTTCCAGACCGCTCCTGGCAGCTGCTCTCATACACGCACCTCCTTCAGGCGGCCCTCCATGGAGAGGAGTCTTGCAAAATCCTCCCTCAAAAGCCTCTCCAGAAACAAGCTAGAGACAGACAGCTGTCTGGGGCGGCCCTGCTTGGCAAGAGCAGGACTGATGCTGCCCTCGGAAGCCGGGAACCTGGGGTCAGGCAGGGGACCCACCCGGGACCCAGACCTGTGGGAAAGCAGTGGGGCAGCACGGGTCTGGTCTTGACTCTGGACCAAACTCAAAAGACGCTAATGAAGAACTGAAAACGTCGGCTGTGCACTGTGCACTGGGCACAAGGCATCTGGATGCTCAGTCTCCTGGATGTGCTCGCTAGTCCAAAGGAAACCACGCTACTGCTTGTGTTTTAAGGAAGGTTCATACAGATTTGTCTACGCGTATCCAAAATGGACAAAGTACACGAGTCATAAATACAAGGCAAATGCAAACTGAAAGGCAGGGCTGGGCCTGTCTACTCCTGGGAAGCAGAGAAATCTCTAGGAAAGACTAAGACAGTGCCTTCCCATCAGACAAGCCGGCCACAGGCAGTGCTGCTGGAGAGCCGGGTGTCCCTCCCTCTCTCTGGGACTGCGTGCTTGGGAGAGTAAGGATCTCTTCCCTCACTTCGGGGAAAGAAAACGTGCTGCTCCAATACACTGATGAGAGAGAGCCCTGCCGCGGACAGGCGCGCATGCACAGGAGAACACGGCAGAGGTAAATAGAGCCCCACTGGCCGCTCTGCTCAGCTTCCCTCCTAACAGAGAAGGACTGGCAGGGCAACCGGCTGGAGTCCCGCACGGAGAATTACCTCTGTTGAAGGAGAACTGTTGCTGTGCTCCAGTTTCTCCACTCCAGCCAGTTCGTGGCACTGTCCTGCTCTCAGACCCTAGGTTAAGCCTTTTCAGTGACACGGGCTTTCCTCCACCATCTGACACACTGACCCTTTCAACAGGAGAGCAATTATGAAGCATCATCACATGAACGCTTTGCACAGGGATTACCGACGTCATCAGAAGACACCTGAGCCCATGTGGAAGTCATGTGGAGACAGGCCCTTAAGCTCCGTGCCTCAGTTTCCTCATCCGTAAAGCGGATGAAGAAACGCGTTCTTTTTAACCATTTAAACACTGAACACCTCTTGGGGAAAGCACTCTGGTACTGCTGAGCCTCACACACCCTTTGGGGACAGAAAGGGGCCTCTCTGGAGAGCCTACACCCTAAATGGACATTCTTACTCTTTTGGGGCCATCTGAAATCTATCCTCGACACATGTCTCACACAAAGCCCGTGGGTTTGGAGGATCACGGACCCCAGCCTCAGATGTCTGGCTCTACGCTGGGTTCCGCAGACACCAGGAGTTGAGATGGTCACGACCTCAATTAAATTCTGCAGGCCTAACTCTAACGAGTGAACTGAAGCCCGCACAGGGGACAGGAGATGCTTCTTCCCCGGCGGGGGTTGCGGAGAGGGGTACACGGAGCCCGCACGGAGCACCCGCGCCCTCGCACCGCCAGCGGTGAACAAAGCCCCAACACCTCGCCGCCCCGGGGGCTTCCCGACCTCAGGGGGAGGGCTCTCCGGAGCATGCGCCCTCGCACCCCGCCCCGGCGCCGGCCGCCCCCGCCTCCCCGGCGGCGCGAGACTGCGCAGGGCCGCATGGGGCATGCGCGGCGGCCGCCAGGCCCCGCCCCCCCAGAGCGCCGGAGCCGAGGCGGCGGGAACCTCAAAGCCTCGGCGCAAACCGCCGCTCCCCGCAGCGCCCCGGCGGCCCCCTCCCCTGGCGGCGCCCGGGCGGCGCAATGGCCGTGGGGAGGGAGAAAGGGCCCGGAGGCGGCGCAGGCACCAGGCGACGAGGCCAGCACCCGGCGCGCGCGCGCGTCCCCTCCTCCGGCCGGAGACAACTTGCAAAAGTCTCCCTTCCCGGGGCGGGAGGGGGAGGGGAGGCGGAGGGAGTCGTCTCGCTCGGCGCCGGGGGCGGGGCCATGACCCCCTCGCGCGGGCGGGCGGGCGCGGGCTCCGGCCGCCCCTCCTCCGGCGGGGGGCCCGGGGCGCGCGCCCCAACGGCCAACGGCCGCGCGGGCGGGGGCGACGGGGTCGGATAGGCCGCGGCCCGCCCCCGCCCCCGGCCCGCGCCCTTTTGTTGTGCGGCTGCTGCGATGATTCAGCCCGCGGCCTGCGCCGGCCCTGCCGCCCCCGGCCAGGACGCGCAGTGACGCGCCGCAGCCCCGGCCCCCCCCTCCCCGACCCCCCCACCCGGCCCCGCACTCACGACGCGCTCCTTGGTGTGCTCAGGCTCGGTGATGATCACTGCTGCGCCGCCCGCCTTGGCCGCCGCCGGCCGCGCCGCGCGCTTGCCCCCACCGGGGGCCCCGTCGAGCTCCAGGCCGTCCTCATCGCCGCTGCTGCCGCCGCCGCTGCTGCTGCTGCAGCGCTCGGGCCGCTCGCGCTTCCTGCCGGCCGGGCCGCCGCGCTTCCTGGGCCCGGCGCGGGCCGTGCCGTTGCCCGAGCTCGGCTCCTCCCAGGCCGCCGCCGCCGCCTTCTTCCTGGGCATGGTCGCGCTGGAGGAGACACGGGGCAGCGGCGCACAATGGACGGGTTATAAACTGCGCGGGGGGAGGGGAGCGCAGCCGAGCCACCGGCCTCCACTTCCTCCCCTGCCCTCCCCAAAGTGGCGGCCGCGGGGTGGGCGGAGAGGGGGCGAGCCGGGAGGAAATCGCGCCCCTCCCGGGCCTCGGCGCGCCTCCTCCGGGGAATCCCGCACGGGAGCCCACGTCTGACTGCAATCCGCTTAGGGAAATAAAAAAAATGGAGACCCCCCCCTCCCGGCCCATCCTCAAGTTAGGTTTGCCTACATCGCATCACTATTGCAGCCTGTTCCCCAAAAAAGTAAAGGGAAAGAAAAAGGAGCCTCTGATCCCCTAGCTTCTAATTAGAGAAGGCTCCGGGACATTTAAAAGATGGCCCTCTGAAAGGGCTCCCCCCGCCCCGGCCGCCCCACCTGCTGCTTTTGTCTCCGCGCCCCCCTCCCCGAGCCCCCTCAATTAAATGCAATTCTCTCATCCGCCCCCCTCCCCTCCCCGAGCCCCGAATTCCGCGCCAGCCTGGGGGTTCCGACCTCTGGCTCTAATTAGCCTAATCCCTCGGGGTGGGCTGCCCCCGTCGAAAGAGGGGCGAATGAAGCCGGCCCCCAGCCCCAAACACCTGCTCGCACAGACACGAAAAATAAAAACTTTAATGGTGCCCAACTCTCCCCGCCCCCTCTCCGAACGTGTGGCCCAGCTCCTCGGATCCCGGCTGCGAAGTGCCCCGCTCCGCCGCTACTTTCCCCTACCGTCCCTGCGCTTTTCGCCCTGTCTTTTTTTTTTTATTGATTTTGAACAATGGGATCTCTGTCTGTCTCCGATTAAACCACGTGGATCCGCCTTCCTTCCCCTTTTTATTCATTCAATCCCCCAACCCCCCTTCCTTAAGGTTGTTGTTGTTTTGTGTTTTTTTTACCTTTTCTGCTTTAAAAAAAAAAAAAAAAGAGGGGGGGGTTAAAAAAAAAAACAAAACTTTCCCAGATCCCGCAAACTGAACATTGTCGATTTTGATTTTCAGTCCCTACCTGGTTGGAGTGATGAGAAACCGGAGAGAAAACGGAAGAGGAGCAGCTAAGAGATGAACCGGAGGGCTTTTTTCACCCTCCCACCCCCGGCCCAGACCAGGGCTCCAGCCCACTCACCAGATACACTTAAAATGTAAATACGAGCTTCCAGAACAAATGCTACAACACAAAACAGAAACACATGTGCTGCCGGGCGGCAAGCGAGCGCGCGACGGAGCGGGCGGCTGGGGGCCCGGGGAGCGCGCGCCCCCTTCCGGCTGGCGGACCCCGCGGCGGCCCGGCCCCGACCCCGCCCCCGCCCGCGCCGGAGCCCGCGGGACCGCCGGCCCACCCGAGCTAGCGCTGGGCGCCACGCGGCCAGACTCCACGCGTCCGGGTCCTGCGCGGTCCCCCCGCTGCGCCACGCGCCCCGGGTACTCTGCGCAGCGCGTCCCGCGCCAGGGATTTCTTTGGGGTTTGGGAGAATGTTGGATTGTTTTTCCCCGGGCACGTCTAGACAGGTCACCTGAGGACACTCGTCGGAAAATAGTTACTTTGCTCACGCATCCGCCAACAAGGGACGTGCCCTAATTGAGTGATTGGAATGAAAGATGAATACAGTTTGAATAAAATTTTCTCTTGTGCCGAGGGAGCGTTTTTATTTGCCTCTGTGTCCCCAGAATGTAGCAAGGTACTGTTACATGGTAGAGTTACATAAAGATTTGCTCGGTTAGTGAACTGCCTACCGATGGATATGCAGGCCTAGGATGCACGAAGATAGTTTTGATGGAAACTTTTCATAAGTATTTACTGAGCCCCCAGTACCTGCGAGATGCACGCTGCTATGGGCTGAGGATCCGAAGCTAGAGGATGAGATTCCTGTCCTAGCGAAACACACTAACAGTAGACAGGTCATTAAGCAAGTAAGTAATCACAAGCGCGATAAGTGATGGGGTTCAGGACATGCTACCCCAAAACATGGCACCTTGGTGTACTGAATATTATAAACTGAAGGAGTTTCCAGAAAACCTACAGAAACGGGTTTAAGGTCATTGATCACCACCACCACCCCACCCCCACCCCGCCATCTCCTAACCTCCCCCAACACCACCTACCTACACCCCTTCCCTTCCAACCCTTCTTCCCTAAAACAGCTCATAAAACCCTCAGGTGAGAGGTGCCCGCCTAATCTCAGGAGGTAAGGATCATCCTTCTCTCGGAAGACAAAGGAACACCAAGAAGAATCCTAATAAACGAACTTTGCTACCTGCCCCCAGTGTCCTATACCTACCTCTTACTCTTTCGCCTACGTTAGTACTCAAGCACCCTCCACCCTCCAACAAACATAATCAAAAAAGACACGGGAACGTTCTTTTTGGTCTCCATTCCCTTATGAGGGCTCCCATGTCACATAAAACTTATATTAAAATAAACTCCTATGTTTTTCTCCTGTTACTCTTTGTAACAGGATTTTCAGATCCTGTTGTAACAGGATGATTTTCAGACTCAGCCAGGGACCCTAAAGAGGATTGAGGAGGAAAGCTTTCTCCTGTCCTGCAAAAACGTTGCCAAGTAATACCTGTGTGGGACCTTTATGGCAATGGCACTCATCCTGTTCTGGGTTCAGGGAAGGCCTCCTGTGGAAAGTTAAACTCAGTGACTTTCAGGATGGATAAGACCCACCAGGTGAAGAGTGATAAGACTAGTGGCGTCTGGGTGGCTCAGTGGGTTAAAGCCTCTGCCTTCCGCTCAGGTCATGCATGATCCCAGGGTCCTGGGATTGAGTCCTGGGATCAAGTCGAGTTGGGCTCTCTGCTCAGCAGGGAGCCTGCTTCCCTTCTGCTCTCTCTGCCTGCCTTCCTGCCTACTTGTGGTCTCTGTCAAATAAATAAATAAAATCCTTAAAAAAAAAAAAAAAAAGAGTGATAAGACTATTCCAGGGCACATGGAGGGACAGTACATACAAAAGTCCCAGGTCCTTTAGAGACATACCATGTTGAGGATAAAGTGTCCCATGGGGCTGAGGGAGAAGCACAATGCACCCTAAACTGGGGAATCAGGCAAGAGCAAGATCACGTAGTGCCTAGTGAACCACATTAAAGATGGATTTTTCTTAGAAAATCTGTTTGCTCATCCTGGGAGGTAGATGAATTACTGGTCTCCTACCAAAGATTTTTACCTGCTCCCTTTTATCTTAGACTGCCAGAGGGTGTTCCTTCTTTAGACAACTTTCCGAAGTTGGGTAGGGTTCTAGGCTTTTTGCAATTCATTCATTCCTTAATCAGTATGGCAAGAAGCAGAATTCAGGAGGCAACAAATGTCTAAAGGAAGACAGACACCAGGGGTCCTGACTCAAAGGTATTTGATCAGTCCCAAGTCTGTGTCCAGGGAGTCAAGAGCGCTTATGTAAGAGAACTTTAGAAATGAGAAATCAACTGGAACTTTCCAGAGATTTTCAGATAGGTCAAAACAGAGAATAGAAAAACACTTTGAAAGCCTCTTCTTAATAGACCTGCATTAAAAAAGGTTTAGGAGATTAAACCTTGATGCTTTCATATAAAACCTAACCAAACAGAAAAGAATTTTTCTTAAATATGCCATCAAGTCCCCTTCAGGAAGCAGCATGCTGATGCCTGCCGGGCCTCCGCGTTTGGTTGGGTGTTGATCCTCCGAACACCCTGTGTGGCCAATTAGGAGAAGTACTGGTAGTACTTCTCGATTTCAGCCTGTGAGCTTTTTCCTTTTTTTTTTTTTTCTCCTTCCCCATTATAAGGCTTTTTGCCAGCGCAGAAAACACATGCGTCAGGAACACTGATGCAATGAGACGCTAATATCAGATTGCATCATGTGATCCTAGGTGTGGTGCTCCTGAAACTGGTTTTTCTTGGGGTGGTGCTGCGGGAGAAAAGCACTTTGGGGATAACACCCGAGAACTGGTCCTACTCGTCAGATGGTATTTTTTTGCATGTACATGCCTGGGGTCCCCACCACTGTGCTCCTTGGGAAAGGCGGTGTGGCTTTCCTGGCTAAAAGGGGGTGTGCGGGAGACACTCATCAGATAGGCGCGTCCACAGCTGCTTATGTAATCCCCGTTACCTAGGGAGGCGCACCCACCAGGCAGGCTGGAAATGACACTTCCTCCTCTGAAACGCGCTCTGAATTGTACCTCGCTTTCCTCAAGCAGCCTCAGAGCAGCCACGCGTCTCCGGGACAGACCGTTTCACCGCAAAACTGGAAGAGGAGAAACGAAGGTGGCCGGGATTTCTGGGGCACTTCCTAGGGGCTGGCCCCGTGTTACAAGTACTTCGAATGAGGAACTGTGGAAATGTGGGTTCCAGCCGCCAGCCTGCCGTCACCCAGCCCCACCCGCTACTCTGGTGTTTGGTGAAGTCACAGGTCAGGTGAGATTAGGCAGCCTTGAAAGTCCCTCCCAGAAGTGGAATGCCATTCACCTTGGCCACAGAAAGTAGCAACTCCGCGGTCTATAAAAAAAAAAAAAAAAAAAAAAGATTACAGATCATGAGAAGGATGCTAATGACCAAAATTAGTCCCGATGGTCTGTATTTGTGAGTCGGGTTAGGCTAGGGTGCTCTAACTTGGATCTCCACCTTCCCTGTCCAGCATGGTGGCTATGGGCTATCCTGCGGTGTGCTGCTGTGCTGAAGGCGTGCCCACACCGAATTTCAACATCTTAGTACCATAAAAAAGAATCTGAAATATTCGTTAATCATTTTATCATCCTGATCACATGTTGAAATGATCATATTTTTGGTATTAGGTCAATGGAGTACTAAAATTAACATCACCTACTTCTTTCTACTCTTTCCAGTGTGATTACCACAACATTTTAAATGACTTAAAACTTAAAGTTTGGTGGTTCCCATTTTATTTCCATCAGACGGCACTGCCTTTGGAAGTGTACGTGGAAAATGGGGGATTTGCTCTGGACCCAACACTTTCTGCCTCTGTTCTCGAGCGTTCCCACCTGTTAAACGGCAAGATAGAGTTTGTACTAAATTTCTTTTGGGGTTCCTTCTGGAAGAATATTCCCTGATTCTGAGAACAGTAATTGGAGGGGGGAGGGATGCTTGCCATAGTGTCTGGAAAGCTGTTTCCTGGGAGAGGAAATTCTTCAAACTCTCTTTCTGCCCATGAGCCATGAAGCTTTAGAATCCTAAGGATCGTACTCGCTTCGGCAGCACATATACTAGAATCCTAAGGATCTTTAAATATCATCATTGGACTTTCAAGTCACCCAGGCTGCCGGGCCCTGCCAGGCTTGTGTCTTATTCACTTTTGCTTTTCCTCTGCTTGTACCAGGGGCAGCCTGACAGGACTATGCTGTCAATTTGTGTTTGTTGATCTATGTAATACCCCGGTGAAGAATTGAAGCCCAGAGAGGCTCTGAGACCACCTAAGGCCACACAGTGGCTGTGAGATAAGCTCCTCCTCGAAACCCTTGGTGTGGTCCCTGGGTCCCTGGGCAGCTGCTTCATTTTGGTGTTTGTTAAAGATACAGAATCTCGGGGTGCGTGGGTGGCTCAGTGGGTTAAAGCCTCTGCTTTTGGCTCAGGTCATGGTCCCAGGGTCCTGGGATTGAGCCCCACATTGGGCTCTCTGCTCAGTGGGGAGCCTGCTTCCCTCTCTCTCTCTGCTTGCCTCTCTGCCTACTTGTGACCTGTGTCAAATAAATAAATAAAATCTTAAAAAAAAAAAATACAGAATCTCAGGGCACCTGGGTGGCTCAGTGGGTTAAACCTCTGCCTTTAGGGGCGCCTGGGTGGCTCAGTGGTTTAAGCCTCTGCCTTCGGCTCAGGTCATGATCCCAGGGTCCTGGGATCGAGCCCCGCATCAGGCTCTCTGCTCAGTGGGGAGCCTGTTTCTCCCTCTCTCTCTGCCTGCCTCTCTGCCTACTTGTGACCTCTCTCTCTGTCAAATAAATAAATAAAAATATTTAAAAAAAAAAAAACAAAAAAAACAAAAACCTCTGCCTTTAGCTCAGGTCATGATCTCAGGGTCCTGGGATCGAGCCCCGCATCAGGCTCTCTGCTCAGTGGGGAGCCTGTTTCTCCCTCTCTCTCTGCCTGCCTCTCTGCCTACTTGTGACCTCTCTCTCTGTCAAATAAATAAATAAAAATATTAAAAAAAAAAAAACAAAAACCTCTGCCTTTAGCTCAGGTCATGATCTCAGGGTCCTGGGATCGAGCCCCGCATCGGGCTCTCTGCTCTCGCGGGGAGCCTGCTTCCCCCTCTCTGCCTGCCTCTCTGCCTACTTGTGATCTCTGTCAAATAAATAAAATATTTTTAAAAATACAGAATCTCGGGCTGGGCCCCAGAGCAGACTGAATCTGAAATCTGCATTTTTATCAAGATCCCAAAGGTGATTTTCATGTATCTTATTTTTATGCCTGTACTTATTTATTTACTTATGAGAGAAAGAGAGAGAGAGAGAGTGCTGAGCAGGAAGCCTGATGCCGGTCTCCATCCCAGGATCCCAAGATCATGCATGACCTGAGCCGAAGGCAGATGCTTCACCGGCTGAGCCTCCCAGGCGCCCCTTATGTGTCTTAAAGTATGAAAAGTCCTACCCCTTTTCTCAAGGGAAGCTTCACTGTCTGTGCCCCGTGGGAGTTATTCTCAGCCCTTTTCCAGGGAGAGAAGACATAAGATGCTGGACCCCAAGCCCCACGTGCTGGCGGATGAAGACCAAGATTTCCGGAAATTCAACAAATGTTTACTGAACCTCTGCTTTGCCCAGCACCTGGAGCCGATGCCCCTGCTTTTCCTCCTGAGGGTTTGAGGGGCTTATGCTTTGTAGCCCCAGTCACCGGCACATCAAGCAAAAAGCAGCCCCTTCACCATCCCCTCCCCACCCCACGGGTTCGTGTTCCTACTTACATACAGGAGTCCAGGAGAAATGAGAAATGGAAACAGGCATGCCTTGGGAGTTTGGCTTTTCAGATCCAGGACAAACAGGATAGAGATGGGTTTTGTGAACGTCTACGTGTGTGTCTGTAGCCACCAGTCCCTCCATCCCCAGCCGGGAGCTTGCCTTCATGATAGAACCACGCTTTACAGAACTGGTCTCTAATCAACAGCTCTCCAGTCTTTTTTTTTTTTTTTTTTTTTTTTGAAGACTGTCCCTTGTCCGAGCTTACCAAGGAAAGCCACATTCTGCAGACATACCATTCCGCCTGGCAGTGGGCAGTCCAGATGTACGGTTTCGAGGTAGAAAAAGAGCTAGAAGGACAAATGAAGGCAGGTCTTGGAGACGTTCGCCAGCATTAACTGAGTAAGAGAGCCAAGAAGCCGGGAGCTTTCTGAACAGAGTCTGAACGGACAAGAAAAGCCCTGGCTTTGGGCTCAGGGACAGAATGGGTCATTTGCCCAGGTGGCTAGCGAGAAGGCAAGGAGAGGAGCTTGTTCCGTGGGTCCGGCAGCACTGGTGGCTGGGGACCCCTGCGTTTCAGGCCACATCGAGTCGTGCAAAACTACAAGTCTTGGGAACGTGAACAAAGCAAACTGGCGTGAGCAGCTGTAGCCCCAAATCCCAGACTTCCTGAGAGTCACCATCCCTCGAGGAACAGAGTCAGCCACGGGAAGCAAAGGAACTCTTAAACTGAACCAAGATGCTTTGGCGTCTACTGAACACTTACTGTGTGCCGGGCCTCGGGCCCTATGCTCTCACGGAAACGCCGATTTAATCTTTAGAACAACCATACAACGTGGATACCGTCCTTGGTCCTGGCTTTAGTCTGCTTGGGGCTGCGTGACAAGGTACCACAGACTGGCGGAGGGTGGGGGGCGTGTGACTTAAAAAACAGACATTTGGGTGCCTGGGTGGCTCAGTGGGTTAAGCCTCTGCCTTTGGCTCGGGTCATGGTCTCAGGGTCCTGGAATCGAGTCCCGCATCGGGCTCTCTGCTCGGCAGGGAGCCTGCTTCCCCCTCCCCCCGTCTCTCTCTGCCTGCATCTCTGCCTATTTGTGATCTCTCTCTGTCAAGTAAACAAATAAAATCTTAAAAAAAAAAAAAGCATACATTTATTTTCTCCCAGTTCCGGAGGCTGGAAGTCCAAAATCAAGGTGTCAGCAGGGTTGGTTTCTTCCTCAGGTTGGTGCTGTCGGATGGCTGTCTGCTCACTTTGCTGTTGCTTGGGTTTCCCTCTGTATGTGTCTGTGTGCTGATCTCTTACTAGGGACAACGGTCCTGTTGGATATTGTCCAGCTTCGTGATCCCGTTCTAAGTTGCTTCTTTCCTCAAAGACCCTAAAGACGCAGTCTGAGGCACTTGGGGTTAGGACAACAGAATTTGATTGGGAGGGGAGGGGAGATACCGTTCATCCTGCAATGGTCCCATTTTACAGATGGAGAAACTCAGACAAAAAGAGGTTCAGGGAGTTGGGCAAGGTCTCACAGGGGGATGTGATGAAGTCAAGATTTCCCCCTAAGCTGCTGACCCTGTTCCCTCTTGTGTGTGGGACAGACCCAGCATGGGGCCTCAGGCAGGGGCAACCTCTGTGAACCCAAGGTCCCACAAATGTGTGGAGGCGGGCACAGCCACCCGGCAGAAGGAAAGGGGGCTCCACATGGGACTGTGGCCCAGCAGGCCGCGCATAAAGCATGCAAGTGGGGTTCATTTTAGCTCCCCACCTTGAATGCCCTCTCCAGTGAAAAAGCACTGTTCCCAAGAGAGGGAGAGTCTTGGAAATGGGCGGCGGGGGGGGGGGGGACAATGTGGCTTTAAGTCAATGTGTCTCCTGCTCGACCCTCTCTGGGGAGACATGCCTTAATTTTCTTAAATCCCCCCTCTTCCTCTTCTTTTTTCTACCTTATGTCACTATCCCTGCTGGAGTCTCAGTTCAGTTCCGCAGCTGGAAACAGCAGGTGGACAGCAGCAATGGTGCGTGTGGTCCTTCAGGCTGGGAGTCTCAAAAAGAAGCATCACCTGAAAATAGAGCCTCTGCTATGGGTCATGGCGGTGCTGGGAGTGGAGCCAGATAGTGCCGGGGTCCAGCATCTACTCCATGTCCGTGCTATTCTGGGTGTGGACCGTGTGGGTGGGTAAGTCTGAGCTGTGGGCTGAGCCCCCGCTGTGTGCAGAACCCTCCCCAAGGCCAGGCCCTTCAACCACCATATCATGGCCTTAGATTAGGCCCCTTGACCCAGTCAACACAGAGGCACAATGTCGACAAGCCTCAGCTTCCTCTCTTCGTTCAGCAGATCAGGCCTTAGGAATAGCATGTGCAAAGACCCTGAGGTGCGAATGCCTTCTGTTCTTTTGGGCCAAGTGGAGAAGGAGGAAGAGGATGACTATAGACCCAAGTGCTGGGAAGGGGCCAGCCCAGTGAGCTGTGTTCTGTGTGGGTAGAGCAGTTAATTTTGTAATGAACAGGGGGAAGCAGTGGCTTGGAGAGGTTCTGAGGGTCAAGGTTGTTCAACCGGTAAGTTCCAAGGTGATGACTGGGACTCTGTGATTTGGAAACCCACACTCTTTTTGCCACACGTCACTGCTCCTCCACCCTGAGACCTGGATCCCTTCTCAGAATATGCCTCAACGACATCAGGCTGAGCCTGGAAGCTTGGACCCTGGGCATCCTCACTGCAACATGAAGGGGACGGGTCTGTACTCCACGGATGTGCCCCTCAGACAGGCCCTTGAACGTGCTCTGTGGATGCCAACCAGAGACAGGCCCTGCAGGTATGCTCTGGAGACACACGCTGTTGGCATGCCCCATGGGCACGTTCCGTGGATGCACGCCATAGACGGGTACCACGGTTGTGCACTGTGGACACGCACCACTGGCAAGCTTCATGGATGTGCTCTGGGGATATACACTATATACAGGCTTCATGGGCAGGCACTGTGGCAATGTACCTGGAGTGGCTTGGACTGGTACACAGATGAACATTTTTAAAATTCCAATTGCTACAAATTTATTTCAGTGCAAGTTAAAACTACCTGTATGTGTGTGGTAATGGGAAATTAAATCCATGCTTTCAATAATGAATGCTACGCCGTTCTCCTTTAAATATTACCCATCTCAGTTTAAAATAGGTGTTGATTTAAGGCGAGATACTCAGGCAGGTGCTGTGTAGATCTTGAGCCAAGTGGTCCACAAACACCTTTGTCCGGAGAGATCAGGAATCTTTTCTCTCCCACCTCCGGGATTCTTCCATCTGTGATGAACCACGGACTCCGAGGGCCGGGAAAGATGGGTTCATAGTGGAGAAAGCAAGCCTATTTAAAGGCACACGCTGAATCACGCAGGTCTGGACCTGATCCATGGGAGCCTTCTTGCCTTTGCATGTGTGACCAGGTGTGCAACCCGTCATCAAACACCAGCCTGATTATGGGGCTTAGGCAGCAGGAAGCTGGCCCCCCGAGGAGGATGAGCCTTGCAGGTGGGAACCTGATCTTGGCACGTCGTGTCTAGCGTCTCGCTGCGACGCTATGTCTATGTCTATGTCTATTAGGTTGCTCTGGAAAGTATCATTTTCTAGCTGGAACCCAGTCCCCTCCTTCGAGGGACGAGAGAACAGAAAGCAGGAGAAGGTCCTCTGTCTCCTGGTCGGAGCCGAAAGAAGCAAGGCCCTCCTCCCCACCAGGAGGCCAGGACCCACCTTGACAACTAAACCACTCATTATTTTTTATCTTCTGGATGGTTTGAATAACTATTATTATGCACACTATTTTTTTTTCCTTCAAAAGAGCGTGTTTATTACCAAACCTCATTAAATTGCCTGTGTCTTCCTTCCCTTGGAGGGAAGGAAGGAATTTGGCTGGACCCAGAAGCGTTCTCCTCCCACACCATCCCTAATGGTCTGTGTCCAAAACAGGGTGCTAGGGTTTTCTGGGCAACCAGTCTGACAGGGACGGAGTTTCCAGATGACTCATGGGGCAGTGGTAAACACAGGTGACCCCAGGAATGCAGGAAGGGCCCTTCTGGGGAGGCAGAAAAGGGTGGACCCCAGGGAGAGACAGTGAGGGAGGGATTTGGGGAGCACAGACTCTGGAACTGGCCTGCCCAGGTTTGGATGCCTGCTTTGTTGTTTGCTGTGTGATCTTAGACCAGTTAAAGAGCCTCTCTGGGCTTCACTTCCCTCCTCTGAAAGTGGGAATTTTATTTTATTTTTTTAAAAGATTTTATTTATTTATTTGACAGAGAGAGACATAGTGAGAGAGGGAACACAAGCAGGAGGAGTGGAAGAGGGAGAAGCAGGCTTCCCGCCGAGCAGGGAGCCTGATGTGGGGCTCGATCCCAGGACTCTGGGATCATGACCCAAGCTGAAGGCAGACGCTTAATGACTGAACCACCCAGGCATCCCTGAAAGTGGGAATTTTAACAATAAAATCTACCTTAGAGCCAGCTTCATTCTGTGGCCCAAGGGGGCTGGTCTTAGAATGGTGCCCAGCATGTAGTAAGTGGGGTGCTGATATCACAAGGATTAGGCTGAATGAAAAAGTCAACCTTAGGGGCGGCTGGTGGCTCAGTTGTTAGGCGTCTGGGTCGTGGTCCCAGGGTCCTGGGATAGACCCCCGCATCAGGCTCCTTACTCAGGAGGAAGCCTGTTTCTCCCTCTCCCACTCCCCCTGCTTTGTGCTCCTTCTCTGGCTTGCTCTCTCTCTCTCTGTCAAATAAATAAATAAAATCTTAAAAAAAAGGGGGGGATAGAAAAAGTCAACCTTAGAAGTTTGGTGGTTTGTTCCCTCTTCTTGCATCATGTTTCATGTAGTGTGACCTGTCACAGCTCCCTCAACCATTCGTCCGTCAGATGAGAAGACATTCTGGTTGTTCCCACGTTTGGGCTATTACAAGGAAAGTTGCTATGAATATTCGTAGACCGGTGTTTGTGTGGATGTAAGTTTTTGTTTCTCTGGGATAAAAGCCCAAGTGTGTCATCGCTGGGTCAAAGGGTAAGTGTATATTTAGTTTTGTTAAAGAAACTGCCAAACTATTTCAACAGTGGCTGTAGCGTTTATATTCCCGCCAGCTGTGTACAAGACAGCCTGTTTCTCCGCACGCTCGCCGGCATCTGGCCACTGTCCTTTTCTTTTTTATATTACCTGTTCTAACAGGTATGTCATGATGTCTCACTGGGGTCTTGATTTGCATTTCCCTTATGACTGGTGATGCTGACCATCTTTCCATGTACCTGTCTGGCATCTGTAGGTCCTCTTCCCTGAAATGGCTCATGTCTTTGACCCATTTTTTCTAATTGCATTTTCTTTTTTTCTTTCTCTCTCTCTTTCTTTCTGTTGAGGTTGGAGAGTTCCTTATATATTTTATTTTTTTTTAAGACTTTATTTATTTACTTGACAGACAAAGATCACATGTAGGCAGGGAGGCAGGCAGAGAGAGAGAGAGAGAGGGAAGCAGCCTCCCTGCTGAGCAGAGAGCCCAATGCAGGGTTCCATCACAGGACCCTGAGATCATGACCTGAGCGGAAGGCAGAGGCTTTAACCCACTGAGCCACCCAGGTGCCCCTCCTTATATATTTTAGATACGAGTCCTTCATCAGGTGTGTGGGTTGTAAATCTTTTCTCCTGGTTTGTATCTCATCTTTCCATCCTAACAGGGTTTTTTCATAGGATGAAATTTCCTAATTTTGATGAAGTCCAGTTTATCGATTTTTTTTTTCTTTTGTGGATTGTGCTTTGGATGGAGCTCCGGGGTGGGTGAAAACGTGGAGATTTGGGGAGAATGTGAGATCTTAGAAAGGGCGGGGAAGCCCCCGTGCTGCTCACATCCCCTGCCCTGTGTATCTCTTCCATCTGGCTGTTTCTGAGTTATGGCCTTTTCCCCCCTGAGTTCTATCCTTTTATAATCAACCAGAGATCTGGGAAGAAGAGAAAAAAGAAGCAGGAGGAGGGAGAGGAGGAAAAGGGGAAGGAGAAGAGGAAGAGGAAGAATAGGAAAGCGAGGAGGAGCAGGAGGGGAAGAAGAAAGGGGAGGGGAAGGAGAAGGAGGAGGAGGGGGAGAGAAGGGGGGGAGGGAAGAAAACATCCCTAGCCCTGGGGCCCAAAGACATTCTTCTCCATTTTCTTCTAAATGTTTGATAGTTTTGTGTTTTACTTTAAGTCTTTGATCCATTTGGAGTTAATTTTTATGTGACCTGGGAGGCTTAAGTCAAGTTCACGCTGGGAGGCTTAAGTCAAGTTCACGCTAGGCCTGTGGATATCCAATCTTCCTTCCTCTTTCAAACAGGGACTTGTAACCAGGACACTTGGCCACCTCAAGGCTTTCTGTATCGTGTTCCCTGCAGGATTTTGTTGGAAGAAAAAAATGTCGTGGCTAAAATAGTTTGAAAACTGTGGAACGAGAAGATACAGACGCTTTCCAGGCTCTAATATCCTGTTAGTTCTAAACCCTGGGGGGAGGCATGGAGCTCAGCAGCGGGCTGGAAAGCCCCCCCCCCCCCCAGAAGGGACTCCCGGGTGCTGGGCCGCTCTCACCATCTGGGCTCTCCTCCCCAGATGGGGCCTCTTAACCACAGAAGGAGTGATCCTCTGTCTGGAGGCTCATTAGTGGGACAAATGACATCCCTGTCCAGGGAGCATGGGCCTGCGGGGAGGCAGGCAGCCCCCTTGTGAGGAGCAATTACGAGCTGGCAATGGGGATAAGGGGGTGAATGTCAGGGGGAAGAATACACAAGGGCAGACCCGCCTTGAGGACTTGGGGGGCAGCTTTACCAGGCAAATTTAAATACTTGCTTCTACCCACTGGATGCTCTGATGCCAGGAGAGAATTCCCCCAGATGCTGCAGGAGAAGCTGCGGAGGGTTGCAGGGGGGACAAGGAACGCGCCTCCTGCACCCCCACCCCCCAGCGCGTCTCCACTCCAGGATCAACCGCCCATCAACGACCCCCCCAGCCTCCGTGATGAACTCACCGCTCCACTGTCTGCCATCCCCACCCACTGCAATGAGACCTGAAGGTCACTTGTCAAAATCTCCTGTTTCAGACAAGAAAAAGCAGCTAAAGATAGTAGCACGCCCGAGGTCCCTTCTGTCCTCAGTGTGGGGCTCTATGTGAGCAAGGCATGTTTGTTTCTGTCTTGGGCTTCCCAACCACCTGCTGAGGCCACCGGGGGGGGGGGGGGGGTGGGGGGGGGTGGGGGGGTGTCACCGATGATGATGTCTCTAGTACATCAGGGAAGCCTGAGGCTCAGGAAATTCGAGGACTCGCCTGTTCACTCTTCTGTCTCTCTCCACCAGGGCCGAAAGCTTAGAGGGATGCCCTAGGCTTGGCTTGTTTACCGCTGCCTCCCCAGCTCTCTGCACAGCTTCCAGAACCTAGTAGTTGCTCAGTAAGTGCTCTGCAGGTAAACAGAGTAACGGCCGCAGGGCTTAGGCAAACCTTCCTGACAGTTCTCTCTCTCTCTCTCTCTTTTTTTTTTTTTTTAAGATTTTATTTATTTATTTGACAGGCAGAGATCACAAGTAGGCAGAGAGGCAGGCAGAGAGAGAGGAGGAAGCAGTCTCCCTGCGGAGCAAAGAGGGCTCAATCCCAGGACCCTGGGATCATGACCTGAGCCGCAGGCAGAGGCTTTAACCCACTGAGCCACCCAGGTGCCCTGGCAATTCTCTTTTTTGCAACAAGATCTAAATCGCAGCAATGACAGGAAGCAGTGTGTGATCAATGAATGGACCAAGAGCTTAGGGAAAAAAAAGAAAAAAGAAAAAAAAGAGGCACTGAGAGTCCAGATCTAACCCGTGAATTAAGAATGAACTTTAGGGGGGCGCCTTGGTGGCTCAGTGGGTTAAAGCCTCTGCCTTTGGCTCAGGTCATGATCCCAGGGTCCTGGGATCGAGCCCCACATTGGGCTCTCTGCTCCGCGGGGAGCCTGCTTCCTCCTCTCTCTCTGCCTGCCTCTCTGCCTAGTTGTGGTTTCTCTCTGTCAAATAAATAAAATATTAAAAAAAAAAAAAAAGAATGACCTTTAGGGATGCCTGGGTGGCTCAGTCCATTAAGCATCTGCCTTGGCTCAGGTCATGATCCTGGAGTCCAGGGAGGTCGTGCCTCGCGTCTGGCTGCTTGCTCAGTGGGGAGCTTGCTTCTCCCTCCCCCTACTCATTCTGTCTCTTTCTCTCTTTCAAATAAATATAATCTTAAAAACAAAAAGGATGGTTTTTATACTTGAAAACCTCAGTTAAGCAAAAATGGTATGCCCTCCCCGAGGAACTTCACTCTGCTTTCTCGTAGACTCGCGGTACAAACAAATTCTCCTCGATGATAAATGTAGGGTTTGACAACAAATGGAAGCATTTATGAAAATTCATTTTATCCCTTGTTATGTAAGCAGCCACATGGTGCCTGCAAGTGGGGCTCTTGGCTCGCCCCGCCTGGAAGATTTACTGTCTGGGCCTTCACAGAGGTTTGCGGTCCCCAGCTCTAGAGGGAGGGACATCGGAACTCACTGCAAGCGTTGGGGTGACGGGAGGGCATCCGGACAAAGCGGTAAAGACGCGGGTGGCAGGTCTTGTGTCCCTGGGCAGGGGAGGATGGCGTGGCCAGGAGGAGGTAGGCAGCAGTGGCAGGAGGGAAGACATTGCCACATTCCCAAAGACCGTACATGGTGACTGACATTTACAAAGCACCCGCCACAGGCCAGGGGCTTTCTACAGACACCTGCCAGGCGATGCAAGTGTCGTTTGTACCCTGCTTTCCCATGAAGAAACTGAGGCCCGAGAAAGTTCTCTCGGCCAGTAGGAGACGGAGCTAGAAGTCTACATAAACTGCATAGAACTCTAACATAAAATGGTTAATTTCATGTGTCCACTTAAACTGGGCGGAGGCATGCAGATGGCTGGTAAAACATTATTTCCAGAGATTTCTGTGAGCACAGTTCTGGGGAAGATTAGCATTTGAGTAGGTAAACTGAGTAAAGAAGGGGACCCTCACCAGTACAGCTGGGCATCATCCAAACCCTAGCGGGCACAGATCGAATGAAAGACGGAAGAAAGGTGAATTCTCTCTCTGTTCTCCCGCCTTCAGTGATCAGCGCTCTTGGTTCTCAGGCCTTAAGAATTGGACCGGGACTTACACAGCTGGTCCCCTAGTTCTCGGCCTTGGGGTCTGGACACGATCCTACTGGCTTTCCCAGCATGCAGTCGGCAGATGACCGTGCTTCTCAGCCTCTGTGATCACGTGAGTCAACCCTTCACGATAAATCTCTTTATTGTTCCTATATTGAACCTATTGGTTCTGTTTCTCTGGAGAAGCTCATATAGATCATAATCCAAGGCTGACCAACATCTGAGCCCATCTCTCTCCTGGACACCAGCCTGTCTCTAGAAATTGGGCTGCCCCCGCCCCCCCCAACACCCCTGCAGAACCTGCTCTGCTCTGGTTCTGCTCTGTGCGCCCTGTGCCCAGGATTATTTTGAGTCCTCAAGCTCCTATTCACCCTTCGAAGCCTTTTCCAAGGTCACATCTTTCCAAAAGCATTCTCCGGTATACCAGTGACGACGATGATGACGGTGGTGGATGAAGTAGGCCCCGTGTTTTCCGAGTATTTTTGCATTTAATGCCCACAGCAGCCCTTTTGACCAGACACTGTCATCACCAACCTGTTTAAGGTCGAGGAAACTGAAGCCCAGAGAGGTTAAGGAAGTAGTCCAAGGTTGAACAGCCGGTAATGCAGGATCCGAGCATAGCTCCCGGTGATTCCAGAGTCAGCAATCTCAACCACACACTCTACTGCTTCCAGAGTAAGAATGAATCCTTTCCCGCCTCTGTGTTCAAAAAAGTTCCAAATCCCTACCAGGGGGCTTCACTAATTACATGCCTTGTACTCTTCATAATGATCCGAGGGGCAGGTCTTCTCACTGTTACCCTTGAAATTTTGTTGGCGCTCAGAGAGGTGAGCAAGATGCCCAGAAACTGCTCAGGTGGACAGATCCCAGCTAGCACAGCTGCTTCTGGGGCCCCAAGAAAACTCCCGGTGAGAGTTCTCCACTGTAAAGCCACCCCCCACCCCCGCCGGAGTCCTCCCCACCCACAAGGTGGCTCCTGGGATTACCCCATCCTCTGCAGCCCATCAGCTTCCCTGGGGCTGTGCGCTCCTCCTGCCTAGCTCAGCCCAGGACACTTTGGGTCCCAGCCCCTGAGAGATGCGTGGGCTGTGCCTTCAAGAGTGCAAGGGAGGGGCCTTTGGACAGGCACCAAGCTTTGCCTGACATGACCCTCTCTGGGCGGCCCCGGCTTCCCAGTTGCCAGCCTGGCCGTGCCAGGGCCCAAGGAGGATGCTTCGGGCAAAGCCCCCTGCACGAGGGAGCCGAGCTTGCAGAAGGTGTGCCCCAGAAGGGTGGACAGCTGGGGGCTCTTCTTTTGGCCAGCAGCTCTGCCCAGAGAACGCCGGAAAAATCTCTGTCCTCTCATTCATCTTGAAACATGAACCTCAACCCCAAACGTGGACGTCCTTCTACCTGGCCACGAATCCTTACTACACCTTGCACCAGAGAAAAGCTCCTGTCCAAAGCTTTTCATGCATGTATTAAAAATGGCTTCTTTCTTTTTTTTTTAAAGAATTAATTAAAAAAAATATTTTATTTATTTGACAGAAATCACAACTAGGCAGAGAGGCAGGCAGAGAGAGAGGAGGAAGCAGGCTCCCCGCGGAGCAGAGAGCCCAATGTGGGGCTCGATCCCAGGACCCTGAGATCATGACTTGAGACGAAAGCAGAGGCTTTAACCCACTGAGCCACCCAGGTGCCCCAAGAATTAATTTATTTGACAGAGAGTGAGAGAAAGAGAGAGAGCACAAGCAGGGAGAGCAGCAGAGGGAGAGGGGGAAGCAGGCTCCCTGCTCAGGGAGCCCGATGCGGGACTCGATCCCAGGACCCTGAGATCATGATCTGAGCTAAAGGCAGATGCTTAACCGACTGAGCCACCCAGGTGCCCCTAAAAACAGTTTCTGAAGCAAGGACTAAACAAACCATGGAACTTTTTGTCTTTAAGAGAATTGTATCCACAATTTACAAACTGAGACCAATTTCCTCTTAGCAGAATGACTGAGGCAGAGGGCAGGACTAGTTCTGAGGCTGTGGACACAAACTGCGCCTGGGAAGAACAGAGTGGCTGTGGACAGCGCCGGAGGCACGCACGCCACCACCATGTTCGCATCCTGGCTTTGGCAGATGGCTTTCAGATGCCTAACCCCAAACACCCCGTGTCTGACTACACTCGGCCTGTCTTTATGGATCATGTGAGCTCTGTGACCCTCAGCATGTGCCGTATACAGGTGTTGACACTTTGCGTATTTTAACTTACAGGTTGAACAGGTGGGTGGTGGTGTTGTCCCCGTTGACAGACCAGAAAACTGAGGCACAGGCGCTGAGAGGCTCGGTCAGGGACAGTGCCTCTGTGGCATGCCGACCCATCACTTCCAACCATTTCTGCTGCCCCTGGTGGCTCCTCCCGGCTCAGTAGGACCCCTGGGCTTTGCCTGACTTCCAACTGCTCTCTGTGCATCTCGGGGACCGCAGCTTGTGCTGCCTGTCATTCAATGCCTGAAAACCACGGCTTCGGGTATTTTGTCCAATTTCATGGTAGTTTACGATGGGGGCTGGAACCGCGGTACCCATTACTCCAAGGCAGCCGCTGTACCCTGCTGGCTGGGGGGTTCGCTTTTATTGTTTTCCTTAAAAGTTTCAAATTGCGGTGAGATATACATAACATAAAATATACCATGTAAACCATTTTAATTAATGAATTAATTTAGAGACAGAGAGTGTGAGTGCCGGGAGAGGCAGAGGGCAGAGGGAAAGAGAAAATCCCAAGCAGACTCCCCACCGAGGGTAGAGCCCGATGTGGGGCTCGATCTCATGACCCTGAGGTCATGACCCTGAGATCATGACCTGAGCCCAAATCAAGAGTCCAACACTTTTCCCACGGAGCCACCCAGGGGCCCCACCATTCAAACCGTTTTTAGGCCCATCATTCAGTGGCAGCCATGGCCACTGTCCGCATTCAGAACTTTGTCAGTTTCCCGCAGGGAAACTCAGAAACCATGACACAGTCTCCCGCTCCCCCTCCTCCACCCCCGGGCAGCCACCCTGTTCCCTTCCGTGAGTCTGCCTGCTCTAAGCACCTTACAGAGGTGGGCGTGCTGATGTTTCCTGAACATCTATTGGAAAATGAGGGTCCCTGAAGGAAAAGTAGAGAAATTCAGGAAAGGAGGGGAAAGAACGTCCAATGACGCATTACTTTGTAAAAAAATTTTTTTTCCCATTTATAGCAGAACTTTCTGGGAGCCTTCAAAGCCAGCTGCTGGGTTTGCTTCTCAGCCAGGGGCTCTAGCTAGCTGAGGCAGATAAATGATCATGGGGCACTGGGATGGCCAGGACCCAGGTGCTAAGGAGAACTAACCCAAGCCACGCTCCTGACCAGTAAACAGTGGGGTTTGTTTGAGAGTCAGAATTCAGAACTGGGGCCTCACGCGCACCTCTCCCGGGCACTGGTTTCCCAGGAGAACCTCTTTCTGGCCCTGAACGCCCCCAACTCTCTGCCCTGATCAGGGACCCTGGATGTGCTTCTCCGTGGCCCTGCCTTCTGTGGCCTCCCCCTTCTAGGCCCTCAGCCAGGCAATCAATGTTTTTTCTTGGGTGGCCTTGATTTGTTTATTTTGAACACAACCAGTTATTGTTTTGGTGGATTCTGCCGGAGTGGTGGGGACCTTTAGGAGCAGACCACCTTAAACGGGGGTTATCATCGCCCTGGGGCTGGGCCCTTGGCAAACAATTTAGTCCCTGCCCCCAAGGAATCTAAAAGCAAACCCTGGGTGTTTTTTTTGGCTGGAGAGGAAGCTGGCAACAAAGACCAGCTTGGGGAAATCACCATGATGAGTTACCCTTTCTTGTGCTTTTACTAGGGACAATTGTGTACTTAACACACATTATTTTATTCCTTCTCAGGAAGGGGAGTGGGTATTGTTAACCTTCCACATGCGAAGCTCAGAGCCATGAATGGATTCACTTTACTCCCACAGCGGGTCTGTGGTAAAGCTAGATAATGTCAGTTTATTACTATTATTATTATTATTTATTATAGGTAGCATGTATCAAGCATTCAGTAGGAGCCGGCAAAGATTTATGCACTCTAGGTATATCTTATTTTATATAATTCTCGTTATAGTCCCATGAGGTGGGGGGGAGTGTCTTTCAAGATCATGCCCGTTCTACAGATGACAAAACTGAGGAACACTCTCTCGCGGCAGTCTAGCCAGTCCGTGGGGGAGGGCGGACTTGAACCCAGGGCTTCCACACCAAGTCGTTAACCTTTAGCTCACCCTGACCCCTGACCTCTGACCTGCTGACTGACTCACAGTTGCCCTGTATACGGATGACATTAGCAATTTCATTACAGGCAGACTTGGGGTCTGGGGTTTGAAATGATCCCATCTGATCTTGGAGGAGGGGGAGGCTGGGACAGGGAGCCTTTGAGATGCGTCTTTGATCCCTGCAGACCGGGTCCCCTCTCTTGAGAAAGGCAATGGCCCCGCCCACCCCGCCAGGCCCCTCCTCTCCCCTCTTCTTCCCTCCCCTCCCCTCCCCACCCCTCCCCCCAGGGGGATTCCTTTATCTCTTGGCAGAGTCTCGGAGATTGTGTGCGCTTAGTTCACAGGCTTTTGCAAGTTTGGCCACAATCTCTGTTCGGGACTGGTGAAAACACAGGCCCCCATATGTGAATTTTATGTCTGCTTCCTCATTAAGAGAAGTTTTAGCTCTTTTTGGAAAGAGCTTTTTCTACCTTCCCATTCCTTCAGGCTGGCTGTGAAGTTAACCCTTTGTTCCACACAACCTTCTTCTTCTTCTTCTTTTTTTTAAGATTGTATTTATTTGAGAGAGACAGAGCAAGCACAAACAGTGGGGATGGGCAGAGGCAGAAGGAGAAGCAGGCTCCCTGTTGACGTGATCTCAGGATGGGTCAGGACTTCGGGATCACGACGTCAGCTGAAAGCAGCTGCTTAACCGGCTGAGTCACCCGGGTGCCCCCTACCCCCCCCCCGTGTTTTTTTCTTACGACTCTTTTCATTGAGGTGTAATTTGCATACAATGAAACTCACCAGAGACCCTCGGTGCTACAGCTCAGTGCCTGGCCCTGGGGTGGGCACCGTTTCTCTAGGACCCCCCCGCCCCCCGCCCCCCCCCACCGGGGCAGAGGGACACCCCATCCTGGCCTTCATGGAGTCCGCCGGCTAAAGGCAGAGCCGGGAGGGAACAGGTCATTTCCCTGGGTGGGGACCCGGGTCACGAGACAGAGCGCTCTCACGGACGGAAGTCGCCACTACGGGGGAGTGGTGGAGAAGGACCGGACAGCGTGTGTGTCTGTAAATCCCAACCCGGACGCGGGGCGCTCTTAAAGATAAAAGGATGGCTCCTGACGCGGGTTGAAAGCTGCAGGGAAGGTTATTCAAGATGACTGCAGTTGGGGAGAGACTGTCGCAGGAGGAGCGAGAGAAGCGGCTGAGCTCCCCATACACCGCGGGCAGCTGGGGATTTTCAGCGGGAGCGAGGGGGCGAGGGGGGCCAGGGGGGGTGCGCGGCGTTGCTTCATCAGTGCTCTGGCTAGGAGGGGGCCGCTCGCCTGACCTATTCCTCCCTTCTGTTTGCACGTTCATTTGCCCAAGGCCAGATGGGGAGACAGATCTAGCACATTTTTACAAATGGGGGAAGGGGGGCCCCATTTGTACATTGATTTTTTGGGGGAAAAGCCGGTAGGCAACGATGGGGAAGGGGACAGTACAGGGCAAAACCCAAAGGTTCTCCTTCGGGGTGAAGGTGACTCTCCGAATAAACTCGGTCTCGCTTTCCTTCAGATACCCCCGCCCTAGCGTTCTGTTCTTCCGAAGAGCCACTTTTGGAAGTTTTCATTTCACAAATATTTACAGAGCGTTGGCTGAGCCAGGCAGGGACTGTTCCTGGTACTGGGGATATGGCAGGGACCAGTTCAGACTCAGATCCTGCCCTTCTGGGGCTTCCATTCTATTGTAGGGAGACACACATTAAGCCAGATGAGGACGTGAACCGTGCGTGACATGCGTCAGGGAAGGGCGCCATAGCAGGGGAGGGGAGATGGTATGCCAACTGGACGGTTTGCAGTTGCTAATAGGGGGTGGTCAGGAAAGGTTTCGCTGGGAAGGAGGCATTCTGACTAGGGACCTAGCTGGGAGACCGTATATCTGGGGTAAAACTGGGCAAGGGGCGCCTGGGTGGCTCAGTGGGTTAAGCCTCTGTCTTTGGCTCAGATCATGATCCCAGAGTTCTGGGATCGAGCTCCGCATCAGGCTCTCCGCTCCGTGGGGAGCCTGCTTCCTCTCTCTGTCTGCCTGCCTCTCTCCCTACTTGTGATCTCTGTCAAGTAAATAAATAAAATCTTAAAAACAACAACAACAACAAAAAGCACTGGGCAGTGAGAAAAGCACGTACAAAGGCCCTGAGGTAGGCAAATGCTGACTATATTAAGGTTCCACAAGGAGGGAGGCTGGTGTGGCTAGAATGGGGGAGAGAGGTGAGGACATAAGGTGGGACAGTTAAGGGGTGTAGGGGAGATCATACAGGGCTTCAGTTGGAACCCTGAGGGCACCGAGTAGACGAGGGACACCTCTTCTTACTTTTTAAAAACTTTGCTCAGCTCTGTTGAGAAAGGGCCAAGGGAGGCAGTGGGGAGATCGGCTGGGATTCCAATGTGACAATCCAAGTGAGGAACGAGTGTGAGGCAGGTGGTGAGGAATGGTTGCATTCAGGTAAATTCTGAAGGCAAGGTTGTTGGATTCATTGATCGTGGGGTGTGGGAGCAAAAACAAAAAGCTGACTCTAATTTTCAGCCTAAGCAAGTGGTAGCACGGAGGACAGTGGAGACCCACTGGGTCTAAGCAGGTTGGCATGGCGGGGCAGAACAGCACATGAGAAGAGGGGCTGAACCACCTGGGAGCTCAGTCTGGGACACGGGGACATGAGAAGGCACTGGAAATCCATGTGGAGGTGGGGAGCAGGCAGCCAGCTTTGCGTCTGCAGTTGGGAAGAGGGCTGGCTTGGAGGTAGAATGATGTGAGTCAGCTGCTTGGGGCAAACATGAGATTAGAGCCTCAAAACCACACAGGATCTTCGGGGGAACAGCATCTTGGATTGCTGCTCGCAGCTCTGCCCATTCAGGGCTCACATTTCACAGGAGAAAAAGCGAGGTCCAGAGAGGAGAGGTTTCAGCTCCAAGGTCGCACAGCCCGCTGATGGCAAAATTAGGAGTAAGACCTCGAGATCCCGGTTGCCAAGGTCAGCGTCCTTTCCTCATCTGACTTCTTAGTGACTTTTTACGATGAATAAGGCTCGTAGGGCTCTAACGCTTGGTCGTCTGACCCCCAGGGCAAGCTCACGGGGTCACTGGAGAGCTGGGGTGGTCTGCCCCAAGCCACATGGCCTTTCATTTGTCTTCTGACCCTCTCGCCAGGCTCTGGGCTCTGGGTCTTTGCCACTTTGTGTCGCACGGCCCAGAGGTCAGCCCCTGGGTTGACTTGTCCAGACTCTATTCAGTCTCCCCTGAACTCTCTTCTACGTGAGGCCTTGACCTCTGGGCTCTCCCATGTTGGTCTCTGTATTGCACATTCTCTGCGAGAACCCGGCTGAGCTGACTCAGCCAGGAGCCCCCGTCTTCCACATCTGATCACCCCCTGCCCCCCGATGTCATCCAATGGGGTTCCTCATCCCTCCCCCCCCCACCAGATGTCTGGTCACCCTGGCCTGCCTTCAGGGGGACTCCTTCTTGGCAGGTGTGATGGTGCAAAATATAGCGAGAAATGTTGGGGCGCCTGCCTGGCCCTGTTGGAAGAGCGTAAGGCTCTTGATCTCAGGGTTGTTAAGTTTGAGCCCCACACTGGGTGTAGAGATGGCTTAAAAAAAAAAAAAAAGAAATGTATTTGGTTTTCCTCTGGTTCAGGCTCAGAGACTCTGAAACCCTTGCGATTTCTTATATAAGCCATAAAAGGGGAAATTTTTTTTAAAGATTTTATTTATTTATTTGACAGAGAGAGATCACAAGCAGGCAGAGAGGCAGGCAGAGAGAGGGGAGGAAGCAGGCTCCCTGCTGAGTAGAGAGCCGGATGCGGGGCTTGATCCCCAACCCTGGGATCATGACAGAGAGAGATCACAAGCAGGCAGAGAGGCAGGCAGAGAGAGGGGAGGAAGCAGGCTCCCTGCTGAGCAGAGAGCCGGATGCGGGGCTTGATCCCCGAACCCTGGGATCATGACCTGAGCCGAAGGCAGAGGCTTTAACCCACTGAGCCACCAGGCGCCACTAAAAGGGGAATCTTTTTTGCTGTTGTGATACTTCTGTCCTTGGTTCCTGAGGTGACTCCGGGAGGAATACAGGTGAAACGGGTCTTCTAGCCACACCCGAGTTTATGTTAATAAGGGGGCTGGTTGCCAGGGGAACCAACCCAGATCCGAAAGTTGGAAGTTTCAGCCCCACCCCCACAACCTCAGGGCGGGGAGGAGACTGGAGATGGAGTTCAGACCCGATGCTTTCAGCCATCCCCCCTGGCAATGAAGCCTCTGTGAAACTCCCAAAGGACAGGGGTTCAGGGCTCAAGGGGTTCGGAGAGCTTCTGGGTCGGCGGGCTTGGAGGTGCTGGATTGGTGGGATCCCTTCCCTACACATCCTGCCCCGTGCGCCCCTCCGATCTGGTTCTTCTGAGCCGCATCCTGGTACAATAACTCCGTGATCAAGTAAATCCCGTTCTGTGAGTCCCGTGAGCCGCTCTAGCCAATGAACCCCAGCCAAGGGTGGGGCGGTGGGCATCTCCGATCTCCAACCAGTCCGGTCAGGGGCACAGTTGACAACCTGGCCTGTTCTGTTGTCTTCTGAAGTGGAGGCGGTCTTGTAGGACGGAGACCTTCATCCCTGTGAGGCGAAGCCATCCCGGTCAGTAGACGGCATCAGAACCCAGTTACCATGGCAGGACATAGAGCTGGCAGAGTGGCTTGGTATGGGGAAAACCCTGCACATTTGGTGCCCAGAGCACAGAAGTGTTCAGGGTATTGTGTGGAAAGGAAAACAAGTGTGTGTTCTTTCTTCACGGTGACTTTAGCCAGAACCCCCATCTCCCCAGCTCCCCATGCTTCCTCTTGGAAATTCTCCATCCGTCCACACCCACCCTGCGCCTTGTCTATGCCTGTCTACCTTCCCTTGCTGTGTCAGAGTTGAGGCCATCATCTGTCCCCCATGGCAGAGACCCTGTTCCCGGCCATCCATTCAAGGCAGGAATGCCCTGAATAAAGTCTGGCTTGCTGCTCTTTGACAAACACCGTAATTTTTTTTTCTTTTACAGGAGAAACCACCTTGTAGGACGGTGTTCCTCTGTGACCATCTTCTTGCAGGAATAACCTCCAGGGCTGTGGTGGTGGTGGTGGGCGGGGGGAGTGACGCACGTGCTTTGCCATTTCTGTCAATGGTGCCCGGCCAAGCCCAGCACCAGGGACGTGCAAGTGACCCAGGAGGATTTGGAAGGTGACAGGTGGATGGCCCCGACCTGTCAGATCTCGTGCCACATCTGTCGCTGAAGGGAAAGGAGGCGATGTCCACTGGATTTCCCCAACCCCAAGGCCAAGGTGTGGGTGTGAGGGTAGGGATTTGAGCCTCTTCCTTGGATAAACCCAGATAAGCTTGTCTTCTTTGAAAACCATCCTCTTGGCTAAGGACGTTTCCTCCCTACTTAGCTCCTGAAACTTACCGTATTTCCTGGGCGTGCAAACAGCCCAAACTCATGGGCCTGGGCAATGCAGGGTTTGGGGGCCCTATGGACTATGGGGGCTGGGCGATCCTTCATTGTGGGGGCCTCCCCTGGCCTTCACCTGCAGTCACCGCCGGCAGCACCTCCCTCTCCCACTTAGGATGGCCAGAACATCTCCAGATGTTACCAGATGTGCCCTGAGAGCTGACCGCCTCCAGGACTGTTTTCATCTGCGGCAGCAGGAGGGGGTGCTGGCGAGGGGCCCCTCGAGGGGAGGTGACCAGAACCAGATGTATAACTTTGATCCCTACACTGAAGCCTACTTTATGGCCACGTGTTTCCTATCTGGAGGGGCCCGAGAGACAGCTTTTCTTCACTGTTACACACTGTCCTGCAGTGGGACCTGGCTCCCTCCGTGCAGGGAAAGGTGATGACATGAAAGTGCTGTCCTGGTAGACAGAGAAAGAGCTAAATCTGCCAAGGGAAGGGGAAAGACGGGCGAGTCTGGAATCTAATCCTGGCCGGGCGGAAGGATGACTGTGTGACCTCAAGCTGGCCCCTTGACTTCTCTGGGTAGCGGGGAGCCTAAGCGCCTGGGGATGGGAGGTGCCCAGAAGGCAGTGGGTGTGGCCTGCATTTGGTCCCTCCCAGCGAACGCAAATTCTCCCTTTTAAACCTGATTGTGATGCTGAGAGCATGACCACAAGTCTAACCACCTCCTGCTGGGAACTCTGGAAAGAAAAAACCAAACGTAAAGATCACCCAGCCGGTGCTGGACGTGAAGGCAACCGATGTCAGGTAGTTGCGCTGAGCGGGGCCGCCCTGGGTCCCGGACCGCGCCTATTTCTGGAACGGAGACAAAGCAAAGGGTTAGAATCTGGAGAGGTTCTTTGATGCCTCGTTGCCCCGTGCTGGACTGGCTCCAGGGTTCTTGGAAAGCTGGATGTTTTCTCACAAATGTCTGGGGAAGATTAAACACACGCGGTAGCTTTTAAAGAAAGGAGCTTATGGGTCGAATCCTTTCCTTAACAATGTCCGCGCAGGGTCCCCCCGGGGGCCCTGAAAACCAATCTTGGGGGGTGGGGTGGGAGTATCACAGCCAGATTTGCAGGTGGCACAATGGCCACAGAAAAGAGTGGAAGTTGCTTGGAACAAGTACGGAAGAGAGAAAAAGGTCTCAGCTTGACTGATATTGACTGAGAGAAGGGAGCCAGACCCACGGAGTCATTAGCCCCCCAGGGCTGGTCTACCTGAGGCCTCTTCTCCTTTGGGTTCTGAGAAACGGCCCAATGTTCTAGTTTGTTCTGGAAGAGAATGGATTTGAAGATCTGAAGAGCGAAATTCTTCCTTCCTTCCTTCCTTCCTCCCTCTCCATGTCCCCTCCCTCCTCCCCTCCTTTCCTTTCATCTATTCGTCCATCCGTCCCGTAGTATTATCCAGGCAAAACCCCTGCTAACGAATTCAGCACAACCTAGCCGCTCCTGCCCAACCTCTTTGCAGATAAACCTTTAAATCAGTTGCATTCCCCGGACACAATCTACATTTCAGTGTGCGAGTTATCTCTGTTATGATGGAGCTGTCAGCCGCCTTAGAGGCCAGGAAGGTGCAGGTAGGCAGCTAGTCAAGACTGCCAGGATTTCAGTCTTTGTGACTTTCCCCCCTTTATTCCTATTTGCCCTCTTCCCCCAGCCCTGCTCACTCTGTCCCAGCCACGCGGCCTCCTTCTGTCCCTTAAGCAGATTAAAACTCCTGCCTCAAAGCTTGCTGTCCCGCCTGAACGTGCTGCTCCCAGGACCCCTGAGCTCCTCGGATCCCTCATCTCCCTTGGTCTCTGTTCAGACGTCACCGCCTCCGGGCAGCCCACACAACAGAGCCACTCCCCCCTGTTCCCTTGCCTGCTGTGTCTTTCTCTCCAGCCCTCACCACTAGTGGGCACACTCTGCATTTCCTTGTCAACCGTGTCAGCCCGTCTCCTGCTCTGCTTGCTGTGGAGGGAAGGATGGAGGAACTTCTAGGTCCCGGCAGTAGGACTCAAGCTATTTTTAGAACTGGAAGCGGGTTTAAGATCTTTCTGGCACCCCATCTTCGCAAGGATGAGGAAACCAAGAGCAGGGGAGAAAAGAGCTCGTCGCCATCGCACAGTTCCCACACCCAGTTAAGGGCTGGGCGGCAGGAAGTCACGGGGAGGGCTGTGTTCTAGAACCTGCTGTTGGACTCAGTGGCACGGGGCCGAGTTCCTCCAGCTCGGTGGGTCCCTGCCTCCTGGTCTGGAAAGCAGGTGCGTCGTTGCTGGTGCTTGGTGAGGGAAAAGGGAGCAAACGAACGCTCAGCACAGTGACACTGGTATGAAGAACCCACAAAACCAGGAAATAGGGCCACGTGGTTCTCAGAATACATACTGGTTGTGTTCTCTGGAGCGCACCTGCTCATTCACTCACTCATTCATTCATTCACTTTTTTTTTCATTCATTCACTTTTAAGTAGGCTCCACGCCCAGTGTGGGGCTTGAACTCCTGACCCAGAGATCAAGAGTCCTCCGTTCCTCTGACTGAGCCGGCTTTTGGAGGGAACTAGCAGAGAACTGGTGTGTGGGAGTCTGGAGCAGAGCAGGACTCTCAGGGATGGCTCAGAGCTGTGGTGCTCCACTTGGAAGAGCACCTGGGGGTTCGACTCTGCATTTCTAACAAGCTCCCCAGTGGCCAGAGGCGAGCAACCACCTAGCTCTCAGCCTAACACTGACTTCTCTGTCTCCGCCTGTGCTGACTTCAGAGGCTCCAACTCGTGGTTCCAGTTTCAACCTGCTCGGCCCGTCAGCCCCTCCCTCCACCCTCTCCCACCTGACCCGGGTTTCCTCTTTTGTCCTCCTGCTTCTTTATATGTGGGGTTCTTCTCACCTTTCTGGCCCCACTAATGGTTTTTCTTTCTTCTTCTTCTTCGACTTTATTTATTTGTCAGAGAGAGAGAGAGCACAAGTGGAGGGAGCGGCAGGCAGAGGGAAAAGCAGGCTCCCTGCTGAGCAGGGAGCCCAATGGAGAACTTGATCCCAGGACCCTTGGGATTGTGACCTGATCCAAAGGCAGAGCTTAACCAACTGAGCAATTCAGGCGCGCCTGCCTTCTCATTCTTTAACAGCAAGGACAATATTCTTGACTTCTCACGGTGGCCCTTGCCAATTGTTCTGGCCACTCAAACCTAAATGGTTTTGGCTTCCGTGAACTGAACTCCTCCTGATCAGGTTACCCATCTCCATGCAGAGCACCTCCTCCAGGAAGCCTTCCCGGACCGCCCAATCTTGATCAGGTATTTCTCCTGAGCCCTGGAGAAATGGTAAGGAGAGCCTCCTTACCCCTCTCACAGTCCATTTCCTGTGAAGGGACCGTGAGCCCATTAGAAACAAGATGTCTTAGCCCGCCACTCAGTGTCCCCAGTCCTCTTGGTGTCCTTTTCACTGTGGCCAGCAGAGGGCGCCTCAGCTCCATGGTTCAGCCTTTGGGGTGCAGCGCCCCTACCCTCCTGTCCTCAGGATGCCTCTGGACAACACAAGGCTTCCCTTATTCTTTGAGAATCAGGTCACCTGTGGTTAAGAGCCCATGTCCCAAACATTCCTAACTGTGTGATCTTGAGCTTGGTGATTTGCCCATCAGACCCTCAATTTTCTCTTCTATAAATTGGCCATAATAATGCCTCTTAGGAATTTGCGTTCAATAAAGGGACCACCTCCAAGCCCTAGCCCAGCCTGGCTCAGGATTAGCGCGTCCACCATGGACTAGCTGGGTGACCGCGAACCAATGATTCCACCTCTCTGTGCCTCAGTTTCCTTATCTGTGACATGAGGATAAATTTAACCACTTCCTCTCAGGGCTTTTGTGAAAATTGAGTTAATATATTAGAACATTAGGAACAGTGCCGCGTGTGTGGCTGTGCTATATGATTGTTTTCCCTTATTATTATTATTCCTTGGTGATGAACAACTCTGCTTTCCATCTGTCACATTCTAGCTGATTGTGGGTCCAGAGGAAAGGCAGCTCTAGCCTATGTTCCTAAGCTTCCCCAGCTCCCCCAGAGCTCCTGGTGGGGCTGGGATCCGTGTCCCAACTTTTTCTGAGATGGGTCAGTTGAATCTTTTGGCCTGAGCTGGGGTGCCCAGTGGCTTCTGGAAACTTGGCTCCCATGGGCCAGGCTGTAGCTCACTGCAGGAGTGGGAGTCTGGGGTGCCTGCAGGAGGCCCCCATGGCTACCCCCCTAGAAACCAAGACTACCCTGGATCCCTGAGCAAGCCCTGCTCTCTGTGATGGGACAGGAAGGCATAAGCAGCAGGAAGGCCGGTGGCCAGGCCAGCCTTACAGCCAAACTGGGAAATGGGGGTGAAGCTGGACTCCTGCTCTCTCTCCATCCACATAACGGGGACAAAAGAAAAAAAAAAATCCCACTTGTCTCCTCTTGACCCCTCAGGGCAGGCTGGTAAAGCAACATCTCCATCCATTAGATGCAGGCAATAAAGTCCATGTTTTAGAGCCTGATGGTCTGACCTTGAACTTAAACTCCTGACTGTACTTCCAACCAACTGGGGGACATCAGACAAGTGACTGAACTTCTCTGAACCTCGGGGATGCAGGGAGGATTGAAAATGTTACATATACGTGCGCTTTACTCCTGCTGTTGTTTTAGATGTTAGAAACCAAACGGGCTTCTGTGTTATCTTCAGGTAAACAGGACGAGATTATGGTCGACTCTTGAACTGACTCCCTGCTCAGTGGAAAATCTGAGCGTAACTTTTGACAACAACCCCCTCCACCGCACTTAACTCCTAATCGCCTCCTATTAGCCAGAAGCCTTGCTGATAACATAAATGGTCGATTCACGTGTATTTTCTACGTCGTATGCACTGTATACTGTATTCTTACGATAAAGTTAGCCAGAGAAAAGAAAAAGTTCAGGACATCATAAGGAAATGGAGGAGCTGTGGACAGGCTGCCCCAAGAGGGACCATTTTGGCATGGAGAGTATTTTGAGCTGAAGGCACCTGAGACCTTACAGGCTCAAGAGAAACTTTTGCCCTTCCCTTAACTACACAGAAGAATCTAAGTTGGGATTCTTTCCCAGAATAAGGGGAATTAGCAGAGATAAATTTTCTCTCGGTGACGCATCTGTATGGCCGGACAGACATCCACTTACCAAACACGCTGTGGAGTGAATTCCTTTCCTCTGAAATCCCAGACCCCCAACCCCTTCTCCGTGGTTCAGAACGACACGGATACCTCATTTCACCTGCTTTTGGAATTTCCATGTCCGTGTGGATTCCCCATATGCACTCTATTACATTTGATTTTCTCCTGTTAATCTTCCTCAAGTCAATTTGATTCTTCGTCCGGCTGGAAGGACTCTTGAAGGGGGACTGGGATTCTTGCTACCCGACAGAAGAAAAAATACATTTCTAGTCCTGGATTGTATTTATTAAAAAAAAAAAAAATCCACTTGTAAGTGGACCTGTGCAGTTCAAACCCATATTGTTGAGGGTCAATTGTTTATTCTCCAGGCCAGCGCCCCGACGCTAGCTCTGGACCTGACCCTGAGCTTCACGTGCTCCTGTCCCTGAGTGGAGAGGTGGATTACTGCCCTTGGGATGAAGAGGAGGCGCTTGGATCACGAACGCTTTGCCCCTGTGGCTTCAGTCATTCACAGAGCAACCGGGAGAGATGACAGCATCATCCCAGTTTACAGGCAAGAAAACTGAGGCCCAGGAGGTGCCGTGACTTGTTCAAGATCCCCATTTTCGAGACCAGGTGGCTCAGAAGCTGCCTCTGGGATGGAGGAGGGACACGAGAATGTGAGCCGTCTTTGCCCTTGACCCTGCCTGCCCCCCGATGTACCGCTTGGTGCACAACACCAGGGGGTGCTGTGGGCACTGCAGAACCCTCCTGCTGATCCCTGGCCCCCTGAGGCTGTCCTTCCCAGCTGCTGCTGCTGTCTCTGACTCCTGATTTCCGTGAAGACAGTTCTGTGAGGACAGCGCTGTAGCTGGTAATGACCAATTATGTCCATCCCTGGCCTCTCGGGAATTGGGCCCCCCTCCAACTTGCTTTCTGTTTCTGCCGTGTCTTGAGCGTGTCCCAGCTGTTTGTGCTGTGAATTTAATTCCCAGGATGGCCTGAGCTTGGCAGAAGACAGGCACATTAAGAATATAATAAGTGTGTGGGTGGCCGGGCAAATTGATGTAAATAAGTCGTTTCTCCGAACATCTCAGTGGGGCATCTCGGCCTCAGAATACTGACTGTTTCGGGGCCTGAGCTGGAAAAGGAAGAGGTTCAAGTGCAATCCCAAACGAGCGTTGGTGATTTCAGCTGGGACGAGAGATTCGGAGCCCGTGATGGTGAAGGGACAGGCCTGTGTTCAAATCCCGGCCCAACCACTGTATAAGTGACCGAAACAGCTACGGTGCTTTGTTTCTCCCAGTCTTGCGGGGTCTGTTTTTCCACTGTTTTGACCGGAGGAACATGCTGGAAGCCAGGACATGCGACTTCTACCTTAGGCAGTCAGGAGGCCTTGCCCACTTGTATATTCTTTCAGACCTTTCTAGCGTCTTGTGCCCTGAGTCTGTGCTAAGCGCTAGCCGGTGAGCACCACGTGGAGGACAGGGTCTCCGGCAAGTGCATGTTATCCTAAACCAGTAGACGGCAGCCTCATGAACAGGCCAAGTCCAGGGGAGATCACCTTCGTGTGGTCCCGGCCAGAGGAACCACACAGCTGACCGTGGGCTACAATTGAGGCTTCTGGGGACGCCGGGATGGCTCAGTGGGTTAAAGCCTCTGCCTTTGGCTCAGGTCATGATCCTGGGCTCCTGGGATCGAGCCCCGCATCGGGCTCTCTGCTCAGCAGGGAGTCTGCTTCACCCCTGCTCTGTCTGCCTCTCTGCCTACTTGTGATCTCTGTCTGTCAAATAAATAAATAAAATCTTTTTTGAAAAAATAGAGGCTTTTTGCCTCAAGTCACTGGGTGTGGGTGTGCTCTCTAGGCGGCAATCATTTGTTGACACGGCCATTTAGAGTTAAATGCTTCTCCTCTCTGAGCCTCACTTTACCTGTGAATGGGAATGAGAACAGCCTCTGTCCCAGAGGACCGATGTGTGGCGTGAAGATACAGAACAGACCTCAGGTGCCCTGCACAAGGCCTGACGCAGAGAGCTCGTCCAGAAGAGGGGCTTTTGTGCTGTCATAGAATCAATTCCCAAATCTGTTTTTTAATATTTTTGAAAGAGAGAGAGTGTGCGTGCATGAGCAGGGAGCGGGGCAGAGGGAGAGGAAGAGAGAGGATCCCAAGCAGGCTCTATGTTCACTGCCAAGTCCAACATGGGGAGCCATCCCACGACCCCCAAGATCACGACCCAAGCAGACATCAAGAGTCAGACGCCCAACCGGCTGAGCCACCCAGGCGCCCCTTCACCCCCCAGTCTTAATGACCGAAACCACAAAGGTCTGCTATTTGCCCTTTGCCCTTGTCGATGGCGGGTGGGTTGGCGGCTCTGCTCATTGCGGCTAGGAGGAGTCCCGGGCTGGTGACATTCCCTGTCCTGAGTGGTATGCCGGCGGGCCGGAGAGACCACCAGACAGGGACTTCTCCTGGCAACGGGATGCTTTAACTTGGCAGTGACATACACAGCTCTTCCGTTCACAGCTCGCTGCCCTGCCCACCTGCCCGGGCGTCGGGAACACCATCCTCCAGGCCTGGAGAGCGCTGGAAAGAACAAGGGAAGGGCACGTGTCCATGTTAGCGCTTCTGCTTCTCAAGTCCCACGAGCAGGAAACCCAGACAATAATGAGAGCCGTGCCGATGGGAGGCATACAGCATTTGCTGAGCACCTGCTATGGGTCTGAACCCTGAGCTCCATTTGGCAGGGAATGTGGCAGAGAGCTCCAGGACCTGGCTCGCGTCCCCAGGTTGGTGGCAGAGGCAGAACCGGACTGGGCTTTCCGTGAACAGGGCCTGCCCGTCAAGGCCGAGCCCGGACTCCCATCAGCTACAGTCACTGTCTGTCCTTGCACTTTCCATCCCCTGCCCCTCCGGTTTCATAACAGAACTTTCCCTGGAAGGATTCCAGTGTGGTCGGAGGTGAGCCTGGAGGTTAGGGCTCTTCCTCTTCGCAAAGCCATTGGCGATGATCCCCGCCACCGACCGAGCTCTTGCCGGAGGATACGCGTCCGCGTACACCAGGGGCTTCCGGAGCACTTTCTTGCGGAGAGCTCTGCACAGCCTTCTGATGTCATCCCCATTTTACGCAGGTGGGAACAGAAGCACAGAGAAGTTAAGTGTCCCGTCCAAGGGCACACAGTGGGTGAGGAACTGGGACCGGAGCCCAGGGAGCCTGGCTCCGGTTCTTCGTGTGACCCCTGCACTATAAAGGGCTTTTACACCCTTGAGCCTGTCTGATCTTCCCCCCAACACACACACACACACACACACACGTGCACAGGCACACACACACCTCCCCCCACCCACCGCCAAATGTGAGGGATGAGCAGAGCAGACTTCCTCCTCCAACTGTACAAGTGTGGAGTCTGAGGTCTGGGGACAAGTTCCAGGTCATAGGACGGGTCGCCTGTTGTTTTTTTTTTTTCTTTTAAAGATTTTATTTATTTATTTGATAGACAGAGATCACAAGTAGTCAGAGAGGCAGGCAGAGAGAGAGAGAGGAGGAAGCAGGCGCCCTGCTGAGCAGAGAGCCTGATACGGGGCTCGATCCCAGGACCCCAGGATCATGACCGGAGCCGAAGGCAGAGGCTTTAGCCCATTGAGTCACCCAGGCGCCCCTGGTCACCTGGTTTTAAGAACAGTGCCCTTTCCACACCTTGGGGGCTCAGGGGGAATCTAGGGGCCAATCACCTCTTGCTCCCTAACCAACTGCCCCCCCCAACACGTCTTCTTTGAGAGGCTACTAGACTCTGGAATGGGACAAGGTTGAGCGGGGCTGCTCATCTCTACTCTGTCATGTCTGGGGCCTCAGGGGCTGGAAGACGCAGAGCTGGGGATGACTCCACAGCTGGGCCCCGGGAGCCCTCGGAGGCATTGTTCCTTCCCATCTAGCCCTCGGTGCCAGCCGCGGTTGGACTCAGTGGGACTGTTGATCAGAACACCTGCCAATGGCCCCTTCCCATAGCCTGGGCTTCCTCATGTCCTGGTGGCCTCGGGGTCGTCGGGTCTCACACGGCGGCTCAGCAGGTAAAGAGTCCCAGCCAGCAAGACGGAGGTCACGTGGCCTGTTCTGAACTCAGCAGTATCGCTCTGCGGCAATTCTGCCACGAAGAACCAGCCGGAAGCCTGCCCAGATCCAGGCCCGACCCCTCTCGAGACCTCCACGAGAAGAGAGAACCTGCCGACGTGGATATAAACTGCCCAGGGCAATGAAATGGTGGGACAGAGTGTGCAGCCCTAATGCGGCTAGGCAGAGGCTCCAGTTAGCATTTTATTTGATTTTACTTATTATTTTTATTTTTTTTAAGATTTTATTTATTTATTTGACAGACAGAGATCACAGTAGGCAGAGAGGCAGGCAGAGAGAGAGGGGGGAAGCAGGCTCCCTGCTGAGCAGAGAGCCGGATGTGGGGCTCAATCCTAGGACCCTGGGATCATGACCTGAGCTGAAGGCAGAGGCTTTAACCTACTGAGCCACCCAGGCTCCCCCCTCCAGTTAGCATTTTATTTTATTTTATTTTTTATTTATTTTTTTTTTAAATATTTTATTTATTTATTTGACAGAGAGAAATCACAAGAGAGGCAGGCAGAGAGAGAGGAAGGGAAGCAGGCTCTCCACTGAGCAGAGAGCCTGATGCGGGACTCGATCCCAGGACCCCGAGATCATGACCCGAGCCGAAGGCAGCGGCTCAATCCACTGAGCCACCCAGGCGCCCCCAGTTAGCATTTTAAAAAAGATTTTATTTTATTTATTTGAGAGAGAGAAAGAAGGAGCAGTAGGGAAGGGCAGAGGGGAGAGAGAGAGAGAGAGAGAGAGACAGAGGAGAGGACTCCCTGCTGAGCAGGACGCAGGGCTCAATCCCAGGACCTGGAGATCATGACCTGAGCCCGAGGCCGACTGAGCCACTCAGGAGCCCCTCCCAGTAGCATTGACCCCAGCATCCCATCACCCCCTCTGGCAAACCTCTGGGTCTGTGTGGTTTCCGGAGCTCATCTAAGAGGATGTGCTCCTGGTGGCCAGCAGGAGGCGCCCAATACCCCTTGACATCCCTAGGTTAGGAGGGGAGGAGGCAAGAGGACACAGCAGGGGCCTCCAGCTGGGTCCACACTGCACTGGCCCCACCCCAGCTTCCATAACAGTCTCTGGATGGCTCTGTGGCTTTTCCCCAGATGTGCCAGTCCCGTAGCACCCCCTGGGGGAGCACCGTGGGCGGCGGGGTTGGGGGGCAGGGTGGCTGGCACGGGCTTCGGGGGTGGACCCATCGTGAGGCTGGCAAACCCCCAGCCTGCACTTGGGATTTCCCAGACACCCAGGAAAGGGGTTGGACTGTAAGATCCTCTCGTTTCCAGGGAGCACTTGGATTTCTCGAGAAGCGAGGCTCCTGGAAATACCCCTTGTCTCCACTTGCCTGAGGCCTCTGCCCGAGGCTCCCTGTTTGGCATGTGGGTGCCAGGTGGGATTGTGGCTATTGACGGGCTTCAGGCCTGGGGTCCACAGAGCAGGTTGGGACTTCTCAGAGGAGCCACAGGGCAACCCCTTGCAGGAATGAACGCCTGCGGTGTGCCAGGCTCCTCGCTCTCCCCGTGGGGAGGCCCTGCCGTCTGGTTTTGGAGAGAGGAAGTTGAGGTCACACCGCCTTTCCTCTCGTCCTCTCTGCTTTTCACTGCTTGGCCACACGGGAGTGGTGATCTCTCCTGCCTCGTCCCTCATTTCCTTCCCCACTCCCCAGCGGGGACCCCACCAGCTGGCCTTACTCATCCTCCTCTCTCCTGCCTTCCCTCAGCCTCCCCCCTGCCAGGTGATGGCTGGTGCAGCCCCCAGGAGCACTGATGTCCCCAGGAGTTTTGACTTGGCATCACTAGCTGGTCGACATTTGTCTCGAGGGTGGGGTGCGGGACAGAGCATCCTGAGGCCCCACCCAAGAACTTGTTTGGTGATAGAAACCACTCAACCCTTTTTTTTTTTTTAATATTTTATTTATTTATTTACAGACAGAGATCACAAGTAGGCAGAGAGGCAGGCAGAGAGAGAGGAGGAAGCAGGCTCCCCGCTGAGCAGAGAGCCCAATATGGGGCTTGATCCCAGGACCCTGGGATCATGACCTGAGCTGAAGGCAGAGGCTTTAACCCACTGAGCCACCCAGGCACCCCAGAAACCACTTAATCCTTTTTAAACATTCCTTTGTCTTGGGTTTGATCTGTGATCCTGGGGCCTGATTGAAAGTCTTTGAAGAAGCGACATGACTTCTTGGAAGCCCAGCCCCCCAGAGCCATGAGGACACACGGGATTCAGAGGGCAGGGGTGAGGGGAAGGTGGGGCCTCGGGGAGTCGGGTGTCTGGAAGGAGCTGTTCTTCAGCGAATCAGCCTTTAAACTTTCCAGGACTGCGGGGAGCTTTGCCTTTGGTGTAGCTACGGTGCCTGATGTCAGGGGCACCATCAGACAGGCTATATGCGTGGCACCCCTTAAACTGGGCACTGTGGAAGCCCCCCACGGTCCCCCGCCAATGATCTGCCGGTGCTGGTCTGGCCCGTGTGTGTGGCAAGTCTCTGCTTTCCAATGACAGGAAGGAAGGACCCTCCATGTCTCTCTTGCCTTAGCTGTCCTATGTTACCTGGGTGCCTGCCTCAGTTTCTCTGGGTTGGGCCCTGATGCCCTGCTCATCTCTTGTCGCAGAGAACGGCTGGACCCTCTTTCCTGGGCCCCGGCAGCTGGAGAGATGGCCCCAAATCACAGTGCCACCAGCCCACCTATTTGCTGCTGTGGAGACCTCAGTCTGGGATGGACCTCTCATGGGCTGACATTTGCCCCAGCCTGGTCCAAGCTAGAACAGAACAGAAGCTTCGAATCCCTGCTGTGCCTCTTTCTCTCTGCGTGATGGCAGGCATGCCTCTCAAATCCTTCAGAACCTCAGCTTTCTCATCTGCAAAACGGGTAGAATACTAATACATCTCTACTGAGTCCATGGGTGTGTCACTGGGATGGAAGAGGCAGACGGCAGTTGTCAAATTCTCTTTCCCCTTGGAGCATTATCCTTCAAGGTGAGTTTTCCCCCATCTCTGTGCCAACCTAGACCTTAACTTCTCTCTTCCTCGGCTTGGGATGGTCGGTGTAGACAGGGTCCCCGAAATCCTGAACTGCAAGGGGAGCGTTTAATCTCTGCTGCCCATTTTTTTAATGAATGGACTTGGTTGGCCTGGTAGAGGTTTTCAGGGGATGTGTTTGAAAGACGGATAAGATCACTTGCCATTAGCCTGTCATTAACGTAAATGGGGGTTCCACTGGTGTTTGCTTTCGCTTTCTTAAATTTCTGACATTCATTTACTCACTCGGTACCTGTTAGTCAAAAGCCTACTATGTGCTGGGTACTGGGTTGGGTCTCGAAGACCTTGGTGAATCAGGCGGGTCGGTTTTGCCATTGGTGGGGTTTAGACACACTTGAGGGCACAGATAAAATCCAAGCAAACACACGGACATATTACATAATTACAAATTGTAAGTGCTTTGGAGGAAACAAACTCATTTGCTTCTCACAGCTTAAATGATACAAAGGTAAGTTTCAGTCCACGCCCATGGCATCCGAGGTTTTTCAGGGATAGTGCAATGAAAATAAATGGCCACGAGACTGTCTCCCTAGGTCACAATGGCCTGCTAAGGCTATGTATAAAAACGAGGGCCTTGTATAAAAGAGCTCATTCATGTCTTGCAACAGTCCTCAGAGCTGAGCGTCATTATCTCCATTTTACAGATGAGCACACAGTGGTCAAGAGGTCAAGTGACTTGCCCGAGGTCACATGGCTTGCTAAGGAAGCTGGATTTGAACTTGGGTTTGTTTGATCTGGGCTGGCTGTAATTACAGACCTTGTCAGAGCCATGTGGCCAGGCTCATGCCGCAGCGTCTGTTATGTTGGGAAGCCCCAGGCTGGGCTCTCAAAGTGGGTGAGTAGAGGCCCGAGGGAGAGCAGAAGTAGAGAACCCCCTGGGGATGAGGCTTTCCATCTGAGCTGGAAGACGGAAGGGGGGTGGTTCCTGCGACCCGGGGCTGCAGGAGTTAATGCCAAGGCCCAGGGCAGAGGCCTGTCTCACAACAGCTGGGGCCAGTGGTGTCCATGTCCAGGATACACCGGCAGGCTTGCTTGGAGAGGGGCCTCTTGCCTCTACCTGTTTGCCGAAGCTGAATGAAGGTGGTGGGTGTGGATGCAGGCCCCCACTCTGTCTCCACCCAGCACCTGATGGCCGCCGTGTCTCACCGCCTTGACTGTTCATGCATTCTGGGCTGGTGGCTTAGGAGGTTGGAATCCCTGCGCCCAGGATCTGGACTCCCACTTCCAGTCCAGTGACGGGAAGCCCCAGTCCTATTCTCTGTGTGGGTTTGAGCCTGGACTCTGGAAACGAAGGGACCTAGATCCCAATTCCAGCTTTCCCACTCTCTAGCTGTGTGATTTCGGGCAAGTTCCTTACTTCTCTGAGACTCCGTTCCTCATCTTTTCAAGTGGGCATGGTAAGATCTGCTTCTCGGGTCCTGGGAGAGGAAACAGATGATCCCTGAGAGCGCTGCACCCGGCTCCGGGATGATTATACGGTGTCCACCAAGGAGCGTGACGTCAAATCCTAGTCTTCCCAGAACTCGGGGTGTCTGCATCTACCCAGCGGATGGAGAGCGTCTGCAAGACAAAGTGTGATGGGCAGATGGACTCTCTCTGATTTTGTTCCAAAGGCACGGGTGCTCATCTGTGTGAGACCGTTGTCCCTCGAAGTCGTCACCGATTGGGAGGTTCTTCCTCGAACTTGGCTTTGAACGTGCTCCGTGGAAGGGCTTTATCCTCCGAAAGTGGATCCGGAGTTTGGAATCAGCGGGAAATCTTCTGGACCCTAGATGGCTGACTCTGGGGGAGGGTTTGTGCCGGGCCACGTGGACAAAGGAGAGAGGATGACAAGGCGATCGGGAGGGTGGGGACAGGTTTTCTGCCGTGGACGGCTCTGGAACAGTCGTCAAATCGATGTGAGGAGCATGGTTCCATCATGGGCTAGGAAGAGAAGCTTGGGCCATCAAGGCACCCAGCCTCCTTGGAGGCTGACCTTGGGCAGAGGGTGATGCCCTCCCAGACAGCCCAGTGAGATCATTTCATCTGCAAGGGCAGAGCCCTGCTTGAGTCCATTTAAGCCAAAAGGGGAATCTAACTCAAGGATTCAAGCGTGTTTCAGAAACCCGGAGGGCTGCCTTGGCCTCAGGAGCCATCCCAGACGCTGGGCAAGGGTTGGGGACCCAGGCGTTTCCTGCCAGCTCACCCTTCTCTATTCCCCTGGCCTCTCTCTCTCTCTTTTGAATTGTGGTAAAATACACATTATATAAAATCTGTTATTGTAACCATCTTTAAGGGTATAGTTCAGCGGCATTCAGGGCATTCACAATGTTGTGTATCCATTTCCGAGAACATGGTCATCACCCCAAACATACTCTGTGCGCCCGTTACGCAGCTCCCATGTCCCCGCCCCTTAGCCCCCGGGCGCCACCATCGGCTCCGTCTCTCTCCACCTGGCAGAAGGTTGTCAAAGTTCATCTGTGCTGGCTATAGCGTGCTTCAGATTATGGCTCCTTTTTAGGGCTGAATGCCACAGTGTGGGGCGCGTTTTCTTATCTTTTCTTTTTTTAAAGATTTTATTTATTTATTTGACAGAGAGTGAGATGACAAGTAGGCAGAGAGGCAGGCAGAGAGAGAGGAGGAAGCAGGCTCTCTGCTGAGCAGAGAGCCCGATGTGGGGCTCGATCCCAGGACTCTGGGATCATGACCTGAGCTGAACGCAGAGGCTTTAACCCACTGAGCCACCCAGGCACCCTAGGGGCGCGTTTTCTTTACCCGCTCCTCTACCTGTGGACATTGGCCTCGTGTCTGCCTTTTGGCTGCTGCGTCCAATGCCAATGGCATTATTCTATTTCTGCTTCTCTCTTTGCATCTGGGACAGACTTCTTGGCCTTTCCGGGCATGTGGCAGAAGGTGACCTTCCTGTGGCTTTGGGGTTCCAAGTGGTCAGTTCCAGCCACCAGCCCAGTCCCAATTCCAAAGTTCTGCGGGTGAGATCGTGACCGTGAGATGTGTGCACATTGGCACCAGGCCACGTGGGGGTCCTTTTGTCTGCTGGGCTCCATCACTGGGAGTTGGGGGGTTGCTTCTTAGAAAGGCAAAAGTAGTCGTTTGGGATTGAGAACCTTCTTCCTTATTTAGAAGCTAAGCCAGAGGCACCTGGGAGGCTCAGTCTGTTAAACTTCTGCCTTCAGTTCAGGTCATGATCTCAGGATTCTGGGATCAAGTCTCATGTCAGGCTCCCTGCTCAGTGAGGAGTCAGCTTCTTTCTCTCCCTCTGCTGCTCCCCCTGCTTGTGCTCCGTCTCCCCCTCTCTCTCTCGAATAAGTATAGAAATAAAATCCTTTTTTTTTTTTTAAGGATTTATTTATTTATTTGATGGGGAGAGAGAGATACTGAGAGACACAACACAAGCAGGGGAGTGGGAGAGGGAGGAGCAGGCTTTCTGCTGATCAGGGAGCCCGATCCTAGGACTCTGGGATCATGACCTAAGTCGAAGGCAGACGCTTAACTGGCTGAGCCACCCAGGTGCCCCAAATAAATAAAATCTTAAAAAAAAAAAAAAAAAAGAAGCTAAGCCAGGCCACCCTCAGATGGAAATATTTCCACTCTGATGAACCTACCTGGAAGGTTTCGGTCAGAAGGCTCAGAAAGATGTTATTTTATTATTTTAAAATTTTTAGGAAAAATCTTTTTGTATTTGCGTGTGGTTGACACACCGTGTCCCATGAGTTTCACGTGTACACACAGTGATTCAGCTTCTCTCTACATTATGCTTGACCTTCTGCCCCCACTCAGTGCTACTGCAGGATCATTGACCCTGTTCCCTATGCTGTGCCTTTTCTTCCTGTGACTTGTTCATCCCGTAACTGGAAGCCTGGACCTCCCATTCCCCTTCTCCCATTTTACGCATCCTCTCCCTACTTCAAAAGACGCTATATTGGGGCTCCTGGGTGGCTCAGTGGGTTAAAGCCTCTGCTTTCGGCTCAGGTCATGATCCCAGGGTCCTGGGATCGAGCCCCACATCGGGGGGTGATCTTTGCTCAGCAGGGAGCCTGCTTCCTTCTCTCTCTCTCTCTGCCTGCCTCTCTGACTTGATAAATAAATTAAAAAAAAAAGAAAGACGCTATCTGTTTTAATTTCAACATACATGCATGCTTTGTGCCCTCTGGCTTCTTGTTTTTGAGGTCTAAGTGGTGGGGGGGAGCCCTACAAGTCATCCTGGGCCCTTGACCTGGTGTGGGGCCCTGTTTGCTTTGGGGGTCCGTGAGCTGGAGGTGCGGGAGGAGGGCGTGTCAGCCAGCTGCTGCTTCCAGAGCCTCGGGAGCCCCGAGGTCCCGGTCCAGCCCTGCCTCTGCCCCCACCGTGCTCCCTGATCCTTCTGGCCGCTCGTTACAGTCACGTGTACCTTTCCCAGCTCCTGTTTTGTGAGTATGAGCCACTACCTGCGTGACACGGGACACTCTCTTGATATCAGCAAATCCCAGCTTCTTACTGATAAAATGGCTGGGGCTGCCCACTCTGCTTTCTTTAGTAAGCTGGTGAGGCGCTCCCAGGACACTGATGGCCGAAGAGCCGGGGTTCTCAGCGGGGGGCAGCTCTGACCCCCAGGGGACATGCAGCAAGGTTCGCAGTCATTTTCGGTTGACACAGCCAGGATAGGTGGGGGCTACTGCATTAGGGGGCGGAGGCCGGGGATGTCGCTAAGCGTGTTGTGGGGAGCGGGATGGCCCCACCGCCAGAGGTAAAGGGTCCAAAGTGTCCGCAGTGCCGAGGGAAGAGAGGTCAGTCCTGACCAGCGTGGGAGAGTCATACCCTCCGCGCATCTTCACTGCGCATCTTTTGGCGCTGGCGGGGGGGACGGTGGGGGTTGGTAAGGACCCAGTCCCTCCCTATAGTGGGGCGGGCAAGAGGGTCCGGCATAGGGTGCGTATGTCTATACTCTACGTTGAAGTTTAGCCTTCGTTGGTGGAGAACCCGGCATGCTGCAGTGGTCAGACCCTGCTCGGAAAGTGCAGTGCGTGGGGGCTCTTTGGGGCACGGGCTCAGCGAGTAACTGAACACATGGTCTCGGGTGGGCACAGCCGCTCCTGGCAAACAGGTGTTTCCAATATGCTTGGGGGGGGGGGCCGTGGTCCCTGCTGCCTCCCCTAGCAGAGCGATGTGCCGGCCACCAGGTGTGTCCTTTGAATGGGGGAAAAGCAGGCTGAGCAGACCTCTTAGCGGGATCGATGGTTTGGGAACAAGGAGTGGAGGCAGATTTACCAAGTTTTTTTTTTTCCTGAACTCATGGCTTCTCAGCTAGTGTTTGCCTCCCATGCCGCCTGGGCCTTGGGGGTGGGTGAGAAAAGGAGGGGCCAGAGAAGAGAAGATCCCAGAGGGCAGGAGGGGAAATTCCAGATGCCTTTACACCTTTAGAGGATGGGGGAGTGGGGGCTGGTCTGGGTTTCCAAAGAAAAACACCAAGGGTGACCCCAGCCCCTCCTGGCCTCCTTCTCTGACTTGAGCTCAGCTTTCTCTGGGGGTGGAAAGCCCAGGTCAGCCCTTCTGGGTGGGCGAGGTGCAAAGGCAGAGACCCCCTGGGGTGGGGCCTTGGGGATGAGACTGCAGCCTCCCCATAGTGGCAGCCTCTCCCCTGGGCTAAGGGAAGGTGCTGGAATAAAGGCGAAGGAGGCCGTAGTGGACGGGCGTTTCTTTGAATAAGGCCCCTGGAACCCGAAGCCAGCCTTCCCGACTCTGGGGCAGGCCCTCTTAAAGGAAGAGCTCTCCCCAAGGCTACTTCTGCAGGTGGCGGGGGCCCCTCTCCGCCCTCCTTCCTCTTGGTTCACCCTTCTAGCCCTAATGATAAAGCCCAGGAAGCGCTTGCAAGCACGAGGGCTTCCTGCCAGCGTCTGCGATGCTCTTCCAGGGGCTTTCCATCTCATTTAATCCTCCTGTGCTCCTCCTGTCCCACGTCCCAGCTGACTCTGGGTCGGTGGCCCCCCCGGGCAGGCATGCTGTCAATCAGGCCTGTGTTTACTTTCTCCAGGGGTACAGAACCTTCGGTCCTACTGGGGTGCCCTGAACCACGGTGCCCCGGGCCTGCGTGCTCACTCAGGTAACTAGTGGAACCTGAGGCTTTAGTTTCCCTCAGCCCTTAACTCAAAATAGCCATCTAGTATACGCTCGGTGTGACCTCAGACAAGTTTCTTATCTCTCGGAAAACTGTTTCCCTCTTTGCAAAATGGCTTAGGTGAAGTTATGCATGGAGAATTTTTAGTGGATAGAACCTCTGAGAGTCCAAACCCAGGATTATCACCATCACCACCACCATCATCATCATCATAAAAGACCGCAGTCAGCAAATATTTTTGGTTTGGCGGCCCCTACGGTCAGTCCATCACTACTAAATTCCGCTGTTATCTCCCCAAAGCAGGCAATAAGCAAATGGGTGTGTTTGTGTTTCAATAAAGCTTTATTTACAAAAACAGGGGATGGGCCAGATTTGGCCTGCAGGCTAGGCTGCCAGTTGGCTGACCCCTGATGTAAGACCCTGAGGCCTGATTTCCAATGCCCTGTGGCAGAATGGGGGGGGGGCTCGGTTTAAGGTGAAACCCAAGCGTCCATGTGCATTTAATCAGCTGTCTGCATGTGTTTTGAGGGCAAAACTTTTGAGACCCATCCCTGGGGTCTCAGGGGTACACAGTGAGGACAGAGGAGGGGGTGCATGACTTCTCCTGATGACCAGGCACTCAGGCTCTTAATCAATTCATCAGATACTTGGCTACAATATGGGGGCAATTAACATGGACAGTAAGAATCCCAACAGGCCCGGGGCGCCTGGGTGGCTCAGTGGGTTAAGCCGCTGCCTTCGGCTCAGGTCATGATCTCAGAGTCCTGGGATCGAGTCCCACATCGGGATCTTTGCTCAGCAGGGAGCCTGCTTCCCTCTCTCTCTCTCTCTGCCTATTTGTGATCTCTCTCTCGCTGTCAAATAAATAAAATCTTTAAAAAAAAAAAAAAAAGAATCCCAACAGGCCCTTTCCACAGGGGCTCATTAATTCTCACGAGAACTGATCTGATCAGGACAACTGTTGTTACTCTAGAGGAGCAAGGGGGGAAACCAAGGCTCAGAGAGATGAGGTTACGTGGCTGGGAGAGGCAGGGATTCAAACCTGAAACTTTCCGACTTCAAAGCATCTTCTTTTCCACCTTCCCGGGTTAAAAGAATCCCATCCTGTGGATAAGCCTCGAACCCTCCATTGTGCCCGTGCCCTGCGCCCCATACTGGGCTGGGGTGGGATGGGCAGCTGCCCGTGGTTCACCCCTCTGCTTGCACCCCCCTTAGAGGCCCCCACCTTTGTTCACCCTTCTCCTCCCTTCCCCACCCTAGCAACTTCCTGGTCCTCCCAGGCGGATGACTGATTGCCCGGCCTGGCCCGGCACAGCCCTGCCCAGCCTGCTGGGCCTGACTCTGGCCAGTCCTTCCTTGGGGGCGGCTAGGGCCGCCTCCTGTCCTGCCACCTGCCCGCCTGCCTGCCTGGCAGGTCTGGCAGGTGAGTGACTCACAAGCCTGGGCTCTCTGCACACCCGGCTCAGGGAGCCAGTGTACCTGACCCCTGAGCTCCTGCCTGCCCTGCCAGCTGCTGCGACAGACAGGACCCTTCCCTGCCGGTGGCACTCGACCCCCTCCTGCCCCCTGCGCGTCCTTCCCCGAGGGCCGGGACTGGACCACACGGAATCCAGGTCAGATCTGGGGTTTTTATACATCTCTGTCTCTCACTGAGTTGGAGGAGGATCCTTTGGAGGTCACGGGGTGTGTGTGGGGTTTCTGCTCTCGTTGACACCCTTGGGCTCCAGGCCCAGGGACACCCTGCTCCCTCTCGGTTGGTGGTGGGACTCGGGGATGCCTTGGGCCAGGTTCCGCAAGAAGAGCTCTGCTGGGAGCCTCCGTGGACACGGCCCTGACCCTGGCGGCCACCTGTGGGGCAGGTCAGAGCCATGTGGGGGTGAGGAATGCAGAGGCAGCTTGGCAGGGGTGTGGGTACGGCCGGAACTTTCCCTGACTCCCTTCTCAGAGCCACAGAGTTTGATGGTTGCTGCCTACTATGACCTTACAGGACACTCAGTTCAACGGCATTGTTTCAAAGCTGGGGAAACTGAGGCTTGGGGCACAGGGAGGAGTTCAAGGTCACAGTGCGAATCGGTGGCTGGAAACCTGACCCGGCTGCTTCCTCCCTGCCCAGGGTCTGTCCTTGCCCCCCGTTCCTGCTGCTGTATCTCCCCCTCATCCCCCGCCCACCCCGCCATAGCCCTCTCCTACCTCCTTCTCTCCTGGCCGTGTTGGAGGGAGGAAGGTCCCATGCACTATTTCACAGGTGGCAGCATTTTGAAGGTCACCCTGGCAGGCCTGGCAGTGAGTCCCCGACAGGTGGCTGTTTAGCCACAGCTTGACTATCTAAGCTTGCTGCTTTCCGAGACAGCCTCTTTCATCTGCAGGGCCGCAGGGGTCTGGCTACGATGACGTAATGCTTGCCGGGTCCTTACTTAGCGACTAGTGCTTAGCTAACAAAGCGCAGTCCCCCGGGGTTAACTCATTTGGTCCTCCCTGCATGTGGGAGGTAAGTCTTATTATCATTGTCATTCTCATTTGTAGCGGAGGAAACAGGCACAGAGAGGTTATAGTAACTTACTCAAGATTCCACAGCTCAGAAGAGGGGAGCTGAGATTTGAGGCCAGACAAGCCCTTGGCTGCCTTACTTTCTGCCGCTATGAGATGCTGAGGCTTAGCGGGGTGGGGGTCTCGGGGGGCATTTAGATGCTTGTGTGTTCCTCTGGCGGCCTCCCTGGGTCCCGTCACTGCTGAAGCTTCTGTCCCTCCCCCACATTCCAGCTCTGTGGCAGGTCACTCTTGGCCTCGCGCAACCCCCTAGATGCAGAGTCCTGCACAAACGATTTTAATGACTTCCGGGGTGGACCGTGTCGAGGGAAGAGCAAGTGTTAAGAGCAACTGGTCGGGATTTCAGCGCCAAACACCACCGTTGGGGGTTTGCCTAGAGCCCGCTCGATCGGGGCAAGGGAGGCAGGAGGCATGGGTGGTCATGGCAGAGAGAGCAGGAGGGGCTGGTCCTGGGTCCAGGTCCTTCTTCCTATTATCATCTTCCAGGGGGCCTCTGCTATGCTACGCCTGGCTTTATCTATGGAGGGTCCTTTGATGATTAACAGGGGCAGTGGAAGCCTGTGTCTGTTGTCCCGATGGGTCACCCACCAGCCTGGGGTGCTGGGCAGGCAGGACTGATGATCCCTGTACTTGAGGGACAGAGGCTCAGAGAGGTGAGACAACCTGCCTGAGTCACACAGCTAACAGAGGGCAGAGTCAGGCCCTCTCTCCTGGCTCCTAACAGAGTGTGCTAACACCAGGCTGGCCTCTCCTCCTGGCTTTTCCTCTGGAGGATCCTGGTGTACCTGGGACAGAAGCTTCCAAGGCAAGGCCACCGCCCCAGGGTTTGGCCCATGAATCAGGATCTCTCAAGACTCTTCTGGGGACCACCACCTCTCTTCTGTCCCTTTGAGGGCTGGGTTCCTCTGGCACCCATGGAAACAATCCTTACCCCGAGGTGTCCTCTGTCCGCGGGACTCTGGGGTCTTCAGGGGGTGACTGGTCTGGCCCCATTCACATCCCTACCACCCAGAAGGCAACAAGAGTCCCTAATGTCACCATCCGGCATGTCATATCTAGGACAGTCACGTGGATGGGAGGTTCCCAGGCTGATTCCGTTCTGTCCTCTTCCCCTCCTCCTAGTACTAATTAATACTAATGATAATAATGATAATAATACTAACAGCCATGTTGACTATTAGTAACGCCCCCATGACTGTGTTTCCATTTACTGGGTGCTTACCAAGTGTCCAGCTCTATGCCGGGTGTCCTGCACGCCCTAGCTCGTTTCATCCTCCTGACAGCCAGCATTTCACAGATGAGAAAGCTGAGGCTCAGAGAGGTGCAGTCACTGGCCTGGGGTCACACAGCTGACCAAAGGCACAGAAGTCATCACTCAGAATGTTGAAAGCTCGCACCTCCCAAAGTCACGTGCTAGATTCCTGGCGCAGCCACGACTGGGACCTGGCTTGGTTGCCTCTGGATTTTAAGCTCTTCTCACTCTGTGCCTCTGGGCTGGGCCGGGCTGCGTGGGAACTTGAGAACCACGGGGTCTGGTTGTTCTGCCTGTCCATGCTATGGGACTTTGGACCTGCTGCTCACCCTCTTGGGGCCTGGGTCACTCCATCTGGGTGCAGGGGCTGGCAGTTTCTTCCCTGTGATCTATCTGAGGGCTGCGAGTTATAGTCATAGCTGGGAATGCCTGTAAAAACCTCCTTGACATGGTCTGGACGCAGAGAATTAGCACAGAGAGAGTAATTACCCAAGCGGCGTCGCCAGTCCCCTCTGTGGCTGGGACAGCCTTGACATTTAATCCCCACAATTAGCTTGGGATGAGGGAACTTGAGCTGAGCTCGGCAGCAAGGAAGCCGAGACTCGGGGAAGCCAAGTAGCTTGCTCAAGGTCACAGGTAGGAGATGGGGAAGCAGGGATTTGAACCTGGTCTGTGTGCGCCCCAAAGTGATCACCCCCCCAACCCTGGTGAGAGACAGCTCCCGGCGGGTGGAAGTTCCCAGCAAATTCAAGGTGGGGATACTCATGGGAGCAGGTCCCCAGGAGCTTAGCAGGTGGGTCTGAGGCAGGTGGGATGGTGCTGTCATGGAGTGAGTTCCCAGCTGCCCTGTTCAAGCCTCCTCCCACTTTGCCCTTCAGCGGAATGAGAGAGAACCTCCTCCCCCATCATTCCTTGTCTCAAAGACAGAGGCAGCTCTTGTTCTGAGAGGAACAGGAAAAGAGGGAGGTCTGGCGGTGCTGGGACCTGCTCTGCAGGTAACCGTGACCTCTCCTCCAGGACCAGCCAAGCCCAGCTCAGCCCCTGGGCAGGGACTTCTGATGCCCCAGCAGAGGGAGGGAGGAAACGGGGCTAGGTAGCCCCCCTGCCTCCTCCCACCCCCCCCATCTTACCCGATTCCCTGGGTCTTCAGAGCGTTGTCATAATTAAATCTGACAACCATTCGTTCTATCTGATAGAAGGGCTTCCAGAGTCATGGTATGAGATAGGCAGAGGGTGGGAAGGGGACCTTGGGCTACAGCCAAGAGACTGCCTCTGCTCTTGTTCCATTCGTCATGCCCTGTGTGACCTTGAGCCAATCCTTTGTCCTCTCTGGGCCTCAGTTACCCGTCTGTGGATGGAGGGGGCTGGCTTGGATCATTCCTAAAGGCCCTTTCAGCTCTGAAAGTCTCTGAATCTCTCAAATGGAAGGTCCCAAGGTGCCCTCTGGGCTCTTTGCCAGCCATCCCTCCTCCCATGGGGCCACAAGGCCCCAGAGCACAGGAATGTGGGGAGGCTCGAGCGTGCTTCTGATGCGTGGCTGACTAGCAAGGACTGGAGTGACCGCCATTAAAAACCCGTTCCTATTTGGTCTGGTCGATGCTGGAATAAATCTGGGATGTCTGTGTTTGCCCAGCTGCAGAGAGAGCCCTCCCGAGGTCCTTTCCACCTTGTTGTTAGGGGGCGAAAACTATGGAGATGTTGGGGTCAGACTGAGTTCAAATCCCAGCTGTGTCCGTTCTGATGGGTGAACTTGGGTGATTCACTTGGTCTCAGCTAACACGTACGAAAGAGCAGATAATAATCTCGGACTCACGGACGTGTTGTACAGGCTCCACGTTATCCCAGGCAGATCACTGGGCCTGGCGCACAGTAAGTGCTCAGCAAAAGGAGGTTCCCGCCTCTGACCCCAATGCCTTCCCCATCCCCAATTTCCAACAAATTACATGAGGCCCCAGAATGGCAGGACATCTCCCTGTGCTTTCCAGAACCTTAATGCCGTGTTCCATGCAGACAAGCAGATGCAGCCAGGTGTGTTTTATGATGATGATGCAATGCTTTATGGTCGTTTCTTCTCTTTCTTAAAATTTCTCTGGAAACTACAAAACCGGGCCACATGTCTCAGTGGCCGCTCTCCTGAGATGGCTGGGTTCTTCGTCCGTAAGTCTTGTTTCCCCACAGGAAACTGGAAGCCCTAGGCTCTGGCCAGCACAGTGGGGGCAGGAGAGCAGCCTGCTTCCCATGGATCTCTCCCTGGAATCCAACTGGCTGGCTCGAGCCACTGATCAGAATTCACAGCATATGGGGATTGGTGGGTGAGGGTGAGATCTCTCCGATTAACTACAGAATGAGACTCCTAAAGCTTAAGGGTCCCGGCGGGGGTTCCGGAATTCTGAGGTGGCACCCAGGGGTTGACTCTGACCAGACCCCAGGGTCTGGCACAGCTCTGTTCCTGGGCCCAGTCCTGGAGCCATAGGTCAGGGAGTTTACTACACTGGGCACATTTTGTGGTTGCCCCTGCTTCAGAGACCTGTGGTTTGGGGATGGAGGAGATGAAATTCCCAGCAGAGTGGTGATTTCTGGGAAGGGGGAACATGCTCGATCAGACAATGCGCTGCTGCTTTTGTTAAGCTGTCACAAAGCTCATCACCGCATGGAGCTTCTTTTTTCCTTTCCCTAAAAATCAGCGTACTGTTCTCTGCTGTCCCTGGACTCCTGGCCAGGGAATTTTCCAGTTAGCAGAGGAACTGCATCCAGCTTCCTCCTGCTTCACTGAGGGGGAGAGGTATTGTCCCCTAGTTCTTTTTTTTCTCACTTTTCAGTTGTATTCATCCATCCATCCATCCATCCATCCATCCATCCATCCATCATCCATCTATCCATCATTCATCATCTATTATCCACCCTTCCATTATCTATCCATCCATTCAATCCATCCATCCATCATCTATCATCCATCCATCCGTCATCCATCCATCCATCCATCATCTACCATCCATACATTCATCATCTACCATCCATCCATCCATCATCTACCATCCATCCATCCATCATCTATCATCCACCCATCCATCATCTACCATCCATCTATCCATCCATCCATCCATCCACTCATCAATGATCCAGTCATCCAGCATTCATCCATCCACCCATCATCCAAGGACCCATCCAACCATCATTCATTCATCCATATGTCCATCCATCTATACATGTGTCCATCCATCCAACCATCACCCATCATCCAACCATCTATCCATCCGTTTGTCTGTCTATCAACTCTTCCATCCATATACCCATCCATCTACCTACAGACTGTTTAATGAACAGCTATTCTGTTCCAGGCACTGTACCTGGAGATAACAGCTCTGTGAAAAACAGACATGATCCTGCAGATTGTAAGATAGCAGGGGAGACAGACTATTTAACAAACAAAACAGTACTTTGTGCTCTAGACTTAGAGCCTCTGTTTATCAGTTTTCTTATGTGGTGCGTGGGATGATGGCAGTGTCTATTTCATGGGATTATTGTGACAATTTGATGAGATAGTATGGATAAAGTATTGGCCCAGTGCCTGGCATGTAGTAAGTGCTCAATAAATGTTAGCTGTGATGGTAACAATGACCATGGTCATGATGAAGAAGATGATGATGAAGATCACCTACACCAGTGTCTCCGGCACTAACCAAGCACCCATAGGTATCCCTGAGCTGGGCAGCCTGGCTTTCCTTAGCAGTGGCAGAAGGCGAGGAAGGGGAGGCCCCATGCCAGATTCTCAGGGTGGGGCATGGGTGCTGTGCCATCTGGAGGCAGGTTGTGTGAGGTCTGAGGCCTTCTTGGGGGAACCTGAGCCAACCTAGCTGTCTGGTTGGTTTGCCCAGTTGGGAATTGGTTGTGAACTTTCTCAGGGCAAAATAAACCATGACACCAGGAGCAGCAGATTGCCTGACACCTCCACTTACCAGCTCTGGGGGTTGGTGGATCAGATACTTCCCCTTTCTGAGCCTCAGTCTCCCTATCTGCAAAATAGGGTTGCAATATCAACATTGAGGCTTGTTGTGTAGATGGGAAATGGTGAAGGGCTTAGAAGGTACCCAGTAAGAAGCACCTGCCTTTGTCGTCCTCCATGCATCTGGGGTGACATCCAGAGTTGTGAGCCAGGGCTGTGGGACTGGGCTGATGCAGACTGAGTATCTGCCAAACCCCACGTTGGAAGTTTTGGGGAGGGGTGGTGGCATAGAGTCAGATAGACCTGGAATCCATTCCTTACTTGCTGTGTGACCTTAGGTAAGCTATTTACCTCCCTGTGCCTCTGTTCCACCTGTTAAAATGGATCTTGTTGTTTTTTTTTTTCTTAAAGATTTTATTTATTTATTTGAGAGAGAGAGAGAGAGAGTGTGAGAGAGAACACAAGTGGGGAGGGGCAAAGGGAGAGGGAGACGCAGACTCTCTGCTGAGCAGGGAGCCCAACATGGGGCTCGATCCTGGGTCTCCAGGATCATGACCTGAGCTGGCAGATGCTTAACCAACTGAACCACCCAGGCGCCCCTCAGAAAAGGGATCTTAAAAGTAGCCTTTCTATAGCTCTTGAAGAGTAAACAGGATCGCGCATGACGAGCACAGGGTCTCGTGTGTTGTACATGTTCAGTAAAGGGAGGTTATGGTCACCAAGGGAAGGGGCTCTGGTCCTTCCCTGAAATGCTGGGGCTCCTTCCAATGTGACCCACTGCAGTGTGTCTCCGCTGACACTGAGATAGGTCTCAGAAGATGCTTATTTCCAGGAGGAAACCTTGGGAAACCAGGCCTTAACCTCTTAGGTTCCATGGGGGCAGGACTGAGTGATCATGACTGAGGGGCAACACGGTTATGCGAGAAGGAATGCAGTCTTTAGCTTTAAAACCCAGCTTCTCGGGGCACCTGGGTGGCTCAGTGGGTTGAAGCCTCTGCCTTCCGCTCGGGTCATGATCCCAGGGTCCTGGGATCGAGCCCTGCCTCGGGCTTTCTCCTCGGCAGGGAGACTGCTTCCTCCTCTCTCTGTCTGCCTGCCTCTCTGCCTACTTGTGATCTCTGCCTGTCAAATAAATAAAATCTTTAAAAAAAAAAAAAACAAAGCCCAGCTTCTCCACTCTCCCACTGTGTGACCGTGGGCATGTCACCTAACCTCTCTGGGTCTTTTTCTTTAGTCATAAAATGACAAAGCGCCCTTCCTTGCAGGGTTTCCTGGAGGCCGAGCACACAGTGGGCCTCTGTAATGGCAGTGACTTGTGCAGGCTCCTTGGAGGGCGAGGCAGTAGTTGTTAATGAACGCTGGGGCTGGTCCAACAATGCAGTCTATAAAGCTCCCGCCTGCAGCTTCTGGTGCGTTGCTAATCCGAGTTTATGTGAAGGACACAGTGGGATAAGGGCCCATTGTTCTGAGTGGGGACGGTTTTATGACTCTTAGAAAGCGTCTTTCATCTGGGAGATCAGGGAACTTATGGAACCTCCCAGCCCTGGGCGGTGAAACTGGGGGACGCTGAAGGTTTCTGGGGCTGATGCCAGGCTGCAGCCATGGCCAGGCCCTCTTGCTACAGCTGGGGCACTTGGCAGGGGCTGAGCCCCCCCCACCCCCGCCCAGAGTGTCACTGCAGCGTGTCCCTTTCCCTAGGCCCAGGACCTTCCCTCTTGGAGATCTGTCCAGCCAGGCCAGGTCTTTTGGCCAGGCTGGAGGCTCACTGTGTCCCCTTGGGGGTTCCCCGCCGGCTCCCCCTCCTCAGTAGCCGGTGCCACGTCCCTTTCAACCTTCCAGAATGGGCCTTGGGCCCTCTTCGCTGTCAGCTGACCAGCAACTCTCATGCCTGGGAACGTCGCCTGGCACCCTGAGTCTTGGATCGGGGCCGTCACCTGATGCCAGGAAGCAAAGACCTTGTCTCCTTGTCCTTTCTGGTTCCTTGGCCAGGCCCCAAACAGAGAAATCCAATCTCCCCTTGGCTCAGCAGATGGCCCCAAGCCTTCTGTCTGTTTATCCCCGGCGGAAGCGGCAGATGCCCTGAGGAATGGATGAGGCTGGAGTGCTCGTGTAGACCCGGTGGGTGCACAGGGCCTGTGGGATCTGGGCTGATGCGCAGAGGATCACTGTGCCCACACACTTGCCTTTGATGCCCCCGACCCAGTTTCTTCCAGGCTGTGACTACCTCTACCCCTCCTCTTTTCTGCTTTGGGAGGTACAAGAAGGCTAGAGCAGGATGTTGGTGGTATCTTGTGGCTTGATTGGCCCCAGAATCCTCTTCACCCTGCATCAAGACAGTAGTCATGGGCAGTGGGCTCTGCCTGAATAGTAATCCCTCACAGTCTTCTCGGCTTTCGAGGAATATTATCCACTCGCAACAGCGACTGAGGGGGCTTGTAAGAATACAACGGGCCACTCGGATGGACATTCAAGGCTTTGTGCCTCATATTCCTCATCTTTATTTTTATTTTTATTTTTAAGATTTTATTTATTTATTTGACAGAGAGATCACAAGTAGGCAGAGAGGCAGACAGAGAGAGAGGGGGAAGCAGGCTCCCTGCTGAGCAGAGAGCCTGATGCGGGGCTTGATCCCAGGACCCTGGGATCATGACCTGAGCGGAAGGCAGAGGCTTAACCCACTGAGTAAGGTATAAGGGATCTACATGTCTCTCTGCCTCACTTTTACTCTATACTCCTGAATTTCTTTCTTTTTTTTCTTTTTGTTTTTGTTTTTGTTTTTGTTTTTTTTTTTTTTTTGGCTTTCCTATGACACTTCCGGTCTCCCTGGAACCTGAGTTTGAACATGGCTGTGGTTTGTGAAGGCTGACTGGGGCCCTGCGTGATCTTCCGAGCTCAGTGTCCATGGTCCTTTGACTGTCTCTCACCTCGCCAAGTTCAAATTCCTGGGAGAAACGAGCTGATTGGCCGGGTTTCAGTCAGATGTCCACTGTCTCACCCAATCAGCTGTGCTGGGGAGGAGCCCGCTGCCAGGGCCCATGGGGGTGGAGGGAGGCATATCCTGGCATGTCTACCCCAGGTTCTCCCGGGTCCCTATCAGAGAGGCAGAAGAACTGCAAACAGTGGTTTGGTGCTCCCCCCACCCCCACCACCAGCCCACTGGGGCGTTCCCAAGGGGTGTTTCCAAGCCATCAGGACAAACTTTCAGAACTGCTGCTGCTGGCACTTGGTTCACAAATTATTGGCCCATTTATAATTTGAAAGAGTTGTCAGTATTAAAAATCAGGGGATTTGGTATAGAAATCTGGACTTTCGGCTTCTCTTGGGAAAAAAAAAAGAGAAAACTCTGGGGACACCGAGAATAGATATATAGCATCTACTAGAACTGGGGTGACTGTCCTCTTTACTTGGCGCATGTGCTTTCCAGGCCCTCAGGGGTACCCCCTTTCCCTGTGGTACCCCAGTCTGGCCCCCTGGGCACTGGAGTTTGCCACCTTCCTCTATATCCTGGAAATGGGAATTGCACAACGAAAAAGAAAAATTACCTAGTTCTTCAAAATTTTGGACTATGTGTACGAACCCAGTTCTGTGAACAGCCCACAAATATCATCTCATTTATTGCTCTACACAATCATGAGGTCAATATTATTACTTTCACTCCCACTATGCAGATGGTGAAACTGAGACTCTAAGAAGACATGACGTGCTGGAGATTAGCATGAGCGATCTGATTCTAGAAACAACTGTAAACTGACAGACAAACTGTGGGTATAATGTGTTTCCCTCCGAGGCATTTGAGAGGAAATGGCTATCATGTTCTTTTCCTTCAGATATTTAGTATGTATTTCCTATGGACAAGGACATGCTCCACCACAATGGTGATCCAACCATCAAAATCAGGAAACGCGCACGATGCATTCCTGCCATCTCATCCTCAGTCCCTGTGGAGTCTTGCCAGCTGTCCCAGTAATGACCTTTATTTTATACTGTAAGGGTGGCGTTCAGAACCACATGTGGTGTTTAGTTGTCCGGTCTCTGGTTTCCCTCAATCTGGAAAAGTTCCTCGGTCTTTCCTTGACTTTTGTGACCTGGGCATTTTGGAAGACCTTTAGAGAGACGTCCATCAATTTCAGGTTTTTGTGACATTTGCTCAGGATTGTGTGAGTTGTGCACCTTTGGTAGGAATCAGGTGCCATGTTGTGGCGACCTTCTCCACGCATCCCATCAGGACGCTCATGGTGTCCAAATAGCCCCCTGCTGGTCCTGTCCCTGGTTTGAGCATGTGGGTGATGAGGTGTCTGTGAAGCTGCTCTCCTCCCCTCGGTGGTTACAAGGTATTGCGTGGGGAAGTGCTCAAGCCAGTGTAAATAGCCATTCCTAGCCTTCAGGGTACTCATTGGCTTACTACTTGTCACATCAGTATGGACTCTGGGTTTCCCATTGTATTCAACGGGATATAAACCCTCCCAATCATTATTTATTCTGATGGTCCAATTACTCGTGGCTGGGATCGTGGGAGCCTCCCTGAGCTGGTTTCTTTGTCATTTTGTGATGTTGCCATCACTTTTTGAGCAATATATCAGGTTCTCGCCCAACCCTATATTACAGGCTCAGATCGTCCTTCCTCTGGAATCAGCCGTGACTCCAAGAAGCTCTGGATTGCTTGAGCCGAGAATGGTATTTAGAAGCCACTATCTGGCTGCTAAGTGTGCTCATCGCTATTGGGTGTCCGTGCTCCAGGGCCTTCATGGTGGACAGAGCTAGGAGCTCACAGATTCCAGCCCAACACCACAGGGGGCCATTCGACTTTTCTCCCTTTCCATATCTGTCATTTACTTCCAATGGGAAGAATCCCAGGAATTTAAGCTTTTGACCATTACTATACCAGCTTGTTTCTCATTAATAAGAATTTGACTATTTATGATAATATAGTATCAAATAGCATATTGAGCTAATGTCATTAGTGGGAAGTTGAAAAATCTCTGCTAAGCAGTATTGGCTCGATCCTTCAAACTTCTGTGAAGATAGAAGAGGCAACAGGATAATTGTTCCTACTTTACAGGCAGTGGGACAGAGTGGAAGAGGGTGAGGACTGTTTTTAGGTGCCACAGAGCTCTTGGGGTGGCAGAGCTCTGTACCATGACCATGTCCAGCCCACTGGACATGACTGCCCATCCCCCTCCTGTGGGGGTTTTGGGAGAACTTTGAACCCACATCCCCAAAACAAGGAGCTGCTCAGACTGGCCTGTCCTTGACACTCAGGCCCATGAAGTGATAGCTCAGAGAAGTCAAGTTCCCTTCTTCACCTGAGCCCCCAAGCCCCCTCTGCCTGTGGCTGTGCCTTTGATCTCAGCTTGCTTCCCCACAAATGCAGGTCTTGGGGTGGGGAGGAACCTAGAAGGCTTGAAGTGGGGGTGGTTGCTCAGTGCATCCTAGACCCCTTCAAAATGCCAGTCCTACAGTATTACTCCTACTCCTACAGGAGTATTATGGGAAGAGAGTTTCGTCCATGTAAGGTAGATTGCGTTTGTCTTTCTTTCTTTTAAAAAAGATTTTATTTATTTGTCAGGGAGAGAGAGAGAGAGACAGAGAGACAGAGAGAGACAGAGAGCACAAGCAAGGGGGAGTGGCAGGCAGAGGGAGAAGCAGGCTCTCCACTGAACAGGGGGCCTGATGTGGGACTGATCCCAGGACACCGAGATCAGGACCTGAGCCGAAGGCAGATGCTTAACCGACTGAGTCACCCAGGCATCCTTGTATTTGTCTTTTTTTCATAATCAAAATGTGATCCTCCCTCTCTTAGATAATAGCCTGGTCATGATTGGTTTGATGGTATATGAAATAATGAGGACTCACCACTTCCTGCATGTTCTCCATTCATACTGCCTGGGTGAGCATGGTATCTGGGCTTGGAAAGTCTGCTTTCCCATCTACCTACTTCCTTTTCCACTATGGGGTGGGGCTGGTGGAAGGGGGCCTGGGCTGGAACCAGAGGCTGGAGACCTGCGTTCCCATCCCGACTTTGCCATCAGCTTGCTAGGCAATCTTGGGCAAGACACTTAGCCTCTCTGGCCAGCGGAAAATACCACCCCTGTCTTCCCTCCCTCCCTCCCTCCTTCCCTCTTCCCCAGGTCAGTGGTAGAAACAAGGCAGAACAGAATCCTAGCCCCATCCAGATGTATCATTAATGGATATGCTTACACAATAAACCCTGCACCCACCAGAATGTTCAGCAAGTGGGAAATTCTGGTTAATTGAATGTTCTGGGACATGGAAACGTTCCCAGAAATCCTTTTTGTTCCTGTTGTGGCCATTGAAAACCATTTACTCATCTGCTTAGCAAATATTTATCTCGTGCCTGTGCTCTATCAGGCCCTGTCCCAGGCTATGGGAAGGCACCGTGGATGAGACAGCAGAGTCCCAGACCGCAAGGACTCACAGTCTAGGAGGAGACGTGCACAAAGGCAGTGGACCCTTGAACACCTCAGGGTTTCGGGGCACCGACCCCCTTCACAGTAGAAAATCCACATACAACTTAAAAAAATTTTTTTTTTTAAAAATTAACGTATAATGTATTATTTGTTTCAGGGGTTCAGGTCTGTGATTCATCTGTCTTACACAATTCACAGCACTCACCATAGCACACACCCTCCGCAGTGTCCATCACCCAGCCACCCCAACAACTTTTTATTTTCTTTTAATTTATTTTATTTTATTTGTTTTTAAAAATTATTTTTATAAATATAATATATTATTTGCTCCAGGGGTACAGGTCTGGAAATTGTCAGGCTTACACATTTCACAGAACTCACCATAGCACATACCCTCCCCAATGTCCATAACCCAGTCACCCTCTCCCTACCCCCCCACCCCCCAGTAACCCTCAGTTTTGTGAGATTAAGAGTCTCTTATGGTTTATTTCCCTCCTGGTTCCATCTTGTTTCATTTTTTCTTTCCCTACCCCCGACAACCCCCCTGCCCTGCCTCTCAAATTCCTCATATCAGAGAGATCATATGATAATTGTTTTTCTCTGATTGACTTATTTTGCTCAGCATAATACCCTCTAGTTCCATCCACATCATTGCAAATGGCAAGATTTAATTTCTTAGGATGGCTGCATAGTATTCCGTTGTATATATATACCAGATCTTCTTTATCCATTGATCTGTTGATGGACATCTAGGTTCCTTCCATGGTTTGGCTATTGTGGACATTGCTGCTATAAACATTTGGGTGCACGTGCCCCTTCGGATCACTACATTTGTATCTTTAGGGTAAATACCCAGTAGTGCGATTGCTGGGTTGTAGGGTAGTTCTATTTTCAACTCTTTGAGGAACCTCCATGCTGTTTTCCAGAGTGGCTGCACCAGCTTGCATTCCCACCAACAATGTAGGAGGGTTTCCCTTTCTCCGCATCCTCGCCAGCATCTGTTGTTTCCTGACTTGTTAATTTTAGCCATTCTGACTGATGTGAGGTGGTATCTCATTGTGGTATTGATTTGTATTTTCCTGATGCTGAGTGATGTGGAGCACTTTTTCATGTGTCTATTGGCCATCTGGATGTCTTCTTTTCAGAAATGTCTGTTCATGTCCTCTGCCCATTTCTTAATTGGATTATTTGTTTTTTGAGTGTTGAGTTTGATAAGTTCTTTATAGATTTTGGATACTAGCCCTTTATCTGATAATGTCATTTGTGAATATCTTCTCCCTTCTGTCAATTGTCTTTTAGTTTTGTTAATTGTTTACTTTGCTGTGCAAAAGCTTTTCATCTCTTTTTTTTAAAAGGTTTTATTTATTTATTTGACACAGAGAGAGAGAGAGAGAGAGATCACAAGTGGGCAGAGAGGCAGGCAGAGAGAGGAAGGAGGAAGCAGGCTCCCCGCAGAGCAGAGAGCCCAATGTAGGGCTTGATCCCAGGACCCTGAGATCATGACCTGAGCCGAAAGCAGAGGCTTAACCCACTGAATCACCCAGGAGCCCCCAAAAGCTTTCGACCTTGATGAAGTCCCAATAGTTCATTTTTGCCCTTGCTTCCTTTGTCTTTGGCGATGTTTCTAGGAAGGAGTTGCTGCGGCTGAGGTTGAAGAGGTTGCTGCCTGTGTTCTCCTCAAGGATTTTGCTGGATTCCTGTCTTACACTGAGGTCTTTCATCCATTTTGAGTCTATTTTTTGTGTGTGGTGTAAGGAAATGGTCCAGTTTCATTCTACTACATGTGGCTGTCCAATTTTCCCAACACCATTTAACAACTTTTTTTAAAAAAAGATTTTACTTATTTGAGAAAGAGAGTGAGCGAGAGAGAGCATGAGCAGGGGGAGGGAGAGGGAGAAGCAGACTCCCCTGGGATCACGACGTGAGGTGAAGGCAGGTGCTTAACCAACTGAGCCACCCAGGCGCCCCCTGCATACAAGTTTTGGCTCCCCCAAATGTAACTGCTAACAGCCTATGGTTGACCAGAAGGAAGCCTTACCAATGACATGGACAGTCGATTAACATATTTGGTACACTATACGGATTATATACTGTGTTCTTATAATTACATAGGCTAAAGAAAAGAAAATGTTTTTGGGAAAACCATAATGAAGAAAAAATACACTTTTACTGAAAAAAATCCATGTATAAGTAAACCCACCCAGTTCAAGCCTGTCTTTTTCCAAGGTCAACTGTACACCATACCACATGGTAGGAAGGATGCCCTGAGGACTGGTGGGTGCTGTGGGAGGCCCCGGGGTCCAGTCTGGGGGCCCTAGAGAAGAGATCCTTGACCTTGAGAAGGTGTTAGCCATTGACAGCCTCAGAAAGCGTTAGCCACTGTGTCTGGGGTGGGGAGGAAGGAGCAGTTGTGGCATTCCAGGCGGCGGGAATAGTGTGGGCAAAGGAAAGCCCAGCAGACACTGAGTTGTGTGTGGGGGGCTGAAAACGTGAAGCCGGGGAGGCGAAAGAGAAGGGGTCCGTGTGTCGGGACTCGAGACGGTGGAGAGAGCAGCAATGTAAAAAGGCGAGGGCTGAAGCCTCATTTATGCTGAGTGTGGGTTTCCTGATGCGATTCTCTCTCCTAAAAGTAGAACGCAGAGGAAACCCAAATGAAAACACAATTTCCCAGAGGACAGGCCTCCAAGCTGGAGGGCGTGCCACAGGGCAGGGAGGGAGGAGGGTGGCAATCAGAGAAACACAGCTCCGTGGAAGGGGCGACCACTCCTGGGGGCTTGTGGAGTGTGGTCCCCAGGGGGATGAGGGATCTTCAGGTTTGTTGAGAAGCCAACAATCCGACTTTTTAAGGGAAATCTCCCAGTTGTTAAATGTTGCGGCTGATGAACAACAACAAAACCACTGCGGGCGAATCACACGCTTCTGTAGGCTCCGAGTTTTCTATGAGCTGGGGGGGTCGCCAGCCTGCGTCCAGAAGGGTCTATCTGATGAGGCTTTGAGGATGTGCACTTGAAGTCTTATGATTCTCTGACGTTGAGTGTGCCCCTCACCTGTGCTGGGCTCCGGGGTAGGATAGGGCCCTGGGGTACAGCCCCTGCCCTCAGGCCATCAAGCTGAAGACAGTTCTAGTTAGCGTGTGTGTCCAGAGCTGACAAAACAACAGAAAGGGTGAGGGTGGGGGAGGGGCTTAGGCCCAGGGAGGAAATATGACAGGTAAGGAGGGAGGTTGGAGCAGAGCTGAAAGGCTGCAAATGCAGGTCTAGGAACTTGTACTTGGCTCTGTCTGTGCCACCAGGACCCAGGAGTCTAAATTCTGGCCCAAGGCTTAATGTTGTGTCACTCACTGGACAGCCAAAGATGTTCTAGCTGCTTTGCTGGTGGAGGGAAGGAAAAAATCTTCCCCTATTCTTCAAGGTCTACATGTGGACTAAGAATTAAATTTATGTGAGACAGATTGACAGGAGGAAAAACCCCCCAAAGTTTTATTTACTTAAAAGATTATTTATTTGACAGGCAGAGATCACAAGTAGCCAGAGAGGCAGGCAGAGAGAGAGGAGGAAGCAGGATCCTTGCTGAGCAGAGAGCCTGATGCGGGGCTCGATCCCAGGACCCCAAGACCATGACCTGTGCGGAAAGCAGAGGCTTAAGCCACTGAGGCACCCAGGCGCCCCTATTTATTTATTTTTTTAAAGTAAACTCTACACCCAACATGGGGCTCGAACTTAGGACCCTGACATCAAGATTTGCCTGCCCCACGGACTAAGCCAGTCAGGCGCCTCAGAACTAAATTTCATTACGTGCACACAGAAGCCTAATTGTGAAATTGAGACTTAAAGAAATACCCAGTGCAGGCACTTTTTATACTTTTTAGGTCAAGAAACAAACAAAACACCCAAAAAACCAAAACCAAAAAACCCCCAAAACCCCAAAATCCTAAAACCAAAATAATCTGTGAAGAATTGACAGGACAAAGAAAACTTAATTTGGGGGACTTCCATTAGTAAGGAATTCTAATTGGAAATTGGGCTGGGGTAATATGATTTAGTAAAAAATATAAATTGGGAAAAAAATTAGTAACGAGGGTTTTTTGCACAATCCTCTCACCTCTACAGGTTGTATCTCCGGTGAGGGGGTGTCTCTTTACCTCTTGGTACAGACAGGGTAGTACCCTTGCACGTGGGAGATTTATTTCCTGCTTTCAGGGGGACAGAGGGGGGCCTGAATGCCCTTCTTAAACAGTGTTCCCTGAAGTAACTTTATTTAAAATAACCAATATGTCTAAGCGGCACATTTTGGGTTGGCCTGCCCTTAGCCCCTACCCTGGCAATCCAGAAAACTTTCCTGTCTTTTGTCACGGGCCCTGTTTATTCACCCCTGCAGGGGAAGATCCAGCGGCGGGGAGGGCATGTCCCTTTTGTTCACTGATGTCTCCTGTGTGCCTAGAATGATGTCTGGAACATAGTAAGTGCTCAACCAATACTTACCGGCTGCTTACTATGGGCCTAGTGTTACCCCAGGCCTGGGGCTTTGGATGCTCTATGAAGGACTCTTAGGACAGGCTCTAAGGAGCTTATGTCCTGGTGTGGAGAGGGACAATAAACAAGCAAACAAATCAAGAATAAGATGATTTCAGAGAGCGTGGTTTGTCTCACTGCACTGTGGGGCCCTGTTTATTTCTGTCTCCTTCAAGCCTCTGAGAGCCAGGGGGGCAGGGCTGGGGTCTGTCTGGTTCCTTGTTTCATTCCTAGCCCCTCAGGCTGGTGCCTGGCAAAGAGGGAGTAGTGAAGAAAAATGTTTTTGCTGGCTCTGTTGAATGAACCAACACAGGCTGACAAAGATTCCAATGTACATACACCTGTGCCCTTTGGAGGCTGCAGAACTCATTATTATCAACCCGGGAGTAATTGCTGATAAGCCCGAGTGTGAATTTCGGTGCAAACAGAGGGGCTGCAGGGCACTGTCTAATAACAACGGGGATAATCTTAATTAACGACCTGATAACTGTAATTCATTGCATCATATCCGGAGGCCCTCTTTGGGATGCTGGGAGGGAGTAACTAGGGTTTGGCCGCTTCGGGGGCTGGAAGGGAGGCGAGGGCTAGGATCTCTGATCCACCACGTCCTTGCTTGGCGAGCTTTGGCCGGTTGCTCACAGCTCTGAGCCTCAGTGTTCTCACCAGGAAGGTGGGGCTAATCCGCGGGGTTGTTGCCCTTCAGGAGCCTGATCTCAAAGTCCCCCCGCGCCCCCCGCAGCGCCCCCAAAAAGGCTGCGGTCACCGGAACCCCGGGGGGGCCAGGCCACCGAGGGGCTGGGTGAGCCCCCCCTCGCACAGGCCCCCTCCCCCCACGGGAATCTCTCCCCCTCCCCGGGAAGCCCTGGCAAACTCCTGGAAGTGAGGGAGGAGCGGGAGCGGCCGCCGTGTGCGCGGGACCTTCCCGCGGGAGCCCCGGGCGGCGGGATGGCGCGGGGCTTGGGCGGGAGCAGACGCGGGCGGTGAAGGAGCCGGGGGCGGGGGCGCTGCCCCGCCCCGCCCCCCAGGGCCTCGGTTTCCCCACCTGCGCCGCGAGCGGCCGGCCGGGCGGGGCTCCCCGCGCGGGCCCGGCCGCCAGGGGTTAAGCGGTGACTTCAGCCGCGGCGAGCGGGGACCGGGCGGGCGGGGGCGGCGCCGCGTCGCGCTGTGCGCGGCGGCGGGACCAGGCCGCTCGGAGGCGGCGGGCGCACTCCCGGCCGGGCCGCGACCTCGCGGGAGGCGCGCGCGCGGCGGCGGCGGCGGCGGCGGGGGCGCGGGGCTGGGGCGCGGGGCTGGGGCCGCCCGGCCCTGGGCGCCCGCGGCCGCCGGGGCAGCTGACGCGCGGAGCGGCCGCCGGCGCTTTGTGAGCGGCGCGGACAACAAAGGCGCGGCCGGGCGGCCGGAGCCGGTGAGTGCGGCCGGAGGGGCGCGGGGGGCCGGGCGGGGGGCGCACTGCGCGAGGCGGCCGTGGGGGCTGCGAGCGGGCGTCGCCGAGGCCCGGGGTCCCCACCGCCCCGCGTCAGAGGGGGATGGGGGGGTCCCTTGGCTCGTCCCTGCCGGCTGGCGGGGGGTCTCTGGGCTCCCCCGTGCTCCGGGATCCCGGGTGTGCCTCTGGGTGTGCGAGTCCCGAACCCCGGGTCTTCCCCGTGGCCCTGGTGTGAATGTGTGTCCCCAGGAGCGGCGTCTTCTGTGTCCCTTCGTCCCGGATCCTGCGTGGCGTGGGTATGTCCCTGGGTGTGTGAGAGGCCCCCGAACCTGGGTCTTCTGTCGGTGTGTGTCTCTCCTTGTGTCATTTGAGTTGTGAGTGTGTGTGTGTGTGTGTGTGTGTACTTCTACCCCCACCCCAGTCTCTGTGTCCCTTGGGTGCCCCTTCCCTCAGCACGACTCCTGATTGCTCTTTGTAAATCAGTGTGTGTGTGTGTGTGTGCGCGCGAGAGAGAGGGAGAGAGAGAGAGACAGAGACAGAGACCCTGGGCCTCACTGTCCAGGCCATTCACCAGGCCTTCAGGTCCTGCTGCCAGTGTGGTCCGCCTCTCCCTGTGCTGACCTTGGGGGTCCCTGGGGTACATGGAGTCAGGGGATGCTCCCGTCACCTCTGTTCCAGGCTGGCCTCTCTGGCCCTGGACCCCTGCCCAGAGGTAGAACAGGGTCAGCCTCACAAAGGAGGGAGTGTGGGAGGAGAGGGTGTCCCGGTCAGCTGGAAGGCCACGGCTGCAGAACGAGGTCAGGCCTGGACACTCCTTGAGGCAGGGGAGTGTGTCTGGGGTGAGCGCCGGGCTGAGAGTGAAGATTAGCCTCCAGGCCTTCAGGGGTGGTCTCTGAGGGGGAGCCCCCAGGCCTGATGTAGGAGAGTGTGGGGCTGGTTGTTCCTCTTTCTCCCAGGGTAGGGGGTCCTGGGGCAGGGTTCATTTCACTTCAATAACCTGAGGACCCGGTCTTGGGCCACAGCAGGGAGGTGGTGGGGGGGTGGGCTCTACTTTCCACTGGCTCTGGAGTGGAGACATCATCTCAGAGTCCTTGGCCTTCCCCAGGGACTCAAGTCGGGGAAGGCATGGCCTGCCTGCCTGGAGTCCCATCTGTTCTCTGCGGATGCTGGGGAGAGAGGGCAGGCTGTGTAGCCTCATTTAATTGCTCAGCTCTTCTCTGCAGGCCCCACCCGAATGGCCATCAGCTGCAGTGTCCATCCGTCCACGCGCCCCAGCACGGCCTCCCCTCCGACCCCATGGCCCGGCCTCAGGCATAGACTAGAAAGGAGGGCACAGTCTGGACATCTCCAGGTTCCCTGGGACTGTGGGTTGGGGGCTATCCTTCTCCTTCCTTAGGGTCTCAGAGTGAAGCTCAGAACCCTCCCTGTGGCTTGTGAGGTTCTGCTTTGTATCTGTGTCTCTCGCTCTGTCCCATCACGCTCACCTTCCTGGGGTCTCCTGCCCCTTCCTCTTCTGCTAGAGAACCTTCCCCGTCCTCATATCTTTCTCCACTAAGTTGGCCCCATCCTTCACTTCTCCATTCCTCATCCAGGAGGCTCTTCTCTGGTCAGCCAGGTTGGCTCAAAAATTCTTGTTCATGGGGCCCCTGTCTGGCTCAGTCAGTAAAGCATGTGACTCTTGATTTCAGGGTCGTGAGTCCGAGCCCCACATGGGGCATGGAGCCTACTTAAGAAAAAGGAAAAAGAATTCTCATTCAGGATGCTCTTAGAGCCCTCATTCCAGTAAGGGTGTCTTGTTTATAAGCCCCCAGAGAATGGTAAGCCTTTGGGAGCAGGACCCATGTCTGTCCTTGATCACCAGCCTAGAACAGTGCCTGACACATAGTAGGTGCTCAATAAATAGTTGCCAATTAAGTGGCTATGGGTGATCAGTGGCTCCTAAATCGTGCTGTTTCAGGTTTCTCTTTGGGGGAGACTAGGGAGGAGGGAAAGCTAGTGAACTCCTTGGGGCCGAGGTTCCAGGTTAGTGTAAAGGGAAGGAGGCCTACTGTATATTAGATAAACTCTAAATTAATTAGCAGATATTTTATATTTGGTAAGTGCCGGTGCTGGGCTAGCTCCCTCACCAATGCAGTCTCTTAAAAAAGGAGCATAGCAGAATATAATCTTCTTAGATCAAGTTTGAAAAGATAAAGTAGGTCAGAGTATATACATGTATAATATAAACACATGTCCTAAAAAAATTATGAAAATATAAATATTTAAATATGTATAAATATATAAATATTTATATATAAATATATTAATATATATTATATGTAAATTTATAAATTTATATTAAATATATATACATTTGTATCTATAATGGTATACTGTTCTTTCACATCTAGTATCTCTCTGTTTCAATGGCAGCGCTGATAATTAGGCAGGGAAGAAGGGTTTGTACCCATTTTACAGATGAAGAGGTGAAACATAACACTTAAGTGACTGCCTGAGGTCATAGTTAGTTGTGGAGCACTCAAGCCTCAGTCTCCCTGAATGCCCAGTCCTCCTTTCTTCTGCGAGCTTACCTTCAGGGCCTTTGTATTCTTGTCACCTGCTTCACAGCGGGGAGTGAGCCACTTTCCATACCCCTTGAGTGGGGGTGGGGGTGGGGGTAGGGGTGGGGGGAGGAGGGAGACATGACGGAGTGGGCTGGTGTTTTCTTTCCATCCCACTGTGCTTCCTGGGCCCCAGCTCAGCTTCTTTGCCTTGGTGGAGGACATCAAAGCCGCCTTCCTTTGGGGTCCTATTTCCCAGAGTGACCTATCCTTGCAGAGCCTGTGCAGGGCCCCAACCACGGATATCCTGGAGCCAGTTTATATTGAAGTACGAGAGCTGATTGCTCAATTTTAGGCATTTTTATGAGCTGGCTGTTAAACAGCCAGTATAAAAATTTGTACTATATAAGCTTAAAATTAAAGAAATGATGCTAAAAGCTAAAAACAAGGGTAATCTGTACTCAGAATAGAGTACTTTCTAGTTATTTCACTGTATTTTACCATTGCCTATGTTTTCGTGGTTTAGGTGCGTATACATCACATGCATGTATAGACATCTGTTTGTGTACACGTGTACGTGCGCAGATTTGCGTGTGTGTGTATAGAGTGTGCACACAGCTGTGCTCTTGCTCGTCTTCAGCTCTGTGTTTACCGATATCACCTGAGTAGCTTGAAACTGGCCACAGGGAGAGGATTTACACCACAGAAATTGGCATGGTGCAAGTCAGAGGTATTTTCCCCCGGGACGAGAGCCAATTGTTAATTCTTCTTTTGTTTTTTAAAAGATTTCGTTTATTTATTTGACAGAGACATTGAGAGAGGGAACAGGAGCAGGGGGGAGTGGGAGAGGAAGAAGCAGGCCTCCCGCTGAGCAGGGAGCATGATATGGGGCTGGATCCCAGGACCCTGGGATCATGACCTGAGCCAAAGGCAGATGCTTAACGACTGACCACCTCCCCCCCCCCCCCCCCAAGCCAGTTGTTAAATATTTACCAGTGTACCAAGGGGATCCAGCAGTGAGTGACTTGGGCACAGTCCTTGCCTGGGGCTTGCATTCTGGTGTGACCCCTCCTTAGGGCTAGTTTAGGGTCCTCATGGGTACAAAATGAGAGGGGCAGCTGCTGGGCTGGGCTGGGCCTCCTGTGGTTGTAAGGGTCATAAATTGCTCTCAAACAAACTCTACCTTCCAGAAAACGAGTTGTTATATTACAGTGTGTCCGGCGGGGGTCGGGGGGATGGGATGAGGATAAGACTCAGTTAATTGAGGGCCTGGCTTTGCCATTAATTGAATAACCACACTCAAGGTGACCCAGACATTTGGGAGGCAAAGTGGCAGTGGTGCCCGAGGACCGTGGACAAGTCGCATGGCTCAGGGGTGGTGAACGTGTGATGTCTAGGACACACACTAGGGTGACTAGAGCTGATTGGGCCTCCCCCCAACTTTGATAATACCAGAAAAGCTAAAGATGAAAGTGACTGATCTTTAGGTTACCTGGTATTTCTTGTTGCTTCTGCTGCTTCTGCCCTGGAGATAGGCAGTTGACTGAGAGCCTGTTTGTTCAAAGACAACCCCTGTTTGTGCCTATACGTGCCAGACGTTGCTCATTCATGCATCTGTTCATTTAATCCCCATACCGATCCCGCATGTGGGTACCGTTAGCCCACCTTACAGATGGGGAAACTGAGTCTTAGGTTGCCTGACTTTCCCAAGAACAGAGTGTAAGCGGCAGGATTGGAGCCGGGTCAGGCCCTGAGATCCCTCTATGATGGATTTCCTCCTCTATGCTGTTTTCTTCTTCCTTCTGAGGAGGACAGGGAGAGAATGCCCCGCAGGTCTGCGGTCCCAGCACACTTTACTAGTCCTTATTTGAAGTTACTGTGTGTTTTTTAAGCCCCGCAGCTGGGTTCATCACCCTGTGGTCAGGGCTTAGAATAGTACCATGGGCCCAGATGGGCGTCCTGGGCCTGATGTCAGGAAGGAGCTAACGGTAAAGGCTTGCATTTACGGAGAGAGCTCCTAGGTACAGAGGGGCAGGCCTGTGGCTCACGGGAGCTTGTCTGGTCCTCAGCCAGGCTGCTGGGTAGGTTGTAACACCTTCTCCATTTTGCTCCCAGTGAGGCGGAGGCCTAGGGCCAGGCAGCTGTGAGGGGTGGAAGGAGCCAGAGTTCATCTCGTTCTCTCCAGCCCAGAGTGCCGGCTCTCACCCATGCATCCGTTGTCTGGGGCCTGGCCTGGCCGTGCCTTTGACGTCCCCGGCAGTGGTGCCCACATGCTGTGGGGAATAGGGCAGCCGAGCTGACCACTTGGCCAGAAGCATGGGCTGTTCCCACCTCTCAGCGAGAGCCTGGTGCTGAGCCCCTGCCAGGGGATTTATCTTCCCATGGACCTTTCCATTGAGTGGGTGCTCTTGACCAAACCCCACCTTCCGCTTCTTTGCAGGTGGACTCCCGAGTCCGGGGTCGAGCAGGTGGTTGGGGGAGCCCGCTCCAGGACGGTGTGGAGGACTCTCAGCGAGGTGGCCTTTCTGGCTCTGGCTCCCTCCTCCTCCGGGAGAGCCTGGCCTCCCCGTGGAACTCCCCCTTCTAGCGGCTGCCTGATTGGTATGCGCCCCTGAACTCCAGCCATTAGCACACAAGGCGGGGACCAGCTCCCAATACTTCCCTCTCTTCATTGTTTGAAGTGGGCAGACTTGGAAGGAGCTTTAAAAATGCGGGCTTTTTATTCAATTTCCCTAGAAAAACAATGATTTAAATTAAATAGACGAGTAACTGTCTCTGGAAATGGAAGAAAAATTTTCCTGAACCCAGACATTACCCAGAGCCTTTGAATGTCTTTTAAAGTATGGGTTTGTTTTACTTGAAATTATGCATGTATTGCGTGACCAGTGAGGAGAACTTGGAAAATACAGAAGAAAATTAAGCTCGCCCTTTCTTCCGCCACCCGCGGACAGCCCCTCTCAACACTGTGGCGCACGCAGTTCACTTTTCCCATGACTGCTTTGCTTGTTTGGCGAGCCCCAGGTTTTACAAGGCCAGGCCCGTGCTGGGTGTCGGGGATAGATGGAGACATGGCCCCTGCTGCATCTCTTCCCGCGCCAGAACTTGGGCAGCCCACTTGGCCCCTCTTTGTTCCAACTTGCTCAGCTGCAAGATGGGGGTGACCTGGCGGCTGTGTCCCAGGGTGGGCGGACGTAGCGAGGGTGCAGGCAGCCTGCTCAGGACAGCCCCTGGCCCCGCAAAGAGCTTAGCGGTGCTGGCTGCTGTTCCGGTGGGGACCAGGCAGTAGCCTGGCCCTTGTGGACCTTTCGAGGTGGGGAGGAGACAGATCCCAAACCAGTCAAACGAATGAATGAAATGACCGCAATGTCATGGGATAAGTCCTACGAAGGGAGCAAGATGATGCGATATGACGGGAGTAGAGTAGCTGCGGTGTCCCGTTGGTGGTGGAGGTGGTGTGCAGAGTTTGTTGGCTAGAGGTGGTCACAGGGCGCTTCTCTGAAGAGGCGCACTTAAGCCGAGACTGAATGACAAAGCACCGAGGGGAAAGAATTCCAGGCAGGGGTATGGCAAATGCAAAGGCCCTGCGGCCAGGATGGCCTGTTTAAGCTGCAGAAATCCCAGAGCCTGCAGCGGGCAAGGGAACGAAGGCGGTGTTAAGAAGGCAAGCAGGTGGGATGGTTAATCTAGATGCCGTGGGAAGCTGTTGGAAGTTTGTGTTCCTCATTTCACATAGAGACCTTTATTAAGGAGATACAAACCCAAGATTCCAGCTGTTAATAACTCTCAGGAAATTTACTTTTTCCCGGGTAACTTATTCAAAAATAATTTACCGGGTGCCTATTCCATTGGAGCACTTGGTATTTGCCGTGGGCTGAGGGACAGTCACAAAGCTCAGCGAGAGGAAGCCTGGCCCACGGGTAGCCCGCAGTGCCCGCATGCCATCTGGCTGACCCAGCACGACCCACCGGACCCTTGTAGACTCTGATCTGGGCGGGGTGCTCTGGCTGCAGGGAGGAGAACTGGATGCATGGGCTGAGGTGGGCTGGGCCCAGAGGAAGGCAGAGGGGTGTTCGGAGTTGGAGAGCGGTGGCTGGATTTGGGTGATCAGAGAGAGCTTGGCTAGAATTCCCGGTAGGTGGTTCACAGCAGGTGAAGGAATAAGAGGAATGGAGTATGTTCTAGAATCTTCTTTTGAGTGTGTGGGTGGGTGGTGGTGTCGGGAAGTAAGACAATTAAGAGAGGATGGGGAGCTTGGGATTTTGAGAATGCAAGACTCCAGTCAAGGACAGGTTCATGTGAAGAGACTGCTTAGAAGTTTGAGTGGGGGGGCCCTGGGCTGAGATTTGGGCTGGGGCACCATTAGCACGTAGTGGGGGCAAGTGGGAGCACCCAGAGGGAAGGTGTGTGGAGAGGTTTGGTCATACGGATGGAGGGGAACTGGGAGGAGAGCTGAGAAGGGGAGCTGGGAATAGAAGGGAGAGTGGGGTGTCTGGGAAGTAGATATGGGAGACCGTCTTGGAAATGGGCTCTTGGTCGACAGGGCTGCTGGTCACTGAGAATCCACGAGGGATGAGACAGAAAGTGGCCACTGGCTTTGGCCACATGGAGGCAGCTCAGGTCTTCTCTAAGAGCGGTTTTGGGGGAGTCACAGGGTGGGAATCCCCAGTGGCAGTGGCCGGAGGGCACAGAAGATAAGGAAGGTGAGCCTGCATATGTACAGATGGAAAGATGGGACAGTGCCTAACCCAGGCCTGGGGGCTCCAAGGGGTGTCCCAGGGAAGTGTCTGAGCCTTGCAGCCAAGAGGCATTTGGGGGAGGCTTCCATGCATGAACAAAGGCTGAGGATGAGCGTTTAGTAGGGCCCTGTCCTGCCAGGGAGGGGCCTCTGGAAGTCACAGCTGAGTTGCTCTGTGTCTCTCACTAGGCCTTTGCTCTTTATCTTGAGCACCATGGGGAGCCAGTCAAGTGTTTCAGGCTAGGGAGGGACATGACCAGAACTTTTTGTTCTGGGTGGAGCCTGGGTTGGAAGGGAGGAGAGACATCGGGAAAACCTTTGGAAGCTGTCACAGGCTCTGTGATTCCTAGATCATTCTGGGAACCCTGCTGTTTTTTTTCTTTCCTTTTTTTTTAAGATTTGATTTTTAAGTAATCTCTATACCCAACATGGGACTTAAACTCATGACCCCGAGATCAAGAGTTTCATGCGGGAGGAGACAGAAAGTGGCCACTGGCTTTTGCCTAAGCTCATGACTCCGAGATTGAGAGCCAGCCAGGAGCCCCAACCCTGCTGCTGCTTTAGTGCTTCCCAAACTCTGCTCATCTCTCTTTTCTACAAAGATTCCTGAGGCTCAGAGAGGTTAAGCAACTTGCCTAAGGTCACACAGCATAACAGGGCATCCGGACTGGGGGACTGGTCCCCTGAGTGAAACAACCAGAGTCTCCAGGGTGGAAGCAGGTGGTGAGTAACCCCTGGGAAGGCCTCACTGGGGCTCTAGTTATAGGTCACCTTCTACATATCCCCTTGTGCCTGCGGATGTTGTCCTCTTGCGGTCTCTGGGAGGGAGGAGCTGGGCTGTTGATGGGGACTGGGAGTTGGCCTTGGGAGCCAGAGCCCCATGGGCTGTTGGAGCAGTTTCCTGGGGGCTGGCTTCTTCCCCAGTAAGTGATTGGAAAACCCTCTGGGGCTGGGCCAGGTCACTTGGGGTCAGTGACGGAGGCGGTCTCCCTGCTGGGAGGGCAGAGGCCTCATCGTTGGGGGGCATCAGGACCGATGGGGAGCCATTAGCAGAGCCCTGCCCCTTGTAAGCCCCAACCCTCTGGACAGGTGTCTGGCTTCCCTGGGGTCTTGGTTACTCAACCATGAGGCAGGGATGGTATTATATGTGACTGTGAAGGATCGAAACAATAACCAGTGTTTGCCGAGGTCCCAGAGTATGCTGGGCACCACATATCAACCTTTCAGTTCTTTGTGGCAGTCTTGTGAGGTGTGCATAGTTCTTAGCTTCATTTTATAGATGAAGCGGCTGAGGAACAGAGAGGGCAAGCAATTTGCCCCAAACCACACAGCTAGCAAATGGCAGAACTTGAACCCTGATCCACCTGACTCCGGAGCCCTCCCTTGAAACCCCTCCTGTCCCTGTCAGACTCTGTTCAGCCGAGCCCTTCCTTGGCATATCACCTGAGAGAATCTTTTGGGGGCTCCCGCATTCTGTCCATCCCTCTTTGGGCGCCCAATCTAGTCTGATCCCTTGTTTCATCATGAAGCCTTGGAGCTCCAGTGGCCGAAGTGCCTTGTTCACCACGTCGCGGATACTTGTGGCAGACTTGGGATGAGAACCCCGGCATCCCGGACCCCTTACCCTGCCACTCTTTTTACTACCCCAGGGCCTGATGAAGACTACCCGGCTGGGAGCCGGGCATCTACCTCTTCCTCAAACCAGCCAGGAGAGCTTGGGTAACATTTCACCCCATCCCTGACTTTTCCCGAGCCTTGATTTCCTCTTCTGCTAAATGGGCAGGTTGAGAACCTAGAGTCTCTACCGATTCTGATAATCCATGAGTCTAAGATCTCAGGATTCTAGGAATCCATGAATCAGACATGTGCCACTTTTCCTACTTCCTGTCTGTTGCCCGGGGAACCAGGGAAGATTGAATTGAAGAAACAACTCGGAGAGCCCGATCAAGAGCCGCTTATGATCCATGTGTTGATGGAGCACTGGTGCGTGCCCAACAGGGAGGCGGATACATTGGCTGTGCTGTGGCAGCGAGGTGCAGAGAGGCTGGCGAAATTTCTAGAGGGTCCAGGGACGGAATTTCCTGTGTATGAGGCGGTGCCGAGGGTATGTGTGCGGGGTACTTCCTCCTCCATGTGCCCTCAAGTGGAGCTCTCTACAAAACCATCTCGCTGGGGCTCCAGATGGGAAAATCCACCCTGTCCATCCATGCTTGAGAAATGGCTGTGAGGGGCCCACCTGGAAATGCAAAATGGCTGTGGAGACCCTTGAAGGGACAGTGGCAGAGAGAGCAAAGAGTGCTTCATCCACGATTGGCCAGAGCTCAGCCCTGCCTGGCAGCATGCCCCGAGAGCGGCCTCAGTTGTTTACAGGGAAAGGGACTTGGGACCAGGGAGAGGTTGTGGCCAGTGGGGAGGGAAACAGGAGCTGAGGTAGGACAACGAAGTCAGAGACTCATTTAGAGCTGGAAAGGTCTTCTGGGATCTTGTAGTCCAGGCTCCTAATTTTGTGTTTGGAGACATCTTAATCTGCAGACGGGCTGTGACTTGCCTCAGGTCTCACAGCCAATGGCAGCAGACCCAGGAACAGAAGAGGATTTGAGAAGCTGGATCATTAACCCCAACTTCTGGCTGCCCTCATGGTTATGACTTCCTGCCAGGTCCTGCCCACCCACTCTCCCTCCCATCAGAACAAACACAACAACACTAGTAATCATTGAAAAGGAATCATCTCGCTGAACACTGAGCATGTTGATCTCTGGAGTGGACTCGGGCCGGCTCTCTTGCTCAAGTCCCACTGCTCCTTTCTTCTGGCCCTGTGACATTGAGCAAGGCATGATCCTCCTCTTCACTGACAACTTGCTTCATGTGTATCATGATTAAGCAGATTCTGAAATTACAGGACTTCTCAGTGCCTTTAACGTGTTGAGTATCATTAATCTTCAGGAGGGAGGATTTCTACTCTTGTTCTTCCATAGTCTCGGACCACTGAACACTTTTTTTTTCGTGAACATAGGTGTTCCCTTGAATATGCAGATTGAGAAACCTTGATGGTGGTTCGTCAGGACTGTTTTAAACTCAGACACTTGTGGACTAATAGTGGTGTTTTGGGGTGACATCCCCACTGATCTGTGACAGCCAACTCTTCCAGAACCCACCCTGTCTCCCTGGGCTCCACAGAACCATTGCCCTCCAAGCATGTTACCTCATCACTGTTGGTGGTGGAAGCAACAGGAGGTTTCCATGATTGGAGCCACCGTGTCTTCCTGGGGCAGAACAACAGGCTGAGATGTCCTGGGCCGGCAGCCTGTGCCCTGTGGAGGCTCTTCCCAGGGACCCAGGCTCACCTGGGAGCAGGTACAGAGGATGCCAGGGAGGAGCAGAGCCTGCTCTGCAGACCAGGGCAGCCTGGGACCGTGAGCCTGGGACACGGCCACCTGGCTTCTGTCCCGGCTCTGGCATTCACCTTTTATGACCTTGGGCAAGACACAGCCCTCTGTGGGCCTCGGTTTCCTCATCTGTAAGATGAGAGGCGGGGCTTAGTGATCCGTTGGTTCCTCTCAAGGCTGATGTTCTGAGAAATGGGCACATCTGGTACTTTTGGTCTCCTCCTGTAGCTTGTTGGGTTTCTCAGTGTCACTGAAGATGGTCTGTCCGAACTTGCCTTTCTTGGAAGGTGAGGTGTGTGTGGAGGTGCGCTTCAGGTGATCTTAGCACCCTGGGGAACCCACGAGTCGGTGATTCTCATATAGCTGTGTACTGCAGGCTTGCCTGGACAGCCTGCTAGGAATGCGGATTCTTGGACCTCACCCCGAGAGACTCTAAATTTGTAGTTTGGGCTGGACCTTAAAATCTACATTTTTTAAAAAAATAAAGATTTAATTATTTATTTTCGAGAGAGAGTGTGTGTGCATGTGAGCATGGTGGGGAGGGGTTGAGGGAGAGAGAGAATCTCAAGCAGACTCCATGCTGAGCGTGGGAGCCCCATGTGGGGCTTGATCTCATGACCTTGAGATCATGACCTGAGCTGAAACCAAGAGTCAGGTGCTCAACTGACTGCATCACCCAGGTGCCCCCAAATCTACATTTTTAAAAAGCCTCCTCATTCAAGTGGTTCTCAAGTCCAGAGTTCAAGGGTCACACTTTGAAAAAGGCTGTTAGGCTCTCTTTGAACCAAACAATGCTTAGGAGAATGGCCCGCTGGGGTTGGTAATGACTTTGTCTGGTCCTGCACAGAGACACCCTCTTCTGCAGTCACAGCCTTCTGTAGCTGGTGACCTCTCTTCCCCGTAAGCTAGGGTTTCCCAAACCTGGCTGGTTACTGGAATTGCCAGGAAGCTTTAGAACAAAATATGAATTCTTGAGTCACCCTTAGAGATTCTTGGAACCAGTTAGATCTCAGCTGGGACCCAGAAACCTCTATGTTTTAAGACTCCCTAGGTCTTTCGTGTGTCTGTTTGTCATTCATTCAACAAGTATGTGTCAAGGCTTGCCATGGCCCAGCCGGGGGGAGGGTGTTGAGGACATAATTGTTAGGCCAGTTGCAGTCTTGGACATTATGTCATCTGTTCTGCAACCTGGTGAAGGAGATACACAGTGATTACATGGGGATGCTTGGCCAGGTTGGGGAAACATGTCTAGAAAATGGTTGGGTTGGACAAAATACCTGGGGCAAAGCTGGGATTCCTGGGTAGCTTAGCTCCAGTAATTTCCAGATTGAAGTAGGGCCCCGAGCCCGATGTCCTCTGGTCACTACTTGTGGACTCCTGGCATTAGTTCACTACTTATTCATTTATTTATTTATCCATCTATCCATTTACTCATCCATCCACCCATCCAGCCATCCACCCACCCATCCACCCATCTACACATTTACTCATCCATCCATCCACTCATCCATCCATCCATCCATTTACCACCCATTCATCAATTCATCATCCACCCACCCACCCACCTACCCACCTACCCATTCATCCACCCACCCATCCACCCATCTACACATTTACTCATCCATCCATCCATCTATCCATCCGTCCATTCACCCATCTACACATTTGCTCGTCCCTCCACCCATCCATCCATCCACTCATCCATCCATCCATTTACCATCAATTCATCATCCACCCCCCACCCACCTACCCATCCACCTACCCATCCACCCATATACCCATTCATCCATCATCTATTCGTCCTCTCATCCAGTCATCCAGCCATTATCCACTCCTCCCTCCCTCCACCTACCCATCTTTCCATATGTCTATCCATCTACCCACCCATTCATCCATCTTCCATCTACCCACTCATCCATCATTTACATCCCATCCACCCACTCATTAATTCATCATGCACCCATCCATACCCACCCGTCCACCCATCATCCACCATCCACTCATTAACTTGCCCACTTACCCATCTACCCATTAACCTGCTGATCCACCCACCCACCCACCCACCCACCCAATCATTTATCCATACATCCATCATCTCTCAAATCTCTATCATGTGCTGAGTACCGTGCTGGGTACTGGAGGGACCGAAATGAAAGGCATTACTTCTGCCCTCAAGGAACTCACGGTCTGGTGGGAGGTCAGAATACAAAGCAAATGATTCCAACCCAGTGTCAGGTGCTCAAATGGGCAAGTGGCCAGCTCGGGCAGTGGGCACCATGAAGAATGTCCCCACAGTCACTTTGTGTTAAGGCCCAAAATGAAGGTAGCAGTGTCCCAGGCAGATGAGGTGGGGCACAGCTTCCAGGCCAAGGACGGGCCTTGCCCTTGGGAAGGCAGGTGGTCACGGCTGGTGGGGGAGCCTCTTCTGCTCCTGGAGCTCGGGCTGTCTCTTGTTTTCCATGCCTGTTTCCCTGTGAGGCCTGGCCCGCAGTAGGTGCTCAGCAAATGTTTGTCAGTGGGGAGGTCTGTACCATTCCGAGGAGTTTGTCACCAGAGGGCTGTAGACCGAGTGCAGGCAGGGGAATGACACCCTCCTGTGGGTTCCTGCTGCTGGGTGGGGGCAAGGGGGAGGGGGACTGAGGGGCCTCCCTGGCTTTCACCCCTCCTTGGCCGCCTCAGCCTTTAGCCCTTTCCTCGCGCGGGTCAGAGCGCCTGTACTCTGCCACCTTGGCGAGCCCACGGCGGCTTTCCGTCAGGTCTCCTGCAGCTCGGGGCTCTGCCTCTGTTTGGGGGTGCTGGTGAGAGGACCGTGTAATGTTGGGGGGGCGGGAGTGTGAGTAGATGCCGTGACAGCTAAGAGCCTTGGCTTCCAGTCCTGATCCCTGCTTTTGCCTCTTATTCCCTGGGTGTCCCGTGTGGCCCCGTGTTTCAGCTGTTTCCCAACCTGTCCAGTGGGGGTAGGACAGCCTCTCCCTCCTGCGGTTCTTGGATTGATTCGGAGAGTTGTTGCACACACAGCACTTAGAACAGTGCCTGGCGCGCCGGGAGCCTCAGCCGCTGAAACGTGGGGCTCTGGGGGCCGTCGTGCTGGGTAGCCTGGGTGGCCGGCTCTTTATTCTTCTCACAGCCGGAAGGCCTGGTTGGAATCCCACATCTGCCTCTGACTAGCCGCAGAGCTCTGCGAGTGGACTCAGGCTGCGAGCTCTGGTTTCTCACCGGCGAAATGGGGCTTGATGCCCCTTGGTGCCGCTGGCTGGAGCGGAGTCTGACAGCCCGTTCCCTGCCTTGGACTTATTTTTGAAATCAGAAAACCCAGGTCTAGACAGGTAGAGTGAAATCTCCATCTGATGGTTGTGGTGTGGACAGCCACTTCTCCAGCCCACAGGCTTGGGGGGCGAGTCTCAAGTCTGTCAGGCCACCTCTCTTGGCCCCGGCCTTCCCCTTCGCATGGCCTCCTTGGTTCCTGGGATCGTCCTGCGACCGGGGCTCTGGGTCTTCTGAGTGGGGGGCTGTAGGGCAGAGGGTTGCATCTGGTCTGCAAAGGGTTCTTGGGGGCAGGGAAAGTCTGTCCTCCCCCAGCCAGGCTGGATCTGGGTGCCCTGGAGAGACTGGCTCGGCCTCGTGCCTCCCACCTCACGTTCCAGCTTCGTTTGAGCTCTCAGGGCTGAGTGACTCAGTCATTCTGATGCACCACGGAGATCTGGGTCTCAAGCAGGTAAATATTAACCGCACAAATCCAGGTCTGAATGTAGATCTCTGGGGTGGGCTGCTTGCAGGCCTGCCAGGTTCTGAGTTTCCCCCGAGCTGCTGGCCGGGAGAAGCAGGTCCCCTCCAGGGGAAGGAAGGGCACCTGTTCTAAGGCAGGCGGCAGCCTTCGATTGCCATTACTGTCCAGCGGTCAGGGGCTGCCCTGTTTTACAGCGAGGAGGGAACTGAGGCACAGAGCAGGCAGGAGGCCTGCTCCGCTTCACGCAGCTAATGGGATGGTCCTGGGGTTGGCATGGGAGGGTCTGTCTTCGAAACCCATGCTTCCTGCCACACCCGGTTTCTTCCTGCTGTTAGGACCATCCCGGGGGCTGAGGGGCGCCCTCTGGCTCCTCTGAACCTGGCCCTCAGATTCCCTTTTTGCGAAGTGGGGACAGGTGGTTTGGGGTCCCTGGCAGGCGGGACCAGCCCAGGTTTCCTGAGTGCAGGGGTGCCGTGGGCATGCAGGGAGCCCCCTCTGCTCGCAGCATGTGGGGCTCTGCTGGGGCCCGGGCTGGTGTTTGGGAGTCTCCTGCTGGCCAGCCAAGCAAGGCTTCCTTTGAAGACCGGGTATGAGGCCCTGTGGGGACACTGAGGGCCCCGCCATGGTTTCTGTCCTCTTGGTACTGTCACATGAGCAAGAATGAGAACACAGATTTGGGACTTCAGACCCTGGATTCGAATCCCGTGTCTTACTAGCTGTGTGATCCCGGGCAAGCCTTTGCCTGCCTTGGTCAGAGGCTCCCTCAGGAAGATGGGAATTGTAACTCCTGCTTCATAGGGCCATTGTGAGGATGGCGGGAGATGGTATGGGCCAAGCCACGAGCTCATAGCAGGTGCTCAGTGAGCCCCTCGCGTGGGGGTCTTCTGAGGACTGAAGGGTGAGCGGAAGCCGCGCCCCCCTCCCCGTGATGCCGGGAGCCAGGAGCAGGATGGGGATGGTTCTGTGGGCAGCAGCAGATGGGGCAGAAGGGGCCACCAGCTCCACAGTGGGGGTGCAGTGTGGGGGCTAAGACTGGCTGGAGAGAGAGGGAGATGTTGGCTTTCCCCTTGTTCCTCCTCCCCCGCCCCGCCCCACTGAGGCCCTTCAGACAGAGGGAGCCCCAGTGTGGCCCTTGGCTGTTTTCGCAGCCGGGGAAAATCAGAACCCCGGGAGAGGAGGTGACTGGCTCTGCGTGGGTGGGAGTTGGGGGTGGGACCAGGCTGACCCCCGGCCAAAGGCCCACCCGATGCTGGTGCTGCACTGCGTCCTCAGCTGCCGGGGGCAAGTCCCTGGGGCTGGTCCCTGGGGCTAGTCCCTGGGGCTCTCGGGCTCCCTGCCTCTCTGGCCTGCCCCTGAGCCAGCTGTGAACAGAATATTCTGCGTCACGTGGTTCACTAGACTGGCCCTTCCTCTGCCAGGAGACTTTTTTGTTTTATTTTCTTTTACTTTTCCCTAATAAGGTCTATGTGGCTCTCTTATCTGTCCTTTCTTGGGGCCTGGAAGGCCTGTGACTTGGCCCTGGGGAGGCTGTCCCAGCAGAGCCCCGCTGACAGTGGCCGGGCTGCATGGGCCCAAGTACGTAAAAGCTCAAAGGGAGGCTGAGGGGAGGCATCAGAGCTGTGCAGACCTGGCTGGCCTGGTCTCCAACTGTGTGACTTTGGGCAAGTCACCTTGCCTCTCTGAGCCTCCGTTTTCTTACTCAGTTCAATCCAAGTAGCACTTAGTAAGGCCTGTTAGATGCTAGGTTATGGTACTAGATGTTTCAGGCAGAGCAGTGAATAGACTCAGCCACCGGCCTCTGGGCTTGAGGGCTCAAGAGTGAGCGGGGGACTCACATGGGGACCTGGATCTGGACCTTGAAGCATCGGAGATCTCCTGAAAAGGCACATGAAACAGCACGCAGGGCTCCGGGTTTGAATGGGACCTAAGGAGTGGTGGTACGTGAGAGCAGAGGCTGGGATTTCGGGTGAATTACTGTCAGGTCGGTTTCATGCTCGCCAGCAGGAAAGCGGGACACTATTTCTAGAGAAACAGAGTTGATTTTCTGTGGACATTGCTGACATGAGCCAGTGTCCCTGGTTGTCACTGAGGCTGACTTGTTCCCACGTATGCCCTGAACTTTGCAAGAAGGAAATGCAGCCCCGGGTGATATTCTAGAGTCGTCCATCCCCGGCATACGGTGGGCACCCAAGAGGTGTTTCTGGAACTGGTGGCACCAGAAACACATCCTAGTGGGGGTGTGATTGATGTGGGGAAGGAGGGTCGGCTCACAGAAGAGGGTGTCCTATGTAGGAGGGAGGGGCCTTGTTCTGAGCGACTCCAGAGGACAGAATAAGAACAGGTTTTAGACCCTTTAGAGCGTGGTGGGGGATGGTGACTGAGGCCCAGGGTAGGGGCAGGTGCGTATGGAATACCCAGTCTGTCCCAGGCCAGGCGCTAGGCTCAGTGAGCCCCATCGGGGCCAGGGGACTTCTCCTTGTTTGTCCACTGATGTCTCCCAAACACTCGGAACAGTGCTGGGCTCGTGCACGTGCTTCTTGAACGTGGGCTGAATGAGTTAGTGAGTGCGCGTGTTGCTTAATCGGATCTCAGCAGCGTCACATCCAGTTTGCAGATGGATAAACTGAGGCCTAGGGAGGTCAGGACACACATCTGCTCCGGCCGCTCATGGTGCGGGGGGTGGGGGTGTGTGTGTGTGCGTCCGGATTTGGGGTCCAGGCTGCTGGATTTCAAAGCCCGTGCTCTGAGTCACCCCCTTGTCAGGGTCTCCCGAAAGGGATTTTGTGCTTGCTGACAGGTTGCCTTTCACGCTCAGCGACCCCTCCCTTGAGAGCGATGGAGTGTGGGAAAATACAGAATGCTCGATGCAGAAACAGTCGTGGGTTAAGGCCGCGGGGCCCTGGGGATAACTGAGGCCATGAATTCCTGCTCGGACCGGCGGGCACTCGTTCAAGGAGCTGGGTTAGGAGGGGATGTGATGCCGCCAGCCTTGGGGTCCTTTCAGGCCTGGACTGAGGTTATGGTCATCCTCAGCCACAGCGCAGGGTCGGAGGGCCTGCTCAGGTAGTAGCAGGCACTTGGCTTTGCCTTCCCTGGCTGGCGCAGCAGGACCTGGATCTTAGGCCGCTCCTGCCTGGGGGCCTTCTCCTGGGTGGTAGCCGGATGGGCCCGGGTGAACCCAGACGTTCATAGGAATATGTCCCTTCCCTCAGCTGCTGGGTGGATCCAGACAAGAACGCCCAGTGGACTTAACACGTTTGCCTTGGGATGCTCTGGGAGCCCAGGGCTGGGACCCAGACAGACGGGCTCCTTGCTGGGGCTCTGTTGGGGGGCAGTGTGGCTAATCCCTCTCCAGAGGCCCTGGGTCAGAGCACTTAGTCGGCTAGTCCCCCCAGTTCTCCTCCTTCTCCTCTCCCATGGGCTCCCGGGGATCCCTGTGGTCCTGTCTGCTCACCCGGGGCTTGTCCCAGGCAGCCCAGGAGCCCAGCAGACTGGCGGCTGGCCTGTGGCTGAGGAATGAGGGAGCTCGGAGGCACGGCCCCATTGCCAGCGGGCCTGGGTTCAGATCGCAGCCCTCCCATCACTGACCATGTGACCTTGGGCAACTTTCTTACCATCTCTGCGCCTCTGTTTCCTGATCTGTAAATGAGGATGATCGTCACAGTGCCTCTCTCTGCGGGTTGTTGTAAAGACGAAGTAATGAGAGGAGTAAAGAGCTCGGGCTAGCTCTGGGCCTCTCGTGAGTGGTTAGTGAATGGGAGGTGTTGGGACGCTGACCTCAGTGCTCCTTGGTGGCATTGGGCAGCCCAAGGAGCTGTCGCCTTTTGTCTGTGCCCAGGGCCTGGGCCCTGGACTCCACCTGTGTGAAACTGCTTGGCGTGGGTGAGTGAGGGTCTGGGCTTGGTCGCTGGGGAGAGAGGAGCAAGCCCTTGACTCCCGCGGGAGGCCCCCTTCCTACCTTCTTCCCTTCTCTTCTGCTCAGACGCGCTCATTGCCATGTGTCCCATCGATTTTGTCCATTGAGCATTAATCAATGGATAGGCACCCCCTTCCCCATCTACGTTCAGGCCCTTCTCAGGAGTTCCCGCAGCCCCCCAGGACCCCCCCCCCCCCACCCCAGCAGCTCTGTTGGTGTCTCCTAGTCGTCCCTGCTCCGTTCTCCTCCGCCCGCCAGACCGTGAGCTCCACAGAGCAGGCACCGATGAGTAAGCGTTGAGGTTTGGGCTATGACCGTGCGCCAGACGGGGCTTGGGGGCACATCGGGGAGTGGGGCACAGTCCCTGGCCTCTGAGAGCTCCCAGGCTGGTTGTTGCTTTATTAAGGCCAAGGCGGCTGCTCGGTGCCAACAGCGGTGCCTCGTGTCCAGGGAGGAGAGGCATCTGCTGTGAGAGGTCCCGGTCTGCCCTGTCCCTCCCTCCGCCTCTCCCTCTACCCCAGCTTCTATGTTCCAGAGGCCGGGCCAGGTGCAGGAGACGCGGAGCGAAGCAGTTTGTGGTCTCTGTCCCGCAGCCTGGTGGCGAAGAGCCACAGAGTCCTGGTACCATAGCATTTCGATGCAGTGTCTTTAGGCTTGTAGCCTGCATTACCTGCCATGGAGACCGGCGACAACAACTCTGGTCTTTGTGTTCCTGTGACTAATGACGGCCGCATTAGCAGGCCAGTATCTGCCCTAGATCCTCTAAAGACTTGACCAGGTGCCCTGAAACTGGGGGCCTCTGCCTTGGTACTGTTGGCCCCGAGCCAGGTAATTCTGTGCCCTGGAGGAGGTCCAGCTGTGCCCTGGCCGCCACCTGCCAGGCGCCAGCAGCTCCCCCCGCGCCTGCTGAGCTGTGACAACCAGAATGTCCCCAGATGTGGCCAGAATTCCCCAGGGGGACCAAAGTCACCCCGAGTTGAGAAGCTGCCTTAGATGGATCCGTCAGAAGAACCGCCTGATTCCAGGTGGGATGGAAATTTTGAAATCCAATACCATCGCCCCCACAAAAAAAAATCAAAAGAGGAAAGAAGTGCCCCCAACATCCTGTATTCCTTGGCCGGACACATGATCTGGTTTGGCACAAAGCGCACACATCCGCGGGGAGGCGGAAAGGCCCTTGTGGCTGGAGCAGCTCCATGCCCTGGTCCAGGCCACCCAGCCCAGGGCCTCTGGTAGAAGCCACCCGGTCCTCACCAGGTCTGGGTGTGCCCGGCTCTGTGTGGCTGTGATGTCGGGCAGGTCACCAGATGACCACCTGGAGGACACGGGACCTGCGTCAGTCCTGGGAGAGGAGAGTCAGAATGGGCGGCTGTCCCCTGAAACGTCTCCCTCACCTCACAGTATCTTGGTTTGTGGTGATGTGTGGGTTTGTAAAGTGTGGTATGTGCCTCCTTGCAGCACTATGGGCTTCACTCAGGAGGCCAGGAACCAAGCCAGTCTTGCCCATCAGCAAATCTCCAGAAATTTCCATGGTGCCCGGCATACAGAAAGCTCAGTAAATATTTGTGGCATGATTAAGGGGTGCTTTTGGATGGCAGAGGGATCCAGAGAGATGAAGCCGAGCTTTTCTGTTCCCCACCCCCTGCCCTTGAACGCTATTGATCTCCAAGATTCCCAGAGTGAGGGGGTGGGGCCCGGAGACCTTCACTGTAACAACGATGGTACATGTGTAGGCGTGTGACCTCCGCCACTCACTTCCTGGTGCGCGTCCTGATTTGGAAGGAGAAGGCGTCGCTGTCCTCTCCAATACCCGGGCCACTCGGACAAGCCTTGGGTGAGTCTGGCAAAGGCTCAGTCTTGGCAAGGAGTGGCCAGCTGTCCCTGCATCTGTCCCTCTGGCCAGCAGTGAGCACCTGCGTGGGGTTCGAGTTGCAGGCAGGAACCAGAGCCAGGGTCCCATTTCCCCAGGCCCGCTTCTTTCTGTAGGTCACTTGAAGATACTCCTGACCCTGTGCCGAGGGGCAGCCCTGGGCAGGCTGGGGTCACTGTAAGTTATGGCCTGGATGGGGACTGTTGTCCCTGAATTTAGCAGAATATATCTGAGATGCAGCGCGCCAAGGAGGCGTCGGGATGCTCGCCTCTCTCCGCAGCGCTGAGCCCCGCCCGGGAGCTGTCCACAAAAGGTCTCTCTCAGCCAGTTCTGAGGCCCCGCCTCCGCCTGACCAGGGATTTGGATTCGGATTCGGGGAACTGGAAAGTCTCCCTGGCAGCCCGCACCGACTTTTGGTTGTTTCCACGTTTCACACCAACTAAGGGAACTTTGTATGGCTGTCGGGTTTGGGGATCCTCCCCTTTTCTGACTTTGACCCCATTTCCTGGAATCTTCACTTGAAAAGCAGCGGGAGGCGGGTGGAGGCTGGGCGGGGAGGCTTCTACAGCTGTGTGTCTCCTTCAGGGTCAGGCGGGCAGCAGGCTGTCCCGGGGCACGGCACTGGGCACCCTTTGCCCTCCGTGGGGGCTGCAGCAGGGTCAGATGCTGCCGGAGAGGCTGCCCCCCCCCCCACAAGCCTTGCTTGCATGGACCTCATCTCCACTGGGGCCCCGTCCTTGCGGGCCAGGTCTGCTGTCCCATGTTGAAGGAGGTCGTTGTGCATTAATTCACTCAACAAACATTTCTTGGGCACCTACTGTATTCCAGCCGCTTGGTGAGGCCCTTGTGGGCACCGTTATCTCATTTAATCCTTAAACAGCCCTCTGTGGTGGGATTCTTGTGGTTTTCCTGCTGAAGAGGGGGCCAGGGACCAGGGCAGGGGAATCAGTCTCACTGTCACAGTGAGGAAGTGGAGAGTCGGGACCCCCCAGGTTTGATCCCAGAGGCCATGCTCCTCAAAACAATACGTGGGGCACAACGGTGGCAAAAGGGGCACCTGAGGACCCCCACCTGCCCCTACAGGGCCAGGGACTGCTTTAGAGCAATAGCAGTCCCAAGTATCGCAGGGCACCCTGTTCCCCTCACCCTCCCCGGGCAGGTGGCCGCCTCTCTGGGAGCGGGATGGAGGCGGGGTGGGCTCGCCACTCAGGGCGCCCCTCATGGTTCCAGCCAAGGGCAGGCACACTGAGAGGAGGGTGTTTGGGAATTTTTTGTAGGGCAGGGTTGGGGGCTGCATCGGAGTCACCTGTTCCAAAGAGCCCCATTACTGCCTTGGTGAGCACGGGTTTGGATCTTGTTTGAGCTGGTAATGAAGGAGGACCGGTGCTTGGAACCAGCTTCCTGTTTGGGTCACCATCCCCGGGCAGACTCCAGCCCAGGACAGCGGGATTCAGGGCAAAGCCATTTCGTGGTTGACACCATCCCCCAGTCTCCCTGCACTCCCCGCCCCCCCCACGCCAGTCCAATTTCTCTGCTCCCTTCCCTCAGCCCCAGGCAGCGCCTCCTCCCAGGTGTGTAGTTAAATGCGAGGGGGTGGGCTGGACCTCCTGGTCTGCGGAGGGAGGGGCAGCCTGGCACCAGGGAAAGACCAAGACACGCCTTGGATCCAATCAAGGCGCTTCTGGACTTCGGACAAATTGCTCTACTTTCCTTCCTTCCAAGATTTTATTTATTCACTTGACAGAGAGAGACACAGCGAGAGAGGGAGCACAAGCAGGGGGAGTGGGAGAGGGAGAGGGAAGCCTGATGTGGGTTTCCATCCCAGGACCCTGGGATCATGACCTGAGCTGAAGGCAGAGGCTTAATGACTGAGCCACCCAGGCACCCCCCGCTCTACTTTTCTGAGCCTCAGTTTCCTCATCTGTATAATGGGGCTGATCCTGCCCCCTCATGGGATGGCCCGCTCCCTGGTGGAGCTGGCAGGAAGACACAAATTTCTGACGCCCCCTCGCAGGTGGGGAGAACAGAGATAGGCTGGAAGAGGCACATTGCTAGGGGGGTGGGGCAGGGTGGGGGAAGATTAGGACTGAAGTGCTGGTGGCTTTGAGAGCTCAGCCCGAGCTATGCTGGGCTGTGCCGTGGAGGCCTTCGTGTCCCCTGGGACCTGTGCACGGCTTGTGTTTCCGGACGGCCTCAGATGCTGCCTGGCCAGCTCGCCCTGCCTCGGCCGGGTGGGCTGAGTATTTTTAGCTCTGACTTTGCCGAGGTTTTTTCTGCCCAGACCTCTCTTGTGGGACAAAACAGACGGCGCCCTCCCTGAGAGAGACAGAGCTTGGGCCTGAAGAAAGGGACTTGGAGCCAGACTGGATCCTAGTGGGCTTTGAAAGGGAGGCCTTCTCTGCTCCCTGTGGCCAGCCAGCCTGGGCAGCGGCGCTGGCCTCGCCTTCTGCGGCCCCAGCTGGAAGCTGCCTATCCTTCCTTGGAAAGCTGAGCGTGTGCCCGGGTTGCTCATCTGCCTGCATGGGCAAGACTCTTGTGTGCACCTGCCTGCCAGAGCGGCCGAGGGGGGCGGCCCTTGGGGCCCTGGGGTCCTGTCCCCTCTCCTGGCCACATGCTTCTGACTCATCAGAACAAGAACATGGTCATTTTGGGAGTGAGTTTTTAAAAATAGTCCCAGTCCTTCCTCCAGCCCTGCCCCACCCCTCCCTGATCACACCCTGGCGTTGGCCCCAGACCTCTTCCCACACTGGTTTTGGGGAACCGCCTCCTGCCCGGCGTGGCAGGGGATCTGTTTGTGAAGCTCTCCTGGGAGGAGCGGTCCTGGCCACAGGCTGATTTCAGAGAGGAGGAGGCACAGGCCCAGGAGTGGGGACCCCACGGGCTTCGGCCACCTTCTCCCCACTCCCCTGCACCCCCAGTAGCAGTGGTGGGACTGAGCCCAGGGCCGGCGTGGGACCAGGGATCCCTTCATTCACTCAGCAGGTGTGTGTTGAGGGCTGCTGTGTGCCAGGCACTGTCCCAGGGCTGTGGAGAGAGCAGTGAACAAAATGCTTAGGCTCCCACCTTGGCTGAGTGCACATTCTAGTGGGAGGAAGCTGATAGAAACAGTGGAAATGTCCAGGGGCCCTGAGGCGTTAAATGCTAAGAAGATAGGGCAGCGGCGTGATGGGGATGTGTGTGTACTATTTCAAAGAGGATGGATGGGAAGGCCTGTCTTTGAGCAGAGCTCTGAAGCAGGTGACCGAGCCATCCATGTGTATGTCTGGGGGAAGAGCATTCCGGGCAGAGCAAGTGCAAAGGCCCTGAGGTAGGGGCACGTGTGGGTGTGTGAGGAGCTGCACCATAGTTGTTGCGACTGGGGTAGAGATGCTATGTGGGGAGAGGTAGGATCTCCAGTCTGGGAGGTAGTGAGGACCACACCATGCCAAAAGTGAGGACCCTGGCTTCCACTCTGAATGGGGTAGGAAAGCACTGGAGGGTTTGAGCAGAGGTATAACTGGGCTGCTGTGTGGAGAACAAAGCATGTGGGATGGGGGGTGAAAGTGGAAGCAGGAGGCTGGTCAGGAGCTGTTTTAATGGTCCAGATGAGAGGTGGTGATGGTTTGGCCTAGGGCTGCAGCCAGGGAGGTGGCCAGAAGTGGTCAGAGTCTGGACGGGCTTAGAAGGTAGAGCCAACAAGGCTTGCCAAGGGATGGGATGCAGGGGTGAGAGAGAGGGGGAGTCAAGGTGAGGCGGAGGCTTGAGCCCCAGCCCCTGGCAGGCTGGGCATCGGGTGAGCTGGGAGGCGGGGAGGAGTCGGGGAGTGGGCGAGGGTTGGTGTGGGTATTGACTTCAGGATGCCTGGCCGACCATGGAGCAGATGCGCCCAGCAGGCGTGCGGGGAGAAGCCGGGATGGAGTTCCAGGGAAGGTCAGGCGGTGGGGGGGGGGGGGGGGCCCTGCAGAGAAGGCGTCCCAAACCATGAAACAGCCGAGGTTGCATGCAGGGAGGCATCTTCCAGTCTGATCAGAGTCCTGAGCCCGGGAGTGGCCCACTGGGCCCCGCGGGAGGAAAGGGGGTGGGGTGGGAGCCGCTGTCCCAGAGGAAGGGGAGCAGCCAGGGGGTTGTGGGAAGTGGGGGATGGGGTTCAGGCACGTCCACTGGCTTTGGCATCTCGGAGCCGTGGGGGCAGACACCCCCACACCGCGACCTAGATAGCTCAGCAGAGAATGGGGGGTCCTGGACTGGGGGCACAGGCAATGTTTGCACAAGGGGAGCAGGGGAATCTGGTGGTGGCTTGAGCCCTGTGGGGTTGGTGAGGTTTTTGGACGTTTGATCCTTAAGAAGAGCAGTCATGTGCCATCTTTACGTTGGCTGGGAATGATCCGGGACAGGGGAGCCGAGGTGTCTCTGGGCTGTCTCTCTTTCTCCCCAGAAAGACACCCCTCTCTTTACATCCTCCTCCCACCCCCAGCCCCCAGATTCCTCCTGGCATTGGCTCAGAGTCCAGGGTCCTTCATGTTGTCTAAGTGGGGTCCGTGTGTCTAAGTCGGGAGGTACCGGCGCTTCCCCATCTGAAGGCCCATGGGGTAAAGAGGCGTGGGTCTCTGAGCCCCTGGAATGGGGAGTAGGAGGCACATGGCCCATCTGGGGTGATGTTGGTATCCAGTAATGTGAAGCCATCTCCCTGACTGAACCCCAAATTCTCTGCTCGTGGAAGCCAGTCTGCACAGCCTGGGGAAGGGAGCAGTGCACAGACCCCAACAGAGAGGGGGTTGCTTACCGGGGATAGTCGGGACCTGGGGCGCCTCCCTCTGCTCCAGCCCCTGGAGCCCTGTGGTGGGGTGAGGGTGGAGAGCCAGGGCTGTTGGTGTGCAGGGGGTCGTGGCTGCGGGTCAGCTTCTGTCCATGACCTCTGATCTCCTTGCCACTGCCTCCTGTTCAGTAATGAGCCGTGCTTTCTGGTGAGTTCCTGCCTGTGCCAGGCAGCACTCCTTACCTTATTCATCCCTCCTCCAAAGCCGAGATACCTCCCTCCCCCAAGTGCAGACTCAGCTAAGCAGGTTCTAGCAAGTAGCAGAGCCAGGACTGGAATACGGTTTGACCCCAGAAACCCGGTCCTAGGTTCTGATCTGGAAAGAAACGCAGGCCCAGAGTCCATTGGGCTCCTGGTCAGCAAAGCAGGCTGGGCTGCCCGCAATTCATGCTCCCGGTGTGTCCCATGGGCCACCCCCTGCTGGGCAGGTGCACCTACAGACCTGAACTTGGGCCTCTCCTTTGTTCCTTTGTCCCCGGGCTGAGCTGGGGCCCTGCGGGCAGTAGGTGTGCAGTGAAACGCTTGTTGCATGGGGACAAGGAAGGGCAAGCTCGTCACCGTGAAAGCAGGGGAGCCTGAGTCCCCGGAGGTGAGGGAGGGGGACTCGGAATGCCAGAGAAGCTGATGTTGCCAAGCTGTGAGTCCCCCTGGTCTCACCGTGCCTGAGGCCACTCAGGGACCGCGGGTGCTCCTGGGGCAGCGACCTGATACCTGGGTGTCTGGTGGGGAAGCAGTCAGGCCTCAGCATCCCCTCTCCTTGAGGCTTTAGGTCAGCTTGTGGAGCGGCTGGGAGCCATTCGGGCAATCCTGGCCCCTGCCGCTGGCATCACCTGCGTGCCGGGGGTGGGTGGCTGGGACGCGCCTCTTGCCTGCTCCCCCCACCCCGCTTTCACCTGCAGGCTTGGCCGCCTTCCCGGGGAGGTGCCCTGGCCTGGAAGGCCCAGCTCTTCTGGCCTCTCTGCCCCTGCCTGGGCTTTTCCTGCAGGCTGGACGTTCCATCCTTCCCCTATATCAGCTCTGTCTGGTTGCATGGAGTCAGACCTTCCTTTCCTGGTCCCGCCTTGTGCTTCGCGGCAGTTGAGGCAAGTGCTTTGCCAGTGTGAGCCTCAGCTTCCCGCATCTGAAAGGGAGAGCAGGCCCACCTCTCAGGTCTGGTTCCAGTGTGGAAATGCCGTGTTGCTAGAATGAGTTGGCTGGAGCCATGCTGGTGCTAAATTGCTCGCGAGGGGGCTTCTGGGGAAACAGGCTCGGAAGGGTGAAGGGGTAGCACAAAATCAACACTGCCCCCTTCAGGCCTCCTGACTGTGGGCCGTGGGGCCCCATCATGTGGACCACCCAGGACGTGGCTGAGGGTCTAGCACCCTCCAGGGGTGGGGACAGGACACTTCAGCCCGTAGTAGGAGGCTTTGCCCCTGGCCCTTCAGCCTGGAGCCTGTTGCCTGGGCTGCAGACAGAGCGGTTAATGAGGTGGCGGGGCGTGAGAGGAGGGAGGGGACTGGGGACCCGTCTGGGCAGCCCTGTTTATGTACATGGTCCGGCAGCTTCTCCAGGCTGGCTCTGGTTTCCCAGGCAACAGCCCCCAGGAATCGCCCCTGGAGGGGTGCCGAGTGGGCGGGCTCTTCTGCCCAGAGGCCTTCTCCTGGGGGCTGCTCCCCACCTGTCCTGCCTGGAGATCATGGACCAGGGGCACGCCTAGGAAGTCAGTGGGGGAAGAAGGTTAGGGGGTGGGCACGCCTACTCCGGGCTGGGACAGAGCCTCCATTGTCCGAGGCTTCAGCCTTTGACCAAGCCTCACCCCTGCCCACAGTCTGGAGGTTGCTCCTCGTAGCCCCTCCTCCCCCTTACCGCCACCGGGAAAGCCCATGGAGTGGCCTGGGGTCTAGTGGCTGGGGGAGCTGGTTTCCTTGTCCCTCTGGCATTGGGAGGCGGGGGAGGGGCAGGGAAGATGCTTCTCTCACCCACCCCGTGTTACCCGGCACATACTCCATGCTGGGGATCCTGTTTAGAACCAGCCCGGGGGTCCTGCCCTGGCTCCCCCACTCACAGGGACTCCCCGCTCAGAGCTGTGTGGCGGGGGAGCCTCCCTCAGACTCCGCCTCGGCGATTGGGCAAATTAAATTAACAAAAGGACACTGTTCAGCATGCTCGCTGCACCGCTGTGGAGTGGCGTCAGGAGACGGTCACCTTGTGGCCTCAGGGCTGGTGAGGGTCACAGAGGACAGGGCCGGTAGTCTGGTGGGCGGTCCTTCTGGACTCAGTGGGGCAGTCTGCAGAATGGGATGCGGGTCCTCAAAGAGCCCAAGGAACCCGGCAGGGAGCTAGCATGGAGTAAGACCCCACCAGCGTGGTCAGATGTCATTTCATTTACACCTGCAAGTGACAGCTGAGGCCGGGAGGCACAGAGGGGGACTAGCTTCTTACCGTCTCACGGGTCTCTGTCCTGGGTTCTGGCTCCCAGATGTTCGCCTCCTGCTGGAGCTCCTTGGTGTTTCCTTGGAGGAGTTGGCCTTGTTTCTCCAGGATTGCGTCTGGGGCTTCCAGCAGGCAACCCCTTGCGCCCAGGGCAGAGCTGCAGGCGGCCTGCTGGTGTGCACACGGTAGCTGGTGGTCCCCCTCCCACAGGGTGCTCCGTCCACGGCTTGCCTCCCTGCCCCTCCCCCTGCCTTCCCCCTTGGTCCTGGCGGTCTTTCTGCACAGGGCAGAAGATACCTGAGGGGCCTGGGGTTCCCGCTTCCCACCTGGGCTGTGCTTCTCTTTACATCTGGCAGGAAGCCCAATAGCCACAGCTGCCCCAGGCCTGGGGACACGCCTGCCCCATGGGTTCCACAGAGAGTAGGTTCCAAGCAGGTGAAGTTTCTTAGCTTCTGGGCTTAACTCAGTGCCATTGAGGGGCTGTTGTCCTGCGTGTGGGCTGGTGCTCCGGGCACAGACATGAAGTCAGAATCCACGGAGGGGGTTGGCTGTTATAATCAGGGCTGTATGTGTCCCAGAATCACTGGGCCCTTTGAAAATGGACTTTCCCTGGCTGCATCCTGAGTTGTCAGAGTCATAAGCTTGGGATACATGTATTTCTTTCTTTTTTTTTTTTTTTTAAAGCATCACAGCCAGCTTTGGGAACCATTTCATGAAATGAATCTGGGGAGGAGAAACTGGGTCTGGGTTTTGAAGGTTAAGTAGGAGTTTGCTTGCTGGTTGTGAGTGGGAGTTCTACCCGGAAGGGAATAAATGGCCCGAGCAAAAGGATCCAGGAATGTAAAACAGGTTGGCAAGGTCATGGGCCTGAAGAGCCTTCATGAGGCTTGGAGCAGAGTTTCCAGTCGGGGAGGGCCTGGGAGCTGCTGAGCCCTGAGAGAAGGCAGTGGAGAGGGGCAGAGGCGAGTCTTTGAGGGCCTTGCTTGGGTCCTAGACCTCATTCCGAAGGCGACAAGGAGAGTCTGAGGGTCTGTGTTGTGGAATGTTCATGGTGACTGCAGGGGGCTGGGGGCAGGTCAGCCCTGGGTCTGACAAAAGGCCAAAAGCCGCAGAAACATCTGGAAGGCCTGGTTGCTTGGAGGAGTCCTGGTCCTGACCAGCCCAAGCCCTGGCTTTTGCTCCCCTGTCCCACACATTTCTCTTGGCTTCCAGAAGATGTACACAGCTGCCTCTGAGACCAGGTTTGAGATTGGTAGGTGGGCCAGAATCTGTTTCTTGTTTGTCTCCAGCAGTCTCCTTTCCTGCAACAAGGCTGCCTGACTTGGATAGGCCAACACCTGCTGCTTCCCCAGCTTCTGGGACTGCATTTCTGCCTGTCTGGACCCCTGCCCACCCTCCCCTCCCCCACTAACCTCTTGCTCCAGAGGCCAGCCCTCCCCATCCTCAAACTCTGGGCCTGACTGGGGCAGCCTCCCTGATTTCCAGGAGTAGATCTTCAGGCTTCATCCAGGAAAGAGGGCTGGGGCCACTCTGTTGATTAGGAGTGGGAGATGGCTTGGAGTGAGGTGATCTTGGGAGAAGGGGCAGGTGCAGGCTGGCACAGGGTTTCCCATTGGGCCTCTGGGCTGGATGGACCTTGAACTCTAGAAGGAGGAGGAACTGATAAGCTCTGGGATTAAATCAGAGCTGGGAAGATACCTGCTCTAGTGAGCAGGGCAGCGGAGGATGGAGGGAGGTGCTCCTGCCCGCTGCCCTCAGCTAGCTGGGTGGTCTGGATCACTGAGCTGACCCCACTTGGGCCCACCCTGCAGCCTGGGAGCTGGGGCTTCCTCCCTGCCTCCTCTGTCTCTCGCTCTGCCTGAACGTGGCCGAAAAGTTACAGCCTCCTGCTAGCCGTTCTGCCCAGTGTTGCTGGAAGGAGCACTGCTCAGGGAGTCTGCCTGTCTTGGCGGTTGTTTTCCAAGAGCTGACCCTCAAGAGAAAAAAGTTGTCCATGACCCTGCTGTCCAGGCTCGGGCCAGCGAACGTCATGGAGCTAGCCGTGGCCGGTGTTCACCGAGAGCGCTCTCCGTGTGAAATGCCTCGTTGCACCGGCACAGACCTCTGCGCGGCAGGGCTCGGAAGGGAGGTGTCCGCTGTGCTGCCGGGAAGCGGAAGAGCTGGGACTGGAACTCAGATCTCGCAGCAGATCCCACCCTTTGCCTGCTGCCCTTGGGTCTCCGCCTCTGCAGTAGGAGAGCTGCAGGCCCTTCCCTCCCAGGCTCGGCTTCCGCACCTGAAAAGCCGGACAGAGCCCTGTTCAGTGTAAAGGCTTCCTGGTTCTGACCTGCTATGATGTTTTTGCCTTAACGTTCTTTTTTAAAAAATGGATTTATTTTTTTTTTAAAGATTTTATTTATTTATTTGACAGACAGAGATCACAAGTAGGGAGAGGGAGAAGCAGGCTCCTCGCTCAGCGGAGAGCCCAATGCGGGGCTCGATCCCAGGACCCTGAGACCATGACCTGAGCTGAAGGCAGAGGCTTTAACCCACTGAGCCACCCAGGCACCCCAGGAACAGTTATTTTTATTGTGCTTTCTTATAATGCTCACCTGAGCCCAACACCTCTGCCGTCTGCATGGGTTTCCTTCTGGGCCTTTTCCTCTGTGCACTTTTCAGTCCGCGTGGCTTCTGTACTCTGGGGGCTCCCTTCGGTTTCCCACTGGCTCGCCTTCACCAGCTCAAAGGCGTCTTTTGCCAGAGACTGTCGTGGCAGGACGAGCCTTTTCAGAGAGACCCTCGTTTCAGGGAGCATCACAACACCTTCCTTCTTGCTCGGACTCCCACCTTAAGAACGCCAGACCATGCTTAGCTCAAGGAAGACTTAAAAAAAAAAATAAAAAAAAAGGAAATAGCCAAGTGACTGCCCCTGTTTGCTTAAGCACGTTCACGCCCCTGACCTGGCTCTTTGCTTGTGGCAGCCTGGGGGAGGGTCTGCACGGGAGCCGTCCTGCCCATTTTACAGAGGGGAAGCCTGAGGCTGTGAGAGGCTGAGGTCGCACTGAGAGGAGAGACAGAGCACAGCCTGCAGGTGGGTCTGGCTGCCCCAGGCCGCTTTCCCCAGATCCCCATAGTATGAAGTCCTTCCATGAGCCTCCCTCCCGTCCCCGGGGCCCTTCCCCTTCCAGGGTATGGAATCCACACACAGGGCCCCGCTGCTGTCTCCCGTTTTGGTGCTGAGAGCTTCAAGGGCGGGCATCTTGGCACTGACTGAGCCTCCTGGTGTTGCATGGTTGGCCTTAGGTACGCTGCTGGGAGCCCCCTGGGGCAGGTGGTGGGACCCCCTTTGCACAGATGAGGATACTCATGAGACTCAGCTCACCTGCTGGTGGAGAGGAGACTCCAGCCTGTGTTAGGAGGGTTCATGATGGCCACCTACCAGCATGGGGCACGTACCAGTGTGACCCGGGACCCTTCCAAGAGCCTTACACGTGTTTACTCTTAATTGTCTTAGTAACCTGGTGAGGTGCTACTTTTTACTTATTTTATTTTATTTTAGGGAGAGTGAGGCAGAGTGGGGTTGAGGCAGAGAGAGAGGGAGAGAGAGAATCTTAAGCAGAGTCCATGTCCAGCGCAGAGCCTGACATGGGGCTCTGTCTCATGACCCTGAGATTATGACATGAGCCAAAATCAAAATCAAGACTTGGACATTTTTAAAAAAGATTTTACTTATTTACTTGACACACAGAGTAAGCAGGAACGCAAGCAGGGGGAGTGGGAGAGGGAGAAGCAGGCTCCCTGCTGAGCCTGCTGAGCAGGGAGCCTGATGCGGGGCTCAATCCCAGGACCCCTGGGATCATGACCCGAGCCAAAGGCAGATGCTTAAGGACTGAGCCACCCATGCATCCCAAGAGTTGGACATTTAACCGACTGAGCCATCCAGGTGCCTGAGGTATCTACCTATTAGTCCCCATTTTGCAGATGAGTAAACTGAGGCCCAGAGATGGGGGCTAAGTGACTCATCCAAGGTGTCACAGCTCCCAAGTCGGGAGACCCACATGGTGTCAGATAGCCTGAACTATCTCCTAACTGTTGGGCCATGAGGGTGTCTAGTGGTGGCGATGGTTGCCCTTAGAGACCCCTACTCCCTTCCCAGCACCCTTCTGAGGCTAGGGGCACGTGTGTACAAATGGTGACCACAGGGCTATGGACGTGCACAGGGCATGCGGGTCTGTGTCCTTGCCTAGAGACCTCACTGCTCCAGATCAGCCTGTAGCAGACGCCCCCAGATTCCAACACCAAAGTCCAGAGAGGCGGTGTGGTTAAAGGAGGGAGAGAAGGACTTAGAGCCAAGGCTCCCGCTGAATCCCCCTGTTGTCACCTGTTCCCTTGCCTCTGGGACCTCAGGCAGATCCCTCCTTCTCTGTGCCTTGGTTTCCTCATCTGTAAATGCAGTAAGGCAGGTAAAGCTCTGGGCTCCATACATGGTGGAGTCTCTCTTCCTTCCTGGGGAAAGCCTTGGGCTCAGAACAGGGGATAGGAATCAACCCTAAAAGGTGAAGAAAAAGGGGAGGACAGCTTTCTGGCCCGGAGGGAAAGGATCCTGGGTTTCTGCATTATCAAAAAATTGTATCTGAGCAGCAATTTGCATACGGGCTGGGACTAGGCACCTCTCTTTTCCCTCCTGTAAAATGGGCATCAATCTCCTTGTTCTTTCCTCAGTAGTTCCAAATGAGCCCCAGGGAGAAGGGGCCCTGCATGAGGAGGGCTGTGTGGCTATTGTCGGATCTTTCGACTTGTGAGGGAATTTGCAGACATTTTCGTTTGTTTCCCAAAGCCCTTTGCCGAAGATAAAATTTTAGTCTTGACAGTTCTGAGTTCAGGACTACAGGGTACCGTCCCCTATGTAGTGGAAAGTGATTTGCGTCCAACCAAAATGCAAATTGCATTCTGTTTGACCCAGCGATCCACTTCCAGGCACGTGCCCTAGAGGCTCATGTCCATTTGCTCAAGGCCCTGTGTATGGGGGACGTGAGTCACTGCCTTATTCAGATCATCAAAACCCTGGGGACCCCTCGGCGTCCAGTGGTAGAGTTACATCAGTTACGATGGATCCAAAAAGAAAAAAAAAAAAAAATCCCCGCACTACGCAGCCGTTCAGAAGAGTGAGGCTGATGTCTGCGTCCTGGTGTGAACTCATCACCATGGTTCTTAAGCTTAAAAAAAAGGCAAGCGGGGGGGGGTGGGGTGGTGGGGGAAAAAGCAAGCGAATCACAGCAGGTGCAGTGCGCCCTCCCCCCCAAGTGGGAAACAAGACAGGGATGCAGGTACAGGGATAAGCAGGACACTCGTGGAACGTTCAGGACTCCTAAGGACCTAGTGAGGGCAGTCGTTTCGGTGGATTGGGGCAGACTGGGCGCTCTTAAATCGTCTGGGGTTTGCGAGGCCCTAGAGCGTGATGACCTAATGAGCATGGTGTCGGGGGCCCAAGGCCTGGGTTCAAACCCCGGCTCTGCCACTCAGTAGATGTGTGATCTTGGGCAACTTAACCACTCTGGGCCTCATTTTCTCGCAGTTTGGATTAATAGTTGTTAATATTTGTAAAGTGCTGAGAATAGCATCTGAGCCATGGTAGGCGCCATGGGAATGCTTGCTGTTATTAATTAATTGCCATTTACATGCGTTTTATGTTTATTAAGGAAGCCAGTTAAAAAAAACAAAAGCTTTAGGATTGGAGAGGAAAGCAGGCATGTAGCCAGTTTGTGTTAGGGGCTGATTGGACTGGAGGGCTCGTGCTTTCCCTCCAGGACTGACTTTCCTTTCCTCAGAAAGGCCTAGAAGGAGAGCCCCTAGCGCAGGATGAGGGGTGCCAGGAATGAGTGGGGAGAGCCTTTCCCTCACTGCCGGGACTTTTGGCAAGGCTGGTGATGCCCCCACTTAGAGGCCAGGGAACACTGGGCTCCCAGTCCAAGCTTTGGGATTCTGTCCCTATCTCTGGCCATCTGCCTCTCTGCATCCCTTCATTTCCTATACACCCATGTGCCAGGGCCAGTGGCCCCTCACCAGCTGGCCAACCCGGTGGGGCTGGATGGGGAGAGACAAAGAGAGAATAAATGCCTTTCGGTGGGGCTGCAGGCGGGGCTGGTGTGAGGGGCCGGACTCTGGGGAGCTGTGGTCACTGGGAGGCCGGAACGAGGATGTGTTCGGCCATATCCATGACAGTTCAGGCGTGATCCACCCTCTGGAACACAGAGGCTGGAGCATAAACCCGACCTCTGGGGCTGGAGTTCACCTGCAAGCCAGAAGGGAGGAAGGGGGTTATCTAGCGGGCCCACCAGGGTCCCCGAGTCTCTGGGCACTCAGCCAAGGGAAGGTGTGTGGTGGCACGGGTTTTCTGGGAAGATGGGGTTATAGCTCTGCAGTTGCTGGTTTTCCGGGTTAATGATTTATGGGGGATGGGGGCTGGGCCCTTTCTGGCGCCTTCCTGTGCTCCGGCAGCTGCTGGGGAAGGCGTGGGAGAGTGGGTGGGCTGGAGTGCACAGACTGTGAGCCAATGACCCCTCTCTGCTTGTTGAAACTTTGCCCTTGAACTCCATCTAATTAGGTTTCTGGCCTTTTTTCCACAGGCGAGCGGCTGGAACGGTGCTGGTTTGAGCTGGACCCTGTCTGATGGCTTCCTCCAGCCCTACTCCACAGACTGCCACAGGTACCGTACCCCAGGCTTCCTGCGCGGCCCTCCTCAGGTTGGGCCACGGGGCTGGTGGCAGACACTAGCTCTGGAGCAGGCTGAGCCTGCCTGTGAATCCCGCTTGCCACTGGCTAGCTGTGCCCCCTTGAGCTGGTGACTGCCTCCCGCTGCCTCAGTTTCCTTGTCTGCAACATGGAAGTCATAATCTCCTTCTCCAAGAGGAGGCTGTAGACGAGGGGTGGTTCTTTACCTGAGATCCCCTGGAGATTTTAAGCTTTTTTTTTTTTTAATTTAAATTTTATTTATTTGAGAGAGTGGGCGAGAGAGAGAGAGCACAAGCAGGGGCAGGGGCAGGGAGAGGGAGAAGCAGATTCCCCACTGAGCTGGGAGCCCGATGCGGGGCTCGATCCCAGGACCTTGAGATCATGATCTGAGCTGAAGGCAGAGGCTTAACAGACAGAGCCTCCGAGGCGCCCCTGGAGATTTTAAACTTTTAAGAGCACAACCCATAGACGTGACAACAGGAGTGTTATGTGCTTGGGGGTGGCGAGGGTTGAGGGGAAGGACCAGGTCACCAGCGGGGCAGGGTTGTCAGAGTTATGGGCCACCTGTCTTTGGATCATCCTCTGGGGGCTTGGAGAGCAGGCAGGTGGCCAGTGAAGGCTTTTCCACCCGCCCAGCCCTGCCGCCGACACTGTGCACTTAGTCGAGCGACTTGGTGTCTGCATGGCTTTGCTTCCTCACCCATAAACATGGGGACAGTAATGACACCCTCTGGGGTGCTGTCGCAAGGCTTAACCATACAGAAAGCGCAGGCGTGTGGTAATCAATCGCTCCATGAACGGGAGCTGTTATCCCTGTGGGTGTCGCAGGACCGGGGGCTGATGCTGGCCTCTGAGCCCGGGGCGGAGACCAAGGAGGGGCCGCTTCCTCCCTGAGCCTTTGTGTTCTTCTCCAAAGGGTGAGGGACCCGCACAGTGGAGCGTTCTTCACGGCACACGGGTGGCTTCTCAGGTCTCCTGCCTCTGGGTTGGCTGTCCCCGGACTGGGCCAGCTCTGGTCCAGCCGCCTGTCCAGATGGGTGGGAAGGGCTCAGTTCAGCTCTCAATTATCCAGGGAGGGACCTCCTGATTTTTCCTTCTGATAAGGAGCCCTGTCTGGAGGGCCCAGTCTCAGAAGCGGGGAACAAGGGCATCTCCTGATGTGTGACTGTGGCTTGGGTCCCAGGAGGCTCCCTGCTCTGTCTCCTGCTGCTGTGGGCATTTTGCACCCTTTCTCCTATTCACCAAAAAGTGAGGGGCACCTGGGTGACTCAGTGGGTTAAGCCTCTGCCTTTGGCTCAGGTCATGATCTCAGGGTCCTGGGATCAAGCCCTCCATCGGGCTCTCTACATCCCCCCCCCCGCCCGCTTGTGATCTCTCTCTCTGTCAAATAAATAAATAAAATCTTAAAAAAAAAAAAAGTGAGAACAAAATGACCTTATGATTACATCAGCTCGGTTCCATTCAACAAACATCTGACATTTCTTGTTTCGGCGTATCTGATATTGCTGGCTGGTATCATGTGCTTGCAGGCTTTCTGCCATTTGCTGATGGTCTGAGAGCTTCCTGCGGCCCTACCAAGTAAAACTCAAACTCCCCCAAACACCTCTTCATGGTCCTATGGCTGCCAGTCTCTTTGCTTATCATGTCTTCGGCTCCCCCGGGTCCCAGGCTGCGTGTTCTCCCCTTCTGCTGTGGCTGCAGCCTGGGGTACCAGCCCCTGTCGTGAGCCTGGCAGACCTTTACTCATCCTGTGAGGCTCTGTGCAGGGGCGGCCCCGTGCCCAGCGTTGTGCCACCTCCGGCCAGCGCAAGCCCCCAGATGTCACTGGGCACAGCTCAGGCCCTGGGGTTCCAGGCTCTTGCCATATTTGCCTGCCCTGCCCTGCGGTAAGCTCCTTGACACCGAGGGGCCGCGTCTTACTTCTCTTTGAACCTCCTGGCCCCGGGGCCTGCTGGGAACAGTCCCCTGAATGCAGACGTGACTATGACCATGACCGTCTTGCCTGGTGTCCCTGCACACAGTCCGTGGCTGGGGACTCTGTGGGCCAGGCCTGTGCCTGGGAAGCCCAGTGCATTTCCCCCAGAGCCTGGGGCGGGGCTCGGACTCACGGCAGTTATCATAAGAATCGTAAGCATAACAAAGATAATGGTAACACCACTGTGGCCCTGACAATGAGCCAGACCATTATCATCAGTGAGCACGGGCCTCACAACTGGCTCTCTCACACTCACTCATTCCGCCTTTTCCCTCCTGTCCCCTGTCTGGGCCTCCTAGCGAACCGGAGAGCCGGTCGCTATTCCTGTCCTGGTTATATGTCAGGAAGCTGCAGCCAGGGGGCTACTGAGACCCCGTGTTCATAGGTCGGCATCTAGGAGAGCGGGGGTTGGAGCCTGCTGGTCTGACCTGATACTGGCCAGGCACACGGGGTCCCCACTGCGACGCAGGCCGATTCAAGTATGAGGAACCAAGGGTACCGAGGCCCCTGGGGTCAGGGTGCGTCTGTGTGTGGTGTCAAGAAAATAGTGGGTGGGGACTTTGTAGTCTCATTCCACCATTTTTAAACTTATTTTGCTTTTTTTTTTCAAGATTTAGAGCATGTGCCTGTGAGAGGGAGCTGGGCAGAGGGGCAGAGGGAAAGTGGGAGAAGCAGGCTCCCTGCTGAGTGGGGACCCTGACCCAGGGCTCGATCCCAGGACCCTGAGATCCTGAGCCGAGCCGAAACCAGGAGTTGGATGCTCCACTGACAGAGCCACCCCGCTGCTCCAGTGTTTTTAAACTTTTAAAACCACAACCCACAGGGGCGCCTGTGTGACTCCGTCGGTTAAGTGTCTGCCTTCAGCTCAGGTCATGATCCTGGGGTCCTAGGATCGAGCCCTGCGTTGGGCCCCTGCGGGAAGCCTGCTTCTCCCTCTGCCTGCCGCTCCCCCTGCTTGTGTTCTTTCCCTCTCACTCTCTGTCAAATGAATGAAGGAAATCTTTAAAAAATAATAAAACCACAACCCACAGGCATGAGAACAGGAGTGTGCGCACATGTGTGGGTGTGTGTTCAGCAGATACTTACCGTGTGCCTACCCTGTGCCAGGCACTGGAGTGTAACAGTGAGCAGGATAGACGGGAATCCCTCACGAGCTCACGTTCTCTTTAGGACGCAGTAAAATGCATAAAAGTGTGGGCCATCACCACTGACGAGGGCCATAGACAAAAGTAGAGCAGGCAAGGCCATCAGGGAGTCCCAGGGTGTCTCTGTGGGCTGTTTTGGTCATCTGGAGATGACCTAGAGTAAAGAAATGAAGGAGGTGAGAGCAGGAGCAGATACCTGGGGAAGAGCATTCTGGACCCCAGGGTGGAAGGGGCAAAGGTCCTGAGGCCAGAGTACATCCGGCACGTTCAGTTCACAGTGCACCGGGGAGACCAGTGTGGCTGCTGTGGAGTGAGTGAGGGGAGAGCAGTGGAAGATTCGACACCCCCCCCCGTAGGTCACAAAAACAATTAATCCAGCTTCCAACTCAACCCCTGGATTTCCTTTATTAGTTCATCATCTCAGGGCCTGGTTTCAAGGGCTCAGCCAGCTCCTGGAAGCAGCAGGGCTCAGTGGAAAATGTAGGATGAATGAAGACAGAACGAGCTCTGAGCTGGTTCCCCGCGCACTCGATGCAAGATTGTGGTGTGTCACTTTGCTGCTTGAATCTCTGTGGCCTTGTCTGTCCGGTGGGGGTGGTCGTGAGGCTTATACCAGGAGCTGTGTGGGGCTCATTTCAACCCTCTCAACCAGGGTTTGTGTCTCTGACCTGGGGAAGGAGCTTCAGCTGCTGGCCACATCACTGCCTGTTGATGTTGGCCTGAGCTGTCCCCAGAGCTCCCAGGAGGAGGGGGGGCCCCCACCTCAGAGACCCCCATCTGGTGGGGAGGAAGCCTGAGCTCTGGGCTTCAGCTGCATTCCAGTAGCTGGGGAAGGGGCTTTGTGAATTTGATACATTTGCACCTGGAATGTTCTGCTCTGCAAAATCCCAGGTCCTTATGGGGAAGGGATTGGATTTTTCTAGTCCAAGAGACTGCTGGTGTGGGATATAACCGTCTGTCCGTCAGCTGTTCCATCCAGCTCTCTGTCTGTCTGCTCCATCCACCTTCCTGCCTGCCTACTCCTCCTTCCAGCTCTGAGCACCTGTGGGGGCTGAGCCCATAGACGTGGGCCAGGCTTCAAGGATCCCGGCTGGGAGGGACCTTACTTAGAACAGGTGTTACTGTGTGTAGCGGACACCCAAGGCCCTCGGCCAAGGGCTGCATCTCCTGGGCAGTTCCCAGGCAGGGGTGATTTTGTCCCCAGGAGACACTGAGCAATGTCCGGAGACACCTGTGGTTGTCAGAGCCGGAGGCAGTACCTGCTTCTAATGGGCAGAGGCGGGGATGCTGCTGTCCATCCTGCAGGACGCCCACCACGAAGACCCCGGGGCCCCAGAGTCAGCGGTGTGGAGAAACCGCGACCTACTTCCCAGTTCGTGTTCTCCTTGGCCATACGGGGCGGGTGCGTTTTTATTATCCGGTCTGTGGAGGGAGAAACCAAGCTGCCAAGAGGTGAAGACACTTGCCCAGAGCCACAGCTGGGAGGGGCCAGGAAGGGCCAGGAAGGGCCACACAGCTGGGAGGGGCCAGGAAGGGCCAGAGCCACAGCTGGGAGGGGCCAGGAAGGGCCAGAGCACACCTCTGGGAGGGGCAAGGAAGGGGCAGAGCCACAGCTGGGAGGGGCCAGGAAGGGCCAGAGCCACAGCTGGGAGGGGCCAGGAAGAGCCACACAGCTGGGAGGGGCCAGGAAGGGCCAGAGCCACACAGCTGGGAGGGGCCAGGAAGGGCCAGAGCCACAGCTGGGAGGGGCCAGGAAGGGCCAGAGCCACAGCTGGGAGGGGCCAGGAAGGGCCAGAGCCACAGCTGGGAGGGGCCAGGAAGGGCCAGAGCACACAGCTGGGAGGGGGCCCAGGATGGGCCAGAGCCACACAGCTGGGAGGGGCCCAGGAAGGGCCAGAGCACGAGTTCTGCATCTTGCGGCGTGAGCTACAGTGGGACGGAAGGGGCAGTCAGCTTTGCAGACTTCTCTTTTTTTAATTTAATTTTATTATGTATTTAAAGATTTTATTTATTTGAGAGGAAGAGAGTGAACATGAGCGTGGAGGAGCCAGGAGGAGCCGGGAGGAGGGGGAGGAGGGGCAGGGGAGCAGAGAGGAAGGGCAGGGGGACAAGCAGACTCTCCGTTGAGCAGGGAGCCCAGTGCGGGGCTTGATCCCAGGACCCCGGGATCATGACCTGAGCCGAAGGCAGACGCTTAACTGACTGAGCCACCCGTGTGCCCCAGCTTTGCAGACCTTTAAAACCAGGCCACATTGCCTTTGGTTTTGGAGCGGGTTGGCATGAAGTAGGGGGATGGCATAGTGAACCCCTGAGGTTCTGTCCATCCCTAGGTTGAGGAAGGAAGTCCTCCAGGAAAGAAGACCAGGGACCTCAGCTTGGTGAAGTGGGTGGAGAGGTGAGGGCCCATTAAGCTCTTTAGGAGAGAGAATCCATTCCTTTGCTTGTTTGACAGAAGTTGCTGAGTTTTCACCGCTGGCCAGGCCATGACCCATCCCTTTAAAGGGGATCTTAGGGATCTGAGATCGGCCCAGGAATACAAACAAGCAAAAACACATCATCACAGGTTATACAGGGAAGGATGTAGAAAACAAGGGGCTGCAACAGAGGGGGGCCATGGCAGGGGCCGGGCTCTGCTTCGGTTGAGCTTTGATGGACGGCGGGAGGGCACAGCCAGGCCGGGAATCTGGGGACACAGGCTCCTCACCCCGCCCAGCAGGTCTGCGCCCTGGTCCCTGCAAAATAGCTTCCTTTGGGCTCCGAACACCCAGGCAGCTGTGTTTCATGTGGCTGGGCTGTGTGCAGGACAAGTGAGCTCACTTACACGTGGGAAAAGCATGCAGGCACGTGCCCAGGGAAGGATGCACGCAGGTGTGTGCCCACACGCACACGCGCAGATGCAATGAAAAAGCCTCCTTGCTGACAAATGGGGAAAGAGGAAACATGAAAGGCATACATCCAACCAGGCTTTGCTCCCTCCTCTCTGTCTACTGCTCACCCCCTTACAGCCCTCACCAACCACGGGTCACCCTTTTGAACACAGGGAGGCCAGCCGGCCCGGGCAGGGGTCTCCTCGAGTTCCCGGGAACTGCCGTCATGCCGTCCCTCAGGCCCACAGCAACTCCTCGTGGTAGCCATCGCCTTTGACCAAACCAAACCCCAGACCCTGCTTCTGCTAACTCCTCCCTTCCAGGAGATCAGCTGGTTCCGGGAGGCCCCGGCCCCTCCCCTGAGGCGGAGGACGACCCTGGAGAAGCTTTTGAGTTTGAGGACAGTGACGATGACGAGGACACCAGCGCTGGCCTGGGTGTCCCAAGCGTTGCTCCAGAGAAGGACATCGAGGACGCCCCACTGACCCACTTGGACTCTGCCCCCATCACTGGTAAGGTGTTTTTGGGAGCCTTGGGTCCTCCCATTTCCGGGCCTCTGGGGCTACAGAAAGCCGTGAGCCTGGTGGAAGCTTCAGGCTCCCAGGGATGCCTCCCAGCCCCTCCGCTGTCCCCAGAAACAGGAAGGGAAAACCACCGAGAAGTTGCATTCCAAGGCTTCCCTCGGGAACTGGAGATTCCAAGCGTTCCTGCAGCATCTGGCTTACTTTGATGCATCAGTCATGGAAGTGGTGGGCCCCGTGTTGGGCTCTGGGCACAGTCGCTGCCCAGGGCTTGGGTCTCCAAAGCCCCTCTTCCCCGGCAGCTTCTCCCAGGGAGTCACACCAGCTGGAGAAGCCACCCCCCAGGCGTCCCGGTGGCCCTAGGGGTGGGAGCGCCCTGATAAGGCGGTGTTAAATGGCAGCTTCTGGGCTCTTGGATTGTGTCATCTGGGAGAGACTGGGGACCGGCCTAGCAGGAACTTCCTGCAGTCTTGGGGACAAGGGGCTCCTTGAGGAGCTGGGGGTGGGGGGCAGGTACAGAGCAGGCAGGGCGGCTGATTCCGGTTGGAGTCGGGACGTGGGCCACAGTGGTGGGAGGGGAGGTGGTGCAGGTAGGACAGGCAGGGGAGCTTAATGACAGCGCAGTGGCGGGCGTGGGGGGTGGGGAGGGAGACAGGAACCCAGCAGGCACCCAGGTTGGCCCAGGCCCTGTCTCCGGCACCCCAGGGAGGCTGGGAAAGGGGGCGGGGATGGATCGAGTCCATAGAGACCAGCCTATGGTCTGACGGGCTCTCCTCTGCTCTCTTCCCAGACCCAGACCCAGACCCAGCAGCCTCACCACCCCAGACACAGTAAGTGAGCCTTGTTCCTTTGCTTTGGTGGTTGGAGAAAGAGGAGACACTGGGCAGGAGGTGTGGAGGAGGGTGGTGCTGTCCCCAGGGCCGCTCGGGCTTTGGCTGAAGCTCCATCAGCCCTTCCCTCCCTCTGTGGCCTCCTCAGCCAGCTCAGGGGTGGGCTGCGCCTCTGGGGCTTGGGGGCCATAAAACCAGGGGCCTCTCAGGGTTTTGCTTACTGCCTGGCTTTGGAGACCTGGGTGCTTAGAGAGTGGTGGGCCTAGCTTTAAATCCTGGCCACCCTGGCAGGGGAAGGGGTGTCCTTTGTCCCCTTATGTGCTGAACCGGGGGGCCTGATTCTCAGGCTGGTGTCACCCAGCGGGAAAGCTCAGAAATGCAGTTTCCCACCCCGGGTCCCTGGAGCCAAGGCAGATCTGGACTCAAGGGTTGGAGTCCCTGTATTTGCCATCCAGAGTGGGTGGGCCCTGGGAAGGTTTCTGCTGGGCCAGAGGTAGAGATCGGCCTCTTGTCCCTGGCTGGGCCTGCCCAACTTCTCCTTGTGAGTCCTGGAGGCCAGGCTGGGTGTCTGGCTGGGGTGGTGACTGATGGCCCGGAGAGCTGGGGTCATATACCATGCTGTTATTATCAGCCCTGCTGGTCAGGTAGCTCAGAGAGTGTTTCTGGGAGAGGGGCACAGCCTCTGCCTTGAACCCACTGCCCACTCAGCTGTCCTTGGACTCGTGCTAGGGCAGCCCCAACCCCCTTGAAGACCATCTCCTGGCCACAGTAGGGTGTGAGCTCTGGAGGTTCAAATCCCCACCTAGCCCCTCCCTAGCTGGGTGGCTTTGGGCTGCCTCTCTTAGCCCCAGTTTCCCTGTCTGTGTGATGGAAGTAATACCCATCTAGGACCATTGTGGGGAGTGAGAGAGGCTGGTCGAAGGACGAACCAGATATGTACCCTGAGTTCATTTCCACTCTGCCTCCTGTCCTTACTAGGTGTTTCCAGTGATGGGGCGGGAGGGACAGAGACCCTGTGCTTGAGGCGTCGGCCTCTCAGGCTGGGACTGGATTGCCGGGTGGCTTGAATACATGTCACTTTCGAGTTCCCTTACAGGGCCAACACTGGATCTTGGCAGGAGTCCTCCAGAGCTTCCCTGCCTGCCCTTAGTTTCCCAGATGTGGAGATTGGGAGCAGGACTTGTCCACGGCCACGCGGCAAGATGCTGGTAGCCTTGGACTCCTCGTCCAGTGCTCTCCGTGTGCTCCCAGCTGCGCACACCCTTCCAGATCTCTGTTTGCTTCAGTTCCAGCTTCTTCCCTGGGTGGTGATTTTCCACTCTGGAGTCTTCTGGGGGAAGAACCATTCAGATCTCCAGTCTTCTCCTTGTTACCAAGAGAAAAGGAAAAAAATTTTCTTTCTTTTCTTTTTTTCTTTTTTTTTTTTTTTCAGAGTTTCCTAAAGGTAGTCACTAAACAAACACTGTTTTGAAAAAGCAAATCACCCACTGGAAGCATTTCACCAAATCTCCCTGCATTTCCCTGCTGGCCCCTGCCTGGAGGTTGGAAGTGGCCCTGGCCTTTGCCTGGCAGCCTACTGGCCTCTGGGGGCTCCTGATGATCCCAGATCTTGGCAGAGCTGCAGCCCTTGGGGGGTCTCACCCCCATCAGGGCACTCACTCCCAGCTAGGGAGGGACGCAGGGTCATTCCGCATCCCACGTCCCCACTGGTGAGCCGCCCAGCAGGAGCATGGTGGGGAAGAGAGGCCTGGAGTCTGGGTCCTGGGACACCTGGGAACTTGGGCTCCTAGCCACAGGGAGCTGGCTTCAAGTCTTCCTCTGCGCTGGCTGCGCGTCTTTGAGCAAGTGGCTGCCTGTCCCGAGCCTCACTCCTGACCAGTAACGAGGGCATAGTCGGCCTCCTTTCTTGTGGGACTCCAGGAGGCGTATATAAGTTACTATTTACCCTGTGCTCAGCTGGCCTCCACCGGCTGCTCCAAATGTATTTGCTGTTGTTACTCTGGGTCCCGATTCAGATGTGGTTTTAGAGGGAGCTGCTTGGTACCCTGGGAGTCAGACGGACCCGGGTCTGACCTGGTTCTCGCGGCCAGCTGCCCCACCTCTCCGAGTCTGCCCAGGGAAGGGAGTTAGCCCTGTGGGGCCGCAGTGACGGGGCCGCCACAGGCTGACTGGCCGTCCAGGTACCTCAGCAGGGGCATTGGGTCTGAGTCCAACTTTGAGGCCTGTGGACTCCGCAGTCCCTCTCCCTGCTCGGCTGGGGGAGGCAGCCAGGCTGCTGTGGGGCATCTGTGCGGAGCCCCTGGGGTGATTTGAGGGTCTGACCACACGGCTCAACCATCCAAGGAGCGAGCATGGTGGGGAGGTCTCGTCCGTCCCTGCTGCCGGGCAAGGGCAACCTACCAAGGGTGGCTTTCTCTTGGGTGCTTTCTCTTTCCACGAGACACGTCTGGTGCCAGGTAACAACAGCGACAGCAAAGATAATAGTAACAAGAATGGTTGTGTTTACCGTGTCCCCGGGGCTCTGTGCCCTGTCCCATAGACGCCTCTCCGCTGCCACATCCGTGGCACAGGTGGGGAAACTGAGGCCCAGGGAGGCGCGGCGGCCGGGATTCCGTACGGAGAAGGCCCGTTCATTCAGAATAGCAGCTGGAACCTGGGCCTCTGTCCATGGGGGTGGGTGTTTGACCACGGTGCTGCCCTCTAGAGACGTGCTGGGGACTCCTGGTCTGGACTCAGGACCTCAGACTTTGGCTCATGGTGGGGGAGGGGTGTGGCTGGCTGCATAGGGACCATCCGGCTGTGTGTGTGTGTTTACTGGGGGGAGCATTTTGCCTGCTAAGAGATTTAACTTTGCCTCCTAGTTCTGAGGAGAGTCGTTTGCAAACGGTTGGTCAGAAACCCCGACCAGCAGAGCGGAGCAGAGTGGCCTCAGCATGTGATTCTGGGCGAGGCCCCTTCCCTTAAAATGGGAGTAGAGTAGAAGCCGCCCCCTCCGCTCTGGTGTGGAGTGCCCCCCCACCCCCACCCCCACGCTGGCTCCCTGGGGCACCCGTGTTTAGGGTAGGGGCGTGAGGTCTTATATTTGCTGCTGGTTTAGCACACTGCCTGGGGGAGTACCGAAGGCATCGTGTTGCAGGAATCATGGGCTCTGGAGGACAGACGGACGAATGGGGTCTGGAAGGCAACTTTCAGTGTCTCCATGAAGAGGAGAACGAGGAGGAACAGTGTGGAAATGGGGTCTCGGAACCTGGGCCCTGACTCTGGCCCCGAAGGGGGCTGGGATGGAAGCTGATGGGAGGCAGGCTCCGAGTGGCTGGGTGGCCCGTCCCACCGATGCTGGCGGTGTCAGCGAGCCAAGCGCACGTGCTTGTGATCCTCTTTCCTGGCACTGCAGCCCCAAGAGATGGGGTGACTGGTCTTGCCCACTTTTTTGAGGCTGGAGTTGAAGCGGCTTAGCCGAAAACTTGTGGGGCTGGAGCATGGCCATGGGGGTGCTGGCTGTGTCCTGGGGGACTCAGACGCGCATGCGCTCAAGCACCCTGCCCTCTCGCTGGGGGTGTCTGGCTGGAGAAGCAGCCAGAGCACCAGCGGTTGCTGGAACGAGGGCGTGTGGGTCGCTGGCTTCCTGTGTTTTCCCTGGACTCAGGCCCGCACCTCTTCCCTCTGAGGGCACCGGCCCCCCTCTGGAGTTGTTTGCTTTTCCTGTCCAGTTGTCCTGCCACCCCCAGAGGGCCCCCTGCAGCCCGAGTGTTTCCTGCCGGGTCAGGCTTCTGGCTCCTCTCCGGGCCCCAGGGATTCTTACTGGCTCCCGGGACGTACCTGGCCTGCCCCGTCCTGCGTATCTAGATAAGATGGGCTGGTCAGGGTCTCTCACCTGGGCCTGGACTCTGGGGAAGCAGCTGGGCAGTGGATTCCTGGAAGCGCCGAGAAGCCCTGTCCTCTCTGGACACATCAGGCCCGGCTCAGGGAAGCAGCATTCAGACAGAATGGAAACAGGGCGCTGGAGGGCCCGTGGCTTCTGAGGCCCGTGGGTGTGGGGGGCATGTGGGTGTTGCGGGGGACAGCTGGACAGAGCCGGAGTGCCCCCAGCCCCAGAGGAACTTCTCCCTGGCAAAGTCAGTCACGGGCTTGTTACTGAGGGCTTTCCAGATTGCAGAGCCCCGGCGTGGAGTTGTTTGCAATCCCAGGCTTGCCCTTAATCTCTCTGTTTCTGCAAATCCGGAGCATTTCTGGCCTCCTGTGTCCTGTCCTGGCGGGGGGTGGTGGGGGGAGGGTCCATGTGGGGCCCGAGGCCTGGCAGAAATCAGCTCCCCGGAGTGGATTCCCTCATTAGAGGATAATGGGGACCAGGCCCCTTTAACATTAGAGACCTCTCTCTCTCTGGCTCCTTGCTAGGCCCCGAATTGGAGAAGCTGTATTTTTTCGTTTTTGTTTTTCTTTCCTCTCCACCTCTGGTTATGAGGGGTTTCCACATCTGAGCTGTGGCCTTTGGATGGCAGCATAAAAGGACCAGCACCGAGGCACCTGGCATTAAAGCCACACGGTCTCTCCCGAAAAAGGTAGCCGTGTGCCCGTCTGTTGCACCGAGTGTCCCGTCGGGAATCTCGTGGAGTCCAGCCCTGGATCTCTGCAGCCACAGGATGACAAGCCGTAGCCTCAGCCATCCCTCATCGTCCTTATGAGACAGGCAGGGGGGTCCACATCAGAGGGAGGTCGAAAGAGGCCATGCTGATGGCATTGGAGATAGAGGAGGGGCTGGAAGTCAGGGGATACTGGCTGCTTCCAGAAACTGGAAAGAGCCAAGGGAGTGGCTTCTCCCCAGCGCCCCCAGAAGAGCAGAGCCCTGCGAACACCTTGCTTTTACCTAGGGGAAACCATTTTAAACGTCTGACCTCTACAACCACAGGATAATTCATCTGTGTTGTGATTTGTTGCGGTAGCGGTAAGGAGACGAACACAGCTGGAAAGGGGGCGCTGTTATGGATCCTACTGTGCAGACCCAGAGGGGTGCAGCCCCTGGTCTAGGGCTGGTGGCCCCTGAGCTCACAGCCAGAGGACAGGGCTCCTTTTGCCCTCTCTCCCTGCAGCCCTCCTGGCCTGCCCAGGCTGGTGCCGGGGCCGCCCTTGGCCAGTATTCCACCTCCATCCTCCATCACTCCACCAGCTTTGCGGAGTGCCTCTGAGGCGCCAGGCCCCGCGGTGACCCAGCAGATGGTCCCTGCCCTTGGGGGAGGGGGCGCCACCATTCTGTGCCCGGCTGTATCATTTTTGTGGGCCCTGCCCCGTTCTACAAGTTCTACCTGCCTTACCTCGTTTATCCTCAGGACACCCTCAGAGGCGGGCCCGGTGATAATGCCCACTTCACAGATGCAGAACCAGGTCAGAGGGAACATGGCATCAGCCTCGTGTCATCACAGAGCTGAGGTGAGGCAGAGCCGGGCCTGAACCCACTAGGCTGGGCTTCCAGAATCGGTGTTTAACCCGCTGAGATCTGCCTCACCGATCTGGTTTGGATCCCATCCGCCCTACACCCGAGCTCTGCAACCCCGGACGTGTGGGCGGCCTGACCTGCCTAACCCTCCCCTTCCTCCCTGTAAAGTGGGACAGGCCAGCTGCTGGAGCCGTCAGTGGAGGAAATGAGACACAGGGACTCGATGCCCGGCCACAGAGCTGCTCTCCGTGGCTGTCCCCAAAGGGTGCTTGTATGTCTGGGGCCGACCCCAGGGCGCGTGGGACCCATGCTGGCCAGAGTGCTATTTAACGTTTCCAGAGATGCGTGTCCTTCCTCTTTTTTTTTTCTTGGAACAGTCACACATGTTTGTTGTAGAAAAATAAGAAAGTGCAGAAGATGATTGACTCACTCGAGCTTTAATCTCACGACTGTGCGTCCCTGTCGGGCTTCGGGGCTGTGCAGGCTCGGCAAGGACGCATCATTTTTGTAGAACTGTGGTTTTATCGCAGTGCTGTTTCGTGGCTCGTTTTCTGTCCCGTTGCAGATCGTGAGCATTTTCCTGTGAGAACCTGCATGAATTAGTGCTGGCAGCGCGGTGCCTGCCACCGTCGGACCTGAGCGCCGAGCCCGGGGTCCTCCAACATCAGGGAGGCGCACGCACCCTGGGGCAGAAGGCCAGAGGCCGGGTCTAGGTGGGCATCTGTGGCTTTGTGTCCAGAGGGTTGTCCCCTGGGGGCCTTGATGCTCGCTTCTCAGGGAGGACTGTGCTGTGGGTAGCAAGTCGGGGGGCCCTCCCCAGACTTCCCCTGGCGTCACCTCACTACCCATTCAGGGAGTGGGTTCGTGACCATGTAGGGGGTGGCCCGGGACAGACGGACTGGGTCCTGGCACCCTTCCGCAGGAGGCGCATGACCCGGCTGTGGCTTTGAGGAGACCCACGCGTACAGGCTGGGGGTGCTGCGATGTGGCCCCCCCGACCCCCTTGGGGACCCTGTGCCTGGAGCAGGGATGGAGAGGAAGTAGCCTATCGAGCATGTGTCAAGCACCAGATCCCTGCTAAGTATTTCAGGTGCTTCCTTGATTTCCTCCTTAGCCGCACCCTGGGAGGGAGGCCGCGTTGCCCCATTTCACAGATGAGTTATCTCGTGAATCCTCACAGCAAGGAACAGAAGCTGTTACTCACCCCTCGGCACCTGTCCTGGCAGAGCCAAGGGGTAGAGCAGTGGTTTTGTTCCGTCTGTCCGCTCTGGAACTAAGTCTTCACCCCTCAATCCCGTGAGCCTGGTTCTTGACTCTGGCCGCGCACGGGGGTAGCTGGGAGTTTAGAAACACTGGTCCAGGGCAGGTACCTCCCGACCACCGGCTCAGAATCTCGGGGAGGGCCCCTGGCCGGTACCTGCTGGGAGCTTTTCAGGTGACGGCAGACACAGCTGCGTTGAGCTGTCTGACCAGACGATCTTTAAGGCCCTTCCAGCTTTCACGTGTTACGTAAACTGGAAAGCGGCCAGGGCTGAAAAGACATCTGGCAGTGGGGTTAATCTGGGTTTCATATTTCTGTCTTTCTTTTGTGTCTCTTGGATGTGCGGATAGTGGCAGATCTCTGGAGGGGTGATGTTCTGAGTAGGACCGTCCTAGGCAAACCCCGTTGTCCAGGGAAATTCCCTTCCCCAAAGGTGGAATTTCTTCCTCCTTTACATTTTTCGTTCTTTGTCCTGGAAAAGGCCCTGGGATGCTCCGTATATGCCTGAGGGTGTCTGGGTGCACATGCACAGGGGCGTGAGCCCAGCCTGCCAGGAATCCTCAGGCCGTTTGAGTTTGGGGGGGTCGTCCCTGCTGTGTGGCCCCCGGGAAAGGGACCCTCTGGAATCTGCCGTCCGGAGAGATTCACTGAGAAACTGGGGCCTGGACCAGCACTTGTGAGGCTGGGGCACGGCCGCTCTCGGGACTGGAGCTTTTGTCTAACACAGGCTGGGTTGGGCATCCGCCATCACTGAGTGTGGCTCCCGGAATGGGGCAGCCAGGACGGAGCGGGTCCCCGCTGTCCAGGATGTTCACTCCCCTCTCGTCCCTGGCTTTTCCCTGGAGAGCAAGGAGGTGGGCGCAGAGGGCACTTGGAGCTGCGTGGTGGCCTTTCAGAGTGCTTGACCTCAGTCTGGTGGACAGGGGACACTGGGGGACCGGGAGGCATACTTTCTTCTGTCTCCAGTCCACTAGTTTTCAGCGAACTCCCTATTCTCTGCTCCTCTCCGCGGCCTCGGCTCCTTTCCCCCGCATTCTGGGGGCAGTGGGCTCACCTTGTGAGACTGCTGTCATCTCAGTGGCGGGCCTTGTTCGGGTACGCCTGGAAAGTGCAGGAAGTTCAGATAAGCGTGAGATAAATGGCCTCTTAATGGCCTTTTCTGGCTTTTTGGTTATCGGGAACTTTGGGGAGGCCCCCCGGAGTGTTTGCTCTCAGCAGAATTAATGCCAGGCAGCAGCTGGGAGAGGCTGCCTTCCGGGTGGCTGTAAAGTGGGGCGGTGGTCTTGCTGGGCTGTGGGAAGGGGCAAGGGGGAGGAGGCACCCCCAGCCTCATTGCTTGTCGAGTCCTGCTTTCCCTTGCCTGGGAGGCCTGTCTGCAGGGGAGACACCTGCTGGGGGCTGGAGGTCAGAGGAGCTGCTGTCCAGAGCTGGGCTTTGCAGGCCAGACAAGCGACTTGGGGCAAGGCACTTTGCTATTTGGGACCTCTGTTTTCTCCTCTGTAAAATAGTCACGATAATACATGCGCTCGTGCTCATGGGTCCTCCTCGAGCATTCAGCACGGCACAGGGTCCAGGGCAGGTACCAGCCAAGTGTGGGGCAGGTGGGGCAGGGTGGTCTGAGCCTGAGAAGGCCAGTGCACCCATTGGCCCCGGCCCTTGCCCGCCCTCGGGGCTCCCCATGTGTTTGTCTCAGCCATGGAGGCAGCGGGGGTGGGCACGAAGGTGGTTTCTCTGTGCTGTGAGATCCCCCGCTCCCCAGCCCAGGATACCCAGACTAGCTTCTCTAATTGTGTAGCTGGCTCAGATCTACACTATCCTCTTACAGTGGCCATTAGCCACATGCGGCTATTTAAAATTAAATTACTTAAATAAAATAAAAAAATCAGCTTCACTGTGATTTGGTGATGCTTAGCCTGGAGGCTCAGGTTTCAGCCACTCCCGGCTTTTAGTACGTCAGAAATTATTTCCAGATCCCTTCTAAAGCTGCCTGACCTCTCCTGAAAATACCCACTGCCCCTTGATGTCACCTTCAGAGTTTACCCAGGGCCTTCTCGAGTGTTCTCTGGTTGAACCGCACCGCAGCCTTGGGGCTAGCCGTTAGGGTTTCTCCTGGACAGAGACTTGAACTTGTGCATGCCCAGTACTATTTCTCTCCTTCCCTTTACAAAGAAGAACATCTGAATAGCCAAGCAAGGTTCAGTGACCTCGTGACACAGCAAATATGTGATGTACTTGAATATTTAAACGCCACCTCCCTCCTTCCAGGTGGTCTGGCTGTAAGACGACAGACTTTGTAGGCAGACAGCCTGGGTCGTAGGTCCCAGCTCCCTCTGATGCACTGAGTGATGGAGTCTGGCTAAGCGGCACCGAGTCTTTGCGAGTCTTCCTCCATCTGTGGGATAAGGATGACAGTACCCGCCTCGTATGTGTTCCTGAAAATACAAAGCAAAACAGGCGGCAAGGGATAGGTGCTTCGGAATGGTCCCACCCAGATCGTCCTGGGTGACCTATGACCTATCAGGGCAACGAGAGCGCGTGGTTGGAACCCTTTCCACCCAGCTGCCAAGCTCATGTCAACTTGGGCTGGAAGGGCTCGGCTCTGTCCCAGCGGCTGGATTCAGCACCTTCAAGATGCCCGTGGGTGGGCGCCTGGGTGGCTCAGTGGGTTAAAGCCTCTGCCTTCAGCTCAGGTCATGATCCCAGAGTCCTGGGATGGAGCCCTCCATCGGACCTTCTGCTCAGCGGGGAGCCTGCTTCCTCCTCTCTCTCTGCCTGCCTGTCTGCCTACTTGTGATCTGTGTCTGTCAAATAAATAAATAAAATCTGTGAAAGAGAAAAAAAAATAAGATGTCCGTGGGCTGCGCCTGGGGGATGACAGTGCTGACTTCCGGCAGGAAAACCTGAGCAGATTGGCTCCGCCGGTGGTGTAGGGTGACCAGACTGTCCTGTACGTGGCCGCTAGCCACAGGTGGCTCTTGAAAATTAAATGACTTAAGGTGACACGATTCCAAATGAAGTTCTTTAGTCACGTGAGTTCCACTAATTAATTAAATTCCAAGGGCGCAGTGGCCACACGTGGCTCAGGGGATGGCACAGACAGAACGTTTCCATCCTCCACCCGAGCTGCGGTTGGACGAGGCCCTCTGGGACCAGGCAGGCTGGCTTCTTGGTCTGGCTTTGCTACTCTGGCAGTGTGATCTTGGGCGGGTTCCTCTGCCCAGCGCCTGCAGGTGGGGAGAAGGCAGGATCCACGTTGTCCCAGCTGCTCGTGGGAGGTGCTCCCCACCTCCTCCTCCCTCCCTGCTCCCTGCACCATCCTGGTGTGCGTCTCTCCCCCTCCTCTTGGGGCTCGGGGGGCCAGGAAGTTGCCTCGAGTTCTTGGCAGCAGTGGCTGCTGTCTTGGACCTTTACAAGGGCCTCCCCTCTGGATTGGCAGGTGTGGTCTTTGTTTCTTTGAGTCTGGACTTAAAAACAAAGTCACCATTCACTCTGGCATAGTTTTAGATGGACAGAAAAGTCATCAGGGGTTCCGTATACCCAACAGCCAGTTTTCCCCGTGGTTCACATCTTATGTGACCATGGACCGTTTCCCAGAACTGAGAAAGCCGGCTGGGCACGCTATCACTCCTTGAACTCCAGGCTTTCTCCGGATTCCATGTTTTTCTTCTTCCGCCCTTTTCTGTTCTGGGATCGTCGGTTTAGCCCCTTCGGTGCCGGTTTTGCAGTCTTCCCTTGCTTTGCGAGATCTTGGGAGTGGCAGGGAGTAGCAGCAGGGGTTTGTAGAATGTCTGGGTTTGCCCTGCGCTCTTCCCATTGTCAGACTGGGGCTGTGGGTGTGGGGTTATAGTGTTGTGGAGGGGAGACACCCACTCATCACAGCCTGTCAATGTCTGCGCGCGCAGCTGCCAGAGATAATCCACTTGGCCGCCTGGTGGAGCTGGTGAGAGCCGCCTCACCAATTTTCCCATGGAGTCCCTGCTGCAGGGAAGCGGGTCTGGAGGTCCGGCCCCTTCTCACCTGTGGGGGGCATGAAGCTTGGCCTCCCATATCTGGTCTAGTGAGGCTTTGCATGACCTTGTTTCTCACAGGAGGCAGGGGTCCCCCAACCCTCACCCCCACTTTGCACGTGGGACGATGGGAGATGGAGAGCCCCCGTGTCTGCCCTGGGATAGGGATGGGCGCCCTCGCAGGGGAAGCCCCTGATCCTCATCACTGTGGTCTTACGGTGCCTTCTAAGGATGGGGAAACTCAGAGGGGAAGAGGCTTGTTCAAGGCCAGCCCAGCCTGGCCTCCCCAGCTCTCTGGACTCACAGCTCTGGGGGCGAGCGGCTGCTGGTCCTCCACCCCCACCACCCTTGTGCCTTATGTGCCCTACCCCCAGGTGCCGGGTGGCCAGAGGCTTCCTGGAGCCCGCTGTCCTGTCCCTCCCTGCTCGGCAGCCCTGTCCCAGTCCCTGCTGGCTCAATGACACTGTTACTTGGCCCACAGGGTGCCACCCGTGGTGAGCAACGGGGATGCTGTGGACGCTGCTCTCTCCGGGGTCCGGCGCTCCAGCTGGAAGCGGAAGAGCTCCCGCCGGAGTAAGTGCCCCCCAGCCCCATCTTAGTCCAGGAGGGTGGACCAGGATAACCTCAGGGCCCCTTCTTCAGGCCCAGAGAGCCAGTGGGGGCTCTCATGAGCCATGGGGTCATCCTCACTGTGTGGGCTGCCGTGTGCTTGGTGGCAGCTCAGAGAGGGACTGGCCACTGCCCATGCTGGGAGTTGTCCCCGTTTGTTGCCCGATGAGAGCCGTGGTCCGGGAGTTGGTCATTATTTGGCTGTTTATCTGCTCGTCAAAAACTCAGAAGCTCCTACATCAGGGCTGCTGGGCTGGCAGTGGAGCCCACGATGAGGTCCCTCTGGGAGCGGAACCAGCCACATAGGCCAGCAGTTACCTTGCAGAGGGCCAGGTGCCAGGAGGGGGAGGTGGGAGTGAGGGGAACCCAGGAGTTCTGAGGGCAGGGAGGAGAGAGCAGGGGTCGGGAAAAAGTGCATCCAGACAGGGGGTGCCCGTGCGGAAGTCTGAGCCCCAGCCCCTGGGGGGAGAAGGGACCTGGGAAGCCGCAGCCGCCATGTGATAGAAGGTAGCACCCAAGCGATCAATGGGGGAGGCGAGGCTGCCGTGTCCCCAGCTCCTTCTGCACCTCCCAGCCATGCTTTTCTGAAAGCAACGGGGAACTACGAGAGCCAGGGGTGGGAGTGGGGTGGGAGAGAAGTTGTGAGACAAGGCCGGGTGGGCTGCAGCCCAGGGAGGAGGCTGTCCGGGAAAGGGGGGCTGATGGCAGGAACTAGGGACCTGGAGAGAGGTGAGCAGGTCTCAGAGCCATGTGGGAGGCAGAATCCTTCTGGGGGGTGGCAGAGGGGTTGAGGGTGAGGCTCGCCTGGCTGGGACTGGAGTGGGGGATTTCAGAGCCCATCTGGTCCCGTGTCTTCTCAGAAGGCCTGTGGGATGAAGATACTCCCATCAGAGTGGGGACTAGTTTTCCAAACCCTAGCTCTGTGTTGGGAAGCACACCTCTAAAGAGGACAGAGCTTGGGGACACGGTTTTGAGGAGAGACCTCCTTAACTGGCACATCCTGGTAGCTGCTAATGGGGGGCAGAGTGGGAGCCATGCCCTGCTCATTGCCCGCCCAGCAGAACGTTGGTAGAGGGATGTGTTCGTTTGCTGAACTTTTCACCAGTGAGGACCCTGCTGGCTGAGTTTTGGGAGGGCCTCTCCTTAACCCCACTCTCCAAATCCATCCACCACCTCCTCATTCCCTGTACTCAGTAGGGCTGCTTTGCCCGCCCCACCTCTGGGTGGGAGGTAGCTCCTTGTGGGTAGTCCTGAGGGTCTGGGCCACTGAAGATGCTCCCAGACCCCAGGTCGCAGGTGCTGGGTCTGCTCCCTGCAGGTGCTGGAGCAGCTGCGGCGTCAGCCAGATGGGCAGGCTTGTGCGGGGCAGGGAGGCAGGTGGGGGTCTGCCGTCCTCACTGGGAGGACGCCTCGCAGGGCTGGGGGGCAGGGAGAGGCAGCGGAACCGAGTCCTGGGAGAGCCGCCGGCAGGGGCTCCTGAGGGGCCGGGCTCGGGCTGCTGGCGGAGCCGTGAGGCTGCGGGGCGGCGGCAGGGAGCGGCCAGCTGGTGCAGTCCTTGCTGTCAGCCCGGCAGCCGCCTCCGCTCAGGAGCCACAGCCGCCTGAGCGCCCCTGTCCTCTCCGCTCGCTCCCAGTCGACCGGTTCACTTTCCCCGCCCTGGAAGAAGATGTGATTTACGACGACGTGCCGTGCGAGAACCTGGATGCCCATCAACCCGGTACGCCTCCTCCGTGCTTCCCTGCGGACTTCAGGGCGGGGGGGGGGGGGGGGGGGGGAGGGGGTGGTGGTGGTGGTGGTGGTGGAAGGGGGGGGGGCGGGGCGGGTCCGGGGAGGGTCTGCTCCTGCTCTTCGCTGCCCCGCCCCACCCGGCCATGCCCCTCCCTCTGGCTTTCGCCAACCACCGCCGGCGTCCTGGGAGCTGCTGGAGCCTGCTGGGGGTGTGGCCAGGCCCGGCAGGGGCTTGGCAGGGGCTTGGCGGGGACCCCCCCACACCCCGGCTGCCGGGGACCCCCTGGCTGCGGGGACCCCCTGGCTGCGGGTCCGGGCCAGTCATTTCACCTCCCCAAGACTCTATTTCCTGTCTCGGGAGAACTGGAGATAGCCCGGGCTTCCCAGGGTTGCTAGGGGAGAAAGGATGACAGCTCGTCAAACCTGACCGCTGGTGCAGAGAGGATTAGGGAAAGCCCGTATCCCTCTCTGGGCCCGGGAGGCTGGGAGATTGTGGCTGTAGAGGGAAGCAGGGTGGGGTGGGTTAAGTCTACGTGAGCTGGGCTCCCCCCAACCCCATTGTAGTCACCCAGCCGGAGAGAGCATCAGCCGGACTTAGGGAGGAGGCCTGGTTGGTAACTGTTCGCAGTGAGAGCCATCTTCGCTGAACATCTGAGGCCCACTACTCCTCATGCTTTGTTTGCAGGAACCTACTTAGAAACTTTGATCGGGGTGTCATGGCTCCATTGTACACAGAAGGAAAGAGGCGGGGCTGGGAGTTGAACCTGGTTATTCTGACTCTGAGTCCGCTGCTCTGTCCCCTACCCCAGGAGGGTTTGGGTGGCATCCTCCGACAGATGACGCATGTTTGGTCAAGCTCTGGAGGTCTGCAGGGCAGGGCTTATGGCTCCGGGTGACACTGGCATCAGAGAGGTTAAGCCACCAGCTGCTGATCACACAGCCTGTGTTCGAGGATCTTCTAGTCCGATGGGGTGGCCATCACCATCCTTGGGCTGTGCACAGTCCAAAGGGAGAGCCACGCAGACAATGGGAGAAGGCCCCAGGGCCCTCAGAGCCACACTTCTGACTCCTGTTCTGGGAGCAGGGACAGATGGGCCAACAATATGCTTACCCCTTCAGCAAGCCCGGGGGGGTGCTTGGATCATCCCTGCCTGTTGCTCACTTGAATCCAGGCAGAGGAGGGGAAAGGACATACTGTTGGGAGTCACTGAGGCACTGAGGTCTTGTCGGAAGGTCCCAGATCCCAGAGATCGGAGTGACTTGGGGTCCACCGTTTCGCAGAGCTTTTTTCCCACCCGAATCAGATCAAGCAACTCCTCATTTGGCCTCAGATTCCACTGAACACTGAGATGCCGTCGTGCACTTGTCCCTAACGTGGTGAAAAGGAGGTGGCCAGGGAGTCAGCTCTGAGCCCACCCATCCCACGGCCCCCACTGTCGGGGATGTGGGAGGGTTGAGTCCCCTGAGGCTGTGGCTGGCCCTCGGTGGGTGGGTGCCCTGCCCAGGCAACACGGGCGCTGTTGGCATCACACCTGCCCGGGCCCAGCACCGACCTTCACGGACCGCTGGGGGCTCAGCGGGTGCTCGGAGAGGAGGTTAAGTGCCAAGGGGCAGGCCGCACATCCTGCCCCGGGCTTCAGATCCCAGCTCTGCCATGGGTGAGGGCACAGAGCTCAGTGCCTTCGGGCCCCGGCTTCTTCATATAAAATCACGATATCATCCTGACCTCACGGAATATCATCCTGATGCTTTGGGGGGGGGGGGACGTGGTCACACCAGAGAACTTCTGCTTTGTCTGTTTGGACCTCAGTCCATTTCATCTGTAGTATTGGGGCAATAATGGTGGCATCCTCGGCTGGTGAGGATGCCGCGAGAAAATTGGCACAGAGCCCTGAGCCGGTGGTGGGTGGTCTGTGGGAAGGGAAGGGAAGCTGGTAGTGAAGGCTGAGGCCCCAGGAAGCAGAGGGTGGGAACCAGGACCTCTGTAAGGTCTCCGAAGGCTGAGGATTTGGCTCAGGCTCAGGGATCTGGTGACAGTTTCTGCACAGGAGAGAGTCTTCCTACCTTCCTTCCTTCCTTCCTTCCTTTTCTTCCTTCCTTCTGTCATGTATTTACTTTAGAGAGAGTGCAACTGTACAAGCAAGACAGGGAGGGCAGAGAGGGAGGGAGAGGGACAAGCAGACTCCTGGCTCAGTGCGGAGCCCGACGCGGAGCTTGATCTCAGGACTCTGAGGTCATGACCCGAGCCAAAGCCAAGAGTTGCTTAACCAACCGAGCCACCCAGGCGCCCCTGGAGAGAGTATTTCTAAATGAGCCTGGGGGATGGTAGGGTTGGCAGGCTTCAGCAGAAGGCAGTGTGGCGAATGGAGGGAGCCTGGCTTAGGAGTCTTCGGCCCCTTCTCCCTGCTCTGTCTGGCCCTGGGCAAGCCACGTGTCCTCTCCAGGCCCCTATTCTGTTGCCTCTCTAATGAGGAGGTGATTCCTTGTGCCCTGCCAACTCATCTTAGGGCTGCGGGCAAATCCAGTGGGAGGCCTCTCATGCTGAAGGTGTGGGTGGGTGGGAGGCGGGGGCTCCTGGAGGTGCGGGGGCGGGGTAGGCACTCGAGAGGCTGCCTGACTTCTTCCTGAGAGGGAGCCCCAAGAGCTGGGCTCCGGTCCTTTGCTCACGGGTCATGGGCTCTTTGCTGCAGTAATAAGACAATTAGCCCAGCCTTGTAAAGGTCACAGCCTGGTCACCAGCTGCTCCAGTCCCTGGAGACATTAGTCACTATTATCTTTTGCTTAAAAATAACCTTATGCTCCCGCATCTTGAGACCCGAGTCCCCAGCTAAGCCTCAGTGTGTCTGTTTGCTCTTTGGGTGACAGTCTCCCAGTCCCCCTACTCCCTGGCTCCCGTGTGGGGTGGAGGTGGTGGCCCTGGGTCAGTGGGATGACACCCGGCCTGCCTGGAAGGCCCGTGAGCAAGGACCAGCTGTTCTTTGCGAAGCACCTGCCACGCACTGGGCTCTTTGCCAGAAGCTCTCCGTTCATACTTTCTTTACTTGACCTTGACCTTTGGCCTATTATTATCACCATCTTGCACAGAGATCTCCAGTAACCAAGCTCCCTGCTCTGCGCAGATTTTTTTAAACCCTTTGTGCCGTATTTCTTGTGCATTGATAAAAGCATGTTCATCTTTGTGTACTTTTTGGGGTCTGGCCTCACGTTTGTGGGGTCTGCAGTTCAGTCCTGTAGGTGACAGGCCAGGATGTGCAGCCCAGAGAGATGGGAGTGAAGCCCAAGGTCTCTGGGCTACAGGTGGGCCTCCTTGGGCGGTGGCTTTTCCACCTCCATCTCGAAGCAGCCTCTCACTCCGTGTGTGATAGGGACCATGGGTGTGCTCTGGCCTTGGGGGTCCTGTCCCTCCTGGCCAATGGACTCTCAGCCCTTTGTCCCCCACTTCATCCATGGGGCTTTGGAAGATGAGGGAACCCTCCTGGATGCTGGGCTGGGCGCGCCCCCTAATGGACCATCCTGAACCCCGCTGGGGAACTCAGATTTGGGGTGAGGGGTCTGTCCCCCACTCATTTAATGGTCCTGGCAATTTCTGTTTTGCCCCTGAGGATGCTGGGGCCGGAGTTGAGGGCCGGAGTCAGGACTTGGTTCTAGATCTTCTGTTTCCCAGTAAAACATTCCCGGAGGCCCAGGATGAGCGCTCAGATCCCAGAAGAGTGTTACAGAGGAGTGGTGGGAGGGGATTAAGGAGACCTTTGTGTGGCCAGCACATTTCGTGTGCCTTTCCACATTTTCTCATGTCCTCCTCCCTTACCAGGTGGATGCTAGGTGCTCATCACCTCTGTTTTATGGACGAGGAAGATGAGGTGGAGCCTCAGGGCTGAACCGTGACCTCCTCCCATCCCCCACCTGCCTTCTTGGGTCAGAAACTGGGTCTGGTGGGCTTGGCACAGGGGCCTCTGCTCACCACCCTGTCTGTTGGCCTGCAGGGGTGGAGAGAAACCTGCTCTATGAGGATGTGCACCGGGACGGAGGGCCCAGGGAGGTGGAGGACCTAGGCTGGAGCTCCAGTGAGTTCGAGAGCTACAGTGAGGACTCAGGGGAGGAGACCAAGCCAGAGGCAGAGCCTGCCAAGCACCGAGTGTCCTTCCAGCCCAAGGTAAGGGGGTGGGCGTCTGTCATCCCAGCCAGGGCACTGCGACCTCTGGGGACTGGCTAAGGAGGGTGGTGAGGGCCAGACTTCAGACTCGTATCCAACCAGTGACCCCTGGGAATGTACAGTGAGCGAGGAGATGGCCCAGGTGTCCCCCAAATAGAAAAATGATCCACCAGCATTGCTGTTCGACCATGGAGAGCCTGCAGCCTGTGATGGGCAAGGTTAATCCCTGGCTCAGGTCTCCCTCCCCCACCCCATTCCCATGGCAGACCCGGCAAGGGACCATGATGGTCATGGGTTCCGATCTGGCCGCAGGGGCCTCCTCAGGACAGGTTTCAGGCAGCCGAGCCAGCTGATGAGAGTTGGCTCTTAGATCAGGTCAGCTAGGTCTCCCTGCCCTCCAGGATGCATTCTGAGACCAGTCCTAAACCCATACAGTCCTCTGCCCTGGGGAAGTGAACAAGGGGCAGGGGGAGGGGGGCTGCTGTGGTTAGGACACAGTTGCCCAGAAGGCCTCTTTCCGGAGTCTTTTAAAATGCCATCCATGCATTTGTTTCTGCCCAGAGCAGGGGTCATTCGGCTGGTTTCCGAGCCATGGAAACCAAGAAGAGGATGGATTGTCTCCTTCCTCCTGAGACGGCCTGTTCCTCCCGTTGGTTCTATAGAAGCCACCAGAAAGCAGAGTCTAGCGATGGGGGGTGTTGTGGGAATAGCTTCTTACAGGCAGGGCCAGCCCCACCAGGGGTGACTGGGTCCCATCAGCCTCCTTCTGAAAAGACACAGACAGGTGGACACCCAAAGGTGGTGCAAGAAGAAGGCAGGGGCCCCAGGACGAGGCTGGGTTACAGGTACCTCCCGAGTCCTGCCTAGTGCCTCCTGTCCCTGTCTGAGTTTGGGGATCCCCTCTGGAGGGGGGATGCTGGCCAGGGGAGCATCTGAACTTCGAGTCTTCGCATAGACCTTCCTCCGCCCAGGAGGGGCTTCCCAAGTTCCTGAGAAGCCTGCGAGTTGAGCCTGTCTCTTTTGAGCCCAGTCTTGTGGCTGGGCCTCCATCGGCTGGGCCACGGAAAGTGGCTTTGACATCTTGCTAGGATAAAGTTAAGCATCTGTGGTAGCTACTGTGTGTCCAGTCATTTCTGAGGGTGCGGGCAGGGGTGCATGAGGACAGGAAGGCCCAACCCGACTGGCCAACCATTATAGTCTAGGAGGAGATACCAAACGTGATGCAATTTGTCAAAAATGAGGCCAAGAACGCCTTTCTGCAAACACGAGCCCAAGTATCTAGGGCCGCATGCGGGACACAGGCTTATAGGGCTAGTCAGAGCGGGGTTTCTCTGGCACAGAAGCCAGGTGTCCCTGGGAAAGGTGTCCCAGGCTGGACTAATGGCCCAGGAGAAAGCCCGGGAAGAACCCTGTTCCTCTTCTCTCCTGGGAAGGGGCAGCGTGCCCTGCTTTAGGGGAGAAAGGGTCCAGGTTATGAAGCCAGCATAGTCCCCGGGCGCCCCCCAAGATGAGGGCAGGACTCATGCCCCACGGCTTCGCTTGAGATACTGTGAGCGGGAAGTGCTCGAGGCCAGACTGACCCTCATTTTCAGCCTCTGGCAGTCCCTCCTAGTCCCTGGCGGCAGCTTTGCCAACCCTTTGCCCTCTTGCTGGGGACCCGGAGAGAACCATAGACATCTCTCAGAGGGTCGGAGGCAGGCAGATGCTGAATTTGGGCTCCCCAGGGCTGGTCCTCAGACTGGCATAGGCATCGGGATCACGAGGGATGCTGATTAAAATCACAGACCCCAGGGCCTCACCCCCAGGAACTCTGGTTTAGGGCTCAGGTCAGCTCACCTATCTGCTTTGAACCAGCACTCTTGTTCCCAGGGGATGCGAGGGGCCAAGGAGAGAAATGTGGGGGCTGGCCCTCACTGTGGCTGGGCCCCAGGGGAGGAGTCTCTCATTACCTCTGATCCTGTGGACCCTCCAGAGAGGGGCTT